>NC_079316.1:55576063-60948563 GCF_029931775.1 Euleptes europaea | reverse complement strand
ATGAGGTGGCTCAGGCTGTCTTTTAGCTCCACAAAGAGCTTCTCTAAGGAGTTGTATGTGGAAGTTTTGCAAAGTGGCAAGCTACAGCTAGAGATTTAGTCTTTCCATGTGGGCTGGATTCAAATTGAGATCTCAGAAGCAAAAAGAAAACAGAGCAGTGTCGCCTCCATAGAATTCTGTGTCAGGCCTCTGTGCAGGAACACAGCCTTGAAATAGAGGAATTGTGCATTTTTCATTAAGAAACAGTATGGAGAAATCACAATTGCTTTTAAGATCATACCTCCTTAGGAGAGCTGTAATTGGGGAAGCCTTGATGTCATGCTATGTGACTAGTTTAGAACCTTGTCTGAATCACTGCACTAGCCATCATTTGGGCTTTAATGTGCATTTTACACTCTCTATATCAACACCACCCCCTTTGCAGTTTATCTTACAGCTATAATACGGTAGCTAAAAATTGCAGTAGTGAAGGTTCCATTGCATTTCACATTCTGCTCTTTGATGTTGAATTCCAATCCCCTTTTTTAGCCACACATTTCATATCCTCCCCCAAAAAACAACAGCTATGAAACAAAAAAAGATAAATGAAAAGGCTTACAAAATAAGGAAACAGCAATACAACCCACCACACATATACTTGATAGATTTTTTAAAAATATACATACATACATATATAAATAAATAATTTTTTGAAATGACTGTGTATTCACCAAAGGCTAAATTACCTGATTTATTTTCATAAGTGCTAATGTTAACACTATTATATAACATTGTAAGTTTTTATCACTTTACCAATAAGTTAAAATGACTATTTTCAAAGTCTATTACACAGTGGTTATGATTTGGGCTTATAAATATCATTCCATTTAATTTCAAGAATCCCTCAGTTGCATCCTTCTACAAATACAGACTGCCTATGACCAGTCATGAAAAAGTTTCATTTGTGTTCCAAAGTCTTCATGAAAGCTGGACTCAATTTCAAAAGGCTAAGAAATCACCATATTCACATCCTTATTACCACACTATCAATTTCACATACTAAAACTCAAATGGAAGACCAAATTTACCTCCTAAGATTTATTTCCCATCATAAATGAAACCTAAGTATGTGTCACATAACTGTGTTGTTTCATGTTCACCCCCCGGCAACCATTATTTTTGGTTCTCTCCCTATGCTGTCTTCCTACTTTCCTGCCCCACTCCAACCAAAATTTTGATTGTAGGCTCATCAAGGTAGGAACCTGTCTTTTGTTCGCATTATTCTGTGAAGTAATATGTACAGTAACGATGCTACATAAACACCAACTGAGGACAGAGCTCAAGGACTGTTTGCCTTCCCAACTGCATTTTGTATAGTAGTATTTCCTCACAGTATACTACAAGCTGCCTAGCTGTTGGGAGTCAAAATAGCATTGTTACACATATTTGATTAGTGTATTAGGGGAGAATATAAGTCAAGGATTCACTTATATTTAGGATATTTGTATCGCAGTTCCTTCCAAGTATGACCACCATCATTCAAAAATACCCTGCCTCTCCCTTCTTTCTGAATTAAACACACATGGCCATGTCACAAAGTCACCCACCAAATACAAGACTAAATAGGCATAATTTGTTGTTGTTTTCTCTCCACCAGGAACTCTGAGGTGTCACTATGCAGCTACTGCAGAATACTGGTTCCCTAGCAACTTTTACTGTACTAAAGCTCTGAGTAAGTATGTTTTTTTACACAACAGTGCAAGAATTTGTTGTACTATAAAATAATATTGAGGAGGAATCTTCTAAAATATACTAGAGAATGTCAGGAAATAACCATAAGACACTTTTACATCTGTTTCAGAAGTATTGCTGCCACTTCAGGTCATTTCCTAAGGTGTGAGGAAAAAGGGCTCTCATCTACATTCTCTACAGCATATGTAGAAATAAATAATAAATATTGATGCATAACTGAGCATAGATCTACCTGGATTCTATTTTCAGTGTGCATGCAATATTTTCATACTGTTTTGTATGTCAGTAGGTCTACACAATGATGTATTATGTATTGCTAGTAGGGTTTCAAGCAGAGTCCTCCCCCCCACACACACTCACACACACTAATGCAGTATCTTCTCTAACAGTGCTGAGATATAAAGGTATTTACTCCATCAAAGATTGTGTGATGCAGATATCATTACAGGATCTGATTAGATCATGGTATTCTAATAGAGATCAAATAGTAGTTTTCCTTCTTTCCAGTGCCTTTAAATTATCCCTTCCTCTGAGCTATCAAAGAATTTTAATTTTAAAGGCTTGATCTAGGGATTCCCAAGTAAGAGTACAGTGAAAGAAAGAAAGGAAAAAAACCAAAGAAATTCTCAAGGAGTGTAATCAGTTTTTAAATTTTATTTTTTAAATTTTTGTTTGGTTGGTTGGTTTTGTTTTTGTTTTGCTTTGTGTAGGTTTTCCTGAAACATTGACCAAAAGGATCTACTTCAGATTTGGAAAGTCAGTTTTAAAGGAAAATCTAGACAACAAAAAGAAAGGAAGTACTCACCTCTTCACGTAATTTTATCAACTGCAACATGAACGCACAAAAAAAGATAAAAAGGAAAGAAATGGCAGGAAAGAAAGATCAGTTGTGTGACAGGATACAGAATTAACATTGACAATTTATCTGTTTACATGTTTAGCATTTAAAAATCACAGACAAACACATTAAAAGAACCTAAACATAGACTACATGCAGAGTTTTTTGAACGAATAAAGATCACTTTCTCACACTGTCACATTAAACAAAGAGAATAGTGTGAAATTCTCTTTTAAACCACATCTAAGACACCATCACGAAATAAAGGGAATGACTTCATAGAAGTCTATAATATAAAGGGGAAAACAAGTTTACTATTCCCCTCTTCTAAGATAGCACAGCTGAAGTGATTTTGTATATACAAGTTTTCAGGATGTTTTTGTATATATTTTTTTAGTTCTGACACCTGCCTTTTTATATGCTCAACAGAATTATCTTATTAAACAGATCAGAGTAACTACAATAGATGGCCATTGGACACCGGTTATATTGTTTTAATAACAAAACTGGAATCTTCATTTTAACTCAACTGCTGCCATTTTTTCTGTCAAGCCTCTGCAATTTAGTATAGTTAAATTACAGTGTGTTCTCTAATTAAAAATAAACTGACAACAAAACAAAACATTTAAAGTTATAATCCTACAGGCTTGCTGAACAAACACATTTTGACTATTATATCTTCTGTATTATTACACATACTGTCCCCAAAGTCTTGCAAGTTGTTGCTCTTTTACTAATAATGTTTACTAATCTTAAAAAAGTAGGACTCATTTCTCAGTCATACTGGAAGTTCATTACTTTAGAATAAAGATAGCTAAAGTGATAGTTACAGGAAGGAGCAAAGATGGCTTTCTCATCTAGATAACAGAATATTTTGATAATTAAAGGGCAACTTAGGTTAGTCATTGACAATTTATGTGTTTCTTTAGAAACTCGTTTTTAAACCTAGATATAAAGTTGAAGATATTTTATAGATATGAGGTCTCCAACAAGCATGGAAATAGTACTGTCAATTTTCTTATGTTCATACTAAAATTAAAGAACATATTGCCAAGCAATCATGAGATGTTTTCCTTAATAAGAGGGAAGGAAGCTGCTGATGTTAGTAGCCCTTTATAAAAGAAGCTTTTCCAAGGTTTTGGTATCAAGAAAACATACATGCTTCTCCACAACCACCCTTAACCCACCTGTTCGTAAATTTCTTTCTTGCTCCCCCCTTTCTTCTCCAAAAAGACAAACATCTGTTTAAAACAGATGACCTAAGAGTTGATCGCATCATTATCTTCCCCCCACCCCGAGGTCACCATTCCTCAGCTGGCTATGATACTTTAAGGGCCAAAGTTTAAAACTACTTTCCTGCAATGGAGACTATTTGGGGCATGACACTCTACTATAGTCAATGAGAGTTTTAAAATGCTCCACATTTGTTTTTTCAATAGGTCCCAAACAAAAAATGTTCTATCTTGTTTGTGCTGCATGGCTGAATTTAAGCTCTGCAAAGGATTTGCAACTAAGCTAAGTAATGGGAGATTTTCTTTTTTAAATGATGGCTGAAAGATATTCATTCAAATTAACAAAAGATTTTCCCCCATTTAACAATGATGGCACTTGATGAAATTCTACGACTGCTATTTTTAAATTTTTACCATATAAAGCTTGCCAAATGAAGTCAAACAGCATTAAAATGTGTGTAGCCACCATTTTATGTTATGATAATCAGCATATTTTTGAAACAAAGATTCTTCTTTTTTCCAATTTACTACAAGCAGTAATCTGTTCCTTTGTAGACTAAAAAAAAATCTGGTTTACGCTGGTTTGAACCAGTGGAATCTCTTGTGGCTAAGCCTTCTGCTGTGAGTAGAATCAAAACTGCGATGCAGAGTGTGTGCGCGTCTGTGAGGCATGTCACGTGACATGGAAAACTACCGAATTTTCCCCCCAAGAAGCTGATAACGCCAACTGCCGTCTCTGCCCGCATACAGATAACGAATAAATGCTGAACTCTATTAAACGCCCTTTACACATTATCGTGGGTCGAACACACCATTTTCTGAACTTGTGATGACTGTCTATTTATTTTGCTATAAACTCTCGGCATGTAACGAAAAGATTTGTGACTGGTAATGATCTGCTCTGCCAGGGCTATATGAAGTGATACCAACCTTCTTTAGATCTTGGGGAATTAAATTGACCAACTTCACCCCCTGGTCTGTTTCTGGAGTTCTGACACACTTTATGCACAGCAAGTCCAAATCTTTCATTATCAGAGCTTGGTTGTCAAAAATTAGGCAACCATATCACCAAAAATATTTGTTCTCCAATGGTAATTCATATGCTGCCTTGGCTTATTTCTCAGTTGAGACACTCACATAGGTAACTGGCATTCCAATTACCAAGATTCCCCCCCCCAAAAAAAATTATCCTAACAAATCTAGTTTGGTAAAGATAACAGAATTTTATTTCAAAAGATGGGGTTTGTAAACAGCAAAGTTTCCATATAGAATTTTTTTTGGGGGGGTGAACCATTTCTGATTAACTCTGTATTGGTTTTCTTTTTTGAGCCACATAACCCAAACCCTCTAAATTACCCCACCCCCAAATGAAAATGCAGCTATAACTAAGAATTGCATCACTGCAATGAAGAGCCCGGCCTGTCTAGAGATCAGATGACATCAAAATAGAAGAGTACTGCTTAAAATACCATATTTACACATACACAATTTCACACACACACACACAGATTTCAGCCTGTGATGTGTAATGGGAACCTTTTAATAGGTTAAAATTTCTAAATAAATAAATGCTCTGGATGGGGGAGATAACCCAACTGAGCACAGCCAGGTTTTTGTTTTCTGCTTTTGTAGTTTAAAATGGGCTGCATGCGATTATGCATCACTAGATTTGAATTAGGAGAAATTAATAAGCACAATGGCAGGAAATAAATAAATAAATTCCAATGAAACCCACAACCCCTACCAAAAAGGCTTTTGTTTTAAATAGAACATTGCAACTTAAGTTGAGAGGAAACAGCAGCTTTTGCATACATTAATGTATCTATCATACATTAGTCATTGCCTTGAGGTGGTAATGAAGTCACAAAAATAATCTTGGACAACATTGTCAACAGGACACAACTGTGTATTTTCCCATCAAGAATTGCTATGCATAGAATTTCAAATATTACATAATACTGATTGTTCAGCCAGGCTGTCCATGACAAACTACTTGAGAGCAAATGCTCTGTACCTATTTGATATAAAAAAGTTGTGCCGTTACACTTCTGCTATACAACTGGACACAACAAAACTATACAGGTAACTGATTCCTGGCAGACATGTACTAGCGTATATTTCACACAGAGACCACATTGTCCTATCTTATGGTTTTTGAAAATGGGAAGTTCCCAGTTCTCTTGACAAAGCTTCTTCTCAGATATTTACCAGCCTCTGTAGTCAATACTCCTAGTTTGCCTAAACCCAAAACAATGGGTTGTTGTTGTTTTTTTGCAGCACCTGCTTTTCAGTGATTTTGTACTGATTTATATTGTATGTGTGAATTAAAATAGTGGTCAAACTACTGTTCAGTTCTCAACTTTAACCTTAAAAACAAAGTTTGCTACACAACAAAGTTTCTTCATGTAAATTTCAAAGTATCATTCAAACCATTCATTTCTTCTCTCATAGGCACTCACATTCTAAACATATTGCTGGCAACTAAGAGTATAAAATCAGTTTTAAGAGGTAACAATGGTGAATTCTTAAAGTTCTTCTGTAAAATAATAAATTCTGTTTTCGCCTAAGAATTATCATAACTTTCCTTTCAAGGCTGAAGGCACCAACATTCCCTTTGTAATCTAAAAATGAACAAAAGAATCTGGATTCAGAAATCTAAAACTGCTTTTTAGAGTTGAAATTTGTCAATGGTATCTGACTGTATATTGTTTTCCTTGAAACAAATGACCCCCCTCTTTCAGATGAAAACTTTTCAAACTTATGCATAGCAAGGAAATTCTGTAATTAAATATGCATCATAATATTATAGGATATTACATAAAGGACACAATCCATCCAAAGTTACATTCTTTCAAATCTCCTTGATTTCAATAGGAAAGTTAAGCACAAATGTCATTAAAATGAATGGGAATGCTTTGGCTGGACTATGTCCTTGGAGTATAGTCTCATTTTAACATGGAATACAATCTCTCTCTCTCTCTCTCTCTCTCTCTCTCTCTCACACACACACACACACATCCCTTTATTAGAAGGATCTGGTACTCTACAAATACAACAGTACATCATTTTTAAAAAACAGAAAATATGGAATATACCCCCAAAAAATAAGGAACAAACTTCTTTGTAAATAATGCAGAGATTTATTTATGATCTGAAGACTCATTTTCATTTGTTTTGCCTGCCAGTGTTGATATAATTATATTTCATTCTTATCAAAGCTGCATTATGTAATTTTTTATTCCTTTTACAAGTGTTTGAGGTGAAGACCTTGGCTTTGTCGGCAAACACAGTGTTTCAAGTTATTCCTTAAGTACCAAATAATAAAGAAAAAAGAGAAGAAAAGGTTTTTTTAAAAGATAGCAGACAGCGATCACAAGGTAAAGGGTTAAATTGTAAGATCTCCAAGAAACATTTTGAAGTTGATTAAGACCCCAGCTTTGCATTAAACAGTATCACTTCCACATGAGTTGTTACTAATGCTGTTAAGGAGCAGCTTGAGAAGCCCAGTGTGCCAATGACCTCCTTCACCCTCCAGCCACCCACTAGGGCTTCTTGATTAGCATCCTACCTGGATCTCCGAGGAATTCCCATCATCCCCTAGGAGCTCATTCCGCACCTCATCACTGTAGGCAATCCGTGACCTTTTCTGTAAAACAAAAAGGGAAAAAAAGTGTGAGCAGGCAAAGCTCCGGAGCCATCACTATCAAGGCTGATCATCTTAAAACCTCGAGAGCCCTCTAATGGATACCTATTTGATTTAAAAAAAAAAAATCTAAAGACAGTTATTACTGAGTCCTTTACTTACAAGTTGTTAAATACGATGAAAGAATTATCAATACTTTAAGCAAAATTTGTTAATTACGTCCTTCAACCAAAATTAGCCTAGCAAACCATAGCCTACACAAGAAAAGATGCTTCTACTAAGTTCAAGGGGAACTACCCCAAAATCTCGACTATCTGATTTCTCTGAGTCCCCTCCCAAGTCCCATGCCATTTTACAGAATCCTAATTTTTTTTTAACCAGGTATCTGATTATGTGAAACTTTTAGATCCCTACCAGGTCACTGAGATGTGAGTATATACCATATAACATGCAATTAAATATTCACAATTAGGAATTGCCATTCAATCTTTGTACTTGCATACACAGACTGGAACTGGAAATGTCAAAACAACAAAGCAATCAGACAAAGAAGGGAATATTTTGCATCCTGTTCTCTTCCCCTTCTGCCCTAAATTAGAAGGAAAACTTTTAACAAAGCACATCAGCCACAGAGTTTTTAAATTCTACACTACTATGTCTAAAAAGACCCAGTGACATGGCTGTTAACTGAAACCACACACTGGAACCCACTCTCCCCCCCCCCCCAACACAGCAAGGGCAAATGATACACAGCAACAAGATAGGAGGTACAGAGGGATTTTCTGAACTGAATTGTAAGAGCTCACTGAGTTGAAGCTCAGGGGAGAGGTAACACACTGTCTTTTCCTCATCTGCAGCCAGAATCTTTCTTTAGCATTGGGATTATAATATGGATCAGATCACATAGCATTTTATATAGCAATTCTTATAGCATTTGAAGCATTTTGTCTTCTTTCTATGAAAACAAGGCAATTAGGGAATGTTCAATAAAACTGAATTCATCATGCAGGATACATAGTTAGCTTCTACAGGGCAGGCACTATTCATTTTTCCCCCTTTAGCATCCAGTAGCCATATTTCTGAAACTCACTGCTTAGGTGCTCCAATAAAGACTTGAAAAGAGGACAGCACTGAGAAAGAAGCTATACTTATTCTAAGTCATGCCAGTTAAGCACAGATGAGAGTGTTTGCTTGCTCCTGGCCTTCTGGAAAATGGGTCTGGGTTAAAGCTTGGGTGTGCACATCATCATTCTAACAACAAACCTGATGCTCAAGTGCCTATCAGTAGGGCACTGCACCAGCACTATCACCCCATGGAAAAGGAAATTCCCCAGAAATGCAGGGGGGGGGGGAAATATTAGTTTGTAAATGAAGACAACAACCACTCCTCAAAGCATGCCCCTTGTTCTTCAAGAGCCATGCAATGTTAGGGACCGTTGACTGTCAGCTGAAGGACAGTGGACTGATCAGGCCCCTGACAATTTGTACCATACTGGAGGGGAAGATTCAGATCAAAGAGAAATTTCCTGATCATGCCTCCCCCCGCCCCAATTCTGTGCAGTCCCCCAATATGAACGGTCCTGAAGATCCACAGAAACTTTCATTCTGATACCTCAGAGAAATACTGCACAGGATTGTACTTTGTATTTTGCTGTCTTTTTTTTTTAATGGATACTGGCTGAAATTTTAACACGAAATGTGCATGTGTGCCACTGACAGATATATATTAACATTTATTCTGCTATCACAATGTTCAGCAGAGCAATCACACTGCAAATTTACTGATACAATTACAAATAGAATGCCAAATGAGCTAGCAAAGATCTCACTTCGATCAACCAAGAAGCTGCCAGCTTCTTTAGACCTCTTTTTAAAGCCCCAATGATTGTTTGTGCCATCCATGGCTATTAAAGTGATACAGCTACTAGTACTCAATAGATAATGTACAGCCACAGTGGTACAAAGCGTGAAGAACTTGTATAATGGACACAGTGTATCCAGTCTTTTCCCCCCACTATTTGGATATCTCAGACACAGCAGTTTCACATTAACCAAGTAAAAATAGTCTGTACAGCATTAAAGGAAATGGGAACCTTTAAAGAGGCTCTAGTATCAGAGCTGCCTGTTTAAATTATTCATTTCATCACTATGGGGGACTAAAACACTCTGCAGTATGCAAGAATATCATATGGAGATGGGTTTTGTTTTTCGCTTTTTTCACCAAAAAGCCAACAAATTGGCATAGATTGCTCAATTATGATATCCTCTTTTGTGTTTGATATACATCAGATAAGGAAGGAAGTTACAAACGTATGTCAGGACATGATTCAATCTTTCTATTCTGTTTGTCACTACAATCACAGTCTAGGCGTTTACCATGCATGGTCAAATAGTTCCTCCTCCCCTTGGAGTTTGTGCTTTAAAATATGTTCAACCATTGTGACTTGAGAATAAAATGCACTGCCCATGAGTTTGCCCACTGCTATGTAACTGTTTAAGCTATATGTGTGTGATGTTCTAGTTGTATGTACACTCTTTGAGGTCTGCACCAGCACGACTCAGTCACCCAGATAGGCCTGCTCCAATCCTGCAGCGCAAGCATCCATACCTCTGGGGAAGGTTCTTTGGTGCTACCATGTTAGCCGTGCTCGGCTTAATAAAAATTCTGAAGCTCAGCTAGAATCTGTCAGAGGAAGCTGGCAGAGATTGCAGGCAAACACGCAGGACAGCAGGGGCCACTTATCTACTTATCTCTCCACTTGTGGATATTTGTCCATAAAATTTGAAGGGGAAAGAAGGGAGGGGGGAATGACCGAACTTGCACAGTGGCTCGTGTTCCACTACAAGCCCCACCAGACTTTTCACCATACCTCTGAAGAACATTCAAACATCTTCACCGTGAAAGCCTGATGTCTGTGTGGTTACTTTTGATGTGATGAATGTAACAAGTAGCCAGACTTTTAAAACAATGTCAGCTGCTGGGTTAGATGGAATAGCAATTGTACCTGTAACTAGGAAACTATTTCCCCGCAGGCCTGTGAATGGGTAAATTACGTACACTTGATATGTACTTAGTAGTTTGACTGGTCCATGAAACCAGTTGCCAATGGCAATAATCCATCTCCAGATACGCAGCACAAAAATTCCGAATCCGCTTAAATTATCTGAAGCTAAGGGGAAGGAGTCTTTAAATGTAGTGAGCGTGAAGGACCAAACATGATGTTGGCAATTTCTTGATGAAAGACCTGCCCTACTCTGAGTCTTCAGAGAAGGACTGCATTGGCTGCTTAAGATTTTGGGAAAGGTAGAGGCATTCAAGACTTATTCTTACTCTTTTCTCCAAAGTCTTGCACAAAGCGAAAAGAGAGTTGTCACCTTTCCCTCAAGCTTCCTATGTATATTAGAGGACACAGTAGTAAACATAAGTTGTGGTTCCCAGAGTCCAAATCTGTAGATCCTAGGGTTGCTAATCTACAGGTGGGGCCTGGGGATCTCCTGGAATTAGAATTGATCTCCACATAACAGAGATCAGTTTCCCTGGAGGAAATGGCTGCTTTGGAAGGTGGATGTAGCATTATACCCATTGAGGCCCTCTCCCTCCAACCCCTGCCCTTCCCTGCTCCACCACCAAATCTCCAGGAATTTCCCAATCTGGAGCTGGCAACCGTAATGGATCCCTAGATTTGAAATACCTTTTCTGCTACTTGTTGATCTCATAATCATACTATAGTAGTATGGACCATCAGTCACAAGCAGTTCTAGCTTCATGGATTAACAGAATCCCTAGAACCTAAAGTTGGGTCTACAATGAAGCACCCATCTCTGAATAGAAATCTTTCAACTTTGCAAAGAATATTACATACTTCATTATGACATTTATATTTTTATCTATATTTTGCAACAGTTCAGTATAATGTAAATTTTGAACATCAACAGCACAGCTAACTTTCATTCCCATAGTCCCTTTATTACCATGATCTTTCTCAATTCTTAAAAATAAAAAAAAATAAAAAACTTGACAGACTAACTAGCCCCTTTGACTACAATTAGGGCCAACTCTACCATAGTCATCAATAAATAATTTCATAGTACTTTTGATCACAATTTCATCCCAAAATGAATTGATCACATAAAAGACTAGGCTTTTGAACTAAAGTGCCCATTTGTTCTCTTAGAATTTATCTAAAGTATCAATACAGCACTCTCCTTTGTCTTTAAAATAATAACCACAATAATCTTACTAGCTCTCTAAATGAAGCTGATCATCATTAGTGAAAGCAGGAGCAGGTTATTTAGTGTAACAGTTATAAAGCTGCTTTATGATCTCAACCTCATCTTTTTGTATTGGATATAAATTTGTACAGCAGCCAAATGCAAGTGTGATAGTTTGTGCTGGAAAATGTCACACATATTGCTACAGTTTGAAGGAACCCAATTCATAATGCATTTTATAAATAGTTAATGACTTCTATACATAAGCTAACCAGGCAAATCAAGAAATTGTCAACATTTTTAGTCTTAGTTGTCAGTTACCACTGTCTACTGCTACTTTAAATGTATGTTTCTAGAAGAGACAGAGGCTTTACTGAATCTGTAATACAATGCCTTTTCTGGGCAGCTCGAGAGGAGTTTAAGAGTTCTTATATACAGCTCTCACCCAGCAAATGGCTGTCAACTATACAAGTTTTTTTTTTCCTGGCAGTCAGATCTACATGTGTGTGCAAGGCACTCTGTGCACACAGTAGGGCTTAACTCTGCTTTGAAAAGAAGTATGCATGTGTTTTGAGTAGCATGGGGGAAAGGCAAGATGACTTCTATTTAACGTAACCAGAGTGCAGCATCTTTGAAGCATTCAGCTGCTGAAAACTGAGCTGCTACCCCAACATTGAAGAACCCCACAGGCAATCCTCTAGAAATGCCATCAGAAATGCCTACCAACTTAAATGCCAACCCATAGAGTTTCTTTGCTATCATTTTACAAAAGAATGGCTTAGAGATGAAGCTAGCTTACTCCTTCCTCAGATGAATGGATGGCCCTTCACTTCACTGACCAAACATTGTGGTTTAGTTCTCTTTATATGAGTTTCAAATGCTGCTAAGCATATTCATAAATCTACAATATTTAACACTTATGGTCAGACTACTGACTCATTATAGATAGATACAGACTACTATTTACCAAGTACTTCCATGGTGTGCCTGTGATGAGTTTGTAGGTCATTCATCTGTTCCCTATTGCTAAGGTGTCAGTAAAAAAATATTGTGATTAAAAGTCTACGGTGGCAATCTGACCAAGCCCTGTAACATGGCTGCTTAGAAAGAAACCTATCACAGTCATATTCAGGTTTTCTCCAAATGTATAATCCTATACTATTCCACCTAGTAATCTGAGTCAAAACACTAAGTGGTGAAGCCACAAAATTCAGCTCATAATCCTTCATAACCTTGAAAGCCCACACAAAAACAGCAAACTAGCTACTTTAAATGTACCACAATACCCAGATCTTACACCAAGGAACAATTTGATCCAGATAGTCATCACTTGCTATAGGAGCAGGATTCTTGCATACTGATTCTCTTAAAGCCTTTTTCAAACAGATACACTTGCTCAGTTCTGTCTGGCAATTTGGCTTTAAACAATCTTCTGCTTGACCCAAGTCTTAACATTTCCCAACTGAACTGAATATATTCACAAGCAAACACAGCTAAATTAGAAATGAAATGAATTAATTCAGCTTAAACTAATTAAGAACTGTGATCTGCTGCACCACCCCAGTGTGTAATTTTACATGTGAAACAGAGTACATGTAGCCACTACTATAAGAATTCTGCTAAACTACTAATGTGAGCATAACAATGAAGTTAGCCTATTACTAAATCATATGAGAAGTTAATTTCCAAGGCCCACACATGGCAAAGCAATTGCTTAAATTGCTTCACCTGGGAATTTAATACAATGTTATCATCAGACCAGCCACATGGTAAATAGATTTATAATACTTTCCATGTGTTAGACTATGTTGCGTATGAATTAAGCAATGATCTGGTATCACAATACAATCAGCTCCTTCCCACACATGGAAGACAGGATATGTTGTTAAATTACTGCCTATACAGCCACATCAACAACATAAATATGGAAAGAGCAACGGGAAGAGAAACAATCTTTTCGGCACATAAACAATTTCACATAGTATCCAAATGAGATGTAGATAGGAAAAGGTGCCCAAAATTATCAGTCCCCAACATCTGTACAGCAGAATTCATGCTAGTTCATTTCTGTGTCATTTTGCCCTAATTTTCTGTATTCCACACTTTAAATTACTCATTGACATTCTGAACTGATGATACTATAGATGGCAAAACATTGACCAGTTTACTGTAATGCAATTTACAGTATTTTTAGCAGCCAGCCATATAAATGAAGAATAGCATTCTTGCATGGCTTCTCCACTTATATTACATTTTTTTTAAAAAAAATGCTTGATTCAAACAATTACTAATCAAACAAGTATACAGACACAAGGGAACACTTCAGAAGAACAGTATTTTTTAAAAAAATCTGTGTTGTCTCAATCATACCTTTAGAAGTACTTGGTGCAACTCTAAGGGATGGATTTTTTTTAAGCTTTATGGTATTGCCATAGCAGTAAAAGTAAACTGTGCAAGAGATCTTTTTTAATTATGGAGCATTTTTACTAGTATTTCAGGTGGCTAAAGAATCAATGTCAAAGCAATTAGGAAAAACCAATCAACTTGCTTAATCACTATTTTATAGAACTAAGATGAAACACCCAGCATTACTCTGTAAGAGCACTGCTAAACAAGGCATTATGCCAGTGAAATATAACTATTAGTTTTAGTATATGTGCTTGTTATTACTTTATCACAATGTCTTTGTGATATGTGCAGAAATGTTTGAGGTATTTGTTAATAATTGTATTAGGCCTCTTTAACATCATAATGGCAGGAGTTCTGATTAGTTGAATACATTGGTCATCATTTCCATTGGTTTCAAAGGGAATCAACTTCCTATCTATCAGTTTTCTGTCAACACCACTAATCCAAATGGGATGAAATTCCTAGGGATTGTATGTCTCAGATCCAAAGAATTCTCCCTCCCAAGTTTCATGCAGATAAGAGAAACCCTCACAGTTGTAGAAGTAATTAAAGGCACAACACATTTCTACCTATAACCCTTTTCTCCTATCAAATTTAGAAAAAGGTTCAGGGATTGTAGCCTTCACCTAAGGGATCCTTCCTATTAAACTGCAGACAGAAAGCACGCATATTTTACAGGCCATTAAAATTCTCCCTTGAAGAATGTACACGCACAGGTTTGGTGGTGAGTTTTCTCCCCATACTTTCCCATCATTAAGATCTTGATGCAGGCATGGAGTGGGACCTATTTTTAAATGGCAAGAAATGCTAAGCTCTGCTCTTGGTTTATTCGTTTTAGCACATTTCTTCCAGCTCATATTTAACTTTACTCACAGGCTCCACTGAAGAACCAGTAGAACAGGAGAAAATGAGATACTGCAAACAGCAGATAAACAGTGCATTCCTGACCTTCAAGGGCAAAAACCCTTAGGAGGCCAGGAAGTGGCTGCACCGGCGTTAGGCCCCCCCCATGGCGGCATCCGGGCTACTTACACTGGCGTTAGTGACCCCAACACCAGCGGGGAGTCCCGGACGCCAGTCTCTGGGCGCTACCATGGCAGCGCCGCCCTGAGACACCGTCAGGGCCTTCTGCCGGTGTCCCGCCACCATAAAGGCCCACTCCGGTGTTCCGGGGGGCGTTGAGGTGTCCTGGGAGACATTCCCAGGGCAAGCTGGGAGGAGGAGTTGCCGTTAGGTAGCCCCCTGTCCCCTTTTGCCCCAGGTATGCCGGTGGCGAGAAGAGCAAGGCTGCACCTGCTTTTTAGCAAGCACAGCCTTGCTTTTCTCAATGGGGCGAAAAGCCTTTCAAATACTTTTTTTGAGCTGCTGGGGGCTGTGGAATGGCTTAGAAGATGCCGCAGCAGTGCCTCCTCCCCGCTGTTCCCAGCCTCAAGCAACTCAGGAATGCACAGATAGGAAGGAACATACATACACACACATACACCCTGCCCCTACATGAACATGTGGGATTTTGCATAATCATGTCCCCATAGGAAAACAAAGTATGACAGTCAAGGACAATGCTGTGTGGCAGGAAAGGCTACCATCCTCAAGATGGCGTCTGGAGTTCTGCCAGAATTATAACTGGTCTCCAGACTACAGTTCCTCCAGAGGAAATTACAGACTTCAGAGCTGCTACAGAGGGTGGATGGCGTAGGACTTCTACATTGCCTATGGTATTCCACAGAGGTTAGCATAAACTGACTGATTGTCACCTGTAAAGACACTACAGGCCAGAGAGAGGGATGGGACTGCTGTTAGCTGACATCTTCCTATGGGTCTTCAGTGTGGATTTTTCTTCTTTTGTTTTTTAATATATATATTTATTATTTTTCAATAATTGCTGTACATCTCATTTGACAATACATCCTATGTACCAATCTTTGACTCGATAAAAAATTAAAGAATTATTAGGTGTATGTCTTCAGTATTAAATATAATTAATTATAACTGACCCCCACCGACTTCCTCCCTCCCTACAAATATCTGGTGCCTCCTTTGTATTAATATTTTCTAATCCTTATAAGTCATCATTTTAATGTTATACTTTCCCCTTATTTAATATATTTTGATAAGCAATAATAATATAATATTAATAATAAAGAGAGAAAAAAGGAAAAAATCATTTAAAAAATAAAAACAGAGACAACAAAACACATTAACATAATTTTCTCCAGTCACTCATCTCTGTCATATAAAATGGATTAGATCTTTAAAAACTTCATATACCTCCAAGTAAAAAATTAAGTTGATATCATTTTTCCTCTACCCCCCCTCATTTCCCATATTAAGAGTCAAATTGGTATTCTTCTGGCTTTCTTAACCCTTCTTTTAAAACTTTTTCTTCTGTCTGGAGTTTCTGTTGCCATCTGCATGCTTTCTTGAAGTGTTCTCCTGTCTGTGACAATCTTTACCCATTGCTCCTTGGGCTGTTGATTCTTCTTCTTGTATTCCTGTAGTATGGTCTGACAGTTCATTGTTTCTTGTCAAAAAGTTTTTGATATCTTCCAACGAATTGATGGCATGTTTAACTTGTTTATAGGTGAAGGTAAGTCCTTGTGGTAGCAACCAGCTGTATTTTATTCCCTTGTTTCTCAGTGTCTCAGCAAAATCTTTATAGATGGCTCTCTTTTCAATCAGGTGATGAGGAATGTCTTTGAGAATTATTAACGGTGTATCATCTACACTTAGATGATTCTCCAAATGAAGTTTCATAATGATATTTTTCATCCTGATGTCAAAGAAGGAGACCAAGATCTCTCTAGCTTTTGTTTTCTGTACTCGAGTTGACAAGGGGATTCTGTATATCTTGTTTATTGCATAATTTAATTCTTGTTCATTTAAATGAAATATACCAGCAAGTGATCTTATGATGGTCTCTCTGGTGCCCCCTAGTCTTTCAGGCAAATTACGTATACGCAGGTTAGATTCTCTCTGTTGCAGGTCCAAAACAGCTAGTTGATCCTTCACTCGCTCTTCCTGGAGTCGTATTGCTTCAATTTGTTGTGCTTGAGATTTCATGTCCATTTTAACTCCTTTCAATTCTTCAGTGTTGTTTTTAACTGAAAGTTCCATCTTATTCAAGCCATTTTTCTTTACTGTAATTTGATCTTTTATTTCCTTGATCTCATTTATTATGCCATCAAATTTTTGAGTAATAATTAAAGTCATTTGTATAGCTGATTGTTCTTGTTGCATGGAAACCTGTTCAAACTTCTTCTTTAATAATTCAGTTTGCATGGCCAACATTTCCTGTATCTTTTGATGATTACTTTCCATGATTGTCTGTGGCTTTTGTATTTTCCAGACTAGTAAGTTAAATATATGCAGGCAGCTCAGTGCAAATAAGCTACTAAGTTGTTAGAAGGCTCTGGCTTGGCTTTGGAGCTCGTTCCAGGAAGTATACAGGGAATTGTGAGGCAGTGGGCTTTCCGTTGCTCCTACTCTATGATTAAAGAAGGTAGGATTTATTTTGCTGCTACACTGAGTGGGGCACATCCGGCCCGACAGCCCACTATGGTTTCCTGTCTTCCTAGAGAAGCCACTTCCTGAATGAAAATGTGGCTGGAGGACTCTCCTAAGATAAAGGAATGGAGAATCGAAAGTAAAGGATTTCTCCTCCCCCCTTCTACGCCGCAGCCGCCGATTGGTAGCTATTTATGCCACTCAATTCTTTCCGATTGTTTTGTTTGCCTGCTAATTCAGTTTTTAGTTTAATTAAAGTCTTTTTAGTCGGAGGGTCACTTAGAATCCTGGGTGAAGGGTTGCAGAGTCTTTAGCCGATTTTGAAAAATTCCAGTCATTCAGAATCGGATTAGTTGACAAAAGCAGTTCATGTAACTTACTCGGATGTTGGAAATCTGGGTTCTCTGTTATTAGCTTGTTCAATGTTCGGTAAAAGATAGAGGAGATCTCAGCCTATTTCCATGAGACGTTCGTGGCGATGGAATTCCTCCTCGGCCGGAGGGACTTCAACCAACCCTCCTGCACATCAAGTAGCTCTTGTGGGAGGGGGTGGGAGTCAAACCGCTCTTCTTTGGCAGCAGGGGGTTGCCTGCATTCCGATCCACTATTTAGGATCGAAGTCGGGGCTTTTAAGGGGGGCCCTGGTTCAGAACGCCTCTTGGTTCCCTCGAGAGATCTCGGGGGACATGGCGCTGGGATCAGTTCTCTACCGGAAGTCCCTGTGTGGATTTTTCTTCTTAACACTGAGAAAAACCTGAAGAGGATTTTGAGAGGTTTTGAGTGCTACATAAGTGGATAACAGTCAGTTACACCAGCTACACTGTTCTAAATGCACATCCCTATTGTCTACTGCTTGACCTGGAAATTGCATTTTGGAGGCTGAAACCTAGCCTAGTAAGGCACCCAAGGCACAAAAAAGAATAGGGAATTCAACATCATTGCTGTTGCCAGCAAGGAAACCATCTAGTCTAGACAGGTGAGACATAAATAAGCCCTCTGCATAGGTCAATAAATCATAACTTTCTAGTTGCTGCACTCCAAACTCTGGTTCAAGGCTTTCTGTGAGGAATATACACTCATGATCGATCTCTGGCATTATCATTCAAAACCCTTACACAGTGCCAACAAGTAATGAGCGATGTTAGAGTCATCCAACATTTAACTATGTAAATGGCTGCTATGCCACATGCATGAATTTATTTCCATTTTATTCTGGTGCCATTAAGGAGATCTCTGATCTTTCTGTCTGTTCTTCTATGTGTGCTCACTGTAACTTGTAAAACTGGCTCTTAAAGGAGGTGTTTTTGCGTGGAGTGCAGGTGACTAACACTGAGGACCAGACTACATCTTACATTTAACATGTGGTCCCAGTGGGGACTTGCAGAGGATGGCAGGTGTGAGTTCCTTATGGCAATTGAATTTAGAAGCTGAGGCAGGCAGAGAGAGAGGTGACTAAGGACTCCGGGGATGAAATAGTCACATCCCAGTCCCAAGGTGACGGCAACCTGCCAGTCATGGATGATGGAGCCCTTGGGGAAGGAGGCCATCTCACGGAGGTAGGGGAATGTGGTTCCTTAGAAGGGACCTCGTTCTTGGTGGATGAACAGATATCCTCTCGTACCGAGGATATGCCTCAGAGGGGAGGGGGGCTTCTTGTAGTGGGGGATTCAATCCTTAGGAATGTAGATAGCTGGGTTTCTGGCGGGTGCATGGACCGCATGGTGACTTGCCTGCCTGGTGTAAAGGTTGCGGACATTACCCATCATATAGGTAGTCTGGTAGATAGTGCTGGGGAGGAGCCAGTGGTTGTGGTGCATGTTGGTACCAACGACGTGGGGAAATGTAGTCCGGAGGTCTTGGAATCCAAATTTAGGTTGCTAGGAGGAGACTAAAAGCCAGGACCTCCAAGGTAGCTTTCTCAGAAATGCTACCTGTTCCACGTGCAGGACCAGCTAGGCAGGCACAGTTGGTGAGTCTCAATGTGTGGATGAGACAATGGTGCAGGGAAGAGGGCTTTAGATTTGTAAGGAACTGGGCAACATTTTGAGACAAGCCGGGCCTATACAAAAGGGATGGGCTCTACTTGAACCTAGATGGAACCAGACTGCTGGCGCGTAATATAAAAAAGGTGGGAGAGCAGCTTTTAAACTGAACCTGGGGGGAAAGCAGACAGGAGCTGAGAAGCATCCAGTTTGGGCAAACTCAGTGCATACGGACAAAGGGAAAATTGCTTCAGATTGCCCACGTAGGAATTACTTAGACATGAAAGGGAATGGAAAAAAAAAAGATGGATAGCCACTTAAAGATGCCCAAAGGCACATGCCACGCAAGTCGAAAGAGAGAAACAGTGTGGAGGTGTTTCTATGCTAATGCTAGAAGCCTCCAAGCAAAAATGGGGGAATGAGAGTGCATGGTTTTAAGAGAAAACATAGATATAGCGAGCATTACAGAAACCTGGTGGAGGGGAGAGAACCAGTGGGATACAGTCATCCCTGGTTACAAACTGTATAGAAATGACAGGGAAGGGCATATTGGAGGGGGTGTTGCTATGTATATCAAGGAAGGCATAGTGTCTAATAAGCTAGAGACCATAAAAAGGGCAGACTCGTCCACAGAATCCTTATGGGTGACGATTCTGGGCCCCAAAGGAGATTTAGTACTGGGGACATTCTACCGGCCCCCTTACCAAATGGCTCAGGGTGATCTTGAGATGGAGAATGAAATTAGGGAAGCATGTAAAGGTAACAAAGTAGTAATAATGGGAGACTTCAACTTCCCTCATATTGATTGGATAAATGTATGCTCCAGACAAGCCAAAGAGATAAAAATTTTAGACATCCTAAATGACTGTGCCCTCGAACAGTTGGTCATAGACCCAACCAGAGGGGAAGCGATCCTGGATTTAATACTCTGTGGTGCTGCCGGTGACTTAGTGGATATAGTTGAGCCAGTTGGCAATAGTGATCACAATGGCATCAAATTTAATTTAGATGTAAGTGGGAAAGTGACTGGGAAATCTCATACAATTACCATTGACTTTAAAAGAGGGAACTTCTCTAAAATGAGAAAACTGGTAAAGAGGAAGTTGAAAGGAACAGTTAGGAGGGTTAAATCTCTTGAAAAGGCTTGGGGGTTACTCAAGTCCACATTACTAGAGGCTCAGCTAGCTTGTATACCACAGGTCAAGAAAGGTAGTAATAAGTCCAAGAGGTCACCACCATGGCTAACGGGTAAGGTGAAGGAAGCAATTAGAGAAAAAAAGTCTTCTTTCAGAGATTGGAAGGTTTGCCCAAACGAGGCGAACAGAAGCAAACACAAACTTGCACAAAGGAAATGCAAGCAGATAGAGATGCAAAAAAAGATTTTGAGGGGCTTATTGCTAAACACATCAAAACAAACAATAAGAAATTCTTTAAGTATATTAGGAGTAGGAAACCAGCTAGGGAAGCAGTTGGACCATTGGATGACAATGGGAGTAAAGGAACTCTAAGGGAGGATAAAGCGATAGCTGAAAAACTAAATGAATTCTTCTCATCTGTCTTCACTGTTGAAGATACAGGGCAGATTCCTTCTCCTGAACAGAGATTTTGGAGAGGGGAAAATGAGGAACTGAGACAAATAGTGGTAACAAGGCAGGAAGTCCTAGAACGTCTAGACAAACTGCAAACTAACAAGTCACAGGGACCAGACGGTATTCATCCTAGAGTTCTTCAAGAACTCAGATGGGAAATTGCTGAACTTCTAACAAATATATGTAATATGTCCCTTCGATCAGCCTCTGTACCAGAGGACTGGAGAATGGCCAATGTAACACCCATTTATAAAAAAGGTTCCAGGGGGGACCCAGGAAATTACAGGCCAGTTAGCTTAACGACTGTTCCGGGTAAATTAGTGGAAAGCATTATTAAAGATAGAATTGTCAAGCATATAGAAGGGCAAGGTCTGCTGGCCAAAACCCAACATGGTTTCTGTAAGGGTAGGTCCTGTCTCACTAACCTATTAGAGTTTTTTGATAGCATCAATAAGCATGTGGACAGGAATGAGCCTGTGGATATTGTGTATTTGGATTTCCAAAAAGCTTTTGACAAAGTCCCCCATCAAAGACTGCTAAGCAAACTTCATAGTCATGGATTGAGAGCTGGCTGAAAAATAGGAAGCAGAGAGTAGGAATCAATGGTCAGTTCTCACAATGGCGGGATGTGAGCAGTGGGGTGCCTCAGGGATCTGTGTTGGGACCGGTGCTTTTCAACCTGTTCATCAGTGACCTGGAGTTGGGGTTAAACAGTGAAGTAGCCAAGTTTGCAGATGACACCAAATTATTTAGGGTGGTTAAAACAAAATCGAACTGTGACGAGCTCCAGAAGGATCTCTACATACTGGAAGAATGGGCATTAAAATGGCAAAGGAGATTCAATGTGAGCAAGTGTAAAGTGATGCATATTGGGGCAAAAAATCCCAACTTCACATATACACTGATGGGATCTGTGCTGGCAGCGACAGACCAAGAAAGGGATCTTGGGGTGGTAGTGGATAGCTCAATGAAGATGTCAACCCAGTGTGCGGCTGCTGTAAAAAAGGCAAATTCCATGCTGGCCATAATTAGACGAGGAATAGAGAATAAAACTGCTGATATCATACTGCCCTTGTACAAATCTATGGTGAGACCACACTTGGAATACTGTGTACAGTTCTGGTCACCACACCTAAAAAAGGATATCACAGAGCTTGAGAAGGTGCAGAAAAGAGCAACCAAAATGATTAAGGGACTAGAGCAACTGTCCTATGGGGAGCGGTTAAAATGCTTAGGGCTGTTTAGCTTGGAAAGAAGGCGGCTAAGGGGAGACTTGATAGAGGTCTATAAAATTATGCATGGTTTGGAGAGAGTGGACAGGGAGAAGTTTTTCTCCCTCTCCCATAATACTAGAACACGGAGTCATCTGCTAAAGCTGGAGAGCGAGAGATTCAAAACAGATAAAAGGAAATATTTTTTCACACAACGCATAGTTAAATTGTGGAACTCCCTGCCCCAGGATGTGGTGATGGCTGCCAGCTTGGAGGGCTTTAAGAGGGGAGTGGACATATTCATGGAGGACATATTCATGGTTATTCGTTAGAATGGATAGTGGTCATGCTGCATACCTATTCTCTCTAGTATCAGAGGAGCATGCCTATTATTTTGGGTGCGGTGGAACACAGGCAGGATGGTGCTGCTAAACTAGTCTTGTTTGTGGCTTCCTAAAGGCACCTGGTTGGCCACTGTGTGAACAGACTGCTAGACTTGATGGGCCTTGGTCTGATCCAGCAGGGCCTTTCTTATGTTCTTAAGCATGCCAGGGCCCCAACTGTGATCAGGACAGCTGTGAGGGGCCAGAAGGTATTCCACCCAGCAACATTATCCCAACACAACACATCTTAGTGGAGCAAATAATGCTCCCAGGTTCATTTTGTATCACAAAAATGGCATGGACAGTGAAGGCAACAGAATCAATCCCTGCAGCATTTCTAAACTGAGTTGCCAAAGGGAATTCACAGCTGCCATATGGCTGTAAGTACCCATGCCAAACATGTAAAATGTAATGTGTTGTTTGGATCTTACAGGAAAGTTTAATTATCCCCATGCACAAACTGAGCAGTTTCTCACACTAGTTTGGATCACAGCCCAAGTGATCACATGTTAAAGCATTTAGGTTGGTCAGTCCAAACATTTTGCAGGGATTTCCTTTGGAATTTGGAAGGATAGTAGTACCATAGAAAGCATAGTTTTAAAACTTTGTCAGGTTTTGCAATAATCATAATCCTGAGCAGATGAGAGCTGGCATCTGGACTCTTGTGTTTAAATTTGGTTTGCCCTTGTATCACCTGCTGGCTGGTGATGTGTTTGGGGGAAACAAAATGGGGTGGCGGTTGGTGCCCTGATCAATAGGGCATGGGAAATAGGGAGGCATGGTGGTGGGGGGGGGGGAGAAAAAACAGGCCATGTAAGAGGAAGAGGCAGCAGACATTTATAAACTGTTGTCCCTTCTCGTTCTTCTTCCACCACAATGATGCTGGAGAGCTATCCACCCTCCACTGGGCTATAAGATCTTGCTTTTAAATGTTAGCTTAGTTGCAGGCAAACCAGGATTTAATTGTGGATGAGAGGACTGACCTAGAATTTATAATTGAGATATGGCTGGGGGGAGATGGGGAAGAGTTAACCTCTCCCATCTATGCCCCCAGTTTACTCATGCATCAGCATAGGCCTGGTGATGCTCCTGTAGTTTATCAGGATTCTATCACCCTGATTCGATGCCCTATCCAGTACTCTGCCAGTTTTGAGAGTGCTGATCTAGTGTTGGGAATATGATACAGGTTGGGATTCTGTTATGTTCCACCCATTCTGCTGCCCAACTGTATCCCTCCCTGAGTTGATGGAGGTGGTCTCAGTGGTGATATTGAAGGCTCTGAAGCTGGTTGTTTTAGACAATTTCAACACACATGCCAAGGCTACTTGGTTAGGAGCGGCTCAGGGATTCATTTTCTTCATGACAACCATGGGTCTGTCTCAGGTAATAAGAGGTCCCACACACTGTGGACGTCACACTCTTGATCTGCTGTTCTGCTCTGGGCAGGAAAAAAGTTATCTGAAGATTAGGAGTTTGAATACTGTCCCTTTGTCATGGACATATCACTACTTGCTTGGGTTTAAACCAGGGGTTCCCAAAGTGGACAGTACCATCCCTGAGGGCGGTGGGATTACTTAGGGAGGAGCTAAAAGGCATGGAGGTGGAAGAGGGACTCTGGAAGTGGGCCCCTTTGACTGCATTGTTCATTTATCTACAATTGACCAGGCTATGGCACCATGCTGGCAAATGGCATAGTGCTGAAATCTGGTGGAATTTAGTAAATACGACGCCAGAGCTCTAGTCAGACCAGTATACCACATTTTGAGAAACGGTCATAACCATATGTGTTTGTCTCTTTGTCATTTCTCAGGTTTTTCCTGGTAAGTCTGCAGCATGATCATATTGAGTGTGGTATTTATTTTCCTGTTCTCAGTTAGTGAAACTGTTGATTATGAAGGACACTTTTTAGCTAGGTAAGAGTTATTTTTGCCGCAGGCCACCCAATATTAATATTTCTAGGTTAGATAAGAATTTCACATTTCTCAATAAATGTTTTCAAAGGTTTTTAAAAAAAATTAGGAAAATTTTAAAGGATAGAAGGGAAAACTTGGGTAATTGAGGGGAAATTTAGAGTATAAGTAAAAATTATGGTGATTACAGGACAAATTATGGTAAAGAAATACAAATGTATGATATATTTTCAGCAAAAATCTTTAAAAAAATTAGACAAACCTTTATAAAGAAACTATAACACACTGTCTTTATTCAGAATTGCAGTGATAAAAAGAAAAGGAAAAAAACAAAAGCATTAAAAGGAGGCAATTAATTAAAATCATCTTCTTTATTCCTTTAAGTTCAAGCAATTATTTTTCTTAATTTTTTTGTCTTCCAGGACCTTTTACTTTCCTCAAAGAAACAGTATTAACCTTTGGAAAAATGCCTTCATTTTTAAATGTCCATAATGCATGGACTCCAGATTACTAACATGGCAATTTAAGATTCCTGCTAAGTGACTTTAAACCACATATTGGGAAACTGCTATCACTTCATCAAGCCCATTTGTCGCATTTAGAATTTACTGAACAGTGAAATAATTACTAAATGTGGTATCTAAGATTCTTGCTAAATGACTATCAGACTTTGAAAAGCTGGTATCACTGAATCAAGTTAATCAATTTTGTTGAATAAATTAAACTAATTTTTCCAGTTGTGTGGAATACCTTTTAGTTTGTCCAGCCTGAGGATGAGGACAGGATTCTTAGAAGTTTGAGACCTACCACCTGCTTGTTTGACTCTTGGACCTCCTGACTGCTTAAATCGGCTGGGAGGGGGTTGGCAGACAGAGTCCAGGAGACAGTAAATGCCTCCCTGAGAAGATGGCAGGGGTTGGTGAGTCCACTCCTAAAGAAACCTACTTCAGACCCAGAAGTGTTGAATAACTGTAATTCAGTCTCAGAAGTACCATTCTTGAGCAAGGCAACTGAACGAGTTGTGACTTGGCCACCCGAGGTATTCCTGAATGAAGTTGATTGAGGTATTCCTGAATGAAGTTTCTGTCTGGTTTCATGGCTGTATATGGGATCGAAAGGGCCTTAAAATCACAGAATTGGAAGGGGCCATACAGGCCATCTAGTCCAACCCCCTGCTTAATGCAGGATCAGCAAAGAAGATCCCTGACAAGTGTTTATCCAGCCTCTGCCTAAAGACTGCCAGTGAGGGGGAGCTCACCACCTTCCTAGGTAGCTGATTCCACTGTTGAACAACTCTTACTGTAAAGATTTTCCCCTACTATTGAGCTAGTACCTTTCCATCCTCAACCTCCTCTTCTCCACACTAAACATTCTCAAATCCCTCAGCCTTTCCTCAAAGGGCTTGGGCTCCAGGCCCCTGATCATCCTTGTCTCTCTCCTTTGTTCCCGGCTGCATTCTGACGGCATCCTTTTTGAAGTGAGGCCTCCAGAAATGCACACGGTACTCCAGGTGCGGCCTGACCAATGCAGTGTACAGCGGAGCTGTCACATCTTGTGATTTGGATGTTATGCCTCAGTTGATGCACCCCAAGATCACATTAGCTTTTTTTTTGCCTCTATGTCGCACTGGCTGCTCACATTTAACTTATGGTCCACTCGTACCTCAAGATCTTGTTCACATATACTGCTAACCCAAAAGTGTATCCCCCATCCAGTATGCATGTCTTTCATTTTTGTTACCCAGATGTAGAACTTGGCACTTATCCTTGTTGAATTGCATCTTGTTCACATCCGCCCACTTTTCCACTGCGTTCAGATCTTGTTGAATTCTATCTCTATCTTCTGGTGTGTTCTCTACTCCTCCCAATTTGGTGTCATCTGCACATTTAATGAGTAGTCCCTCCACACCCTCATCCAGATCATTTATAAAAATTTTGAAAAGTACCGGGCCCAGAATTGAACCCTGTGGTACCCAACTGGACACCTCTTTCCATTCAGATGAAATGCCATCGACAACTACTCTTTAAGTGCAGTTCTGCCACCAGTTCCCTATTCACCTAACTATCCTAGAGTCCGGTCCACAATCCTCTAGATCATCATGAGGAACCCTGTTAAAAGCCTTACTGAAATCCAGGTAAACAACATCAACTGCATTCCCTCGACCCAGTAACCCCGTCACTCGATCAAAGCAGGAAACAATGTTGGTCTGGCAGGACCTGTTGGGGACAAATCCATGCTGTCTTCTCTAGATCACTAAATTGTCCTTCAGATGCTGGCAGATTGATCTCTTTAATATCTGCTCCAGTATCTTCCCTGGGATAAAGGTCAAACTAACTAGCCTGTAGTTTCCTGGGTCAACCTTCCTCCCTTTTTTGAAAATTGGGATAATGTTCACCCTCCTCCAATCTTGTGGTACATCTCCCGTCCTCCAAGAAGACTGGAAGATTATGGACAAAGGCTCTGCAAGATCTCTAGAAAGTCCTTTGAGCACACTCAGGTGCATACCTTCTGGTCTAGGGGATTTGTACTAATCCAATGCAGCCAGGTGCTTCTCAACTACCTCTCTGTTCATGTCGACCAGCAGCCTGGATGCTGTGGTCTTGGTTAACCTGGAGGATGACCTGTGCTGGAAGATGGATAAAGGAGTGTGACCTCTGTTAATTCTCCCAGACCTCTTGGTAGCTTTTGATACCATCAATCATGGTATCCTTCTGGACCATCTTTCAGGGGACTGAGAGGCACTGTCCTATGGATCTTCCTGTGTGGGAAAGATCTTGCCACTATGACGCATACCCTCGTAA
This sequence comes from Euleptes europaea, assembly GCF_029931775.1. Lineage (NCBI taxonomy): Eukaryota > Metazoa > Chordata > Lepidosauria > Squamata > Sphaerodactylidae > Euleptes > Euleptes europaea. The sequence goes on along the minus strand of NC_079316.1, from coordinate 60,921,118 downwards.
CATCTAGATTAGCGCACTATGCAAGGCTTCCCTTGACAGTCTGAAAGCTTCAGGTGGTATAGAGTGTTGCAGCCAGAATGCTGTCTGGAGTGAGTCATAGAGACCAATATCACTCCAGTCTTTGCCCATTTCCATTAGCTTCCAATATGTTGCCGAACCCCATTCAAGGTATTGACTAAAATCCTATATGACTTGGATCCAACATAACCAAAGGACTACCAACTCTCATATGAATAGGCTGACCATACGCACCGTTCTGAACGGGACAGTCCCGTTTTTGTCACATTTCCTGGCCGTCCCGCCTTTTTAATTAAAATGTCTATTTTGTCCCATTTTGAATAAATCAAGCCAGTTTTTATTGTCTCACCCTCACCACGCAGCTTTATTTTACGATCAGAAGGAAAAGGCACAACTTTCCAGTTATGGTGGAAGCAAAACGTGGCCCATCAATCAACACGTTCCCACCTGCTGTGCTGTTGCGAACCTCTGAAGCCACATGCCAAAAAATGCACAAGGTTTGCCTTCCCCTCCCCTCTGGCCTCCTCGGGATCACCACGGCTAGTTTCTGAGAGTGGGTGAAAGCAAGGAGGTGAAGCCGGAATGCACAAAACCAATGACAGGCTAGCCGATTAGAAAGAATGGGAGAGGCTGCACAGCACATTGCCAATTGGCTTGAAGGAGCTCCATTGAAATACATTACAGCACAAAAAGAGTTGCAAAGAAAATGTGGAATGGATTTTCCAGTAAGGTCTCTAAACCCAGATACACTGCTCTGGGACTGGAATGACAGCCCATGAGACTAGCACAAGCATTCTGGGACTGGAATGACAACCCCTGGGACAAACAGAAGTGTTCTGGGATTGGAATGACAGCCCCCAAGATGGAATGACAGGACTAGCACAAGTGTTCTGGGACTGGAATGACAGTGTTCCCCCCCCCCCGCCCCCCTGAGTGGAATGACAGCCCCTGGGACTAGCAGAAGTGTTCTGGGACTAGATTGACAGCTCCAGGGGTGGAACACGTGGGACACAAAATGCCTTGGCTACACCAGCAGTTTTAGTTGTGGTTTTCCACGTTAAGGTGTCCAATGCTGCTGTTACTTGAACATTCAGAATACAGTTGATCATATTCCATGTTCTGCTTCAAATTCTTTATTGCACATAAGAAGAACATTAGAAAAGCCATGCTGGATCAGACCAAGGCCCATCAAGTCCAGCAGGCTGTTCACACAGCGGCCAACTGGGTGCCTCTAGGAAACCCACAAACAAGATGATGCAGCAGCATTCTCCTGCCTGTGTTCCAATGCACCTAATATAATAGGCATGCTCATCTGATCCTGGAGAGAATAGGAATGCATCATGACCAGTATCCATTTTAACTAGTAGCCATGAATACCCCTCTCCTCCATGAACATGTCCACTCCCCTCTTAAAGTCTTCCAAGTTGGCAGCCATCACCACATCCTAGGGCAGGGAGTTCCACAATTTAACTGTGCATTGTGTGAGAAATACTTCCTTTTATCAGTTTTGAATCTCTCACCCTCCAGCTTCAGCAGATGACCCCACGTCCTGGTATTATGAGGGAGAAAATCTTCTCCCTGTCCAATCTCCCTGTACCATGCATAATTTTATAGACCTCTAGCCTGTCTCCCCCTTAACTGCCTTCTTTCCAAGCCAAACAGCCCTAAGCATTTTAACTGCTTCTCATAGGGCAGTTGCTCTAGTCCCTTGATCATTTTGGTTGCTCTTTTCTGCACTTTCTCAAGCTCTGCAATATCCTCTCTTAGGTGTGGTGACCAGAACTGTACACAAGATTCCAAGTGTGGTCTCACCATAGATTTGTACAAGGGCAGTATGATAGTGGCAGTGCATTAATATTTATCATGTTGCTGAAAATTATATAAAATTATTACAATTAAATACTTTTATTTACTAGAGTGGATATTTCCTATATTTTCCTTTTGCACATTATTTTTCTGAGTATGGCATCCATGTACTCTTGTTCCTATTGCTGTATAGTTGGGACTTATTGAGAAAACATGGCCCCAGGAGCATAAAAAATATTTTCAATTAAGCTCTTGGTTTGAGAAATATAGCGATTAGCTAAAACAACTAAAATATAGTGAAATGTTGTATGTAGTATAAAATAACAATATTATTTTTAAATTTCTCGATTTGATTTTAGCCAGTTCCCTTCTAAGTCCAAAATGTCCTATCTTTGACAGCCTTGCTCAGATCCTGCAAACTGACGGCTGTGGCTTCCTTTATTGAGTCAAATCTATACTTAGCTGTCAAATTCACTGGGTAATATTGGATGTCATTTTCTTAACACTAACCTACCTTATAGCGATGTTGCGATGTTGTGAAACCATGCATACCACCCTGAGCTCTTGAAGGAAGGATAGGATAAAATGTAAAATATTACCGTATTTTTTGCTCCATAGCACGCACCTGACCATAACACGCCCCCCCCCCCAGCTGGCCGTCGGGGCGGGGAAAGCCGGCTCACGCTGGAATGACACGAGCTGGCTCTGTGCGCCCCGCCCGCCTCCCAGCTGGGAGGCGGGCAGGGAAAGCCGGCTCGCTGTTCCAGCGTGCCCAGCCCCAGTGGAGCGCACAGAGCCGGCTGGGCGCACAGAGCCGGCTCGCATCATTCCAGCGCGCCCAGCTGGCTCTGTGCACACATTCGCTCCATAACACGCACAGACATTTCCCCTCACTTTTGAGGAGGAAAAAAGTGCGTGTTATGGAGCGAAAAATACGGTATTTACCAACACCATGAATATTTTCACAATCAATCTATAATTTATGGTAAATTAATAACTCTTGCTTCTATAATGCTTTCGAGGTGGGTCAATCACCCTCCCCAATCAAGCAAATAAATATGTCTGTGAAATATCTCAGGTTCCCACTGATATTTATTCTGACTATGGAACTCCAGAGGGATTTTAGTGCTGAATTTCTTTTCCCATATTATCCATCTGTCAGTATGGTATCCAAGATGCTTCCAATAATATACTAAACAGGGAGATGAGCATGTCATGGGTCTTTCATGCTTCCTCGTACATTTGTCTTAGCTGCAGAAGGTATTCCTCTGTCTGCTCATTCAGTTTAGTCAGCAGGACCTCTTGTTCCATTGACGTGCTGTATTGAATTCATACAACTTTATTCCATGTATAAATAAAAATACAATGCTGAGTCTCAAAAGCTTGCCTTTCCATCTAACATGACAGAGATACACTTTTTCAGATTCACTGTCTAGAGAAGGCAAGGACTAAAAGCCAAAATACACCTTAATATAATTATGAATTGGCACAACTAAAGTATTTGGTTCAGTAGAACAAGTAGAGGTTCAGGCTGGGATGAGGAAAGAAAGCAGTCACCAGGCCATGCATCTCTTTTTGAAAAAAAGAATGCTTATATCATGCCATTCCATTTCCTCATAGGTTAGAGATTTTCAATTGTTATGAAGGTTAGATACTATCCCACCCTTTCAAATACATTGTTGCTCATGCATATGTCTTGTTTGTTTGAAATGCAGGCTTCAGGGATATGGAATACCTCTCTTAGATATACAATCATTGCTCCATCCTTGCCATTCACACCTCTTTTATGTCAGGGCTCCCCAAACTGCAAAGTTACATATCAAGATTCATCTGACATAAAAATAGATTGTTGTCATCCATTCCATTTGTGCTAAGGACTATACAAAAAGAAAAACTCCCAATTCCACAAAACTCAAAAGTCTATAATTCTAAAATAAACCAGGACAAACAAGAAAGGGGGAATCTTTATTCCATGTGAATAAAAAATTATTCTAAAAGTATTTAATATAGGAACCTGCATTTAAACAGAAGAAGAGCATAGGCTCTCTCCCATGACCCATCAAGCACAAGGATCAGGGCTCTTTTCTGTCTTCCCCTTCCTCTTGCAGTCCCATCTGAACCCAGGAAAGCTGATTCCTGTGGTCACAGGAGGGTGAATAAGAAGCAAGGGCAATTTCACCCCTTCTCTCTCTCTACTGCACCCTCCTGACTCACATGTTTACTGGTCCATGCAGGAGCTGTGACCCTGAGAATCAACTTTCCTGGGATTGTATAGGACTGCTGCGGGGAGGGGAACACGCAGCATCTTCTACTGACAGATCACTGAATCCAGCTCAATGTCTGGAGTTCATTATAGCTCTAAGAACAGAACAAGATCTATTATTACTCTAAGATCTACTACTACTTAAAAGAACGAAGCCAACCCCAGCATACAAGTTATAGTAAAGTGGGGATCGTGGGGAGGAGATGCCAAATCAAGCATCATCTGCCTCAATGATTTTCTAACATCACAGAAGCATGGGTTTCTTGACAGAGATTTTGGGTACCAGCATACCAACAAATCTATGGTTTTGGAAATATCATACACATAAAGCAAATTTTGCTGCTTCTACTGGAAGAATATAATTACTTTATTTTTTCTTCCCTGAAGAGATACACGTGATGCTGCCTTATACTGAATCAGACCATTGGTCTATCAAAGTCAGTATTGTCTAAGCAGTCTGGCAGTGGCTCTACAGCGTCTTTCACATTGCCTTCTCTCTGGTTCTTTTAACTGGAAATGCCATAGGTTGAACCTGAAACCTCCTGCATGCAAAGAAGAGGCTCTTCCACTGAGCCACAGCCCTTCCACAGTGTGCTACTTTCCATTTCTGTAAAAATTATTTATTATCCTACTGTACTTTAACAATTCTTGAGACCCAGTACTGTGGTGCTTTGGATTTTGTTGCCTTGTAAAAATATTCCTTACCAGAAGGGTAGAAATTAAAGATTGAAGCTCTGTTGAAACTGGGTTAAAACAAGACTAAATTTGCCATTAAAGCAAGGGGTGGAGTAATTCCCACCAAATCCCTCTTCCTGCTTCAGTCTCCTAATTTGCTTCTCATACTGTTCTTGAGGGTCCCCTGCACCCTAGAAGAAGCATTTAGGGGATATCAGTGGCTACAGCAGGAGTGGGGGAATTTCATGTTCCATTGTCAAAAGTGCCTTTTGTGAGTAGAAAACGTAGCCTGGAGCCAACCATTGGGAATAAGCACAACTATTGATTTCATTGTATGGGACAGAGAAGTCGCAGCATTACCAATTATATTCATCCTGTTCCTTTGCTGCCTCCCTCCCATTTTTCATGTGTGGCCACTTCCTGCCAAGAAAAGATCAAATCCCATAAAAACATGTCATGATGGAGTAAAGACAGTACTATTTGAATATGGATATTGTGAAAGGAAACAGCTTTACAAGTCAGCTAATTGTTGAATTTCATCTTTTTAACTGTGTATTATTTAGCATTTATTTATAATATTTATATCTTATCTTATCAGCACAAACACAGTTCAGCTAACAGAACAACAAAAGCGGCAAGGACACAAACATAATAAGTATTCAGCAACAAATTACAGGCATCATATGCTTCAAATACTTCTCGTACTCAAGCCACCTTGGCCCAAGAGGAAAAGTGGGTTTTTTTTAATAAATATATGATTTATGAAGGCTATACATCTGTTGATTTTGATTCCATGCTTCTTCCAAGGAGTTCAGGGTGGCTTACATGGTCTACAACTTTCATTGTATGTTTACAATACCCCTAAGATGAAACTGACTGTCAAGCTCAACAAGTGAGTTTCATGGCAGAATAGAGATTTGACTCTGGGTTTCCCCAGTCACAACTCTAGCCACCACAACACACTGTTATAAATCAACAGAGGTTTTCTATAGTGTATTCTCAGCATCACTGGGATGCCTTCTTGGCACCCAGTCCTCCTTAAGACCTGAGACAGTGGGTTCTAGAATCTGATATAAAAATGTTAAAACTGGAATGAAGACTCTTACCCCAGTGTTTATGGCTAGGGCATTACGTTCCCCTTTGGCACTGCTGCTCCTCTCCCCAGCTTATGTAGCGCAATTGGCCCATGAGCTGTTGCTGTTCTTTGATTAAAATGGGCATGAACCAAACGGAGGATTTCCCACGCAGCTGTTAATCTTACAGGCACCTCGTGTTAAGACACCCCACATTCCCTGACAAGTCATGGGCTCATTTAGACTCATGTTGTTCTATTCCATCAGATCAATGAGCGTGGATCAATGATGCTAAGAAGGGCATTCTTCACCTTGACAAGATCATATCATAGAATAAAGGTTCTGTGCGTAAACAAAGATATGTAATAAATTGGAGGAAGTTTAGTAAACAAGAGTGAATTTAAGATATACTAAAATGTCACTATCAAAGAGATTGTATGCTCTAATTTTTAGAGGACAGATTAATCCTCAAAAGAAAAACTAAATCCTGAAGTGAAATTATTATAGACATTATGCTGCCTCTCTTTTAGTGCAGTACATATTGAATAAAACTTAACATTACCGGGGAGGGGGGATTGTTTATGCAGCACTTTCAAAATTAACAGGCATGATGCTTTGAAAAATTTACTATAGCCAAAATGAGCAAATTAGTATTTGACCCCATAACAAAAAGAATATATTACTTGCAGAATTTAGAGTAGAATCGGAATGATGATTCCCCCGCCCCCAACATACCAGCTGAACAACTGCAGTATGCATCATGGGAGGGTTTTAATGTGTGTACGCTACTCGCATGGGTCTGGGGTGCTCTATTCTCTTCAACAAGGTCATGAATACTCTGTACTTGCAATCAGAGCCTTCCTCTATTTGTAGAATAGGAAATGGTGATTTCCACATACATAGAGTTCTATGTACACAACAGTCCTCCAGTATTTTTTTGACCATACCTTATGTGCGATGTGTAAGTCTGAAAGGGAAACTGAGCAAGTTTCACTGGAATTGTTTATTTATAGCCTACCTTTCCTTATATAATTAAATCTGTAGGTTCCAGTCAAAAGAAAGACCACCATATTTTGCAATAATTGAAGTTTCTGAGTTGGCTTTTGATGGTAGTCTTATGAAGAGCAAGTTACAGTAGTTTCGCTGTGATGTTGCATTAGCATAGATCAGCAAGACCCACACATTGTGTCCAATATAATGATCTTCCTCCTATTATTATTATATTATTATTATTAGTAGTAGTAGTAGTAGTAGTAGTATGCTTTCTTTCTGCCCAATCAGGGCTACCAAGGTATGTAACAGTTAAAACAAAGCATTGTAAAACACATCATAAAACAATTAAAACCAAAACCAAAGTACATATGCAAAAGAACATAAAACAGTGATTAAAAAACAGGACAGGAAGGGGGTCACTGAGGGTCGCCAGACAAAACAAGGCAGTCTTCACCTGCTGGTGAAAGGCAGTGGCAGAAGGGGACATACAAATATCCCTAGGGATAGCGTTCCAAAGTTTTGGCGGGAGCACCCAAAGAAGGCGGGAGCACCCAAAACAGAGCCTCAGAAGATGACCTTAGCAGTTAGGCAGGTTGATATGGGAGCAGGTGGTTGTGATTAGGGCTGTCAATTCGGTTCGGTCCGAACTGAAAATCAACCGAATTTCCCCTGATTCGGTGATTTTCAGTTCGGACGGATCCGAACTCAAATCTGGCGGGCAACCAGGGGGGGGGCGAATTCAGCGAGTTCGGGAGTTCGCGAATAAATTCGGCCAATTCGGCCCCCCCTTCAGGGGAGCCCGCTGAAAGGCGCGGGCTGCCCTTTAAACTGATCTGCGCCTCCCAGCTGGGAGGCTCAGATCAGTTTAAAGGGCAGCCCGCCTCCCTTCAGCGGGCTCCCCTGAAGGGAGGCGGGCTGTCATTTAAACTCATCTGCGCCTCCCGGCTGGGAGGCGCAGATGAGTTTAAATGACAGCCCGCCCCCCTTCAGGGGAGCCCGCTGAAGGGAGGCGGGCTGTCATTTAAACTCATCTGCGCCTCCCGGCCGGGAGGCGCAGATGAGTTTAAATGACAGCCCGCCCCCCTTCAGGGGAGCCCACTGAAGGGAGGCGCGGCTGTCATTTAAACTCATGTGTGCCTCCCGGCCGGGAGGCGCAGATGAGTTTAAAGGGCAGCCCGCCCCCCCTTCAGCGGAGCCCGCTGAAGGGGGGCGGGCTGCCCTTTAAACTCATCTGTGCCTCCCAGCTGGGAGGCTCAGATCAGTTTAAATGACAGCCGCGCCTCTCCAGCGGAGCCCGCTGGAGAGGCACGGCTGTCATTTAAACTCATCTGCGCCTCCCAGCTGGGAGGCTCAGATGAGTTTAAAGGGCAGCCCGCCCCCCTTCAGCGGAGCCCGCTGAAGGGGGGCGGGCTGCCCTTTAAACTGATCTGCGCCTCCCAGCTGGGAGGCTCAGATCAGTTTAAAGGGCCCCCGCGCGCCTTCAGGGAATCCCTGAAGGCGCGCTTCGGCCGAATTTTCCCCCGAACTCCGGATCCCCCCGAATTACCGGGGATCCGAAGCGGGGGAGTTCGGACTTCGGCACGTACCGACCCCACAAGGGTCAAATTCGGCCGAATCCGAACTGTACCGAATTTTTTTTTTTTGACAGCCCTAGTTGTGATGGACATTCTGGGGGGCTAGCCTCCACCTCATACAAGATTCTCCCCTAGTGTCACAATTTCAATTTTCCACCTACCCCAGTGTGCTTTCCAGTGGGTTTCCAGCAGGAAAAGAAAAAGAAGGATATTAACTGGGTTTGAAGATATAAGATCTGGGCCTAAGTGTAAATCCACCCAAGCCTGGAACAACCCCTGAAGTAAAGCTGACAGTTGCAAGATGGTTTCTTTTTAAAATGTGAACAAGAACCAAGTTTATTTAGAAAACACATAACTTGAAATAAGTATTAACACTTCTGTTAAACTAACCCTCAAAATCCAATTTCTCTCGATCTTAAAATACTCTCCCACTCACTCATCCCTGTCAGCTCCTAACACCACCATTATGCCCCCTTTTGGTGGATTCAAATCACTACTCTCATTGGTTGCTTTGTCTCTGGGGCACCTTTCTCAGCTCTACCTTTCACAGAAGTCCTTCAGATATGCTGATCCCAAGCCATGCAGGACTTTAAAGGCCAACACCATCACCTTGAATTGCTCCTAAAAACAAATTGGGAACCAGTGTAGATGAGTCAAGACTAGGGTGATATAGACCCTACAACCCACTCCAGTGAGCACCCTACCTGCAGCATTGATGTTTGTGAACACTTTTCAAAGGCAGCCTGATGGAGTGCACATTTTAGTAATCTAATCTAGATGTGTGAGAGCCATAGTGGTGTAGTGGTTAAGAGCAGCAGACTCTAATCTGGAGGACCGGGTTCAATTCCCCACTCCTCCACATGAAGCCTGCTAGGTGGCATTGGGCCAGTCACAGTTCTCACAGTTCTCTCTCAGCCCACATGGAGGCAGGCAATGGCAAACCACCTCTGAAAATCTCTTGCCTTGAAAACCCTACAGGGTCACCATAAGTCATCTGTGACTTGACGGCACTTTGTACACACAATCTAGATGTAACCAGGTCATGCAACACAGTGGCCAGATCTTTTTCTTCCCAGGAAAGGCCATAGCTGGCTTACCAGTCAAAGCTGATAAAAGGCACTCCTGGCCATAGCTGTCACCTGCTTATCCAGCGGTAGGCCCGAGATCAGGAGCACCTTCAAGCTACAGAACTATTCCTTTCGGCACATGCTTTCCTTGAAGACTGCCAATATAGTTTCTAGACAACATGACATATGTGATTAAGATAGCAACCCTCCCTCTTTCCTAGGAAAAGCTCCACTGAATAAAATTGGACTTACTTCCAAGTACACATGCTAATACTTGTTCCTTATGTCAGTGTGTTGCCTGATCCTTTGAGAATATTGTGACACTGAGGAATGGTGTAACATATTGGTAAGACTATATTCATAAATGTCCCCAGTCACACTTATTATAAGACAACTTGTATTTTTATAAGAACACAAGTGAAATCAGTACCAGACCATAGTATTTATTTATCCTAGGAACTGACTGGCCTCAGCACAACTGAAGAGCCTCTTGCATTCATACAATAGGCAAAGCCTAGCAACAATGAAGGTTGAGCCACATGATCTCCATTTCTTTATCTGTAGCTACTTTTCTTTGCCAGCATAGACTAATTGTGGAGGCAGTCCTCTGGATGCTTCATAGTGGGCTTTGAGGCCCATTTAAAAATAAAACACAGGTCACTTAAATGTGATATATCTGTATAAATAGTTACTAAGAATGAAAAGAGAACTATAGAAATAGTAGTCAAGTTAGCTTTCTGTCCTGGGGAAAAAAGTTCATTTTATATTATCTCACTTAAACGCCTGCAGCTGAAGTAAATCACTGGTAAGCATATCCATGACAAGGCAGCCTAAGAATTGCACTTCAAACCTAAGAAATCCTTGTCACCCAAATCCAGCACGCTCTCTTTCTCTCTGCTTTTTCTTCTTCTTCCCCACTATCATATACATTCTATCGAAGGTACAAGACTATACATGTTTTCTTTTACGTTAAAAATTGAAATCAGTATAAAAAACCTTCAATTAGCAATGCTTTGGATTACTTGGCAATGATTACTCCAGTACTGCTAGGGAGCAAAATCTTGCACCACACAACTGAGCCCAAATGTAGTATTTCATCCCCTGGATGAACTTAAATAATTGTGAAGCTTAACCTTTTATAAAAGCTGATGGACTGATCTCTCGTCATAAATCCTAGAACATTTCTTTCCCAAATCCAAAACATATCAAGGAAATATAATTTCCAGATCTGCACCAATGCATAAATGAACGTAGCTTATTTTTAAAAGAAACTTTGCTGACACCTAGCAGATAGATCATTAATTGCAACACAGTTACTTTTTATCAGGCCCTGCGCCTTGCTTCCAACCTGAAAAGAATTCATATGTGCATGTACCCAAAGGAAGCAATCCCGTATATGGATACATGTGAGAAAGGCTGCAGATACACATAATATTGTTGGCTGGATTAATGAACACATTTTAAAATAAGAATTATCATTAAATGACTAGTTCATACCTAACAGTGTTTATAAATATCCCTGAGTTCAGCCTCTTGATCCTAAGGAATTGCTTTAGCTGCAACTGTCCCAATGCTTGCAACGATGCTACTAAAGTAATGCATAAAACAAAGTTGGGCATCACAACTGGGGCCCAACTGTCAAACTGCATTCCTTAGGGGACAGAGAAACCCAGTCCTATCAGCCAACAACCAGTGAAAGGGCTTTCAAGATGTATTCATTTCTCAGATTCCAGAGACCTTGTATTCTTAAGCTGCTAAAAGATTCTGAATTCTGTAAATAACATGAACATGTACCTTTAACTCTATAGAAGGTCATGGTTGTTTGAGATGTACAGCTGCCCATGAAGCATTGAAAAACAAGTTGAAAAGGGTTATTCTCAAGGAACACCCCTGTATAGATCCTGCGCTACCAAAAAAAAGGGTTATTCTCACCTGCTGGTGAAAGGCAGTGGCAGAAGGGGACATACAAATATCCCTAGGGATAGCGTTCCAAAGTTTTGGCGGGAGCACCCAAAGAAGGCGGGAGCACCCAAAACAGAGCCTCAGAAGATGACCTTAGCAGTTAGGCAGGTTGATATGGGAGCAGGTGGTTGTGATTAGGGCTGTCAATTCGGTTCGGTCCGAACTGAAAATCAACCGAATTTCCCCTGATTCGGTGATTTTCAGTTCGGACGGATCCGAACTCAAATCTGGCGGGCAACCAGGGGGGGGGCGAATTCAGCGAGTTCGGGAGTTCGCGAATAAATTCGGCCAATTCGGCCCCCCCTTCAGGGGAGCCCGCTGAAAGGCGCGGGCTGCCCTTTAAACTGATCTGCGCCTCCCAGCTGGGAGGCTCAGATCAGTTTAAAGGGCAGCCCGCCTCCCTTCAGCGGGCTCCCCTGAAGGGAGGCGGGCTGTCATTTAAACTCATCTGCGCCTCCCGGCTGGGAGGCGCAGATGAGTTTAAATGACAGCCCGCCCCCCTTCAGGGGAGCCCGCTGAAGGGAGGCGGGCTGTCATTTAAACTCATCTGCGCCTCCCGGCCGGGAGGCGCAGATGAGTTTAAATGACAGCCCGCCCCCCTTCAGGGGAGCCCACTGAAGGGAGGCGCGGCTGTCATTTAAACTCATGTGTGCCTCCCGGCCGGGAGGCGCAGATGAGTTTAAAGGGCAGCCCGCCCCCCCTTCAGCGGAGCCCGCTGAAGGGGGGCGGGCTGCCCTTTAAACTCATCTGTGCCTCCCAGCTGGGAGGCTCAGATCAGTTTAAATGACAGCCGCGCCTCTCCAGCGGAGCCCGCTGGAGAGGCACGGCTGTCATTTAAACTCATCTGCGCCTCCCAGCTGGGAGGCTCAGATGAGTTTAAAGGGCAGCCCGCCCCCCTTCAGCGGAGCCCGCTGAAGGGGGGCGGGCTGCCCTTTAAACTGATCTGCGCCTCCCAGCTGGGAGGCTCAGATCAGTTTAAAGGGCCCCCGCGCGCCTTCAGGGAATCCCTGAAGGCGCGCTTCGGCCGAATTTTCCCCCGAACTCCGGATCCCCCCGAATTACCGGGGATCCGAAGCGGGGGAGTTCGGACTTCGGCACGTACCGACCCCACAAGGGTCAAATTCGGCCGAATCCGAACTGTACCGAATTTTTTTTTTTTGACAGCCCTAGTTGTGATGGACATTCTGGGGGGCTAGCCTCCACCTCATACAAGATTCTCCCCTAGTGTCACAATTTCAATTTTCCACCTACCCCAGTGTGCTTTCCAGTGGGTTTCCAGCAGGAAAAGAAAAAGAAGGATATTAACTGGGTTTGAAGATATAAGATCTGGGCCTAAGTGTAAATCCACCCAAGCCTGGAACAACCCCTGAAGTAAAGCTGACAGTTGCAAGATGGTTTCTTTTTAAAATGTGAACAAGAACCAAGTTTATTTAGAAAACACATAACTTGAAATAAGTATTAACACTTCTGTTAAACTAACCCTCAAAATCCAATTTCTCTCGATCTTAAAATACTCTCCCACTCACTCATCCCTGTCAGCTCCTAACACCACCATTATGCCCCCTTTTGGTGGATTCAAATCACTACTCTCATTGGTTGCTTTGTCTCTGGGGCACCTTTCTCAGCTCTACCTTTCACAGAAGTCCTTCAGATATGCTGATCCCAAGCCATGCAGGACTTTAAAGGCCAACACCATCACCTTGAATTGCTCCTAAAAACAAATTGGGAACCAGTGTAGATGAGTCAAGACTAGGGTGATATAGACCCTACAACCCACTCCAGTGAGCACCCTACCTGCAGCATTGATGTTTGTGAACACTTTTCAAAGGCAGCCTGATGGAGTGCACATTTTAGTAATCTAATCTAGATGTGTGAGAGCCATAGTGGTGTAGTGGTTAAGAGCAGCAGACTCTAATCTGGAGGACCGGGTTCAATTCCCCACTCCTCCACATGAAGCCTGCTAGGTGGCATTGGGCCAGTCACAGTTCTCACAGTTCTCTCTCAGCCCACATGGAGGCAGGCAATGGCAAACCACCTCTGAAAATCTCTTGCCTTGAAAACCCTACAGGGTCACCATAAGTCATCTGTGACTTGACGGCACTTTGTACACACAATCTAGATGTAACCAGGTCATGCAACACAGTGGCCAGATCTTTTTCTTCCCAGGAAAGGCCATAGCTGGCTTACCAGTCAAAGCTGATAAAAGGCACTCCTGGCCATAGCTGTCACCTGCTTATCCAGCGGTAGGCCCGAGATCAGGAGCACCTTCAAGCTACAGAACTATTCCTTTCGGCACATGCTTTCCTTGAAGACTGCCAATATAGTTTCTAGACAACATGACATATGTGATTAAGATAGCAACCCTCCCTCTTTCCTAGGAAAAGCTCCACTGAATAAAATTGGACTTACTTCCAAGTACACATGCTAATACTTGTTCCTTATGTCAGTGTGTTGCCTGATCCTTTGAGAATATTGTGACACTGAGGAATGGTGTAACATATTGGTAAGACTATATTCATAAATGTCCCCAGTCACACTTATTATAAGACAACTTGTATTTTTATAAGAACACAAGTGAAATCAGTACCAGACCATAGTATTTATTTATCCTAGGAACTGACTGGCCTCAGCACAACTGAAGAGCCTCTTGCATTCATACAATAGGCAAAGCCTAGCAACAATGAAGGTTGAGCCACATGATCTCCATTTCTTTATCTGTAGCTACTTTTCTTTGCCAGCATAGACTAATTGTGGAGGCAGTCCTCTGGATGCTTCATAGTGGGCTTTGAGGCCCATTTAAAAATAAAACACAGGTCACTTAAATGTGATATATCTGTATAAATAGTTACTAAGAATGAAAAGAGAACTATAGAAATAGTAGTCAAGTTAGCTTTCTGTCCTGGGGAAAAAAGTTCATTTTATATTATCTCACTTAAACGCCTGCAGCTGAAGTAAATCACTGGTAAGCATATCCATGACAAGGCAGCCTAAGAATTGCACTTCAAACCTAAGAAATCCTTGTCACCCAAATCCAGCACGCTCTCTTTCTCTCTGCTTTTTCTTCTTCTTCCCCACTATCATATACATTCTATCGAAGGTACAAGACTATACATGTTTTCTTTTACGTTAAAAATTGAAATCAGTATAAAAAACCTTCAATTAGCAATGCTTTGGATTACTTGGCAATGATTACTCCAGTACTGCTAGGGAGCAAAATCTTGCACCACACAACTGAGCCCAAATGTAGTATTTCATCCCCTGGATGAACTTAAATAATTGTGAAGCTTAACCTTTTATAAAAGCTGATGGACTGATCTCTCGTCATAAATCCTAGAACATTTCTTTCCCAAATCCAAAACATATCAAGGAAATATAATTTCCAGATCTGCACCAATGCATAAATGAACGTAGCTTATTTTTAAAAGAAACTTTGCTGACACCTAGCAGATAGATCATTAATTGCAACACAGTTACTTTTTATCAGGCCCTGCGCCTTGCTTCCAACCTGAAAAGAATTCATATGTGCATGTACCCAAAGGAAGCAATCCCGTATATGGATACATGTGAGAAAGGCTGCAGATACACATAATATTGTTGGCTGGATTAATGAACACATTTTAAAATAAGAATTATCATTAAATGACTAGTTCATACCTAACAGTGTTTATAAATATCCCTGAGTTCAGCCTCTTGATCCTAAGGAATTGCTTTAGCTGCAACTGTCCCAATGCTTGCAACGATGCTACTAAAGTAATGCATAAAACAAAGTTGGGCATCACAACTGGGGCCCAACTGTCAAACTGCATTCCTTAGGGGACAGAGAAACCCAGTCCTATCAGCCAACAACCAGTGAAAGGGCTTTCAAGATGTATTCATTTCTCAGATTCCAGAGACCTTGTATTCTTAAGCTGCTAAAAGATTCTGAATTCTGTAAATAACATGAACATGTACCTTTAACTCTATAGAAGGTCATGGTTGTTTGAGATGTACAGCTGCCCATGAAGCATTGAAAAACAAGTTGAAAAGGGTTATTCTCAAGGAACACCCCTGTATAGATCCTGCGCTACCAAAAAAAAGTGCTATACCATTCTGCTCCCCCCCTCACAGTGGCATAGTATTGGCAAAGCATGCTGCCTGTATGCATTGCTAGGGAGCACCACATCTACACATAGCTAGACTTCTGTATGGTAAAGGTTACTGTGAATCCCCGCTCATGAACATCCTATTTTTTTAATCTGTTAAAATATTTATACCCCACCTTTCCTCTAGGTTCAAGGCAGCTAGAAACTTTGTATACTATACAATACCTAGTTTTCCTATTATCCTTTCATGCATAGACTCCTGCAACTATCTTGCATAGATTTGCCTTCTTGATAAGGCATCAACAATTATCAAATATGGTCAAGATATCTTAAACGCTGACAATATCTTCTCTCAAAATACTGCTTAGTTTTTAGTCGTAAACCATCAACCACAATTTCATAAAGAAGGCCATATAACTCAATAAATGTTAAGAACCAAATAAAGCCCGTCTCCTTCAACTCTCACCTCACAACTGCTGTTAAACAAAATAGACTAGGAACGCATAGGTTCTGGTTTATAGTCTCATTCTTTAACCATGAATGCAGCATTTTACCAGACAACCACAACAATTGTGAATCAACTTAAACCATCTTCAGAAATCTAAGAAAACCCCATGGGGCCTGTACCTTGAGGGAGTGGACAGCCATACAGAACAAAGGATGCCTAGCCCTGACAAACCAGGTGCTTTTGAAAATGCCATACAGCTCAGTCTAAAGATTGTAATTTAATTAGAACATGAATATGTCCCTTTTCTACACAATGCATGGTTCTCAAGGCAGCGAACATCAGAGCATTAAAGACATTTCATTTCTTGTCTATGGAAATGTTCTCTAATAAATGGAATATACATTGGCATGCAAAGCAGTTCCGCACTGCTAAGTCTATTCGCTTCAATGGACTTAGAAGGATGTAACTCTGTTGAGGATTGCAGTAAAGGCCATAATCTTAACTATAATGATCCCAGTATGGATTGGGCACACACTAAAAATGTTTAGTCATTCAAGTATTCTAGTACAATGAACACAAGAAACCCTTTGAATCTAGGAAAGGTTAAAAACCAATACGCAGCATAGCACAGAAGGCAGTTTGTTTGGGAGAGGTAAATACCTCACTAATCAGCACCATGCATTGCCTTTAACAAGCAAGGAGACATGACTCCACATTTTCCATGCTGGTCATCTCTGAATATTTCTTAAACATAAAGTTTAAAGATGGATGGCTTGAAAAGCTTGGTCTTGTGAGACTTGAGTTCAAACCCATAAATCACCCATCTTCTTCACTGGGTAAGATCCTGGAACAATTATTCCCTTATACTCTCATCTACCTCATAGGGCTGCTCTTAAGATAAAATAGGGAAAACTGCATGTGTCTCATCCCATATTTAAGATATAAGCAAATGAATACATTATCTGTCCATGTTCTATACCTTTGTAACCCCCTTTCTACATTATGTTCTGTCACGCCTTAGGCAGGTTTTTCTTTTTCTTTTTATCTGCTAGACTTTTTTTCCAAGTCTGTAATCCTACTCTTATCACATGGTTTATGCCTTATGTTGTTTGATTAAATTGTTTTTGTTTTGTTTTTTGCAATCCCCTTTGAGTCGGAGCGAGAAAGGTGGATTACAAATGAAGCAAATAAACTAAGTAAATAGCCAATCCCAACGGATGTTGGTTTCAGGTAGCTGGCTCAAGGTTGACTCAGCCTTCCATCCCTCCGAGGTCAGTAAAATGAGTACCCAGCGTGCTGGGGGTAAAGGGATGATGACTGGGGAAGGCACTGGCAAACCACCCCATAAACAATGTCTGCCTAGTAAACATCGGGATGTGATGTCACCCCATGGTGACCCGGTGCTTGCACATGGGACCTTTACCTTTTTTAATAGTTGTACTATTTCAGTTATCAAAAGGTTCTAGATTTTTAATGATACCAAATTAAACCCATTCCTTCTGCCATTTATGTCTTCAATCCAGGCAATCCAGAAATTGATACCATAATGAAACTAATTGTAAAAGTTCAGCAATTTTCTGAATTTATCCAATATTATCAATAAGAGGAATTACATGTCCCTTTGTTACAATATCAAGGAAAAAAAGAATTTCAGCTGGGCATAGGTAAGATCCTATTTATTTGTAAAGTCTGAAAGAACAGGGAACAGCCACATAAATTTCTCTCTCCATTGGTGATCCTTGTTTCAAAGACTAGGGGTCCCCAACCATTTTGAGCCTGCAGACACACTTGAAATTCTGACACAGCGTAGTGGGGGCTGCCACAGGAAGTACAGCCAGGCAACAATGGTTGCTGCAGCTAACCTTCAGTCACATAGTGAAGATCCTCGAGCCGCAGTGGCAGCTGCTACCAAACCAACATTTTTTAAAAATCTGCACAGCCAGTCAAATATCCAGTGGCAAATCAGAAGCCCCAGCTCACTCTGCCCACTTTCTAAAATAACTTGTCAAGTGCCTGGAAACGTCTCAGTGGTGCCATGGCACCCACAAGTACCAAGTTGGGGACACCTGTTCTTAGGATTGCCAAACTTCAAGTACTTGAAGGGCTGTCATATGAAGGATGGTGCCGAGTTGTTTTCTATTGCCCCAGAAAGTGGGACCAGAATCAACGGGTTGAAATTAAATCAAAAGAGTTTCCGTCTTGACATTAGGAAGAATTTTCTGACAGAGCAGTTCCTCAGTGGAACAGACTTCCTCGAGAGGTGGTAAGCTCTCCTTCCCTGGAGGTTTTTAAGTAGAGGCTAGATGGTCATCTGTCAGCAATGCTGATTCTATGACCTTGGGCAGTTCGTGAGAGGGAGGGCATCTTGGCCAACCTCTAGGCATGGAGTAGGGGTCACTGGGGATGTGAGGGAGGTAGTTGTGAGTTTCCTGCATTGTGCAGGGGGTTGGACTAGATGATCCTAGTGGTCCCTTCCAACTCTATGATTCTAAGATCCTCCAGGTACTAGCTGGAGATCTTCTGCTATTACAACTGATCTCCAGCCGATAAGAGATCAGTTCACCTGGAGAAAATGGCCACTGTAGCAACTGGGCTCTATGGCACTGAAGTCCCTTCCCTCCCCAAACCCTACCCTCCCCAAACCCTACCCTCCTCCTCTGCTCCAAAAATCTCCCACCAGTGGCAAAGAGAGACCTGGCAACCCTACCTGTTCTAGAAGTCTAAGTATGGAAGCCTTTGACTGTCCTGTTCCTTACATCATAAGATGAAACTCACATGTTTAACACATATATTCAGATGTACATCAAGCCTAATACATTTTTCAAATGCTCCCCTCTTCAATTTAGGAACTCTGTTGCCCTCTAAGGACAGACCTGGATAGCTCCAGCTAGTCTGATCTTGTCAGATTTCAGAAGCCGGGTCGACACTGGCAAGTATTTGGATGGGAGACTTCCAAGGAAAACCAGGGTCGTGACACGGAAGCAAATAATGGCAAACCACCTCAGAATGTCTCTTGCCTTGAAAACCCTCCAAGGGTTACCTAAGTCAGATGTGACTTGATGGCAAATAATAATAATAATAAGGACCACGTTAAGCTGCCAATGCAACATACACTTAAATCAACAACTTCGTAGCTCTGATCTTGAAATCCTCCTCGCCATATAACTTGGGAGGAGTCAAAATACGGCTACAGAATATAGAACAGCCTTTTTAAAACCATGCATACAGTGGTTAAAGCACTTTCCTTCACACTCAAGCCGTCTGCTATAGATGTGATGGTACATCATTCTGCTCCAGCAATTATTGTTAAAACAAAAGCACTCTCTCCTCTTAATCTTCAGATCTGGATGTTTAATTTCACCTGTCTATAAAGTTCTCTTTCACAGGGCTACTGACTAAAGGCAGTGTAGTTCCTTTTCCCCTTTTCTTCCTGTGATGTGTACACCATACTTTGTGCCAGTAACCTCCCCTGAGTTCGGTGCTATGTTCCAGATTATCAACCACAGTGTTTTGTGTGTTTGGTTTTGATCGCAATAAGAGCATCCCCAGTACCACCAAAAAAAAGGGAAAAGAAAATAAACCCTTACCAAATAAATCGATTCTCCTGAAAAGGTTATATGTCGAAAAGACACTGGCACAGAAAGCATCACAAAACTAAAATAAAGGGTAATAAATGTGAGTGGAGAGGACAACAATGGAAATAATACTTTGTATTTCTATTTTAAATGCCTCTCTCTATGCTATATGCATAGTAGCTAAAGGCAAGCTGGAAACCAGCCAGGTCCTGGCTGCCAGCAAAAATTTTGTCACCTCCTTTGAACATCTGAAGTATGTTTACCCAATAGATTTCATTAAATTACACTTCCATTAGGAAGCATACAATGTTGATACTCATCTCAAAGATAAAAGGGATTGCTAAGAGGCATGTCATCCTGCTCCCCAGCTGATTGCTATTTCTGGGCCAATCAAGGAAAGGAGCCAGAACAATACTTAGTTTAAAAAAAAAAGCAGCATCTCCCCAAGGACTCCATGCTAAGAGACTGCAGCTCCATTATCAAAATGAGCATATCATTAATGACAATACAAATACAGTGTGTTATTTTAATACAACTCGTACACAACAAAACAAGCCGTATTTGGGTCATTAGTTGAATTTGTAAAGCAGTGTTTCCAGGGGTTAGCTACTCTTTGTGAAGACAGGAAGTTTTTTTTTCCAGTTGGCAAGGGCAAGGGAAACCTTCGCAGCATGCCCAAATACAGGGCATCCTCTCAAAATGCAGCATCCATAAGGCCAGCGAAGTATTTTGCGGACCGGAGAGCGGCTAATAAGCGATTTATGTAGAAGCTACCAATTTATACAAAGCAGGAAATAATTTAACCCTTGTGATCTGTGCAATTAAATGTTTTGGAAGGAGGTTTAATACCTAACACTGCAAACATACTTTCAGCTGCAATGGGTATAACTTTTCAAATCACTGCAAAAAGTGGCCTACCATTTGGGCAGCTACAGAAATGTCCTAAACGATGCAAAACAAACCCCACATGCTTATTTTGGGGTGGAAATATGCCATATAGGAGGGGGAAACACACTAAGATTTGGCGACTTCAGAGAGGACATTCCACAGACTTTGGGAGAGAGAAATTATGGCTGCAATCCTAACAACACTTTCTAAAAAGTAAATAGAATGGGACTGTTTTTTGAGTAGACCTGCTTGGGATGTCTCTCAAAAGAGTCTATATTTAAAGCCCACTGGGAATGAAAAGTTGACATTGTAAAGGGGCCCATTACTTTCAATAGATTAGGGCCTCATAAAACCTAAATCCGGCCCTGTCTCAGCCCCACCTACCTCACAGGGTGTCTGTTGTGGGGAGGGGAAGGGAAGGTGATTGTAAGCCGGTTTGAGTCTCCCTTAAGTGGTAGAGAAAGTCGGCATATAAAAAACCAACTCTTCTTCTTCTATAAAGAGCACATTATATTGACTAGACCTGTGATTTTACTAGCAATGGGCATAGTTGTTTCACATAGAGCCCCAAACACTTGATTTGTCTAACTATTCTCCGTGAAGCTGTTCAACATGGAGAAGCAGCTACCAACAAACCCCAACAGCAATAAAAAGGAGACGGAAAGAGGGTCTAAGGTCATAGTATAAACTGTAGTTCCTTCCTTAGGTTGCTCTGAGCCCAGTCTTGGCTGGGGAGGGCGCATTATAAATGTGATAAAATAAATAAATAAATGCATTCAATAATTCATAGTACTATCAAATGATAATGGGAGAAATGCCAAATTAGAACTAGACGTCATGACACGCTAGCTGGACAGTATATAATTCAACCTCATGTGACATTATAGTCATATATATTTCCCAGAATTTCTGTAATCATATTGTGCCATTTCAGCTGGTCTCTTTCAAGAGCCAGTCATGCTTTTTTGGTTTAGCTATATTTGACATACTATATGAACTCTAATTATCTATCTTTTTGCAATTAATCATCTCACAATTACATTTCCTGCACCTATAAGCATCCAGCTGGGAACAGTGTTTTAATCTATGAAATAAAAAAGAGGAATTGGGTTTCTAACAAATTGCTTCTAATTAACCAGAACCTTTCCTCGTCATTGCAACCTAAATATGCCTACAGCGAGTCAAACAATTTATTATTTGCGTTCTTAATTATATTTTTACAATTTCATTTAAATTTCCCCAATGAGTAAGTAGATTGCCAGAAATTCAAAGCTCTTATCATTTAACTAAACAATCATTCTGCAGAGAAATAAATATGCAATAAAAAGCTGAGCAACCAGCTTTTTTAAAAAATGTAACAATAGAATAATTAAACATTGATATACAAAAAAAAATCAGAAGAGAAAACCTTACTGATGAAGAGGAAATGGAACATTTAATTCGAACTTAAGAAGTGCTGCAAAAACTGAAGATTCCAGAACACAATTCATACAGTCATGGGTACCCCAACGTGGTACCCATGGGTGCCACGGCACCCTCCAACACCTGCTCTGTTGCCTGCCAAGTGTTTCTGGGAAGTGGGTACAGCTAGGTAGGGCTTTTGCCCAGCGAGGCTTCTGATTGGCTGTGCACAATTTTTAAAATTGTTGCTTTGGCAGCAGCTACCACCACAGCACAAGGATCTACACTGTGTTACTGAAGTTAAGCTGTGACAATCATTTTGTAGCTGGCTCCGCTTGATAGAATAGAATCATAGAGTTGGAAGGGACCACCAGGGTCATCTAGTCCAACCCCCTGCACAATGCAGGAAATTCTGAACTACCTCTTCTCCCCACACACACACCCAGTGACCCATACTTCATGCCTAGAAGATGCCTAAGGTCATAGAATCAGCATTGCTGACAGATGGTCATCTAGCCTCTTCTTAAAAACCTCCAGGGAAGGAGAGCTTACCACCTCCTGAGGAGGTGGCACCCGTTCTCTGTCAGCCATTTTGTTGATGCACCCACCATGCCAAGTCAGAATCCAAATGTTCCTGCAGGCTCAAAAGGGTTGGGGACCCCTGTATTAGACTATAGGTCACCTTAGGCTATTGACAGTGCCACAGCAAGCAGAGTTAACATCGCCTAAGTCCACTGAAGTCAAAGGGCTTAGAAAGGTATAACTCTGATTAGGGTTGCACTGTTGGTCTCTTTGACCAATTTACCACGGATCTACCTTTCTATAACCCTTTCCTTCCCAGAGTTTTTGCCCACACATTTGTTACAACTTGCCTCAATGGACTGGATCCAGATTAAAATTTCCAATGGAAGAATGGAAATTTCTTGCCCCTCCCTTCCCAATGCAGCCCACAGAGCTAACCAAAAGGCTGCTCCTGGGGGACAGGGGACACTATGGAATGACATGGGGGGGGGGGCTGCAGTGGAAAGGGCAGTCAGTGGAAATTGCCAATTTAATCTGGATCAAACTAGACTAACGAGAGTCCCAGCCACCGTGTTGTCTTGTATACTACATCACATGCTCTTTATCATAAAGGACACAAGACTGCAGGACACTGGATGCAGGAAGTGTACAAGATAAGTGATGGTTTGGGCTACAGAGGGTATTGTGTAGTCAGGCAGAGGGTGCCTGACCACACAGCGACTTAATTGAATAACATTGCTAAAGAGAATAGTCAGATGGGATAACCTAATTGAATAGGAAAGAACATTTACAAAGATCTATTTGTACTGGTTTTCTGAAAGATCAACATGGAAATACATTAACTGAACAGGACAAAATAAAGGTGGGAACGATATACTGAAGAACTATACAGAAGAGATGAAAGGATGAGAGATTCCTTCCAGTCTTTTGAAGAAAAACCTACAGTTTTAGAAAGTGAAGTGAAAGCTGCGCTGAGAGCAATTGGGAGAAATAAATCACCAGGAGCAGATGGAATATCAATAGAACTATCCCAATCCACAGAAATGGAGTCCATCAAAATCTTAACAATATGCCAACAAATATGGAAAACAAAACAATGGCCCACAGACTGGAAACGGTGGATTTACATTCCAATTCCAAAAAAGGAGATGCCAAAGACTGCAGCAACTATCGGACCATTGCATTAATTTCTCATGCAAGTAAAGTGATGCTAAAAATCTTACAACAAAGACTGTTACCATACATGGAACGAGAAATGCCTGATGTTCAAGCTGGATTCAGAAAAGGAAGAGGCACTAGAGATCATATTGCAAATTTACGTTGGTTACTAGAGCATACAAGCAAATTTCAGAAGAAAATCAGCTTGTGGTTCATAGATTACAGCAAACTTTTGACTGCGTGGATCACAAAAAGCTATGGTTGGTTTTAAAGGAAACAGGTGTGCTACAGCATCTGATTGTTTGATGTGCAACCTGTACTCTGGACAAGAGGGTACTGTTAGGAAAGAATATGGAGAAACAAAACACTTTCCAGTTGGCAAAGGTGTTAGACAAGGATGTATTTTTTCTTCCTATCAGGCAATCTGAGATATGCTGATACCACAATACTGGCAGAAAATAGCGAAGGCTTGAAATTACTATTGGTGAAAGTTAAAGCAGAAAGTTCCAGTTTACTGGTCTGACTGACTGTATTAATAAATTTGATTTGATTTGATAAATTTGATTTGATTTGAGAAAGTGCCAAAGCAGAACTACAGCTGAATATCAAGAAGAGGGTGACCAGCATAGTCCCTTCCCCACTGCCAGGCCGGAAGCCAGACAGAAGGATACAGAGCCAATGTGTGCTCCAGAAAAGCCTGGAGCTGTTCTGCCGATGCTCTCTCGACTATCTTATCAGAAAAGGAAGACTGGATACTGGTTGGTAGTTAGCTGGATCAATATGATCCAAAGATGGTTTCTCCAAGAGCGATTTCACCACAGCCTCCTTCACCATTAACCTGGTAGACATCATTAACCAGGGGAGTTCACACCCCGCCTATACTAGCTTTCACTAGCCAGGACGGGCACGGATCAAGGAGGCAAGTGGTTGGCTTTACAGCAGATAGGATCCTGTCAACATCAGTCTAGGAAAGTCAACTGAATTCGTCTAACACTAGACCAGAAGATGGCAAAAGGGTCTCCAGTTCACACAGTGTATCAAAATTGGTGGGGGACTCCTCTTTTAATACATAAAGCCAACACCTCTGTGTCTGATATACCGGTAATGCCTCTTTTATTAAGTGATAGGGATCACAAGGCTACATTGGCAGTGGCAAAATTTATCTCAGTCATATCCCTCAAACATTAGATTTTAAACTGTGCTGCTCAAGATCAAATGGATCAAGGAGCTTCTAAGGGATAAAGGAAGGAAAATTGGTGGGGAGATCTCGGCACAGGTTGGTAATGAGAAAACTGAAATTGTTCAAGACTTTCTGTTCCTTGGCTCCATCATCAATCAAAAGGGAAACTGAAGCCAAGAAATCAGAAAGAGATTGAGACTGGGAAGGGCAGCCATGAAGGAGCTAGAAAAGATTCTGAAGTGTAAGGATGTGTCACTGGCCACCAAGATCAAGTTAATTCATGCCATAATATTCCCTATTACTATGTATGGGTGTGAAAGTTGGACAATGAAGAAAGCTGACAGGAAGAAAATAGATTCCTTTGAAATGTGGTGTTGGAGGAGAGTTTTATGGATACTGTGGGCCTCCAAAAAGACAAATAAATGGGTTCTAGATCAAATCAAGCCTGAACTCTTCTCAAAAGCTAAAATGACTAAACTGAGGCTATTGTACTTTGCTCACATTATGAGAAGATAAGACTTACCGGAAAAGACAATCATGCTAGGAAAAGTTGAAGGCAGCAGGAAAAGAGGAAGACCCAACATGAGATGGGTTGACTCTGTGTAAAGGAAGCCATGGGCCTCAATTTGCTAGACCTGAACAAGGCTGTTAATGATAGGATGTTTTGGAGGACATTGATTCATAGGGTTGCCATGAGTCAGAAGCAACTTGACGGCACTTAACACACACATTTGTACTAGTTTTCTCAGATTGTTTTGTTTTATGTTTAGTTTAGTTTCACGTTGCTTCAGTCTGGAATGATCAGAAGCTATTGTCCTCGGTAAAATTATTAGTAGGACTAATACTCAAGATAGCAACCTATAACCCCAACTAGAATGTCTTGAAAGTCACTGGAAAAAAAGAAAAAACCAGCCTCAGTCTCCTAATACCATCAGGACTATCTCTGTTGCTTTCATAGTTCTGGCTGCTATATGGAAGTCCATAGTACAGGGACCACAAGTTCAACTACTTGAACCTAAATTGCTGAATGAAGTCTAATGTGTTGATGTGCAGGATTTTTACCATCAATACATAGACAGTACCAAATTCCAAAAATAAAGCTATTTATTATGTTGGGGCCCTTGTCTCCACAGGTGTAGGTGAAACCTCTGTGGTAAAATGCTTCATAAAATGAGCCAAGCATGCCAGAGCAACAGATCTGGGATCTAGGCACAATTGTTTTCATATCTGTATGTACCAATGAGTTTCTGAAGTTGATGGTTTTGACTCATCATCATCGCTCTGATCTGGCCACGGTTATCCATGCAACAGTCAACTCTAGGCTGGATTACTGTAACTCGCTCTACGTAAGGCTGCCCTTGAGACTGATCAGACAGCTCCAGCTGGTACAGAATGCAGCGGCGAGGCTCCTTACGTGGACCTTGCGCCGGGACCATGTACAGCCAGGACTCCGTCAACTGCACTGGCTCCAGCTGGAGTATTGGATCAGGTTTAAGGTGCTGGTTTTGACCATTAAAGCCTTGTACCTTCAGGCTACGCTCTCCTGGTACACCCCCAAGGGACATTACATTCTGCCAATAATGTGTTGGTGGTCCCCGGCCCCAGGAGTGTGGGGTTGCCCTCAACAAAAGCCAGGGTCTTTTCGGTCCTGGCTCTGTCCTGGTAGAATGCTCTGCTTAGTGACATCAGCGCCCTGCAGGACCTGAAAGAGTTTCACAGGGCCTGTAAGAAAGAGCTTTTCCACCAGGCCTATAATTGAGGACAGACGCAAGTGGTTCATCAATCCTGGCCTCCCTATCCCCGCTTTTTTTCTGTATAACTGGTATATATAGGGGGTGGCCTGCCTGCTTGGCTATGTCATCACTTGCTAGAGCAGGCACTGCAGTAAGCTGTGTGCCATCTATTTTTAATGATCTGGTTAATAAATGGGAAATTTGTACTTATTATTGGATGTTTTAATTGGTGTTTTTGATGTTTATGTGTACGCATTGTGATTTTATTGTTGTTCTCCACCCTGAGCCTGGTTTCGACCGGGGAGAGCGGGCTAGAAATATAATGAAATAATAAAATAATAATGATCATGCCCTAAATCAGGGATGGGGAACCTCAGGCCCGGGGGGCGTATGCGGCCCCCGAGGACATTTTTTGTGGCCCTCGGGAGCTCCGGGGCCCTGCCGCGGAGGCGCGGTGCAGGGCAGCCCTCCCAGAGGGTGTTCCTGGGGCCACGGTTTGCAGGGGCACGGCGGCGCACTTTGGACCTCCTCTCGCCGACTGACGGCTGTTGCTCGGTGAGAGGAGGGGAAGGGACGCTTCCCCCAAGGCTGCCCCCTATAGCCGCAGCGTGCAGGAACGCTGGGGCACACTGTAAGCCCCTCTCGCTGCCTGTCGGCTGTTGAGCAGCGAGAGGGGGGGAAGAGGCCCGCGGCTCCCGGCAGCAGAGCATGAGCGCAGGAGCCGATTGGGCTTCGGGGGGCCTTTTGTGGACTCGGGGGGGGAGGGCACGGAGCCGGGGGGGAGGGCACGGAGCCGGGGGGGAGGGCACGGAGCCTGGGGCCAGGTCGTGTGGGGCTGGCGTGTGTGTGTGTGTGTGTGTGTGTGTGTGTGTGGGAAGGCTTTTCTCTCTCCCTCTTTCTCTGTCTCTTTCTTTGTCTGTCTCCCTCCGTCCTTTTCTTTCTCCCCCTCTTTCCATATCTTTCTCCCTCCCTTTTCCTCTTTCTCTGTTTTCCTTCCTTCCTCCCTTGCCGATCGACCGTGGGCTGCGCCCCCCTGGTGCCTCGTTTGCTCGGGCCCACCGCTGGCTGCCCTCCCACCTGGGAGGGGGGAGGACTGGGAGAGCCGGGGCGCCCTCCAGGCCTTCTCTGCATGGCCTCCCCTGGGGTTGCCAACCTCCAGGTGGTGGCTGGAGACCTGGCAACCATAGCCTCTCCCCCCCCCCATCGGGAGATCTACATCTGGTATGGCCCCCGAATGATGTTATAAATGTGCAAATGGCCCTTGGCAGGAAAAAGGTTCCCCACCCCTGCCCTAAATGGTTAGGGATCAGGATGACTATGCTCACAGGATCTAGCTCATATACCAGCAATTTCTAATGATGCCTTGCTCAGTGTGCCTGGTGCCTTGGGGTGAAAGGCGAGAGAAACTCCGTCTTTTCACATGGTGGCACACAGATTTTGTAATCCCTTCCCCAGCTTCATTCAATAGGTGCCTACATTATTAAGTTTTAAACACCATTTAAAGGCTTTCTCCATTTGCTCATTTTGTTCTCTTTGTAGCGCTTTTAAAAAAATTGTGTACTAATTGTATTTGATTTAATGGATTGTTTCTAATCATGTTGGCAACATGTGTCAGTAGAAATATTTCAAGTTATAAAAATACACAAATAAAGAACTCTTCCCATTGGTTATTGTTCCTTTCATTCATGCCTTTCATTCATGTTTTTTGTTGCCCCAGAAGGTCAGACCAGAACCAATATGTTAAAATTAAATCAGAAGAATTTCCATCTAGACATTAGGAAGAATTTTCTAACAGTTAGAGCGGTTCCTCAGTGGAACAGGCTTCCTCGGGAGGTGGTAAGCTCTCCTTCCCTGGAGGTTTTTAAGCAGAGGCTAGATGGCCATCTGTCAGCAATGCTGATTCTATGAACTTGGGCAGTTCATGGGAGGGGGGCATCTTGGCCATCTTCTGGGCACAGGGTGTGTGTGGGGGAGGTAGTTGTGAGTTTCCTGCATTGTGCAGGGGTTGTACTAGATGACCCTGGTGGTACCTTCCAACCCTATGCTTCTATGCCCCCATTTGGCCAGCTCTCAAAGTACAGTTCCTCAGTGGAATAATCTGCCTCAGGAGTTTATGGAATTACTTTCCTGCAGGGATTCAAAAGGGCTGTAAATCATCTCCTGGGGATGCTTGAAGTATGGGATATTTGGCTTAGGATGGATACTCAGGATGAGGGTCTGGTGCTACCTAGAATAACCAATAAAACGGATATAAATGTCCACAGAGTTAACTGGGGATCAGGCAGCATCAAAGCACTTGCAAAGCGACCACAGCACCTTGTTTTTCTGTAGAGTGGTTCGAATATAGAAAATGCAAGCATTTTTAGATCCTTCTTTTATGCGACCTTCCCATGAACTGCTGAATCAAGCACAACAGCTGAGGCTACAAAAAAGATTTCTCAGATACCAAAGAAACATGAGAAACAAAAAGAATTAGAAGCAGGAGGAGGAAATACCCACAGCTAACTGTAGGCATTTAGTAAGCACACCCCAAAAAAATGCCCTATAAATGCTCGTCTCCATTGTTTCGGCATTACTTTCTGCACATGAAAAAACTATGATAACAGATTTTTAAAACTTTGAAAAGTGTAAAAAGCATGTAACTTAAAACTAACATATTCTTCAACATGGAAAGGTTAAACTGTGGGGTTGACATTTGCATTTGTTATGTTGTCAACACATCCTGCCTATCAGAGTATGTACAAACAATATCTAAAGATGTCATCTACATATTTATACCAAAGGAGCTTATGAACAAGACCTGTCAGTATATTTTAACACCTCTCCAAAACGTCAGCTTTCATCAGGTATAAACACAACATGCATAATGTATTAGTTTGGTTTAATATAAAAAGTTGACAATCAGATGTCACCACAACTATTGATAAGGTAAATAAGGACTACAGTAAAATGTCAAAAAGTTATCAAAATGTTTTGCAGTTTCTGGAATGAAACTGGATTTATTGGCTCTTGTTTGTCAATAGACTTACTGCATGTCTTCCTTTATGGCTATTATTAAGAGCAGCCAAACATGTTCGCTAACAGAGTTAACTATAATGCTCAAAGAGCAGCCAATGTTCTTTAAAACAAAATGAAAGACATGGAGCGTTCTTGAACATGTGTACATAATCAAGATATTTGTTTCCACTGTTATCTATAATCGTGATCAATTCTCATCCTTTTATTCTACAATTCATATATCTCTATTAAAATCTCTACTTGAGTTTTCAGATATAAATTCAAAACATGCAAGTGGACAATTAATCTGAATGCAAGCAACACATCCCAAACATGCCTTTGGGATTCACAGCCCAATCCTATGCATGCTTGCTTGGAAGCAAGTCCAACTTTGTTCATTTCCTCATTACTACTTACTCCTAACATACATACGATTGCAGCTTCAAAAATTATCAAATACCATACCTCCTTTTCCTTCCAATCAGAATCAGGTATGAGTACGAATTTCCTGCTAGATTGTTCATCCTAATGATGTGTTTATATAGTTTGCAGTAGTGCACTTCCCAAGGGGTTGGGAATCATCTGAATCTTATGGAAACACCCTACAAGTGTGAAGCCCATATGCAGAGGTTTTTACACCCATGTCAATCACAGATATAGATAAAGGGGGCTTTGGTCAAACAAAGAGACTTGATTGTAGTACATGAATAGGGGGAGACTAAATTCAAACCTCCCATCTTTCATGAAGTGCATTGCTTAGCTTTAGGCAAGTCATGATCCATATCGATTCCTGGAAGAGTTGGCGGGAAGACAAAAACAGGATAACCCAATCTTTTTTTAAAAAACAGCATACAAATGTATTAAAGTAGCAAATAAGGATCAGTTCACCAACATTTCACAGCATGTTGGCTCCTAATTCTTATATGTCTAATTTGTTCATGGACTGGACTCTGAGTCTTTCAAAGCAAGCCAACCTGTCAAATCATTGTATAGTATAATATATACTCAGAACACACAAGGACTCAAGAACATAAGAATAGCCTCTCTGGATAAGACCAGTAGTCCATCTTGTCCAGTACCATGGTTTTCACAGAGGCCAACCTGTTGCAAAACAGAGCACAGAAGCCAAGCTCCCATCCCTTGAAGTTGCCTCCTAGCAATGGCATCTAGAGGCTTACTGCCACTGGATGGGGCAGTTCATGGCCAGTAGCCATTGATGGACCTATATTTATTTATCTAAAATATTTTAATGCTGTCTTTCCACCCAGTTCCAGATCCTCAAGGCGTCAAAAAGCCAAACAGTTAAACTAAATTTTAAAATGCAAATTTTTACAAACAATAAAAACAGTTCAACAAAACACAAACACCCATACATATAAATAGGAAGGAGAGCCAGTGAGGGATGCCAACAACAGAAGAGTCTTCACCTATTAGTAGAAGACAGTGACAGAAGGGGACAAATTAATCTCCCTGGGAGTAAATTCTATAATTTCAATGCCACAACTGAGAAGAGCCATTCTCAAGTTGCCACCCATCTAATCATGGATGGCAGGGGCACCCCAAGAAGCGCTTTCAGCAACGACCGTAATGGTTGGGTAGATTAATGTGTGAGTAGTCAGTCTTTAAGTTATACTGGCCCCAAGACATTTAGGTCTTTGAAGGTAAATACCAGCACCCTGAATTGGGCCCAGAAGCAATCTGGGAGCCAGTGTAGATGGAACAAGACTGGAGTGATATAGTCTGTACAACCCACTCAAATCAACATTCTGGCCACAGTGTTTTGTACTAGTTGTAGCTTCTGAACATTCTTCAAGGGCAGCCCCACATAGAATCCACTATAGTAGTCTATTTTCTATGAATCTGACCCACTTCAAAACTATCAATGTTAGTGGTCATGACTATGCACACTGGCCATGAATCTCACAATGTAATTACTTGCTCAGTAAAAAAAAAACTACCCCATTTTGGCCTGCCCTGTACCTATTTCCCATGAACCTCAATTGATGCTCCCAAGTTCTAACAGGAAGAAAAGGCTCTCTACCCACTTTTTCCATCCATGTGTAATTTTATAAACCTCTACTTTATTTACTTATGGAATTTATTTGCCCACCATCTTCTTTTCTTTCTAAAATACAATGTTCCAGACTCTTCAGCCTTTACTCATACGAAAGGTGCTCTAATACTTTCAACATTGTTTGCATTTTCTCCAGCATTTTCTGAGAGAGTGACCAGAACTGTATGCAATTGAAGCTGTACCACTGCACTATACAAGAGTATTATAATATTGGCTGTTTTCTTTTCAGTACCTTTCCTAGCAAACCCTAGCATGAAGTTTCACCTTTTCACCGATGCCACACATCAAGTCTACATTTCCATCAAGTCACTCATTACAATCCCAAGATCTCTCTTTCCCTCTCAGTCTCTACCTGTTCAGACCCTATCAGCATATATTAGGATTTTTGTTCCCTATGTACATCACCTTGCAGTTTCCTACACTGGGCTTTTGACAACTAATTCTCCTTCAATATCAGTTTCCAATCTGCACAATGGAAAGTACTGTTACGATATAGGGCTGTTCTGATCACAAACATGATAAAGACTTTAAAACATGTCATTCATTAAATAAATGTTTGAAGAGATTCAGTAACCTCCTTCATACAATAGCTGTTTCTTTTTTAAAGTACAGTATGCAATTACTCTGCAAAGTACAATAGTAAGTGTTGAGTATCAACATTCTCTTTAAAAATGTATAGTTTTTTCTCCTGAACTACTTATGATAGAGTCAAGAAACAATAAATGCTTAGCATTTACATAGTGCTTTCAGTGTTCAAAGAACATCATGTGTATTATCTGGTTGTGTTTTGTATAACTAGTCTGTAAGATAGGACCGTATTATTATCCCCATATTATGCATGGTGAAAGAGTGGCTTCCCTAAAGCATCTTACAGTGGTATCCTATGCAAAGGTACACCTACTTTAAACACATTGACTAGGGGTAAGTTTCCATTAAGCCCCTATTAAGGGACAGTATTTTTTTTTCTCCAGGCAGCTGGCAACCCTACATGTAGATAAAAAGGAGTTTAACTATTTCTTCCCCAAAACAACCTGTCATAGGACAGTTTGTTGGCTTGCAGTATAAAAGTCCATTTTCTAAACACCTTAAGACCAAAGCTATTTTTGACCATGGCAATTAGTCTCTTTATGTTCCAAACACTGAATTCTATTTTCTCATTAATTTTTAAACCTATGTGACTCTAACTTAAAATAAACTGTACATCAAAAGAATGAAAAATAAACAGCCAGGAACACAATTTGACGAATTGGATTTATTTAGTTTATTTAGCTAAACAGGGTCCATTGGATCTCTTTAATAGGCTGACAGTTGCACTGGGCTGGTTAATAAAACATTCAAAACAGTGTCTTCAGCCAATATAGAAATGCAAATCCCACCAGAAATATTTTATTCATGAAACAGTAATTTCAGATACTACCAAAGCTCAATCCCCCCCAAAAAACCCAAACTTTCTTTGCAAACAAACAGTGCCACCTAGCGTTGAACTTTAAGGCAAGAAAGATGAACACTTTCAAAAAGACTTTATGGTGATTGTTTCTAGTATCGAGATCTTCTCTTTAAGAGTACTTTTAGCTTTTCCTTAGAATGAAGTAAACCTTGAATCAAGCTCTGGGGGAGAGGAAAGGTTATATTACTAGTTTGGGAATTTAAATAAAGCACTGGTGAAATGTCTGTATTTGTTTCCTTAACTGTTCTGACTGCTACAATGCTCTTTCAGGTCCTACCTACTAATTCAACAGACAAGGCATATTTTTTGGTAGACAAAATGATACGATCAAAATACACGTTTTCTTTACTTGGACCCCCTATTGGCACCAACAGAAGGTCTAAATCACACTCCTTGCTTTTCATGATGATAACCAGCACAGGAAGTCCAACAAAAAAAAAAAATCTTTACAGTATGGAACTAGGTTTTTAACTGTGGTCCTTGAAACAGTTCTGCCTTTGCTAACCTTTCTATAATTTCTAAGGAGACTTGCCTGCTGCAATGGGTGTGGATTAAGTTCTTTGGAGAATACTGCACAGAGCAAAATTCCAAGATGGCACAAGACCTTGTATCAGGTTGGAATGGCGAAATGGAGCTGAAGAAAAGTTTAACAATGGTTTAGTTGTATTTCAGAGAGGAAGGTCAAGAGGAAATTTCACACACATAAGAAGGCATCTGAACCTGGACTGACAGAAAGACAGAGACAGGAGAGACAGACAGAAAGGGAATGGGCTAACTTCCCCTCAGCATGTGGCAGGCACTATTGGCCTGAGCCATCTGGACATATTTTATGAAGAATATTTTTTTGGTGAGCCACGACAAACAACAACAGGAATAAAGATAAACATAACAGTTCCTCTACACGAAGCCAGCTGGGTGACCTTGGGCTAGTCACAGCTCTCTTGGAGCTCTCTCAGCCTCACCTACCTCACAGGGTGTCTGCTGTGGGGAGAGGAAGGGAAGGAGATTTTGAGCCGGTTTGAGTCTTCCTTAAGTGGTGGAGAAAGTTGGCATATAAAAAACAACTCTTCTTCTAAATGGGGATTTTAAATTGTGGTCTTTGTGTGTGTTTTTTAAGTAATTGTTGTTTTATTTCCATTGTAAGCTGCCTTGAGTTTCGTGAGGTGGAAAGGCGGCTAACAAATGTTTCAGATAAATAATAAATAAATATTTGGCTTAAAAAAAAAAGATACACATAACAGATCTTCTTAGAATGCCACATGAGCAGGAAAGTGGGCAAAGGTTTAGTATTGAACCCAGACATGATATTAAAGTCCGTGGTGCACCAGAGGTTGCCTGAGATGTAAACAAATACATGCTTAGTTATACAGTCACTACACAATGACTTGCCGTTGAACCATACCCATACAGACCTCTAAATTTAATTCTACTACTATTCATTTGAGTGAAATACCTAAGGGTTCACTATCTCTGAATAATAAGTGATAGTCCTGTTTCAGCCTGTAGGTCAATATAAAAAGTTGCATAGAACATATTCCCTTCTCCAAGGATTTTTGGCTGTCAATGACGGATTGATTTTTAGTTTTTTAAGAGCAGAAAATCCTTTGAAGATGAGAATGTGTTCTACGCAGCTCTATATATAGACCTACAAGCTGAAACAGCACTGTCATTTATGATTCAGAGATAGTAGGGGCTCCAAAACGATTTAACAGTATAAGGGTCCCATGCTGGAACCTATTCCTGAATAGCCATCATGATATAAAAACCTTCCCTGTTGGTGAAGGGTAATTAGAATAGGTAAGGTCACACCTGACTTTACCTGTACCTTTAAATCTTTCAAAACAATGGGAGAGGGTACAATCACTCTGGCTTTCTTTACCCATGTTCATCTTCTCCCTGCTGTAGCAAGGCAGAGGAGGAAATGTAAGTCTACCTCATTTCCTGCTGCCTCTGAAGTTTTAAAAAGTTAAGAAGCATTGAGTTGTGATCCTGAAACGGTAAGTTGAATAATCTCTCTGTTGAATGCATCTAAAGACAAAATGCAGTAGGTGGGGCTAGAGTAATCAGGCAAGAATAATATCCTTAGTCAACATACCTCCCCCTTAAGTGTGCTATGCCATCCCTTCCACAAAATCCTTCCTGATGTTGCTCACCAGCCATGCACCTAGCAAGACACTCTAAGCAACATCCCACAGGTTTGTGAGCAAATGAATAAAATGAGCTTCACTTCAGCTGGTCTCTAAGGAATCGCAATTAAGACATTCATAGCCCTGAAGGTTAATTATAAATTAAGGTTGTTAAATTGTCTTTCACACTTCCTTCTAAGAGATCACTTCATCATTGGTAAATTCATTGGAGAAATAACTCCTTCTCCTATCTTGCATATACCGGGGGGGGGGGGGGATTCACATGCTTCCTTTTTACTTCAGGAAGGGATACATTTCGTAGGTACCTGATGATATCTGTAAACTTTAGCCATCACCCCCATTTACCTCGAAGCAATGTTTAACTTGAAGTTCAAGTATCACAATCAGCACAGTTTTGGCACAAGTTTCTCCTAGTAGATGACTAACAGGAGCCCTCATTGGCCAAAACTGCAACTAGGCATGCTTTTGTGTAGAGCACACCCAACTGAAATTTGAATTTGCAGCTGTACTATCATACAATCATTTACCACAACCCCCTTCGCCTGTAATTTGGTATTATGAATTGATCCAATATATCAAAAGAATATGAAATTTCTCATCCCCAATTTCATCATTGATGTCTCTAGTGGATGCTTATTGTGATAGTAATAAATGGATGAAAATAGACTATATACCTTATGAGAACGGAGCCTTGTTTACTCACCGTGAAGGCTCCTTCTGTTCTGGATTGGAGGTCATCTTGAAACTCGCGGGTATTACCATCACGTGCCCAGGGTAGGCAGGACCAAAAAATCTTTATTCTACTTCCTGCCGCCTGGGCGGGAACTTCCAGTTTACGGACTCGCCGAGCTAAGGAGACAGGTAAGTACAAAAGGCCAACCAGGCAACAACAGTGTACCTTATAAACAAAGAACATGAACTCCTATAAACACTAACATACTGGGGAAAAAACAGGTAAGTAGAATATACTTGATTCAGGTAAGATGGTGAACATAAAGACCACTCTTTATTATGCCTCTAATATTAGGCAACAACACCCCTTAGGTACTGCAATGAACAATAGGAGCTAAGTCTTGGATAACTTGATACCCTTATGATTTTGGGCGGGCAAGATGACCTCCAATCCAGAACAGAAGGAGCCTTCACGGTGAGTAAACAAGGCTCCGTTCTCGTTCTGGTTGGAGGTCATCTTGAAACTCGCGGGATATCCAAGAGCTGTTTGACCGGGTGGGACTATGGTGTATCCAAGACGTGCTGCAGGACCCTTCTACCGAAGGCTGCATCAGCAGAGCCCCTGGCATCAATCTTGTAATGTTTTATGAATGTAGATGCCGTAAACCAAGTGGCCGCCCTACGTATCTCGTCTGAGGAGGAGTGCCTATCAAAGGTCGCCTAGGCGGCTGCACTGCGTACCAAATGTGCGGTGATGCCGGCAGAAGGAGGCATCTTACTGGCCTTATACGCCTCAGTAATGTACTGTCTCACCACGCAACTGATGGCGGCGTTAGACATTTTCTGACCTTTAGATGGATTGGTTAATGAGATAAATAAGGCATCTGAATGTCTGTTAGGTTCTGTACGACTAAGGTAAACCTTGAGTAGTCGTCTCACGTCTAAATGATGCCACTCTTTTTTCCTGGGATGAACCGGATTGGGGGCAGAATGATGGCAAAAGAATCCTCTGTGAACGGTGAAAGATGGAATTCACCTTTGGCATGAAGGTGGGGTCCGGTCTGAGGACCACCTTGTCACTGTGAAAGATAGAGTCCTTCATGCGCTGAGAGCGCCCTAAGCTCGGAGATACGCCAGGCTGAAGACACTGCTATGAGGAAGGTGGTTTTCATCCTCAGCATCCTTAGGGAATACCCTTAATGGGATCAAAGGGAGTGCGCATCAATGCTGTGGGAACCGCATTGAGGCACCACGTGGGGAAGCGATGGACTACTGGAGGCTTCATTTGAACCACTCCCTTTAGAAATGTCAGAATGTGGGGATGCCTGGAAGGAGGGAAAACCTTCAAAGACCGTAAGAACTGTGGATATGGCTGCCCCCTGTCTGCGCAATGTGGAAGCCTTGAGACCCTGTTCAACTCCATAATGGAAGAACTCTAGGATCTTGGGAATCCCTGGTAACAGTGGATCGATGTGCTTGCACCTACACCACAGAACAAAGACTCTCCAGGACGTGTTAAAAATCCTTCTAGTGGAAAGTCTCCTCGCTTCTATCATGTTAGCAACCACCACCTTGCTGTATCCCTCCTCTGAGAGGGACTTCTTTTCATTTTCCAGGTGGTTAAGTGAAGCCATTGGGGTTCTGGGTGAAATAAGGGACCCTGATGAAGCAGGTCTGGGATCTGGACGGATAACTCCTTCAGGCTGGGAAACCTGGGTCTTCTCGGCCAACAAGGAGCAATGAGAATGACGTTTGCATCCTCCTTCCTGATCTTATTACCCTTGGTAGAATGGGAATGGGTGGAAAGGTGAACAGTAGTTCCTTCGGCCATGGGGACAGGAGGGCATCCATGTTCTCTGCCTCTTGGTGGAAATAACGCGTAAAGAATCGAGGGAGAAGGTGAATGCTCGCCGAGGCAAACAGGTACACCTTGGGCTGGCCGAATCTCTCAGCGATCTGATTGAAAACTATCCAGTTGAGAGACCATTTCCCTTCGTCCAGAACCTGACGGCTCAGCCAGTCGGCCTGGAGATTGATAACACCCCTGACATGTTCCGTTGAAAGGGACAGAAGATACATTTCTGCCCAGGAGAGAATGATCTCGGCTTCCTGATGGAGCCTGGGAGACTTTGACCCCTCCTGTTTGTTAAGGTAAGTTTTCGCGGACACATTGTCCGTGCGGATCAGAATGTGTCTGCGACGTAGGAGGCTCCTAAAGTGCTGTAGAGGCAGTTGAGTGGCTCTTAGTTGTAGTATGCTTATGTGTAATCTCTTTCCCTTAGAGACCACTGGCCCTGAGCCATTTGGTCCTGGCAGGTAGCTCCCCAACCCTCTAGACTGGTGTCTGTGTATACCTGTATCTGGACCCCTATGACGAAATGTACCCCTCTGTTGAGATTGCTGTTTTGGTACCACCACAGGAGGGATTGGCACAATTCCAGGGTAGGGGGAAGGACTTGACCCCGCTGTGTGTGATCAAATCCTGATAGGGTTGTAGGATTCCCTGGAGCGGTCTCGAGTGGAACCTGGCCCACGGGACTGAGGTGAGACAGGCTACCGTCTTCCCCAGCAATTTGGCAAGGAACATGATCCTGCCGTGGCTGAAGCTGATTACTGACTGAGTCATGGAATGGATTTTGATGATCTTGTCCTGTGGAAGACATATCAGGTTCCTGTGAGTGTCTATGATGACCCCCAGGTGTTCTAATCTCTGTGTTGGCCTCAGTAGATTCTTTTCTAGATTGACAAGAGACCCGTGGTCGTCTAGATGTGGGAATATTGTAATTCACTCCTGTCGGAGTAACGCCACCAGCATCACAAGTATTTTGGTGAGGAAGTGGGGAGCAGAAGCCAGACAGAAGGGAAGTGCCCTGAATTGGTAGTGTCTCTTGGCATAGCAAAATCTGAGAACCTCCTGTGGAAGGGGGAATAGAGACGTGAAGGTATGCCTTCTTCAGATCCAAGGAGGTTAGGACCTGGCCCACCTGTAGGGCTTCCATAGTGGAACGGAGGGTCTCCATATGGAATTTCCTGTATCTGACCCTTTGTTTAGATGAT
Source organism: Euleptes europaea (assembly GCF_029931775.1). Lineage (NCBI taxonomy): Eukaryota > Metazoa > Chordata > Lepidosauria > Squamata > Sphaerodactylidae > Euleptes > Euleptes europaea. The sequence goes on along the minus strand of NC_079316.1, from coordinate 60,882,306 downwards.
TCAGGTCCAAGATAGCCCTCCAGTCCCCATTTTTCTTGGGGACTGTAGAGAAGATGGAATATACCCCGTTGCCAATTTCGGGGTGAGGAACTAGTTCTACGGCTTGAATTTGATGTAGGTGGGATATGGCGTTCAGGGTTCATTGATGCTTTGTCCCTGCGGAGAGATTTTGGGGAGTTCACAAATTTGTCTCTTGGGAGAGACGTGAATTCTATGAGATAACCTGTTGATAACACCTGAGAAACCCATGCATCTGTGTAAGACCTTTCCCACTTGTGGCGGAATCGTAGGGGTCTTCCCCCCCACACACCGGCTGTGACTTGGCGTCACTGTTTAGGGGCTTTGGAGAACTTGTCTCCATTGTTGCCCGAGAATTGATGTTGTCCCTGGGGGAAACGACAAAATTTGTTTCCCCTTCTGCGAAAGGAGCCCTTATTATTATTATTCCAGGAACCCCTGCATTGTTCTGGCCTGAAGGGGGCCAGAGAGTGGAAAGTTCTGAAACTGGAGTAGGCAGAGGACTGTCTTCCCTCCTTGTTGTAGGATATTGGAAGAACCTTTTTCTTATCCTTGTTCTCCACAAGGATTTTATCTAGTCTTTCCCCGAAGAGTCTTCCCCAGTGTAGGGGTATGACATGGTCAGTGTTTCGGTTTTTGAGTTCATTTGCCAGGGACGAACCCATAGTGCTCCTCCGATAGCAATGTTGGAAGAAGTGGCTTGAGCTGTGAGGGACATGGCATCAAGAGATGCGTCTGCCATGAATGCGGATGCCTTCAGAAGTCTCTTAAGGTCTTCCGCAATCTAACGATTTTCTCCTGCACAGAGCTGAATAATTTACCTGAGCCACACGATGGAGGCTCTGGTCATAACGGAGGCTGCTGCCGAGGCTTGTATTGCCAGGGCGGAAGCCTCATGAACCTTTTTGGAAAGAATCTCCGCTTTCCTATCTAGTGGGTCTCTAACTGACCCCATTCCATCTTCAGATGGTAAATCAGGTGAGTGAACTGCCGCTACCGGGGCGTCAATCAGGGGAAGTTGAAAGAGACATGGCCTGTGGAACCATGGTGTACTGTCTCTTGTATTGGTAGGGGACTGTCTATTGGCCAAGGGTTTGTCAAATTCAGCTTGTACCTGGGTTTCAAAAAATTCTGGGAATGGGATCTCCCAGATGCGAGGTTTGGTACTTGGGAAGAACTCCTTGGCTCCCTTTTTCCTGGGTTTAGGAATGGAGTCGGCTACAGGGTTTGGATTCTCATTGAGGTCTAGGGCTACCAGAGCCTTGCTTAAGAGTCCCTGAAAATCCTCCGCTGAAAATAGACGGGGATGTTGTTCTTTAAGGAGAATGAGAGTGTCCTCATCGGAATCAATCCCCTTTTTTCTCTGCCTTCTAAATGTGGGGCCACTGAAGAGGTATCCTCCAGGGCTTGAAGGGATTGAGAGTGGGGGAAGGGGCCTTGAGTGCAGCTTTAGTGCACCACTGCGGATTAGATTGGTCTCCCTGTCCCTGATGGGAGCCTTGTGAGGTGATTAGAGCAGGATCTGAACCCGTGCCCTGCATGAGAGGGGAAATGGATTCCTTGAGGGCCATCATCATTTGAGCCTGCGTATCCAAACACCCCGTTAAACAAATCCACAATTTCCCGCCGAGTTAGAGACGTCTCTGCCTCGGTATGCATTACATTACCCCCTGGTGGAGACTTCGGAATGAGTTGAGAGCTTTCTTCTAAGGCGCTCCTAGCTGGAGTGGCTGTCACTGCAGTCTCTCTCCTCTCGCTGTGATTCGCGCCATTTTTAGGCGGCTCAACAGAGCGCGCCTCTTTGGGGGCGGTCGGCCCTTCCGCGCCTTTCACGGCGTCGCCGCCGCGGCTGTTAGAATGCTCTCTGTGACGTTGCCCTGTCGAAGCGACGAGGGCTGAGTCATGGACCCCCTCAGACAGGAGGTCTGAGTCAGAGTCTCTCTTAGCATCCGCCATCTTGCCCAACGGGGCGAAGTGGGGAGCAGGAGGAGGGGGAAATCGAAAGTAGCGGGGGAAAGGGACGTTTGCGGCTAAAGCCGACGAACGGTAAAGGAGGTGAGGAAAGGAAAACAGACTCACTGAAAACTAGACAAAGGTTAAAACGAATGGAGTACACACGAAGGAAAGGTCTTTGAAAACGAGTCGGAGTTCAAGAACGAAGCTGCTACCCTGATCAAGGCAGGACGGAAACTGGAAGTTCCCGCCCAGGCGGCAGGAAGTAGAATAAAGATTTTTTGGTCCTGCCTACCCTGGGCACGTGATGGTAATACCCGCGAGTTTCAAGATGACCTCCAACCAGAACGAGAACATGATGGATAAACAAGGGAATATTAAAGCTTGGGAAAAATCAAATGAGAAGGCAATAATATCTCATGGTTGTTATATGATCACATGGCTGTAAAATTGAGAGAACTAATAAAAAAGGTGGATATTTAAGAAGGAAGATGACTTTTGAACAATTAATCATTGGGAAATTTAAGACATTTACTAGGAAAAATGTATAGACAATTTTGTATAGACAATATATAGAAAAATGTATAGACAATTACAATATCATACCAAAACAGAGCAAGCTAGACTGTATGACAAAATGGATGCACAACTCTGGAGAACGTATACACATGAGTAAATGGGAGAATCATTGGATTAAGGAAATAAAGTTCACTGAAAAGTATTAAAAGAAAACGGGCATAAAATGATTTTGAGATGGTACATCATGTCTAAAGATATAGCAAAAGCCAACAAAGATTATAATGGGAAATGCTGGAAATGTGATAATACAGATGTAACATTTTATCATATATGGTGGACATGTAAGAAAGCAAGGAAATGTTGAATAATGATACAGAATGAAATGTAAATGTTTGTGATGGACTCAAAAAGAGTGTTATTAAATATTCTACCAAGCAATATTTCAAAAACACATAATGAACTATTTAAGTATATGGTGACAGGGGCAAGAGTGGTATATGCAGCAAAATGGGAAGGGGAGAAATACCCAGATTTAGATGAACAGATTAACAAATTAACAGAATATGCAACTGTCACAGAATTTCTGGGAAAATGGAATGTTTTTTAAAAATTATATAGCTAGAAATTTGGAACAGAACTGAATCAAATTTAGATAAAATAAAAGAGCTTTAGGTAATAAGCAAGCAATTAATGTGCTGATATGGAACAATATGCTATAAACCAGGGGTGGGGAACCTCCGGCCCGCAGGCCGTTTAAGGCTCTCAACATCATTGGCAGTGACCCCCGAACTCTCCCGTGGAAGCCGCTGCCATTGCTGCTGTAGGGCAGTGCGCGCATGCGCGTGTGTGTGTATGGGGGAAGCCGGGAAGGCATCCCCCGATCATGTGCGTGTGTGTGTGAGTGGAGGGGGGGAGCTGAGAAAGCTTCCCCCGATCGTGCATGTGCGTGTGGAGGGGGGAAAGCCGATAAAGCTTCCCCCAATCGTGCATGTGTGCTGGGGGAAGCCAAGAAGGCTTCCCCCAATCAGGGGCCACTAGCGTGGCCCAGTGAGTGTGTGTGTGAAAGTGTAGAGGGGGGAAGCCACGAAGGGTTCCCCCGATTGTGTGTGCGCGTGTGTGTGTGGTGGGGGGGAAGCCTCCCTTTCCTTCCTTCCCTCTCTCCCTCCTCTGCATAGCCTCTCCTAGGGTTGCCAACCTCCAGGTGGTGGCTGGAGACCTGGCAACCCTAGCCTGCCTGCCTTCCTTCCCTCCTCTGCATAGCCTCTCCTAGGGTTGCCAATCTCCAGGTGGTGGCTGGAGACTTAGCAACCCTAGCCTCTCCCCGCCCTGGCCAAGAGATCTACACCTGGTATGGCCCCCGAATGATATTATAAATGTGCAAATGGCCCTTGGCAGGAAAAAGGTTCCCCACCCCTGCTATAAACAAAGAGCAATGTAATTGAATGAGGTTGACAATAGAATTACAATTTTGTATGGCAAGCTTCATATATATTATTGTCGAAGGCTTTCACGGTCAGAGTTCATTGGTTCTTGTGGGTTATCCGGGTTGTGTAACCGTGGTCTTGGTATTTTCTTTCCTGTCCTTCAGTGTTACTCCTCTGAAGATGCCTGCCACAGCTGCTGGCGAAACGTCAGGAAAGAAAATACCAAGACCACGGTTACACAACCCGGATAACCCACAAGAACCAATTCATATATATTGTTATATTAAGTTTACATTTTAATGTGTTTGTGGTTGTTTCTGCTTGTTAAAATAGAATAAAAATGTTAAGTTATAATTTAAAAAAGAAGATGCAATTTCTCCTATGCACAGATCCTGTTTTCACCAATGTTTGGGACAGGGAACGAATAAATCCTTCCTGCAAGGTCTTGCGCCTCCAAAACTTTATTACTGCTTTTAAGAGAATGGAATTTTACTGGTAAATTGGTGTATAAGCTTCTGACCCTTCAACAGATCAATGATGCCAGGAAGATACAAAATACTTATCAGTAGAAGCCTTATCAAAAACACACAATTCAACAAATTCTGTATATTCTACAAATCTTTCAAAACATCCCAAATTGAACAGTTTGGGTATTCTGTAGCTATTAACTGTTTGTTGCAGGGATTCTGCCCTTACCTATCCCGTGCTTGCGTCAACACATGTTCGCTTCTCTTTTACCATGATGTTGTGACCTGCCCTGAAGCAACCTCAACATGGAACGAAAGCTCCACAGGGGAAATTTTCCACCATGGTCCTCACTACATTCAAGACCCCCATGCACTTCAGGATCTCCAGAGGAAAGCTTTAGTTAGTAACCTGGAAGAAATAATGAGTCAACAATCCCTGAAGTTGACCCATATACCCTCAGAACCTCTACAGTCTTCTTCAGAAGTAAAGAAGATAGAAGATCCAAGCAGAAGCCTGGACCAGGCAGAGGAGTATACATCTGGCAGCACAATCCTACTCAAGGGAACACTCCAATACATCTTATGACTGCATACCTGTGCTGGCCCAGTAAAAAATGGGACATTTTTAAAGGACATTTATATCCTTAAAATTTAAATGATTTTTAAAATATTTTTTTAAGGCTAGAATACTTAAATACAGGAGTATTTGTGTAGAAGTTCAGAATTCAAGGAGAAACACCTATTTCCCGCGTTCCCAGCAGCAATAATTTACTGCTTTATAGATATACCCCTTTTATGGATGTTAGTAATCTGCAGGCTAAGGCTCCCCTTCTCTCATCCTACAGTACACATACGTGCATGGCCCAGCTAGTTTAAAGCTGCAATTACAGCCCTGCTCTGCAAGACTAAAACTCCTTTCCATTATATTAAGAGGGCATGTCTTTTTTATAGTTTTGTACAAAGGGACAACAAAACCCTCAGAAAAAAGAAAGGACGGGAAGCACATAGGTAGGCTCACGAAGTACAGGTCCTTGGGATCCTACTTAGAGCACTGCTGATAATATGGAGGACATCCATGTACTCTAAAGTGCAACTTTAGGAGAATGCATGATTTATTGTGAGCAAATGGCACATAATAATTTTATGCTTAGCACCACTTTCCCTATCTTCAAAGCAACTGCATGAAACAAACTGGTTAAAAATGGTTTTTAATTACAGATTTCCTGCATCACACGCAGTATCCCAAGTGCTGTACACACAATAGGGGGTGAAAGGCACATTGACATATAATGACAATGATATAATTATGTTAGGAAAGGAACTGTTAATGAAACCTCTATTAGCAGATTCATCATCAGCATCCCAAAACATCCCTTAGAAGCGCTTTGGAAGTTTTCTGCAAACAGCAAACTGATTGCAACACCACCATTGGCCACAAGATAGAGCTGTGCACACAATACTCAGTAAGCAACTCTCTACAATGTGAAATAAGTACTGTATTTGCCTATCATACAATATTGCCGGTTATTTGGCAAACGAACTCCACATGACTTTCTAGAATGCAATCAATGCATTATCAGATTCTTATCAGCTTCCCCAATTTCCTTACCAGCTTTACATTATCCTCCTCTCCTTCTTTCTTCTCACAACAACCCTATGAGGTACATTAGGCTGTAAGTATGTGACTGCCCCCAAAGCACTCCTTTTATCATTTTACGTTTGTTTTTTTAAACCCAATGTATTTTTTTAAAGATTTCAAACTTTTCTGCAAACCTAAGACCCTTTTCAGATTTGTAGAAAAATTTCTTGCCCATTCACCGCCCCAATCACTGGATTTAAGTCTCATATTTGGCCAATTTGACTATTATTATATCAATTACTCTTCAGTCACCAGTTTTCTTGTTTTGCATGTTTAAAAATCTTTTAATGGTGATGGCATTTTATTAATGCTGTGAACTGTTTTTAAATCAGGATATAAATATTTTAGATTAATTATTAAGTACAAGAACAATGTTTCTTAATGCGAATGCTCAACATAAATATACAAACATTTAAAATATTTCTAGGCCACTTCCTAAGCAAGATTCAAAACAATGGGGAAAAAACCCCAAACACCTAATAAAAATAAAATAGAAAAATCTGTACAATATTTGAGCAATAACCAAGTTACAAGGAATAAGTTAAATACTAAAATCATGAATTAAAACTGAGATTTAGAAACAATACATTAATTAACAAAGGACACGCTAGTCACTGCCATATTATGGGACAACAAAAATGTCATCACCTTGTGCATAAAAAGAAGTTTTAGTAGGTACCAGGAAGGGAGGTTCTCACAGATGAGGTGCTACTACAAAAATGGCCAAGTTCAAGAGACAGTATAGTTGAGCAGCTGCTAGGGCCCCAGGAGACCCTGCTGCTGATCACTAACCAACAGGTTTTTTTAAAGTGATTTATTTTCCCTCTAAAGTATAGTGCGGGTAAGCTAGCGTTGCCAGCTCCGGGTTGGGAAATACCTGGAGATTTTTGAGGCGGAGCCTGAGGAAGGCGGGGTTTGGGGAGGGGAGGGACTTCAATGCCATAAAGTCCAATTGCCAAAGCAGCCATTTTCTCCAGGTGAGTTGATCTCTATCAGCTGGAGATCAGTTGTAATACTGGGAGATCTCCAGCTAGTACCTGGGGGTTGGCAACCCTAGGGTAAGCAGTGGTGCGATAAGTCATTTGAAACCTTGAGTTTTTCTATAAAAAGGTACTGAAAAGGAAAGGTGATTTTAGAGTGAGAGTGCTTTTTTCTGAGCAGCCAAATGCTGATTAGAAGGAAGAATGACTGATAAGATTATTGCCATGCTCAAACACTCCCCATGCTCTTGTTCCTGCTCCTGCCTCCTCTCCTTGATGTGAGGATCTAATTAAAGGCTTCTGAGTTTAGCCAATGAAAAGTTAAGGAGTTCCCTGGGCCTTCCTGTTAAGACGGTTGGCACTGTTGCCAGGAACCCTTTCTTTAATGCTTTCTTTACATTTAATTCTTAAACTGTCTATCCTTCCAGATTCAGCCAATTTAGCTATACTGTTCTATGCTTCTGTAACTTCCAGGGTGGATTACCAGAATAGTCTCTATGGAAGACTACACAGGAGGACAACTTTGAAGCTTCAGTTGATACCACAATACAGCTACATACCTCATACTTGGTACTGGTCAGCATACACATATTATTTTAAAACAACCAACTGGGTTCCAGTTTGCTTCCAGGTTCTGTTCAAGGCACCCTTCACAACAGACATAGCAGAAAGACCACATACCTAACACAATGGTTCTCACTCTGTGGCTCACAGAAAGCCACAATCACAGTTCCCAGCAACCGAAACAGCAACATGATTACTGGATGCCTTGCAGCTCACCCACCACACACATAATAATATGAAAGATATAGATACTAATATTAAATATACAACTCTTAGCTGTCTGTGCATTTAATTATCTGTCTGCCAGTTTGATACATGACTGTGCCTCTGAGTCCCAAGTTCAGTGACTATGCTCAAGAAAGCAATTTGAACTCTTTCATGTGTTTGCGAGTAAGACTTTGGTTGTTGCTTTTCATAATTGAAAGTGCACAAAAGGATACCTCGCTTCAGTATGTTGAGGGGAACCTTCTGGCAAATTTTGAGATCTTTGGAAGTTGGCTTACTGATTTCCACAAATTCATATGTGTGTTTTGACATAATTGTCGTGTCAGTTTATCAGAGCTCAATTCCACATACACCATCAACAGAACTGTTATCTCCAACTTGTAAGCAGATTTCTTTCATTTCAGTCATTTCAATGAGGAATGGGTTATTCACCAGAAGCAAACGTCTGTCTTAATTCTTAAAATCACTTTATCTGGCCTAATTCTCATTCAGTTCAACCAGCACATTACAGCATTAACAGCATGAGGGTTCTGCTTTATCACTTTCTGCAAGTTTGAACAAAGGATGATAATCTCCTTTGCTGACACTGCTACAGAGTAACTGCAGTTTGACGGAGAATGTTTTGAAAGCCATGTGCAGTCTGTACACAGTTTTATTCTTGTCTCACATCTTCACATTTAATTCTTGTAAGTGCTGAGTATCATCACAGAAAAATGCAACTGAGAGCAACCAGTGTGAGTCGCTTCAGAATGAATATGGATCAGTTTCTTCACGCCCAACAACGAAAGGTTTGAGTGGTTCAAAATCAGCCAGAAAATGTACCTTGCAAAAGCCATCTTACCTCAGTGAGCAAAACCAAATTCTCACAGTGGGTGTCAGATACCTTACACAGAAGCTAAAATTGCTGGTGTTTCCTAGAGTGGGCTCTGATGTAATTGATCAATCTAACTACATTTGTTATTTAGAGAACAGAACTTCGCAAATAATGCTTGCTGATGCACAATGCAACAATATGAAAAAATCTCACCCACATATGCTTTCAGTACTCGTTTCAGCAAAGTTACAGCCCTATTTTTTCTACCGTGCATAGCAAAAGCATAATTAGTTATTGTGAAAAAAAATTCTGGTTGTATGTTGAACTTTTTGAACACCAGCCAGTTATCCAATAAGGTGATTATTATTTCCTCTATGATTGTTCCATGTTGCAGGGGAACCATGTTTAATAATTCTTCTGCCACATCAAGATCAGTAGTTGTAGCAAATATAACTGTGGGACGTCATTAATATCAAGGCATTAATCCACAGGCAAGTTGATAGACTCAGAAGATGACAACCTTCCCTTGAAGATATCTGCACTGTTTTACAAGGTATCTACTGCCCATCTCAACACAATTGAATCAGGTAACTGGAGCTTTTCCACCTCTTTCTCGAACTCCTTTTTGTCAAGAATCAGCATTGAACATACCATTAATGTGCACTCTTATTATCTCACCATTACCTTAGGGTTTCATCTGTTTAATTATTTCATATGTGATTTTCTATGAAGCTACTGTGGCTTTTTGACTTGTACTAACAAGAAATATATTTTGTTGTTTTACTCTGTGCTTCTTGAGGTTTGTAAGTTTCTGAATATGCTTCTGGGGAAAATTAGTGATAGAACTTGGATTAGATGTAGTGTACTGTCTCTCAAAATTAGATTTTTTTAAATTGCACAATGAAAATATCACATATTAAATAGATGCACTACCAGGCACAAAGAAAAAATCATGCTCCCATTCCTCTCTACAGGATCTGTAGATTTTTCTCTTTGTATGTGCATTTTTTGCCATGTTTTCCTTCCCTTTCTTGGTAAAGAAAAGCTCTCCTAGCATCCCTCTTTTTCCCAGATGTCCCATCTCTTAACCTCTTCACCTATAATCCAAATGCACCTATGAAACAAATTTAAATCATCAAACAGCAAGGGCACAATCCAGCAGAAATTGTGTGTGTGTGTGTGTGTAAAGTGCCGTCAAGTCGCAGCCAACTTATGGCGATACTTTTTTGGGGTTTTCATGGCAAGAGACTAACAGAGGTAGTTTGCCAGTGCCTTCCTCCGCACAGCAACCTGGTATTCCTTGGTGGTCTCCCATCCAAATACTAACCAGGGCTGACCCTGCTTAGTTTCTGAGATCTGACGAGATCAGCAAAACTGGGACATCCAGGTCAGGGCCCAGCAGAAATTAGCTGTGACTAAATCTCATTGCAATGGAACATAAATTCATAACCACGACCAAATCTCATGATTTTGCTGGGACTGTGCCATATGCGCTTTGAATTTTGCATCATCTTAAAATCAACATGTAGGTTAAGAATGGCAAGCACCTGTAAACATGTCTCTCTCCCCACTACTGTTGAACCTTCACCAGCTCTTCTGGAGTGAAGGGAAGGGCTTGGAAGCCAGTGCTATGATGTGAAACGGCATGCAAGCTCTTTATTAGGTTGGAAATTAAAAAATAAATGCTTCCCTATGTTATCACTGCTTTCAAGTTGAACTCTAGTGCTGCAGGAGAAGGGGTAATTAGAACCTTTCTCTGTGCTAAATTTTCAACTTGTAATGAATTTTTATGGGTTCACGTTAAAACAAAAGCACACTATAAAACAAAACCTAGAGCTAAATTGCATACAAAAACATAAAAATAATTAAAGCAATTCAAATGAAGTCTCTGTTAGAGACAGGACATTTTGGTAATCTTAACTGCAAAAGCCTGCTCTGGCCAGTAGGATCTGAGCAGGCAAAGACAGCAGGGAAATCTGCATTCCCTTCACTTCCCACTCTGTTTTTTCACTCTGTACCAGCACAAGGCAGATAGTGAGATGGTCCAGGTGCTGGGAGAAGACCAAGCTGACTGAGGCTGCCCCTGCTGGGTGGGAGGCAAGTAGGTTAAGTGAGAATACCGCCACCAAGCAGAAGCCATCGGTGCAATGTAGCATGGGCCCACCACTGCCCTCTCAACCTTGCCCAGTGGTCCCCAAGGGCAATTGTCCCTGGTTGTGCTGGCAGAGGGCAATTGCCAACAGGACTTTTCAGGTTAAGGACAAGCCAAGAGAAGCAAGCAGTCACAGCCTTGCATGAGTTGCCCTCCATCAGGAAAAGGGGTGAGGGCCTTTTGGCCACCCAGTCTGCCCCTGCAAAAGGCTCACAGTTTTACTCATCTTCTGTTCTCCAGCGATGGCTTGTTCGGTTCTATGAAAAAAGCACACAACCGTGTGGGCTTTTATCCGTGTGGGCTTTTTCTTGTGTGCATTTATGACCGTGGGGGGTTTTTTTGTGGGCAATTTTCTTGTGGGCTTTTTTTTGGTTACCGGCTTGTTCAGCGCAGGAATCCCCTGCAAACTGAAAACACTGCTGAGCAATGGCCCCACCTATTTCCCTGTAACATAGGATGGGTAGGGCAACCCTAAGGATGGGGGCAAGGAAATATACTGGTAGACCCTGCATCTGGAAAGGCTGCTAAGAGGAGTGAGCCACAAAGTGAGTATCACTGCCCTAACAGGAGCCCACAGGCCCACTTAGGTCCATTCAACAGTCCTCGTTGGCTGTGCTTTCTTTCCACCAGGTGGGGCCAACATCAACAGCATATGCCTTTTCAGTTCCAAGCTCCAGTTTTACAGAATAAGCTGCCAGCTTCAAGCTCAGGTTTTGCATGGCTTACAAAATTGTCCTTGTCCACAAGCTTTTGTGTGTGTGCTTGTGTGTGTGTGTGTGTAAAACACTCTTGTCTAACTGCCAGTTTAATGGGGAATCTGGATTTTTAAAATTGTGTTTTATGCTAAGATATGTGATCGACGATAAGCAGCATTGAACTTTGGATAAACAGAAAGTGTAAATTTTTAAATAAAAGGCATCACACTGAAGAGCAGATGTAGCACCACTGAAAGCTTCCTTGCATAAAAGACCATGTATGAATCTACTCACAAAATCAGCTTCAAGTTTCTCCATTTCTTGTTTGTAGCTCCTCATTCTGTTGCTATACATGCCTCGGCTTTGTGGAGGGATTTCTCGAACTTCAAGTTCCATTTGTTCCAGCTAGTGAATAAAATATACAAAAGGAAAGAGAAGAGGGAACGATAAAAACAGATAAAACATGTCAGTTTGGCTTGCTAGAAATAATTCAGGAAGGAATTCAGGAATGAATAATTTAATCCTACAAAAATGTGGCATTGTACAGGTCTTTTCAATAGATCTATTGTGGTATAAGCTTTCATGAGCTAGAACTCACCTGGTCAAATACATGAAGTTGTAATAATGACAGACACACTCATACACACACATGCGAATAGTGGGGTCACAGGGCCATGAAGTGTAAAGAACATAAATGAGTTTATGACATTTCTTCGCATAACTGAAATGCATACATAGCTAGAACAGACTAACTCATTTATAAAAGTAGTCAGTGTAAAATACTACCTTTCAAATTGTGCTCTGCACTTATGGTGAGATGGAAATCCAGGGTTCTGATCAAATCTGAATCCCTCAATCTCTGTCTCTCACACACAGCACACAAGGGTGACCTTGGGTCAGTCACATACTCTCAGCCTAACCTACCTCACAGGTTTGTTGTGAGGAGAAAATGGATGAGAAGAGAATGATGTAAGCCACCTTCGATCCCCACTATGGAGAAAGGTGCGGTATAAATGAATTAAATAATAAATTAACAGCTGAGATGCACTTTGAACCTGGAACTTCCTGGCTCATAGATCATTCTCTAACCCCTATGTTATACTAGCTTAACTAAACAGAAATATAATTTTCTATACATTTTTCATATAAAACCTTTTGAGAACAACCAGAAATGAAGTACAAACATTTTTACTTATTTATGATATGGATAACAAGTTTACTACAAGTACTTTATTTACTATTTCTGGTTTAATAATAATTCAGTAGCACAAAGGCAATGTATGATTTTTCTTTATCCAAAGGGAAATCTGGGGAGGGTTGATTATGAATTATGAAAGAACAGTTCCTGCAGAATTAATTGGACAGCAGGAAACAAAGCTAAGAGAAGGCCAGGCCTCTGACCACAGTAAAATTCAACTGCAATGACATTCTAAGTGAAATTTTGCATAAAGATTCACATGTGTCAGATATATTCACAGGTTACCCAAGATCTGCAAGCATGGACAATGTAAGGTACAGCAGGTTATTCACAGTGGCACCATCCATCTCAAGGCAGTGGCACTACTTCCCTCATTTATGACTAAGTTTCCTCCCTGCCCTAGCATGGTTCACTCCTTCAGGTCATAAGCTATAACCAGAAGAATACCTTTTGAGAGGTTATTCTCAAGCATACGATCTTGTAAAGAGCTACTGCACACCATCTATCCTTTAGCTCAGAAGTCTCAGTCTCTATTCCTAGGGCTTCTTTTTTCATACCACTTTCTTAAGAGGTTTTGGGGGTGGAGCCTGAGGAGGGTGGGGTTTGGGGAGGGGAGGGACTTCAATGCCATAGAGTTCAATTGCCAAAGTGGTCATTTTCTCCAGATGAACTGATCTCCGTTGGCTAGATATCAGTTGTTAATAGCAAGAGATCTCCAGCTAGTACCTGGCGGTTGGCAACCCTACAAGAACATAAGAAGAGCCCTGCAGATCAGCGGTGCATCTAATCCAGCACCCTATTTCACACAATGGCCATTGGGTGTCCTGGAGGCCAAAGCCTTTCCCCAGTTTCATAGGAACTCTTCATTGATTTGTCTATCTTTTAGCTTTAGTGTATTCTGGTCCAAGAAACCTGAAACCTCAACACTGAGCAGTATATTAGTATTTTACAGTTTTGTCCAAGTTGCTTTTAGTAAAGAATGATCCTAGGAAGTTTTTGATTTCACTGTTAGACTACACTGTGCCTAAATCCATAGGTACATAATTTAAAAAATTAGCTCTTTTCCCTGTACTGCCACTGTAAGACATTTGGCCACCTAGGAAAACACAGCAAAGGTAATGCCATAAATGAGGTAAACACAAGTGGTCTTCCAAATACCTTCTAGCTCTGCAAGATGTACAAGAAAGCCCGCAAAACAATATCAGTTTCACCCTAGTATATCTATTGAAGATTTCCATTACAAGTGATACTAAAAAGCATAGACTAGTGACTAGCAATTCAATATATGTTATATAAAATTGCCCATGTATTTCCAGTGCAATGGCATACATAGTACACGTTCCAATTTTAGTATATGTACAACCAAAGCACATGGTATCAGAGGAGCATGCCTATTATATTAGGTGCTGTGGAACACAGGCAGGATGGTGCTGCTGCAGTCGTCTTTTTGTGGCTTCCTAGAGGCACCTGGTTGGCCACTGTGTGAACAGACTGCTGGACTTGACGGGCCTTGGTCTGGTCCAGCAGGGCCTTTCTTATGTTCTTATGGTACATACATATAGTAGCCCTGTGGCCTTCGAACAGCAACAACCTAAACTTACCAACAAATAAGAGATCCTACATGCAGTTTGACAAAAGCATGCCAGTAAATTACAAATGTGGCTTGTTTCTTTAACTGCTTCAAGTTTGTGGTGTACTTGGAGCTGGTTTCATTTTCTAAGTTAATAATAAAGTGCTTTGTTTGCATCCTGCTGACTGGAGAGAGTAGACACATGAGCTCTGGTTAACAAAGCTGCTACTGGATCTGAGCAAAATTTCATCCTTATGTATGCACAAGATTTATTATCTTATATCCAATTTTTTGCATTTGTTGTAATAACAGAAGGGTGAATTTGGTCTTCATGGAAGACCCTTTTCAATTCAGTATAAAAAATTAGCAGGATCTTACACACACAATTCTAGATGGACAGGGGACTATGTGCTTAACAGGATGCAGTGAAGAGCTGGCATGCCTCAGTTCAGTGAGCTCAGGTGTGCCACTGCCTAACTCTGCAAGGAATTAAGACTGTAAGACTAAAAGGACTTGGGTGGTAAGGTTTCAAGTCTGATTTCTATGTCATTCTTTCGAGAGAACCTTTTAATGAGTTATTTTACTTAGCCAGTTTTGTTCAGATTGATTTTTATATGCAAACCTTGACATTAATCACAACAACTTAGGTAACTGCTTGAAGCCAATAATTGCATTAAGCACCTGTCTAGAAGTGTTAGCAACAAGATCTGAAAACAAAACTGTGAACAAAAACCGAAGTACATTAAATGAAGATCATCATTAGAAAGGAAACGTTAAGACAAGATTTTCTTTTTAATCTTAGAGAAGTCAGCCAAATTTGTTCACATTACGACACAAGAAGAAAAAATAATGAGCTGTTAGCTCAACTTCTACTCATTTGAACATTTAAGAGTAGAGGATTAGACTGCAAAGAGTAGATTTGAATTATTTGTTACCACCAAGATATATAATCATTTCTTGTATTACATTAACACCTGCTTTTTTCCCTTAAAGGATTATGGTAAAGGAAAGATTGTGTCCCATAAATATACCTTTTCTAATAAATCATTTGCTTTTCTTACATAAGGCAAAAAAATGGAGATCAAATAATCTGTCAGAGTATTTAATGACCATTTCACATCCCATAAAATGGATCTGATGGGAAAAAAACCTTTCACTTGTGTAATGCATCAAAGAAAGGACAATCACTTTCCCTGTTGAGTTTGAGAGAAAATTAGTAAAGAATGTTAACTAGAACCTTGTATATCTGAAAGTCCAAATTGCACTGCCATTAGATTACTGTTAATTTATTGCCTTCAAAAACAAGTTTCTCAGTTGCAAATTTTAACACTTACCGGAAAATTTTTAGAGGTATTTCCTTGACATGCAGAACCAAAAGGGGCTTCATTTATTCTGAGAAAGCCCTTTAAGGAATAATCTCTTGAATTATTATAGGACTTCAATAAAATACCTTCTTAGAGGAGGTTGAGAAGGAAATGGAAGATTTAAACATAAACCCCAAGTACAGATTACTGCTGAGGTTCATGTTGGTTCTTTGGACTACACCTTTAAATTGTATATGTAGTTTGTTACTGTAACTATATTGCTTGTAGTGATCCATATTTCCAACACTAAACTATAAATAGTTTTGATCACAGTATATTATCTTTAGTGGATTCCAACACAAAGTGTGGGCAAATAATTTTAATTAATACACACCCTATCAAAAGAACTGAGCAAAGGAGGCTGCTTGCCCACATTACATAAAAGAACCAAAAAGCTAACTATAAACAGCCAAGGTAGCTTCCTGGGTAGTCCACAAATATTTTTTTACATTGATTTCTCACCTATACTTCAGCCCTGAACTGTTTGTGCTCAGAAGAAACTAAAGTATCTGTACAGAAAAATATTTCAATTATAAATGAGCATATGATTCATATCAGTCCTTCAGGGAGATAAGAAAGCAACAAGTCCACATGAAAAAGCCTTCCTGTTAATTACATTAAGCCACGGTTGAGCTGGAGCCATATTTTAATAGCACCTAACTAGATTTAATGCTATTCAGAAGTCCATTATTCTAGCAGATAGAGGACTGAGGAATCCTTATACTGATAGAAAGTGTCACTGGACGAAAACATGATGGAAGCTGCTGACCATTATTCATTGAACTATACATTATATGAGGCAATTAGGGCAAAGTTGGTTATTACTTTATGGAAAGTTGCAGTGTTTACTATGATCAACTGAATGCTCTTCATCAATAGTTAATGCCATTTCGTGTCCTAGGGCTGTAAGCTCGACAGCCCTGCTATATAACATAGTTCTCTAGAATGAACTACTGTCTCATTAGCAGAAAGCAAATGATAATAGAATCATAGAGTTGGAAGGGACCACCAGGGTCATCTAGTCCAACCCCTTGCACAATGCAGGAAATTCCAAACTACCTCCCCACCCCAGTGACCCATACTTCATGCCCAGAAGACGGCCACAGTGCCCTCCCTCTCATGATCTGCCTAAGGTAATAGAATCAGCATTGTTGACAGATAGCAGCTTAAATAGTAGTATAAAGAGTCACCCAGAAGAACAAACTAAGAGAAGCCAGCATTCTTCATGTCAGCTAATACCAGTTTAGAAATATACAGATCCATAATGCTCACATATATATTCATCCAATTCAGAAAAAAAAACATATATATTCATTCAATTCAGAAAAAAAAGAATTCTACTCTCTTAGATTCACTAGGCTGGAACAGATCTGGTAGCTCTTTGAACAACCCTAATTCCTTAGGAAAAGTCTTTTGTATATTAACCAAAATCCATTCTACAAGTAAATCCTTTACAGATTATCATTGAGATAATAGCATGCCACAAGCACGAAGAAAAGGCAGAGTGGTACGCTGCACTAGAGGTCCCTGTAAGCAAGGAATCCTTTTGAAAACAAATCCATACTTTACACACACACAAACTGCACAAAAACTGTTGCAAGCATAGGGTTGCCAGCTCCAGGTTGGGAAATACCTGGAGATTTTGGGGGAGTCTGAGGAGGGTGAGATTTGGGGAGGGGAGGGATGTTAATGCCATAGAGTCCAATTGCCAAAGTGGCCATTTTCTCCAGGGGAACTGATCTCTGTCGCCTGGAGATCAGTTGTAATAGCGGGAGATCTCCAGCTACCACCTAGAGGCTGGCAACCCTCGATACAGTACAGATAATGAACAATGCTTCTACAGTGTGAATCTTGAGCAAGAATGCATTACTGTTACTGTTGTGGAGATTGTTCATGTGATAAACAACACTATATATTAAGCAGCCAAATGGATGCAATGTACAGCAGTCTCCATGCAGTGGTCATATCAGTCCCCAATAACCATCAGACCCATTACTTAACTAAACAGGGGATCATTTTTTTTTCATGAAACCCAACTTCATGAGTTAGGTAGATCCTCAATATCAAGCTTTACTAATGAAAACAATGTTAATTGCCTTTCTATTATAAATCTATGCCATTCAACATCTCTTCTACAACTTTAGCAGCCTGAAAGAGAAGAAAGGAGATTGTTCTCACAGAACACAAAACAAACCACATTTCATGTTTATATAAACAAACCCAAACAAATACCCATAAACATTCACATTCTCTTTTACAGAACTGCACTATGAACTCAAATAGCACACACAAAACTCAGTCCTGTTTCTATGAATGTCCCAAAAATGTATTGGTATGAAGAAGACACTGAATTAAAAACAAAACTCAGCTCAAAATAGCATACAATACTTTTTTCCATGCTCAATGTAGAGATGTAGCACTTCTGAGTAAGTAAAAATACAGGTGTGCCCTCAAAGTGACTTGAAATGTGCACATTTATTTCAGCTGGACCCTATTCAGAGTTCTGCAAAAGGTGGGTATTTTGGAGACATTATAAACCGGGCACAGATTATGGCTTAGTGGTTTGTTCAATGTTCACCTCAAGATATTACAACAAATAAACCAGTCAAAAGAAGAAGCAAGCGGTATTCTACTCTCTTCTCTCAGTGGGAAGAAATTAACTGGATTATCAATTTTTTAGTCCCAACACCATTTTTTCTTTCAGAATCTGCCATAATCTCTCTCAGGAGGGCGTTTTATGTCCTTTCACTGCCCTCAGCAGTTTATTTCTATTACCTCTCCCCCTTGCTGCTCTCCCACTCCCATCAGTCACTCCCCACTATAATAAAAGGTGGACATCATCATTTCAGATGATGTTAGTAAGGAGCAGACAAAGCAAGCCCTTTCCCCCACATGCACACAACACAGCCCACTCCTAATAAGGTGAGGTAGTACATTTTCATTTGTCTCAAAAGACTGTCCATACAACAAAAGTGAAACTTCGTAACTTACAAGTTCTCTTGCTTCTTCCAGCTGCTTTTCCACATTTGAAACCATTTGCTTCTTCTCATCTAAAAATAGGAGGATGAGGGTACATATGAAATATGAGGGGTTTGTTTACTCAGGTAATCTGACACCTTTACAGTCCAATGGATTCTTTAGTAATAGCATGTAGCCTAATCCATTTATGTGGGTACATGCTGTCATGTGGTTTGCCTACTCAGGCTGTAGACTGTTATTAGTCCTACATTTTGAGTTAATGCGGAATGTGTCTTACAAGCACAGTAAAATGAAAACAAAAAAGCTTAAAACAATAAAGCATGATTTAAAAAACAGACCCACTAGCCAACAAAAGAATCCCCCAGGGCATCAGAAATCTTGCAACTTGTTAAAAAAATCCTCTGGGGAAGGATGCTGATGTACCTTTATTGGCAAGATATTCCACAATCTGATTATGGTGAATACACACTGGTCAATGCACGATGATAATTTCAAATAGGACCTTCTCTTCTTGTTCTAGAATCCAGCCATATACTGTAATTTGTTTCAGTCCCAAGTAATTTTTTTCATTTCCTACCTTGACACATCATTTTTACACTTGGTCAACTTGGAAAGTCCAGTTGGCACAAAATAGGCAGCTTGGCTACTATCAAGAGCTAGGTGAACCATGCAGATAACACTTGTTCTGTTACTGGGATCAGAGTAAGGGCTGTCACATAAAAAGCCCTTCATGGCCTTGGACCCTCATATCTACGTATCTTACTTGAACACTCTAACCACTATACCACACTTGTAAGAGCTGCCAACAACACAGTTGACTGTCAGTTACTAATTCCTCTCTTTCAGATATCTGGTCCAATTCCATTTAAGAACCTGGAAGGTTGAAGTACTGTGGCTGTAGTACAAAGGAAGGTGATGAACTAAAATGACAAGGAAGTTTAAAATATAGCTAGAGCTTCTGGGGACACACAGTGCATTTTTAGCATCTGAATGCATATAGTGGTGGCTGGAATATTTTAGTCTAAGCACGGGCTGATGAAGAAGAGGCAAGTTGTGCATTGGTTGACTAGGGTCAGTTATGCATAGCTGGTTTGTCTTGCAATTGTCCCACAAACGTCCCGATTCTCTGTGGGAATTATGCATGATGTTCCCCTCCCCTCAGCTTGCTTCCATTCTGCGATTTCCCTGGGTTTTCCAGTCCCTGTTTTATCCCAAAAATAAGTTTACTTTTCAGCTTATCTTGAATGTGAGTAGGTGCATAGTTCAGCCGTGGGTCGATCTTCCCATGTCATGACATGCCCCGATTCTCAGCCATCCCCTTTGCAATACCCCAGGAAGCCATAACAGAGATAGAGGCAGCCATGGTTGGTTCCTTCTCTGTGCCCCCCTTGCCATGTTTTTAATTTTTTTTCTGCTGCTCCAATGGAATACCGATATATTATCATGTCATCCAAAATATTATCAAAAATTGCAGAGAGAGAGCCAGCCGAGGCTAGGATCATACGTTCGCTCACCCCCACACACACATATTTGAGTGATGACTTACCTGCAGGGGGTGGGGGGCAAACGAGTGCACAATCCTAGGCTCTGCTGGCTCTCTCTGTGATTTTTAATAGTATTATGGGTGATATGATAATATATTGGTATTCCATCGAAGCAGCAGAAAAAAAATGTGGCAAGAGGGCACAGATAAGGAGGCTTCTATTTTAGTGGTTTTCAGCAGTGTTTGTTCAACAGTGAAGATCACCCCCCCCCTTCCTTTTGTGTGATTCACAGGGAACAAACGGCAGACTTGCCCATCTATTAAGGTCATTGTGTTTTCAACTGTAGAGATTCCACCCCCACTTTCCTTTTTTTGCAATTTACAGATATTCTAGTCAGTTTCAGCAGTGTGTGTACAAAAGAGAATCTCCCCCCATTTTACTCTTGTGGATGCAATTCTGTACTCCATGCTGGGTTGTGAAATGGCCACTCGGGGGGGGGGAGAAGAGGGGGCAGGGTGACGTTTTTGTCAGAGTAAGCACTATTGCCAATGACAATGCAGCATTTAATGGGGTGGGGACTCAGGCACTCCCTGATATCTCCTTGTGATTATATTGTGCTCAGGAGACTATCCAGGACTTTCTTAACTACAAGCATTACCGTGCATAAGGTTTTCCAATCTCAGGATATGAAAGTGTGAAACGAGAGGGATGAACCAGGAACATACTAACCATGCATAAACAACCTAAGTCTGAAAAGACCTGGGTTCCAATCCTTTCACTGTGATCTAGACCAATCACTTTCTCTCAGCCTAACCAACCTCAAAAGATTGGTACAAGGATAATATGGGGCACAGGCAGTGGAGAAGAACCATGTACGCCACTCTGAGCTCGTTGGAAGAAAGTCAATATTAAAATGTAATGTATGATATAAATGATACAGATAGAAAACATGAGATGAAGTGGAGCCAAAGCCTGGAACAGTTATAAGACCCGAAAAGGGGGGGGGAATCAGATCTGGTACAGTCAGGTGAGACTTCCTTAAGAGACTGTCTGTAGTTTCCACAAACTATAACTTAACTGGATTGCCCACCCTTGTTTTATGTCTCGCTCCTAGCCTGGAATCACTCATTTAAGCCTGGAAAGGAACTTCCTGAATGAAGCAGAAAAGGGCCAGAGTCCAGTAGCCCCTTAAAGACTAACAAAAATATTTTCTGGCAGGGTGTGAGCTTTCGTGAGCCACAGCTCACTTCTTCAGACACCTGATTGAAGGGGGCGAGGGCGGTGGAGAGAAAAGAGACACCAACAGAGGGACACTGAAAGCAGGTTGAGGAGCCGCGAAGCACTTTCCCCATGTCGCCTCCCTCCCACCCATTTCCACCCCCCCCCCTTACTTACCCCCCAGCAACTTGGGCACCTTCCCGATGCGGTTCGTGATCTCAGCAGTGAGCACCGCGAAGTCCTGCTCGTAGCCCTCGAAGTCGGAGGACATGGTGGCTAGGTGACCAGGCCCCAACAGCGGGGAGGAAAAAAACCAACCAACAGCAACGAACTGGGGAATGGAAGCTGGCGGCTCTCGCCTTCCCTAGAAAAACCCAAGCCAAACTCCCCTCAGACGCTGCTAGAGCCAACGCTGCTGTCAGAGCGGAGATAATTCCGGGTTGTGCCCCATCAAAAATATTCCCCCGGTAGAACTTCCAGCCAGTCACCACAGTTCCGCGATGCCATTCACCCATCTCGCCCAGCAGTCTTTGCTTCGACCTATACACCCTTGTATCAGGGGGAAACCCTTTCTTGTTGTCCGTCCTCTGATCAATCATGGTGTGTGTTTTTTTTTTTTTTAGTCTGTTATTAAAATATTATTAAAACATTGCATCTGTGCTCGTCTTGTCTCAGCGGAAACGAAAAGGAGTCCCGTGGTCCGATTGGCACTCTTATTATAGCATAAGCTTTCGTAGGCTAGAAAAGGGCCAGAGTCCAGTAGCACCTTAAAGACTAACAAAAATATTTTTTCTGGTAGGGTAGGAGCTTTCGTGAGCCACAGCTCACTTCGTGAAAATGTTTTTGTTAGTCTTTCAGGTGCTACTGGACTCTGGCCCTTTTCTACTACTGCAGACAGATTAACAGACTAACTAAGCTGTGGCTCCCGAAAGCTCACACCCTACCAGAAAATATTCTTGTTAGTCTTTAAGGTGCTACTGGACTCTGGCCCTTTTCTACTACTGCAGACAGACTAACTAAGCTGTGGCTCACGAAAGCTCCTACCCTGCCAGAAAATATTCTTGTTAGTCTTTAAGGTGCTACTGGACTCTGGCCCTTTTTTTCTACTACTGCAGACAGACTAACACGGCGACCCACTGTGAATTATTTTCGTAGGCTAGAGATCCTTTCACCTAACCCAAGAAGCGAATTGCTAGTCTCTTCACGCATCTGATGAAGTGACGCTAGGCCTCTAAAACCATTGCTGCAATAAAGGTCACGTCTTTGAGAGACCACAAGATTCCTTTTGGGTTGTATTAAAAAAACAACAACAACAACCCACTGTTACTGTGAGTAGCTACACTTGCAGTTTTTCAGGCTGTAGCTTCCTGGAAGTTAAATTGGGGTGGGGGGCAGAGCGGGGGTGCACGTCACTTGACCAAAGAAGATATGCCTGTGAATGCATGCCCAGCGTCAATGCATGTGAATGCATGCCTCTGGTTCCACGACTGCCCTTATAGGCAGTAAGCGTTGCTGAGTGAAAATGAAAGGGGAACCAGTTGGAGAAAAGGTTTCAGAGATATGTAATGGTATGGGGTTTGGCACAATATGCTCCTTAGTTTGATAGAAGAGACCTGACAAATACATGATTACCCTTCTTTGCCCTCCGAAATGTTAGCGGCTTTGGTGGGATATCCACCCTAACCTTAGCCAATCTCTCGGGACGCTTGGCTTCAAGAGAGGGATTCAGCTGAATGGGAATACCAGGGCGACTCAGCCCCAGTAATGAGCACGGGCAAACACTCTTTGGCCATTGATGCACGGGAAGTTTTGCCTTGGATTCGCCGCTCTCGAGATGCACATCTTCCCCATCCAAATTCTCAAACTTCTGCACTGGGGCTTCTTAGTGAGTTTTGAGGGTTTGGATGGGGAAAACGTGCATGTCGAGAGCGGCGAATCCAAGGCAAAACTTCCCCTGCATAAATGGCCTTTCCTGGTCGCAGGAAATGCCCGCTGCCACAAAAAAATAAATATATGTTTCTGTGTGGAGGAGTAGAAAAGGGCCAGAGTCCAGTAGCCCCTGAAAGGCTAACAAAAATATTTTCTGGTAGGGTGTGAGCTTTGAAGAAGTGTGCTGTGGCTCACGAAAGCTCCTACCCTGCCAGAAAATATCCTTGTTAGTCTTTAAGGGGCTACTGGACTCTGGCCCTTTTCTACGACTACAGACAGACTCACACGGCAACCCACTGCGTGTGGAGGAGGGACGTGTTTTCCCGGAGAACCTGCCCGGTTAGTGAGAACACGCCGAAGTCAGGGCGGAACTGGAAGGTTGCGCGTCCGGGTTGCGTTCAAGGTGCCCCGGGGAAGTGGACGCCGAGGCGGGCGGGCGGGCGAGCGGAGGGCCTGGCCGGTGCGTGGCTGCAAAGGACCTCGCCAAGCAGCCGGCCCTTCGCTGCGCGCTGGTAAGGCGCATCGCTCGGGCCTCGAGCGCGGGAAGGGCGGCCGGGGAAGCGCCGCCCTTGGCCCCGCTCTGCCAGGGAAGGCGAGAGCCTCCCTCGGAGGGCAGGGCAGGGGAGGAGCGGGGAAAGGAGGCGGCGGCAGCCTGGTAGTGGGCCACGGGCGTTCGCGGCAAGGCTGCTGCTTTTAGCGCCTGCCTGAAAAGACCGCTGTGCGATGAGTGGTTGCTGGCCGGGTAGCCGTCCATTAGGGTGTCCGCTTCACCTGCTGAATTGTCGCCTGTTGCTTGCCAGTTATAAGCATGGCGCTGCTGTAGGAAATTCACAGTGGGTCGCCGTGTTAGTCTGTCTGTAGTCGTAGAAAAGGGCCAGAGTCCAGGAGCACCTGAAAGACTAACAAAGATATTTTCTGGCAGGGTGCGAGCTTTCGTGAGCCACAGCTCTGTTAGCCTGTCTGCAGTCGTAGAAAAGGGCCAGAGTCCAGGAGCACCTTAAAGACTAACAAAAATATTTTCTGGCAAAAATATTTTCGTGAGCCACAGCTCACTTCTTCAGAAAGCTCACACCCTGCCAGAAAATATTCTTGTTAGTCTTTAAGGGGCTACTGGACTCTGGCCCTTTTCTACTGCAGCTGTAGGAAGTAAGTCTAGGTCGGAGGGGCGAGGAAAATCGTCCCTCCCACTCAGTGAATATATGAAGGGGGTGTGTTTTCTCCTGTAGTGGCCTTGTTTGTTTGTTTGCCAAAACATGAGATAATGCAGTTGGGTTATGGCAGGAAGAACAGACAGCCCCAAAAGAGAAACCTGACCACATTGTTTGGGGCCTTCGCTGTCATCGTTTCTGCAGCTACCGTGCCTTGCTCTTGTTCACTTCCCCTGTAACTGTGTCTTAAAGACCGTTGAGGTAGTATCAAGTACATGAGTAGCAAAAAGGCCTTTCCTTTCCTTACTCACATGCTGCTGATTGGCCCTGTTCTTCCAATTTATCTAATATAGGGGGTTACCGCACTTGTATTCCCAGCGATGTATTAAGAGTTTGAAAATGTTATAAAAAATACTGTTCGCACTTTCTATGTATTCCCAGCGATGTATTAAGAGTTTGAAAACGTTATAAAAACTACTGTTTGCGCTTTCTGTGTATTCCCAGCGATGTATTAAGAGTTTGAAAACGTTATAGAAAATACTGCTCGCACTTTGTTTGGCCCCTTTAGCTGTGAAGACGTCTTCCAACCATTTATAAGCCGTGGTATCCAAAAACCCTTTTAAAGTGATGTTTTTTACAACATTTTCAAACTCTTAATACATCGCTGGGAATACAAAGTGCGGTAACCCCCATAGACCGCTAAATATTTCTGTAAATGGCTTGTTCTTTGCACAAAGTGTGATTTTTTTTATTACATTCCTCACATCAGTTTCGAGTCTATTGGTAGACTTCCATATAGTAGCTTGCTCACTCCTTGGACAGTTCAGGGCTTGTAAACTAGGAGGAGCAAGCCAAGTTAAATGCTTCCTTTGAGTGTTTGAATCTTGGGCTGTTTTGTAATACTTTGGGCTGCCCACAAAATCAGCACGCATGCAGCAGATGTCAGCTAACTTCCTCGCTTAATTTCTGTTACTGCGGAGTGCAAACAGAAGGGTGAAAGGGACTCTAGCAACCAGCACATTCTAGAAGTGCTGGAGGCCTAGCAAAGCCTAACTTGGCCTTCGTCCTCATGTGAAATGGTCAAGGGAGGGAAGTAGGTAATCCTTATCATAGTTGGGACTAAGTAGAATGTGGAATGTGTCATGGAGCAAAGTTATGTCAGGTTTTTCAAGGCTTGTGAGAGCCTGTAGGATGCATTTGATTCCCAGATATCTGATAACCGACCATACTTTTTGGCGCTCTTCACTTCTACACCCAACAGACTGTACAACTACTTGCTCTCTCTGCAACTCCTTGCTCTATGATTGCACGAATGATTGTTTTGAGCATGCCTCCTCTGAAGGCAGGTAATTCTGATGCATCTCTGCATAAATGTGGTAGAATTACCTGTCTCAAAACAGAAATTAGCTGAGCAGAAGGTGGCCAGGCCAGAACAGTACTTTGTGCTAAGATATAGCAGGCAGCTTTCTCTGCCGGTGTCTATATTAGGTCATTTTACTTAATTTATTCACATTACTGGCATACTTTAGGAATTTGAGCCCAACTATACAGCATGTTAGAGAACCAAGCAGCTGCAAGGTGAGGTGCCAATATGGAACAGGGCTGCAGTAGTGGAAAGGGGAGCTGACTTGGTTCTTCCCCCAAATCAATCCTCATCCCCTCTCGCATACACACACTGATTTAAACTCCAGTGTGGGGAGGGGGGAATACAGACATTTGCAATGTGCTTGACTTTTTACCCATCAGGTCTTAAAGTAGAAGGGGCGGGGGGAGCCATTTGATCAGGGAAACAGCAGACAGAGTAAATATTGTTCTTGCTTAGTGCTGCTGCCATGGTCTTTATTGTCCCCAGAATACTTTGTAAGGCTAAATTGCCAATCAGGGGACCCAATCAGATGTACTTTGGCTCTTCCTATGTTAAGTAATATGGTTATTTATAAATTATACTGAGCTATTTTTTCCTGTTACTCCTTATCGGTATATAAATGGCTGCCTCTGTGTATAATTTATATTCCCTCTCATTTATGACAGTGTGTGAGCAGAGGGGAGAGGGACCACCTTAACATTTCATTGATGGACACTAGATATAAGGCATATTAAAGAAAGTACTTCTTTCTGCATTGTGTAATTAACTTGTGGAACTCATTGTAATGGGATGTGATGATGGCTATTGCCTCAGATAACTTGAAAAGGGGATTGGACAAGTTCATGGAAGATCAATGGCTGTTAGCCATGGTGACTGGATGGGACCTCCATGTTTTGAGGTAGTACACCTGGGTGAAGAATTGGGCAGCAGTGTGGCAGATGACATTCAGTATTGGTTAAGTGTAAGGTGATACACACTGGAACAAAAAATCCCAGATCAGCACGTTTTTGCAAATCAGTCATGTTAGGTGGGCTAAATTTGGGATATGAAGTATGGACAAACTGCAGTGCTTGTACATGGTATATTTAACTTCTTTTGCTAGCATTATTTAAATTTTGTTAACATTTAAATATTTAAATTATTTAGTTAAATTTGAACTGACCAAATTCCAAATATTTTCCAATTCAAATTTTCCCAGAAAAACTGCATCATTAATGTTAAGGCCCAGGATCTTAATATGATAGTCATTAATTAAAAATTGATTACATGCATGTCTTTTCCATTGCCAGTATATGACTACGGAAGAATTCTAGACAATATCTGGCCTGCAATGCTTCTCAAAATGAAATAGCTATGCATATTGTGTAGCTCTCCTGATATTACATTTGTTTGCATCCTAAAATACAATCTTAAGAAACAGGCCTTTCAAAAAAAAATTATAAGCAGCATTCTGATGGTGTAAAACTTTTCAAAAGTTCCTTTTGGTCTAAAGAATATTGCTTCTTGATTATTCTGAATGCCCCTCTTCTTCCTTTGTTTGTTTAGGTGGGCTGTAGAGGAAGATTTTCCTTCGGAGTCTCACGAGAAGAGCTTTCCTACCTAATGATTCTCCCAAACTCCAGAAATGGCTTAATCCCATCTTTTCTGCACGTGGTGTTTGGACATGTAACTGATGCTATAGAAATGAAAACATATGACAAATGGAAACCTGTACCTGAAAGGAACCGTTTAAAACAGGAGAGCGCTTGACTGCAAAATGGGAATGCTTTGTTCAGTTGTAAAGTTTGAAAACCTCCATGAACTGAGGAGGCTGTGCCACTGGGGCCCCATCATAGCTCTCAGTGTAATAGCAATATGTTCTACCATGGCTATGATCGATGCTGTTCTGTGGTACTGGCCTTTGGACACAACAGGAGGAAGTATCAATTTCATCATGCTTATTAATTGGACTGTTATGATTCTTTACAACTACTTCAATGCCATGTTTGTTGGCCCTGGATATGTTCCTGTGGGATGGAAGCCGGTAAGCAAATATAAAATGGGTTTTTTAAAAAAAAGGTTTAATTTTAATGATCTTCCCTAACCTAACGAATACTAGCATAGAATGGAATTTGTGGGCCCAGTTGTTTGATATGTTGAATCAGGTAAAGATGGGAGCCATCTGGTAGGTGGCCAGATTTGTACCCAGGTATTCCAGAGTAACACTGGAATCTTATCCATACCTTCAGTCACAAATTGTTGGTTAGTAACCTGAGTGCAGTTAGAAGGGCCTCCTGGCGGCCAACACTGCCTCATCATATAGCACAGTGTTCTGTTTTTAAAGTGTTCTAGAAAAAAAATGTTTCAAAATCTGTTTAGCTACATAGGAAAATGGAGATTAAAGCAGCAATATTGTGCATACCTACTTGGAAGTATGTATTTTTTGGATAAAGTGGGGCTTCAAGTCTAATCATATGCATATTTACCTGGAAGTAAAGGTGCTTCCACATCTCTTGTTGCCAGTGTGAATGCAGAGGCATTCACAGTAGCAGTGGAGTGTCCAGATGACAGTTTTCCTTGTGTTTCCTTTGCCTCAGCCTCCTGCAGCTGCCATTTCTCCCTGTCCTGGCAGGGGGAGCTTTTTAAAAGATCAGCAACTGCTAGATCACCACAGTGTAATGATGTGTTGGTTATCTGTTGCTATGATCTACTAGCACCTCTGAATTCCCAGCTTTCATTTCTTAAAGAAGAGTTGGTTTTTATATGCTGATTTTCTCTACCACTTAAGGAATAATCAAACCGGCTTACAATTACCTTCCCCTCCCCACAACAGACACCCAGTGAGGTAGGTGGGGCTGAGAGAGTGTGACTAGCCCAAGGTCAGTCAGCAGGCCTCATGTGTAGGAGTGGGGAAACAAATCCAGTTCACCAGATTAGCCTCTGCCACTCATGTGGAGGAGTGGGGAATCAAACCAGGTTCTCCAGATCACCTCTTTTAAGCACTACACCATGCTGGCGCTCTCTAAAAAAGTCTCGAACCTTCAGACTTCTTAAAATGAAAGCTGGGAATTCAGCAGAGCTAGTAGATCATAGCAAGAGATCATTATAAAGTTGCTGCTCTATATCTGAAGAAGTGAGCTGTGACTTACAAAAGCTCATACTGTGCCAGAAATTTTGTTAGTCTTTAAGGTGCTACTGGGCTCTTGCTTTTTTCTACTGCTCTGTAGTGATCTAGCAATTGCTGATTAAAAAATAAAGCCCCCTGGCGATGCGTGGGGGGGGGGAGGGAATGGGTGTGACCTTTACAAGTGCATACATTTCAGCCCACATGTGTGCAAAGATGTTTTAACTGCGAAATTTCTGAACATATACCAAATCAGATTTCAAAAAGATTACATCAAAGCAGGGAAAAACTCAGAAATAGAATATTTAGGGGAGGACACCATGTGGATGCTCCTCCTACCCCCGTCCCCACTCCAAAAAATCACTTTGGTTGCTGAACTGGAGCAAAAGCTGTGTGGAAGCAGAGTGTTATCTGGATGGATGGGATGTTATAAATAGAAACAAATAGCCAATAGTTCAGACTGAATTCAGTTTCATTCAGTATGAATCTGTATACAAGGTTTATTTTTTTAACAGAAGATAATTGCCAGACGAATGAAGGGTGAAGTTTCTTTCTTATAATTGTTCTCTCTAATTAGAAGGGATTCACCAACCACACCCAGACAGAACAAAGCTGTGAAAGGGTTGAGATGTAGTCTGCAGATTTAATGCTTGCTCCTTATTTGCCTTCTCTTCTATATTTTGAGGAAAACTCTCAGGACTGCATGTATCTTCAGTACTGTAAAGTATGTCAGTCTTACAAGGCTCCACGCTCACATCACTGCCGAAAGTGCAACAGGTACCACTATTGACTGATCTCTCTCTTCTTTCTCTCTATCTCTCGATATATACATCTATTTGTATAATGTTAATCTTTCATCAACACTGTTAACAACGCCTTGGAAACATTTAAGTAAACAGCTCCTTGGAAACATATTGATGTTTTATGTACCCTTTAGAGCTTACAAATAAATACTCATGCCAAACTCCCACATTACATTTATACCCACCTTAAATGCTAATTTAAGGTGTACTGATTGGAATTGTTTTCTAGGTGTGTGATGAAGATGGACCATCACTGTCCTTGGATCAACAACTGCTGTGGGTTTCAGAATCATGCCTCCTTTACTCTGTTTCTTCTGTTGGCCCCCCTAGGATGTATCCATGCTGCTTTCATTTTTATCATGACCATGTACACTCAGCTTTATAACAGGGTAAGAAAATGCTCTTGGATACCTTCCTCTGGGAAGAAAACTGATCAATATCTTCTGTTTTCCAAATGTGACGATTCTATAGCTGATGACATTTGTGTGATCAGATTGCAGTTTTCTGGGATGGGTGCTGTACATCTGGTACCTTTTTGGAGGACTGTAACATTTGCTTTGTCTTTATTCTTTCCTACACCTAAGTGGCCTCTCAGTAGTAGAAGCATGTGCATGAAGAAGTAGAACATATGCATGTAGTAGAGCATGTGCATACAGAAGGACCCTGGTTCAATCCCCATCGCCTCTAGTTAGGATCAGGCGGCAGGCGATGAGAAAGGCCTTGACCTGAGATCTTGGAGAGCTGCTGCCAGTCTGAGTAGACAAACTAATCTCGATAGACCAATGGTCTGACCTAGTATAAGGCAGCTTCCTGTGTACCTTACGTGAAGTTAGGCCTTTCTTCTTGCCTGCAGGGAATCTCACAAAAATTACCTAAAATTGAAATATTTTGTAGCAGTGAATAAATAAAACCATAAATAGAAAGAATAAACAAATCCATATGAAGGAGGCATAGAATTTGTAATCAAGTCAATGCATTTTTGCAGAGTAGCTTGCTTTACAAGGACAGTTCTCATGGGAGATCTCCAGAACTTACCAAATGCCTAGAGTTCCAGTTAGAGCCCATTGTAGTGTTAATCATCCACTCAGATTTGGGCTGTGACTAAAACATAGAGAAAGCATATTTTTAATCAATTAGAGATCTCTTTTGGGCAAAATATAACTTCTGCAAATCTCAGCTTGTTTTTGCATGTGTTGTAATAAGATCTTATAATAGCCTTTGAAGATGTGCCAAGCTAGAGTCATGCTAACAGAGGTTTTTTTGTTGACTGGTTTGCTTTTGTAGCTGGCTGTTGTTCTGAATTTCTGTACTTTTGTTTCCCTTTCATAGGTATCCTTTGGCTGGAGTTCTGTAAAGATTGATATGAGTGCAGCCAGAAGAGACCCCCACCCAATTATCCCTTTTGGATTGTCCGCATTTGCTGCATCTTTATTTGCCTTGGGACTGGCTTTGGGGACAACTATAGCAGTTGGTATGTTGTTTGCAATCCAGGTGAGTTTTTTTTTTTAACAAAATGGCTTACATCTCATCTTTAAGGGAACTATGATGTAAGAAGAACTGAGTAATTCTTTATGATTCTTTGCATGTGAATAATTTTTGTTTGTTTTGGAAGTCTTTTTTTCTGTCGACATAATTCAGAAAAGTAGTTTAAGTAGCTGGGCAAGCTTTCCCTGTATGCTGGCTTTTGTTTCAATGACTTATTTAATTAATATCAGAGCAGATTGTGTTAAATTATTTTGTGACTATGGCTGTGGGTCCCACACAGCTGGAATGGAGCTCTGCTGCATAAATGGCAAGGTTTTCTCTTGCCACTAAAATCTTCTGTGCTCCATGAGATTGTGACACACACACACACACACACACTCCAGTCAGAGGACACCTAGGGTGGAATCATAGGGGTGGAAGGGGAGGGGCTGCAGCACGAAGGAGGGATTCCCTCTTCCACAAGTGGAAACACCTACAGCATATCAAAAGCGAGATTAGGACCCAAGCCAGTATATCTTTTTAAGTAGCCTGTAAGAACTAATCTTTCTCCCTCTCATAGATGAAAGTTATTTTAAGGAACAAAACTTCAATTGAATCATGGATTGAAGAAAAAGTAAGTTTCTGTTCGAATGCATTTGAGATACTAGTCTACTTTGTAATTTGGTTTTCTCAGAGGCAAGCATACTGAAATAGGAAACTGAACAATAGGTCCCACCTTTTCTATTCTTAGTATGGTCTAACCACAGCCAAAGCACTTGCCTATAGGAACCTGTCATATTTTTATCTAAACTGAGTCTCTCGTAAGATACTTTCAGCAGAAGTCAAACTTTACAAAGATGGTATCCATTTCTCAGGAAGGGTTGAGTGCTCTGTCATGCTCAGCTCATAATTATCTTTGTTCACCTTTATGCCTCTTCACTGGAATTAGTTGAAGGATTCCGTTTTGAAGTACTGCACAAGGGAGGGAAGGGAGCATGCCAGGTGCATGACCATCACAAAATCTGAATGTAACCTTTGGCCCAAGAGATGTCATCCTTGTGTTTTCTTCTGCATAGAAAACACACCTTAAATTAATCTGTTAAACATTCACTGTATAATTCAAAAGCGTCAAAATCCATGGCTTTCATAACACTTACAGCCCATTCCTGGGGGAAGGGGGCGTAGATAGGCAATGGCTGGGAACGGCACAACTGCACCGCCTCCTGAGAGGCTTCACAGCCAGTAAAAACAGGTATAAAAATTCTTAAAATTAAATTCCCATGAAACTTCTCCATGGAGTTTCACAGGCTACACCACCTATTTTGCTGGCGTAGCTCTGCCACTGCTTAAAGGAGCGTTTCTGGGCCAAAAGGGCGTTTGGAGGCTGACTAACATCAGCTCCATCCCTAGGAATGCCAACACGGCCTCTTTTGCCATGACAACGCTGCTGGGGAGGCAGCGCTAGTATCTAAGGGCCGCGCCGCAGCACTGCTCCCGGGGGCCGGCTTAATTCGCCCTGCTCTAGCATCTGTTCCATTTTGCATGGCACAAGTGGCGCGGACGCCAGCATAGGGGTCACACCGGCTCCTATGAGGTTTCATCCCCCCCCCCTTAGGATTGCACAGCTAGTGGGAGATACAATTTATGTTCATTTCTTATCCAAACATAGCATATTTCATCTTCTAATTGTTAAAGTTGCCATATTTCATTGTTGCCTCTGATATTTTCCTCTGAGAATCAAAGTCGGTGTTTGCCCTCAAAATAGAGCATTATTTTGGGTATCTTTTAGTGTAAGGCAAGGGCCTTTTCTGCATGATCAAAAAAATTGTGCCCCAACTGCATTTAATCGTCAATATAATATTCATGTTTTTTACACATAACCTGTTGTTCAAACACTGATGTATGTATGTCCATTAGTTCCCTTACCAAAAAGGGCTTCATGTTTAATAAAGTAAAGGGAAATCTTTAGACATTCAAATAACTATGGGCCCCTATGTAGCTGCCCCTTTGATTAATAAGGATGGAACATCCCCCATTAAGTAAAAGAGCTCTGTGCTTTAGATGCAGTATGGTTAATAATGTTGTGTGTGTTTGTTATATAATATGTTGATATCTACTGTGACTGTATCACTAGAGGTCAGTATAATATAAGGACAAAAGGCTTATTAAAACAGACAGTGAAATGGAAACTTTGGGATGTACGAGTACAGTGAATGTTTTGAGGTATACAAGAGCTGCTCATGTCAGTAAACACAAAGATACTGTAATAGTGAAATATAATCACTGAGGTAGAAGTTTCCGGTTATTCCTTTTTTTTTTCTTTTGTAAATACTGCTGTATGTGTTTTATTTTCTACTTTGGCCCCAAGGGACATGAGAAATCAGATCTTTCAATCCACATGGCCTGTTTCAGATTCCTTTGTTCTAAAGGGAAACAGGTCCAGACAGCTAGCCAAAACATATATTTAATACTTCTAGATTTAGTTTCTGTCTGAAAACATGCAATTCAGAAGCTTGTATTGCTTCAGACTGTAATGTTTTAAGCTACAGATTGGTCCAAAAAATCAGCTCATATTCCTCACCAATGGAAAATTCTATTGATTGGATTATATCAGGAGGACCACTGTCCCCCAAAAACATACAGCACACTTCCTGTCTTCAGGAACACCTCTACTGCTTTGCTTTTTTCCCCTCTTCCAAGATTCTTCTCCAGAATATTTAATTCTGTTTGCCTTCTCATGCCCAGCTAGTTTCTTCCCTTTATTCCATAGCCTAGCCTGCCTTATAGCTTAGAATTCTGAAAAATACATTTGAAAAGTTTTGCTTATCCTCCTAGGTTCCCTTGTCCCCCCCTTCATGTGACTTGGTGTGGTGGATCTCTGTTGGGTTCCTGGCTAGTTTAAACTCTATGAGCTTCTTCCTTTCACTCTGATATGGAGAACCAGGTTTGATTCCCAACTCCTCCACATGAGCAGCAGAGGCTAATCTGGTGAACACTCATAGACACGAAGCCAGCTGTGTGACCTTGGACTAGTCACACTCTCTCAGCCCCACCTACCTCACAGGGTGTCTGTTGTGTGGGGGGAGGGAAGGTGATTATAAGCCAGTTTGGTTCTTCCTTAAGTGGCAGAGAAAGTCGGCATATAAAAACCAATTCTTATTCTTTAATTCCATTTACATATTTACTTACTTGGAGGCCCAAGGTGGCTTACATCATTCTCCTCTCTTCCATTTTATCCTCACAACAACTCTTTGAGGTAAGTTAGGCTGAAAGAGTGGGATTGGCCCAAGGTCACCCAGCAAGCTTCCACGGTGCGAGTGGGGATTCGAACCTAGGTCTCCCAGATACTAATCTGACACTCTTAACCACTATACCACACTGGCCCTCTGTCAACTTCCTTGAATGGATTGATATCTACAACTGCCCTCCCTGCTGATCTTATAGTTTGAGTACTACTTACAACTAGCATTAGAATTTTATTGTTACTTTGTAGAATTTACTGTACTTGTGTACCTCTCCAACAGGCCAAAGATCGTATCCAGTATTACCAAACTAGGGAGACCTTTGTTTTCCCTTATGACTTGGGAAGTAAGTGGAATAACTTCAAGCAAGTATTCACTTGGTCTGGAATCCCAGAGGGAGATGGCTTGGAGTGGCCTGTGAGGGAAGGTGCTCATCAGTATAGTCTGACGGTAACTACCACACCCATCCACTCACCCACATTGACATGAGTTTACATATCTTTACAGTTGAAAATGTTCTGTAATCCTTCTATGCATATTTCTTGCAGATAGAGCAACTGAAACAAAAAGCTGACAAACGAGTGAGAAGCGTAAGTACACCTGGGATGCTTGCTCTTCAGCGTGTTCTGAAATTGACATAGGCTGTTAACGCATGGCAAGCTTTGGAATTTTCTGTCCCTTCCTTGCCACGCCTTTCAATCATGGTCAAGAAGGCGCGCCTCCACCCTACTCGGGTTGCCGAGCAGAGAGAAGGGAGAGGGGAGGAGAGAGAGAGGCGTGGGCTCCAGCGCTCTTCCTCTGCTGGTGTAGGCGGTGGCCGGTCTGTGGCCGCCTCTCTCCCTCTGGGCCCCTTCACCTTCTCCTTGTGGTGGAAGGAAGGAAGGGGAGTCGAACCCGCACATATAAATGCACCTGAGAACACTCACAATTGTAGCAACCTAGAAACATAAAATAGAATAAATAGAAAAGAATAGAAGAATAGAAAAGGCCTGTACCAGAAAAAGTTGAAGATTACTGATATTAATACCGATGCAGTTTTGATCCGACTAGATGAGAAAATAGTTTTATAGGGTGAAGCCAACCATGCAACAGTTGTATATCCCCAAGGATGTGGGAGTAGTCTGCTCTTCTATAAGCATACTCTTCTAAAACTCTACAAACAGCTTCCAGGTGACTTTTGTAATATCAGAGACATGAAGGACTGAGGTATTTACATGCAATATACATGCAATTAATTTTATTCCCTCAGTTACATTCTTTGAGTCAGGAAGATCATAAATGTACTACATGCCAGCGTGGTGTAGTGGTTAAGAGCGGTGGTTTGGAGCTGTGGACACTGATCTGGAGAACCAGGTTTGATTCCCCACTCCTCCACATGAGCTGAGGACGCTAATCTGGTGAACCTGATTGGTTTCGCCACTCCTACACATAAGGCCAGCTGGGTGACCTTGGGCCAGTGACAGCTCTCTTAGAGCTCTCTCAGCCTCACCGACCTCACAGGGTGTCTGTTGTGGGGAGGGGAAGGGAAGTTGATTGTAAGCTGGTTTGATTCTTCCCTAAGTGGTAGAGAAAGTCAGCATATAAAAACCAACTCCCTTACTGCTGCCACCACCGTAGAGGTCAAGCTAACAGCGGGCAGTTTGTAGTCAGCAAGTAGCATCAGACTGTACATTTTCACTGTGATATTTCAACATTGGCAGGTGCGGTACCGGGCAATAGAAGACTACAGTGGTGCCTGCTGCCCTCTCACAAAAGGCTTGAGGACCTTCTTCACCACTCCATGCACTGAAGAACCTAGAATTGCACTCAGCAAAGGGGATCTGATTTTAGCCACTAGAGGCTTGAAGTTCGTATTCAGGTGTTTCGGTTTGAAATTGGTTGATAAGTGTTTCTGGAACAAGTGTCATGTCTAATTAATGTATTCCTTATCTTTCAGACACTGGATGTATGGAGACAAAATTACTGATTTGACAACTGATGGTAACTTTTGTTTTGCTTTGTTTTTTAAAGTATTCTTCTGCTAAAGGTACATCAGTTGATGAGCTGTTTTTTTTTTCAAGGCTTCCACTTGAAGTTCCATAAATTACCTTAAAGTTCTCCTTTCATTTTTCATAAATCAAACTCTTAATACTTTATTACTTTTTTATTATTTATTTTATTTTAATTGGTATCCTGCCCTCCCACCATAAAGCGAGGCTGAGTGGCTAACGCCAATTAATATAATAAATACAGTAAGAACAATTTTAAAACACTCTAAATAAATACATTAAAAAGCAATTTTATAAATACAATAAAAAACAATTTAAAACTCCAGCCAATCCCAAATTATAAATAGAGATGGAACATAAACCGTTGCTGCCCTCAACCGCAATCCTGGCAGAACAACTCGACCTTACAGGCCCTTCAAAATTGGGAGAAATCCCACAGGGCTGTGGGAGGGGCTGTGGCTCAGCGGTACAGCCTCTGCTTGGCATGCAGAAGGTCCCAGGTTCAATCCCCAGCATCTCCAGTTAAAGGGACTAGGCAGGTAGGTGATGTGAAAGACCTCTGCCTGAGACCCGGGAGAGCCACTGCCGGTCTGAGTAGACAATACTGACTTTGATGGACCAAGGGTCTGATTCAGTATAAAGCAGCTTCATGTGTTCCAGGGCCCTGGTCTTTACAGGCAGAGTGTTCCCCCAAGCAGGAGTCACTGCTGAGAAGGCCCTGGCCCTGGTTGACAGCTGGACTGACTTTCAAAAGAAATGCTGAAAGCCTTTCATTTCTTCTTGAAAGATTCTTATATCTTACAGCTTCTCATTCAAACAACTGAGAACATGCAGAATGTGCTTGCAGGTTTTAGGGTAGTCGCTTTTTAGGGCTACATCGTGTTACAATTTCTGCACATGTCTGGCTCTTAAATTGTAATAACTTCCAAGCTTGCCAGACTTTCATCATGCCTGGGAAAAGCTGCAGCATGTGCAAAAAAGTCTGTAGTTTGTTCCCTGGCATCTCCAGTTAAACGATCACATGCAGCAGGGCTAGGAAAGAACTGTGCCTGAAAACTTAACGAGCCTCTACCAACCAGTTTGAGATGGACAGTTCTAGGTCACCTAGACCCAAAGGTATCACTTCATAGGCACAACTGCTAGTTCTCAGTACTTTGTGGCAGGGTGGATAGTAAGACTAGATTTAAATCATGGTTTTCTACACTTTTTTAGGGCCTGCTGCCATGATAGGTTTTCTCTTCCAAGGACAGAATAATATAATATACCTCACACACACACACACAGATTCCAAGATTTGTGGGGTATTCTGCTCGAAAAGGTTTCACTTTCATTTTTACCGTGGATTTGCATTAGTTCTGTTGATTTGCATTGCCACAGTGGCACAGGGTTCTGCTGGGCATTGTGTACATTGTCCATTGGTTCTACTGGGCTTGCAAAAGTGACCTTACCCACCTAGAGTTTCCAGTATAAACATTCTCCGGTTTGCTTTTGGTTCTGTTTGGCTTGGCACATTTGCTTGTGGTTCTACTGGGATTACTGGGTTCCACAATGGTTCTGTTGGGCTTGTTATGTTGGTTCTTCCATGGGAGGCATGATTTGACTAGTGATTGCTGCTTGTAGGTATGGCTTTTGCCTGAAAGCAGCTTGGAGTTTGCTTTTTTCCTCCATAGGAGCTCTGCTGCAGTTTTGGTGCCTGTATCTTCAAAAAGAACACCCCCAGCCACCTGAAAAGTTTCCCCATAGGGAATAATGGATCCAAAAAATGCAGATTCCTGAAAAAAAAACACCCAAATCTGAATACCATACAGGTATTGGAATTTGGGAATATCAGGAATACCAATTTTGGGGGGTCCAATATACCCAAATCCAAAAAATACAACCTTTTTTGCACTCCCCTAGCTACACTTAATGGCACTTTCCACCATCAGTATAGGTTTAAGGAATTGTCATCTAAAATCTACAACTGCGTTTGAAAAAAATGAAATCTAACAAGGAAAGATTCAGAGAGACTGATAAACACTTCTGGAGGAACTTATAATTTAAACTGTCTGAAATTGGAGTATGAACCACTTAAATCATATACTGACCCACACTCTGACACTTATTGTATTCATGCTAGCTCATACTTGAATGTTAAAAGACGTGTTTGCAAACTGGCAGTGTGTGCTGACATAATGGGCTACAGATATCCACCTGTGCAACCAGAAATGCTTACTCTACAGCCAATCTGTACATGGTTTGTTTGGGGGTGGGAGGATATGGGGGTGATCTCTGAAAAGCATTGCTGTCTTCTGTCACTGATTTGCCATTTTTTCTCTCCTCTTAAGATGGGAAGAGAATCAGAGGCTGGTTCCCAAGAAGGTGTGTAGAGAAATGCCTGTATGATTCTGAAACTGATCAACAGTTGGATGGAGAGAAGAAAACAAGATAGTGCTTTCCTGGCTTTGTATTAGTAAATGGATTTTCCCCCTTTTGGACCACTGTCCTTTTACTTGAACTGTTCTATTATAAACTTATGCATTGGACAAAGAGTGTGTTTGTTGTATTCACAAGAATGGGTGCCCTGGTGCCATAACCGTAAATATTTTTGCCATTTTTTAAAATGGAGGAAGCCATTCCATAGGATGCCTTTTGCTACTAAAATTTCATAGTTCAGAACATGATTTGATCCATTTTCATTTTATTTAATTCTGATGGTACACTTTTTGAAATCTTGTTCAGTAAAAGGCATATCTATATGATGTATTCTGCTTGTTATTTACTGTTACATTCCTCAAGTTGCCCTTTCGCTCCCACCCTGAAGAAGGAAAATGTGGATCAGTGCAGATGCAAGTAAAAGATTTAATACCTGGAATAATTTTTTTTTAAAACCATGTGAATTTCTGTGACTCAAAAATAAACACCAACATGTATTCTGTATGTAGTCTGTGATGTGTGTTTACAGAAGTTTCTTGAAGAATGAATATAGTGAAGTTTTATAATAAGAGAAGATGTTAACATGCATACTTGAGCATATTTTCAAGTTGCTTAGGCCTAAAGATTAATTTTCTTCCCTTTGATTTGCTAAAGTGAACAAGGCCATCCATCTTCCACCTGTCTAAAATGTTTCTTTCAACAACTGCTTCCGCTGCAGTAACAGAAAGTAGGTAGATTACTAATCCAGGCTCATTAAAGATGGATGCTATACCATACAATGAAGAGGAAACAAGTATGGGTCAGATGCCTATAGAAACAGGAACGTAGGCAGGTATATGTGTTTGAAGCAGGAAGCTGGGTTTGTGTCACTGCTTGTTCAACAACTGCTATGTTTCCTCCTGGGATGACCTCTACCTTTGCTTTAGGTGGACTGCTGAAAAATACATAGCAATAGAGCCTCCGTCTTTAAGAAATTGGTTTTAAGCTGGAAACGGCACTGAGAGGGTGCTTTCTGATAACATAGCCCCCCCCCCCAGTTTCAGTGTACCTTCTGAGGACCCTAACCTTGATCCATGAAAGAAAGGACTGTACCTAGAGGAATGTATAGGTTTGGATTCTTCAACAGCAGAAGAGAATTTTTTTAAAATTCAGTTCTACTGTAACGGCAAGTGCTGGATTTCTATTCCCAGCCAATGTTGCTGTGTTTTGAATAGGCTATTAGATGCTGTTATCATGATTTGGTCAAAGGAAGTCATTACTGAGACTGCTGCACTATGCTATGTCTTGCACTAAGGGAAATGCAAGCCAGGATACAGTTAAATTGGCTTGAAAAAATTACATGTGATGATGTGTTTTTCTACCTGTAAAGTTTTTATGGCTGTGAAGAAGAGTTTTGAAATATGAGCTTTAAACCCACTACCTTATTAGAGCTTTTGGTCAGCAACACTGACAAAGGAAAATGAGGTATTTACATTTAATACAAATACAATCAGTGGAACATCAGCTTTCAACTAGCTGAATTCAAAGGTTATTTTCCACTTCAGATACAATTTCTGATGTCAGAGGCAATATTCAGATGGTAGGGAAGCACTGTTATACTCCCCCCCCCCACTTCATCAGCATCTGGCTGGCCTCTGATATCGTGCTTCACCGAGATGGAATGTGGTCTACTCACATTTGTTGAGGGAACACTAGAATGTGAATAGCTTCCTCATGGCTGTTTTATCTCCATATGGAGGAGAGAAAGAGGAAGAAGATTTGACACAAGTGCTTCCTGTTGATAACCTCTTGTTAAGGGCTTAGGAATTTCTCACAATGATAGGGTCGTAGAAGAAACTATATCTGATCACAGACCAGGCTTAGAATACTGAAGTCATATGTTTTGGTGTTGATATTTGATATTGTTGTTTTAACCTTAATTGAGATATTGTAAGAGGCAACACACAGTCTATAGCTAGATCGCAGTGAAAGACAGACCATTTAACCTGGCGGTATACAGACAGTCTTTTG
Source organism: Euleptes europaea (assembly GCF_029931775.1). NCBI lineage: Eukaryota > Metazoa > Chordata > Lepidosauria > Squamata > Sphaerodactylidae > Euleptes > Euleptes europaea. The sequence continues at coordinate 60,841,575 of NC_079316.1, read as the reverse complement.
TGCCTGTGTATATCCCAGCTGCTACAAAGACAGGCTGTTAAGGTTTAAGCTGAGCTACACTGTTTCGGTCTGACATCTTTCATTTCCACTTACAGCACAGGGAGGCTATTCTCCAATATCATCTTTTTCTATCAAGGTGAGGTGACAAACACATAAAACCTTACTCAATACCCGTGGAGATGGGGAAGAGGATTTTCTCCCACCTAGAAGCAAAACAGGAAAACAGACTGAGAACTCAAGGAATTATCTACCACTTATAAAGATCAAGTACTATGCTCAACATATCTGTACCGTGTCCAAGTCTTTGCTCAAAGAAGAAACAAGAGCTTGAGAAACTCACAACAGTTGCTCATGTTTCTATGACAAAACTGGTGTCTGGCAGTTTGGAATAAGATCCATGTGTCCTGTTGAATTAGGACCCTAATTTTTCCAAGCTGTCTTGAGGTTTAGTTGGCTTTATCCCCACCTATATAGAGATCTTCAATGTTTTACAACACTTTAAAGTGGCAGAAAAGTAGGGCAACCTATTAATTTTTTAGCAAGTGAATGTATTGCTTGCCTTATAACCTGTCTTTAAAAAAACTTAAAGAATCTTCAGAAATCTATATACCAGAAATGTAGCAGAGAATTCCAGTATCGTGCAAACAAGAACAGAAAGGGTTTTGCATGTCTGGTTCTCAACACTCTGCGTAGGACATCTACTTAAGTGTAATCAGCAAAGAATCGGCTGCAGCATCATGAGTGCTTCAGTCCAATTAAGCATCGTCTTGCGTTTGCAAATATAGGTCTTCAAAATTGTTAACTTAAAGGTATATTGGAGGGGTAGGAAGGATGCTGCAATAACCAGTATGTGAAAGGAAAACCAGACAAATTGTTGCAGGATTAAAAGACTTGTCGGAGGTTGACAATAATGCCAAGTGTGAACCATGCATGTGTTTGACAGTGCACTAACAATTGTGCAGGGTATTCATGTCTATTACTTGTGGTAATCCCATGTGTGCCACTTCCTAATACAGTATTTGCAGTAACAATTATTAAACATGTCAGTTAGTAGTAGTATGAAACGAAAGAGTTACTGTTGCAGGATCTCAGTTTATAGTGGCTCTTCTTTGATGTAATTTGACTAACTCTAAAAGGCTGCAGACCCTTGATCTAGTGCTGTTCATCTCAGCTGTACTGATTAAACTTCATGAGTAGCCTTAGGGTATGTACTTCTATAACAATTGGATCTACTTGGGAGCTTTCTGAGAACAGTGGATTAGCTACTTTTGAGGCTATGCTGGGCTAGGTATCAATTGCTTAACTTTGCTCTCACCACCACTTTGGTATTTAAGCCTGTTCCTGTACAGTCTGTGTACAACGTATACTTGACTTTATATACGTATTGATTAATTCTCAAATTACATTCAACATATGTACAATTGAACATGTAACAAACCCTATGTTTTTATCCAGGCACTGATCCCCAGTTTAGTTTGTAGAGTGAGTGTATGCTTGCTGTTTTTTACAAACAAGTGTACACACATACATGCAGATTGTACATATATTCACTATAAAATAAATGGCTTGGACCTTTCAAGGCACCTTGTTTTAACAGTAGGTAAAAGGGGTGGCTTATTTGATTGACCTTTCAAATTCTTAACAAGTAAAATAAGAGAACACCTAATGTAAGATGAGCTGTGAAGTTCTGTAGCTAGTTAATAAAAGCTGAACAAAAAGTGAGAATCCAACCTTTCAACTTTCTACCTCCTTACTTGCAAGACCCTTTATTTGGAACAGGAATGACAGTTTTTATATACTAAGCTTTGATTCATGAAAGTGTAACAGCTAAACTTAGACCCAAAAAAGATTAATATTGATGTCTGTTTTGGGATAAGCAGCTTCCTTTCTTAACCTGAAGCTCTCTGCTAGCTGGACAATCCTTTATGTTGACAACTGAAAATTTCCTCAATGGTTGTAAATTGTTGATAACCCCTTCACAATATACTGTCTTTCCTAAGACTGGAAGGAATTCATGCAATTTACACATGAGAACATATTACAGTTAATTGTAAAAAGTACTCAATTTCGAAACACATAAAGACTGTAGAAAAAAAACTTGGCAGAAGATTTAAGCATACAACTCAGGTAGAAAGAATTTTTACTCCTTGAATGAACTCTAAGACAATTGGAAGTTGATAGGTTTGTGCATCTGTAATTTGGAATATGTTATGCAGTGCTAGTAGTATGCCATCAGGTAAGAAATTACTGATTTGGTTAGGAGTTCCAAGCTTGAGGACTTGTTTCCCAAAACTCTTACCGCAGCTGCCAAGAACCTGCCTGCTACTATGCAGATTAGAAGCAAAAATTTTAAATATACCCCCAGGGCTCTACTGTGCAGTATCAATCTAACCAATGTAGTTATAAAAGTGGATCCAACATCACCACTGTTCTTCTCCAATAATGGTGCTTGCCTAATAAGTAAAAGCTAAAAAAAACAATGTTAAACAATGAAGAAAGCCGACAGGAAGAAAGTAGATTTCTTTGAAATGTGGTGTTGAAGGAGAGTGTAATGGATACCAAGGACTGCCAAAAAAACAAATAAGTGGATTATAGATCAAATCAAGCCTGAATTGTCCCTAGTAGCTAAAATGACTAAATGGAGGCTATTGTACTTTGGTCACATTATGAGAAGACAAGAATCACTGGAAAAGACAATAATGTTAGGAAAAGTGGAAGGCAGCAGGAAAAGAAGGACCCAACATGAGATGGATTGACTCTGTAAAGGAAGCCATGGCCCCTCAATTTGCAAGACCTGAGAAAGGCTGTTGACGATAGGACATTTTGGAGGACATTGATTCATAGGGTCACCATGAGTTGGAAGCGATTTGACGGCACTTAGTTAACACACACAACAAATGCTCTGGATTAAGATGTTCTAGCCAAAATATTGCCATATGACAGTGCAATGTTTTTATTTTTCACATATTCAAGTCATTTTGCAGGAATACGGTTATTTGAGGCTTTAGAAGAAATATGGATTTCCCAACTAAAAAAGGTAGATGCATTTATGGCTGCCATCACAATTAAGACCCTCAAGGTTCATGGCTTTGCCCTGCACGCATGTTATACAAAGCCAGAGATGACATGACTATGCGAATGCAGTGTTAAATGCTTGTAATCAGACAGAATCATACTTCAATAGGGTAGAGCCATTCAGTAAGGATTAGACCAAGTATACCATTCCCACAGAGTCAAGCCACTCCAATACCTCATTTTGACCTGTACGCCCACACCACAGAAAGTTCTTTCTTCCAGAGATATTTTCCCATACAGCTGTTTTATCCATAAGAACAGTCACACTCAAGTATACCATCAAGGCCATTTTTCAGTTTTGATTAAATAATCAGTAAGCGACAAGGTAGTAATTTTTGAGGAAACAGGACACTTTCTCCAATTGCTTTGACCATCTCAAGCCAGTAGTCTTTACTTAAGGACCTTGCTGATTTCATACAAATTACTATGTGGAATTTCTTTTCTTTTAGAGTCACCGGATGATTAAGGAAATAAGACTTTTCAGTTTCCTGGTGAGTGCTTTTGTAGTCCATTGTAAGCTTACATCCAAGCTAGCCTTTGCCTCCTTACATATTAGAAGCGTAAAGGGCATCAATCTGGTTCCTGAAGCGTTTCGATACCTCTGCTCTCTTTGCCTTTAGTGTTGGGGTCAAGAGTCCATTTTCAACTGAGAACATTTCTGGATGAAGGTAGATGTCCTTTATCTAGTTGCAGAGAGAGTATCATAAAACACCTGCATTTGGAGTGCCAGACTAATTTGCTTGATGCACTACAACATACAGTTTGACACAGAACATAACTTTCTGACCTGACAGAAACTACTGTACTAGTGTGATTTCCCCCCCTGAACTAGGAAGTCTGTACTCTTAAGCAATGCCCCATTCCCTATACAACCCTACAGTAAGACGGCTTCATAGTGTCAGCCATCAATTTTATACAACAGTCCACATTCCCCTTATTTCATCTCCTTTGAGGTAAAGAAATCAACATTTGTTTGATTAGGAGCTTAAGATTTATTACAATACATAGCACAATATACACATTCATCCAGCTCTCTACCTCAGCAGCTGAGAAGATAAACACATAGCAATAGTTAAAAAAACAGGGAAGTAATAGACTTGTCAAAGATCAGCCACAGAGTTTGAGCAACATGGCCTAGAATAACGTGCAATCCCTTTCATTGGCCCTCCTCAACTTGCTCTTGGGAGCCCAGTGGCAAGTTTTAAGGTCAACTTGGTTTCACCCTAAAATCTAAAGTCCTTTCCTATCAAAACATCCATTCCGTTTGTTCCTAGACACAGCAGAACAAAGGAAGGAATCACAGACTTCAGCCTTTTGTACCAGAGGCATTATTATATTCTCATTTATGCATTGAAGCCAGTCCCATTAGATTTCACCGAAATCTTTTTCCAAGTCAAATGCACTGAGTACATCTGCTTTTGCCAAGTTCTACTTTAGATCACACACTTGAAAGCCATTTACCTGAAATAGCCTACAGCAAGAGCCCAAGTAAATAAGCTACTTACCTGTTCAAAAGACTTAAGGCCAGCTTCTTTCCCCAGCTTGATCATGTCATCCACAATAGCTTTTTTCACTGCCTAAAATAAAATGTAGCAACAGTATTTTATTTAGTATGTTGTAGTGTCAGGCCAGTCACCCTAATAATCCCTCTTTCCTTTGTATCCAAGATTTAAAAGTTCATCTGTGGCTGGCTCAATGGCAAGATAATTGTCACATCCTGGGAAGAAACATACAGATGGCCTCAAAGACTGGCGCTTCTGACAACTGACCAGCTAGCAGAATGATCCACAAATAGTTCCCCCTCATCTTTAAATAGGCCTATGAATTCCTTATCTGACAAGGTAAAGGAAGAGCCCCCCAGTTTTCCATTGCAACTAAGCCAAATGCACAACTAAGTCCATATTTTCAGTTTATCTGAAACAGGAGATCCCAAAGACATGATCCTTTGTTATATTCCTGATCCTCACTAGAGGACCGCTGAATCCTGACCGTCGGTTAGTGAATGGCCTACTGCATTGTTCACATAACTTCACATTTCTTCTTCTCCCACCCACTATTCTTGTCTACATTGCTAAGATTTGGTGCACAGTTATTCTCACACACACCTTGTATGAAGCTCTTCAGAAGAAACAGAGGCAGACACTCTGCCTGTGACTTGCTTGGGCAGAAAAGTCTGATGACCACAGTATCAAACAGTTATTTGCCCAGAACCATATATAACCTTTTATGGAACACCACTTCTAAACAAAGCTGATGTGCATGCACAACTGCTGAATAAACTAGAAGTGTGCAAAAAATTTTTTTTTCAGATGCAGGTATATTAGACCTGAAAATATCAGTATTTCCTCATTTCAATACCAATAAGGTATTTGGATTTTCTTCAGGAATCTGCATTTATTGCTATTATTCCCTATGGGGGAACTTTCCAGGTGGCTGAATGTTGTTTTTGAAGGTGCAGGCACCAAAACTGCAGCAGAGCGGCTGGTGCCTGTCCTTTAAATAACCCCCAAATTTCAAGTAGGTTGGACCAAGGAGTCCAATTCTATGGTCCCCTGAACAGGGTGCCCCCCAGTCGTCCTCCATTATTTCCTTTGGAATAAGGGGGGGGGGAACCTTCAAACTGCTACCAGGCAAAAGCCATACTTGCAAGCAGCAATCACTGGTCAAATCAAGCCTCCCATGGAAGAACCAAAACAAGCCCAACAAACCCAGAAATCTCACTAGAACCACAAGCCGATGTGCCAAGCCAAACAGAACCAAAAGGAATCTCTGCAGTTAAACATCTGGTGGGGGCACTTTTGCAAGCCCAACAGAACCAGTGGCAATGTACAGAAGCCCAGCAGAAACCAGAGCCGCTGTGGCAGTGCAAGCCCAACGGAACCAATGGAAAAGTAGAAGATCTCAGCAGAACAAATCCAAGCAAGCAAAGGGGGGGGGGAGTGTTGCAAGCCCAAAAGAGCTAATGGCAATGTACAGACTGCCCAGCAGAACCCAGTGCCCTGTAGCTGTGCAAGATCAACAGGACTAATGTCACACTAGAGAAGAACAAATCCAAGCACTGAGCAGCAAGCAACACTGTAAAAACCACAAAGAGAACATAAAACAACTCTTGCAAGGGGAAGGAGAAATCCCACTTGAAACTGACAAAGAACCTTGAAACTGACAGAAGCAGCCTGGCAAACCCATAGAACTCCAGATGCAGAAGGGAAAAAAGGGAGGGGGAACCATCCCTGGGGGCCAGCAAACATGAGCTCCCGATCTTCCCAGGAAATCCCTAACATTTCTGGGATTTCAGGACTATTTTTTCAGTTTCTGGAAAAATCCCAGAAATATTTGGGAGACCTGAATATACCCGAAAAATACCTATAAGGTGGTTTTTGGATATATTTTTGGTTTGGGTGTATCTGAATGCACACCCCTAAAATCAACAGTACAGCCAGTGCCCATATCATCCCAGTTAGATCTAGATTTGATCAGAACACAACTCAAGATCAGACGTTTTCCTCAATGAGAAAAAAGTGGTACTTACTACATTTTTGCACAGTTCTTCGTATGAACCCTTCACTCCCAACTTTGTTGCAAACTCTGGAAGAGTCTCTGCGTCAGGAACTACCACACCAACCAAGAAAGACTTTGGGAAGGCAAGCAGATAAGTCAGGCTCCTGATCACTACCCATCCAATTTCTAAGAACATGTTTACAATACATATAAGCCCTTTCTGGTTTGGGGGCAGAAGTCTCTACGTGTCATTTCATGTTAGGAAGGTGCTCTGTTCCTATGAACATGCCACCCACTAGGTCTGTATTATATCTATATCCCCCTTGTAGCCTAGTGAATCTACAAAACATGTCTCAAGATGACACAATTTGGACAAGGATCTGTCCACAGAGTGACCAGGTAAACATCTCCCTGAAGTCTAGCTCTACAGAAATGTGCCATTACCTGTAAGCTTTCCCCATGCACAAAGACCTGTGCTACAGACGCACTTCTGATGTAGATGTTTTCTATTTTCTCTGGTGCAATGTACTCTCCTTGAGCAAGTTTGAAAATGTTCTTTTTTCTGTCAATGATCTTCAAGGCTCCAGTCTGTGAACAAGAGTTAGTGCATCTGATATAATTTATATTCAGTGTATTCCAAGCTCTAATTGTTAAATATATTGCTTGCCGGAGACTCCAATGACATCTTAAAGACTAATGACATTTATTTCAATATGAGCTTTCTTACCGGTAACCATTTCCCAATGTCTCCAGTATGAAGCCACCCATCCTTATCAAGGGCTTCTGCTGTTTTCTCTAGATCCTTTAGGTAACCCTTGAATACATTTGGCCCCTTAATGCAAATCTACAGAAGATAAAACTGAGTTTTAGTCTCATCTCCATTTATGAATAAGGTTAAGTTCACATTTTTTTTAACCAGAAAAATAGCTCACCTCCCCTTCATTGTTAGCTGCAAAGTAGTTCATTTCAGCAACATCATCAAGCTTTATGAGGTTGCAGGCAAGTGGCGGCCCAACATGGTCTGGAAGAGACCATCCACAACATTTAAAGATCTGCTCTGTACAATATCTTCTTTACCCCATCTTGTCAGCCATTTAAGACAGCATGATCTCCAGAGTAGTGAAATATAGCATAGTTCAAGAGTAAGCTTTGTCAGTTTGCCTGCTCGTCCTTGCTGTCCTGCACAGCAACTATTATGTTCTCAGTTTTATTTATTTATTAGATTTTAAACCCACCCTTTCCTGGTCAGGCTCAGGGTGGCTCACATCCAAGTATAATTATCAATGTAATTTCAATTAAAATACAAACAGTATAACAATAAATATAATTAAAAACCTATAATATCTCTTAACAGTTCAACAGATTAAAACCGAGAAATCCAATGACACCTTTAATATTAGTACAGATGGTGTCACAGCCAGGTGAAAGGCGGTATTGGTCGATGGAAAGGATGGAGCAGGTGGCATAGGAAGGTCAGGCATGATGTCACCGTCGCTGCCCTCAACCATAGGCCTGGCGGAACATCTCTTTCTTACAGGCCCTGTGGAATTGATCTAAGTCCAACAGGTGGGCTCCAGAGTTCCACCAGGCTGCAGCAGAGCCAAAAAGGCTTTGGTCTTGGTGGAGGACAGCCGGATATTTCTTGGGCCGGGGATCACTAGTGGGTTGCTATTTAATGAGCAGAGTGCTCTTTGAGGGATGTATCGGGAGAGGCAGTCCCGAAGTATGACGGTCCCAGACCATTTAGGTCCCAGATTGTTTTTCCACAGTGGCTTAAATTATGTGTACCTGAAACATCAAGGTGTTTACTTTTCCTTAAATTTAGATGTGTAATCATATTTGGATGCCTAACGTGCTTAGTTCAGGGCAAAGGATTCTATTTTATTATAGAGGAACAGAAGCTTATCTCCATTGACTCACAAAATTTAAGTGATCACCAATATCAGTAGAACTTAATATTTTGATTGGTTCTTGTGGGTTATCCGGGCTGTGTAACCGTGGTCTTGGTATTTTCTTTCCTGACGTTTCGCCAGCAGCTGTGGCAGGCATCTTCAGAGGAGTAACACTGAAGGACAGTGTCAAGTTGTAGGAAGAGTAATATATATAGTCAGAAAGGGGTTGGGTTGAGCTGAATCATTGTCCTGCAAAAAGTATCAAAGGTAATGTGCTAATCATTGTCCTGTAAGTATCAAGATAATGTGCTCATGAGGGTGTGGTATGTTAATATGGAACCATTGTATCCTGAAGTGATCTGTTAATGTGTGAAATCCAAAGCTAATCTGCTTGGCTATTGCCAAGCAGATTAGCCATGCAGATTAGTTTTGGATTTCACACATTAACAGATCACTTCAGGATACAATGGTTCCATATTAACATACCACACCCTCATTAGCACATTATCTTGATACTTACAGGACAATGATTAGCACATTACCTTTGATACTTTTTGCAGGACAATGATTCAGCTCAACCCAACCCCTTTCTGACTATATATTACTCTTCCTACACACTTGATACTGAGACACACTGTCCTTCAGTGTTACTCCTCTGAAGATGCCTGCCACAGCTGATGGCGAAACGTCAGGAAAGAAAATACCAAGACCACGGCTACACAGCCTGGATAACCCACAAGAACCAATGAACTCTGACCGTGAGAGCCTTCGACAATATTTTAATATTTTGAAATTCTCTTATATCTATATTCCCAGACACAAATGAATACACATACACTATCCTTATTCTGAAGATGTTCTTCCCAGAGCTCAGGCGACACCACTGTACTCACATACGTCCCTTTCCACACATACATCCATATTCTAAAGTGACTAACTCATCTATACTGTGTTTTGAAAAGCAGCCCTACCTGTTGTCCAGTCTCCTGCTAATGAGAAAGTGCAGCCAGCAGTGCATTCTGTTTGACCATATGCTTCAAAAATCTGATTAGGAAAATTAGTGTTAAATACGGCCTTCGAGATCCAACATGGATACCACATAAGAATTTTATCAAGTAGCTTAATCTTGATTAATCATGATTAGCAGACCAATATGTTATGTCAGTTGGCCTCCACGGTGTACTTGCTAAGCAGCAGAAGATAACATGAGTTCACAGTGCAAGATAGTATGAGAGAAACAGTCTCATGTTTTGAAAACGGATAAGCCTACTTGTTTAGCAAAGCAGTTCACTTTTATGTATTCTATTTAAAACATTTATTGGCTGCCTTTGTAAGCTATCTTGAGTTCTGCAAGGTAGAATGTAAACAAGACAACAAATTTGAAAACACATAAAACACACCACAATTTAAAATTTCAATTAGGTCTGCCGATAAATAAAAACTAAATGAGTCAAATGCAGTCCTAAATGAAACTGTCTTCAACTGCCTCCTGAAGATCAAAAGTGAGGGCCAGTGTAAGCCAGGCATATCTTCCTGGGGAGGTTGTTCCATAATTATGGCGCTACCACCAAAAAGCCCCTCTACTGCATGCTCACCAGATGAGCTTCTTTGATTGGTGGAACAGGAGGGCATCTCCCTGTGATCTTAATTTCAAGGCAGGAACATATAGGGAAGATGGTCCTTCAGATGTCTACTTTAATGCAAGTCAGCTCCAGCAGTAAAAGTGCCTTCAAGTTTCATTAAATGGGTTACCACACTAAGTTCCTCAATATATTGCTCATTCATTTATTTCTTCATGCAAAGCCTTTTCCCAAGAACTCCCAATTTCTATAGAAATGACACTAACAGAATGAGGAAGTTCTAAGGAACTTATGATCCCCCAAATCTTACCTGGCATCCAAAAGCTGATCTGAGGAATCTCAAGACAGATGGAGATATTGGAGCAGCTCCAGTTACTACTACTCGCACTTTCCCACCCATGATGTCCTGTAAAGGGAATGAGGAGAATATTGTCATTATAAGCACCACTGCTACAGCACTGATTGCAAGAGACACAGCAAGTTTATCAGACAGACTTGGGTTGGTGTGTACCTACTTGAATTTTGTTGAATACTAGCTTGTCCCAGATACTCGTGTTTCGGAGAATGCCCTGCTTCACTTCAGCATGCTTCCTAGCCACAGCAATATTTAGCAGAAGACGTTTGAATGTCGTTTGAGCACCACTTTGTATCTGCAAGAGATTAATCCATTATCATTATCAGAAATACTGTGCATTAGCTATTTGCCTCTCACATGAAAGTTGTTAACTGAGCATCATTTGAGTTACTATCTTTTACCTTCAGCTTTGTGTTCAAAGTCATGGAATGAGGACTAGTATACTTTGAAGAGAACCCAGAGGTACCCACTTTCTAAAGACCTTGTGGTTCTTGCTCTCAAGCTTTGGTGTCCAAAGCTTTTTGTAATCTGTTTTTGTATACAAAGCGTGTTTCTACCTAGTTGTAATGAAGCATGTTTCTATCTAGCTGTAACGAAACTGGTTAAAACATATTCCTAAAATAGAGGGCACTTTGTCAGGTGACCAATAAATTGTACCTTGTCATAGATCCTGTTGAGCAGTCTTGGCACTACTGGAAAGATTGTTGGCTTCAGAGCTTTCATGTCATCTGTCAGAACTCTAATATCTCCTTGGAAGAACCCCACTCGTGCTCCACTGCTGTACATTACGGTCTAAAACATAAGCAGATGTTCTTCTGTATATTGTAAGAGTCTACCAGGACTACAACCACTCCAAGATGAGCCACCCAAGGAATTTGTCAAATAGTAGATATTTGGAATATTGGATATGTAAAGAGGAAATTAAAGCAAAGTGATCGCTGCAAGTTATTTGTTTATTAGAAGCTAGGTCTGCTGATTCTAGATGTGAAATTCAAATGTGCTTCCCCTTCCTATTGATCTAAAAAAATACTTGTGGTAACTAAATAACTACATTACTACTCCAAATCCTCATTTACCAATTACAAGGCCCAGAGGATGCCTGGGAAATGTAGGCTTGGTAGCTACTTTCATATAGGCATCCCTAGGGCTTATAGGCTGCACTCATTCTAGGCCTAGGATCATGACACATGTGAACAGAGATTGAATGGTAAGATATCCATTCACAAGATTAACAAAAGACTTGAAACACTGTAGTCAATTAAGCAGAAAGAAACACATTTTTGCCTATTAATTGCATAGAAAGCCAGCATATGGCTACAATTATAGCTAATTATGCCCCTTATAACCACTTATCCAATTGTCAAACATCAACAACAACAAAAGTGTAGGGCTGAATACTACCAATCACATATATGCATGCAAAGGAGATATTTTCACCAACTCCCCCCTCCTGTAGCAGACCTAACTCCCCTCATGATGTTCCTGAGCAGCAGCCCATGAGACATTTTGGGCTGCAGCTGGAAAAGCGAGAAAAATTAGTTCAGCAGACAAGATCCAAGACATTGTAAATGATTGTCTGGATGGCATGTAGAAACCAGGAATGCATTTACCTGCACTACCCTTTCAAACATGTGAGCCAAAGGAAGGTACGACACAGAGCAATCAGATGTTCGACAAGGAGATACCTGTACATGAGAAGCATATAGTTAGTTTGATACGACAGCATGAGGTTCATGTAGACTGCAACCTAAAAAACATTTACTTGGTACATGCATATGAGTGCTTACCTCTAGGCTCTTTAGGTAGGCTGCTGCATCAGCAACAACATTCTCATGTGTTAGCATGGCTCCTTTAGGATTACCTACACAGATATTTGAGAATGAGTATTTGTCTCTTCAGAGCCAGGAATCTCACACCTTTGGTTACAGACATGATAATATTATTAGCCCATCAGTTTACATGCCAGCTTGTTGGAGTATTAATCTTCTATCAACAGGGCAATACAGAACTGTAGAGGGCTGCTGAACGGGGTGGGGGAGGGGACTCTGAATTTCTGCATGTAGGACCCACATTAGTGGCTCATTGGGTAAACTTCAGAAGGGGTGCACATGTTGATTACTTCTCCCCTGTAAGCTGAATGGTACTTCTCCTACTATACCATCTGCTTTAGTAGGAGCTACTCATTTTCCATCTCCCAAGAGAAAAGTGAGCTAAATTTGGAGGGCTCTGCCAAGGTAATCTAAAGTTAATCCTCTTATAATAGCTGCCCCCTATTCACCTGGTAAATATGGAAAATATCATTTGGACCAAAGATATATCCCACTATCTCCTACATTTCACTTAAGCTGGATTCTCTCTCTCTGTGTTAAGTATAGTCAAGTTGCTTCTGACTTAAGGAGACCCTATGAATTAATGACCTCCAAAATGTCCCATCATTAAAAGCCTTGCTCAGGTCTTGCAAACTGAGGGCCATGGCTTCCTTGGTTGAGTCAACCATCTTATGCTGTGTCTTCAACTTTTTCCACTGCCTTCAACCTTTCCTAGCATTGTCTTTTCCAGGGAGTCTTGTCTTCTCATAATCTGACCAGAGTACAATAGCCTCAATTTAGTCATTTTAGCTTCTAGGGAGAGTTCAGTACAGTTGCACTGCAGCAGTTCTTTGACAGTGTTTGCATTTGTTCTGATGAACCCCTGCTACTTACCAGTGGTTCCACTGGTGAAACAGATAATACACAAATCCTCTGGTTTGGGGGGCTGAAACAAGAAATGACATCCAAATGTCAGGGGTGTGTTTTGTGGTGAACACTCACCGTTTAACTAGCATAGAAAAATACTTACAACTGGTCTGCTTAAGTTGTCTTTGCCCAATTTCTGTAAGAAGGGGGGAAAAGAGTATTTAGCAATGCTGCATGGATGGGGCAATTGAATAATCTTGCACCTTCTTAAGGCCATGAGGTTTCTCAAGAAAGAAGGGTTTTGTAATATGTTCAAAATATCCTTGAGGTCAATGTTTCATTAGGGCAAACAGGATGCACTCGTCCTGCTCATGCTTGCAGAGAAGTCCTGCCTTTACAGTTTGGTCTGTCACCTCAGAGACACAGTTGACAGAAACCCTACGAAGAGTTTGTGTACTAATATTGTCAGTGATTTATAAACTCACTCAAGATGAAACTTTGAGTGCTTCACATGAAGGGTTCCATCCTGAAAGTCCCACAAGCCATGGCCAAGTTAAGTTATATCCACTATTCTTAGTTTATGCACGCGTGCATATTTTAAGAATGGATACAGAGGCTAAAAAGGATAGACTGCCATAGGTAAAAGTAGCCTAGTCAAGAGGCCCAGAGACCCCAGTTGATGTTATCCCCTATAGCCATGGGCGTTTTATTGGTAAACTAGATGCCACAGGATTCTAGTGCACAGCCTTTAATCAGCCTCTACCCAGCTAAATCTTCTCTAGATAGTGAGAGCTTTAGGCAAGACATTTAGAAGACTAATTAATTAAAAGTGGAAACATTTAGATTGAATACTATAGGTGTTTAGATATCCAAAGAGTTTCAACATCTCGGCATGTCAGAGCAACAACAACAGTTCTAATATGAAAGTGAGAAGTGGTCTAATTGTGACCCTCTGAAACACAGAGGTCTACTCTTTAGCTTGTGAAGCCCTGCAGTTAAACAGCTGAATTCAGAGAAGGGACTGGACTGAGCACATTTGGCCTTCTAAAACTGGCCACAACAATTCTCAAGTGCTAGACAACTCTGAAAGTGGGATTCTATACCTCAACTTCTTTTAGTGAAAGGAGTTCAACTCCTATGGCAGCTCCCCTTTCCTTTATTTTGTTATCAAAGTGATCCATCAGAATAATGGTCTTCAGTCCTGGGGTCTTCCCTTGTTCACAGTTTCCAAGCAGCATCTGGGCCTTGTCAGGTTTGTCACAGATCACTGTAGAGATATCAGCTGTAGAAACAAGCAAGTACATACTTTAAAAAATTTATTCAGTTATTTCCAGGAATCATCATGCCCAGTACACAGCTTCAGTGTACTGATGTTTGGCCACTCCCCTTTATAAAATATACTACAAGAGATGAAGGGATGAAACCCTATACAAAAATTGCTTGTTAACTATTCAAGTTCTTACCTTTTCAGAGAGATCTAGTCTCTCTTCAGGGAAAGTAGTGCTTCTCCCAAGCCTTTAGTCTTCTAAATGAGTGCAAGAGTTTTGGCTAGTATTTAGGTAGGCAAGGCTAAGATACTAAATGCAATTCTGAACAAGTTTACTTGGAAGTCCAACTGTGTAAAATGATAGGACAAGCCAGGTTTTATGTTATTATTGCCAGTCCTAGACTAGGGTTGGAAAGAATAGTAGAACAGAGTGTTTATTTGCCTGTCAGTTATTTTTCTGAGAAAGAGCTCTGTCACAACATGAAGATGCTATAATTTAAGACATTTAATTGACATAAAACACACTGAATGTTACACACTAAGCATGCCAAGATCAAACTAGCCACATATTAGTTGGAGTCAATAGCTACATGACTCTACCCTTGAACTGAGAATTGATAGATTATATTTTAAGAGTGGATTAGATAGATTAGTGAAAGAGTAATCTTCAAGGCTTGTAGCCATTGCTGGACCTAAAATAATCTGTACTTACAGAGGCAGTAAACCTTTAAATATCTATTCTAGAAAACAGTATCAGAGGGATGCCTTCGCTTCTACGCCCTATTTGTTGGTCCTCCAGGGCAATTTGGTAGCAGCCACTGTGTGAAACAGTGCTTTTAGACTGACCACTAGTCTGAGTCAGCAGGGTATATCTTATGATCCTATTAGATCATAGGGCAAAGACTGTTTATGGGCAGATCCGGATGAGTAACAGAGAAGAGTTAAGCATTTTTCTCATTGATTCCCAAAGCAGTTTCTAATTAGCAAAGAGCAATCAAGCTAGTGTTATGTACGTTTGAGGTAGACTTTGGCTCCTATCTGCTGTAACTGCAAGTTTTACCATGCAGGCAGAGCACAATTTAATGACAAGTTCAGCTTGTTCAGACTAGTACAGGAAATTAATTACAGCTGTGTTATCCCAGGTGACAGAACTCCTTGCAGGATGTGTTAAATTTCTAAGCTTCCTAGTTTTCCTGTGATAATTAACCAATGCAAGAGCAATAGGCAAGTAATTCCACTTCCTTGAAGGCATAGTTTTGACTGCTGCCTGTTCTATTTAGTAGGAAATACTAGCCATTTACAAGATTTATATTGTTGTTTTTAAATTTTTGCCATTTTCATTAAGTCAACCATGAGAATTAAAACTGAGCAACCAAAGGCAACAGTGAAGTACTTAACCCATTGCATTTTTATTTGCGAGTTAATTTTTCAGCCCCTTGTGTTACATTTCAAATAATTCTTCACTGGCTGAAGTCTAGTATAAACAAGAAACCATAGTTTACCTAGTGTCTTTTATATAATGGCCAATTATAGTATTTTAAGTTGTACCATTCAAACCACAACTAGATTTTCATGAACATAGATTGATTCACCTCACTAGACCACTATTAGTCCTGTACCAACTGGTGTGTAAATAAAGCATCTTGTAATACCAAAGCTGGCAGTGAGTTTTTGAAATGAGTGTTGTCCTTGCAAGATTGAGTGCCAAAGCCACTCCTCAAAATTTAAAACAAATAATCAAATTGGTTTCATTGAAGCCCTGCCCATCCCTGTGTAAGATAGCCATTTCATGAACAGTACTGTTTGCTTCCAAGCAGCTTTTGATCTGGTGCAGTGGTTTAATCAGCATGGCATAGTGTGTTCGACTAGGACCTCAGGAGACCCAAGCTCAAACCCCTGCTCAGAGCTACAGCTTGCTTGGTGACTTTGAGCCAGTCTCAGCCTAATCCATCTCACAGGGTTGTTGTGATAGGAAATGGAGAAGGCAAGAGTTCCCTGGAAAAGGGTTGTTAGCTCCTGTACAGATTGAAGCCACTGCCACATCCCTTCCACAAATGGCACTGTATGCAGTCTACTTTCTCAACTAACCAGCCCACTGAAATCAGGTCCCTGCAGCAGTTTGGGATGTAGGCAAGCTGTTTGACCCTTAAGGCACTATAGCTATCATGTCGCATGAAAGGATTCTCCTTATTCAGGACAAATAACTTGACAGAAGAAAAAGCTTACCTTTATTAACAATGTACACAAGTGACTCTGGCCCTAGGGTATCATACAGGGGAACAGCAACCATCGAATAGGTGTAGCAGGCAAGCTCAGAGATTATCCACTACATAAGGCAAAAATGGGGAAAGTGACATAGAGTTCAGTGTTTAGGGTCAGATATGTGTTAAAATTTATGTTTCAAAAACTCACAAGCCCTTTGTTGTTGAAATACCTTAAGAACTTCAACTGCAGTGAGCCAGTAAAGGTAGGTTGGATGATACCGCAAAATCTCACAACTGCATCAACTATGTAAGCTCAGAAGGACTGACAAAACCCCATTAGTATGTGGTATACCACGAATTTTGTAATTCCTACAAGTAGTCTGAGCAGCACTGATGCACTACACAACTTTCCACAGATAATGAAGAGACTGGTACAGTAGCCAAAAGGGATGCAATTTTTCCATCAATAAGCAGCCAGAGTATTCATTCTTCTGCATACCAGTTGCCAGATATTGTCCCATTTTATTCGCTCCTACTTGCCCAAACTAGAGTTTCTTGCAAATTACCTCTGGTCTGTTCTGAGCAAAGATGCCAATAAATTGGTCAGGTGATGGTTTATGTCCTCTATGCAGGAGGCCTGAACCCAGCCATTCAGCTCTATCTAGAACCTAGAAAAAAGTCCAATGACAAATAGTCAACAGCCCTTCAAAGACATGAACCGGGAACACCTTTGAAAATTCTCTGACTAACCTGTTGGTAAGACAGCCATTGATAAGGTTGTTTTGGCTTTCTGTATCCTAAGCAAGGACCATTTTCTACAAAAGAAAATTCAGATTATGAACATTCCAAAAGGGGGATCTGTCTTCAGGCAAATTAAAAACTAAACATGTACTTAAAAGTTCAAAGCAACCCACTATCTTGAAGAAAAAGAAGAAGAAAAGTTGGTTTTTATACCCTGCTTTTTCTCTGCCTTTTAAGGGGGTCTCAAAGTAGCTTACAATCTCTTCCCCACAACAGGCACCTTGTGAGGTAGGTGGGGCTGAGAGAATCCAGAGAGAACTGTGACTAGCCCAAGATCACCCAGCAGGCTTCATGTGTAGGAGTGGGGAAACAAACCTGGTTCACCAGATTAGAGTCCACTCATGTGAAGGAGTGGGGAATCAAACCCGGTTCTCCAGAACGGAGTCTTCCGCTCCTGACCACACTGGCTCCCTACACCACACTGTGTACTGTCAAGGGAGCCAGCGTCTCCACATTTAAATGGCTGGAGTTCTTTTGGACTTTTCACAAGGCTTAGACAACTTCATTGAAAGACACATTCCTATTCAAGACTATCCTGTTTTACATCCAAGCCACTTTGACAGCTAATACCTGCTTTGAAGAGAATCTCTAGTTTTTCCATAACAGCGGTGTATCAGAATTACAGCTATGACAGTGAGCTAGGAATCATGCCCCAGTCTCATACAAATGAAAATAAATCTTCACAGCAAAGGCAAAAGGATTCCATTTCAGAAGGACCAGGGATTTTCTTGTTATGCAGGAAACGCAAGGAGGCCAATAGAACCTTTATTTTAGAGCAATGTTATTCAAGGCCATCTCCTGTGGCATATAAATGCTTAAATTCAGTCAATTGGCAATCACTGTAGGTAGATTACGTTGATAAGACTAAGGTTCAAGCTATACATTACAAGGATGCTACTACTGACCCAATCTCCCCCAGTAATATACCAATCAATCAATCAAAAACCTTTAATGGCATATACCCCAGTAATATACAATCAGAAGAGTCACATAACGTTGACCCTGCCATTGAGACCAAGGAAATACTCTTTCAAGTGAGTAGCAAGCTATGCAACCATGCCTTTTGCTCTTGGATTCATGAACACTTGCCTTTGGGTCACTCAAGAACAGATACAGTTTCTTACTTACCCGACACATACCGTCCTCTTTTGAAACATTCATACAGTGTCTTTGCATCCTCATGGTAATATGAAAGCAGCTTGCCTTCAGGTATGAGTGCACTCCTTCTAGCTCCTCCCTATGATTAGAAGATATTATTCAGGTTAGTAGTAGACATGCCGATAAAACTTCTCCGGGTTCCATTAAAGTACTAGCTGAAGTCAAGGCAATATCTTTTTTATTGTAGGACAAAGATAGTTAACTAGAAATTGCAATAGTTAGGAGAGGCACAAAGTATGAAACTAACAGCAACTAACTTCTTTCCCATCTTCTCTATGCTCCATCAGTTAGAGCAGCCGTCATTGTATGTACCCTCACTGCTCCCACCCCAGATCCACAGCTGGCTTCACAGGAAGGCTTAGGTGGTCACTAGGGCTGTGCAGCTTTTTTTGGGTATTTTTCAGGTTCAAGTTTAATAAACCTGGAAATTTTTGAAAAATCTGAAAAGCCAAATATAATGGATTCAGCTTTTTAAATAATTCAAAAATTTTCAGGTTTATTAAACCCGAAACTGAAAAATCTGTGGCTCACAGCGTTCAGTTCTGCACCACTTAGGGGAGTTCAGATTGGCACTGCTTGCCAGCTTTTGCCTCCTCGAGATATTTCTCGGGTTGGTGCTACTTGTGACGCTCCAAGATGTGAACACAAAAAGACTGAGATTTTCTGATACGTTGTACTTTTAGAGTTATCAAAACCTGAGATTACATTCTGAGGTAATTTTCAATTGCAGATCTATGATGAAATCCTGAGGAAATTAATTTTTAAAATAATCTATCCATGACTTTTATACCTAATATACAGGGCATTTTTCTATGGCTTCTGATCATTTCTTTTTAATGAACTAGCATGGCCCATGAGATCTAATTTTTACATTCTAAGTATGTACAAAACACCATGCAATCACAGTCTTTTCCATGCCATTAACAAAACACTGTCTTGTAGTTCCCTGCCTTTGCACTGGTTTAACATGGGGTTGCCATCCTCCAGGTGGTGGCTAAAGATCTCCCACTATTACAACTGATCTCCAGGTGATAAAGATCAGTTCCCATGGAAAAAATGATTGCTTTGGCCATTGGACTCTATGGCATGGAAGCCCCTCCCCAAACCCCAGCCTCCATCCCAAAATCTCCAGATAATTCCCAACCCGGAGCTGGAAACCCTAGCTTGCCAACAGCATGTGTTACATTGGAACTGAAAAGTGATTAGTGAGAACCACCTGATGGTAGTGTTAGATGTGGACCTTTAAGGCTCAGTTTTTTAAATAATCCAGGCTCACTGTGTAATCCTGACCAAGTCTTTGTTTATTTACCTAATTTGTACCCTGTCTTTCTTCCCAGTAGGGACTCAAAGTGAGAAAGGAAGCCCAGTTATAACCTCTCACTCAGGGACTACAAAACCTAGAACCAGCCCGGTCTAGAACAATGTACCAACAGAACTGTATTTTAGTTTGAGTCTGTTGGAATAGCATATATAGTGATCTATCTAGCACAATGTTGTGCTAATTCAGCAGCAGCAGCAAGGAGTACAAGAGGCTTAAATGGATCAAATGACCATTAGCCATTACTTGAAATATGGCATTGCCATAGGAATCTTATAAAATATCTTATATATTATAAAGGAATCTTAGACTATTTCAGGGCATTATGACAGCTACTGCACTTCATCAAGAGGGGCTCTTTCTTAAAGAGCAGCAACTAGATATTATTATACCCACCCATTCATGCACACAATCCTCCCATTCATTCGCCAGTAACAGTTCATAGAATATATGGCTGGTTTTACCTCTGTGCCAACAGACTGCTTGTCCAAGGGAACAGGGTGTTCAACTGGTTTTGGTTTGCTTATCACCCATAGGAAGACACTTGCTCCAAAAGTAACAAGACCAATCAAAGCTGGAGTTGGGAGCGGTGAAAACAAGAACTGAAGTATCCAAATCATCCTGCTGGATCAGTACTGCCAGAAGAAAGAGGGTCGTTAATAACACGGGAAAGACCATTATTTCCTTATTACTTCATAGTAGAATATGTTTTTACCCAATGCCATAAGTCTCATAGTTTATACTTTATTCCATATAATTTGTACCACAGAGTCAACGTGGAATCTATACTTGAACTATAACATTATGTCTCGGTAAAATCAAATGTCCAGTGCCCATACTTTATACCCAATGTACGTCCTTAACATTGTCTCTTTTCCCTCGGGAAACACATTGTTAAGGATAGTATTTTTGTGTACCATTGTTGAAGGAAGGTAGCCTCTCAGCCCCCTACACTTCTTCCACAGCTTGTAGGTGGCAACTGCAATGGAGTAAGTGTTTATGTGGCTCCTCAGACTGGATGTAAACACCTTCCCCTGCTTCACAGATGGTTCTGTCAGCAGCTCTCCATTGGAGCTCCCAAAACATGGGGGAGTCACCTTGATGCACCCAACTATAGGGCAGTTGGTTACATGACACCAATACTGATGATTTTCCATAGAAAGTAAAGTTTCTGCCTAGCCAGACCCAGAAGAGGAATGAGAATATGGCACAAGCCTGAGCAGCTTAAGCTAGGAGAAGATTCTTAAAACTCTAGCACTCAGTCAACTAGAAAATTGGAACAAACAATACAAAGACTGCTTACCCATGCTGCGGGAAGAGTCATGTGCCAAAATCTATTCTACCAGATGTTACACAACTTCCTTTGCTACAAGTACTCAGCACACATGTAATAAGCTACCATGCCGTACTATTCTAGAACAGACCAAATCCAATATTCAGTATTCCACATGTGTTTTTATTTTTTTTTAAATGCCACATAACAGATGTTTTAAAATATGGAGAATAAACTAACTTGGAATCCCCATGAAGTATATATAAACTTATTTCTGAGTGAATATTTTAGGAGATGTTTAATATACCTAACACTGTTTCATGTAACTGGAATTGATCGATGTGGTACCAACCAACAGTGACAGTGGACCTAATGGCAAGACAGAACATATTCTGATCTGTTTGTAACAATGACCCTGTACCTCCCACCCTTCCTGAAATAGATAATAGGATTCTTTTGAGAGAAACAGCAAAAGCATCTGGAATATGTCATTTTAGCCCTTTTCAGTTCTCCAAGAACATACCATGAAGAACTAGTTTAAAAATCGACTGATTTCGAGTACTATCAAGGAAACCATACACCTTCATTTATTATCTAGGATTTAGCTTAGTGGGTGCCATGACTTCTGCTCTTGCTATGAATTAACAGCCTTGTTAATGAACACACAGCACTTGCTCACACACCAGACATTACAGGAAACCCTTTCCCCTACATTTATCACAGTGCAAAAGGTCACTATGCCAAGAAAAGTGCTAAAGTTCATGCAACAGCAAGTTTTATAGCACTTCTTATCGCTGAAGCCTTTCTGTATTTCAAACACTGTTCCATTTCATGTACTTTCTTGAGCAACCCAACATTGCCCCTTGGAGCTCCAGCAAGATTTTTGATGCTACAGCCAGCTCCCCCCCCCCCCGCCACAAAGTACACATTACTGTTGCTATTAATCAAATGCTCTTTGAGATCCATTAGGTTGCCTAGCAAAAGATGTGTTTAATAGTAAACTTCTTTATATAATACAGTCTTAACATTAGCATTGCCAAGTCCCTCTTTGCCACCAGTGGGAAGCTTTTGGGGCAGAGCCTTAGAAGGGTGGGGTTTGGGGAGGGGAGGGACTTCAATGCTATAGAGTCTAACTGCCAAAGCGGCCATTTTTTCCAGGCGAGCTGATCTCTATCAGCTGGAGATCAGTTGTAATAGCAGGAGATCTCCCGCTAGTACCTGGAGGTTGGCAACCCTACTTAACATATCAAAGTCATTAATTTCAAATATACTGATGATATCAGAGCTCAAACCCAGTTCAAAAGTTGGTTAATGAAAGGAAGTGTGTTCTGTTGATTAGCATTACCTAAATACCACACACTTTGTCTCAAGTCACTGATAAAAATAGCCAAAGTTTAATTCAATATCACCTTTTGCAGCACTTCACCTGACTTAGGTTTACCACTTCGGATATTACAGTACAAACTGTTTATGTCATGACAGACCAAATAACATTTTAGATCTGAAAAGTTATAGGGAAACTTATACGTTCAGTTCTTTTTTACTATTATTTTGAATGATTCTCCTTCCCTGGGGGGGTGGGAGGAACCTGGTAAGAGTAAGCAGAGATCTGCAACAACTGGGGTTTGCCTCTTATCCAACAGAATACACTTATGCCTATTTCTATACCAGTATCAAGGAATTACAGCATACTTAACATGCAAATACTATTTTTTCTATGCCTGGAATTTAATTAGATCATATTCCTGAACTATCCAACTATACAGCATCAAGTAGTTTAATAGTTACCATAGTACTTCGACTGTAGATTCTTGAACAGTTAACATTCCTGCAGGTGCAGCCGGGCCTGGCTTGTACCTTTACCACACTAGAGCTTGTTTTCTAGCTTCTACCCTAACATCTTCAACTGAAGATTCCTTGCCTAGGTGAAGCTCCAATGATCAGGTGCAGCTTCTCTAATTGAGGAGCATATATTCACCCCCATCAGCTCAAACTGCTGGAATCTGGTAATCCCAAATTAATTACATCAGCTATGACGAGAGTGGGTGAATGTATTCACCTCTCAGAGCCTTGCAATATTTAAGACTGTGCAAGTGGTATAAAAGCCACTACTCATCCGATCCAAGCTGGGTTGCCAACACGCCTGAGAGAAAAGTGTCCCTTACTAGAGGCTCACATGAATGTTATTTACTAGGTGATATCAATTACCTCCTTGCCAGAAGCCCATTTCCACACATTAAGCCTCTATTAAAGGGACAGGATATTTCCTGGCAGGCAACACTAGCACCCAGTGTGGCTTCTCAGATGTCACTTATGAATTTGGAACTTTGTCTCCAAATACACACTATAACAACAAAAAGCTACAGAAGTACTCAGAGAAGCCACTTAGAGAATATGATCACCCATCTTTTCCCCACATTACATACTACATAGGATTTTCTCATGATGATATCCCTGGACAGCTTTTAAGGTACGTCGCTGTTCTGCAGTTTGCCATGAGCTTGTTCCCCACTGTTAAATAGCACACTTGCTACATACAGAGTTAAACAAATATTTTGCTCCTTCATTTCTTTTTACCTCTATGGAGAATGGGATATGCTATGGCTAGAAACCACACTTGTACTAAACTACTATGTAGATTAAGACAGTGGCTATGTACATCGAGAAGTAGGATGAAAAAGGAACCAGAGGTTTCACTGAGATAACCTTTTCTCTCAGATTCTAGTCTCACAAGAATGCACTGCAATTTGCATTAATAGGCTTGTAGACATCAGGAAGCTAGAACTTATTTTTCCTAGAAGAAAAGTAGCTAGAGTCAGAGGGTTTTCCACACACTGTTCATTTATACAAGTCTTTAAGCCTTCTTGTTACATGGGATGAAGTCACAAGGGACACTTCTAAGGAACAAGTTGTTCAGGCTCCAACTACTCCTGTTGTTTTAGAAAAGTTCCTTAGGTACTTGAGGGGAGTAGGCAAGCTCCCCTCAATGGACTTCACAGAGAAATATTCACCAGGTTTATCTAAAGGCATTTACAGTGTCATCATACAGCTTATATTAATGCTGTACTGTACAAATAATTTTCTTCATTAACCCATTCTTCAGAAAGGAAGAACACAAAAGTAGCAAAGGCTTCAACTTTATACCAAGTGCTCACAAATCAGAAGCAAAACTAAACTAGCATCTTTCAGGCTACACGTTTATGCTCCCATATCACATAGAATCCCAAAAGAATACATAGTGCCTGGACACCATTTGAATTTAGTGCTTATTTAGACCCAGAATTCCACGCACTGGAGTGGTTCTAATACTTGTCTGAAGACACCCAGAACAAGACTACTGTTAAAAATTAAAAAGCCAGTTAACAATCTTGGGCGAGTTACCTTTATTTTGTCTGACTTACCTCACAGGACATACCAGCTTCCTCAACACCTTGAAACAAATAATAGCAATTTGGATTTTTAAAGGGAGAAGACAAAATTTATACATCTACTACAGTGTTTCAACCATTTCTACCTCTGCAGTTCAGCCTGCTCACATCAGCCATTTCACAACGATAAACGTAGATAGCCAGAGACAGTTACAAACAACCTGCAGTTTTCAAACTCTCACATGTACGACAACAAACCACCAAACCCCTACTTACCCCTACACAGTATAAACCTACAGCAAACTATGACTCATAACCTTTAGCAACAACCACATTCAGTAGCTGCTGGGAAGAGCTCTTATAAGGAGCAAGCCTCCCTGAGAGGAAGTGACTAAGAGCTCTTAGCTAGGCTGCAGCTTCACTTTGAGCTTGAATACAGGGGCTTACTTTTATACACTTCAGATGAAGCAGTAACTCTTGCAAAAGCACCAGGAAGGGAAGTAGCTAGGGAGATTTAGGCCAAAAGTGTCAGGCAATAAAGAAAAGTCTTTAAACATAAAGGTATATGTGAGTATATATAACTTTTGATTATTATTTAATCATTGTGAACTCCAAAGCTATGATGGAGGAATATTTCATATAATGGAAAACTATCCTGAACATACTTAGGTGCTTGCAGACTCCCATTATGGGCTTAGAGTTGAAGTGCAGTCCTGTAGCACTGTCTGTCCCTTTAATAGAGGCTTAATGGATGGTATTTTCCTCCATACCACAAAAAGCTTCAGCTGCCCATTTGTACACATTAAAGGGACACTGTTAAAGGGACATTTATCACCAGTCCTGTTGGCACCCCTAGTATGAATTAAAAAGTTGTAAACAGCAGAGTGAAAGGAACATAAGATACAAAGTAAGGCAGTGTTATCAATCCTAAGAACACATTCCTGAGAGTAAGCCCCATTTAATAAATGGTACTTACTTACAGGCAGACCTGCTTAGAACTGCTCCTATTCATCATGCAGGAATATGTTTCTGTTGAAAATCATTGGAAAAGAATAAAGAATAGGAAAAAATCAGGAAAGCTATAATAAATTTAATAAAGAAATGAATAATATTATCAAAATGAACCACCCAAAACAAAACAAATACAAGTATTGTGTTTCTCTTTAACTTTTCCTGGATCTTCACCAGTGCCTTTAACAGCATGGTGTAGTGGTTAAGAGCAACAGACTCTAATTTTGTGAACTGTGTTTGTTACCCCACTCCTCCACATGAAGCTGCTGGGTGACCTTGGGCTAGTCAGAATTCTCTCAGGACTCTCTCAGCCTCACCTGTCTCACAAGGTGCCTGTTGTGGGGAGAGGAAGGGAAGGCGATTGTAAGCCACTTGGAGATTCTTTACAGTACAGAAAAGGAAGCCACAGCCTTCAATTTGCAAGATCTGAGTAAGGCTGTCAAAGATAGGACATTTTGGAGGACTTTCATTCATAGGGTCGCCATGAGTCGGAAGCGACTTGACGGCACTTAACACACACAGAAAAGCAGGGTATAAAAACCAACTCATAAGAACATAAGAAAGGCCATGCTGGATCAGACCAAGGTCCATCAAGTCCAGTAGTCTGTTCACGCAGTGGCCAACCAGGTGCCTCTAGGAAGCCCACAAACTCTTCTTCTTCCAACAAGCAAAAATTTAGCAGATAAAGATTTTCCTGGTATGGCTATAAATGGTCCTGCAACTTTAACAGAGGCTTAACATATGGGAATTGGTGCTGAAGCTTTTTGTGGTGTGGAGGTAAATAATATCACCTGGTAAGTAACATCCCATTAAGTCATTTTCCTCCAGGCAGGAAGCTATTACTACTATTACTACCTGCAAGCACGTTGAAAAGAAAGCATGAACTGACTGACATTGCTGACTCTACTGAGTCCTCTCCACTGCCACCAGTGAACTGGGTTCTTTACATACAGGGTCAACCAGAAACTGATCAGCAGCTTGTATCCATTAAACAAGAAAATTACATTACCCATGTCAAGTATCTGACTACCTTTGTAATGTATCATGCTTTGCCAAACAAAGGATAAATTGCTTGGATGAAAGAAAGGGTGTACTTAAAACATTTTTGAAGCAATTACCAAAGAGAAAAGTCCACAAACCAGTAGACTAGAAGACAGGGAATAAAACAACAGACAGGCTGACCCATGAAATTAAGAACATCAACATCTAGCTCCAAATTGACCAAATCACCTTGCCTACATCCGCTGATGTGAAAAAAAGATCTCTTTTATCTCTTTTAAAAAGGAAACTGGTATTGGTATCCACTATTGTCTTTGGACCCAACATCCACAGCATTGCTGCACAGCTGTGGGATGATGCACTGTTTTAAAAGTTTGTGTCAATGGATGTCGTAGTGTTGGAAGCCAAGCACCATAAAAGTGTTGCATACATTTTCTTACACGTGCATGAATTGCCAAACAAGTGTACCTCTGAAGAAAACAAAAATCAACACTGAACAAATTGTGTATGTACTGGCAGAAATAGTGCAGTACCTGCAGGATGAATACATCTGCAGTGCCTTTTATGTCCCCGCAGCTTTAAAATTATTTCAGGCTAAATCACTTAGTCAAATGCTATACGGTACAATTTTAGGCTCGTCTAAATCTAGTTATGTGCCATTGGAAAGGGTTCAGTCGAAATTTCTTAGGGCAGTTTTACAAGTCCCTTGTCTGGTTTCAAACTCCTGGATTCGCATGGAGATGGGCATGTTAAAAATTGAGGCTAGAATTACGCTAGCCTCAATTTCTCTTTGGCTAAAGGCTCATGAGGACTCAGAAGGGTTCCTGCCACTGCTTATTTCAGATAACTATAAATCAAAATGGTGGAAGCAGACTACAAAAAAAAAAATGGAGAGCCTCTGCGTTTCCTCGTAGTTCTTGTTAGAGCTTAATAGAGAGCAGGTAACGCCAATAGTTAGACAAAGGATCTCTGATATAGAGAGACAATCAAAGCTTTTGAGTTCCCTGGTCTATTGGGCTCCAGTTTTAAATAAACTCACCCTAGCACCGGCAGAATACTTGTCTTTTATAGAGTCAAACAAGCAAAGAAGAGCCCTAACCCTGGCGAGAGGCTTGGCTCTACCGTCAGCGATTATAGATGGAAAATTTAGGAAGGAAGCAAAATCGGAGTGGGGATGCCCTTGTAAGACAGGAGAAATAGAGAATTGTAGGTCATGTTTTATTCAGATGTGTCTTTTATGAGGAAATGCACCAGAAATTGATTTTCCCACTTATTAATACAACAGATTTTAGCTCAGAGGTGGAGAAACTGAAATACCTCTTGTGGGAAGGAGATCGTAATAGATTGTTACAGGTAGCTAAATTCTGTTCGGTGGCAATTAAAATTTGTTCAGAAAAGGTGGGTAGAGTCAATAATTTTAAATCCTAAGTTATTAAAATTTTGGCCATTTTTTTAAAGGAGAGAATATTTTATCTGGGTTTTTAGTAATTGCTTATTTTCTATTTATAGTGTTTTTAATGTATGTTTGTTCTCTTTTGCTGGAAATCGCTGTATTAATAAACTGACTGACATCTGCAGTTAAACATCACCAGTCTTTCAGGCAGAAAATCTTGCAAAGTTAATTACTTGGCCTGTGTGTGAGATGGGAATACAAGCTCAAGGAAAAGGTGTACAGAGGACATGTCTGAAGAACTATCTGATTTAGTGAGTCTCTCAAATCCACACAGACAATTCATGTCATGAATTCATGGCATCGGTGGAGTAATTAAAAATAGCTATGTTCCCGATACGATATGTTTTATGCATGTGGCTGTTTTCAAAGCGACCTTGTTATATAATTCCTGAAGCGTATATGTGTATCCTGAAAGTATTGCACCAATTCTGCCATAGCACTCCTGTACAATATTTTTAGTCAGAAACCTTCCTTGATGTATCCTGGAATGTACCCTGGTTAGGAATGAAACTTGATTGCATACAAACCACATCATTTTACCTATATAGATTTGACATGGCATATACTGTGTGGCATGCTTCCTAGTTATCACTCTGAACATGCCACGTAAACCATGATCCGCATTCATATCTGAAGGATTTATAACAGGCATTCTTGGGATTATAATACCCATTCAATTAAGTAAAGAAACAGTTTGACAAAGCCAAACTGGTACCCAGAAATAGCCTACTACAAGTTAGGCCCCAAAGAGAAGACAGCACTGGTCGTCCTACAGCTCCCTACTCAACCAATCCGGCACCTCATCATTGATCTAAAAGCCATCTTAGAGAATAATACTTGTCTCTCATGCACCTTGGGTGACAGGCTTTTCCTTGCTTACGGGAAGCCCTCCTAATCTTAAATAGATCAAAGAGCAGAGTCAAGGAACCATTGAATGAGGAAGACCATTATGAAATGTTGATTCAGCTGATGCCATAATAGTACTGCCATGGGGAAAATTAGATTTGAGTCTAGTAGGACTTTAGAGACCAACAAGATTTTCAGGGTTAGCACTTAGGTTTGTTGTAGGGTCTGGTCAAATCTAATTTTTCCCCATGGCAGTACTATTGTCATCAGCTGAATTAACATTTCATAATGATCTTCCTCATTCAATGGCTCCTTGACCATGCTCTTTGTTGTGTCTTCCAGATTCTAACATAAAATGACTGCATAGCAAGGTACTACTTGATACAGGTTGAGTATCCCTTATCCAGCCTGCTTGGGACCAGAAGTGGTTCATATTTTGGATCTTTCTGTATTTTGGAATATTTGAATATACATAATGAGATAACTTGGGGATAGGACCCAAGTCTAAACACGAAATTCATTTATGTGTTGTATATATTTTACACACATAACCTGGATATAATTTTAAACAATATTTTTAATAATTTTGTGTACACTGAACCATCAGTGGCACTGCTGAAGGCCTGTGAGCAATGCCTGTATGCTGGCTCAAAAGGTCCAGTTTTTGGATCAGTCCAGATATTGGATGTCCGGATAAGGGATACTCAACCTGTATATCTGAAGAAGTAGGTGCATAAAAGCTTATGCCGGAGACTCCTTTTATTTTTGTTGCATCAGACTAACACATCTAGGCATATGAAATTGTGCATAGCTACAAACAAGCATCACATTTAAATTAGCATTTGTAGCTCTGTTTCAATATCTGATAACGTCAGAGAACTTAAAGCAACAGATAAGATTGCAGTTGGGGCTATTTAGCAGTCAGGAGTGAATTTTCCTCTGCCTAAAGAGAAGGACATTATGGATACAAGTATCACTTGTTCACTGGCTCATCACTGGAATATCCATGTTTACAGCGCCATCCTTTCTAAACCCATGGATGTCAATGGGATTAGAAGGGTGTAACTGCTTAGGATGGCACTGTTGTCCTGTAGCCTTCTTAATATTACAACACTGTTAATAATTTCAAGTCTAGCTATACCAGTGATGACACTACCACCTACCACAATCCATTATATTTAAAAAAGAAGAAAGGAGATGATTGCTTGGAAGAGAATTAATTCCAAGGCTTACCTTCTTTCTGTTACGCAAATAAGGTGCGCAGAATTTGTCCTACTGAGCTCCAAACAGAGGTTTAAAGTCTGCTGATTTCACAAACTGTTCCTGTGGCTGCCCTGAACCTCCCATCACCGCTTGAGCTGCTTTAATAAATTGACAACCTTGCACCTGAGCATTCTTTGAACCTGCCTTGAAATAGGTTCAAAGGTAGGACTTCCCTGATCAAACAGTGGGAGTAGTTTGGGCTGGTGTGAAATGCAAGCTTGGCAATAGGATACAGAGGCAATGCTTACACAACAACTTTGCAAAATCACATTATATCTAAGATGAATACATTTTAAACTGGGGCTTTTATGCTTTTATGTATTTTATTTTATGCCTTTTATCTATGTTGCAAGTTGCCTTGAGCTCCATAAAGAAAAAAAGGTTGCCAACCTCCAGGTACTAGCTGGAGATCTCCTGCTATTACAACTGATCTCCAGCCGACAGAGATCAGTTCACCTGGAGAAAATGGCCGCTTTGGCAATTGGACTCTATGGCACTGAAGTCCTTCCCCTTCCCAAACCCTGCCCTCCTCAGGCTCTGCCCCCAAAACCTCCCGCCGATGTCGAAGAGGGACCTGGCAACTCTAGGTCCATCTAGTCTAGCATTCTGTTTCATATAGGGGGCAACCAATTGCCCCGGAGAGCCAACATAGCACATAGAGACTGAGGGCTTCTCCTGATGTTGCCTCTTCAGACAGGTATTCAGAAGTTTACTGCCTCTGGATATTGAAGTTCCCTTTAATCATCGTGTGTAGTATACACTGACGGACCTCTCCTCCATAAATCTATCTAGTCCCCATTTAAAACCATCTATGATAGTGACCATCACTACATTAATTAAAAACGTTGGTGCTATAGAGGCCACAGCTTAAACATTCCTTATCAACATGAGCAGTGTTGGGCTGTTATATACCAACAAAAGGGGGAGGGAGTCCTGCAGGACCATAGACAGCCTTTTTTGCTAGAGTACACATGCAACATTTCCAGCCCAACACCGCTCATGTTGATAAGGAATGTTTAAGCTGTGGCCTCTATAGCACCAACGTTTCTGACCACTAATGTACTATAGGAAAGGAGATAATGGTCATAGGGAAGGAGAAAGTTCTAGGAAGCTGTCTTAAGGCCTTTTAATTAAGGCCTGGAGAAGTTAAGTGCCTTCTGAGAAATCTCAATCAGCTGTTTGGCTCTGTGAAGCTAACTTGCTCTTCCTCAAACACTTTTGTCTAGTTTCAGAGAATATATCTAACCTTAGACTGACGCATGTTTAAATACAGCATGTGTTATGTTTTATAGATGTCCACAGCTTCCATAAGAGTAAATAGAGCTTGTTTGTGGATGACTGGAATTTCCCTAATGGTGAGTTAGGGTTTTTTAGTAGTCTTCTTTGCCATTTGGGCATGTTTGAAAAGAAATTATTACTTTTATGCATCCCTTCTTCTAAAGTCCACTGAAGCTAGTCGATACTAATTAGTTTGTTGTATCTTCAACAAACCTTCCGCTCCTTATTAGCACACAAACAAGTCAATCAAGTCTATCTAGTCATAATGCTTATTAGGTACAATCCCATTATAAAAGGCGGCAAATAAATATTGAGTATACAGGATTGCACCAATATATCTGCTTAGGTAAATCTTCCTTAACTTTGACAACCTAAACATTCACTCTATCCTATTTGTTTCTCTAATGACAGCAGCAACATGCCTCAGGTGTGACCTTGACAGGAGGGAGAGCCACTATTTCTATGTCTTAAACATTTAATTGGTAGTCGGTACATCACAGGGTCAGGTCACTAGCAGTCAATTGTTATTGAACACCGTCATAGACTAGCACCGCTCTTCACAATTTCCCACCAGAAACCCTTAGTCTTACACTCTAACCACAGGTTTACACAAATTATGAATTAGTTATTTGCACAGTTACTGTAAACTAATTATATTACACGTTAAAATTGTTGTTATACTGGTGTTCTCAACATCGTCTGATGAATTCTACAGGCCGCCTCACAGAACTTTGCTGTTCTTGCTGTAACCTGTGAGCAACATTTTAGTATACCCCCGACCTGAATGGCCAGGATGCCTGCTAAGCCAGGGGGAGATAAACTTAAAATAAACCTCTTGGTATAATGGACAGCGCAGTAAAACATGCTCCATTGTTTCGATCTCTCTTAAAACATGGGGACATACCCTATACATCATGGAAAACCTTCTGTAAAGATCCTTAAAGACACAGTGCTTTGTCTACTGGGTCATAGATCATGCCCATATGAAATGTTTGATGAAGCTTAGATGTACTTATTTAGCATATGCATTCTCCACAGATAGAAGGTAATTGTGGTGATATTCCACTATTTAGGGTTGCCAGGTCCCTCTTCACTACCGGTGGGAGGACTTTGGGGCAGAGCATCAGGAGGGCGAGGTTTGGGGAGGGGAGGGATTTCAATGCCATAGAGTCCAATTACCAAAGAGGACATTTTCTCCAGGTGAACTCTCTATAGGCTGTAATAGAAGGAGATCTCCAGCTAGTACCTGGAGGTTGGCAACCCTACCACTAGACCTAGCAGACCTGGGAACTGTGATATACAGACAGATTGAACAATTCTATGGAACGGTGTTTGCAAACTCTTATGAAATTTGCTACGTATTGTTGCCACATCACTGCTTCCCACACTTTTCTCTTATTATTAAGGATCTGAAACAATAGTATGAAAACCTCTCCCAGGCATGCTCAATATGGACACTGAAATGAAGGATTTGCCTTAGCGGACTTGGACTTTGGGACCATTCAGTGATTAAAAAACCTAGGGTTCAAAGGGAGGTATATCTGACTTGTGTAATATTCATACATAAAGGTTTAAAAAGTACTGGGAAATGTCTAAGTCGTCATATTGTTATCACTAGTACAGGATAGTAACAAATGCATCAGTTTTTCATGAAAGCTGTTTATACTTAAAGCTGCAAAAAAAGCAAAAGGAAAAAACACCCAACTCATTCACTAATTCCCAGATCTTTCAGTAGATAATTACCAAATGCATACATTTCCAATTTAAATTCAGTCTAATGTTCTAAGTTCCTATTGTTCATATTGTCACTCATAAATGACCTCTGACATTTCACTCCTGTTTTCTAAGAAAAATATTGATTTAAAAAAGAAAATTGAATTGGAAAAAGCAAAAATGTTATTATAAAGACAAATTTCATAATCTCAGACCCAGGTTTATAAAATGAAATACCAAATTACCCTTTCAATTTCATGTAAAAGGATATTAATTAAATATTTGTACTTTGATTCACAAGTTTACTGAGAACATTTTACCTCGCTTCCTTTATGAAACAGAAGTCCATCCTTTCGAATTTTAGTTTTGAAATTTTCCTACTGGATTGCCATTTTACAGCATCAGAACCTCAAGTTCAACCAATCTGTGATCAATTTCAACCATATGAGACGAAAGGGAGTCTTGTGACACCTTATAAAATTAACAGATTTCTTATAGCAGACCTTTCATTAGATAGAGGCCACTTCATCAGTTGCACAAAATGAATGTCACAATATAATAAAGAGAGCACAAGATTCCCACTTACACCCATATGCGTGTGTGTGTGATAAGTGCCGCTAAGTCACTTCCAACTTATGGCATCCCTATGAATTAATGACCTCCAAAACATCCTATCATTAGGAGCCTTGCTCAGGCTTGCACGTTAAGGGCCATGGCTTCCTTTATTGAGCCAATCCATCTCATGGTGGGGGATCCTTCCTCTTTTTCTGCAGCCTTCAGCTTTTCCTAGCATTATTGCCTTTTTCCAGTGACTCCTGTCTTCTCATAATGTGTCCAAAGTACAATAGCCTCAGTTTAGTCATTTTAGCTTCTAGGGAGTGTTCAGGCTTGATTTGATCTAGAACTAACTTATTTGTCTTTTTGGTGGTCCAGGGTATCAGTAAAACACTCCCCCAACACCACATTTCCAATGAACCAACTTTCTTCCTGCCTGCTTTGTTCACTCTCCTACTTTCAAAGTCATACATAGTAATGGGGAATACTATGGTTTGAATTATCTGCATCTTAGTTGCCAGCGACACATCCTTACACTTAAGAATCTTTTTTAGCTCCTTCATGGCTGCCCTTCCTAGTCACACAGAGCAATTTTCAAGAGGTGGGGATGCTCTTAGGAGCTAGCATGATCCTTGTGCTGGCATTAGTGCTACTTGCGCTGGCTAAACTGGCACTAACGCCGGTGCAGGGCCAGCTATGCTGGCACAGGGAGCAGCGGGGCAGCACAAGGCAGGGGCACCAATGGAGCCTCACTGGCAGTGTTTCTCTGGCACAAGGGCTCACCCCGGCACCCAACAGGGCATTCCCGGGGACAGGGCTGACTTTAGTCGGCTCTCTAAGCCCTCTTGCTCCGGGAACACTCCCCTTTCCAGGCACAGACTTGCGCCTGCAAAAAGGGAGGTGCAGCCCCATGTAACTCAATGGGGCTATTACATGGGGTTTTAAGGAAAAATACATTTTCCCTTTCTGTGCCGGGCCACCAAACTGCTCAGGAGGTGGCACGGCTGTGCCATCCCCGAGCCCACCATAACTACCCTTCCCTTCAGGATTGTGCTTTCTGTTTATAACTTTAAGAGTAGTCATTTCACTATTTTAAGCCAATAATGTGGTGTCATCTGCATATCTCAAATTGTTAATGTTCCTTCCACCAATTTTCACTCCACCTTCATCTACCTCTAATCCAGTTTTCCTTAGGATCTGTACATAGACTGAAGAGACAGAGAGATAAAATACATCCTTGACTGACCCCTTGGCCAATTGGAAACCATTGTTTCACCATATTCTCTTCTAACAGTAGCTTCTTGTCTAGCATATAGGTGGTGCATCAAAACTACCAGATATTGTGGCACACCCATTTCTTTTAAAACCAACCATAACTTTTCATGATCCACATTGTTAAAAGCTTTGCTTTAATGCATGAAACACAAGCTGATTTTCATGCGGAAGCCTCTTGTATGCTCCATTAACCAACATACATTTGCAATACGATCTCTAGTGCTTCTTCCTTTTCTGAATTCTGCTTGAACATCTGGCATATATATATTTGCTGAAACAGACTCACAGCTACTCCACTGCCATTCATAACCACATGAAAGTACAAGCAGAGCTATAGCATCCATGCAAACCTCATGTTATATACAGATATAATATTCTGAAACAAGGGACTGCTGCCCCAGCAGTAGGTCACTCAAGTGATATTCAATTATTGTCCAAGTCTCAAGAGAAGTGATTGTTTTCAAGATAATAACCAGCTGTTTCTAGATTGTGTCATAATACTGCA
Source organism: Euleptes europaea (assembly GCF_029931775.1). Classification (NCBI taxonomy): domain Eukaryota; kingdom Metazoa; phylum Chordata; class Lepidosauria; order Squamata; family Sphaerodactylidae; genus Euleptes; species Euleptes europaea. The sequence goes on along the minus strand of NC_079316.1, from coordinate 60,806,213 downwards.
CAACAAATATCCTGATGTTTTTTTCTTGAAATATTCTAAACACACTGACGAAAAACTTGTTTAGATACCACCTGTTAGTTCAACAAACTCACAAAAAAGGTTAATCAAGGAAAGGCACCAGTATTTCTGCAAAATATCTTAGCAGGCCTATGCTGTATCACTCATCCAAGGATGAAAACACTGTTGAAAGGGTGATGGTAAAAACTGTGATGCTGTTGAAAGCTGTGACGGTGATCAAGAATTCTCTTAATTAAAACTGTTTGATGAACGTCGCATCCTGGGCAAAGGTGTTGCTACAGTCATCTGAAGGACTAGTATAAGAAGCAGTAGTCTAAGAGGAAAGGTCAATGAAAGTCTGCAACTTCCAACAACTGCCTCCTTACAAAGATGCAGCGGTACACAAACAAGGAGACACAGAATTTCTTTCACATTTGCACTGGCTCAATTATCTTATTTTCTTTTGCAAGCTACGCTGCTAATAGAGTAAGTGACCTTGAAAGGTCCAAACTTGTAGTGGCCTTTCAAGCTCCTTGGAATATTTCCCATCCTCTCAGTGCCCAAAGGTTAAATGCAGGCCTCCAGATTGCCATTGACAAAGTCAATGGGGATCCATCTTACCTAGGCAACTACAGCTTGGAGTTTGTTTATGCTGACTGTGGCTGCGAGGCCAAGAAATCCCTTCAAGCTTTCATCGGTCAATATCAGAAGGAACACATCTCGGCTTTGTTTGGACCTGTTTGCTCAGAAGCAGCTGAGGTAGAGTACAAATTCTTCTTTTTGTCAATTGTGCTGGCTTTTAAACTGAATAATTTTCCTTTGATATGCAGCTGCCTTTAGATGGGTTTCACGCCTACAATTCTATATGGGCTAGTGGCTTTGCTCAATGTATTTTCTTGTAATGATACAGGAGTGCTAGTGATGCAGAGCACGACCAGGACACATTAGCATTTTTTGTGCAGCATTCAATAATTTAAGTTAGATGCTTCAAAAGAAAGAGAAAAGCCAGAGAGATCAATAGATTCAGGAATCCTAAGTATAAGATCAACCTAGCTAATATCCGTTGTTAAATACAACTGCCTTGAAACTATCTAGCAGAAAAAGCCACAAGCAACTGCCCAGTGCATCACTTCTGTCTCCCAGCAATGGAAAATGTAGGATACCACTAAGCATTTCCCCAATCCCTTTGGCTATCTTTTTCCAGGACTTTCCCTCACTTTTTAATTTGAAACAAAGCCATATTTCTGTCTTCAGAGTCAAAGTAATGAGTTTAGGCTTATCTTTTAAAAACAACTCCTAGATTTCATTTCATGACTGGAGTTTGCCACCCTTTTTTCCAGTCAGAAAATAGCTACTGTGAAGGTGTTTCAGTCAGAAACATAATAGGGACAACTCTCCTCCCAACATCCACTGTATGTCAGACAGCACTGATTATGCCTCAGAAGTATCTGTGTTGTGGGCCAACATTGGTTTTACACACACAGTGACTAAAAACCATTCAGTACTAGCAAGCTATGCAATGTTATATTTATTATGATTTAAAACACGTTCACACACTGGGTATTTTTGATAAATCCAACATCCAAGTGTGGGTCTTCGAACCTTGCTAAGAACCTTGCCTTCCCATTTGAAATCTCTTTGCTGCCTGTCCTACTGAAATCTATGATGCATCTCCCAGAAATGTATTTGGAGGAATGCAGTAGCTGCTGTTAAAACTTTACTTCAGTGTAAAGCAGTCACAGTCTCCTGTCCCATTGTATAACCCAGCATGGACACCTGTTGGCTTTCACAGATTGACATGCTGAACTTATGTGGTTGGAGGCTACACTGCCATCCAACATGAAGAAGAAGAGTTGGTTTTTATATGCCGACTTTCTCTACCACTCAAGGAAGAATCAAACTGGCTTACAATCACCTTCCCTTCCCCTCCCCATAACAGACACCCTGTGAGATAGGTGCGGCTGAGAGAGCTGTAACTAGCCCAAGGTCACCCAGCAGTCTTCATGTATAGGAGTGGGGAAACAAATCCAGTTCACCAGATTAGCTTCCGCCGCTCATGTGGAGGAGTGGGGAATCAAACCCGGTTCACCAGATCAGAGTCCATCACTACAAACCACTGCTCTTAACCACCACACCATGCTGGTTCATATGAACATGCATTTGTAAAGATTACTGCTACAGGATGTCTGAACCTAGGGCTAAAGGGGTATCTGAGTTGTACCGAGGCTGCTTCCCATAGGGAGGTTTTTCTGTGCTTTGGTCACTTTTGGTAATTCTCACTACATTTCCATTTCCTTCACACAGGCATTGTGCTGATGTTACTCACTCTATTTTTTCCCGGTAGTTTTTGAAAGCTGACATTCACACAGTGAACAGACCAGATCTTGGTGCTGCTGAGGCTACAATTTTTTGTTACTGTTATTGTTCAGTGTTGGAATATATGCGCTAAGATACTAATGCTTTTTTTTAAGGGGCAGGGGGGTTGTTGGGGGTTTACTATGTATTTTAAGCCACCTTGACTATGGAGAAATCAGGATAGAAACATTTTAATTAATAAACAAAAAATGTGATCTTTCTGGTTCAGTGTTGCTGCTACTATTACAAGCCTGTTAAACACAGAGCTTTCAGATCAAATGCAAAGCCATGTTCCTTAGTTCCTCACCCCCCAATATATGCTGCGGGCCTATTAGGAATGGCCAAAGGAAGCACTGAAATCAGCAGAAGGTTCCTGAGGAAAGCAGCAGCAGCAGATCATCCAAGAACAGTTTCCCAAGGTCTCATGCACCGCTAGTTTTATACCCCGCTTTATATCCTGTTGAAAACTCATCAATGTTGTTACGCTTAACTATGCCCTGAGAGTTCAATCTCACAAGACAGAAAGAGGCAAAATTACTTGGGCTACTCTATATTGACAGAAAGAACCATTTGGGTAACGATATTAAGCCTAAACAAACAAACAAAAAGTTCACTGTGAATGTTTCACAGCTAATCCATAAAGATAATAAAGGGCAAGCTGGTGAAAGATTTCCTCAGAAGTGGATTGGCCAGTACCATCACTTTTCACATACCAGGCACCTACTACCCATTTATAAGAACACTCATGAAATGACTAAAGCTGATTAGAAAGAAAACCTTGGCTAGCATGAAGGACTCAAAGCACAGTTAATTATTTGGTTCAGACTTCAGTCCCAAAACCCCAGTTGTGTAACTTTCACCTTCAAAGTGTTACGGGCTGAAGAAAATTAGTGACAAATTGAATTAGGTCTTTTGGCAACAAGATACGTATGATAATCCACCCACATGTGTACAACCTATGGTAAGAGAATGATGGGCAGAACCAGTTTGAAAGCATGGATTCCAGGGCAAGACTGTCTTCCCAGGTTGCACCCTCTGAGCGTAGGAAGCAGTTCTGTGCAAAAGAATGCATGACACTCTTTTGGCCAGTATCAAACTTTCCTGGATATTGACTTCTTGGGCATACTGTTTTTGTTCATCTGATGAGCAGAGGAGTAGGTCTTTCCAAGTAATTCTATACTGACCATATCTCCAACATTTTGAATTTTGTAAAGTTTATTTAATTTTTAAAAAGGCAATGTGCTAACGGTAGAGGATTTTGCAACAATGTTGAGAAATATTTTCTCTTGGGGTAATAGACATAGTTGCAGATGGCTCCCTTGTAAAGAGGCCACACTGATTTGGAAATAAAGACTTCTACCATTTTGCTCCGTGACCAATACTGCCACTACATGAATCATTCAAACTTAAAAGATGTTTGAGAGGAAGATGGCACTTTTCCTGTTTGACAATGTTTAAATCATTAATAATCATGCTGTTTTAGAGGCGCCACTCAGCTAACATTCTTATTTGAAAGCAGTGATAGCGTTATAGGATGTTGTTCCTTGTTTTCTAATATGTCTGTATTGACTGTTTGGGATCATATGTTTAATAATAGTTTTCAATTAAGTCAATGGACTTAGAATGGTGTCACTCTGTTTAGGACTGCTCTGTAAACCACTTATTTAAGCTGATGCCTGGAATTAACCCGAACCAAGAGTTCACTTCAGACAGTGCCATAACAATAATTGTTACCTCAGATAACTAATACTGAACAATTCATGGGTTTTTAATAGGTTTTTTAAACACCCAGTGTCTTTAATTGGCAGAATACCATGGAGAGTAAGATACAGAATATTTTATATCATTCTATACCATGGTTTTCTCACTTCAGAATATGACCATAGAACAAGCCTTTTAACGCAAGCAGCATAACACTACAAGACTATTTGGAAAGGCTAAACATATGTGAAAACTCTTACATTTTTGCTGTCTTTCTACAATTTCTATAGCCCTTTGGAAAGCACATAAATTTAGTGCATGGAAGAAAGATTGTGGCAACGGGCCCGCTCTCCAGTAGGGTTGTCAGGTCCCTCTTTGCCACCGGCGACAGGTTTTGGGGGCAGAGCCTGAGGAGGGCAGGGTTTGGGGAGAGGAGGGACGTCAATGCCACAGAGTCTAATTGCCAAAACAGCCATTTTCTCCAGGGTGAACTGATTTCTATGGGCTGGAGATGAGTTGTAATAGTAAGAGATCTCCAGCTAGTACCTGGAGGTTGGCAACCCTACTCTCCAGCCTCTGTGCATTGACTGGCTCTGTGCACAGAATCTATCGGGGCTGATCAGCTTTTGAAGCTGGTTGTAGGCTTGCCATTCCCCTGCTGGGTTTAACCATAGAGTTTTGCCCAGATGCCAGAGCATCCCCTGCATCCACCAGCTAACGTCACTTCTGTGCACTCAGAGAGAGATGTAATTGCATTGCTGGCCGAGGCTACTGCAGCTGGTAAATTCCCCTGCCAGTTGCCAGGCCATACCTGGAAATCCTAGCTAATTGATATATGGAGATTTACCTCCTTTCTGATTATCTGAAACAAGCTTTTGGTTCTTGAAGCAAAAACATAAATTCAGTCACAGGTAACACTTATTCCAGCTAGCTAACATTATTCACGCTAACTCTTGTATAACCTTGCAGCCTTCAAAACATGGATTTCCAGCAAAGAAACAAATCTAATATTTGACAAAAGCCCAAATAATATTTTTTTTCTTCAGCCACTCACCAGATTCAGAAGGATATCCTTGTTTCTCTAACCTTCAGGCAACACAATAGAACTTCCTCCTCCCTACTCCTATCTTGTTTAATTATAACCTTTATACCTGTGGCGATGTCCTCCTATAGTAATAAAAGGTTAGTCTATCTCTCCTTTGCTAGCAATGTAGCTGCTCAACCTACACAGATAAAACTTTCAAACCAATTTCACTGTGATGGTTTATTAGTCATTCACAACTTTCAGTTACATTTGTAGTCATAGCAATTTAGGTGAGCTCTAGGGTATTATTTCTGAAAGAAACTTCAGTGACCCAGAAAATAAAATGGGTCACATATAGATCTCCAACCAGAAAATCACAGCCTTATCAGGCCACTAAGGTGGCTAACAGATACAAAACATACATGATAAAACACTTTTTCAAAACCATATAAACTAAACCAAAACACATCATTAAAACAATTAAAACCAAGCTAAAGTACGCATAAAAGAATAAAAACAATTAAAAATAGGGTAGGGAGGAGGGATCACTGAGAGAATGCTAGAACTTCCCCCCCAAAAAACAGTCTTCACCTGCTGGTGGAGGATGGCAACAGAAGGAGACAAAGTAGTCTCCCTGGGGAGAGAGTTCCAGAGTTTTGGCACCATGACCAAGAAGGCCCTCTCCTGGGTTACTACCCACCTAAGGGGCATCCCAAAAAGGGCCTTGGAAGATGACCAAAGCGGAGGGCTAGGTTTGTAATCAAGTAGGTGGTACTTCAGTTATGCTGGTCCCAAACCATATAGGTCAACAGCAGCACCTTGAACTGTGCCCAGAAACAGACTGGGAGACAGTGTAGAAGGGCCAACACCTGAAGTGATATCGTCCATATGACCCATTCCAGTCAACTCTTTGGCTGCAGCATTCTGCACCAACTGAAGTTTCTGAACAAGGCCTATCTGATCCCCATCTACCCCTTCACTCCACAAGGTGCCTTTGTATAGAGATCATAGACACCTTGCATGTCTACTGAACATAGGATTGCCAAGTCCCTCTTCACCAGCGGCGGGAGATTTTTGGGGCAGACCCTGAAGAGGGAGGGGTTTGGGGAGGGGAGGGACTTCAATGCCATAGAGTTCAATTGCCAAAGCGGCCATTTTTCTCCAGGTGATCTGATCTCCATTGGCTGGAGATCAGTTGAATTAGCAGGAGATCTCCTGCTACTACCTAGCAGTTGGCAGCCCTAACTGAACAAGATACCAGAATATTGTTGCCTTGTTGTAGGGAATATGGCCATTGCTGGGGCCTAGGGTTGCCATCCTCCAGGTGGTGGCTGGAGTTCTCCTGGGATTACAACTAATCTCCAGGCAACAGAGATCAGTTCACCTGGAGAAAACGGCCACTTTGGAAGGTGGACTCTGTGGCATTATACCCCATTGAAGTCCCTCCCTTCCCCAACCCACTCCAGGCTCCACCTCCAAAATCTCCAGGTATTTCCCAACCGGGAGCAGGCAACCCTACTGGGGCTACACTCTATATTTAGCATATTGCTTAATCCAGCACTGCCGATAGCAAGGCCTGAAACCAAAGTGCCATCTGTTTAGCCTATGAAGCCACATGTAAATCTTGTACTCTTAGTCTATTTTTTATTTCGCTCGATTGCTTTCCAGACTTTGGAGCTCCCCCCTCCCCCCATGCTGGCATTAGGCCCAGTTATATTATGGCCGTCAGGAACTGAAGTTGTTCAATGGATTCTACTTCTTTAGCCAGTTCTCTGCCTAGACCTGTGTGATGCTAAGTGGGAGGGAAAACATCCATTTGGGTGTGTTGAGGAGGTGACACAATCTGGAATAGCTAAACTCTTCAGTTGTAGGTGGCTACAGTGAAGAAGGGTGGTTTTACAGATAAATTCATGAATAACAAAACTGGATTAAAGAAACTTCAAAGAGATCTTAAACCAGTGAGATAAGTGAAAGCTTCTTACATCTTCCAGAAAATCTGACTCACTTCACACCTATCACAAAAAATACATGTTGTACCAACAGTACTAGGATCATATCAACAGACCCATCGAATATTGTTTTCCCCAGCCAAGTGAAGAAATTATCTAGGATACAGACTAAAGAAACTCTTTTGCTTAAAAATATTGTTATGGGTTTGGCTGTCAAGTTAGCATAAGTGGGCCAATGTTATAGTTTTGATTGATGAGGGATCAGGGAGATGACCAAAGTGGTCCTTCGTTCCCTGGAATCTCTCTCCTGCTATGGGAATGCATCAATCGCCTATCAGAATTTGGACACAGAGAGACAGCATTTGGACAATCAATGAGAGATGTGAGTTTTGAGCTGGAATTTATCTGAATGAAAAGCTGTTGTTGCTTTGCAAGCTCAGACGCAGTTATGTCCCTTTTGCCTCCAGAACTCTTCCATCCAAAGGAAACTAAACTTGGTAGCACTGCCTCTGGAGCTTCTCACTGCTTAGGAAGTGGAAAGTGTGTAGCACGAAACATTCCGTACTGAAATGCAGCTGGGTTCTCAGACAGAGACTAAAGGGATTAGGAATGGTTTAAACAACTTAAATATGAACATTAATTTCTAAGCCTTTTTGCTAGAACAAAGATCACATGACCTTAAGGCATGTCCTCGGATTACTAGTTTCTTAACACAGTTATCTAATCTACAGGAATGTCTTTAAATTATACATTCTATCGCTACAGTACTGATCAGGATAGGGAAGAAAAACATCATCTAGGGATGCCAAACTGAAGCTATGCGCAATCCTCCACCCAATAGTGAGCAACCTAGATCTGCTTAGAACTCTCAACAGCCTGTATTCCATGAACAGACACAGTTTGAGGGACACATCCCCCTTGATACATTCATCAGTTAAAGGTAATATTTATGGATGTGTAGTACACAGCTGTAGACTACCACAACAAATAGAATCCAACTTTAGAAAATAAGCACTCACCACAGGGCTAGCTGACAAGTAAGCAGGTCTGCTGCTTCCTTAAGACTGAGATTTTCTTTTGTGCACATGGACATCTCAAGGTATGTGCTACGGAAGGCGCAGGAAACAGTGACTTGGGCAACAACTCACAGCTTAGGTAATATACAATCCCATGAATGACAGGTATCACATGTTGATTTTAATGGTTTCAGTTGCACAACAACCAAGTAATCATCCAGCTCAGCAAAGAGAGGATGCAAGAAAGCTGCTCCAGAAGTGAATCATAAAGTGAATACATTGGCTTATGCTTACAAAACATGTATTGTTTTCTTTGTGGATAGATATAGCGATCAAATAAATGTGTAAATCCTTTGGTAGTGAGAACCATGTACTTTCCATCGCACACACTAATACAACCGAGCTTAAGTCACATTTATGTTGGTGGGAGCTGAAGAAACTTCTCTGCATGCTCCCAAGCACATTAATCTAGTAGGTATATACATGCTTGGATACTAGAATATGCATGCTACCTGAAATGATACACCCTTGCATATGTGGAACTGCACCTGTCACTTCAGTAAATTGTTTTTAAATAAATTAAAGTGGGATTGAATATGGAAGTAAATTAATCACTAACTCCAAGAAGAATATTACTTGCCAAGTAAAAATGCGACATATTTCAGTGATTCTTTTTTTTTTTCCTACATAGGTTACTGGTTTGCTAGCATCTCAATGGAGCATTCCCATGTTTGGGTTCGTTGGCTACACCACCAAGCTGGACAACTCATTTCTTTATGATACTTATGTCAATCTTGTCTCCCCTCTGCAGAGGGTGGGGGAAGTACTGTGTAAAACTCTCCAGTATTTTGGATGGAGATATGTGGGTCTTCTTGGAAGCTCAAGTGATACTTTCACTTGGGCTGAAACAGAAGAACTGTGGGAATCTGTCGAAAGCCAACTCAAAAACAATTTTACTATCACTGCTAAGGTGAGATACAATACAAAAGATCAAAGCCTCCATGAGAAAAATCTCAACTATATATCATCTACTGCTAGAAGTAAGTTTTTTTAAAAATAACTAGAGTTCAAATTATTGTATTTAAAGGCATGTTCTGAGGTCTGTAAAGAAAAAGGCATATGTGACAGTCATAAATTTACTCAGTTATCTTGTTTCTTAAAATAAACAGTAGCAGCTGCTTCAGAAGATATAGTGAAGATAACTAGGAAATAAACTAAGGTTCACAGCATAAGAATGAAAAACAGTTTTTCAGCACATTTTATAATATAACTGCTGCCATGTCCCCTTATAATTTTATGTTAGAATAATTAATTATGCCAATTTATCTTTAACAACCATTGTTTCAGCAACTATTGCTTCATTCATTCTGAATGGTTTTGTATGCTACTTTTTCAGATGAGATGGGAATTAATTTCAACTTTTCTTTTGCAGTTATTGTTTTAATCTGCAGCTCTTTTGATGCAAGGTCCATTTTGTTACAGGCCAAAGAACTGGGTATGGCCAGTGGACCATATGTATTCTTTGTACTACAGCAATTCGAGGTCAGTAGCTTTGAAGTCATATTTCTTGATTTCCTTGGGTTAAAGAACTGAAAATGTGAATTATTGATCTGTAGCCCTTTAGGGCTCCCTGACCTGGATAGCCCAGGCTAGCCTGATCTCATCAGATCTCAGAAGCTAAGCAGGGTCAGCCCTGGTTAGTATTTGGATGGGAGACCACCAAGGAATACCAGGGTTGCTGTGCAGAGGAAGGCACTGGCAAACCACCTCTGTTAGTCTCTTGCCTATGAAAACCCCCAAAAGGGGTTGCCATAAGTCGGCTGTGACTTGACGGCACTTTAAACACACACACACAGCCCTCTAGGGCACTTTCACACATGCCAAATAATGCACTTTCAATCTACTTCCAATGCACTTTAACAATTGTTTGCAAGTGGATTTTGCCATTTCACACATTAAAATCCAGCTTCAAAGTGCATTGAAAGTGGATTGAAAGTGCATTATTCGGCATGTGTGAAAGTGCCCCTAGAAAGAATTTAAGGTCAGTTTCATCATGCAGCTGGATTAAACCACTTCAGGCTCCCTCAGGGACTTCTCAAACCACCCAGATTCAAACTAAACATCATCTTTTTAAAAAAAAAATCACCTGATTTCCCCAGTTCCATGGGCCCCAAGAGTGTTGGTTGGGGACCTCGGAATTTTGTCCTGCTAGCCCTCTGCCATTCATGGTTCTGCCAGCAAGATCTGATCTCAAATCCCTGTTCAGTCATGGTGGTTACTAGGTAACCTTCATCCAGGCAGCCTAACCTACTTCACAGGGTGTTTTGAAGTTAAATATGTTATGCTGTGAGGAAGAGAACCATATATGCAGCTTTGAGTTCCTTAGAGGAAGAGCTGAATACAATTGTAATAATAGGAAAGTCCTGACAGTGAAAGAACAAGGTGCGCAATAAGAAAAGTGTCTATAGGACAATAAGGAAGTTAAGTATACCCAACTGTCCTTGGAGAGGTTTGGTGAACTTTTTAGAATATGACTATGAGACATGTTATATACTGTTTTTATTTAGCCTGTTGTACTGTGGTTCTGTTTTTATCCTTTTTAAGAAAGCAATTTTAGCCTTCTGCATTGACTATAATTAGGATTGCCAGGTCCCTCTTCGCTACCGGTGGGAGGTTTTTGGGGTGGAGCCTGAGGAGGGAGGAGTTTGGGAAGGGGAGGGACTTCAATGCCATAGAGTCCAATTGCCAAAGTGGCCATTTTCTCCAGGGGAACTGATCTCTGTTGGCTGGAGATCAGTCATAATAGAGGGAGATCTCCAGCTAGTACCTGGAGGTTGGCAGCCCTACCTATAATAGTGTGATTTTGCTTTTAGGTATTAATTATTATTCTTGCTTTTTAATAGAAACTGTATTCAGTTTATTATTGTATAGTACCCTGGGTAGTCCTTGGATAGAATGGTGGGATAAAAATCAAATAAATAAAGAGATTCGCTCAAACAATAGAACTTGGTTGTAGTGCAGAAAATCATCCCAACTTGTCAACCAGTAAATGCTTTTCCTTTTGGATCCAAACAGCCCTGTTTAATTGGTGATGGGCTAGATACCAGCTCCTCCATCTCATGCACTTCATTCATTTTCTATAGGAATTGGGTGGTCAAAAGTGAAGTGAGATGTGATCTGCACATCACACAAAGTGGGACTAAGGTTGTGCAAAAAACCCCAAAATTTGGTAAATTTTGGGTTTGGGTTTATTGGGCCCGATTTTTTCCAGTAAACCCAGAAAAAGCAGAATACCCATACTGGTAAAGGGGTATTTGGTTTTATTTCTGGGTTTACTGAAAAAATCCGGGTCCATTTTAGTCTAGGGGGATTTTTGTGAAAACTGGGACTGCAGTGGACACTGTTATATGGCGACCATCTTTTTAATAATTAAGGAATGATGTTTATAGTTTTAAATGTTTTATTGTTATATTTGTGATTTAATATTGTCACCTGGCCTGAGCCTGGCCTTGGCTGGGGAGGGCGAATTAGAAATATGGATAAATAAATAATTAAATAAACAGGAAACTTAAAAAGCCTCATTCTGAGTAACATGTAGACTGGTTATCATGTATTGAGGTGATCACAGATTTTTGGCACCTGCAGTACTCCATCCTTATTAGAGACTAAAGAAAAGATGGAAATTTGTTTACTACATTGTGGATATTGAAACTTTATAATAAAGTTTAATCCCTCTTTTTTCCTTCAGGATACCTTTTTGAAAGAAATATGGAATAACGAGAACAGCAGCAGTGTCCTAGATGCTTATCGGCCTGTATTTCTAATAGCCTTGAGTTCTTATAGAGAATACAATACCTTTTCTAATTTTATGATGGATATCCATGAAAAACTGAAGAAGAACCTATCTGACAGTTTTCTTTCTTCACAAGATGAGGTCTCTCATTTGCAACTGTTCTAGAAGTATTACTCCAAATACAGGCACAATAAGCTTGCCCAAAGAAATCCAGACTTTCTTTCCCCTGATTTAACTTGTTGCTTATGCTAACAGATCTACAATACACAAAGCATTTTGACTAACAATTGAGCTAATTTAAACTACTAGGTGTGACTTGTACTGAAATGAATTGGAGGCTCTGTTCTGTTGAAATTATCTAATGTTTTCCACTGTGCAGAAATTGCCCAGTTGTTTCTGTACAAGGAATCCTTAAACTGTGATAAACCCATAGTTTCCAGTGATTCCTAGGGTTACTGTTTGTCACTTCTGGTGGTAAGTACAAGAGGCTGCTTTGAGACCTGGGGATGGGGGTATCCTCAGCTCCACTGGGGGCTTTGCAGCCCTGCCTCTATCAACTGCCATTCAGAGGTGTATTGCCTCTGAACATGGAGATTCAGTTTAGTCATAATGGCTAATTCCCCTTTTAAAGCCATCCAAATTTGTGCTAATCACAACATCTGTGGCATAGATGTCGTGCCACAATTACATAGGTTACTTATTTGCTGCATAAAGCAGTGCTTGCTTTTACATGTCCTGAAACTATTGCTTATCAACTGCATTCAGTGCCTGGGAGATCTACTATTATGGGAGAGGAAGTTCTCTCACAGCGCATTCCTGACCTTTGAGGGTGAAAGCCCTTAGGAGGCCAGGAAGTGGCCTAGCCAGCATTAGGGGACCCCGTGCTGGTGTCCAGGCTACTAACGCCAGCGTTAGTGCCCCCAAAAGCCAGTGGGGAGGCCCGGACACTGGTCTCTGGGCACTGCCGTGGTGCTGCCTCAGGATGCCTGCGGGGCCTTCCGCTGGCGTCCCACTGGTGTAAAGGCCTGTGCCGGTGTTCCCAGGGTGGGCTGGGGGAGGAGCTGCCGTCAGGCAGCCTCCTGTCCCTTTTTGCCCTGGGTATGCCGGCGGCGAGAAGAGTGAGGCTCGCTTTTCTCAATGGGGTGAAAAGCCCCATATTAAGAGAAAAAAGCCTTTCAAAGGCTTTTTTCGAGCTGCTGGCGGCTGTGGAACGGCTTAGGAGGTGCGGCAGCGGCGCCTCCTCCCCGCCATCCCTGGCCGCCACCAGCTCAGGAATGCGCTGTCAATCTACTTTCTCCCCACCCCATTATAATTGCCAGTGCTGGGTTGGGAAAGACCTGGAGATTTTGGGGGTGGAGGCTGGGTTTTGGGGAGGGTATAAGGCCATACAGTCCACCATTCAAAGCCATTTTCTCCAGGCGAACTGATCTCCATATTGTCTGGAGATCAGTTGTATTAGTGGGAGATCTCCAGGTGCCACCCACAAGTTGGCAACCTGACCCCAAAGTATAATTTTATAAATACATTTAAAATTGTAATTTTAACAATCTTGGTTTTATTTCCTAAGGGCAGGATGCTTCAGTATAAACTGTAGTAAGCGAACACAGTCAAACCCCTTCCTCAACAGAGAGACATTAATCTTGGGCCATCTCATGTTGCATAATCATTAATATAATTTCGGACATTTCCCAAAATAATAATTTGAGATAGTCAATCAAAACTTCTTCCTTCAGCAGACCATATTCCTGCTTTTCTTTACTGTATCTCTTCCAGGTAAGTTCCTACGCTGCCTACTTGCACGATGCAGTTCTGCTTTATGCCTTATCCATACGGGAAATGTTAAGAGAGAGGAAAGATTTCCGTGATGGGAGAGCACTTGTCAATGCTTTGAAAGGCTACAATAAAACCCTCAAGTATGGTAAGCAATGGATTAAGGATGCAATCCAAGCATTTGGGTGGGCCTCTGTAAGCCAATAACAGTGTGGAATCTTTGTTGATGAAGGACTCGGGTGGAGTCCCAGCTCTCTCCAGTTAAATGATCTCAGGTTGCTATGCTGAGGCACTGAAGAGCCTATATCGGTTAGGAGTGATTATACTGAGCCACAAGGCTTAATAATAGTCTGATTTAGTATAAAACAGTTCCACGTTGGAATTATAAGTAAGTTGGTTTCAGAGGGTAGAGCCATGTTGGTCTGCAGTAGAACAGCTAGATTCAAGTCCAGTAGCACCTTAGAGACCAACAAGATTTTCGGGATAAAAGCTTTCAAGAGTCAAAGTTCCTTTCATCAGATACTAGAGAATTGGTAATCGATGCTTTCATAGATCAATCATAAGTACATTCAGCAATAGGCACTGTAGTAAACAAGTTTTTTTTTTTTCATGCAGTGGGTAATGTTACACATAGTTTGGCAGACTATGCCCTTCCTGGACAGAAGAGATCTTGCCACTGTGGTGGCAACATCTAGATTAGATGTGGTAACATCTAGATTAGATTACTGCAATGTGCTCTAGATGATGCTGCCCTTGAAGACTGTCTGGCAGCTACAGTTGGTACAGAATGCTACGGCTAGAGTGTTGACAGGAGTGGATCGTAGGGACCATATCACTCCAGTCTTCTTCCATCTACACTGGCTTCCAATTTGCTTCAGGGCTCAATTCAAGGTGCTGGCATTGACCTTTAAAGCCCTGTATGGCCTGGGACCAACTTACCTTAAGGATGGTGTCCGAGGGCGATGCCTCCGCCCTCGCGCTTACCCCTCACTTACGCAAGCCTTATCAAAGGCATGCTGTGCCAGCAAGCCCCACAGCTGGGGAAGTTGCCTGTCAGGTTGCAGCAGGCATGGCATTAACAAAGTCTACTTGTAGGGTTGCCAGCTCCAGGTTGCGAAATACCTGGAGATTTGGGGTGTGGAGATTGGGTTTGGGGAGGAGAGGGACCTCAGCGGGGTATAATGCCATAGAGTCCACCTTCCAAAGTGGCCATTTTCTCTAGGGGAACTGATCTCTGTGGCCTGGAGATAAGTTGTAATGCCAGGAATTCTCTAGCCACCACCTGGAGGTTGGCAACTCTATCTACTCAGAGTCAGCCAGCTTGAAGGAGCCCAGCCAGCTCTCAACAGCATGCTCTGCAACACTGAACTTCTTAGAGGTCGGGCAGGGCAGCCAGCTATTTAAAGAAGGCCAGGGAAGAGCCACTCCAAGGCAAGTTCCACTGGCCCAGGGGCTTGTCACTCCCTAGGGCTGGATTGGGAAGAGAGTCCTGGTTGATCCCTTGGGGAAGCATTTAAAGGGCTGCTCAGGAGCAGCCAGAGAGGAAGAGCAGCAGGTAATAGGTAAATGGCTGAGCAGAATGGGGAAACTGGGTGAAGAGGAACCCCCTCCTCTTGCTCTATTCTGCGGCTCTATCCTGGGGCACTTGCCCAACTAAAAGCAACCTTGGAGTTGGAGAGTGAGACAGCCTTGGACGCAGACCTGGCAGCAGCTGAACCTGACAGATCACCTTCCCCCATACGAACCTACCCACTCACTTCAGTCATCCTCGGAGGTCCGACTTTGGTTACCCCTTGCCATCTGAAGCTAGATGGGTGGCAACCCAAGGAAGGGCCTTCTCCATTGTGGTACCAAAACTTTTGAGTGCCCTCCCCAGGGAGGTTTGTCTGTCTCCCCCTATTGGTGACTTTTGCTAGCAGGCAAAGACTTTTTTGGTTCATCTGACATGCCCCTCATATCAGTTATTGCCCCTTCGTTTAATGTTGTTTATGTGTTTTAATTGAATTATTTTATAATTGTAACTGTATTTTTAATTGTTTAAATGTTTTAATATTTTTTATGTTTACCACCTTGTGGACCCCGATTGGGTGGAAAGGCAGCATAAAAATGTATTTAACTAAAATAAATAAATAATAGCCAATCAATAAATTACATTTGAAATTGATCAGTAAGACACAATTTCATAATAATGGCAACAAACATAGTGTATTAACTAGGTGATAAAAAGATGATGGCAATCATTCCTATGACTTTAATGACCCCTTTTGCCCAGCCATTGTTTATACAGGAATGGCAGTTGTCCATATCATACATCACATTGCTTATATGACTAAGCACACAGAGAAGATTGAATGGACAAACAGTTTATTGTTCTACTCAGTTTCTAAAATCTAGGACACTGTGAACATGGCTCTTCGGCAATAAGGAACCTCCTTAGTATTCTACTTAACTGTCATGTTTCAAAATAAGTAAACAATTTCTGATGGCTTCTAGAGATACTGACAGAGTATTAGGATTATAATACACATTTAAACTCTTTGTAGTACTTGCTTATATTACAGTTTGAGCACCCAAACCCTCTTTCTTTAGCCATAATAACTATCTGTGTGTATTTCAAGTAGATACCCCACTTTGTGCCTCTACATTTGGCAATCATTGGACCATGCTGATTACTATGTTTAGCCTTCCCATTACGACAAACATGTATACACACAATCAGAAAAGAATGTTGAAAGAAAATAATTATTTTGCAGTTGTTTGTTCTGCTGCTGAACCAGATTTACATTCCATGGTCTTAGTTGTCATATTGGAAACCACATAGCTTTAAAAACAGGAGCTTTGTGACTCATGAGCATAGTCTTGCTGAGTAATATGTCATCTGCTCTAGTATTCTTTCTCTGATAATTGCCAGTAGAGTTGTACAAAAAAAGTTTTTTGGTAAATATCAGGTTCAGGTTTATTGGGCCTGAATTTTTTTCAGTAAACCCGGGGAAAGCTGAATACCCATACTGGTAAAAGGGTATTCGGCTTTATTTCTGGGTTTACCCAAACAAATTGAGCCCATTTTAGTCTATGGGTATTTTTCGAAGCTCCTGTGGGGACATTTTTGGAGGTAGAGTCATCAAATCTGCAGCGTAGATGCAAGGGACTCTCCTTAGATGGACACCAAAGTTTGGAATAGTTTGGGACAGGGGGTCCAATGTTACGGTCCCACAAAGGGGTCACCCTCATCCTCCAGGCATTTGCGAGCCGAGCTGTCAATTCGTTTTCAGATTCAGAGGGTCAGTGTTGCTGAGGCCTGGCAGAAAGAGTCTATTGACAGGCTTGCGCCTCAAAGTCTGGGGACTCTGTTTGTATCTGGGGCACATAGCATGATGTCCATGCAAATTGGCTTCCAAACTGAGGGAAATAGCTTACATGCAAGAGAAATAAGGCACGGAAAACATTTATTTTGGTGGCAAATGACTTCATATGAACTGTCCTTTATTATAGTAATCAAAAATCTGATTTCAAGAGATGGTCACAGTGCAGAGAAATGAAGTAACTATTTGGGGTGACCTTCAGTTTGAGAGCAGGTTTTCATGGGGGTGGGGAGTGATATCGGAGACAGTCGAAGTCATGACCAAGGCAGCTCTTGTGAAGAAGATTGCTTATCTGTGTGGGTGAGGAGTCTTCTTCAGAAGCCTGGTAAGCAGCTGTTGAAGCTGGTGTTTTTTAGTTGGAGGGTATATCCCTCCAGATGGGACTGGGTGAGGTAAATTACTCTTCTGCTATGCAGACTAGTCTTCTGTTGGGTAATGTACCTGGAAGGATGGTCAGACCAAGTTGGCTCGGATTACATGACCCCTTCCTCAAAACCAGTCAAAGATAGAAAAATGGGAGAGTTGTGCATCTGAGCAAAGGTAAATAGCTGAAAGCCGAAAAGCTGAATATGTATTGAGCTTTTTGAGAATCGCCTATTCGGCTTAGGGTAAATTAACAGATTTTGGTATTCGGCTGAAACGAAACCCAAATATTGCCGAAACGGCTAATTTTGGGTTTATTTCCAGTTCAGGTTTATGCACAACCCTAATGGCCAGAACTAGATTTTGCAGAAGAGATATACAAGGTTACTCACGCACATTAGGCATTTGATTAGAGGCAGTGTTCTTCCATCCTGACAACTGTAATTTACAGAGCAATGATTGTTTCCACCAACCCCCACCACCACCTCCCGAGACTCACGTAGTTTTCAGGGGAGGGGGGAGAGCAGGGGTCCAAGTGTGAGTGGTCCAGCAATCTATTACCCAATTAGAAAACTCATTAAATATTGTAAAAGGTAATAATGAAACCCAATTACTGGGACAACATGTTGCTGCCTGCCCAGCCCTACCCTACATTTCCCAACTGGCACATATGTGCCAAAATGTTACAAGCCAACTTAGTACTCTTGGGGGAAAGGGAAGCTCATATTCATCAGGCCAATTATGATTTGAGCAGAGGAGAATTGCCCATCACTAGTGATTTCAGGCAAGAAACTCTTTTCATTGTGCCTCAGTTTGATGCTAAAAACACTGAAGAGACACTAACATGATAAGATCTTTTCATTGGGACAGGATTTGCTTTGAAAGCAAAAGTTGAAGACATTATTGAGTCTCCTACACTGATCCGTATTACTCTTAGAAATCGTTATGATTTAGCTTGGCTAATGCAGAATAGCTAGAAAGCATAAATATGCCAGATGCATCCCCTGCTGCTAGCCTTAAAGGTCAGTGCACTAAAGAAGGAGCAGACTAAGGAAGTCCTAGTCAAAATAAGGCAGATGTGTTGAAATATGTGCAGTTGTTCTAGCATTCATGTTGTGCATATTTTTATTGGTTAGGCATTACTGGCCCAGTGCACATTGATGAATCAGGTGAAAGGAACATGGACTACTCTGTGTATGATCTCCAGGAATCTGGAAACTCAACATGCTTTATCCCTGTGCTTAACTTTGACAGTGACAGAAAAGCAATCAGGTAATGTGTGCAGGCATGCGAATTGCATCATTGTGTCTGCAGGAGAGAGAGTTGTTCACATTCATAATTTAACAATTTGTACTGTATATTCAGCAAGCTGAGTCCTATAGAATCCTCATCTCTTTCACTGTATGAAGGGAAAAGGCTATAATTTCCTCCCTCTTTTATTTGCTTACTTATGTATTTCTACATTGATTTTCTCACCAACAGGGACTCAAATTGCTTAGAAATAAACAGGAAAAGTATAATCTACACAGACAAATATGAAAAAATGTGCAGTGTGTCTCCAGTACCCTGGGCTTATCCTGCATCTACTGGCCCAATTCACTCAGTGCCGCAGGTTGCCAGCTATGGGCTCGCTCCGAAGTCTCACACATCACGTCCCGTCTTAAATACCTGTAACACATAATCAGTTCAGATCTCACTCAGCTTACAGAGATGTTCCCAAGATTCCCCTCTCCATCAGGACTGAAACTGCCCTGCAGGGATGTTGTTCCCGGTCCCCACACCTCAAACCCAGAGCAACCTCCCCAAAACCTGGCAAAGCCACCAAATCACTTCACCATGAGTTCCAAAGTGATTCCTGCTCATACAGTAACCAAACCAGTTATAAAATATAGATGTTTTATTTCTAAAAGCTAAAGAAATGAAAACAACTAAAATTCTAGTACATTCTCTATTAGGCCCAAGAGCAACAAAAATAACAAAAATAACTCACTTTAATTTTTCTGGCTCTCACTGCAAGGAGTGTTTCTTTGTATACAATACACTTGTCTGGCAGCCCATTGCTGAAGTGGTGGGTAGATAGGCAGAGGCTGGGAACGGTGCACCCATGCTGCCTCCATAGAGGTTTCTAGGCTGAAAAATAAATGTTTAAAAGGCATTATATAAATATATATAAATAAATATATAAATATATTATAATAAATATTATTATATATATGCCTTTTAAACACACACACACACACACACACACATATATATATATAAAAACCCCAGTGGAACTCCTCCATTGAGTAATATGAGGCTATGTCAGCGTTCCCAGGCCGGAAGGGGTTTGGAAGTTGACTAATGTCTGCTCTGCCCCGGGAATGCCCTGGGGACACTCCTCAATGCTGGCGAAGGCACCCACTTCTAGGATTTTGCTGCCTGACTTATGGTGACCCAGGCAAGTGAGAAGCAGAAGTGATTTGTCATTGCCTTCCTCTGCAGAGTCTTCCTTGGTGGTCTCCCATCCAAGCACCAACCCTGCTTAGCTTCCAAGATCTCACTAGATCTAGCTTTACCATACCATTCTGCATCCCATCATCTACTACCTGATCCCTTTTAACTGGAGATGTCGGGAAATGAATCTGGGACCCTCTGCATGTCAAAGTGTTACTCAACCCCTGAGCTATGGCCACTCCCCTAAATGGCTATCCTTGTATTTTGCTCTATTTTCATGTCTCTTTTGCTAGAATCCATCGTCCATGTCTTTGCTAACGGCCAGTACTGGAAGAAATAATGCAGTTATTGGGTAATAACAAACAAATTTATAATTTTTTCAGTATTTCCTGAGCAACATAATCCAAGAGCCAGGTGTATAGATAGGTCATTGTGAGTTAGTGAGAACAAGATAGTTCAGATGAACAAAGGATATCCGTTTTACTTTGATGGTCTTCTTTCTGATGGTCTTTCTTAAGTAACAATTAGTGTATACTTTCTTTTTTTCCAGGGATATATGTGAAAGTGAATCTTAGAAATGAAGACAAGTTCCTTTCTGTAGGATAATGAATGGAGACTAGACACTGACACATTTTATTTTTTTCCCATAGCCCAACCGTGGAAATTGACTACATCAGCTGGTCAGGTGGAGAAATACCTAAAGACAGACCACTGTGTGGGTTTCACAATGAACACTGTAAAACTCCAGTTACCAGTGAGTGTGATGCTTAAAATAAGATTGGCATCATTGGAGAACGAAAAATCATTGAAATGCTCCATAGCATTTCTCATTCAAAGATCTAAAGTTTTTCTTTTTGGCAGTGTTAACTGAGCCGTCTGGCTCCCACGGAATGGGAGAAGATCTGGCTGGGTACATTATGCCATTCTATGAAGTCCCATTCAAGGTTTTATTGTTAACTGAGCTATTGCATTACATCACATTAGGCCAGTTTTAGAAATGGTGACTAATTTTATAAATACAATAAAATTTCATTCAGAAGCATTCAAGCAAGTATGGGAAGCAAACTCTCAGCATGTCCACCTGAGTTCATATGGGAATTTGTGAGGTAACCTTATACTTTTTGTATTTGAAAACCACACACACATACACACATTCTGCTCTGAGCTGAAACTCATTTTTCACAAGTGACCTACAGACATACAAGTTGGAAAAAGGAAAACAGTGTCCCACTGGGACTCTTGTGGCTGAAGTACACTATTGCACATTGTTTGATGCCCCATGATTCTCACATGGGGTGATTAAAACAAGTATCTCCTGATCTGGTCTTAGACCTGGTCCACCTAGGCCAACAAGGAATAGTGGTGTCTTTATTATGCATCTGGGCAAATACATCTCCATATTTCTTTGCAGACAATTTTATTTTTTTGTAGTGAAATAAATTCTTTTTTCTTTTTTAAATACTAGCATACTGGTAACCAATATCATGCCTTATGAAAATACATTCCAAAGATCAATTCTATTTCATATGAATGAAAAAAATAGCAATGCCATCTAAAGTGCAGTTATAGCCTTCTAAGTCCATTGAAGTCAGTGGGTTTAGAAGGGTGTGACTCTACTTAGGATCGCACTGAATGAATTTATTTTTGCGGCATTAGCCAGAACACACTGTAATTTTGTTGTGTGGTCTCTAATTCTAATATTAGATGTATAAGTAAATCAACATTATTTATTCATCTTTTTCATCATTCATAAATTACTGTACCTCTGTACTTCTGGCTGCTCCTTGCTGGAAAGACATCCCATTGCATTTTCTTATTGCCATGTACCTTTTACACCACTGTTACTTCCTTGTTGTAATGGCATGATGGATCAACTTTCTGAGACTTATCTGAAAAACTGGATTTTGTCAGATTGACATTGTATGCATCAAAAAGA
The DNA here is from genome assembly GCF_029931775.1 of Euleptes europaea. Classification (NCBI taxonomy): domain Eukaryota; kingdom Metazoa; phylum Chordata; class Lepidosauria; order Squamata; family Sphaerodactylidae; genus Euleptes; species Euleptes europaea. The sequence goes on along the minus strand of NC_079316.1, from coordinate 60,784,511 downwards.
TGCAGCTTGATTCATCTGGGCTCAAGTAATGACCGGTTTGTGTTCTTTGTCATTAGAAGGCAAGGCCCTTATAGTGGTGATAATTCTCCTGATAATAACAGTATCAGGGGGCATTAGTGTGGCAACATTTATGAAGATCCATAAAGGGAATCTGGAAAAGCAAATCAACGACATGTGGTGGAAAATTAACTATGAGGATATCACCATTTTTAATGATCATAAGGTAAATCATGCTCTGCTGAATACTTGAAACTCCATTTTATATTTCAGAGGGGTTGTTTTGGAAATACAAACATTTCAAACTGAATCAAGCCACCAGATGTATTTATCTTTCACAGCGTTGTCTGATTGGATTGACAGAAGCTTTCCAAGATCTCAGGCACGGTGTTTCCCAGTCCTTGGAATATGATTTTCTAAAAAATGGAGATACCTGAGATCTTTTGCTTGCAAAGCATCTGTCACTAAGCTATGGGCCTTTCCAAAGCTACTGGCTGAGGGTGCAGGCCTGGATCATACGTGGCCGGGCTGATAACTATGAGAACAACACATTACCTATGCAGTCCATTTCTTTTTGTCCTGCATGTCACAGTTTTATTGTCTAGCTTTTATCACAATGAGAATTTCAAGGATATTTGAGGTTCATCGTTAAATTCCTCCATGTCAGATTAGAATGTACAGATTAGTCATGCTAGCTCAAGTATAAATCAGAAGTCCACTCTTTCAATATAGCACAAAGAGTGTAATGTAGAAATGGCATAGTACTATAGTCAGTTTGGCTTATTTATACCTGAAGCAAAGCCTAGGAAGATGCACCCACATTCACTCACATTCATCTCTTGTCTCTTTCTTCCTGTGCCTCCCTATGTTGCTTCTTCTCAGCTGAAATATAGAAGGTTCCTTTAAAAAGGGACCTGACTTTTGGGCTTATTTTACATAGTAAAGCTCCATATCTGATGGTGCTAAATCAAAGAGATATCACATTTTTTCTGACTAATTAGGAAGCATGGCCTTACAGAGGACATCCTGCCTGATCTATGTACCCCTAGTAGGAGAAAATCCATGCATAGAATAGCAAACTCAGCAAACATGGTTAGCAAGGACCAGAACACAATTATTTTAGAATAGTACTCTTCTCAGACAGGCTGTATCAGGTCTAAAGCCCTTAGAAATGAAATAGTTTTCTAATTTTTGCAGTTATAATTTATTTTGGTCGTTTTGATGTGATGCCGGCATAGGGTTGGTGTGATTTTCATGTGATGCCAGGTTTCTGCCCTCAACCCCTTTTGTGGGTGGGGTACGGGGAGGGGAAGCATTTATTGATGACATGATATAACTTCCAGGTGAAACCCAAAAGTAATCTTGCAACATCAATTGAGGTCCCTTCCTCCCACCCCTACCAGTCAATTGCTTCCTGGGGGCGCATTGACCACTGGGGGGCAGTGTGGTGGGAGTTCTCAAAACCACGTAAATGGTAAGCCTATGCTGGCAGCACTAAAGAATTTCTATGTGCAATGTTGTATGTGCCTAGTATCTATGTTAGCAGGGAAATAATCGAATTTCACACATACAGAGTTGCTTTCTATTTGGTTTACTAAAACACCAAGATTTGCAAAAATTATTAACCAACTGTAGTCATTCCAACAGCCAAAAGAAAGACCTGTACAATACAAAAAATTACAGGCAGAGAGGAAGCACGATAGATGGCAGGGGCAAAAAACAAGAGAAGCATTCAATTTCAGTGAGCTCAGAACAGTAGCAAATATACTTCACAGCTTCCCCTACAATTCAAGTAGTATTTACATGAATAAAACTGCTCACATTCTGTTGCATCTCCAACACTCTCAACTGTATTATGGCCACATGTGCAATGTTAGCATGCTAGTTAGGGTTGCCAGGTCCCTCTTCGCAACTGGCGGGAGATTTTGGGGGCGGAGCCTGAAGAGGGTGGGGTTTGGGGAGGGAAGGGACTTCAATGCCATAGAGTTCAATTGCCAAAGTGGCCATTTTTCTCCAGGTGATCTGATCTCTATCAGCTGGAGATCAGTTGAATTAGCGGGAGATCTCCTGCTGCTTCCTGGCAGTTGGCAACCCTAATGCTAGTGCAACACCTTCCCAATAGGGTTGCCAACCTCCAGGTACTAGCTGGAGATCTGCTATTACAACTGATCTCCAACCGACAGAGATTAATTCACCTGGAGAAAATGGCCACTTTGGCAATTGTACTCTATGGCATTGAAGACCCTCCCCTTCCCAAACCCCACCCTCTTCAGGCTCCACCCCAAAAAGCCTCCCACCAGTGTTGAAGAGGGACCTGGCAACCTTACTTCCCAAGCCATGGATTTCGGGAGTGATATGTGTAGCATCTGAAGTTCCAGTTTACATGAGATATTGAGTATGTGCAGGTTCTCACATAGATAAGTTTTTCTGCCCCACCAGCACTATGTTTAAATCAGGCCTGTTTGAATAAGAAGGTTATTCTAACAGACCTATAATTTTCCATATTTTACACCGTTAGCAAAATCTTGGACTTCCAACCAGTTAAGGCCTACTGATCGTGAAGAGCAAATTAGGTGATAATCATATTGTAACAATTGTATAAGCAGGCAAATTGTATTTAGTTTAAGTTACCAGGTGATAATAAACTACTTGTATTTTCTCTCAAAGGAAAAATTCGATTTGTCTCAAGTAAACACACCTGAACCCACAGAAAAGGAAAATTTTGGTTCCCATTTGTTGAGGTCTAGCAATGACTATTCTGGTTTGAAAGGCAAGCAGGGGAAAGAAGTATTTTATACCACAGTAGGACTTTATCAGGTATGTATGTAAAAATCCAGATTAGATATGTATCGGTAGCCAAATGCCCCATTCACTTCTGCTAACTGTATTCTTTCTGGTTTCCATTATGTTATTTATATTCCGCACAGGTAAACAGGGTACAAGCTGCCCAACAGAATCAGTGCCAGAGTAATCCCCAGGTAGGACTGTAAAGATGACATCCCTGATTTGTTCAGGCTTTTTGTAGTATATTTTATCTGTGTACAAATTGACATTAGGTGTTCCTTAGAAAGATGTGAGTAGAGGGACAAATTGCAATATCCTTCCAAAGGTGTGATTGTTTATTTGCTTAACCACAACTGTTAATTGCTCCCAGTGGCATTGTTTGGCTCAATGAAGCATCAACGAGGACACTGCTGTATCTGCAAATGATCTTTCTGAAATGCTAAGTCATAAGGCTTAATTGATACCTGACCCCATCGGCAGTTGTGAGATTCATGCACAAGGTTTTGTTTCTACTCCCAAGCAATTGTACAGTCAGCTCTTTCCTTAGTGCCGTCTCAGTTCATTTCCCTTTAAAAGTGCTAAAATTTGGATCTGACTTTATCTGTTCCATATTATCAGTTTTATTGTGCCTTAAAGGAGCATTTGCTTTTCAGTTTTTGCAGTTCTCCTTCAAACCAGTTTTTGTTGTTGGAAGTTATTGCATGTTCCAAACATTTATAACACAATATCTGGGGAAATGCAGCTTTTACCACATATTGCAATTTTCGTGTTGCTCGATTGCCCCCTGGACCTTCATTGGACACTTTGGTGTAAATAGCAATGACCCACGTAATTCCCTCTTTCTGAGTTGGTTCTCTTATGAGGACAACTGAGGTAGTCACATCAGGTGGTGGATTTGTAGGGTTGCCAACTTCCAGGTGGTGGCTGGAGATCTCCAGCTTTTACAACTGATCTCCAGCCGAGAGAACAGTTCACCTAAAAACAATGGCCGCTTTGGCTATTGGACTCTACGGCATTGAAGTCCCTCTCCTCTCTGAACCCCGCCCTCCTCAGGCTCCACCCCCAAAATCTCCAGGTATTTCCCATCCTGGAGCTTGCAACCCTATGAATTTGGGAGAGAAGCAACCTTCTTTCCTGCCCATCCATCACTTTTACCATTTCCTCTGCTCAGGTGTCAGTACAGCGTATAATCCGCCTTGAGTCCAAGTGAGAAAGGTGGACTATAAATGAACAAAAAATAGCAAATCCTCCTTGCTGTCTCCTTCAGCCTTCTTAACAGAACTTGCCAAGCTATGCACATCCTGAACATCCACAGAGCCTTTCTTCTTGTAAAAAGTCAGCAATCATTTTAATTTCCTAACCAGCCATGGTAATTAGCAGGTTGCCAGGGCAACCAAAGTGATGGTTAAATTCTAATAAGATGAAGGAATTTCTCAAGAGTTTGGGGCATGCATGGTTTTTTGCACTGTTTTTAAAGAGGGTTGGAGGGAAGGGGAGGGAAGGCAAGAAGGAGTAGTTTCTCCAGCTTTTGGATGAAGGTAGGGGTGGTGGTGGAGGTGGTGGGGACAATGATGAGTGGTCTTGGGTTACAACCATCCCATTCCTAAGTGGGGTGGGGAGGAGAGAAACCTGGCAGCCAGGAGCCTCCACAGAGGCTTCCCAGCCAGAATAAAGGCAAATAATTCCATTTAAAACTAACAAATAAAAAATAGCCCCATTGCCTTTAGCAAGGCTATGCCAGCAAAATAGGTGGCATAGCAGTGCCACAGCATGAGGGGCATTCCTGGGGCGAAAGGGGTTAGGAAGATGCCTAAAGCCATCTCTGCCCCAGGAATGCCCCGGGAATGCCTCCCTGGACACAACATGGAGAGATATGCAGGGGACATGCCAGCAGGAGGCCACACCAGCGCCTGAGAGCCTCGCTGCTGCAACAGACCAAAGGAACCAGCGTAAGTCACCGTACACCGGTGTCCGTGCCAGTTTGCATGGTGTACGTGGCATGGACACTGGCGTAGGGGTCATGCCGGCTCCTATGGGCATTTGCCCCCCCTTCAGGATTGCATGGAACATGTATTAAACTGACACTGCCCTCTACCTGGCCACCTGCCCTCCACCTGGCCCCAGCCACTGGGGAGTAAAGTGAACTCTGTGGGAGGAGGTGGGTCTGTGTCACTGTGTGAGACCTGGTCAATATGGCTTGTGTTGATCAACAGTCCAGTCTCCAGTGCCTTTATTCTGCCCACAAAAAGAATGGCGGGGCATTCCCTTCTCAGCCTACTGTGGGTTCCCACCCTGAAGCTATCTCGAACCAACACCCTGACCTCCACAGCTACTACGGTTGCTACAATCCCCTCCACATACACTCCCAATAGTCAGGTAAGTATTATATACTGACAGGATAGGGCGTGAGGGTCACTGAAAAGTCACTTTTGGGAGAATCATGCACCCACTAAAATTAGTTTTTGCCTGCTTAATTTGATCACGCAAAAATACCTACATTGTGCCTTTGAAAGAGCATAAGGTGGTTTATCCAAGATAGTTAATGAATATTATGTTCTGTCACTCTGTTTGTTTCAGGGAATCCTTGTTGCTCTCAAATTTGTTGATAATCAGACAGATGCATGGATCTGGAAACCATCAATTCTTTGTGAAGTTCAGATGGTATATTTCACTCTGAATCTTTTTGTCATCCTCTTGTTCAAATTCTATTTGTATTTTACAACATCCCAATGGCTAGGTCCCAGGTTATGGTTGGGCCGCACATGATATAGCAACTGGATATTGCAGAGCTAGAAAAAAAAGTACAGAAGAGGGCAACCAACATGATTAAGTGGTTGGAGCATCTTTCCTATGGGGAAAGTCTAAAGAGTTCAGGAGTTTTCAGTTGTACATGGGTAGAGAGAGTGGAGAGAGAGATGTATTTTCTCCCTCTACCATAATATTAGAACTTGGGGCACCCAACAAAATTGATGTGCAATAGATTCAGGACAGGCAAAAGGAAATATTTCTTGACCAAACAAGTAATTAAATTGTGAAACTCACTCCTAGTGGACATTTTATATATTTATATTATTTATAGTTCGCCTTTCTCGTGGGGACTCAAGGTGGATTATACACAGAGAGTCAGTACAATCAACAAAATGGGACATTAAGTAACCAATACAACAGAAAGAATTAAGCATAGCATAAGAATTCACATGACACATTAAGTGGTACAGAAATTACATAATAGGATCCTACTTACAATAAGGTATACACAGCAGCAAAAGCCAAAGTCTTTAATTTATCCAAAGTCTTTAATTTATCCAAGCAAGTTTGTAAAACCATTTTGTACAGTGCAATCCTATTAGCTGCACAGAAAGCCCTCTTGCATACTTCAGTTTTACATATTGATGGCCATGAACATAGATAGTTTTATAAGGACTTTAGACATTCATGAAATATAGGTATACTACAGGCCACTAGCCATGGTAATTAAAGGGAATCCCACATTCATAGGCAGCAAACCTCTGAATACCAGTTCTATGAGACAACATTAGGTGAACGTCGTGACCTGTTTGCCCTGTGTTTTGGCCCTGCAAGGCAACTGGTTGGCCACAGTGTGAAACAGGACACTGGATGAGATGGGCCACTGGTCTGATCCAGCAAAGCTCTTCTCATGTTCTTATGTGATTAGACACTAAATAGGCTTGGGACTGTTCAGTATTTGAATGGGAGACATCATGGGGGTCTTATATAAGCTGCCTTCAGTTCTATAATGGAAAAAAGGTGGGATTTAAATGCAATAAAATATATTCATTACTGAATCAGAAAGCTGATCTGAAATTAATCTGAAGTCTAATGGAACTTTGTAGGAAGAAAACAAAATTCCATTGATGTTTTGAATATTGGACTGCTCTTATTCTAAGCAAATATGAATGATATTTGACTATGAGACAGCAGCATTATTTTGTCCCAAAGAGTAGTTCTTATCTTTCCCACATCTGCTTTCATGTGGGGAAGTAAATGGTTAATATACAGATCTTGTAGGTTAACAGATTATATAAAATTAATATATTAATAGAAGATTCATTTAGACATCTTGACAATCTGCAGTTAATGGCATGAATGGGCACCAGTGGCATGAGTGGAAAGGGAGCACACACTTACCACTCCCTCCCTCCCTCAATATACTTTATAAAAAGCAGGTGCAATTTAATGAGGGCAAACATTGTACCAACATCATGCAATGGCTTGTGCTGTCTACATTTCCCAAGCTGACCCCTCCTGAAGTGCAGATTGGGGGAGGCAGTGCTGGTGGAATACATCCCCAATGTGGGTTGCAAGGTTTGAATAGGACTTGGAGATGCATGCTGGGTGCCGGATTAACAAATGTATCTTTGCTTTAAGATGAGAGAACTGAGGCACGAGAATCTAGTAATCTTCTATGGGATATGCCCCCAAGCTCCAAACAGCTGTATTGTAACACACTACTGCAAGAAGGGAAGCATGAAGGTGAGGACTTTGTATCATGAGTTAGAGTAATTGTTATATTTAACTCATCTGGTAGCCTCATCTTATCCCAAATAGTGTTCCTGATTAAAGCTATATTTCTAGACTTTGCCATAGGCATGTCAATGCATCATATGGGTTGCATTTTCCCACAATACTTCTAATTATGGTTGCCAGTCCCAGCGTGGCAACCAGAGGGAGACTGGGGGGTGGCCAACAGAAGTAACATTACACCTCTCTAGGAATCGCCCAAAACTCTGTGGTTTTTATTATAGAGTTTCAGCCAATTCCTAGATAGGCATGGTGTCACTTCAAGGTTTTCCTGAAAGAGATGTCACACTGTCAGCTGACATCCATTTTGTTATATTTTATTTTTCTCCTGCTGTTGCTTTGAGTGGTGGCAGGAAATGTCATCTAGGCGCAGGGGATTCCCTTCCCCCCACCAGGGAGCCAGCAACCCTACTTCTAACGATATCAGAAAAAAATTATTTTCCCCTAAACGTATGCCATTTGCTGTTTTAGTGGCAAATTGGTGTGCAATCCAGTAAGTAAATGTCACGATGCATAGCTGTGTTAGTCTGTCTGTAGCAGTAGAAAAGAGCAAGAGTCCAGTAGCACCTTAAAGACTAACAAAATCGCTGGCAGGGTATGAGCGTTCGTGAGTCACAGCTCACTTCTTCAGATAAATCTAAATGTATTCATGAGTTAATGTTCCATTAGAAACAAAAAGAGACAAGGTACAATTGTGGGATTTTGGAGACAAAACAAAAAATGTACTTTCAGAGTGTAGCCATATTGGTTGCAGTACAACAGTTAGATTCGAGTCCAGTACCGCCTTAGAGACCCAACAAGAGGGACGACAAACAAAATGTATTGGTGCTGAAAAAAAAGACCTACTTGCTTTAAACAGTAATGGAAACACTCATGCAGAAAGGTTGAAATGCAGTGCAAAACACACACACACACACACAAAGTATTTCAACAGGTAATTTTTTTTGAATTATTGTTTTTCCAGGATGTTTTGATGCATTCTGATATTGAATTGGATTGGATATTCAAAATCTCCTTTGCTTACGACATAGTCAATGTGAGTATGCTGTGATGGAATTTCTTTCTCTTAGAAGATGAGATCAAAAACACAAAATTATTGCCATAGAGCTTGGATATTGAAAAGAAACTGGAAAGAGCATTAACAGGCTATAATCACCTGGTGTTCATGTGGCTGAAAAGAAATGCATGGCAGAGGCAGAGGTTTCGGGTATACCTTCTAGAAGAGATTGGGAGCCATAAATCAGAGGCAGAGAGGCTGATTTCCAATAAAGCAGGGATGATCAACAGGGATGTCTGCCTCTTATTTATGGCTTGCTGATTTATGTCTTCCAACAGGCAGGAGGTCACAGAGAGCAAAGAAATGCCAATATGCTGACAAAAGCAGGGGGGAGGGGGGAAATCAGGGCATTTTCCAGGACTATTTTCACCTTTGAGGGTGGATTCATTGGAACCAGTCCTGGCATCAACCAGCTAGCAACTTGATAGCCCACAATTTGCATGACACAGCCAGGTCTGGCTGCTTGCTACTGTTCCACAGTAGTCACCCTATGAAAGTTAATGTGGTATAGTGGCTAGAGTTTCAAACTAAGATCTGGGAGACCCAGGTTTGAATCACTTCTCTGCCATGGAAGCTCACAGGGTGACCTTGGCCCAGTTACACATTCTCAGCCTAACCTACTTCACAGGTTAGTTGTGAAGATAAAATGGAAGAGAGGAGAATGATTTAGGCTGCTTTAGGTCCCAGTGTAGAGAAAAGTGGACTATAAATGAAGTAAATAAATAATAAATATACTGGGGGAAATAAAAGGTTGGTTTGTTGGTAGGTGGGAAGGAGAAAGGTAAGCTGGAAAAGGTAAGTATATGGCGGCTGCCAGGAAGAGGGGAAAAGGGAAAAGTGTAGGGGAAGGGATACAGGGGAAAGTGAAGTTCCCCCTGCCCCCTGCAAGTCCTAGTGGGTTTCCCACCATACAACTGGGAACAGCACAGCACAACTCATTCCAGTTCAGCAACTAGCACTATGCAACTGGGCTGTAGTTTTCTTGGGTAGAGACTGCTGGCGGAGGGAAGGAAGGAAAGCTGAAGATTGGGCGGGGTGGGGGGAGAGATAAAGATAAGTTTGTTGATGGGTGGGAAGGAGAGAAAAAAACAGGGAAAAGGGAGAGTGTCTAGGGGCAGGGGAAATGTGATGCCCCCGGCAAGTTCTTGCAGGTTCCCTGCTTGTTTCCATATGAATATCTAAATAATTCTGCTGCTTCACCTGAATTTGTGTCCTCAAGGAAAGATAGGGTAGCAGCAATTGAGAGACACTGAGCTGTAGTCAAAAGCCACAGCCCACCACATACAACACTCTGAAACCCAGTTTTATAAAAAAAATAAGTTATACTACCTGTCACAATAAATCTGCGGAATTAATTAAATACAATTCAAAGCTGAGACATTGCTATTTATGGAGTATTTTTGAGATTTACTGGCATTTTTGCATACACTGTGGGGATTTTGTGTGTGTGTGTGTTCATTTTTAGGGCATGTTATTCATCCACAATAGCCCCCTGAATTCTCACGGCAACTTAAAACCTACCAACTGCTTAGTGGACAGTCGCATGCAGGTGAAGCTGAGTGGATTTGGGCTATGGGAATTTAAGTATGGAAGGAAAACCAGGATAATAACAGAGGACACCAACTATGAAGGTAAAGAGCTACATACGTAGAGCTCCACAAAACATTGCCACGACCATTCCAGAGCATTTTACTCCTGACATGCTAATGGCAATCCAAAAACTTTTAAAGATGTTCTACTGGCTGTAGGCTTATATCCAGCCAACACTTATTTCCACACTGGACTGCATAGTTGCCATGTGAAGAAAGGATATCATACTACCCTTGTACAAATCTATGGTGAGACCACACTTGGAATATTGTGTACAGTTCTGGTCACCACACCTAAAAAAGGATATTACAGAGCTTGAGAAGGTGCAGAAAAGAGCAACCAAAATGATCAGGGGACTAGAGCAACTGTCCTATGGGGAGCGGTTAAGACGCTTAGGGTTGTTTAGCTTGGAAAGAAGGCGGCTGAGGGGAGACATGATAGAGGTCTATAAAATTATGCATGGTTTGGAGAGAGTGGACAGGGAGAGGTTTTTTTCTCTCTCCCATAATACTAGAACACGGGGTCATCTGCTAAAGCTGGAGGGTGAGAGATTCAAAACAGATAAAAGGAAGTATTTTTTCATACAACGCATAGTTAAATTGTGGAACTCCCTGCCCCAGGATATGGTGATGGCTGCCAGCTTGGAGGGCTTTAAGAGGGGAGTGAACATATTCATGGAGGAAAGGGGTATTCATGGCTACTAGTTAAAATGGATACTGGTCATGCTGCATACCTATTCTCTCCAGGATCAGAGGAGCATGCCTATTATCTTGGGTGCTGTGGAACACAGGCAGGATGGTGCTGCTGCAGTCGTCTTGTTTGGGGGCTTCCTAGAGGCACCTGGTTGGCCACTGTGTGAACAGACTGCTGGACTTGATGGGCCTCTGTCTGATCCAGCAGGGCTTTTCTTATGTTCTTATGTTCGTATGATCCCGAGGGCAAAAATAGCTTAAAATTTCCATAGAACTCCCTGTGGAAGTGCTTGCTGTCAAATTCTGTAATCTTAAGAATTCACAAAAACCTCTGCTAGCACAGAGAGTTCAATTGCTATCACGAGTAGGGCTGTCGAGAAAAACCTAATAACTGTTGATATAGAGAATGCAGTTGATTCATGCATGTCAAGGATTCTCTGTTTTTTATACTTTGCTGCTGAGATCACATTCACATTGGTAGTGGAGTTTTGACATGGAAGTTTTCAGTGAACTTTCCTCTGCCAGCCACCATTCCTCTGCATTTCCCCCTACTGTACCACTGGAGAGATTAAAAATCATGATTGCGATAGAAATTACCATTTTAAAGAAAGCCTCAGTGGTGTGGTGGGGAATAAGGTGGCCATGAGGGGCAAAAAGAGGAAAAATGGTGCTGATAGACAGGACTTTGAAAATGTGCACCTTCCCACCCAGATTGTGTGCTAAGTGGCTTGGTCTGTGGTCTGTCTGAAAAGATTGCAATAAAGCAGGCTTGAGAAAGAGCATGCTAAGAACAGGGAAAACCTGGAAAGTAGACAATTAGAGGACAAAGTTATATGAATGCTCCAAAACAGAGCATTCCAGTTTGGAAGAAAAGCCGGGGGAGCTGTTGCAGTGATTTCCCATAAGATATTCTGGAAAGATGCCCTGCTGGTGGCATTAAAATGATAGCTGTCTGCTTTGGGAGGGTCTTGCTGGTGGCATATTTAATTATGCCAGGCTCAGGGCGAGGCCAGGCTCAGGGCGGCTTACAACAGCAAGCCAAAAACAATCAATAAATTGGTAAAAAACAAGATTAGATCATTATCTTTAAAACCATAAATCCTAATCTGACTCAAAATGGTGCCCTAAACTACACTCCCACCTCACACATAATTTCAACCAATACTCTTCACTGATATAAAGGGATCACTAATATAGGTGATGTTGGACCAATAAGATAGTAAGGAGGCGACTGAAAGAAAGATGGGAGTGATCCAGCAGATCCAAAAAAGGAGATAGGAAAAGGAGAAAGCAAGGAAAGGGAGAAAGTGGGGGAGGCCAGCTATTGTGTAAAACCGTTGCTGCCCTCAGCCTAGGGTTGCCAGGTCCCTCTTTGCCACCAGCGGGAGGTTTTGGGGGCAGAGTCTGAGGAGGATGGGGTTTGGGGAGAGGAGGGACTTCAATGACATAGAGTCTAATTGCCAAAATGGCCATTTTCTCCAGGTGAACTGATCTCTATCGGCTGGAGGTCAGTTGTAATAGCAGGAGATCTCCAGCTAGTACTTGGTGGTTGGCAACCCTACCTCAACCATAGGCCTAGTGGAACAACTCTGTCTTACAGGCCCTGTGGAACTGAGCCAGGTCCTTCAGGGCATCAGTTTCACTAGACAGAGAGTTCCATCCGGCCAGGGCCAATGCTGAAAAGGCTCTGGCCCTGGGTGAAGACAGCTGGATAGTTCTGGGGCCAGGGATCACCAGAGAGTTGTTTCCAGATGAGCTGAAAGATCTCTGGGGGATTACTGGGGAAGGCAATCCTGTAGATATGAGGGTCCCAGACCATTTAGACCTTTAAAGATAAGTACCAGAACCTTGAATTTGATCCAGTACTCAGTCCGGAGCCAGTGCAGCTGGTGGTGCACTGGTTGTATTTGTACTCTCCACGGGGTCCCACACCACTGCATTCTGGACCTGTTCTGGAGCAACTTTAAGGGTAGTGCTGTGTAGAGCAAGTTACAATAGTCCAACCTGGAGGTGACCATTGCATGGATCACTGTGGCTAGATCAGAGTGGGACAGGTACAGCGTCAGCTGCCAGGCTTGCTGTTAACTAAGCAGACTGGAATAAACATCTTGAAAAAATTCAAGAAAGAAAAGAAAACCATCTAAGAACTACCAAACATACCAGTCATAAAACAATGTGATACAGCATTATACATTTGAACAGATAGGGTATGCTAATATTTGTTCAGATGCTCACCCTGAATTTGGTTCCACCTAGATCTCCCACCCTTTGGGTCTTTGCTGTCTTCTTACTGTAGATCTCTACTGGACAGCCCCTGAATTACTAAGGATGGGGGAATATCCATTTCAAGGCACCCAGAAGGGGGACGTTTACAGCTTTGCTATTATTTTGAGGGAAATAATATACAATCTTGAAGATGGTCCATTTGAAGAACTGAAGCAGACTGCAGAAGGTAGAATTTTGTTTATCACTTGTTAAGCTTTGACCTGCAAATGTTTTTCTCCTTCCAGATGATTGGAGGGATATGTAAGGACTGAACACCGGTGAAGTGTAGAGCTGAAGTGTGCATTTCACATACATCTAGCCTGGCCACTTCCCCACACCCTCGCAGATGCACCTAGAAAGAGCCAACAGGAATAAATCGTGTGTGTGTGTGTGTGTGTGTGTGTGTGTGTGTGTGTGTGTGAGAGAGAGAGAGAGAGAGAGAGAGAGAGAGAGAGAGACTTTAGGATGGTCTCTGTAGCTTCCCTGCACTCCATCAGCAATTGACAGTAAGCTAACTAGATGATACACCAGGAGTTCCATGTTAGGCTTAACCCCTTTCCCTCATGTAAAGGTCTCAATCCTTCTAATTCTATTGAACTCAGTGTCTTAGAAGGGTATAACTCTGCTTAGCATAGCACAAGAGGCATAAAAATAGAAAACTCTGCTTCTTCAAGAATTGTAAGTAGTGCTTGTGGCCCTTACTTATAAAACATGCAAGGGATGGAAAACTGCAGTTTTCCTTCATCCCTCTGTTCTTCATACCCTATTCCTGTACTTGAGATAAACATTGTTTGGCCCAAAGGTTGTTTCTGGTATATGTTCACATACAAAATGATGATCCTAATAAGCAGAACAATTTAAGATATCATAAAGGCTAAGGAGGTACAGGAGTACAGCCAGTGGGTTCAGAAAAGGCCTCGCCCAGAAGTGTGGCTTCACAGATAGTCTGAGGTCTCTTGGAACATCCTTTTCTCTCCCTACCTGGGGGAGGCTGGGAAGGCTCACTGACTGCTACTGCAGTTACCTGTGACTGTGACCTGAGATGTACTGCCTCTGAGAGCAATCCTAAGCAGGTCTCCTCAGAATACTACTCGGGTCTATTCAATAAGATGTACTCCCAAGATAATGTTCTCAGGATTGCACTACCAGTCCTGACACCAAAGTAGGGTTGCATGGTCGCTTTAGCCTCCTTTATTCCTTGTTTCAGCCAGGATTGAACACACGTTCGGTGAAAACGCATGCGTTTGATCCTGGCTGAATCCTGGCTGAAACGGAATAAAGGAGGCTAAAGCGACCATGCGTTTTTTGCCCTTTGCCACCGGTAGGAGGTTTTTGGGGTGGAGCCTGAGGGTGGGGTGTGGGGAGGGGAGGGACTTCAATGTCACAGAGTTAAATTGCCAAAGCGGCCATTTTCTCTAGGGGAACTGATCTGTATCGGCTGGAGATCAGTTTAACAGCAGGAGATCTCCAGCTAGTACTTGGAGGTTATAGGTTATTGTGTTTTTGCTAAGTACCTGGAGGTTGGCAACCCTACACTAAAGGCTGAAAGCTTTTAAAAGTAAAGAAACTCAGAATAAAACAAATATATTTTGAAATCTGAACATCTGTCAATTCCAGATATAATAAAGAGAATCAAGGATCCTAACCATCTTGTTCCACTACGCCCTCCTCTTTCAGTGGAGAAATGTAACGAAAGCATCCTTGCATTACTGAGGGCATGTTGGGATGAATGTCCAGCGAGGAGGCCCCTGTTTTGCTACGTGAAGAGAGAGCTGAGAGAGGCCAGTCCAGAAGGGTGACTTTTTCCCTCCTTGTAGAATAACATCTGTGTGATTGTTAGTCAAGGGAATATAGTAGCCTTTTCATCGAATTGTCACGCTCTGTTACTGAAGGTTTTAAAATAAATAGCACAAAGAATACATATTAGTATGCTGACTTGAGTGCCATGATGAAAGCGAAGCAGGGTGTAAATGTAATAAACACATACAAATTATTATATATGCTGCCCTCAGCTCCTTGGAGAAAGGGTAGGATACAAAGTGATAGATGGTATCTTATATCTGACTATTGCTGCCGATGTCAGTGAGTCATTAGGATATAAAATATGGGAACAGATGGCCTTTGGTTTTGCCAGAATATTGCAAAATACAATGAATAAACTGAGGTGTTTACTTTTAGCCAGTTCCCCACATTATCAAGATTGTATGCTGTACAATAGGTATTTTAAACAAAAACTGATGAGTTCATGGCACAGAAAAGTAGTTCCAGAGACCACATTGCTACAAAACCCTTTGGTAGAAAGGGTAGATGACTGCAGTTTTCTTCAATATTTATTGTCTAAAATTTCCAAAAGTCATTTCAGTATCTTGGACAACATGGTGAATAAATTAGAAAAATATGCAAATCATCTGGAGGAAGTGGTTGAAGCAAGGACAACCCAGCTGGTGGCCGAGAAGAAGAAGACAGAAAAACTTTTATCAACCATGCTACCTGGGTAATTAAC
Source organism: Euleptes europaea (assembly GCF_029931775.1). Classification (NCBI taxonomy): domain Eukaryota; kingdom Metazoa; phylum Chordata; class Lepidosauria; order Squamata; family Sphaerodactylidae; genus Euleptes; species Euleptes europaea. Next base: position 60,769,081 of record NC_079316.1, on the reverse strand, counting down.
ATCTTCCACTTTCCCCAAGTTCATCTTTAGTGTCCCAAAACGTTTTACACTATGGAACAGAGCCTGCCCAGGAACGAAGGTCTGACTAACAAGAACAAAGAAACAACAATGTGATCATGACAAGAATACAAAGCACTATTGCAGCACACACAGTAATAAGATAAGATCAATACAAAAACATATACATACATATATCCTATGGTTGTCAGTTCTGGTTTTGGAAATCCTAAAGATTTGAGGAGTAGAGCCTGGGGAGGACAGGGTTTGGTGAGAGGAGGGACCTCAGCGGGGTATAATGCCATAGAGTCCTTCGTCAAAAGCAGCCATTTTCTCCAGGGGAACTGTAGACTGGAGATCAGTTCTAATTTAGCAAGATCCGCAAGTCCCACCTGGATCTGCAGGCAACCCTAGTTATTACACAATAACAAAGAAAATCCTCATGAACATAGTTCACCAACACAGTATTAAAAGAGATGAGGAATCAACATATCATGTACTATTGTTGTTGTTATTATTGTAGGGATCTGGTGTCAATCCTGTTTCAAAATAGACTCATTATGTCATGAGATTTCACTGGAAATTTGGAAGTGGCTTGGAGCACAAAGTGGACCGGAACTGCTTTTTTCCCCTTCAAGTACCCCCAACTGGCCATCTGATTGGTAGGGTTGCCAACCTCCAGGTACTAGCTGGAGATCTCCTGCTATTACAACTGATCTCCAGCCAATAGAGAACAGCTCCCCTGGAGAAAATGGCCGCTTTGGCAATTGGACTCTATGGCATTGAAGTCCCTCCCCTCCCCAAACCCCGCCAGCCTCAGGCTCCACCCCCAAAACCTCCCACCAGTGGCAAAGAGGGATCTGGCAACCCTACTGATTGGGGATCTTGGAGTAGGAACAGCATGTGGGATGCTTCCTGTTCCAAGTCCATGACCTGTCTATCAATGGCTAGGGGCGAGGCTTGGAGCAGAAAGCTCATCATGCCCACTTTCTTTCCAAGGTGCCATTTATCAAAGGAGGGGCCCAAAGAACTAGCAGGGGGAGGAGAATGGGATGTCCCTGGCCTGTGAATCCTCATGGTCCCCTACTTTACTGTTAAGATTAGTGTTATTATTAATGTACAATATTATTTGAATTCTAACACTCTTAACATTTGAAAGCCTCTCCAAAACAGTGAAAACATGACAAGTCCCTACAAATTAGATTTGACCAGTATCCTTGTTTACCACAGATCTATGGCACCAATGTATTGAGATCATATCTTCAGGAGATCCTATATTTTTGGTGTACTCACTGTTATTATAAAGAAGTAAATGGATTTGCAATCAGGTGTGACACAGGTCTCTTTGCTATATAAAAAAGGGACTATTTGTCCTGTGTAGCTATAGTTGGTATGGTGTGAGAAACATGAATGTTATTCAAATAGACTTTTATTTTGAAATTTAATGTTGAGCATATCTAAGAACAGCTCTTTACTTGGAATCTTCCAAGGGGAGGCTGTTTAGGCTGGAATAAGTCTCCTTGGAAGAAAGTTGGAGCCATGCCACTAAATCTGTCAAAAGCTGCAAAATGGCAATAATATTCTGAAAACGAGCTGTGAATGTCTTCTGAGATGAAGCAGAGTAGATGGAAGATATTCTTTCTCTCTCTCTCCCCCCCCCCCCTTGTGTTACAGCTTCATAGGAGAACAACTTGTTGCTGGGAGATCAGTGGAACCTGAGAGCTTTGATTCAGTCACCATTTTTTTCTCAGACATTGTTGGCTTCACCAAGTTGTGTTCTCTCAGCTCTCCACTGCAAGTTGTCAATCTCCTCAATGACCTATACAGTCTGTTCGACAACATCATCGAAACCTTTGATGTCTACAAGGTAAGAAAGATAGTATTAATAGAAGGAAATAAAAGGGACTGATTTTAAGGGCTTTGTGCTTATTTTCATTCCAGGCCTGGTTGGACTATGTCACATGTAGGGTTTCCAGCTCTGGGTTGGGGAATTCCTGTAGATTTGGGGGTGGTGCCTGAGAAGGGAAGGGTTTGGGGAGGGGAAGGACCTCAGAAGGGTACAATGCCATTGACGCTACCCTCCAAAGCATCCATTTTCTCCAAGGAAACTGATCCCTGTAGTCTGAAGATCAGTTGTAATCCTAGGAGATCTCGAGGACCCACCTAGAGGTTGGCAACCCTACACACATGACTTCATTTCACTAGAGAAACATCACAAAAACTGAGAACATGGAGTGGGAAGGATTTTGTGTTCTATCAAAGCTAATCCCGTCCCTTGACCTGAGGCAGAATAAATTACTTCATACTAAGTTATCCTAGAAGATTAGCCCATGCAACCCAGATTATAAATAATATGGCACAGGGAGACAAAAAGAGAGAGACCAGACTTTACCATACCAAATGTTTGCAGGACTATGAGTAACTTTGGTATAGCCCATAAAAAAGTTCAAATTAGTAAAAACGGAGCCAGTGCTATAGGACAATGAACCCCACTGATCTGGCTTCTTTCTTTCTTTCTTTCTTTCTTTCTTTCTTTCTTTCTTTCTTTCTTTCTTTCTTTCTTTCTTTCTTTCTTTCTTTCTTTCTTTTCTTTTCTTTTCTTTTCTTTTCTTTTCTTTTCTTTTTTCTTTTTTTTTTTTTGATCTGGCTTCTTTCTGACATCAAGTTTGCACTCTGGCTGGATATCCTTTCTTCCAAATGCTGTAATCTTGTTCACTGCACTTAGTGAGAAAGGCCACCTCAGATTCAGAATGTTGAGGCAATATGGTGGAGGATTCAGATCTGTTGAGTTTCCCTTTAGCCCTTAGGCCTTTAAATGACAAGAACAAACTAAGACCCACTGGAAATTAAGTATACTGGACAAATGGTAAAGCCACCATGCTTCATACTATTGAAGTATGAAGTCACCCCAAAGCTAGAGAATTTCTAAATAAAATAACAAGGTTTCACTCTGGGAGAAGTTTCTCAATTTTTCTACTTTGGTATCCAATAAGGAAAACCCTAATGACATCTGCTCTTTGAAAAGCATCTTTGAAGATAATCATGAGGAAAAAGATGAAATATTCTTTTCATCAAGTAATGTTTTGGTGTCAAGTAAATTTATAGGCTGTGCCCAAAGGGGAAGGAAAGGGCTAACTTTTTTAAATCAGCCATTCCCTTCTGAAGTACTGAAAACTCAGTGTTCATCCTCTCAGTTCTATTTATTACAGCATGAGTTTCACGTGCCACTAATATACTTCACTGTTGCACCTGTCAGCGCACTTTTTGTTCTCATTGTGCAAATTATGTAAACACTAATGATTAATTTGTTAACAGGTTGAAACCATTGGAGATGCCTATATGGTTGCCAGTGGCCTCCCCATCCGCAATGGGACCAAACATGTTGAGGAAATTGCTACTATGTCTTTGCACTTTCTCAGTGCAATGATCTCCTTCAAGATTGGGCACATGCCCAATGAGAAACTGAGGCTGCGTATAGGCATTCATACAGGTAAAGGGCATCAGTCTCCTCTGTATTTGGTTATTTATTGTCTTGATAGGTAGAAATTTGGCAGCCCATGTACAGTTTACTGATATATGCAAGTATTTGAGTGAAAACTTGCTAAATGAGTAAGGTAAAAGTATTTTTAATTTTGTCTTTTACGGTAGAAGTAGTGAGGTGAGTTTGATTAGCAACCAAAAATACAAAATGATCCAAATGAGTTCAGAATGTACAGTTTAAATTCTGATCCTACACAACTCTATTTATTAAATAAACAGTGGTGACAAGTACAGGTATCCAGCACCTAACTCAATCCAGTCCTAGTTGAGTGATCTTTTAAATTCACGTGTATATGATTGTGTGCTTGGCGCAATATTTTTATGAAATGAGAGTCCATTTAAGTAATAATGGTAATTTTTATGAAACTTCTGAAAAGTAGACAGAAAAGGGTGACACAATAGTTCTCTTATTTCGCAACCATTATTTGTTAGAAACAGTTCTTAAAAATCAATATTTATGTCTCTGTTGTAGTGTTGTTAGGCCCAGCCTGACAACCAGAGGGATATTGGGGGCAGAAATACCAAAAAACGACATCACACCTCTCTAGGAATAACTGGATATTCTATGGTAAAAATCCAAATTGTCCATAAGAACATAAGAAAGGCCCTGCTGGATCAGACCAAGGCCCATCAAGCCCAGCAGTCTGTTCACACAGTGGCCAACCAGGTGCCTCTAGGAAGCCACAAACAAGACGACTGCAGCAGCACCATCCTGCCTGTGTTCCACCGCACCCAAAATAATAGGCATGCTCCTCTGATACTAGAGAGAATAGGTATGCAGCATGACTAGTATCCATTCTAACTAACAGCCATGAATACCTCTCTCCTCCATGAATATGTCCACTCCCCTCTTAAAGCCCTCCAAGCTGGCAGCTATCACCACATCCTGGAGCAGGGAATTCCACAATTTAGAGTCTAAAGACTCTATGGTAGAACCTTAGAGTATCTGGACAATTTGGATTCCCTGGACAAGAGGCTACTGTTAGGACAGAATATGGAGAAACAGAATGGTTGCCTGTTGGCAAAGGTGTCAGAAAGGGATATATTTTATTTCCCTATCTCTTCGATCTATATGCATAACATAAAAGGAAAGCGGGATTAGATTTAGATGAAGGCAGACTGAAAACTGGTTTAAGGAACATTAACAACTTGAGATATGAAGATGACACCACATTACTGGGAGAAGGTAGTGAAGGCTTCAAACGACTACTGATGACGGTTAAAGCAGAAAGCACCAAAACAGGATTACACCTGAACATCAAGAAGACAAAAATAATGACTACTGAGGAATTACACGATTTTAAGGTTGACGATGAAGAGACTGAAATTGGAGGAGAGTTTTACAGACACCATGGACTGCCTAAAAGACAAATAAGACAAATAAAACAAATCATACTTTGGTCACATTATGAGAATACAAGACTCACTGGAAAAGGCAATAATGCTAGGAAAAGTTGAAGGTAGCAGGAAAAGAGGGAAACCCAACATGAGATGGATTAAGTCAATCAAGAAAACTACAGCCCTCCTCAGTTTGCAAGACCTGAGCAAGGCTGTTAATGATAGGACATTTTGGAGGTCATTAATTCATAGGGTCGCCATAAGTCAGAAGTGACTTGACAGCACTTAACACACACACACACACACACATTTGGTGATTTCTTAAAGAAGACTGATGAAACTTCTAGGTGTTCCCTGGAAGTTACCTCAGTCCTCTCCAGGAAATTTCTGACAACTCTGTACTTTACCATAAAGTTTCTGGTGATTCCTAGACAGGTGTGACCTCACTTCCAGCTTTTCCCTGGAAGTTATGTGATGCTACTGGCCAATTTCTAAGTGAAGGCAGGAAATAAGAGGGAGGGGCGTGGAATCCCCCAGCCCTGCTGGAAGACTGGCAACCCTAAAATGCCACTATAAATTATCAATGCATAAGCATATCTTAACATATTCTAAGTGTATTTTCCACACCTTCAACTGGTTTTAATAGAACCTGCATGTATATGTATGTATAACACTGCTGAGGAGGAGAGATCTGGGCTGTAAGGAGAAAGTAAGAAAAAGAGCTCAAGGTTGGTGGAAGAGGAGGCTGAAAGTGAGTGTGTGTGTGTTTGTGTTGGGGGAAGGGATAAAGAAGAGACAGGTAAAAGAGGACGAATACTTTTCCTGATCCTGGAGAAAAGGGTGATGTTCCAGTAGTCTCGTGATTTATGGACAGCTCTGGAGCAGGAGAAAAAACTAAGAAAAAAAATTAATGGAGGGAAGAGCCAAGAAGGGGAAGGACTAACTCACTAGTCTGTAGCCTGTCTTTTTGTGTGCCTTTTCTGGTCATATGATCATGGGATGAGAATTATTTCATACCTAGCTACTCTATAAAGCTATACAAGATGCTTTCTTCATAATTTGAGACTGTTATTTTTCATGTTGCATTAGTGTGCTTTCTAAAGATACAAGTAAATGGAAATTAGCCTGCCAATAATGTATCCTTGGAGCTCCCTTGTGAGATGACCCTGTTTTATGCTAGCTCATAAGAACTTCCTGGAGCTAGCATCTGGTGCTTTATTAAAATGGATTGATTTTATAAACACTGATAATTCTTATTTTATTTTTGGGTTGATGTCTTGGAATCACTAAATGTCTTGGTCCTTATTAGGGTTCAAAATGAGACTTTCCCCCAACTCACTTCCTAGCATCTTTGTGGCTCTCGGTTGTGTATGTGTGTGTGGGATTCTTTTCAAATAAACATTTTCAGTGCCATTTACAACCATCATAAAATAACACAGCAACATGAATGATTACTAGAGTGTTGGACTGGGACCTGGGAGGCCCAGGTTCAAATCCCCACTCCGCCATAGAAGCTTGCTGGGTGACCATGGGCAAGTCACAGCCTCAACAGTATTGTTGTGAAGATAAAACGGAAGAGGGGAGAACCATGCATATCACCCAGAGCTCCTTGGAGGAAGGGCGGGATAAAAATATACTCCATAAATAAATTAAAGATGACATACTGAGATTGCAATGAAATTATAGGTAGATATGTGGGCCAAATACCAATGAAATATTATCATGGCAGAACTATGCATAAACATATATCCCTCATCAGAGTATTTACATCAATATCTGTTTCAGTTTGCTTTGTGCACTAACACTTGGAACAAATACTGACATGTTTTAAAATATACTTCTTCTTATTAAATAATACTGTGTTGGTAATTAGATGCATGTCTGACAAATTAATGAACTGCACAAGTTGAAGTTGTTGTGATTGTTTCTATTAATCAGGAATTTGCTGCTGCACCAAGTAAAAGCAGTATCATAGCTGAGTGGGCCAAACAAACAAGTAGGATATTAGAAGGAGTAGTGAAACCAAGGTTACTTTTTGTAAACAACTTCTCTAAAAGATATCAGATAAAAGAGATGCAAGATAACATTAATGATGTTTCAAACACATATATCTTCAGTGCTGGACTGGGGACAACATAGTTATATGAAACATGTGGGTTATCTTTGCTAAAGACTGACCCAGATACACTGAGGCACTTCTATGTTTCAGACATGCTTATCCCCTGCCATGCTTATCTTGCATCTGCTTTTCATGTCACAGATGGAGATTTGGCATGAAAGAAGAAACCATGACAAAAAGCTCCCTGTCATGTTAGGAGGAAATAGTTACTCTGTTAGGAGCTGTGATTTGAAAGGAAGCCAGCAATGGAAGAAAAATGGTCTCAGCTTAGATTAAAACTTAGTTTTTGTGGTACTGTGTCTGTGTAATTTGTGGCAGATAGCTCAGATGTAACACAAAACAATACATCCCACCTAAAATGTTACCTATCAGACTTTGGTACCCCAAAAGTAAGTTTACTTAGCCCATACTCTCTGTCCAATAATGTCTGCCAACTCGACTGCTTTTCCAGGATTATAAGATTGTACTCACATTACATATTAGTACAGCAAAAGTATTTATGGGTGAAGTAAATCCCATCTACTTGTTCTTGCTAGCCCTGCTTCCTTCTTGCTTATTTTCAGCATCACTTCTGAAAGAGCTTACATGAGTAAGAGTTACATGAGATTGCACCGAATGTTCATTTATATTTCTTAGTGAAAAACACAGAATATTGGTGGGAATGTTGTATTTCAATTGTCTGTGTCTTCCTTGATGCTTTTCTTGTTATTGTAGGGCCTGTTGTTGCAGGAGTAGTAGGGATCACAAGGCCACGATATTGTCTGTTTGGTGACACTGTGAATACAGCTTCGAGGATGGAAAGCACAAGCTTACGTATGTCATATGATTTTTTTTTACAGAGGTAACAGACTAGGTGAACGCCTCCTCTCCAAGTGAAAGGAGAGAGCTCAAATCATGGGATGAAATAGTGCTAGTAGCAGAATGGGCAGAATAAAATATGAAAGATTAAATAGATGGGCAGAGCCAGCATGATGTAGTGGTTAAGAGCGGTGGACTCTAATCTGGAGAACCAGGTTTGATTCCCCACTCCTCCATATGAAGCCTTCTGGGTGACCTTGGGCCAGTCACAGTTCTCACAGGACTCTCTCAGCCCCACCTACCTCACAAGGTGTCTGTTGTGGGGAGAGGAAGGGAAGGGGATTGATTGTAAACTGCTTCGAGACTCCTTAAGGTAGAGAAAAGCGGAGTATAAAAACCAATTCTTCTTCTTCCTATGGGGTTGCCATAAGTTAGGTGTGACTTGACTGCACACATACACACACACAAATGGCTGGGCAGGGGCAGGTACAACTTGATTCAAGTACACATGTGCATTAATGCATGGACATGGAACAAAATGCCAGTATATTACTTCCCTTCCATTCACCCTTAATGCCCATCCAGACTGTAAATGACGCCAATATGTTTGAGAGACAGCTTTGTAATGAATGCATCCAGATCAATTATGAGATTATAAAACTTTTATATATATACACACACACATATGCTGGTGGAAAGTTCTGCCAAGGGTATGCAAGGCAAGAGACTGTCAGAGGTGGTTTGCCATTGCCTGCCTCCACAAAGTGACCCTGGACTTCTTTGGTGGTCTCCCATCCAACCCTGCTTAACTTCTGAAATATGACAAGATCTGTTTGCTAATGCATTCTGCTTTGAGAAATAGTTCAGGGCAGCTTAAATGGTACACAGCAGCTGGGAAAGTGTAATACTGAAGGGAGGCCATTGGGCAGTGATCCTTGGCATGTAAATAAAAGTTAGAAATGCTCAAGTATGTCCCTATTTTCATCTGTGAATTGCTGGCTATATTGACAATCCTCACCCTTGCCACTGGGTGGCAACTGCAGGGCAAATAGAGACATCCATTTTGTTGAAAAATTCACTCATTAAAAAAAAAAAAAAGGTTGCTTCAGGGCCCCTCCAGGATTAGGGGCCCTGAAGCTTAAGCTTCATTAGTTTCATAGTAGATCTGCCACTGTCTGGGAGACCCAGGTTCAGATCCCCACTCTGCTACTGAAGCTTGATGGGTTACCCTAGGGCAGTCATTCTTTCTCTCAACTGTATAAGCCTCACGCTGTTGTTGTAAGGGAAAAAAATTGGAGGGGAAAGGTTGATGTGGTAAGCAGCTTTAGGTCCCATTGGAGAGCACAGCAAGGTATAAGCTATCTAATTAAATACTAAATAAGTATAAAATTAAAGTCATGAAATGGGCCTTTTCTTCCTAGCTCACTGCACGTAATGTTGGAACGTTTAACTGATAGAAACATTGGAATTTTCTTTTCCTTCCCAATATTGGTGGTTAATATACAATCCCTTTCTTTTTGTAGCCCTCCAAATCCATGTCTCCATGATCACAGCAAAAACTCTTCAGTCCATTGGAGGTTACCATTTGCAAGAAAGAGGGACAATAAGAGTAAAGGTATGGCTTTTAGTGAATCAGACAGTTGAAATGAACCCAAAGATCATCTAGTCTAACCCTCTGTACAAAAGCAAGGCCCTCTTTGCCTCACCATATGGTTTGAAATTTCCCCTTCAGGCAACTTTCTACCATGAGCAAGAAGCAGGTATACTGCAGGATGTTAAAGAAGAATTTAGCAAGCCAAAGAGAAATATATAGAAAAATACTCCAGTAATTTAGCATTGTACGAAAGGTTGCAAGGCTAGCTTTAATTTCAAAATACTTTTGCACCAGCACTAGATAAAGGCTGGTCAGGTACTTGGGGAGTCACATATTTTGACACCTCCCTAAAGGTCAATGACTTTTCCTTATACCTTCCAGTATAAATGTGCACTTATCACAGATCAGTGATTTACATAGTTTGCTCAGTCTTTAGTCCAATAACTGTACATTTGTTTTTACATCATTAGAGATTGGACTTCTCTTGTGGGGATGTTGCATTTTCTAGACACTGGAGGTACTTCCCTTTGCTCTTGAAGGAAATGTACCAACCATTGTTGATATTATCAGTGTTGGCACAATGTGAATATGCAAATATCATGAGCATTTATTGGCTGTTGTCAGCAACATTGTTACTGAAGCTTCTCCAGCTCCATTTTGAACCCCAAACTTCATCTCGGAGAAAAGGTGTCAAACTCCAGGATGCCAATTGTCTCCAAACACTATCACTTCTCTATTTCTGTTATATCTTCTTGCCTTTGGAATACCAGTCATCTTGAGACTCACCTGGTACCCATCATGTTGTTCTTTAGACCCAAGGCCAAGACATGTGTTTTGCTCGGGATTGGGATTTTGTCTGCTTTGACGACTGCTTCCAAATGTTTTATACCCCTGGCTGTTTTTAATACTTTTTAAAATCACCATCCTTCTTAATTTTTGTACCGTATTATTTTCATTGTGTGAACCGCCTTGAGCGGGTCTCTTTCACTCTGATAGTTTAAATTGTTTAGAGAGTTATTTTCCTTGCTATATGCTGCATCTCTGCTTTGATATTATACCTGTGGGTTTACAGGGCAAAGGACAGCAACAAACTTTTTGGCTGAAAGGAAAAGCTGGATTTAACATGCCTTTGCCAGAGTTCCACTGCGATGTAGAAAGGCTCCCCAAAAGAAATGTGGAGGTAGGGCTATGGCTGAGCATTGTGTGCAAGAAAATAGCTCCAGTGATATTTCCAAGTCCATTGAGGTGGGTGACCCAAGAAGTGTCATAGCTTTAGAATCAATCTGTGAGAATGTAAAACACTTCTCCGTTGTGGTATATGCTGCAACACTGGAGTTTGAAAGCATGTTGCCATCTTACTTAATTGGATTAATGACCCGAGACATCTTTGGCCTCCCCCACATTTCCCTTCATGTCACATTCATGTCCTCCTTGTAATTATCCGACTCTCAATGTACTCAAACCTTTGCTTACGCAGTCTAGCCCTCTTTCACTTTGGTGTCCTTAAGGTCCTCATGCTGTTAACTCCTCTCTCCACTTTGTTCTGTTTCCCTTCAAGAGGTGACTATGCTAAAATGATTGAAACGCTTAACAATGCTGTTCTATGAACATTTGATGCTGCCTTAGGCTGAGTCAGACTATAGGTTCATTTAGTTCAGTATTGTCTGACTGACAGCCGGCCCCCAAGAGAAGGCTGGTATTGGGATCAGCTGCATACAAAGCATGTGCTGTACTGCTAAACCACATATAAACAAAGTGCCGTCTGAACACATTGAATAATTCTGGTTCAGAAGCTGTACCTTTGTTCCGCACATCCTTGTCTCTGGGCACTGTCCTGGCAGTCTTCTGCAGTGGCGCTTGCTTTCTCTTGCTCTAGGTTTTTCAGTGAACCACTAAGTATCTAAAGTGATAGGAAGCGAGCCCTGCAGTGGAGATGGCTTCCATATGGCCTATAGAAATATGTGCAGAACAAAGGTATGAGCTTTCGAGAGACAAAGCTCCCTTCATCAGATACCTGGTGTCTGATGAAGGGAGCTTTGACTCTTGAAAGCTCATATTCTGAAAATCTTGTTGGTCTCTAAGGTGCTGCTGGACTCAAACCTCTCTGTTCTACTGTTGAGCAACATGTCTACCCTTTGAAACAATTACTTTTTAAGAGCCTGAACATTTTAATGCCACTCTCATATCCCCATATCTAGATGGTTTTGCTTAGGTTAGGAAAGTGACATGTGAAATTCATCTACAGTAAAAGGATGTCTCTAATATAAATGGGTGTGTAAAATATTAAGGTCAATAAAGAGAGCCAGGGTGGAATAGTGATTAAGAGCGGTGGTTTGGAGTGATGGACTCTGGAGAACCGGGTTTGATTCCCCACTCCTACACATGAGCAGCAGATGCTAATCTGGTGAACCTGGTTGGTTTCCCCACTCCTACACATGAAGCCAGCTAGGTGACCTTGGGCTAGTCACAGCTCTCTTAAGAGCTCTCTCAGCCTCACCTACCTCCCAGGGTGTCTGTTGTGGGAAGGGGAAAGGGAAGGTGATTGTTAAGCCAGTTTGATTCTTCCTTAAGTGGTAGAGAAAGTTGGCATGTAAAAACTAACTCTTCTTCTTCTTCTAATTAAGAAGCAGAGATGACACAAGTTATACTATTTGAATTAAGATTCCCAGATTTTTAAAATCTTGTTTAGAAAGGAATCAATTCAGTTGAGGCGAGCTGAATACTTTAAATGCAACTGTTATGTTGCAGTGTTATTGCCTGATTTGCACTATTAATTCTTCTCAATAATTTGCTTGTTGTCATGTCAAGTTGCTCTTGAAGACCATTGTAATGCCTAGCAGGGGAAAAGCTTTTAGACATTCTAAGCTATCTTGTCCTTCCAAGGAGTGTATGAAATGTGTGTTATTTCATCCATATGTTCACTGCAGTGCCACAGAATAGTTATCCACAGCTCCATCCAACAACACCCAATAGAACAGATGCTCTTGTAATAAACAAGGGACAGCTTACACAGAGTCATGCATGTCTTAACAGAGTACTGCTTCAGTTCATATTTATTGAATACACTCAGTTGATCCTTCTGAATACTGACAGTTGTTAATGCTAATTTTCACTGTCTTGTTGCTACCAGAAAGGCACCGCTTTCACCTACTACTGATTGCAGTACAAAATGGAGGAACTTGCATACAACATGACATTATGGCTATTTGGATTATATTTTGCTTCCCAATATGACTATCCTAAGCGACTTGATGGCATTTAACACAAACACATAAGCAACAGAGAGACTGGTGCCTTTTTCCCACTACTGTGAGAGTACAGAAGTTACATCCTTCAGTAGCTGGATAAGATGCTGTCAGCAGAATCTTCCAAGATTTGATTGGACTGAAATCTTCCAAGATTTGATTGGATTGAAATCTTCTGATTGGATTTGAATGGACTGAAAGATTCCAAGGGGAAAAAAAGAACTTTCCATGCTGGCAAACTAAATGGCCTCAGATGTGGACAGAAATAATAGATTTGGAGTTCATATTATCTCATACATTCTCTTTCATTTTAGAAAATGAAGTCACTTCTGCACTTAGAACCTAACCCAGTGTTTTGTTTTTCCTGATGGTGGTGGATATTCACACAAAAAGCCAGAGTCCCCTGGAATATTTAGGTGAGGGAGTTATTTTATGGTCACAGTCATTGTGGTGCAATATCAGAAGAACTGGTTTCCTCCTTTACATTTTCAAATGGAAAACAGAAGGTGGGAATCCAAAGGTCCATTTGGGCTCCTTTGGGCAAGTGGATCCTTTGTAGGATAATTATTTCTTCACAGTGGTATATGACATCCACAGGGAAAATGAAGAACAGCATTAACTAGGAAACTCTTAAAGGCCCTTTTCACTTTTACTTAGCAAATAAAGTCTGAATTCGTTTCACTCATTGGAGTTGTTGAAAAACTTAATTTTGGACAATCAAAGGATAAATCCAAAAGTGCAATGTACAGTTTGAAAAAGTGCCCCAGGGGCAATTCCCATTACCTTAAACATCACCTTTTCCTGTATAAGCTACCACCTTTGACTAATGTATTTTGCACATTACATGATGGCAAGGCATGTGAATGAACTTCCAGGAGCCAAGCCAAGCCCTGTTTCTGCCCTGCATCAGTGTAAAGCATGCTTCCGCAAATAAGTATCTCTTACATGCAGCTATTGTCTTCTTATCATGTAATGCATGAAGCAGCTTTCAGGACCACAAAATACCATAGTTAATTCTTTAGGTAGACACACTTGTGTAGAGTTCATTATTTACGCTGCTAAATATAAAGTAAAACTTTTAAGTCACTGGAAGTATATTAACTTTTAAAAACAACATGGCTAAAGAAATTATCAACTAAGGTGGTAATGCTGACCATTGTTATTTTAAAGTAATGTTCATTGAAGGATATAGGTTTTAAAATATGTTTACATTTAAGGCACCACTATGGCACATCATTCAGAAAAACTCTCTCAAGTGGATTCATGGATATGATATGCATTTGAAAAGGCCCAATCAATATTAGGTTTTAAAATTATTGAGAATGGGAATTCTAAAATTCTTTTACATTTAAATTCTTTTAGAATGTCAGAACTGCAAACTCTATTGTTGAAAGAAAAAGGAGCCATGATTCACCAGATGAACATAATGCTGAGGAATTCTTTAATTCAAAATGAATTAGTTTTTAAATACTGACATGTCAACCTCCTTGTCAATGTTTATAAGAAAATAAGTACCACTCCCCAATGGATCAGATCAAAGGTCCATCCAGTCCAGCATTTACACTGTTTCCAACACTGGCCAGAAAGTTCATTTTATGAACTTGGACTATACCTATCTCATTGAAGACAAAATCCATCTACCTAATGCAATCAAGAATTCTTTAAGATTAGATAAAGCACATGAATCAAAGAGTTTCAGTATGATAAGAGTTAGACCTTTTTCACTTTCGTCACATCTAGCAAACATAGACAGTTGCAACTAAATGTATATATTGTACTGCAACGGTGAGTTGAAAGTCAAGATCTAAATTGAGGAAGCACCTCTACTTCAAGTTGAGGAAGTACTCCCTCTACTGTGTGTATGTATATGGTCTTTTGTTCTCATGTTTAATACTGTCCAATAAACACTAAATGTACTGAATATATACCTTTCTACTTCATCAGTCACAGTCTAATAAAATCTGAAGGACTATCAATACACACTAGGGGGAAACATTAAACAAACCTCTGAAGGTACATCACAAGACTCTTAAGTTTTGATTCAAAATTTCACATACTCCGAGCTCTTTCTTGGGTTGTAGCTCACATTCCAAGAAACTCTATTACAGAATAGAATACAGCTATGACATGGAATGCTACACATTTCACATTTACGTTCACCAAATGTTATGCATTCTGACATTGCGGCCTGCAATAGGCAGCATGACAGATCAAGACCAGCCCAGATATGTTGGTGTTTTGTCTTATTTGATTAAATGGTGGTGTAATTTGCAACTCTCTGTGAGCTATTTTATATCCCTTCAGGGAGAAAAGTAGCATAGAGATGCTCCAATAAATAGAAATTTAAAATATTACTGATGGTGGAGAAAAGGCAGGTACAATATGGGTACCAAGTCTCCTCATGGCTAACATCTGCTTTGGAAGGGAGCGATTTCTATCAGGGAAGTTACCTGGTAGATGTGGAATCGGTAAAACTCCTTTACCCAAGTCTGTAGCAATGATCTTTACTTCCCCATCCTGTGGCTAAAAAAAACCAATTTCCCATATAACACATAGTTTGGCCCAGTCTTTCAGCACACATGTAGTTCATTCCGTAATATGTGTTGATTATACAAGGCTTCTCTCACCTGTGAGAAAGATGCTGAGATGTGATTCATAAGACTTTTGATGTAGCAAAGTCCTTTAATTTCTGCTTGGTAGTGTATTCTTGTGATAGCCCCTCCCCTGATGGGAGAAATTGCAAAGTGGTCATCTGAGAACTGCTAACTATCTAAAGGTTGGAACATCTATGTCTATGGCTTATGCCAACCAAATTGTTCTCTATTGTATTTTTAAACAAGACCTCCATCACAAATCCATGAGAGTTATGGTAACTGATCCCTGTAAGACTTGATTGCTTCCAGAGTCTGGACAATGATTTTGCTTCTTTGATGCCAACAGTCAGGAAATAGACTGAGGTTGCCTGCAGTCTTTGACCTAGCAGTTGGAAAACTCTGACGGTTAGCTTGCTTTTTATTTTATGGTGTTATTCCTCCTGACTTGAAATTTATATACAAAAATAAATGCACAGGTGGTAGAAATTGTCATTGTAATTCTCAAATGTCGCAGAAACAAAACATAAGCAGATGTTAATTTTCTTGTAAAATAATGCCATGGTAAAATAACCATCTCTGCAGCAGTAGGGTACCGAGAGGGTGATGTATCAGTAGCTGACGTTGGACTGGGTATTATAGTAAAACTGCACAGACTCCAAGCATGAGGAATAAATGGCAAAGAATAGCTGCAAAGTAAAGAGAAACAACAAAAGTGTGAAAGAGTGGTCTCAGATTTTCTAAATTTCTGCTAACCATAAGCTACCTTGACAACATAGAATTTTTTTAAGTATGTCATTTGTAATGTTCAGTATCCCGTTTCATGTTTTCTATTAGTTCCAGGATATTAGAATTTGGAGTTGTTCCAGTCCAGGTTTAATTCATGTTTCTGGATAAACTGGCAAGAGAAACTGCTATGGAGGACTATGTAGGCCTTGTATTCCTGTATTCCTTTCTCCTGAATAAAGTAACAAGATGCTTATTTAAAAGATAATCAGTATCTTCCTGGATGACTGCACCATCTTACAGTCATCTTAGCAAATGAAAGGCAGCTTTGTAGTGCTTTAATAACCAATTGGAAGTGGGGTGTACCCTTTTTCTTAGGACATGTCTGTACCAACACAATGAAACTAGACTGCACACCTATAATCTCACATCTACCTTGATAAGCAGGACCTCTGACCTATCAAAATATTTATTTTATTTAAAACATTTATTTGCCAGCCTACCTTCCATCTTAATGTTCCCAAACAATTCAAAGACATTTAAAAATACATATACCTATATAAAAACAATTAAACCATGAAAACATGGAGAAAGGCTAATAAGACCCACCCCCAAAAAAAGGATTCACTCATTGGCAGAAGACAATGATGGAGGGAGACAGATGAATTTTCCTGGGAAGGGAATTCTAAAGTTTTGTTGTCATGACCGACAAGGTCCTTTATTGGGTTATCACCCATCTAGCCTCTGAAGATGGCTGTAGTGGGTGGTCCTTTAGGTATGCGGGCTCAAGCCAGCCAATATCAGCACCTTGAATAACTGGGCCCAGAAGCAAATTGGGATAGTCCTGCACTATCTCTAACATAATGATATAAGTGCTATGAACAGAATCAGACTATCTGACCCCTTGATGGAAAAGCCCACCAACACTAATCAGATCATTGTATGCATCATGCAAAGCAGGCAGAGGGTCTTGAACTTGGAGCCTGGCTTCATTCACATAGAAATTAAATCTGTGTAATGCCACAGAGATCTGGCCAAGGATTAGCAAACACATCCCGACCATGAATAGGCTAGAGAAGGTTGTAATGAGGGCTTGCCCCTATAAAAGCTCCTTGTCCAGGTCAGGCCCTCTTTTTGGACAAAGGAACAAAATGGACTCTGTGTGCTGCTGCTACCAAAACCTGTTTTGTTTTGATTTTTTGCCTTCTGGATCTTACCTACTGCATTTGCAGGAGATGGGTTGTAAGAAATTGTAACTCTATTAGTACCCTCTCAGCCTACAGGTAGAAATAATATAATCAGCATTGCCACTTTGGACTATTATTAATTTCTGTGGGTTTGTACAGAAGGGCTTAGAGGACTACATCCATAGAAAAATATAATGTCCAAGAAGGAAATTTAAGTGTGAGCAAAATGTAAAACTATTATAATTCAGAGATCATCCATATAAATGGAATTCTTTACAATGTTTGCATGGATGTTGACAAAGTAATGCTGGATAATATGTAGCTTGGGGTAGGTTTGGTATTTTAATTTTTACCTGAAAGGTTGTAATTTCTGGATAAACCTCTACCTGTATTAAATAAGAAGAAGCAGAATATTCACAAGAGACAACAGAATGAAAAAACACAATGTGATTACAAACACGTGGCCACAAACTATATTCTGAAAAGTGTGGCTCATTCCAAAAAGTTGAATGCCTTCATTTTATTTCTATATTTTAATATGTTTTACGTTTTACATCTGCTAAAGCTTCATAAGAGCCAGTGTGGTGTAATGGTTAAGAGCAGCGGGACTCTAATCTGGAAGGAGGGGTTTGATTCCCCACTCCTCCACATGAAGCCTGCTGGGTGACCTTGGGCCAATGACAGTTCTCTCAGAATTCTTCCAGCCCACACAGAGACAGGCAATGTCAAACCACCTTTGAGCATCTCTTGCCTCGAAAACCCTACGGGGTCGCCATGAGTCACTTATGACTTGGTGGCACTTTACACACACACTAAGCTTTTCAAGGAGAGCCCCTATAAAGCACAGAGAATCTAAAAGGCTTCAAGGGCATGAATGAAGATAGGAAGATCCTTCTGGCCACAGCTATTACTTGTGCATCCAAGTAGTTTTAGGCCCAGGGGTACACAGAATGTGTTCTGGAGGGCCAATAGTAACCTTAACGCAAATCAAATCAAAAGAAAATTACCCCTTCCAAAAAGAATGGGGACTTCCCACCAATATTGCCACCATCTTTTATGGATTCCACCTTATCCACTTGACCACTACCACCAAACAGAGAATGCCAGAGAATGCTTGCTTTGCTATGTGGGGGAGGAGGGGGGCAGCCCACTCACTTCCTTTAAAGAAGACCAGATCTTGCTTTCCTCCAGTGAGGTATTGATGACTGGTCAGTAGTATCACAAGGTCACCCCAGTTGACCTAAACAAGTCCGAAAAGTCATGGCTCAAACTTTACAGGATGGTCTTCACAAATCCTAGCATTCTGAACACATTCCTATAGACAAAGTCTAACGAGCTCTTCGGCATCTTTGGTCAAATTGGGAGCAAGTCTTTCATCACCTCTACAAGCCAAGTTCCTACTGTGTTATCGTCCCTCTCCCGTGTATTCCAAGGAGCAAAGGCCTCATGAGACAGTGGAAGACTGTATCACAATGCAGCTGTATTAATTGCCCTCAACAACTATCTGTCTCACTCAACCATGACAACCTTGATAGTGCTATATCTATCTTGACAGTGCTATATCCCTCAGATCATTCTAAGCTCCACCTGGACCCATCATTCTCTGAGGGCAGGGCCATTTTAATATGCTCTCTAACCCCATGGAACTATTCTTCCATTTCATCTCTGCCTTAACCAGGTAGTGATCTGACCATTAACCCCCAGGATAGTAGAGCACCACCTGTGAAAAACCATAAACCCAAAGTGCATTCTGATACATTTGTAATACCCATTCTAAGCTGAACGCACTACAACTTGGAGACTGTGTATGGGCTTGCATTAAGAACCCTTGGTATGGATGCTAGGACTGATAGCTTCCAGACTTACAACGCTCACCATCCCTGTCTCGTCTGAATATTGATTTTCCCAGTTTAGAACTGAGTGCATACAGCTGACTATGTACAATTTTTTATTCTTTAGTCTTCTGAAGTCAGAACTGCTTTGCCCATGGCACAACAGTAGGGATGTGCAAAACTTATCATTTCTATTGAGCTTTCCACAGCTGAACCCCATAGTGTTACTAGAAAGAGCTATGGTGTATGCAAGCAGGGAGTGGGGAAGCAATGTTTGGGGGGGATGCATTTTTAAACAACTTCTACATCCCCCCAAAGTTGTTTATTTACCCTCCCTGCTTCCATGCACAATAGTTTATGCATCCTGACACTCTTTGTAGTCTGTGTTATGCAAATGTCTGAGTTTAAGCAAGATACTGCACATCCTACTGTTTCTGATTTTTTGTGTTCTCTGCGCCACAATATGCAAGTTTGTGCATGCAGCTTCTGTTAGCATGTGTTATCTTCAGAGAAATTAAACAGGATAGAAACACTACAAGGAAGGAACAGAACTGATGCCTGAAACACAGGAAATACAATATTGACTTCAGAAGTTAACTCTGGTAGATTATTACAGCATCCCTTCAAATCATCCTATTTTTTTATCAATGTAGTGTTACAATGGTGTTGCCTCTTCCAATCTTCTGCCTAAATTACAAATTAAAAACCTACCAAGGGCTAGCTGCAGGTTTTTACAGGCCATTGGGCGAAAACTATCCTTGGAAACCTCTATCATGGTCCTGTATCTCCTCCCCTACGAGTTACAACTGCTTTGCTCTTCCCAATTGCAGCTCCCGTCTGCCTCTCCCCAATTGTGGGCATGCTAGAGGAAACATAGGGGTGACCCTCTCACATCCCATTCAGGTCTACTGATGTGGTAGGCCTAAAAGGAGTGTGAAATAGGGTTCAAAGCAGGGGCCTCCGGGGCAACCACCCAATTCCCAGTAGGTGGAGAGCCTGGAAGTAGTAGCAGTGCACTCCATTCCTACACTCTAGTCCTCCCTTTCACCGCCACAAAGAACTTCTCCCACTGGAAAATGGGAGATTAATTGACCATCTCCAGTTGGATGTGGGCTTTGCTAACCTCTGCAACTGGCTCCGAACCTAGAATCGTTGTACATATTTTCACGCCATATAACTAGTAAGCATTACTGTCTTGCAATGTAATATCCTACCTTGAATAGAAATATTGTAAACTTACTGTTCACAGTGAGCTCTGCCATTAAAACACCTCCTGTTGGCTCCATACGTTGTCTTCGTTTTGAACATGTCTCAAAGTAACAGGGAAAACAAGTTGCTGCCATGTTAATTGCAGAATTGGAGAGGTGCAGAAAACAGAAGTCTCTCCCTAGCTAGGAAAACTAAACATGTACTAAACAAAAGAAATTTTCCCCTGTGGTCTACAAGAATAAACTGTCTCACATTATAAGTACAAGAAGAAATCATCTCATGTTAACCTTGTCCATTCTGATAGCTAGACTTCTGTAGCTAACCTTGTCCATTTTGATAGCTTGACTCCTGTGGGTCCAGGAACAACTATGTAGTAGAAGAAAAATATGTTTCTATGTGAATCTGTGTGTTAACTCAGAAGTAGGTCTTGCCCTTTAAGTGCAGATAAGACTGCAATTGCAAGTTATTAGAGATGGAACCAATACCCAATATTGTACTAAGGGCGTGAACAAATCCCTGCATTGTGCTGGGGGTTGGACTAGATGAGCCTGGTGGTCCCTTCCAACTTTATAATTCTATGAAATGAGCACTCATGTTGAATCTCATTTCCATTTCATTAAGAGACTGAGGTTTACCTACTCCTCCAAGCAAATCCCATTGTCTTAGTCTGTTTCAGCAAACATCAAAAAGGAGTCTTGTGGCACCTTAAAGACTAATAGATTTATTGAAGCAGAAGCCCATTTCATCACATGCCTAAAATGAACTAATCCATCAGTGGAATGTACACAGGGAGAATGAAAGAAAGTGTAAGTAGATACGGTGACTTTTCTATGAAAACATAGAAGGATACGTAACAAGTACAGTAGCTTGGCTGTAGTTGGAGCAAATGATATATTCTACCACAGATTCCTGCAAGTGGAATTTTTTAAATGTAAAATCTAATATTTTTGTGTAGTCTAGAGACTGACCTGACTCTGTTGTCCCCTGTAGTCTGCAGAAAGTACCCACCTCTGAAGGATTTACATCAGGCTTTCTTAAAATTATAATAACCCAGACAATGAAGTGTAGAGACGGATTGACAAGGCCAGACTAGTGCCCAGGGGCAGACTACTATATGACCAGCCCAGAAGAGAAAGTCACTGAACACCTCTGGTGTTGTTGATAGCTTCTTAAGGTCTTTCACATTAGCGACTACATGATTCCTTTGAGAGGAGATGCTGGGGATTGAACCTGGGTCCTTCTGCATGCAAAGCAGATACTTGTCACTGAGCCACAGCCCCTTCCCAATCATCAATTGACTGCAGCCCATGTCGAGCAATGGTATTTCTTGGCCTTGGGCCTTTCCTCGCTTACAGGGGCACCCTAATGTAAAACCATTACTCACTAACAGAGACTTCAGTACAGGAACCAGCCATTTTGCAGTCTATGTAGGCCGAATGGATCAGCTGCTATGCAAATAAATAAAGAAATAAATGGGCTGAAATTTAACATGAAAAAAATGCAACGTTTAGAAACTTGAAGGATAACATTTCAGTCTACCAGGACATTCTGCTGCTGATCTGAAAGTAGTCATTATTCAATAAAGTAACTTCAAAGGGACCATCCAGCAATAAACTGCGGAATTAGAATTCATCAATAGGTTTGACTGCACCGACAAAGGCTTAAACAGTCCTCAAACCTTTTGTAGATACTGCAGGTGTTAAATTGCTTAACTCAATTAGCCTAACTCATGATTACTAACTATAGCCTGTGCAAACAGTCACTGAGCTTTGAGTTTTGCATAGAAATGTCACAATCTGCATTTCACATTTTAAAAATGTATGTATTTTGCTGACTGAGAATCCATTTGAAGCATCTGACAACATGGACTCTAGCCCTTGCAAGCTTATGTTTTGATAAATTTGTTACTTGTTAAGGTGTCACAAGACTCTTTTCTGTTTGTCCTCAAGGCAGGGTTTCAAGCATATGAGTTTTAAGCATAAGTCTGCTTGCCTGGGGAGAGACTCAAAGGCAGACTGTTATCCCCTGCTCTGCCCTTCCCTGTACATTACTTTGTGGACAGCAGGCGGCTTTGTCGATTGGTTGAAATATTTGTGTTTTTCTGTAAGGTGAAGGTGTCGATATTGTAAGTCACACTGAGTCCACCTTGAGTGGAGAAAAGCAGTTTAAAGCACCCAAATAAATAAATAAAGGGCTGTTGTGGATGGGGGAGTGAAATGCAACTCCTCAGCTCAAAACACATAGTTGACATTGCTAAAGGGATGTAGTGTGCATGTGGGAACATCAGAGGACCATGGTGGAAGAAAGGGTGGCTAATCTCGATTTTGAATCTGCGATGGGTATGATTTCCTCGCTGAACTGTTGCAACGTCTTGTTTCTGGTGTTATCTTATGCATGCTTCCCGCTCAGATTTTCTTGTAATACAACATCATGCTCCCATCATTGCCCCAGCAATTTAGTCAACAGTGTCAACTATTAGACGAGATTTGGAAAGTTGACACTTTTGTCATCCAAGTGGGCATTAAGGCTGATGTTGAACTATTTGGCACACTTCATAAACACAAAAACCATTTTATCCATTACCAGATGTCATTCTTCCATGTAGGATTTTTATCAAGGGGCCCTTCAGGGTAGAACTACACATTAGATGTAGTTCTGTTATTATTTTAAAGGGAAAATCATTGACAGGAGGTGCAGCTATTCTTTTATTATAATAGAAGGAAGCACAAGGGCTAGTTTTAAGGGGAATGCTGGTGCAGCAGGGAAAGGGATATTTAACTCATTGCTTGCCAATTTATCATAACCCCCCCCCCAAAAAAACCCTAATTTGTTTGCCTGTGCATTTTAGGTACCATAAAATGGCAATTTTGAACACAAAAATACTTCCAGGAGAGTTTAATCATTCCCACCCCCATGCTGGTGTTCTTCCTTCAAACTCACAGCTTCTGTGGTCAAATCTGTTTTAAAAAGTCATTGGGAAAAGTAATCACAGAACACTTCTAATTTTGCCCTCAGACTGGGTTTGACTTCCAGGAACGCTAGACCTGTTTTCGTGTACACAGTTTGGTAATAT
Source organism: Euleptes europaea (assembly GCF_029931775.1). Taxonomy (NCBI): domain Eukaryota; kingdom Metazoa; phylum Chordata; class Lepidosauria; order Squamata; family Sphaerodactylidae; genus Euleptes; species Euleptes europaea. The sequence goes on along the minus strand of NC_079316.1, from coordinate 60,745,832 downwards.
GTTCTGGCTCCCCATAGTGAGCAGAACCATATTTCTTCTACTTTTCTATTTATTGTGAAGGCACTGGCAAACAACCTCTGTTAGTCTCTTGCCATGAAAGCCCCAAAAGGGGTCGCCATAAGTCTGCTGCGACTTGACGGCACTTTACGCACACACACATTCTATCTTCTGAGGAGCTCTGGGAAGCATATATGGACTTTCTCATATTGTCTCCACAACAGTACTGCCTGATAACTTCGGCTGAAATATAGTGACTGGTCCAAAGAGCTTCAAGGATCAACAGGGACTAGAACACTGTTGCCCCAATGTGTGCACTGCACTTAAGGCTTTTTAGTTGCTTATGGCATAGTGAAATTGAAAAAGGGTTAAAGAAAGCTGTCTACTACTGAAATGAATATCCAGTTTTTAATGGAACCTGGGAACAGTTTGGTAGCCTAGGCTGTAATGCTGGTTACAACTTTAAAGAGCTTACCACAGCACAGGAGAACTTCTCACTGTCACACACATGTGTCTCACAATGCAGCCACACCTTGGAAAGCTTGGGGACATTTCGAAACCGGAATGCGTTAAACTGGAAGGTAGCCCGGCTGTCTTTCCCATTTTCATGTACTATAATGGAGCTATCGGTTGCACACCTGAGTGACATGACAACAGGCAGTGTGAGAATGAGAAGAGTCACAATGTATTGCTATCGCTAATAACCTCATTGCACCCATTTTGGTTTTTGCAGGAATAGGACATATGGACTGCAGTAGACCAACTATACCAGGATGTTAGATTCCATTTTGTGAAAGAAAAAAGAAACTGGACAGACACACGTGAGCATGCCATATCATCTGTTCATGGAGCATCACACCCATTAATTGGCTCGGATCACAGTGCTTATGTACCAAGCACTATATTGATAATCTTATGATTTGTTCACACACTGACTCATCCTTGACTGTTTCAGGATTGTGGGAAGACACATCAAACACCTATGATAATTATCTTGCTTGTAAAACTTTTTCCTGTGCATGTTCTACAGAAGTAAGTTGCACAGCACAATCCAAATACATATATATAGGACTATAGCCCTAGAACCAGATCCAGTGTCAACAAGTCTGCCTAAATTCACTGGAGCTTACTCACAAGTAAATGTGCATGGGATTGTCGTTCCAAGGCCCTTTCTGTAAATAACCTGCATTATTTAATGGGATTTGGGAAGGTATCCCAGGCCTTGCCCTGACCTCGATGGCCCAGGCTAGCCTGATCTTGTCAGATCTCAGAAGCTGAGCAGGGTCGGTCCTGGCTAGCACTTGAATGGGAGACAGCCAAGGAACACTAGGGTTGCTATGAAGAGGAAGACAATGATAAACCACTTGTGTTAGTCTCTTGCCTTGAAAACCCTACTGGGTTGCCATAAGTCAGCTGTGACTTGACGGCACTTTACACACACATCCCAGGCTTCTGAAATTTTATATTACTTCTATATGCATGGAATTTGTTCATTACTTGGCTTATTTACATATGCCTTAACCTAGAGTTAATTAGACATTCAGGATAACTACACAGCTCTGTTGGGACTATGCTCATCTGATTGGATGCATAAACACTCTTCTATTAAAAGAAAAGTAACACACTAAGGAGAAGAGAGCTCCTGGACTCTACGTAAGGAAGAGTTAGGAGGAGCTGATTAAGATCAGCAGGCAGAGGTGAGAGCTAGTTATCATGACACTGTCATGCATTTGAGGGTTGGGGTGATGAAGGCCATATAAGTAGGGTTGCCAGCTCCGGGTTGGGAATTACTTAGAGATTTGGGGGCGGAGCCTGGGGAGGGCGGGGTTTGGGGAGTGACTTCAATGCCATAGAGGCCAATTGCCAAAATGGCCATTTTCTCCAGGTGAACTGATCTCTATCGTCTGGAGATCAGTTGAATAGCAGGAAATCTTCCGCTACTGCCTGGAGGTTGGCAACCCTACATATAAGGGACCTACCCCCTTCTCTTTTTGACCACCAACAAGGGAGACAGAGGACAGCAGGAGTAACAGAGCAGGGGTGCATGTGGTTGAACAAGTATGTGGGGGGGGCGTTTACTGGGGGGGGTTAAGGTATTTTCACATCTATCTCCCTCCCCAGAAGACCCTTCCTGCATCCCTATTCTGCAGTTGGCTCCTCAGCTCTCTGCATCTAGCAATACAGAAGCCAGCCTCCACTCTATCCTCTCACTTTTGTCCCAGCAGGCAGAGAAGGACAGAGCAGGAAGCAGCCACCTGGAAGGGCACAGGTCTTCCTGGGTTTCTCTAGTTAGGAGCTTACCGGTTCTCCCTCCCCCTTTACCAAAACAGCCCCCAGGTCATTTTATTAACTCAGTGCTGTCTTGTGTGATTATTCTGAATGTTTGGGTCAGCTAAAATAAGAAAAAGAGAAGAAAAAACAAAAAGAACCACAAGTGATAAGAAGTCCCACCTACAGATCACCCCATGAGCTACTCAGAATGGCCTATGCATTATAAGGTACTTATCCAAAGGTGCTCCATCTCATGAGAAGATGGCTCATTTGGACACATTCAGACCATTACTTACCCCTTAGTTATCAGAGGCCACTGGATTTGATAGAAGTACTCCGATGAGGGAGTTGCCCAACAATTGGTCAAGACTACTTTAAACCTGGGGGAGACCAAACAGATGTGAGCAATGCAGGAGTGACAATTTCCTAGTGGGGATGATTTATTTTAAAAACCATACCTGGCACTTAAGCCCTTTGCTTCTACTCCAGCAAATATATCTGAACCAATGTCTGCAGTTTCAACTATAAAAGGGGCTTCTTTCTTGGTTGTAAACTTGGCATTCTAAGAAAGAAAATGGTTCAATGAGTTAATGTAATACAGTCAGAAGGCAATTGAGACTGGGAAGGGCAGCCATGAAGGAACTAGAAAAGATCCTTAAGTATAAGGAAGTATCACTGGAGACCCAGATCAAGGTAATGCATACTATAGTGTTCCCCATTACTATGTACAGATGTGAAAGTTGGACAGTGAAGAAAGCTGACAAGAAGAAAATTGATTCATTTGAAATGTGGTGTTGGAGGAGAGCTTTACAGATACCATGGACCACCAAAAAGACAAATCAGTGGGTTCTAAATCAAATCAAGCCTAAATTCTCTGACTACACAGAGGCTATCCTACTTTGGTGATATCATGAGAAGACAAGACTCAGTGGAAAAGACAACAACACTAGGAAAAGTTGAAGGCAGTACAAAAAGAGGAAGAACTAATAATATAGGAAGCCATGGTCTCAATAAAGGAAGCCACAGGAAGGAATAAGGGAAGGCTGTCAACAATAGAGTGTTTTGAAGGTCATTAATCCATAGGGTCAGCATAAGTCAGAAGCAACTTGATGGCACATAACATACACATAACAGTCACAGAACCAATGAACTGGATATAAAGCCAGCTGTAAAGCTCTTCTGACACTGCCAAGATAGCTTTTCTGTGACTATAGGCTGGGACTATAGTGTTGAATTGCATCTCAGAAGTCACTTCATTCAACATGTACTATCTGCTAAGCTGTGCTCTCATTCACATGAGAGACCACCAAGCACCAGCCTAGATTTCTTCATTCCAAATGTTAAACAGGAGTCTTGTGAGACCTTAAAGACTAACACGTTTTTATTCAAGTATACATTTTTGGGGACTAGAGCATGATGCCCCTGGGTTCATGCTTATTCTAGAATTCTAGAATAAGCATGTCAGCCTTTAAGGTACCACAAGACTTTTTTTTTTGCTGTAACATAACAATATAGTTACCCTTCTGTAATTCCAAATTTTAAAATGCTGAAATGGTTGCATGAAATGGTACATCTCTAGCACAATTGTTTCATTAGGAATACGTAAAGGTAAAGGTCCCCTGTTGCAAGCACCGGGTCATTCTTGACCCATGGGGCGATGTCACATCCCGACATTTTCTAGGCAGACGTTGTTTACGGGGTGGTTTGCCAGTGCCTTCCCCAGTCATGTTCCCTTTACCCCCAGCAAGCTGGGTACTCATTTGACTGACCTCGGAAGGATGGAAGGCTGAGTCAATCTTGAGCCGGTTACCTGAACCCGACTTCCATTGGGATCGAACTCTCAGGTCGTGAGCAAAGCTTTGGACTGCAGTACTGCAGCTTACCACTCTGCGCCACGGGGCACAAACCAAACTTGACTGACACGCTCCAAAGAAATAATATGGTAGCTTTGAGACTGAGGCTGTGCTCAAAACTATGGTCCTCTAAATGAGACAATGACATGATCCCTGAACGTTTTTGTCTGCCCAGAACCCAAACCTGCTCACATTCTGTGTGTAAAAACACCCCAAAAGAAAAGCAGGGCACAGCAATTGCAGAAAGCTTCGATCACAGGACCAGGATCATACAAACATAGGACAGCAGCAGCAGAAAAGGTCAGGGGAGGGGAGGGGGCATGGTTTCATGCCCACATCCCATTTTGAGACAGTCCAGTTTTGGAAAGACCTTTCATCTCAGATCTAGACTACTGTATTAAGAAAATCAGGCTACCCTATACGTATAAACTTTGGCACATTAAATTGAAGCCCTGCTAATAAAGATAAATTACTTATCTATCCCAAACGGCATGTCGTTAAGGAGACAAAATCTATGCAGGTATTTACTTGCATAGCCTCCTCCAGTGTGAAACTGTAAATTAGGGATGCTAACCTCCAGGTGGAACCTGGGGATCCCCAGGAATTATGGCTAATCTCCACTGGAGAAAATGGATGTTTTGGTGGATTCTATGGCATTGTACCTCACTGAGGTCCCTGTCCTCCCCAGGTTCCATCCCCAAATCTTCAGGAGTTTCCCAACCTGGATCTGCCAACCCTACACATCATCCCCCGCCAGTGGCTAGGGGGGACCTGGCAATCGTACTTTAGTTATATAACTGTCACATGTAGTCTACTAGCAGTGTCTTGCTTGAAATTTTCTGACACCACGAGTAAACCAGGATTATAAAAGCAGACACAGCTCAGTTTTACTGACATCTACTGCTGTGGGGTCATGGGAAAATGCCAGTCACCAGATCCCCAAAAAGAATCTGTTCAAAGTATCTTGCGGTCCGGCCTCTTTATGGTAAAATCTAGGCCATTCTCTGCCTGAGATTTGATGGAAAAAATTGGGCTTGATTTCTAGTCAAGCAGCATGTGCTCACACATTCAAAATCCTGAAAAGGGGGGCAGAACTTTCAGATAAAAGCTTCATGGCACAGGACGATTAGAAACCAAATACAAAGCAGATCCCAAGAGAACATTAAGCATCTTCTGCATTCAGAGGATAGCTAGGTAAATTTCAGGAGGAATGAAAGGCACTTCTATGTGTAATGAGACCTAAAAGACAAGATACACATTGCCCTTTGTTTGTGACTTTGAGCTGGTTTCTAATGGTTTCTTACAGTACGAATGCAGTTTGTAAAAAGTATCAGCAAGAGTCTGTCGTAATAAAGAAAATTTATGAGATGCTGTGCTTAATACATTGTTATGTTGTCATATAGTTACAAAGACCAATGCAATAAACAGTCAGAGAAAAGGGACATTTTGGGAGCCATGCTGTTAATAATCTCTGCATTAGATTCATTTTTACCACAAATGTTAAATACAATTAAAATCAGTGGAGTAACTTCATTGTTCAGGAGCATTATCCTCATCTTGTTAGCCAAGACCCCATAAGTTAAAATACTTAAAGACTACTGGATTGGGCCTTGAGCTGTGGATCTATTTTCATTGTGGTAAGTAAATACATACGCGGTTGTCATAATTTAATTACTACTACACCAAATGAAGGCTTGTATGAGTGAGATTGTAATCACATAGTAGATAGCACTAATAATACATAGTCTCAGCTTCAACTGGGAGCAGTTGCATGGCAAAATGTTCACCAGTGCTCCTGCTTACACCTATTAGAATCCTGAAAAGTTCTATCTGTGTCCTGTGGTACTTCCATGTGGTGTGGTACACCAAATACAGATGTGACCAGCAGCAATGGAGCTGGCTGCCTATAAAGCTATACAGTTCCTGGATGTTATCAAATGTCTTATTCTCTTTACCGTTGCACCACTGAGAGAGTTCCTGGTCCTAAATTCCGTGAGACTGCGACCCATCCAGCTCCTCCCAGCCTTGTGAAACTGATTGTAGATATCAGCACAGTACTTACAGTATAGAAGTTGAGGGATAACTGACTTTCAAATGAACCGGAGCTGCCATTCTTCACATGAACTGTTGCCACTCTAAAAGAGGCAGAAAAAGTCATATGACTAAATCATACGCCATTGAAAGTGTAGCGAGGCATATTCTAAGAGATGGAGCTTCAACCAATCAAGGCAGAGTTACCTTTGGTCAAAGGCAGCGTGGTTCACCAAATAGTTTGCATGGTATGTGCATGTAAATGAATAATTCACAGGCTGACTCTTCACAATCACTGAGCTGTCATTGGAGGTGATGGAGTTATAGAAATGATAGATGGAACTTTTAAACTGCACCAGAGGAAAGATACAGAGATAAATTTCTGCACAGCAAATACAATTCTGGTTATAAATTGTCAATTCACTGGTTAATTTTTCAACATTCTGGATGAGTAGCCACATGACTTCAACACATTAAAACAACGCAGAAGGAGAAAAAGCATAGGCTGATGCATCTGATGGAGTAGGCTCTATAATAGTTCAGCTCACTGAGTTATGTTTTTAAGGTGGCACACCTCTTTTTTGCTCAATCTTTTATATTTCTGGGGCTGGCTCACATATTTATCCAGTCTAGGATTCACTTTAATGGCTCTGTCAAAGGGTGCGGGTATGTGCCTCTTTCCAACATGCTCTTAAGGTGAAAGAATTGCCCAAGTTTGACATCCACACATGAGCCAATGTATCTTGCTCCCATGTTGCATTAGGTGCAAGGTGGAAGGAGTACGGAGCCACTGATCCATGATGTCAAGAGAATCACTGAGTACGTGAATGAGCCCGCTCTAAGCAGTAACTGATGGCTCTGTATAATGTCTTTTCTGAAGAGATTTTTTTTAAAAAAAAAACTGTTGTGTAGATACATTGAACAAGAATGGTACTCAAATGTTCCAATATCACACATTTAAAAAAAGTTATCGGGGGCCATATGCCAAGTTGGGCAAATATGTTTATGCTGCTTGTTCCAAAATATTCTGCTCCTTACTTCAAATATACAAATGAAGCCCTAACAAGGCAAGATGCTATTCTTGAAACTAATATTCTTAATAGGCATCTGAATACAACTGGGTTGTATTATATTAATGTGTAACGTAACCTCCAGCATGTTAACCCAGTTTTGATTTTCTCAATCGATTGTATCAGATACAAGGGGAAATGTATTGAACCATTTGTTAGGGAGAAGAAAAATGAGAGTTCTTTTAGAGATGTTGCTCATTAGTTCAACATTCTAAATACATTTGTTTAGCATAATATTAATTGCAACAGTAAGTAGTTTCCCAGGAAACAATTGCTATAATACAAGAAAAGTGATCACAGTTTGCAAAATAAGTCAGCTTTAGCAAGAGCTAAATTAATGGTAGTAAATCTCATTGCTTTAGTCCAGGCTTCAAAGCTGCATGGGAAATTTAAGTGCTTAGCCTTTAAAAAAGAATAATAGTACCTATAGATAATAGGAGGAGGAGCAATATAAAAATACAAAAGTGTCTTCAATGAGTATTTGCACTCTAACATCAGTGCCAATGACTAATTTATATAAAACAGTGTTGAAAAGGACAACACTCTGAAAAATTGTGCCCATTTTTCTTATATTCTATTTCAAAGAGAAAATAAATCATTTTATTGATATGGGCTCTGGCTCATACATGTATTGAACAAATCACCATGAAATCTAGGGAAGGAAATGTTTTTTATTTAATCTACTTACATCTGATTGGGTTCCACAGTATGACTTATTTTTGGGTGACAAATCTGGGATTGTAAACTGGTAATATCCTGAATCATGGACCCCATTGTAGCAAACACCACCAAGAGCCAGCTGATTAACTTCCCATCCATAAGGACATTCAGGGATTTTAGTAATTATGGTTTTGGGATAACAATATACCAAAATGGCATCTAAAAAGAAAAAAGGTGCAGATGTAATATAGTGACGGTAATACAGTTAAGAAATGTATTCTGTCCTTTAATGACAACAACAACAACAACAACAATAAATCCAGGCCTCACCTTGGCGGCCCAAGCTGAGTTCTGATAAGCTTTGGCTTAAAATAGACACTCAATATATACTACTGGCAGTTTCTATCCCTGATATGAACATACATTTTCAATAGTTTTAAAATAGAAATAGGTGCTCATAAAATATATTCCAAGATATTTAAAACAGTTTGGGCATCTTTATTCAGCATGTCATATGACATAAAGGGCACTTTCACACATATCAAATAATGCACTTTGCATCTGGATTTTACTGTGAAATGGCAAAATCCACTTGAAAATGATCGTTAAAGTGCATTGAAAGCAGATTGAAAGTGCATTATTCATAGGGTTGCCAAGTGCCCGGTGGTTGCGGGCAAAACCCTGCCAATCCACCCTGCTGCCCGCCAACCAGCTGAGGATCGGCCAGCAAGTGTGCACACGCTCCTGCACGCCGCGCCAAGTCACTTCTGGTTTACACCCAGAAGCGCTGCATCACAAGGGGCCTTTTACCACTCACTCCTTTTACCACTCAAACTGGGAGTTTGAGTGGTAAATGCCCCCTTGCGAGCATTTACACCCAGAAGTGCCGCATCACACAATCCCTGCCTCAGCAATACTCCAAAAACCTCCCACCGGAGGAGAGGGGGGACCTGGCAACCCTAATTATTCAGTATGTGTGGAAGCGCAGAACCACTTTCTTCCTTTCTGTTTTTCCCCACCGTTTCCATTTATCTGATTTTGAATAAATTCTGTTGTTTTTCAGTCTCTTACATTCCAAATTGGTATGTAACAAATGTTTAAGCTCATGGTACCATCTACTACTGCCCAAATAGCAATTCGGTATTAACTGAAGCTAAAGAATGACACTAAGGGTATCTTGTCTTGATCAGCCGATTGTAACATTAACTATTAAGTATAACAAAGGCACTACATACAGGGCCGTCTTAACAGCATTATGGGCCCCTGGGCAAACCGGTGTGCTGGGGCCCCTACGACAACCACTCACAGGAATAAAAAGTAAATGGTCGATAATAGTATTTATTTATGGCAAGTCACGTAACATACACAGATTAGCATAGGGCTATACTCGTGGGGGCCCCGGGCAAGTGCCCATCGGGCCTATGTGTTAAGATGGCCCTGACTACATACTATGCAGGGCAGATAAGAACATAAGAAAGGTCATGCTGGATCAGATCAAGGTCCATCAAGTCCAGCAGTCTGTTCACACAGCGGCCAACCAGGTGCCTCTAGGAAGCCCACAAACAAGACAACTGCAGCAGAATTATGCTGCCTGAGTTCCAAAGCACCTAATATAATAGGCACACTCCTCTGATCTTGAAGAGAATAGGTATGCATCATGACTAGTATCAATTTTGACTAGTAGCCATGAATAGCCCTCTCCTCCATGAACATGTCCATTCCCCTCTTAAAGCCTTCCAAGTTGGCAGCCATCACCACATCCTTGGGCAGGGAGTTCTGCAATTTAACTGCGCATTGTGTGAAGATAGTCATTGGACCTGACTTCTCAGAGCTATGTCCTACAATCTCTAAAGTACATTTTAAATGCAGCAAAAAAATGAAAAGAACCATAAATGACACATTAATCCACTATGTACAGTGGCAACATACCCACAGTTGTAATATTTCAATTTCCAGTGCATTTCCAGTGCTACTAGCCTTTCTGTGGGGCATATGATAATTGGGCAAGAAAAGGCAACACAGTGTTGGATCCATCTAGCTTTTTGATTAAGGAAAAAGGAAAAAAGGAACACACAAAAAGGCTATGCCGAGGACCATGGGGCCATGTGGGATAGGGGCTAAAGAAGGGAGCTGGGTAAGATTGAGTGGAACAGCTGGATGGATCCATCCAACAAATAATATCCGAAGGTCCTTGTGATCCCAATTTTTTGCTACCCCTTCATCTATGAAAAAATGTATAGATCAGTGCAACTTTGCATGACCTAATTTGACTGAATTACAACCTATAACAGTGATCAAGATCAGAGGAAAACATTTAGTGCTGTCAGTTGCCACAATTAAGAACATTCTTTGTTCCTGACCTCACTAGGGGGTCATAGGGTAACATTCTTACTTGTAGAAACTGCATTCAAAGAAGTCTGAGTACAAATCCCAGAAGTCCTCAGACTCATAAGCTCTCTCTTCTTTCCCTTATCCCTTGTATGCTGAGACTGACCACTCCCCGGCTTAGAACTAACTACAATTTGTTGTCAACCAGGTAAGTTTAGAATCCACTTTTCTAAGCAAGGAACAAATCACAGTATGTTAAACTGCCCAGTTGGGACATCTCAACAAATTGCAGGTTAATTCTAAGCTATGTCTTGGCAAGTGCATAAGAAGAAGGGGGAGGGTGTTCTGGAGACTGACTTGTTCTTGTCATGAACAGACTGAGGTTTGTTTGGTCTGAATGCAGCCACTGTCCCTCAGTCTTGCTTCTCAAATATGAAAAAAAGGATAGCCGTACCTGTTTCACATGGTACTTGAGATGGCTAAAATGATTTAAAAAATTATTCTTCGTGCATTGAATACTATATGAGTGATCAATAACAATAAAGGGTAGAGAACAGTATAGCAAATGTATATTCCACTCAAAGTGAATTTTTTTTTTTAGTGCTGTGGATTTCAGTGGGAGAGAATTCAGAATTTGGAATCAACTGAACTTAAATGCATAATTTGGATTGGTTCATACCCCATATGAGTCAACATTAATTTATGTGCTTTATCATCTCTTGCTGTACAGAGAAAATGCAAGCAAGGTTTCACATTTGTAAATGGGCTGTGGTGAATCTTCACATAGTACAAAACCTGTTTGCTTGTTTAATATAACCATATATTTTGATGGTAATTTAATTGCAAGGAAGAAACAGCTCTATTTTTAAAATGAAGTTATTTTACCTGCTTTATTTGGATTGCAAGAAGCAGCAACGCCTCGCGCCAAGATGACCCATAGTAGAAAAGCAACCATCACCATTTCTTCCAGGGATATTAAACACTAACCAAAGCAGAACTTGATTTTCCAAAACGCTGCTAGATCTTGACACCCTTACATGTGTCAAACCTGTTTGCGGTGCCTGTTAATTGCCAGGAAAAAATGAAATAGGAAAACTTTCACTTGTAATGAAGTTTGGTTCCCAATGTCATAAAAGAAATCGTTGTTGTTGTTTTTAAACACTTCCTCCACCAATGAGGTGAAGAAATACTTGAGAAATACTAAAAAGTAGTAATACTTGAGAAATACTAAAAATACCCTTGAGAAATACTAAAAAGTATATTTTCTAAAAGATATAATAGGGGACCCTAGGATGCCAATATGAGCACTAGGAAAAATTGTGTTTGGATGGAAGGTAAAATGTGGACACTGCAGGTACAAGAGAGAGAATTTGATTGGAACACATAAATTACAAACATTTTAACACACTGAATACAATTGACATTTCTACAGTTAATTGGATTATGTTTATTCTTGTAATCAAGCATTCTTTTTAAAGAATATGATTATTAATACTTTCTGCCATTACTATTGAGTTTCAAAACGCCACAAACAATTCTAATAAAAATGAAGTATTCATGAGTCTCAAATCATATGTTTAAAGCCACTGGTGGTATTAATCATAATGATCTTTTCATATTAGACATTTTTATATTACTAAAATAAAAGATACGAATAATTCACTAGACAATAAGACTCTACAAACATTAATTGATATTAAGGTCTATCTAGGCATCTGTATAAACTTTTAAATCTATGTTATACATTACTTTATACACACACAGTTATAAAAATATTTTTATAAAATAGATTCCAACTTATCAGTGATACATTTTTTTCATTAAACTATATACGCTTGTTCAGGGAGATGTTTAAAAATCATCATACATACAGCACAGGCACAAGCTTGCAGGTGAAGGTGTTCATTCTCCTCTTCAAAACGAATAAGTGTGTATCTGCTTTTCCCAAGATGTCCTTTCAAATAACACTGGCTGGCATTATCTTTGCTTTATATAGGCCATCTTGTAAAAGGAGCCCTCTGCGTATTCAGCTTTGATTATCCCATGTGGGGAAAGGGGGTTGGGATAGATAACAGGATGGATAATTTCGTTCTCTCCACTACAAGAGCGAAGTTTCAGTTTTCCAATCCATAGTTTTACCTTTCGTTTTCTAGCATCAAGATATACAACATAATTTTTATAAAAATGCTTTTCTGCACAATGTTTTAACTTGAATTCTGGCACCCATTGTTATTGTTTCATTGAGACAACCCTACAGTTCATGAAAATGGCTCCAAATTTCTAACATTTTGAACAATATTATAATATGATCTTCATGAACATGAGAGTTTTTGCTTTGGAAATACCTGAGTGGCAAAGTTGCATGTGCGTTCTGCAACCACAACATCTAGTAATGTAAAATACTTTTTTAAAAATGATATTCTTCAGTATAATCCTAAATAGAGTTACATCTTTCTAAATCCGTTGATGTCAATTGGTTGAGAAGAGTGTAATTTTGTTTAAGATCACTCTGTTCAAGTCTTCTTGTAAGTGTTATTCTGAACAAAAAACTCTCCACCGAAAGTAATCCAGCTAGCAGCATTTTTAAATTGACGATAACAAGATTTTTTTGTGATTTTATCTCATTTCAAGTTATGGTTTTAACCATAACCGTCAGAGGAAACATGTTTCCCTAAAGTATTGTAATAAGAAAGCAGCTTTTAGGTACATGATACCCCTCTTAGGTGAAAGGTACTAATCGGAATGAAGTCCACAATACAATTTCTACTACAGTGTAGAGCTGTCAGTTCATGTTTTTTATTTGCATAAGAAATGAGAACTGCACAAATGTACTTAGGTGAAACAGCATTTGATATCTGCATTGATAAAAGGTGAGGACCCAGGGGAGGTTTGTATTTCTCTGAGTAATTGCAAATAAAAAGAGCATTCAGTAAATAGCAAATTATACTGTAAATGCTCTAATTGCACTCCCCAGGAGCCCACCTTCAGATTACGCAGATTGCAAAATTTTAACTATGGGAGTATCTATAATGATCTCCACAGAAAGTGAATAAATGGCTTCTTTTGATTCTAGGCTTTAAAAAAGCATTTTAAAAAATAAATCGGTTTTCTATTGCCCCTTGTTCCCTCCACTGTTACTCAGAGCGTTGTTATCATTTTTTCTGTGCTTATTACATCATGAAACTCAAAACAATGTTGTGGCATTGTTGCACAGTGACACAATGAATGTTCTGCACCAAGACAATAACAGATAGGTCTTAGTAATTAATTTCTCATCTATAACAATGCAATCAAATACCGTACGGTGTTCTGATGATATTACATCACTTATCGCTGTGAGCTGTCCTGATGTCCTGTAAATATAGTGGGGGTAATGTTTCTGCACATTACAGCCCACACATTGAAACTGCTGAAGCAGCATCAGCGATACTCCAACTGATAATGACATGTTCAACTAGCTGCCTTGTGAAGCTAGATTTTCCAGACCAGCTTTCAAGTAGAGACAGTTTCAAACAATTTCCACTAGGGGGTTGTAGCATGGAGACTGGCTCTTTGTGGCGCTTCTAATTCCCAGATTTTTTTCCCCTGTCGTTAATTTGGCTAGAGGTCTACTCAACAATTTCCCGAGAATTTCAAATACCAGAGTGGAAGCACATTGCCTGAAGCAGCCCAGTAAGTGAACCATTCCTGTTCTTCCAGGGTTCATGAAGGTTGGTTCTTGTTAGATGATGAAAGGTACTTTGAACAGGCTCAGAGGCATTGGGCGAAAACGCATGGTCGCTTTAGCCTCCTTTATTCCCTGTTTCAGCCAGGATTCAGCCAGGATCAAAAGCATGCATTTCGCCAAGCGTACGTTTAATCCTGGCTGAATCCTGGCTGAAACAGGGAATAAAAGAGGCTAAAGTGAATGTGCGTTTTCGCCCATTGTTCTCTTTTCCGTCATTTCTTATCAAGATAGGACATTTTGGAGGACTTTCATTCATAGGGTCGCCATGAGTCGGAAGCGACTTGACGGCACTTAACACACACAGGGCAGAGACCTTGTATTGTACAACAAGCCATTGCTAAGATTTCCCGTCCTGACAATGCAGCTGTGCCAAATCTACATCAGCTAGTAAAACTGCCAACCTCCAGGTAGCAGCTGGAGATCTCCTGAGATAGGCCACAAATGCGACATTTCTTGACCTGAAAGCAATCAAATGGGAGACAATTTGGCCAGGTGTGACAATCAGAGGAGCAAAGTTTTTGTTAATCTGTAGCTATTATGAGACTGCTACAGCCACCATATCTGTGGCAGCCTTCCAGTGCTACTGGGACAGTGGCCAGCAAAGAAACATTGCCACAGCACAGACAGGCTTTGATACAAGGGCAGGCTGCCAAACTGAGGAAATCTGTCAGACAAATGAATGGCACAAAGGCCCCATTTTCTCCTTCTCTAAAAATGTTTCCTTGCTCGTATAAGAGCAGTGTTTCTGTAGAAAATCTAAGAATGAAAGAGCTTTTAAAGAGTTGTACTTGAAAATGACAAGTGAGGCAGTACCACTCTTCTTGACAAGTGAATTATAATGAACTACCCCTAATGATATAGCAATAAGCTATTTGATCATTGTTGTGGCATACCAAAACTATTGCAACCTGATTATTCCCAATCAGTATTTGCATTCTCGCCTCTCCTCCTCCACCGCGTAACATTTGGGATGAATCCATAACTCATGTATGCAGGACTGAGACTGCCCTCCTGAGCTAGGTTATTTCCCATATATGAGATGCTATGGAACATGTCAGGGGGACCAGAGGCTTTCACCAGCCTCCTCCTCTAGAAAACCCTGCCAGAGTCTCTCAGAGCCAAAAAATCTATCCACCAGAGGTTTTGAAAGTGGGTTTCCTTCCAGCCAATCAAGGCTCGCCTCAATTTAGGAGATTTTTCCAGCCTTGCCGGGAACCCAGTTTTCTTGGCTGCTCTTGTAACGATGGCTCTTTTACCAGACTTACCAGCACAGGCACAAATATTCCAAATCCTGAAACAAAACTGGTCACAGTGATCAATGTAAGATTTATTAGGAAACTAGAATGGCCAGAAGACTTGGCCTGGTGGCAACTCCTCCTCCCCACGTGGGAGCAAGGAGAAGCTCCAGCATGCCCCATAGCCGGCAGCAACACAACCACACCCAAGTCTTGTGAGCCTTGCCTGGAAATACAGGACATGCTGGTAGAGCAGGCCCACAGCACAACAAAAGGTCGCATCAATACAGAATACAGCCTGCTTGGCTGTATAAGTTATGCCTTCCTGACAGATGGGCAGCAGCACAGAAGCTCCTGGGGAAGAAGGAGAAAGAAAAGCTTATAGCCTACTTCCGATGGCTTCTCTTCCTTTGTAGCTGAGTAAGAACGGAGGGGTTTGGAGAACAGGGAGCAAACTAAACTCCCCTCCAATGTCTATATACTAAAAATGAAGATTGTACAAACAGGTTCTTCTCTCTGTATGTTGCTGTCACACCTCAGTTTTTGCTGCTAGGGTCTGTTTGTTTATTTCATGGTGTTCTATGGCATTTTACATTGGTTATAATTTTGGTACACTGGATACAAAAATAGGCATCAATTTCTACAGGTTGGATATTCCTTATCTGGACATCCAATATTCGGACTGATCCGAAAACCAGACCTTTTGAGCCAGCACACAGGCATTACAGGCCCTCAGCAGTGTCACTGACGGTTCAATGAACACAAAATTATTAAAAATACTGTTTAGAATTACATTCAGGCTATGTGTATCAAGTATATATAAAACATAAATGAATTTTGTATTTAGATTTGGGTCTCATCCCCAAGATATCTCATTATGGATATACCAAATATTCCAAAATATTTGGAAAGATCCAAAATACAGACCACTTCTGGTCCCAAGCAATCTGGATAAGGGATACTTAACTTGTATTGACATCAGCAGTTTCCTTTGAAGCATGAAGAATCTATAGCAGAAGCTGGGATTTTATAATGGCACATAGTCACAAAATTCAGGAAAAGAACGTTCAACACAATAAACACCGGGAGTGATAGGATGGAGTTCACATGATACAAACAGCGAAGATAATCACCTAATGGGAAAACAACAACAACATGGTTTAGGCTGTCTTGACAATGTGCCACTCCCTCAGTATCATCTGATCACCACTCCTGTGGGTTCCTCAGAGCCAAAGGCAGCAGTCCCTACCCTTCCCACTGGGAGGCAGGGGGAAATCCCAGCTCTGCTATGTGGTAGAACCGTCACCTGAAGGAGGATCTATGCTTAGGAGATTGTTATATATTGCAATCCTAATTAAAGTTATACCCTTCTAAGTGCATTGACTTCAAAGGACAGGAGGGCACAACTATACTCAGCATTATGTTGTTAGTGTGGGAGTGAAGGAAGGGAACCCCTCATAGCTTGTTACATGCTGTACCACTTGAGGATTCATCATATCTCCAGGGCAGGGGGTTTCAGCACTGGCTGGAATCTGGGGGGATGGGGGGGCATTTGCCTCTGTCCCATCCACTCCACATGTCATGACTATCATCTAGGGGATGCAAGCTCAATGTGTATCTGTGTCCCCTTCTGTTCCTTCCCTGAGGTTCTTGATTGATGACAACGGGAAAAATCTCTTCCGTTTCAAGACTTGTTTGGCTCTGGTGATTGCAAAGGTGCCTTGTCATTCATTCATTCCTGACTTTCTCCCCAGCTCCCGAGTCTGAACTCTGCTTGAACTCTTTAAACTGACACACCAAGATAGACAGACAGGCACCAGAATAACTAATATTAGCAAATATAAAGGAATGTTGTTGATTTTGGTACTCATTGTCATTAGGGTTGCCAGGTCCCCCCTCCAGCAGGAGGTTTTTGGGGCAGAGGTGAAGCAAAGATTGCACGTGCATGGCTGCGCCGACACAATTGCATCACGTCTGGTTTACACCTGGAAGTGCTGCATCACAAGGGGCCAAGGCCTGATGCGATGCGGCACTTCTGGGTGTAAACGCTCGAAAGGGGCCGTTTACCACTGGTAAAAGGCCCCTTGCGATGTGTTTTCACCTGGAAGTGCTGCATCACAAGGGGCCTTTTACCACTTAAACTGGTGTAAACTGGAAGTGACATGGTGCGGTGGGCAGGCAGCGTGCACACATTGCCTGCTGACCCTCAGCTGGTCGGAAGGCAGCCAGGTGGATTGGTGGGGGTTTGCTCGCTACCACCTGGCACCTGGCAACCCGAATTGTCATAATGATAACAACAAACATTGATTTTTCATTCCCATTTTTCATTAAAAACAACAACAACTGCATCTCACTATTAGATGGAGAAGAAACTGAACTAGGCACCACAGGGAATCTTTATGTAAATTCTAAATAGTGAGTATAATTTCTCCAAAATTGGCTATTCATTTCAGCTTTTTAGCGTTATTAATTTTATGGCTGCCAAGTGGAGTTCAGGATAAAGACGTCATCAGCTGCTCTTTGAAATGCCTCCCTCAATAATTTTAAGCATAGTTATTAAAAGTACTGGCAACGAAATCTTTCCTCTGCAGCCATAGAGCTTCCTTCTTAAATCAGTGTTTGTATGAAATATAAATATTAACCTCTGCATGCTTTCTGAGAATGGCTACTGATTAGACTGAAAGAGACTACTTTTCCAAGCCACACAGACCTATTAAACCGCTTTCCTAGACCTACTTTCCTCACGCTGTAATCATTATCCTTCTCTTGCCCCACTTTTTGAAAGTTTGTGATTTTTCAGCTTGCTGATAACATCCAGAATGAGACAGTCTCTCATTGTCTTTAGGCCCTGATACATTTATTACGTGCTTGCCTTCTTTTGTTTAATCTTCCATCATACGCAACTTGAAGCAAAGCAGCTTTTTGTTCGGTCTGCTTTGCACTCCCTCCTCCTCTCTTTTTAATAGTCAACCTTTTAAAAGACAAAACAAAAAAAAGGACTTCCTTTCAGAAGCATTTTTCCTTCCTGGAGTAAGATGCATCTATGGTTTCCTCCTTGTGTATTCATTGACAGACAGAACAGAAAGGAAAGACCCAAGTCCCACTGTCTCCATGATACTGCAACACCCACCACCACCAAAGCACTGTTTCAAAGACCATTTCTTCTCCCTCTCAAATAGGGTTGCCAACCTCCGGGTGGTAGCAGGAGATCTCCTGCTGTTACAACTGATCTCCAGCCAATAGAGATCAGTTCACCTGGAGAAAATGGCTACTTTGCCAATTGAACTCTATGACATTGAAGTCCCTCCCCACCCCAAACCCCACCCTCCTCAGGTTCCACCCCAAAAACCTCCTGCTGGTGGCAAAGAGGGACTTGGCAACCCTACCCTCAAACTACTTCTCATAATTTTGTTACCCACTTTCTCTCCGACTACCACAGGCTCAGTCTTCCTATAGGCTGCTGTTTTTTTTAAAATCAACTACTTCTTATGCCTGCAGTTTCCTTCCAGAATTCCTACAAGGTCCCATCTCTCTCCCTAATAGAATAACTCTAGGATTTCAGACTGACAAAGGCCTCTCCCAACACCTTCTAGCAGATCTCCTTTTAGCTGTAGATGCCAGCGATTTAACCTGGGACTATCTCCATGAAAGTATACACTACTGTGTAGCCATGTTATTGCCCCCTTTGCATGAATATGCCCTTTCTATTTTACTCTTGGTCCTTCAGGCAGCAAGCTATCTTTTGTGTAAAGTGATATGCCTACTGCTGCTTCTGTATGAAGAATGTACAATCAGAAATTTACTAATCAAGATCCAATCCAACCAATAAATATCAGAAACGATCTAAATCCAAGCAAAATGAATTTCAATGAGACAATTATTCTGCTGGCTCTTCGGCTTCTATTTCACAGGAAGGTGGGTGGTGGGTGGGAGAGGCTGGGGCAGTGAGGGCAATGAGTGATCCAGCAGGGCGGGGATTAAAATGATAAAAGAAACAGAGTACGGCTATGAAATATTTGAGGAGGAGTAAGGTTCAGGTTTCTTGTCAGCTTGCACAATTTTGGTTTTAAAATATACCCAGAGCAGACACTTGAGGACCCCAGGAAATTGAGGGAACACATACCAGTTTATGCTTGCATGTGTCTGTTGTGCAAGTGAAAACGTTCGTTGCTTCTAGAATGTGGATTTCTTCCAAAAGAAATTTGGTGTTGGGGAGCAGGTTCCTTGGATCACAACTCTTGAGAATTTCATCCTAGTTTAAACTGAAATGTATTTATTTACATACTTTATACCCCCACCTTTCTGCCCTCATCAGGGCCACCAAGGTGGCTAATACATTAAAAAGATACATTACAAAAACACACCTTAAACACACATTAAAACCAAACAATTAAAATCAGACCTTGCCCTCCCCAGGCTCCACCCCAAAAACCTCCAGGTATTTCCCAGCCCAAATCTGGCAAACCTACATGCAGTAATGGGTTTGAGGCCCTGACCTGGATAGCCCAGGCTCATCCGCCCTATCTCATCAGATCTTAAAAGCTAAGCAGGGTCGACCCTGGTCAGTATTTGGATTGGAGACTGCCAAGAAATACGAGGGTTACCACGAAGCAGAGGCAGGCAATGGCAACCTACCTCTGAACGTCTCTTGATTTGAAAACCCTACAAGGTTGCCATAAGTTGGCCCCAAATTGATGTCAAAAAAAAAAAAAAAAACGATTTGAGAGACTCAATCAATTTCATAATTGCCTCCAGTGTTACTTCCCTGAGCAAGCCTGAAAGGAATTAATTGAGCTCTCTGAAATGTGCCTAAAGCATTCCCTGTTCCAAAGGAGATAATAGGATGCACTCTACAGAATAAACATTATATGCATCAAAAAAGGAAAACTTCACATGCAAACCACATGTGACCACCTGGTTATATGGAAAACAAGGCTCAGTTGTGCTACTGTGGAAGAGAAAGAGGTAAAAAGCTATTTTGACACTTAAGGTGGGTACAAAAATGAGAGAGACAGAAAGCAGGGGGAAAGAGAATATATATATATAATGAAGCTAGGGTTGCCACAGGTCCCTCTTCGCAACCGGTGGGAGATTTTGGGGGCGGAGCCTGAAGAGGGTGGGGTTTGGGGAAGGGAGGGACTTCAGTGCCATAGAGTTCAATTGCCAAAGCAGCCATTTTTCTCCAGGTGATCTGATCTCTATTGGCTGGAGATCAGTTGAATTAGCAGGAGATCTCCTGCTACTACCTGGCAGTTGGCAACCCTAAATGAAGCATACCACAAAATTTTTAAGGTACTACAGAGAGACCCAAATTTTCACACATGTAGCTGATGCACCTAGGGTTGCCAACCTCCAGGTGGTAGCTGGAGATCTCCTGGGATTACAACTGATCTCCAGGCGTTAGGGATCAGTTCACACGGATAAAATGGCCGCTTTGGAAGGTGGACTCTATGACATCATACCCTGCTGAGGCCTCTCCCCTCCCCAAGCCTTGCCCTCCTCAGGCTCCACCTCCAAAATCTCCAGGTATTTCCCAACCTGGAGCTGGCAACCCTAGATACACCCCAATTACTATAAAAGTCTGAAAATGGGATATTTGCACATCTTTTCTTGAAGAGGCTGCATGAAGTGTATCCCAAAATTGTTAATTAAGACACTAAAATTTGGCACACACAGGCAGGCCGCCTCCTGAGGGGCTCCCCAGCCTGTAAAAACAGGACTAAAAAGCTTAAAAAACAAATTCCTTTGAAACTCCTCCCTAGAGTTTCAAGGGGTTATGCCAGCTATTTTGTTGGTGTAGCTCCGCTATAGTGTGAAGGGACATTCCCAGGCCAAAAGGGGTTTGGAGGCTGACTAATCTCAGCTCTGCCCCTGGGAATGCCTCAGGAACATCGCCCTGGACAGCAGTTTGGTCTCCTGTGCTGGGAAAATGCTGCCAGAAAAGCAGTAGCGCTGCTGTTCCTAGAGGCCGGCGTAAGTCGCCCTGCACCAGCGTCCATGCCACTTTGCACGGTGCAAGTGGCATGGATGCTGCGCTGGGGTCTGCCCCCCCTTCAGGATTGTATGGATAGCCTTGAACACATCACAAAAAAAGTTGGAAGGTAGGTCATTTTACTATTTAGAAAACTCAGGATCAGAAGGTATCATTCCACCTCAGAGCAAGCAAATCCAAATATAGGCTGGAATGTTGGATTCTGGGAATTGTTGTCCTTCCACTCACCTGAATGAGCATGTAGGTGATTTTCTTTAGCAAGTATGCTTGTAGAACACAGGTTTTGTTTAATAGTATTCTACACATGAATAATCTTCTACAACGGAGGCATCTTGCAATGCTAGGCAGAGGGAATCCAGGGACCATAGCTCAGAACTACCAGTTACTGACCTTGAATCCACCACAAATATTTTGGATTCAGAAAATCAACAGTCACGTTAGTAGCCACTAAAAAACATGCTACATCAAACCTGCAGTTCAGGGTGTAGGCAGCTGTCTGTAACCTCTGTAGCACTTCAAAACCTTTTGTTTAAAGAGCAATACCAACAATAGCTTTAGACATATTCAGAGGGTTTTTTTTTGGGGGGGGGTGTCTTCTGAGATGGTTTTAGGTGCTACACAGTAACAGCTACCACACGGCCTTCTCAATTTTTCACAACTCCGATATCTGAGTTTCATCTCCATTTGTGGAAGAAAAGGATCAGAAAGGATATCCCAGCTAGCTATTAATATAATTAATCAAGATTATCAATGACAACACTTTTCAGACTGAACAGTCCCAGATCAATACCGCTGTGGACAAAAAGAAAAAAGAAAAAAAAGAACTGTCCAACAGAAAAGAGTTCTACTTTCCAGTACCTGTGTTGAAATCCAAAGAAAAAGACCCACGTGTTCATAATCCCATATCACTAAATTCCAAAGCTAAAAGGTCAATAGGTGAAACGGTAATAGTTTTTTGTTCTTTACTTCAAACATGAAACACTTGTAAGGAAGTTGTCTTTCAGTGTATTCTGTGTGCTGTGGCTTGGGAGTATTTGCTCCCCAGTTTTACTACTCTGTTTCTTCAATTTTGTCATTTCACCAGTTGACAGATGAATCATACTTAGCGAATTAAACCACTAGATGGCATCTTATGTGTGTGTTTCATTTTTCCTCTCTCTTGAAGTAACATGGATGTCAACACTGCAGCATCAAATGGATATTTGAAATTCATTTTTATATTTGCATTGTATTCAATGACATCGTAACTCTTGATAAGGGAATGCACCCACTTTTTAGAATTCTGGAAGCTACAAGCTGGGCACACAATGTTCCCATTGCTTTCCATTTGGTCCTTTTACAAAATGGATCCAATTCACAAGTCTCCATCTAAAGATGCAGGGTATGCACTCTACTCCTACGCATAAGGTTTCCTCTTGCTAAAATCCTCCCCTCCTCCCCCACTCTTGCCAGAACAGACAGACAACAGAATCATCTGGATGGAACATCATGAATATAACTCTGCATAGTGACATCAAGTTCTATCCCACCCCACCCAATCACCATATAAGAACAATCTCCAGAAGACAGTGGAGCAGGAAATATTATGGATTAACAGACAAGCAGAATATTGGTGTTGTTGTCAATTATAGTACAGAATATTATGTACAAAATATTTGACTGATGTATATTCTCATGATGCACTGTGATCTGAAGCACATTGTGTTCTGTTTCTTAAGCATTATATTTTTCTTTATATCCTCCTACAGGACTGTTAAATATGCATGGGAATGCATTTTGTGAATAACATAGAGCGTCATGAGTCTGTGACCAGTGTTACAGTCATAACAATCTAAGGCTACAATCCTAAAAACACTTTCCTAGGAGTGAGGCCCGCTGAATAACAGGGGATTTACTTCTGAGTAGAACTCCTCAGGAATTGCTCCCTATGTCTTCTGAAAAGAAAAAGACAAATATGTAGCAATAAAGTATGAGGATACATAGTTTAATGTAAAGTGCCCCACAATGTTTAAAATATTCCCTTTCAAAAGTCTAATGATCTCCCCATATCAACTCCAAGTTCTCCTCCCTCCCCAGCGACTGGACTATAATCTTCCCCAATAAAGGAAAGATTGTTCTTCTAAACCCTATTAGATTCTGTCCATCCTACTGGAAGTCTCCAAAGTTTGTTGAGACTTCATTGAATAATCGCAGGTTGTGGTGCCGCAGGAAAAGTTCTTTTGTTCTGTTAGCTATCACAACAATGTATTAATTGGCTTCCTGTTAGTCTGACAGAAGGCTAGATAGAAAAACATGAGCTGGAAACTTTTGCTTACCTGTAAAAGTAGTTTAAACTTAACCTCTAAGCATCAGTTAAGTAAAATGTACCGTGGTGCAGAGTGGTAAGCTACAGTACTGCAGTTCAAGCTCTGCTCATGACCAGAGTTCGATCCCAACGGAAGTTGGTTTCAGGTAGCCGGCTCAAGGTCGACTCAGCCTTCCATCCTTCCGAGGTTGGTAAAATGAGTACCCAGCTTGCTGGTGGTAAAGGGAAGATGACTGGGGAAGGCACTGGAAAACCACCCCATGAACAAAGTCTGCCTAGTAAACGTCGGGATGTGATGTCACCCCATGGTGACCCGATGCTTCCACATGGGACTAGGGCTGTTGAAAAAAAAAACAATTTGGTAAAATTTGGATTCGGCAAAATTCGGCCCGTTTTGATTCAGGAATGCCGAAGTCTGAACTCCCCCGATTTGGATCCATGGAATTTGGCGCGAGATTTGGAGTTTGGGGGGAAATTCGGCCATTTAAAGCCATTAAAAACACATTCGCGCCTTTCTGCGGCTCCGGGGGCATGTTTGGTGGTAGAGGTCCCAACATTTCACTGTAGCTTAAGGAGACCCTTCTTGCAAGAACCCTCAAGTTTGGTGACGATTGGGTCAGGGGGTCCAGAGTTATGAGGCCCGGAAGGGGTCCCCCCAATCCTTAATGTGCATCTTTATTCCATTCCCTCATTGGAATAAAGCCATAAAGGTCCCCGCCTCTCAAACCAGTACGGCTCGGCCCCAAACGGGAAAAAAACAAGGAGGAGGAGGCATGGGTGCCGAGCGGCGCCGGGGAGAGACTGCACTCAACCCCAGGCTAGGGGCAAAAAACAAAAGCAGAGCACAGCACACACTCCTGCAGAGGTGAGCGGGCACCCCCCCCAGGCAAAACCCCAAATAGGAAAAAAAACAAGGAGGAGGAGGTGCAGGTGCCGAGCGGAGAGAGACTCGCTAGCTGCCGCACAGACTCAACTTTAAACTTTAAAACTTTTAAAGCAGAACACACACTCCCACAGAGGCGAGAGGGCACACACCCCTCGGCAGAACGGGCAAAAGCCCCCTTTGGTTCCCCCCCCCACAGAAACTGCTCCCCCACACACAGACTCTGCTTTCCCCCCCCCACACGCACACAGGAGAAAAGGTATAGAGAAAAAACTCCAAAATCATACTGTGTGGATGTCTTCCAGCAGGAGCACAGAGGAGAAGTAAATACAATCCTATTCCGGTAAGCACCAGCAGCTCGGCCCAGTCAGGAATCGGATCTCTCAGCAGCACCGCCACCAAATTGGAAGGCAATGAATACAGTCAGGATGGGAGGGGAGGGATGGGAGTTTTTAGACTCTTCTCCTCGCCATTTCAAAAGTGAGAATCCCTGCTCTGATTGGTCAGGAGAAGACCCAACTTGGCCACCATTGGCCGCGGGAGAATGCTGCTTACTAACTGACGGTTATGCTGCTGATTCTGAGCCCCCGAATTTGCCAAATTTATTCAGCATTCCCTGAACTCGCTGAATTCGGCTTGTCGTTTTCCCACCTTTTTTTGAATTCGGTTTCATCCGAACTGAAAACCGGCGAATCGGGGGAAATTCGGCTGTTTTTCAGTTCGGGACGAACCGAATCGACAGCCCTACATGGGACCTTTACTTTTTTAAATAGCTGTACTATTGCAGTTATCAAAAGGTTCTAGATTTTTAATGATACCAAATTAAACCCATTCCTTCTGGAATGAGTGAACTGATTAATCTTTTGACTGAATCTTGCTTTAAACTGGGCTCTTTTTGTAGAATTCTTCCTGCATCCCACCTTTCTGTTAATGTAAATGTACACAGCTGATGTATTCTTCATGCATTTGATGAAGTGAACTCTGACACATGAAAGCCTGCACGGGAGTACATTCTTTTACTCTCTAGTCTTTAATATGAAGCTTATTTCTTATTATGTATTTCTCTATAGCAACAGTTAAAAGGACAGGACATGACATATAAGGACTGTCTGTGAGTTCAAGGAATGCAGATGCTGCCAGTAGAACCAGCGTGGTGTAGTGGTTAAGAGCGGTGGCTTGGAGCGGTGGACTCTGATCTGGAGAACCTGGTTTGATTCCCCACTCCTCCACATGAGCGGCCGAGACTAATCTGGTGAACTGGATTTGTTTCCCCACTCCTCCACATGAATCCAGCTGGGTGACCTTGGGCTAGTCACACTCTATCAGTCCCACCTACCTCACAGGGTGTCTGTTGTGGGGAGGGGAAGGGAAGGTGATTGTAAGCCGGTTTGATTTTTCCTTAAGTGGTAGAGAAAGTTGGCATATAAAAACCAATTCTTCTTCTTTTTCTTCTCCTTTTCCTCCTCCTCCTCCTCCTCCAACTGGAACACTTTAAACAACAAATGCTGGGTCACAATATGATCAATGGATGCGTGAGAACCATTAGTTTCCATCCCAAAACACAAGTTTTCTCTGACACCCACCGCTGATTTTTGGATCACGTGCATGCTGGGGGGGGGGGGGTGTTGCCTCCAGAGATAAGCTGAGGCCTGATTGCTGAAGTCTGTCATTTTCACCCAGCTAGATTTTCAAGAATTTGGGTGGCTGGTGATACATGGTAGATTGCAGGCAAGAATTGGTTCTATTTTATTCCTCTGCGGCCTTTCCATGTAAACTCTCTATGGTCATTCAGGTCAAGCTGAGTGACAGAGCATTATTGTTCCCAAGCCCATGTAAGGGTACGAGCCTATACTACCTTCTAAACAGAAAAACTGAGGAACAGTACTGAACTATGAACCAGTGAAATAATTTGAATGGTGTCATGGGCTGCACATACTTGGGATAAAAAACCCTATAGTGCCAGTGACTCATACCCTGAACCTTTGATGACAGACTGCAGCAATCAGGCCTCAGATTATCTCTGGAGGCAACAGATGATGCTGCATCTATGGCATGGCTGTGCCCAGAAGTGAGAACTAGGTTGGTCACCCAATGGGATGAAAATAACATGCTGCAGATTGTCTCTGCAGGCAATATGTGTTTGTGTGTGTGTGTGTAATTTCTGGCATGGCTGTGTCTTGTAGTTAGCTGCTCCAATATGTTCCATGTATGGGGGTGGTGCAATGCACGGTACCCAGTGAGGATCTATATAGTGTGGCACAAGACTAATATAGCAATTGGGCCATGCTAGAAGCCTATGGGTTTTTTTAATCCACTAATTTAAAATTGGTTAAGATTTCTTCAGAGAGCATGGTGGAGCTAGGGTTGCCAGCCTCCAGGTAGTAGCTGGAGATCTCCTGCTATTACAACTGATCTCCAGCCGACAGAGACCAGTTCACCTGAAGAAAATGGCCGCTTTGGCAATTGGACTATGGCACTGAAGTTCATCCCCTCTGCAAACCCCACCCTCTTCAGGCTCTGTTCCCAAACCCTCCCACCGGTGGCAAAGAAGGACCTGGTGACCCTATCAGAGATGGGTTGCATGGTTTGTTTAGCAGGGCCAGGAAGAGTGAGTAGGTGAAGAGAGAAGTCAAGCTAAGGGGGGAGGCTGATTGGAATACAAATAGGGCTAAAGGGATCCCCGAGGGTTGTTGAAAACAAAAAAATTCGCTTTAGGGTTTAAATGGCCTTTTTTTATTCGGGAAAACCCAAATGCCAAATTCCCTATACCGGTATAGGTGGGAATTCGGCTTTAAATTCGGGATTCCTGAATAATTTGGCTATTTAAACACATTAAATGCATTTTGCGGTTTTCGCGGCTCCTAAGGGGGCATCTTTGCAGGTAGAGGTCCCAAATTTTCAGGGTAGCTAGAAGGGACTCTCCTTGCAAGAACCCCCAAGTTTGGTAAATATTGGGTCAGGGGTCTGGGAGTGGTCGCCCCCATTCTCCTCCATTCAAATGCATTGGCAAAGTGGCTGTGTTCAGACTCTTTAATGTGATGTTAGCAATGTATCTGAATGGAGAAGCTGGGCTTTAAATGGTGGGTAAGTTCACCTCACACCTCCATAGAGACAAAGTGTATCACATTGTATCTCTATGAAGGCACCAGCGAACTGTCCCACCCACTGTTTAAAGCCCAGCTTCTCCATTCAGATACATTGGTAAGATCATATTAAAGAGTCTGCCAATGCATTTGAATGGAGAATGAGGTGACCCCCTCCAGACCCCATAACCCCAGACCCCCAGACCCAATCTTTACAAAGCTTGGGATTTCTTGCAAGGAGAATCCCTTCTAGCTACCCTTAAAATTTGGGACTTCTACCTGCAAAAATTCCCCTACAGGAGCCATGGAAAGCCGGATATTCGGGAATGGCAAATTCATCTTTGCCAACCTCCCGGATTTTGTGGACTCGGTAAACCCGAACCAGAAATTTACCGAATTTGCATTTGTTCTGTATTTTTCCAGTTTGGTTTTTACCGAATCAACAGCCTTAGGATCCGCTAAGGATTATACTTTTAAGACATGGGTGGGGAATTATTAAAAGGATTATACTTTTAAGACATGGGTCTTGCTCCAAAAGGACTATAGAGTGGCCTGTCCCAAATCCCTGAGGACTTAGAGCGTACTGAAAGTGGCTGTTGTCTTCAGGTTGCACCTTGCCAGTCCCGCCTTTCAGTAGGTACAGTTCTAGCTCAATGGGAACCACAATGTGGAAAATTGGATTTGGGCCCCATTGGTCAGGCAGCTGCATTCTAACAATTTTGGGACAGCTTGTCCTGACAGCTCAAAGGACACAGCGTCTGCCCTCTTTTCTCCAGAAATCTGGAAGGTGCCAAGAGGGTGATTGGATTACACTAGAGTTTTTTCAAGAAAGTTGTGGCCTTGTTAAACCCAAACCCATGTGTCACATGGTCCTTCCGGGGTCCTGGGACAAATAGGAACAGCAGGTATGCTAAGTGAAACTACCGGCCTATGCTAGAGATGGTAAAGATTCAATGTGCCAACAAGACACAAAGTAGGAAGATGCCCAGATTTAAGATCTGTAGAATTTGGACAGCTGTCAGAAATTAAATTCGTTCTGAATATCTGCAGATCACAACAAGGCCCAAAATAGAGGTACTTTGAGCACTGCCTTTTAGTGAACTGACTTGGAGTTTAGTATTCATCTGGTATTCTATATTACATTTGGGCTGTTGTGGTCTTAGGCAAAGGAATATAAGTAGGCTTGCCAACTCTGGGTTTGGAAATACCTGGAGATTTGTGTGTGGAACCTGGGAGGGTGGGCTTTAGGGAGGGGAGGGACCTCAGTAGGCTATAGTGCCATTCAGTCCACCTTCCAAAGTAGCCATTTTCTCCAGAAGTGGAATGAATGTTTTAAACTAACTAACAAACAAAACACTGTTTATGTAGTCTAGAGACCAGTTGTAATTTCGGGGAATTTCCAGCCCCCACCTGGAGTAGGGTTGCCAGGTCTGGGTTTGGAAATACTTGGAGATTTTAGGGGTAGAGCCTGAGGAGGGTGGAGTTTGGGAAGGGGAGGGACTTAGAGTCCAGTTACCAATGCGGACATTTTCTCCAGGTGAACTAATCTCTATCGCCTGGAGATCAGTTGTAATAGGAGACCTCCAGCTATCACCTGGAGGTTGCAACCCTAAAGATAAGTAAATGTAGGGTCTTGTACTCTACATGGACAGCTTGAGCTAGCCAATGACTTCTGGTTCCTGGGTACCTGTTTCACCGAGTGAATTCCTTCCATTATACACTTGTCCCCATGTAGGAGGATTATCTGATTCCAAAACATCCAAGTATATGCCTTGGTTAGTACTACTCATAGCTAGATATGGTATTCCACCTGAAGTTCATTGTGGCCATGCCATTATTCAAAAATCAGTGTACTTTCATTTTGTTAATAATTAGTGCCCCCAGTTCATCTGTTGCTTTTTTGTCTCAAAAGGTACTCAAGGCAGCTCACAAAACTAAGATTTACTAAAACATCACAAACATTTCAAAAAGACCATATAAACAACCAGAAATATGGTCAGGAATACAATCACCATTTATATAGTACTTTCAGTGTTCAAAGCGCTTAAACTAATTAGAATGTTTTAATCTTGAGAACAGCCCTGCAAGGAAGGCCAGCACTATTATTCCCATATTGCAGGTAGGTGGAGCTGAGGCTGATAGGGTTGCTTAAAGCCATTTAGTGAGTTTGAATGTTGGGCATGTGCCAAGTCTCATTGAGCAAGTGTTTTGCCTTGCCAGCGTCTCATTTTGATCAGGCCATCCTCTAATAAGAGCGCTACAAGCTAAGGATGCTTATATATAGGTGCAAAGTGTTTATCTGTTCTAGGTCAATGTTGAAT
This sequence comes from Euleptes europaea, assembly GCF_029931775.1. Classification (NCBI taxonomy): domain Eukaryota; kingdom Metazoa; phylum Chordata; class Lepidosauria; order Squamata; family Sphaerodactylidae; genus Euleptes; species Euleptes europaea. The sequence goes on along the minus strand of NC_079316.1, from coordinate 60,716,076 downwards.
AGACTCTTAAGAAATAGTAGGACTTGGCACAACAGCATTCTTGGCCTGCTTTGGAGTTGTTTAAATTGCATCATAGACATAATCTCAAAAGGCCAATCTCAATAATAACGTTTGAAGTGACTCTTCAGCAATGCCAGGAGGCCTTTTTTCTCTCCTCCCCCAACTTACCCAAAGTCAACATGACATTGCTCTGTTACCAGAGCAGAGGACAGGAGACAGACTCTGGCGACATTTAAGGAGGGGAAAAATTATTCTTTACAGGAGCTCCTCCTCTTCCAGACTGCCATGTGAGCAAACCGTGCTGAGATCATCTCCCCCCACATACTCACCTGATAATTTGTTGCAGCAGGAAATGGCAATAGGGCATGTGTTGACATTGGCAGGCCTGCCAATTATAAACTAATTTCCCCCCTTGTTTGCACTTATTGTAGAAGAAGCGACTTGAAATAATGCTTTAAAAAAGTGCTTAAAAAATCAACTTTGTACAGATTTATGTCCTCGACGGGGATGGCCAAGGTTGGCCTGATCTCGTCACATTTTAGGATCTAAGTAAGGTCAGCCCTGGTTAGTACTCGGATGGCGGACCACCAAGGAAGTCCAGGGATGCTGTGTAGAGGCAGGCAATGGAAAACCACCTCTGTCTCTTGCCTTGGATAACCTGTAGGGTCGCCATAACTCGGCTGTGACTTGATGGCCCTTTCTACCACCACCGCGATTTCACATCAATATTATGGCATAAATATTCCCCCAACAGACCCAGTCCACTTCTGCTGTAATTTGGATGTCTTTATTTATTTCAAATATTTCTAGGTCAAGATTTTGCCCGAAAAGGGTCCCCAAGACAGTGGACATCAAAGCATTTCAACAACAAAAGGCATTTAAAATAAAGTATAGATAAAATAAAGCAATAAGACATATAAACAGGCAAATGTATAACAACTCAACAAGGGAGGAGGCCAATAATACCTCATGGCAGGATGCCAAATTCAAGTCCAGGAGTACCTTAGAGATCAACAGGATTTTCAGGGTATACATTTTTGAGAGACATAGCTGTTTCAAAAGCTTATATCCTGAAAATCTTGTTAGTCTCTACGGTGCTCCTGGCCTTGAGTCTAGCTCTTCTACTGCAGATCAAAACACAGCTCTGAAACTATCTCCCTGGGGTGGGAGTTCAAAAGTTCTGGCCCTTTTTCAGGTTGGCACCTGTCTAGAGTCAGGAAAAAGGACCGGAGAGGATGGGTATTATTATGTATGCGTAGGTTACACACAAGGCCGGAGACAGAGTTCCAACAGCAACTGCTTTATTCAGCTAACAGGGAAGAGAGAACTAACTTAACTGCAAAACACCCCAACTTATACACAGTTCCCAACCACCCGAAGCCACGCCCCTAGTCCGTGGTTGGACTGCCAAAGTCCACCGTCCAATAGGAGAAACAGACGAAAGAGCCTGGAGCAGAGCCTCAAGCTCAACACAATTCAGCACAGCTGAGTCCAGCAGTTCAAGAGTTCAGCATAGTCCTTGCACCAACTAAATACAGGTATGTTCATATTCTAGCCAAATCCTCAATTATTCTGATTTATGTTCCTCCCACATGGCTTATCCAGAGCAAACCAACCTAGAGAGAGGAAATAGGTAGGGGTTGCCTTGAAGGGTGTGGGGGGATAAATGGGGAAAGAATTTAAGGTAGCAAGGAAAAAGTCCTTGACTAATTGGGGGATATGATGGGGAAGGAAGATCTGACAGTAGGGCAGACCAGAAAAGAATGGGAGATGGAGGAGCCAAGGTAGGGGGAGCGGGTAGAAAGACAAGGATGATTAAATTTAAGACGGAAAGTAAAATGGGAGGAAAAAAATGTTCTGCCATTCCTGAAGCGGACCAGTCCAGTGATCTTGTGCTTGTGATACTGGAAGGAGGGCCCAAAGTGCAAGAGCAATTTCATATTTGTGGAATCTGGGCTGTATTCAGATGGGCGCAGTTTTATGATCTAGGAGCTTATTTGCTGTAGAGGTCCGAATCTGATCTGGTATAGGACAGTTCAAACCCACTGCAGTAAAATGAGTTCCCTGAAGATGTACTGGAGAAGGGGCCTGGTTGCAGATGACTGGTTTAGGATGGGTGGAAGGTATGACTCATATCTGCTGACAATGCCCAGGGATGAGCTGATGGCCTTTCCTGGTTTTATGAGTCAATCACCAAGGAAGTCACCAGGAACATTCTATGAGCTATGGTTATTGTCTATTTGAGGCACTGCTTACGGCCATGGGTGTGAGGAGCTCTGGAGCGTTGAAGAGCCTTCATTAATATTCTCCTGGATTATCCAGGGAGTCAAGACTACTTCCACTCAAAGGCATCTAGAGAAAATTCTACCTTAATTGAGAAGCCCTGCTTTTAATATCACACTGAATGAATTTCTGAAGGCCAAAGGAACTCAGGGTGCAAAAGCCTCTGTGAGGGAGAGCCTCCAAGCAACATCCTCATGGTTAGTCCTAGACAATTGACTCTTTGGCTGAGCAAAGAGACACTGGCTGATGTTCCCTTGTTATCTGTGGCCATAGGCAACACAGGAGATGATGACTGCTGCTGCTTTTAGTGGCTTCTACTGCTCATGCAGACATGCAGAAACTATTTTTGCAGACTATTATTGGAAGGGACAGAAGAGGAAGAGCTGTGGTAGAAACACTGTGCTGAACAAGGATGGAGAGGAGGAAGAGGACCCAATTCCATTGCCGCTGGTATCCAGAGAGGCAGCAGAAGCCTCCTACAACCTTCATAAAGCTAGAAGGGCTTTATTAGTGGCCTGGTGGTAGGCTGCTGATGGCAGTGGACCTTTGCACAACTAACTTCATCCCATTTGAAAGAATGGTCCTGATCACAACAATAAAAAGAAACATGTTGTGAACACTTAAAAAAATTACCGATTTCCCCCATGTCACAACTTCTATTTTGGATGGTTATAGTGGCATGATAGAAATGTGGTGATTTCTATGGTGAGCAAGGTTTAGATTTCGGTCATTGTTAGCACAATCCTAAAGTCAGTCTATACTGCATAACCACTAATGTGGAGATATGCTGGTATAACTTGGAGATATGCTGGTATACAGCCTACTGGTGCTCCACTGGTGTAAAGCTAGGGTTGCCAGGTCCCTTTTTGCCACCGGTGGGAGGTTTTTGGGATGGAGCCTCAGGAGGGTGGGGGTTGGGGAGGGACTTCAATGCCATAGAGTCCAATTGCCAAAGCGGCCATTTTTCTCCAGGTGATCTGATCTCTATTGGCTGGAGATCAGTTGTAATAGAAGGAGATCTCCTGCTAATACCTGAAGGTTGGCAACCCTATGTAAAGCCAGCACCAGTGTACCTGTACCAATGTGGAGATTAGAAATGGGGAACATCAACAGCTGGCTGGGGGAAGAATGGGAGTGAACAATAAAGCCCCCCCCCCCAGGCTGCTTCCCTCTTCATCTAAACAGCTCAGGATATCAGTTAAACCTGCTGCCAAATACAGCTCTCTTCTGTTAGTACAGATCTTTTGTTCTCATCAAATAGGAAAGACTTAAAAGCATCCAGTATAGTCTACACCAGTGGTTCTCAACCTTTTTCCGATCGTGGCCCCCTTCCGACCTTATTTCCTTCCTGTGGCCCCCCTGTCCTACTGATAGAAAGGTAGCTATTTAAATGTTTTGTTTGTAAATAGCAAAGGAACAAAAAAGCATAAACAGCCTCACAAAATGCACACATGCAGTTCTTATTGGGAAACTGAAATTTACAAAAAATACCCCACAAAAAGGGAATACAACAAGCTAATAAACAACAATGTTCACATACAAGGGAGAACAAAGCCGCTACCACTGTTGCACAAGATTACAGCGATACAAAAATCCACAGTTGCAAACGATGCATAGAAGTGCAATGAAGAAAGTCATGTATTAGGTACAAATTGTATTTCTTTTCTGTTTTCTTTTCTTGGTCACTTCTCTGTTTTCTTCACTTCTCACTTCCCTCTGTGGCCCCCTAGTCTCGTGCCATGGCCCCCCATTTATGCAATTTTCACCTGTGGCCCCCTTGGAATATCCTGCCCCCCCCCCCAGGGGGCCATATGGCCCCAGTTTGAGAACCACTGGTCGACATGACCCCATCTCTATTTATGTGATTATAGATCAATGATAATATCTGAAGGTCCCAGCCTACCTCTAAATACACAGTGTTCTATCCTGAAAAAATGAATATGGGTTTAACAAATGTTGTATTTATTTTGAGGGTGGGAGATGAAAGGAAATATTTTCTCCAGGGAGAAAAGGCATGTAGCAGAACTGTTGCTGCCATATGGCCTTATCAGTCAGCAGCGTGGTTCCTTGCAAAATGTCCCCAACATATTATATACAAAAAAGCAATAACATTGATGTTGGAGCTTTCCGCTGCCAAATTGCATAGGCTTAATTGTTTGTATTCTTGTAAGGTCAAACTTGGTCAAAGGAAACAAAAAGGCCTTTGTTGAATGACTCCATCATTCACTTTCCCTCGCTGCAGGGATTTTGGTTTCTGAACTTCTGTTACAATTCCCTGAAAAATGCATCATATTGTTCTGCAAACGTTTCTTTGTTCCTTCTTGTAAAAGCAAATTTGGTGGGAATTATGAGAAACATTGTGAGAAAATAGTTTGTAAACTTGTATGGACTCTGGTAGAAAATGTTTTAACAGGGATATGGAAGGAGAATGTGCGTGTGAGTGTGAAAAAGATTGAAACTTCAGCCAAATTTTAGACCAAGAAAACATCATTAACCTTCCTGGGATGGTTTTACGGTAACTTCACAACTTAGTGCACTTTAGCAGATTTTACAAGCTTCTTTATTTGTAAAAGGAGAATCCATTGTAATAGAAAATAATATTTTTTTTCTGCTTTGTCTTAGAAATGCTCGATTTTGGGAAAAAAATTCCCTCGCTCCCAAGGGATTGCTAGTTTGCTCCAAAACTGAAGTACCTCTTTTATGCACTGTGACACAGAAAACAGATGCCATTTAAAACACAGATGAAGAGGAAACTGCTTCTATTGAAAGAAATGGCAAGAATCCCATTCAGTTCAACAGAAGCAGAATACGGTTTTTGTTAAGTGGCATAAAAAATCCAATGTTGCCTGATTTTTTAAAAAGAAATCATGCAATCCTTCCAAACCATGCCTTTGGACACACTCTAAAGTTGTTTTCATTTCCCTGATTCCATAGCAACATTTCACACACAGAGAGCTCTTCAACATGGATTCTATATACTGTGCCTGTTTGCCTCAAACTTTTACAGGATTACATCTTTTTAAGTAAGCATTTCCCACAAGTATTCTCTTCAAAGGAAATGTATTCTCTCAAGGCCTCCCTAAAAGCCAGGAAAACAGAATGTCAGCCACAGAGTGAAAAATTAAGTATTGATTCACATATTCCTTTGAGAACTCTCCTGAATAAGCTTATTTCGCGTGTGCGTATGTGTAAAGTGCTGTCAAGTTGGAGCCTACTTATGGGGACCCCACAGGGTTTTCAAGGCAAGTGATTAAGCAGAGGCAGTTTGTCACTGCCTTCCTCTGTGAAATATTCCTTGGTAGCCTCCCATCCAAGTACCAGCCCTGCTTACCTTATAAGATCTGATAAGATCGGGCTATACTATAGCATTCCAGTAGCACCTTAAAGATTAACAAAATTTCTGGCAGGGTATGAGCTTTCATGAAAAAGTGAGCCATGACTCACGAAAGCTCATACCCTGCCAGAAATTTTGTTAGTCTTTAACAGGCTTAGAAGGGTGTGACAGCAATCCTAAACAGGTCTATTTCGAATCCTACTAAGATGTATTCAGTGGCCTTACTCCCAGAAAGTGTTTTTCGGCTTACACTGTAAGACGCTGTATAGGATTATGCTGCTGGTGTGGCAAAGCCCAAATCAGACCAGGAGCTCCCAAAGGCTTCAAACTGGGAGAATGAACAGTAAAGTGAAAGGTGAAATGTAATTTAAATGAAGGCAGAATGATGTATACTGTACTGGGACAAGAAGAAAATCTATCTCCATAAGAAGTGTACAAGTTGACTGTTGGTTGTAATTACTCAGGTAAGAGATATTGATGTTATGGTAGAAAATGCACTGAGAACATTAACCCAGGGTGCTGTGGCAATGAAAGATGCAAATTCAGAAATTAATACGGAACACTGCTGGTGGAGACAATTACTCTGAACTAACTTTCCATCTGATTCTGTTCAACTTCCTGTTTTTCAGCAATTGCACTGGGCATTCTTATGCATATCCAGGTACCTGCAGTTCCTCAAAGCAAGAATATCCAAGGCACTCTGCGGATACCCAAAATGATGTGGTGGCAAAATCAAAAATTATATGGAACTCATGGGACAAGTGTCATACATCTCTGTTCCAAAGACTTTAAAAATAAAAGTATTGTATAATTAGGGTTGCCAGGACTCTCTTCACCAACGGCAGGAGGTTTTTGGGGTTGAGCCTGAGGAAGGCGGGGTTTGGGCAGGGGAGGGACTTCAATGCCATAGAGTCCAATTGCCAAAGAGGCCATTTTCTCCAGGTGAACTGATCTTTTGAGTGGAGATCACTTGTAATTGCAGGAGATCTCCAGCTACTACCTGGAGGTTGGCAACCCTATGTATAATATTGTTTTAAATAAAAACAATTAATGAAAAAAATGGCAGTTTGCCCCAGCAAACACAAGAGTTATAAATTATGGTTTCTGATTTTCTGAACAAACAAAAATAAAAGTATTATAATGCCATTATATAAACTTTTTTTCCAGCCACATTTGTGAGACAGCATGGAATAGTGGCTGGGCTGGATCTGGGGTCCAAATTTTTGCTTGTCCGTGAAACTAAATGGGGACTCTAGGCCAGTCATGATCTCCTGAAAACTACAGCTGTTACCGCACTAGGTATTCCCAGTGATGTATTAAGTTTGAAAATGTTATAAAAACTACTGTTCACACTTTGTTTGGCCCCTTTAGCTGTGAAGACTTCTTCCAACCATTTTTTAGCTGCGGCATCCAAAAACCCTTTTAAAGCGATGTTTTTTATAACATTTTCAAACTCTTGATACATCGCTGGGAATACCTAGTGCGGTAACAGCCTCCATCACAAGGATAAAACGGAGGAGGGGAGCATCTTGAGAGGAAGGAAAAGGAGGAACACAGAACTACTTTCACACAGCCCAAATAATGCACTTTCAATGCACTTGGAAGGTGGATTTTACTGTGTGAACCGGCAAAATCCACTTGCAAACGATTGTTAAGGGGCACTGAAAGCGCATTATTTGGGCTGTGTGAAAGTGCCCCAAATCAAACATGTAGAGAGAACATGCACACGCAGCCGCTGAGCAGAGGCCTTCCGTTTTCAGCTTTCGACGTGTTAGTCTGTCTGCAGCAGTAGAAAAGAGCCAGAGTCCAGTAGCCCCTTAAAGACTAACAAGAATATTTTCTGGCGGGGTATGAGCTTTCTGGAGAAGTGAGCTGTGGCTCACGAAAGCTCACCCCCTGCCAGAAAATATTTGTGTTAGTCTTTAAGGGGCTACTGGACTCTGGCCCTTTTCTACGACTGCAGACAGACTAACAGAGCTGTGGCTCACGAAAGCTCACACCCTACCAGAAAATATTCTTGTTAGTCTTTAAGGTGCTACTCTTGCTCTTTTCTACTACTGCAGACAGACTAACACGGACTCTTGCTCTTTTCTACGTTTTCGGCTTGGGCAGCGTGGGACAAAAGTTAGGCAGCAAGGTCGCCCCTGATTGAAAACCGGAGCGTGTACAAACGACGCGCTCGGTCACGTGCGACCACCACGAGGCCCGGCCGGCAAAGCATTCCGGCGCCTTGCGCGTGCGCAACACGCCCCACGCTATTCCGCAGCCCACGTGGCCCTCTGAAAGGGCAGGGGACACCGAGGCGGGGGGGAAAAGGTTCTCTGGACGCGAGGAGCGTGAAACCCCGCTAGCGCGTGGAACTGGAGCGAGCCAAGGTAACGCTGCCGCCCGGCGTGGGGCAGGGGGGGAAGGGGGGGATAAGAAGCCTGCCTCGCAAGGTGCTTCTGGCGGGCTGTCGCGGCGCGCTTCTCTCCCCCCGCCCTCCGGGGCTCGCGGCAGGACGGCGTGCCGCTCCGTTCCATGGCGACGGGCGCTCCGGAAGTGGCGTCACCGCCCGGCATATCCGCCTGCTCCGGGCGGTGCAGCGCGAGCGCGTGAGGAGAGCCCTGGGAGCCGGTCTGCTCCGCGCCAGGGGCCGGCCACAAGGTAGGCGCTCCCGCCGGCTCCTTGCAAAGACCGAGGCGGGACGGCGGATGGAGGACGCCTCGCGCCAGGCATGGAGCTTCCCCCCCTCTGGGTGGGTGTCGAGGGGGGAATGCTGGAGGGGAGCGGAGGAGGAGCGCCGGGGAGGCTCTGCGGACAGAGGCGGTGTGTGTGTGTGTGTGTGTGCGGGGGGGGGTAGCTGGGAAGGTCTGCGGTCCGGGGGAGGGGAGGCGTGAGGGAATCGAAAGCCATTACGGGAAGGGGGGTTTTGGGGGTTCTTTTTGGGGTCTGGGGGTGATTTTGACCCGCGGGGGTAGTAGCAGCGTAGGCGAGCGTGAGCGAGGTTGGTGCATCAGCAAAAGAGGTGCATTCAGAGTTGGAGCGTAAGGTGCTCTATGGGCCGCTTAGGCGCAGGAGGTTTTGCCTTGGGTTGGCCGCTCTAGATGCACATCCCCCCCCCATCTGAATTCTCAAAACTCAACAAAAAGCCCCCGTGCATCTGCTGCAAATCCAAGGCAAAACCTTCCATGCATAAGTGGCCGTAGACTTACATTGTGTAGTCGGTTTTGATGTGGATGAAGAGTGGATACCAGCAGCCGCAGCAGTAAATAGCAAAGCCCGCCGGGGTTACTGCGAAATAATTTCATCTCATTTACAATAAAGTGCCAGAAGAACGTCATGAGAGTTCCAGCTGAAATCAGTAGCAAAGGGGCAGGGGGAGATCCTTGTCCAGTATGCTAGGATTGCACATGTCTGCATACTTCTTTTGTTTTTGTTTTTTTAAGTGATTTTTTAAAAAAGACTGCAGATAGAAGTAGGTAAATAATTTATCTGAGAACTAGGCTGGGATTTGGATTCAGAGTGGATGCTGGATGGAAATTCAGCTTCCTTTTTAATATGGGCCTCTTGTTCTCTCCCCTTTTACTTTGACCCTGCAACTGTACGCCACTGGCGTACTTAATTAACCTTGTGAGAAAGCCCTTTGGATCATCCTGCCAACTTGGCTTAAATCTGTGCCGTTCCCCTGGTGATACACAGAGGAGCTTGAGTGAAATCCCCTTGGCAATAGCTTTCTACTGGACAGGGACATTCAACACCTGATACTAATGTCTGGCAGTTCTTTTTGAGCCTGCTGTATATTTTTACACAACACCGATGCATGTTAGGTTATCATAATTGCTTTATTAGTTACATTTAGTTTTTTTCAAAGAACAGATCTTGAGGATTTTTTTAACAATGCCAAATCATTGTGAATTAGCCATTCTGTTCTAACTTGCACCCTGATCCTGTATATTTACTTGAATGTGAGTCGTGATGGGTTCAGAGAGGCTTAACCTCCTAGCTGAGTAGGCATAGGGTTGCATTGGCAGATGGTGCTTAACATTTGACAGAAAAAAATTGTTGTGTGGACTAATACAATTAATGTATTGTGAATATTTGCAATACAGTGTTCAGAGAATTTTTTTTGAAATGTGTGTTATTTGTGCATAAAGCAGGAGTGGATGGGTGTCTGTTTTTTTGAGCAAAAGGCGTGTGTGGTTGAGGGATGCTGAATGCTCTCTTCTTACCACCTGTCATTCCATCACTTCAGGCAATGTCTTCCCAGCTCACCTGCCTCTCAGCATCAGAACAGGGCTGGGAGAGAACTGTTTGTAGTGAAGGAGTACAGTCGTACAAGGCAGTGTAGAACGAAGAGAGTCGGCTTCCTTTACCCACACACACTTTTTGTTGTGAAAATTAGACTGCCCTTCCCATTCCCTGCTTCATGTGTGAAAATAAAATGTAAACACCAAAAATGACTTTTTCCTGTCCTAGTCTGGTCTTTATGCACTGACCATAAAAGGAAAAGTACATGATTTGATAGTGTGAACACAACTAATGACTTTTGTGAAACAAGGTGTCTTGAATAGAGAATGGGTTACGTGCTACATTAGGAAAACAACATTATACTTGTAATATGCGCAGCCTAATCCTCTTTTTTGGAAAGCTACTGAAGGACAGCTAGAGTCAGATAAGTAGAGCAAATAAGGAATATTCAGGAAGATAAATTAATTTTTAAATGCAGTTAAGGGGGTTTCTCCTATTAATGCTATCTTAATAAATTTGTTAACTTTGCTGTTTAAAGTAAAATATCATGTATATCTAGGGTAGTTCTTGCTTTGACAGTTATACAACTATTCCTTAACATTGAGTTTATTGTCTTTTGAAGCTCATGTTATTGAATTAAATTGTGTGTCATGGATGATGCTGCTTTGTCACTTGGAGCGATAGATGTTTCTTATTCGTCATCTTCAGCAGAATGCACTGTATCTAGATGTAAACACTCCAGTGAAGAATGGGTAAGCAAAATTACTTAAGTGGAAGAGTAGTTTACTTAACCTGAAGATTATTTTCCTATCACAAACGTGAATGGAAAAATAAACCCATACTGCTGCTTATGTCAGAAAAATTAGCAATCAACATGCATTTATGATGAAGAATGGTTGAGGCATGTGGTAAGAATAATTACAACATCTGTTCAGTTATCTAGAGTTTCTTGTGCTAGTCATCACATCTGTGACTCCTAATATGTAGATTGTACTCTACTTGCAATACTATCAGTCAGAAACAAATCAAGTAAATGTAATTTATATATATATTTATATGCACGTACACACACAAATATATGGTGTGACCAAATACTTATTGCTCAGTACAACAGATATGAGCGAGAGAGAGAGAAAGAGAGCTTGGAAAATATTTCTAGGAAATCTAGTGTACATAGAAAAGCACACTCTTGTTCTGAAGTAGGAATATGGAGCAATGAATAAATGTGCTTGGGTGGAGCAGTTGGATAGTCATGAAATGGAGGAGGAGATGAGGATAGCAGAGTAGGGGAAATAGGATTATGCAGTGCTCAAGGCTGGAGCCACTGCTGGAGCTTGAAGCACATGAGTGAAGACATGGTCAGCGTTGAAAGAAAATAGGATTACTGTGTTTCAGAATAACTATTTCTAAATGAGAACATGTTGCCATAATTAACAAAAGAGGCTGTGGGTGAATGATTTGGCTTTTAGAGCTGACTGAATAGATTGATATCAAAGCGAAGAATCTGAGGGACTATAAAAAGAAAAGAGCTGGAAGACACTTCAGGGCTGTAAAATTGCCTGTGGGAGAATCATAATATCATACTTAGTAATAAGACAGCTAAGGAAAGACTATAATAATTAAAAGTACATAATTTCACATTTTTCTTTTTAAAATTCAGGATAGATGTTAGTCAAATTATGTACCTATCTGCAGTGAATCATTTCTTTTATTGGAAGTGTTTATTGTGTTTTATAGGTGTCTTTTTAAACTTTCTTGTAAACAGATCTGTGTATATATGTATGCTTGATATAGAGCTTTAATCTCTGTATGGTGAGCTTTACCTTAACATTCTTTAATTTATTTACAGGCCAATCCTATGAAGGTTTACTCAGAAATAAGGCCCACCGAATTCAATGGAGTTTATTTCTGAGTAAACTTGCATAGGAGGAAACAAAAAAGGATTACAGTTCTCCACAAACCCCATTCACCTCAGTGGGGCTTGTGAAGGATTGTAGCCCGTATTCTCTACATTTTGTACAACATCTGTTATTGATGTTACTAAAGAAGTTTTTTTCTCAGTATATTATTCTGATCCATAACACTTTGAAATTTTTAAGGAGTTGCTAGTATTAAGTAAACATCAGAAAAAAATTATTATAGCCTCCTTTCCATAGTTTTTGGGAATGTAATTATGAAGACAATACTTTACTTTGATCAAAGCTTCTGACATCACAATATTTACTCAAAATGTAATAATTAAAGTAGCAATTAAAATTATTACAGCTGGCTAACTTTGTCAGGCTTTCTATTTTGTAAGCGTAGGCATAGAAAATATATTTTTCTATTGTTCTTTCTTTGTGTACATTGATTGGATTTTAAGATCATGGGAGGTTTTGGACCTGGTTCATGATTAGTTCTTAAAAGATTAATCTTTACGTCATATTTAATTGACCAGTGTCCTTAATCTCCAAGGGTAAGGTCTAGTCAAAGTTATGTCCCAACTACTTCAGTGGGAAAGTTAAGCACATTCTTGAATATCTCTGGATCAATGATTTGTAAAAGTGCTTAGTCTGGTTGGGATATTTATTAAGGGGTTACACATTTGTTGTTACATGCTTTCTTTATTGACATTTTTTAAAACATGCATTGTCATACTTGTTTTCTAGGGCGAATGCAATTCTAGACCTACTGTTTTTCGGTCAGCCACTTTAAAATGGAAAGAAACTCTGCTGGGCAGGAAAAGACCATTTGTGGGACGTTGTTGCTACGTATGCACTCCCCAAAGCCGGGTAATCTGGGCTACGTTGATAACAAATTGAAACAGCATTTGAATAGTTTGCTAAGTTTCAGCGTTAAAGTCATTGTGTGCTCTCATCCTATTGCCTATTCTAACTATATAATCTCAGATCCCAACAGGACATAGTATTAAGCTGAAAACCGTAATTGTATTTGTATCTGTCACGTTTGTATCTCATACATTGTTCAAGGAATTTAGGTAGGCCCACATGATTATACTCGTTTTATCACAACAATCCTGGAAAATATTTTAGGATGAGAGAGGGTGACTGACCCAAGGTCACCCACAGTGCAGTCCTAAACAGAGTCACATCCTTCAAGGTCTGTTGAAATGACTCCTTGGTTGTGTGGGACACTAGCCATTGTACCACCGTGGCCCTCAATATGTATGACATGTGAATACTGTGATTATATTTTTTTTTCCTGATAAAACTGTCTGTTATTTTCAGGATAAGCTTTTTAATCCTAGTATCCCTTCTTTGGGCCTTCGTAATGTCATCTACATTAATGAAACACATACCCGGTAAGTTGGATTGTAAAAACAATTAATAGTACAAGGATAACTATGTGTCGTATTATGTATTATTGTTAAGATTAAGCTCAAGACCTTTGGTCAAAGGAGCTAGTAAATAAATGGAAATGGCTTCATGATAACTATGTGTCTAAATCTCATTAACTAAAATGATAATCTCTGTGTTACGCTGAATTTAGCTGATTATGGTTTTTTGACATTCACAGTAAATAAAATATGTAAATATTTGACAGTGGTTTACAGTAATGAGAACATGTGAGAGGCTGTGAAGAATCACAAACAGATTAGTTAAAAATATTGTCGAAGGCTTTCACGGTCAGAGTTCATTGGTTCTTGTAGGTTATCCGGTCTGTGTAAACGTGGTCTTGGTATTTTCTTTCCTGACATTTCGCCTGCAGCTGTGGCAGGCATCTTCAGAGGAGTAACACTGAAGGACAGTGTCTCTCAGTGTTACTCCTCTGAAGATGCCTGCTACAGCTGCTGGGGAAATGTCAGGAAAGAAAATACTGGTTTACAGTAATGAGAACATGTGAGAGGCTGTGAAGAATCACAAACAGATTAGTTAAAAATATTGTCGAAGGCTTTCACGGTCAGAGTTCATTGGTTCTTGTAGGTTATCTGGGCTGTGTAACCGTGGTCTTGGAATTTTCTTTCCTGACATTTCGCCAGCAGCTGTGGCAGGCATCTTCAGAGGAGTAACACTGAAGGACAGTGTCCTTCAGTGTTACTCCTCTGAAGATGCCTGCCACAGCTGCTGGCAAAATGTCAGGAAAGAAAATACCAAGACCACGGTTACACAGCCCGGATAACCTACAAGAACCAGATTGGTTAACATTTGAAAATTTTCAATCTCTTTAATGCTAAGAATTGTAGCAAGCATTACCCAGTACTGTCATTAGTTAGATGAGGTCAACCTCAAACGAAAATAGTTGATGTGTATGTTCTTGACATGTCTACTGTCACTTTATCTAGCTACAAAAGTGCATGCGTAATCCCACTGCATTCTTCCCATGTGAAGCCTGATAGCAATATTATATATAATCCCACTGGATATAAGTTATAACGTGCAACATGCATTAAACAGGCATAAATATGGCTTGCTTGTCAGTGATATCTTGCGACAGTGGATAGTTTAGTCAGCGATCTTAGTGACTAACCATGCAATCCTGAAGGGGGGCGGACCCACATAGGAACTAGTGTGACCTCTACGCCAGCATCCATGCCACTTGCGCCATGCAAACTGGCACAGACTCTGGCACAGGGCAACTTATGCCAGTCCCGGAGCACCACGCAGCAGTGCGAGCCTCCCATGCCTGTGCTGCCTTCCTGGCAGTGTATGTCCGGCGTGAGCACTCCTGGGGGTTGTTCCTGGGGTGTTCCCTGGGGAGGAGCTGCTTTTAGGCAGCTTCCTAACCCCTTTCGGGCTGGAAAGGAGCCATTTTGCAGGTGTCAAGATACACCTGTAAAATCATGGCGCAGCCCCGTGGAACTCTATAGAGAATTCCATGGGGTTTTTCTCCAAAAATACTTGTTCCTTTATTTTTCGGCTTGCTGTGGCTGCACCACCTATCTACTCTCCCTTCGGAAATGGGCTGTCTGGCTAATAAACAAGTCCATATGTTGAAGAAAGGCAAAACATCCCCAATATTGCTATCCAGTTTCATTTTGTGTAAGTAAAGCCTTCTTTCCTGTAAGGCTGACAAGTGCATGAAGCAAAATGTATCCCTTGAGTTCGTTCAAGAAAAAGTGTCTTGGTTAATTATATATACGGTCAACTCAATACTGACTATAGCAGCCTGTACTTTATCTGAAATAAAAATAATTCCTAGTCCTGGGTGAGGAGAAAAAAATAATCAAATTGAAATTAGAGGATGTGAGTGTTTGTTTTTCAGATAGATGTACCGTATTTTTCGCTCCATAAGACGCACCTGACCATAAGATGCACCTAGTTTTTAGAAGAGGAAAACAAGAAAAAAAAATATTTTTTTAAAGACCTGGTGGGGGGTCTTTAAACTCCTCCGCGCTGCCATCCCAGGCAGCACAGAGCACTTTCAAGACCCCCGCCCTGCTTCCAGGGAGTCCCTGGAACCGCGGTGGGGGTCTTTAAACTCTTCTGCGCTGCCTGGGATGGCAGCGTGGAGAACTTTCAAGATCCCCCGCCCGGCTTCCACAGCGTGGAGAAGTTTAAATACCCCCCCCCCCTGTCCAAGAACTGACCATGGCCAATCCTGCTTAGTTCCCATGTTCTGATGAGCCTGGGCTAAACTAGCCTATTTGGGTTGCTCAACTCAAAAATAAGCCATGCTTTATTTGTGTGTGTGTTTCCTCCCAAAAAAGTGTTCTTAGCATTGCAGCCCAAGCTACATATTAGTAGATTTCTACAGCTAGAGTTACAACGCCATAAACTAAAGTGAAAAATGCCTTTCTGGGATAAATGCATTGTTGACAGTGCCAAAGCACACCACTCCTAGGGTTGCCAATTCTGGGAATTCCTGGAGATTAGGGGGTGGAGTATGGGGAGGGCAGGGACCTCAGCAGGTTATAATGCCATAGAGTCCAGGGGAACTGATCTCTGTAGTCTGGACATCAGCTGTAACTCCTGGAGATCTCCACCAGGAGGTTGGCAACCAAACTCCAGTTCAATTTTTCCTTAAGAGCCTGTTACCTTCTAAATCATATACTACGCTGGCCAATGGCCGTAACAATAAATGGAAATGGAAATCATATATATAGGTTCTAGTTGACAGATACCTGAAGGAATGCACCTAACACACTAGTTGATTAGAGGAAAGGGAGCCATTACACAGATTGCATGATTCCCCCTCCCCCCCATTATATTTGCTAAAACTCAGATTTATTGCAGCTATTTTGCAAAGTAGCAGCTAAAGTGAAGGCAGCTGGAAGAGAAAGGCTGTTTTAGCTGGGCTCGATTCCTTTCCCTTCTTGGCTGAGAGGCAACAAGAGGCTCATCGCCCACCCACACTCTCCTCTCCAGCACCTGCGCCTCTACCTGTCGCCTCCATGAGCTGGACAAGGAAGTCCTCAATCAAACAGCCCCACGCTAGGGTGCCTCTCAATCTCACCGCGTTGCATTTGGGGATTTGTAGTCTTCGTTCCCTGGCAGGCCACCCCAAGGAGCAGAGGCAGGACAGGGAGCGACTTGCTCCTTCTCCTCGGGCGGTGCCGTTTTTCCATTCAGCGCGCCGGGCGCTGAACGCAAACCGTTTGGGCTTTGCGGCCCAGCCGGAGTTTTTTAACCAAGGCCAAGAACTACATTTCCCAGCCTGCTGCGGGAGAACGGGCTAACCCCCTTTCTTGCTGCAGGTTGATCGCCTGGGCTGCAGATGAGCCAAAGAGAAAACGGTGCAAAAAAGAAAAGAGGGAAGGAGGGGGGGTTGGGGGAGAGGCAGGAGGAGAAGGACCCCCTCGGCTGGCGAATTATGCATGCACTATGCGAGCTCTGAGAGAATGGCCGTGGAAGGTAAGGGCTGCCTTTTCTTTGCGGTCGCCCCCCCTTCCACCTGCACCCGCTTCCATTCCTCCTCCTTACCTGAGGGGGGATGAGGACAGAAGAGTCGCCGGCTAGAAAGGGCCAGGGCAATGATCAGATGGAGAGGCCGAGGAGGAGGAGGAGGAAGCGGCCGGCGCAGCTGGCTTTTTTGCAAAAAGGTGCAGGGCTCGGCGGAGAGGCGTTTTGCATGCATGGCCGCCGGGCTGCGGACGGACGTGGAGAAGCTACCCGAGACCGGCCAGAGAGGGATCCCCCTCCCACCTTTGCATGCAAGGGGCACCTTCCCACCTCGGCCCGGCTGGGGGCATGCTAACGGCTTGCAATCGCCTCTTCAAGCTTTGAACCCCAACTTCTTTGGAAAGCAAGGTGGTTTTGTTTTTGTTCAAGAGGGCTCTGTGCCTACCGCATAATCGACACCCCCCCCCCCAAATATATGACGTGAAGGCTCACTCCTCCTTTACTTTCCTTCCCAAATGTGAGTGTTTTAACTGGTGACCCTGGGCCTTGTTTATGTTTATATATATATTTTACAGTGTTTCTTAAAAGTGACTAAAGTATCCTGTCCCGGGAAGGGGGGCAGTGGGTCTTTAAACTGCTCTGCGCTGACTGCCCAGGCAGCGCAGAGCAGATTAATCTCCCCCCGCGCTTCCCAGTCCTGAGGCTCAGCTGTTGGGCGGGGATTCTGCACTGCGCTGGGCGGCTGGCAGGGGCCTCCCGCCACCAGCTGGCTGGTGGCGTCCCAGCCGGCTCCCGGGGCGTCCCGGCTCCGTGCCCCGCTGCATTCGCTCCATAAGACACAATGACATTTTCCCTCGCTTTTGAGGAGGAAAAAAATGTGTCTTATAGAGCGAAAAATATGGTATATATGAAACTCATTTAATTCCAGGGGGTGCAAAACACTTGATTCAAATTGCTTTGAAAATCCAAGCTTTGTATTTTGTTTAAAAAAACTGCAAGAAACAAAAATATTTTCTCATACCCCCTTTGTAATGACCAGTGTTTAAAATCAGCACTGCTTGGATTTTTCTCTTGTATGTTCGTGCTTGGAAAGCAGCAGAATGTATATTCAGTCAACAAGACAGTCAGTGTATACATTGGTTACCTTTAGTTGGAAGGTGGCTGGTAAGTGCCAAAAATGAATGAGTTCTTGAGATGTTTTACAAATGCTTGCTACAGACTGATCCCTCTTAAATGACTATGGTCAAGATTTGAAGAGCCTTAAGTTTTTCTTTTGATACCTGTTGCATTCTGAATCACAAACTCCCTCAGGAAACCACTTTCACTTTCAAAAGTGGTTTGCCTTGTGGCAAATGAACTGTAGTTTTAGAAGTATAATTCAAAAATCTTAGGGCAAACAGAAGCTATAGCATTGATCTTTGAATTCTGACTGATATGTGTGTGTGTCAGCTAAGACAAATGTGTCATTATCCAGAAAGTTGTTTCCTAGTTTACTGTCATTTCTAAAATCTGATTTATTATTGGCTACATTACATTTAAATTTTACCTATGTCTTGTTAGTTACATCTGAAATTGAAGGGCTGCTAGCATCAGACTTCCTTAAGACTTATGGGCTCAGGATTCATTAGTAGGGCAGGGAGTGTTGTGGAAATCTTTCAGATTCTACTTGTACTCCTGATGTAATTCTCTTAAAGCATCAAAATGTGGATTAAAAATATAATTGTAAAGTGTCCTGGAGACCCATGGTCTCAAAGAGCTCTGCTCTCATCAAATACTAACTTATTCGTGGTCCCCGGCCCGAGAGATATCTCTCTGTCCTCAACTAGGGCCAGAGCTTTTTCGGCTCCAGCCTGGTGGAATTCTCTGTCAAATGAGACCAGAACCCTGTGTGACCTATTGCAGTTCCACAGGGACTGTAAGACAGAGTTGTTCCACCAGGCCTATAGTTGAGGTAGGGTTGCCAACCTCCAGGTACTAGCTGGAGATCTCCTGCTATTACAAGTGATCTCCATACGGCAGAGATCAGTTCACCTAGAGAAAATGGCCACTTTGGCCTTTGGACTCTATGGTATTGAAGTCTGTCCCCTCCTCAAACCCCACCCTCCTCAGGCTCTGCCCCCAGAACCTCCTGCCGGTAACAAAGAGGGACCTGGCAACCCGAGGTTGAGGGCAGCAGAAGTTTCCATCATAGCTGGCCTCCCTGTACCACCGTACCATCTATGTTCCATTTTTTATTTAGTTTTACCGAAACCTATCTGTTTCCTACCTGAAAACTTCACACTACTGATATAGAAGATGTTCGGGAGCCACCTGGATTTAAATCGTCTAATTTTAAATTGTTAGATTATATTTTAGATTATAATTATTTATTATATTGTATTTATTATATTGTATGAGGTTAATTAATTGAGGTTATTATATTGTATGAGGTTAATTACTGTGGATGTTCAGAACTGGATGTTAGTCACCCTGAGCCCTACCCTGGTAGGGAAAGGGCAGGATAAAAATCTAATAAAATCAATAAAAAAATAACCAGAAAACCCAAATCTAATCATGAAAGTATGTACATTTGCATGTTTATATGATTTTCATTTAAAATCTAATAATACTCCCATGGGGGAATTTTATTTGTGCAGGGTTTGGTTGGATAGTAATAACAGTGCTCAATATATATGAAAATCACAATAAAGACCTGAGGGAAACGTTGAAGTTCCTTGACTCTTGAAAGCTTGCAGAGGCCTTTTCTGGTTTCTAAGGCATTAGCAGATGTTACCTGCCCATTTTGAAATTTGTTTCAGTTCCGATGGCACAATCATGGTTGCATCACTCCGTATATTTCATGTTTGTCATCAGATGAAACATTCATATGGCCCAATATATATTGGAGCAGGGGAAAGGCAAGGTGCATTAGTGCTGGGATGCTGCATTTAGTCAGCTTTGATCTTCACTGGGTGACTAATACCTTTTCTAAATCGGTAGGTATTAGTGTCCAAAGGTCTATCGTCTTTTAACTATTTGTATATTGCCACTGCCCCAGAATAGGTGCCTTTTTTGAATGGTTAAAGGAAGTTTGAGGGAGCTTTATTTAAACAAATAAAAGCAACCTGTCGTTGGTAGGAAGATGTTGATAATATTTTCTTTTTCATACTTTGACATTTATTACTAGAACCAAAATAGCTTTAAGAAAGGTGTCTCCTTAATCCTCAGCCTCGCTAATCTAAAATCTACCCATACATTTTGTCCTCTACCAGTTAATCAAACAAAGCTTTAATTGAACGATTTATCAGTTAAAGGTTGCCATCCTAATATTTACTAGTGCTGTGTTAAACTAGTTTTTCTGGAAAATAGTTGGTTCTGATAGGGGTTATGATTGCAAAACAATGTTTTGAATGGACTCTTTCCAATGGCATACTTTAATACATAAAATGTAACATTACAGGCACAGAGGGTGGCTTGCCAGGCGGCTCTGTTACGTTCTTTTTGTACAAGAACGGGATGTTCATAAGCGTATGTTTGCTAATAATGTGGCAGAAAATGTGCTGAACAGTAGCAGGTAAGAGTAAAAATTGCAAAATGGTGTGATTTCCAGTTTCCAGTTTATGGATAGCAGCTGTTGGGTTTCTTTGGGATAGATTTCTTTGGGATAAAGGCCCTTGGCAAAGCCCCCGCTTTTGGTCAGTGATTCTACCTTTCCCCTCATGCAAGGACAAGATGCCTTGCAGGATTGGCTCCCTCATCCTTAGTACCTTCAGGTGAACCAGTTTTAGGGCATTATGTGTGCTTGTGCTAGTTAGGCCTAAGTGACCAATGAATTATGTAGTTGCACCTAGGCCTTCTGGAGTTACCAGGAACCCTGCTACTTGCTATTGTAAGTCCTGAAGGCTCTTAACATATAGGGGTTTAAAATCACATGTTTTAAAAGCAATATATACGGTTCACTTTGTGTCTCTCTTTCCCCTTATATGTTCCCTAAATGTGGAAATGAATGTAGAAAATGAATACATGTAGTATGTGGATCTTGACAAAATACACTTTCACTGGCAAGAGGCTTCATAATTTAAAACTAAAAAAAAATAACTTAAGTGGCATACTGAGCAGGGAAGTTTCTCTTTGGTTTTGGGATGTTATTTTCTTATGAACACTTTAAACAAAATCTGGTGAAATGTACAGCTAGTTCTTTAAAAGTTTGTGTTGTAATGTGCCTACATCCTTCTTCCAGTATGTATTTTAAGAATCTTTATTTTTTTCTTTGTAACTTTCAGAGTGCTGAATGCCATTGTAGAGGAGGCTTCAGAAATGTCTGCTGTAGGTGGTTCTGGTCAGCCGGACCCCAGAATCCACAGTAAAGTCAAAAAGAAAGCTAGAAGAATTGTTCAGGAAATGGTAGCAAATGTCTCACCTTTTTTAATCAGGTAATAAGGCTAGTTTAAGGAAATAGGTTCATCCTTCATAGATGCTTAATTTTTTCCTACTTGTCCAAATTTTTGGCTTAGTTATTTGTGGTGTAAGCTAAATTCAAATAATATACATATTCTAATGTGAATAATGACCTTTTCAATGGTCAAATCTAAAACTATTTATGACAAAATATTCTTCTAAGTTTTAAGTTATATTGGCACAACAGCATTATCTGTTTTTGAGGTCTAAACTGGGTTAAAGCATCTTGCTACATTTTCTAGGTCTTTGACTTTATGTAAACCGTTCAAGTACAATTTTTACAGCTCTGGATCATAATATAGCCTAAAACCCTTATGCTTCTGTGAATATATAGCATTTTGTGTTTAATTCAGCATTTTTTCTATTCTACTGTTGATTGATGATGTTATGCGTCTACAGTAGTGTAGGTTTTAAAGTCAGAACATATATGTACATTTCTGCTAGGTCAGAATTGTTTCTGATTATAACAGAAGGTAAAAATCTGTATGTAAAACATTAATTCTGTTACATGGTTCAACTTTTATTACCCCTTTAGGTTAACAGGATGGGTATTGCTGAAATTATTCAACAGCTTTTTTTGGAATATCCAGATTCACAAAGGCCAACTGGAGATGGTGAAAGCTGCAACTGAGGTAAAAAAAAAAAAAAAAACAGCTGAGAGAGAATGCAGCGTGTAAACACAGAATGCATCATACAACCAGACTTACTATAGCATGCTGCATATCCTGTTGCCATAGTTGGTAGCTAAAATGGCTGAACAAGCAGGATCTTTGGCTTTGCCCACTGACCAATTCCTATAGGTTCAGAGACAGAACTTTTTAAACAGCAACAAAGGGAGGAATCCATCAAAGCCTCTGCTGATGTTGGAGAAGGAGGTAGGGTCCCTGCACATCTTAATAATGGGGTAGGAGCAGGTTTGCCAGACCCCTGCCTCAAGCAGGCATTTTCTCACTGCTACTCAGCTGGCTGGTGGGGAGTGGGTGGGGGGAGAGATGGTGGCAAATGAGGGGGATGCCAGCAGCCTCCCAATGCAGCAGCCTCCCAGTGCACTAGTCTCCAGCTGGGAGGCGGGAGGGGCGCACAGAGCCAGCTCGCGCCATTCCAGCGTGCCCAGTCGGCTCTGTGCGCCCCCCCGGCTCCCAGCTGGGAGGCGGGCGGGGCACAGGCACGCGCCGTTCCAGCGTGCTCAGCTGGCTCTGTGTGCCCCCCCGCCTCCCAGCTGGGAGGCGGGAGGGGCGCACAGAGCCAGCTCGGCGCTCTGGAACAATGCGAGCCTGCTCTGTGCACCCCGACGGCCAGCTGGGAGGTGGGCGGGGTGCACAAAGCCAGCTGGGCGCGCTGGAACGGCGCGAGCCGGCTTTCCCCGCCTGCCTCCCAGCGCGCCCAGCCGGCTCTGTGCGCACATTCACTCCATAAGATGCACAGACATTTCCCCTTACTTTTGAGGAGGAAAAAAGTGTGTCTTATGGAGCGAAAAATACGGTATGTCCCCCTGACTGGCAGCCCTAGGTACAAGTGGATTAATATTTGCAATTCAACATCTTCACAGTTGTAGGCTAGGAACTGTTGCATCAGTATCCTTTTTATGTTTTAAAAAAGTGCATTATTCCTATAAAGAAACCATTTGGGGCCTAGTTCTCATTAAGATGGTAAGCTTATGTTTGGGCTTACTGCTTCATATTTACAAGGGCTCATGGTATTGAAAGCTTTTTCATCCAAAATATTACTGCATAGAAAATTAGCATGTCAGGTAGATGGTTAAGCCAGAATCCTCCTTCATGATATCCAGTTTTCTGCTCTTTTATGAAGGGGCATTTAGTCTGTCCCTACCTGCAGTTTGAAAGTACAGCACAGGTATACGTTTACCGTATCAGTGAGAACTATGCTCAAATTAGAATAAGAGTTGGTTTTTATATGCTGACTTTCTCTACCACTTAAGGAAGAATCAAACCAGCATAAAATCACCTTCCCTTCCCCTCCCCACAACAAACACCCTGTGAGGTAGGTGGGGCTGAGAGAGCTCTAAGAGAGCTGTGACTAGCCCAAGGTCACCCAGCTGGCTTCATGTGTAGGAGTGGGGAAACCAACCTGGTTCATCAGATTAGCCTCTGCCGCTCATGAGGAGTGGTGAATCAAACCTGGTTCTCCAGATTACAGTTCACCACTCCAAACCATTGCTCTTAACCAGTGCACCATGCTGGAGATTAGGAGAGAGCCCATAGCTTGGTAGTAGAGCATGGTGGTAGACCATGTTTCTTGCATGCTTAAGGCTTTAGTCTCTGGTATCTCAAATGAAAGGGTCTCAAGGTAGCAAGTGTAAAGAAAGCTCTTTGTTTGAGACCTAGAATGCTGCTTCAATCCAAGCAGCCAATTCTGAGCTACACGGAACAGTGGTTTGGCTTTATATAAGAAATCATGTTTTTAATTCTTTTTGTGGAACCAAATAGTGTATAAAATAATGGGTTGGGCTTTAGATTGTCATTCTAAATTGTTCGGAGCAAAATAATTTTGATGTAATTCTAAATTGTTCAGAGCAAAATAATTTTTGAAGTAACATGTGTAGACTAGTGGTGATCCAGATGAATTTTGTGTCTTCTGGAACAAAGAGCAGCTGTAATATTTGCATCAAGATTATGTTTATTGCAAATGGTCTAGTTCAGTGGTCGGCAAACTCATTAGTCAACGGAGCCAAATATTAACAGTACAATGATTGAGATTTCTTTTGAGAGCCAAATTTATTAAACTTAAACTATATAGGTAGGTACACTGTTTATTAACTTAATAAACTTTAATTAATAATAATTATAATAATAAAGCCACCAACACAAAATAATTACAATTTTTAAATTGATGACAAAAAAAAAAACCTTCCCTCTGAGCTGGCCAGCTTGGTATCCCTGACACAGAGATCTGAGCAAGTGGGCAGCCAGCCAGCTTCCTCCTCGGCCTCTACCCTTGTGCTGCTTTATACTCCTTCCCCTTTGTGCTCTGACCCCATTCGCCCCAAGCCGAGGCTATAAACACCCCCTTCCCGTCCCTCTTCCTCTCCTTGTTGGGAGCGTCTCTACAGAGGGCAGGGGTTGCGCTTTAGACCTGCCCTGGCACTTCTGCCCGCCCTTCGCGTGCTGGGCTCGAGGCAAGGGCTTCCCTTCTTAGGTGTGCTTTCCTCGAACCTGTTCCTTCCCCCCCTCTCCCCACCAATTTACCCGCGGCTGCTGGGGCTGGTGCCTCTCCGGCCTGCCAGCCATCCAGGAATAGCCCCCCTCCGTTGCGGCTCCCTCCCGCCAACCAGCTGAGGGGCAGGCTTGTCTGCCACTATCCCGAGGTTCCAGCTTGGGGACTGCAGGCCATTGTGGCTGCCGTGACGCCTCGTTTACTGGGCGGGCTCTGCCTGGGCCGCTTTCCCCGTTCGCCAGCTGACGAGCGGGCCTTTTGGCGGCGGCTGGGGCTTACGGCGGTTCGCCGTGCTGCGGGGCGGCGATTGTGGTCGGTCCCCGCTTGTTGCCTCCGAGAGCCCCCTTCCAGGTAAGTGGGGGTGCGAGGGTTCCTCCCCCCTCCCTTGGAGGCTGCCATCCGGAGCAGGGCCTGACGAGGCATCCCGAGTGAAACCTGCTGTCGTTGTCGTCGCCGCCACCTATCCCGCCCAAGCGGCAGCGCGATGCGACCCCTGAGCCAGATGGGCGCAAGGGCAGGAAGTGACTGTGGCCACAGCAGGCCCGGGGCAGCGCAGCGCGCATGCGCCGCACCCGGCTTTTCCCTCCCTCCCCCGCCTCCTCCTCCTCCCGCTCGGAGAGCGCACACAGGTGCCAGCTGCCGCCTTCCCGCCAGGGAATAGAAAGTTGGCCGGCCCGCAAAGTGCATGGGCGCGCGCTGCAGCGCCGTGAACTCCAGCCGGCCCACTTGCTCGTGTGGGTGCCACCGCGGCGCTTTCGAGTGGGAGGAGCTACGCGGTGGAGCTCGGTGCTCCCGGCTCGCGCTGGATGCGGGGTTGCTCTTTTCCTGCTGCGGCCCCAAATAAAACCATCCCTCGGTTTGCAGTTTCTGAGGGGAAGGCTACCGCCTTCCCGCCGGGGAATAGAAAGTTGGGCCGCTGTGGAAGGTGCTGTGGCGCTCCCGGCTCGCGCTGGCAGAGCCGCACTCAAGGGGCCAAAGAGCCGCATGTGGCTCGGGAGCCACGGTTTGCTGACTACTGGTCTAGTATACTGGTTACCTGCACTGCCCCTGCAACCAAATTGCAAAATACTGTACAATGTTTATTAAAAGTTTTTTAGGGTCTCGAGCAGCAATAAGAAGTATCTTGTACTAGAGGTCAAAATATAAAAGTGATGTATTGATAAGAATTCCCTCTCCCATGGCAGCCCTTGTACTGCTCCTGGGGGTGTGTGGTCTCCTGTCTGCCACATCACCATAAAAACCTTAATGCCCTGCAAGGGGCAACTATATCAACCAGATCAAAAGCAGAATCCAAAGGTAGCAACAAGATCTCAAGCAGTCTAAATTCTTTCCCCCACCACTGAGAGTTAAGTGCCTTCAGTGTCCTGTTTTTCTTTTGAGGACGAAACATGTACCGTATTTTTCGCTCCATAAGACGCACCTGACCATAAGACGCGCCCCCCAGCTGGCCGTCGAGCGGGGAATGCCAGCTCACGCCCTCCCGACGCGCCCAGCTCTGTGCGCCCCACCCGCCTCCTAGCTGGCCGTCGGGGCAGGGAACGCCGGCTCGCGCCGTCCTGACGCACCCAGCTCTGTGCTCCCCGCCCGCCTCCCAGCTGGCCGTCGGGGTGGGGAATGCCGGCTCGCGTTGTTGCGGTGCGCCCAGCCGGCTGGCGGGAGGGGAGGGGGTCCCTCCGCCCGACTCTGGGAGTCCCGGATGGACCGGGCTAGGGTCCATAAGACACACATTCACTCCATAAGACGCACAGACATTTTCCCTCACTTTTGAGGAGGAAAAAAGCGCGTCTTATGGAGCGAAAAATACGGTACATTGCTTATCAAGCCCTTTTAGTGGGATTCCCCCTTTTCAATTTATAAACTAATAATATTCTCATACCTGAGGAGTTCCCTGAGTACATAGAAACTCTTTATCTGTAGGTGGTCTGGTTTTTCTGTCCTACTGATTGTTGTTGTGAAGGCTAAGATAAAGTATAATGAGAGGAAAGAAATGATTGGGAAATTCTCCTCCCCTGCGGGATCGTCTTAAGTACACAGGGGTTTGAGCAGCCCAGTTTCCCTTGTCTCCCTGCCTAATTTTACTGACTTTCAGCTGTTCTTATCATTTTGTACCTCTTGAAGCATGCTCAGTGCTCATAATGCTGTTTTAGGTTGCTTTTTCCTTTGGTTCATACGCAAAGCTGTTTTCTGCATATCTGGAGAGTTTGTCGAAAGTGTAGCTTAACTGGGTTGCCTGGCTTTGCTAATTTTTCAGAGGCCATTTTACTATTAGGCATAATAATGAAATAATTGCAGTGTGTACAAAGATATACAATTTTAAAAGAGCTTGCCTCAAGCGACATTACACAATGTTTGTGCATAATTTTATTCAGTGAAAATAAAATGATAATTTGCATGTAGTCAAAATCTTACTGGATTTGAGATACCTAATAACATTGATAGGTAAAACAACTTAGCATGTTTGCTGTAATTTGAATGCAACTGTTGTGTATAATAACTGTCAAACACTAAAATGTGAAAAATACTTCTGGAAAATCATTTTATTTAAATCTGGAATGCTTAGTTACCTTTTTGTGTATTTTTCCCCCTTCATACAGCTAAATTTGCCTCTTATCTTCCTACCTGTTCACAAATCTCATATCGACTACCTACTTCTCACATTCATTCTTTTCTGCCATAACATCAAGGCACCTTACATTGCAGCAGGGAATAACTTGAATATCCCCATTTTCAGGTAATGTTGTGTATACTTTCTGTTTGATGATGACCATGTTAATACCTTACCAAAATCCAATGTAAACTAACCTCCATTTCCTAAGTGCTGACACACAGAAAACTCATATGTACTTAGCAAGGAATGACTCACAGTTGTGTTAATGTAGGATTAGATTCTGTAGATTTATTCTACTAATAGTAGTAACTTCCTCTGGCGCAAGGTGTTCTCCCCTGAAGCAAGAAACTCCACGGGGCCTCTTGCATCAGGGGACTCATAACACAATAAATCCATGGGACCCAACCCATAAATAATATGGCATGCAGTTGTCACAGCAGGTTGCCAAGTGAATATAGTCAATTGTAGGATTACTTTGAAATTCATTTTTTAAAAATACCCAGTATTAAAATTCTAAAACATAGTGTATTGATTGGTTCTTGTAGGTTATCCGGGCTGTGTAACCGTGGTCTTGGAATTTTCTTTCCTGACGTTTCGCCAACAGCTGTGGCAGGCATCTTCAGAGGAGTAACACTGAAGGACAGATTGTCCTTCAGTGTTACTCCTCTGAAGATGCCTGCCACAGCTGCTGGCGAAACGTCAGGAAAGAAAATTCCAGGACTACGGTTACACAGCCCGGATAACCTACAAGAACCAATGAACTCTGACCGTGAAAGCCTTCGACAATATAGTGTATTGAAGCTGGTAAAGACTTTGGCTCCAGCCCAGCAGTATGTATCAACCAGTGGTACCATACTGGGTATTCATGTTTCCATCTGAATTAAGACATATCCTGCTAATTCTTTGAGGCTGCTTCTCATACCCAGGAAAACGGGTGCCACTTCAGCATGGTGCGGTACCATGTTGCAGAGGCGCAGATGTGAATAATGTGATCGCATGGGCGCAGAGCTACTCATATGGGTCTTCCCATGGGATTGACGCCCCTTCAGGAGGAAGGGTGCTCCTTATGAAGAAAACTCATTTGGAAATACTATGGTGTATACTTTCCAAGATTACATCTGTGCACTCCTGCTAAGTAGATCATGCCATGTTTGAGAACCTCCTGTACTTCTGTAGGCACATCTGTGAATGGCACTCTTGTCAAATATAGTAGAGCTTTTGTTCCAGTGCCATGCGCTTGGTATCAGTACTTAGCTAATCCCTGATTATATAAACTGTAAGAAAACGTTATTGTGTAACTTGTAGCACTCAAGTGCTCATCAATAAATGACAGAGTAGGCAGAAATTATAATTCTTAGTATCAATTACATGGTTCAGTCACCGGAGAATGTACATATTGCACAACTGTTTCACATTAATTGGATTCACTTACTGTTCTCACAATGTTTGAAAGCATAATTTAGATTACAGTAATTTTTTTCAAATGGAGGTTTATTTTCGGATTTCTAAGGTCTTTAAAGGTTTCAATCATTATGTATTAGCGCGTTTATTAAAGTGCCTCTTTGGCAATTGTGCCAATCATTTCGGAACATGTTAGGAAGTATATTAAGTGAGTAATAATGTTTGAATTCTGATTAGGAAATAGAATTAAGTAAGCTATTTGTTGCAAGGAGCAGGATGGCCTCCAAATTTATGGTGCTCAATCTTGAGGTCACCGGTTGCACAATACTTAATGTGCAAAAACATGCCTGTGTGGTTGAATCAATACATATCTCTAGTTCAAAGCATTGTTTATCAGGTAGTGGTGGTAACACTTGGGTAAACATAAGCATTATTATTGCACTTGCTAGCTGATCAGAATGCAGCAAAAGTATACAAGAATGCTTGAAGCCAAACTAGATACTTAATTAAGGGGGTACATAGTGTTGTGAATTTTTGGTGAGTTCTGTCATGCTTTGGTTCTGTGCATCTAAATTTCAGTGGTCGTATGATCAACTAACATGAGTGGTGTCAGAGTTAGAGTTAATATAATTTTTTCTTGTGTAAGAGAAATGATGAGCAAGTTGTAATTTTCTAATTGAAATCATTTGTGGATTTATAGTTTCTGTTAAATTTTAGTCTGTTAACTCACTAAAAGAGCCCGTGAAGAAATATTTCTTTTTCTGTAGCACCTTGATCCATAAACTTGGAGGGTTTTTTATTCGACGAAAGTTGGATGAAAGTCCTGATGGCCGGAAAGATGTTCTATACAGAGCCTTATTGCATGTGGTACGTACTCTCCCCTCCTTTTAATTTGAAGCTTACCTTTGAAATGATAATAAGCTGGGGACACAATTTCAGGCTTTAGTGTGGGGGTTCGGGTGAGGTCCACAGATTCAGGTCAAAAGTCAGAGGCCTGCTATTTCAGATTGAATTGCAAAAACAAAACCTTGTGTTCTAAGAGGGTTTGTTGTGATCATGTTTTGTTTTATATTTCATAACAACTATTTACTTTGTAGTCTGCCTTTTTTACTGGGACTCAAAGCAGATTACAAAAAAAAATCAATTGGGTAGAATAAGACATCCAGTAAACAATGTAGTACTAGCATGATAACAGAATTAGAAAACTGTCTAACGCAGGGGTGGGGAACCTTTTTCCTGCCAAGGGCAATTTGCACATTTATAACATGATTCGGGGGCCATAGCAGGTGTAGACCTCCCGGTGGGGGGGGGGGAGAGAGGCTAGGGTTGCCAGGTCTCCGGCCACCACCTGGAGCTTGGCAACCCCAGGGGAGACCATGCAGAGAAGGTCTGGAGGGCGCCCCCGCTCCCCCGGTCCTCCCCCTCCCAAACGGGAGGGCAGCCAGCGGTGGGCCCGAGCAAACGAGGTGCCAGGGGGGCGCAGCCCATGGTCGATCAGCAAGGGAGGAAGGAAGGAAAACAGAAAAAGAGGAAAAGGGAGAGAGGGAGAAAGAAATGGAAAGAGGGGGAGAAAGAAAATGACCGAGGGAGACAGACAAAGAGACCGAAAGAGAGGGAGAGAGAAAAGCCTTCCCCCCCCCACACACACACCCGCCAGCCCCACCCGACCTGGCCCCAGGTTCCATGCCCTCCCCCCCCAGAGTCCACAAAAGGCCCCCCGAAGCCCGATCGGCTCCTGTGCGCATGCTCTGCCGCGGGTCTCTTTTCCCCCCTCCCTCTCGCTGCTCAACAGCTGACAGGCAACGAGAGGGGATTACAGTGTGCCCTGGCATTCCTGCACGCTGCGCCTATAGGGGGCAGCCTTTGGGGAAGCGTCCCTTTTCCTCCTCTCGCCGACCAACAGCCGTCAGTCGGTGAAAGGAGGTCCAAAGGGTGCCGCAGCGCCCCTGCAAGCCCCAGGAACACCCTCAGGGAGGGCTGCCCTGCCTCGCACCTCCGCGGCAGGGCCCCGGAGCTCCCGAGGGCCACAAAAAATGTCCTCAGGGGCCGCATACGGCCCCCGGGCCTGAGGTTCCCCATCCCTGGTCTAACGCATGACATACTAGGATGCAAAAAGTAGATTACAAAGGTAGAAGATAATGCAGTAGAGGAAAAGCGATATGTACAGAAATGTTCTCCTGAACGTTTTCATTTTGCACATTCTACAAAATGATAGAACTTTGGAGCCTTCCTGGCCTCACATAGGCTGTTGTACAAGTTGGGGAGCCACAACAGAGAATGCATGTGTATGGGCAGGATGATGCCTTGAGAAGGTTTTGCTCAAATGAGCAAAGCTCACACATTAGAGTATAGTAGAAGAGGCAGTCCTGCGGGTCCAAGGCTCTGAAAGGCTTTGTAGGTTATGACCAGTACCTTGAATAGAACCTGGTAACTGATAAGTCACCAATGACTTGCAGAGTACGTGTGATGTGCATGCTCTAGCTACAGATCTGGTTGGTCCTGAGCTTTATCATATGTGGTCTAAAAAGTACAGCTGATGCTGTTGGGTAGGGAGTATACATAATTATACTGCAACAGCTTAAGGACACCTGTGGTCTTGCTTTACCAGTGATCTGTCTTTGTATAACCCCCCAAAAGCTAATTCAATTCGTGTATTGTATTAAAATTACCCTATCCTAATCTAAGCTTATTTTACTAAGTATTTTTCTAGAAATCATATTTCCGTTCCCACAAACAAGTTTAAAGGGTTTATGTATTAATTTATTTCCCACAACAAAATGATTTTCCAAGAGAATGAAGACCAAAAATCTAGAAATTAGTGATCTGCAATCCTAGTTTTTTTCCCCTTTGTGGAATGTATGTGTGTTACACAGCATTGTAAACTTAAATAAATATGAGGTATGGATTCATATTTCATCCAAAGAACTGATCTAGCTTAGTGATGGTAAGAACAGATAAGTATTTTTTTTCTTTTTCTACTGGAATGAGTAAGTCCTGATGAATTACCTGTCCCTATATGAACCCGTGCACCAAATTCAGTCAGACTTTTTGATGATCCCCTTCAATCCAGCAGTGTCTAATGGGTTTATAGTTTCTCTCTTGGGCATTATACTTGTGTGGGCTGATTTAACTTTAGTTTTAATTATCTTGTTGCTTTCGTGTGTAGTTTAAAACTCTTAAGGCAAAGAAAGAAGGATAGACATTTATATAGAACTTGTGTCCAATTTTGTTGTTGTCCACTCTTCTAGCATGTCCAAGAGTTACTTCGACAGCAGCAGTTCCTAGAGATATTCCTGGAAGGCACACGATCTCGGAGTGGAAAGGCATCCTATGCGAGAGCAGGCTTATTATCTGTGGTGGTGGATGCTCTTTATTCAAATGCTGCTCCTGATATACTAATTATACCAGTGGGGATATCCTATGATAGAATAATAGAAGGACATTATAATAGTGAACAACTGGTAAGAGAGTCTGGAATGCTATTATTTGTTTTGATCTTTGAGTGCTTTCGCTGAAAACAGTTTTGGCAATAATGTGTTTTTGAAATACAATCTGAATTTCATTTGTAACAAGAATGTAAGGAAAAGTGACATTTAAATCATTATTAAGGATAAAGTACTCTAAATATCCAAATAAATGCCTAGTATGACAAAATACCCTGACCTTGAAGGCCCAGGTTAGCCCTATCTTATCAGATCTTGGAAGTTAAGCAAGGTCAGCCCTGGTTAGTACTTAGATGAAAGACCACTCATGAAGTCCAAGGTTGCTACCCAGAGGCAGGCAATAGCAAACCATCTCTGAACGTCTCTTGCTTTGGAAACTCCTTGAAGGGTCGCTGGATATTGGCTGTGACTTGACAGCACTTTCCACCAATATTACAAAATAGTCACAAGCTGTATATGATAGTATGGTGGTAGAATTTTAGAATGTGCTCGTATGGTTTGTATTTCATTTTAATATTAAATGTAATTTGCTTTGTCATTGGGACTGTTGCTTTTTGATGTTTTGTAGGGAAAGCCCAAGAAGAATGAAAGCCTGTGGAGTGTAGCCAGAGGAGTCTTCCGGATGCTACGGAAGAATTATGGATGTGTTCGAGTAGATTTTGCACAGCCATTTTCCTTAAAAGTAAGTCATCTTCTCTAGAAGTCTGTACTGTTAACGTCAGATTTTCTTGTGAAAATATCATCCCCCTTGTGGGTGGATCATTTGTCCAGTGATCCCAGAATCCTTTCCTCAAACAGTAGCCCCATCTGACCAGTTGAAGCAGTCATGTATATGAGAGAATAAAGAGGGTCTTAGATTAGGTCCATCATATTCAAACGTGTGACTGTGGTCAGAGCTGACAATACTGACCATCTAGTAGTTATAAAACCTAGAACTTGTATGTTTAGGA
Source organism: Euleptes europaea (assembly GCF_029931775.1). Lineage (NCBI taxonomy): Eukaryota > Metazoa > Chordata > Lepidosauria > Squamata > Sphaerodactylidae > Euleptes > Euleptes europaea. The sequence goes on along the minus strand of NC_079316.1, from coordinate 60,683,437 downwards.
TCTTGGTAAATATGCTGTCTCTTTTTTTGTGTTATTTTGTTTATTCATTTTATTTTAGTGTTATTTTGTTTATTCGTTTTATTTTATTCATTTGTACCCTGTCTTTCTCCCCAGTTGGGGGGACCCAAAGCAACTGAAATCATTCTCCTCTCCTCCGTTTTGTCCTGTAACAACAGTGTGAGGTAGGTTAGGCTGAAAGAGTGTGACTGGCCCAAGGAGCTTCCATGGCACAAGTGGGAATTGGAACCTGGGTCTTCCAGATATTAGTCCTACACTCTTAACCACTGCACCACACTGGCTCTCCAGTGTTCCTCTTTACGTAGCAGCCTATCTACCATCAGTGCAAGATGACTCCATAGAGAACATTAAAGTGTTGCTGCACCTTCTGCATCAGTTACTTGTAATATTTTGTGTAGGTGTTAAATACGTTATATATATTTTCCTATTCTAGTGGCATTTGCTGGTTCTCCATATTGGTTGGTTACGGTATTCTCTCAAGGCTACTTGGTTAGTGAGTTAGCTGTTCAACACCTCATTTAAGATTCCACAAAGAGTATACGAATAATTGTGTATATTTACAGGAATATTTAGATGGTCAAAGCCAGAAACCTGTGCCTGTTCCCCATTCTTTGGCGCAAACTCTGTTACCAGCTGTACTACCTTCAAGGTAGGTACATAATTGGGGGATTTCTAGCAGTACTAAAGTGATATTTTTATTAAATAGTATTTTGTCAAATGTACCAGTATTTGGTAAAAGGTAAAGGTCCCCTGTGCAAGCACTGGGTCATTCCTGACCCATGGGGAGACGTCACATCCCGACGTTTTCTAGGCAGACTTTTGTTTACGGGGTGGTTTGCCAGTGCCTTCCCCAGTCATCTTCCCTTTACCCCCAGCAAGCTGGGTACTCATATTACCGACCTCGGAAGGATGGAAGGCTGAGTCAACCTTGAGCCGGCTACCTGAAACCGACTTCCGTCGGGATCGAACTCAGGTCGTGAGCAGAGCTTTTGACTGCAGTACTGCAGCTTAACACTCTGCGCCACGGGGCTCCTACCAGTATTTGACAACTGCTAAAGTGCCTTAACATACTGAATTAAAGCAAATTTCGCAGTAACTTTTCATGAACTTACCAGTTTAAAATTCTGTTGAGATACTTCAAGGAAGAAAATTGGCCTATCTAGCTACATGGTTGAGACTGTGGAGAGAGGGTAATGATCCAAGAAAGGTCTTTCGCAACATCTGAGATTCTTTAACCAGAAATGCTGAGGATAGAATCGGGGACTTCAGCATGTGTTCTACCACCGAGCCAAAGGTTACCTTGCAACTGACTGACTTTCCAAATTTTTGCTCATTGTACTCTCCCATTTCTAGGCAAGGTTCCAAATGCATTTCCCCATTCTCACCATAGTGGACCCTGAACCAAGGACCGGAGGAGTGTCAGAGTGCAATTATCCCTGTGTATTCCAAATCATCTCTGTAGTATTATGTGATATTTATTTATTTGTTGCCTGTACCTTGCACCAGAAGGCTCAGTTCAACTCAAATGCGGTTCCTAGGAAGACCCTCTTCCAAGAAGTTTACAGTACAAGACCTGTTTAACTTATGCATCTGAAATGCATCTTATAATGCATCTTTTAATAACGTAATAAATTTACCAGATGTTTCTGCCAACACCAGATGAAGGGGAAAGTGGCTACTTAAATTAAGTAAGAACCATAAGATTTTTATCTTAGAAGTTTAAGTAGTAGCTTGTGTGTTATTCTTAATGTTTTTCTAGGCCTAATTGTGTAGTAGAAGAAGGTACAGAAGATACCGTTGCTGATTCCAGGGATGTAACCTGTGAGTCTTTGAGAAGACAATTAATAGCTAACTTGGCAGAGCACATAATGTTCAGTAAGTATTTGATACACTTCTGACACAGTATCTTCTCAGCCTCATTGAGCTTTATATGTGGCAAGGATTTGCTCTTCCCACACACCATCCCTTTCTTCTCAAAATAAATTTTCACGTGGAAGGGTATTGTTCTAGAATAGCTTCTTAGCTGGAGTTATATCATTTCCTGTATTTTATGGTTTTGGGGTGAGTGGTAACTTGCCTAGCTATAGCTGTTTAATGTCTTCTGTATAACAAGATGTAAGGTAGGCCATAGGTCATTTGTGGATAGACATAATTGTTTCACTCAAATGTACTACATCAGTGGTTCCCAAACTTTTTCAGGCCACCCCCCCCTTGGTTCCATAAACCTATCCCCAGTGCACCCTACCCTATATAAATCAAGCTATTCTGTGCTCCAGCATTATTCAGAATATTGGTTTGTATAGCCTGCTAAGGAAGATAATAACATTCAAAACAGTAACAATTAATTTGACATTTATTCACATTCAATTAAAACCTTTTAGTTTATGTTCTTAAGCTTCAGCTGGAATCAGGAGTTAATATGCAGGTGGCCAGTTAGCAGGGTCTGGGCTTCAGGAGCAGGCAGGGTCTGGAGCACAGAAGTAAACAGGGTCTGGAGCCAGATCTAGCAGGCAAGGGTTGTGGCCTTGCAAACTGGTTGATCCAGCAAGGCTGTCTTTTCAGGCTCCATTTTAAGTCGGCCGGGATGAGTCCAGCGGTATTGTCAACAGGTGCTAGAGTTCCTGAGGTGGCTTCTGCCCGCTGGCCAGGATCCTGCAAGGATTCACCCTCAGTGCTCTGCTCTACCCTGGTGTTGCATACAGCCAGCCTAGCACTTTGCTTCCTTTATCGCAATTTGTTAAGGACTTACCAGCGGGTAGCGGGAGGGGGGGATTGGTGAAAATCTCCCCACCTCACCATCAGAAGAACTTTTGGTCATCATTAATGAATATTATAATCTAAGTCAAAGCCGTTTGCTCAGGTATTTTTCCGGAACCTTGTTTTAAAAAAGTACCAAAATTGAAGCTGCTGTATCATTTATCTAATCACATTTTTTTGCTTTCTGAATAAATAACCTTTTAGCATAACTCAGTGGCAGCAACAGCTGTAGTGTTGAGAGTATTAAAAAAAAATCCTTGTTCCCCCAGGATGGGGAATCTGCTGCAAATGTCAATAGTAGTGTTTTTATCAGTAATATGGTTTTATTTAACACATTAAGAAATGATATGCAGATCAATAGCGCCAGTATTGTGTACAGGGATTCTAAAATAGTTAAATGCCCCAGTTCACATTAGTAAAAATGTTTCTTTCTGAACATAACTGAACAAATACTTAAACACACCATTCTGTTGAAAATGTGAAGCTCTTTTGGAGTAAGGTAGCCAAATATTTTTCTCCTTAATGAATGAGTGGCTAATATTTTGTTTCCAGTTGCCTTCTAAGCATTTCATTTGCATGACAAAGCGCCAGAATAGCTTGATTTTATTTGTTTGCTTTTAGCTGCTAACAAGTCATGTGCTGTGATGTCTACACATATTGTTGCCTGTTTGCTGCTCTACCGACACAGGCAGGTAAGGCTGCTGCGCTTCTGCATTCACCAGAAACCCTCTTTGCTGTGGGCTTGCAAAATGCCAGCAACGCTGAGAGAGTGTTTCTGTGCTCATGCAATCCGTATTGTTTTGTACTTGTTTCTTGGGTTATAGGAATGAAATGTACACCCCCAGTCACACCTGATGCAAGCTGACTGCAAATGTAGATTGTTAGGAATAGATCTTAACATAACTGAACTTTGTTCAAGATTCAACAAAGATCAAGTTAATCTAGAACCTACCCATACCGTGCACATAACATACTGCATGAACATCATGACTATAATCCCCAAATGAATATAGATATAAATAAGTGAATATATTGGGGAGGAAATATGTTAGTGATTTTTTTAAAAAAATGTTCTGGCTAGCTTTTGTTTATGGAGATTGGAGGAAGGGTGATGTTCTGATCAGGTTGGACTTAACTTTCTTTTTATTAACATTTAAAAATAGATTTCATGTGGTACTTCAGATCTTTCTTTGGATTGAGATAAAATATTTTAAATAGATATGCTTTTTAAACCAAGGAAAAAACATCTACATCATTATTGCAGTTGCTATGGAATTAAGTAGATGTTCATCTAAGCAGCTTGTTCCACTTGGTTACATGGTACACTAGTCCTTGTAATCTGATCTCCCCACCTTTCCCTATAGAGAGACTGTAAGGAAAAATGAATTGTAGCATGGGTTACAAAATGGAATTAACTGGCTTAGAAGGGTGTAACTGACTAGGATTGTACTAGGGTTGGAAAAACAAGTTTTTTTAGTTGAAAAAATACTGTCTCCTTTCCATTTACACAGAAGCAGCCACTAACATTAAGGCTCAGATATACAGAGTAAAACAAATTCTGCACCAGTGGAAGCCCTACTGAAATAAATGGCTTGGTCATGGTCTTGGTCAGTAGAGCCTGCCATATTGATTCAAGCATTGGTTCTTAAACAATTCAAAAAGTGGGTTCACAAATGTAATTGGATGTGCTTCAGACCTTCTTCTTAGGCCCTTGTATTGGTTACGTCTGGGAATTATAGTAAGCAGCTAAGGTGTAGTGATTTATTAAGCTGGAGGCAGCTTGGATTTTCAAATAGAACAAAGTGACTTTGCTAAATATTAGGATTTTAAGATAGTCTCATGCAGTGAAAAAGGACAACATCATAATTTATTAATGTAAAATATTCTCAGGGGGAAAAGCATTTAATGCAGGGGTCCCCAACTTTTTTCAGCCTGTGGGCACCTTTGGAATCCGGACACAGCATGGTTGCTGCAACTTCACTTCACTCACGCAACGTAGATATTTGCTGTGGTGGCAGTTGCTGTCAAAGCAATGTTTTTAAAAACTTGCACAATCAATCAACTCTTCAAAGGCCAATCAGAAGCCTTGCTGGGCCAAAGCCCCACATGGCCCCACCCTCTTCCCAACAACGCTTGGCAGGCGCCATGGTACCCAAGGGCACTGCATTGGGGACCCCTGGTTTAATACATACACAGGAAAAGGTTGCAGAAGTATTTAGCAGGATAGATTTTCCCCTGCCTTCCCCTGTCTTCCATTTGTCCTGAAAAATCCTCTCTGAAGATCAAGAGAGCCCTGCAATTGGAGACTGCAGCAATGAAGGACAGTTGGGTAAAGTCTCTGCCTCCACCCTCTTCTGCAAAGCAGAACAAGGAGATGATTTTACCCGACCCCCCCCCCCTTGCTTATCCTGTGGCATACTTTGCTTGTGAGGCTCTCTCAGGGAAAATTTTTTAGATAGCAAGCTGCTTAGGAAAGGAAAGGCCCCCAAAACCACTCTGCCAACTCCTTTGTATTTGTATTTAGGACAATGCCAACTTTATACAGTTTGGGGACTATCAACACATCAACTGAACAGTATGTCTTAAATTATTTTGAATTATCTTGGGGATGTTCAAAATATCAAAATGTGTACTGTTTATATGAACTTGCTCAGGCTACAAGTGAAACTATTTCAGAAGTTAGGATTTGGATAATGGAGTTTTCCATAGCTAATGATTTGTACAAAATTGATATTTTATATCTTACTACTTTTCTTCAGGGAATTGATCTTTCCAAGCTGGTAGAAGATTTCTTCTCCATGAAGGAGGAGGTCTTGGCTCGGGACTATGATTTGGGATTTTCAGGGAATTCTGAAGATGTAGTCATGCATGCGATTCATCTGTTGGGGAACTGTATTACTATCACAAACACCAGCCGGAATAATGAGTTCTTCATCACTCCCAGCACATCTGTTCCTGCTGTCTTTGAACTAAGCTTCTACAGCAATGGGGTATTGCACGTCTTCTTCAAAGAGGCAATCATCGGTATGTTCTGAAAGCAAACTGATATGGCTAGCTGTACATTAACCTTTTTCTGGTTGATACCACCAGATTATCAATTATATTCTAGTGCCTGTTGCCACAAAAGTAACAATTTAAACCTCATTGGAAAGGCACTTTATTGCAGGTGACCGCAGTGTGGTGCCTGTGGGTGCCATGGTTTCCTGCGACATTTTTTTCTGGCACCTGCTAAGTGTTTTAGGAAGTGGGTGAGGCCAGATAGGCCTCAGCCCAGCAGTGTTTCAGATTGACTATTGGAATTTGATTGGCTGGGCAGAATTTGTAAAAAATGTTGCTTTGAAAGCAGCTGCCCCCCCCCCCCCCCCGTACAAGGATCTACACTGTATTACTGAAGTTAAGCTGTGGCAATCATTTTGTGGGCTGGTTCTGCCTCACATGGCAACCATTTTGTGGTAGCCATTTTGTTGCTGCGCCCACTATGTCATGTCAGAATTCCAAATGTGACCACAGGTTCAAAAAGGTTGGGAACCCCTGCTTTATTGCCTTGCAGGGTTGTTGTTGTTTTTTGGTAAAGTTTTGAATAGATCTACCTAACTTTTCAAATTTGTTTCTTACTACTGTACAATTTAATTTTACCATTTACTTTTTGCCTTTGTTGGTTATTTCAGTTATGTTGCAGAAGTGGAATTACTTTTCATGTGGTGTCATGTACAGATTCTTTGCACTAAACTTTGGTGGAAAGATTGTTTTGAAGTAACTATTCTTGTGTTCTTTTTGCTCCAGCTTGCAGTCTCCATGCAATACAGAATAGAAGACATAGAAATGGCGTCAATGGAATTTCCCCTAATATGATTAGTCAGGAACAATTGGTCCGCAAAGCTGCGAGCTTATGTTATTTGCTTTCTAATGAAGGCACTGTTTCATTGGTAGGTTTTGGGAGGGGTCACATCATGTAAATGCTGTACTGTTACTATTGTGTGCTATTTATATTGAATTAAACCACTGAAAAGCAAAGCTAGATGTATTTAGATTCTTAAGTATGTTAGAAGTCCAAAGATGGAAATGAGGAGGAAAGCAAAGAAGAGAAGAAATATGAAAGTACTGATTGTGAGCAAGGTCACAATCGTATGTTTTTTGCTGTATACCACATACCATAATGAAAGGCTAGTAGAATTAGGGAAATTTTTGAAAACTGGAGCTTAAGAGATGGTTTTAATATAGTAGCAACTGTTGTGTCCCTCAGAATATTATTGTGTTGATTTCCCCCTCTCCATTGGTTAACCTGATTTATGGGGTGCATCTCATCCCCCTCACTGTTTTCTTTTTCCCTTTCATGAAAGTTCCCATAGCCTCTTCTCTTCTTTTGCTTCCTTTTCCTTCACACCTGCCAACCAACCTACCATTATATGCCCCTGTGTCTTCAGCTTTCCCTCGTTCATATCCCTAGTGGCCTGTCCCCAAGAAAACTCTGGCTAAGTTGCATGGTGGGGAACCTGCAAGGACTTGAGGAGGAAACCTCATTTTCCCATGTTCCAGTTTCCACACAATTTCTCATTTCCTCCTGCCAGTCCACATATCCTCTCCTCTTTCCCTGCTGCCCTCTCTCCTTTTATCTGCCTCATCATCTTCAGCTACATTTATTTTTTATTTACTTTGTTTATATCCTGTCATTATTCACAAAGGGGACCAAAAGCAGCTTATATAATTTTCCTCTCCTCCACTTTGTTCTTATAACAATCCTGTGAGGCAGGTTAGGCTGAGAATGGGTGACTGGTGCAGTCACCCAGTGAGCTTCAACAGATGAGTGGGAATTTGAACTCAGGCCTCCCAGTTCGTATTCTGAAACTCTTTTGTGGGGTGGTTGTTGTGTCATTGTGGTCAAGAGTGTCAGACTAGCATCTAAGGTAGGGGAGGGTGGCTGTAGACAGTAATATGTATTCAGATATGAAGCACAGAATGAACATTCAACAAGCCAGTCTCATCTAGCCCACCACCTCTACATATGGTGTATCCTGTGTTCAAAAAGGTTTATTTCAAAGTGGATATATGATTAACAATGACCAAGAAAACATATCCTGCCCAAGCATAACTATTTGGTAGATAAAAACAAACACTCAAAGCCAGGAAGGCATCCCATTCCTGTCTCTACCTGTCCACCTTCCTGGTCTGTGGCTACCTTGGCACAATGGCAGCGTGGGCTTTCCAGTGCAGGTTTTCATTCCCCTTCTCAGTCAATTGCTTTTTAGACCCCTTTCCTGCTTTTTGAATACAGCCACATTGCAATGCAACTGTCCCTCATTTTATGAAATGTGAAAACACTAGAAAAGGAATAAAAGACAAGCTGGTAAACAGCTTTGCAAATAAACTTAGGGAGTTCACTCACAAAAAGAGTTAATTAGCTTTCTCATAGATTGCATTGTTCATAATTTGGGACAGAAGGACAGGCTGAAGAAGGGTCGTTCTCAAAGTTTTCTCTGCCTGGCCGCTTGGGGGCAATTTTTACTCTCCTTGAGCAACCAAATTGCAAGACTGCCATTAAGAGTGGCGGGGATATTCTTAGAGGGCAGAAATTAGTTCCAGGGGATAAGCAGAAGAGGAGGAACCACCATAAGTGATTAATTTGACTTATTCTTCTGTTCAGCCCTGCCAGCTGCTATGTCAAGTGTGCCATGAAGCTGTTGAGCGGTTCATACAATATGGTATTCTTTTGGTGGCAGAGGTAAGATGGTGGTGGTGCATTTTTGAATATTTGTTGTATTAATATCTTGCCTTTTTGTCTTCTCTTGCCTAACTAGGTAGGAACCTGAGGAGGGCGGGGTTTGGAGAGGGGGAGGGACTTCAATGCTATAGAGTCCAATTGCCAAAGCGGCCATTTTCTCCAGATGAACAGATCTCTTATCAGCTGGAGATCCATTGCAATAGCAGGAGATAGCCAACCACCACCTAAAGTTGGCTAACCCTACCCACAGTTAAGCTGGTGGTAATAGTGTATGCCATTCTAAGTCTTAGCCCACTTTTTGAGCAATGAATTCATTTGCAAAATTAGTACTTTGTGTTGTTTTGAAGAAACAAGTAAATAGTGTGGGTTGCAGCCAACATTTTCGTTCTGCTACAATGGACTATGTCCTGGTGGTGCATGGTTCTTACATAAGCAGAATGTTTTTTCTGTTGAAGCAAAGTTTCAACATTATTGGAGTGGAAATATTGGCTCCAACCCTGTGGTGTTGAATTTGAATTTTGCTTAGACCCAGATCAAAGCACTTGTCCGGTAACTTTTACGTTCAGATCTGGCAGTCACATATCTTGAACCACTTGACTCTTTTCCATTTAAGCTGTAGCATGACCTTTATGTGCAACATTCTTTTTCTTCAAAGTAGTCCAGTCAATCTTCATTGTGAGACATTGTAATGAAGACAAGAAGTGATCCTGTAGAAGGCACTGTTAGCTTCAGTACTGGTTCATTTTTTTTTCTATTCTAAAATCTTGCTCTCATTCAACAGCACACATGGTTCTTTCATAGACAGATTGGGGGAGGGGGTGGGAAAATATTTTGAGGTGAAAACACTGTGTTCTCATTTGGTCACCAAGACCCAATTTTATTTACTTTATAGACTATAATTATAGACCACATTTCACTGTAACAATTCCCCGAACTTCTGGCTGCTATAAAAACACATTAAAGAAATCGAATCTGAAAATAGTTCAAAACCAGTAACATAGCAAAATAGCAGTAACATCAGGATGATCAAAACACTACATCAAAATAAGCAAAGCAGCAATAACAAATGCCTACTCTTAATCACTGAAGGCATAGTGAAAAGGGCAAGTTCATCTTCCGTCTTCGGTGCAGCCCCACATGTGGGACTGCGCCTGCGCGCAGGCCTGCCTCTGGAAACTTTTACTAGCCTTAGACCTCATAATGGGGATGCCCCTCCCCCTAGCAGACGGGGCCGGCCTTCGCGCCGAAATCCCCCGCGTGCTTCCGGGCAGGGCATCCCCTCCCTCCTCAGTTCCTTTTTTGCCGCCGCCAAGATTGGAGCGATTACCTACCTTCCTCTAAATCTTCAAGAATTTTCCTTGACTGTGAGTTTATTTCTCTACCGGAGCTGCCGCTTAGGTCCGCCTAGCCAGCCCGCTTCAATATTAACGTCTAACAAGGATAAGCCCAGAGAGAAGATATCCTCTGTGCCCCAGTCCCCTTGGCCGCATGCTGAGGGCCGTGATGGCCCCTAAGACCCCTTTCAAGCTATGCCCCAAATGCTCTACTAAGATCCCACACACGGATCAGCACGAGCTTTGCTTAATCTGCCTGGGCGAAGGTCATAAAGTCTCAAAGTGTTCCATCTGCCAAGGCTTCTCAACCCGAGCTCGAAATGCGAGGGCTAACCGCCTGAATACAGAATTATGGAGAAAGACCCTGACGGCCCCTTCCCGTCAGCCGGCTCCAGGACACCCGGTGATACGCGATCCGTCCGTTAGGAACCGAACCCTGGATCCAATTCGGATCCGAGCTCTTCGGATCCGACCCATGCACCGAAGAAACACAAGCATAAGACCAAGCATAAGGAGAAGCACACCGGATCCGGCTCCTCTACCAAAGTGATCACCTTGACTCGGAAATCCTGGGATCCAGCACCATCCCGTCTGTTTCCTCCACAAGTACCAAGGACACCCTCTTTCCACTCGGGCTCTCCGCTGCAGTGTTTCTCGGACATCGAGCTAGAACCATTAGAGGACCGCTTTTATTGTCGGATCCGACCCTCACGGATCCGAACCCTCCGGATCCGATCCTCTCGGATCCGACTCCTTTGGATCCGAGGAAGGAACCCCAGCCATCCACTTCCTCAACTCAGCCAGTTATTTCACCTGAGCTGGTCAAGGACTGGATAGAATTTTGCAGATTTCGCCAGCTTAACATTCAAGGAAGACCAGTAGTTCTACAGACCCCGCAGCTTCCTTCACCTTTCACTCCCCTAACCCAAAGAAGCCCCAGAGTTGACTCTGACCACGATGAATCCGAAACCAGGGAGTCCGCTGAAAGCTCTGAAGGGGTTTCTGAACCTTCCCCAGATATGCTGGTCGGAGACTTAGAGTCAGTGTCTCCCTCCGAAGATCAGAAATTATGAACTGAACAAATGATCCGGATGGCTGAGGCTCTTGACATCAACATCTCTACCTTGGACAACAAACCTAAGGATAAGATTCTGAGCCGCCTTTACCCTGACTCTCCGGGTATTGCCGCCTTTCCAATCTTAAAAGGCCTAGCCGACATCTCTAAGTCTGTCTGGAAGAAACATCCACCCCCGTCTTCTATTGTTACGGGAGAGATGCAAACCAGAATGAGGCAGGGTCAGCACTCCACCCCTGCAGACAAGGAAAGTAGGCGTCTGGACCAATTGGGCAGAAGAATCTATACCTCTGCTGCCCTAAACTTTAGAATTGCCAACTACCAGACGATTATGGGTGGCTATCAACTATTCCTGTGGGAGAAGTCCGGCCCCCATATTGACTTACTTCCCGATAAATCGAGATCGGCCTTGAAATTACTGCAATCAGAAGCGACTCGCCTCTCCAAGCAGGAGATCAGTGCAGGGAAACATTCAGCTGAAATCGTAGCCACGACCATGGCAGCCGCCATAACTTTAAGACGCCACGCCTGGCTACGCACTACGGTGCTACGTTTGGACACCAGGTCTCAGGTAGAGGACCTACCATTCAAAGGAGATTTATTGTTTGCAGCCAGCACCACGGAATTTCTTACCAATATCAAGAAAGACCGCCAGATAGCAAAGTCTCTGGGAGTCACTCCATCCTTTCAACCGCACCGTGACAGGTTCCAACGTCAACAGAGTTTCAGCTCACAATTCCAGAGATCCAACCGCTACCAAAGTCCAGCTATCACAGGCATAACCTAGATTTCAAAGTAACTAGCTTGCAGGGACACCTCTCCTGATAGAAGGGGCTTGATCGTGCAGCTTTGCAGGTGTGTACTGATTGTGGTGCAAAATTAGAATAAATGTGGAATACAGTAGGTCTTGGTGGTTGCCTAGTTCTTACTGCTTTATATTTTGTTATTAAGCAGGATGACCAAGAGGAAATTGTTTCTAGCCTTGCAGAACAACACTGGGAGAAGAAACTCCCAGGACCATTATCTTGGAGGAGCGACGAGGAGGATGAGGACAGTGATTTCGGTGAAGAGCAGCGGGATTGTTACTTGAAGGTATTGCATATTTTGTAGGAGCAGCTGTGGCTCTTGGCTGTTCCATTTTTTATAGGTGTACACAAGGGAATGGCCGGAAGAAAACCTGAAGTTGAGACTCAAAGGTCATATATGATCTTTAGAGAGTGTTTTTGAGCTTGCCTCTTACATTGAAGTATTTTGTGCCCACCGTGAGCAGATAGGCATCTCAGATTTGTGCAAGCATTCAATTTACTTTAATTTGTCATCCTGTTTAAATTGATACTTCTCTGGGTAAAGTCTGTGAGTAACTGATAGTTGATTTTTTAAAAAATCGATCAAATGCATACACATCTACATTGACTAATGTGAATCTTTCTACTGAAATAAGATCTTTTGACTATCTTATGTATATAGGGCTAGCTTGTCTGTGAAATAACTGAGATGTGTATATTCACCTGCAGCTGCTCTATTGCTGGTGTCTGAGGTCATTGGTGTCTAGACAGTAGCTGCAAGGTGAGCTAGGGTGGTCGTGGCTCTGCTTTCCCCCAGCCCTGCTGTTGCTCATAGTGCAGTGAGTCTTGGTGCTTTATAAGAAGACTGGCTGGAGGATGTATTCTGCAGTCTGTGGTTCAGGCTGTCACTGAAGCAATGTGAGTGAGGAGTGGGGAATGCCTGCTTTTCCATGCAGGTGAAGATTGTTCCTGTGAAGCAGGTGAAGATAGTTCCTGTGTCTTGCTAAGCTATCTGTTCTGTCCATAATTTTTAGTTCCTGCCAGTAATGTATCATGCTTGCTCTTCTGTTGTTGTAAATGATTAACTGCTGCTTTTGGTTTCTCTGCTGATTTTTACATAGGTGAGCCAATCACAGGAACACCAGCAGTACATTACCTTCCTGCAGAAGCTACTGGGGCCTTTATTAGAAGCGTATAGTTCTGCAGCCATCTTTATTCATAATTTCAGTTGCCCTGTCAGGGAATCTGAATATCTGCAAAAATTACACAAATACTTAATAACCAGGACTGAAAAAAATGTTGCAGTATATGGTATGTCATACTTTGTGTAAAAAGCCTTGCCCATGTTTAAACATTGACTTATCAGAGCTTCTAAATATGACCAGAAATGTGTTCTTTTCTTCACTTTCCCTGTGTGTTCACAGCTGAGAGTGCCACCTATTGCCTTGCAAAGAATGCAGTGAAAGTCTTCAAGGACATGGGGGTAAGAATTTCCTTATGTATAGTGACTTAGTCCTTGAGAATTTTAATATCAAAGTATAGGTCTAAACCTTGTCAAAGGAAAATGGCTGTGTGCTCATATTTGGGTAGCAACTTGCATGATAACTGTGCATTACAGAACCCTTACCAGTTATAAACGTTGCTGTGGTCTAGATCGGTCAGCCACTAAACCTCATTCAAAAAGTGTATGACACTTGTGAATGGAAAACAGCAGGCTAAGAGAACACGGGAACTGACTTTTAGAATGAGAGTGGAATTTAAGTCTCTGGATGACTTCAAATAAATATTGTTGCTGGAAGCTGACTGCAAATTCACCCTTTTTCCTTTTAGGTGTTTAAGGAGACAAAGCAGAAGCAAGACTCTATTCTGGAACTAAGCAGCACTTTCCTACCTCATTGTCATCGGCAAAAACTACTGGAATTCATTCTGGGTTTTGTTGTTCTGTAGAACACATCTGTTGAATTCTGCCATTCAGAATGTCAGACTTGGAGAATGTGACCCAAAACCTCAGAGCTTTTGCTGCTTCCATAGTATAATACAGTGCCATTTTTGGTAAGGCCTTATCTGATCCAAGTCACTGGAAGACAAGTGCCTTCGTACATATGCATGTCTGGACCTATACAACTTGGTAACACAATTAAATACTTACAGATTTTGAATGCAAATAATAGCCATGTTTGCAAAAAAAGCAAAATTGCTAGTTTTTACAATAACCTGTATCAAAATGTTACATTTTTACAGTATGAGTATTACATCAAGACTAATGACTGTGACAAATGCACAAACATTTACCAGCAATCTGTCATTAATATTGTGGTTTTCATTATCATGGAAAAGATCAGCATAATTTGGGAAGTTTGCAAAAGTCTTGACAGTAGGAACAACCCCTTCTATTCATTATTGCAAATAAAAGGCTTAAAAGAGAATTTAATGCAGTAAGCAAAAAATGTAATATTTTCTTATGCTGATTACTATGGCAACATATTAAATAAAAACAATAGAGTAAATGCCATGTATCTGATTAAAGATCAATTGAATAATAATAATTGACCACACATAGTCCTCTTACTGTGGGAGAATGAGAGTTATATTAAGGTCTCCCCAGTTGGAACAGAGAAGTAATACATTATTGCATTAAACGCCTGGACCACTAGAATTTTTTATCAGAACTGCTAAGATACTTGAAACCAACCTGTTTTCAGGTGCAAATCAGTCATTTTGCTTGTTCTTGGCCTTTCATTTTCTGAAGTGAATTACAGTTTAAACTCTTTATATTTAAGTTGGGGTGTTGGAAGAATTGCCACGCTATTTTTGACTAATATTGGGTGGAGGGTCATTCTTTATCATAAATGTCTTGCAAGCAAGCACACAAGATACATTTTTATGACAAAATATAAATTTTTAGGATTGTTTTCAAGCACTAATACCTGGGCAATCCGTAATTATTCCAGAGTATATGCTTTTTGGATTATACTGTGAGATCTGCAGGTTCGCACATTTGATGTTAGCTAAAGCAATAAGCATGGCATTAGTTCTTAAGAAAAATGGGATATTTTTCCTTTCCTGCCTTATCAATCAAAGAAACTTTTAAACTGCTGCAGTGTTAGAAAAATCTCTCAATGATCTCCTTTCCTTTCAGCTGAAGGTTGGAAAAATTTCATATGAAAATTGATTTGAGCTTTGTTTTTTAAGTAGCCCAAATTAGAAATGCAGTGTGTATTCACTCCAGCATGGAGCTCATGTACACAGTTTGTGTATTTAATCCACAATTGTGTGTTTTATTCCATATTTGTTAAAGTAGTATTTTTATAACTCTGTTTCTAGATAAAAGCAATTAATGGGTTGCAATGTTTGTCAGTATTCTCACGTAGATCCCTCTAAGAGAAACTGCTATGCATGTTTCCCTTCTCTAAATAGGTGCTTTGAAACATTTTAAGATGAATTTCTGAACCAAAGTTGCATCATATCAGTGACAGAATCAGGAAGAGAACCTGAATTAATTAGTTTGTGCTTTCATAATTTCCAGCAGAGTAGCAGCTGATATGAACTCTGTTCTAATACTGTCTGGTAGCTACTACATGCAGTAATTATATCTCATTCTTGCTAATGTGCACTATTTATTAAATTTGAATGTATTCTCTTAATAGCAATGTGTGAAGGTTGCTGATGTCTTTCATTTTAGGACAGATTGGTAGGTGCTTGCAAATAAATAACTTCCCTTTGTCTTTCCAGATAATTGGTAAGTGTTTAATGTATGCTAGAATGAAAAGTGTGTATTGAAAAAAATGAAGCAAGCAATATATTACTGATGATGCTTGACTAATTTTAATAAAAACACTGTCTACTGTTAAAGAAATGAGGGTCTGGGACTTGGTTGGGACACCAGCAAGTAATTGCTAGTTTGTCATTAATGAACATAATTTATTACTTTATTAAAATGTTTTGTGTCTCAGGGTGCAGCAGTGCACTACTGAATTAATGTTGTTATGTGCAGTATACTGTACGTTTTTGGAGTGAGGATGCTTTTAAATGTACATTTCTTGTAAGCGGAGAGCCTTTGCATGTGCGGAAATGTCAAGCTGTGAATGTTGTGCAGGGGACAGGAAGAGGCGTCCATCTGTGTCATGGCATTGGATATGCAGCTAGTTGCATGTGAGCTGCTTTTGCTTTTCCATTAAGGCAAAGCACAGAGCTCTACTACTAAATGGGTTTTTTGCCTTTCTGGGTTTGTTATTAAACTGTCAGCATTTTTTTCCTGATAGTTGCAAGACAAGGTTGTAGTTTTCAATTTTCAAAAGATATGGTTCAGCAACTTCTGGATCTAGAATAATACACTATATATCTAAATCTGATTTACTTATCTAAGTAGTGTAATAATGAACATTCCACTTACATGGCTGCGAACTATACTTCTTGGCTTGTGTGTGGAATTCTCCCCTCCCCTATCTTCTGGGAATGGATAGCTTTGCTTACCAATGGAAACACAGATATCCTGTCACAGTAACAGTTTTGAATAACAGTTTATTGTGGTATTTCTATTCCTAAATCCTTTAGAAATTAACCAATTTGCCTGTGCAATTTTTTAAAAAAGTATTAGCATGACATTTTTGACAATGGAAGTTGTGGAAAGAACTACAAATATTGGAGCTGCTCTGTATCTCTGCCTGTGAACCAAGGCACTGTCTTGAAAAATATTAATACATTTCTTTGACTGTTTAGCATCTTCTGTATCTCTTGTAAGAAGCACAGAGCTGCACAGTAATTTTATTTTAATAAACAATTTAAAATGCTTTTGTTCTAATATGTTTGTGTCTTTAGAGAGTTTACAATGTAAAGTACAATTCTGCATCACTGCCTGAAAATTTTCTGCGTCTGAAACACACTCACTCCAGCAGACCTTTATTGAACAGAAATGTAGAAGAGAAGGAGTTGTTTTTTATACCCCATTTTTCTCTATCTTAAGGAGTCTCAAAGTGGCTTACAATCACCTTCCTCCCCCCCACCCCACGACAGGCACCTTGTGAGGTAGATGGGGCAAAGAGATTTCTGAGAGAACTGTGACTGGCCCAAAGTCATCCAACAGGCTGCATGTGGAAGAGTGGGGAATCATACCTGGTTCTCCAGTTTAGAGTCCGCCACTCTTAACCACTATACCACGCTATAGTGCTTCTCTGATGAAAGGGAAAAATCAGTTCACCCTTGTTCACGAATAGATCTTATTCTTTAATTTCTACAACCAAAGACTGCTGTATCCTTTTCTGATGAGAAGCTCATCCTCATTTATTAAATATAGATAATGAATCTCCTTCCATAATACTTAGGCAGTCTATGATTGCTGACTATTGCAGGATGGCTTTTATTTCTTTAACGTTCCCTATGGCTCACAGATGTTTGTTAGCCAAGTAGAAGACAAAAAAGAGCTTCTTCCTAGTCATGCTCAGCTTCTAACTACTGAGTGAAAGGAAGATGTTATGCTTTGATTCCTAACACGGGACCAAAAAAGAATTAACGTGACTTAGAATACAAGGCAAGATTTCCAGGAACAAATATCTGAAACAAAGTTAGTAATATGGTGTAGAAGTTAGGGCTCTGCATCTGATTTCCTTTCCTTTAATGTACTGTCAGTCTGGGACTGCTTTGTAGCTTTGGTAACTACAAATGCATGAAATTGCTGATAAAATATAAAGCATCTATACAAAAGAGAGGCTCCATGGAGTCAGAATTGTTGGGTGGCAGCCTTTCTCCCCCACCATCCTCCAAAATTGTTGACAACTTGGTTGAAAGAGAATGTAAGGATAAATTCTTTCATTGATATTTGCATGTCAGACTGGTTTTTTAACACTATACTGCTTCTCTACTAGTCAATGAAGTATTGAGGTTGGCATAAACAGGCCAGAGAAGAGCATTGCCTGCAGTCTGAATCTGATGAAAATCTGCCATGCTGTGTACTTGAACAAGAGAAGAATTAGTAGAATTTCCAGATAGCATTCAAATTTTAAAAAGTGAGTTCAAGTAGGAGAGAGCAGACAGAGATGATCAATTCAGATAAAGGTTGAGTATCCCTTAACCGGACATCCAAAAACCGGAATGACCTGAAAACCGGATGTTTTGAGCCGACATGCAGGCATTACAGACCTTCAGCAGCGCACCAAGCCTCTCTCACCTTTGCTTTCTGATAGTTCAATGTATACAAAATTATTTTTATAATGTTTAAAATTACATTCGGGCTATAAAGTGTATATAAAACAAATAATACGTACATGAACTTCGTGTTTAGACTTGGGTCCTATCCCCAAGACACCTCATTATGTATATGCAAATATTCCAATATACGGAAACACCCAAAATACAAAGCATTTCTGGTCCAAGCATTCCAGATAAGGGATATTCAACCTGTACTAGCTTGGATCTATCAACGCACGAATGGAAAAATAAATGGACTTAGTGCAGTTCTACTTGCATAGGATCTTAGCAGTTTTCTCCCTTTGTTATAGTGCCCAGAAACTGGTTGCACAACATCTTGTGCAAGTGGGAACACAATTGAGGATGCAATAAATTTAACTTAGCACAAGTGGGTACCAATGCAAGCAGAAATTCTAACCTTAAGTCATAATGCCCAGTGAAGATATTGTAAGCATAACTGAATTACACAAAGTCTGAAAGATTAAAAGGTGTTTAATTTGACATCTTGACTTTAAGTAGAATTGGAAGACACACGGCATTTACACAGAACTCAGCCTACCAGTGCAGCAACTTGTCAATAAAAATTAGGTTTGACACAAGCCACTGGCAACTTGTCATCCCCATGTTATAATTAATATTGTACTATGATCAGCAAAACAAATTAATTGCATTTCTCTTCCATAATGATGTTGCATGAGGGTCCAACATGTTGATCCCTCTGCTTGCTACAATGGCTGACAAAACACACGATTTGGGGGTTTATGTTGAATATCTGTTGCTACCACTCTAAATTCCAGGAATTGTTTACACTGGGTACTTGTAAGGAAAACATACTGCAGAAAGATTTGTTCGTGTGAAACTAGTATTGAATGCCTTTAAGCTCAAACAATAATTTTTTTAAAAAAAAACCTTTACAACCCTGGGCCCAGGGGTAAAGGAGAAGATGAGATGCTGGCAGTTTCCTTGAGCTGCTTTAGATATTTAATTTTAAAAAATTCCTTAGGGGAGTTATAAGAGTTGCATCTCTGTGTGGGGAGATGGCAATGCACATAACAAGCTCAGCCAGAAAGTCTGTGGACTCAAAATGTCCCTTGTGACTGACATGCAGATTTTTTCCCCTTCAAACTATTTTTGGAAGGTTCTTGCATTACATTACTATGTATCAAGTTCAGATGTCAGAAGTGAGATAACCTTTGAAGGCTGCCTTACGGGAAACCTAACACGTATATAGTGATCATAAATAAGGGCAACCTATGATTTTCCTTTTTTTTCCTAAATGGAAAAAAGTCAGCTTTCATCAACTTTGCCTTGGAAGCCTTTGGCTACATAAACACCCTACAGATACTCATCACATTAATTAGGGGATGGAGACTTAGATACTGCCAATGGCTTGTGTCAAACCTAATTTTTATTGACAGGTTGCTGCACTGGTAGGTTGAGTTCTGTGTAAATGCCGTGCGCCTTCCAATTCTACTTAAAGTCAAGATGTCAAATTAAACACCTTTTAATCTTTCAGCCTTTGTGTAATTCAATTTTGCTTACAATATTTTATTAAGCTGGCTTTGACTTTAGTTTCTCAGTGGAGGAGGAGCTATCCTGTGGTACCATTGCAGATCTTTTATTCTGAGAAGTACTAAGGATGCCATGATACCGTATGAAAAGCATAGTCCTGCCTGAATTCCATTGATTGTTTTATGAAAAGTACCTTTAATAAAGCTGGATATCGTTTGGCTTGGGGGGGAAAAAAGAAAAGCATAGTGGTAGCATACCGAGCTATATGCTAATTAAGCATTTACTAAATAATATGAATGGTAGCATTAGATCCTCAAGGTGTGGTAGGAAGGGGGGAAAAGGCACTTGTAAATCTGCAACTTGTAGTGGCAGTGGCATAACTATCAATGCTTGATGAGAAGGGCCTGCCTGAAATTGTATTCATAGCAATTGGCAAGGGCATAAGGTGAAAGGTTTTTATTTTCATTTACGTTGTTTATAGCCCACCTTTTTCATTTGGACTCAAGGCGAACTACACACAGTGAGCCAATACAATCGATGGATGGGACAGACATTCAATAAACAATGCAATAGGATCTGGGTTGTAGAATTAACCAGCAGTCTAAAAACAAACTGAAGCATAAGTATTAGCATGACACATTAAATGATGCAAAATTCTGCAGTAGGATTCTAGTTTCAGCAAGCTATGCACAGTAGTACAGACCACAGTCACCAATAATTTTCTAAGTAACTTTGTGAATCATTCAGTACAGTGTGAGTGCAACTCCAGCCAAACTGCAGCAAACTGTGAGGGGCAGAAGATAGAAATCCACATTGTGTTTCTGTTAACATTTCAACTCAGCATCTGTGGCAGAGGAAAAATGAGGGCAAAGGATTACGAAAAAGTGCTGTGGCCCAGAATATGGTGATATATAGTATTACCCTTTGTTCTGGTCTAGTAATGGAAACACTATTTTGAGTGAAATTTAATTGGCGCTCTCATCTATCTCAGATATGAAGGCAGGAAACCTAAACCAAATATCTGCAGGAAATCTGAAACCAAATATCACCTGAGAGTACCATAGCACAAAGTCTGGCAGTTAAATGGGAAGCTCTTAGATATATGAGATTGTTATAAAACCAAAGACTCTTGGCATGAAAGGACTTCTAGGGGAGTCAGCTTCCCCTTTCCCCTGAAGAGTTTGGGGGGTGAGAAGGATGGGAGTGGTGGCCCTTAATCTGAACAACACTGTGTGTGTGTGTGTGTATTGGGAGGGGGGGGGTTAAACTACCCTTCCCATGAAGTAATGCTAGCCTCCAAGCATCTAGAGTTAATCCTCACCATTAAAAAGCTGTGATGGTGATCCAGCCTTTTCTAACATGTTAGTCTTTGCCCTCATGCAATCCTCATTTCTGGGCAGTAGCTATGCCCACCATGATAGGCAGCGGCAAAAGCAGAGGCAGGGCTGTAGGTTCACAGTAGGACAGCACAAGTCTCCCTCCATTTCAGATAGGCAGGGCTGCTGAGATGAAGGGGCAATAGAGGAATAGATCTGGGCACTACAGTCAGTCTAGGGGGGATGCAGGTTACGCCACCACCTTTACAACTATGTGCTACCTATCTTTTACATGAAATTGAAGATAATGAGATCTGTCATGAATCAGCAGTTCTCCCTTATGCAGACATGTGATCTGATGCTTCCTCATTGCTGAGGTCTCACATCTCAAATGGTGTGTATGTGACAGATTATACTCCCCCCCCCGTTGCTATTGGCCCCAATACGTCAAAAACAGACAGCTGTTTCCATGTAAATACTCTTGCAAGGTATCTACTTTTTAAAAAGCTTTGCATTTGTGTAAAGACAACTAAATCCCGCCCCTCCTCACGACTTAACTCACTGTGCTCTTGTTTCCTCCCAGCATTTGTCTTTCACTTCGGTTTATTTTCATTCATTTCCTCGAGAGCTGTGTCTTTGTTTAAAAACAGATTCTCTCCCCAGCTCCAGTTTGAGGATCCCAGGAAAAGAGAGGAAAGTTCATTTGTGTGCTATTGAAATCAGTGGAAGTGTCTACTGAATTTATTTCTTGGTATGTTAGATTCAGGTCCAGTAGCACCTTAGAGATCAACAAGAGTTTTAGGGTATAAGCTTTCAAGAGTCAAAGCTCCCTTTTTCAGACTTTGACTTTTGAAAGCCTATACCCTAAAACTCTTATTTATTAATTAATTATTTCAACTTACTACCCTGCTGTCAGAGCGGCTTACGAAGGATTATAATATCCCGTTGAACCGATAAAAACCGTTAAAAGCAACATTTAAAATGGCCCCATAAAACAGTCACATAAAACAAATATCCTAAATTATCTAAGGCGCCTCTAGAGTGTAAAGCGTAAAACTACAACTAGGTGAGCAGATGGAATAAGGTCCCAGTTGGATATAGGGAAAAATATAACAACAGAGGAGGTTAGGGAGGCCAGCATTTACATATAAGGGAACTGTAGCTGGCCTCAACCATGAGGTAAAGGTAAAGGTCCCCTGTGCAAGCACCAGGTCATTCCTGACCCATGGGGTGACATCACATCCCGACGTTTCCTAGGCAGACTCTGTTTGCGGGGTTGTTTGCCAGTGCCTTCCCCAGTCATCTTCCCTTTACCCCCAGCAAGCTGGGTACTCATTTCACCGACCTCGGACGGATGGAAGGCTGAGTCAACCTTGAGCCGGCTACCTGAAACCGACTTCCTTTGGGATCGAACTCAGGTCGTGAGCAGAGCTTGGACTGCAGCACTGCAGCTTACCACTCTGCACCATAGGCCTGGTGGAATAGCTCTGCTTTAGCTTGTTAGTCTCTAAGGTGCTACTGGACTTGAATCTAACTGTTCTACTGCAGACCAACATGGCTACCCTCTGAAACACTCCTGATGGACCTTTACAGTCAATATTAAATAACCTGACTCAATTTTCTAAAATGACAGTCTTAATTCAACTTTTTTTGTGGGGGGGGGAGGTTACATACCAACTGATAACTGCCCATTATAAATACACAAATTCCTGTTGTCGCAATGGAAGGTGATTGTAACTGAAGCAAACATCTTGTGATACAAATTATTGGTCGGCTGATCCCGTTTTGACCCTGTTGTCAAGCTTCAGCAAATCTGTTTTTAAAAAAGCACATGGCAAAAATATAATTCTGTCATTCTGGTAATGGATATCGAGGAGGACACTACTCCCCAACACCAAATTATTCTCAATGTTATGTCAGTCTGTGAAAATAAACCTAAAACATAAGTATATGAAAGAAGACTCCAGAACTGTAAACCCCTAAGTGCCTCTAAGGGTATATACATTTTTCATCTTCTCTGTAGAGCATGTGAAAAGGTATTTGACAGAAATAAAGTAATGCCATTTGTAACTTCCTATACCTTACTCCCAAGAGTGCTCAGGGTTTAGCAAAACATATGGAAAGACAACAGCTGACATTTTTTCAAAGCCATTAGGGAGGGATTTGATTCTGTGCTTCTCATTAAGCTTAATGGCAACTGTGTCTGCTTTAAAAATCTGAACAATTATCATTTCCCTAAGGAACTTGCAATCTACAAACAGATGAGACCAGGGGGTTTAACAGGCAGTGGAGAAGGGGGGGAAACAAGACTGTAGCCATTCCTGAGTTATTAAAGGTATGCTTTGATATTGAAAGGGGTAAACATAGGCCATGGGTTTTATAGAATAAATACTGGTAAAACCGGAGACAAGCAAAAGAAATGATAATTGCCGTTTATCCTGCTGGGACATATCAAGTGGCGTGAGAAGAGTGCTAGCGTGTGCATGCATCCTTGAACTGTGGAGTTCATAGTCAGCTGTCTTTCCTAATGAAGAAACACAGTTCCTGTGTTTAGTGAAGGCAATATGTTAGCTGCATTAATCTCGTTCAATCCTCCTATACAAATAGGGCATGTGTGCCTATAAAATTTCAAATTTCAATACCTTTATTGGCATACCATCAAGCAGTCGATCAAATAAAACCAACCCTCTAAACATAATTTAACCTCTGCCTCTTAACAATTTCATCAAAAAAATTAGCCACAGATTCAATAGTCTCAGAATCTCGGGAGGATAACAATTTGATCTTACTATCATCAGCTTGATATGTGTGCCTATAAAATACGCACAGGATGACTGAGACGCAAGAAGTCAAAGTCCCAAGTTTTGCAATAGACCATTAAACCCAAACAGCCTTAGCTTAGCAATTAAATTCTGCGTTCCTGAGCTTTGAATGAACCCTTTAAACTGCTGGGCAACGTCATTGTATATACTCTGCCAACCTTTGCAACAGCCCTGATGGTTAGAACCAAGCCAGCTAGAGCCTTATTGAAGCAAAAATATCTTTTCAAACCTAATTTACAACAACGTTTAAAGCAACAAAGCACTGAACAGTATTCATTAGTTAAGAGTGAACAATGAGAGGTTTATAGTACTGACTAAAGCAGGAGGACAAAGAATCCAACGTCGTAAACAACTGATGGCTGAACATGTGCTGTAAAGATTTTTTGTTATTTATTTATTTTTAAAAATTATATCCCACCTTTCTGTCCTTTTAAGGACCACCAAGCGGGTAACACATTAAAAACACAAATAAGAAAATAATATTAAAAACCATTGAAGCCAACAAAACCCACATCATTTAAACAATTAAGACCAGATTGAAAACACATTTAAAAAACAAAAATGGAAAAACATTGGGCAGGCAGGAGGGATAATCGAGGGAACATCAAACCAAACCAAAAAGTATTCACCTGCTGGCAGAAGATGGCAACAGAAGGGCACAGATGAGCCTCCCTGGGAAGGAGTTTTGGTGCCATGACCAAAAACAACTTCTGGGCTCCTACCCAATCTCAGAAGGAAGGGGCACCCAAAGCAGGAGGACCTCAGAAGACACCATAGCGGTCGTGTAGGTTTCTAAGAGAATAGGTGGTCCCTTGGGTATACTGGTTCCAAGCTATATAGGGCTTTAAAGGTCAACACCAGCACCCTGAATTGTGTCCAGAAACAGATTGGGAGGCAGTGTAGATGGGCTAAGGCTGGAGTGATGTTGTTCCTACAACCCTCACTGGTCAACGTCCTGGCTGCAACACTTTGCACCAAATGGAAGTTTCTGAAAACATTTCAAGGGCAGCCCCATATACAGCACATTGCAGTAATGTAATCTAGATGTAACCAGTCACAGCTGGTAAAAGGCATTCCTGGACACAGATTCCACATGCTTATCCAGCAGTAGACCTGGATCCAAGAGCACCCCCAGACTACAAACCTGTTCCTTCAAGGGGAGTGCAGCCCTGTCCAGAATGGGTGACACCTTAAATCCTGGGTCAGACCTTCCACTCACCAGTAGCACTTCTATCTTGTGAGAATTAAACTTCAGTATATTCCCTTGCTTCCATTCCAAAACTGCCTCCAGAGCAGTTTTGTATTGCATTGCATTTCATCACTTACAGAGCAATCCTGAAGGGGGGAAGGGGTTTGGAGCTGGTGTGATCTCTGCGCCAGTGTTAGTGCCATGTACCAGCTAAATTGGCACTGGAGCCGTGCAGCAGTCCCACACATGGGTGCTGTTGTAGTTGCAGCGTTTCTTCAGCGCAAGGGCTCACGCCAGCACCAAAGAGGATGTTCCTGGAGGCGGGGCTGACTTTAGACAGCTCCCTGAGCCCTTTCACCTTTGAAATGCCCCCTTTTGCCAGGACGAACTTGTGCCTACAAAAAGGGAGGCGTAGCCCCATGAAACTGAATGGAGCAGTTTCACAGGGGTTTCTGAAAGTTACATTTTTGGCTCGCTGCACTGAGGCAGTAAGCTACTGGGGCCCATCCCAACTCCCCCCCCCCCTCAAGATTACTCTGATAGTCTACTTAATATTGCTTGTAGTTTATATTGTATACTGTTTTGCATACTTTGGGGTGGGTGGGTAAATAAACTTGAGTACTTCAGAGTATCTTTGAAGAATATTTCCATTCACATTCCTGCCTGAGGATGCAATTATGACTTCTATTGTACTGAGAGTGAAATACAATTTCATAAAGTCCCTAAAACATATATTTGTATAGCTCCCATGTGGAGCTGCCAGTAAAATAATTATGAAATAAGCATGGCCTTTTTCCAATTCAGAAATCAAGCATAACCTTTTAAGGTATATGAACGTGCTGCTCTCCCCCACCCCCTTGCCCTTAGCTGAACTGTACTTTTGGTCTCTCTGTACTTGCTGTCAGGAAACAGACTGTGATTCCCACAGGTTTAGGAAAACCAATTATTTTACCAGCTAGAAGCTTCTCCAAGCTATTTTCAAGCATGTGGCATTTCTTTGTTAATTACAGTTAGCGCCCTCGTTCCCCGCAGCTTGAAACTGAGACCTCTCTCGTTTGTGTCCTGCGTTGCCGTTTGTATCTACCACTTCCTGCAGATAGATCTTCTTGTTCATTCTAGGTTGCAGCCTGGCAGTGATAATTTCTAGCCTATGTTATGTCAGTTTGAGGAATTCTCTGCTACATGCGAGACATTTACCTCCTAAAATGTTTTAGAATAGCCTGCAGCCTAGAAATTGTGGCTGTTCTTTTGTTCTGACATCTGTGAGTTTACTTTCCCTTCACCAAAGTGAACAGGAGCGATTAACTCATAACGAAGGGAAAAGCCCAGTGGTGCAGAGTTTATTCCCAAGTAACTGTGTGAAGGATTTCAGGGTTTGTTAGGAAAACATGTCACGTATGTCTGACACAGGTGACCACAACAGCAGAAGGAAGATTTGGAGAGCCATCAGCTTTTACTTTCTTCCATAAAAGTAAATGGCAGCCCAGACACTGGGGTTTCCCCTCATTGGGGGCACTGTTTCAAAATACATCCCCCTTCTCCCATCACAATAGCAGATGTTCTGCTACTAGATCAAACCAATGATACATCTGGTCTTAGCCAATACTGGGCTAGGTGGACTCAGTTCATTACGTTCCTTCTTAGGAGGCCTCTGACTTCTCTGCTCTTTCCTTGGTTTCAGCAAATGTTTGAACTGTTTAATGTGTGGATGGCAAACATATATAGGTGAGATAAGAGTCTATACACAAAATGTGTTGGAAACTTAATGGGAACTGCTGTAGGAAAATAGCTCCTTGCAGATGAAGAAGAAGAGTAGGTTTTTATATGCTGACTTTCTCTACCACCTAAGGGAGACTCAAACCGGTTTACAATAACCTCTCCTTCCCCTCCCCACAACAAACACTTTGTGAGGTAGATGGGGCTGAGAGAGTGTGCCTAGCTCAAGGTCACCCAGCTGGCTTTGTGTGTAGGAGTGGGGGAAACAAATCCAGTTCACCAGATTAGCCTCCGCCGCTCATGTGGAGGAGTGGGGAATCAAACCCGGTTCTCCAGATCAGAGTCCACCGCTCCAAACCACCGCTCTTAACCACTACACCAGTTTTGATTTGAATCAAAACTGGACTGTGTCCAGACTGTGCACTGGACTCTAGGATAGTTAGGTGGAGATGGAACTTGTTGGAGAACCACACCCAAAGAGTAGTTGTCAATGGCATTTCATCTGATCGGAGGGAGGTGTCCAGTGGGGTACCACAGGGCTTGGTTCTGGAGCTGGTACTTTTCAATATTTTTATAAATGATCTGGATGTGGGGGGGAGGGACTACTCATTAAATTTGCAGATGACACCAAATTGGGAGGAGTACAGAACACACCAGAAGATATGGAATTCAACAAGATCTGAACGCAGTAGGAAAGTGAGTGTATGTGAACAAGATGCAATTCAACAAGGATAAATGCAGAGTTCTGCTTGTGGTTAACAAAAATGAGAAACACACATACTGCATGGGGGATACACTTCTGGATAGCAGTGTGTGTGAACAAGATCTTGGGGTATGGATGGACTGTAAGCTCAAAATGAACAGCCAGAGTGATGCAGCGGCAAAAAAGGCGAATGCAGTCTTGGGGTGTATCAACAGAGGCATAACATCCAAACTGCAAGATGTCAAAAAGGGCGAATGCAGTGTTGGGGTGTATCAATAGAGGCATAACATCCAGATTGCCAGATGTCATAGACAGGCCGCAACCCTAGAAGGAGAGAAAGAAGCAGGAAAAGGGGAAAGGCTGTGGGGGGGGGGGTTAGGAAAGAGAAGGAGGAAATAGTGGGGGAGGGGGAATGAGATGCCTCCCACAAGTCTTTGCAGGGTCCCCACTGGTTTCCATCTATTGTTATTAGCATACTAGGTTTCTAAATATCCTCTAAACTCAGCTGCGTTAGTGGAGTTATAATAATAATATCGTTATTTGTTAAATAGCACATGTAGTGTGCAATATTGGCTACAGTTTAATTGTGTCCACTAGGTGGCACTGCAGCTTCATATACAACAATGCAGTACTTCGTCATGATAGGACAGCGCCGGTCAACAAAAGGCAGTGTGTGTGTACCTCCTGATTTTGTTATACACATTTTTGTTCGCTGTTTGCAGTTATTAATCTTAGCAGTACCACATACAGTTGTCCAATGGAAACTAAAAAAAGAGTGGCCCCCTGCATTACTAATATTTGTGGGGAAAACAGGACCCCATTACACAGCATGCAAATAGAAACACACAGAGCTGCTCCCCAAGAGAAGAGAATGATGTCAAGACGCTAAACCCCCATCTCTGGGCCTTATCTCCACTGCATTCTTCAATCCCCATCCTTCCAAAATTGCACAGTTTATGTCCTAATCGGAAAAGTTTGAGGTCCATACTTGAATTTTGCCGTGGAAAGCCTTTGTTGTTCTCCATAATTGCAGGCCTTTCATTGCCAACATCTCTGTCCCCTCCCTTCCAGTTTGAACAGCAGATATAAACAAGCCGACAATCTTGGCTATAGAATTAAAATGGGGTGGTCTCAGGGAGTATCCATGGGGAATCTGAGGGAGTAAGGAGTCTGGAGGAATCTATTAGGACCAAGAAAGTTAAAAAAAGACGATGCAGTCGCAAAGAAAAATCCAAGAAGCTCTAAATTGAGCATTCTGTACAGTTCTTCTTCCATTTCCATCCCGTTGTCATACTGACCCTACTACCCCCGCAGGTGCCATGAATTCTTCATTTCTGATCCCTGCCCCACCCCCGAACTCTGCACACACTTCAGGTCAATTGGCTGCAGACAGCTTCTCCTTTTGGCTGTGAAGGAAATAGTGGCATTTCCTTCCTCTGCCTGCTTCATGGGTGTAGAAGCAGAATTTGTTGAAACAATGATGATTGGTTTGGCTGTGGGAAGAGGGGACCAGATGGTCACTTCCTCTTTGCCTGTCTAAGGTACGCCATTTCCTTCTTCGTCAGGGCAATCTTTATGACAGCGGACTAGTGTACAGGAATTATTTACAAAATCGGTGGTGGTGTGTGTGAACTGTCTGTCTCTGTGGTTGTGGTTTGCCTCTTTAATCCTTTCCAATAAGGCCAAGGTGAGGGGACCTATACCAGTAGTAGAGACTTAGGCTGTTCAGCCTGGTCCACTCTTATCTAGATAGTATAGAGATGAGGATGCATTGACAACAGAATGTGCTTCAGGAAAATATGTTGCCATCCATCATGATGTGCTAAAGACAGGATGAAGGGAAAACAACATTTTAAAGACTACCTTTCTTTGTACACGCAAATTTTAAAACTTACCGCATAGGAAGAGTAGAATAATGATCTTGGAGAAACCCTTTTCCTGCTTCTAAAGAGGTGAATGGGAATGCTGCATGCTACTATCAATATACCTAATTCTTTTTCAAAACAAAACATATAAATATAAACATACAAATTATCACAATATATTGGAGCTTATTTTGAAATAACATTTCAATTGTAAACTTCTTTGACTTACACTTCTATATTCTGATTATATTTTCAGATCTAATAATGTATTTGTTACTTCCTTTTTTAACATTCTATTTCTATTATTAATTTACAACGTCATAGTTAAAGAATACATTTCATTTTTCAAAAATTCAGAGATTGATCGATTATGTCCTAAATATTTTAATTTTGCCATAGTTGTATATTCTGTTAATTTATGTATCCATTCAGTTAAATCTGGCTGTTCCTCTGCCGTCCACTTTCTTGCATATAACACTCTTGCCGCTGTCTTCAAATACCTAATAATTCATTATATATTTTGGGTATATTGTTTGGTAAAATATTTTAAAACATGCATATTGTTTAGTAAGATATTTAATAACATACACCTAATTTTCAACATGGCTCCATCTGTGGATTCTTAAATCTGGAGATTGGAGCCATGAACTGACAAGACAGACTTTTCTACATACCAGAGAAAAACACCATGTTTGCTGAAATCTCTGAAATGTGTGCATGTGTGTGTATATAAACTAAGCTTGAACCTTTAAGAAAGGAGACCTCAGACTTCCGCTAGAGACGCTGATCTGAGTGCCACGTTCCTTGGGAGCTCCCGAGGGACCCAAGAAACTACAATGCAGGTTCACTATGAGAACTATGAGTTGGTTTTTATATGTTGACTTTCTTTACCACTTAAGGCAGAATCAAACCGGCTTAGAATCACCTTCCCTTCCCCTCCTCACAACAGACACCCTGTGAGATAGGTGGGGCTGAGAGAGCTCTATGAGAACTGTGACTAGTCCAAGGTCTCCCAGCTGGCTTGATGTGTAGGAGTGGGGAAACCAACACGGTTCGCCAGATTAGCCTCCACTGCTCATGTGAAGGAATCGAACACAGCTCTTCAGATCAGAATCCACCGCTTCAAACCACCACTCTTAACCACTACACCATGCTGGCTGGAACAAGGTCACTCACCAACACAAGTTCCTTGCCTGTCAGGATCTCGGCTGGAGGTCACAGGTCTCTGAGGTATTCAGGAGCTGGAATCTGGCACCTAGACAGGAACACACTAAACACAGAGTGTAATTGCAAGATGCGAGGGAGCAGATTCTCTGGCACATGTGTCAGAGCTGGTTGAAGCAACAAAGTTGCTCTGATGAAGAGTCTGGCTGGCCGCCCAGCTTTTATTGCCCTTCTTCTTCAGCCAGCTGTTATGTATCACCTGGTGGTGCAGAGTCCTGTGAGAACTTATGATGTTGTTTTAACAGCTACGCCAACCTTCTCCTTTCATGCATCGCAATTCGAGCTTTTAATCTTCCCTGCTTAACCGGCCTGGGAGATCCTGGAGGTGATACACTCTCCTGTTGCTGCCTCTGTTCTTTTGTCCAAGAGGAACAGCCTTCATCTTCTGACACTGCTTTTGCTGGATCAGAGTCCTGGTCTTCTTGCTCTGGTAAGCACTCTGAGGGTGCAAGGCCCTGTTCCAGCCCTTCGTCTTCAGAGGAGGAAAGGTCAGGCTGAGTCGTGACAAGGTTGCTAATAAGGGTGCACATTCAACGAAGTTGAACTGAAAAAAAATGGTGGTGATTTAAGGGAGCTGAAATGTGGATCCCGAATAATGCAGATTTTTTTCAGTAGTATTCCGGCCACTTCAGCCCCACCACCATTTTAAAAACTGGGAGGAATCCCCCTTCCCTCCCTCCCTCTCCCCCTCACTTACCTGCAGGCTGGCTGGGTCTTGGAGGCAGCTAGCTCCACAGAGCCAAACGCTGGGTTCGGCTTGGCCGGGCTCAGCATTCAGTTCTGTTCTGCTTCCCGTCTCTAAGACCCACATTGAGTTTGGAGGCAGCTGGACTTTTTTGAGTTTGGATTTAATAAACTTTTTTTTTTTGAATAGCCAAAAAAAGCCGGTATGGGGATTCAGTTTTTTTCAGCTTTTTCAAAAATGTCTGGGTCTATTAAACCTTAACCCGAAAAATATTGGGGGGGGGGGGGATGCTGCATGCCCCTAGTTGCTTACCTGCGGTCCTCAGCATTCTGGAATATACATTGCAGTATGGAATGCCTGATGCAAAACAGCAAGTAGAAAGAATCAACGATTTCTCAGCATTAGAGTTGTCATTGTTTGATTCTGGCAGTAGAAAGCATTTTGTAACAGATTTGGCATGGAAAAAGGTGACTTATTCATTAGTTGACAGAAACTGAGTATTGATGTCAAACACCCGGTTTTAAATGTTATTTATTGCCTTGGCAGAGCCAGTGTTCAGAGACCTCCTGGGCTGCCAACTTGACAAAATGGCCACTGGCCTCTTGAGAGCATCAGACTATTTCAAAGGGTTGTTTGTTTGTTCTAAGGCAAGTGTGTTCATTTTTAATTAGACTGTTAGGGTTCCAACCTGTGTAAGCAGGAAAATCTGGAAGCAGGTACTGTTTGATAATGAATCAGACAACCCGCTTGCCATTGGCAGAGAGTTGGTCCCTGCGGCTGCTACAGGCCTTGTAGCCATGTCAATCAAGCCTGACCCTTGGATACAAAGCAGAAATGTGTGTGCATTACATGTGTAGCCAGTAGCATGTGTCTGAGTCTGTCTCTAGTGTCAATTTTTAAGGCTGCCTTCCATCCTGAAATTAATGGTTGACTTTCTACTGGTTGGGGCTTCTGTTCTAGTAATGTATATTACAGGGATACTGGTAGGATATGCATATAGTATAGTTCATCCTCATTGCAGTACAATTCTTTCCTGGTATGGTGAGCATTGGCTAGAACATGGTTTTTCTATTACATACACTATTGGAGTGATATGGGAAATAACCATGCAGAAGCAATGACCTTAGGTTACTTGAGAACCAACCATAATTATTCTTAAAATCAAAGGGACTTACAAAAAGTAAACCTGGTTAGGACTGGGATGTAAAGGGTTAAGCATGGTATTTATTTCCTTTTCTTACATACCATTAACACACAGGACCTATGTCTGTTTCTCAATGGAAGCCTAATTCCCAAACATGGTGGGAAAATATTTCCCTCTTTCTCTCTCTTTCTTAAAACATTTATAAAGAAAATCTGAACAGTTGGCTATCTTAGGGTATTGTGCCAGGAAAAAGGTTCCCTTTCTTCCTCTGGGCACCAGTGTTCAGAAAGTACTTGTGTCTGGAGGATTCACTGCAGCTACCAGAATGCTTGTATCACTGGGAAAGGCTGACAGATAAAAACCTCCATCCACAATTGATTAAATCAAAACAGAAAAAGAAATATGCTCCCTCAAAACTGGTTTCATAGTATAAGCTGTATTTTTAAGCTTTCACTCGAAAAGATTTATCTTGCATAAATGTGATGGCATGTATAAAGAAGAATAGTGTTTGCTGACAAGCTTTATTTAATATACAGGAGCATTTGCAAACTCGGACAAATGTGTTTTAGGACTTGAGAAGACCAGCATAGGATGAGTTTCACCGGCTGGAGATGCAGTCTCTGTAATCCCTTGCCTTGCAAAAAGCTGCTTCTTGGGGCAACCTCCCCTTCCCCAAGACCTAAACCTTTGCCCAAGACAGGCTGTGCCCAGTCTTTGGGGGTATCCTCTACCTAGTGACACAGTGACCATGCTTCCTTTCATTTGTGTCAGCCTGTCAAAAGGGAATGTGTTTTCTGAAGGAGATTCAAACCCCCACCTGTGGAGGATGTTATTGGACTCCTAACTTGACATGCCACAATCCTTCTTGCAGCATTGAATGCCATGTTTCTTTTCTTCCTTCTCTTGTTCTGTTCGATGTGTGTTTGAGGACAGGACGTCATTGGGGAGGAGTGTCAGCATCACGATACGTTGGTTAGTGATGTTAACTCACTGTGGACTCCTGTGCAGTTGCTATGGAACTGCTCCTTCAAGTTGGATCTTCTAACAGGCATCCTTCCTTCCTCTGCTGAGAGAAGAGTGGGTACTAGGGACTAGGGGCTTCAGACTGCTCTGCCTGTGACTTTGTAAAGCAATATATTTAACCACAAGAAGGAATCAAGTATTAAGACAAACAGGAGGATTGCAGATATGATTGTGTTGGTTATTGAACATACAACAATTAATAGAGTGGTGCTGGCTACAAAGAGGAAACCAGAAGACTGCCTAGATGTAGAAGAATAGAAAGATAAACTAGCAGAATACGCAGTGATGGCAAAGTTAACAAATCAAATTAATAATAGACCCAGTGAAGAGTTCCTAAAGAATTGGAAATTGTATTACTCATAAGTTCAGTTTAGAGAAGTAAACAGTAGAAATTAATCTAAAAAACTAGGTAGCAGCAATGTTAAAATTAGTTGAATATTCAGTGATGGCAAGCTTTATTATGTAACTGCAAAAGTATCAATATTATAGTGAATAAATGAGCAAGCTATAATTAAGAGTACTTACTACTAAGATGCCAGAACAGCTGGATATTTCATAAAATGTTGTATGAACAAAATTGAATATGGTTGGAGCAAGTAAAATCAAGATTACCTGTTATTAAGTTGTTAGAATAGTTTATTATTAATGAAAATATTATGATATTAACAAATTGTTATATGGTCACCCAGACCTTATTCCTTTGTTTCTTTCATGGGTATAGATATGCTATTTTTCTATGTCTATTTTTAATTGTCTATTTTGTATTCTTGTTTGTATTCTTCCCTGAAATAAAATTAAAATCTCTTTGAAAAACAACAAAAATTAATAGTAATTAGGGCCAGATTATAATTGAGCATATTAGTATTGAGTTAATTTGCTACTGGGAAAAATAGTGGTTATCAAACTGTGGGTTCTTCTGACCCAAATGAGGTCGTGACTCTTACAGTGGGTGACAAGGCCAAACTGCGGAGCTGGAAAAGGAGGTTCTGGGGGCCTCTTTTACCAGCACTGGGGAAAGAGAAAAAAAAAGGCAGAGCTGCTGCATTCCCCCTGGGTCCCCTCCTTTCCCCTTTGGCCCCTTTTATTGCCAGAGGATCAGTTTGACCCCAGCCTAGGGTTGCCAACCTCCAGGTACTAGCTGGATATCTCCTGTTATTATAACTGAACTCCAGCCAATAGAGATCAGTTCTCCTGGAGAAAATGGTCGCTTCGGCCATTGGACTCTATAGCATTGAAGTCCCTCCCCTCCCCAAACCCCGCCCTCCCCAGGTTCCACCCCCAAAACCTCCTGCCGGTTGCGAAGAGGGACATAGCAACCCTACCCCAACCATTTCTGCTGGTATGTATATGGTTGCCAGTTACCTACTGGGGGTGATGGGAGAATAAATTTTACAAATCACTGTTGAGTTTCTGGCTATTCCTAGAGAGGCATAATATCATTTCTGGGGTTTCCTCGGAAGTGATGTAACATGACAAAAAAATCCAGGTCCCTGCCCCACAAGACTCCCACTGATTGCCAGCCACTGGCAGAAATCCATCACCTTATACCTGTTGCCTGCGTGGCTTGTGTCCTCTCCAGCTGGGTCTGAACCAAGCACCCACCTGTGGTGCTGTGGTGGTGGGGACCAAAAGGTATAGTTTGTATAGAAGTGGTTCCCTTCCCACATCACAGAACTTGAGAACCACTGCTTTAAAGTGGAGTGACTGTGATTTGACTGAGGTATGAATGCAGTTTCCCCAAGATTGGCACAGTGTCCATAAAGACACACTTTATCCCACTAATTACCTGATCTTTTGAGCATGACATGCCAACCTGTACTTAATTTCACTCAGCCCACCGAAGTAGTGGCACAGAGAATTACGCTGAGTCTGTGCATAATCCAAAACATTGGCATCATCTTCAGATTGTGCTGTTTCACGGTCACAACTAAGCCCAGCCATCTGCATGTTGCTTATCTGTCAAAAACTCTGGCAGCAAATGAACAGCAATGGTGATAATATCTGTGGGAAGCATGGCAAATAGGAAATTGGATTTGGCAACAGAAAGCGAGAGTCTGAATTCTTCCCTTAAAGCTTAATTGCGACAATGTACAAAACAATGTTCTAACTTCTAAGGTATGGTACAGGGGGAAGATAGGAACATCCTTGTTTTCATTTTTAAGTATGTGCACATGAAATAATTGGCTTTGACTCTGAATTTTCCCATAAATGTGAAACATTTGTTGCTATTACATATTTTTACAGCGCAATCCACAAGCCCCCCCGAAAGCACTCAGGAGGCAGCATGACCTCAGCGCTGGCACAAACGCCTCTTGTGCCTGCATAAGGGGCATTTACGATGGCCCAGGAACACTTATGCTGGCGCTGGGGAGTGGCGCGGGAGCATGACACATGCACACTGGAGCAACCGTGGCTGCAGGGCACCTCTGGTGTCGGGGGTCGCGCCCTCACAAAAGGGGAGTTCCCGGGGGCAGGGCCAATGTTAGTCTGCTCCCTGAGCCCTATTGGGCTGAGAACACCCACTTTCAGGAACACAAAGTTATGCTGGGAAAAAGCATGGAACAGCCCATAGAACTGCATTAAAGGATTGCAAAAATACCCCCCCTCCATCAGTGCAACCACATCTCCAGGGCCCCAGGCAGCTCTGGAAGCTGAACAAGTGGCTGGTCAATGGGGCGGCAGCTGAAGGTGGCCAAGCCCCCACAGCAGCGCTAAATCGCAGAGCCCTACCACCTTCCAAAACACTGGTCCCCTGCACCGGCTGTGCCCCCATCCCCATTGGTGAGGGCATCTTATCCTTTCCAGAGGGGTTACCCTCCCCAGCATGGGTGCCTTTCAGGCCACCGAGGGAGTCATTGACACCCTACCACTTCCTCCATGGCCTTGGCCCCCCTCTTGCTCCCGGCGGGCTGCACCCAGCTAGGTTTGGTGTCTCACATTTCAGGGTCAACTGGAATCTGAGGGTTGCATCTGCAGGTTGGGATGAAGGCAGGCAGTGTACTGTCACAGGCTCCTCCCCTGTGTCTGCCATTGTGTCTGTGGCTGCTGTGTGGACCTCCACAGTTTGCCTGGTGACTGGCGACGGGGGTAGCGGTGCACCCAGGGGTTTGCCACCCCTCCCCCAGCTACTTCGGCAGCCCTTCGGGGCCAGGTGGGGTGGTCCCACCCTATGCCCTCATTTGCCTAGTCCCTCCCTCCCCTTCCTGCCTCGCCTTTCCCTTCCTCTGGTCCCTTAGTGGCTGCCACCTGCCCTGACCAATGCCCCCCCCCCCGCTCTGCTCCCTGCGCCCCAGCACTACTGCGCCGGCATCCTGTTTCCCAAAGTTGTGTTGTTTCACTGCTGTTCTGGGGCTGGCCATCTATCCATTTTGGAGGTGGCTCCACTGCACTGTTGCTGGGCAGTCCTGGGCCCAGCTCCCCCCCCCCCCCCATGGATTGGGCTGCCCTTGTGATTGAAGTTATGGCCCAGCAGTACAGGCTGTTTACAAATTTCCTTACTACATACAAATACAGTTTTGTGATAGTTACTAAAGAGACGTCAAATGATGGTTTGCTTTTCATTCAAGGTGGTAAATCATATGCCTTTTTATGCCCTTTGGCTCAAGAGTGGACTACATCTTCCAATTACTATGTGGAGACCACCTGAAACATCCCTAGCATGGCAGGATGATCCAAAGCAGCTTAAATCGTTCTTCTCTCCTCAATTTTATCCTCAAAACAACCCTGTAAAACAGATTAGGCTGAGAGTATGTCACTTGCACAAGATCATTCAGCATACTTTCATGAAAGAATGGGGATTCACACCTGGGCCTCCAAGATCCTGGTCCAACCAACTGGTTCACTACTCCTCCATCTCACTACTCCTCCATCCCCACATTGCTATTAAGCAGCAAATCCACTAACCCTGCATATGATTCCCAGGAAAAAGCTTGAACAATCCCCCAACAAGGCTGCATCCCATTTCAGCTAAAATTTGCCAAAAAAAATCTCAAGCTTTGCTTCTCAAATTCAAATATTCTCTTTAGAAACCTCACATTGACAAATAGTGTAAATTGCTAATGGGTTATATAGTGCCAATGTTAAAAAAGTGATGGCAGTAGCTGTCATTCTGGAGCCTTGAGGCTGTAGGTTAAGATGAGAAATAGTGCTATTTCTTAATGGCAATATAATGCCAATATATCTCACATTCCAATAGCGAAAGCAGCCAAATCCGATGACTGGAGGTGTGAATGGGCAAGACAGATATTTCTACAAACCTGAATGTGCCAGGTTTACAGAAAAATTGAGTTAAAAAAAAAAAAAACCAAATCATAAAAGAAACACATGTAGATTTAACAAACAGATTCCCTCAATGGCTATTGCTAGGCAACCACAGCATTCCAGCCTGGGTTTTAGTAAGTAAAAGGCAGGGGGAGGGGCAGGGCGTTCCAGGTAGGGTTGCCAACCTCCAGGTTGTGGCTGGAAATGTTAGACTTTTTGCATAATACCTTATGCATAAATGCTTTATTACAGAAAAATTGAAACTGGCCAACAGCATTCAGTCTGAACAATGAGCCGATACCCCAGAATAATTACCACACAATGAGCTGATGAAGCCACCAAAACGTGTGCTGACCGGTTACACATCCTTTTTGTTCCTTTGACTTTTTGGACCCCAATTGTTCTTCAGACATTCACTTGCTCCTGCAAGCAATTTATTTTCATATTGGGTCTGCTGTACTAATTTCTGTTGCATTTATTGTATTGGGACCTAATTCCCACCGACTGATGTGACAAATTGGGAAATTTCATTGCCTTGTTTATGTTGTTTTGTCCCCATCGACTGATGAGACAAGTTGGAACATTTATTACTTTGATTATCCATTATTGTTGTCGTTTATTTCTGTTTATAATTGTATTGTCAGATAGGGCTTCTGACAGCCCCGTCCCCAAACAAGAGGGTTTCCCCGCGAACAAGATGGAGTTCTCCGTGCACTCCCCCCCCCCCGTTTTGCACACGAGCTCCGGCCAGGGATTTACAATTGTATTGGGACCCGCCCGTGTAAATCTCCGATCTGATATCGGGTCCCACGCGCAAAGCCGAGAGCTCAGCCATCTCCTCCACTGATTGTTCCTAATTGTTTCTGTTTCAGTTTAACTTAAGTCGTCACCGGGAGGAAGCGACTACATTGTTTCTTTGTTCCTGTAACCCAATCATGTCTACTGTATTAGCCCTATATATGTATCCATACTTCCCCAGCCATGTATTCCAGCCTTGCTTGTCTCCTTACTGAAATCACTGACTTTCGGAATAAATCTTTGAATCGCTGCTCTGCCTGGATTTGAGTTCTATTGCCTGAAACTCCGTGCATTTGCTGAAGCCTGACATTAGGCTGGAAACCATCTTTTTTATTTTGCTGAAGCCTGACATGTATGTATATTAAGACTGTGCTTATAATAACAGTTTCTTATGTAAGTCATGACTGCAATGAAATATTAATTTACACAAACTCCTTTCTGCTTTTTTTATTCACCCATGTTATTAATATCTTTACTAATATTGAAGCAAAATTTTTTTGCCTATTGAAGGTTGGCTAATTATAGCATAGTGTTCCAGCTCGAACACACAATATTTTTGGAGCCCACGTGCCGCCCATTCTTCTAACCTCCCAGTTGTGGCTGGAGATCTCCCGCTATTACAACTGATCTCCAGACAACAGAGATCAGTTCCCCTGGAGAAAATCACCGCTTTGTCAACTGGACTCTATTTCCAGGGCTGTTTTGGCCTTTGATGGAGGACACATTTGGGCCATGCCTGGCTAGGGTTGCCACCTCCACGATGGGAAATTCCTGGAGATATTGTGGTGGAGTCTGAGGAGGGGAGGGTTTGAGGAGGGGAGGGTCATCGGCCAGATATAATCCCATAGAGTCCACCCTCCAAAGCAGCCATTTTCTCCAGAGGGACAGATCTATGCAGTCTGGTGATCAGTAGTAGCCCTGACAGCAACCTCTGGGTGATTTGATACCATCCTACTTACATGAACTGGGCCTAGCTGCTTGCTACAG
This sequence comes from Euleptes europaea, assembly GCF_029931775.1. Taxonomy (NCBI): domain Eukaryota; kingdom Metazoa; phylum Chordata; class Lepidosauria; order Squamata; family Sphaerodactylidae; genus Euleptes; species Euleptes europaea. The sequence goes on along the minus strand of NC_079316.1, from coordinate 60,644,322 downwards.
TTCAACAGAAGCCACCTGATAAAAGCCAGTGTGGTGTAGCGGTTACAGCTTCAAAGTAGCATCTAGGAGACCAAGGTTTAAATCCCCATCTTGCTGTGTAAACTCACTGGGTGATTTTAGGTAAGTCATGTACTTCCAGCCTAATGTGCCTCAGAAGGCTTTTGTGAGGATGAAAAGGAGAAGAGGAGAATTAAGTAAGCTGCTTTGGTCCCCACTGTGGAAAGAGGTGGGGTATAAATGAAGTAAATAAATAATAAATGTAGCTGAAGATGGGAGACAGATAAAAGATAGGTTGGTGAATGGATGAGAAGGAAAGACAGGGAAAGGAGAGAGGAAATGGGGGTTGACAGGGGGAGGGAAAGAGAAAATAGTGTGGGGAAGGGGACAGACGGTAAAGTTAGTTGGCACCCCACAAGTCCACAGTTTTCCTATGTGCAGGCTGCCAGGCAGGGGGGGATAGAGGAAAGGTTTAAGACTGAGGGGTAGATAAAGGTAGGTAAGCTGTTGGGTGGGAAAGAGAATTAGAAAATTCCTAGAGATTAGTTCCCCTGGAGAAAATGGCTGCTTTGGAGAATGGAGTTTATTGTATTATACCCTTATGAGGTTGCTTAACTCCTGAAACCCCACACCCCAAGGCTCCATCCCCAAGTGTCCAGGAATTTCACAATCTGGAGCTGGCAACCCTAAGGGGAAACTGATCTCTGTAGTTGGGAAATCTGTTACGATTCCAGGAGCTCTCCCTAAAAGGAGAGAATGCATCAGAAAAAAAGGTCAGGCAATGGGGGCTTAGAGGAAAGGGAAAGAGGAAATAGCATGTGTATGTGGGGGAATGGGATGCCTCCCTCTTAGTCCTTGTGTATTCCCACTTGTATATTTCAAAAGGCAACTATGGAAGCTCTTGCAGCACTGCTCAGAGATAAATAGTAGGAAGCTGAAATGAGCAAGAAGGAAGAGGAATAGGGTTGCCAACCTCCAGGTAGTAGCTGGAGATCTCCTGCTGTTACAACTGATCTCCAGCCGATAGAGATCAGTTCACCTGGAGAAAATGGCCGCTTTGGCAATTGGAATCTTTGGCACTGAAGTCCCTCCCCTACCAAAACCCCGCTCAGGCTCCACCCCAAAAACCTCCCGCCAGTAGTGAAGAGGGACCTGGCAACCCTAAAGAGGAAGGATTAGCCAGAATATGGGAGGAGTTCCTTAATGGCACGCCCCAGAGCCGTATCAAAGCATACATCATTCCATCCACACATCTGACATTGCCCTTCTATTCTGCGAAGTTAAGAAAAATAGCACCAAATCATCTTCTGGAAAAAATGTAAATGTAACATGGAAAGAATGAGAAAGTTGCAGATTGTTGATTTCCTCTGAAACCACTGTTTGTATGATTGTGCCAAAATTTGACTGGTTTATAGGGTCGCCAACCTCCAGGTGAGGCCTGGAGTTCTTCAAGAGTTACAATATCTCCATGTCTGTGGATGAGGCCTGCTTCTTATTCAGGTCCTAATTCATCATAGGAAAGGCAAGCATAAGAGAGCGAGAGATAGATAGATAGATAGAGAGAGAGAGAGAGAGAGGAGAGAGAGAGAGAGAGAGAGAGAGAGAGAGAGAAATCTTTTCACGAAATGCTATGGCTGGTTTTAAAGGAAATGGGTGTGCCTCTACATCTGATCGTTTTTTTTTAAATGCACACACTTTTTTAAAATAAAAACCAGATTTTCACAAAAGTTGCCCACTGAAATTCTTCACCTAAGCTTTCTACAACAAAAAGATTACCAAAATATAAAAATGCTGAAAAACAGCTTGAGGTAAGATTTCAAAATTCAAATTGCAATTTTCTTTAAAAATAGCTCTATCAAAATTCTAAACACTTTGAAGATACCTACCCTCACTATGAAGTACAAATTTATGCTAAACACTTCCCAAAATGTCTGCTCAGATTAGCTAATATAAAAAAGGATCAACACATACATTGTTTCACAGGACAAAATGAAGTAACGATACTGTACTCGCATGTCTCAATATATGTACAACTCAAGACCTATATAGTAAAATTGGTTCCAGATCAGCTTTTACCATCTCAGCTGGAACAATTAACCTCATTGTTCAGCCATCTTCCAGGTGATAAACCAAGACAGGAGGTTCTACATTGTCCATTTGCCTGAGTAACTCGTTGCGTATAAAACAAGATGTAGGCCTGGGCTTTGCATACATCCTCCATTGAGCACATGTCGAGCTTGGAATCATTGCAGTGTACCCAGAATCCTCCTTCTGAATTATAGCAATAAGCTGTGTAGTGCCAGAGCCAAATCCTTTCCCATGATGCATCACAACAGCAGATAAGTCGTAGATAAAACAATCCGGTGCAAGGGACTTCAGACATTCTCTGCAGCAATAAGGTTCCATGTTTAGCATCTGATCAAAGCTAACATGTACACCAATCTTCTCCCGATGATTGCGTCCTGACCATCTGAACCGCTTAAGGTGTAATCGCAGAACCTGAGGTAGTCGACATACCATAAGCTGCTTTTGTGCTTCTGTAAGTATAACTGGTTTGGAAGAAAACTTTCTTCGTTTTGTGTTGCACTGATCACAAGCGTATATCTTTCCTTCCAAGGCTTCTGTCTCTGTAAACTTGGCCAACATTTCTGTCAACAAACAGGGATACTGACAGGTTGTCTCTTTCCCATTGCAGTGGTATCTTTCTGGAAATTCCAGTGACAGGTCCCAGAAGGGTTCTATAGTATTTGACTTGTTGTCACAAACAAGACATGTAACCTGACTTAAAAGTTGTCCATGAAAAATGGTGTTGACCACATTCAAAACCTGTTTAATGAGCTTCCTTTGAGAAGTGGGAATGAAAGCTGGGCATTTTGTACCAGCTGTCTCCAATTCCTGCTGTACTTTATCCAAAAGTTCACAGAGAAATTCCTGAGCATCTTGTTGGGCATAACCATGGAAGGCTGGGATGAGTCTCCACACAGAATGGAGCATGGCAAAAGGAGATACCAAAGCCCACTTGCCAGACCACATGACTTGAAACAATTTTATGTAGTTCGTGACAAAGAGAAATGTACTTTGAACTTGGCTCCTTAGGTTGAATAAGTTCCATATTTCTACTTTTTGATGCTCCACCACTTAAGCCTGAAGAAACACTACATCGCCTCGTTAAAGATGCCTTTGAGTTGACTTGGCTTTTGTTCACATGAAAAACAGAGCCAGCAGATGGAGGGTGCTGCTTAAAGGATGATCTTGTTTTCCCACTTGCTGCAGCGGCTAACAACTCTTGAGTCTGGTTCAAATCAAGTTTTAAAAAACATTCCCGAAATATGAGCAAATGACTCAACACCTGGAGAATAGAGTTCATATAGCATGTTTTTTCCCAAGTTCCGTAATCCTGTCACACCAGGAGTCACTGTAGGCCTTTGCTTAACTGGAGAGTCACTAATTTTTTTTAATATTACTTCTTCTGAGGTAGCTGTTACTTTCAGCTCTACAGCAGAGTCCAAATTTTGCGGCATTTTTAGTTCATACAAAGATACTTCTGAAGATTCTCTACCTTGATTTTGCAAGCGAAAGCTCTTCCTTGGAGGCATCTTTTCCATTTCTTCCTTCAACTGGCGCTTTCGCTCTTCTCTTCTTTTCCTAGCATTGACCCTTCTTTCTTCTGCCGCTTCTCTTAGCTTCTCTTCCTCTAAAATCCTCTTCCCACTTGGTGTCTGTTCAAACCAAGATCTGAACACTTTGCCCATTAACGCATGCCTCCTATGCCACAGAGCTGTGAACATACGGTCTTGATTATGAAGTAAAGCTTGGGCATTATTATGGGAAACATAATCACTTGTGCCCATTGATCGCAAAGTCCTGCCACTACGCGTAGTACAGTCATAATTTTGACTCTTGATTGCACTTAATGTACTTCGCAAGAGTTTTAAGTCACCAGTTGCATTATCATTAAGAACGTAGTCATCACAAAGGTAGCAAAAAACATACAGCTCATTAACTTCCAATGCCACTGGATGATTGCTTTCCTGAAAATGCTCAACCTGTACTCTGGACAAGAGGCCACAGTTAGAAGAGAATATGGAGAAACGGAATGGTTTCCAATTGGCAAAGGAGTCAGACAAGGATGTATTTTATCTCCCTATCTCTTCAATGTATATGCAGAACATATAATTAGGAAAGCTGGATTAGATTTAGATGAAGGTGGAGTGAAAATCGGAGGGAGGACCATTAATAATTTGAGATATGCAGATGACACTATATTATTGGCAGAAAATAGTGAAGATTTGAAACGACTACTGCTGAAAGTTAAAAGAGAAAGTGCCAAAGCAGGACTGCAGCTGAACATCAAGAAAACAAAAGTAATGACTACAGGAGAATTATACAACTTTAAGCTTGACAATGAGGAAATTGAAATTGTTCAAGACTTTCTATTCCTTGGCTCTACCATCAACCAAAAGAGAGACTGCAGCAAAGAAATCAGAAGGAGATTGAGACTGGGAAGGGCAGCCATGAAGGAGCTAGAAGAGATTTTGAAGTGTAAGGATGTGTCACTGGCCACCAAGACTAGATTAATTCATGCCATCGTATTTCCTATTACTATGTAGGGGTGTGAAAGCTGGACATTGAAGAAAGCTGATAGGAAGAAAATAGATTCCTTTGAAATGTGGTGTTGGAGGAGAGTGTTACGGATACCGTGGACAGCCATCCCCCCCAAAAAAAAAACAAATCAGTGGGTTATCAATCAAATCAAGCCTGAACTGACCCTAGAAGCTAAAATGACTAAACTGAGGCTGTTGTATTTTGGCCACATTATGAGAAGACAAGAGTCACTGGAAAAGACAGTCATGCTAGGAAAAGTTGAGGGAAGCAGGAAAAGAGGAAGACGCAACAAGAGATGGACTGACTCAATAAAGGAAGCCACAGCCCTCAATTTGCAAGATCTGAGCAAGGCTGTCAAAGATAGGACATTTTGGAGGACTTTCATTCATAGGGTCGCCATGAGTCCGAAGCGACTTGACGGCACTTAACACACACACACACACACATATGGGGAATGACATACATACTTCAGAGAAAACTTTAAAACAAAGAGATAAAGCTCGAAGAGAGGCTTGGAAATATGGTTGCTATCTTCGGGTTGGGAAATTCCTGGAGATTTAGCAGTGAAGCCTGGGGAGGGTGGGGTTTTGGGAGGGAAGGGACCTCAGCAGGGTATAAGGTCACCCTCCAGAGCAGCCACTTTCTCCAGGGAAACTGATCTCTAGAGTCTGGAGATAATTCTGGAAGGTCTCCAGGCCCTATCTGGAGGTGGGCAACTCTACTTGGAAATGAAGATAAAGGCTGGAATTCAGCAGAATCATCAGAGATAGTTTTATTGAGTGAAGTATTGGCGTCATAATTAGTGCACACACACACACTTGTGTCAAGGGAGAGGTTTGGAGGGGGGCAGAAAGAAAGAAGGTAGTTGGAAAAGCAGAGGGTAATATAACCTATCCTTATTTGATTCAGTGTAACATATCCCTGTCAGTTTGGTAGAACAGATAGGCTGGTCACAGACCAAAAGGTATGAACAAAAAGGAGGATGAACATTCATGGCAACAGCTAGTGTCCTGGGCTATTGGAAATTTACTTTCCAGTAGTTCCACTGCCTGGCAGATATGGAATATTGAACCCAGTTACCATTGTTTAGTCCTTGTAAGTCTGACTTTGTTATTACAAATACACTTTCTCTAAATTATTACTTGAGACTGCTGGACCTGCATTTGTTATTCCCATTTAGCACTGCATTGAAAAATATAATTATTCTGTTGGCCTGAGAACAGGATCCTGCTGGATCTTGAAGACAGGCCCTCAGGGCTAAAATCTGGTAAGCCTTGATTCAAATAAAACTCATTCAGCTCTAAAACCTTACCTGGTGGAAGCTATTCTCCATCCCCACCTAACATCTCCTGCAAATTGCCATCTGGATCCTCCCAGTCACATGGGGAGTGTCTCCATGCTAGCACCAGATGTTCCTAGAGTGATCTTATCTGTCCCTGGTGTACAAACTCTCACCCTGGTTTGACAAACTGTGCCATATGGTACAGTGAGGAAATGGAGATAGGGGTGCCAGGTCCCTCTTCACCATTGCTGGGAGGCTTTTGGGGCAGAGCCTGGGGAGGGCGGGGTTTGGGGAGGGGAGGGACTTCAATGCTATAGAGTCCAATTGCCAAAGCGGCCATTTTCTCCAGGCGAACTGACCTCTATCGGCTGGAGATCAGTTGTAATAGCAGGAGATCTCCAGCTACTACCTGGAGGTTGGCGACCCTATATGGAGAGTTGCCTGTGGCAGAAGTCTCCCATTCAGAAAAGGGAAAGTCTATGACCTTGAGGATTTGGTGTAGAGGTGACTGGAAACTTGCCTGCAGTGAACTGTTAAAGCACAGTTTGCCCCTCAAAGGGCATTCGTTGTCTTTCAAGAGACCCACTGTTTAAAGCCCTTTATAGGAAAGAGAACAGAGAGAGAGAGAGAGAGAGAGAGAGAGAGAGAGAGAGAGAGAGAGGAGCTCTGCTTTTGCTGGCAGCAGTTTCAGACTCTCTGCTCCACTCATTACAGCGACGCGGCAGGAGGTCAGCTGCTATGGGAAGCTTGGCCTCACACTTGACAAACCTGCCTCAGAGAATACTAGGGAGATGTGACACTGAGGCAGTACCATCCATCTTGTGCTTGGAGGATGCCTCAGGCTGATGGCTGAATTATACCATATGCTTTTAAATCGTCCGGCATTAGTCATTGCTGTTCTCTGGATTATTTCCTCTTTTCTTCAATTCACAACATTTCCCCCCCCCTGTACAGCAGAGATTTAAACCGACCAACGTGCGCGCATCCCTGGATCACTGTATAACATATTTCTGTGTGGGCAAGGACCAACTCTAGGGAGCCACTCAAAATTATTTGCATTTTGAGTACCCTAACGTCATCCGCAGGATTAGAGAGGAAAAGTCTCATTGTTCTCTATGGAGCCACATGGACCTTACTGAGTCACTTACTCATGGGCTGACTGGGTATCAAAATTATTAAGGAACTTTTGGAACTGAATAGAAAGCTGACATTTGAAAGGGATATAACCCATCACACCCAGATAACTAGGAAAATCTCAAGGAGGGGGGGACATTTTAAACTTTCTCAAAACCCTGCACGCAAACAACAGCATTGTTAACCATCACTTTAACCTCAAACAAACCAATATAAAGTGGAGTAGAATAGTGGGCTGTGGGACTTCTAAACCAGACTTGAATTCAAGAAGAGAAGATTTGCAGTGGCAGCCAGGAATGTACATCTAACAACAAAAACCCCCCACCATATATGCATAGGAGGTCCTTGTCTGCATGCTTTAGCAATTTTCAGATTTTACCGAGTAAGGTTCTTCCTCAGTGGTAGTCAGGAAAGTTCCAGAAGGATTCTACTATTTCAGCACAAGTAATCTTTTATTGTCTTAAAAAGATAAAAAATTAAAGCATTTGCTTTATTATATTTATAGCATTTGCTATAAATAAACCCCACCTTCCAGCCAGCAAATAAGGGTTTTGGGGGGAATGGGGGTGGGGAGAGCACAAGCTTTTCGCTCTGGGTTTACAGTGTGAAGGTAAAGACAGTGTTTGGTTTCTAAAGGGAAGAGGTGGTATATCTGAGTTATATGTAACCCCCTGCAGGTCCTCCTAAGTGTGTAACTGAAGTTGTCCATTAATATCCTGAAAGGAAGGAACTATGAACATGCCCAGATGCATGCTATAAAGAGGAGCCAGGTTGCAGTTTTCTAGTGACATGGTCAAGTAAAGGTACTCTCCTGCAGATGCTCCTCCTCTTTGCCTCAAGTTCCTTGGCACCCCACTGGTACTTGTATTTATTTATTAAAAACATTTTTATGCCTCCTTTGACCCAATCAGGGTCCCCAAGATGGCCCATATAAAAATATTAAAACATTTTGAGCAATTAAAAATAACCTTTAAAATAATAAAATAATTCAATAAAGACACATACAGTAAACAACACCAGAATCATGGAGGAAAGCCAATAACCCTTATTGAGGTGTGCCAAATGAAACAAAAGACGTCTTCATCCACTGGCAGAAGACACCAATAGAGGGAGTTCCTCAGTGGAATAGGCTTTTTCGGGAGGTGGTAAGAGCTCCTTCCCTGGAGGTTTTTAAGAAGAGGTTAGATGACCGTCTGTCAGCAATGCTGATTCTATGACCTTAAGCAGATGATGAGAGGGAGGGCATCTTGGCCATCTTCTGGGCATGAAGTAGAGTCATTGGGGGTGTGGGGGGGAGGAGTAGTGAATTTCCTGCATTGTGCTAGATGACCCTGGTGGTCCCTTCCAACTCTGTTGTTCTATGAGTCAGATGACTCTCTCTTGGGGAGGGAATTCCAATGTGTTGGTGTCACAACCGAGGCAACTCTATCATGTACAGAAGTGTCCCAGTACTTATCCATGAAATGAGTGGCACGGAATAATTGCTTGTGCCCTGGCACCAAAGCTTACTTATAAAACCGAGCTGCTAAGAAGGCTCTTCAAATGGGCCCTCTTTTAATGCCAAGGTCTGATACTGGAGTCTGGGTTGGTCTGTTATGGACCATTGTTTAGTGCTCTCTCACTTAGCCGAGAAATATTCCTCCCCCCAAAATGGCACCCTTTACGCGGGTTTTATGGATCTTAAGGGAGCTTTTGATACCATCCCGAGGGAGAGGCTATGATTGAAACTATCAAATTCTACTATGGATAGGAGGTTACTATGGCTCATTCAATAATTTCATACTGACCTCACAACTCAGGTTCGCTGTGGCGACCAAGGAGAACTAACTGAGCCCTTTGAACTGGCCAAGGGAGTTCGACAAGGTTGCCTCCTTGCTCCTCTCTTGTTTAATCTATACCTGAATGATATGGCAACCAATTTCTCAGAGTCTTGTCACCCCCCAAAGCTTGCAAGTCATCCCACCCCAATTCTACTCTATGCTGATGATGCAGTTCTCCTGTCCCGTACAAGAATTGGTTTGAAAAGATCTTTACAAACCTTCTCTGAGTACTGCTCTAGGGAAGATTTTAAAATAAACCATCATAAATCTAAGATTATGATCTTCACTAAGAGAAAAATGCCTCTTTTTCGCTGGGTATTAGACGGCTTTGAGGTTGACCAAGTCAAGGAGTTTGTTTACCTTGGCATTCTTTTCCCCCATAACCTAAACTGGAATGCCCATCAAAAAGCAGTGTCCAACAAAATTAAACCTGGGGTTGGTTCTATTGTCAACTTTTTCCACACCAAAGGTGGCAAATATATTCCAGGGGCTATTCAGGTTTTTAATCTAAAAATTACCCCAATTATTCTCTTTGGTGTTACCATCTGGATAACAGTTGCCAATGAATCTATTGCTTCAGTCCATTGCTTCAGTTCTTACGAAAACTCCTAAATGCCCCTCGATGTGTTGCTGGCGTTACTCTTCATTCCGAGTTTGGCCAAATGTCACTCGAAGCTAGGGCATGGTTGGCCGCCTTTAAACTACACCTTAAACTGTGCTTTAGCACTGAGGGGTTCCTAGCTTCTCTGAAGCACGACCCTTTTAAATCCTCATGGCAAAAAATCTTAGATGAGAAACTGTCATTGTTGGGCTTCTCGCAGGATATGTTATTAGATCTTGGGAAAACTGAAAACTGAAAACTGAAGCTTTTTCACCAAAATTAAAAAGTGCATTAAAGAGCTTGATTATAACAGCTCTACTTTTTGTGCTCGCCGCGTTTGTTCATCCCAGTTTTTTGGAATACCACCACCACATGATTTGCCTGCTTATACATATTTTTTGACAACTCCTCGTCTTTCTAGAGGTTTTTGTTTAGCTAGATTTAATGATAACCCCTCTATGGTTATGCAGGGCAGAATTTTGAATATACCATATTCAGACAGGACCTGTCCTTGCTCTTCTGGCTCTATCGATTCACTAGCTCATGCCCTTTTGGAATGCCGCTTTTACGAGGAACTTCGATCACATTATATTTCCCCCCTTTTAACTTACAAATCTAATGCCTCTGCGTCTGACATAATGCCTTTTCTACTAAGCGATAGGGATCCCAAGGCTACATTGTCAGTGGCAAGATTTGTTTCAGTCCTTATATCCCTCAAACACTAGTTATATGCTGCTCGAGATCAATGGATCAAGGAGCTTCTAAGGGATAAAAGGAAAGGAAAGGATACTGGAGTCTGAAAGGCCTTCCTCAGTGCTCACTAACCCCAGTTCAAAGTGGCTGGCAAACTTTCCCCCTCGTTCCCTTTTCCCCCATTCCCTTGTGTCAACCATCTGGAGTTTATAAAAAATCCACATCTCTTTGTACAACATCTTGTTCCAGGTTCTCCGCTTTTATTAGAGAGTCGTTCTTCAGAGCAAAGAATGGGGCAAAATGACCTTCAGTGGTTTCCAGCACTTCACTGGTTCCATAATCGACTCTGCTTTGTTGCAAGATAAATGCAAGGTGCATTGCGCCCCCAGTCTGTCTTATGGGGAACCGGTATTGCTGCTCTAAATGAGGTGCAATTGACATAATGGCTTCAACCATACACCCTACTCCTAAAAAAGAACTTTATTTTCTCACAAAATAGCAGAAAATGATCTCTCTTCAGCTGTTTTTTTTTTTTTTTTAATCTGCTTTCAGGCTCTGCCATGTCTCCTGCAGCTATAAATATGTTTCTGTTTTTGTATCAGAAACCTCTAGCTCCAAGTTTTATCACCAAGCTGTAAAACCAAGCGGGGGAAAAAAGACGCTGGGTTTAGAACCGTTTTCACCAGCTGAGCAGCAGAGGTTTTTGCTGTTTGTACGACTGAATCTGATTTTTTTTCTTGTTACAGAACTTTACACTCGCAGGTGATAACTGTGAATTGCTTTTGCCTTGCTCAGCAGACAGATCTTCTTCCTCAAATGTGTGTTTGCCTTTGATGTTCAAGAACAAAGTATATTGCCAAAGCACTGCTAAAGCTGCTTTATGCACAATAGTGTTTCATGTGAAAAAGTATCTTCTGTGTATAATGTACCGCCACATGCAAGAAACACACATGATGTGCTGTAGTCAGGTGTCAATATGTATACACAGAAGATGGTTTCTTATCAGCTAGTTATTTTCTGTCCTCTCAGAGTCTTCAGAGAACCAATCCCTTAACCCTTGGGCCCGTCTTTCTCACTTCAGTAAAGGAGACGTTCCTTGAGTCACACAGTCCAGTGCCCCTATTATGCTTACCCTTGTGCCTGTTTAACTTCTACTACTGTGTTTACTCGAAAAGATCATGACCCTGCATGTAAGACACCCTCACCTAAAAATGTTACACAAACCAACCAACCAAGTGTTATTACAGCATATAACAGTAACTTGTATGTGAATGTAAGGTGACCCTCTTTTTTATGTTATACCTGGAAAAAAACCTAGTCTCGTATTTGAATAAATCCTGTATATACAGACACGGGAGACAAAGCAGTAGCCAATTGAGATCTCTCTCTCTCTCTCTCTCTCTCTCTCTCTCTCTCTCTCTCTCTCTCTCTCTCTCTCTCTCTCTCTCTCTCTCTCTCTCTCTCTCTCTCTCTCTGTCTGTCTCCCATCAATCTGTGTGAGAAAGGCACATGCACAAAATAGCAACACAAACTTAAATGAACCACAAACTGTTAAGAATTTTTAAATGACACAGCAGGTTGACTGGGTTGCTTACTGTTTATCGATGTGTTCGGCTGCCAAAGAGCATCCAGGGACAACAGGTCTGTGGGTGAGGGGGGAAAGCAGGGCTCTTAGGCTGAGATTGCTCAGAAATAAAACAGGCTTTTATGGCCTTTCACAAGAATTCCTTGTCTGGATGGATTACCTCCAGCCTAAGGCTCTGGTAAAACAGAATATTAGACGTCAAAAGGCAACATGACTTGAATAGGATTAAAAGCAGTTTATTTGATACTAGTACCCTCAATAAAATACTTCTGGTGTCTTACATTTTGCATATAGGCAATCCAGACTATAGGAGAGCATTTACTTTGTTGCGTTATAATGCACTCCCCTTGGCTATTCTGGACAGTAGGTAGAAAAGGATTCCTCTTGAAGAATGTGAATGTTTATGTAAAGAGGGGCATGCTGAATCTTTGGACCATTTTGTTTTTGACTGTAAAATCTACAAACATCTTCGGGATGCCTTGATTGTTCCTATAATGAAGGGCTCTCCAGGGAAGAACAGAATGTTTTACCTTTATAGTATGTTATCAGATAAGAATCAGGAGATGACTTTGTTTTGTTTCTGATTCGAGGGTGGGTGGGTGGAAGTCACTGAGCTTAAGATGGTTCCCTGGGCTTCTGTGTATTGCTCTTGGTTCTGCTGGGCTTGCAAAAGTGATCCCCTGTGCTTAAGATTGTTGCTCTGGGCTTCTGCGGATTGCCCTTTTTTCTTTAAAAAAACCTGCTGGGATCCTCTGGTTTGACATTGGTTCTGTTGGGCTTGAACTACCACATTGGCCCTGGGTTCTGCTGGGCTTCTCTGTTACACTTTGGTTCTATTAGTGTTTCAAAGGTGCTTCACCTCTCAATTTTGTTCTGCTTGGATTTTCTGGCTTGACATTGGTTCTGTTGGGCTTAACACATTGGCTTGTGGTTCTGCTGGGATTTCTGAGTTCTGCTTTGGTTCTCTTGAGCTTCTGTTGATTCTTGGCACGAGAGGCATTGACCAGTGGTTGCTGAAGGCATTCCTTTTTGTTTTTGCCCTGGAAAAAAAAGGCTGTTTCCCCCCACTGGAAACAATGGAGGATGGATGGGGGCACTTTCTTTGGGGACCCATAGCATTGGACCCCCTGACCCAATCTTCTTGAAACTTAGAGGATTCTTCTGCTGCAACATTTATGCCTCTGGCTTAAAAAACAGCCCCCCAGACTTGCGGATAACTTCCCCATAAGCTATAATGGAGCCATAACAAATTTCTGATTCCCGCATAAAACCCAAATCCAAATACCATACTGGTATTAGAATTCGGGGATACTGGGAATACTGATATTTTTCAGCTCCAATACACCAGAATCCAATAAAAAAACTAATTATTTTTGTTGCACACCCCCTACTGCTGAACAAGGAGTAGGGACTGTAGTCCATGTGCAACATCACAAGCCGAACCATTTATGTATGTCTTTGATATATTTCTGCCATTATAACTAAGGGAGTTTACAATTCCATAACAACTGCCCACAGTATAATTGAACATAACACTAAAGGGAAAAAGGAAGAGGAGGGGAACTCTAAAACAAGCAAACTCAAATGGCAAACTTTGAAATAATGTATAAAATTGCTCCATAGTGTCCAGATGGAATGGCCACCGCAGGGGGACAATTCCATGAAGAAAGGAGCCAAATGACAGTTGGTCTTAGGAAAGCTCGTACGGGGGCTCTCGCTGCCTCACTGATGGAGACAGATGGAATATCTGCTAATAGAAGTAGTTTGGGAAGGAATGTGCTGAAGCAACAAATTACCACTGAAGGTATACTGGTGCAGCAACTAAGGATTGTAAAAATAAGAACTACCCCACAATATCAGACTAAAGGCCCACCTAGTCCAGCAAACTATTTCAAAAAGTGGCTAGTCAGATAGCTTTGAGAAGTACACAAGCAACATTTGTCTCTGGACTTCCATGTTCCACTTAGATAGCATGGTCAATAACTATGGTTATCAGCCCTTCCACTATGGTGGGAGACCTCTCGCTGGCAATCCTCTCTTTCCACACTGCTCAGAACAGTGTTGGGAGAAAATACCCCCCCCTTTCCGAAATTATCAGTGTCAGGCCAATGGCATGATGTCACTTCCAGGGTAAATCCAGAAGTGATGTCAGTCCTCTGTAGGAATCACAGTTTCTGGCAATTCCTAGAAGGATGTGATGTCACTTCTGAGTTTCCCCCGGAAATGATGTCACACCATCACTGACAGCATCCCCCATGTCCCCACTCCCCTGGACTCCCATCAGTTGCCAGATAATCCTATTGATTCGCTACGATACTGCCACTGCCCAAAGCTGGCCGACAAGAAGCAGTACTGTTAAGAGGATAATCTTATCCATAACCATTGATGGACAGACACCGCCCCCAAACACACACACCCCAGTCTTGAGGCATGGGCCAGCTTTTCTGCTAGCAGGCCAAGGAAACCATCTCTAGCCATTATCCCTTCAAAAGATAGCAAGCGGCTCCACCTGATCTCATCACTTGCTGAGGACAATGGCAGCTCCAGCTTAGTTTGCCCTGCACTAACCTAGTGAATCATTAATCAAGGCCTCTCAGCAATTGATCAGGGCTCTTAGCCATGACAGAATCATGCAGTATTAGTAGTCTGCCTTAGAAAGAATTATATCCAGAGTAGTGTCTCCCACCAAAAGGTACTTTATTCAGATTGCTCTAATTAGGACAGGGTTGAATTTCCCTCAGAAAATCACGCTTCAAAGAGGTAACCAAAAGGCCTTCAAACACATCTCCCTGCCTGCATCCCTCCCTCCCATTCCTTATTTGGAAATATCCCCAGGATCCTTTACTTATTTGCTCTCTGAATGTTTGGGCTCCCAACTAGGAAACCACACCTTTGCACAGGTAGGTAGGAATAGCCCCTTCTCCACTCTACCTGTTGCATGTAAATATCCTGTACAAAGATTGGCAGCCTTAATCTGCTCATAGTAAACAAAATATAAGCATAATGCTGTCAATGCTGACCTTTCAGTCCTGAAAAAAATTCTAAATATTCCATCAGACTCAAGCTAAAATGTAATCAACATTCATACTGCAATACTCCCTCTGGCAATGCTAACATAATGATTTTATATTATTGGGCCTTTTCACCCTCCTTCCTTCATGTGGTTGTGCATGAACATTAATTACAATTATCCTATGAAAAGTCACTCTCTCTCCCTCTGAAAGAATATATTATTATGCAGCTCAGATCACAATAGAAGAGCTCTAGCATCATGCCACTAACTTCACATTTGTTTAGCATTTGTAGACTCGGAGTATGATTGATCTCCCTGAAGCAGCCACCTACGTGCATAGGCAGGGGTCACCCAAAGCTCAGTGGGCTGCTTTCCCTGTCTTGCCTTTGGGTGCCCTTGGGCTCTTTTTCTTTCTTTTTGTGGCCTCTGGTACTCAGTACCTTCTGTGGTTTCTTACAGAGGTCTCTCTTCTTTTTCTCCTCCCTCTCCCAACTCCCTTTACAGGGAGATCAACCAAGTCTGAAAGTGAGTAGAGTATGTTATGAATGATGGTCCCAACTCATTCACCAGGCTAGTGCTATTGTAATGGGCATTGAATAGATCTAGAGTTTACCTTAGTTCACAGTAGGGTTGCCAACCTCCAGGCACTAGCTGAAGATCTCCTGCTATTACAACTGATCTCCAGCCGATAGAGATCAGTTCACCTGGAGAAAATGGCCGCTTTGGCAATTGGACTCTATGGCACTGAAGTCCCTCCCCTACCCAAACCCTGCCTCCTCAGGCTCCACCTCAAAAACCTTTCATCGGTGGCGAAGAGGGACCTGAGAACCCTAGTTCACAGTCACATTTATCCTCTTTGGTGGATTCTGAGCAGCATTCATGGCTCTCTCCTCCTTCATAGTCAGGATGGGAACCTTGGCCTTCCAAATCACTGGTTGCTTCCATACCAAGGTTTTGTTCCACACTTTCCCACAATGGCAGCCGTGTTTTGTTTTTATGACATCCTCATATTGTTACCTACCTTCTGGGTTTTCCCCAGCTTCACTTCATTTCCCCCTAAGCCTACTGTGGCACAGTCTTTCCTGAAAATGGGTTTGAGGAGGATACGGATGGGAAAATGCAAATCTCTGCACCTCCCTGACCACATCAGGGTGCCATTTCCTCTTTCGTTTCCCCTTGCACATACAGCCAGGCATGGCTTCCTGGTGTCTCTCAATATTGGGAAATACATATTTCACTTTTGTACTCTACATGATTACCATAGCAAAAAGCTGTAGCTGTAAGTAATTCAACTGCTGCACGTGAAACATCTTTGTGTTACTAGCTGAGATGTTATAGTTAAAGGGGGGGGATACAATCTCTAGACCATATTACTGAAAAATAGCAACACTAATTTACAAGGAGTCAGTCACATAACGTTTCAAATGAGCAGTTCAGGCAAATTAGTTTCAAATATAATTACAAAGAATTTAGCAACAATTTAATTTCAAATTAATTAATGCCATTTACACTCACGCAAAGGATGAATTTGTCCCATTTGGTAACGAATTACGCATGGTCGCTTTATCCTCCTTTAATCCCTGTTTTAGCCAGGATCAAACGCACACTAGGCAAAATGCATGCGTTCGATCCTGGCTGAATCCTGGCTGAAACAGGGATTAAAGGAGGATAAAGCGACCATGCATTTTCACCCTCTTTTTTTTGAAAATCCTGCCACTCAACCTCCAACATTTATTCTCCTTTCTAAACTAACTCTTTGCTCCATTTGCAACAAAGTATGAAATTGTTTCTACAAACCGATTAGCATGCTGTGTACCAATGAGGGATGAACTGAAGTCTGGGGTGTAGCAATTTGCACCTCAGATTCATCTTCTGCCTAGAAAACATGTCTGAACAGTAAGCGGTGGGCTTGTTTAGGAAGCTGCCCACTTTTCACATTGTGGTGGATTTGATTCTATCGCCCATCAAGGTTCCAGCAGGGAGCACCAACTTTGCATTAAGTATGATTTCAAGGCGTTTGGTCCTGTGGATGAATCTCCTGTAATTAAATGTACAGACAGAGACCTTTTTTGTTGATTGATAGTCTTGGTTGAATAATAAATATATAGCTTCATGTTCGAAGGATGAGCGGCTCAACTGATTTCTGTGGTTCTCTGCTGGATAAGCAGGAGATTGGAGAGTGAGGCAGAGATAAAATAGGCTTCGATTGCTATAATTAATTTCCCCCTATCTCCTCCACTGTAAGCTGCCCCTTGTTCCATGATCATGGGGTCTTAGGCAGATGTGTGAAGGGAAATTGAGTGTTTCAGTAAGGGAAATGTGATGGGATCTGTCATGGCAGAGGTCAAGATGATTAATACTAGCTAAGCTGTTAACCTAGGCAAAAGCTTGGAAACCAGCTTGCTGAAAATGTAGGCTGCTTCTAAATTAGAAGCTTTTCTGGATGACAGGCTGCCTTCCTGTTGATCATTACTCTGTTTTCTTCACACAATCTCTTTGCGAAAGGCAACAGATCTTCAATAGTATATATGTATATGTATATATATATATATATATGGATAGATAGATAGATGATAGACAGACAGACAGACAGACAGACAGACAGACACAGCCTAGCAAGTACGGTTGTATTGTGTAAGGCTGAATGCACACATCAGATGAACACATGGAGGTGGGGGGAGAGGAGTCTGCTGCCATGACATTGCTCCGCCTCCTATAGGGTTTGCCAGCTCTAGGTTGGATATACCTGGAGATTTTGGGAGTGGAGCCTGAGGAGGGGGGGAGGACTTCCATGCCATAGAGTCCAATTGCCAAAGCGGCCCTTTTCCCCAAAGGAACTGATCTCTTACACCTGGAGATCAGTTGTAATAGCAGAAGATCTCCAGCTACCACCTGGAGGTTGGCAACCCTATCCTCCTCACATGAAGTGTGGCATAGAGAAGTAATTTCTTTTGTTTTTCTGGAATCTATTGCCCACCAATTTCAAGGGGTTCCCCTGAGTTCTAACATTTTGAAAGGAGAAAAAAAAACACCTACCTACCTCCACTTTTTCCACCCCATGCACAGTTTCATAAACCACAGATTTATGTCCCCCCTCTTGCCATCTGTTTTTCTAAATATAAGCACCCCACACTCTTTAGCATTTTCTGCCTTTTCTCTTATGGAAGATGTCCCAACTCTGGTTGTCTATGAAACAATGGAGTCAACACTTTGGGAAGCAGCATGACATCATGGCAAGGAGAGGACTATATAGGAAAAAGCAATGGGCCACTTCATGGCATATTACAGAATTAATGGTTGTGATTCTGCACCCTGTCATGCATGTATACGGACATCCTACAACATATTATAACTGTAGATATTGTAATTTTACATGCAGATTGTGGAGAAAGATTTCTCTCATCTGGGCTTGCATGACAAATAATACATCCATGTTCTTCACATTTGTCTTGCATTGGATGAAGGGAAGGCAATGAAATGTGGTTGTTTATTGGGAAATCATGACATTGTATTTAAAATGTAAAATAGTTTCTACAATTTACCTTCATTTTACAAGGTACTAGAGAGTGTACAAAACATGACCCACAGACCATACTGCAAGTAAGAAATAGATAAACACAAAAGTGAAGGAGGGAAAAAACATATAGGCTGTTGGTATAGAGACAGTTAACTAAAATCGTTGAGTTTTAACAGAAGGCACCAAGCCATTGGCTTTTAATAAGACATTTTAATTTGATAATTTGTTTTAGAGTTATGAAGTGAGCCTTTTCCCCCTTGCAAAATAATATACAGAACCCAGAAAGCTGTTTAACTAGAAAGAGCAATAAATAAACTTGGCCATCTATTGCTTAAATTGGCAAGAAGGGAAAATCTATGCAGAAATTAAAACAATTTATTTTGTTCACAAAATAAACCAATCCCCCCCCCAAATTTTTTAAAGATATTAACGGGCAACTGAGGGAAAATACCAAAAGTAGGTTTCGAGAACTCACAGCAGGGATGAGGATGCTGCTGTGACTCAAAGTCAGGGGTGATATTTTCAGTGCTCATGTAGATTGAAGATGATCCTTATTCCTCTTTTCATCTAGGTCAGCCTTTGATTGAGGTTTGATTAGAATTTACTTGATTGAGTCATGTAAGGTGTAAATGTGTGTCTATTAGCTTGAGGCTGTGTGGTTTCTGAGCTGTTTAGGGTGTGAAAATTTCTTCTTAGCTTTTGGCGAGTGCACTAGAAGCACGTTGACCTGCTGGCGGGGGGGGGGGGGGCTTCTGTTTGAGTGAAGTGAGTCAGCTGCCTGCTCTTGGGCCAAAACGCATGATCGCTTTATCCTCCTTTAATCCGTTTTAGCCAGGATCGAATGCACATTAGGCGAAATGCATGCGTTCGATCCTGGCTTAATCCTGTCTGAAACAGGGATTAAAGGAGGATAAAGCAACCATGCGTTTTTGCCCATAGTCTGACTTCTGGGGGTGGAGCCACAGCTCTCATCTGTAAAGCAGAGCTCATTAGAGGGCTGAATCTGTAAGAGGTAGGACCCTATTTCACTCTAAAAACACCTTTAAACAACCAAACCGGTTAGGAAGGTAGAAAGCCAGCAAGGGAACAGGGAACTGCTACATGATGGGTGGAAATCATGGATGGGTGCTCGATGCACAGAGCTCTTACCTCTCACAGACCAGGACCATTCCCTTGAGGCTAGGGTTGCCATTCTCACAATGGAGGGAAGTAAGCAGTGGAGTCCCACAAGGGTTGCTATTGGGGCCAGTTCTGTTTAATTTATTCATAAATGGTCAGGAACTAGGGGTGGGTAGTGTAGTGGCCAAGTTTTCAGATGACTCATAATTATGCAGGATGGTGAAAACCAAAGATGACTGTGAAGAACTCCAAGAATTGGAGTGAGTGGGCAAATTAAGTGAGCGGGCAACAGTGTGGCAAATGTTCAGTGTCATTAAGTGGAAGGTGATGCATACTGGGACAAAACAAAACCCAACTCCAAGTAATAACAACAACAACAAAAACAACTACAACAATGATAATGATAATAATAGTGCTGGGTTCTTGTTCCTTTGTTTTTCATTCTTGCTTCACTTGTAGGTTTCAGTCCCATTGGTTTTAAAGTATTATGGCTAAAATTTTGGTTCCATATGCTTAGTTTTTACCCCTGTTATATCAGCACCCCTAAATCAACCTAGTGGCCTTATGACATCCTAGAACATATGGCAAGGGCCATGAAAAAACAGCCCTATCTCAAACCCAGAGGACAGATGCTAAAAGGCTAGGGAAAGAAACCGCTTGGATCCGACTCAGAGATAATAAATGGTCAGCTAAAAGTGGTTAAAATGCAAAGAAAGGTGCCCTTTGTGAAAAGGTTCATCCTAAGAGCAAACACCTTCATTAGCTGAGATCATTTCAGACTCCAACCACAAAAGTGGCCATTGTTTGTGAGCTGAAAAGACATACAAAAGAGTCAAAAGAATTTTTAGGACAATGTCTAATGCATTGTAAGAACACAAGAAGAGCTCTGCTGGATCAGAGCAGTGATTTATCTATTCCAGCATCCTCTTTCACACTGCAGCCAACCAGTTCCCTTGGAGGGCCAACAAATAGGGTGCAGAGGCCAAGGCCTTCTCTGATTTTGCCTCCTAGCACTAGGTTTCAGAGGTTTTCTGCCTCTGAAATTCCTACAGAGGCTAGTTGCCATTGATGGACCAATCCTCCATTAATCTAACACCCTTCTAAAGCTATCTATGCTCTTTGCTATTGCTACCTCCACTGGAAGTGAATTCCATAATTGAATTACTTGTTGATTAAAGAAGTGTTTCCTTTTGTCTGTCTTTATTTATTGCCCAGCTTCATTGGGTCTCCCTAGGGTTGCACAGCAGCCCAGGGGAGGGGCAAAGGCATGTGGGTGTCATCAAGCAATATTGTGGCTTAGATCTACACAATGCATTAGACATTGGGTGAAAACGCATGGTCGCTTTAGCCTCCTTTATTCCCTGTTTCAGCCAGGATTCATCCAGGATCGAATGCACGTTCGGCGAAACGCATGCGTTTGATCCTGGCTGAATCCTGGCTGAAAAAGGGAATAAAGGAGGCTAAAACAACTATGTGTTTTCGCCCATTGTCTTAAAAACTGGAAGTGATGCCATACCTCTCTAGGAATTACCAGAAACTCTATGGAAAAGCCACTTTCACCAGAAGTGACATCACTCCATTGCTGACAGTTTTTCATTTACATTATTTTTTCCTGCCAGCTGCAAGAGTGGAGCAAGGAAACAGGACCCATGGGCAGGAAATCCCCCGCACCCAGCAGGAACCTGAGAAACCTAGGTACCCCTGAGCTCTAGTATTACGGGAGAGGGAGAAAGATCAAAGAGAACAATCTAGTCTCCTTTCCTTCCTAAGTTAATCATAAGGTTGAAAAATTTATCTCCTGTTATTGAGCCCCAACACATCTGCAAGCAAATATTCAGACTTCATGTTTGAGTTAATCAGAATATCAGGACCATTTTCTGACACATTTTTTGTCCCAAAGACTGAAAATGGCAAAATGTTTTCTTGAATCCTGAAACTAGCAGATAAGATTAATTTAATTTGTCTCTAAGAACTACCACAGGACTCTAGAAAGATAGAGGGAGTGCAGGTATACAAAGGTTGGAATTGCAACCATACAACAGTTCCAGTTTCTCCTCCACATGGACATCCACTGCCATTCCATCACTCCAGCACAAAGACAACAGGATCAGGCAAAGTATGAGTTATTTTATCTCCCCCTCTCTCTGTCTTTCTCAAAGAGTTGGTGCCATGACTACAAAGGCCCTCTTCTGTGTTGCCATCTGCCTAATCTCAGAAAGCAGGGGCACCTGAATCAGTGCCTCTGAAGACGAGTGGGTCCAGAGCACCCATGGAATAAGGACCCATTCCTTCAAAAGGAGCACAACACCATCCAGAATGGGTGATACCTTATATCCCACATCAGACCTTTCAATCTGCTCCAGAACTGCCTCCAGCTCCAGGCACTGATTCAAGCTTTCGACAATCTCCATGGGATCAGCCGGAAACACAAGATAGAGCTGAGTGTGATCCGGTCTTGGCCCCGTCTACACTGGCTCCCAATACTGGTGACAACTCAGATGTCCAGGTGACATCACCCAGTAGTTTCATGTAGATGTTGAAAAGGATAGAGGACAAGACAGAGCCTTGCAAGACCACACAAGCCAAAGGCAGGAATGGAGCCACTGCAAAATGGGGGGCCCCAGTCCCAGCCTGGACAGGTGGTCCAGAAGGATACCACAACCCTTTGTTGGCTGCCCTGGTTACTTAAGTAGAAGGACAGCATACAAAAGTAGTAATTAGATAGACATGTAGTGCCTGGTGACCATATTGCCATGATCATAATAGGTATGTTTGTGGACCCACCAGTTTGGCTCATGCCCTGTTCTCCAGTCACGGACAGGTAACCAATTGTTCAGTGGACTGTTCATCTGTTTGTCAATGCATTCATGGCTGATTGACAAGTCGCTTCACCATATTCTGTCTTAACCGTGCAGTACCAGCTTTCCACACAAGCATGTTCTCACTCAGCCCAATTGAATTCTATTTGCCATCTGTTCTTGTTGTTCCATTGCTCTGCTAAGCAAGCACTTGTTTAAATAGGCAGCTAAATTGGTCACAAATCATATAAACTAGTTATAAATAAATGCTGTGTTGTTTTTAAATCCTACTGTTTGGTATTTATCCATTGGTGTTGATCCTACTGTTGGGTATTTATCCATTGATGTTAATGGCTAACCATCTGTTTGGATTGACAGCGTTTTCACAAGTGCAGTTTTGAAAAAACAAAACAAAACCCCAATACAAACCTCATTCAGCAAGCATTCAAGTCATTTGGCACTAAACCAAATCGACCCAGTGACTGGTTCACCTCTGATCATCATAGTCAATAAGTTCACCTGTCTAACATGGTCACTGTGAAACTTGCAGCATCACCTGTTCCTAATAGAGTTGATTAGTATAAAAAGCCTAGAGCTTTTAACTATGTGTATGTAAAGTGCAGTCAAATCGCAGCTGACTTAGGGTAACTCAGTAGGGTTTTCAAGGCAAGAGACTAACAGATGTGGTTTGCCATTGCCTTCTTCTGTACATAATGTCCCTGGTATTATTTGGTGAAACCCATCTAAGTATGTGTCCAGAGGAGGGCAACAAAGATGGTGAGGGGTCTGGAGACTAAGTCCTATGAGGAAAGTTTGAAGGAGCTGGGTATGTTTAGCCTGAAGAGGAGAAGACTGAGAGGGGATATGATAACCATCTTCAAATACTTGAAGGGCTGTCATATAGAGGAGGGTGCCGAGTTGTTTTCTGTTGCCCCAGAAGGTCGGACCAGAACCAACGGGTTGAAATTAAATCAAAAGAGTTTCCATCTAGACATTAGGAAGAATTTTCTAACAGTTAGAGCGGTTCCTCAGTGGAACAGGCTTCCTCGGGAGGTGGTAAGTGCTCCTTCCCTGGAGGTTTTTAAGCAGAGGCTAGATGGCCATTTGTCAACGATGCTAATTCTATGATGTTAGGCAGTTCATGAGAGGGAGAGCATCTTGGCCATCTTCTGGGCATGGAGTAGGGGTCACTGGGGGGGGGAGATAGTTGTGAAATTCCTGTATTGTGCAGGGGGTTGGACAAGATGACCCTGGTGGTCCCTTCCAACTCTATGATTCTATACTATTTAGGGCTGACCCTGCTTAGCTTCTAAGATCTGACAAGATCAGGCTAGCCTGGGCCATCTAGGCCAGGGCAGAGCTTTTAACTAGTCTTCTATAAGTCAGCTTTCTTCTTGCCCTTCTTTAGCTTTTAAAGAAGCCTTGTGTGATTTGATTGATTTATTAATTATCTCATGTATTTCATGATTTTTAATTCTTTCCTCAAGAGCCAGTGTGGTGCAGTGGTTAAGAGGAGCTGAGTCTAATCTGCAGAACTGGGTTCGATTCCTCACTCCTCCACAAGAAGCCTGCTGAGTGACCTTGGGCCAGTCATAGTTCTCTCAGAACTCTTTCAGCCCCCGCAGAGGCAGTCAATAGCAAACCACTTCTGAATGTCTCTTGCCTTGAAAACCCTACAAGGTCGCCATAAGTAAGCTGTGACTTGATGGCACTTTCCACCACCAATTCTTTCCTCTTCTTTTGTTACCATTTCATGGTCTGTGCATTAGTGCAAACTCTCCTTATGACTGCCATAAAACAATCCCTGTTATTAGCCATAAGACAGTTATTTTGCTAAAGCTTTATTACAACAGAGGCATCAGATAGCTGTTCATATTAAAAAGAAAGCAGATAATTTTAGATATTTTTAATGCATGACTTATAGACTTTGCCATCTGTACGCCGTCAGATAATAATTGTCACAAAGTAAATCAAGAGAAGCAACACAAAAGTGACCAGTGAAATGCTCCCCTGGAAGGTGTAACCTAACAAATATGTCAAAACGTGGATAGACAGACAGACAGACAGACAGACAGACAGACAGACAGACAGACAGACAGACAGATAGATAGATAGATAGATAGATAGATAGATAGATAGATAGATAGATATCATATAGATCAGGGATGGGGAATCTCAGGCCAGGACATTTTTTGTGGCCCTCGGGAGATCCGGGGGCCCTCCACAGAGGCGCAGCACAGGGTGGCCCTCCCTGAGAGTGTTCCTGGGGCCACGGCTTGCAGGGGAGCTGCGGCACCCTTTGGACCTCCTCTCGCCGACTGACGGCTGTTGGTCAGCAAGAGGAGGGGGAGGGACGCTTCCCCCAAGGCTGCCCACTATAGCCGCAGCTTGCAGGAACACTGGGGCACACTGTAAGCCCCTCTTGCTGCCTGTCAGCTGTTGAGCAGCGAGGGGGGGGAAGAGGCCCACGGCTCCTGGCAGCAGAGCATGCACGCAGGAGCCGATCGGGTTTCGGGGGGCCTTTTGTGGACTCTGGGGGGGGGAGGGCATGGAGCCTGGGGCCAGGTTGCGTGGGGCCGGCAGGTGTGTGTGTGTGTGGGGGGGGGAGGCTTTTATCTCTCCCTCTCTTTCTGTCTCTTTCTTTGTCTCCCTCCATCCTTTTCTTTCTCCCCCTCTTTCCATTTCTTTCTCCCTCTCTCCCTTTTCCTCTTTTTCTGTTTTCCTTCCTTCCTCCCTTGCTGATCGACCACGGGCTGCGCCCCTCTGGCACCTCGTTTGCTCAGGCCCACCGCTGGCTGCCCTCCTGCCTGGGGGGGAGAGGACCGGGGGAGCAGGGGCGCCCTCCAGGCCTTCTCTGCATGGCCTCCCCTGGGGTTGCCATCCTCCAGGTGGTGGCCAGAGACCTGGCAATCCTAGCCTCTCCCCCCCACCGGGAGATCTACACCTGGTATGGCCCCTGAATGATGTTATAAATGTGCAAATGGCCCTTGGCAGGAAAAAGGTTCCCCACCCCTGATATAGATAGATAGATAGATAGATAGATAGATAGATAGATAGATGATAGATAGATAGATAGATAGATAGAGATATTTGCAAACTGAAATGTTTAAATGCATAATATGCACCTCTGAGGAAAGTTTTTACTTTCCCCAGATGGTAGGCTCATTAGAAGCCTACCTTAGTTCCTATCTAATCAACACATTTGTTATAAAGGAGACCTGGGTCTGTGTTTTAATTTGCAAAATGTCCATTCTGATTAACAGCAAAAACTCTTTTATCTGGTGCGTATTTGAAAGCTATTTCATACATTACATTTCTCAATTACAGGTGGAGTTAAAAGCATTCTGTTCATAACTAATAGATAAAAAGGAATTTCTGAACAGGGCTAGGCAAAGATCTGAGGAACCACTCCTTGGGTGGAATATAACAGGCAAATTAAAGTGTGTTTTATTGAAATAAAATTCTCACAAGCTTGGCCAAGGTTTGACCTACAAAAGATTTGTTGCTTATGCAAGGGCAGGTTTGGGATACAAAATACATTTTAGTGAAATATGTTTGGCTATGAACAGCTTACACAGCTAGAAACTAACCTCGGGCAGCTGTGGAATACTGTTAAAGGAAACACTTCACTGATGAATGTGATAAGGCAAATTAATTTCTATATGGTGTGGTGTTCAAGCTCTTTTGATTTCTGGAAGCTAGTGGATCACACTATTAACAGATAGAAAAAGATGGAGAACTGTGAGGCTTTGTGAGTTCATGGGACATCCCATTCTCCCCTGCCCTCACTTATTTATATGGATATTTATACCCAATTCTTCTCTCTAATGGGACCCAGAGCATCTTCTTCATCTTCTCCCCTCAACAGTTTTATCACAACAAACCTCTGAAATAGGTAAGGTTGAGAGGGAGTGACTGGCCAAGCTCATCCAGCAAGGTTCTACGACAAAGTGGAGATTCAAACCTGGGTCTCTCAGATCCTACTCTGAAAATGTAACCACTACACCACACTGGCTTTTGTCAGGTGGCTGGTGTTGAACAGCTGAAGCAGCCAGGGTGGGTCAAGAGGAAAAAATGACATTGGGCTATGTGCCAATGTCCTGTCCAGGCCAAAAACTAGATGTAATATCAGTACCTCGACTGACACTCTATGGAATTACCAGAGTGTTGGATCATATTGGCACATAGTCAGATGGCATTTCTATCCTCCGCATTTTCTCCCACTGACCCCAAATGCAGGTGGCCTTTCCCTGGCAGATTGCCATTGTGAAGTGGGTGCTTAGCAAGTCTGTTCCCCAACCCTGCCACCAACACGTTTCCCCTTGCAGTCTCTCTATCTTTTTCCCCCTCTGTCTCTTCCCCCTTCTCTCTTGGAGCGATGGTCTCTCTCCCTCTCCCTCTCCCCTTCTCTTTAATTCCACTGCACATTTCAGCATTGGTTATGGGGTCACTGTTATATACTCTGTCATGGTAGCTGAGATCTCATGTGGTTTTAACAGACAGAGTGAGAAGGAAAGATGAAAAACCAGATTTTATGGGCATTTGAGTACAGGTGATTCATTTTTAATTGATTTAGCCCACGATCTCAATTTTCTATTCATTCCTGTCAATAGATGTTCGTATCAGGAAGCATTTTTGGACTCAGCACTTATTTGAATACTGCTAACCAAAAAGAATTTGAAATGGGTCACCACTCAAATTCCCAACCAATCAAACAAAAAATCACTTAATTGAAGATATATTCATATTTATCCAAAAAGACTCAGTACTAGGGTTCATTCAAGAAAAATATATATTTAAATTCCATTTTGGAGACTCTAATATATTTGATCTGTAGCACTAGGTTCTGGATTTGTAAGCCTTGATTTTGAGAGCAATCCTAAGCAGGTCTACTTAGAATCCTATTCAAGTCTAATCAGTGCAGCTTACTTCCGGGCAAGTGTTCTTAGGACGGCACTGTAAACCAGACCTGACGATCAGTGAATAATTTTCAACCAGAATGGTTTCATAACTGTATCCTGAATTGGAGAACAAGTGGCATTTTGCTCCTCCCAGAAGCAATTCCCTTGGCTTACAGCCTTGCAGATAATTCTTTTCTGACTGACCTCCCACACACAGCTTCCGCACGGCAATATTGTTTAAATATTAATAAAACAAACTCTTTAAGCATCTTATTGCCAGTGTTCACACTTTTCAGCAATTATGTCATTAAACTATAATTGCAGTTAAAACTTTATTTCCAGATTGCTCATCGTTCAGCAAAATGAGCCTGTACTAATGGCAGAAAATATATTTCAGCTTGTATCACTGCAAGGATAGCAAGCATATGTCATTTTGCTTTTTTTTAATAGGAGGGATATCAGCGTCAAAGAAGCCAAATTATTGGTTTTAAGCGACATAATTAAAAATGGTGTTCATATAAAAGTCATTTTAAAAGTTACCAACCGCTGTGCATCATTATTACTAGAGTCAGAATGGAATGAGGGTTTATGATAAGACAAACCGTAATATTTCTGTGTTTTGCTACTCAACAATTTGCACAGGAAGAATTGAGAACAGGGTTGTCAACTAGCCACTTATTGGCCTCAGAAGAATTTCATCTTCCTGGCCATTTACCAGAAACAAGAACGGAATGTCAGTAAATAGAGTATTTGGTATACTTTAATTCTTTTGTCCTTTCTTTCTATCAAACCTTTTTGAAGAAAACGAGACCCCCTGGAGGGGCTTTCTGCAAATCATCAGAGGCATCCAGCATTTGGATTAATTGTTTTCAAGCTATCAACAGGAAAAGGCATTTGTAACCATCTCAGAGGCACTGAGTCCTTAAGTCCTATATTAGCTGCTTCCCTTCCCAAAGGGAGAGAAACACATGCAAATTCTCATGGTTACTGTCGAAGGCTTTCATGGTCAGAGTTCATTGGTTCTTGTAGGTTATCCGGGCTGTGTGACCGTGGTCTTGATATTTTCTTTCCTGACGTTTCACCAGCAGCTGTGGCAGGCATCTTCAGAGGAGTAACACTGAAAGACAGCGTCCTTCAGTGTTACTGTCCTTCAGTGTTACTCCTCTGAAGATGCCTGCCACAGCTGCTGGCGAAACGTCAGGAAAGAAAATACCAAGACCACGGTCACACAGCCCGGACAACCTACAAGAACCAATCTCATGGTTACCTTTCTCTTAAGTCCTTTGATTAAGAAACCTCTGCTCCCTTAAGGGGACGGTGCACATGCTTAAAGGTACTTAGAGGCTAAAACTTTGACATACAAAAGTCAGGATAACAACCAAAGTATCTGAATACTGTTAAATACAGGGCTAATTTGGTAACCTTCTGTATGATCCTCTATGTTATACATGTTCTAAATTGTGCGACCTATTAAACATAATGAATCTCACATTTCCTTATAAGCCTGGAAAAAAGTGTCCTGTCCTTGTAACAGGAAATGAGCATTAGAAGTTTAACATGCCATGGAAGTAAATAATACTACCTGATAAATAGAACCCCACATTAAGCTACTATTAAAGGTACATGACATTTTTTTGCTTTGGGACACCCCCTGTTTTTTTCTGTTCCATTTCAGACACTTTGAATTTTATCCTCAAGACACAAGCAGGCACCAGGAAACACAGTGGAAGGCAGGTACCATGGCACCCATGGACACTGTATTGGGGACCGCTGTTTTGTGGTAATAAATCAGATCAACTGATTAAAAATGAGCTTGGAATGTTTCCATGTAACCCAGTCTTTACATTCTTGATAGATAGCTTTGTAGAAAATGAGGGTATGGCATCAGTTCAGGTACTTCATAATATGTTGAAGCTTATTTGAAAATTATAAGATATGTAAAATACCAACTTGTAGGAGCTAAAAGCTACAATTGCCAGAATTTTTCACTTCCGCACAGTCATAATATCAGAACTGAGCTATGCTGCTTGCTCCAATATATACTAGGGTTGCCATCTTCCAGGTACTAAGATAAGAAAATACTTGTGCTGTGAACTAGTAAAGACTGTAGCAAATATACAACACGTGGGCTCTGATAGTAAGAAAGAAGAAAGGACCAAGAAGGCTTCAGTGGTAGAATAATTTCATACGTTGGGGTAAATAACCAAATATCAGCGCAAAAAATTGGCAATCAAGTGTCATACAAAATGCAACAATTATAATGAATTAAAAAATAAGTCAATTACATATATAACACACCAAAGATTAATTCATCTTGGAAAAATGTCCATGGTAAAGGTGCATGAACTGTATAAGAAACTCAAATAGTTGATAATTCTCAATGTATAAATCAACAGGCTTACACAGAATTCACAAAATAATTATAACAAAAGCAAGTATTATGATACTCATGTTTACAGGTTCACACAAAAATAGATTATAACAAGGCAAAAGTTGCAAACAGTTTATACATTCAAACCTCAAAGAAGCCACAAGCGAGGTTAAGGCAAAGAAGGGGGTGGGAAGGATAGCGATCCTGAGTAGAAAACGAACCCAGCCCGAAGGCAGGGAGCCTAATACGGGTGGCAAAGGTAGGTTCTTGCGGAGGCAAGAGAGCTGTCTCCAGGTACTAGCTGGCGATCTCCTGCTATTACAACTGATCTCCAGCCAATAGAAATCCGTTCACCTGGAGAAAATGGCTGCTTTGGCAATTGGATTCTATGGCATTGAAGACCCTCCCCTCCACAAACCCTACCCTCCTCAGGCTCCACTTCCAAAATCTTCAGGTATTTCCCAACCCGGAGCTGGAAACCCTGATATATGCATAATGTATGTGCATAATGTAACATATCTACTGAAGATCCATACCCATTATGGATATCTTTCATTGCATTTTTCCCTGTGCATCACATTTTAAATTATAATTCAACCCAGCATCACAATTATTTTAAAGGCGGTTATTCTGGTGGGTTGGCTGGGGTAATTAACACCCTTTTGATGTACTTATAAAGCATACATTTCATGAAAATTTCACTCAAAAAATCCTTGAGACAGTTCAGCAGTATTTTCTTTCTAGATGTAAGAACAATAATTACTTTCCGTTATTTGTATTAAAGTTTAGGAACCAGCAAAAGTGTTAAGGAAAAACGACCTACAATTATCACACATAATTGGTCTCTTGGATTGCCCTTTATATAAATAAATTGCAGATTTCCAGTGCCATTCCAACCAGAGTTAAACCCTCTGAAATCCATTGAAGTTAATGAGCCTAGAAAGGCATTAACTCTGCTTAGGATAGCACTGTTAGCCTATTAGGTTTTATTTTACGAGTCTGGAGTAAAATCCTACAGAATTTGAATTAAACTGCAAAGGTTAACATCAGTGAAGCTCTGCCTGGAATTTATCTATGTTTTTTTTCTTCTTAAAATGCAATTCATTAATCAACTGCAGTTCCTGTCAGAGGGCCCAGAGGCCATCCATAAAGCCTTTCATACTTTAGAAAGGGTTTACAAATGCCTTCTGCCATTGTCACACTGTCTCACTGTAATCAACAACCAGTTCTGTTGGAATAGGCAATGTCTGGTGTACAAAGAAGAAGCGGGTCGTGCTGTTCAGATGACAGGCTCTTAGAATGTATCACTTACTGAGAAGTGAAGTTATCTTATTCAGCCAGTCATCGAGTAAGCAGGACTCAACAACTTTACCTACTTTTAAAAAGCAAGTCTTTTTATTGATATATTTCTAGTAAAATATGTGTAAATGCAGATTATCAAGTCTTTAACACTCCTATAAAAAACTCTTGTCAAAGTACAATGTATGTATTTACAATGTCTGAAGTAAAAGCAAGCAAGTCTTACATACTATTCAGTTTCAAAATCCAACTTCTAAAATATAACAGTCAAATTATTCTGATTCAGTTCAAAGAATCTAATTCATAAAGTCTAGAGTAATGTATTTAAGCCATACATACCAGTCAGCCTTTTCTTGAGAGCCTTTGGAAGGTTCTGATTCTCTGGGCTTACTGTGGCTGTATTTATACTGTTTCAGACTCATTAAGAGTGTTGATTTTATCATCAGGAGGGATATCTTCCTCCCCACTTTCAGGTAACATGAGCAGTGCAATAATGTCTTAGTTGCGCTGTTCAGGTTATTAGCTTCTCCCCATGACCAAATATGGGCTTCCTTTCCTTTCAGTCTATTTTGCTTAAAGTATAAACAATCATTTCTGAGCTCCATGATCAGGCCATATACTCAATTTTCATACCATTCTCATCGTCAGTACAATACGCATTAAATGAGACTATTTAGATATCTACAATACAATATATAACTATATAAATCATAAAACACAATTATTGCTTACATTGTAACATTTAACCATCTGGTCAGTAGGAAACATTATAGCCTTCAGCAAGATTATACAATATAGCCTTCAGCAAGATTATACAATATAGCCCTCAGAAAGATTATACAAAGCAAGAAGCTTACTGCACTTATAGCTTTATATAGAATAGCAGGACTTTTCTGCTCTTGAGATATGATCAGCTGACAGCTGGCAGCTGACTCAGAAAGGGTAATTTCAGATACACCTTTCTTGGCAGATAGTGAAGGGTGATTCTGTTCTTCTCCCTTCAAGGACAAGACCAGAGTAAGATAGTTAGCTCTTGAAAGAATTCAGACCTTGAGAGAATTCAGTCAGCCTGTTCTAAGGAAATTTGCATTTTGCAAGCTTTTCATTACACAAACCTCTGCAGTTTTTGGGTTCAGTTTGTATGTTGTGTTCAAGCTCTACATGGAATTAATTCTGCACATGTACACAAAATACCATAATTATATCAGAGACCGTGACAATAAGAAGACCTTGTAGGGGGCATCAAGAGAGCAACTAGATAGGATAGCGAGTCAGGACCTTCTGTCTCTCCCATTAAGTGCCATTCCTTGTTTGTCTCCAGATTGCCAGTCTTAGGGCAATATCTTTCCTCTTCTCGGGAGTTCCACACTCACTCTTGCTCTCTCTCAGCTAGTCATATAGATGGAACACTATCTCTCTTTCTCCTTTTCACTATCAAGTATGTTAGTTCCTGAATGAACCTTTAAAAGGTTAAGGTCCCCTGTGCAAGCACCGGGTCATTCCTGACCCATGGGGTGACGTCACATCCTGACGTTTACTAGGCAGACTTTGTTTACGGGGTGGTTTGTCAGTGCCTTCCCCAGTCATCTTCCCTTTATGAACCTTTATCTACTCTTTAATCAGGTCGTGCACCTTTGCTGTGTTAATTACTCTGCCAACAGTTTCTCCTTTGTTTCAATTTGTGCTCATTCATGCTCCTCCACTTAACACATTTAATGGATAATCTCACATTTATGTGAAGGCTGGCTCAACTATCGTTCAGGAAATATGATAACATTCAGGAAATATGATACCGCTGCTAACCCAAAAATACCTGTTACATTTGCTCTATTGTCTTTGATTCCAGACTACTGTCAGATTGTGGCAGGTAGCACATTTCTGAAGGGAGGGGGCACAGCTGCATAGGAACTGGCATGACCCCTATGCCGGTGTCCATTCCACTCGCGACATGCAAGCTGGTGTGGACGCTGGCTCAGGGCCATTTTGCAGGCAGCAAGATATGTGGAACTCTATGTAGGTTTGGAACTCTATGGGGAGTTGGACGGTTTTTTTGTTTTTTTTTGCTAAAAATAATTTTTAATTCCTTTTTTGGCTTGCTGTACTGTCAGCAAGCTGCCCTGGAGGCGGTGAGGCTGTGCTGCACGCCCCCTTCAGGAATGGGCTGTAAGTGCTTGAGCTGTGAACCAGGAAATCACCATTTCAATTCTTGCCTCTGCTATGAACTCAGTTGGTGACGTTTGGGGATGGCCACAGCACTTCACACATACAATTGTAGTAACCTTTGCAACCATCTTTTAAAATAGGTAATATTATAATTCCAGTTTTTACAGATGACAGCTATGTTTGGGAGATAACACCTTGTTTGATTCAGACTTGAACCATTTTTGAGCAACTCCACCCTGGCTCCAAACTTGGCCAGCATTACCACTGACTTTATTTGCATGTAAATTTTTCCAAGTGGTGCAAAGCCGTATTCACTCTGCCAATATGCTGTTTGAGCAACTAAAGGTTTGGTGGGAGTCCCCTCCTCAACTACCTCAGCATTCAGGAGAATAACTACATACACAGATCACAGACACAGTTAAAACACCTACACTGAAAGGAGGGTTAATGAGGGAACACCAGATAAATCAGATGAGTCCTCACTCGCTGGTGGAAAGCAATGCTAAAAGCGGACAGAAGAAACTCCCTGGAAGGGAATTCCATAATTTTGGTGCCACAAATAAGAAGGCCTTTTCTTGGGTTGCCACCCATGTATCCCCAGGTGGCAGGGGAAACCAAAAGAAGGCCCCCTGAAGATAACTGCAAGGGTTGGGTGGGTTCTTATGTGAGTATGCTCTTAAGATAGGTTGGTCCCAAGCTGTACACGGCATTAAATGTCCTTGTGCATCATCAATTCATAGAAGCAGGCAAATAACATCCTTGGCTCTATCAGAGGCATTAATGAACTTCTGTTTTAGTATGCAACTTTAGTGACTAGGGGCAAATTTTGTTTTGCTGTTCCATGTTATCATTTTGAAGTTGACCTGTTTTTGGTACAGAATGTTGCCATCAGAATGTTGCCTAGAGTAGGTCATAGGGACCATATCACTCCAGTCTTGTTCCATCTCCGCTAGCTTCCCATTTGCTTCTAGGCCCAATTCAAGGTGCTGTAATTGCCCTTTAAAGTACTATTTATATATTTATTTAAACATTTATATCCTGCCTCTCTTCTTGGTTCAAGGTGTCCAACAATAATAGTTAAAATATCCCCATCTAAAACTAAATATAACATAGCAAGCCCCAGCCTTGCTTGACTTATTTACTTGACCACTTCAGTCATCCCCAGAGGCCTGCTTTAGGTGCCTTTACAATCCACAATCTGAGGCTAGATAGGTGGAAACTCGAGAAAAGGCCTTCTTGGTTGTAGTGATGAAAATTCGGAACTCCCTCCCTAGGTAGATTAGTCCTTTCCTTTCTTTTGAGAGCCATCATGGTGTAGTGGTTAAGAGCAGTGGACTCCAATCTTGGGAACTGGGTTTGATTCCACTCTCCTCCACACGAGTGGTGGACTCTAATCTGGTGAACCAGGTTGGTTTCCCCAATCCTACACATGAAGCCAGCTGGGTGACCTTGGGTTAGTCACAGGGAGTCTGTTGTGGGGAGGGGAAAGGAAGGTGATTGTAAGATGGTTTGATTCTCCTTAAAAAGGTAGAGAAAGTCAGCATATAAAATCCAACTCTTCTTTCTCTGCTAGTGGGTGATTTTTGTTTTGTTTTGTTTGGCATTCCCTCACTAACTCTTATTAGCCCGCCTCCCTGTTTGTGCATTTTTATGAGTTTAGATGTTTATATATTTTATTTGTTTTAAATATTTTACACAAATTCATATTTTTAAAAAGTGTTTGAAATTTTTTAATGTTTTAGTGTTTGAAAAGTTTTAATGTTTGAAATGCTTTAATGTTCACCACCCTGGGGACCCTGAGTTGGAAAGGAGACAAAGTAATGTTTTAAATAATAAAATAGTGAAGTTTTTACTTTATCTACTCCTGTGATAATTTTCCTCTATCTGTTTCTGTTTCACACATCTGTTGATGGCTGATTTCCTTATTATTACTTCTGTCAGTCATTTGACAGTGAAGGTGATGTAGCCTGTTCATTCATAAATCTCCTTCATCTGATCCCCAAAGTTTCCAGTGATTATTCAAAAATTCTTCTATTGGAATGCTGAAAGCCCCATTTAAGACTGTAGCGTAGAGGGTAGTTTTCTGTATGTATTCACAAAGCAAAATGAAGCACAAGGTGAAAGAAGGCACTATGATAAATAGATAGGAAACTAGATTGGGTCTTGAAAGAAAAATAAATAAATGTTTATACAGAAATGCTTGGATTGAATTGTGGCTAAGGTCAGAGCCAGGCAGAAGATGCCTTTTTATCTTATATGCAAGATGTTGTGCTAGAGAAAAATAGTTGCTTCCTGGATGCCAGTGGCTAATGGGTGCCGATCAGAGCAAGGTGCAGATCCAGGGAAGGCAAAGAATGCTTCTCACATTGCAAGGGGAAAAGGCATTCTACTGCTTCCTCTCTGACCTATTACTTTATCATTGAACTAGCCTAAAGGTCAGTCCTAAGAATGTTTTCCTGGGAATAAGCCCCAGTGAATAAAATGGGACTTTTGGGTCAACCTGCTCAGGATTGCTCCCTAATTCTTCTTGATTGATGAGCAGATTGTAGCGATAGCTCAGATATTGCACTTGGATGAAAGATGTGCATTTGTTTGGAAACAAATGAAGAACTGAACCTCAAAAGTGCTACGTGGCACACTTTGTAAACCTTGTTTCTATATTTCAACAGCTGCTTAACATCAAGTAATTAAGCAACTATAGCTTTTTCTGGCATAGAGATGAACCAATGGGGAAAGCTCCACTGCTAAGCTCATTCTTGTCAACTTCCTAGTAAAGGCTCAGGAGCAGGGCTGGTAAAAAAAAAAATGTCAACCATACCTTTGATTCAGTTACACAGTATGTACTTGCATGCTTTAATTTCTCACAGAGACATGAAGCCCTGCTCTGAAACCCAAGAAAATTGGTGGTGGTGGTGGTGGTGGAGGAGGAGGAGAACTTTCCCTCCATTTATTCCAATCCAAAGACTCTCCCAAATTTTCCAGTGAAAAGGGAAATTTCAAGGAGCACTGGAAAAGAAACCTCCAATGATATAGTTTCAGAGGGTACACATGTTGGTTTACTAGGGTTACCAGGTCCCTCTTCACCACCGGTGGGAGGTTTTTGGAGCGGAGCCTGAGGAAGGTGGGGTTTGGGGAGGGACTTCAATGCCATAGAGTCCAATTGCCAGAGCAGCCATTTTCTCCAGGTGAACTGATCACTATTGGCTGGAGTTCAGTTGTAATAGCAGGAGATCTCCAGCTGGTGCCTGGAGGTTAGCAACCCTATGGTCTACAGTGGAAGAGCTAGATTTGAGTTCAGTAGCACCTGAGAGACCAATAAGATTTTCAGGGTATGAACTTTCAAGAGTCAAAGATCTCTTCATCAGGTAGGTATATTCATACCATGAATATCTTGTTGTTGGTGTATAAAGTGTGCTGGTCTCAAATCTAGCTCTCTTATGTATATATATTTTTCCTTTTGGAATGATTGACGACAAGGTTTTACTCTGTAGAATGAAAATTTTAAGTAAATCTACAGTGTTAGATAATGGTGATTCATATGTATATTGTAAACACATAGAACATGATTTAAGCATATTTCTTGTTTAAATGTGACTATTTTTTCTTCAGTTCATATGCTATAACATAAATGATGATAACATTAATGATGGGGGAGAGGCCATGGCTCAGTGGTAGAGCATCTGCTTAGAATGCAGAAGGTCCCCGATTCAATCCCAGCATGTCCAGTTAAAGGGACTAGGCAAGCTGGTGGTGTGGAAGACCTCTGCCTGAGACCCTGGAGAGCTGCTGCTGGTCTGAGTAGACAATACTGATTTCAGTGTAAGGCAGCTTCATGTGTTCATGTGTTCATAATACATAACTGAATAGTTCAATATTTCCCATGATATAATGCAGTTTCCAAATATGCTGCTAGCCCTATTGTGACTGCGTAAGATTGTTTCTGTCCAAATGCACTTTATCTTCTTTACGACAAAATTCTAATTTTGAATGTTCAATTTTTTTCTACCTTTCAGTTCAAAAACTCAGACACGTGCGCTAAGATAGTATACAATACAATCCTAAATAGAATTAGACCTCCTATACCCATTGACTTCAGTTGAGGGTATAACTCGGCTTAGGATGGCACTGATAGAGTACATCGGGATGCAGTCCTCTTTGTCTTTGGCATGGGGTATGTTTGCAGATTTGCTTGTAGAAAACCAGTAGAGCAATCCTAAACAGGTCTACTCAGAATCTTGTTTGGGTCTATTAAATGGGTTGTATTTTCAGGAAAGCATCCTTAGGATTATACTGTCAGGCATTTATACTTTTAAATTTCATAAATTATGCCAAATATCACAATTTTATATGTGAAATAAGTTATGTACTGTATGTTGTTAACACAGTAAAGTACAGTTAGACTTTATAAGAAAGTAAATATTTCACTTATTACAGTTTTCTCCAAAATGTCTGGGGTGTGTGTGTTTGTGTGTATGAAAAACTTGAAAAAAGTCCGCCCATGGCTTCAGCCCTTCTGGAAATTTTATCTCTAGTTTTACACAACAAACACAATGAAGGACTGGTGCCTTCCACAGGACATGAAACACAGTTCCAAAGAGCATTGTGAGAATGTGCTTGAAAAAAAAGGCATTTGTGATCCAATTTATAACCATGCAAATGCTTGATAAAAAAGCAAGGATTTTATGTGTGTGCACGCAAGGATGCTACTCACACTTTGCAATCAAGTGACAGTTGGAGCGAATGGAGTGTTCACCCATCATAGACTTCTGCAGAAAGAACATCTGTTGATGGATGTGTTTAATGTTTTATGTGTTTAATGTGTTTTTACTCATTTGACAAATTACAAGCATGCGATGACTTTGTTTTTGTTTGTTTTTTTGCCATGAGATTTCTATTTGTCATTGAAAAATACTTGTTTTACAGAAGACCTATTATGTTTTCTTGTTTGAAGCTTACAGAATAGTTCTTCCTCTAGGGAATATCTTCAATCCAATTAAATAATGATGAATAAACACACTAATTTAAATGTGTAAGCATAACTCATAATTTAACTGAAATGCTTAATATATAAAAAGAATGCAGCATTTGAATATAAACTTAAATAGAAATGCTTTATATATAAAAAGAATGCAGCATTTGAATATAAACTTAAATAGAAACTGAAGGCAGGGTACCTAATTAGTGGTCTGTAGGGCTTTGAAATTAGGAAGTGTTGAGTATGAAAATTTCCTTTATTTTTAAATTGTTCTCAAACTGGCTTTGTATTTTAATGAGTAATAAAATCCTTTGGTGAGAGGACAAGCACTGCTCCAATACAATTGTACTCCAATTTTAGAATAATATCATGAGCTTTGCAATAACTGTGATTTCTTTTTTCGAGTTGCTCACAGCAGGCGTGCAAAATCCACATAGCTGTGCATGACGTACTTTTTGTAACACATTGAAGAAATGAATGGGCTTAGACTGGAGTAACTCTCCTTAGGAATGCACTGTGAGTCAGGGAGCAATTGCTTTGTCTATAGGTGGTCCAAAGTTTAATATCCAGTAGGGTTGCCAACCTCCAGGTAATAGCTGGAGATCTCCTGCTATGACAACTAATCTCCAGCCGATTAGATCAGTTCACCTGGAGAAAATGGCTGCTTTGGCAATTGCACTCTATGGCATTGAAGTCCCTCCCCTCCCCAAACCCCGCCCTCCTCAGGCTCTGCCCCAAAAACCTCCCTCTGGTAGCAAAAAAGGGACCTTGCAATCCTAGTATCCAGTTATATTTCATGTAGGAGGGCTGGCTCAAGACTGCTGAATTAATGCCAGCCACAGGAGGCGACAGAGTTACCTGGACAGATGGTTAGACTTAGTAGAAGGCCATTTCATAGTATTGTTCACATGAGGACCAAGCTGACCATTTTAACAGTTATGCTTCCTAACCTTGGAGATGATAAAAAAATACAGAACCTTTTGACTCAGGAAGTGGCAATACTAGGAATATTTTCCTGCATGGTAAAAAACCCCACTAGTTATATCAAGTCTCCTCTAAATAGGGATGCCTGCATGCCTGTCGTTGCATGAGATGGCACTCCACATGCATATTATTATTTTATGCACATATAATACAGATTCATTGAGAATCTGGGGAAAATTATTTCTCATATAAAATTACGCATGTACGGAATTGTTACACATGACCATCTGTACACAGAATAAATGCAATTCTTTTATTTTAAATTTTATAGTATGAACATCCAAAATACCAACAAATAACTTTTTCATGTTTACTAATAGGCTACTTATATGATGATTCTATAAGGTCATAAAATCTAAATATCACATAAAAAATATCCTTCATAACAAAAAAGTTAACCATTCAATGCCTTTTAGCACCTCATCCTTAATCAAAGCTTATGCAATTCTTAGTTAGAAGTGACTTTTCTGTAGAATATCTTTTATAAGTCAGGTAGCTCTTAGAAAGGCAGAAACTTTTGGAACAATTTGCATGTAGCTTCAGGCTTTGAGTGAATGTGACCAATCACAGCTGTTTACTTTAGAATTATAGCTAGACTGGAGCCAGGTTGATCTTCTCTTTGTTGATCTTGCTAGGAAGGAGACCTTCCAATTGCCTTTCATTTTCAGGTTAGAAATTAGGGTCAGCATGTACTTCTGCTCATGCACTCCAAGCAGTCATGGGGAAAATAATAATAATAATAATAATTTAAAAAGCAGCATTGCTGGCATGACGGCATCACTTCTGCAGGAAGCCTGGAAGTGACAGCGAGTAGCTCTAGGAATTTCTGTAAACTCTATGGTTTCACCACAATATTTCTGGCAATACCTAGATCTACCCACCAGATTTTCCCCTGGAAGTGACATCATCATGTTGGTGATACTGCCCCCCATTCCCTTCCCCTCAACTATGCCACCCTGTTACATGGTAATAATATGTTTGACTCAGAAGATTTCCTAATCTAGATCTTGGGAGAACAGAAAGAAATGTATATTAA
This sequence comes from Euleptes europaea, assembly GCF_029931775.1. Classification (NCBI taxonomy): domain Eukaryota; kingdom Metazoa; phylum Chordata; class Lepidosauria; order Squamata; family Sphaerodactylidae; genus Euleptes; species Euleptes europaea. The sequence continues at coordinate 60,604,429 of NC_079316.1, read as the reverse complement.
ATTCCAATTCCAATTCCAATTCCAAACTGATATAGAGGCCCTCTCCTTAAAGCTTCTGAAATGAGGCCCCACAAAATGGGTAGTGGGACTCAACTCATGCAAGGAAACTAGTCGTAAACTGCAAAATTTTCATTCAGTTCATGGTATATACATTGGGTTTCCTGCTTTCCATAAACAGAGATAAACTACCAGAAGCACAAACAAAAGGAAATATCATTACAAGCCCCCAAGTGATCCTCAAGGCAGAAAGATGACATGAGACTATCATTTGGATTTTAGGCCATGCACAGTGTGATACTTATTTACAACAGTAAACAGTTTGAAAATGGCATGCAGTTCATGTAGGAAAATATTGCATTATATCTAAGTGTCATTTTCATAAAAGCTGTTTTTACTGGAGACATTTCAGATAATATGTGAAAGAAAGAACATGTGAAAAATAGATTTCGTATGGTACACCAGACCAGTGAAATTAGAACAAAGGAATAAAATCTCTCACTTTGTCTGGCTGGAATATTAGATAAAATGTTCTCTTGGAATACTTATCAGATCAATATTATGTAATCCGTAGTTTTTTGGGGGGCGGGGATGAGAGAGAGATAAAACAATCTGTGCTGTAATGTGACATGAGATGTCTCAAGTAGGCCATATGATATCATCAGTTAGACCTCATTTACATATGAGGCAAAGGGCTTCTTCTCGTGATTTTGTATGGGTTCAGTGTCTTGTTAAAGTGCATGGTGACCTAGCTCTGTGCGCTTCATTCATAGGGTTGCCAACCTCCAGGTGGTGGCTGGAGATCTCCCGTTATTACAACTGATCTCTAGGCAACAGAGATCAGTTCACCTGGAGAAAATGGCCACCTTGGCAATTGGCCTCTATGGCACTGAAGTTCCTCCCCTCTTCAAACCCTGCCCTCCTCGGGCTCCATTCCCAAAATCTCCAGATATTTCCCAACCTGCAGCTGGCAACTTTATTCATTCACCTTTTAGAGATTTGTAGTCTTTGCAGATATTGCGCTGATATGCTAACTAAGCACGCTTAGCTATTTTTGCACTGGTAGAAGCACAGTTTAAACAATACTGAGCTCATGCGAAGTCATACCGGGAAGCTTTTTGACTCCCCCACACCACTTTAAACTTAATGTCACTTTAAGAAAACAAAATGTTGATGAACAGTGACAGTTGCTTTGCATGAGAGTTGCCAGTTGCAGCTAGAACTTTAACTTGATAGCTATATTATGATTATGGTTTTAGCTAAGCTATATGGCTGTTTTTAAAAATAATTTAGCTCTGTTTCCAGCATTTGGAGATTATCTGAGTCAAACAAACTGTATAGGACAGTTCATAAAACTCTGCCGCTTAGTATCTCCATTCTCTGAGCTTCTATGATTCTAAACATTAGCTGTTAATAATATTGTAAAATTAATTTTTATTTCAAAGGCTGGAGGGTATGACCTACATAATCTTGCTCCGCATTGGGCCATTAAGTTCCCTAATCATTTTAGTCATTTGTGTTAATGGAAGGATTTATCTTCTTTTAAAACTCATATTTGCTTTCATGTGTTTCATTTTCCTCTTTTGCTACATCTTTTCTTTCCATCCACTATGTCTTCTACAGCCTGTTTAGTCAGATTTTACCTAATTGTAGGCATCCTACCCAATGCTTGATTAGGCCATTTGTATTTCAGATTTTTAACTTTCATTGTTTTAAAAGTAAGTTTCTACTCTGGATACATGGAATTATGTGTGAAAATATGCAGGATGTATTGTTCCAAATGGTTTAGTAATTAGGGTTACCAGCTCTGGGTTTGAAAATTCCTGGAGATTTGGGGGTGGAGCCTGGAAAAGGTGGGCTTGTGGGAGGGGAGAGAACTTAGCAAGGTATAATGTCAGCCATTTTCTCCAGGAGAACTGATTTTTGTAGTCTGGAGATTAGTTGTAATTCCCGGAACTCTCCAGGCCCCACCTGGTTAGGGTTGCCAGGTCCCTCTTTGCAACCAGTGGGAGGTTTTTGGGGCGGAGCCTGAGGAGGGTGGGGTTTGGGGAGGGGAGGGCCTTCAATGCCATAGAGTCCAATGGCCAAAGCGGCCATTTTCTCCAGGTGAACTGATCTCTATCGGTCGGAGATCAGTTGTAATACAGGAGATCTCCTGCTACTACCTGGTGGTTGGCAACCCTACACCTGGAGGTTGGCAAATTTAACATCAAGCAAGCCTGCTCCCACCTTCCAGCATTTTTGCCAATTAGGTGATATTATTATGATGACTGACATTAGAAAAAAACAGTGATTTCCTCAAACCATCTCTGGTTTCTAGACATGTTCTAGACATCTAGAAAGAATAAGAGAAAGTAGTACATAGTGGAAAGCTTACTGCAATTCATATATGTAGAGTATGAAAGTGATACATTTTTACTGTCAAAAACTACCATAGAAACAGACCCTTCATAAACTCAATGAGATTTGTTTATTTTATTTATTTAAAATTGATTTAGGCCACTTTTCAAACCAGTGTAGGGTTCTCATGGTGGAGTGCCATAAAAACAAAATAAAACACACACACACATAATTTTTCAAAATAAAACAAAATAAAACACACACACAAAAAATTATTAAAAACAATTAAAACAAAGATAGATACATGAATGACGAGAGTTGGTAAGAATCAATGAGGGAACACCAGACAAAACAGAAAGGGTTTCTGCCAAACCCACTGCCAAAAGACAATGATAGAAGGGAACAGTCTAATCTCCTTGGGGAAGGAATTCCATAATTTTGGTGTCAAAACCAAGAAGGTTGTTTCTCAGGTTGCCACACATGTAGCCTCAGAGGGCAGTGCCTCTGAAGGTGACTATAGTGGTTGGGTAGGTTCATATGGGAGTAGGCAGTCCTTCTGAGCATATATGCTTAAAATTGCACTGCATATTTTATTGGTGAATAAAGCAGATGCAGCCTAACTATTTGTAACATAAGATCTGACGTTGACTACAATTAGCATTTGTAAAAACTAGAGCAGGTTTCTTTGTCTGAATCCAGTGGCTTTTCTCAGAGGAATCCCCTTTGAATTAATCTGAAAAGTTCATTTAATGAAATTCCTCCAAATAATTGATATGGAGATGCTATTACCTCTCTTGTCTTAAGGCAATTATGGTTTAATTTCTATAGCTGACAACTCTTCATATTCCACATTGTCTATGTCAATCATGTCAAAAGAAAACTCTTCAGTTTATAGCAGCTGGCAAAATCATCAGTGTCTCTCCAGCTTCCTAAATGTGTTGATGTAGCCGAAATAAGCAAAAGAAAACCCAAATAAAAGTAAAAGAAAATACAAGAAAATCCTCTTGTGTATGTTTCTTTGGGACATGTATCATTTAGTTCTTCAGCTTAGTTTGAACGAGCACAGAAAAATATATTGGAGGAAAGTCAAAATGAGCCAAATCATTTTAATTCTGGATCATACCAACAAAACTGCCAAATTATCTTCCTTTCTTGGTTCCTTTCTTATGATTTTTAAGCATTATTTTTTACATTATTTATACACTGTTTATACCATCTTTACACAATGCTGCAAAAATATCACCAGCCTTAATGGCAATACTGTTGTAGAAAAAAGCATGATTGTGGATGTATCCTGAATTTGGAAATGAGAACTTTAAAAATGAATCAGAGTTCCCTAGTTTCATCATATTCTGGACTTGCTGCAAACTGCCTCATTTTATCTTCTCAACAATTCTCTGGTAGGTTTGTCTAAGGGGATTACAAGATAAATGTTAGATCAGCATTTGAACTCATTTCTCCCTGGTCTAAATCCAGCTCTTTACCACAGTAGCTCTTTCCCCTCCTTGTGCCATGATTTCCCCTCTGTCGTTTAAAAACAGAATAGTTTTTTTAAATTACCACTGAAGAGTGTTGCTTGTTATCAGACTGCAGATCTGAATGAGGGGGTTATGCAAGCCAAATGGCCAGTTATGTGGTTTAATTTAATGGCAGAGGAAACTGTTAATGCCTTCCACTGTAATGTAACAGCTTCAAAAAGCCTGTGTCAAGAGTGTTGGGCGATCAATATAGCTATTTGTTTTTCTGCAGCTATTAAGAAGAAACCCTGAGATACATGAGTTTGTTGGCCACAAAGAAACACAGTATGTCACTGCAGATATGCTGCACAACAAAGTGTGTGCTTGCAGCAGAAAACCTGAAGAGCTTTTGTCCTGGCTTTTGTTTCCATCCTTTGTTATAGAATTGGAAAACTTTTAAGATGGATATGGGGCATCAGTGAAAATGGTAACAACTGCGTCCAAAAATTACTTCTAATTTTATTATTATATTGTTCAATGTATAATGGCACTAATGGGCCTAAGTAGCAAGTACTTCCTGGCAGTTTATAGCAAGCAGTTGGGTTTGAATGGCACTTCCTATTCAATCAATCTAAAGACAGCACTCTATGGACAGATGCAGGAAATATGCCTACACCAGCCCTCATGAGTTGGGAATTGTTTAAACTTAGGCACAGAGAACACCTGAGTAACAGCTTTTCTTGCAATCCAGAAAAATAAACAGAAGTTGTGTGGCACATGAAGGACTAGTAGGGTTGCCAACCTCCAGGTGGTGGCAGAAGAGCTCCTGTTATTACAACTGATCTGCAGCAAATAGAGATCAGTTCCTCTGGAGAAAATGGCCGCTTTGGCAATTGGACTCTATGGCACTGAAATCCTTCCCCTTTCCAAACCCCACCCTTCTTACGCTCCGCCCCAAAAACCTCCTGCCAATGGTGAAGAGGGACCTGGCAACCCTAAAGACTAGCAGGTTTGTATAGACTAGAGTCCAGGTAGCTGGATGCATGTAGTGGATCTTTATTAGGCAGATATATGTATGTTTACAAAATGAGAGTGACTGTGGAAAATTCAAATGTAATCAAAGAAAAGTGCAAATATCCTCAATAATTGGTAGTAAAACAGTGTCTCTACTTATGCTAAGCAGTTGATATGTGCAATGGCTGATGAGTCTTTGGTCCTTGTTAAATCCTTGGTATATGGTATCAAACACTTGACAAATTCTAATTCAGGTGTTTTACACTTCCTTTGCAGTTCATTGGCTGGCTAATGATAAATTTGGCTACTTTGTGTTCTGGGAGATTAAAATATTCTCCCATTGGTGTTTGAGTGTTGCCATTTTTTAATTTTCTTTTGAGCCTTGCAGTATGTTCAAAGTGCCTTACACATGCTATCTTTCTTATCCTAAAAACAATTTATAAGGTAGATTAGGATTTTATGGTGTTTGGATTTCTTTTCTTTTTTGGCATATTCAATGGGTTTAGAAGGATTAAGCTGTAAATATTGAAAGCTTCCACAAGAACCCCTTGGGATGGTAAACAAATTTACTGGATATTGGTCTTGACAGATTGCTGGTGTGGTACGTGATAAAAACTTGTGAGTGATGCCCGCAACTGCAGAGACATGATTACATTTCAAACCCCGGTTCTAAAGGGATTATGTTCATAGGATCTCTACTGTTTATTCAGTGCTTATTTGAACAAAGGATTAAACTGCTATAAAATATAGGCCTGTTCAAACTTTTGTTCTCCAAACAGGATATTTTCTGGGAATCAGATTGCTGGGGTCTAGAAATAAGTGTTTAGTGTCTGTGACCATTTATGTTAGTAGCACTTATATGCAAATTTTGTTGCATTTGTTTTGTATCAATAATGTGAAGAGTGGACATTTATGTACATAAATACATTGTTTTAAAGCAATTTTTTATCATGTCCCTATTTTCTGGGTGTGTGTAAACATTTTTAGGAACACAGAAATTGTAGGAGTGGTACTTGACATTCAAGGTTTCATGATAAAAACTGCATAGAGATGTGGACTGCAATTTGAAATGGAGTAGGCTTATTTTATAGGCAGGGAAGCAGAAGACTTAAAACTTTTCCATTAGCAACATGCTAATGGAGGACTACAGGCACAGATGGGCATTGACCTTTGAAAATATGATTTAGAATATGATAGGGTTTCATTTATGATTCAGAATCTATTGTCCTTGTGTTTAATGAAGGGTTATTTGTTGTTAATCCATCCACAAATGTGTTTCCATGCATAAATTATATGCATAATGAAATTCCAGTTTTTCAACACCAGCAAGGAACTCAAAAACAGACACTATAATACAGTATGTAAAAGCTGACAATCAAGTGAACACTGGTATCACTATTAGTAGTTTCCTTCAAACGCTTGAGTTCAGATATGAATATTCAACATTTGGTTACTGCATGGGTGAATTTGCATCACAGATATAGCACCACAGATAGAACTTTGATACTATTCAGCACTGTGACTAAGTAGTTAGAGACCTATCCGGGGGGGGGGGGTCTCAGATGATAGTGTTGGGAGATTCCTGCTCTACTACATGCCTGTGGGTGCTGCAGGGCTCCATCATCCCCATGCTATTTAATATCTATATGAAGCTGCTTGGGGATGTCATCAGGAGGTATGATCTCTGATGTCATCAATACATGGATGATACCCAGCTCTACCTTTCTTTTCTATCTAATTCTGGAAGAGGGTAAACAAGCTGAAACTTAGTCCTGACAAAAAAGATGTTCTCTGGGTTAGTAGAAAGGCAGATCAGGGACTTGAGATCTCTCCTGTCTTGGATGGGGTTAGATTATTCTTGAAAAGCCAGGTTTGCAACTTGGGAGTGCTACTTAACACAGCAGTCACCTAAGGAAACTTGCGTGTGAGTGAGAGAACTAAAGTGGACTGGATTAGTACATTTTCAGTCAGAAATGTTTTACTCTGGAAATCAAAAACACAGAAGAAATGGAGTTGCTCTAATAGTGAGGTGAGATATAGCACAAGCAACCAGGGCCTACTAGGGCTGTTGAAAAAAAAATTCGGTATAGTTCAGATTCAGCAGAATTCGGCCCGTCTCGATTCGGGATATGCTGAAGTCCGAATTCCCCCGATTCGGATCCATGGAATTCGGCGCCTAGTTCGAGTTTGGGTGAAAATTCGGCCGAATAAAGTCATTAAAAATGCACTCGTGCCTTTCTGCGGCTCCGGGGGGGGGGCATTTTTGGGGGTAGAGGTCTCAAACTTTCAGGGTAGCTTGAGGGGATGCTTCTTGCAAGAACCCTCAAGTTTTGTAAAGATTGGGTCAGGGGGTCCTGAGATATGGGGCCCGAAAGAGGTTGCCCCCCAAAAAATCACCCACAGTGACAGGAATAAAGCCACTTAAAGCACATTGGCGCTTTTCCGTGGCCCGGGCGGGGCATTTTTGGGGGTAGAGGTCTCAAACTTTCAGCATAGCTTCAGATGAGGCTTCTTGCAAGAACCCCCAAGTTTTGTAATGATGGGATCAGGGGGTCCAGAGATATGGGTTCCCCCCTTTTCCCTATTGGGATGAATGGGATCAGGGGGGGGGACCCATATCTCTGGACCCCCTGATCCCATCTTTACAAAACTTGGGGGTTCTTGCAAAAAGCCTCATCTGAAGCTACGCTGAAAGTTTGGGGGCTGCACCCTCAAAAATGCGCCCCCTGCAGCCATGGAAAGGAGCGAATATGCACACACACACACACCCCACGGGGATTTCTCTCTCACACAAACAGATACTCTCTCTTTCTCTCCCCGGGCCATGCAGCAGCTGGGCTCACGTGCTCAATCATGACTGATTGGCCAGAAGAAGACCCTGCTTGGCCACCGATTGGCCATGGGAGAATGCTGCTTACTAACTGACAGTTATGCTGCTGTGCCGAACCCTGAATTTGCTGAATTTATTCACCGAACACCCCGAACTCGCTGAATTCGGCTCCCTGGTTTCCAGCCTTTTTTTGAGTTCGGTTCCATCCGAACTAAAAACTGCCGAATCGGGGGAAATTCGGCTGTCTTTCGGTTCGGGCTGAACCGAATCGACAGCCCTAGGGCCTATAATGCAAAGTCTGAACAAAAAAGATCAAACTTCATGGAAAGCCTATCAATATAACCATCATTCAAGTTTACACCCCAACTACAGATGCTGATGAGGAAGAAATTGAAAGCATTTATACAAGTGTCCAGGAAGAAACTGATCGCACACTCAAGATATGCTGATAAGCATAGGTGTCTGGAACGCAAAAGTAGGAAACAAAGCAGAATCAAATACTGTTGAAAGATTTGGGCCACGAGCATGAAACGAAGCAGGAGAGCAACTCATAGAATTCTGTAAAGACACAAATTGTTCATCGCGAACACATATTTCAGGCAACCGAACAGACAATTGTATACATGGACATCACTGCATGGCCAATATAGAAATCAAAACACTTATCATTGGAAGCAGAAGATGGAGAAGCTCTATTTTAAAACAAGACTAGGAGCTGGTTGTGGAATAGACCATGAATTGCTAATATCAAAAATTATAATAAAGCTAAAGAAAAACACCAAAACATTCATAGCAGCAAAATATAATCTAAACAACATTCCTGAAGAATCTAAATACCATGTAAAGAGAACATTTGCATTACTAAGTTCAAGGGAATGGGAACTGGAAGAACTATGTGTTGAACCAGAGAAATTATCAAGTTAGAATGCCCAAAGACTATCCCTATAGCCACAAGAATCTTACAACAAAGACTGTTACCATACATGGAACAAGAAATGCTGGATGATCAAATTGGATTCAGAAAAGGAAGAGGCACTGGAGATCATATTGCAAATTTATATTGGTTACTGAAGCATAGGAGAGAATTTCAGAAGAAAATCCATTTGTGCTTCATAGATTAAAGCAAAACTTTTGATTGTGTGGGTTATGAAAAGCTATGGTTGGTTTTAAAAGAAATGGGTGTGCCACCACAGCTGAATTTTTTTATGCACAACCTGTATTATGATAGAACCCATGATTCTGATAGAACCAAGATCCAGATAATTCATACCATAGTGTTCTACATTACTATATATGGGTGTGAAAGTTGGATTGCAGTACAGATTCTCTATGGCCTATTGCCCCTTTCTCATTAAATCTGGACCCACTAATATAAGTGATTTTATTCATGGAGCCGCAGGTTTTCCCCGCTAATACTAGCTGTTTTAGCTAATCATGTTTTTCAGTCCCTCCAGAATTGCATTTAACAATATCATTATGGACATTTTGCCAGGAACCATTTATTGATTTAAAAATGAACCATATTTCGCTGACTAATGATGTATTTTGATAATGTTATCTTGTTAGAGATTACCCTGTGTCTAAAAAAGGTCACTGAATGGAATTCGCCAGAATCCTTTTTCCTCCCTCTGGCATATTACATAAGTGACATACTACTGTGACCCTGAAAAAAAAAAGCTCCTTCTTTTTGTTATAGATACTTTGATGTGGGTAAAAAACCTTTTTACCTATTTACAGCAATCTGCTATAAAAAGTGAGGGCTATCTTTCCAGGCAGGGTGCATTGCTGAATGACATAAACAGCATTTGCTGTTTGATTTCAATGTTGGAATTTATCAATCTGTGTAGACAATATAGGGTACAAAACTCCAGTGTGGAAAAGAGAACATTGCTGCACCATCACGAGGACAGCACAAACTCACCGTTTCATCCTGATGCTTGTGGAAGGATTATCTTTTTCTTCTCAAGGGTCATCAGAAGGGTAGAGATAAAATACAATGGAAGTAAGATGAAAATGTCTTCAAAACATTCACTGGGTCCATTTACACTGGTCAGTGCAATATTTGCTGGTGCATATTTACGACAATTAAAAAAACTCCAAGTAGAGTAGAGTGATGGTGATTATCTATATTTGTTCCAGAATTTTCTGTAGTGAATATTTCATGGTCATTAATGTGCCCTATACATTGGAAATTAAAGGTTATCTAAGAATTGACAGTGCAATCCTAAACAGAGTTACATCCTTCTAAGTCTATCACAGTTGATGGGGTTAGAAAAGGGTAATTCTATTTAGGATTGCTTAGTTTTGCCCTGACCTGGATGGCCCAGGCTAGCCTGATCTCTTCAGATCTCAGAAGCTAAGCAGGGTCAGCCCTGGTTAGTATTTGTATGGGAGACCACCAAGGAATACCAGGGTTGCTGTGCAGAGGAAGGCACTGGCAAACCACCTCTGTTAGTCTCTTGCCATGAAAACCCCAACAAGGGGTCGCCATAAGTCGGCTGCAACTTGACGGCACTTTACACACACAGTCTTGCCAAATCAAAATCACTTTGCAGCACAGCTCAGCTCCTTTTACATTTTACAACACCATCTAAGAAGGCTAGACAAACTATTGTTGCTTAAAATGATACACATGACCTCTTTAAAAACATTTCCATGAGCAAAAGTCAGGAAGCAAGTCACTTGTGGTAATCATGTGTGTATCTATGTAGCCATGTACTTCTGTGCACTGGTAATTAATTTTCACTTTTTTTTTCCAACACCAATTTTCATTTAGGAAATGTACACTTTAAAGCAGATCTTATCCCAGATCTTCACATCACACTCCTTTATGTTTTGTATCTGTGTGCAAGAGCATACCCAGAGACTTACCCAGCAGTGACTCATAATATGGTTATGAAAAGGGTTGTTGGATGACATTTGGATAAGAATTTCACCTTATGCCTATAATAGATGCCTCAGAGACTGTGAATCTTTCTACATTAACTTTTTCCCCTTTCCGTTTCCCCCTAATACTTAGGTCTTTTTCTCTGTGGGAGGCAGTGTTCTTCTCCACGATACCAAGTGCCACTTAGACGTCTGACACTTGGAATAAGAAAGGTCCTGTTATACCATTCTCAGGATGCTTTAAAAGAAGGTTGCATGTTAGGTAACTTTTCCAGTGATTTCCCTTTATGGTTTCTAATGATCTGGTGCCTTAATCCATGTCAGCAGTTCTTCTCTCCAAAACAAAATGAGGCACTTAGTTTTCTACTACTTCTTCTCCCACTAAGCTAAGTCGAAACAAAGATCAAATAAGAGTGAGAGAAGAGCAAAGGGGACTTTCTGGAAGTCCCTTTGGAAATACATTGTTTCAGCAAGATTTGGCTATTTCAGTGTCATCTAGGAATGAGCAATTTGACACCTTGGCTTGCCTTTATTCCAGCGCCTTCAGAATCCCAGTTTGTGTTTCAAAGCAAACATAAATATTTAGTACTTGCAGTTGTTTGGATGTTCAGAAACAACGATTAAAACAAAGGTAGAAGGAGTCCCATGGCACAGAGTGGTAATCTGCAGTACTGTAGTCCAAGCTCTGCTCACGACCTGAGTTCGATCCCGACGGAAGTCGGTTTCAGGTAGCTGGCTCATGGTTGACTCAGCCTTCCATCCTTCCGAGGTCAGTAAAATGAGTACCCAGCTTGCTGGGGGTAAAGGGAAGAAAACAGGTGAAGGCACTGGCAAACCACCCCGTAAACAAAATCTGCCTAGTAAACGTCGAGATGTGATGTCACCCCATGGGTCAGGAATGACCTGGTGCTTGCACAGGGGACCTTTACCTTTAGAAGGAAAAGGACAATCAAAGGGTTCTGTTTTTCAATCAAGTGGGGCCAAGAACCAGTATAGTGTAATGGTTAGAATGTCAGAGTAGGATCTGGGAGTCCCAGCTCTGAATTCCCACACTGCCACAAAAGCTTGCTGGATGATCCTGGGCCAGCCACAAGCCACTCTGTTTTCCCACTGGGGAGAAAGGCAGGGTATAAATGAAAATACTTGGAAATACTTGGAGCTTTTGGGGGCAGAGCCTGAGGAGGGCGGGGCTTGGAGAGGAGAGGGACTTCATTGTCATAGAGTCCAATTACCAAAGTGCCCATTTTTTTCCAGGTGAACTGATCTCTATCAACTGGAGATCAGTTGTAATAGCAGGAGATCTCCAGCTTGAATTGTTTCACTCTTACCTTGTTGAATTTCCCAGTGGTGGATTATATATTTTTTGGAATTGTAGAGCTGGTGCTGTTCTTCTCTTCAACCACCTGGAGGTTGGCAACCCTATAAATATCTGATGTGCTACTCACAAGAAACAGTGATAGATATTTGTATAGTTTATGGGCCGCTTGTACTTTGACGTGCCATGATCTATACTCTCCAATATATACGTAAGTGTATACAAACAGATGAATTAGGACTTTCTCCTAGTGGGCTTTCTGCCCTGATTTATTCCTTCCTGGTTTTCTGCTTCTCAGTGGCAGATGTTCTCCCTTTCATTCTTGTCCGCTTCTTGCCTCTACTTTACTCCATTCTTTCCCTTCCCATTCCACCTCTCCGTATGTTTGATGTATATTAAAATGTTATCACCATCACAGAACCCTTATTATTAACAGGCCTTTGTTAACAATTGTAAAAATAAAGGTCGCTTGGAAAATTATACATAAGATGCTAATGTTTGTTCACTGATTGCCTTTTTTAAGTGAATGTAGTTCTCACAGAATGGTTGACAGTTATGTGTAGGATTTCTACTGCAAAGGGGCACAGCTGAATGTAACTTGGTATCCAGATTGCACTGCCCTTATTTCTGACAAGTACAAGTTTATTTATTTGAAGCCTGGAGGATAATGAATTGCTGATGTTTCAGCATGAGATATGGGAGGTCTTTAAGAGAATGCTGTACCTGTGATAGGGCATGAATGGAGGCCAGAGACACTTAGATTAGAGTTGCCAGGTCCCTCTTTGCCACCAGCGGGATATTTTGGGGGTGGAGTCTGAGAAGGGTGGGGTTTGGGGATGGGAGGGACTTCAATGCCATAGAGTCCAATTGCCAAAGGGGCCATTTTCTCCAGGTGAATTGATCTCTATCGGCTGGAGATCAGTTGTAATAGCAGGAGATCTCCAGTCACCACTTGGAGGTTGGGAACCCTAACTTAGATTCAGATGGGCTTTCAAGGTGGCTGCTTCACAACTTGGCCTCAGCAAGCAGGATTGTGTCCTTCATCAACACCCCGGTGCCCATTTTAATGAATACTTTTCTTACTTTTTAAAATAAAGGCATGCTTGTAAACAGGACACCTAGATTAGGAGAACTCTTAATATTTCACACTAATTTCCAAAAGTGCTGATAAAGATTTGAGAGATTAAACACATTTTGAAAAACCAAGTAATCCACATGGGGGTTGCTTTTCGGAAATAGAAAGAAAAAGAGCTTCCCTAGTATCCAGATGGATATTTACGCGATGTTGAATAAGGTGATGTTAAATATTTTCTTTCGAGGTTTCATTCTGTAAGAGGCCTGATTCTGTTTTGCATATAATCTTACCAAAAGATTATGCTGGACTGTGAACATCAGCTATTGTGCTCATACTGCCTTGTTTATTTATTTATTTATTTATTTTTCATACTTCTAGCTAGGGCTGTTGATTCAGTTTGGGCCGAACCGAAAAACAGCCGAATTCCCCCCGATTCGGCTGTTTTTCGGTTCGGACGAACCATACTCAAAAAAGGCAGGAAACTGGGGAGCCGAATTTGCCGACTTTGGCTGTTCGGCAAATAAATTCAGCAGATTCAGGCCCCCCGCGCCTTCACGGGGCTTCCATGAAGGCGCGGGGAGGGGTCCTTTAAACAGGTCTGCGCCTCCCAGCTGGGAGGCGCAGCTCTGTTTAAAGTGTCCCTAGCGCAGTGAGCGCAGAGGGGTTTGAAAGCCCCCCGCCAGCCTTCCCGGGACTCCCGGCAAGGCTGGGGGGAGTCTTTAGACCCCTCTGCACACAGAGCGCAGAGGGTGCAGAGCGGCTTGACAGCCCCCCGCCAGCCTTCCTGGGAGTCCCGGCAAAGTTGGGGGGGTCTTTAGACCCCTCTGCGCTCTCTGCACAGAGGGAGCAGAGGGGCTTGACAGCCCCCCGCCAGCCTTCCCGGGAGTCCCGGCAAAGCTGAGGGGGGTCTTTAGACCCCTCTGCGCTCTCTGTGCAGAGGGTGTAGAGGGGTTTGACAACCCCCGCCAGCCTTCCCGGGAGTCCCGGCAAAGCTGGGGGGGGGGTCTTTAGATCCCTCTGCGCTCTCTGCGCAGACAGCGCAGAGGGGCTTCAAAGCCCCCCACCAGCCTTCCCGGGAGTCCTGGCAAGGCTGGGGGGGTCTTTAGACCCTTCTGCGTTCTGTGCGCAGAGGGCGCAGAGGGTTTTGACAACCCCCACCAGCCTTCATGGGAGTCCCGGCAAAGCTGGGGGGGTCTTTAGACCCCTCTGTGCTCTCTGCGCAGACGGCGCATAGGGGCTTCACAGCCCCCCGCCAGCCTTCCCGGGAGTCCCGGCAAGGCTGGGGGGGTCTTTAGACCCCTCTGCACTCTGTGCGCAGAGGGCGCAGAGGGGCTTGACAGCCCCCCGCCAGCCTTCCCGGGAGTCCTGGCAAAGCTGGGGGGGTCTTTAGACCCCTCTGCGCTCTCTGCACAGATGGCGCAGAGGGGCTTGACAGCCCCCTGCCAGCCTTCCCGGGAGTCCTGGCAAGGCTGGGGGGGCCTTTAAACCCCTCTGCGCTCTCTGCGCAGAGGGCACAGAGGGGCTTGACAGCCCCCCGCCAGCCTTCCCGGGAGTACCGGCAAGGTGGGCGGGGGGGTCTTTAAACAACTCTGCACTGCCTGTACAGACAGCGCAGAGGGGCTTGTTGGGGGGCCCTTTAAACAGATCTGCGCCTCCCAGCTGGGAGGCGCAGATCTGTTTAAAGGGCCCCCCGCGCGCCCTTAGGGAATCCCCCTGAAGGCACGCGGGGGGCCGAATTTTCCCCCAACTTCTGATCCCCCCCCTGAATTTTGGGGATCTGAAGCGGGACAGTTCGGACTTTGGCACGGCCGGAATAAAAACGGGCCAAATTTTGCCAAATCTGAATTCAACTGAATTTTTTTTCAACAGCCCTACTTCTAGCCCGCCCTCCCCCAGCCAAGGCTGGGCTCATGGCGTGTTACAACATTTGCATGCTTTTTGCATGCTGAATAGCTGCATGATTAAATGAGCATCTATAGTTCCACACACCTTCTACAACCAATAATAATTTTTTGCAAAAATGTCTTTCCCCTCGTTCAGCTTCTACAGAACTCACAAAAGCATATAATAGAACTGCAGAGTCACTTGAACTGGCTAGTTCAAGCCTTCCTTTAATATTAAAAAGGTGCTTTGATTATACTATATCAATTATGAGGCAGCTGAGTATGACCATTTTGATAGATTTGCATTTAAGCTATATTAGTAAAGTAGTTTAATTGAGGCCACTGGTGAAACCACAAAATTGCCTCTATAGAGTGGATATGTATGTATATTCCCCCTCACTAGAAAAATGTGAGTCTCTGTGCATTTTCTACTTTGGTGCAAGGCACTAAAGTATAGAAAGAGAGCAAGCATCCCCTGTTTCATTTCTTTCTGAATTCACTTATATTTTACAATGGAATTGGCAATTATTTACCACTTTTTGCTTCTAGTTATATAGATTGTGCAGGGCTGATTTATTGACATATAAATAACATAGAAAAAATGCGTACATTTTGAAGGAAAACATGGGAGTGAGAAAACAGAAAGTGGCACGAAAGGAGAAAAGAAATCCAAACAGAATTTTGGATGGAAACAGCAAGGATGTGAAATGAAATACCAATTCAAAATTATTCATACATTTTATGCTCATTTCCTCTATCACCTCTTCCCTAGAAGGTCCAGAACATTTCAATTCCCTTTGGTATCTGTCACTAATTTAATATTATATACAGGAAGGGACTCTTTCCGTCTCAAATGTCAAGAGCCACTTTCATACTTACTCAAATTAAATCAACATGTTATATTTGTTAATTATATAGCAGATGAAGCTTTTGCTTTCAATAGACACACGAAAGACTGATGCCCAAAGACAATTCACCTTGTACACATTTTTCAAATATAGACAGTGGAAACAGAAGAAGTGGGATATCATGCATGCTGTTGGATGCACAAAATTTTCTTAATGTGGCCTTTTTTACCCTGACTAAATCTAGAGCGTGTTTTTTTTAATTTGCTTTTTAAATTTTAAACTCTTCAGCACATATTTTATTCCCTTTAAAAGCTGACTGCTGAAGGTAATAGTGACAAGACATAAGAACATAAGAAAAGCCCTGCTGGATCAGACCAAGGCCCATCAAGTCCAGGAGTCTGTTCACACAGTGGCCAACCAGGTGCCTCTAGGAAGCCCCCAAACAAGACGACTGCGGTAACACCATCCTGCCTGTTTTTCACAGCACCTAAGATAATAAGCATGCTCCTCTGATCTTGGAGAGAATAGTATGCATCATGACTAGTATCCATTTTAACTAGTAGCCGTGAATACCTCTTTCCTCCATGAACATGTCCACTCCCCTCTTAAAGCCATCCAAGTTGGCAGCCTTCACCACATTTTGGGGCAGGGTGTTCCACAATTTAACTATGCGTTGTGTGAAAAAATACTTCCTTTTATCTGTTTTGAATCTAACCCTTCAGCTTCAGCAGATGACCCCATGTTCTAGTATTATGGGAGAGGGAGAAAAATTGCTAGGGCCTAGGGACACCTTGGAAGGCTTTAAGAGGGGAGTGGGTATGTTCATTGAGGAGAGGGCTATTCATGGCTGCTAGTCAAAATGGATACTAGTCATGATGCATACCTATTTTCTCCAGGATCAGAGGAGCATGCCTATTATATTAGTTGCTTTGGAACACAGGCAGGACAATGCTGCTGCAGTTGTCTTGTTTGTGGGCTTCCTACAGGCACCTGGTTGGTCACTGTGTGAACAGACTGCTGGACTTAAGGGACCTTGGTCTGATTCAGCATGGCTTTTCTTATGTTCTTATATGGGAATTTCTGTCAAATTCAATTTGGAAATATACACTGCAATCCTAAACATAATTACACTCTTCTAATGACATCCTTGACTTCAATGAACTTAGAATGATATAACACTGCTTAGAATCTCACTGTAAGGTGTTAGGGTAGTGCACTCATCCCTGTAGGGCAGTGGTTCCAAACCTTTTTTTGACCAGGGACCACTAGGACTTTTTTGTTTGGTGCAGGGACCCCAAGGTTCAAAATAAAAATTCTGAGAATTTGAAAATAAACTTTAATCATAACTGTTAGTTAAACATTAAACTTAGAATAATATTTGAATATATTTTTTATAATAGAGAACTTTTAATTGTAAATCAATGTGATTTTTGAGCTTGCATCCTTTTTACAAGCTGGGCAATTCTGGGGCTAATACTGTTGCTCAGAGCTACACAAATATCATCACTTGCTTCCAATCGATTTCTGGTCTTGTTCTTAATTATAAGAAAAGCAGAAAACCCTTGTTCACATAAATAAGTTGTGGAGAAGAGTATAAGATATCGCAAGGCGAATCCCCGAACTGTAGGATATGAAATTGCTTTTTTACACCAGAACTCTTCAAGAGAAACTGATTCAAACACATCCTTACAGTGCCTATCATTTTGAAATTCAATGAGCTCTTCCTGGATTTCTTCTGCAACCTCTTCAACAGCAATACAAAAAGGATTGCAAATCAGCTTTTGGGTATCTTTTGATTCTGACTGATTATATTCCGGGAAGTAACAGTGGAATTCATCGACCAGCATTTGCAAATGACTTCTGATGTTGTCTTGTATATTTGCAGTGATCATGTCATCTTTACTATCATCGACCAGTGCTTTTAATGTCACAAACGCAAAATAATTGTTTTCGCCTACCCATAATTGAAGTTTGCAAATAAAGGCACGCAGTTTGTCTTCAAACATAAAAATATTTCCTACACCTGCTAAATTTATGTTTCCAGGACCTTGCAACTGTAAGTTTACTTTATTCAAATGTGAGAAAATATCCACAAGATAAGCCAAATGCATCTGACTTTTCGAATCAGAAAACAGCTCTAGTAAATCATTAATTTTCTTCTCTGCTAGAAACAGCTCAACCTCTTTTCTTAGTTCAAATAACCTTCCCAGCATATTGCCTTTCGTTAGCCAATGAACTTCGGTGTGGAAAAAAAGAGTCTCATGATTGGAGTCCATTTCAGTGCACAGTTTTTTAAAAAGGCGTGTATTTAAGGCGCTGCTTTTAATAACATTGACCACTTTTATGGCCATTTCCATGGTATTAACAAGGCTTTTAGGAAGAGTCTTGGAAACTAACGCCTGACGATGTATGATGCAATGAGTTGCTATTGCTAAAGGATTCTTCTGTTTTATTAATGTTGCTAGACCAGAGCGTGATCCTAACATGGCTGGAGCACCATCCGTACAGAAGCCAGCGAGCTTTTCCCACATAATGCTATGTTTCTCAAAATACTCCGCTATTATATTCATGATGTCGATACCTTTTGATGTTGTTTCCGCGAAATCAATAATTCCTCTTTAATAGTGTTGTTGTCGTCTAAAAAGCGGACAAATACGAGCAACTGACTGCAATTAGAAACGTCTGTCGATTCATCAACCTGCAAAGCGAAACATGGCGAATTTTTTATTTTCGAAACAAGCTGCTCCTCGATGTCATTTGACATAATTTCAATTCGAGCTTTTACCGTGTTGTTCGATAGAGGTATTTCTTGTATTTTCTTTTTGGCTTCCATCCCTAAAACCTCTTCGACAGCTATCATCAAACAAGGTTTGACGAGTGTTTCTCCTATTGTGTGTGGTTGTGTGAGGCTCGCTTGCACCCTCCCCCGGCCTCCCCAGCCCCTCATGTTCCTTACTTGTTGTGCGCCGCTCCTGCGAGTCACCACCGCACGCCGCCACGCTCTGTGCCCGCAATCCGCCGCCATGCCGCCCGCGTAAATATTAATTTATTATGGGTTTATAACTTTGTTTCGCGGACCCCTGGTTTAGTTCTTGTGGACCCCTGGTGGTCCACGGACCCCTGGTTGGGAACCAGTGCTGTAGGGGCTAAATGTGAGCTGTTCTCAGCCTCAGGACTCTCCTTGCTATGTATTGGTCCCAAGTCTATGTAATTGTCTTCCTTTTGCTCTTCTGCTGTTGGCTGAGAAAATGCTGTAGGTCTCCCCTTACCCATGTGCCTTCTAACACCAGGTTTAGTCATTGGCACAATGTCACTTCCACTCTGTGTTTAAATCTGAGCAGGCTGATCATATTCCAGTGTGTGCTGATGACTGTCTCCCAGTGAGACAGGTCACAGACTCACAACATCCTAGAAAAGGTTTGGTTGTGGAGCCCAGAGGAAAGGTGCAGTTCTTAGTGCTTTTATATGAAATGTTAAATGCTGACAGATGTCACATTTTACGTGTATATTTTACAAAATTTATACCCTGCTGTTCTGCCCCCTTAAGGGCCGCCAAGGCAGATAACCAATTAAAATCATATCTAATAAAACTGCACCTTTAAAAACCATTAAAAGCAACACAAACACATCATTAGTAATTATACCCATTGAAGACCAAGTTAAAATATACATACAAAACATCAAAAGCACATTTAAAACACTGGGCAGGCAGGAGGGATCACTGAAGAAATGCTGAACAAAAGAACAAAAGAAACGCGCTGGTGGAAGATGGCACCAGAAGGGGACAGATGTGTTTCCCTGGGGAGAGAGTTCTAGAGTTTTAGCGCCACAACTGAGAAGGCAATCTCCCAAGTTGCCACTAGCTTTATCTCCAAAGGTGGAGGTATCAGCAGATGACTGCAGTAGTCATGTAAGCTCATAAGAAAAAAGGCTGACCTTCAGGTATGCTAGTCCCAAATCATATATGGCTTTAAAGGTCAACACTAGCACCTTGAATTGTGCCTGGAAACAGATCGGGAGTCAGTGTAGATAGGCTAAGATTGGAGAGATATGGTCTCTACAACCTACTCCACTCAACATCCTGCTTACAGCATTCTGCATCAAGTTTCTAAACACTTTTCAAGGACAGCCCCACATAAAGCGCACAGCACTGTCCAGAAAAGGCCACAGCTGGCTAACCAGTTGAATCTGATAAAAAGCACTGCTGGTGTCAGTTGCCACCTGCTTACCTTTGGTGCAAGGGAACAGAGAAAATAATTCTTGGTGTGCCTTTTAACTCTACATTTCTATTAGTGCCATAGACTACCATGTGAAACATTTATTCTCTTTCTTCCAATTAAGATTAGGATAAGTGATAAAATTTAACACTCTAGAAAAATATTCTCTCTCTGTCCTGAGAGAAGAAATAATTAAAAATGGTTGTGATTATTGTTAATTATTTATAACACATCACAGAAGTATAATTCAGTGGGTGAACAATGTTAACCATGCAGCCAAGTGAACACAGTGTCTATCTTTGCCCCCCCAAAATACAAGGGCTCATATTGCAAATGAGTCCAGTCTAGTGAAAAAACAAAACAAAAAAGATAAAATGGAGACTCATCTGCAGAGGTCTTATTATTGTTCTAGTGTTTCAATGGAATGACTCAGAAAATGCTTTCATAACCAGTTATATGTTCACTACTGTGACTTATTCCGGTATCAGTTGGGAACTGAAAGTGCTCCAGCACAATCACTACTGAATCCTTGCTACTTGCAGTTTGTTCTCTTTCACACATATACACATTCTGTACAAATAATGAGCACAAAACACCTTGGTTACAGGGACATTACCCCTTAATATGGATCTCACCAAACACAAAACACTCTAAAGTTTGGAGATATACATTCTCTTTTTCTTAACTTCCCATGTTGTCCTATACGAGTAATCCCTGGTCTCTAAATTCTACCTTCCTACAAACAATAATAAAAAAGCTATCTGGAGGAGTGGGCAGTTTTTCTTCCCAATATTCATTTCCTACTCTACATACATTCTGACTGCAAATCTTTAGAGGGTGCCTTTGAAGAATGACAATATCCCCTTACAGCCAAACTGAGAAGTACAGTGGGTGGTTTGCACCTGCTGTATTAGTGCAGCAATATGGTAGCTTATTGTGGCGTCGTAGTGTATTATATTTTGAGGAAGCACAAGATGGAGCATTTACATTATTCCAGTAGGTCCCTGTAGTATAACTTGCATCAACTGGCTTTAAAATTGCTACGGAAAGTTTTTTTTTTTCATTTGTTGCCTGTTCTAACAGTTTAACAAAAAGTGACTAAGGCCATGTCTGCTGAATAACAAACATTATTCAAAACTGCCTCTAAGACAGGAAGAGAAAAACAGAAGTGAAGTTTATGTAATATTTGTGATCTTCCCAAAAAAATCATAATCTAAAAACTAGCAGAAACAGCAGCAATAAGAATAAAACTGGCATCTATTCTTTTAGAGCCGTTGTTGGTCTCCCTGCATTTCCTTTCATTTTTCTATGGGCAATTATGTAATGAGGCTTGTCATACCGGCAGATGAACAATGAGAAAATGCATAAAATAATGACAATGTAAACATTGAGTCCCACAAACCTTTTAGTAGGCAAGAGTAAACTTTTCAACTGAGAGGCAGTGTGGTGTAGTGGTTAGAATATTAGATGAGGGCCTGGGAGACCCAGGTCTGAATCCCTGCTCTGCTAGGCAAGACTGCTGCATGACTGAGGGCCAGCCACATGCTCTCAGCCTTACCTACATCACGGGGTTTTGTGAGGATAAAATAGAGGTGAAGAGAATGATGTAAGCTGCTTTGGGTCTCCACTGGGGAGGAAGACAGGGTAGAAATGAAGCAAATAAATAACCTTGTTAATGCAAGTGGTTTGAATTACAGCAAGAAATGCAATTGGTGATAACATCTGTTAAATTCCCAAGTTGGAAACAAATGTGAAGGCATTTAAGGGGCCTCTTTGGCTTCGGAAGAGAGCAAGAGGACCATATGTAAGCAGAATTAATGTAAATTAGTGTAATTGCAAAAATGTTATGTTTGGTCTAAGGACCGTAATAAATCTACTTTAAAAATGCAAATTAGTGTAAAATGTATTTTGGAGGTCAAAATATTTATTGTTCCTATCAGCTCCCCATCTCTCCTGCTTAGTGTTCCGTTCACTGGCCTGCATGCTTTGAATGGAAGTGATGGCTCAGTGTTTTCCTGATTGCAAAATATGTGCATTTTGAAGACTTGGGTACATCCAAGTTTTTAGACTTACAGTGCAATCCTAAGGGGGGGGAAGGGGCCTGGAGGTGGCGTGACCCCTGCACTGGCATAAGTGCCACTTGTGGCATCCACATAGACGCATGGTGCAGGGCAGCACCAGTTCAACTGTGGTGGCAATGTTCCTCCAGCACAAGGGCTCATGCTGGCATCAAAGGGGGCATTCCTTGGGACGGGGCTGACTTTAGCCCCGGGAATGCCCCCTTTTGCCGGCGTGCACTTATGCTAGCAAAAATGGTGGCATGGCCCCATGGAACTGTATACAGAAATTCCCATAGGGTTGCCAACGGCAGAAGATTTTGGGGGTGGATCCTGAGGAGGGCAGAGTTTGGGGAGGGGAGGGACTTCAATGCCATAGAGTCCAATTGCCAAAGCAGCCATTTTCTCCAGGTGAACTGATCTCTATCGGCTGGAGATCAGTTGTAATAGCAAGAGATCTCCAGCTAGTACCTGGAGGTTGGCAATCCTAATTTCTGTGCAGCATGCTGCACGCAGCACAGCAAACCACTCAGGAGGTGGCCCAGCTGTGCCATGGCTGTGCCATCCTGAGCTGCGCCACAACTACCCTCCCTTTGGATTGCGCTACCCAAGCACCCTGCAAAGATGGGGAAGGGTTCATTTAGAAAGGAGTACTGGAGATAAGCTACCCTAAGCTCCTTGGAGGAAGGCAGGATGAAAATATGCTAGATAGACAGTCAGACAAATTAATTGCTAAGGATTGACAGATCTGGGCAGATATGAACAGATAGAGCAATTTGCACTGGACCTGAATAACATGAATACAAACCAGCTATTTATAAACAGAGCATATACTGTTTCCCCTTTCTTCAGTCAAGATTCAGTTTCTGAGCGATGCCCTTCAATGCTGCCTCAGTAGGGATGCCAGGTCCCTCTTCACCAGCAGCAGGAGATTTTTGGGGTGGAGCTTAAAGAGGGTGGGGTTTAGGGAGGGGAGGGACTTCAATGCCATCGAGTCAATTGCCAAAGCGGCCATTTTCACCAGGGGAACTGACCTCTATTGGCAGGAGATCAGTTGTAATAGCAGGAGATCTCCAGCTAGTACCTGGAGGTTGGCAACTTGATGCCTCAGACTGTTTTGGATAAAATGCAGGCCTTAGTTTTCATCATTCTGGCATTTCAGAAAACCTTCTACTTGACAGCTGGATTAGGGTTGCCAGGTCCCTCTTTGCCAGCGGGAGGTTTTGGGGGCGGAACCTGAAGAGGGTGGGGTTTGGGGAGGGGAGGGACTTCAATGCCATAGAGTCCAATGGCCAAAGCAGCCATTTTCTCCCAGTGAACTGATCTCTATCGGCTGGAGATCAGTTGTAACAGCAGGAGATCTTCAGCTAGCACCTGGAAATTGGCAACCCTGCGCTGGATGAATTTTCAAAATAATGTTGTCTGCTTCTTCTCTCAACAAATATACCTCAATGAGGTTGGGCGGTGATGGCAATAATTTAGTGATGAAGGCCTATGACAATGGAAGATCAGGGCTGTGGTGGGTGGATGGATGGTTACAAGCATTATGGAAGAACTATGGCCTGATTATTAGAATCTCCTCATCCAATGTTTATGAAACATTTAGTTCTGTGAGGATCTTCTACAGTTATGAGCGTGATTTTTTCCCCTCTATCCACATTCTGATCCCAACTTATCAGAAAAGATGTCCCACAGTCAAAATCCTCTGTACAACTCATGACCTTTAAAGCAAAGCCAAAGTGAAACTTCTTGTTGAATTCATCATAGACAAATAAAATAGATCCTTACATGCTCTGAGCTCTTTCCATGGTTTGTTTTCTCTGCTCTCTGCCATAACAAATTCTGGCAAGTTGGCTCCTATGTAACTGGTAGGTAGCATCTCTTACCCTTCGGTCAGGTCAGGCTAGTTCAGTACATGGCAGTCATCTAATAACAAGAAATAGTGATGGTTTTTATACCCCACTTTTCTCTACCTTTTAAGGAGTCTTAAAGCTGCTTACAATCACCTTCCCTTCCCCTCCCCACAACAGACACCTTGTGAGGGTAGGAGAAATATCTTATCAGGAGTTACACGGACAATTAGGGTTGCCAGGTGGCTCTGGAGCTGCAGCCACATGTGCACATGACCATATGCACGCAATGGTGTTACTACCAGGTTTGCCCCTGGAAGTGCTACATCGCTGCAGCTTATTTAGCACTCAACCCCCCAAAATGTGGAGGCTCGAGTGCTAAATTGGCCGAGGTGATGCGGAGCTTCTGGAAGTGAACCCAGAGGTGACATCATCGCATGCATGCAGCCGCGCTCGCACACGACTACCACAGCCCCGACCCCTAAAACCTCCCACCAATCCTGAGAGAGAGCGTGGCAACCCTACAGACAATTCATACTTTATAACAAATAATTCTATCCCCTGGACCGTTCTCTTTTCTTGTTTTTAGTTTTCTCTTTTAGATTGATTTTGATTGCAATAAAGAAGTTGGGCTACATTCTGCAATCCATGTGAGTTAGGGTTTCCAGGTCCCTCTTCGCTACTGGCGGGAGGTTTTTGGTATTTGCTTCTAAAGTTTGCCGGGTTTTCTGTATATCCATTTTTATAGTAACTGTTTCTTTTTTGCCTGATCTATAATAAGCAACATCAAGTCAATTGAGCAACGATTCAGAATGGCCACCCATTTATCCTTAAATTCAACATTTTCTCTAAACAGGGTGGGAATTTTGTTTATTCTAAGGCCTCTCGGGATAATGTTAGTTCTTACATAATCTGATAGCACAGCAGCATGTAATTCAGTACGAGTAAGTTTTTTCAAACGATAACTCAATGCTGACATATCAATTTCATCTTTCTCAAACTCAACATCACATACACTAGGTAAATCTTTCAAAATCAAATCACGTTCAGCTACACTGAAGGCAAACGTATTAGTCATATTCGCCATCGTGCCACTCAGAAGTGAGGGAGAAACTAGACACCACTGTACTGGTATCAACAGATAAGGAAATTAGTACAGGAGCGAAAAGATACTTGGAGTGCAAAATATATTTATAAGCTACTGTGTCTAAACAAATACGCACAGGCAATCATACACAAATCTGAACAAAATTATCATACATCAACAGTACATACCATCTCAAGGACGGCAATAAACAAGGAAAGTATATCTATACAAGAGTGCAATGTCTCTCACTGTATGCACATCATTTTCTGTATAAGTATCATACAGGTAAGTAATCAGTTTTGTAAATGTTATTGTATAGTTCAAGAAGGATTTGCTTCAAGGAAGATTGCTTCAAGGAAGATACGGCCGTTTCAAATTCTTTAGATTCTTCATCAGTCTTTCCTATGCAATAATAAATTAATTTAAAATTCCAGAATCCCTTTATAAATATTTTAACTATAAATATAAGCATAAAAAATAAGAATTACTTACAAGCATATTCCTCTATATTGCACATCTCCAATAAGTTAATTTCAAAGTGCTGCATGCATTTCAAATCCCACAAAGGGTAATGTTGGTAAGTATAATCTTGTATGCAATGTGAAACTAATTTCCTAAATACCCTTCAGTAGGAGAGAGTCTCTGAGTTAATCGCGTACATCTGTGCTGTGCACGAGAGCTGCAATTTCAACCCCTCTTAAAGATACACAGACCTATTTTCTACAGAAAGCAAGACAAATCGTTCTCCAAATTTAAACCGTGCGGGGTTACAGTATTTAGAATATGAATGAAATATGATTCTTTCTGCCTAAGTAATCTTTCATTGTCGTCTCTGTTGAATCTTTTGGGATTTAGTCGCCATAGTACAAAAAAACGGAGATCGTTTTCGCTATGGCGAAAATGGAGAAAGTGGTCTACAACTGGGGCTGTAACCACTTGTGCTCTAATCCTGGATCTGTGCTCAAGTACACGTGTCTTGACAGCTCGAATACTCGATCCAACGTAAATTTTGCCACACGGGCAAAGTAAACAATAGACACAATATTTAGTAAGACAATTGGTGAAGGATTGTAACCGGAAGGTGAAGCTGCAATCTGTTCTTTAAATCCCTTCACTTCTAAGGCAAAG
This sequence comes from Euleptes europaea, assembly GCF_029931775.1. NCBI lineage: Eukaryota > Metazoa > Chordata > Lepidosauria > Squamata > Sphaerodactylidae > Euleptes > Euleptes europaea. The sequence continues at coordinate 60,578,445 of NC_079316.1, read as the reverse complement.
TTACACCGAGGCATCCATTGCATTTGAAGTGTCCTACTGAAGATGGTGTGTATGATTATAGATATCAGAATGCACCAATCTGTCTTTGATGGAAGAAGTTTTTCTATACCCAATTTTGGGTGGATTATTGCATCCCGGGATATCGGCCAATAAGTGCCAGTGTCTTTTTATTAACTCCTGATAAGAATTTATTATTGCATAGGAAAGACTGATGAAGAATCTAAAGAATTTGAAACGGCCGTATCTTCCTTGAAGCAATCTTCCTTGAAGCAAATCCTTCTTGAACTATACAATAACATTTACAAAACTGATTACTTACTTGTATGATACTTATACAGAAAATGATGTACATACAGTGAGAGACATTGCACTCTTGTATAGATATACTTTCCTTGTTTATTGCCATCCTTGAGATGGTATGTACTGTTGATGTATGATAATTTTGTTCAGATTTGTGTATGATTGCCTGTGCGTATTTGTTTAGACACAGTAGCTTATAAATATATTTTGCACTCCAAGTATCTTTTTGCTCCTGTACTAATTACCTGGAGGTTGGCAACCCTAATGTGAGTACCAAGATTTACTTCATTACCACAGTGATATCACAAAATAAACTATAGCCCATTCTGTCAGATGCAAACAGAGTGACATTCAGTTGTTAGAGAGGTTTATACCCCAAACTATAAACAGCAGAATGTGTGTGTGTGTGTGTGTGTGTGTGTGTGTGAACTATTACAAAGAGAGGTCAGATGGCCAAATTTCCCAGGACATAGGTGCCACAAGATTATGTTATTTTGGCTAAAACAGTGTAGCACCCCATATTATATATAAACATCTTGAGGATTTAAGAATTCTCTAAATCTCTGAAGAGTTTTTTAAAAAATTAATTTATATACTTCATTTATAGCCTGCTTTCCTCACTAAGATTCAAGCTGGATTAAGAATTTTTTTAAATAAATGCAACCATACACCATAAAACATCCAATAAATACTGGCATAGAATTTGAAAACAACAAGAGCAATAAACTGCACACTAGCACCATCTTAAATCTCAGCTGTTCCTGAAGGAACAGTTTTATTTCTGGGATTTTTATAGAGTGATTTTAATGAGTGTCTTTGTTGTATTGTATTGTGTGTTTTATGTTTGATTCTGCTGCCTTGAATATTGTTTTAACAGAAAGCTGTCCTATAAGTTTCTTAAAAACCAACAAATAAAATATTGCTCATTTTTATTCTTTTTTGTTTGTTTGGTTAGATCTTATATTTTAAATCAATACAATAGCAGGAAAGAGGTGGAAGGGCAAGCATATCATGCAAGAGGACCTTTGTGGGGAATAAGTTTTGAATGATTTTAGTAGAGCCATATCTGCATGTTATTAGCACATCACCTGCTTAGGAGGAATTAACTCTATTGTATGGTGGGTGAACTCCTCTTATACTTTAGCTGCTTTAAAGCAAAAATATCCTCTTACCTGAGTCTCTCCTATGGGTCAGAAGTACCACTGTCTGCTCTGATTACCAGCGAAGCCTTGTCAGGGCAGAACGACCGTGAGAGCAGAGAACATAGGAAAGCAGCACAGAAGCAACAGTTGGCAAGCAACATTATTTGAATATAAAGCAAGTCATGGTGCTACTTAGAAAGTGTTCTTTAGCAGTGAAAAAGAGTCAGCATTTTGCAGAATTTCTCATTTGATTCCCCCTCCCCACCCCCTGAAGTTCCAGGAAACATAACTGAATGGTACGAAATGTCTAAAATCCATGCATTGCTAAGGCCACATTTCACCTTGCTTTGTCACATATTTCAAGTGTACTTTGTGCATCATTTTCTGAACAAGATGATTCATGTCAACTTGTAAAAATCTGAACTTGTAAAAATTGAAATGTGGGCATATTAGTATGAGTTCCAAGAAATCAGGTCTTCTTGATCTTGTTATTTAAAATATTTATATGTTATCTTTCTCTGCCCAAGGGTACCTGAGATGATATGGAACTAGGGTTGCCAATCTGCAGGTTCTAGCTGGAGATCTCCTGGAATTACAACTGATCTCCGGTGACCGAGATCAGTTCATGTTAAGAAAATGGCTGCTTTGGAAGGTGGATTCTATGGTATTCGACTCCTCCCCAAATCCCATCCTCCTCAGGCTCCACCCCCAAAATCTCCAAGTATTTCCCATCTCAGAGCTGGCACCCCAAACACATAGGGTTGCCAACCTCCAGGTACTATCTGGAGATCTCCTGCTATTACAACTGATCTCCAGCAGATAGAGATCAGTTCACCTGGAGAAAATGGCCACTTTGGCAATTTTACTCTATGGCATTTAAGTCCCTCCCCTCCCCAAACTCTACCCTTCCCATCCCAAAAACCTCCCACCCGTGGTGAAGAGGGACCTGGCAACCCTACCTTCACAGTACTTAAAAAGACAATTATCTTGCCCTATTTACAACCAATAAAATCAATGTTAAAACATGGTATTGTGGAATTGCTATGTCCAATACTTTGACTAGGTGGATTTGGCTTAAAGTGAAGCCCTGTCCTGGATAGCCCAGGTTAGGCTGATCTCATCAGATCTCAGAAGTTAAACATGGTTGATCCTGGCTAGTAGTTGGATGGGAGACTTCCAAGGTATACAATGGTTATGATGTGGAGGCAGGCAATGGCAAATCACCTCCGAACATCTCTTGCCTTCATAACCTTACAGAGGTCACCATAAGGCAGATGAGACTTGATAGGGGGAGGGGGAGGCCTCTGACAAGGATTTCTACTTTTTCTCAGTGAATAAATCTCATCTAGTATCATCAGAGCTTGGAAAAGGTTCCATGCTTAAACAAGTGAACAAATTCAAACAATTTCTATATAGTGGGTATTAAACTCCCTAGGATAAAAATGTGAACATTTCGGCAACATAAATATTTATACTTTCATCTATTATTTATGTGTAGATCTTTCCCCAGTCCTTTCCCACTTGAGCATAGAAGCATCCCCACATTAAGGAAAGAGATCATTAAGGTGTAATATAAGTCTCTAGTGGCATATATTTTTGTTTTAGGTGTTTAACTTATTGCTGTGCCTTGTCACTTGAGGGACTGAACTAATAATTGCGTTTTTTTCTGAGCAAAACCACTAGTCTTTAATTTTATACAAAAAGTAATTAAAAATTAGAGCCTCTCTAGTGTTCAGACACAATGCCAAAGAAAGCAGGACTGACTTGCAACAGTCTTTTCAAAAAAGCCTGAATTCAAAGACAACCAATAGTGCAATTCGGAGGGGGGAGGAGCAACAGAGGAATTTGGGAGTGAGTGCTTAGGGAGCCAATCGGCTGCTGAGCTAGTGTATTTCAGAGATACGCTGGCGTAACTTGGAGATACACCAGTGGAGCATCCTGACATTAATGCATCTTTGCTGAGCACTGGCACAGCAACACTACGTGCCACAAGAACAATCCCCTGTGCAGGCGGGTGTGGGGTTGGGTACATGTTCATAGCAGGAGTTTGTTGGCTCCCCGGGCAGACCTGTCATGGGAATGCCCCCCCCCAGCAATGGCGCCACCTCCCCCACAGTGCCCTGAGGATCACAGGAGACTGACAGGAATCACAAGCTGCATTCATCGGCTGATGTTCTATCCCTTTATCAGGGCAAATGGGAACTCCTGGTGGCCAATAAAATATTTGGTCTATGTGTAGGCACTGCCAAATGCCAAGCTGCATAGCGCTAGAGTACATCTAGGTTTGCCAGGTCCCCTCTTACCTTTGGGGGAAATTTCTTTTGGGCAGGGTTGGGGGGAGCGATCTGGAGTTTTGAGGATATAGAATTTCATTTCTGTAGAAATGTAAGGAAGCACAGATGTATGGTTTTTTCAAGACAGGAATTTTGTGAATCAGGTGCATTTCTTAACAGCCACCCCTGCTTTGTTATAGAAATTTCTGAAGCAATTTCATTATATGTTTGACAAATGCATTGCTCTGAGCAGCCATTAGTCCAAATTTACAGGCAAATCCCAAATGGGCAGGCATACATGGTGAAAAACTGAGGTAGATGAAGATCAGCTCAGGAATATTGTTTACAAACAGGGGAACTACTATGATTAAGCAGTTAGAGTTTGCATTTTTGTACATTATGGCTTGGATTCCTAGTATTTCTGCAGGTACAAGGACTTCCGCTCATGGAGTGAGATTTTTTCTGCCTCCTCCCTCTCACAGGAACCTGAAATGCCACCAAACAGGATTTCAGAAGACATTTGGGATTTCTGTGGGAAGGGGATAGTAGGAAAATCTCAAGTGATAACCCTTGCATGAGCAGAAATGCTAATTGGGATCCAAATCTGTGTTCATGTTTTTGGGAAGTTTTTTTTTTAATTCACCATGCTAAAGATTTTCCAAATCTCTAAAATTGAAGAGGATTTACAATCAGTTTCAATCTGATCACATGCAGTGCAGTTCTTACTTGTAAACACCTTTGTGCAATATTTAGTGCTTGCAAAAGTACAAATAACTGATCAGGTATGTTCACATTATCTTCATATTCAATTTCAGAAGACTATTCTTCTGCCAGGTAGAATACAAATCCCCATTCCATTGGTTCTTTTCTCCCTTACATTGATCAGCCCTGTTTATGTGCCATGGTATGTCCCATGCTATGCTTGGTGGGCACTTAATGAAGCTAAGCAACTCTGGGTCTTATTGGTGGAAAACCACCAAAGACCTCTTGAGCAATCTGCTTTGAGTTCTGTGGTGGAAGAAAGGCAGATAATAAGTGTAATAAATGTTTGAAGCACATTCTGCTGAAACCAATGGAATGTAAATCCTAGTTAAATGTGTTTAGGATTTTTGCTCTACAGAAACACAGTAAAGATGTATGTGTAAAGAACTTCAAGGGAGAACTTTGGTATTCAAGGGTAACACACACATTGACTTGTCAGTCTTCACTTACTTCAGTTTAGATTTTTATGACTGCTTTCTGCATTTGTAATTTTTAAAAAACAGTTAAGAACTGTGTGCCCTTTCCCACAATGTACCAGACATTAAAATTAGCGTTGCCAACCTCCAGGTACTAGCTGGAGATCTCCTGCTATTACAACTGATCTCCAGCCGATAGAGATCACTCCCCCTTGGAGAAAATGGCTGCTTTGGCCATTGGACTCTATGGCATTGAAGTCCCTCCCCTGTCCAAACCCCGCACTCCTCAGGCTCCACTCCCAAAACCTCCCACCGATGGCGAAGAGGGATCTGGCAACCCTATATTAAAAATAGGATTATTTCAGAGAGTAGCTGTGCTGGTCTGCAGTAGAACAGTTAGATTCGGGTCCAGTAGCATCTTAGAGAACAACAAGATTTTCAGGGAATAAGCTTTCGAGAGTCTTTGTTCCCCCTGACAGAAGGTTGATGGCAAACGAACTTGGTGGCAAAACCCCCTTTTCTATTCCCTGCTGCTGTGCTGGGAAAAGAAGCACCCACTGAATTTCTGCCAGCGATGGAGTTTTGAGCCTAAAGCCTTCATCAGGAAAAAGCAAACAGGTGGCAAGCCTTAATGGACATTATCAAAGGGAATAATTTAACTCGTCCACTGAATGAAATAAGCAAGTCAGCTGCAAAACGATGAGAATACCAACGGAACAGCAGCTACGAAATCAAGCTCAGGGACTTCAGAACAAGGCTGGCTGATGATATATTGTGAAATTCCCAGATCTTTTATTGTGGCAGAAGGGGCTAGTTAAAGCATGTCCATCAGCATCAGAAAAACAGTTCCAGTAATAGCGTGGTGTCAAGGTATTATTCCTCTGCGCTGAACTGGATGATAGCAGCAGCTGCAGCTATGGGCAAAATTAATTTCTGGCACTTACTGAAACAAGCAATGGCCAACTGGAAATAGTCACTACTGTTAACAATGCAGGTCCTGCCCTGCCATAATACAGCCAAGCTGGTCCGAGACTTGAGAGCCAAAGAAATGTCCTTCTCAGGAAGAATGACATCAGCATGTTTCTTCTTTGAACTTCTACTCCACAACGGTAAAGTAAAGCCATTCCTTCCCAGTATCTCTCTGCCTGTTTATTAGATTTAGCCAGCATGGAAGACCCAAGGTCAAATCTCTCTCAGCCTAACCTACCTAACAGGGTTGTTGTGAGGATGAAATGTAGAGAGAGAGAACTATGGTGTAAGCTGCTTTGGGTCCACATTGGGGATCTAAATGGGGGTATAAGTATCTAAATAAATAAATAGATAGATGGCCAGATTTGTAGAAAACAATCTGCCCAGTCCTTGTAGATGCTTGAAGTTTTTTTTTTTAAAGGAAGTACCTACCTGAACCATATGGGTGATGCTGAATAGGAAGATGTAGTCAAGGGAAGAAAGAAGAATCAGAGTGTATGAGTAGGGTTGCCAGGTCCCTCTTTGCCACCGGCGGGAGGTTTTTGGGATGGAGCCTGAGGCGGGCAGGATTTGTAGAGGGGAGGATCTTCAATGCCATAGAGTCCAATTGCCAAAGCAGCCATTTTCTCCAGGTGAACTGATCTCTGTTGGCTGGAGATCAGTTGTAATAGCAGGAGATCTCCAGCTAGTACCTGGAGGTTGGCAATCCTATGTATGAGCCAGCCATTATAAGAGTACAGCAGAGCTTATTTTTACATTAAAAAAAACTAAATCAGTAGGGTTGCCAACCTCCAGGCAGTGGCTGGAGACCTCCTGCTATTACAACTAATCTCCAGCCGACAGAGATCAGTTCCCCTGGAGAAAATGGCCTCTTTGGCAATTGGACTCTCTGGCATTGAAGTCTCTCCCTTCTCCAAACCCCACCCTCCTCAGGCTCCACCCCTGAAATCTACAGGTATTTTCCAACCTGGAGCTGGCAACCCATTACCCACTTCTGTTCACAATTATGGCTTATATGCAGCCTGTGGAGCTCTGCGCCAAAGCTCTTTGTAGAGAGCACTGTGTCACTCCTTCCATAGCACTTCTGCACCCCATTGCAAAATTGAGAGACAAATTAAATTACAGGCAGACTGAGATGGAAGGGATTATTTTTATTATTTATAAGGAGGTGAAAGATCAAAGTGACGAGAGTGTGAAGAATAATTCAAAACCTTTAGGTGATAATGTCTGTCTCCTCATTGAACTGTGTTGTCTATAATGGACTTCCACCAATTATCATTTACAATATCTTTGCAATGTAGACATGACATTGGCAATGATTTATATATTTCTTCTATATTTATATATTTCTAGTTTTTCTCCTTCTCATACCCTGGACACAATGGAATGACCCTAGTAGGCAGTTAGGCAGGAAGACAGAAAAGAAGGCCATTTATTTATGGCTGTTTCCTCGCGGTCACTCTGCTGACTACTTTGGGGCTTTGCCTTGATTTTGCATGCGTTTCCTGACCACCAGAGGTCACCTCGCTCTCCCTGCGTGTTTCTGCCCATTTTGCCCGGGTTTTCTGAATGCTGGCTAAACACGAATCCAGAAAACATGGGCAAAATGCACAGAAAGGCGAGGGGAGAGCAAAGCAACCTCTGACGGCCGGAAAAAGCATGCATAATCAATGCAAAGACAGAAAAACAGTGCCAGGCAGACACAAGTATTCAGAGGAGATTTGGAGCGCCTTCGCTGGTGTGTTTTATAAGATTTTTGCTTGAACTCTTTCTTCCCATAATGTCCAATATTACTGTGGACAGCTTTTTTTGTTCAGTGCAATGCTGGTTATAAAACTTCAATGCACCTCACTCTGTAAATAGGGGTCCTATCGTCTTCCATCCTTCCAGCACTCATCTTTTCCTTACCCTGCTTTTCCCAGTCATGTGCAAAAAGACTACACACATGCACAATTTGTACATATGCTGTCACTAGGGTTGCCAGGTGCCCGGTGGTGGCAGGCATCCCCCTGCCAATCCACCCCCCCTGCCTGCCGACCAGCTGAGGGTCGGTGAGCAAATGTGCATGCGCACCTACACACTGCGGCACGTCACTTCCAGTTTACACCTGGAAGCGCCGCATCACCAGGAGCCTTATGTGAGTTTGAGTGGTAAAAGGCCCCTTGCAATGCATTTACACACAGAAGTGCCACATCACAAGGAGCATTTTACCACTCAAACTGGGAGTTTGAGTGGTAAAAGGCCCCTTGCGATGTGGCACTTCCAAGTGTAAGCTCTGCCCCAGAAACTTCCCACCGGAGGAGAGGGGGGACCTGGCAACCCTTGCAGTCACTGTGCTCATGATATGTTCTGGCACGTGGCACCTAGGAGCTGAAACAACAGGCTCAATCCTCCTTCCCTAGCCTGTATGGTTTCCATGCACCATATTTCAACACTTCTGTGCCAAGAATGAAATTAGTTTCAATTTGTGTTTTATCAATTATTCATTTCCCAATAAATTATTTCAAAGGAAGTGAAATTAAATGGGGGTCTTCTTGAACAGAGGTATACTAAATCATTAGCTGGTTATTAATCTGCAATATGTACAAAATTGTAAGAACTGTCTCAGTGGTCTTAAATTGTTTTCTCTGTCTCGAGTCCTCTGACTGGTTCAAAGACACTTCTGGACTTATATTCATTTATTCCAAAATCATTCCAAAATTCTGCACATTTGAACACCATGTGTGCTTTAATGTATGCATTAAATGTAGGTGGTGTGTGTGTGTGGTTGTATTTTTTAATGGAAATTTAGTTAAAAATTGAAATATAAGCAACACATGATTCTTAGCGTACATAATTACAATACATAATTCTAAATTAAATGTAATAATTTAAGGATATGAAATATAGTGTATATAGCAGCATATCAAATTGTAGCTCTTGGTATTTTTATGGAATATAAAAAATTATGTGATAAAAAATGCAAGTGCCTTTGTTTACAATGGGTAGAATCCAAACTATGCTGACTAGAGCTAAGCCTGTGCAAGGAATCTTTGCCACCTCCCCTTCTTTCTGCAGCCTCCTTCAGTCTCCCAAAAGCCACTGGGACCTCACAGGAATGTTTTGGTGCAGTAAGGGTCGCCAACCTCCAGGTACTAGCTGGAGATCTCCTGCTATTACAACTGATCTCCAGCCGATAGAGATCAGTTCACCTGGAGAAAATGGCTGCTTTGGCAATTGGACTCTATGGCATTAAGTCCCTCATCTCCCCAAACACCACCCTCCTCAGGCTCCACCCCAAAACCCTCCTGCCGGTGGTGAAGAGGGACCTGGCAACCCTATGTGCAGTCTAGAGACCACAGGGGAAAGGTGAATTGGCAGAAATTACCCTCAGATTTGGTGCAATCTCCAGTCAGTCGCACAAAAAATTGTGTCATGTAGGTCTCTGTGTCTTCTGTTGATTTCCCCTTTACTCTTGTGCCATATCACATGCTGATTCTGGGTCTCCCCCAGCCCCTAGGAGAAACTAAGGAGGCCAAAGGCTACAGAAAGTTGTGGGGAATGGTAAACATCTCTTCACTTTCCCTGCAGTAATCTGGATCCAACTTGATCATTAGGAATCTGCACAGTATTAGAAATCGAGATGTAAGCTGCCACAGCCTAAATTCATTCTAAGGGCTGTTAGCTTCACTGTTAGCTTCACTGGGCCATTCAGTGCTTCCCCGTCCCCTAATCTTTTGATCCACTATGCTTTACTTATGACTGTTCAATGCTGGAATGCAGAAGAGAAGGTACTTTACTTTATTACAGTCATAGACCAGCATAACAGTGATAAAAACAAATATAATAAATAAAATCAGAATACAATAGACAGTTAAATTACATTAAATTAACATTAAATGATCATTCTAAAATCTGAGGTCTATCTAAAATCAAGATTACTGGTGCCTTCATATAAGCAGGAGAACATTCATCACCTTTACCAATCCAGTCTGAAACTATAGGTAGTAGTTACATTGGCATAAATGTAGAGCAAATAAGCCAGGAAAGGGAGAAACATAGGCCATTTATGCAGGGCTGTTTCCCTGCTGTCACCCCCACCAACTGATTCAGGGCTTTACAATGCTCTCCCATGGAGAATGGGGGTGACCCCCTTGGGGGCCCATAAAATTGGACCCCCTGTCCCAAACTTTACCAAACTTTGGGGTTCATGCAAGGAGAGTCCCTTGCAACTACCCTGAAAATTTGGTGACTCTATCTCAAAAAATGCCCCCCAGAGCTCCTCAAAAAAATCCCCATAGAAAAAAGGCTGGGGGAAGACCAAAGCAAAAATAAATAAATCCAAATACCTATTTGACTTTTCTGCGATCGGCTATCCAGCTTAGGTGTGATTCCCGGTTTTAATATTCAGCCAAAATTATACCTGAAAGAAGCCCAAAAGGCCCTTTTCAAGTTTATTTTCAGTCCAGTAAACCTGATATGCACAGCCCTATTGCCAGGACTCTTATATGGTGGGACGCCTTCCGCCAATTGTCTCTGATTCCCACAGCCACAGAGAAAAATAAACAAAAAACCTGCTGCCAGCTTCTGTGCGGGTATATCATTTCTGGGCACAACCTAGAAATGACAATAGGAATCACTGGAAACTTTATGGTTTTAACATAGAGTTTCCAGCAATTCCTAGAGCTGCCCATTGTTACTTCTAGGTTGTACCTGGAAATGACACAGTGATGTCACTGCTGTAACATGCTCCCCCATGTCCCCACTCCCAAACCCTCCTGCTGCTTGCCAGGCTCAGCCTGTTAAACCTACCTATAAGCCAGAGATCTTATTGTTAAATTATGTAGTTGATATGCCTAAAAATCTTCAAGCAGTAGTTTTACATGTGATTATCACAGCCAGATTGGTCTTTGCTAGGAACTGGGAAAAAAAAAAGGCCTAAGATTAATAACTGTCAATGAAACCTATGTGCTGGTAAAATGAACGTCCTACCAACAAAATAGGATACTTCCAGAGATACTTCCATTATTGTTGAGGGTTGTGCAGAGAATGGAAACTGCAGCCAAATGTGAGAAACAGAGTTCTTAGTTTCACAGAGTTTTTTTATGGTTCAAGCAGACATGTTGGTTTTGTACCCATTATGTATACTCTTTTATTATGCATGTTGTTTTATTGCATCAAATAAATATTTAAAAAGTGCTAGATGGACGTTTGTGACTGACTTCGTTTTCCAAGCCACAAGCCTTGTCTTTTCTAAAAGGAGAGGGAATAACCAGTTACAGCAGATAAGTTTTAAAACTGGGAGTATGCTCTAACAGGGACTATATTCCCTGCAAAGTACTCTCTCTAATTTTCCACAGCATTACTTAATGCTGAGGTTGATTAGAATTATAGCTTTTTGACCTGTCATCAGCCCTTCATGAGACTGTGCTGGGGGAGTTTTGGAAAAGTACAATGCCAGAAACAAAACCTACTTTCATCTTATTCTCTATTAAAAGAGTCATTCCATATGGCTGGTTGCTGCTTTATGATGTGGTCGTAGTGGTTTTTTGAATACCACTAGGTAGCAATGGGCATTATACATAGGGTTGCCAACCTCCAGGTGGTGTCTGGAGATCTCCTGCTATTACAACTGATCTCCAGCCGATAGAGATCAGTTCACCTAGGGAAAATGGCCACTTTGGCAATTGGACTTTATGGCATTGAAGTCCCTCCCCTCCTCAAACCCCTAACTAATGAATATTTTTTTTGTGTAGACAGTACAGCTCCAATTCTTGGGCTAGCTCTGGATACAACGGACCAGCTCACTCATAGTTGCAGGCTGTGAATCTTTGGCTCCTGCCCATCGGCTCACTCTGGTAGTCATACCCAGATTTAAGTACCTGTAAATTGAGAGAAACATAAGCTCAACCCTGGTCTCATCCAGAGATATTCCTGAGATTCCCCTTTCCTGGGCTATTTTAAAATTTACATAATGAAAAGTTAGCCTGCATAGGGTAGACATAACTGCTAGTAGCTGCTAGTAAGTCTTGTGCACAGTTAGGCTTGCCAGGCCCCGTAGCTCCACCGGCGGGAGCTTTGTGGGGCTGCAGCCGAGGTGTGCAAAATGCATGCGCACCTGTCGTACCACGCATGCGCATCCCGCACGATGCGCCTACGTCACTTCTGGGTTTACCCGGAAGCGAGGAGGATGCTCTAGCGATCTCGGTGATCTCCATAGAGTTTTAGCCAAGGTTGCCAGAGTGTCCGCGTCTCCTTCCGGGTAAACCCAAAAATGACGCGCACACTGCATGTGTGCGCATGTGCATGCAGTGTACGCTGGCCCTCAGCTGGCCAGTGGGCAGCCCAGTGGATTGGCAGGATTTTACCCACCACCACCAGGCACTTGGCAACCCTATGCACAGTGTCTAAAGTTTTACTTACCGTTCAAAATACTCAGATCTGAAAGTTTCTGTGATAACCAAAACCTTAAAAATGCAATCTTTGAATATTTCTGTTAGGGTCAAATTGCCCTTGATATAATTTTTATAAATTCTAGGAAACCCATGCTGAAACTAGCTTTTAACTATAGATTATATAATAACATGGAAGAACTACAGCCAGCCATTAACTTTATAGCTTGTTCTGTCTGTCCTGTTCCTATTTGCTGGTTTCCTAGCAACAAAGCAGGAGAAAGTCAAAGATCTGTGATTAAAGTGAAATAGAGAAGTGTCTCAACTCTACCTTTAAGAACTAGGTTTGAATGTTACATGTTGAATATATGGATTTGATTTAGCTGGGGAGCATTAGTGCCCTCTAGCAGTCTGCAGAAACAACACGTCACAAGGATTTGTTTATAGACATTTATTTTCTATCCTCTCCCATAGGCCCAGGTCAGCTTACAAGTGAACATCTAGCATATACCAGCAAAAGACAGTGCAACTGTCTTGCTAATTACGGTTTTATGGTATTTCATATTCATTTCATATTTACTTTGGGCACAGACTGGAAAAAAAATACAAAAAAGGCATACTACAGCAAAATTTTGCTTGGGCAGTTCACCAGCAACTGTGACCCAAAACCTTGGACCCAAAGGCTCCTGTATGCTTAATAGCTACCCTTCAAGGCATGAAACAAGTGTAGTTTCCTCTTGATATCCATCCAGCTTAGCGCTACACCAAAAGTCTGTGAAAACTACAATGGTGCATGCAGTGGCAATGGTGGAAATTGCAAAAAACAAACAAACCAAAAAACCCTCCATGGGGGTGAACCCTACCCTGCACTCTCACAGTTTGTTGTGCCTGTTCATTGTTGATCTGATCTTCTGCTGTCTCCATACACAGCTTGCTGCATTCATCATTTTTAAAAAAATATCGGAATAGGTGCTATTGCACCATTACACTTAGGGGTATTCTTCATGGATATTTGCTGCTGCTTCGACGCTGTTTTGCGTCGGAGGCAAATTTTGGTTATTCACTGCAGAGCCGTGTTTTCACTCACTGAGCAAAATAAGCCGGTTTAAAAGAGAGGCAATCCAAACCACTTCTGAGCCGTACTTTCCAGTAAAAGAGCGTTTTTTTGCTCGGATGCCCATGAAGAAATGTTTGCTTCGCTCCCCGGGACGTCTCCTTTCTCCTCCCCCAAGAACGGTGATTGGCTGGGGGAGTTGCCACTCTAACAGCATCGCACCGGCAGGAGGGAGACCCAGAGCAGACTGGCTGCCCCTCTTCAGAAGGGTGATGGGGGTTTTGCCGCTCTCAGGATTCCCCTCCCCAACACACACACACATAGGATCGCACCGGCAGGAGGGAGACCCAAAGCAGACTGGCTGCCCCTCTTCAGAAGGGTGACGGGAGTTTTGGCTTGGGTTTGCCGCTCTCATGGTCCCCCCCCCCAAACACACACACACACATAGGATCACACCGGCAGGAGGGAGACCCAAAGCAGACTGGCTGCCTCTCTTCAGAAGGGTGACGGGAGTTTTGGCTTGGATTTGCTGCTCTCATGGTCCCCCCCACACACACACACACACATAGGATCACACCGGCTGGAGGGAGACCCAGAGCAGACTGGCTGCCTCTCTTCAGAAGGGTGACGGGAGTTTTGGCTTGGATTTGCTGCTCTCATGGTCCCCCCCCACACACACACATAGGATCACACCGGCAGGAGGGAGACCCAAAGCAGACTGGCTGCCTCTCTTCAGAAGGGTGACGGGAGTTTTGGCTTGGATTTGCTGCTCTCATGGTCCCCCCCCACACACACACATAGGATCACACCGGCAGGAGGGAGACCCAAAGCAGACTGGCTGCCTCTCTTCAGAAGGGTGACGGGAGTTTTGGCTTGGATTTGCTGCTCTTGGGATGCCCCCCCGCCCAACACACACACACAGGATCATGGGAAGAGTGGGCGGGATTAGGCGGATTTGGAGCGGTGAGTCATGAGCGGCAGCAGACGTAAGCAGCGCAGAGAAGTGCGCTGTTTCTCCCGTGAAAAATTGGGATGGGGGGAGAATCTGCACTGCCATGAAGAAGCTATTTAAATCAGTTTATTATTTGCTCCGGTTCGAAACCGAAGCAAAATCCACCGTGAAGAATACCCCTTAGGCAACATTCTGGTGTCATGGTGCAATAGCACTAATCAATCCAAGGCATGCCTCTATTGACATCAGTTAACAGAGGAATACAGATTTGTGACTATAAGCTGCAGACATAAAAGACACCAACAAGAGACACCTAAATAGTAGGTCTCCGTTCAAATGGAATTTTTTCCCCTTTTCAGTTAATGGAGGCTGTGGCAGAGCAGTGATGGGAAGAAAGGGACTGCAAAAAAACAACAACACTGTAATTGTGTGAGAAACAAGACACATCTGAATTCATTTAAACATGTCTTCTTTTAAAAAAATTTTTATTATCATTTAAACATGTCTGAACAGCATGTTGAACAATCAGTTCCCTGCTCACAAGTGCCAAACTGGCAGATGCTCAAGCATGTCTGGTTTGTTCCTTTTGGTGTGGAGGTGGGGCAGAACTGGGGCATAGGTAATCGAAGCATGGGTAATCGAAGCAAGCCAGTCAAATATGAACATGTATCAGCAAAGGCTACTGTGCCAGCCACAGTGTTGAATGGTGCCATTGTGCAGACACAAAACTGCACAGAGTCATGCCCATTTTGAATTGAAAACAAATCACTGAGGCTATTCTGTACATTGCTCCACTCAAAAGCAAACAGGCACCACAAACAAAGTAAGTTCCATTTTCAAACATCAAATCATCATTTTTAAGCTGTCGGCTGATATGTGTACATTTTTTAGAAATCCATCTTGTGAAAATTGGCATGCTTTTCAAGTGCCCTCATAAAACTGCTGAAAATGGGGGGTGTGGGGTTTACTTTTCAAGGCACATGACAATGCTTCTATATAAAACAGCATCTCAGTTTGACTGAGCATAGGTATGCCTATTTCAGTCTTTTTCTCTTTTTTATTTTTTCAACACTACACATACGAACATTTAAACATTATAATACAAACAAATTCAATAAATCAACTACATTATATTGGAGCTTACTTGAAATTACCCTTCGATTATTTTGACTTCTCTGTCTCATTATGATATTTTCATATCTTATAATATACATTTCCTGTTCTTAAACATCTGTTACTTAGATTTGATCAACTATTTCTTAGCTATATAATTTAAAACATATTCAATTTTTCATTAAATTCAGAAATTGGTCTACTATGTATTAATGATCTGATTTCAAATATTCTGGCACTACTGCCAAAATACGCTAGGGTTCCTTGTTTTGTTTCTTATATATGTCTTCGTATATTTGTATTCTTTCTCATTGATTTTCAGTGTTTGTTTTGAAATATTCATTCCTATTTTGCATGCATGATCTGTGGTTTTGGTATGCAATGTATACAGTATTCTATATGAAGGCTTTACAAACATTTATGCATGTAATGTATAACTCTGCTTCATTAATGCACAAATGTTGGAGAATGTGTACATTTATGGGCAAAATTTGGTGTTGGTAAAGAGAAAATGGCACAGAACAAAGAACCACTGCTCTCATTTGCATCAGGAAACAAAAATTGGGATTTTCGTGCTGAAAGCATCAGGGATGTTGCTGTCAG
Organism: Euleptes europaea; assembly: GCF_029931775.1. Taxonomy (NCBI): domain Eukaryota; kingdom Metazoa; phylum Chordata; class Lepidosauria; order Squamata; family Sphaerodactylidae; genus Euleptes; species Euleptes europaea. Next base: position 60,562,490 of record NC_079316.1, on the reverse strand, counting down.
GGGAGTTTATTTATTATTTTATTATTTACAAAATTTATATCACACCTTTCAGCCCAAACAGGGCCACTAAGGCTGCTAACAATTGAAAGTGGAATATTATAAAGCCCATCAAAATCAGTTAAAATCACAAATGAAAATTTATTTTTAAAAGTGTGTATTGTACAAAATATATAAGCCCATGTGAAATAGTCCCTAAATGATCCTGGGCCACCAATTAATAACTTATCAAAATAAAAAATGGTTTTGTTATTAAAGTCTATCCATATTATAAGTATTTTTTAAAGAAGGAAACTTTTAATGAACGGCAAAACATAATTTATACTGGTTCTTGTAGGTTATCCGGGCTGTGTAACCGTGGTCTTGGAATTTTCTTTCCTGACGTTTCGCCAGCAACTGTGGCAGGCATCTTCAGAGTAGTAACACTGAAGGACAGTGTCTCTCAGTGTCAAGGGTGTAGGAAGAATAATATATAGTCAGAAAGGGGTTGGGTTTGAGCTGAGTATTGTCCTGTAAGTATCAAGATAATGTGCTAATGAGGGTATGGTATGTTAATATGGAACCATTGTATCCTGAAGTGATCTGTTAATGTGTGTAATCCAAAGCTAATCTGTATGGCTATTGTTGAATGTTGTCTTTGTCTGGAGGTTTTTCAGGGCAGGAAGCCAAGCCTTATTCATTCTTAAACTCTCCTCTTTTCTGTTAAAGTTGTGCTGATGTTTATGAATTTCAATGGCTTCTCTGTGCAATCTGACAAAATAGTTGGTAGAATTGTCCAGTCTTTCAGTGTCTTGGAATAAGACCCTGTGTCCTGTTTGTGTCAGTCCATGTTCAGCCACTGCTGATTTCTCAGGTTGGCCAAGTCTGCAGTATCTTTCATGTTCTTTTATCCTTGTTTGTATGCTGCGTTTTGTGGTCCCAGCATACAAACAAGGATAAAAGAACATGAAAGATACTGCAGACTTGGCCAACCTGAGAAATCAGCAGTGGCTGAACATGGACTGACACAAACAGGACACAGGGTCTTATTCCAAGACACTGAAAGACTGGACAATTCTACCAACTATTTTGTCAGATTGCACAGAGAAGCCATTGAAATTCATAAACATCAGCACAACTTTAACAGAAAAGAGGAGAGTTTAAGAATGAATAAGGCTTGGCTTCCTGCCCTGAAAAACCTCCAGACAAAGACAACATTCAACAATAGCCATACCGATTAGCTTTGGATTACACACATTAACAGATCACTTCAGGATACAATGGTTCCATATTAACATACCATACCCTCATTAGCACATTATCTTGATACTTACAGGACAATACTCAGCTCAAACCCAACCCCTTTCTGACTATATATTATTCTTCCTACACCCTTGACACTGAGAGACACTGTCCTTCAGTGTTACTACTCTGAAGATGCCTGCCACAGTTGCTGGCGAAACGTCAGGAAAGAAAATTCCAAGACCACGGTTACACAGCCCGGATAACCTACAAGAACCAATGAACTCTGACCGTGAAAGCCTCCGACAATATAATTTATACTAATGCATTAAACATTATGCTCTGCTTCTGCCTGATGTTGACAGTCTCAACATTGGTACTTTGTGTGTTTCATAAATAGTAGAAAATTTCAGCCAAAAGGTAATAAATTTCCATGAACAAATGATACTTTTGGGGGAGACTTTAATACTGTCATGTTTATTTATATATGCAAGTGTACTGTACTACTAAAAGGAGCTAATTTTTTAAAATTCAACTGTCAACACTTTACCTAATACCTCCAGAATGGTAAATGTTTAAATGAGTTTTAGGGCTTAGAAATGTGTCAGGGGATTAAAATAAATCTAGAAATCAAAAACCAGATTATGCAGACAGTTTGGAATTGTTTTGTATAAGTAATACGAAAATTACACTGCTGACCTCAGGTGGGGCCTGGAGTTCTGAAATTACAAGTGATCTCCAGATTTGTAGTTCACCTGGAGATCAGTTTCCTCTGAAGAAAATGGCAGGTTTTAAGGGTGGACTCTAGGGCATCACATCCTGCTGAGCTGCCTCCCCTCTGCAACGTGGGCTTCTGAATCTTAAGGATAGTGGCTTGTAAGGAAATGTAATTAATCCATATTTTCGGTGGCATCCTGATATCTGCAGCTGATTTTGACTTTCAATTTCCATTTCCCTAAATAGGGCTGCCACTGGTGGGAGGTGTTTGGGGTGAAGCCTGAGGAGGGCGGAGTTTGGGGAGAGGAGGGACTTCAATGCCATAGAGTCCAATTGCCAAAGCAGCCATTTTCTCCAGGTGAACTGCTCTCTATCGGCTGGAGATCAGTTGTAATAGCTGGAGATCTCCTGCTAGTACCTGGAGGATCTCCTGCTAGTACCTAGATAGCAACCCTATCCCTAAATATTATTTAATTTTCTATTCAAGAGCCAGCCAGTGTGATATAGCGATTTGAGTGTTGGATTAGGATCTGGGGGACACAGTTCGAATTCATACTCTGACATGAAAGTATGCTAGGTGACTGTGAGCCAGTAACACACTCTCAACCTAACACAGGGTCATTGTGAGGATAAAATGGAGGAGAAGAGAATGATGAAAGCCGCTTTGAGTCCCCATTGGGGAGGAAAGTGGGATATAAATGTGGGAGAGGAGAAGATCAAGGAGCGGAGATGGAGACACAGTAGATACATGCCTGACAGAGTCCTCCTGTAGTCAGGGTACTTAACCCATGTACATGTCTCATATGTCCTAAGATGCTCAGGAGAAAGGCAGTCATATGAATACCTTAAATAAATAAACTCACCATATAATGTCTGGGCATTTTCAATGTCTTGTGCTACAATATGTTTTTCCCCTGAGCTCAAGGAATGGTTCTCTATCCACCACCTCTTTTATTCCATGTTGGAGTATAGAGGTCCATTTCAGATGAATATCAACTATAGTATCAACATGGTTTATTCATGTCCCACAGTCTTTTGAGGCTTCAAAAATACAAATATAAGGGGTTTGTGGTCATTTTGCAAAAGTGACCCTACTTTGAAGTGTAAAATATCATTACAGGAAGTCAGTGATATTATTATATAGTCATTCACACTTGCACCCTTCTGGTTATAACCAGCACATTCCCCATATTTATTCCCCTTTATGTTACCATTTAATATTACAAAATGAGCTTGTCAATCAACAGGTTGAAAATTACCCCAGGTTTATTAAGGAAGGGGTCTTCTGTATTCGTCCTGCCATTATAAAGGTCTTCATATTAAGCATCTCCCCTAATCCTTAAACTGCAATTCCTAAAGTGAGCACTGAAGTTGCCTGACAATATTATTTGTTTCATCAATCATATTGTTGGCTCACTGACTTGGGAAGGCCTCTTTTTCTACCTAAGCGAGGGCAATCTTTACCTGAACCATTCTAGCTATTCAGCAGCAGTCTGGTAGCAACAGCAAATGCCCTGTCCCCAAGCCTGTCATTTTTGGACATGGCAAAGAATATACTTGCATACTTCTCCAATATACTTCACCACTTGTATACTGCACTGCTGTGTCATTCGGGTGATCAAACCAAATGAGTACCGGCCGGTCCTCTTATGTGCCATTCTTTTTTCCATTGTCATAGGCTGCTCTAGCAATAAAAACATGCACACGTGACCAGGCAAGACAGGGATCAGATTCCTCTATGTGACCAGGATATTGCATGTGGCATTATTTGGTGAATTCCAAATGTTTCCATATCCTGTGGACTGTGGACAAATGTCAAACCCTGTGATGAGCTGCAGTGGATGGAGAATATTGCCTCCTGCATGTAGAGAGAAGCTGAGCCTGGGCCCCCACTTTTATACAGGAGGGAGTGTGGGGGTATATTTCTGGTTGTTTTGTGTGTTTGGTCTTAGGGACCATATCACTCCAGCCTCGTTCCACCTAGACTGGCTTCCAATTTGCTTCTGGGCTCAATTCAAGGGGCTGGTATTGATCGTTAAAGCTCTCTATGGCCTAGGACCAACATAGTTTAATGACCACCTTCTCTCATATGCGTATCTTTTAAAAGTATATTCTTATTTTCTTGATTGTTTGGTGATAGATTCTATTTAGTATTACTCCTTTAAATACTTGTTCCAGGGGGTGGGGACTAAAAAGTTAGAGAACTTCCTCAATTAATTGTCAGCCTACGAGGGGTTTGACTTTGGTACTGAGAAATGGGGCAGGTAATTCGGGTTGCCAGGTCCCTCTTCGCCACTGGCGGGAGATTTTGGGAGTGGAGCCTGAGGAGGGCGGGGTTTGGGGAGGGGAGGGACTTCAATGCCATAGAGTTCAATTGCCAAAGCGGCAATTTTTCTCCAGGTGATCTGATCTCTATCGGCTGGAGATCAGTTGAATTAGCAGGAGATCTCCTGCTACTACCTGGCAGTTGGCAACCCTACAGATAATATAATTAGTATCTTTCAACGCAGGCATTAATCCTTTTTTTTCTATTGATCCTATTTAAATATTTGACATTTCTTTGTATTTTTATTGCATTTTAAGTGGGTATTAAAAGAATAAGGTCATTTTGGCCTTTTCTGCATGCAGAGTTCCAAAGTGAGCTGTGAGTGGTTTTAAGGGTCATCATTAAAAATATTTTAACATGTTATTTGAAAGCACTCTTTTATTTAAAAAAACCTTGATGCACAGACATTAATAAATTCTGATCTGATAAAGCTTGAGGGCTGCCTTCTTTAGAGTAATATTATTGTCACCTGGAGACATTTAAACTTTTTAAAAAGAGAAGCATGTGGAGATCTGACAGATAATACCCGAGGGGCCTGTCTACCCAACTGCCAACGTTTATCATCCATGTCTAAAGACAATGCCTGCCCTTTCCAAAATCTTTTTTATACTACCCATTACGTTACTTATACAAGCAACCTTCACCGGCTTTTTTTTTTTTTGCCAGTAATTAAAAAGGGGAGGGGAGAGAAATATCAAAAGTTCAAAATTCTCTTGTACTTGGTATCATACTGTGTGTATACAGCTGCATCCTTATATTATTGGCTTATATTGAATATAAGCTTCATCCTTATATTGTTGGCTATCTTGCAGTTGTTGCACTGACCTGATTAAACCTACCTCAAAGGAAACAAAAGCTGGTTTAATCACCATGGCAATTGTTCTCTGTGATCAGATTGTCCCCATGGTTTTGCTAGAACTTACTCAAAATTCCTTTCATATGAATTAAACAAAAGCTAAAATTTACCTGAATAGTTCATCATTGGTGGACAGGTCAACCTAAAATGTCACCCAAACCCTGAAGTGATAGTGAAATTCATATTATACACAGAACAAGTTAGTGCTCTAAGAGAGCAACATCTTCATACTCTCTGGGCCCAGATCCCTGCTGATACCTCCTTTCCCTAAGATTTTTACTGCTTTAGCTGGGTGCAACTGGGAGGCCTTTGTAGCTTCTGCCTTCTTTCAAGGAAGGAAATAGGAGCAGCATGTTCTGGTGCTGTAAGGAGGTTAAAAAAGATCTGGAAAGTGCTTGCTCAAATCTCTCCTTGACCAAGGGCTTACTAGATGGCCTTAGGAAAGCCACTCTCTCAACTTAGACCCCCCTCACATTTTAATAGCCCCAACTTCCTGTTCTAAGACAATGTGTGTGAAGTGCTTTGAAAATAAAACAAATGTAATACTTTTTGCTCTCATCTTTCCTTGCCAGCTACATTGCATACTCAAGGAGAAACTAGCAGGTAGGATGCGGCCATTGCCACTCCCGCTGTGCTATTTTATATACCTTCACCTGCCAACCCTCTGCTTGGTCATCATGTTATCTGCATTGCTGCATATGACGTTACGTACATGAACTCATAAATGGTGGTTGGGTTATTTTAAAGTAGCATTATGGCACCTTATGGGCACACGTATCGTTGTGTTGTTTTAATCTATGTAATCATAAAGCCACTCTCCCCTTTAATGTATGTCAGCCCTTGGCCCACAGAACCAGAAATCACCACAAAGTCATATAGAGTCCAAACAGATGGCTTTTACTGATCAAATAGGCATACAGTGCAAACGAATAAAATGACAGCTATGAGAGGCTCACTAGCTGGGAGATATTATAAGGCAGGAAAGGCGGGAGATTACACGCATGAATACAGTTTCCCAGGAGCTGAGTTCCCAGGCCTAGGTATGCGACCTTGGGGGGCAGACAATACAGCACAGAGACAGAGGCAATAACGAAACCGAGATAGCAGCCTGACATTCTGCTCCCCTCAAGGCCCCCTCCCAGTTCGCAAGGGGGCTGGCCTGTCCGGGTAAGCAATGTGAAAGGCGTCGACGAGGTCGGGGGCGGAGACATCCCGTGCGCGCACCCATTCGTCATAGGCAGGGGGGAAATGTTTCCAACGAACTAGATATTGCAGATTGCCATGGTGAATACGGGAGTCAAGGATCTTGGAGACTTCGAAGTGTTCTTCCCCCCCCACCATGATGGGTTGCGCAGGCGGTGGGTCCGGATGCCACCGTGGAGAAGCAACATGGGGTTTGAGGAGGCTTATGTGGAAAACAGGATGCACACGCCTCAAGGATTTGGGGAGAGCCAGTTCCACTGTGACAGGGTTTATGACCCGAGTAATGGGGAAAGGGCCAATGAATTTGGCGCTGAGCTTATGGCACGGTTGGGTGGAACGGAGATTTTTGGTGGAAAGGTAAACCAAAGCACCCACTTGCAGATCACCCCCGGGGGAGCGATGTTTGTCAGCTTGCGCTTTGTATTTACGTTTGGCCCGGTCGAGGTTGCTAACGAGCCAGGGCCAAGTGGTACGGAGGGCGTGTGCCCAGGAGGCAATGTCGGGGTTCCCCTCCCCCTCTACATCATCTGTAGGAGCGATGGGACTGAAATCTTGTCCATACACAGCAAAAAACGGGCTAAAACCTGTGGATTGATGCATGGCATTATTGTAGGCATATTCTGCTAAAGGTAACAGTTCCACCCAGTTATCCTGGTGGTAGTTAACATAACAACGCAAATAACATTCAAGTACAGCATTGACACGTTCAGTTTGACCATCAGTTTGAGGATGGTATGCACTAGACAATCCCTGTTCCACCCCCACCAACTTGAGGAAAGCTTTCCAAAACTTAGAAACGAAACCACTTCCGCGGTCACAAATTATTTTACGCGGAAACGAATGTAAACGAAAGATATGCGTCACGAAGAGGCGGGCCAGTTTCTGAGCAGAGGGGATCCCTGCGCATGGAATCAAATGTATTTGCTTAGAAAACAAATCAGTAACAACCCACAACACAGTTTTACCCCCACTGAGAGGGAGATCAGTCATGAAGTCCATAGCAATCACTTCCCAAGGTCTGTTGGGCGTTTCAAGAGGTTGTAGCAGTCCCGGGGGTTTGCCCTGCGATCGTTTTGCAGCGGCACAAACGGGACAGCTGCGGATGAAGGAGTCAATGTCGGAACGCATTCCCCCCCACCAGAACTGTCTGCGCAATAAGTGAAGGGTCTTCAGAAACCCAAAGTGCCCAGCTGTTTTGGCTCCATGAGCTAAATGTAAAACGTCCTTCCGGAGAGCTTTGGGTACATACAATTTTGAGTCTTTGTACCAGGACCCCCCTTGTTCCAAAACACCAGGAGGTAGGGTATGAGCGGAACGTTCTAAAAGGCACTGGTCCCGAAGGACAGTTAAAAAGGATTCGGAGATGGGGATTTTGGAGGGAGCCCCCCCGTCGGTCATGGAGATCTGAGAAACAGTTATAGGGCTAGTGCTTACGTGCGGCGGCGCGCAGACTGCAGGCGGCTGAGCGGTCGGAGGGGTAGGAGGGGCGGGAACTCCGGTCTGTTGCGGTGGCGGCTGGGCAGCCGGTTGGGCTGGCGGAGCTTGCGAGTTAGGGAAGGTGTGCTGATGCTGGGATCGGGTTTGCACAGCCAGCATAGGTAGGGCCCCACGTTGCATAGGGGTGAACAGAGAGTTGGTGGGTCTTTCGAGTTTTACCGGATATTGTGGTAAACGGGAGAGGGCATCCGCGAGAACGTTCTGCTTCCCAGGGACGTGCTTCAGGGTGAAACGGAACTGAGCAAAGAACTCCGCCCACCGTTGTTGTTTCGCCGATAGTTTATGGGACCCCGTGAGGGCAGCTAGATTTTTGTGATCGGTCCAAACTTCAAAGGGTACTTTAGACCCTTCCAAGAATTGCCGCCATAAAGTCAGTGCATGATGAACTGCAGAGGCCTCTTTCTCCCAGATGGGCCAGTTTAATTGAGCGTGCGCAAATTTTTTTGAAAAGTAAGCGCAAGGGTGAAGAAGACCGTCCGGTCCTTGCTGGAGGAGAGCCCCTCCCATGGCTACATCGGAAGCATCGACTTGCACAATGAACATTTGATTTGGGTCTGGGTGCCGTAGCACCGGCTCCGAAGTGAAGAGGCGTTTGAGGGCCAGAAAGGCGGCTTGGCATTGCTCAGTCCATAGGATTTTTGCGGAGGGCAAGGTAGCCGAGCTTACTTTTCCCTTAGTTTTCAGTAGGTCCGTAATGGGTAGAGCCACTTGGGCGAAGTTAGGGATGAATCCCCGATAGAAGTTTGCAAATCCCAGAAATTGCTGTACTTGCTTACGGTTGGTGGGGGGAGTCCAATCGAGGACGGCTTGGACTTTGGCGGGGTCCATGCGAAGACCTTGGTGGGAGATGATGTATCCCAAAAACGTGAGTTTGCTTTGGTGAAATTCACACTTAGCTAGTTTAGCGAACAGTTGATGGTTACGCAGGCGTTGTAGAACTTCCCTGACCAGAGTCACATGCTCGTCCACAGTTTTCGAATAAATGAGAATGTCATCTAAGTAGACCACCACCCCACGATATAGAAGGTCATGTAGGATTTCATTGATGAGTTGCATGAAGACCCCCGGGGCCCCTTTTAATCCGAATGGCATTACAAGGAATTCATACATTCCGAAACAGCTAGAGAAGGCAGTGAGGTGTTCATCTCCTTCGCGGATACGGACTCGGTAGTAGGCTTCCACCAAGTCTAATTTAGAGAACACACGGCCCTCCTGTAATTGTCCCAAAATATCCGATATTAATGGGATAGGATAGGCGTTGGTCTGGGTAACCGCATTGAGCTTTCTGAAGTCAATGCACAGGCGAAGGTCGCCCTCTTTTTTCCGGACGAAAAACGCGGGGGCCGAGTTTGGGGCATTCGAAGGGCGAATGAACCCTCTGGCGAGGTTTTTGTCCAAAAAGTCCCGGAGGACAGTGCGCTCGGAAGCGCTCATAGGGTAAATCTTACTTTTGGTTAATGTGCAGTCCTTTACTACTTCAATCGCACAGTCTGAGGCCCGGTGGGGGGGTAAGGCATCACATTCCCTAAGGTCGAAGACATCTTCAAAGTCCCGGTATACAGCGGGTAGAGCCGGTGGTACTGGGGCAGTAGAGGTTAATGCTGGAACGGGCGGAAATGGCAGAGCAAAGTTTTGCCGATGCTGGTCGCAGGTGGGACTAGCGAAAGAGATAGTGTTTGTTTCCCAATCAATACTGGGACTATGTCCTTTAATCCAGTTAATTCCCAAGACCACTTCAAATCGGATAGGGGCTATAGTGAAGTCTATTTGTTCCCAGTGGGAACCAATTCCCATTGCCACCCCTATGGTGCGGTGATCAACTGGACCCCCCTGGAATTGGCTCCCGTCCATTTGAGCAAATTGGACGGGGGCGGGTAAAGCCTCTGAGTCGGCTCTGAGTGCAGCAAACGTGGCTTCGCTTATGAGAGTGCGACAGCAACCGGAGTCAATTAGTGCTTTGACGGGGATTTGTGGACCTCCGTTAAGTTGTTGTAAAACTGCATCCACGTAGACGGTGGAGTCCACTTCTTTGATTTTGGTAGGAGCATTCGGTTTGATAGGAAGATCCTGAGAGGTCTGTGGAGATGCTCCATTCACCACAGACCGGAGCCGTTTTTTGACAAGTCGAGGGGAGATTCTAGGTTTAAGGCTGGAGAAATCCAAGGGTTTTCCTCATCCGAAGAGGGAAAGCTGTCCCCCAATGGGGCACTTGTAATCCGAGACCCGGCGGGGTCGTTGGAAGCAGGCAGGGAGGCTGGGTCCCCGGCATGGAGTGCAGAGGGTGTGGGCCTTCCCGGAGCTGCGCTGCGGGTGGCCGCGGTGCCTCTGCGTGGTGGACGACCTCGGGCGCGGGTTGTCGTGCTGGGACGAAATAATTCCTGGCGGCGTGGGCAAACGGCTGCAAAGTGGCCCATTTCTCCGCATGTAAGACAGGCACCCCTCTGAAATCGGGCTTCACGTTCCTGGAGCGGACGTGGGGGATTTCGTGGGACGAGCAGTGGTGCCTTGGGTTGAGGCTTTTGGGTGCCCTTCTCCTTGTGCTTTTGACGGACGAGAGAAATAAAGCGGCGGCGGCTTTCCACTTCCTCGGCTAATAGGATCCAGCCTTCGAGGGTATCGGGATCGCCCCGCATGTAAGACCAGTTCAGAATGTCAGGATGCAAGGCTTCCCTGAAATGATGGATTAGGGTGGTCTCGGGCCAACCTACAATTTTACTTGCCAGTCGCTGAAATTCATCGGCAAATTCCCGAACTGTAGCAGAGCCTTGTTTTAATTGTAAGAGTTCCGTTTTGGCTCTTTCCCCCAGGAAGGGGTCCTCAAACCTCCTTCTCAGGGCAGTCATGAAGTTGTTGAGGGAACGAATCGCACGAGAGCGGGTGTCAAACTGAAGGACCATCCAGTCAGCCGCTTTGCCTGTCAGGAGGGAAGCTACGTACCGCACCCGGCTATCTTCCGTGGGGAAAAGTTGACCTTGTTCTCGCATATAACTGTCCACTTGATGCAAGAAACAAGGCAAAGTCTCAAGAGATCCGTCATACGTAGTCCTCAATTTGAGTTGCTTCCAAGGGCCGGGCGCGGGTTGACCCGGTTGCACGGGTGGTCCGGGCGGAGGAGCAACAGGAGCTCCAGGAGGCAAGGGTGGAGCAGGCACATTAGCAGGTGGTTGCACGGGTGGTCCGGGCGGAGGAGCAACAGGAGCTCCAGGAGGTAAGGGTGGAGCAGGCACATTAGCGGGTGGTTGTACGGGTACCCCCTGACCCGGTATCGGAACGGGCTGCCTCTGAGCTATCAGGGTTTGTTGTAATTGCCTGTTCTCTTGAAGCATAAGTTCCATTACTTCCTGGAGTTGATCAACACGGTCGGAGAGCTCCCGATTCTGGGCTCGTAAAAGATGAACCTCCTCACTTGGGCCACCAGTAAGATGAGGCTTACTGGTTCGGAAGCTCGTGGCCCATTGAGAGCTATCCCCATATAAATCCTCGTCTTCAGACTCATCTGAGTCTCGACGTCGGTCAGCCAAACGGCGTGCGCGTTGGGTCGCACGCGACGGGACAAACGCCGGGGAAAAAGTTAGACCTGATAGTCCCAGTACATAGTCCTTGGGGCGCGTGTCCACGTTCGCCTGTTTCCTAATCCTTGCTGCAGCCGCCCTGGCTGCTTCCGCCGCCTCTCTCTCTCTTGCGACCCTAGCCGCTTCGGCGGCTTGCTGATCCGCAAGAACTTTGGCGTTCTCAAGTCTTAGGGCAGCCTCTGCCGTAATGCGCGGCAAAAGTTCTGTCTCGAGGAGCAAGAGTATGGGGTCAGGTTCCCCGCCCAGCAGAGGTTGTACTCGAACCGCTAGTGCGGATGCCTCGGCTCCAAACGTCGGGGTCAAAACTTGAGCCAAGGTGGCTACCGGGGTGTCCTTTGTACATTCCACAAGGAGAAGAGCGGTGCTAATAGCGACTCGCTTGGCCTCAGCCTGGCAGCTGGCCGCATCCGGGATCAGGGAAAAACCCTCCGGCGGGGCTCCCGCCATGGTAGAAAGAGTTTGTCGAGAAATAAGATTATCCAAAAGTCCAGTTAATATTTGTAAATCCTCAGTCGCCAATCGGGCATCGTCCAGTAATTGATCCAAGTCCTGAAGATCTAAACGAGCATCAGTATCCTCCGATGTTAACATCCAGAGACGTCCTGTAAGAGATTGCCACTGCGCCTGTACCAGTCCCCTCAAGCGGCAAACCTCTCGGGTCGTCCGGAAAAGTTCAGCGATTAAGTCTTGTAACAGAGTAGGGTCCTCTGAGAAGGGCTCCAGGGTAGTAGATCACCTGGAGAGCTGCACAGCTCCCATCCAAGTGGCAGGCGAACCCCCCTGGGCTCCAGCCTGGCTAGGAGAACGGTGAAGATGAGTGATAGCTGTCATAATGTCAGCCCTTGGCCCACAGAACCAGAAATCACCACAAAGTCATATAGAGTCCAAACAGATGGCTTTTACTGATCAAATAGGCATACAGTGCAAACGAATAAAATGACAGCTATGAGAGGCTCACTAGCTGGGAGATATTATAAGGCAGGAAAGGCGGGAGATTACACGCATGAATACAGTTTCCCAGGAGCTGAGTTCCCAGGCCTAGGTATGCGACCTTGGGGGGCAGACAATACAGCACAGAGACAGAGGCAATAACGAAACCGAGATACCAGCCTGACAATGTACCAGTATATCATGGAATAATTGCCAGGGCAGGGGAGACTGAACAATGTCTGCTGTTACCCTACCTTACTTTCCATACTTAATGTTGTAAAAACAGCTCAGCTCTTCATCAGTGATGGTACCACTGGATGGAAGCAACTCCTGCCTGTCTCTTCTTAGATTGTTAGATCAGTTACAATGGACCCACCTGTTCTTTCCATGGGAAACAGAACCATTTTCTGTGAACCTCAGGACAAGGTTGTTTTGCTGTAGCTCTGGCTGATCAGGCAAGTGGAGATGAATAAGAATCATCCTACACTCATCCCTCATTATAATTATTATTGCCTTTTCTAGTCTTTCATGAAGTGAGGTTGGTGATAAGAATGGAACTAGTCATTCGTATTGACTGTGGTTTTGGTTCCTTTTTTATTATGTTGTCTCCTAGTCTTAACACCGTCTAGAAGTCTTTCATGATATCCTTCGGAAACTTTTTTTTTCAACCTTGAAATCCATGTAAAGAGGGGAGAATGAAAAGTTAAATGATTATATGTGAGCAATTGGAGTCACTGGATCAACAGGTAATGTGTTCAAGCCTCTTGGACGACCCTCATTGAAAGCAGGGGGAAATTATTACACTATATTAATCATTGTGTGTAAAGTGCAGTTAAGTCGCAGCCGACTTATGGTGACCCCTTATGGAGTTTTCAAGGCAAGAGACTAACACAGGTGGTTTGCCAGTGCCTTCCTCTGTATAGCAACCCTGCTATTCCTTGGTGGTCTCCCATCCAAATACTAACCAGGGCTGACCCTGCTTAGCTTCTGAGATCTGACGAGATCAGGCTAGCCTGAGCCATCCAGGTCAGGGTATATGCCGCCCCTTTTGTAATTAAGGGTTTGTTAATGATATTAATCATTAACAAACCCTTAATTACAAAAGGGGCGGCATATACCACACATATGTTGGTAGTGGTGGAAAGTGCCATCAAGTCACAGCTGACATATGGCAACCCCACAAGGTTTTCAAGGCAAGAGACTTCGGAGATGGGTTGCCATTGCCTGCTCCGACACATATGTTAATCAGGGTTTTATTCTCTAATATGAGATATGAAGCTATCCTCCGATCACTTGTTTATTAAAGCCAGTATTGTCTACTCTGACTGGCTTTCCAAGGTCTCAAGTAGAGGTCCATTACTAGGGACTGAACCCAGACCTGCATGTGAAGCAGATGCTTTGCCACCGAGCCATGGCTGGGAAACATTATAATAACATGCTCTGAGATCCTGTCAGTTCTCTCCACCCCACTGTCTTTAGAGCCTGTGATGTTCGTGTTCACAGAAAAAAACAAGGTTCTATTAAATTTTCTTGCTCTGATTTTTTTCCTTCAGTAAGGTGCATCTGTTTTTTATTAAGTTACAAAGACCTGCGTGGGTGACAAAGGGGAAGATGAGACTTCAGAGAAATGTTGGGAGACACTAAGAGTGCATGCTTCAGAGGAAAGGGAATGCAGAGTGGCAGCTTCAATGACCATTACAAATGGTAAGACCAATGCTTATCATATGAAAAAAAATGCTGCTGCTACTTTTGGATGTTTAGACTAGAGTTTCTAGCTACAGCAAGTGCTTCGTGGCTGATATGAGTGAGTGATAGATAGTGATAGAAGGCTGGTTTCCATGTTAAGATTGCTGAAGAAATATTTAAAACTTGTTTTAAAGGAGAAGTGGACTAAAGAGAAGTGCCTGCCTTACCAAATGAATGAGGTAGATCCCCAAGTGCTCCCAGAAGTCATTCTCTCTGCCCTTTAATTTAAACCCATCCCATACAGCCTCATCTAGAATGCAAAATCATTGTTTCAGCTACCAAACCTTTCAAAACATATTGATTAAATGGAGCTAATTATAGGAAAAGGAAAGAGAAAAGGGAGCAGGAGAAAGAGAAAAAGAAATGAGAATGGGGGAAAGATTGTAGGAGAGGAAAGGAATGCAAGCCAAGACAGTTGTGAGGCAGTATAAGAGTCTTCTTCATGGCCATATTAGGTGGAAATCTTCATTGATTTGACATTGTGTCCTGCATCCCTTTCATTTTTTTCAATTGATGAGTCCAGCACTTCTTCAATCCACTGTTCTATGGGGGGATATGCCTATCAATTCTGAGAGTAAATGGTCTGAGATCTAGTTTGACATCCTAACAACTATACTACACTGGCCATTGTGTAGCGTTGTACTTTACCTGAACTGTTTTTCACATCTAGACAATTCCTAGATTGCGGATAACTATCTAGTAATTAGTCTGGCTATAAAAACTGTGTTGTGTCAAGGGACAGGTTTAAGCAGCTGTTGACCTGATCAAAAATAAACGCTCACACGGTGAGGCTAAAGATGCCCCAGAAGAGCTCCAAAATAAAGAACATATTATGAGACCGTAAGAAAATGATATATTATGAGCGAAAGAACTTGGACTGTATTTTATTGGAATATACTGTCCTTGGTATTGTGCTAAAATTGCTTTTTGTGGTTATCTCTTCTTTTTCATGAATGTTTTTTGAAATAAATAAATAAGGAACAGGTGGCAAGGCTGGAAGAGTTGAACCACTTTACATCCGGTCTGTGGTTATTTCCAATCTGTACATCTCCAGAACTGTCACTTAATGCCTGTCCCAGGTTTTGAAGACTCTGGAAGTCTCTAATTACTGATATTTAGTGGCTAGTTTTGGCTTTTTTGGTGGCTGTACACACGAGTACTGGATACTGGCATCTTTTTTGGGGGGGGATTTCCTACCTCAAGAACAGTAAACTGCATAATCTTTTACCCATAGAGATTAGGAGTGGAAAACTCAAATAATATAATCTCAACCAGATAAATGCTGCTTTGCTAAAAGCAATACTCATGGCAGATATTAATTTAGTCTTCTAAATCCTGCTCTACAGGAAGGGATCCCTCTTTGGGATCCTACAGGCTTCCAATCTGCCCTTTCATCTCCTGGCTGTGACTTGAAACTGCCCAGCTCAACTACACTCCTGCTTTTGGGGTGAAGGAAAGCAGCTGCTGTGATGAGCAAAATAATCTGTAGTGTCACCATTTGTCATGCATACCAGGTATTGCTTACCCCAGATTAGGACTGGGGAGACTCAGTTTGAATCTTCTCCCAGCCATGAAACTCACTGGTTGCCATTGAACCAGTCACACTCTTTCAGCCTAACCTAACTCACGGAGTAGTTGAGAGGATAAAATGTAGAATGGGAGGACCTTGTGTACCACCCTGAGCTCCATGGAGGAAGGATACAATGATGATTACATGGATACTATTTAGGCACTGTACAAAAGAGTGATGCGCTTCAACAGGCTGTATTAGGCTTTCAATCATGTGTTAACGGCAGACTAGAGCTACACTGCCAATGCAGATAAACTGAGTAATGGGAATATGGCATTCTCTGACATTATTTGGGGCTGTAGCTAATGAAACAATGATTCATATGAAAACAGTAGGAGTTGTATTCCAATCAACTCTATCCTTTCGCTTGCAGCATGTTATGAACCCCACATGAGGCTGTGAATGGAAGACATTGTATTTTGGATGCATACTTGTGAAACTTAAAAGCAAAGGTGAAATTCGCATCCTGATCTTTAAAAATCTAGCCACATAGGAATGTCCTGCTCCAGAGCAGACCACTCTTTCCTCCCGTTTGCAGGCCCATATGCATACGCACACCATCAATTAACACACAGGCTGCCCTGAAAGTCTTTACCGAGGCATCCATCATATTGGTGTAAAGAAAATGGCAAAAACAAAGGAAATGAAAACAAGCCTGTAATGCAGTGATATGAAGCAGTCTGCTTCATCATAATGGGTTGTATCAGAGCAGCTTTCTTGGCATTTCTTGACAAATTATGCCATCAAAATAAAAAACCACACAAATAAGGCCAAGCAGCCAAAATCAATTACTTTTGTGACTGGTGGCAACTCTAACAACACTTGCAAACCCCACTGTTCAGTTATTCTTTTATAAGGGCTGTTTCCATCCATAGGGGAAAACCAGGGGCAGTTTTCAAATCCGCTGGAAGGCAAACCAAATTTTGCTATACCTTCTATTCAAGTGTACTATAGAGGGCTTACTATTGCTATGTATGGGTGTGAAAGCTGGACAGTGAAGAAAGCTGATAGGAAGAAAATAGATTCCTTGAAATGTGGTGTTGGAGGAGAGTGTTACGGACACCGTGGACTGCCAAAAAACCAAATCAGTGCGTTATAGATCAAATCAAGCCTGAACTAGAAGCTAAAATGACTAAACTGAGGCTATTGTATTTTGGTCACGTCATGAGACGACAAGAGTCACTGGAAAAGACAGCCATGCTAGGAAAAGTTGAGGGCAGCAGGAAAAGAGGAAGACCCAACAAGAGATGGACTGACTCAATAAAGGAAGCCACAGCCCTCAATTTGCAATATCTGAGCAAGGCTGTCAAAGATAGGACATTTTGGAGGACTTTCATTCATAGGGTCGCCATGAGTCGGAAGCAACTTGACGGCACTTAACACACACACACACACACACACACACACACACACACACACACACACACACATAGAGGGCTAGAACCAGTGCATGGAGGTAAACTGGGATAGCAATTGCTGGCTCCACGGCCAGTCTCCACATGCTAAGGTGGCCCTGTGTGCACAGATCCTGTGTGCACGGAATTTGGTGGTTTGCATTTTTTTGGCCATGAGGTCCCATTTAGAAAGCCTTTGCTCATAGACTGAGCGCATGCATCTTATTTACAAAATGTCTGTGCGGCTTTTCTGCCCTTACAAGGGCCACTAAGGTGGATAACAATTTAAAAAATACATAATAACGCCACCTTTCAAAACCATTAAAATCAGCCCCCCCAACACACATTACAACAGAGTTAAACGACACACCGAACATAAAGCAACAATTAAAATATTGGTTAGGAAGGAGGGATCACTGAGGGAATGGCAAACAAAAAAGTTTGGAGGTGTGGGGCCTACGGCCATGATCCCTTCCAGCAAACAAGCCAATTCGGTAGTCTTTGAAGAGTGTTGTTGTTGTTGTTAAGTTTATACCCCATTCTCCCTGGGCGGCTTCCAACATGTGACTATAATACAAAATAAAATACCATATAAAGCATGAATATCAGCATAACAGGAAACAATAAAACTTAAATTCCCTTTAACAGAGATGGCACCAGTTTATACTAACTCCTATAGAATGTCCTTGAGGCTTTCTAAATAATTTCAGTAACTTAGCCTTTCCTCAGAAACACTGAATTGCACCTTCTAAAGCAGTGGTTCCCAACCTTTTTTTGACCAGGGACCACTAGGACTTTTTTGTTCGGTGCAGGGACCCCAAGGTTCAAAATAAAAATTCAGAGAATTTGGAAATAAACTTTAATCATAACTGTTAGTTAAACATTAAACTTAGAATAATATTTGAATATATATTTTTATAATAGAGAACTTTTAATTGAAAATATTAATTTATTATGGGTTTATAACTTTGTTTCGTGGACCTTAATTTAGTTCTCGTGGACCCCTGGGGGTCCATGGACCCCAGGTTGGGAACCAGTGTTCTAAAGTGACACAAAACCTAATCACACCATCATGTCCATGACAGTATGAGAATGCTTGACAGAGGCTTATCAGTTTTATCATCTTGGATGAGTTGTTTTTTCTTGCCTGGGAATATGTGGAATAGCACAGGAGGATCAGGACAAACAAGCACACCACCTAGTAGGCTGAATGCTCTGAGCTGTCTTGGCTGCTAGGTAGGCTGCTGCTTGCCCACTGCAGGTTCCTCATCTTTGGGAGTGTTCTCGCTGAGGACGAAATGACAGATCTCGCTATCTTCCGCAAGGAAAACAACAGCTGCTAAATGCTAATTGCCAAGTCGCTGTGGGAATAAACAAACTCATGAGCATGAACTGATGTTGACCCCCCTGTAAGGAAACATAATTTCCTACTTCTCCCACACAGCAGCTATTTGAAGAAGGGGAAAAAAACCCAAAACAAAGACACATTTCTAATTATTGAAAGGATTTTGCGTGTCTCTTTCAGTTTGCACAGGTTTGTAAGCAAGAACTATGGCGGGAAGAAGTAATCTCAAGGGCAGCTTCCAGAGGCAAGACAGCACCATTTGCAAGGCTGATATGGAAAGAGGCAAACTTTGATCTCACTCTTTCCCAAGGAACCCAGGACTGTAGTAGAATAGTAAAACCAGCTCCTTTGATCCATTTTGTTTTTGCTTGTCATCTGTCTGGACTACTATAGACCCCTGCCCCCCCCCAAAAAAAAGCAGGTTGTGTTTGCGCATATCCAGGACTATTGCCAAACTGTACTGCATTGGTATTCTGGATCAGAAGAAAGGACTTCAGAAGATGCTAATAGGGATTCTTTTCCAAAGTACCATCTAAATTTGTTTGGTGCCGTTTTACTCTTACCATCTCTACTGGCTTTGCCTGCCATCCTGGTCTTCCTTTCTGAAGACTTTCCTGCAAAACCTCTGATCTATGGTTTTAGTTGTATTTCTCCTTCCCCTGCTTGTTCAGTGGTGGTCTGGCAACATTATACAATGTTAAAATGTTAATAACCTTTTAGTAGCTTGAAAATATAATAGAAGTTCCAATACTATTGTGGACCCACGGGCAAGTGGCTCCAAGGAAGTAGGGGAGTAAGAAAATCAAATAAACACACATACACTGTATTCTTTGGGAAATAAATGGCCACAGTTTTATTGATCAAACCAGAATGGAGCGTTGACGGAAAATCATGGGGGCGGATCCAAGATATCGGGTCACCACCCTGTAACCCGATAGTATCGAACCACTCGATAAACACCCCCCAACACCCGTGGGGGGTACCCCACTGGAGTAGCGCTTAGGTGGCCCCACCGGACGCACATCTCTATGTGGAGCCAGCGCCACCTGGGATTGTAGCTCCCAAACAGGTCCCCGAGCCGGGCAACGCTGTTGAGCTCCATCCCAAGACCCCTTATGGGGGTCCCCACAAACGGGAAGGAAACGCCCATCTTCCCTTCTTGGATCAGACCCCATGCAAAAACCCGCCAAAGAGCAGGGCATCCGCCCTGCTCCCGCCAACGCTCCTACTGCTGTGACCAACAAAGTAGCGAGCCCCGTACAGCATGTAGCCACAAATCGTGACCCCAGTCTGACAAGTGCACACCATCAGGGCGATACAGCTCCGGTAACCGGAATGAGATCTCTGTGTGGGGAATCACGACGCCCCCAAGTGACTCAATGAAACGGCCCACCGCACGGGACAACTTCTGTCTGGCGAAATCCACTCTTGTCGGCTCCTTCGCACCACGCCACACCCGCCGTTGCAGCAGTTCTGACCAAAACAGCCGGGTGTCCGGCAGCTCTGCATGCAAAGTCCCAAAGTCTCTGGACATCCTAGAGCACAAGTCCATTCCGTTCTGAGCCGGCAGGTCGTTCTCCCCCAGCTGAACCACTATGGCATCCGGAGGTCCGAAACGGGCCATGGACGTCCTTATCACTTGCGAAAAGGAATCCCAACGCATCCCACGTCGCCCGATCCACCTCACGGAAAAGAAGTCCTGCAGTCCAAGCGCTCTTCCCCAACCCGTTGACTCCGCATAGCGCCCGGCCCAGTGCACTATGCTATGGCCCAGGATCCAAACCACCTTCCGATGCCCTAGAAAGAGAAAGAAAACAACCATTGCCAGGACAGCATCCAGCCAAGTCACCTACGGAGGTAAGTGCGAAAGGCCCCAGACTTCCACCGCCCAATCAAGCGAATGACCTCCTGGGGTAAACCGCAATCTGCGGCGTAAGAGGCCGCCCCTATGCGGAAGGAATGCGTCCCAAATTCCTCAGGGGGCAAGCCTGCCGCTCTGAGACAGGACCGTAGAACTGCCATGAACTGGTATCTGGTCAGCAAAGACCCGTCCTCATGTAGCAAGAGGGGGTCACCGGCAGAAGGACGAGCCCGAAGGTAGGCCCTAAGTGTGAATACCGGGCAACAGGGCCCACCCTTTACTGCATGAAGCACTACCGTAACCCCACGGCCGGACTGGTCGGTCTTGGACTGTCTTACCGTGATCGTAAGAGAGGATGCACAGATAGTGACATCCGCCAACCTGATGGCACGACCTGAGACATCCCGAGCGGAGGCCGAGACAATCTCACTGCATCGAAAAGCCCCATAAAAGGACAACACAAAAGCAGCAGAAAACAGTTTCACCTCAAATCTCAAGTGACACAGCGAAGGGAGGAGGCCCGTCAGTCGACGGAGGATGGGGAAAGTGATGGGGCGTCTGGCATCAGGAGGACGGGGGTTGGTCCTCTTCCATCCTTTTATCGCTCGTGGTATGATGAAACCCTGGCAGGGATCATTGTGGCCGTATGCCTTACTAAAAAAGGCCACAGCGGCCATATGCAGGGACATAGTTGTAGGAGCCAGGCCCTGCAGCCTCATCCTGGCCAGGTACCGAAGAACCGTGTCCCGAGCCAGAGGCAAGGCCCCGTGTCCCCCAATACTCCGGTCAAAGGCCATTACTTTCTCAAAGGCCCCCTCATAAGCCCGCAGGGTGGAAGGAGCAATGGAATTCAATACTCCCTGCAAAACTATGTCCCTCCAAGTGTCCACAGGTCCGCAGGAAACAGGTCTGGTTGAGGGTTCGCCTCCGGGGCCAGGGTCCGGAACCTCTCCTCCTGAAATCGAGATAAAGCATCTGCGACCTCGTTATTAACGCCTGGAATATGCTTGGCGGAAAAAGAAACATTGTATGTAAGACAGGCCAACACAAACCTGCGCACCAGGCGCATCACCCGCTCAGAGCGTGAGGATTGACGGTTGACCACGCGAACAACGGCCTGATTATCTCACCAAAAGGTGACCCTTGAATTGGCAAAGGAAGGACCCCAAATCACCACCGCAACCAAAACGGGAAAAAGCTCCAAAAACGTTAAATCACGCAGAACCCCGGAGCCCTGCCATTGCAGGGGCCAGCGCTGAGCACACCATCGCCCATTAAAGTAAACCCCAAACCCAACGCTACCTGCCGCATCAGAGTGAACCTGCAGGGCAGGACTAAGTGCCTGGGGAGTCTGCCACAAGGAAACTCCATTGTAGCTGGCTAGGAACGTCTGCCAAACCCGCAGGTCAGCCTTAATGCCTCGAGTTACCCTCACGCGATGGTGCGGTGACTTAACCCCAGCAGTCGCCCTCGCTAGCCTGGCGCAAAAGGCCCTGCCCGGACGAACCACCCTGCAGGCGAAGTTCAAGTGACCGAGAAGAACCTGTATCTCCCTCAAGGTGCATTTCTTCTGCGCCGAGAGCCAGGAAAGAAGCGCCCTAAGGGCAGCTAACTTATCCTCTGGCAGACTAGAAGTCCCTCGAACCGAATCCAGTAGGATGCCCAGGTACACCAACTTAGTGGCGGGGCCTTCCGTTTTTTCCGGGGCCAAAGGCACCCCCAGCTCCCCAGCGAGCTCCTTGAAAATCCTGAGGCCATCCGCGCAAGCTGTAGTCCGGCATGGCCCAGCGAAAAGGAAGTCATCTAAATAATGGGTCACCCAAGAGGTGCCCGCCCTCCACTTAAAGGCCCATTCGAGGAAAGTACTAAAAGTCTCGATGGCTGCGCAGGACACCGAACAACCCATTGGCATCGCCTTGTCAACGTACCAAGCCCCATCAAGTTTAAATCCAAGCAAGCAGTGGTCCCACGGGTGAACTGGGAGGAGTCGGAAACATTTTAACATCACATTTTGCCATAAGGGCCCCCACTCTGCAAGCCTTTACTATGTGTACGGCCTGATCGAATGACGCGTACCGCACCGAGCAAAATTCAGTGGGTATGGCGTCATTCACGGAAGATCCCTTAGGGTAGGACAGGTGGTGGATCAACCGGTACTCACCCGGGGCCTTCTTAGGAACTACCCCTATCGGAGACACTCTGAGATTGGGAAACGGCGGGGAGGGGAAGGGGCCAGCCACCCGGCCCGCATCACACTCCTTCCAAACCTTAGCTGCCACTACGTCAGGTAACTCCCGAGCTGAGCGCAGGTTAGGTGCATCAAAAGGAATGCGAGGGCCACTAAAGGGTATCCTGAAACCAGCAGAGAAACCTTCCAACAAGAATTTCGCCGCTGGGCGGGAAGGGTACAGTGAAAGCAATTTTTCCAAGGGGCGGAGGCGAACAGGAGTCGAGCAAAGGGGCAAGAAACCGGTGGTACCTGATGCGCTATTTACTGGCACCGGCATTGTCGGGTACGGCGGCCCCCTTTCCGCCCTCTCCCCGGCCAGCAATTGGGAGGGGGCGGGAACGGCGAAAGGGCTGCTGATTATGCCGCTCCTTGTTACAGGACAGTCTGGCATGGGGGCCAAAACAAACCTCACAGTCATGTGCATATCTGCATCGCACACGGTTGCACCGCCCCTGATTAAACTCCCAGCACACCTTCCGGTTGGGGTCCCCTTTGAAACCACCCTTGAATGGTCTCCAACCTTCCAACCTGCCCTTCATCCGAGGCCCCACCAAACGCAGCCACAATTTATCATTCACTAGATCCCACCTAGTGTGTTGACTGTGTGAGGCTCGCTTTCTAAACGCCTCATCGTAACTAAAGGCCGCAGCCTCACCCGCCAGCTCTACAGCGGACAGTACGTTGGCCATATGATTTGTCAAGTGCCAGGCTCGCTCTGGGAAAGCTGCCTCGACCACCCCACGAAATATCGCGAACCCAGCCATCCAATTAAGCAAGGTACGCTCCGCCCCTCCAGCCTTGCCTCTCTTCTTACCGGATTTAGGCCCGTCCTGCCCGTCATCCGACTCAGATTTGAGCAGCGAGAAGACATCTATGAAGTAGCCTTCTAAAATCCTTTCCCTGACCTTTCTAGCCAGGTGAATGCCCGGGGGGTCCTCCGAATCTAAATAAGCTGATGAGGACTGCCCCGATCCAGGCAGAGCCTCTGGGACCCAACCCGCCGCAGGGGAAACCTCCTGCGCCAACCTACGCCTCCTAATCACCCATCGGGGGAGCCCAGGAACCCGCGCCCCCGCCAACCAATACCGGCCCCCGGTGTGTGCAGAGTCCTCATCCGAGGAAGACTCACCAGTGGAAGACCCATCCGTAGATGATTCCCTGGGTCGCTGAGCTCTGCGTCTCCGCCGCTCCTTCTTCTTAGTCGCCGCACGGACCCCAACCTCAGGCATCACCGAGCCATCGGACGAGTCGGTGACTCGCCCCTCCGCCCCACCGACCTAGTCATCTGCACTGCCCTGGGCCCAGGAACGTCAGACAAGCTGGAAGACTGATCCTGTCGCCGTGCACCAGCCCTGGTCCCAAGTGCACCCGCGCTCGTGGAAGGAGCCCCGGTCAAGGCGGAACTTGCTGACCCTTGCAACCCCTGTGGAGATTCCCACCTCTCCATCCTCTCCACCAATCTGGCCACAGTAGTGGTCAAACCAACCAGTATATCTGGTGCCTGTTGAGCAGCAGCGGCCGCCATAGGGGCAACAGCCCTGGGCCCAGCACCCCGCCCCCCCTGGAAGCAGTCGCCTTACCAGACTTGGCCGGAGCTTTCGCCCCTGCAACCTTAGGGGCCGGCCGGGCCGAAGCCTTAGCCGAAGTAGCTGGACGTGAAGGCGCTGTTGTTAGGGCAGACTTCCGTGATGGCCCTGCAGAAACCGTATCTGGTCCAGGCCGGGCCCTCTTTGGCTGTGGAGTAGCCTTGCCCTTCCCTTTGCCAGCATTGGCCTTGCGCTTAGGCCCCCCAGCTTGCTTTGGCGCCATGTGGTTGCTATCTATGTATACGTTTAGTGAAAGCGCAAATAGCCTCTGCAAACACTGCAAGCAAACCCAACTAATCTAGCGTCAAAAGAACAGGCAGAGAATCACCCCCCCGGCCCCTAAAGGCAAGCAAATCATTCAATTGAATTAACCAAAGCAAGGTGCCCAATGAATTCACCACTCCCAATTGATTACAAAAACACAGACTACCTTGGTAAATAACCAAACATAAGCTATCACCCCTCCCAGAAGCAAGATCCTATAGCCTACAACCAAGTAAATCCTGCTCAGAAAAGAATGGGTAAGAAGAACAAATTAGCAGCAGTTCAAGACAAAAGTGAGAGGGGGTGGGGGTTGGCGAGAAGTGGGGATATAAGCCAGGGAAACCACTCACACCCACAGCTGCAACCACCCGGGTAATAACAGAGACCAACCAGGAGCCTAGGAACAATGTAGGGCAAGTAAATCCCTAACAAAATGGAGGGGGGGGTAGAAGGTCGCTGCCACCCAAAAAAGCTATCCAACACCAACCCGGAAAGCAGGGGCAGACACACCCAAGTCCCAACCGAGAAAGGGACCCACTGGTGCCGAGGGGGGGGGACTTCAAAGGCCACCTGCACGTGTTCCCCCAAAAACCAGCAAATGCCCTTAATCAGACCCAATCGTGCAGGGAAGGGGAGCTTTATTGCGCAAGCTACTCACCCAGCCCTGACTGCGGCAAGGAGAAAGGGAACAAATCCTTCCCCAAGGAGCTAGGACCCAGGGAAACCACCTACCAGAGCCTCCGTGCAATCCTCAGCACAGCCCAGCTGCAGTACAGCTTTAATGCAGAAGCTACTCACCCAGCCCTGGCCACGGCAAGGAGAAAGGGAACAAATCCTTCCCCAAGGAGCTAGGACCCAGGGGAAACCGCCTACCAGAGCCTCCTGCAGTACAGCCGATCGTCCCAAGCCACGTGGTCCCTGCCTGGCTCTGCTCCGTTCACCGCAGCCACCTTCTATCCTCGCCTTCCCCCGGCAAAGAGGACTGCTGCCGGGCTGGGACCCATTAAATAGGCGCGGGGGTAGGGTGCCTGACGTCACCTCCCCCCCCCGCACCCTATCCAACCCCATGAGGAGAGGGGAGAAACCGTGAGGCCAGCGTAGCCTCGCGAGAAGGCCCCACGTGCCGTCTGGCAACAAGAGACCTCCCCCCCCTTCCTCTGCGCCGCCCGGTAAGCCCACAACGGGGCGACCTGTTGAATCAGGACGCCCTTTTTACCGTATGCAACTAAAATGTTAATTGTACCTTTTTTCCACTTATGTATTTTTTGAAAATTTTATTTATTTCTTCTAAAAATTAAATGATAGCCTTATAGTTGTGGGTGGGCCCCCTTTGTCTCCTGGCAACCAATATTTTTAGACCAAGTCCGCCACTGTACTTGTTCCTTGGTTTTTGATTTTCTGGACACCATCGATGTATTACTCTAACCAAGCCCATTAAAACATTTTGCAACATACTGCATAAGTTTTTGCACAGCTTCTTTGTTGAGAAAAGAAATGAGAAAGCAGAGACGATTCCAAAAGGAAGTGAACAGCAAGATAAAGAGAGAGCAATTAAAAAAAACCCAAAACAATGCAAAGGTTAGGATCATCTTCAACGCTTAAATGTTTATAAACAATGGACCTATTACTGGGCAACTCAGTAGACATAAACAGTAATATTTCTTAACAACTGGGAGTCTTTCCTCTGCCCTTGGAATGTGAAATCCAGCCAGTGGGGGCATAGAAATAGTTTGGAGTATGCTTTGCCATGTGAATTGATGACAGACCAATAGAATAAAGGGTTTTAGGTGGAATAAGCTAATGCTGAATGAGGCTGAAGTTGGTTCCCAGTTCTTTATCCGCATTTCCTAGTTCCTTGCTCACGAATCCAACAACAAATGTTAAAGCTCTGCAATCCAAAATAAGGGTTGGACCACCACATATCATACACCTCTGCATTCAGGAGATTCTGCCCTCCAACTGGATCTATGCTGCTTCCTGAGCTAAAGCCCAGTTCTTGTGCTAATTGTTCCAAAGTGGGGTGCACCCAGAAAAAATGCACATGCAGAAACTTGGGCAGAGCTGCACCCCAAAACAATCTTTGCACCACCCCAAATCACACATCGCCACATTACAGACTGTTCCCTGCAAGAAGACAGTCTGGTTCAAACACTGGGTCTGCCACCACGTGCATCCATTTGGGTTGCCTCCAAGAAGCCTGTATTACAAAAAAGATTTGAATAAGAAACTGGAACAGCTGCATGCCCTCTTCACCCTAGAACAAGGTTTGGACCACTTTAATTTAATGATGATGGAAGTGCTGCTCCAAAGTTTACACCCATGGCAAGGGAATGTGTGAACATGGGTGGTTGAAAGCTTAGAACCAGTATCTGGGCCAGGCACTAGTGCCTGTCTTTGTCATGGGCTATCATATGTGAACAGGATTTTGATATGAAAGCATGTCCCATTAGGCTTCATGAGGACAGAAATATGTTATAGAAATGATGTCATTTCATAGATTGGAACACCTGGAACACCTGTGACTGCATTAAGCTCAAGGCTAGTAACTTGCATGACTGCATTAAGCTCAAGGCTAGTAACTTGCTATTAAAATCATTTCATATCATTAGAGGTCACTGCTGCAGGGATGCCGATTAAGCAAAGCATACAGCTGGACAAAGATAGACAAGGTCATCTCCATTAACTATAACAGATGTCAAGGGTACAGTACCATTTATAATTGAATAGCCTATTGAACTACTGACTGAACTAGCTATGGTTTATTTATAGAATGCCTTAGCTAAGGGATGCTAGAACTAAAAGATGACTGAACCAGCCCATCTACAAGATAAATGGCTCTGAAAAGGTATAAATAGAGATCTCTCTCTGACTACAGGTGAGAGAGGTTCCTGATGGTCTGAACATGCTGACCTATGGACTTCCTCCATCCACCAAGAGATGTAAAAGCCTTGGCAGCCTAGTCCTAGCGAGGATTAGGAAACTGATCCTTGCATGGATCAGGACTCATTTATTCTTGTCTTTGTTTCTGGAGAACTCTTACAAAGAGAGTTATTATGCCACACAGTCTGTCTCTCTGAAAACTGACTGTCTGGAATAACTGTCTGTACAAATGCTTCATCTTGAATATGTGATGAAGACTCTTATGCTCTAAGGACTATAAGAGTATGGATCTTACCATGTTTGAATATGGTGACATTGAGAGTTCATTTGTTCTAACAAAACTAATGTCTTCTCATAAGATCTGTCTTATATACAGACTTCCTAATTCTGACAGACAAAATGTAAATGCAGCTTCTCTAAGAAGCCCACTAACAGAGCATATTCTCTACACAGGGAGGAAGCACTGAATATACTCTGCAGTCAGTTCTAAGACTAAGATCTCACACAGAACTGTCTGACATACACATGCATACATGAACATGCATCACAGCCAACAATGGCTAACACATAGAATTACTCTAATTGAAATACATATAATTAGAAATACATGGATGGAGATCCATGGAGCCCTAAACTCTTAAGCTGAACTATATCCAATAATCTCTAGAGATTGACACTGCCAGAGAGATTGTAAAATAGAGTTTATACTCTACACATAATGTTAAGCTTTACACATAGCTTCAAATACTGGTTAATTACAGTATAGCTCTTAGCTATACAGCTATACAACAAAGCCATCTTTGAGTATGGTTTTCACATAGCCTTTTTATAATCTGAAGCCCATCTTCAAACCCATAAACCTCAAACATATAGAGTAGGGCTGTTGAATTAAAAAAAATTCGGTATAGTTCGGATTCAGCTGAATTCGGCCCGTTTAGATTCGGGATATGCCGAAGTCCGAACTCCCCCACTTCGGGTCCGTGCAATTCGGCGGGAATTCAAAGTTCGGGAAAAAAATTTGGTCGAATAAAGCCATTAAAAACACAACCGCGCCTGTCCGCGGCTTTGGGGGGCATTTTTGGGGGTAGAGGGCCCAAACTTTCAGCAGAGCTTCAAAGGACGTTTCTTGAAAGACCCCCCAAGTTTTGTAAAGATTGGGTCAGGGGGGGCTGAGATATGGGCCCCGAAAGGGGTCCCCCCACCCTTAATGTGCATCTCTGAGCAGAGCTTGCTGCCCACGCACAAAGCTCCCAGCCCCGACAAACAGCTGAGAAGTTTGCAAAGCATTGCAACACAACTGCAAAGCAACACAACCTTGTAAGCAACACCTTTGCAACTGTGCAAAGCAACACCTGACACCTGGGAGTTTGCAAACCATGGAAAGGGACAGAGGCAGCTAGCTATGCATAATGAGCAGGAGGGGTGGAATTTCCCCTTTTGCATGGGACTCCAAATGCATTCTTTAAGTCACCATTTGAAAACCAGTTTTGAGCAAGCATCCAAATAGACCTAACCGCTCTTATGAATGAGGGAAAACCTGAAGACACACAACTGAAACCCCCCCCTCAAACCAGGGAGAGAGAGACTCGACGGGGAACACACCCCAGGCAGAACCGGCAAAAGCCCCCTTTGGCTTCCCCCCCACCCACAGAAACTGCTCCCTCCCCACACACACACAGACTCTACTCCCCCCCCCCACACACAGGAGAAAAATTATAGATTAAAGCCCCCAAAGTGGCTGTCTTCTGTTCCATCAGGAGGGGTGGGAGGAGGACTGGGTAATCCAAGACGATTCCATTTAGGCACGGGACGTTTTGCTCTGGAGATGCATACAGGATCCCATTCATCCCAATAGGGAAAAGGGGAAAGGGGAAAGCCCATATCTCTGGACCCCCTGACCCAGTGTTTACAAAACTTGGGTGGTCTCTTAAGAAGGCTTGTCTGAAGCTCCGCTCAAAGTTTGGGATCTGCACCCCCCAAAATGCGTCCCCTGCAGCCACGGAAAGAGAAAAGGGGGGGAGCTGATATTTCTGCCCCCACTGAACCCATCTTTACAAAACTTGGGTGGTATCTTAAGAAGGATTGTCTGAAGCTATGCTGAACGTTTGGGGGCTGTATCCCCAAAAAAGCGCCCCCTGCAGCCACAGAAATGGAAAAGGGGGGAGGGAAAAGGGGTGGAGCCCATATCTCGAGACCCCCTGACCCAATGTTTACAAAACTTGGGGGGTATCTTAAGAAGGCTCATCTGAAGCTCCACTGAAAGTTTGGGGTCTGTACCCCCAAAAATGCACCCCCTGCAGCCATGGAAAGAAAAAGGGGGGAGCCCATATCTCGGGACCCTCTAACCCAATGTTTACAAAACTTGGGTGATCTCTTAAGAAGGCTTGTCTGAATCTCTGCTGAAAGTTTGGGGTCTGTACCCCAAAAAATACACTCCCTGCAGCCACAGAAAGGAGTGAATGTGCACAAGCACCCCTCCCCCCCCCACACACACGAGGATTTCCCTCTCTCTCTCCCCGGCCTGGCCACACATCAGCTGATTCCTCCAGTACTCAATCCTGACTGATTGGCCAGAAGAAGACCCAGCTTGGCCACCGATTGGCCGGGGAAGGAGAATGCTGCTTACTGGCGGTTATGCTGCTTACTGCCACCCCGAATTGCCCGGATTTATTCGTGAACTCCCGAACTCGCTGAATTCGGCTCCCCGGTTGCCCGCCATTTTTGAGTTAGGTTCGTCCCGAACTAAAAACCACTGAATCAGGGGAAATTCGGCTGTTTTTCAGTTCAGGCCGAACCGAATCAACAGCCCTAATAAAGAGACTCTATGGTTTTATGCCTTCAGTCACAAACAGACTGATGTTAAGAGCTATAGAAACAGCTCTAACATGAAACTATGGATCCAAAGAGATCTCTCATTGAAATAACAGAATAATACTTAGAGGATACCTGAAGGAAATCTAACTATTCTAAATGAACGTATAGAATCCTTACAGAACCTCTGCAATGACATAACTGGGTAAAGTATGTCTTATATTTACATAGAATGAATTAGAATACTTATTCAATGCACTAACCATTATTTTCAAGATTTCTGTAAACTGTATTATTTCTTGAATGAAATATATACTTGAGAAACTCTCATGTAGAGTCATAGAGATTGTTGATATTATTAATATTGCTTTCATACATAAAATGACATTATTGTTCCTGTTGAACTAACTAATATAGTTTTTATTTCTGTAACTTTTTACATGCATATACTTTATGTGAAATCAATAGTATTTTTATTCAAATATTCTTTTCATATTTTTACTGGAACAATTCAATAGAAAGTCTATCTCGTGAGAGATGGAAAGTGTTGATCCCTGCTTAGTGGGTAACGGACTGAATAGATACAGATCACTTTTTAGGAAGGGGTCAATTCTAGGAGCTGGGTACCTTAATGGCACGGACCGCAACATCTTTTGTAAGGGACAGTCTCTGGAGTGTGGAGGTTTTCCAGAGAACAATAAATAATTGTAATATTGTGCAGATGGAGGTACTGGTCAAAAGTTTAGATGTAGGATAATGGAATCTGCGAATCTGCATAGGTCAAAAGGTTGTTTCCAGGTGCAGTCCCCCCCACTTTCTGCATATGCATTTGTCCTGGGGGTACCCCACTTTAGAGCAATTAGCACAAGAACTGAGCTTTGAATCAGGAAGCAGGGCAGAGTCCCCTTAATGGAGGGGTGTAAGATATGTGGTGGTTCATACCTTATTTTGGAGTGCAGAGTTATTAAATTTTCCTCTATATTTGTCATTAGATTCATGAACAACGAACTATGAAATGCAAATAAAGAACTGAGAACTGGGAGCCAACTTCAGCCTCCTTAATGCAGGAATGCAAAGCTTGTAGGGCTAAAAGAGTGGTTGTGTGAGAATCTGACAGTAGACTGACAGCTTTGCTGGCTGTTTTTAGGAATCAATTTGCTTCCTATAAGTTATACTTGCATATACATTTTATTTAAGCATTTATGTGCTGTCTGTTCAGAGAGTTGCTTGAGATGGTTCCCAAAAGAAAACAAGATAAAGCCATAAAATAGAATATCATTTTTTTAAAAAACATAAAATTGTTAAAATTAGCATTCATTAAAAACCAAGGCAATAAAACCCCAAAGCATAGAAGAGCATAAAGGCACAAAAATCACTGAAAGGTGTCCCCCTCTTGAAATCAAGGAACAATTTGGAAGCCTCTTTTGTCCCAAACCTTAATCCATACTTTTCTCATATTAACAGACAGGAAAACTAGCAGGCATTAAGGGCAAGAGTGGAAGGCAGCTCCTAAAAGACATGCAATTATCAGCTCCTTCTCCTGGCATTTCCAACTTGGTTGTTAACATTAATACTAGGCAGTGCAGGCATGAGAAGTATTAATATCTTGTTCCATCTCATTAGGCTTTGATGAGAGTTTCTGAGAAATTTGGTTGTGTTGAATGCTGTTTTGGTTCAAAACTTTTGAGTGGACCTAAATTGCATACTGACAGTGGCTCTGTGTGTCATTTTTTTAGCACTGATTCCTAGTTTCCCTCTGTTTTGTATGATTTATTTTTAAAAAGAGACATACTAAAATAGCGCAATTCATTCTCCTTTAGTTCAGTACACTTTTGTTTCTAACAGTGTATTCCTAAGGAGAGTTATTCCAGTCTAAGTCCATTCATTTCAATGGGCTTAGACTGGAGTAACTCTCCTTAGGAATGCACTGTAAATGTGCTTGACAAAAAAATCTTCCTAATTCAAATGGAAGTACACAGAGAAACTGAATGTTCATTTATGTGTCCTTATATATCAGTTTAGTCTGTCAATTAACATTGTTGATCTTTATAGAAAATTAGAGTGATCATTCGAAGTACAAGGTTTATTCCAGATATATTAATAACTATGGGTATACTAAAGGAAGCACCCACATTTTATTGAAAGGGAGGCCCAAAGATCTAGAAATCTGGAAATAGCTTCCCTCTTGTACCTTCCCTACTCTCACACAGGGGTAAATATCAACCCCACCTTACTACTCTTGTAGGACTGAGAGTGGAATATTACTGGTCAGATGAATTTACAGAGCATGGATTCAGTTTTATCTACTTCATTTATTCTACTTCAGTTTTATCCCGGTCAGAGCAGGAATCTTTTCTCCAGCTTCATCAGAACGCTTATCTCTTTTTCTCATAAGACCTGGAGAATTCCTGGATTTGTGTTTATTGGCTATTTAAGGAAGCCTTACAGCCAGTCTTCAGGAGTTTTTGCAGAATTCTTCAACCGAACAGCACTTTATCAATAAATAAACTCCGAAGCCTTGTGGCAGGCAGTTGAAAGTCAGGGATACTTATCCAGAATAATGAAAATGAAACTACAAAGCCTGGCTCAGCTCAGTTCTCCTCCAGTCCATCAAGGAGAGTTGCAGTAATGACCTATTTATACATGAAGATGAAGAAGAAGAGTTGGTTTTTACACCCCGATTTTCTTTACTTTTTAAGGAGTCTCAAACCAGCTTACAATCACCTTCCCTTCCTCTCCCTGCAACAGACACCTTGTGAGGTAGGTGGAGCTGAGAGAGTTCAGATCGAATTGTGACTAGCCCAAGGTCATCCAGCAGTCTTTATGTGTAGGATTGGGGAAACAAACCTGGTTCACCAGATTAGATTCTGCTGTTCATGTGGAGGAGTGGGGAAGCAAACCCAGTTCTCCAGATTAGAGTCTACCGCTCTTAACCACTACACCACACTGGCTCTCTGTGTGGCAGCTCCAGGTTGGAAGACTGAGAAATGTTTCAGCAACATCTAAATGTTTCATCAGAAAACCTTCTCTCAAACGGAAGGTCGCCCTGAGTAGTGGCTTTGTTTACCTGCACAATGACCATGTCTTGAAATCAGATTTTTGATGACTATATTAAAGGGCAGTTCACAGCATATCATTTTCCACAAAAAGAAATGTATCCTGTGCCTTATTTGTCTTGCATTTAAGCTGTTTTCCTCATTTGGAAGCTAATTTGCATGGACATCATGCAAAGCGACTCAGATTCGAACGGAGCCCCCAGACTCTGAGGCACCAGCCTGCCAATTGGCTCTTTCCGCCAGTCCTCAGCAACACTGACCTTCTGAACCCGAAAACAGATTGACAGCTCGGCTCTCACAAATGCCTGGAGGACAGGGTGTCCATCTAAGGAGAGTCCCTTGCAGCTATTTTGCAAATTTGGTGACTCTACCTCCAAAAATGTCCCCCTCCGGAGCCTTGAAATTAAATTCCATAGACTATAATATACCCAATTTTTGTCAGGAAACCCAGAAATAAAGCCAAATACCCATTTACTGGTATGGATATTTGGTTTATTTCGGTTTACCCAGAAAATAAATGGGGGCAATAAACCCGAAATTTACCAGAAATTTATTTTACAC
The DNA here is from genome assembly GCF_029931775.1 of Euleptes europaea. NCBI lineage: Eukaryota > Metazoa > Chordata > Lepidosauria > Squamata > Sphaerodactylidae > Euleptes > Euleptes europaea. The sequence continues at coordinate 60,528,867 of NC_079316.1, read as the reverse complement.
ACCTCTATTTCTCACTCCACCATCAACCAAAAGGGAGACTGCAGCCAAGAAATTAGAAGGAGATTGAGACTGGGAAGGGCAGCCATGAAGGAGCTAGAAAAGATTTTGAAGTGTAAGGATGTGACTCTGGCCACCAAGACTAGATTAATTCATGCCATCATATTCCCTATTACTATGTATGGGTGTGAAAGCTGGACAGTGAAGAAAGCTGATAGGAAGAAAATAGATTCCTTTGAAATGTGGTGTTGGAGAAGAGTGTTACGGATTCCGTGGACTGCCAAAAAAACAAATCAGTGGGTTATAGATCAAATCAAGCCTGAACTGACCCTAGAAGCTAAAATGACTAAACTGAAGCTGTCGTATTTTGGTCACGTCATGAGACGACAAGAGTCACTGGAAAAGACCGTCATGATAGGAAAAGTTGAGGGCAGCAGGAAAAGAGGAAGACCCAACAAGAGATGGATTGACTCAATAAAGGAAGCCACAGCCTTCAATTTGCAAGATCTGAGCAAGGCTGTCAAAGATAGGACATTTTGGAGAACTTTCATTCATAGGGTCGCCATGAGTCGGAAGCGACTTGACGGCACTTAACACACACACATTTCTCACTCAAGCAATGCCAAACTAACATGACTAAACTTTAGTACATGACTAAATATACATTTGTAGAGGACTTTCTCAACATAATGCAAGACGGTGCAGTAAAATTATCCCCAAGCAAAAGCAAATCTAGACAGCACAATGGCACCATTCTTAAGGCGATCAATACTACAGACTGAGCAGCAAGGGAAAAGGCGACAGCTAGAACTTTAAGTCATAAATCCTCTTACCAGCAGTTTTAGCAAATGCTTAAAAACTACTAACATACAATGCATCACAAGCCATCCTCTCAATCACAGTATAAACCAAAGGAAGAAAAAAACGTTGTCAATGATGAGTGCAAGAAGGCATGCCAAATGCACAAATCCTCAAAAAGGCAATGATATCTTTGAAGGACTTGGATATCTCCCAAGCATACTGTACTTCAAAGTGCATGAAATAACCCAGCCACTGCAGCATCTGTGATGTAGAGTCCCATAGCACTGATGACCAAAATCATGAAAGCCAGAAGGCAAAAATAATGGCATCATTGCCAAGGTGACAGACTTTACAAAATAGCTAAGCAGCATAATGACAATAGGAAAATATGGAAATGTTTGGATTTCCAAAAGAGTGCACTACAGGAAAAAAAATCATAGCCCTATCTTAGCCATGCACAGGGCTGCCAAGAACCACTACGGGCCCCTGGACAGAGATTCCACTCTCCCCCCCCCCCCCACAAATGACCCTAATCCAAACCAAATATCATAACAAAACAAATCGCTTGGCTTGCTGCTACCATGCATCTACAGAAATAAAATGATCAGCCTGTCCCTGTATCTGTCCATTTATGGCAGGCACAACTCATCAGAAAATAAAGCTAGGAGACTCAAAATTGGTCACCAGCTTCAGGATTAGGGTTGCTAACCCCCAGGTACTAGCTGGAGATCTCCTGCTATTATAACTGATCTTCAGCTGACAGAGATCAGTTCACCTGGAGAAAATGGCCTCTTTGCCAATTGGACTCGATGGCATTGAAGTCCCTCCCCTCTCCAAACCACACCCTCCTTAGGCTCCACCCCCAAAACCTCCCACTGGTGGCAAAGAGGGACCTGGCCACCCTATTCAGGATGATTGTCGGAGTTCTAGGGCCCAAAAATGAAAGGCATGGGAATATCTTGGCCCAGGTTGTCTCCAGAGAACCCCTTGTGCTATTTGCAGTGGAAGCTAAGGGTCTCTGTTTGTGTCAGGTATAACTCATCAGAAAACAATGCTACATGTTTAAAAACTGGCCACCATCCCCAGAATGATGATGGGAGTTGCAGTTTATATATAAATATAAATCTATTTTCCCCTTTCTTTTAGTCTTAGCCTTAGTGCGTGACACTGTTTGGTACCAAATTGGCTGTATGAGCAGTATCATTAAAGTAAAATGGGAGTTGCAGTGCCAAAAATGAAGGGAATCTGAAAATCTTGGACCAGATTATCTTCATAATAGGCAACAAGTAATAAGAAACCTTTTAAGTAACCTGTCATGCATTTCTTTAAGTAACCTGTGATGCTATTGCTTCATCAAGTATTGCAGCAACCCTTTTGGCAGGTGAAAGAACTGATCATTCAGTATTCATTCATTCATTCATACATTCATAAACCTTTAATGGCATATAATACCCCCCCACACCCATAGTGACCAGAAGATGGCCAAGATGCCCTCCCTCTCATCATCTGCCTAAGCAAACCTTGTTGCAGTTAATGAAGGTCTGTAACTAAGAAGTACATCTATCCTTTGATTGGGCTTACTTTGCTAATATAACATCATTTAGCCCATTTAGAAAGCAATCCTAAACAGGTCAATGGGACTTACTCCAAGGAAATCACTCTTAGGATTGTGCTGCTAGTTTCCTAGGGTGCAAGAACAATATCTTATGTACTTGATAAGTGGCTCCTAAAAGCTCTTCCTCTAAGATAAGGCTGGTAGTGATTCCCTGCCTCAAATATTTGTCTCAGTATTTCCCTCATATTTCAGATTCATTTCCTAATAATATAATCAATGCACTTAAACTGTTTGCTAAAAGAAATTGTACTTCATCAAATAGAAGTTTTCTAACCATGTTCCTCAAATTAATTTTGCTCTTTCTTAAACAATTTGGATCCCCGTTTTTAAAGTAGTCATGTTATGTTTTATATTCCACTCCTATGATATTAACATAATGAAAATTACATGCTCTTGTGCCCTGAATAATGAAACTTAGAATAGAAGGGAAAACCCATTTCTTGATCTTATCCAGCATCCAAGGGCCAGGAGGACAGCTTTTCTGGATGTCCCCCATTGAGCAAGGAAGCTTCTGGATGACCTGACACGATCTTTTAAACTAACCTACCTCCACAGGCCTGACCTGGATGGCCTGACCTGGATGGCCCAGGCTAGCCTGATCTCGTCAGATCTCAGAAGCTAAGCAGGGTCAGCCCTGGTTAGTGTTTGGATGGGAGACCACCAAGGAATACCAGGGTTGCTGTGCAGAGGAAGGCACTGGCAAACCACCTCTGTTAGTCTCTTGCCTTGAAAACCCCAAAAAGGTGTCGCCAAAAGTCATCTGCGACTTGACGGCACTTTACACACACCCCTCCACAGGCTGTTGTGAGGATAAAATGGGGCGAAACTACAGTGTATGTCACCCTAAACTCCTTAAAGAGAGAATGAGATTAAAATGTATAGATGTGTCATTAGGGTTGCGAACCTCCAGGTACTAGCTGGAGATCTCCTGCTATTAGAACGGATCTCCAGCTGATAAAGATCAGTTCACCTGGAGAAAATGGCCGCTTTGGCAATTGGACTCTATGGCATTGAAGTCCCTCCCCTCTCCAAACCCCACCCTCCTAGGCTTCTCTCCGAAAGCCTCCCACCGATGGGGAAGAGGGACCTGGCAACCCTGTATATCATAGATGTCATTCTTAAGGTCCAACTACATGTTACAGTCATTTGTGTGTCATTTTGTCCCTGCTTTCTTTTTTATGTATATAAAATGAAGCTGTGGGGGGTGAAGGAGAGGAGGAACAGGTATTATGGGAGGGAATTTCTGTTTCAATGCTTTGACTGCTAAAATCCTACTCTTCTGCTTTTTGCCCTATATTGCAAGGGAAATACAGCTAGATGTGGCCATGATTATTATTTTTAAGCAGAGAAGGGAAAAGAAGCACCCTGCTGGCTTTTTACTTTAGATTACAATCTCTGTTTTTGTTAAAAAAAATATGAAGAAATTACAGGAGAGTAAGAATTTGTCCCTTAGTGAAATAGATCTATCAAAGCTTGATGAAGAAAATAGAAACAGTTCCTGCAGACATATGATGAAGAGAGAATTGTATGTCTTCGGAAGCTTGCTTCAGAGTAAAATTGAAGGAACTGCTTGATGACCTCATCTATTGCTTGGGGAGATCAGGGTGATTTGTCTTGATATATAGAAGGTATCATATGAATGGCAGTAAAACTCATTACTACTACTTCATGCTGTTTATCTATGTGGATGCTGCAAAGAAACAGTACTGGAAACTCAACAGTGAACTGTTGGCATCAGAGCTGAAAGAACTGAGGGTACATGTCGTATCCAGCTCCCAAGGGAAAAAAAAAGAACCAGAAATCAGACACATTCTGGAGTGAAGACAGAAGACAGCAGGTGGCTAACCAGAGTTATGGAGTTATGGAGATCAAGAGGTACAGTTCTAAGAGGACAGATGGGATGGACATCAGGTCATTAAAACTTGCAAAAATATTTCAACAGATTGGTTTGCTAATCTAACTGGTTTCCTTGCTATGGTAAGTTAGACAGGCTATGTTGATAGATTACATAGTGATAAAACAAATGTCTCTAAAGGAGTGCACATATCGGTATCTAATAGGACCAACAATAAAGTGGTAGTGTCAGGTTTTGATAATGGGGACTACAGTGTTGTTACAATGGATATTGTAAAGGAGAAGAGGAACAGGGATTAAGAAAGACATGTGTTTCACACTCCCAGCTATAAACCCTGAAACATTTTAAACAATTTAATTCACAATGCAGGATCTTAAAGCAAGGGATATTGTAAAATTATGCAATAAAACCTATGAATATCAACTGGATATGTTTTATATAGCAGAGATCTACTAGTAAGATATGTATCACTGCAGTCAATTGCCTTTTGGACAAGAACAGCAATATTAACTCTGATGGAGGCTACTTCTGGCATTTAGGAAGTTATAAAAATAAGTCCATAGGATTGCCAACTCTGGGTTGGGAAATTCCTGTAGATTTCAGGGCAGAGAGTGGGGAGGGAGGAGCTTGAGGAAAGAACGGAGCTCAGCAGCTATATGATGCCATACAGTCCACCCTCCAAAGTTACCATTTTCTCCAGGGGGAACTTCTCTCTGGAGATCCATTTAGGGCTGTTGATTCGGTTTGGCCCGAACTGAAAATCAGCCGAATTTCCCCTGATTCGGTGGTTTTTAGTTTGGGAGGAACCGAACTCAAAACTGGCGGGCAACCGGGGCCCCCGAATTCAGCGAGTTCGGGAGTTCGCGAATAAATCCGGCAAATTCGGGGCCGTCAGTAAGCAGCATTCTCCTCCCCCGGCCAATCGGTGGCCAAGCTGGGTCTTCTTCTGGCCAATCAGTCAGGATTGAGTACTGGAGGAATCAGCTGATGTGCGGCCCGGCCAGGGAGAGAGAGAGAGAGAGCGAAATCCTCGTGTGTGTGTGGGGAGTTCTTGTGCACATTTGCTCCTTTCTGTGGCTGCAGGGGGTGTATTTTTTGGGGTACAGACACAAAACTTTCACTGGAGCTTTAGATGAAGCTTCTTAAGATACCCCCCAAGTTTTGTAAACATTGGGTCAGGGGGTCCCGAGATATGGGCTCCCCCCTTTTTCTTTCCATGGCTGCAGGGGGCGCATGTTTGGGGGTACAGACCCCAAACTTTCAGTGGAGCTTCAGATGAAGCTTCTTAAGATACCCCCCAATTTTTGTAAACATTGGGTCAGGGGGTCTCGAGATATGGGCTCTCCCCCTTTTCCCTCCCCCCCTTTTCCATTTATGTGGCTGCAGGGGGCGCTTTTTTGGGAATATAGCCCCCAAACTTTCAGCATAGCTTCAGACAATCCTTCTTAAGATACCACCCAAGTTTTGTAAAGATGGGTTCAGTGGGGGCAGAAATATCGCCTCCCCCCTTTTCTCTTTCCGTGGCTGCAGGGGGCGCATTTTTGGGGGTGCAGATCCCAAACTTTGAGCGGAGTTTCAGACCAGTGTTCTTAAGATACCACCCAAGTTTTGTGAACATTGGGTCAGGGGGTCCCGAGATATGGGTTTTCCCCTTTCCCCTTTTCCCTATTGGGATGAATGGATCAGCCGATCCTGTGTGCATCTTCTCCAGAGCAAAACGTCCCGTGCCTAATTGGAATAATCTTGGATTACAAGTCCTCCCCAGCCCCTCCTGATGGAACAGAAGACAGCCACAGTAAGACCCCTTTGGGGGCTTTAATCTATAATTTTTCTCCTGTGTATGTGTGTGTGTGGGGGGGGAAAGAAGAGTCTGTGTGTGTGTGGGGAGGGAGCAGTTTCTGTGGGTGGGGGGGAAGCCAAAGGGGGCTTTTGTCGGTTCTGCCTGGGGTGTGTGTTCCCCCTTGAGTCTCTCGCTCCCTGGTTTGAGGGGGGAGGTTTCAGTTGTGTATCTTCTGGTTTTCCCTGTTGCAAAGGTGTTGTTTTACAAGGTTGTGTTGCTTTGCAGTTGTTTTGCAAACTGTTGTCGGGGCTGGGAGTTTTGTGCGAGGGCGGCAAGCTCTGCTGAGAGATGCACATTAAGGGTGGGGGGACCCCTTTCAGGGCCCATATCTCAGCCCCCCCTGACCCAATCTTTACAAAACTTGGGGAGTCTTTCAATAAACGTCCTTTGAAGCTCTGCTGAAAGTTTGGGACCTCTAACCCCAAAAATGCCCCCACCCAAGCCGCGGAAAGGCGCGATTGTGTTTTTAATGGCTTTATTCGGCCGAATTGTTTTTCTGAACTTTGAATTCCCGCCGAATTGAACAGATCCGACGTGGGGGAGTTCGGACTTCGGCATATCCTGAATCTAAACGGGCCGAATTCGGCCAAATCCGAACTATACCGAATTTTTTAAAATTCAACAGCCCTAGATCCATCGTAATTCTTGGAGAATTCCTGGCCCCAACTGGAAGTTAGCGGTTCTAGTGTAGTGACTGTTAAAGGTTGAGAAAAGGAACAGGAATTAAGAAAGGCATGTGTTTCACACTCCCAGCTATCAATAGCAAGACTTGGTTTGTCCATGGTCCTCAGAAATCTTCTGCTCTTTGTCTGATCAATTATATTCAAGAATCCCATGGAATTTTGCAGATTTGAGCACCCAAATAATTATCAGTGCTATTGAATTAACATCACCCTAAAACAAGAAAATATGACCATTGTAATAAACAATTAATACCAGGCTAAATAATAAAAAACTTGCTTGTGGACTCTTCGAGCATGATGCCTTTCAAGGAATTGTCATCCTCTCTTTAAATGAAAATTATGATTTATCACTAGGGGATCATCATGAGCTCCCGAGAAGCACTGCAGTCAAGTGAATCCATCCAGTTCATTAAAACATATCCACTTTTAATGAAAAGTATCATTCTCTCAAGAGCTAGTGAAAGACAGTGAAGTGCATTCCTGGCTGAGGCTGCTTTTCCTGGAACAAGAGATATTCTAGCCATAGAATTTAAGTTTTATTATTCAAAGGCAAACTTAGCCTGTGGGAAGAAAACCCTGTTCATGCAAATGTGCAAGCAGGGATCTAAACATTTGCAAGGCTAAACAACAACTGTGTATCACTGCAGACTGAGGGACATCATATCCATTTGCTGAAACCAAATGTGCTGCTATGCAAAACTGAAGCTTCTTTTAGGCATCTGAAGGACTGAAACTGCCAGAAGGGCCCTTCCCTCAGAGATCTCTGTCATAATTTCCTGACTGAGCTACTCTAGGGAAGCTTCTTCTGTCTTTGAAAATGCTTTGCAGCAATACTGGGAATGAACTGAACTGAATGCTTAAAGTAAGCCAGTGTTCTCCATATTGGCAAATATTGCAGACATAAGATATATATCTCATGTACTTGTGTTTATTGTTGCAGTGAAATTTCATCCGAGGAATATGGTTATTTATATAGTGGTGGTAGGGAAGTGCTCCTATATTTTCTGTAAAGATTAGAGTGTTTCTCTAATATTCCATGATTTTGGCTGCCTGGTTACCAATTTGGATTGGAAAATATTTATGTGTTCTTGCAGTGCCACCTGGGTACTGTAGTTTTATCCTGTATGTTCTGAGAATGTGCCAACATAGTGAGTTGGATCCAGACTAAATTGGCATTTTCCACTGGCATTTAGAGGTACTTTGCCATTGCTTGCCTCTGCATGGGCTATGAGAGTGCTGAGAGACCTGTGACTGGCCCAAGGTCACCCAACAGGCTTCGTGTGGATGAATGGGGAATCAAACCCAGCTCCCCAGATTAGAGTCCTCTGCTCTTAACCACTATATCGTGTTGGCTCTCACCGTAATGCTTATAAAGTATTAATACATGTGGTATAAAGTAGACAGATATCCCACCCATCCTCTCTAGTCAATATAATCTTTTCCATTTCTGTAATTTTTATCTCAGCAAAACCTCTGTGTGAAGCTTTTTTTTTTTTTTGCCCTAAACCAATTTGATGAGCAAATGTATTATGCCCAATTAGTTGTGCCAGAAGGTCTGCTGGGATATTTGCTACACCGGAGGCGGCTTCTCTCCTTGCCCCCTATCATTTTAAATAAGACAATACTGACTCTTTAAAAAGAAAACAGTCTAAGGCTGCCGAACCTCTCACTCTGCTCTAAACCCCAGTTCGAACAAGTCACAAAATGCTAGTTGGTTTTGACTTTAACCTTTTTGACTCTACTTCACCACATAATACATACTTTATTGGGGTGATTTATTCCAAAAGTCAGATTTGATATTAAAGCACCATGCTGCAGTGAGAGGGTTACTTGAATGAATGCTCATGTAAAAACTCACTGCCCACAGAATGTTAGGTTTCTAGCATAGGCTTCCATCTGACAATGAAAGGAGAGCAATATCACATTGTATTTCTTATTGTGAATTATTTGACAACTTCCAATTAGTTTTAAACTGGGTCAAATCAGAAAGCCCTTCCTGAAATACCTGTTACTTTATTTATTCCCCCACATCCACACAATTCTCCCTGATTCCTTGCCTCTAATGTCTTCCCACATTCCTGTCTGTTCCAACGTTCACTGTAAAATCCTGGAGAACAGTTTACAGGGGGCCTTTGTTGAAGGACGGCTGAAGAATTTGTGGACCAAACCTGTCCCACTCCCCAAAGTGGACTTCCAACAAATCTTGTTTTCCTAACCACCACTTCTTGTTTATGCCTTTCCCCCCTCTGGCAGTTGGAATACCAGGGAGAGTTCCCCATAGGAACACGTTGAACCTGGGCCCTCCAGCTGTAGAATTATTTTTAAATAAACAACTGTCTAGTACAAACCTAGTGAACCTGCCATTTCTGTGATGGGCTTAATGGCAAATAAAACTAAATAGTATAATTATATTTTTGAAAAGAGTGAACATGAAAAACAGTTTCATATCTTCTCCCAAACTATCTGAAAGAAGAGGTTTGGATTTTGCAAAATTGTACTAAGGAGACAGGTTCATTGCATCTCCACCTTGACCATAATATGCTACAAATCTCCTAAGATGCTCTGCTATGAAGGAATAGACCCCCCTTCTGTGGAAATGCAGCTATTTACAGTGGCATCCTGAGCAGAGTTACACCCTTCTATGTCCATCGAAGTCAATGGGTTTAGAAGACTAGAATTTTGCTTAGGATGGCACTTAGTTACTGAAAATTGATTCAGCTAAACTGGTATAAAGGGCATGATGAAAACACTGAAGCTACACTGTCCCTTGATGCACCAATTCCACATCCAATCACTGCAAGTAATTACCTGTCTGAAGTTGTACAAGCTCTTCAGTTTGGCTAGAGACATCTGTTGATAATGTATTTAGAAATCAAATGTCTGGTTGGGAAGGGAAGAAAAAGACAAAGTTTTGGAATTAATTTTTTTGCCTTGATGTCCCATGATCATGAATTAGTATCTCTCATTTGCTGTAATTTCAATCGGAAAGACTTTTTGCACTGGGAATTTGTTTACCTCTTGTGGCCTGCTACAGAGAAAATTGGTTTTCTAACCATATTGTGGGAACAAGCAATTTATACTGCTACAATAAATTGATCAATTTCCCCACCCATTCCTTTGTTTATGGCATTACTACATATGCTTCAATGTCATTTCTTTCATAAAGGGGTGGAAGAGAGTGTTATAATGTGTTTTATTCCAAAAACGGTACCTTTATATGGAATGTACTTAACTGTAGCTAAGAAAAGAAAGAAGTTCAGCACATTAACAACTAATTTCAACAAGGGACCAAAGTATTTTCTGCTTAAAGAGGAAAGTTGCTTTAACTCAGATGAACATTATAATTCTGCTGAGGCTTTAACTGTCTTCTATTCTTCAGGAGGACTGCTCACATCCATCATCATTAGACAGGAGAACAAAATAATTTTCTCTGCTTAATGCATGTATATCCCACCTTTCTCCCATGGGACTCAAGGGAACTCATCAGGACCCTGGATAGTTTCCTATTGAAGACATATTGACCAGACTCATACTTGCTAAGATTCAGTAAAATACAGCATGACCCCCAAACATATTCTACTCGTTGAGAGATGATTCCACAAAGGCACTTGTTTGTCAAACCCAGAACAATGCAGGAGGGAAGCTAACTAATCTGCCTTCAGCACTGGAAAGGTAGTATAGCAATGTCTTAATCAAACAAATTAAACAGCCACTGATTCATGGAACGTGGTATCTGTAGTGCAATAGTAGACGACATCTTAATTCAAGCTTATGCCATTACCACTGAATCTACCTGCAATTCACATACCTGAAAGATAGGGTTGCCAGTTCCAGGTTAGGAAATACCTGGAGATTTTGGGGGTAGAGCCTGAGAAGGGCAGGATTTGGGGAGGGGAGGGACTTCACTGGGGTGTAATGCCATAGAATCCACCTTCCAAAGCGGCCATTTTCTCCAGGTGAACTGATTTATATCGGCTGAAGATCAGTTGAAATAGCAGGAGATCTCCAGCTACGACCTGGAGGTTGGCAACCCTACTGAAAGACCACCTCTTCACAAGGGTTACCGGTATGCTAACTAAGAGATCTCTAACTGGCCCTGCCACCAGGCCTGCTTGACAACAGTGAGTGTCTTCAGGAGTGACTCCTATTCTGTGAAATGGGTTGCCTGAGGAGGTTAAGGCTTCTCAATCTTATCCTGCAGGACTTGTACAAGAGCGCGGTAGGTTAAGTAATTGGATTGTGTTCTCTTGCTGGGCTTTGTTCCGTTTGACAGTCATCGTTCTGTGCTCTTGTGTTGTTGTCTGTCTTATATGTTGTTTAAGTTGTGTGTAAAGACACACAGTGTTGTTTAAACTGAATTGATCCCACCTCGAATTATGGAAAGGAAGGATACGTTTTTTAAAAAATATATATGCACAGTTATAACCAATCTCCCAACCTATTTGCAGTTCCTGACTTTTCAGGCTGAACAGTTTAGTCCCCTTTATTTCCATTAACATCTTTGAATATCTGTGTCTGCTAGAATTCTTACTGAATTTCATCCAAGGTATAATTTCATGGAAAATGTTGGTGAGTGTTTAACCTTTATATTAATATATACATTATTAGTTTTTTTAAAAAAATATGAAAATTTCTGCTTGGTAAAATGCCCAAAGAGTTTTTAGAAATGTGAAACACAGTTTATCAAAAGACAGTTAAATTTTTTAGAAAGGTTCAGTACATCCTAGTTTTCAACTTGGTGTGTGGATTATTCAATGGTCTTGTCAACCACATGCTTCAAGGCAGGACCCCCCAACATAATGCCATTGGCACCAAGGTGCCCACTGGCACATTTCCTAGCACCCAACAAGAGTTTTAAAAAGTGTGTGGGGCCAGGTGGGACTTCCGATTAGCCATTGGAGATCTGATTGGCTGTGCACATTTTTAAAAAGTTGGTTCATCAGCAGCTGCCACCACAATGCAAGGATATTCACTCTGGCTGAAAGTAAGTTCTGTGTAAGCAAGAAAATATTTTTAAATGGTATGTTCATTTTTTTAAAAAAGCATCCTTTTCAACAGAGCTTTTGCCTGAAATCCTGAAGAGTTACTACCAAAGTTATGCATGACCTCACTCCCTGGCATTTTTCTGGCAGGCTCTGCCTTTTGCGGAAGCCTGTGTCATAATTCCATAGGTGCCTGCAGGATCAAAAAGCTTGGGGACCCCTGCTGTAATTCTTCATCCGGCTCTGGCAGTGAAAAGAAATCTTGTATGTGTTGGGAGGGTGGAATAAAGCTGCCAAGATGACTTGCTTATTAGCTTGAGATCTGGGCCAACTGAGTAAATTCCATGTTCCCCTGCGGCAGAATGAGGCTCTGGTGGGGCCAATTCATCACAATGCTCAACTTTATTGATAGGCAAGTGAGAGGTCTGCATTGCAATGTGTTGCTCCAGCCTGTCTTTGGCCCCCCGCTTCTTCTTAAAAGACAATGCTATTACTGTTCTTTAAGACCCCTTGGGCACAGTGGCTTGCACAGGTCCCTTGCTCCCACAAAGTTCCCAGGACTTCCAACCCTCTATCAATGCTATAGGACCAGTGCTATTTGCTGATCTCACTGTATCTACAAGGCTTCTAGGTCCTACCTGGATATTCAAGGCTATTCATCTGGGCTCTCCCTGCATATCCAAACAGTCTGTAGTCCATATCCCAACTACTAGCTATGCTCCCAATTCTTCTAAACATGTAGTAGTTGAATTACATTATCCATCCTTATATTCCCCTACAGTTGCCTCTCAATATGACTGCTCCTACTTCTGTCCATGTATTTGCTTCTAATCCACATTGTGAATTCTCAAGGTGGCCCCATCTGTGGATACTTAAATATGGAGATCTATGAACATGGATCTATGAACAGACAAAATGGAGCTTTCTACAAACCTGAGAAAAGCCTCAGGTTTGCAGAAAAATTTGATCCCCCCCCCCCCCAAAATAAACCTAAGGTTGCCAGGTCCCTTCAGGCAACCAGTGGGAGCTTCATGGGGGCGGGGACTCACGTACATGCAGTGTGATGACATCACTTCTGGGATGCTCTAGCACATTCCTCCAAAAACACTATGGAAACCATAGAGTTTTTGAAGGAGAGTGCTAGAGTATCCCCATCGTGATGCTAACACTTCTGCTCCCCCCCCAGCTGGCCTGCTTCTGCCTGCCAACTGGCTGAGGGGCAGCAGGCTGCCCCGTTAATTAACAGGCAATTGTCCACCATAACTGGGTATAATGGAACCCTCCTCCCAAACACACATTGCGGGAGTGTTAAAAACCCAAAATAATAGAAGCAACAACTGTACCTTGAAGAAGCTAATGTCCTCTATATTGGCCATTGTGGGAGTTACTAAGCAACCATTACCATATTGCCAGCCTTCAAGCCCTGATTTCTGATGTAAAACATGGGGGAGGGGAGGGCCATTTCTAGGCTTATTTTAGCTTTTGAGGGAGGACTTATTAGGGCCAGGCCTGACAGCAACCACTGGCAAGCCAGTCTATTCACTAATGTACAGCTGCAGCCACTTCACAAAAGACAGTTTGGTAGAGTAGCTATAGTTTTAGACTAGGATCTGGGAGATGCAGGTTTGACTCCCCATTCGACCTTGGGCCAGTAACATACTTTCAGCCTAACCTACCTCACAGGGTTGTTGTGAGGAAAAAATGGAGGAGAAGAAAACTATGTAAGCTGCTTAGGTGTATTTGGGGAGAAAGGTGGGGAATAAGTGAAATAAATAATAAATATAGTTGAAGATGAAGGTCAGATGAAAGGCTGATTGGTTGGCAGGTGGGAAGGAGAAAAGGAATTTCAGAAAGGTAATGATATGGCAGCTGTGAGGAGGAGGAAAAGAGGAAATAGTGTGGGAAGGGGGATACAGACCTGGCAACTCCTGGCAGATTCCCCACCATTCAACTGGGCCCAGCCAGTTCTACCAAACTAAGCAGGGTGGTAGCATCTGACACCACACAACTGAGCCCACCTCAGCACCTGGAACTGTGAAACGGTCTGGCCTGGAGGCTGGTATTCCACAGAGTTTTCCCGAGGAAAGGCTGCCAGGGGAAGAAGGAGGGATACCTGACAAGAGGGCAGATAAAGGTAGGTTGGCTGGTGGGTAGAAAGGAGAGAAAGTAGCAAGAAAAGAAGAGAGGCTATACAAGCTTTCAGTGAAAGGAAAGAGGAAATAGCAGGAGAGGGGAAATAAGATGCCCCCTGCAATTTCTTGAAGGTCCCTCACTTGTACTTTCTGTTAAGCACAGCCATTGTGCTAGAATATGATGGAATCACTAAGCCAGCACCACAGAGCTGCTACCTCTTCCATGAGGTGACCTGAAGAGCACTAAGGCTGTATAAGACTGGGAAGGACCACCTTCCAATGGCCAAATGGAGGCCTCTTCCTCCAGAAAACAGTGCTTTTTTGACAGATACATGTAATGTTTTCTGATTGGACTGATAGTCAATAAGCATTTCTTATTTATTACAAAAACAAAACCCCCAAAGCCCATGTGGCCATTCAAAATCCAGTGTTTACTCAAATGCCTCTGAGATTTGCTTATGAGAATCACAGATACACGATGAAGGATGTTTGAATGCCACTCTTCTCTAAAGGATAATCTTTTGAGGATTCCCTCCTCTCACTTCATTAAGCTGCTTCCGCACTTGCTTTTCACCTATTGAGAAATGTAACAAAACAAGATGGTAATTTTGTTTCCAAATGTGTTTTGGAAGCAAGGCTACAGTTTATACCTCCTTATTAAAACTTTGAGTGATTAATATTAAAGTTTGAACTTAGTTCTTAAAAGATTAAGCATTCGAAATGCTCCTCAACAGTCTATGCTAATTGTGCCCCCCTTGATGACACTAAGAGATTCATAAGCATATCAAGAGAGAGTTTATACTGAATTGTAAACAATTGGCCTGGGCTTCCTGGGTTCTAGTCTGGAAAAGAACAATTATTAACAGATGCTAATGACTTAAAATGACAGTCATAATCATTTTCAAAGTTTTAGGAGAGTAAAAAGGAAGATTAACAGCATGTATGGGCTAAAATGTATGAAATTAATTTGATGGTTGCGGGTGGGGGGTAATTTTTTTTCAGATGGGTTCTATTTTTGTACCGTAGGAAAGCACTTACTCAGATGGGATCTGATAAAATTCCTCTGAAATAAAGGAACTGTTTGGACTGAGAGCTAAAGCAAAATTTCACAAAAAATGAAAGCTTGGTGAATTCTTAAATTGAGTTTTTGATGGAGAAATTTGATCATTTGAACATGAGCATTTGAGTTTTGGGATCAGGATCTGACAATAAGAGAACAACTGCTCCAATGTGTCAGTTGTCAGTTACTTTTAAATAATGAAAAATCTTTGCATGTCAGATGTGGATACAGGAAAAATATATTCATCCAGAAAATATTACTCTTAGAGTGCGGTTCTCCAACCAGTTCCCTATCTACCTAACTATCCTAAGTCCAAAGTCCTCTAGTTTACCCATCAGAACATCATGGGATACCCTGTCAAAAGCTTTACTGAATGCAGGTAAACAATATTGACACAATTCCCTTGATCCAGTAAGCTCATGATTCAATAAAAGAAGGAAACAAGGTTGGTCTGACAGGCCCTGTTGGAGACAAATCTGTGCTGACTTCCCTGGATCACCAACTTGTCCTTCAGATGCTCGCAGATTGATCTCTTTAATATCTGCTCCAGTATCTTCCTTGGGACAGAGGTCAAACTGACTGACCTGTAGTTTTGTGGGTCATCTCTCCCCCCTTTTTTAAAAAATTGGGATAACATTTCCCCTCCTCCAGTATTGTGACACATCTTCCGTCCTCCAAGAAGTCTGGAAGATGATGGATGATGGCTCTGTGGTATTGGAGGAGAATTTTATAGGTACCATGGACCGCAAAAAAGACAAATCAGTGGGTTCTAGATCAAATCAAGCATGAACTGTCCCTAGTAGCTAAAATGAATAAATGGGCTTTGACTCTGACATACATTCAGTTTCTTCCCCCAATTGGAACCTCAGCATTTCATAATATACCAGATGCCACACATTTTGACACAAAGCCAATATTATAAAATTTCCCTACTGTATCAGCACAGTGCTGTACTCATAAAAACATCCAGGCTCCTTCGACACTCTCTGTAATCTTTGTCTATGCAGTTTTCTGTGTAGTTATTAATCTATGCCATATGCTATGAAGTAGCCTTAGTTACTCCAGTCTAAGCCCAAATGGGCTGAGCACGGAATGTGTGCATCATGGTTATAATGCCAACAATGTGCGGGCAAAAACCATCCTGGAATGCAGACTCTGATTCTACCATCTTCAAGATGCCTTAAATGAGGATTATAGTAAGGAGAGATTTGCAAAGAATAACTCTTTATTTGACACCTGGCGATACTGATGCTTCCCAAGCCACATTTATGGGAAATGTTTTTCTAAGAGATGCAGTCACAAGATTAATAATTTAACCTCAAACTGTATTTGAAATTTACAACACACAGGAAGTATTTTAAAATGTAGCTGTCATTGACCCAATCTACATGAGAATTTTGACATTACTTTTGAGAAATGTCTTAAGTGAAAAATATCGAACTTGAAAGAAGGGCCTTGATTAGGATTCTAAAATTGCTGTTGCTCTTTCCCCACTACTGATGATTTTCTACATTTTTCTCTCCCCATGTTTAGGATGACTGTAAGTGAAAGATACCACTGCAATTTAAAGGCCCTAGGCAAAAGATGGTTGCAGAGGTCTATTGATTAATTTCACAGCAGGGCCGTATTATTTACTCACTACCAAAACCCATAGATTTGTTAAGCTTGACGTAAGTCTTCAGAATTCAGACTAGCCACAAGGTGCTGAAAAAGAATTGGACACTGTATCACGTCATCGCTGTCCGGCGCATGGGCTCTGAAAGAGTGAAATGTTGAATGCTGCACACAAAGCACAGCAAAGGTTCCATGTGGTGCACTCCTTCTACAGAAGCCATGGACCTTTTCCAAGTGCAGTGTTCCATTGGCACAAATGCTTATTCCATACTGCATATGTTTGATTGCATCTGATTTATTTCCCCTCAAAAAAGAGTAATTTGTAGAGGGATGTACAAAAATCTTGCATGAGGTAAACACAAAGGGAGAAATACAGAAGCTGAAAACATATCAAACTGTATTTCAGTGCCATATCTTGCAGTACTATGCACACCAATGCCATCAAGTTGCGACCAGCTGTTTACATGCCAAACTGACTAATCAAGTCACAGCTGACTTATGGCGACCTCAGGAAGGGGCTTTCAAGGCAAGTGAGAAGCAGAGGTGGTTTGCCATTATCTTCCTCTGCAGAGTCGTCCTTGGTGGTCTCCCTTTCCAAGTACCTACCCTGCTTAGCTTCTGAGATCTTACAAGATCAAGCAATACCATGCTGGCTTCCCTCCCCTTCCAGAATTGCACATGTGCATTACTATTCAAAACCATTTCATTGTTTTATTACACTTACATCTTTCTTCCATGGAACTCAAGGCCTGTGTGGGTTCACAAGTGGTGTGCCATCTAACTACTCCCCAGATCGAGGCTTGATAAACTTTACCAGGATTGCTGCTTCACATATCTTCAGATCATGCTCTGAAACTAGGAAGCTAGTTGTGTGTGATTAAGACATATAGGGTATCTACAGGCAAAACCTAATATGCACATAAATAAAGAAAACAATATATTTTGAGCTACTTCCAGTTCTAACTACAATAACACGTGCAGAAGAAGACTTTGTTTTTATACCCCAATTTTCTCTTTTAAGGAGTCTCAAAGTGGCTTACAATCACCTTCCCTTCCCCTACACACAACAGATACCTTGTGAGGTAGGTGGGGCTGAGAGAGTTCTGAGAGAACTGTGACTAGCCCAAGGTCACCCAGCAGTTTTCATGTGGAGGAGTGGGGAATCAAACCCGGTTCTCCAGATTAGAGTCTGCCGCTCTTACTCACTACAACATGCTGGCTCTCACACCATGTTGGATTTATATCCTAGATGTATATAAAGAGCTCAATTTAGATAGGAAGTTTTCTTATGCTTGGACCTACAAAGACTGAACACTTGTTCCCTCAGCCTGAGGACTTATCTATGAGGCAAATATGTTTCTTCGTTCATTTACGCTAGTTTGGCGGTGTTCCCCACAGCCACACAACAGCTGGGGGCACTGTTTCTAAAAAAAGGGGGGAGGGGGAGCCCAAAAGGCCTCAGAACAATGCTCAGCACACGTGGAGCAGCAAATCAATAAAATAACTCCCCCTGTGCTCTTTTATTCAAAAGAAGCCATTCCCTGCAACTGATTTGTGGCTGTGGGGAACATGGGCAAACAAGTGTAAACAAGCGTAGAAACCTATCACCTAGTTGCCTCTAAGCCATGTTCTATGGGTCAAATGTTCAAGAAACCCACAATTCCCTGGAATCTTTGGGCATTTCTGCACAGCTATGTCTGAACTGTTATTAATGTCCAGCACTTAGACAAAAATAGATGAACTTTGACAGACCATTGAAAACAATAATGCTACCTTATCTGTCAGGAAAGAAATCTCAGAGAAAGGGAGAGGTTGGGGTTTTTTTTATTGTTCCCAAAGGAAGTTCATAAATACTGAGCTGATTCTGAATTGAGCTGAATCACAATAGTGCCATCAGTATTCTACAAAAAATGTCACTTTTGAAAAAGGCCATTGATTGCTACCATCTTCTGAGTGTTCAATACTGAGGCAGTCCAACCAGATTCAATAGTTTTGAAATAGGTCCTTATCATTTAACAATCCCTTCCTGCAGACATTAAATAGCACAGTAAAATTTCCTACCAAATGAAACTCTTCAATCTGCAATGGACTAACATCCTAAAGAAAAGCATCCTAAAGGGATGCCTAAGGTTTTGGACTTCTTCATGATACAGTCTATATAACTTTTCCCATTTAAAAAATGTTCTTCCTTTTGTAGTCACAGACAATTGTCTTACCTAGCTAGTGTACTCTATACAAATCAGACAAAGGACCCCTCTCACTACAAAAGGAAACATGGTCTGTGTTACTCCAACATTTCATTGCCTGAATGTGTTGAATGTTGACATAATGTGAATGCCAACAATCCCAATCGAAATCCAAAGACAAGTATGCCACTGAATGCTGACAGCTTTATAAATGCATTTGCATTTATTGTTACATATTAAACAGTGGAGAAATGTCTATATTCAGAAATTCACAGCATTCACTTGAAGCGTTGTATGTGGATGTCAAATGATAAAATCTGAGCAGAACCATGGGCCAATATGGCAAGACCAACACAATCAATGTCAATTCAGAGAACCCAAACCAAACCAACTGAAGCAAGGCACACTGTTGCAAGCCCAACAGAAACAATGTCATACCACAGAAGCCAAGCAGAACCCAGGCCAACATGGCAACCAACACAACCATTGTTAAACCAGATAATCCAAGTCAAACAAACCTGGTAGCCAGCCGGTCCTGGCAAGACACTGACACACACACACACACACACACGTTAATTCTCCAAGGAAGGCCTCAGAAAGTGAAAAGGAGGCATATCTGGGCATCCAGCTTTTCCCTCTGTAGTCTGCAGCCTATACTGTCACTTGTTTGGAGGAGCCTAGACACAGAGCCGCAGCAGCTCTTCATCACCAGCACTCCTGTTCTTTCCTCCCAGCCCTGTAAAGAAGAAACACAGCATCAATACAGCTTCATTTCAGGTGCTTCAGTGGGTTCTGCTTAGCAACATTTTGGGTAGTGTTGTGTGAAGAAGTGCTAAGCCCCGCCAACATTCCCCCATGCCACACAGCAACTAGGGTTCAGTTGAGGGTTTGTTTTTTTTGTAACCTTTTTTAGAACATAATTTGGAATTATAATTAATATGTTAAACTCTCTGTTAGGGATACAGAAGAATTTCATAGGCTTACTAGTTGGATTTGAATGTCGGTGGTTTGTATGGGTTTTATTAGCCCCATAGACTGAAATGGAGAGGGGGTTGAAAACATTACTTACTTACTTACTTACTTACTTACTTACTTACGTACGTACGTACGTACGTACTTACTTACTTCAAAACTTTTTTATGTTACCTTTCCACCCAATCAAATTCCCCAAGGTGGCACACATAAAGACATGAACCCCCCTGAGCAATTAAAAACAACATTTTAAAATTATAAAATAATGAAATAAAAACACATAAACAATATCAGATCCAGGGAGGAGGGCCAATAATAGTTACAGAGGGTATGCGAAATGAAACAAAAAAAAGTCTTCACCAGCTAGCAGATGACACTGATAAACAGATGAATCTCCCCGGGGAATGAGTTCCAAAGTTTTGGTGCCATGACTGAGAAAGCATAAAACAGTTGACTAAAATGAGGCAGAATGGTCTGATTCAGTATAAGGTAGGTTCATGTGTTCAAGAATATGGGCTCCTTGAATAAAGGTGAACCCTAAAAGAACCACAAATGTACAGATTTTTGCCACCCTACTGTCTAGGCTTTTATAATCCTGAATACAAGAGTTACAGTTAAATTTGTTCTCTAAGTATACAGTTCCCTATTTGCTATGCTCATAAACTGTAGGAACTCTGCTGTTTCTCTGCTGTCAGTTTTGTAGATGCAGCAGCTACCCTTTGTTCCACATACTCATTATTATTCCCTGTGAGTGTCAGCATAATAAGGGCGTCTGTAATTACCTTCGGATCTGGTATTGTACATTTTTTTCTGCCAACAGCACATTCTCCAGGGATGCTTCCACCTTCACTCATAAGTTGCTTAGATTTCTTGCACACAGAAGCAGCTGCCGCAACACCACTTGTTTTGCACAGGCAACTTGGAAGAATGTCTCTACAATTTTTATTGCTTCTTTGTGGTTCATGTCCTCCCAGAGTAATCTTGGGGTGAGAAGTGAGGAAAAATAAGATGCTAGTGGGATGAACACAAGTTCATCATTCTTCGTGAACATTCAAATCCAGATGCCATAATAAGGCCCAATAAACATGCTCCTATCTCACACATCCATGAACTGCGGGCCCAAGAAGCAACCCACGCCCAGAATACCTCCACTTCCAGCCCGTTCTTGTTCCACAAGCCGGTTTTTCTGCTTGCTATTTGCTGTCCACACTCCATTATTGCTACTCCTTCACTTTTGTGCTTCTAACATCTTTTGAAGTCATACTGCTTGGTCATTAATGTACTCTTAGCACCTCTTGGAAATCACATACCCTCCCAATGCCTGTTTGGGGAACATAACTTAGTCATGTTATCTGAATTGTTCTTGTTCTCACAAATACTAGGAAATTATGTTAAAATAATGGAATTTGTTCTTTGTCAGGGTTACAGTGCATATTTTACTTCGTCAGTATGACAATGTGATTTGCATATACTACTTTCATCCTTGGAATTAACACCAGGCATATAAAATATGAATGTGTGCATGTGCGTGTGTGTATAAAGTGCCGTCAATTTGCAGCCGAATTAAGGCAACCTCAGCAAGGGGCTTTCAAGGCAATTAAGAAGCAGAGATGGTTTGCCATTGCCTTCCTCTGTGGAGTCATTCAGGTGCAGACCCCAAACCATGCTGGATTGTCTCATGAAACAGAAGTTCCTACATACCTGCAGAAAAATCTACATGACATGCCATGTCTCTCCATAGGCTTAAACCTGGCTGTAAAATCATGCAAATTCTGGTAGCCCTAATCTGATACTGTTATTTCTACAAGAGTAGGTTTCATAAACCAGTCTTGTTTTCTATGACCACCTCTTTGCATTCTCCTGAGTCCACAAGTATTTTACAGCATGCCCTCCTGCTTTGTAGATATGGAAAACATCTCCTGGAGACATCTTTATGCTTCTTGTCTTTCTGTTTTTACAAAAATGGCTTTGGGGAAAATCTATCACATAGAAACAAGAAATGGGAAATCTGGCTGCATGTGGCTGAAAAACTGATCACATCTGATGATGAAGAAAGCTGCATGCCTGGGCTTGTAGTTCCATAAACCCTATGCTTATTTGCCCCTTTTATCATTTATTCTGTCCCACTTTGTAAAATTTCCCAATCTGAGCAGGCTAGGTTGTTACATCACTTCATCTCAGGAGCAGGCTAGCCAGAACTTGTTCACACAGCACTGGGCTCCAAGTTATTAACACTTTCATTATTATATGTTCACATAATTTACAATAGAATCAGGGACATAATAAGGTTTTCAATTTGAAAAATGCAAGCTAGCAATGCAATGACATCAACAAGATGGGTGGTTCCATGAAAATATAAGATGTGACACCAAATGTGTGAAACAAAGGAACCAAGAAAGCAAACAGATTAAGATTTTTCTTTTAAAAAATATAGGCTTGATGACTGCAAATCAGAGTGACATATGACAGTTCAATGAACAATTTTGTTATTAGAATTTACAAAGAGAAAAGCTAAGGTCTGCCCAAAACATTGTTTTCCAGAAGGCAGGGATTTGCTGTGTTCGAGCAGTCAAATCTTCTGAATTCTTGATCCAAACAGTAAACTTTCTTACTAAAATAGAGCTTGTGAACCAGAGGATTGGGTATATTAACAGTTGCTGTTAAATCTTGGCAAAAGATGAAGGCAAAAATATACAATGGTTACTATATTTTCAACTAGTTTTAAGATTAAAAAAAGATATTCACACAGCAAGAAGAGCAATAAGGGGGTTGACAGAATTTGAAAAGGTGATAAAGCAGCAAAAAGAATACTTATTAGAGTGAATTTCTAAGCCATTACTTCAATTTGACGCAGAAACAGAACAAGTTAAAACATGTATGATTAGATGGATGCAAAATTTCAAGGAAGAGATATCTCTTCAACAATGGGAAACCTTATGGACAAAAGATATAAAATTCACAGCAAGTCGAACATTAAGAGAAAATTGGTATGTTTTATATATTTATATATATTATGTATATGGTTTATATATGTTTTATTACTCCAAAGGATATTGAGAAGATGGATAATCATTATAAAGGGAAATGTTGGAAATGAAAAGAGGTGGATGGTACCTTCTTTCATATGTGGTGGATGTGCAAAAAGACAAAAAAAGGGGGGAAAGAAATACATGCTGAAATCCAGAAAATCTTAAAAATTAAATTTACTATGGAAGCTAAGGGCTCATTCCTGAGGTTGGGGGGCAATTGGATTTAGGAGGTGGGTGACCCAGCTGCCAGCGTAAGTGCCTCTTATTCCATGATAAGAGGCACTTATGCTGGCAGTGGGGGCAGTTCCGTCGGCGCCTAAGTGCCGCAGAGCTGCACGCCGCTCCCCTGGTGGTGCAGTCTCTCCAGGACATAAATCCTGTTTGTGTGTAATGCCTACTGGAGCTGAACAGGTAGGCCTTGGGTAAAAATATTTTCAGTCACCTGAATATGGACTTCATAATATCCATCTCTCATTCAATTTGGCTAGGATAACAATCTTTTCTTTTATAAAGTACTACAATTAACGTATGGGAGGGGAGGCGGCATGGTATAACCCGATCTTGTCAGATCTCAGAAGCTAAGCAGGGTTCTTATTTTCATGTCTGGTGGACATGTCCAAAACTACAACTATACTGGAAAAGAATTCATCGAGAACTGCAGTTGATGTTAGATACGAAGTTTACATTCGATCCCAAATTTTATCTACTCAGTATAGTGCCGCCAAATTTACCTTCGAAATCGCATGATGTTTTCAAATATGCTACAACAGCTTCTAGAACAGTGTTAGCAAGAACCTGGAAACAAACCCACATACCTGAAATCGATGACTGGAAAGATAAACTTCTGGAATATGCAAGCATGGCTAAAATGACTTTCGAACTTAACCCCAAACTTAGCGAATCCACTGAGCAATTCGAGGAGAAGTGGGCGTCTTTTTATATTTACATAAAATGTACCTAATTTAAACGAAGTATGTTTAAACACTTATAATAAATCATGTACCATATTTCTTTTATTCCAATTAACTGCCAAGCAAAATATGAATTTTTAAATATTAAAAACCAGCCTGACGCAAGTATAACAACTTAAAGATACTCTGTAATTATGTTTTAAATTCAGAAATCATTCTATAATACTGTATTGTTTTTATAAATATAACATTTACCCCTTCCCTTTTTTTCTCTTCCTGTATCCTTTAATTATATATATATATAAAAAAAGAAGCTAAGCAGGGTCAATACTTGGATGGGAGACCACCAAGGAAGACTTGTCAGAGGAAGGCAATGGCAAACCACCTCTGCTTCTCACTTGCCTTGAAAGCTCCTTGCAGAGGTCACCATAAGTCAGCTGTGACTTGATGGCACTTTACACACACACACACACACACACACACACTGAGTATTTTCATCTCATTTTCCTTTGTTCCTGTCTTTCAAATTAAACTTGGGCCTAAAGACATGGTACATATCTGCTGGTCAAAATACTATAAATAAACTAACTAACTATGGTATATAGTCCTCAGCTTGGGTCCAGGTCTGCCACAAGAACTGTCAGTCAAATGTACACTTATACATTCTTCATTGGGAACTCAATTCCCAGCTGACCTGTTCCAACTGCCATTGCAGCACATGGCAAAAAGGGTGTTTAGGTCTTCTCTTCATGGTATATTATTGATCCAAAATGGACCAGGTGGAGCACTGTGTGCGCCATTACATGTGAACCCTCCATCAAGATGAATAGAGATAGCAGGTTGGAAACCAGTGCAGGGAATAAGGCATCCCTTCTTCAAACCATACTCCTGATCCAAATTCAGCATCCTATGCCTGGGAACTGAGTTTCCAGCACAGTACTCACAAGTGCATGTAGATTGCACACAACTGGGGAGGATATGGAGAAAATGTAACATGTAGTTTGGCTATCAGTCAGAAGTAGCTGTGGAAAGGACTAGGTAGAAGTGCCTACCTGGCCTTGTACCTTATGACAGTATCTGATCCTACAACACCTCTGCCATAGCATATATCTGTTGGAGTGAAGGAAGGATTCTGAAGACTCCCTAGTTAATACTTTCTGAGATGCCAGGGAAAACAAAAACACTTCTTGATAAATGATGTGAAGCAAAACACTTTGGAGAGAGTCCTGGTTTTCACCCAGCGGAAGAGTCAAATGTTAGGCTTTATTCATCCTAAGCAGAACATTGTTCCATCAAAAGGGATAGGGGGGAGAGATTTGGAACAACACTGTTTAGCTGAACTACTTCAATTTGATGAGTGACGGTATAATGGAGCTCCCTGACTGGTTAAGCACATGAAACTTGGATGTACAGAGTCTGTTAATAGAAGACAGAAAGAACAAATGCCTTGATGGAAGTTAGAAGAGATTAGTAAAACAGAATTCTTCAATAATGCACTAAGAGCCACATACCCTATTCTTCACAAAACCTTAATCCTTTTCAATGGAGACTTTGTTTCTTTCTCCTGCCTACTTCCTAACGAAAACACAATTTCTCCTCATACTTATATTTTCACTATTTTTGTCTCTTGCCCCAAACTGTGCTTCTGTGTATACACAGTGTGATAATATAATACCATTTGGGATGGTAGCAATAAGGCTTTTTCCAATACTGTTTTGACCTGGGACAAATTTCATGAAGTGTAAAACTACCCCATTGTAAATGAAGGTGTTTCTGGGGGCCCATCATAGCATCAGAAGAATGGGGGATATGATGCCACTTTTTTGTGCCATCAAGTCACAACTGATTTACAGCAACCCCATAGGATTTTCAAGGCAAGCGGCATTCAGAGGTGGTTTGCCATTGCCTACTTCTGTGTAACAACCCTGGTATTCCTTGGAAGTCACACATTCGAATATTAACCAGGGCCAACCCTGCTTTGTTTCTAAGATCTGATAAGATCAGGCTAGCCTGGGACTATCCAGGTCAAGGCGATACAGCTTTTGCCATTGGGAAAGACACTTTAAGCAAATTCATGGGATTTCCTTTTGAAAATGACATATCAGAGGTGGGAACACTTGTATGCTGTAGGTAGGAAAGGTTTTGGTGTTTATCTTCATGGGAATTGCTGCATTCAGAGGTAGAATGAATCTTAGGTGGACTCTTATATTCTTCATTATTTGATCTTAGATTTCTTTTCTTTTCGTTGCAGCAGTTCAGATATAGAGAGAGAAGATGTGGGACTCTACAGTCAGATTTTGGTGTAACAGCCTAGCACGCCATGACCTAGATCTGTGAAAGTGATGCAGCTGCTGGTTTTAGGCACTTTCTGTCCCAGCAGTTCATCAGCAAGCAGAATTTCAAATCTGATATAGCCAGAAATTTTTTGAACAAGTTTTGGTTATTTTGTGGCCGAGTGGGGTGGAAAACAGGGCTCGGTTTAATTTTCATTTCAATCTGCCCTTTGTAATCCTTTTTTATTACCTTGTATACTATAATTCCATTTACTCTTAATTTCTCAGCATCTCAGCTTTGTCATTAATTTCTTTTATCATTTGTGAATCATGCTTACCTTTGGCAGAACATTATTTAAACTGCTGCTGTACAGTCAAACCAGGTCAAAGCCAGTTTATCCTAGGATCTCATGCTTTTAACATTCTTCATTAGTGGCCTTTAATTTAGATGTATTATTCTGTCTTAAAGTGGTGAAATAATTATACTCAGAAGTTTCCAGGTAAATGTGAATCATTCATATGGTAAGCAGTTGTGGGGTTTAGTCTGTTTTACACAGTAACTTTGATGCTGAAGATTTCAAATTCATCACAGTTAAATCCTAAATCTGTATAACTAGCCACATCATTATATTTTTGAAAGGTGCTTTTTTTTTCGTATTCAGTGAACAAGGCTATGTTGTCAGTTTTTAGACTTCTTTTCCAATGACTATACGTATCAATCAACTAAAGCAAAAGTAGTTCCATTTGCAAAGAAATTGATCTTCACGAGTTTCTGAACAAGGTTTCTACTGATTGCCTAAACGAGTCTCCAAGATCAATAAGGCTAACATGCCAATCAAGAAGAGGCAACTGAGAAGAGATCAAGGATGACCTGGGGTTCCCAGTTGGTGTTTCCATGGTAAAATATGAGAACCTTCCTAATATTGGTAGTCAATTGCTTTCCAAAGATAGGACTGATTTGGCATGTATACCTACTTAATTAATTCTATTACTGAATTAATTCTATTAGATGAGAGAAAAGTAAATATATTTTGGAGCACTGGGTCCACTAGCTTACCTGGTCTCTTCTGCAGTTGGAACACCCTTTTACCTTCTCCTGTGCCCTTGTTACAGGCTTTGACATATTAGGACATATGAACTGTTGTATTAGTGTTGTACATGTGCAGAATTATTCAGTGTAAAACCTACCTACACATAAAGAACCCAGCAGAGGCTTGACTTTCCTTTTAAAAGTAAAACAAGCCAAGACATTCTTTACCAAGGGCTTCAGACTTATTCTACCCTTTCTATGAGACCACAAGCAAAGTGCTCTCAACACTCTCTGCCACAAGCAAAGTGCTTTCTGCACTCATTTTCAATTACTTCAATTGCAGGAGTGTTTGTTGCACTAACCTTCTTTGTACATTGGTATTTTTAGCTAACTAATGATGTAATGGTGTATGTAACATTATATTGTATTTTAAGATTTAAATATGAAGGCATAATGGTAGAAATTAATGAATAGTTTTATTCTTAATGTATTTTTCAAAAGATGAGAATACTGGTAAAATTAAAAATATAGAGATACAACAAGACTCAAAACTAACTGAATAAAATAACATACCACTTCTCAGGAAGGGGTCAATTTTAAGAGCATAGTCAACTGAAAGGCACTTACCCGCTTCACCCTATTTTGGGTATTCTTCTTCAGTTCTCTGCCTTCTTTCTTTTTGCTTTTCTGTATCTGGCTGCTCTTTCTGGTAGCCTAGGTTTACTCAGCCACCACTTTCGTCCATAAGGTGGGTGGTTATGTGGAATATCTTTATTATTGTTAGATTGTTTCTAAGAAGCCCAATAAAAATCTTAAGAAACAAGAAGGTAGGAAATATTTTACATCCTATTTTATGAGGCATATTCAGAAATCTTACTTCTACGGCCCAGCTAAAATTGAGGGCATGCAAGACAAACATTGCTCCCTGAGAAATAAACATGCACACTGCTTGCTTCAGTGACTGGGGTGTATGTGAAATGGGATAGAAATTTTGGTCATTTCGTCTGGCAACAAAAAGCATTGATCTGATTTGGCTTTGATTTTGACATTAGGAAGAATATTCTAACAGAGTGGTTCCTCAGTGGAACAGGCTTCCTCGGGAGGTGGTAAGCTCTCCTTCCCTGGAGGTTTTTAAGCAGAGGCTAGATGGCCATCTGTCAGCAATGCTGATTCTATGAACTTAGGCAGTTCACGAGAGGGGGGCATCTTGGCCATCTTCTGGGCATGGAGTATGAGTCACGGGGTGTAAGGGGAAGGTCACTGTGAATTTCCTGCATTGTGCAAGGCGTTGGACTAGATGACCCTGGTGGTCCCTTCCAACTCTATGATTCTATAAGTATCCATGAGTAGACAGTATCTCTTACACTCCTTTAGAAATAATTATCTGTCATTTGCTTTACTACAGTCATCTTTGATAATGTGGGTTTATTGTTTCAGGATGAGCAGTTTGTGGGCTCCCTTAAGGCCAGGTTATTGAGCCAGTATGGAAGCTGAGAGTGTTCAGCAACCACTTTGTTGAGTGTCTATGGTAGGGGACATGTAGAAGGATTCTCCTGTTCTTAATGTTAGGCTTTCCATATACTAGCCTTGTCCAAGTCCAGTATTTTCCATTGTCCCCTTCCAAACTATTGGCAATATTAAATACTCCCCCCTCCCCCGTATTGGGCTCTAGTTCCTTCAGGCCTTCATATTTCCAGACCTTCACGTTCATTTTAATATCTAATACTGTAATTTACAGATTATGAAACACTTTATATTTCTCCTTTTATCTGGTTCCAGTTTCTCTGATAGTTGCCCCTCCCTCAATCAGATATCCAGTCCGTTCTATGACTACCATTTTGAATGCAATAAAGATGACATTCATTATAGAACTGAGATGCATGTTTTCATATACTTCCTTTGAACAATTGGCCTCATATCCAGGTGAAGTACATTTACAGGCTAGAGACTAGCTACTTCTGAGTGGCATTCTTTTGTCTCTAGGTAAAGGTAAAGGTAGTCCCCTGTGCAAGCACCGGGTCATTCCTGACCCATGGGGTGACGTCACATCCCAACGTTTCCTAGGCAGACTCTGTTTGCGGGGTGGTTTGCCAGTGCCTTCCCCAGTCGTCTTCCCTTTACCCCCAGCAAGCTTGGTACTCATTTGACCGACCTCGGAAGGATGGAAGGCTGAGTCCACCTTGAGCCGGCTACCTGAACCTGACTTCCGTCGGGATCGAACTCAGGTCGTGAGCAGAGCTTTGGACTGCAGTACTGCAGCTTACCACTCTGCACCACGGGGCTCTTGTCTCTACCAATAGGAAATTATACGTTAACGTTTTATGTATTTATTTACATTATTTATAGTCTTCCTTTCTCACTTGGACTCAAGGCAAGTTACACAGAGTGGGTCAATACAATTGACAGGATGAGACATTCAATGAACAATGCAATAGGAATTAGGGTTGAAGGACCAACCAGAAGTCTAAAAACAGAACTAGAGCAAAGCATAAGTATTAACATAACACGGTATGTGTGTGTAAAGTGCCGTCAAGTCGCAGCTGGCTTATGGCGACCCCTTTTGGGGGGGGGTTTCATGGCAACAGACTAACAGAGGCGGGTTTGCCAGTGCTTTTCTCTGCACAGCAACCCTGGTATTCCTTGGTGGTCTCCCATCCAAATACTTGCCAGAGTTAACCCTGCTTAGCTTCTGAGATCTGACGAGATCTGGCTAGCCTGGGCCATCCAGGTCAGGGCTCATAACACGGTAAATGATGCAAAAATTACATAGTAGGATCCTAGTTTCAGCAGTACAATATAATATAATAATACAATACACAATCTCAGAAGCCATTTTAGGGTCCCAAGAACAGTTGTTGACACACTTAGACAAATGTAACTCTACTGAGAATGGTACAGAAACAGTGCAATCCTAAGGAGAGTTTCTGCAGTCTAAGCCCATTCATTTCAATGGGCTTAGATGGAGTAACATTACATAGGATTGCACTGCTAGTTTCACTACAGGGAATCTTCCTGTGGAACCTTAGACATTTTTGCCTTTTGATTGTATCAGGTCTGCTCATTAATTTTTTGGAATAAAACCCAACTTCCTGCCAAGTGCTGTCTGCAAGAAAGGATTTATACTCATCATGAGCTTATCTAAGTACACATCAGTTGTTTAAGAGATTTTGTAAAATCCAATGTATTGTTTGTCAGAGGATAAGATGATAAGATGACTAACTGAATCTAACTTGGTGATTGTTGGTTAATATAGGTCTGGAGATAAATATTATTGCTTTTGAGTGATCAATTTCATTAAGCCGCACATTTGCTTCTCATCATCATAGATGTTAAAATGGATAATTTTATATCCAAATATCCAAGTATCCAAATGGATAGTTATTTGAAAGGACAGGCATCTAATGCGGACTGTTTTAATAAGGTCTAACCAGCTTCTTCCAAATAGATTTCTCTTTCATTAAGGTATTTCAGCTTCTGCTACCCATTGAGTAGGCCATGTAATTTCTGGCAGATCTAATAAGCAATGTTGGGCAAGGGTCTAATGAGCAAGTGGTAGTTTTCTTGTCTTCAAGATTTCTGTATACAAATGGTAGAAAGTATTCAAATAAACATAGCATCCATGTTAATGTGGAGTCTTAGTTAAAAGAATGCTATCAATTTTATCTGTTGTGAAATGGCTATTGCAGAACAGTTCTACAGGACAACACTGTAGAAACACAATGGTAGTAGAAAAATCTGTTACCTGTTATGACCTTTTGGGAATAAAAGAATAAATACGTTGATTCCAGAATGGCACATTAATATACTAACTGCACTCCTCATTTGTTACATAACATTATATATCATCCCATAGAAGCCAAGAGTTCAAGGTTGCTTTTACCAGCTTTATGCCACTCTCCTCTTTTTTTATATATCTGAATCAATTCTACTTGGGTTTTGATCTGGCCCACAACAAAGGAGATGCTGAGGTAGCCATGTATAAGGTCATATGTATTTTCTAATGTCACACAATCAATAATTTACATTCTGGTGGAGGTGGCTAAAGATGATAGGTTGTTGTCTGAGGAATAATAGCAACCGACGCTGTGATGGACATTCAAAAGAGTTGTCCCAGTCAACAGAACCCCCCCCCCCCGATTGACAGGGAGTTCAAACAGAGTTCTGAGAATGTCAGTTGGTGAGTTCCAACAGTTGAGAACTGACAGTTGACTGAGAGAGAAGTTTACAGATAGAGCTTGAAGACCACAGTGGGAACTGCAAGCAGTCTGGTAAAGGATTCTCCTCTGGAATGAAAAGGAACA
The DNA here is from genome assembly GCF_029931775.1 of Euleptes europaea. Lineage (NCBI taxonomy): Eukaryota > Metazoa > Chordata > Lepidosauria > Squamata > Sphaerodactylidae > Euleptes > Euleptes europaea. The sequence continues at coordinate 60,497,586 of NC_079316.1, read as the reverse complement.
TTTGGGTTTTGGATCAGGAAGATCTATAACCAGTTATCTAGGGCAGGGGTCGGCAAACTCATTAGTCAAAAGAGCCAAATATCAACAGTACAACGATTGAGATTTCTTTTGAGAGCCAAATTTCTTAAACTTAAACTATATAGGTAGGTACACTGTTTATTAACGTAATAAACTTTAATTAAAATTTTGTCTTAATTTAACTATAGGTACACTGAATAAAACTTGATATCATACTTAATAGTGATCTTATTTATTGATAAAAATTAAATTGTAAGTCCCTGCCATTTCCCCCTCCCGGCCTGGAGTCCTCGTCTGGAGGCCTGGTCTACTGCCATAAAAGCCTATTGGTAGACCTGGCCTCCGGCTGAGTCCCATTGGGAGGCCAGGTCTACCCATTGGCTTTCTTGGCAGTAGACCTGGCCTCCGGAGGCCCATAGAAGCCAGTTGGTAGACCTGGCCTCTGAAGGGGGACTTTTCCCCCCTCCTCCGAGTCCAGGTCTACCGCCAAGAAAGCCAGTGGGTAGACATGGCCTCCCAATGGGACTCAGCCGGACGCCAGGTCTACCAAAGGAAGCCCGCCCCGCCCAACAGCTGATAGGCGGGCAGGCGGGGCAGGAACCGCTGAGCCGCCTGCCCAGCAATCGCACGGCTAGAATGGAGGGGAGGCTTTAGCCTCCCAATCATTGAGGGCAAGGGAAAGAGGGACCTGGCCATTATCCATGGCGGGGGGGTGGGGAGAGACAGCACGCCCGCTCGCCTGCTCTCTCTCGCTTGCTCTCTCTCTCTCTCTCAGGCGCGCCGGCTCCGCAGCCCAGCTGCCGGCGCGAGTGGGCGTGAGAGCAGGGGCTCTGAACCAAGTTCGGAGAGCCGCACTCAACGGGCCAAACAGCTGCATGTGGCTCGGGAGCCGCAGTTTGCTGACCCCTGATCTAGGGAAACAGCTCTAACATTGATAGAGTGATCCATAAGAGTTTAACAGGAAATCACTCTGGTGAAAGGAATGATACCTGGCCAGTTTAAAGGAGAAAGTGGGGAAGTGTGTTAAGGGTGAAAGCCCTTAGGAGGCCAGGAAGGCGCTGCGCCAGAGTTCAGGCCCCCTGTTCTGGCACCTGGGCTACTTACGATGGCGTCAGTGGCCCCAGCGCTGGTGTGGAGGCCTGTACACCAGTTGCCGGTCGCTGCCATGGCAGCACCACCCCGGAATGCTGGCGGAGCCTTCCGCAGGCGTCCCATCGGCATAAAGGCCTGTGCCGGCATTCCAGGGGGCATCTTGGCGTCCCCGGAGGCGTTCCCGAGGCATTCTGGTGGGAGGAGCTGCATTAGGCAGTGAGAAGAGAAAGGCTGTGACTGCTTTTTAGCAGGCACAGCCTCGCTTTTCTCTATGGGATTAAAAGCCCCATTTAAAATTTAAAATGCCTTTAAAAGGCTTTTTTAAGTTTTTGGCGCCAGGGAAACGGGTTAGGAGGCGCCACAGTGGCGCCTCCTCTCCGCCGTTCCCTAACGCCGAAATCTCAGGAATGCACCGTTAATGTTCCTAGCACCTCCAACTAAAGAACCACTGTGTAAAAGAAGCTTAAGTTTAAGAAACAAACCAGTAACTGCCAAGATAAATCATTCTCAGTAGAAAATGAAAGTTTAAACACTTGTATGAGAACCATCTTGATACATTTGAAATTACAATATATCACTTGAACACAACCCTCTCACGTTCCTCAATTCTGTTATTCTGTCACAACCCACATTCCTGCAATAAAGCTTTGCTAACCTGACTTTTAATAAATAAAATAAAACCATTTTAAGTTGTACTTCAGAAAACCTCTCAAGTGACCTTTTACAGAAAATAAGGGGTCTGTCATAATTAATGGCAACAGTGTCATAACAAGTTATAAGCCTCAACAGGGATAGTGAGAGTTGGTGTATGTGAGAACAACATTAAAAAAATTAAAATAAGAGTTCTGTCATAGAGGCATTTCATTAAAACTGATGTTTGTAAAATGGTCATTTGTTATATATCTTAATGTGTAAATTAGCGCCAAAATCCAGATTTTGATAAGTTTTATTCAACCTGATTTCTCTTAAATAAAGGTTTTAAATTATCAATTAAAGTTCCTGTCATTATACAGTTCCACTTTCTTAAGGACAACTATTCACATTCATTGAGGGAAATTAATGGCTAACCTCTGACCAATGCTGTCATATGGAGAATTGAGTGTAGACCTTTGGAGAAGTATGCTAATGCTATCATATTTAATGGATGACCCAAAGTCACCTGCTATTACTTAACCATTCTGCAGAGTTTCCCCCTGAAATGACATCTGTCTCATTCCTTAAAATCCAATGAGTAAGTAAGAAAAATAATTAGCAAGAGGTCAAATATGTCTCCTGTTTGATTTGTAAGCAATGGCTCAGCCACACATGAACATTATCAATTTACAAATAAATGTTCTCATTTAATATCAGACCTCTCTTTTTCTTTGCAAAAAGTATGAGTTGAGTTCAAAATGCTAGTGCAACAAAGATAAAAAATGGCAAAATTTACCTTGTACGGTTAAAAAAAAAAACTAATAAAGGAGTACAATTTCAGAGTACAATTATGTCGAGAATATTCTGATTAAAGATTCATGGCATAGCTGAAGATCCATTCCATCATTAAAAAGTTCTTCTGATTGTGGTGATAATTTTTATATTAAACAGTAGTTTGGCTTAAGAAGAACCATCTTTATATTTTAATATTATAACCTGTAGCTTAGAAGCCACATGAAGGCCTGACTAAGGCCTAGAGCTGACCCCAAGCTTCAACTAGGCTCCTGACCTTAAAGGGTACAGGAGATTGCATTGCTAGGAGTTAGTCAACCAAAGCACAAATTATGTTTAAGGATAGCAAAGTCATTTAGGCCGGCAGCAAGTTATCTGCTTACGGCATGGGGAAAAAATGTTTTTTTTACATGGGCTGACTGACAGGCAAACAGTGTCAGAGACTCTGGATATGAGAAACTTATTGTGGAACAGGATATTTTACAAACAAGATTAGCCATGATTTGTGAAAATCCATCTCCTGAAGAATCTGAAAGGAGGTGTCCGGTTGGGCCTATAAAAGGCTTGTCCAGTTACCCAGCTCTTGGTCCTTCTCAAGGAGAGTCCAGGCGCCACAACATGAGGTTGCCTACTCTGTCTCTTCTTTGGAACGACCCAGCGTGCTCTACTGTTTGTCTGTTTGTCAAATTGTATGTGGGCTTGTTAAAAATTCTGTCCTATCTATTTAGTCCAAGTATTTGCTTTCCCCCCCTTGCCTTATATTCCCTTGTAAAGTCCAATAAACTGCATGGTTTACTATTATATGTCTGGCGTGCTGTGTGCAAGGTCTATCTTTACTATCACATTCTCTGGGCTCTGCTTTGGTAAGTAAGCAGGCAGAGAAGTCCAATCACAAAGAACCGAGAGAGGGGGAAGCAGAAATTCCCCCCACACTGATCTCTACTACCTGTATGTCCTGTTGTAACAAAGGGTCAAAGAGCATCCCATTGTTACAGGTCTAAGTATCTATGGACCCTTATCAATGTACAAAAAGCTTTGAAGGTCTGTCAGTGTTAACAAAGGATTCCTCAGAATGACACCATTTGAGGCCTGGGAGACTATCAACAGAAATCAGCTGTGCAGAGAAGCTGATCAGAAGACATCTTCATCGCAGTGTGGAGGAATTATCGTTTCTATCCATCAGCTTTGGGGCATGGGCTGATGTTTGCCCATGAAATGAGATGAAGGCTGGCATTATATATAGAACTCAAAGCTTCAAAAGAAGTATTGGAAATAACAGGAACTTTACAGCCTTCTGGCAAGTATAATGCACAACTTTCTCTGGAGAAATACTACCTTCCCTTTTGCACTGGACTGGCTTGCCACTAGTTTTGTTAAGAGAAATTCGCTTCATTCTTCTTTACCCAATTTCTCCCTGAAATCCAACAATCCATCTCCTTCCCTTTAGGAATTTGGAGTCAGCTTCTAATCAGTTCTGTCTGGATCAAAGAGAAATTTGAAGAGAGGCAGGGCAGGAAGGGAGGTTCTGACAAATTTCAGAATTTTATTATGCAGATGCTTAGGAACAGGTAATGCCTCCCAATGCTCCGACCCTCCTGCTTGAGCACCACCTTGTGGTGTATAACCTAAAACAAACATAAGAGCTGAATTTACAAAAAGGTGCATTGATTTCTCTACAAAAAGAAGTAAGGGAGAAACGAAAGGCAAACACCTCTTTTAAAGGAAAAACAAAAGAATAACAAGCATCAATGGTTATATCTAAAAAATAAATTTTGGAAAAAGAATTCCCCCTCTCCATAACAGTGTTAATTTTCACTCCAGGAAACTCTTCTTAACAGGACAGATTTCAAGGATTCAGCAAGACATCAGTTCCTGCCACAACAACCTGGATCAACTTGAAGTTCACATTTACTTCTCAGTTTTCCTCCTGTTGAGTGTTGCCATTTTAGACTGAAGACCAAATTTATTTTTCTTTCTTTCTTTGATTCCTTTCCCAAATGTTAACAGGTTATTTGTTCCACACCCATAACCAAGCTGTTTGGATACCAGGTGAAAGTCCAACTTCAAATGTTACAGGATTTATAAGAAACAGTCCTTGGTATCCCAGCAACCAGAACATACAGGTATCTTAGTTTACCACCCATCCATTCAATCTCATTAATGTCAGGTTTATAGAAAGAGGTGAACAGAGTAGAAAACATTTGCTTGAAGTTCTAGCTTTTTATTTTATTGCACTTGAAGTCGGTGGGATTTGGTCATTGTAATTTTGCATTGCCAAATAGCAACAATGTACAAAAAGCAGTTTGTTGAGCCTTACTTTTCTCCACTTCAGGGCAGATTTTTAAACACAGATCAATGCAGTTTCATGTCAAGAGTCTTCACCAAACTAAACTGATATGTACATCAGTTTCAGTCTCAGTCACCTTTATTGGCATGATAATAGTAATAATAGTAACAGGAATACATAAAACTCCATACTCGCTCAAAAGAGTCTCACGTACAACAATATAGCCAGAACTTAACCATCAATTTAAAACTCTTGTTTTAAATGCTGTAATAATACATTCTCCCAAACAACAAATGAGAACCAGGACCTATCGCACAGCACAGCTAATACCAATACAATTTTATGTATTAGTTCCCAGTGTCTGTAGATATGTACATAATAACGAGAAAAATCCTCAAATTGTTCTCTCTTTCCAGTAATCCAGAAGAACAGTGTGTGCTCCTGAGCCTCCGTGAGAGTTAATGAAATTAAATGGAAGATTTAATAAGAAATTAAGGGCAACCAAGGCCTTGGAGCACTGCTGCATCTTGCCAATAGCTCTTGGGAAGCTGTCACCATTACATAATGCCAAGGGTAATGTCTACTTTTAATATTTCTAAGCTTCAACTAGCTTATCAATGAAGGTGGGCAAAAAGCTTGTATCTTCTTAACAAGTGAAAAAGAGGGGGGAGAAACCTCTGATAAGAGACAGAGGAAAAAAATGTGCAAAGAACCAGAGGTTACAAGGCATTTATCTAATAACTTGTAGCTACTTCAAAGTATTACAAAATAATAGTGACATCAAAGGTTCAATTAAATTGCAAACATGTATTACGGCATACAAATAATGAACAAATGCAAAAAGCAAAAGTGTTGACAGATGACAGGTTTGCCGGCTAGTATCCCATTTCGATATCCTTCTTCGGACTGTAACCTTGAAATTCAAATATGAGCAAAGCTTATAAAAAACGAAGATAGGTCCCAGCGATCATTAAGGCCATATGGAGTTAATGTATTTAAAGTGAAAATCCAATGGGCCTCCCTTTGTAACAGTAATTAAGATTGGTAGGGTCTGGGTAATATCCTGTCAATAACTAAAAACCTTTTTTTCTCTGTCTTCTTAAATAAGCAACAGTGAGCCCAAGGGTCCTGGGCCCTATCCCAAGCTGTGAGTACAACCCAAAAGGAAATATCCTTCAGCTAAATTCTTACATTTATTTATGAAAAATTAGAATGATACCTTGGGATTTTTTTTTTAATTAAAGCTCCAGTTCAGACCAGAACTGGAATCAGAAATGCCAGAAAACTCAACAGCCAGGGCAGGAAAAGTTTTGCTGTTGACTACCACTTTCTTGGATTCTACTCTGCATATGTGCTCGGCCCAATCTATAGTCTTAAATTCATAGCATCAGTACAATGACCATATACCAGGGTTATAAGATACAGACATTGATTAGCCACTGAAATTTATCAAATTAAGAATTTGTGTGGAGCGTTGTGGTTCTGACAATTCCAAATCCTGCTTCCAATGTTCTGGCAGCACAGTAAAATCTATTGCATTGTCTTTAAATAAAATCACCACATGTACAGCTTAGACCAGAATATTTTTACCGCTGTTGTTATGAGGGGGGGAATCTCTTTCTCGTCTCCTACTTCATTTTACCTCAGATAATTGAGACGCCAGAGGCTTTATTCAGTTCAACAATAAAATAACAGAATTTTATTATACTCCACAGGGAAAGATATTGGAGGAAAAAAGAGTATTAAGGAAAGGTACAAATTTTCTATATAAATAACGAGTTGCTCAACAAGTACAGCACAGATGTTATTTTACTTAACCCAGATTTCCAACTCTTTAAGTAGCTTGGTCCCAGAACCTCCACACTGAGGTTCATGGGTATACTCAGGTGCCTAAAACTAGGAAGTGTGGAGATTCTCTCTTCTTCCTGACAGATATTAACTCTTCGTCTGACACAGTCTGAGGTTTGCCATTGCCTGCCTCAGCATTGTGACTCTGATCCTTGGTGTTCTCTCATCTAAATATTAGCCAGGGCCGACTCTACTTAGCTTCTGTGATCTGACAAGATTGGGCTAGGCTGGGCTATCCAGGTCAGGGCAATTTTTTAAACAGGTTTGTACTTTTTTTTGCAACATTACAAATTTAAGGGTGTCTGAACAGTTTAAGATGCTGACTAAGGCCTATGTCAGCACAATTTGAAGAAATACTGGCATGAGTGTGCCAGTACAAAGGTGTGCTCATACCATTCTAGTGTTTGTTGAGTTAGGGAAATAAGCCAGTCCCACAATTGCTAAATTGCTTTATCAAGCAGCCCATTCCTGAGGGCTGCCGTGGAGAAAAAACAGCCTTTTTAAAAGTAAAAATTAATAAGGGGGGAAAGCCCCATAGTGAACAGTGAAAGGTGCCTGTTGCCTTGCAGGATCAAGGAAGATCCCAACAGACAAGACATACATGGCTTATATGCTACTCCCCACAACATATAGGCTAAAGCACATAGGCTACCCTATGTCCTGAAGCAGGCAGATAACGAGGACTGGAGGCATGAACCAAAGTCAGTAAGACAGTCCAAGGTCAAGTACAGTTCAGTCAGACTCCAAGTCGTCACAATAGAGGGCAGTCCAAATCATGAGTCAGGGACAGTCAGTCCAAGAAGTCAGGGTACCAGGAGTCCAAAAGACAGCAGAGATACATGGCCAATACACAGGGTGGTTGTGACAAGTTGCTCCCAAAACAGCAAAGTCCAACTGACTGCTTAAATAGGCCCTTATCACTCTGGGATAGATGAGCCAGCCATTGGCAATTAGGCTGTTCAGGCATTCCAAGCCACGAGTTGTGCATCAGAAGAAGAAGAGTTGGTTTTTGTATGTTGACTTTCTCTACCACTTAAGGAAGAATCAAACCAGCTTACAATCACCTTCCCTTCCCCTCCCCACAACAGACACCCTGTGAGGTGGGTAGGGCTGAGAGAGCTCTAAGAAAGCTGTGACTAGCCCAAGGTCACCCAGCTGCCTTCATGTGGAGGAGTGGGGAATCAAACACAGTTCTCCAGATTAGAGTCCAGCACTCCAAGCCACCACTCTCAACCACTACATCAGGCAGCCCTGTTCTGCCTCATTACTGCTATCAGGGAGTGATCTACGCTGGGCTTGCAGCTGGATGCTCCATCGTCTCTCTTGCATTTTTTGTTCAAATGGTCTCCTCCTTTGCTCAAGAAGCTTTGGCAAACCTTCCGGTGATGCTGACTGTTGCTGGGTTTCAGGCATGGCTAGAGTCTCTGAGCTAGAAGGCTGCAGACATGGTGAGACATCTTCTGCCTGTGGCTGTTCCTTTGTCCTCAAACCGACTCCCTCTATTTCCTCTTCATCTGAGGAGGTCTCAGCAGGCTGACCCATGACACCTATTTCCCACAAAGAAATTTTTTGGTGACCTACTTACATTTGTATTATAGTGACTGCTTTGAAAGGATTTTGTAAGGATCTATATAAGCACCATGACCATTGATCATGATGCCAGTGTAGTGCAGCTGGGTATGGGAGATTCAATTTGGACTCAATTTACACTCCTTATTATGCATGTCGTGTAGTGGACACCCTTGGATGTGTCATCCTAATGTACCATATAGAATTTGTTGTCTTGATACATATAAGCATGAAATAATATCTGCAAATAATTAATAATAATATAAACATTAAGCTTAGTTTCTTGAAATTAAAATATGTCACTATGGAGAGAGTCAGAAAAATAGGATTTGGCCCACTGGATCCTGGGGACTATAGGAATGGAAACTGAAATATTTTGAGGATGGTATTACTGACTCATTGGGTCCAATCCTCATTATAGGAGGAAGAAAGATGTAAAAACAAGAAGAGAGATCATTAAATGAAAGAGGCAGGGGGTGGCAACAGCTTTTGGTACTTGTATATTTCTTGAGTAACAGCATGACAGATGGCCAGAAAGAAGCATCATTAGGGAAATTATATTTCCAATGTGCCATTTGGCTGTAATGATGAACGTCAAGCAACAGGTTCTCTGTGTGCAACATGGATGATTGTGCTGGGATAATGACTGCAACAGAGAGAAAAAACAACCTCTTTATAGTAATGCAGGTTTCTGTAAATTCAATGCTAAAATTGGCTTTAAACACCTGTATATAACATAAAATTCTTTACTATTGATAATTTGAAGGCAAAATGAGGAGATAGTTCACTTGACGCCAAGCAGGCAGGTTCTGCTTTTATTTAAACAAACATGGGGATGGCATGAACAAAACAAACTAAAAAAGGCTAATCAATAATTACTCAAGAAGATGCCACAGCTTGTATTCAAGGCAATTCATCAACATGCTAGTCCAATGAAATGCAGGAAAAGTAGTTTGGAGCTTCTCTTTTGATGGACCTCATGTCATGTTTTATAGCCCAGATGCAAGCATCTCAGCCTTAGTGAGAGGTTTACACATTGCATTAAGGTTTACACCTTGCATTAAGTTGTGCAGCCCTTACTCCAAGTTCTTTCTCAGGCCCAAATAAAGACAATGACACACAGCCTAATCATACTCTTTCCCCCACACCACTACACTTGACTCCACATGACTTATCCTTCTGGTACTGCAGTGTTTTTTACTTTCACTAGCCGCAAACTTAAATTACTTAGATCCATCAAGTTCTTATCCTCACATCTCTGAACATATCTCTCTCTCCCAGGGAATAAAAAGGGTTCACTGTATTTTATACCATCCAGGCAGATTTTTTTCCATTGGCAATCCTATCCCTGTTTGTATCAACTCTTTTTGAAATACATTTAAACAAATTTTTGATGTTTTCATTCATTTTTTTGTTTTTGGAGTTTTTTGTTCTTGGAGTTCCCCCACCATCAGTAAAAATTGTCTAAATGCTGCAGATGAGATACTTTTGAAAAGACAAAAGAAAAAGAAAAGGGAATTAACCCAAAATGAACTGAATTAAGAACCAACAAGGTTAAGATAATATAAATATATGGGCTCAATATCTATAGGTTAAAAGCATAGATCTAAGTAAATATAGGAAAATATGCATATTGATAACGATCCTTAAAAACACATATCTTGGTCCAAATAATAGCCTCACATAATAGTAGCCTTGTGCATAAATACAAAGGACCATTATTGACCCTGACTAAATGTGTTTTGGCCCATTGGCCTTTTTCAGTGGTCAAATAATATAATCATACAGAAAGGCCCCAGATATTAAAATAATACATTCATAATCTCAAAACTAGACCAAGATGAAATGCTATGGAGAGAAAAAGAAAAAAAACAGAACAATTATTGATTGTTAAAATTGATGTATTTATGAACAATATTTTAAATAAAATTTATTTTAGGATACTTACTAATCATATGATTTTGCTGGGATTGTGCCTACCGTATGAGCTCTTTGTTGTATCATTTTAAAATCAACATGTAAATTAAGAGATAAGCACTTCTAAGCTTATAAAAAATGTCCCTTTCCCCATTAACCTTAGCCAGTCCTTGATAGGAAAAGGGCTTGCATGTCAGAATTAAATGACTTCTGGTCAAGCTTATCTTCAGCACTTGAGAATTTAAGTGCAGCTCTTCCCTTTATTTTTTCACCTCTACTTACCAGGTTCTATGTTACATGCCTATGAGAGCTGGAGAGATGAGCTTTCTGAGAAAAGGGGGTTTCATTTCCTTCAACAAAATACATATAATACTTTTTTCTTTAGACCAACCATATATACTGACCCAAGAAAAAATGGTTATGACACGAAAAGGTTTTTCAATTTTTGAAAGAAACACAGAAACATAGAGTTGGAAGAGACCTTAAGGGCCTTCTAGTCCAACCCCCTGCACAACTCAGAAAATTCACAACTGCCTTCCCTTCCCCACTCCCCCAGTGACCCCTGCTCTATGCCCAGAGGAAGGCAAAAAAAAAAAAAAAAAAAACCCTTCCAGGATCCCCAGCCAATCTGGCCTGGAGGAAAATTCTTTCCTGACTTAAAGTTCACATTGGTATTACCCTGAGCATGTAAGAAAGGGCCATGAGAACTGAGCACTGACTCATCCCTTCCTGCCATCCCTATCATAATCTGCCTAAATTCACATCTAGCCTCTGCTTAAAAACCTCCAAAGAAGGAGAGCCCACCACCTCCCAAGGAAGCTTTTTCCATTGAGGGACTGCTCTGTCAAGAAGTTTTTCCTAACGTTTAGCCAAAAATTATTTTGATTTAATTTCAACCCATTGATTCTGGTCTGACTTCCTGGGGCATCCGAAAACAACTCTACTGCATCCTCTACATGACAGCCGAGAAAAATGATACCAACACTATACTTCTGTTGATGCAGCCAAAATCGTATTTGCCTTTTTAGCTTCTTCATTCTGCTGTATTTGTTACCCCTCCCAATTTAGTATAATCTGCAATTTAATGAGCATCCCCTCTATTCTGTCATCCAAGTCATTTATAAAGATGTTGAACAACACAGGTCCCAGGACAGATCCCTGAGGCTCTCCACTTGTCACTCCTCTCCAAGAGAATGTGGAACCATTAACAAGAACTGTTTGGGTGGGATTGGTCAACCAGTTACAAATCCACCTAACAGTTATAAGCTCCAACCCAGATTTTACAAATTTGTTCACAAGAATATCATGTGAAAACTTATCAAAGTCCTACTGAAGTCAAGATAAACAATGTCAACAGAGTTCCCTGATCCAACAAGGTAGTAACTCTCTCAAAAAAGGAGATAAGGTTAGTCTGACATGACTTGTTCTTGAGAAACCCGTGCTAGCTCTTATTAATCACATCCATCCTTTCTAAATGCTCAAAGACTGACTGACTGATGATTTGCTCTAAAACCTTTCCCGGTATAGACATCAAGCTGATGGGTCAGTAGTTACTTAGAGCCTCCTTTTTTTCCCTTCTTGAAGATGGGAATAATATTTAAAAAGGTAAAGGTCTCCTGTGCAAGCACCGGGTCATTCCTGACCCATGGGGTGACGTCACATCCCGACATTTACTAGGCAGACTTTGTTTACGGGGTGGTTTGCCAGTGCCTTCCCCAGTCATCTTCCCTTTACCCCCAGCAAGCTGAGTACTCATTTTACCGATCTCGGAAGGATGGAAGGCTGAGTCAACCTTAAGCCAGCTACCTGAAACCAACTTCCGTTAGGATCGAACTCAGGTCGTGAGCAGAGCTTGGACTGCAGTACTGCAGCTTACCACTCTGCCTCCAATCTTCTGGCTCTGAAATCACATCAGCAAGTACACTTGGATGCAATTGATCAGGCCCGAGGACTTAATTCCATTTAAAGAAACTAGGTATGTACCACCCTTATGCCTATCCTAGGTTGCAACTCCCTTGCCTCATCATTTGTCTCTTTTTTGAGCACCATTTCCTTGCAAGAGAAGACTCCGGCAAAGTAGGAATTGAGCAGTTCTGCCCTCTCTTCATCAGCTGCTAAAATGTCACTTTCTTCTCCCTGCAATGGGCCTATCACTTCCTTGTTCTTTTTCTTGCTCTGAACATAACCAAAGGTTATGCGTGACATAAATAAATGCATGACATAAATAATCAATGATGACTGTACCAGATAGTGTTGTCATTGAAGAACAAACTTGGCACATATCATTCCCACAGTTATGTACCTGCCTGCTTTAGACATTTTCCAAAACCTAAGATCTTCCAGATAAAATACACAGACCTTTTCTCTGAGTTCAATATTGAGAGATACATAATTAAATGTAAAGAGATCTGGGACTTTGATCCTATAACCTTACAAGAGCAACAGGTGCATAAAAGTAAGTTTTCATGGTTAACTGGGGAATTTCATGTGCAACAGAGTATTGTTTCACTGGATTAATAGCCCTTGCTGCTATGACCGATAGGATGCTTGGTAGCAGTTAAAGGTACAGGGACTCCCTTAGTGCAAAGGTACAATAGCCTGCCCTTCTTTTGTTTTATGGCCACTCTATTGAGAGAGCCTGAGACCTAATACATACTGGCATAGTTGCCTTTCAGACATACACTTGGAATAGTTTAATAATCTCTAGGGTCCTTTCCATGCCTTAGCAATTATTGGATCACTTTTGTTTCCAACTTACAAATGTGGGAATAAGGCTGCAAGATAACAGTTTGCCCCAGATCACCTAGGGAGACCCTGGGTTTATGCAAGAATTTGGATTTCTGCTTCCACCCTACAAGCCCGATGTTCTACCCAAGATATTCCACTGCCATTGAATTGCACAGTTAATAGTTTATACCCAGGCTCCCCAGGGTATGTGGTCTTCCCTGGTCATTACGGTTGCCAACCTCCAGGTGGTGGCTGGAGATCTCCCGCTATTGATCTCCGGGCAATAGAAATCAGTTCCCCTGGAGCAAATGGCCTCTTTGGCAATTGGACTCTGTGGTATTGAAGTCTCTCCCCACCCTCCTCAGACTCCACACCCAAAATTTCCAGCTATTTCCCAACCTGGAGCTGACAACCCGACTCGTCATAAATAAGGAGCCAATTTTCACCAAATACTTTGGTGAAATAAACAAAATACTTTCATAAACAGTTTGAACCTGATCATCAGTTAAACAGCACAGTACTGTGCAATTGACAGTGTTCCACATATGCATATTATCACACAGCCCAATAGGATTCCTTTGTTCCTCCATAGACCTGTTGTTATTGCATACCACATGGCATCCATCATATAAATAGTGAATTAATTTTCAATTACTGTTTATCTTTGTATAAACTCAAGGGGGTATATCCCCCCTCATGTCATTTAATGACCTGATCCAACCATCCATGACCCTGTGAGGAATCATCTCACCTATGTATAGATGCAAAAACTCCTTCAAGGCAAGAATATGAAACTCCACCGCCACGAGGAAATCAAATTCCACCACCAGAGCTATGATGTAGCTGCAAAGCTATTCAACAGCCATTTGAGACAGATGGAGGATGGGTAAACAGATTGGAGGTTCATTTTACTGGTGACAGTAGCTGTCAAACACATCATGTTTGATGTCAAACAAGTTCAGAGCAAAGTTCATGGCATCCCTATTGTGGTGCACTTTGTTACAAGTGTTATTTCCCCTCCATTAAACACTCTATTAGCAGAATATCCAGCATTCCTTTGAAAACAGGCAAGCTATATGAGCCATAAAGATTTCTGCATGAACTTCAATGGAAGGGGCAGGTTTATGCATCATATATCCCTTTGCACAGAATTGTCCATAAATTAAAGTATATGTGGAAATCCTCTATGAAACGGGGAACTGCTCACATAGTATCAAGGGAATGGAAGAGTTTAATGAAGCCATGACTGACATTCATTCCATCAATAAATTAAAATGAGTTCACATTGTTGAAATCACATTCATATTTACAAATAGCATATTCTGCTCTTTGTGACAATAACAAACTACTGCAAACTACAGAAAATATCCACCAGTTTGCAACAGTTTGATAGCTGTGAGCAAGGAATAAACACAGAAGGAAATGTTTTTTATGTGTAAGTAATCTGGGAAATATGATTAACAGGCCCTAGTGCAAGTTCTTGCCATCAGCAGATCAAAAACAAATTCTCACTATGAATTCTATACGACAAACATGAGAAATTCGCGATATATTTCAGTAAAATTGCAGTGGTTATTAATTTCAGTAGTTATTTAATGGGGGGTCAATAATTAAGAGTGCTAAAAAGAAAGAAAGAAAAGGAATATCAAAGTATGAAAGTATCAAATTAAGGAAGTGTAAAAGTCACAATCTTGACCTGGATGGCGCAGGCTAGCTTCATCTTGACAAATCTCAGAAGCTTAGCAGGGTCGGCCCTGGTTAGTACTTGGATGAGAAAACACCAAGGAATACCAGGGTCACTATGCAGAGGAAGGGAATGTTAGTCTCTTGCTTTGAAAACCTACTGAGTTGCCATAAGTCGGCTGCAATTTGACAGCACTTTACACACACACAAAAGTCACAAGGCGGTATATAGATATTTGACTTTTAAAACAATTTAACTACTTATGGAGCAATCCTAAGCATGTCTACTCAAAAGGAATTCAACTTTTATTCAATGAGGCTCACTACTAGGAAAATGTTCTTAGGATTGAAACCTAATCCATTCAATGTTTCTGCGTCATAGAACTGATAAGCACATATTTTAATTTTTATACATTCAGGCATCCCCAAATGCCCAGAACATTGGGGGTAGTTGTGACTGACTATTAATGGTTTTCGTATATTTTAAGGGAACCAATTACAATTGCAGGTGTAGTGACTTAGTAAATAACCATGCTTAAACCTGAGTATCCCCCTAGAATATGAAACAATACAAAGATGTTTTAAAACTGTAAAGTATATAAAGTCTCCATCAAGTTTCACTTTATTTCTTTATTTTAAAAACTTAAGCAAAACAGTACTTTCTCCTTTTGTTTTATGCCAAACAACTTTATTAGACAAGTCTAGGTACAGCTCCATTTTTATATCATATGGAAGCAGGTTGGCTCTCCAAAGCGAGTTGTTTTGTCCTTCCTGTCAGCTGAGATTTATCTCTTTCTTGTGGTGAAACATGACATGCCTGGAGATTTTGTATTGTCAGTGGAACATTACTTAGAGCCAAACAGCCTATGACAGCTCAGTACTGTCAAGAAACTGAGTACAGTTTCTTGTTCGTTTACGCATTGGTTCAGGCTTCAGGCCTACAACAGAAAAGTTGAAGTTGGAAAGTAACTGCTGTTGCTCAAGATTCAGTAAGCTGTGATCTGTTGGGGAAACTTGCCTGCTTATCATTTTTGACACAGTAGAGGGTGAAATGGATGGTTCCTTCAGAAAACTAAATGTTTTTCAACCAAATCTTTGAACCAGGAAAGCAGCAAACAAGTGGTATCTTAATATATACTGGAAATGATAGCTTAGATTGACCTACTGCCTTCCATTTTAAGAAGTGCCCCAACCCCATTTTGGACTTCCTTTATATAGCCATGTAAACAAGAACCCAGGTCTCCTCTGCCCTTTCCTCCTGCTTACTTCCCATGAACTGTGAATGTCTACATGAATTTCCTAATTCCAGTTAAATTAAGAGAGGTGTCAAGTAGCCACTATGCCTTTCATTTGTTCAATACTCAAAGTGCTTGGTTCACATTATCCTTTCTTAGAACAGAAAATGAACACCTTATTGGCCTACCTGAGCAACTTCTCACAGATCTGCCACTTAAGATATTGATTGGTCCACATCATCAGAAGTGGATACCTTCTGTACAATCCTGCATGTTTTTTCCTTTTAAAGAGTGCTGATCTGGTCCCTTGAAAGTTCACTGTTCTCATCTTCTCTTTCTGATGAGCCAGCTGATGCTAGTCCATGAGATCATACAGTGAGTATATGACTTTACTTTTACTAGCTATATGAGAATTAAGGCACCGCTAAATTTATGTAGGGCAACTAGGAAAAAAAAATATTTAAATATGGGTTATCATACATTCATTTGGAGTGGATGTATTTCTTTTTCAGTTGGGAATCTAGTGGTCCAGTGTAAAGATGTTAATAAACCCCCAACTTGGACTTGTTTGCTTACAAGTCTTTGTTATAGCTTTGTAGAACTTCACAGCTTTTTCTCTTGTTCATTTATGGTTATCTTTCATCTTGTAGTATGCATACCAATTAATTCTTGAAAGTTCAGCACAATTGCTTGAAGATTCTCAAATACCAATGGAAAGGCACTGAAAAGAATGTGCATATATAAACCCAGCAGATCAATAAATCCAGGTATCTGTAGTAATGAATTCCCCATGTTCACTGGTTAACCTCCAGCTTTGATGATTTCAATGAATCCTTTTGAGGGATAAAACTGCAGTTCTGAACATGGTAGTCTTACAATGAACGTTTATAGAAAAATAGACATCAATATTGATACTTCTTGTTCAAGGTTTTAGGGATTAAGTAGTTCCCCCCCCCAATATGATGGCTCATGGTTTGTTTGTTATACAGGCTGATTATTACTGGCGTGTAAATGAGAGCTTGAGGCTACAAGAATACAACAATTTGAAAACATTGATTTGAAGGAAAGCCCTTTGTAGTCAGCTTGGGATTCTCCAGGCTCTAATAATTTTGTTGTCAGCAGCAAACTTTGTTGACACAATTTACACATGAGGATTAAGGAAAAATAATCAACTGGAAAAAAAACATTAAAGGCTAAAAAAGAAGGGCATAAATTAGGCTGTTTTAGTTTACTAAAATTTGTCCAGCACTTAAACTCTTCTTTTTTAATGAAGGCAGCACCAGGAAGAATTTCTATTCTAGAATACAGATGACCCCTAAAAGAACAAAGAAGTATAGGTTTGTTCATTCAAAATCCATATCCATGAATTTAAATGCCTACTCTGAAACTTTGAAAAATTAATGTAACCCAGCTTGCCCTGATGGATCTGCTGTGATTTTTTTTCACTAGCAGAGCCCACCCACCCCAAGGCACTGCAACATCCATCGCCTTAATATGTATTATAATGAAATTTTCTATTTTCTCCATTTCAGTGTTCACATTTACCTCTGTAATGAATTGATGTAACTCTACTTTCTGATTAGAATTGATTAGGCCACAAAATGTAGGCTGTATCTTTAACGAAACTTGGCTTCAAAAATTTTATACCATAAAAAATACAGATTTCCAATTAGTATTTTAGCAAGAAACTGTGACATTAGATAATATAAAATGTCTTGCCAAGCTCTGTTATCTTTTCGATTTTTGCTAGTGGAAAAAATGTATAGTTAATTCTGCTGACTCGTGATAAAAAACAATTTAACACTTATTTGCAAACACAGCACCGCAGATATCCAGAAATGCTGATCTCGGCACTATTGCCAGTTAAGAAATGGAATGATCATAATCGTTCATCTGAAACACAATTGAGCAGCCATCAACTGGGATCCGTATTGGTCCTTATGCATCTGACTGTGTTAATCAACAACATGATTTTGTTGAATGTACATTGCAAGAGAGATATCAAATCTCCTTTCATTCAACCCTGCAATAATTTTAACAGGCATTCTGAAAGCAGCTTTTTAAAAATTCCTGTAGTCTAAACAGATTTTGTGTGAGTGTCCTTTCTTTTACTTTGGCTTTGTTTCAATAGCCAAGAAAGATGGTTTGGTCTTTGCCTTTCAAGGAAACACACATTTGTTATGGCCTTATAAAACCATCCATTATGCCGTAGCTGTCAGACAATTTTCCTTTTATCTTGGATAATGTAAAATCCCTTTCTAAGCCACTTACTGATGTTTTGGTCAGTTTACTATTCTGGTAGAGAGGAATACAATGGGAAAACCTTGCTTAGTGAACAAACAAGTGAAGACAAAGGCTCCCCCCCCCCCTCAGAAGCCTAAATCTGAGCAATGGAAAATTTGGACTTGGTATCTAAAGAACAAAATACCCCCAAAGATTGGCAAGGAGTATGGGATGAGAGACTGAGAGACACTGTCCTTCAGTGTTACTCCTCTGAAGATGCCTGCCACAGCTGCTGGCGAAACGTCAGGAAAGAAAATACCAAGACCACGGTCACAGAGCCCAGATAACCTACAAGAACAGTATGGGATGCATTTCTTCATTTAATATTTCTATTATGCCTTTGAACATTTTTAAACAGATTATCTTGTCTGATCTTCCCACTTTTCTACCTTCTTTTGTACCTTCTGTATTTTTCCTTTAATGGTATCTTTTTACCCCCCTACACAATTATGCATAGTTTAGTAATATCCAGGCTGGATTACTTAAATTAGTTAAATTAGGACTACATTTCAAAATTCTTCAGCATCCTCGCTTAATCCAGAATATGGTGGCTAGGTTGTTAACAGAGGCTCGTTGAAATGAACACATGATCACATGTACCTGCTTTATACAGATGTGACCACCACCCACCACAAACATGAGAACATACATTCAGATTAACATGGGGAATTAGCGTGTGCGTTTGTGCAGGGCACAGCGAACAGGGATCTTTTTTCTAAAGAGGTGGCTGTGAGAAGCAAGACTTCAGTAGGAAATACTTCAGAGCAATCAAGAGAAAATTATAGAACTGGCTAAATGGCACCAGGAAGGGCAACAGAAAGGGACGTTTTTGATTGAATTATAATTCATGATTACAAAAAATGGATACACGAAGCTGGTTCATATGTTGGACAGGAGCTTTGAGGACAATGGGAAGATTTGAATCAGAGGTTCCAGACTGCCACAGGGCACTTACTGTTCAAATTGTGTTAATGGTCAGTGATTGCATATCAAGTAAAATACAATACTGGAAGAAGCATCTTTGTCTTCTAGCCTGGTGTGGCTTAATTGCTGTCATCCTGTTGGCACCCCTGACTTCTCCTGAAAGGCTTCCTTGGAAGCATTTGCTGTGGCCATTGTCCCAAGGATACTCTGCTGTGTTCACTGCTACAAGGTTCTCTGTGAGACACAAAACATGGCCGTGTTCTGTATGTGTCTCGTAGGACTTCCTTATGGTGTTATACTGGTAGTATATCCACTCAGGTTGGGGGGAGGGGAGGTGTGCAGATGAAAAGGTGAATCTGGCAACATGGAATCAGCCCCTTGGTCAATTATGGTCAGTATTATCTACTCAGACTCTGGCAGTGGCTCATCAGGGTCTCAGGCAGAGATCTTTCATATCACTTACTAGTTACTTAGTACCTGATCCTTTTAGTTAGAGATGCTAGCGATTGAACCTGGGACCTCCTGCATGAAAAGCAGATGCTCTACCACAGAGCCAAGCTTCTCCTCCTGTTCAAAAATCTTAATTAGCTTCAGGTCTATTTCTTTGCACAATTCAAAGCTCTGGTGCTCACCTTTAAAGCCCTAAATGGCTATAAATGCCAGGCTATTTCCCATGAACCCGATTGCAATCATATTTGTACTCCAAAAAAATTCTGCCAAAACAACAACCACCCTACAGCAAAACCTCTGTGTGGAAGCTATCCATTTCATTGGGGTGGACAGCAATTAATAACTGTGCTGTTTCTGCTGGGGGTGCTGTGTGAAGATGCTGGGGTGGCAAAACAAAGTGATCAACATTCCTACTTACTGTAATCAATCTACTGAGCCACACATGAGCACCTCACTAGATCACCTTGACATTTTGTTCATGGTTTGACTCAGCTGCCATGTTAAGTAGTTTTGTACTCATAAAGAGGCTGCCTCTACAAGTTTTCCTTTGTATGCTACAGGGCCATGGGTAGATTGTGCTTTAGAAAATAAGCTACATTTGTAACTGACGTATTGCAGTACCTACTCAATTGGCAGGCACAACCATCTCAGGCACCACAAATGGCATGCATGCCCCAAGTTCACGGTTTGGTCCCAAAGTGATCTATTTTTATACACAAAATTACTCACAGTTTGCCTCCTCTTTGCTCCTGCACAGTCAGGGTGCATCATTTCCACTGGGTGTTCACTGTGTGTGTTAGAAACCCTAAAATTCCATGAGTCTGTGTAAGGATGTGCATGGGCAAATTGTTCCAGATTTGCAGGTGAACAGTCTTTCCTGAATGGCGTCAGGTATTCATAAGGGACAGAAGTAGGGTTGCCAGGTCCTTCTTTGCTACTGGCGGGAGGTTTTTGGGGTGGACCCTGAGGAGGGTGGGGTTTGGGGAAGGAGGGACTTCAATGCCATAGAGTCCAATTGCCAAAGATGCCATTTTCTCCAGGTGAACTGATCTCTGTCGGCTGGAGATCACTTGTAATAGCAGGAGATCTCCAGCCATTACCTGGAGGTTGGCAACCCTAGACAGAAGGAGGAACCTCATATCGGTAAGTGGCTCTCTGTGAAATATTCATGTTTTGTGTATGTAAAGAATGTGACTAGCAACAAATGGTTTGGGGCGGTGGAAGCAGATGGGGAGGGAGGTTGTCATGATCCAACATAGGCAAACTATTCAATAATAAAGGAATAGTTTGTCATACATTCAGCTATACTGATGGCAACTTGTGGATACGGTAGATCACAAACTGAACCACTGGCATTGCTGCTGCTACTATTGATGTTGCTGTTATTAGAGGGATCAACACTTAATAAAGTATTATATTAAAATGCAAATAACCATATCCTCTATTTCTCAAAGTGATCATGTTTTACATGTAATGTATGCTGTGCGATCCTATTAAAAACAGCATTTGTCCCCAGTATTCTAACTATGTTAGACTCTACCCAGTCTGCTGCTCTGGTATTCGAGTTGACAGTATTCAGTGCCCTCAATTTTAGTCTAAATTTCAGCCCAAGTGTCTGCTTTACATTTTAATGAGCAGAGAAACATCCGAGAGAATGCTGCACTTGAATACAAAATGCATGATTCCAAATCAGAGTAACTTAGACATTAAAGTCTAGGGCCTTGGTAAAGTCTGGACTTTCTTTTACAGGGTAACTTCCTACCTCCTCTGCGCAAAAGAGCACGGATGCTAAAATGACTAAACTGAGGCTATCATACTTTGGTCACATTCTGAGTAGACAAGAGCCACTGGAAAAGAAAATAATGCTAGGAAAAGTGAAAGGCAGCAGGAAAAGAGGAAGACTCAGCATGACATGGATTGACTCTATAAAGGAAGCCAAGGCCCTCAGTTTTCCAAAACTGAGCAAGGCTGTTAACAATAGGGTGTTTTGGAGGACACTGATCCATAGGGTAGCCATGAATCAGAAGCGACTTGAGGACAGTTAACACAACACACACAGAACACCAGGAGGTGTTTATTTGATTTCTTTGCTTGTGCTTCTTTTTTATATCTATGCTGTATTTCCCAACAGAAATCCCAAGCAGTTTACAAATAATTAATAAAAAACAGATAATTAAAACAGTGCATTAAAATTAAATAAATACTGAAAACACAAATACAAACCTGAAAAGCAGCTCAAATCAGGCCAGGATCAGTGCAACCGGTTGGGCCAAAAGATGGCCCAAAGCCTCTTACGTGAGTTTAAGTGCTAAGAGGGAAATGCAACCAGATCTCCTCACATCCCAGTCCAAACCCTAGCCCCAAACCCTAGTCATCCCTGTAAGAATACCAGTAGACTACTGAAGTATTGCAAACCAAACTCACATGAACCTTTTTTACCATGTGCATGATCAGTGGAAAGTTGGATTCAGACTAGGGATGCCAGCCTCCAGGTGGGACTTGGGGATCCCTCAGAATTACGCCTCATCTCCACACTATAGAGGTCAGTTCTCCTGGAGAAAATGAATGCTTTGGAGGGTGGACACTATAGCATTGTACCCCATTGAGGTCCCTGTCCTCCCTAGGCTCCCTCCTCAAATCTCCAGGAGTTTCTCAACTCTTCCCTTCCATCTCCCTCTGGTGGCTTGGAGGATTTGGCAACCCTAATCCAGACTAACATGTCCCCTTCCCCTTCCTGTAGGAACCCCCAAAGCTCCCCAAAATCCTGTTCCTAGGGCCAGACTCTTTCAAAGGCCCAGAGAGGCCTGGGCCACTCCTACCTTTAGAATCCCCAGGCCATAAGAAAAATAAAAATGATGATGCATGAAAAACGTGAAGCCATAAAGTGAGCCATAATTTGAATTTTAAAAATTTAAACTGAGTGTAAATCACATTCTGATGCATATAAATACAAGCCATCCCCCCCAAGTATCTAAATTTGACAACCCCTCTGAGCTCAAGGTTCAGAAAAGTGGCATTCCTGCCCCCACGACTGGTCCTGCCTGTGGAGGCATTTCAGGCTGCTTTAGGCAGGTGGGGAGGGGGAAATTGCATGCTAAGGGCTTGGTCCTTGCACCATGGAAACTTTAGTGTTTTTTTAAAAATATATATTTTTTATTATTTTTCAATAATAACCAACATTTCATTTAGACATACGTCCTCTATATCAATAAAGATAATCATTAACAATTCATAAAAAATATTAGATGTATGGCTTCAAAATACAATCAAAAATAATTGACTTACCCACCATCTTCCTCCCTCTCTAAAATATCTAAGATCTCCTTTGCATCCATGCATTCTAATTCATTTATAAGTCACCCTATTCATATTATACTTTATACTTTCCCCTTATCCAATATATTTAATATTGATAATACTAAGGAGAGAAAAAAAGGAGTAAAAAAATAAGAACATTTAAAAAAAACAGTGAGATAAAAATCCCATGTCCCTCCATATATTCATCTCAAAATACATGTGTAAATCTAAAAAGAAAAAAAGAGGATTTAAAAAAATAACCTTATACAAAAACAATGTTTATAGTATTTTTCCTCTACCCCCCACCTTTCCCATGTTAAAAGTCAAATTAGTATTGTTCCTGCTTTCTCAGCCCTTCTTCTTATTCTTTTTCTTCTGTCGGGAGTTTCTATCACCAATCACTTTTTTGCTTGAAGTGGTCTCCTGTCTGGAACAGTCAATGCCCTGTATTCCGTGGGCTATAGAGTCTTCTGATTGTTTTCCAACAATCTGAGTTGATAGCTCACTGTTTCTTGTCAAAAAATTTCCACGTCTTCCAATGAGTTGATAGCGTATTTAGTCTGTTTATAGGTAAAGGTAAGACCTTGTGGTAGCAACCAGCTGTATTTTATTCCTTTATTTCTGAGTAATTCGGCAAAATCTTTGTATACAGCTCTCTTTTCCATCAGGTGACGTGGGATATCTTTGAGAATTATCAATGGTATATTATCGAATCTCAATTGATTCTCCAGTTGAAATTTTATGATAATATTTTTCATCCTGATGTCAAAGAAGGAGATCAGAATTTCTCTGGCTTTTGTTTTCTGTACCCGTGTTGATAAAGGAATTCTATATATCTTGTTTATTGCTGCATTCAATTCTTGTATATTTAAATGGAATATTTCAGCCAGTGATTTGATGATGTCATCTCTGGTAGACCCAAGTCCTTCCGGTAGATTCCATATGCGTAGATTATGTTCTCTTTGTTGTAGATCCAAAATAGCAAGTTGATCTTTCATTTGCTGTTCCTGGAATTGTATAGCATCGATTTGTTGTGATTGGGATTTCATATTTTTTTTGAGTCTTTTCACATCTTCCGTGTTGTTATTAATTGAAAGTTCCATCTTATTCATACTCTCTTTCATTTGTGTAACTTGGTCTTTTATTGCCTTGATCTCATTTATAACATCAGCAAACTGTTGAGTGATAATTAAAGTCATTTGTGTAACTGATTGCTCTTGTTGCTTGGAGACCTGTTCAAACTTCTTCTTTACTAGTCCATTTATTAATTCATTTTGTTCAGCCAACATTTCCTGTATCTTCTGATAGTTTATTTCCATGGTTATCTGTGGCTTTTCTCCTTTTCCCCGACCAGAAATAAATGTAAGCAGGCAGACCAGTTCAGTAAAGTTGTGAAAAGAATCTATTAGCTTTAGTGCTGTTGCTAGGCAGAACTGGAAGATACAAGGTTGTGAGCCTTCCATGACTCTCACTCTGATTAGGAAAGTAGGATCTATTTTGATGTTGCACTGAGTGAGGCACACCGGCACGACCCTCCTCTTTGGTTTCCAAGTCCTAGAGAGGTCTCTTCCTGAGTATGTGCCTGGAGGACTCTTCCAAACGGGGAAAACGAAAGCTAAAAGTACTACTCCTCCCCTTCACACAGCAGCTGTCGATTAGAAGCTATCGATGCCACTCAAGTCTTCCAGGTTGTTTTTGTTTGCCTGCTAATTCAGTTTGTGTTAATTAAACAGACTTTTTAGCCGGATGATAGTTTAAAAGTCTGGGTGATAGGGTGTAAAGTCTTAGTTGTATTTTAAACAATCCCAGTTGTTCAAATCCGTTATGATAAGCAAAAGGAGTTCAAGTGACTTACATGGAGCTTGAAAGACGGGGTTCTCTGTCATTTGCTTGTACGATATTTCGTGTAATGTGAAGGGGACCACAGCTTTTGGGTCCTCGAGGCGTTTTGCGGCGATGAAAGTCCTCCTCAGCCAGCGGGACTCTGACCAACTTCTCCTCCTCAGCGAGAGGGGGGGGGGGGTTGGGAGTCAAACTGCTCTTCTTCGGCAGCAGGGGGTTACCTGCATTCCGATCCCCTGATTAGGATTGGAGACGGGGCTTTTGGAAAGAGCCCCGATTCAAAACGCCTCTCGGTTCCTCCGAGCGAACTTGGAGGACATGGCGCTGGGTCGGCGTCTTCACAGGAAGTCCCAGAAACTTTAGTTTGGATCCAGGCAATTGGCAGGTTGCCATGTTATGTACCTGGGGCAAAACAGAGATGCATGCATTCATGATGTTTTAATGCTGCGTGTTAAGTAGCTCGCAGCTTCCTGACAGGGAAGTTCTGAGGATAAAGAGATCATGATGTATTGTTGCCTCTTTGGTATTCCTGTGGTATAATAGGGGAAAACATGGGTAAATGATATTGTAGTGTATGTGGTCGACTGAAAAGGGTTTGTTTGCTTCTTCCAGTAACATGTCTTTTAATTTGCAATGAAGGTAAACATTGTATACCCACTTAGCATGAGGCCATCATCCACTCATAGCTTCCCCAGAGATGTCCTGTCTCTGGATGCTCTGCCACCATGAATGCTGGCTCTCCATCAAAATACTTGGTTCTTTTAATCATTTGACATCAGTCAGTATTCCCAGCATTACGGCCAAAGGCAATTATGGCAACATAGTCAATTCTTATACAGTAAACTGATGTTATACTGTACATAAAAGAGTCTAGTTTAAAAGGCAAAGAGAAAAAAAAGCGTTGAGTCTTTTCTATTTCACAAGGGGATAAGTCTCCCATCTCCTACAAATGTTAACCATATTAGGCTTTTGTTTTATGAACATTCCCATCCGTCTTTCATTGGAATGCAGTTTAGTTACCAGAACCTTTGTTCCTTTAGCATGATTTGGCATTAACTGCCTGTCACAACTTTCAGTTGGTAGGTTAAACATATAGGCAGAGGATCTACCACTGAATATTTTTGCATATAGGATGCAGAAGAAGCTTTGATTTTCTTTTCCCTGGAAAAAGGAGGAAGACGCATGGTCACCTCACCTACTTACTCTTTTATGTTGTAGGAAGGAGCTTTCTGCAATCTTTCTCTGCCTTTTGAGGTAAAAGGAATCATACGAGCAAGGCATCCAGAATTAGGCATTCCGAAGGGGATTGGGAGACCTGGTCACTCGGGGAGAGGCTTTCTGGGTGGTGATAACTCAGGTGATAACTCAGGCTAGCCCATTCTCTTAAGATTTCGGATTTGAGCAATTAATATTGTTTTATGGTGATCGTATGTTATTTTGATTTGGTCAAATGACTGTAAATTAAAGATTGATTGATTAATATTTTGGAATCTAAGCAGGGTCAGCCCTGGTTATTATTTGGTTGGGAGATCAAGGAAGTCCAGGTTCACAATGCAGTGGCAGGCGATGGCAAACCGCCTCTAAACGTCTCTTGCCTGGAAAACCCTACAGGGTCACCATACGTCGACTGCAACTTGATGGCACCTTTCATCACCACCAGACAAGAGGCCCTCGTTCCACTCATCTTGCACAGATCTGCAGATCCACCTTGGACTGAATTTATGAAGTGGGACTCTGAGTACTTAGGCACAACAAATCCAATTATCTGCACCTTTTCATCTTGAAAAATGAAGCTTACTTTTTTGTTGTTGCATGATATCCATTCCTTCTAGCCAGGGTAGAACATCTTGTTTCTTCCTGTAATTGCTAGAAGAGCTTAGTAAAATGTTAATTGGATGTTATTTCAAAGGCTGAAGAAAGGCAAGGAAAAGCGGGGGGTGGGGCCCAAGCTTGGAGACAATTTTGGTATCAGATATTGATAATGGTAGGGAAATGAAAATTAAAGCTCATGCACAAGGAGAGGGGCTGGAAACAACGACAAAAGCTGTGCTCATACTTTTAAAGTTTTCTGATGTTGCTACAAGAAACATAGATTTTCCCTTACTGAGCAAGCCCTTGTCCAGATCACTTCTCATCTAATAGCAGATTATTGTCAGTTTCAGTTGGCTCACCCATGTCTAGTCTCCCGCCATGCCCCATGGTAAGAGGCAGGTGAGGAATTAGACGGCTGTCTTTATATAATGTATTTTATCCTTTCTAAATTGTATTTTAAAGCAGAACAACATTAATAATTTTGGTCATGCTTCCTGGTACTTTCCAGTGATGCAAGCTGGTGTTCAGATTGGGATATAAGAGTTTGTTAGTTATTGTTTTGGAGGCATAGTAAAGGTATTCTACAGGGGTGCGGAAAAAAAAAACCGGTAAATTTTGGGTTCAGGTTTGTGGGCTCCGGGTTTTTTTCAGGTAAACTGAGATAAGCCAAATACCCATATTGGTCATTGGGTATTTGGCTTTATTTCCGAGTTTCCCGGAAAAAAATCAAGTACATTACAGTCTGTGAAATTTATTTTCAAGGCTCCAGAGGGAGCGTTTTTCAAGGTAGAGGCACCAAATTTGCAGTGTAGCTGCAAGGCACTCTCCTTAGACAGACACTGAAGTTTGAGACACAGGGTCCAATTTTATGGGCCTACAAGGGGTCACCCCCCATCCTCCAGGCACTTATGAGAGCTGAGCGGTCAATTGGTTTTAAGGTTCAGAAGGTCAGCATTGCCAAGTGCTGGCAGAAAGAGCCAATTGGCAGACTGGCACCTAAGAATCTGGGGGCTCTGTTCCTATCTGGGTCGCTTTGCATGATATCCACACAAATTATCTTCCAAACTGAAAGAAATGGCTTAAATGCAATAAAAATAAGACACAAAAACATTTGTTTTGGTGGCAATCTGATTTTAAGAGATGGTCATGGTGCAGGGAAATGAAGCCACTACTCAGGGCAACCTTCAGTTTGAAAGCAGCTTTTCATGGGGGGGGTTTGATATCAAAGCCAGCTGAAGTCTTGACCAAGGCGGCTCTTCTGAATGAGATTGCTCATCCACACAGGTGAGGAGTCTCCTTCTTCAGAAGCCGGCTCAGCAGCTGTTAAAAGTTGTGCTTTTAGTTGGAGGGTATATCCCTCCTGACGGGACTGGGTGAGTCCCATCTTTTAAATAACTCTCCTGCTATGCAGACTAGTGTTCTGTCGGGTGATGTACCTAGAAAGTTGTCCAGACCATGTTGTCTTCCCAACTATGAGGTCCTAACAAAGCCAGTCAAAGATAGAAAAATGGGAGAAGGCACAGAGCCGTGCATCTGAGCAAAGGCAAATAACTGAAACCTGAAAAAGCTGAATATCTATTCAGCTATTTGGAAATTGCCTATTCAGCTTTGGGCAGATTCCTAGATTTTGGTATTCAGCTGAAAATAAACCAGAATATTGCCGAAATGGCTAATTTCAGGTTTATTTTTGGTTCAAGTTTACCGATATGCACAGCCCTAGTGTTCTATCTGGCATACTAGAAGTGGCATACATATAGTCTCAGCAGAAAGCTGGGTTATGTTGCTGCTTACATATAAAAAAATTACAGGTCTTTTATGCATGGTCTGATTTTACTGGATCTGCTGCTCTCTAACTGCACAGTATTTGCAGTCAAATTCTCAAAACACTATGCACAGGGATTTTTCCCCCTGAAGAAATTGCAGGAGTACCTTGTGACCAATTATGCATCCCCAGTGAAAATGTGGAGCTTCTGAAGTACGCCCAAGTCCCTCACCCCAGAAATGCTGCTTTTTAATTGGCTGTAGTGTATTTTTGGAAATACTTCACCAGCCCTGGCCAGCCCTGCAGCAGGATTCTTTCATTTGATCTGAACTTAGTGGCCATTTTACAGCCAAAGCAGAGAAAGGTCTAGACAACTCCACCCCAACCTATTTGTTTCTGGCTATCTCAGTGCAGCAGCCAATGCTGCTTCTCACTCGGCTGGTACTTCCACCATGGGCCACATGCTGCCCACCCAGCATAGTTGCTCCCCTACCATTCTCCACACCCACCCAGCTTGAGATCTGGACTCCTTACGGCGCTCCACCAGCCCAACTTCAGCTCTTAGGCTGAGTTCATGGTGGCACAGAGGAGGGTTAAAGGCATCGTGGGCTAGGCTGTGAAATCCAAAGCCCTATCGGTACAAGACAGTGCAGATATCTCATAGATGTTGTTGCCCACCCACAAAACCCACTGCTGCCACACACACACATCTGTCCCTGCCAAAATAAATAAATAATAATAAATCTCCCCCTAGCTCAGTCTAGAAGCTAAAATGACTAAACTGAGGCTATTGTATTTTGGTCACGTCATGAGATGACAAGAGTCACTGGAAAAGACAGTCATGCTAGGAAAAGTTGAGGGCAGCAGGAAAAGAGGAAGACCCAACAAGAGATGGATTGACTTAATAAAGGAAGCCACAGCCTCAATTTGCAAGATCTGAGTAAGGCTGCCAAAGATAGGACATTTTGGAGGACTTTAATTCATAGGGTCGCCATGAGTCGGAAGCGACTTGATGGCACTTAACACACAGAGAGCTCAGTCTCCCTCACAAGGTAAGGTGGGCAATGAGCCTCAGCCCCAAGCACAAACAAGCAGCTTTCCCCCACCTGACCTTCAAAGGTAATCCTTGACTGAGTTCTGCAGACCACCTCCCCTTCTCGGTGCAGAGGTGCCTGGCAAAACTCCCTGCCCTTCCTCCTCGCAATCCCCCCCTCCTGTTGCATCCCCCCTGCACAAGTCCCCCTCCCCAGGGTCATCGCCTTCCCTCCTCCCTCCTTTCCTTCTGGTCATAAGAACATTAAAACACTCACATTGTTCCATTGGTAATCTAGCACTCACAAAAAAAAGGCTTTCATGCCTATAAGAGGACACATATAAGGGTGATTGTTTATGATTAACGAACTGTTCGATCTGAAACAGATCCACACTTGCTATGAAATTGACCAAATAACCAGCATTCTCTCGGTACTACATTCACAAATGGCTACTGGGGGAGGGGTTGAATGAGGGGGACAGACACATGGGATGGAGAAGCGAGAATAGGTGTGGGGAGAAAAACCCAAAGTGACAAGTATGCACAGGACTGGCTTTTGATTTGGGATTGAGACAGACTTTAAACTCACGGTAAAACAGCATCCTGAAAATTCAGGGAAATGTGAGAGGAGAGCAAGGCAATTTCTGAAGGTTGGAAAATACATGCATAATCAAAATGAAGCCCCTAAGATAACTCTCTGCAGTGCTATTATGTCTGACATCATATGTTCATATTGTGGTAATTATTTGAATGCCGCTTTTACCAG
This sequence comes from Euleptes europaea, assembly GCF_029931775.1. Taxonomy (NCBI): domain Eukaryota; kingdom Metazoa; phylum Chordata; class Lepidosauria; order Squamata; family Sphaerodactylidae; genus Euleptes; species Euleptes europaea. Next base: position 60,467,616 of record NC_079316.1, on the reverse strand, counting down.
GAACTTCGATCACATTATATTTCCCCCCTTTTAACATACAAATCTAATGCCTCTGTGTCTGACATAATGCCTTTTTTACTAAGTGATAGGGATCCCAAGGCTACATTGTCAGTGGCAAGATTTTTTTCAGTCCTTATATCCCTCAAACACTAGATATATGCTGCTCAAGATCAATGGATCAAGGAGCTTCTAAGGGATAAAAGGAAAGGAAAAGGAAAGGTAATTATTTGGATCAGTATTATGGTAAGTATTTTCACATGTTTTGCAAATTTAATTTAATAAGATGCATATACTGATATGCCAATTGATAGAACTGCAAAGTGTGACCAAATACTCTATGTTAATTAGTTCACCAGGACTAGTGGAAGAAGACAACAAAGGTGCATAACTAACAGTGCCATCCTAAGCAGGTCTACTGAGAATCCTACTGAGCTCTACTCAGTGGCAGTTTCTCCCAGGAAAGTATTTTTAGGATTTCACTGTAAGAAACCTTTACAGTAGGAAAATGCACATGTATAAAAGAATGAGACCTATGGCATTCTTGTTCATAGGGACAGGGGGGAAATCAATCAATATTTTGGTTTGCCAGAGGATGCCTTACAGAGATTTGGAGTCAATTGCATAAATTCCAACAAATGAGGCATATGTTTTTTGGCATTTTTCTGTCTAGTAGATTGTTTCTCATACACCTCAGGAGGAACATTGCATGTCCATGTAAGTGATTTCCTCATTAAAATAAATATTGGAAAAAACTAATCTTATCTCAGATATTGGAAGACCACCTGGTGTTTTTCTGATATTCTTGCTGCAAGGGACTATGTCCAAGTCAAAAATCTCTGAAGTTAATTTTGTCACACACATGCCTTAGGGTAATTGGAGGCTTATTTCAGCTTGCTAGTACAATGTTTTCAAGGTAACAAGTCACCATCAGCCAGTTAGTTTTAGTCTTGCAGAATGCAGCAGGTATGATGTATAATCATCATGAACTTATTGCATAATTAAAAGAATAATGGTGAGATGTATGCTCCCATCTCTATGCATTGTTATTCCCAAATTGTTCATAAACACTTTTATGAAACCCAAGGGGGTAAACAGTCACTAATAGAAGGGCCCTCAAAATGCATCCTACTAACTGTTGCTGCACATTGCAGGATGGATTGTAATAATACCAGTAGTTGATATATGGTAACTGTGGTCTTTTATGCATGGGTTGGATCTCCCTGCTTGGACCTGGGTTCATCGCACATTAAAGTAACCTCAATTGGAGGAAACTGTATGCATTGGCTGAAATGATCAGGGACGAAACTGTGTGCTAATTGAACCACGAAAACAGAAAAACAGTCTCCCAAGCTCAAATCAAGTCCCACCCCTTTAAATGCTGCTCTGTAATTGGCTTACTTCGCAGTGCTCCCCGTGAGAGAAGGTTTCCTTCCCCCCAAACCCAACTGTCACATAAAAAAGCATTTTAAGAACAAAAAACAGAGCTACCTGAAAGAAGGGGTGCCTTGTTTTAAAAAAGCCTTTCTTTTGCTCACAGAGAGCTCCAACGTAGCAGGAAGCACTTGAAGCCCCGCCTCTTTACACACTGCTTTGTGATTGGCTGTGAGAGAAGCCAATCTTCTGTTTTCCCCTGCATGCTGCTTTGAGGAGGGGGTTGGAAAAGAGTGGGGTGTGATGGCGCGGGGAAGCTCAACCCAAAAACAGTTTAATTTGGGCCGGAAGAGGAATGGGAAAAGCTGGGTTCACTTTGTGTTGAAACAGCGTTGAGCTTCCAAGGAAGCTAGATGATGATCCTCCAAGATTTGTGAAAGTAGGACACTGGATAGGAAGTTACTGATCTAATCTTGCTCCCCTGGTTTGGGGAGTGGGAGAAACCCTTCCTAATTCTTCTATAGTTAGTTCTTAGGAGTCCAACCTTTCCTTAGAATCTTTTATGACATGTGGATTTTTGCACTCCGTTCTTTCATCAGCTAAGATCGGCAAATTGTTTCCCTGGCTAATTTCCATACACAGACAAAGTCTATTTCCGCTTAAGAAGCAGTTTTGCTATCATACTTGCAGCCACCAATTTTACCTTATTTGTCAGTGCTTCCAATTCATTTATCATCTGCTCTGAATGCTAATACTTATCCATTTTCCCTATTTAGGTAATTTTTTTTCCTATTACATCTGTTCTAGCCTTATTACATTTATTCCAGTAGGCCTGTTGCAAGATTAAAAGACCTCTCAGAAACGCTTCCCAAACTGTACCAAAATTAATTAGACCGGTGTTTTTATTTAAAAAATAAATAAATCCTGAGCTATTTCATTTCTTAATCTTGAGACTATTGAGCCACTTTGTAGTAATGAACTACTCATCTCCCACCTCTGCATTTTTTGTCATTAGTTGTATTAAGGTTCAAGTCAACTACCAGAGGTGTACATTCTGCAAATATCATTGGACCAGTCCTCATCTCATTTAACCCAGATGTTACAAAAAGATAATCAATGTGATAATAAGATTTTACAGCATGTGAATAAAAGGTGTAAAAACCACCTCCCACCAAGAGACTGAAGAAAGGACTATCACACACTGCCACAATCTTCCCCTTGCTACTACTCAGGTTTGGTTTTAAACAAGCTAGGTAGTATATGAACAATTGTTCTCAGAGTCTCTTCATACCACCACACAGTTCAGGAGCTCAGAGCTAAAGACTCCTTCCAAAGAGCTAACTGCTCAAGATCTCTTCTCTCCCTCCAAAAAGAAGCCTGTCAGCTTTCCAGACTCTGCCCACTGCTTGCTGGCATTGGCTGACAGTTACCAAGTTACACAGTTTAACCCTGTATCCATCACAGGAGGCATCTGAAGACATCCAACGAGATATTTTCTTGTAGCCACTCCCTAAAAGTTTTGGGAAATGAATTAAATGATGTTCTCCCCAGAGTATCAGAGGTAACATCAAGTGTACCATTAAAGTCTCCTGCAAAAGTTTTATGGATTGCCTGAAGTCAAGGTGGTATGTTTATTTCAGCAACAAAACTAATGCTCAACTGCTGTACATTGTTGCAGCCTGCAGGTTAATTTCAGATTTATGTTACATTCATGTCACTTGTTTGTCTATTATATGGTGAAAGAGAGAAAATCCATACAACATTTACTTCTCCCTGATAGGGGTGTCATGCTTTGGGTGCCATTGCCTTCTGAGATTAGGTGGGTGGCAGCCCGGGAGAGAGTCTTCTCAGTCATGGCACCAAAGCTCTGGAAGTCTCTTCCTGGGGATATATGTCTGTCCTGTTGCTATCTTCCACCAGCAAGTGAAGACTTTCTGCTTCATTTGCCATTCCCTAAATGATTTCTCCTTCCTAACCAATGCTTGAATTGCTGTTTTTTACATTTTGTATGTACTTTAACACTGTTTTAAGATGTGATTTTATCATGTATGTTTTGAATTGTTATCTGCCTTGGTGGCCCTTGTAAGGGAAGAAAGGCAGAATAAATACGAGGAGAAGCAGTCTGATTGCTCACAGCTATGGATACAGACTTCAAGTCCAGGTTGTACTAGAGAATAGGGCTGTTGATTTGGTTCGGCCCAAACTGAAAAACAGCCGAATTTCCCCTGATTCGGTGTTTTTTAGTTCGGGACGAACCGAACTCAAAACTGGCGGGCAACCGGGGAGCCGAATTCAGCGAGTTCGGGAGTTCACTAATAAATCCGGCCAATTCGGGGCGGCAGTAAGCAGCATAACCGTCAGTAAGCAGCATTCTCCTCCCCCGGCCAATTGGTGGCCAAGCTGGGTCTTCTTCTGGCCAATCAGTCAGGATTGAGTACTGGAGGAATCAGCTGATGTGTGGCCTGGTCGGGGGGGGGGGGGGAGAGAGAGAGAGAGAGAGAGAGAGAAATCCTCATGTGTGTGTGTGTGTGTGTGGGTGCTTGTGCACATTCACTCCTTTCTGTGGCTGCAGGGGGTGTATTTTTTGGGGTACAGACCCCAAACTTTCAGCAGAGATTCAGACAAGCCTTCTTAAGATACCACCCAAGTTTTGTAAACATTGGGTCAGGGGATCCCGAGATATGGGTTCCCCCCTTTTTTCTTTCCATGGCTGCAGGGGGTGCATTTTTGGGGGTACAGACCCCAAACGTTCAGTGGAGCTTCAGATAAGCCTTCTTAAGATACCCCCCACGTTTTGTAAACATTGGGTCAGGGGGTCCCGAGATATGGGCTTTCCCCTTTCCCCTTTTCCCTATTGGGATGAATGGGATCCTGTATGCATCTCCAGAGCAAAACGTCCCGTGCCTAAATGGAATCATCTTGGATTACCCAGTCCTCCCCAGCCCCTCCTGATGGAACAGAAGACAGCCACAGTAAGACCCCTTTGGGGGCTTTAATCTATAATTTTTCTCCTCTCTGTGTGTGTGTGGGGGGGGGAAGCAGAGTCTGTGTGTGTGTGGCGAGGGAGCAGTTTCTGTGGGTGGGGGGGAAGCCAAAGGGGGCTTTTGCCGGTTCTGCCTGGGGTGTGTGTTCCCCATCGAGTCTCTCTCTCTCTGGTTTGAGGGGGGGTTTTCAGTTGTGTGTCTTCAGGTTTTCCCTCATTCATAAGAGCGGTTAGGTCTAGTTGGATGCTTGCTCAAAACTGGTTTTCAAATGGTGACTTAAAGAATGCATTTGGAGTCCCATGCAAAAGGGGAAATTCCACCCCTCCTGCTCATTATGCATAGCTAGCTGCCTCTGTCCCTTTCCATGGTTTGCAAACTCCCAGGTGTCAGGTGTTGCTTTGCACAGTTGCAAAGGTGTTGCTAACAAGGTTGTGTTGCTTTGCAGTCGTGTTGCAATGCTTTGCAAACTTCTCAGCTGTTTGTCGGGGCTGGGAGCTTTGTGCGTGGGCGGCAAGCTCTGCTCAGAGATGCACATTAAGGGTGGGGGGGACCCCTTTCGGGGCCCATATCTCAGCCCCCCCTGACCCAATCTTTACAAAACCTGGGGGGTCTTTCAAGAAACGTCCTTTGAAGCTCTGCTGAAAGTTTGGGACCTCTACCCCCAAAAATGCCCCCCCAGAGCCGCGGAAAGGCGCAGTTGTGTTTTTAATGGCTTTATTCGGCCGAATTTTTTCCCCGAACTTTGAATTCCCGCCGAATTGCACGGACCCGAAGCGGGGGAGTTTGGACGTCGGCATATCCCGAATCTAAACGGGCCGAATTCAGCCGAATCTGAACTATACCAAAAAAAATTTAATTCAACAGCCCTACTAGAGAATGAGGACCACCCCACACACTTTTCCAAAGTAGAATACATTACTAGTTACTAGGATGCAAGCTGGTCCCTTTTCTTAGATGCATGAATTATCTGTTATTTTGGATTAGTGTAGATTGGTAAAGTTAGAACATTTGTTTTATTTAAGGCACTGTGTTTAAAAAGACTAACAGTGCAATCTGGGGTGGGGGGGCAAAACACTGGCTAGCCACCATACTGGCATATCTCAGGGATATGCTGGAGTATCTTAAAAACCACAAACCAACATTATTTTAAATCCGTTCTTTAAAAACAAAAAGGTATTTCCCATCATTTCCAATTCTGCATCATTAGGTTGATGTGAAAGATGTTTGCACAATTAATCAGGTGGTTACTTTTTTGTTTTCTGCAAGTGTACAAAAATAAGTTGAAAACCTGTTGCTTTGTCATGACCCTTTTGTACAACTTTGATCTGCCCTTTGAAAGTAAAGAAACTGTGGTTATTTGTGTTGCCTCTGCCACTTTTATCCCAGTTTGCAAAGAGAACTATGCTGTATTTTAACCTTTACCCTTTAATTTTGTTGCTGTCCATTCCACCTATTCTTCATAAGCAAGTGGAAGAGAATGGGATAGTCTAAATAAATCAGATAATAGTCTAAAGGTCAGCATAATATAGTTTGCTATTAAAGAGAGAGGCATTAGCCACATCTAATCCTTGTTCTTTTGACAAGGATTCTAACAAGATGAGAAAATGGCAGAGTCTTAATCCATTTGGGTACCACAAATACATCTGGATGCAAGTTTAACCTGTTCTAATGTCAGCTTTACTGATAGACTCTAAAGACACAAAGTTTAGAGCCTGTGGTATTAGGAGGAATTGCAGCATAAACACAGAGCCTCACACAGTTGAAGCTGGTGAGGGAAAGCTTCTCTTTATTTACATCGCAACCCTCACAGAATGGCACCCTTCCAAATTCATGGATTTCAGTGCATCAACTGTTTAAGATTGCACTGTTAGATGATAAGACTGTAGTCACGGGAATAAGTCCCAAACAATAAAACCAGAATCACTTCTGAGTACATTTGTTTAAGATTGTTCCCAAAGTCTCTGTTAACCTCTGTAGGCATTGTGGAAAGGCAGAATGTAAATATTCAAAATCTATCAATTAATTAACTGGGAGCTCACTGACATCACAATCCCAAGGGGTGTGTGAATGGGCTCAGGGAGCCAATTGACCCTTATGCTGGTATATCTCTGAGATACAGTGGCATAAGGGCAAGTGACGCCACCACTCTTGGTCACTGGAGCAGCTCCACAGTGGCTGCACACTGGCCCAACGCAGGTGCAGGACTCTGTGCTGGCATCCATGTGGGTGGATTGTGGGGCAAAGGCAGAGTTCGTCTCCTCCCTAATGACTTTCAGCCCAGGAACACCCCTTGAGAGAGGCTCAAAATTGTGGCAAGAAAAATGGCAGCGCAACTCATAGGCACTCATAGGAAAAAAAAACAAGTGCCTCACTCCGCAGTCACACCCATGAGGCCCCAAGTAGCTCAGGATGCCAACTAAGGGCACAACCAATCACCTCCTTCCCCTGCAGTGGCCACACACCCTCCCCAGCACCCAACCATGCTTCTCTAGCCCTACCAATACTTCCACCAGGACATCAACTCACAAGGTAGGGTGAGCGACATGGGATGCTATCTGATAGCTCCCTGCCATGAGGACTTAGAGTGAGTGCTGAGGTACCTTGGTGTCAGGAAAAGCACAGAGAGGGCACTTAGCACCCCTGGGCAAATATTTTGCACCATCATCCAACGGGAGCAAACTCCACACTCTGGCTGACCTCTCTCAGTTCTGACCCCAAACAGGTACCCCATATCCTCAGCCAGGACCCAAAGGGCGGCCATGCACTGACAGATAAGCAGGGGACCACCTCCCAACCCCCTTTCCCCATTCCCCACATCTCTAGCTGGGAGCTGCCCTGGCAATTCCACCTCCCACATCTGCCCCAGGCAGCCAGTGGGCTGCAGGAGCCTCAGACCTCCCCCCAAAACCAGCTCCACTGTGAGGTGTATCCCTGAGTATGTCTCATTGCAGACCCTTCAACCTGGCTTAAGCTGGAATTTTGTGAGCTTTAGCAACTTCAGAATGGGCAGGACTAGCAAAAGCCACTCTGCTCTGACCCCTGGCTGGCAGGTTCTCTGCACTATAGAACCTCCCTAGCCCCTTTCTTCCTTGGACTTGGCTCTGGTCCTCATTTAAAGGGAAGTTTCTCCACCCCCTTTACTTCTTCACCAATCAACCTACCCTCCATAATCCTTTTCTCCCCAGAGGGGGAACTTTCACCTCCCTCATCCAATCCCTTGCCGTAGCTTCCTCTGGGGAAAAAGTTCCCTTGATGCACAATGGAGCTTCTTGTGAGGTGCTCCTGCCCTCTTGCTCTGCTTTGGCCATGGACTACCACAGGTCTCCTGACACTTCCTCTCTGTCAGCCATGGAGGAAGGGCCTTGTCCTTTCCACTCCTTGTTGTTGCTGCTGGGAAAGACAGGCCCTCAGGGAGTGGGGCCATTGAGAATTTGCCTGCCAAAGGCCGGGGAGCAGCGTGCCAGGCCGATGAAGACGGGTGTTGAGGAGCCACCTGGAGGTAAGTTAGAGTACTATCTGGAGATCTCCTGCTATTACAACTGATCTCCAGCCGATAGAGATCCGTTCACCTGGAGAAAATGGCCACTTTGGCAATTGGACTGTATGGCATTAAAGTCCCTCCCCTCCCCTCCTCAAACTCCACCCTCCTCAGGCTCTACCTCAAAAATCTCCAGGTATTTCCCAACCCAGAGCTGGCAACCCTAAGGTAAGTGGAGTGATGCTGCTTGGGTCAACACGTCTTGGGGTGTTGTGGAGGCACCCTTGAGGAGAGAAAGGCATGTCCAGGAGCCCTGTGCTTGTGGCATCCCTGGATACCCACACACAAAAGGGTTGGTTGCATAGAGTATGGACCAGAACCGCTGCCAGGGGAGGGGGGCCAAGCTCTTGGTTCTGCCCTGAACCGGGAGCTCTTGTAGTTGCCGGGTGCTTCCTTAGCAGAGTGCTATGGGGGGCAAGCCTCACAATCCTTAGTGGAGTGGGTAACTACACAGTCCTTCGACATATTCTCTTGCAGGAGTGGAGACCTATGGAGCAGCTGCCAAGGTGGGTCCTTCATTTGATGATGGTTTGGACATGAGTGCCAGACAGGTGAGGGAGCTGTGGTTGGCATGAGCCCATGCTGGGGGCGGGGTGGATGGCAGAGGTTGCAGCATAGGTCTGCTTCAAGTGTTGCTGAGTGGACCTGTCAGTGCCCACTAAGGAACTATTGGCCCCTTGTTGCACATGCACATGTCTGTGTGTGTTCATTCTGCAGGTGTTGCTCCAACAGAGAGATCTGTGGCTCCAACTGATGACCCCCCCCCCCATGCCACACTGTGCCCTGGCCACTGAAAAAGCCTGCTGTCAGAAAGCGTCAACTGTATGCAGCCTGCTGCTCCTCTTGGTCCTCCATCCCATTTGGAAGGTGCTGCAGGAGAGTAACACCCATTCCCCCTGAGGCTATGTGGAGGTAGATTCTGGTTCTCTCCGACAGGTAAGGATTATATAAATATCCCAGAGCTTCCTGCTCTCAATTGAAGTCAGAAAGCTAGACTACATGGAATTATTATCCTATCCAATGAGACCTACCTGTTCTTTTGTCTCTTGGAATGTTCTTTTGACTCTGGGAAAAGTATATTTTCATATATATTTTTAAAATCAAAGAAACTAATTTTGATGGGTTTCATAAAATGCCATTTACCCTTCAAGTTATACAGTTATTTTATAGATAAGAATAGAATTGATGTGTAATATAGATTTGCCTTGATGTGGAATGTAGATTTGCCTTTTTAAATTATATGGGACAATTTGATTGTAATATCAGTAAAAGAGAATGTATGGGATTTAAAATTAACAATACTTGGATTAGCTCAAAGTTATAACATTGGTCTCAGCATCTTTTTGGAGTTACTGAAGATGTGTTCTGATGGAACCCTGCATATATTTTAAAAAAACTATTCTCATTTTCTGCAGGTATATTTTTCTAATTGACTTGATGCCATTGTTAGTCAGAAGAGGGGGAAAGAAGGAGAGACATTAAGACTAATGTATTAATATGTATCTAAAGGATGAAATATCATTAAGTCAGGTATGGATGGTTCATATGAATAGTGGGCTTTAATAGGAAGCTTATATAATTTCTCATTGAACTGGAATGCTCTGAGGGGGCATATTGCCATGTGCAATATAAATGATGAAATAGACTGATTAAGCTTTGATCTAAAAGGAGAACATACGCCAGGAAGTTTGAAATATAATGATTGTCTGTTGTAGGCTAGAGCATCTTGGAATCACAGCCATTGATCTGCCATTAACTATAAGTGACCACATGATCAGTTAAAGTAATTGTTTAGAATTCAGTACATTTGTCAATAAGAATATATTGTTCTACTCTTGCTTCTCTTGTAATTTCCCCAGTGAGGTCCTGAGCTGCTACTATCACAGTGGGAACTATTGTGGGAGATGGAGTTGCTCTATATGCCTGGCTGCTTTTACAAGATGAATTAGTTTGAAATATTTTAAGCATTGCCCTATTGAGGGCTCCCTATGTACTGCATATTACATTTCTCAAATGGAGAAAACCATGACTTCCTGGGGCCATTTCCGGTTGAGAAAATGGCACAGAGGGAAGATCTACCCCCCACGCTTCTCCACACACCAGGGTCCCGATCAAGCCCACATGCACTGGGGTGGGAAATACAAAACAGTTTCCCAGCTAAATGGTTTAAAGTGGTTCATTAGTTGGTAACACATGAGTCCAGCTCTGTCAGTGATGTTATTTTGGCTCCTCCTTGTTTTTGCATGGTTCTTTGCTGACAAAATCTCTCTCATTTGATCCAACTTGGAGGCCAAGCTGAGAACAGATTCAGTACCTGAGATTTCAGAAATACCAACTTGTCCTATTGTTATGGGTCAATTCAGTTTGATTTTCCCTGTGGATGCTGACAGGGTCCTTGAGAGTGTGAGACTTGTGCTCTTGGCCCTTGCTTATTCTGGCTTTTAATACCATGCTAGGAAAAGTTGTTGGAACAGTTGATGAAGATCATTCAAGCCTTGTTGACTGGGAGTCCTCCCAAGGCCTCCCGAGACCTTTGTTTAAAGCACTGGTTCCCAACCGGGGGTCCACGGACCCCCAGGGGTCCGCGAGAACTAAATTAAGGTCCGCGAAACAAAGTTATAAACCCATAATAAATTAATCTTTTCAATTAAAAGTTTTCTATTATAAAAAAATATCCAAATATTATTCTAAGTTTAATGTTTAACTAACAGTTATGATTAAAGTTTATTTTCAAATTCTCAGAATTTTTATTTTGAACCTTGGGGTCCCTGCACCGAACAAAAAACCCCTAGTGGTCCCTGGTCAAAAAAAGGTTGGGAACCACTGGTTTAAAGAAACATCATTGCCTAGGGGTGAGCCAGCATGGTGTAATGGTTGAAAGCAGCAGACTCTGATCTGGAGAACTGGGTTTGATTCCCCACTCCTCCACATGAAGTCCTTCATGGTGTGAGGCCCACATATCTGAAGGACTGCCTTCTCCCATTTGTTCCTCTGTACCAATTACAGTCCTTAGGTTGCCACTTGCTGACTGTTCCTCCATTCAGGGTGGTTCTGGGCCTTTTCCATCACAACTCCCACATTGCGGAATGGCCTCCCTGAAAAAGTGCACCAGAAGTGATGTAATATGACAATGCAATGTCAAAGACATTGTCCTTGCCCTCCAATTTCACACCGTGGGTTGCCAGGAGCATGAATGGATAAGTTCACAGTAGCTTTTTAAATATTAATTCCTTCTGCATTGGTATCTCATACAGAAAGTGTATTAAAAAAAAACCCTCATAGATTTTTGGCATTTAGCAAATATAATCTATGTTCTTCCCAAAATCTAATTTTCAAGATTAGTGAATCACGTCTCATATCGAAAATTAGAATCTATTTATTACTTTGATTGTGTACCATATAAGCAATGTGGCAAATATTGATATTTCTGTCAAGTCAGCAATAGAATAACATTCGTACTAATGTAGATGACCATAATTTATGTGGATCTGAAAATGGTGTGCATATTTAATCAAGGTTTTTTTCTTCATCTCAAGGAAAAAAGATTATAATAGATTATATTGATCTCAAGCTACAAATTACAGAAAAGAATCCTTCATATATAAAGAATGTATGCAGTTATAGTCGGTATCCTTACAAAACTGTTTATAGAAAGCAGTAAATGGATTATAGATGCATTTGAAAGGGAAGCAGAGACCTTTCTAGAGCCAGTGTGGTATACAGGGTTGCCAACTTCCGGGTACTAGCTGGAAATCTCCTGCTATTACAACTGAACTGCGGCTGATAGAGATCAGTTCACCTGGAGAAAATGGCTGCTTTGGCAATTGGACTCTATGGCACTGAAGTCCCTCCCCTCTCCAAATCCCACCCTCTGTTTTTGTCTCTGACATAAATCTCATAGACATAATGTTGGTCTTCAGCCTGCCTTATTGTAAGCGCTTGATAAACTGGGCTGATAAAATCAAAGGCAGTTGGAAGTTGTATTGTGTGATTTGGCCACATCAACCTGATGGGTTATGGGTTGGCGCAGGTCTTCAAGTACATTAAAGTAACTTGGTTACAACTGATGAATCCTGGTTTGCACCATCTAAATCTTTATCCTATGGCAGACTCACTGGCCCTTTCATTCTACCTTTTGAATCTATGTTCATGGGGAATTTCAGAGCTTTACTTAGAAGGACCATTAATCTTTATTGTGGGTCTTTATCTAATAACCCATTCCTCTTAATCATATTACAGGAAGACAGACAAGGCTTAATCAAACCATTCATCACAAGTGGGTACACATCGTGCCAGACCGGAAGCTTTATTGCTTTGCCACTTACACTCAATAACGCAAAGCTTATATGTTTTGTTACGGATGCAATTTGCCTATTATTGCCATTGCAGATATTCTGCAGATACAATAAGTAAAGTAACATGACAAGTTGAGTTTTTGTATGTGGTATAACTCTTTTTAAAATGATAAAATTATGTGAATTACCCCTTTATTTTCTTTTTAATGATAGAGGCAGTAAATGAATCCCTTGTCTATAATTTTAGTTAACAGCAGATGAGATGAGCTTAATTATAACAGCATACCTCTCATTAAATACCAGAATCTCTATATGGAGGAAGCATCTGTTTAACTTGGGGACATTAATAGCCACTGTTTTGCCTTTCCTTCCAAGTGAACAGATGGGGATACTTGTGATTTCCTGAATCGCTGATTTGATCGATGTAATCAGAATTGTTTTGGCCTTCATTTTATCTCAAGAGCTGTTGTACCTGAAATGATACATAGATGTTGGTGTCTCAGCTAAAACTAATGTATCATGGTCATAGTACACATTTAATTGATTCCAACATTTATTTTGGAATTTTAATTTTGCTGGGGAACATCTTATATCTAATAGTCACATATGGGCCCATCTGCTGTTCAGGGCCACATTGACACAAAACAAATAGCTCTGCAAACTTGAGAGACCCCCCCCCCAATGATTACAGGAAAATCTGCAAACCTTAAAAATGGGGGTGGGTTACGTTCCCCCCAAAAAGAGCATTGTCTGCACATCCAATGGATTTACATCCTGTATCCTGGAGAAGTGTGGCAGCCATGCCAGGTAGTGGGGGTGGAGACCATGAGCAACTTTGGGCCTAGGGTTGCCAGGTCTCCCCTTGATTGGCAGGAGGTTTTAGGAGGCAGAGCTGGGGCAGCTGCATGCACATGTGGCCACTTGCATGTGATGACATCACTTCCAGTTTTACTTCCAGAAGCGCTACAATGCCGCAGCTGATTTAACACTCAAACCCCCCAAATTGACTGATCATGTAAAGAAATTGGGGGTGTTCTTGGAGCCAGCTATGTGTGTTCATTTATTTATTAAAACATTTATATCCCCCCTTTCCTCTTGGTTCAAGATGGTTTGCATTACCTTTGTCTTGCCTGGATTCAGCTTCACTTTATTCTGCATTATCCACATGACCACAGCCTCAGAACCATGATGGATGCATCTGGAGGCTTGGATAGTGAAATACAGAGCTGGGTGTCATATGCATATTGACGACACCCAATCCCAAAGCTCTGGACAATCTCATTCGGCGGCCTCATATTTATATTAAAGAACATAGGTGAGAGAATAGAACCATGTACAGAGTCTAATAACTATTTCCTTGAAAGGTCTAGGGATAACCTTCTCCATCAGAGAGGAATTAATGATTTTCACTAATACTTCAATACCTCTTCCCGGCAAGATTTTAAAACCCAGGACAGGCATGAGGTCCGGAGCACAAGTGGTGGCCCTCACACTCCCAAGGACCCTGTCAGCATCCATAGGCAGGATCAATCTAAAACTATATCAAAAGGACAAGCAGATGCTTCTGACACCTCAGGGACTGGATCTGTGCTCAACCTGGCCTCCAAGTTAGAACAGATGAGAGAGATTTTGTCAGCAAAATAATCAGACCTAGCTAAGCAGATCCAAGCTACTGTAACTTCTAGGATGAACTCCTGTAACACACCGTTTGTGGGGCTGCCTTTATAATGACTTAGAACCTTTAAGTACCACAATTACAGTAGCCCATCTTTTGTCTGGGGACAGTAGCTTTGAATGTATTATCCTAGTTCTGAAACGCCTCCCTTTAGTTGCCGATTTGCTTCTGGTTTCAAATTAATGTCCTTCGTGTTCACAGACCCACATCTGACAGACTACTTCTCTTGATAGGAACCCATGTGCTGGTTACTCCTTTAGTCACCTCTTCTTCTCAGTGTTCTTGCACAGAATAGTTTGTTCTAGGTCATTTCCAATTATTAGATTTATATTAAGGAACAAAGTATAGGGGGAGATTTTGAAGGGCACCCTTAACCCCCCCTTCAATTTTCAAGAGTTCATGTACATAAATCCTGTTCCAGAAGCCCTTTATATTTCAGAATGATGGCAATGTGGTCCTGTTGTAACTGTGTAGGAGGACTGAATATGGTATTATATCATAGCTACCTGCTGGTTAGTTTGTTGTATTTATCGTTGCCATTTTATGTGTCTTTGTTGCTTGCTGGCAGCTGTCTTGAAACCATGGAGAAAGAAAGGATATAAGTTTTTAAATAAATAAATAAAATACTAAACCGGAGGCTATAACAATGAATGTTATATCAGTGAATAACATACAATGAATAAAGTCCTCTAATGTATTAATATATATCTACCATCAATGTTAAAATTCTTAATATTGTAGCTGCCTGTGCCATTGTTACTACCTAGAAAAATCCATTATCCTATCATATTGACCCTTTTAAAAGGACATGATGGGAGGGTCATACTATGAGCATAAAGAGTGGGATAGCAAAGGCAATATTTTAATAAGACAATGGTTTCGGCAAATGGCCCAATTGTAAAATATGATAATCAAGGAGAAGAAGTAGTGGTATTCATCAGGCAATTTTCTATAATCATTACTCCAGCTATGAGACTAAAGCTATTGCCTACATGATATCTATGATCAAACTCAGGAGCAAAATTAGAATCTGATTTTTCCATAGTATAATTGGATAAAGGTTATGGCTGTAGTTTCACTTCTTCCATAGATAACCAAATTCTTACATATACTTTTATATAATTGTATAAGCACAAGACTGCATTCCAGATATCTATTACCACAGCATTAACACATTTCAGATGTGCACTTTATCAGTTTCCTACTCTTAATTCAAACCATATGAAGTTATATATTGGGAGGATGGGCACATTTGGGTTTGGGTAGAACTGAAGAGGCGTTGTGTTACACAATTAACTTTATCCTCTGAAAACTGAGTCTGAGAAGCTTCAGTAGCCATGTTCATGAAAGAATGTGTTGACAGGAGCCCTAACTAAGCTAAGAGTGGGGAGCCAGCATAGGAGAGCCAGTGTGGTGTAGTTGTTAAGAGTGGCAGACTCTAATATGGAGAACAGGGTTTGATTCCCCACTTCTCCACATGCAGCCTGCTGGGTGACCTTGGGCTAATCGCAGTTCTCTCAGAAGTCTCTCAGCCTCACCTACCTGACAAGGTGCCTGCTGTGTGGGGGGAAAGGGGAGATAATTGTAAGTCACTTTGAGACTCCTTTTGGTAGAGAAAAATGGGGCATAAAAAACAACTCTTCTTCTACTCTTCTTCATTTTCCTGTTGGGGGAGGGGGGAACAGGATACAGAACTACCAAGCCCATGGCACTTAGTCCCAGCCCAATTCACCAGGTTGTGGCAGTTTTGTTTAGTCATGGAGATCCAAATTTGTAATGCAAAGGTCATATCCACAAAACAATTACAGGTAAATACCATTTTTCTACTGGGCGTGTCTCACATCGATGCAAGTAATGAAACATTGCCATATATGCTGAGCAGGCTCAAAATGAGGAGTTCTTGTACTTTGTGCCACAGATCCAAACAACTGGAGGTCCAGCTTCATGAAGTGGAACATTAGGAATGGTTGGTTCTTTTTTGTTGGGTTGGAAACAGTTCATACACAAATATCCTTCTAAGACCTCCAGAAATCCATGAAGCAAAAAGAAAATCCAGCCTGTTACCCATCAATGACAACATTGGTAAGGCCTGGCATCTTCCTTTCAGAACCTCAAAATTATATGGCTTATAATAGTGGGATAGGCTATTGAGAGGATATCTCCCTGAATTCTAAAATACAATGGATGGCAGCGATCCTTTAGATAGGATAGCCCTGTTGATTACTTTCATCATAGTCACTGGTATGCCTCTGGTATGCACTTAACAAATGCTTCCTGAACAGATTTCAGGTTCAGGACTTTTGTAAGAGGAGGAGGAGGAGGAGGAGGAGGAGGAGGAGGAGGAGGGAGGGAGGGAGAGAGGGAGAGAGGGAGAGAGGGAGAGAGGGAGAGAGGGAGAGAGGGAGAGAGGGAGAGAGATTTTATTTGGACAGCAGCACTTCGATGAAAAAATAAGAGAGGATGTAAACATGTAGTTTGGGAGATATAAACAGATTTTGTTATGAGTCCCAGAGTGACTCACATACATTCATTGTATGCTTTCAGTGTAATGTGCTAAGCAGCAACTTGCACATCCTCCTGTGTTGAGCTCCAAATTAATATAAGAGGCTCACGTATGCTTACTTCAGCAGAAATGCATGTCAATGCTTTTCATGCTACCAGTTTTTTTAAAAAAAGGATTCCCAAAGTTTCTCATTTGGAGTTTTTTTGTAACTTCCAAAGTTATCCTAGCATAGCATATTGAGTAGTTCTGACAATGCTGCTCTTGAATCCCCAGGAGAAAATCACACAGTTAAAAGTTTTCCAGGTGTGTTCTATGAGATTGTAATGTCTTTCCTTCCACTATGGAAATTGTTTGTAACAGAAAGGATGTATAATGATTCAGAAAGCTTTACACTTTTAGTAAAAAAACCACACATAAATGCAGGCGTGGATTTGGGAAGAATCCGTGAGGGATGATGACCTGGTGGCAGCCCCCCACTACTGGATCCCCTTGAACCTAAGGCCTCCTAATTCCAAAGAGAGGGAGGCATGAGATGTAAGTGCAGGGAAGGTGGGTTTGGCACAGTGAGGAACACACCCTCCTGACCTACTGTCACCTGGCCAGCTTCAAAGGAGCAAGGCATGGAACATATTGCTTGTCCCAGCCTCACCACTAGGGTTGCCAACCTCCAGGTACAAGCTGGAGATCTGCAGCCCCTTTCAGAAGACTGATGAGGAAACATACCCAGGTGTAATAATCTAGAAAATCTTTCCATAGGGTTGCCAACCTCCAAGTACTAGCTGGAGATCTGCTATTTCAACTGATCTCCATCCAATAGAGATGAGTTCACCTGGAGAAAATGGAAATTGAAGACCCTCCGCTCTCCAAACCTTACCCTCCTCAGGCTCCGCCCCAAAAATCTCCGGGTATTTCCCAACCTGGAGCTGGCAACCCTACTCACCAACTGAGGGATGGGATGGGCCTGCCTGGCCTCATTTAGCCCAATGAGGGATAGGCCTGCCCATCCTCACCCTCCCTGGCTGCCCAGCTTGCCCAGCTTGTCTGGGGACCTCCTGTTCAGGGCTGGCGGCCAGTCCAGTCCTCCCTTCTTTAGGAGGAGAGTATCAGGGCTACTGCTGGAGCTGACTGGGCTAAGGCAGACTGGAGGTGGAGACTTTTTCATGACTTCCCCCCCCCCACAATCTGCCCCTGCTTAAATGTATCTCTGTTTCTCTCTGAGGAGACCACCAGCAGGCTAAACAGTGTCTCTGCACCCACTCCAGTGTATTTGCCTCTTTTCCTACAGGATGTAATTCCAGTGCAGTACTTAGCCTCAGCCAACCCATCTGTAGTGGTACATTATATTATTACCACCTAATTCTGCCACACATTGTTTCCTGTGGAAGTATTCCCTGCACAATCAGGACCTTATTTTTTCATACTGTATGAAAGTGGAGCAAGGTATTCAACTCAATTCATTCTAAGCTCATTGAAATCAACAGACTGGAGTAGTTCTCTTTAGTATTGCACTTTGAAAATCTTACGGTATTTGTCTTCCCAAGGCTTATTTTAGGCTTTTAAAAACCACAGCGTAAGCAACCAATGCAGTACCACCTATTGACGCTATCATAACACCAACTGCGCCATGGTATTTTTCCTAAATAAAAGGAAGGATGGTAAAAAGAAAAAGACAATGGCAGAAAAGAAGAAGGAAATGACCAAGGAAGAATGCATTCACCTTGATTTTCTATTTGTTTTTATCTTTTTTTTTCTCCTGTTTGTTTCTTTAAAACTATCTACCTTTTTACAAAACCCAATATGCCCAACAGCATAAAAACATTAATTCCTATTGCCTTTTTCCCCAGCTGCACAAAATGCCTCCAGAATAAACTCTGCAGCTTTCACATATCACCTTGATGCCACCCTAATTGCCTGTTGTTCAGTATAATACAGAACAGCAAAATAGTGCATAACTGGCTTTATGACCAAGACAGTAATATTTTGGCGCCACAGTTTAGTGAGAATTACTGCTTGAATGAGAATGCCTGGTTTCCCTCCCAATCCACCCATTTAAGAGATTTTCCCCATCCCTCCCCTCTCCAACTAGGTCAATCATATATTCCTTATAACCCACTCAATTGTCTGGTCCACCCCAACCCCACAACCTACTCTCTGTTGTTTACTTCCTGCAGATGATACTTTTAAAAAAAGATTTGCTCATCAACAAAGGATGCCAGCTCAATATTTTACAATGTCTGCACTAGTACAGATATTGCCGGCTAGTTTGTTTTTAAAAACATTGATTGTGAGCACACCCAGCCCATGAGGTCTTCCCCCCCCCTTTCTGCCACTGTGCCCTCCGCATTGGAGCTCCTTAGGCCTCAGAATTAAGGAAAGTAGGTTGCTGGCTGAGAACCGCAGATCCCTCCTTTCTTCCCCTGGACCAGCACTCTGCCTCCCTCTCCAGTGTTGTGCTGCTTCCTTCCTCCCTAGCCTGTCTGTGAAGCCTGCCTCCCCCCACCCCGGTCTTACTTCCTTCTCTGTCCTTGAGGACCCAATCATCCACCCCTTTCCATTCACTCAATAGCCCGTTCACCTGGCCCTGTCCTGGTCTAGCCTGTTTCTCTGGTCTAGGTGTCCCTCTTCAAATTACCGTATCTGTTGGCTGGCTCCTGTAGCTTCTCTTATCTGCCTTAGACAAGCAGCCTGTTCCCTGGCACCCTTCCTTCTTTCTGATGGCCATGGACCAGGTAAGTATTACAGCTCTGGGGCCTTGGTGAGGAAGGTTGGGTTGAGGCATGGATTCACATTCAGAGTTAAAATATTATTAATCTTAGTTCCTACCAGAAGGCTGTTTCTGATCTCTGTTCCTCAGCTGAATTGATGTTTAGTTGACATGTTCATACCAGATGGGACTTGCTAAAACCCAATATACACAGATGAGTCCTTCAGAAACACCAACCCATAAGAGAAAACAAACGCTGGAACCTACTTGGTTTTCCCTGAGAAGTTTTTGACCCACACAGGATGCCCTGGCCATAAGGCCCAGGTTGGGTGGCTTCTGTCATTTGTTTTCTCTTATGGGTTGGTGTTTCTGAAGGACTCATCTGTGTATATTGGGTTTTAGCAAGTCCCATCTGGTATGAACATGTCAACTAAACATCAATTCAGCTGGGAAACAGAGACCAGAAACAGCCTTCTGGGAGGAACTAAGATTAATTATCTTTTAACTCTGCCTTTAACAGTCTGGTATATCTCCTGCAGAGCAGATTAACCCTTAAATTACAACAAGAAGGGAACATTTCAAGTTGAGCAGGAGTTTGTTTACTCTTACTGCCTATTTTTTGTTCCATAGTTTGGGTAGTGCCCTTGGAAGGGAACTAAGCATATTTGGATGAAGTTTGCAGATGATATCAAACTGGGAAATGCTGAAATACACCAACAGTGCAATCTGAAGCAGACTTATACCTTTCTAATGTATAAGTCACTGTGAGAGATGCACTAAATAAACCTTCCTGTCCTCTCACCATCATCCTGGTCAATTGAACATTCGTGCAGAGATCATGTCAGCACTGCCTTCTATCGCCTGGACCCTTGGTTGATGTAATTTATAGATCATCGGGGATTTGAACCCTTGCCTTCCTTGTTTGAATGAGACCACTAGACCACATTGGTTCCCAAAATGAATCCTGAGTCAAACTAAAGGAAACAGTCATCTTTCTACATAGTTTTTGCTAATCTTAATGTGTTTAGAGCACCATAATCCTGCATGCGAAAAAAGCAGTCACGTTATATGTAATGTTAAATCTATGAATGCTGCCCTTGCCTGCACCTAATATTTCCAAAATGACGCTTGCTTCCTGAGGCAGAAAAGGTGGTCTTGAGGTGCAAGTAATGTCTGTGAAAGCCAAACAAATCAGAGCAAGCCAGGATTTTTTTTTGCTGGGTTCACAAAACATATTTTCACAATGATACATTCGATTCAAACTACGCTGATTTGCCATACTTGTTTCATCCTGAAAATGGCCGCTGGACAGCATCATTTGCCACTGGAGAAATTCTCGAAACCTGTGTTAAAGTACAAGTTGAACTGGGTAAACAATCAGAGAAAAGCCCACAGCAGACAAGTATGTGACACCTGTGCCTGCAAATCTTGTAGGTGTTGGACATTGCTGTTAAATGCCACTGCCAAGCTACTTCCCAGAACTCTTTTGCTGAAAATTATTTTAGGAACCATGTCTCACTTGCTGCTTCAGGGTATTTTCAGTCAAAACCTACCAGACAACTACTGATTCAGGTCCAATGTGTATCTTTGATGACTTTTGTAATACATTAAGAGGAACACCTCTTTATGTCTTTTAAGTTGTGATTGGTAAACTGCAACTATACAGCCAGCTTTAAAACCATTGAACTCTTTTACCAAAAGACTTTTTGTACTATTTGACTGCCTTGGGACAGTGCCGTAATTAATATGCCAGCAAATAGCTAGTTCTTATGCCAATATGAGGCTTTGGGAGTCACCAGGAACCATAATCCCCTGTAGCCATGAATAATGTAAAATTGCCTGCAGGTAATTTACCCTCATATATCCATTATGAAAGCATTAATTGAAACCCCTGCATCTGTTTAAAATACTGGCTGGTGTACCATGACTTCTTAACTACTTATTCATGCCTTAGTAACATGCAGCATGTGGCGTAGTCTTCAAAGAGCATCTGGAAGCTGCTGTCTGGAGGTGAGTCACAAACCCCGGGAAATTCAACAGGAGTGGGCTGTCCTGTCACAACAAAGGCGAAGCCCATTTGGCTGCAGCCCCTTTCAGAAGACTGATGAGGAAACATACCCAGGTGTAATAATCTAGAAAATCTTTCCATAGGGTGGTCAACCTCCAAGTACTAACTGGAGATCTCCTGCTATTTCAACTGATCTCCAGCCAATAGAGATGAGTTCACCTGGAGAAAATGGTCACTTTGGCAACTGGACTCTATGGCATTTAAGTCCCTCCCCTCCCCAAACCATGCCCTCCTCAGTCTCCGCCCCCCCCAAACCCCACCGGTGGTGAAGCGGGACCTGGTAATCCTATCTTTCCATCTCAGTTCTATGTACAATCTGCTCTGGACCAAGAAGGAGGGGAATGGTCTGGATTCCCCTTGAACTTCTCAGGTGCACTGACAGGGCATTCCTGTTGCCGGCAGGGAGGAGGCAGATGGAGGGCTTGTGGAGGCAACTGCTGCTGAAGCTGTCATAAGAACATAAGAAAGGCCCTGCTGGATCAGACCAAGGCCCATCAAGTCCAGCAGTCTGTTCACACAGTGGCCAACCAGGTGCCTTTAGGAAGCCACAAACAAGATGACTGCAGCAGCACCATCCTACCTTGTAGGGTCACTGTTTGCTCACTCAAAAGGGCCACTTGAGCCCACAGGGCCTCATCCTCAGCCACCAAACTCTCCACCGCTAGGGCTGGATCAACTGTTCTGACCTCTGGCTTCAGCTGGTCTCTCAAGAGTCAAGACTTGCCCTGCAGGTGATCACTGAGCAGGGTCTGGGCTTCAGGAACAGGAAAGGACTGGAGCAGGCAAGGTCTGGAGCAGACAGGGTCTGGAGCCAGATCTAGCAGTATGGTTTCTAGGTCCCCCCTGGCCACTGGTGAGGATGGGGGGTAGGGTTGCCAGACCCAGGTTGAGAAACTCCTGGAGAATTTTGTATGGAGCCTGGGCAGGACAGGGAACTCAGTGGAGTACAATGCCATAGAGTACCCTCCAAAACACCAATTTTCTCCAGGGGAACTGATCTCTGTAGTCTGGAGATGGGCTGTAGTGCCAGGGGATCCCCAGGTTGCACTTGGAGGCTGGCATCATTAGGCAAACGTTGTGGCCTTACAACCCTGTTGATCCAGCAAGGTTGTCTTTCCAGGCCCCAATATTGTCAATAGGTGCTGGAGAGGCCTGGGGACTATTTCTAGGGCTGGTGGAGAGCTTTCCCTTGCAGGCTCTGGCAAGGCAGCCTTTGGCTCTGATGAGGCATCATCTGCCTTTGGCTCTGCAGTGCTGGGCCCTTCCCTGTCCCTCTGGTCCTCCTGAGTCGCTGGCCTTGTCTCCTCCCCTAGCGATTCTGTGTCAGAATCACTGAGTAGGCTGAAGCGGGTCATGACAGTCACCTCCACCAGTCTTGATGTTTGCTTAAGGCACATATTGGGGTGAAATATATCCAACAATTATTAAGAAATATTACTAACCATTATTATTTATTTTGTCATGTATGCCAGAGTTAATTCAAACCTATGACACAGAACCGTTTGCAACATCTATAGTAGAAAATGTCAAGACAGTGCTAACATTACAACAGACAGTGTCATGTCAGCCACTGTCCCATTAGGGCAGTAACAGCATTGCTGCTGTTTTTGTTATTTTTGAATCTGCTGGCAGTGATGTCTCAGTTGTCCGCCTGTCCAGAACATATGCTTTCCTAATCTCTATCAACAAGAGATCAGTTGTAATAGCAGGAGATCTCCAGCTAGTTCCTGGAGGTTGTCAACCCTAATGCATGCATGCATACAACATTCTATTCAGAACAATTATTAAGAAAGAGCTCAACAACAAAGTGTTGGCATTTCCTCTCTGACAGCTCCTCCCTTATCTGGCAGTTGTCTCAGATGTTCAAAACCAGGGTCTGGTCAGACTCCCAAAATTCAGTTGAATCCTGGTTGGAAGAAGGATACCAGTGGGTCCAGGACACAGGCCATCTAAATTAGTCCCAGCCATGCTTTGCTCCAGCTCAGCAGGTCAGAGCTGAATTATAATAAGCCTTCATAACATGAAATCCCTCATGGGGATACATTTTGATCTTTCTATTTTTATGCATTCTTTGTGGTTTTTATTTTTTGTGTATAGGTTTCCAGTGTGCTATAATTTCAGTACTTGACACCTAAGACCCTAGGGAAACCACAACACAGTACAATACAAGTTATTTTTCAAGAGGTATCTTACCCACAATAGCCTCTGTGTTGTACAGCTATAATCATCCAAGTGAAGATTGTGATTTTTCTCATGGTTCTCAGTTTTCAGGCAATGATTTGGAAAAGTAAGTGGCAATGATTTGGAAAAGTAAGTAAGTAGAATTCCACAAATGGAAGGATTTCTGCCAGTCGCATCCCCCTCTCAACCCCCTCTTGCAGCCATCTAAAATGTGTGCTCTAATCCTATTCCTCCCCCAGGGACAGAATTTTGGAGGCATTTCAATCTTCTATGGGATGGAGTGACGGTGTGCAGGTGGAAATCCTTGTGCCTGCAGAAACACTAGTCTGGATCCAAGCAAATACTTACAACATAGTTGATTCTATATAATTATATTTATTTCCTCCCCTAACAGAACATAATAACCAGTACTCTTGCTAGCAAAAAAAAAAAGTAGTTACTGTCTCACTTCCGGAGAGGCTTCTTAATACCATCTGTCACTCTTATTTAAGGAATTCTGTGAACTACCCTGACAAATGCTTGTCTCATATTTGTGGCAGAACAAATAAACCTAAGAGAGTGCCTGGGGGAAGCCAGACTTTGAAGATGGATTGAAGACCTGATGAAAATCCAGCACACATGTCACACTTGAAACTGCACAGAAATTGTATGTGATAACAATGAACAAATATTTAACAAATGGCACAGGATGCTTGTTCTCACAATTATATATTTCAGCTTATTCCTAAACTGTTTTAGCTTCAATGTTATTCCAAAGCTAGCATGTTAAAGCATATTATAGGTTAGGTTCTCTACAGGAACTTTGTATGTGTGTGTGTGTGTAGCCGTCAAGTCACAGCTGTAGAGTTTTCAAGGCAAGAGACATTCATAGATGGATTGCCCTTGCCTGCCTCCATGTCTCAACCCTGGTATTCCTTGGAGGTTGCCCATCCAAATTCTAAACAGGGCCGACCCTGCTCAGCTTCTGAGATCTGTCAAGATCAGGCTAGCCTGCAGCTATCTAGGTCAGGGATACAAGTGCTTAAAATGCATGTATTCAGGGAAATAATCAGTAAATTTGGTTAAGAGGAACTTAGCAATTTACAGTCAGTAAGATAGAAATGTTAACATCTCCTCCACTACCTGAAAGAATCTCTGTGATTCCATTTTCTAACAGTGTTCCTCTGAGCTCTTTCTTAGAAACAGAAAGAAATGTTTGATCACGCTTTTCTGAAATAAGGTAAAATAATCAGAAGAACTCATTAAACATTGCGTTCAGCTGTAAATGATTTTAAATGGCCCAACGTCAAATTACTTTGGTTCTGACTTTCCAAAAAATAACTAAAGGTACAAAATATGAGAAATACAAACATTTTAAGATACTTCAGTATGTGCCAGTATCCTTTGCTAACACTGCTAATGTAAAAAGGCAAGGTTCTGATACTTCCTTCAAAATGAAATAGTGTTATTTTTTAAAGTTTCCATTAGCTCTGTTCACATGATCCCTCCATGCAGTGACTTGAATACAGAGGGAGGGGAGCAGGCATGAATGTGCTGACTCTGCCCTGTCCTCTGAGTGACTGCCAGCTTGTAAGCAGGGCACCTACGCATGGAAGTAGTGTCTGCACATATGCTCCCTTCCCATGATTGGCAAAACGTGGAAAGCAACATCCCTGACCATATAGAGAGGGAGTGTATGAACTGTTTAGATGTTTGAAGGGATGCCATGTTAATGAGGGAACTAGCTTGTTCTCTGTTGCTTTAGAGACTAGGACATGGAGTAATGGATTTAAACTAAGAAAAACGATTCCACCTAAACATTAGGAAAAACTTTCTGACGGTGAGGGTGGTTCTACGGTGGAATGCGCTGCCTCAGAGGGTTGGGGGTGAAGTCCCTGTCTTTGGAGGTGTTTAAGCAGAGGTTGGATGGCCATCTGTCAGGAGTGCTTTGATTGTGGGATCCTGCATGGCAGGGGGTTGGACTGGATGGCCCTGGTGGTCTCCTCCAACCTTGTGTGATTTTGTGATTTGTGATTTAGATACAACATGCAAATAAACTGGCAATTAAGTGGGGGGAGAGGCTAGGTGCTGCCCCTACCCATGCATTCATTCAGTGTGTGGAAGTCCTGTATGTAGAGGGCTATTGTCTATAGGGTCACCAGCCTCCAGGTACTAGCTGGAGATCTCCTGCTATTACAACCGATCTCCAGCCAATAGAGATCAGTTCGGCTGGAGAAAATGGCCGCTTTGGCATTTGGACTCTATGGCATTGAAGTCCCTCCCCTCCCCAACACTCACCCTCCTCAGGCTCTGCCCCAAAAACCTCCTGCAGGTGGTGAAAAGGGACCTGGTGACCCTAATTGTCTAAAGGAATTGGGATGAATTGAGAAGTAATATTAATAACTTTTTAGGTATAAGAACTGTCTGATGCAGTGGAAAAGGCTGCGGGTAAACATAACTTGATTTTTATGGGCCTACATTTAGTCAAATAGAATTCTACGCATGTCATTTCTGGTCTTTCTGGTAGCTATACATGGATTGACAACATCTTGAGAGGGTCCAAGAAACGTGTTGCCAACACTCCACATTTATGAAAACGACTAAAGATTTAATTGTGACATTTTGGATATGAGAAACATGAGCTATTTCTCCAAATGTATTGTCCCTTGAGCTTTTTAAACTTTACCCCTGTCTTTGTTTTGTCGCCTTCCGGACCCTCAGTAAATGTGTGGGGATTCTCATGCACAACTGCAAGCCTACCACTGCTGCACTCAAGGAGCCGTGGCTTGGGGAATATCCCTGACTTCATCCTGAAACCCTATATATGCTACCTTTCACTCAAAAAAGGAAAGACAGAATAAGTGAATGGATGATATTAGACTTTTGTCTTTATTAATCAGGAGGACCCATTTAAATAATCCCTAGGCATATGGTAGGCCTAGGCACATGTGAAATTGTGCTGTGCAAACCCTTTCCATCCCATCCCAAAGTAATTATATTTTTTAAAAATCATAAGGATTTTTTTGTTTTCCCTCAAAATCTCTCTGATTTTGGCTGAGGTACAGCCTCTGAAGTAGCAATGCATTTCATAATAGACAAAAACTGGTAACAGCAAAAAAGATACAAAGTTGTTGGGATAGTGGGTGAGGGGTTCTAAATTAAAGTTTACTTTTCCTTATTTATTTTATTGTGTCCTAGGGCTTCCAGGTCTCCTGCTATAGTGGGAGATCTCCCATCCTGGACCCCCATTTCCTGCCACTGCTCTACAGGGCAGAATGGAAAAAAATGGGGGGGGGGAGAGAGAAATTGGCATTACACCGATGCCACAACATCACTTCCAGTATAAAGCAGAAGTGATATTATTGTGTTGTCATGGTTCTTTAAGTCATAGAGGAGTAGTCATCCTTAGTGGATCCTACAGTGTGGTATGGATGTACTGACACCATTTCTAGTTGATGGTGGAAGTGATGTCATAGTGTCAATGGGATGCTGCAATCTCTGTCCAGGTGCTAGCACAGGGCTCACAACCCAATTGTTTCCTGAGGCAACCAACATTATAAACAATTCTCATACCTGTTTACTTCTCAGTCTGGGTTCTGCTGTATTCATGGATGGAATAGCGTTGAGAACAGGCAATTTACCCACTTCAGGCTGCAAAAACAGCTTGTAAGTGAAAACAATTCTGTCCTGGATAAAAATATGTTGTTGATCCAACCCATATTTTTCAGCATATTGTTACCCCAGTCATTTCTTATTTGTAGCCAAAGAAAATGCTTAAGCAGTCTTCAGCAAAACTGTCATTTATACATCCTCAGGGAACATATGAATTTCAATATGCATTTTATTGGTTCATTACTTAACACTCACTCTGAAGGATTTTTGTAAACTGTGGAGTGCTCTGCCTGGAAATAGTTTGGCTTCGGAACATGCTCTTAATTTTAACCTCTTTCTCTTTCTTGTGTTTTGACTGAACAGAAAACAAGCCTTCTTTATTTTTCATTCATTTAGGATTCATTAATTAATAGACCAGGCACAGGATCTAACTAAAGAATCTGCTTATCAAATATCAAATGTGTACTTCTTTCTCAGTGATTGTACAATATCAGGGGTGGACTGGCCATGATTGCCACTGGGACTTTTCCTGGTGGGATGATGCCCCCTAACTCAGGTTAGAAGGGCCACGCACAGCCCTTCAGTGTTCATACTGCAAACAATTATTGTTATTATTTAACTTCCTCTGCTTGAAGAAATGTCTTTTCAACAACTATACACATCGAACTATAGTATCATACTTGAGAGTAGGGAGAAAAATATCCTAGGGTTTACTTCTATATCAGCAAAGAAATCCCAAAATATGAAAATCACAAGTATCTTTTAAACAACTTATAGTATAACTTGTTATTGGAGATGCTGCCTTTTACACATGAATAATGACTTACATCTGTGCTGAACATATGCAGTATGTAATATACATGGTGCAGGCATAGATATAGGAGCTAACTTCATTGTTTCAGATAGCAATAGTTAAGCAACCCTAGCAACAATACCAATGAAATATAGAACATAATAAACGATGAAATAGATAGGGGAAGATGCAAACGTAGTGGAGGAATGTAAGGGCTGCGGGCCTTTAGTTGCTTGCTTTCAAATTCAGTTCAGGGTGCTGGTTGTGATTTATATGGCCATTCACAACCAGGAGCATATCCACAGATGTCTTTCTCCCCCATATAGGTCTGTGTAGCACCTGAGATCTCTGCAGAAGGGTATGCTGTGTGCTCCCTTTTCTAAGGAGCTCAGGACTGTAGCTGCTTGAACTCAGACTTTTTCCAGTAGTGCCTCCACACTCTAAAACATCACCATAGATGAGCAACAAGTTGCCCCTGTTTATGCTTTGCAGTCAGAGTTACATAGTGGATACATCATTAGTAGATACTTAATTAGGATCTTCCTTCATTTCCATTGTATGATTCTTTTGCTTCAGTCATGACCTCCCTTCACCTCCCCAAACCCTTAAAATCTTAATAACTCTGCCTGGCATATGCCAAAAGAAACATTCATTTTTTCCCCTTTTGATAGTTTCTTCATTGAGTAATTATAAACTCTCCCTTTTCATTGGAAATGTCAGGTGCTGCAGGTTTAAACAAGATCTCTGGTCTCAAATTTAGAACATTAATTCAACAGTCCGATAAGCATGTTAACCACTGTGCCTTCATCGGCTAACCTGTTTTTTGTATTCTGTTTTATTTATTAAAAATTTCTGTGCTGCCTTTCCACCCAACGTAGGGTTCCCAAGCCAGTGAACAATCAAACAAGACTTTAAAATACATATTATAAAAGCAGTAAAGAACAACAGCAAACAAAACAGATAAGCTGTTAAACAAACATACAAGCAAAACCCATAAACAGGATTTATGGGTAGATGGGCTCTGTGAGCACAGTGGTGACCACATTTTTATGCCATTCTTCCTCCAAAGAGCTCAGGGCAACACCTGCAATTTTCCACTGTATCTTCAAAACAATTTTATGAATTGCATTAATTTCAGACAGAATGTCTGGACTAAGATTCAGCAAGCTTCATGCCCAAATGGGGACTGAACCCTGGACTCCCCAGGCTTAGTCTGACTCTAACCACTATACCTCATTGGCTCTCAAAATGAACCCTGTGCCAATCTAAGTAAGGAAAGTCAAGTTAAAATATGGTTTCCTCTTAACTTAGTGCTATTAGTGCACCATATATCTGCTTGTAAAAAAAAAAAAGAGATAGTCACCCTGTATAAATTCTACATTTGTTTATATCTAATATTTCCCAAGGGTACCTTCTCACTGACATAGAAAACTGTAGTCTTGAGGTACAAACAGAACCCAGTGTCCAAGTGTCATTGGCTTGCTAATTGCTGATGCATAGAAGTGGCAAATCTGAGCTTTCTGAGTCAGTGGAGTATTTTGGGGCTTTCTTATGGCAATCATGTCCCATAGCAATTCACATATGTTCTTTGCTGACTGAAGGAATTGCAGCAGCTTTCACACTGAATTCATTTTCTGCAGGTATATCTCAGCTATGGCTCAAACTTTAGTTTACGAAGGCCGGAACAATTTTCAGACAAGACAATAAAGCTTTGGTTGATAATAAAAATGTCATTTTCCCCCACAAAAAAATGTTTTACAGTTCTTGACTAGCCCTGGAACATATTATAGTAGTCAGACCCAAAGGACATATTGATTTTACTGGAATGTGAGTAGCAGAAGTGACACTAAGAAAAAGCAAGAGAAAAAATCTTTGGAAAAGACCGTACTGACGTTCTGCATACAAATCATGTATATTTCTTGAGTCAGTTCTCTGGTTATTATTTGAAGGACTTGGGGATTTGTAGAAAGACAATACTATCAGAAGCAAATTGAAAGTGATTGAGTTTTCCCTTCCAGATCTGGGCTCCAATTTAATTGTTATATTCAGTTCTTCTGTAGGTGGGTTGTAAAGCATTTTGGTGGGTTGAGGCTTAATCTTAAGATTTTTCAAATATTATCTATGCAATGAGCTTCTTCAAATGCTGGAGATGTTTTTACTTTTTAAATGCCTAGAATAATGGAATATACAAGAGGGAATCCTTTCTTGTTTTTAAGTTGCTCCTCTCACACCCCTTACATTTAACCCCATAGTGAAACTGTCCTATAGGTCTGCAGCATAAAATCTGGAAGAGGACTTGTTCCTTTTCTCTCCTTAACTCAAGCCCTATAGGGAGGTTCAGCTGAATCCCAGTGCTTCTGGATGTAAGAAGTTGATTGCTTTCCATGGCTTTAGACATAGGGGCATCCATTTTTTAAAAAGGTATTTTTCAGATTTGGGTATATTAGAGCAAAAAAAATATTGATATTCCCAACAGTCCAAATTCCAATACCAGTATGGTATTCAGATCCAGGTTTTATTCAGGAATCTAAATTTATTTGGCTCCATTATAGCCTATGGGGAAATTATCCAGGGGTCTGGGTGATGTTTTTTAAGATAGAGACACCAAATTTGCAGCAGAGCTGCCGGTAACTGTCCACAGGAAGAAAAAAAACACTTTTCAAGAAGATTGGATCAGGGAGTCCAATTCTATGGGCCCCCAAAGAAGGTGCCCCCATCCATCCTCCATTGTTTCCAAAGGGAGGAAAACAGCCTTTTTTCCTCCAAGGGAAATGCAAAGAGGCATGGTTGGACCAACCACTAGTCAGTGCTTCCCATGCCAAAAACCCATACAAACCCAACAGAACCAAAGCAGAACCCAGGAATCCCAGCAGAACCACAAGCCAATGTGGCAAACCCAACAGAATCAATATCAAACCAGAGAATCCCAGCAATTTTTTTAATAGAACCAAGGAGAATGCACAGAAGCTCAGCAGAACAATCTTAAGCACAGGGGGCCACTTTTGCAAGTCTACCAGAACCAACTGCAATGTGCAGAAGCCCAGCAGAAACCAGTGCCACTGTGAAAGTGCAAGCCCAACAAAAGTCAAAAATCTCTGCAAAAGAAACTGAAGGTGGGAAGCACTTTTGCAAGCCAACAGAACAGAATGCCCAGCAGAACCCAGAGGTGCTCTGGCAGTGCAAGCTCAATAGGACTGTTAAACCAGAGAAATCTCTGAAGTAGCAACTGAAGGTGGGGGAGCACATTTACAACAGAACAAATGGTAACGTACAGAACTCCCAGCAGCCGGAGTAACTGGCCTTAAGCTGGTACCCAGGCCGTTTGCGCCAGCATAAGTGCCTTTTATGCTGGCATGAGGCCCTTCAGGCCTCCTAAGCACTTTCGACACCCAAGCTCAGGAATGGGCCGTTACTGACTTCCGGGGTCGGATGGATCCACCACTGGCAGTGCGAGGATCGCACTCTGGCACGAAGCTGCCTGGGGGCTAAAAATCTGCCCCCCAAACACTGGGCAAGCGGCAACCCTCGGAGGAAGAGGGGATGCTGGAACGGGAGCCGGCGGGCGGCCCGTCATTTGAGCGATAGCCGCCGAGAAATCGGCGGTGGGCTCAGCCGAGGCACCGGCGCCATCTTCACAGCAGTAGCTGGGAGACGCGGTGCAAGACTCCGACTGAGAAAAGCAAGTTTCACTTTTAAATAACTTTCACTTTTCATAAGAATTAAAACTGGGGTGTTTGGCAGAAATTTTTTCATAGAAGATAAACTCTGAGTTGTCTATAACTTCATTAAGTGACTCTCATTGACTTTTGGCTTTTCGCCAGTGGTGTGACGCAGTTTAAAAGTTACTGTCAGCATTGGAAGACTGTTCAAAAAATAAGATAGTAGCTGTACTGACATGAACTATAAACACTGATGAAGTTGAAGTGAAAGTATCCTCTCCAAGCTAAACCTTTTTATCTGACTTAAATATTTCCAAGCTGATGATTTAAACAAGAAACTCTGCCCCCCCTTCCTTTTGTGGATTACAAATTGGATCTTGTCCAGCCGCTAAGATCAATGGAAGAAAAGAAAGAGAAGCACGTCAGGGAATTTCTCAAAGAGTCAAAGCTACAGGTACAGCTTCCCCTGCCAAGCAGAGCATCTGTATCAACCATAACATCAGCACCATCTACGTCACCCTCTACAGGTACATCTGTAGCTGCAAAGATGACGCCTAAAGCAAGACCAGAAGTGACACTTAACTCTGTGTTTGAACTCCTAACTAAGACACACCAGGATGTCACAGAGATGAAGCAGGAACTGAGCCAAAATACTGCTACTACTTCTCAAAACTCAGTTGCAATAGCTGCTTTACAAGATACAATCACGTCTCTGACTGCCAGACAAGACAAGGTGGAAAGTAAACTAGCAAAAATACACAGGAGACTAAAGAGATCAAAAAAAAAAAAAGTGGACACCTTGGAAATGTCACTGGAAGCCTCTCAGGAGATAGATGAAAAACATGAGGACCAAATGGCAATGCTTGAACTTAAGATTAAGGAAACTTCCCTTCGTATTCGCGGCTTGAAAGAAAAGACGGAAGGAAGAGATTTAAGAGGATATCTGAAAGGGCTCCTGGTGGATTTTCTACAGGAAGAGGAAGAAATTGTTGAAGGGATGATTGTGACGGCCTACAGAATCAACTCTGCTTATGCAACCAAAAATAAAGTACCAAGGGATTGTTTACTTCAACTTTTTTCAAGGAGTCATCGTGATCTTATTCTCAACAGTCACTACAAGTTACCACTTACAGTTGAAGGTGAATCTTTGAGATTGATGAAGGAAATTCCTGGAAGATTGCTTAGAAAAAGAAAGGATTTCATGGAGATTGTGGAACGGTTGAGACTAAATGGTATCCAGTTCAGATGGGAATTTCCACAAGGTATTTCATTTACTTTTAAGGCCAAAAGATTTAAGATCACAGATACCAGCAAGGCCGAACAATTTCTGAGAAGGTATGACACAGAGCTCTTCAAACCAGCTAAACCGACCAAACAACCTTCTGCTAAAGATCTTATAGAAGAAAAGGCTTCTGAAGCAAGTGGTGGAGGCTTGCCAATTGAATCAGCAGAAGAATCCCTGTCAGATAACAAAGAAGGCTGAACAGAGACAAATTAGAACTAAAGGGAATATGGGGGAGGGTGGGGGGCAGGATATTTGATATGGATGATATTTTTGGATTTAATAAGTGAAAATGGATCTAACTGAATTTTAATATGTTACAGGTATTATCTTGGAACATTAATGGGTTGAATTCTCCTAGCAAAAGGAAGAAAATATTTTATCATTTGCAAAAATCTAAAGCTAACATTATTTGCTTACAGGAAACGCATATTATCCAGAAGGATATAGGTAGATTGGAGCATTCAAGGTTGGGTAAACTTTTCACATCTTGTAATGAAAAAAAAAACCAATGGTATAGCTATATATTTGCCTCTATCATTAGAAACAAAAGTTATCTATCAAGATAAGGAAGGAAGGATGTTGTTGGTGGAAATAACTAGTGGTTTCCAGAAGATTTTATTGGTGGGAATATATGCGCCTAATACAAATCAAAAAATGTTTTATAACACTTTAGCTACAATATTAGCTGAACATGCTATAGAAAAAATGATTTGGATGGGGGACTTTAATGGAGTAATGGAACCTAAAATAGATAGGTCTGCAAAGAAGAAAATGGGGAAAAGTGAAGGTAAATTACCTGGAATTTTCAATGCTCTTACAGACCAATGGGATATGTTTGATGTTTGGAGATTGAGGAATGGTAACAAAAAGGGATACACCTTTTTTTCTTCGAGACATCTTACACATTCCAGGATAGATATGCTATGGCTCTCGAAAGGGTTGGTAAATATATCAGAGAATCCAGAGATTCTGCCTAGGGTGTTGTCAGACCACAATGCGATAACAGTAAAAGTTAAAATAGGAGATAGGAAAAACAAGCCCTGGGTAGTAAATGAATTTTTATTAAAGAACAATAAAATATTGGATAAATTGAAGGTGGATATACAGAATTATTTTAAAGAAAATATAGGTAAAGGTACTCGGGAAGATGTAGTTTGGGATGCCAGCAAAGCGGTAATTAGAGGATTATTAATACAACAAAATACAAGATAGTTTAAAGACAGAGAGGCAAAGAAGAAAAATATTTTAGATGAAATAAGACAAGGAGAAAGACAGCTTAGAAAATTGCAGGATACAGGAACAGCTTAATAAGCTTAAGAACTGGCAGCATCAATATGAATTTTTAATATCTGATGAAATTGAAAAAAATTATTTTTAATAGGCAAAGATTCTTTGAACATGCTAATAAGCCGGGTAAAATGTTAGCATGGCAACTTAAATATAATGAGAAAAAAGTACCAATATCTCAAATTAAAAGGAAGGGCAAGATAACAAGAGATAAGGACGAGATAATGGAAACATTTGTAGAATATTATACAAATTTGTACAGGAAGAATTTAGTGTCAGAGAAAGAAATGGATGCATATCTCACTCAATTAGACTGGGAAAAATAACTCAAGAAAATAAAGAATTATTGGATTCCTCAATAACTAGGGAAGAACTAAAGGAGGCAATAGGTAAAAGTAAATTAAACAAATCACCTGGGGCTGATGGGTTTACAGCATCTTATTATAAAGTATTTGAGGAGCAGCTAGCCCCCTATCTATTAGATGTGATGAATTCCTGTCTGTCAAATGGGCCTATCCTCAAACTTGGAAACAAGCAAATATAGTTTTAATACCTAAAGTGAACTCAGATTTGTTAGAAGTAAAAAATTATAGACCAATTTCATTATTGAATAATGATTATAAACTATTCGTAGCAATCGTAGCAACTAGATTGAAAAGGGTATTAAATCAAATTATACATGAAGATCAAGCAGGATTTTTACCAGGAAGATTAATCAGTCAAAATGTGAGAGTGGTAATAGATCTTTTAGAATATGCAGAACAGGATACAACTCCGGTAGCCATGGTATTCTTAGATACTGAAAAAGCGTTTAACAACGTGAATTGGCAGTTTATGATTAAAATATTAGAATTTATGAATTTTGGGATGTATTTTAAGACTGCTATAAAGAATGTATATACTTACCAAACAGCTAATTTGCTGATAAATTGAATGTTATCACCACAGATTGAAATTCAAAAGGGAACGAGACAAGGATGTCCTCTTTCCCCTTTGTTGTTTATTTTAGTATTAGAATTGCTATTAAAAAAGATTAGACAAACTGAGGAAGTAGTTGGTATTCGAATTGGGAGAAATCATTATAAAGTTAAAGCAGGGGTGTCCAAACTTTTTTCAAAGAGAGCCAGATTTGATGAAGTGAACATGTGTGAGGGTCGTCCATTTTGCCTGACATTCTTAATTAAATTAATTAAATGCAAATTAACTATTTTGTGCAAAGTTTATTGCAAACGGCATACTTATTATGCCCATAACCACAGACTGCACCACAAAAACCATGGCTACATTCCTTCCTTTCCCCAAAGCCCCTTTCAGCTCACCGGACGCCCCCCAGCTTCTAAATCTCCAACCTTCCTTCTGTAGGGAGGGAGCAGGAACTCTTCCTCCCCCCCACTCATGTGCCTCTCTGGGACTGTCGACTCTCTCCCTTCAACCATGCCGGGGGTATTCTGTCCTCCCCTTATCTGAGCCAGGAAATAAACTGGTTTTCATTCACATGGAGTCCAAGATTCAAACACTCTGACATCTCCCGTGCAGGGAGGAATGTGGAGTTTTTCTCCCCATGAGAGCCAGCATGGTGTAATGGTTAAGAGCGGTGGTTTGGAGTGGTGGAGTCTGGGTAAGAACCTCTCTAGGGTTTCAGACTCGTTTCAGACTCACTGGCCTTCATTCCGGGGGGTGGGGCTGAGACAGCCAATCGAGGTGACCCTCCGCCCAAGCATTGCCCCCTCGGTCGGGGATTCAAAGCACAGGCGCAGCCCCCACGCACCCCCTCACCCTGGCTCAAGGAAAATATCAGCCCTTCTATAAGCAGATGACACGGTCTTGTTGTTGATAACATGTATCGGGCTGAGAAGGTTGCTGTCCAGACTCAGTGAGTACTGCAAAGAAGAACGGTTAACCATCAATTATTCTAAAACCAAGGTAATGGTATTTGGATGGTCCATAGATGATTTCCCAGCCACACAATGCCAATCCTTTAAATATTTGGGAATCACATTTAGTGACACACTTTCTTGGCAGGGCAATCTGGAAATCATAAAAGCAACAGTCCTTCGGACAATAGGTGTCATCTTAAAATTCTACTACACTAAAGGGGGTTTCCTGATCAACTCAGCAATAAAGCTTTTTCAGAGCAAGGTGATCACCCAACTTTTAAATGGCACTTAGGTTTGGGGATGGAATTATGCTTACTACCTAAGTTGGAAAGAATCCAAAACCATGAAAAAGGTGCTAGCTCTTCCTCCAAACACTCCAGCTGCTTTGCTGAGAGAGGAACTGGGTCTTCCTTCCTTGAGGGCATATGCACATAAAGCCCTGTTTAACCATTGGCATAAATTGAAGAGAGCTCCAGCAAGCCATTTCACCAATGGTCTAACAGACATGGCCAAACAACTATAATAAAAATTTTCAACTCTATACTTTGCTACATGTTGTTTTAGGGGTAGTCCAGGCTGACTATAACTGCAGGGACCAAATATATTGGCTTGATGCAGTTTTCAATAGGCAAGTCATATTAGAATCCAAATTTTCAATTTGGTATATATTAATTAAAGTAGATCATTTTAGGGCAAATTACTTGTCTAAGATCACATTCTTTAAACTATGATCAGCCTTTACAACTATCTGTTTTCAAACTATGCAAACTATTATGCTTGAAGGACGCTATACCCAATGACCAGTTGCTCATTGTCTATGTATTTGTGGAGGTTCAGTACCGGAAGACCTGTGCCATTATATGCTGGATTGCCCATTATATCTTGCTCCAAGGGGAAAAAAAATAGAGACAATTTTGGCCAATTTAGTACAACGTACTGTTATGGAGAAAGTTTTAATTTTTGTTGCAGATACGGAGCCAGCTGTCTCTCTTAAAGTTGCCCTGTTTGCTTTAGCAGCAAAGTGAATGTCTGCCAGGCTGGCCCAACCCATTAATTACAAACAGAATTGAGTTAATAATTAATAATTAATAATTGAGTTAATAATTTCATTTACAATTGGCTGATGTGAAGCGGGTTTTCCTAATTACAGTTGTGAACTCTTTCTGGCAGTCTCTTATTGCCCGGGATTTAAACCATATTGGGCTTGAGATCTCACTTTTTGGGTTTCTGTACAAAAAACACTCTCTTTAACATTTCTGTTTTGTGCTTTCTGTGAAATTACAGAAGTGTGGGTCACTTCTTTGTAATATTCGCTATATTTTAAATATATTTGCTATATTCAAGAAGTGCACAGGTGGAGGTAAAGAAGTACTCCTAGACAGCAGCAGATCTACAACGCACATCAGATCACACAAGAGAGTGAGCAAAAGAGACACTATGCCCAGCAATGTGCCTTCTCCTTTATATAGGGTTGCCAGCCCTGTACTGGAAACCCTCCAGGACTATTTCTGAGTAGAACCTGGGGAGGGGAAACATCTCTGACACTGTGACATCACTTCCAAATGAACACTCAGAAGAGACATCACAGTGTCAATGGTGCTCTGTGAATTCCCCTAATCTGTATTATTGAATACACAATGGTGCTCTGTGAATTCCCCTAATCTGCATCTGTGCCTCCCCCATTTTTTTCTCCCAGGAAATTTTTTTTCTCCCAGGAAGCAGGAGCTTGCCTGCCATGGTGGACCCATGGTCTCTGTCTCTGTCTGCTCAAAACTCAGACTTCTGTTTCTTGACGCACAGACAAACTTGTTCAATTTGCAAGAAGGCGTGTCAACTTCTTCAAGCTCTAAAGCAGGGGTGTCAAACATGGGCTAGATCCAGCCCCTTGAGAGCTCTTATCCAGCCAATGGAGCCACCCCCTCCAGTCCCAATCTGGGCTGGTGAGGCATGGCCCGGCGCGACTAAGTGACATTTATGTCATATCCGGCCTTGTAACAAATGAGTTCAACACCCCTGCTCTAAAGTGTATAGCCATCTAACAGTTCTCACTTAGGAAACATCTACAGCCATTAATAGATATTAACATGCCACAGGCCATAATTTCAGTCTCCCTAGGCCAAACCATCTATAGTATTCAGACAGCAAACCAAGGAATACTGGCATCTTTAACAATAACTCAGTATCTGATATCAGCAGGTGAAACTTTTCACAGCATGAAGACAAAATGTTATCACCTGCTGATTTCTGTAGGTTGAACTGTTATCAAATGCACTGGAGCAAAGGCTGGTTAAGGTTTGTAAATGCAGCAGAGGCAGCAAGAAATAATTCTATAAAATAGTGGAACTTTTTGCTTAGTTCTCACAGGTGATAAACCTGTGTCTAGGATAAAATATTGCAAATGGGAAATCACAAGACATAATATTTCTCAATACAAAAAAATGTCCTCCATGATGCAAATTTGATGTCAGTAAGCAAAGTTCTAGCATAGCCTTCTTGGTTTTCTAGTTTTCTATGGACAGCAATATTTTTTTTCTTGTGGGAACATTCAGTTATGAAAACCCAATGGTGCTATCTGAAATGGTACAGCCAAGACCTCAATTAAAATTAGGACTTTGAGAACAGCAGCATTGAGGAATGTTGTTGACAAGCAGTGCTTGAATTATGGGGTGGGGACAGGGGTGGGAATTAGCAGGAATTCTTAATGAAATCCACAATCCCCATCAGTGGACTCTCCTTAATTTTTAGCTCTTATAATTGGTCTTCAAAAGCTTCATCCCTAGCTCTGTTCTTTCCGGATTAATTAGAATATATTCCAAGTAGGGATACATTTACCTGAAGCAATAACCTTCTTCCTCTTTATTCTCACCATGCTTTTGATAGCTGGGATCCAGAAAGGAAAATATCCCTTAATGCTGGTCTCATCCAAAAAAGACTACCACCATGAAAGGATCATGAATAAATCTAGATGACACAAGATACTGTAGTCATGTATTCCTTTCACTTGGCCAATGAAATCTCTACAACAATCTGTCACTGCATCTTATTGTCAGCTGAAGCCTATTTTTCTACCCCCCCCCCTTAATCCCAGAAGGGAATTATCAGGAATTTATTCATCGTTTTCATTTCCACTTCTGGACCATTACAAAGTAAAAAAAGAAGAAGAAGAAGAATGGCTCAACCTGTCTGTTGTGGGGATGGGGAGGGGACGTGATTGTAAGCCGGTTTGATTCTTCCTTAAATGGTAGAGAAAGTCAGCATATAAAAACCAACTACTACTCCTCTTCCTCCTCCTCCTCCTCTTCTTCTTCTTCTTGTCATGACTCTGAATTTTTCTCCTTAGCTGTATTCCAAAATACTTGCCAAGAAATTCTCTGGTGACTGGCTACATGAAAAATGCAGTCAAAGGCAACATTCTATAAAATGTTTTGTAATGATTTACAGTACTGGCATTAGCTATAAGGGATGTAATGGGCATGAACCTGTCCGGTAAAGTTCACTTACCCCCTACTCTCATAAGGGTGATGATGTACTCTACTGTCAGCCCCAAGCACTGATCCCTCCGTTAGAATTAGACAGCTCAGAAATAACCTGTTTTTGCTTCAAAAAAAATTGTAGACTGTATTTTATTTTTCAATAAGGAAAAATGAAAGACTGTAGAGCAGCTTGTACTATAGGCAGTAATTGTTTCCTGGAAAAATATAAGAATGATGGCTAAGAGCTCCCACAATGGAAACAAAAAGTATATTAAAGAGAATACTGCCGGAAAGTTACAATACAGACCTTCATAAGAGGGTATTTAATCTCCATTGGTTTCACTTATCTGAGTTTTTGTACAGTTAAACTCATGGGAGAGTACAATGTATAATATTATCCCGGGGTATAGCAGAATCTATTTTCATGTAAATTTAAGATAAACTGATTAACATAAATTGAGTTCATGGCACTGATTTTTATCAAGGTATTTCACACAGAAAAGACATGGTTATAAAATGCTAGTTATCATGGCGGTGGTCTACACACCAGCCTTCAGATCTGAGTATGAGAACAGAACCTGGCAAATTGACATCATGTAGGGTAAGACTCCTGATGTTCCTTCACTCCTAATTTTGCCCACCTTTTCAGGTAGTTAGACTAATTCCTGCCTTCACCCATATTGTGAAATATTTCCAGTGACAGACAATGGCATACAAGTCCTGGCCCGTGGATCACTAGTGGAAGCAATTGCTGCATCCAAGAGCTCTTCTGACATGGTATCAACCTCCCAGGGAACAGGGTCCTCTGGTCACTAGATTCTATAGAAGCATTAGGACTATGAGGGTCACTTGATACCTCCTCACTTATCATTCATATTTAGGTATTAATCAGGAATCTGAATATGGAACATTGATTACAGGCAATCTTTTTTATTTGTATTATTAAAATACAAAGCACTACAGGACCAAAAATACACAACTAATAACATTCATACAATTGAAAATATTCTAGATTAATCAATATCTGAATTATAACACATTTGCATAATGTTAACAAAAGACTGTCAGGTCGAGGGTACATGACAATTTGTTTCTTATCAATTTGTTGAGTAAATTTAGCCTTTTCAGTTAGACCCAATGTACACGTGCTAATTTTGTTCACACAGGTACTTCTAGATTTCTGTGTGCAAACTTGTGATGAAAGACAGTGCTTGGAATTAGGGCTGTTGATTCAGTAAAAACCAAACCAGAAAAATACTGAATAAATGCAAATTCTGTAAAATTCGGGTTCCTATGCATTCCTATAAAGGAAGGGGGCAACCCCTTCCAGACCCCATAACTTTGGACCCCCTCACCCAATTTCACCAAACCTGGGGGTTCTTGCAAGGAGAGTCCCTTCATGCTACCCTGAAAATGTGGGACCTCTACCTGCAAAAATGCCCCCCCCAGAGCCACAAAAAGCTACAAAAAGGGTTTAATGCATTTAAATGGCCGAATTTTTCAGGAATCCCTAATTTAAGACTAATTTCCACCTTTACCGGTATAGGGGAATTTGGCATTCAGGTTTTCCCGGGTGTGTGTGGGGGGGAGGCCAATAAACCCGAACTTGAATTTTCCTGAATTTTTTCCCCAACAGCCCTACTTGGAATGGCAGACAGTGAGATGACAGACAGTGCTTGGAGTGGAAGAGAGTGAGGGAGACAATACTTAAGTTTTAATATTTATTGAACATGTAAAATTTACAGAACGAAAAACAAGGAATTGTGGTGACTTGGAAAAGCAATAAAAATACCCAATGTGAGAAATTACTGAAATGCAAATAGCTAGATGGCATATAAAATCATGTTTGGGAAATAAGCTACAACAAGCAAATGATAGTGGAAGCTATAATAGATGTTCCTCCCTCATGCTAGTCCACAAAGCCAGAACCCACCCTCAGTATTGTTATGAGCATACAGTGTCCCCACAAAGAGATAGAAAGTGAATGTGGAGGGCAGGGGTAGAAGGGTAGAAGATGCAGGTTCTCTCTGAGCAGGGCTTCAGTGAAGGGATGAGATTTGGGAAGAGAGGCTTAGAGAAGCAGTACAGAAAGTTTCATACATTGCCTAGTCCAGAAGACCTAATGCAGTTAAAGAACTTCCAAAATAGAGAGGGGGAAGGGTCCAGGTTATGAGGAGAGGGTCTCTTTCAGTGATTTCAGTCATTTCTGTGCTGGAGGAGCAATCCTTGGGCATCAGATTAAACCTATTTTCTCCCTTGCTGGGATGCTATTTTTATCCTATTTTCTCTTGGGCAATTATTGGGGACAAATTATTGGGGTTGGTTTGAATTTGTTTGTAAACATTGATAATGGCCAAAAATTGTCATAAGGAAGAAAGGGGTATGGTTATAATCATAGATCTCCACTACCTATCCAGTTTGGCCTTATGAAGAATAAGAATTGCCATATGGGCAAGATTCTAAACTAGTATCCTTGCAAGCATACGGGCCTCCTAAACTCCCGGACTGGACCTGGCAACCCGATATTCAGGCACTCGACTACTGTTCTAGTCGTGCGCGCGCCCCACACACTACTGGGACGGCCACTGAGCGCTCCATTGAAACTGACACGGCTGCTCTGGTGTGCTCCGTGCAGCCGGCAGCTGGGAAGCAGAAGCAAGGGCAACCTCCAGTGAACCTGAGAGACTCCATGTTCCTCTGCAAACTCTGTTCCAGCCGCAGCCATGTCTTGGAAAGCAGACAGTCACGTAGTTAGTGCCAACACCCCCCTCTCCCATTGCAACATCAGCAGCTTAATGGGCAATCAGCAGCGATCCTGATATCAGCGATGAGTCGTTCCTCCAGCTATGCAGCAGCGATCCCCAGACGTTAGCAGAGATCACGCCTTTTGTCTGAGAACGTTAATCACTTCAGCAGAGATCTCCCGGTTCTTCCCAGGTTGCAAAAGCCATTGGAATCAGAACAGATTTCCAAATTCTCACTACACCACCCCGGCAGCCGAAGATTAATCCTTTTGTCACCTTTTGTCAACCTGGGAACCTAGGAGGGGTAAATCCCCTCACCCCTCCCCCAGAAAAACAGTATATCTGGGGTGCCCCCATCCCATAATGTTACCTTAGGTCTTTCCTGGCTTCTACGCCATTACTCTGTTGGTTTGGGTTTTGCGCAGCCTGACCACGCTCCCTCCCGCCTTACTGGCCAAGTCTACGGGAACCCCTTGTCCCTGCCTTTGCTCTTATTTTCTGCTATCTTAGTCTACGGGAACTTGGACATCTCCTCTTCAAGAATGGTAAATATTACCCCACCAACGACTTCCTGCCACATTGGCATCCGTCCGTATTCTGCTACCTTTTATTTCTTAGAATCCCTGTATGTTTGTGTTACATCACTGAATGAAAGAAAAAACATAAACTCTCTTAATTCAGAATCCCTTGTCTGTCTTTATTCTTAAGGTCACAGTTAATGGGCTCTGGTATAGTTGGTTGATCTCGCTATAGAAATATTAAAGTTACCGATCTGCTCAGCTAATTCCCCATTCAAAGAGCATTTCAGGTAACACCTTCTTTAGGTTGATCTGATTGCCAATAGGTTAACTTAACCCCTCTTCTCTGGTATGCCAGCAAAAGGCTTGTTTTATGTTGCTTCAAAGCATGAAACATTGCACACTAGTTACCTCAACTCTGTGGAAAGAGAGTTCCAGTAAATAATATTGGGGGGGGGGGAAGAGAGAAATTGCCCAATTTATATGCAGTCTGTTTCTTCTTTTCTGAGAAGTTCTATGTTACTAAAACCAATTAAGCTCCTATCATATTGCATTGTGTAAGGTTAGACACCTGGAAAATTGTATCCCAGAAGCCACTTGTGATTTCCCATACTCCCACAGCAGGCTGTGCATGAAATCGTAAAATAATCCAGTTATTATTCAGTAGAGTTTGTTTAAAGTTTTCATAAATGCAGTGCTGTTTTCATGAAATGAGTACAGAATTGCCTGTTACCAATGTTCATTTTTTTAAAAAGTGCTTGTTCCCACTGCCTATATTACAATCCCAGAGAAACATCTGAATTTCTTTAAGATGTAAAACCTGGTGTACAGTGTGCATAATTTGAAATCTATTTCAGAAAACATGGCTGGACATGGCCCTTTAATATGATCCAGCTGAGGATGTAAGAAATTGCCCTGAACAATTATGACACATTTTGTTGTGAAGCCTCTGCAGCATTCGACAAGTTTCCCATGACCTCTGAAGAAATGAGAGTGATCTAGGGGCCTTCGTCTTTTGAAAACATTGTTATCAACTAGGCACACAGATAAAACAAAAGAATGATCACAGAGCCGCA
Source organism: Euleptes europaea (assembly GCF_029931775.1). Classification (NCBI taxonomy): domain Eukaryota; kingdom Metazoa; phylum Chordata; class Lepidosauria; order Squamata; family Sphaerodactylidae; genus Euleptes; species Euleptes europaea. The sequence goes on along the minus strand of NC_079316.1, from coordinate 60,423,994 downwards.
GTGAATTCACATTGGCAAGGCAAAGCGGAAGTTTAGAAATGTAAATACGTACCTGTACAAGCGGCTGTTGCAAAAGGTCGTCAAAGTCATATTTGAACACAAAAGCACAAGGTACACTGGCAGAGATTAGTTACGGGAACATTTCATCTACTGTAAAGGTCACGTGCTCTTCTTAGATCACAGGAGGTAGATCTGAATTGACAAATATTTCGAACTGGATGTGCTTTACCTATTGTAACAGGGCCATTCAACTATGTCTATATTCGCACTAGAGATATAATTTTTTTGTGCTATTTACTAGTGAAACAAGGAGAATGTAACTAAAAGGTTTTAATATAGAAATCTGAGCAGAATATATACAAATTAATTGGGACAATGAGTTCCACTGTCCCCTCTTACTGCGAGCACAGTATGAGTGAATGAAAAGGCTGAATTTGTCATTGTCTTCCTTTGGTAGAACATTAGGTTCTAGCACATGGCCCAAAATTGTCTTTTGAGCCAATATTACATGCATGGTTCCAAGTATTATAATTAAAAAACAAACATTTGTAAGAAAATATTAAAAGTCACCCGAAGTTGACTTTGATTTAAACTTTATTGGTTCACAGCAACAGTCAATAGCATTTTTCAAAAGCAGGCTCAACAGCATCTTAAACGGGCTGTTTAAAAGCAAGCACTTGCATGGCAAGCACCTAGTAACTGGAGAATAGCATATAAGGTAAAGAACGCTGCAGTAGTCATATATATTAATGTTAAAGAAAATCAAAACTACAGCTTCTTCAAGAGCAAATTTCATTATATTTGCCTGGAAAGACATACCAGTTTCTTTCCATCTCAGTCTTCACAAAACACATTAAGGTGGCTTTGGAGATCAAACAGTGTTTCCACTCTGCCTGCTCCCCTTGCAAACTGAAAATGTTCTCTCTGATGCTTTCCTGTTTCGCAGAGAACAATATTAATGGGTCACCACTATTGCATTTCTGCTGGGAAATGATGACTATCATCACCTTACACCAATGTTATGCTTGTTAGAGATGGTAATATGGTAAATTATTGTTTTTATTCATGTAAAGAACTGAAACATTTCTATCAGATAATATTTTTAAGCACTCTAGTCACTGTTATTTGAGACAGGATTGGAACAGTTTTTCCTGAAAATATTTGACTTTAAGAAGTGTGGGGGTATTTTGCATTTGCTAAGCCTTTATTTTTAATAGAATTTATATTCCGTCCTTTTGCCCTCACAAGGGCCATAAAGGCAGGTAACAAATTAAAACATACATAATAAAATCACATTTTAAAACCATTAAAACCAATCAAAAATCACCCATCATTAAAACAATTACTAACAGAGCTAAAATACATACAAAGATATAAAAACAATTAAAACATTGGGCAGGAAGGAGGGATCACTGAGGGAATGCCCCCACAAAATGCCAAAAAACCCTTCCCTCTTTGGTGGAAGATGGCACTAGAAGGGAATGGACAAATTTCACTGGGGAGAGAGTGCCAGAGTTTTGGTGCCACAACAAAGAAGGCCCTGTCCTAGGTTGCCACCTGCCTAATCTTAGAAGGCAGAGGCACCTGAAACAGAGGCTCTCCAGATTACTTCAGGTATTTTTGGTTCCAAAGTATATAGGGCTTTAAGGTCCAGCACCTTGTATTGTGTCCAGAAATAAATTGGGAGCCAGTTTTATTAGCCAAAATGCTCGGTTATGAATATTTACATGGGGGAATTAGCGAATCAATAACCAGCAATGGGCATAACCTAAGCAGGATGCAACCTTTGTATACCAGAGTCTGCACCATGACCATAAATGAGGCTGAAGCAATGGATTTTAAGTTCCAAAGGTTTTACTTGATTATATGTTCACACACAAACAAAACAGATTCTTACAAAACACACAGAGCATAGAGAATAAAAGGTGGTAGAGACGTTTGCCAATGTGGCAGATTTCCCTTTGAAGAAGGGCAATACTACACCTGATCCTGTAGGGGGGGGTCCAAAGTTCCATGCAACAGAGAGGAATAAAAAAGGGACAGGGGGAGTCCCCTGCATATTCGAGCATCGCTGCCCAGTCCGACAGAGTGACAGCAAGTATGGGAGGGAGAGAGCTAGCTTATGGCTGAGAGCGACCCCAGTTATATTCTTTTTGGGGTTGGTGATAATGGGATTATTCCCTCGTGGTTCCCAAGGTAAACAAAAGGTGAATGAAACCTTAATGGTTGGCTGCTAAGGTGTGTCAGGGGGGCAATTAAGACATGTAAGCTAAAACCTATGGCTTGCGCAATTCCGGAAGGGTCAGGAGACGAACGTTGATGGGATTATCTGGTTGGATACAAAGACACGAACAGCTGCGTCCGGGCGAGTCACTCTCGCAATGGCGGAGGAGCGATCTTCTGGAGCTGATATCTCGGAGGCTTCTGATATCTCGGGCCATTAATCATGCATATGGAGGAGCAGGAGGGGGAGGACTGTGTGCATGCCTGGTCATCTCTTGCAAAATGACAGCTTGCTGGAGACTGGGTCAGAGAAAATGGATTCCCTCTGGTTCTCCCTGAGAGGCTTCTCTGCCCGTGGTCCCTCCTTGTCAGTTTCACTGGATGGTGCGGGAGCCTTTCCCATTGAGTTTGGGGCTTGGCACACATCTGGAATGGTGGCGGCATGTGTCTCTTGGGGCTGCCATGTAACTAGTCCGGGAGATGGCACCCACTGGCTTACAGTTTAGATGGGCCAAGATTAAAATGATGTGGTCTCTACCACCCACTCCAGTCAACATTTTAGCAACAGCATTCTGGACCAATTGAAGTTTCCATTGCAGTAATCTAATCTAAACTAGATGTAGCCAGGGCATGCACCACAGTGGCTAGTTCTTTTCTGTTCAAGAAAGGCTGCAGCTGGCAGTGCTGGCTGGCATCATCAGGAGAAACACAGTGCTAAAAGGCAACATCAGAGAAAGGCTTCTGTGTCTTGTGTGTCTTGGCTTGTGTCTTGTGTGTCTTGACCCTATGGCTACATTTCCCAACGATGTTGGTGCTACCATGCATCGTGACTATTGACTCCTCTCCTGCACTAGTACCAGCCTATCCAGTCCAGATGTGATGTCAAAACATCCATCACAGACTCCACTCTCTATATTCCTAATGACTGAATCTCCCATTACCAAAAGCCCACATCACTCCAACACTGGAGGGCCATCCTCAGTAAGGGAGAATATGGCTACATCATCCAAGGAAGGCATCCCTTCTAACAGATCATTTCCTCCCACCACAGTCTGACACCGTCCAACCTCAAGACTCTCAATCTCCCTGACAGCAGAAGAGCTATCAGCCAAGGAGTGACAGTGTTATATCTATGGATGAAACCAAATGAGATGCTGAATTATCTCTATTCCGTAGTATTTCCTTAGTGAATACCATCCTTGGGAAAAATTTGGATTTGAGTTGCAAGGCTTTAACGTTTTTCCCCTTTGCTGGTTTCCCACCTTAAATGCTGCCCCCCAACTATTTGTCCTTTTGGGAAAAGGAAATGGGCTGTCTGTATGGCACCTATATGATTCTTGCAATGGGGCGAATAGCAGCTGTAGGAGATCACTTGAGGGAAATAAAGCGTTAAACCTTCTTTCCTCACACACATCTTGTCAGTCATTGTATTTGCAGTCATAGACCATCAAACTAATTGAGTTTACATTACTGAATAATGTAGAGTAAACACACATCTTGTCTAAACTGAATCAGGGCCTTCCATTGGCAACCCTGTGTTAAGGAAAAATGCACTGAAGATCTAAATTTGAAGTAAACATTTGGAGACCAGTCCAGTTTGCTGTAGGGGCATTGCCTGTATGCAGAAGGACTCCCATCGACAGAAGGAAGCCCTGTTTTTCCTTTACCTTGTAGCACACATACATAGGTGCAAATAAGGAGGTATAACAAGATGGCAATTGTTGCTTTCTTCATTTATAGAGTTCTGAACATCTTTACTTTGTTCATTTTACTCTTCATGGGGCTATTTTTGCCAAGGCATGGAAAAACCTAAGAAAGCAGCGAACAGGGCTTATCTGTGCCTCGAGGGGATTTCCACATGCAGGTGTTGTTCTTGTAGTGGACTGCATGGAGCCTTTCCTATTTAATTTGAAAATACTACAGCACTCTCCATCTTTTAAAAAACAATCTTAAATACATATTTAGCACATTCAGTAGTTGTAACTGACAGCTCCGGTCTGAACAAAGCAAACCAATTTCAGCTTAGAAGTGCTGTGGGATGTTCTCGTTTGATTTTTGTGTACACAAGTTGAAAAATGAGCTCAAAAAAGGAGATTTGCAGGCACAACATTTGAAGAAAGAAAAACAAAATGTAAAAAATTATTCAAAAAAAAAAGGTCAACTATGCTGAGTTTTACAGAACCTGGTGATTTAAAGATGGCTAGGAAGAAATTTTGCTGTGCTTTGGTTGGAATAGTGACAGAAAATGGTCATTAAGGAGTGGGAGATGTGTTTTTTATATACTTAATCTCTGACACCTCTGGCTTAATCTCTGACACCTCCAGTTTTTAAAAAGTCAAAAAAGATTTTAGGAGAAAAAACGTCTGCTGAAATCTCAGAAAGCTGCTGCTTGTCAGAATCGACAGTAGGCTAGGTGCTCAATGGTCAGATTCAGTGTAAGGCAACTTTTAGGCATTCATAAATGGGAACTGAAAAGCCACAAAGGCTCCCCTTAGCTAACCAATGGAAAGAATGACTGTGGGTATTCCCTTCTTTACAGGTAACAATGGAAATCCCATGATTTTGCAATTCTCAAGACTGTGTGAAATGTCATAAATCCAAATACTCTAGTGGATCTGGTTTATATTTTGCGCTGAAGGGCATATGAATAAATACAACCACAATACTATACCTACTTATCCCAGTTAATCATGGCAAATCTGCCTTCCTTTTGCCTTCTAAAGACCTAACATATTGCCTGATGCTTCAGATGATCACTTGATGCTTCAGATATCATTCTGAATCTTGCAAATTTTCATGTGATCACAAAAGTATGTTTCTCTTTTTTCTTTAAAGGAACATTTCCAAAACATGGAAGACTGATGTGCCATTTTATACTATAGTTCAGAGGAGAAAACATACAATTATGAGCATAATACAAAGTATGGTAAGATAACCCACAAAAGGAAGATGGTTGACTTGAATCATCACAAAACTTTACAAGTTTTGTTTTGTAAGTTATTTAAAAGAGAGGTTTCACAAGGGGAGCTATCATTGAAAAAGTAATGAGAATAGGGGGAATGGGTCTGCTTGAAGCAATGTTATCCAGCTCTTATAGATGTTCAACAGAAGTACTGAAGTAATTACCAACCAATAGACATTAAACAAAGCTCAATTTCTGTGGCAGGGGAACAAGCAGGTTTCAAAAGCAATTACAGTACATTAGAACATTTACAAACTCTTCATGAATTATTCCAGAGATGAAATGAATATGTTGCAATTGTGCATATGGGTTCCTAATTATGAGGAGGCATTCAATCCAATATTGTAATTTATGAGTGCTTTGAAGAATCATGGCTGTTAGAGGACTCACATTGTCGTTAATAACGATGTATACTGGAATGCTATTTCTGCAATTAAGTTCCAGCATGATAGTGAAAAAATTAATATTCTAGAGTACAACCAGAAGAAAACAAAGATTGCAGTCATTAAGTCATGCGACTATTCCAATCCATATTGTGGAAGGAGCACCTCAAGTTGTCAATTGCATGGTCTGAAATATGTTTTCAAAAATTAAGCTCCACTGTGTTCAATGGTTCCTGGAAATTATGTTGAGGATTTCAGCCTATGATATGCTATTTTTTTAACTGCGTAAAAAAGAAGAGCATACTTTCTGATTTCATAGTTTCAGGTGGGTAGCCATATTAGTCTGAAGTAACAGAACAACATTTAAGTCCACTATCACATTTGAGACCAACAAAATTTTCCAGGGCATATGTTTTCATGAGTCAAAGATTACTTTTTCAAATACAATAATTCATCAGTCCTTATATCTCTACAAGCTGACTCCAACTGGCCTTTCTTTGTAACACCTCTCCCACCTTCTAACCCGGGTATAAGGGTTGATAGATCTTCATTCTTATTTGTATCTGATGAAATGAGGTTTAACACATAAAAGCTTACCCTCTGGAAAATTTTGTTGGCCTTTAAAGTATTTCTGATTATGTAACTCATAACATAACAAAATCTTGACTTAGTTTATTTTTATTTAAATTTTGTTCGTATTCTGCTTTTCCTCATGGAAGAAAAGGGGTTCAAGGGTTCTTAAGAAATATATGTGACCATAAAAATATATACAATTACAAATGTAAAAATAAAAAAGAAACACTATTGCCATACCAGCGGAATCTGCCCATGACTCTTCTGTTATGTATGCAGTGGAAGCAAGGCTCATGTTGAGCTTGCTATTCTCTCCAGGCTCCTTCGCCTGTGATTCTGATTGGACAATGGGCAATAGCCACCCAATGGGCAATAGCCACTTGGGTTATGCCTGTGTTCCCATTGTAGTCCCATTGGAACACATTGTAGCCCCATTGGACTACAACTGGTCAATTGTGGACCTGGGGGCATGGATCCTGGTGGTTGGGATTGGCATATAAGCCAGGGTGTTGTGCACTTGCAGTTCCAGAGAGTTCCATTCTAGCTCAGCACAGTGCAGTTCTAGGTGGTTAATAAAGTGGCTGTTGTTGGAACTCCACTTTCGGTCTCATGTATCACCCACGCATACATAAAATTTTTCCATATTCTAGAACAAATTAACAACATGCTGTCTGAAACAGTGCAGTCTTGCAGCACTTTTTAAAAATGAGGAATTAGGGGTATCTCCTATCTGCCTGCTGGACAGAAGTCATGGGTGTGTGTTTGGTGCAGGGAGCTCTTGGCTCTCAAGGAGTGAGTTTCCTTCCTTGAGACCAAGGTAGCTCAACTGGAGGAGCTGAGACAGGCAGAGAGAGAAGTGGGTAAGGACTCCGGGGATGAAATAGTTGCATCCCAGTCCCAGGTGATGGCTCCCTGCCAGTCGTGGATGATGGAGCCCTTGGTGAACATCTCTCTGAGGTAAGGGGATATGGTCCCTTAGAAGGGACCCATTCCTTGGTGGATGAACAAATATCCTCTCATACCAAGGATATACCTCTGAGAAGAGGGAGGCTTCTTGTAGTGAGAGATTCAATCCTTAGAAATATACACAGCTGGGTTTCTGGCGGGCGCATGGACCGCATGGTGACTTGTTTGCCTGGTGCAAAGGTTGTGGACATTGCCCGTCATTTAGGTAGTGTGGTAGATAGTGCTGGGGGGGAACCAGTGGTTGTGGTGCACATTGGCACCAACAATGTAACGAAGTGTAGTCCAGAGGTCTTGGAATCCAAATTTAAGTTGCTAGGCAGGAGTCTAAAAGCCAGGACCTCCAAGGTAGCTTTCTCTGAAATGGTACCTGTTCCATGTGCAGGACCAGCTAGGCAGGCACAGTTGGAGAGTTTCAGTGTGTGGATGAGACAGTGGTGTATGGAGGAGGGTTTTAAATTGGTTAAGAACTGGGCAACATTTGGGGACAAGCCAGGCCTATACAAAAGAGATGGGCTCCACTTGAACCAGGTTGGAACCAGACTGCTGGCATGTAATATAAAAAAGGTGGCAGAGCAGCTTTTAAACTGAACCTGGGGGAAAAGCCGAGAGGCATCTGCTTCAGGCAGACTCAGTGCTAATGGACAAAGGGAAAATTGCCCACTCAGGCATGGGGTAAACATGAAAGGGGATGGTTAAGTAAAGCCATGCTGGATCAGACCAAGGCCCATCAAGTCCAGCAAAGTAAAGCAGTGATAACTGCTAAGGCCCTATCCTGGGCATATAAGGAGGCAAAACTTTGAGTAAAATGATGTTGCTGCAAAGCTCATGACATCTTATTTGCCAGTCTCAGAACTGAACCTGAGCAACAAATTTCTAAACGCTACTGCAAACAGTAGGTTTGCAGATTTTAAAAATACTATCTTGCAAGCATGGACAAACAGAATAATAGAAGTTCCAGAAAATGCTTCTTAGAATTATAGAGTCAGGAGAAAATGGAAGTGACAGACAGGCATGGTGACTGACAAGTAGCAATATTGCTATCAAATAAGATTGTGCTGATAGGTTTCCTTTCTGTGCACAGCATTTCTGCCAGTCATTGTTGCGTTGAGGACTGCTTTCTTGATCCCTTAGAAGCACAGAGTGCTAACGTTTCCCTGCCCTTGCCAAATACTCTCTTCTCATAAGAGATGTGCATTGACAAATGGTCTGTTGCTTTACTTGGCATTGCTATTACTAAACTATGTGCGAGATAGTGTGATTCAGTGCCAGCCTTCTTGGAATGCCAAATGCACCTATTTTGTAACTCTAGACTTCTGGCATTGCTTCTCTGTGCCTGTACTGTTTTATTTTTTAACAGAAACCTTCTGGCTGTTGGCTAGTTAACCATGCTGGCTTCCTCTTGGACTTCTTGTATCTTCTCTAAGATGTGTTATGCATTTTATCTAAGCTAACAGTTATTAACAGTCATTAAATGTTTTTAATTTAATGTTTTTAATAACTTCCAAGTATTACATCTGTTTATCTAGCACATTTATTGTTTTGTCTGCCATGTTTTTTTTGTCTGTTTGAAGATAACCCTTAGAAATTGGGGGAGGGGGGTTGACACTCCAATGCTGACATACTGAATAGAGATTTCCCTTTTGAATTTCCCTTTGAACTCCCTTTTCATTGTTCCATACTATTTAAAAAAATGTTTCCTCTTTTGTATTAAATATAACCATGCTGGACTTTCTAGACCACTTTGCAACCACCTGTCATGCTGAATGCAGTCAACCAGGCAGAAACAAAGCAATTCATAATACTGCTCCTCTCACATTGGAAACAAACCATCTATTTTGTTTGACACAAGAGGAAATGGCATTGTGAGCATGCTGATTGTTTATTTGTGAAAGAAACCCACCCATTATGGTCATCTTTGGAGGCCCTGCTTTCTGAGATCAGGTGGATGGCAACCTGGGAAAGGGCCTTCTTGGTTGTGGCATCAAAGCTCTGGAACTCGCTCCCCTGGGAGATTCATCTGTCCCCTTCTCTGGCTGTCTTCTGCCAGCAGGTGAATACTTTTGTTTTGTTTGGCATTCCCTCAATAATCCCGCCTTCAAAAATGTGTATGTTTTGTATGCATTTTAACTGTTTTGTATGTATTTTAACTCTTTTAAAATTATTTTAATCACGTATGCTTGGGAGGGGGGTTAATTTTAATGGGTTTATAGTATAATTTTATCTTGTATGTTTTAAATTGTTAGCTGCCTTGGCAGCCCTTGTAAGGGCAGAAAGGAGGGATATAAACTTTGTAAAAAAATCAAATAATCTCTAACATGTGCTTACAAGCTTCATCCTATGATCAGGGACCTTAAGTGAAAATCCCTACTTGCCTCCTTGATTAATAATTGTTTTCTTTGACTAACAACTTTCGTTCTTTAAGGGTTTCTTTAAATTAAAACTCTAGGTTTTAAATTTTAAATATGTGTAAGGGTTTTGTTGAGGTTGCTTTACCTGAACTTACACAGCAAACTGCCTCCTCACCATTTTTGTTAATGTTTTGTTACTGGAGCTGTGATTCTCATATTCCTCTGGAGGGGGTTAGAGAGAATCTGTCTATAAAGAGGAAGTTGAGATATAAAATAGATGTGCTGAGTGAAATATAACAGCTTCAGTGAGAATTTTCCATTTCAGACTCTTAACTCCTTGCCTTATAAATCAACATCACTTCTACAAATACCAAGCTTGGCATGAAAAATTATGGCCAAAGTATTACTCAAATAGAGAATTTAATCATCAGCTTCCTTAGCATACTGATGCTTTCATCCGTTACATACAAAAACGGCAGACACCTTTCTAGCTTCCATTTCTCTCTTTCTCTGTGCTTTTTAATAGTTTCAATTGAGTGTGGTCTTTTAAGCCTTATTAATATTCTGCCAATGATGAGATATTCTGGAAGAAGCAAAAGTCGCCAGCATAAATTAAAGATTATCCAAAGGTCAAATATTACTTATTTATCTTTATTAAAATCATGAGTAAATGAAGTTAGGTGAATTCATTTGAGTGGGAAGGTAAATTAATCTCCATAATTTCTTGACAGGACAATTTACATGGCTGTATATATTACTAAGGATCAATGCATAACACTGATAATAACACCAGTGTTCAAGCTGACTTTTTCGGCAGGGCTAAAATCTTCAATAATGGTTATGCAACTACATGCAGCTACTAGAAGTCTGATGTAGACACTCAATATCACCAGTAATATTGCAGAGTGGTAAGCTGCAGTACTGCAGTCCAAGCTCTGCTCATGACCTGAGTTAGATCCCAATGGAAGTTGGTTTCAGGTAGCCAGCTCAAGGTTGACTCAGCCTTCCATCCTTCCGAGGTCAGTAAAATGAGTACCCAGCTTGCTGGGGGTAAAGGGAAGATGACTGGGGAAGGCACTGGCAAACCACCCCGTAAACAAAGTCTGCCTAGTAAATGTTGGGATGTGACGTCACCCCATGGGTCTGTAATGACCTGGTGCTTGCACAGGGGACCTTTACCTTTTATACTGTAATTACACAAAAAAGCTTTCACTTTTTTATCACAATCATGTTTAAGAGAAAAATCATATTCATATTCCTTCAATATGGCATAGTAATAGGGTTGTCAGGTCTCTCTTCTCCACCGGTGGGAGGTTTTTGGGGCAGAGCCTGAGGAGGGGTGGGGGTACTTCAGTGCCATAGAATCCAATTGCCAAAGCAGCCATTTTCTCCACGTAAACTGATCTCTATCGGCTGGAGATCCGTTGTAATAGCAGGAGATCTCCAGCTAGTACCTGGAGGTTGGCAACCCTACATTAGAGACTAATGCTTTATTCTGTGGTGAGGCACCTTGGATCAGAAAAGTCCCCTGCTCTACTTGTCAGCTTACAGTAGTGGCTCTTCATAGGCAAGTAGGCCCATCCAATTTACTACCACTGGTTTTGGTGAATATGTCACTTTCTCTCTCAGCTTAAGCTGTGGCGACAGCCTGTTCACTATGTACAGTGAGCCACTGCCACATTATGAATGAGACAGAAATAGGAGATGGCAAGCTTGGGACTACGAACATTTGTTACCAGCTCTGCATGGTCCCTGCACCATCTGAACAAAGGCTACCATTTATTGAAATAAAACTCAATCTCATTGTGAATTTTGCAGATGTGATTACTATGAATGAGTGGGTAGGGGACTTTGCAAAGGATTAGTAATATTCCAGAATTACTGTGGTTGTTCCCAGTGGTTATTTCACTTGCAAATACAGAATCTCAGATCAATGCTTTCCAGGGCATGGGGTGAGAATCAGCTGTTGGCACTTTCAGAACTCATCAGAACCTGACAGAAGCAGAATGATTTTAGTAAGAGTTAGCTGAAAAGTAGGATTCCGTTTTGGCTGGGTAGGCAGGTTGCTCTTGGGAGATCTGCTATAGGAGTTGCTTTTTGCCTCTGCTTATTATCTGCTTGTGAATTTCTCAATAAAGTAACTATTGTAAAGATACCATGCAGCTCAAATATACACTTATCCAAAGCAAACTAAAACATGTAGCACTGCAACTGGAATGTCTCTTTGCTTAGAAGTGGGAGACTTGTAACAATTGAGATGTGCACTTTAAAAAAATCAGTGTTTTTCAGATTTGGACATTAGGACTAGTTTCCCCATCAACATAAAGCATTATTCAGGTCACCCAATACTGTTTGGGAATTCTGATTTTTTTAAAAAAATCTAGCATTTTTGGGGTCCATTGTTCTTTATGCGGGGACTCTTCTGGGGGAACAGGAGTGGCTGTTTTCCAAGCAAATGACACCAAAATTGCCAGTACCTTAGTGTCATGATCTCCACTGAGCAGCTTTGTGATCCCTAGGGATCACTAGCATCCCTAAGGAAAGAGTCTGCGGAGCCGAGGTTGATGGCTAGGGAGTGCCCAGCATTGCAGATGCCTCTGCTGACAATGAACCGCCAGCACCAGATGCCACCCTTCCAGAGCCTGTAAGAAAAACGTTACCCCCGGCTCCTGAGGCAGCTGATAATCTTCTGCTGAGCAGGATTCAAAACCTGCCTATAGCACACACACCCTCCAGGATCCTCTCCCACTCCACAGCAGCAGCAGAAGACCCAGGCCAAGGTGCCATAGAGGAGGCAAAGTGCCAGACTGGCTTTATGCAACCCAACTGTTGAGCTAGAACAGTGTTCTGATGATGGTAGATCCTTGCAGGATCCTGGACAGAGCACAGGACAGCCTCAGGAACTCAAGCCCTTGCCTGCAGTGCAGGTGGGGTCAATTACCTCCCAGCCTATTTAGGCTGAGGCCTAGAATGAGAACCTTGTTGGATCAACTGGTTCACTAGGCACAAGCCCTGTGTTCCAAGCACCAGCTTCATGCCCTAGCCTAGCTCCATGCTTCCAACCCCATGCTACAGCTTAACATCCCAAGCCTTACCAGCCCAGGCCTGAGGGCCTTTCTTCAGAGCACAAGACACCTAGTCTTGCTTGGTCTCTAAAGACTAACAAAAATATTTTCTGGCAGGGTATGAGCTTTCACTTCTTCAGATACCAAAGCTCATACCCTGCCAGAAAATATTTTTGTTAGTCTTTAAGGTACTACTGGACTCTTGCTCTTTTCTACTACTGCAGACAGACTAACACGGCTACCCACTGTGAATTGGTCTCTAAAGACCCTCGCCAAGTTTCATGCGAATTTTATCGTGGGGGGGGGGAAGTTCAAAAACTGAATTCTATTCTATGGGCTTCTGAACAAGGTGCTCCCAGCCACCCTACTTATTTCCTTTGTTTCCTGGTGTGTATGTGTGTGGAACCCATGCTTTCTACAGGGCAAAGATGCCAGTAGCCAAACACGCAAGAGCAACCACTGGCTAAATCCTCCAAATGCAAACAGAAACATCATGCTCAACAAAACCCACATCAAATTGAAGAATCCCAACAGAACCATGGGCTATTGTGACAAGACCAAAACAACCAATGTCAAACCAGAGAATCCCAGTAAAAGGTAGGGATACTGTTGCAAACCCACCAGAACCAATGTCAAACCACAGAAGCCAAGCAGAATACAGAGCCAATGGGGCAAGTACAGAAGAACCTATGTTTTCTGAATACCAGTTCTGGGAGGCATCCTCTATGCCCTGTTGGCACTCCAGGGCAATTGGTTCACCACTGAGTGAAACAGTTTGCTGGACCAGAGGGACCACTGGTTCAATCCAGCAGGCTCTTCTTATATTCTTATGTTATAAGGGAGACCTTATTTAAAAAAAAAAATAGCCCACCACCACTAAAATGGTTATATTCTCTTATTTACTTGTGTTCTAGTAATTTTGATAGCTTTGCTTTGAATGGCTTCTAAGACTATTATTTCTGTCTCACCCCCAAGTTACTTCCCCATCCTCATCATTTGTGCATTTTCTCTCATGAAGATGTTGATGAAGGATCAATATGAAAACAAACGGACAAGCTTTTGTGGCTTTATTGAATACTTTCTGATGTTTTAGTTTAGCTTGGTGGGGTGCCTACCAAATAGACTTTATTCTCCCATCATCCTCACAGAGGTGGTTCCATTTCATGTTTGATCATTTAGGTGAAAAGTATCTGAGCTGGAGTGACCAATTTATCTATGTGGTAAAGAAATTGAAGCCTGAAAGCCACCAAATCCTTCCCAGCTGTGAATCAGTGTGTTTCAATTAATTTAGTACATGTGTTGTCTTGAGATAGAGATAACTTGACCAGTGAATGCTGGTATCTTACTACCTTCTGTTGTGACTTTTCTGCTCATGGTTTTTAGCAAGAAGCATGAAGGAGAGTGATTAGTTTTTATCTTATCAGGTAAAATATATCTCTTGTCTGTTTAAGAAGGCTGCTTGGACTAACAGTTGTCTACCAATTCCGAATAAGGAAGCTTTGATTCTCGAAAGCTTATACACCCCCCCCCCAAAAAAAATCTTGTTGGTCTCTAAGTGTCTACGGGACTCAAATCTAGCTCTTGTATTGCAGATCAGCACTATTAGCCTCTGAAACTATCTTTATCATAATGGTGGCAACATTTCCTTGCATGAACAGGGAAAGCATGCTCAGTGTACAGATGTCATAATGTGGTCTTAAAACTTTTATTTGTAATGTATCTCAGCAAGATGCCATTAATATAATGCATAATAATGTGTACAGTATGGTAGAGGCAGTAATGCCGAAAGACTCCAAATTATTTAACAATCCAAATTCTGCATTTAGATTACATTAAATTAAGCAAGTATATTTGGATTAATTTCCTAAATTTGCATAATGACAGGGGAAGTAGAGGAAGGCAATGACATAGATGTGACTGATGACATTCAATTAGGCTACCTGAAATTATGTATTTATTATAACACAAGTTCAGCCCTTTGCCAGACACAAGCAATCTGGAGAATTGAAAAACTTCACTTCCATCAATGGAATTAATAATAAGGAACAACTCACAGCATTGCAAATTACCAAGCCCACAAGTGCAGCAGCAAATCTAAAGGTCTCCAAGATCACAGGAGCGTTAAGAATGCTGCCAACAAACAGATGCATGCAAAGATTATTAGCTTTCACCTGGCATAGGCCAAAATCTCTGCATTTCCACATTCCCTATGAATCACAATAATTTCAGAGTGAATGATTTAATCCCAGCATATGTACATATGGAAGCTCAATATGAAATGGCACATTTGCCAATATCTCAATGTAAACCAACTGGTGGTTGTGAGCTAATTATTTTTAATCACATTTTAATTGGCATTATGCAAATTACCAATTTGAACACACTGACCTCAGAGCCACAAGTCAAAGAGATTTCAAGAACAATCCTAAACAGAATCTTGCACAAGTCTAGTCAATAGAGCTCACTCCTAGGGAGGTGTTCTTAGAATTGTACTATTCATTTTCAGTGTAGCTTTGCTGTGTGACTGAGAGGGAAGACAAAAGTGTAGTTGGCAAATAAGATCCTGGCGAGGAGTTTCATCAATAATTTCAAATGAGTAAATAGAATGCTATCAGTGAATGCAGATCATTGCATACCAGACAATAGGGAGGGGCTGTGGCTCAGTGGTAGAGCATCTGCTTGGCATGCAGAAGGTCCCAGGTTCAATCCCCAGCATCTCCAGTTAAAGGGACTAGGCAAGTAGGCGATGTGAAAGACCTTTGCCTGAGACCCTGGAGAGCCGCTACCGGTCTGAGTAGACAATACTGACTTTGATGGACCAAGGGTCTGATTCAGTATAAGGCAGCTTCATGGTGAAGCAATCAGATGCCCACTTTACCATGTGCTCAGTGCAATGTTGATCAAACTCAACTTGCTACATGGTGCACACATATGCTCTCCCCACCCCTCACCCATGAGAGTTCATACAGTCATTGTTTAAAGTTTCCAGATATTGTAGGTAGAAAATGATTTTTATAAAACTTTCTACCTTTACAATTAGAAACCGCTGTTAAATATCTAAATTCACTCTCCTGTAATCATTTTGTAATAATCTACCAATAAGATATATAACACACTAGGGCTGCAATCCTAAAACACTTTCTTGGGAATAAGCCCTTTTGAAGAAAATAGCATTTCCAAAAACTTAGGATTGTTCTCTAGATTTATCATAATGCATGCCTCTTAACTAAGTTGCTTAGTGAAAGTAAAGAGTCATGGGCTAAAAGGACAGGTTCTCTTACAGATCAGTATGAGTTAAAAGAATGGGAAGAAGAGGATACGAAAAAACAGTTTTCAAAATTGAAAGAAATAGTAGTGTGGTCCTCCAAGGATCTATATGGGAACACATCCCATTTGTAATTTATCTAGAGGCAGAGGTAAATAGTGAGATAGTCAAGTTTGTGGATGCTACCAATTTTTTTCCCGAGTAGTGGAAGCCAAAGCCAATTGTGAAGAATTCCAGGAGTACCTCTACAAAATGGGTGAAAGGGCAACAAAAACTGCAAATGACAGTTGGTGATGCCTAGAGACAAAAATTTCCTACTTTCAAACATATTTGCTGATGGGGTCATAGAGGACATCAGCTTAATTTGCAGTAGTAGCAGTGAAGGAGGCCAATTTAATGTTAGAAATTATTAGGAAATGGAAATGAAACTGCCAGAATTGTTATATATTTTTTATGTGGTGTGGTCTGATTGGAATACTATATGCAGTTCTGGGGAACTCACTTCAAAAAAGATATGATAATGCTGGGGAAATGTAAAGAAAAGACCATCCAAATTGATTAAGAGGCTGGAGTACTTTCCCTGCATGGAAAAGCTAAAATGTTTGACTCTTTTTAGTTGAAACTGACAGTTGGAAGAGAGGGGCATGATAAAGGCTTCTAAATTTTGGGATGACATGCAAGAGAGGCTTTTCTCCCTATTTCATAATACAGGAAGTCAGAGTCACCATTTGAAATGGATTGGGTTCAGATAGGATTAAAAAAAACCCTAGTATTTCTCACAATACATACCGTATTTTTCACTCCATAAGACGCACTTTTTTCCTCCTCAAAAGTGAGGGGAAATGTCTGTGCGTCTTATGGAGCGAATGTGTGCATCCGGCCCCCGGGGAGAAGGGCAAAGCTGCTGAGAGGCCCTGGGAGCCACGGCCGACCCCCGGCCACGGCAGCCCAGCGCAGAACCGGCACGCCCTGGGAGCCGGCTAGGAAGCCGCCAGCCAGCTGGGGGGCGGGAGGACCCTCCCAGCAGCCGCCCAGAGCAGCGGGAGCCCGGTGCGGAGCCCACGAGCCCCAGGAGCCGGTTTTAAAGCCGCCAGCCAACTGGGGGGGTGGGAGGCCCCTCCCAGCAGCCGCCCAGCGCAGCAAGAGCCCGGTGCGGAGCCCACACGCCCCGGGAGCTGGCTTTAAAGCTGCCAGCCAGCTGGGGGGTGGGAGGCCCCTCCCAGCAACCGCCCAGCGCAGCGGGAGCCAGGCCCGGAGCCCACGCACCCCGGGAGCCGGCTTTAAAGCCGCCAACCAGCTGGGGGGCTGGAGGCCCCTCCCAGCCACCCAGCGCAATGGCAGCGGGGCATGGAGCGCCTTCCGCGTGCTCGGGGATTCAGGGCGCTTCCCCAGGCATACCGTCCCCCCCTCGTGCAGACAGGGCATTCAGGCATCAGCAGCCGCACAATTCCCCAGGGCGGGTCTCTGCCGGTGCCCCTCTTGGGGGGCAGGGAGTCCGGCCAACCCCTTTCAGACCCCAGGGTCCCAAGCTGCTTCCCAGGGCAGAGATGCAGGGGCAGTACACCATTTGATTCAGAATACTGGTATATTTTTTCTTGTTTTCCTCCTCTAAAAACTAGGTGCGTCGTATGGTCAGGTTCGTCTTATGGAGCGAAAAATACCGTAGTTTTCTGTCAACATTCACTGCCTTGCTCACAAAGTTTTTTTAAGTTATACAAATGTACAGAGGATAAGCCCCCTCCCCCCTGCTTTATATTGAATCAGACCATTGGTCTATTAAGGTCAGTATTGTCTTCTCATACTGGCAGTGGTTCTCTTTGGCAGAGGTCTTTTACATCACCTACTACCTGATCCTTTTAACTGGACATACTGGGGATTGAACCTTGGGCCTTCTGTGTGCCAAGCAGATGCAGCAACACTGAGCCACTGCCTCTCCCATCAATAGTTTCTAGACATGTTAACTAAATGGAATGTCCATGTTCAGAAACAGGGTACCTCTGAATACTACACACTGGAGACATACCATGAAAGAGTTCACAGTGGGTAGCCATGTTAGTCTGTCTGCAGTAGTAGAAAAGAGCAAGAGTCCAGTAGCACCTTAAAGACTAGCAAAAATATTTTCTGGCAGGGTATGAGCTTTCGTGAGCCACAGCTCACTTCTTCAGATACCAAAACTCATACCCTGCCAGAAAATATTTTTGTTAGTCTTTAAGGTGCTACTGGACTCTTGCTCTTTTCTACTACATGAAAGAGTTGTTGCAATATAGCCTGCCTGTAAGCATCTGGCTAGCTGTTGCTGCTGTGGAAACAGGACTCTGGACTAGATGGGGCTGTCTTCCCATACAATTACAAATGCTTGAGGAAGGCTTCTTCCTTCTGACACTAATGTGCCACAGATCACAAAACACAGTTTCACAAGAACAAAAGGTGTGTTTTGCAGGTCCACCTTGCCAAGCCCTACCTTTCCAACAATGGCTAGAAGGTATTCCATTCAAGTTCTCAAATATGAGAGATACTGCTGTCCCAAACTATTTACTTCTTGCATCAGGTCATCATGGGTTTAATTCGTAACTATCTCAACATGGACTTATCTGTGGATACTCGAAAACAGAGATTGAGGCCATGGACAGACACAGCATATCAATCTACAAATCTGAGGAAAAACCTCAGGTTTGTAGAAAAATCTGAAATCTAAGAAAAAAGGCATTCAGAGTTAAAACCCCCCCCCCAAAATAACAGAAGCAGCACCTGTAACTTTAAGTAGCAAATGCCCTCAGCAGCTGTAGCTGGGCAATAGTAACAGAATTGCCAGCCTTCCAGCCTTGGTTTCTGTATGGAAAAGAGGGGCAAGGGGCAAGGCCCTTTCCAAAGCTGTCTTGCCCTTTGAAAGAGAACTAATTGGAGCCAAGCCCGGAAGCATCCATAGGGGACTTGCATGACTCACAAAGGCCTGGCTGCTTGCTTCTGTTTGGCATCAGCTACTCCACGAAAGTCAGTGTGGTATAGGGGTTATAATTTCAGATTAAGATCTGAGAGATCTAGTTTTGAGCCCCCACTCTGCTGTAGAAGCTCACTGGGTGGTCTTGGGCCAGTCATGTACTCTCAGCATTGCAGGTTCCTCACCATGGAACTGGGGCCAGCCTGGTCAGCACAATGCAACATGACTAAGCCCAGTGGCTAAGCTGGTACTACCCAACTAGGCCAGAATTTTGCTGGGAAGAGACTGCCAGGGGTGAGAAGAAGGGATAGCTGAAGACAGGAGGCACATAAAGGTTAGTTTGCTAGTAGGTAGGAATGAGAGAAGCAGGAAAAGGGTGAAACTATGAGAAGTAGTGAGAGAGAAGAAAATGAGAGGGCCCCCACAAGTCCTTGCAACGCCCCCCAGTAAATATATCTAATTCTCAACATGGCCCTAACTGTGAATGCTTAAATCCAGACATTGGGGCCATGGATAGAGAAGCCCCAGATTTGCAGAAAATCTGAAATCTTTAAAAAGGAGGGGATAACATTACCAAATAATAGAATCAATGCCTGTATCTTTAAGAAATGCATGTCCTCTCAATGGGTGATGCTAGGCAACCACTATAGTATTGCCAGCCTTGAAGCCATGGTTTCTGTTCAGTTTTTTAAAAAGTAGGAGGGGCAGGGCACATTCCAGGGTTTTTGAGGGAGGACACTAGTGTGGTGTAGTGGTTAAGAGTGGTGGTTTGGAGTGGTGGACTCTGATTTGGAGAACCGGGTTTGATTCCCCACTCCTCCACATGAGCAGCAGAGTCTAATCTGGTGAACCGGGTTGGTTTCCCCACTCCTACACATGAAGCCAGCTGGGTGACCTTGAGCTAGTCACAGCTCTCTCAGCCCTACCTACCTCATAGGGTGTCTGTTGTGGGGAGGGGAAGGGAAGGTGATTATAAGCTGATTTGATTCTTCCATAAGTGGTAGAGAAAGTTGGCATATAAAAACCAAGTCTTCTTTTTCTTTTTCTTCTTTTTCTTCTTCTTCTTGTTTAATACCAATTCGTTCTTGCTACTTCTCAGATGAGATAGCACGGAGCTGGTGAATTCTAGTAACTGACTCCCATTTCCTGCCAGAGAACCATGCTGGTACTGACAAAGGGATACTGGTCCCCACTGACAGAGCTCTTGAAAATAGCATGGCCTGTGCCAGCTGAGCAGCATCAGCCAGGCTCTGCCAAGACAGGCATGTCTGGATACCAGGCAATACCACTTTTGCCTGTCTGACCTGGCTGCTGGAATCCCTAGCTGTACTACATCCCTTGTCAGCCTCCAAGTGGCTAGCTCCATCCTTCTGCTAAGTTGCAGCCCCGTGGCTGCCACCATTCTGCCACAATGTGAAGTTGCATAGTTTCCTCCCTCATGCCTGAAGTTGACAGGGTTCATGGTGCTGCCTGAAGGCTAAAGATGGGTACCAGCTCTGAAAAGTGTAAAAACCCTGCCTTAGAGGGCTATTGTATGGATTATAACAAGATAGGTTTATATGCAGCATTTTACTGAAAGCACTTCATTTTTATTTATTTAGAAAATTTCTACACTGCCTCTCTAAGGAACCTGCTCAAGGCAGCTTACAAAATAAAAAATGAGGAAAACGTAACAGTATAAATGGTCCCATATTCTGAGAAATGTCACACTGGGTGAAATGCCACACCTGGCTAAATGAACAAAGGTTGTGAAATCTCTGTCCATACCCCCAACACCTTACCAAAAAGTTGACTAATGCAATTTCCCTAAGGATTAATACATGAGGAAATTCAAGGGAAGCCAAAATAATTTGAATAAAAACTGGCAGCTTGCTCAGTGGGGTTTCATTAACCCTCTGAACGATGACTTGCTTTGAGAAATTGCTTCAGTTCCAGGACTATTTCAGATGCTGATTTTCTTGTCTGTTGACAGAAAGAGAGACTTTGTTGCCAATATAATATATATAATCAACATCAGCTGGTTTTTATTATCTAGCAGGAGCTGATTGTCAGGCCTATTCTGAATAAAGAAATAGATGCGCCACCCTACTTTCTAACACATTTTGGAAATAGCTAAAAGTTTCCATGACACCATATAGTTTTTTTCCCCAAGCCTGGCTTGAAGGTGAAATGCTGGATGGCAGACAGCAGTAGCCTTAAAGGGTGTAACTGCACAATATTCCCTACACAGGTGCATGGCCAGACTTGCATTCAGACATACATGGGAGGGAATTCACCTTAAAACGCGATCCTTTGCTCAGTGCTGAGAGGAAGTGCATGTGTTGTACATATTGTGTGGCTTGGCCCTTAGTATGAAGCTGCTGAAAAGAGAGTCTACAAATCAGATGAAGTAGCTGTCCCTTTGAAGAGGACTAGTACATTCCTAGCAAGAATGTGTTTGCAAAAGGACACAGCAAAAATCTCCCTCATTATTTCCCTAGATTTTCCACTAAATAATAGATTTCTTTCTACATTTGGCAGAGACTGTAACAGAGGCTTTCTCATTCTTTTTTCTTTCTTTTTTTTTTTCAGATGTAAGCAATAAAGCAAAGAGACCCCAGAGGCTTGGCTGGAGAGGCAGAAACATTCCACTTCAAATGTCTTTGCCCTTTTTCTTTTTGTAAGCCCACCATTTATTTCCTGTCATGTGTTCTCTCCCTAATTGTCTTGATGGCAAAATCCAGTGTTGAAGAATGGGCTGGTTGCATTCAAAACATTTGCACCAGAATATAATGAAACATTTCAACTTTACATCAGAGATCAAAACTGTAATGTCTCTGTTAGTCTTTTAGGTGTAACATTTTCGGCAATTTGTTCAAGCACTTACCTTACAGGTGTTCTGCATGGACAATGAGGTGATATTCAGAAGAGATCTCAGCCCCTGCAGGCTCAAAAGCTGGCTTGTTATTTCACACTTTTGCTTTTTGCTGGCTCATTTGCCACCAACTGGAATCTAGTTTGAATAATCCCCACTGGAGCCTTAGAGTAACAGCCCATTGCCGGTACAATCTATGCTAAAAGCCCTCTTATGGTCTAGTATTACTGACCACATCAAACTGATTTGAGGCTGGCGGCAATCTGCTGTGGCTCTGTTCCTTCAATAAAAGATTTGACAGAATTTACTCCATAATTTTCTTGTGTTTTTTTTCCCAAGCTGCTTCCCAATGTGAAAAATTTCGGCTGTGAAAATTACTGAGGCTGAGTCTTGCTACTTGTTACTGGGCCCAGTAGCTGTGGAATGTGCATGGAATGCTTCATTACAATGGTGGCACAAAGCTAATTATTCCATTACTCTGGTACACATTGTTCCTACTTCCCTTGGAGTGTTCTGCCAGTTTAACCATATGAAAGGTATTGTGCTGGCCTGAACATTTGTTGCAATACATGTGTACATTTACCCTCACGATATTGTCCTCGGCTGGTACTGATACTGCCTTGTGCCTGTTTTTCTTTATGGTTCTCATCAGCAGGGCAAACCTACATTTCATTTATCTATATAACAAAGATAAAAATAATCTTGTTGCCTCCTGATAAAACAATCTTTTCCTTGTATATGGTAGTTTCACATAGGCTTGAAATGGAAAGTCAAAATGGCCCTGGAGCCATACCAATGCTTAAGCAGAGCTACTGGGGCTTGGCTCTATTTGCTCCTGGATGCCAGCAACCCTCCAGGGCAGTGGCTCACCAGGAACTTTCCTTATAAGTTAAATGGCCAGTCTGCCACTGATTTCTCACTGGAAACTGAGGTAAAGTAATAAAAAAGAACAGAGGACTGTTAAGACATTGGCATCCTGATAAGATTTATGGATAAGATTTATAGCCTTCTCTCATACCAGACTCATGCCAGCATACTGTAGTGGTTAAGAGTGGTGGTTTGGAGTGGTGGACTCTGATCTGGTTTGATTCCCCATTCCTCCACATGAGCGGCAAAGGCTAATCTGATGAACCAGGTTGGTTTCCCCACTCCTACACATGAAGCCAGCCGGAGTGACCTTGGGCTAGTCACTCTTAGAGCTCTCTCAGCCCCACCTATCCCACAGGGTGTCTGTTGTGGGGAGGGGAGGAGAAGGTGATTGTAATCCGGTTTGATTCTTCCTTAAGTGATAGAGAAAGTCGGCATATAAAAATGAACTCTTTTTCTTCTTTGCCGCTTGGGAGAGCAACAGGATAAATAGGGCTACATGAAGAGGAGCAGCTCAGAGGCAGAGGTAGGATGGTTAGAAGCAGCACTAGGGTTGCCTGCAGGCCTGGTTAAAAATGATCAGCCCTTGACCCAAAATGTGTGGGAAAGGGTAGCTGATGCTTTTCATGACATTAAGCCTCTGTAAAAGAGAGAGGACATATATATTTTTTCCTGATATTTTGCAACCTTTGCTGTTTCCAGGGAGCAAGGAGACTCACAAGCACTGACCTGCTCAGGAGTAAGGTTAAAAACGACAGGAAGTGAGTATGGCAGTATAATTACCTTTTTATCTGGGAGTGTAGAGCACAGAAATTGCTTTCCATCTTCCACCCCCATTTATTGTTCAGGGATTTTTTGCTGAGTCAAATATAAGATGAACAAAAACTGCATTTTTAAAAGTAACAGGAGTTACTTTTTTAAAGGGGTGTGGTAACTGTTTGGAGAAGTTCTTTGACTATGAAAATTAGAATATAAATCTGATAAATAAACAAATGAAGTCAAAGTATAAATGTACCTAATTCAATCCTGTTAGCAAATAGGTTATGTGGTTTTAAACATGGTATATGGACTACAGGCTCCATTACTTCAGACTCAATTTTAAATGAAATCTTTTCAATTTCCTATTTCTCCTACGTAAAGCATTATACCAAATACATGTTGACTCTCCCTCCACCACACCAGTCATACCTTTTCACACACATTCATGACAGACCCACCACAACTGTCTTCCATGAACACAAGAGCAGACAAACCGCACATAGAATACTATGAATCTTTACTCAGAGTTAAGTTCAACTGACTTCAGTCCAGCAAAGGGGACAAGAAAATCACACTGACAGTGTGTAAAGAAAACAAAATGGCAGGAATTAAAGGCATTTGGATGTACAGAGCTCAGTTTTCCACGCAGCAACATAAATCCCTTTGTGTGGTAGCCTAAGGGTTAATCTGCTCTGCTGGAGATATACCAGACTGTTGGGGGTGGAGTTATTACAGTATTAAATTTAGTTCCTACCATAAGTCTGTGTGTGGTCTCTGCTGCCAACACTCCTTATTCCAAACCCAGATTACAATATCTGGTAACCAAGATAGAAAGGTTTATGAGATGCCATGTGAACCATCTCCTGTCACAGAACTTTAGGAAGTCCTGGACACTCCTGTAGCACTACCAGTACAGCATGAATCCCTGAATGCTGAGGTGACTTGTAGAAATGGTGTGCCTGAGGTCAATTCTCCCACAACCATCACAGCCTCAACTGGATCAGAGTCCCATAATGGGGTTGCGGATTCTCCATGTGAGGGTCCTGGATTTCCTGACTCTCCAACTGTTCCAGAACTATCTGAGCTACTTCCAGCCACAGCAGTGCTGCCTTCACCTCACAAATCAATGAGACTCAGGATATATTCTGTGAACAAACCTATAGGCAGCGGCAGCCAGAGAAGCTTGGCCGGGGTACCCATATCTTCTGTTGACCTCTGAGATTGGGCAGTGTATCCCGTTTCTCTAGTTAGTTGCTTATTTTGTTCATTCAGATTGTTTGGCTTTTTGACAGACTTTGGGGCAGGGGATGGATGTCATAATCTAAGAGTTAAACTCCTGCTCTGTAGGAGATATGCCAAACTGTTCAGGGCAGGGTTATTATATTATTAAATTTAGTTCTCACTGGAACGCTGTGTATGGTCTTTGCTCCCAGTACTCTGCTCCCAATACTCCCAATAACATTTACAAACCAACATTATTGGGGACAAGGGACAGGAAGAAAGGCCATTTCTTGCCCCCAATCACAATAACCAGTTTGCTTATCAGTTGCAATAAACCTAGATAACTCTTCCTACTAGGGTTGTGGGGGGAAATTGGTACATTTCGGGTTTGGGTTTATTGGTCCTGATTTTTTTCAGTAAAACTGGAATAAGCTGAATACCCATACAAGTTCAGGTTCATTGTAGTCTATGGGGATTTTTTAAAAAGCTCCTGTGGGGACCTTTTTGGAGGTAGAGTCACCAAATTCGCAGTGTGGCTGCAAGAGACTCTCCTTAGATGGTCACCAAAGTTTGGTGAACTTTGGGTCAGGGGGTCCAATTTTATGGGCCCACAAATGGGTTGCCCCCATCCTCCAGGCATTTGCGAGCTGAGCTGTCCATCGGTTTTCAGGTTCAGAAGTTCAGCATAGCCGAGGACTGGTAGAAAGAGCTGATTGGCAGACTGGCAACTCAAAGCCTGGGGGTTCCCTTCAAATTTGGGGTACATAGCTTGATGCCCATGCAAATTAGCTTCCAAACTGAGGAAAATGGGTTACATGCAAGAAAAATAAAGCACGGAAAACATTTCTTTTGGTGGCAAATGACATCCTGTGAACAGTCCTTTATTATAGTTATCAAAAATCTGATTTCAAGAGATGGTCACGTTGTGGGGAAACAAAGCCTCTACTCGGGGGACCTTCAGTTTGACAGCAGGGGAGGGTGATATCAAAGCCAGCTGAAGTCATGACCAAGGCAGCTCTTTGGAAGGAGATTGCTAATCTGCATGGATGAGTAGTCTTCTTCAAAAGCCCAATAAGTAGCTGTAGAAGTGGTCATTTTTTAGTTGGAGGGTATATCCCTCTGGATGGGACTGGGTGAGCCCCATCTTTTAAAATGGCCCTTCCAGATTAGTTGGGTCTGACCAAGTTGGCTCTGATTACACAACCCCTACCTCAAAAGGGCCCCAACTATGGGGCCCTAACAAAACCAGTCAACGATAGAAAAATGGGAGAAAGCACAGAGCCGTGCATCTGAGCAAAGGTGAATAGCAGAACCTGAAAAAGCTGAATAACTAATTATTCAGCTTTTTTGGGAATTGCCTATTTGGCTTCGGGGAGATCCTTAGGTTTTGATATTCGGTAAAACTGAAACCCGAATATTGCAGAAACAGCTAATTTTGGGTTTATTTTCGGTTCAGGTATAACAATATGCACTACCCGACTTCCTACTTTGCAAACTGGAAGTTCTATTATTTATACTCCAGATCCACATGAAAAAAAATACTTTTCCATCATGTTTAATCAGAACAAAAATGTGGAGAGATTGGGTGGTTGTGGTGAGAATCACTAGGCATTTTTTTTGTAAAAATGAAATGGGGGAAGAGAACATCAGGATAGCTATCTATTTTTGTGGTGCTCCTCCCCCTATTATCTGCCGAAGTCCCAGTTAAAGATACAGTTCTCTTGTACAGTTAGGCTTCTGACAGAGGTATTTTATGAACACTTTTTTTTGTTCCTTTTACTCTCTCCCCCATCTATAATTATGTATGTGAGAGAGACAGACAGACCTAGAATTATATCTAGATATGATTACTACATGTGCTTATCCCAGTAGCACTAATATGGAGGGAACTGCTTGGAAAATAGCACCCTCATCCAAGCCTGTATGACACCCTTTGGTGTGTGGGGTCTCTCAGAAGGCGATTGTCTCACAAATGTTCTTTAACATCTACATGCATCCCTTTGCCCATCTTCTCTGGAAATTCGAGCGGGGTTGTCATCAGTATGTGGATGACACCAAGATATATTTGCTAATGGATGCCCAGCCAAATACCATTCCAGATACTTTGGTTTGGTGTCTGGGGGCCATGATGAAGTGGATTAAACAAAGTCATCTGAAATTAATTCCATTGAAGACAGAGGTCCTGTGGCTGGTTCAACAGAGGGGCAGAGATGGGACACATGCTCCCAAATCTTGACAGGGTGCAACTAACACCAGCACCTACTATGAAGAGTTTGGGCATGAAGCTGGATGCCTCCTTATCAATGGAAGCCCAGGTCACGAATGCAGCCAAAATGGTGTTTTTCCATCTATGCCAGGCTAAGCAGCTGGTGCCCTACCTGTCCCTCACTGACCTAGATACAGTGATCCATGCAATGGTCACCTCCTGACTAGACTACTGCAACTCACTGTATGCAGGGCTGCCCTCTCCCAGTACATCCTCTCCCAGCACATCCCTCAAAGAGCTTTAAACTCATCAAATAACAACTTGTTAGTGGTCAGCCCAAGAAGTATCCAGCTGTCTTCAATGAAAGCCAGAGCTTTTTTGGGTCTGGCCCCAGCCTTGTGGAACTCTCTGTCAAATGAGACCATGGCCCTGCAAGACTTAGCTCAACTCCACAGGGCCTGTAAGACAGAGATGTTTCACCAGGGCTATGGTGGAGGACAGTGATGGTTCCATCATAAGCTGGCCTCCCTGTTCCTTCCTGTTCCATCTTTAGTCTACTTTTTATATGCCTGCTCGCTCTCCCACCAGAATGTTCCAACCACTATTGATATGAAAGGATCATTGAAGTTATTAGATTCTAGATTTTTTTGTTTTAAACTATCCAATAGTATAGTTTTAATTATTGTTAAATTGTATGATACTGATTTTATGACCAATTGTATTTCTATGTTCGATGTGAGCCCTGCCTTGGCAGGGAAAATGTGGGATAAAAATCTATTAAAATAAAAATCAAATAATAAAATTAAAAGACAGGCCAGGAGATAGAATAGGGACACAAACCATGGGGGAGGGGGGATTTGAGAATCCACTTCAATCACACTGCTATAGTGGGCAGCTACTTAGGAGAATTACACCCAGTTAAGACTCAGCATCTGCTTTGGATGCCTGGTTCATGAAACCCAGCCAGAAGCTCATTTGCCATGTGGAAATACTAATGGAGGGTGGGGATGGCACTAAGTTCATATGTCAGCTACGTATAATATGGTGTTCAAATTTGTATTATCATCCAGTGAATTTGTTAACTTTCACATTATCACTAGGGGAAAAAACCAAACATTTGTTTCAATTCTTCATTGTCAAAAATCGTTTGGGAGGTTGGTCAAATGGTCCCAGGTGGACCTACGCTAATTTCCTTTGGTCTGGAATCAGACTCTGGCCTTGTTGACCAGTATTTTCTGCTAATCATATAGTTAGAACATTTAAATCACTCTCTGTATGTTCGCTTAATTAGAAAAGCTAATTTAAAGGACACATTGTAATTAATGATCATCAATCCATGTAGAGATCTTATTTCAGAAAATAAGCAACAGAGATTTTCCTTCCTACAGTAGCCGCAGTCTGATTATATTTGTAGATGCAACTGAAACACTGAGGTACGTATTGAAAGTTTCTGTGCCGAATCTATTACAGCTCCAGGGAGTCCAATTAAGGGAATACCATTAGCAAATACTTAATGTCTGTCTCAAATCAGAGTAAAACTGAGAGCTGCCTTAGAACAATGTGCTTTTCAACCCACAGCTGTCAGCAACAGCAGTGCAATCTTCTGGTTGAGCTTTAGACACTAATCATACTATTTCATAAGGCACAACCCAAGAATTCTGTCCTACTTGCTGGCAAACATAAGGAGCAATGGCCACAATACTGCTCATCTTGGTTGCAATGTTAAAACTAGGGTCACTGTTGGCTACTATTTTTTTCTTTAGTGAGAATAAAATGGTTGAAATGGACCACTGTGTTATTGTCTGTGATTTGAAATGAACACTTTTTGCAAAAAGCGCCCCCCCCCCACTTTGGGCGATATTTTGGAAACTTCATATGCAGCGGGTTCAAAAGTGTCCCCATCAGGATGAAATAGTGCTTTCTACCCTCACTCTCAATTGGCTGTGTGATATCACCATGTCATCCCCTATTGGCTGGGATCCCATATCAAAGAAATAGGAGGAATTTAAAAGAAAAAGTGGTGTAGATGCAGCTGTCAATCAGGCAAAGGAAAGCACATAAATAACTATGATAGAAATGACCAAAAAGATTTGGGAGCCGCTTCAGTCCTCCTGAAAGCATCCCTTTTCATGCTGAAAATGCAATGCAGATATCACAACTTCTAATAACCTGTGCAAAAAACAGTGGCTGGGCTGGTGCTTTCAAGCCCACATCAACCCCAGTTATGATGTTGCCCTGCCCCCCAGAGGGCAGCACACACATATAAATAGGATTCAAGGTATTCTCTTTTTTGTTGTAGCACTGGCAATCTGCAGTGTAAGAGAGAGTTCATGGCGTGCATTGCACAGTACATTGTTCAGCACATGACAGGCAGTTTGCTTCTCAGTATGTGCTTTACCCCAGAATGACACCTTCAGGTTGAAGGGTGAACCCCATTTCATGGGGTTCAAAATATTGAAAGCAGCAATTATCACATGATGAATTCTCATGAACAATGAATTCTTAAAAGCAAGTATGTTGTTGGGGTCAGGGTACCACACTAAGACTAAGTTGTTTCCAGGTTCAAATCTTTACTCAGCTATGTAGCTCACTGGGTGATCTTGGGTCAGTCACTCAAAGCCTAACCTAGCTCTCTCAGGATTGTTATAAGGATAAAATGAGAGAGGGGGGAACTGAGTGTGCCATTCAGAGCTCCTTGGAGGAAGAGTAGGATAGTAATAGAACAGATAGATGGACTAATAGCTCCAACATTGGCCTGAGATAGGCTGAGTTGCAGTAATGGGGAAAAGTTTCATGCACAGACTTTCTGGTTGTCATGTAAATGCTCAAGTTTGGAAAGCCATTGTTGCATGGACAGCCAATGAGACAGAATGGTCAGAGTGGGATCTAGCAATTCTGGGTTTAGATCCCTGCATATAGGCCAGTCACACTGTCAGCCTAGCTTACCTCAAAGGACTGTGGTAAAGATAAAATGAGTAAAGGAAAACCATGTATGCCACGCTGTATTCTCAGGAAAGTGGGATAAAAAATGCACTACACACTTACACAGATACATAAAGTTTGAGGAACCCTGAACAATGTTGGCACCTCAAAAGCCCTAAATAAAATCTTGGTGCATTACTCAAATGTAATACGCAAATGCTCAAATACATTTAGTTTTTAGCAAGTCCCATAAAGAAAGTCTAAACAGCTAGGTTAATAATTGTTAATAAGAGAGAGTAATTCCTTGCTTCCAGGTTAATTACATCAATGTTTACAAAATAGCTATGAAGACTTCCTAAAAAGGTACTTGCATTTTCAGAAAACAAGGTAGAGAAATGTTCACTTTTACCCTTTTAAAAAATAAAACTGTGTGCATTAAGCAGGAGCTGTTTTCTCCTTCTACCCATTCTAAACTACAATGAACTGCCTAGGAAGTCACAGTTATTAGTCACTGATCTGATATAATTTATTTATTCTGTATCTTTCCCTGGCTCATTTTTCATTTCTGCAGTTCATTTAACAAGATAGTATTGAATCATCTTTGTAGTAAACTTTTAAAAGTATATTTTAATATTTATTATTACCACTATGCATTGGTCTTCTTGTATCATGCATTCAGGGTTTGTGACTGGTCTGTTCAGATCCTGTGGGGTTAGAGAAAGAAATAATAGAAAGGATGTGTCTTTTGTTTCCACTTGATTTCCAGTGATGTTTCTCCATGGATGTCCAAGAGTATGAAAGGAAAACAACATATGAGAAGAGTGACTGGTCTTTAATGGCTTAAATAGAAATGCAGAAAGTCCCTATCTCCCAAACTCTTGTTATGCCCATTATGTGTGTAACGTACCACAGCCGACTTATGGCAACCTGGTAGGGTTTTCAAAGGAAGAGACTAAGGGAACAATCCTAAGCAGGTCTACTCAGAAATAAGTCCCATTTTATTCAATAGAACTTACTTCCAGGAAAGTGTTGTTAGGATTGCAATCTAACAGGTGGTTTGCCACTGCCTTCCTCAGCATAATGAACCTGGTACTCCTCAATGGTCTCCTATCCAAGTACTAACCAGGGTTGACCCTGCTTAGCTTCTGAGATCTGATGAGATCAGGCTAGCCTGGGCCATCCAAGACAAGGCATGCCCATTATAAACACCCATTAATGACAATACTTAGCATTTGGACATGATGCTCAAAGCACTTAACAAATACTGTCTCAGTAATTCTCAGAAGAGGCCTATAGCCCTGTAGTCTTGTCCTGTCCCCATAATGCAGATCTGCAGTTGAAGAAAGACTGCTTGCCTAAGACTACCTACTGAATTCTTTGGAGAGATGAGGCTTGGAGCAAATTCTCACCTTAGCACAATTCTATAATACATGTTGCTACATATTATGTTTTTTATGTTTTTTTAAAAATAAAGGATATCCTTCAGGCATCATAGAAAGGTAGAGAAAATGTAATAAGGTTTTGTTTCTGGTTAATACCAGGGATGTTCGATTATCTGTTACTTTGAGTTTGTGATCTGTTCATTTGTTGCAATAATCTCAGTCGAATGTTTGACAGCTAGCAGTTTCCCTGTATTCGAACAGTTGGCATTGTTTAATTGTGCAACACAGATGATTCCACATGCACTTCCACATATTTATGCTTTCCCACAGGTTCTCCTGTGCACCCCCAACATGTACCACCATGTTTAAATACACAAAACAATCATACTTGATAGCTTGTCATTTGTGAGTTGTCTTCCTGTGTCCCTATTGCTGACTGTCTCAGTGTTCGTTGATGACAACAGGCAAACTGTTAAAAACTGAATACATACGCATTCTTATACTGGCTCGTGGGAATTGTAAGGGCTTTTCCTGATGCTTCCTTGTGCATACACTGAATTATTGTCAAAACTTACAAATCTCAGGATGTGAAGTAAACAAAACAAAGACCAGAACTTCTGGAGATGTGCAAGTCACCTTAGGAACTGCAGTCTGATGCACAATTACCTGAAGAAAGTTCCAGTGAACTCAGGGAAGTTTCAAGAAAATATGTATAGGGTTGGACTGTAAGTCAAAAATACTAAAGATGCGAATTGGATGGCGGCTAATCAAAGTTTGAGCGGAATAATCCTATTATTTAATATAGATACTATGTTGAATCTAACTCCAAAAAGTAATAACCATAGAAAACGATAAGGGAAGGTTGTTAATCCTTGTTATTCAGGCACCTTGCTATTTCAGTTTGGCAAGGAAAGGAGAATGAGTCAGCTGATAATGTAAGGGTCGGGATAGGCACAGGGGGTATGCAGCAGACTGTATTGATGTTGCTGCCAAAGAGGTATGTGTTTATAGATCTGTGCTCAATTTGTTTCTGCTATCAGGGAGAGCTCTTTGGATTCGGAAACCAAGGAAGCACCATTGTTTACCTGTCAAATATTTGATCTCAGGGACGGTCTCTGTATTAACCTCTCTGCCCTTTTTTTCTGCCTTCTGTGACTGTGATAGTCCTTTCTGTGTGCGAGTGTACATCTTATAACAGTCTATCTTGTCTAAATTTGACAGCGAGGATCCCTTTGGTGCCAGGTAAATCCTTGGAGGAGTTAAACCCAGATATGTATGTCTCATGGGAAGTAATTTTAAGTAAGTAAATAAATAATTTGTTTTATACAAAATTATTTGCTTTAATAATGACTTTATTTACAAAACCAAATTAAGTTTTTTTTAAATAAAAAGGGAAAACAGTAACCAAAAAGGATCCCCCCCCACACACACACATACATATCTGCTAAAATCCAAGGAACTACTTTGCAACCATATAAGTATTTAGAGTTATGGAAAGAAATATAGTTCAGGCTGACATTTCCAGAACAAAAGTCATTCTCTTACACCGACATGGTTCAGCTAAAAAAGGAGACAAGTCTGTTTGCTAAGGAACATGTGCCTTTTGAGACTCCTACATTGTTGGCATCTCTTAACCAACCAGCCTCAAATTCAATAATAGTCTCCCTATTACATTATTGAAGAATTACTGACATTATGGTAGCTCTTGCCACAATTGCGCTGACAAGCTTCACCTCTTGTGTGAATGTATTCTGGCTTTTCTAATCTCTTTAGCATCATCCGCTGAACATTTTATTTGCAATTGATTTTTAAATTTACCTGTAATTGAAGTTTAAGTGTAGTTGCCTCCTTGCAAAAGGGACAATTAAGCACTGATTAAAAGTAATAGCAGAAGCCACCATTGTTTTGTTCTTAAGAGAATCAGTATATACAGCATGAATTACCTTTCTAGGGCAATAGATCCTTATAGAGCGGGAACAATGAAAATTTGATGGCGATATGTGTTTCCTAGTGCCTTTTTGGATAGTACTTCACATTCAAAAGAAGAAGAAAAATTGGTTTATGTGCCAACTTTCTGTACCATTTAAGGAAGAATAAAACCAGCTTACAATCATCTTCCCCTCCCCACAACAGACATCCTGTGAGGTAGGTGGGGCTGAGAGAGCTCTAAGAGCTGTGACTAGCTCAAGGTCACCCAGCAGGCTTCATGTGGAGGAGTGGGGAAACAAATCCAGCTCACCAGATTAGCATTTGCCGCTCAGGTGGAAGAGTGGGGAATCAAACCCAGTTCTCCAGATCAGAGTCCACCGCTCCAAGAACTGGTTCAAAAGGACGACATAAAACAAGGCAAATACAGACCACACAATATTCCTCTTTCCTACTTGTACTAGAGAGGCTTAAACACCTTCTGGTCTAGTTTATGTTTAGCTCGCCAGTCATGAGCAGGGAGCTTATTATTCGTTTAGCAATTTGGCTATTTGCAGGCAGTTCATGACTGATCGTTAAATAAGGTTAAGACTTCAAATGAGGAAGTTTGGTTTGTTAGAAAGCTCAATGAGCTCCAGCTTCAAGGTTACAGAAAGGCAAAGTTGTGTTTCACTGATGCAGTCCTCTGGAAACCCACCAACACTGAACAACTGAGCATTTAAGAGTCCAAAAAAGGGATTCAAGCATACTTTAAACGGTTTTCTGTTGCCCTTTCTTTCCAATGAGAGACTGACCGTTGGGTTACTTATCACGTATTCCAGCAGTACAGTGCACTGTAATTAGAAATATTTCATGCCTGTGCATTCTCACATGGCCCAATAGCAGTCTTACTTTCCCACTCCCCTCACAGACCCATCATTTCTGCATGCTGCTCAACAGTGAGCAAATTAATCAGGCAGCCACTGGCTGTATTTTTAAAATTGTCTTACTGTTTGGTATTCATTTAAGTCCATGTTCTCATCAAGATTATTTTGCATATGTGCATTTTTGCAAAAGTCTTATGCGAGTTGTAGTACTCTCCCCATGACATTTTAATTACTTAACCCAGGGGTGGAGAACATCAGGCCCGGGGGCCGTTTTAGGCTCGTGAAATCATTTGGTCTGGCCTTTCGTGGGTCCTGGCAGATCTCTAGCTCAGAAGGATCTAAGACTGGCGATCCGCCCCCTCCCGTGGACAGGAATAGCCTCTATTCAAGGCGGATGTGAGTTTGTTTTGCCGAGAAAAGGAACCCTTTTTCCCCCTTGCAGAAGAGTCGTTAGCTATGGAGCTGCTAGGACCACCCAAGAAACTATGTTATCCCTTTCCTACCCGGGCCGTAGGCCTTGGTCAGCTAATTTTTAAATTGATAATTTTGTATGGCCCAAGAATGATGTTATAAATATCCAAATGGCCCTTGGTGGAAAAAAGGTTCCCCACCCCTGACCTAACCCAACCATCCACAACCCTGTCAGAGAATCAACAGCCCACTGCAGAGATGCAGAAGTGGTTTACATGGCGGAAAGAAATGAAACACCTCCACCTCAGCCACTGTGTATGTATAAAGCTTGAGACTGATGGTGGCCATGAGCTCCAGCACTTGGCTCATAAGCGATCATGGTTGCTTGACTGCTAAATATGTTTGTCATGAAATGTGCAGCACCCCTAACTAGTACTTTGTAGAACCAGCAGCAGTCAGACTTACTTAGTACTACATCAATCAAAACTTCACGTCCCAGCTTTTGGTGTGCATTTGCATTGAGTCACATAATCGGAAGTCCAAGACTTGTCTCCCAAAGATCTGTATCCACTATCCAGGCTCAGGAAGCCAGAAAGCAAGTGCCTGCAGAGAAAAAGGCTTCTGTGCTAGAGCAGTGTTCATTGTGTTTTTAGCCCTTTCGGGAATAGAAAGCTTTGCTACCGTACCTAACTAGACCTAACACTTGAAGTTCTATGGTCAGAATTCCCAAAAGGTTTTTCTTTGTAAATAAAAGCCGAATCTGCCTCCAGTTTAGCTCAGCACCAAAGCATGGAGATAGGGAATAGTTCCAGGGAGCTGGGGAAAACATACATATGTTGCCTACATGATTCCCTCCCAAGGGAAAATAGCCACTTTTTTTCTTTACCACATAAAAATGCTAAGAGAATTAGATCATGGATCTCCATGTGCCTTGCTAAGTTAGATCCATACCCAGAGGTACCATTGTTCCAACTTCTGCTGCCCCATTATTGGACATCTCTTGAACATTTTCCTACCCCTTCGAATTATGATCACATACATTAACCAAAACTTGTGTTCACTTCCTCTACCTCTGGATTCTTCAATATCCCCTCCTGTCTTTTCTATTATTTAGATTGTAAACCTATTGAACAAGGACCACATCACTTCCATATTCTGTAAATAGCACTTAATGCTGATACCAACTGCTAGAATTCTTATTCTGTAGGGTCTGTGTGTTGAAGACAAAAGCCCTCTTTTCTGCTGTTTGCCACACTGCATCACAGCCGTTCGGAGGGAAGGCAGCATGGTATAGCCCGATCTTGTCTGATCTCAGAAGCTAAGCAGGGTTGGTACTTGGAAGGGCGACCTCCAAGGAGGACTCTGCAGAGGAAGGCAATGGAAAACCACCTCTGCTTAATCATTTGACGTGAAAGTCCCTTGCTGGGGTTGCTATAAGTCAGCTGTGACTTGACGGCATTATACACACATGCATACACACACACACACCATAGCTATTTAAATTTATTTTCATTTGAATAAGTTCTTTTCTGAAACTTTTTGTTTTGCCCATTTTTCATTACAAGTTTTGGCACAATATTCCCAGAGGGGTATTCTCTGTACCCCTTACCATCTGCCCAACCAAACTGATAGAGGGGGGGGGAATTAAGTCAATAAAGAAATAGATTATTTCCTTGGTCTTTATGATACTGCTGGGTTGGTGGGGGAGAGGAGCACTGCTTGGCTCCCCCCACCCCCATTATTCTGACGTTACCATTTTGCTGCCTGACTCTTAAAACTGAGTATATTCATTGAGTATATTGTATTCAAACATGTTGTCCACTGCTGCCTGGCAACTATGGTTTAATATGCAGTATATTTTGACCAAGTGCCAACATCATGAATGCCACCAGCTACACAGGTTCAAACTTACTGCAAAATATAGCTGATTTTAAATGATGCATGGCCGGTCTAATTCCAGCAAGGGAGTATTATGAGCATGTACCAACAGTGGCTACCCAGACTGGTGAACAAATCATGCATCTGAGTGCATTTGGTGCTTGATTAAACAGGCATTGCAAGCAACATTTTTGACCACATTTTTGGTGACAATTTCAGCATCGTTAATTGCATATTTTTGTGATTCTTCAGATCAGGTGAGAATAAAGACACTGAAAATGATGGGAGTTTAGAGGTAACAGTACGCTGGGGGGAGGTGTTATTTGCATGTGGAATATATAACATTGTTTCCTTGCTTCCTTTGTTTCACTCTCCAGTGCCTCCATTGCTTCTGTTTCTTGGGGTTGTGGGCGAGAGGAATATGAGATGCCCTCCTGCAAGTTCCTGAGGCTCCCCTGCTTGTACAGCCTAAAATCCCATTAATCTCTGGGACCAGGGAATCATATCTTATTCTTTATTGCTCCTTGTTTTTATCACTCCCCAATTTTCCCCTGAAGTCTTATTGCCTAGTCACATGACCCAGCATTAAGGTATATGTGTGTGTTTTAAATAGGGTTACCTGGTCCCTCCTCACCACCGGCGGGATGTTTTTGGGGTGGAGCCTGAGGAGGGCAGGGTTTGGGGAGGGGAGGGACTTCAATGGGGCATAATACCATAGAGTCCAATTGCCAAAGTGGCCATTTTCTCCCGGTGAACTGATCTCTATCAGCTGGAGATCAGCTGTAATAGCAGGAGATCTCCAGCTAATGCCTGGAGGTTAGCAACCCTAGTTTTAAAGTACAGCTCCTTAAATTTAGCCTTTGTTTGGATTTTATCAGGTTACCCTCTATCCAGTTTTGCTATTCACTGAAATAATGTTTAACTGTTTGTCTAAGCATTAGATATCCCTCCAGGTGTCATGGACTGTACAAATGGGATGAGTCCCCTCCTTCCTTGGATTACTGAAAAATGTATAGCATTGACTCTAGTAAAACATACATCTAATAGTGAAGAAAAATTATCCTGTTAGCTACACCAGTGTATTTTGTGTCTGTTAATGTTTATCTGGTTTTGTCCCGGTGTTAGCGAGACTTGACCTGGGACATATTAATTGTCTTTGCAGCCACTTTGATATTGGCTTTAATTGTAACACTTTAGTAACTATTTTCTGTCTTCATCAGAATATGTAACTCCTTGGCTGTACAATGCAAACTGCCATACTGCATTTGTTCATTATTGATTGCCTGCGATGGAATAATCTTCTCCCAAGCCATCCTTGAATCATAATGATCAGTTTGTCAGTGTGGTGAACAACTCTTATCTGGCCTGGGCTTTTTGCCTGAGGATATTAACTAACAAATTGATCCTGCCAGGACTCTCTTTTGTGTGCATTGTTTCTTAATTACATGATTTGTATGATCCTTCAAGCTCAATTACTCAATTTGAGAAGAGGCAGAGGGAAAATAAAGAGAAGACCAAAAGGCAGAAGGGATAGGGGAGGAAAAATAAAGAGCTCCTGCCGAAAAGGAAACAAATCCTAAAGTCACCAGAGATTCCTTTCCCTTGATAAACTGACCATTCATAATTCATACTGGATAAGGATACCTCTCAGTTCAAAATAATATGTTTTTATGCACAAAATTCAGTGGGAGAGTCTCCAGCTATAATGGTATTTGGTTCTGCATATTGTCCCTACATATGCATAGAATGCAAAACAGGCTGCTTGCTGAAGAAAGTTCTTTCCTGGTTTACTGTTTCTTTTGTTTGTTGGATACCAAAGACACTGCAGAATAAATACTTTACATTTAGGCTATGTACACATACTATAATTTATCAAGCTGAGAGAGCAAAAGGCATAGTCAAAATTATTCATTATACTAGGCCTGGGTCACATCAGGTAAAATAGCACTGCTCATACAATGATGTAAGAAATTGATGTTCAGGCTGGGTGAATGATGCCAACTATGCATGCTGTGGAGCAGAACCCCAGATAAAATAAGACAGATGGAGTATAATTATTTGTAATTTAAGTTTGAGATTATCAAAGCTCTGCTGTTTTTAGTCTCTGTCCTTGCTTTTCTCCTTACAGCCTGATCCAGCTCCAGTTTTGCT
Organism: Euleptes europaea; assembly: GCF_029931775.1. Lineage (NCBI taxonomy): Eukaryota > Metazoa > Chordata > Lepidosauria > Squamata > Sphaerodactylidae > Euleptes > Euleptes europaea. The sequence continues at coordinate 60,385,828 of NC_079316.1, read as the reverse complement.
AGAACCTTCTCCGAGCCCCCCCCCTCCGCCTTCTCTGGCTGAGTGCATGTGGCCTGAACAGTTTCAGAAAGCTCTCTTTCGTTGACTTGACTGCTAGACACAACTTTGTACTTGTAGTTTTGGGAGGGAAGCTCACTGGATATACTGAGATCCAAAGGTGATATAAGTTCAGGATCTCTTGTTTTAATTTAATGGTTCAGAGATAGTGATCTGGTCTTTGCAGGTAAATTGTAGAACTACATGATGCCATCTTTTGCAAAGAAGACTTTCAAGCAGCATCGTCCACCTGTCAGTTTGACTTTAATACTTCCAAATAAGTTGAAAGAAATGCTTAAATCTTAACTGGAAAAGAAATTTCATAAAAGGAACTTGAATATAGATGAAATGGATATAAAACACATTTTCTTGGTTCTTGTTCTACAACAGAAATGAAGATATCTTGAAGTGTTCATTTTCTGTAAACAAACCAACCAACCAACAAGCAAAGAAGTATCTACAACACTAATTAATTCCTATTATCTGTAAGCTATTCAATATGTGAGAGAATTTTGGGGGAGGAACACTGAAAAATTAAAGTTAGTGCATCTTTCCCTACAAATTTCAAGGCACATGAAATGAAAAACATAGATTCTGTTAATACACTTTATATCAAATGCATTTGTCTGTTACTAAGAGAGTCCTACTCAAGAATGCTTACAAAATAAGAAGCTGTGATGAATATAATGAAGGAAGCTGGGGGAATGTTTATTTTAGGCATGTTACAGAATTTCATGACAACTTAGGTTCAGTTCAGTTCAAAAGTGTGAATTTCTTTGAATAATTTCTCCATACTTTAGATTAAACTGGAATAATCTATTTTCTCAAACGTATTAATGAAAGGTGATAGTAGCCCTTCGGCAAGAAATGATTGACAAACATGCACATTGTCAAACTATGATTTCTATGACTGATCACGAGAGGTCAAAATAAGAGTACAGGAAGAGGAAAAGTTACTGGGTTTATCAAGAATACATGTTCTAATCCACATAAAAAAGAAATAGATACATTCCACACTGCTATATTCTATAGACAGAAGACCATTGGCACTCTGGCCATATTCATTGTACAGTCATTTTGAGCGTGTGATCATTTACCATACTCCTCTAAGTATGTAACTATTATGCCTTTTGAACATTCATATCTTATGGGAAAGGATAACTTAACCATGATTGTATATTTCATTGTTTGATTACCCGTTGCTAATGCAATGGGATTATGATTACAGCAGTTACATTTCTAAGGGATAATTATGCAGATAAGAGGTAATATCTGTAGATGGTGATTTGTTTTCACTGACAGAACTTTCTACCAAGTCACTTGTGCAGCCATACAATTGCATGAGAAAACAGGCCATTTATAAGATACATTCAGCTGTGTGCTTACTAAGGTGGAAGACTAGTGTAATATGACGTGCAGAGTTACTGATTGCACTGTTACTTATATTTTGTCAACCTATACTGAAGATTCTTATAAAAATATTAAAAAGTTTAAAAAAATCCTATATATGATGTGAAGGAAGGGAGAATGATAGCATAGTTCTTGAGTTATGTTGAAGCATTCTATTATATGATGAAATAATTGAGACCTACAAACTGTGGGCCATTTTATGAATCTGTAAGGATTGTTGAAAATGCAGGATAGACATTTTAAATAAATAAGCAAATAGTAGACCACACTGTATTTACACACTCAGCTGTACAAATGTATGAAATAAACATTTATACATAATCTGAATCCAGCCTTTATTGTGCAAGAAAAAATATATAAGGAAGTGGCAGAGCAGCACTTTGTTCCTGATGGGGCATTAGTTTCCTTTGACGGAATGTATACATGCTTATGATAGAATTGGAAATATAACAAATAATTCCTGAGTGTTACATTTCCTGTTGGATGTCAGATACTAGTTAAGGGGCCACTTTACACTAAATCTGTAGCTTCAAAGGGTCTGTTGACATGAAGGGCAAAGCAGCAAGCACTTTCAGGGCAAATTTGTTTATCCATTACTGTCTATTGAGTGGGACTATAAATGTATCTGATGCTCAATTAGGGTTTGAGCTTCCTTATGGATAGCATACCGTTTCATGCTTTTATATTGTACATGATTGCCATCCTCATCTATATATCTAATTCCCAAATGTGCCCCCTGCCTGCGGATACTTAAATCCACAGATATGGGGCACACTTGCCTACAACAGGTTTTTCTGCAGACTTGGGGGACCCCTAGGGTCTGCAGAAAAATCTTAAATCTTAAAAGGGTGGTTAAATCCCCCCTGATTTTTTTAAAAAGCATTCTCTGCACATGCGCAGAGAATGCACTTACCACGGGCAGCTGCCTCTGTGGCAGTAGAGCCCGGGTGTTGCTGGCAGGCCCATGCAGCTGGGCTGGAAGGTGAGCAAGGGGAGGAGAAGATGAGCTGTGAATGAGCAAAACAGTTCTCTACAAACCTGAAAAGGGACCCAGGTTTTCAGAAAAATCTGAAATCTAAAAGAAATACATTGAGGGATTTAAAAAAAACACAAATGAATTTTTTTGGCTTCATTAAAGTCTGTGGGGTTTTTTCTGAGGCTCTGGGGGGCTGTTTTTAAAGGTAGAGGCATCAAATTTGCAGCATAGTTGCAGGTTACTCTCCTTAGAAGAATTCCCAAGTTTGGTGAAGCTTGGGTCAGGGGGTCCAATTTTATGGGCCCCCAAAGGGGTTGCCCTCATTTATCCAGTGGTGTTTTCAATTGTTTCCAATGGAAGATTAATTATGAGGGACAAAAAAATTGGCATTCTTTTGCCATAGGTGACTATTGCTAAAACCTGGTTTTCAAAGTGAGAAGTGGAATTCTGGCTTTGGAAATGCTTCAAAGTCATGATGGCTGATGTGTGGTCCACCCTCCTTCTTTTAGCTCTTATTGACTGTGTCTTGACAAGATCAGAAAGATTGCTAGCATGTTGGTGTTCATTCACTGCAATGGCTGCAAAGGATGTTCTAGACTCCTTTTTATCAGGCAGGAAAGGAAGGAAGGTTCCTTCCAGTTCCTTCCTGCTTATCAACACTGAGCACAAGAAATTATCTGTGCTAGTGCGTGTTTACTGGGGGGAAATGTGATGAAACACTTGGAAAGTATCTCTAGCTAGGAATGAAAGAAGCCTAGATTGTACCTATTAGAAGAATTACCCAGGGATTTCTTGGAATTAGGTCATCTAGATGAACAACGTTGTCACCACATACATACATACATACATACATGTGTGTATAGCTGAAAGGAGTCCCTGGAAGTACATATAACTTCTGGGCTATTTCTCAGAGGACACCCAGGGAATGAATGAGTCACAAAATAAAATCCAAACTTTAAGCAACTGTCAATTCTATAAATATTTTATGTTGGAACTTGTGCCAAGGATCAGATTTTGATGATAACTGATTTTATGCAAAGTCTGATACAACGTGGGTTGGTTCATAAACTTTTGACACTGTATCAGCAACAACAAACTATGATGATTAGCAAGTTTAATAATGTTTATAATAACCTAGCTGAAACCTGTAATAATATCTTTCTCTGCTACTATCTTTCATATGTTCTTGATTACTACACCCCTAAGATTCCAAGTAAGATGAAAAAGAAACCACAGGATTGTTTGTCTTAGCCTAATGTTTAAGGACAGATCAGTTTTTGAGAAAGGAAAAAGTTCAGTCAAAGGAATGGTCAATGCACTAAATTTAGTCAAAACCAGGCACAAGCATCCAAAAAATTCAAGGCTTAAAAAAAAAAAACTTTACTATAATTTTTAGTAATCCAAGAACAAATATGGAAGTTATATTGTTCTTATGGTCCTTTTACTATTTTTGGCAATCTGTATATAGAAGCAATTCCAATAGTTTGCTGCACTGACTCCTAATCCACTTGAGTAATGTAAACAGAACATTTAATTTAAAGTATTCCCAAAGAGTATCTTAGTTTTTAAAATAATTAGTCAGAGTTGAACTTTCATGCCAAAATCAGTCTTGCAACTTCTGATTCCTGGTATATTTCAAGATTTTTGCCTTTAAGGTCCTAAACAGCTTAGAGCCAGGTACTTGAAGGACCTCCTCCTTCCATACTGTCCAGCCTGCCAGTTAATACCCTCTTCTCAAGGTGTGCTCCCTGTGCTCCCACCCAGAAAGGTGAAGTAGGGTTGCCAGATACTGCCTGGCAACTCGTGGGGGAGGGGGAGGGACTTACCAGCAGGAAAACTAGGCCTAGGACTGCATTGCCAGTGATGTGGTTACATCACTTCCAGTGTACACTTCAGAGGACACTCTAGTATTTGGCCAAAAACGCTATAGTATAAGTCATTTTTACTATACAGTTTTTGCCCCTATACCAAAGTGTTCCTGTCAAGGCTGACCTTGCCTTGGTGCAGTAATGTAACCAAGTTTACCTGGGTTTGGTCTCAGTAACTCCTTGCGTAACACACCATAAAGCAAAAAGGAGGGCTTTATTGAAGAAGTTTAAGAAATAATATTTAAAACAAACGCATATAGTTCAATGTCAAACGTACCAATAACAAAACTGACTAGCTATCTTACTTACTAAAGTACTAACACAGCACAGTTAGTTCTTAAGGCAAAGAGCTTCCATAGCATAATATACATATCTTCCTGCTAGCAAGGAGAGTAGGAAGGAAAGGGTAAGGGGATAAGGATTCTTCACTCTAACTACACTTACAGAAAGTCACTGACTATAATCTCCTGACCTCCTCAACCAATAAGTGGGCAATATCCATGGAACTTTCCAGGGTTAGAGTGAGTTCCCCCTCCTATACAAGATCCACAGCTGAATTGTGTGAGCTAATTAACTGGCCTGAGAAGATGTCCTTGACAAGAAGCCGCCAGTGTGGGGGGTGGCTAACACCTGCAGAGAATCAGGGAACTTAACTGGAAAATTCCTTTCTGTTGGCTCCTCTCTTGACAGTTCCTGTGTTGCCATTATTATGCCACTTCCAACGCATGCCAGAATGGCCATCGCTGAATTGCTAATGCAGCTCAAGGCCTAGTTTTTCCTCCAGTAAGCAACCTGCTGGTCAGCTGATTGGTGTCAAGGGAGGGGCCTTGGAGTAGGGGGCCTGGCAACCCTGGGTAGGTGGCAACCACAGACAGGACTTTTTCAGTGGTAGTACCTTGCCTTTGGAATATTTTCCCCTTTAAGGCTTGCCTGCTTTCTACCTTACTGTCCTTTGGGTGATAGGCCAAAATATTTCTTTTACCCTGGCTTTTAATTGAGGCATTCCATCTTTTTTAGCTGTTCAGCTTGAGGACTAATGAATATCATTTTAGGCTGTTGAATTTAGTTTTATACAGTTTTTATGTTCTTGGTTTGGTTCTATGGCTTTTATTGATAATTGTTATCTTTTTATGATTGTATTATATAATTTTTATCTTGTGAGCTGCCTTGATAGGTCTCCACAGAGACAGCTAACTTGGCAAAAAAGTAATAACCATGTAACTTAATTTGGAAAAAATAGATTCACATGAACAAAGCCAAGTAGCGTCAGGTTTTCTTATAGATTAGTTGTTTCTTTATTGTTCTGTGTGGCCCAGCTTCTGAGAAATAACGATGGTTCCATTTATAGGCAAGAAGTCAGTGAATTTGCATTTCCACCAAGATTTTGCAACAAAATATCATGCTATCCTAGCCATTCAAGCGGGTTGGTTTTTCCCCCCTCTATATCTGAGAAATTACAGCCATTTCCGCACCAATTGTTTGCAGTGTTTCATGAGATGCTTTATTTTCTTGTGTCCAAACCATTTCCTCTCCATTTGGTACTGGAAACGTTTTGCAACCGTTTAATGTCTGTGTTATCTGCTAACACTTATACAACATTGCTTCCCCTTTCACCATTTCAAGGACAGCTTCCCCCCAAGTGCAGACATGTTGGAGATGCTATTTTCATTGCTATTCATTTCTCCGCCTCTCTGCTCTCTACACCCACTTTGTTGCCCTTCCCTCTCCCAGTCCCCCTTCTCCTCCTCTCACAAACCATTTCCCTACTTTTCATTTTTAAAATCTGATTTATTTCAAGTAGCGAAGGAACGCTGGGAAGTTGGAATGTTGGAACATTGTACTAACCCTCCCCATTGTGCATGGAATCCTGATTTTGTGGTGGAAAGCCAAGAGCAAACTGCTGCTTTCAGTCCTGATTGCTGGGAGTGATACATCGGACTGTACTTTCCCACCAATGGCTTCAGATAGCCCCTTTGCCCACATTAAACAACCACCCTCACCTCCATTTTCACTTCCTGCAGTTGTTAGTACCAGTGATCTAAAAATCATATTTTGGAGCCAGCCACAATGTTCCACTGATCCCTGCAATGTGCCTGACACAAAACAAAAGATGCCCCCAAGGGAGGCAGAATGCAGCCCTGCACACAAAACTGTGGCCAGGGGCTCTGTAAGAACCCCTAACACGCCCTAGGAGTTTGCTCTCCTTTCCGTGTGGACAGTGGGAGCTGGCAGGGGCACTGTGGTGCATTCCAGCGTGGTGTAGTGGTTAAGAGCAGTGGTTTGGAGCAATGAAGTCTGATCTGGAGAACTGGGTTTGATTCCCCACTCCTCCACATGAGCGGCAGAGGCTAATCTGGTGGACTGGATTTGTTTCCCCGCTCCTACACACGAAGCCAGCTGGGTGACCTTGGGCAAGTTACAGCTCTGTTAGAGCTCTCTCAGCTCCACCTACCTCACAGGGTGTCTGTTGTGGGGAGGGGAAGGGAAGGTGATCGTAAGCCTGTTTGAGTCTCCCTTAAGTGGTAGAGAAAGTCTACATATAAAAAACAACTCTTCTTCTTCCTCCTCCTCCTCTTCCTCCTCCTGGGCAGGGACAAGAGGAAGAGCTGGAGGCAGCCAGCAACCCCCCACATGTTCTTTCCTTTGGAGGTAGGTAGGATAAGGAGGATAAGAACTGCATTGCAGTTAGGGTTGTGGCATCAATTTTCAAGAAAGGAATACAATGGGGCGGTGACCAAGTACAGCACACCACTGAAGAAGGGGGAGCTTACAGCATGACATCAAGAATGACACTACTCAGGAAAAACAAATTGTTTAGCGAACGTGCAGATAGGTATAATGTGCTCGGGGGAAAGGATACAATGGCGAAAGAAGCTTCAAGTGAACAAAAGAGAATCAGAGGGGTCTGGAGACCAAGTCCTATGAGGAAAGGTTGAAGGAGCTGGATATGTTTAGCCTGAAGAGGAGAAGACTGAGAGGGGATATGATAACCATGTTCAAGTACTTGAAGGGCTGTCATATAGAGGAGGGTGCCGAGTTGTTTTCTGTTGCTCAAGAAGATCGGACCAGAACCAACTGGTTGAAATTAAATCAAAAAAGTTTCCATCTAGACATTAGGAAGAATTTTCTAACAGAGCAGTTCCTCAGTGGAACAGACTTCCTCGGGAGGTGGTAAACTCTCCTTCCCTGGAGGTTTTTAAGAAGAGGTTAGATGGCCATCTGTCAGCAATGCTGATTCTGTGACCTTAGGCAGATGATGAGAGGGAGGGCATCTTGGCCAGCTTCTGGTCACTAGGTGTGTGGAGGGGGAAGGTAGTTGTGAATTTCCTGCATTGTGCAAGGGGTTGGACTTGATGGCCCTGGTGGTCCCTTCCAACTCTATGATTCTCTAAAAACTTTGAATTCACTGCCAAACCTATACAATTGACCACGAGGATACTCTAGATAAGTTATTGGTGTGGAAATGGCCTACACTGCAGCATAGGAAAGCACATAAATAAAAGAGAAGGTAATGTGCCTTTACGTCATCAGAGGCCATTAGGAGGTTGCACATAAAATGATATAGTCATATGTAAGATATGATCTGATGTGTTATCTGTCATTAAAGGGCCAAACCATTCTGAAGACTGTGGTGCATCCTCCCTTTCAGCCCTTGGCCTTGCTGTTTCTTGCTTTATCTATTATTTTTTCATCTTTAACCTGCCTCATATTTATCATAAATGTCCCTTGCCAGTCAAAGGAAGTTACAATGGGCTCTCTCCTCAACAACACTGCACAGGGTATGAGTAAATGACAGTGGATCCATCCACAGAGTGCGTTTCTCAGCTTTGTGGTGATTATGACCATTGGGTAGAGCTGAATATTTCTACTACCATTTTAAAAGTTCAATTTTATTTGATTGCTGATAAACCCACAGCTGCCACTTCCTTTTACTACACAGATTGCTAATGACATTGACTTTGGTTAGGGAGTTGCAGACAGCTTTTTAGTGTCATAGAAAAGGAAAAGAGACAAAAACACAGGTGAATTATAATAGAAACCAGTGAAGCATTGCCTTCATAGGCTGTCAACTTCCACAAGAAGATGGTGCAAATACTTGTCAGTCATTCTCAGCTCTATTTGGTGCTTTTTAAAGCATTCAGTGGCAGTCAGTGCTGGGAATATCCCTGGAGGGTGGCTTTATATAAGAGAGAGAGTAAGCAGAAATACACCATGAGAGACAGGATAACAGAGAATTCCCTCTCACGGCTTCATTGTCTCCTGTTCTACCAGACTGGTAGTTCTGCAACAGTTCTAAGCCCAAAGGGTTGGGAAAGCAGCCACCCACCCATCTGTCATGCCTGCTCTAGTTGAAAAACCCTTGCCAGCTACCATTTATGAGTCAAAATGGAACACCTTCCATCATGTCTGGACCCAGACATCACTGCTTCCTAGGGTTGCCAGGTGGCTTGGAATGGCAGGCAATTGCCCACCAATCCATCAGTTCGCTCACAGTAAGGATTGCACGCAGCCACAAGCAACATGATCTCATCACTTCCGGTTTACTTCCAGAAGTGCTGCAGAGCAATGGGACGATTTACCACTAAAATGGGGGGTTGAGTGGTAAATCGTCCCGTTGCTCTGCGGCGCTTCAGGAAGTAAATCGGGAGTGATGGGATCACGTCGCTTGTGGCCATGCATGCGCAATTCCCACCCCAAAAATCTCCTGCTGAAGGAGAGTGGGGACCTGGCAACCCTATTGCTTTCACAAGCACCTTTTTATTTTTTGTTTTAAATATATTTTAAATTTCTGAGAGCCTGTTTGAGAGCCAATTTTAGCTGAAAATTAGGATATATTGTTCTTTTGTCTTCTAAATGTGTGCATGCAGGAGCAGGAATCTTTCACCAGCCCAGTAGATGCTGCTTGATATTAATAATGTTAATAAAATAATGTAAATAAATAACAGAATACTCAATGAAGAAAGATTTCCATTACAGTGGGACCATGGCCACGGGGGAATCACTAGTTAGTGCTGCTGTGCATGATTCAGGTTTAGGAAACTTTAGCGGCTGTAGTATAACTGTTAACCAATATTTCCCAGCCTTTCACTTTAAATAAAAATATGAATACATTTGGTGAATATGATTACTAGGGTTCCAACTCTGAGTTTTTGCTGGAGATCTAGGGGCATAGCCTGGGGAAGGAAGAGTTTAGATGGAGGGGGGAGCTCATTGGAAACATGATGCCATAGAGTTCACCCTCCAAAGCAGCCATTTTCTCTAGGGGAAACCAAATCTCTATCATCTGGAGATGTTACAATTCCAGGAGATCTCTATTTCCCACCTGGAGATTGGCAATCCTACAGGGGTTCATAGAAATCTTGATAGTAGTACTTTAAGATCAGGATGGTACCCTCTTTGAGGTTATCAAGATACTTCTCAACAGAAGGGTTGCACTGCCTGTGGAGAAGGAGGAGGAGGAAGAAGAGTTGGTTTTATATGCTGACTTTTTCTACCACTTAAGGGAGACTCAAACCGGCTTACAACCACTTTCCCTCCCCACAACAGACACCCTGTGAGGTAGGTGGGGCTGAGAGAGCTCGAACAGAGTTGTAACTTGCCCGAGGTCACCCAGCTGGCGTCGTGTGTAGGAGTGGGGGAACAAATCCAGTTCACCAGATTAGCCTCCACCACTCATGTAGAGGAGTGGAAAATCAAACACGGTTCTCCAGATCAGAATCCACTGCTCCAAACTACCAACCACTACACCATGCTGGCTCTCATTATATGCTTCTATTGTGACTTGCAGAACTTACCTCATTCCTTATTCCTAGTTATTCAGCTTCCAAAGAGTTTGCACTGAATAGAAAGTAGATGCAAGATCTGTGCTGGGCTTACAGATAGCCATTTAGTCACCACTGAAGGAGTCATATGATTGGCTCATTGTCTTTACATGTGTGCCATAAGTAAGATGAGGGATGGTCTAGTAATTCCTTATCTGGGCAGGTGGAAAAACATTCATTCATTTCTGAATGAACGGAGTGCTCTACGTCCTGTCATGCTAAAAAAGGTTGTATGAACTGGCCCTTACCAACTGTTGTTAGATGCAAATCCTGATAGTTGTCTCTTGCATGTGTTTCAAATAAAAGCAAGTTGTGTTGCAAGAATAATAGTACAAACCTGAATAGTTGAAATGAGACTGCATGTTTGGAAATTTTACTGATGAGGAAGTTGGCCACACTGATTATAAAGCTTTGGGTTATGTGATAATTATGGACTTGGCTCAACAAATAGATTTTCTTGGAGGTAGGATAAAGGATGTGTGATGTTATCCCATCCGTTTGACCAGGATGAACTCATATTTCCAAGAAATCACTGAAAATCTTGTTTATATTTGACACGGTATAATTCTGATTCAGCTATGTACGCATATACAATCCCTTTTTCTTTTTCTTCACCATCCAGGTACTTCTTTGTTCTCTTTTTCTCACTGTCCTGTAACTTTTTAGTTCTTGAGTGTTCTTAGCTATTCATTTGTTACGATATGGACCGCTTGTATCCTGGTGTGCTAGGCCAGGTCGTCTCGGGTTACTGCCGGCTACTGGTCTTGAGAGCAGGCTGTTATTTCAGGAATACAGGATTCCGGGGGAGTCCCGCCGGGAGCTGGAAACCAAAATAAGTCTGCGTGCAGAGGCGAAGTCAAAAGTGCGGTCCAAGGGTCAGAAGTCCATTTATCAAAGTCTAGGAGCGTCAGCAACAAAAGTCAGAGATCCTTTTGCAACAATTGCTTTCGCAATGTCTGTCTGTTCCAAGCCTGGGTTTAAGCTGTTCCTCTTTGCCTTAGTTCTCATCCTCAGACAACTCACAGTCTTGCAGCCGTCTCCTTAGTGCCTGTAGGCGCACACTACTCCTTTTACTTTGCAACTCCATTCTCCCTTTTTGCCTGTGCTGTTGAGTGGCTTCAGGTGAGCTGGGTGGGTCCTGCTTCTGTGGAGTTACAGCTGCATCTGGTTGTGTCGAAGCAGGTGATTCTGTGTTTACTTCCAATTCCTCAGCAGGGCTGGTGTTTACTCCTACCCGTTGTCCTTCACCCTGCCCTGCATTCTCAGCTGCCTGAGATGCAATGCCCGTTATTTCTCCCTGCTCAGGCTCTTCCTCTGATGATGCTTCACCTGTTGAAGTCTGGGCCATGACACCCGGACTGGTCATGGCAACCCCAGTCAATGTGTGCCCCTGCCTCTCCAGAGCAAGCGGCAAGCCTAGAGCTGCCTGGAGAGGAGCGTTCTGTCATCCTGCGAGCCGGCAGTCAAGGAACAGAGGCCAGGTCAACCCTCCAGTGAACCAGAGGGAGTCCACCGTTCACAGTGCCCCCATTCCAGTGGAAGCCATATTGTAGGGAGCTGACAGCACGCAACCACCGGCAGCGCTCCCCCCACCCCCGAGCTGATCGACTTAATCAGTTAAGCATTAAGAGACTTTAAGACAAACAAATAAACACCATTTCTCCGGCTATGCAAAGGAATGCCTTCCCGGACATCGCGATGTGCAACCAGTGTATGAGCAGCAAAGCCCATCAACAAGAGATTTCTGATTCCCCCAGGGTTGCGCAAACCAATGCAGACAGTATAGTCTACCAAATTATCATACTCCCCCACCCTGGCAGCCGATCATTAATCCTTTTGTCACCTTTTGTCTTAGCTTGGGAACCGCGAGGGTAATCCCATCACCCTCCCCCTCGGAAAATAGTATAACTGGGGTCCCCGAGGTCCATACGTTACCTTCCCTTGGCTTCTTTGCCATTACTTGGCTTCTTTGCCATTACTCTGTTAGTTGGACATTGCATAGCCCACCCCCACTCTCTCTCCCTCCCTGGGAACCCCTCCACTCTACCCCTTTTTACCCCAGGGTTTTAGTCCATGGAACTTGGGACATCCCCTCTTCAGGACAGGTACCGTATCACCCGTCATCACCTCCTGCCACATTGGCTACCATCACTCTTCTCCTCCCTTTTGCTCTTAGAATCTGTATGAACGTTGTATATATGATTTTTATATGCTTGTGAACATAATTAATTGACTAAGTAAAAATCTTTAAACTGAACCCATTTGCCTTCGTCTATCCTATTGAATCTCGGATTGGACTCCCGTAAACATTGGTTAACGATCCCAGGTTATGCCCACTGCCGGTTATTGAACGCTAATTTCCCCAAATTATTCATAACTGACCAATTAGGTTAACACATTACACTGGATCAAGGAAACAGCTAGTATTGGGAAGTTGATTGCTCTTTTTCCCCACTCTGTAAAAAGTGAGAATAATTTGTGCTGCTCTTGACCACTGCACCATGCTGGATCTCAATCAGAGATCATTGGAAATAGAAGATGGACAGCCCATACCTGAGCCTTCAGCGGCTGCTGTGGCGCCTCCAAAGTCGTTTCTTGGCTGCCGAAAGGCTTTAAAAAGCCTTTTGAAGGTTTTATTTTTATTTTTCGTCCTTTTGGGTCAGGAACAGGCTGTAAGTAATGGTGGGCTTCCTGAATTTTTTTTTTTTTAATGCCATATGCTTTGACTTCCCTCTGTTCTCATTATGCCTTCGGGTGCATGTAGGAGCCATTTTGCCCGTGTCTGTCATCAGAGAGCCTCATATGAGACTTCATTGGGGGCGCTGCTGCTGCTGTCAGGGGAAACTCTTCCATCAAGGCTGAGTTTCTTCTACCTGCTCAGCTCCAACTCCTGGCTGCTGCTCTTGTTTTATTGTTGCAATGTGATTTTTTATTGTTACTCATTTTTTTAGTTTTGTAACCCCCTTTGAATCCTGCAGTGGAAAAGTGGGATACAATATTTAAATAAATAAGGTGCATAGGAACTAAAAAGGAAGAGTTACCCAAGCTGACCTCTCATGGCTTACTGGCTTATGGGACCTGGCAGCATTAATGAAGCCCAAAGCCTACTTGTGTAATGGTGAGGATAGTGATGCTGCTTGGCTAATCTTGAGCAGTGCAGGTAATGAAAAGCCAGTTATACTATATGACACTGTGCTGAGGCTTCAGCCAAGGGAGTGGTTGCCCAAACAAGGAACATGGTATAGAAAACAGTCTCTGGTCTTATTGAAGCACAAATTAACCTGCATTAACTTGGGGGAAAGTCATTAAGCAGAAAAGTGCATTTCAGAGTAGCCATTTAATAATATGCCATAAGTCAGCTCAATGCCAGTCTTTTGACTTTATGGCAGGGAATGGGAGTCACTGCTTGATACATGTATTATTATCAAGGCTCGGTAATGCTCATATCATTTGGCCCTAGTTTGAAATGTGTAAGCAGTCCGAGAGAGGAAGTGCATGGGAAATAAATAAGGCCTGAGGCTGAGCAGAGACTTTGGTGCTGGACCTTTGAGAAAGGTAAGTTTACTTTGGGAGAGAAGGTGGCATGGTATAGCCTGATCTCGTCAGATCTCAGAAGCTAAGCAGGGTTGGTACTTGGAAGGGAGACCACCAAGAAAGATTCTGCAGAGGAAGGCAACAGAGTGGGAGATGGAGGAAGGAGGCTGGCAAAGGAGAGGTGAGATAGCAGCCAGGGAAATTGCTTCAGGAGAGAAACAAGAGACATCTGAAGCAGCTAAAGATGCCCACACAGGAACAAGACAGGAGTGTCTGGACTAGGGCTGTCGATTCGGTTTGTCCAAACCGAAAAAACAGCTGAATTTTCCGCAATTCGGGGGTTTTCAGTTCGGATGGAACCAAACTGAAAAAAGGCAGGAAAACGACGCCCCGAATTCAGCAAATTCGGGCCGATCGCCAAATAAATTCGGCAGGTCCGGCATTCCCGAACCTGCCTTTTCCCGCCTTTAAAGACCCACTGCCCACTTTCCCGGGACTCCCAAGAAACCGGGTGGGGGGTCTTTAAACTCCCCACAGACTCCAGGGACTCTTGCCTTCCAGCTGGGAGGCGCAGATCTGTTCCCCCCCCCCACGTCTTCACTGGGCTTTCCTGAAGCCGGGCAGAGGGCGCTTTAAACAAATCTGCGCCTTCCAGCTGGAAGGCACAGATCTGTTTAAAGAGCCCCCCGCGCGCCTTCACGGGGCTTCCCTGAAGCCGGGTGGGAGGTGCTTTAAACAGATCTGCGCCTTCCAGCTGGGAGGCACAGATCTGTTCCCCCCCCCGCGCTCCTTCACGGGGCTTCCCTGAAGGCGCACGGGGGGCGCTTTAAACAGATCTGCACCTTCCAGCTGGAAGGGGCAGATCTGTTTGAAGAGCCCCCCAAGTGCCTTCATGGAAGCCCTATGAAGGCCCGCGGGGGGGCTCTTTAAAGACCCCTGCCCCCTTCCCGACTCTTGGTTTGAAGTAGTGGGCTCCGCCTGGGCAGGCAGCGCCCAGCACTTCAAAGACCCGGCTGAATTTTTCCCCGAACTCCGGATCTCACACCGAATTTCGCGGATCTGAAGCAAGGGAGTTCGGACCTCGGCATGTCCCGAATTAAAAAGGGCCAAATTTTGCTGAAGCCAAACTTTACCGAATTTTTTTTTCAACAGCCCTAGTCTGGAGGCTTCAGAAGGGACTGCTGAGGGAAGGAAGGGGAGGGCTGTGGCCAACTCCAAGGCAGGAGGAGATGCACAGCTGTGGAAAGTAGCAGACGAGGCTGGGATGCATGGGAGAAGATGACAAGAGAGCTCTAATCGTAATGCTGAGGAGAACAAACAGCTACAGCAGGAGGGGAGAGCTAGACCAACTCCCAGAGGGTCTTATAGCCAAGGGAAGGGAAGTGGGCAGAGAGTTCTTGAGACTGTATAGGGTGCACTAGGGACCTACTGAAATTAAAGCAAAGCATTATAAGCTCTGGCCAATGAGGAACCTGGATTGGACACCCCTGCTGGCAAATCCATAAGGGTATCCCTGGTCTGAGGGTAGTTGAACCATAACAGTACTCCTGACCACAGATACCACCTGCTTATCCAGCAGAAGGCCTGGGTCCAAGAGCACCCCCAGACTATGGACCTGTTCCTTCAAACCCCATCCAGAATGGGTGACACCTTAAATCCTGGGTCAGACCTTCCAGCCACCAGTAGCACTTCCATTTTGTTGGGATTAAGCTTCAGTTTATTAGCCTGCATCCACTCCAAAACTGCTTCCAGGCACCAGTTCAGGGTTTCTACTGTCTCCGTGGGATCTGCTGGAAGTGTGAGATAGAGCTGAGGGTCATCTGAATATTGGTGACAGCCCAGCTAAGATCTGTGAATAATCTCACCCAGCTGTTTCATGCAGATGTTAAAAAGCATAGGGGGCAATGTGGAACCTTGTTGAACCTAGGGTTGCCAGCTCTGGGTTGGGAAATACCTGGAGATTTTTGGGATGGAGACTGAGGAGGACGGGGTTTGGGGAGGGGAGGGACTTCAATGCTATAGAGTCCAATTGCCAAAGCAGCCATTTTCTCCAAGGGAACTGATCTCTATCAGCTGGAGATCAGTTGTAATAGCAGGAGATCTCCAGCTAGTACCTGGAGATTGGCAACCCTAGCTGAACCCCATAGGCAAAAGGTCAAGGGGCTGAGCAGCAGTCCTCCAGCACAACCTTCTGAAATCTACCCTCTAGGTAGGAACAGTGCCTCCCACTCCAGATAGGCAGTCCAGAATGATACAGTGATCAATGGTATTGAAAGCCGCTGAGAGGTCCAGGAGAATCAACACAGAGCCTCATTCCCTCTGTCCATCAGTCAGCGCAAGTTATCCACCAAGGTGACCAAGGATGTTTCAGTCCCATAACAAGACCTAAACCCAGATTGGATGGTCATAGACCAGTGGACTGACTCAGTATATGGCAGCTTCATGTTTCTTGATAAAATCCAATTTATGCATAATTCAGCAAATGTGCTCCTGGACTTGGAATTCACCAAAGGCCATTGATTTCCTTCCTTCATGCTGATGGAATTGTGTAACTGGCCTTCAGTCAATTGCCAGAGATTCCAGAATGATTTTCTTTTGGCTGCTTTATTTATTTATTTATTGTCAGCTGTGTTAACTTCAGTATGCACAATACTCATAAGAAACATAGGAACTATAACATTTGCTGATCCCCTGCTAATCCAAAAAGGAGACTGTGAAGCAGCAAAATGTGAAACCCTTGGTGTCCGGTTCCAATGGCTCTCTGAGGCATCTAATACTCCTTTTACCATGGTAACATCACATCAAATTTGAAGTGATTAGTTCAACTTTATGAGTTCATAGGCCCAGTACTGTGACTAGAGGAAGTATGCTAGCAAGAATTTATTACCTTCTGATGAAGGTATGACCAGGTCACCCTGGTGAGGACTTGGTTTTTGGAGGGGTGGTGGTAGACACCATCTTATTCAGATGGTGGAAGACACCATCTTATTCAGGTGCCCTTACTGCAGCCCAAAGCTATCACAAAGTCCCACAATATCCTCCACCCTTTCTATTCCACTCAACCCCAAAACATCATAGGACAACAAATCATGTGACTTGCCCTGCTCCATGGGCCCCAGGGTGGCCAAATCCCCAAAATATTGACCTCTGGTTTTCCACTCTTAGTAGTATTAGTGATACAACACTCTACCACATGGCTCATGCTGTGAGTAACTGCATCTCTCTCAAAACCAAGAGCACCTTCACCCTTGGCCATGAGATGTAAGGAAAAAGTCATAGCTTCACAAGTGAAGGAGATAAAGATTTACTTTGTTTTAATGAAAGTTTGGAATACTGAGAATACTATTGTTACAATGGTATATTGAATTAACTATATTCTAGTGCCACTTAATAAAATCGCAAAAACCCAGGTGGTCCAAGGAAGGGGAAGGTAGCCACTTCTGAGGGGTTGGGGCAAGGAAACAGTGGGGAAATTAGCCATGTGGAAGCCCCATTGCTGCTGTACTTTATCTGCAGCCACAACAGTACCAGGGAAAGCCCAACATCCCATCCCTATATGGAAGCCACTTAATAGACTTTAAGGTCAGAATGAGATGAAATAAATTGGTCATAATAATAAAGAACAGACACAGAGGATTTCATTCAGCAAATCATTTTGTTATATAAAAGATCACTATCTGGGTTGGTAATTTTGTGGTTGAATTGGAGCATTGCTATCCGGTTTCTTAATCAGTGGTTTGTTAACTTGTGAGGCATATCTTTGAACACATAGAATCCAAAAATGTTGTGATTTTAAATGTTATGCACATCTACAGTTTCTGGTGTCATCGAATTAAGACACTACAACAGAAGAGACACAAAAGCCGTGAATGTGATAAAAAAAATGAAATATGCTAACATTTTTGAGGATTGTTATGGTTTCAGGACAATTAATTAGATTTCATAAATAAATATTTCAGCATTGTTTAGTGCTAATTATATCAATTGTTTAGAGTGTATAATGTAATGTTGCACACAAACTTCAGAACTGGAGAGCTCTGTAAGTATGAATTTCCCCAGTTTAGACCTTCCAAGCTAATTATGTGTTCAGCATCTAAGGAGATTTCTCCTGTCCCACTGACTTACCTTATAGCATTTTGAAAACTCTAGTTTCTAGCAATCTTGATGCCTAGCCATGCAATTCTGAAGAGGGGGCAAAGCGCCATCGAAGTTGGCATAACCCCGCGCTGGTGTCCATGCCACTTTGCACTGTGATAAAGTGGCGCCGGTGCAGGGGCATTTACGCCAGTGCTGCGGAGCTGCCGGCACTGCTGCATGGGCAGTAAAAACCCAGAAGTGAGTTCCCACACCGGCATCAGTGGGGGGTTCCCAGGGCATTCCCAGGGGCGGAGCTGACGTTAGCTTCCAAACCCCTTTCAGCCTGGGAATGCCCCTCTATGCTGCAGTGTTACTACACCAGATAAATAACTGGCGTATTCCCATGTAACTCCATGGGGGAGTTTTTTAAAAATTCATTTTTAACTTTTATTTTTCAGACAGGAAGCCTCTGTGGAGCCGCCACTTATCTACCCCCCCCTTCAGGAATGGGCTGCCCGGTTCTGCTCATGCAGATTTCAGCAGCCCACTCAGGGCTACAGAGTAATTTTTCTTCCATCAACGAGTAAGTTAGGGGGAAAGGGAAAGTGGCAGAGGGTTTAGGAAGTCTCCAGAAATCTCCAGGGATAAGCAGAAGATGATGGAGCTGGGAGAAGAAAAGGCCTCCAGACTTTGGTGCATTCCCAATATCAGCAGCAAATGCATTGTGAGACTTAGAGCTTTGCATGGGCAAAAGCTTAAAGCAAGCTAATATTGCCATCCTAAATACAGTTACACCTTTCCAAATCAATGAGCTTCGAAAAGTGTCACTCTGCTTAGAAGTACACTGTATCTCAGGTGAGGCCTGATTCAATGTGAGCCTGATTCAATGTGAGGCCAAATTAAAGGTGGGCACTCTCCAGGGAAGTGCATGATCCATAACTAGGGAGCCAGCATGGTGTAGTGGTTAAGAGCAGTGGTTTGGAGCAGTGGAGTCTTATCTGGAGAACCGGGTTTGATTCCCCCACTCCTCCACATGAGCGGCGGAGGCTAATCTGGTGAACTGGATTTGTTTCCCCACTCCCACACATGAAGCCAGTCAGATGACCTTGGGCTAGTCACACACTCTCAGCCCCACCTACCTCACAGGGTGTCTGTTGTGGGGAGGGGAAGGTGATTGTAAGCTGGTTTGATTCTTCCCTAAGTGGTAGGGAAAGTCAGCATATAAAAACCAACGCTACTACTACCACTACCACTACTACTACTACTTCTTCTTCTTCTTGTGTTCATAATACTTTTCCAGTGTTAGGAGCAATGTGTTAATGTTAAACTACAGTATTGCATTATGGGTTTTTGTTTTTTTTATTATGTACAAAGTTATAACTTAACACATTGTACTTTAAAGACTTAAAGGAAACTTTTTGTTCTGGTTTTCTGTTTCAACCTGTTTTCTTAACACCTGTTGAAGGTCACCTTTATCTCCCATTTCCTTACCCCTCCACACACACATTGAAATGATATTGACCTCATTGCAACTATGAATTAATTTTCTATCTTATATTTCCTTCTTATTTTTGATTTATGTTAAACTCTGCCACAGTCCTGGATTTTGGTTCAATACATAACAAAATTCCAGCTAATGAAAGTATCTTTAGCAATACAAATGTATTAAACACAGCAAATACCTGCTAGAAATCCAGATTTCATTGAATAATTGTATACCACCTCTGCTGTCTAAGAAACTGCAGTTTCTTTCTTGTGACAGAGCCAAGAAACTAACACCCATCTGCAATATTTCATCCACATGAGCATTCTAGCTTTGAAGATTCAGCACATCCATATTGCTTTTATCTGTCATGATTTACAGATTTTATTAGCCATTCAGGATCCTATACTTTATACTTGAAAGTCAAAGCTAGAGAATCAAGTGAAACTTGCAATAATGATGCATGCTACTTGGACTATAACAAAAATGTGTCCCTATTACCAGTCCTTCATCGGAATCAGGATAGATCAATTCAACAGAGAATGTATTTCTGGCTTTCACACTCCTGCTGTACATTATTCTGCAGTCATGCTCCGTTTGTTTCTACCTCATGAAAAAAACATATTTTCTGCTACATATCAACACAATGAAACATGGAGATGAAATGCCCAGCAAAAACATGTGGCGTTTAGGAGTAATGGTCCTTTAGGTCTGTAATGATGTTATATTCCCTCTTTCTTCTTTACTTGGGAAGCTATGTAAGAGTATTTCAAAATGTTAGAAGAATTTTAGACACAATGAGTAGACAGCCATCTAATGATTGCCTATCAAAGCACCCTTGTATAGTTACTATTAATTTCTATACCATTTTTATTCAGCAATGTGTTTATTTCATTCTTCCTCACAGTAAGCAAGATAAAATATGCCTACAAGCTTATGTTGGTATTGACATCACACACACAACGTTTATTTTAACTATGGGAGCAAGTTCCTTAAATCTGGGTAGGGTAAGAGGCTTCTTGCCAGCTAAAGCAGGAAGGGTTAAAAGGTTGGAAACATCCTGTAACATTGTTCAAATGCTACGAGTTGGATACCCCTTGATGGAGCAGGTGGGGTTCAGGATTTGCATTTGCTCCAAGGACATTAGGGAAGGATGTCAGGGGTAACTTTTGTATTGTTTAGTCTAGCTTAGTGAGATGATTTTTCTTGGTCCCCCCCTCTTTTTCATATAATGTTTCTTAATAAATGAATAATTATGTTTGTCTGGATACAATCTGGCATTGCTCTAATGCTTCTGAGACTTCTGTTCTCCTGAGAATCTTCTTTTTCAGTATAGGACTCACTATATGAAAGGACAGAAGGTGTTTCTAATTAGCAAAAAATTATGACAGGTGGGACCTCTCTTTTCAAGAGCAGCTGGAACCCGCCTAAGATCTTTTTAAAAAATTGATGTTATCTATATTTTGAACTATAAATGTAAGCACAATTCTACCACTGTCCTATCTCACTGATACCAATGGAAAAATATGCATGTGTGGTTAACTCTCTCCTTTCTTAGTCAGGCTTAGAAGTGGTTACATTTGGCTGGTTTGCACCCATAATGTACCATTATAATTAAGTTTCAGACTTCTTTTTTCTTAAGGGACACAATAACGTAATTCTAGGGTTGTGCAAAAAAACAACAACTTGCAACTCATTTTTGATTCTTTAAAGCGCAATTTGGCAGATTGTTTGAATCGAGTCAGTGATTATTAAGACACCTCAGAAAAGGCCATTTGAGGCATGAAGGGTTTTTTAGATGCTTGTCACCTCTGAATAGAAAAAAGAGCTGCAACCATTCTGTGTGATAAATGCACAACTCTCTTTTTTCTTTGTATACAATTCAGCCCTGCAATTTTTGTTTCCTTGGAGGCGCTTTAATTTTTGAGACATCCCTGCCTAGAGCATCACTATGGAGGCCATTTTTTTCTCCTGCTCCTCAATTTCTCATGGATGGGAGGTTGGGGATGGGGTGGGGAATTCCCCAATAGGCCCAGGCAACTGGGAAGCCTAGCTGAAAGGGGAAGCAGGGAAGGAGGAGGTGGGCCTGGAATTCACATCCACCCAGCATGGCCCCAGCCCAAGTCATTATAGGTATTTGCAGGGTTCCTACTGCTGAGAAGGTCTCCCTCCAGCCATGTACCAGACCTAGACCTCCTTCACTTCACTAAGGTTTCTGTATCATGTTCTCTTAAACCATACCCTGGAGAGTCTGATTATCACTATTTTTCCCTACATGGAACAACTGTTCCTCATGCATGAAATTGCCCCAGGTCTGTGACTAAATGAAGGATTAATTAAATGTCTCAGAGTCCCCTTCACTCCTGGAAACTCTAATTGAATCAATAAAGAAAATGAAATCTACAATATTTGTTTATGGATATTTGATGTTGATTAATAAATATGATGTGCAAAGTCTCAGGAATGAATGAATGATTTTATTATTACGGCAATAGCCAGATAAGCTGCAAACCTTCTCAGTAAAACCGATTACATAAGTCTCAGGAATGAATGGCATAAGGAGCTAGATTGCCCCTGTTTTGCCAAAGCAATGGGATATGGCCTTAACGTCTACAGATATCTCTCTATGGATCTTATGATGTGACTTATTCAACAAAATATTATGTCTAGGATACAATGGACACCACAAGTGTCTAATTGTTGGTGTTGTAACTCACTGGGTACATCCCTTATAACATATACGATCTGATTTAGTATAAGCAAGTTTCATGTGTACTCAGGAAGGATTGGGCAATTTCATATTGGCATTGGAAGTCCAGAGCTCCACCTCCTGCAAACATTTCCCCATTCCTTTCACAGGTATCCATGTAAGCATTTGTTTGTATATGAAGATCAGCTCCCTTTTTGGAAACCAATTAGTTTGCTTCTGAGGGGAAGTCCTCTCTGTGTGCATCTGAATGCACAGAGGGTACAAATACATCATATGTCATTATAGGCTTCAGTGGGATTGCTTCTGAATAATTGGCTTCAAGTGTGCAGGACAATCAATGATGTCTTCGAATGTATACCTTTTCCACAGTTGTTATCATTTATTTTCTTTCAGATGACAATTTTAATTTCAGGTTATTGGCCACTCTAATTACATTATACCACTGATTTCTATAAGCCACTTCTTGTTTTGAATAAGATTTTGCTGTCAGGCTGTTGCACTGAGCAAATGTCTCTTATGCTTCTGCAGTAAGGAAAATCTACCAAGGAATCTTTTTTTGGGGGGAGGGGGTGACTTTTCATATTCTCACGGGGCTGGGGGGGGGAAGAAACTTCTTACAATGAAATACTTATTTATTTCTTTGGAAAATTTACCATATATTTTTCTTTTGAGTTTTTGGAAGGGACTGTTGGTCAGTGGTAGAGCATCTACTCTGCAGGCAGAAGGTTCCAGGCTCAATCCTCAGCATCTGCAAAGTTTGGAAGAACCCATTCCTGAAGGAGGGGTAGGTCCTCAGAGGCTTCCCGGCCACCAAAATCAATTTAAAACATTATAAATGAAAATAAAACGAAAATGCTCCCATTGCAGTCAGTAGGGCTGCACCAACAAAAAAGGTGGCACAGCAACGCTGCTGTGAGAGGGGGCATTCCTGGGGTGAAAGGGATTAGGAAGCTGCCTAAAGGCAGTCCTGCCCCCAGGAAAGCCCCGCCCCCCATGCCAGCACAGGATTTCTTTTCTGGGAATTCCTTTCTGGCGAGGCTGCTCTGGCAGCGGGGACCGTCGCAGCTCCAAGGCTCCCCAACACCAACATGTTTGTCCCCTTGTCACTTTATTCTGTGATAAGATGGCACCTACACGATCACGTGGTTACTATAGAGTACGCCATAGAGTACGCCATCCAAAACATCCCTTTTCTCCTGGGAAAATGATCTCTGTAGCCTGGAGATTAGCAGTAATTCCAAGGGATACCCAAGTTCCACCTAGAGGCTGGTATCCCTAAATTGTCCCCAGAAACAGATGGGTAGCTAGTGCAGATCTTTTAGAACAGGAGTGCCACAATCCCTCACTGAGTCTTCAGTTTGCTTTTTTCCACCATGTTGCAGGTTCAGCGAAAACGCATGTGTTCGATCCTGGCTAAATCCTGGCTTAAACAGGGAATAAAGGAGGCTAAAGTGACCACGCTTTTTTGCCCATAGTTTCACCCTGAAGAAAAGACTGTACAATAAAATACAATGTAGCATGTTTTATTGTTTAGCCCATATACTTGCTAAGTTAACCAATGCTCAAACCAGTACTAAAAGGCTAATGGTACACCTGCCATTAGCCTTTTAGTCAGGAATCTTGACTCAGTATTTCCATTTTCTTCTCGTTGCAGCAAGGCTTTGTTTAGGGCAGGATTCCATCTAAGTACAAGTTGAGAGAATTTGGAAGAAGAGATAAATTCAGGTGGGACAGGAATTCCTTTGCAGATAAATGTTGTGTGCATGTTTGTAAACATCAAAGTGTCCATGTGGTTATGGCAAAAATTCATTTAGGTTCCAGAACTGGATTTTAAGGCATATATTACTGCAACCACATTGAAGCCAAACAGGTCTGGACATTGCCTGGATATCTTGGAAGTCTGTGTGTGTCCCCTTGAGTTCTGCAGTAGAAGATAAGCAAAAGATAAATTTGAAAAATAAAATTGTATCCAGTCACTACTAGAACAGCCAATAAGGGCTGGCCATTTTGAGAGAGAAACAAGTCAAAAGTGAATGGGCTGTAAACCACCAACTTTTCATAAAGCAAATGATAGGTATAAAATTGCTTTCCGATGGCAATAAAATTCAGTATTTGCTGACCTGGATTGGTTTGAACTGCCAGCCCAGAAAAAGAGAGCCTTTCCTGCCAGCCACTCCTTGATCCTCTATCAACAAATGCAATCCTTTCTTTATTGAATTGATGCCCCAAGGACTTAGCTTGTCTCTTGCCCCAAGCTTCATGTCCGGTTGCTGAGTTATTAGAGTCTGAAGCCTTGATCTCTAGATTAAAGTGTGCTGGTCAACTTCTCCAGGGGTTTGTTTTGAATGATATCAGACAGATACAGTTTCATTATGCACAAAGTTGTGATTGGTTGAATCAAAAGGAATTTTAAATTGATTTGCAAAGAAATCAAAGAGTAATAAATAGACTCATGGACAAAGCCAGCCTTAGGTTAATAACTATTCAAAAGCATGCCACATGAACATGTTGTCACGTTCAAAAACAGCAGAGGGAAATGGGAGAAACAGGTTTTGGATTATTAAACTGCTTATGGGCAACCTTCTACTAATTTAGAAATTATCTCCACTTTCTGCTTTCCTGTAGCAATTTGTCTTAGCTGGAGTCTCCAAATTATGAACCCAAGTCTACCTGTGGATCACAGGGGCTAGAAAGATGGAGGGGTGGACCCTATCCCTATCCTTTCATTGAGCAAAGTTTATTTATTTTACATATTTGTATCCCAGCTTTTCTTCTGGTTCAGATTTCAAGCCTTCCTCCAATCTACAGAGCTTCTCAAGTGGCTCCTTTAGCACCCTTATAGATGCCCTCCTAGAAGAGGATAAATCCCAGTGGGTTGTTTTTTTATGCCAGAACTTCATTGTGGGGTTTTTCAGTATGTGTGTGTGTGCAAAGTGCAGTCAAGTCGCAGCCGACTTATGGCGACCCCTTTTGGGGTTTTCATGGCAAGAGACTAACAGAGAGGTGGTTTGCCAGTGCCTTCCTCTGCACAGCAAGCCTGGTATTCCTTGGTGGTCTCCCATCCAAATACTAACCAGGGCTGACCCTGCTTAGCTTCTGAGATCTGACGAGATCAGGCTAGCCTGGGCCATCCAGGTCAGGGCTTTTCAGTATACTTGCATCTTTTAAACATATAATGGGGTTTACGTAGGGTTGCCAACCTCCAGGTACTAGCTGGAGATCTCCTGCTATTACAACGGATCTCCAGCCGATAGAGATCAGTTCATCTGGAGAAAATGGCCACTTTGGCAATTGGACTCTATGGCATTGAAGTCCGTCCCCTCCCCAAACCCCGCCCTCCTGAAGCCCTGCCCCAAAAACCTCCCACCAGTGGCAAAAAAAGGACCTGGCAACCCTAGGTTTACTGTTCTTGCTGTTTTATGTTTCTGATTTTTTTGTTTTAGTTTCTAGTTGTTCCTGCTTATTATTTTGAATTATGTATGCTGATTAGAGGCATTCCTGGCTGGTAAACCAGGGATTGATTTGCCCCAGTCCAATTTGAATAAAACACGAGGTCAGACTGGCTACAAGAGCGGCATTCCAATGGAAATGCCAGAGGGAGAAGCTTTTATTGCAGCTTTTGCAGTCTGTTGCCGACCCACCCATGCACCCTCCCTTGAATATCATGAGATTAGCGGGTCACTGTTGGGACCAAGCAGGAATTTTTGGGCTTCTTCCCTTATTGGCTTTGGGGAAAGGCTTTTTTCGCCTGCTTTATGATGTTCAGGTTGGGCAGTTATTAATAACTTAACTAGGCCTGGTCATTGACTGTTTAGGCCATAACTAGTTTGGCAGGGATAGGGCCAGTTGCTTATGGTTAGGTAGAGAGCAGCGGTGAGCACATCGGGCGAGATGGAGAGCGTGTTCAGAACAGACCATCACTTGCTTTACAGCGGGATGGGGCATGTGAAGGAGTGCCTTTGGTGCTCATCAACATCTTTCCAAACCTGGTAGTGGCTTCATAGAGCATCAGGGAATGGGGGCTGGGCATAGTATGTGGGGCAATGACAAACAATGCCGGTGGCTACTGCTGGCTGAGTCTGGAGACAGGATGGATTTGCCAGAACAAAAGGTAGCATGACTAGGCTGCCTAGCACAGCACACCCTCAATTAAATATTATCATAGTTAATTGATGATGTAGATCAGCTGTTTTAAATTAATTAGCTAAACCCATGCTGTGGTCTCATGTCTTTATTGGGTACTAGGGCAATGTTTTGTTAGTAATAATTCATTATTACTTTATATGAGTCATTGGATATTTTAAACAATGATTAAACAATGAAATGTCTCTGTTGTAGAGGCATATTTACATTACAGAAACAGCATCAGTGAGTGAAGTGCCAGAACAACAAGGGTTTTTGTACTTCAGAAGTACAAAAGAGCCTGGCTGGATCAGACCAGAGGTTAGGGTTGCTAGGTACCCCTGGCAACCCGTGGGGGATGGAAAGGGGAACTTACCGGCAGCATGCTGAGACATAGACCTCTGTTGCTGGTGACATGTCAACGTCACTTCCAGTGCTCACCAGAAATGACATCTTCACATTGCCAGTGATGTGTGGGTGCTCTGGTATTTAGGCAAAAACTCTATGGTAGAAGCTGTTTTTACTATAGAGTTTTTGCCTAAATACCAGAGAGTCCCCACATTGCCAGTGACATGATGACATCACTTCTGTCATCCCAGTCTCAACTACCACTTAGGTACATTTTGAGAAAGGAGAAGAACCCACACCAAGGAGGGCTAACTGGTGGCCGTGAGTGCGGGCTCCACTATGAGCCATTTCAAACTGCGTCTGAACTTCAAGAGGATTTGGGCTCAGCTCATAATGGCTTGCTATTTCTGGAACTAATGAATTCATTTCCCCAAGCTAACAATCTGGAATTTTGATGCCATTGCTATGTAAAACCCGGCACACATTTCCAGTCCCCACATGAAAGTGCTAATTTATTCTATCAGCACCTCCATGTAATTCTAGTCTGATTATGAGTTCTGCACATTTCTGAAGCTGATAGTGTGTGCCAAGAGGAAACCACAAGAGTAAATGTTGGCGCTACATTTCTGCCTCAACTAGGGTTGCCAGATAGCTGTGTGGAAAATGGTCTTTCCCTTAGAGGCTTTATATGTGGAAAGTTGCTGTTGAAGTTTCTTGTTGCATGGTGGATTTAAAAAAAAAAAAAAACCTGATAAATAACAACCTGTTAAGCTTCAATTCTATATACTTTCTGTGGAAATAGTAACCAGGTCTTATCTTACAGTGTTGTGAGGATTACCAAGATATTTCTTTGTATAGACTTACTGGTACCACAAGCCATCAGTACCTGTTACCAGAATAATAACATCTGACTTCTACTTTGTTTACCACAAATGTCGTTGTGTTTGCAAGCAGGCCAAGCACATCTCAGTGATTCCAATATCCTTCTAATTAGTTCAGTTCTGTTCCACATAGATACAGATCAAACTAGACCTCCACTGAGGACCAGAGCAAGACTTGCCATGGACTTCAGAAGACTTTGGCTAAAGATTGTAGAGAATGGAGATTTAGATATTATACAGAAGTTAATATTTTGAGGGATAATTAAATAATGCCTGGCCTTTGCATCTATGAAGTGTCAACAGCTGATGTGGTTGGAAATAAATTCTCCCTGAGCACCAACTGAAGAACTACCACCTGGTTATCAAAGTCAGGTTATTGGACATGCTTTTTGACAGTACTATTCAAATATGTATGCCTGAACTCTCTCTGATACGATTATTAAATTCACTCTCATATTTGAGAGTAGGCAGCAACCCACTTGGGATTTTGCAATGTACCATTTTGATAATTTTAATCAGCCTAAGTTTTCAAAATGCTAATCTGTTGTGAGAGCCTTAGACCTCGCTCCCTAGCAATTTGGCAATTTTTTGAAAAATAAAGGAAAACAATTTTTCATTTCCTCAGGTACCACTGCCTATATCACTGCCAAAGGATATCTTTTGCATCCATCTGCCTTTTTTTCTTCCAACCATTGGTTTTCCTTGCATTCGTCTTTACTTGTTTCAAACAGATGGTACATGATCAACATTTCCTAATCAGCTTTGACGTATGTTTGCCAGTTTAAGTTAAAAGAATTCCATAATGATAATCCATCAGAAGAGTATATGGACTGTGTCAGAATCTATTTTGAGGTAGTACTTTTTAAAGATGATTGCTTGGATTCAGTGATGCACGAGGCCAATAGACTTAGCACAGTTCTGTTCATACAAGATATTGTGTCATGCCTAACTTTTTCCATATTGTATATTACAGCGCCCAGAAATTGGTTGCACAACATCTTGTGTGAGCAGAAACACAAGTGGGGATACAATAAGTTGACTTAGAGCAAGCATAGGGTTGCCAGGTCCCTCTTCGCCACTGGTGGGAGGTTTTTGGGGCACAGCCTGAGGAAGGCAGGGTTTGGGGAGGGGAGGGACTTTAGTGCCATAGGGTCCAATTGCCAGAGCGGCCATTTTCTCCCAGGGAACTGATCTCTATCAGCTGAAGATCAGTTGTAATAGCAGGAGATCTCTGGCTAGTACTGGGGGTTAGCAACCCTAAGCAAGCAGTTACTGTGATTCTCCCCCCCTCCAATACTCGCTTGTGTAAGACCTCTAGCGCAAGCAGCACTTTTACATTGGATCCAACTTAATATCTTACCATAAGGGGAAATATGATGTCTTTTTGATTTGTAACATATACAATTACTAAAACATGTGAGGTTTGACTTTTTGTTTCTGAATGAATATACAAACTGTTCCTATGCACTCAACTTATTTGGAGCTTCAGCATCTATTGAATGCTGACTCCTTATTTGGAGTCAGCCTTCAATAGATGTTGGTTTCAGCAGTTGACAAAATTTTGTCCCAAGCAACTTTAACAGTAAAGCTTCCAAAAAGATAGCCAAGTAAGCCAGTGTTCCCAGCCTATGGATGGCAGGGAAAGAAGCTTCCAGATGATACTTTAAAGATGCCAGTGTAACTTTGCTGTCCAGACTAGAGAACTTCAGAGTACAAGTGGCTGTTCTAAGTGTCTAGATGCCAAGTTGGATAGGGAGCGAGGCAGGAATGCCACCCTACATCCCAAGGAATGCCAGAACATTTTGTGCAACTCAGGAACTATAACGTAAAATTATGCAGAATTCCAAAAGCAAGTTTATAAACCAGTTATCTATATTTCTTGACCTATTTTTATACTTGATGACTTCCTGCAGGTTCATGTTCTCATCAGAAATTCTCTGTTGACCTCTAATTAAGAGATGTACTTATTCTTCAAAAACAGAAGCACACACAGAGAAGACAGTTAAATTGCTTCCAGAGCCATGAGAAGCAATGAGATTGAGTTCTGATTTTGATGCTTGAAGCATGAAAGTTCTTTTCTATGCCTGTCAAATGGATAGAACTAGTTGTAGTTAGGGATGTGCATTCAGGTAAAACCAAACCTAAATATACACAAAAATACCATATCAGTATTTTTTTCAGGTATACTGATATGGTATTTTTGGGGTGAATTCAGCATCCTAAATATATCCGGGATTTTTTCAGCATATCAAAAAATTGGTCCCACAAACCCCCAGAAATATTTGGGATTAACCAGGAAGAGTGGGAGCCAATGGTTGCAGGCTCTCAAGACTCTTTTCTCTCCCCACCCCCTTCCACATTTTCTTTGTTTTGGTTTCTCCCAAGGTTTCTATAGGCTGCTTCCATCTATTTCAAGCCTGTTTGTTGGGCTCAAGAGGTATTTTTCTTTGCCAGAGTTGCTTTGTGTTCTTCCATGGGAAAAATTTGAATGGTGATTGCTACTTGCAGGCATGACTTTTGCACTGGAAGCATCTTGGACACCCCCCCATAGGAAATAATGGAGGATGACTGGGGGCACTTTGTTCAGGGGCCCATAGAATTGAAATTTTGGCACTAACCAACTTTCCTGCAATTTTGGTAACTGCACCTTCAAAAACACCCCCCCCCAGAAAGTTTCCCCATAGAGAATAATAGACCCCAAAAAATTGGAACCTGCCCAAAACCTGAATCTAAATACATACCACTATTTGGTATTCAGGAGTACCGATATTTTGGGGGTCCAATATGCCTGAATCCAATAGACAGAATTTTTTTTTGCCCACCTCTAGTTGTAGAATTTAAAGTATGCCTTTTTTCCACTTGCAAAAAAGCTTAGAAGTTTCAGGAAACCAGAAGGATAGACAAAGGTATCCATTTTAATCTTAGGCAATGGCCAGGAACCACCCAACATCCTTAAACCATTTAAGCTATTAACGTAATAACATATAATCAAATTACAGTATCCTGAAATGAAAGAGATGCAGGAAGAAAGTGTATCAATAACATGCAGTTACATTTCCAGCTCCAAAGACATCTATAGTGCAAAGAGAAACCTAGATCACCAAAATCAAAGAGGACTGAAAACTGCCAGGGTTACTAACAAGTACTCTGATGTAGGGCAAAATAAAAATAAGGAGATTGTTCATGTATATTTGTTTGTTTGTTTGTTTGTTTAAATGTTTTACTCCACCCTAGGGACTCAAATAGTTGACAGAAACCCCAGATGAAAGTGATGTTTGAAACCTCCAGTGTTATCCAGAATATGCAAAAAAGCTGCAGCATGGAAATCTGGAGCTGTGACGGAGTGTCAAAGTCTAATCCATGCTGATTTACGGCATATGGTGTCAGGCTTCGCATGGAAGGCTAAATACTCTTGTGGCTGGAGCAGGTGCAGTGTGGTATGCTTTGAAAACATGCAACTTTAATGGGTGCCCCAGCCTTTAAATAATTAAAGTTGGGTGGCATTTGCTGTGTATTCTTCATTCCACAGAACTAAGATAGCTACAAAAAGACTTTGCCAAGAACTGTTGCAGTCAGCCAGAAAGGGGCTTTCAAAGTGTTCATTTACAGCTAGGTTATCTAGGGCTGTTTTACAGTTTGATTGCTTTCCACATATGCCTCACAGAAACAGAATTATTATTATATAGCCTTCAATTTGAATTGTATTATTTGCCACAATCACTATTCGGCATACAGAGGCTATGTCAACATATTATAAAACAAGGTTTGTTTCTAATGCTGGGCAGTAAAAGGTTCCATAGTGCTAGGGACATTTAAAAGGCATGTTTTCCATATAATTAAACTTAATTTGTTTAAATGGAGCAGAGAAAGGTTATTGCCTCTCAGCAACAGAGCTGCCTGAGGTACCTGCTGCCTTTTTGATGGAGAGGAATTTTAGAGTAAATCAAACCACTCAACTATCTATCTACAAAGCTGCTCCTCCATAATTCCTCATAATTTGTGAATGGCAGTCCAGACAGCCCTTGAGATTAAGGGTAAATTCACACACATGCATGTTCATACTTAATGTTTGCAATATCAAATTACAGCGTATTACAGTTGCTAAAGAGCTTACAAAGAAGAATATGTCCATACAAACTGAGCAAAGTCCACCATATCTGTATAAACCAGAAAGTGTTTGAATATTTGAATAAAACTCATCTAGAGGTGCCTTGTTGGACCCAAATGATCACCATCTTGCCACATGGAGCAATTAAAGCAGTTTCCATATGGTATCCACTTGCATGTGCTTTGATCTTGTACTAGTGAGAACATAGTCAACAGCAGTCTTCATATAATTATTTTGGCCTTTAATACTGATTCATCTCAGTCATGCATACACCTGGAGTTACAGGAAACAGAACCATATTCATGCATATGAATTTATTTATTTATTATTTATTTTACTTAGTATTATATTTTTATCCCACCCATCCTGACAAAAGTCAGGCTCAGGGCAGATAACAGCATTAAATTATTCCAATTGAAATAATGAATACCATACGAATAATTAAAACCATAAATAGTACCAAACAATAATGGTGCCCAGATCATGGCTCTCAGAAGATGTTATCATTTCTAGGAACCAAGAAAACATGCCTGCCCAGTGTGGGAAGCCACAAGATGATGATGGATGGGCATAAGATAGGATTAGAGAAAAACAGGTCAGGAAAGGAAAAGGGGGAAGGGGGAGGGGGAGAAAGGGGGAGGGGGAGGCCAGCTAATAGAACCGTTGCTGTCTTCAACTGTAAGCCTGGTGGAACATCTCCATCTTGCAGGACCTGTAGAACTATGCTAGGTCCTGCAGGGCCTTGGTCTCATTTGACAGAGAGTTACCCCAGGCTGAGGACAAGGCCAAAAAAGCCCTGGTCCTGGTCGAGGACGGCCGGATAGATTTTGGGCCAGGGACCACAGGAGATTGTAATTTGCAGAGTGCAGTGTTCTTGGGGGTGGGGGCATAACAAGAGAGATAGTCCCAAAGACAGGACGGTCTCAGACCATTTAGAGTTTTAAAAGTCATTTAGAGCTTTAAAAGCACATTGAACCTGATCTGGTGTTCAATCCAGAGCTAGTGTATCTGGCAAAGCACAGGTGTTATATGTCCCTTTCTGAATCAAGTTCAAGGGTAGCGCTGCATAAAAAGAGTTAAAGTAATCTAGTCTGGAGGTGGCCATTGTATGAATGCTGCAAATGAAGGGCTATGTTTCTTTATGCTTTGCAATCACAACATCAGAGAATCTGAACACATTAATTTCATAGAATCACAGAATCATAGAGTTGGAAGGGACCACCAGGGCCATCTAGATCAACCCCCTGCACAATGCAGGAAATTCACAACTGCCTTCCCCCACATACCCAGTGACCCCAGAAGATGGCAAAAAAAAAAAATCCTTCAGGATCCCTGGCCAATCTGGCCTGGAGGAAAATTGCTTCCTGACCCCAAAGTGGTGATCAACATTACTCTGGGCATGTAAGAAAGGACCATGTGAGCCAAACACTGATGCAACCCTTCCTGCCAAGACAATTCCATCAATACGAGTATATCCCTGTTTTTCAAAAGTTGCACTGATTTAGCTGATTTCTCAAGGTGTGTTAACAGAAACTGCTTCACACAATTGTTTCTAACTGGAATGGTACCTGTGCAGTGTCCTTTTTTTTCTTCAAGGAGCAGATATGCTACAAAGACTTTGATGGGAATAAATGAACAAATCAGGCCTCAACAGAAGTGGATGGGGGTATTTAATGATCTGATGATCCAACATTATCCCAAACACATTGTGCTAAACTAGATGTTGATATGGGATAAGGTGAGCCTGCCCAATGTGAGTATGAACAAAACACTCCTCTGTTATTTATATTATACCCTCGGTATTTTTATGATAACAAGAAAGATTATTTAGGGACAGAATAAATAAAAAGATAGTGATGACTACCCTCAATTAAAATAATTTTGTTGCAAGTAGGAATCAGCCATCCCAACCTCTTGGACAGAAATGACTAGCCAATTAAAAGTAGACTGTTTTGCAAGCGTCTCATGATGTGCAAGTACAGACTGCTAGTTCCTAGCCACTTTCCAGTCTTTGATTTCTTTTATTTTTGATGGAGTTTTTAGTTACCCAGATACTCCCACTCTCAGCGCAGAAGTATTTCCATGAAAAGAAATCACTGGGCTTATTTTAAAAGACTATTAAAAGCCTAACGTCAGTCCTATGCTTTGATATGCTCTCCAGTACTGCAGAACATTTATTTGTGGAAGAAAATAATCAAATAGTCACACTTAATTTTATGTATTCAGTTGCCTTGACAACACTTGGGTTAGTTTTACTATTTAAAAGTAAACAATCGTTAAGAAGCAGCAGCAGCAAATCTAGGGGTTATTTTAATCATTTTAATCTTCGAAACAGAGGATGGCATGTTCCCCATAAGTCAGTTATACTTCAGAAGCAAAGAATAAGGGTGAAAACGCACGGTCGCTTGAGCCTCCTTTCTTCCCTGTTCCAGCCAGGATTCAGCCAGGATCCAACGCACGTTCATGCGTTCGATCCTGGATGAATCCTGGCTGGAACAGGGAAGAAAGGAGGCTCAAGCGACCGTGCGTTTTCGCCCTAAGTCTCTTATGAGACAATGAACTATGGGGGAACTTTTTCCAGGTTTGTAGCCATTAATATGATACTCTGATTAAGAAGCAGAGTGGATGCCTGAGGAGGGTTAGGGTTGAGGAAACGTATTTTCAGCCCAAGAGCTCACTTGGTGCTCTAAAACCATATCTCAGCCCACTGTTTCCATCCAGCCCACTGTTTCCATTTATACATGCACCTCCCTGACCTTGGTTTTTGGGGATCTTAAGTCTGTATATTCATAGGCACATTCCTTTAACAGTATTTGGGGAAACACGGGAGAGAGAAGTTTGAACTAAATCCAACTGTATTGACTATGGTAGTAGATAGAAAGGCAAGAAAGCAAGGCAATTTTCAAGAGGCAATGCAATGAAACACAAATCTAGAAATGCAATGAAGGGCATTTTAACAAGTCTTAGTGAAAGTGTTCCTTTTACAAAGAGGGACCCACCTGTGAACATGGATACAGTGTTCATGAGGAGAGGAAAGAAGAGAGTATAGAAGGAAGGGAAGGCATCAAAGAGAGACAGGGTGAGCATTAGGATGGTCAGATGGGGGAGGGGATGAAGGGAGAGTTAGGCTCAAAACAAAAAAAACGGGGACAAAAGCATAGGGGCATTTGGTGGATTGGAAATAGTGCAGTAGATACCTGAACAAGGCCAAGAGGAAGAGAGATAGAAAGAAAGGAGGAAAGTATGTTGCTGCTGTGAAATGGGGAAAGGGAAGAGAGAAAACCAATGGGGGAAAGGAAGCAAAAAAGAGCCAGCCAGGTAGAGAGAGGGAAACTGGAAACAGGATAGGGGGAAGGGGGATCAAGGGGGGAGATCCTGACGCATTAGAACTATCAAGAATCACAACAATGGAAGGACAATACAGGAGTGAAACTAAACCTAATTTAGTAATCTTAAAGGGGGTCATTTCCCCCCAAATTTGTGTCTGCTCTTTCCTATGGCAAGTTTTCTCCCCTCTTGAGTTATCCTGGAAATTTTTCTGACATCAACTGGCTGTGGAAATGTGACAATGACTCTTGTGGATGTTAATGACTAATGGATATAATGTGGCATACTCATGACTCAAATCTCTCTGCTAATTGAATGGAACTGATGAAGTGAGTTCTATATCTAAAGCTACTAAAGTGGTGGAGGACAAAGAGAGATCAGAACATCCAAGTTTCCCAGGCAAGATATGTGGCATTGCATTGCAATGCAGAGCAAGCATGAAAACAAGATCCAGTACAAAGACACTGACATTTGGGGGGAGGGGTTCTTGCAAATGAACTGGGCTATGTCTCTGAACACCAATAATTTGTGAGACATCTGGGCTGAAATGACTTTATTTTGTATAGTTATAATCAAGGATGAAATTTTGTTCTACTAACTGTCCAGTGAGTCATCCATTAACATCAGTTCTACTTCTCGGGTAGTTTCTTCTGTGATAACAGTGATTTCTCAGATCCTGCCATAAGTGTAATAATCATAGAGTTGCTACTGCCCTAATCAGGGCCTTCTCCTACCCTATACTTTACTACACTTGACTCCTTCCTGTATGCCATGCCTCATTGATAAGGACTACATAGCTAACTAACCTTTTATATTTGATGACAAAGGTCATAGTTAAAACAACTTTGTGGTCTATTTTCAGAATATAGAATTATGGCACACAGTTGAGTACTTTATTGGACATCAGCTGTGAACTAGAGGCCCCTTGGCTGTCTTCAGGCACCTCTTACCGTCTGATGTGGACAGAATCCTGTTGGCTGTGAAGCCAACCACTTGCCTCCTGGACCCGTGCCCCTCCTGGCTGGTCAAAGCTAGTCTGAGGGGGGGAAATGGGCTAGTCTGAGGGGGGGGGAATGGGCTCCCCTGGAAGACATTATAAACCTGTCCCATGGATGTTAAAGAAGGAGGTGGTGAAACCGCTTTTGAAAAACCCATCACAGGATCCTTGTGAT
Source organism: Euleptes europaea (assembly GCF_029931775.1). Lineage (NCBI taxonomy): Eukaryota > Metazoa > Chordata > Lepidosauria > Squamata > Sphaerodactylidae > Euleptes > Euleptes europaea. The sequence goes on along the minus strand of NC_079316.1, from coordinate 60,349,954 downwards.
CCTGCCAACTACCGCCCAGTATCAGAGCTTTGGTTTCTGGGCAAGGTAGTTGAGAGAGCAGTGGCAGAACAGTTATATGGCTTCTTGGAGGAAACATCAGCACTGGAACTATTGCAGTTCAGCTTCCAGCCTGTCCATGAGATGGAGACCACGCTGGTTGCTCTCACAGATGGCCTCTGGAGACAACTGGATCAGGGTGGGTCAGCGCTGCATGTATTGCTTGACCTCACAGCAGCTCCTGACCAACTGCTTTGCCAGTGTTGGAGTGTAGGGGACAGCCCTTCATTGGCTGTCTTCATTCCTCCATGGTCAAGGACAGAGGGTGGCAATTGGGGAGAAGTTGTCCACGTGCTATCCATTGGTGTGTGGTGTCTCACAAGGGACAGTTCTCTCCCCAGTGCTTTTTAACATCTATATGTGACCTTCGCTCAGTTGGTCTTGAGCTTTGGAGTTGGGTGTAATCAATACACTGATGAAACCCAGCTATATCTGTTGCTGGGCGGCTGGCTGAATAATGCTCCAGAAATTCTGGCGGGAGGCCATGGCAAATTGGCTAAAACAGAGACACCTGAAACGGAACCCATCGAAGACAGAGGTGCTGTGGCTGGGTTGCGGAGGCATGGATGGGAACTTCCATTTTCCCACTCTTGATGGGATGCAGTAAAAACCATCAGCCTGCATCAAGAGTCTAAGGGTAATCTTGCATGCTTCCTTGTCCATGGAGGCCCAAGTTACACAGACTGCCTGGACAGCATTTTCCCATCTTCACCAGGTCTGGCTGTTAGCCCCCTACCTGTCTCATACTGACCTAGCCACAGTGATCCATGTGATGGTTACCTCTAGGCTAGGCTACTGTGATTTGCTCTATGTGGGGCTGCCCATGAAATTGTTTTGGAAACTGCAACTGGTCCAGAATGCAGCTGTGCAAGTCCTAACAGGAATATCTTGGACTGCACACATACAACCAGTGCTTCACCAACAGCACTGGCTCCAGATTGAATTCTGGATTACGTTCAAGGTGCTGATTTTAACCTTTAAAGCCCTAAATTTTGAGTCACCTTAGACCTCTGAAATGTAGTAAGTTTTACCATTTTAATTGTTTTCCATACTTTCATCAGGCAATTCTTTTTTCCTGGGGCAATTCAAGATTTCCAGAAGCACATATAAACAATTCTGGATGCTGTCAATAAATTTAACATTATTTCCTGATGTGAGCTTTCAACCATCCTACATAGTTCAATAGAAAGACCGCAGATTTAAAGGTAAAACCACCTGCAATAATCTGATTTGCTGTTTTTCAATATTACAATTCTTTTGTTTTATAGATTAACTTTTTATATACATACTGCCATATTTTTGAGTCTAATTCATATCTCAGTGCCTTGTTCCATTTCGACTCAGGCTCTTTAATTCTATTCCTTTCCATTTTTAGCAGCAGGGGGCACATTTTTGAAAGGCATTCTGGGACATTCACTAATTTCTGAAGACCTGTCTCTTTATCTCTGTCTCTATGATAAATGTGTACACATATTGTAGGTGACTGGCAATCCTAGATTGACTTCAATGGATTTTGAAGGGTGTAACTTGGTTTAGGATCAAACTGTTGTATCAGTTGCATTCAAAATAAGTTTTGACCCTTTTCATTTTCCTGAAAATGCAGTTTGTTGACTGGTTTCCTTGATAGTGTAATGGATAAATATTAGCATTTAATGATGGGCAAATTTCCTTCAGTTTGATTCAAAATCAACTTGGTATTGATGAGTTTTCACAGAGAACTCCTGTGGAAATAAATTGCCTTTTCCAGAGAAAAGTCAGTTTCTGCCTTACAACAGAGGTATATTGATTCCAGTTGTTCCTTAAAATGTCACCTTTTTGTCCAAGTTGTGAAACACAGTAACATCTCAGATAGAGCTGTATAAAAGTCCCCAAACAAGTGAATAATGCCCTAGGGAGCTGTGGTCAAGTCAAAGGAAACTCCTGATCCTAGACACAAAAGCCCTGTACACTGCCCTTTGATTTATGAATTGATTCAGAGATTCACTCTTTGTATATCAGCCATCAATCAATATATCTAATTATCAACACAGCAAAATCTGTGGATACTTAAACCCAGAGATGGGAACAGACAGGCCCAAGAAAAGCCCCAGGTTTACAGAAAAATCTGAAATCTTAAAAAAAAAAATATACTGAGGAGGGGGCTAAAAAACCCAAAATACTAGAAACAACTCCTGTAGCTCTTAGAAAAGAATGCCTTCAGTGGCCACTGCTTGACAACCACAACAGTATCTCCAGCCTTCAAGCCTTGGCTTCTGTAAATAAAAGGCTTTCAGGGCTGTCTTGACCTCTAAGGGAGGATGTATTGGGGCATGCTCCACGGCAACCACCAGGTTTCTTACTACCATGTGATTTGCATGACTCACCCAGGCCTGATTGTTTGCAACTATTTAACAGCAGCCAATGCATGGAAGCTGGTGTCATATACTGTTTAAAACAAGGGTGTCAAAGATAAGGCCCACAGCCTCTAAGCACTATTATCCAGCTTGGGAGCTGAGCCGAGGCAGCCATTTCCCCTGTCCCATCCCCCACTGCTCCCAATTCTGGGCTGTGGGCCTTCTGATCCACATCACTTGCTGGCTGGGACCTCCTTGTGTCTTTCTGAGCCCACAGGCAGTGGGAATCAGAAGATGGAGGCTCCAGCCCAGTGCATAGATCACTCTTCCCCACTGTCCCCAATCAAGCCCCCCCCCCTGAAGTCGGGGGCTGCTGGGGAGGGCAATCAATGGCTCAGCAGCCAAGGAAGCCATCCCCTGCTCCTGATCTGGGCTAGTGAGCCAGCTGTGGACTCATCAGGTGAAGCAGCCATCCTCCACTGCTGATGTGGGCTGGTGAGCCCACTGTAGGCTCACCAGCTGAGGAAGCCACACACACACCCCTCGCTTCGGATCTGGGCTGGCGAGGTAGACACTCCCCCAGTCTCGATATGGGCTGGTACACATGGCCAATCTAGGCTGGTACACATGGCCTAGCCTGATCAAACGACATTTATGTCATTTCTGGCCCTTGTAACAAATGGCCCCTGGTTTAGAGTTTCAGACTAGGATCTGGGAGACCCAGCCAGGTTCAAATCACCTCTCTGCTGTGGAAGCTCCCTGAGTGACCTTGGGCCAGTCACACATTTTCAGCCTAACCTACTTCAAAGAGGTTTTGTGAAGATAAAATGGAAGAGAAGGAAATGATGTAAGAAGCAACTGGTCCCCACTGTAGAGAAAGGTGGGTTATAAATGAAGTAAATAACAAATATAGCTGAATATTGGGAACAGAAAAAGGAGGAATCAGGGAAAGGTGACATTATAGGAGTTGCAAAGAGGAAAAGGTGTGGGGAAAGGGACACAGGGAGAAATGAGGTGCCCCCAGTAAGTTCTTGCAAGTTCCCCAATGTTCAGCTAGGCCTAGCAAGGCAGCATTTCTCTTACATTACAAATGTTCTGGATTTCATAAGATGCTCCATGTTTTATTTAATCAAATACTGTTAGTACCAACTTCCAGGGAGGAGGAGAAGGAAGAAGAAGGTTGGTTTTTATACCCTGCTTTTCTCTACCTTTAAGGAGCCTCAAAGCTGCTTACAATCGCCTTCCCTTCCTCTCCCCACAACAGACACCTTGTGAGGTAGGTAGTGTTCAGAGAGAACTGTGACTAGCCCAAGGTCACCCAGCAGACTTCATGTAGAGGAGTGGGGAATCATTTCTCCAGATTACACTCTACCACTCTTAACCACGACACTGTATATGGTGCTTCTCCTCTCCTGTTAATCTTACAACACTCTGTTAAGGATGGCTAGGCTGAGAAACAGTGATAGACCCAAAAAAAGGGCAAAAACACACAGTCGCTTTAGCCTCCTTTATTCCCTGTTTCAACCAGGATTCAGCCAGGATCAAATGCATGTGTTTCGCCAAATGTGTGTTCAATCCTGGCTGAATCCTGGCTGAAACAGGGAATAAAGGAGGCTAGAGCGACCATGCGTTTTTGCCCAAAGTCATGAGTTTGTGGCAGTATGGGATTTGAACTTAGCTTTCTCTGGTTCTAGTCTAGCACTCTATTCACTGCAATGTACTGGCACAAACTAGAGCCTGTGCTTCCTAGATCTGGAGTCTGGGTGAAAATGCATGGTCGCTTTAGCTTCCTGTATTCCCTGTTTCAGCCAGGATTCAGCCAGGATTGAACACACGTTTGGCGAAATGCATGCTTTCGATCCTGGCTGAATCCTGACTGAAACAGGGAATAAAGGAGGCTAAAGCGACCATGTATTTTTGCCCTTTGTTTCAGGACAAGACCAAAGTGTGCATCTTCATTGCTATCACAGTAGCAGTCACTAACTTTGGTATTTAGCTTTCAGCCTATAATCAAGACAAACAATGATGAAACCCAGCTGCTTTTAAGTGAAATTAATGAAGTCTCTTTCTGGTCTGTAAGAGTTCTTGTTTACTAAGCCGAAGGGAGAAAAACAAGCACAATAGTAGTATTTGTCATGAGAAAGAGAAAGGTTAATAACCTTTGCTGCTGGGGTAGAGAAACTGATTGTTAAACCAATAAACCGAAACCACATGCAGCAAGACATGATCTGAGCAAGGCATTTTTAAATGCTTGCTCTTTGGCAGCAGGAAGGACAAGGATGCTGATAAACAGTCCAATAGGAGGGAAGATATCAACACTTGAAGACAATTATTTCAAAAGGTGATGCCTAATTTTTGTGTGCTCTTTATAAACATTTCCATCAGTTTTTATCAAGTGAGGCAGGTTTTGCAAAAGAAGAAGCAAATTTCCCTTTAATGAAGGACTAGCACTGGTGTTACCCTCACAGTGTGGAGAAGATGCTGCATCTATTGTGTGTGATTATGTATCCCATGCTGCTTTGGTAAGATACGTAATGGACAGACTGTGGGAGGGTCATGCAAAATGTTTATTCCAACTCATTGACTCCCAAGGTCATGTAGAGATGGAAACTGTCACTAAGGCAACAGAAGAACCTAAGTCAAAGCCACAGATGACAGATATGAATTAATGTGTAAATTTCAGTCTTGGACTCAGCCTTGAAGGGGTTAGAAGGACTGCAGAGGCTGCTATCCAGATGCATGTTATAACTCACCATACTTTATCCGCACTAATACCCAAAACAATAAAAGAGACAGGAGATTAACTGCTTTTCTGCAACCAAAATGTTATGGGGGAAAGTGCTCTGCCCATTTCCCCTTGAAATAAAGAGGCTACAATGTTAGAAATTTCATGAATGGGAACTGAGGTTGAGAGAAGGCAACTTGCCCAAGGTGGACAAAAGGACCATAGCACAAAATTCTTCAATGCACAGGAATGCATGTAATTACAGAAACAAGAGGCACACATCAGGATTGGATAAGGTGATCTGAGATCTTTTAATAATTTTATCTATTATTTTTGAATTATAATAACAAATTAATGTGTTTCGATTAATCTGGCCAGGTTAATGTCACTTATCTTTCAACTGCTTGCATGATCAGTATATGTACTCAGAGTTGTCAGCTGACCAGTTTTTCACTGGCAGGGCTAGATTTCTGGCTAATTGCCAGATGCTTTTTTCACATTATAGAAAGAACAGGAGGGAGGCCAGTTTTAAACTTTCTTGAGTTTTTTCTGTATACATTTTGAGATCACTGCTATGAACCCATGGATTATCTGTTCAACAGAGTTTTTATGTTGTCTCCATCCTCTTACACCCAGCTCTGGCCCTGGGCACAGTACCCTGTGTACAATTACGGTGTGCAGTTAATGTGTACAGTTCTGGTCACTGTATCTCAAAAAGGATATTGCAGAGATGAAAAAAGTACAGAAGAGAGTAATCAAAATGATAACAGGGTTGGAGCACCTTTCCTTTGAGGGAAGGCTAAAGAGTAGGGTTGCCAACCTCCAGGTGGTAGCTGGAGATCTCCTGGCATTACAACTGATCTCCATGCAATAGAGATCAGTTCACCTGGAGAAAATGGCCACTTTGGAAGGTGGACTCTGGTATTGAAGTTCTCCCCACCCCAAACCCCATGCCCTCAGGCTCCACCCCAAAATCTCCAGATATTTCCCAAGCCAGAGCTGGCAACCCTACTGAAGAGTCTAGGGCTTCTTAGTTTAGAAAAAAGTAGGGATATGATAGACATTTATAAAATTATAGAGTGTTATAGAAGTATGATGGGGTGGAGGAAGTGGATACAAGGAAATTTTTCTGCCTCTCCCATTACTTGAACTTGGCACCAAATTAAGTGGATGGGTGATAAATACAGGTTAGACAAAAAGAAACACTTGTTTACTTGACAAGTCATTAAATTGTGGGATTCACTGCTACTGGAGGTAGTGATGGCCATGAGTATAGTTGGCGTGAAAAGACATATTCAAGGAGGATAGGTCCATCAATGGCTAGTAGCCCCTAAAACCTCTAAAACCCAGTGCTAGGATGCAATATCAGGAGAATGCATTTGCCTCTGTATCCTGTTTATAGGCCCTCCGTGGCAATTGGTTTGCTGTTATGTGAAACAGGATACTGGACTACATGGACCACTAATCTGATCAAGCAGAGCTCTTCTTACGTTCTTGTGAACCTACTGGCCATGTCACTGAGAAGGTGGACCTGCCTGCCTCTTGAAAGATTTGGGCCTTCCAAGATTTGGCAACACTTAGTTTGGTAGATTTAAAAAATAGCAACAAAATACCATCTTTTAAAGCAGTAAAATCAATCATAATATTTCCTCAAATACATTCATAATTCCAGAATAACCATGACTTATCAACTTCAGAAGACCGGAACTGATGGCACAAATTTCAGCTTGGGGGGGGGGGTGTCCATAAACTGGGGCAGCAGCTAAAGAGACCCTCCATTAAGGATGCTGAAAATTTAGCCACAAATGTGTTCTACTGTCAAACTGACTGTGTTTGGTTTGTGTTGAGCAGCTGTAAGCATCTAAACCAGGTTTCCACAAAACTGTGCATGTGCAAAGATGTTGCCATTCTGTTCACAACTGGAGATCAGGGCACAAGCCAAACTGAGCATACTACCATGAGTCCCTGCTAACCTACCTTCTGATAATCTGTCAGAAAGGCCTCATCCATCAATATCATGATGCAAAAAGGTTGGTGAAGGGAGAAATTTTTAAAAAGTATGAACATAATTTATATTAAAATATACTTATCTCAACTTTTAAAAAACCATTCAGTCAGTTGACAGATTTTCTTGAATTTATTGTGTTGTTCCTAATTATAGATCCATTCCTGAGCAGTCAGTTTCCAAAGTTGAAAACTAATACACCCCATGCCAGACCATTACATCTGGCAAATCTAAACTCTGTTCTTGCCTCTGTATTTTTTTTAATGAGCTTAATCCCATTTGTGTCATCTTAATGAATAAAGTAATGTTTTAGGGAAGTGATTTTTTCTTTCTTTCTAGCTTTGTTTGTATGCATTACAGTGCCATTCTATTAAGGAAGTTTAGCTAGAAGAAAGATTATTAGAAATGGTGTAATTAATCTGGCAATTGAACTGCATTGCCACTAAAAAATCAACTCAATTAAAAGATTGGCTCCTTCAGTCATGTATTCCTTGAAATCCTTGGACAGAATAGTATAAGCCTGTTCTTTTAATTAGATCCCCAAATATAAGCCAAGAAAAAATTCCAGCAAAAAAAGGCTTAGCCTAAATTGTATAATTTGTATAAATTGTATAATTCAAAATCAATTTAATACAGTTCACATCATTGCATTGACATCCCAATTACTAATGATATGCCCATGATATTAGCAGGTAGTATGTATGTGAGGAGAGAAGGCCCTGCATGTCACTCATCAACATGCCTCATAGAAATTCCGTGTAGGAGCAATAGATTTTGTCCCTACTGCATTATTATGTCCAAGTGCAATTATATAAAATGGAATCAGAGGACACATTTCAGAATACTATATATAAAGCCACCAGTGGTGTCCCCGTTTTTAGACAGGGATGTAGGTTTAGGCTTGGATCCCACCTAGAATTTTCACAAGTGTAAGGGGGTACAATTTTTACTGATTTGCCCCTTCCACAGCAGCTCCAAATGCCTTCCAAATGCTGCTCCTGGGGAGATGGGGAACCCACAGGAATTGCTTGGGGGATCAGAGGTCCCCAGCAGGAGAAGGGAATCAGTGAAAATCACCTTCTGCCCATAGAAATTCTAGGCATACACCAAACAGTTATCTCCTTTCAGCTGAGTCCTGCAGGTTATTTACTTTGTTTTATAGCATATAGAAGGAGCCACTGAGAAAGTCCTTTGCTTGGCATAACACCAGCATAAGCTGGGATATATGAAAATGGCTATTCTATAAACAAGATACCATAGTTATATATTTACGTATCACTATCAGCATACAGAAAAACCAGTTCCTTGGGTTCCTAATTATACTGTTACTGAAACAAATGGGCCATCTTTGGGCTTTCCTTTTTCTTTTCTCATTTTTTTCAGCTGACTCTTCAGCAAATTATAAAATGGTATTTCCTTCCTGAAAGAACATTTTTGCAATGCAGACAGAATGAAGATGCAGCATTAACGAAACCTTCTGCGTTAGTCCATGTGTGACAAGATGTTCTGAATCAATATGTGAAGACTGGAGAAATAATTAACTGTTACAATTAAATCAGCCTCTAGTATGAGAATACTGCCATTCATTGAGCTATATCAATGTTGCGCGTAATCCATCAAAATAAAGGAATGTGCATGCTAATAAACATGTCACAGTGTATTCTGTTTACTACAGAAAGAAAGAAAAACAGTAGAGAAATGGCATATCAGAAGAATACATGGAGCAGATAATGGTATGCTATGTGATTCTATTATCAGTCCCTACAGCTAAATTTTAAAACTTTGCTCTAAATGTATGAAGAATAATTTACTTTTCGTTCTTAAAACTGGTCATTCCAATTCCCACACACCATAATAGAGGTACTAGGGTATGGTTTGACACCCATTTTCAGGAGCTATATTTTTCTGGTTAAGTGAATGTGCTAGAATGCTCATGTTCAAGATTTGTTCAGCTCAAAACTCTATATTCTCATGCTGTATATTCCTCTGGTGATACACTATGGTGTTGCTTCACAATATTATTGTCATTATTATATACAATGGGAAAGCGATTAATTTGTGCCAGTCATGAAACCAGAGGGGTTCTACATATTTAGGAGGATTTCCAAAGCACTCAGAAAAACATGATTTTGCAAATTAAACAAGAGGGGAAAAGCAAATATCTGAGGATTGCTGACTGTAGTCTGAAAAGCATGAAAAGTTGAAAGTTTTAGGGAGGAACCAAGAAAATTTTGGTATAATATTGGATCTGGGATTTGGGAGGAGGGGTCCCAGATTTTAAGGACTATTATTTTCAATGGGGGATGTATTAGATGGTCTGGGACAGCTGTTTATAAAGATAATGGCATTAAATTTACATTCAAATTTAAAGACACCCCCCAAGTTTGCCTCTTGACATAGGCACTGCATAAGAACATAAGAAAGGCTCTGCTGGATCAGACCAAGGTACATCAAGTCCAGCTGTCTGTTCGCACGGTGGCCAACCAGGTAGCACCAAAATTGCAGCAGAACTAGTGCTGCATGTCCACTAATGAATCCCCAAGTTTCAAGCAAATTGTGCCAAGGTGTCCAATTCTATAGGTCCCTGTATAAGATGCCCCTAGCGATCATATTTGCAAAGGAAAAAAGGCCTCTGCTGCAACCATGGAGGGAGAGAAGAATGGCAGCTCTACTATTATTCCCTTTGGAGGACTTTTTCAAGGGGGCTGGAGTGGCTGTTTTTCAACTAAATGACACCCAAAATGTGAATAGGACCAAATGAACAAGGTGCCCCTGTCCATCGTACTTGTAAAGGAATAAAGGGCTCCAGCTCCACAAAGAAGAGGGGGAACTGCATATCTCTGTGGCTTGTCTGCAGAGTTGATGGGATGGAAGCACTCTGTGTTCCTCCCTGACAAGGATTCTGCTGAAAAGGAAAAATGGCATTGTCCAGAAAATCAGTAGAATCAAAGACGAACACATAGCTGGCTAGCACCACCAGCACATGAAAAACAATACAGATTTTGGTGGGAGGGTTTTTGTAATAACTAAGAATGTTTGTGTTACTATTCTTGAAAATTATGGTAATGTCCCCAAACAAAAATTTTCACATATATTTTCAGCTCCAGAGTTTTGTAATGCAAACCCCTAGAGAAGCAGAGTCAGGGATACGGGAGGAAGATACGAAAATTGGTTTGCTGTGTAGTTTCTGCCCAGGGTTCTGCATATTCAGGAACTTCCCAAGCATGAAGGAAAGTATTTCTTCATATCAATCAAAGTATTTATTATGGTCCATGACAAGAAAATATTACTTCATATTAATACATCATTTTGTAGGGGGAAATATCCTTTAAGGAATGGCAGGAACTGTGTCTTCACAGGAGGGCCAAAGAAAGAGAAATAATGTATTGATGTGCACGTATGTGTATGCGTACATATATAGCATAATTGGGGCCTTACACCCCTGCACAAGATCCTACAGTGTGAAGTTTCTTTACAGGATCCCAGTCATTGTTATTGCTCTTAATTGTATCATTTTATTTTATTTATATTTGAAATGGAAAGCAATTGTTATAATCTCTGGTTTACTATGTAACACTGTAAATTATTGAATGTTGGTGGAAGATAATGGCTGATCAAACCTTACAGAAATAGCAATGTGTGCTCGGAGTCCTGTAAGAAAATCAGTGAATATGCCAACCAGTTGTTTCACATGGAGAGGGAGTTCGGGCACGGGAATCCAGTAACTTTTGTAGACTGTTTGTTAGTACTCTGTGAATGTAGACTCAACCTATGAATACAGCCTAATACCTGTTAGTGTGTGTGATATTTCATCCAACCAGGAATATGCACACAGAAGGCTACTTTGTGCATAAAGGTCCCGGCCCCTAGCTGAACTGGGACCATGAAATGTCATCTTGACAAGTGTTGGATCAAAGGGAAAAACTACAGTTTATGTTGGAGAACTAATCTCAAGACGGTTTGGAAGGCAGTTTTAATCAATGAAATAGCACAAATAGAAAGATCCATATCCACCCTCTCCCAAATGACTGCTTAAGGCTAAACTACATGTCAGGGGTTCTGATCATAGATCCCACATAATATTTATTTTCAACCATCACATATTCAGCTCAGTACAAATCCAAAAAGAGTCTGTTAAATCTGTAATGTATGTGAATTCCTCTTCTTTTTTTTACATGTTCAGTGTCATACAACAGAGAAGCCTGTCAGGTTGTCTGGTTTAGACATCCACTGTCCCTAGAGCAGACTGCTCAACTGACTTTGCCTCCAGCCATTCTGTGTTTGTTTGAGTCCTAATCTCAGAAGTCCCCATGATTCCTGTAATGCATGGGTTGTTTATATCTTGGCTGTTTGCTAGCAATGGGGTGGCAAAGCTATTTTAACTGGTTCTTGCGGAATGGACATCTTTATCATGAAGACAACAACACATTGTGGCCTTTTAAAAATGTGTCAGCCACCAAGTAATTCATATTAAAGTTATTTCTAAAACCAATAATGCATTGCTATGGACATGTGTCAGAAATCTAATATTTTGAATTGTTTAACAGGCAAATAGAACAGCTGTTGACATACAAAGTAAACAGCACGCAAAGCATTTTTCTATTAACCTTCAAAGAAGTCAAACAAAACACTTTTGCTACTCTCTTGTCTTCGTTGTTCACATTACGTTTCCTTATGTTGATTGATTGGTCAAATTTCTTGACACTGGAGAACATACAGTATAATAATACCTTGAAGCTGAAACCTGAAATGTATTACATATTATCCCTGTGACAAAAAAACAAAGAAGCAAGTACAGATGAGGAAAGCAGTAGATTCTTTATTAGATATCTGCACAATGTTGAATTAGACATATTACCGTATATACTTGCGTATAAACCGAGTTTTTCAGCCCCAAAAAAGGGCTGAAAAAGCCAAACTCGGCTTGTACGCGGGTCAATACGGTAGGGGAGGGGAGGGGGGAGGAGGGAGGAGGGAGGGGGAACTTACTGCCACCGCCGGGCCCACGCCACTTCCTGCTGCCAAGAGCGGCCTGCTGCCGCTTCTCGCGGCCGAGGGCGGCCTGGGGCGGCCTCCTGCAGCTGCAGGGAGGCTGCCCCGGCCCTCGCCTGGTCATGTCGCCGCCGCCGCCAGGCCCGCGCCGCTTGCTGCCGGGAGCCCAGGTAAGCCTGCGGGCGGGGGGGAGGGGTTATAAGCCGACCCTTGGCTTATACGCGGGTGCCTAATTTTTTCCCCTTTTTGGGGAGAAATTAGGCACCTCGGCTTATACGCGGGTCGGCTTATACACGGGTATATACGGTAGTCAAGGGCATCTTCCAGCCTTTCGCTCTACTACACTGCTGGTATGATGGTAGCAATGTTCCATTTTACATTCCTCTGGTAGGAACTTTATCATCCATTTCAAAACATGTGTTACCATAGAAGAATGAAGCATCTGGCAGAATCATTCAAGCACAGATAGAGACATCTTGTTAGGTAAAAGTAGGCACATGGGTTTGCCCACCACTAGGTCTTTGAACAATCTAGTTTCCTAAATGCCAACTAAATAAGTGTCCATATAGTATATAAAATGGACACTAGAACAAATTTACTATAAATAGGACAGAGGAAGCTATGGTTGTAATGTTTATGTAATAAAAATCACTTGCGGGGCCAGTGTCCAAGGGAGACAGGAGGATGACAAGGCAATGACTAAGTACGAATAAACAAACAGCACCTTACTGGGGTAAACTGGCCACAATTTTATTGGTTACAGGTGACAAAGCTTTGGTGCAGCATAGGAGTAATGGATTTAGGCATCAGCTGACCCACCTGCCAGACCACACAACCCTCAGCCTACCTGCTGGGGAATACCAAGGATGGCAGCATGTGGGACATAGGCCACTGTGTGGTTTCCCCTGCCACCTGAGGTGAGGTTGCCCTGACAGCCCCCAAGCTGGGCATGTCCTCTGCAAGTTCACACCCTACAATCCCTTTAGAGGATCCCTAAAGATAGGGGAAACATGCACGCACGCTGAGTTTCCCCTGAAAATGGATCTAGTCCCATCCTGACACCCCCAACAAGTTGTGACAAAGAACAAATGAGTGAACAAACTGACCCAGATATATACCAGGCAGGTGGACCTGAGGGAAAACTCCCTCTCTGAGGTCTGCTGGCTCAGAGCCCTGCCCCCTGGGCATGTCAGGCTGCACCTGATTGGCCAGGCTAAGGGAAGAGGCACCGGGGAGCCATAGCAGCTGCAGAGGCTTCCCCAGCCATTGTAGCAGCCATGCTGCTGAGCCCTGCAGCCGGCAACCCCGCACCACCATTCCTCCCATCCCCCACAGCTCACAAACCAGGGCTCCAGGTGAGACAGGAGCTCATGCCTTAAGAACCTCTGGATTATTTCTTTTCTTTTCGTTATCCTTTTCACTCGCCTGGAAAGTTGAACTGATAAATTAGTCTGCTCTTACATCCTGATCAGAAAAAATATATAAGCTGTATTCCAGAAATGTAGGGTCACATTAAGGAGAGAAATGGTAGAATAGTTGAGAGTTCTTTCCTATTTTGTATTTAGTGTTCCAAATCCATTACCCTTTCCTTCGAAAAGCAGAGCCCTTTGTGGACCCACGGGCAAGCGGCTCCAAGGGAAGGAGAAATAACGTTAAGTAAACACACATACACCTGCTCTTTGGGTGTAAATGGCCACAGTTTTTATTGATCACAACAGAATGGAGCATTGCAGAAAAACATGGGGGCAGATCCAAGATATCGAGTCACCACCCTGTAACTCGATACACGTATCGAAAGCATCAATAAACCGCCCAACCACCAGTGGGCACAGCACCGGAGTAGCACTTATGAGGCCCCATCAGGACGGGCACCTCTGTGTGGAGCCAGTGCCACCTGGGATTGGAGCACCCACTGCAGGCCCCTTAGTTGGGCATTGTTGTTGTTGTTTTCTGCTTATCCTCCACTTCAAAGTACTATATTCCATTTTTTTCACTTTTGTATTTGCCTAGGACATAGTGACATAAGCCACATCCTAACATACTACACATCCATTTTTCTTTCTATCATACTCCTAACACATTGCTTGGTTCCTCAATGAAAACCATCAAAGCAAAACAGAAGCTTCTGTGTATGTCAGTGCTGGGGAAATTGACATTTCCTTAAAACAGGCTGGTAAATAATTCAAGGAATATATTGTAATGCTGTGCAAGTGTCGGGTCTGAACACTGTGTTTGCCTTACATAGATACGATTCCATTAATCATTACAGAGATAAGCAAAGGCATCATGCATACTGCAAAGTGGTATGAGTTCTACTTGTATGTTCTATTACTAAGCAAAACATCTGTAGCTACATTTACTCTTAGCATTGATAAAAGGAAAGCTTTTTTTTATCCCTTAGCCTCTGGGTTCATGGGAGGGGGCAGATTCAAGCATACAAGTTATTTCAGGAAGTAACAGTCTCATTAACTACAAATGAGTGACTCCCTTAATAGTCAAATTCTTTTTCATGGTCACAATCAGGTACAGGTGAACTCAATGTATAGGCCTCTCCACAGCCTCAAATTTGAAATGGCGGGGGGCTGAAAAAGGGGAGTAACCTGTTCCCCTGAATCTTTCTCCCAAACTGAATCAGTCTTACAAAGCTGCTATATGCCCCATTGGAGCAACATGCAGATACACTCTACATTGGCTGCAGGTTTTCACTTTGTACTGATGGGTGCGAATGTGTGATCTAATCCATATGGATCAGCCATACCACTAGGGCTGTGCATATCGAAAAACCCGAACTGAAAATAAACTGAAAAAAGCCATTTTGGTAAATATCAGGTTTGGGTTTACTGAATTCCAAAACCTGGGGGGAAAGCAAAAGCCAAATTGGCCATTCCCGAAAAAACCGGGAAATTATCCGGCTTTTTTGGGTTCTCCCCAGGCTTTGCAAAGCTCCTGGGGGCATTTTTTGAGGTAGAACCCCCAAACCTGCAGGGTAGCTTGCAGGGATTCTCCTTGCAAGAACCCCTAAGTTTGGTGAAGATTGCATCGGGGGGTCCAAAGGTATGGGGTCTGGAAGAGGTCGCCCCCTCCCGCCTCCATACAGAAGCATTGGAAGGTAAGAGATTCTCTGTTCGCGAATCGGCTAATGCTTTTCTATGGAGGAGGGAGGGGGCAACCTCTCCAGAACCCATAACACTGGACTCCCTGGCCCAATCTTCACCAAACGTTGGGGTTCATGCAAGGAGAGTCCCTGAAAGCTACTCTCAAAATTTGGGACCTCTACCCCCCAAAATGCCCATACAGGAACTTTGCAAAAAATCCCCTTTGTTTTCTATTATGGGAATTTTCCATTAGCTGACTTCCGCAGGATTGCGTCTATGTAGCAAAAGTCAGCTAATGGAAAATTCCCATAATAGAAAACAAAGGGGTATGGGAATTCAGCTTATTTTGGGTTTTCAAAAAAAAAAAAAAAAGGCCCAATAAACCTGAATTTTACTGGGTTCTTTTTTTTTTTGCACACCCCTACATACCACCAAGGAATACCAGGGTTGCTGTGCAGAAGAAGGCACTGGCAAACCACCTCTGCTAGTCTCTTGCCATGAAAACCCCAAACGGGGTCGCCATAAGTTGGCTGCGACTTGACGACACTTTACACACACACTCCGCTCTTCCATTTGATTCCCATCTTTCCATGTCTTTGCCTCTTACCTAATGAACACATCCAGAGCATGAACAACCTTCACATATGACTGATTAGGAACCTGATTTGGTTCAGTACCCTAATACGTTTCCTAATGAGATTTGTAATCGAGAAGTTAACAAAAACTCTGAAGATAATCGTATGCCAATTTCACTTATTTAATTGCAGGTTTTCATTATTTAGACAATTTTGATTATACTTGATGATGAATGAAAAACATAGAAAAGTACAGCTCATGTCTCTGTTACAATAAATAAGCTCTAAATATGCTTTTAGCCCTCTTCGCAATATTTACTCAGAAGTCTCATCATATTCAGTGGTGCTTACTTCTAAGTGTTCTTACAATTGCAGCCTTTATGAGGTATATATAAGGAAGTGCTTTTGGTGATGAAAAATGTGTCTTGAATACATTTCTACTACACTGTTATCCCATGGCTACTTTTGCAAGCAGTGACAAATCTGAAGCACATCATTACTGAGTTTAGTTTCCTTTGAATGACAAAGCACTTAAGATTTCTTGGGTTGGATCCTAAGATACTCTTCTGCTATGTGAGGAGTCTTCCTCTTCTAGAGTAAAGCTCCTAAGTTACAGAATAGAAGCGTCAGGAACTGACCCATGGTGTATTCTTTATTGACAAATATTGAAGCAGAATATAAATAGAGGCAAGCAGAAATTGAAATGCAGGTAGAAGGAAACTTGGGTACAAAAATGGCATGGCTACATTCCACTCTTTTTCATTCATTGCTAATTCCAACTGAAAACTGTTTTTCTGCATTTTATGAAGCTGGTTTTAACTTAGGGCATTATACACACACATACACACAAACACAAAGTACTTACGGTTCTTTTATACATACAAATACATATTATTTTATAGCTTCTTTTGTTGATATTCTTAGTAGTAATTACCTTTGTGGTTTGATCTTCTGGTGTGTTCGCTGTTCCTCCCAATTTGGTGTCATCTACAAATTTAATGAGCATTCTCTCCACCTCCTCATCCAGATCATTTATAAAAAAATGTTGAAAAATACTGGGCCCAGAACTGAGCCCTGGGCACCCCAGTGGACACCTCCCTCCATTCAGATGAAATGCCATTAACAACTTCTTGTTGGGTGTGGTTCTCTAACCAGTTTCCTATACACCTAACTATCCTAGTCCACATTCCTCTAGGTTACCCATCAGAACATCATGGGTAACCCTGTCAAAAGCTTTACTGAAATCTAGATAAACAACATCAACAGCATCCCCTCGATCCAGTAAGCTCAGTCAAAGAAGGAAACAAGGTTGATCTGGCAGGACCTGTTGGGAACAAATCTGTGCTGCTGACTTATCTGGATCACCAAGTTGTCCTTCAGATTGATCCCTTTAAAATCTGCTCTAGAGGTGAGATTGGTTGGACTATAGTTTCCTGGGTCATCCCTCCTCTCTTTTTTGAAAAGAAGAAGAAGAGTTGGTTTTTATATGCTGACGTTCTCTACCACTTAAGGGAGTCTCAAACTGGCTTACAATCGCCTTTCCTTCCCCTCCCCACAACAGACACTCTGTGAGGTAGGCGGCACTGAGAGAGTGTGACTGGCCCAAGGTCACCCAGCTGGCTTCATGTGGAGGAGTGGGGAAGCAAATCCAGTTCACCAGATTAGCCTCCACCGCTCATGTGGAGGAGTAGGGAATCAAACCCAGTTCTCTAGATCAGAGTCCACTGCTCCAAACCACCACTCTTAACCACTACACCATGCTGGCTCTCCTCCAATGACATTTGCCCTCCTCCAATGTTGAGCCCATGCTGTGCAGGTGCAAAGCTGTTTGGTATGATGCAATGATGAACTTCAATACGGAAATTGAAGTGATTCACTCAGAAACTCATCTTACATGTAATGGTGAGAATTCTGCCAAGGTATGTTTGCAAGACACCTAGATCTGATGCATCAACATCAGGTTTTTGATTACATAGATCTTCAAGCATCTTTTTAAAGCTGAGCTATGTAGGGTTCTGATTTGGATCAGGGTCATGAAGCATGGGGATCACATTTCCACACCTGCACAGCTTTGCTGATAGTAGTTGCTTTTCGTTTCTGTGTTTAGCTCTTTAAACAAAAAAGAAAAGAAAATATGGATATGCATATTTTGCCCATCTTTTATATTTAAAGTGCTATAACAGTCTGGGATGGTACGTTTTAACTAGTGAAACTAAAGTCACTTGCCCACATGACCCTGATGTGAATTAGGGCCCTATGCAGCTGTAATCCAATCACCTCACTTTGCTCATGAGAGTTCTTGGATAGGCTTCTTTGTGAAGCAGACCAAAATGACCTCAGGTAGGCCTTTGTAGAAAAAGAGACAGTAAATTTAGTTTCCCAGACATATAACTATATTTAAATGGGCACATTGATGTGGAATTTATTCAGGACTGTCTAGCATTTTCTCCAGCTAGGTCGCAATCTGTAGCCTATTCAAGTGAAGACAGGAAATTGCTTGTGGCAATCGTGTAAAACAGCTCCCCTAGGTTTTGTTGTAAGCATGTTGGTAACTTTTATCCATGTTACTACATACAGAGAGAGAGAGAGAGAGAGATGCTGCTGTTTGGGGAAAATAAGTCAGTGGCAGTATCTCAATGCATTTTGGAAGTTTTATTTAAAACTCAGGAATTGCTGACCGCAATAAGCAGTGTGGGATAACAAGGGGCAGAGGCTCCTTTGCAAAAATATATATATATGTGGGAAATGCATCCCGTTGACAGTGTCCAAGCCTTTGTGACTTCTTAAAGGGGATCATTAGAGCAACAAAGCTGTAATAATATTAAAGGAAACTTCCTGAGTCCTTATATTATTTCCTGAGTCCTTTATATTATTACTGAGAATACTTTATCCAGCACAGAAACTACTTCTGCATAAATTAACATTTAATATTAGAAATGTTGGACCTATGAGAAGCAACTAAGGTATCGGAATAATATACTTGTCTAAAAGCCTTTCTTTCTTACCCACCCAGCTCTTTCAATCCCAAACCATCACCAGAATTGCTCCACTCCTTAAGCTGCTCAAAGACTTCTCATTCAGAAGGGCTTCCTATAAAGCCTTTCATTCTTCCTCGTAAGCTTCACAAGCACCTGCACACTCATGCCCTTTCATTCTTAGATGATATGGAGGATTTTACCAAGCAGAAGTTGTCCCTGTGCAAACAGCCCGAATCTTTATATCAAGGCATTCCCTTGCCTCAGCTTCCAGCAACTTGTATGCAGTATGCCCCAGAGGTCTTGAAGGATCATACTTGGGGTCCCATATTTCTGGCTACAGTGTGACCAAATTAGCTGTTAACCTAAAGTCTTCAAAATATCAGGTAATTTTATATAATTCTTGTCTCTTTACTGCTGTCAGGATTCTGGCTGTCTTCCTTGGATATGCTTTACCCGCTTGTCTCCATGATCTATCCTTGGAACTTTCCTAGATTGTTCACCTTGGATTTCCGGAGCTCCCAGGGTTTTTTGTTGATACCTTATTTTGCTGTTTCTGCTATTCTTATCCTCACATGCAGCACATTTCTTGATTCATTTGATTACCTACATATTTTGCAGATTTTCGCTATAATCATGAAACAATAATAGCAATTTCCATTCACCCAGGTATAACTGCATTAGTTTACTGTTTGTCTCATTGTGGCCTGTGTAAGATAGATCATGCTCTGGACGCTAATCCTGTGCATTTTTACTCAGAAGTAACCCCAGTGAGTTGAAATGAACTTATTCCCAAGTAGATATATTCAAGATTGTAGCCTTAGAAACAAACATAAACTCATCACGTTATTCTTTCAAACACCACAGGAGATGTTGTGGAACTAAAAACAATAATAATCCTGACCTTTGAGTGTCCTAATAATAAAATAAAAGGAAAGAAAAGAAAAGCAGTAAACAGGAAAGTTGTTTTACATTCCTGTTCATATAATCAGAGTGCTTAATGGAAAACATATGTAAAGAGTAGCTACTCAGTATTTCCATGAACGAATGGAAAAGAACTCTCCAAGTGATCAGACATCTCTAAACATGAAAATATTCTGTAAATTATGTATGTAAGTATGTAGAACCATCAATGTCCACTGTGCTTTATGGCGTGCCATGAGAAAGAAAGAGTTGTCTCTGTCCCAAAGTATTAACATGACACATTAAGCAGTGCAAGAATTACATCATAGGATCCTACTTACAGTAAGCTCTTTTTCTTTTTGCTATTAAGTCACAGCTGACTTATAGCAACTCCATAGGGTTTTCGAGGCAAGAGACATTCAGAGGTAGTTTGCCATTCTCTGCCTCCATGTAATGACCCTGGTATTCCTTGGAGGTCCATCATCCAAATACTTGCCTGGGTTGATCCTGTTTAGCTTCAGAGATCTGATGAGATCAGGCCAGCCTGGGCTATCCAGGTAAGGGCACAATAAGCTATAAGCAGCAATAAAGACTGCAGTACCTAATCATTTATCCAAGCAAGTTTGTGATCCATTTTATACAGTGTGACCCTATTACCTGGGCAGAAAAGCCCTCTTGAATAATTCGATTTTGCATAGTTTTCAAAAAAACTAGGAGAATAGGAGTTTTCCTAACCTCGGGCAGGCCATTCCATAAGGTGAGAGAACAGAGAAATGATAAGGAAACAGAGAAATGATAAGGAAACAGAAAACATCAGATGCATTGAACGCCACTTGAGTCCTTACCAGGAGTGGAAGGAACTCAGCATCTTACCCCTCTGGGGAAGTATTATGCACTTTATTCTGGAAAAGGTTATTCTTTGAAACCTGATATCATGGATGTTGATATAGGATTGCATGCATTGCATCTTTCGAAGAACTGATGAAGAACTGAGCCCTTGTGCTCTGAAACGATCATATTCTCCTTGACTGTTCATTTTGCAGCATCTGTTTTTTAAAAAAAAGACTAAGATAATTACTTTAAAGGACTTATTTGATACTTACCAGATGGAATTCAAATGAGCTGTGGAAATTTTGTACATCCACTGTTGTACTGAATGGATGTGTTGTTGGTGGTTTCATTACCACATACTGTAAAGTGTATATGTAGCTATAATATATTGGCATTGTTAGCAGCATTGCTCCTGTACTGGTTTTCTCAACCTCCAGGTGGCGGCTGGGGATCTCCTGCCATTACAACTGATCTCCAGCTGACAGAGATCAGTTCACCTGGAGAAAATGGCTGCTTTGGAAAGTGGACTCTATGGCATTATGCCCCATTGAAGTCCCTCCCCTCCCCAAACCCCACCCTTCTCAGGCTCCACCCCCAAAATCTCCATGTATTTTAGGGTTGCCACCCTCCAGGTGGTGGCTGGAGATCTCCTGCTATTACAACTGATATCCAGCCGATAGATATCAGTTCCCCTGGATAAAATGGCTGCTTTGGCAATCTGGCTCTATGGCATTGAAGCCCTGCCCCTCTCCAAAGCCCACCCTCCTCAGGCACCACCCCCAAAATCTCCAGGTATTTCCCAACCCAGAGCTGGCAACCCTAGTTAAGAGTAACACAAAAAGTTATGATTCAGTAAAGCTGTTAGTCTTTAAGGTTCCACAACATTCCTTTGTTGCCAGAGACTAACACAACAAGCTTGCTGGAATTTGCAGCCTCATTGGTGCCTTTGTCACATAAACAGCACTAGGCCACAAATAAAGTCAGCCTGGGTGCTGCAAAGCTGCCCTCCAGTCTAAAGTGAAAACTACATCTGTCTCTTTCCCAGGACCTAGTGCTTGCCATTTCACAAGGAAGAGAACACTTTCATTATCTAGCTGATTTGTGAGTATAGTTGCCAGTTGTAAAAATATCCTCAGTCTATAGGGTCGGAAGGGGAAAAGAGTTTGAAAACTCTTTGCCTTGATTCACACTATGGCAAAAATGCAGTATCTGTATCCAGAATCCCCATTGGTTTCTGAGAGGCAACCAAAATAACAAATAATGAAAACCAGACTGTTCGCATACATTATTTTTTCATACACACTTTGAATATCGGACACACTGTTCTGTTCTCAGGCTACTATTTCCTTTCATGACTCTGTTCATCGTAAGCAAAGGATTGTTGTGAGCTGGAAATGGGGTATAATTCCACCACAATAAATTCCTGTGTTAAATATGAATCAGATGAGCACTATTTTATCCCAAGGTAAAGAAAACCATTCTGTTGCCTCATACAAAAAAAAATGTAGCACAAACAGCTTGCAGTAAAAATAATGAGCACTAAATAGTATTTCTTATCTTTGGAGACTACACAGAGAAACCACACTGAAAAGAACAGAAGTTCTTATTTTGAACAGAATTTAGACTAACTGGAAACACTGATGTGGGAAACTAAATAAATGCACAGATGTTACAAGGGTGTTTGGAAACTGGACATCCTCTTAAACATTTTCAGGAAAGCAACAAAAAAGTTTCCCTCTACTAAACACAATGTAACATTTAAAAAACGGCAGTATGTTTTATACTTTTGATTGTATCTGGCTTAGGACTTTACCAGTCTACTCTGATCAGGCCTATTTAGCTTCTTCCAATCTACCCCTACAATTAGGGTTGCCACTGCAGGTTGCTAGGTTGCATCCAGGTTCCGCAGAGAGGTGATCGCACGCATGTGTGGCTGTGCTCGACATGATTATGTCACTTCTGGGTTTACCCCCGGAAGTGCCACATCGCAATGGGATGCTTTAGCACTCAATCCCCCAAAATGCTATAGTGTTTTGGGGGTTTGAGTGCTAAAGCGTCCCGTCATAATCGCATCGTGCATGGCCATGTGCATGGGATCACTGCCCCAGCCCCGCCCTGCCCCAAAAGCCTCCTGCTGGTGGAGAGGGGGGACCTGACAATACTACCTATAATATGAAGCAGGCAAGAAAAAAATGACTGTCCCCGGGTTTTGAGACACTGTCTAAAAACTCCTGCTTGGTCCCAAAAGTGCCCAGCTAATTTCACACTGTAAATTAAAGGGAGGATGGGTAGAGCAGCTTTGCCAGTGAATAGTTTGTCCCAACTGAGCTTTAAATAGCCCAGCCATGGAGCCTGTTGACTGCATGCCTAATTGTCTGGTGCCATCCTTTCTAAGAAGGGGGATGAGGGTGGGACCAAATAATGGTCACCAGCCTAGATGCAGGAACTGCATTTCATTAAACTATCTTGAATCCCATCTTAGGCACTGACATCTTTTAAAGGAAATAATATTGAAAAGATGCACTCAGTATAGCACACCCAGCCCAACTTATTCATCCAACACTGTCAAGGAATTATTGCTGAAGGTGGTGACATTCACTGAATATTGTTACAAATCAATCTGATCACAGCTCAGATAAAAAGAAA
Organism: Euleptes europaea; assembly: GCF_029931775.1. Taxonomy (NCBI): domain Eukaryota; kingdom Metazoa; phylum Chordata; class Lepidosauria; order Squamata; family Sphaerodactylidae; genus Euleptes; species Euleptes europaea. Next base: position 60,326,817 of record NC_079316.1, on the reverse strand, counting down.
TCTGATTACAAAATATGAATAAGAAAACAAAAGGTAAAATGGGCCAAACTAATTATTGAATATTAATTGCTTCAGTACTATCAACAGAGGTATTATTCTGTAAGGTATAAATGTACCATCTGAGATAAATATCTAATTCTTCCTAATGGATGGAATCAACAATGAATGGGAATAATTGAGATGTTCAGAGTCTTCCAAGTGAATTCTTCATTCTAGCCTTGATCTCTTATCTCTTGAGTATTGCCCTAGGAGGAAGAGTACATAAATAAGCAAAGCTCCTGCCCTTCTGTAAGGTATAAATGTACCATCTGAGATAAATAATTGTTTTCTTATCTAATTCTTCCTAATGGATGGAATCAACAATGAATGGGAATAATTGAGATGTTCAGAGTCTTCCAAAATAATTCTTCATTCTAGCCTTGATCACTTATCTCTTGAGCATTGTCCTAGGATAGGGGTCTGCAAACTCATTAGTCAAAAGAGCCAAATATCATCAGTACAACAATTGAGATTTCTTTTGAGAGCCAAATTTCTTAAACTTAAACTATATAGGTAGGTACACTGTTTATTAATTTAAGTCTTAATTAAACTATAGGTACACTGAATAAAACCTGATATCATACTTAATAGTGATCTTATTTATTGATAAAAATGAAATTGTAAGTCCCTGCCATTTCCCCCTCCCTGTCTGGAGTCCTCGTCTGGAGGCCTGGTCTACCACCATAAAAGCCTTTTGGTAGACCTGGCCTCTGGCTGAGTCCCATTGGGAGGCCAGGTCTACCCATTGGCTTTCTTGGCAGTAGACCTGGCCTCCGGAGGCCCATAGAAGCCAATTGGTAGACCTTGCCTCTGAAGGGGGACTTTTTCCCCTCCTTGGAGTCCAGGTCTACCGCTAAGAAAGCCAGTGGGTAGACATGGCCTCCCAATGGGACTCAGCCGGAGGCCAGGTCTACCAAAGAAAGCCTGGCCCGCCCAACAGCTGATAGGCGGGTGGGGGGGCAGGAACCGCCGAGCCGCCCGGCCAGCAATCACGTGGCTAGAGGGGAGGGGAGGCTTTAGCCTCCCAACCATTGAGGGCAAGGGAAAGGGGGACCTGGCCATTCTCCACAGCGGGGGGGGGGAGAGACAGGGTGTCCGCTCACCTGCTCTCTCGCGCTCGCTCTCACTCTCTCTCAGGCATGCCGGCTCCACAGCCCGGCTGTTGCCGGTGCGAGCGGGCACGAGAGCAGGGGCTCCGAACCAAGTTCGGAGAGCCGCACTCAATGGGCCAAAGAGCCGCATGTGGCTCGGGAGCCGCAGTTTGCAGACCCCTGTCTAGGAGGAAGAGTACATAAATAAGCAAAGCTCCTGCCCTTCACAGATACAGGTGTTAATATTTCTATACACAGTGTGGATAACAAGATTTTTATGGACAGGAAAATAGATTCCTCAATATGAAATATGATTTAATTCACTCTGTTTATGTGCAAAATATATCAGGATTAAGAGACAAACATTTTCCTCTTCAAAAGACATCCCGTATAGATTTTTCCCCAGCAACAGAAATATAGAAGAGGAAATGGGTCAACATTTGGGACAAAAGGAAAGGCTTGATTTGTGGAACTAAGAGTGTGAGTTGAGACACAAAGACCTTCTCCTACATAAAATGTCCTTAGTCAGAATGGCCTAAATATTTACCCTAAGAAAACATGTCCTTGTGAGTCTTTCAGTCATGACATGCACTCGCACAAACTCTGATATTAATAATCATACTAGATTTCTGTACGATGATAGAATTGCTGAGATACAATACAACTGACCACTAGCTCTTTCTGCTACTGAGATATGCTGCCTTTTTTAGAAAGTGAGAGGAAGCCTTGTACATTCCACTTCATGAATGTCTTGTCTTATTCATGTTAGGCCCAGTAAGTTGGAACCAACAGTTCCCTTCCACTAAATGCTCATCAGGCATTTTCCAATAGTTAAAAGAAACTATTCTTGGCCCCAAGTGGGGAAAAACAGCTTACAGAACAGATGAGCAATCTAAGAAGCTTTCCTTTCTTTTTTTAATAGTTCTATATTTCCTGAAGTTGTATACTCCCAAGGCTAAGAAAGGCTTAGATAATTTTATTACCAATATTTGGCTTAGAGCTATACTTCTCCAAATGAATACATCTTAGAGCTATACTTCTCCAAATGAATACATCTGAAGTGCTGTCCTAAGCAAAATTATATCCTTCTAAACTTATCGACTAAGACTGCACCGTAAGAAAGAACATCCAATGTACTGCAGATGAATGTAACCAATTTTTTTAATGGCTACAAAACTCTTGGTGAATTTTGTTCCAGCTACCTAGGCTCAGAGCTTCAATCCTCCAAATTAAGCCTTCTAACTTTCCCATCCAGTATATTGAGATGGAAATGGGAACAGATGCAAAACTTTTCGCAATGTTCTTCATTTTGAACTGCAAACAAAGCTTTGAAGCAATCAAAAGACAGGTGCAACTTGATAAAAAAGACATTTCAAACACATTTGAATGTAAATCACATTTTGGTGGCATTTTCATAATTTCTGGTGATGATGACTGAAACATTGCTAGCATAAAATATTTCTCCCTGTCTGGAGAAATTTCTACCTTGCTTTAACATGGTTTTCAAGTGAGCCTTTAAAAATTGCTCATAATAAAGAGCTTTAAATATGCACCCTTTGTCCAGTAAAAATAATCACTTGAAAACCCTGTAAATACAGCTTTCTTAAATTTCTTCAGGGACAAAAGAAGAAAGCCTTTTCATGGTTAACTTCCTTTAGGATATAACATCTACAGTGTTGTGTCCTGACATTTAAACTGAGGCTAGCTATGGGCTTCTAGTCCGAAAGACAAAGGTAATCGATGTTTTTCTTAGTGTACCTCTAGTGAAAACATTCATGCTACATAAATTCCTCCCAGAAGTATAGCTCTGTGGACCTTGAAGGGTTTTGCCTTTAGCCAACCAGTGATATTCAATAAAAGAAAATATTGCCTCACAGAGTTTGCCTCTTTCAGTGTCTGAGCGCAGCAAAGTGTACTCCAAATTACTAAGAAGTCTCACGAGGCTCACTGGAGGTATCTGAACAAAATCTCTGTTGTTGTTTTGCAAGGTAATTGAAACACAGGTCCTCATCCCACAGGATCTAATATCAGAACATACCTTTGGCACCACATTAAAATTACAGATTATAACTTAAAGGAAATCTGTGCAATGTTTTTCTTTATAAATGAATTCAGAAATGTTGCTTAATGAAAATATCTTCTAGTATAGAGGTGTTACTCTATTAACAGTGCAATCCTAAGGGGAGGGGAGGATTGCCAGCTCCGGGTTGAGAAATACCTGAAGATTTTGGGGGCAGAGCCTGAGAAGGGTGGGGTTTGGGGAGGGGAGGGACTTCAATGCCATAGAGCCCAATTGCCGAAGTGGCCATTTTCTCCAGGTGAACTGACCTCTATCGGCTGGAGATCAGTTGTAATAGCAGGAGACTTCCAGGACGCTAACTCTCAGCTCACTGCCATGCAAACTTAGAGTGAGCTGCAAGGCACTTTGATGATGGGAAAAGCTCAAAAAGGGCATTTAGCACTTCTGGGCAAGCACTTTGCACTAAACCCAAAGGAGAGAGCAAAGTCAACACTCTATGGCTGATCCAACAGGGCCTTTCTTATGTTCTTATGTACTAGTACAATATGTGTGTATGTGTGTTTACAAGTGTCTGTTTTATACATGCTTTTCTGGTTCACAGTATACCACACACCCCAGTAATGCATGCCAATAATTCCTTATGTACTATACTGGCAATGTTTCTTTTGCAGTGCCATAGGACATCAAACTCTGTGCCTATGACAATACTTTCTGGTGTCTAGTTCAGCAGGTATACAAAATCATTCCAGATTTAAAAAGTAAATGGGATGGGTGAGTGGATGGCCAACATAAATATATACCACAAAAATAATGATGTGAATTTTCAACAAATTCAGTAAAGATATCTCCAGAAATTAAAAACAAAGGTGATACCTTCTTATAAGGAAAGACTTTTTGAGATGTATTTGTCTCCACTGCTAGGACAAAACTGTTGTTGGGAAATTCCATGCTGATATAATGTTTGCTGAGCTTTCATTTGAAATTTATAACCATTGGTAATATTGTCATGCTCTTTTGAACCATAGTGTAAATACACATACAATCCCCAAAACCTCTAATTCTTCACCTAGAATACTCTTATTAAGCAACATATATTTGCTTCTGTTCAGTTCCAGAGATGCATGAACCAAAAAGTATTATGTCAATACTCTAGCACCATCTCCCAGAATAAATATGATGGATGTATCACCATGTCTATCCAGAAAGCTCAGCCTCTTGAATAAAGATTAAAAAATTTCCATGCTTGTCATGTTATAGCAGCCATGGTGAAATAACCTGAGGGGTGGTGATAAACAGCCTCTTGTAACACAGAAATTAATTATAATACCACTGAAACCCAATTATTTTTATGCAAATGCAGGTACACTTGTTTAGATCATAATAAGGTTTCCAGATTGGATGCTCAATATTTTCTGCACCTTGAGAGTTTGCCCATAGAGACTTGAGTGAAACGTGGAAAAGACAGTTCTTTGGTATTTTGCCTGCAACCCTCCTACAGCTAACAGTTAAGATGATCAGGTTTTGAAGTAAGCCTGGTGTGCAGAGGGCTGACAAAATATTCTTTGCATGCTTTTAATCCCTATTATAATTGTCAATATCTTTTAAAATTTACAGATATAGACATGCACATTTCACCTTTTCCCGCTATCACAAATACTTCAGTAATTGGGAATCAGCAAGCCAGATTTCCCTTAGTGCTCTTAAAATCCTGCTTTAGAGTTATCTCCCAATGGATAAACACCCAAATTCCTTTTTATTATTAATCATATTTATAGTGCTTCTGGAGAACAGAAAGCTTTGTAATTTATCTTTTCAAAAAACAAGTGAGGTGGGTCAGTAACGTGCTTGTTTTACAAAAGGCTAACAGAGGTCACTCAGATGTGATATGAATAGACCATGGACTGTATTTGTCAGCAAGCTTGTCTCCATGACCAAAGGATTACAGATTTCACTTTGTCCAAGAACACAGTTCTCTGCAACCTAAGTCCCAGTACACATATGCAGCCAGAATCCTGAAGTAGATGAGTTGACTGTACCACTTCAGCTGCATTTAAGGGATGCCAGTTTTTGAATACTGATCCCCATTTTTTAAAAAAAAATTCTTCTAAGCTACAAAAGCAGCATGTCACAGATATAGCCAGTATATATAGAGGAGCAATTGCTGGTCTTGGTCAAAATATATCATGGAGGATGCTTCTTCAGGTAAGAATCAGCGATGGTCTGGTCTCTCAGCTAAACATGCTAAATCCAGAGACCCCAAACAGAAGAAGGGTAAAGAAAAAAGACTAATATGGCCTTTAGCAAATTAGAAATGGTATAATTAATGTAAATAGATATATGTTGGGGTCCAGGTATAAAACCATCTGAGAACTGAAATAATATCCAGCTAAATGCAAAAGGTAAGATATTGTTCAAAGACATGTTTATTGGTTGGAGTCTAAGAATGTGAGCCCTATCAGGTAGGGCAATTATCTCATGATAGATGACAGTTTTGAAAACCTATAAATATGGAAGTTGGACTCAATCATGAGCTCCTTCTTAGGTGGGCTCCTTGCATCTAACATACTTAGTTTTTGTAAGAAGTATTTAATGATTATCCGATTCCTTTAATTAGCAAGCCAGAGTGGTGTAGTGGTTAAGGTGTTGGACTATGACTGGGGAAACCCAGGCTCGAATCCCTACTTGAACCCTGGAAGCTTGCTGGGTGATCTTGGGCCAGTTACACTCTCTGCCTTGACCATGGCTAGTATTTGGACTGGAGACTTCGAAGGAAGACCAGGATGATGTGGTGGCAGTAGGTCATGCAAAAAAAAAAAAAAAAGGTAAATTTTGGGTTTGGGTTTATTGGGCCCGACATTTTTTCAGTAAATCCAGAATAAGCTAAATGCCCATATTGGTAAAGGGGGGTATTTCGACTTTATTTCCAGTTTTATAAAAAAAAAATCAGGTCATTATAGTCTATGGGGATTTTTTAAAACTACTATGGGGGCGTTTTTCCAGCGTAACTGCAAGGGACTCTCCTTAGATGGACACCAAAGTTTGGTGAACATTGGGACAATTTTATGGGCCTGGAAAGGGCCCCTTCCTCCAGACATTTGAGAGCTGAGCCATCCATCAGTTTTCAGGTTCAGAAGTTCAGTGTTGGACTTCCGGGTCGGACGGCCCCCCCGCCGCAAGCGCGAAGCCGCGCTCTTGCCGCCTCGTTGCCGCGGGGCATGTAATCGCCCCTTAAAAGATCCGGCACGGCACCCCTCGGTGTAAGAGGGGGTGCAGACTCGGGTGCCGGTGGCGGACCCGTCATTCGAGCGATAGCCGCCTTGAAATCGGCGGCAGTCGCTCTGACGGGGCTCTGCTGAATGGCCGGCGCCATCTTCAGGAGCAGCAAGAAGCAAGCGAGGTGGGATCCGACTTTCTTCTAAAAATTTTTTTTAAATAAATTTTCACATTTAAAGAATTAATTTGGGGTGTGTGGCAGTATTTTTTTTCAAAGACTTCATTTAGAACAATCTATAGTTCAGTTACGCTTGGCTTTGAGACTTTTGGCTTTTTGCCAGTTGTGTGACGTACTTTAAAAAGTTTCTCATCAAACTAAGAACTTGGAAGTAAAAACCAAGAGTTGGAGAACAATCAAGTGACATGGAATAATATCAAGTGAGATGTCATGGTGATTGTTTTCTCTAATATGGATTCTTCCATCTGAAATAATTTTTCTGCATTGAGATAAAAGAAAATTTCTGCCCCCCCCCCATCCTCCTCTATTCTTTTGGATTACAAATACCAGCTGTTTTGTCTTCAGCCTTCAGTCTTTACAGTCTACCAATGGGAGAAAAAGAGAAACATACTAAAGACATTCTTAAAGAAGTAAAGTTGGCTGCACCACTGCCTCCGAGAAGACCTTCAATAACTCAAATTCCAGCCAAACAGACAACATCTCCAGTTACTTCAACATCTGTTAGTGCCAAGATGCCTCCTAAAGTGAAACCTGAAGTAACACTGACTTCTGTCTTTGAACTTTTAACTAAGACCCATCAGGATGTTATAGAAATGAAGCAGGAGTTATCCCAGAATACAGTAACAACATCTCAAAATTCTGCTGCAATAGCTACCTTGCAAGACACAATTTCATCCCTGACAATCAGGCAAGATAGAGTGGAAACCAAGCTTAAGAAAAATACACAGGAAATTAAAGAAACTAAGAAGAAGGTGGACACTCTTGAGATGGCAATAGCATCCTCATCTGAAAGGGACGACAGACAACAAGACCAGATGGCTATGATTGAACTTAAGATAAAAGAATCTTCGCTGCGCATACGTGGTTTGAAAGAAAAAGTGGAAAATAAGGATTTACGTGGATACCTATCAACCCTGCTGGCTGACTTTTTACAGGAAACTGAAGAAGTAACTGCTGGGATGATTGTGACAGCCTATAGAATCAACTCTGCATATGCAACCAGAAATAAGGTACCTAGGGATTGCCTGCTTCAACTATTTTCAAGGAGCCATCGGGATCTGATACTAAATACACACTACAAGACTCCATTAAAAATTGAAGATGAACCTTTGAGATTGATGAAAGAAATACCGGCAAGACTATTGAAGAAAAGGAAAGATTTTATGGAGATTGTTCAATGTTTAAGACTTAGTGGAATCCAATTCAGATGGGAATTCCCACAGGGTATTTCCTTTACTTTCAAGGCAAAAAGGTTCAAGTATACAGAAGTGGATAAGGCGGAGCAGTTTCTGAGAAGATATGAGGCAGACCTGGTAAAACCTACTAAATCAGCCAAGCAAGTTCCAACTAGAGAATCTACAGAAGAAGAAAAGGCATCTGAAGCAGCTGGAGGTGGAGATTTACCAATAGACTCCTCTGAGGACTCCATAACTGACGACTGAAGACTGCAGAATTGGGGGAGGGGGGGCAATAACTGACATGGTTGTTTATGTTGAATGGGGAAAATTATGGGAACTAATTGATCTTTGATATGTTACAGGTCCTATCTTGGAATATTAACGGATTGAATTCTCCTAATAAAAGAAGAAAAATATTCCACCATCTACTCAAAAGTAATGCTAACATTATTTGTTTACAGGAAACGCATATACTCCCAAAGGATATATTCAGACTGGAACATGTAAGATTAGGTACACTCTTCACGGCTTGTAATAGGGTTAAAAAGACTAATGGAATAGCTATGTATATACCTGTCTCATTCGAACCAAGAGTTGTTTATCAAGATATGGAGGGAAGAGTTTTGATGATTGAAATAACATCTGGATTTCAGAAGATATTGCTTGTGGGAATATATGCTCCTAATATAAATCAAAAAATGTTTTATGATAAATTAGCAATTTTATTAGCTGAATATGCCACAGAAAAGATGATCTGGATGGGGGATTTTAACGGTGTTATATTACCTAAGGTAGATAGATCTGGGAAAAAGAAAAAAGCGCTTAATGAAGGAAAGTTACCAGGGGTTTTTGACACTCTTATTGATCAATGGAACATGTTTGATGTTTGGAGATTGGCACATGGAAATAAAAAAGGTTATACTTTCTTTTCACAAAGACACCTAACATGTTCCAGAATAGACATGTTGTGGCTTTCGCAAGGCCTAACAGAGAAATCAGAAAACCCAGAAATTTTACCCAGAGTTCTGTCCGATCACAATGCTGTCTCAGTTAAAATTCAAGTGGGAAATAGAGGGTATAAACCCTGGAGAATTAATGATTTACTTTTAAAAAATTCTAAAATAGTTGCTAAATTGAAGATAGAAATACAGAATTATTTTAAAGAAAATATAGATAAGGGTACTCGCCAAGATATAGTTTGGGATGCCGGTAAGGCAGTAATTAGAGGATTATTAATTCAACAAAATACAAGATGGTATAGGGAAAGAGAGAATAAGAGAAAACATATTTTAGATGAAATAAAACAAGGAGAAAGATATTTAAGTAGGTTGCAAGATAAAGCAAGTAGATATGAACAACAGGTGAAGATTAGAAATTTGCAACAGCAATATGAGTTTTTAATTGCAGAAGAAATTGAAAGAAAACTTATGTTTAATAAACAAAGATTTTTTGAACATGCAAATAAACCGGGAAAAATGTTAGCATGGCAACTTAAGCAGAAGGAGAAAAAAATACCAATAACTCAAATTAAAAGGAAGGGTAAAATCACAAGAATAAAAGAGGAGATACTTGAAACATTTGTAGAATTTTATACAAATTTATATAGCAAAAAGACACCTTCAGAGGTAGAAATGGAGATGTATTTTACTAAAGGAGACTGGGGGAAAATAACACAAGAAAATAAAGATTTTCTGGATTTGCCAATAACTAAAGAAGAGTTGGAAGAGGCAATAAAGAAAAGTAAATTAAACAAATCTCCCAGGCCAGACGGATTTAATGCATCCTATTACAAAATATTTAAAGACCAATTAACCCCTTATCTGTTGGAAGTAATGAATTTAGGATTGACAGAAGGGATTATCCCTCAAACTTGGAAACAGGCAAATATAGTATTAATAGCAAAGGCAAATTCGGATACATCGGAAGTTAAAAATTTTAGACCAATATCATTATTAAATACTGATTATAAACTATTTGTAACAGTCTTAGCTACAAGATTAAAAAGAGTATTAAATCAAGTAATACATGAGGATCAAGCTGGTTTTTTACCAGGAAGGTTGATGAGTCAGAATGTGAGGGTAGTAATTGATCTTTTAGAATATGCAGAGCAGGATACAACACCATTAGCTTTGATATTTTTGGACGCTGAAAAAGCCTTTGATAATGTTAATTGGCAGTTTATGTTTAAGGTATTAGATTCTATGGATTTTGGTGAGAATTTTAAAACAGCTATAAAAGGTATATATACACAACAATCTGCTAATCTGATTATAAATGGGTCATTATCACCCCAAATAGAAATTCAAAGGGGAACGAGACAGGGATGTCCTCTTTCCCCTTTACTGTTTATTTTAGTATTAGAATTATTATTGCATAATTTTAGAAATAGTGATGTAGTTGGTGTACGAATAGGTAGAAATCATTATATGTTTAAAGCATATGCGGACGATGTAGTATGTTTTTTGACTGATCCGATTGAACAAATTGACAGATGGAATAAAATTTTGGAGGTTTATGGAAAGCTTTCAGGGTTTAAAGTTAACAAAATTAAAACTAAGATTATAACTAAGAATATGACTCTCTCACAACAACAAATATTAGTAAAAAAGACGGGGTTTAATATTGAAAATAAAGTTAAATATTTAGGTATATGGTTATCAAATAATAACCTTAACTTATTTCAAGATAATTATGTGAACCAATGGCAACAGATAAAAAAGGATTTGATAAGTTGGGAAAAACTGCCATTATCGTTATGGGGAAGAATTTCAGTAGTAAAAATGATGCTATTACCTAAAATGCTCTTCTTGTTTCAAAATCTCCCAATAATTAAGGGTGTACAGATATTTGATGTTTGGAAAAAAGATATTATGAGTTTTCTCTGGAGTAAAGAAAGACATAGAATTGCATACAATAACCTAATTGAGCAAAAAGATACGGGTGGATTTGGATTACCAGATTTGAAATTGTATTATCAAGCAGCATGTTTCACCTGGATTAGAAACTGGATTCTCTTAGAGAATCCGAAATTATTAGAATTAGAAGGTTTTAAATTGAGATTCGGGTGGCATGCTTACTTGTGGTATGATAAAGAGAAAGTAAATAAAGAATTTAATTCTCATATTATTAGGAAAAATTTACTGCAAATCTGGAATAAATATAAAGAAGTTTTTGAAAGTAAAACACCTGGTTGGATTAACCCTATTGAAGCATTTATGAGAAGAGGTGCACATTTAAATTTGGATTGTGATAATTATAGAGAAATAATAGAATATAAAGATGGTATATGGGAACTGAAATCAAAAGAAGAAATTTTGATTAAAGATTGGTTTATGTATTATAAATTAAGAGATGTTTTTAATAAAGATAATAGGTTAGGTTTTAATCAAACCAAATCAAAATTTGAGGTTATACTATTTAAGGGTAATAAAGGATTGATAGGTAGGATTTATAAATTACTTATAGAGACAAATTTAGAACAAGAAAGGATTAAGTTAGTGATGCTGAAATGGATGAGAGATTTAGGTTATAATATAGATTTGGAAATTTGGGAAAAGTTATGGAAAAAAGAATTTAAGTTTACAATTTCAAATGAAATAAGAGAGAATTTGTATAAAATGTTTTACAGATGGCATATAACTCCTGTATTATTAAGTAAAATGAAGAAAGATGAGGAAAATATATGTTGGAAATGTGGTACAGAAATAGGTACATTTATGCATGTTTGGTGGTTTTGCAAAAAAATAAGGAGGTTTTGGAGATTAGTTTTGAACGAAACGAATGATTTGATTAAATTAAAAATTAAGAAAGACCCCGCTTTTTGTCTATTGGGAATACCAAAAAAAGATTTGGACAAAGGTGACAGAGTCATATGCCAATATAGTTTTGCTGCAGCAAGAATTATAATTGCTAAAAAATGGAAGCAGTTAAATAAACCTTCAATTAAAGAGTGGCGAGAAAAATTATGGATGTATATGCGGATGGCCAAAATTACAGCATTTCTATATGATAAAGATATGGAGGAATTTAAATCTACGTGGGCAAAGGCCACCGCATATTGGGATAAAGTGGCAAAAACGGATTTTAAAAGTATAGTTAACGAATTATAGTATAAGATGATTTTTAATATGATATAATAATAGCTTTTTCTTTTTATATGCCATAACACTTCATCGGAAGTCCAATGGTGGAGGGCACTGGTGGGCGGAGGGGTTTTGTATTCGGGGCACATGTTTTATAAAATGATTTGAATATTGTAATAATGGATAAATTGTGTCCTGACTATGTAACTTTTGTTTTTCTTTTTATGTACATGTAATTTTTATTTTATCTTTTGTTTTTTATTTTATTTTTCTTTTCGTGTGTTTATTATGAAAATAATAAAAAAATTTATAAAAAAAAAAAAAAGAAGTTCAGTGTTGATGAAGATTGGTGGAAACAGCCAATTGGCACGTTGGTGCCACAAAGTCTGGGGCTCCGCTTGTATCTGAGGCACATAGCATGATGTCTATGCAAATTAGCTTCCAAACTGAGGAAAACAGCTTAAATGCAAGAAGAATAAGGAGCGGAAAACATTTATTTTAGTGGCAAATGATATCCTGTGAACAGTCTTTTATTATAGTCATCAAAAATCAGATTTCAAGAGATGGTCACAGTGCAGGGAAGTAAAGCCTCTATATGGGGTGACTTTCAGTTTGACAGCAGATTTTCAGGTGAGTGATATTGGAGCCCCCCAAATTCTCAACCAAGACAGCTCTTGTGAAGGAGATTGCTCATCCATGTGAGTGAGTAGTCTTCTTCAGAAAGAAGCCTGTTCAGCAGCTGTTGAAGCGGTTGCTATTTAGTTGGAGGGTATATCCCTCCAGATGGGACTGGGTGAGCCCCATCTTTTAAATGACCCTTCTGCTTCCAGACTATCCTGATCCAGATTAACCCACTGAATGGTGATGGATAGTTTGTCTTCGGACAATTACAGGGAGAATCTGGTATATGGAATTGCAGGGAATAATTGCCGAAGCGAATAGGATCTGTTCACCTACTTTTTTTTGGCTTTTCCTTTCCCAAAAGAACAATGGCCGAATATTTTTCCAATTTAGTCCATCCCTCCCAGTGCAGAGCCTTTATGCTGTCCAGACTAAATACATTCCCATCAGCTATGGTTTCTGGTAGATATAGAGGTATTCCTTGGAATAAAAGACTATGCAGCTGTCATTTGAAAGAACCAGAATCAGTAGAGCATTCATTTGAAAGAACCAGAATCTTATACTGTCCTTGTATCATAAACAGTGATTAGAACTAATTATCCCTCACCTTATGTCTTTAAAAGACATCATGTGATGGCATCAAATTTTTACTAGCGGATAGGATACCTTCTGTTTCCAAACATATGGCAGAATTCCTGAAGATTGTTATCAAAAACAAAATAAAGGGTAAAGAAACAAATAAATAATAAAATCAACCAAGGCAATCTATAGATTCTGGGAAAGAATACATAAATGGGTGCTGGTGACAGCCATGCTGGACATTAAGTCTTGGTTTTTTACTTGTTGCTCGGGAGAACGTATTATTACAGCATCTAATGCCGACGAGTTCTAAATTGATGGTTAAGTTTTAGTTATACTGTTGAATTGTGAGTATGGAATATGGAGATTTATGTATTTTTTTACTACTATTTTTATTATTATGCCATTAAAGGTGACTGAAACTGTTGATGGATAGTTTGGTTAGACCAAGTTGGCTCCAATTACACGACCCCTACCTCAAAAGGGCCCCAACTATGGGGCCCTAACAAAACCAGGCAAAGATAGAAAAATGGGAGAAAGCACAGAGCTGTGAATCTGAGCAAAGGCAAATAGCCAAAACCTGAAAAAGCCAAATATCTATCTATTCAGCTTTTCTGGAATGGCCTATTCGGCTTTGTCAGATTCCCAGGTTTTGGTATTCAGTTGACCCAAAACCCGAATATTGCCCAAAAGGCTAATTTCGGGTTTATTTTCAGTTCAGTAATATTGATATGTACAACCTAGGTGGCAAGCAATGACGAACCACCTTCAGATGTCTTATGCCTTGAAAACCCTATGGAGTTGCCATGGGTCAGATGTGACTTGATGGCAAAAAAAAATCCTTTAATTATATATGTAGAATCAGTGGTTGGTATTATTATATTTTAAGTTAGTAATGTTGAAGATATAAGTAGTAATCTTTTTAAAAATGAAAGATAAAGTAACACTTCTAACTTATACCCTAAATTACCCCAAAATTACTATGTATGGGTGTGAAAGCTGGACAATGAAGAAAGCTGATAGGAAGAAAATAGATTCCTTTGAAATGTGGTGTTGGAGGAGAGTGTTACAGATTCCGTGGACTGCCAAAAAAACAAATCAGTGGGTTATAGATCAAATCAAGCCTGAACTGACCCTAGAAGCTAAAATGACTAAACTGAGGCTGTCGTATTTTGGTCACGTCATGAGACGACAAGAGTCACTGGAAAAGACAGTCATGATAGGAAAAGTTGAGGACAGCAGGAAAAGAGGAAGACCCAACAAGAGATGGACTGACTCAATAAAGGAAGCCACAGCCTTCAATTTGCAAGATCTGAGCAAGGCTGTCAAAGATAGGACATTTTGGAGGACTTTCATTCATAGGGTCGCCATGAGTCGGAAGCGATTTGACGGCACTTAACACACACACATTGTTAAGGTGTACCTCTTGCCAGAAGATTGATGACCTAATATAGGAAAGCTTCTTAAGAGCACACCAAGATCTGAATCAGAGCTTACCACAGTCATCTGGAACAATCATATCAGGGGGAAAGTAACATCTAGTACTCTGTACTTCACCCTGAAGTTCATCCTACCACCCCAGTCCAACACAGACCAAGCCTGACATAACAACCATTATATTTTAATAGTTGTAAAACTGGGATGATATTAGAATGGGATAAACTTCATAAACTTCTCAAATAGCATACATCTAAATATGCTAATCCAGCTTCATTTATAACATGCACATGTTTGAGCCAAAGCACAGAAAGATTACTTATTTGTATAGGGTCTTTGCCAGGGTGGTGGTGGTAAGCAGACGGCATAAGCAGAGAGACAGATACACTAGGCAGATGTACAATATGGTGGCAAGTATTCTTTAATTAAATTAATTTGTCTACCAAAGGACTCTACAAGTGGTGCAAGCTACCAGTGCAAGCTGTTTCTTTCTGCTGGTGGCTGGTTTTAAAACCTTCACTTAGTCAGAACCAGTGGCAAGCTAATCAAATGTGTGTACATAATGAGCAACAGAAAACATCAATGCAGTTGGCAGGATATTGAAAAATAGCTTGATTAGCTGTGGAACAGTTTGAACATTCACCCTCCAATGTGATATTTGGCATAGAGCCTGGCAAAGTGAGTCAATCTTCAGGCAGTTGTTTAGCTACTATACTCCTGAACAAATGCCACTGGCTGCATTGGTAATGAGGATCAGGAAGGAACTGAAACTAGTTAAAAGAGAGAAAGCATGATTTCTGGATGTATTTTTTCCATCCATTACTGTTCTTCATTAAAATATTTTAGCTACTCAGAACTGAAACTGGATTAATTTAAATCCAATTCTGCAATCAATTTGACTATAGGATGACAATTCTCATAACTTATGTCATGATCCATCTACAAGACAGAAATATTGCAGGGTAAAGTAGCAGGCTATAGATGCAAGTGTTAAAACACTAATAGGGCAAGAACTTAAACAAAGACAAGACAGAATTCCACTGGATCACTTGCTAAATTGCTTGATAAGTCCCAGTAGCCAGTACCAATCAGTAACAATATTGCTATCCTATTGATTTTTCTAGCTCTGTCATAAAGATTTGGAGGAAACTCAAATACATTACACCCATATGAGGGCTCCAAGTCTGCAATGCAATATGGGTAGTTGGCAAAATATAGCAAATATATATCCAACCAAGCACTAGCAGAAGATTCTGAACTATACAGATTTTCCTTGCATTCCCCTTCCTCCAGTGGTTGATTTCTACAGAGATGTCTGTTGTATGGCCATCGTGAATAAAAGTCACTGTAGTGAGAAGGGAGAGGCAGAAAAAGTTGTCTTATTTCTTCCCCTAGATGGAGGTAGGGAAATCTTTGGAAATTTCACTAGTTAGAGATACTTCCAGATCTCCCTGCTTCTCATAATTTGATGTACAAGAGGCTTTGTTCACGGCTGCAGAAACTAAATATCTCCAGTTTCAAAATAGGAAATGTCTAAGTGTACAAGGAATCAGGATGTGGAATGATATAGTATAGCCCAATCTTGTCTGATCTCAGAAGCTAAACAGGGCTGGTACTTGAATGGGAACCACCAAGGAAGATTCTGCAAAGGAAGGCAATGACAAGCCACCTCTGCA
The DNA here is from genome assembly GCF_029931775.1 of Euleptes europaea. Classification (NCBI taxonomy): domain Eukaryota; kingdom Metazoa; phylum Chordata; class Lepidosauria; order Squamata; family Sphaerodactylidae; genus Euleptes; species Euleptes europaea. Next base: position 60,310,643 of record NC_079316.1, on the reverse strand, counting down.
TCTCACTTGCTTTGAAAGCTCTTGCTGGGGTCACCATAAATAGGCTGTGACTTGACAAAACATACATACATACATACAGACAGACATACACACATGCATGTATATAAGCAATCATTTGCTGCAATAAGTGAAAGCACACAGTGGTTAAATGTTATTTCAATATTTCTTACACTCAGATGTAATGGATAACCTGTAGCTTTGCAAAGATGTATTCTCTCATGTCCTCCCTCACACAGTCTTAATATTATTGATTAACAGTTAGAACAGTTCCTCAGTAGAACAGGCTTCCTCAGGAGGTGGCGAGCTTTCTTTCCCTGGAGGTTTTTAAGAGGTTAGATGGCCATCTGTCAGCAACGCTGATTCTGTGACCTTAGGCAGATTATGAGAGGGAGGGCATCTTGGCCATCTTCTGGTCACTGGGGGGGGGAGGTAGTTGTGAGTTTCCTGCATTGTGCAGGGGGTTGGACTAGACCCTGGTGGTCCCTTCCAACTCTATGATTCTATGATTTTTTTAGCTTATAATGAGGGGGTAAAATAGGTATTCAATTCAATTTTTATTAATGTTTTAGTCACAGACCTTAACAATGTTCAGATTAAAACCATACAAAATGTATAAACCACAACACCCAGAGTTACATGAATAAAAATTTTAAAATGTTACAGCCACATATATACATATTGATTACTGAATTAAATGTTATAGTTCTCCTGAATTATTCTTTCTGTGTCAACTTTGGGGTCTAATTTTCAACAAATTTCTTCCTTAGCTTAGAAGCTAACATGATATAAAAGGCCACACTAAGCGTGGTCTTTGAATTAACGTCTGCCATTAAAAATCTAACTCGGCCCTCAACTGTGTCTAAAACATCTGGGATATTCTGGGTTAATTTAAAACGAATGGAGTTGTAAAATGGGCAACTAAACAAAATATGTGGGAGATCCTCTATTGAACCTGAGGAATTTTTTATATCTTCCATGGGTGAATGCTGAAGGCATCGTTTGGAATCGTGCCGTAGTAAATGCTCTCCTTAACTCTGGGTCCGAAAGTTCCATTAAATAATTTGAAAAGAACTTATTCGATTTAAATAACGGATACCATGGGGAGAAGGGTAAAATAGCTGTTTTTCCACACACAGTCAGAAGTAGGGCTGTCAAAAAAAAAAAAATTCGGTACAGTTCGGATTCGGCCGAATTTGACCCTTGTGGGGTCGGTACGTGCCGAAGTCCGAACTCCCCCGCTTCGGATCCCCGGTAATTCGGGGGGATCCGGAGTTCGGGGGGAAATTCGGCCGAAGCGCGCCTTCAGGGATTCCCTGAAGGCGCGCGGGGGCCCTTTAAACTGATCTGAGCCTCCCAGCTGGGAGGCGCAGATCAGTTTAAAGGGCAGCCCGCCCCCCTTCAGCGGGCTCCGCTGAAGGGGGGCGGGCTGCCCTTTAAACTCATCTGTGCCTCCCGGCCGGGAGGCGCAGATGAGTTTCAATGACAGCCCGCCCCCCTTCAGGGTAGCCCGCTGAAGGGAGGCGGGCTGTCATTGAAACTCATATGCGCCTCTGGGGCGGGAGGCGCAGATGAGTTTCAATGACAGCCACGCCTCTCCAGCGGGCTCCGCTGGAGAGGCGCGGCTGTCATTGAAACTCATCTGTGCCTCCCGGCCGGGAGGCGCAGATGAGTTTCAATGACAGCCCGCCCCCCTTCAGGGTAGCCCGCTGAAGGGAGGCGGGCTGTCATTGAAACTCATATGCGCCTCTGGGGCGGGAGGCGCAGATGAGTTTCAATGACAGCCCGCCTCCCTTCTGCGGGCTACCCTGAAGGGGGGCGGGCTGTCATTGAAACTCATCTGCGCCTCCCGGCCGGGAGGCGCAGATGAGTTTCAATGACAGCCCGCCTTCCTTCAGCGGGTCACCCTGAAGGGGGGCGGGCTGTCATTGAAACTCATCTGCGCCTCCCGGGCGGGAGGCGCAGATCAGTTTAAAGGGCAGCCCACGCCTTTCAGCGGGCTCCCCTGAAGGGAGGGCCAAATTGGCCGAATTTATTCGCGAACTCCCGAACTCGCTGAATTCAGCCCCCCCGGTTGCCCGCCAGATTTGAGTTCGGATCCGTCCGAACTGAAAATCACCGAATCAGGGGAAATTCGGTTGATTTTCAGTTCGGACCGAACCGAATTGACAGCCCTAGTCAGAAGAACTCCAAAAGCATCAGTCTTATATGGATTCAGACTGTGTATTCTCCCTCAGCCACTAGACCATTGCATTCACGCTCTGCCTCAACACAGAGAGGGCAACTCCTGGCAATTTAGTCAAAGAGATATACAGCTGGCTATTATCTGCATGTTGATAACAAGGAGTGATTGTTTTAATCCATTCTTCACACGTCCTGCCTGGGGAATTTGTTTTAGTTACAGCTACCAGAATGAAGACAGATTAAAGGTTCGGTTCTGCTTATCCACAACCTCTCTAACCCCCATCTGTAACACTCTCACAATTTCATATAGTCTAACGTAAATTTTGTTATCTAATGGTCTCACGTCTTCTCTTGCTCATTTTTGCTTCTTATGTATTTAAAGAAGTTCCTGTTGTTTGTCCTAATGCTTCTAGCATAGCACTCCTCAAATTCTCTTTTTGTTTGTCTTATTGCTTCCATGCATGTTTGTTGACTTTGGTTCCCTCAGTGCCCCCCCATGTGTGTTAGACTTCCATTTTCTAAAGGTAGCTTTCTTGCCTTTTACAGCTTTCTTGTCTCCACTTGTTTACACTAGCCTCTTCTTAACAATGTTTGTACCCTTCAGAGTCAGAGGTAGGCATCCTAGCTGAGCATCTATTATTATGGTTTTAAATAATCTCCCGGCATTCTGAAGAGATTTGACCCTCCTCACTCTTCCTTTCCATTTTCTTATCAGTAATCCCATCATCTTTGAAAAGTTCCCTCATTTGAAGTTAAATGTAGATCTTCTTGGATTTCCAGGCAAATTTCTGCGCATTTATAAGCTGAGTTTGATAGTCCAAGCACTGACATGTAAAATCTGATACCCCCCATCTCTCTTTTAAGAAACCCTCACAGTGTTCAATTTTTCTTTTGGGTTGGATCCACTGACCAGCTAGTGCAAGGATCAAAGATCTTCATGCAAAGATAGTGGATCTTCTCTCCCAGTCCCCCAAAGCCATTTCTGATCCCAGGAAAGTTGATTCCTGGGGTCATAGGACCTGTGTGGATCAATAGTTACAGGGGGCAATAGGCTGCAGTTAGGACAGGGAGGGGGTGAAATTGCTTCCTTATCCCACTGACAGAGTTTAGCTGACTGAAGAGCTAGTTTGCTGACATAAGAAGGAAGAGCAATTTTTCCTCCTCCTTTCTCCTCATTGTAACCTTCCAACCCAAATAGCTGTTACTCCATGTCAGTCTTGCAACCCCAAGATAATTTATCTGGGTTTGCCAATAGATTACCAAAGGGGAGGGAGTAAGGAAGATCTGCAACTGTTGTTGGCATTTGCAGATGAACTGCTGGATCCAGCGTTTTGCCTCTTTGTCTCCTTCAATGCAGTTACTGAACACACAGCCACAATTTCTACTGAATCCCCACTAGGTAGGGTTGCCAGGCGTGTCCCCCAGCAACCGGTAGGAGTTTTTTGGGGCTGGGCGATGCAACCCAGAAATGATGCAAACAGTCTAGCAATCGCCTCCAATATATATATATATATATATATATATATATATATATATATATATATATATATATATATATATATATATATATATATATATGGTTTCCAAAGAGTTTGGGGAAGTGTGCTAGGGTGTCTGAATCACTTCCAGGTAAACTCAGAAGAGATAGGAATACTCTAGCATAGAGGTTTTGGAGGTGAGTGCTAGAGCATTCACATCACTTCCATGAGGATCACTCCCCTCCTTCAGCTGGCCCTCTTCAATGGTAACAGTTACACACTTTACTTAATCTTTTTCTAAGGAATCACTATGGTGTCCAATATATCCTAAACATAATTTTTGGCTGAATGAGTCGCAACATAATCCACGGAAAGAGCAGGTATAAAGTTTAATGCTATATCCCATTGCTTTAGCAAAATAGTGTAATCTAGTTCCTTATTCCATTCATTCCTGAGACTCTACATATCATATTTATTAATTGACATCAAATATTTATAGACAAATATTGTAGGTTTTGTTTTCTGCCTCAATTCAAACAGAGTTTCCAGAAGTAAAAAGAACTCTGAGACACTTAATGATGCAGGGCCATATTTAGATACCAACAGACGTTGCGATTGTAAATATTGACATTCAACAGAAGTTGAAAAATCATATCTAGACTTAAGCTGAGAAATTGAACAAAACTGATTATCATAGTCTATCAATTGGTCCAATGTAAAAATATCCTTATCAGTCCAAGCCTTCCATTAAAAAAAACATTTCTTTCAGTTTTTGAAGTCTGGATTTGCCCATAATGTTAATTTAGCATATGAAATTGGATCACATTAATATTATCATGACATTATACACCATTGTTCTCTAGCTGCAGAAACTGCAAGAGGAATGGGAACCACTCTAGCATAAGTAGGCCTTAATGCATTCCACTTAGAGAGGGGCACCAGGCAAAAACCCTCCAAAAGAGTCCAAGATAGATAGTGAAACTGCAAGGATTGATCCCAATAATTAGTATAATTAACAAACATGCCTTATGATATAAACCAAACATACCTGATGATATAAACAAAGATGAGGGAAACCAGATCCTCCTTCATTGAATGAATGCTGCTTCCTCTTTAAAGAAATCTGAGGCAGTGAGGAACCCCATATAAATTTCCAAAGCGAAGTATTAATTTTATGAATATACTTGCAAGGTATATAAGTGCATGTAATATCAATGATCCTAGGTATAATATGCACTGTGAATGTATTTACTTTGCCCCTTAAAGACAAGTGTAAAGTTGCCCATCTGCCCAAATCCAAAGATACATCAGCAATTAGCTTGTTAAATTTTAGCTTATTCATATGCACAATATATCTTCAAGTCAGTATTCCAAGATTGTTAATGATATCTGAACACTACCAAAAATGCCCATGGGCAAATCATGATATGTTTCCCAATGGCATTGACTCAGATTTTGCCCAACTAATCGAATAGCCAGACAAGTTTCCAAAAGTATTAATCTGATTAATTAATACAGGGATGGAAGACTGAGGTTCCAAAATAAATAATAAAATATCATCTGTATAAATAATAATTTTAAATTCCAACAAGTTATGTACAAAGTCATGAATATTATTATTTTGTCTAATCGCACAAGCCAGAGGTTCCAGACATAGGTCAGAAATAAGAGGAGAAAGAAGGCAACCCTGATTAGAGGGAATGGCACAGAAAATATGCCACCCTGGATCTGGAAAATGAATAAAGAATTCTAATCCACTTGAAAAGTTTATGAGGAAAACTGAATGTAAACAATTAGCAAAGATAAATTTCTAGTATACTTTGTCAAAAGCTTTTTCAGCATCAAGTAAGAGAATGGCAAAATTAAAAGGTAACTTATTCTTGACCCTTGACTTATGGTGACTTACTGTATAATAGTAAAAAATAAATATAAATGAAGCTGGTTATCAGGACTGTGGATAGGAAAGTGATACTCTGAAGTGCGCACATTTCATACAGTTAAAACTGAACCTATTCAAAAATATGCATGCTATTTCATCTCAAATTATGAATACTAAGAGAAGATAGTGCTTACTGAAAATTAAAGCAATAGTGTACCTTTGTCAGTGGTACACAGAAGCAGGGGTACACAGATTTATCTCTAAATGAGATAAATTCTTAACAATTTTGAAACAACACTGAACTCAGACAAAAATTAAAATAAATACTTTGGATGACTGACAACCATACCACTTTACTGATCATGTTATACTGACCTGATTGCTCACATTCATTTGAAACTTTGTAGTTGATGCCACAAATGCTTGTCACTGCTTGGCAGAGCTGTCATCTTGGTGTGGCGTCCATTATTTGATGGACTCTTCAGAAACATCCACAAAAATAATAAAAGCCTGCAGATCAAACACATACTGGAAAATATACTGTAGAAAAGCCCATTTCCCAGTCTGACAGGTAACTTCACAGCACACTTTCAAGAGGGCCAAACTCCCAGCTTTTATGGAAGCTGCTTATACCCAGCATGAGGTACTGGGAATTTTTTTTCCTTAATCCACCTTCAATAGAAAGGACAATCTCTTTTGAAGATAAAGTAGTAAAATATTTTTACCCCAAAATATTTAAAAACAAGTCTGAGTAGGAACACTTTTATCAAACTGAACATAGATGTAGCTGAAAATTGAGGTAATTTTGTATGTCTTTATGGTGTTTCATGCTGTTGTTAGTCACCCTGAGCACGGAGAAGAGGTGAGATTTAAGACTAAAAATAAATAAAATTAAAAATAGTGTCCATTTCAGGATATTGTTTTTACTATAAAACAACTCAGCAAGAATGGTATATTATTAAGATCATTTTATAGACCGATGACACTACATTACTGGCAGAAAATAGTGAAGACTTGAAACGACTACTGCTGAAAGTTTAAAGTTGTAGTCCTGCTAAAGCAGGTCTACAACTGAATATCAAGAAGACAAAAGTAATGACTACAGGAGAATTACTCAACTTTAAGGTTGACAATGAGGAAATTGAAATTGTTCAAGACCTTCCATTCCTTGGCTCCATCATCAACCAAAAGGGAGACTGCAGCCAAGAAATCAGAAGGAGATTGAGACTGGGAAGGGCAGCCATGAAGGAGCTGGAAAAGATTCTTAAGTGTAAGTACATGTCACTGGCAACCAAGATCACGTTAATTCGTGCCATTGTATTCCCTACTATGTATGGGTGTGAAAACTGGACAATGAAGAAAGCTGATAGGAAGAAAGTAGATTCCTTTCCAATGTGGTGTTGGAGGAGAGTGTTACGGATACCTTGGACTGCAAAAAACAAACAAAAAAACAAATCAGTGGGTTATAGATCAAATCAAGCTGGAACTGACCCTAGAAGCTAAAATGACTAAACTGAGGCCATCGTACTTTGGTCACATTATGAGAAGACATAAGTCACTCAAAAAGACAATCATGCTAGGAAAAGTTGAAGGAAGCAGGAAAAGAGGAAGACCCAACAAGAGATGGATTGACTCTATAAAGGAAGCCACAGCCCCCAATTTGCAAGACCTGAGCAAGGCTGTTAAAAATAGGACATTTTGGAGGACACTGATTCATAGGGTTGCCATGAGTTGGAAGTGACTTGACGGCACTTAACACACACACGTTACCATTATTGGCCCATCTGTGTGATCATATTAAACACAATTAAACTAAACTATGGTATTATGTGATGTCTGAGCTGAGTCAGTATCAACAAAAAATGGTGTAAATTCCTCTGAGATGATTAACCATATAAGGTCATACTAGAAACTTCTTGAAATCCCTCCCAAATCCACTTTCCATGTTTCTGTGAGCTCACACAGAATCCCATTCAAATGCAGAAAAATCTCTTTACATTGAAAAGTAGAGAAAATACACTTTGTCAAACTATGTAGAAATTTGTGAATAGCAAAATCAGTAACTTGAAATAGTTACTATTGTAAACAGTTCAGTCCATTATAAGAGCAGATGAATAAGCAGAGAGCACAGTACTTCCATTAAAAAGGCATGAAAAATAAAATATTCTGTGAGTTATTTTTTTCATTTTTTCCCCATTTGAGGGTACAGTTAACAATGTTGCAGCAACTGCCTTGAATTTCTGACATTTCATCTTTTTTTCATACTGTTTTCCTCCAGATTACAGTTGCAGCTGCAAAAACTCCACATGACAGCGAGCACAAAACCGGACCCACCCACACCAGTGGGCCATTATGTATCATTACAGCGCATTGTCTCCTCCACATGCATGAAATAATAATGGCCTTGCAGATGGAAAAGCCATTGCATTTTAGTTTAATGTTCTTGGAAATGAAAATAATAAGAGCAGAGAAAGAACTAGATTGCTAGGTTTTTCTTCTCTTCCAAATAATATTTCCCTATAAATGTTTGTGTGGTAGACATCTGTGATATGTAAAGAGGAGGAATGGGGAAAATATTTGAGGAAGACTTGTTTTTTTACCAGACACATGCACATTTCCATAATTCAGTCTGGACTAATGTGTATATTATAATGAGATACAAGCCTCCCCACAATAAATCTGTTCCTGTTAAGACAATATAGCTCCTTTATTGCAGTGAAATTCTCATACTCTGAATGATCCAGTAGTATTCTCTTAGAATTTGCTTGTAATCAAGACAAGGTTTTTTTGTGTGTTTTTTTGGATCCCAAATGTAATGAAATGCATAATGAACAAAAATTATAAACTATAATGAAAGATAGTGAATGACATGCAGGAAATTATTGTAAAGTTCTGCTATCATGGTCAGGATATGAAGTTTGGAAATACACAGGCTTTGCAATACTCAATATATTTTAATGCAGAATCTGGAGATGTGCAGACTGTAGAATACTGCAAGTCTCATTTTTTACTTGTTAAATTGGCAGTCTATAACTCTTATAGTTTTCTCATGGCTTGAAAACGTGCAGTAGACATATGATTAGAAACTTAGATACCAGAGGAGTTATAGGTAAAGATACTTGTGATCAGAAAGGAATACCACTAGGGATGTGCATCCCAATATGCTGAACTGATAAACATTGGGGGGAAACCCATATTGATATGGGGATTCAGCTTTTTTTGGATTTTCCAAAAAATTTCAGGTCTATTATACTTGAATCTGAAAAATACCAAAAAATTGTTGGTGCACACCCCTAAATACTACTGTGTATTGTCCTGTCCTTCCTGTTGGACTTCTAGTGGTATTCACTGGTATGCCTCAGTTATACGGCATTGCATTGAAGTCAATGGATTTAGAAGGGTGTTACATCCTAAAAATACTTTCCTGGGAATATGGCCCATTGAATAAAATGGGCCTTGTGTGTTTGTTTGTCGTCAAGTCACAGCTGACTTATGGCGACCCCATAGGGTTTTCAAGCCAATAGACTTTCTGAGGTGGTTTGCCATTGACTGACTCCATGTGGGCTGAGAGAGTTCTGAGATAACTGTGACTGGCCCAATTTCACACAGCAGGCTTCATGTGGAGCAGTGGGCAATTGGACCCAGATCTCCAGATTAGAGTCCACCACTCTTAACCACTATGCCACACTGGCTCCTTACTTTCTTACTTACTTCTGAATAAACCTGCTGAATATTGCTCCTTAATGTCTAGTTATTTTATAAAACCTCTAGTGTTACTATTAGTTATTTGAATCTTTGTATTCTACTTTTCTGACATCTAGCAGTCAAGGCAACTAACATTATTTAGATGCACTGATAAGGGGGATGGAATCCAACACTGGTCTTTTTCAGTTGTGGGACTTCACTTTTGGAATGCCCTCTGCCTTGAGGCACAGCTGGCACCTATCTTACTGTTCTATGGCACCAGACTAAAGCATTTCTTTTAATCCTGGTGTTTAACTGAGAACTTCATCTTTCTTAGCTCACTTTATGGCCTGCTTTTAGCTTAAGGTCTATTTTATTAATATATAATTTAAGCTGTTCAAATGCTATTTTAAGTCTTGTTATTATTATTCATAACTTATGATGTTTTTATGATGTTATTGTACTGTTTGTACTTTGTAAGCCATCTCAAGCAGGTCTTTGGAGAGGCAGCATATACATTTTCTAGATAAATGTCATGAACCGGCTGCATCCTATTCTTGCAAGTATGCAGCACATTTGGGGATGGGGTGGGAATCAGAAATGATTCTGATCTTACAAGCTGGGAAGCTTTGTCACATGAACAGCTGAGAGTTATCTTCTGACCTCCCACCGCTAGAAACTTAATGGTGTCCCACCTGATTTCCACATTCAGCAGCTATAGGGCAGCTATAAACCTGTCCAGCAGATGATCAGGTTTTTCAGAGTAGATTCAAACAGATACATAATTGGTTCACATCTGCTGTAAAATTCTCAGTATCCTGATTAGGAAAACTCACATGGGTTAGGAAAACTCAGAAATACTTTCTCCCATTTATTTTTTATTCTAGCTGTTTACATTTGGGTTTTCTGATGCAAAAATTAAGAGGGATGTTTGCTGTTGTGAGTTTTGTTTTGCATGGACTTTAGTCATGTGGGGTTTTCATGGCAAGAGACTAACAGAGGTGGTTTGCTAGTGCCATCCTCTGCACAGCAACCCTGGTATTCCTTGGTGGTCTCCCATCCAAATACTAACCAGGGCTGACCCTGCTTAGCTTCTGAGATCTGACGAGATCAAGCTAGCCTGGGCCATCCAGATCAGGGCAGACTTTAGTCATAGTAGGCCATAATTGAAAGAACTGTGTTTTTAACGAAATACGTGCAAAGTTGTTTTTTGCAAACAGTATCCTCCTGGCTTCTGAAATCTGACTAGTTTCAAAATCCACTTGCAAGATGGAATGGGAAAGGGACTGCTCAAAATGAAATGAAAAACTTCTGCTGGTGAACATAAACCCTTTAGCCTACCTTAAGTAGCCCTCTGGACTGTGGCCAAAGCCTAATTTTTATTATGAAGAGAATATACTAAAAGAAATAACCTATGGCGTTATTATTTCCGCTGATTAAAGAAATAAAATTATCAATTAAGAATAACTCAAGCAAGCATTTGTAATAGATAATGTGAATATTACATCAATATGATGGTGTAATAGGTTTTATAATTGACCATATGTCAGCTTTCCAGTTTTAATTAATATACAGCTGTGTGCTTGCTCTTCCTTTGCTCTTTAGAGATGCACGGGAACTCTTTATCTGAGCAGCTTCTGTTCACAGGAAGAATATTTAAATGCACCAACCACATGCATGGGGTTGATTTACTTTTAAACTTTACATTTTATACTTTTGTACTAATATTAAGCATAATATACAAAGGTGTGCTCAGAAGTGACTATCCAGAAAAAAATTTCTTGGGATGACTCAAAGTGTCAACACATACCCATTCTAAATAGAAACATAAAGCTTTCTTTTAAAAGGTGGGTGTGGAGTTTATTTATACCCAACCTTGCTCCCCAATGTAGACCCAAAACAATTAACAACATTCTACACTTTTCCATTCTATCCTCAAAACAACCCTGCAAGGCAAATCAAGTTGAGAGAGTGAAATGGGTCCAAGGCAACTAAGTAAGGATTTAAGTCAAAATGGACATTCAAACCTGGGTCTCCCTGATCCCAGCCAGGCGCTCTAACCACTATATCACAATAGTTCTCATTACAAAGTTGTCATATAAGGAATACCTCCAGAGACAGGCTGAACACAGTTGAATTCTCTCCCAGAATCAGTAGTGAGGTTGGGTACTGTGGAGAGAATCAGTGCCATTCCATGGCAGGAAGAAGTGAGTGTGGGCATTCATGGAACTGACAGGAAAACAGCCCTCAAAATGATTGGGTTTAGACACATAGGTTTATAATTTCTATTGAAAACAGAAGCAGCTGAGGAGCCAGAGAATTACACCTTCGATAGTTGTGAAGGTTACCATGGAACCAAGAGAAGAGACATACTGCTCAGGTTAACAACAACAACAATGATAATAATGATTATTATTACTATACTTGCAAATTGGTGCTCAGTTTCCAACAGAGGCAGCAACAGTGACCCACACTTCTGCTCCAAAACATCTCCTTTGGTGCTGACAGCCTCTTAGGGTGCAGGGTGGAAAGAGGCTGAAGCAAGCCAGTGAAACCAAAGCTGCTTTGTCACTGTGTTAGCCTTTAGAACTAGGCATCAACAAAAAGACTTGGATCCAAGATCAACAGAACAAATGGATCTGACCGTGGAACTGAGTGAAGGATGCTTTTAGTGAGGCTGGAACCTTTCACAAAGAGTCGTTGTGTCTCTATTAAACCAGGTCTCCAGAAGGCTTCAAATGGGGAGTGGACATGTTCATGGAGGAGAGGGGTATTCAAGGCTACTAGTTAAAATGGATACTAGTCATGCTGCATACCTATTGTTTCCATAATCAGAGGAGCATGCCGAATATATTAGGTGCTCTGGAACACAGGCAGGATGATACTGCTGCAGTTGTTTTGTTTGTGGGCTTCCTAGAGGCACCTGGTTGGCCACTGTGTGAACAGACTGCTGGACTTGATGGGCCTTGGTCTGATCCAGCATGACTTTTCTTATGTTCTTATATCTTACCTTAAAGGTAGACCAAGGAGGCCTTTAGTTAGGGTGTCACTTTTCACAAAGAGCTGCTGTAAATAGTGAGGCTCTGGTAGACCGTGCCTCCAGGGTCCTGAGCAAAGGCAGCCCAACAGGGAGGGGTAGTGTTTTTATTCAGGTTAGTGTATAGCTAAAGGTTTTGAAAAAGAGCTGCTCTGACTCCAAGGCTCACACCTCCATGTTTCTCATCTTGGAGCCCACAGAGGTGAAGGAGGGTGACTTTAGTCAGGGTGGGGTGCAGCCAAAGCCTTTCAGAAAGTCAAATCATGCCTTCAGGTTAAACACGTGATAGAAAGAGCAAGCAGCTAGGGGTGTGCGCTTGGATGTAGCTGAGCTGAAAAAATACCCCCAAAATAGCTTACTAGCATTGTTCAGGTATTTTTGAAGCCAAATATATATTAGCCTGGGAGGGTACATTCCATCTTGTTTTATTCAATCTGTTTGCCAGAATAGCTGTAAAGATTTTATAACCTGTATTTAATAAGGAGATGGGTCTATAGTAGGGTTGCCAGGTCCTACTTCTCCTCTGGTGGGAAATTTTTAAGGCACAGCTCGGGATCGCGCTGCAATGTGTGGACGCGCCGACGCGCATGCACATCATTTCCGGTTTACAACCAGAAGTCCCGCCTCGAGAGGCCTTATGCCTTAGTTTGAGTGGCATCTGGCCCCTTGCAAGGCGGGACTTCCGGTTGTAAACCAGAAGTGACCTGCAGTGGCGTGTACGTGCATGCACGTTTGCCCGCCAACTGTCAGATGGTCGGCGGGCACCTGGGTTTTCTACTATTCAAGAAAATTTTGATTCCTCATATCAAAAATGTATGTGAATCTCTTCAGATAAAGGTAGTGGCAAAGAACACCTGGGCAGAAGCCAATATTGTGTTAATCTCCAAAGAGGGAAAGGATATACGCAACACTTCTGCCTATAAACTAGACTCTTTTAAATTAGTCCCTTTGTCCGGAATTTCCAGCATTTCCTTCTTTTCCTCATTAACAGTAAGTGTCGAAGAGCATCCTTGGAAGTTGTTGGTAGGGTTTCTTCTGCAGATAGATGATCTTCATAGTAAATCCACGTTGCAATATCTTCCATCCCACATTCAAAGAAAAAGATCCCGACAGCTCCCGTTTTTCTACTCATTAAGTCCTCCAAGCAGGTGTTAAAAAGTTCATCAGGCAGATTGAAGAGACAGAAGTCAAAGTCACTCACATTCAGATCCGTTGTTGTCAGCTGGCTATCGCAGTTTATTTATTGTAGTTCTCCGTTTCCTTTGCAAGATTCGTCTGTTCTTCGTTTCTCTTGTCAACTTGAGGGCCCTCTAGTATCACCTCTGACCTCATTGTGATAATTTGGGTTTTTATGTCTTTGAGATCGTCTAAGATAATGTCCAGTTTTTGATTAATAAGTTGATATTGAATGTTCTTCAAAGCAGAGAATTGTTCCAGCTGTTTAGTCAGATATTCCATGGTTGCTACTTCTGAAAATTCTGTTAAAACTTAGTTGGTAAAATCCAGGCAAATACACCAGTGTAGTAAATAACAAAGAGGTGCTGCAGGAACCAGGGTCGTAAACCTTCCATCTTCCTTATGTTCAGGAACTTGGGAGATATTTGCCAGTTACACACTAATGCCACACTTCCGATTCCAAGTTCTCTGGCTCTCTCGTGATGATAGATTGTTTCCGGGAAGGATGTGGCAGGAAAGCTTTATTTAGTTAGAAAGACGACTCTTTGGGGTGGGGGGGATTACTCCTCTACCCTCCGCTTTATACGTAGTAGTTCCTGATTGGTAACTGAAGCGTCTTTCAAAAATCTTAGTTGTTATGTCTTCCCACTGATCAAATTGATAAGATTCCTGCCGGTTTATCTGATCTTTTCTTGTTTTTAAAGAGTCATTTAAACATTGGGTGGGGAGATATGGATTCAACAGATGTGTTTAGCAATCTCCCCGGACTTCCAAATCCAGGTAAAACAAAAGAGTTCTTTTAAACTTACTCAGATTTTAGGAGAGTAGGTATTCTTACTTCTGTATAGTTGCTTAGATGGTAGTAGATAGGGGAGAGCGAAGCCTAATTCCAAAGAGATGTCTTCTGCGAAGTAAAACCCCTCAAGCCAGCGGGACTGCTTCTGAATCTCCGGAGTCTTAAAACTCAGAGAGTTCAGGAGTTAAACCGCTCTTCATTGGCAGCAGGAGATTCCCTGACACCCGTTCCACTATTTAGGAATCGGGGGGGGGGGGCGTGTTGACACCCCTATTTAAGACATTTCTTGGTTCCCCCACCGGGAGCCCCCGGGGAGACACAGTGCTTCGCTCAGCAGCCCTACTGGAAGTTCCAGGTGATGCCACCATTTTTGTATGTTTGAACAGTTATGAAGAACATAAAGAATGGCTGTTCTTCATGACTGTTCAAACATGCAAGAAATTCCTCAGCATAGAATGTTGGACTAGAATGCTCTGAGATAGTTAAAAAGTGGATGTAGCTAAAGCATCCTACAAATACTTCCTCATATAGATATGGGTGGTTATTTGCATGGTTGTTCACTACTTTTGTGAGGCACCTGTGCCTGACTTCAGCATTTACAAATAACAGATTCAATGGGTGCACCATTTACCCAGCATGGAGAATCAGTAAAGGGGAAGTAACCCCCTGTTGAATTTGACTCCCATGAACCTCCTGGTTAATCTCAATTAACACTGAATAATAACACTGGGGCTTGAGTGGGTAAATTACTGCTGAGTAGGGTTTCCAACTGCCAGGTAGTAGCAGGAGATCTCCTGCTAATTCAACTGATCTCCAGCCGATAGAGATCAGTTCACCTGGAGAAAAATGGCCGCTTTGGCAATTGAACCCTATGGCATTGAAGTCCCTCCCCTCCCCAAACCCCACCCTCCTCAGGCTCCACCCCAAAAATCTCCCGCTGGTGGCAAAGTGGGACCTGGCAACCCTACTGCTGAGTCAGACTTACCGCACATTCCTGAAAAGAATGCCTGCACCGGTCTTAGGAGGCAATGCAGTGGCACTGCCTCCAAAGGTACTGCCTCCTAAGGCATGGATTTTTGGCACCAGGCGGAGGTTTTGGCAGGGCATTATACTTTGGCATTGTACTTTGCAGAGATCCCTCCCTCCCCAAACCCCAGCCTCCACTGACTCCACCCCCAAAGTCTCCAGGAATTTCCCAACCTACAGTTGGCAGCCTTAATTTCGATACATAGTGCCTTAGCATGTCTAAGAGGTACCCCAGCCACTAATCACCAACCTTACATTTTCTAAACCTGTTTCTTTGAAAGGGGTTTAATTCTGTGGATAAAGATCTTAGCCACATGCATGAAACATTCCCATGGCTGTTATAATTTTTTGAGGCCATTGTTTATTTTTAACAGGAAGCTACATGAAGCCATTGTTTGATGTATTATAAATACACACACACACAATCATACAAAACATTAATTCAGCCAAGCAGTTACCAGTCCCTCCAATGCTATATACTGTTGGAAAATAAATTATTCTGGCAGCGATTCATTCGATATTGTTAAAGCAGTAAGTCTTCCCACTTGCTCCCTAGGAGGCCCAAGAAATAACTTCAGTATGTAATCAGTCATACTAGACTAAGAGATTATCTCAGCATTTCCTTCTTTTGTTCTGCAGAGTTCTGCAGCTTGCTTACACCATGATTATCTTTCATCTATACATGTGTACAACTTTAAGAATGATGTAGATCAAACCCACAGGATAATTGCTTAATTCCAAACACAAGTCAAATCATTCATAAAACTGGTTCAACATTTGCATTGCAAACCTAAATTGACAGAGAATAGTCATAATCCTAAGGGTTCCATAGAACTTGTTTCCAAGTAAACAAGTACACTGTTGCATGAAATGTCTGTTACTGTTTGTTTTAGATCACACCCTAGAAAATTGCTACGTGGCTCCATCATAACTCTTTGGTACTTTACACTTCTTTTTCATTGATACGGCAATAAAAAGAATATAAACCATTCGAACTATATGAACATTCATTTGTTTAGTTGTTCATCTTTGATTCAAACAGCACTAAGTGTAAACTCTAGTCCTGCGGCCCCCTTAAACAGACTTCAGCAGACAACCAATCCACAAAAGCAGTTTTATTGGGTAGAATTGACAGGTTTCAGAAGCCATATTCAAAAGGACACTAGTAAGGGTCAAAGGCAAGGTACATAGCATATATGGAAGAGCAAAAGGAGATAACCAGTTACCCAGACAAACCCCCCCCCCTTCAAGAGGCAGGAAGGAGTACTTGGCGATTCCCACAGTATGGGAATCTATGAAGACTAAACACGGGGCATAGACTGGCCTTGGACAGAATAGCACAACAGCACCTGGAAGCAGCACAATCGCACTACCGCATACCATTCTCATGGCCTGCTCCTGACACTAAGCTGAATCCAGTCTCTGACTGAAATCCAAAAGCCAATTTTGAAACATGTATTTATAGCCAAGTCTTCCTCGCCCATTTTACTGAACTTACTAAACTGCCATCTGCTATAAAAGATTTCTGCTAAATTTTAGTACGCTGCATGTGAACACAACCTGTGTTTACTCTACAAATGGTTAAAAAATGGTGTTGATTCAGCAAACCTAAAGGTTATGAGTCCCTGCTGAAGAAGGCAACAGTGCTGGGCATAAGGGGTGGAGCAACAGGTGGGGTACAGCAAATGCAGCATCCCCTTCCTCAATCCAAACATTGTGCCTGAATTCAAGATTCCTGAAATTAAATGCTCTGCATGGTAATAGTGGGAAATGGCTTACGCTTCAATGCCCCCATAACGCATGCTCCAAAGCAAGTCATGCTCCAAAGCAAGTGCAGACTGGGCCTTCTTGTCCACCACCACCCCCCACTCCAAATGGCCTGATGCTGATTGGCTCCTACTTCGGAGTCAGGGCCCAATCATTTCCACGCGTGAGTCACTGCTGGGGAGCCAGGTAAGAACCCTCATCTCCTCTCTCACTCCCAACCCCTCTGGCTGCAAAAGGACTGTCACTTCCCTGCACAGTAATAGTGGGGAATGGTTTACATGCATAGGTACAAACTATGAATGTGCAACTCCTGGTGTCAAATGGAGAAAAAATAAAGTTTGACATGTAACATGATGTAATAATGCTGTTATTAATTTACAAGTGGGTACCTGGAAGGACTTGTGAGGGGCATCTGATTTCCTCATCCCCCAGTATTTCACCTTTCCCTTCCCTGACAGTGCCCATAGCCTCTTCCCTTTCCCTTCTTCCTTCTCTCTTTCCCACCCACCAACCAACCTACCCTTATATACCCCCCTGTTTTCTGCTTTCCCTCTTCCTTCCTTTACCACTGTTATCCAAATAGGGTTATGCATGTGGGGCCACAACGCCCTTAGCATATTGGGCCAAACACATAGCTCCAGGGTAATTAACTAAATTTGGGCTGAATTTGGGAGTCCCAACTTGGAACAGCACTCAGAAGAAAAACAACTCATTAAATAAAAAAGTAAAGGTTTTTATTTCCCTAACCAGAATACAGACCTAAGAAGGAAATGTCAAAGACAGAACAGTCAAACAATTGCAAGCAATAAAATATGCAGCACACCAAAAGCCTACATAAACCTACCTGCCTATGAGTTTCTGTTTATTGGAGGTAGAAGTGAGGGGAAAACAGGCTAGCAGGAAATGGAAAAGGGCCAAAGAAAATTATATTTCACCTGATCCTGGAGAAAGGAATGCTGGATCCAGAGGGAAGAGAGGCTATCAGGGGAAGTCCAATCCATAATGGTGAAGATGTCAGAAGGGAAGGGAAGTAATCCAGTCTGGGGTATTATTCCAAGAATCCAGGAAGCGAGCCAACTATTTAGTAAGATTAAGGGAGTAGAGCAATTGCAGGGTTGGGGTAATGGGTAGGATCCAAAAACCAGCTACTAAATTGGAGGGGGCTAGAGTACACTTTCTAAATAGGAACCACAGAGGGGGTAGGTTTGGAGGTGTGTGGTCTTGGTTCTTATTAGCAGATTTTGAATTTAGAGTAGTGAAAGGTCCCAATATGGGGAAAGTCAACCATGCTCCGGATGCTCTAGGGTGGAGTGATTAGGTTACTTGCCCAGAGTACTAGCTCCAGCTGGTTTAACAAAGGACTGAGCGAGTGTCAGATGGTTCTCTCAGGGTCTTCCTGTAATCAGGTTGGTAGGGGTCCCTATTGGGGCATCTGTTTATCTGCCCCCTGAGGTAGACAGTACAAGTAAGAAATTTAAGTTACTTTCACCCCCGGAACTTCTTTAAGTGCACGAGGTCTGAACTGGCACAGAAGGAGAGGGAAAGAGATCTTGGGACTGCAGCAGACCGTTTGATGAAAATGTTGACTCGGGATATGTCAGCAGTGAAATAGGCAAACTTCATGCTTGGGAGTACTGGGACTGAAAATAAAATATTGTAAAATCCTTGTAAAGCCCTTGTAAAGCTCTGTAGTGCTATATCATTTGAATACTGTGTACTCTTCTGGTAGCCATATCTCCAGAAAGACATTGCAGAGCTAGAAAAAGTGCAGAAGAGGGCAACCAAGATGATTAAGAGGCTGGGGAACTATTCCTATGTTACTTGAGGTGAAGAAGAAGAAGAAGAAGAAGAAGAAGAAGAAGAAGAAGAAGAGTTAGTTTTAATACCCACTTTTTCTCTACGTTTTTAAGGAGTCTCAAAGCCTTCCCTTTTCCTCCCCACAACATACATCTTGTGAGGTAGTTGGGGCTGAGACAGTTCTGAGAGAACTGTGACTATCCCAAGGTCACCCAGCAGGCTTCATGTGAAGGAATGGGGAAAACAAACCCGGTTCATGGGACATGTTAACAGGAAACCATCTAAAGAATTTCAAGAAAAATGGAATTATATTATTTGTATTATTCTTAGAATAAGATAAACAAACAAATACATATATTATTACTTTAAGTAAATATAGGGGGAAGAGAGAGAATTTTTTTTTAATGGGGGCGGGAATTTTTGTAATTGAGATTTTATTTTATATTTTATATCTGACCGAATAACCCAATTTAATAATACTTTGGTTACATACAAATGTTTAATTTGAAAATGTTGTTATATAAGTATAATATAGAAAAATTCTGATTTATTATAAGATGGATATTAGGACTATTGAGAACTATTATGGTTTCATTGATACATAAGGTTGTGCTACTATGTATTGCACAAAAGATAAGTGTTTACTAGCTCTTGTTTATTGCTGTTTAAACAATTATATGGGATTTAATGAACGTTATGATGGTAAGATTTTAAGATCGGACTTTACTAATCTATTTTTCTTTTCTGTATTTTTTTTTAAGATAGCTAGATAGATAGATAGATGCACACACATACACACACCCAATAACAATATATTTTTTAAAAAAAGAATGGGACACAAAATCTGCCGCTCTCTAATGGTTTCTGTTGCATCATGTACTGAGGGATGTGCAGATGTAAAGGACACATTAATTTATTCCCTTGCATTGTGTACTCTTCCCTCCAATCAGTAGGCAGAGACAACAAGTATAGAGTGAATTTAATGTAGAGTGAATTTAATCCAAGCCCCTCCTTTCCCCTCCAATAGGTGACTTATTCTGTCAATGCTGGCTGTATTGAATAGCTGTATTGAATAGCTGGACTGATCTTTGGACTGGGACACATTTCCACACAGTGGCTTCCAACTGCTCATTTTATAGAAAGATTAATCACCTGTAAAAAATTTCTGCTCCACTTAGCTGTTCCGGTCCTTAACAACTGAGTTGCCTTTCATTCTTCAGGGACAGTAATCCTGAGTAGTGTTTTTTCTTAGAACACAGCAGGTAGCATTGCATAGTATACAGATTGCAACATTACCTTTTGCTTGAGTTATAGCAACGAATAAATGCCAAGTCCCATATCTGTCTTTTTTCATCTCTGGAGCAAATACTATTATTTAATTCAACAGTAATTAAAATGACTTTTTTTTAAAAAAAATGTTCAGTCTAATGATTGCCTTGCACAAAATTATTCATTATTTAAGTACAAGGGAAACTTAATTAAAGTTGGCATTCATAATACTTCAATCACTTTTGTATGGTGAAACTGTGCCTACAGTTTTTCACAGCAGCCAACAGGGCACTGAAGGAGCACATAAGTACGAATTTGAATTCTGCATGTATTTTAACAATGTACTACTTTTATTAGGTTATAGTTAAAATTGGAAACATCTGTAAAACAAAAACATGGTTAATCAGCATTATATAAAAACCAAACTCCCAACCGTAAACTCTTCAGCACATACTTCAATTGTACTTGCTTGCATGTTTACAAGCAGGAACTGTGTTTTGTAATTATCTGTAACTTTAAAGGTTTGCAGATGTTATCAGGAAATGCACTGTATGTGCCTCCACTTTTTAAATAAGATGGAAGAATTGATTGAATGCTAGCAGGAAAAGCATAAGGATCAATTCCCTGTTGGGTTTTAGAACTCACCAAATCCCCTTCATTTTGATAACAATCTCTTTTCACATAGCTTCATTGAACTTCCATTTGCCAAGCTCCCCGTCCTTTTATCTTCAATTAACAATTGCTCCCTAATTACGGAGGTTAGTCCTATAAGAAATAATTTCTATAGATGGAGCAATCTGATCCCCTAATCCTGATACTTGGATAGCTGGGAGTGGGTTTGTAACTCCAGTTACTGATGGTAGGCATTGTGATAGTGAGGTTAGTTAGTGGTTCTTGCTGTCCTCCAATATGCTGGCCATCCCAACATCTTGGATATTGGGGAAAACTTTCATCAGGAACAAAATCCAGAGTTAAATTTGACTCTGGGTCCTGACTCAATCTAGGAAACTCTGAATCAATAAATACCGACGCAAATTGTAATGAGCACTTCACCACTGAACAAAAACTGATTGGATTGCCCCAACCCCATGAAATATAGCAGGCAAAACTAGGGTTTTAAATCACAACTGAATTGTGCAACCATTTAAATTCTCCCCGACCTTTAGTGTAGGTTGCCTAAAAGACTTCCCAATGGAAATGCCAGCATTTGGGTACACATGAACACATGAAGCTGCCTTATATTGAATCAGACCCTTAGTCCATCCAAATCAGTATTGTCTACTCAGACCGACAGTGGCTCTCCAAGGTCTCAGGCAGAAGTCTTTCACATCACCTGCTTGCCTGGTCCCTTTAACTGGAGATTCCGGGGATTGAACCTGGGACCTTCTGCATGAGAAGCAGATGCTCTACCATTGTGCTAGGGCCCTTCCCCTTGGTTCCAATGACAGTCCAATAAAACTGTTATGCCTTGTGTTTCCTTGTCTCCACTGAAATCTGGGCTGAGAGATGTTGACCATCACCACTATCCCCTTCTGTGGAGTACAACATTCAACTATGAGTATCTTTTACTGAAGGAGTTCCCTCTCTGTCCCCCTGCATGGTACCTCCCCACATTCCCATATGCCTCAGGGTGTTTACCAATCTACTATGAATAATCTGCATTATGATATCAATAATGAGACACAATAGCCATGTTTTCCATGTGTTTTTTCAAATGTTCTTCCTTCAGAGAACGTTATCCAAATCAGTGTCTCTCATGAAACATTTGCCTGACTGCTACAGGACTTGTGTATTGCAAAAAGTCTTGTTAGTTTCCATAACATAGCATTTTGCCTCACCATCATCGTGTAAACAGAGGGCATGTCATGGAGCACAGCCAAAATTTCCAGCATCTGTGCACTGCAGAGAAAGATCAGTAATGATGGACAAAGTGGCCCTTGACTGCTTATCAACAGTTTCTCAGCAAGAGTAAGTTTCCAAAGCAGAGATTTTCAGGGGACAGTTGGAAAACTACTGAGCAGTAACTGATGGTTAGCATGCAATTTTATTAGCTAACACCTTATAGTATGTAATGGTATTTGTTACGTTATAGAATTTGATAGACTACATGCAATAGTAATTGAAGTTTTAACAGTTGATAACTGATGAGAAAAGTTCCCATACTTTAGAGGATACAAGGGAATATTTAATTATTATAGTATTTAAAATGGTAAGGAAAAATTAAATCATCAGTGCATCAATTGCAACTATTCAATAGGAACCTATACTTATTATTTAATTTTTCCCCTTGTTAGCATTATTTCTCCCTCCTCTATGTCAGTTAAATTTCTCATTGTTTAGTTTAGATTGTAAGCATCTTAAAGGCAGGGACTTTTTTGATTATGAAATATTTAAACCACTATATAACTTGATAGGAGCCCAGTGGCGCAGAGTGGTAAGCTGCAGTACTGCAGTCCAAGCTCTGCTCACGACCTGAGTTCGATCTCGACGGAAGTCAGTTTCAGGTAACCGGCTCAAGGTTGACTCAGCCTTCCATCCATCCAAGGTTGGTAAAATGAGTACCCAGCTTGTTGGGTGTAAAGGGACGATGATTGGGGAAGGCACTGGCAAACCACCCCGTAAACAAAGTCTGCCTAGTAAACGTCGGGATGTCACGTCACCCCATGGGTCAGGGCACCTTTACCTTTACCTTACCTATACCTTGATAGTGTAGTATAAATAATAGTACTAATAATTCCACTATAAATAACTACCACAATTGCAGTAATAACTGATGAAGAATCACGCAGTAAGAAAATATATCATTTTTAATGAGGGGGGCTACAGTGAACAGGGGAATTGGGGGAAATTGAGAGGAAAAGCTGGCAGGTCCAAGCCACATTTTCTGTAACAAAAGACAGATATCTGGATCCAATATAACAACTAAGAAAAAACAGCACAAGTTCTAATGGGAAATGCTGCCATGAAACTCTGTCTTATGCAAAGAAAGGACACCAGTGAATTCTTCAGCATGAATGGAACTTCATAGACTCCTAGAGCTGGAAGTGCCCTTATACATCATCTTGTCTAACCTGTATTTCATGCAGGAAATCCAAACCTAGATCATTCTTGACAGTCCAGCCTCTTCTTAAAGATCTCCAGCAAGAGTCAGTCCCCCCAACCCACCTCCCACATACCAAATTAGTTTCATTCTCCAACTGCTCTCACTATTAAGAAATTTCCCTGTAACTTAAGCACATTAGATCTAGTCTTGCCCTATAAACAACAAAGAACAAGACTTTAGTCCTCTTCCATGTAACAGTCCTTCATATTTAAGTATTAGAACAGCATGGACAAGTTTTCCATTGGTCTTTTGTTCTTCAGGCTAAATATCCATCAGTTCTTGAGTCTTTTCTTGTATGGCTTGTTTTCCAGACCCCTCTGAAATCATGCCTATTTGTATCTTACTTAAAATTCAGTGGCCAGAACTGGACATAGATTTCAGATGAGGCCTGACTAACAAGAAATAGTGGACCTAGAGTTGCCAGGTCCCTCTTCGTCATCGGCAGGAGATTTTGGGGGCGGAGCCTGAGGAGGGTGAGGTTTGGGGAGGGGACTTCAATGCCATAGAGTCCAATGGCCAAAGTGGGCATTTTCTTCAGGAGAACTGATCTCTATCGACTGGAGATCAGTTGTCATAGCAGGAGATCTTCTGCTATTACCTGGAGGTTGGCAACCCTAAGTGGACCTATTACTTTGAATGACAAATAATATACTTCTATTAATAAAGCCTAAAATTAGACTCTTTCCATACATAAAACCCACCGCAAGATCGTTATTACCTTGCAGTATCCTGTGTTTTCTTTGGAAGCTCTCCATTCTCATCATGGGAAGCTAAGAATTTGCTCTGTTTCAAAAGTGCTGATGAGATCACAACCCAAGGTGGTACATAAAAATGGCTGTGAACATTTGGTGATGGGAAAGACTTGAGAGCTATTTTAATTAGGAACCATGTGCAAATATTCTCCATAAGCATAGTGTTCTAGGGACTGAAAGTTCCCATCTCTTACACGTATGCATTTCCTTAACTGATACAGCTTCTGCGGTACATGTTAGAATCTGTTTCTGTATGTGCATTATTTTGAAAACATTCTTTCCACAATCTTTACTGCTTACCAGAGGCTAGTACTAAAGTCCAAGGTCATGTGGTGGGCAAGCCGAGACAAGTTGGCTTAATATATGCTGAAAGGCAAAGGGACTTTTTTTTCAAATTAATAAAAGGACTATTTCAGGAAAAAATAGAAAGCTGATACAGGAACCAACTGAGAGTTTGTGAACTTTTTATTGCTTTCCTAACAAATCAGTTGCAGATGACAATAAATATGAAGCAACAGAAAGAATGTCAAGAAAATAAAAAGGACTCAGATTAAATGTTGCATTTTAGTACATTAAAAATCTTGGGTTCTCCTGAAAGTACAGCTGATGCAATACATGGTACCTAAGGAAGAAATGATTCGTTTGTCTCTGCACTGACATTTGTACTTATGCTGCTGGGCTTTTTTCCAGCAGCAGTAATATCCCACTGAAACTTACTGAGAGAAGGGCCAAGATTTATTTTGAGGCCTAGATAGAGTCTACCATCCTATGTTGATCTGCCCAAATAAAGGCTGAAGGAAAAGTGGGAGGAGATTATGGAAGGTTCTCAAACTTCGTCATATTGCGCTTCTACAATGCAAGAAAAGATGCTTCCCCTATGACTTAGGGGTTAAAGGAAATTAATGAATCATTAGGAATTGGTATGGATAGAGAAGAACTAGTCTGTGCAAAGTTCAACAGTTGCTCTGGTCACTGGGAACTATGACATCAAACCTCAAGCCAGTTTACATGGGATTTATCCATTTATATGAATAATAAAAGATAAAGGTCCCCTGTGCAAGCACCAGTCCTGATCCATGGGGTGATGTCACATCCCAATGTTTTCTACGCAGACTTTGTTTACGGGGTGGTTTGCCAGTGCCTTCCCCAGTCATCTACCCTTTACCCCCAGCAAGCTGGGTACTCATTTTACCGACCTCGGAAGGATGGAAGGCTGAGTCAACCTTGAGCCGGTTACCTGAAACCGACTTCCGTTGGGATCGAACTCAGGTCGTGAGCAGAGCTTTTGACTGCAGTACTGCAGCTTACCACTCTGCGCCACTGGGCTCTTATATGAATAATACCATGTGGGAAATGGTTGTTCATAAATTATACTAAAAATATCTTCCATAAAAATTTAAGAAGAGTACTGCTGGATCAGATCAGTGGCCCATCTAGTCCAGCATTCCGTCTCACACAGTGGCCAACCAGTTCTTCTGGTTTGTTCAATGACAGGGCATAGAGGCCGAAGCCTTCCCCTGATGTTGCCTCCTGGCATTGGGGTTCAGAGGTTGACTGCCTCTGAATGTGGAGGTTCCCATTAGTCACCATGGCTAGTAGCCAGGGTTGCCATCTCTGGGTTGGGAAATACCTGGAAATTTGGAGGGTGGAGCCTGATGAGGGTGGGGTTTGGGGAGGGGAAGCACTTTAAAAAGGTAAAGGTAAAGGTCCCCTGTGCAAGCACTGGGTCATTCCTGACCCATGGGGTGATGTCACATCCCGACATTTCCAAGGCAGACTTTGTTTGCGGGGTGGTTTGCCAGTGACTTCCCCAGTCATCTTCCCTTTACCCCCAGCAAGCTGGGTACTCATTTCACCGACCTCGGAAGGATGGAAGGCTGAGTCAACCTTGAGCCGGCTACCTGAAACCAACTTCCGTCGGGATTGAACTCAGGTCGTGAGCAGAGCTTTTGACTGCAGTACTGCAGCTTAACACTCTGTGCCACGGGGCTCCTGGAAGCACTTCAATGGGGTATAATGCCATAGAGATCACCTTCCAAAGCGTCCATTTTCTCCTGGTAAACCGATCTCTGTTGCCTGGAGATAGTTGTAATAGCAAGAGAACTCCAGCTACCACTTGGATGTTGGCAACCCTACTAGTAGCCACTGATAAACCTATCCTCCATTAATCTATCAATCCCCTTTTAAAGCTGTATGCCTGTGGCCATCACTACATCCTCTGGCAGTGAATTCCACATGTTAATCACTCGCTGTGTAAAGAAGTATTTCCTTTCTTTCCATCCTAAATCTACTCCCCATTAGCTTCATTGGATGCCCTCAAGTTCTAGTATTTTGGGAGAGGGAGAAAAAGTTATCTTTGTTTTCAATACCTCTCCTAATAATCCCTAACACAGAGTTTGCCTTTTTTGCCACTGCAGCACACTGGGTTGACATTTTTTATTGAGCTAGCTACTACAACCCCAAGATCTTTGTTCCAGTGTGCATCACCTTACACATACCAACATTGAACTTCATTTGCCACACTGTTGCCCACTCACACAGTTTGTGGAAATCCTCCAGGTGTCCAGCATATATTTTAGAGCATCAGAGATCACAGTGATTGCTGTAACAGAAAAATTTGGAGCATTTCATGTACCCCAAAAGACATTCTTAAAAGATGCTAGCAATAATCACATCTTTTCACAGTGCCACAGCTCTCAAAATCCTACAAAACTGAAGTCAGAGAACAGATAAACATGTATCTCTTCTTATACTAAACATTTATTCGCAATTGAAAGTCTGGAAGGTAGAAGATTACTTTTTAAAAAAGAAGGACTTTATAGAAACATCATAGCTACCATGAATGCATTTCCCCCCAGTAATGTAAGATAAAAAATTACTACAGCCACCCTAAGCACATCTACTTAAAATCCTACTCAAGTCTATTCAACAGGACTTACTCCCCAGAAAGTGTCCTTAGGAGGACACTGTAGATAAAAGAAACAAAAACAAAAATTTGTCATGAAGACTGCGAAATTTTCATAATTTTATTGACACACTTTTTTACTTTCCCGTAACAATCATTTGCTGTTTGTCTCACGTGAGATCTCCCTGTTCCAACTGTAACTGTATTTTAGATATAATTGTTTATCATAAGGCAGTTTCCATACAACATTTTAAAACTATAAAACATTTTAAAAACCAGTTAAAATGGCTATAGGTCTAGAATAAACCATGTGTTGGAACAAATCAATCTTTTAAAGTAGGTATTACCTGACCTGGATGGTGTCAGCTCTTGTCCCGTGATAATTTCATGAATAAATTCCATGAGATGCTTAGTCCAGAAAATCAGGTTTATTCAGAAAAGTTGACATGTTTCAGAAGCCTAAAAGTCAAATGGACTCTAATGCAGGCGATAGGCAGGTACAGAACATAAGTAGCAAAACGAAGACTGATAACAGGGCACCATGGTAACCACCACCCCCCTGGAGACCAAAGGAGACCAACGGGGCACTCGGTGCTTCTCATGGCACGAAGTCTAAACAGAGAACAAGGCGAGACCTTGGACGAGGAACACAACAGCAGCTGCTCACAGCCACAGCATACCATTCCCAGGATCTGCTCCTGACATTCTGCCCCTCAAAAAGCCTCCCTCACCCCCAGTGGCAGGCTTGTGAGGGTAGGCAGCATGAAAGTCCCGAACCAACCGAGGGGTGGAGACGTCCCTGGCACGCACCCACTCATCTTGCGCGGGGCCAAAATGTTTCCAGTGGACTAAGTAGTGAAGGGTGCCCTGGTGAAATCGCGAATCTAAGATTTTAGCAACTTCGAAATGCTCCTCCCCCCCCCCCCCCCACCATCTCGGGCATCTCAGGCAGTGGTTCTGGATGCCATTTGTCTGAGGGCACATACGGTTTAAGGAGACTGACATGAAATACCGGATGAATTCTGTGTAGAGATTTGGGGAGGGAGAGCTCCACGGTGACCTGGTTGATGATGCAGGAGATGGGGAAAGGACCCACATATTTGGCACTGAGTTTGCCGCAGGGGTGAGTGGAGCACAGATTCTTGGTGGACAGGTACACTAGGTCCCCCACCTTACAGTCCTTCCCTGGCGAACGGTGCTTGTCGGCCTGAACTTTGTATTTGCGCTTGGCTCATTCTAAATTCTTAATGAGCCATGGCCAAGTCATTTGGACAGCATGTTTGACAGCAGCAGCCTCCTTTTCCCATATGGGCCAGTTGAGCTTGGACTGTGTGAATTTTTTAGAGAAGTAAGAGCATGGATGCAATTGACCATCCCCCCTCGCTGTAACAAGGCTCCCCCCATGGCAACTTCGGACGCATCAACTTGCACAATAAACATTTGGTTACAGTCTGGGTGTCTGGGTGTCACCCTCATCCGATGAAGCAGAACTGTCTCCCGGGGGGACAGCAATTGTAATCCTGGACCCCGATGGGTCCGCTGGCAATGCCTCTGGGGTTGCCTCTTCGATGTGGAGGGCTGGGGGCGCTCTCTGTCCCGGAGCGATGCTGCGTTCTGCTGCGGTGCTCCGTCCTCGAGCGCATCCTCTCCCTCGGGGCGTTCCGTCTGGCCATGGTAGGGAGTTTGGTTGCTCTGTGCATAGCGGGCAGGCTGCAGCGAAGTGCCCCACCGTGCCGCAAACGAGGCAGGCCCCCCTCAGTAAACACGAAGTACGGTCAGGTGTAGATTGAGCCTGCCTCCGCGGCGCGGCCGAACTGGCGACTTTGGGAGGATTTTTCCTGATCTAGTCAGATCTTGGAAGCTAAGCAGGGTTTGCCCTTGTTAGTACTTGGATGGGAGACCACCAAGGAAGTCCAGGTATGCTAGGCAGAGGCAGACAATGGCAAAACACCTCTGTTCATGTCTTGCCTTGAAAACCTTACGGGGTCACCATATGTTGGCTGTGACTTAATGGCAATTTCCACCCCAACTGTTAGAAAGATTTAAAGAAAAGTGAGTCCCGGCATAAAATTCAGAAGAACGGCAAAAGAAACAAATCCAGAACCCAAAAGGTTTTAACTTGGCACCTCACGCATAGCAATGCTCTGTGGAGCGAGCTCCATAATCAATGTGCTACTACAGCAAAGGTATTGTCTCTGGTGCTTGCTTGCTTTCCTTCTGAAGTTGAGAGCACACGGCAGGGCATAATGCAGTAGTCCCAGCATTCTAGTCTCATGCTTACAATCTTGGCCCAAGGCACAGAGAGCTTCTTCACCCCCACACACTTTCTTAACAGTACTTCCAGTGCTGGTGTGAAACAAATGACAAAGTCTCTCACGAAGGTGACTTGGCCAAGCATGTGGAGTAACATCTTCTATTGGACCGACAGGGTAGGTGTGAAAAATCCCTGAAAAATGTTTAGCAACGGGCAGCCCTGAAGGGGGGGGTGAAGCTCCTTTGGAGCCGGCATGACCCCATGCTGGAGTAGGTGCCACTTTAGCATGGGCAAACACATCAGTGTGTGGGCACCGCCAACCCCCAGCACCCGCGCAGCCATGCCAACTGGGCTTTCCCAGTAGCAAAATCCTGCGCTGGCATGGGGGGAGTTTCAGGGAGTGGAGCAGCTTCCACAGCCCTTTCGCCTGGGAACACCTCCTTGAGTGGCGGGGGGGCATCACCACCTTTTTTGGTGGTGCAGCCTTGTTGTTCCCTATGGGGCATTTCCCCAATTTTCTTTATTTTTATTTTTAAAGGGTTTTTTTTGTCTCTGCAGCAACCGGGAAGCCTCTGAGGAGGCGGTGCGGCTCTGCCACTCTCAGCTGATATGGATCTACCCCCGCTCTTCAGGATTGCACTCAAAATTCCAGGAATATTTTGCTGTAACAGATCTGTCTAGACATTTTGCTTTAAATTAAATTTAATCTTGGGGCTCTTCTTGTGATTTAACTGGAATAAATACCTGGACCCATGCAAGATTAACATATTCTATAGTTACCTTATGCCTTGTATTTATGTATTTAGCATATTTCCCCCCAACTTTCCTCTCAAGTGGGAAATGAAAGGTATCTAAAAAAAATTCACCCCATATCTATTATAACTTGAAACCTGTTGTTCGGGTTAATGATAAAAATGGAAATTCTCATGACCAAACAGGAATTGCCATGTTCTGCATTAGTCACGTTCTGTATAGGGTTTCTGCAGCCATAGGGATTTCTAAATCTCCTGGTGATAAATTTTTATCCAGTCGTATTACATTTTAATAGCATAATAACTGGTTTAGTACAATAGCACCCTTCGTCTCTAGCAACAGCTGCCCATCACATCTTCTGTGCTAGGTAAACACTAGCCTGTCTTTCCTTTAAAGTCAGATTATGTACTGTAGATGGCATAACATAAAAAGGATTATCCTTTTGGGTACAGAAGGTATGTTTGTATTTGTGGTATGTAAACAGGAATTCACAATAAAACAAACAAAATGAGGCCAGTGATTTGATTAGATAGAAACTTTTTTTAAAAGTTACTTTTACATCTTGTCCTATCTCCAGCAGGGTAAGAGGACCATTTACATTTGGAACATTTTTTTTTAGGTTCTTTTAAATTTTCTGTGAAACATGTGTTTTTAGGGGGAGGGGGTCCTATTCTTGAACTAAGAAATTAGTTCAGTTCTTCCACACATAAGGATCTTCATGCTACAATCCAGGGACACTGACCTCCCAAACTAAACATTACCAATAAATATTTAACTGTGATGATCATTTACAATTGCTCTAAATGAGGACTAATCTTGGTATCTGCTTAGTCTGGAAATTGCTGCTATTACATAAGAAATGCTTGCAATTGATTTCCAGTTTAGGTTTCATTCTTGATTAAATGAAGAACCTCGAATGGTACAAAGTCTTAATACATGCTCTAGACTTCGCATACCCTTAAGGTTTCCAAAGTGGAAAGAGGAAAGGTTTTCATTTTCTCCTTTCTGCTGTGGAGGCAACTGGACATGTGAGATTACGATGGTCCCAATATGCCTCCAAATCATACTTAGGCCATTTATGCATGGGAGGTTTTCTCTTGGATTTGCCTCTCTCTAGATGCACATTTTTCCCATCCAAATTCTCAAAACAATAAGCCCCCATGAAGAGTTTTCATCATCAAAAAATTTGGCTACAGATTCAATGAACTCAGGACTTTGGGAAGATAACAACAAGTTCATCTTACTGTCATCATCTTGGTTAGCATAGTTTGATAAAATAGGGTTTAAAAGTGCAGCACGAGTTTCGCAGTAAAAAGGACAGTACAAAAGAATATGGTCAGTACTTTCTATCTCTCCCATAACACAATTACACACTCTGGCAGAGTATGGAATTTTCTTATATCTCCCAGACAGAATGGCAGAAGGGAGAACATTAAACCGGGCTAGTATATAAGCTCTCCAAAGGTGGGGAGTAGTAAGACAGGAGAAATACTCCGGGGGAGAATTTGATAGCCCCCATCGTAGTGGTGAGCATCTGTCAGAAGCTAAACTTCTAAGTTCTTGCCTCTCAACATTGATGATCCTTTGCTTAATCAAGGTGTATGTCGCTCTCTCAGAGAGAAGCGCCATATCCTCAACACAGCCCCAATGATGTGATTTTTTTCTCAATATGAGAGGACCATACAGATGTTTCTAATTTGGAGAGCATATTCGCGATGAGATGATTGTTACTACTTCTAAAATGTAATCGCATCCAAAATTTAATTGATAAAATCCATGCTTTTGTCTCTAGTCTTCTTTGGTTTGTCTCCAAACAAATAGCAGCCATGAAGAGTTTTGAGAATTTGGATGGGGAAAATGTGTATCTAGAGAGAGGCAAATCCAAAGCAAAACCTCCCATTCATAAATGGCCTTTGATACCTGCCTTGAATGCCTGATTACTCTGCCCTCCCACACAGTGAGAGGGCAGTCACTGCCACTGACCTGTTGCTGTGCCATGGGTCTTTAGACATACGTAGTGTGAACTGTGGATGGAAGTCTAGCCGCTTTAATCCACTCCATAGGTTTGGCAAACTAGGACTGTTACATTTCCCCCTCTGCCAAAACTTTGCAGAGAGAGACTGAATGATCCCACCTATTTCTAGCTAGTTGTTCTAGCACAGCAGTCATGTTGTAGAAAGTGCCAATCTCTGTGAAAGAAATTTTCTTTCTATTGTGGTTCAGTTGACAAAGTATAAAATGGGAGCTGCCCCTGAACTGTCCCCTGTGAGGAGTTATTAAAGTTCCGATTTAAAACGGTTATGGAGTTTTAAGGATACTGGCCACAGCAACGTCTCTGATTTTCGCTTTCCCCGCCAGAAATGTTCAGTAGTTGAATGTGTTTCACTGATAAGGCTGTAGGCACAAAACTAATGAGCAACTTCAAGGATACAACTCTGCCCAGCCTTTTGCGTTCACTAAGCCTCTGAGCAAGCTTTTGGCTTTTCATCTGCTATCTTGAAAATATGATAATCAGTCCATACTGAAAAGACCAACATTCCATAACTGAATTTTTTTTCATGAACTATCAGTTTTGGTGGAACTATGTCTTTCCCTTCTCGAAGCTGCTACGCAGAAGCCTCAAAAAGTTGCTGAGGATGAAAAGCCACACCGCTGTCCTACACGGTACAGCCACTTGTGTTGTGTGGTTCTTTTTCATCCATGTTGTTCCCCCAGCACTTGGCATCAGTTTTTCAAAGCTCAAAGGTGGCTACTGGAGTCATGGGAAGGCAAAAAAAAATCCACTTCTTACTGGTATCTTCTGCTAGTGCTGCATAGAATTTCACTGATGAGTTCTAATTTTATCTCCATTACGTAGTTATTGTATAGCCTCGGGCAAGTAATGTAATCTGATCCTCAGTCCCAATCTTAAAATATGGATTTTACTCTAGAAGTGAGACAATTTTTTTCAGCATTTTTTGGGTTCAATTGTATCAAACTGGGAAATTTCCCAAAAAATCCAGAAAACCCAGAGTTTTTGAAAATTTTCAGGTTAATAAACCCAAACCTGAAAAATACCAGACCCAGAAAAAAGGTATCTTTCAGATCCGTGCTGCTCCTCTTCTCCAGACCCCAGAGAAGGCCAGGTGGCGTGGCTCTGAAAGAAATCAACGCCGCCACCTCCTACAGAGTCCAGAGAAGAGGGGCAGTGTGGATTTCTTTCAGAGGCAGGTAAGTAAGGGGGAGGGAAGAGGGGGGGAAATGGTGGCAGGTCCAAAGTGGAAATAATGCTGGAAAAAAACAGCATTTTTTGGGATCCACTTTTCAGCTTTCTTTATTGCTGCCTTTTCTCCTACCGGTAAAAAGACACCCCCGAAAAATACAAAAAAGTTATTTTTCAGGAGGTTTTTATTTCAGGATATCGATATGTGCACCCCTATTCTGCCCACCCAGCTATCCCCCGGGTTGTCATGGGAGTAAGAACCAAAATAGTGTGAAGACCTTGGCAAATCAAAAGAGTTATATTTCAATTACTTATTGTGCTGCACCAATTTCACAAGTGATGCTAACACTGACTTTTTAGTTCTTTTAACACATTGTTTAAATTTAGGAACTTTGCCAGTGCAACACGCAATACAGAAATGAAATTATATCAGCAAATGATTTAGTTCAGTGATGGCAAACCTTTTAGAGACCGAGTGCCCAAACTGCAACCCAAAACCCACTTATTTATCGCCGGGTGCCAATGCGGCAATTTAACCTGAATACTGAGGTTTTAGTTTAGAAAAAACAACTCATACGTTAACATATTTTGCCTTAAAAGAAAAACACAATAACAGAGCTTTCAATGATACAAACAATGTTTTATTGAAAGGTAAACGTTTGCATTTGGCATGCTTTTGAACAATTCATGTGATTTTTGCTGTTGTGTGCATGCTGATAATTTGTCCACCCTTGGCTCATACTTTGTAAGTTTGAGAGCAACACATGGTCATCTGTTAGTCTGTTTCTGGTGTCATATTTGATATAATTCAAAGCTGAAAACAGCTGCTCACAAGCATAAGATGATCCAAACAAAGTAAGGAAAGCAATCCCAAGTGCTTTCATTGACTTAAAATTATTTGGCAGAGAATTCCACACTTTAAGGATTTCATTTTCAGAACTAACTGTGCTATCCTTTGTCATCCCTTCTATCTTCTCAAGTGTTTCACGCAGGTCATAGAATTTATTTTTCCAGAAAGAGCTTTCTTGAAATTCTATTAGCTCCATTTCCAGATTTTCTCAATCTAACCAGTGAAGGCAGGAAAATCAAGTTCTTCAAATTTGGCTTTATCTGGAGAAGAAAACACAGGGTTGTCTCCATCTTATGGAACTGTAAAAATCTGTTGCTAAAATTCACCTGTGCAGCTGCTACAATACTAGAAAGTTCCTTGTAGATTTCCTGATGGCTTGTAGGATTGTCTGCAAATGTTGTAGAATTTTCTAAATGCATTTTTAGTTTTGGAAAATATTTCAGCTGCCCACTTTCAAGGTCTCTTTCAAAAACCTGCAGTTTTCTCTCAAATGTTTTGATATCACAAAACATCCTTTCTGCTGTTTTCCCTACGCCTTGTAGTTGTTTGTTCAGTACATTGAAGTGTTGTGTAAAATCTGTAAAAAACATGAGGTTGGTAAGCCAGGCCATATCAGTGAGCTGTGGATATTCCTGACCTTTTTCATTCATAAACAGCCTAATTTCATCCAAGCAGGCTACAAATCTCTCCAGGACTCATCCTCTGCTCAGCCACCGGACATTATTGTACATAAGTAGACAATTGTGCCTGAACCTCCTCAGGAAGTGCTTGAAACTGTCGACAATTCACCATTTTGTGTCATCTTTGAGGACATCATCAAATTTTTTGCTGCTGTCCCTGGCACAAAGAGCTTCTTGATGTATAATGCAAAGGAACTGAATGACTTGATGTTTTGTTTCTTTAACAAAGAATTATATGAAACCAGATGTTGCACCCACCATAGAAGGTGCCCCATCACTAGTAACTGAAACAACTTTTTCTGGTCTTATGTCTTGTGACAAAAAAGCCTCCATCACAGCATTGTAGATATCTATCCCTTGTGTTCTTTTAGGCAAAGACACCAGTTTCACCAGCTCTTCTCTCATGATGTCACCAACAGCATAACGCAAAATTACTGCTAGCCTTGCATGATTATTTATATCTGTGCTTTCATCCAAGCACATGGAGTAACAGTCTGCCTTTTGTAAGTCAGTGGTGAGCTGCTCACTAACATCACTTGCCATGAGCTGGACTCGTTCTTTAACAGTATTTCTGCTAAATGGCATCTCGGAGATGCGTTGAATAATTTTATCCTTGTTTGGGAAATCATGAAAAAGGGAATTACTCCCAGACAACATGGCTGTTTTGATAATATCCCCATCAGAGAGGGGCTTACCATGTTTTGCTATGCACAGTGAAATTTGAAAACTGGCAGCTGTCAGATGATTTGTTCTAGAAAGAGTTGGAAATTTCTTCTAGAAATGAGGCTTGGGGGAAGCTAGGTAGACAGACAGAGATACATCCTGGCATGACAGGAGGGTCAAAGATATGGCCCACGTCTGAGAACAAAGCCACTGTAGTACCAGCTACATGGGACACCTGAAGCTTCATGGACCTTTGTCTATCAAGGTCAGTACTGTCTACTCACTGCAAAGCAGGTGTTCTACTGTTGAACCATGTCCCCCACCCCCAGCTCCTCAAGTACTTCTGAATTCCATAGATTTCAAGGGGAGAAAAGTATTTCCTTCTACTTAGCTCTCAGACTGAAACCAAGAGGACTAAAGGCCAAACCACACATTAGGTTGAAGATCCATTACTAGATCTCCACATGGTTTTTTCACCCTAAAATGCAGCCATAGGGAGAGACCACACTGGGCTGGAAGGATATTAACTTTCTTCATTTTCCCAATTAAAAATGTCCTCCCCAACTGGGTAGCTATTGTTCCTGGTAGATAAATCTTTTCTGTCTTCTTTCCTTGCTAGGAGATAATTGTACCTGGTGTGGAGGGGAGGGTTCAGCTGAGAAGTTAGTACCTTGTTGTCTCTGTAAAGGGCCTTTTTAAAACAGCTGCACCCTGGAACCAAGTTCAGATATTATATATATATTAGATATATAGGTGAGTCAGCACGGCACTTAACATTCTGTAAGGGGGAAAAAACAATGTTGATGTTTGAAAAG
The DNA here is from genome assembly GCF_029931775.1 of Euleptes europaea. Taxonomy (NCBI): domain Eukaryota; kingdom Metazoa; phylum Chordata; class Lepidosauria; order Squamata; family Sphaerodactylidae; genus Euleptes; species Euleptes europaea. The sequence goes on along the minus strand of NC_079316.1, from coordinate 60,274,576 downwards.
GCAGTTGGAATGGGGTGAAGAGAGTCAGTTGGATGGTAAGGGATGAGGAGAAGCTGACAGAGTAAGCAGGGATAAAAAGAAAAAAGGCAGAGCAATCAATGTGGTAATACCTACCTAGGAAAGCAGAATGGAAGAAACTGAAGATGGGTGGGCCCCCCAAACTGAAGATGGGTGGGGGGCCCAAACTGAAGATGGCCGGGCCCCCGGACAAACAGCTGAGCTGCCCCGCAGCTCAGCTGAGAGGGGGGGCGTTGCAAGGTGCTCCACAGCCTCCCCGGTCCAAAGTAAAGACGGGTGGGGTCCTGACAAACAGCTGAGCTGCGGTGGACAAACAGCTGAGCTGGGGCTGCAGCTCAGCTGAGAGAGAGGGAGGGACTCGCCCCGGTGCAAGGAGAGGGAGGGCGCCAGCGCAGGCTTGGGGAGCATGGGCTTGGGGAGAAGGAGCACCGCACCACAACAACACGGCACAGCCCTAGCGATGGCTCCACGAGTGCCCACAGAGAGGGCTCGGCGTGCCGCTTGCGACACGCATGCCATACGTTCGCCAATACGGATCTAGTTACTATAGATGTTCTATAAAAAATGACAAAAAAGTAGTTTGCTGTGCTACAGCAAAATCCTTTTAAAAATCCCACATAATGCCTTTTATTAAGAGAGATCACCCCACCTCTTTATTCTTTTTATTTATTTATTTATATAATTGAAGGGGTACAGGGAAAAAAAGGGGGAGGGGTAAGCATTGTAAATATAAAAACAGTAAATATGGATATTATATAGATATAAAAAAGTAAGCTCAATGATATATTGTAAATTGTATATTGTAGATCGTTTTTTATCCCAAAAAATAGTGATAGTAATAAAAAAAGGAAATTGATACAGTATGTCATTGTGTTATTCTATTTATATTACTATTCTATAATATAAGAATTTATTATTAACTTAGCAATTATTTAAAAACAGAATTATATAATACAATGCCAGCATATTTCAACTAGTTAGTTGCAAGTCATATAAATATAAAATAACACCCACTTGTCGTCAAATTGCTCTTTAGATTCGCTGGGTTTTGGGTTTATCTCGTGAGTCATCTTAGCCATGCTGGCATATTCCAACAGTTTTTCTTTCCAATTTTCTATTTCGGGGATATGATTTTGTTTCCAAGTTCTTGCCAAAACCGTTCTGGCTGCAGTTGTAGCATACTTAAAAACATCGTGATACTTTAAATGCAAGTTTTGTGGCGTTATACTGAGTAAATAGAATTTTGGGTCAAATGTGAACTTGATATTTAACATCAACTGCAGTTCTTGATGAATTCTTTTCCAATATGTTTGTATCTTTGGACATGTCCACCAAACATGAAAATAGGAACCGTCCGTGTCTTGACATTTCCAACAGGCACCCCTTTTACCTGGAGTGGTCATCTGAGAGAGCATGTTGGGAGTCAGATACCATCTGTAGAATGTTTTATACCAGTTTTCTTTCACTTCTTGGGACACAGTATATTTCAATTCATGAGTACAGAGTTTTTCCCATTTATCCATATTAATCATTTCTCCAAAGTTTTGCATCCATTTTATCATATTAGTTTTCACTTGTTCTTCTTCTGTTTCGTATTTCAAAAGGAGCTTGTAGATTTTACCTAATAAATGTGAATCATCTTTAGATATTATCTGCTCAAATTCTGTTAGTTCACGAAATGGCTGGGGATAAAGACAGTCTTTTTGTAAGTTAGACCTCAGTTGTAGGTAGGTCAGCCAATTCAGTTTTTGGAATTTTTCTTGAAGTTTAGTCAAAGTCTTGATTTCTCCTGTAGGCTCTATCATTTGATTGTAGGTAAAATGAACACCCGGTTTCAATTTGACATTGTCATGATAAGCCTCAACTGGCGACATTATAGATGGTGGAGAAGGACTTATTCTCTTTTTGTATTTTTTCCATATTTTCATAAGCGCTATTTTAACGTCGCAATCTTCTGGTATTTTGTCCTTTTGAATTTTTGTTGTGGAGTCCCACAAGACTTTGTGGAAACCTTGTCTGAGATCCGCTCGTTCTAGAATAACATGCCTGGCATCGGGATATTTTATCCATTCTGTAATCCAAGTTAGACAAGCAGCGTGATAATATAATTTAAGATTGGGTAGTGCTAGTCCTCCTCTTTTCTTTTCGTCTTGTAACACCTTGAATCTGATTCTCGGTTTTTTCCCATTCCAAACAAATTGGTTAATTTGTTTTTGCCAACTTTCTATTGTTCTATCTGGGATTTCAATCGGCAAAAATTGAAATAAAAAATTTAGTCTTGGAAGTACGTTCATCTTTATCGCCGAAATCCTTCCCAACCATGAAATGTTCATTTTAGACCATAAAGTCAAGTCCCTTTCAATTTTTCCCCAGATTTTCAAATAGTTTGACCTTAGAAGAGTCTTATTTTGGGAAGATATGTGTACACCCAAATATTTGACAGAGTCTTTGACAATTTGACATCCAATAACTTCTTTAATATACTTGTCTTCGTCTATTGTGGTGTTAAAGGTCATAATTTTCGTCTTTGTTTTGTTTAGTTTATAGCCAGAGTATTTTGCATATTCCATTATATGATTATAAACCTGCGGTGTTGTTTGTCTAGGGTTCTGACAGATTAAAACAACGTCATCTGCGTAGCTTTTAATTTTTTGTTCTTCGTTTCCTATTATGAGACCTTGAATCTTTGGATCATTTCTTATGTAGTTTGAAAGAACTTCCATTGATAAATCAAAGAGGAGTGGAGAAAGTGGACAACCTTGCCTTGTACCTTTCGTGATAGCGAATTCTGATGACAATAGACCATTAATCAAAAGGCGTGTTTTCTGAGCAGAGTAAATTGCTCTGAAAATCGTTAAAAGAGTGTCTCCACAGTTCATTTGTTGTAACGTTTTAGAAATGAAGTGCCAAGAAACGTTATCAAAGGCTTTTTCTGCATCTAGGAAAATCATTGCGGTCTTCAATGATTTTGACTTTGTATATTTAATTGCACTAAGGATCAATCGAACATTATCTCTCATAAGTCTCTTCGGGATAAAGCCAGTTTGGTCTGGGTGTATCAGTTTACCAATATATTTTTGAAATCTTTTGGTAATTATAGAAACAAAAATTTTGTAGTCAATATTTAACAATGAAATTGGTCTGTAAGCTTGTGGAAGATGTTGATCTGTACCTTCTTTTGAGATCAAAGAAATATGTGCCTCTTTATTCTTTAACATCCAGCCTGAGAAAGAGTTGTGCTGAGTTGTGTTGTGAGATCAGTTCCCCTGGAGAAAATGGCCGCTTTGGCCATTGGACTCTATGGCATTGAAGTCCCCCCCTCCCCAAACCCCACCCTCCTCAGGCTTCACCCCAAAAACCTCCCGCCAGTGGCAAAGAGGGATCTGGCAACCCTACTTGTGACTCAAGAAGGAGTGCCAAATGGGGCTGCCACCATAGTGGCCACAGTTTGCTATTACTACTTCTTACTGTTCCCCCTGCCTCTCACTGATGGCTTGCCTCTCATCTGCCATCCATTCCACCACCTCTCACCACCAGGCCACTGCCTCTCAACTCCCCCCTCACCATCCAGGAGCCAGAGCAGTTCCTTCTCTCGTGGTTCCCCGGGCATCTTTAAAGACAGTACAGCAAAATGTGCATCTCCAGTGAGGCTTCTGAAACTCTTCTATAAGTCACCACAGCAGTGGGGGTGTGTGTTGCAAGTCATAGTGGCTGCTACCCACAAAAATCCATGGTCACTAGGCCCCATTGTCCGACTGGGACACCACCACAATTTTTAGCTATTATTTTGTTGTTTTGTATCATCGTTTTAGCAAAGTTATTATGTATATTTATTACTAATCCAGTATGTTATTAATCTAATATTTTATTATGTATTTGTGATATCCTTGATATGTTTGTAATGGCCTATGGCTAAATGCAAATAAAACCATTCATTCACCACAAAAAATCCACTGTCTGAGACCACTGCTTTACCGCACACATTGTAAAGCCAGCTATTGGTGGATACGATATTCTCAAGAATGTTCCTTAAACAGTGCAGGTCACAAATTCAGGAATTTCAGAAGTCCAATCAGGTATCTCTTCCAAAAATGCCCTTTATTGGTCTACCTTCTTTACTGAGTGCTGCAAACATGAATTACAAAAGAGAATATTAAACCAACATAAATGAAGAAACTTCCCAATATCAACCAGATTTTCAGCCCAAAGGAGCCCAGGGTAGCCCATGTTGTTTGGTCCTCATCCATTGTACCATCACAACAGGATAGGGCATAAGAAGGCAGTGTATGTACTGTAATACCCACTGGAGTTATGCCATCACATTCTTTGGACTGGGGGCATATTTTCCCAAGAAGTCATATTCAAAGAACAGCTGTTCTGAAAATGGAAGGAACATTAGCTTTGGATTTTACACACAGTTACGCATTTTCCATCTTAAAATAGGAATACTAATGGACCTAACTCCAAGAGCTGTCATTGGGACGAGTACAATAAATATTGTAAGGAACTTGACAAATTAAACTGAAAGTGCTATATTTAAATGTTTGATAATTTCAGCAGTCAGGACACCACGAGACAACAGCAAAGCCCTGATAATTGTTTTCTAGTGCATTTAATGCCCTGCGTGGTTTGCAGATTAAAGGCACTTCTGTTCTGCATGGCCAGCTTATTCTTCTCAGGGGTGTGCTTATTGACTTCCTCCTTATCTGCTGTGTTGGCTGTCAGTGGTTCAATTGCTTCCTCAGTGACTCACTCACTCACCCGCTGATCTGTTTTGTTTAATGTTCTAGAACATAGTGGACTTAAATCTTCCAGTGTCTAATTCATATTTAAAGAGGAGGAAGTGCATATAATAAACATATACATTATTGCTTTTGCTTTTGAATCTGTGCATGGTGATATCTGAAAACTCTATTGTTTAAAACGGTACTCATACTTGTCATTCAATTAACACAGAATTTACTCATCAAAAGCCAGACATCTGCTCATTACAGGAAATAAGAAATTGGCATAGTAACAATTTTTCTAGTGGTGTGAAATCACGCTGTAACTAGTTCAGAATCTTCAGAATCAATGTTTGTAATTTACTCCTCATGACTACACATGAAAAACCCTTGACATAGATGTATATTCTGTGTCTCTCTGTGTGTGTAAAGTGTCATCAAGTCGCATCCGACTTATGGCGACCCCTTTTGGGGTTTTCATGGCAAGAGACTAACAGAGGTGGTTTGCCAGTGCCTTCCTCTGCACAGCAACCCTAGTATTCCTCGGTGGTCTCCCATCCAAATACTAACCAGGGCTGACCCTGCTTAGCTTCTGCGATCTGACGAGATCAGGCTAGCCTGGGCCATCCAGGTCAGGGCATTCTGTGTCTCTACATACCTGCAATAGACAAAAACTAGGGTTGCCAACCTCCAGGTACTAGCTGGAGATCTCCTGCTATTACAAGTGATCTCCAGCCGATAGAGATCAGTTCCCATGGAGAAAATGGTCGCTTTGGAAATTGGACTCTATGGCATTGAAGTGCTAGGGAGGACATGCTAGGGTGGAAGAGGAAGGCCCCCTCCCAGGTGTGGGTGGCTAACACCTGGAGAGCAGTGGAAAAGGAGCAGGGTGAATGCAATCCCCCTTCCTTTCTTGCTGGTCTGAGACACACCTGAAAATCTGCCCTGGCAGAAAGGAACCGTGGAGGATACAGCCACCATAGACTCAGTCTCAGAACCCCCAGAAACAGTCTGTTTGGTGGCCAATAGGGGATTGCAGCCCGTCCTTGCCAGTCCTTACCAACCTCTGTGGGGTGGAAGCCTAGGTGCCCCCTTGATTGCCCTGGCCAAGCTGCAAGTTCCTGGAACAGAGTTGAAGCCAGAGACAGCTGTGGCCATGGGAGCCATGGACCTGTCTCAGTCTCAGTTTGGCCAATGGCTAGCTGAGCAGCATGATAAACTGATGAGAGACATGCTGGCTCAGCAGCAAGAAACCCACTAGGGCTGTTGGGGAACAAAATTCGGTACAATTCAGATCCAGCAAAATCCGGCCTGTTTTGATCTGGGAAATGCCGAAGTCCGAACTCCCCCACTTCGGTTCCATGGAATATTTGAGTTCGGGAAAAAAAATTCGGCCGAATAATGGCTGGCAGTGTGGAGCAGTTCAAAGCCCCCCCCCCCTTCTCGGGGCTCCCGGGAAAGTGGGCGGCTGGCTCTTTGAACTGCCATGGCTGGCAGCATGGAGCAGTTCAAAGCCCCCCCCCCCACCCGCTTTCCTGGGAGCCTTGGGAAGGGGGCGGGAGGGGTTAAAGTGCTCTGCGCTGCTAGGGCTGGTAGCGTGGAGATGTTCAAAGCCCCCCCCCTGCCCGCTTTCCTGGGAGCCTCAGGAAGGGGGCGGGAGGGGTTAAAGTGCTCTGCGCTGCCAGGGCTGGCAGCGCGGAGCAGTTCAAAGCCCTCCCACACGCTTTCCCAGGAGCCCCAGGAAGGGGGTGGGGGGCTTTGAACTACTCCGCAGAGATTGGGGGGAGATTGGGGGGGAGGGAAGGCGATCCTGGGGCCAGGATCGCCCTGGAGATTGGGGGGGAGATTGGGGGGAAAGGGAAGGTATCCTATCCCCCACCAGGTTAAGCTCTCTGGAAGGCAAGCTTGCTTGCTCTTTAAAGGCGGGAAAAGGCAGGTTCGGGGTCCCCCTTTCCCTGGAGCCCCGGGAAGGGGGGCGGGGGGGCTTTTAACTACTCCACAGAGATTGGGGGAGATTGGGGGGGAGGGAAGGCGATCCCGGGGCCAGGATCGCCCGGGAGATTGGGGGGGAGATTGGGGGGAAAGGGAAGGTGATCCTGTCCCCCACCCGGTTGAGCTTGCTTGCCTTCCAGAGAGCTCTTTAAAGGCGGGAAAAGGCCGATTTTTTTCCATGGTCCCGAGTTTGGGACCGCGGTTTCCCGCCTTTTTTGTGGTTCGGCTCCATCTGAACTGAAAATTGCCAGATCGGGTGAAATTCGGCTGTTTTCCAGTTCGGATGGAACCGAATCGACAGCCCTAAAACCCACGTCACCATGATCTGCAATTTATGCAGGACCCAGGAAGCTACTCGGCTGTAAAGCAGCTCTGAGTGCTCCAGTCTCAGGCACAGGACTCCCTTAATCCAACTCACTAAGTTGATGCCAAAGGATGATGTGGAAGCTTATTTAGAGATTTTTGAATGAACTGCAGAGATGGCCCAGTGGCCTAAGGTGTAGTGTAGTGATCATTCACCCTGGGGCCGTATCTGATGGGCAGAGCACAGGTGGCCTCGAGGGCACTCCCCAAGAAGCAAGCCATTGATTATGATAGCCTGAAAGCCACAATCCTCAACTGCTACAATATCACTGAAGAGACCTTCAGGCAGCGGTTTTGGGCTTGCTGATGGAAGAAGGGCGACAGGCCATCACTGGATCCAAGCCAACACACATACCCCATGAATAAAAATGAAACATATAATTTCAAGATACTTATTCTATTGCTGTTATGAAATACTATCTTCAATCTGTATCAAACACATTCAATAAGCTGTAATCCACTGTATTTCAATTTCATGGGGGTGGTATGGTCTTCAAAGGATTCTTTACCTTTCATACCTATCATACCTCTCTTACCTCAAATCCATTTCTGGCAGACAAACAGACACACAAAATGGGTATTTCTGGAAGAAATATGCAACTTTATCTGCATATATCAATAATGACTACACCTGAAAAATCCAAGTCTGTAAATCAGGAGCAATATTCAAGAATCATATATCTAATTCCCAAGTATGGCCCTGGTGTGTATATCGAAATTCCACAAGGGTGAATCACCCAGGGCTAGGATAGAGTTTTATGCAAGTCCCAGGAACCTCCAAGCTCTGCAGAAAAATACTCTTGCCCAGTCATACAAGTGATATCTGTACAGGTACAGAAATTGCAAGTTTTTTTAAAAAAATTACAGATTGTCAACCAAGATTCACAAGGCTACCTTACCAGATCTCAACCACCAAATCGCTGAGGAGTCTTCAGCAGTGGCTTGGGGCTAAAACATGCCACTACCAAAGACTACGCTAGCCAGGTTATTGGTAGGGGCTTGGGGATGAAAGCACATTATGTGCACTTTCCTTCCTATGCCCAACAAGACCTAATGCCATTGACTTTCAGCTTCAGATCAGTGCTGATCACCAGGACCGTATCTACATTTTTTTTGAAGGGGGGCAAAAGTACAAAATGATGCCCCCCGTATATTATATTCATATTTTCCCTTTATATATACGTATATAATCAACATATATACTATACATATATAATCAACAACTCTTTTAAATGATAGAATAAATTGTGTTGACCTCTATGAAATGCTAATGAGTAATTACACTTTTATATTATCTATTTATTATCTTTGAATAATTACAATTTTAACACTTATGAAAGTGTAAGCCAATAAGGCTCATAGAGGAGAAGGTTCAGAGCTTGTATAAGATTGCTTCCCTTCATGAGATCAGGGATGGAGAGTGTAGCACTTTTGCTTTAAGGGCAACTCATAACAGAGAGAATTTCATTAACAGCAGCAGTGAGGCCCTAAAGTGATTGTATTTTTTCTGTAAATTTCACAACAGCGTCTTTCCTTAAACAGTATTTCAAGTGCACTTTAGATGTTTAAATTATTTTTTTGCAAATGCATTGAGTGAAATGTATTAAACTATCAGAACAGTCTCACTTGGCTTTGACAAAATAGTGACAAGATGAAGTCACTTTGAAAACTTAGCACTACACAATAGTACAGCAAGCTAGCTCTTTTGTAACACGATGGAAGACCCTTCACTTCCTTTGGGAAGCCCTAGTTACTTTGAAAGCTTGTCACCAACCAGGGGGTACATTATCCTCTTAATGCACTTGTGTAACTTCCATTAACATTGATTGGAATTGTATGTAGTTGCTGAGAAAATATGTAGTTTTTTAAAATGGAAGCACCAGTCCATTGTGACTGGTTTTCTTATGACATTACCAATGGTGTCATTATTGTGTTTTTTATTTTTAAGCTTTGCTAACTGCTGGTCAATGTTTTCTTTAAGCAAATTTGTTTCCATGTGGGATTCTAAAAGCTGTGGAAATAATATTTCCCAGGAGTACCTGCTCCCATTTGTAGCCCCAGGTGCAATTGTGCAGAAGAAACCAAAGGAGGAATTTAAATCAATAACTCACTTGCCTTTTCAGAGTCTGGAACGCTCTAAGCCAAAGCGAGCAGCGAGGACTCAAGTAAGATTCCCAGAAGACAGCAAAAGTTTAAAAGACAATAAACACAAGAAAAATGCAACTAGGAAAAGGCCGGGAAGGCTGGCCAGAGGCAAGAGTTTTGCAGACTGTAAACTGCAGCAACGCCAACTTCACAAAAGGGGAGGAGTCTCAACAGCAGGAGAAAAAAATAAAAACACAAGAGGGGGGAAGTGTATGTGTGTCTGAATATACTAATCAGTTTAAAGCAGAACTCCTCTGCGCTGATTGCAAATTGTTGCGAGTAGACTTACCTGTGAGTAAAGTTACCTGTGAGTAGTACCAAGTAGTTTTGCTCGGCTGAGCTGCTTGGGGATCATCTGCTACACCTTACAGTCCCAAACATGCCTTTCATTTGGAATGGAGACTGCAAAAAGAAAAGCCACCTCACAACCAGCCCAAATGACGCACGTGCACCAGCCTTTTGCATTCCTCAGTCTCAGAATGATAACCCAGCCCAAATGGGGAGGAAAATTATGTTTCAGAAGCCATCGAAGAGGTTGACTTTTTAATACATTTGCTGAAGTGTATGTGTATGTTGCTGCTGCCAGGTGCCTCACAAGTCCACAAAGCTGCCGCCCCCATCTGCCTGCTGCCGGGGGCAAGTGTTCCCCCCAGTCCCCTACTAGATCCAACCCTGCTGATCACCTGGCTGGGAGACTGAAAGTGTATGGAAGGCTTTCAGCCCCAAGTAGACCTGAACAGCTTGAAGACAGAAATGGTGGGGAGGGAATAATGGGATTTTCACTTTCCCATGAGTCTTTGTAGGTCCCATGCTTGTATATTTTGGTACACACTCCATCTCCAAACTATGAGTCTTTCCAGGGGCTAGTGCTTACCCAAGAGGGAAGGTGGCATGCTATAACCTGATCTTGTCAGATCTTGGAAGCTAAGCAGAGTCAGTACTTGGAAGGGAGACCATCAAGAAAGGCTCTGCAGAGGAAGGCAATGACAAACCACCTCTGCTTCTCACTTGCCTTGCTGGGGTCACCATGAGTTGGCTGGGACTTCATGACACTTTACACACATAGACAGTGCTTACCCAGGTTGATTTCCTTTGAATGAGCCAACACTGGACTATTATGGCATATTTAGCATTTGCTTGATTTACATTTATTTGTTTGTTTTAAACATTTATTAGCCACCTTTCTACCTTGTGGAACTCAAAGTGGCATACAATATAAATAAAACAATGATTATAAAAACACATAAAAGATCTCAAATTTAAAACTTCCAATTCACACTACCAATAAATAAAAACTAACTTAGTCAAATGCTGTCCTAAATAAAACTTTCTTCAACTGCCTCCTGAAGATCAAAAGTGAGGGGTCCAGGCACACTTTCCTGGGGAGGTTGTTCCATAATCATGGGGCTGCCACCATAAAGGCCCTCTTTTGTATGCCCACCAGATAAGGGCCTCTCATTGTGATCTTAATTCCCAGGCAGGAATGTATGGGAGAAGACGGTCCTTTAGATACCCTGATCCCAAGCCATATAGGACTTTAAAGGACAAAGCCAACCCCTCTAATTGGGCTCAGGAGTAGATCGGTAGCTAGTACAATTGCTGTAATATCAGGGTCACATACTCTCAGTAGCTGGTCCCAACCAACAGTTTAGTTACAGCGTTCTGCACTAGCTTCAGCTTCCAAACACCCTTCAAGAATACCCAAATACAGTGAATTGCAATAGCCAGTCTAGATGTAACTAAGGCATGGATCACTGTGGCTAGGTCTGACTGACCCAGGAATGAATGCAATTGATGCACCAGTCAAAGCAGGGCAAAAGCACTCCAAGCCACTGCAGCAACCTGATTTTCTAAGGTGACTGCAGTATCCAACTGTACTTCCGGGCTGTGAACCTGACTTTTCAAGGGGGGTATAATAGGGCTATGCAGCTTCTTTTTCTGGTATATATCAGGTTCGAGTTTAATAAACCCTGAAATTTAAAAAAAAAAAAAAAAAACCAAAAGCTAAATATAATGGATTCGGCTTTTTTGGAAAAAAAAATTTTTTAATGAGTTTATTAAGCTCAAACTTGAAAAATATGCAGGACAGAGCTGAGTGCTGGGCTCCGCAGAACCCAGCATTCAGTTCTGTGCTGCTGTGGCATTCAGATCCATGCTGCTTGCCGGCTCCAACCTCCATGCGGAATTGGGAGACGGCAGGCAGCATGAATCTGAACACTGGGGCATTCAGATCCATGATGCTTGCCGGCTCTGACCTCCACGCAGAGTTGGGAGCCAGCAGGCAGTGTGGATCTGACTCAGGTAAGTGAGGGGGAGAGAGGAGGAGGGGGAGGGAAGGGGGAAATGGTGGTGGAGCCAAAGTGGCCCTGAACAATGCTGGAAAAATTTGGCATTATTCGGGATACACTTTTTTGGCTCCCTTTAATTGCCATCATTATTCTTACCAGTAAGAAAAATCAGGAGGTTTTTGGTTCGGTTTTAGCTGAATGCAAACCTCTGAAGTATAGCCCTATCCAAGACATGAGAAATCTTGTCCCAGGTCTGCTTTTCTACAAACCCAGACAACCTCTGTCTTGTCAGGATTAAGTTTCAGCCTGTTCACCCTCATCCAACCCATTACTGACTCCAAACACCAGTTTAGAACATCAATAGCATCTTCAGAATTGGGTAGAAAAGAAAGGTAGAGCTGGGTATCATCCACATATGTGTGACATCACAGTCCATAATTCCTGATGACCTCTCCCAATGGCTTCATACAGATATCAGATTGCTTGGGGGATAAGATCGAACTTGCAGAACTCTACAGGTCAATGGCCATGGGGTAGAGCAGGAATCTCCCAACACTAACTTCTGAGACTGCCCCGCAGATAGGCTTGAACCACCATAACAAACCATCATAACAAAGTGTCCCTTCATCCCAGCACTGAGGGAATGGAAGATTGGAGACTGGCCAGAAGTTCTCCAACATAGTAGGACTCAATATACACAAGATGAAAAGCATCCATATAAATCAGACAAACAGATGCCAAAGTTACATCATCTAAACATGCATCCATGATGGCATATAACCCAGAGGGGATCTGGGCTATTTTGTCTGCAAAGTAGCAAATTGATCACAATGAGCCGTCGTGATCAGAGTCCAGTTCTTTGCGGCTAAGATGTAAAAGTCTGTGAAACACAAGAAACAGCTGAGATGGACAATTATGTGCAGAGAAATATTGTCTTTCACTGTCACCACCACCACAGAATAGGCTCTAATATGGGCTGTATATTGCGTTCAATCAGTCTCACTCCACATTTTCCAGCAGTGGCGCTCTAGCTGTCATCCCTCCCATTTCATCACCGTCCATTCCCCAGTGAACCAGGGAGACTGCTTGGCTCTGTTCAGGGTGAAAGGGTGCTTAGGGGTGATTGTTTCAACAGTCCAAGACATCTCCCTATTCCAGAGGGCAGTCAAGGCCTTGACAGAATAATCAGCAGCTGAGGTGGGTAAATCACCAAACACTGACAAGAACCTTGCAGGATCTATCAGCTGTCTGAGATGGGCCATCTTAATGGGTCCATGTCCCCTGCACAGGAAAAAGGAAGTAGTAAGTCTGAACTCTAACAGATAATGATCCATCTATGACAAGGGAGTCCGCTTTAACTCCCCACCTCCAGATCACCCTCCCTAGCAGTCAGTGGTGAATCTACTATGAAACTAATGAAGCTTAAGCTTCAGAGCCCCTTATCCCACAGTAACTAAGCAAACATTTGCATAAGACATACACTAGTTCCTGTTTGCAGGAGACTAACCAATATTTCACAGGCTCTGTGTAATGGTTTGCAGTACTTATCAGAAGAGTGAAAGATAAAACAAGTGTTGTTCAATTAATGTGTTTGTATTCTACCCTCCCCACACCAAATATATTCTAGATGAGGGTAAAGATATATACATATGTTCCCACAACCCATTTTAAATAATTGGAGTACTGCTTAGATTAAAAGAAAAAAACACTTATAAAAACAATGCAAATCCCATTTATTCAGTATCTTTGGAAAAGGAGGCTACATTTTGCTGTTTTCCATATGCCAGCCTATAAATTCATAATCTATTTCAGGCCATCTCAATGGGAGATTCTTATTATTATGGTGCTTCTTGGAATGAAATGGCAGGCTCAAGGTTATGTAAGGAGATTGTGGGTACTACTTCCTTCCCTGTCTGCCCAACACACCAGCTCCATTTCCAAGGCCAGCAAACAGTGACACACTGCTGTATTGTCCCATCTGACACAGGTAGATGGTGCTGTGCATATAAAGCCAATCTGCACCAGATGTTACAGATACATCTGGATTCTGCTGGAATTAGAGGCTGGGCCAGTACATCAGAATGCTTAGGGCCAGCATTTCATCTGGATTTTCCATGACCTGTTTATAGTTGCACCCTCAGCAAACTCAAAAAACTAGGTCTGGACATGGTTTAATTTAAAGTTTGTGCAATGAAGCTATCTTACAAAAGCATCAACATGCAAAGTTTGGAATTTAATTTTAAAAAAATGTTTAAGCTTACTGTGTTTTACAAAGCATCAAGGTTCCAAATGTTTAAATTTAGCCTTTTAAATTTTCGGAATAAAAGTGGACACATTCAAAATCCTCAAACTGATCAAATGCCAAAAGTGGTCAAAGCCAAAATGCCATGGTTTTGTAAAGGAATATACTTGAATATTATTTACTTCACAGTAATTCCTGTGTGGAAATCAATACTTATCACATACTGTTATGAAAGAGGAACTAGTCAAAAGATATGTTAATGTGTGTTTCCCATGCTATGATTATTCCGCGGTTGCTTAAGTGATGGCTTTGATCCAGAATTCAGAGCAGAATAACCTGGTCAAAGAAGGTCACTAAAAGCTAGGTTTCTTAACAGCATTCCCCCTTCCCATTCTAAAACCATCAAAGCTGATTGATAAGGTGTTTCCAACATTCAAATGAAATTTGAGAACTGCCACAGGTCCAGAACTTAACATAGGTTTTAAAATCATAGCCAGTGTGCACACTGCAGTATGGAGTAAAGTGTACTTATTTCAATAGACTTGAACAAGCATAATGCTCTGGGAAACTTCAACCAATGTTTTTTAGTCCATGAATATATTCCAACACTTTAATTCAGTGCATGTATGCATACATATTCATATGTTTCTCTGCAATCTACTTGACCACAGATTTTTCATTATATTAGAAACGTCACATATTGGATGACTGAGGAAATAAATGTGTTGATTGAAGGCTCCATGAGCTGAACAAAGCAAAATTTGAAGAACAGAAGTCACAAAGTCCTTCTCTTAATGGAAAAATATTGCTAAAGGTTTGGAAGACAGCCCTTCATTTTTCAGTAATTGTTTCAATTTATAAAAGATGCTGACTGTAGAATGCCCCAAACATCATTAAATTTCCACTAATGTTTGTTTACTAGTTGACTTTTTTAAAAAAAAATTAAAACCTTTGTGCATCTGGCTCAGTTTTAAAATTCAAGAAATAGGGATTGACTCTGTATATATTTGCCATGTCAGGGCTAAATGGTTGGTGTGCTTCGTCCCCCCCTCATCCCCCCTCCCCGTTATCAAATATCATAACACAACACATCACAAACAAACCAAACACCATTTTGGAGAAAAATGGCCAAAACTTTATTGGCAACATCAAAAGTGCCTTGGTGAAGCATGAGGGCTGGATCAGGGCATCAAATGACCCCATGCGTTCTGATGTGCGAATCCTACTCTCGTGAGCCCGCTGAGAATAGCTGAGGATGGCAGGTATAGGAACACACCTGAACATGAGCCACTATGTGGTTTCTCCACCACTTGGGATGAAGCAATCCTGACACCCCCACTCTGGGCGTGTTGATCCCAAAGCCTCACCCAAAATCTCTTCCCAAGGCAGAAGAAAGGGGCACGCAGGCTGCTTTCCTCCATAAACTGAGTCCAGCCCCATGCTCCATCCTCCACGTTGTTACTAAAATGTTAACCAGAGCACGATGAAAAACAAGAGGGAGGGTCAGGCAGGACTAAGCAGGAACAGACTGAGGATGGTCAGTGGAGATGCCAGCTTTTATCCAGCCCAGGTGGACTGGAGGGAAAACTTCCTCTCTCCGTCCACCCAGCAGGCCATACCCCTACCGGCCAGGGACCCCCAATAGGCCCAATTTGAATAACGGGCTGAGTGCCCATTGGACGGGTCCACGGAAAGCACCCCACCAATCAGGCTAAGATGGGGCCATGCCGGACGCACCCGAGCAAGCTGCCCCACCACCACCAGGTCTCCGTTTCCCTCCCAGCCCACAATGCCAAACATAAGCTCCAGGAAAGCCCCAGAACCCTTTCTTACTGTGCCTATCATAGCCAAATCTCATCAAATCTCAGAAGCTAAGCAAGTTCACAGCCCTGATTAATATTTGGATGGGAGACCACCAAGGAGCAGAGGCAGGAAATGGCAAATCATCTCTGAACGTCTCTTGCCTTGGAAATCCTATGGCAGTGGTGGCGAACCTATGGCACGAGTGCCAGAGGTGGCACTCAGAGCCCTCTCTGTGGGCACGCAAGCCGTTGCCCCAGCACAGAGTTTGCCTGAGTTCGTTCCCCCGGCTGAGGAGGCTGGGGACCAGCGGTGCCTTTACAGCTCCTCCAGGAAGCGCCGGGCTCCTTCCTACTGCCTTCTCCGCAGTTGCCGGCTGCGCACTCCGGAAGTGAAGACAATGACGAGCCTTCTGCTGAGGACTGGAAGAAGCGGAGCCAGGACGGGGCTGGACCAGGAGTGGGACGCCTGGGCGGCCATCTGCGGCGGGCTGGTTGGTGACTGCATGGCAGGGGGTTGGCAGTGAGGGCTGAATGGGGGCCTGCCTGGCATTTGTGCTGGAGCCAAGCCCTTCGCTTAGCTTGGGTTTCCACTCTGCTCGTTCATGCAACCGAAGGTGCCTCTGAGCACGTGCAGAGGGCTGTCCCCACCATCAGCCCCCCCCCCCGCATAACAGTCTTTTTTAAATTGGTATGACGATAACAGTTGGAAAAAGAACCAAACTGAAGGGGTGGGGGCTATGCTCCAGCTGCTTTCCTTCCTCCGCTCGGCCACCCATGCAGGGTTGCCAACCTCCAGGTAGTAGCAGGAGATCTGCTATTTCAGTTCACCTGGAGAAAATGGCCGCTTTGGCAATTGGACTCTATGGCATTGAAGTCCCTCCCCAAGCCCCACCATCCTCAGGCTCTGCCCCAAAAACCTCCCACAGGTGGCAAAGAGGGACCTGGCAACCCCTAGCCCCATGTGGACTTCAAGCTGTGTTGGCACTTCGCGATAAATAAGTGGGTTTTGGGTTGCAGTTCGGGCACTTGGTCTCTAAAAGGTTCGCCATCACTGTCCTATGGGATTGCCATAAGTCTACTAAAATATGTACCGAGATTCTGCCTTTGTTCTTGAGGTTAGTTCTGTTTTGTTCTTTGCTGCCCTGACTTTTTTCTTGGACCCTTCCTCAATCCTGGCCAGGTCTCAGGTTTTCCTTGGCCAGATATTAAACTTTAGTTTGCCTGCCTGAATCCCAGAATCTTTTCTATTAATTGCTTAAAACCAATTTGTTTCTTAACATATTTGTTTCTAGATCTATTATTTTGTCCAATAGATGTTCAGAGATTGCTTGTTTTTCCATGAATTTAGGCTTAATTGTGACAACATGCAAACCACTTTAGACCCAATCTCACGCATACTCACAGCAATTTTGATTCTGATCCTGGGCATACCAGCATACTCATGGCAGCCATTTTTTATTTCCTGGTTTAGACATGCAAATGTACACATATTATCTTTAGCTTCACTTCTTGTTATGAAATGCACTAGAAGTTTTTAAATACAGGAAATGTAGAATGGCTCGAATTGAACATGAGATTAAAAGTGATATACAGAGTAAAATCAACCCCCCCCTCCCAAACACACATCATTAAAACAATTTTAAAAAGAATTAAAACAGAGTTAAAATACATACAAAACATTAAAACATTGGTTATTAAGGTGAGATCATTGAGGGAATGCCAAACAAAACAAAAAAGGCTTCAATAGTCCTAGTGTGCTCACTTCAGACCACCTTTTACCCTGGTCTCTCCAACTGCTCTGTTGTTCCTGGAATATTTAAATGGCAGAATTTTATAAAAAGAACGTAGAACTACTACATGCCTTAGGTTGCTAGCCTACATTCTTTCCAGAAGCTGGGGTTCTCAGAAAACCTGTCAAAACAAAACATAACAATAGCCGTTAAGCACCCTGAAGCCAACTGCAGGAATTGTAACCATTCTGTAGAATGTGATGGAATTTTCAAGATTCAACTACCTACCATATCTAATCATGTAAGGTAGTAGGCTATGGAGGGCCTTATTCAGCCTTTATTTCCATAATACCATTTCCCAGTCATTAAACAGATTGGCTCAATATGTGTTTGCGTAGGGTGCCACAGTTGGTTTGGCAACGATGTCACCGTAGCAGGCTTTCCTATCAATTCAAAGTTTATTGTATGCACCATTCAAATAAAAAAGAAAACAGGAAACAACAGAAAAGGAGCAGCTGATTAACAACACATCATCATAGTTACCATTTTAGCTTGAAATGTTTTAATGCATTTTTGCATCAAATATGCTCCATTTTGGTATAGAGCAACATATGGAGACACTCTGCAACTTTGGATATCTGGGATAGAAAAATATCTTTTTATTCTGTATTTCAGTTGTGTATGAATGTCCTTGTCAAAAGTCACACATTCTAAAAAAACCTGTGTATTTTTGTTTGAGCTACTGAATCAGTAATGTGACATGAAACAATTTGGTCGCACTTAAATGGACATAGGGACATTGAGTAAATAATGAAGAGACATAAATGTTAAAATGCAAAGGCTGCAACCCTGAAACAACTTAATGTGCAGTAATTCCATTTAAGTCAATCAGGTTGAATTAATTTTGCAAGATAAACATTTGCAGAGAAAACTATAACCTAAGGGCTGTTCCTAAAAGCAAAGTACAGACACAAGAAAAATATATTCTGCTGGGATCCTATTACACAATCTATTTATCAGAGAATAAAGGATATTTTTTGTCTACATGGCTCTCTTAAATAATTAGATCAGTTTAATTTTAAACTCACAAATAGAATGTAGAAAATGACTATGTATTGATTCATTTAAATGGCAGGTAAATTAGAGTCAATGCATATTTGTTCAGATTTATAACTGACTGTGATTTTAGTCATGCTCAAAGCATTTTTGTGATCGCTTATGGAAAAAAATATTTTGATGTACACTGAAAATTATATTTCCTGGAATATTCAAACCTGTGTTCTATAACTGAGACAGATTTAAGCTACACTTTCAGATTTAGCTTTAGGTTTAACAAATGTAGCTTTTACAAATTTAGATTGGGCTTTAACAAACATTACCTTTTGCAATGAACAAATACTGCTACCAAGCACTAACAAGGGCAATGGGAAGTAGCAAAGAGTCCACTCCACCTATTGCTACTCATTCTTCTTTGCAGGATGAGTCAGGTCATAGGACAGATAATTGCAGATAGAGGTCCCTGGAAACCAGTGGTGGACTGGCCATTGAGTCAGTTTGCCCAATGGCAAGTGGGCCCTGTGGGCCCCTGATGAAGTGGGGTCCCTTAAACATTAGACAATACATTAAAAATAAAAATTAATAAAAATTAAATGATACCCTTATAGTTGTGGGTGAGCCCCCTTTGTCTCTTGGCAACCAATATTTTTAGACCCAGTCCTGCTGGAAACTCTATAAAGAATGAGTAAGCCTTCTCCTAAGAACCACATTATCTTCCTAAAAATGTGAATCTCCAAACATAGAGCTACACAGGCACTATCACTAAAGAAAAGGGAAATAGACTGAGGCATGCAGAATGCTAGAGCATCTAGGTAGCAGTACTCATTCAGTATCATTCAGTAAGCCAGTATCCAGTCACAGGCACTGTTTGTTTCTGCTGTTACACTTTCATCTACTATATGGAAATTTGCACCCCTGTCTGCAAGCATCCCTAGAGTTAGTAGCAATTGGTATCCTCGCTAAGCCATGACAGTCTGCACCTGGGAGCTTGCTGTAAACTGTTTCTGGACGGGCATTATGTATGGAGGCCAAGTGACTTCGTGGGATCATGTTTTATGAGACTCATTTTAAGCTGCTTAATGTTTTATGCTGGATTTATACTCTGGCTGAATTTTTCATAGTTTATTAATTGTTAACAGATTTTATGGAGTTTTTTTATTATTACAAAAGCTACTTCAACCATGTTATCCGGTGAGGCAGCATAGAAATATTCTAAATAAATAATAAAATTCAACCATAGATTTATTAGTGCCTTTCTTGTATTGGTGATGTGGGGGTGTTATAACTGAGCCACCCCATGACTGGTGTATAGGGTTGCCAAACTCCAGGTACTAGCTGGAGATCTCCAGCTATTACAACTGATCTCCAACCGATAGAGATCAGTTCACCTGGAGAAAATGGCCGCTTTGGCAATTGGACTCTATGGCATTGAAGTGCCTTCCCTCCCCAAACCCTGCCCATCCTCAGGCTCCACCCCAAAAACCTCCTGCCAGTGGCGAAGAGACACCTGGCAACCCTACTGGTGGATGGTAATGAGACTATCAAAACAAGAGCTGTGGGCTTTCCTCTCAGTGTTACTGCTCTGTTAGCTTTTTCTTCTACAACTGTTGTTTAGTATTCTCCTTGTTGGGGGTCAAACAGGATAATGGCAAGTGGAAAGGTTTATTTTGTCTGTTCATGGCTACAGTCTCCAGATTTTAGAATCCATATATCTGGACACATTAATAATTAGATATATTGATTATGTTGTCCTGGCATAGTCCTAGTGTAGCAGGCACCTGGAATGGTGGTTGGATGACCTGGGAAAGATCCCAGTGCGATTCATAACTCAGCAGCTGGCCTTCATAAAGTTGTTGTCATGGACTGAAATTAAAGTAAAATGTGTGTTAGAATTATAAGTTCACTTGATAAGGGCCAGGCTTCCATAGATCTGATAATGTACCTAGTACCTTGCTGGAAACAAAATGAATACTCATCTATCATTATTATCATCTCCATAAATCTTCATGCAAATTTTACTGCTTACATTTGTTTGCAGTATACCAGCATTTTCCCATTAAGAAGAAGAGTTCATTTATTTGAGGCTCAGCAAATCGGATGATTACATTGAGAAGCTTGCTTATTGGCAGTGTCAACCCAATTTTAAAGTATCTTTTATAATGAAAAATATAAGGAAGAATGGTTGGGTGCTGGTTTGTTCAAATGTGATTTAAAGTATGCTGCATGTGATTTTATTTAGCTGCATGGTAGAGGCTGGAAACAGTGCAATCCCAATAACATTTTCCTGAGAAGTACATACTTCCTCCAGAAGTATTGAATAGACCTAAGTAGGATTCTAAGTAGACATCTTTGCAGTTCTACTCTCAGAATCCTATGCAGATCCGTTCAATGGAGATTGCTCCTAGGAAAACATTCTTAGGATTACACTGTTAGTAGTTTTTCAACCAGAGTCCTCAGAAAGGTTCAAATTGAAATAAAATCCAAATATCACAGAGTAAAACATATTTTTAAAACGCACACAAACATTACTATCAAAATCAGCATAAAACAAGAGGTAACATTTGAAACAGCGATCCCCAATGGTATCCTATCCTGTCCATGTTTCTCTGTGGCAGAACAAAGCATTGTAATAATGAAATACTTAGGCTGTCAGTAGTGGGACTGGTCACTGGTCCAATGGGACAGTCAGTCCAGAAGTGAGACTGGTCTATTACTGATAGAACTACAGCCTCATAAGCAGGGCTTTTTTGTTTAAAAGTGCGAGTGCTCATATATAAGGCTGCAACAATTCCCACCAGTTCCCCCTTCGGGACTTGGAAGAACCGTGAAAAATGGTGTCAGGACTCAATAGTGGTAAGTACCATCACAGAAAAGCCCTGCTCATAAGAGTCTCCTGTGGTGGCAGCTTTAAGTCTACCTGAGATAAAAAGGCAAAGGAATTTCTGGGATCAAACTTTAAACACAGTGTAGCTCAGCACTGGGACCCCAAGATGGATGGGGGGTGGGGTAGAAGGCAGCTGGGTGTTTAATGAGGAAGATTCCTGTGACAACAAGGATAGGCCATTCACACCTAAATTGTGGGAATGTACCTTTTGACACAAAAACTATTCCAGGTGAGTGGAGCTGAACCTTCCCCTGCCTTCTCCACTCTAGTCTGTCCCTTCAGGAACTTCTCCTCTCGTTGGCTCTGGTAAAAGAAGCAAGCTCAGCTAGAGAGAAAAATACTTGGAGTTACAGGAAACAACCAGGTTAGCTCTTTTATTTGTATGTACCTTTTGGATGAAAAAATAGTTTCTACCTATTCCCCCCCCCACACACACACACACACACACACACTTAAAGGACAAATGGGAAGACACATAAAGACCAAATATGGTGGCGCTTTCCGTCTGACCCTTAATTGCTCTGAATTGCAATGGGAAATGAATGAACTATTTTGTTACTCAGCAATCTCATAAAGCATTTGTTTCTTTAAGGGTGCAATGCTATTCACACTTACCTGAGGGTAAGTACTATTACTGTCATGGAATTTGCTTCTGAGTAGACTTGCATAAGATTGCACTGCATGTCACTCAGGAAAGAACAGAGTAAAACTAGACTTAGCTTTGTTTTGGCAGGAGTACATGTTTCTATCAGCTCAATCTGGGTCACTGAAGGAGATGCAGAAAAACAGACACTTGATTTCTGGTTTATCCAAGATGGAAGGACTATGTTTAGTAACTTAATTCAAGAACAATAAAGGCAAGTTTTGTTTTTTGTTCTGACCACTTTGTAGACTTTTCCACTGGAGTGCCTGAGTTAATGAGCACGGTCATTTTTGTTTGCTGCAAATAGTTGCTTCTGTCATTCACAGATGGATGAGTTTACAAGACGATCTCTTTGTTGCTGGGATGGGAGTTTTTGACAGTTGGGTGGTATTTAATTTGAAAGCTACTCACCAGCGTCCTTCCTGTGCTTTTATTGATTTGTTTTAATCATCCTTACTACTGCTGTGAAACATCTGTGGCAGAAAGGATCAGCAGAAATTAAACTGTAACAGGCCCCCGCACTGGCTGTATATAAGGTGGCAAAAAAGTATTGCTGTTATATCTTTGAAGTACATGAAGCTAGGGCTTGAGAGAAAATTAAAAGCACTTTCACCTATCATCTGACAGCAAACAGATGTTTGTGCATCAAATCAGCGCATGTCAGCAGGGCTCTGATCACTTGTTTATTGATACGCAATGATGGAAGAAGTTTAGTCTTTTTGTGAATCAGTAAACAAACATACATAGACCACTGAGAGCCTTTGGTGGGAGGAAAAGCAAAATATAGATTGACTCCTTCAATCACTACAGCACATACAATTCTAAGGGGGGGTAGATAGTCGAAGGCTGGGGATGGCGCAGCCGCACTGCCTCCTGAGAGACTTCCCTGCCGGAAATTTTTAAAAAAAACCTGTGAAATTTTCCCATTAAGTTTCATGGGGCTATGCCAGCTATTTTACAGGTGTAACTCAATGCCTGCAAAATGGCTCATTTCTGGTGCAAAAGGGCTTTGGAAGCTACCTAAAGGGAGCTCTGCCCCTGGGAACGCCCCCATGGATGCCAACGCAAGCATCCTGGAAGGACAAATGGGAAAACCACCACCGGGGAGGCAGCGCTGGGGTACGAAGTTCGTGCTGCCTTGTCACTCTCTGGAGTCACCATAAGTCACCCTGTGCTGGTGTCTGTGCCACTTTGGATGGCACTAGTGGCACAGATGCCGGCACTGGGGTCACGCCGGCTCCTAAGCAGCTCCACTCCCCCTTCAGGATTGCATGGTTAGTAGAGTTTCTACATTGATTGATTTGTTATATTTATTATTCTCTTTGACTACAGACAGGCAGCAGGGCTAAATGAACCACTTTTAACTGTTTATTGCCAAAGGAAATTGTTTATTGCCAAATTACTTATTGCCAAAGGAAATGCTTGGCAAATATATCTAGAAAAGGATAGTTCTTGGGTTGCACATCCACGATCTAGGCCAGTTTCATGTCAAATACTAATGTTACTGGAGCCAGCATCTCAGAATTTGGTTGAGAAAGACCTCTTGGTCTTCCAATCACTGTTTAGCCACCAAGCAAATTGAGGAGTGGCCTCATACTAGTAAATATCTGTACTACAATGAAAAAACTATAGCATTTCTTTTATACCCAGAAACAACCATTGCTTTCTGTTTTTGATGAAAGCTCAGCTGATTATATCAGCAACATTATCAGTCCAGCCCTTGGTTTATCCACATATGAAGCCTTCCCTTCCCCTCCTCACAACAGACCCCTTCTGAAGTAGGTGGAGCTGAGAAAGTTTGGCGAGAACTGTGACTAGTCCTAGGTCACCCAGCTGGCTTCATGTGTAGGAGTGGGAAATCAAACCCAGCTCACCAGATCAGAGTCCACCACTCTTAACCATTACCCCATGCTGGCTGAAACAGGTTTAA
This sequence comes from Euleptes europaea, assembly GCF_029931775.1. Classification (NCBI taxonomy): domain Eukaryota; kingdom Metazoa; phylum Chordata; class Lepidosauria; order Squamata; family Sphaerodactylidae; genus Euleptes; species Euleptes europaea. The sequence continues at coordinate 60,250,759 of NC_079316.1, read as the reverse complement.
TTTACCAAATGTTGAAATTAAATTCTTAAGCTTACAATGATGCTCTAAAACTTGTATCTACATTTCTGGGGGCCTCAGAGCTGCCAAGCCAATGGCCAGCAGCGCAGTTATTGATGTGTGTATTCATTTATTTATCAAAATACTTATACCCATGGATAAGGTTACCATGAGTTGGTTGCAACTCAGTGGCACCTTCTTCTCCTCCTCCTCCTGCCATAACTTGTAATGCCGGTCAGCCTTTCTCCAATAGCAAACTATGGAGACAGATGGACAGACAGGGGTTGATGAACAGCATCTAGGGCAGCCTCAACAAGGTGATACCATAGAGAGGCAGAAAGGATGTGGGTCAGTGGTAAAGTACATGCTTTGCTTGTGGAAGTTTCTGGTTTTTAAAAAATATCTCAGAGACCAAGTATTGGGAAAGGCTGTAGTCTTACTGGCAATTGCTACAGGGTTGCAGGCAGAATGACCGGCAGCCATTGCCAGGTAGAGTGGACAATACTGAGCTACATGGGCATCCATCCTTCCTATATAGTTCCAAATGCAGACAGAATAAGAGAGCCAGCATGGTGTAGTGGTTAAGAGCAGTGGTTTGGAGTGGTGGATTCTGACCTGGAGAACCGGGTTTGATTCCCCACTCCTCCACATGAACGGGGGAGGCTAATCTGGTGAACTGGATTTGTTTCCCCACTCCTACACACGAAGCCAGCTGGGTGACCTTGGGCCAGTCACACCCTCTCAGCCCCACCCACATCACAGGGTGTCTGTTGTGGGGAGGGGAAGGGAAGGGAAGGTGATTGTAAGCCGGTTTGTCTCTCCCTTAAGTGGTAAAGAAAGTAGGCATATAAAAAACAACTCTTTTTCTTCTTCAATAAAGGAAGCCCAAGGGAGCAGCACAGATACAAACATGAATCCTTAAAAATATGTCCAGAAACAGTTAAATTCCTAAAGGCTACACAGTAATCCTCAGTCCCTTCAAATCCTGTGTAACCAGCTGGCAAGGAATAGCACATCCAGTCCTTGCCATAGGGCACAAAAATAGCTAGTGCGCTGATATCTTCAGGGTGTCTGGTAGTACACTAATAGTACATCCGAGCTCTTCAGGGCCACTTGTATCCCTGGAGTTCTTCCAGCTATCTATACTAGCTCGGCCATCGCTGTGCTCATCTACTGTGCCAAATCATCATAGACGTATGCAATTACCTGAACTGATTGTGCCATTGTTGAAATAAGCCACACAGCTGTGCACTTGGCAAAAAGTTTAATAGCATGGCCACGGCATAATGCTTACTGCTGTGACTTCTGTTCTTCCAATTTGGCACTGGAATACAATAAGTGAAAGAAACTTTCATTTGAGCAAAGCAAAGTATCTCGGTACCAAGAATTTATGAAACTTCTGCTGTGAGATGACCCAGTCCTCCATATTGCAGCAGCTGGGTGAAGGACGAGCAATGTACCATTCCAAGCAACACCCTGCTGCACACTGGCTTGCTGCCTCGGAGTTCGTCGCGACGATGCTGTCTCTTGGAATGGGATAGGCAGCACTACTTCATGTTCTTCTCAGAGTGGTAACAGAAGGCACATTGCGCTGTCTTCATATTGCTTCACATACCCTGATGTTGGGGAACAGGTTCCAGGGCTAAGCTGCCCAGGGGCTGGCTCCGTTTAAATAAACCAATGATTTGTCCCCTCCTTCGTTACAAGTCTATGTACCTACGTTCTGTCTATGTACCTAGTCCCAGAAGCTGACAAAAAAGGGGGACCTGACTAATCAGGTCCCCCCATTGTGGACTTACCGGACAGGATGCAAGAAAGGGGAAAAGGTCTCCACCAGGCTGGACTGCAGCCCGTCGCCGTCTCGCGAGGCTACACTTGCCTGGGGGTTTCTCCCCCTCCCCCGCCCTTCCCAGCGGTTGGGCGAGGCGTCCTGACGTCACCCTTTCCCGTGACAATTTAAGCCGGCGTAGACCAGCAGCCATCCTGTTTTGCTGCAGGACGGCGAGGTTTCCCGCCCACCCTCCCTATGTTCTGTAGTTATGTGTTTGATTTTCTTTTGTCACAGTTTGTTCTGGCGGGTTTTTGCATGGGGTCTGATCCAAGAAGGGAAGATGTGCTTTTCCTTCCCGTTTGTGGGGACCCCCATAAGGGGTCTTGGGATGGAGTACAACAGCGATGCCCAGCTCGGGGGCCTGTATTGGGTGCTCCAATCCCAGGTGGCGCTGGCTCCACACAGAGATGTGCGTCCGGTGGGGCCACCTAAGTGCTACTCCGATGCTGTGCCCACAGGTGGTTGGGCTGTTTATCGATGCTTTCGATATATATCGGGTTACAGGGTGGTGACCCGATATCTTGGATCCGCCCCCATGGTTTTCCGCCAATGCTCCATTCTGTTGTGATCAATAAAAACTGTGGCCATTTACTTCCCAAAAAGTACGTGTATGTGTGTTTATTTAAGGTTACTTCTCCTTCCCCTTTCCTTGGAGCCGCTTGCCCGTGAGTCCACAACAAGCCCTCCACAGTGCTTTGCAATATTATTACAAGATGCATTTGAAGGTTTTGCAAGTCAATTAATGTAAAATACTGAGATTGCTGCTGCCTGATACATTCACAATGTTTTCCTGCTACAGAGACAGCAAAGCCCAAACATGCTTTAACCTATCTGAGGACTTCCACAATAGCAAGCTTAAAAAAAAAAATCTCCTAACATTCTTAGCTGCATAAAGCTGCTACTGTGGTTGCCAATTACTTAAATTCAATTATTATTTAATATATTAGAAATCCACAATGTATCTTTTGTGTTGTATCCATCTGGCTTTATTCTGAATTTTGAAATGCCTTTCTTTTAAAAAATAATGCTTTTTGGAACAAGGGACAGTTGGCTTGTTGCTTTTCTACAAAATAAAAACAATGGAATCAGATTGTGTGCCAAGTGAACCAATACAGTAGCAACCCAGTATTTCTGTTAAAGACTAGCAAAGTATGTTTGAGAAGCAGAGAGTGGTTGAGTAGATGTGTGTGTTTGCATTAGGAAATAAATTATTTTAAAGTTCTTTGTTCAATCTGCCCCTATGCCTAACATGACATTACTAATATAGTACATTACTAATATGGGGAGGGGCCTTGGTTCAGTGGTAGAGCATCTGCTTGGCATGCAAAAGGTCCCAGGTTCAATCCCCGGCATCTCCAGTTAAAGGGACAAGGCAAGTAGGTGATGTGAAAGACCTCTGCCTGAGACCCTGGAGAGCCACTGCCGGTCTGAGTAGACAATGCTTTGATGGACCGAGGGTCTGATTCAGTATAAGGCAGCTTCATGTGTTCATGTGTACTTGTGAGGGCTAAGACCACATTTCTCTAAAATGCATTGAAAGTAGTTTGAAAGTGCATTACACAGCATGTGTGAAAGCGCCTGTGTCTTGGCACGTACTAAAGCAAACTAAATTGTCAGGACATAACCTATTATCATTTATAATTATGAAATATCACATATAAACAATGAGAGGTTTTATGAATGTTACAGCTGTTGCTTGCTGGGAATTTGTTTTTAAAATGTTGTTTTAATGTGGTGTTAGGGAAATGTGTTTACCCTCTGTCCAAGTTTTTATCAGCTTGGCCAAATTGCATGATAGTAACAATACTGCCTGAAGTGAGAGAACATTTTAATTTATTAGTAGCACTTGGCATTAGTATTTTTATTTTAGTGCCTTATTATCATTGTTTTTATATATAATTAAAATGCTGCAATAAAACAAACTGCAGACTTCCTCTCTTTTTTGTATGGTTTAGTAATGGATTGGTATTATGAGTATTGGACTCTTGTCACTGCAGCACACAAAAAACTGGACAAGCAAATTTGCAAGAGAAAGACTGTCATTTAGAATTAATTACATGTTATTCACCATTAATTTCAGTAATCAAAATGATTCACACAGTGTAGCAACACTGAGTGACTTCAGAATGCTTTACAGAGGATTTTTTTGTCTATACAAAATATCACTGCAGAAATACTTGGGGGGGAAGTCTTTGTACTGGAATTCCATGCATTCTGGACAGAATGGCACAACATATCCTAACAGCCCATGCTGAGCCTTCGGAGTCCATTTCCCGGCTGCCAAAAGGCTTTAAAAAGCCTTTTGAAGGTGTGTTTTTTTAAAGGGGCATTTTGCCCCATTGAAAACAGCAAGGCTGCGCCCGCAAAAAAAAAAAAAAAAAGTGCAGCAATGCTGTTACTTCTGTCTGCGTACCCAGGGCAAAAGGGGTCAGGAAGCGCCTACTGCCAACTCCACCCCCCAGCACGCCCCAGGAATGCCCCCCGGGATGCCGGCGCAGGGCTTTGTGCCAGAAAAGCTGGCGGAAGGCCCAGCTGGTGACCCTGAGTGGTGCTGCTGCAGCAGAGCCGGGACGATGGCATCTGGGTCCTGCTGCCAGCATCCATACCACCCTGGATGATGTAAGTGGCATGGGCACCGGTGCAGGGGGCACAAATGCTGGTGCAGCCCCTTCCCAGCCTCCTAAGGATTATCATCCTTTTGGGTCAGGAATGGGCTCTAAGTGTCCTTGAGATAACAGGCTCTGCTGGAAAATATTTAGAAATCTTAATGGAAAACAAAATTCATTTTTAACATAGCAAAGATTAAATCATGACTCTGTTTAAAACAAAGTGGGAGGGAAGGGTTGTTAAAAGATGTTTTAGTGAGTTATACAGCTCATTCCTGAGCCTGGGGGCCGAATGGGCTTAGGAGGCCCCTATGTGAACGTCTGTGCCAGCGCAAGTCCTCGCACCAGCATCCTGGGAGGTGTTCCTGGGGCATCCTGGGGGGGTAGAGCTGCCAGTAGGCAGCTTCCTAACACCTTCCAAGCCGGGAAAGCCCCCCTGCGCCACAACGGTGCTGTGCCAGCTTTTGTTGGTGCAACATTGCTGTTTTCAATCGGGCAATTTTCCCCTTTTTCGATTTTTTATTTTTTTAAAGCCCTTTTTTCGCTTCTCAGTGGCTGGGAAACCTCTTTGGAGGTGCCATGGCAGTGCTTCGGCCACGCCGTCCTCGGCGGCTTCAAGACTCAGGAGTGAACTGATAGTCTCCTTAAGTTACTAGTGAGTGTTCAGTAACTTTTATAGTATTGATTTACCGTATATACTCGTGTATAAGCCGAGTATTTCAGCCCAAAAAAAGTGCTGAAAAAGCCCAACTCAGCTTATACGCGGGTCAATACAGTAGGAGGAGGGAGGGGGGAGGGAGAGGAGGAAAACTTACCGCCGCTGCCGCCTGCCTACGCGCCTTCTCTGCAGGCCAGCAGCAGCCCGCGCAGCCTCCTGGGCGCAGGGAGGGGGCCGCCGCCTGCCCGCGTGCCTTCCCTGGCGGAGGAGGTGGCCCCCTCCCTGCGCACAGGAGGCCCCGCAGGCCGCTCCTGGCCCGCAGGGAAGGCGCACGGGCAGGCGGCGGCCCCCCCTGCACGCAGGAGGCCCCGTGGGCCGCTCCTGGCCCACAGGGAAGGGGCCGCCGCCGCCTGCCCGCCCCCCTTAAGGTAAGCCTGTGGGGGAGGGGCTGCATTTCCCCCTCGGCCTATACGTGGGTGCCTAATTTTTCCCCACTTTTGGGGTGAAATTAGGCACCTCGGCTTATACTTGGGTCAGCTTATACCCGAGTATATACTGTATTGCATTTGATTTACAGGCACTTCTAATTACTTCTTTTATTTTGATAATATATTGCTGTCTGTATAGTATATTCAGTGTTCTGAGAGCCTGTAAAGGTAGGAAGATCAAGTCATAAATCATCTAATGGAAACTTGGGGCTGAACCAAACTGGTGAGAGCATTGTTGCTTCTTACAAAACACTAGCTCTGGTTTCAGCAATAATTGTTTGAAACAGGGTGAGATACTATTTGCTTGGCTATGTATTATCACAATATCATGACTGGTATATGATTCCTGACTAGTTGGATCATGAAGACAGCAAGAACACCAATCTTTTTGGTATTAAAAAGGCTCCAAAGCAACTGCCAAGAGAAGCGGAGTAAAACTGAGTGAAATGGGGTAGAGAAGCAAAAGTTTGGAGACTTGATTTCACTGTTGGTTAAAACAAAAAAAGCCAAGATGAAAAAATATCCTCAATGCTCATAAATATTTTGTTTCAAGACCTATCTTAACTTTAGTATTTAGTTTATGCTCACTTAGAGCTACTAATACTGAATACCCAACCTCTGACACTTTTGAAATGAAGGCCACTTCTTTCCTTCTAAGCATATTTGCCATTTCTCATAACCATCATCATTCTATACAATACATTTTCTCCCACATTTCATCTAATATGGTTTTCTCTCCCCCATAGCATCTTCCCAACATCCCTGTGATGTAAGTTAGGCTGAAAGAGTCGCCTTGTGAGTTTCATGGCAGTAATTCAATCTGTATCACCCGGATTCTAGTTCAACACTCTAACCATTATACCGCTTTGGCCACTATTGGTTTCTGGCTCACTTTTCAACAGTTTTATCAAAGTGAGTTACACATTTAAAGAATTAAACATTACATTCAATAATGCAGTTGCAATGTTACAAACCTCAGTACCACAGCCATGAAGTTCAGGGACAGAATGCTTCTGATGGTCAAAAGCTGGGGGACAGTCAGCAGATGACGGTCTGTTTTTTCTGATTATGGGATGGCTACTATTAGAAACAGGATGCTGGACTAAATAAACCATTGGACTGATCCAGCATGACTAATCTTTGGTTCTTATGGGCCCCAGCCTGGTATTAGCTGTTACTGCCAGCAAATTATCTCCTGTGGATCTGCTTGAATGGGAGACTAGACAGACATCCTCAAGATGATCCAGAGAGGCATAGTGATTGATGGAATGCTTCTCTCTTTCCAGCTGTATTTTTGCTTTCTTGTAAAGTGTGTTGCATGGCTCACTTGCTTCTGTGATCAAATATATTTTTCCCTGCCTGCACTTGTCTGTAATACTCTGGCTCCTAGCTTGTAGCACGTGGTGCTCTGGATTGCAATAGTTGACATGTTGGCCTATTCTAACTCAGGTATTAGACTAAAATCTTCCTAAGAATGAAGACCAATGCTCACAATGAGTAGTTCATGTAGAATGGAGGATCCTTTGTTCTAAATAGTTTATTATTTGCAATCAGTATCTACTAGTACAGGACATAGAAAAGCTTTTATTGTAGCTCAGCCTGTGAGCTAGCCAATTCCAAATAGAGTTTTGATTTAGATAATGATCCTGGTTCATTTGTTTTTAAGCTCAGTATCAGAACTGGACCAAAATGATCCACACTTAAGAAAAGTGTACATATTCTTCAACGTAAAGCAGAACTAGCTGAAAATAATTACATCACAATCCCATTCACTTATATGACTACTTAACTCCCATTAGCTTTGGTATGAGTTAAGCTCGTGCAACTGAACAAAGGATTGTGGCCAAAAAGGCATTTATTAGATTTTCCTGTGTTGTATTATTTTTGAAATAATTAATATTTTAATAATTTAATTCTCCAAGTTGTTTCACAGCCATGGTTTACCTTTCTAATGTTGCCAAAAACATTTCAGCAAGAGTCTTAATCAGCTGAAGAAATTCTGTTGTTTTGTCCAAACTCAAATGAATTAGGGCTGTGAAATGCCAATACTAACTACCAGTTACTGTCATCTCTAGGTGATTCATGTACAGGCAAGCTGCACACCACAGTCATGTTGCTTTACTGATGAGATTTCTGAATTAATCTGACAGTCATCTCAAATTCTGCCAGTATTTGACAAGAGAAAGACAGACCAATATGTAGCATTAAAAGGGTGAGTACTAAAGAACTAAAGAACAGCAGATTCACAAAAGGGGTTCTTGGTGCCCACCCTTCCCACAGCCGCCACCTTTGCTCCCCAAACCTTTTGGTGACCCTTGGGAATCACATGGAAGGAGGATTTTGCAGAAAATACTCCTCTCCATTATAGCACAAGTTATTTTATGAAAGGAACAAAAACCTGTACAAGACGAGAGGGCAGGAGCCCTGGGAGGTCTCAGTGGTGCTTGGGACTTCCTGGTGTTGCAATCAGATTTCTTAAGTCAAATAAATCAGCCGCAAAAGAGGTCTGAAAAAAGATGGGATGGAATGTGGAAAATAGCAAACCATAGTGGGTTGCCAGCAATCTTGCCTTTACTTTCCATTCAAAGTGAGAGAATGAATCATGGCAATTTCAGACTAAAATGGCTATTCTAGACAGGCCTCAGAGTGTGCAGGTAAAGCCACACTTCAAAAGGACTGAAGAGGGAAGAATCCTGTACTTCCTTCAGAGGTGAGCAGATCATGGCTCCATACAACAATACGCAATGTTCTATTACACTTAATGATCATTCACCTAGCGCTCTGCACTGCCCTCCCCCGAGGTTGTTTTTAAACTGGAAAATATTTTATGTCACCAAGCTTCTATATAATATGCAACCACAGCTTAAGAGTATTTCTTTCATTCCTAGATTTGTACTCTGCATTTCCAGGTCTATGAGCTCACATAGCAGCTCTCACTAAAAAAAAAAAAAAAAGACAAAAAACAACACAAATTTGATTGTCATCATCAAAACAATTAAATAGGAAACAAACCCCATAAAGCATTAAAGAAGCAAACTTAATTGCAATGGCCTTTTTAATCAGGGAAAGTTTGACTACTGCTGGATCAGGAATGAAACTACCTACTGTGCCAGGCTAAGGTGGGTGAGCATCTTCAAATTGTCAGGGAAAAGTAGAGTAGGAATCCTAAAGGTTGTCACTCTGGCAAAGTATATAGAAGACCTTCTGTTGTAGAAGATTTGTATAGATATTTGTTATGCTCAGCTGGAGAAATGCCGAATGGCCAAAAGAATAATAGTCAGCAGACAGAATGATAAACTTGAATGCATTTGGTAATTTTTAAAGCTAGTTTCTATTGCCTTTGTTTTCTGCAACTAAATTGTGTTCAGGATACGCAAATCAAGTAGAGCAAGAAAATTCTATTGGGGGGGGAGAGTTTCTTTGTTCTCTAGATGATACTGTCAAACTTTCCCCCCCTCAGATAAGTTTACAAGTAATGAACTCTGATGTACAAACACACTGAAAAAGTGCTAAGGTACATTTGTGGGGGGTGGGGAATCTAACCTCTGATAATAGCTCAACCTCAAAAAAAATTTGCACTGTAGGAAAAATAGCAAGGAAATCCAAGAAATTTATGACTGAAGCCTTTCTAAAAAGCTTCTTTAGGGAAAAGCCATTTTAAAGTTTCCAAAGCGATTATATGTCTCTTTTTTGTAGATTCTAGCACTTTCATCATATGGATTTTTGTACTTCAGAGAAAAGTGACCAACTTCTTATTTTTTAACAAACCTCTATACATCATTTTGTGGACTTGAGATACCCCTCCAGACAAACCAGTTGGAACCTCCTTGCTTGCTTTCCACTGTTACAGCCTTTCACCTATAGGCCATATAGAAAAATATAGAATTTGTAGAATTTTGTAGAAAGATGAATGATCCCGAGATTAGAATCTCTACAAGTATATGATACTAAGGTTACAATTTATTATTATTTGATGTTGATATTAGACTATTAAAGATGTTAGTAATTGTTAATGTTGATAGTGGATGGCAGCAAGTCAGCCACAGACTTCCTTGGCTGGAAGAGGAAGTCCTTATATGGACTCGATCTTGACTACTTTATAGGTTGAAAAGTAGCAAGATTTTCAAGATTAGGTACTGAAAAAAGGCTCAAGGTTGCTACTATCTTTGAATCATCTTTCCTGAGGTTTCCTGTAACTAGTACCTTTAAAAATTAAAAAGAGTCTTTGCATATACTAGAGATTCTCAGAGATGTCTCCAAAACATGGAGAGACTTTCAGATCTCTTCAGTTCTTATGGACTGAAGAGTTTCACAGATGACCTGAAGTCTGTTAGCCTAATGAACTTTCTGAAAGAACATCTAACCTTATTGGAAGTATATATTCAACTCAAATGAAACAAACTATATTTTACCATTACAGGTGTCAGTCTGAAGAATATGATATAAGGCAATGGAGGCTGACATATTTCTGTAGATATTGTTATAAAAATATACAGATCCAATCTGTTTAACAATGACTTATATAAGTGTGTATGTTCCCTTACCAACTACAAAGAAATATTATGCTCTCTCAGTGTTAAAGAAACATACTCATGGCTATGACTTTCAAAACCCATCTAAGAATACCAAAAAAGCTATGGAACATGCTCTAAAAATTTATCAGGTTACAACAACACCTCCTACACCTGCAGCGAAATAGCTTCAACATCGGCTGCTCATGATGAAAAGGACTCTCTTGGTCCTAAAGCATATGAGACAGTTTCACAATCCTCAATCTTAACAGAATTACAACCAGTAGATTTGGCTAATTTACATGTGCCAGGAATTTCCTTTTGCCCCCCTTTTCTTCTTTTCCTCTTTCTGGTCAAATCAGGCCTACCTGTGCCTGCCTATGGTTACAATGTATTTTACTATAGTGTGGCCCAAAATTATATTCTAGTCTCAGAACTAGATAATGTGTTTTCAAGTTATTAAGCAATGCATAGAGACACTTCTGTGACTTAAGTCATCAGCAAACTTACAAAGTTTAATGTGAAGCTTTTCATACAATGCTTTTCATACAATGCTTTTCTTGTCTCTATCTTAATATATGGCAATTACAAATGTATCTTCAACTTTGAACAGATGACACATAATCAAAGCTGATGTTAAGAAAAACATGGAATGTGCAAATCATAGGTGCACATATACATAGCTCAAATGCCTACATTTCATAGAAGTTTCATAGATTAATCTTTTCTAATTTTGTTATTCTTTATATCCTATTGAGTTAAGATTGCATCCTCATCTTATGATGTCTTGAATTTCAATATAAAAATGAGAGAACCACTGAGTTTCAATATAACAACAAAAGGATATCATAACAGAAAAAATAACATGAGTCTGATGTATTAAATGAATTGTAAATTGGTCAAATATGTAACTATGTATCAGGTATTAAAAGGTATTGTTTATTTTGCGTAGAAAAATAGAAAAACCCCACAAAGGGGAGGATTTTACGGCCTTTCACCTATAGGCCATATAGAGCATATAGAAAAATACAGAATTTGTAGAATGTTCCTATTTTTTGATTTTCCTATTTCTTATTGAAATCTATTTAGAGGTTGTCTTTCTCTAGTAAGGCTGGAGAAGATATGGTTAGACAAAAATACTTTCCCTATAGTAAAAACAGAGAAGAATGAAGAGACCTTGAAGACATTCAAAGTGTTATAATGCTTTAAAATTTAACATCCAGTAATGCCTCTCTAGCTAGCATATAGCTGTGACATTTTCCATCTCGAAATGATGCCTGTTTTAGCTTCAAAGTCAAGCCTTGAAATGATGTTTTTTTCAACCACATTTTGGTGTGCCTTTTAACCTCATTCAGAGTCCAGTGAAAAGATGTTTAAAAAATGTCTCATTGAGAATACTGAAATGGTATTAGATTCATAAACCATAAGTATTAAATATAATTAAATAAACTCAATACATGAACAAAGTTAGTAAATGAACAGTGTTATGTAAGATACGTAACTTAATCCTTAAGTTTCTTATTGTTTGTTTTAAGAAAAGAAACATGGTAAAGTATGCTTATAGAAATGCTATGTATTTTATATAAAGATGAATGATCCCGAGATTAGAATCTCTACAAGTATATGATACTAAGGTTACAATTTATGAGTATTTGATGCTGATATTAGACTATTAAAGACATTAGTAATTGTTAATGTTAATAGTGGATGGCAGCAAGTCAGCCACAGACTTCCTTGGCTGGAAGAGGAAGTCCTTATACGGAAGTGCTACGGGAAACCTCAGGAAAGATGGTTCAATGATAGTAGCAACCCTGAGCCTTTTTTGAGTACGATCTTGATCTACTTTAGAGGTTGAAAAGTAGCTAGATTTTCTGCATTTCTATTAATTAATTAATATTGGAGACATATAAATATGAGTGCAGAAAAATAGGAAAGGTAGAGCTCCCTAGCCTGGGGGTTCTCACAGATCTCTCCAGCCCTTGCATGGGCGGGAGGTTCACAAATCTTCTTTTTTGGTGGCACAGCCTTGCTTTTTGCAGTGGGGCATTTCCCCCCTTTTTCCATTTTATATTTTAAAAATTCTATCCCCTCCTCAAGAATGGGCTGCTAACTTGCTGTTAGCCCCCCTAAGCCTGACTTAGTCAGGAAGGGTGGGGTAGAAATTGAATAAATAAATAAATAAATAAATAAATAGCAATCTTTTCTACATGGTAGAAAAATATAGAAGGTGTTTTTAAATATCTGTGTTCTTTTACTCTTTTTAACACAAAGATAACTTATGAATATTTGGAAATTCATAGCAACAACATTGAACAGGCAGGATGCCTCCAAAATTATGACAAGATCAAAGAAGTTACAGCCCACTATCGACCGGTTATTTGTCATCAGGTGGCACTTTGACAGCACTCTTATATTCCAAAGCCATTTTTCTTCTGTATGCCGCATAAACACCCCATTAACGTTTCTTACGATAGATATTTTAATATATATGTGCTCAGAAATGAACACAAATGGGTTTCTGACAATGCATTTAGGAATCACAAGCAAAAATAAATCAGACAGTCAAGATCCAGCCTTCATATGCAAAGAAAATATTATGCCATATTTCTCAATGACTAGAGAAATTAGAACAGAAATTGTCATTTAATTGACAGGTATGAACTTGAAGAATATAATACCAGGGTTTAAAGTCCCTTTAATACTTGTGCTAAAGGAATTTTCAGCAGATACAAAGACTGGCAGGGTGTTCTTAGTGTTGTATAGTACAAGGGTCTTAGCAAGACCAAGTCTAAGTAAATATCCAGGGCAGAGACAGTGGAGTCAGGTTGAGGACCACCATGATAGGCAAGCAGGAGACAAGAAAACAGAACACTTGTAATTTGTTGTCCTCTGAGAATAACTTCAAATTCTCAAGTAAATTAGCTGCTGAGCAGGAATTCATATATGTATGTGTTGTGCTGTTAAGTCGCTTCTGACTCATGGCAACCCTATGATTCAATGTCTTCCAAAATGTCCTATCATTAGCAGCCTTGCTCAGATCTTGCAAACGGAGGGCCATGGCTTCATTTATAAAGTCAATCCATCTCATGTTGGATCTTGCTCTTTTCCTGCTACCTTCCACTTTTCCTAGCATTATTGTCTTTTCCTGTGACTCTTGTCTTCTCATAATGTGACCAAAGTATAACAGCCTCAGTTTAGATATTTTAGCTTCTAGGGAGAGTTCAGACTTGATTTGATGTAGAACCCACTGATTTGTCTTTTTGGCAGTCCACTGTACCTGTAAAACTCTCCTTCAACACCACAGCTCAAAGGAATCTATTTTCTTCCTGTCAGCTTTCTTCATTGTCCAACTTTCACACCCATACATAGTAATATGGAATTCTATGGCATTAATTAACTTAATTTTGGTTGCGAATGGCAAGGGTCGTGCAAAAGAAAAATTTGGTAAATTATGGGTTTGGGTTTATTGGGCCTGATTTTTTTCAGTAAACCTGGAATGAGCCGAATACCCATACTGGTAAATGGGTATTTTGGCGTTAATTCTGGGTTTACCAAAAAAAATTGGGTCCATTATAGTCAAAGGGGATTTTTTCAAAGCTCCTGGGGGACATTTTTGGAGGTAGAGTCACCAAATTTGCAGCATAGCTGCAAGGGACGCTCCTTAGATGGACACCAAAGTTTGGTGAACTTTGGGACAGGGGGTCCAATTGTATGGGCGAGTTGAGGACTGGCGGAAAGAACCAATTGGCAGGCTGGCACCTCAAAGTCTGGGGCTCCATTCATATCTGGGGTGCATAGCATGATGTCCATGCAAATTAGCTTCCAAACTGAGGAAAAGGGCTTAAATGCAAGAAAAATAAGGCACATAAAACATTTCTTTTGGTGGCAAATGACATCCTGTGAACATTCAGTTATTATAGTCATCAAAAATCTGATTTCAAGTGATGGTCATGGTGCAGGGAAATGAAGCCTCTACTCAGGGTGACTTTCAGTTTGAGAGCAGGTTTTCGGGGGGGAGGTGATATCAGAGCCAGCCAAAATCATGACTGAGGCAGCTCTTGTGAAGGAGACTGCTCATCCACGTGGGTGAGGACTCTTTTTCAGAAGCCTGGTAAACAGCTGATGAAGCTGGCTTTTTTAGTTGGAGGGTATATCCCTCTGGATGGGACTGGGAGAGCCCAGTCTTTTAAATAACCCTTATGCTTGATCCAGATTGACCCACTGAATAGTGATGGTTGGTCAGACCAAGTTGGCTCCAATTACACGACCCCTACCTCAAAAGGACCCCAACTATGGGGCCCTAACAAAACCAGGCAAAGATAGAAAAATGGGAGAAAGCACAGAGCTGTGCATCTGAACAAAGGCTTTGGGCAGATTCCCAGGTTTTGGTATTCGGTCTACCTGAACCCTGAATAGTGCCACCTTCATAGCCTTCCCTCTTCTGAAAATATAGGTTGATCAGAGAGGCAGAATGTCACAACTCTAACTTTGTCAGAGCCTTTCTAAAACCAACCACTTTGTCAAAACACCTTTGTAAGTCAACTCTTGGTGGTTTTTCATGTATTATTTGAAAAGACCTGGATAAATTCTGAGATTTCCTCCAGGCATTTAACATGAAAGGTCAGTAGTTCAGTCCTCAGAGTGTGCTGGCTCGATGGTCTGCGTATCAAAGCTTGGGGCTGTACAGAGGACAAATTATTATAGCAGATTGGTTCTTGTAGGTTATCCGGGCTGTGTAACCGTGGTCTTGGTATTTTCTTTCCTGACGTTTCGCCAGCAGCTGTGGCAGGCATCTTCAGAGGAGTAACACTGAAGGACAGTGTCTCTCAGTGTCAAATGTGTAGGAAGAGTACTCTTCCTACACACTTGACACTGAGAGACACTGTCCTTCAGTGTTACTCCTCTGAAGAGTACTCTTCCTACACACTTGACACTGAGAGACACTGTCCTTCAGTGTTACTCCTCTGAAGATGCCTGCCACAGCTGCTGGCGAAACGTCAGGAAAGAAAATACCAAGACCACGGTTACACAGCCTGGATAACCTACAAGAACCAATGAACTCTGACCGTGAAAGCCTTCGACAATATTATAGCAGATTTTGAGCCTTTATGAGCCATTTATGATGTTATACTGCCTGTTAAAAGCTACAAACTTGTTTGCCATTTCTGCAACATCAATTGTATGATTATAAAGAAATCTATGTGCTATAGTGTAGCACATTTGGATTGTCCCTGTTTATTCAAATAACAAAATACAGTGAAAGTGGTCTTTACCATCTCAGTATCACTTCTCACTCCCTGTTGGAACATATCAGAATTCATATGGATTGGATCTTGGTACTTTACAGCTTGTGGAAACAATACGTATCAATTGCTGCTGGCTCAGCAAAGAAGCTCTGGATAGAGTATAGGTTTTAAAAGGTTTAGATAGTCTGTGTTAGCAAGCAGAAAATCCATCACAAGTTGCTATCAAGCCTCTTGGGGGAACGGCTTTCTCTTTCTCCATCCATCTTGGCAACTGAGACAAGTTATGCCAGTCACATGATGTCCAGAAAATTAGTTGTAGATCCCTACAATGCAAAGATTATGTAATACTACATAATCTCTTCACACCTACTGGAAACAAAGGGAGCCTTAGAAAGAAACAAGCTTCTTTCTCCTTTTCCCAATTCCCAGGCCATTAAACCGGACATCTGAGTACCTAATCAAGGTTACTTGGCATGCAAAGTTGTGTCAGCCTAACTGCTGACCAACTCCTAGACTCATATTTGCATTCTCAATTAAAAGGTTATCCATTCACGCTAAGCAAATAAGGGCCAGGTTGAATTTCATACTAAAATCCATCCTCAATGACATAATAAGGACTGCCTCCAACACACCTCCTCCCCACCCTTCTCCTTCCCTTTTTTGCAACCATAGTAAAGGAACCTAAGAACTTCTTCCTCATCTGGGAGCAGCCAGCAAGCAATATATTAACTTAGACTGATCCTCCTCTCTTTCTCCAAGAATAGCCAAAACAAACTTATATTTTAATTCAAGCCCTAAGCCCTAAATGAAGTCAGAAAGTGAGTGGGCAATGTTTTCCTATTCCTGACAGGTGACACATTTTGCTGCTCTTCCTCCTCAGAATTACTTTTTACATTACTGACTGACCAGATATCTGGGATCATTAGCTGAAGAGTTGGCTGTCTATCTAGAACTTATTCAGATAGGTAGCTAAATTAAACAGAAGTCCAGTGGTACCTTAAAGGCTAACAAAATTTATCCAACCTAAGCATTTGTGGAAGGCAGCCTGAGGAAGGCAGGGTTTGGAGAGGGGAGGGGCTTCAATGCCATAGAGTCCAATTGCCGAAGTGGCCATTTTCTCCAGAGGAACCGATCTCTATCAGCTGGAGATCAGTTGTAATAGCAGGAAATCTCCAGCTACTACCTGGAGGTTGGCAACCCTACATCCCCTTCTTGAGTCATACGTATTGCAATAGTTGGAATAGTTGCTGTGGGCATTCTAGTGTTGAGTCTCATTACTGAGTGCTTGACCATTTGAGTGTGCTAATTAATTCCCTCAATAGACTATCTGACTTCAGCATGATTCATAATATACTTGCAGTTTCACCAATTTGTCAAAAGATCTTGTTATAGCTATTCGAGCATTTCATTGCCCAGACCAGTTTTATTCCCTTCAGCTTGGTATAGAACCTAAGCCAGCAGCTATTTGGAGTGAAAGTTGATCAATCAGTATTCTATTCCAGCTTTCCTAGTGTGATGATAAGAACAAATTGGAAAGTATCAGTCTGCCAGGCCCATCTACATGAAGACACATATAAATCACATGTGTTCTGACTATACCTGATGGTAATGTTTTGTCTTACTGGGTTCAAGCATAGATCATACTCGGTACAAAATGCTCCTATCAATGAAGAACAACCCACTGATACCCACCACTGATCCCTAAAATACATGGATGGGACAGAGGGAAACAAGCAGTATTTTCAAAATGATGAGCAGTTTGTCATAATAACAAAACACAAGCATTTTCGGAACACCTGCATAATGAAAATGAGAAAAATAGATAATGTGTATGTAAAGTGCCATTAAGTCACAGCTGGTTTATGGATACCCCACAGAGTTTTCAAGGCAAGAAATGTTTGGAGGTTTGCCATTGCCTGCCTCCGCATGGGCTGAAAGTGTTCTGAGAGAACTGTGACTGGCCCATGGTCACCCAGCAGGCTTCATGTAGAGGAGTGGGCAATCAAACCTGGTTCTCCACATTAGAGTCCACTATCCTTAACCACGACATCACACTGTTCATCCTTTCGTAATCAGAAATTTCAGCATAGAACTAGCCACTAGGACTGAAAGGGGGGGAGCAAAATGATCTAGAGACAGGCAGATGCAGCAAGTACCTGGTAAGCTGAGACAATATTACTTTAAGAATACTGTGTTCAAACTAGGGTTGCCACCCTCCAGGTAAGGCCTGGAGATCTCCTGTTCTTACAGTTGATGTTCAAGCGATAGAGATCAGTTCCCTTGGAGAAAATGGCTGCTTTGTAGGGTGGACTCTATGGTATTTTACCCTGCTGAAGTCCCTCCCTAAACCCTGCCCTCCCCAGACTCCATCCCCAAAATCTCCAGGTATTTCCCCACCCATCTCTGGCAACCCAAGTTCAAACTGCAAGTAAAACTGCAACTCCAGCAATGCCACATGCAAGTAATTCTGGGCTGTAGGTCTGTGATGAATGGAAACACAATGAGGGAGGCAGTTCCCCAAGAGGATGACATCCAGAAGCTAGAGGAAAGGCAATCTTGCAATGGCATGCAGCCACAGCAGCATAGGAAGCTGAGTTTATTATTCAGTCGTGATCTACCTAATAAAATACCCGTCATAAGTAAAACTATCCCTGTAACAGTATGTTCCTAATGAAAAACTTCCCACTGAGTGATGAGGTATCTTGGAAATGGAATTGTGCTTGAGCCAAGGCAAAACAGTAGCTTGCTAGAATCCCATAGGTAGCAACTCAAGAGTCTCTTAAGCCCAGATGAGCACACTGAATTCAAATAGTAAGTCTTTGAATGGGGTGCTTCACATTAGTGGTAGGTATTATATAATTTGTTACGCCAGTCTAGCACATACTCAACAATGCACTCCTACAGCATGTGACTTAATGAGCTGCATCCCATGAAAGCAGAAATCGCCTTCAATTCCAGATGAGGCATAGCCTCATCAATCAATTTTAATACACTGGACACCAGTTTCATCTTGTCCTCCTTCCTTTCTTTCTCGTAGGAGGCCGAAACCATTTGCTAGCTAGGCAGCATCCAAAAATGTGTCCACTCAGCCATTTGAATGACTGCACAGCCATTTGGACAGTGCTGCTAATCATAATTAAATATTCAACTTGTTTGCATTCTTGTAATGAGCGGGCTGCCGAGCTTTTTCACTGCCTCGGCTAATTTGAAGGGAAAATCTGAGGGACATAAAATAACGGGTATAAAGCAAATTGGCCCTAAAACAAATGGTTGTTTGAGTTGTAGGATTTATGCTACAAAGATAAAAAGCACTGAGTTGTGGTTGAAATGCAAATGGAATGCAAAATGAGTCATCAGGAGGACATTGGGGATTAAATTAATAATAAATAGGTCCACATATTAATCTACTTAGCTGCCAGGGATGGAGGCCCATTTATCACCTGAAAATGAGGCCATTTATGCCTTGATTTTCATGTGACAACTAATAAAACACTGTCTTCTCCAACTCTGTCCTTTTTACTAACACTAAGGCTGCGTAGTTCATTGCAAAGAAGAACAGGTGCTTCTGTAATTATAGGAGGTGTGGAAGAAGGAATTTAGCAGGTGCCGCTTGGCATGTACAGATTAGAATGGATCCAACAGTGGAAATTCTGTCTTCTGGTGGTAGAAAGTACCATCAAGTCACAGCTAACTTATGGTGACCCCATAGGGTTTTCAGGGCAAAGATGAACACAGGTGGTTTGCCATTGCCGGCCTCTGCATTGCAACCCTAGACTTTCTTGTTGGTCTCCCATCCAAGTACTAACCAAAACCAACCCTGCTTAACTTCCAAGATCAGATGAGATCAGGCTAGCCTGGTCCATTCAGTTCAGGGCACCTCACACATCGCCACAGTTTAAATCAAGCCTTAAATGCTTTCCTTGGGCACAAGTTCCGGGGGGTGGGGTTTGCTAAGCAAAATGGTAGTGGTGCAACTCATAGTTTGTACAGTAAATAATGTTATTGCAAGGTTTCAGTATGAATCATCATAAAATTAACCCTAGAGGTCATACATAAAATCATCAGACGTTGTAATAAACAGTAGGGATTATGTTTACATTGGAGATGAATTTGACTCAAATGCCAAGAATTTCTGGAAACCATAAATATTTTACTGTAACTTAAATCTCAAGCTTAATATGTGATTCAGAAATACTTGGGGTTGGGATTGTCACAGTGCTGCACTGGCAGTGGCTAAGATCTACCTTCCCAGAGCTTTCTCTTCTCCTCCAGATCCTTAAGACCAAGCAACTCCTAAACTGAAACTCCCTAACAGATTATTTTACAAACCTGCTGTTTGCAATGTACTACAGGCAGATAACAGGAAGGATCCCAAGCCAGTGCATTGTATGTAAGTTTAATAACACACACCCAGGTGTTTTATGATCATTCAGAGGTATGCCATGGGTATTAGTTACTTTACCTTTAAGCTAACGATAGCCATGGTTCTACTGGCTTATTATATAATGGGTACAGGAAAGTCAATATGTTAATGTTATTAATCCTAGGAGACCAGAAAAGCAACAGGTAACCATAATGAGGAGGCTTGCTATGAACCTGAATTCCAGCACTTCCTAGTATGGCAAGCCCGAAGATGCAATACACTAAAATGCTCACATTAGCTCACATAGTCTTGAAGATACCAAGGACAGGTTCCATTGTAAAGTTGCCAGTCCACATCATGCACTGGGATTGGTGGGGTGACACAGTGTCTCATGAGGCTCTGGCTCTTTTTGGTCTATTTCAGCCTCTGTGTCCACAGAGAGGGGCCATGGCTCAACAATAGAGCATTTGCTTAACCATCAGGAATAGGGCTGTTGGAAAAAAAAATTCGGTATAGTTCGGATTCGGCCGAATTTGGATCGTCTGGATTCAGGATATGCCGAAGTCCGAACTCCCCCACTTCGGGTCCGTGCAATTCGGCGCCAATTCAAAGTTCGGGGGAAAAATTAGGCCGAATAAAGCCATTAAAAACACAACCGCACCTTTCTGCGGCTCCAGGGGGGCATTTTTGGGGGTAGAGGTCCCAAACTTTCAGCGGAGCTTCAAAGGACCCTTCTTGCAAGACCCCCCAAGTTTTGTAAAGATTGGGTCAGGGGGGGCTGAGATATGGGCCCCGAAAGGGGTCCCCCCCTCCCTTAATGTGCATCTCTGAGCAGAGCTTGCCACCCATGCACAAAGCTCCCAGCCCCGACAAACAGCTGAGCTGCAGGGAGCAAGGGTGGGGCAGGTGCGAAGAAGTTTGCAAAGCAACACAACTGCAAAGCAACATAACCATGCAAAGCAACACGTTTGCAACCATGCAAAGCAACACCTGACACCTGGGAGTTTGCAAACCATGGAAAGGGACAGAAACAGCTAGCTATGCATAATGAGCAGGAGGGGGTGGAATTTCCCCTTTTGCATCGGACTTGGGACCAGGCAAATGCATTCTTTAAGTCACCATGTGAAAACCAGTTTTGAGCAAGCATCAAAATAGACTTAACCGATCTTATGAATGAGGAAAAACCTGAGGACACACAACTGAAGCCCCCCCCCTCAAACCAGGGAGAGAGACTCAAGGGGGCACACACACCCCAGGCAGAATGGGCGAAAGCCCCCTTTGGCTTCCCCCACCCACCCACAGAAACTGCTCCCTCCCCACACACACACAGACTCTGCTTCCCCCCACACATACACAGACTCTGCTTTCCCCACACACACACAGGAGAAAAATTATAGATTAAAGCCCCCAAAGGGGTCTGTCAAAGAGCCACAACCAGTCTCCACCTGTTGGGCTGCTTTGGTTGGGTCAAAAGTTTCCCAAAATATTAAACTCCAGGTTTTCACCCCAAGTTTAATTCAGTAGCTGCCACCAACCTTGAGGTCCAAAGGGTGAGCCTCCAGGCAAAGAGTCCAGGGTACCTCCAGCCAAGCTCCAAAGGTTAAGTGCAACGCTTACCCTGCAAGGTAGAAGCCTGCCAGGGAAAGATTACACTCCCAAAATGTTTTTGGTAGGTGGTTTTTACACTCAAACAAGGCACTTAGAATTTAGGCTTGGAATCCCAAAATCACAGACACAAGCCATTTAAAGGCTAACAATTTATTTATAAGATTCAAGCAGGTTTACAGGAAAGAAAAAGTCATGAAGTGTTAAGCAAGAAAATAATAAACTATTTAGCAAAGCTAAGTAATACATTCAAAAGCCTTTTTAATTCAAAAGGATTGGCAAAGGTTTCTTGCATCAGGTTTTATAGTTACCAACTTCCAAAGATGCTTCCAGCATTCAAAAGTTTCAAAAGGTTATCCAAAAGGTTTCTCAAAGCAGGTCAAGTTGACCAGAGCTTCCCCGTAGAGCCAAAATCAAGTGGGTTGTGATGCAGCCAGCACAGCCTTCCTGCTGTGTACCCCAAAGCGTGCATAGTTTGTTTAGGGTTGGTCTGTCCTTATATTCGTTTTCTCAAAAGGATGAGCTCATAGAAAACAATCGAGAAAACGAAAGCACTTAGCTGGTAATTAATCGCTTGGTCAGAAATGCTGATTCCTTAGGTGATGTGTTCAGGTGAGGAAGCTTACAGAACTACCTGCACCTGGACATTGTCATGATGGCTGACCGATTAACTACTAGGGCAAGGCACGGCCTTGCATTCCAGATAGGGGAGAGAAGGCTTTGACAAGCACCAGCTGGGGCCCACCTCACTCCCTCCACAGAAGCAGTTTTCAAAGTGTAACTATTTTACTGCTCCAAAATTCTAACAGCACAAAACTCATAGGCCTCCTAGGCCTGAACCAAGGAAATAACACAATCCAAGAATTTGAGGGACCTCAACGTCTTGACAGGGTCTTACTGTAGCTGTCTTCTGTTCCATCAGGAGGGGCTGGGAGGACTGGGTAATCCAATATGATTCTATTTAAGCACCGGAGGTTTTGCCTTGGATTTGCCGCTCTGGAGATGCATACTGGATAGGGTGATCCATTCATCCCAATAGGGAAAAGGGGAAAGCCCATATCTCAGGGCCCCCTGACACAATGTTTACGAAACTTGGGGGGTCTCTTAAGAAGGCTCATCTGAAGCTATGCTGAATGTTTGGGGGCTGCAACCCCAAAAATGCGCCCCCTGCAGCCACGGAAAGAGAAAAGGGGGGAGACCATATTTCTGCCCTTACTGAACCCATCTTTACAAAACTTGGGGGGTCTCTTAAGAAGGCTCGTCTGAAGCTATGCTGAAAGTTTGGGGGCTGCATCCCCAAAAAAGCCCCCCCTGCAGCCACGGAAAGAGAAAAGGGGGGAGACCATATTTCTGCCCCCACTGAACCCATCTTTACAAAACTTGGGGGGTCTCTTAAGAAGGCTCGTCTGAAGCTATGCTGAAAGCTTGGGGGCTGCATCCCCAAAAAAGCCCCCCCTGCAGCCACGGAAATGGAAAAGGGGGGAAGGAAAAGGGGTGGAGCCCATATCTCAGGACCCCCTGACCCAATGTTTACAAAACTTGGGGGGTCTCTTAAGAAGGCTCGTCTGAAGCTCCACTGAAAGTTTGGGGTCTCTACCCCCAAAAATGCACCCCCTGCAGCCACGGAAAGGAGCGAATGTGCACACACACACACACGAGGATTTCTCTCTCTTTCTCTCCCTGGCCAGGCCGCGCAGCAGCTGATTCCTCCAGTACTCAATCCTGACTGATTGGCCAGAAGAAGACCCAGCTTGGCCACGATTGGCCGGAGGAGAATGCTGCTTACTGATGGTTATGCTGCTGCGCCCCGAATTTGCCGAATTTATTCGTGGACTCCCGAACTCACTGAATTCAGCTTCCCTGTTTTCCCGCCATTTTTTAGTTCGGTTCGTCCCGAACTAAAAACCGCCGAATTAGGGAAAATTCGGCTGTTTTTTGGTTCGGGCTGAACCGAATTGACAGCCCTAATCAGGAAGGTCCCAGGTTCAATCCCTGACATCTCTCATTTAAAAAACAACCAGGAGATAGGTGACATGAAAGAACTCTTCCTGAGACTCTGGAGAGCTACTACCAGTGAGAACAGAAAACTGATAAAACTCATTATAAGGTAGCTTCATGTGTCCATGTTAGGGTTGACTGGAAGAATTTGGAGGATGGGGACAAGGTATCCAGTGTCATGCCAATGCGTAATATCAAGTC
Source organism: Euleptes europaea (assembly GCF_029931775.1). Classification (NCBI taxonomy): domain Eukaryota; kingdom Metazoa; phylum Chordata; class Lepidosauria; order Squamata; family Sphaerodactylidae; genus Euleptes; species Euleptes europaea. The sequence goes on along the minus strand of NC_079316.1, from coordinate 60,227,255 downwards.
CATTGTGAAGCTGGAAGTTACTTCTTTGCGTTGAGATGATGTTCTAGAATTTGCCCAAAACTCTATGGTGAATCCTAGAGCATTGTGCCAATATGATGATGTCACTTTTGTTTTACACTGGAAGTGATGTCATACACTGGCTTGATGTCATATCACTGTTCTATTTCCCCCCTTCCATCCTGTCAAGTGGTGGCAGGAAATGATGGCCGAGGTCTACTGGCCACCTAGTCCATATGTCAACATAACACATGGTTGTCTGGTGTCTCAGTCCAATAGGACAGTGGCCTATAGTTTGAGTCACAGTAGCAGGTATCCATGCTGAATCAGATCCATTGTTCATGACACAGACAGGTTTATCTGGCGCAAATGCACACAAGGGCCTTTGGTCTCTGCATAGACACCATCAGCATTCTTTAGTCAGTCCTCCTCAGTCTGGTTAGATTGCATTCTTAGCAGAGTTGTCAGCTGCATGTTCATTATCAGCTCAGCAGGTTTCCAGCATGTTGTACTACATGGTGTGATGTGCTGTGTCTGGGGAAACTAGCAATACTACAATCCCAGTCACCATCAATAATCCATTTTAACTTGTAGTTCAGACCATCTGCTCAGCCCAGTCATTTTGTTATTGGATGGAAGGGGGCTGAATTGTCAAAGAATGTGAATATTCCTCTGCTGTGAACTGGGATGATAGCATCTGACAGTCCATGTGCTGTGAAGAATTAACATAACATAATAAAACATGCATTGATGAAACGGGAATAACCTCCAACTGTTTGGAATATGAGCCAACCACTATCACAAAGATCTATCCCTAAAATGGGCCAGGAAAATCACTATAAAGCCATGTCCATGCACAGGGCTGGCTGGCCTAGGTGGAGGGGAGACCAAAGTCCATGGGGGGGGGGATCCGGGAACCCATAATGACCAATCTGTCCCTGCTATGATCAAGGGATCTGGAGAAGAATGTCTAGTTCCACCCCAGCTATTTGTATGGGGAAGTTTAGCCCTACAGGGTGGAACTTTAATTTCATTCTATACACAAAAATATGCTAGTTTGCATTAGGCTGTGAGAGCACTCCTGTCTTGCAATTAAGCGCTTGTGTCTTCATTTTCTGCTGTCGGTCAAAGAAAATTGCTGCAAATCTACCTGTCTCTGTTAAGTGTAGCCCTAACAGCAGGGCTCTTTGGGGCTTGGGAGCCTGAGTGTATACCCCACCCCTGGAAACCTACCAACAAGGAGAAAACACTCCAGGAAGTAGTGGAAACTTCCAGGAGCACACCTTGGTGTTAGGGTTACCATCCCCCTGGTGTGGCAATGGCTGGCATCTAGCAAAAGACAGAGGATGGGACATGGGAGGTGCTATCAGTGTGACATCACTTACAGAGGAAACCCAGCAGAAATATCACACTGCTCTAGGAATCACCAGAAACTCTATGGTATACCAGGTTTTTTCCACCATTGCATCACCATTGATTTTTTTCCTCCCACTGGCCAATGGAGCAGCAGTGAGAAATGGGGGTTGCTAGTAGGAGGTCCCCCCCATAGTTTGATTGCCAAAGCAAATTGAAATCTCCATGTGAAAGCATTCTTTCTCAATCCACACAAGCCTACTTACTGTAAACAGTCAATGTGAACCACATAAATACGATCTCAGAATCTTTCCGTTAATCATTTCTACTGTCAGGAATACTCTTTTAAACCTTCCTTTTCCTATGAAGATGCCAAACTGGCTAAGTCACTTTAAAAAAAAAAGGGAAAATGTCACACAGCTCTTACATCTACTTAAAGTTAACTGAAGGGTGATGCATATAAACACCTCATTTAGCGAGAATACCGACATTAAAAGTTGACAGGCGAGAAAAAGCAATTGAAAAGATTAATTCACTACGATGTGGGAGCTGAGATAAGCTCTTGAGATGCAGCATCTTGTTTTCAAGGATGTCTCAACCGTGGCTCCAGTCCTAGGAACATTTATTCATGCTTCAAGCTGCTAAAGAAAGGCTGTTATATGTACAATGATAGCATAACCTGCTAGGACTTCACACAAACCCAGAGTCCAGCTCATCTTTTTTTTTTTTTTTTGAATGAAACGAGATGTTATCGGAGACACAGGTTGGCTGCAAAAAAGTAGCACCCCTGTGCCTAGTTTACCCTATGTAACTAGTAGTATTATTTGCCTCATATTCTGACGTCACTGCATTGTATGTTCCCCACAAGCTTGTCAGCAGCCAATGATGGGCAGCAAGGCCAGAAAAATATACAGTGTTGCAGTGTCATTCAGCATGGTAAGTGATACTATATATTCCTAAGGAGGAGAGAAATCAACATGGGAGTTCATTATAAATATATTTTTATTATTTTTCAATAATAACCAACATTACATTTAGACATACACCCTCTATATCAATAAAAATAACCATTAAAAATTCATAAAATTATTAGATGTATGTTTTCAAAATACAATCAAAAATAATTGACTTCCCCACCGTCTTCCTCCCTCTCTAAAATATCTAAAATCTCCTTTGCATCCATGCATTCTAATTCATTTATGTCACCCTATTTCATATTGTACTTTCCCCTTATCCAATATATTCAATATTAATAATACCAAGAAGAGAAAAAGAGAAGAAAAAAAGAAAAAGAAAAGAAAAATAAGAGAAATCTCACTTCCCTCCATATATTCATCTCAAAATACATGTGTAAATCTAAAAAAAAGCGAAAAAAGAGGATTATATATATATATATATATATATATATATATATATGTGTGTGTGTGTGTGTGTGTGTGTGTGTGTGTGTGTGTGTGTGTGTGTGTGTGTGTATATATATATATATATATATGTATGTATATATATATATATATAATCTTGTACAAAGATAATGATTGTAGTATTTTCCCTCTACCCCCACCTTTCCCAGGTTGAAAATCAAATTAGTGTTCTTCCTGCTTTCTCAGCCCTTCTTCTTATTCTTTTTCTTCTGTCGGGAGTTTCTGTCGCCCATCACTTTTTTGCTCGAAGTAGTCTCCTTTCTGGAACAGTCAGTGCCCTGTGTTTCGTGAGCTATAGAATCTTCTTCTTGTTTTCCAACAACATGAGTTGATAGCTCACTGTTTCTTGTCAAAAAAATTTCCACGTCTGCCAATGAGTTGTTAGCATGTATAGTTTGTTTATAGGTAAAGGTAAGACCTTGTGGTAGCAACTAGGTATATTTTATTCCTTTGTTTTTGAGTAATTCAGTAAAATCTTTGTATACAGCTCTCTTTTCCATCAGGTGACATGGAATATCTTTGAGAATTATCAATGGTATATTATCAAATCTCAGTTGATTCTCCAGTTGAAATTTTATGATAATATTTTTCATCCTGATGTCAAAGAAAGAGATCAAAATTTCTCTGGCTTTTGCTTGTACCCGTGTTGATAAAGGAATTCTATATATCTTATTTATTGCTGCATTCAATTCTTGTACATTTAGATGGAATATTTCAGCCAGCGATTTGATGATGTCATCTCTGGTAACCCCCAGTTGTTCCAGATAATTGCGTATGCGTAGATTATATTCTCTTTGCTGTAGGTCCAAAATAGCAAGTTGGTCTTTCATTTGCTGTTCCTGAAGTTGTATAGCATCAATTAGTTGTGCCTGGGAATTCATGTCTTTCTTAAGCCTGTTGACATCGTCCGTGTTGTTGTTAATTGAAAGTTGCATCTTATTCATACTCTCTTTCATTTGTGAAACTTGGGTTTTTATTTCCTTGATCTCATTTATAACATCAGCAAACTGTTGAGAAATGATTAAAGTCATTTGTGTAACTGATTGCTCTTGTTGTTTGGAGACCTGTTCAAACTTTTTCTTAACTAGTCCATTTATCAATTCATTTTGCTCAGCCAGCATTTCCTGTATCTTCTGATAGTTTATTTCCATGATTGTCTGTGGCTTTCTCCTTTTCCCCGACCAGAGATAAATGTAAGCAGGCAGACCGGTTCAATAAAATTGTGGAAAGAATCTGTTAGCTTTAGTGCTGTTACTAGGCAGAACTGGAAGATGCAAGGATGTAAGCCTTCCGTGACTCTCACTCTGATACAGGGAGTAGGATGTATTTTGATGTTGCACAGAGCGAGGCACACCGGTAAGACCCTCTTCTTTGATTTCCAAGTCCTAGAGAAGTCTCTTCCTGGAGGACTCTTCCAAATGGGGAAAACGAAAGTTAAAAATATTCCTCCTCCCCTTCACACTGCAGCTGTCGATTGGAAGCTGTCGATGCCACTCAAATCTTCCAGGTTGTTTTTGTTTGCCTGCTAATTCAATTTATGTTGTTTTAAACAGACTTTTTAGCAGGATGTTCATTTAAAAGTCTGGGTGGTGGGGTGTAAAGTCTTAGTTGGATTTTAAACAGTTCCAGTTGTTCAAATCCTTGGTAGTAAGCAAAAGGAATTCAAGTAACTTACATGGAGCTTGAAAGACGGGGTTTCTCTTTCATTTGGTTGTAGAATTTATTAGTGTAATGTGAAGGGGACCACAGCTTCTGTTCCTCGAGGCGTTTTACGGCGATGAAATCCTCCTCGGCCGGCAGGACTCAGACCATCTCTCCCCCTCAGCAGGAGGGGGGGTTGGGAGTCAAACTGCTCTTCTTCGGCAGCAGGAAGTTACCTGCATTCCAATCCCCTGTTTAGGATCGGAGACGGGGCTTTTGAAAGGAGCCCCAATTCAAAACGCCTCTCGGTTCTTCCGAGCGAGCTCAGAAGACATGGCGCTGGGTCGGCATCTTCACAGGCAGTCTGAAATCAACATGGGAGTTGATGCCATTTTCGGCAACAACCTGCAGTCACCTATAACTTCTGTTCCATCCTTAGACTGAAAAGAATGAGCCATGAATGTTAAAGCCCTGAACCAATACATTCTTTTCCTTGCCTAATAAACTCTGAAAACTTTCTTGGTATCTGCCAGGTCTATACTCACCTGTGCTAAGAACCAGGACCTAATTGATTTACTCTTGGCACCATTAGTATCCCTTCACCTCCCTATCTCCAAGTGAAAAAAGAAGAGTTGGTTTTTAAACCTCCATTTTCTCTACCTTTAAGAAGACTCAAACTGCCTTCCTTTCCTCTCCCCTCAGCAAACACCTTGTGAGGTAGGTGGGGCTGAGAGAGTTCTGAGAGAACTGTGACTGGCCCCAGGTCACCCAGCAAACTTCATGTGGAGGAGTGGGGAAACAAAATAGCCCTAATTTTGAACACTGTCAAAGGAAGAGACAATCTAAGAAAGGGAGAGCTTGCAACAAACCAAATTCTTCCAAGTTTATCTTTACTATTTCTACATTTACAACTGCGGCCTTTTACTGCAATAGGTCTTCCATGCATCTCATCGACCACACTTCTCTTTGGGTGCTTATAACAGTAATTCCAGGAGGTAATGCTGCACTGAGTGTTGTATGAAATGTTGACAGTTCTGTAATTTCCTTTTTGTGTTCTGGTAACAAAATCCGTGTTTCAGAATTTGCCATTTTTAGTCAAAAACATACAGCGGTGCAAGATTCTGAAACTGGTACTTAGCTCACAGATAAAAATCACGTCATTAAACTGTTCTACTACAAAGAAGCAATACTCCCGTGAATACTCTCATGTCATTTGTTTTTTGTTTGTTTTTTTATCATGAATGAAATTTATGTAGTAGAAAAAGCCTCTGCCTATAATCTAGATGACCTAGTTTCTGTTTCAATGACTGACACTTGGTTGGTCACAGGGATGAATAGTTACAAAACTCTTTCTTTGTGTATAACGGCAGCAGCAACTCTGTCCCTAAATGATAGAAGAAGAAGAATGATAGCTATTAGAAAAAATGTTGCATAATGATCCAGGTTTCATTATAGTTGTTATGGTTGAGAACAACCATTCTCATGAGCTCATATTTTATTGAACATTGTCATTAATGAGCACAAAATGGGATTAAACAACCCCAATCATTTGCATAAGAATGTTTCATAAGCTTCAAGAGCAGAGTTTGATTGTTGTTTTCAAGCATATAGAATATAAAGAGGAAGGGATATTATAAGAGAAATGAACATAACTTGCATAAGCATGAATAAAATCATCTTAACAGATAAATGTAGTGAGAGAAACTCATACTAAGACTGAGACCCGCTAGTGTTGCCACGCTGAAACTTTCTAAGCCCCAAATGAGACCTTATCTCTGATACACACACACACCCTGGTGTCTGTTTCCGCATGGTAAAATGTCACCGGAAGGAAGGCTGAAGCCCTTCCTCCAACCATACCACCATGCTCTTGAGCCAAATCAGGCCTTGGTGCACTTGGACATGTTAGTTCCCCAATGTCACACCTGTCTGTAAAAGGAACACACTTGGGGCTCTCCCAACCCAGATTGTATCCAAGATAACACCTCTTTTGGACCTAGGTCAAACCATATTTTAAAAGATGGATCGTCCCTTCATGTACCCAATGATTCATACATAATGTGAATCACTTGGTTAAATACAGTTCATAACTTTAATCTATTTAATGAATGAGTAATCATTGAGCTTTGTCAGTTCAGATCAGCAGTTTCCAATGTGGTGCCCAGAGAACACCATAAATGAGTTTTCTTTTGCTAGGGTTGCCAGTTGTGGGTTGGGATGGATGGTGGGTTTGGGGGAGGGGAAGGACTTAGATGGGGTATAATGCCATAGATTCCACCTTCCAAAGTGGCAATTTTCTCCAGGTGAACTGATCTCTTTTGCCAGGAGATCAGTTGTAATAGTGGGAGATCTCCAGCCACTACCTGGAGGCTTCAAAACAAAACATCTAATTTGGCCACGTTGTCTTTTGTATATATTGTACATAGTTGCTGTTCAGTACCTCTTGTGTGTTTAGTCATATCTTTGCATGTTATCATATAGGTTAGTTAGTCATGTTCTATAGTATGATTCATTTTCTATAAACTGTGCATGTTTAAATATTGAGAGTGCTGTGATTTGTTTTGTTTTGAAGTTCCCATTACAGCACCGGGTTATTCTTATTTTGTACTTACTACCTGGAGGCTGGCAACCCTATCTTTTGCCCACTTGAGTCTTTGAGACAAAATCTTGAGAGTCTTTAACAAAACTGGGATGGGGGGGAACCACGAGCTTCAGGTTGTTCCCTAATAGCTGCATGCACATGGTATCCTACAAGCCGTGCAACCTAGGCTTGGCTATAAATGCATACCTATTCTCTCCAGGATCAGAGAAGCATGCCTGTTATATTAGGTGCTGTGGAACACAGGCAGGATAATACTGCTGCAGTCATCTTGTTTGTGGGCTTCCTAGAGGTACCTGGTTGTCCACTGTGCAAACAGACAGCTGGACTTGATGGACCTTGGTCTGATTCAGCATGGCTTTTCTTATACTCTTATGTTCTTATATCCCGAGACTTTTTCATTTTATTCCTGCTGCTCAACAGACAAGAGAAGGCAGGATCGGGAGGTTTCCTGCCACAGCGGGCAACACGGGAAGCCTAGAGAAGGCAGGGCTTGCATGTACAGGGAAGGCCTGTTTGGAGCAGCTGCTTCCATTGTAAGAGGATGCTTGCCTTGGAATAACATAAACTTTTGTGACTGGCCCCACCCCTGTGACAACCATAATATGGTGACCCCACCTACCCTTTCACAAATTTCCAAAGGTGTCCACAGGTTCAACAGGTTAGGGGTCCCTGATTTAAGTAAATATTTCAAAGTTAACCTGGGAGGTGTTAAGAGTCAATGCTCTGTAATGATTGGCACTAGCAGTTTGAGTATGCAAACCTGACCCAAGCCAAGACACAGAAAAAAAAAACAGTTAAACAGCTTATCTAAGAACTCAAGGACAATTGCTAAAATATGGGATCCTGGCATTTTTCACCTGTTAAATAATTGGGATACCAGTTTTAAAGAAAAGCGAATGAGGAATAATATATATGTGAGTAGGGCTGTCGATTCGGTTTGTCCAAACCAAAAAAACAGCCGAATTTTCCCCGATTCGGGGGTTTTCAGTTCAGATGGAACCGAATTCAAAAAAGGCGGGAAAACGAAGAGCCGAATTAGGCAAGTTCGGGCGGACTCCGAATAAATCCAGCAAATTCAGGGGCTCAGAATCAGCAGCATAACCATCAATTAGTAAGCAGCATTCTCCTGCGGCCAATTGGTGGCCAAGCTGGGTCTTCTTCTGGCCAATCAGTCGCGGTTGAGTGCATGAGCCCAGCTGCTGCGTGGCCCGGGGAGATAAAGTGTTTGTGAGAGTGAGAAATCCCCATGGGGGTGTGTGTGTGCACATTCGCGCCTTTCCACTGCTCCGGGGGGCATGTTTGGAGGTAGACGTTCCAAACTTTCAGCGTAGCTTAAGGTGACCCTTCTTGCAAGAACCCCAAGTTTTGTGAAGATTGGATCAGGGGGCAAGATATGGGGCCCGGAAGGGGTCCCCCCTCCTTAATGTGCATCTATTCCATTTTACAGCACATTTGCACCTTTCCATGGCTCCGGGGGGCATGTTTGGAGGTAAACGTTCCAAACTTTCATGAGCCCAGCTGCTGCTGGGGAGAGAAAGAGTTTGTGAGAGAGAGAGAGATCCCCATGGGGGGGTGCATGTGCACATTCGTGCCTTTCCGTGGCTCCCGGGGGGGCATGTTTGGAGGTAGACGTTCTAAACTTTCAGCATAGCTTAAGGTGACCCTTCTTGCAAGAACCCCCAAGTTTTGTGAAGATTGGATCAGGGGCCCCCAAGATATGCGGTCCCCCCCCATCCATCCACTGGAATGATTGCAAGCAGGCGCAATCCTGTGCATCTAGAGAGGAACACGCCTGCTTGCAATCATTCCAGTGGATGGATGGGGGTGACCGCACATCTCGGGGGGCCCTGATTCAATCTTCACAAAACGTGGGGGTTCTTGCAAGAAGGGTCACCTTAAGCTATGCTGAATGTTTGGAATGTCTACCTCCAAACATGCCCCCCCCCGGAGCTGCGGAAAGGTGCGAATGTGTTTTTTATGACTTTATTTGGCCGAATTTTTCCCCAAACTCAAATCTCGCGCCAGATTCCATGGAACCGAAGCAGGGGAGTTCGGACTTTGGCATTTCCCGGATCAAAACAGGCCGAATTTTGCTGGATCCGAATTTTACCGAATTTTTTTTTTCAACAGCCCTATATGTGAGTTTATTGTTAAATGGTCTTTTATATTGTTTCATATCATTGTGGTATAAATATCAAATGCATAGTTACAATAAGCAAATTAATTCTCATTAAAATAAAAGGACTAAATAAGTACTCCACCTCTTGGTCAAGCAAAAGCGCAGAGTCCCAAAACTGAGACAGCAGTGGTTGTATCTTTCCTCCCATTCTTCCCCTGGACAGATGATTGGCAGGATGGCATTTCTCCATAGAACTGTAAGCAACATGTTCAGGGCAAGCCACGATTACAGCATCTTGCCAGTGTATGGAAAATCCACAGAACAAGACAGTAAGAATCTGGGGATTTTGCCCAAGCACTGTGCAAAGTTGTAAGATCTCCCTCTCTGATTCCATCCCATATATATAATCTTATAAATCACAGAAGAAAACTTTGTTTCATTTCTGGAATTACATAATTACATTACATCATCATAATGGACTTGAAAACCAAGCAGGGCTACCTGAACTAAAGTGAACCCATACTTGGTCCAAGGACCAAGAGCACTATAGAGCAGGGGTCCCCAACCTGTGGGCATCTTTGGAATTCTGGCAGAAACTAGTGGACACAACCACAACATGGCCATTGTGGGAGGAGAAGCCACATATACAGAGGAAGCCAAAGTACAGGGGACAAGAGAAGTCACAGCTGATTCATGGGGAACCTCATGGGATTTTTCAAGGCAAGGTATGAGCAAAGGTGCTTTGCCATTGCCTTCACCTGCATAGCAGGAATAGTCTTCTTGGTGACATCAGGGCCCTGCAGGACCTTAAAGAAGAAGAGTTGGTTTTTATATGCCGACTTTCTCTACCACTTAAGGCAGAATCAAACTGGTTTACAATCACCTTCCCTTCCCCTCCCACAACAGACACCCTGTGAGATAGGTGGGGCTGAGAGAGCTCTTAATAGAACTGCCCAGCTGGCTTCATGTGTAGGAGTGGGGAAACCAACCCAGTTCACAAAATTAGTGTCCGCCACTCATGTGGAGGAATGGGGAATCAACCCCGGCTCTCCAGATAAGATTCCGCCACTCCAAACCACTGCTCAAAACCACTGCTCTTAACCGCTTCACTAGAGTTCTTTGGGACCTGCAAAACAGAACTATTCCACCAGGCCTACAGCTGAGGGCAGCTGTGAGTTTTATATAATTGCTGGCCTACCCATTTCCCCACCACCACCACCTTTTGCTATCTGTGGGGGTTAAATCTGCTCAACCAGTTCTGCAGTGGCTACTTCTGTGACTATGCGAGTGCCATCTTGATTTGATAGTTGTTATGATTGTTATGATTATTGTGTTTTAATGTTGAAGCTTTTATGGTTTTATGAGGTTTCAGATGTTGTTACCTGCTCTGGGCCCGGTCTGACTAGGAATGAGAATGGGCTATACATTTTTAAAAAATAAATAAATAAATAGCAACCCTGGTCTTCCATGGTGGTCTCCCACCCAAGTGCTCACCATGATTGATGCAGCTTAACTTCCAAGCTCTGACAAGATTTGGCTAGTCTATGATATTAGGGTGTACTCCTTGACTTATGAGCTTCAACTGCTCACTCCTGAATACGAGGCACAGGCAAATAAATGAGAGCTGTGATGTGAATAAGGAACAAACAATCTCTGCTGGTGTTCACATGGAGGTGGGGGGGTGCTTCTTGGCTGGCATAGTAGAAATTACCTGAGATGATGATTCTGAGGAAGGGTCAGGATTAGGATCATTCTGGATGGGAAGCTTTGGGAGGCTGGAATGAGCCCCTTCCCCAGGTCAACAGTTGCCTACCCAAATGCTATAGACAGTTGCAAAGAGAATGAAGTAATTTCAACAAAACCACATGCCATTATGTTCCCATCACTACAAATGATGCAGCATTTTCAAGAGCTTGTTACTGTAATTGTGAATTGGGTGAGTCATTTTGCAGTCTAAAAATCCATCATGGCCACATTATCTAGAGACATTTAGAGGCAACTCTTCCCGGACTGCTTAGCTACTCCATTGTTGCACAACATCAAATAAAATACACTTTTTAAAATCCCACTACAGTTGGGGAAATTAAAAAAAACAACCACTGTAATGTTGAGAATAAAAATCTAATTGGGTGAGAAAGCAAATATAATAACAATCAAGCAACAGTAAAATTTCATCAAGGGTGAATGTGTATATTGTCTTAATGCTAAAGATCCATGTCCCCTAGCATATCAATAACCTTTGAACAGAAGTGATCACATAAGTTGTTGTTGTCTATCAGGACTCTACCTCCCTAGTCTAGCATCCTGTCCAGGAATTTTCCAGTTTTAAAAGTGTGTACCTAGTGTTGGGACTAAAAGGCAAATTTGGGATTTTGTTGATGTACCACCCACTCTGATGTCTAATCATCTCCCTACCTGAGTTTGTTGAGGTGGTCTGGGGAGTAGGGCTGTTGAAAAAAAACATTCGGTATACTTCGGATTCGGCTGAATTCGGCCCATTTTTATTCGGGCCGTGCCGAAGTCCGAACTCCCCTGCTTCGGATCTCCAGAAATTCGGGGGGATCCGGAGTTCGGGGGAAAATTCAGCCCCCCGCGCGCCTTCAGGGGGATTCCCTGAAGGCCCTCAGGGGGGCTCCCTGGAGGGCGCGGCAGGTCTTCAAACAGATCTGCGCCTCCCGGCTGGGAGGCACAGATTTATTTAAAGCCCCCCCCCAGGGACTCCCGGCAGGGCTGGTGGAAGGCTGGCGAGACCAGACCCCCCAGACCCCCCAAACCCCCCCTTCCAGCCCTGCCGGGAGTCCCGGCAGGGCTGGGGGGGGCTTTAAAGGCACAGATCTGTTTGAAGACCCACCGCACGCCTCCAGGGAGCTTCCCTGGAGGCGCGGCGGGCCTTTTAAATAGATGTGCTCCTCCCAGCCGGGAGGCACAGATCTATTTAAAGCCTCCCCCCCAGCCCTGCCGGGACTCCCGGCAGGGCTGGCGGGGGGCTGGCAAGACCAGACCCCCCAGACCCTTCCAGACCCCCCCCTTCCAGCCTTGCCGGGAGTCCCGGCAGGGCTGGGGGGGCAGGGCTTTAAATAGATATGCGCCTCCTGGCCGGGAGGTGCAGATCTGTTTGAAGACCCGCTGCGCACCCCCAGGGAGCTTAACCCCCCCCCAGCCCTGCCGGGACTCCTGGCAGGGCTGGTGGGGGGCTGGCAAGACCAGACCCCCCCAGACACCCAGACCCTTCCAGACCCCCCTTCCAGCCTTGCCAGGAGTCCCGGCAGGGCTGGGGGGGGCTTTAAATAGATATGTGCCTCCCAGCTGGGAGGCACAGATCTGTTTGAAGACCTGCCGCACGCCCCCAGGGAGCTTCCCTGCAGGCGCGCGGTGGGCCCTTTAAATAGATCTGCGCCTCCCGGCCTCCCAGCTGGAAAGCGCAGATCTTTTTAAAGGGGCCGAATTCGCCGAATTTATTCCGGAACACCCCGAACCCGGCAAATTCGGCTCCCCGGTTCCCCCCCCTTTTTGAGTTCAGTTCGTCTGGACCGAAAAACCGTCGAATTGCGACAAATTCGGCTGTTTTTCAGTTCAGACCGAACCAAATCAACAGCCCTACTGGGGAGTGCTATTGAGGACCCCTAGACTGGCTGTCCTGGGGAAATCAGCATTCATGCTGATACTATCTTGTCAGGAGCAGCTCAGGATTTCATGATTTTCATGGGTCTGTCTCAAGTAATAACTGGCCCCACACACACTGTGTGGGCCACACTCTTGATCTGGTATTTTGTTCTGGACAGGAAAAAGATTATTTGAAGGTGGAGGAACTGAAGACAGTCCTTCTGTAATGGACAGATCACTATCTGCTGCAGCTGACAGTCATAGGGATACCAAGACTCCGCAGGGGTGGGGAATCAATTAAGATGAGCCACCACTTTGAATCAGATGGACCCAAATGGGTTTGTTATATTTTGGGGGGATTTTCCTGTTGATATGGTTGGTGCTTTGTTGATGCCCTTGTGGACCTCTGGAATGAGGAAATCCTATTACTTTGGCAATTGGACTCTATGGCATTTAAGTCCCTCCCCTCCCAAACCCCGCCCTCTTCAGGCTCTGCCCCCAAAACCTCCCGCCAGTGGCGAAGTGGAACCTGGTAACCCTAACAATCATGTAGGCACCATATTCACATAACCCCACCCCCACCCCTTCTTAAAGGAAAAATAGTGTGACTTGGACGCCACTCTGATTGTGAATTGGGCATAGAGCTCACCCTTCACCACCATGGTCATCTGCATGGTAAGGGGAAAGAATACACAACACCATGCTAAGAGAAGCACCACCTCAGCTATTGCATGAGCTGATGTTTTGCAGGAGGCTTCAGTGGATTTAAGTACCCTCTGGGGCACAGACATTACAAAGATGTATGTCAGAGAGACATGTGGGAATACAAAATAATTAATGCCGCACATAAATTTGTCTGCTAATTAAGGGTCATCAGAAGAGGCATTTACTTATTTCAAACCAAACAAGGATACAGAGGGCTGGGAACAAATCTCCGCAAAGGGATTTTCATAGTTGCAATAAGTGTAGAAAGAACAAAGGTGTAAACAACACTTAATTAATCAGGTAGCTTGATAGCTCAACCTCATTGCATTCATAAAACTTGAAGCAGAATAGTTATTGCTCCAGTAAAGCCTTTCTCATTTAGCATGCACCTTGGTAAATATTGTCATGCTTAATGAATTTTGTGTGCCAGGTAAGAATATTATAAATCAAGATATTCAAGGCAAGGGCAATTTTCTACAACCTATTTAACATTTTGATGAAGGAAAGATGACAACATCAGGTGTATGTCTACAAATACAAAACAATTCATTCTGCTTTGCTAAAGCATGCAAAGGTCCTTTAAAAGAATCTTATACCATAGCATTTCCCAAACTTGTTTTTTTATTAACGCTGGGAACTGGTCACTTCATTATGTCAACTTCTCAGATGAATCCTAATACTGTTGCCTCTTGTGTAAGTGTAGGCACATTTACTAACATATACTATCTGTAGCTGATTTACACTTTCCTTATTTTCATTCTTCCCCATAGGTCCCATCCCACACCACCCCATTTATATCTGTATTCATGATGAGGAATGGGCCCGTTACAAGCTTATGTTCCATGTCACCATTGACTTCATGTAGTGAGGTCAGTGACTGCCCTGTTTGGGATCACTGTCCATAAGAGAATGTAGCAAGGGAAGACATGACAAACAAAGGGGACCAACAATGGTGAGGATCATGGCAGTGCAGAATGAATGAAAGGTTTCTGGTACCAGGTAGCTTATGGTTAAACCAGATGAAACACAGAGAGTTGCCTGCAGTTTTCTGTCCACAAAACAAGCCCCACTAGGCTACAAACGTGCAGATCCTGGGTGGGTTTTCACAAGGGGGGATAGACACATGGTAATTAGGGAATAATGGAGGCCCATGGGGCAGAGTGGTAAGATGCAGTACTGCAGTCCAAGCTGTGCTCACAACCTGAGTTCGATCCCGACGGAAGTCGGTTTCAGGCAGCCGGCTCAAGGTTGACTCAGCCTTCCATCCTTCCGAGGTCGGTAAAATGAGTACCCAGCTTGCTGGGGGTAAAGGGAAGATGACTGGGGAAGGCACTGGCAAACCACCCCGTAAAACAAAGTCTGCCTAGGAAACGTAGGGATGTGACGTCACCCCATGGGTCAGGAATGACCTGGTGCTTGCACAGGGTACCTTTACCTTTACTTAATTAGGAAATAGGAAAACATTGTGGGGGGGATTAAACCCTCTAACTCAGCCCATGTGTTAGTTATTTAACAGGGGGGAAAGAACAAATAGAAACTTAAATAGATCGATGGGTTTGGAACTGTGAGGCAACATTCTGCAGTGGTTTCTGTCCTATCTGGATCACTGGTTTCAAAAGATTAGACCCAGTGTAAATTTTTCACTCACACAAGGCATGTTTTGCCTCCTTGGAGAATATTGCTTGGAGTTTGAAGTGGCCACATTTGATGGCAGAGATGAACACTCCAACTGGGCTGGAATGCTTCCCATTGCCTGGTGACTCAATGTGTTACTAGAAGAGGACTTTTTGGTGCCGTAGATGGTTCTGGGTTAGCTTCATGCAAGTTCAAGGAAAGAGACAGGGCTACTTCCCCAGAAGAAAGAAGGATGGCCCTTCCTCATATTCTCTCCAGTAGGGAAGCTACTTCCTCTTGGGCTGGTTCCTGGAACCAAGCATCTTCAGCCTCCAAGTCTTCAGATCCTCCCTTCCTTCTCCATGATGGTGGTGTTGCAAATGAGGCCCCCACCCACAGGGACCCCTGTGTTTGCACACCTCAAAAAGACATTTTAACCTAGCTGCCATATGCCTGGATAAAAAAAGTCCAGCTTGATATCAAAATGGGGGGGGGGGCTCTGAACTAGCAGAAATTTCCCATGGATGCTCCCAAATTGGAGTAGCCCACCTGATGGAATGCTCCAAAAAGCACATTATCAAAGGCCTTTTGTTCTCAACCTTTTGTTTTCAACCTTCCTTATCCAGCCTGCCCCCATGATTCAATCCTGAACCTAGGGAAATATCATCAAGTTGGTACTCAGCCCTTTGACAAGCTAGCCCTGAATTGGTCTCCCACCATGGTAACTCAGTTGCCCCACTTGGAATTCACATGCCTCTTCTCAAGTTCCGTACCCTGCACTCTTACCATTATGGATCCTAGTCCTCACCATTCAAACAACTATAAAAGAATCATCTCAAATCTCTCCAACATGGCAGCTGGTTTTGTACTTAAGCCTACTTCTCCAGCTTTGTGGTTTGGCTTGTTTTCCAGAACTTTGTCTTTTTTCTAAATCACTGAATCCCACACTTCGTGTCCCCAACTTCTTAACTTGTTTTGGTTTGGATCTCATTTCTCCCTGAATCAGCTTCCCTTCCCTTTTGCCCTGGATCATCACTCCCTATTCTCTTCTTCCCAGGATAAGACAATGTATATCTTTTTTTTTTTTACCATTTATTTTCCCCAAGATTCCCCATTCATCCCAACAAGGAAACAACCAAGGATAGCATTGCTAAGATTGCCTTACTGTATTCCAACACTGTTTCATGTTTTTGCCTTCTCTGGCATTTTACCTTTCTTGTGCTAGGATAATAAAGATTATTCCTTTTTGAGAGTCTATCTTGTTCTTCCTTCTTAATCAAAGTGCTGTATCAAACTGGGACTTGGGTGTACACCAGACTGTTTGACCCCACAGTAATTACCCCAGTGACACAGTCTGACCCCACACTTGTCGAGGACATGGGTATCAATTTGAGTAACAATGTCTCTGTCACATTATTGTCCCCATACCACTTCTTCCAGCTAATTTGCTCAGTCTCCAGGTGACCAGCTGTTCCCATGCTTTTTTATGCAGAGAGGGAGGGAAGGACAGCTGTACCAGTTAAAGCAGGGGTGGGGAACCTCAGGCCCGGGGGCCGAGGACATTTTTTGTGGCCCTCGGGAGCTCCTGGGCCCTGCTGCAGAGGCGGGGGGCAGGGCGGCCCTCCCAGAGGGTGCTTACAGTGGTGCTGCGGCGCCCTTTGGACCTCCTCTCACCGACTGTCGGCTGTTGAGCAGCAAGAGGGAGGGGGAAAGAGGCTGGCGGCTCCCGGCGGCAGAGCATGCATGCAGGAGCCAATTGGGCTTCGGGGGGGCCCTTTTGTGGACTCTGGGGAGGAAAAGGCATGGAGACTGGGGCCCAGTCGCGCGGGGCTCTGTGCGCCACCGGGTGTGTGTGTGGGCAGGGGAGGCTGGGGCCTGGTCGCGTGAGGCCAGCGTGTGTGTGGGGGGGAAGGCTTTTCTCTCTTTTCTTCCTCTTTTTCTTTCACTCTTTCTCCTTTCTCTCCCTCTTTTTCTGTCTCTTTCTTTGTCTCCCTCCGTCCTTTTCTTTGTCTCCCTTCATCCTTTTCTTTCTTTCTTTCTCTCTCTCTCTCCATTTCTTTCTCCCTTTCTCTCCCTTCCTCCCTTTTCCTCTTTCTCTGTTTTCCTTCCTCCCTTGCCGATCAACTGTGGGCTGTGCCCCCATGGCACCTTGTTTGCTCGGGCGCACTGATGGCTGCCCTTCCGCCTGGGAGGGGGGAGTGGGGGCACCCTGCAGGCCTTCTCTGTGTGGCCTCCCCTGGGGTTGCCAACCTCCAGGTGGTGGCTGGAGACCTGGCAACCCTAGCCTCTTCCCCCCCCACCGGGAGATCTACACCTGGTATGGCCCCTGAATGATGTCATAAATGTGCAAATGGCCCTTGGCAGGAAAAAGGTTCCCCACCCCTGAGTTAAAGGCTGGAAAGAATAAGCAAAAAGACTGTAAGTAGATTCAAAACCTCTCTACCCTAATCAGTCTACCAGAGCACCAGCAACAAAGCCAGCCAATATCTGGAATTTGGCCATTTTGAAAATGTGGTGTGACCAACTAATATTTCCTTGCCAAAAGGTGGGAACTGTCAGTGTTTTGGTAACTGAACAAGTCAAGTGTATATCTGAACACATCTTAAGCCTGAATGGTTAGTAAGTATTTTACTTTCTTCTGGAACTGCAGCTGTCAGCTAGCATCTGGCACCTGTGTGGAGAAGACCAGTGAAAACCCCAACCAATCTCAAACACTTTTCCTGTGTAGGAGATAATTTCTTGGTGCAAGGCAGTTTTGTTGTTGCCAGTCAGGAATGGGAGTAATGGTGCTTCTAAAAGAAGGAAAAAAACACAACCTCCCATGAACCAAGTGAGATTGAACCATGTTCTCACTGAAGTGAAAACCCTGTGTTTGGATTGTACCATTTAGACTGCAAGAAGAGGCTATTATGATGGAATCTTCTTCCATATGGAAAAATTCCCCACATGATGACTAGATGTCAGGAAGAACTATTCTAGCCTAGCTTAGTTTTCTACATGCAGATAACTTTTTATAGAGGAAAATCCAGAGATGTGAGCTCCTGCATGCTGAAGTAGTACAGCCCAGACATTCATCTATGCCTCAATAAAAACCACACCTAAAAGCCAGTACTACTATTGATGACCGATGCAAACAAATATGAGGCTACAGAAGCTTCAGGCAAGCAGTCAGAACCACTGCTGTAAATCATTCTGAAAATGGAGGGGTGAGGAAGTGAAATTAGAAAAAGAAATTGGCCATTTGTGTAGAGGGAATGAAGGTAATGGCTATGAGGGGAGGCAACAGTTAAGCCAATATCTTAATTGCTAGTTTATTTGCATTGGTTTCATCACCTCTGTAGCTCAGTGGCAAAATACTATGCGTGAGGTCTCCCCTGAGTCAATGCATGATCTTAAGAGAAATGGGCACAGCTTCATTATAACAACATCAGCTATGTTATTCATGAATTCAGATGCATATGGATATTGCGTGTACAGAAATGATGATTCACCTAACACTTTACTAAGAGCACTTGTCTTTGATTTAGTGCTATGAGCCAATCAGAGCAATTGTTTTATATTTTTCTGTTAAGAATGAGCTGATTAATAGGCAGATGAAACATATGGAGATAAAGAAGACAGGAATTTTGAAATCAAATGAGAACAATTCCTACTTTGAATTTTTGCAATGCACCACATAATTCTTGAAAGTAATGCATGTCCTTCTGTAGCTGTGTATATCATAGTGTGTATCCAGAGTCAAGTACCACTCTTTATGCCACTGTTTACTTTAGGTCAAAAAACACATTACAGAGACACCTACTATAACAGTACATGTTCATTTTGTAACATGTAAAGCGACATTTACTTGCACCAGGACTGTTTACAGAGCTGTTCTGTCAGGATGACCATAGCATCAAAGAGAAGCTAAAGTAGGTTGAAAATTTTCAATAGCCAAAAATCATAAACATTAGACCAGACATAAGGTTGGCATAACAATTAAAACAAGTATTGGATTGCTATATCATGTAGATTTCCCCCTTAATGTAGTCTTGTTACAGTTCTTTTGATCTGCCTACAAATAATCTGAAAGCTCTCCAGGAGAGCATCACTGTGCACTGAGACAGATGTTTGGGATGGATGGCTGTGAATCCCTACTAAATCTGTGAGCTGCTTCAAGCTTAACAGTGCTGCTGACTGAATAGGAAATACACACTTCCCATTCTTCCATGACATCATCTTGTACAAAATACAGTTTCCTCATTTTTCCTTTCAGAGAGAGGCGTAAGCTCTCTCCACAAAGGTGAGGACACATGTTCTCTGCATACTTATGCGTGGCTGGTTGGTTTTTTTTACATGCATCATTTGTATACTTGTGTGAGTTTACATTTAGACTGTTATCACACCAAATCCCAAAACTAATCTTTAAATCTTGAGGTATCTGTGTCACAGCTTTTGAACAAGAAACTCTGGATAAGGCTTGGGTGTGTGCTCCTTTAAAGCAGAACCATAGTGTTTGTTCTTATCCTACTATTAATGAAACTTGGGTTTCTTAAATTCTGTTTCCTTGTTTTTAATTCGGATGTGCGCTTATGGATGACCCAACAGGACAAGATAAGGAAATAAGCAAAAAGGGATAAGCTTTACACCTCATTAGAAGAGATGGACTCAGTAAATTTTGGAATCAGCATGCCAAGTATTGCTAGTAGTTGTTGCTAGCATGTCAGGAAGAATGAGTTTTCTTATTAAATACTGAATACTGAATACTGAAAAGGTCACATTTATACCACACTGACTAATAATTCATAGACACTATTGGATATTCATATGTTCATAGCAATAGGTAAAGCAAAAGTAAATGAACAAGTAGGTTAACTTAGAAAGCCAGTGTGGTGTAGTGATTAAGAGCGGTGGACTCTAATGTGGAGAACTGAGTTTGATTTCTCATTCCTCCACATGAGCAGTGGGCCCTAATCTGGTGAACTGGGTTTATTTTCCTACTCCTACAAATGAAACCTGCTGGGTGACCTTGGGCTAATCACAATTCTCTTAGAACTCTCTCAGCCCCACCTACCTCACAAGGTGTTTGCTGTGGGGAGGGGAGGTGACTGTAAGCCATTTTGAGACCCCTTAAAAGTAGAGGAAAAAGCAGGGTATAAAAACCAACTCTTCTTCTTCTAGATGACAGAAATCTTGGAGTATAAGCTTTCCTTTAATGATTGACTCATTTGACATAAGGTCTCAAGTCAGGCCACACATACTTGGGCTCATTCCATTTTTGCTCTATGTCCCTTCTTTTCAAGGTCCCCCAAGAACATCAGTGTGGCGCAGTGGTTAAGAGTGGTGGTTTGGAGCAGTGGACTCTAATCTGGAGAGCCGTGTTTGATTCTCCACTCCCCCACATGAGTGGCAGACGCTAATCTGGTTTGATTCTCCCTTAAGTGGTAGAGAAAGTCAGCATATAAAAGCCAACCTTCTTCTTCTTTATCATCATTAGTGTTAATGACAAATGTTTCCAAAATAGGATCCTTTTGTGCTGCTCTAGCAAGGTTCCTCTGCCACTGGCTGGAAGTGAATTTATCACTGTAGTTCCACATGTCACTTCACATTCCACTGTTTTCCATTTGACAACCTCCAGTTTCTGTACCCATAGGAAATATAGAAATTGAGCGCATGATGTTACTAGTGGATGATCTGTTCAACACTTGGGAGATCAGGTGATGGGCCCCAAAAGAAACAGCAGCCTCCCCCTCCCAACTGCCAATAACAGATACTTAATTTGCCTTTCCTGCTTTTTCCAGTGTGAGTCACCTTGGGTAGGCTAGCCTTCTTTGCCTGCCTGTTTTCCCCTTGCCAGCAGCCTTTCCTTCTTTGTGCCTCAGCACAAACTGAATCAGCCTAGAGAATCATGTATAACTTCCCTTGCAAATGCCAGAAGCAGCAGCCTGGCATGGCTGTGATAAGCCACTATGTATGGCTATGATAAGCCACTATGCAAGGAAGGGAATTGCAGAGGCAGAGAGAAAGAATGTTCTGAGTGAAAAGGAAGATGCAAGACCAGTCTGCCACAGATGCATCCTGGGATTGTGCTGGTCTCATCAATGAAAGCTCCAAGCTCCATGTTTGGGCTTCTCCTTGATTCAGACTGTTTGCAGCTGGGAATGGGAAGGATGCCCAGTATGAGTACACCTTCCTGCTACTTTCTACCCTTCTATTGTGCAACAGTCCTCCCTGCTTTTCTGTTTTTTGCACAGATCTAGGGCATGTCTTTCCTTTAGGGGAAAAGTTCCCCAAACCATTTTACAGCAGTACTACCACTGATAAACTAGAGAAACCACATCCAGCTGTCCTTTTCCCCTGACATTGCCATTTGAGGAACCTGGAAGATCTTCCTGAGTTCCCATTATAACACTGTTTTTGCCACTTTTGTGCTGCAAAAAGTCAGACTCCAGGAAGTTTTGGGTTGTTTTTGTTTTTTTAATCATGGGGTCAAGTGCTGGTGGACATAGAAATACTTTAATTTTCAGAAAGAACTCACAAGACATGGACCTGCCTGTGGCCCACTGAAGAAGGAATCTGTAACAGCTGGTATAGTCAGAGTGTTGGTGATAAAGACTGAATCATCCCACTGTTTCTTCCCCTGAAGTTAACATAACTTCATTATGACTTTGAAAGTCATTATGGTTGAAAGATGGTCTAAAAGGAAGGAAGTCAATAACTCATGAAACTGACTTGTCTTCGCCAGTAAATATGTCAGTTTTAGAGGGAGGAGGGAGGAATGGTAAAGAGTAATGGGTTGGGAGACCAAGTTGATATGGAGAAATAGTCGATGATGTGGTCAGTGACTCTGCTTTCCTCCATATCCATCTATTATCATCAACAAATTTCTCCATATCACCTTTTACAAAAGCACATTGTCGATTCACAATTGAAAATATTGCAATCCACTGGAAGCTAAATAAAACAAAGTAAAATCAGCACTTGAAAATGCTGAGATAACTATAGTGGAAAGGATGAAATATAACAGTTTGGTAACGAACATTGTCTAGACTGACAGTAATCAGTAAGTGAATGAACGATGTTAATATTAGAGAAAAAAATCTAGAATTGAAATATCCATTGATTAAAAGAGAAAACTGGAGGAGGATAACTATTATTCTTCAGTGGCTTTAAATGGCAGGCTAATGTGACAGTGTGGAACAACTTTGACTTCAGTATTAAAAGCCAGGTCAATTTCCTGGTCTGTCTGGCTGAGTTTTTAAGATTTTTAATGATTGATAGGCATCATTTTTCACAGTGGAGTCTAGAAGCTGGCTTGCTAGACACAGCATGCCACCTTCGCATGCAGTAAACAAATGCTTGTTGTGTCTGTGTGATACACTTATCTCAGCAATCTCTAGAAGGTTAATGGTGCCCCTCCAAGCTTGCAAATCCTCTACTATGATCATTATTGCAATCAGCTCCAACTCGATTAGTTCAATGAGCCACTCAACACTCACTTTGTAAAGCCCTTCCAATGTTCTTTCAGCAGAAGTGATCAGAACTGGGAGAATATGAGTTATTCTTCTGTTTCAACAGTATGTGCTACTGGTGTTATAATCCAGGTTTGGGTGGGGGGAGGCAAATCAAGAGCTCAAACTAACTGAAGCCTCTTTTTTCTTCTGCCACTGATTAACATTGTAAACATGTAAGCAAATCAGATATTAAAGGAACTTAAGCAATTGCATAGCCAAAGAGTGCAACAGTGATATAGACAAAAATTGATGAGTGTTTTAATATACCTGGACTACTAGCTCAGATATACATAGGTCTTTTATGCATGGGTTGAATCTCCCTGCTTGGACCTGGGTTCATCGTACATTAAAGTAACCCAGGTTGGGGAAACTGTATGCATTGGCTTGAATGATCAGGGACGAAACTGTGCGCTAATCGAACCACAAATACAGAAAAACAGTCTCCCAAGCTCAAATCAAGTCTCACCCCTTTAAATGCTGCTCTGTAATTGGCTTACTTTGCAGTGCTCCCTGTGAGAGAAGATTTCCTTCCCCCCAGACCCAACTGCCACATAAAAAAGCATTTTAAGAACAAAAAATGGAGCAATCTGAAAGAGGGGGGGATCCAAGCCTCGTTTTAAGAAAGCCTTTCTTTTGCTCAGAAAGAGCTCCAGGGTAGCAGGAAGCAGGAAGCACTTGAATCCCCGCATCTTTACACACTGCTGTGTGATTGGCTGTGAGAGAAGCCAATCTTCTGTTTTCCCCTGTTTATCTGCACGCTGCTTTTTACTGCTGAAAGTAAAAAGAGAAAGTGCCAAAGCAGGACTACAGCTGAACATCAAGAAAACAAAAGTAATGACTACAGGAGAATTACACAACTTTAAGGTTGACAATGAGGAAATTGAAATTGTTCAAGACTTTCTATTCCTTGGCTCCACCATCAAACAAAAGGGAGACTGCAGCCAAGAAATCAAAAGGAGATTGAGACTGGGAAGGGCAGACATGAAGGAGCTAGAAAAGATTTTGAAGTGTAAGGATGTATCACTGGCCACCAAGACTAGATCAATTCATGCCATCGTATTCCCTATTGCTATGTATGGGTGTGAAAGCTGGACAGTGAAGAAAGCTGATAGGAAGAAAATAGATTCCTTTGAAATGTGGTTTTGGAGGAGAGTGTTACGGATTCCATGGACTTTCAAAAAAACAAATCAGTGGGTTATAGATCAAATCAAGCCTGAACTGACCCTAGAAGCTAAAATGACTAAACTGAGGCTATCGTATTTTGGTCACGTCATGAGGTGACAAGAGTCACTGGAAAAGACAGTCATGCTAGGAAAAGTTGAGGGCAGCAGGAAAAGAGGAAGACCCAACGAGAGATGGATTGACTCAATAAAGGAAGCCACAGCCTTCAATTTGCAAGATCTGAGCAAGGCTGTCAAAGATAGGACATTTTGGAGGACTTTCATTCATAGGGTCGCCATGAGTCGGAAGCGACTTGACGGCACTTAACACGCACACACACACACACACACATGCTGCTTTAAGGAGGGGGTTGGAAAAGGGTGGGGAGTGATGGCGTGGGAAAGCTCAACCCGAGAACGGAATATGCACGCTCTGTGACTCTGGAATGAGCCAGGATGAATGGTTCAATTCGGGCCAGAAGAGGAATAAGAAAAGCCAGGTTCGTTTTGCGTCGAAACAGTGTTGAGTTTCCAAGGAATGAGATATCATGCATTACTGAAAAAATTTGATCCTGACTGAAACGGGGAATAAAGGAGGTTAAAGCGGTCATGCATAAAACACCATATACATCTTGTTTTATACAGCATCTTACTTAGATGTTTATTTACTTGCCAAAGTTCACTGTATGCTATATAAATGTATCAACAGGAAATTTTAAGTAAATTTTGAAACCTACGTAAGCTCATGAAAACCATGAGATAATTGCTTTCACTCATACCTATTTCCTTGAAGTTTGTGAACCACTGCATAGGGTCATTTCCCCTAATATTTACAGAATAAGTTTTCATTAAAAGAAGGAACTGAAGGAAATTCCTGTGCCCGCAACCTTTGATAGCATTCATTGGTAGATAGAAGAAGAGCTCGTTTTTATATGCCGACTTTCTCTACCACTTAAGGGAGACTCAAACCGGCTTACAATCACCTTCCCTTCCCCTCCTCACAACAGACACCCTGTGAGGTGGGTGGGGCTGAGAGAATGTAACTTGCCCAAGGTCACCCATCTGGCTTCGTATGTAGGAGTGGGGAAACAAATCAAGTTCACCACTGTGGGTGGTACAATATGGGGAGGAGCAGATAACTCAGTCAAGTAACTCTCAGAGCTTGGAGGAAGAGATGACTTCTCCCAGTTTTGAATAGCGGGCATGTGTGTGTGTGTGTATTTGTGTGTGCATGTATGTGAAGAAACAGCAGTTGTTAGTCTGGAAGATACGAAGCAGACAGAGCTATCTGATGGCTGAAGTACCTTGGGTTGCAGGATCTCTGGTTATCTGCTATGACATAATGCAATGCTGTACTTGTACAGTCATAAATAAAACAAATGTTCAAAACACAGATAAGTCTCCAGTGCTTTCTTTAATCTTAAAAGAACCAACACAGCTATGGGTGTCCTTGGGGTGTCTCCCCCCTTAGAGAAGCAGAAACTATATGACAATGTATACTTGTGAAATTACAAGGATGAATGTATGTGACTTATTCTTGGGGCCATCATAATCAGATAATAAGTAATAATAAAGGACATGAGTCAAGGGATTAAAGAGCACATGTAGTAGATCTTCAGTACATGTTCAAAACAAGACCATTAAATTATCAGCAGACCATTAGGTCTGTGCTTCAGGTCATAAGAACATAAGAAAGGCCCTACTGGATCAGACCAAGGCCCATCAAGTCCAGAAGTCTGTTCACACAGTGGCCAACCTAATTATCTATGCCTTGTGCATCTCTTCCCATTCCCTCTTCCATTCCTTTCTCCCATTTTCCTACTTCTTGGCCATTTGCTGGTTGAATAACCACTAGCTACATAAATGGAGATGCTGCATTGGAATCAGCATTCTGCTCTCATACATCAGAAATAAAACAATGGTGCTGACCATGCATAATTCTGATGCCATTGTGAAACTGAAGCTTGGAACAAGAGAAAAGTACTGGTCCACACATTGCTCTCAAGATTTGAGAACTTTGATGAGCAGAGATGTTTGGCAAAGGAATTGGATGCAGTAGCCAGAAGCAGAGGTCAAGACCTTAGTTTGCTACCCATCTTCAATCCATTGTTTTTGGTTTATGCTGCCTAACATAACCACTAATGACAACCATGTATATAAGGTCAAATGCCAAGTGGTTAAAATGGGTTGATGATGATACATCTATGAAAATGTGCAAAGCTATCTTAACTTCACGGAGAACATAAACGATGTACTGTATGATAGCAATGGAAGTGCCTAGCAATTACTAGCTAAGAAATTTAAAATAAAACATCAAATATGATAATGCCATTATATAAAAGTATAGTGCAGGTGCATATAGAATATGGTGTACAATTCTGATCTTCTGTCTCAAAATAGATATTGCAGACCTCAGTCTTGGAGATCTTACAAGAGAACATATGATCAAGGGAGAAGTATTAGAAAACAGGATTGCAAATGGGTTGTGACAAAGATTTATAAAGCTATACATTGTGTAGAGAGAATAAATTTTGTCTCATTTTCCCTAGACACAATAATAGAAATTACGGTCATCCAATTAGTGTTCTGGTGATCACATAAAAAGTAGCAAAAAATACAGACTTCCTATCCAGGAAATAGACAGTCGATAGCAAATATGAGAATGTTGATATACTTTGCTTTTCCTTGTATTTTGGTTTCCATAATGTAATTGGGAGGAGGTTGCAATTCAGATATGAATTCTGCTATCTCTACTCAGGACTGTTATTCTCTATACATTGCCCACATTAAAGTTCCTATTCTACTTTTTTCTGCTGATGCAGTTCTCCTATGATAGAGTAGCTGTAATATTAATTTGGAATTAAACACCTGAATGGCACCATGGATAGATCTTCCTCCACGGGTGAAAAAAATAAGATTGTTCTGGTAATAGGTTTGATCTTATTCCGTGCAAACTTAGGCTGAGAGAACCAAGAAAGGTTTGAAGAGAAAACAATACCCAAATAACAAAACTCCCTAACTTGTTCGATATGAGAGTTTGCTACAACCCGTTTTCAAAGTTCTAAATTGCTAAAAAAAAATAAAAAATGGTGGGACGATGACGACAGTATTTTAGATTTATTGTAGTTTATTTGCAACTCCTGTTCTAAAGAGCCTCAACCCCATCCTATTAATACTTGTGTCCATCGATGGTTTTGAATACAGTAAGGAGAATAAAATATCATCAACATTTAACCCCCGCCAGGTAGCCAGTAAAGCTTCATTGTTGCTTCCAATTCTAGTGTTTAAGTTGCCTGCTAAAGTAACCATTCATGACAATTCCCCACTTCCTTTTTCACTTAACCCAGCGGTTCCTGTTTCTTCTGTTTCTCTGTCTGCCCCCCCCCCCGTTAAAATGTATACAGATTTATTCTGACCCAACAAAGGAAGCTGAGGAAATGAAAAACCCTTCATTAGAATTTGTCTGAATATGGCACATGAGAGGCTGATACAAATTCACAACATATAAATTGTTTTATTTCACTCTTACAGGGAAATGTCAGGGAGGTTTCAGGTTTAAACTTGGCAGGTGAAAAGCAACAGGAATGAGGGAAACTTATATTCAATCGATAATTTGTCACAAGAATGTAGCAGTTTTGTTCTACCAACAGGTCCTCAAAGGGCAGCTTCTTTTCTTAGACATTATAAATATACAAATAAACAAAATAAATAAATACATTAGTAACAGAAAAAGAAAAAAGACTGTAGATACAGATAAAAAATACAAAAGCGAATTAATTTAACAAGGCAACAAAGCAACTGTGGAAAAAACACCTCTCCTAACACAAGTCTTCTATCACTTACCAGCACTGATCAATCCCCCCTCCTCTCTCCCTCTCTAATCCCATATAGATAATTAAGCTAAAGCTAAGGTTGGGGTCTTCAAAAGAAGGTCCCTGAAAGAAAAGAAAAACCCACTTGAGTCTGCTAAAGGCAGATTAGAGATTAAGCAGACCACAAGCCAGTGACCTTGAAAATAAAACCAGAAGATAAAACTGACTAAAAACAATTAAAATAAGAAATTCTCTGCAGGGTGCACAGCAAGACCGCCACCCAGGTCAAGCTATCATAAGAACATCTCTCTTTTTGGCAAAGTAAATGCTGTCCACGGTATCCAGGAAAGGTCATCCTGTTATTAAGTGGGGCTGTATCTCTCCAAAGTGCCCAGTACTGATCCAAAGAAGAATTTTTCTATTTTAAAAAGCATCATGGGGTATTTATGTACCCCAATATATTTCGGGGCTGGGACAATAAAACACCCCAATGACAAAATCAGTAGTTTTCTGGGGTTGTTTTATACCCCAGGTGCTTTTTTGTTTACAGAAAGGAAGCAGTGAGTGGCTGAACTTTGGGGATATTATTTAGTATTGTATTGGTAACTGTACCCTAGGAGGAGACCATCATACAACTGCTCCTATGTTCTAGATCCACTTCCCCTCAAAGTGCAGACAATGTTTGAGGCCCTTACTGAGGAGATGTTTGGTATGATGTTGCACAGAGCACAGTAGCCAAGGCCTCTGCAGCTACCATTTTGATATTGTTCAAGAAGCCCAAATGCAGACCTGCTTGCCTATCAATTGCTTCTCAGATCCTCACTCATTACTTTCACACTGAAAAGCTCTTATAGCACTGATGAGTGTTTGCATTTTTAACCTTTCCTTCTTGCACACTCAGATATGCAGTCATTCTATATGGGATCATAGTTAAATATATAATCACAGAATCAGACAAAGCAAGATTCAAGGGTTAGTTCAAGGGTGCTAGAAAAATATGGTTATGACCAAATGTATTTAAAAATGTAATTCACTTTCACCAGTTATGGCTATGAGCAAAGAAAGGACCAAGAAGGGGGTTGGTACCTGGAGGAAAATAAATTAAATAAGATACATATTCAGTTGACATGGACACGTTATTTCCATCTTTTTGTCATTAATTCACAATCTCTCACAGAGAGGATAATAAAAGATAATGAAATGTAGCAGTAAGTAAAGCTATGTTATTAAACAGGCATGAAGGAATGGAAAATGGATGTGGGGGGGAAGCAATAAGAATACATCCATAATAATATTACAACTGAGAATCCCATTAGCTCTACTTACAATGAAATTATACTGTCTAAAAGTAACTTGCAGGGTTAGGACATCTATGATCATGCAAGCTGTTGCATTGTAGATTACTTCAAGAAAGATGCTAAATAAGGAAGTAGTACATCATTATTTAATTTATTTAATTATTTAATCACACTCTCTGTACCAATTTTGAATTTCAAGGTGACTTTAAAAAATACAACAACTTTGCAATTATAAATTATAAAAACCCTAAACAGTTTTTTTAATTAACAAGCATAAATATAAACAACTAAAAGCATAAATATAAACAACTAAGAGATGCAATTTCCTGTTCTAATTTGAAAATTTCTGCACTGGCAGTTTCTATTAGAAGGGCCATAATGCATGGCAGCTACTGTCCCCAATTATAAACACTATTCAGCTACTTGGATCGAAAGATAGCTTCTTTATTGGAACACCTCTCCTAGTTATGGTCCAAGTGGCAAGACATTGGTTGGTGGCTGTTATACTATAGGAGTTCCAACTCTATGATTAGGAACCAGCTGCTGCCTAGGGATCTACCTGTCATTCGGATGACTGTGGTTGTTTGTTTTCACTGACACAATGAGTCTAGGGGTACATGACCTCATGATGTATCAGGGACACACCCAGGAGACAGAAGTAACCTGGGTGAAAGCCTTGCCATATCCAGTGTTGTTGGGCAAGGATGCACTTGACTTTCATCAAACCTTTCATACTGCGAGAGCCCCACTGAAAGTCCTACTGCAAGAAGACATACCAGAAGGGGCAGGGCCAAATACCCCCAGGAAGAGCTGGCCTTGGTGCTCAGACCTGCCTGGGGTAGCAATCTGAAATTTCTGAGGGCACAGGCCTAGGATGGCACCTTGAAAGCCATGAGGATAGGATAAGTCAAGTTTATTTAAAACAGTCATAGACCAGAATATAAATAAGAACACAATTATTCCATAAGTAAAATAGCTTACATACTACCAATATATATCTTGTTAAAATACGAATTTACATAAGGCATCTTTATACGCCACTCTGCCTTTTCTTAATTTTAAGAACCAGCCAACCAAAGTTTGAAAATGGTGATGGTGAGGGAGGGAGTGGTTCAGGATGAATGGCAGGCCCAAAAGTTGCCCCTGTATTGTACAGGAAAGAGAGCCTGGTACAGGCTTTCCCCAGGGTGGATGATGGTGAGGCAGCTACTTGTACCAAAATAGTACAGGGGGGATGTGCTAACCTTCAACTATGACTATTCACAGACAGGGCATCAAGGGGCCAAGAATTCATTGGCCATCTCTTGGACAGCCCTGTCCTGGGCCCCAGTTCTTCAGAAGCCGGACTTTAACTGGTCCTTCATTGTACACACCGATGCTTCCAACTCCAGACTTGAGGCAGTCTTATCACGAGAGACAGAGAGTAGGGAGCATCCTGTCCTGTTTCTTAGTTGCAAGCTACAACCAGCTGAAACAGAGTAGGCCACAGTGGGGGGGAAATCCCTGATAGTAAAGTGGGCAGTGAAGTGGGCACTACAATACTGCCTGGATGACAATCCCTTTACCTTGGTGATGGACCCCCATCCAATGGATGGCAGGTATGGAGAACAATTATACCTGCATTTTGCTGTGGTGTTTGTCTCTTCTGCTTTTCAACTTCACCATCCTTCACAGGTTGGGTACCTGCCACATCAATGCAACTATATATCTCAGCTGTTCGAGAATGAGATCCCACCAACTCATGCCTCTGCCATGGAGGGGATGTGTCCAGGGCCAGTTGGCACCCCAGACCTCTTTACAACCCCTCTTTACAGCAAAAGAAGAAGCACCCAGAATGCCAGAAATGAAGAGGCGCAGGTGATGTACTTACCCACCACTGATGAGGAGCTGATTTGGGAGTGCAGCTCTGTCATGGCAAAATAATAGCTGCAGAAGGAAGCAGGGAGGCAAGCCGTGCCACATGGTTACCTGTGGCCTAATGAGCTGTTCGGAGATTGGGGCCAAGGAAGGAAGCCCCACAGCAGTTGAGAACAAGGGCTGACCCAGCCAAGGGGTAGCAGAAAGGGCCCTGGTTATAAATCTAAATCCTAATACAGTAGTACTCTGTTGCTGTATTACTTAAAACATCCATACTTACACAATCATATTTATACTGATAGATAAAAAACTGCCTACAAGATACTATGGAGACATTTTTTTAAAGTTTTATTTCCAGCTTGAGTTTCTTTGCTGGAATTGAGCCAACTGATTTTCATAACAGAATATTTTTTTAAATTCCACAAGAAGAAAAATCTGTGGCTCTCTAACATAGCGTTTATTGGAAATGGACACCGAGTGGATAATCTGTAGGCATGTGAGTATTAAAGTGTAGAAGAAGAAACATAATTGTGACACTTTTCTTTATTTCCCCCAGGAAACAGAGAACTGAAAGATGAATCCATTTCAAAGCTTTTTAAGGAGAGCATTTCAAGCATCAAAAATTATATTAGTAGTGCTAAATGGGCTGAGATCTCCAGCAAACCACAAGGGGGAGGGAAAGCTAACTAGCACAGCAAAAGTCTCAGAAATGCTGCAGCTCCCGTAAAAGCCCAAGAACATCAAGCCAGACTAAAGGGTTTCCCCTGTCCTACCTGGTCATGGTCCAACTAGGATTGTCTACCCCCAGGTGGGGCCAGGTCATCTTCCAGAATTACAAATGATCTCCAGACTATGAAGGGTGTAGAAAATGGCTGCTTTGGAGGGTGTATTTGATGATATTATACTCTGCAGACATCCCTCCCTAGGTTTTGCCCCCAAATCTCCAGGGATATTCCAACCCAGAGTTGGCAGCCCTAGGTCCAGCACTAATTTCACTGGTACTCTTGAACTCACTGGGATTTATGCTTTCTCCTTCATTCTGACCGAGAGTGAAGAATTTGGGCATTTCATATGTAATATTTCTACTGGATGCACTGTGTGCATTAGCCTTGAATATGTCTCTGGAGAAGCAGCATACACACTCGCCAAATAAATAATAATAATGAAAACTCGACATTTGACATCATCTGTGTTGCAATCAAACTAAAAACTATTTAATGGCATTCTTGTTACTTTGCCAGTCAAATTTATCAATTCAAAATTTAGAATGCATGTATTTCTGCATTTGTGCTGTTTCCTTAATACAGCCAGTATTTCAAACACTTTCCTTTCATAAAAATATAGCATCCCTTTACTACTTTTGAAAATGGACGACCTAATGCATGAACCTCTGTCTTGTTCGAAAGGTAACAGGTGCATAAGAAATAGGCAGAAAAAAGACATAAGAATTGCTGGAGTCAAGACTATGCTAATTAACCAGCTTCTTTTATGCACTCCCGTTTCAAGAAAATTGACAGTTACAAGGTTAGTCTTTTGCCTAATGGTTTACACTTGCAGATGTAAAATAAACTAATTATCTATGGTGTGTGTGTGTATGTGTGTATATTTATGAATGTGTATAAATGAGTTTCCTTTACATCTTTATATATAGCAACTTGTTTTATAACTACATTATTTATTTATTTATTTATTTATTTATTTGAAAATTTATATGCCATCTCTCCAGAAACCTGCTTGAAGTGGTTCACAACTAACACAATACATCAAGACCAAACAAGCCATTCAAAACAAGCCAGTGCATTAAAACAGCATAAAAGAAATATTGAGTAGCCTAAAATGATACTCATAAAACAGTTCTTAGGCAAGAAATGGGCCATAAAACAGCTTAAAAAAATGGAGCCTCTCATTTAAAAGCCTCTTTTGGCCTGGTGCCTAAAAAAATGCCAGTCAATGCTCAAGGGCAGTGGTCCCCAACATGGCACTGGTGGACGCCATGGTACCCACTAACACTTTTCCTGGTGCCTGCCAAGTGTTTTTAGAATGTGAGTGGGAGTTAGGTATGTGCACCAGTTTCTCAGTAATTATTGGATTTGTTGAATAGACCCAGATATTTTAGTGTGGGGAGAAAAAAAGCCAAACCCCCATACCAGGTTTTCACACTTTATCCAGAAATTTGATTTTTTTTCAGGTCTATTAAACCTGAACCCAAAAAATTCCACACTGCATCCAAAGTCCACATGGACTCAGAGATGGCAGGTGACGCAGGATTGAACGCCAGGGATTCCCCCAGTCTTTTTTTAAAAAATTGCGGCAGGGCCAAAGCAGCCCAAAAATGCCAACAAAAACAACAACATTATCTGGGAACAGCTTTTCAGCTCCCTTAAATCATGCATGGGGATGCTCTGGGATCTGGGCAAAAACTCTACAGTAAAAGTGGCTTCTACCTTAGAGTTTTTGCCCAAATACCATAGCATCCCTGTGCAGCAGGTGACACAATGATGTCACTTCTGCTGCAAGTCAGAAGTGACATGACAGTGGCCTAGACATCCCACACACATACACACACACACACACACACACACACACACACTGCTGGTAAGTCTCCAGTTGCCATGGGGTACCTGGCAACCCTAGCCTAGAAGGATTTCTGATTAGACACTGAAGATCTGATCGGCTATGCACATTTTTAAAAACCACTGCTGTGGCAGCATCTGCCACCACAGCACAAGGATCTTTCCTGAAGGTAACTTGTATATATGCAAGAATCTGTTGATTTTAAAAGCATCCTGTTAAGCAGAGCTTCTGCTTGAAATGTTGTTACTATTAGAGTTATGCATGACCCCACTTCCTGACATTATGTGGTTGGCTTGGCATCCTGTCACAACCATTTTGTGGTTGCGTCCATCACCCTGTGTCAGAAGGTGCCCACATGCTCAAAAAGGTAGGGGGCCCCTACTCTATGGAGAGGCTATTCCAAAGATAAGGCACCACCACAAAAATCCTGTCCCTGGTTGCCACCTGTCTCACCTCTGCAGGTGGAAGGACAGAGAGCAGGGATTCAGAAGATAGTCTTAACTGACAAGGTGAACAGTACATGTGTGTGTGTGTGTGTGTGTGTGTGTGTGTGTGTAAAGTGCCATCAAGTCGGAGCTGACTTATGGCGACCCCTTTTGGGGTTTTCATGGCAAGAGACTAATAGAGGTGGTTTGCCAGTGCCTTCCTCTGCACAGCAACCCTGGTATTCCTTGGTGGTCTCCCATCCAAATACTAACCAGGGCTGACCCTGCTTAGCTTCTGAGATCTGACGAGATCAGGCTAGCCTGGGCCATCCAGGTCAAGGCATTTCTATGCTACATTTCCAAAAACCTAAAACTTTGCATTTCAAGAATTGCTAACAATTATGGTTTTTATTCCCCACTCCTTCACATGAAGCCTGCTGGGTGACCTTGGGCTAGTCACAGTTCTCTCAGAATTTTCTCAGCCCCACCTACTTCACATACATACAGATGTATATATGTATAAAATATATGTTTTAACTTGTACTTTTTAGCGGTATGTATAAACCTAAGTGGTGTAGTGGTTAAGAGTGGCAGATTCTAATCTGGAGAACTGGGTTTGATTCCCCACTCCTGCCCATGATGCCTGCTGAGTGACCTTGGGCAGTCATAGTTCTCTCTGAACTCTCTCAGCCCACACAGAGGCAGACAATGGCAAGCCACCTTCAAATATCTCTTGCTTTGAAAACCCTACAGTTCACCATAAGTCAGCTGTGACTTGATGGCAGTTTCCACCATATAAACATAAGTAGGGCTGTCGAAAAAAAAATTCAGTAAAATTCAGATTCGGCAAAATTTTTGCCCGTTTTGATTCGAGAAATGCCGAAGTCCGAACTCCCCCGATTCGGATCCGTGGAATTTGGCATGAGATTCGGAGTTCAGGAAAAAATTCAGCTGAATAAAGCCATTTAAAGCACATTCGCGCCTTTCCACGGCTCTGGGGGGGCTTGTTTGGAGGTGGAGGTCCCAAACTTTCAGTTTAGCTTGAGGGGACCCTTCTTGCAAGAACCCCCAAGTTTTGTGAAGATTGGGTCAGGGGGCCCCAAGTTATGGAATAAACTTGGAATAAAAACACAAATGTGTTTTTAAAGGCTGTATTCCAATGGGCAGATGGGTGGGGGACCCCTTCCGGGCCCCATAATTCGGGGGGGCCTGACCCAATCTTAACTAAACTTGGGGGTTCTTGTAAGGATAGAACACACTGTGGAAAAGAATCAGTATTAGTCAGCTGCCAGCACCCAGGAACGAGTAGAAAACGGGGCGGTATTTGGACAGTACTGAGTCTACTTTTTGGCCTGGGAAATCACCCTCCAGAACAAATTGGAGGTTTGTCCCCTGGGGCTCAGGTGTCTGAATGACTCCGCACAGCCTCGGCCAATACAATAGGTGACCATGTGCGATGGTAGCACCGCAAGAGAGTGTAACCGATTATAATTCGCTCACACTGTTCATTCACTGCTGCATGGATCACAGTGCATGCCACCACCCAGGCTGTCCTGTCTCCTCCTCCTGTGCTGGCACCACTGTAATTAAATTGAGAAAGATGTGAGAACATGTTTCCCCGAGTCAATGCACACTGCACCTTACTTCGTGGTTTTATTTTGTCAGGTTTCTGTGGAGATAAACCATTACCACATAGACAGGGACATGCAGGAGAAATGTTACACTACAATTCATATTTGGAGTACAGACCATGTTGGTGTGAGTGCTGGTGATTGCTCACGCCATGTGCACAAGGGAAAACCAAAGTTAGAAAGAGGTGCACGACGCTACTGTAGGTCCAACTAGTACTGCATGTGCTTGCATGTGGCACTCTGGAAAGCCTTGCAGAAGAAGGAAAAAAACCTGAGCATGCCTCTACCCGGACTTTCCATTGTCCTCCTCCTGTGCTTGCACCACATGATTTAAAAGGAGACACATGTGATGAAATGTTTCCAGGCATCAAGGCGCATTTCATCTACATTCTTTGGTAGACACAAGAGGAATTGGACTAGACTAGCCCCATGCTTGCATTAAAAGGGCAGACGTTGGCATCCCCCTGTAGGTTTGTTAGCTCACCCACTTGCGGCCCATCCTATGCTTGTAGCAGTTGAAAGCACAGATTAATCCTACCATTGCTATCAATAAAAGCGCTTAACATTGCTGGTATATGCACTAGGAGTATCAATCACTAACTATTGCGAACTTACCTTCCTCTTCCACCACTGAGACATCCCGCTCGGCAGTATCCGGCGACGACTGCTGGCCACGCCCGCGTGGCTGCCGTTGCGCACTATCCCCAGCATCCTCCTACTTTTTCTAGTCCCTCTTCTACTGTGAGGGTGTGATACAAAGATGGAAGCAACATGCAAAGCATGAACACTTCTAACTGGTCTACATTTGTCAAATGAGAATATCTTCATTTATTTTGTTCTCATTACACAGCCAGGAGATTTCTCAGTTCCTTGGCAGCTTAAGTGGCTTGGTTGTAAGGAACCTAAAGATCATTATAAAGAACATTTCCTCAAGAGTCATTAAAATAAGTGCAGCAGACACCCTTAGAAAATGTGTGGTTCAGTTTAATAGAACTAAGCATCTTTCATTCCTTGCAAGTTCATTGCTGAGAAATATTCTTTTTTTTTTTTTTTTTGCATTTAGATATTAGGAATGAATCTATAACTTGCAAAAGCACTTGATTCCTGCTCTGCTCCTGGAAGAGTAGGTTTTATTCCAATTATCCAAACCATTGGCTGCCAAAGTATTGTTTTTTACAAGCTATGGACGAGAGAAATTAGTTACAGAAACAAATTGCCTTGTTGTGCTTCTTTTCTCATGTGTAATTATTTTGGAAAGACACTTGATTTTTTCATTATCTCTTTTATTCAAAGGGCAAATGTACACTGAAAACTTCCTAGGACTTCAAGGTACTGTTTGCTTTCCTGCTTCTAGTTAGTTTATTTTTTTAAGTAAAATAGTCATATAAGATAATGAAAAGCAAATTGTCCGAGCATATATTTAATCTTTTGTGCAAATGAATCTAACCATAATGTAAATTTCATGAAAGAGAAGGCTCATCCAGGGCCACCAAAGTCTCATCCATATTTCTGACAGCATCTTTCACAGAAGTTAATTTTGAAGTTTACATTTCCCCCAGCGATTAAGGATTTGGCATTCTTAGAATATCTTGATCCATTTGACTGGAAGCATCCAATAGCAACAGGAAGGAATTCTGGGAATGGTAAATGACCAAATCCTAAAGGCAAATGCCTGATCAAACAATCAGCACAAATAAGTTATTATTTCAATGTTTCAGTAAACCAAGAAAGGGGAAAAAATGCAAGGTGACTGGTGAAAGCTTTACTGTCATGTATGGCCCCTACGACAAGAGTCACTGGAAAAGACAGTCATGCTAGGAAAAGTTGAGGGCAGCAGGAAAAGAGGAAGACCCAACAAGAGATGGATTGACTCAGTAAAGGAAGCAACAGCCTTCAATTTGCAAGATCTGAGCAAGGCTGTCAAAGATAGGACATTTTGGAGGACTTTCATTCATATGGTCGCCATGAGTCAGAAGCGGCTTGACGGCACTTAACACACACACTCACACAGCCCCTACACATTTCTCTGTTTCAGCTATTTTGCTGAACCTTTCCACAGCAATTGAGTTCTACTCAGATGCCACAATTAATGACAGATTGTAAACCATGGTTTGGTTGAACTGCAGTTCAGCAAGGTGTCTGAATTCTTCTAACCAAAAAATTGCAGCTGAACAGTGATTTTAAACCATGTATACATATTAAGTGCCATCAAGCCTCTTCCAATTTATGGTGACCTATGAATTAATGACCTCCAAAACGTCCTCTCATTAACAGCCTTGTTCAGGACGTAAATGGACAACCATGGCTTCCTTTATAGAGTCAATCCATTTCATATTGGGTCTTCCTCTTTTCCTGTTGCCTTCCACTTTTCCTAGCATTATTGTCATTTTCCAGTGCATCATCTTTTCATAACGTTACCAAAGTACAGTTCAGTCATTTTAGCTTCTTGGGAGAGTTGATGTAGAAACCACTTATTTGTCTTTTCAGCTGTCCACAGTATCTGTACAACTCTCCTCCACATTTCAAAGGCATCAACTTCCTTCCTTCCTGTCAGCTTTCTTCACTGTCCAACTTTTATAGCCATACATAGTAATGGGGAATACTATGGTATGAATTATCTTAATCTTGGTCACCAGCGACACATCCTTACACTTAAAGATCTTTTCTAGCTCCTTCATGGCTGCCCTTCCCAGTTTCTTTTTTTTTAATATATTTTTATTATTTTTTCAATAATAAACAACATTACATTTAGACATACACACTCTATATCAATAAAGATAACCATTACAAATTCATGGATGTATGTCTTCAAAATACAATCAAAAATAATTCACTTCCCCACCATCTTCCTCCCTCTCTAAAATATCTAAAATCTCCTTTGCATCCATGCATTCTAATACATTTATAAGTCACCCTATTTCATATTGTACTTTCCCCTTATCCAATATATTCAATATTATTTATACCAAGGAGAGAAAAAGAGAAGAAAAAAAGAAAGAAAAGGAGAAGAAAGAATAAAAGAAAAATAAGAGAAATCTCACTTTCCTCATATATTCATCTCAAAATACATGTGTTAATCTAAAAAGAAAAGCAAAAAAAGAGGATTAAAAAAAAAGATATACAATCTTGTACAAAGATAATGATTATAGTATTTTCCCTCTACCCCCCACCTTTCCCATGTTGGAAATCAAATTAGTGTTCTTCCTGCTTTCTCAGCCCTTCTTCTTATTCTTTTTCTTCTGTCGGGAGTTTCTATCGCCCATCACTTTTTTGCTCGAAGTAGTCTCCTTTCTGGAACAGTCAATGCCCTGTGTTTCGTGAGCTATAAAATCTTCCTCCTGTTTTCCAAGAACATGAGTTGATAGCTCACTGTTTCTTGTCAAAAAAATTTCCACGTCTGCCAATGAGTTGATAGCATGTTTAGTTTGTTTATAGGTAAAGGTAAGACCTTGTGGTAGCAACCAGGTATATTTTATTCCTTTGTTTCTGAGTAATTCAGTAAAATCTTTGTATACAGCTCTCTTTTCCATCAGGTGACGTGGAATATCTTTGAGAATTATCAGTGGTATATTATCAAATCTCAGTTGATTCTCCAGTTGAAATTTTATGATAATATTTTTCATCCTGATGTCAAAGAAAGAGATCAAAATTTCTCTGGCTTTTGCTTGTACCCGTGTTGATAAAGGAATTTTATATATCTTATTTATTGCTGCATTCAATTCTTGTGCAT
Source organism: Euleptes europaea (assembly GCF_029931775.1). Lineage (NCBI taxonomy): Eukaryota > Metazoa > Chordata > Lepidosauria > Squamata > Sphaerodactylidae > Euleptes > Euleptes europaea. The sequence continues at coordinate 60,188,220 of NC_079316.1, read as the reverse complement.
TTAGATGGAATATTTCAGCCAGTGATTTAATGATGTCATCTCTGGTAGCCCCCAGTCGTTCCGGATAATTGCATATGCGTAGATTATATTCTCTTTGCTGTAAATCCAAAATAGCAAGTTGATCTTTTATTTGCTGTTCCTGAAGTTGTATAGCATCAATTAGTTGTGCCTGGGAATTCATGTCTTTCTTAAGCCTGTTGACATTATCCGTGTTGTTGTTAATTGAAAGTTGCATCTTATTCATACTCTCTTTCATCTGTGAAACTTGGATTTTTATTTCCTTAATCTCATTTATAACATCAGCAAACTGTTGAGAAATGATTAAAGTGATTTGTGCAACTGATTGCTCTTGTTGCTTGGAGACCTGTTCAAACTTTTTCTTAACTAGTCCATTTATCAATTCATTTTGCTCAGCCAGCATTTCCTGTATCTTCTGATAGTTTATTTCCATGATTGTCTGTGGCTTTCTCCTTTTCCCCGACCAGAGATAAATGTAAGCAGGCAGACCGATTCAGTAAAGTTGTAGAAAGAATCTGTTAGCTTTAGTGCTGTTTCTAGGCAGAACTGGAAGATGCAAGGATGTAAGCCTTCCGTGTCTCTCACTCTGATACAAGGAGTAGGATGTATTTTGATGTTGCACAGAGCGAGGCACACCGGCACGGCCCTCCTCTTTGATTTCCAAGTCCTAGAGAAATCTCTTCCTGGAGGACTCTTCCAGACGGGGAAAACGAAAGCTAAGAATATTCCTCCTCCCCTTCACACTGCAGCTGTCGATTGGAAGCTATCAATGCCACTCAAATCTTCCAGGTTGTTTTTGTTTGCCTGCTAATTCAATTTATATTGTTTTAAACAGACTTTTTAGCAGGATGTTCATTTAAAAGTCTGGGTGGTGGGGTGTAAAGGCTTAGTTGGATTTTAAACAGTTCCAGTTGTTCAAATCCTTGGTAGTAAGCAAAAGGAATTCTAGTAACTTACATGGAGCTTGAAAGACGGGGTTTCTCTTTCATTTGCTTGTAAAATTTATTGGTGTAATGTGAAGGGGACCACAGCTTCTGTTCCTCGAGGCGTTTTATGGCGATGAAATCCTCCTCAGCCGGCGGGACTCAAACCATCTCTCCCCCTCTGCAGGAGGGGGGAGGTTGGGAGTCAAAACCGCTCTTCTCGGCAGCAGGAAGTTACCTGCATTCCAATCCCCTGTTTAGGATCGGAGACGGGGCTTATGAAGGGAGCCCCTATTTAAAACACCTCTCTGTTCTTCTGAGCGAACTCAGAAGACATGGCGCTGGGTCGGCATCTTCACAGGAAGTCCCCTGCCCTTCCCAGTTTCAATCTCCTTCTGATTTCTTGGTTGCAGTCTCCCTTTTAGTTGATGATGGAGCCAAGTAATAGAAAATCTTTAATAATTTCAATTTCTTCATCGTCAACCTTAAAGTTTTGTAATTCCCCAGTAGTCATTATTTTTGTCTTCTTTAGGTTCAGCTGTAATCATGCTTTGGCACTTTCTGATCTAACCTTCAGCAGTTGTTTCAGGTCTTTGCTATTTTCTGCCAGTAATGTGGCGTCATCTGCCTATCTCAAATTGTTAATGTTCCTTCCACTAATTTTCACTCCATCTTCATCTAAATCGAATCCACGTTTCCTTATAATACGTGCTACATAGAGATTGAAGAGATAGTGACATAAAATACATCCTTGTCTGACACCTTTGCCAAATGGAAACCATTCTGTTTCTCCATAGTCTGTTCTAACACTAGCTTCTTATTCAGAGTACAAGTTTCACATCAAAGCAATCAGATGTCTCGGCACACCCATTTCTTTTAAAACCATCTAATACTTTTCATGATCCACACAGTCAAAAGCTTTCTATGAAACAAGCTGATATTCTTCTGAAATTCTCTTTTGTGTTCCAATAACCAACATAAATTTGCAATATGATTTCTAGTGCCTCTTCCTTTTCTGAAGCCATCTTGAAACATCAGGCAACCCTACATTCCAGAGAAAAAGGATGCTATCAACTCCCACAGTTCTTCATGGCTTTGTGACTAGGCACAGAACCTTGAGGTTCTGAGACTTTGAAATAATTGCAAATCATGGTATCAGAACTCTTGAAGCAGATTTTTAAACAGTAGATTAATCCACATCATTTGTGTATGTAGTAGGAAGCAGGAAATCTAAAGCTGCACCCTTTGATTTCAAAGAAGATTAAAAGGAGATTATCCAGTGTCCATAATCTGGATTTTTAACAGTGAACACAACATGTGTTTTCACAGATTTATTTGTTTAAAGTTGTATACCTTTTGGTGGTTGTGCCTTTTTGTATAAGTCCAAGTCTTCCTGCGTAGCATAACCACAAGGCATTTTGCACAATATCAAACTATCAATGCAGTAAAAACTCCCACAATACAGTGATATGAAAAATAAAACAAACAAGGATTCATGACTCTCACGGATCATTCCAGACCACCTGTCAGCTCAAAGTGTTACATTTTGCCACAATGAAAGCTAGTGGGGCTGCAGCAAAGTGGTTATGATGTTACACTAGAATCAAGAAGATGCTCTCAATCAAGCAACCAGGGTGACTTTCATGACCCTTGATTATTTGTGGTGAAATAACCATTTTCTGTTTGCCCATTTTTCATATTATTGTGGTGTTGTTATTTACATGCATATTTGATATACATTTATGATATGAAACTTGTATTGAGTTATTTAATTTTTGGATAAGTATTGAGCTGGTGCTGTGGGTTCTCTTAGCCTCCAGGTACTAGCTGGAGATCTCCTGCTATTACAACTGATCTTCAGCTGATAGAGATCAGTTAATTTGGAGAAAATGGCCGCTTTGGCAATTGGACTCTATGGCATTGAATTTCCTCCCCTCCCCAAACCCCGCCCTCCTCAGGCTCCACCCCCGAAAACCTCCTGCCAGTGGTGAAGAGGGACCTGGCAACCCTATCATGGAGCGAGTGGTAGTATTTATATTCCACTGGGCTCCTCAGAGAAAGAAAGGACATGATAAAAATGTGATTGATTTCAAGCTGTAATTGTGCTCCTCCCAATAGGTCTCCTAGCAGTCCTCTCAGGAATATGATCCATTACAGCCCAGGTCCAGGCCCTTTCTGTTGCTGCCCTTCTGCTGTGGAACAGCCTGGGACTACCCAGGAAGGCTGTAAAACAGCTAATTAAGAGAGCTCATGGGGCAACTTGAAGGTCTGGCTTATTTGTTTAATGATATGTTTTATTTTTTTAACAGAATAATTTTGCACAGTCGTATTTGTTGTTACTAGCTTTAGGTCCTGAATGTGTTAGAGAAAAGTAGTGCCTATAAATATGCCAGATAAATAAATAAGCAAGTAAGTAAGTAGGAGTCTTTATGGTGGCTTTGTAGCTGTTCACAGCATATGGGTTACCAGTGGGACTGCTTTCAGTTGTAGCCAGTTTGATATGAACATCTCAGGGACTCAGAAATGAGCTAGGCCCCCAAAGAAGCTACACATTTGTGTGTATGTGTGTTATTTCTTCACATATTTTAATTTTTGTCCTATATCTTGTACATCACCCCATAAAGAAATAGTTTGTAATTAAGCGCAGAAATATCTGTCTGTTGTTCACAATGCAAGTTGTCCATCATTTCAACATGGTGCAAAAAAAGTACAGTATGGAAAGCGCCTGGCTGGCTTCAGCACTATTTGTCTTGTTTTCTGAACATTCTCTGGCTGTCTCGCTCAGCAGCAAACCAAATATTAATAAAGAGAAATACACAAGGAAAGGCTACAGGGTAACAGATTTCATTTCTTCTTTGAGGAAAAATGGAAATTGTGAGTCTTGAGGGCAATGAAAAAATGTTGTCTTGAAGAAAATAAAACTGTTATAATGAGTAAAATCCTCATTCTGTAGGTCTAAAAGTACAGTTAAAAAGCCCTTTTGTATTGTCCTTTTGAGGCACAGGCAGAAGAATGATGTGAAGAGCCACATATGAATGTTTTATACTTTAATATGTGGCGATTGTTGCAAAATTAGTATCCTACCTTTCCAACTTGCTGGTATTTTGAGATGTAAAAAGAAAAAAACAACACATATTTATACCATCATCTCTCCTGACCTCATAAAATAAATATTTTGCATTGAGGAAAATGGAGATAAGACAATGGTTTTTCCTGTGTTTTGAACCTGATACATTGTTTACTTCAATGACTCTCCTGTTCATTTGAGAATATAATTGGTGCACTCCCTTATTACATGATCAATTATTAAGTAGACTGGCTGTTTCCAATTTAGGCCGTTGACCAGGCTGAACGTGGTGACAAATACGAAAACATACAACTAGAGAGTTTATACCCTTCTATGCCTATTAACTTTGGAACTGATCTTGTGACTTCAGTGGACTTAGAAGGGTCTAACTTTGCTTTGAATTGCATTGCTAGGCATTAATGTTTTTTTTCTATACATATAAAATACTACTCTCCTCCCTCTATTCCAACAAAAGATATTGCTGAATGAAACAGTAGCATGAATCCTTTTACCTACATAACAGCTTTTTCTATTCTGTTGAAGCCTAGAGCTTGTTTTCAACTTTTTTGGCTGCTTGATGTCATTCAATTCAAAAGATTGCCCTTATTTCAAAACAGCACCAAACCAGAAGGACTGTATATACTACTGGATACTATGAGTGAGGGCAATTGTCATAATGGCTTGGATCCAACAGAATATTTCTATGGATGGAAGGAAAAGCAATTTTTGCCAGTGACTCCACCCTTTAAGAAGGCACAAAGGTGTCCGGGGGGGTTGCCTCCCTGGGTTTTGTACCCAATGCTTTCAAATGTGGGTTTCAAATAAGGGCATTCTGCTTGAGAGTTCAGCAAGAAGGTACCAGGTGGAATAGGAGAGTACCCCTGAAGTCAATTTCCCCCTAAAAAGGGGCATACACGGTCCTCATCAGCATGGAGGACAGTATACTACATTACCTTTCCAACTACAGAAATCTGCACAGATTCAAGTAAGCACCCTATTTCAACCCTAAAACATCTGTAAACAACCAAACCAATCATTAAGGTAGATGGCCAGTGGGGGAGTAGGGACTATCAAGTGTTTTGCAGGGAGTACTACATGTATGATTATCTGTCCATTGGATAGATATTGTGAGTGTGTGCTCAATGCATGGAACTCTTGTCCCACAGGGAACAGGTTTGTTCCCTTGAGTCTAGGGTTGCTGACCTGGATAAGAGAGGCATGTAGATGAGACCTTCTGGGACCTACTAGAACAGTCCCACACGCAAAGCCAGCTAGATAGGTACATATTAGGGGTCTCAATGTCTTGTTGACAGTGGTGCTGGGAGGCTTTTCCTGTTGGAAATGTTGACAGTTGCTAGTATTTATTTGCTTCAGCATGCACCTCTCTCTCCTAGTCTCTAGAAGTTAAATCTGAAAGTGGGGTGTGCTTACTTGTCTGTAATACTCATGCATATAAATGTATGTGCATAAGCACCACATGTTTCAAAGGCTGTCATATCGCATACTGCTTCTCCTGCAATATATCTTCAAGCATTGATAACACCATCAGGGACAGCTATGTTTTTCAAGTATGTCTTTGTCCAAAGAATAAATATCGTCTTGGCTTTCCAAGCAACAGAGGGAAGGTTATTGCAGAATCATCCAATATAACATAGCACCAGTGCAGTAGCAACTTTAATGATGTGACATGGGGGGGGGGTTGGGATAAGTCATCTTAGGCATGAGAGTTGGGATGCCCCAAAGCAAAAGTGTCTGTTTCATCTGAAACATGTCGAATCTTATGATTTAGCTTACAGAACAATACTTGCCTTCCCACCAAGCTGCAGCCTTTCTGTATGGCCACATTTCCATTCTCGTCATTGTTCAACGTTTGTTGAGCATTTTACTAGCTTTGCATTGATTTGTTCTGTCATAATATACACATTTATCTTCTGCATAGTTAAATATTCAATATTTCAGTAAGGGTTTTTTTTACCACTGGAAAACTGGGGAAAGTAAATTATCTACTCGTGGTTTTTACATGATACAGCCTTACTAGCACTGGGATACGTCCACCTGGGACCTCTGTCTTTTACAACTAAACTCAGAGCTGTGGGAGGCGACACCTTGGCACTTTTGTTTTGACTCTGGAAAACCATCATTCTTGATACAGCAACATTCTTTTATCAATGTTCCCGCGGTAATAATGAGATTTATCCAAGCAGGGACATTTCCCTGTTAAGAACAAATGCATTATTAAGTCAGCCAACATTTGATGTGTCTAGTGGCTACAATTTTTGAATGAGAATGATGCAGGAATTATGACAAATTCTTATATAAAAATGCACATACCTGTTGGTGACCTTCATATTTCTTATTGCTGTATGATAAACAAGTATGCCATCTGTATGTAAAAGAAAGACTGGATCTGAACAAGGAGTTGCCTAATCTGAAATGCAGTCAATATCTGGCAAAACTAGTATGATTTTGTTAAATTATTCCCTTTAGAATAAGGTACAAAGAACTAGGACAGGAATTTTGAGAACAGGAAGTGGGTGCCACAACAGAATGTGTGCTGGGACCAATCACAAAACACTACAAAGTTCCACAAAATGTCAGGAGGTTCCAAGCAAAGCATTCTCCTGTCGTGAAAACAGCTGTTTCCAGATGGATGCTGCCTGCAGACACAACAACATTGCCTCCTGGGTTCATCTGAAGACCCTCCTATTCCCGTGACATTTCTGAAAAGCCATGACGGGATCTTTCCTTTGCAGGAGAAGCAAGTGATCACCAAAAACATAATGGTGGGTGCCATGGTGCCTACAAGCACCATGCTGGAAATCATTGAACTAGTATGTCATGTACTTCCTAGTGGACATTATTTTACAATTACTACTGCTACCAATGGATGAAAATTCTCCATGATATTCAGGAATACATTCAGGCCTCAATGGTGGTTAAGGGAGAAGAAATAAATGTATAGTTGAGAAGAGAAACATGAAGAAAGATTTAGCTGCCACAATGATTCATCCAGTGGCAACACACACTATTAATTTGGTCACAATTCTCAAAATACTTTCCAATAAATCCATATATCCATGAGGGAGTGGCTATGACTCAGTGGCAGAGAACCTGGTTTGCATGTAGAACGTTCCTGGTTCAGTACCCCAGTATCTTCAGCTGAAAGGATCAGATCATACCTGATCAGCAGGACTACCTGAGACCCTGGAGTTCCATTGCCCACCAGATGATACAACATTGACCTTGACAGAAAAGTGGTCCAATTCAGGATAAGGCATCTTTGTGCATTCATGCATTTTCAAGATTCATGTATTCAGTGCTGAAAAGTAGATAGAAGTTTTGATTTACAGGCTTTGTGATATTTGTCCTTGGAGAGCACTGACAGCAGAAGCTGAATATACATAAGGACTCCCCCATGCTCCTCTTCTGTCTCCTGTCCACTGGTGCTCTTATCAGCTGGTAAACAAAGTTCAGCCACACATCAGCCTGTCTCCTATGTATGCCTTTCAATGAGGGCTGCTCCATCACCCACCAATTCCACTTTCAAGTTGTGATCATCATAGCTGGATGTCTGTGCCTGAACAGCTTGATCATGTTTGATTGTGAAAAATGTGAGTATGCTATCACATACTTATTTGTTGTCCCCCTATCTGCCTCTTAATATAACCCCCCACCGCCGCCACCAATTATACCATTCTACATTTTGCAACTTAGTGGTGAGGCATTTCACTGTGTTCCTTATGGCAGCTTCACCAGGTGTTTAATAATGGCTAGAAAACTGTCCAGATAAATTCCTATCATGTGTGTTCCTGCACTGCCTTGTGAGAATTGTAGTTTCACCTCCCCTGTCAACCAAAATCTTCTTTTATGATTTAATTAATGAAAGGTGTATTTGGGGACTTGTTTACCACAGTATTCTTACTTACATATATGCTTTCTGGTATGGTGATCATGAAGATTTAGGCTGCCAACTAGAATGCACAAAAACTGCCACAAAGTGCAACACATAAGTAAGAATGACACTTCTTTACTGGGTATGACTTGGCCACAGTCCTGTGGAACATGCAGCTACTGTTCATGTGCAGAACTGGACAACATTGCCAAGAGGGTTTGACTCAAGTGTAACAAGGTGTAACACAGCTAACTCAAATATTAATCATGTTCATATTGAAGTACTCAGCATCCCTGCTTTTAAGTCTCCACTCTTACAATTATACTTACTCAAGCACCTCTATCTGCAGCTACGACCTTCAAGTCACCCACATCACACACCAAGGAATCTGCTAGTATCTAGCAGTTCCAAGCATCTCTGTGTTCCCCTGACCATCCTAGGTAAATAAATGTTGGTCCTTATTTAGTTCAGATACTTCTATTGCATTTTTAATACAGTTATTAAGTAGGTCAGCTCCATTTGCATTGACCTGGATGGCCCAGGTTGGTCTGATCTCATCAGATCTCAGAAGCTAAGCAGGGTTGGCCCTGGTTAGTATTTGGATGGGAGACCAGACCACCAAGGAATATTAGAGTCATTATGCAGAGGAAGTCAATGTCGAACCACCTCTGTTAGTCTCTTGCCTTGAAAACTTTTCTGGGTTGTCATGTCGGCTGCAACTTGGTGGCACTTTACACACACACACACACAATTCCATTTACTGGCCGCTTATTGTCTAATCACCAGTTCTCTACATCTGCTACCACCATATTTTTATACAGCACTCTGCATGTGTATATTGGTAATACCATGAAGCTTCAGAGAAAGATAAGGCATCAATGATGAGAGAAAATTCAAAGAAAGGTGAAGACATAAACATAATGTATTTGAGGAAGACAGTGTCAGGAGACCTGACAACAAACCATCAGTTCAAAAACAAAGCTCTATTGGAGGTGTTCCTCCACAAATACAAAAACTCCATAATGAAAAAGGGAAACAAAATGTTGCTGAATGTGATCACGTAATTTAACATTTGATGCAGTGGTGAGGGAACGCTTCTGTGTAATTACCGAGCCATCATGGATTGATCTTTTTCATTAAATGTTATCTTATTTGAATGCCCTTTGGATGAAAAAGAAGTAGAAAAGGACTACATCAGAGTCCTTCACTTTGATGGGTACTTGCTATAGACTGACAAGATTTGTTTCCTCTTTTTATTATTTTTGATGTCTGGTTCTTTAATGGTGATCTATGCAAGAAGATTCTTGGATGATACATGAGCGATATTGTGTAAATGCTTTATTGGAAACTATCAACACATCAGAAATTTACAAATATTGTTATAAATAAGCCTTTAAAATGCTTCTTAAAAATAAATATTTGATTCGTCTAACTTTTGAGCATTTAACAACAAAAAGAAGACATAGGAATTCACAAATCCTATGTGTCTAGTGACAATATACAAATCACAGAAGCGTGAGCAAATCTATGGAAGCTATACATAGAAGTCTGGCAGTGGTTGCCTGGCAGGTAAAAGCAGAGCTGGCCATCTATGCCCCACTTGTAAAACAATGAATTGAACCTTAAACGCATTGATCTAAGCAACTGTTTATGCAACACTGCAGCTAAGAGTAATTACTGCATTGGCAATTTGCCTTGTCAGTTTAGGTTTGATTCAGACATAGCACCAAACTATGGGTTGGAACCATGTGAATGAGCCTCTAAGGAGCTTTAAAAGCTTACAAAATTGCCACCAGTGGGAAGTTTTTGGGGCAGAGCCTGAGGATGACAGGGTTTGGGGAGGGAAGGGACTTCAATGCCATAGAGTCCAATTGCTAAAGCAGCCATTTTCTCCAGGTGAACTGATATCTATTGGCTAGAGATCAGTTGTAATAGCAGGAGATCTCCAGCTATTCCTGGAGGTTTGCAACCCTAGTGGGGAAGAAAGGAGCTTCACTGTTCTCTTGCTGCTGTTTTTTCAGTCTAAATCATGGGTGTCAAACATAAGGCCTGAGGGCTGGATCTGGCCCTTTGAGAGCTCTTATCCAGCCAGTGAGCCAGCCGAGGCAGCCACCACCACCCCTCAATCTGGACTGGCAAGTCATGGCCTGGCCTGACCAAGTGACATTTATGTCATACCCAGCCCTCATGACAATTGAGTTCAACACCCTTGGTCTAAATCCCTTTCCCCAGATATTTCCCTGCATGACTGGGGCACATACAGGAGATGTAGAGATGCAGGGGAAGGTGAGTTTCAGCAGGAAACAAGCAGGAAGAGAAACACTTGGGCTCTGTTCCCCCTGCTGTTCCTCCATTCATGTCAGCAATATATCCCATGACTTCTCTCAGGGGAAAAAATACCCCAAACCATCAGGAGATTGTGTGTGTGACATTTTGTACAAATCTGTGTCATGGGAACAACTGGAAGGTATTTAAGTCCCTTGAGTGACTGACAGCCATGGGCTTAACTGGAATATCCTGAAGGTATAATAATTTCTGGCACCAGTGTAAAAAATAATAACCACATTACACAGGCATATTCTGCATTATCTGGACAGTTTTCAAGAATGTTGTCAACACTAAACCCAAATGAGAAGGGCTTTAAGTGTTCTGTTTGATGGGGAACATTTATTATGCAAATGGGATAGCCTGTGGGCAGCTGTCTGTTTTGTTGAGCTTTGCTCTTGCCTCTTTTTCTTTTTTCTTTGTTCAAAGGATACAAGTGGATAAAGGAAACTTCAAGACTGAAGTTAGTAATTCATTTAACTATAGCTTTTCAGGGTATATTAAGAAGAAAAATAATCCCAAACATCAAAGAACAAGAAGATATTAATCTGAGAAAGAGACTGAAATGAAACATGGACTGGTCACTAGTGAAGAAAACCTAATTAATTTTAGTTGGTTTGCCTTTAAAGCTGTAATGGCTGTTGGCCACTCAGATTTGTCATGTGTCATGTATAGTGCACAGTTCCTACCAAGATAAAAATTTAGAGAAAATCACTATCTGCAGATATGTGTTACCAGTGACAGCTCCATACATTTTTCAAATGTATATATGAGTAGGGTTGTCAGGTCCCTCTTTGACACCAGTGGGAGGTTTGGGGGTGGAGGTTTGGGGAGGGGAGGGACTTCAATGCTATAGAATTCAATTGCCAAAGCTGCCATTTTCTCCAGGTGAACTGATCTCTATTGGCTGGAAATCAGTTGTAATAGCAGGAGATCTCCATCTACTACCTGGAGGATAGCAATCCCTCTATATGAGAAACTCTCCCAAGATGTTGTCTGCCACAAATGATAATTTTTGAACTAACTATGTTTAACCTAACCTTTTGCTTAATTTCACAAGCCTTTGGTAGGAATGGGTGCTTGCGGTAGAATTTTGTTTATTATGGGCAATGAACACTTCTATTGATACATGGAAACCGAAATTTCAGGCAAGGCTCTTCTTAACTGCTTTACTTGGTCATTAGGAACCAAAAGCCATGTTTGTCCTTCAGCATAGATCATTATATTTCCCATCACAGCCCTCTGTGTCCTTGAATGCTGGGGAACCCTTCTATTGGGGTCTGACAAGAACTTCTTACAGACTGCATTTTTTGCATTGCTTTCAAATCATGCAATGCAACCTGAAGATTGTTACAATGTGATAAGATTCATCTGAACCTGAAAATCAACAGAAGTCCCATACATAGATGGAAGTCATATAGGTTAGTGGTTCTCAGTCTCTAGCAACCTGGGGACCCCATGTTGATTTAAAAACATTCATGGAGCTTCTCTTCCCCTGGCACCTGCCATGCACTGGACAGCCCCTTTTAAACTGTTCAGAAAGCATTACCCATGGGCTTCATCCTCTAATGTCTTCAAAACAATACATTGAGAACTGCATGAGCTATGCTGCAAAAGCCAGTTTAAGAGAGAGGAAAGTTGTTTTCTGTACATGGCCAAAAGGTCCAGTCTCAGAGAATAGCTGATTCTTTCGGTCCACGATTTAAAAGGCCCTGGCCCAAGTTCTAATCAATCCCATCTCTTGATTGGAAAGGACTTTGTGCAGAGACAGCAAGAAACTTACCAGTAATTTCAAGTCAGTGGCTGGCTGAACAGGGTGGGAAGGGGCTTGGAAAAACCTGCAGTGCTGAAAAAAGGAAATGGAAAAGACCAATATTTCACAAAGTCTTAACTAGCAGAATTCAATTAAAAACTGCCATTGACTTTTGTTGTCCATAGATACAGAGTGGCATCTCTCTGGCTGTCTGCCGAAGCACTTTACATCATAAAATAGAGTGAACTGAAAACCAATTATTACTCCTGAAGTAACTATGATGACTGAATCAGGACTGTGCCTCCTTGACTGCCACTCAGACACTTAGATTTCCTAGGGCTGATCCAGTAGGGATCTTCTTTGGTTCTGATGGACTAATGGCCTGACAGAACAAGGTTGTCTCATATGTTTATGTGTGTGTATTATTGCTGACCTTTCCATATCCATAACGCAAAGAAAAAACCATTTTTTTGCCTGCTCTATTAGAGTTTTGCACTGCGGATGAGGCAATTGTTCATACAGAGCTTGATAAAATGTAAAAAGTGTTCTAGTATTCCTCTGGGGTGGAAGATACCACAGCATTGTCATAGCACAAAAACCTAGTGACAGAAACAAATATGTATGAGGAGACCATTCCATAAGGGAGGCTATTATAGAAGACAGGCAGCTTGATGATGGGAGAGCAGGTGGCTTTCATCCATTGAGTGTGAGACTCACTGCCATTTAGTTTCCTCAGGAGAGGCTGGCAATAGCACAAAAAGCATTGTGGGAGACAAGTCAGTGTAAATTCAGTCTGCCTTTGCTGGCAATGAGACCCACCAGCTGCGAAAAGCCACATCGCTGTAGGACTCACTCACTGTACACTTTTCCTCACAGCAGAGAAAGAGAATAAACTGCAAAGTTTTAAGCTGCAGAGCAAATAATGAGCTTGTTTGAGAAAGGACGAGAAATGTGCAGCCTTTCTAGACCGAGGAGGGAGTTCGGAAGTGAATATGTGGGCCTGTCAGAATGTGAATTATTGTGGTTGTGGTCAAGAAATTATACGAATGGCTCACGATAAGGACATCTTTGTTCATTGCTGAAATGACGGAAGTTCAGCATGAACTCACTGGTAATTTGAGCTTTTGTTGAACACAGAGTGTACTCCAAGCACAGCGACACACATTTGGGTGTGCTAAATTGATTATGTAAATTTGCCCTTAGTACAATTCCAAGGCCAATTTGATTTAATTTGTCTGTGCTGTGTTGCGCAAACCATCCTTTTCTCTAAACCAGCAGAAGTAATTGCTTTTAAAAACCTTTTCATTGCTCTTTTTAAGGTAGATTCCTCTCCTGGTACAAATATCGTTGAAGATCAGATTTAACTAATTCCTTCTTCTAATCAGAAGATAAGAATATTGGTGGATAGGGCTCAAACACACACTTGCTGTAATGATATTGCAGAAAACAGTCTCCCAATGGCCATTGATCCTTCTCCTGATCTGTAAAAAAATTAGATCTCTCTGTCTGGATCACTACCACTAGAGAAAATGGTTTCATTAGAGGGAGGACTCTATGACATTTACCCTGCTAAGGTCCCTCCCCTCCCCAAACCCTGCCCTTCCCAGGCTCCACCCTCCAAATCTCCAAGTATTCCCCAACCCAGAGCTGGAACCCTATACTTTAGACTGATCAGGCATTGAGCAGGGGGTTAAAATAGATGGCTTGTATGTAGGGTTGCCAATCTCCAGATACTAGCTGGAGATCTCCTACTATTATAACTGATCTCCAGCTGAAAGAGATCAGTTCACCTGGAGAAAATGGCTGCTTTGGCAATTGGACTCTATGGCATTGAAGTCCCTCCCCTTCGCAAACCCTGCCCTCCTCAGGCTCCGCCCCAAAAATCTCCAGGTATTTCCCAACCCGGAGCTGGCAACCCTACTTGTATGGCCCCTTCCAACTCTATGATACTATGGTCTATATGTTTACAGTATTTAAACTTCTCTTCTGGAATATAGCAGGGTGGAGAAATAAGGTTAAGGACTATGAATTTTTAGAATTCCTTAAGAAATTTGATTTGTTTACAGTATAGAGAGGACCACCATCATAAGCACAGCCCATATCTATTACTGTTATGGGTCTCTAATGGAATGAGATTAGGGTTGCCAACCTCCAGATACTAGCTGGAGATCTGCTATTACAACTGATCTCCAGCCGATAGAGATCAGTTCACCTGGAGAAAATGGCTGCTTTGGCAATTGGACTCTATAGTAATTGAAGTCTCTCCCCTCTCCAAACCCCGCTCTCCTCAGGCTCCGCCTCAAAAACCTCCCGCCAGTGGCTAAGAGGGACCTGGCATCCCTAAATGAGATATTAAAGGGGGTGGACAAATATTCTTGCTCTAGACACTTGATTTCCAAAATGTCCATTAGAACTGATATTTTAATCTAACATCCCTGCCTGGCACTCTGCTGAAAATAACATACACAGAAATGAAAGCTGGTGAGTTGAAAAGACACGAGGAACATAAAAATCTAGAGCCTGTGAAAAGAGAATACTGAACATTGCAGAGGCAGCTTAATAGGTGGATTGTTAAGAGAGTGACATAAGTTAGGCCTTGAATCACTGCCTGGAAGTGAAATCACATATTTTGTATAGAATGCTCTCTGCTCACATTGCGGTAACTTTCTTAAGACTTTGCTCCGCTGATGTTTCCATAAATGATGTTCACGAGGACAAACATTTAAAACTGGCACTGGCAACAAAAAAAGGAGCAGAATGCATATTGTCAATGCCAGAGACTCTGTGACTTTTCATAACCATTTTTTGCAAACATACAAATAAAATAGCTTTCAAAATATTGTCGAAGGCTTTCACGGTCAGAGTTCATTGGTTCTTGTAGTTATCCAGGCTGTGTGACCAGGGTCTTGGTATTTTCTTCCCTGACGTTTCGCCAGCAGCTGTGGCAGGCATCTTCCGAGGAGTAACGCTGTCCTTCAGTGTTACTCCTCTAAGATGCCTGCCACAGCTGCTGGTGAAACGTCAGGAAAGAATATACCAAGACCACGGTCACACAGCCCAGATAACCTACAAGAACCAAAATAGCTTTCCTCACTGGGTTCCTTTCCTGTATAGTTTCTGCTTCCCCCCCCCTCCCACTTCCTGCTAGGACCTGGCTCCTCCCCTCTTCCTTGGGCCTAGCAGAGGCTTACATTTGACTACACATCCTCTATTACCACAGGAACTTGTAATGTACTATGCCACTGTTGTGAAAATCATATGACTTGTTTCCATGGTTTTAATTTCCTTCTTTTTCCTAAAAAGCATTAGCCAACATTTCAGTCATTTTAGAGTCAAATTATAGTTGAATTTGAAGTTTTTTTCCCCTTAAACTCAAAGCTGCTGTGCAAATCTGACATTTCATAGAATCATAAGAGTTGGAAGGGACCACCAGGGTCATCTAGTCCATCCCCCTGCACAATGCAGGAAATTCACAACTACTTCCATCCCATACCCCCAGTGACCCCCTACTCCACACCTAGAAGATGGCATTAGAAGTTCACACTTGTGGGGGAAGGGTAGAAGGAACCAATATCAGGTTTTGTTTTATATCTAATGTTTTTTGCCCAATTTGGGCAGGGATACAGGTCCCTCATATTCTCCTGTGGGCAAAAAGCTGCTCAGAAAACTCAAGTCGCATTGATATCATTAAGTGAAAGTGAAGCATATGCTCAATTATTTCATTAAAATAAATTGTTATTATAAGCTAAAACTAAAATAAGGCCTTATTAAAAACAAAAACAAAAAAGCAATGATTCTTGGAAATCTTTATTTCCAACTCAGTGTGGTTAGAGTGTTGGACTAGGAACTGTGAGACCCAGATTCTAATCCCTTCTCTGCCGTGGAAGCCTGTTGGGTGATCTTGGCCAGTCACAAACTCTCAGCCTATCCGACCTCACAGGGTTGTTGTGAGGATAAAATGGAGGAGAGGACAACAATGTAAGTTGCTTCAGGTTGCCATTAAAGTTAAGGTGGGTTGAAAATGAAGTAAATAAATAAATAAATTTCAGGAAAGAGGTGGACATGTATATGGTGATCAGTTGATCTGGAAAAGGAAACTGAATCCTAGACTCAATTTCACAAATTTGGCTGTGCTCCTGAATGATTATTACTGGCTTCCATTTTGATGGACTAAACTCCTTTAATCCAGACTTTTGCAGCAATTGGTCAAGAACTGGCTTGAAAGGAACTTATGAATCTGCACCCTAAATTCTGATTGGCTTCTGGAAAGAACTCCCAGGCTCCAGAAAAGTCCACAAATGTGTTACTCTGGGTTGCAGATCCATGTTGGAACTTTGGGAAATAGGGCACAGACCCTGTCAATTTGGATCAAAACTTTGGAACTGGGGAAACAAGGTCTGACCATCTGTGTCTCTGTCTCGGACTCATTCCTAGATAGGGCAATGTGGATGCTCTTGTAGGTATAGGATTAACTAGCAAAATACTTTTCATGTTATTTTGTAGCATTCTGCATAAAATCTGTGTATCTGTAGATTGTTCCCAAGTATCTGGGCTTCCTAGTAACAAGACTGGTCTTGTTATTCCCATGATCTTTGGTTTGGTTACTGAAGACTGCTTGGAAGACTCTACCTCACATTTTTGCCAATTACTGTTCTCTTCTGTGAACTAGAGGGAGCCAGTGCTGGCAGACCACTCTGGCAGGAAAATACAGAGAAACATTGAGAAAGAAGAGAAAGAGAGGAGGGGAGAAGCCATTTTCCTCAGTTTGGAAGCTAATTTGCATGGACATCATGCTATGCACCCCAGATATAATGGCAGCCCCCAGACTTTGAGGCACCAGCCTGAGAATCAGCTCTTTCTGCCAGTCCTCGGCAACACTGAACTTCTGAACCTGAAAACCAATGGACAGCTCGGCTTTTCAAATGCCTGTAGGATGTGGGTGACCCCTTTGCTGACCCATAAAATAGGACCCCCTGTCCATCTTTGGTGACCATCTAAGGAGAATCCCTTGCAGCCACGCTGCAAATGTTGGGACTCTACCTCCAAAAATGTCCCCACAGGAGCTTTAAAAAATCCCCATAGACTATAATGAACCCGAATTGTTTGGTAAACCGGGAAATAAAGCAGAAAATACCCCTTTACCGGTTTGGGTATTCAGCTTATTCTGGGTTTACCAAAAAAAAAAAAAAAAAAAAACAGGCCCAAAAAACCCGAAGGGTATTGTAAACACAAGATCCCTTGGTTCTAAGGCAACTTGGCATGCCAGGTTCAGCCCAAAGTGGCAGAGTAGAGTGCTGAGCTGAAGAATGCTGGTTGCCAAGAATTTCTGTGTAAGGGCTCCACACACTTGATAATTGAATTTAAAACAATGCTGGGAGCTCTATTCATGGAACTCTTAGCATCTTATATAGTTTGGCCTATCAAGCATAAAGGAGGTATGGGATCTAACCATATATTTCAGAGTATATCCACACATGCTATGCTGCTTCAGAACACTATAATCAATGACAATTGCTTTGCTTTGCAGTTTGTCACAGTATTGTTAGAATTCTGACTATGCTGAGAACATAGCAAATACTTCCACAGTGTGCGGTGCTTAGGTTCAGAGACCTCATATGAATCTCTGACCATTCAATATGCTTTGGCAATAAAAATTTATTGGGAACAAGGGAGATGCTACACACATAACAGTGGGAAGCCTGCTAATAAGATAAGAAGGCACCAACGTCTGCCAAAAAAACTGTAGGGGGAAATCAATCTCGTCTTGGTTTTCAGAGGGGAAAAAATATGACAAAACAGGTCCAGGTGGAAGCATTTTGCTCAAGAGGAGAGGAACCACAGCAAGAATGAGGATGTGAGAAATTGCAATGAAAGAAATAAAATGTAGTGATAATTAAATGCAGTAGTGTGCAGTATTAATGAGAGTGACCTGCTTATTTATGCATTTAAAATATTAGTACCCCATCTTATCTCCGGGGAGGGAAAGCAGCATGGTATAGCCTGATCTCATCAGATCTTGGAAGCTAAGCAGGGTCAGCCCTGGTTAGTATTTGGATGGGAGACCACCAAGGAATATCAGGGTTGCTATGCAGAGGAAGGCACTGGCAAACCACCTCTGTTAATCTCTTGCCTTGAAAACCCCATAAGGGGTTGCCACAAGTCAGCTGCAATTTGACAGCACTTTACACACACAAGCACATTTTATCTCCACAAACTCAAAGTGGCTAAAAATAGAGCAAAAGCTGCAAGGACATAAATGTCATGAGCATCCAGCAACAACTTTAAAGCCCTTTAATTAATTCATAAGTCCGAACTTGATGGCACTTAACACACAACACACCCAGAATTAAAACACAGAGTTAAAACCCCAATACACACAGTTAAAACATAGCCAGAGAGAATTTCTACCAAATGCCCTCTGGAACCAAACCAGCTTGCATGACTTCTTGTAAGTGGCAAGTGAAGATGCCCACCACACTCACTCTGGTACACCGTTCCAGAAGAATGGGTCTACCACAGAGAATGTCCATGCCAAACACACCATCCTCACTGAGGGTAATCCCAGGAGAAGACTCTTGAGGAGCATATCTGGTGCCTGAAAGTATAGCAGAAGATGCCATTCAAGAGGTATTATGGCTTTAAAAATGTAACCAACATTTTGAATTGGGCCCAGGAGCAGATAGGCAACCAGCTTCTGTAATTGTCCTGCCCTTTCCCTCATGATGGGGTGGGAAACACAATGCAGAAAAATACCTTGTCCACTTATCATCCACTCAACAGAAGAAGGGCTGGGAAAGCAATCTGTGAGCTGGTGCTGGATTCTATAGTCATGCAGTTCTGTGATGTAGCTCATTGTTATTTATTTGGTTGCTTATTACATGTTATTTTGACCTTTGTCCAAGGAGCTCAGGACAGTGTATCTGAGGAGCCAGAATTTTTTAAAAGAATCATTAGATTAGGTGGGTCAGGCAGGGTTAGGGTTTTTTCCACTGCTGCCCCAATGTGAGTAGGTTATAGCAGCAGGGAGGATGGGTACTGGTCACTTGTCCTACCTTTGGCATGATCTTGTTGGGATTGGCACAGCAGAGGGGAAAGTGTAGACTCCACACATGGGGAAGATGGGAACTGACTGAGGTGAGGGCTGTCAGCCACCGAGGTGCCCCAGGAAGGAGGGAAAGTGGGGCTGGGGAGCCTTTGGGAGGAGGAAAATTTGGGAACCATATGGAAAGGGTCTAGGGGTCAGTGGTGCCCCCCAGTCCAGAGTTTGGATGCCCTGGTATGCCTGGATTTCTTCCTCCTGCATTGCTTCCACAAACCTGTGAGGTAGGTTGGGTTGAGATGGTATCCCTCAGTGAGTTTCATGATGAGCAGGGATTTAAAATAAAGAGTCCAGCACTTAATGCTCGAAGGCTGTCTCTAAACTGGAAGTGGAAACCAGGGATGCTGAAGACTTATGTGGCAAACATAACTTTTGCCCCAGCCAAGAACATTCATGAGCTTAGTCTTGAATGGCTTGGTTCATCTTCACTATTCTGCGTACTATGCCAAGCAGTTTTGCAGCAGCTATAGTAGAATTTCATTTCATTATGCCTTGAGGCTACATTTGTACTGGAACAATAGATAAACTTGATTTTCCTCCAAAATATGGATGGTTGGGTCAGGGAATTAAAGGATGCTGTGGAGGTGTGTGGAAAGTACAACTGCCATGGGACTGTGCTTAAGTGTGAACTGTTGCAGATCCAGACTCAATGGCAACCATTATTGTTCAACAAACAGACACAGGGAACCATCAAATGACCTCCGTTGTGATTATACCCGCTATGCTCACCAGCAGCCAAAATCTGGTGGAAGCGGAAGCAGACTAAGACATTGGGTCCATGTCATGCTGCCTTTGTACCTGTCAGGAAGGTGAGGGGTTGCCCTCTGGGAAATTTCATTTGGGGCTTGTGCCCTACTGCTCCTTAAAGTTTAAACCTGTGGATCCAAGAACTTCATGGCACAGAGGCAATTTAAATCTTTATTTTCCAAGTCCTACTCCAATGCTTGAACAATTACCCCCATGTTTTTAAGTGCTAGAATGACTTGTAATTTCAATGGTACTTGAGTTTATTTTTAATTTTACAATTCTTTAAAAGAAACAAGGCTTATTTGTAGTTTTGAAATGCCAGTTGTGGGGAAAGTATTTGTTTATTGAACCCCTCTGAGGGTGAATTATTATTGAGCAAATTTAAGGCACACTTTGCATGTGTGCGAGGCGGAGAGAGGCAGAGCAAGAAAGAGAAGAAAAGCATATTGCATTGTGACTAGAGACGTTTTAGCTCAGAATCAATTTTGGAGCCACAGTGTAAGTACTGGACATGGAAGATTGTTATTATTTACTCTTTAACCCAGGGGTCCTCAACATGGTGCCCATAGGCACCATGGTGCCCTCCGACACCTTTTCTGGTACTTGCCAGTACCTTTTCTGGTGCCTACCAAGTGATCTTAGAAAGTGGGAAGGGATAGATGCAGCATTTGCCAAGCAGGGCTTCTGATTGACTAGTGCAGATTAAAAGGCATGTTGTTAAACATAGCTTCTGCTTCAAATGTTGAAGAGTTGCTATTAGGGTTATATATAACCTCACTCCGTGGTTGGCTCCATCTCTTGTGGCAGCCATTTTGTAATTGTGCCCCCACCTGATGTCAAATTTCCAAAGGTGCCTACAGGCTCAAAAATGTGAGGGTCCCCTGCTTTAACAGAGTTTTGTTTCTACCTGCATGTTGCTTTCGGGGGGGGGGGGGGAATCCCTCCTTTAAACAAAACTTCCTCTTTCCCTCCTACTGACAAAACTTCCCTATACTGAAAGAAATTGCCTGCTACCTATAAATAGCGCTCAGTCAGATTGAAGAGCCAGACCATATATGACCTGAAGCTATATGGATTGTTTATTACCGCATGTGTGAGACTCCTAGGCCTTTTACAAGTAAGCATTGCTCTATGGATGCATAAATGCTACCCAAAAGGAAGAATTAGCTGCCATTTCTGCCAGGTTGCAAGTGGGAGGATTGACGCTCAAAGTCCCTGATCCTACTAAGAGCTGTCGAATCACTTGAGCCTCTGCTTCACCCCAAGTTGCATAAACAGCCGAGAAATTGATCTCATGGCTTGTTATCCAGGATCACTGATATGTAATCCAGGTGCATTTTACAATCAATCAGGATGAAAAATGAATATGCTACTGTATCATGATTAAACATAGACATTAGCTCAATCAGTACTTAATTGACTCTAATGGAAGCTTTAAGGAAAGTTCCTTCTCAGTGTACTTTAAGTAAGTGCCTTGGGTGGGGGGGTTATTAATCAGAATAAAGATTGTTAAAGTGAAAAATTAACTTGATTCATGGAAAGAAATTATCCCAAAAGTGCATTTGAGTGTAGGG
Source organism: Euleptes europaea (assembly GCF_029931775.1). Taxonomy (NCBI): domain Eukaryota; kingdom Metazoa; phylum Chordata; class Lepidosauria; order Squamata; family Sphaerodactylidae; genus Euleptes; species Euleptes europaea. The sequence goes on along the minus strand of NC_079316.1, from coordinate 60,166,822 downwards.
AAACACATATTTTCATTTAAAAAAATCAATTCCCTTGTGAGCTGTAAAATTACAACATATAGCATTATTTCCTCAGTAATTGAGATAATCTTTTCATAATATTCTTTCAGTGTTCTCCCTGCTGTTCATTGTGTGAAAATAGCTTCAAAGCACTGTAATTACTATCATAGGTTATATAGCAGAGGAGGCAATAATCCTAAAACACTAACGATATCATAAATGTTTGCTAAATTCCCAGGTATGTTACACAAATACAAAGGAAAAAAAACGATTCCCTGCCCTCACCATCTGTAGAACTTCAGACTGTATTGGAAACCAATAAAGATGACAACTACAATGTAGAAATGAAAATTTTCTCCTATAAATATTTCTTGTCTCTTTTACCCTATCTCTCTGTGCTTGACATTTTCTGTTGCTTGTGAGTTCTCCCTAACTATAGGTCTTACTGTGATGTCACAGAATATTTGGGATAGAGCAGCCTAAAGTATGATGATGATGATGATGATTAACAACATTCATATTGCCTGAGGGGGGGCTATTACAACAGAATTGTGGGTATAATGTTCATCTTTTGCAAAGGAAATGAAATGTTAATGGCTCAATGAAAACCTTCACACAAAGCCTAGGGATATTAGAGGGGCTGTGGCTCAATGGTAGAGCATCTGCTTGGCATGCAGAAGGTCCCCAGCATCTCCAGTCAAAGGGACTAGGCAAGTAGGTGATATGCAAGACTTCTGCATGAAACCCTGGAGTGCCGCAGCCGGTCTGAGTAGACAATACTGACTTTGATGGACCAAGGGTCTCATTCAGTATAAGGCATGTGTTCATGTATTGATTGTGTGCTATTGGCAGTAAGAAGGCCAAGATGGGGTAAGGGAAGTTTAGAAACACAGTGTTTAGAAAGGTTTAAGAAAAAGAAATAGACTAGGTAGCGATCCAAGAAACAGGGAGCTATGAAAAAGTGGCATAGATAGGGCTGTAATGACATGATGAGGCCTAAATTATATGTCAACATGATGTTCCATATGATAAAAATAATATCTGGGTGGCTGCATTGGTGGGCTTAAGTGGGTGGGGGTGATTTAACACTTTTCTTGTAAAAAGAGGAAAAATATGAAGAGTCAAACTTATGAACAGTATCCTGAGTCTGCATGATGAAGATACAGGAAAAACCATGTTTATAAATGTCCCACCTTGAATTTCCAGCTGTAGAGTCTCTGAATAGTCCAAGCTTTCTAATAGAGCTTTGAGAGTTTATGTTGCCAATTCCTGGTTGGGAAATTCCCGAAGATTTAGGGGTGGAGGCTGGGGCCCTTCAAAGCAGTTCCTGGAGGAACTGATCTCTATAGGCTGGAGATCAGTTACAGTTCTGAGAGATCGCCAGGCCCTAGGTGAGATCAATTCTCTACAAGCATCATGGATGTTGGTTAAATGATGTGTGGAACTCTCCACACGTGTTCAAAATCAGAACAGAGGCTTTATTGAGTAAGACATAACACAGAGATGCTCGAAACAACCTTGAGGGTAACTTGGCTTAAAGTGGACATCAGACAGTAAGACTTTTTAAAAATGAATTTGTAATTTATAATAACTAGCTGACCAATTAATTTGCTCATTGTTTGTTTATACATTTGGCTGCCAAGCAGTGAGCAATAGCAACATGCCTGTGGGGTAAAATATAAGGCTATTATTGAACGGTTTAAGAGTACACAGACATGAAATAGTGCCAATAGCCCAGTGTAGTGTTCAAAATACACAAAAATTAATTGATGAACAGCTTGAGTTCCTCATGAATGGCTGAACAGCCCATAAAAAATCAGCTCCCTGCTTGCGACTGGTGAGCAAAACATGAGACAAACTAGAAGGTGATCAACAATTCTAAATATAGACTGCTGTCTTAAATCCTGTTACCAGTAATTGCATCCCATTGACACCAGTAAATTTATTGACTAAAATAGTTAGGATCAACTGATAGTGTTCGTCATTCTATATGTATGTTGCTCCATTGGTTTTGTCAGAATAATGCATTCTTTAATGTAAATTTATAGGTTTCCACCTTGAGACCTTTGGACAGTGTGGGTTAGAGTATTCATTACTTCTACATTAGAGGCACAGTATTCTTTCTTGTAGCCCACTTCTCAAGCAGCTGGTTTAGAATTGTTACTATTTCAGGGGCTTTTAGCAGGAGCTTTCTTTGTTTTCACCTGTCATCAAGTAGACTTAATTTTATGAAATAATATGGGTTGGGGGACAGAAGTTGACATGCTAGAGAGGAAGAAAAAGGTTATAGCATTACTGGCAGGTAGGTATATAAGATGGGAGTAATTCTGTTACAGGAATCAACAATAGTAATACTTGAATGATTAATTCCATGAAGCAAAGACATTCACATTATTGGTGTGAAAGCAATTTCTTCCACATTTTTGCCATATAACTTGTCAAGGAAATGTCTATAATAATAAAGGAATAACAACGGCCTCTTATAAGCACAAAATACCGTGGCAAACAAAAACACAGGCCATTACTAAAACAACATAGGCTACACTAACTTGTGGTATGACAAAATTTTACTTGCTGCAAAGTAATTTTAACTTTCTGAATGATGGACTAGTGGAAGGGTTGTGGGAAGCATTTGCAGAACCCTGCCCATCTCATTTGATTTTTGTCCCCTGGAAACAAAGCATTTCTGAGAACTTTCAAATAACTCCTCCTGCCCTCCCTTTGGGTAATTTCTGAATAGAAAAGGAACAATTGGGAGTCAGGCCAGTGAACAATACAGCAGTGAAAAACAATAATAAAATATTTGCTTCTGGCTTATTTACAGGTGACAAGTTGATTCCTTTCCCTCTGGCCCGTTGGAGCGTCATCCCAAAAGGCTTCAGTATATTTCACAAACACCTAAAGCAGTGGTTCCCAACCTGTGGGTCGCGACCCCCAAGGGGGTCACGAAGTGTTTTCTGGGGGGTCGTCGCCACGTTATTATCTATAGTATAGAGCCATCAATAAATAGTTCGATGAGGCAGATATGAAACGGTGGGGGAGAGTGATGGTGGCGGCCGGAGGGCCAAAGTTCCGCTTCCCGGCAATGCGTGAAAGGGCTTGTCTGGAAAAGAGGGGGCCCAAACCCATGTGCGTATCTCTGTCTCTCCCAGCCAGTCCCCCGCTCCCCGCCCAGGGTGTTTCTTTCCGGGGTGGCATTAACAGGCTCCTCCAGCCCTGCCAAGTGCGCAGCCACCCAGGCGGGGGCGGGATTCCTCTGGCCATGATCCGGTGTGGGGGAAGGACAGGGAATTGCCGTGGCGGATCAGCTTGAAGGGGCGTGCGAACCTGAGGGCCATTTCCAGGCGGACGGGAGGCCATTTCCAGGCAGGCGGGAGGCGAGCCGAGTCGGGCGGAGGCGGCTTCCCTTCGCCGGCCTGCCACCGGCCAGCCCCTGCCTCCCTCCCTCCGGCCTCGGAGGGCCAGGCCTCCCGGCCGCCCCTCCTCAGGGTCCTGCCCAAAGGCGAGGAGGCGCCCTTCACCGGCCACAGCCTGCAAGGAGCCCCTGCGCCACAGCCACAGCCAAGGCGGTGGAAGCGGAAAGCGGCGTGATTGGCAACGGAGAGGGCTGGGGAAGGGGGGGCAGCCCTAGGCACGGGGGCAGGCGGCGATTGGCCTCCAGACTACCTCTGTCATTTCTTTCTCTTTCTTTCTTTCTTTCTTTCTTTCTTTCTTTCTTTCTTTCTTTCTTTCTTCCTTCCTTCCTTCCTTCCTTCCTTCCTTCCTTCCTTCCTTCCTTCCTCTCTTTCCTCTCTTTCCTCTCTTTCCTCTCTTTCCTTTCCTTCATCTGACAGCCTTGGCCTTCCCCAAAGAGCCTGATTTTTACGCCTTGTGGGGTGGGGGACACAAGAGCGGAGGACCTGTCCATGTGCACAGTGTGCCATCAAGTAGCCTCTGAGTTCAGAATTAGGGATCTCCAAAATGTGCTATCATGACCAGCCTTGCTCGTGTCTTGCAAACTGAAGGTCGTGGCTTCCTTGATTGAGTCGATCCATCTCATGTTGGGTCTTCCTCTTTTCCTGCTGCCTTCAACTTTTCCTAGCGTTATTGTCTTTTCCAGTGAGTCTTGTCTTCCCGTGATAGCCGCAGTTTAATCATTTTAGCTTTTAGCAGCATAATCACCCAGGTAAAGCTTTTAATGTGTTTTCTTTATCCTATTGAAAATGTCATTTTATGGCTTGCAAATGTGGCGGGGGTCGCAGATTACTTGGCAATTGTAAAAGGGGGTCGCGACTCGAAAAAGGTTGGGAACCACTGACCTAAAGGATCAGTTTATTCCTTAAAAGGGAATTTGAAGATTAGGTAATTCTCTGCTATTGAAATTTACACAGAGCTCTTATCCCCACAAGAGGCACCTCTTTAATCAGATTAAACCCCTTCTAAGCCGTGTTGCTGATCTATGTCTCTGTATTCAGGGTGGTTATAAGATGACTTAAACCTCTGATAAATATTAAAGAGAAACTTGCTCTTTCACTACCTTTCAAATTATTCCTTTGTCAACAGGCAGAAGATGAACAACCCAATTCCCTTTAGGCATTTTGAAGCCTCTAATTTTTATGTCATACACTAATGTAGCTAATGTAGCCCAGGCATTAGAAAATGTGGGGAGCCTATTTCTTTAATTCAAAAGCGAACAACCATTTCCCCCAACCATTTTCACCAGTAGACTATCATCTATGTTTATATCTATGTAGGACAGGCCACTTGCCTTTATTCACTGGAAAATCTTTGCTTTAGTTCTTTGTGTCATACTGTCTCCAACAGCTATGCTTTCCAGCCTTTTATGGATCATGAGACATAAGACACTGTTTGAAATTACTTCTAGAATGAAGTAACTGCTTATAGTGCTTTTCACTGAATGTGTGGCGAAGGGGAATGGCAGCTCGCATGCTGTCCCCCCGTCCACTCTTTCATTTTTAAGAACAGGATAGAACCTTCACATGTAGAACTGTACATAAACTGGGGTTTTTTTCAATATGTTAAGAAACACAGAATAAGTGGGATTTTCATTTATATGGAGAGACCTCTGCAAACATAAAATTGTATGTATGAAGGCTTTATTCTAACCCTAAAAACACACACACACACATGGAAGTTGGAAGTGGGGGGGGGGAATAAGTCCCACTATCCCCCTTCTCACATTCATAAAATATGGGGAAAACCCTCTTGTTTTCACATCCACTTGGACAATTTATGAAAATATGAATACTGTCTCTTTAAGATTAGACAAAAATTGAGCTTGTTCATAACAGCACACTGTGCTCCGTCCCCCAAAACATCCCAGCTCAGTTTTTAAGAATGCTATAACCATGCTTAATGAGGAGAAAGAAAAAAGAAGACAGAGGAAGAGAAGGAGAAGGAGAAGAAGCAGCAGCAGCTGAGAGAGTTCTAAGAGAACTGTGACTGGCCCAAGGTCTCCGAGCAGGCTGCGTGTGGAGGAGTGGGGAATCTAATCTGGTTCTGTAGATTAGAGTCCGCTGCTCATGTGGAGGAGCAGGGAATCAAACCTGGTTCTCCATATTAGAGTCCGCTACTCTTAACCACTACACCACACTGGCTCTGAGACATGAACACATGAAGCTGCCCCATACAAGCCCAGTACAGATGACTTCTAATGCACTGCTCCCGCACCAGCCTCTGTGTGATTGCTTGATCACCTGCAGAGTGCAAATGTATGGAGAAAGTGGCTGCTTTCCCAATTCTGCTGATCACAGTGAGGGAGAGTTTGGGAGGCCACTTCCTTCATGTGGTTGTATCCTGCAGATGACCAGGCGATTGCACAGAGGCAGGGGGTAGGGCTAGGGCACTGGTGCTTGCTCTCCGTCACTGTGAGTTCATGGGGCATAGAGGTGTCATCTGTACTGGGCTACAGAGGCAGAGAATTAGTCTACCAAGGTCAGTACTGGCTACTCTGTTCGGCAGCATCTTTCCAGGGTTGCAGGTCTTCCACCTCACTAGGGTTGCTAGCCTCCAGGTGGTGGCTAGAGATCTCCTGCTATTTCAACTGATCTCCAGGTGATCAGTTCCCCTGGAGAAAATGGCCACTTTGGCAATTGGACTCTATGGCATTGGTCCCTCCCCTCTCCAAACCGCACCCTCCTCAGGCTCCACCCCCAAAATCTCCAGGTATTTCCCAATCCAGAGCTGGCAATCCTACACATCACCTACTACTACCTGATCCTTTTAACTGGGCATGCCAGGGATTAGACCTAGACCATCTGCATGCATAGCAGTTGCTCTGCCCCTGAGCCACAGCCTCTCCCCAGCAGGGAGATTTTTAAAATGCAGCCAACCCAATGAGTTATGCTTTCAAGGAGCCTCCAATTGGCTCTCATCCACCTCAAACATTAAGAATAGGCAGGTCCACCGGTCATTTGGTTTTGTGTGTTGGTCACTAAGGCCTTGGCTATGAGAACCTGCAGGAAAAAATAAACAAACAATCTGAAGAGCAATTAGTGCATTATAAATCAAGTTAGTTTTCCTGGAATGTTGTTAGCATACCTGGAAGTGACAAGTGGTTTCATTTGGAAGCACTTATTTGCTAAGCAGGTATAATCCTGTATTAGGAAGAAATGCTAGCAAGCACATTAAAGACACAGAGGTGCATTGACTCAGGGGCTTATAAACATATGTTGCTAGATATTTTAAGAGTCTTGGCATAATGCATTGTGTTGTTAATGATTATTAACGAGGGCTCAAAGGCATGAAAGCCAGATTGGAAGCACTGTGGGTTGCCTACTGGGGCTGGAGGCAACAGGGAACTGTTGAGGTATAAATGAATGGTTGAAGTTAAGACTTCTCCTTTGCCAATACCTGTATCTATGGGAGCCACATGTTAGCCTCTGTGAATATTTTCAAAACACCCTCCCATCTCTCCACTTGAAAGCAGGCTGTGCACTATTCTATGCTAGGTATCACTTCATTCTGTTCCTACTTGGGAGTGGAAAAGGATAAGAAAGGGTTATGCATACAAGGCTAAGAAGTGAGGAAGGAGGTGGGTATCAGGCTCAGGCTCAGATTCTTAGACAGGAAGGGAAGGGGGTGCATCCAAATACCTTTGAACTTTAAATACACCTAATGGCATCCATTGCAGGAGCACAATAGCAAAGATTATAAGTGCATATTGGCCGTGGAAGCTTAATTTCCATGTCTTTTTAAAGAAATCAAGCATGAAGATCTTCTGAAAAGTTAGGCAGGATGGCAAAAGAGGAATAGGATTTGCAAGCTGGAAGCTTGTGAGGAATTGCTGCTATAATAATAAGGCCAGCCATTTATTGTTAGACACAGTGACAGGCTGGGAGCCTATGAAGAACTACAGTAAAGAATTTTGAAATCCCATCCTACCCTTCAAAATCTTTCTGTCCAGAATTCACTCAATTCAGAGACTTAAGCAGGTTGGTTTCTCTCCCCCCTCCCCCCACCCGCAAATGATAACTCAGCTGATGGCAAAATTCCATCCCTTCCATGGCATATTTGGTGTTTGTTGGGATAATTTTTTTCCCTTTTGGTTAATTTAACTCAATATTTCCTGGAGTAGGTAGAGACACTGTCTCTCAGCAGCCCCGTTGTAGAGCTTTCATCATCCATACAGGAGCCAGGCACTTAACAATGAGAGTGATTACCATCTGAGCTATATTGTGCCATTGATAATGGGCAAGTTCAAAACTTCAAAGCACTTTGCTAAAAATGGTAAGAGCAGAATCTCCAAATTATTTTCTTAATGAGTAAAACTAGTCAATGGATAATGGAGATGACCTGGTAATCATATCACATTTTTGGTCTGTTGTTTTTTTACAAAAAATTAGTCATCTACCATATACTAAAGTGCTTCTGGTACTTCAGAGAGCAACAGTTGACTCTAGGCACTAGCATAACAGATGGGTGAACTTACCTGTCTCAAACTCCCTTGATTATCCTCTGCATCCTCTTTTTGCAGCTGCATAGTTGGCTGGATCCTTCAAATAACTGTCATCAGATAGATTCTATTGCTTGCTTTTTGTGGCTGTACAGTCAGCAACAGCTATTTGAGAAGAACTGATTGCAAGATTAGCTAGATTCATGGGCACACACCCAAGACATAAATCTCAAGTTAAACAAAAATCTGAAACTTATTTCCAACCCCCCTTTTTATTATGTGTTTTTTGTTTTTATACTGGAGACAGCAGCAGATGCAAGAAAGCAGTCTGGTCATGTGAGAAAACAAAGTGTGCAAATCAGATTTATCTGAAGTCACTCTGCTGTATACAACAGCTCACTGAATTATAGACTCCTTGTTTGCAACCACTGAGCAGGATGTGAGCCAAAGTGGTTGGGTAATTGAGAATAACTAATTGACCCTTTGACTGGGGAAGGCACTGGCAAACCACCCCACAAACAAAGTCTGCCTTGGAAACGTCGGGATGTGACGTCACCCCATGGGTCAGGAATGACCCGGTGCTTGCACAGGGGACCTTTACCTTTTTTAATTGACCCTTTCCAAAGAGAATCCATCTCTGAATTCTTGTAATATGTTAAAAGTCTCTTGACTGGACTGCCTCAATGCTCTTTGACAAATTTCATCTTCAGCATAGTACCCTAGTTGGTGAAGACCAACAAGCAACAGTTTTCAGAACTTTGAAAGGCAGAAGTTAATCTCACCACTTACTTAGCTTCCATTATTTTGTTTTTTAATGCCATATACAAAAATTAGCTTGTGAACTTTATTAGCATAACAAACCAGCAGCAGATACAAAATAGTTCTTGCACACCTTGAATAATTAAGAATGGATAGCCTAAGATTGCAATAAATACTGTCCTGTGCTTACTGGTAATAATGTGGTATGAAACAGGCTTTGAAAGGCTGTTTTAGATTTGAGATGCTGCAAACTTCACAGTGAATAGATTCGGCGAACAAACTGTGTTCAACAGCCACAATCACTCATGAACTGAATCATGGATCTTTTCAGATGCTCACCACTATCCAACCTGAACAGTAGCCAAACTGTTTTGCAGCTGAACCATAGTTGTCTTGGTGGAATTTCATTTTCTTCTTCTTCCTTTTTTTTCCCATTGAAATAAATGAAAATGAATAAAGAATAGAATAAACAATTATAGTTAGTAAGTATAATAAAGAAAATGAATTAAACAAGGTAAAGACCAAAACAGGCCCCAAACGACCAGAAAAGCATTTCTGTGACATTCCTAAAATAGTTGGATTTTATGTGGAATTTAGCACTATATTAAGTGTTGTGTGGAACAGCAGCTAAGTCTTTTTGCAGATCATTCCAGAAAAGGAGTGACCAACATCACAAAAGTATTCTACAGTAGAAGCAGCATCTGTATGATCCTCATGTATAGCTAAGATTGCATTGACATGCCACAGGTTCACCATTTAGTTTTCTTCTTTATACAGTACAGTCTAGTTGGCTGAATGTCCTATGGATTACTAACCATTTGGATATTGGATTTTTGGAGAATTATCCTTCCAGCCCAATTTTACCAGGATATTTCTGGAAAATTCTAATTTTGAAAAATTGTGATGAATTTGCATTGACAGGGGTTTTTTGTTGTTGTTGTTGTTGTTTAAGAAGGGCTTTTAAGGTAATCCATATTTAAATTTTATGCAAAACAAGATCTCAGGATACATTGAAATATACACATGAAAGTTAGCATCTGAAGAGGAAATTAAGAAAAACTGAACTGTAGTAAAATTTAAACATGTCACTTAACTGCTTAGCCTGTAGGCCTGTGTCACCTGGGCAGGTCTTCTGCGCCTGTCTGTCAAGGCCAACCACAGGAGTTTCTCCCACACACCATCACATCAGGGTTACCCAGGACATGAAGGTGGACCTTCATGTTTGGCTCACCTTCCTTTCTAAATTTAATGGGGTATCTATTTGGCAGTCACCCTCAGACCTGGGTGGTTCCCTGCAGGTACACATGGATGCCGCAGGCAGCCTGGGATTTGATATTTACCTAACAGGCTGCTGGTGTGCCTGACACTGGCCCTCTCACTGGGTGGGGACCAGCATTTTAAGAGACCCCACTTTTTTGAGTTGTTTCCGATTCTGGTAGCAGTCATCATCTGGTAGGACCTTTTCAGGAACAGGTGGGCATGTTTTGGTATGTTAACCAGGTTGTGGTCAAAGTTAACCATCAGACCTTACACTCTAAGCAGGTTATGTGGCTGAAACACAGGTTCATATTAGTCTCCCTCTCTGCTAGCAACTCCTTTTTAGCCCAATACATTGCAGGCATGAATAACGACATCATGGATGCCTTGTCCCATTTTCAGGAGAAGAGGTTCCAGGTGCTGGTCCCTGATTAAAACCACCACATGTACCCCTTCCTGAAAGAGCTATGGGCACTTGGCAACAAGTAATCATACAGGTAGTATTTAATTACATTACACCCTCCACTCGGCAGTCCTACTCTTGGGCTGTGCTGGCATTCCTGGCCTTCTCTGTTGAGCAAGGTGGTCTTGTGCTACCTTGCCTTCCTGATGGAAAAGGACTTAGCTCCTCAAACCATGGGCATTCACCTGTCAGCCATCTCCTTCTACAGCAAGGCCCTTGGCTTTGCCAACTTCTTCATTACCCAGCAAGCCATCAAGGTAGGGCTGTTGATTCGGTTCGGGCGGAACCAAAAAGCAGCCGAAATTCTCTGAATTCGGCGGTTTTTCAGTTCGGACAAACCGAACTCAAAAAGTGGGGGGAACCGGGGAGCCGAATTGGCCGAGTTCGGCGTGTTCCCGAATAAATTCGGCCGATTCGGCCCCTTTCCCCCACCCCACGCGCCTTCAGGGAGCTTCCCTGGAGTGGCGCGGAGTGCCCTTTAAACAGATCTGCTGCTCCCGGCTGGGAGCAGCAGATTTGTTTAAAGGGCCCGCCGTGCGCCTCCAGGGAAGCTCCCTGGAGGCACGCGGCGGGTCTTCAAACAGACTTGTGCCTCCCGTCCGGGAGGCACAAATCTGTTTGAAGCTCCCCCCCAGTCTTGCCGGGACTCCCGGCAGGGCTGGAAGGGGGTGTGGGGGGGGTCTGGTCTTGCCAGCCCCCGCCAGCCCTGCCAGGAGTCCCGGCAGGGCTGGGGGGGGGCTTTAAATAGATCTGTGCCTCCCAGTTGGGAGGCGCAGATCTGTTTAAAGGGCCCCCGCGCGCCTTCAGGGAATCCCCCTGAAGGCGCGCGGGGGCCGAATTTCCCTCCGAACTCCGGATCCCCCCGAATATCCGGGGATCCGAAGCGGGGGAGTTCAGACTTCGGCACGGTCCGAATTAAAACGGGCCGAATTCAGCCGAATCCGAACTATACCGAATTTTTTTTTCAACAGCCCTACATCAAGGGCTGGAGGAGGAGCTCCCCGCCAATGCCGGATGCTTGCAGCCCCCCCCCCAGTACAATGGAATTCTCCCCCTTTGGAAGCCTGGCTAACCATATTACTTCTCTCTAGGGCTGTTGGGAAAAAAATCGTTAAAATCGGGTTTGGGTTTATTTGGTTTATTGGCCATTTTTTAATTCGGAAAACCTGAATTTCCTATACCGGTAAAGATAGGAATTCGGGTTTAAATTAGGGTTTCCCAAATAATTCACCCATTTAAACCCATTCGTGGCTTTTCGTGGCTCCTGGTAGGGCATTTTTGCAGGTAGAGGTCCCAAATTTTCCTGGTAGCTAGAAGGGACTTTTTCAGGAATGGCAAATCCAGCTTTGCAAACCTCCCAGATTTTGCTGACTCGGTAAACCTGAACCCAAATTTTACCGAATTTGATTTATTCAGTATTTTTCTGGTTTGGTTTTTACTTAATCAACAGCCCCACTTCTCTCTTTTTGAAGACAAAGACATTCTTCTTCCTCCAAGCACTGAGTGGCCTACAACAGCTTTTATTGTCTTATAATGTTTTTAATGTTTTTCAGCTGGTGAATGGTTTTAATAATGGCCATTTATGCTATTTTCTGATCTGAAGGTTTTATTAGTTTTCAGTCTGATGGGTTGTAGAGAAATTTATGGGATTGGTTGCTCCTGCTGTGGAGAAAGTCTTACTTTCTCAATCTTTAAAAAGGACAGAAGTTCTACCTTGTTTCAAAAATGGTAGCTGACGCTGTACCTAATCTAGCAAGCACTATCTTTTTTCAGCATTCAACTATTCTGCATGAGCAGAACATTGTAACATGATGTATGAAAAACAAAGTAATTTCAACTGTTCCTTCATATTAAATCAAGTCAGACTTTATACTGTAAATTTTAAGAAATGAAAAAATCTATTCAGTGTGGAAATTAATACAGTAAGAATTACTCTTCACTTACTGGCAAACATAGGAGAAGTTGGAAATGATTAAATCCATATTATTGATATATGCGTTAAGACACTGAAAGAAAATGATGGCTCCTTTGAAATGAAAAATATTTGCAGTTTAAGATAGAAAAAAAAAGTTGTTGCCAGAGAATGTGGGCGGGGGGGAGAGAGAATGGTGGCCAGAAAGTATTTGAAACAAATTACAATACAGAGCAAATGAGTCATAAAGAGAGCAAAAATTTTATTCAAAGACTTCCAAGAATGGGGCCCCCAAATTTGCTAATAGGTATGGTTTAAATTTTGAAAGGTGGTGCTGGTGGAGTTTTATGGATACCATGGACCACCAAAAAGACAAATAAGTGGGTTCTAGATCGAATCAAGCCTGAACTGCCCCTAGAAGTTAAATGACTAAACTGAGGCTATCGTACTTTGATCACATTATGAGAAGACAAGATGCACTGGAAAAGGCAATAATGCTAGGAAAATTGAAGGCAACAGGAAAAGAGAGGGATGAAATGAGAGGGATTGACTCAATCAAGGAAGCCACGACCCTCAGTTTGCCAGACTTGAGCAAGGTTGTTAATGATGGGACATTTTGGAGGTCATTAATTCATAGGGTTGCCATAAGAAGTGACTTGATGGCACTTTACCCACCGACAGAGTTGCCAACCTCCAGGTGGGGCCTGGATATTGCCCTGAATTACAACTGATCTCCAGACTACAGAGATAGTTTCCTCTGGAGAAAACGGCTGCTGGGGAGTGGACTGTATGGCAACATACCCTGCTGAGATCTCTCTCCTCCCTGAACCCCATCCTCCCCAGGCTGTACCTCCAAATCTTGAGGAACTTCCCAACCCACACTTGGCAACCCTAGATATAATGAATTCAATATTTCCATTGTCTGTCTGCATCTGTGCATCTCCCTGTACCCATGAAGACCTGACAGATACTTTCATGTCAACTGCTAGTTAGCAACCCACACACTCCAGTTTTACCGGTTTGTTTTCTAGAGTGTTTATTTACAGTGTTTAGTTACCACCCCAGTATTTCAGCTGAAATACTCTCAAAAATATTCCAGTAATTAAAAAGCAACAATAAAGTACAAAGTCTAAAATTCTGAATGAAAACTAGAAAGGAACATCTAAAAGCCATCCACAGCAAAAAAAAGAAAAGAAAAAAGGCTAAACTACCGCACTGGCCAAAGCAAAAGAGCTTCTGAACTCTCTGATGAATGAACGATTTTTATCTACTGCCAAAGAGAGGCAAGAAAAAACTCCCATATTGGGGAAGGAATTATCCAACAGAGTGGCCACCACAGAGGAAGGGACCTCCTTCTAGCTGACAACAATCTAGCATTTGAAAATAACGGTAACTACAGCAACGCTTCAGTTGCTAATCACTAAACCAACATTGGGTCTCCTGAAATGGCTTTATAAAATTCTAGGGTCTTTATTTTGCTCCATTAGTGTTTTTTCTCTCTCCTTCAGGCTCCACAAATGGAGCCTGAGGCAAGTTGTTATATATGTAATAATGACATCCTAAGTTCTTTCTACCAGTCTGGGTTTAAAAAAAAAAAAAAAAACCCTGGAAGGAATTCTTTGATCTTTGCCTTTTTTGAAGTTGCTTTGGTGATACTGATCTCAGGAGATCTCAGAGCTTCCATTTATTCCCTGTAGAGACAAATAGACATCACCACCACATCCTTTCAGGCCATTTTTTTCTGTGTCATTCTAACTTTTTCTCTCTGATCAATATGTTCTCATTACTGAGAAGGTGTTTCAGACACCCAATAAGCTCCCCTAGATTGTAATAAACTTACTGTTACCAAGAAGGAACTCTGACACATCCATGGGATGCAGTGTCTGCGCTTAATTTTTTCTTGCCTCTTCATAAACAAAGAGTTTAGCCAATTTTTGTTTTTTAAGAAGTGAAGATCTCACTCAGCAGCCAAGGATTTAAGCAGAAAGATATTATTCAATGTGAGTACTCCCAAAGGAGTTCAAGATGGCAGTATAATTTCATTAAACTGTTGTTACAAAGAAACCTAAATAGCTAAGGTAAATTTGTGTGAAAGACAGACACAGTGTGTTCTTTGTAGATCTTTGCAGTGAACACTGTAAACTAGGGGTGTGCATTCAGATAATCTGAGCGGTGGGGGGGGACAACAGAAAAAAAGCTACCTTTGCTAAAAGGTTTGAAGTGAGAGGATATGAAAGATCCATTGTTAGTTTTTGACTAGCATTATTTGCTTCAAGCCTGCAGGTCATAGTTTGATGTGGCAGTCACTGAGAGATGAATTTGCTGGTAACTCACCCCAATTAACCAGGCACAGATTCTTGGTATGCATATCATGTTTCTACCCTGGAAGGCAGACAGCTGAATATTCTCCTTGATCAAAAATATATTAGGAAGACAAAAAATATGGAAAAATTATGATATCAGTAATTGTTTATGTTATAGCAGAAATGTACATTTTACAGATTTATGAGTCTGCTTTGTTTCTTTAGTCGTTATCTTGGATCCCATAATATATTTTTGCGAACACAAGGGGTTGTAACTTTTGATGATTGCCCCTCCACTATACACTCCCTCCATTTGCCTCTCATGCTGTTCCCCAAGGGCCCTCTCTCTCCAAGGAGCATGATTTTGGGGAGCATTTGGGGCAGTAACAGGAGGGGAAAGGGGACAGAGAGCTGTTATTGACCATGTGTAAAATACTTCTGCTGCCAGCACTGAAAAACACATCGCAGATGCTATTGCTACACATATGAATTACCCTTCAGACATCTTAATCATAGTTCAGACCTTTCATGAAGTCTTTGGAGTCCCACCAGATCCATGAAAAGGACTGTTAAGTTGGCTAGTGGTATACACACACCCTAGTGTTGAACATCTGAAGTTCTCTGAATAGGGAAAAGAACACAACTAAAAAGGCATAAAGGAAAGATTAAGACAAAGCAAAGAAGCTGGAGAAAGGTTCACAGAAACAAAGAAGAAAACAGGAATTTAGGAGATGTTTTTAATTTATGAATAATATGATATTTGAATTAATATTTAAATATAACTCAAGTGCCCACCAGCTCCTTTCATGGTGCCCACCAATTGTTTTTAGACAGTGAGCAGGACCAGGTAGGGCTTTCGACCAGCTGGGCTTCTGATTGGCCATTGGAGATCTGGTTGGCTGTGCAGATTTTTTAAAAGTTGCTTCGGCAGCTGCTGCCACCACAGCGCAAGGACCTGCACTACATTACTGAAGGTATGTGTGGATGCAAGAAAAAATTTTTAAAGATGATGTTCATTGTAAAAGTCATCCTGTTAAACAGTTTCTGCCTGAAATATTGAAGAGTTACTAATAGAGTCATGTATGATCTCACTCCCTGGCATTTTGTGGTTGGCTTCACCTCCTGTGGCATCCATTTTGTAGTTGTGCCCATTCTGTGTCAGAATTCCAAAGTTACCTTTGGAAAGGTTGGGGACCAGTTGGATAACTGTTCCCAGAAGTACAGAGACACCACTCATTTATTTGTGAGGCTTGCAAAAATGCAACAACAAAAAAGGGAAAAAAGAGGACGTTGTTATATGCAGAAACCTCTCAAATAAGTTGTCCCCTCTCATGCCTGAGGGTGCCACTCCCTGCAGTTTAGATCAGCCATTGGCCATGCAAAGATCTTTGCATCATGCACACTTTTAGACAGTGAACTTAGGGTTGCCAACCTCCAGGTAGTAGCTGGAGATCTCCCGCTATTACACCTGATCTCCAGCCGATAGAGATCAGTTCATCTGGAGGAAATGGCCACTTTGGCAATTGGATTCTATGGCACTGAAGTCCCTCCCATCCCAAACCTCGCCCTCCTCAGGCTCCACCCCAAAAACCTCCCGACGGTGGCGAAGTGGGACCTGGCAACCCTATGCACACTGCCCAAGCACTTGGTCCATGAAGTTGCCTTGGAGATGCCAGGGATTGAACCTGGGACCTTCTGCATGCCAAGCAGATGCTCTACCACTGAGCCACAGCCCCTCCGTCAGGGCCTGCACATCTGCAGAACCACACAAGACAGGTTGCAGTGTCTTGATGTGCACATGATAGTACCTGGCATGGCACCTCCTACAACATTGTTCTGACACCCAAATGTACTGTGCCAGCAGGAGGTGGATTGTGTGGATCCTTGACCATGGTGGCAGGTGGAAGGGCCTCTATCCTGGTGTGGTCCATCCAGTGCCTATGGAGAAGGGGAGGCACATGGAACACAAGGGGGATTAACGCATGGGCAGAATGTTCTTGGTTCGCTCCTCCCTTATCTCACAATATTTTATTCCGAGACAGGATAGTCAAATGCATGACGCTAGTCCATCCCACTATAAGTCCGAAGCAAGTAGCTGCTGGAGGCTCACCGTGCGTTTGAGCCACCCATATAATGTGGGATAGTAGTGGAGTGATCTCCATATCATTGCCCAAGGATTGGCTGAGGGGTTATCCAATCAAAGGCCGATTCTCCCTTTTTTTTTTTCTTGGGACACCAGCGTTCCGGTATACCATTGTGACGGTGTGAAGCACCCCCCCTACAGGGCTGGTGGGGGCGTCTGTCTGGCCTGGAGAAGGTCAGGGCTTGAGGCGCCTCTTCAGCCTCAGACCAGTCCGAGGGAGAGTCTGAGCTTTCCTTTCCCTCAGAGGCTACCCAGGTGGCTCTATGCTCAGCCAGCCTGGGTCACAGCCTGCTTCCTCCCTGGCTACAGCTCTCCTCTGGCCTTTTATACTCTTCAGGCCAGAGAAGCTTCGCCCCTTCCACCCTCTGCCCTCCCCCTGGAAGTCCATAAAAGGAGCTCTCCTTCCCCGTCGCGTCACTTCCCTTCCTAGCCAGCAGAGCGGCTCGCACCTGCCCTGCCCTTGCTCACCCGCAGCTCAGCTGTTTGTCGGGGCTGGGAGCTTGAACAAAAGGAGGTTAGTCGTGTGATTACACGCACGCCGGCATTCTGGTAATGTAGCGAAATAAAAAAAAGTGGTTTAGCACAGAAAAGATCGCTAGAAACCAGGGATTGCTTAACCCGTTTTTTTTTTTTTTTGCCTAAATCGCGCCTAAGGTGGGTCTGATGCGTTGCCCTCAGATGCTCATGTGTTTAGACCATGGGAATTCGCTACTTTTAAGGCACAAAGGCGAGACAAATTGGTTATGCGTTAAACCCCATGGCCATGGGGTGGAGAAGTGCTGGTGGGAGCACTCCTCCACCCCATGGGCCCATGGCTGTCCCCCTGCTACCCCATGGCCACCCATTGATTTAACTCCATCACCTACCACCATCCCAGTGCGGGCAAAGTTCATGGAGCACTACTGCCCCATATCCATCCTCTGCCCAGCGGTACATTCCGCTGTTCAGAGGTTCTTATGGTGGCTGGGAACTAGTGTAGATGGAACAAAACTAGAGTGATATGATCTCTACAACACACTCCAATCAACATTCTGGCCACAACATTCTGTTTTTGACTGTAGTTTCCAGACATTCAATGGCAGCCCCACATTTCAGTAATCTAATGTAGATGTTCCAAGGGCATGCATCACAGGAACAAGATCTTTCCTGCCTGATAGTGATGTAGCTGGCTAACCAGCCGAAGCTGGTGAAATGTACCTCAGGCCACCACTGCCACCTGTTTAACCATCTGGAGGTCCTGTTCAAGCAGCCACCCCAAGCTGTGAAATTACTCCTTTAGGGGGAGTGCAACCCCTTCCAGAACAAGAGATATCCTATTTCCTGGGTCAAACCTTCCCCCCACCAGTAGCAGCTGTGTTTTGTCAGGTTCCCCCCCCCCTTTCCATGCTGTCACACCATTGTGATGCCTTCTTGGTGAAACAGCAACATTGTTGGGGATGTGGTATGATGGTGGCCCATATGGCCCTACTGCAGGGACATTTGCTGAATCCCTGGCCTGTGTGGTATCCCCTTAGGGAACAGTCCAGCAATACTGCTGTTGCACTTACAGATGGCTGCCTCAGCCATAGCAGACCTCAGGATTGGTCCATCACCACAGCTGGCAACACTCAAAAATGGGGAAGCTAAAATGACCTGTAGTCATCATTGGAATTACTGGTAATATATAGAGATTGAACAGCATTTTCAAAATGGGTAGAGACTGGTAAAAGAACTCCATTTGGAAATGCCCTCCCAAGTATGAGCTGAAGCCAACTCTTTCCCAAATTTTGGATTAACTCATAATCAGTCTGAATT
Organism: Euleptes europaea; assembly: GCF_029931775.1. Lineage (NCBI taxonomy): Eukaryota > Metazoa > Chordata > Lepidosauria > Squamata > Sphaerodactylidae > Euleptes > Euleptes europaea. Next base: position 60,148,297 of record NC_079316.1, on the reverse strand, counting down.
GCTTCCTGTCTTCTCTGCCATTGACCTTGTGCTTTCCCATCCATTCCCAAACCTCCCTCTAACAAAGGCAAAGGAAAAATAAATAGAAGGAAAGTCTGGGCACAGCAGAAGACCCATCTTTGCCTTCCCAGTTATGTAAGTAGCAAAATGAAGGATTCCAAGTATAAGCAAAAGCATCTATCAATACTGGGATTTGTCATTTTTTTGGATCAATGAGTTAAACCAGAACAAAATGAAAACTGTAGGTCCACTAGAGAACAGCAGATGTTTCAGCAAGATCAAAAGCCTCTTGTCATTGCTAACACTGTTGCACTTGCTACCTCCAGCCTTTGTTGCTGCCACCACCCCATAACTGAGGAATAAGTGGAAACAGCAGAGGAATGGGTCAGTAGAGGGCTGCCGGAAACTTTGGGTTAGGCAAGGTCTTTCTGAGATGTGAGAGACCTTTCAAGCAATGTTCTGAAGCTTCTTTACTAAAGCTACAAAGACAGAGCATATTCTGAATCAAGATGTAGTATCCACCACCATCAGTCATCTCCAGTCATGTGCCAGCAAACTTGTGAGAGGAAACTGATTTGTCAAAATGTTTTGGGATTCTTGGGATTACCGGTCTGTAAAATCAAAGGATTCCATTCTTTTGAAACAATATCAATGAAAATTCTACATTACACAATGTATAATTACTAAACAATGGAACTCCTTGTTCTCCTGTCCTTGGAGTCTCTCTAGCATATGGTGCTGGCATTTTCAACAGAAAGATATTAGATCATTTATACCACTTTGATACAATTTTCTGTATTTCATTTCAGTGACTAGTATCCTCTAGAGCCTCTGAATGCTAGCTGTTTCAAATTGGTCTTCTAAATCATAGTTAGTTTTCAAGGCCTGAGAATTGAATTAATATACTACAGCGACTTGGTTCTGAAAGATGTTTGTAAACAAAGATAAACAAATGAGCTTCTTTATATGATAAGATGGAGCAATGGAAAAATAATAGCAATGACATCATGAACAGAGGAATTTAAGATTTAAGATGCAATTAGTGGCTCAGACTCCTGAGTGTACAATAACCACTATTCAAGAAACAGTTCTACTAGAAAAATGGGTGGTTCTTGCGGACACAGCACCCAAGGGGCAGGAGGAAGGCAAGGCAAATACAACATGCACACAAGAAACAGACGAGTAAAAATGGCCACAACTTTATTGGTTACAGATGGACAGAGTCTTGGAGCAGGATGGGGCAAATGGATCCTGGCACCGGCCAACCCACCTGTTGGCCAATGAGCAGACCATGCCCCCAGCTCACCTGTTGGGGGACTTTGTGGGATGGCAGGATGTGGGATCCCACATGGGTGCAGGCCACTGGGTGGATCCTTCTGCCATTTGATAGTGAGGGTACCTTGACAGTCCCCAAGCTGGGCATGTCCCCTGCACCACAAAATCCCTTAAGGGGATCCTCAAAGTGGGGAAAATGGGCATATTCTCCTAAAATGGACCCAGCCCCATTTTGATAATACCACAAGTGGTGAGCAGCTCCTACAGCTGCATCAAAGCCAGCAGTTCATGACAAACCCTGTGCAGCCCCATCAGGATGAAACAGTGCCCCCTGCTGGAAAGAGATGTCTGGATGGCAGATCAGGTGACCTGCCCAGGGCTTCAACAACCTTGCCCACCGTGTTAGTGACCTTCCTTCTGGCCATAGCCACCTTGTCTGGGCAGCCAGCTCCACATCAGGACCACCTCTCCAACAAGTCATACCCCAGTAGCTGTGTGCTGGGAAGCTGGGCTGACAAAAATCATAGTTGTGCTGCAGCCCCCTGTGTTAGATCCAGGGCCTTGCATGCTCCAATGTCATTCTCACCCAGCTGAATAACCAGAGTGTTAGGTGGCCCATTCTGGTGGACGTGATACTAGACTGTGGACACAAGTGAATCCTAAAGCATTACGAGGCTGGCCCTGAGCATGCTGGTGAACTGGTATCTGATGAGGGGAGAGCCATCAGCATGAATGAAGAAGGAGCCCAGGTGGGGGGAGGATGAACAAACAAGAAAATCAAGTGGCCCACTCTGGGCAGTATACAGATCTGGGCATGACACAGAGGCACTGATGTCCCCCTTGACCCCTCTGGTCCATTTTAGAGGGCCTGATCACCAAGTAATCTGCCAAACCAGAAACTGTCATGTACTGTACCCCCAGCATGCATCTGGAAGAGTGCCCACAGGACCTTGCCACCAATTCCTCCATCCAAATGTGATGTGTCTGCCGGGGTCTGGTGCTTATGTAGTGATCCTCTTCCACCCTTCGACAGCCCAGCAGCCAGTGAAAGATATGCATAGGTCCAGGAAACCATAGTCTTTGCTGAAAGGGGAAATGGCTGCCATGTGGCCGACCATGGGTGAAGCAACACATAAATAACAGAAGCTGAATGGCAATTAGTAAAATGATTGAGCGTAAAGGTATGTTGACTCAATGGATGACCAAAAATTTGAATTTGAGCTGCCTGCTTGCAGTTAACACAGTTGCCACATCTGTAATGTCCTTTTAAGTCCAATTGGAAAGACTGTGATCTCATCTCAGCGTGTACCAACTGACCTCTAAGGGATCGGGCCTTCCTGAAGCCAAGAGTTGGTTTGGAAGCACAACCTGGTACAGAGTTTAATAAATGCCAATGTTTAAATATTAGGCTTCTGACACGAAAAGACAATGAAGAAAAATAAAGTGGAAAAAAAACAATCCTCCTTTTGCTGGCCTGGCACGTTTAAAAACAACTCCATCCTAGGTATGTCATTAGCATGAGCCAAAGCCGAAAATATGGATGCTCATTTGGTCAGTCAATTTTATCTTTAAAGCACAAGCCTACTGTTTTCAAATTCTTTGTTATAGAAAAACTAGATACAAAACCTTTTTTTTATTATGACATGGAAAAACGGTTACAAATCAAATATAGAAGAAGAGTTAGTTTTTATACCTTGCTTTTCTCTACCTTTAAGGGGTCTCAAAGTGGCTTACAATCACCTTCCCTTCCCCTCACCTTATGCATTTGTAATTACAATAGTAACTTTTAATATTTCTATTACATTTTGTATTTTTTTTGATATTTTTTTATTTATTTTCTATACATTTTGTAATTTTTGAATTACATATATATTTTTTGGAAATTTTGGATGCTCCTATAATCATTTTTTAGATCTCTGATACTTTGTACCCCTTGTTTCCTCTTTCTTTTTTGAAATTATATGCCTTCCACAAGTCCTTGCAGGATTCCACTTCTATGTAAATATTATAGGATATGAATAAATGGTGGCAGCATGTGAATGTGTGAGAGAGGGCTTGTAATTAAAGGGGGTTGGGCTACCCTGTCTGGTGATGTCTTTGTGAATGAGAGGGAAGATCTGAAATGGTCATGGCTCTCTATATTTTTAAAGAGACAAGAGAGGTAGCAAATGTTTTGACCTGACCTACTTGTAACCCTCAACCTGAGAGAGAGGTGTTGAAGGTGGTAGGCACTCTGGGTGGCTTGAAATTGGCTTATTAACCACAGTGAAGAATATGGACATCCAGCTTTGTATGGTTTTTGTTTTTGCTGTCAAGTCACATCTGACTTTTGGAGCCCCCCTAGTGGGTTTTTCAAGGCAAGAGATGTTCAGAGATGGATTGCCATTAACTGCCTCCTCGTCACGACCCTGGTATTGCTTGGAGGTCTCCCAGCCAAATACTTGCCAGGGTCGACCCTGCTTAGCTTCTGAATGCTGATGAGATCAGGCTAGTTCATCCTGGTTTAACCCTAGCTTAATTCTGCCAGATCCCCTGGCTCCACTCTCATGCACCCCCCAGCTGCCTAGGCACATGTCCAGAGAAAAAGGCAATGAAACCACCATTTGTTAGGACAAACAACAATCTGAGTGACTGCAAAGTGATTCCTGGTTTCATAAACTAACCATAATTAAAATATACAAAAGGATAGTGGGTTATTATAGCTGTCATATTTCCTTGTATTTATTTGAATAAAACCAGATTTTACTTCGAACACTTCTCTGCATTTGCCTGGGTCTATGAATACCTTTCACAGATTACTGGTGCCATCAGTTTTCTCATTGTTGGTCTCACATTTGAGAATGAGTTCAGAAGAGATAAGGCTTGATTCAACAGCCCTACTCCAACCTAGGGTTGCCAATTGTGGCGGGTAAACTACCGCCCATCCACCGGGCTGCCAGCCGGCCAGCTGAGGGCCAGCGGGCACTGCAGGCACGCTCGCGGGCACGTGCGCAGACGCGGCACACGCGTCACTTTTGGGTAAACCCTAAAGTGACGCGGACGCTCTAGCACCCTCGGCTAAAACTCTATGGAAACCATAGAGTTTTGGCCGGGATTGCTAGAGCGTCCCTGTCACTTCCGGGTTAAACTCTAAGTGACATAGGCGCGGGAGCTCGGTGCCAGGCATGCGCACACATTACGCACTAATGCCACGGCCCCGCAAAGCTCCCGCCGGTGGAGATGCGGGGCCTAGCAAGCCTACTCCAACCAGATATGTGTTTAGCACTGACAGAGTATCACTGCCCAATCTAAGAGTCCCAGTGAGAATCCAGGATAGAAACAGAAGTATTAATAATATTCCTAAGAATATCTTCTCTTGTGGCACCTTCAGTATTTAAGGATTAAAAGCACATTTTTATTTAAAATTGTCTATAAGTTCAATTTATTTGCATTCAAGCTCAACAGTCACTTTCTTCCAGACTTTCTTGTTTCTTTTGACATTCACACAATCAGACATTGGTATCTAAATATATCTGACACACTGTCCTTTTAAATAATAGTAATGAAGGTTGCTGGATTTGTTGCTCTGGACAGTGTGTTTTTAAAGTCTGAAACCTTGACACTTTCTACCTTTATATGGTTGTGAATATAATAAAGATGAGGAGTGAATTCAATTATTTATTTCACTTGCCTCAGATGGCCTATCCATATCAGATGAACTACTTAAAAGCCCCAGTCCTCCTACTCCTACACTTTTTCACTTTCACTCAGCTCCAGGTACAGGTCTGAGTGAGTTTGGTACACACTGCTGAGTTCTAATGCATCCAGAACCCATTGTGTATGTGCTGATGAGCATAAGAACTTTGTATGATCTTACTTGAATGGACTATGCTATTTTCCCATCCACTTCAATGGATGAATCAGCAATGTCTTGAAGACAACCCAGGCAAAATGCATCCCTATTTTTCTGTTAACAAAAGAGGCACAGACAAGAAGCATGCAGGCATTTGTTTGTACCTCTGTATTTCGTTTTTTCTTTTATATCCCTATTAAAAGGTATAAATTTTCCTAACCAATAAAATGGTTCTGTTTATTGCAGATTTTTTATTACTTCAGTCTCATTAACATGCTTTTATTTATTATGTGAGTTAGCTCCAACTCTACTTATATCACTTTTAAATATAGTCCATTTTCATAGGAATTTTTATGTGTACTTGTAAAGTATCCATATTATCAGTGAAATAAATCACATATTTATGTACAGTTTTTCAACAGAATCAATATTAAATGAATTTCAAATCTCAGTAATAAATGTCCAGGGCCTTACATTCTATCCTGATGGTAAATTCCCAAAGTTAAGAAGACCGCCTCTGATCTAGATGAATTTTCTGTGTTCCTTTTATAGGCGCTTTATGTCCTGGATTTATTTTACCTGGAAGCGTTCCACTAAAATCAATGGGATTTAAGCAAATCAAGTTAGTATTAAGTAGATAGATCCTCTGTAGATTAGCACACAAGCCTTCTCGGAATTCCGTCTTGGTGTTTTGTTAGATCTATCAACCAAAAAATTTAATTACATTGCTGAATGTTTGAAAAATTTATTGTATATAGCCACTGGCCATCACAATTTACTAAAACAAATTAATAATAATACAGATACAATGGATTTGCAAGTAAAATATTAAATAGATAATGGAATATACTAAAACATTTCAATTTAAATGATAAGTAGCTGCTGCTTCCAATACCACATTAGACCTTATTTTTTGCTGCTACAGCAAACAAAGAAATTCTATATGATCCATATGCATCAAAATCAGATAACAGAGATATAATTTTCTCTGTATCCGAGTGTGTATTGATACCAGATAATATTCCTGCCAAAAATTTAGCCCTGGGGCCTACATACAATGGGCAAATTAGGATGTAGTGAGGCAAGTCCTCCAGAGTTGGGGATCCACAAATACAGACACATTGATCCCTTGGTGTTCAAGAGTAGCACCCCGCCAATAAAGCTGTTGGCATAGTTTGAAAGCGAAATGATGTATAGGACGCTCTGAGACTGTAATTTACATTGCACACATAGTGTTTGGAACCTAGGTCTATCTGATCGAAATCCAGAAGTATATTGCCACACTAGCATATCACACAGACTTTTATAACTTCCATTAAAAAAATATGGGTCAGATCAAGCAATTCATTTGTGTATGATCTGCAGATGTTTCCAGCTTTCCCCTCTTCCTAGAAGCCCCTTTTGATCCCAGGAAAGTTGATTCTTTGTGTTGTGGGATTTACATGGAGTAACAGCTATGTGACCAAACCAGTAGTTTGCAGCTACCATCTCTGGTCTCTGCTGATGGATCACTGGATCTAACATATGTTGATTGATACCACTGAATGTGGGACTGGTTTTTTTATAGCTGAATTTTCTCCATGTCAGTTTCTATCCACCTGTGCATTACCCAGAGCTCCTTCAGTTACCAGAGGCTCTTTGTCTGTGTTGGTAAAATAAGAACAAAGTTGGCTTCCCCACCTTTCTTGATGTCAAGCTGTTGCATACCTGAGTGTGTGTGAGAGGTAGTTTGCAATTACAACACTTTTACAACTATTCTGCATTAATAGTAAATATCACACGAAATACTCTAATTTCAGAAAGTCAAACAAATGCATCCTTAGAAGTGTATTTGTGTGTGTGGGGGGGGTCTCTTCAAATGAAATACCTACTTATTGAATAACTAGTAAGAAAAATATAGACAGTACATTTCACAAGTCAATTATACTCAAACCGGTCCTGCAGTCGAACACAGATAGTTCAGAAATTCTCAAGAGGGCCATGAAATCCTGTCTGCATAATCAGCCTCCTCAGAATCTTTATGTCAGTTTGATGGATGGAACTCTACCATGAAATCAAGCAAGACACCTCAAGATCATATACCAATTTAAATAGATGTCAAAAGACAGGAAATGGCAACATTCCACAACACAGGAGTGACTGCAAAAAGGAAAGCACCCATAAGGTTGTCAGATACACTATAAACTACACAGTTACCTGCACTATTGTTGCACTGGGCTAAGATCTAAGCCTTAGAACCCTTGGTAAGTCTGATAATTATATACACTGTGCTACAGGTTTATTTCATTATTGCAGTCATTTTTCAATGTAAAGGGGAAAGAATATGCAGGCACATTCCATAGGAGGGGTGCAAAACACCTATGAATAGGAATGATTGGAATAAGGTGAGTTGCTACAGCATGGTACAGCTAATTGTTGGGTAGCCTGATGCCTCTAAAAATGAAGTACAGGTCCTAAAAAAAAGCCCATCATTCACTAATGCAGTGGGATAGTTTGTGGAGGGGAAGGGAGTGACACATTAGAAAAGGGAGTTGAGACTTGTCACATCTCAGCACCATTTCTGTGCAGGCTAGGATAAATAAAGCTAGCAGTAATGCTGGCCAAGTCTGAAGCCAGAGCACAGCTGCTGTTAATGCTAGTAGTCAGAGGGCTGCCCTAGAGACACCCTGGACTTAAAATGTGAGTGATGATGCAGATCAGCCATTTAATTAATAAAACATAGTTTAACCCATACCCATACGTCTCCTGCCTTTATTGTGGGGAGGGGAGGTTCTGGTCCAAGTACAGAGAACTTGATTCATCTCAATTTCTTCCACTGTTTATCCTTACCTCCACTTATCTGATATCTCTCTTTTTCAAGGAGCTCAAGGTTCTCCCCACACACAAATCCTGTGAGGTATGTTAGGCTGGAAAAGTATGGCTGGGTCAAGGTTGGAATGAGCTTCTTAGTAGTGTGAAGATTTGAATGCAGGCCTCCCAGACCCTTGTCTAACACCCTACCTGCTCAACTACACTGGTGGCTCTCTATCTCCTTTGACTACTTCCCAGATTGAGTTTCAGATTGTAAATCCCTCTGGGAATGGACCTGGTTTCTGTTCTTCTACAAGGTATGATGTAATATAAAAATATTGCACTGGGTCCTATAAATCCACTTCATTAATGGTAGAAATTCCCTCCAGTGGAAGAAGCCTTCCGCCAGCAGAAGACCTTCTTGCACCAGAGGAAAGCTCCTTGAGCTGAAGGGGAAAAAACACCTTTATTGGGAGGAAAATGCAGAACCCAACCTAATAATAAAAGAAATTAATATAATTATTCATTGAATTGCTAAAAGGTTTTTAAGTGTATTATCATGCACCACCACCACCTTCATTTCAATAGGCTTTGAAATAGAAGCGGCTAATGGATTCTTGTAATTTGCTTTATGATTATTCATTTCAATAAGAACGTGTTGATATCAACTGTTCCAAGCCATCAGGCAAAAGTTAGCTACAGTGGTGGTGGAATCAAGAAAATGAAATAATACAGGAAATATGATCATTATAACACTCAGGGTAGGAAATGAATGAGCTATGTGAGGTTAAGTGAATCCAAATCTCCCAATACTCTTGTGGGGGAGTTAAAGGTAAAAAATCATTAAAAGAATACTAAATCTCTATGAAGAAAAACCACTTCTGTCCTATGCCATCTTTTAAAACCCCATTGGCGCTGGAAATGCTCTATGGACTACGAAAGCAACGAATAACTACATAAATGACAAGTGCTCTCCATGTGCGTTGAAATTCTGAGGGCACTGAGTGTCAGAACTAAGGAAGGAATAGAAATGCAGTTACAGTTTCACGGTAGCTGCTTTACATTTTAAAGAGATTTCAATGAAGGTCCTCCAGCGTTGAGGAGATGTTTCCCTCATACAGTCTGCAGACCTACACTTGACTATATTATGTCAAATTTAATGTTTCTGTATAAGAATCAATGTAATCCACATTTATGAAGAAAGATTAATTGGGAAGACTAAATTTCTGATATGACCCTTATTTCTCTGGAGGTTTTTAAGCAGAGGCTAGATGGCCATCTGTCAGCAATGCTGGTTCTATGACCTTAGGCAGTTCATGAGAGGGAGGGCATCTTGGGCATCTTCTGGGCATGGAGTAGGGGTCAGTGGGGGGAGGTAGTTGTGAAATTCCTGCATTGTGCAGGGGGTTAGACTAGATGACCCTGGTGGTCTTTTCCAACTCTATGATTCTGTGATTCTGTGATTCTTCAGGATTATTTTCATGAGCTATGGGTGTCAAGAAGTTGAGGCCTCTCAATTTCTTGGAGTGTGTTATTTCTTTGGTTCAGGCCTAGGAGGCCTATGAGTTTTGTGTTATTAGGATTTTGGAGCAGTAAAATAGTTACACTTTGAAAACTGCCTTTGGTGGAGGGAACAAGATGGGCCCCAGCTGGTGCTTGTTAAAGCCTTCTCTCCCCTATCTGGAATGCAAGGCCGTGCCTTGCCCTAGTAGTTAATCGGTCAGCCATCATGACAATGTCCAGGTGCAGGTAGTTCTGTAAGCTTCCTCACCTGAACACATCACTTAAGGAGTCAGCATTTCTGACCAAGCGATTAATTACCAGCTAAGTGCTTTCATTTTCTCGATTGGTTTCTATGAGCTCATCCTTTTGAGAAAACAAATATAAGGACAGACCAACCCTAAACAAACTATGCACGCTTTGGGGTGCACAGCAGGAAGGCTGTGCTGGCTGCATCACAACCCATTTGATTTTGGCCCTACGGGGAACCTCTGGTCAACTTGACCTGCTTGGAGAAAGTCTGGACAATTTGTGGAACTCTTGAATGCTGGAAGCATCTTTGGAAGTTGGTAACTATAAACCTGATGCAAGAAACCTTTGCCAATCCTTTTGAATCAAAAAGGCTTTTGAATGTACTAGTTAGCTATGCTAAATAGTTTATTATTTTCTTGCTTAACACTTCATGACTTTTTCTTTCCTGTAAACCAGCTTGAATCTTATAAATAAATCGTTAGCCTTTAAATGGCTTGTGTCTTTTGATTTTGGGATTCCAAGCCTAATTCTAAGTGCCTTGTTTGAGTGTAAAACCACCTACCAAAAACCTAAGACATTTTTTGGAGTGTAATCTTTCCCTGGCAGGCTTCTACCTTGCAGGGTAAGCGTTACACTTAACTTTTGGAGCTTGGCTGGAGGTACCCTGGACTCCTTGCCTGGAGGCTCACCCTTTGGACCCCAGGGTTGGTGGCAGCTACCGTTAAACTTGGGGTGAAAACCTGGAGTTTAATGTTTTGGGAAACTTTTGACCAAACAAAAGCAGCTCCAGCTGGTGGAGGCTGGTTGGAGCTCTTTGACAATGGGTGATAGCATTATTAAAAGGTAACTAATGATCCACTTGAGAAAGAATATCAGCTTGCTCACATGTCCTATCAATGGGGGAAGACTTTGAGGAGTATTTCCTTGGTTGGGAAAGGCAGGGTAGAAGTCTTATAAATAAACACATTATTATTAGTAGTAGTAGTAATAAATAAGAATCTCTAAACAGAGGAGCAGAAGGCCAGAGAAATGGAAACTTTATGTGCAGAAAATCAGATAAATTATGATGAATGGTATGATGCATATCATTGAATAATAAGATCTGATACATTTCCATTTTAGACCTCACATAATATCCCAAATGCAGCAATGCAATGTAGTCCAGAATGTACATTCTTAAGCACTGCTTTAGGCTGTGCACTCATTGTTGCATAAAAAGAGCTTTCTTGGACCAGACCAAAGGTCTAGCTAGTTCATCATCTTGTTTCCCTATCGGCCAGCCAATTGCCCCAGAACACCAATAACAAGGTCCAAAGCCTTTGCCAGCTGTCCCCTTCCCAGGAACTAGTATTCAGAACAGCATCCATACTTTTAAAGCCATCTAAGCAAGTGACCATCAAGGCATTTTGTGGCACTGAATCCCATTCCATTAGAAATATTTCCTTCAGTTGGAATTCTATTAGGTGCTCTCAAATTCTAATATTCTGGGGGAGGGAAAGGAAAGTTTTCTCCTGCAACTTTCTCCACACCAAGCCTCATTTTACAAACCTCTTTCACTGTCTCATGTCACTATGACCAGATAAAGGGTTAGTCATATTGCAAACACTTCTCAATAGAAAAAAACGGATTAATTACAACAGTGTAGAGTTACATCCTCTTTGTAGACTTGATTTGATACTGTTGCATACTTCAGCATTATATTATGGCACAGATGCACGGAGGATGGATTATGTTTCATTAATTTGTCATCAGGCACATTAATTACACTACTTAATTGTTCAACTAGGCTACAAAGAGAGCAAACTTCTTATCAGCAAATCCTGTTAATTTCAATTATCCACATGCTTATGGGGATTTGTTTATTTATTTGGCTGCTGTTTATAAGGCTTATCACTTCACAATATAACAAAGGCTAATAGCCTGTAGGAAAATTTAATAAGAAAGTCAAATAAAATGTTAAATAGGAAGAGCAATAGAAATACTACATTTAAATTACTAATGCAACCTCCCCGTTCCTCTTTCAGTTGTCTGCTCTGTTCATGCTCAGATGAATTAAAACCTTGAGGATACCAAAACCCTGGGACCATAAAGGTCAAGGATAACTCAGAAGTCACCACACATAGCATATGAAACATGTACACAATACCCACATATAGTCACAGAAACAGGATTGTCGCTGCATTTCAGAAACCCCAGAATTGAGCACATACTTTGAGATCTAGCTGAGCCAAGCCCCATTTAGAGGGGAACCACCTAGTTCTATGGTGGGACACTGAGGTTCAGATTGCTCTGGGATAGTGTGGTCATGCTTTCTAGCGGTAAGGGGATATTTATCATACATCAGTTGCAGATGCATTGTAGAGTATAGAGCTGTATGCATATATAGATATGAGATGGGACGGAAGGCAGCATGGTACATAGCCCAATCTGAAGCTGAAGCAAGGTTGGTACTTGGGTTGCAGACCATCAGGGAAGGCTCTCCAGAGGAAGGCTATGGCAAACCACTTCTTCTCAGTTGCCTTAAAAGCCCCCTGCTGGAGTCGCCATAAATTGGTTGCAAGTTGACAGAATTTACCTATGTATATATGGATATTAGGTCAACACACACAGGGAGAGAGTGGAATTGAGCAAACTGGACCCACTTAACCACTCATGACCAGGCATGCTGGTCCCACCTCCACCAATGCAAGATTGCCTCATGTGGTCACAGTACCCTGTGTATGTACTATCTGTATTTGGGTAGGATCTCTCCTATGATCAGGAACACTGCTTTTGAATATTCTCAATGACAAGGACATATGTACATACTATTGATAGTGGTGTGAATGTACAGAGGAAGAGGTGGGTTTAGCATACATAGTCATGGGTGGGATTTAGGCCCTCACTTGGCTCTCATGCTCCCTCCAAGGAAGTGATCTTCCAATAATTCTTGCTACTTCTTCCTAAGCACACCTGACTTAAAAAATATTAGCATTGTTTCACCTACTCAAAAAGTATTTGAAATAAACAATTGAGTGCCCATTTTCTCCTTTTTTTATAAGCTGTTCCCTCTGATTGTTTCTCAGACTACAACACCGACTCCCCAAGTGTTCCTCCTACATGTTCTTAAATGGAATTGGGTTGGGGGATATGTATGCTGGAGCTTCTGATCTCACTGTCCTCCTTTTGGCACTGTGATGTAAATTGGGCTGGTTCTTGCATACAAACTTCAGGCAATTATCTCAAAAATGTATTATGCATTCACAAAGGATGTACATTGTACATGCTCAAGCCACAAGTATGCCCTGATGTGCACATAGGAGGGGAAAGAATTCATGATCATGAGGTTGGCTCAGTCCACTTTAGTGGAGATAACATACATATAATCCTTGTATATATAAAGTTGCCCCACCTTCTGAAGGGAGGGGTAGTTTTAGAGTCTTGAAGAATTGTGTGTATATTGAGCCTGTTCTAACCAAACGTCACTGGATGAGGGTCACTTGTGCATATATGTATATATATTGCACAAGTTGTTTTCCCACTTATATTGTTTTATAGGAAGTAAAAACTAAATTTCAGACTTCATAGCAAGAAGATTTATGGAGTGATTGCTTCAGTATACTGTTGTACAATGCCTAACTTCAATGGGGGGTGTTTACTGACTCCATTTTAGCTGTCATCATGTCTGTCTGAAGAACGTTTTAAAAATGGAAGGAATAAGTATTTCTTTCAGTGAGTGGGAATGTTTGAATTCAAGGCAATGCCTACCCTAGAACAGGTACATACCTATAAATATCTAGGTGTAACTTTACAAGAGTCTGGTTCGAAGAATGCCCACTTAGCCCATGTCTCACTGAATGCTCAGATGAGTGCGGGGGCTATTCAAAGATTTTATTGGTCTAAGGGGGGTAGGAATGTGGCGGCCGCTATTAAGCTTTTTAATATGAAATCCTTGGCTCAATTATTATATGGAGCCCCACTCTGTATAATGGCAAATAAGATGTTACTTGAAAAAACTCAATCTAAATTTTTAAGAAATATCCTCCAAGTATCTACTGGAGTGTCAAATGCTGCCATTCGACTGGAGGTTGGAATGGTTACGGTCGAGGCTAGAGTTTGGATCGCTGCCATTTTTTACTGGCTTAAGCTGATTTACTTCCCTGGGCGACTTGTTTCACTCACCCTGGCAGATACCTTTGTCTCCCCTTGGAGTAAGATGATTGAGCAAAAACTGAGCTACTATGGCCTGTCGAAACAACTTTACAAAACAAATGACTATGCTCAGGCAAGAGAAATTGTTAAACTCCGTATATTGGATGTCGAAAGACAGCACGATATGAATAGGCTAAGGAGCCCTCTTTATGATATAAGTGGGTTGAATAGGGTGATCATGATGCCATATATTAAGTTATTGGATAACCAGGAATATAGGAGGATTTTTACCTTGTTAAGATATAACATGCTACCCACAGCTGTTCTAGAAGGAAGATATAGAGGCGTGCCATATGGAAGTTGTCTATGTGAGTGCGGTGATAGCTCTGTAGAGACTTTAGAACATTTTTTTTTTGAGTGTAGAATATATAGGCAGATTAGAGAATCCCTGATTGTGCTTATAATTGCATGTTACCCTCATGAAAATAGAAGGTCTCTTCTTTCAATCCTGTTATCGGATAAGCAGCAGGAGATTACCTGTAAAGTTGCCAAATTTGGTTGGCTGGTTCTTAAAATTAAGAAAAGGCGGAGTGGCGTATAAAGGTGCCTTATGTAAATTCGTATTTTAATAAGATGTTTATTGGTAGTATGTAAGCTATTTTACTTATGGATTAATTGTGTTCTTATTTATATTCTGGTCTATGACTGTTTTAAATAAACTTGACTAGAAATGAAGTGTGTATCTGAGGAAATCAGTTAAGATAAGGCATAAAGACTTTGATCTTTTCAAACAAGTGTGAATACAAGTTATTGCCCTATATTCCAACCTTGGTAAATTTTAATTTGCATCTTGTCAGTCATCCTGTGTTTTCAGTGGCACATATTTCAAGTTGTTGGAGTTTCTGACAAAATGGAGGAAAACCCAGTGATTAATAGGAAATAATGAGATTTCCTGGTCAGTTACTAACATACACAGACTGACAGGGACATCTCGTCATTTGATGCATCAAATATTCACCACTTGCTGACTTCTGCAGTTGTATTTCTGAGAGACTCAATAGAACCAACAAGTGACAAATTTCAGCTTTTATCGTAAACTTTGAACATCCTGCTTGAAAGAAGATTATACATAATGGGTTAGGGGGCAACAAGGGTTCAGGGCTTATTCACAACAGGGCTTATTCACAACAATGTTAAGAATTTTGAGGCATGAAGTATAGCTCAGCTTGTGAAAGAAAATTGTTCGGAGTTGTTTGCCATGCATGTGCAGGGCTGGTTCAAGGTGTTTTGTCACCCCAAAGAAAGATGTAGCTATTGTCTCCTACCATACCAGTCCATGGTGTGATGCCCATCTCCTCCTGTACCTCTGTGGTGCACTGATGTCCTCATCATTCTGCCACCTCAACCAGTCACCTGGATGGCTTGGCCAAAGAACCAGCTCTGTGAATATGTTCATATCATATATGTGCTGTGTTTCAACCTGTTATTACTGAATTAACCTTTGGAGATTAACACGTGGCCCATCTCAAAAAATGCACGGTGAAACAAAAATTAAGAGTGTTGATGCCTCCTTTATGAGGCACCAAAATGCACTGGAGCCTGAGTTAAACCATCTCCAATCAAATGACAAGGGTTGTATGAACCACCTCCTGGTTTCTTTGTGAATTCTGTAACAGTATTAGAAATGAAGCTACTGAATATTAGACCATTTCGGTAGGCATGCCCAGCAAGTTTAAGGATATCAGGTAGAAAAAATATTTCAGCTAACTTCTGTCAGTTTTACAGCTGAGCTGTGGAAATTTTCATGTCACTTTCGTCTCCTCAACTGTCTTTATCAGAAAACTGATGCAAAAACTCTGATTCAGACCTATTGGGAATACTGCCATTTCTCACTTTAGTATAATTGAGCCAATTTTTAAAATATTTTTGGCCTTGTTCCAATATATCATTTTGTCTCAGGCTTCATGGACAGGATTTAAGCATCGCTCAGATCTATGCAACATTCAAGGTGATGAGGTGAAACCAAAATGCAAAAGTTGAGAAATATTCTAATATTTATAAAACTGACTAGATTCAATAATGTTTGTCTCTCTTATACCAGTATGTACCAAAAGTGCAAAACAGAAGCAAAGAGCTTGGCAATAAATATTTTCACTACCTGGAAGTTGAAGGCATCACTCCATTAGGGAATCCCCATGGCCATATATGTTTACTCAGAAGCTAAATCACTCTGTGCATATCATCTCTCTTCAAACATAAAAACAGCAAAACTTAAAAAACTTTATAAATGTCCACAAACGCTGAAATATAGACAATGGCTTTCTGATGAGCCTTCCGTGGATTTCTTTCATAGATAGTAAGATGACAGGCTTGTCTGTCTGCAAAAAACTCCATTAACGTAAGACATACACCATTATGCCCAAACATAACACCAATACAAACAAGTAACATACAACATGTGCTCTCTCCAAATTTCTGGTTTATTTTTTCTGGATCCCAATGTTCACCTTCCCCAACCTCCTGAGATATGAAAAGCTGATGTTGTAGGTCATTGGACCCTCATGGATAAAAACTTACAGCTGTTTGCAAAAAGATAGTTTGCAGAAAGATAGTTTCTCTTGTACTTAAGAAATCTCCCTGTAGTACTGTTGATGCAACAGAGAAACTGTCATGTTGCATTTATTGGAATTAATATCAAAGTTGCATATAGAACAAGAGTCAAATCTTAAAGGCTCCTAGTAAGTTAGGCATAACAGTTCTATAAAAATATTTTTGTGGTTGCCTAGCAACCTCCAAAAGGCCACTGATACTTCAGAGGGCATTCGTTTCTTAAAGGTACAGGTGTTGCTTCTATGGTTTGGGGGGAGTTAAAATTCCCCCAATATTTGTTTGTTTTAGATTTCAGATTTTTCTGAAAACCTTTTTTCACTTTTGAAGAAAAATCCCTGTATCTGTTCCAAGTTTCATTTTGCAAATCTATTGATAATCTTCTCTATGGCATGGTTTGGAATTAGATATATGATGGTTCCTATCTCCATAATAGGCACCACCATTTGCTCAATTGTTCTGGTCTGATGACAGCTACAGCTTGGCTCAGCTACAGCTTTGGCCACTGCTCAATTGCCAGCAATCAACCAGATTTCTTTAGCATTAATCATTAATGTACAATTTTTAGTGTTCAGTGCTTTGTAATCATTATCTCGTTTGATCATTATCTCATTCTTCCCAACAATTAACTCTTCATTGGGTGGTTATTATTCTCCATTTACAAATGGGGAGCCAATATTGGCACTCCAAACCTATTCATCATTGTAACGCTAGCTTTGACCTACTTGCTGGACAGCATCTCATTTCCATCCAGAGCAGGATTGCATGTACCTTTTCTTTCCAGGCTTCTAGGACCAAAATCCATATTGGATTCTGGGGCCATAGCCAGTTGTATTTCCAGAAGGTTATCTTACTGGAGAGTGTCAGCATGGCGTAGTGGTTTTAAGAGCTGCTGGACTCTAATCTGGAGAATCAGGTTCGATTTCCCACTCCTCCACATGAAGCCTGCCGAGTGACCTTGGGCCAGTCACTGTTCTCTCAGAACACTCTCAGCCCACGTGGAGGCAGGCAATGGCAAACCACCTCCAAATGTATCTTGCCTTGAAAACCCTACAGGGTCTCCATAAGTCAGCTGTAACTTGATGGCACTTTACACACATCCCACTGGAAGAAATAGATGAAGGATAACTCATTCATCCTTTTGAACACAAAATCTTTGCCTATGTCTTTATGGTGTGTTTTGTGTGTGTGTGTGTGTGTATCTATACATATGCCCTGACCTGGATGGCCCAGGCTAGCCTGATCTCGTCAGATCTCAGAAGCTAAGCAGGGTCAGCCCTGGTTAGTATTTGGATGGGAGACCACCAAGGAGTACCAGGGTTTCTGTGCAGAGGAAGGCACTGGCAAACCACCTCTGTTAGTCTCTTGCCGTGAAAACCCCCCAAAGGGGTCGCCATAAGTCGGCTGCGACATGACGGCACTTTACACACACACATCTATACACAGAGTGCTTTATGTCAAAAAAAAATTGGTTCTGATGCTTACCAACTTCTACTGATTCAGAACTTGGGAGAGCCCCTTCAAAAAGGTGCCAATACTCTGAATTGGAGAGCACCACTATTAAAGAAACCCTGTATATCCACCTGCTTGTTTTGTGTGTGTGCAACATGGTTTATAGTTGAAAATTTCAAAAGGAAGATCACCATGTAAAATTTCTAAAATGCACTAGGTACCACAACATGAGAAAATCAACATAAGCCTTACAGGCAGGTTTAATATCCCAAAATGATATGCAAGAGAAGATGAGGGAAAGGAAGCATGGAAAGGGGAAGGTGAGGGTTAGCAGATACCAGGATGAAAGGCACAAATACACAAACACAAAGTAGAGGTAGAGAAAATAAAAGGTTAAACAAAATGGGAAAGCCAAAAAAAAGTCATGAATCCCAAAACAGTTTTTAATGGAAGAAAGAGAAGCAGGTAGCTAAATGTCAAGAGGAGAGAATCTGAAATAAAGAAAACAAAACTTTCATAACAAAAATTATAATATGTTAAGTAAAAGAATATGATATGAAAAGACTGAAATAATGTCAGGAATATTGGTTCTTGTAGGTTATCCGGGCTGTGTGACTGTGATCTTGGTATTTTCTTTCCTGACGTTTCGCTAGCAGCTGTAGAAGGCATCTTCAGTAGGGCTGTTGAAAAAAAATTCGGTAAAATTCTGATTCGGCAAAATTTGGCCCGTTTTTATTCGGGAAATGCCGAAGTCCGACCTCCCCCTCTTCGGGTCCGTGCAATTTGGCATGAGATCCGGAGTTCCGTGAAAAATTAGGCCGAATAAAGCCATTAAAAACACAATCGCGCCTTTCCTCGGCTCCGGGGGGTTTTTTTTGGGGGGGTAGAGGTCCCAAACTTTCAGCGTAGCTTGAGGGGACCCTTCTTGCAGGAACCCCCAAGTTTTGTTAAGATTGGGTCAGGGGGGCTGAGATATGGGCACCAAAAGGGGTCCCCCCCTCCTTAATGTGCATCTCTGACAATGGGGATTTGCAATTAGCAGAGCCCCAACAAACAGCTGAGCTGGGGGAGCAAGGGCGGGGCAGGTGCAAAGAAGTTTGCAAATCATGCAAAGCAACACGTTTGCAACCATGCAAACCATGCAAAGCAACACGTTTGCAACCATGCAAACCATGCAAAGCAACATGTTTGCAACCATGCAAAGCAACACATGACGCCTGGGAGTTTGCAAACCATGGAAAGGCACAGAGGCACGCTAGCTAAGCATAAGGAGCAGGAGGGGGTGGAATTTCCCCTTTTGCATCGGACTCGGGACCAGGCAAATGCATTCTTTAAGTCACAATTTGAAAACCAGTTTTGAGCAAGCATCAAAATAGACCTAACTGATCTTATGAATGAGGGAAAACCTGAGGACACACAACTGAAGCCCCCCTCAAACCAGGGAGAGAGAGACTGGAGGGGGCACACACACCCCAGGCAGAACAGGCGAAAGCCCCCTTTGGCTTCCACCCACCCACCCACAGAAACTGCTCCCTCCCCCCACACACACAGACTCTGCTTTCCCACACACACACACACACACACACAGGAGAAAAATTATAGAGAAAAGCCCCAAAATGGGTCTTACTGTGGACGTCTTCTGTTCCATCTTCTTCGCACCTGCCCGCCCTTGCTCCCCGCAGCTCAGCTGTTTGTCGGGGCTGGGAGCTTTGGGCGTGGGAGGCAAGCTCTGCTAATTGCAAACCCCCATTGTCAGAGATGCACATTAAGGGTGGGGGACCCCCTCCCGGCCCCATATTTCGCCCCCCCCCCCGATCCAATCTTTACAAAACTTGGGGGTTCTTGCAAGAAGGGTCCTCTGAAGTTATGGTGAAAGTTTGGGGGCTCTACCCCCAAAAATGTGTTCCCTGCAGCCACGGAATGGCTCGAATGTGCACACGCACCCCCCCAAGGGGGATCTCTCTCACACACAAACAGATACTCTCTCTTTCTCTCCCTGGGCTGCGCAGCAGCTGGGCTCATGCACTCAATCGCGACTGATTGGCCAGAAGAAGACCCAGCTTGGCCACTGATTGGCCGCGGGAGAATGCTGCTTACTAACTGACGGTTATGCTGCTGCGCCGAACCCTGAATTTGCTGAATTTATTCACCGAACACCCCAAACTCGCTGAATTCGGCTCCCCGTTTTCCCACCTTTTTTGTGTTTGGTTCCATCCGAACTAAAAACCGCCGAATCGGGAAATTCAGCTGTTTTTTGGTTCAGGACAAACCGAATCGACAGCCCTAATCTTCAGAGGAGTAACACTGAAGGACAGTGTCAGGAAATGTCAGGAAAGAAAATACCAAGACTGCGGTCACACAGCCCGGATAACCTACAAGAACCAGTGAACTCTGACCGTGAAAGCCTTCAACAATGTAAGGAATAAACTAAGATTTGTAATCAACTGTAACATGACAATGGCCACAGTTATGACTGTTATCTCCTACATGCAGGCAGATGATTCCTGAGGGGTGCTCTAATAGAGATATCTTAGCATGCTGTCCAATACAAACTTTTAAGCAGCCTCATATTAGAGACTTCTTTGTCAGCATGTTTGATAAACCACAGTGTGTGTGGAGCTGCTGTAAAAACAGGGGATTGGGTCCCCCATTTCCCTCTTGTGCTGATCAAGCCCCTTGAACAAGCAAAAACTCTGCTGGTGGGAGAGTGAGGAAGGATAGTCATGGTGTCATTTAGATCTTCCTTCTCACAACAGCCCTATCAAAGTTGAAGGTCTCATGAAATTACTGGGGCAAGTGGGGAGGTGAGGAAAGGTTAATCCTCATGAGGACTTGTGGTTCATAGGATTTAGTCCATGCTACAGCAACCTTGCTGAAGCCCAGCAGGTCAAGATCTGGCCCGTGCCTGGATGGCAAACTTCCTGGAAACCCTGAGTACCATTCTGAATAATGTGATGAAAGAAAAGTGTGGCAGGCATAATAAATGCTTTACAATATTGAAATTGAATTGTCAGTACTATTTTGCTGACATGGCACAAAGGGAGAACTAATGACAGTCTGACCACTTGCTGTTGTTTTACTAGGTAGCCCCAGCACACATCAGACATTTCAGGGAAGATTTAAATGTGTAAACCACAGAAAAGAAAGATGTTTTGAGTAATGGTTGAGTGGGAACATTTCCTAATGGTGGTCTGTTAAACTGTGAAATCACCTCCCCAAAGAATTGGTTAAAACCCCATTACTTGAGTAATTTGAAACCAAAGTGGACAAAGCACTTGAGAATACACTAAAGGAAAACAGTCCTGCAGCCATAATAAAAGGAAGAGTTCTTGTCCATCACAGTCTTATTGTTCCACTTCATTGCTTGCAGCATACAATATAATGCAATCTCATTGCTAGGATTATATTTGTATTTCTAGCAATAGGCCCAGCAGGCTTCTGTAATAATGATGCACGACACAGATGGGGAAAGTTCAAGCTATCACTATAGAACAAAGGTCAGAAACCACTGCAATAGATCATTGTTTATTGCACAGATTTTGGAAAATTGCACTATCAAGCGTATAACTAACTTGTCAATAATAGAGGTTGAAAATCAATTGTCATTGTATACAAACTTGTCTTAGATATTAATACAGTTGCCAACCTCCAAGTACTAGCTGGAGATCCCTGCTATTACAACTGATCTCCAGCTGATAGACATCAGTTCACCTGGAGAAAATGTCCGCTTTGGCAATTGGATTCTATGATTTGAAGTCCCTCCCTTCCCATACCCACCCTCCTCAGGCTCCATCCTAAAAACCTCCCGCCGGCAGCAAAGAGGGACCTGGAAACCCTAGACATTAACAAATAAATGATTATCTAACATGTTCCTGAGATACTTGTACACTTGTATTCTATACACCCAGCCCAACTGCAATAGCTGTAGTAGGTGGGATATCATGCAAGTCACTGAAGGAATTGGCAGTGTAGGTCTATGGATTCACACAGAAAGATGCTCCTGTAACAGCATGGTGTAGTGGTCAAGAGTGGTGGACTCTAATCTAGAGAACCGGGTTTGATTCCCCACTCCTCCACATGAGCAGTGGACTCTAATCTCGTCAACTGGGTTGGTTTCCCCACTCCTTCACATGAAGTCTACTGAGTGAACTTGGTCTTGTCACAGTTTTATCAGAACTAGGGGTGTGCAAAAAACATTACAGGTAAATTTCAGGCTTGGGTTTACTGGCCCTATTGGGGGGGGGGGGGTAAACCAAAATAAGCTGAATACAGAGGAAAGGGGTATTTGGCTTTATTTCTGGGTTCCACCAAAAAGAATAGGGTCAATTATATATGGAATTTATTTTCAAGGCTCAGGGGGCATTTTTCAAGGTAAAGTCACCAAATTTGCAGTGTAGCTGCAAGGGACTCTCCTTAGACACTGAAGTTTGGGGGAGTTTGGGAAAGGGGGTCCAATTTTATGGGCCCACAAAGGGGTCACCCCATCCTCCAAGCATTTGTGAGAGCAGAGTTGTCAATTGGTTTTCAGGTTCAGAAGGTCAGTGTTGCCGAGGACTGACGGAAAGAGCCCATTAGCAGGCTGGCACCTCTGAGTCTGGGGGCTCCATTCATATCTGAGTTGCTTTGCATGATGTCATGCAAATTAGCTTCCAGACTGAGGAAAACAACATTGGTCAGACCAAGTTGGCTCTGATTACACAACCCCTACCTCAAAAGGGCCTCCTCTATGGGGTCCTAACAAAACCAGTCAAAGACAGAAAAATGGGAGAAGAGACAGAGCTGTGCATCTGAGCAAAGGCAAATAGCCAAAACCCAAAAAAGCTGAATATCTATTTGGCTTTTGGCAGATTCCCAGGTTTTGGTATTCAGCCCAAAATAAAACCAAATATTGCCGAAACGGCTAATTTCGGGTTTATTTTCAGTTCAGGTTTACCGATATGCACAACCCTACTCAGAACTCTCTCAACCCCACCTACCTCACAAGGTGTCTGTTGTGTGGAGGGGAAAAGAGCTTTGAGACTCCTTAAAGGTAGAGAGAAGCGGGGTATAAAAACCAACTCTTCTTTTTCTTTTTCTAACCTGGAATAAGTTAGTTTACCTGTTGTGAGGATTTGGATGAGTGGATGAGAGAATCCTGCTAGGTGGTCTATGTTGGTTTATTCCTGAACATTCTTACATTTTTCTAGATTTCATTATTCCTTTTGATGCAGCTAAGGGGGGTAAAGGGTGTTGACTGTATGACAGTGGATTGTTGTATTGTGTGGGTGAATTCATTGAATCGCATCAGGGGCAAATAAGTCTCCTGGTCCCCACAAAACTGATCATGTAAAGCCAGATGCAATGGAGCAGAAGAAGCTTTTCTCTTTGGCTTGGCAGAGACTGCAATTAGATATCCTCACAATGCTGCTAAGAGTGCTGAAGGTGCCACTGTCATAGACCTATATAGCACGTACAAGTTTGTATAGCATCCTTTTCCAACCTAAAAGCAAAACACATGTTATAAATTAGGCATACGTATATATTTTTTTCTGAATAGCTGTATGTGAATATGTCTGGATGTGTAACGTGCTGATCATAACAAGAAGAGAGCAGGGAGGGAATTGAAATTCAGCTCTGGAGACTGTATCTAGCTTGGGGAACTAAATCTAGCTCCACCTTCTGAACAAATGATCCAAACAACTGCAATTTAGCTGATAAAGGTACACAATCTCAACTGATAGATTGGGCTGAAAAAAACTGCATGTACAGGGTCTGTTTGTACATATATTTCCCCACCCAACTTGGAATAAATCTTTGGAAGTCACCCACCTAGTTTGAAATGCTTTTATAAGGACTATAAAATGGCAGTAGTCCAGGTCTGTAAGAACCTGGGAGGTGTTGAGTGAGTTTTATTATGAAGGCAACTTCATTAATTATGTTCCATGTTCCAGTGCACCCAGAACAGTGCAAAAAGAGTGAATCTGCATCAAGTACGGGCCTCCACAGTTCCCTTCTCTTCTGTTTTTAATACAAATGCCATCATGTTGTGATCTACAGCAGCCCAGTACTGTAATAAACCATCTCAGCTTCCCAGGATATATAGACCACTGCACCTTTAAATAAAGCACTTTAAAAAATAATGGAGGTTTTGTGTCATATAAAAAAATGAGCTGCTTGGTCCTGCCTAAATTATTTATTGGGAAAAGGAAAGTCAATTTCCTTGTGTGACGTCAGCAGCACACCAAGGAACAGTCGTAAAATATGGATAGTCTATGGATCTAAATGTCAGAAATGCACCTCAGACTGAAGTTGGATATCCTGTACATATTTTAAGCCATGTGTCTTAATAGAATGCAAAGAATTACAACCAAAGAATATCAAACAACGAAGATAGAAATTAGTATTTCAGGGGTCTTTCAGATACCACAGTTACCATATAGAAGTGATGTTTCCATTCTTTCTGTGCCGGTGATACCAGGTTCAGTTCCTAAGCACAGATTCAAAGATCTTGAAGCTTCACAGGAATTACTACAGATATCTGGGGTCTGTGGGCACAGGATATCCATGGGCCCCATCACAACTTCCTTCCTCTTCTCCTCATTCCCCCCCCCCATTTCAGAGCTGCTGCCCAATTTGAACTTCTTCCTCTCCTCACCCATTTCACAACTCTCCTCTTTTCTCTACACCCTTTTTGGCCCCATTTCCTAATCAGAAGTGCATCTGCAGAATACGGTTGCCTTGCACTGTTTCCTTTGCTGCTACCATGGTAGATCGAGCTTCTTCTGGGTACTGGACTTAAATGTTACCCCATTGTGCTAACCCTTGAAGTTGGCCCTCTAACTTTAGTTGAAGACTCACAATTGACAAACCCTGCTCAGAAGATCCCGAAAAGACATGGTCAAGTTTACTAGTATTAAGCTAGAAGCACAAGGATAGGCTGGAATCCTCGTAAGTACATAAAATGAAGATTCCCCTCGATGTACTATGTTTTAGGTATATGTGATTCACACAGCTGTGTTTTTAGAAACAGAATCACAAGCCACAGAGCCTCTGGGGTGCTGGTTTCCCTGCAGACCCATTCTAACTGAATGTCTTCATTAACTCCCTTGATACCTGCTTTTGGGTTTCAGGAGTACCTACTGTGCTAGAAATTCTGCCACCATCAGCACTTAGAACACAAAGCTCACAACTGTGGTTAACAATCACCATGAGGCAAATTTGCCATCTGTACAACATTCCACCCGCTTTACAAGCTAGCATCCAGGCTGAACTGTCCTGCAAAAACCAACAACACTGTGTACATCTGTATATGGTGTCTTTGGCTATCTAGCTTCAGTTTTCCAGGTGATCCTGGAGAAAGGGACCTCCAATATTATGAAACAATCAGAAAGGCTAGTTTTTTCTTTCTTTCAGACATTTTTATGCTACAGCCTAAGCTCCTGAGGCAACTTCCAAACAATCACACATAAAGCAGTTCAAGTTCAAAAAAAGAAATACATTCAAAAACCTCTAATACTAGAGAACAACATAAAACTAATAGTTCAAAAACACGCCGAATGCTTTACCATTCATTTCAGAATCAACACAGAGGTATTTACAAAATAAATAGATCAAGGTGTGTGTGGGGAGGGGGAAGATCAGCTAAAAGCCTAGAAGAAAATGTTTTCATTTGTTGCCTAAAGTGTAGCAAATTTGGCGCCAAAGAAATAATTGTGGAAAATGAGTTCAATAATTGAGGTGCCACTACTCAAAAAGCCTTGGGATGGATCCAAATATGACATTATTGCTCCTCTGTTATATGATAAATGAGACACACTAAAGTGCATAACTCCATGGCATCATCCTACCTATAGAGTTTCCTCCTCCACATTAAACAGCATAGCACTTGTGTTCCTCTATTTAATAGGCAATACAAGGCATTATCTTGTTTGATGGTGACATGGCATGCAGAAGAATTTGGCTTGAAGAGTAGATCTGGTCTCATTTTACAACCCCATCTGTGTCACCAATCCATCCTTCAGCAGGTTTAAAGACATAATTAAAGGTGGGGATTTTTTTACGTTTTCTGATTCTGAAACTTTGAAGGCTAGTGCAGAGCTACTCAAAGTCATCCACACACTAGATAATGGACATTTATTCAAAATGTTATGGAAACAACCATTTTTTAAAAAAATGTAGCTTATTTATAACCTGCTTTTCTTATGGAGACTCAAGACAGATTACAAAGTAAAAGAGAAAAAATGTAATCCTACAGTATAGGACATTGAATGAACAATGCAATAGGACTGTGTGTGTGTGTGTTTTGTCATAAAGTCACAAATGACCCTGTAGGGTTTTCATTTTAAGAGACATTCAGAGGTGGTTGCCATTGCCTGCCTCCATGTCACGCCTCTGGTAGTCCTTGGTCTCCCATCCAAATACTTGCCAGGGTCGAGGCTGAGAGAGGCAGATAATTGAACATCCCTGATATAAAATCAATTTTCTCCTTCTTTGTTTCTAATTTTTGAAAAGGACATGCTTTACCTTTTTTCCTCTCCACTTTATTTATTTATTTGAGGCATTCAAATATTTGGTACCTTCCCATAAATGGAAGCTATCTTCTGCTCATAGAAGGACTGTTTTCACCCTGTGCTAGAATTTTGCTAGTGCCAAAAGTGAAAGTAAATGCTAAGATCTGTTTTGATTTATTTCCTGACTTTTTCCCCATTAAGAAATACAACAGCACATACATAGTTTCCCAGAGGTCTCCCATCCAGGTATTGATCACGTTCAAACAGACTTTGCTGCAGCAAGGTCATTAGATTATGGCACCTTCAACCATTCCCTGGACTAAGCTATTCTTTCGCTTGCAGAGTTGAAAGCACAAGAATTGCTATGGAAACTATCTACTATAAAGTTTTTGTGAATTCTGGTGCAAATATTTGCAGAAGAGGACTGCTGGCTATTTCCCTGCTGCTCAAAGTGCTTTTGAGCCAACTCTGTATATGAGAAATATATATATATATTATCACCAAAGAAATTGTGCTTCATCAACTCAAGACTAAATTTAAATCCAAATCCATCAATTAACCCAATTTAAAGAGATGGTAATAAATATTAGGAGAATTTCACACTACAAAATTGTGGGAACCAAATGCTTCCTCTCATGCCTTCTACAACACTAGACAGAGCTTGTACAGGCTCAGCTGATATAAGTTTTTAAGTATTTGATCTTTAATTTCTCTGCACCGCTATTTTTTCCAGTACCAACAATCTATGAGTTCAGCTTAATTGTACAGTTGAATTCATTTTTAAAGTTTTCCAGGGAACACTATTTCATTCATAACTCCTTCACTAGCTATAATGCTTTTCTGTTACTCTCCCATCAACTCTTTTAAAGATTGGCTTTTTGT
The DNA here is from genome assembly GCF_029931775.1 of Euleptes europaea. NCBI lineage: Eukaryota > Metazoa > Chordata > Lepidosauria > Squamata > Sphaerodactylidae > Euleptes > Euleptes europaea. The sequence goes on along the minus strand of NC_079316.1, from coordinate 60,121,087 downwards.
TGCTGGTCAGAGTGACTCATGATTAATTATAGCTTTGCCATTAACCTGCACTGCTAAGCATATATTGACTTTCTCTTGAACTTGCAATAATGACATTTTGACCCCCTCTGTAAGTAGTCATTGTTGTAATCTAGAGACACATTCATATAGGTTAGGGTGGACAACTCTGGGCTAGGAAATACCTGGAGAATTTCGGGGTGGAGCTTGGGAAGGGCAGGGTTTGGGGAAGGGAGGGACCTCAGTATGTTATAACACCAGAGTCCACCCTCCAAAGCAGCTATTTTCTCCAGGGGAACTGATCTTGGTCGGATCAATTGCAATAGCAGGAGATCTTCATGTGCCACCTGGAGGTTGGCAACCCTAAGAACATAGAGGATGGTAGTTTCCAGAGGATCCCTGCTGGCTAGCAGGGAGGAGCTGCAGGAAGTAGGACTTTGACAGCATTCAAAGAAGCTAGGAGAATACTGTGTTTGTTTGTCAATAAACTATTAACGTTTACTTTTACCTTGGTGTGTCCCTCATATGATTGAACCTTAAGTTAATACATAGAGTTATAAGTGAGATGCCAAACAGACATTTGAGGCAAAAGTAGAAGCAGCTGAATACTGTGGACAAGAAGAGTTCCACCCAAGGATGTGAGTCCTGGTTGCAAACCAGCAGCAGAAAGGGAACAATGGAGTTTTGCAACCACCATCCAACCTGCCGATGTCTGGCAACATTTTAGAAAATTGGAGGAAATTTAGGCAAAGATTTGAACTATCTAGCTGTTATAGGGTCTGAAGAAAAACCTGATAAAGTAAAACCATCTATATTGTTGCATGTGTTGGGAGAAGCACTGGAGATTTATAACAATTTCCATTTTGCAGAAGGAGAACAGATGACGTTCAGTGTAATAACACAAAAGTCTGAAGAGTGTTGTATGCCCCAAAAGAATGAGACATTTGAAAGGCATTGATTCTTTACATGTGTGCTGAAAATGGATGAAAATATAGATAAATATGCCACAGAGTTAAAAATTCTTAGCAAAACGTGCTTTTAGAACTTTAGCAGATGAGGGACAGGATTACATGTAGTGTTAGGAAGAATGCAAAAAGGGGGAAATTGTTACAGAAAGGAAGAAAATCTTTCACCCTGGAGAAAGATTTGTAAAGAGGTCAAAGTAGTGAAGGCACAAGTAAAAAAACTGACGCCAGCTGAAGAGACTGTACATGCAGCAAACCAGCAGGAATATGGACAGCAGAAGCTAACTCAGAAAGCACAGCAACCATTTAGGGAAGCACCTGGGAGTGGATGCAGAGGCTTGAAAAATGTGCACAGAACCTGTAGCATGCAGCATCGTCCCAAACAGTGTGCTGCTTTTGGGAAACACTGTTATAACTGTGGGAAGCACAGCCGTTTTGCAAAATACTGCAAATCACAAGTACTGAAACCCCAGGGGCATGCAGTTCAGAAGATTTAGGAGGACGAGTTTTATGCGGACATAGTGGATGCAGGCATCAGTAATGAGAAGGAGTGGATGCTGCCACTGAAAGTACAAGGAACAAAGATCACTTTTAAACTTGACATGGGTGCCTAGGTCAATGTTTTGCCAGAGCAAGCTTATGAAAACCTCCAATCTAGGCCAAAGTTACACCCAATAAGCATAAAAGTAACTGGATATTCATGTTACTATGCCAGTGACGGGGCGCTGTGTTGCTACTGTCATATATAAAGACACCAAGTATAAACCGGCATTTATTATAGTACCTAAAAAGGTGGTCCCACTCTTGGGTCTGGTAGCATGTGAGAAGTTTAATTTAGTCAAGAGGGTGCTAGCTGTGGAAGCAAGGGGATCGGGCCTATGAGACACTGATGTCAACGTATCAAGATTTAGTTGAAGGTCATGGCTGCTTCCCATAAAAACATGCAATTCAAATTAAAGCAACTCTGCACATTTAATACTTCTTTTAGTTGATATCGTTTTCTGATACTTCCATTCAGCATCACCTCAGCTCCTGAAGTGTACCACAAAACTATTCATGTGATATATGAGCACACTGAGGGAGTTGACACTTCTATGCAAGAGATCATTATCTGGGTATCTACCGGAAAGGAACATGATCTGAGGGTTCGGAAAGTCATAGAAACAACCAGAGCTGCAAATTTAAAATGTAAAAAATGTAAAATGTGTGTTTGGAGTATCTGACGTGACATTTGTGGGTGATGTCACCTCTGCAGATGGGGTAAAACCTGACCAGAGAAAAGTTGAGGCTGTCAAGATGATGCCATGACCTCAGTCCAAAAAAGATGTGTAGCAGTTCCTGAGGACGGTTAACTACCCAGGGCATTTATTCCAAAATTGTCATCCAAAGCAGCTCTCCTTTGGGTCCTTCTTGAAAATAAACATGAGTAGTGCTGTAAATGACAAAGACAGAAGACACAGAGTTGCTTTAATAGTGAGGCGAGATGTAGCAAAGGCAGCCAGAGGCTATAATGCAAAATCTGACCAAATAATATCAATCAGACTTCAGGGAAAGCCTATCAATGTAACCATCACTCAAGTTCATGCCCCAACTACAGATGCTGATGTGAAAGAAATTGAAAGCTTTTGTGCAAGTGTCCTGGAAGAAATTGATCACACACCAAAACAAGATGTGCTGTTTATCAGAGGTGACTGAAATGCAAAATTAGGAAACAAAGTAAAATCAAATATTGTTAGCAGATTTGGGCTAGAAGCAGGAAATGAAGCAGGAGAGCATCTCATAGAATTCTGTAAAGACAATTTTTTCATTGCGAACACGCTTCAGGCAACCAAACCAAATTGTATACATGGATATCACCGGACAGTCAATATAGAAATCAAATAGATTATATAATTGGAAGCAGAAGACGGAGAAGCTCCATTCTCTCTGCTAAAACAAGACCAAAAGCCACCCTGTGGTACAAACAATGAATTATTAATATAAAAAATTAGAATGAAGCTGAAGAGAAACACCAAAACATTCATGGTGCCAAAATACAATCTAAGCAAAATTCCTGAAGAGTTTAAAGACCATGTAAAGAACAAATTTGCATTACTAAGTTCAGTGAACCAGAAGAACTATGGGTTGAAACTAGAGATATTATCAGGGAAGAATGTGCAAAGTATTTCTGTACCCAAAAGAAATGAAAAGCTTCAGTGGATGACTGAGAAAACTCTTAAAATTGCTGAAGACAGATGAGGAGCAAAAGTAAAAGGTGACAGAAATGGAATCAAAAATCTAAATGCAGTGTTCCAGCAATTTGCACATATTGATAAAAACAACTATTATAGTAGCCAGTGAAAAGAAATGGACAAGAACAAAAAAAAAAAAAGGAAGAACAAGAGATCTGCTTTACAAGATCCGAGATATCAAAGGGAAATTTAAACCACAGCATCTGACTGCTGTGATGCACAACCTTTACTCTGGACAAGAGGCTAGTGTTAGGACAGAATATGGAGAAACAGAATGGTTTCCAATTGGCAGAGGTTTCAGACAAGGATGCAATTTGTCTATCTATCTCTTCAATCTACATGCAGAACATATCATAAAGAAAGCTGGATTAGATTTAGATGAAGGTGGAGTGAAAGTTGGGGGGGGAGGAACGTTAACAATTTGAGATATGCCAATGTGATGAACAAAGAGTTAATCTTTGAGATAATACAATGTATGATGCTAAAGCTACAAAAATATGATTTGTTTCTATCCTACACTCCTGGTAAATTCATGTTTACAGCAGATGCCCTGTCCAGGGCCACATCTTTTTGGGTTCCTTTCCTTCCTTTCCTTTCTCCCTTAGAAGCTCCTTGATTCATAAATCTTGAACAGCATAATTCTAAACAACATAACTCTGTAAAACCTTGAACAGCATAATTCTAAACCTATTGTTTAAGGAATATAAGGACTGATATAAATTTTGCCATTTCCGATATAATCTTAGAGTCGCTGTCACTTAATAAATGGGGCATTGACACAGAGGTACTAGTCCAATATGTTAGAAGAGGAATACTATAACTTGTGTTAGAGCCTCATAAAAATGGCATTCCAGGAGCACGTGTGCTAGAGAATCAGTAGAACCAGAAGAACATGGGCAGGTCCTTTCCAAATATGGTAGGCTCATGTATCTACCTTGCATAACTATAGAAGGGTTAGCATTTAGTCTAGCAAGGAAAAAAGCTCTTATGAAATGAGGAGTTGTCAAGAGATAGATATAACTAGGCAAGCAACGTGGGGGAGGAATTCTAAATAACGGAGACAAGCAAACGTGATGAGCACAAAATGAGTTGCTAACATAATCAATCTCTTTAATACGCTTTTTTATTTCAAAGAAAGCCTCTGATTTCCTGAGATCTCTTATCATATCCCATGATATGCCCATCAGTGATAATTTCTCATGAAAAATGTTTTGCCACGGGGATCTATACGAGTCATGTTTTTAAAAAACCCAGATATCCCTCAGTACTTTTTTTAAAAAACAGCCTAAATTGTAGCTTAAAGGGGAACAGCCATGCTCTCACTTCAAGAAACATTTGGCCAAACTCAGAACGAAGGACAACACCAGCAATGCACTGTGGGGCATTTAACAGCCTCTGTAAAAACTGAACCAGAGGATTATCTATAGACTCATTAACAGCAGTTATCCAAACAGCAGCACCAAAAAGAATAATTGAAATAATTTTTAGATTAAAAACTTGAATAGCTCCAGGGATATATTTTCCACTTTTGGTATAAAAATAATTAATAATTGCCTCAACACTAGGTTTGGTTTTATTAGACACAGCCTTTTGATGGAAGTTCCAGCTCAGATTATAAGAAAAGAGAATACCAAGATAAACAAACTCCTTAACCTGATAGACATCAGTACTACCTAGTACCCAATGGAAAGAGGGCAGTTTCTCTACTTAGAGAAGATCATAATCTTTGACTTATAGTGATTTATTGGAAGACCTTCCCTAAAACAATACTTTGCAATCCAACTCTTGTACGAATCAAAATAACTGCATTGTCTGCATAAAGCAAGATTGGAATACTATGGTTTGCTAGCTTTGTTGGGTGACAAGTTTCTTGAGAATTCGCTGCTATATCATTCAAATATAAATTATACAGTAAAGGAGCCAGAAGGCAACCTTGTCTAATCCCTCTGACCAAGTCAAAAGGGTCAGTCAATTCCCCTTGATCACCACAGTGAACCTGAGTTGTAGGATTTGTATGAAATTGCTGTATGAGCCACAACGATCTTCTATCCATGCTGGAATTATATAATTTCTTCCAGAATCTTTCCCTAGGAATAGCATTGAAGGCTCCTCTAAGATCCATGAAACCAGCATATAGAGCACCATTGGGAGGGGAAGAATAATTCTCAGCTAAATGTGAAAGTACTAAACAATGGTCCACAATAGACCATCCTCTTCTAAAATCCATCTGCTCCCAGCCAAGGACATAATTTCGCTCAATCTAATCAAGTCATTTCCTTAGCAAGTATGAAGAATAGAGTTTGCCCAAAGAAGATTATAGGCTGATTGGTCAATAGCAACTTGAGTCAGAATGCTGACCCTTTTTAAAGATTGGAACTATTATGGTGTTTCTCCATGATTTTGGAATGGCTCACGAAGCATTGACCTGTGTGAAAACAGGAGCAACATCTTCTTTGCAGCAACCAGAACAGATTTCTGAGAAGGAAGTCCAGGCATGTGTAGATCTGCTGGTGAGGATATTGCCCATTTCAGATAGAAAACTGAAACAAATTAAGGATGAAACAGAAAAATATTACTCTGTGGAAGTTTTGAAACAGTGTGTACTTGAAGGTTGCCCTGATCTCATCAGATCTCAGAAGCTAAGCAGGGTCAGCCCTGGTTAGTATTTGGATGGGAGACCACCAAGGAATACCAGGGTTGCTGTGCAGAGGAAGGCACTGGCAAACCCCCTCTGTTAGTCTCTTGCCATGAAAACCCCCAAAAGGGGTCACCATAAGTCGGCTGCGACTTGATGGCACTTTACACACACACATACTTGAAGGTTGGCCAGAGGACAGTAACAGCCGCAATTTAAGTATCTGGAAATATTGAAACTGTAGGGATGAACTCTAAGTAATAGATGGACTGGTTTTCAAAGGAAGCAAGATAATGATCCCAAGGACACTTGGGCATCACATGCTCCAAAAGGTGCATGAAGGACATTTAGGGACAGCAAAATGTAAAAAGAGAGCATGGGAGGTCATGTATTAGCCACCGATTTACCATGATATTGCTAACACTGTGGCAAACTGTTTAACATGGCTGAAGTTCCAACCATGGCACCAGGTAGAGCCACTGATTCCGCACCCTGTTCCAGAGAAGTCATATGAGAAGGTAGGCACTGATCTTTTTACTGGAATTCACAAACATACTTGATAGTTACGGATTATTTTTCTTTATATCCTGAAATGTGCACTCTGTGTGGTAAAACCATTGTGTTAGTAATAGCCAGCTTGAAAGTGTTCTTTGTGAGGCACAGAATTCCAAGTGAACACATTAGTGACAATGCACCTCTGTTTTCTAGCTCAGAGTTCAAACAGTTTTCAGAAGAATGGGACTTTCATCACAGCACCTCTCGTCCCCATTATCCCCAATCCAAAGACCTTGTGGCATCCAAGGAGCTGACATCCAAGGAGACATATCAAAGACATTACTGGCATACTGTAGCACTCCATTAGACAATGGATGGTCCTCAGCTCAATTGCTCACCTGACAATGGATACCTTCTACACTGCCCATTGCTGAAGATTTACTCGCTGAACTTGACAACTGAGGTGCACAAAGGAAGAAAGAAGTGATGAGATGAAGGGAAGGCACATAGCAAGTGCCTTGATAGAAGACACAACGCTGCCTTGTCTTTCTGAGGATTGTCCTCTCCCATATTGAACAATCCCTGTTTTATTAGGCATCAGACAATAAATACCAAAGTTAATGAATAACAAAACAATAAGGTTCACAACAGGGTTTACCGGAAAGCACTCTCAGGTAAAAAGGATTAGCAGGCAAGGCAGTGAATGATTTACAACACTACATGTGAGCTGTGACCAGTTCAAGAGGTGAACTTTGGCCAGGAGCATTTCAGAGACCCAGAATTTGGTTGTGGACCAATATTCCAATAAGGGCATGCCCAGTATCCAAAAGTGGACTTTGACCGGGAGCCTTTTAGAGGTAAGATTGCAGAGAGCGGTCACAGGCAACGCCCACATGATCTGGGCATGCCCACCAATCACACGCTGCCTGTGAGAACTTCCTACAGATGAGACAACAACAACAGCACTCTGATAAAAGGGCTTGGGAACTTCCAGGCCTGCAACCAGGTGACCGCTTGTGCATAGAAACTAGAGTCCCAGCATGTGGGATCAGAGGGGTTAAGTTTAAAAAATGGTCTCCCCTTGGAGTTATCCAGTTCAGACAGACCAAGGAGACATCTTTTGGTGCAACTGTAGGGATGTAAGAGTACTCTCAAACAAATTTCAAGATATATCAGGGCAATGCGTGTTCCCATGCAACATGAGCCTGAACAAGGCCCATCTGAAGATGATGGGGATCAACAATTGTCCTGCCAGTCAGGGAGGAAGATGCAAGCTCTGAAGAGATTCATAAAAATTTGTTGAGGAGCTTGGAATAGAGCAGGGAAATCAGTGGTAAATAGGGTTGCCAGGCCCTTGCTGGGCTCCCTCCCCTAGTGCCGTTCAGCTGGCCAGCAGGAGTCTTACCAGCCACAAACTGAGGCTGGTTGCTGTTGGTGTGTTTATGTCATTTCCAGAAGTGATATCATCATGTTGCCAATGATGGGGGAGATGTTCTGGTATCTGGGCAAAACTCTCTAGTAAAAATAGCTTCTACCATAGAAGTTTTCCCCAAATACCAGAGCATCTCACACGTCGTCGGTGATGTGATGATGTCACTTCCAGAACTGAAGGTCTCATAGTCGAAGAAAGTTAACAGTGGGGTTCGCCAGGGTTCTGTATTACAATCAGTGCTTTTTGATTTGTTTGTAAATGATCTGGAATTACAGATGAGCAACAGACTCAATTAGAAAATTAGAGGATTACAACTGAACTAGTTAACATCTGTAAGGGGAGTTGATATATGCACCTATAGGAAGTAAGAAATCTCAAGTCGTTGTTAATGTTTATCTGGGTTTTTAAATCATTGTCTAGTTTTTTGTCAGTGCAATTACATCAGCAAAACCAAAAGTAAGGCAATATAATAGACAAAGACATTCAACAGTCCTTAAGTTCTTCCTGACCTCAGAAAATTTGGCTCAAACTGGTAATATTAGGTGTTTCCTTTAACTGAAGATACACAAAGGAGCCAAGGGCAAATCCATTTCATCGTTTTCCCTTCTGTCCATTTTTCTGCTCCATCTTATCCCCCAACCTGTTTTTACACCTGCCAAGATGGGTACAGATTTTGAACAGAAAAATAGCCAATAATGCTTTCAGTAAGGGTTAAGTAGCCCCTTAAATACACACACACACACACACCATTCTGTCTAAACTCACAGCCTCTCTAGGCTGCTTTTGCTTTTTTTAAAAGTTGATGGAAATTATGGTTGCCAACCTCCAGGTAGTAGCTGGAGATCTCCCACTACTACAACTGATCTCCAGCCGATAGAGATCAGTTCACCTGAAGAAAATGGCTGCTTTGGCAATTGGACTCTATAGCATTGAAGTCCCTCCCCTTTCCAAACCCTGCCCTCCTCAGGTTCTGCCCCCAAAATCTCCAGGTATTTTCCAACCTGGAGCTGGTAACCCTAATGGAAATATACATGACTGCAAATCTAGTTGTGGTCTAAGTGGGTAATTTATAAAGCATCAGACTCTGCCAGTGGAGGAAGGCAACATCTGTAGTATTTAAGAATATATTTTATACAAGAAGCAAGCAAGATAGGAACTCTCAGCCTTCCAAGGCTGCTTTTAATTTTTTAAAAAGTTGAAAGATAAATACGTGACTGCAGATCTAGTTTGGGCCTTGGTGGATAACTTATAAACTGTCAGACTCCACTAATGGAAGAAGGCAACATCTGTGGAATTTAGGAATACATTTTATGCAAGTAGCAAGCAAGTCAGGAAATAGGGAATTAATAAAGATCCTTAAAATGCACAACGTACCACAAACACATGTCATATCTGATGAATTATGCTGCAGACCTCATTCCTAGTTCTCAAATATCCCTTGTGTTGAGTTGGCAATAGCCCTGTCCTTGTTTCTCACACAAATGAGTATACAGATTCAAACATGCATACTAAAAATGTAAAAACATTGTGATTGACAAAAATATATGCATGAAGCATACTATAATAGGGACTCAGAGCAAGTTCTTAAGGGTGTCTCTTTCATCCCTCCCCATACAGTCTTTAATAATTGTGACACTGATTGCTACATGGAAATGGTCTGATGTTCATATGTCACATTTCCATGCGATTTAGAAATACTAAGGCATGTCCACTGCTGATCAGTGGCTTTGTGGAATGTTTTGTTCATTTCTTTGTTATTTTAAACACTTGTTTCCCATCCTGTCAGCTGGTTAGAGTTCTCAGAACAGCTTACAAGAAAACCAAGAAATACAGTGCACAAGTAAAACAGGTCAAGTGTATTTTTAAAAACAAACCTAACAAAATGGAAAACAAAAATCCAGCAGAAGCTCTACTTTAATGATACTGCTCACATAGCCAATTCGGCAGAAGCTCTAAAACAAAGGGGAGGAGAACTTAAAAGCAGTAAAAAAAAAATCAATACCATAAAAGCTAGTGGCAAGAAATACCCTAAAATAGTAGCCAACAAACATGGTCTAGTAGTATTAAGATACAGTGTTTTCCAGACTATAATATCTATACTATTTTTGATCTGTATAAGGATCATTTAGCTATTTGATATAAGGTTATAGATTGTATAGCCTTTTATCTAATAGCTACACCATGGGGCCAGCCAGCATTAGGATATAGGTTTCTGCAAACCCAGGAGCCCTGAACAGTAATCACTCACACAAACACCCCAAAAAAACTTTAGCTGATATTTTGGGTTGTTTTAACAACCAAAATGGCTCCCAATTTTACAATAGCTAAGGAACAAAGAAGGAACAAAGGAAGGAAATGAAGTAAAGAAGGAAAGGAAGGAAAGAAGGAACAAAGAAAGGAAATGCAGGAAATGGACTGTGGAGGGAGGGGAGAGCTGGTGAGACACGATGAGGGAGTAGCCACTGGCAAGCAGGGAGGTCAGCCATTTAGTGAGGAAAGAGGAAAAAGTGATGCTGATGCACACAGGGTGACGGAAGAAAAGTGGAACTAAAAATAGTAAAGAAGAAGTGGGGAAGCAGCAAGGGGGTAAGTGGGAACCAGATTAAATAGTAGGAATCAGGGAAAGAGTGGGTTGAGAAATGCAGAGCTGGCACCGTCTAAAAAAAAGCGAACCAGAGCGGGGAGGGGTGCCATTGGGATAGAATGGGATTTCCTCTCACTTGCAAATCCTTACATATTCCCATTTGTATAGTCTATGTGGAAAACAGTCTATTTATTGTTGGTTGATATATAGAACCAAAGAATCTATCTCAAGTACACCCTGATGGTATAAAATGGTAGCTACAAATATATAAAGGTAAGTACAGTGCAAGAGAAGAGTGACTGGAAAATGGAGGTGAAGAATTAGTACCCGAAGAAACTGCCATTCGTATATATGCACACTTTTACACACTGTTTGTTTGTTTGTTTGTTTGTTTGTTTAGGGGGTTTATATGCTGCCTCTTCAGAATCCTGCTCAAGGTGGCTTACAGTTAAAATAACAATATAAAACAGCAAGCCAATAACATACCAAAATGTAACATCAGCATCACCTTTCAGTGTCCCCAGCTGTAGATCCTATTGGGACATCTTGGCAATATTGAAGCCACTTTGATTGACCATCTCAGAATCTTCTTATAAGATGGATGCTAATATTTTGAATAAACACCAGCACTCTGTAACTTAAGACAGAAATTTGGGCGGGGGGGGGGGGTCCATTCAGCCTTTTATTTGACAGCTATTGTTATTGCTTTAAATTTCAGGTTAGCAAAGAAAGGTTTTTGAGATATGTGTTCTATATATTCTCTTTTCAATTACCGTTTGCTTGGATGGCAAAGGATGAGAAAACTCATTGTGCAATGCCATAATGTCATACAGAAGAGAGAGGTGAAACAGATGTGAGATGGTTTCCAATGGCATCTGCACATCTGCCATAATATCTCAGCCTTGGGTTCCAGATTTTCATTGTTAGTCTCTGGATCTGATTGTTTTTCATGCCTAAATTCTCACGTAACTGCTGAATAATATTAGGGTGTAGTAAATGTTCATGCTTTGGGGAAGGGCAGTAGCATAGGTTACATATTTTGTATGCACGATGTCTCAGGTTCATTCCTTGGCATCTCCAGTTAAAGGTTTTCGAGCAGCTGATGCTGAGGGGAAGACCTTTCTCTGCCTGAGATCCAAGAGAGCTCTCCCAATAGACAGCACTCAGCTAGGTGAATTAATAGTCTGATGTTATAGGGCAGCTTCATGGGATTTTACTCTGCAAAGAATCTCTTCTGAAGTCACTCTGCCCATTTCTTGTACCTCACTGTAGCGAACCAACAGCTTAGTGTCTGGTTTTTGTTTGTTTGTTTGTTTGTTTACTTGTTTTTGTTACACTGTAATTTCGCACAAGGCTCTTGGCCAGTTTGTCACTTATATGTTCATTTTATCCGTTACACTGAATATGAAATATGTTACCCAGATGGTCACTTTTGTGGTATATTTGCTTTATTATTGACCGTGCTTGAACTGTGTTTATTTACTTAGCTGATAGGGATCATTTCTACATCTGGGATAGAGGCATCAAACTGACATCAATCAGGGGAAGAACCCTGATTTTCTCACCGCATGCAGGTCTGGTTACAGACATTATTATTGTTATATTACAGGGGTGAGGTAATAAAGCCAAGTGAATGCTGCGGAGTGGTCCTGGGAGATCAGCAATGAAGTATACAGATCATCAGGACAAACTGTACTTTGCTCTGCTTTGCATAAATACTTCAATCCAGACCTGACCTCCATAAGGATCAGAATGAACTATATGCCTCATTCAGTCGTTGTGGTTCTGAGGGAATCTTTTTAATTTATACAATATGTTACAGTAATTTCCATACCCATATGAAATATAAGGAATTATCCAAACAGCAAAGGGAAAGAAAAATTAATCCATGTTATATCTATTATATTACACGTATGACTTTTAAAGGTCTAGGTAAAGGTAGTCCCCTGTACAAGCACCGGGTCATTCCTGACCCATGGGGTGACGTCACATCCCAATGTTTACTAGGCAGACTTTGTTTTATGGGGTGGTTTGCCAGTGCTTTCCCCAGTCATCTTCCCTTTACCCCCAGCAAGCTGGGTACTCATTTTACCAACCTCGGAAGGATGGAAGGTGGGGGTCTGGAAGAACTGAGTCAAAGGGCTAGGCTGGCTACAGGATAGGATCAGGAGTTGGTCTGAATAAAGTTAATAAGATCTGGCAGGATGTATGCGATCTACTGCAGGAAAACTATAGAAATCATAGAATAGAATCATAGAATCATAGATTTTGAAGGGACCACCAGGGCCATCTAGTCCAACCCCCTGCACAATGCAGGAAATTCTGAACTACCTCCCCCCCCCCACACCCTCAGTGACCCATACTTCATGGGCAGAAGATGGCCAAGGTGCCCTCCCTCTCAAGATCTGCCTAAGGTTATAGAAGCAGCATAGCTGACAGCCATCTTGCCTCTTCTTAAAAACCTCCAGGGAAAGAGAGCTTACCACCTCCCGAGCCACTGAGGAACCGCTCTGTTAGAAATTTTTTTCCAATGTCTAGACAGAAACTCTTTTGATTTAATTTCAACCTATTGGTTCTGGTCCGACCAAAACAAACTAAGCTAAAGGTTTGTCTTGGTCTTCTTTTGTCTTCATGGAAAAGCAGCAAACATTCCTTTCAGGGGAAAGAATGGTACAACATTCCTGGATCCAGCCCAGTCAGCTTTCTGCAGCACTGACACAAACAAGATGGATGCCAGGAGACCCCTTGTAGTCTCTGACTACACAACACTGTTCCATCCTTGCACACTAGCTCCAGTCATGAACACTTTGTGGGGTGTCCCAGGGTAGCTTAGGACCTACTAGGATACCATAACAGCCCCAGAATAGGCATAGAAGTCTTCATTGTGCCCATCTGCCCTATCTTCCATCAGCTGATTTGCTTAAATTACACCTTGAGGCAATTTTACCTTTAAAGTATGAAAATAATGTAGTGTGGGGGTTTATTAATTTTTTATTTGCACTATTTATAGTCCACCTTTCTCACTGTACATGCAGTTGTTGATTTTGCCCTCTTGCAGCTTGTCACCTGCAGAAGGTCCTGCTTAGATGAGCAAAGCTGTTGTGGCAGAGCACAGGGGAGAGATGGTCTTGCAGACATGAGAGTCCAAGGCCATGAAGGCCTTTGTATGAGATAGCCAATACTTTAAATTGAGCCCGGTAATTAATGGGCAACCAGTGGAGTGACTGCAGAATAGGAGTAATATGCATGTTCCATCTGGCTCCAAATCATAGTCAAGCAGCACCATTCTGCACCAGCTAGACTTTCTGAATTGATTTGGGGGGTGACCAATGTACAGTGCATTACAGAAGTCTAGTCTAGATGTCACCATGGCATAGATCTAGATGGCCAGATCAGCCGTATCAAGGCAAGGGGCCATTTTTTGAGCTAGGCTGAGTTGGAAGAAAACTTTTTTTGCAACTGCATTAACTTGCTTCCCCTGCAATAAAGCGTATCATCTGCATATTGATGACAGACAACCCCAAAACTATGAATGATTTGGCCTAAGGGCTTTACATAAAGATTGAAGAGCATGGAAGATAGGATTGCGCCTTGTGGGACCCCACAGGATAGGTCCCACACTGATGATAGCTGGTCTCCAATGGCAATTCTTTGGGTCCTGTCCATGAGGAATGATTTGAACCAGTCCAATGCCCAACCTCTGATGCCTTCTTATGTCTCCAGATGCCTCCAATGGCAATTCTTTGGGTCCTGTCAATGAGGAATGATTTGAACCAATCCAATGCCCAACCACTGATGCCTTCTTATGTCTCCAGATGCCTCAATAAGATGGCATGGTCCACTGTGTCAAAGGCAGCAGATAAATCCAGTAAGAGCAACAAGGAGTCCTGACCTTTGTCAACATTTAGATGGAGGTCATCATCAACTAAAGCCATCAGAGCTGTCTCCATCTGAAACCAGACCAAAAAAGGTCTAGAGGAGATGAGTTATTCAAGAAGACCTGTGGTTGTTCTGCTACTGCTCTCTCAATGATTTTGTCTAGGAATGACATATTAGAGACAGGGCAATAATTGACTGCATCATTTTTCTGCAGGGATAGTGGTTTTTTAGTTGTGGACAGATAACCGCCTCTTTGATTGGTTGAGGGAAGGTGCCCTGAGCTAGAGACTGATTTATAATCGATGCTAAGGATTCATTGATGTGGTCTGTACATGATTTTAGAAGCCAGGATGGGCAAGGATCCAGGGCACAAGTATTGGTCTTCACAGATCCCAGGAGTTTGACCCAGTTTCCATGATGGATGTTGACAAAGTGGTCCATAAATAGAACATGCAGTGTATTAGGCAGTTCTTTCAGTGTACCTGTGTTACAGTTAGCATGTATTATAGAGAATGCCTGTTTTTAATTTGAATCATGGTGTCTGAAAATGGGTTGCTTCATCTGCATTAACTTCTGCTCTATCCTTAGCATGGTCTGTGATGGCAGATGATACAGCAACACTGTTAAAACTAAACAAGTCTGGTTCTGTCTGGATGCCTGGATGGGAGACTACCAGAGCAATCCACATAACTTTCTTGGGCTCCAGTGAGAAAAAGTAGTAGCATATAAATGTAACAAGCCATAGTAATCAGAAATATGGGCAAAAGCTGGTGACATGGAGTATGCCATGAGCCAAGGGTTATGGAGAGCTGAGAGGCCCTCTCCTTTCCTTGCTTATCAGGCTGATGCCAAAACATAATGTGACCCAGCTTGGATAGATTGTTATCATTTGATCTTATGTGAAGAATCTACTCAGTCATATATTGGCAACGATCACAGAACTTATTATGTCAACAATATATAATTGAATGGAATTAGTCTTCATTGAAGCAAATTGCATTAGGAAATAAACCAAGCATTGTTTATGTAACCTAAACAGCATGACACAGGCTTAAAAAATCAACAATAAGGAACATTATTACAGGCTTTTATGCTACTCAGTAAAGCACAAAGACTCTCTCTCTCTCTCTCTCTCTCTCTCTCTCTCTCTCTCTCTCTCTCTCTCTCTCTCTCTCTCTCTCTCTCTCTCTCTCTCTCTCTCTCCCCCCCCCCCCCACATCTGTGACCCAGAGATTATGGAGGTGTTTGGGAAATGTACCTCTCCACACTTGTAGAAGTCCATTCGCTTAGTCTGGCATTTATCAGTCTTGTTACATTTCATCCAGCATGAGGCAGGAACAGCAAGTCTATCTTCTTGTCACTTGGACTCTCATTATAATGGATATCTCAATATTTCAGCCGCAGAAGACTGTACACATCCTGATAGCTCCATGGTGGCTGAAAGCCCTTTAGGAGGTACATAAATGAGTCATTCCATCACAGAGATTCCATCCTCCTCGCCCACATCAGTGCTGTATAATGGCAGTAACTGCCAGCACTACACTGTGTCCAGCAATTGTTGCTGTTTCTGGCATAGTAGGATTGAGGCATACAGGTTACTGGTATAATATCTAAGTCAGCTTGTCTGGTGAGTGCAGTGCCACAAGCTGTGGCTTGCACCTAGACTGGCAACTGGCAGGAGGATCAGGTAGGCGGAGACAGATGGAAATGGCATTGAACAACACCACAACATCACTTCTGGCTGCATAACCAGAAGTGATATCACCAAGTTGCATGATGTTCTAGGATTTCCCTGAAACTGTATGATAAAAAAGGTAGAGATGGGGGGAAATCATAGAGCATCACTGTTATGTATCCAATGCAATAAACCTAGGGAATAAAGGGGGAACAGCAGAAACCTCAAGCAATAACCCATCCAATAGTCTTGTTGGAGCGCAGTTTGAACCCACCAATTAGAGCACGAGAGGGTAAATAGAGCGCAAATATCTGAGGGCATAAAAGTAGGGCAAGTGGGCCTTGTTCCCACTTTCGGCATGATGTTCCTGTAATGAAGATGTTGTACCCAGATTCTGTCTCTCTCTCTCTCTCTCTCTCTTTGTGCATTGCCCGCGCGACATAAAAATCACCCAACACAACTACATCATTTCCAGATTCCTAGCTTGGGTCCCCCACCAGCACCAGGCACCTGGCAATCCTACTTGCATAGGTGCAGTCACCCTTGGGCCATCATAGACACATAGGGCCAGTATAAAGACTTACAATTCTAGTTGCAAGTAAAGGCATTCAAAGTTAATTGATATGAGACCATTAGTAAAGAACAAGGGCTATGTGTGTGAAATGACTTGTGTTACCAAAAGTCTACTGTAGTAGGCAGGCTGTTAGATATGGTGAGAACATAATTCTTGATTTGCAGGAATTAGCAGAGATAGCTACTAGCCTTATGGGAATAATGTAGCTAAGAACTTGTCTGATAGCTCTCCCAAATGATGAACTTGTCTGGTCAATCACCAAATTAAATCGTATTTCCTTTTGATACCAAGCAGTTTCACATGTTCAGTCAAATCCTTTATAAATCTTTTTTTTCCTTCTCTGCTACAAAAGGAAAGAAAATATGAAGCACTAAAGAACATGTCTGTTTATCATCCCTTCTAACAACAAATGTCTTGAACCTGTCAACAGGGCAGTGAAAAGGGGCAAAAATAAGGAAGGTGGTTCTGCATACTCAGAGGAATTCCCAAATATGTAGAAAAGAATTAGTTTACTATTTTTTTTAAAGAACAAAACTAAAAATAGCTTGGAAAGGACTGAGCATGCCATTGCCCTTCAAAAGGCATGGATTGTTGAGGGCAATTGAGTCTTATAAGAACATAGGAAGAGCCCTGCTGGATCTGACCAGCTGTCCATCTAGTCCAGCATCCTTTTTCATACAGCAGCCAACAGTTGCCCTGTTCTGTTGACCAGCTCAAAACTCTTAGGCCATTTATGCATGGGAGGTTTTGTCTTGGATTTGCCGCTCTCTAGATGCACATTTTCCACATCCAAATCCTCAAAAGTCTGAATGGGGGTTTACTGTTGAGTTTTGAGAATTTGGATAGGAAAACTGTACATCTAGAGAGCAGCAAATCCAAGGCAAAACCTCCCATGCATAAATGGCCTGAGTACAAAATGCAGTTTATGAATTTACAGGTAACACAGGGCTCTTTCTCACCTTGATTGATCAATCAAGGGAAGGGGGAAAACAGGTGTTTTGATGATGGAGAAGTCCTAAGGCAAAGACTTTATTTTTCAGTGGTGGCACTTCACCTCTGGAATGCCCTCCTTTTTGAGGCTTGCCTGGTACCTACCTTGCTTTAGGTACCAGGCCAAATAATTTATTTTTACCCAGGTTTTTAACTAAGGGGTTCCATCTTTTTAGCTGTTTTTCTGGTCTGCTTTTAGCTGAGGACTGTTGTATGAATACCATTTTATATGGCTCAGTTGTTTGTTTTATCCTTTTTTAGGCAGCTCAGTGTTTGTTTTATGCTGTTTTTAAAGTCCTTTCTGTTTTTGTTGTTTGTTGTTTTAGTTGTGCACAGGACTCTGGAGCAGCAGTGTGTCATTTTCTAAATAATAGTAATAAATGCAGTCATGAGAAGGAGAAGAAGGAGAAGAAGAGTTGGTTTTTATATGCTGACTTTTTCTACCACTTAAGGCAGAATAAAACCAGCTTACAATCACCTTCCCTTCTCCTACCCACAACAGACACCCTGTGAGGTAGGTGAGGCAGAGAGAGTGCGACTTGCCCAAGGTCATCCAGCTGGCTTTGCATGTAGAAGTGGGGGGGGATCCAGTTCACCAGATTAGCATCCGCCGCTCATGTGGAGGAGTGGGGAATCAAACCCAGTTCTCCAGATCAGACTCCACTGCTCCAAACCACCACTCTTGACCACTACACCACGCTGGCTCCCATGAGTCATGAGGATTTCAACAACAGAGGGGAGAAAAATTAAGTGTAGTTGATTATCAGTTGGTTATTGCAAATCTCATGCAAGGACATGGTATGCATTTCAAAAGTTCCTTCCATCCTTCTTAGCATGGTCCACTTCCTGCTCTTTACTTCACTATAACCTTCTTTAGCTTTATCCCTAAAGAATTGTTCAAAAAGTATTTTTCCTTCTGTATGGTTCTGCTCCATTAATGACTGTTGCACCAAAGATGCTCCTGAGCTCACTTACTATCTCACCACAGAGAGTTTTTCGTTCTCCCCTGGGCTATGTTTTCCTTTGTGCAATGCCTTGTTGTGAAAACAACATACCTTGGCAGCAGAGAAATCATTCAGGCAGTGAGGAGAAATCCCTTTGCACAAACCATAGGTACACAGATACCACATATATCATTCCCCATGCATGAAGACTGCAATGCAGTCCACCTTCTCTTTGCAGTCACAATTGCCCAAAGCTCATCAATAACATGCGAAACCAGTCTCTCTCAAAGAAGCCATTATCTTTATAGGCACCCGTCCATAAAATATGTGATGCATCAAGGACAAAGAGGATAGTAATGTTATGAAGGAAGATTTAGTACTGACAATGAGAAGAAGGAGGAGGAGGAGGAGGAGGAGGTTGCACTTTATACACTGCTTTTTCTCTACCTTTAGGGAGTCTCAAAGCAGCTTACAATCACCTCCCCTTCCCTTCCCCTCCCCACCTTATGAGGCTGAGAGATTTGAGAGAACTGTGACTGGCCCAAGGTCACCCAGCAAGCTTCATGTGGAAGAGTGAGGAATCAAACCTGGTTCTCCAGATGAGAGTCTGCCACTCTAATGAGGCAAACTAGGGGTGGGCACCAATTTTTCAGTATTTTTCAGGTTCAGGTTTATCAAACCCAGAATTTTTTGAAAAATCTGGAAAGCCCGGATTTTCTGAAAATTTTCTGGTTAATAAACCCAAACCTGAAAAATATCAAACTCGAAAAAGGGATTACTTTCAGATCTGTGCTGCCCCCCTTCTCCGGAGTCCACAGAATCTGAGTCCAAGTACCCATGCATAAATGACCTTACACATACACAGCATTTCCCTTCTCCTCTAATCAAGCTGATTACAGTGCTCATTGTACTTCTGCATCCTACGTTCCCTCTTTGCAACACCCCTTCTACCTTCTGACTGGCACAGAAGGACTCCAAGATCTTGTATCTGATGAAGAGAGTTTTGACTCTCAAAAGCTCATACCTCAAAATCTTGTTGTCTCTAGCAGAAGCTGACTTGCTGCAGTAAGTATGGATTCATTTTCCACTTATTGAAGCTCAGCATAAAAATAGTTCCCTGTTATACCATGGAAAAGGTTATACATCAGCACATTAGATAATGAAATAGTACTAAAAGCAATACAGATGTCACACAAATCAAGGGTGTCGGGAATCAATAGGCACCTCACAACCTGTCTTCCTCAACGGATTCCATTAACTTGCTTTTGTAAACCCTGCCTGCTCTTTCCAGCCTTTAGATACTCATGCATCATGTGGCATGTTGACAGCTTCCCTCTTTCCTTGCAAGAGGGCACGCTGTGTCCTCAAGCCTGGTTCCCTGTTAGTCAAAATGGCACTAGGAAGGAACATGCAGTACTTCAAACCTGCATTGAGCTCTGGGGAGTCAATGCTTGTTTACACAGGTTAACTGATGTTCTGCAGGTGACATCTTGCGGGGAGGGCCTGAGGCGACAAAGTGGGCAATTGTTTCTGCAGGATAAGAATGAGTTCCATGTTCTCAGCTTTCCCATGCCATTGAGACAAAAAATTGCTCTTGTTTATGGTCATGAAAAGGCCATTAAGGCCAAAGGCATGTTTATTTTTGCTGTGCAAGTTTTCTCACAGACAATCAAAGTAATATTTATATAGTAGAAAGCAAGTCTCAGCTCGCTATGCTTGTTTGCAGGCTATTACAAGTGCTCAATTACCTAGTTCAGTTCAGATGGCAAAGCCTTTCCTTGGAGCTATTGGGGATAAATTGATTCTCTAATTTTGTTTTCCATTCAGCAAGAATATAGGAAGGATTCTTCTATATGGGGAGTCCTGCTATAAATATCTGGGCAACTAGATCCTTCTTGATATTTTTTTCTCATTGAAAGCAAGACCAAAGCATTGGTGAATCTCACTGGTGATGCCAAACAGATATGTTTGACTGCTGAGGCTGTTTTATAATCTTCCCTGTGTCTTTCCCCTCCCTTTGCATTATTCATAAGTTATCATAAGTCCAGGGCCCAGTTTCTTAGATCATATCAGCATTAAATACTCTGCAAAAGGTCACAAGATTTGTTCTTTACTCAAACGGTGCAAAAAAATGTACCAAACTCATGGAATTCCAGGGATACTGGATGTGAAGGGAACAACAGGAATGTCAGAGTTTCCACATTTCCTGCATAGAAAGGAAAATACTGGGCAGGTACTGAGTGTCTTTAATTTATTTTAGACAGTCCATGACACATGAAATCATTGGGCAGACACCCTCTCTGTTTGTAGGCAAATCAACACAGCCATATTTTATGAAGCGCTTTAAAAATTAGGAAAGTTTCAAATATGCACCTTCCTTCATGAGTTGCATGAGTTTAAGATGTGTGCGATGCTCAGCATTTCACTGCAAGAGGTATGTGAGAATCTCCCTTGTAGCTCAGACCTGTACGTGCTTTACTTGGAAATAAGTTATACTGTGTGCTATGGAGCTGACTCCTACGTAAGCATGTATAGCATTACAGGATTAGTATGTTACAGAGGTAACATGTAAAGATGCCATGTGAGTCACGCTTCCTCCATTATAGCTTTTTCGGGAAAAGCTGTGTTACATTGTACCACTCCCAAAATACAGACACAGAGGGATGTGCCCAGGGGAACTCAAGATGGCATCTATTGAGCAGTGATTGGCAATAGTACACTGCTAAATCATCCCAGTGCATATAGATAGTGGAGTTGAAATTCCTGTTGAGGCTAGGTAGAGAGTAGACAAATCCCCAATGTGATGGGGGGGGGGATGCTTGGCAATACAATCCACCCGCTCATGTTTAAGTGCCAAGCATCCCCCCCCCATCACATTGGGGATTTGTCTACATCCCCCCCTTTATTTAAACCATGATAACTTCTAGTGCACCCCCCCCCCAATCTC
The DNA here is from genome assembly GCF_029931775.1 of Euleptes europaea. NCBI lineage: Eukaryota > Metazoa > Chordata > Lepidosauria > Squamata > Sphaerodactylidae > Euleptes > Euleptes europaea. The sequence goes on along the minus strand of NC_079316.1, from coordinate 60,099,739 downwards.
TAGGCAGAAGGACTTTCCCTGTTCTGTTTCTGGGTCCCAATTGATTGCAAGACCCCTCTGTTTTCCCAACCACCCAACTTCTAGGGCACCTTTCCCCCCGCTCCCCATTAGTTTCACTTGTTGGTTACAATGCAAACTGATTCAAGAGTTCTGTGTGTGGGTTGTGTGCGTGCGAGAACTAGAGGCGTCGGGGGAGAAACGTGAGGCCATTGTCCTATTGTCCCGTTGCAACGACGATCCAAAATGCCAAGGAGGGGGAGGTAGAGGGGAACCCAAGCAACGTCACGATTACGTGTTGCTCCCTCCACGCCCCCCTCTCTCTTGTGTGCGCGCTATTTTACTGGAGGTGCCCTCTGAAAGCAGACGTTTCAGAGACGTTAGAATGGGCAGGAGTGCGGGGGGGAATTGGAATTCGCATCGAGGACAAATGCTTTTAAGGTGTTTTCCACACGTTTCCTGGACTGGGTGCGATAAGCCTCAGAGACAAGGCTTTTATGTATTCCCAGCCAGGAACATAGTAAAGTGTTTTATTTAGACCAGGCCTCAGTCCATGTGTATGAAGACATCCCTCGATAGATACTTAATAAGTAGTGCTCAGGGTAGGGTTTGCTGTATTTCTGAAGATTTGAGTACTGTAACAACCCCTGATCCAAGGCTTTCATTTTTTATATAATATTTTCTTAATCCGACTCACAAAGATGTCACTCAGGATAGAGCGTTGTGAACCACCTCGCTATCCACACCCTCCTTTTCTACTAAATGATCATCCTTCAGCTTTAGGAGTGTGAGGCAAAGTGGATTTCTTTTATTTGTATTTTTCTTTTTACACAGGATCCCTTAATCCTTAAAACATAGAGCATGACAGATACCAATCAGGATCCCTTTTCCCTGGATCCTATAGAGTTTGCTGTGGGTTACATTATGAGAACACAGGAGTCAAGGCTCACAAACATACTTGTTAATTAACTTGGTTAACATGACATTTAATGCCTTTCCACAGAGCTTGGAAGCGTTTTATGTTTGGTGGTGGAAATTGTTGTCAAGCCACAACCAACTTATGGCAACCCCGTAGGGTTTTCAAGGCAAGAGACATTCAGAGGTGGTTTACCATTGCCTGCCTCTGCGCAACAAACCTGGCATTCCTTGATGGTCTCTCATCCAAATACTGACCAGGGCTCAGCTGTGCTTAGCTTTCAATATCTGACGAGATTGGGCTAACCTGGGCCATCCAGGTCAGGGCAAGTTTTATGCTTAGTGGTTACAAAGTATGTGTTCTAAGAGTCTCAGATATCAAAACAATAATGGGACAAGACTTAACACCTGTTGGATTAAGGCAATTCAGCATGCCTGGACTTTGGGGGGGGTGCTACATTGCTCTAGTTGTGTATAGGTGTTTTCTCCTTAATTAATGGGATGCCTCTTTGTCTTTACCTGGGAAATTCTCTCTGACTTATTCTCTTCCTGTGTTCTTTGTTCTCTCTCTCTCTCCCTCCCTCCCCTTATGGCTCTGCAAGGAACAAGACTCATTTACAGGTCTCTCCTGTAGAAGCCATGCCATCTTACCTGCATAGCTGGCCATTTGTGATAGAGAATACCATTCTTTAGATTAGGCTTCCCTCTCTCCTTTCAACAACACCAAGGATGCAAATTGAATCTTCCTCAATAAATGTAAGTTTTACCTTTTGCGATATACTTCTTTGGAGTTTATTTACTGCATGCAATACCATACTTCTGTGACTGTGCAACTCTGCTATATTAACTAATGCATATTCCCTATAACACTTCACTTTTTTATAGGAACAGCACCCAACCCCGCCTATCTCAACAATTCTCAAAAGTCCCTACTGGACTCCCTGCCTATTCCAGGATACTTCTCCCTCCAAAGCCCCCTTTTTCTTCAGTTGTTCATTGGCCGATAAACTGCATCACGGGTTGTTGTTGTTGTTGTTGTTGTTGTTGTTGTTTTCACTCCAACATTCTATTCAGCATTTCAAATCTGATTGATCCAAGCTGAATGTGAAAGGAAAGAGAGCAGAAACAGCTCCTGTCCATCACAAGTCCGCTTCTCCTATTTCCAACTGTTATGATTCCACCTGATTCCATGCTTCCCTTCCCCCTTGCAAAATTCTCTCTGCTCCTTATATTCCAGACTCTGTAAAATGTTACTCCCAGAAGAAATTCAATATGTACTGACACTTTTCTTTTCAAACTATACTACTTATTCTCAGATTAATTTAATTGTAAATTGCTTGCATAGCCATTGCTTTTTTCCCCAGGCTAAGAACAAAAGTGATGGTTGTCCATTATTCTGATATAAAGCGTATGGAACATTCCACTTTTGAGAAGTTCCCTTTGCCCAAGACTGAAGCAGTTACAGTCTACTCCAAACCATCCATGTTGTGAACAGACATCTCAGCTACCATGTCAGCTGCGATGGTTTTTCTACTTACATGGTGACCAACATACATACAAAGGGACATTGGAATTAGGGTTGCCAACCTCCAGGTGGTGGTTGAAGATCTCCTGCTATTAGAACTGATCTCCAGGTGACAGGGATCAGTTCACCTGGAGAAAATGGCTGCTTTGGAAGGTGGACTCTATGGCATTATACCCTATTGAAGTCCCTCCCCTCTCCAAGCCCTGCCCTCCTCAGGCTCCACCTCCAAAATCACCAGGTATTTCCCAACCCGGAGCTGGCAAACATAATTGGAATGTGTAATTTTCCTATAATGCCGCCCTAGTTCAGCCTTGGTGCTATCCTACAACTATTTAGCATTTAATTGGTGTTTTCAGTGTTCAAAAAACTTCACGTGTATTATTACAGTCATCCTTACAATAACCATATATGGGAGGCCACTATTAACATCTTCATATTGGAGATGAGAGAGTGAGTCTGAGACAAAATGACTTGTCTAAGATTATCTAGTAAAGTTTTGGCTGAGATGAGATTTGAACTGTTAACCTCCTGTGCCACCACTCCTTTGCCTACCAATTCTGCTGAAGAATGTACACTCTTGGCTGAACTCTTACAAGCATGAGAGTACATGTTGGACTCCTTCTAGTAGTTAGAATGTCATATTTGGACCAGGGAATCCTGGGTTTCAATCACCAGTCTGTCATGAAGTTCATTAAGCAAACTTGGGCCAGTTACTAGCTCTCGTCCTAAGGTTATTTTAACATAGAATTGTTCTAAAGAATAAAATTGAGGAACTACGTGAGACCACTTTAGAAGAAACAGCAAGATTAAAACATCAAATAAATACTGGGGAAACCCATAGGTGAAGTATGAGCACAACAAAAGAAGCCTTGTTGTTGTTGTTGTTGTTGTTTTCAAGTTCTCCAAGGGAAACAGTCCTGCTTGACTGGCTGATAATAATTTAAAGGCCAGTTATTGCTGGTGAACCCAACAGCTATCTATCTGTCATTTCAGCGGTAGGCCAGCAATACAATGCTTTTATATCACTTCGCTTAATTAATTCTTAGCACACCACTGAGGGGAAAGGTTGGCACAGGCTTCTGCCAGCTGGACACTGGCTTTCAATGCCAAAAGGAATTAAGGTTAAACATGTCAGAAATTAGATGTTCTACCTCTATGCAAACTCCAGTAGGGTAGCTGTGACCGTCTCCTGCAGCAAAAACAAACAAAACAAAATGAGTCTCGTCATGGCACCTTCAAGCCTAACAGATTTATTGAAGCACAAGACTGCATGAGTTCTAGCTCTGAAACACTTCCCACTTTCATGTTGCCTGTTGGTAATAAGAAGAAGGAGAAGAAGAAGAAGAAGGAGAAGGAGAGTTGGTTTTTATATGCCGACTTTCTTTAGACACCCTGTGAGGTAGGTGGGGCTGAGAGACCTGTGACTAGCCCAAGGTCACCCAGCTGGCTTCAGGTGGAGGAGTGGGGAAACAAATCCAGTTCACCAGATTAGCCTCCGCCACTCATGTGGAGGAGTGGGGAATCAAACCGGGTTCTCCAGATCAGAGTCCACTGCTCCAAACCACTGCTCTTAACCACTACACCAAGCTGGCTCCACTTGCTTGATGGTTTTCATACACCGTTAAAAACCACGTTACTAGGGTTGCCAGGTCCTTCTTTGCCACTGGCGGGAGGTTTTGGGGGCGGAGCCTGAGGAGGGCAGGTTTTGGGGAGGGGAAGGACTTCAATGCCATAGAGTCCAATTGCCAAAGTGGCCTTTTTCTCCAGGGGAACTGATCTCTATCGGCTGGAGATCAGTTGTAATAGCAGGATATCTCCAGCTACTACCTGGAGGTTGGCATTGGCAACCCTACACATTACTCACACCTACAGCATGAGAGTTGCCACAGAGAAGGGGGCCAAGTTTTGGTGTGTGTTCACTTGGTATTGCCTGAGCAGTTGCAGTTGATAAAAGCATGACCAGCAGAAAGGGGGAGGGAGAAAACAGAAGTGGGAACATACAATGCTTAGGGTTGCCAGGTCCCTCTTCACCACCGGCAGGAGGTTTTTTGGGGTGGAGCCTGAAGAAGGTGGGGTTTGGGGAGGGACTTCAATGCCATAGAGTCCAATTGCCAAAGTGGCCATTTTCTCCAAGGGAACTGATCTCTATTGGCTGGAGATGAGTTGTAATAGCAGGAGATCTCCAGGTACTACCTGGAGGTTGGCAACCCTAACAATGCTGCCACTTTCAGAAAGTATTTTTAATTTAAAAGATGCAAATTCAAATTCAAAGGGCACATACAGTAGCAGCATGCATAGGAAATGCAGTGTTCAACATGCTTAAATTCTCCATGCTCTCTTGATAAAGCGCAGCTTTCGGGAAGCTGTTGACTAGTTTGGGCCTATTTTTTGTCCTGTTATAGAAGGTTTCTGTCTAAACTCTTACACTAACAAGGTTAGACTGTTGTAAACCATTGCAAACAATGCAAACAATAAGTGTTTAGCAGCTTGCTAACGTCTCCAAAAATAGTTATCTTTACTGCATCAGCAAACGTCCTCAGGCAAAAGTATTATTCCAGGACTGCTATTTTACTGCGGCTGTAGAAGTGTCCTTCTATGGTGCAGTAGAGTGTTGTAACAGGATCCAGAACAACCAAATCCCCACTCTGCCATGTAGCTCACTGGGTAGCCGAGGGCCAGACACTCTCAGCCTAACCTACCTCACAGAGTTGTTGGGAGGTAGGGTTGCCTGCTCCGGATTGGGAAATACCTGGAGATTTTTGGGGCAGAGCCTGAGGAGGGTGGGGTTTGGAGAGGGGAGGGACTTCAATGCCATAGAGTCCAATTGCCAAAGCAGCCATTTTCTCCAGGTGAACTGATCTCTGTCGCCTAGAGATCAGTTGTAATAGCGGGAGATCTTCAGCCACCACCTGGAGGTTGGCAACCCTAATTCCAATGTCCCCCTGCAGAGGGTGGGGTTTGGGGAGGGGAGGGACTTCAATGCCATAGAGTCCAATGGCCAAAGCGGCCATTGTCTCCAGGTGAACTGATCCCTATCGGCTGGAGATCAGTTGTAACAGCAAGAGATCTCCAGCCACCACCTGGAGGTTGGCAACCCTATTGTGAGATAAAATGGAAGCAGTAATGATATATGCTGCTCTGAGCTTCTTGGGGAAAGGGTAGAAAGTGTACATGCACTGCTGGTGAGGGATCTTTTATTGATGGTACTTTCCCCTCTCTGCTGCTGCTTAATGAAGCAGTGGAAGGGATGGGGGACAGCATGCTGGCGCAGATTTACATCACTTAGTTCCAGGCAAAGACTTGGAAGTGACATCACCATGTTGAGCAACACTCTAGGAGTCCCCTGATTCCTAGGATTCCTAGAGCTTCACTCTGACACACTGATGTCCCTTCTGAGTTTTTACCTGCAAGTGTCTTTGATGTGTTGTGCAACATGACACTGTCCATGCCCCAGCCCTGAAAAGTTCACAGGGGTTGCCAGCAGAGGCCTGGCACCCCTAAGGAAGGGTGGGCTAAAAGTGTACTAAATAAATCTCAATAAAGCCAGCATGGTGTAGTGGTTAGAGTATCAGACTGGGCTCTAAGAGACTCAGGTTCAAATCCCTCTTCTGCCTTGGAAACTTGCTGGGTGACCATGGACCAGTCACTTTGCCCTCAGCCTAGCCTACCTCACAGGGTAGTTGTGGGGATGAAATGGAGAAGGGGAGAATGTTGTAAGCTGATGGTCCTGACCTGGAAAGCCCAGGCTAGTCTGATATCTTCAGGTCTCAGAAGCTAAGCAGTGAAGGTCCTGGTTAGTATTTGAATGGGAGGGAGACCACCAAGGAATAGCAGAGTCATTATGCCGAAACAGGTAATGGCAAACAGCCTCTGAACAACTCTTGCCTTGAAAACCCTACAGAGTCATCATAAATTGGCTGTGACTTGACGGCAAAAAAATTAAGAAATAATTCTCTGTCAATTCAGGCTGTACTTTCTATATATCCAGTTTTTAGACCAATAACTAAGACCTTTAGATATTTGTAATCATACACCTTGTTTTCCTCTTACTTTTTTTGAAATGAAAACCAATGAAAAGAACCGGATAAAATCCCAGAAGAAACAGACTTTCCTCCTCTTTCTCATAAAGAGATTACAGAGTGATAATATTTCACATCCTGTAAACTTCCCATACCAAGATCACAAAGGGGAAGAGGGCAGCTGAAGATATAACAGACTGAAGATTGAAGTCTTAGGTCTGCCCACAGAACAGATAAGTAACTCATGGAGATTTGCAGTTCACAAGCCGCAATATCTTGCTGCCTCCCCATCCAGTGGTGAATGGGAATCAAGTCTATTGAATGTACACGTTATTCCATTATTCAGTTCAATGGCTGTCAGAGTAGGGCACAATAAATTCAAAGGACAAAACAAAGCAGTTATCACTTCTGACTTCGGAGTGGAACAGGTAAAAACACAAACTGCTCACCCCTATCTAGAGAATGGAATAACTAGAGTGTATCTTAAGTTACTGGTGCTTAGTTAGTCTCTTCAGGCTATGTCTGAGCCAATCTGCTGCAGTACAGTATAGAATTTTGTTATATCCCAGCCCAGTATGGTGGGGGCTGAGAGCACTGAATTCCACTACAAATGCAATACATGGTTACTAAATTCAAGCCAAAGGCTACACTACTGTTTTTCTAAAACTGATTTAATATTTGCAAAATAGGTGTTTAAAAATTGAGCTTGCCTTTTTTGCAATGCCCTTTTCCTTTCTAATTCAGCATTTCATGAGATCATCACACTGATGATTTTTGGGGGGAAGGATGGAATAAAATTCATTAAAAAAAAGTAAATTATTCAAAATGAACAGCATTTCAAGAAGCTTTGCATCTGCCACTTAGAAGCATGGTGATGCTTGGAGTATGTATGTCCCAGGATTGTAAAGGGCAGGATATACAATAACTATATTAGAGAGCATGTGCTAATTTTGCACCAATGCCACGATTCATCAGTAATTGAGCATGATGGCACATCTTCAGAACTTCAATTGAATTTCAGTTCCCAGGTGATAGTACAAGAACATGTAAAGTATTTGCAATCCAATTTAGATCAGTCAGTTAATATATGAGTGGTCAATACTGGCTTCAGGCAGACAAGCCACATAGCTTCTGCACCTGACCCTAGGTAGCCTTGAGACAACCAAGGGAGCAACTCATTTGTAAGTTAATTGTTTTTCTATCTAAAACAATGAGCAGAGGGACGGGATGGGGCAGCCATGGCAAAGTAGAACAAGAATGACAGGTTAGGTGCTTCAACTTAATTAGGTGAGCAAGTACCCTTAGGCATTTGTAGATCCTGCAGGCTGACTTGCTCACAGGGGCCTACACAGGGAAATCTCTTGGTGTTGGGCATTATCATCTGAACTTGCAGGCTGACCATGATAGAGAAACGGTAATCATGAATAATATCTCTTGACATATAAGCAGGCATGGAAAAATTAGGAGTGGCTTCAGTGCTGCTCCAAGCCCAAGCATGAATGAACTGATCATGTAGCCTCTTGGGTAGGGTTGCCAACCTCCAGGTGCGGCCTGGGGATTTCCCAGAATCACAACTGATCGCCCACTACAACAATCAGTTTCCCTGGAGAAAGTGACTGCTTTGGAGGATGAACTCTATAGCATTATACCACTCTGAAGTCCCTCCCCTTCATAAACCTCATAAAGCTCTACCCCCCAAAATCTCTAGGAATTTCCCAACCCAGAGCTGGCAACCCTACCAGAACTTGACAAAATGAAATTGGATCAACCTGACACACTTAAAACAGCAGCTAATAAAGTCTGAGGTTCCTTCTGTTATAGGAATTACATGTAGATATCTGTGCAGACCATGTTTTAAACTAGGAAAGCTTCTTTTGGAGGAATGTTCTTTTCATTGGCTTCCATGCTCCAGATCTCACATCTATCTAATACAGGGCAAAAAGCATAGGTTTTGCCTTGGATTTGCCACTCTCTAAATGCACATTTTCCCCCACCAAATTCTCAAAATTCAAAAATAAGCCCCATGCAGAGTTTTGAGAATTCAGATGGGGGAAATGTGTATCTAGAGAGCTGCAAATCCAAGGCAAAACCTCCCATGTGTTTTCACCTACAGTTTCATTCTTTGTTTCTGGCAAGAAGTACAGGGTGGTATGCAAGGTGCTCCCTTCCCATTTTATCCTCACAACAAAAATCCCAAGAGGTAGGTTATTGAGAGAGAGAGAGAGAGAGACTGCCCCAAGGTCACTGAGTAAGGTTGCCAGTCAGCAGGAGATGGAGGGACCACGAGGAGTTGACCACATATGAACACATGAAGCTGCCTTCTACTGAATCAGACCCTTGGTCCATCCAAGTCAGTATTGTCTACTCAGACCAGCAGCGGCTCTCCAGGGTCTCAGGCAGAGGTCTTTCACATCACCTACTTGCCTAGTCCCTTTAACTGGAGATGCTGTGGATTGAACCTGGGACCTTCTGCATGCCAAGCAGATGCTCTACCACTGAGCCACAGCCCCTCCCCACATGACATCATTTCTGGGATGAACTCACATTTGCTAAGGTTACATGCAAGGTTATTATGTCTGACAGCCCTAAGATTAACAATTCAGATTGCACTTGGAGTAGTTATTCCTTTCAAACATTCTCTGCCATCACACCATTTGGAGACTGAGAAGCATCATGTCACCCCCGTACTATGTTTTCTGAAGCCAGCTTGGCTCTTTATTGAACACCACTCTTCAAGAGTTGTAATCTTTTCCCTAAATTAAAAGTGAAGGGATCTTATACTGTAAATTGCCCAATTCAAATCTGACATTTCACCAAAGTATCACAATTTAAAAAATATATTGAGTGGAATGGAAATTACATTTAAATTACCTCCACCATCATTTGAGATTTGCCAATGCAATTTACAATTTCCTGAGGCATATCTCCTCCCCGTGATTATTGCTACAGTCTCTTCCTGTTGAACACATGTCATAATGCCATAAGTGGGCAACATCTCTACAGTGTATACTCACCACAATATGAATGCATGTGTGTGTCTCAACTCCCCCACCCGCATGAATTTCATTTTTAAAAAAAGACAAAAACACCATTTCTACTAGATGAGAATTCAGAACAGGCAAAAGAGAGAACAATGCAAAAATGAGATGAAATCTCACTGCCGTCTCATGTAGTACATTGTCTTTTTTTCATGGCCCTGTGGCTTGTTTCATCTAGCAATTTATGTGGAAAGTTTTGGGGGAAATAATAGTCTCCTCCTTCATGTTCCAAAACCATTTTTTTCCAGCAAGCATCATCTGCAGAGAAGAAGCTGCATCTCTGCAATCACCCAAAACAGGCTGAGCCCTGGAGCTCCTGCGTTGTTTTTCCCAGACATTGAGACTGACTCTTTTTTAACTTTCACATTGGCTTTGTGCATCTTCCTTCTGAGAGAAAACTAAGTGCTCATAAATGTAACCATTAGGACAAGATTTCCAGGCTGTTATCACATCAGACATCTGGGAATTTAATGCTCTTGTAATCAAACGTCTAAGACCTAATCGTCCCCATCATAAATGCACTGAAGCCAACAGAGTTTGATCTCTGGGATCATGAAGTCAATGTCTGAAAAGGGAATCGTTTGGGAAGAACAATTAGTAACATTTTTAAAACATTGCTGTTAAGAGTTTATTGTTCTCACTATAATTAGGTGACACAACAGTTGTGCATATTGGTTAAAAAACAGATCATAAACAATAAACTCATCAGTGATTTCATATGGTCAGGAATTAATATCTATTTGGTCCAAGTATTTTTTCAATATTCAAGCAAAACCAAGTAAATGCGAAGCTGCCCAGCTCATGTGACTGGTGTAATATTCAAAGAGTACCACCACAAACATTACTGTGGTTTGCAGCTCAGTCCTATGAATCTTTGGCCGCTTATGCTTGGTAATTAGCAGCGCGTTCCAGGCTGAAGTGCCCTGCATATTTTTTTTATTTCTTCACACTGAACCGTCATTCCAGACGTCACTGGGAAGCCGGTGCTTACCTGCTTGGCATTTCTTATGAGCCCCTTTAACGCGACCTTTTGCATTTGCTCCACCCTCGCATCGAAGCATTCACTGAAGGAAGCATGCAGAATTCCAGCTGCGGCTTAGCTATGCAAATGACTATTGCTAATGGCTATGCAAACGAAGGAGCAGGTGAGTGGGGGTGTGGAATTTGTTTGACTTTCTCCTCTTGAATTGGAACCTTGAATAGTCATTTTAAAGGTCGGATTTAAAAAATCAGCATTGACTGAACAGCAGAATCAATCCTGCATAAATGGCCATTGGTTGAAAATCCCAATGAGTTCAGCAGAACTTACTCCCATGCAGGTGTGCAAAGAACTGCAGTCTTAATGTTGCTAGTCAGTGTGGTGTAGTGGTTAGGAGCGGTGGACTCTAATCTGGAGAACTGGATTTGATTCCTCGCTTCTCCACTTGAGCGGTGGCCTCTAATCTGGTGAACAGGGTTGGTTTCTCCACTCCTACACATGGAGCCAACTGGGTGACCTTGGGCTAGTCACAGTTCTCTCTGAACACTCTCAGCCCCACCTACCTCACAAGGTGTCTGTTGTGGAGAGAAGGGAAAGAGATTGTAAACCAGTTTTATTCTCCTTCAAAGGTAGTGAAAACCGGCATATAAAAATCAACTCCTACTCCTCTTCTTCCTCTTCTTGACTGCAGCATTTACAGTAATACCCACCTCTGTCTCCAAAAGATACAGAAAAACTTGATTGTTTGCAAGTAGGTTTTGCCATTTCACACAGTAACATTCAGCTGCAAAGTGCATTGAAAATGGATTGAAAGTGCATTATTCAGCATGTGTGAAATCGCCCTTAGACAGGCATAGAAATTAGAATGTTGTCATTTGCAACTGAAAACATCCTAGAAGTTTTTATTTTCATGAATTGAAAGACCATCAATGGTCCACAAATTTCATATATCTGTTAAGGAGTATATATAGATGTGTAAAATGGAAGATAGTTATCTCTGAAGATATAAACATTTCTATGAGGGACTTACCAGTGTAGCTTGCTGTTTGAACACAGATGGGATGTTTTTCATCCAAATGCCACTTAGCTTTGTATTAAATACAATAAGTAATAAATATTAAGTAATAAAATGGTTTCTCAGGGGCCAATCCCTAGCACATGAAAATACCCATGAATGTTTGAAAATTATGAATGTTTAAAGAATTAATTCATGGGATTACTCTAAAAACTGTTATATGTGAGCAGAGAGGATCTGGCTTCTGATACAAAGTCTCTTGAAGTATAGTCTTGATTAACTAAATATGATGTCTATCTATAAACAGCACCAAAACTGGATTTTTTTTCTGGTCAAGGCTCACTGTATTGGATGCTATAAAAAGGATACATGAAAAGAGCCCTTGACTCCATGGTAGCTGCTATATTTGGAATGTATTCTGTATAAAGACTGTTTTTGTGGATGTTTCGTCAAGATATTGGACAGATTTGTAATACGTGTGTTGTTTTTCATGATTTCCATACACAATAAGAGATTACATTTACCACTTTAAAAGATGACTGCGTGTAAAGGGGCTAACAAAAATTGCTTTTTAAAATATTAACCTCTCACACACATGCAGTATTCCATTCCTCTCCCACATGACTTCTTTCAATAATATCTAGCTTGTAAACTGGTCATTTATTTAGACTTTGATGATCTGTCTACACTGACCATGCTACTGTGCAGATGCAAAGATGTTTGTCAGCTGCTGGAGTCTGGTGGTGGCAGCTGTCAAAATTGCATGTTTGCTTTCTGAGCATGTTTGCAGCACCACTAATCAAGAGTGCTGATAACATTTGACTTCAAATAATATATTGTTCTGCTTTGTAAAGCTGCATTTAATTTATTCAATTAAAAATGTAATAAGCCTCTCAGAATCAGGCTGGTGGAATAAGGCAGACAATCCTAGACTTAGGACATTTTCCAGCAGCCCTCCAATCTGATCCTCTGGCCTGTGCCTGGATGCACTGTGAGCTACAGCTGCTTATCAGAAGTTCTTCACATTTACTTTTACTGACACAGTGCATGAGCTGTGTGCCAGCGATATGAATATCCATTAAAGCATACTTAATATGTGGCAAAATAAATGCTTTTTTCCTACATTGGGATTAAATGTGGGGGGGGGGGGTTATGCAAAAGTGGTTCTCAACCTCTATCAGTGAGGGGAAAGGTGATATATTATTATTAAAGGCTTACCAGCTCAAGGATTTGGGAGGCTCTCAGATAGCACAATGGAGTATCCATTTTACACCAGTGGTATAAAATAGCCTGACATATCATAGCAGCAAACCAAGGACTTTGTGTTCTCATTATTACTAACCCCAATATTTGTGATTACTGCTTTTCCTTTCAGCTAGCTGTGCACGAACAGGAAATCATTGTTGAAGATGCCATTTTAAAATTCTGGCCTTAAATTCCTGTTATTAATCCCATAGTAAATTAGGAGATATTCCTGTTATGGCCAGAAGAGTTACTTGGGTTTCAGTGAGATTTCAGTTGAGACCCTTAAGACCTGAGAACAGAGATATGTCAGCAATCATACAAAGCAGGAAAAAATGACTGCAACCAGGCAGATATAATAGCACCACAGAGCCTATTTAACATTTTCCCTACACTTCCAAAATAGGTAAAACCATTTAAAAGCTTGTTACTTTTTATTTGAACTTACAACAAAGAATAAATTTGCCATGAAATAATACTATGTCCTATGACAGCCTAATCCAGATAGGATGTGATTTCAAAAGATGTTACATTAGTGTGAAGGGCTGGTTGCTTCTGACCCCAGCTGTTCCTATAGGAGATCTTCCAAAAGAATAATCGTTGCCCAAAGTTCATGTCTGGAGTTTCTTTAAAAGGCCGTAGTTCTAGCAGGTAAATGAATTGAATGTGGCTCTGGGAGTTCAGGCTCCTACTAACCAGGTTCCCATTTACCACCTCTGGGTGAGGAAATTCCTAGAGAGTTGAGTAGGAGGAACTTGGGGAGGGCAGGTTGTGAGGAGGGGAGGGACCTTAATGGGGCATAATGTCATACAACCAGGCTGTCCTGCATTCTGCAGGACAGCCCAGTTAGTTCTCCTCAGAAGCAATGCCCTCAGGTCTAGGTAGCGATACCTACGAGCATAAACAGGAGCTGAGGAGGTGGAACTGGAGGCAAAGAGCAGGAACCGGAACACAGGCTTTCAACTAGCAAACTGGCTCAGTCTGAATAGACCAGACAATAATCAGGTTCAGCTGCCCAGCTGCCAGGCGTTGAGCTCCTGCAGCTGCACTGTGCTTTGGCCAGGTTCCTGTGAAGAATGACTGCACTCACCACCTGGCTCTCTGATGGGGTTGCATGCAGCCAGTCAAGCACTTCTCCTCCTTTGGGCTGCCTCAGCCTAGGCCTTGTGCCACCACTAGGGATGCGCAACAATTTAGGGAGAGGTAGTTTTCAGGTTTGGGTTTAATAGACCCAGAAATTTTCAAAAATCCAAAAAAAGCCAAATACTTATTTCAGCTTTTCCCGAATAATCAAAAATTTTCGAGTTAAAACCCCAAACCTGAAAAATACGCAGTGCAGAGCTGAAGGCTGGGCTCGGAGAAAGCCCAGCCTTCAGTTCTGCATCATCACTGATGCTGCTGAACTCCATGTGGAATTCGGAAGCAGCGGCAAAGCTGCAAGCCACAGTCATGTTTGTGGTGGTACCTGATGAATATTACACCAGTCACATGAGCTGGGCAGCTTCACATTTACTTGGTTTTGCTTGAATATTGGGGGGGGGGGGAATACTTGTACCAAATATATATTATTTCCTATCTGTATGAAATCACTCATGAGTTTATTTTTTAGGAACTATTTTTTTAAAACAATATGCATGACTGTTGCTCCAAGTAATTATAGTGAGAACAATAAACCATAACAACAGTGTTTTAAAAAACATTACTCATTGACCTTCCCAAACAATTCATTTCTCAGACACTGACTTCATGATCCCAGAGATCTAACTCTGTTGGCTTCAGTGCATTTTACGATGGGGATTATTAGGTCTTAGATGTTTGATTACAAGAGCATTAAATTGATCTACTGACACCTCCCTCCAGATTTGCTCTTGCCCTGCTCAGTTCTTCTCCAGCCTTTTCACGGTCCCTGGGGTTGCTCTGAAATGGCTTCCATTTTGACAGCAATGGCAGCACCTCATCTCCAGCCCATCTGCCTTTACATCTGGGTAGGTCAGCCACAGTGCAAAGTTGTGGGCCAGCTCCAGAAAGGCATACTGAAGGAAGTAGGTTTTTGAATGGTGAAATGTAAATAGTTCAATGTATACTAATAGTTCTATGTATACTAACAATTGGCCTAGACACCCTATTTACTGGTGATGTGCTCCTTTGAACAGCATTACTTTATGGTCAGCAGGCTGCCACCTAGTGCTGTTCCCCCGCAATGTAGTCCACCTGGTATCTCAGCCTGTGCCTTTTCCATCGTAGCTTCCTCTTTGTGGAACAGGGTCCTTGAGGTGATGAGGGGAGCATAATCTTTAGAAATTTCCAAAGGGCACTGCAGGGCCATTTGATTTAATGGGATGTTAATGGGAAATAAACTGTTGGCATCTGGGGGTTATCTGGGGTTTTATTTTGTTGGCTTTAAATTGTGGTTTTTAAATTGTAAGCCACCTTGAGCAATGAGGAAATGCTCGATATAAATATTTAATAAATCAATAAAATAAATATTACTATTCACTTTCAGGAAGAGTATATGTTTGTAAATAGTTTGTAAATAAATCCTCAATGAACTGATCTAAATCCAAAGATTCCAGATATGTCAACATATGTTTCAGTTGGAAAAGATGTATATGCAGCCAACATTTGGGGGAATTTGGGGCTCAGTAGAGTTATAGTTTGCAGGGGAAAGGACATGGAATGGTTGCATTGAGAAGGCATTGAAATAAAAATGTGAGGAGAGGAACTAGGAGAGATATCTGGGTATAACATGTGGATGATCTAGATTGAGCCTAGCCAGGAAACTGAGTGAAGACACAAGGAGCATTAAACCTTGTCCCCCACCCACCTACTTCACTGTACTCCTTTGGCATGTATTTTTCCAGCCCAGCTTCAACAGTGAAAGTGAAGCAGGCTGAAAAACAATCAAATGCATGAAAGTAAGGTAGGGGAAGGGATAGAGGTAAATACCCGCACTTGCATGTTTTGTTTGATTTAACAAAATAGGGTCCCCCAACCCCCTCACTTGAAATGAGAATAGATGTACATGTGGATCCCCCATCCCATCTAGTTTGGTCCACACAGTCCTGTAAACTGTATTGCAGTCAACCGGATCTCTTGAGGATCTCTTGAGGCACAGCTTCAACTATTGCTGTTGTAAGACAGTGACAAAAGGTCATTCTTCAGAAGACTGAATGGTTATGATCTCCATTCAACTGCTCGAAGGTCTTGTTAAAGTACTGACATTTTCCCCCTTTACAACCAGGATGCCAGTTGTAGAATGAGCATTTCAACACAATACAGGAGATGGAGACAAGGTGAAACAGGAAGCAAGCAGGTAATTGTGTTCAAAAGTTATAGGAGCAGTATTTGGTTGGAAAGTAACTCAGGAAACTTGTGCTTTTTTACTTTTGTTTGGCTTTTCAAGGGAAATTGTCAGTTACTTTTAAGTATCTGTACAGCAAACTTTTAACTCTCCCACATAGTGGCAGAACTAGAGAGCTATTAAAGGCAGTTAAGTGAATATATGTGTCTCTGAGTATTTGAAAAGAAGGTGGCATTTTTTTAGAACTTTTAGCACAGTTCTTAGCGAAAGAAAACTTTTAAATAATATTTTTTTCTTATGAAGTTAATGCCTGAAAATAGAATGGTGATTTAAATCATAGCAAATCAGATTAGAAAGTTTCTTCTATATGCAACAGGCAGTGCAAGAAGTGAAAACAGAGAACAAGCAAGTTTAAGCGAAGTTGTCCATATGCATACTTAACGTGAAACTGTAGCTAGGTCTGTAGCTAAGAAACAGGCTTCAAACCATGATTTCAGATCCTGCTTTGATGGACCCTAACTGACTGTAGTTGGTGGAGTGTCCAACATTCAGATGGTCAACCAAGCATACCTAGTTTAATTAAACCTTTTTTATGTCTGTGTCGCGAGTCCCCCCACCCTGAGGGGTCTCTGGCCTGAGTAGGGTCTGGGCTGTGGGATTCTCCTCTGCCTCAGACCAATCCGAGGGGGAGTCGGAACTCTCTTCCCCCTCGGACACAGCCAGGTTGTCTGCTCAGCTCTACACAGACCAACCGGCTATTACATCCTCCCCGGCTGAGTCTCCTCCCTGGACTTAAATCCCCTTCAGGCCAGAGAGGCTCCTCCCACTTCCCGCCCCGGGAACACCCCCAGGAAGTCCATATAAGGACTGAGGGTTGGTCTGTACAGCAAACCCCCCCCCTATCGGGCCTCTGCGCTCTCTCCTGCCCCACCCGCGCTCGCCCGATGATCAGCTGTTGGGTGGGGCGCCTCCGTGCTCTGTTGCCCGGCTACAGCTGGGCCGGGCCGTCGTCACGCCGCTGCAGCCGCGGTGCTGGGTCTGCTGGCTCTCTCTTTGTCGGGGTCGGAGCCTGGGGAGAGAGAGCATCTGTTGGTCGCCGTCCCGCCACTTGCGGGCAGCCCTCCACCCCCCTCCGCCAACACCGCCCCTTTCCCCCAGGTAGGAGCGTCAGCAGGGAGTCCCAGGCGGGCAGTGGGGAGGTCCGGGCCGGGACAGTCTGAACAGCGCAATCGCTGTCTTCAAATGTTTTATCATGGGAATCTGTTGTGACAAATAACAAAGGCACTACATTCCTACAAGTTTTATTTATAAAACTACCACCTTCCAAATCTTGCCTCAGCTAATCAGAGGGATACTTTCTTTTGTGCCAATGTTGTGCTACAATATTGCAACTGCTAAATGACTGGAAATTAACTCAGAGTCTCCCTCTCTTTCTCTCTCACTCTCAACATGACATTATCAGCTAACTTAATCACACCAGCACAGGATCGGGTGCTGTCGACACCTCTGAAATGCCTTTCATAAGTTTAATAATGTTTTCCTAAAATTTCATTATGTTGAGCCAACAGCATCGATTGCGCAAACAATATCCCCTGTCATTATTGTTTCTGCACCAATTACCAAGTTTAGGATTAAACCCTCCAAGCACTGAAGTGCCACTGCATAATAACTTTATAGTAGTTTTAGTGATATTATGTTGAGGGATTGCCTATACAGATAAGAGTTGTCCTTCTAGGCCACTACTGAAATTGACTAACCTACTGTTCCCCCAGCCCATTCTTTTATGTAACCAGGTTTACTGTACATTTTCCTGCAACATGTTACGCATTACAGACAGCCCCATATTTCTTGTAACAGTTGCTTGTTCCTTGAGCAATGTAGAAAACTGTCTTAAACCATAAGCCCTAGTAATTAATTAACTGGCAACACCTCTGACTTGCAAGTACTGAAAAGGGGAACCATATTATTATTCAGATTCTTTGTAACTTACTGCCATTACCCTTCCGAAACTGTCCTTTTTTTCCTAATATATTATCAAGCAGTGAAATATTTCATCTTTTAATTACTCTTTGAATGCCTAAAGGAAAACAGAAAAGCAGAAGCACTGAAGATTTTTTAAAATATTGATTTGAATTAAGAACCTTTAAAATGCTGTATATCAGGTCTGAGTGAAAAGGCCTAATTAGCTTTTAAAGATGCTATTATGTAACAGATGTAAAATGAGCAAAACAGTTTAACCCACTTTTTCTGCTGTATACTTTCTGTGTCTTTTGGTCTGTCTTTTGGTCTGTGTCTTTTGGTCTGTCTTTGAATTGGTTAGCTCCTATTTACCAAGAAGAAACACTCTAGAACACCAAACATGGAGCTCCCAGCATCTTGTCCAGTTGGTCTCAGCATCACAGTTACTGTGGACAAAATTACCCACATCTGACATTTATGTAGCAAATCATAACGCCTCCAAAAACATTTGCAATTTCTTTTCCTAATCAGTGTCAGTCTCTCCAATTTATGTCAATATATTGCTCCCAGTACTGCATCGGGCACCACAAACAGGTGAATTCTGAAGAAACCTCAACTCACTAGCCCTGTTCACATGTTACGATGAATGCACATACAACCTGCATGTACATGCATGCAGCTGTTTGTAAGAAAAAGACAATGTGTTTTCACTTTACAATTGAAACCAGGGACATGCATCGAATATTATATGAGAACAAGTGGGGACCCCCAATATTCGCAGTGTTAGCCTTCTTCTACCTAGGGTAGAAGGTACTAGCTGGAGATCTCCTGCTATTACTACTGATCTCCAGCCGACAGAAATCAGTTCTCCTGGAGAAAATGGCCACTTTGGCAATTGGACTCTACAGCATTGAAGTCCCTCCCCTCCCCAAACCCCGCCCTCCTCAGTCTCTGCCCCAAAAACCTCCTGCTGGTGGCAAAGAAAGACCTGGCAAGCCTACTTCTACCCCACTGCAGCTCTTGGTCACCCCCACCACTGCTGCCACTGAAGGGCCTGATGCAGCTTTTTTCACTCCCACCCACCCCCCATTGCCACTCTCAGAAGCAAATCCAGGGCAGCTTCTGGAGAGCCCACTGAGGCCTCCCCCCCCCCCATTGCTGCTCTCAGCGGTGAGTCCAGCACAGCTCCCAGTACGCCTGCTGAGGGTTCCCCCCCCCACATCACCTTTGTCAGCAGCATGCATGGTGCAGCTCCTGGCAAACCCACTGAGGCTCTCCAGCCCCCACTGCTGCTGTTGGGCCCAGCTAGGCTTTCTCCACCACACCAAGCCCACTGACAGAAGGTAAGAGTATGGTCTGTGTGTGCTCAGACAACACTTTGATTTGGGGGGAGGGATTAAAACGCCCCCATTTTTTTCCTGATTTTTCTTCACACCTGGGGGAGTCCTCCAAATTTGCAGAAGCATCTTTTTTCTTTCGTGTGACAACAATGTGCAGATTTAGATATCCGCAGATGGGGGCCATGCTTTCACTGTTAGAATATATGATTACTCAACGCACATAAAAAGAAAAATCAAGAGTACAATGTACACAGATCATACATGCATTAACTGTGACTTGTGAACAGGGCTACAGTCACACAGTATGTGGCTCAATTTTCTTACGTGGGGCATCTGGAACTATTTTCTCTGCAAACACCTTTTTCAGTGCAGCTGCATTCCAGTTGTAATTATGGTATTCTGAGATCCTGATTCCTTGGGGTTCTCAGCAGCTGGAGAAAGGAAGAAGGGATCCAGTCTCCATATAACCGGTCCACTCCTGTCAGTTGCCATGTTCAGGATGGTATGTGAGGAAGGATATAGTTCCATTACAACACAGTTGGTAAAATAATTACAGAAGCCAAATATTAGCGTGCACACCAAGAAGATACTAGCAACACCTCCAGAAAAAGAATTATGTATCCAGCATAAAGTATTTATATTACAGATGATGTTATTTCTGAAAATGATTAATTGACATCTAGGTAGCCAATTCGCTAATAAAAAATGCAGAATAGAGGGCAGCATGCAGCAAGACACTGTATACCCAGGGACAAATACCAGACTACAAGATCTGTATATATGGCAGTCAGTGTGGTCCGGCATCTGTAGCTAGGGCTGCCAACTGTGGCTTGGGACATTTACGAAGGTTCTTCTTTGTGTGCCACTAGTGGAACTGTTTTGGGGTCATGACGTTTTGAAGGAGTGCTTCAGCTGTTTATGAGATCTTTAAAGGCAACAAGGCTATATTGAAGTCTCATTCTAAGTGCCCTTAAAAGAGTCGATAACCAAAAAAAAAAAAACTTTTTCTAATGCTGTAGCTAGGATATTGATCAATTTGGTGCAGAGGTGGCTGTTTAGGGCTTGGTGACTCATGACTAATTGAGCTAAAAGGCAAGCAAGTATTGCCTGTTGAAAAATAGCTGCATAGTGGTGATTTGGCAGATAAAGGGTGGGAATTTGGGGTCAGATTAGAGTATGGAAAAATACTTTTTTTCCCCTACATCAGAAACATACCATTGACCAAGTGGGACATTCCCTCTGAAACCATGTTTTTATCCAAGTATCTCAGAAATTATCCCTCAGAGGATAGTGCACAAAAGTTGGCCTCATGTTTGCTTGGCATCCTCTAAGTGTGTCATATAGTCTTTCTGCCCTTCCCTATCCAGTATCCAAAAATGGAGTATATGGCAGAACAACCCTTGCAGTCACTGCTGTTCTACCTTGATGGGTATCAGCAGAGTTCTGCTCTCCAGCCTTGCTGCGCCATCCCTGATCAGAAACAATAGCAGCTCCACCAGGTGGTTTATGTATGCAAAAACAGAGGGGGATGGAGAGACTAGAGCTTCTTTTCCCTGCCTGAGCAAAACACCCTAAATGCTAGATTCAGAATTTTAACATCTAGGGGTACTTTTACTTCCTGTGGAGTCTGAATATACTATGAACATGTACCAAAAGTAAGTTAAAATCGTTGTGGTATTCAATATAATGTGGCATTTTTAATCATTATCTCATGAACTTGTGAGATTTTTGTATAGAGAGTCAGACCGGTGAATCTTCCCAGTGTCTTTGACGCTGGCCTTCAGTATAAAATATTTCCCAGGAGTCATGGGATAATGAAAACCCACTCCCTGCCATTCTTCCCCATTAGCCACAGAAGTACAGGGACTTCGGTGTGGCTGCATCTCCTAAACTCCTTAGCAAAGGGCCTTTTGTACTTCATTCCCCTAGCCCTAATGTTAAGAAAACAACTTGATGTGGAATGATCTCACTTGTGTTTCTTCAGCTTTACAAGTGAAAGAAGACTTAACAAGTGTTGTGATCCACCACCACCCCGCTCTCCTTGCCTGTGAGGCTCCTCCCTCTCCAACAACACTTGCCAGGACTCTGCCTTTCTGTCCTCATGCCAAGGGAGGCTTCCAAGGCCTCAGAATCTGATGAGAAGGGGTTGGTTCACCTGGTTCTTCCTCCTCCCTGTTGTGCTCAGCCCTGAACACTGCACATGAGCTGGCTGACACCTTCCTCTCCAGCCTGTTCCTGGAGCCTCCCATCTAAAGGAGGTTAGTCTGTCCCATCCTAGGCAGCCCTCCTATCCAGCACTGGCCCTTCCTGGAGAAGATGGACTTGGCAACCCTACCTAAAATGTGGCTTGACTCAATATGCTTCCTGCTAGGGTTGCAGAATTTCCTGTCTCTCCAGCAACCCATACTTCCCACTGCTGTTCCATCAGCTGGCAGGATAAAAAATTAATTTAAAAATCGCTGTCGGCACAATGGCATGATGTCAGAGCCAGTTCAGACCCCAGCAGTACATATTTAAAATTAGGAATTTTTTTTTGTTCCAATACACATCACTTTACACTTACCCATGTTGAACTTCATTTGTGATGTGGCTGCCCACTCACCCGATTTAGAGAGATCCTCCAGCAGCTCTTCATATTCTGCCTTCATTTTCACCATCCTGAATAATCTGGTATAATCTGCAAAACTGGTTACTACATTGCTCAGCCCCAATTCCAAATCATTTATGAACAAATTTAATAGCACCAGTCCCAATACCAATCCTTGTGGGACCCAATTGCTTACTTCCCTCCATGTACTCCTATTCTCTGCTTCCTGCTATTTAACAAATTTCTCATCCATGGAACAACCTGTCGTCTTATCCCATGATTGCTAAACCTAGTCAGGAATCTTTGGAGAGATACCTTGTCAAAAGCCACATGCTTGTTAACCTGCTCAAAGTACGCCAATAGATTGAAGAGGCAGGACTTCCTTTTGCAGGGGACATGTTGGTTTTTCCCTCAGCATACTTTGTTTCTCAATGTTCTTAATAATTCTTGCTTTAACAGCAGCTCCTACTAATTTACCTGGAACAGATGTTAGGATAACTAGTGCGTAATTTCCTGAATCATCTCTGTACCCTTTTTTAAAAATTGGGGTGACATTTTCTGTTTTCCAGTCCTCTGGCAGAGACTGATTTTAGCAACAAGTTACATAAACTTGTTCGTAGAGCAGTAATTTCATATTTGAGTTATTTAAGAACCCTCAGGTATATGCCATCTGGACCTGCAGACTTATTGGTAGTCCTAGAGCTTCATCTCTTGTCACCTCAATTTGATTCAGTTCTTCAGACACCCTTCTCAAAAATCAGTAGCTCGAGCATGGCTGTATGCCCCACATTTTCCACAGTGAAAACAGATGGAAAGAATTCATTCAGTGTCTCTGCCATTTCCCCAACTTCCTCAATAAATTATTTTATTCCTTTGTCATCCAGAAGCCCAAATGCCTCCCTGGCTGGTTTCTTGCTCCTTATATATTTGAAGAAATGCTTATTATTTGTTTTGAATTTTTGGCCACCCAATCCTTAAATTATCTTTTTGCTTGCCTTATTGTCAACTTATATGTGTTTCATCAGAACTTGTTCTCTTTCCTGTTCACCTTGATCAGGGAAATCTTCCACATTTTAAAAGAAGCCCCTTTTTTGCCCTTAATTGGTTCCTTGATTGAGTTGTTAGCCATGCAGGCATCCTTGTAGACCATTCCTGGTACCATTCCTGATTTGAGGTATGCATTCTATATGGGCCTTGACAGAGAACTGATTCGGCTTATTGCTGTTCATACTGCTGTTTTAACATATGTTGAACCTGCTAGTTTCAATAGTTTGTTTAATTTTGCTGAATAAGTAGGAAATCATTATTAGTGGTGCTTCGTATTTTTGGTGTTACTATATGTTCTTCAATGATCTTTTACTGCTTCTGTGTATCTGTTATTGCCATATATTTTTAGTGATTGTGTGGATTTTTTTAAAAAAAAAATCTTAATTGGGCATTTTATGGTTGTTTTTAAATTTTTAAATCTCTATTTTTAAACATGTTGTGAATTGCTTCCATGGCCTTTTGGTAGAGAAAGTGGGATGCAATTACTTTTTAAAAGTATAAATGAGGTGCACTCATTGCCCCTGATGCTTTATTATAAGACAGAAGCTCTTACTTGGCACAGAAGATCCTAGCACAGCTGCGATATGTCTAGAATCTGCCAAGGTGTTTCCCTTTCATTTTAGGAGCCAATAGGACACAACTGCTGCACACAGCCTGCCACTAATCTCAAAAATTCACCCCAGCCGTTCAGATTAATAGCATGGTCAGACCAACACCAGAACATCTCTGGATGGGGTACATTGGTGAAGGTAACATCAGCTGCTGCAAAAGCTCTTCCTATATTGTTAAACATGTGTGTGGACTACTTTCCATATGCAGGTCACAACTTGGTGTTGTAGGTAGCGAGTACATATGTAAACCCTTGAGGGTACAAACCCACAATGACTGAATGCTACAGTGAGGCATTTTATTCCTAAACCTTAATTGCTTTACAAAATAACACATATGGCGTCTTGTCTACTGGACTAGTACAAAACACAGCATTTTAGCATTAATAATTAACACCAAACTGCTCTTGTCAAAATCAATGTCATGCTGAATCACACAGTCCATACTGCTTGCTTATTGATTCACTACTTCGTCAAGCAGGCTGCCCAAAAGAGACTTAAAGAAGAACCCAAAGCTGGCAAACTTCCATTGTTCACAAAATGGGGCATAACAAAGAAGGAGGTAGGGGAGACATGTTTTACCATGTGTGGGAATCCATTACTGAGGAAATGCACAATGCTATGTAATATATCCCATATACGCATGCCTGTCTGGTGAGATCTTCCACAGAAGCTCTACTCTACATATCCACACCTTCGGGGTCAGTTGAGTGACTCCTAAATTTATTTATTCAGTATTTATACCCTACTTTTTATACTCACCAATAGGGGCCCAAAACAGGTAATGTTTCTGCCTCGTCCGTTTTGTCTTTACAACAACCATTCTTTGAGGTCAGTTAGGTGGAGAGAGACCGGCTGAAGGTCACACAGTGAGCCTCCAAGGCAGAGTAGGTTTGAATTAGGATCTTCCAAGTTCTCGTCTAACACTAAACCAACCTGGCTCTTCTCTGGTGTTTCTCTGTGGTAGAGGTTCATCTGTGAAACTCCTCTCCACTGAGACTTGCCTAGTATCTCTTTGGTCAGTTCTGAGTAACAGGTTAAAACTTGATTTGTTCTCTCGGGATTTTAAATTATTTTTTGGTGTTTGTTTTCTGTTTCACCTTTGGGTTTTGTTTGTTTCTGCTGCCTTTTAAGTCAATATTCTGCTGAATTAATGGGTGTTTTTCAAGTTCTTTGGCTCCTGTTGTACTGGTTCTGTGGCTGTCTCATTATCCATTTACTGTCATTATTGTGGCATTATTGTGTTCTGATTATTGTTTTTATGTCTATATTTTAAGCTGCCTTGGGAGCTTGCTTGGGCTCAGTACGGGGGTTACAAATTGTCCAAATAAATAAATAATGGCAAGTAGCTTGTTTCATCGTTGTGTGCTTATGCTTTAATCAATTTACAGGAAAATAAGAAGAAAACCATTATAGAACTTGGAGGGGGACAATCACCAGATCCCATGGTAGAATTACGGTATGATCCAGCAGGGTTACATGCATGTGACTGAGGGAACTGCCAGAAAACCCACCATGTTGTTGTTTGCAAACTCCCTTCCTTTTTTCAGTGAAAAGCAGCATGCTATGCTGAACTTCACCTTTGTGTACAACCCTCGTAGCAAAAATGGTGGGTTGTGATTGCTACAGATGTGCAGAGACCGTTTAATTATGCCATTAAACTGTGTGGTTTAATCCCTCCCCAAACAAACTGCAGGACACTACAGCAACAGAGCAATTCTGCCCCCATCACCAATCTTCATTTGCATCCACGGCTAATAATCAGCAGTTTTCCAGACAGAAAATGTTTCTGTTTATGAATTGCCAAGAATATGATTGTTTTCTCTAATCAAATGGCCTTTCACCATCTGTTTGTACTCCAAATTCAGGTTCACAGGAAACAACAATAGGGCATTCTAGAAACAGCTGTCAGTCACCTCAATTGTATGCCTCCAAACACTTCGGTTTCCAGGAACTGTATTGTTTTTCTATCAAAGCTGGCACCTCTTGGCCATTCCCTTTACTGCCTGACTGATGTGGGAGGGCGTTTATGTAGGAAAGAAGGCTAGCCATATTCCCTCTCAGGGAGTAATTGACAATCACATTCCAAAAATTGGAAAAAAAACAGCAATACAAGATGAATGATAACGTTATGCTGTGCCGCATCTGAACTACCTTATCTCAGCTGCTTATCTTGTATACGTTTTAAAGAAAATTAAGACTGCAGCTTTCTCTTAATAGTAGTACGTGCTGCACCCCCACTGAAATAATCCCCATGAAGATTTTATTATCTTTTCATAGAATTATAGAATCATAGTGTTGGACGGTACCACCAGGGTCATCTAGTCCAACCCCCTGCACAATGCAGGAATTTCACAACTATCTCCCCCACACACACCCAGTGACCCCCACTCCATGCCCAGAAAATGGCCAAGATGCCCTCTTTCTCATGAACTGCCTAAGGTCATTTTACCCCTGCATTCCCCCAAAGGAGTTCAGGGATGAGGTAGTGGCATACCCACTGGTCAAAGCCTCCGTGCCACAGCTGCCCACTATCATGGGTGGTACCACCGCTGGCGTGATGGCCTCAGCTCCAGGCAGGCCCTCCTCCATGCCCTGCTCATAAGGAACAGCTGGGCCATGAGGACAAGCACACTTTTCCACAATGAGCTGAACAATTTATTCCAGCACTTCAGGGTTGAGATCTCCAACCAGGTAGCATGACCCAGGGCAGAGACCCACTCTGCCACCATGCTCCAGAAGGCACAGTGGTTTGTGGTAGCCATGTGGCAGTAATCCCTTAACAAAACCCGGTATCTGGAATATCTCCTTCCCAGAGCCTATTCCCTTTCAGTGACCTAAGAAAGGGTCCCTTTCCTCCCAATCTCTGCCTGTCATCCCACAGGAGTTGTTTCACAACTGCTTAGGCAAATCTGAACCTCAGGTTCCCAGAGTCAAAATCAGCTCCTGAACATGAAGGTTATCAAAAACAAACTCCCTGCTTAGTTCTGCCCACTCCCTGCCAGTTCGTTTCCTGGGCTTCTCTCCAAGATTAACTCTTTGTTTGTCTCACCTCCTTCTCTCGCAGGAACAAGCCAGGCTGCCCTGGGATAGTACCTCCTATTGCCACTAGGGGTCCAACTCATCCACCTCCTGCCAGCACTGTGTGTTTGGGTGGCACAGCGATGGCGGAGAAGGTGCCGTGCTCAGTGATACTGGGCATGCATCAGGACGCTGCAACCCTCTGACAGCACCTGCTTCAATTGCTTCCACCTGGACAGGGCAGCCATCCAAACCTCATGTGAGGAGCTTGGGCCAGCTCTCCTGGGCCAGGCACTGCCCCCTGTGCTGCAGAAGGTCCTGCTCTCCCTCCAATTCCTAGCTACCAGCTCTTTCCAAGGGATCATGGAAGAGGTCATGGAGGTGTCCAAGTCCTCAGCAAGTCGCTACCTTCACAGCTTCCTGGATGCCATGGTGAGTCGCCTTCAGGAGTATGTTCACTTCCCTACAGAGGAGATGCAGCTGGCGCTCAGCCAGGCAAGGGTCGCCACAGTCCCAGGCTTTCCCAATGTTGTCGGTGCCATGAACTGCACCCATATTGCCCTCATTGCCCCCAGGAGGAGCTGCAAGAATACTGCAACTGGCATCGCTTCTACAGCCTGAACATCCAGCCGACCTGTGACAACCAGGGCATCTTCACAGACCTTATGGCCAAGTTTCTGGACAGCATGCATGATGCACAGATCTTTGCAGTATCAGGCCTCAACTTACTGTTGGCTGCCTGGCTAGAGGGCAAGGGATGGTTCCTGGGTCATTAGTCTGTGTTGGGGGAGGCCACATACACAGGCCCAAAGACTGTGGCCAGGTGAGCAGAGATACTCCCTCCTCCCTTACCTGCTGACTCCATATCCTGAAGACAAGCTGCCAGAGCATGCTGCCTACAACTAAGCCCATCGCTGGACATGTATGGTCATCAAGTGGGCATTGGGCCAGCTGAAGTTAAAGTTCTGTTGCTTCCACCATTGGTTGGAGGCGTCAAAAAAATAATCAACAAACATTGGCATGTAGTTGTGTCCTTCCCGGGCTGCTCTGATTATTTTTTTGACGCCTCCAACCAATGGCTGCTCTATACCCCCACTGTTGGGATACAGAAGAACTACATCCTTAAGGGACAGATTGGTGCACACAGATAGAATTGATCCAATCATAGACACGAATGTAAGGGGCCACTATCGATGTAGTTCATGCATCATGTGTGCTTATGCATTACCAGTCAAAAGCTTTACATGCATGAAAACTGGTTTTAAATTTGAGATAAGATCGCACACTAATTGTAATTCATCGAACGTGATTTACGCCCTGATCTGCCCCTGCCAATTGATTTATATAGGCAAGACTAATCGATCAATGAAACTACAGATGGGGGACCACCGATCGCACATAAGAAATAACGTATTAGAAGCACCAGTGGTCACACACTTTAATCAGCTCAAACATCGGGACACTGACAAGGTTTTTTGCTCTGTGGCGGTACCAAAAGAAGCAATTTTCCAAGGGTAACATTGACAAAATATTGTGCCAATAGGAGGCACGCTTCATTACTATGTTTAATATGGTAATTCCCAACGGATTGAATGTTACGTGCGATTACTCAGCGTTTTTGTAAGTGTATCAGAATCTTAACTAGTATGTTAATTGAACCACTTCTTGAATGTTATTTCCTCTTAAAAAACAGGGTGTTAAACATGAATGTATCCAACACGATGCAACTGAAGGAGTAACCTCCAAAAGAGTCTGTTGTGATAGGCGATGAAAAACTGTTGGTGAGTCATTTTAAATAAATATGGCAGGGGGTATTGCATGTATGTAGATAGATAATTAACCAATGACACAAATTTTGTGATATAATATTTTTTAATAATCAGAATAAGAACATCGCTGGAGTATACAACCCATATACTCACCTTATAAAAAGGAAACAACTGGAACCGCTGAAGCTATACAAGCGGCAACCAGAAAAACCGCTGGAAAAGCGGCAGCCAGAGAAAAGAAGACGGCATTTAAACAGACTTTTTGTGTCAAACAACTGAGGAAATATACTTTGAAACAGGAGAATATACCGGAATCCTGTCTTGTTGTAGTTGTTTGGTGACATAACAAAGTTTTTTGTATTGTATTGAACTGTTGAGTGCTTACTGTGTTATGTTTACACGTGAGTACAGGTTGCACGCTGAATTTGAGGTGCAACGGATTGCAACCTCATATGTTATTTAGGCATTTGTGATGCAACAAATAACCATTATATAATGCTATGAGAACATAACTGTGTCATTGGTTTTTGTTATTATTTTCTTAGCCATAGTGGCTGCATATATTTGATTAGCACCACCATGCGGGAGGCTGTGGGATCATGCAGCCCCTGGCAGTTGCCAAGTTCTTTGCTGTCTGGGCCATGCTCCACAACATGGCCATCCAGGAACAGCTGCCAGAAGCCCCTGTGGGAGAGATGACTGAGGATGCCTGGCTGGGGAGCAAGGCAACAGAAACTGGAGGAGGCAGCGGCTGTGGTTTTCCTGCCACCAAAGTGCCTCGCCGCTCTCTCTAAGTCCTCATGGAAGGAAGCTGTCAGACAGAGTCCCATGCTCTGTGCCTTATCTAATGAGTTGTGGGGCATCCTGGCCACAGTTTTTGTAAGACTAGGGGGGCAGCAATTGGGTGCTGAGGGGGGGGGTTGACCACTGCAGGGGATGGAGGTGATTGGTTGCGCTTGTACTCAGCATCCTGTGCTCCTCTGTTTAGGCTGCTCTGGGGTGGGGGGTTGGTTTTTTACTTCTATGGGCACCTGCGGGCTACGCCATGTTTTTGGGTGGCATAACTTTCCGCCACTGACAGGGGGCATTCCCAGGCTGAAACGGCTTTGGAAGCTGACTAACATCAGCCACTAGGGTTGCCAACTTCCAGGTGGTGGCTGGAGATCTCCTGCTATTGCAACTGATCTCCAGCCAATAGAGATCAGTTCCCCTGGGGGAAATGGCCGCTTTGGCAATTGGACTCTATGGCATTGAAGTCCCTCCCCTCGCCAAACCCCACCCTCCTCATCAAAATCTCCAGCCGGTGGTGAAGAGAGACCTAGAAACCCTATCAGCCACACACACCCCAGCCCGCCCACTTCCACACTAGCGCAGGGACCAATGTGTCTGTCCCACTGACTGGCAGCTGCTGCAGGGCTGTGATGGTGCCTGAAAATGGCAGGACAGCACTGGGAGCTCTGCCAGATTAACAGAGCCTTACGCTGGCTTATTTTTGAGATATGCCAGCATGGTGGCTTGTCGCTTCCCTTAGTGTTCAATGCAAAGCTCTATTTGTGATTTTTTTTCCCAGCGGTTGTTTTTGAGGAAAGAAATGACAGTAAACTTTTATTTAATGTTCCTGAACATGCTGCATGTCTCTGCCCTAGTTGGTTAAAAATATTTGTTTTCCCTTTGCAATAACAGTCATTTTTTTTTGTTTTTTTAAAAACGCAATTCGATCCTTTAATATGCAAATAAAAAGCTTTGACAGTCATCTTTGTGCTGCAGTCACTAGGCCAGTTTTATTTAGACATTGCTAGGAAGACGATAAAATGAGAGAACAGAAAAAAGTTCTCAGTAAGAAAGCTAAACTGATACTTAAAATTAACTAGACTGACTTATTTTAGACAGACTTTGAACTAAAAGAAATTATGCCATGTTGGCAGCTTTAGTCAATGTGATATTAAATATAGCCAATAACAGTTATGCTTCATCAACTCTCTGATCAATGAGCCAGTCATCCTGAAGAAAGACAGCCAAAATAACACCAGCCTCCAGAGGGACAGAAGCCAAAGTAGCAAAGAGTTGGGGAAAGACTTTTAAGATCCCATGCCTCCAAGGCTTTCTTCATCACCCAATAGGATTGCCAACCGCTTGGTGGGGCCTGAGGTTCTCCTAGAATTACAGTTGTTCTTCAGACGACAGAGACCAGTTCCCCTGGAAGAAATGGCAGCTTTGGAGGGCAGACTCACATCCCAGCTAAGTTCCCTTCCCAACCACCAGGTACTAGTTGGAGATCTGGAGACAATGGAGACCTGGAGACAATGGCCACTTTGGCAATTGGACTCTATGGCGTTGAAGCCCCTCCCCTTCCCAAACCCCACCCTCCACAGGCTCTGCCCCCAAAACCTCCCGGCGGTGGTGAAGAGGGACCTGGCAACCCTACCTCCCAGACTCTGCTCCCCCAGACACCACCCCCAAATTTTCAGGCGTTTTCCAAGCTGGAGCTGCTAACCCTACCACCAAGAGATGACCTGGGAGACACATTCCACCTGGGTGGGAAGTCTCCCACTAGATGCAGGTAAAACCAGCATGGCTCAGCAGCCCAATTCTTGCAGTGGGTGTTCTCCTCTGGGCTCACTATGGCACCCCAAGCTCATCGGCAACAGCACTTCAAATACACAAGATCTGGGGAGATGCTTTAGCACCATCTTCCTTCACCCAACATCTCCTTCATCACTCCTTTTCCAAGTGAAAAGGAGCCATGTTCCATGCTAAACTATCTTACTTTTATAAGCTACCTTGAAGATAGATTGATCAAAAGGTGAGGCATAACTCTTTAAAATAAATAAATAATCAGCATTACTAGGATTAGCAATCTATGCACATTCTCCTTCTCTGACTAAGGTAAGGAATTTAAATTCCTGCTCTGCTTTAATATTTTATTTATTAAGAAAGTTATGGCCTGCTTTTCTCCCCAATGAGGACCTAAAGCAGCTTTCAGCATCATTCTGCCACCTCCATTTTATCTTATAATGAAAACCCTGTCAGGTAGCTTAGGGTAAGAGAGGGTTATTGGCCCAAGGACACTCAGGAAGCAGAGAAGTTTTGTGATGAATGGGGGTCAGCTGCAGAGAAGGAAAGGAGACCAAGGTCTGCTTGTGTCAGCTCTTTTTCACCTATGAAAGGATAGATCCAACTAATTGCATCTTGTTCCAAAAACTTCTTCTGGAAATCATGCCAAATGTTAGTCTCTTCTGTGATTCCTGTCAATGTCGAGTTGCATTTCATGTTTTAGAATCTGGGCCAGTTTTATAATAATCATATTTCTGAATATGTTGTTCAGCACTAAGTACATACATTGTTTTCCTATCATTGACCTCATTTGCTTGGACGTGGTTAAATCACTTTTGCTATTTCTAATGACCACTTTTCCCTTCTTTACCCTCTCTAGTAATGACATCTCCAGTTTTGCCTCCCTTTTTATTAGTGATTTTCTCCCTTTCCTTAGCATTTTGATTTATTCTTTCCTTAAGGAAAAATTGTTCTGATTTTTTTGACATCATTGTTTGAGATCCTCCTGGCTTCAGTGGGGGAGGGGCGAATCCTCCTTTGGAGGCGGTCCAGCCACCAGCTCAGCCCTCCCCCTCAGGAATCGTATGTATGTGATCGATGAAACCATTATCTATTGCCATCATTCAATCAGACGGCCATCTGTCAGCAATGCTGATTCTATGACCTTTGTCAGATCATGAGAGGGAAGGCATCTTGGTCATCTTCTGGGCATGGAGTAGGGTTCACTGGGTGTGTGGGGAGAGGTGAATTTCCTGCATTGTGCAGGGGGTTGGACTAGATCAAAGCTTCTTAAACTGTGGGTCGCAACCCCATATGGGGGGTCATGAAAAATTTGGCAACAGTATACATTTCTTTATGATTTATTATCAGTAAATGTTTGATTTGTATGCCTATCTTATATACTGTACCTATATACCCAGGGTCACATAAACAATTTACAGACGAAAAGGGATTGCGAGTGAGAAAGTTTAAGAAGCCCTGGACTAGATTACCCTGGTGGTCCCTTCCAACTCTATGATTCTATGAATTATCAGTTACTAATACAAAAACTGAGTTTGCGAAAAGTATATTCCTATTTAATTATCTCACTGTATCAAACCACTCATCAAATTCTTATATCACAGAGCTGCCATTTGTCGATAGTAACCAAAGCTTATTTACAATGAAGTTCATTAACAATTAGAAGAGGGGCTGTGGCTCAAGTTGGATTACATGTTGAAGGTCTCAGGTTTGATCCTCAGCATCTCCAATTGAAATTTTAGGCAGAAGGTGATATGAAAGACTGTCTGAGTCCCCAAACAGCCAATGGAGCTCGGAACACACAATAGTGACCTTGACAGACCAATAGTCTGACTCAGTAAAGGCCACTTCAGATATATGTTGACATGAATAAAATGATCAGTTATAGTGGTTAATGTCTTTGATTATTTAATAATGTAACAGAAGGTTAGAAATCTGCTAAGTACGTAAAATTTTGAATCTATACAGTACAGGAAGACTGGATCCTTCTATGTGGTGTGCATAATCTACAGTGACATTATTTAGTCTTTGCTGCAGCTTCCTACACACACTCAATATAATGTTGCCTGTTTCTGATTTGGGGGGATTCGCTCTCTTAAAAAGCATCTACTTTTCCCACATGAAAAGCTCTAACAAGTGACAGAAATAGAAACAAAATGTGTGTTTGTTTATGAAACTCCCTGTGGGTTTTTTGGATTTTTTTTTATCTACAAAACTGGATTAAACTTTCGAAGGAAATGCAGCAAATCATGTTTTGGTTTTAAATAAACAGCAGTTTCTTCAACAGAGTACATCAAATGTTTCCAAACTTCATTCCAAGAGAATATTGGTCACCCAACTATGAGCCAATGTTTTCTGGTTATAAACACAGACATTAGCAAGGGGGAAGAGGGGGGGTGTCTAAAACTGTGGCATTGTCTCGAGCGATGGAATACAGAACTATCTTTTGAACACTGACGGCCTGGACCCTGTTTCCACTTGTGCTCCTCTACATCCATTGCAGGCGGGGGTTTGGGGAGGGGAGGGACTTCAATGCCATAGAGTCCAATTGCCCAAGCAGCCATTTTCTCCAGGGTAACTGATCTCTGTCGGCTGGAGATCAGTTGTAATAGGAGGAGATCTCCAGCTCGTACCTGGAGGTTGGCAACCCTACCAGGTTGCTACTGTGTATATTTACTACTTGTTGCAAGATCTCATGTATGCCACTACCCACTCACAACAGGCAGTGTTTGGGCCATAGAAAACTTACAGATTATTAATCAACATGTTAATTATTAATAATGTGGAGTTGTGTATTTCCAGACTTTCTTATACTGGCTTTTTGTTTATCGCTTGTTCTGAATTTTGACGTAGTTTGGCTCTTTCACTATAAAAGGTAGCTGGACCCCACTTTAAATGCAGAGCCATCAAGAGAGGTAATGCTGTCTGGGCATGTGATTCTGAGTGCCTTTTGTGTATATTTGAAAAAACTGAGTAAAATGTAACTATTTCCTTTATAATGGTTCCTTGCCTAATAACACTGCAGTGTCAAGCAGCTGATTAATATGTAAGAATTAATCATGGGCTAATCATGGAAAGACAAAACATTTTGGCCCTCTCCCAATCAGCCGTCATCATTTTTCAACTTCTCAAGCAGCCACACTACAACCGAGAGAGGACAACATGGAGCGGCAGCTCAAAGACCTAGAGACACCATTTCAGGATAATGTTGCATATATATCACCTTCATATATCACAGATCAGAGACCTCAGGGAACATACAGCTTGTAAGCTGAGCATTCATTCAGGCAACAACAACTGTGAGCAAAGAAAACACTCAAAAGGGGAGCAGAAAAATCAGGAGAGAACCAAGACCTAATCTGTCTGAATGGCACATGGGCAAATTCAAAAATCTTTGGAAAATCAAAAGCACAAATACATATCAGTGCCTTTCGTGTAGCATTAGATCACAAGAAGGAAGTGAACTGCACTATGTATTCTGCTAAGAAAATGTTTCAAAAGCAGAAAACTGGAGCCAATCTTTTCATGGGCTTACCATATATTTCCTGGAGCTAAGCTTGCCATACATGGCTTGGCATCTTGGTATCTGAAGGGCTATATCCCATTTGTTCCTGCCAAGAAGCTAAGATCACAAGGAGATTGACTGCCCCATCAATCAAAGAAGCTCATCTGGTTGGGTACACAATAGAGGCAGCCCCAGAATTATGGAACAATCTCCCCAGGGAGGTGCACCTGGTCCCCTTACACTCAGTCTTTAGAAAGTGGCTAAAAACAGTTTAATTGAAGACGGCATTCGAGTATTTTAGCTTTTCTGCCTATCAGTAGTTTTAAATTATTGTTTTAATTGATGGTCTTTTATGCGTTTTATGTATTTTTATTATTTTTATTCTATTTACATTGTAAGTAACCTTGAGTTCTATAAGGTAGAAAGATGCTTAAAATGTTTTAAATAAATAAATAAATAAATAAATAAAATGTCAACATGGTACACTTTGGGTAGATACAGATATCCAAGTGGAAAGTTACAATGATGCACATCTTGCCACTCGATAAACCAGTCAACGATAATACCCTGCCAAATGAAGACAAAATTTTTACTGCCCATCTAGTGCAGGGGGGGTGGTATAATTGTTCTGCATATACTTTTTAGAGCTATGACTATTTGAATAAAATTGTATCCATTACATGCTAGCAGACTATTGCATTTGTATAGTCCTGTAAGATTTCCATTTGTGTAATCTGGACAGTTTCAATCATCTGAAGTACTACTTTTGATCGATCTAGTCATGACTCACAATTGGGTTGCAAGCACACTTGAAGTGGGATAGAAAGTACAGGTATACATTCAATACTAATGAATCAGAACTAAAAGGGGAGGGGAATAATTATGTTCAATAATATTTACATCTATCTGCTACAATGACACCTGGCTGTCCAGTTCAAATTTCACAGAGGTCAGCAGGAGGGGGAGAAAGGGGAAAGAATGAGTCAGCTGACAATTTAATTGCCAGATCAGCAGAATTACAGAAATCTTGTTAATAAAGAAGATTGCACTGAAAGGTCTGTAATCCCAAAGTGTTCACACTCATCATATTTCTAGCTCACTTGGTTGGGGAAAGCTTTAATTCTGGGTAAGCAGTGGTTCCCGGTCATTTGTTCTGTATGGTTCTCCGGAGCTGCTTCCTGAGCACAGGGGCAAATATTGTGCTTGTACCCCCTGAACCACAGGCAGCACTATAAAGTAAGAGGAATAGAGACCAATGCTACATTTGCCGCCCCCTGGACACCATGCTGTATCAATAATGTCTATTCACTCCAATCAGAAACATGCAGAGAGAGGGGGTACCTGTAAAAACCCTGTAAGAAAGTTTTCCTCAATGTTGGAAAAGAAGCTTGGGAATAGCAATTTTTGGTGGGGAAACTGCAGCAGTTGAAATGGTTTTAAAGATCTCCTTGTAACAGGAACTGAACTGGGGGCGGTGGATCAGTTAAAAATTATCACAGAATTACTTTTGTACTACAGAACCACATTGGTAGTACTGTGTTTTGTTTTGTTTTTTGCTGACTTATTGCAACCCCTGGTAGGATTTTCAAGGCAAGAGACTTCAGAGGTGGTATGCTATTGCCTGCCTCCATGTCATGACCCTGGAATTCCTTGGTGGTCTCCCATCCAAATACTTGCCAGGGTCAACCCTGCTTAGCTTCTGAGATCTGACAAGATGTAGTTCCGCCCTAAATAACTACTAGTTGAGAACCTGGAGATCTGTGGTCAGATCTCCAAGGGTCTTTAATTTTATTTAAATGCTTCTGGGGATGAGAATTGGATCTATCACATACCCACTCTCAACATAGCACGGATGCAAGGGCACAAGCCGCACAAAATATTCCTGCCCTTCCTTGCCGTCCTCTCCGCTTCTTTCCATTCTTTTCACCATTAATACCAAACCAAGACAGAAGCTGGGTAATAAGCACAAACTGAAAGATGAAATGAAACACATAAAAAGTACCTTCTACTACAATGTGAGAAATAAATTGGAAATGAATCCTGTTAAAAAAAATTACTTTAAAAACCGGAAGTGTAGTCTTGGACTCTATTTTTCAGCATTAGTAAGGATAACAAGAGTTTTCAAATCCCTGAGCACTTGGGGCTAGAACTTCTTTGTGCCTATTTCCACTATCTTCAGCATGCTGAAATCACTTGAAATGTTGCTGACTTAGACCCAGTACCAAAAGCCAAAGAAAACTGTGATTTTAATGAGCTTTTAAAGTAAATAATTGGGGAATTTCCAGCCTCCCCTGCTTACTTTGCACAGATAGCCTCTGCCATATGCAAATAAAAGCGTGCCATCTTATTTTGAGGCGCGTTCCGATTTATTTATTTATTTGCATGCTTTATTCTGGCCCCAATTTTGGAAGGAGATTTTGCAGAACCTGCATTCTTTAAACAAACAACAACCAAAGGAATAGGATGTTAATGGGGGAAAAGAAAGAGGATTAGAATTGCCAGCTGCTCCTTATTTGAACTTTAACTACTGCATATAGAGAAGAAGAAGAGTTGTTTATATACTGACTTTACCACTTAAGGAAGAATCAAACCAGGTTACAGTCACCTTCCCTTCCCCTCCGCACAACAGACACCCAATGAGGTAGTTGAGGCTGAGAGAGCTCTAAGAGCTGTGACTGGCCCAAGGTCACCCAGCTGGATTCATGTGTAGGAGTGGGGAAACAAATCCAGTTCACCAGATTAGCATCCATTGCTCATGTGGAAGAGTGGGGAATCAAACCCGGTTCTCCAGATCAGAGTCCACCGCTCCAAAAAAACGCTCTTAACCACTACACCACTCTGGCTCTCAGTGTGTTGGACTGAAATCAGATGAATCCATATGCATTGGTGGATGTTCTGCTAAATGTGTGTGTTAAGTGCTGTCGAGTTGCTTCCAACTCATGGCGACCCTATGAATCAATGTCCTCCAAAACATCCTATGTTTAACAACCTTGCTCAGGTCTTGCAAACCGGGGGCTGTGGCTTCCTTTATAGAGTCAATCCATCTCTTTTGGGGTCTTCCTCTTTTCCTGCTGCCTTCAACTTTTCCTAGCATGATTGTCTTTTCCAGTGACTCTAATTATGCCGTAGTAAAGGCAGAGAGCCTTTGCCCCACAGCCCTGTTTATATTATTTGAGGTATTTATTTGCTGCTTCACCTCATTCCCCCCTCCCGCCAAAAACAGCCCAAAGTGGCATTCAACAGAACAAAGACATAAATATCCTAAGACTGCCAGCCCTATACAAATTTACCCAGAAATAAGCCCCAGTGAATAAAATGAGACTTACTTCAGAGTAAACATGCATAGGACTGAACTGTTAAACTAATAAAACAAATTTATGATCAATAAAATCAATGCATTAAAAAACATGATTAAATTAGTGCCCTGTTTATTGGGCCCTCCGGGGCAACTGGTTGACTGCTTTGGGAAGCAGCATGCTGAATTAGCTGGACCACTGGTCTGCTCCAACAGGCTCTGTTTATGTTCTTACATTCTAACACTGTGCAGGAAAGAAGATGAGACACAGGCTTGCCTGTTTCCTGAAGGGAAACAATGCTGAATCTGGGCTCTTTTTTAATATAATGGACCAAAATGGTAATACTCAACAGACAGTTAAAAATTACATATATATAGGGTTGCCAGGTCCCTCTTCTCCACCAGCGGGAGGTTTTTGGGGTGGAGCCTGCAGAGGGCAGGGTTTGGGGAGGGACTTCAATGCCATAGAATCCAATTGCCAAAGCAGCCATTTTCTCGAGGGGAATTTATCTCTATCAGCTGGAGATCAATTGTAATAGCAGGAGATCTCCAGCTACTACCTGGGGGTTGGCAACCCTACATGTATATTAGATCCTCACAATACTGGCTTGGATCTAAAGACTGTGAGGTATTCTGCAAAATCTTGTGCAAGAACTTGCACCAAAACAAGTATACGATGCTACAATAGGCTGTGCTTCTCACTGAAATGGTGCAAGGAAAACAATACTGATGGATTTGGTTTCACTGTTTTCTGTGTGATTCAAGGCAGTTGTGCAAAAGCACACCTTTGGATCCAGGCAAATTAAAATATTTTTTAAAACATTAAAATAAATTGTACTGTATCTAAGATGGAGAAGTCAGAAACACTATTACACTAGGCTTTCTTCTGAATATCCCTGGACAAGGGTGGAATTGTTCAGTGAGATAGCAATCCAGTCATGCGGTAGAAGCTGATAGAGGAGAGTTCTGGGTAAATGTCAGCCAAGTCTTCTTAACTGGACTTTTAGGGGAAAATCTGTTCAAAAACAATTTGCACTGAGATATTAAATCCAACAGTTTTGAAAGAAACACCTGATCAGGTCAGAATGAAGTCTTTGCTTTAAGCCTGTTGGAGATTTTTTTTCCTGCCAGATTAATCCATTTACCCTGTGGGTGGTAACAACTTTCAAAACTCTTTTTTTTTTCCATAAAAGAGAAAGGGCTGGAACACTTGATGGCATGTATGGCCATAAGCTGTACAGATCTGCCCATAACAAGATGCATTAGACATCTACTGCCTCATAAAACAACCAACAATGCCACTGATGTATCCATAACATCCACTATTCTTGCTACATATACAGTATGTGAAGCAAACCATTCTCGCATGAATGAAGCCACAGTGAATATTCAAAGGAAATCAGCCGCATAAATCATACAGGCTACCATTACTTGGCAGAAACTAGATTCCTGCTATCATCCAGTTCAGGTACAAGACCACTCTAATTAAAACCACATGTGCCTTATTCGTCAACTGTCTCTTTCTTCAAATGAAACAGTGCACAGGCCACATCTGGACCCTGTAACCTCATGTACAGCTAACTCTAAAAGTCATTTAATCGGTCTTGCAATTTAAAGCATATAGAAACTGACCCAGTACTTCTCTAAATATCAATTGCACGAGTTGAAGGGAATGGCAAACACAGGGCATGGGATTACTTGGGCTGACGAGTTTTTAGGGGGGGTTGCCCCCCCAGGGAGTTGAGGGTGGTACAGAAGAGTTATTGTTCAGTCCTCCTTCTCCCATCGCTGGCAGACATCTTTTGCAGAAATTTGTAACGCTTTTAAAATAAACTTGTTTATCCAGAGGTAATTGGGACAGTGGTCAATTTATAGCTGATAGCAGCAGGTATAAAATTATGAGTGTATAATTATGAGTGGTAAATGTTAGAGATTGTAGGAATATTTTCTCTTTAACTGAATTGGATATATGATATATGAAGTATGTGACACTCTTTTTATGTTTTGTTTGCTTGTGTATTGAAAAAAATAATTTAAAAAAAAGATGGTTTCTTGCTGTTATACTGACCCTAAATTAAGATTTGTCAAATTAAACCAGGATTTGTGACTGCAAAACCAGGATTTGGCTCACAGACAATCTAACCATAGTTAAAATTAATCATATTTTCATGTTAAAACCTAAATAAGCTTTAATCTGTCCCTTACCTTCGCTACCTTCCATCTTTTTAACCTGATTTTATTACCGTATCTTCTTCAAGCCTTTAGGATTGTTTTATGGGTATCATTTTAGGGTGCTGATTGTTGTTTTATTTCCCTAGGCTTTTCTAATGGTTTGCTTAAATATTGATAATTCTTATGTTGCTCTTTTTAGGATAATTAGGTATTATTTTTACTTTGTGAGGTGCTACTCTGCAGAGGCTGCATAAACATTTTCTAAATATTGGAAAGTAGGAATGTTACTCTGACTCTTTTGGTTGATCTTTCTGTTATTTTATCCCAAGCAAGTAGGGTTGCCAGCTCTGGGTTGGGAAATACCTGGAGATTTGGGGGGTGGAGCCTGAGGAGGGCAGGGTTTGGAGAGGGGAGGGGCTTCAATGCCATAGAGTTAAATTGCCAAAGCGGCCACTTTCTCCAGGTGAACTGACCTCTGTAGCCTGGAGATCAGTTATAATAACAGGAGATCTCCAACCATCGCCTGGAGGTTGGCAACCCTACATGCAAGCATTCTTCATGGCTTTGTCTATGGCTCCTGTTCTTTTCAAGCTCTACATGTTCTAATTTATGCATCTGGAGTTAGCTACCATCTTACAGGTTATGACATCCAACTCTATTTTCCACCCTCATTTTCCCCATTAAGTGGGATCTCTGTCTTTATTCTCGGCTATTCTGTTCAACTTTCAACACGAAAGAGTAAAAGAGATGTCTAGTTTTCCCATCTATTTCCACCATCACTTTTCACTTAGCCAAAAATGCTGTGCAAAGTTGCACTGGATTCCTTTCTATCTGGGCTAAAAGGATCCTGGGGAAGGGCAAAGTGCAGCCTACATCCCACTCCCTTGTCATCCCCTAAATATTACTGTGCACATGGGTGGGCCATAGTAGGTAAAGGGGGTTCTAACCCATTCAGCAGTTCAGCAGATGTTGCTTTGGTAAGACCACAGAAAGAACACAAAAGATTGTGTTCATTGCACCTACAACTTCTATACTATGTTGCCAGGAACCAGCTTACTTCCAAGTGCCATAGTTTAACTGGTTACCTGAATCATCAGCGTGGTTGCATTCCTGGATCCACTTTTCCTGAACTATTTCCTTTTACTTTATTGGAAATTATTCCAGGGTAAGCACTCTGTGAACGGTAGCCTCCGCAACTCTATTGTGGTTAGTTGTCCTGCTGAGATATGACAGTTCAGCAGTAATGGAAAAAGTTGAGGTGTAGTTTATTTGTTAAGAGACCAATTCTTTAAAAATGTGGAGAATGCACGTCTCTCATCCCAGGAGGTAGGCTAACTTCAGGACAGAGACAGAAGAGGTTTTTCTGCCTGTTCAGAGTCAGCAAGCGACAAGATGTCTTCATTCCCAGAGTCTGTAAATTTAGTTTCCTTCTCCAACTGAAAATTTAAATTAAGGCAAATAATCTCAATCCTTTTGATAAACAAAAAGGTCCTGTTGATAAGAAGGGAACATTTACCTATTTGTGTGAGAGTCAAACTGATTTATTTGCTTACCCAGGTTATAAATTGATCCTGCGCTCTAACAAGTAAATGGAACAAATCTGACCCATTTATAAGGGATCTAAGTAATTTTCTTAAGGAGAAAAGAATTATCATCTCCTCTATAAGCAATTGAACTGCCTACCAGAAAGCTTGTTCATTCATATGAGGGAAACTAAACACACTTTTTTTTTTATACATCTGCACAAAATAATGGACAGGTCAGTAAGCAGAAGACAGTTTCATAAAGCATCACAGCAATAAAAAAGAGCTTTTTAAGATGCATAAAAATAATGAACAAAATCACAACCCTCATTTAACCCGCTGCAAAAGGTTTCCCCCCTCGTTTTTAAATAGGGACAGGCAGGGGCCCCACAAGGACTTTGAGGAGCATCTTTCTCCCTCCCCCAATATTGCTTCTTTTCCTTTCCTAAAAGCCCCGTTGCCGCTCCCTTTTTCCAGCTACATTCTCTCCTTTCCACACACCAACCAACCAACCTTTATCTGCCCCCATCTTCAGCTTTCCCCCCTTCCATCCCCCTGGCAGCCTCTCCCTAGAGAATTCTGGCCATGTTGTGAGGTGCTAGTCGCTGCACCAAGTCCTAGGGTTGCCAGGTCCCTCTTCGCCACCGGCGGGAGGTTTTTGGGGTGGAGCCTGAAAAGGGCGGGTTTTGGGGAGGGGAGGGACTTCAATGCCATAGAGTCCAATTGCCAGAGCGGCACTTTCTCCAGGTGATCTGATCTCTATCGGTTGTAATAGCAGGAGATCGCCTGCTAGTACCTGGAGGTTGACAACCCTACCAAGTCCAGCTGTACAGTGCCAGCTGCACTGGGCCCAGTTGCATGGTGAGGAACCTGCAAGGACTTAGGGGGCAGCTTACTTTC
The DNA here is from genome assembly GCF_029931775.1 of Euleptes europaea. Taxonomy (NCBI): domain Eukaryota; kingdom Metazoa; phylum Chordata; class Lepidosauria; order Squamata; family Sphaerodactylidae; genus Euleptes; species Euleptes europaea. The sequence continues at coordinate 60,057,408 of NC_079316.1, read as the reverse complement.
TCCCATATTCCCCTCCCCATGCTATTTCCTCTTTCCATCCTCCTGGCAGCCCCCGTATCATCAACTTTCCCTACTTCCTTCTCACCTTCCCACCCATCCAGCGATTATTTGCCCCCAAATTTCAGCTACATTTATTATTTACTTCATTTCTACACCTACCTTCCTCCGCAAAGGGGACCGAATGCAGCTTATATCATTCTCCTCCCCTCCATTTTATCCACCCAACACCCTGTGAGATAGGTTAGGCTGAGAGAGTGTTACTGGCCCCAAGGCACCGAGTGAGCTTCCACAGCAGAGTGTGAAATGAAACTGTGTCTCACATATCCTAGTCTGAAACTCTTAACCACTACACCTCACTGGCTGTGGTGAAGTAGCAAGCAGCTACCTGGCTGAGACATGCAAGTCAGGTGACAGCAAGTTGTTCAGTGTTGCTGCCAGGCCTGCCCAATGAGTCCTTAATCAAAGGTCAAAACCGCCCTGGAAAGGGCCCTGCCTTTTATTGACAGAAACCAAGGCTTGAAACCTGGCAAGACTGTTGTGGTTGCCCGGCAAAAGCCACAGAGAGCATTTATTTCTTAAAACTACAACTGCTGCTTCTATCATTTTGGAGGGCTTTAACCCTCTAATGTATTTTGTTTTTAGATTTTAAACTTGAGCACATACATGAAAGGAGCCACCATAGTAAGAGAATAAAGAATCTAAGGAAATAAAAGGAAAACATATCTCTGAGTTACATAATGCTAGTTGCCATCAGATGGAGCAAACACATCCCCGGTCATGGCATCTGGGCAAAGCGTGTGAACCCAGAACAAAGGAAGAGTTCACCTTTTAACACTTCTGCCTGCTTAGGTGAAAACCTCCCCCCCTCAACCCAGAGTTAGGAATCCTGCCCTTCATGGGAGCTGCTCTGCTCTTTGCTAATGGGCCTCTTGGCACGTAGTCCTTGTCTCTCTCTCCCTGATTGAATTTTATGATGCCCATCCATCTAGGGTTGCCAGTTCTGGATTGGGAAATACCTGGAGGTTTTGGGGGGTGGAGCCTAAGGAGGGTGGGGTTTGGGGAGGGGAGGGACTTAAACGAGGTATAATGCCATAGTGTCCACCTTCCAAAGTGGGCATTTTCTCCAGGTGAACTGAGTAGCCAGCGTGGTGTAGTGGTTAGGAGCAGTGAACTCTAATATGGGGAACTAGGTTTGATTCCCCACTCCTCCTCATGAGTGGCAGACTCTCATCTGTTGAACCAAGTTGGTTTCCCCACTCCTACATGTGAAGCCAGCTGGGTGACCTTGGGCTAGTCGCAGTTCTCTTAGAGCTCTCTCAGCCTCACCTATTTCACAAGGTGTCTGTTGTGGGGAGAGGAAGGGAATGAGATTGTAAGCCGGTTTGATTCTCCTTAAAAGGCAGAGAAAATTGGCGTATAAAAACCAAGTCTTCTTCTTCTTTGTCACCTGAGATCAATTGTAATAGCAGGAGATCTCCATCCACCACCTGGAGGTTGGCAACCCGATATCCATCAGCTCCCCTTTGGCAAGTAGGCCCAAATGGCTGAACCACAGTTCCTGCTTCCCTGACTGTCCCCTCCTGGGAAAAAAACAGTTTGCCATGGATTCAGGAACTATGATCCTAACAAGATTTACTTCCATTCGGTTTTTTAGATTTCTGGTTGGTTGTACAACCTTAATTTTATTGCATTGTTTATTGAATGTCCCATCCTGTTGAGTACATTGACTCACTCTGTGTAATCTGCATTGAGTCCAAGTAAGAAAGGCAGACTGCAAATTATGTAAATAAATAAATAAAGTACTGGTTATTATTTACACATCCTTCATTGCCTAGAAACTACTTAGCTGCAGGACAGTTTATCACCATATGCTCGACTCTGATAGCTTCCTGAGCAAAGCTTTCTGAAGGTGCCACTCTGCAACAGGTAAGTTCAAAAGCCACCTGCATGTGACCATTCTCTGAAGTGGAAACAATAGAACATGTTCTGCTGCAATGTCCTTTCTACAACGACATAAGATCGCAGTACATTCTCCCCATATTGTCATCCTTTCCTGGGAGATCGGAAGAAGCTAAAGTTTCCCTTCTCTTAGCAGACTCCTCTCAGGAGATAACTACTCAAGTAGCTAAATTTTGCCTCCGGTCTAGTGAGATTCATAAACGGCTGATTGAAAACCTTTCCCCATAGAAGATCTTTCCTCCTCTTCTTCAAATCAACCCTCCCAGAATCATCAACTTTTATTATTTTAACCTAACTTCAATTTTTATTCAGAGCTGATATTGTATCGAAATGAAATTTGATTTGATTGATTGATTGACCATTCTCTGTTGTGGCTCCACCTGGTAGGATGACCTGTCTGATGAAATCAAGAAGGCTCCCATGCTTTTATCATTCTGAAGAATGCGTAAAATGGAATTGTTTATAATGGAATTTTTATAAAGAGAACAGGATTGAACTTTTTAATGTCTGGGGAAAATTTTAGGCAGTTTTTATAAAAGACTGCATTTATGGGAAGTATCTTACAGTTTTAGTATATTGTTCTCTGGTTTTGTAATCTGGTTTTATTGCATTACTTACTGTGTGTATTATATGGCATTTTATTGCATTGTTTTCAAATTCTGTAACCCACCTTATGTCTCAATGAGAAAAGGGAATTATAATTAAATATATCATTCCAAAGAAACATTTGGATGTAGGGTTGCCAGTTCCGGGTTGGGAAATACCAGGAGATTTTGGGGGTGGAGCCTGAGGAAAGTGGGGTTTGGGGAGGGGAGGGACATCAATGCCATAGAGTCCAATTGCCAAAGTGGCCATTGAGATCAATTGTAATAGCAGGAGATCTCCAGCTAGTACCTGGAGGTTGGCAAGCATATTTGGATGTAATTTACTTATTAATGATCCTGCAAGGATCTCTGACATGGTACCTCTTGATCCCTCCAGCTCTCTACTTGTGGCATGTTACATGATGTTAATCATGGCTAATTTACTTTATGGGATCGTCTTTTAGGAAGTAAGAAAATGTGTGCCTATATAAGGGATCATTCTGCAATCCAGAAGCTGGACAAGATTATTTTTCACTCTTTGCCTTTCAGCATCACAACTCTGTGACAAGGTTTTACCTTTCTGGGGGGGAAATCCATGAGTTGGCCATATCTTATAAACTGCAGTGAATACATTTTACCAGGTCATCTTTCCCTTCTCGTTTACAAAACTCCATTCTTCTGATTACTTACAAAAACCTAACAGAACAATCCTAAGCAGTTATAACCTTCTAAACACATTGACTTCCGTGGACTTAGAAGGCTGTGATTGTTTAGGATGGCGGCATAACAGTGCAACTGTAAGAGTTAGACACTGCTCAGTCCATGGAAGTCAATGGGTTTACATGGGTGAAACTGCTTTGGGTTGCACTGTGAATGAGTCAAGACTTCTTAAAGCACAGTGGCTATTTTTAGATCATTTTGTAGGCAAAAATCATACACATGCACCCTATAATTACAGACCTTTGACAGGAAAGCAAGAGGCATAAAATGTTATAAAATAAAAACATGATCTTAGCCCATAATTATTTTTTTCTAACATGCAGTGTTATCTCTGGTATTTTGAATTTGTGTTTCACACGGACCTGAGAACATTTGCTTTCCTGAAACTTACTCCATGAAAAGGGTTGGCCATCTGCCTTGAGAGGTTTTTCCTGGCTGTGTTTGCCCCTAATCAAGCAAAATATATCAACACAGAGTGCCTTCCCTGCTTGTGAGAAGCAAATGTCTTGAGGTGTGGCACAGATAAACTTGAATTACTCATTCATTCTGAGAAATTGCCTTGAGCCACAGTCTGCCTTTCTGTTCCCAATGGGAATTCTCTTTTTAAAAGGAAATAGTAGCCCCAGGTTGCATCATGTGGAAGGAGTAAGGCCTACTCCTATGGCTGCTTTAGTATTTTTAGCAGTTAAAAACACATGAAAAATCCTTATAAAGGATCTCGTGTGTGGCCCATGGCTGCCGTTCTGCAACACTTTAAGTGATGTAGACTAAAAGGAAAGCATGGAGTAATGCTGTCATCACTTGGCCATACATACCTTTGATGAAATTCTCTATTGGGAAGCATAAAAATAGGTGACATGCATGCCAACATTTGAATGTTAATATTAGGAAAAAGACAACAAATACATTCCCTGTAAATACATTCCCTGTAAGTTAGCGCAACTGCTTGGAACCACCCCTTTAAACAGGAGTTCCCAGCCTTTTTGAGCCAGTGGGCACATTTGGAATTCTGAGATGGCATGGTGGGCACAGCAACCAAATGGCTGCTGCAGGAGGCAGAGCCAGCCACAAAATTATTGCCACAACTGAACTTCAGCAACACCGTGTAGATCTTTGTGCTGCGGTCGCAGCTCTTGCCAAAGCAACATTTTAAAAAATCTGCCCCGCCAATCCAACTTTCAGGAGTCAGTCAGAAGCCTTGCTGGGGAAAAGCCCTGCCTGGCCCCACCCGAAAAACACTTAGCGGGCACCAGAAAAGGCTTGGTGGGTGCTTTGGTGCCCATGGGCACCATGTTGGGGACCTTGGCTTTAAACCATACCATCTGTTCCAAAGCCTGCCCTGTGTGCCACACTTCCTCCATTTCCTGGAAGACACTAAAATTATTTTCTGTCGATTCTCTCATTTTCTACCTCTCCACTAGCAGCCTTCACATGACTGGCAACTGTGTTAAAGTTTAACAGAGTTAAACTGACCCACCTCTGCAACTTCACAGCCAAGCTCAAGGATAGTTATTTTCATTCAGTTCACCCAAGCACAGTACCTCTGCAATGGATACCAGTGGCCTGGGCTGCACATCCTCCAAATCAGGGTCCTCACTGGACTAGATGGCTAAGAATATACCCTGAGGGCAGGCTCCCATGTTTCTACCTTTGCTCTGCACTACGCAACATTCAACTCCTGAATTTTCCTGTGTGGATGTACAAATCCAGGAGGCGAATGACTACTATAGCACAAGATACCTAAAGCCAGATGAAGTGGTACTTTAACCCCAGGCACGGAGTTGGGGGAAGGAGCCCCCGGGGTTGGGGGAAAGGGAGGGAGGGGTGTGCCGCATGTGCTGGAGCCAGGCGGTGGTGGGGGCACAGAGCTGGGGGAAGGAGCAGAGAGAAAAGCCCCAGGCAGGGTGCATGGTGCCTGCCCCCACGGAAATAAAGAAAGGGAAAGCAGCGGCCAGTACAAGCAGAGGGCTGGTGGGCAGTGTGCACACCAGGCAGGCCGTAGGCGGGCAGCTGCACCCTTCTCCCCATGCCCACACTGGCGCCCTCCCTCTCCTTGAGCCCTAGGCTGGTGCTCCTACCAGAACCCCAGATCCGGCCCTGTTCCCCCCCCCCCCACGCACACATATACTCTCACGTTGTCAGGTTCACTGCAAGGAGCCAGATGCATAGACTGAAATGCACCACATACCGAGCCCTCATTAGCTCCTGTCGGTGGTAGGAGACCAGTGTGGTGTGAAGTGTGATTCATATTTGGACTGCAGGGATCACAGGAGCTAAAACTTTGCACCTAAATCTCCAGACTAGAAATCTCTGGATAGTGCTTGAGTTTTCAGATAACGTAAGAAGATCACTGATTCATCCAGACAAGCTCCATCTAGTCCAACAACATCCCTGTTTCCGACAGAGGTCTACCCAGCGCATGCATGTGCACATGCACGCACATACACCAGAGAGCCCACCATCAGTGAACGAAGGAAATAGCCCTCGTTTTAGAAAGCCACCGTATCTGAATGGAGAAGTTCCATTTAACCAGCTTAGCCATTGATCAACCTTTCCATGAATTTGTCTAATCCCATTAGAGCCATTTAAGACAATGACTCCTCTACCCCTCCTATACGTCCACTCCTTTTATAAAAAAATATGAGCTTTACCATTTTGATCCCTCTGCCCCTGCAACGAATCAGAAAGTCTCTGACAGTCAAGTCACACACGCTATGAAAATTCCACACTGTGCTGCCGTTCAGGACGCCTGACATACGTGCAGGTCTTAATGTAGTCAGCATGTACTCTCCAGGCTTCTTTAGTACATGAACCGTGGTTCACTCCATGAGATTTCAAACATTTGTTTTAAATTCAGCTTGTTATTCTTCCTTATGAAAGATATGTGCTTCGGCTTTTCTAAACGATCAGCCTTTGTTGGACAGCGGGGTAGACGGCTGGCTTTGTTTTGTTTGTTTTTTTGCTTTCCACGGGAACATCCTCATTGTGTGTCTGAGCCTTTTGTGAGAAAATAATTCTGCCCAAGGCAAGTACCAAGTTCATTTGCAAAACATACACATTTCGTTTGCTGTATTGTTAAAAACTTCAACCCCCGCAAAAAATAGTTAAAAGAAAACCCAGGGACAGTGTCCAATTTTCTTAATGAATTAATTGAAGTTCAGGAAGGAAAACGCTGAGTGCTTGCAACTCTATTGGTATTTCAAGTTGAGTAATTGATTTTAATTTCTGAAAAAGGTTCTTTTAGCACTTACAAAGAATCAACAAGCCTAGCATGGTTCACGTCTAGTGGAAATCTTTAAATGAAATGCCTGACTTAAGGAAATCAGGCACTCTCCTAGGCTGATACGGACCCGTCCAATAACATACTACCTAAAGGCATCATCCCATTCTTGTAAAGGGTTTCACTAAAATGAAATGGTTTCACTGAAATGTTGATGAATGTGGTAGGTGAGGCATGAATAGGTGATCTCAAACCTTGTGGCTCTTTTGAGCAAAAATGTTACATGTTTAACACTTCTAATTTTTTTCTCTATTTCTCCACCCCACCCCCCCAGAATGGATGGATGGCACAAAATTTGTGTACATTTCAATGTCCCATGGGAATAAAATTGTCCATGCAGCCAGATGTAAAGCAAGACCAAAACATGAGTACTGAGGTTTTTAAACAAATATAAAAGTTCTGGGCTTATACTGTAGGTAGATGGAGTCTGATGCTTTGAATGTAGGTAGATGGAGTCTGATGTTTTGCACTATATTTGCTTTAAATTAATATTCAAATGTTCTGACGAGCACATGACACTTCTTTAGTGGCATAAGATAGAAAATGTATTTTGATTAAATAATAAATATACAATATGCAAACAACTTTCCGCCCTCCCCTTAACAAGCTTGTTCACTTCATTGAAGTCAAGGTGGCTAAAGAAACAATCCTAAGCAGACCTACCCAAAATTGTGTGCTGTGTGTGCTGTCAAGTCACAATTGACTTATGCCGACCCCTTGGGGTTTTCAAGGCAAGAGACGTTCAGAGGTGGTTTGCCATTGCCTGCCTCCGCGTGGGCTGAGAGAGTTGAGAGAGCTGTGACGGGTCCAAGGCCACCCAGCAGGCTTCATGTGGAGGAGTGGAGAATCCCCCACTCTTAACCACTACACCATGCTGGCTCAGACTTAAGTCCTATTTTATTCAATGGCACTTACTCCTAGGAAAGAGTTCTTAGGATTACATCTTAACAATATTTTTCACACATTACAGGAAGCTCCACCAATAACACTATAGCAATATAGCGATTTCAGATTTTAAAAGTCCCTAAAAGCCCAACGGTGTGGCATGGAAAGGGATATGTCATGAGGGGCTGAAGGAAGGACCATGGCCAGTGTGGACAGGACCTTGACGATGCTTTTCTTCCTGTCCAGATTTCCTGATAATGCCCAGACTGTGCCCTTCCCCAAAAAAGATCAGAGAAAAGAAGGCTTGGGGAACAGTGTACCAAAAATGGGGAAAGGACAACTGGAGAGTCATTAGACCATGATGTCAATGTGGATGCTCCTCCAAAACGTGGTACTGTTTGGTAGCCAAAGCAGAGATAAAACCTCCATCTGGAAGCATCCCAGGGATTAGACTCAGGTTTGACAGCTGTACTACAAAGCAATTCTGATGTGTAGCCAGAGGCATACACCTTCGCAGTTTATCGTACCATACTTGATCAAAGGAAGAAGACCTATTTACACTAAAAACACATCAAAGAAACTCATTTAAAAATACAAAATGTATTATTAGCTGCTAGGGAAGTGTAGTGGAAAATGTATTAATCAATATAACAGCCTGAACCACACCCATTTTGTTAATGCTTCCAATTTGAACAGAATTGTGCAGGCTATTTGAGAACCCAGAAACATGTTTCCCATTCAATTGAATAAAAAATGGCTCCCGGACTGCTTGACTAGTGCTAACTTCAATAAAACCAACGAATACCAACCCTCCTTTCTGAATCCATTTTTTCCACGATCCTATTAACCTCTCCTGTTTGATGCAATGTAGATAATACTCCCACTAATGATCTAACCTGGTTCTTCCGTGCCTGGTAATCAATTCTAAGCAATGGCTTAAAGCTGCATGCGGTAAAAATCTTAATACAAGTTGCCAATATCCATCAGAAATCATGTCTGTTTCACTGAACAATGGCAAATGCTATTAAGCCACTTAGGTTGAGAAATTGTCCACCCAAATTGTTCACAGAAGTCCAGCATTCAATGAAACCCGGTGCAAAATTTGGCATCAACCTTTGTGGCACGTACAAGTTGCCCCACAATCCCACCCTGATTTCGCTTCTGTAGCTACGATAAATGGGTTATCTGTTCCCCCATGCAAAAGTCACATTTGCTGCTGCAAATCTGTGGGATCGGTGGACTAGTGTGAAAAATTTCACCTTCTGCTCAGAGCTAAGACATTGATTCGCAGGAGGATCAGGAAGTGTCAAATGCTTTGGTTGCCTGCATCTCCGTCTTTTCAAAAATAGAATTTTCACAGAGTCTTCTCCTCACTCCTCCCCTCCCCCAGAGACCTGTATACACCCAATGCAGAAGCAGCCTGTGTGCCTAATAGCGGAGGAGATATGGCAGTTTTGTTTCAGAGGAACCTCTTCTCCTTTCTGAAATTTCCACCCAAAGCCACTCTGAGAGTCAGGCGACTTTTCATTATGAGCAGGCAGTCAATGTGCACACAGGAAGAAAAGAAGTTGCCACAAGCAGGTAATCACATGAAAAGATGATCTAAAGTGTTGGCTAATACTGCAATCTAGATAACTGCGCTCTGGACTTCTGTAGTATCTTCTATCTGCTCAGAACAGCTCTGCCAATTTAGTCTTAATCTCCCTCATTAAACTAAGGTCATTGTCTCCATAAATCAGTGCTGCCTTCCTGTCCATTTGTTTCCACTTCAGGGTATTAACCTTTACTTCCAAATTCTGTAACTCTTCACATTGGAGAGTGTCTTCTCCTTCATCTCAACGCACCAGTGCTTCTGTTGCTTTGCTGTCTTCACCTCATGTAACTATCCCTGGGTTTGGTGCTCATAATGTATGGAATCTGCTCCCTCTCTATCAGGCTGCCTTCCTCTGCTCCTCAAGAACCATTTTCTTTTTAGCAAAGATCTTCCACAATAATCCTAATGTTACCATGTCTGCTTTTCCAGAGAAATTTGATTTAGCATTCCCATTGCCAGCTGAAAAAAATGACTTGAAAAAATCAATATAATGGTTGTTCCATGCTGTGAAGCTGTCTTACACTGAATCAGACCATTGGCCTGGAGAGGAGCTGTGGCTCAGTGGTGGTAGAGCATCTGGTTGGGATGCAGAAGGTCCAAAATTCAAACCCTGGCAATGTCAGATTTAAAAAACTTATTAACAGTAGATGATGTGGAAGAACTCAACCTGAGACCCTGGAGAGCTGCTGCCAGTCTGAGCAGACAATACTGGCCTTGTGGACCAATGGTCTGATTCAGTGTATGGTTTATGTGTGTGCTCTATCAAAGACAGTACTGCCTACTCAGACTGGCAGCAACTCTGTGGGGTCTCAGGCACACCTCTTTCACATCACCTGATTTTTTTAATTGGAAATTCCAGGGATTGAACTTGGGACCTTTTGCATGCCAGGTATTTGCTCTGCCACTAAGCCATAGCTCCTCCTCTTGCAATAAGCTGAACAGTAGCTCATCCTATGGATTCACTACCCCCAAATAATGGAGATTTTTACCACCACCACCATCTTCTAACAGAAAATATCTAGCTCATATGGGGCAAGCTGTTCTAGCCACAACTCACAGCCAACGTATACAATCTATTGAACGTATTGTTAATGTGGTGACCGTAAAAAACCAGCTGACATTCAGCTAGTAGTTTTTCATGCTTCAGCATTAATGTTATAGCCCTGGAGAATTGGGAACTGTTTAGTACTTTCCAGTGTCCGATTTGCAACCAAACCTCATGCAGACTCTATATGCCAGCAATCTGTTAAACTTCCATGAAACTATTTTATTTTTACTACCAAAGGAAGCAAAGAAATAATTTACACTGTACAGACAAGTTTTGTGAATGCTGGGCAGTTTTTATTATGTACTGGGATGATAAGGTTAGAGATCAAACATATATTTTTTGTTTTATGAATTGTCATAAACATCCTCCATTTTCCTCTTCTTTGTATTAAGGTATTATGTAGTGTAATGAATAGAATAATAATAATGAAGCCATATTCATTAAAAAAACAAAACAAAGAAACTAAAAGGTTTGTGCAGTTCACCAGGGAAGACAATCTCTCACTATGGCTCCTGAGACAGAAGCAGCAAGAACACTGTCAGGGACTGATTGACCCAGCATTTCTTTTCTATAGGATTATATTGTATATTAACAGCTGGCATAATTAAACAAGGTCCAGGATCACCTTTTCCGAATCACCTATTTTCAAGTTGATTTTGTGTTAATAGTAAGGGAAAGGCAACGAGTGTCTTCTATTTTTCATTGACATGCTACATTGTCTCCACCTCTTATAACTCAAAACAGCCAAACCCATTTCTGCCCCAAGTAATCCACAAACTGAACCCGTCACTGAGAAAGTTTTCCAGGGCACTGATCACTATTAAGAAATAATCTGCAAGGACTTTGAACTTTTAAGAGATGAATGAACAGGAAGTGCAAATAACTGCCTTCTAGCTTGTCCTTGCTTTTCCAATTACCAGCCGACATTATCCAAAGGCTACCGCAGATGAAGATGTTGCAGAACTGGGATCTTTAAACAGGTCTATTGGGTTTTTGTTATATTAAAGATCATAGTGGAACGGAAGGCAGCATGGTATTGCCCTATCTCATGAGATCTCAGAAGCTAAGCAGGTTTGGTACTTAAGATGGGAGACCACCAAGGAAGCCTCTGCAGAGGCAGGCAATGGCAAATCACCTCTGCTTCTCACTTGCCTGGAAAGCCCTTTGCTGGAGTTGCCGCAAGTTTATTATGCCTTGATGGCACTTACGTACATAAAAATCATGGCTCTTTCCAAAAAATTCTAAGAGCTGAGCTTTAAGGAGAGTACTGAGGAGATTCAGGTGGCACAGGGAGCAATAAAAAATGCAAAGAACGGGGCTGATTTATCAAAGAATAAACTTTTTCATTCCCTTCACAATGGACTATTTGGTGCAAACTCTGCTTGTCTGGGAAAAAAAGATGGATAGCACTAGCATAAACCAGACAGTCGTTTGATGCTTTTTAAAAATCTTAAAGTGTGCCTCTTTTAAAAAATAATGTATATAAAAACATACAGCATCAATGTGATCAACACATTGACAAACACATGTAACATACAGGCCCACACTCACTGGAGAACTGACATTGCCTGCGGGTCACTGCTATGTATGCGCTTAAATCTAGTGGTAGATCCAGTTTTCCTGCTGTATAACTAAGCAGTTATCCCAGTACAAGCAGCTGTCTGAATGACAGAGATACAACTGGTGATAACCAGTAGCCATTGTATTATTCTAAAGTTCCGGTACTGGGAAAATATATAATATAAATGGAGTTTGATGTGATGTGCATGAGCTTAAAGAAGACTATATGTGGGGGGAAATAACATGCACTATTCTCCATGAATTAATAATAGCAGTAAAATAAACTTAAGAAGATACCACTGGGAAAAAATCATGTCAGTGCAAATCATGTCTCGGCTCTTGGGTGAATATATCTGAGAGACTTTCACACACTTTTTCTCCACTCTTTAGTGCATGACAAGCTTCTAGATTCATGGTAAACCATAGCTGCTTCTTATGTCTGAACATCGAACTGTAAGATAAACTCTTCCCAGGATTTCAAACCAGGATTAAATATAACACTAGGGAAGCACTTCCCTAAAAGCCAGGATCTTAAACCAGGATTAAACTATGGTTTGAAATCTGGTTTGTAGGGGAGAATGCAAACCACAGAATGACCAGCAGCAACAGTTTGACATTAATCCAGATATTCCTTAGATTATCATGTCCAGAGAGAGGGCCTAAGCCCAAGAATCCCCCAGGCTCATTTCTATAACAAACAACCAGGATCTGTCATTAAACCCAAACCATGCCTCTCAGTTTGAAGTTTACAGAATGAATTTTTGTCATTTTTATTTACACAAATGCAATATTCACTCATTTACTCTGACATGGAAAACCGGTTTCTGTTCTTGAGGGTGGTTAATTAAACAAATAATCTTATGGCACATTCTTCAAACATCAATTGGTGTTGGGCTGTATACAAGCACTGATTTCCCTCCTCCTCCAATAATTCCCACTTGAACTTGCAACCTTATTACTCAGCAATCTGTCAGCAGTTAGCAAACACTACACTGGACCAATATTTCATGGGGTGAGGGAGACAGGCCAAACTGAAATACGCAGAGCAAATTGTGCGCAGTAAGCCCTAATCCTTGCTCTGCAAAAAGTTCATGAATGGGTTGCTGTGGCATGAAGGAAGAAAGCAAAAGAATATCAAAAGCTTATTTATCACTGTGTCACTCACACTATGAACCACACCATTGTTCTGTCTACTATGAAGCATAACAATGGCTTCTACAAACTACAAGAGACTCTTGCCGTACGTCCTTTCAAAGGTCAGTTTCCCAGTTGCTGAGAAGTCCTTGAAGCCATAAGCTGCTGAAAATACAGACATTTAATATGCATTTTAATATAGAAACTTTATTTATTTTTTTAACTCATTATGACCTTTTCCATTGATTGAGCTCTTCAAAAGCACAAATTGCATGGCAATTATGAGGTGGCTGCACCAGGTGAACTTATAAAACAAAGCAGGGGGGAAATCCAAGCATAAGGTATATTCTATTTGTAGGGTTGCCAGCTCCAGATTGAGAACTACCTGGAGATTTTGAGGGTGGAGCCTAAGAAGGGAGGGGTTAGGAAAGGGGAGGAACTTCAATGCCATAAAGTCCAATTGGCAAAGCGGCCATTTTCTCCAGGTCAACTGATCTCTATCAGCTGGAGATCAGTTGTAATAGCAGGAGATCACCAACCATCACCTGGAGGGTGGCAACCCTATCTATCTGATTAAACTTAATATTGTACACCTAAAAAGAGTCCCACTGCATTTCTCAAGCAAGTTTGTTCTGGCATACAAGTGATGGAATGCATAATGCTTTAAAGGCTTTTAACCCCATAGCAGGAGCTCCTGTGAGTGCTCCACACAGACCTCCTGGGTGTGGCCAGTCCCATTTATTTCAATGGAAAGGGAAGACTGCCAGAATGATTTCCTCCATTAAAAGTAATGGAGCAGCTCTTGGGAGGAGTTAAAGTTACCATATCCCCCCTAGTCACCAGTAGGGGTTGGGGGGTGGTAGGGTTGACAGATCCTGGTTGGAAAACTCCTGGAGATTTGGGGTGGTGCCTGAGGAGAACAGGGACTTCAGTGGGGTATAATGCTGTAGATTCCACCCTCCAAAGCATCCATTTTCTCCAGGGGAACTGATCTCTGTAGTCTAGAGATGAGTTGTAATTCTGGGGGATCCCCAGGCCCCACCTGGAGACTGGCATCCCTAAGAGGAGTGAAGTCCCATGTACAAATGGGAGCTGCCATTCCCCCTCCCCTAAATCATTGCATTAACGTAAGTGGGCACAATCCAGACACAATTGTGCCAAATAATGAGGCTTTAAGTACATTTTTTCTTTCTCTGGAGTTGGGCTCTGTAGTTATTGTTGTGGTAACCCAAGGAAGACTTTCTTTGCCATCTTTGGGAAGTTCTCCAAGAAACCAGGGATTGGAACAAGCGGTTTTCCATCTTGTCCCCTGTTGAATGTGCTGTAATGAGGCACTGAATTTTCTGCCTTCAAATGAAACAGCAGAACTCCTATCAGCCAAAAAATATATATATTAAAGACTAGGATCACAACCCTAATCTAGAAAATCCACCCTAGAATGCTCACAGAAAATCAGGAACTACAATGCTGGGGCGACATATTGTGCTCCAAGTGAAGTGCTATTTTTTATTTTATTTTTGCTACCACAAGAGATCATTGGATTGAGCAGTTACACAGGCAATTTGCCTCAAGTAAAACTTCTCAGTTTCTGATTCCTTTCTTTTTCCTGTAAACATTCAAATGCCTGTGTGAGAAATTTCAGAAATACATGGAGTGGCTGGGAAAAGTCATGCAGATTTAGGATGAGGAGAGGGTTGCCAAGTCCCTCTTTGCCACCGGTGGGAGTTTTCTGGGGCGGAGCCTGAGGAGGGTGGGGTTTGGGGAGGGACTTCAATGTCATAAAGTCCAGTTACCAAAGTGACCATTTTCTCCAGGTGAACTGATCTCTATCGGCTGGACATCAGTTGTAGTAGCAGGAGATCTCCAGCTAGTACCTGGAGGTTGGCAACCCTAGATGAGGACCTTCATTTGAAAATCCATTTCCCACATAAAGCTCGCTGGGTGACTGGGCCCACTCATCCTCAGGCTCAACCTGCCTCACCAGGTTATTTCAGGAATAAAATGGGTGGCCACCCTGAGGTCTTGAAGGCAAGTGGCTGTTGTTGTTTTTAAAGTAATCGTAGTAACAAAGGTGATTACTTGAAAAAAATGTTATTGTATTCCAAAAACTAATGTAAGGGAATGCTATTGGCAACTACTATTCTGGAATCCTGATCTTAAGCGCTGGCCTTGGCCCTGCTAACTGGCAACATGACTATAATGGCAGAAAATCACATTTTGTGGCACCGGGTTAGCTTAGCATTCAGACTGCTATCACTCCACAAACATGTGCTAGCACAATGCATTTTAGAAACAGATTACAAATCCATATGTATCCATACACAGTTAGTTTTACTGAAGTTTTCCCCTCACTGGGAAATTGGTAAAAGTTTGTTCTTTTCATTTTAAAAAAATCTAAAAATTCTGCATTGTAAAGTTATATGTAAACAGCTTTATCAGGCTCTCCAACTACAAAACAATTCCAGATCATCTACCAGGAGCGTTTCTGATGCTGAAAAGAGACCCCTCCCTTTCCCCCATTAGCATCACACTGATGGCTGTTTTGCTAGATTAAATAGAGCTGCCCAGTTCCAATTTTGAACCAAAGAGGCACCACTAAGATCAGATGCCTGGTCTTTTGACATACAGTAGAGGTGTGGTATTGTATAGAATGCTGACATTCCAGAAAAAAAGGGACAATTCCTCCAAATAAGGATCATCTCAGTTGAAAAAATGTTACCCAATTCTTCCCCTCCCCTTTAAGAACTGTCAGGATGTTTGTCCCATGGGACAAGCACATGAAGTTATCTGCAATAGACGCTTGGGGGGGGGGGAATCATGACAATAATTCTCAAAATTATTAACTCTTTCTTTCCAGTGCCTGCAAGAATTATCACCTAGTATAAACAATATAATTATCCCATTAATTTCCTTCCTCCTATATAAATGTATATGTATATAATATTCACTCCAGGACAAACCAAACGAGACATTTATATCCCAAGTCTGGAAGAATGAAAAACTTCAGTTCTATGGATTATTTAGAAGACCAAAATGCCCATGTGCATGAAGGAAGTTTGTGTGTGTGTGTGTGTGTGTGTGTGTGTGTGTGTGTGTGCAGGGCACCAAGCATAAATGAAAACGTTAAAAATCAATGCAGATCCAATAACACTGTAAACAGAAAGACAAAGGGTTGCATCTGTCAGGTTATCTTTTTACAACCACAGGCTGGGGAAATAAGTTAGCATTGAACATACATCAATGCATGACACAAAGGTTGGGTACTTTATTTTAACCCTTTGAGTACCTGATTGCTCTTGAGCATCAAAAGTTAAAATGACTAGCCTTTTGACAGCTTCTGTGTCAACTGTGAAACTTTTAATATGTGTTTGTTTTCTTGATGGGAAAAAAAGAATTACAGCTTTTTATCAAATACTGCATAAAAAGACAACACAAAAATAATAAAATAAAAACAAGCTGCACACAGGGAGTAGAATATAACACTGGCTGTTTCAAGTGTATGCTACCAGTTTTTTATGAGCCCAAAATCCAACAGCATATTGGAAATCTTGGTACTTTAACACTATCATGTTTTAGGATTGATGAGATGGCTCCAGGCGTTCGTTCATTTCTTTTATCAATACTTCAAGTTCTTAAGAAATATTTAAGGAAGCTTCAAAGCTGATTTCTCCTACCAAAATTAAAGATGTACAGATTCCCCAAAGATGCAATACTCTAGTTTTACAAGGACTTCAATGTTAATTACATTTGTACAAAGAAAACAAAAACAGAAAGAAAGTGCTTCTGAAATATAGGACTTCCTTTCATCTTTGTGGCTTCCCCCACCCCACCCCACCCCACCCCAGTTGGTTCACTTCAGTTTTGTAACAAGTCAAACTTACAAGTGTATAGAAACAATGGCTATAGTCAAAGTCTCCAGCTCCATCAAGGAGCATAAACATTCCACTTGGCTGAAGCTGCGTGCTACTGTTTTAATCACTTCATCTCACCTGAAGTCTCTGAAGAGTCTGAGCTCAGAAATCGGCTAAGACGCCATCCAAAACCAGTCAGAGCAGAGCCACTCTGGAAGGGGGAGGGGAGAACACCCTTGCAAATTAACTTAGGCTCTCACACAATCCGTTTCCGGTCCACTTTGCAGAGAATCTTTTTGAAGGCCCTCCTGAAGTCATGGTTGAAGATCGTGTAGATGACAGGGTTCAGGGAACTGTTGCAATAACCAAACCAGAAGAAGAATTTGAAGAGGGTGTCAGGCACATAGCAGCTCTTGCAAACAGCAGTCAAGGTGTAGGTGAAGAAGAAAGGGAACCAGCAAACCACAAACACCCCAATCACTACTGCCAACACAAAGGTGAAGCGTTTCTCTCGGTTCTGCCTGCCCCTCCATCGGGAAGCCTTGGCATTTCTCTCCTCCTCCACTCTCGTAGGCAAGCTGTCCCCGGGCTTAATCTGGCTTAGCTTGGTTTTACCCTTTCCTCTCTGTGCCTTCTCCTGCTTCCGGGACTGATGGTCCTCATGGTGGTCTGAGGAAGAGGTGTCCTCCATATCAATGCCATTGACTTCTTCCCTTTCCTGGCTTCCTCCCGCCACGGCTCCCTTCTCCCCATTAAGTTTGGTCATCGCAGGAACATCTTCCTTATCTGCCAGCCCGTTCTGCTTGCTCTCTGTATTCTCCCCTCTCTTGCTGGGAGGCACACGAGTCCTCCTCTTTGCAATCTGGTAGATACGGACATAAACCAGGATCATGATAAGGCAGGGAGCGAAAAACGAACCAATGCTGGAAGAGATGATGTACCAGGTCTCCCTGTTGATGCTGCAGGTCGGCATCTTGCTCTCTGGCTTTGAGTCCGTCTCTTGATGGACCGAACTGTCCGGCTCGCCCTGCTTCATGATGGAGATGAGGGGTGGGAAGGAGATCACGGCCGAGATGACCCAGACAAGGAAGATGATGCTTTTGATGCGGCGGGGGGTGCGCTTGAGGTTGTACTCGATGGCCTGAGTGATGGACCAGTAACGGTCCAGGCTGATGGCGCAGAGATGCACGATGGAAGAGGTGCAAAAGAGCACGTCCAAGGCGGTGTAGATCTCGCACCACACTTTGCCAAAGTACCAATGGCCCATCACCTCGTTGGCGAGAGAGAAGGGGATGACCAGGGTGGCCACCAAGATGTCGGCCGAGGCCAAGGAGACCAGGAAAAGGTTCTGGGGGGCCTTGAGGGCCCGGCTGGTGAGGACGGCGATGATGACCAGGACGTTGCCGAAGATGGTGACGAGCATGAGCAGGGTGGCCAGGACGATGAGGGCCGAGGTGGTGTGCAGGGGGTAGGGCGGGCCCCCTGGGGGGCCGACCTCGCTCCCGTTGAGGCTCCCGTTGCCGTCCATGGGCCGGAGGGGGCCGTCCTCCTGCGCCAGGGAAGGGAAGAGCCCCCCGCGCTCGGCGGACGGGCTCTGGAGGCGAAACATCCACCCGGGCTGCGCGCCAGCGGGCCGCCGGAGAAGGGGGCGAGGGGAGGGCTCAGCGGCCGGGCGGCCGGCCGGGCCGCTCCGGAGGCGGAGGGGAGCCTCAGGGCAAGCCGCCGGCGTCCATGGCGCCCTCTCCCCGCGAGCGGCGCGGCCGGAGGGGAGGCGGGCGGGCGGGCGGGCGGGCGCGGCCAGCCCTCGGGGCTGCGGGCGGCGCCGAGCAGGTGGCCCCGCTGGACGGCGCCCTGCCGTCTCCTCTCCCGCCGGCAGGGGGCGGGCGGGGCCCCTTCGCTTCGCCGGCAGAGGGGAGCGGGCGAGGCGAGCGCGGCGGGCTGGCTCCGTCGGGGAAGCAGCGGCTCCTCGCCCGCTCCGCCGCCGCCGCCCGCCCGGCTCCCGCCGCCCTTTATAGCCCCGGCCGCGTCAGCGCCACGTGGGGACGGCCCCCCGCCGCGCTTCCCCGCCTCCGCCGCGCCCCGACGGAGCCTGCCGCTCGCCCACCGCCCGCACCCTCGCAAGCCCCGCCCGGCTCGCTCGCTCGCCCTCTCGCCCCAGCGGCGTCGGGGGAGGCGCGCACGCCTCCCCGCCGAAACCAGGGGACCCCGGCGGGCAGCCGGCCGGTGGGCGCACCCCTGCCCCAAGCCTCGTGGGAAACTGAGGCAGGGCTTGCGACCCACTGCGCGCACGGCTTTGAATCATGACTTACCATTCCTCACGTCCAAAATCGTCCCCTCTAAGGGCGGAAACGCGCGGGCGCTGGAGCCTCCTTGCTTCCCTGTTCCAGCCAGGATCCCGCCAGGATCGAACGCACCGACGTTCTTCCCTGTTCCAACCAGGATTCCGCCAGGATCGAACGCACCAATGTGCGTTCGATCCTGGCGGGATCCTGGCTGGAACAGGGAAGAACGTCCGTGCGTTTCGATCCTGGCTGGAACAGGGAAGAAAGGAGGCTCAAGCGCCCGCGCGTTTCCGCCCATAGTGCCCACTTTCGCAGGGTCAATTTCGATGCTGGCTCAAAGCTCTTTTCGAAAATGCGACTTTAAAAACGCCCATTCGCGGCCCCGACGCCAAAGGAGACATCCCACCCACCCCCGCCTCGCTCGCTCCTTTGTCCTTGTTTGCGTAGCCGTTGGCATGCGCGTAGCTGACCCGCCTCCGTTGTTTTGCAGAGTTCCTGGAGGGGGATTCTCCGAGGCAAACACCAGAGGTCGCGTTCGAGGGGCTCTTTACTAATGCGGAGCAGGTATGCGCCGCCTTCGCGGTCACTTCCAGAACCACGGTTCCGCACGCAAATTTTAAAAAAAAATACGCGGGGCAATTCAGCCTCGAACATGCTGCTATTTACCATGCAAAAATGGCCTGTGGAACTGCAGGTTGCAAAATACCAGTTGGCGCTCAGGCAGATGCAGATGCCACAGCGCACGCAGAGGGCACTTGCAGAGTCCCCCCTGGTGAACGTGTTCTTCGCTAGAATGCACATGCACCCAGCGTATAAACGCTTCTCCCGCACAGGGCTCCTTATCCAAATATTTTTCACACGTGCAAACAAACGATCAGCTACAAATAGGCTCAACAGACTTATCCAGCCAAAGTTAAAATATATACGTCCCAGGGATATCAGCTAAAGCGGCTTAATAAACTGCTTATGAAATCAGTACCACTTGAAACTGATTCTACCTATCTACTGCCTGCTCCTGGGGCATACCTGTTTCTCTGGAAACCGAGATCCCTTCTGTGCTCGTGCATTAAAGCACCCAATTGCCCAATCACAGTAGCCAGTTTCCATTGTCAGTTACACATTACATCTTCCCATTGTAAAGCAAGCTGGATGTAGGGAATCTCGTTAAATCCGTGTGTAAAGGCAGTAATCTGCTATACTGATACAGGTTAATTCATGTGTTACTATTCCAGAGGCTGTATGACTGGGGAGAGGTAGATGTTTAGATCTGCAATCCCATCCCAATCTTATAGGTAAAGACTCTGTACAAACCACTGACTCTTTGTCCACACACAGCCTCTACAAGCTTTACCAGGTTGCCAAATTCCTAATGTACATCTGCTGTGTACCTGCTCATGTACATTTTTACTTGGAAGTAAATCCTACTTTGTTCCAGTCAACTTCCAAGTAAGTGTGGACAGGATTATAATGAGGGTTGCCAACACCTGGTAAACAACATCTCATTAAGCAGGAGATTTTTTTTCCTCCAGATAGTCTTCATGCTTCTCTCCCCCAGAGATATCTCCTTGCATTTCTGTTATCCCATAATTCCAGTGATCTGTAAATCAGCTCATTCTCAGGCCTTCCCTACCTACATCATATGAATCCTACCTTTAGGTATGTGGGAGAACAAGAAGCATTAACAATAGTTTCTTCAAAGACTGCGAGTGTTGAGAAATCATCACCTGATTTTGTGTAGGTGCAGATTATTGCCATTAAACTGAAGGATTCGACTTTGAGGCTATTTTTCCACTTGTTTTAACTTTGGCTTCTGAGAGAAAAACAAGGAATACCCAGGTTCCAGTGATGTATCATTGGCATTTAAGTCCATAGTTCAAGCCCTGTCATGTAATTGGGACTGCTTGCTGCTTACCTTTTTCTCAGTAGCATCTTTTGTACATAAACTAAGTCTGCCAACTTAGGACCCCAAGGGCACCATTGCCTTTAAGAGCTGTGGAGCATGGGGATGGTTTTTCTCATTACAGTGCTACAATGATGGGAAAAGAAGCACCCATTAAGCCTTTCCCTGTCAGACAGCTATTAAAGGCACAGGAGTATTCTTCAAAGCTAGTTACTCAATGCATTTGTGTGTATGCACAAGCAGCGGATTAGGCAGTAACCGCTGGCTCTGAGGGTCATTTAATCTGTAACTGAACTGTTAATTCCCTGTACACATTAAGATAACTCCTGCATAAATCTCAGGATATCATCACAATGAAACACACATTCACACCCTATACAGAAGAAGCAGTGTGTGTGTGCTTTACATATTTTGTGGGATGATAACTTAGTTTACTGGGTGAATAGCTAATCTTTTCTGTACCAGGGTGGGGAAGGAAAAGGCCCCCAGGATCCAGAAAGAGGTTTCCATGGATAAACCACAGCTAGCGTACACAAAGACAACAAGGCAGGAGTCTACATCCAACACTCCGATTCACAAACACAGGGACTACTGCGCTTTGTGCACCCCGTGTGCGTTGAATGCACCAGTCATCTTCTGATGAGGTGCATCTAAATGCTCTTCCAGCTCTTTCCCTCGACTGGTAATCACGACTCTCAGGATTGTTACAAGTTCTGATCAGCTAAGGAAGTTCAGGAGTCTTGTGCACAGAGGAAATCAGGAACATGTCCAGATCAAGATGTGAGAGTGAGTGGAGGGGGGTGTATGTTTTGAGACTCAACCTTCCATATTATTTCTGAATCAAGTGTCACGTCTGCCCTACTGCTCAGTTTCCTCCTGCTACAAGTACCCCACACTCAGAAGCCCTGTTCACAAGATGCGGTGAATGCACATGCAGTTCTGCATGTGCACGCGTACATCTCGTTAGAAACAGCCAACTTGTGTTCACTTTACAAACAAAACCCTGGACCAGTACCTGAAGAAATGGGAGGTTTGTATCACATGTCCAAGCTGTACATGCATTGAATGCAACGTAAGAATTACTCAATGCATGTATAAAGAAAAACCAAGTGTACATTTGTAGATGGATGACATGCATTCCCTGTAACCTGTGAACAGGGCTACTCACACACATTAAACAGTAGTTTACTGTGGTCATTTATGCATGGGTACCTGGACTCATCTTCACCGCGCCTGACTCAGTTGTTCCTTGGAGTTCTGCATGGGTTTTCCATCCATTCGAAATGACCTCACTGCCAGCCCTCACAATGTCCGTGTCTTCCCATTCCTCTGTTAACCCAACCCTTCCCTCTTCCCTGAGCTCAGCCTGGCTGAAATCTCCGTGCAGAAGGCAAAGTGCGGGGCACAGAAGCATGGCTTCTCTCACAGCCAATCACAAAGCAGCATGTAAAGAGGTGGGATTTAAATACTTCCTGCTTCCTCTAAGCTCTTTCTGAGCAAAATAAACACTTTAAAAACGGAGGCTTGGATTTCTCCCCCCACCCCTTTCTTTCAGATTGCTCCGTTTGTTTGTTCTTAAAATGCTTTTTTATGTGACAATTGGGTTTTGGGGTGGGGAATTTTTTCTCACAGTGAGCACTGTGAAGTAAGCCAATTACAAAGTAGCATTTAAAGGGGTGGGACTTGATTTGAGCTTGGAGACTGCTGGTGCAGAGATTCCCAACTGGAAAGCTCAGGTAAAACTCCTATGCATAAATGACCTCTGTTTTCACTGCAACTCTGTTTTCAGCAGTTTATGTGTTTTTAAATGTATACAGAAAAGAGTCGGTGGGTTGATGAACAGGGGAAGCTGTTCAAAGAGGAAGCTGGTCGGGAGAATAACTTCCACTTATTCTCCCAACCATTCCCCTCTTTGAAAGCTGAACCTCACCACTACTTCTGCAGCCTAACTAGGCCGACAGGTGAAAAGGTAGCACTGCCCTACGTGCAGTACTTTCTTTTGCAGCACACCTCTAAACACCCACAGACATGTAAGGTGATGGCAGATAGAATTCTCCAATGACTTGTCTGGTCTCCAGAGGCAATACTCATCGCTTAAAGTATCCGGTTGCCTGAATTTTATTTTAATGAAATGCTATCTTCCCCAAAAGTCTCTTCTAGAACAGGGAGCTACTGGAATTAAGTTTAAAACATTTAAGCTCTTCTCTCTGGATTTTTGCCTGTGATCGATAAGCCTGATGTCTCTTGGTGCAGTCAAACTATATTCAGATCTTGTTACCCTGTGATTCATTGGAAGATCCCAAGACAGGCAAAGTGCTGCTTTCCACCCCCAGTCCTTTGGATTGCCTGGTCCAAGCAACGTGCCCACACGTGGTGGGAACAGTGTTTAAAACTGATGTACTGTTTGGCAGATATGCCAAGCCCATTGATGGTTTGGGGGAAAAAATGGCTTGTAGGCACTCTTCCTAAGCCCATTCATCTGAGCAGAAAGTACATTTCCTGTAACTGTACAAAGGAGTAACACTAAGAACACACTTTAATCTGGAAAGCAGCCAGTTTTGAATTGCAGTGTGGGTATTATGCAACCCTTGTGAAAGTAAGTTGGACATAGATTCAGCTGTTGTCTCGGTTTTGAATATACATGCCCATTATATTGGGTGAGGTGGAACACAGGCAGGATGGTCCTGCTGCCGTCGTCTTGTTTGTGGGCTTCCTGGAGGCACCTGGTTGGCCACTGTATGAACAGACTGCTGAACTTGATGAACCTTGGTCTGATCCAGCATGGCCTTTCTTATGTTCTTATGTTAAGATTGTGACCTGTCTCTACCCTGTGCAGTACCCAGCACATTAGTGGTTAAGAGTGGTGGTTTGGAGCACTGGACTCTGATCTGGAGAACTGGGTTTGATTCCCCACTCCTCCACCTGAGCGGCGGACGCTAATCTGGTGAACCGGGTTGGTTCCCCCACTCCTACACACGAAGCCAGCTGGGTGACCTTGGGCTAGTCACAGTTCTATTAAGAGCTCTCTCAGGCCCACCTTACCTCACAGGGTGCCTGTCGTAGGGAGGGGAAGGGAAAGTGATTGCAAGCCGGTTTGATCCTTCCTTAAGTGGTAGAGAAAGTAAGCATATAAAAGCCAACTCTTCTTCTTCTTATTGCTGGTTTTAAATATTTGCTCAGTAGAAGAAGGAAGAATGTGAAAGTTTCCAAGCCACCCCCTGGACCAGAGCTAAAATTGCATAAGGTATCAAGAGGATGGGACAGAGGTGACCCCCTAAGCCAAGTTATATGAGCTGATTCCCTCCAACATGTTTGCAGAAGTTCAGAGCATATATGGAAATGGTGATCACACAGGGAATGTGGCTTAGCGGTAGAGCACACGCTTTCCATGCAGAAGGCCCTCAAGTTCAGTCTTCAGTTAAAGGGCTTCAGGTCATAGTGTTGAAGACATTTCTCTGCCTGAGATCTTGGTGAGCCACTGCCAGTCGGAGCAGAGCAATTCTGAGCTAGATGGACCCATGGTCTGGGTCTGCTATGAGGATAAGATAGTAACGAAGAGACTTACCTGAACTCCTTGGTGGACAGGTGAGATAAATGTGTGATAGGTACGATATTTACCCAAAAGGAAACCAAGTCTGAATGTAAATCCCCCACCCCCCTAAAAAGGGGTTATACATGAAAGTGTCTCTTGCCATGAAAACCCTACGGGGTCACCATAGGTCAGATATGACTTGACAGAAAAAAGAAATAAACAACTGTAGCTTGCATGTGGATGTAAGATGGTCTCTTTTTTCTTGATGGCACAAGCGAGAAATAAACAGTCTTCCTTTCAAGTATTCAGCATGGTTTCCAAATCCATCGTTCAACATTGTTGAATGGCCTGTTTTTATACCATGGTTTTTAATTTTAAGCTGCCTCAAACGGGACTCTGAAGAGCCAGCATAGAAATGTTTTAAATGAGTAACTAAAGAGTTTCCAAGCTATCTGTTCTGGCAGTATCATAGTGCAAACTGTAAAAGTTACACCAGTCATTTCAGAGAAATTTCCTATCCATCCATCGTTTATTTACCTCCCCGTCATGCTCATTATACGCCCCTTTCAGGTTTTTAATTGAGTTGTTAGTCTTAACTTCAGAGTTCCGACGTTTCCTGCATGTTGACAAATCAGCATAGGAATCTTGCGGTTTGGAAAAATAGTCCTTCGAACATGACATGGTGGGAAAGCTCTGTTATAAAAGAAAAATTGTTACTCAATATATTTTGTCTGGGGGAAAAATGACTTGCGCTGCTGAGACTGGAGAGTGCAAGGGTGCAACGACACCTACTGGTAGAAGCAGTTCACTGCAATTAACGCCACCCTGGTTTAGATTAGATATTTTCCCTTAACTACATTGCAGCCAGAAGGCAGAAAGCCTGTTATGTCCGCCTTCAACTGATGGTTACTGAGAGTCTCATGATAGGGAAGTGACAATTTGAAGTGTCAGATTTTGGAAGAACAGGCAGTGAGCAATCGGCAGACTTGATGTCATAAGAGGCAAGGGTGTTGGTTCTGAAATTCTCAAGTGTATTGAAAAGCTTTGAAAGGGTACAGCATTCAAAGAAGCAATAAATGTGCCTGACCCAAGATTAAAGCCCAGGAGATTTGGCAGTAAATACACAAAGTGAGATGCCATCTATTCCCCCCCCCCAAATGGTTTCTAGCATAGAGAGATGGCAAGTTAATGGCATCACAGCAGCAGTAAGAAACTTAAAGAAGAAATGTAATAATACAGCACATCTAGGAACCACTACGGATCTAAGAACCATCAAATCTTTAATGGAATCATACACAGAAAACTAGCCACAGTCACAAAGAATCTCGCTACTTTTCAAAAGCAGTTTTGCAACCTGAGGATAGAAACCCATTTTGAGCTACAGAGGCACAAACAGCAACCAGTCCTGGACTCCTGCAGCATTCCGGTTTGTACTGGTTTGTGAGCAGCCACACTTCTAAGTACCTGTGTGACGGGGAGGGGTCGTGGCTGAATGGTAGCGCCTCTGCTTAGCATGCAGAAGGTCCCAGGTTCAATCCCTGGAATCTCCAGTTAAAAAAGGACCAGGCAGTAGGTGATGTGAAAGACCTCTGCCTGAGACTCTGGAGAGCTGCTGCCAGTCCGAGTAAGACAATACTGACCTTGATGGACCAAATGGTCTGATTTGGAATAAGGCGACTTCATGTGTACTTGTGTGCAGGACCAGGCACAATAATTGCAAGTCATGGACAGCGGTTTGGGTTTGCCCTGCCAGCAAAATCCCCAGCCTGCTCCTGTATTGGATAAACACCAAGACCATGCCAGCTTCCCCAACTCTCTCAGGGCCTTTGGGCCACCATACTGCAAGGGTTATGGGTGGCACCAGACACTGCCATGCAAATTCCCTTGCAGAACTCGCAGAGTAACGGCTGCCTTGGGATGCAATAATAAACACACGTGGAGCGCAGGAGTGGATTGGAAAGTGAAAATGGCCCTGCAGCAACACAAGCAGCGTTGGCCCTGCAGCACGACAAGCCAGTTCTTCAGGGACACTCAGCTCAGTGGAGCAGCAATGGACATTAGTTCAACCATTTCATTCTCCTCCAAAGTGGGCAGAAGGCAACTGATGAGCTGACCCCGCTTGTCACGGCTGAAGGGTCTGAGCCAAGTGGCTCCTGAGGAATTGGCAGAGATGATGGGGCGTGGCTTTGCTTGCTCTTGGCCACCAGTAGCCCTCCAGCACAGTGACCGACCAGGAAATTTTCCTGTAACTTAAATTGCCAGTTCGCCCCTGGTAGAGTGAATGGCTGCTGGTGTTTCAGTAGGATTGCCAGCCCCCAGGTACTAGCTGGAGATCTCCTGCAATTACAACTGATCTCCAGATGATAGAGATCAGTTCCCCTGGAGAAAATGGCCGCTTTGGCCATTGGACTCTATGGCAGTGAAGTCCCTCCCCTCCCTAAACCCCGCCCTCTTCAGGCTCCGCCCTAAAAACCTCCTGCTGATGGATAGGGGGGACCTGGCAACCCTATGTTTCAGTGGTGTGGAGACCATTATGGCTAAGATTTCCAGACCCAGCTATCCTGCCTGAAGCATAAACAGACACGGGTGCAAGAACAGCAGCACCTTCCACCCTGATGCTTAAAGGGCCCATTCACTTCTTTTTTCTCTACTGCTGCTGTAGTGCACATTTAGAGGCCCACTAGCTCATGATCCAAATCTAGCAACCCTTTTTAACCCTGATCTTTTAATTTGCTGCAGGTGTTCAGTGGCTCAGAGGACTGGACCCCAATTCTCATGGGGCCAGGGATACCATGTACGGTAGAAATGGCAGAAGGAAACATGTCTACTATTTGATAGAATTTAGGATTGGAAGTTAAAGAGAGGGGCACACTAAGAGCATCTGTAGTTTGGCATTCCTTCCAATTGCTTCCTCCCCCCGCCCCCAGCTGTTTTTAAACTGTTTTTAAACTGCCAATACAACTCCTAGTCCTGCCCAACATCTCACTGTGGGACTTTTCCTGCCCGCAGACACTCACCTCAGAAGCCAGCGTTTAAAACATATACATATACATTTATCATTCTTAAGAAATGGTACAGTAATGCCTAGATGCATTCTGCCTTTATGACCCTAATACAGCTGCGTCAGGCCAGGCCAGCTTTTGGGGGGAATAACATTGTGTCTGTAAGAGTATTTCTTCTTACATTCAAGAACTTAACATAGCTTAGTGGGTGGCTAAGATCATGAGCAAGCCCCGTGGCACAGAGTGGGAAGCTGCAGTGCTGCAGTCCAAGCTCTGCTCATAACATGAGTTCGATCCCAACAGAAGTTGGTTTCAGGTAGCCGGCTCAAGGTTGACTCAGCCTTCCATCCTTCTGAGGTCGGTAAAATGAGGACCCAGCTTGCTTGGGTAAAGGGAAGATGACGGGGGAAGACATTGGCAAACCACCTCATAAACAAAGTCCGCCTAGGAAACGTCGGGATGTGACGTCACCCCATGGGTCAGGAATGACCCGGTGCTTGCACAGGGGACCTTTACCTTTAAGGTCATGAGCAGGAAGGTCTTGGGTTCAAATCTCACCTCAGCCATGAATGTACTGGAAGACCTGAGAGCTGGAGGCAACCCTATACCTCTCAGCCTGAGGTCCCTAATCCACAATAAAGAGATAATACTGCTGGTTTACCTGATAAGAGTAATGTAGGGATTCCTGAGAGAATGTGCTCTGAATACTACATAAGGCAAATTATTATTATTAGTTCCATGGCCCAGCAGATGGTCATGCTATTGGGACAAATTATACCTAGCTAAGAGAGCATCCACTGCCCTTACTAGCTTATATACAGTTCCCATGCAGGTATGTCCTTCTTAAAGGTAAAGGTAGAGGTCCCCTGTGCAAGCACCGGGTCATTCCTGACCCATGGGGTGATGTCACATCCTGACATTTTCTAGGCAGACTTTGTTTTATGAAGTGGTTTGCCAGTGCCTTCCCCAGTCATCTTTCCTTTACCCCCAGCAAGCTGGGTACTCATTTTACCAACCTTGGAAGGATGGAAGACTGAGTCAACCTTGAGCCGGCTACCTGAAACCGACTTCCGTCGGGATCGAACTCAGGTTGTGAGCAGAGCTTTTGACTACAGTACTGCAGCTTAACACTCTGCGCCATGGGGCCTATGTCCTTCTTACAGAGCTGAAACCCAGACACCACAATCCAGAGCCATGCCAGCTCCCTATTGTGCTGAGGGATGTTATTTCACAAGCAGGCTGTCGACTCCCATTCCTTTCAAATGGATTTACTGGCAGACCTGCCCACAAAATAGGGGGGCAGTTTTTTGTGGCCAGGGAGCAGAGGCTCCATTTGCACCCTGGAGCCTCACATGCCACAAAACGTTTTCCAGTCCAGCATCCCTGAAACAGAAGATCCAACATATTATTCTCAAATAAGTATTTAGCCCATAGTCTCAAAAATCTGACGACAGGGAAATACCCTTCCAGAGAAATTTATTTGAAAATCAGTTGTAAAAAGTCAGCCTGAAAATTTTTAGAGTTGGAGTGAGGCCAGGCTTTGAATCACGGCGTCTCCAGTTCGCCAAAATAAACCATCAAACTTATCATAGAAATGTCTCTTTCAGCATTTTATTTCCATTTTACAAATAACTTTTTATGTTGACAAACATTTCCTAAAGAGAAAGTGCTGGTATTACAGTACATGAATGACGTTTTGGCTTACTTGTTGCATTTTGTTGGACAGAATTTCTGTCCAACATTGGGAGGCAGAATTTCCTGTAGGTTGGTTGTCTTCTTCCTTTCGTTGTCCCTGTCCCACTGCTGTTTGTGTTCCCATTTAATATCTCTTCCTTTGAGTTGCAAAATCAAATCAAATACAAAAGGAAAGACAAGTCTACCTCTAAAATTACTGCTTATAATAAATCTTTGAAGCACATTTGTAATAGAACTACAGAGCATGTTTCGTTAATCGGATGTTCCCTCTCTCTGTTCCCTCAATGATGATGACAATTTTATACTCACTGGCCCATAGGCCTACTGACATCAGTGAGTCTGCTCACAAATAACCACTATGAAGAGTGCAGTCACAAGAGATTATTGTTTCCTCATATGACCTTCAAGAAGGGAACACAAAGGATAACTCTCCACTTGTCCAACGGATTTATTTTAATGTGATAAAACAAACAATGTATGCTAATAATCCTTGGAGACTATCATCATTTTGACAGTAGGGAAGAAAAATATTTGCTCTCCACCAGGTGGTGTTTGTACACTCTGTATTATGAAATGTTCGTTTTCAGCACTGCAAATGAAGGAAACTGAGGAACAGCTGATACTTCAAAGTGGAGAGGCTTTTCTTCCTGCGCATGGACTTTC
The DNA here is from genome assembly GCF_029931775.1 of Euleptes europaea. Classification (NCBI taxonomy): domain Eukaryota; kingdom Metazoa; phylum Chordata; class Lepidosauria; order Squamata; family Sphaerodactylidae; genus Euleptes; species Euleptes europaea. The sequence goes on along the minus strand of NC_079316.1, from coordinate 60,027,719 downwards.
AACTCTTAGTTTTTATGAAAAGTAATCTGAAAGTCTTCACTTTGCTGGGAAACAGACTTCTCATGCGGTGAACTCAGCTGAAATTCAGAACCGCTAAACTGAATCCTACCACTCCACTCAGACATATGTGAAGTCTTACTCCACCCCAAGAAGCCTCACTCTGGTGGAAGAGGTTCTTCCTCTGGACTGAATTAAATAAAGGTAAAAGTCCCCCTGTGCAAGCACCGGGTCATTCCTGACCCATGGGGTGATGTCACATCCCGACATTTCCTAGGCAGACTTTGTTTACAGGGTGGTTTGCCAGTGCCTTCCCCAGTCATCTTCCCTTTACTCCCAGCAAGCTGGGTCCTCATTTTACCGACCTCGGAAGGATGGAAGGCTGAGTCAACCTTGAGCCGGCTACCTGAAACCGACTTCCGTCAGGATTGAACTCAGGTCATGAGCAGAGCTTGGACTGCAGTACTGCAGCTTGCCACTCGGCTCCATCTGGACTGAATTAGGAGGATACAAAACTTTGCATTTCGCACTGGCCTCCCCCGCACCCCGCCACACCATGGGGAAAAAAACCCAACACCGAATTAGGTGGGTAAACCTCCAAAATATTGGCTTGGATACAAAAATCCCTGTGCTCAAGCAGAAGGCACAACTACACAAGTGAGAGGTTGCCTTCCCCCCCCCCTTTCCCTCTCCCTATGGCCTGCTACATAGTCTCCCAAAAGCCACCACAAAGGGTTTAGGAATAGTACCCAATACAGTGGAAGAAGGGATCCACAGCAGGAGGAAGTAGTAATTCTCTCAGGCACAAGTCCTTTCTTCTTGCACACTAAGCTTTTTGGATCCCAGCCTTTCACATCTTCTAGGATGGGCTTCTAAGTTAAAGAATCTTAAAGGCTTGGAGCTGCATTTTCTTCTGTGGTTGCTTCTGACCAACCAACTTTCACCTGAAAATATAGTAAGTCTTGAATTTCTGAGCTTATTTTTAAGAGAAAGGGAATACAACCCCAGAACTACAGGTACTGGAACATCCTGAACTCCTTAAAAGACACACTTCCTTGCAAAAAGTCAACTTTGAGGTGACCGCAGAAAGTTTGGTTGGGCTGGCAAGCTCAGAAACAGCAACTCTGCTGAAGAGGGAAGTAGAAACCTGTGGGCTCAGTTGCCCAAACCACAAACCAACTTAAACTATTTCAGCCCCTCTTCGGGTTGGGAAATACCTGGAGATTTTGGGGGCGGAGACTGAGCAGGGGGGTTGGAGAGGGGAGGGACTTCAATGCCATAGAGTCAATTTGCCAAAGTGGCCACTGTAACAGCAGGAGATTTCCTGGAGGTTGGCAACTCTAGCCCCTCTCATTTCAATCCGCTTATTTTGTACAGAGGAATGGGGGGGGGGGAACCAACTAGTATAATATTTCGGATTGATCCAATGTTGATAAGAAAACACACTGGAATATGAGCTTTCTTAAACCCAAAGCTTCTCATGGTTTCCCCAAGAGAGATTAGTGCAATAAAAGGAATGATCTTTCTGAAAGAAAAAATAAATTTGTCATTATTCTCTAGTTTCAAAATGGAAACAAGTGGCAATTTATAAAACCATTTTTTAAAATGTAAATATTGTGCCGTTTTATGTAATCAGTTGAGGATAGTTTCTAAAGGGGGAGGAACCACACAGGTTTTGCATACACAGCCCAAAGGAGGTATCTGTACAGCACATGGGCTCCTGTTGGAATACTGAAAAGCTTTTCATTTTTAAGCATACCCGGTTATTTGCCACAGGTCTAATGCTGTTGGATAGTGTGTTTTTCCCTGCCCTCTCCTACCACCACATTGTGGTGCATTGACACAGTTGCAGCAAGTGGGTTTTCTCCGTTGTTGTTGTTTTTCTCTATCTTTCCCAAACCTGCTTTGTGGTGAAATTTTGGGAAAGATCACAGCAAAGCGTGGATGGTTGCCATGTGGGAGGGGAAAGTTCAGGTTTTCCTAGTTCTGCCAACATGGCCGCCATTTTTCCTGTTCACATGTCTAAAATAAATGAATGGCAGTTATACGTTCCCCCACTACTGGCTTTAAAAAAATTGCAATTGAATATCATTATAACCATCTGTGAATTGGGTTCTTTGAATTCCAAAGATTTTTAAGGGAACTCTCTAGCCCCTTTTGTTGTGGAGATATAAAGGGAAAGACATATCTCTGCAAAAGGGAGACTATTAAAAAAAGAAAGCTGGGAATTCAGAGAATCTGAGACACAGATAATTATATCATGATAATAATTAACAATATGAAATTGCTGATTTTATGGCTGCTGTCAGATGACTGGGCCAAGGTAACCGTGGGGAAACCTGCCACATGGAAGCCCCATTGCTGCTGCACTGCATTGGCAGCCGTGGCAGCAGCAGGAAAACCGCACAAGCCTATCACCATGTGGAGAACACCCAAGTACCATGATCTTCAAATATTAGATTTGTTCCTTAAGGATTTTATTTTATTCCTCTGAGTCTTTACTCTGCTTCAACCAAACAGCAAGGCTCCAGCATAATGAATATCAACATATGTCCTTAGCTTTCCTAATTGTTTCGTTACCATACTAATGACCCCATGTTTTCATGTCATTGTTTCGCTAGTGAAACAAACACACACTCCCCAGTGCCAGTAGGTAGAACACATACCTGCACAAGCACAGTTCAACACGCAGAGGGTTATTACAGGTCACCTCTCCCACCTACATGTTTTCACAGAAGTAACAGAAGGAATGCAGAAGCCTTACTGTGGCAGCTATTGCGTCTGTGCATATCAGATTGAACCAATAAACACACATGGAAGTGGGTTGTTGCATATGAAACTGTTGCACAACAGGCTGCTGCTTGCAGTTTTAAAAGTTCACTTCAAACCCGACAGCAATGTACATATAACCATATGCCAAAGGAACCCCAGATGCAGCAATCGGCAAACAATGTTGTGTTCCAGCCATTCTGTATTTACAGATGCAGGTTAGGGCAGTTGCATACATCTGCAGCATTAGGGTTACCAGCTCCAGGCTGGGAAATACCTGGAGATTTTGGGGGTGATGCCTGAGGAGGGCGGGGTTTGGAGAGGGGAGGGACTTCAATGCCATAGTCCAATTGCCCAAGCGCCCATTTTCTCCAGGGGAACTGATCTCTGTCGCCTGGAGGTCAGTTGTAATAGTGGGAGATCTCCAGCCACCACCTGGAGGTCTGGAATTCAAAAGGGGAAGAACTCGTGCTGAATTCAGGATTGAATAAAAAACAAAGCAGGTCATTTGGTTAGCCATTAGTGCGGTTTGTTTTTTATGCACCACCTGGAGGATGTCAACCCTATGCATCATGCAAAGGAGCCACCTCATTCAAGATTGCAATAGCTTTTCAATCTGGTTTTCTCAGTCCTGAACACTTTGTGTACCTGGGTAAATCATAGTGAATTTGCAACCAATTTTGCCCTTTGAACCCAATCCAAATTCTCATGTTAGCAGGCAGGCTCCATAGGCTTTAAGATCCCACCGCAGATTTGCTGTGAGATGACCTCAGCATGTGTTGATGGCTAAGACAGTAACAAAAAGAGTGTGAGGGCAATTCTCCCCAATGACTAGCTTCTCAGAAAGCAGGCAGCATGGGAGTCATCTCATGAGCTCAAGAGGGAGGGGCCCAGCAGCCCATTCAAGGGGCTTGGGTGCCCTCTTTATTATTTCATCATCTCATGGCAACAGGCAAAAACAACAGGATACTTTTGCCCATCGTTCAGAAATGAGGCTTGTCAGAACTCCCTTTCCCATGCGTGGAAATCGGTCCTTGGAGTTCAACCCTTTTGCTGCTCACTTCTGACGAGTGCACCCAAGGTGATGGAGAAAACAACGCTGCTTTCTATTCTCACAAACCGCATGAGGCAATACGTAAGACATCTCTTGTGCCAGGCCCGCAGTTCTGAATCTGATTACCCTCTCAGACCACAGCAGGCAGAGCTCTCAACCAGCCCGTGCGAGTTTTGCAGCCGTGGTTGCCACAGGCTGAACGAGCTGTGCACTTGCAGACAAAACACAACCAAAGTCTGCCCAAGCGGCTTGAGAACGTCACCCGTAAGAACAGCTTTTCCCGCAAGGACTGGGGCATCCTGTTCTGAACTGTGTGTGCCACAGGTACACAATTGCCTCAGCCTACGGAAACTCGCCGGGCCTCACTAAAAACTGGCATGCGATGAGAAGACTGTGGCAATCTGTTCTGAGTCTGACTTTACAAGGAGAGACATTGATCAACACCGTGATTCTTCTGGAATAGCAATAAAGGGAAAGGGCTAGGTAAAGCAGGGAGGCTGCAAGACTACACCTGCCAAGCCGACCCACATAACTCAGGGCCCAGGTCAATCTGTCCCTCCCTTGCTTGATCCAAGCAAATGGCATGGGGGATGGAAAGTAGATCAGACACTGGAACAACCTAGTACAGGAGGAGGAAAGATGGAAGACTGCTGCCATCTTTACTCAGGGGAACAAACACAAGCCAAAACAGTGTGTATAGCTTTGCCCCCCAAACCCACCCCCCATCTACACTCCAATATTCATATCACACTGTTGGTATTGTGAGAGATCCTAGCCCTTGCATCACATGACTATCAGAAAACTTGTTCACTTTCCTCCTCAAACCCTAGGGATTAGAAACTTATTTTTAAAAAATAACATCCTATAAATTCTCATGCTATCTTTCACACAGTTAGGCTTTCAGTCTTGCCCCAGCTACTTTTCTAAGTACAGTCTGGCAGAGTATTTCTATTGGCTCCTCCTAGCTCAGCATTACCTCACAATATTGCCTATTGTTCCAGCCAAACTGGCAGTTTGTGACCTGCCCTGTTTTCCCTACAAACAGAAAACACAATGCAGCACTTCTCGCCCATCCCAAGGGCAAGACGTGGAAAGTGTTCTCTCTCATTGCAAAAGGCATAATCTATTTGGCTTTACAGCCCTTCTCTCCATAAAGAGCCTTGGAGACTGACTCAGTGCTTTGGGCTTGGCTACAGCTATTAGTGAGTCCCTGAAGATGTGTATTGCTTCACATAGCACAAATCAATAGGGGGGAAAAAACTCCTTTTGAAGATGACAAGGAGGCAGCAGGATTTTGAAATCACGTCTTTCCTGCGTGTAGCCTGGAAGCCCATGTCATTTTGGCTTGGGCAATTCTTGGCTCTTTCAAAAAACACACAGACAAAAGGACTCTGTCTCACATATCCAAGGGCACATCTGCAGAATTCTCTGATGCCCAGCCAGAAGCAGTAGATCCAGAAAGGAACGAGAGGAGACAGTTCATACATTGATGTATGAAGTCGCAGGTTCAGTCTCTACTAGTGGGACCAGCAGAGGAGACCTTTGCCCAAGATCTTGGAAAGAAGGTGCTGGTCAGCATGAACAGTCCAGAGCTAGCCAGGATAATGACCTAGCTCATTATAAATCATCTCTTTGTGTTCTGTATTCTTAGGTGCTAACTCTGGAAAAGGCTGTCGGTCCACCCTCCTGGACCATCTCCACCCCCACAGGGGAAAGCTGGCTTTGCATCAGAAAGCCTTGGCCTGCAGTCTCTGGCCCACCAGGGTGTGTTCCTCTCTCCCACTCCCAATGAACTGCATGGACCGGCATTACGATATGGTTTACTGAAATAAACACTGTGGGGAAGGACCCTGCGTTATGATCACTTTATTATAAACCTTGAGTTTGTGAAGGAAAAAAGACGTGTAGGGAAGCCTAGGTCAATTCAATCTGCTTAGAACAAGCTTGATTTTTATGGCCAGTCTTTTGATGCTCGGGGGCATCATACCTTCTGTGAGGACAGGAGTGGAAACACAAATGATTATCTTGACATTGCCTTTATAAATTAACTCGCTATTGACTTAGCTTCACTTTTTGGTCAATCACTAGCATACATGGGATAGTTCTGTTATTCTCTAATTTGGCAGAAACTCAAGTGTTCCTTCATCCATAGCATAAAACAGATATGATGAACACCATGTTTCAGGGCGGGAAGAGAGCCTTAACCCTTCAATTCAAGCTCAGTTTTGCTAACTGAAACCAGATGACCCACACTGCTATTAGCACTGCAAAGGAAAAGTCTTTTTTTTAAAAAACTACCCCTTTAAATTCTAATTCAAAAGATCAGTTTCAATTACACATACGCATGAAGCGGCCTTATACCGAGTGAGGCCATTGGTCTACCAATGTGAATATTACCTACTCTGACAGGCAGCAGTAGTCCAGTGTTTCAGGGAGACATGTTTCACATCCTGTTATCTGTTCCTTCTTTAACAGGAGATGCCAGGGACTGAATCTGGAAACTTCTTTCAAAACATCAGATGTTCTACTACTGAGCCAAGGCCCTGGCAAATCAGAGCGGAGACTGAAGGGTAGGGTTGCCAGGTCCCTCTTCTCAACTGGTGAGAGATTTTGGGGGCGGAGCCTGAAGAGGGCGGGGTTTGGGGAGGGACTTCAATGCCATAGAGTTCAATTGCCAAAGCGGCCATTTTTCTCCAGGTGATCTGATCTCTATAGGCTGGAGATCAGTTGAATTAGCAGGAGATCTCCTGCTACTACCTGGCAGGTGGCAACCCTACTGAAGGGTCCTTATCCAAATGATGGTCACATGTGCATGCAATTTACCTTTTGTCCGTTACTTTTATATATGATGTTTACCCCATCTTTTTGTACGTAGAATTGCCTCCGTCTCAGGTATGTCATTGGTTCAAGTGCAGCATTGCCAGAACTACTAGCAACACACACTACCAGCAGTATGGCTGACTCAAGATGTGTAATCTACGATTATTTTCTCACAGAGGATGATAGACACAAAATTAGGAAGCTGGGACCAAAGTATTCCCTCTTTCTTAAAAAGCCAAGGGTGTGAATGGCAATTATTTGACCCCTCCCTTTGCCCTGCCACCCGAGGGATGGGTGGGGCTGAGTATTGCAAGCACTGCAAGCTTTATTGTATGTGAGCTTAACTTATTTACGTTCCACTCTTCTATCCAGGATTTCCAGGCCAGCTTACAGTCAACCTTAAAAAGGGAAATTCAACAAAAATCACATAAGCAAGACACATAGACAGCAACCTTCAAAAAGAAGCACTGCAGCTAAATTATATCAAAAGCACAGCAACATGTCCAAGACCAAAGGCACCAGTTTCACTTTATAGCAAAACACTAACAACGCATGCCAAATGTCCTATGACAAGGCATTCCATAAATTGTCACAGAAAAGGCCTTTTCATGCACAGCTACCTACCCCACTTCAAATGGGAGGGTATGTATAGCCTTTGGTTATGACACAAATGGCTAGAGTAAGTTTGTATGAGAGAATGTGGGCCTTGAAATACCCTGGCTCTAGACCCTTCAGGACTTTACCCATCCAAATCAGCACTTTGTATTGGGCCAGGAAAGTACATGAAAGCCAATTCAATTCACCTGTGAAAAATTGAATTATATTCTTGGGATGCACACTGTGCAGTCTGAACTTTACTCACTGTGACCCAACCCAAGCCATACCATATTCATTAATAACGGTAAGACTCTGAATCCAAACAAGAATATTCATTCAGGAGGTGGGAGCCTTCTGATCTGATAGTTATGATGGTGTGCTGTGCTATTGGCACAGGGAAGACAGGGAGTTACTTAACATCAGCAGTGTTTGTGTGAGACACTGACTTTACTAACAGGATCATCGCTGCTGGTATTTTTATAACCAGGGTTTCCACTTCATTCCATCACATTGCTGACTTCGGGAGGCCTTTCTGATTCAATATAACTACAGATTGTGGTTGCTATTTGGTAGCTGGGGCTGTACACACAGGCAGAAGAAATGTTTTGTTCGCATCCACTGGCAGACAGACAGGGCAAGCATGGGGGGGGTAGAGCGTGCTTTCTCAGAAAGGCAGGCAGTGCTAGCCTGCCAGCATGCCCTGCAGGAGATAAATATGCTTAAATGTATCTGCTAGCAGATAGGGCGAGAGATCAAAAAGTAAGGCACAAACGTGGGGGAGAGGCTGTGGCTCAGTGGCCCAGACATGACCTGTTAAAAGGACCATGCAGATGTTTTGAAATCCCTCAGCCAGACCATGGACAGCCACCGCCTATCAGAGTAGAAAATACGCCCTTGATAGACCAAGAGCCTAGCTCAGTAAAAGGCACCTTCCTTCGTGTGTCTATGTGCAAGTCCCATTACACCCTGGCAAAAGGCAGCCCATCTGCCTTTCTGACAGACTTCAGGGGCAAGAGGCACCCCAGTTATATAGTATACTTACATATTGTACTTTCAGGAGCTTCACTGAGAGGTCAATGATCAGGAAGGGCCAAATCACACCTCTACAAAAAAAAGAACCACTGACTAAGGAGCCAAGACTTCGTGTCATGTAAAAAGCCCTGTGCTGTTACAAGTCACTCTCTCCTCAGCTGCTATCAGCCTAGTAGGGGGGAAAGGCAGACAAGCAGGGGCGAAGGTGGGAATCTATTTGAAATATGATTAAGCAGTCACATTTTGGACCAACTGCCATTTCTAAACATTATTCAAACACATGTAGAGTCTGTTCCAATAATCCAGAGTGGATGCCTCTAAGATATACTAGAAATGCTGCTGCTTTGCATTCCCTAGGCTCAGAATACAAGCTTCAGTAGCTTGTTAACACACACCTTTAATATGAATTGTATACCTAAGCCAGCGAACTACCCTCGCTCTTTCTACTCCATCTAACCCAGCAACTTGCTTTTTTTAATGTCTAGCATTCCAGGAAATGCCTTTTCAGGTAGCCAAATATCTTGGCCATTGCCCAACTTGGTCATCATCCAACTCATCAACGACAGTGTTAGGGTTGTGTTAGCCGAATTGCTCCTTTATATGGGGAAATTAGCTGAGCAATCGGTAACTATGTATTTATATAGCAGTATCGCACTCAACTATACCAGAATCCGTTTAATGAGACGTTTGAATAAAGACAGAGACTAGAAGTTCCAAATTAAACAGTGTTTATGTATTCAAGCATTCAAATGGTGCAGCACAGACATACAAGAGGCTAAGAAATAACAGAGAGTAGTACAGAGACGTTTGCCAATGTGGCAGGAGAGCGTTGACCCAATATTTACCTTATCTAGAAGAGGTGGTGTCCAATTCACGTAGACTAATAACAGATTGAAAAGGAAGACCGAGATGGGGGGGGGGGTTCCCGTAGACTTGACCAGCAAGGCGGGGGAGGGAGCGTGGTAAGGCTGCGCAGACCAAACCAACAGAGTAACGGCAAAGGTGCCAGGAAAGACCTAAGGTGTCTTGAATGGGCCAGGGGCATCCCAGTTATACTATTTTCTTGGGGCGGGAAGAGGGATTTTACCCCTCCCAGGTTCCCAGGTGACAAAAGGTGACAGAAGGATTAAGCTGTGTCTACCGGGGAAGGGTAGTGAGAATTTGGAAATCTATTATAATTCCAATGGCTTTCGCAACCCGAGATGGTCAGGAATCTCTCTGCTGATGTGATTTACATTCAGGAACAATAGGTGCGATCTGTGCAAATGTCCTGGGGTCTCTGCAGCTGGACAGGAGAGATGACTCATCTGGATATCAGGATTACTGCTAACGACCCATTGAGCAACGGAGGAAGTTGGGAGGGGGAGCAGCTCGCATTGAGTACATGGCTGTCAGCTCTCTGCGAAATGGCTGCTACTGGAACAGAGGTTTGCAAGAACATGGCTCCTCTCAGGTTCACAAGAGACGGCCCTTTGCATCTGGTCCCTAGTGGCTGGTTGCTCGGGCTGAGAGCGGCTGTGTCAGCTTCCAAATGAACCGCGCCGCGACCGCCCAGTCGCGTTTGGGGCAGGCGCGCGGCTGGAAAGCAGTCAGTGCGCTTGCATACCGGGTTGCCAGGTCCAGTCCTGGAGATTTAGGCAGGCCCGTATGCTATCAGTTGCCAACTCAGGAAACTCCTGGAGATTTGCCTGGGGAGGATGAAGGTTGTGCAGGGGAGGCAGCTCAGTGGGGAAGTGATACCATAGATTCTGATCTCTGCTTCTGCCATCTCCTCCGGGGGAACTGATCTCTGTAGTCTGGAGATCAGCTGTAATTCCGGAAGAAATCCAGGCCCCACCTTGCAGTCGGAAACTACACAGAGGAGGAACTTTCTGCCCCTTCACGTATCTGATGCATTGACTACAAGGTGATTGGAAGTAATTGTGGGGAGGCAGAGATTTATGGGCAGGGTCCAGGAATTAAGGGCAATTGGAGAACTCTTTGAGCAGATTATTTTCTTAAGTGTTCCCCAAATGTCACAAATCACGGGGCCCTTTCACATGCGTCTAGGGCGTTCACTCATCTTTATAGAAAATCATGGCCTGATTTGTCTGTCTAGGCAGGTGTGCAGATGGCATATCAGCCAAATGTGAAAAGGAAGATACCCTGGCTATTTTCAGAAGTGCTCCCATATAACATTCAGGATGTTTTCATCTCTTGAGCACAAATATGAGGTCTACACAAGGGTTTAGGTTTGCTCAGTGCTAATTTAGACAGAATGGTAATAGTTCTTAGAGTGGCCAGCAAGTCTCTTAAAGAAGAAAGAGGATGAACTGGAAGAATGTGATGCATGGGTGGACAGATGGTACATTTTCTCTATTTCTTGCTGCAGTACCCAACTAAGGATATTGGGTGTACACAGAAGAGTTCTGGTCACTTATTCTTTTTCTCACCACTTTCATAAGCTGTCCTTATATTGTCAGAGTACGACATAGGTGTCTTTTGCACTCCTTAATCTGCTTACCTGCATTGTGGACATCCAGGGAAGTGGAATGAAATGGCAATGGCTGCAGATCTGGTGGAGTGTTCAAGAAAGGAGGTGCGGGCACAGCCCTTAAAACAAGGTTAGATGTGGGACAGAGAGATTGCTGCTTGAGATAAGGAAAGTATCAAGGAACACTGCAGCCATGCTTCTCCCGCTTTTCTAAGGTGAAGTGGCTTACCAGAGCTACGGTAAGAAAGACAGGAAGGCACGGCTGAAGTCTTCTCTGCCCTTTCCCACCACAACTCACCCCAAATGCAAGAATTTTGAAGCTCAGGAATGAGGATTCCAAATTGTTAACATGGCACCACCAGCAGAGCCAAGTAGGTGCAAACATCTAGCCCGAGCAGGTCTCTGGACCATATTGAAAGTGACAGTATTGAGACCTGCAGTATCCCGGGCTAGCGCTGACAATGCAGCCATCAAGCATCAAGACAGTGACCTTTTAGAAATAGCACAAGAGAACAGAGAGTAGCATGAAAATGAGGGCGAGATGGGATGATTGAATTTTTTTACCAAAAATAGATTGTAGCCTGATGTCACAGGAAGAGGGAGAATGTCTAACAAATGTTAAAAATCAAAAGAGCCTAATAGAGATTCAGCGTTTGGAACACGTTACACAGCTCCCCATTCCTCGTGCACTTCTTGGGCCCTGCCTCCCACTCCCTCCACTGCAGACAAAAATATCCTCCACATCAAATCACACACAGATCACAAGTGCCAGCCTTTCAAAAGAGTGAACTGTATCAATGTGCATATTTTACTTTTTAAAAACTGAATACATTAATACTTCTCAATGGAAACCCACATATTTCCTCATTTTTCAGACATTGTGTTCTAATCATGTGGAAGCAAGAGGCTACTGGGGATCACTAGGCCTAAAATACAGGCAGGATAAAAAATTGCCTTTTGATACCATCCAGTTACAGTTGGGGTGGTGTGGCGCTCACGTCTTCCCGACATGCATCAGACTGGATGAATTTCACAGATCCGCTACAAGCTCGTCCACTTGAAAACAGTTGTAAGCTATGCAGTCTGATAATTAAATGGCACCGTCTCGAACAGCCATCTGTTCTCTCCAAGATTAAGGAGCCAGAGCACCATCACTCGACTGACACTGGTTTCAAAGCTCCGGCTGTCAAAACAGCTTGCCTGCTGCTAAATGCCACTGAGTAAATCACACTGAACAACAACCAGCTCCTTGGTTTTCAGTGGACAACACAACGTTGTCATTAGAGCACAGAGCAAGTAATACCAGGGCTCCTTTCTGCCCACTCCTTCCTCTGACCCCTCTTCTCTTTGAGCCTTCCAGTTTGCTAGTGTAGGCGTAGTAGCCTCCGTTGAAATAAATGTGTTCTTCCCTATGACATTGCAGCGTCCCTCAATAATTTACTAAGGAACATGACTTTCAAATGGTTTCCTTCATCCTTCCTCTCTCTCTCAGCCTCACCTTCTCTCAAGAGCAGAACCATTACTAGAAAATTCCCTTTCTTTTCCACTTATTGCTTCCTTCTCTCATGTCCGCTTGCTGAATGGTACTAATCCCTGACTATACCAGGAACTTCCCTTTGTCTGTTAAGTGCTCTTAAGCTGTACCCAGAACAGTTTTCACCAGTTTTCATCTATTGTCTTAGGTACGGATCATAGGTATTGATCTTTTGTGTATGGCAAACTTGTAGAATTGTGAGTTTTTCTGAACCTGTAGCTGTTCAAATTCAGGATCTTATCTTGCGTTTTCATTTCTAAATAAAGTGTAATATAACCATCCTAAAAATTACCCCATAGAGAACCAAGACTATGAATACACTTAAGAGTGGTTGACTGCTCAATTAATAATAGTGACATTTATATACGTATGGTATCTGAGAGACCTTTCCACCGATTATAATGGGTGTCAGTGATATGCTACTGGATAGCATCTAGCACAAAATACAGAAAACATCATGCTCTTCCCAGCATGCAAAAAGGTAGAACCTAATATTTGCCAAACCTTGTTCCCATTGAAATCAGCATTACACAGACTTCCGAGGAAGGCCTGTTCCCAGCATTGACTCATGCTACTTTCTGCAGCCCACCCGCATTTGGCCAGCTACACAACAGGGGAGGGGGGGCAGCAGACTCCAATTTGGGTGGTGAAGCATATTTAAAAGAAGAGGGATGGAGGCAGATCATGCCTTCAGATCTGCCTGCTCTCACATGAAGCTGCCTTATACTGAATCAGACCATGGGTCAATCAGTCTGTACTGTCTCCTCAGAATGGCAGTAGCCCTCCAGGGTCTCAGGCAGAGGTCCTTCACATCACCTACTGCCAGATTCTTTAACTGGAGATGCCAGGGATTGGACCTGGGACCTTTTGCATGCCAAGTAGATGCTCTGTCACTGAGCCACAGCCCCTCCCCACAAATTCAAAAGTTTGCACAGAGTGTTATTTCAGATTATCTTAAAAAGTACTATCTGACTTTGTTTTTTGCTATGGACCAATGCAGTTATGTACTTTTGGTCTACAACTGAAAACAAAAATAATTTGACAGTGAAGCAATGAGCAACTGAGACTAGTCCACTCCTCACTCTCGGACAGGATAAAAAGCCCACTCCTCCTTTGGACTCCAAGTTTAACCAATAGGAGCACAGAGCAGTGGGAAACACTTTCAACCAAAGGTGATTTGTAGTCAAAATGTTCTGCAAAAGCCATACACATCAGATCACAGAATAGGAAGACAGAAACTAATTTCTCTTAAATAAATCCTAACTAGAACCGACTTAGATTTTGATTCTTTAAATATACTTACATTCTCCCTTTTTGTAAATTGGCCAACAAGCAATTTGTATCCTGTTTGCAGTACTTTGAACTGTGCTATACAGAAGGCTTTAATATGGTTCAGGGACATCAGTCAGTCATGATTTTGATAGTGAGAATAAGAACTAGAACCTCAGCCTTTCTATACGTGTATGGTAGGTCATACTTCTATACATGCTTTTATGTGCCTGCATCTGAAACCTGGTAATAGCCATGTTATGCTGTAACTGCTACATTTTAAGTAACTGCTATCTATCCTTGAATTTACTAAGAAGCTAAATTACAGAATCTATGTGCATAATTAGTAGGGCATACACTAGATTTCTCCAAAATATGTTAATGTCATAAACTGGAACCCCAGATGCCATTCCCTTCCCATACCCCATCTCACCTTTCTCATGCCTATACTAGCTGGGCTGTCATGCCTATACTAGCTGGGCTCTATGAAATGTTAATGACATGTTTTAGTTTCTTCACCAATTTTCTAAGAATAATAGTAATTTAAAACAATCTTATGAAAGCTTAGGATCCTAGGTGCCACATGGCAGACAAACACAACAGTCTTCCAATTCAAAAAATAAAATAAAAAGCAGTCAAGGAAGGCAGCAGTTTTGCCAGCCAATGTGCGGTGGCTTGCTAAACTTACCCCTCCCAGCTTACCCCTGGAGCCTGCTTGCTCTAAGTCATCCCCATACTTTTTGAAGCTGGGGACAGGTAATTTTAAATGGAAAAGATCACCTAGTCCCCTGCCATTCCAACAAAGCTACCACCTCCCAAGGCAGGGGCAACAGACTTCAGAAGGGGGACGGGGCAAGCCTAGGCAAGGTACAGGGGAAACTTTAGATCAAAGGGCCAAGACTCAAGATCAAAAATTAAAAAGCAGATCTTTGCCACATAGACACTTATTACACCTAACTATTACATCAAATGGAAGAAAAAATTCTGATCCACATTGCTAGAATTCTTCTACACTGAATGTATTCCTGTCTCTAGCCTTAAATTGTCAAGGCTTAAAGTATTCTGTCTCAGAGCCATGCATGACACATGCTGTGCTGCGTGTTAGGCCCTGGAAACCACACACCACCTAAACGATATTTTCACCCATTAAACCTTTAAAACATATCCAACATTTTTTTTTTTAACAAAAATGGCTTTATTACATGTTTTTAAGGGGCTCAGGGCATCACACGTGGATCCCCCCCCCTTCTATTCCTCACAAAAACAACCAGACTGTATCTCCTGGTATACTTCCAAATGCCAGCTACGTTCTTCTCTTGTGATGCACTCTTAGGAATGAATGGGAACAGTTAGCTCTTGGGCTATTTTGTTTGTAGATCCAGTCCTCTGGAACGGTTCGTTACAATGTGGTGGCAGGGCCTGTTTCTGGTAATAACAGGGGCCCCTATTTGGGTGGAAAGGTGGCATAGACGTGTGTAAAATAAATAAAAATATAAAATAAATATTAAAAATAAAAATAAAAAAAATTAAAGATATTAAACATTAACTGTTCTGTATTTGAGTGAAGGTGTTTAAAGTCACATTCCAAAGCACATTCTTGGCAAAGTTTGCAATGTCTTAAAAGAAACACAGTGAGTCTAACATGCCTACAGAGAACAAAGGTGAGGAAAGGGGCCAGAAGGGGGCCGACTCTATACTGATCCTACCTGGTGAACTTACAGGTAGACCAAGCCAAGGAGGCAGCCTAAGTCACTGAGTCCATCTTGTGATGCCTCACTGGCAGCTTGGGGAGGGTGTCGTCTCTTCAATGTTTATACCCATGTCCTGTGGCTGCTTTGCATCCGGGGAATTATATGTGTATACCATGTGCTTTATTCTTAAGCAAGATGAAACCATACCTCTTATATAGGCGACATCGTGTAAGCTTTAAATGTTGTCAAAACAATAGGCCACTGAAATGGGATTAACAAACAGATGAACGAGGCTTAATTTTCAGTCTTAACATATGACATCATGAAGGGTCGGCTTTTTGCTCTTTAAATCTACATTCAAAAATATTTGAATAGAAGGAAATTCCTGGTAAAAGGTAAAGGTCCCCTGTGCAAGCACCGGGTCATTCCTGACCCATGGGGTGACGTCACATCCTGACATTTTCTAGGCAGACTTTGTTTTACGAAGTGGTTTGCCAGTGCCTTCCCCAGTCATCTTTCCTTTACCCCCAGCAAGCTGGGTACTCATTTTACCAACCTCGGAAGGATGGAAGGCTGAGTCAACCTTGAGCCGGCTACCTGAAACCAACTTCCGTTGGGATTGAACTCAGGTCATCAGCAGAGCTTGGACTGCAGTACTGCAGGTTACCACTCTGCGCCACAGGGCTCTTCCTGACCAAATGTTTATCTTTTATTTTCAGCAAGGGTGGCATGTGTATCTGTTGTATTTTGTTTTCCTCGCAAACACTAAAACAAATACTGTTTTTAAGCATCAGAAGACACCAAAACACAGACATGCGAAGACACAAAAAGACACTAAAACCAGTTTCCACATAGTGAGTACCTCCGGTTCTGGCCATGGCATTTCGAATTATTTCTCAAGGAGCTCACTGCCATCTTCTAATGAGCACCCATGTCCCAGGCCTCAGTTGTCAGAAACATGGCCAGGAACATAAACACACGTACCAGAATATAATTCACACGTACCAGAATGTGCAGCAATACAGGATGTAAAGGAACTGTACAAGTTACAAATGGGCCAGAGATAATTCACTAAAGGAAGGCTGGTCTCTGGGGTCTCACTGTGACAAATATTATGTGGATGAGAACAAACTCAACGAAACACACATGGCGGGGGGGAATGGCAAATTTAAGGTCAAATTATGATTTTAAATACCAAGAGATGTCATGAAACCAAGTTTGAAAGACAGTGAGAATTTAGGAAACAGCATTCAAGGAAACCATTTAAGGGAATTCAATCATTTGGGGTTTTTTGCCCTGAATATATGTCGTAGAACAAATGCCTGTGTCCTTCACATATGTAATGGTATATGTACAATTTCCTGCATGAAAATTATATTCAGACAGGAAATACGACATGTGAAACAGCACTAACTGGTGCTAACCTTGAAAAATCCTCAGACTCAGCAGAAGCATTACACACACACTATTGCCTGATTTAACATAGCAAGACATTTCAGGGATGGAGACCTCAACTAAGGTGATGCCACTAAGATGCATAGCACTAGCCAGAGAACTACATACAGCACTGTAATGACCTATGAGCAATCTGCTGTTCCATACACCTCCGATTCAACCCACACAGAGGTGGTCAGGTTCTACAGAATACATCATATAAGCAATTTCCCCCTAAAACAATTAGCTGTTGTAATATAAGGGGGGAAAGCAGCCTTCAAGAGTCAGCCTACTCAATGAACCAATAAAGCATCAGGACTTCAAAAGAAGGAATATGAGAAACTAACCTTCACCTCCCCATAATGAATACAGGAGATAGGCCAAAATAGTATAATTAATAACTACTTAAATCAGGAAAAATAAGTAGCTGCTATGAAATGATTTTTCATTGTGATGGTTTCAACCCATATGAATAACTCTATATTAAGGTTATTTTCCATCAATATAATTCCTTTGCAAGTAGCACTCATCTTCCCAAGTCTTGATAAGTTTTAATAAATCCTCACAGTAGTCTGTGTTATTCTTGCTATATACCAGTGAGGAAACCTGGCAGAATTGATTTGCAAAAGGTCAGAAGTGGCACAAGAACAGCACAGGGAAGGACAGCAAAAGCAGAACTATTAATATCCGGTACTCTTCAGTGGTTTTTACACTTCAGCAGGTGTAAAAATCACAAGCAAAGATTCCAGCTTTGAAAGTGGCCAGGAAGACCTTACGCAAAAGTTTTAGAAACATAGCAATGTTTGAAGAATTCTAGTAGTTAAAAATTTAGTGACTTTTTTAAAAGAGCAAGAAAGAGAGAGGGAGAGGACTGATTTACATACAGGATTTTGGGGAGAAATAACCATGTTTCTCTCTCCCACGGAGACTCAATTTTTCCTTTAACTGTAATATCATCACATTACCTTGCAGTAAAGTTAAACATCTTTGAGTCATTTTGGGTTGTTTGTAAATGCACCCATTCCACGAAGAAGAACCAGACTAGTGATGGACTCAATGTAAATGCACCCATTCCATGCAGAAGAACCAGACTAGTAAATATGTGGACTCAATCCAAACTATCTTGAATAGGGTATTGCATATAGCCTGCAAAATATCTGGAAGGTACAGCAGTTTTCATATGCTTTGTTGGAGTAAGCTAACCCCAAGTAATGATATTCTCCCACCCACCCCAATATATGACATACAGAATGCCGTTTCAAGGTTTTTAACCTACATTTTCTTTATGAGGTCTGAATTTTTTACTTAGTTTGCTTACTTTCAGTTTAGTTACTGTCACACAACTTTAGAAATAGAAGTTAATATACATTAAACCTGATTTTATATTGGACCCTACTTTTTCCAAAGATGTATAAAATGACAATCCAATTTTCAGTCCTCTGTGATCCTCCACAAATTTATAGCTAGATTTTACTACTAGAAAATGCCCAAAAGACCCAATGGCAGCTCATTTACAAATATACTATTTATAATGAATACATTGATACAGAATGACTTATAAAAAAGCAAGGCAATCTTTTATAGACATAACAATCAACGTTACAATAGTTCAGAAAGTACATTGTTTTGTAGACCGTTTACACGCTTTCATTTTCAATCACAAATTAGTGTGGTCTTCTATTTAACAGGCAGAATCCTGCACTGTCCTGCTTAAGACCCAAACATCAAAATAATAAACGGAATCATCAGACCTTTGCAGAATAAAAAAGCCATCAGATGTTCTTTTGCAGATATCATCATTAGCAATTGTCCTACATGTGCCTTTTAAAGTTGGTGTGTTGTACAAATTACTGCCGAGTGTATACCTAATTAAAAGCAAGTTCTGACATGCTGATTGAAGATACAATGGAAGTGCAATATTGACTATACAAATGCTTTGCTGTAAATTCAACTTCCTGAATAGTCAGGAAGGCATTTTCTCCTTTGATACATTAACACAAAAATCATTCCAATGCCCAATTCAGAAACACTCCAGGTTCAAAGATGCCACTTCAAAATCTGCCTGCATTTTTAATACTAAATTACTTGATTTTTCCCACTTCTTTTTTTCCCTTTTGCAAAACCATTTCAGTGAGCCAGGACCTCTCCAGGTTAACATCTGCAACAATAAGAATTGTAAATTAAGTCTGCAACATCAAATACTAAACACTGCAAACTTGTTTTTGGCAGAAAACGAATTTAACAGCATCTACCACACGACCCTCTTTTTAATGCTGATAGCACAGCTTAATTATTTTCCTTCCCCCACCCTCTAGATCAAAATAAACTGCCTTTAATATTTCAGTTATCAGTAGACATACAATTTGTTTCAAAGTTATAGCATCGCTTAGCCTTCCTTTATATTTCAGTGTTCTATAACAATCCTTAAGAAGGGAGATTTGATTATTGTATTTCCCCTAACTATGGAGGAGGTGAACAAAAGGACAACTTCAATGGTGCAATAGATTGTATGGCTAAAGCAGCATTTGGATAAGCTCTGCTCCACTTGCCATTAACATCCTGTTAACTGTTTTACAACCAGAAGTAGAGGAATTCTCCAACAAAGCATAGAGCAGTCCTTGTTAACCTACGGAGTACTTCCAAGTCATTACTGGCCATAGCCCTGTTAGTCTGAGCAGGCCTATTATGTAGCACAAATGTATGATATAGCATCTCAAAAATAGTACAGAAACAACAGTCCTGATGGCAGCTGTTGTATTGAGGCATTAGTTGTTCCACAGATTGAGATGAAGTGGCTAGCTGGGGCCTTGTGGTAGAAATTCATACTTCTGATTCTATGACGAACAGTCCATTAAGACTGCTCCAGACTTACTGATGGTTCATGTTGAACCATCATGGCCTTCCACCAAGACTCTTGAGAAAGATTGGGAAAGATTGTCAAATTCACTAACAAAAAATGTAGACTTGAATTAGCAGAGCTAGTATTGTAAAATATACAAGGGACAGGTACATTGTTTACTCACCAAGAAGGTCCTTTCCGCTCTGAAGTAGAAGGGCATCTTGATCTTTGGGTGTTTCTCGCCCATTGCTAGGGGTAGGCAGGACTAAACTAACAACTTCCTGTCTCCTGGCAAGGAACACCTCCCCTTCCAGTTATTTTACAGCAAGCTAAAGAGACAGGGAAAAGCACTCACAAACAAGGAGTACAAACAACAATAAACTGAACTATAAACTTAGAACCAATCTATATGTATTGCTACAGTATTATTAGGCCAATCGAATCCGTAGGCCAGTTTGGTGTGCTTCAGTCCACCCTTATAAGATGATGTTGCCATCTCCAGGTGGGCAAGATGCCCTTCTACTTCAGAATGGAAAGGACCTTCTTGGTGAGTAAACAATGTACCTTTCCCGCTCTGAAGGAAGAGTATCTTGATCTTTGGGATCTCCAAGAGCAATGATATAACAGGTGGGAACTCAGTCCTCATCCTTTTCCACCACGTGCTGTAAAATACGTCTGCCGAATGCTGCTTCAGAGGATGCCATAGTATCGATTCGATAATGTCTAATGAAAGTAGTTGGACCAAGTAGCCGCTTTACAGATCTCTTAGTCGAGGCTTGTTTGAAAAATGCGGCCGACGTGGCTGCGCTTCGTAGTGAATGGGCTGTGATCCCATTCGGAACTTGGAGACCACTGGCTAGGTGGTCTGATGCATTGTCTAATGGATATGCTGCTAGACGGTTGGGACATGCGAAGTCCCTTGTTGGGTGCAGAAATGGAGATAAACATAATTCTGTTTTCCTAATGGATTCAGTTCTAGATATATAAATATGAATAGCTCTATGCAAGTCCAAGGTGTGCCAACTCCGCTCTCTGGGAGTAGAAGGATTAGGACAAAAGGAAGAGAGGTGAAGCCCCTGAGACTGATGAAACCGGGAACCCACTTTGGGGGTGAATGAGGGATCAGTACGTAGAATGACTTTATCTCTGTGAAAGATACAGAAGTCCTTGCAAATAGAGAGGGCACCCAATTTCGAAACCCTCCTGGCAGAGGTTATGGCAACTAAAAATAAGGTCATCATCCTTACTAATCGTAAGGGAACTTCCCTCATAGGTTTGAAGGGACTTTTGGTTAGAGCAGAAAGTACAGTGTTCAGTCTCCAGGTAGGGAAGCAGTGAGTCACCGGAGGGGTAGATTGAGCTACTCCTTTAATAAAAGCCTTAACCTGAGGATGCGACGACAGAGGAATTCAATCAGTATCCAGACCGACTGAGGCAATAGCAGACACTTGCTTTCGTAAGGTTGCTGCTCTAAGGCCCTGCTGTGCACCGTTCTGTAAAAGGTCCAGTAACTGAGGTAGCTTAGGAGAGATAGGGTTGATAGTCTTCCGGTGACACCACCTGGAGAAGGCTTTCCAGGTGTATTGATATATCCTTGTAATAGAAGGACGTCTGGCTTTAAGGATGGTCCCCACCACCTCCACGGAGACTTGCCCTTTCCACATCCAAGCAGTCAATTGAAACCATCCTGGATCTGGATGAATCATTGGTCCCTGTAGAAGGAGATCCGAGGATGTTGGAATCTGCCAAGGTGCCCTGGTGGAGAGCCCCATGAGTGCCGGAAACCACTGCAGGTGTGGCCAACTGGGAGCGATCAGGAAGACTTCCACTCTCTCTGCCCTTATCTTCCTGATGACCTTCGGAAGGATACGCAGTGGTGGAAAGGCATATAGGAGACCCGGAGGCCACTGAGTTAGAAGAGCATCCACTTGCTCTGCTTTCGGATGGTAGAACAGGGAGAAGAACCTACCCACCTGACAATTCTGGACTGAGGCGAACAGATCCACCGTGGGCGTTCCAAACCAGCTGGTGATGGCTTGAAAGACTTGTGTATTCAGCATCCATTCCCCTTCCTGGAGGGTCTGACGGCTTAACCAATCTGCCTGAATGTTGTGGATGCCCCGTACATGTTCAGCCCTGAGAGACAAAAGGTGTTTTTCTGCCCAGATCATGATGGCCGATGACTCCTGGTGCAGGCGAGAGGAGCGAGACCCACCCTGCTTGTTGATGTGGGCCTTGGTCGCCACATTGTCTGTCCTGATTAGCACGTGTTTGTTTCTGACAAGGTCATGGAATTTGATGAGGGCTAGGCGTACTGCCCTGAGTTCGAGGAGATTGATGTGGAGAGTTGTTTCTGACTGGCTCCATACACCCTGAGCCAAAGAGTGTGCCACCGTGGCTGGCGTCTATAAACACCTGGACCAGCTGTTTGTGTAGATACGGTTATCCGACTGTTAGACTGGTCCACCATAAGAGGCTCATCCTGGCCACCGGACTGAGGGAGAGGGTATTGACTATCTTGTGTGTGATGAACAGCTGGAATGGACGCGGTGCTGCTTGAAGTGGTCGAGAGTGGCAGTGAGCCCAAGGAATCAGGCCTAGACAGGATACCATGAGGCCTAGGAGCCTTGTCAGAGCCATCAGTCGATATTGTGACGACTTTACCGTGGACTTGGCCACCACCGCAATTTTGCAGGCCTTGTCTGTTGGGATGAAAATATTGAATTGGTGGTGGAATCTATGACCACTTCCAGATATAGGATCCTCTGTGATGGGCTTAGCAAGCTTTTGGCTTTGACTATAAGATAGCTGTGCGTTTCGAGTGCCGTGATGACTCGAGTGGAGTGCTGAAGTGCCAGGTTGTATGAGGTGGCGCATATGAGTCGTTTGTCTAGGTAGAGATGTACTTGGATTCCTTCCTTCCCATCACTTTGGGAAGTAAGGCAGATGTCAACCCAAATGGTAGTGCCCTGAACTGTAAATGAAGGTTTACATAGTTGAATCTCAGAAAGCGCCGGTGGGACTGATTGCTGGGGATATGCATACAAGCCTCCATGAGATCTATGGATGTCATGAAGGTGTTTGGACGCAGTGCCTCTATGATGGTTCGCAGTGTCTCCATGAGAAAATGTTTGGCCTGGATGAATCAATTGAGAAATTTGAAATCCAGGATAGCCCTCCAGTCCCCATTCTTTTGGGGACTGTGAAAAATATGGAGTAAACTCCCTGGAGACGTTCCTGAATAAGTACTTCCTCTATGGCCCCGATCTGGATCAAGTGAGGAATGGCTTCCATCATTCTTTGATGTTTTACAGCACTGAGGTAGCATGGCGATGCGACAAAGCGATCTGGAGGCTTGTGATGAAATTCTATTAGACATCCCTGCTGAATTAGTTGTAGTACCCAGGCATCTGTCTGGGAGTGGCGCCACTGTGGAGGGAAAAGTTGTAACCTTCCCCCCACCACTGGATCCCTGGCGTCACTGCTTATTTCCTTTGAAGAATTTGTCAGGTTTGTCCGCCCTAAAAAACTGTGGTTGTGAGGAGCGGTTGAATCTGTTGAAACGTCGAAAGGACCCTTTCTGAGAAGCCCAGTGTGGACGTCTCTGATCTTGTCTGAACCTGGATAAGGTGTGGTAGGATCAAAAGGACAGAGTATTGGCCAGGACAGGGTTCCTTTTTATGGGATTTAAGGATCGCCTTATTTTATCCTTAATTTCGGAGAGCATCCTATCTAGTCTCTCTCCAATAACTTTCCACCCTTGTATGGATAACCCATTAACATGGTCTTGGACCTGGTCTCAGCCAACCATGGCCTTACCCATAGGGCCCTGCAAATGGCCGTATTGGAGGCAACCGCTCTAGCAGTGAAGATCACTACATCCAAGGAGGCATCTGCCATAAAGGACGCCTTTAGCATTCGAGACAGGCCCTTGGCATTATAATGATGTGCATTATAATGAGTGAAATAGTATTTGATCCCTTTGCAAAAGATGACTTAGTACTTGGTGGCAAAACCCTTGTTGGCAATTACAGAGGTCAGACGTTTCTTGTAGGTGGCCACCAGGTTTGCACACATCTCAGGAGGTATTTTGTCCCACTCCTCTTTGCAGATCCTCTCCAAGTCAGTAAGATTTCGAGGCTGATGTGTAGCTACTTGAATCTTCAGCTCTCCACAGATTTTCGATGGGATTAAGGTCTGGAGACTGGCTAGGCCACTCAAGGACCTTAATGTGCTTCTTCTTGAGCCACTCCTTTGTTGACTTGGCCGTGTGTTTTGGGTCACTGTCATGCTGGAATACCCATCCTCGACCCATTTTCAATGCCCCGGCTGAGGGAAGGAGGTGCTCACCCAAGATTTGACGATACATGGTCCCGTCCATCGTCCCTTCGATGCGGTGAACTTGTCCTGTCCCCTTAGCAGAAAAACACCCCCAAAGCATAATATGTCCCCCTCCATGTTTGACGGTGGGGATGGTGTTCTTGGGGTTGTAGGCAGCATTCCTCCTCCTCTAAACACGGCGAGTTGAGTTGATGCCAAAGAGCTCGATTTTGGTCTCATCTGACCACAACACTTTCACCCAGTTCTCCTCTGGGTCATTCAGATGTGCATTGGAAAACTGCAGACGGGCCTGTATGTGTGCTGTCTTGAGCAAGGGGACCTTGCGGGCTCTGCAAGATCTCAGTCCTTCACGGCGTAGTGTGTTACCAACTGTTTTCATGGTGACTATGGTCCCAGCTGCCCTGAGATCATTGACAAGTTCCCCCCGTGTAGTTCTGGGCAGCTTCATCACCGTTCTCATGATCATTGCAACTCCATGAGATCTTGCATGGAGCCCCAGACCGAGGGAGGTTGACAGTTAGGGTTAGGGTTGTCACCTTCTCACCAAGTTGCTTGGCAATAGTCTTGTAGCCCAGTCCAGCCTTGTGCAGGTCTACAATCTTGTCCCTGACATTCTTGGACAGCTCTTTGGTCTTGGTCATGATGGCTAGTTTGGAATCTGATGGATTGATTGCTTCTGTCGACAGCAGAACCCTAACCCTAATCCTAATCTGGCTGGTTGATAGGGGATCAAATACTTATTTAACTCATTATAATGCACATCAATCTCTGACTTTTGTCTTCTAGGTTTCTGGGGGTTTTCCTGTTGTTATTCTGTCTCTCACAGCTACAATAAACCTACCATTAAAATTATGGACTGGTCATTTCTTCGTCAGAGGGCAAACAGGCAAATTTAGCAGGGGATCAAATACTTTTCCCCCCTCACTGTATAGTTTCTTGGCATTGCCAGAGAACTGTTTCTTATGTAGGGGTTTGTCCCATTCAGCTCTAATAACTTTCTCAAAGTATTCTGGTAAAAGAACCTTAATAGTCTGGGCCTCCAATGTGGGAAATATTCCTTGGAACCTTTACGTCTGGATTTACTTAGATTCCTCAGGTGCTTCAGCTTCATCAGATAGGTCTAAAGCAAAAAGTGCCTTGGCCAAAAGAGGCTGGAATTCATCAGAACAGCCGAGCCTGCTGTTCCTGAACAATGGGGAGTTCTTCGTCTGAAACAAACTCTCCCTCCTTATTGTCAGCCCCAGAATCCCTATCCACAGGGTTTGGTTTCATTTCTCTGCTCTTGGTAGGTTTCATTTCTCTGCTCTTGGATATTTGGCATTGCTTTCATAGCTGCCTTAGTGGGCCACTGCCTAGAGGGGGCGCTTTGGCTGTAGCCAGGCTCCTCCTGCATGGCTTCAAATATGGCTGAGGACCCAGGGGAAGATGTCCAACTATATGAAAACCCTTGAGGAAGTGGCTGAAGGAGTCTTTGAGGAGGGTAACCCTGCTGGAAGGGTAGGATAAGAGATTCGAGCCTCTGAAAATGTCTTTCCATGGAGCCCTCTATCATATTATATACCAGTTCAAACGTGGGGTTCTTGGGGGATCCCCCTTCCTCAAAAGGGGAGTTACTTTACCCTCTGTAGGTATCCTGGGCTCCACATCCAAAGGCACAGCAGAGGATCCGGCAGGGACCTTAGAGGTCGAAGCAGAACTCTGCTTAAGCTGGTGCTTGCGGCTGCTGTCTTTTCCCACGCCATTAGACTTGTTTTTCTTCAGCGATTTTCCAGCCGAAGTAGATGGCGGCGGCGGCAACTTTCCGGTCTCCCTCTCCAATAGTCCGCCAGGGCGGCTAATGGCGGGATCCAATTTTAAGGCCAATTCTTGATCTGCATCGGAAAGGAGCTCAATGTCCTCCGATGCAGCTTCTCCAGTAGCCATTTCGTTTGCCGCCTCTTTCCCACGGCTTTGCTGTTCTCCCGTGGCTCAGCTGATAGTCGGCAGAGCCAGGAGCTTAAATTTAAAAAGCGGCTGGATACAAGGTAAGGAAAATGATCTATTCTAACCTAATTTCACTAGACCTGGGCAGCAGCTATGGCTGCAACGCTCTCACCCCAGTGAAGTCAGGAGAAGAACTGGAAGGGGAGGTGTTCCTTGCCAGGAGACAGGAAGTTGTTAGTTTAGTCCTGCCTACCCTAGCAATGGGCGAGAAACACCCAAAGATCAAGATGCCCTTCCTTCAGAGCGGGAAATTCTGGATATTTAATAAGATATCCTCCCAGTGTCTCTAAACATATGCTCGTCTACTTCGATAATGTCTCAATATGAAGCAAGTCCAAGAACTTTTCCCCAGTTTCTGATTGGCACAGATTCAATTCTTGCGCTTCCATTTAATACATCCTTGCCTGATTTAGATGGATTAAATGTAACTAGTTAAAATCTACTTCTTTTGCCAATAGCATTAAAAATAACTGGATGCAGAATAGCTGTGAATCATCAAAAGTCTAAATGATTACTGCATTCTGTGAAAATATTTTTGATTTTTTAAAATTAAGGATGTATTCTACATTTTTTTTCTCCTCTCCTCCTTTGCATTCTGTAATGGTTATGGAACAAAAAGTTAATCCCAGTGGGATTTTGAGGAAATTACAGATTCATTACAGATTCAGTGCTCAACATAAGAACAGTTTTTTTAACCTATGTTTACTTACATACAATGCTGAAGTATAACTGTTTCACTGGTTTTTAAAAATCCAGTTATAGTTCATTTTTATAAACTGTATAAATGAAACCCACTACCAACATGCAGATGATTTTCAGAAAAATTGAGTCAGTCATATAATCCTTGGCAAAATGAACAACCTTATTAATATATTTACAGACAGAATTAAGAGTTGCAGCCCA
Source organism: Euleptes europaea (assembly GCF_029931775.1). Taxonomy (NCBI): domain Eukaryota; kingdom Metazoa; phylum Chordata; class Lepidosauria; order Squamata; family Sphaerodactylidae; genus Euleptes; species Euleptes europaea. Next base: position 60,000,983 of record NC_079316.1, on the reverse strand, counting down.
GCTTCATCTAACCTACAACCCAAGGACTGAAGCAGGAAGCCAGCCTACTGGAAACATACTATCTCTGCTTCAATTTGTGAAAGGTTGAAAAATGTTCCTCAAACTCTATGTTCAGCAATTTTCAGTACATGGCTAAACTCTGGCCTTAAAGCAATATATAGATAAATGACCTGCAAAAACTGTATTCCCACCCCAAAATAAAAGTGCAACTGGGCAGCTCAGACCCACATCTCTCATTTTAACATTATGAATAGAAAAACGGCATCCCATCCTGAACCAGTGGAACAAGTATACAACTTCAGCATAAAAATGAACTTTTCTGTTTTAATCACCACTACGGGCATCTTCACATTTTCACATCTTAATGCTCAAATAGATTGGTTGTGCAAAGCTGAAACTGTACAATGTTAAAAACAAAAATTTTAAATGAAATAGCTATTACTAGATTTGTTTTAAGAAAAAGGTGGCAGGAAAAAATATTCCTTTTATAAAATCCAGTGACATATAGAGCAGTTTAAACTACCAGTTTAAGCCCTTTAACAGTTTTATATCTCTACCTGCACTTCTTTAGGAATTTTTTTCTTGATAAAAAGAAAAAAAATACAGCCAGAATGCAAACTAGAATGCTTCTCTGAGAAAGAAGACCAAGGTAGCAAGTTATGCAAGGCAAAATCCAAAGAAACTCAGGCACGCTCCCACTTAAATCAATAGGAGTTGCAGAATATATCTAAACTTAATCCCTTGCAAGTGAATTTAAAACTGCATCCTTAAGCATGCAATCTTAATGATTTTAAAAGGATGAGTGTGCTTAGCTGTCTGAGGAGTGTACCCATTAAATATACCTTTCTGATAGAAATAAAAATTGCAACAAAACAAAACAAAACCTTTCAACAGGGGAAAATATTCCTCTTGGTATATATGATTTGTTCAAAAGTTATAGCCCTCGCTCTAAAATTCCAATCTTCCAGAAGCAAATCCAAAGTGAAGTGAACAGTTATGAATAAGAGAAATATCTGGAATGTAACCACTATACGAGCTTCCAAAATCAAAATGATACCACAAGGTAGTAACAAGTGCCTTTTCCATTGCAGCATCATTAGCCCTTTGTACAGCCATGATAATGACAATAAAATCAGAATGGGAGCCACTTCACCGTTTTCTACACAGCAATCAAAATTTAAATACAAATGAAAAGGTGTCCTTTTTAATAGATCATTCTTTAATACTGAGATTGATAGGATGAGGTTAAAAGAGAATAAATCATAGTACTGAACTGATTAAATTGAAGCAAGTGTCCCAACTGTAGGGAAAAGTGCATTTAGTTCAGCAGCAAAACAGCACAGCATGGAGATATTGTGCTTGGACGCAGATGCTCCATAATAATGGAAGGACGTACAAGGCAAGTCAAGATATAAAACCAGAGTAACAATGTTAACCAACCATAAATCGTAATATGCATTGCAGTGTTTCAAAGAGACACATTCATTAATTGTACAAGGACTGGGAGAAACTCTTACAATTGCCTGTTGTCATAAAATACAACATTACCATATATATATATTTCCTCGTCAATGTACTATTAGACCTTAAAAGAATGTGTAGTTCTTCAACAAATCAGTCCATTTCTAATCAGGAAATGTTGCTTGTCATACACGAGACCACCATAAAAGAACTGGTCCAAATAAGATATGCCCACAACCAATGACTCAAGGAACCAAGACTTAAAATTAATTCAAGCTTTTGTCGGACTGTTTCTTTTCCTACTTACCAGCTGTTTATTTTTGTTTTACTATAAATCAGTCAATAAAAAGCCCTCAGCAGAAGCACATACATTCTAGATATGATTAAAACAGAGCAAATCAAAAAAATCCATTGATTTACTCTGACTGTAAACAACATACAACACCATTTATCTCAAATCTTAGAATAAGTTAAAGGATCTCCCCAACTAGAAGACAAATTACTCCCAACAGGTTTTTGACACAAATAATGTGTGCAGAGGGGAATGGTAGAAGAAAGTTCATATTACTGAGCTGCATGGTTTTTCCAACATAAAGAGGGATCCATCTAAAAACGTTTTGTCCCTTAAATTTATCAGCAAGGTTGGAAATCATTCCCAGTGAACTGGTATCTCCAGATTACCAAGACATCCATCAAATTCAGCAAAGAAAACTTAGACAAGCATTTTACAAAGAAAAAAAATCTAAATGGCTATGCTTCCTCTATTAGCAGAAACACATACATGTGGTCTTAAATTTGCCTGTTTTATATTATTTATGTTTTATATATAATATAATATACTATATATATTATATTATATATACACACATACACAATACCAGTAATGCTCTTTGCATTTCGTACAGTGTATGGGACAACCCAATTTTTATCCAATCCTGGCACTGTGTGGCCTAGATAATAATAATAATATATACACAATGACACCCTTAATACCATTTATATTTTGTACACCTTTAAAATAGTTATCCATCAGACCATGGCACGATAAGGTCCCTGCATCTTGAGGAACTGGATGATAAAGGAAGGTCCTCCTGCAACAATCTGAGCTGGAAGGGTATTGAGTGGACAGTTCTCAATGCTCATTATCGACAGTTTACTGCAGAGGGCCAGTTCAAAAGGAAGGCTGTTCAGGTGAGGGTTGTCATTCAGATACAGTTCTTCCAGATTCTCCAGTGTACCTGCATAAAAGCATTATCACAATTACTATAAAAATAAACAATCCCTTGGCTGAAGGTGATTTATACAATTCAGAAAGGAGCGCTTACGTATATATTTTTTAAAATGAGAAATAATTTGTTTTTGTTTTCTTATTCAAAGCATCCAAGCAGGAGCCTTTATTTCATGAGATATTTATTATTCAGCAACTACAGCAGCTTTCAGTGGCTGGTATGCAAAGGGAAAAATCAATATGAAATCTAGAGAGGACCAAACCACTGTGACCTTTCCTTATCAACCCAAGCTCATCTATTGTAGGTTAAAAAAACAACAACCAACCTTTCTTTACTCATACCACAACTTCAAGAATCAGTATTATGCAAAGCATCTTCAGAAAAGAGAAACTCTGGAAGAGGCTTATTCCATTGGACAGAACACCTACCTTTTGTTTTTCAAGTGTTTTATGCAACCCTGCTCCTAGAAACAGTAGCTGCGATGTGCTGAATACTTTGGGCTCACTATGACATCACTTTTTCTTTGGTGTTCGCTTGGTATTATTTCAAGAGTTTCCTTAAGTATATACTCATCTGGGAAAGGGTATATTACAATGAAATTTCCCCATATAGCCCCTTCCCTCCTGACAATCATATGAGTAGGATATCACTGGGACAGTTTATGTAGTACTGTAAAGGTGATATTGCAGAATATCCCTACACATGTAATACATCTCCACTATGTCAGTGCCTGCTGCTTCAATACTACACTTCACCAGTGTATCGGCAAAACAAACTGCATCTTACCAATTTCCTCAGGAAGTTGTGTAAGAAAGTTCTCCCCCAATCCAAGATGTGTCAGGTTGATGAGGTGTCCAATTCCTCTAGGAAGGGTGCTCAACTGGTTATTTGTTAGGATCAGTCTCTGGTAAAGCAACAAAGTATGTAAGCATCAAACTAACACCAGCTACCGTCACAGAAGTCAGCCAGAACAAGCAAAAAAGTGGGCAGCATTACCCAAGAACAATTAAAACCTTCCCCCTGAAATCATAGCTCATAGCTGAGCTTCATTGTTATGCAGCAAATGGCAAGCATGAGATCCACAGAGGGACCGCCCTCCACAAAATACCCTCCCTGCGATTACACCCAAAAGCACTGTCAGGTTTTTACATACTAAAGGGTAAAGATACCTGTCTGAGACTTTCTTTCTTAGATGGCAATATCACATTGCAACAAAACAGGGTGTATCACCAAATCAGTACCCTGATTTAATGACAGGGATTCAGTTTTCATGTGGTACAGACATTTAACATTGGCATGGATTTTAAAAGATCATTTGATAATGAAAAAGTCTGAGCATGATTGTTTCACCTGTAGATCTCTAAGGTACGCTATTTCATTTGGCAAGGATTCCAGCTTGTTTTCCTCCAGATCCAATTCTCTTAGTTTCCTTAGGTTCCCAATGCCATGGGGAAGATTCCTTAAAAGATTGTTTGATAACACAAGAACCTAAAAATAAACAAACAAACAAAATTTTCAATAAACCAGCAGCTATCAACCACACCAGTAGTCATTAAAACTAGGTATTCTCCAATGAAAATGTACAGATAGCGTTTAGTGTCCAACTTCAACACCACCACGGTCCCACTAAAAGACTGTCAAAAAGCACAGAACAGCTTTTTATTGGCGAAGAGGGGAAAATACACAAAAGCTTTCAGCTTTTAGACAGCAATCTTTGAGAAATGTTATATATGCTTTCCCAACAGAAGATATATGTTTCAATAAGAAAGTAGGTAGAAGACCTGCCACATATTCTTTTTCACTGTACACAATAGGACCTAGATTGATTCAGTGCATACCACATATGTTGGTCTCAGAAGAAGAGCGAGTAAGATTCTTGCTGGCTGATGTAAATTTATCTATTACACAGAGAGTGGCCTCTTTTTTCATTATAGCAATTAAACTAAGGAAAAGTTTTAATAGTTCTGATACAGGTAATACAATGGTTTGATATGGTCCACAATATCCTGGTAAATGATTTTAATGGGGGGAAGTCTTTATCTCAATGTGTAGTAGATGTTATTGTGATATTGAACTAATATAGCTGTGGGGTGAACTGGACAAAGCGATTTAAGAGTGTTAGTACGGTAACTATTTAAACCAAACCACAGTAGTAGCTCTCTTTCTTCATTATTGTATGTTAGCAGTTTTTCATTTGCATTGTTTTCCAGTTCTACAATCCTAATCCTATTACAATGTTGCTTTTCATATTTTGTGATCTGCCTTGAATCAGTGAGAAAGGAAAGCTATAAATGAAGTTAATCATAAATCTAATTCTGATCTGTGCTAATGTATATGATCAATTGATCTGCAAAATGAAGCAAGGGACAGATAAGGGACAGTTCGGGGGATTTTCTCTACAAACCTGAAGAAAGTACCAGGTTTGCAAAAAAATCTCAAATTCTAAAATTAAAAAAAACACATTAGGGGATTAAAAGTCCCCAAAGTAACAGAAATGCTGCCTATAGTTTTAAGAAAAGAATGCCCACTGATCTCTCAGTGGACATTTTGGCAATCACAGTAATATTAATTCACAGTGGGTAGCCGTGTTAGTCTGTCTTCAGTAGTAGAAAAGAGCAAGAGTCCAGTAGCACCTTAAAGACTAACAAAAATATTTTCTGGCAGGGTATGCGCTTTCGTGAGCCACAGCTCACTTCTTCAGAAAGCTCATACCCTGCCAGAAAATATTTTTGTTACAGTAATATTAATGAGACTTCCAAGACTTGGTTTCTGTAAAGCAAAGCTTGGGGGGAGGGAGGAGATCAGGGGTAACTTGGAGGCCAAAACAACACTAGAAAAGGTCCCATCCCTCTCTCATGTCATGTTCACTGATGGAGGAGAACTTGCTGGGGACAAGTCTGGCAACAATCACCTGAGACTCATTTCCCACACAACTCAGCCCAGGCTGCTATCAGCCACTGCACAACTCAATTTAGCATTGGCCACCGTGCAACTTGGGCAGACTTTTTCACAGGGACAGGCTGCCAGTGGGAGGGAAAAGGAGAGGCTTAAGACCAGGGGACAGAAAAGCTTGGTTGGCCGGTGGCTGGGTAGGAGGGAACTAAGCAGGAAAAGGGAATTGGTTCTTGTAGGTTATCCGGGCTGTGTAACCGTGGTCTTGGAATTTTCTTTCCTGACGTTTCGCCAGCAACTGTGGCAGGCATCTTCAGAGTAGTAACACTGAAGGACAGTGTCTCTCAGTGTCAAGGGTGTAGAAGGAGTAATATATAGTCAGAAAGGGGTTGGGTTTGAGCTGAGTATTGTCCTGCAAAAGTATTGTCCTGTAAGTATCAAGATAATGTGCTAATGAGGGTATGGTATGTTAATATGGAACCATTGTATCCTGAAGTGATCTGTTAATGTGTGTAATCCAAAACTAATCTGTATGGCTATTGTTGAATGTTGTCTTTGTCTGGAGGTGTTTCAGGGCAGGAAGCCAAGCCTTATTCATTCTTAAACTCTCCTCTTTTCTGTTAAAGTTGTGCTGATGTTTGTGAATTTCAATGGCTTCTCTGTGCAATCTGACAAAATAGTTGGTAGAATTGTCCAGTCTTTCAGTGTCTTGGAATAAGACCCTGTGTCCTGTTTGTGTCAGTCCATGTTCAGCCACTGCTGATTTCTCAGGTTGGCCAAGTCTGCAGTATCTTTCATGTTCTTTTATCCTTGTTTGTATGCTGCGTTTTGTGGTCCCGATGTAAACTTCTCCACAGCTGCAAGGTATACGATATACTCCTGCAGAGGTGAGGGGGTCTCTTTTGTCTTTTGCTGATCGTAGCATTTGTTGTATTTTCTTGGTGGGTTTAAACACTGTTTGTAGGTTATGTTTTTTCAAAAGTTTCTCCATCCTATCAGTGACTCCTTTAATAAATGGCAAGAATACCTTTCCTATGGGAGACTGTTTTTCTTGAGTTTTCTGATTTTTGTTTGGTTCAATGGCCCTTCTGATTTCATTCTTGGAGTAGCCGTTTGCTAGCAGTGCGTGATTTAGATGGTTAGTTTCTTCCTTGAGAAACTGTGGTTCACAGATCCGTCTTGCACGGTCCATTAATGTTTTGATTATTCCTCTTTTCTGTCGGGGGTGGTGGTTGGAGTTTTTGTGTAAGTAGCGATCTGTGTGAGTTGGTTTCCGGTAGACCTTGTGACCTAACTGAAGGTTTGATTTACGGATGACAAGGGTATCAAGAAATGGGAGTTTACCCTCAATTTCCTTTTCCATGGTAAACTGAATGTTTGGATGGATATTATTAAGATGGTTTAGAAAGTCCATTAATTTTTCTTCACCATGGCTCCAAATGGTAAATGTATCATCTACGAACCTGAACCAGACTGTAGGTTTGTAAGGTGCTGATTCTAATGCTGTCTTTTCAAAATATTCCATGTAAAAGTTTGCTATTACTGGACTGAGTGGACTTCCCATAGCTACTCCATCAATCTGTTCATAAAATTCTTGATCCCATAGGAAATAACTTGTTGTCAAACAATGGTGAAATAAGGCTGTTATATCTTCTGGAAAAATCTGGTTAATCAATGAGATTGTGTCTTTAACTGGAACCTTGGTAAAGAGGGATACAACATCAAAACTGATTAATATATCCTTTGGATTGAGTCTTAACGGACTGATTTTGTTGATGAAGTGAGTTGAATCTTTGATGTAAGAAGTGGTTTTTCCAATGTGGTCCTGTAGGAGGGTGGTCAAATATTTAGCTAATTCATATGTTGGGGAACCAATGGCACTCACGATGGGTCGGAGTGGAACGGAATCCTTATGAATTTTAGGTAGTCCATATAATCGTGGTGGTTGTGCTTCAGTCTTGCATAGTTTTCTGTGTGTGTCGGGATGAAGAGTGGAATTCTTGATCAGAATGCTAGTTTTCCTGGTAACTTTGCAAGTTGGATCTCGTTTTAGTTTTTTGTATGTGGCAGGGTCCAGAAGTTCCTCAATCTTCTTTTTGTATTCTTCTGACAGAAAAGGGAAGATGTTATGGGGTCTACCAGGGAAGGGAAAGAAGAAACAGTGGGGGGAGAGGGATACCGGGGGAAATTAGTTGTCTCTTACAAGTCCTTGCATGTCTCCTGCTAAATCCAACTGCAACATGAACAACAACACAAAACCAACATTGTAGTAATGGTAGTAGTCTGGTTTAACCCTTATTCCCAGATAGGCTTTGGTTTCAATATATAGTTACCACTTACATTAAGGATTATTTTAAAATTGAGGAAACTTATTTGAAGGATTTACTTTGCCTGCCTGGTGCATTCTACTCACCTCTAAAGAAACCAGTCCAGACACATCCTCAGGAATCTTGTTGAGTTGATTTGTAGCTAAGTTAAGCTCTACCATACTGGTCCATGTCCCAAAGTCCAGAGGAAGGGAAGTCAGCTGATTGTCCTGAGGGTCAACATTAAAAGTGCTTTGAAGTAGTAATGGTAACTTGAGATTGAAATAAATTTAAACACATAAAGAAGAAAATCACTTTGTTCTAACAAATTAGAAAAGATGAGAATAGATGTGCCCATTACAGGACTAGGTTGTAAAATCAAATGTTACAAATTTAAAGATCTGAAACAGAAAAGAACATCTGGATATATAAGATAACATTAACTAATAAATCAGAAAAATTCACTGAACTTTCCCATGACCAAAGATCTACAATGGAATAGCCCAATCAAAAACTAGTTTGGCCACATAGATTTGCAAAACATGTGCAACTATATTCTAAAAGGGTGATCAGGTGGGTAGATGTCTCCACCTTATGTAATATTCCACCTGTGTTTGCCATGTGACAACTGTGAAAGTCAGGGTCTTAGAAATGACATTTAAACAGAGGTACCATGATGTAAAGTTAACCATGGAGGTCTCTACCCCAACCCTCCACCTGACAGACTTAACACAAGTGATTCTGAATAAAGTAAGTTCATCACCCATGAGGGAAACAGAAAAAGAACAGTTTTATTTACTTCTCAGGATGGGGGAAATAAGGTGGTTCAGAAAAGAGGATAAAAACTATTTACAGGTATAATGCAACTGATAATTTAGGGAATACAGAGCAGTTAGCAGCCAAGTTTGTATTCCTGAAGTGAATATTGGCCTTCCCACAGCCTCAGGATTCTCACTGTATAAATGTGAGTCCACCCAGAAAACACAAATGTTTTATTAGTTCACCTCAGGAATTGGGGCTTCAATCAGCTGCAGTCTCTTCCTCAAGCTAATCTGCTTTATCACAAAAAGACAGATTCTGAGTCTTTCCAAAGTCTCTTGAGACAGATTCTCTTATCTCCTCACATTCACTAGTTTACCCTGCTTATACACCAGGTAAACTCTGAGACAGAAGCATCCCTCCAGTCTCTTTTTCTTTGAAAGTTCAGACCCTCTCTACCTGAGCTGACAGTGTAACCCCCATTTCTCTTTTGCTCCCTCCTCCCAACTGGCTCCTCCAGCCCTTCCAGGGATCCTGACTGGCTGCTACCTGCTCTGCTCTCACACCAAAAAGGACTAAAGGGGGTGTATTCCAGAAAGGAGCAGGACCTTTGCCCATCTGTCATAACACCTACAGCATTAAACCATTTCCATACAAGATCTATCTGAGATGCACTGAGTTAAATTGTGTACAGGCTTAGTTTTTGTAGGCAGCCAGGGTACAAGGGCTGCAAGAATGCAGACCTCTTTCCTCCCAATTGCACTTCCATTACTGGATTAATAGGCTTTACAAGCACTTCAACTGTAAATTGCAGTTACTGGGAAAACTTGATCTCACTCTTGCCAGCCCACTCTACTAAAAGGCATATATTATCTTGTTTAGCTACTGCCATGAACACGTACTGGACAGCTCCTGTGACAGCTGCTGATATTAGACAAAATTGTCCTCCCACTTATACCTGTGGGGTTGGAGAGTCTGTAAAGAATAAGCGCTTCCCCACTCCAGCACAAAAGTGATCAAGCATCCATGTGAAAGGAGACATAAAGGAAGCCTTCCTCCTCCTCAAAGTAATCCTCTGCCAAAATTTGAGCATTTAAAAGAAAACTTTCTTTTGAAGGGTATATGCTACCATTTTCAATCACTAGGATGAACATCTCTTTTTAAAAAAATTAAAAACAGGCAAACATAGTAAAGTTCTCCCTAAAATTTCTAAAGTTAGAATGCCACGTCTTGATAGCACAGTGCTTTTGGGGAACCCTAACAAAATCCCAAGCAAAATATTATTTTAAAGGAGTATAAGTCGCAAGTAGTTCACAAAATACGGCCAGTATGCATACAAGGCTTATATTTTCATAATATGCTACCCTGTGCTTAGAGTAAAATCAAATTAGAACAGTGTATTCTTGGAACAATCTGTGACCTAATCTGGCCGAGAATAATCAATTCTTTGTTAAAGAAAACTGGCTGTGACTAGGTTTTCATATTAACTCAAAGTATTACTTAACTTTAAAGCAGAACCAGTTCTTTTTAATTGGAGACTCATCGTCTGCGTTACAAACAGCAGAACTGAACCAAATTGGCATCATTTTGTGCTTCTGTTTCAGGCCACCAACAAATGAAAGGAATGATGGGCTGCAACAAAGTTCAGTTAGGCTCCAAACAAAATGACAATAAAAATTTTGCTTAAGGCAATTCAATATTTAATTTGTGTATAAGCCTGCTTTAGACCAAAGGAAGTTTCCCTGCTGAGTGTGCTGTTTAAACATGGTACCGTTCTGGAACCTGAAATGAAGCCTAAAGTTACTGATGTATGGTTGGAACACTTATGTGGTCCAAAGTCATAAGAACATAAAAAAGGCCCTGCTGGTCCAAGACCAAGGCCCATCAAGTCCAGCAGTCTGTTCACACAGTGGCTAACCAGATGCCTCTAGGAAGCCACCAACAAGATGACTGCAGCAGCACCATCCTGCCTGTGTTCCACCGCACCCAAAATAATAGGCATGCTACTCTGATACTAGAGAGAATAGGTATGCAGCATGACTAGTATCTTTTCTAACTAACTGCCATGAAGTCATATTTTGTAGGCTGCCAAAATCTGTGTTGTCCACCTGAATGACAACAAAGCAAAACCTTCTGCTTTTAAGACTGCTAACAGAATCAGAATTTCAGAACACTGTGAGGCAGTAGACCATCAGTTTATCTCCTGGTAGAAGCAAACACTTAAAAAAAAAAAACAAGGAGTAAAGGGATGAACATCCTGCCATTTGAGCTCTGTCAGCTTGATATGCCAACTGTGCAAAATAAGAGTTATTCTGCCATTTGCAGGAGCTGTAACACAAATGCTCCTCCTGGCAAATGTTCAACTCAACTCCTCATCAGAAAAAGAACACATGCTCTACAAACAACTTAGCATTAGGCACAAGGAATATGAAAAAGCACCAACAATTAAGACTGGCTCTCTCAGCTGTATAATTATTACTTGAGGGTATACAAGGTGTCAGCAGTTAATTATTCACATTAAAAAAAATACCATTGGCAAAAATAAGAAGCAAACTGGTTCCTAATAATAATGCCTCACCTTCATATTCAGCTTGCTTAACACTTTTGCTCTAGAGAAAATTCCAAATGGGATTTTATTGATGCGGTTGTGCTCCATGTTCAGAGCATAGATGGTAGAAAATTGTGAGGGACCACCAACTGGATATGACTGGAAACAGTTTCTTGCCAGAGTCAGACTAGTCAGATTGGGAAGGCTGGATAAGAGACTCTGAGGAAGAGAGAAGTAATTGCATATGTTTAAGCCACAGATTCACATTAAGCCTTAACCCAAAACCTTTTGATATTCATTCTTTCAATTCGTACGTTAAGCCCAAATTTAAACAGCCTTCCCAGAACTTAACATGCCAATGTGCAGGTACTTTATTGTTTCTGTTTAGCTACGTTCATAGATGCTTCTACCTTTCTACATAGCATCAGCCCAATCCAAAATGTGAGAGGAACACCCACATGAGCAGAGGATTTCACATTTACTTCACTACTGAAGGAGAGTTTCATTTCAGAGTTGGCCCAGACGGCAGTGCTGTTATTAAAATAAAACTTTTTTGCTGGCAGTGCATTTATATATGCATTACTGCAAATGCAGATTCACATGAGTTTAAAAAGACAAGCCTATCATTTTAAAACATACTTATTACTTCAGTAACTTATCTCCCCAAGGTAATGGGTGGAAATACTGAGCAACAAGAAAGCCCAGAGGTAGCTTTGCACAGTGAGGTAATGTCTGGATAGCTCAGCCAATTATAATACTCTGTTGCATTGTTACGAGCTCAGCCAATGGGAAGGGAGGAGTGGTGTAATGCACGGTTGTAATGGGCTTTTAGAGACTACATTCATGTTCACCTTACAGCCTGTTATGGCATCTTCACAGCAGAACACATTTCAATGTTTATCTGCTTTTCAATGCACTTAAAGTGAACACCACCACCTATGTCTGTGCTATGATCTCACTTAACAGTCACAGTTTGTTCTTCACACAAATAATTACGTCCAGCAACTACACTCTAAAGTTGGGAGGACTTCAAAGTAGGGTAATGCAGTTTTCACTAATCTAACCAATTAGATGAATACTTCTAATCAACTTTAAAATGTCACCAAAATTCATCATGCAATTCTTTAAAAAATACATATATATTTTTAGCATCAGGACTTTCAAGCACCGGCAGGCACTATCTCAGCAGAAACATGCTATCATTCTCACTCTCAGGTTTTAATTAATCGCCACGGTATTGCACAAACACAAATTAGTGTACTAGACATACAACAGGCCACAGTTTGAAAGCTGATGTTTACCTGCTTTCCTGACTCCAGCTGGATGCTATCCTGAGCTCCCTTGTGTTTCCCAGCTGCTGGTAAAGCCTATTATTTGGCTGCAACAAAGGAGCTGGGAAGACTAATCAAAGCCAAGCCTCCTTAGAATTCTTAGGTCACTTTAAGGGAAACTGATCCACAGCCTTCCTCCTTCCCTATCTACCCCAGCCACTTCAGTGCCATCCTAAACATTTTACTCAGAAATAAAATAGATCTTCCTCTCATCTACAGTTACTGCATCATCTACCATCAAAGGAAAGTGTACATTTTATTCCACCAGCTTTGCCACTGGCAGAAGAGGGAAGAAGGGACCCTTTCGGGCCACCAAAAAGGCTAAGGTGGAGATCATGTTATCCATAAGGACAAAAGCAACAAGGCAAGGGCTGAAATAAGGAATGAATAAGACTGAGTTTAAAGGCTGGTAGGATAATTGTTGCCAGTCTTTAAGGTTTCACTGGACTTTCATTTTGTTTTGGTAGGATACAATGCAGTGGGGTTTCTGGGGGTTTTTTTTGGGGGGGAGGGAAGCTCAGAAGTATTGTTTTATATTTATGTAGGTTTAATCATACAACATAACTCAAAAAAATGAATTGACCAAGGGTACTTTAAACTGAGCGACAGCTCAAATTCAGGTAAGGCAGTAGCCACCAATTAAAATACATTTGACATTAATAGGTTTTTGGCACTCATCTGCAACCTTAGTATTATTATTTGCAATTCTATGGCCAACACAAATCCAAGTAAAGTTAGAGGCATTTCTATCAATATTTAATTAACTGAAAACAACAGTATGTGTCCAGTGATGTAGTTCAAGCTGGTTATTTAAGCCTTTTAAAAAGGTGGTGACAGTTTCCAACAATTCCCCACCCCCGCTGTAGCCCACTTGTTGGGATATGCAAGTCTCAGCATCAAGTCATGAAAGAGTTAACTGCTTCTGTGTTAGTATGTAGCCAAATAAGGCTTCCAGTAAAGCAGCTGATTCTAAAATGTCTAAAAGACATTGTGCTATATCTAGGTTCAGTTGTTGAAGTTGATTTAGCTTTTCCATAGTGTAGGACTTATATCTAGTATGCTAGTTAAGGAATAAATCTTTAAGTTTAAGCTAACATTAGTGTAAGCTAACATTAGTGTCTGTTATTAGTGTCTGCTAAATGTAATGTATAATATCCAACACCACTGAACCACCTAAATCTTTGTTCATGGAGGTCAGGGGACCCTGAAGAAACAGCATGGGGAATAAAATGGGGGTCTACAGTGGGAGGAGGGGATTTGGCAGACATCACCACTTCTTCTTATGGAAACTTAAGTGCTCTAAAATCTTCAGAACTGCACAGCTCGATACAGGACTAACTTTATGAGATAAAAAACTAAATCATATACAGGTTGAGTCTTCCACAGGTTGAGTCTTCCACAGAAGTGGTCCACATTTTGGCTCTGTATTTTGGATCTGATGTTCAACTGCAGGAGGAAGGAAAGCTAAACTGAAGTCTGGGAGTGCTCGCAGCATGGCATCAGAAGTGGTCCATATTTTGGATCTGAAGTTTGACTGTGGTGGGGAGGGAAGGTAAACTGAAGTCTGGGCATGCTTGCAGTGCACCCTACCTTCAGTTTAGCGTCTCTGCCACAGCTGTAGTTCTCTGCAGCAGGGAAGGAAGCCGAACCGAAGTCTGGACTCGCTGCAAGCGAGCCTAAACTTCAGTTTAGCTTCCCTCCCTGCTGCAATCGAAGTTCAATCTGACTCGTAGCCATGTCGCCCAGCCTCTCCAGATTTTGGAGAGGCCGGCCGGTGCGGCTGCAAGTCAGATCCACACCGCCCAGCCTCCCGGAAGTCAGGGGAGGGCCAGGCCATGCAAATCTGCCTGCATGATGGCTCGAAGGGTCTGGTTTTCAGGTCAGCCTGGATATGGGATGACAGGATCAGGGATACTCAACTTGTATAAATCTGTTGTGTGTGTGTGTGTGTGATGGCATAACCGAAGGGCCTATTCATTTATCCAAAACTGCCCTCACAGTAAAACAGTGAAAGCATTTTCTTTTTTGTTTCAGTCTACACAACAGAGCTGCGAAAGATAGAGATGCTGAATATAATAAATTCTTATCATTCTTTAACACACTCTTTCAGAAGAAAATGCTGCGTGATGATGAGGGGAGTCCTTTATTCTGAAGTCTGCAACACGAGTTTTGGCACTGCTTACTGTGCATGAGGATCTTGGCATTTTGAAAAACTTGTTCAAAGCCATCACAATACAGTGAGCCATACAGATAGTAAGAGTATAATCCTAAGAACACTTTCCTGGAGTAAGCCCCATTAAACAGAACTGAGTAAGATTCCGAGAAGACCAGCTTATGACAGCTGTCTAAATTTCTTGACCATTTTTGTGATTTTAGCTATGTTACAAAAGAACAAAGAGGACGAATAATCGGATTGGTTCTACAACCCTAACCCTATTATATTATTTATTGAATGCCTTATCCTGATGATTATATTGACTTACTATGTGTGTAATCCACCTTGAGTCAAAGTGAGAAAGGCGGACAACAAATACTGTAAAAATAAATACTCTCTTCAGAGAAGAAACAAAGTATTCACCATTTATAAATACTGTTGGACAGCTGCCCCTCCCAAGTTTTAAGATCTAGTGTTTATGGGGCATTGCATCATGGACTTGACAATGTTTTACTTTTTACAATTCTGCAGTTTTCTTTGAGAATGTTTTTTTTCCCCCTGCTACCTAGGAGACATGCTTTAAATGGATGTCACCACTATACTGTCACAAGTGGCTCTTTTCAGCTACAATTACAACTTAAATGCAAAGTAGCAAATGCAATTTTTATATATTAAGAGTTCTGGATGGGAAGCCAACTTATGATAAAGCAATCAGTTTTCCAGTCAATTTCCTTTGTATATGTAATTACACTTCAGTAACTTTTGTAATGTTCTTGTGAAAGGTGATTCAGCTTTGTTCTTAAAAACTTCCAGGCAACTTTCTTCCTTCAAGCAATATTAATTTGTTCCTGTTCAATCACTGCTAACTGTAATAATTTATATCCACGGTACCTAGTGTGGCAGATTTCAGTGCATTCCCACTTCCACATAATTTTTCTTCATTAAAGCTAGTTCTAGCAATCAATGTTAATTATATAAAACTAAACAGAAAATAATGTCTATTTTTGTGGTATACAACAGGTTACTCAATTGAAAGTAACTCCCCAAAACTGCAACATGCACCCTTGTTAAACTGACATTCTGAATGCTAAAGTCCTAATCTGATCATTCTACTTTTGGGAAAGTGGAACTGGAGAAAACTCTTTACATTTTTGCATCTTTTTAGTTTGCATGCTAACTACCCACATGCTGAAAACTTTGAAGTGTCACAGTTCCAAAACTCTTTAACAGTTGCACACAATGTCAACTCATACTGTATTTATTCAAATGCAAGACTAGTTATTATCCAAGCATGTTATCAAAAAAAAAATGGAGGAGCTGTCTTACAATTGCATACAAGTTACAGTTATGTCCAACAGTATTTTTGTGTGTACATATAACATTGGGAGGGGTCATCCTACGTTACGGGTCATCCAGCTTTTGAGTAAATATGGTAGTACCAGTTCAATCCTGGACTGACTAAATACAGAACAATCTCTTAACAAAGACAATTACTAAATAGGAGAAAAATTCATTGAAACAGAGAACTTTCCTTAAGAAATTGCCCAATACTAAGGATTACAGTATGGGCCTACTTAGTAATAATAATGATGTAGGCCTCTGAAGGATCTCTCATACACATGAAGTTCAGGTTAACACAAAACTCAGTTCTTAAGGTTTTGCCTGACTACATATACAATTCAACAATACTGTCCATGAGTATTTATACTTTCAGTGTCTTACCCCAAAAATATGTTTTGTCATGAAGAGCTCTTAGGGCAGTGGTTCCCAACTTTTTGGGTATGGTGACGCACAAGTGCACATTTACTTCATACGGTGACCCATTCAGGGCTGGGCCAAGGCTTTTTGGTGCCCTTGGCAAACTATGACCTTGGGGGCACCCATCTATTCCATTTTCTACAGTGCCCAACCAGATGTTTTTGAGAGACCGACAAATATCACACAAGAGGTGCAGCTGCCCCCACTATGAACCCCAAGCAAATGGGAGTTCGTCTCCTCCTCCTCTGCCAGCTGGGCCACAGCCAGACTTTGATGAGGTGTGCTGGGGGGTGCGTGGGCTGGGTTGAGGAGATATGAGAAGATGGCAGATGGCAGTGAAGGGCAGTGAGGTACTGCAGAGGGGTGGGCAAGAGGTTGGGCTACTGATGGAGCAGCACAAAGACAGAGGCCATGTACACGCACACATGCACTCCTTTTCTATCTTCCTCTGGTCTTTTCATGGCATGCTGAACAACTCCCACCTACTCTCCAACCTTACCTTCCCCTTCTTTCAACCACTACTATGAAGAAGAAAGAGAAGGATGCAAAGGGCAGGAGCAGCCCTAAGGAAAGACTTGCCTGCGACACACTTTCAGAGGCTTTGTGACCCACTTTTCGGTCCTGACACTCAGGTTGGGAAACACTGTCTTAGGGGACCTCGTTTACAACAGAATGGCTCACCTCTGGTAAAGTAGATATATTGTTGTTCTCCAAATTCAGTTCATCAAGTTTGCTGCACTGTGCTAGAGACCTGGGTATTGCTGAAAGCCGGTTATACCTCAGACCAAGACTTTTCAGGCTGGACAGATTTCCTAAAATAAATTTAAAAAACAACAACAAAATGATTAAGAGATACTTGCACTAGAAACTAGAAGGAAAAAATGCATATCTACATATGCTAACAAGGTTTGATATTTTAGGAATTAATCCCTTTGACTCTTAGGTTTCTGTGAACTAGATAGAGAACAGCCCATTTCACAAGAATATCTAAAAATAATTTGAACAGCAATATTTTTTCTGAAGATTTAATAAGCACAAACATAATCACTGATTAATATAGCCTTATATCCATATTTAAGCTTTTTCTCATTTGGGTAGGATTATCCTTCCTACCACTGACTGGCCCAAGGTCACCCAGTAAGTTGCCATGGCAGAGTGGGGATTCAAACCTGGGTTTTCCAGATCCTAGTCCGACACTTTAACCACTACGCCATACTGGCTCTCAAAGCCTATCACTAGCTACCAGTAATGTGGTTATTAGAACAGAACTGAGCAGGAAGGCAATTTTCCCTGCCCCTAGAGACATACTTACATAAGTAAAGCTAGGAGACATGAATAACCAATTTCCAAGTTAAATCTCTGGAATTAGCTTTAGAACATTCTAAAAAGGTATAGATGCCATCAGTACAACAGCACAAATACTACAAACAAGAAATGTTAGGTAATCAGTGTATTTGCCCTTGAAGGGGTACAAAATTAGATTAAAAAAGCACTCCTTTCTTACTCCATTTCAGGAAATTTATCTACCAATACCACCCTACTGAAAAGCAAGTATGGCAACACCAATGTGCATCATATCAAGCAATATGCTATGAGTATTTATTAGTTCACATGGAACCACCACACATGAGATTTAGGTTTTGGGGGATCTCAGAACCACCACAAGAGTACAAGGCCTATTATGATAGCCCATTCACGGAGGCTGATGATCTAGATGGATTCCTAATGGCTGTTAGGGCATGGTTGGTGCTCTTGTTGACATCCTAGCTGGTCACTGGAATTTAGAGATGACTCCGGCTGTGGACACAATCACATGCCTCTCTTACATCTTGTATACCTGATTCTAATCACGAATGTACTGAGAACCTAGGAGCAACTAAGTGGATGCTAGGAACATGAGTGGAAGAAAACACAAACTGTGCATCATAACCAAGCACAAATGAGAATGCATCTTCATGCCGATTGTATAGTGATGATGGCAGCAAAGCATCAGTAGCTCTCATCACATCAGGTCACTGCAAAGTCATTTAGGACAGCTGTTACATCTTGCCCTAGTGATGTAAACTTGGAATATTCAGTAGCTTGTTGCAGCTTGTCTGGAAAGCATCTCACAAGTAAAATTGTTATTTGCCACAAATCAGACACAACTTCTCAGAGGATGCTGATAAGCTGCCTGGAAGTATACAACCTACCATATTACTGTTCAACACTTACCCTATTAGATTAAGAAGGTGGTGACTATTTCCTTGAAGGAGAGGGTAGTGTTGTAGCAGCCTTGAAGAAATACCTCCATTGATCCAAACAATTTAAACAATCACCAACTGGAAGCAAGTATTCCACTTTTGGATAAGATATTCCAAGTGTGGTATGCTGACTAGACTCAACTCTACTTTTCTTTTTCATTAGGATCAGTGGAGATTCTGAACAAGTGGTTGGAGTCCACAATGAATTGGCCAAAGTCAATCCAGATAACATGAAAGTAAGTTGTGGCTGGAAACACAGATGAACAAGGAATGAGAAACCAGTCTTGGACTAAAGTTACACTCGCTCTGTAAGGCACCAGATTTATAGCTTTGGAGGGCTACAAGATCTATGCCTTCAGCTGGGAGATGCATTTTTGTCTGTGGCATAAAGCACATTCAGCCAATTATTATTGGTATGCCTACAGAGGGGAGATGCATTCTTGTCTGTGGTATGCCAGCTGCAGTCTTGAGAGGCATGATCCCGCCACGGTTATCCACACTCCAATCACATGAATGCAATGGGCTCTATTTAGGGCTGCTTTTGAAGACAGTCCAGAAGCTTCAATTACCGGTAATACAAAATGTTGCCGAAAGATGGCTTGCCAGTACAAACTACACAAAGCTTATTTCGCCAGTTCTTAATCTACATCATTTGCTGATTTGCTTCTGGACACAACTCAAAGTGTTGTTTTCATCAGCCCATGGCCAGAGTACTCAAAAGACCACCTTCACCTATACAAGCTTGCTTGGCAGTTAAGATCTGAAGCTCTAGCACTGTTGTGTGTATGCTCCCCCACCCACCCACCCATCTATCTTCTCAGGTAACATGGGTGAGCACTTCCGCGATGCAGGGGTTCCTCATTTGTGGCACCAAGTATGCACTCTTGTGCTTCATCAATTTGCTTCCAGCCTTTTGAGCTTCAGGCACTAGCCAGCATTTATTTCCTTCAAGGCTTTTTGTTGGTGTGTAATTGTGTAATTTCTTTTCTAATCTGACCAAGCTGATTGATTTTCATGCCCACTCCATTTGTATTCATATCAAGTTCTCTCGTAATTATTAGAGCTCTGTGAAGGGGTTTTAAATGACTGTTTTAAGTGATCTTAATTATTAATGTAGAATCATTTATCTTGTTATTATTATTATTTTTTAATCTTTCTTTGGAGAAATACCAATTGTGCTGAGAGGAGTAACATTGCCTTAAATAAATAAATAACCAGATTGTGGTCAATGCATATAAGCCTTCCATGCACTAGAATTGTATTGCCTACCTATCAATATTGCAAATTGCTAGCCTTTGCACAGTGGCGAATACTCACCTTATAACTTAGTTCATTTTCTATGCCTGTGGGGGGAGGGGTGTCAATGATTGTCTTATAAACCCTCCAACAAAAAACCCTCCAACAACTCTGTGTGTATGTAATTTTTGCTGAGAAGTCCAGCCAGACTGCACCCACCACTACCAAGGAAGTAGAAGAGTTTGTGGCCCATTTATGATTGTGGTCTGTTGCCTTAAATGCTGCTGCAACAATATAAATATTGAAGGCTTCCACATAGTGAGCAGCTCTGACAAGCCATACGCACACTGATTTTAGAATTAATTTGATCTTTTGCAGATCTGAATAACTGGAGGAGTTAATTAAATCTTACACAGCCATATAAAAGTTCATGATTACTACAAACAAACATGCTGCAACTTGATAATGCACCGAAGCTTCAAGTTTAACAATCACTGTTCTACATTTTAACATAACACTGGGGAAAAGGATCATAAAAAGAGTTTTAAAAACTACTCAGGCTAAGTAGTTTACATGTTTAAATACTGGGAGCCTGAATTTAATTCCAGGACTTGTGACTCACCACTGTTACAGTGTCCAGTCCTAAACTAACCCTGAACACAAGGTAACTTGTATAAAGTTAAGAAATCATGTCTCTGCTTGCTTCACATTGAACCAAACCACTGTGGCTAGAATACAGTCAGTGTTACTCAATTGCTTTTTATGTAGCATGCAGACTCCTATTTCAGCATTATCTAGCACCAGGGAATAATGGTACGATGGAAGCCACTTTCTTAATTGGCTTAGAGAAAGGATCAAACACATTTAAAGAGGACAGGCCAATCAACAGCAACTGGCCCTCACAATTTCCATACACAGAGGCAATATGTTTCTAATGATCAGATTACAGTATAAATGAGAAAGGCTGACCATAGCCTTCACATTCTCTGTTTATGAACTTGAGAAGCATCAACTTGGTTACTACTAAAAAAGAAACTGGACTAGACAGACTGCAGTCTACCATTCTTTTAATATCCTTTACACATATATTTACCAGGGGGTTATTAAATAAATACTGAATTTTGGGTATGGAATTCTACTTTCCTTTTCTTAGGAATTACTGTGCAAAACATGCTAATATGAAACGTTCTCTGAAGCTGAAGAGATATCTAACAACAAACATTAGAACATAGCACAATTTATTAAAATTAGCATCTAGTTTTTTGGGGGGAGGGTAGAAAGCTGCAAAGTAAATGACTGCCATGCAAGCAAATCACAAACTGCACAGCATTTCCCATTTCCCATTTCTCTCTGTGTGTGTGTAAAGTGCCTTCAAGTCGCAGCCGACTTATGGCGACCCCTTTCGGGATTTTCATGGCAAGAGACTATCAGAGGTGGTTTGCCAGTGCCTTCCTCTGCACAGCAACCCTGGTATTCCTTGGTGGTTTCCCATCCAAATACTAACCAGGGCTGACCCTGCTTAGCTTCTGAGATCTGACGAGGTCAGGCTAGCCTGGGCCATCCAGGTCAGGGCTATTGGCATCTCTAAATAATAATAATAATAATAATAATAATAATAATAATAATAATAATAATAATAATAATAATAGCCATGTAGGTTTGACATATGTTTAGACAATACACAAGGGATGTTCTGCAATGCTGAAGGATTACTCTTCTGTAAGAAGGTGCAGTTCTCTACTACTATGACAACAGTAGTGTATTATCCATAAAAATTCAGCAATGGCCATCCCCACAGGCAAGATCCTCTTCTATGTCAACTCAGACATCAGTCCAGCTCACCAGTTTCTACTTCTGTGACATTCTCCTTTTGTCCCTTTATTTAAGCAGCCTAATTAATTACTTCTTTCCATGTCCAGCCATGGCATCCATGAATCAATTCTTGTTGGGGGGTGGGGGAGGAAGAGATTAACAATGCAATCCTAAAGAGAGTTACTCCAGTCTAAACCGTCACTTCAATGGGCTTAGACTGGAGTAACTCTGAACAGGATTGCACTTTAAGTACTGCTTTTGATTGGGCAGGGGAAATCCCTGCTTCTTTTTAATCAACATTTATAATAGCGTTATGATCATTTTTGAAGTGGTTTGGTGTGCAAAGTAAAAAAGCAGTACTTAACTCCCCCCTTCCCACAAACTGATAGTGTATAACTTATTCATGTATTCTGTGGCAGCCTGTGGGATGGAGCAGGAAGTAATTAAGGACAAGGAAAAGAAGAAAGTTTAAAAGGAAGTAACTCTGAGAAAATACTGAGCCACAAATCAGGCCTCAAAAGATGGGAGTACAATGAGAGTTGTCATTTGGCTTCTTTGCTAAACCTGAGTGAACAAATCACAGCAGTTGTTTGTATACAAACACCCAAAATGTGTATTAAAGGGTCCATCAACATTGCTGTCTTCTGCCCTGTGCCAGACTAAAAGTGGCAGAATATAGAACTTAGTGCCACAAGGATGTGTCATACTGAATACCAGAAGTTGAATTAATTATCTCGCAGTTTCTCCTTCAAGAATATTTTCTACGTGATAATGGATCAGCAGATGGTGTAAGTCAAAAACTAAATGACTTATTTTAAAAAATTTTACCCTGCTTTTCTACCATATATGACCATCAAGGTGGCTTACAAAATTAATCAAAAAATAATTCAGCTACATATATCTAGATGGACGGTAGACCAAACTAATACCAAACCAGACGTCAAATGCAGTGAAGCCTTTGTCTACATGGCAAGAGCTGACGCTGAAGAGTTAAACAGAACTAGTAATGCTAGGAGCTGCTTGTTTCGGAAATGATTTATGAATTTATACTTTTAAGAAAGTAATTGGCTTCAAGCATGGTATCCTTCATCTTCAACCTCTTTGAAAAACTCAGATTTTATGCCACATTTTTGGACTGTTTATAAAGTCATGGATCTCAATATAAACAGAGCCCATGTCACTCTTATAGGGGTTTTGTTACTAGCATGCTTTGGGATACAGGCTCTGGAGTTGCTAAGCTACGGTCTCTGGATGGTCTGTATCAAATCAATGTTTGAAAGGACTGTTTTGCTTTGAGTAATGGTTTAGAATGGCTCTGTCAAGGGAGCTGGAAAACTTGCTTGAACAAATGCTGGAAATGAGATTTGCCTACAGGTAAGAAACTGTTCATGGCTATTAACTCCTGTTCAAGTTTTTGCACACTACGTATATTTGCACACATTACAAGTTGGAGCTAGGCAAAAGAATCCCGGGGTAGGGGGGAAATAAGATTTATTCTCAGAGGAAGCTACATCATATTATTAATATATAGCAAATATTTACAAGACTATAACTGACTATATGTAAGAACATGCTCTTGGTATATATTAAAGCTGATTAGGCATTAAACATTTTTCTTTCTATAAATTACTAACAAGATTCTCACTCAGTTGGCTGCAATTTTCTATGAAAAATATTTAATTTTTTTAATTTGTGAACTAAAAATAAGCAAATCTCAGCAACTACAGATTAAAGCCTTTTGTATAAATTCACTACCACAATTTTGTTGAATCTAGTCGTTATTCTAATTTTTAAAAGTTACCTAAGGAAACAACTGTGCAGTGTTTTTTTTTAATCGTAAGCCGCCTCAAGCCAAACTCTGAAGTAGCACAGAAATATTCTAAATAAATAAATAACATTTAAGTTACTGAGTTTAAGTTGTTGGGCAACTTCAAACTAAACTAAAGTTTTCTGAGCACTGGTGTTTGACAAAAACACATTTAACACTGATGCTGATTTAACCCTTAATCACAGTTAAGTCCAGCAGAGGAAAGGTATAGGAATTTGTGCTCAAAAGAGAAGAGGCTGGAAGGAGATAGTATGAAATCTCACAATTATGCAGAGCAGATTCCAACGAGTCATAGGAAAATGAGTTCAGCCTGCACTGCAATATGGCAGAGCTTTTGTTCCCCTTAAATTCTGAAACAGCCTTACACAGAGTCAGATCGTTAGCCCAATTAGCTCAGCACTACCTACTGAAGCTGGAAGTGGCTTTCCGGGGTTTCAATTTGTCCAAGTACTACAGACTAGGCTCGGGCGTACACAGGCAGCCCAATCCTGAAGGGGGGGGACAGATTCGCGGTGGCCGGGAGCGGCGCAGCCATGCTGCCTCCTCAGAAGCTTCCCGACAGCCGTGGAGGCGGAAAAAGGCTGTTTTACAAGTAAAAATGGAAAACGAGGAGAATGTCCTCCATTACCTCAAACAGGGCTGTGCCACCAAAAAAGGTGACACAGCCCCACCGCCGCATGAGGAGGCGTTCCCAGCGCGAAAGGGCTGTGGAAGCTGCCTAAAGGCAGCTCCACCCCCAGGAACACCCCCCACGCCGGCATGGGCTTTTCCTATCAGGAAAGCCCTGCCGGCATGGTTGTGTTGGCAATGGGGGCCGTGGCCCCTGGCAGCTGGCGTGGTTGCCCCTGCGCTGGCATAGATGCCACCTTATTCCGTGATAAGGTGGCACTTACGCCAGCACAGGGTCACGCCGGCTCCTAAGGAGCTTTGGCCCCCCGCTTCAGGACTTAAATGTGGCAAATAGATCTTATATTCTAGAGAATTCATTTATGGCACTTGCCTGATCCCCAAGGAGAATACAAATAAGACAAGGATGAGAGCAACAAATACATTCATAGTGCATTAAGTTAGTCTTCCAGGTTAAACATTTGTTAAAAAGCCAAGAAAAAGAGAAATTATGTGCCTACACCTGGGCACATGGTTAGGTGAGCATTAAAAGCTTTGGAAATAGTGAAGGTGGCAGCAGCAAGCTGGATACTAAAACTGAAGAGTAACCCATCCCAATTCTTACCCAAAAACAGTAATACTGATGATGATGAATAATTAAGCCAAGTGTTGGAAGGTAGAATCATTGCCAGAACCCTAGGAAAGTCTACCACTGATGCCCAACTGACAGGAGAGAAGCTAGAAGAAGCAGACTCTGCATATTCCTTTTGCATGCCCCTCCCAGCCAGAAATGGGAGACTGCAGCAGAGATCCTTGCAATTGATCAATCCCAGTTCCAGTTGAATTTTACTTTTCAGCATTTCTTCTTTTTCATAACTGAGAAATCCCATATTTTAACCATATCCAGAGCCCCACCACACATTACTTTTCTCAGAAGATGACTGTCCATAAAGGATAAAAGCATAAGCCACACAATTCATGCCAACCATTTTGTTGTGGACAAACAATGTGGAAGTTACAACTGATTCTGTTTTCCAGTGTGGGTACCGTAGAGAAATGTATGCATAATAACTAGACATGGCAATCTACATATATTAAGTAGTCTGTTCTACACAGAGGAGCTTTCAGTGTAGGAAAACTGTAAAGAGAAAGATGAGAAAGTATCTAGAATGAAATAGACTATTTTAAAACTGGGCTTCAAGTGTACTTCACTAAAACTGTCTATAATAAAAGTCTCTATTCTTTTCTACACAGGTAAAAGGTCCCATGGAAATTACTTCTAGGCTTGTTTGTTCAAAGACTTGCATTCTGAAAATAAAGGATCTTCAGTCACACCTTTACATACCTATACTGTCTGGAAGGTCCAAGAGTTCATTGTGCTGTAGGTCGAGTTTGGTGATCTGTGTGCAATTTCCAATCTCCTTTGGAAGATGTTCAAGCTGATTGTGTGCTACATCCAGCGTTATGAGGTTACACAACTCACCTGAAAGTGACCAAGATACAGAGTAAGAGAAAAGAGTAATTCAGCTTAGGACTGTACACTGAATACAAGTGTAAACATCATCGATAACTATTAAAAAGCAACCAGTGAATCCCATCCATGCCTTCAGTTTAAGAGTCTGAATCTGCTTTGCACAATGAGACTACTAGACCACAGTTTTAATGGAAGCAGTGCTTAGAAGAGGAAAGCTCTGTGCCATCACCCTCCTCTTAGGCTGCTTTAGCTTTTCCTACCTCCTGAATTTTCCTTACCTTGTTAGTACTCCAAATATTAAGTTCCAACCCTACATTTCTGTTTTATTTGGCTAATCTAGTGAAGTGGTAATAGATTCAATAATCACTTGATGCCAGTATTTTTCCTATGAGACAAAACAGTATATTCACTTCTGCCTTCTGTTGGGTTTGTTCTAAATTGGCATAATAGCCATTGCTTTGAATAATGTACAATCCTGAAGCCATCTAGGTGGCATCATATTTACAAGGGACTAAAGGAACACTTTTTTTTGCATCAAGTAACAGTTGACTTATGGCAACATCATGGGGTTTTCAAAGCAAGAGATGTTCAGAGGTGGTTTGCCACTGCCTGCCTCTGCATCACAACCCTGATACTCCTTGGTGGTCTACCAAATACTAACCAGGGCCAACCCTGGTTAGCTTTGGACATCTGATGAGGTTGAGTTGGCCTGAGGTATCTAGGTCAGGGCCTAAAAATACTGGTTAGCCCCAATTTGAGAATTATGTTTTTTTTTTAAAAAAAACCTGTTCCATCAACACACTCATCATACCGCAGTATATTCAAATTTTGATTACATAAAGCTAATTTATAAATTAAGCTTTTTGCACCTGAAAATAGAAGTTTTACCAGTAAGTATTTGCTCACACTGAAAATGAATATATTTAACTTGTTTAATGTGCTTATTTTAAACAACTGAAATACAGATGAATAACTTCCCACCAAGAGACAGTTTATTTGACACAGAACATAAGCAGTTGTTATCTCATTTATTTTATCATAAGAATAAAAACAAACTGCTTAATATTGTCATAGCTTAATAAGCTCCTGTTTTCACTAGTTTTATAGCCCTCTTAAAGTCCACTGACACTCACTAAACTGAAAAAAAATAAAACACACAAACAGTGGGCTACTTTTTCCTTCCAATATTTTCAACTTTAGATTAATTAAAATCATTGTGGTGTTGTCAATACCCCTTCTATTGTAGATTTTGCTCTGCTGATTATTCACTGGACATACACTGGATTAAAAATAAAAATCAAACCTAAGATAATACCTCCAAATACTTACACCTGAATGTTAAAAAGCCTCTTACAATATTGTGTAGAGAAACCATCTGGTTAAAAGAAATTTTTAATTATATATATAACAGTTATAGAATAAATATGGAAAAATCAGTATACAGAAAAAGAAATATAGATTTTAAAAAGTCAAATCTCAATTTATTTATTTATTTATTTTTGAGAAACCATCTGGTAAAGTGTTGGAGAAAATATTCTGCTGAGTGCATGGGGCCCTGGCACTCCCCGGGAACGCCCCCCGGGATGCCAAAATGCCCCCCTGAATGCTGGCACGGGCCTTTACACCGCTGAAACACCGGTAGAAGGCCCAGTTGGTGCCCCAAGGCAGTGCTGCCATGGCAGCGCTGGGAGACCAGCATCCAGCGATGGCGTAAGTAGCCCGGGCGCCGGCATGGGGGATCCCAATGCCGGCACAGCCCCTTCCTGGCCTCCTGAGGACTTTCGCCCTCAGAAGCAAGGAATCCGCTGAAATGTAATCTGCTTTGGCCTCCACCGTGGAGAAAGGTGGGCTATAAAGGAAGTAAATAAATAATAAATATAGGTGAAGATAGGAGGCAGATAAAAATAGGCTGGATAATGGCTGAGAATGGGGAAGGGGAAAAGGAGAGGTTGCCAGGAGATGGGAAAGAGGAAATAGTGTGGGGAGGAGGATACAGGTGAAAGTGAGGTGCCACCCCACAAATCCCTGATGATTCCCTACTGTGCAAGTGGATCTGGCCCAGTAGCCAACACCACACAACTGGACCACAGTTTTCCTAGGTAGAGGCTTCCAGGGGAGAGAAAAAAGCAAGAAAAGGGGAGAAGGCATGGGAACTTTCTGGAAATGGAAACAGGAAATAGTGGGGGAGGGGGAAATGAGATGCCTCCCACAAGTCCTTGTGGGTTCCCATTTGTCCTAAGCTGTTTCTTTAAACCTGTTTAAATACAAAATACTCAATAAGTAGGCAAAAGTAGAGAGTCTCACACTGCTTCTCCCTGTACTATGAGAAACTCTGAGTTTCTTATAAATAACTGTCCTATGCAGTGCAGCATGAGAAACCCCTTACCACCTCACTTAGCTGGAGTGAGGGGAACATGCTGAGCAGGGGCCCTCTCCAAAGGAGCCAGGTTTGTGAAGGCCTGGTTTTTATTACTATTTACGCTAAATATCTGAGTAAGCAGAAAGTGTTTCACTTTTCAGGTGAACCATTCCTATTATGGTCGCTTCACTTCACTGTCGTACAAAACTTGTTGAAGATGAGCCTATTAATATCTCTTTTCTGCAGCAGCCTATGGTCTATGCCATGAGACCAGGGGTGTTTTCTAGTGGGTGGCCCCATCTGCCAAAATAGGCTGATACTTTGCCTGGCGATCTTGCCATCAATCTGTCACTGCAAAAGAGAAAGAAGCAGGCATACTAGGTGAAGGGGAAGGCAAAGAGGAAAGCCGGAAAGGCATATCATCTTGCCTCTACTCCTCACTTGTGTACAGCTCTCTTCTCAAATCTTTCCTCTAGAGATAGGGGAAAACACAGAAAAAAGAAAAAATAAGAATGGAAAAGTAGACTCTTCTCATCTTGGCCACCTTCCCTTTACCTCATATTCTTATTCATGCACCCTTTTAGTCTTCTGTATTGTTGCTTAAAGTAATATAGTGAAGTTCTGACCCATTTGAGGGCCTCTGCTTTTAGAACACAGGCACCTATAATCTATTCAATTTCAATTTTATAAAATGCCTCTCAATTTGTAAT
This sequence comes from Euleptes europaea, assembly GCF_029931775.1. Classification (NCBI taxonomy): domain Eukaryota; kingdom Metazoa; phylum Chordata; class Lepidosauria; order Squamata; family Sphaerodactylidae; genus Euleptes; species Euleptes europaea. The sequence continues at coordinate 59,972,276 of NC_079316.1, read as the reverse complement.
CCCAATATTCCTAAACGGGACACACAAACATACCTAATAAAATGTGAAAGCTAATACACTAGGTAGTCCTAACAACCATTTCAAATAACAGAAATGCCTCAAATTCAGTCTGACACTCCTCTCTAGTTCATCATATTTCTCATGCCTGCTGTCTGACTCACTATCAATTTACATTCTTCTATCCCACTCTACATATTTGCTGCTTCAATGGAATGTAGGTTTCCTAGACAGATACGGAAAATAAACTGATCTAACTTAGAGGGAAGATATTCCTGTTTCTCAGCAACAGATGTTGGAATAACTCCTCATAATAACTATAGGGTAATATCAGTTAAAACAACTCCGAGAAGATGGAAATTCTTTGATGGCATCATTTGGAGCCATGGTGAGTAAAGTGATGGCCACTGGCCCACTCAACAGCACCAAAGTAATCTAGACAATTTTAAAATGATAACAAAGTTCTTGCTCCAACAGTAAAAACAGCTAAATGAGTGTTCACTATTCTGCATCCCAAGCAGAGATTAAGGGCCAAATTAGGCATAAGTCTGAAAACCTATTGGGTAGCTCCATGCCTGCAGTTAGCAGGTTCCCTGTTGGTCCTCCTCAGACTGACCTCAGTCACAAAGGGGACACAGGTTGTCCTCCTTCCTACCTGCCCACTAACCACACAGCTCTTTTTCTCTTTGAGAGTGCTTGAAGCAGCAGCAAGGGTTGACTCCTTGGCCTCTACCTGAGACAGGGGCTTAAACAGGCCCTCGCTGGCTCTACACCTCCATTCCCCCTTCAGCTGCGCTGAGTGTCAGTGGAGGCTCCTATGTCCCAACTGAGAGAGTTGAACACAAGAAGTTGGCCTCCTCTCCATCTCACTGGGCTGCTGTTCAAACACAACTGTGGTTTCATTGCTTATTATGTTTTTCAATTTATGTGTTAGCCATTTTGAAAGCTTAGGCTGAAGGACAGGAGAAAAATTCTTAAACTAAAAAAGGGCCTGGAGAGAAATTCTTAAAATTAAAGAGAGTTTCTTTTCCTGTTGTCTGATCTGGCCACAAATGATTGAAAACTATACTGTCTCTGAAAGGTTTCACATTGTTTTTAGAGAGCACTTGTGCTAGCTAAAGGCCAGTTCATACAGGTTAACTTCCATGTGATCCCACGTAACTGAATAAGATTGCATGGACACATGAATTATGAAAACTCATGTTCTCACTCTAAGGAGGACGGCATCTTCCAACTCGGGTGATTCCTACTGGCTGCTCAAGGAGGCGGGAACCAAACTTCAACTTCCTGTCTTCTGGGTGGGAATTGCCCACTCCTCCTCAGTTCATTTCCTACCTAACCAGGGAGAGCAGCAGCTCAGCAGCTCTCTGCTGCATTTTGGTCGTCATCTTAGGGAACTTCTAATCTTTGCCTTTAACTTCGGTTTTCCCCTTCTACCTTTTAAGCCTTTGCCGAGGGGGGTTCTCTCCATTCCTACTACCAACCTTTTGCTTTCTTCAGCTCTTCTTCTAAATCTACGCCTTCCCCTCTCCCTTCATATTCCCGCCAAAACAAGATGAAAGACGGCCTAGAGAGCAACACAGACAGCTTCATTTCTGAGGAAGACATGGATTCAGGTCTCCTCTCAGCCCTACCTCAGCAAGATGAGGAGCCCTCCTGCCACCACAATCGCATCAGAGCAGAGGAGGCTAGTGGGAGCAAGCCAATTGCAGTGAACAGAAAAGGATTCCACACTCAGGTCCTTCCTTTTGTTCTTACCACAACTTATCTTGACCCAGGTCGGATCAAAGGAGCGCCCAATGGTGAAACAGCAAAGGTCCTTTTCCCAGGGCAGGTTGTTTATCCAGAACAGCTCAATTCCAGCAATATTGCTCAGACACAACTGATAAGAGCACCCAAACAGGGAAAGCAGTGACGCCATGCTGACAAAAGTGGGGGGAAGATTAAGCTTGTTCCTAGATCAGTGGACCCGATCACATCCCGACATCTGCGTACAACAGACAATTCAAAAAGGTCACCTTATAAAAGGTGTAGTGGTTAAGAACGGTGGTTTGGAGCGGTGGACTCTGATCTGGAGAACCGGGTTTGATTCCCCACTCCTCCACATGAGCGGCGGAGGCTAATCTGGTGAACTGGATTTGTTTCCCCACTCCTACACACTAAGCCAGCTAGGTGACCTTGGGCAAATTACAGCTCTCTCAGCCCCACCTACCTCACAGGGTGTCTGTTGTGGGGAGGGGGAGGGAAGGTGATTGTAAGCCGGTTTGATTCTCCCTTAAGAGGCAAAGAAAGTCGGCATATAAAAACCAACTCCTCTTCTTCTTCATCTCCAAGCTTCCCCCAGATCATTTCATTTACTCCCCTAGGTCCCTGAAGAAAGAGAAGCCTTCAATTACCCTGGAAGTGATTCAACATCTGCAGATTCGAGCGATCAAGCTGGTGCCTCCATCAGAACTCTGCTTAGGCACACACTTCATTTTCATCACAGTATCCAAGAAAAACAGAGATTGGCACACCATACTAGATCTCAAACACATGAACAGGTATATAATTCAGAAGCACTTCAGGATGGAGACCCTGTGCTTGATCACCGAAACTCTTTGCCCAGATGATTTCCTGACATCAATTGATTTCACAGAAACATATCTTCACATCCCGATCCACAGAGATCTTTACAGGTACCTTTGGTTCGCATACCAAGATCAGTACTTTCAGTTGCAAGCCCTTTTCATTCGGCCCAGTTTCAGTTCCCAGGCTGTTCTCAAAAGGTGTTAGTGGCTTTAGTAGCACTAGCATGCAGAAAGGGCATCCAAATCCATCCCTATCTGGACAATGTACTAATCTGAGCCCCAACCAGGGATCTAAGCATCGTCCATATGACCAAGGTCATTCGGATCCTGGAGAACCACGGGTACTCGCTAAACAGTGAGAAAAGCAATCTAGTCCCATCTCAGAGACTGCAGAACCTGGGGAATCATCACTGATATCAGGAAAAACACACAGTTTCTCCCTCAAGAGAAAATAGGCATACTATCCAGTCTTGTCAGGCTGATGGTCAGATCAAGACATGCACAACTCACTGCCCTGACTCGTCTCCAAGGACTCATGATCTCATGCATAGGGTTAGTACCCTGAGCTTGCTTCCATGCCAGAACCCTGCAGTGGTTTCTCCTACCATTTCAGCTGGAGATTCTGCAAAAGAAGGACAAGAAGCTTCATTTTCCAATTCCAGTCAAGCAGAGCTTGCATTGGTGGTCGAACCAGCAACCTAGCCAAGGGTCAACAGTACCTCTACAACTCTCTAGTACAGATAATCATGGACACCAGTCTAACCGGATGGGGGGGGGCTTCTCTCCAGGGTTGACCGGCCCAAGGCTTGTGGTCTACTGAGAAAACTCAATATCAATGTCTTGGAACTCAGGGCCATCAACAGAGGACCACAGGTATTTCAGTCCCTAGTTGAGGACAAGCATGTCCTTGTCAGAATGGACATTTCGGCCAAGGCCCACATAAACAAACCAGGGGGGTCCAGGTCCTCATCTTTTTACAAGGAAGCCAAGAAAATCCTGACATTGGTGGAGACTCATCTTCTGTCCACTTCAGTAGAGCACATACAAGGGTCGCTCAACACCCAGGTTGACTGGCTCAGCCGTCAGGCCATAGATGAAAATGAAAGGTAGTTGAAAGGTAGTAGACAGATGTGGACAGCCGCAGACAGATCTGTTCATGTCAGCCTCCAACCATCTTCTGCCATGATTGTTCTCTCAATATCACCATCCAAGAGCGGAGCAGACAGACACCCTCCTGTTCCCTTGGTCTCCAGGACTAATGTATGCCTTCCCTCCTCTTCTGATCATTCTGAAGGACCTGAGGAAGTGACGGTGGGAGCAAGCGGCAGTTGTCCTCATTGCACAGACCAGTCCACCAATGGTACACAGGTCCACATCTTCTTGAGCAAGTTGGGAGCAAAAGGTTCAGTTGTTCTTAGAGGACTCTGACGCTCAGCGTACTTATTTTGTTGCTCATTTTTTGGACGAAGGGAGGTGGTTTTAGAGATGGGTATTATTTAGGTTTTATTGTTCAAGACAGTGGGTGTGTGTGTGTGTGTGAGAGAGAGAGAGAGAGAGAGAGAGAGAGAGAGAGAGAGAGAGAGAGAGAGAGAGAGAGAGAGAGAGAGAGAGAGAGAGAGAGAGAGAGAGAGAGAGAGAGAGAGAGAGAGAGAGAGAGAGAGAGAGAGAGACTGAGAGAGAGAGAGAGAGAGAGAGAGAGAGACTGAGAGAGAGAGAGAGAGAGACTGAGAGAGACTGAGAGAGACTGAGAGAGAGAGGAGTTGGCGATTCCCGCCCAGGAGACCTGAAGTTGAAATTTAGTTCCTGCCTCCCTAAGCAGCCAAACAGAATCACCCAAGCTGCAAGATAAGATGCAAGATGCCCTCCTTACTTCAGAGCAGAAGGAACCCTCACAGTAACTAACCAGTGTTCTCTCTCTCATCAAAATTTCCCTTTGGGAGTCAAAATAAGGGAGAAATCATAACATGAGTAAATCTATTAAGTGCTGGTTCACACAAAATACATACACGCCTATCTGCTCCTTGGACCACAGGCAGTTATGACAACACAAAAGGAGACTGCTTGACTGTCCTAATCAGTTTTATATCTCAGTGACTCAGTCTTTTAATGTTTCTTAAATCAGAATTAGGATGTGCAAAATTAGTAGGAGTATAATGATATTAAAGTATTTTCAACATTATTAACTAAGAAAGTTGGAAAATTCTTCATTATTTGCAATTTACCACTGAAGCATCATTTTCTATATTTCACCTACTCAAATTAACATGAGACACTGTCATGCATTTTTGCAATTTTAACATTTTTTTCAAGAACAAACTATTTTATGTACAATTCAATATTCCATCTGAAAAAGACACATTGTTTGGAATTAAGTAGATATCACTGAAAATTATCATGAACGTTGGTTTATATCCCGATCTGACTGAAGCTCATTTATTGACTTTGTCGAGTCAACCCCTCTCTGCTTTAACCAAACTCACAGGGTTATTGTGAGGATAAAATGGATGATGGAAGAGCAATGCAAGTTGCCCTAAGATAGGAAGGGACATATAGAAGTGTAAATAAATAAATGAAAACAGATTACTTCTTATGTCTGCAGCTGCGTGGATACAGAACCTTCATTAGTAGCTCGAGTTTGTCCCTTGGTTATTCTCCAGATCCAGGCCTACCACAATGCTTTTTCTTGAATGAGGGGCTCTATTTGCCAATGAATGCTGGTAACATTCAGAAACTCAGGTTGCACTGAACCCTCTCAATGGTTTCCAGTCAGAAAGAATACATTTGCAGGACAGTGGCTGATAGCCAGTGAAATATACTATTGCTTTATAAATGATTATCTTCAGGAATTGAAAAAGATAGTTCCGGATACTGACAACAATTCTTCACTCTACTTTTACAAGCACGGTTAAAATCTGGATACTCAATAATGCAGGTACTGACAGAAAGGAAATGAGTAAACACCATTAAAGCATTTAGTTTACTTACCAACTTCTGCAGGCAGGTGCTTGATTTTGTTCTCACGTATACTGAGCATGGTAAGTATTGACAAGTTCTTGATATCCTTTTCCACAGCTGTGATACGATTAAAGCGTAGATAAAGTGTGGTAAGGGAAGTTAGCCTGTACACCACTGGAGGAATTTCTCTAAGTTTGTTATGCCGCAGATCAAGCATACGGAGTTGCTTCAAGTTATCAAGAGAGTCAGGCAGGCTGGTAAGAGAATTTTCACTCAGGGCCAGAGTCACCAGATTCACAAGGCAGCCCACCTCGGCCGGTAGTGACTGCAGCTTGTTACCATATAAATAAAGTTCTGTTAACTGTGTTAACTCTTTTACAGATGATGGGAGAAGGTGTATAGACCGCTTAGCCAAGTCCAAGCGCACTGAATTTTCTTCCCGGCATTTATTTAGTTCTTTGATCACCTCAGCATTGCTGGATTTTTTGCGAGCACCTGGTGCTGGATTCGGTCGTTTTATTGTATTGTCCACTGAAAAAGCCACACCTGGCTGCACACTGCTGGAGTCCTTCTTCCCATCTTTGGCTTCTTTCCCTTTGGTTTTAGGCTCCCTCTCTTTGCTTTCTTTCCCAAATCCACCAGTGGCCTTGGCTTCTTTCTCTCTCTCCTTTGCCGAAGATACTTTGGGGTCTTTCTCCTTACAATCTTTTTCTTTTCCAAGATTACTACTCATGGTTTCTCAGTTTAACCAACACCACGTGAAACCCAATTTAAACCTTAGTTAACAAAGCTCAGTCAGCATCCACAAAACAAGGATCCTTAAAATAATTCATTCACTGCTGATCATGGAGTTTCAAGAGACAAAAGCCTTGGCTAGAAGCAGCAGGTTTGGTGGTGCAGTAGCCATCTGCTACATGTTGATTCCAGAGGTACTCTCCTCCAGTTCTGGTATCAGGAGATCCAACTGCTGAATTTAGATAATCAGAGGATCTTCATTAGAAACTCTGCAACATAAGAGCAGAAACATGTAACTATTAATGCAAGCATTGCTTTTTTTCAGATGACAAGCTGAAGGATTCATATCGGGCAGACATGAAATCATATCCTACAATCTCTGTTCTGTTCAAATTCTGAAGTGCAATAAAATATATATTTCCTCAGAAAATACTGCTGATGAATATTAATCAGGTAAAGCTGTTGAAATGAATGTGTGAAGCACAAAGATCTATAGTCCTTAAAATGATCAACTGCAAAACATTCAAGGTGACTGCCTTCCTAGTCTAATTAGAATATAAAAGTAAGTACATTCTTCCTTTCACCAATGCCTTACATTACTCTAGAACTAACGTTGTAGCGGTCCCTTTTTAAAAAGTTAACACACTGAAAATGGTATTGTCCATATATTTGGAGTGTATGAGAAACTAACTATAAAGTGTAAAAAAAAAAAACCTGAACAACATCTGCAGGGGACCCAAGTTTGTTAAACCTGCGGGCATGTTCTAATTTTGAAAACAGACAGGCACCACAACAACATGGCTGCCAAGGAGGCAGGGTCCATTCTCAAAACACTGGAGCACATCACAAAAATGTTTGGAAATTCCAAGCTATGCATCCTCCTATTGTAGAGGCAGCTGTTTCCTGATGACAAGAAAAATATTTCGCCATACCACTTTATTCCTCTCAATTCCAACACCTACTTTCATTCTTGTAATCAATACTACACTGCTTATAGCCAGTGAAGTTTTCACTCATGAAACTTGTCAAAATAGTTATTTTTTAAAAGTCACTCAGCAAATTGACACAAATCTAAAGGTTTGAGTCATACTCAGTAGATATGTAGAGTGGCAGTTAGTAGAGTTGAGACTAAAAGAAACACTTCCTGCCTTGACTTTGAATTGGCTTCCTGATAATGTTCTACCATTACATTTGATAGCTGACTTGCTGGGAAAGGAGACAGAGAAGGGAAGGTCAGTCAGTGGAGAATGGCAGCAAGGCAGGAGCAGAGAAACAATTGTTGTGAACAGCAGTAGGGGGAACTGAGAAAAGTTCAATTTATTTTTCAGGAAGCATTATGACCCTTCAAACGACACTTTCATTCCCCCAGATGGTTGCAGGTGAATAGTCAATGTCTCTCTACCCTCAAGCTTGCTAAACCTTTTAACTGTCAATAAAACAGGTACATTCAAACTTAACATGGGAGAAGAAAACCCTGACATATTACTAACTTCAGGATTTCTATTTAAGCAAGATCTTTTGTCGGCAATACATAAACCTCCATGTTTAGGGGCAGCACAACCGTACCAAATGGTGGAAACAAACAGCCAAAAAAAAATCACCTTCATGTCCTGCTAGCATGCAATGTTCCAGAGACATATGACCAGTCACAGTTGGAAATGGAATGCTCAATTAGCAGTAGCCAAGTTTAGTATCAAATTCTGAGAAAATTCCTTATAAAGAATAAACCGTTCTCTAAACAACCATGTAACATTCATCAGGGGAAAAAACCAAGAAATTATAATTCATTTGAGAAAAGCGACAGATTACACCATTTAAGATTTTTAACTTTTAGAACACTTCAAAATCTAAGTTAAGACCTTCAATAGCCAAGATGCAAGCAATTTCATCTGCAAGTTCCAGAAATTCTGTCACAGCAGAGAGTGCTCAGCTCCAGTTCCTGGTGGAAACAGCCAGGATTTATCAGGTCAGTCACAATAACTTATCTGGCCAGATTGCCCACTTCATATTATGCCCACTTCAGATAGCAATACTTTTGTTCTGCATTATCTCACTTGTGGCAATTGGAAACCGTTTGCACACTAGAAGCCTCTACCCATGTGGTTCCACAGAATGTATAATTTTGAGTTCTCTATCAGTGTTGCCATGGCAATTTACCATATAGTGCAATTTTGCATAATCTGATAAATCTGAAAGACATAAATTGCTATGAGTGATGGTCAAAGCTCCCATCTGATAACACCCACATTTCAAAAATGCTAGCACAATTGACATATTTGTTGATAGATGGGAAAATATGCAAAGGGATGACTGACTTTGGAAGCTATGCTATAACAGCACAAGTGAAAGCCAGAGACATATACAAGAGTACAGTGGACAAAGCTAAGGGCTGGTTCATACAGAGGATTCTGTGCAATCGTACCTGCACACACTGGATCACTGAAAAGTGCGAGCTGTTCATTACCAATATAGGAAATTATGGAGAAATTTCTGCCTCAGCTGTAGCCCTTTTTGAAGCCACTGTAGTCACAGGAATTTCCATAGGGAGAACGTATGTACCACTGGTACACACAATACGCAAGGATGTATAATGGAGAGTTTCTTTTTTACTATGTAAACCAGACCTAACTATATAGTGCTTGCACCATTATTCCTGAACTGTGCTTAGAATGGAACCTTGGATCACTTGGATCAGAAGGGTTCCTTCTGCTCTGAGTCCAGGAGGACATCTTGATTGATGGGTTATTCCCACCGCCTGCTTAGGGAGATAGGATTTAACTCTTCCCACCCTGTTTCCAGCACATGAAGAACCCCTTAAAGCTCAGTCTGATTACTTTCAAAGCTATTTTAAGACAGGAAGGAAAAACAACCATGTAACATCAACATTAATGTTAAAAATAAGACAGAACAAACTGCATTATAACATAGGAGAATTAAGAACAGGAATAATGAATATATGAGAAGACATGAGGAAAGGTAAGGAACTGTGTCCCATGTCACATCTGTATGACCCTTTCCATTACTGACGTATAAAGAACTTCTGCTTCCTATTGTCGCTCTCCTTATTTTCTGATTCATGCCACTTCATGCTTTTCTAGGTCTTCTTTTAGATCTTCCACCTTCTTTATTTTTTTGGGTGGGCAAGATGCCCTCCTGGCCTCAGAGCAGAAGAAACCCTCACAGTAAGTGATCCAAGGTTTCGTTCTCGGTCTGAGGTGTAGGGCATTTTGATTAATGGGACTTCCAAGAGCAGTGCCCCTATGTTCTGGGTGGGTTTTATTCCTCATCCACCACATGTTGCAGCACCCTGCATCCAAAGGCCACATCAGCTGAAAAGAAGGTTTTAAGCTTGTAGTGCTTCACAAAAATAGATATGGAAGACCATGTAGCTGCCCTGCATATTTCTTCCGCTGAGGCTTGATGATCGAAAGCTATGTTTGTAGCTGCGCTTCTGAGTGTGCTGTGATACCATGAGGTACTGGAATGTTGCTGGCCTTGTAAGCCTCACAGATACACTGTCTGATGTTGTAACTGACTGCCGATCTGGACATCCTTAGGCCTTTATTCAGTGCTGTTAGGAAAATAAATAAGAAGTCTGTCTTTCTGATGGCTTCTGTATGCTTGATGTAGATTCTGAGGGCTCTCCTTAGGTCTAGCATATGCCATGCCCTATCCTTATCACACTTAGGATGGGGGGGGAGAGAACAATGGTAATTGAATCTCTTAGTTTCTGTGAAATAAAGAGTTGACCTTAGAACTAATTGCCTTTATGGAAAACACAGAGCCCTTTCCTCGCTGATAGGGCTCCTAATTCAGATACTTTTCTGGCCTAAGTTACTATTGTTAGGAAAAGGGTTTTCATGTGAACCCATTTCGATGGCACTTCCCTCAATGGCTCAAAAGGTGCCTTGGTGAGAGCTGATAACACTATGTGTAGCATCCAAGAGTGAAAACAAGTGAACTGTGGGAGGATTGGTCTCAGTCACTCCTTTAATGAACTGCACTACGTGAGGGTGACTTGTTAGGAAAACCATCACCACTTGAGGGATAAATGTTGCTATGGCTGCCACCTGATGATGCAGGATAACCGCCTTCAGGTGTTGAGAAACCCCATCCTGTAAGGATAGCAAATTTCTGAGTCCCGGCTTAAGAGGGTCAATGCACTTTTACTGACACCATCAATAGAACGTTTTCCAGGAGGCATCAAATATCCTTCTGGTGAATCTTCTTCAGGATGCCAAAACTGTTTCTGTCACCTCTGGTGAATATCCTAGGCAGAGTAAGAGGTTCCTTTTGGAAGGGCTCTCAGTTTAACAGGCCAGCTCAATTCCATCCATACCAATCTGACAAATCGGCCAAGCAAGAAAAACCAAGTCCTATAAGGAAAGGTTGAAGGAGCTGGGTATGCTTAGCCTGAAGAGGGGAAGACTGAAAGGGGATATGATAACCATCTTCAAGTACTTGAAGGGCTGCCATATAGAGGATGGTGCCGAGTTTTCTGTTGCCCCAGAAGGTAGGAGAACCAACGGGTTGAAATTAAATCAAAAGAGTTTCCATCTAGACATTATGAAGAATTTTCTAACAGAGTGGTTCCTCAGTGGAACAAGCTTCCTCGGGAGGTGGTAAGCACTCCTTCCCTGGAGGTTTTTAAGCAGAGGCTAGATGGCCATCTGTCAGCAATGCTGATTCTATTACCTTAGGCAGTTCATGAGAAGGAGGGCATCTTGGCCATCTTCTGGGCATGGAGTAGGGGTCACTGGGCGTGTGGGGGAGGTAGTTGTGAATTTCCTGCATTGTACAGGGGGTTGGACTAGATGACACTGGTGGTCCCTTCCAACTCTATTATTCTATGAAAACAGAGACACCATCTTCTTACTGGTAGGGGGAAGGCTGCAAGCCTTTCAGACCGAGTGGGTTCAACAAACTATCGAGTACAACTACACCATAGAGCTCTCAAGTCTTCCCCCAGACCAGTTTGTACTAACCCCAAGATCCCAAAAGGAGGAAAAACGTTTAAGAATTGGTGGCCACTGGGGCCGATGTTCCTGTGTGGGCCCTTTTCGTGCCATTGTCTCTCCATGCGATTTAGCGCTTATGCATGCCTGCTTTCTTCCGCAATCCCAGGCCCTGTTCTCTCTCCAGGGTCTCTCCTTTATCCCCTATTGCAGCCAACAGTAATTGTGGGTCTGCATCTTCTTCCGAGAAGAAACCATCTCCTCTGGGCTCCTCTCATGCCTCTGAGCTCTCCATGAGGGGAGGAGGGGGGGGGAAAGGAGAAAGGAGGTGCAGGGAGGAAAAGACAGACATGGATTAAGGAAGGAAAGGAACTTTGAAAAAATAGCTAAGGAGAGCTCTTTCTCCATGCACTCCCTTTCAAGGGAGGAAGTCAAACTGAGCTCTAAGGGGATCTTCCCGCACTGGAGGAAGAAAAGTGAACACTTAATCCTGCCTCCCTAAGCAGAGGGTACGAACAGCCCATCAATCAAGATGCCCTCTGCATCAGAGCGAGAACTATAAATCACTTTTATATCAGAATTAATGTGGACCATTTTGAATATGTTTAGCCTCAACGCACCTGAAGTTTATTATAAAATTTATTAGAACTGATGGGCACAGCAATCCTCAAGGGGGGGCTGAATGGCCTTTGGAGCCGGCATTAGTACCACTTGTGCCAGATAAGTGGGCACTAACGCAGGGCAACTTATGCTGGCTCTGGGGAGCAGCATGGGGCTCAGGAGCTGGCGCTGACTCCCCAGCAGTGTTTCCCCGGTGCAAGGGCTCACGCCTAAAGGGACGTTTCCGGGGTGTTTATGGGGGCGGAGCTACCTTTTGTTGGCTCCCTAAGCCCTTTTGGCCCAGGAACGCCCTTTTTTGCAGACTCCAAAGTCACGCCTGCAAAAAGGGTGATGCAGCCCCGTGGAATTCAATGGAGATTTTCACGGGGCTTTCCTTAAACAAACATTTTTGGTTGCTGCAGCTAGCACCAAGCGGCTCAGGAGGTGGTGTGGATGTATTGTTCCTGAGCCTGCCATAACCACCTCCCCACTCAAGATTGCGCTGTAAATTCCATGGTATACAAGTAGTTATGTTATGTCATGACTTCCCCCAAATATGGAATTACAAAAGGCTATCAGAAATTTAAACAATTTACTAGCTAGCATCAGTCACCTTTCCTCTGCCTTCCTATTTTACTTGCTACAAATTCTGTCTACATCAGCCCCCCCCCCACCCCATGCCATTCAGTTATGCAGAACAGCCTTGGCCTCTGTTCAGGAGAGTAGGATTTTATTATTTTCACCATCCTGCTCTTTCTGCCCCCAATTAGATGCTCAAAAATCACAAGACTGTGCTTCTTAAGAAGTAAAGATCTACTTTATTTCAAGATGAAAGGAGGAAGTAAATTCAGCTCAAGACTGAACATCAAAAAAGTAGAATATCTGTACATAATACAGAGGTAAGAACTAAGGCTCACACAACAAAAGAGACACACCTCTCACTGGCCTTATTCTATACACTCGTTAAAGCAATACACACATACTTTCAGTTTATTGTTGATGCTATTTCTGGTGGTTGTGTTTAACTTAAATGCATGGATCAACAGTTAAAGAGATAATGTATTTCCCAGTCTATGTTTTGGGAAGTAATCACATGCCATAAGCTTTTCTCATACATTAAGTTGGTGATATCTTTGTGCATGGTCATAGGGAATCATTTTCAAGAGGAGTTCCATTTTTAGAAGCATAAAAAAGCAGTGCATTGTTTCACACTTTGCATAATTATCATGCCTTAAGCATTAAAAAGCGAAGTGTGAAAGGGAGGCTGCATCGCCAAGTATATACCGGACATACTACAAAGGAACCATGGCTGATCATAGATCCCTGGTACTTATCCAGCATATTTGGAAATTTCCCATTTGTATATCACCATTTAGCAGATATTCAGCATAACTCTATGCAGAGGAACCCCTCTGCATTAGATTGCACTGAGTGAGTGGAGCCTACTCCCCAAACAAGTACTGCAGGTTCTGAAATCCACATTGCTAACTATGTTGGAAAGGAAGGACTGCCAACCCCAGAACTTGCTGGCAAGTGAATAAGCAGAAAATATGAGAGAACACAAACAAGAACACAGCAAAAAATAAGTTGGGAAGTCTTACAATGCATTTCTGATTCTATGAAACATGTAAATACTTGATTTTGTTCTTGCCTAGAAAGATACAAATACTTAAAATCTGTTATATCTGCAAATATTGTCCATGAAGAGCACAGCAAATATTTTAAATTGCTATTCGGCCACAGGTGCAAAAAATTATACCGTGCCATTTTTATCATTCACGATCCTATGCTCACTTAAGGACAACTGAAACATACAGGAACATTTGAAACTTTTCTTCAGCTGTTACATCACTTTACTACACAGAACACATCCAAGATGATAAACAGGTTCACAACATTACATCACAAGGCAAGATAAACAAATAAAAGAGGAACGATAAGTCACTTGTTCATAAGGAAACAATGAACACAACAATAAGTCTTTTGTTAAGAGAACAGCAAGGATGCCTGACCAAAAAGCTCAATCCAGGTCTCTGAGCTCCAGGGCTGGAACACACATTCAGATATCATTCTTAACAAGAGGTAGATCGAAAGGATGTGTGTGTTAAGTCACTTCCAACTCATGGTGACGCTATGAATCAATGTCCTCCAAAATGTCCTATCTTTGACAGCCTTGCTCAGGTCTTGCAAACTGAAGGCTGTGGCTTCTTTTATAGAGTCAATCCATCTTATGTTGGGTCTTCCTCTTTTCCTGCTGCCTTCAACTTTTCCTAGCATGTCTGTCTTTTCCAGCAACTCTTGACTTCTCATGATGTGACCAAAGTACAACAACCTCAGTTTAGACATTTTAGCTTCTAGGGTCAGTTCTGGCTTGATTTGATCTATAATCCACTGATTTGTGTTTTTTGTTGTTGTTTTTGGCAGTCCACGGTATCCATAACACTCTCCTCCAACACCACATTTCAAAGGAATCTACTTTCTTCCTATTAGCTTTCTTCACTGTCCAGTTTTCACAGCCATACATAGTAATAGGGAATACGATGGCAGGAATTAACTTGATCTTGGTCGCTAGTGACACATCCTTATACTTAAGAATCTTCTCTAGTTCCTTCATGGCTGCCCTTCCCAGTCTCAATCTCCTTCTGATTTCTTGGCTGCAGTCTCCCTTTTGGTTGATGATGGAGCCAAGGAATGGAAAGTCTTGAACAATTTCAATTTCCTCATTGTCAACCTTAAGATTGAGTAATTCTCCTGTAGTCATTAGTTTTGTCTTCTTAATGTTCAGCTGTAATCCTGCTGTGGCACTTTTTCTTTTAACTTTCAGCAGTAGTCATTTCAAGTCTACACTATTTTCTGCCTGTAATGTAGTGTCATCGGCGTATCTCAAATTGTTGATGTTCCTCCCCCCAATTTTCATTCCACCTTCATCTAAATCTAATCCAGTTTTCCTAATCCAAAGGATAGAGAAGTACTATTTTATCTCATGTCTGAATACTTGTATTAGGCATAAATGCCCAACATACTGTTCAAAGTTGTGGCTGGGACAAAGGCATAATGGTGGATTCCAGACAGAGATCTTCATACACAACACAGTTCACACACCAAACTTCAGTATCCCAGCAAATCAAGCTGCACTGCATCATAGTAAGGCACTAGACATTACATGCGATCCCAGGCTGAAAATAACCACTAGCCTGTTCTGCTGGGATGAATAAGATTTGTCTCAAGACAAGACAAACCTGTGTACCTTCAGTTCACTGTAACTCTGACAAGTGGTATAAAGGGCTTTCCCCTTTTTTCATCACCTCCTGGAAAGGAAAGGGGAGGGGAGAGGGAAAGGGATGCGAGAGGAAATGGAAAGGAAAGCTACTTGAGCTGCCTCCAGAAGGCTGCATGCTGGGCTGAGTCTTGCCTCCTTCTTGGAGCAAGGGCAAGGAAACAGTCTCACATTCTACCTCAACAATGGAACTCTGTATGTATTAAAGGGCTCCATTTGGAAGGATGCACTCCAGTTTACTAGAATGGCTGTCTTTTTTGGAATGTCCAGCAGACAGAGAAAAAAGAAGAAACTCTCTACTACATTCATCCATCAGAGAAAACAGCATAACTATTTCATGAGTCTGTGCTAGGGGGGATTCCATCACAACTGCAATCACTTGGGAAAATACAGATAAGCTCATTTCTCCCCACTGTCTTTCTGCAGGAAGAAAAGCCAAGTCCATGCTAAACGTTCTTACACCCTCCCAGCTTTAGCAGTAGGAGCCCCTCCCCCCAAGCTTCTTGTAAGAGATGGGAAGAATGGCACATGTGGAGTGTGTCATAGCAGCTTCTAGGAATAGGAAGGGGAGAGGCAAGAGATTCAAGGAATGACTGAACTCCCCTAGTTAACTGCAAGGCTCACACTATAAATTTTGTAACTGTGGTGCTATTTAAGCACATTTTTATGGTTTTTAAAAAAGTAAAATATAACATCCCTAAATATCAGGGCACCACTGTGAAGCCAAAAGGACCTCAAGTTTAACAAGTCACACAATGTGCCCTTTTCTTTCTGCAAGTCTGATTACAAGATCACTTTGTAGTTGCCAACAGGTATGGAAACACATTCCAAATTAAGTCATGATACTTAGCAACTTCAAAGGACTGGGAAGAGGTTGAAAAAAAGATAGAAACCTTTTCGAACAGATGCTTCGAAGTCTGTTAGAATGATGCATCAGATTTTAACACAGAATATATGTGTTCCATGACATTTCTACTGTGAGAAAGGGGGAAAAACAGACAGCCTTGCCATATGCCAGTTAAATACTCTGCAGCATCTAAAAGCTACAAAAATTCATGAATCCAAGGAGTATCTACATTTCAGCTATCAAAAGTGTTCACAGCTCACTAATCAAGCAAAAGTAATCTGTATGTCCCAGGAATAATTGTAAGCTTTGGATCTCAATACGTTTCCAAATGAAGTTAGATGGGAATCAAAAATATATGAAACAAACCCAGTTTAAAAGATTTGTGTGCTTTGTACTTATACACATGTACTTTTCCAGGCATTAATTTGCATTTTTTTTCTTTGTACATATTATTCTACCTTTTCCGTTACTATGTAACTGTAATTTATAGATTGGCATGATGGAATTAAAAAAACCTAACTTTTCTATTGTGTGGGTGTAAAGTGCCTTCAAGTCGCAGGCCAACTTATGGCGACCCCTTTTGGGGTTTTCATGGCAAGAGACTAACAGAGGTGGTTTGCCAGTGCCTTCCTCTGCACAGCAAACCCTGGTATTCCTTGGTGGTCTGCCATCCAAATACTAACCAGGGCTGACCCTGCTGAGCTTCTGAGATCTGATGAGATCAGGCTAGCCTGGGCCATCCAGGTCAGGGCTAACTTTTCCATTACTTCAACATATTTTCCACTTTAGCTGGAAAACGATGAGGTAGGACTTATCTAGTCAGAAAGAAATGTATTTTGGTCTGTGGAATTTAATGACTAGAACAAAATGCATTTTATAACACCAGCTTTTTTTCATCTTATAGGACAGGACAGTACACTGAACTGGTAAATAAATTCTAGCATGGATGATGAGGTAAATGCCGTAATCCATGCAACTAAGACTGCAAGAGAAAGCTACACTGAGAGAACTCTCTTCTTCATGGATGTTAGATGTGTTAAATTAATTACTAACAGTCAAGATACCTAATGGGAACCTCTGTGTTCACAGGCAATATGCCACTTCCAGGGTGGGGGCAACAGTGGGGGAGAACTACTTGCCTGTATTGCTGATCAACACATATTGGACTGGGACCAATGTCAGTGTAACCTGAGGCAGTTCCCACTTTAAGGACTGCAATCAAGACACAACATTTTTCATGTATTACAATTTAAAAACTTCCTTTCACTGCACAAAGAGACTAACTCCAGCAGGAGACCTCTCACTTCAGAAAGGCAACTCACAGTATTAAGCAGAGTCTGAATAATTTGTTTAATTTTATTTCATATCCTAATGTTTATATTAAAATCAACAGTCACATTATTGCAAAACAATACAGCTGCTAAATGTTTCTGCTTCTAAAAACAAATTTTATATTATTTTTCATAAATCCTCAAAGCACTTCTAATGTAATATCTCAATAATCCATACCAAAATACTGCAAAAAAGAAGGTAGTTGATAGGTGATTAGCCACATCACCCTGTGACTTTGCAAATTTGTAGGAATTTGAAATAGGAACTCCTAGTCCACAGTTCTCACTCTAAATTAATATGCTGTACTTCAGTTTATTATTATCTGGTTTAAAAATACCATAACTAGCACACTAGTAAATTTCAGTAAACACACAGATGAAATTTACTTGAAGTTTTGTCAGTTGAGAACGTCAATCACAAACTTCCTGAAACGCAGCTCTTTTAAGCCTAGAATAGTGAAGAGCTAAAATGCAGTTTGGGGGGTGGGGGTGGGCAGATTTTCACAAACTTGCATTCCTCCACAAAATGTCCTCTACACCTGTGATTCTTCAGAGAGGTAGGTGCAAAAAACAAGATTTTCAATGGGAGAAAGAACTTAAGTGTCACACACCCAGATTTGGCCACATAACAGCCGAGAATGAAGCAAGTCTCATATCGCCCTCATTCTGGGGTGGGGAGAACAGTAAGTTGGCCAGAGATCCCTCTGTTTCCATACTAGTGGAATGCAGAGGTGTTGAACTCAATTGTTACAAGGGCTGGATATGACATAAATGTCACTTGGTCGGGCCGAGCCATGCCTTGCCAGCCCAGACTGAGAGATTGGGCAGCTGTCTCGTGGGTAAGAGCTCTCGAAGGGCCGGATCCGGCCCTTGGGCATTATGTTTGACACCCCTGTGTTAAGGCCTTTGATGCTGCCAACTGATTAGCTACGTGGTACGGTGATGTCATGCTGGGTACACAATCCCTGAATGGTATGCATGCCACAGTGAGAAAGAAGGAAAGAGCTGTTCTTAAATTGATGATGCTGAAAGCCAGGAACAGCAAGGCAGCAGAGAGGTGGACAACTGGTGAGCTGGGGGGAAATAAGTGTTCCAGGAACGCCTTTTTGAACTTAAAATATTTACTCCTCTGAGTATTTCATGCACTACTAGCCTAGATCAACAAGATTTGCAATAAATGTCAAACTGATCCTATTTTTATTCTATTTTTGTACAGTTACAGCCTGGAAAACATAGAAGTTACATTACAAAGTAACCTAAAGGATTGCAAGGAATTCGTAAGATATTATTTCTTCAGCATCCAATTTGTAATTTTTAAACATTTAGGTTGAACCACGTAAGTTATTGGCAACATTTCTGTGAAATGATGTTATAATACTGAATGCAAAACTAAATTGTAAAGGTAAAAGTTTGTATCTAATTGTTAAAATATATTGTGAAAATAAACTAAAGTGGGGGGAAATACATGACTACACAAAGAGTTCCCATGTCAGAGGGGGTGAAGAGTACAAAGAAAAAGAAACAATATGGAAAATCTAGAATGTTCAGAAGCGTGGTTTACCTAGCATAAACACAGTTGACAGATGGTACAGCACCATTTGAACATCAATTTGCCGTCAATTCACAGCTGATTTATGGTGACCGCAGTGGGGTTTTTCAAGGCAAGAGACGTTTATAGGTGGTTTGCAATTGCCTGCCTCTGTGTCTGGTATTCCTTGGAGGTCTCCCATCCAAATAGGGCCGACCTACTCCCATCCGACAGGGCCGACCCTGCTCATCTTCTGAGATCTGACCAGAACCAATGTACAAGCTTCATTTAAACATTCAATCCACTGTAATTCAATAAAATATGTACAAACTTGGCTTGTGCCATCATAAGTGCAGAGTCCTAAACCACCATTCCTTTACCACACTCCACAACATAAGGGAGGAACCCAGGTGTATACATGAGCGTATCACAAGCTGTGTTTGTACACATTTTTATTTAACACAGTTAAATTGGACATCAGAACATAACCATAAAAATAACTTTAAAAGTCATGGAGCTTTATGGACACATACAGTCCCCCTGGGAAACAAAGATGTTTAAGCTCTCATTTTACTTGCTGTTTTAAGGGTTCTTTAATCATCTAGTGCTTGAAATGGATTAAGATCACCCTTGGCAGATATGTAAATTGCCATTAAGCAGGGTTTTTTAAAAATATCAGATTTGTATGCAGTCAGCAGGAATTGAAGTATTTTGGGTCTAATTTGGGACCTTCTGATCCCCTCTCCACTGCTGAACATCAGTTCTATAAATCAGAGTCCAAATTAACATATACACAAGCCACAATAAATAAGCACTGCTAATATAGTATGAGATGAGCATTACCCAACTGTTAGAGCCAACTGAGGTCCCCTTGTAACTAACATTAATAACCTTTTATTTATTTCATTTATAGTATGCCTTTTTCACGGGATAAAGGAATATACTCCAGAGCCAGATCCCAAGACTTCCTCAAGTATGCACATGTGTTTAGGAAAGGACACATCAACAGCTGTCTGCACACTATCTACAACTTATGACATTATCTGACAATGCAGTTATGCCGATGCATCATAAAACTGTATGACACTAGTACCAAGGATTCTTACATCTCAATCCCACAAATAACTTTGTGTTTGATCCTATTGCCCTTCATTATTTTCCGTGCATTCTCACTTCTGTAGAGAACCTTGTATGGGACATTTTCTGTCAAATGGCATAAATAGTGCATTTTTCATTTTTATACAAAAGAAAATTCTCATTGTATTGTTTTGTAAACCAGGGACAAAGTTAGAAACAACAGCAGGACAAAGGACTGTATTACATAAAAGTGTAACTTATAATTAAACCAAACATAGCCATCACATAGATTTAACCTATTTTTATTTCCACTTTAATGGTATTACTTACTTGTGCACAACATTCAAAATCAGAATGCAAGCAAAAGACTATCTAGCATTTTCATTTAAGCCTCAGGCTTATCAGTTCTATGTAACAATAAAAATTTCTTAATGTTAAGTATGTTGCTCCACAATGGGGACCCAAAGCAGCTTACATCTCTCCTCCATTTTATCCTCCCAACAACACTGTGAGGTAGGTTAAGCTAAGAGTGTATGGCTGGCCCAAGGTCACCCCAGTGAGAACTATGGCAGAATGAGGATTTGAATCTGGGTCTTCCAGATCCTAGTCTGAAACTCTAACCACTACACCACTAGTTTTCATGAGCTGGCTGCAACTGAACAGTAGCAAACAGTCAGGCCTGGGTGTCATGCAAGTTGGATGATAGTAAGCAGCCCAGTGGTTGCTGGTGGCCCCAATGAGTCCATCATCAAAGGCAAAGGCAGTTCTGGCCACTCACCCTGCCTTTCACTGACAAACCAAGGCATGAAGGCTGGCAACAGTCACTGAGGGCATTCATTTCTTAAAACTACAAGCACTACTATTATTTGGGGAGGTTTAACTTCCCCCAATTTGTTTTTATTTTTAGCTTCTTCTGCAGACCTGGGGCTGTTCTCAGGTTTGCAGAAAGATCTTTCTTGTCTGTTTATGGCCCCCAGTCTCTGATTTAAGATGGGGCTAGGCTGAGAATTAGGTTCAGAAACCAACATTCCATAGTTCAAGACACTCCCCTAATCCATGGACTTGAGCTCAACCTCCTTGGAAGTTCAGGCTTGGCTCACATTTGGCTCAACCAGGTGCTAGCCCTCCCTGATGTACTCAAAGCTTTTCCCATCTGAACATATTAAGCAGTTGCATGGGACAGATCTTGCTGTGGGGCTTCAATGCATGCAGAAATTCAAGAACCATGGGGCCTATACTTCCCATGAATCTTTCCAAACAAGAAGCAGTTGTGAGCACTGAACTATAGCTCCTTGTGGATCCTTGTTCTGGGGATGCTACCCCAGTTCTAAAACTCTAAGAGAGAAACTTAAAAGTAAGGGGGCAGGGAAGGCCTTGAGGCCTGTTGTCATCCCAATAAACACAACAGGCTCATAATTGGGCACAGCATAGAACAAGCTTAATTCAAACCAAAGTTCAAGTGGCCCAGATTCATTCACCTGAGGCACACCTATTACATTCAAGCCTAGGAGAAGAACTAATCACCATACTTCCATCATACAGCTTTACAGGAAAACATATAATTAAATACAAAATGGAAAAAATAGGTTAAAAAAGAAGTTTACCTACTGATTGAGCTAAGTTTCTGGGTAATGTGCTGGGGATTTAGAGGACAACCATAAAACTATATTTAGCCTTCCAATAACCTCTTAAAATGGATCATGCTAGCAGTTGAAACCAAATAAAGCATCATTACTACTAGGAGAAAATGTTCTTTTACTAGAACACTGACATTCAAAAAATGTGAAGTACTTCTGACATTTTTCAATGGAAAATGTAACTATGTTTACTTTTAAAACGTTAAATTACTAACGTTACGATCATAATAATTGTGAGCAGTTGTGAGCTCTGACTATAGCTCCTCATGGATCCTTGGTATCACGACTAAGAAGGCCCTCTTCCAGGTTGCCACCCACCTCATCTCAGAAAGCAGGGGCACCCAAAGCAGGGCCTCCAAAGCTAATCACACTGAACAGGTACGTCCGTAAGGGAGTAGGCAGTCCTTCAGATATAGGGCTTTAAAGGTCCACCTAGGCTGTTTCAGTCCCATAACCAGGCCTAAAACAAAACTGGAAAGGATCTCAAAAATTCACTTCCTCCAAGAAAACTTGAAGTTGCCCATTCAATCACCTTGCTCAAGAAAAGAATATTTGACACTGGTCAAAAGTTATTGAGATCTGCTGGGTCCAGGGTAGGCTTTTGTAGAAGTAAATGCACCATAGACTGTTTCACGGCTGGGGCCACCACCTCCTCCTCAAGGAGGCATTAACTACCTCTTGGACCCAGTCAGTCAGCCCACAGGCAGATTTAAGTAGCCGGGAAGGGCAAGGAACATAGAAGCAGGTCATAGGCATCAAACCTCCAATCTCCACATCCTCAGCCTGCACCCTGATACCATCTGACCCTGTCACTACTAATGTACAGCCCAAGTCAGAATGGGGAGGGGCTGTGGCTCAGTGGTAGAGCATCTGCTTGGCATGCAGAAGGTCGCAGGTTCAATCCCTGGCATCTCCAGTTAAAGGGACTAGGCAAGTAGGTCATGTGAAAGACCTCTGCCTGAGACCCTGGAGAGCCGCTGCCAGTCTGAGTAGACAATACTGACTGTGATGGACTGAGGGTCTAATTCAGTATAAGGCATCTTCATGTGTTCACGGATGTGGGAGATTTTACCGCCAAAGTGCTGAGCAAAATGGTCACAGCAGGTCACTAACCAGTTCATCTCTTTTTGCAGGCCAGATCCCAACAGGCCTCTGACCACCCATAACAGCTCTGCTACACTGTGCAGACGCAAAGATGGCAGGAAAGTATTGTTTCTTTGCCACCTTCACCACCACTGAGTGTGCTTTAAAATTATCTTTTGCCCATGTATTATTGGATTCATCCCATTGTTGCACTAGCCACCTCGTCTTTTCATCGCCCACAGCCCCATAGTATAGAGGGGATACCTAGGCTCTGATACTTGAGAGAAGATGCCTGCAAGCAGTCATACCAACCACCCAAGTAATTTCCTTACTCCAAGGGTCAACCAGGGCATCAACAGGAAAATTTCCTAGAGCCATCAGAAAGCCATTTCATTTTGAAATCTCAGTTATGTAGATATATACTGCTGCAGCAAGAGCCAAAAGTTACTAGCTATCCCTGTTCATTACTAGTCAATTCTTATAGGCTTGAGGATTTGATTCATGGGTTTTCTCACTATACATCTAGTGGGATTCACAGACCTCTCAGAACACAAATCCGCCATGTTTACATTTATGCAATAATACATTTTTGAAAGATTCTGACTTCTGCTCCTGTTCCTCGTTTGTCTTTAGTAATATCATCTTACCTAAGTAACGTATTTAAATTTACGAATTTCTGGAAACAGTCTATGGAACACCCCCTCCTTTAAGAACCCTGAACATAATAATCTACAAGCCACACACACACACACACACACACTTTGTAGCAAGGTGTTGTCCTTCCCACCCTCATTCTGGGTTGGAATAGAATAGCTACAGTTAAGTAACTCCTTAAACAGACAATTAAATTATTTAACATTTATTTATTTACTTCATTTATACCCCACCTTTCACCCCAGTAAGGACCCCAAGGTGGCTTAAATAATTCTCCTCGCCTCCATTTCATCCACACGACAACAACCCTATGAGATAAGTTGGGCGGAGAGTGTGCAACTCAGCCAAAGTCACCCAGCAGGTTTCCATGGCAGAGTGGTGATTCAAACCTGCTTCTGACATATCCTAGTCCGACACTCTGACCACAACGGTTCTCAAAAAACCCCAAACCCTCCTGTAACATCTAAAAGGCTAACAAGTTTTTTATAGCAGAAGCTCATGAAGTGGGCTCAAGCCCATAAATAACGCATGAATTAATTCTTTATTGTTTCAACCTGTAATGCCAGTATCAACTAGTGCACTAGTTAAATATTCTGAACATTAAGGGACAAACTAGAATGCTACTCCCTCTGTGGGCCTGCCACAGGGGCTCACTGCCCCAATGTCCCCTGACACTGCTTCTGCTTGGAAAACCAGTGCAGGGGGAGGAAGGTGCCCACCCTTCCCCCGTGCTGAAGACCCAAGCACAACTGGCCCCCCACGGCAGTTTGAAAAGGAGCTCCTACCAGGAACTCCCATCTCCAATGTGGCAGCAAGTTTCCAAGGAGGACTAACAGAAGGCATAATGGCAAGTTTGGCTCTCAGTTACATGTTATCGAGCAATTTATCATCATCCAGTAACATTAAATAATTTAACCATAATGAAAGTATGCATATATACAGTTCATCTACCTATGTTAGCATGTTTTGCAATATCTTTACATGCCTGGAGTGGAGTGCAACTGCCAAAGCTTCTCCCTTTATTATCTTTTAATGTGTTGTAATTGAAGTCCCTGGTTGATATAAAACTCTTATGTGTAGAAATTTACATAAAATAGGTCTTAATGCCTGATAACCCTAGTACAATTTACGTTCTAAAATTAACATTCAATACAATTGGGAGGCCATAAGTATATAAGTAGGCTTTCCACTGCTTAAAAGAGATATTTTTAGGTTTTCCAAATTTACATATATATTTATATATATAATTTATAAATCTGGAACTGGAAGGTAAGGGGACCCTCCAAGAGGCATGTTGTCATACCTGAGAAATCTTAAATCTCTTCCAGGCATAGGTGGAGCTTCAATCACTGACCTTTGAAATAACCAAGGATCTGACAGACTGTGTAAATGCAATGATCCCACACACCATCTTACACAAAGCAGTTCTGAACCACTTACCTTGAAATCACTTCTTAAAAGCTGGAGATTATACACAATTGTGAAGGGCAAAAATCAAACCATCCTTCAACTGTATGATTGTACAAAGAGCAACAAAAACAAATTCAAAGGCAAATGCAAATTTGTAGACATAAAATAACACAGAGTGTATGGCTAGTCTGCTAACACTTTCAATATTGCCATCCACTATAATTTAATAAATGGTCAGTGTGGAACCAAGAGTGTGAAATCAATGACATCTTAGATGCTATCAACATTAATACTGTTTCTAGGATTCTGGTCCCTGCTTACCAATTGCAAACCAAAACCCTAAATCAAACATTATGAACAATTCCACACTGGAACAAGCATCTTGCAAAATAGTGGGATCTCTGGCCATTTATGCAGGGTCAATTCTGTTCCTCGCTCAATGCTGATTTTTTAAATCCGACCTTTAAAATGACTATTCATGGTCCTGATGTAAGAGGAGAAAGTCAAACAAATTCCACCCCCACTCGCCTGCTCCTTTGTTCCTTCGTTTGCATAGCTATTAGCAATAGTAGTTTGCATAGCTGAGCCACGTGAATGCTTTGATGCCAGGGTGGAGCAAATACAAAAAGTCATGTTAAAGGGGCTCTTAAGAAATGTGAAGCAGGTATGCGCCGGCTTCGCAGTGAGGTCTAGAATGAAGGTTCAGCGTGAAGAAACTTAAAAAATATCAAAAAAATATGCGGGGCACTTCGGCCTGGAATGGGCTGCTAATTACCAAGCATAAACAGCCTCTTTCTTCTGAACTCTACTTGGGTTTCTTTAGGTCAGGGGTCTGTAACCATTGGCTCCATAGCCCAACGAGACCTTTTTAAAAAAAACCAAATATTTAAGCTAAATATATTGGAGAGGTAGGTAGGATGCCAGAATAGGGTAAATGTGAAGGAAATGGCATGCAAAGGTTTTTGAGCCTAATGTTTTTTACCAATGCTTTACAGAAAGGGAAATAATAAAAGCAGGATGTTGCCAACAATCCCAGTGTAAATCATGCACAGATTTATGCCAGTGAACTACAACAACTGCTCAGGGGGCTCTTCTGTGTATTTATTACTTAGTGTGAAGTCTCATGTATGTCACTTCCTAATAAAGGACTAGCAACAACCAGTGCTTGGGCTGCACAAACGTTATAGATAACAAGCATGTTAATTATCAATAATGTTAAATTGTATAGTTTCAGTTATTCTAAAGGGCTTTCTTACGGACTCTTTGTTGACTTCCTGCTCTGAATTTTGATGTAGTTTGGTTCTTAGGTTGCAAAAGATTGCAGAGCCTTACTTTAGGTATTCTCTCAGCACTAGAGATCAGACCAGAATATTCCTCTAATGCCAAGACTAGACATTACAAGAATCCCAATGGAAACGCGGTTCCATCTTTCATTCTCCCTTCTTCCAGGTAATAAATAGTATAAAGCAATGGGTGATGACATCATTTAGCTCTGTATTTCCCCACCCCCATATCACATGATTGGCAGTTAGCAGCTCACCACTACTACACAGTGCATTTTATACTATATATTACTGGGAAGGGAAAAGACTCACATCAGCAGCAGATCCATTATTATTGCAATATCTACCTCTGCCCTGCCTGATGGCAAGGAAAATTAGAGAAGAGTTGCAAACAAACATCCATATATTCTTAATAGTAAGGGGTCTAATTTAGATCTTTTTTAGATCTTTCCAAATGGAGAGCTGAGAGTCAGCGTGGTGTAGTGTTTAAGAGTGGTGGACTCTAATCTGGAGAACCGAGTTTGATTCCCCACTCCTCCACCTGAAGCCTGCTGGAGGACCTTGGGCCAGTGCCAGTCACAGTTCTGTCAGAACTCTCCTGGTCCACGCAGAGGTAAAAAGGTAAAGGTCGCCTGTGCAAGCACCGGGTCATTCCTGACCCGTGGGGTGACGTCACATTCCAACGTTTCCAAGGCAGACTTTATTTTATGGGGTGGTTTGCCAGTGCCTTCCCCAGCCATCTTCCCCTTACCCCCAGCAAGCTGGGTACTCATTTTACCGACCTCAGAAGGATGGAAGGCTGAGTCAACCTTGAGCCGGCTACCTGAAACCAACTTCCGTTGGGATCGAACTCAGGTCATGAGCAGAGCTTGGACTGCAGTACTGCAGCTTACCACTCTGCGCCATGGGGCTCCTCCATGCAGAGGTAGGCTATGGCAAGCCACCTCTGAACGTCTCTTGCCTCGAAAACCCTATGGGGTTGCCATAAATCAGCCTTGATTTGACGGTAAAATCACACACACACACAAATGGAGAGCTAATCCCATTAGGATAACTGAAAAGAAAGAGCAAGCTTGTGCGTTCCTGACTGCTGCAGGCCCAGATATCTTAGCCAGCAAATCAAGGGGTATACTATAAGAATGGATGATCAAAGTTAAGAAAGGAGTCAGTCTCATAAAAACTTGAGAAATAATGGACTAGATCAGCAATCTTCAAGTACAGTCTATGGTTTGTAGTGATGGCATATAAAAACAGACCCTGGCATTTTAATTTTCCAGACAAAATTAAAATTAAACTTACTCCTTGAGCTGGAATTCAAACAAGATTAGCTAAGCAGTAAGATTACTAATGCAAAAATATTTACACAACTAGGTTCTATGTGCAACACGTGTGTGTGTTAAGTGCCGTCAAGTCGCTTCTGACTCATGGCGACCCTATGAATGAAAGTCCTCCAAAATGTCCTATCTTTGACAGCCTTGCTCAGATCTTGCAAACTCAGGGCTGTGGCTTCCTTTATTGAGTCACTCCATCTCTTGTTGGGTCTTCCTCTTTTCCTGCTGCCCTCAACTTTTCCTAGCATGACTGTCTTTTCCAGATGTTCAACAGACTAGTGAAAAATTTCCTCTCAAACTGGCAACTGTGAATGCAACACACCCCAATTATGAGTGACACATTAGTGAGCTAAATATTAAGCAAATCTGGAATGAAGTCTTGTCCTAACTAAAAAGTTTGTTGAGACAAAATAGACGCAGAAAGACTTGTAAACCCACTTTTGTGGAAAAGGAAAATTGATAGCAAGCTAGCAAGCATATGTTGTTAACGTGGGTTGAAAATTCCTTATCAGAGATCTGAGGGGGTTCACGGCTCAAGTTTTTAACATTCTATGGTCATCTCAGAACTTCATACAGCTAAAATGCCATTGTGTTTGTACTTTTCTGGTAACTGTGTACTGCCTTGTTTGCAGAGTCACTTATTGTTACTTTTTATTTTTACAGAGATCGCTTTTTGCTGTTGTGGGTGTTTGTTTATACACTAGACCACCAGATGTTGCCAGCTATAATGGGAGTCCTATTTTGCAGAGGGAACTTGTTTATTATGTCACTTTCCTCCAATTAACACCCTAAAAATCTTCCAAACAAAAATCCAAAATAATGGTAATACAGAGGTAAGCCCCCTTGATTTGGTAACCTTAAATGTTCTCAAGAAGGGGGACAGAGTCTAACACTAGTTTCTACTTTTCTGTTGGATTCAGCCGAAGACATGAAACTATTGTGTGTACGTGTGGGGGGGGAATCAAAATATCATGGTGCAGCATACAATCCAAAATGCTACTGCAAGCTTAATCTACAGATGTAAATAATGAAATCAGTAAAATCTCTGCAACTGGCTGACATTTAGCCATCAAGAAAGGGTTTTTTTTCCTTCTAAAAACCTACTGTAATCATAATAGGAAGAAATATGTCATCTGACTTTGCCTCTGCTGTTTCATTAGGATTCTGAATTCCATCCTGATCTAAAGTTCATGCAAGAACTACAAATGTTTTGAATGGTTAACATATTAAATAAACCGTTACACTAGGTTTATGGTCTTGAAATACTAAGTTTTAAGATGACACACAACAATAAAGCTGTTTTCTGTTAAAAACGATAGCAAACAGAATATTTTCACTCACAAACTTAAAGATGACACTTTCAATTAAGACGTTAATTATTTTGGAAAACTAATAAGACCTATACTCTACTATGTTATCATACTTTCAAATTCTGCTATGTTATCATACTTTCATCAGTGGGTTACATACAGAGACCCATCATCCCACAGAATTATGAAAACTATTACCAGACACACCACAAACTGAATTCGGCAACTAATTTTGGTTATTATGATGATAACATTAAGGCACAGGAGGCCTTTAATAAGTGGCATCTCAAAACAGTACACAGTTTATGAACTGAAGCCTTTTGTTTACCCTCAAACCATTTTATTAACATAAATGTTTCTTCTATGAAGAAACATTTATGTTAGTACATAACATGGTTCTAAGAATTCCTGCTTTAACTTACATGCATGGCTGATGTATATCAGTACCAGCCAAAATCCTTTTAATTTTACTAAAACCTAGATCTACATCTGAACAATTCAAAGATTGAAATTAACCCTTTCTCAATTAGCTTGTTATCTCATCAAACCAGAACTATACGTTATTACGTTCAGAATTTTAAAATTCAAGATCCTTTGAGTATTTCCATTTTCTTGAATACAAAATTACTTTTAACTGTTCCAAAATTCAGAGTATATAGCGTATTCCAAATAGCAATCTGGTGTAAGTCCAACTAAAATTAATGTGGCATTCTTTAGCAGAGCTAGTTCAATGACTGGTCCAAGATTAAACAGTCATGTAAACAGGAGAAGGAACTTCATGAAATGTGTGATCAATGATAAATTCTCTGCATGTAAAAGCATCTGTTTCTTCCCATGCTATCAGACTATGCTTGTTCAGCATGAATGCCTTTCTGCAGAAATTAAAAACATCTTCTGTAACATTAATCATAAGTTGTATGCGAAAGTTTTTAAAAAAGCATCTAATTTTTCACATAACCAGTATTCCCACCAAATCATCTAAAGTTTTACATAAATAGGAGTGCTGAAGTAAGTGGAAAATACTCCTGGCCCTACAACTCTGCAACACAGCATAACAAAAACTGGTGACACCTTTGCCTAGTCCCAAGGCTGCTATTTTAAAAGCAACTAGATGGCATCATGTCTGCTATGAAACCAGGACATCTGTAACTTTTTCTTTTCAAATTTCCCAAATTCTCCTCTTGTGTACATCATGACATACTGGTGGGATAATTTGGCTTAAATACAAGATAATACTTTAACTTTAAAATACTGGTAACCTACAGCAGAACAGGAAGAGCCTGAAATCATTACTGTCAGCAACCAGGCCTTGTCACTTTGAGGTCGCATCTTGTACCCTTTTAATAAAACACAAAGACAGCCCAGAGCAAAGTTTCCATCAACAGAAAACCTGAGTACCAGTTTTACAGAAAGAAAAAACTCAACTATGCAGCAATATTTAAGCATTCATGATCATTCAAATGCAGAAGATATTTCAAAATGTCTGTATATTGTATAAAGAACAGGGATCCGTCAGAATAAGAAAAATGTCATGATAAGAATTAGAGTGGACAAACACAATCCCCTTAGTGCTAGGATAACTTTGGTTGCCATCTGACCCTGCCACAACATAAACCAAATATTTAATGTTGGCCTAGCAAGCTGTTTTAGGACCATGATTAAAGGCTACTTCAAACTGAGGTGTTTTACATGGAAAGCACATGTATATGTAGCCTGCACACTGTTTCTACATGTCTATTTCACATACATACTAGGAAGCTGCAACTGGCTGCTTGCACAAACTTCAGAATAAACCTCTGCAATTATGATGCATGACTATCTATGGTCATATAAGCAGAAGAGCTTTCTGCATAGGGTCACATTTTAAGGAGACCTTAGAAGTCAGGGATGATTTAAAAATATAACCAGACACACACAGATTCATAAGAAAGGGGAAAGCAGCAACCATGATATGTTGGGGGAAAATGTTGCCCCCAATTCTCTACATGATTAAACCACCCTAGATCCAATACTGAAAAGACTCTTAAGTACCAACCATATGTCTGTAGGCACCAAGAAAAGTTTCTTTCTGACATAAGAATACCATGCTTACTCGAAAGGAAGAAAGCCCCCTTAAAAATGTCTAATAACTTTTTTTGTGTAACAACACTGTAACATGTATGCAAATGTAAGATGACTCCCCCCTTTTATGGCATATCTGTGAAAAACCTAGTCTTGTGTTTGAGTAAACACTGTAGCTTCCAAGAAACAAAATGTTCTATATTTTCTCAACTCCAATGAGGACAGGACTGGAAAACACAAACTAGTGATATTATGCCAAAAGAGGACTTTTTTTGCTGGAAGATACCTATTTCAAGTCAAGCTGTGCCTGTTGTAAAGTGGGCATTAAGCAGTGCAGGCAAATAAAACAATGTCACCATCTATATATTAGAATTTAAGCATATGTTGAAAGTGGTCCTTTTTTAGCATGCTAGGAAAATGGCTATTTAAACAGAAAATGTAATACAACTATCAGTTGTGTCAATTCTAACACAAAGGGTTGGCTGGGCCCTTGCACATTGGCTGGTGAGTGTTCAGTGTTTCACATATTATTTTTTGTTTTTTGCTTCTCTGGTATGTTTTATTAGTTACAGGCCTTTGGGACAACAAACTGCCTCTCTTCATATCTATTACACTGCCCTAAGTATTTAGGAAGGGATGTTTGAAAAAATCAGAATATCACAGACTAAACCATGCAATGCATACTGTGCTCTGAATACAGGAGCACTTGAAATACATGACCAGATACAAAACTGCAGTTTAAAAATATGATTCAAAACAACACTACTTGCAGTCTGGTAAAAGGTTTTTCCAAATAAATGAACGCAGGTATCTTCCCAGGAATTGATCCTATAGAATGCAATACTTCAGCTGCATTCGCGCTTTTAGCTAATACAGTAAGGCTCTTTAACAATGTGTCCTGTTGTCAGCACAGAAATGATCAACCCTAAATTTGGAAGAAACCAGTACATTATCCATCGTATAATGCCAAAAGTTATATTGCAACAAGGCATACCAGAGCAAGCAATGAAGTGAAGGACTGAGCTTGCATGGGCGTCCTTGAGCAATCTCTCTGGTCCCACCCTAAATGACAAAGGGGAAAAAAGGAAAGCAAAGAAGCAGGCAGCAAATTCTGATGGGGAGGGGGAACAAATGAAGAACAGAATAAACCATTAGCACTAAAGCTATGTGTAAATGGAAGCCTCAATTTGCCATTCCCTTTCATCACATAAGAAAGGATCTGCTTAATGTCACAAGATAAATGAGATGCCTGAACCTATAATCCGTGTTCAGCATGCGAAACAAAAATTACAACCATATCATTATTTCAAAAGTTTATTGCAAGAATTTCCTCTCATGTCAATTTTTTCCAACAGATTCTAAACCAATCTAAAACACTCCTCATTAGCTCTTGAGCATATTTCTTAAACTGGTACTATGTTGTATATTGCACATGCATTAGAGTTATTCCCTCATCAAATAAATAAAGACTGTGTCCCAGGACAGGTCCTGATCAATGTCAAATTTCCATGCATGTGTCACTAGAAGGATCAGTGAATGAAACCGTAAAAATAAAACACTGATGAATAAAACATGGATACAGGTGCAGGAATTACAAACCTTCACAGTCCCCATCTCCCTACCTTGTCAGCAACAGCAGCCTAACTGAGACTCCTCTACCCGCAGGCTTGCAGCTGCAGCAGCTAGCAAAGCAACGCAGCATTGCACATATGCGCATACACAAGCTAGTCTGTCCTTTCACCGCCTCTTTAGCCCTTTTCTCTGCATACTCTGCTCACTGCTTGAAGTTCCAGCTGGGGAGGAGGCTTCCCCCCACCTACCCACTCCCTGTACCAAGGCTGCTCGTATTGTCGTGTGCCCCTGTTCCCCTCTGGCTGTAGCCTCCTCCATAGGCAGAAGGGTGCATCTGCACAAGTGTAGACAATTGGAGGGGGCCTTTGTCCACCTTCACTAAAGAGAGGGCCAAACCCTCCAGCCTGCCCACCATTACCACGACCTGCTCTCCACGCCCAGCTGGAGCAACCACCCGACCTCGGAAGCATGAGAGGGTCAGCCCTGGCTAGTACTTGCGTAGGAGACCACCAAGGAGCCCAGGGTCGCTACGCAAAGGCCAGCCACGTCTGCTCGGCCCTTGCCTTGAAAACGCTACAGGCTCGCCCAAAGTCAGCTGCAACCCGATGGCCCTTGACACACACGCACCCATTACTGCTAGCCGCCCCGAGCCTGGCTCGCTGGGGATGACGGCGGGTTATGCGTTTGAGAGACAAACAAATGCAAAATAAAGACCCGGCCCCAGCGCCCCCCTCGCCCGGGGCCCAGCCGCCAGCGACCCCCCCCCCCGCTCCTGCCGCCCACATTCTCCCTGCCCCCGCCGAGGCGTCTTCGTACCTCGCTCGCCTCGTCACGCCAGGCTGTCCTCTCCCGACCCAAAAGGGCCTCCGCAAACCACTCTTGCGAGGGCGGGAAAGGCGCGGGCGGAGCTGCGCGCCTCCCCAGGCCTCAGCAACCCTCGCGCACCGAGGCCACCCGCGCGACCGCCACGGCAAGGAACAGGCGGGGAGGGGAGAGCGCACCACAGAGGCGCCGGAGAGAGCGGCTTCCGGCTTTGGTGTGACGCCCTCGCCCAGCGCTCCTGAAAACCGGAAGTACGGCTTCTGCGTAGCTAAAAGCCACACACACAGACACTATCTCTATGCCAACCACGCCCGGGCGCTGCCGTGCTGGACGGGAACAGAACGCAGGCGAGACGTCTCTGTTGCTACTGGCAACGGGGGTGGGGGGAACGACTCTGGAAATCAGGGGCAGGCCATAAAGTGCGCGCTGGGGCGGGGGGGGGGGGAAGAGAGGAGGAAACAAAATGAAGACCGGGAGAGCGATGACGTCCTTCGCCCTCCGCTGGCTCCGCCGCTGACACGGCGAGACCATTGCCAGCGCCGATCACAACGGCGACAACGGCCGCGCCGCTCCTCCGCCGCGTCCTGCCTGCAGCCCCGGCACAAAAGGCCCGGGCGGGGACGGCTCGGCTCGGCAAATCGCCGAAGGAGCGGCGGGCGATAGTCACGGGTCGGCTTGCGTGCCGCCCACTGGGAGCGGGTGGCAGGCGGCCGGCGCAACGTGCTGCCGCCGCGCCCCCACACAGGCCGCTTGCAAGAAGAGAACAATGTTTTGCTATTTACCGTTTTGAAGACGGTAGCCCAGATATGCCCGACGCCGAATTATATGCTGGGGGATAAGAATGGGCGAGAGCTCCGCAAGTGGAAGTACGTGTTAGGAGCACGTAGGACCGACACCAACCTCAGCGGGGGAAATGAAGCCTGGGTACCCGTCTGGGCCCCAGCGGGCCGGTCCAGCTAGCGCAAAGGTTTATAGGCAGTCCTCGAACAAAGAACGGCGCATAGGGTATTCCCCCCTCCTTCTGTAGCAGGAATGGTTCCGCCCAGCCTAGCGTCACAATCTCTGTGGGTCAGCTGCTCTTTCTCTATTGACTCGGCCTGTTCGCATTGTTGGTGAGCTTCCCCCCTCCCGAAACAGATTTCGATTAATGGTCACCCTCCGCTGAGGATATCTGCTGCTCCCATTAATAATCTCGCAATTATAAAACATTGCAAAAAAAACACAACATCTAGAACAAACTCGCTCAGTGGTAAATCTCTTGAATATTTAATGTCAAAAGACTGGGCACGTCTTAATAATATCTGTTCATTATTCTATCCCTGATGACCCTTTAGACCAGTGGTTCTCAACCTTTTTGGCTCCATTCCCCCCTTTCCCCATGGTTCAGAATATAATTCCCCTCTTCCCAAGATAGTCTAACTCAAAAGCTGAATTACAAATAATAAGCATATTATTATGTACGCGTGGGCGACACACGAGACTGGAGATCAAGTTCCAACAGCGACTGCTTCTTCAGGTGAACGGAACAAGAACTGGAGAACTGTGTAATGAGCCCCTGCTTATATGCCCGCTCAGCCACGCAGGGCCACACCCCCCAAGATTGTGATTGGGCGGCTGCAACCGTTACAGCCAATACGAACACAAACGCAGGAGCCTGGAAAGTCTCCAAGCTCAACAGAGTTTCAGCTTCCCTCTGCATACATATAATATTGAAAATATTTTTTCTATATTAGTACATATACATTTATTTGGATTATTTTTGTAGTTGAGTTTTGCAAATTTAATAGCAATAGAAAATGTTGATAGATTTTAAAACTTGAATAAAATTAAGTTGTTTTAATATTCAGAACTAATTACTTAAAAGACTAAAGTTACTAAAGCATACTTCAGTGAACAAAAAATAAAAGGAGTAAACTTCTGTTCCAAATCTGAAAAATTGATTTTCCTACTATCAGACTCTGATGCTCACGTGACTTATAGAATGTCTCAGTTTGCCCTGGCGGCTAAGAAGATAAGAGCTCTCGAGGCCACAAAGAAGGAAACTGTTTCGGCATAGCCAGTGAGAGCACTTTTAGTTGTAATGGATTTTTTTCAAGCAAAACTGACTAATAAATGGGAGGGAGGGATGCTGATCAGCTCCAAGGGATTTCAAACATCTAAACAGAAAACTCCCCCATTTTCTTCCTATGTCATTAATTGTTCACCAGTAGGGCCTCTTTAGCCAAATCTAGACACTGTAGCAGATTCATCTTTCTCCTTCTGAGTAGGATCACCAATGTTTTCCCTCCCACCCCAAGCAGGGCTCCTATCTTTCCAACAGCTGCATAACTAGCAGAAATTTTAACAGATGAGGCTTTCCCCCCATCATGGCTCTTTCTCTGGCAGGACAAGTTTCACCAATTACATTTCTGCCTGTCAGAAGGCTGCTATGCACACAGAAACCCTGCCAGAAAGGGGGGGAAAGCATCGACCAGGCAGCCAAGGTATCAGGAGGAATATAAGGACAATGTTCTGTATTCAGACCAGCCTTGTTTCCTTCTTTGATCGAGTGACACACTAACTGGATCATGGGTACACTGTCAACATTGTTTACCTGGATTTCAGTAAATCTTTTGACAGGGTTCCCCATGAAGTTCTGATGAGTAAACTGGAACACTGCAGACTAGACTTTAGGATAATTTGGTGGATAGGGAATGGGTTGGAGAACTGCACCCAAAGAGTAGTTGTCAATAGCATTTCTTCTACTGGACAGAGGTGTTCAGTGGGATGCCACAGGACTCGGTTCTGGGCCTGGTACTTTTCAATATTTTTTATAAATGATCTGGATGAGGGGGTGGAGGGACTACTCATTAAATTTGCAGATGTCACCAAATTGGGAGAAGTAGCAAAAACCCCAGAAGACAGAAACAGAATTCAATGAGATCAATGAGACACTTGAAAAGTGGGTGGATGTGAACAAAATGCAATTCAACAACGATAAGTGCCAAATTCTACATGTGAGTAACAAAAACAAGAAGCATACTGGATGGGGGATAGACTTCTAGGTAGCAGTATGTGTGAAAAAGATCTTGGGGTTCAGATGGACCATTAGCTAAATATGAGCAGGTATGGGCTTGCTTGCAGGGCTTCGAGGGCTTTAATGCGCAGTATCACTTTCGTTTTCTGAGATCGTCCTTTGTTCCGTCCTACTACGGTGGCTGTCATGGAAAGGCAGACTGTGGGAGGAGGGAAAGTGATTTACATGTATGTGCAAGGCATGCTGGTATTCCAAAAGAAAAGGCAATAAAATTGTTCAACCAACTCCTTGAATTACAGCTCTTTTACGGCTGATTGTTTTCCTTGTTCGGGTGTCGGGCTTACACAGAAAAAAACTGGAGAGAGTAATCTAGCGAGGAAAAAGTATTTTTAACGTGTGAATAATTGTGTGTGTATATATATATATCTCCTAGTATATCACCATTCAGTGTAGCCGCTTCTCACGAGTAGTACTGGCAAAAACCAATATAATCCCATCTGGGTGTTTCCAATTTCCGTGGCTCCACTTTTTTTATCTGGCCCGTTTTTAGCTTAGACAAATGGCTCCTTCAGTCCATGGATTTGCATATCCCCTGGGCTCTCCAAACATCACTACAAGCAAGTTCCAGCGATCCCAAGTTCCTGTTTCCAGCCCGTTCCAGTGTTCCTGCGTTCTGCTGTTCCAGCTTCCAGTGTTCCTGTGATCCAGTTTTGTGCTGGCCCCTACACGTTCTGGAGCCCGCAAAGGGGGGATTGTTGCCATATGCGCTGCCTGACCTCCTGCCCTGGTTATGGCAACCACACCAGAGACTTGCTATACTGTCTAAAGCGCCAACAGCCCGCCTCTCTGGGCTAGCGCTCTGTCCAGGACAAGAGACGGGGTCGCCCCTGCAGAACCAGCAAAAGGGAAGCCAGGATCCTGACTATCTTTTGATCCAAAGGGAAGTCATTACACCGAAGCAAGAGCATCACGTCACTCTCTCCTGCAGCCCCCCCCCCCCCGGGTATCCTGTGAGAAAAGCATCCGCCGCAATCTGTTTGATACCCTCTGCTGCATCCCTGGAATGTAAAGATTAGCACCTTCCTGAGGCACATGAGAAGATCAGTCAAGTCACCCCGGAGATACGTAAATCATTGGTGCCAGTTTAGTTTATAAATTGTCACTTTGCCCGATCTATGGATCCAAAGTCTTTGATCCCTATTGTTTTAGATAGGAGCCATCTGGGGAGTCTTAACCTCCCCCCCCTCCCAGAGAAGGATATATTTTGCCCTCCCTGACAGAGCAGTTAGAATTCTTGTCCCTCTTTGCCAAACTGTGTATCATATTTCATTTTTGTATCTTTATGCCACGGATTTTGGACATCTTCACTCCTAGATCGGTAACGTATTACCCAATCAATAACATCCTAAACGTCTCTAGTCTTACCTCCTTTTTATTCTTACTTTCCTGTATGTATGTATTTGCAACATTGAATGAATGAATATACATAAACACTTTTAATTTGGAAATCCTTGGTCTGTCTTTATTCTAAGAGTCACTGAAAACAACCCTGTATACATTGGGTGATTCCGCTATATAAATATTAGTGTCGCTGCTCATGCTAATTTCCCCAATCAAAGAGCAGTTTCTGTAACAATAGGATCACAATAATAGGATTAAATTACAGGCAGAAAGGTATCGGCTGGATATTTGGGGGGGGGATTTACAGTAAGAGTTCAGCAGTGAATTGGCTGCCTAGGAAGGTGGTGAGTTCTCCCTCACTGGTAGTCTTCAAGCAGAGGCTGGACAAACACTTGTCAGGGATGCTTTAGGCTGATCCGGCATTGAGCAGGGGGTTGGACTAGATGGCCTGTAGGGACCCTTCCAACTCTGTGATTCTATGAGTCTAAAAGCGCACATATTTTGTTGAGTTTTCAGGCAGAAATGGCCTATCGATGGACACTTGCAGTTTGCACAGGGTTTAGCTAGAGAATCTCTTTTCCACACTAGTGGTCAGGCCTCAAATATGTGCTATAATAATATTAACTGGCAAATGCCTCTGAGCATGTGCAAACTGCCTTTCCTTCAACTATTTACTTCAACTATTCTTATAGATCAGGAATTAGGGAATAAGACATATCAGTCAAAAGTATGGTTTCCATACATGCTTAATCCCTAGCATTTTTCTTTATTTAAAAACTAACTACTAATTTTTAGGAGTGGATTACCACTGCCATCCTAAACAGAGTTACAGCATTAAGCCCAATGAATTTATAGTGCAATCCTATGGACACTTTTATGGGACTTTTGAATAGACCTGAGTAGGATTCTGAGTAGACCTGTTTAGGATTTCTCTCTTAGAGGTGTAAGTAAGTCTGTTTAGGATGACACTCTAAAATAGCCGTTCTAAAAAGTTACTCAGAGTCCTACTCATATATTCAAAGGCTGTTAACTCCCCAGAAAGTGTTTTTTTTATATAATTTTTTAATTAATTTTTATAATGAATCCAAAAAAAATGTATACATAATAATAAAAGAAGAAAAATAAAAAAATAATACATACATATATAGAGCGTAAGTTTCTATTATTACATTGTTATACATATGAAGATATATATTACGCCCTAATTCAGAAACCCACCACCCACCACAGTGCCCATCACCCATGGACTTCCGATGGGGTGTAGTGACTAATAGAAAAAATCACATTATTATACATTAATTAAAATCACATTGTACTATAATTCGTTAACTATATTTTTAAAATCAGTTTTTGCCAATTTATCCCAGTATGCAGCGGCCTTTGACCACCTAATTTTAAATTCATCCATGTCTTTACCATGTAAAGATGCTGTAATTTTGGCCATCCGCATATACATCCATAATTTTTCTCTCCATTCTCTAATTGAAGGTTTATTCGTTTGCTTCCACTTTTTAGCAATTATAATTCTAGCTGCTGCAAAACTATATTGGCATATGACTCTATCACCTTTATCCAATTCTCTATTAGGAATACCCAATAAGCAAAAAGCGGGATCTCTCTTAATTTTTACTTTAATCAAATTATTAATTTCATTCATAACTGATTGCCAAAATCTCCTAATTTTTTTACAAAACCACCAAATATGCATAAACGTACCTGTATCAATACCACATTTCCAACAAGACACTTTATCATCTTTTTTCATTTTACTCAATAGGACAGGAGTTATATACCATCTATAAAACATTTTATATAAATTTTCTCTTATTTCATTCGAAATAGTAAACCTAAATTCGTTTTTCCAAAGCTTTTCCCAAATTTCCAAATCAATATTATATCCTAGGTCTCTCATCCATTTCAACATGACCGGTTTAATCCTTTCTTGTTCTAAGTTCAATTCTATAAGTACTTTATAAATCCTTCCAATCAATCCTTTATTACCTTTTAATAATAATGTCTCAAAATTGGATTTAGTATGGTTAAATCCCAACCTATTATCTTTGATAAAAACATCATTTAATTTATAATACATAAACCAGTCTTTTAATTGAAGTTCTTCACGTGTTTTCAATATCCATGTCCCCTCTCTATAATCTATCAATTCTCTATAAATATCACAATCCAAATTTAAATGTGCACCTCTTCGCATAAATGCTTCTATAGGATTTATCCAGCCGGGAGTTTTACTTTCTAAAGCATCTTTATATTTATTCCATATTTGTAGTAAATTTTTCCTGATAATATGAGAATTAAATTCCTTATACACCTTCTGCTTCTCATACCATAAATAAGCATGCCACCCGAATCGCAACTTATATCCTTCTAATTCTAATAACTTTGGATTCTCCAAGAGAATCCAATCTTTAATCCAGGTGAAACATGCCACTTGATAATACATTTTTAAATCCGGTAATCCCAATCCTCCCGTCTCCTTTAATTCTATTAAATTATTATATGCAATCCTATGTCTTTCTTTACCCCAAAGAAATCTCATAACATCTTTTTTCCAATCTTCAAATATCTGTACCCCTGTCACTATTGGTAAATTCTGAAACAAAAAGAGCATTTTGGGCAATAACATCATTTTAATTACTGATATTCTTCCCCATAATGATAAAGGAACTTTTCCCCAACTTATCAAATCTTTTTTTATTTGTTGCCATTGATTCACATAATTGTCCTGGAATAAATTAAGATTATTATTCGATAGCCATATACCCAAATATTTAACTTTATGTTCAATAGTGAGTCCCGACTTTTTGATTAATATTTGTTGCTGTGAAAGAGTCATATTTTTAACCAAATTTTTTGTTTTTGCCTTATTAATTTTAAAACCTGAAAGCTTACCATAAACCTCCAAAATTTTATTCCATCTGTCAAACTGTTCAATCGGATCAATCAAAAAACATACTAAGTCATCCGCATAAGCTTTAAGTTTATAGTGATTTCTCCCTATTCTTACCCCTACTACATCATTAGATTTTCTAAAATTATTCAATAAAACCTCTAATACTAAAATAAAAAGTAAAGGGGAAAGAGGACAACCCTGTCTCGTTCCCCATTGAATTTCAATCTTTGGTGATAAAGATCCATTCACAATCAAGTTAGCTGTTTGATGTGTATATATACTTTTTATGGCAGTTTTAAAACTATCGCCAAAAGCCATAAATTCTAATACCTTAATCATAAACTGCCAATTAACATTATCAAAGGCTTTTTCGGCATCTAAAAATATAAAAGCTATTGGTGTTGTATCTTGTTCCGCATATTCTAAAAGATCTATTACCACCCTAACATTTTGACTAATCAATCTTCCTGGTAAAAATCCAGCTTGATCATCATGTATTAATTGATTCAATACTCCTTTTAATCTAGTAGCTAAAATTGCTACAAATAATTTGTAGTCAATATTTAACAATGAAATCGGTCTATAATTTTTAACTTCCAATATATCAGAATTCACCTTTGGTATTAAAGCTATATTTGCTTGCTTCCAGGTTTGAGGGATAATACCTTTTGTCATCCCTAAATTCATGACTTCCAAAAGATAGGGGGTTAATTGCTCTCTGAATATTTTATAATAATATGCTGTAAAACCATCTGGTCCTGGAGATTTATTCATTTTGCTTTTTTTTATAGCCTGCTCCAATTCATCTTTGGTTATTGGAGAATCTAAAAATTCTTTATTTTCTTGTGTTATTTTTTGCCAATCCCATTTGGCAAGATAAGCTTCCATTTCTACCTCTGAAACTAACTTTTTTTTATATAAATCTGTATAAAATTTCACAAATGTATCTACTATCTCCTCTTTAATTCTTGTTATCTTGCCCTCCCTTCTAATTTGAATTATTGGTATTTTTTTGTCTTTCTGTTTAATTTGCCAAGCTAACATTTTACCTGGTTTGTTAGCATGTTCAAAAAATCTTTGTTTATTATACATAACTTTTCTTTCAATTTCTTCTGCAATTAGGAATTCATATTGGTGTTGACAGTTTCTAATCTTATTTTGTTGTTCTTGTTTAGCCCCTTTATCTTGCAATCTACATAGATATCTCTCCGCCTGCTTTATTTCATCTAATATGCATTTTTTTTGTTCTCCCTTTCCCTATAATATCTTGTATTTTGTTGGATTAAAAGTCCCCTAATTACTGCTTTACCAGCATCCCAAACTATATCTTCACTGGTACCTTTATCCCTATTTTCTCTAAAATAATTCGTTATTTCAACCTTCAATTTATCTACTATCTTTTTATTTTTTAATAGAAAGTCATTAATTCTCCAGGGTTTGTAACCTCTATTTCCCATTTCAATTTTAACTGATACCGCGTTATGGTCTGACAACATACCGCGTTATGGTCTGTACTGTAAAACTCCAAAAAAACAGAGTTGTCATTTTTCCCCACAGTAAAAATAGATGATTTATCCACAATGAAGTTCATATTGCCAGGGGGGGTGGGGAGGCGGGAGGAGTAGCATTGATTAGCAGTTGTTTTAATCATTAAAATACAGAGAAGCCCAAAGATCCTGTAATCTGGTGCTATGTGTCCCTTCCTCTTTCGTAGCTTCTCCACACCTGGATGGCATAGGAGAACCACATGACCAGCTGACCAAAATATATATTGATAATATCGGCATTAAAAAGAACAAAGATCATTATACAATGCATTTATAGAGCTAAATGACGGTGTGTGTGTGCCAGCGCAACAAACTCCTCAACAGCCTCGCTTGTTACAAGTCAAACAGGCTGTTCTGGAAGAGCAGCCTGACCTGTCCTGCTTCAGGAGTTTCCTGCCTCAGGCCCCCAGGTGCACACAGAGGTTGGCAGTCTACCAAATTGGGAACAAGACAACAGTACTCTGGGAAAAGCAGAAGACAGGGCCACAGCCAAGAGAATCCTTGCCCTCAAACCAGAACAAAGACTGAAAAGGAGCAACAACAGGGATACTAACAATGGCCAGAGCTCAAAGCCGGCTTCTTCAGAGGATAAGGACATCTCACAGGAAAGAAATAGTGCCTTCCTAAGCAAAATTACACCCATCTAAGCCCACTGACTTCAAGGGACTTAAAAGGGTGTAACTCCACTTAGGATGGCAGTGAAAAGCCTCTTCTTTTTGCTTAATGTAAACCTGGTGTCAATATAGCTCTACGGGAACTGTTAAGCTACTGGCAGCTGGAAAAGTCTTTTCAGGAAAAGTAGGCTAAAGAAGAAAATATATGCAATGCGTGGTCAGTATCCCAGTTACACCACAAATGGCTTTTTGATTAATGCATGGTTGGTATCCCAGTTTGGAGGGACAATGAAAATATTTCATGCCTTACTGTCACCGGGCTGATCTGTCTTGCATGAGAGGTGTTGCTCTTCAACCAAACACAGGGCAGTGGGTGGAGGTGATTGCATACACCCATCTCTATGATTGCTTCAAATGTAGTAAAAGGCAGCAGCTGTTAGGCACCGCAGATCTGAGCCAAAGAACACGTTCAAACCATTTTTAGGATTCATCAAAATATCTGCAAGCAATGACCATTGTATTGTCGAAGGCTTTCACGGTCAGAGTTCATTGGTTCTTGTAGGTTATCCGGACTGTGCGACCGTGGTCTTGGTATTTTATTTCCTGACGTTTCGCCAGCAGCTGTGGCAGGCATCTTCAGAGGAGTAACACTGAAGGACACTGTCTCTCAGTGTCAAGTGTGTACGAAGAGTAATATATAGTCAGAAAGGGGGGGGGGTTGAGCTGAATCATTGTCCTGCAAAAAGTATCAAAGGTAATGTGCTAACCATTGTCCTGTAAGTATCAAGATAATGTGCTAATGAGGGTGTGGTATGTTAATATGGAACCATTGTATCCTGAAGTGATCTGTTAATGTGTGAAATCCAAAGCTAATCTGCAAGGCTATTGTGGACTGTAGTCTTTGTTAGTCTGGAGGTTTTCGGGAGAGGAAGGCAAGCCTTATTCATTCTTAAACTCTCTTCTTTTCTGTTAAAGTTATGCTGATGTTTATGAATTTCAATGGCTTCTCTGTGCAATCTGACAAAATAGTTGGTAGAATTGTCCAGTCTTTCAGTGTCTTGGAATAAGACCCTGTGTCCTGTTTGTGTCAGTCCGTAAATGCTGCGGTGGGTTTGAACTAGCCAGACTTAAAGGTCTGCAACTAAATCTGGCCTTTTCTGGAATTTGATAGTAACTACAGAATTAGTGATATTCTCAAGTAATCAAAATAACCATTATTTACCATCCAGTGAAACAAAGGAGGCTAGAGAAACACCCTTGGAAAAGTGACTCTTTGCAAGACTGAGATTTCTTCCGCTGCCAAATCTTACATAATAGTTGGACTCTAATCAGAAGCCTGAAGCATAAAAGACTGCCACAGAAATTCAACCTCAGTGTTATCTTGTATTTAATTACATTTAGAACACATCCTTGACACTGTTGAGGTTTATTTTTTTTCTAACAATTCATTGGAGTGACCTGCAAGGAGGAGATATGTGTAGAATATTCAAGGTAATCATGGGAACTTAGACAGACTAGGGGTGAGATAGGTGGAATGGATGTCCTTATAAAATGGACAATATAATAACACAAGTTCCACTGTTTCAACTGTGTTCAATGGGCAGGA
Organism: Euleptes europaea; assembly: GCF_029931775.1. Classification (NCBI taxonomy): domain Eukaryota; kingdom Metazoa; phylum Chordata; class Lepidosauria; order Squamata; family Sphaerodactylidae; genus Euleptes; species Euleptes europaea. Next base: position 59,928,149 of record NC_079316.1, on the reverse strand, counting down.
ACACAGATGTTGAGAAAAGGGATTCCCAAGTATCTTGCTTCCAGTAGTGCTGACAGCATGCAGTTAAAATGGGCTAGGGTGAAAGTTCTGCTGTATTTGGAGAATGATAAAGCATAAAGGTAGCTTGCCAGCACAAAATTTTGGTTATGATTCCCTACCACCGGATAGAGATGTGCCCGAGTTCTATCAGCCTGAAATGCTGTATCCCAGATCCATTGTTTAAGTATTTCTTTAGCTCCTGAGAACCCAAGATGGCATATCACTAAGGAGGAGAAGCCACATATACCCAACCTGAGTGGTAGCTATCCAAAAAGAATTAAGAAGGTTAATCCAGAAAGATTAAGGTTTAGCTTGAGCCAAAAACATATACCTTGATACCAGCTATGAGCTTCAAGTGACACCTGTCCTGATTCTATCCTAATAATTGCATTTGGTATACAACGAGGAACACCAAATATGCATTTAAGGAATTTAAATTGAACTGCTTCCAAGGGGTGAAAGTCTTTGTATAAACAGATTTGTGAACCATATAGGAGTTGAGGTGTCACTTTACGTTGAAAGACTTTGATTATGTAGGGAATATGTGAGCCCCCTTTGTTTACAGATAAGCTTGTGCTTAGATACCCACAAGATAAATACCACATGGAATCCAGTGTTTAGTACCAGATTTCATATATTTAAAGACACTAATTTCTCTATGAGGTTAACCACAGACAGCAATGGTGATAAGAAGACCTAGCCATTAACTTAGCTCATTAAAGTAATATGAAGTCACATGGGGAGGGGGAGGGTTAACATGTGTTTTCTTTCTAGAGAAGCTCAGTTATTTATACCATGTATGAACAAGCCCCAAAATAATCTTTCTCTTTGAGTCACTGGGAACATGCCAATGAATGCATATTCTTGGACATGTCCCAAAAAGATAACTTTCCCCATTCTAAAACCACTCTAAACCACTGATTTCAGTAATTACAAAAAGAGTGATTTGTGTGTGAGAGGCTATAGAAATATACTCCCATGAAGTTATTACCCGAGGATTTTAATCCTCACAAGTGGATGCTGGCAGTGCTGGCTAATTTTTCATTCTCTTGTGAAACCAGCCTTAAAATGTCTTTGGCACAAACTACTTCAAGACAGGAAATAAGACTTGGCCTCACCCTTTGCAAGTTGCTTACATTACTGTCATTCATTATCTGCAGGCAAATTCTCAAGCAAAATAGAATTTGCCTTTAAACAAAGAGAATAGAGCTGTGGGGGGGGGGACGACCCCACAGATGGCATCTTCTCTGGGTATCTAAACATTTGATGAACCTAGGAATTTTAAATCATTGCTCAGCTCTCATGAATAAAATTTTGAGCCTTCAGAAATTTTAAAACATTATAGACAAGAAGTACAATCCAAGAAATGCTGATGTTGCTCTAATCCCAAGGGTGCCTCCTAATTACCTTTCCTTTCCTTTATCCCTTAGAAGCTCCTTGATCCATTGATCTTGAGCAGGATATATCTAATGTTTGAGGGATGTAAGGACTGAAACAAATCTTGCCACTGACAGTGTAGCCTTGGGATCCCTGTCACTTAGTAAAAAAGGCATTATGTCAGACACAGAGGCATTAGATTTATATGTTAAGAGGGGAAAGATATAATGTGATCGAAGTTCCTCATAAAAGCGGCATTACAAGAGGTCATGAGCTAGTGAATCGATAGAGCCAGAAGAGCAAGGACAGGTCCTGTCTGGATATAGCATCAAACTGCCAGCAAACACTACCCTTCACACCATGCTCTTGAGCTACTTCCTGGAATGAGGGCTAGATTGATAGACAAGTTTCTTCTCAAAAGCCCCCCAAGGCAAAACATCTCGGGAATGATCAGGGTCATTCCTACCATTACCAATGCCTGGTAAGGCAACTGCCTCAAGTGACAAATATTTGGATATCATTAAAAGGCAATAAATTGTCAATTATATTGTTCATTTTTATACTTTGTTTTCCATGGGGTAAAAGCATTTGGGTTTTCTGCCTCAGGCATCAAAATGCCTTTGATCATTTCTCAGATCAGTGATACTGGCATATTAAATTTAACAGAATCTTCAGTACCATTATGAACTTATTGGAGCTGGTGACATTCAATGAAGTACTAACTAGCACATTAATAACTCTTAACCTGTTCTTATGTTTGCATCTTCTCTCCTCCATGAACAGCTGATGGAGTGGGAGGGCTGGCCAAGTTATCATCAAGGCGTAAAATTTGAAATGGCAAAACATCTTAGAACATCATAGAACTAAAAGAATATTTGTCAGAGCTAACATATGGTTAGTGATGTTGGAGATTTACCAAAGCATTAGAGAGAAAATTAGATGCCTCCAACAAGTTTTCAAAGAGGAGTGGTGGTGGTGGTGGATGGTTTCAACCAGAGTGGAAATTTTTAATCAGACATGAAGGACTGTGTAGAAAAACCTATCCTGCCAATAACTATTAGTTTGTACAGTCCTCTCTGTTACTCCATTCTTTACAGAATCCCAGATGCACACTGACTGGTAGACTACAGCCAGGGCAGTCTAAGTAATTAGTAATTCTGAGACCCTGAGCAAAAATCCAGGATGGAGTGCCAGAATCACTGCCATGCCTCCCCACTGCCATGCCTGCCCACATGATGGGGTCCAAGCAAGGGTAGGCAGAAGCTCCTGCTGACACTGGAAGCTATCCAAGCCTTGGGTGGGGTGGGCACATGACCCACAGGCTCTTGTAACTTTATTCTACTTAAAGCATGATTACAGGGTCATGGCCAGGACTAAAAAGCATAAGGCAGTACTGCAAGGGTAGAATTCTTTGATCACTGCCTCAAGGAGTAGCGACCCGAAGGAATTTTGGTCAATGGTAACATCAGTGTTTAGCTCTAAAATAATAAACTCCCTCCAGTATTCCTGCAAGTGAATGAGCTCTACTTCACCAAACTTTATTTTTCACCTGTAGTCCCTAATTAGGGTTGCTAGGTCCCTCTTCACCACCCTCAGGAGGTTTTTGGGGCAGAGCCTGAGGAGGGTGGGGGTTGGGGAGGGGAGGGACTTCAATGCCATAGAGTCGAATTGCCAAAGCGGCCATTTTCTCCCGGTGAACTGATCTCTATTGGCTGGAGATCAGTTGTAACAACAGATCTCCAGCTAGTACTTGGAGGTTGGCAACCCTATCCCTAATAATTGGGAAGAAAGTCCCATGTGTTTACCCCCTTGGCCTACGATCTCGCCTGAGGATATTAAAAAACTTCTTGGCACAATGAAAACCTGGAAAGCTCCTGCCTAGATCTGATTCCTATTGAATAGTACCAGAATAACATAGACTATTGGAGCTCTATTCTGGCTCCATTTTTTTTTCACTAATAAATGAAATTGGTATAATCCAAAATGTGTGGAGACAAGTGATTATAGTGTCTATCTATTAAAAAAAGATTATGGGATGAACCCATCTAATTATCACCCAACTAGTCTCTTGTCTTCATTAGGGGACCTCTATGCCTCTGGGTGATTTCTGAAAAGATTCTAGGTCCTGAACAAGCAGGCTGTCACTGGAAGGTCTACAATAGATCATTGCTTAGTTTTATATCATTTAGCCAGGAAATATACACCAATTCCAAAAAGCAATTCAAAGCCTTCATGGATCTCCAAGCAGCTTTTGATTCAATCCCAAGAGACCGTTTGTGAGCAAAAATTAGGGAAATCTTTAAGTGACCAAAGATTGTTATGGTTAATCAAGAAGCTATATGATTCCCCTTTGGTTTGGGTTTGTTGTAGTTTGGAAGGCCACTTGTCCGATTCTATTCCTTTACAGAGGAGCATTCGGCAACGATGCCTGCTAGCTCCAATACTGGTTAATTTGTATGTAAATGAAAGGGCATTCCTTTTGAGAAACTCCAAATTCCATCCTTCTATGCTGGCTAATATCCTGACATCAGTGTTATTATATGCAGATGAAACACTTTTGTTAGCTAGATCTTCTGTGAGCTTCCAACTACTGTTGGGGGCCTTCTCGGAATATTTTAATGCAGAATGGCTGACAATTAACCAAGGGAAATCTAAGGTGATGGTGTTTTCTAAATCTAAATACTCAACAAAATATAACTGGCAAATAAATGGGAAACCCATAGAGCAAGTAAACATATTTTGTTATTTACGAATTAATTCCCAAGCTAATTTGGCCTGGAGGGCCCATCTTAAGAATGCTCATAATAGGGTCTTAGTCGCAACAAAAACCATAATATAGATGGGGTGAACCAGCTGCTCCTCTTGCCCATTGGCTAAGACTGCCCCTGTCTAAAGGGGTGCAAGTTACCATACACTGGCTGCTTTTTTGTGAGTTCCTAGGTCATTAGCCCACTTCAAGAGCTAGGCCCAGCATAGTCTTGGCAAGATCAAGTTAAACACAAGGCCAGGTAAGAAAACTGAGAAGTACCAGAGTCAAGGAACTGTAAGGAAGTAAAACCAGAAAGTTGTGTCAAAGCGATTTGCAGGTAGTGATTGGCTTGTCACCACCCTCCATTTCAAGGTCTGCTAAATTTGACTTGAATTATTTAGGCAATCTGTTTCAAAACAACAAGGCGCAATCTGGGGTGGAGAAAAACGGGAACACAATCTGGAGTCCACGTACCCATGAACCTCCCTCTGCACCATGGTTGTTTGATATTTATGTATGACTGAGGATTCCTCATTGTACACATTGGTTCCTTTAATAAGGCAACTGAGTTCCTTCAGCAGTTCCTATTGCGCACGATCTAACTACCAGTTACTGCACATGAGCAGCATTGCTGGTATTGGAATTGCTTCTATCACCTCTACTGCTCATGATCAACCCCTGCCACTGTTGGAGTTCCATCCTAGAAAGGCCTCCTCCTCTGTGCTTGCCATTTTTAGGAACAGCCCTTTGTGGTTTCTATGAACCATTGATTGTTTGAATTTTCTGTAACCATTAAGACTATTTGGATAAGTTTCCTCTTACCTTTTGGTTTTGAACTCTTTATACATCCATGGTACAGTTGTATTTTGTGTATATGTGCAAGTCCTTTGACTATTGAACATTGGTTGTGAATATGTATTTTGTATTTAGAAATTGGAGCTTGTGCTGTTCTTCTTGTTTGTACTTGCTATTTTACAGCACTATTTGTAACTTGTTGTTGCAACCTCCAGGTATTAGCTGGAGATCTCCTGCTATTACAACTCAACTCCAGCCGATAGAGATCAGTTTACCTGGAGAAAATGGCCACTTTGGCAATTGAACTCTATGACACTGAAGTCCTCCCTAAACCCCTTCCTCCTCAGGCTCTGCCCCCAAAACCTCCTGCCGGTGGCGAAGAGGGACCTGGCAACGCTACCAACTAGGATCCCCCGTTATATATGCTCTGCCCTCATGGAATCAATTGGTAGCATATAGGCTTCTATGCATTGAAGGTTCCCCACTTAGGGCTGCTTTGTATATTTCAGAGACACTTAGGGGCTTATTAGTGTTGGAATGAGAGACTCAGCATGCCTGGACATGCTGGGGGGGGGCGCTACATCACTCTAAGTATTATCTCCTTGAATGGGATGTCCCTCTCTTTGTCTTCACCTGGGAGCTGCCCTCTGACTCCTCTCTCTCTGTCTCTCCTGTTGAAACAACCCAATGCTATTTTTATGCATAACTGCTTTTAGTTGTTTTTACTCTTGTTAATGAACAGTATTTTAACTGGAGTTATACCTTACCTTCAATATTAGAATGGAAAGGTATTTTTAAAAATAAATTAACATAGTCACCAATTAACGTTACTAGTTTTTCCAGGCAACCAAGGCTAGTGTCCATGTAACACTTCTCAGCAGTTGCAAGACTGAACACATAGATATGAATAAATGCATAAGTTGCAACATTTGTGTTTTTCTAGAACTCACATTGTAAAGTGTCAAGGCAATCCAGTGAGGCAGGCTTCTCAATCTCTAACCAAGATTCCCCCACCAGCTACTTCTAAATGTAGGAGAGTCAGAGCTGATGAGCCTGGCAGTTCTTGTATCCAAGAGATATTGATTTTAGGCTCATTTCATAAATCGCTAACTACTACATGTTGTGGTGTGATACAAAGTGCTTGAAGAGGTGTTAGCACTGTTACTCAACTGATTTGCATGAGTTTACCTGATGTCCTGACTAATTTGCAGTCTTTCCAACAGGGAATATTAAGGGCTTGTTGTTTGCACCTACCCACTCAGATTTCAGTAATATACCCAAGCAGCAACTTCAGCAATTAAATATTTAATCTCAATAGCTGCAATTGCACCAGCGTGAACAGGGCTGTACTGGCAGCACACATAGTACATAAATACTTGACTGCTGAAGTTGCTACAGCAGCAAACTGCTGTTTGGAAATATAAATAATAAATTTATTGAATACAGTCCAAGACCAATAAAATAGAATCAATATAATTCAAACTTCCAGAATATCAAATAACTTTTGAGAAAAGAAACATTTTAAAATTATAAATGCACAGAATTATACAGTATCTTTATAAAAATTATAGCTAAAAAGCTTACATATGGCTTACCCAAGTTTTCCTAGTCTTATAGGTTATCCATCCAAATTTGGCAACTTTGAAAGTGATCTCTTGATTCTTATCTGCTAGCATAACTGAGAGAAGAGTCCTTCTATTTTTGCTGGGATGGTGGGAAATTTTTGAAAATATAGGTGTTTTGTGGGAAGCATCCTTCATCTCCCCCCGCCCCGCCCCCAGCCTTCCTCTTGATTCCATTTCTTTTTTGGTCACAGTTTCTCTGTTTGTGTCATTAGTGGAACAGAGGGTAGCTAGTAATATTTATTGCATTTTTACCCTGCTTTTCAGTCTAAAAGTGACTCCAAGGTGGCCTTATAGCAATTTAAAATATTCATAATACTTTAAATATTTAAATAAATTAAAATAAAATATTTAAAATGTGCTCAAGGAGTTCTTAGTGAAGTCTGGAGGCAAACAAAATAGAAAGTTTCTGGCTGTTTCCTGTTCTTCCTCTGGACTCAGGAATGGCAACTGGGAGGATGGAGCTCAGTTGGAGTTAGATCCAGGCATAATGGAAAGGTGTCTGGCTGCTGCTTCCACCATATAACAAAACAAAGAACTGTATTTTAAATTTAGGAGGGCATAAATGTGAAGCTGATATTATACAGGAACTATATAATCAGGATTTTGTTTTTAAAAGATAGACACCATCTTTTACATAAACACAGACCGGTCCACTGTGCATCCCTGCAGGCCATACAAACCACACCAGGCATATTTCTACAGGCCAGGAGGGCTCAGGGCTATAAAACAAATATGAGGGTATACATTAAATATCTATTGGGCTGAAATACACAGTTGGTAGGTGAAAAGTTTTAAGATACAGTACAGAAAGCTCATATTGTGCAAAACGCAGGCGTATGAACAAACTCAATGAACTCACTGTACTAATTGTAAAATGTTAAATCATAAAATTTCCAGGAAAAGATGAAAGAATGAAAGGGGAGCATTTCCTGTTTTCTCTAGTATCCCCAGTGCTGGTGCCCTTATATAAGGTGACATCTATATATCTGATTCTGAACATGGTCCCTGAATACAGATCAAAAAATGTGCACAATGCAGCCAGGTACAGAGAAGGGACACACACCTTAATGTGGTGAAGGGGGCTGAGTGTGTCAGCAATACTATCAGGAGTTTAGACTCCATCAAGCAGCTAAACTCCTAGCAGAATCACTCAAAGTAGAATGGTCAAGGCTGAGCCATGTGAGTAAGATGCATCCACCTCCTTCAGGAATCAAGAACCACATCAGCAGAAGAGAATGGATGGTTCCTTTCCCCACCCCCTGCAAACCCAAAGAGAGGATTGCTTCAATGTTTATTGTTTGGAAATAGATATCAGACCTCATAGATCAGTTAGCTTCTTCACAGGTTTATTCCCAGCAATTGGTTTTATTGTACAGTTACTTAGGACCGTTGAAAAGAACCAAATCAGTTATCATAGGATTCTGAAATTTTCGAGCAGACAGCTTGAATACACCAAAACATAGTGCCAAAATACAATCTAAACAACATTCCTCAAGAGTTCAAAGACAATGTAAAGAACAATTTTGCATTACTAAGTTTAACTGAACATGAACTAGAAGAACTACGGGTTGAAACCAGAGATATTATCAAGGAAAAATGTGCAAACATTATTCCTGTAGCAGAAAGAAAGAAAGAAAGAAAGAAAGAAAGAAAGAAAGAAAGAAAGAAAGAAAGAAAGAAAGAAAGAAAGAAAGAAAGAAAGAAAGAAAGAAAGAAAGAAAGAAAGAAAGAAAGAAAGCCATTAATGGATGACTGATGAAGATCATCAAATGGCTAAAGATACACAAGAAGCAAAAATAAAAGGGGACAGAAACAAAAGCAGAATCTAAATGCAGCATTCCAGTGACATGCATAGAGATACAAAGGACAGTATTATAATAACCAGTGAAATAGAAGAGAACCACAAAAAAGGAAGAACAGGAAATCTGTTCCACAAGATCCAAAAAATCAAACGGAAATTTAAACCATGGTTAGGGATACTGAAAGAGCAACATGGAAATACATTAACTGGACAGGACAAAATAAAGAAAACATGGGAACAATACACTGAAGAACTATACAGAAGAGAAGAAAGGATGAAAGATTCCCTCAAAGAAGAATCTTTTGAAGAAGAACCTGCAATTTCAGAAAGTGAAGTAAAAGCTGCACTGAAAGCAATTGGGAGAAACAAATCACTAGGAGTAGATGGGATATCATTAGAGCTACTTCAAGCCACAGAAACGGAGTCTATCAAAATCTTTGCAAGAATATGCAAACCAATTTGGAAAACAAAACAATGGCCACAGACTGAAAATGCTCAAACCGCATCCCACTTCTAAAAAAAGGAGATGTCAAAGACTTTAACAGCTATCGGACCATCACATTAATTTCTCATGAAAGCAAAAAGTGATGCTCAAAATCATACAACGAAGGCTTTTACCATACATGGAAAGAGAAATGCCAGATGTTCAAGATGGATTCAGCGAAGGAAGGGGCACTAGAGATCATATTACAAATGTATGTTGGTTGCTGGAACGAACAAGAGATTTTCAGAAGAAAATCAGCTTGTGTTTCATAGATTACATGAATGCTTTTGACTGTGTGGATCATGAAAAGCTATGGATGGTTTTGAAAGAAACAGGTGTGCCACAAAATCTGATTGGTTTGATGTGCAACTTATACTCTGGACAAGAGGCTATTGCTAGGACAGTAAATGGAAGAAACAGAATGGTTTCCAGTTGGCAAAGGTGCCAGACAAGGATGTATTTTATCTCCCTATCTGTTCAATCATAATATATCAAGGAAAACTGGATTAGGTTTAGATGAAAGTGGAGTGAAAATTGGTGGAAGGAATGTTAACTATTTGACATATGCACATTAGAAGTGGAAAATTTCCACATTAGAAGTGGAAAATAGTGAAGACCTGAAACGACTACTGATGGCTAAAGCAGAAACTGCTGAAGCAGGATTGCAGCTGAACATCAAGAAGACAAAAGTAATGACTACTGAGGAATTACACAACTTTAAGGTGGATAATATGGGAGGAAAAGCAATATGGGGACAACTAGGATGCATCTGAGGAAGTAATTTTGAATCCTCTCTAAGCTGGAGAGGATGGCATCCTTTCACCCCCATACTTCTACACTACATAATACATGTGGCACGACCTTGCTTTTAAATAATTTTAAGACTAGATCAATAAGAAAACCACCCCTTGGCAAATAGAACCTCAAGATGGAACCCACCATCTGTAGTGCATATGACTTGATGACAGCTAAGGGCATGTTTCAATTTAAGCTCTATTTGAAAGTGACACCCAGATACTTAAAGGAGCTGCATTGTTTGATTAAATTGCCATTAAGATTTTTTTTTTTTGGCCTTTTCCTAAATACCAGGCCTCTTCTTTACAGTAATCTCCCAGTTGGTATAATAACTGTCCAATTTTGGTAAGCAAAACTAGGGCCATGACGTCCACGTATAGCAAAACGGAGATTTTTTGCTGCTCAATAGGTGGCAGGAAAAAGGTGGGTCAGTAAGCCTCTCTATTGTTCATATTTTGTAATCCACCTTGCATTTCAGTGAGAAAAGTGGGCTATAAATTAATAATAATTTTATTTATCTATTTTATTTATTTAATTCATTTATACCCTGCCTTTCTCCCCAATGGGGCCCCAAAGCAGTTTACATCCTCCTCCTCTCCTCCATTTTAGCCTCACAACCACCCTGTGAGGTATGTTAGGCTGACAGCATGACTGGTCCAAGGTCACCCAACCACCCTGTGAGGTATGTTAGCCTGACAGCATGACTGGTCCAAGGTCACCCAGTGAGTTTCCATAGCATGAGTGGGGGGATTCAAACCTGGGTCTTCTAGATATCGGAAGATACTAGGTCTTCCAGATGCTAGTCTGACACTCTGAACCCCGACACCACACTGGCTCTCATAAAAAATAAAGTCTATTTAATGAAGTTTAGTATCTCTACTGAGTAGCTAAGCAGGTCTACTCAGAAGCTGCCTAAGGTCTATCCAGTGGAGCTTACTCTCAGGAAAGCATTCTTGGGATTGCACTGTCAGTCAGTTTGGGCGACCAACGAGAGAGCTTTTTGCCCACGTGCATTAATGGGAGCAGCAGAGATCCTCAGCGGAGGGTGACCATTAATCGAAATCTGTTTCGGGAGGGGGAGGAGCAGCTGACCCACAGAGATTGTGACGCTAGGCTGGGCGGAACCATTCCTGCTACAGAAGGAGGGGGGAATTCTTATCCCCCCCCCAAGCATATAATTCGGCGTCGGGCATATCTGGGCTACCGTAAATACGGTAAATAGCAAAGCATTGTTCTTTTCAAGGTGCCACAAGGGGGGGGGGGAATGTATTAGCATATGCCGATACAAGGCTGTTACTTTTCTTGCAACACACTTCTGCAATTCACGGGGCGGGGCTGTCGCTGGTCATGATTTAATGGTCAATTAGAGGTTTAAAGCATTGTTAAAAATCATTTCTTAGATAACAAAGAACAGGACTCTCGATCCTGAACTCGCTTGCTGGAAAAAAATAAGCTTACTGAAACCTATTCCAACAGAATTGCAGTTTAGCAACGAAATATAAATGACGTAACGCAGCATGTTTACTGGAAGTAATTGCTAGTGAGGTCGGGGGGCTTCTTCCTACTATACGCAATATCGGGGTAACAGTCTTACAAACTCAGGGCCCCCAGAGTCAATAAACGAGAGCCCATATTTCATGTTTCCGATGGAAATCCACCTTGTCTTCCAAGCGACTTTTTGGGAGAGGAAACGTTGGCGTGTCTCCCCCTGAGCTGACCGTGTGCACTCGCCGTCACGCGTAGACTCCAGGTTTCGGCACAGGTTGGCGCGCGCTTGCAAGCGGCCTGTGTGGGGGCGCGGCGGCAGCACGTTGCGCCGGCCGCCTGCCACCCGCTCCCAGTGGGCGGCACGCAAGCCGACCCGTGACTATCGCCCGCCGCTCCTTCGGCGATTTGCCGAGCCGAGCCGTCCCCGCCCGGGCCTTTTGTGCCGGGGCTGCAGGCAGGACGCGGCGGAGGAGCGGCGCGGCCGTTGTCGCCGTTGTGATCGGCGCTGGCAATGGTCTCGCCGTGTCAGCGGCGGAGCCAGCGGAGGGCGAAGGACGTCATCGCTCTCCCGGTCTTCATTTTGTTTCCTCCTCTCTTCCCCCCCCCCCGCCCCAGCGCGCACTTTATGGCCTGCCCCTGATTTCCAGAGTCGTTCCCCCCACCCCCGTTGCCAGTAGCAACAGAGACGTCTCGCCTGCGTTCTGTTCCCGTCCAGCACGGCAGCGCCCGGGCGTGGTTGGCATAGAGATAGTGTCTGTGTGTGTGTGTGTGTGTGGCTTTTAGCTACGCAGAAGCCGTACTTCCGGTTTTCAGGAGCGCTGGGCGAGGGCGTCACACCAAAGCCGGAAGCCGCTCTCTCCGGCGCCTCTGTGGTGCGCTCTCCCCTCCCCGCCTGTTCCTTGCCGTGGCGGTCGCGCGGGTGGCCTCGGTGCGCGAGGGTTGCTGAGGCCTGGGGAGGCGCGCAGCTCCGCCCGCGCCTTTCCCGCCCTCGCAAGAGTGGTTTGCGGAGGCCCTTTTGGGTCGGGAGAGGACAGCCTGGCGTGACGAGGCGAGCGAGGTACGAAGACGCCTCGGCGGGGGCAGGGAGAATGTGGGCGGCAGGAGCGGGGGGGGGGTCGCTGGCGGCTGGGCCCCGGGCGAGGGGGGCGCTGGGGCCGGGTCTTTATTTTGCATTTGTTTGTCTCTCAAACGCATAACCCGCCGTCATCCCCAGCGAGCCAGGCTCGGGGCGGCTAGCAGTAATGGGTGCGTGTGTGTCAAGGGCCATCGGGTTGCAGCTGACTTTGGGCGAGCCTGTAGCGTTTTCAAGGCAAGGGCCGAGCAGACGTGGCTGGCCTTTGCGTAGCGACCCTGGGCTCCTTGGTGGTCTCCTACGCAAGTACTAGCCAGGGCTGACCCTCTCATGCTTCCGAGGTCGGGTGGTTGCTCCAGCTGGGCGTGGAGAGCAGGTCGTGGTAATGGTGGGCAGGTTGGAGGGTTTGGCCCTCTCTTTAGTGAAGGTGGACAAAGGCCCCCTCCAATTGTCTACACTTGTGCAGATGCACCCTTCTGGCTATGGAGGAGGCTACAGCCAGAGGGGAACAGGGGCACACGGCAATACGAGCAGCCTTGGTACAGGGAGTGGGTAGGTGGGGGGAAGCCCGCCCCCCAAGACTAGCTTGTGTATGTGCGTATGTGCAATGCTGTGTTGTTTTGCTAGCTGCTGCAGCTGCAAGCCTGCGGGTGGAGGAATCGGTCAGGCTGCTGTTGCTGACAAGGTAGGGAGATGGGGAATGTCAAGGTTTGTATTTGCACAAGTCAGTTATGTGGGTGTGCTACTCCAATAGTTTGTGACCCCCCCCCCCCATTGGCAGGGTCAGCCGTGTTCCTTGACCTGCCTATGGTAGTCTGGAAGCTGTGTAGACTTGGCCCCTTGTCATGTGAAAAACGCACACATACAAATAAATAAATTTGAACCTATTTAAGTGGAGTAGCAGTGGCAATTGCTGCAGCTAAAACAACATTCTTGTGGCACCTATTGTGGCATTATCTACTGTGAACCAAAGCCCAGTTTGTCAGATGCATGGTATTACTATCAGCTGGTAACATTTTTTTAATTCTGTCCAAGGCTCAGTATCAGATCTGCATATGAATTCCAACTCTCTAGCATTGTGCTGAAGTCTAAGGAATTTTTTTGAAGTACTTAACCTTTAAGTCTATTGTTGAATGCCCAGGAGTGTTAAATGGTTTCTTCACTGGTTTCTAAACACTTACATTTCTAATGTCTGGTTTGTGTCAATTTATTTTCTTGCAGAGAGAATGTGCCATTTGTTCAATATAAATGGCATAAGAATTGCTGGCATACAAGAGTATATCCTATTAGAGGATATGCCTCTGTTAGTATGGCTGATGTTAGTCCCTGAGATAGTGTCACTTAAGAGAATATGGGGACATTGTTTTTTGGCAGGTGCTTATCCCTGGAATCTTGGGGCTTGGTTGTAGACAATGGATCATATGATATGTTTAGGGTGGTAGCTTAGAGCATGTAGGTATGTAATGATTTGCAAGTTCCAGTATACCTGTCTTTGCAATAATCATTTTATTTCTAATCCAAAGCAGATAATTTCCTTGTCACCAGGGAGAATGCCTGAATCAAAATTTCGGGAAGTGTTGCCTAAGCAAGGTGAGTGGCTTTTCCCATCATTGGTCACACGAGCCACATGCGTCTACCATACCTATCGGGTGCCCTTGGCTGTAAATCCTAAATTGACTTCTGCTAAAATTTTGTCTTCTTACAAGATGTGAATTTTGATACATGTTTGGTCAAAATCACTCATTAAATGGTTGGGAAGTTTTTACATTTTATACCACTCTTCCTCCAAGACGTCAGGCAGGTTTGTGTCCATGCCCCCCCCCTCCCCCAATCCAGTTTTATTCTCCTGAAATCCTCTCAAGTAGATTAGGCTATAAGCGTCTCAGGCCATTTATGGCTCTGTGGAGATTTGAACCTTGGTCTGTCTCTAATTGTTCATACTACACCATATTATCATACTGTGCTTCTATCATTAAACAAGTGTTTGTGACAATTTTACAAAAAACAAAGTGTGAGCTTTCATAGGTCAGAGTCTTCTCTAATTAATGGGGCAATTGTACCTTCTCTCCAATTTCTTATAACTTAATTATTACTTTAAAAAGCTCTGTTTCATTTCAAATCTTTTTATCTTCTGAACAATCCTTGTTAAAGAAAGGTTCAAAGTCCCAAGAACACCAGGTGAGCTTTGAATCCAAATGTCTCCAGAGCTCTTCACTGTACCTCACAGACTGATAGTGTTTAAACTTTCAGAGATGTGTTGTGTGGTATTCATTATTCTTGAATGATTTTTTTTTTCTGTTTTAGGGAAGCTAGCAGTGGAAGATGTGACTACCATGGTGTTGTGCAAGCCAAAGTTGCTACCTCTAAAATCAGTTACCTTAGAAAAGCTTGAGAAAATGCAGCGTGAAGCACAAGAAACAATTAGGCAGCAGGAGCAGCTCCCTCAGCAGTCAGCACGATAATCCAGAATCCATATTTGTTAGTTTATGTGCATAGATTTCTCCTGCTGGCACAGATAGCAATCAAATCTATTGTGAACAGTAAACTGAAATTTTAAGTGCTGTATTATCAAAGAGTATATATAAACAACAGTTATTGCAGTTGAGGCTGTGTAGCTCCTTTGTAAAGGTATGTTGTTTATATGCAATGACTTTAAAAATGCTTTAATCTTGATTTAGGTGTCTTGACATCCAGACAAAGCCATCAACATGTTGGTTGCTTTTTAAAAGATCAGGTTTAGAATGGAAGACATTTTTTCCCACGAGGCTGAGGGAGCACATGAGACACGTTAAGTTCCAAATTAGTAATGCAGAAGTTCATTACTGAACAATTAAGTCTGTCTCCATTAACACGCACTTGTAGTGTTCCTGTACTTCCTTTCAGCTCAGAAATGATGGCACAGATTGCTACAACAGTTAGTAGTAGTAAGGGATCATTCCCTGCAGCCACTTCCCTTGCTTAAGTAGAGGTGGAAAGAGCTAGATGTCAGCCTCCATGAAGACCTTACGCCCTAGGGATCCAGTAACTCTTCAGGCAAGAGTGAAAGAGACAGGTTTGCAAGTAACCGTAATCATGTTCCAGCGGTAACTTAGCTAGAAAGGGTTGGCACTGCATCTGCACTGTAGCAACTAGGGATCCTAGGCTTCTAATATTGGCTGTATATTAGGCTTCTAGTGAACACCAGCACAGATATAATGTTGCTATGATTGATCCTCAGAGGAGGGGAGAGAATGCACAAGTCCACAGTGTGTTCTCTGTTCTACCATGAGATGAGAAACTGGTCATCTGGGCTTATCATACATGAAGTCACCTCTTAGCAACTTATTGGTATACAGTTTGCCCTTTGGGATTTATCCATACTGTGCTGAGGCTGGTGGTGGAGAGTGCCATCAAGTCACAACCGACTTATGGTGACTCCATAGGGTTTTCAAGACAACAGAGGTGGTTTGCCATTGCCTGCCTCTGCATAACAACCCTTGACTTCCTTGGTCGTCTCCCATCCAAGTACTAATGAGAGCTGGCCCTGCTTAGCTTCTGAGGTCAGACAAGATAATGCTAGCAAGGCCATCCATATGAGGTTAGCCTATTATAAAATTAAGAAAATGGTAGAACAGTCAGAACCAACAGGTACAGCTATTTTCAGGACCAGGCCTGTCACAGATGTAACTTAGACAATTCTACGTGTTCACTGACTCTAAGAAAGCAAGACAAGAATCTGCTTCACAAAAGTTTATTTTGCAATATATCCATAACTATTCATTTCTCCAGTTTTGTAGAAAAATAGATGTTCCAGCCACCATTTGCTGAACTAGTCTTTAAGACCAAATCAATATGTTCCCCTGGAAAATGAATACATCTTAAGACCAAACTAAATTTCTTAGATTCTTAAACCAAAGAAAATAACGTTTCCTCCCAAAGCACAGTATTTTTAACAGCAGCAGCTTAACTTGACCCATTCTGTAAAGCTTTGTATAAACCAGTGATTTTACTACAAAAACACTGTCCTTGAAAGAAAGGAGTGGCAGGCAGGCATCAATGCAAACATGGAATGATTAGGTCAAACATATGGCACTTACAATAGAATAGCTTATTGCAGCAAACCTCCACAGAAAGGCAGTTACTGATTCTGTCCAATTATAGGTCCCAAGAAAAGAAAGTTTTGAAGGATTTCCTTTGTGAACACAAAATTTAAAAACCTTCAGAGGTCCTGTGCCCTATAACAAGTGCATATCTTAAGAATAAATGAACTGTGCTAAACAACTCTTACTACAGAATATATACATATATATTCCCTTTAAACATCTGTGGCTGCAAGAGTTAGTTCATGTATTCAGTAGCTCTCAGCTTTCAGGCGGCCTCCATCTCCTTCACTTACAAAACGCTTCCTTCCCCTAAAATTAAATAAAAAATAAGCTTTTAGTTTATTTCTGTCCTTAGGTATGGGGGGTGTTCACGGTTTGGTGAAGTTCGCCATAGGCTAAAACAGATGTGGAGCCACAAGTGTTTGGGGGGGGGAGGCATACATATAGGTTACATGCATTGGTTGCTGTTGCAACACAGTAGAACATCTTGTAGGTTTTGGAACTGCAATGGGGAAGCATAGAGAAGCGATTTGCACATGCATCATCTCTCTTCCCTGCAGTGATATTCAACAGAGAAGGGAGTCTTAGACCCCATACAGAGCCTGAGAGGTGGAGATTTAATGTCACTATAAATCTGGGTTATATGCTCCCTGGCTATCCATTCAATTTAACAGCCCCTTCCTTCTTGCTAAGGTGACATGCACTACTGTGCACAAGCAGAAAAATGCAGCTGCCAATTGGAAATGGCTAAATTCCAGTGGTAAACCAGTTAGATCAGTATCCCTTGCGGTTAATATGTAACAGATTCTTATGTACCTGGAAGGACAGAGGTCTCTCAATGGTTTGGAGATTATTCCCGCTTTAAAGCATTCTTCTACAAACCGTTCAAGCACAGAGTATGAATGTGGCACATCAAGATTAATGTCTGGGATTTCACGGTAAATTCGTTCATAACCCTAGAACAACAGATTTAGAGGGGAAAAACCTTAGCATTCAGTTCAGGAATTATGGTTCTCTTTGCTCTTAAAACTGTCACAGTAAACCCCAAATTTGGTTGTGGAAAAGCAAATAAACATTTTATGTACATCAAATAGGAGTGACTGGGGAGTAAAAGTTTTGAGCTTTTAGAGAACAGCACAATGAGGGCAAATGGCAATGCAATAACTACTTTTCCTCCTAGCTGGTAAAAGGAGGAAAGAAAGTAACTTTGTTTTTGTTGACTGGGAAAAGCTGCGTTGATGCAACTATCTGAGCTTGGAACAATCAGAGAAAACTTTCTTCTACTGCCTGCGTCTTCCAAGGAATTCTGTCTTACATATGAGAACAGTGGTTTTATATAAATTAAATGCATTGTTTAAATGTAAACAGGCAGTCTTGAGGCTATTATTAAGCCTCCATGAAACTTGTAAGCCACCTCGGGCAGGTTCTTCGAAGAGGTGGCATAAACATTTTCTGGGGAAATTTTGGTTTCTGTCAGCAAACTGCACGCTAGCATTTGAAATTTCTAACCCTGCCTCTTCAAGTAACAAACATCCTCAAATATATTTTATTTAAAACATTTCTATGCCACCTTTCCGCCCAGATAAGGTCTTTAAGGAGGCGAACACTGAAACATTAAAGTAGCATTTAAAATAAGATACATATGAAATATTTTCAAAATTCAATAAAAACATACAAGACATATGTAACACCACCACAATTAGGGAGGAGGGCCAATAAGAGTTACTTGGGGTATACCAAACAAAAAAGTCTTCACCCACTAGTGGAAAACAACGAATTTCCCTGGGAAGGGGCTAGTATTTCACTACCATGACCAAGAAGGTCCTTTCTTGGGTTGCCACTCATCTAGCCTCAGATGGCAGGGCACCTGAAGCAGGGCCTCCAAAGATGACTGCAGTGGACAGGAAGTCAAAAAGCCAGATGTAGGTATTCTCTAATCCAACTCTAGAGCAAACTGGTTAAATGCTAATAGGTGACCACAAATCTAACCTACAGCTATTAGATATCTAATAATAATAAACAGGACATCTGTCAGTCATACTTACTCTCTTCATTTGGTCCATACTAATGACAGCAGATTTACAGAGAGATTTCAGTAAATCGAGCATCATTTTAAAGTTTGTTTCTCCAGTTGATTCCAAAACCATCACAACAGCCTAAAATGCAAATGCGGATGGAGTGTGGAGTGAAAAACAGTGTAAAGGCACATGTGTTCACAAGCAATAAAACTAATTGTACTGCAAAGCAGGACAGATGATGTGAAACGTACAAGAAAAAGCTAACCTCCAACCAAAAACTGTAATAGTAACTGAAGACTTGATGTTATATAATTCTATACTTTTCTAGTCAGAATTCATTTTTTAGCAATTACACATTTTTTAGCAATTACAATTACTATAAAAATATAATGGAAAACCAAGAGGAGATTATAGCTGGGACCTGGGGCAGTGAAATAGGAAAAGTAGAGCTAATGTTTATCCAGAAGCAAGTGAAAAAGAGTATATTTTGCCTTACTTCATATACAAGCTCATGGTGAAAATGGGGTACTTCTAACTCCTGAAGGCAACGTTCCGCTTCCAAAACATCTCCTGAAAGAAGGTATTCTTTCAACAGCATATCGATCTAGCAGTTTAAAAAGAAGAAAGCATTAGACTAGAGTGTTACAACTTGCAGTAAAGATTGATTTCCAAATTTCCGCCTGATTTGTGACTTGATCAACACCAGGGGCAAAGCGTATTGGAATATACATGGCAGATATAGCAGTAAGCTAAACATTCTTCCAATACATGTGTCTATACTTGCAGCCCAATCCTGAAGGTGAGGGTACTTATGAGGCACCTGGGGGCAGTGCAGTTGCGCTGCAGCTTGCAGCAGTATAGGAAGGGGGGGGAGAGAAAGTGATTTCCCCCCAAACCCCATGAAACTCGCCCATAAAATTTCACAGGGCTACGCCACCTTTTTTGCAAGCATAACTCGACACCTACAAAAAGGGGTGTTCTTGGGCTGAAAGAGCTTTAGGAGCTGACTAACCAGCTCCGCCCCCCTGGATGCCGATGTGAGGACTTGCACCAGAAAAACGCTGCCACGGAGGCAGCTCCTGAGCCTCATGCTGCTACGCAATGCCCCTACACCCATGTAAGTGCCTTTGAGGCGGTGTCCGTGCCCACTTGGCTGACGCAAGTGGCACTTATGCTGGCGTAGGGGTCATGCCGCCTCAGCAGCTCCGCCTCCCCCCTTCAGGATTGCATGGAGAGTGCATATTTAGAAATAACAGAATTCACATCATGTGTAACCAACAGCAATAGTTTCAGTTTCTCCTAAACCCTTTTCCCCCAAAACTGGGGAAAACAAATGTCATTAAAAAAAAAATCTAAGTCATTATATTTTTCCTTCCACTTTTAGCATTTCATTTTGACTTCTGTATGGCACCACTAAGCATACTGGCAACAACATTCATGCAGCTTAGATTCTCCTATATACTTTGAAGTCCCTAATGGGAACAAGTTTCCATTTTTGTCTTCCACCCAATTGGAATGAAAACCTCTCATCTCCCTGCCTGGCAAATTTCAGACAGATACAAAAACGGATCTTTGCTTCAAAGGCAATTAAAATTCTCACTTGCAGAGTGGGTACAGGGAGGCATGCATTGTGGTATGAGTTTTCCCTCCTTTTCTAGGATCAAGCAGGGGTGGGAATATCTATTTTTAAACAAAAGTGGAATATGCTAGTTAGGTGAGCTTAACTCTTGCTCTTCCTATGCTTCACCCTTTTGTGCTCTGGTAGTAGGAGGGACGCCCTGACCTGGATGGCCCAGGTTAGCCTGATCTCGTCAGATCTCAGAAGCTAAGCAGGGTCAGCCCTAGTTAGTATTTGGATGAGAGACCACCAAGGAATACCAGGGTTGCTGTGCAGAGGAAGGCACTGGCAAACCACCTCTGTTAGTCTCTTGCCATGAAAACCCCAAAAAAGGGGTTGCCATAAGTCGGCTGCGACTTGACGGCACTTTACACACACTGTAGGAGGGACAGGATTATTCCCCTCACAATCCAGTTTCATTTTAAAATTATGCCCATCACACTCCCAGAGTTACACAAGAATAGCCAAACATGTGAGCAAGTATCACCAACTATCGCCCCCTCCATGGCTAACTTAAAATAAAAATTAAAAGTACTAACACTGAGATACCTCTGATTCTTAATCAGCAGTTTTCTCTTGCATACAGAGATCTGGTACTTCTTCATGAATGACTTCTGGCATGTCATGTGGCTTAGTCGTGTCGGTTTTTACTGTCAGATTAGCTATGGTCAGGGGAGGGAAGCCAGCAAAGTCTTTGCCTCATCCCCTCTCTGAAGTCTGCACACCACTTAATACATTCAGAGAACTTGCCGCTCCCCTCTACAGGATGGGTGAGCTGACTATTGTCAAGAGGGTGAGGTCTGAGCCTTTAATTCCCTTATCCCCCATCTGATTTTGCTGCCTACTGGAAGAATCAAGCAAAGCATATGTCCATGTGCCTGACTGGCATACCCTTAGATATAATAGCTCAAGCAAACACAACCTGTGTTGATATGGAATTAAGTATCAAAAACACTGATAGTGCAATGATTGGTGGAAATACTGTGCACAGAAAGGCCTAATAAGAGTTATTCTGTTTAGTGAGTGGTTTTACAACATCCTTTTGGCCATGTATCTGCTAAGTAACTCTCTTCCCACTGCCTGAGAAACTGAAACCTGACAGCAGGGTACTAGAATAACGGTCATTATCTAACATTTCCAATTGTTACCAAATACTGGACATTACTACTGTTGAATTAATTAAATTAAGAAACTGGAGTTATTCAGGTAAGATATTGTCTAATGACACTTAGTAAATTTCCAGTGTTTTTGATACTGAATTCCATATAAAACACAAATGAGCCCAACAACTCATCATTCAACACTGTCTTCCCTGAAGCAATATAATCATAATGAATATATACTAGTTTGGATATAATCTATTAACAAACAACTACATTTTAAAACGAAATACCTCTTTAACAAGATGTTTCACACACTGTTGCCCGCCTCCTGATCCCCATACATTGTCTATGCGCTTTCCGCCTTTGTTCATACTTAGCAGCACAGTAGCTCGATCCAGAGCAGCACTATGAAGATAAAGGTTAAGTTACACGCACCTACATATAAACCTACTAGAATATAGTCAGTCATCTTTAAACGTCTATGCATTCAGCAGAATGAGACATTCATGCAAAGACATGGAAATACATATTAAGATTTGGATTCAAGATCTACACACCAGAAGGCCAATACAGTGATCACAACACAAAATAATTAGACAAGGAGCCATGTTCAGAATAAATTTAAAGGTCTGTGGCTGTTTCACTAAAACAAGGCATCAATACAACAACACAAAATACAATCATTTGTTGCTCACACATAACCAAAGGATACAGAGCAGAAACAAAAGTAATTCTGTTGGATCATATTATTATTGGAAGAATAATTGGTGGAGGTAGTAGATAATGAATAAAAAGACTTCATAGTGCACAACGTATATTAAGAACACACTACCCATACAACACTTCTATGATGAAGAATATAAGCCCCACTGCAAACCAACAGTCAAGCCAGCACTGTAAAATATCTCCAATAATATCTAAACGTTTGAGCAAATTGACTGTATTCCTATCATCCACTCCTAGGCTGTCAGCCAAAGACTTAGAGGTCACTGCAAACATTAGAACTGATGTCCTCTAAAATGCATCATCTTTATATTGTCCATAATTATCTAGCCATTTTCTCGGAATTCTGTACATTCAGCCATCAATGTTTAAGTGGGACAACATTCCAGAAAATGTGATGTGCAGGGGAGGGGGGGTTCCTTCATAATTTTGAAGGACTCTCCACAAAAAAATAAAAATAAAATTCAGCTTTGTTTTAATGTTTTTAAGTAGACAGGTAAACTCAGTTTACTTCATGACTGCAGATTCTGGAATGCTTTAATCAGGTTTAATTGTGAAGCAGGCCTCAACTACAAAGGGGTAAGCACTTACCGAGCCTGAGCACAGTCCACAGTACCCTTGTAGCCATCTATGTAACTACTGCATAGAATCTCATCTCCAACAGCTCTTGCAATGAACTGACCCACCAGCTGCCACAAAAAAGAAATACGTCTTAGAGACTCAACTTGAGTTTGATTGAAACACTGGTCTCATATCTTGGGGGCTGCTTCTCATCAGTGGATTGGAAGGTGTCCTTGTCAGGGTTGTGCCTCCTCCTTGCTCCGTGGGCAGGGCATATGCAATTTTTTGCAAAGGTTTCCACTATCTAGAGGAGGTGCTTGACCCTCCCCCCCATTCACATCTTGCCAAGACAGTTGTAGTGTAGCAAGTATAGATGATGATTGACTTGTCTCTGGAGACCTGTAACTGGAAGTACAGTAAGCCTGAGGGAAAGAATAAACCAATCTTAGACTGTCACCCAGTTGATTTAGGTAGTTCCTCTCCAATTCCTCCTCTGCCAACTAGGCCGGGGAAGGATCCTTTCCAATCCACTGATAAGAAGAAACTCTCACGGTAAGTCCAATGTTTTGTTCTCCATCAGTGGAGGAAGGTATCCTTATATGGGATATTTAACAACCTTTATTATCCTAGGTGGAAAACAATGGCGAGGAGAATTATTGAGGAGCTACTTTATGAAGGACTTTTCTGCCAAACACCGCCTCAGCAGAGACAAGTATGTCTATTCTGTAGAGCCTCACAAAAGCAGAGGCAAATGCCCAAGTAGCTGCCCTACAGATTCCTGCAATGGGTGACCGGTGGAGATAACCACAGGCCCCTCTCACAGAATAGGCAGTGGAATATGCTTCATGTTGTAAGCCAGGGAAACGCAAGCATTGATCCACCTGGCTATGGTTGACAAAGATACCTTCTTCCCTATGGTATTTGGTAAGGAGACCAAACAAAGTATCTGAAGATCTGAAGGCCTCTGTCTTCTTATTGTAGATAATGGAGAGCCCTCCATTTTTCTAACTTGTGTCAGTCACGTTCCTTGGCATGGCTGGGATGTGAACAGAATGAAGTAAGGAAGAGCCACCCTCTGAAGGCAAATGCATCCTCCTGTTGTCCCCTTTGCCAATTTGGGGCTCCCTTCCCATGGCTGAGAGTGAGACAAGGGATCCATCCTCTCCGTGCTTATACTTCCCAGGGCCTCTTGGCTTTGCAGTCAACAAGGTGAGAGGTACCAGCTCAGATGAGCTGTGGGTGTCTTCACCAACAGAACAGCAGAAAAGGGGAGAGGGTACGTGCTGTTTGCTCCCTATCCCTGCCAGTGCTTCGACAGGGGAGGGGAGAACAGCAGCACTGGCTGCTTTCATGGATGCATGTTCCAGGGCCTTGGAGGATGAAGCTGCTGTGCTATCCTGCTGCAGGGGCTCCATTCCAGTTGCTGTCTTGGGGCTTTCCATCCAAGGCAGCAGCTTCTTTTTTTGCCCCAGCCACCATTGCTAGTAAGACAGAGGCAGAGGGAACTCAGGCTGATTTTTTTCAGGTGTTTTGACATTTTGCCCTCCTTTCCCTTAACAAGGCGAGAGCTGTAGAAGCGTGCCATCCACAGAGAAGGCAAGGCATGGGAGAAGCACCTCCTCAGGATAGCAGAAGCTTTTGCAAGAAATTTCCATATATGCTGCTCTTAGAGCAAGGAAAAGACACGGCCTATATAGGGATACCTTCCTCCACTGATGAAGAATATGATCTTTGATCAACAACAAGATGATCTACACCCAAGTAATGGTATGCCTCCAAAATGAAAAACAGTGTCCTGCTGTTTTCCTCTGAGGCCATCAAGACAGCAGCACATGTACTGTAGTGCTGACCCTCAGCTACCAAGATCTGTTCTGCTGGACAACTAAACACATCACAATGACTATTCAAAACAAGGACAGAAGGATATCTTTCTAACTCTGTTGGGTGCAGTAGATGAGAAACCTGATCGAGTTCAATGACTACAAATATGAGCCAGGAAATCCCTAGTTCAAATCTCACTTATCTGATCAACTTACTAGAGATTCTCTACTCAGCAAGTCACTTGGGTGTAACAGACAGACTGATGCTATACCAGCCTTGGTACTTCTATTAGCCTTGGTCCCTCAAACCTGCTATCTTCCATATTGGGATAATACTGGCTTGATTTACAGGAGTAGTGTATGATTTAGATATTTACATGAAGTGCTTTGAATACTTCCTTTCGATCTACATCACCCTTCCCCAAAGTGCCTGTTCTTTTCCTTTTTAAAGCAATTTGGGGGTTCATTGTATGCTTAGACTTATTAAGTAAGAAGTGCATATTGGTCCTGAAAGCATAACAAGTGTGCATTTCTAACTGGCATGCTTTTCAACAAATCTGATTATTACTTTATAACAGCAGTAGTAGTAACACAGTCTAGCCCCTTCCCCGCCTTCTCAAATCTAAATGCCCCGAGGGGAAGGCAGAAGAGGAGAAATTCACGCCATCCCCTCTGGAAGATAACATACAACAACCTAAGAGAATTCTACTGCTTTATAGTTTCCAACTTTTTTTCTTTTTAGTATTTTAAACTACAATCCATCTTGAGTGCATTTGCAGAAAGGGAATGAATATAGTAAATTAATAAGTAAATATGGTCTTGTGACAATGTATTTCTAATAACTATTAAACAATTCTAGAAATGAAATATGTTGTGAAAAAGGAAGTAGAATGTAAGTTGCCATTGTGCTTTTGTAAGTACAATATATTTTTTCCTGACTTATGCTGACCCGTTGACTGAAAACCTTGCACCAGAGACAAAAACAAACTACCTTATTGGTTAGTAACCTACCTAGAGGCCAGCTAAATCAAGATGAGGTGTGGAAAAACTTGCAGAGCAGCTCACAGAAAAAAAACAGTTATCACACACAATCTGAATTTCTGGAATTCAACTGAAAACTGTCCTCAGTGATTACTGACTATGGCTGCAGGGTGGCATTTTTATCTGTATGCTCAAATACTGTGCATTGAAAAACAGGGTGAAAGCAAGTTGTTTTTATACTGGAAGTAACTATGATGATCGTATTAGGACTGAACCTCCTTAGGACAGCACTTTGGGATTCCAGCAACTAAGCAGCGCACTTTCTGGCTTGTGTTCTGAAACAGACTAGAAGCTAGATGACTTTGAGCGGCAGCCATGACTCCAAGAGCTCCCACCTTTCAAAAGAGGGGGAAGCCAATTCCACCCCCTGCTCCTGAGAGCGCCCTTGTTCCCATCCCTAATAAAGTGAGACAGTTTTTCATGTTTGCCAGACAGACATGACAGGGGTTCACTCTGTACAGACCATAGTCTGAGAAATGCTGGATTAGAATGTATTGGCAAAATTTACAGCTCAGAAAAACAATGTTTGGATGGTAAGAGTTCTGTGGGGAACTAAGCCAAACTGCCAAACACTAGAATCTGTCTTTTGACATTTCACATACTTTTGTACAAAACTTTAGATAACAATGATTCTACCAGGCATATCTGTGCTATGAAGTGCTTTAATAAATTTAAGTAACAGAGGTTACCACTAAAACAATATTAGTATTAGCAACATATTTTAAACAAACCTGTGGTGCTCTAGGAGTGTCCAAAACCAATTCTGGCAAGTCTCTGAGAAGCCTGTCAAATGACTTTTCCACGTCATTCTTGCCAACCACTTTACCACACAGATCAGCAAGGAGTTTGGAGGTCATCTCTCGGTGACTAGCTTTCCCCTCTAATGCCAATGATACTGCCAACACTGGTACACTGTATTTCATTTCACCAAGACTGAGGTCTTTCAGCATCTCCTATAAATGTGGTAAGTAAAATCCATTGCATTTTATTTCAAAGCATTGTGGTCTTTGTGTCCTGCCCTGTACAAGGGTGGGGGGATCAAACAAGCAGGAAAAGACAACTCTGCTAATGAACCAATGTAAAATACAGGTGTTTGCATGTTAAAAGAACTCCCTGGGGAAAAGACCAGGGAAAAAATCTGTTTTTCTCAGAATTCTTTAGAACTTCAGTGTGGAGGGTGACAGCCCAGCTTTAAACCCTGCAGTGCTCTTTTTTAAGTCATGATATAAAACTCGTTAAAAAACAGTAATGACAGAACTTTGATACTGATACTGTCTTCAAACTGTCTTTAAGGTTACACTCCTATACACCCTTACCCAGCATTCAGTTACCACTGAAGTCAATATGGTTTATTTCTGAGTAAATACCAGGCTTGCACTGAGTTTTCATTTAATAATTAAGCCACCTGACATCTATGGTGATTTGTCTAACTGTCCCTGAAGAAGGGCCATTTGAAGATTGAAAGCTCACCATGTGCCTGTAGTTTTATCAGTAAGCTGATCTAGTAGAAGATGCCTCTGTGATCTATCTGTGCCTTTTATACCAACATTGTGAAGTATCATCTATATATCTAGTTCTCAAATGTGGCCCCCATCTGCAGATATCTAAATCCATGGATCGGGGCAGATAAGGGGAGGGGAAGGAAGCAAAGGGGAGGGAAGGGATGCCCCCTTCCTGCAAGTTTCTTGCGGGCCCCTGCTTGTGGAACTCTGTTAATAGTTTCTAGTATAGAAATAGAGAACTTTAAAAAGGAACATTGTGGGCCTAAGTACCCCCCCCCCAAGAGTGTTATTCAAGAGAGCAATCTTAAGAAAGTTATTCAGAATCCTATTCAGGCCTAATCAATGTGGCTTACCCTTAGTAAAGTGTTTTTAGGATTGCATAGTAAATCCTGCTAATCGTTACCTGTGATTTCAAACAGTGTATAAGACAAGACATACCGCAACTTCATTAGTATCCCCATGTTCAAAATACTCCTGGATTATTGGAGTTAACGTTTTCTCAAATGCTCTGTCATCCAAAGGAAGAACTACAGTTTCATAGACACAGTTCTGTTTTAAAAAGAGATATAAATTACTAAATTAAAAAAACACTTAGTCATTCTCCAGGATGCTCCCCTAGAAATGACACTTTTCAGGCATTCATTTATTTATTTTATACCCCACACCATCTCCCCATAGGGGACTCAGGATGGCTTACAACATTTAAAAACGCAATACTTAATATTAGACACAATAAATACAAAGTACAGGTAACAGCAATAAACAGAATAAAACCAGTTAAAATATTGACTTCATAAATTGCTTGGAAAATTAAAACAACTGGCCAGCTCCCCGGTTCCACTCCAGTTGCTGTCTTCATGAGGCATACCAACATTAACCAAAGGCCGCAAGATACAAAGCAGCCTTACATGCCCTACGGAATGCTGAAAGATCCCGCAGGCCATGAACTTCCCTGGGGAACTGATTGCACTCCATCAAGTGCAAGTAAAACCAGCCACCACAGAGCCCCAAACCTACCCACTACATGATCTCCATTTCTGAAGGATTTAACTTCAGCCAGTTCAATCCACTATGGCATCCAGGCATGAGGTATTCCAATCATGACTTCAGTACTGGCAGCCAGACTGTTAGCACCTTTATTATAGGTCATCAGTTCTAACTGCTCTACATGGCCAGCGAGGAAGGGTATCCTGCTGTACTGACACTACAGAAAGGAATTGCTACGGTTATGGCTGAAGATGGACTTAGCATCTCACACAGAGTATTTCCAGCAGTTCCTCTTCTACAATTGCCCTGTTAGACAAGCAAAGAAGCAACTCAAGCATGGTTTCAAGTTGTTCATACCTTCTCCTCCTCCCACCCACTGGTCTTAGCACTTACCCACTACTCTCAACTCTTCTACGTGCATAAAGGTAACAAAAGGCCCACAGGTAGCCAACATGAAAAAGAAGTGGTGCAATCCATCTAGTGCTTGACCATGAAGCCCTTTATTAACTTTCCCCAGGAGGAGGGTGCCAAGGTGGGCAAACAAGATGCCTAGGAAGCAGGAAGGATTAAGACTGAGGGGCTTCGGACAGAAGTTAAACTAATGCTTTACTCATCTGACAAGTCAACTGTTAAGGCAGGCTGGCAGTTACTGAGCACCACATGATGAGCACTCCATTTATATCACATGAGCCTTCACCTCATTTCTTAAACTTCACTGCTAAAAGCAGGCAGCTTTTTGTGTTTTCCAGTTATTTTGCAGGGAGAACAGTACTCATGTGATCCTTTCATTCTTGTGTGGAAACCAAAGTTCTGTACAGAGAGGGACTTACTATACTCCTCTATGAATACAGGGTGCCATGTTTTTTGCTACCACAAACTAGCAGTTACCTCTTGTGGAATTCCTCACACATGGGCATTTCCCATGGTGCACTTGAACATTCCCCTACTTAGCAAAATGGAAGTCCCTGAACATATGGAGCTCACTCCTGCCTACATGATGGTAAACATACAATCACTAGGTTTGGGGCAGCGTAAATTCAGCTACAAGTTATAGAAATACAAGATAAAACAACAAACTAAATTTGAAGCAGCCTGTGGAAATTCCACTGATAAATCATTTACATCTTCCACATTTTTCTCAGCAAAAGTATTTATATGCAAAAGTCTTTTTCATCAAGGCTCAAGTAAGCCAATGCAAACTCCAGGATAATACCACAGTTTCTGAATAATGATTCAAGGGCTGCAAGCACTATCTCCTCCAGTCTATGCTCTGCTCATTGGCTTTGTTCTTATTTCTGTGCAAACACTCCCATGTTCCATGCTCCTGGACATCGCCACTTATGGTCCTACCTGTGGGGCTATCCACGGTGCCTGCCTGGAACCAGGATCATAAGCAGAGCAACATGTACAGCTGCTACAGTGCCATCACTTTTTATCAATTACTATATTATGTACAGTTTTGTGGAAATTACACACACAGGTCTCATTGTTTCCTGTCTAATCTGAAAGACTAAGCAAGTGAGCTACACAGAGAATTGTCCTAAAGCAGCTTTATGTAAATACAAATCACTGCCATGGCAGCTATATGCAGCTTTCTCCCACAGTAGTATAGTAGCTGAAGAATATACAAGACTGCTCCTTACCTCAGGCAGACTGATCAGGTTCTAATTACAAGGTCAAATTACATAAATAAGGTCGGGTTGTACAGCACACTAAGGATTTTCTTACCTGGTCATCATCATAGTTAGGATCTTTAACATCCACTTCCTCTACATCATATACTTGTCCAGGTGGGCCCCAAACACCTTTGCCTCCTGCACCACCTTAAAAAATGTTTACAAAATGAGAGCCAGACGAAAATGGGCGAAAAACAGTGCATTAATCATTCTGGTGGATGATCATTTTCAGTTTCTATTTCATTTATACCCCAAGTTTCTCCCCAATGGGGAGAACATTCTCTATTTTATCCTGCCAACAACCCTGTGAAGTAGGTTAGACTGAGAGTTTGTGACTGGCCCAAGGTCACCAGTAAGCTTTATGCTGAGGTCTTCCATAGAAGAATAGAGATTTTAACCTGGGTCTTCAGGATCCTACAAGGAAATCCAACCCTATTTATCCTTTTGGATTTGTCTACAGCCTTGCGTCTCTTTCAGGGGATTTTGAAAAAATGCTAGGGATATCAGGGACTATCCGCCAAGGGTTTCAGTCCATTTTGATGTTGTTGTTCAAGAAGATGTAGAGTTGCCACTGGGAAGGTGGAATCTTCAGTGTGGGCCTGAAGTATGGAGACCAGTAGATTCTATTCTATCTTCCATGCTTTTAACAATTACATCAGGCTGCTGAATTAAATCATCCAGAGCTGTGGAGTTGGCTATTTTAAATACCGATAGCACCCAGCTAATACATATTTTTAATTATGCTTTCAGATGCCTCAGTGCCTCAATGTGGATGAGGGAGAACAAGGAGAAACCAAATCCAGACAAGGCAGAGAGCTGGTGTTCTGCCACTGCTAAATGTAATTAGATTCTGGACCCAGCCTTATTATTAGAGAAATGGAACGGCATAAAGGTCAGGAGTCCTTTCTTCACTCCCATCAGATTTGTAAATTAATACCTCTTCTGGCATGACTGGCCTTGCCTTCTCATCCATATTTCTGTAACTTCTAGGTTGGATTATTTCAACATGCTTTATATGCAATTGACCTAGAGATGTAAATTTCTGGACATTTTGAAGCAATGGGGGCAAAATATTTTTGGGTGGGAGAGTAATTTTGAGGAGAACTGAATACATGCAGTACTTACTTGTCTATCAAAACTGAGCCTACGTTACTGCTTTAACAGAATAAAAGGCTTAATTTCGAACTTAGTTAAGAATATGAAAAAAAGATAACTTCCAGAGGAGATTTTCAGCGCCCACCTCTACTGCAAACCTGCACCGTGTCAATCCCCTCAATGTTACAAAATAAATGTCAAACAAAATGGAATGCTATTTAGGAAAAAAAAGTATTCCAGATAGAAAAAAATGAAGACCCAACCCAAAGTTGTTGACTTTCAGACATATTATTTTGGTTTGCTGTGAATTCAGAAGGAACCAACCTTTCTTTGGGAGGCCTCTACCCTTTCCCGATCGAGATCGTCTATCCAGATGTTTTCCCTTCGGACTTGTTGGCACAGTAACTCCACTTTTTAGTGCCTCTCCATTGTCACTAACAGAATCTCCTCTTCCAGAATCTCTGGAAGAATTTTTTCTTAGCCTCCTCTTTGCTCGAGCATTGATTTTAGCTTCGTTAACTGATGTTGCAGAGACCCAGTTACCATTGATTTCTCTTTTTATTTCCTCAGTTCCACCATTTTCTTCATCACCTGAAAATGGAGTGTCACTTAGATTTTCCGGTTCTCAAAACAAAAAAACAAAAAAAGTGTTGTTACTAAATGGTTATTTTTTAAAGTGAAACAATTTTCAAACACTGTAAAGTTGCAGTAGCATTCCAAGCATTCCATAGTGGTACATCAACATTGATAGGATAGCTTTTAAAGAAGCATTTAAAAGGTTTAATTCTGACATCCTATCTGCACAATTAATTGGAGTGGGGAGTAGGAGGAGGGAAAAGGTGAGGGGGGGGAGCTCACCAATAGCTGCAAAAGACATGTAACAAAAACAACCATGATTGCAGATGTATAGCGGGACTTTCCTTTTTGCACTGTTTAACCACACCATGCAATGAAACTAGTACAGTTTTAAATATTGTAATTACAATCATAAAGATATTGCTTCACTATATGTCTTAAAAGCACAGTTTTAGGTAGGATACCTCTGAAAAGTTGTTTTTGACTATTTTTGTGTTTATTGGTTTGCGGTAAAAGATGACTGTGGGGTTTTATTACTACACTTTGGGTATTTTACAGATATTCTGTGGTTTAAATTATTTTTTTCCTGTGCATTCCTTTGGACTCCATGGGCTGCATTCAAAGATCGTTTTCTTCCCATGGAAAGCATCCAATCAACTGAATTGAACTTTCACGCCTCGGCCCTTCTGGTGTAGCCCACTGAGCTTCCACAAATGGTGCTCCTGTGTAACAGGGACCCTACTAAAACAGGGGAAGGGGAGGGACTGCAGATAGTGGAGGGAACTGGTGAAAAACATTCAATGCCTTCTGCAGCTAGAAAACACTAGACTCAACTCAGTGGATAGGAAACTGACCTACACATTGTAAAATAAGTAAATCTTTACAATGATTTTGTTACTAAAATCAACAAATTTACTGCAGTTCAATAATACTGTTTCTCAGGAACATATCAGACCCCCATTCAACTTAGTCTTACACCACAACATATAAATCTATGCCCTTGGAGCAGAATACTTTACAAGTGTAATAGCACACAAAGTCATTAACATTTATGAGGCATAAATAAGATTATGGAAAGTTCTTTTCAACTCCAGAAAGCTGAATTGTCTGCATATGGATATGCACGATGTCCACCATTAGTACTTCAATAATTAGTTTTATGATAATCAGCTTTTACTTTATTTGCATGGCTTTCGACCTGTGTGCAATAACCTCAATTGCTTCCTCAGTACCTTTTATGTAACTGAGAAAGGCTCTTGTTTATGAAAATTCGTGCCACCGCAAACTAGTTAGCCTATAATTCACACATTATATGATAAAAACTCTCATGTGGCAGTGGATCTGTATCAGCACACATGCCTTGCATGCAAAATGTCCCAAATTCAATCCCTGGCATCAGCAGCTGAAGGATCTCAGGTAGAAGGTGTCCAGAAAGATCTTCCTCTGCCTGTGACCCTGGGTAAGTGCTTCCAGTCAAAGAAGACGACGACCAATATTCTGACTCAGAATAAGGTAGCTTCAGATGTTCAGTAATATTTGAAATCTGATCACCACATAGATCACTTTGACCTTATTAAGTATAGTCTCCCCATGACAGCACCAGCCACTGTCACAAAAAATTAGAGCTAGCATGGAGATTTTTCCATATGATCACAGAAATACATGTAGTAGGGAACTTAAAACACGATGCTTCTTCTACGTGCAGTCATCACTATAAAGACACATTTTCCATGAAATCATACAAGGCAACCATAAAATTTAGAACTAGGCTTAAATGACAAAGTACTCTGAGTTATTTTTTATTATATGAAATTTCTTACCAGTAGAGTTGACATTGTCTGTCTGCTCATTTTCTGTTTCCATAGCTATTCAACAGTATTTCAACCAAACAGAATGTAAATGGTTTTCTAATGTTTTTCTTTCAGTTCTGAATATGGAAACAAGTTAAGAATGTTTAGTGTGATTATACTGATTGAACCTTGCAGAAACCTTTTGTACTGTAATTTCTTTGGAAGAGGTAAAACAGACAGACTGTAGGGATCTTTGAGTTACAAATGTAAAAAAATAAGAGTTACAGTGCATTCCTACACATGTTTGCTCAGATGTAAGCCCCATTTTATTCAATGGGGCTTACTTCCAAGTAAGTTACTACCTTAACCAGATCTAGCCAAAAGCAACTCACCTACTCCTAAGGATAGTCCGTTTAATTTTACAGCCAGACATCTCTCTGTGTTTATCATATTAGTATAACTTTTTTTCATTCATCTTAATAGCCCTTTAAATTAGGTCACTATTATTTCTATTTTGTAAAATGGAGGCTTAGTTATAGTAGCTTCTTCAAACGTCAGCAAGTAAGTTCAGTATTGAGCTATGATTTGAAACACTCACAGCTAAAGTTCAATATTCAGTTAACTTCAATGTTTGCCCATGTGTACATAAACCACATGTACAGCATAGACTAACATGTATAGTAGAAACACTTTGTTCCTTACTACCAATATGTCTTTCAGGCTAATTCTGTTTAAGTGCTTTGTGGGCATGGAGCCCACCTTCTGAATTTGTGTAATACTATTATCTGCCTTGACAAAATAACTGGAAACCCCAATAACCAGAAGCATATCACTTGTTTTCAATCTATAATTTCAAACACAGAAAGATCATCAACTTTACGAATTTGTATTGCTCTGTATTCACCTCCCACCTGCTGCTCTCCTAACATTTTATTCCATGGCAATTCTGTCAAAAGAGGCATCATCATCCATACACTTTGTTTAATCACATTTAATTTAGATACCCTGGCTACAGTACTCCAAGAGAAACAAACAATCCTAGTACAGCATCAACTACATAATACAAATTTTACCCGAGTAGCTGTCCATTCAGTAGACTCACTGGCATTCCCAGTCCCTATCTGCCCTATGTATTCTCTCCTCCCCCTTTCACCCAGTAAGGACTGCTGAGTAGTGGGATTATGACATCAAGTCCCTCACATCACACTTCATTAGCAAAGAGTTTTTCAGCATTACCTCAGCCAATCATTCACGAGTTACACGATGTTCTGAAGCAGTTTATTTTTGCTAGAAGAGCTCTTTTGTATTGCTCTCAAAGGCGAATGATGTTCAATTTGATTGACTAGCTTGTGAGGATAGTTCCTTTTCTTTTGGTAGAGTATTCCATTACACGCATCCACATTCCTTCAAATCCAGATGGAAAACACAACATTTATGTAGCAAGGTATGTAACATGGGTAGAATACTGCAGAACTATTGTAGAAACAGTGGTGATTTCTTGTGGTGCAAGAAGTTGGAATAACTTCCTGCATCAGAGGAAGCACCAGGGGAAAACATAGCCACAAGTGGAAGATTCATGTGCTCCAAACCCACTGGCATCAGGAACTCTTTTATAAACTTCTAAAAAATATAATATTAGTAAAACTGCTTCAGTTTCTTCCCTGTTGTAAGTAGGAAAGTTATTTCTAAAACGCCCTACCCCTTGCTATAGTGTTAAGAATGCCCTACACTTCAATAAAACAAAAGCTGTGAAGACTATGTGCTTAAATTGATCAGTGTCTGATCTCTGTGTCAACCTGCAAGCTGAAAAAGAAAGAATTACATTGCTTAGTTAGATGACTGAAACATCAGTCACTCATTCAAATTAAGAAGACTGCATATCCCTAAGGCTTTTAGTTGGTAATTTAAAGATTTTCAAAATGGACACTAAACTTGCTATACCTGCAAAATAGCTACATAAAATAAGTTGACTCTTTTTACAAGGAGTTCTGTACTGAATTACAGACCTGTTTTTCTTATAGGACTGAATGATCCCACAGTAGCAGTCAATATTCAAACACACAGCAAAACAGCCTATAGTTCCAAGACAATTCTGACATGCCACCATTACAACACACTGATGGAAATGTAGTATTCATTTCTCCATTTAATAATGGGACACAGAATGTGAATTCATTAGAGAGGAAGAAATTAAAGATAAGGAAGAAAAAACTCTAACAAGTGCACTATCTTTTCCATGCTCCGTCTATAACAGCATTTCTTCCAGAAGGAGCTCTACCATTGCAACAGACCCTGGCTCAGAGAAAAGCATTTGGAATGAGGTGCTCCTGGGAGGAAAGACACAGGAGGATTCAGCTGCCATTTCCTGTGCACCTGCTTTTTAAAATAAGATTCCCTCCCGCCTTCTTTCTATGGCATTGGGTCTACCGCCCCATTTGTCCCCAATTGCCCTGTCTACCCTTTTGTGAGGCTAAACATCACTAAGTTCTTTGGAGGAGAGAAAAAAATTATTCAACAACTGTTAAGATCAGCAAAGGGGGCTTTTATGCCCTCCCTCACTTTACTTCCTACTGTTTTTGGTCATTTTTCATTGCATCTAACCACTCATTTATTATGTCTATTTCTGAACTGAGCCAAAAAATCCACACAATGGAGCAAGGGATAGACATGTATTTTTCTACAAGCCTGGGGAAGACTCTGAAATGTAAAACACACACATAGTTACACCCCTCCAATTCCCTAAATAAAATCACAGAAGCAATGTCAGCTTCTTCAACAAAAGTATGCCACTGAGATCTTGCGAGACTATGCTGTGAGAACTCACGGCCACTTTGGGGGGTTGGTAGGTAACCAACCAACCCACGCTGCCGACACTTCCAAGCATCAGTTAATGTCAGGAAAGAGGGAGAGAGACAGAAAAAAATTAAAAGTAAAAGATAGGGGAAAGGGAAAATAAAGCTGCAGGGAGGGGCAAACAGGGAAAGTTGAAGACAAGGAAGAGGGTGAAAAACAGCAGGGGAGAAACAACAAAGTAGGCAAGTGGTTGGGAAACAAGAAAAGAGGAGACTGGGGCTGCCAAAAGGAGGGAAAAGAACAAAGATAGATGGATGAGTTTGCAGAGAAGAGATTGCAGGTGCTGCAGAGAATGAAAAAACAAACAAACAAGAGGGAGTGGGGAAAGAAGAATCCCCCCCCACAAGTTCTCATGGATCTCTGACTTATATGTATCTATTTTCCATTTGTGTTTTGTGGAAAGTGAATTGATTGCTGCTGGTGGTGTTCTTTATGTAATAAATCTGCAGCAAGAGCCAGTTATGTCTCCACTTCAATATGCTAGGAATGTGCTGTGGCACATTTCTTCACGGAATTAACATAATTTTTAGATGACAACACATAAGCACGTCAATCAAACTAAAACCCTCCCTACACATTACTCAGGAAACCATGAAAGACAATGAAAAAGACTTGGGGACAGTTTTGCGCCAGATAGCAGCATGCTGTTGTGAAAAGACACCATTAACCACTAAGTGCATGGTCACATATTATATGAACCCTACACACCAGCACCATGAAAGTCAGAGAGGCATGATGAGCCACATTAGCGAAAAGCACGTCATGCAAGACCACACAAGTTCAGTAATAGGTTAGCTCTAACATCTCTGCTAGAAGTCTATCTACCACTCATCTAAAGGATCAAACCAGCAAACCCAAACAATGCACACAGACAAGCCTGCCATGTATTGGTGCTTACTAAACCTTGCTGTAACCAGTATGGGCCTGGGGTTAAAAGAACAAAGGAATTAATCAGGTATCTGCTGGGCTACAGCTCAGGACTTGCAGCTGCACAATCACTCCAGGGTTACAAGTTAGACAACAAGCATTGAACAGCTAATACGGATTACAGAACTTTGTAGTTTTTAGAAGGCTTGAAGCTTTTGACATGGAAAATCTGAAGATGACTGCATGTGATAAGCACACAACTTAAAAATAAAAAAGGAAGTTGTTTTTACAGATTGTACAGTTAGGTAAAAACTGAAAGAAGCATCTGCCATTAGACCTTTAAATGATAACGGAAATTGTGGTTTAGAAGGCCTTTTGATACATGTTGCTAGAACAACAGCTTTTTAAAACATTTTTTAACAGCTGGCAGAATATCTTATATATCATATTAAAGAACTCAGCAACAACAATAGTCCTATAGCTCTGAGTAATGGTGAGAGCTCCTGATGGGAACCTCCTTGCACAAAGTGTTTCCACACTCAATCCATGATGCCAAATACAGTAGCATGGAAGATGGGATGTGTGAATTTGGTACATAACATGGGGTATGAGAATTTAATAAGGCCTTTTATTAACCAGAACTGAACACTTTATTTAGAATTACATTTTCATCAGAAGAAATTATGTCCTTAAAGATAATGCTGAATTCTCTGTGTGTGTAAATTGCCATCAAGACTTATGGCGACCCCTTATGGGGTTTTCCTGGCAAGAGACTAACAGAGGTTGTTTGCCTGTGCCTTCCTCTGCATAGCGACCCTGGTATTCCTTGGTGATCTCCCATCCAAATACTAACCAGGGCTGACCCTGCTTAGCTTCCAAGATCTGACTAGCCTGGGTCTTCATTGTTTAAACATCAGGTCAAGGACCACACATTCCAACATATAAAACATTAGTTCTGTTTAAAAAAATGTTTTGTGACTGGTCAAATCTGGATCATAAGCGGATCAAGGCACTGAACCCTTAAATTCAAATGCCTATTCTAAATTTGGGGCAATACCCTATCTGTTGAATTATTCCAATTCGTCTGCACTGACCATTTCCAATCTGCCGTTCAGAGAATTGGGGATGTGTACAGGGATTGGTACAGTTCCATATCATAACTCTAAAACACTAGTT
This sequence comes from Euleptes europaea, assembly GCF_029931775.1. NCBI lineage: Eukaryota > Metazoa > Chordata > Lepidosauria > Squamata > Sphaerodactylidae > Euleptes > Euleptes europaea. The sequence continues at coordinate 59,890,436 of NC_079316.1, read as the reverse complement.
TTTAGTAGCAAAAAGAAATGTAGTTTTGCAATCTTAGAGAAACAAAGCACTTCCTACAGAATGGTTATAGGACTCATGGAGCTGCAGGGGGACATGACTATACTGTATTTATCTCATTTTGTACTAACAGCAGATTGAGAATGAAACCATGCAGATGAGTTGGGATAATCTGAAAGAGAGAACACTGCAGAAAACTCTAGGCAATTTGGTAACTACCTGTACAATGCTAAAGAGAACCAAGCAAATAGGAAAGAACTAGCCAGATAAAAGCTGAAAGATTAAAAACCTGGCAGGCCAGCTGTTTTTACAAACTTCAGTAAGCCTTTTCCACATTGACTTGTCTGCCTCAGAACTCCAGCATATCACAGAGGATTCTAGGTATGTTGTACAACACACAATCAGTTAACAAATGGTACAGGCAGAATTCTGTTGGGTCCTGCCCTGGCTCCCCATGACCTGGGAGCCTAAAATGCCCATAAACTTCTCTTATTTAGTTGTTCATTAAAGAACAGTAGCAGCAATGAAGCTATCTCTCAGGGAAATTTAATCACCATTTTTTTTGGCCATCAAGTCACAGCTGACTTATGGCAACCCCATAGGGTTTTCAAAGCAAGATACGTTTGGACGTGGTTTGCCACTGCCTGCCTCCAGGTCACCCCAGTATTCCTTGGAGGTCTCCCATCCAAATACTAGCCAGGGTCAGGGCTGAGAGTGTGTGACTGGCACGAGGTCACCCAGCAAGCTTCCATGGCATGAGCGGGGATTCGAACCTGGGTGTTCTAGTCCGACACCTTAACCACTCCACCACGCTAGCTCTCCGTTACTGATCTTTATTTAGAAAATGTACAGTCTCCCTTTTCATTCCAAAAATAAAGCAGCTTCTCATTGGCCCTCTAAGATCCCAAAGAAGCCCAAGTTTTTCCAAGTCAAACAAGCAGTGAGCCAGGAGGCGGGGTGCTCTTTCTAGAAGCCTGCTGCCATTCTGGTGATAATTGATGGGCTACGGCTGGTAGGAACTGAGTACATGCACTATCTCTTTTGACCACTCTGCGTATTCACATAACCAGGGTGGTTAACAAACTGGGGTTTCCATTCTATTTTTATGGGGCGACAGTGGCATGGATCCAGCCTTAGGCTGGAGTAGGCTCCTGCAACCCAAGCAGCCTTCTTCCAACTTGAAGGGCTGTCATATAGAGGAGGGTGCCGAGTTGTTTTCTGTTGCCCCAGAAGGTCAGACCAGAACCAACAGGTTGAAATTAAATCAAAAGAGTTTCCGTCTAGACATTAGGAAGAATTTCTTTAACAGAGTGGTTCATCAGTGGAACAGGCTTCCTCGGGAGGTGGTACGGTAAGCTCGCCTTCCCTGGAGGTTTTTAAGCGGAGGCTAGATGGCCACCTGTCAACAATGCTGATTCCATGACCTTAAGCAGATGATGAGAGGGAGGGCATCTTGGCCATCTTCTGGGCATGGAGTAGGGGGTCACTAGGGGTGTGTGTGTGTGTGTGTGTGTGTGTGGAGGGGTGAGGTAGTTGTGAATTTCCTGCATTGTGCAGGGGGTTGAACTAGATGACCCTGGTGGTCCCTTCCAACTCTATGAATCGTTACGCACGGGGAGGTTTTGCCTGGGGTTGGCCGCTCTCTAGATGCACATTTTCCCCATCCAAATTCTCAAAACTCTGCATGGGGGTTTCTTTCTGAGTTCTGAGAATTCGGATGGGGAAAACGTGCATCTAGAGAGCGGCCAACCCCAGGCAAAACCTCCCCTGCATGAACGGCCTATGATTCTAAGCGAGAGCGGCGCTTCCTGCCAAAGGGGCCTTGCTTGGTTCAGGCGGCGAGATCAAGACCGCCGGCCGCGCCAGGGCGACCATCCGGGGAGGCAAACGCCCCGGTGCGCGTAAAGCAAACCGTGGGAAAGGCGGCAGGGCGTCAACCGAACCACCGAAGAGCAGAAAACGGGCGAGTCCGACCTTCTCCGGAGAGGCGGCGCCACCGGCTCGGCAGGCACGCGTCCCCCTCACCGCTCGGAGGCACGTTAGGTGGGGGGGGGGAGGCACAGAGGCAGCCCTCGCCCAGGCCACTCGTACAAGAGGAGCGGGAACCGTCCCCCTCTCGGCCCCCGCTCTGGGAGCCCCGAAGCCGCCCTTTCCCGGCGGCGGGGGACGAGAGGGGGGGGGAGTGTATTACCGTAGGAGGCGGCGGCCCCGGAGCTCCCCCTCAGCCGCCACCGCCGCGGCTCGCTTGGACCCGTTCGTTTGTTTTTTTGCTCTGCCCAGCAACACGGACACGAGCGGCTGCGCCTGATTGGCCGGCCCGGCCCCTCTCTCGGGAGCCAATGGAAAAGGAGGAGGGGCCTGCGACACGAGGAGGCGGCTCGGAGAAACATTCACAACAAAGGAGGAGGGGGGATGAGAAGGAGGGACGGGACAGATTAGGCAGGTTCCCCAAACCGGAGGGGGCGGAAAAGGAGGGATGGTTTAGCGAAACCATCTTAGTTGCTGGCGGCAAAAGAAAGAAGGCCAGAACGATTATTTGTAAGGTATAAATGATCTCTCCCATCTCTCCCCTGGACATCACAGACTCTTCTGCATACCACACCTAATCCCATCACGCCTGCGATTCGCATTTACATACTGTTCACATTTACATACTAATGCTTGTCTGAATTCACCCTCCTCTACTTAAAGACCGATGGATTCACATTCTAGCTGTATCTGAAGAAGTGAGCTGTGGCTCACGAAAGCTCCTACCCTGCCAGAAAATATTTTTGTTAGTCTTTAAGGTGCTACTGGACTCTTGCCCTTTTGTACTTATAAGGTATGAGAGGGAGCCACGCTTGAGCCTTGGGGAACAAATCGCTAAGGGCAACATTTTCTGTATCCAGGTTACCCTGCTGTAACGAACGAGCTTTTGCCACTGGTTTTATGTGGCGCAGAGAGCATCGTTGTGTGTTAATTGTGGTGGGGAAGTTGGGCTTGTTAACTAAGTTTTTTTTTAAGAAACTGATAAGCCATTAAATTATGAGCATATGCTACAAAAGGATGGCTCACCAGCAGCAAGAGCTGATGCATACTAAAATACTAGGTTAGAACTTGTTCTAGTGCATTAATCCAATACATCTGGAACAAAACTCATAGTAGTGTTCCAAAATGATTTGGTTGCTAAAAGTACTCTTTAGGTAACATGCCATTTCCAGGCTATTCATAGCAATTATCTCACAGACATGTTCAGTATAATGTTTTTGCACAGCAGTGTCTGCATCCACACTTTGTTAGATACCGTGCTAAAGGGGTTTAAAGAAAAGTTCAAAACTGCTCCTTATCCCGTTTTCATTGCCAAATGATTCCAAGTTCTGTAAAAAATGTAATGCTGAAGTCAAAGCACTGATCAAAAGAGTTAATAAATTCAAGAGCACCTCAGCCTGAGCAAGACCTTTAAAAACCAATCTCTTTACATACTACTTGTCAAGTGTCTTTTCTCACTTGGGGTAAGCCCCATTATACACCATCAGACTTACTTCTGAATGAACATGCATAGGATGATGCAGCACAAGCAGCTGGAAAAAAGTGGAGATCTCCTATGTGTCTTTGAACACCTAATTATTTCTTTAGCACACAAATATGAAAAAGTCCTTCTGGCCAAAGCAGCAGCCTTTTTGCATGAAACTGGAGGGGGAAATATTTTTTCTTAACACTAGGACATTTAATATAGGTAGGTAGACTAGATTTTATGTCAACAGGAACATCTATGCTGTACTGCACCATAACTAGATTGTGTTGCACCATGGCCAAACTGTCTATACATAGGCCCAAGCAAGATCTTTCCGTTAACTATTTAAACACAAACTGTTCTGCCCAGTACTCTTCCTGCTCCCAAAGCAATGCTGAAGGTTTTGGGGATTTGGTGGCATGTCCAAATATAAAGGCTGAAGTTAGAGACTCCTACTACTAAGATATTAGGGCAGCCTCTTCTAATTAACAAGAAAAAAATGTTTCAGATCTGTAGTCCAAATACACAAGCACATGAGAATACAAGTCTGGCCTAACTGAGCTTTGTCTAGAGTGCCCCACTGATTTCAATGGTGCTTAGAACTGCAGCAAAAAAAAAAAGGTGCAAACCACAGACCTGTAAACAAACTTTGTAAATTTACTGAACAAGTCAGTGGTTCGCAAAAGATTGGATTAACTTGTTTGAGGATTCATTTTAAGACTGCACAAGAATGTGTGCCCACAACTACGTATTAACCTCACTCCACCCAGTTAAGACCTCTTTCTGACCTTCCAGTCAGCCTGCTTTGTTTGCTCCAAGTACACTGTGACCCACCCTCTTAATTACACAGTGTAAAATCCTGTTGAATGCTTAAGACACCCAGCCCTAATTAGAAGGCTCAATCCTAACTTACTATAAAATATTGTTACTACTGGCAGTCTCATGCAAGGCAAGATGATATCCTCCACTAATTTTCCCAAGATACAGTTCCCAGGGCTGTCTTGGGGATAAGGAGATAGTTGAGCCATCCTATTCTGCACCTGTAATTCTTCTCTGAAAGAGATTTTATACTGATTTCTCTGCAAATGCCTCCGCTTCAGTACAATTTTGTTTAATATTCTGCAAAGGAAACCAATCGTTCAGCCTGTTAGCAGGCCTCTAAGGGTAAAACTATAGAAGAAAACAAAATTGGTCTTATTAGGAGCAGGCTTTTACCATGAGTCAGGAATTATTTTTGCACAATACACACCGGACCTATGCTTTCTTCATTGTAAGCATCTGAACATCTGCAATGTTCCCACTTCAGCAGCTTAGTTCAACATGCATACCAGTTGAGAAGTTGCACCTGAAGAGATGAGTTCTAATCCATGAAAGTTTATGCTGGAATAAAAGTTTGGTTGCTTTTAAAATGGCTCAGGGCTCCTTTTGGTTTTTGCTGTATGAGACTAGACTTGCTGCCCCTTTGGAATCAGTAAGAGCTTGTCCTGACAAATCACCTGCTGGTATTAATCCAGTTCTATCCTGCCTGAGACCCAGTAATTGCAAAGTGATTATTTACATACAAGCACACAGGTTTTACTGAATAAACAGCTCAGAATTAGACGTCAGCTTTCACCTGGCAAGGATCCTTTTCCTTTAAGAACAGAAGGACAACCAAGAATTCAGCATGGGAACCAGCATGCTAATGCAATATTGGGCAAACTTCAGCTGATTTTCCTCCTAAATATTCAGTTGCTATTGGTACAGGAGCCCTATCAGGAAAAAAAAATCAGTAACCTTATCCAGAATGGATTCAATGCAGGCAGGTTTTTTTCACATCAATTACCCTGCATCTTCATAACATTCCCACATGAAAACCTATCTCCAAAGGGCCTATTGTTGATAAATATGCATGAATAAAATCCAAAATATTGCCATCCACATACATATACAGACTGTCTTCCTGTCCCGTTGGGTCCTCTAATTGCCATTCAGGAATGTCACAAACCACATTACCTCTGCCACAGGTCGACCACCACATGCTAAATTGAATAAGGCTAGAAGACAATAATAAAACAAACTTTCTTCCACTTTCCTTTTTGCAGCTTCCAGTGAACACATCAGTGTGGGTTTTAAATTGTAGTCAAAAATGCTTCTCTAGAACTAGTTTCCATTTAAATGCACAACTGGAAGTGGGCAGGGGGGGTGTTAGCAAGCGTACATTTTTGCTTTCATACTAGCGAGACTCTCCTCGTGAAGAAGTTCAGAGGCAGATATAATTTTGCAATGGCCAGGACCAGCATAATTTTGCATGCTTACATCAGCAGCACCCTAAACATTCACCGTTCCCACAAGATGTTCTTTGATGTGTTGCATACAACCTTGCAAATAATGCTAAGTTGTAATTTAGAGTCTCAGCGATTAGAAGAGGCTGAAAACCGGGTTGGTATTTCTTGAAGACTCACAAAGCCATGTTGTTTGAAAGGGCTAAAGTTCACCCGATCCATTTTCTTGTTCAACTTTTGGATCACTTAACTATAGAGTGCCTCAAGCAGAGAGAAGGGCTCCTTGAAGGTTTCTCCAGCCCCAGCCTGACTCAAGGAAGCCATGCCACAAGTTACAGGTCAAGGCAAGATATTGTCTCAACTAGTCACTCAGGCACTGGAAAAATATTCCAAGAGAAATGTTACAGGGTTATGCAAGCGCACCACCCAACTGTCTATCTGGGTTGCTACCTAGAGGAGGGGAATGGCCTGTTCTTTTAATACAGACTTAACGCTGCGTTATTTACCACGTGATGTTATACCTTCGTGCCCTGAAACGCTTCAAGGGCCCATTAAAGGGGCGGGGCATTTTTTCTCCAGGCCTATGAACAACTCTAGTTAATCTCTAGTTATGGCAGTAACTAGTCCTTCAAGGTCCATTCTTGGTAGTGGAGAGAGAACCTCTCCGCCCTACCGCAGTAGGCCCTAACTGAAGCAAAGGAACCGGAATCACAAGAAGCGTGGTTAAGCCAGAGCACGCAAAACCCCACAAACGTTTTGCAAACGTAAAAACGAGACCGACATTTCACACCGGTCCTCAACCCACTCGATTCCTCCGTCATTCCGCTGAAGTCCTGCAATGGCTCTAAAACTGCAACCCAATGCACAATTAATTGGGGCGGAGGGTCACGTCCCACTCAACTCTGCAGGGCTGACTTCTGGGCACGCGCGCACAGGCTCGGACTGCAAGGCGGCCCACGTTGACACGCGGCTCGGGCCCACTCAGCCCCGCGGGACTCCTTTCCACCTGAGCGTGCCCAGGGCCGGGTCTTAGGCGGGAGCTCCAGCCAGCGTTCCCCAGCTGCAAAGCTTGAAGCAAGTCCAACTGACATTACCTGGAACGCGAAGCAAGCCAGCAGGAAACAGGAGTGACTTCAAACCATTACAAGACACTCGACTTTAAATGTTTTTTTTTTTTTTAAAGGAGCCAGAATGTCGAGAAATCCTTTGGAAACGAATTACGAGCACACTAAACTCCCTGGACCAGGAGAACTAGGAAGCGAGCGCTTTCCTTTCGCTCGGCTCCTTCGGCCACAAACGGCAGGGGGAGGAACAGAGCTGCCACCAACCTGGACTGCCAGCCACTGAAAATGGGAGCAAGTCACCCGTTTCTGCCGCCTCCTCCTCCTCAATGGTTGGTGATAAAACTCAAGCACGCGGCACTCATTCCTCCCTCTGGCTGGGAGTTGTTTTCAAACAGTCCCCTGCTCGCCCCACATGTTCAGCCCGGGCATCGCCCCGCCCACCATCGCCCCGCCCACCAAGCGGAAGAAGCGCCGTGGTTGGAGGAGAGCGCTCATAACATTAGCAGCTTGTTTGCAATTTTTATAATTATAATGGGTATAATTTGTTTATAATTTTTTTTTATTTCTGTTTAAAAAAAAAACCCCAATAAAAATTAAAAAAAAATAAATAACATTAGCAGCGACCTTCCCCCGATGTCTCGCGGGCGGGCGTGCTGCGCAGTAGAGTCGCCAGCCATTTTCCCCGGGGCGCGTCGTTTTCTTTAGGATCGATCCTGCGATGTTCGTGTGTGTGTGTGTGGAGGGGGGGCAAAGCGCCTTTACATTTTAGAGGCGGTCAGGACGCCGCTTTCAGTATTCGGCGCGGACTTCGACTCGCTCCGGCTGCAGCAGCTTCATAAAAGGCAGAACCCCCCAGTGAGGTCCGCGGGTTTCCCCCTCCTCTTCGTTTTTCAGAATTGCCCTGTTTGTCCCAGGTTATATTTACAAAGGGCTAGCCGAGTTCCTGGCCAAGGTCCTAAAGGAGGGAGAAAGGAGGAGGGGAACCCGCATTTAATTGTTTATTGCAACATTTACTGATGAACGGTGTATTCATTCTTTTTTTAGATCCATATCTAGCTGCTTGACCTGTTTGTTTTGTTACTGTAAATGCCAATAAAGGTTCTGTTTTGTGTTCATTTACAAAGGGCGAGAACGCACGGGGAGGTTTTGCCTTGGGTTGGCCGCTCTCTAGATGCACGTTTCCCCCCTCTGAATTCTCAAAACTCTGCACGGGCCTGACGTTTGGGTTTTTGAGATGGGGGAAATGTGCATTTAGAGGGCGGGGAATCCAAGGCAAAACCCTCCTATGCGTTTTCGCCCAAAAGCAAACACCCCAACCCTGTTTTTTTGGCAAACAAGTCTAGAGAATTTATTCCCCTTCCGCTCTGAATGGTTTTACACCCCACCTGTGGGATTTAATAGTCACTAAGAAGTATGTCTGGATTGCAGCTTTACATCTCAGTTCTATAAACACGTTTCCCGAGTGTGTGTGTGTGTGTGTGTGTGTGTGTTGTGTGTGTGTGAAGTGCCGTCAAGTCGCTTCCGACTCATGGCGACCCTATGAATGAAAGTCCTCCAAAATGTCCTATCTTTGACAGCCTTGCTCAGATCTTGCAAATTGAAGGCTGTGGCTTCCTTCCCGACTAACCGGTCTCAAATTTACTCAGCATCAGCTCCGCCTCCCACTGATTTTAATAGCATTTATTACTGGGGGTCCATGGATCGCGTGGGAAAAGAGGAGGAACTGCTGCTTTGGAGAGGTGGGAAGGGCGGGGGTGAGTGGGTGGCCTGGTGAGAGGCAATAGAACTGGGGAAGAAAGTGTGCCCACAGTGCCACTCTGGCAAATCATCACTTCTGTAAGGAGCCACTGAGAAATCTCAATCCAATTATATTTACTCAGCACAGAATTTCCATGGCTTACTTTGGTTCTTGTGCCGAGGGTACGGCCCAAAATCGTCAGCATGATGCATATTTAGTTCTTGGCACTGCATTTTAGTAAACATGACATATTTGGAAAGAGTTTCCCAGTCCATTCAATTCAATTCAAAAACCTTTATTGGCATAACAAATCGTACAAGGTATTCTGGAATTTGACCAATGATAAAAACATCAATATCGAAATCTGTAGCAATAGGTATGAATAAAATGAGGTATGCCGGAGTACAGTGAATATAAGGTATATATAGAAAATGAGTGTCTACAAGTAACCGGAATAGCAGCTATTATATTTTTTTTGTTTGATTTTTATCATTAGAGCTTGCTTCCAAAACATGGCTACTATTTCTGTAGTTTCTGGATCATACCCGTTCAGTAAAAGTCTAAACAAAGAGTGGGGGGAAGAGTGCCTATCCAAAATTGATGGCATTAAAAATTTAGTACGTAGGTCCGCTAGCATTTCACCATCCAATAAAATATGATAAATGCAGTCTATCTGATTCAAGCCACAGCCACAAATTCTCTTTTCCAGAGTTTCCCAGTCATTTTTAGAGTTGATGATATTGAAAAAGTTTGACACAGACGTAGGATACAATAAAAGAAAGAAGGCTAGAGGTGTTTTGCAATACATCAGTAACAGATCCAGACCTGTCTTTTGGAATCATATGTCTTGTGTTTTTTCTGTCCACTCTTGCTCTTGTGACACCGGCCCAGCTAGAGGTTGTGAACAGCCTCAGCTGAGCACAGTAGTAAGAGCAATGGAACATGTTCCATGTTGATAGGGGAAACTCTTGCCCCCAAAATAGAGGGTCTCCACTTTTCCCACTATGATCTCGCTCAGTGATACATTCACATTCTGTCTTCATATGGCCTCTATATTAGTGGCAGGGTTTGTTTGTTTTTAAATGTGTTTGAATGTTTTAATTAATTGCATATGCATTTTAAGATTATTGATTTTTGCTGTTTGGGTGCCAAAATGAAGAATTTTTTTAGAGCTTATAGAAATATGTAGTAAACATATATAATTTTTTTATTGGATTCACCCCAAAGGCAGTTTCTAAACAAATCAAACTATCAAAATGCCAAAACAGATAAAACTGAGAATAAACCAGAATCCAGCATTTAAACAATTGCTAGAAGTATTTTAAACTATTAAAAACAAAACAAAAAACCCAGCTGCCTTCCTTTGGGAGTCCACTGTAATAATCCTTTCCTCCCCCAACAAAAAATAAAAATATTTTTAAGCACTTTGTGGATTTCCTGCATAATTAATAGCCTGTATGTTGCACTGTAGTAAGTTGCAGCCAGATCTGGGGAGACGTTTCACCATTAATTGCACAGGATTGCAGTGGAATAGTAATAACATTTGGGAGACGGGTGTGCCAATGGAACAAGCCTGGATGGCTCAGTGCAGGCAAAAATGTGATATGCAAGTGTTTGCAGTTGTGCTGGATGTGTGCAGTGTCGTCTTTCCCCTACCATAAATAATGTCTTTTTGGCCACTAACCAGCAATCATGTACCAGTCTTGGTTTTATGATCAGACATAATATCAGGAGGTTTGAGTAGGAAAACATTTATAGTCCAGAATATGTAGTGTTTTGATCTTCAAAGCTTTATTGTTTAGAGTAGATGGCTAAACCTACCAAATGATTATGCAGACTGTATCATAGTTGTAGACCATTAAAATGCTAAGTGTTATAAAGCCTTTTTCTCTGTGGCTGGTGGTGCATACCTGATACGGAATGATGGTCTGTTGATGAAGGGGAACCAGCTGTTGAAATCACAGTGCTCTTCTTTCAGATGGGGATAATAGTGGTGACAAAGATGACAAATAGCCAGTTTTCTGTGCTTATTATTATTATTATTTTAAAATATCACCTATATTTTGTGCCTGGGATCACTCTAGCAGCAAGAGTCCTGTGACTTGACAAGGTGGGCAGCTTAGATATCACGTGCCAGGAATTAAGACAACTTATTGCTTATGTTGTGTCTCCAGCCATAACTGAAGAGTTAAACTTCTCAAAAGAAAATCCGGATCTCTTTGTTTGGAAAAAGATAATGTAATCAGCAGAAGCTGCACATGATCCAGCATCCATGCCAAATAGAATCACCTGACTGATTTCCAATGCCAACTTTGTGTGTTAAAGGGAGGGGGGTCACGGTCTGAGTGGCAGGTCCATATGGAAGTCAAAAGACTTTGAGCAGAAACAAAAGGAGGAAAAGTTTTATTTTCCTAAATGTTATTCATGCAGGAGCCATGATAACTCATGGCTTTCTTATTGCGAGCAAGTATTTGTGTGTTTTTTAATGTCACTGTTCATGACATGATGATTTAATGAGCTCACTGCATACCTATCATTTAATGCAAACACATGCCTTTTTTGGGTCACAATCACTGAAGTATTATTTAACCAGTTGTTTAACCAGTTTCTAATCCCTCACCAGCACATTCCACCATCTGTGGGTATGAAGAGTAGCAAATTTTAAACACTTATGGCCGTATCTTTAGGGATTTCACTAACAGGCACTTTGTTCAATTAATGATCTCCGAGAAATTACAAATGAACAGATTTACTCCAGCTATCCAACTATAGAGACCTAAGGTGCCCAAATCCCAGGAGTGCCTGCCTCAGCTATGTGGATGTCGTAGGAAGCCATTGCCTGTAGTGTTGGAAGACATCACAGAGGCAGTTTAGCAGCTTGTTGGCTGGTGATCTCCCCTGCATTCCAGGGTATACCTTAGAAAGTTTTTTGTTCTCCACACTACCGGGGGCATAAAAAAGGTAAAGGTCCCCTGTGCAAGCACCGGGTCATTCCTGATCCATGGGGTGATGCCACATCCCAACGTTTTCTAGGCAGACTTTGTTTACAGGGTGGTTTGCAATGCCTTTCCCAGTCATCTTCCCTTTACCCCCAGCAAGCTGGGTCCTCATTTTACCAACCTCGGAAGGATGGAAGGCTGAGTCAACCTTGAGCCGGCTACCTGAAACCAACTTCCATTGGGATCGAACTCAGGTCGTGAGCAGAGCTTGGACTGCAGTACTGCAGCTTACCACTCTGCGCCAGGGGCATAGCCAGTTATAAAAGGTAGGATTTAAAGAAGTGACAGACACTAACCATGATAATAGTATCGTCATCAGATTTTGATTGTTTAAAGTGCTATTGTAATGCTGCTTAGCATATAATGAGATGGGGGAGGGAACCAAATGATAATATGCCTGGACAGGGAAATAATTTTAGGCTGGATCTGCTTCCAGCTAGCTCCAAACTCAGTGTTGCTCTCCATTCTCCTCCTAATCCTTAAACTGTGCACTGCAGGCACATTACAGAGTACACAGGTTGTATGTGTTGTCCTTACCCTGTGTCCTGGGAAACGTTTAGACATGAGTTGAGGGTTCTTAATTCCCACACAAGTGGTACCCAATTCTGATAGTGACTGTGACAGGAGAAGGGGGCTTCAATCTCCCAGCCCCACACGCTTTCTATTTGGCCCAGTGAAGAAATCCACATGATGTTAGGAAAATGACATGCAGAGGCATGGGGGTGGGGGAAACAGACTGAAGACCCTTCTCTACATGTGCCACAGTTGTATACTCTGTAAAGTGTAAAGAGGCCGAACTGGTATGCAAGCTAATTTCGTAGTCTTTTCCTGGCCAGGGTTCTCAATTGAAGGGTTGGTTTGTGCTGATAATGCCAAACCTTAGCTAGTTAATTGCACTCTAAGCTCTCCCTTCTGTAGTTTAATGAACACTGACTTCAGTGGAATGCTTTGAGGTCATCAGTGAATCACATGCTAAAGAACAGGGAGCCCACAAATAATAGAGGATAACTTACTACCATGCACAGACCTAGACTGAACAAGTCTGGGAATTAATCTTGCATCTAACCACTGATTTAACATATGGCCCTAGCCAACTCATTTTAGTTCCCAGCAGCTTCAAGTGTTGGAATATGAGACTGCACATGGCAAGCAGATGGCAAGCAGATGTAAAAGATCTATGTGACAGCCAGGTGATTGGTGGTGTCACATGACAGCTCAATGACTGAGCAGAAAAACTGGCTTGTACTGGACTGAGCTAGATAGTCCTGGAGACAAGGCAGCCAACAGGTGATTGGCTGAGAGACTATGCCAGATATGTATATAGGTGTGTTATATATGTATTGGGTTGTGGGTTGTGGAGAGTTGATGACCAAGCGGAGCATTCTGTCACTGTGAATAAAAGAGCACTTTTGTACTACGTGCTGAGTCTTCTGTGCTTACTCGCCTGTAGAGCTGCAACGCTTTCTAACATACGCCAACAGGGTTATGGGCCCAGTTCAGCTCAACTGCGCTACATCCTGGAGGTTCTGAGCAGAGGTACTATCTGTGGAACAAGGGCTGTAGTGAGCAGAAGGCGAGTGGATGTCTGAGGTTGAGTCAGACGGAGCAGAGGAGGTGCCCAGCAGGTCTGTCAGCAGCAGTGCGTCTGAGGCGGAGGAGGAGAGCGACACGGAGCAGGAGCAGCAGGGAGCGGGAGAAATTATGGCTCAAGCTGCAATGTCCTTGCTTGTGGAAAAGCTCACTTCTACCAACTACAATGTGTGGGCGTTACGAATGCAACACTACCTTAAAAGAGAGGCACTGTGGATTTATGTCTCCAACCCACCGGATCCTGAGACGCCGCAGGACGTGGTGAAAGATGAGAAGGCACTGGCAAGCATAGTGCTGAGCGTGGCTGACGACCAGCTTGTCCATGTGACGGGAGCTTTAAAAGCGAAAGCAGCCTGGAACTCATTATCACAGGTCTACGTCCAAAAAACAGCTGGCTCTTTGATAGCCATAACGAGACGTTTGTACAGAACTTTTCTTTTGCCGTCAGTTCCTGTGAGAAACCATATAAATGAACTGACTGAATGTTTCCAAATGCTGGAGCAGAGGGGGAAGACTCTACCGGAGGATGATAAAGTTTATATACTCCTGAGCTCTCTGTCTGAGCAGTATAACATGCTAATTACAGCTCTGGAGTCGGTTGAAATTGATAAACTAACTTTACAGTATGTTATTGGAAGAATTTTGGAACATGAAAAGAGATTGCTTGCAAGAAATCCTGAGAAGCCTGCCAAGCCGGAGGGAAACCTGCCAAGCCAGGAGACGCGGAGGTTTGCCGGCGGAGAAAGGAATGCGGAGCAGAGTAAGCCGGGTGATTTACAGCAGCACGTGGCTCTGAGGGTCAGACGTTGCTACATCTGCAAGGCTACAAATCACTTAAAGCGTGACTGCCCAGAAGCAAGGAAGAAAAGCCGAAGGGACCAGTCGTCACGTGAGTTTGTGAGCGGTCAGAAGGCATCATTGGTGCTGACTGAGCACAGTGACACAGCCGGTGTCTGGATTTTAGACTCTGGTGCGTCACAGACCATTTGCCGGCATCAGGAACTTTTAAAAGACACACGGGACTCAAGTTTGCCGCACGTAAGCCTCGCTGATGGAAGGAATTCTGAGGTGACACGTGAGGGGAGTGTGTGGTTCCCAGCTTTGAACTATACATTTAAAAAGGTGCTATGTGTCCCTGAACTAGAGAATAATTTGCTAAGTGTAAGTGCCCTTGACAGGGCTGGATATACTGTAACATTTACAGACAAGGCTTGTAAGATATCCAAAGGTGGGAAAGTGCTTCTTACAGGGAAAATGTGTAATAATGTGTATGTGGTAGAAAATAGGCATGTGGAGGCAAAGATGATAACTAATAAGAGCCCCCATGACAATTGCATACATCTGCTACATAGAAGGTTGGCTCATGCAAATTATGAGACCATAAAGAAAACGCTAGCCTTACTGGGGAAGGAAAAAGTTAAAGAGTGTGGGAACTACCTGGATTGTGAGGTATGCAAAAGTTCCAAATCTAAGGCTTACCCAGTGGCTAAGCATAGTGAGAGACTCTCAGACACTGCATTAAAGGTAGTGCATGCAGATGTAATAGGCCCCTACAGGGAGAGTCACTCAGGTAACCATTACGCGTTGATTCTGGTGGATGATTGCACCAGATTCTCCTGGGTGTATCCTTTGAAAAAGAAGTCACAGGTGTTTGAAACATTTAAGTATTGGGCCAAAAGAGTGCAGAAACAACTTAAATGTACCTTGGATTCTCTCCAAACAGATTTTGGGGGAGAATTCATGTCAAATGAGTTTAAGAAGTGGTTACAGGTGCAAGGTGTGAGGCACAGAGTTGCCAACGTGGCGGTGCCAGCAGAAAATGGTGTTGCTGAACGACATGGGGGAATGCTACAAACAAAAATGTATTCCATGTTGCAGGATGCAGGGTTGCCAATGACATACTGGGCAGAAGCAATAAAGGCCGCCTCCTATGTTTCCAACAGGATCTGGACCAGGTCCATACAAGACATACCTTATAGGGTTTTGTACCAGAGGGATCCTAGCTTAGGTTACCTCAGAGTGTTTGGTACAAAAGCCTGGGTTGATGTGCCAATATCCAAGAGAAGGAAAGGAGGAGCGAGAGCTAAAAAACTAACCTTCCTTGGGTATCAGTCTGGCATGAAATCATACAGGTTTGCTGATGAACATAATTCTCTCAGCTACAGCAGAGCTGCGAATTTTTGTGAGGGTAATAACTGGGCCAGAATTCATGGACAGGAGGAGCCAAAAGAAATTGGGCTACCATTGACAGATCTCTCACAGGATGCAGATGGGGTGAAGCAGGAGGGGTCTCCTCAAAGGGCTTCATCGCCAAGGGCTGAAGAGGGGAGGCAGATTCCTAGGGTGTCAAGCAGGAGCACTAAAGGAATTCCCCCGGAGAGGTATGGTTTTGAGACCACTGATGTAAATCATGTACAAGTCAAAGAACCAAAGAGCTTTCAGGAGGTAATGGCTTTGGAAAGCAGGGAAAAGGAGGCCTGGCTAGAAGCCATGCAAACTGAGTTTGATTCCCTGAAAGAGAATAAGGTATTCTCTGTAACAAAACTGCCAGCTCAAAGAAAAGCCATAGGGTGCAGATGGCTTTACAAAGTCAAACAGTGTCCAGAAGGGAAGATACTCCGTAAGGCCAGGCTTGTGGCTAAGGGTTATTCCCAAGTTGAAGGGCAAGACTTTGATGAATTATTTGCTCCCACTGTGAAGGCTGATACTATAAGAGCTGCATTGTGTAAAGCTGTCAGAGATAACATGTTAGTGCACCATTTTGATTTCACCACTGCATATCTGAATGCAACAATAAGTGAAGAAATATATATGGAGCAGATCCCTGGGTTTGAATGCAAGGGTAAACAAGGAGTATTAAAATTGCATAAGGCTCTGTATGGATTAAAGCAGAGTGCACGTGCATGGTCCCAATGCATTAGTGAAGCATTGGCAAATCTTGGGTTTAAGCAAGGTGTTGCTGATCCTTGTATGTTTACCAAATGTGTAAAGGGCTCTGACTGTGTTGTATTTTTATATGTTGATGATCTTTGTTTGTTGTGTCATACAAAAGAACAACTAAACTGGTTTAAGGAGGCAACTGGAAAACTGTTTAAAATGAAGCATCTTGGTGACATTCAAAATTATCTGGGGGTAGAAATTACCAGGAACCCAGAAGGATATTTTGAATTGTGCCAGGAGAAAAAGATTGAACAGCTCCTAGAAAAATTTAAAATGACAGAGGCCAAAAGCACTGAGACTCCCATGACAACAGGGTATGTGAAAGAGGTGGATGATAAGGTATTCCATGATAAAAATCAATACCAATCGTTGGTGGGTTCATTGTTATATCTGTCATGTTGGACAAGACCAGACATTTGTATGGCAGTACATTTGCTTTGCCAGAAATGTGCATGTCCATACATGAAAGACTGGAATGCAGCAAAAAGGGTGCTGCGATACTTAAAAGGCTCAGCTTCAGCCAGGTTGTGTTTAAAGGCTGATGCAGAGGAAACAATCACAGTGTATAGTGACTCCAGTTGGGGGGAAAGAGAAGAAGGAAAGTCTACCACTGGGTACGTGTTATTTCTACATGGGGCACTGGTTATGTGGAAGTCTTTAAAACAGACTCATGTAGCTACCAGCACATGTGAGGCAGAATATTCTGCATTAAGCGACAGTGAGATTCAGCTGGAATGGCTGTGTCAACTGGCTAAAGACCTAAATCTTGAATATGAAATGCCTGTAAGTGTTTACTGTGATAATACTGCAGCACAGCAATTGGCTGGATATCAAGGTATAAGAACAAGAAGTAAACACATCACAATAAGATACCAGAATGTCAGGGAAGCGGTAAACAATGGTTTAATGGTTCTGAAACATTGTGCTTCAAATGTAAATATTGCTGACGTTTTCACCAAATGTTTGTCTACTGAAAAGTTTGAACTATTTAGAAGCAAATTGGGGCTTGCAATGTCAATCTAGGAGGAGTGTTGGAATATGAGACTGCACATGGCAAGCAGATGGCAAGCAGATGTAAAAGATCTATGTGACAGCCAGGTGATTGGTGGTGTCACATGACAGCTCAATGACTGAGCAGAAAAACTGGCTTGTACTGGACTGAGCTAGATAGTCCTGGAGACAAGGCAGCCAACAGGTGATTGGCTGAGAGACTATGCCAGATATGTATATAGGTGTGTTATATATGTATTGGGTTGTGGGTTGTGGAGAGTTGATGACCAAGCGGAGCATTCTGTCACTGTGAATAAAAGAGCACTTTTGTACTACGTGCTGAGTCTTCTGTGCTTACTCGCCTGTAGAGCTGCAACGCTTTCTAACATACGCCAACATCAAGGCCATGCTAATTACTTATAATCTCATAAAAGTGTTCCATCTGAGGGTTAATTGCTAATGCTTGCTTGGAATTTACAGTACTGCTAGAATGTGGGGCTTTGGGATTCAGCAGAGGTGTGGTTGTTCCAAAGTCCTGATCAGGGTTTGGGGTCCACATCTGGCACATTCTAATAGGGACAGAGGCTATGATGTTTTGGGAAATCTTAGGGAATATCACAGGGATTATACTGTAGGGGGATCACTAAAAAGCAGTGGAAAACTACCTTTCTGTCGAGCGGTACCATATATCCCTTAACATGTATAGGCCTTATTTCGGACCTATTCCTGTTACACAATTGTTCTCCATTTCGTACTCATAAGAACTATGAACTCAACTAGGCTGAAAGAGTGACTGGCCTTCAGTCACCCAGTGAGCGAGTACCTAATCACACGACACATTATTTATGGAGCCTGGGGAAGCGCAGGGATGATGCTGGCCTCCTTAATGTTTTGGGAGAGTTCGTTTGGGTACCAAACCAAACAGCTTGCCCTCCTGTGTATATTTTAATTTTCAGTACCTGGGTTATGTGTGTCAAACAGCAGAATCCACTGGTTTGCATTTCCCTATTTGGCATTACAGTGTAAATGTTAATTTTGTTACACAGAAGTGTGCAATTACTCAGCTTTGGTGTAAGGTGGCTGTGCTGTAACTGAGGCCTATAGGTATGGAATTTATTTACTGTACTTAAATGCTGCCTTTCTGCCAGTGCACTCAAAGTGGTTTATTAATTGTTAAAATGGAACAAAAGACAAAACAATAAAACAAAATTCATAGATTATAAAATAAAAATAACAACAATAAAAAAAACCCACCAGACTTCTATCTGACTGTTGTGGTTTCTCCGGGAGCGATTATATATGTGCTCCCTGGCCTAGAATTCTCCTGACTTGCCAGTAGAAGGTATGGTGTTATTAGTAGGGAGATAGTTTAGGCAAGCCTAGATTATTTAATTTATTTTCATTATAGTCAACCTTTCTCACTGGGCTCAAGGCAGATTACAAGTACGATACAACTATTGAGTCAGTCAGTAAAAGCTGATAACAAAATACGACAATATTTGAATAACAATATTTGAATCTAACTGCAAAGATTCCTATTAAAGCAAAGTTATTCAGCCAATCAGCAAGTGGATTACAAAATGAGAGCACTTGAGTCTAACAACTAAGCTTCCTAGTACAACAACATAATGCAGAGAGACTGGGATTGAAGAACTGGAAGGAAAAAAACCATTATCCCTAACAGAGGTCACGTCCCGAGCTGATCCATTACATCACAGCTCTACAACGTCCTCCTGAACAATTCTGTTTTGCACATATTGCAAAACGACAGAAGCATGGGGGCCTTCCTAATAGCCTCAGGCAGCCCGTTCCATAATAGGAGATCTGCCACAGAGAATGGACGTAAACGGGCAGTTATCGATTTTTACCTGTTTGCAGGCTTTGCTCTGATGAGGGAAGCTGTCACAGCTGAACATAGCGAGATAGGAAGTCCTGCAGGGCCTAATGCCATGACGGGAGAGTTGAATTTCACACAGTGGTTTGAATTAATTGTTGCAAGAATGGCAGGAGAGGGAAATGATTGGCTGCACAAGGCAGGCCCTGCTAATAAAGCACAAGAAATTGGAATCATGTCAGAGTCGAGCTACCAGGTTTCCTTTTGCACGCGTCCCACCAATGCAATGGCAGCTTTGCCTCAGGAGAAGCACAGCTGAAGTGGGTGAACAAAGTGAAGAACATTCCAAGCCTGGCTTGATGGTACCTCCCTCCTTGAGAGGACCCAGACGGGCAGCGATGGCAGCCTTAGGCTTCTTGTTACTGATGTTGTGGACTGTGACCAGGCCCAGAAAAGGGAGCTCTTCTCTTGCTCAGAATGTGACTACTGACCATGATAATTTTAAGTCTCTGTGCCTTGGTCTTCTTTTCTGTAGACTGCTATAGTAGAAGATGTAACAATGGAACAAGGTGCCAGTTCCAAATTCCAGCATTTTTGTTATCTACAAAGATGATGTTGGACGTCAATTACATGTTTCCCTCTCTTGCTTCTGCATTACCAGATGTTCTTGACTTGCCAATACGTTGTATCTATAACATAAAAGTGTGCAGTAGTGTATTTGTTTCAAGAAAGTACGTAGAATTGTATGTCTTTGTAGTCTATGGCCAGGCCAGGTTTTCATGATTTCCCATACACATTCTGTTCAGGCAACACCCTACATGTTGGTTCAAGGCAAGCGTTGGTTGCTATCAGCCTATTGCTATGTGTTGAAGATAAGCATAAGTAATACAACCTGCCTTGTGAACCCTGCCAAGCCTAGTAACAAACTCCGTTTCTCCTTCCCTACTCTTTGAAGAAGACAAACAACAAAGTGAAAAGGCATGTTCAAACAAGAAGCAGCAAGGAGGAGGAGATCATAACCTAGATGCTATAGGTCTCAAGTTTGGGGAATGACATTGGATAAGCACAATGCCAATTCAAGGTGACATTTGTACCACAGACTCCACATAGGAAATGGTAGAAAAACTGTAAGCAGTTGACAGTTGCTCAAAGATTTATGGGAAAATATGCAATTATAACTATCAAGCCTCTGGGGTTAGGGAGGCAAAGATTTTCAGAAAAGATGTTTAAAAAATCAAGAGAGTTCCCTAGAAGATCGTCCATCAAAATCCCAGTTAAGATACTAGCTCACTTTTATCCTTTTTTCATTCACACAGTTCTGTCCAAAAATTCTATATGTGCAATAGGGATTTCCCCCCCCCAAAAGCATTGGTGTGGTATGCATGCTTATGTATGTGCATTCCTGATATCATGTATCCAGGATTTCCCGCCTGCAACAGTGTGAACCAGTGTGAACCAGCCCTCACCATCGGACCATTCGTAGTACCACTTAATTCCTCTGCAGACTTTAGTTAATGCTAGATCATTCAACAGTAATCCTTTACTCTGGATTATAATTTTCCTTGACTTTGTTTCTCGTTCACCAGAGAAAAACTTTGCAGAAAGTGGGGAATACCTGAACAGTACCAGGAGTAGTTTGTAGCATGGTCAAATGAGCAAGATATGGAACACGAACTGTGCTAACCAGATCCTAGATTCAGAATCTTGCTCATTCTTAAACTCTGATTTGGGCAAAAAGTGCCATTGCATCTTCAGCTTGATCCATTTAATATTTTCTTGTAAATTGATGGAATTCAGTATTGGCACTTACAAAGATATCTGTACAAGATTGCAATGTAGAAGAACAGGTTGTAACTGGTTTGGTGTACCAAATGCTTTTATATACACCTAACATATTTTTTTTTCTGGTCAGCCACTGGAAAGGAGGTATGGAAAATAGAATTAGATGATAAATGCTGTTGATCTATCTTGGTTCTGGATCAAGACTGCCTGACGTTGGACCAAGTGTGGATCAATTTGATTTACCAATTGCATCTTCTAATTTTGGTAGAGCAGCACTGTAGTTTTACAGGAAAATGGTAGAATTGGCTTCATCAGGTGCATAAAATTTGCTCTGATGGGCTCAATTTATACATGCTAAATGGGGAAAGCAGTGTGGTCAGATGTAGACCAGTTATTGCCTCTCTCCCTGTTTAGATTCCATGTGTTATTACACATAAGTCTCAGCATACATGGTAGACACATGTGTAACTGGCCAGCTAATTTGTAGAAGTATGGCTGTGACAATAGAGATGGAATCACAAAGTTAGTCTTCATCCCTTCTTAACACACGTAAAGCAAAGACTTGTTTCTTGTACACACACGTTGTACAAACAACTTGTTTCTTTCTTTTTTCTCTCCTCCAGCTTTGAAGTTGTAGAAAGAATTGGATACACTGAGCCAGTAAACAACAGTGGTGTTCTCTTCAGATCAGGACTGTGTTTTTCAGGTTCACCACTGGTATTTTTGAAGTATATCTACCCTAAAATGCCAGATGAAATATCTACCAATGTCAACTTATGCAATTGATGCATTAATTAACTGTCCAGTAGGAAAACCATTCAGAACAGAAATGCTTAACTGTATTTTAATTAAAGCTGGCAATTTCAGTTTTAAAATTCAGGATTTAAGAAATAGTATTATTTGCCTAACACCCTCACAGAGAAGTAATCTGGGTTCTATAACTTCGCCAATTTCTTTGCAAGTGCCACAGCAAAGTTATGTGAGGCTCCTGCAAAAAGATGAGAAAACTTACATCCCTGAGGACAACTGCAAAGTCTACAGTATTTTTCCTATCCTTAATCTATTTACTAATTTCACTGAGCTTCCACCTTTCACCCTTAACATACAGCACCGTCCTAGAGCCAATCAGACTCCTGATATTTTTGTCTCACAACAGAGCAGTCACACCCATTTCAGTCAAAAACCTCATATGCAGAAACTAACCAGTGGTGAAGCAGTGGTTCAGAAAGATTCAGATAGCAGTAATTTCCACAGTGTCATGGCCACGCTTCATCCTGGAGCTACTGCCTTGCAGGGATTGAACTGGATACAATTAGCTGCTTGTCAGAGCAATATAGAACTTCTTCCGACTTGCAACATGTCCATCTCAGGAGAAGAAGGGTCAGAAGGCTAGCTCTGCTACTTCTTTAAACAAAGGAAGCTTAAGTATTCTGGTACCTGAATCTGCGGTAGTGCACAGAACAGACGAGAAACAGAAAGCATGTGATCCAGTTGCTTCACTTCTGATCTCTGAAACATGAATAACCTTAGTGTCTACATGACCTATAAGACTAGCTGAAATGTATTATTACATAGATAGGGAAAAATGGCTCATTCTTTCATAATCATTAAAATATCCTTTATTACAATTATTCATTCATTTTAACACATACCATTTGAAATCTCAGGTACACAGACCAACTTGTGGTGCTTCCTAATTATCTTAAATACTAACATATTCCAAATGTTCACAAGCCAATCAACAAAATTTTGTGAGCTTAATAAATAGTAGCATCTGGTCCTGTTTAAGTATATATTAACAAATCACAGACTTAACAGAGATAGAAAAACCCTGAACATCATCAGCTTGATACTAAATACTAGTATGCAGGCTGGTAGCAAAATCTGTCAAGTTTTATGGGACAGTTCTTAGATTCTTTGGTTTTACTCTAACTATATGCAGTATTAACACCCATTAGGAGTAATGGGTTGAAACAAGTAAGAAAATATTACAAGTTCTAAAAAAATGTTTAGCTGAGACATATTGCAATGGTTTTATAAATAAGGAAGCTTTTTACATAGATACACTTCAGACTGCCCTGTGCTATACCTACATGTTAATAAGTATAATTTACATTTGTGAAGAATTATGCCAGGTGGGGAAGTAATATTTCAAACTTTAGATTTCGCTGCAAGAAATAAAGCAAAGTGACCCAGTTTTGTTGCAAAAGACGCAGAGCCTTTAAAAAAACAAAGAAGCTTTGTGTGTGATTTTTCAGAAGGTTCTACATTTTTTGTTGGAAATGGTCAACATTTTCACTTAAGAGCCAATTCAGAAATAAGAACAAAAGACAGGTCTGCACACTGACCAACTACATATTTTCTGTATTCATAGTTACGAAAGCACCCAGTAAACATTTTATCAGAAACATCGGTCGATCATACTCTGGGAGTACATTTACTGTACGTTGTCAGATGTGCAAACGTCCTTCTAATATTCTAGAAAAGATGCAGTCAGTCCACATGCAGCAAAAACAAATAGGGTTAATAGCAACCTGCCAGAAAAAGTGTTCTGTCCCTTTAATAGAGGCTTAATAGGATGTTGCTTACTTCCATGCCTTGAAAAGCTTCCACTGCCCATTTCCACACATTGAGCCTCTATTAAAAGGACAGGATATCCCCCCTTCAAATGGGGCCCATCTTTTCTGTAACTTGAAGCCGTGTGAAGTCCTGTAAAGTAGTGATGGGCTAGTATTGTAACTTTGTATTTATTGGCCCAAAGATTGATTGAAAACTCAAATTACATCCACAGATGTAGATTTCATATGCAACTCATTGGAAATGAGGTTTTTACATATAAAAAGGCCATACTTAGTGTAACAGGATGGCTTTTCCTTGTCCATCGTTTTGGCAAGCAATATTCTATATGGTGACATTTGATCGGCCTTTATATAATGACAAAGATTCACCAAGCTGAACACAGGCCACCTGCCATTTATGACAGCTCACCAGGGGTCCATACATCTCTTGGCTTTACTGCTTGACTAAGTCTCCAATAACTGACGGGTTGTCAAATATCTGGCAGGCCACAACATGTGGCAGATTACAGTGTCACAAACTGCAGGTTTGTTCTAAATCACATGACAATATGCTTTATTCTAACAAAATTTCAGTAGGGGGTTGTTTTAAGACACTGTTGCTTAATAATCTAATAATTATGTGAAGAGCTAAATCTTCATTCTTTAGTTAAAAATAAATGCAAATTCCACCAAAGGAGTGGTACGTTTTGCAGTGGCAAACACGGTTTAGGATTATGGCTGGGGAGATCCAGGTTCAAATCCCCACTCAGCCATGAAGATCACTGAGTGCCAGTTATTTGCTCAGCCTAACCTGCCTCATTGGGTTGTTTTAAAAGAGAAAACAGGTAGGGAGAACTACGTACATTGCCCTGAGCTCTGTGGAGGAATGGCAGGATTTTAAAAATGCAATAATCCTAGAGATATCTTCCGTCTCTTACAATGTCAAGTCAAAGATCAGGACTTCAAAAGGTTCTAAAGTGTATGACTTGAAAGTGTGCTGTTTGGCCCCCATCTCCAATGACAAAGTGAATGCTAATACCATTTAAAGAAATAGCCAAGTAACAATCATATGCTTATGACATTGTGGCGGGCTTCCTGGCAACAACCCATCTGACAGGGTAGGACACATCCCTGGACCCAGCAGCAAGACTCACCAGGCTGAAGCATAGTAGGGCAGGGGGGCAGGAGGGGAAAGCCATGGTAGACGTAGCAACAGGTCAGCTTTGGCAGTCTGCCCCAGGGAACTCAAAAGGTGTGGAGGCCGAGAGCAAGCCTGGATGGGAGAACAGTGGCTCTCTGGGCCCAGGTGTTTTAAGGCAGGGTGTGGCTGTGGAGAGCAGGGAATAGAGCAGGGCGGAGCTTAGCTCAAGGGCCAGGTGTGAAGCTGGGGAGGGAGGGGAAATGGGAGGGGGCTGGCTGCAGGGAGAAGGCACAGGAACAGAAAAGGAAAGCCAAGCTATTCTCCTTTAGGGTATGGTTCAGCAAATTAGGCAGTGTTTGGTGCATTTTTAATCACCCTGCAATGTAACTAACAGTTTTACAAGAGCTATGCAATTAACCACTCCAAGCTTCAATGGAACAAATTAGATAAATAAGCTGTATTCAATGGAACTCTAGATGATATAAAACACTAATTGTGAAAGTACAGATATAATAATACAATATTAGGCATCTATATAATAAACAGAAATCAATGGGAATGAAATTCAAAGTCTGTTCTAACTAGGGCTGCAACATTTGGTTGATAAATTGGTAAGATTATGCACAAAAAACTTCTACTATAAAGGTGCATCCAAAATATCAGGCAGCTTTTTAAAAAATGATTATTTTTAGTACAAAAACTCTGGATGGTAGATGCCACCTTAGGTAGATGCCTTCCTCCTCCTCCTTCTCAGACATGCAAGAAGGAATACCTTTTTTCGAAGACGGTGCAACAAGCATATGCATAATCTGAAACAAAGAAAGAATACTTTTTCTTCAGAACAATTGTTTTATGTGCAAGTGTATGGACATTTAAAAGATTGGAATTCATATGATTAATCAACTAAAGTTTTTTTAATCGGGTGACAGCCCTAGTTCAAACAAAATTAAGCGTCTGATGTCTAAAATTAGGAACAGATCTAAAGAAAAGCTGATGAGAACTGATACATAATCTACCAATGGACAGAACTTGGAGAATGAAGCGCTAGAAGTCTTCAAAATGTTGTCTTCTGAAATGTGTCCAGACCCTGAAGACGGAGGGACAACTAGTTGCGTCCCCTGATGTGGATTTAGCCTGTAAGTGTTTTGGATGCAAGGACCATGACTACTTCATGCAAGGCACATATATTGCTGTTGCGAAAGAGTACCGATATTAACAGCAATGACTTGGGATATGTTTACAAGAACTATGGTTTGCTGCTTGATAAGGTGATGTTACAATACTGTCATTCACAATTTTTAAAAAATTCAGGTCATTTCCTCCAGATAATTTCCCCTGAACAATCTACCTGAAGTCACACCAGAACGAACACCGTGAGAATCCCTGAGAACTCTGATTTAAAAGTGAGAGCTATCAAAACATGAGAAAGCTGAGCTCTGCTGGTTAAGGATATGTTCCTATTGTTTCACTTCATTTCAGGCATAATGAGTTAATGGCACTCTGAGAATCGATGCATAGAACAGGCTCTTCGTTGTGCTGTTACTCCTTCAAAAGAGTACAAACAGAAAAGAGCATCATGGAGATCAGCAACAAATTATCAGGAGTCACTTCAAATTAACCAAGGTTATAGTTTTTCCTTCTCAAAATGAGGCACAATTCCCATGTCATCCTGTGTCAAACTGCTCTCCTTTTCTGTCATCTTCAGATTCTCTTCTGCTAGCTGGGATAGGTACTTCTGTGGTTAACGAAAGAATTATTATTTTACAATGTTTGAAAATCTAATTGCCTGCCATACATTACTTTCTACCTTCAAGCCTCCGCTGTAAACATTTGTCACTCCACTGGGACAGAAGTAAACAGGTCTTTAGAAAGAAAAAAATACAATTCTGATACAATATTTTTTTTTCTTACGAGAATCAAAATAGTTAGCACCTCCGTAAGGGCTACCTAAGGAGGAAGTAACAGAACCAAGGAGGTTACTATTCGGAAACCCTGATACTTCATGAAAATGTTAAATAAGATAGTGCTCTTGGCATGTGTATCTGGTTCACCTTCTCCTCCTCTAGGAAGTAAAAAATGGAGCATAATCAATATGATATAATTTAGTTTATAATTACTTTAATAAATAAAATCTCTTACAATATGAAACAGTAGCAAATCCGTCAAATCCATATGAACATTTAGTTTGAGCAATATTTAAGAGAAACCCTAAAACATACCGACAAACAGAAAATCATGTGTTTGGTCACATAACCTCAAAAGTAAGCAAAACTTATGAGTGCAAAGAAGACATTCTCGTGTTCATATTCTGCCGTTAGAACAGATAAGGTTGCTAATCTAAGGGCTGTCTCACTCATTATTACACAAAATGTTTTACACTGACATGTACAAATGGCGTGTGTGCACACAACAAATGTTTTTCACAATGTGCCACACATACACATGCTAGGGCCTCTTCATCTACACACAGCAACACATGTTGGTCATCATATTGGGCGAGTGAGGTAGTCTAGAAGCTGCACCTAGTCAGACTGAAGGAAAACCAATTCAGAGCTAGCAGTATTTGGTATTGAGGGGGAAGTTATTTTGGGCACAGTAGGGCAAGTGTTCCTGGCACATACTACACCGCCACAAAGGGAATGGTGCCTGGAGATCACATGCTAGAGCTTCAAGCCAACTGTGCACCTAATTAAAAGTTAAATTCAGAATGCATGCACGTGGACACACACAAAACTCCTCCCACAGGGGAGAAAAAAACATTGACAACTGTATATACTTCTCCCAGTGAATCCCTGCCAAAGAAATGCCAGTAACTTCACACTTTTAAAAGAGGCTCATCTGTTGCTCAGCTTCACTAAAACCATTAACACATGTAGATATTTAGTGAGCAAATGCATATTTTTCCAGCTATATAAAACTGCTATGGTCTTGGATTAGCACTTGAGAATGCTGCCCTAGAGGGAGAAAAAAAAATCCTGAAGGCAAGCCTTTCACCTGTTACCATCTCCCCTTTCACTTAGGCCTGTGCGTGACTTTCTTCTGTGCTGTGTGCAGCACTCTGTATTAATTTGCAGCGTGGATTTCATCTTCTAGAGGAAGGCCAAGCCTGAATGATAGTTAATCTCTGCTTGATATTTCATATGTGCAACGAGGGAATTGGAGCAAATCTCATTCGCTTCCAGATGCTTTTGACTATTTCTAAGGTTTAATGGGGGGTGGGAGGTTTGATTCGTAATTACACAAGACATGGAGGCATGAAATGGACAACAGTCTCATGACTATTTGGCAAGCCAGCGACTGCACATGACTAGCAGTTCAAAATAGTACAAAACAGCACCTTTAGAAGCTTTATATGTTCACCGGGTATCTCCACAGGTAGTCTCTACACACAGTGGAGCTGGAGCACAGGAATTATGTGTCCTGCACTCTCCCCTCTATCCCACATAGTTTTATATAACCTGGAACATTTACCTTTCACAAAAACAAGGCAGAAAGACCATGAGGTGAGTGCCTTGAGTCAGATATGATATGGAAGGAGGTGCATAGCCTGGGGCTCTTTCCTACATGCCACAGTATAAAGGTCCTTCACGTAGGCTGCACACTGAGATGGCACAACAAGCTACAATTAAACTCCGATCAGGCATAAATATTGTTTGTTTGCTGTGATCACATGTGCCCCTTGCTCTTCCTTTCATGCGTACAGAACTTGAGTAAAACTTTGATCAAACTGCGGTGCACTGTGAATGCAGACACCTCAGTGAAATGGAGTTAAACACCACTTCAATTTAATCCCAGTTTAGCATTCCAGTTTGTGGGGTGTAAAGCTCTGGTTCCTGAAGATGTCTACTTGGATGTTACAGCAAACTGGAGCCTGATCAAGACAGGAAGTTTTGCATCAAGGTCTGTGCTCAATGGGAGGTGAGAGGAGCCAGGGATGTGCATAAGCACATCAACCACAGTTGTGTTTGCTCCTGTCAGGGTTTTAATTTCAGTTTGTTGACACTGGATTCATGCAATGCCATCCTAAACAGTTACACCCTTCTAATCTCACTGACTGCTTAGGACAACACTGTCAATCTATTTACCTGGGGAAAAAATGAAGCAGCTAGCTCATGAGGTGAATGCCTTGGGGGCCCCATTCATGCAGTGGGGAGAGGGTGTGAAGCCCAAGGCTGGATCTTGCATATCACTGTATAAATGTGCTACATGTAGTGTGGACTGGTCTCAAAGCTACTAATTTATATGAATTCATAATTCATTACCTGAAGATTTTTGTAGTGAACAGTACTTCTGCAATGACGAGTCTTTGCTGTCTCCTCATTTGTGTAGAAAAGCCCACAAAGTTTGCAGTAAAAGCCTGTTCTGGGCACAACAAATTCCACTCCTATAAAAAGATTTCGAATTACAGTGATTACAAGACTATCAAGGATAGCTTTAACATAATATACCTTTGAAGAGACAAAAACATTGCATTTATCTGAAGAGTGCTTCTCATGCCTACAGTTTAATGTTTTCTCCTATATTGATTATGATGCCTCCACCAAAGCTGCTGTAGTGTGGTAGAGGTATAGTGTGACAAATAGCTAATTTGATTCTTACTTTGTGAGACAGAGCTTACTTCATTTGATCCATTGGAGCCTATATCCATTAAGCTGGTACTTTTATATTTACAACAGAAAGGCAGGGTGTGGGGAAGATGTTATAAAGAGAGGCTAGGCTTTCTATCTCTCTATTCTAAATTTGTCCCCTCCATCTAGGCTTGCCTATACATTTGCCTTTAGGATGTTTTACATTCAGTATGTCAAGATGGACTTCTCACATTTCCTCCAAAGCCTTCCTCTTTTCACAAGCTGTCTGAGGCTATTGACAAGATCACCATTTTCCTCTCAGCTAAGCACCAATACTTGGGCCACTTATGCAGGGCTGTTTCCCAGCAGTCACCCCCGCCAACTGCTTCAGGGCTTCCTTTTGATTATGCATGCCTTTCCTGACTGTCAGAGGTCGCCTCGTGCTCCCCACGTGTTTCGCCCACATTTTCCGGATTTTGGCTAAAACAGCATCCAGGAAACACAGGTGAAATGCATGAGGAGAACGAGGCGACCTCTGATGGTTGGTAAAGACATGCATAATCAAAAGGAAGCCCCGAAACAGTAGGTGGGGTGACCACGAGGGAAACAGTCCTGCATAAATGGCCTTAAGTTTTGTTTCTGATTCTTTCCTGTTGTTTTTCTCCATATTTGCACTGCTGCCGAGTTGTGATGCTTTCCTTATCACACAGCAAAATCTGTCCCTTCATCTGAAATTCTGGTCTATGACTTGCCATCTGGTCCATAATTACTGGCATTCATGTCACTTCTCAATCTCCTTATCTAGAACAGCTGCCCAAGTAATTCACTTCTTCCATTCTGCGCTCATTCCCTATGCTTGCTTCCTTTTTCCACATCCAACACAATCGCTTTGCCAGCACCAGGCTGGGAAATACCTGGAGATTTTCGCTGTAGATTCTGAGGAGGGTGGGGTTTGGAGTGGGGATGGACTTCAATGGGGCTTAGTGCCATAGAGTCCACCTTCCAAAGCAGCCATTTTCTCCAGATGAACGGATCTCTGTCACCTGGAGATATAATTCCAGGAGATCTCCAGGCACCATCTGGAGGTTGACAACCCTACTTGCATCTTTACACTCACCATAACCTCTAAGCTCTCTTTCTGCTCCTATTTCTTCATAGAGTCTTGCCTGTGACTTTACTCCTTTACTTGCCATTTTCCAGACCTGATGGACCCTGTGCTACTTACCTTAGTTTTGACGTAGCCAATGCTGTTCCAAGGAACTGGTAAGTCCTCTAAGCATTCTCAAAGAGACATTGGACCGATAGACAAGTTATTGCAAAAAGGTTGAGTCCCCTGTAATCAGACATACCTAGTGGGATGCTGAGCTCTGTAAATACATCTTCTTGTTCCCATGATGGTGAAAAATGTGTTCTTTTTGATTCTGCCTCTGGGAAGTCAGGAGTTTTCACTTCCTGATACCTACAGTTTGCTTTTGAAGCAAAGGAACACATTGAATACAAACAATGCTGGTGACATGAAAAATGCTTATAATCCTAACTCAAATGTTTTCTAGATGAGGCTAAGCATTTATCATGTTTATTGCTAATTGGCTGTAAAAACATTCCTCATCTTTGTTTCATACAGATTGTGTACAGTTGTACATGTAAGATACATGAATTATTAACCACATTAGTGATTCTCATCTTCTTTACGCCTGCCTTGACATGCCTCTGCTATGGATGTCCATTGTGGTGATTACTCAGTGATTATACATCATGGCATTCCTTTCACTTTTGAACATGCTCTTTACCTCCTCTGAACTGAGTACCTTGCAATTTGTTTCCCACCATCTCACCACAAGGTGGCATCCATGAATACTACTGTCCAGAGCAGCGTCTTATGGATAGCATACAATGCTTAAGAATTTTATTTTAGCAACTAATATGCACATGCACAAATATATGAATTCTGGAACATCTTTAACATCATATGAACTACCAACTAAATATGCCCATGCTTCAGAGTGCTTTAATTAAGACTTAAAACTTTAATTAAAGTTTATTGTTAATAAACAGTGTACCTACCTATATAATTTAAGTTTAAGAAATTTGGCTCTCAAAAGAAATCTCAAAAGTTGTACTGTTGATATTTGGCTCTGTTGACTAATGAGTTTGCCAACCACTGCTCTAGGCTGATCCTGCATTAAGCAGGGGGTTGGACTAAATGGCCTGTATGGCCCCTTCCAACTCTATGAGTCTATGATTATATCCTCACAACAACCCTGTGAGGTAAGTTAGGCTGAGAATGTGAACTGGCCCAAGGTCACCCAGTGAGCTTCCATAACAGAGTGGTGATTTGAACCTGGGTCTTCCAGGTCCTATTCTGAAAATCTAACCATTACACCACACTGGCTTTTGTGGGGTGTCTGCTGTTGAACAGTAGCAAGCAGCCAGGCCTAGGTGAGTCATGCAAGTTGGTGGTAGCAAGTTTCCTTATAGTTGCTGGTGGGCCTGGCCCTTGAGGGAGGACTCAAAGGCCGAAACAGCCCTGGAAAAGGCCCTCCCCAATTGCCTTTTACTGGCAGAAACCAAAGGTTGAAAGCTGGCAGCATGGTTGAGGGTGTCTAGCAACCCCTGCAATGGCCACTGAGAGGCATTTGTTTCTTAAACCTACAGGTACTGCTTCTATTATTGGGGGGGGTTAATCCCCCCTTTTTAAAAAATTGCAGATGTTTCTGCAAACTAGGGGCTTTTCTCAGGTTTATAGAAAGAGCTGTCTCAGGTCTCTGGATTTAAGCAGCCAAGATTTGGCATGTTGAGAATTAGCTATATTGATGGAACAACATATAAAATTGATGGAACAATGTATAAAAAAGTGAAATTTAGCACACCAGAAAACCATTTTATGGCAAATAGGGTTTTACAAAACATCTAAGGGATTTAATTTTTTTTACTCTGAACAAGCAAAAGCCAGACATAAAAGACTATGTTGTTGACCTGTTCTTCCCATTAAGTACTGTATATACCCGTGTATAAGCCGACCCGCATATAAACCGAGGTGCCTAATTTCTCCCCCAAAATGGGGAAAAATTAGGCACCTGTGTATAAGCCGAGGGTCGGCTTATAACCCCTCCCCCCCCAGCAGGCTTACCTGTTGCGAAGGCAGGCGGCGGCGGGGGGCCCCCCACGGCCCAGGAGGCCCCCCCAGGGTGCTCCTGGCCGGGGGGAGCCGGGCGTGCCCAGCGGCAATGGCGGCGCGGCCCTGCAGCGGCCGCAGGAGGCCCCCCCGGGCGCTTCTGGCCGAGGGGAACCGCGCGGGCCCGGCGGCAATGGCGGCGGCAGTAAGTTCCCCCCTCCCTCCTCCTCCCCCCCTCCCCTCCCGTACTGACCCACATATAAGCCGAGGCCGGCTTTTTCAGCCCTTTTTTTGGGCTGAAAAACTCGGCTTATACGTGAGTATATACGGTAATGTAAGCTGAGTATTAAACAGTTCAGCTCAACTTGTATGAACCCAGAAGTGACCATAATAACAGATGTCTCTTCCAGAAAGCTTGCTAGATACATATCTCATTTCCTTGACACCATGGCTTACATGGCTTGAATTTGGCAGAGCTTGTTTTCCCGTGACTTCCCTCCTAGGAAAATTATAATGCTCTGAACAATGCTTATTCTTGCTGATAGTATATTAAAAAGTAAATACATATTGCACAGATATAAAACTAAAACAAACCTATTAATAACAACAAGACAGAGGGAAAAATATACTAGTTACCCTGAGTTTTTTGAGGCTCCTGATCGCCACAGCTTGCTTCCTCCTGGGAGTTTTTTACCAGCTTTTCCACAGCTTCCCTACTGCCGCTTTCTAGGGATTCCATCTCTTTATGATCATTTATGAATGTGTCACTCTGCTGTAAGAATTCTTCTTTGGGAGGATCAGAAGTTACATTAGGGTTCTCCAGGTTTAAGTGAATGTCAGTGCTTTTATTTATTTCTCTTCCCTTATCGTGGTAATCAGAATCGCTAAGAGGTCTGTCTTCATGCAATTCAGCTGGCTTCTGCTCAGTGTCCAGATTTAGATGTGATGCTTTAGAAACTGCATCATCACCCTCTAAGCCACTGAGAATCCCTGGAGTTTCCTCTGCTGACCCAAAGCTTGCTTCCATCACATTAGATTTCTCTTCACTTTTATTTAATAAACTCTGCTTGACAGTCATCTCCACTGCAGCTATAGGACCAATTTCTGAGCACTCTTGGTGTTTTGGACCAACTGTGACTATTTCTTCAAGTTCAGTTATATCAGGTTCCATTATGAGGTCATCTTCTCCCACTTCATCCACCGTTACTAGCTCTTCCATGTTAGTTGGATACCATGTCTCAGCTTCCATTTCACATCCACTCTCCCAGTCCTGTTCCTGAAACAAAGATGTAAATCCCCTTGAAAAGACATGAATCAATGGATATCATCCATACAATAAAAATGTTGTCATGAAGCATTCTATTATCCACAATGCTTAGTTTACCAGCATCGCCCAGAGGGCAAATTCTTTCCCCTTCCACCACCATATCCATGTCTTTGGGTGCACACATATCCTACTCCCACCTATCCAGACATCCAGATGCACACATATCCTACTCCCACCTATCCAGACATCCAGATGGATGCCTCCAGCTGTTCATGTTATCAGGTGTTTCCTTCTCCATCAGCCCACCTTAAACTGTTGGAAGCCAGCTGTGCTTACAGGGCTGCTCGTTTGCCTGCTGCCGTGGCTTGGGGAGAAGAGGACAGGTCTCACTAGGCATGGGGGCTGTCACCAAGGTGTTCCCAATGGGATGGGATTTGGTTGCTGTAGATTCCTTTGGGTAGGGGGTGGTGAAGAGCAAAAAGCTTGAATATCGGGTACATTTGATTAACTGGCAAGCCCATTCTCTTTCTTTAATTCCCCCTGTTCTTAGACTGAGGTCCTGAACAATAAAACCATAAAACTTAAATAAGACTCATATCTAAAAACACCTTCCTTCTCTGCAGCCTCTAAAAAACAAGCAACGAAGTAAGTACATTGAGGGTCAGAGTCTTCTAGGAGGAACTGAACCTTTTCCTCTGAAGCTGCTTGAAAAAATGTGGACTATTTATTAAAACATGGCAAAATCCATTTTAGCCTAAGTTGACACACATAAAGACATTGCAAAAGAATATGTACCAAGGAATCTACTGACTGAAGAGGGCAAGGACATAGCCAGTCTGAAAAAGGGATCCTTAGCAGATGGCCCAGCAAAATCATTGAAACAATCCTATCCTCTATGAGTGCTGGGTAACAAAGCTTCTAATATATTTGGAGGGGACTTAAGGAATTATTTTTTACTGACAGAATTATGCTTCAATCCTTCCATGTATTCATTAGTGTGTTAGTACTACTAAAGGCAATTTTTACACACATAAGGTTGTACAGAATCACAGCAGTAGTCTTTATTAAATCTCTCTCCACAACAATTATAATCTTGTGACAGTGTATTGCTCTAAAATATTATTGTAGGTATACATAAACGTGGGTGTTTTATAATACATAGCCAATATTTGACAATATCCATATAAGCTGCCTTGTAGATGTACAACTATGTCCTGCTTCCAGGGGAGAAGACGTATTCCAGCCAGGGCTGAGGAAGGCCTGAAGTCAAACCTGCTTTTACCTGGAGCACTATATGAACTTCTGCATAGGACTCTGTTGCTGCTTCCAGGGAACAGAGCGTATGCCAGCCAAGGCTGAGAAAGATTAGCTGCTGAGCCTCACCCTCCTGTGCTCATGGCTCTATAGCAGAGGTTCCCAAACCTTTTGGGCCACCGCCCCCTTGGTTCCACAAACCCAACCTCAGCGCCCCCTACCCTATCCAACAACACAGTTGAAGGGGCCCACCTCTAGCGCCCCCCCCCCCGCTGCCCCCTTGCCTCTTAGTGCCCCCCTAGGTAATCCCACTGCCCCCAGGGGGTGGTATTGCCCACTTTGGGAACCATTGCTCCATAGAAACTTCTGTCTTGGGAAAGGACTGATAACTTTTTATTACTAAGAGTCAGTTTTCAGGGGAAAAGGTAAGTTGTGGGTAATAAGCTGTTTTTTGTGTCTATGTTCTGAACTCTAGTTTGTGAACTTCACTGTAGAAGTTTTGTGAGTCTCACAGTGCAGGAGAACAGCACTGAAATAAATAAAGTTTTCCATTCTTGTTGTTTTCATGGGTTCTTGAAAGCCTTTATGTTCTGCTCATTTATAATACTGATGTTTCTCGTTTCTTTTATAGCATTTAAAAGCCTTTTATGCATAACTGATGCGAAAATAACACCTAAAATGTATTGCAGTAATTTTAAGGAGAGAAATCAGCATGAAGAAACAGAATATGGCATGTCTCACAGGTTCAGTTCATGAAAGGGACACGTAAAATCAAACAGGTACTTCTGAGTCAAATCTTCAGGGATGGAAAATTTGGCAGCATCTCTAATGTACATGTGCTCACCTATCTGCTTATTATACTGGAACTGCTGGACTGTCCTGCCACATTAGGTAATTGTCATCCTAAGAAACTATTTGCTAGTGCAGTATGCTTAAAGGATATCTCCAGAGTCTGAAGGAATTAATGTTCCTTTCCTATCATCAGGGCTTTAGGAAGCAGCCCTTCAACCCAGATACACCTGTCATCTTTGTAAGCAGCACTGACCTTTCTCCATGAACTAGTCCTCACAGAGTATCATACTGATGGGGAGTCCATGCCATTGTGAGTCCCATTTTCCTGCCCATTATGCCACTGACAGAGATGCTCAGGATCATAAGGCAATTAATATTGAAAGGTTAATATTCAAGGTTTCTGAGCAGCAGATTATGACAGAGCAACCTTTTCGCTGAAAAAAAAATCTGCACCTGTTCAAAGGTCCACGCATAGCACATATTTGCTTTTAAAATCCCAGTATAAGTATATAAACATAACGTATTTGTTTCTCTCCTGTTGGTCAGTTCTGTCTTTCCTCCTAGTGTCCTAGAAAGGCACTGAGGACAGATACTGTTCTTACTCAGGAGATCAGTTTCTTGCTGCTACAGACACTGATAGCTTTCACATCTGATGATCAGCTCATGACCCTAAAGGTATGATGCTGGAAAACTTCCAAGGACATTGGTCTATGTTTCTTCAGCTCTGGAATGGGAGAATAACTTTCAAATTATTTAATTAATCAGAAATATCTCAAAGCAAGTTTTGAAATTAACTTTTCTGACATACTATTTCAATAAAGTTTTCCTTCAACTTTATTCGTTTTGACTCTGTTCAAAAGTGAAGAGCTGTTCTGTCTTTGTATGTGATTTACAAAGCCATCTCATCTTCCTAAGGATGCCTGATTTTTCATTGCTCGTGCCAAATATTACGCATTCAGTGCTATCTGTGTGTGCAAAGAGCAACTAAAAAAAGAGTCCCTGAGGATCTGCCCAGAGAAGCAAAGGTTAAGATGGGATAATTTAGAAAGGCTCTCCAGATGATGTTCAGAAATGCTCTTTAATAAGGATATAATTTTTCACAGGCAAATACATTCATTGTATTTCCTTCCAGGCCTAACTAAATATGCTAGTAATTACTTTTAAAGCCCTAAACAACCTTGGCCATGCGTACCTAATGGAGCACCATTTGTGTTTCTCCATAATTGACAATAGGGAGTTTACTGAAATTAGGTCTGATGGCATGTAGGCATGACTTTTTTGATTGTGAAATTCCATAATCAGAGAAGAACCTCTGGTTACTTTATTGCTAAGCCTTTTGAAAACAGATAAACTTCCTTTACAAAAAAAAATCAGCAGTTGGTTTTTTAAAAATATAAATGTAGCAACTTTTAATGTGTGGGCTTCTTGCTGATTTTGTACCACGTGTTCATGCTCTGTGTTATTGATCTTATTCATTTAATTCTGGGATGTATTTTGTACTCTGCCTGTATGTCACTTTGACCGTTGGACAGAAATTTTTCAAACAAGCAAACCAAAAACCAATAGAGATTATCCGTCATTAATGAAAAACTAACTTTCTCTTTTTCTGAGCATTCCATAGAATCTTCCATTTCTTTCATCTGCTTGGTTGTAGAAAGCAGGCTGTTCTCCATAACAGAATTTTCTCTTTCAACCTAAAACGGAAACTGGCTATCAGTAAAGACAGATGTAACACAAAAAGGTAAATTCAAAGGGCCTTTTCTCATCCATGAGTGAGACTGGCTTCATCCTGTCTTTGCAATTTTGCAGCATTCAGACATTGTGAAGAAACCTCAGATTGTTAATGATGTCAGTAAACCACAGAACCTTTGCACTAGCGTTCTCCCCTCCCCCCTCACCTTGAGCACAGCTAGAATTGGAACTAACCACCATTTGCTGTGTGACAGGAACCAGGTGAAGCAAGTAACTGGTTTGTTCTCTTACCTACAAAACCAATATGCTAAACCACAGTTTAATCCTGGCTAAGAATAGCAATAACAGTATAGAAAATAACAACCCCCCAAAGTTGTTCTTCCATCTTCCTTGCATATCATAATAAACAGCAGTTATTTTTGAATCAGGAATTTTAAAATTTCTGTGCCACATTTTTAGAAAAAGAGAGACAGAACGTGCAATTCTGAGGAATTTCTAACTCATTCTCATCCTGAGAAAACTGAGGTTTGTTTGTGACGCCTGAATGAAGCCTCTGGTTGAAAAAGAGATACACGCACATAAAACACATAATAGCAAACCATGTGTTAGATTACTTTTAAATCTTCCAATTGCATGTAACTACAATAGTGCAATATCCAACCATGTGTGGACTACATACAGAGAGAATGGCCCCTTTCAAACTGTAATCCGTTTTAGCTGATGGCTGCTAACGGATTTTGTGTCTTTTCAGACACAACTGTTTTGGTTCCCAGCTGCTAATGGATTTTATTTACCTTTTCAAACAAAGCTGTTTGTGTCCCATTTGTGAAATAGGGCTGAGCTGTTTTTAAAAAAGTCTTTCTTCCATTTTAATGTCTTCTTTGCTCTTCTGAATCCCTGTAGTGTGACGTTTGAAATATCCATAGTGCTTTCCCATCCTTTTTACAGAGCATTCTATTTTGGCTTCTTCCCTCCCCCCCTCTTTTTTTTGGAACATAATTTTGCGCTATAGTGCTAGACCAATATAGCAATTCGATGCTATATTGCCAACATTCAGATGACTGCTGCAAACATGTTTTTTTAAAAAAAGCTAAAGTAGAAGGTGCTGCAAAAAGGGTGGGGAAAAGCAGCCCAGTTTGAAATGGGAAGAACACCCCAGATATGGCTCATAAACAGATTTAAATATGCTGTCTGAAACCTCCATCCCCATGCCGTTTTACAAGGAATCAGGCTGACCATGGATAACAGCCAGTTTAAAACGGCAATGTGAAATGGCTCAATGCTACCATATTGGTCTCACTGCTCCAAAATGCTTTATAACTTATCACTAGCTATTCTTGGTCATAAATTTCATCAATGGCTCACTGAAATATTCAGAAGTAGCAAAGGATGCAGCACAGGGGCTTCATAATCAGCAGGATTCACACATACAGAAGGAAGTAAAAAAAAAAACACCCTCATGCCAGAGGTGTATGGAGGATTCCTCCTGATATAGTGCCTGGGGTGCCTCAAACCTTAGAAGGCACATTTTCAGGTGTGTAGAGGGCTATACTGGGAAGCCAACAAAAATCCCTTCCACAAACCTCCTATATTAATGGAAGACTTGGAGGCAACTCTATTATCTTGGGAAGGGGCAGGACTGCCCCCTCTCCAAGGATCCCTATATTTGCTCAACCCCCAAAAAGCCTCTGACTTGAATGCCAGAGGACAAAATATCCAGTTAGGTAACAAACCATCAGGGCTTGGCAACTAAGCAGAGTCTGTCATGGTCAGTACTTGGATGGGAGACCATCAAGGGAGATCGGGGTTGCTACGCGGAGGAAGGCAATGACAAACCACCTCTGCTCATATGCCTGGAAAGCCCTGTGGAAGGGCTTGCCATGGGTCCGTTGCGACTTGATGGCACGTTGTTCTCCTCCCAGATAACAAACCAGGGGCCCCTGAACTAGCAAGAATTTCCTTGGACACTCTCACGTGGCAGGAGCCCACCTGCAGCAATGCCCCAGAGAGCACATTAATTAGAGGGCCTTTCATCTTCAGCCTCCACAGCTCCCTCACACCCATGGTTAGGAGTAATTGACTGAAGTTTGCCAGACAGTAGCCTGAGATCCCAGAGCCCTCCTCACAATACAGTCTACCCTGGTAATTCAATCCAAAAACCTGGGTCAAGCTACTACTCAGCCTCTGCTGGACCAGCCCAAGCCAGTCTATTTCAAAACAGTTCATCATATAGCATAGGCATCGAAGAATTTAAAAAAAGGTTAAAAACTCTTCTGGACTAATGTAAAATCCTTCTATGAGCTAAGTTAGTCCTTTAAATTCCAGCCAGAAGCAAAAAGATAATAATTTTGAAGATCACAGCTATCAGAAGATACAGACAAGTAGTGGCAAATGCCCCAGTAGCTGCTAAAATTCCCTTATATTCTTAGTAAAATTGACATTAGGACATCTTACAGAAGCAAATGAATAACAAAGAATCTATTAGTAAAAAGGCAAAATAAAATTAACAATAAAACAATTAATAAAACAATCAGTACATGGTTAAGGTCAGAAATAAAATTTGCATCAAAGAGATAACTTAACTACCTGTATATTGTATCTAAAATGTATCCAATATGTATGCCTCATGTAGTAATAACTAGCACTTTGAATGTGTTTCTGAATTGTGCATAGGGTTGGCAGCTCTGGATTGGGAAATTCTTGGAGATTTTGCAGAAGGAGTCTGGGAAGGGCAGGGTTTGGGGAGGGGAGGGAGCATACTGGGGTATAATACCTAGATTCCACTCTCCAAAGCAGCCACTTTCTCCAGGGGAATCCATCTCTGTCATCTGGAGATCAGTTGTAATTCTGGGAGATCTCCAGGCCCTGCCTGGAGGTTGGCAACCCTAATTGTGCAGTTAGAGTATGTTTCCCATAGTTCTCTTTTCCCACTCCATTCTACTGCAGACTTTAGCATGTTGATCCTTCAGGCAGCTTCCTGACCCCTTTTGCCACGCAGCAGCATAGCTTTCCCGCAGCAGCATAGCTACGACACCTTTTTTAATGTCCTAGCCCCGTTGAAGTCTATGGGGACATTTCCCTATTTTTTATTTTTTTACAGAGGTTGAATTTATTTTCAGTGGCTGGGAAGCCTCTGAGGAGGCGCCATGGCAGTGCCACTCCCAGCCACCATCATAATATCCCACCCCCTTAGGAATGGGCTTATTCAGTGGGAAATTCCAGTGAAGATGTTCACTGACAGATTGACAAAATGACATAATGAGCACCACAGTTAAGTAGCAAAACTAGGGTGGCTCATTTGTGCTGTTATTGGGGTACATTTACAACACAGGATAAATAACAAAAATGTAGACATACATGTTGGCCTTAATAAATACAGGAGGAGGAGAGATGGTGAACTAAACTTTGTTTGCACACTAGTTCATTCTGCAAAAGTAACTGAAAGTCCTTTATAAAGAGGCCACTGGTTTTATTAGCCTACAATGAGTCAAATCAAAATGGCTGTCACAGTATTGTGTTCCCAACAGTAACTGAAATTACTCATTACCTTGCTCTCATTTTCTTTTCCTTTCCTCACATCAACTTTTTGAGCTGCACTGGGTACCTCTTCCTCTAGTCCTTTATCAATTTCCTTGAATTTTTCTTTTGGCCTGAGACAGTCAGGCATCTTACTGGGCTTTGCTTCTGGTGTTTCTCCCTTTATTGGATCTTCACAGTGAGAACGTTTGTGTTCTCTTGTCCTTGCTTCCTCCTTTCTTTTAGACTTTGGTGCTGCATCCAGTGTTTGTTTTTGGTACTTATCAGATTTTTGCTTACTTGGTTTTCTGTAATAGTTTTCGTCTCTGCTCTTATATCCAGGCAAAGGGTGGACTCCTTTTGTACTGGGCGACCCCCCTTTTAAGTATTTTTCTCTGTGCCCTCTGATTACTTCAGAATGTTCTTCCAAGTCTACTTTATCCATATGTCGTAGATAATGTTGTTTTCTCTCATGCACCCACGTGTCAGTTCTCTCTCTTTTCTCTTCCCCATTTTCTCTCCAGGGTATTACATCTCTTTCTTCTTCCCTTCGGGAATAAGGAGACTGATCCCATGGCTCTCTTCCATTTCCCCAGTCTGTTCGATTTGTGCTCAAAGGACTATGGGGTGAACTGCAGGAAGTAAAGCTTGGAGTGTGTGATCTTGGAGAAAGAGAACGGCTTATTGGGCTGCGAGACCGAGGCCTTTCAGGACCATATCTACAGGTGGAAGAAAAAGCAGGCTGTGGCTTGCAAGTTCTTCTTAAATAAGCCAATTCAGTCTATAAAGTGTCATAGAAGCATTTTTTTCTGTATCCCTTTAGAAGCAATATTATATATCACAAATGTACAGTCCTTTTCAGATTACACAGCACGTAGAATGAATTAAAGAGACTGGGGGAAGTTGGACATGACCTATGTGCATTTGATGAAAGATCAGAACAGAGCCTATGTGCGTACAACTGCATGTACATATGCTCTCATCCAACCACTTATAGGTCATGGCCAGAGTCTGCCTTGGTAATCCTGTTTTGTCCCATGCACCTTCACTCTCCCAGTCATATTGGCTGACAAGGGTTTATACCAATGTTATACCAGTATTATAAATATTGCTTTAAAACAGTCATATATTACATATAGCCTTGTATTATGTACACAAATTTATGCATTCATAAATGCACAACCCAAAAAGGAGGATCTCTTTATCTGTATTAATATTAGGCCAGAAAAAAAATCCTCACATGCCTGTCCAAGACCAAGAACTTAAGCCAAGCAGATGATATACCATTCCCTAATTATGGTTATTATCATCTATATATCTAATAGTGACATGTGGCCCCCATCTGCGGATACTTAAATCCGGTGCCTGGAGCTGTGAATGAGCAAGACAGATCTTTCCACAAACCTGAAAAATGCCCAGGTTTTCAGAAAAATCTGAAATCTAAAAAAAGAAAAAAAGAAATAGTGGGTTTAAAAAACAAACAAACCATAAATGATAAAAGGTGCACCTGTAACTTTAATAAATGGATTCCCTCAGTGGCTGTTGCTAAGCAACTACAGTATTCCAGGCTAGGTTTCTGTGAGTAAAAGGCAAAGGAAGGGACAGGGTCTTTTCCAGGCCTATTTTGGCCTATGTGGGAGGACTCATTGGAGCCAGGCCTGACTAGGGTTGCCAGCTCCAGGTTGAGCAATTCCTGGACATTTTGTGGTGGAGTCTGAGGGTTTGCAACCCTAGGTCTGGAAGCAACTTCTGGGTAACTTGATATCACTTGATTTGCATGACTCAACTAGGCCTAGCTGCTTGCTACTGTTCCACAGCAGCCACCTA
Organism: Euleptes europaea; assembly: GCF_029931775.1. Lineage (NCBI taxonomy): Eukaryota > Metazoa > Chordata > Lepidosauria > Squamata > Sphaerodactylidae > Euleptes > Euleptes europaea. The sequence goes on along the minus strand of NC_079316.1, from coordinate 59,848,015 downwards.
CAAAAGCCAGTGTAGTGTACCAGTTAGAACTTCAGTGTAATGTCTGGGGGACATAGGTTTGAATCCCCATCTGGCCATGGAAGCTCACTGGGTGATTTTAGACCAGTCACATACTTTCAGCCTAACCTACCTCACTGGGTTATTGTAAGGATAAAAAGGAGGAAAGGAGAATAATGTAAGATGCTTTGGTCCCCACTGTGGAGATAAGTGGGTTATAAATGAATTAAATAAATAATAAATACAGCTGAAGGTGGGAGGCAGATAAAAGGTAGGTTTATGAATGGCTGAGAAAGAGACAATGAGGCAGGGGGAGGGAAGAGGGTATGGGGGTTGCCAGGAGGAGAGAAAGAGTAACTAGTGTGGAGAGGGTAATACAGGGGAAAGTGAGAGCGTCACCCCACATCCTTGAGGGTTCCCTTCCATGCAAGTGGGCCTGGTCCAGTGGCCAGCACCACACTGGCCGGCTTTAAGCAACAGATTCCTTCAGTGGCTGTTGCTAGGCAACCACAGTACTCTAGGCTTGGTTCTCTCAGTAAAAGGCAGGAGGAGAGGGCAGACTGTTCAGATGGTCCACCCTTCCGTTCAACCATCAACACACCAGCTCCCACAGAATCACTGCAGAGTATAAAATAAGGGCCTTCTTTAGGGAGCCAGCCTTGCCTGAGGTTCAACTGCTGTGGCCCAAGGGATGGTCTTTTCTGCTTCTACTTTCTATTAATTCCAGAGGATCTTTGATTTAGATTAATTTTTTTGTGGATATTTATATTTTATGGCGACATTGCTGGGAAAGTGGCTTTGCTTTTGGAGTGGCTTTGTTTTGTTTTCTGATTGTATGTTATTTATGTTATTTTGTTTTTACTGTATACTGTAAACCACCTTTGGAATCTGTTTTGGTCGAAAGAAATGTAATCAATTTACTAAATAATAATAAATAATGAACAGATACAGGGAGACGGGGGCTCAGTTCCCCATTCTGCCATGAACCTTACTAGGTCATCTCGGGCCACCCTTTTAGTCTAACTTACATCACAGAGTTGTTGTGAGGATAAACGGGGGAGATGTACACCACTCTGAGCTTCTTGGAGGAAGGGCAGGATAAAACTAAAAGCATAACATGTGGGAAGGAATGAAATCATCACCAGTCTATTTATTGTATTGTCTGTAGGTCATAACAAAGGGAAATAATTCAAGATGAATTAAAAGTAAACAAAAATGGTTCTTTTTGTGTGTTCAATTTCATCTTTTTCTTTGAAATATCAGCACCAAGAAAAGAGGATTTCAAGTGGAAGTAGCAGCTGTTGGTCTTAGATCCATAGTAACCTATCTTAAGAAGGTTCATGAGAATTAATATAGTTTACTTTTAACTTCAGGGGGAAAAAAGCAGGGCAGAAATTGGTAACAGTACTCTGGATTACCTGTCTGCCTCCCGCAACATGTCCCGTTCCCTCTGAGAATGAATGTCCTGGATTATTGATGCTACGTTTTTACCTGGTTTCTAAGCCAAATAAAAATATATAAGTTTATAATTAGAAACATTATTATGCCAATAAAGGTCTATGTATGTAATTAGAAACATTCTTCCTGTTTCAAAACTATCTAAATTGAAGAAATGACATGTCACAGGACATTTCAGATTATTTGCACTACTGTTCATGACCACTACAGGTATCTAAGGGAAGCTCATCATTTAAAACCATACTGGATTCTTATAGCTTCCCTACCAAAGGATGGGAAACAAAACAATCTTAACCAGAGGCTAAAATCCTAAAAAACACTTTCCTGGTTCTAAGCCCCATTGAATAAACTGGAATTTACTTCTGAGTAGATCTCCTTAAGTCTTCCCTGAAAAATACTTTTAAGATTAAAATAACCCAGCCTATTTTTACTGCAGCAAATAAAGATTATTACAAGTAGTCTTAAAAATATCTGCCATATTTTAATGAAAAGTTATTTTTATCATAAATACAGAATTATGCAATTATGATTATTTCCTTCCTGTCTCCCAGTGAAAAGGAACTGATTAAGAATCCATTCAAGTATCATGAGTGAACAGGAAGTACTTAATTAATTATGGAGAATCAGAAGATGTTTAAATTAGGATTTATGGGGATGAGAGTAAAGTCGCACACTGACATCACATCTGGTTGGTTTCCAGAGTGTCAGCTTATGCGCTGGCGTCACATCTGAGCTTTCACCTGGACGTGACGCTGATGCGTTGTACAACGTCACCTCTGCCCCTTGCGCCTGCCGCCAAAGCTCCTGAGGGCCTCACGCAGCAGCCTGGCATCCCTACCCTGACAGCTGATATTTAAGAAATTTTAGGAGATCAGATCTCAGATCTCTTGTTTCCTCTAGTTAATTTTCAGTTGCTGGAGAAAAGTGCCTTTGAAACTGGGAATCCTGCCCTTTGACACACACACTTCCCACTTCCAGCTGGGAAAGAAAGAGAAACTCCAAAGCACTGATATCACTTTGTAGCCAGCCAAAGTCTATACGTATAATTTTAAATTATTGTTCATGATGTCAATAATGCAATTACAAAATAAAGATAATGAAAAACAAAACATCAAAAGATGAGGTGGCTTTAGATAGCTGTACGTAAAAAATAGGACTTAAATAAACACCACTCAAGTTAATTTACAATTGATTAATGAATGTATGAGAACCAACTAAATTAATGAAACAGAAGGAAAGCAATATAACACGTAAAGAGGCATTAAGCCCTAGGGAACATTAATAGTGCTTTAAGCATCCATACTGGACAACCAACTAAATTAATGAAACAGAAGGAAAGCAATATAACACGTAAAGAGGCATTAAGCCCTAGGGAACATTAATAGTGCTTTAACCATCCATACTGGACAACTTTGTGCTACAACTGCATTTTAAGTTAAAAAAAAAAATTACAATCCCGAGCAAGGTCTGAGAAAAGGTGGGAGAAAAATGTAGAAAACATATATTGCAGCATACTGACAACGGCGTTTTCTGAACCAGTGGTCTTTAACAAACGGGCCTCACCCCTCAAGTGAATAATGGAGCCCCACTTGCTGGTTCATCTACTTCCATAGAGCAGCCATTTCCCCCCTTCTTTTTGAAAGGCTGTGCTATATTAGTGCACATGTGCAGACTACGCAGGTGCCATGCCTGCTGCCTCTCTTTGCACACATACTGAGAAGAGTAGCAGGACTCGAAGCAGAGACACTCAGTGATGGAGTTAATTCCTCATGGTTCTCACTTCTTCATCACTTCACTTCCTGCTACTAGGCTTGCGTTCCCTTTTCCTAGCTCTCTAGATCTGCTGATCATGGCCCTGGTGTCAACACCGGTGAGGTCATGAATCTACCCCTCCTTCTTGTCACATGACTGTGAAGTAATGTGACATCATGACACCTGCTTGCAGGTGTGTGTCCAATGCTGTTATGGCACCCGCATAGGCCCGCAGCTACCCTGGGACACCCCACAAGTGTACAGGACAAGCTGGTGCGCAAAGGATGGAAACACTGCTGTGTAGCCAGAGACAAAAGGGGTCGCCTGGAATCCATCTTGTTTGTGCAAGGCCTCTCTGACTTCCTCCTTCCAGACCGCATCTCAATTTCCAATTCTGTTACTCAAGGCTCAAACACTGAATTCTTAAGTGTTCAGCCATCATCTCTGATGACCTTACTCACTGCACCCTCCTAATCCAATCTCGAGCAATCTCACCTTTGTGCCCCACTGCTCACATGCCCTGTGAATCAGTCTGCCCTAGGGGCAGAATTTGACTATAAAACAGAGAGCCCTGGCGCATGTCAGTGGCTTCTCATTTTGGATCCAGAACACAAGATGTGAGTCCTACACCTGGAGTGTAGTCCTTTTCCCCCTTCCCTCATGCAGCTGCTATTCTGAAACCTCGCTCTGCAGGAAAGGTGACTACTAACCGCTTGGGAATCACAAAATCTCTACTTTCTTAGCTCTCTCTGCGTTGGGAATTAATTGTGTGTGTGTGTGTGTGTGTGTGTGTGTTGTTACCCTATTTGATTACTTTTAATAAAACCCTTAAAATTCATAAAGGCCTCCTCGTTATTGGGTTGCTCTACATTTTGGCTTGCTCACCTAGGGGCAGAATTGGTTTAGAAAGATCAGGATAGATTTCCTTACTGTGAGCAATACAAAAATAACATCCATAAATACATGATTACAGGAACAATTAGGGAGAAAACACTGACAAAATCTTATTTGAAATACAAATAAGATGTAGGCTATTTAACAGCTGACACTGAGATTCACAGGAAGACAGAACAGCCATTATACTGTACCTTCAGCTGAAGTTCTTGGTATCTTTTAGACATCCTAATGAGCAACTTGTCATCATTTATCATTGCAGGTTTCTCTTTGTAGAACTGTACCATGGCCTGAGCTGCCTCTGTGTATGCCATTTCTAGAAAAGCCTTTATAAAACAGAAATAATTTATCAATCTTGTATTTTAGATCATGTCATAAAACAAAGAAATGTAATCAAAATTATAGGTTCATAGTATTTTAAAATTAGTCTTCTTACAATAAAACAGGAACAAAATCTCTAGCATACTAGGAGACTTAAACATGAGTAGTCAGCTAATACACAGATTTGTCTGCTAACTAAAATATATGTAGCCTGGTATAATTTAATTGCAGGTGAAGACAGAGCTCCAGTACCTTTAATTGCTGTGTAAAAGAGGGAATTTACTGGGGTCATCTTACCATGCTTGATTAGAGAAGCTACATGTGCTAAAAATCTCCTCCATACACAGCTGTTTTTTTTTTTTTTTGAAGAATTTATATTTCATGTTTTTTACTTGTTTAGGGCAGCTTACAAAAATCAATTAAAATATTCATAAAACCAACAACTACAAAATAACAATTATTACACATTAACTATAGTCAGAATATTTCACATTAAACTGAAAAAAACCTGAAATAAAGGACATTTTCTGAAAAGACGATAGCACAGAGGAAGTTCACAGACTCCTCCCAGCAGAGGGGAGCAGCCGTTAAAAAGGCTTGTTCCCTGCCTGTAGCTGTGTAAACATATACAACAGAGATCACAACTAACTGCTTCTTGATAGGCTGACCTAAGATGTTCAAATCACAGAAAAACACAGTCCTTTAAATGGCTGCAAAGACTTTAAAAGAATCAGCACCTTAAGCTGAACCCAGAAGCAAATAGGCAGCTAATAAAATTATTTCAAAACCAGTGTCCTTCATAAGTTAAATTGCACTAATCAGGACTGTCTTCAAGAGAAGCTGTATTTAAACACATTTCAGTTACATAAGCATGGATAAGCATAGCCAGGACTGTGGAGTCAAGGAAGTAAAACAATCTCTGAACTAAGTGCATATGACCTAACATAGATATTACAGAACAATGAGAACAACAGTGAGCCCTGAGGCATCCCACAGGTCAAATCACACAGGGTGATTCCACCTTGCTGACAACTCTGTGTTTCCTTGGAGATAAAAATAACTGAAATCACCAGGCAGGGCTACATCTGAAACCCCAAAACTATGCTCTAAATGACCAAACAGTATACAGTGCTCAACCACGTCAAAAGCTGCTGACAAATCAAGCAGAATCAATGCAGCAGAATTCAAACTACTTACTATGTTGAGCTTAAGTGAATATAGAGCAGAAGTAGATATGTCTTACTGCAGACTACAGGTCAAGTTATAAGTGTAACAAACATATATGCAGCAATTTTATTAAAGATTATTTTTAAAAGTTTACACATTTTTGAATGGGCAACAATGAGCTTGTATTCAGTCACCAAACTGATGACAGAGATCTGAAAATACATGCAAAGCACATCATTCAAACCATAGACTAAAAAAGAAAATATTCATTATTATAATCAAGTTATTGAGAATCTAGAAAACCACAATGTATTGTTGTTTTCATGAATACACATTCTGACATCCTTATACACACACACACACACACACCCTTTAGACAACAAACATGTATGTACTTTCTCACACATATATATCTGCTGGTCAAGTAGCTATAAATAAACGAACTAACACACACATATATATAAACACACACACAAAGGGGATGCTGGCTGGGGCTATCCCTACTGCTCCTCTGGGCTGTGTAGTTCCTCTTTGCCAGCCTGTCACCCCTATTCCTCCTCTTCCACTCATCTTCTCTCCCAGCCTAAGGAACCAAGGCAGGCAGCTAGGCAGCAATGACCCAGTCCTCTTCCTTGCCACCAACCACCCTTGACCACTGTCATTGTGAGTTGCAGCTAACCCAAACAAGAACATCCACTGAGCAATAATATCATCTGCCTGCTAATCTTCTATATGGCATTTCAGTGTGCAATCTAAATGTACAAGATTATGAGTTTTGTTTTGTTTATTTAAATCTTTATCACAAATTCAACTGCACCATGACCAGAGAATAATAAATGAAACTATAATAAGTAATACTACAAATGCTGACTCTTTTTTGTAAAATATGTTGAAGTTTGAACTACAATAAAACAAAACGGGCAATTAAACTAGCAAGTGTTCAATTCGTGTGTTTTTTTAAAAACCAGATCATTATTTTGAAAGGACAACTGAATTTTCTAAGCATAGTCATTTTGCAATAACTAACACATTTTATGAATACACAATTCTCAACAATAACTTGCACACATATATGGTTTTCTTATCATTAACAGATGAAAAATACCTGATTAGTAGATTTCATAAGGATATAATTAGTGACTTTTCCAAATGGAAGTCCAAGGTTGATGACATCATTCTCTGTGCAGGCTCCTTCAGGAAGATTACAGATGTGCACTACTCGACCTGGGGCACATTTTCTTTGCGAAAGCTGAAATGTTTAAAAAAATGTTGATTATATATTTATAAACAGCAACAGCTTAGACATATGCATTTGTTAAAAAAAAAACACCTTTTAACTGATTTGAAGTATGAAGATTTTTCCCCTTCAGCCCTATGTATATATTTCCTGTCTTAGTTTTCCAAAGTACATTTCCAAAGTACAAAGTACATGTTCAAAGTACATTCAGATCAGATTTAGCAACTATAAACACCTTGTAGGTTTGAATTTAATATCTTGATACCAGGGCATGTCTATGCTACATTTTTTTTTAACCACAGATCAGTACTGACTGAAGCACTTGGCACATATGACTTACTCTGTCTGTAGTTCGTAATATTTATCCTGTGTCTGTCTAGTATGTGTCATAGTGACAAATTGCAGGCATTAATGCAGACATAGTATAACATAGTATATATATGAGTCTGTACATTTCTCTAAAAAGAAGCATGTCAGGAAGGCTCTCACACTCTTATCATTCCGCAGAATGCGTAAAACAGATCTGTCAGGAGGGTACTTCTTTGACGGGGAACAGGGCTGTAGTGAAATTTTAGGCAGTTCACTGAATGGTTTACTGCAAAATCAAAACAGTTTAGAATACACTATTCTTAATTTTGCAATATGGTTTCATTGCATTACTCACTGTAGTTACTACATTGTCCTTCTTTACAGTGTTCAATTGTACTATACTGCCCTTATAGCATTGCTTAAACTATATAACCTGCCTTGAGACTCAGTGAGAAAAGAAGGCTACAAATTAAATAAAGGAAAAAATTATAAGTAATTTATTTTCTGAGAAGTCCCCAAATTATTGGTCAATGTGAAAGAACACACAGTCAGTACGATGGTTTGTAATATAGCGAATTTTTCAAGTTATATCCATGAAGACTTTTTCTTTGAACTGCAATAGAACTATTTAAAAATATTGTTTTGTACCATTTCGGTACAAAACATTTCGGCATCTGCCTCTTTTATTTACTAGCACGCTCTAAGTAAGGATAAGGTACCTTCAGTTTCAGTATCCAACCTCAAAGATTATAACTATTTTCTTACAACGTTTTGGTTGAAAAAATGGCTGACTACCATTAATGGTGGAATTACACACTTTCAGAAGCCTTCAACAGCTCTTTTCAGACTTTCTATTCACATACAATGAATACACGTGGGGGGGATAGACTTGAGTGGCAAGTTCTGCCACAACTAAGGTGGTGTAGCCCCATGGAACACTATGGAGCAGTTCCACAGGGCTTGCCAGTAAAGGCAGCTTTCTGCCTTGGGGGGGGGAGTGAATCCTCCTCCGGAGGTAGCAGTGCTGCATGACCTCCAGCCACCAGCGCAGCCCCTCTCCTCAGGAATTTCCCAAATGTATGTCCCTTCTGAATTCTAATAGTTCTAGTATTAATTCAATGCCTCTTCTCTTATGATTTCTTCTTTAAAGTTTGGACCCAGCTATCACACAAAGACGTCTCCCAAATTTACCTTAAGATTATTACCTTCAGCTTCCTCAATTAGATCATGAATCCATAGATTGTATCTCCTATTTTTATTTTCCAGGTTTTCTACAATTTCTAGCAATTCTTGCATGTCCTTTTCAGTTGTACCACAACCCCCTCCCACCTAAAACCTCCTCCATTTTTTTAACTCTTTCTTCCATTATTTTTTGTTGTTCTGTAACTTTCTCTGTTATCTCAGATACTACTGAAAGGCCATTATAAAAATTTTATACCTTCTCCGTTATGTTCTGAAATTTAGTATAAATTCTCCTCTCCCGGTCCTTTGCTTTTTAGTAATAGTATTTTCAAAAATGTGCGTGGGCTATGAAAAAAGCAGAGATTAGGGAGCTCTGATTGTAAGTAATACATAGATGGTACCATACAGCAAGTCAGTCAGCTAAAGTGTTTTCAAGCCATAGAGAACTGTGTTGCAGATGTTGGAAATACAGAGAATCTTACTTGTATGTGGTGGGACTGTAATTCTGTAAAAAAGTACTGGACCATGATTCAGAAGGGGGAAAGGATATTATAAAGAAATACATAATTTCCCTCCATTTATAGGTCTCCTGGATTATAATGATGCCCACATGCCTAAAAATATATGGTATATACAATGCAATCCTAAACAGAGTTAAACCCTTCTAAATCCATTGAAGTCAGTGGGCTTAGAAAAGTGTAGCTCTGTTTAGGATTGTGATGATAGTCTAATTTATTTGCAGCTGCAAGAATGTTAACTGCAAATAACTGGAAGCTATGTATGCTACCAGACTTTGAGATACAGATGTGAAGGGTTCGGCTAGTTATGTTAATGGATAAAATCTCAATGCTAAAGCAAGTATATTTTGGGAAGAAAAGACACAGAACCTTTTTGTTCAGCAATGGACCCTTTATAACTGCTTTCTGGAACAAGCATTTCCCCGCAGAATCAGCAAAAAAAAGAAGATAGTGGATAGATGGCTTAGACAGCTTACCACGGTAAATCACAGCTACCTGTTCTAGCCCTGCATTCCCTGACAGGCAGACTCTCTCCAGGAAGGACACACAAGGCCAACATGTTCAATTACTTGAAAACGTTGTTTATGACACTGCATGGAGCCAAGTATACCCTCTACAGGACTTAGCTCTATGTCAACAGCTTAGTTGCAAGTAAATACCATCGTGCAAATGTATAATAATTTATCCGCTATACGCCTGTAAACAGCCTATCAACAACATCTTAGCAAGTCTAATATATCTACTGTCAACAGGTTACTTAAAAGACAGATTGTGGGAATAATTTCAGGAAGGGCACAAACTAATAATTACTTATAACCGTGTATCTGAACCTTCATGGTAGTATTTATTTATTTAAAACAGTTAAACTCCACCTCTCTAAAGCTTTTCCAACAACAACAAAATCTAGTCAAATCAAGTCAAGTTTATTCACTGCTGATAGCCAAAGGCCACTGCAATCTTAACATAAAGGTACAGATTTTTAAGAGATACATACAGAATGTAAAAGAACTAGTAAAAACAGCAATAGAACAGCAGAAGTAAGACAAGCTGCAGGACCAGAGCAACTCAAACTTAACTGGGAAAGTCATTCCACAGCCCTAGAAAAAATGCTGTGAAAGTCCCATTCCTTGCCACATGTGGGCATACAGAACAAAGAGTGCCCTGTGGAACACAGGCAGCAACTAGAGTTAGTAAACCATGTCCAAGAATGCCTTAAAGGTAAGAAACAGCATTCTGGATTGAACCCATAAACTAATTAGTAACCAGTGCAGTTGCTGCAAAGTATGTTGGATGCATTCCTGCCTTCAACTTCCTACCAAGAAGTGGACAGTAGCATGAGAATTCTGCATTAGCTGAAGCTTATGAGGGCAGCTCCACATAACCTTACATGACCTTTCAAGGGCAGTTCCATGTAAAGTACATTAATCATCAGAGGTTACAAAAGGGTGGATCAGCATGGCAAGATATTCTTTCCCAGAAAAGAGCCCATAATAACAGATCACTGATAGAAGGGTCTTCTGTGCTCACTGGTGGCACCTATCTATCCAGGGTCCTAGAGCACTCTTACTACGAGTCTATGCAAGTTCTCTTAGATGTAATCCCAGTTTATTCCAAGGGGCTTACTCTCAGGTAAGTGTGCACAACATTTCAGACAGAGAGAATACCACTTTACCTGTCCCAAGAAACAGTTCCTCTAGAGTCCTGGAATCACTTATCAGCATTAGTTCTGTCTCATCTGTATTTAATTTTACTCTTTTAAATCTGCTTGGGGGAAAAGGGCTGGTAAAAGCACCTCAAACAAAAAAAAAAAAAAACAGTACAGTCTTCATCCAGTGCAAGGAATCTTTCTCTGGCTGATGAGTCTGCTAGTACTAGAGGAAGGCTTTGTACTTAGGTGAATGGAGTGGTAATACCACCCATAGGTTTAGAACTGCTTAAGTCTACTGTCATTGCAGTTCTTATGACACACCCAACTACAACATTCTGGATACTCTCTCCTAGTAGCTTCATGCAGATACCAAACAATGATAAGATAGATAATGCCTAGTCCTGTATAACACTATACATCTTCCCTCAGAGGCCTAAGATAGCATTATCAACAATAACCTACTGAATGTGTTCTGGCAGAAAAGAAAGTAATTATTTAGTAGTCAGATCTAACATCCCTGCTAGCTGTTCAAAGCAGTTAATGGAATTACATATTTCACTGTACCAAAAGTGCTGCAAGGTCTAAAACATTAAAACATCTGTCATCTTCCTGATGTAGATTACCCACCAGGATTACTAGAACTGTTTTAGTCCTACAACCAGGATAAAAGCACAATTAAATTACACTTGGAGTGCCTCACACTTGTTTACCTTCCCTAAAACAGAAGCTGGCTAAATAATCCCTGTCTAAAGATGGTTTCTTTAGGGGCTGGTGGATGTCCACCCACTTTAACAAAAGTGGGACGCCCCCTCCCCCTCCGTCATACTCTTAAAATAGTTACTACTTCAACAGCAGACTGCTCAGTTCCATGTGACTGGCTTAGAACAGCCCGAAGAAGAGTCTCTAACATAGTGAGTGGGTGCCATGGAGCCTGATGACACTTTTTTTGGCTTCTACCAAGTGATTTTAGAAAGTGGGTGGGGCCAGTTGGGGTTCTTACCCAGCAGGGCTTCTGATTGGCCACTGAAGATGTGATCAGTTATGCAACTTAAAATAGCATTGTTTCATGGGCAGCTGTTACTGTCGCTTTAGTTTTATCCTCTCTCGTCCCTCTTTTGCAGTATATTTTTAATTACCCTTCTTTCCCCCTGCCCCGGGGTCCTTTGTGTACGTAGCTTCGCCTCCTGCTGCAGCCATTTTGTGGTTGCACCCACCACCTATGTCAGAATTCCACAGGTGCCCACAGGCTAAAAAAGGTTGGTGACCCCTGATTTAGATTCATGTGGTGACAGATCATAGAAGTTCTCCTTCAAAATACTGCCATTTTTTACAGACAAAACCCCCAAATTCTGTCTGAGAAAATCTGTATGAAGCCAATTTCTCTGTACACATCTTACCAACCACATGTAGAAGATGCTGCTCTGGGGGGAGGGGGGAGAGGGAGGACTCAAAGGCAAGTGTCCATTGGACTGAAGAATGTCCAATCCCCCATTCAGTTCTTTTCATGTAAATTTTTAAAATCCCAACACCCATAATCAGGTAAAAAGTGAGAAACAAGCTTTGATTAGCTCTATGTTCTCTAATCGTCTCATAATTATGAACCTGCTAGACCAAGGCTGTAATTTATTTGTGAGGTAAATAGAAATTGCTTTTTCACAGATGTTTGACTACACAGACAAGACACAGATGGAGATGAACAATGAATGTTTATTTAACAGGGTAAGGATCTTGTGCGGAAACGCTTCATTGCATAAAGTAAACTGCTTCTCAACTTCACCCCATAGGTGACTCAGTGAGTCCGGGCGGGCTCCCACCCTTGCAAGAGTACAGTAAGGCAAAGAACATACTCATTGTGAAATATACTTACATTTATTCCAGAAGGTACAGAAGAGAATGTAGAACCTGGCTGGCTAAATGAAGATGTGGAGTTGTATGATGACCCGGCACTTAAAGGATAATCTAAACAAGAGATGGCACACATTCAATGAAAACCTAAAAATGTATGAACTGTGGTTATACAAAAACTGGAAAGGCATTATTGTTTTAGATAAATGAGCATTTTTCTAACCTCTGTAAAACCCTATCTATCACATTCCTGCAAAATTATTGAGACATTCCACCCAACCTTGTACCCTTGGCTACAGGATGGGGTGATTCCACATCAAGTTTTTTTAAATCTTACTTGTAATCTGCCTTGGGCCCTACTGAGAAAGGCAGACTATAAATGAAAATTAAATAAAAAAAGGACATGGAAGAATTCCCAGGGACGATTGTTAATCTGACTAAGTTCTTACAAAAAAGCCAGGCCTGATAAATGGCCAGAGCCCGAAGGAATTTAGAGGTGGCTCTTTGGCTTGGAGTAAATCATTGAGGCACTACTAAAGGGCGTGAAGTTGTGCCTTTTGCCTTTTCAAAAGACCCAGAAAAGAATGGAAAGTCTGAAATACTTGGTGGGATCACTTCTAATAACTAGAAATTTCCTTTAACTTCCAATATTGAAAGATTAATGGACAATGTGTAGCTATTATGTCCTGTACCCACAAACTCCAAGGATACACAAGCCCGATTAATACAAATGTTTGAACCCCAAATGTTTTTTAAAAATATTTTTGTATTTTTAATTTACCTTCAGTACCAGAAAGATTAAACACAGAAGTGTTATTTGAAGAGGAGTGCAACATTCCTTCTGCTGAATTTAACACACACTGACTATCAGAACTGAAAAGAAAAATGGATTGAAATTGAGTAACGCAGTAGGAAAAACTCAAACAGATCTTGACCTAATACTCAATTAAGAGATAATTTTGAGGTTTCACGCACAGGTTGAAGTGCTTATGATCGAAAATTCAACCAGCTAACTGTCACAAAACAGGAAAGTATACAAACAGTTGAGTTTGCCTCCAAGTCTCCAGCCCATAATCACTAAACATACAAAAAACATATGCTTGAAAGAACGGTAGTTAGGGTATTATAAATAACACAGTCAGTGAGAACCTGGATTTTTTTCAGACGGGAGTTGTTTCTGGTCTTATATGCTACATTCCTTCTACCACAAGTCAGAACTGCACAACATATGAGATTGTTCTTACAAGTACATGTATTACAGCTGTGGTCTTCAACCCATGGGTTGTGATCCCCAGAAAAGTCATGCAGCCCCACCAGTTGGGTCATGAGCTCTTATTGAGCTGCTTTTTTGTTGCTTTATGGAAAGACCTGCCGCTCCTGAACAAGGGTAGAGAGCAAGGGTGCCATTCCTCCTGCCTCTTTTTACACACACACATGAAGGGGCAGCAGGATGAGGAGCTAAAGTCACTCAAGCGTGGACAGAATTTGTTTTTAGCACAGGAAGATTCAGAGACTCTCTTTTCTTCCAATAGCTCTCTCTCTCTTGCCCTATCTTCCCATCATTCAGCTCAACCTGGCTCAGCCACCAACCACGATTGCCAGTTGGTCTTACAACGTTCCATGCAAATGTGAAAACTCTGCTTTGCCTTCAGCCTCTTCCTACAGCCACTCCCTGCCTAGCAGCTGGTCTACCAATTCTTCATGTGCACTGGCTGGATGGAACCTTCCCTCAATGGTGAAGTCATCATCCTGATTTCTCTTCCTCTCACATGATGTTTTGTAATTTCCTGTCACACAGTTTAGGCGGTAGGTCCCATGTTGCTACTTGCGGTTATTGGTAGGTCCTGTGTCTGCAGAGGTAGGCCTACTGACATTACATTTAGTCCAAAGTGTGCTACAGCAACCTAGGCAGAAGGGATCTGAATAGCTGAGGCTACAGCTTGACATCACATTTGCCATGCATGTGTGACTATCACAGATATGGATCACTGTCTCACATTCACAGATCCATGTACATTTATTTGCATAAGATTCCTATGGCATTGTTAGGAACTACATCTATGTGTTCTTAATGCCCTTGAGATGTCTTATAGGTAGATTGCTACTTAAATATACAGAAAAAAATAAAATTAGATTAGTTACATCATTCCAAGAAAACAACCTGTTCTGATACCTAGTTAATACTTACTTCTCAGAAAAAGCCATGCATTTTTGAGAGTGAAGATTTCCTTTAATGTGCTGATCCCAGTCCTAGATTAAAATATTGAGGAAAATATATAATAAAATCAAAATAAAACAAGCACAATAATCTATTCGTAATGGGTTATATAAACAGTACACCATATTTTTATATAAGATCCTATACCACCCATAAGTTCATGATTTCCCCCCTGATTCTGTTACACTCTTGTTTTATTGTGTAAACCTTGTTACCTGCTTTGGATTCATTTTTTGGAAATAAAAGTGAGAATATAAATGTTTTAAATGAATTAAAAAAAGGTTTTACACTCTGAAACATATTACAGCAAGCCAATTGGAGGGATAATAATGTCCAATATGAAGCCACCCTCATTTATATAAAAGCCTCACCTAAAAGCTGCACTTTGTAGTACTGCTGGGCACTGTGCAGACACCCTGACCCACAGCCCCAAATACCCACACTTTCCAGCCATCAGCAGGGTCTAGAAACATTCCAGCTCTGCTGGTTTGCTTCTTCCAGCAATGCCACTGTGGCTTGGAGAAGCAGTTCTATGAGAAACTGAAAATCTTAGAAACCCATTGCCTGGTTGAATGCCACTGAAGCTGGTCTCTGCAATATATTATTTACGTTATTTATCAGCCGCCTTTCTCACTGAAATCTGAACAAGGATTACTCAGTATAAATTCAATAAAATCAATAGGACAGGGCATCGAAGCAATATAACAGGACTAGAATCACAGAAACCTAAAACAAAGCATAAGTATTATACAAAGAAGAAAATGGTACCCAGCTATGGAATAAGGCACTGTTGTACATAGTTCCTGGCTGAAGGCTGTTGAAATTGCTGTTCGTAGTCACAACAGTGTCTCTGGAGGATCACAGAGGCAGGGCTGGGCACTTTCTGAATCCCTGGCATAGACTGAGATTTGCAGAGGTTCAGGGAATCTCATCTGCACAGTGTCTCATAGTGTTATGTAATGCAGGATTTTTGTGGATCAGGGCTTATATTTATCATTTCAAAACATAAGTAGAACAAAACTGTATTAAGGAAGTTTCCCACTGCAATATTTTTTGCTTTTTTAAAGAAATGCAAGGAAGGTTGGGAAGGCGTATTTTTGCTGAAACAGATATTTCTAAAGTAAACTCTGTAATAGGATTAGACAAGTGATATAATTTTTATCTAGCAGCATCCTTACTGTGAAGGAGGAAGGAAACCAAGCTGATTCTCAGAAACTAATGAGAGTTTACAGGAACTATGTAAAAACCACAAGTAAAACCCAATCACACCATATAGGTACATCCAATATGGTCTTTATTAGAGACACAACTGCTGCCAGCAATACAACAGAGTTACTTTACTGAATCAATTTCCATGTACTAGAACAGTGGTTGGTTCCACAAACTCAACCCCAGTGCCCTCTACCCTATCCAACAACACAGCTGAAGGGGCCCACCTCTAGTGCCCCTCTGCTGCCCCCTTGCCTCTTAGTGCCCCCCTAGATAATCCCCCCACTGTACTAGGAGGAGGAACAAGTGTGTCTAACTACACTTACCTTTAGATCAAATACCTTCTTATCACATATTGTACAGACATGGGGGTAGCAAGGAGGTGCTATGCTGTGAAAGTCATTTAGCTCAATAGACTGAAGAGGCCTTACTGACAAATCTGGTGTTGCTGGAGTTACTTCTTGCTTTTGTCTCACTCGGGAGTTGTTGAAATGTTGTTTACTGCCATTGGCTCTGCTGAAAGGGAGCCCAGCACGGGCACTAAACTTTGTGTCAGGCGTTGGTTCCTCAGGATTGTAAAGATCGTTTCTTATTTCATACTGGACACTTGTTGACGGCCACATGCTGGCGCTGGGCAAGATGTCAGGTTTATTGTGGCTAAAAAAAGAAGGATTTTCCCACTGATTATTTGCTTCTGTTTCATGTTGAACAGGACCACCCTCTCCTTTTTGATTTATAATCTGATGAGAATTATGTGCGTCAGCAGAAAAACTCAAAGACTGTGTCCCAGTTGTATGCTGGCCTTTAGAACTGGGTACATAAAACTCTTTCTGAAATCCTGGCTGACCATCATAGGTTCCCCCTCCAGAAGACGTTGGAACTGAATGAGACCCACTGGTCACAAAACTGTGCGGGTTGCATTGTTCAGCTTCGGAGGGGAATACTTGTTTACCATAGTCATAAAAGCCACTTGTAGCAGAGGAGACACCAGTTTTATTTAGACCCATCACTACCGCCTGCTGTCCAGCTGTCTGAGATATTACGCCCCCAAAAGGGTTTATGACCACAGGGCTTGGGTTTTGATTCTGCAAATTACCTACAGGGCCCAGGGTTCCTCCTGGTGCAGTCAAAGTCGGGTTCTGTGTTGGAAAATGTATTCCACCAGGTGGAAATCTAGTATTGGCTATAGCAGGCCCTACAGCATGCCCCTGAGGAGTGTTAAACATGGACGGATGTCTTAATTGGTTGAACAGTGGCTGAGACATTGCCACTTTAGAGAGAACTTGATTCAGGACAGTTGCAGCTGCTGTGTTGTTGGTGACTGCTGTCTGAGCCAATTTTAGCCTGTGCAGAGTAAGCTGGGCTTGTAGCTGAGCAAGCTGAAGACTCGCAGGAGAAGGAAGCAGCGGACTCGGGGTGCTGACAGAGAATAGATTCTTGTCCAGAAGCTTGGCAGCACTGCAAAACAACAGGCAATCGTTTTAGTGTGAATTCATACTTAATAGTTGACCCTTGTCACCAAATCATGTCTAAGTGGTAAGATGCTACCTCTCGCTAAACCCCTGGAAGGAAGGAAAATTTATGACATACTGTTACCCAGCCTGTCCTCTAATGTATCTGGAATCACAGTAATTTCAGTTATGAGGCTACAGGCAGATAAGTGTTTCAAACATTAAAAAGTGGTCTCATGTTTATTTGAGACCAAGCCAAAAAAATCCCATCTGAAGGTCAGGGAAAAGACTTTACTGATTTCAGTGATTTTTGCTTCAAGCTCTTTACTTAGCAACTAGTAGCAGGGCAAATAGCATTCAGACTAGTTTGTTTAACATAAAGACAATCAGTATAAGCAAAAGTCAGTATCATCTACGGCAAGTTGCTTTTCCCATCCATAAGGGTAATATAAGGATATTCACACACTGAAAGACTTCGATAAGGCTTGCTAAATTGTACTCCTATAGATTATAGCACTATGTGTTTCCACACCATCTGGCAGTCAGTAGCAGATTTTTTTGTCTATTGAACACTATGGTGCTATCACCAAAGAGGGTTTTGACCACACTCTTTTACACAGGAACTTCTAAGTTCTACAACTTTTCTTCTGGGATTTACTTACCACAACCAGAGACTTAAGGGCAATTTCTACTCTGAAGTAGAGGTACCCTTTAAAGAGAGCACTTAGGAAGCTATACCCTTAAGGCTAGGGTTGCCAGCTCCGGGTTGGGAAATACCTGGAGATTTTTAGGGCGGAGCCTGAGAAGGGTGGGGTTTGGGGAGGGGAGGGACTTCAATGCCATAGAGTCCAATTGCCAAAGCAGACATTTTCTCCAGGTGAACTGATCTTGATCAGCTGGAGATCCAGTACAATAGCAGATCTCCAGCCACCACCTGGAGGTTGGCAATCCTACTTAAAAGTAGCCCACTTTCCCCACCCCATCAGTACACACCCTTCTTCAGATCAGTGTCATTACTGGAGTATCTAAAGGATGCAAACCTAAGCACACTTATGAGGGAGTGAATCCCCTTGAAGTCAATGTATACTTCTGAATATGCATGCTTATGATTACACAGCAAGTACATATGGACATTAATGAACGGGCAGAGCTATACCAGTTTAGAACATTTAAATTAAATGGTACTTTACTGGTAACCACAGAGAAATTAAGTACATGAATACAGCTCTTCCCCCCCACAAATTAACACAATTCTAACTTCTGTACTTCACTCAGCATTCCAGAGCTTTTATACTAGAATATTTTTGTACTGCTCATACTTTTTCTTGTAATCATTTGAAAATGAAATCAAAACTGTAATTCCATACAGCACTTTATACAGTTCTATATTTCCCACAAAAATCTGGCAAAACGTAGCTCCATAGGCAAGTTTTTACTATTTGTTTCTCAGAAGAAAGTCACATTTAGCAAATGTTCCACTTCTTCCTGCAACTGTCCTTTTACATTTTGCTCCTTTGCTTAGTTCTTTGAGTAAAGGGAGATTTTATATTTTATTATTGCAGTGGGCAGCAGCAAAATATTATGAAATTCTGGCAAAACATTTTGTTCACAGGTATCTGTAAGCTTAAAGTAACATAACAAAGGCTACAAAAACCTCATCACTGTTTATAGTCCATAATTCTATCACTGAACAAAATCTTTTGGTCAAGATCAAGAGGCATCCATAATTAAATAACATTTATCAGCTATTTTAGCCTAAATAACTATTCTTGTCATGAAACGCACATTTAGAGAATATATTTAGATCCATGATACCACACAGATTAATACTTTCACTCTTCTTCATCCATGCATTTCACAGTTTTCCCACTTGACCTCATATTTCCACATTTGGCAAGGTTTGTCCATTTTTTTCAGTTAAACTATGAAGCGGACATATTTCGGAGGAAAAATAGACAGCAATAACATGTCAACTGAATAAATGATGGAACATATAAATGAAATTTTTGTCATTCCAAGCAAGTTACTTAATCTATAATGTTGCACTTGCAAGTTACAATCTATAAGTAATGTATCCTATTGTTTAGATTAATCTAGTTAGATACAGAGGAATTACTGAGGAATGACTGCAGCTGCGTTTCATATCTGCTGCATTGTTTGTGAGATTTTACACTGCTGGCTATCTTCATTGATTTGTGCCATAAACAACAAGCATAAATCAAACGTTTGCTCCTTGTTTTCACTATTATTAGCATTACTATGAAATGAATAACAAGGCTCCTTGGCCAAAAATTCATACATGGATTGTAAACACAACTAAATTTTACTTCTTAAGATCTTCCTTCATCGGAATTTTGTCTGCTATCATATAGTATGTGCAGGTAACAATTTAACCCATTAAACTGTCAAATATTTATCTAGAGATGCTGCCTCCCTCCTTTAAGGTTCTGCATCAACAAAACTGTGTGCTACCACTGGGGTTCTGCCTGACAGCTACAGTAGTCCCTTTGCCTACCCTATTCTCCTCTTATGCTGGTGCATAGCTGGAATTATGCTTCTCAAACAGGTGGGAGAAAGGAATGGAGATGTAGAATGTAGTGGGAAGAATTGTGTCCATGGATTTTTAAAAAAGAAGGTGGGACTATCCCTAGGTGTAGACTCAGCAACTAAACTTGACTGATAAATCTGCAATACATTTTGAAGTATATTCAGAATGTTTCATTTTAATACTGTCACATTAGAAATCTATGTACTTAAGGGGAAATCATCATTTCACATAGAACTTATTAAATACCTCTGCAAAAAAAAGGGGGTCATCTGTTTTCAGAAAAATGAAAATTATGAAGCTACACAACTCTGTTAGTGGAACATGCTCAAAATCACATCTGTTGTAATGCTTTTCTTTCACTTCCTTTCTGCTCTTTCCATGCTTAGCATTTAGAAAGTCCATTTGTTTCATTTTCTTACAAAATGCAGATTCAAAGAAAACAATGTATAGATTCATACACACCAGTTCTTTCCTGCAAAAGCTAAGACCCTCTCCCTCCATCCCAGATTGGAGTGTGCTCAGCTTTGCAGGATCTATTCCATGATGCACCAAACTCTAGTGTTCCAGCATATGTGGTGTGACTGGAAACTCCCAAACACATCAACTTTCCTAGGAGAGAATTAGGCACACTCATGCCTAATTATATATTTTGAAAGGTAGATTGTGTGGCTCGCATCTGCTCTGTTATGTTGTTATGCAGTTATTGTAACAAATACAAGTATTGTTTTATGCTCCATATCCATTGTCTGCTAATCATACCAAATGTTCTTTATGCAGTGCAGCTCAATGAACATAAACTGATACATAATAACATAAAAAGAATATCTGGATTAGTAAACACACTTTTTAAACAGAGATGCAGCCAAATAATGGTTTTGACCATTTAATTTAACCACATAAAAGAACATACAATAGCAGACAAAACTCAAAACAACACAACAGCTGCAGTAGCTTTGGAAAGCATCCAATTATCTGTTAGACACATGGAATGGGGGCACCTGAAAGATACAGTAGAGTCATTCATCCTTTCTGCATGTTGTCATAGTAAGTCCTGAATGCTTTCTGCATCATAAATAAATAAGTCAGTTAATTTGAGAGGGCTGCTCTTTCCCCTAGGGTCAACAGTTTAGAAAGCAAAGCTCCATCTCAGGACCAATCTATCTAGCTGATAGAAGCAGGAGGCAAGAGGTGGAAAAACGTTTGGATTTGTTTTATGCAGCATTATTCAATATCACTGAGAAAACAGAATGTATTTCGGACATCCTAAAAGCGGCCCCAATTCTGCAATGGATGTCATGAGTTGCTGGGGCCAATCACAAGTGTTGGGATGTTGTAAGCCAAGTATGCTTCTACAACAGCAACAGCAGCTGTTTCTGAAAAAATGCTCCCTGTAGACACAAAGGTGATGCCATCAGAGTTCTTCTGAAACCCTTCCTACTGCAGTCAGATGGAGGAAATTCAGGAAGGCTCTTTGCTTTGGAGAAGAGAAACTTTGTTGAAGAAGCAAATGGCAGGCAGCATGGCACCCATGGGTGCCATGCAGGGGATCACTGGGATAGAGGATGCTTTAGTAACACTTGTGGACAATATCTAGCTTCAGACTGATAGAGGAATATGGCTGTTCACCTTTTGACTGTTGCTAGGCAATCACCAGTGCAATAACTACTACACTGCTCATAAAGTTAAGTATACCTATCTCCTTATTCTAAATGTGCCCACATTTTGAGAAGTTTTTTTCTCCATTGTAATGGCTACCAGACCAGAAGAAGCATAGAAAGCTCCTTCTCTGCTGGGTTTCCATAAATTAGGTAAAGCCATGTTGTTTCAGTGATTCTTCCCAAGCTAAAGTCTATTAATATTGCCTCTTTAAATTTGGGTGCTAAATGTATTTGGGGACTTGATACTGTATGGTAGCCAATTTGTGGTGGTGTTCACTAAAACATCCTCAAAGTTCCCAAAGTATCACCAGGTGCAACAAGATTGAGGAACCCGGCTTTATGCCATAATCAGGCCTGAAGCTAGATCGAAAAAGTCAAGGGAAGAAACATCACCCATAACTTGTGCTGTTATTATTCCATCACCTTCCCTAAAATGCAGACTCAATATAGGTCAATAAATGGCAAGGTGCTCTTTAACTAAGGATTATTTTCCCCCGTTAGAGACTGTACTATCACCTCTTTCAGTTCCTTTGGGAAATAGCCTAGTATGTATGTATTATTCTAGCCACTAGTCTGCTTAACTTTTGCTGGCAGATTTTAACTGTTCACATTAGGCAAAGATCAAGCTTACAGGTGGTAGCATTCGCAATCCCCAGGGCTCTGATCATATCCATTGATCTGAAATAATTCACAGAAGTATGACAGCTGGGTGCCTCACACCCAAATCTACTTTTAAATTGACATCAAGTCAGCACAGATCTGAGAGATTTTATCAGCAACAAATCTTGTAAAATTGTCCCACCACGCTACTGATTTTTGCTTATCCTTTGGGATTACTTTATGTTAACAAGCCCTGAACATTTCTTTTAAAACTCTGCTGGCTTAAACTGGTTCTGTCTTAAATGGATGTATACTTCAAATACAAAGCCTATATTAAGGAAAATGTATATCTTTTAACCTGTAACAGAACATTCCCACAAGGCACAAAAATTATCAGGAATACTTTCTAAAACAAACGAACAAAAACAACCACCACATTTTTTTATTATTCAAGCCAAAGAAAAGGCCTGACTTAGAGAGTTTCAAATGGGTTAAGAGTCGACTTACTCCTAATATAAGAATCAACATTGTGCAGGGGTTTGAATGTTGGACAAACCAGAAACCAGTTCAAATCCCCACTGTGCCATGACCCAGTGGAGGACTTCCGCTCCCCCTCCACAAAGGAGGTGCCTTTCCAGCCACAAGGGGCAACCTTACCATGCCCCACTGGCATGTTGTGGCAGAATCCCCCCCAATACACTAGTTGATCTTGGGCCTGTCACTACGTTGGATCCAACAAACTTGTGAGAATGGTGGGAAAAATTGTCTCAGCTCAATTCTCTGGTCTAAAATTGCTTGACTGCACTCTTTATTGGCCCCACATGTTCTCCATTTGGGGACCCATAAAATTGGACCCCCTGACCCAATGTTCACCAAACTTGGGGGTTCTTGTAAGGAGGGTCACTAGCAGCTACTCTGCAAATTTAGTTCCTCTATCTCAAAAAAACTGGCCCCCAGAGCCCCACAAAGACTCTCCATAGACTAACATGGAGCCATACTCTTTCATTTTTAAAGAGCTTGGCTCCATGTTACCCTATGGCGAATCTTTCTGGGGCTCTGGGGGTGGGTATTTTTTTAGGAAACTTTCTGGAAACAAATCTGAAAATTTAGGGGGAATTTACATGAATGCAATACTTACCTCCTTATCAAACCTAAAGTTATAATACTGCGTTAGGAACATAAAATGCATCATTATTAATACTGTTAGCATATAAAATTGTACTGTATGGAATACTTATGAATTGTATAGAGTTGCTCAATTCTAAGCATGTTGATTCTAATGGGATTGTGTAGGACTGTAGTGTCAAAAGTACTTTAGTTTTGTTCAAAGAAAATTGCAAACATGTCCAATATCAGATTTATCAACATTGTCTTGAGCCTTTAGGGGAATGACAGGATGAAATCTAATAAACAAACGTATACCCCATGTTATATCTCAGTGATTCCCAGTTGCCATACATCTGCCAATGTATTTTCTAGTGCCCACTTCCTTCCATCCCGAAGCAAAGAGCCAATCCTGGTTTCCCACTGCCTCCTTGATATGAGAGATGTTTAAGAAGTACACTGGAAGGCTTTGTGACTTCAGGGAGCACCCATTCAGAAACAGCTGTTTCTGTCATAGGACAATACGTTGGATGAAGGCTGAAATCCTGGGGTGGGTGGAGGGTGAAGCTCCTTAGGAACTGGTGTGACCCCGCACTGGCATAAGTGCCCATTTAACCTGGGATAAGGGGCACTTATGTTGTCACAGGTGGCATCCATGCCGGCGCCAGGACATGACACAGTTGATCAGGCACTTGCACTGCCTCCTGGCAGTGTTCTGGCAGCTCAAGTCCCCATGCTGGTGTCCTGGGAGGCGTTCCCAAGGGTGGAGCTGCCTTTAGGCAGCTTCCTAACCACTTTTGCCCCGAGAATGCCCCCTCATGCTGCGGTGTTATTACGCCACCTTTTTCAGTGGTGAAGCCTCAGTGTAGTCTATGGTGGCATTTTCCTTTTTAAAATTTTTTTAAGGGTTTACATTTCTTTTCACCTTGGGAAGGCTCTGATGAAGGCGGTGTAGCTGCACCGCTCACGGCTGCTGTGGAACTACCCCCCTCAGGACTGCGCTGGAAGTCTCCCAACATCTTGTGATTTACCCCAGCTCCATAGCAGCCTTTTTGCTGAGGCACTCACTACCTTTTCCAAAAATTCCAAAAGTGTCCAGTCTCAATAAGGTTGGAGACCCCTGTTATATCTGTTAATATGTAAAGAATATATGTATAACTAATGGTAACTCAATTCCTTTCTCTACCCAGTGCAGTGGGGTAGGAATGGGATCTCCCCTCCCCAAAATTTCTTATTCATTACATTAAAAGTTGAAACATTTTGTGTGATGCATTTTCCCTTTTAGAGGACTAAAATGCTTATATGCTCCTTAAATAAGCTTCAGTGGCATACCTACATTCTGATCCATGTTTCTAATACATGTGCACTATCTATAAAATTGAGATGTTTTGAGATTAAAATATTTCCCTCCCCCCTATTTATTGTACAAAATTATTTCCACAACAATTTAACAAGAAATCTAATATTGCATCTGGTTTGGACTACAAAGAAATCAATAGAAATATCAAGAAAAGTTTTTCAGAGGCTTGATGTGTGTAAAAGGAACAGTACATGGTAAAAAATAACATACATTCTTAGGGAATCAGCATTGTCTATATATAATTTTGTGTCTCTATTTTTAGGACTTTGAAAATGTTTATAAACTATTTTCAGTTCCCCTTCTTCCATCTGTGGCTATCATTTTATGCTACTAGTTATCAAAGAGATATGAAAGAAGTATCAAATTAAAGCACAGACTATACAGATTTGCTGAAAAATGAACCATGTTTTGGAGAATCACGGATGCACCTCATTAATATTTACTGCACAATTACAACAGCTTAGCCAATCTAAGTAAACTAAGGCATCTCTGTTACCACTACCATTCAGGCACCTATATTTGTTTATAGTACATTTTCTGGATTTCTGGATTAGTAAAGTAATCCCATCTGGGAGGTGATGAAAAGGCTAAGTAGAAAACATTCTACTGGAACCGTCAAATAACTTGACTACTGATTCAAACCCAATACAAATAGAAAACTAAGCGATTTAAAAAAAAATCTCTTTCCAGAAATGAAAAATATCATCAAATTACACTTGTGGAATGACTGGCTTCAACTGGTGCTTACCATTTAGAAGCACTGCATTCAGTTGCAGCACAAAGACCCCTGTTGTATACTTTAAGAAAGTAAAAGTGCTTTTCCACATGCATTGTGAATTGCATTCATTCTTTTGTTTTAGTTGTATAACAAGTTTTTAGCACTAGTATAGATAAGATTATTGATAGAGTTACTTTAAAACGAAAGATACACATGGAAACTAGACACAGGACCTTTTGACTGACCTTTCAGCACAATTTTTAAGCATACGGTGAGACGTAGAACAAATGAATAAAATGGTAATTCAAAAGTTGTTCACTCCAATTTAGAATAACTTTTTAAAAATGTATCAATTTCTGTGTTTTATAAGCATGAGAACTGCACTGGTTTTGAATAACAAAACATTAATTTAGGGAATGATATTACTGTTTTCCTGGAATTTGGATTATTTTTAGATAAATAAAAAGAACTTCCTTCTAAGGCTTTATACACATTTGAATTTTTGTTTGTCATTTTTTAAAAATAAATGAAAATAAAATTAGGAGAATGAAGTGCCACATGGTCAGTATATATATATTAGTTAACATGTTTGATCATGACACACCAATAATACATAGTTTTAGAGGGTAGCCATGTTGATCTGCAGTAGAACAGTTACATTCAAGTCCAGTTACATCTTAGAGACCAGTAAGATTTTTGGGGTGTAAGGTTTCAAGTCAAAGCTCCCTTGATCAGATACAATTTGGAATGGAAATCTGAGTACTTATATCCCAGTCAGAAGGTGGGAGAGGTGTTGCAAAGAAGAAACTCTCGATGCAGAGGTACAAGGTGCACAGTAATTAGCTTGATTAGAGCAGCTGGGAAATGTATGGGGCAGAAAATTCACATCTGTAGTGAGATAACAGCCCATTCCTGACCTGCTATGAGGGTTGCAACCCTATGAGTGCAACCCTATGAGGCAACCCAATGCCGCTGGGTTGCCTCCTAAGCCCGGTGCAGGCATTCCTTTCAGGGTTCCTTTCAGGAATGCACTGTTAGAATCCTATGACCCTGTTCAGCCCCGGGGGTGTCCATTGTTCTGAACTTGTGAATGAACTAAAGTTCAGCAATCTCACGTCATAATCTCCCCTTGAAGTTTCTCTGTTCAAGGATTGCCCTTCTGGGTCAGCAATAGAATGACCTGGAAAATTAAAATGTTACCCCATTTGTTTTTAAGTTGTATTTTTTAATGTCGGATTTATGTCCATTTATTCTTTTGCATAGGGACTGACCTGTTTAATGCAATGTAGCGTGTGGAAAAGCACTGCTGACATTTGATAGCATATACGATGTTGGAAGATGAACAAGTGAATGAACCTGAGGTAGTATAACTGATGTTGTTAGGTCTGGTGATTGTGTTATCAGAGTAAATATGGGGACAGAGTTTGCATCTTGGTTTGTTGCAGGCCGTGGTCCCAGAGACTGTGCCCAAGGGCACTGTTGTGGGTGAGAAATTGTTTTAAATTAGGAGGCAGTCTGTGAGCAAGAAAGGGTTTGTTTCCCAATGCCTGTGAGAGAGGACTATCATTGTCTGGCATAGGTTATAGGTCATTAATGATGCACTGAATTGGTTTGAGCTGAGAGCTGTATGTGATGACCAGTGGTGTTCTGTTGTGTTCTGATAGGCCCAAATGAAACAAAAGAGAACACCACCATGGTTAATACAACATGTATTAAACATTAAAAATCATGTCACATTTTGATCACAACACAAATCATGTTAAACAATTCACTGCGATAATTGAGCAGTCCTTGAAAATAAAATAACAATCCAAAGTAGTTAATATTAAAGTAAATTCATTTTAATTAACTGACACTCCCATGTTAAAAACTGTAAATGCATTCCACAGAAATAGTAGACCTCTAAATAAAAAATGTAATGAGGAAACTGACTACATAAAATATTGTTTTGTGTCATTGTTAACAAACAAGCTAAGAATTTTCCAAGAATTTTAAGGGAATCAGACTCCATACAAGAAATGGCCTAAACTTTTATTATGTTTTTTATTTATGCAGAGGAGAATGTCAAAGTCTGAAAGGTAGAGGGGAAACAGGTTCCATTATCAGGATTAGGAGGTGCTGGCAGTTGACACCGCACAAACCACTTGTATATAAATAACTAGCTAATGCAAATGCCCATCTTAATAACTACCATGGACATACCAATGATTTTAACAGCATGCTATCTATTCAACACACCATTTTAAAAATTGACAGCATTTCATTTTCCCTTCTCTTTGCAAGTCTGTTGCCTTACAAGTATATGGTTCTGATACAGTGTTAAGTGCACCAACAGCATATTTCATTTGGATTGTGCTATTTTTTATACTTGGGTTGGAGATTAAAGTTAATTATAATAATATCTAATTCTCAACAGGGCCTCATCTGTGGATACTTAGATCCAGAGATTCGGGCCATGGACAGGCAAGACAGGTCTTGCTACAAACCTGAGAAAAGCCCCAGCTTTGCAGGAAAATCTGAAATGGTAAAAAAAAAAAAATTAAAGGGTTAAAACCCTCCAAAATTATTGAAGCAGCAACTGAAGCTTTAAGAAACTAGTGTAGCTTTAAGAAACAACTGCCTCCGGTGGCTGTTGCTAGGAAACCACAATAGTATTGCCAGCCTTCAAGTCTTCATTTCTACATCCAACTCAGATACCAACTCTGTTCCTGTATCCATGGCATCAGCCACACCATCATATGCCATCATGAGGTAACCATGCCCTTCTACTCTTTAAACAGGACAAACACATTGTGGGTGTAATTTTGCCATCAACTCACAGCTGACTTATGGTGATCCCATAGCGTTTTCAAGGCAAGAGATGTTCAGAGGCAGTTTGCCATTGCCTGCCTCTGCGTGGGCTGAGAGAGTACTGAGAGAACTGTGACTGGCCCAAGGTCATGCAGGAGGTTTCATGTGGAGGAGTGGCGAATCAAACCCAGATTAGAGTCTGCCACTCTTAACCACTACACCACACTACAAAAACAATAAATGAACCCAAACATCTCAATCTCCCAGGACATGTTGTTTCTGAACTAAAAGTTGCCATTTGGAACTTTTTTTAAAAAGCTGCAGACTCCAGCATAGAACATCTGAAACTGAATTCATCAAGGGGCTTGAGATTATCTCTAAATTAAGCATTTAACTAGGATTTGGGATTCTTGGGGTTAGTATGCTGGGCTAGGATCTGGGAAACCCAGGTTCAGGCAGCTTGTGGGTGAACTTTAGGCTAGTTATATACACTCAGCCTAACGTACTTCACACGGTTGTGTGGATAAAATGGAGGAAAAGAGAATGATGTAAGCCACTTTGGTCTCCACTAGAGAAAAAGGCAGAATATAAGTAAAGTAAGTAAATAAATAAATTCTTCAACCATTACAAGTGACAACAGTCTAATAAACTAGAGAAACTGTGTTGTCTTCAATGATTAAGAATGGTCTATCCATTTTTATTAACTGCATCTGAATTATGCACAATTATGTCTCACCCTGTACTTATTGCATTTCATCATCCTTTAAACAACGTTTTTTTCTTCAGAAAACTATCAATCTGTCTGTTTGGGCTAGTAAAGACCCACAAAATTTCACACCACACCGTTCCCACTCAGAAATTTCTGTTTTGTTGTGCTTCCTCATGCTGATTTTTTGTATTAAACTACCACAATTTTAAAATTTAATTGCTGCATCAACTGCATGTAAATAAAACATAAAACACCTCTGGTTATGGACTCTGGTTGGTGTAGCTGGAGTCACCCCAGTTGCAGATTTTCTTTTCTGTACTGCCTAAACACTGCCTCTCTCTCTCTCTCTCTCACTCTGTATAGTTTAATTTTAAATTTAGCTTACCTACGAGCACATTCCTGAGCAGGGAGAAGCTCCATAGGAGCCGGGGTGACCCCATGTCAGTGTAGGTTCCACCTTATCACAGAATAAGGTGGCACTGACACCAGCGCAGGGGCATACACACTGGTGTCCGGGAGCTGCGGAGCTCCACTGGCCCGCACCACCAGCGCAGCCAGCCAGCAGGGATTTCCCAGAAGTGTTTCCTTTAGTGTTATGATAACTTATATCCGAAGACACTGGAATATGAAGCTAGTCTCTCTGGTCAGAACTGCTCAGCGCACGTGCTTGGAATAAGGACACCTGGAAGAACCTACTGCTTCCTCAATTCTGCAACACTAGACCACTAGTATATGCAGTTCTTGATGATGAAATTGATTGCCGTGAATGTTACACTGAAAGGTAGCAACCGCTTTTGTTCAAAATCCTAAATTCCAAACAGCTGCATGAGGCATCTGCATGAAGACAAAACAGCAAGATGCTATTATTCCCATTTTAAGCACTCACTACCTAAAAACCTACAAGGGAACATCGATCTTCAAGTCTATCCTGAGATATATATATAGATCATTATGTTCATGCTCAATATTTATTGAAAAAAGCACATTTGTTTTTGCTAATCCTTTTTTAAAATAGTGGCAATAAAGCACATGGATATGTAGATTTGTCCTATTGAAATGAAATCTTATTTATATATGTGTATGACTGTATTTGGAACTACACAGTCTATATTTTAAGGAACACTGTTTACAAATGCATGAATATATAAAATGTGAAAACAACTTGAATAAAGAAAACATAATATTCATATTTCATAAAATATTCATTTTACGAAACATGAACTTCTCTATGTTCAACTGATATACATACAAACGTTTGGATTAATTTCACTTTTGTCACACAGTAGAAGTCCCAATGGCCAAATGTCAATAAACAAAATATATAATTGTTAAAGTTAGTCACTTTTTAGTATTAAAATCCTCATTAAAATGCAATGAAGAATATAAAAAAGTAGTAAAATAGGCTTGTAGTATCAGTAAGACATGAGTTGCTATGCGGTATATTTTATAAAGAACTAAAGCCCTGCAATGAACAGGTTTCCAAAAATGTTACGGAATTACTGAACATAAAATTAAGACAAAAACATAATAATCAACTAAAATTATTGGTCAAATCTAAATTGTAAAACATTCTATTGATAATATACATTCACTACAGTACTTTAAAAAAATTAAAATACCACCAACATTACGGAGATATCGAAAATCAGTTTCACTTCCATAATAGTAAAGAGACTGGATAACATAATGGAATCTTACCTTTTTGTAACATACTCGAGTGCCAGAAATATAGAGTTCTGATCATGAAGAATGACAGCGAAGGAGTCATGTCTGGTGCTGAAACACTCTCATAAAATTCCATTCATTTTCTACCTACTTTCTGCACACTAATTACAAGCTTTCTCTTTCAAGGCCACAACTTAAACAAACAAATAAAAACACACACACACCCAACTACATCCAGTACTGAAAGAGAGATCACATGGCTTCTGGGTGCCATTCTTACTGCATTACACACACTGAGTGTAAATGGCAAAAAATATCACTTGATATTTATGCCATATGTTCTCAGTCTCCTCACATATTAGCGCCACAGAACAGACATAATCCAAGGAATCCCAAAGATGAGGGGATTCCAATTTAATGGGCAGACTTTGCAAAACAAAAGAATCACGGTACAGAAGTAAACGAAAGTATAAACTTTAAAAGCAAGCACTGGATGATTTACTTTGCTCTTTGTTGACTAAACCGTCTCTATAAAGAAGCGTCATCAAATCCCATGTATTTATACTGTAAGGCCACTCATACACATGCTTATATTCCCAACATATTACTAGGACATTCTCCATACCCAATAACTGTGTATAGAAAAAAACGGAATTATGTGCTGCCTTTAGAAGCAGTATATGTAATGAGTAAATATAGATATTATTGACACTCTGATAAAAAATATAGTGATTGACTTGTAATTAGGTTATAATTCTCGCTCAATAAAATAGGGAGGAAAAAGTGTTGATATATACATGCTGTGAAAAACTGGCTTTTCCAGCTCTAAGATTTTGTTGCCATTTAAATCAATTTCTAGAGATAAATTTCGCCTGTACTTTAGATATCAGTACAGTTCAAAGATTTAGAACTAGCATTCTTCATTTTTGCCTTTAAAAACACAACATGCTTATGAGCAAAATCCACTCTGAATGACTCAAATTAATCAAATAGGGTTCCTTCTTTGTAAGATGATGCATATCGCTGCACCAATCAGACAGCATCTTTTACAGCTAATTTTATGCAGGTCATTTGACTTTTCCATTAATACTCCTGGGAAAAAAGACCGACTTTCTAACCTTATTAAGAAAGCTTCTGTCAATATATAAAAGTTCTGCGCTATAAATGCCATTTTTCGGTTTATATTGTTTTTTTGCCCCTTAGATTATAATAACACATTGATATTTTAAAAATAGAAGCAAATCAAGTTTGGTACAAATAACTATGCTAATTTATTCATCAATAGCCATGTTTCTATAACATTAACAGATTTACACAGAGACTGATGTGTAGTTGACATTTCAAGTACTCTTCTTTAAAGAAGAAACCATATAATTTAGGGCTTTCATCTCATGAAGAAATATCTATACAGGAACGGGCTAGGAGTGTAACTAAAATGGGGAGTATTTAACAGAAGGTCTTGAATTCTACTGTAGAAAATTCCACTGTAGAAAAGGTTGTAGAAAGTGATACAGGGAACACATGTATATATAAAAATACTGATCTGTACACTCTGGGCATATTCCATCAACAGTCCTAAAAAACGCTATCCTACATTATATCACTATCGTAAATAACCACCAGAAATCTGCATAAAGCTCCCTAGAAGAATGAGAAACACACGCTATAACTAGCCTAGCCATCATAGTCTAGATTTTAAAATCCAACAACAAAACCAATCCTCACCAAGCTCTGCGTATGACTAGCGTCTGAACTGAGAGGATCCCTTCGGTCTTCCAGCGGCTCAATCAATCGACAGTGTGGGTCAATCTTGCGCATAGTTCTTTACACAGAGACTAAATGTTTGTCTCGTACCAGTCAAAATGGACTGACGACAGAGTGAAGCAACCCAAGTTAACGTGATTCCTTCTACCTAGCCTGCGGACTGGTTCAACAGCATGTTAAGCTTGGGGCAAGCAAAACTTTTAATTGCTTAATAGTAAATTTGTTCCATATTATAGACTAAAATTCATCTCGTCATCCAAAATTTTTATTTCACTCAGCACCTTGGGAAGAAAATGCTCCAAAGATCAGCATTTCCATTAACTTTGGCAAGCCTTGCTCTTGTGGAATGTCATCTTTCTCCTTAAGTTTGAAATTTAAGTTAGACTCAAACCACAAGATATTTTTTTTTCTTTCTGGAAAGTACCAATTGCCAGAATACAAAAGGCTACGTTTCTGTTCAATGCACCTTTCCATTCCCCTCACAGCTATAGTTACATGAGCAAAATGTAGCCATGTAAGTATTCCTGCCTTATTTTACTTCTGAAAGTTAATCCAGTGGAGAGATGGATTTGTGATGGTACAGCCCCCCTGTACTTGATATGTAACATCAGGACCAGGAGCCATTTTACTGTTTTCAGATGGGAATTGTACTCTAATCTCAACACCCACACTTGATCCATATAGATGGTCAACCATCTGTCTACATGCATGCCCAGCTGCTTGTGTAATAGGGTGTCTGCACAAACTCTAGCTCAAGGGAATTCATAGACAGTTCTTAAATTGCACGGGTGTAAGAGAAAATCATTAAGGCCAGCTGTAGTGTGAAAAAGTACTACAGTGAAATAAAACGTTGAGTAGCAAAGAACCACGCGAAAGTGAATAAAACCTCCCAAATTACACAGTATAGTGTATACCTACCATTCTCTTCTCCTTTAAGGGATTTTTTTCCTTGTTCTTGCCCCTTCAAAATTTCCTGAGTAGACAGGTGCTGCAATGGTGGCATCAAGGGCGAGTGTAAGAACTTAGGCTATGTTGAACCCTACAGGTATAGACCTCCATTGGATAGCATTTTTGGAAACTTCCATGTTAAGAGCCAGATGGATGGACAGTGCAAGGTCTTAATATGTACATAAGGTTCTGGTGTAATCAGAAGCACCTGTGGGACGTCTAGAACCAGGGTTTCTGGGAGCTGAAATGTAGTTTTGTTCCCTAACCAGTCATTCCCCCCCCCCCTACACTTGCCATACAACTTGTTCTGGGCTCCAAACAGGTTTCTCTGGCCTTCTGCCTTCCCAATTTGATTGCTGCTGTTCCCTGCTCTGATAGGGGAAAGGCTGTGGCTCAATGGTAGAATATCTCTCTCTCATACAGAAAATTCCAGGTTCAATCCTGGCATTTTCAGAATGCCTGGGAAGACTGGCAGATGTTCTTACTAGGTAGATCACAATCTTTTTTATATGGGCAGATACGGACCTATAAATTTCTTATTACATTCTGGCCAAGCAGAGATAACAGGGATAGGCATACTGGAAACATTAAGCAACCCTTGACGTCTGATACAGGATTAAGATTCCCTGGTATTCTAAACTAGCCTGTTCCTAGAACAACTTCAAACAGACTGTCATCCCAAATCAAAAGTGTTTAGGTGACAATAAATTAGGCAGCATACCATATATGGTCACTTTCTTCATCCAGTTTGACAATCCTGTTGTTTTTAAGCCATAGCATATGGTCACTGCAGTCAACCTACAGAACAATAGATTACCAAAGAAGGTTCTGTATCATGCTTTGCATAGCCTGGAGATATTCCAGCGTTTGTAAAATATCCTTTGATGCAAATACCCACAAGATAGGGAGAAGAAATACTTGAGATGGAACATACTATTATGCTCTTCAATATGCTTCATTCTCCCCCAGAAGAATGCTGATCTGTCTATACTAAAAACTAAAAGAAACTTCAGTTGTCCCAATCCTAGAAGAGGAAAAGGCAAGAGAAACTTTACAGTTCTTTAGATGATCTTAGTTTAAAAGATTCAAAATTACAAATTTTTAAGGAGACATTAGAGTATGTTTGAATGAAGCAACTTCCAAGATTCCATTTTTTAACATGTGGTTAATAAAGGGAAATGATTAAAATATCCCACCAGTCTTTCCTCAAAGAGGTTTTAAATTAGTGTCACTGTGAAAAGACTGAAGGACACCTCAAATGTAGATACAGATTTTCCTATCCAATATTACACAATTACAGAGCTATATAGATTACACAGTTCCTTTTATACTGTGCTTAAAATCGGAGTCTAAATGTATGCTGATTCCAGCTCTATAACACACATGGTTGAAATAAAACCTGTACTGGCAGCAAACAATGGGCGAAAACGCATGGTCACTTTAGCCTCCTTTATTCCCTGTTTCAGCCAGGATTCAGCCAGGATCGAACGCATGCGTTTCGCAGAAAGTGCGTTCGATCCTGGCTGAATCCTGGCTGAAACAGGGAATAAAGGAGGCTAAAGTGACCATGCGTTTTCGCCCAATGTATCAGTGTGAGAAGTTCCCCCTTCGCCCAATCAAATTATGTTATTTTAAAGCTCTGCCCAGAACTGAGAATAGTGAAAACAACAGGCACAGCACAAAGGCTCTGTGGCACTGTACAAAATGTATTTAAGTAGATTTGTTTTTGCACTGACACAGAAGAATATTGTCTGACCCTTTCAGACCACATTTCTTTTCCTCGATAAATATCGTGTTCATTTGTTGTGCAAGATTCAGGCATCTCTTGTGCAAGATTCAGGCATCTCTTCTCAATATTTGTAAGCACGGGTTCCCGCCTTTTCGGGAGCCTTTGTTGCTGCCCCGGGGAAGGAGGAACGGCCGCAGGCGAAGGGGTGGGGGATCGGGGCCAGCCAACCGACGCGTGCGCGCGTGTGGAGCCTGGCCCGCTCTGCCCGGTTACAGCCCCCTCATTGGTCAGATCTGGGAGGATCTTGACCAATGAGGGCGGAGGGCGGGAGCTGGGTGGAGGCGTGGCTAGCCCCCCCAAGTGTATATAAAGGGGGAAGGGGCCCGCCCACAGCTCACTCCGTTTTCTTGCAAAAGATGGAACAGGCTGGTTGAGTGGAGCATTGGTCGTGGATACTGAGCGGACAAGGTATAGAGAGAGGGTTTATTGTGAGCGTGAACGGAGTCAATGTCAGAGCGGACAAGCACAGAGAGAAGGTTTTATCGGAGCGGACAAGTCTAGAGAGAGAAGAGAGAGAAGAGTACGAAGGGGTGGGGATTTGCTAGTAGTCATGTTAGAGCGTTGACAGGGGAAGAGGGGGGATGGCTTGCAGCCAGGTGGCCCACAGGGTTCGTGTTGTGACTCAGCCGCGTGGGTGCTAACAGTACTGGGCAAGCCGCTAACTGCGCTAGGCAGGCCGCCCTGACAGCCTTGTCCGGCCTTTCCCTCTTCCCAACCCCTCCGTCAGCAATATTTCTGGGGGTTGTTTGTTTTAGCTGCGCTGGGCAGGCCGCTAACTGCGCTGGGCAAGCCGCCCGGACGGCCTTGTCCGGCCTTTTTCCCTGTTCCCAACCCCTCCGTCAGCCATTTTTCTGTGGGTTGCTTGTTTTCCTCACTAACCTCCATTGGATAATGCAGCGTTTTTCATGGCAACAAGTTTCCCTCCCTTCTTTGTTGAGCTTTGGGCAGGGAATTTGTAATCTGTCTGCTCCTCCTATTGGAGGCAGCTAAGCATTACCGCTCCTCCTATTGGAGGCGGATGGAGTTCTTCACCCCCCCTTTTTTCACATGTTGGTGCATGTGTGCTGCAAAAAAAAAAAAAAAGATAGCAGTGCAGGGGAATTTTACTCTGTCTGCTCCTCCTATTGGAGGCTGCTAAGGGTTACAGCTCCTCCTATTGGAGTTCTTCACACCCCCTTTTTTCATATATTGGGGCATGGGTGCTGCGCAAATAATTAGCAGTGCAATACAAAAGCAATTACAACGTCTGAAGTTATTGCTTGCCAGTGAGTCAAAAGCAATTACAACGTCTGAAGTTATTGCTTGCCAGTGAGTCAAAAGCAATTACAACATCTGAAGTTATTGCTTGCCAGTGATTCAAAGCACATTGGCTCTTGTGGTCAACTCACATATAGCTGCCTATCACAGCTGGGTTCTTTTCGCTTTAATTGATTTGCCAGGAAATACCAGGGGGCAGAAGCTCGTATTTAAACCTTATCTAATTCACAGATTTGGCACTCTGGGATAGTCAGCTGCAATCAATGCTTATCTGGCAGGCACCATAGGATCTTTAGTACTAGCTTGCCAGTGTTATCGCATATCTCCTTGCTATTCCCGCTAACCGCTCCTAGGGGACATATATATACGTATTCATTATCAGCATGCCCCCAAAACGCAAGGATGCTTCTCAGAGGCATAGTTCTGCCCCGCAGATCAAGGTTCGGGCTGGGGCTCAGAGATGCTCCAGGGCTACATGGGCCCCTGCTGGGCGGCAAACCCAACTGTAACACACCAGCTGGGCGCACAAGCAGTGGGGTCGGGGGTGCTGGAACCAACAGGGCTGGACGGGCTGCTTCTGATGCCGCCCAGGCAACTCATACTGGAAGGACAAAATCGTAAAGGCCATGGCCACAGGCCGTTTGGCCATGCATAAAGCAAAGGTTAACTCACATGCTGCCGGGTTGAAGGACATTACTTAAGCTGTCCAGCAGCTCTCTGATAAGATTAATGAGTGGAATGCCCAGCAGCTAGAGAGCGATGCTATCCCTGGCCCCAATGGGCTAACCACTTATTGAGGCCGCCCTACAAACGCGCAAGGGAGGGCAGGGATTTTCCCTCTCCTGACCACTTTAGCTCATCTCGGAGCAGTATGACCGGAGGCGACCCAGACGTGGCGGCACAGCTGTTAAGAAAAAGAGTGGAAGAGGTTGGAGAAGCGGAGGCGAGCCACAGACTCATCGTCCTCTTCATCTGACGGTGAGATATCCGACTCCAGCGTTTCACATGAAGGGGTAGATTATTACTGGCTCTCAGCAGCATATGTGCCCAGTCTATCTTCTTGGGCACTTTGGCGGCTGAAGAGGCAACCAAAAACAGTCAGGCCATGGGGAGGCTAAGGAGATGTGGGAACCGACACCAATTGACAGGGGTTTCCTTCTCCCTCACGCATGTAAGGATGGTGAAGATCTTCCTGGTACTCCCCTTCCCAGGAGGTTGAGGGAGGATATAATCAATGGCTAATACATAGATGACTTTACCCTCATAAAGCCTGAGGTGGAGGAAGGCTGGAAGTCCAGGCCTTTCTCAAAGGATAGACGGAAAGAAAAGGGGGTGTGGGTTGACAGCCCCCCCTTGCGATAAGTGACTAGCAGGTTTTGCCATATTCACCAGCATGGTCGCCTCTTCCTACCCAGAGGGAGCCTGGCATCTCCTTAATCGCCAGGGCAATGCGCTTAAGGCTAGGATGGAGCCTGGCACCTCCTTAATCACCAGGGCAATGTGATTAAGGCTGGGACCTTGGCTGGCGATGCTGCTGCCATAGTTTACGACAAGGCCTTCCGAATGCGGGCTTAAAAAAAATGAGAGGTCCCGCTGGGACCTCATTGATGGCAATTTATGGCTGTTAAGGGTCGACCCGCATATGATGAAGCCCAGGACTGAGGTTACCCAGCCTTTATGGACTAACAAACTTCATAGGGATCCTGACAGATGTTTCTGCCGGAATTATGGTGTGGGAAAACTGCCAACATAAAACCTGCAAATATGATCACTGCTGCGAAGTTTGTTTTGGCCCCCATCCCCGTTCTACATACCTGATGTGGTAGCTCAAAATTAAGAAGGTATTAGAGCTAGGCAGAATTTCAGGTCCCTTTACCTACCACCTATCCCCTATCTGAGGGTATCCCCGTAGGGGGCGGTGCCTAAAAAGGCCCCTGGGGAGGTCAGGTCGATACACCACCTTTCATACCGAGGGGCTTTCCGTCAACGATGGGATTCCAAAAGACTTGTTAACAGTAAATATTCCTCATTCGACCATGCACTGTGTTTAGTAAGGTCCTACGGACCCTCCACTTTGCTAGCAAAATGTGGCATTCAGTCAACCTTCAGGTCACTTCCAGTACACCCGGAAGATTGTTTGCAGGGTCTTCATTTGGGGGTTCCAGAAAAGCAGAGGGTCCCCCCCCCCCAATCCTTACATTTCGGGCATTCAGATTGATACCGTCAGTGAGACTTCCAGGTTAGACTTCCAGGTTACTGGAAGTGAAACTCCTGGCCCACGGGCTTTGTTATCTTTGGTCTCTATTAAAGAAAAATGCACCTTGAAAGAGAGGCAGTCTCTAATCTGTCACTTAATTTTTGCCATGAGGGGTGTAAAAGCCCCACACCATCGCATCAGGGAATCCAAAGGTGTAAAAGAGGACATTAAAACTTGGCTTCAGTTCCTTGAGCAGTATCCCCCTGGCAACACAATCTTAATGTGGGACTGGATTTACAGGTCCAATCTGCTGCTGCTGGCAGCATCGGTTGGGGCTTATTTTAATGGGCAGTGGTTTGCACAGTGATGGCCTGGTTGTTGGCATATGGCAGTGCTGCGCACTACATTGAGCGTCTTAACACCGGCAAGGCCAGCATGTGACCAGTAACAGAAGCAATGGAACTTCGTTACTTAGCTCATTTAAAAGACTATGGTTACGCTGCCAGGACTATCGGAGTTCACATGGCAGCCATTTCCTTTTTTCAAAGCTTATGGTTTCAATGACCCATGCGCATCCTTTCGAGCCAAGAGGGCTGTCAAGGGCTAACAATGTGAGGCACCATCCATCAGAGACCCCAGCAGGCCAGTTATGTTGAATATGTTGGCTGGAATGGTTCACCTGCTGCCTTTTGTTTACAATTCTCTCTACGAATCCATCTTATCTTTGGGGCTTTTAGGATCAGGGACCCCTGTGCTCAATCCCATCACAATTTGGCTGGCAGGGCTTTGCCATTGGGGGATATACACCTTCACAGGTTGGCACTGGCAATGGTCATTAGACGGTTTAAGACTGACCAGTCTGTAAAAGGGATGTGCGTCCGGCAAAACGCTGCAACCACTGTAAGGCCATGCCGGGCAAGGCAGTGAAGAGATTTCTAGTTGTTAGGCCGCACACAGAGGGGTACTTTCTGATACATGCTGACCGCACGCTGCTGACTCGTTACCAGTTCATCTGTGTCTTTGAGGCTACAATCAGCTCTCTGCATTTTGCCCCGTCAGAATTTAGCGGTCACTCCTTTCGTATAGGAGCGGCCACGCAAGCGGCCTGAGAGGGCATCATTCCTTGTCAGATACAAGCCATCGGACGATGGCATTCTGCGTCATATAAATCATTTGTCAGGCCTGACCGTGTTTTCTTTTAGCTGTGCTCTGAGTTTTCAGGACCATGGCGGACAGTGTGGATCGTGGGCTCCGAGTTTCAGGACCATGGCGGATCCAGTAAGGATGTCAGCCAGGCTGGAAGAGAAATGCTGAAAGAAATAGCATGGAAGAAGGTAAGATGTATGTGTGAGGTGGAGGGGATGGTTAGATCACCTGAGTTCATTTTTGTAAAAACCATACCCCCCTATCCATCTGTGAATACTTTCGTTCACCTGCACAAAATATGAAAGGAAGGGTCCTGTGGAAGAGGGCTGAAGTCTCTAAGAATTTCAGCTCAGTTGCAGGGTGCAAAAGAATTATAGCCTGAAATGTCTTCCCTGTTGAAACCAATGGAAACAACTATAGTATTTAACCATGCAGTCCTTAGTGGGATGGTGGTGGTTCCACGGTGGCTGGAAGCAGTGGAGTTGCGCTGTCTCTAGAGCAGGTTGGTGTCAGCACAGCAAGCCAAAGAAAGGTTTTAAAAAGATGTTTTTTTAAAGCCCCATGAAACTCTCCATACTGTACCACGAGGCTGCGCCTGTGCGCCCTAAATTTTGTAGGCATATCTTCATGCCTGCAATATGGCACATTTTAAGCTTGAAAGGGGTAAGGAAGCTTCCAAAAGGCAGTTCCATTCCTGGGCATGCCCCCTAGATCACCGGCGAGGGGAAGATACACCAGGGAAACACAGGTGGGAGGCTGCGCCGGCATCCAAAAGCCTTGCTGCTGCAGTGGTCCAGGGGGGCGGCATAAGTTGCCCTACACTGACATCTGTGCCAGTTTGCATGGCACAAGTGGCACGTATGCCAGCGTAGGGGTCACACCAGCTCCTATAAGCATTCTCCCCCCTTAGGAATGGCTGTAGTACAA
Organism: Euleptes europaea; assembly: GCF_029931775.1. Lineage (NCBI taxonomy): Eukaryota > Metazoa > Chordata > Lepidosauria > Squamata > Sphaerodactylidae > Euleptes > Euleptes europaea. The sequence continues at coordinate 59,807,629 of NC_079316.1, read as the reverse complement.
CCAGCTTTACTTCTAATGTTAAAAAACTTTAACTTTCATTTTTTTAAAAAGTGACATATGACCGTGCTCTGAACCTGATTTTTTAAAACACCAACAGTAGCTGAAACTTCTGAACAGTCACACGTACAGTAGATTATAGTAATATGTCTGTGTATAATTGCATGTGTGGCTGCAAAAGTTATCAAATTATACTTATCATTTTAAAGGATAGTATTTTAAAAATTATAATGAAAAGGTTATCTATTAATTTCAGTTATTGTAATAGTTACTAGCGTATTTTTTTAATCAAGACTTCAGTTATGTGCCAAGAGTTTCACTATATTGCCCTCAAGTGGACTTAATACTAAATAACAACTGAAGGTATAGGGGTGGGGGTTTCTGGTCAACATTAGTTTTGCCTGTGCTCTGGGAAAGTTGTTCAACAAAAAGCTGTTTTATTAAGAAAAAATTAAACTCAACCAAGACATGATCTTGGAGCATTTTATCTGAAGCCTAATTTAAAACAGAAAGCATATCAGATATTCAAGGCTTCATGAAGATTTGCCAATGAATAAACATACAAGGTATCTTCACCCATATTCAATAAAGTTTTAAAATTAAACTGTTTTAAATAATGATTAAAGTGTAACTAGGCCTTTCAACAGGCAATGGCATCTCCAGTTAAAGAATCTCAAGATACAAAGTGATGAGTGATGTCCAAAAACTGACAAGTCACAGTAAGCAGTACTGAGCTAGACTGACCTATAGACTGAGTCAGTATAAGGCATCTTCTTGTGTGAATTGTCTTTGTTAACCTTCATCCACACTGTACGCTTTTAAACTAGATTTTACAACTTACTAAAATATATACATCTAGAAGTCTTAACACTGATAGCTCTGTTCTTTTGTTTATATGGCAACATTATGAGTTCCAGTAGCCATTCTGGTTCCAGATAATAACAGTGTCAAAAGAATATGTAAAATAACACCTTTAACTGACATAAACACCTTGGGATCAGCACAATTGAAGAACTGCCTTCACTTTATTATCCTGCCTGTCAACTAAAACCTTTGTCTCAAGACCTATTCACCTACAGAAGGGAGGTGGGTGGCAACCAGAGACACGGCTTTTTTGGAGGTGGGTATCTACTCCCATATGAACCTACCTGACCACTCTGTTCATCTTCAAATGCCATGCTTTAGGTGTCCCAGCCATCTGAGGCTAGATGTCTGGCAACCCGAGAAAGAGTCTTCTTGGTCGTGCTGCCAGAGATTCACCTGTTTCTCTTGATCACTGTCTTGTGAAAGTGGCTGTAGACTTGGGGGGGGGGGTGTTCCCTCACTAACTCTTATTAGCCCTCTTCCTTGTTTGTGCGCATTTTATATGAGATGTTTTAATGTTCGCCACCTTGGAGACCCTGAATTGGGTAGAAAGGCAGCATAGAAATCTTTTAAATAAATAAATCATTGTGGAATGCTCTTCTTTTAGAAGTCCACTGAGCACTAGGAAAAGACAATTTCATTTGCCCAGGCTCCTGGCTGACATTTCCTAATTGGTTTTATTCAATGCGATTTTGCCTACAGTGTTACCTGTAGCACTGTTCTTACATGACTGTCCATGTTTTTATGCTGCTAATCTGCTTTATACTATCTTTATATTGGTTTTATGGTGTTTTAAGCCATTTTTTTCGCTGCTTACTGATATTAAATTCATTATTTTTAGCATTTTATTGTTTTACCATTTTAATCGGGTTACCTCGAGCAAATTTCTGGAAAGGCAGCTAAGAAATAATGCAAGTAAGTAAATACAATACAATAAATAGAGATTGGATGAACTTATGGTAAGAGTTCAGAGTTTGTGGTAGGTCAGGAAGTGATATATAGAAAACCTTTCTTCTTTTTCTAACACGGTGACAAGAATAATTTGGTTGTTAAAAGAAAAAGAATAGAAATGCATGTCTATGTCTCAAGATTGGTTCACTCTAACTGGTGGCTCTAACATGAGCACTTTAGGTGTAAACGTCTTAAGGGCACACAGTTTGAGATGCACAGGTGCTGACTGTATTTAAGGGCTGCAGATACAACGGGCATTAATTGTATGAATGTTCACATAATTTTTTTCAAGAAAAAATGACAAATACTGGCAAGGAATCCCTGCCAATGTTGTTCTGTATTTAACTATTTGCTTTTCTCCCCTAATTTTATTTAGTTTCCTTACAGCTGCAGGACTGATGGGCATACCTACACTGCTTTTAAAAGGACGATGGAAATCTATATTGATAATAGCAGAGGGACCACACAGCTATAATAGCAGAGGGACCACACAGCTATAAATGGAAGTGTAGGGAGTGGGCCAAGGGCAGATGACCAGCAGTACAGAATTAATCTTTTGAAGGTAACAGAAAGGGAATTCTGAAGAACTGAGGCAGTGGTAGTAAACCATTAGAGCATCTACTTCACAGAAAACAGTAAGAACCTTGATAGAGAAGATGAACTGATAACTGCATTGGTAAGAGAAGTTTAATCAGTAGCCACCATCAGTGAATTGGCATTTTTTATTTTCTGAAGTTCAAATAATGTCTCATGTTGGCCTGAAGGATCACATCCTGCCACAACTTAGAAACCTGGTTAAAACTTGTCTTTTTGCCTGTTTTTTTTTTTTTTTACTGTAATTTTACGTTCCCTTCATTGAAGGCATCCAAAAAGCAAGTATTCTCCATTTCCCTGCATGCATGGCAGAAATTACAGAAGCATTCACATGTTTTATGGAGCATCAACATGGGAGTTTTTGCATACCTTCTTCCATCAGCTGCCATTCTATGACAATCTATCAGCCTGATTTTGATTGATTTCATCATTGTTTTTATCTTTGTGTAAGCCACTTCAAGCAAGTATGTGGAGAAGCGGCCTCTTGAAGTTATGCCTTAAATCCTAGCAGCATGAATGTTTCTGCAGCTACTCTATTCTGGGGTCTGATCTTGATCCTACATCCTCTAAAGAAGAAATCAAGTGTGAAGTATCTAGGTTCACAAAAATCATATCTATCATGTGTGGAGTGAATTCTGCTAATTTCTTTGCAAGGGGGCTTGTGCGATTATGTGCAAAGAAAAAATGTAGTTGAGGCACACTTTTACTGCTAGGCAACTGAAGCACACACATATTACAAACAAAAAATGCTACGGAGAGGCAAGTGAGTACAAAGCATATTCTGTCACCAAAAGCTGTACTTTAAGGAAAGTTAAAAACAGAAGAGGGGAGAAGTTCCAACCCAGAATAGACTAGGTAATCAGGAAAGGCTGAAAAAAGAAAAAAATGTATAGAATTAACACTGTCAATTTTTTTTTAAGCTAAGATTACTTGCATAAAATACATGTAAACCATGGTCATAGGAATGATGTTTGAAACTGTGTGGCATTCCCTTGTATTTTTTTGCCGTCTAATCACAGCTGACTTATGACGATCCCGTAGGGTTTTCAAGGCAAGAGACGTTCAGTTGCCTGCCTCTCCATCATGACCCTGGAGTTCCTTGGAGGTCTCCCATCCAAATACTAGCCAGGGTCTACCCTGCTTAGTTTCTGAGATCTAATGAGATCAGGCTAGCCTGGGCTAACCAAGTCAGGGCTTCCCTTGTATACAAATGCAATTTTACTAAAAAGGCTTTATACACTAGGGGAAAGTAAATATATATGTAACCAAAGGTTGTTTTTTTTATATATATGTTATTTCATTAAACCTTTTGGATTATAATTTTACTTTTTTTTGGAACTGACAGTGTTAACTCTATACATAGATTTTCCCCTCTTCGTTGTTTACCCATTAAGAACAAATCACCACTAGATGGAGATATCTGACTAAGGCAATGCTAAATAATTAAGTTGGGGGGAGTGCACACTAGAATTTATACAAAAGAAGAAGTTGGGACAGACAGAGGAGAGGAAATGGAGAGGGATAATATAACAGTAACATTTTCTCTATTATTTTTTACTAATCTGCAATATCTGTCTCCTGGTTGCCCAAAGCCTCTTCTCATCCCTTTAGTATCCTTTCAGATGGTCTGCCTTCCTATGCAAACAAATAAGTAATTCATGGATTATCCACATATTTTGTTAAGAAATGTATGGCTTCCAAAGAAGTAGGAAGAATATTTCAGCATCTTAGATTATATGGAAACAGCATATCCATCAAATGCCAGTTAGAAAATCCTTACAAAGACCACTAAACATTTACATTTATGTTGTGCTGATTTTCATTCAATTGCTTCCATATATTACCAATGAATTCTAATGTACACTGTGCATTTCAAGGAAAGAACAAGAGAAACAAACACACAAGTTCCAATTCATGGAAGAAATGAAAAGACAAAATTCCTTCACATGACTCATAAAGAAAACCATTCACAGCAAGAAGAGGTTGCATACCAGTATATTTGACGGGGTGTAAAATTCACTTGAAATAAATAAATGCATTATCAGAAACAATCCTCATTTAAGAGTGTTCATGTAGATACAAAAGTGGCACTGTGATCAGCAATATTCTCAAGAAATACTCAGATTTTATTTTCAGAAATCTGAATAAGATCTAATACACTTAGGAAACATGAAACATCTCCTTACAGTTACCAAAATAACAAAGTTAGGACTGATCTAGACAATCAGCTGCAAGTAATTTAGGATATGCCGGATAATCTTGCATGGCCCGATTTAAAGACAATATCCAGTCTACACACAGCAGATGGCAGCAGAACCGTGATGAAGGGCTAGGGATGGAGAATAAGTCTGATGCCCTTATCCCAATGGGCATTGACAGAAACTACTTCCACATGGAGGTTTTGCTCCAGCTTGGTATCCAAATCAAACAGGGTTTTTGGAGCATCTAGACAACATTGTCTTTTAATCTATCATTTTCTGTGTTTCCCCCTCACTTTGCTGTAACCCTTCCCAACCCTAGTCTGGCATGATCTTTTGGAAAGATCGAAGTGTGTTTGTATGCCATGTGAATAGGAAGGTCTGCATTTTTGCAGGTCCTACCCACACTGGCACAATTTTCTTTCCTCACCCTCTCATGGCTGCCCCTCCCCCACTGGATGACTTTTTCAAGCTTTTTTGAAAAATGGGCAATTGACATATCACTATAGAGTTATCAAGTTGTAACTAGAGAGCCAGTGTAGTGGTTAAGAGTTTCAGAGACCCAGGTTTGAATCCCCACTCGTGCCATGGAAGCTTGCTGGGTGACCTTGGCCCAGGCATATACTCTCAGCCTAACCTACCTCACAGGGTTGTTTTGAGGATAAAATGGAGGCGAGGAGAATGATGTAAGCTGCTTGGGGTCCTCATTGCAGGGAAAGGCGGGGTATAAATGAATTAAATAAATACATAAATAAGCTATCGGTCTACTAGTACACAGATTTCATTTTAGCAGATTGTTATAACATAATGGTATGTCAATTGCGGATTTTTTAAAAAGCTCCCAACGCCCTCAGGTAGCAAGGGGATGTCAGCCATAGGGGGATGCAGCAAAGGAAGTGCAAGGAAAACTGCCATATGGTTGTTCTGTTATCACCATGAATGCCTCTGAATTCACAGTAGCAATGAAAGTGATACAGAAAATCGCATACAGGAAAGGGAGGCTGTCTGTAAAGTAATGTGGCATAAGAGCTAAAGCTGACTAGTTTCAATGAAAAGTATTAAAATCTCTTATGTTTTCATGAAAGTAAAAAGAGCCCTTTGGTTCTTGTAGGTTATCCGGGCTGTGTAACCGTGGTCTTGGTATTTTCTTTCCTGACGTTTCGCCAGCAGCTGTGGCAGGCATCTTCAGAGGAGTAACACTGAAGTAACTCCTCTGAAGATGCCTGCCACAGCTGCTGGCAAAACGTCAGGAAAGAAAATACCAAGACCACGGTTACACAGCCCAGATAACCTACAAGAACCAATGAACTCTGACCGTGAAAGCCTTCGACAATAAAAAGAGCCCTGCTTGATCAAAACAAGGTTTAATCTAGCCTGTTTCCAGTACAAGCAGACCAGTGCCTCCAGGAAACCTAACATCCAGGCATGAAAGCAACAGCTGGCTCCTGTTATTATTCCTTAGCACCTGGTAGCCACTGCACATCAACGTTAATTACATTGTTAATAACTAGTAGCCATACAGTGATCTATCATACACAAATTTGTAGTTTTAAAACATTTAAGCTAATGGCCATCACCATACTGTGTGACAATGGATTCCTTGAGAAATATGGATTCGGTGAAACAACACTTTTTTCTGTCTATTCTGAACCTGCAGCTGATAATTTTATTAAGTGATTTCAAATTATAACATTACAAGCAGGAACTCGCAAGGACTCTTCCCTTTTCCTTCTCTCCTTCCCACCCAACAGCCAACCTACATTGATCTGCCCCTCGGTTTACAGCTTTCCCTCTCATCCCCCCCAGCAGCTTCTGCCTAGGAAACCTATGGCCCAGTTGTGTGGTGCTGGCCTTGCGAGTTCCTGCTTGTAATGTTATAATTTGAAATCACTTAATAAAATTATCAGCTGCAGATTCAGAATAGACAGAAAAAAGTGTTGTTTCACCAAATTTTCAGAGTAGCTATATGGGACTCTCCTTGCAAGAACCCCCAAGTTTGGTAAAGATTGTATTTATCTCTATGGAGGCATAGGGCGAACTTTCCCACTGCTTAAAGCCCGGCTTCTCCATTGAGATACATTGCAAAGATCACACTAAAGAATCTGAACACAGCCACTTGCCAATGCTTTTCAATGGAGGAGGATGGAGGCAACCCCTTCCAGACCCCATAACTCCGGACCCCCTGACCCAATCTTTACCAAACTTGGGGGTTCTTGCAAGGAGAGTCCCTTCTAGCTACCCTGAAAACCTGGGACCTCTATCTGCAAAAATGCCCCCCAGGAGCCACGAAAAGCCCCCATAGGGTTTAAATGGCCGAATTTAAAGCCGAATTCCTACCTTTACTGGTATGGGAAATTTGGCATTCAGGTTTTCCCAGGGGAGGGAGGCCAATAAACCCAAACCTGAATTTTACTGATTTTTCCCCCAAACAACCCTACCCAGCAGCTAGAGACCAAGGAACTAAATCTCCAGCCCTCCTGGGGCTAGGTAAAGAAGTCAGCCCTACAAGGTGGTACACTTTCAAGTTGAGTTCCCAAAAACAATTACTGTCGTACCTGTAGCCAACAAGGGCCAAAGTACTGGGTCCAGATTGAAGCCCCCAAAACCACCACAAAATATAATTGATAAGGTTTAAGCTCAGTATCAAAGAAAAGTTCAAAGAGAAGCTCCCAGAGATGCTTACTGTGTGGTAGATGAAAAGGAAATGAGCATAAGTGCAATTCCTCCCCTTTGGGCATATACGGTGTAGCATACTGAGGGGAAGGGAATTTTTGCACCTTTTTTGTAGCTCTTGAAGTTACTGAGATGGAGCAAAACACATCAGTGTGATGCAGAGACCACTAAGAAGTAACTTATTGTTCTATCAACCACTTGTTACTTGGTAATTGGGTTTGGGTGCTGATGTACTTGTTCTTATGGTTCTTCCTCAGCTGAAAATGGAGCACAAAATCTTTTAAACACCAGATGAACCTAACTTTATCAAACTACAATCCAAAAAAAGTATGACATTAAAAACAGAGTTTTAATTGCAGCTGTAAAAACTGACACATACAAAGACTAAAGTGGGGGGTTCCTTGGGGTTGATGTCATCTGTCAAACAGCAATACAAAAATAAGAAGCAAGTAAGTTGTATAATTTATTCAATAACTTGCAAAATTTCAGACTGCCCACTCAACTATGTGCCTCCTACACCTTCCAAGCTCTTGTAAAGTTATGATTTTCACATTCTTGGGCACATGTTTTACATTTGCTGCCAAATATTGAAATTATCTTGCACACATTCAGAATCAGAGGCTTTTTCAAATACAGCACAAATATATTTGTTCTGTTGGTAGTATTTTTTTCCCAAAACAAAACCTCAGTATCTCCATTTTAGACCACTTGAGAATGAAAAAATATTATTTACAAGCAGTAGACCTGCAAGGATTTGCAGGGGGCATCTCATTTCCTCCTGTATCCCCCTCCTCTGCTATTTCCTCTTTCCCTTCCCTGATAGCCACCAAAGCCTCTACCTTTTTTCAGCTTCCTTCGGTCCTTTCTATCCACAAGCCAACCAATATTTATCCGCCCCCTTATCTTTTCCCTCATTCCCTCCCCCTGAAAGTCTGTCCCCAGAAAAAGTCTGGCTGAGTTGTGCAGTGGGCACTACAAGGCAGTCTCAGTTGCACGGTGGCTGCTGGGCCAGGCCTAGATGCATGGTAGCTGCCAATGTAGTTGAAATTCCACTGGTCATCTTCAGGCCTGTCTCCAGTGGGTCTTCCTTCATCAGAGGACATGACAGGGAATGGGATCTCTTCCAGGGCTCTTGTGGCCTCCAAGTTCACCTCTGCCCTCCCCAGCTTTACTTTAAAGATACAAAGACTTGGAAGGCTCAGTAATATTGTAATAGTTACCTAGCAACCTTCAAAATTGCCACGAAGAGCTCAGTGGGCATTCTTTCCTTGAAGCTACAGGCATTGTATTATTTTTGGGAAGTTTCCCCCAGTGGTTTTTTTTTTTACATTTCAGATTTTTCTGCAAACCTGGGACTTTCTTCAGGTTTGTAAACCATTCTGTACCAAGATCAATTTTGTGAATCTGTTGATCATATCCTCTATAGTGAAGTTCATAATTAGATATATTACAAGCAGGGGACCCGCAAGGACGTATTTACTTACATAAGAGCATAAGAAATGCCATGCTGGATCAGACCAAAACCCATCAAGTCCAGCAGTCTGTTCACAGTGGCCAGCCAGGTGCCTCTAGGAAGCCCACAAACAAGACAACTGCAGTAGCATTATAACAGGATCATCACGTTATTTATAGTCCGGTTTTGTGACTGGGACTCAAGGCGGATTATACAGAGTAAGTCAAATACAATCAACAAGATAGGACATTTAATAAACAGCCTTATTGAGCATGTCAGCACTTCTGGAATTTTGACAGTGGGTACTATCACCAAATGGCAGTTATACTAAACAGACCAGTCATAAAATAACTGTCATAGGAGGCAATTACAAAATGTTGGGAGGTTCCATCAGGTATCCTCTGATGGCAGCAACTGTGTTTCTAAATGGGCATTCCCTGCAGACCCAAAGATGATGCCTTCTGGGATCTTCTGAAGCATCTGCTCCAATGAACTGAAGAGAGCCAAGATTGGTACCTTGCTTTGGGGAAGAGGTGTTTTGGGGAAGAAGCAAGTTAACACCACGAAACACATCAGTGGGCATCATGGTGCCCATAGGTACCATATTAGAAATACCTAGTTTTACAGGTTCAATTTAAGGAGCTAGTTATTAAAGTTTTTCATGGCCCTGGATTAACATGTCTACAGGACTCAATAGGCTCCTCTGCATTCTCATTGCAATGTTACAAGGATTGAGAATAGTATTCAGACACATCCCTACATTTGGCCAACAACGAATATTTCTGATCCTATAATGTAATCATTGCAATGGCACATTCATGTGGGGAATCCTTTTACTACAAACGTGCTTTTTGTGGCAAGAACGATGAACTCAAAAAAGAATAGACTATAATGTAACGAAGTCATATCCAAAGCCACTCTTAACCTCATGATCCAGTACTGTCCTGCTCATGAAAGGAGTCAATCAATCGTTTATTTACAGCCCTTGGCCAGATATGAAAGAAGTAATTTCATGAGCAGAAGGCATCTTTGGATCCCACCCACAGTTAAAATCTCTGATAGCTTAAAGAACTACTACCTAGTGTTAATCAATGTGGGTTTATAATATTACACTCTAATTGCATATACGTGATATACACTAATAATCGGCTTGGTGTTCAAATTGACTGTAGACGACTTGTTCTGAAAAGGCAGGCAGATATGCCAGTATTGAAACTGATGTACACAGTTTAGAAGGTATAATCTTTCAATATGAGAAAATGAGCTAAATAAGCATATCTTCATGCTCTGTTAAGTTAGACATAGATCTGCAGACATCAAAGATAGAAGAAAACAGCTGAGTCACAGAATGCTTATAACAGATTCACTTGCTTAATGCAAATAAGCTACAAGGACTAAAATATTTTACGTGTGATATGAAACTAATACTTGCCTTCAGGGAAAGAATGCTCCTGCTACACAGACATACACAGACTTCTTGACCTTTATAATTATACCCAACTAGGATACCAGCTAGTGTGGAGTCTCTTCTATTTATAGTAACAACAAATCATTTTATCTTAGCTACTGTCTATGAGTCTGCAAGATCAGTTAACATGAACTCTGACAGATATCTTAACATTCCTAGTATAAGGTTTGTCTAATCTGAAGGCACTACCACACTCACAATGAGGAAGCTATCAAATGAATATTCAGTTCAGTGATGATTAAGAAGAGAAAAATACACAAGACAAGAATGCATGAAGAAAATTTGCTCAAAAATATAACAGCATGACTGAGAGAAGAACTAAGAACAAGAACAAGATTTCTTGTATGGCGTAAACTATTTCTAAAAGCCTGAAACTCTAATAATACAATCTTTAGCCCCATATCTAAATGGCTTAGGAGGGTGATTAAACCCTAGGCCAGAGTATCTCAAAGATATGCTGGTATGTCAGTCAAATCCCTATCAAACCTCAATCAAATAAGCCCTCTCCACACAACCCCTCATATGTTAACTGAACATGCATAAATGGTGCACTGGCCACACCCCTTGCCTATGCATGGCTCCCACCATGTGAAACAAAGACACCCACATTTCTATTTTCACAGAATGCATAAAACAGAAATGTTCAGGAGAACATTTTTATAAAGGGGCTATAACCGTAGTATAATTGAACAACTTAGAAGGATTTTTTTAATATATAAAGGACTAGAATACTCTTGCCATGTTTATTGTATATACCACCTTGCTTTTACCTTTATAATCCACTTTTTGCATTATGGTATGTTCTTGCCTTAGGCAGGTTTCTTTTTGTTGTACTGTTTTCCCTGTAAACCTAGTACTACTGCATTATTTATTGAATATCATGCTGTCTGATCAAATTATTGGTTTTTTAAAAAATATTTTGTAATCCACTTTGAGACTCAGCGAGAAAGACAGGGTACAAATAAAGTAAATAAATAAATACATAAAATACACCAGCTCGACACTGGCACAGCCAAGTTAGACTGTCTTAATGCATTTGTCCCCTATACTGGTATAACTTTATTGTATGCTGGTGTCAAAGATACTATACTAGTGATGGGTACTCAATATCAGTTTAAGATCAGCACAGTGATGGATGGACCAGTACAAAGCCCCAGGATTGTACAGGGAAAAGGGCACATCAGCAGAGATGTAAAGTTCCCAGAAATTTTGAATCTATGTTTAAAGAGTTTTGTTTTTTAGGAAGAAAAACAGAAATTTGAGGAAAAGACAGAATACAGGCAATACTTAATTTCTTATCAACCCTAAACATATTTTACAGCTTTCACAAAATACAATGCACTATTTGTAACTTGGTTAGCACATAAAATTGTACTATTTGGCATATTTATGTAAAGTAAAAATATAAATGCCTTAGTTTTCTACTAGCAAAATTACAATTATACTCCAAAACAGCTGCACCTTTGCACAGCCTATTTCCTAGTCTTTCAGATGGAAAAGGTGAGACTACTAAAAGCTGAAAGTTCAGAACAGAAGTAAATAAAAGGAAGTGTGTTATTTGGACAGAAACAGTCTCATACCATGACAGGAGGACTAGCACCATGTCTTGATATTGTTAAACTCTGTAACATTAAAATGTCGAACTCTTCAATTATGTATTGTCATCATATACATTATAGTTTATTAATTGAGGACCATATCAGTCACATATAAACAATACATACACCTCTGAAAACATTGTATAAATCTAGGTTATACATGGGAATTATTATCTAATGTGGTAGATTGTCTTGCATAAAAAACCTTATACAACACATACTGAGCAAGTAAAACCTTATCTTAGAAATATTCCCTGAATTCCAAAAGAGAGAAATATTTTATAGTTTTATTCAGTGCTTCCCAAGATGTCCAGGATTTTTTTTTGGACTTTTTCCCCTGGTGGGGGGGGGGGGAATCACATATCTACATATCGGGAGAAAAACAAGACTCTTATACCTTATACCTGATCAGATCTTGGTTCTTTCCCTAAGGATGGAGTAACATTATGTCAGCCAAACAGTTAATATAAATGAAACTAATCTTAGTAAACTCGATGGTCAACAAAAAAAACTAACTGGGCAGAAAGATGGGATACCAGTCTTTTAAACAGACAGAAACTGCAAGCCTCTTTTTTCTCTCTGTTGCAGATTCAGACTGACTCTGCAGCCAATCATAGTACATGACCAGCAGTACATAAACCCCAGGCAGATTATATCAAAGGACTGGCAGTATGGCATTGTGTGGTTGGGTACCCAAGGTTCAGTGGAAAAGATAAAATAATAATAGAGAAATATACTTTATTTTAAGCTGCTATATAAGAATTAAAATGATAAAACATGGCACAATGGCATCTGAAAAGGTTGATAGACTTATATCACACACCAGTTCTCTCTGCTGGGAGAGAACAGGATATCAAATAAGCTATGTTGACATTATAATAACTCAACAGGCTGCAAGTACAGATATTCAGTCTTTATTATTACAGTCCTCAACCAGTAGGTAAGTAGAGGTAGAGTATCCCTTATCCGAACTGATCCGAAAACAGGACCCTTCAAGCTGGCATGCAGGCAGATCTAAGCTGCCTGCTTTCAATGTTTCCTCTCACCTAAAAGATACAGTGTACACTGCATCACAGGTGGAGACTGAAAGCCTGCCATTGTTTGTTTGTTGTTTGTCATTCTCTTGTTTAACAGCTGACACAGGTATTCTGGTGAGATAATTACACCTTTGCTTTCTAGTGGTTCAGTGTACACCAAATTATTAAAAATATTGCTTAAAATTACATTAAGGCTGTGTGTATAAAGTGTGTATAAAACACAAACGAATTTGAGTCCCATCCCCAACATATCATGTATATGCAAAAATTCCAAAATATTCCAATATACAGAAAGATCCGAAATACGAACCACTTCAGATCCCAAGTAGTCTGGATAAGGGATACTTAACCTGTATAGTGGGACCACAGGACTGTAAGGGAACACATTGTCTTCAACAGAAGGTAATCAAATAGTGAAAGGGAAAATCTGAAAATAATATTTTTATAATACATTACTACTGGATACACTGAGAACTTGAAAGTCAAAATCTGAAATTAATATTTTTATGATACTTTACTAACTTGATACGAGTACTTGAAAGTCAAAATACAAATTGTTGACAAGGACTGCAGTATAACACAACAACACATCAGGGAAAGTGGTGAATCTTTTCCTTGGAAACTGGAATCAAGCCATTATCCTCAGGAAGCTGGAAAGGAAGGGATTAGCTCAATGACAGATGTCCAGGCAGAATTAGGAGGAAAAGTAGGCAATTTCTACATAGGGGGATCAGGCACAAGTAAAGAAGCATGAAGTGAAACACTGTAGTCCCTAAAACAAACAAATTTAAATCATCAGTCGTTTGATGGAATAATTTTGTATTTCTATAAATACATTTTTACTGAATACTATTAATTTCTCTGAACCTTAGTTGATCGAGGAATAGAAGATTTGGCTTTGCTCCGTGAATGGGTTTCACAGTGTTACAGTCTCGAAACTCTGTTGGGTGCGACTGCTTGCAGACACAGCAGATTTCCATCTGTCATCGTTATCAAGCTGTGGCTGTCAATCTCCGAAGTTTCACGGGAAGCCTGATGTTACTAGTCAGCTTAACCTACTGTGCACACGCCACAGGGCAATAAACCATAAAATTATTGTTTTTATAACAAATTGGATTTAAAATTGATTTCCCTTATTCAAGCAACAGGATTCTTAGATTCCTAAAAATGCATGACCATAACATGTATTTAAACACACATACATGGCAAATTAGGGAAGCTAATATCAAGATACATCATATTTCAAGGGACCTGCTCCACCTAAAAATGGTGAGGTAGGCTACCTAGCCATTAAGTTGTGGGTTGACCCAAATCAATGGGCACCAATGGAGAACAGGTGGGATAGGAAGAGAGACAGCATTTAGGTGTGTGAAGTCTGTATTTCATTCATGCTATTTCTGAAACACAAGCTCACTGGCCACAACTTAGGAAATTACATCATGTATTTGGCAAATATTACAGGATATAAATAACCTGGTCCAGCAAACTGTTCACAGAAAATAAATGCAAAAGGGAACTAATTTGCTTCTTAACAGTTGTCACTCTTAAACCCACAGGTCTGTCACGCCTGATATTTTAGCAAAAGGCAAGAAGCAGCAAGTAGATCGAGTCCAGTGAGGAATAAAGAATAACCAAAAATCATCCCCTGAGATTAGAGGTATTGCAGAGGTTAATTTGATACTTTGTGCAAGGCTATCAATGTGCAAACATAAATAACATGTTCTCATTCCATACACTGCAATCTTTAATATGAGCAAAGGAATAGAAAACATGCTTGCTAAGCTGTAGCACTTCACTTGATAAGACATCTAATGGCTCCCAATAATGAAAAGTATTTATTTATTTTATTTTTTCATATTTTTAATCCGCCCTCCCCGGCCAAGGGCGGGCTCAGAGCGGATAACAACAATAAAAAACAAGGTATAACAATAAAACTTTCACAACATTTAAAACCGTAATATCATTCCCAAGTATTAAAAGACGGTTGCTGTACCATAGAGCTCGCAGTAGCAAGAACTGCCAAACAAAACAAGCTAGTCAGCTATTCCCCCCATAATGTCAGTTGTATAAAAGAAAGGCAGGGGGAGGCCAGCACTGATATCACCTGCGGCTGTCCTCAGTTGTAGGCCTGGTGGAATAGCTCTGTCTTACAGGCCCTGTGGAACTCTTTCAGGTCCCGCAGGACCCCGATGTTACTAGGCAGAGCATTCCACCAGGCAGGAGCCAGGTTCGAAAAGGCCCTTGCTCTAGTCGAGGACAGTTGCGCACTCTTGGGGCAGGGGACCACCAACAGATTGTTATAAGCAGATTGTTATCAGCTATCCACTTCCCACCTAAGAATTCTTTTCAATGTCCTCATTTCATTATATTTATTATACATACACATAAAAATGTACCCTTAAAAATTGTGTGAGGAAGTGACAAAGCATATTTACAAATACATGTATCATAGAAGCACAGTCATCAAGCAGCCATGATTTTCTGCAGTTCCCCATCGAATGAACTCTTGGTGGCAAACCCAGGTTCTCTCTGCAAGCTGGGTGAAACAGCCCTAGCCTACCTTCACCTCAGCCCCCCCTCCATATAATTTATTTAAATTAGTTTGTGCCACTTGCGTTTCTCTTTGTATGTCTGCAGCCCAAAGCAAAAACCATGCTGTCATTTTTACTGAGTCACTCAAAACCACAACCAGTGTGGTTGCACTGATCAGTATGTAATTACTCATATGACGTCATCTTCAGGACTCAGACCTATGGAGCAAATGACCATTAATCCAAATAACTGTGCTACAAAGCATCATTTGTCAAGCCTCATTCTTTATAATCTAGTGATCTGAGAACAGCAGAAGTAATCCTGTGGAGACTGCTGTGATATCAAGCCAGGGCACTGGCCCACATATCTGTCAACAGCGGCTTCTTACCTCATCTGGATCACATGATCTTTCACTTTAAGATACTGTGTAAATGGGGATGCTAGAGTGAGCCTGGTATAAATCCTTCAACAGCAGGGTCATTAGGCTAATAAAGCATTAAGTACAACATTTCTTTTCTACTAGGCACTTTGAGAAATATTGTTAAGTACTGTAATAACAACAACAAAAAGTCTTAGAAAGTAGTATGGTGGAGAGGAGGGGGCAGAGAGAGGGGCTCCCTCTGCAACATGACTTGATGCCTGAACACAAATACATATGATGGCACATTATACAATACACACTTTTTGTGTAGGTAACAGAGGGAGAACGACCATTTACTCTCCCCTTTCAGCCTACAAAGACACACATACAAACACTCAGTAACTCCCCAACTTATCTGCTTCTCCCCATCGGCCCTTATGTCTTCCGCCCTTCTTAGTTTTTCAGTGGACGAGGCAACAGTAAGGAAGGGTCAAATTAGCTAAGACACTGGAAGGCATCTGAATACAATTTTAAAAACTGTTAAATAGCAGTTGTGGGGTATGCAGAGAAGATTAAACTCTTTCCCAGGCTGCCTTTTTTTTAAATCTCACACAGCCTCCACAGAAGATATCTACTCCATCGGAAGACACATGCAGACAACATATACGTAATCTGTTAGTTTTTCCTACCAGGCAAAAAAACAGTTCTTGGGGGCTATCTGAGCTTAGGAGAACAGCATAGGATGAAAGGAAAACCTCCATTCCTACCCCTGCGCTATTAACATCATCCAAGCTGGTGGGACTATTTGCCCTGAAGATCAGTTCACAGATTTTCCAGGGTCTTGTCTGGTTTAAACCAAAGATAACAAAAAAAAAAAAAAAAAAAAAATTGCAAGCATTCTGAGCCAAGAGAAGCCACTGCTGATCACCTAGGTTGGAAATCAGCTAAGTAGGCTAAACCCAGTCCAATCTTTCACCAACACTCAGCATGAGTTGCATCATTGTCTATATACTAAAAGCAAAGTTAGCCAAATAAATCCAATGACTGGAGCTGTGAACAGGCAAGACAGATCTTTGTACAAACCTGAACAATACCCCAGGCTTGTAGGAAAATGTGACATCTTAAAAAAGAAAAAGAAAAACCAAACGGGAGGTTTTAAAAACCCAACATGATAAAAGGTGACTGTAGCTTTAAGCAACAGATTCCCTCAGTGGCTGTTGCTAGGCAACCACAGTTTCCAGGCTTGGTTCTGTCAGTAAAAGGCGGGGAGAGGGGGCATGGCCCTTTCCAGGTCTGTTTTGGCCTTTGAGGGAGGACTCATTGCGGCCAGGCCTGGCTAGGGTTACCTGCTCCAGGTTGGGAAATTCCTGGAGACTTTGTGGTGGAGTCTAAGGATGGTAGGGTTTGGAGAGGCCTCAGCTGAATATAATGCCACAGAATCCAATCTCATTGTGGAGAAAGATGGGGTATAAATGAAGTAAATAGATAATAAATATGGTTGAAGATGGGAGGCAGATAAAAGATAGGTTGGTGAATGGCTGAGAAGGAGAGAATGAGACATGAAAAGGCAGGGCTGGATCTTGGGGGGTCTGGTGGAGGCACCTACCCCGGGTGCAAGGAGAGGGGGGTGCTAGCGCGGGCATGAGGTGAAGGAGCACTGCTCCACCATGGCATGGGTGCAGCTACCCACCCACAGCTCAGCTGTGTATACTGCCCGGCTGGGCCCAGCCGCTACTCTCCCTCTCTTTTTCTTTTTGCAGGGGTGGATGCTGTGCGCCCAACCCAGAACATTTGTCTCTGCCTCTGGGACCACCAGCACATGCCTGGCTCCAGCGGGGGAATGATAACCCTACATACAACTCGACCATGATGTTCCTAGGTAAAAGTTGTTGGGGGGGGGGAGGAAGCTGAAGACAGAGTGGCAAATAAAGGTATGTTGGCAGTTGAATGGGAAGGAAGCAGGAAAGGGGAGAAGATAGGCTTTTTGGGAAGGGAAAGAGAAAATAGTGGATGGGGGGAAATGAGTTGCCCCCCACAAGTCCTTGCGGGTTTCCACTTGTAAGCACCTAATATGGATAAAAGGATCAGTCTGACTTTCCATTATTTTTCTGCAAGCTTACTGAATCTGACTACTCTGTAATTTCTGTGTTCAATCATCCATTTGAAAACTGAGCTCAGAAACAATACAGATTTATAGTAAGCTGAGGGTAGTTCACAGAAGGAATTTTTATCAGCTTCCCCTTCCCTTGCAGCACATAAACTCAAACTGCTGCTGAAAGAACTGAAAGATCCTCCAGAACAATACTCATTCAGCCATGATGGCTGCAGCAACAACGACTCAGCAGGAAACACTTTTACACTCTTGCGTAGTCATGTTCAAGTTCATGGAATTTGAGTGGGCCATGATTCCAAGCACATTAAGCATATTCCAAATAACTTCTGGATTGTTTTAATTAATGATCCCCAAAATAATGCAGAGTGTGGCAGCACAAAATGCTCCCCAAGTAGAAAAAAGGAAATCATGTTCTGAATAAAAAGAGTTCTTGTGCCTGCAGAAACAGTTATCTGGACCAAAGTTCAATTTTTTAAAAACATGAATGTGTGGTAATTAGGCATTTACTCATCAGTAGTCATCTAGCTTTCCATTCATACAATAATATACTATTGTCATTATCATAAGATATTTTTCCTTAACTGATATTTGCGGATATGGCACACAATAACTTTTAATTAATCTCAGCTTTAATGTTTTTTTTTAGATATTTCTGTACCTGTCCAGGGGAAGCCCCAGCACCGCCATACCTACCAGAGGTGGAGGGCAGAGGGCCACCTGAAGCAGCCCACCTGACTGCATAAAGCAGAAATTGGCCCCACTCCTGCTGGTCAACACTGAAGGGCAGTCCATCCTCTAGGTAGGCCCACTGAAGGGCTTTCCCAAGAGGCTTGTGGCGCACCCAACCTAGCAGAGCCAGGTGAGGAACAGCCGACAAAGGGGGTGGCCTTAAGCCTTAATAGGCTGGCATCAGCTGGCTGGGGGGAGGCAGGGCAGCCATTTAAGGGAGGTGGAGAGCAAGGCTCGAGGCCAGCCTAGCTGTTAACATCTGACTGGCAATAGGTCCTGCCCGTCAACCCAGGAGGGTGGGGCGACCATTATGAAGGCAGAAAGGAGCTGGCATACCCCAGGGAGCCTCCCCTACAAGGGCCAGGAACTCAGTCCTGGGAGGACATGCTAGCCCTCCTGCCAAAGAACTGGCTATAGGGGAGGGCAGTAGACAGAGAGGAGCAAGGCCTAGGGTGCTGATAACCCCTTTAAAACATTTTCTTTCATAGACACAGCTTACTCGGGCAGTGGTAGCAGTTAGCTGCCAAAACAACTTAAAAAAAATTAGTACAGCCAATCAGATTTCCAATGGCCAATCATGACATGACACACACAGGCACCATATTGGGGAACCATGGTTTAGGATGTAGATCCTCATCTTTATCTCAACAGATCTGGTAGCACTGGACATAAAATACCATAAGCAGTGCCACATGCAGTTTCTGGCACAGGTATAAAATAGCTGTGCTCCAAAACAACGAAAGATTTCATAGCATATGTCTAATTGATAGCAAACTAATAAAATACAGGGACCTACACAGCCATACGGTGCCAGTTTTCAAATTAGCAAAGCTTGTGGGGGATCAGTTTAATCATATTCAATGCTGTAACATGTCCATATTTAACAGGAGACTGTTCTCCAAGAAGATACATGGTATGTTAAATTATGCAGAAATTGCATTGTAGGATTCTATTTACAGCAAGAGACAGTACAAACTATACACAGTAGTACAGTACACAGTCCCTAACCCTTTTCCAAAGCATAATTTTCAACCATTTTGTTACATTATAGCCCTATTACCATGCCATAAAATGGGGGCCATAACAGAGAATGCACCAATATGGGCAGTTGTGACTATGCAAATGAGCAAAATCAACATCTACAGAAGGCCCTGCTCCCATGAGCAAAGCTGCTGAGGAAGAGCATAGGGAGACGGACAGTCCTTCAAATATGAGGGACCATCCAGGGCCAGGAAAGCACCACTGGGAGTGAGCAGAAAACCTCCTTCCCACGCTGAGGTCTCTATACAAATTGGGCCCTTGGGGTGCTTCTAAATGGAGTTGCTACCAGGAACTCACAGCTGCAGTATGGCTGTCAGTCCCCACGGTGAACTCATGTAAAACATCATGTCAAGCTTGGCCCTCAGATGCTAGATGTAGTGGAGAAAGGGAGTAATTCTCTTCTGCCTGCCTGCCGGCTAATTGGCCAGACACCCCGTGCCTGGCAAAGGCTGCCATATTTGCCCACGTAACACAGACTTCATTTTTGCTTGTTCCTTTTTTTTCTTTTGGAAATATAACCAGTGAATGTATTACTTTCTGCTAGGGTAGCCATCCAATAGTCTTGGACTTAGCAGTTTTAACCCACCCAAGCTCATTGTGTAAGCGCCGGCATACCAGGGAGTGAAACACAGCATTCCAAAGTGGGAGGCCTGAGGCAAAACTATCTAGCATAGCAGATTTTCAGATTATCAGGCAGGGATAGCAGAAATGTCACAGCCAGTGTTATTCCACAGAGGCACATTTATCAAAGAAGACAGCTGTTCTGAATTCACCAACTACTTGCCTGCTGGAAGGGGAACCTGATAGTAATGGCCTCTCATTGCAATGAGAGGACACACAGGAATATACATATATTGGCAAAATCCTGTATTTTGAAATATAAGATACGTTGATTTTCTGTAGGACACTTCTGTATCTGTAGTAACAATACATTTCCAAATATAAGAAAAATGGTAAGCTGCATTTTGTAAAGAAAAATATCCTTGGTTGTTGAGCTTGTATTCAGTTATTTTGAGGAGAAAAAACCCCACACTTATTCTGTAGCTACATCCTCAACAGATTTTGCAAGAAGAGCAACTCTGATTCCTTTTCTTACTATGTAAGAATTATCAATGGTACAACAAACCTTTGTTGACAAGTTTGATCAAGTAAACCAAACATGTGCTTTTCAAAGCAATTTAATTG
Organism: Euleptes europaea; assembly: GCF_029931775.1. Taxonomy (NCBI): domain Eukaryota; kingdom Metazoa; phylum Chordata; class Lepidosauria; order Squamata; family Sphaerodactylidae; genus Euleptes; species Euleptes europaea. The sequence goes on along the minus strand of NC_079316.1, from coordinate 59,786,835 downwards.
TATAAACCTTTAGAATATCAGTTGTCTGGAGATTTATATTTTAATACAAGCTGGGAGAAGAAGTGTGACCAAAATAAGATGTAACCCTAAGCACAGCTTGTGGATAAGGCACATGCAACAGAAATATGCAACTTCAACACTTGTTTATTTATTTCACTGTGCGTGACTTGGCTTGGTAACACATGCACAATGCCAGCTTATGTCCTGACTATGTATCATACCCCTTGAATACAGATGGAACAACTCCTAGGAGCATATGAAATTACTGACACAGCTGAACCACAGCAAATTCTATATCCTTTTTATTATAGCCCTTGAGAGAATAATCTTTTCCTAGTATATTGCTTGGCTCTGAAATGTATCTAACACACGTAATTTCCGTAAAATTAGTATTTTAATTAAATAACTGAACGTATACAATTTTAGATTAACTTATTTTCTTGACTTGTTGGACTTTTTCTTTTCCCCAATTAAATTCCTTGTTATAGGAGACCCAAGATTGTGTTAGTTGAATGCTATTGTATGTCGCAAACGTTATCTGATTTTATATTGCAAAAAAACATTTAGGAGTTACGCAAACCCCTAAAGAACTATCAGTCCTTCCCATAACTCAGGGCACTCCTGCTTTAATAAAAAAAACAAAAAACAGGCATGGTAGTGGAACAGTTTTTCAAGGGATACAGCATGATACATCAAGAGAGAAGAGGTAACAAAGATTTGAGTGTAGTTTACACTTTAAAATGACATTTTCAAATTTCAAACAGTTTACCTTGTAAAAACTGCTTAACTGAAATACGTATATGAGAAATAGCAATGATCTACTGTAGAAGCAAAGTTGGGTCATTTGTGTTTCTTGGCCAGTAGGAAAGGGCAAACTACTAAAGAAAAAGTCTCAATCTAAGACTTCATTCTCCAGGACTATGTCATGGTACTCCTGGTCTAGTAAGGAGCAGATGAAGGACTGGGCCATTGGATGAAATTTCGGGAGGCACAGAGGACCTTCTTCCGTTTTTACTATGACCTGTTTGTATAAGATGTGCCTCAAATGACTGTGACACAGTTGGGGGAAGCTCCAGGCAAATGTTGCTCAAGCTGAATGTTAAGTACAAGCAGCGCTATATATCTGTGTTTTTTAGCATGGGGGTAACTGGGTTTCCACTGTTGATCTAGTCAGCAATAGTATTATTTCAATTGTATACAGCATTTAAACTTTAGTACCTTGCAAATAAGTTATTTTTCCTTTTGGTAAACATTCATGATGTGTGTAATGAATTATATTGGGTTGGGACCCCATGGAAGATTACCATGGATTTTTGCTAATTCCCTCTCCTGCTGCAGATCTCACCCCTAACACTGTTTCTGGAGGTACCCTGGCCACCAGGAGCGACATCTCAAGGGGCATTTGCAGCTGATGAAAGAAGGGGAAGTCACGGAAGTCACACATTGTAAATGGAAATCCCTTCTGTCTGCAGAAATCCTTTGCGGGATTGAATTCCTTATTTTAACAGAATAATTCTTACAATAAGTATAATTAAATTAGTTTACAGTGTGCACAATTTTAATTATTTTGAAAACACATGTTTTAAAATTCAGAATATTTGTAATGGCTGGGGATAAAATACTTTGAGATGTCTGAATCATGGAATGCCACAGAAGGTTGGCTGACCACAGAGCAAATACAACATAGCCTGAAACAACTGAAGTGTTCCAAAATTCTCCTTTTCTTCTAATTTCTTCAGAACCAGTAACTATAAACACCAAAAAAATGGTTGATATGGAGACCCCCCCAAAAAAACTTTTTGCTAATGACAAACTCAGTACCCTCAAAACACTGATGTTCCATCACTACCACGGACTCCTGGAACCTGTTGCACATTCCCTATGACATTCATCACTAAACAAATGCCTTTTCTATAGGAGCCACATTACTTATTAGTGCTTCTAAAAATAATATCCACAAAAGGAATTATTCATTAATGGAAAAACATAACAAATTATTTCGTATAAAGAACAGAAAAGACATAGCTTGAAGGAAATAAAAAACCTTAATATAATTTGTCACTGAGCCACCAAAAGTTTGCATCTTTTGGCAGGCACAGAAGGAAGGAAACCGAGTTTGGAGAAGAGAGTCAATCGGGTAACATGGGAAACTCATCAAGGAATCTCATATGAAATATCACCCATTGCTATCCATAAACATGAACCTGGTTGACTATATTCAGTTACAAGAAAAGAAGCAGTATAATTAACCAGAGCATGATATGGAATGAGTAGCATGTACAATTTTATTTATGTTCTCTGCACCTGTGTTATGATCTTATATTTTAACAAGTAGGAACCTGCAAGGACTTGTGGGAGGCATCTCATTTACCCCTCCCCCACTACTTCCTCTTTCCCTTTCCTGAAAGCCCCCAAAGCCTCTCCCCTTTTCCTGCTTCCTTCTCTCCTTCTAGCGCTGTCAACCTCTAGATGAGGCCTGGAGATCTCCTGGTATCAGAACAGATCTCCCAACTCATTCCCCCATAGTTAGTGTTGCCAGGTCCAGATTGAGAAAAGTCTGGAGATTTAGGGGTAGAGCATTGAGAGGGCAAGGTTTGGGGAGGGAAGCAACCTCAACATGGTACAATGCTGTACAGACCACCCTCCAAAGCAGCCATTTTCTCCAGAAGAACTGATCTGTCATCTGGAGAGCAGTTGTAATTCCATATCATCTCCTACTAGGAGGTTAGCAAAAGCATAGCACTGTGGCTAAACCCAGATAAGCGTCTCAACTAAAAAGTAAGTATTACAGGTTACAAAGTATATATACCATTACACATGCAAGAATCCACAAGTAGTGAACTTGCTATAACAGTATATTATTGCAGACAATTCTTTTAAAGGTTGCTAACTTATGCAACCATTGCATAACTATAAAGTTGTTACTAAAAAAATGAAATTTACACATGCTAATGTTAATTTACACATGCTAATGTTAATAAACCAGTTCACAAAAGATATCACAGTACAAAAACAGCAACACAGCAAAAAATCTCAAATACAGATTGGGATTGGCGAGACAGGCATGCTGCTAATAGCCCGTTTCACTCGAAGGTTTCTTCAGTCGCTGTAACTCGCATATAACTCAAAGCTGTGTTCAGCACTGGTGCACGTATAATATTGTACAATCAATGTGTAATGTCTAGAATTAAAGAATAACATCAGCAAACCATACTGTCACACATATTACAACCCAACAATAATAAAAATAACAAAATGCCTACCACATCATCAGGAGCAGGTGATCATAATCTAAGGACAGTCACTAGCCGATCTCAAGGATACTGGCACTCACTACAATGTCACAGAAATAGAGGGAACCAGGTGAGGCTCACTAAAGTTCTTAAAGTTACAAGAAACAGGAAAGATCCAGAGAGGAAGTGAGCCCTGTGGGGGAGTGAGTTCTGAACATAAAAATAAACCTAGCTTCTTGCTGGAGCAAGATCTTCTCCACAACTTGTAAGACATGTTTTTTCTGATAAATCCAAATAACAAAAAACTGAAGATCTGTATTTGTGTGCTTGAAATAGACTGTTATAGCAAGCTCACTACTTGTGGATTCTTGGATGTGTAATGACATATATACTTTGTAACCTGTAATACTTACTTTGTTGAGCCATAATGCTACGGTCTTTATAGTTGAGACACTTATCTGGGTTTAGCCACAGGGCTGCGCTTTTGCCTACCAAGAGGTTTGGCAACCGTAGTTCCCCTGGAAGAAATGGCCACTTTAGAGGGTGAAGTCTATGGCATTATACCCCTCTGAGGTCCTTCACCTTCTCAAACCCCACCCTCCCCAGGCTCTACCCCCCCCCAAATCTCCAGGTTCTATGTAATCTGGAGTTGGAAATCACATCTCTTTCCCACCCAACAGCCAGCCTACCTCTTTCTGCCCATCTTAAGCTTTCTTTCTCTCCACCCCCACCAACCCAACAGCCTCTACCTCCACAGTGGGGACCAAAGCAGCTTACATTACTCTCCTCATTTTTATCCGGGCAGCAACCCTGTGAGGTAGGTTAGGCTGAAAGTACGTGACTAGTCCAAATCACCCAGTGAGCTTCTACAGCAAGATGGAAATTAAAACGTGAGTCTCCCAGACCCTGGCCCAAAGCTCTAAATTCTACACCACACTGGCTTTCATAGGGTGGCTGCTGTTGAACAGTAGCAAGCAGCCAGGCCTTTTTGAGTCATGCAAGCTGGGTGGTATCAAGTCACCCTCATGGAAGAAACAGGACAACGTCCACCCAATCCACTTTACTACTGCAGCTCCTATCCTCATTTCCCAGGGTCTCCAAACTCTGGAAAGTGGCTTTTCAGAGCACATTGAGCTGTAGTTGGAAAAGGAAACAGCAGCAAAAATTCCTTCTGTGGATTCTGCTGCACTCACAAAGTCCAAACCAAGTCATTCAAAAGAGGATATTTTCTGCGAGTGCAGAGCACCATGAGACCTAATTCCCTATCTACTTCCAGAGGCTCTCTAAAAACGATATATTTAAATAATATATGGCCTGATTCAGATTAATAATAGTTGATCAGTAAAGCAACACATCATTTCTGCCTAGTCCCCACATCTCTAATTTTCTGGAACCAAAGCAACTATATAAAAGCAACATTTTTACAAGTATTTTTTTAAATGAAAGGTATAATTCTTTTTCTTTTCTTTTTTTACAGATAAAATAGGCACCTCTGTTCAACAAGCAAAAATTAATATACCTGTAGTCATTGGGAATTCCTATGCATCCTTTCTCATCTCATTCCAGCAAACTGATTTGATTTGCTGCCCCGTTTTAAATACACAAGACAGTTATGATGATTCAGAGCATTTATTGTTGCTGTGCTTTTATTCTGCCTCATAATCAGGCATACAGAAGTGCAGAACAGATACCACAAAATTAAAAATTAACTCCAATATGCTGAATACGTTTACTAAGTTTGTTTAAAGCCACTAGTTAAAGTAAGTATAACCAGCTATTTATTCAATTTAATTATTATGAATTTACAATGCAAAATCTTAACTTTATGCATAATTATATAACTGACTATTGAAATGTCTGGAAAATTCCTTTATTATGCATTTAGTGAGCAACAAAGCTATCTGGCTTATGGAAATGATTTTGTACGAGTGCACCTTTATGAATTAAGTCCATTCAGCTTTACCACCGTGTTATTTAATTTAGTTGACTTGTATTAAATAGGTAGAAAATTTCATTAGATTTTTGATGCACAGAACAGAGTTTTAATTGTGGCTTAACTTAGAATTATGGTACCAGTGCATGGCTTTTGTAAAATACAAAATAATTAGACAAAATATACAATACAAACAATATGTATACTGTTTTTCATTTAAGATTATATTCAATGTAGTATGTTTTTATAGCGAGCATTTCTATTCTATTATTACCAAAAACAAAAATAGCATACATTTTCCCATGTTCTAGAATATGTAAGATAGAGATTTGCAAACACTCCTCTATAGCACTCTTCTGAATTTTACATTCAGTAGTTTTCACTTCATTTTAAAAACTGCATTAATAAGTAACTAAAATATACCTTTTTGTGATTTTTTTCAAACCTTCTAATGATAACTTTCACACAATCCCCCATCCCACTTCTTTACTGTGGCGTAGCTGGAACTTGATAGCAGCCATGGCTGGGTAAAATTAAAAATAGAAAAACAAAAGCTATGGCACTATTTAGGTGTTTAAATACCACAGCTATCTATTCATCCCCCTGTGACCCCAGCATGGATAACGATATGTTGTCAACAAAGAAAAAGTGATAAGGTTCTCTGCTGCCACCACTTGACCTGACAAAAGCCAGACCCATTAAATGTTTCAGTGTCAAAAATAGATACTCTAACTCAGAAAGCAGCTGCACACTTTTCCATAGTTATCTCGGACACACTCAGTTCTATGAAATCCATTAAGGACTTGCTGTAACGGAGTCCAGTAGTGTTGTAACCTCTTTGAAGACAGTCCTTTTCCCACATGCCCCTGGAAAGCAGCAATATCATGGGCTTTAAAAAGAAAATTGTTGATACAAAGAGAACGGTACAGCTTGACTGAAATGGAAATCCCAGTCCTATTACCTGGCATTCTGCTCCATAACTCCACAGAATCAGGCTCAAGGATTCAATTTTGGCAAATAACCCCCATCTGAGGCACTGAGTTCGATCTTGATGAAAGTCATTTTCAGGTAGCCAGCTCAAGATCAACTCAGCCTTGCATTCTTCCCAGGTCAGTAAAATGAGTACTCAATTTGCTGGGGGTAAAGTGTACACTACTTGGGAAGACAATGGCAAACCACCCCATAAACTTATTTATTTATTTATTATTTCCATTTGTTACCCTGCTCTTCCCAGCCAAAGCCAGGCTCATAGTCTGCTTAGTAAACGTCATGATGCAATGTCACCCCATGTGTCAGTAAAGATCTGGTGCTTGCACAGGGAACTACCTTTGCCTACCCAAGGCCCTGAAGCCAAGACAACCTCAGCATAACTCCAGTCACTGATATTCGGCAAACATGAAGTAGAAATTGCTCCACTGATCCCTGCTCAACCTGCTCAAAGAACTCCAAAAGTTCTCCCTGAGCAGTCTTTGTTCCTCTATGTGATAAATAATTCTTTCTGGAATATATATAAGGATAACATCAGAGACTTCCATAGCAGTATAACCCCATTCCTTCAGAAAATTGCAACTCGTCTTAACTGTATCACTATAATAACAAACCATAAACCAATTAACTAGGTAAACACACTACATGTGATCACAATAGTAAGCAAAGACCACATATGTGATAAATAATTATTTCTGGATTACAGAATTAGCAGACAGAATCCACTTGTATGTTGGACTATCTTTGGATGCAGGGATACATTTCAAAAGGAGTGCCCTCCTTAAAAGAGCAGAACTAGGATGCCTTTGGTACTTCCAAGTAGAAAGCATGTTCATGGTAAGTCCAGCGCTTTTCACTTGGAGGAAACAGACATGCATGTCTGGATGGGATCTTGAAAAGCTGTGTTTAATCATCCATTCAGAGGACTTAATTATTGCAAGACCCTCTGAAGGCTTCATCAGCCAAAGCAGTAGTGAACAGTCTAGTGCTCAATAAAAGTTGAGGTGGAGGTCCATGTAGTGGCCTTCCAATAGTCTCTAAGGGTGTGTTAGTGTCAAAGGCAGTGGTGGAAGCACTCCTCGATAGCCTTTGGCTGGTGTTCTATCATAAGGCACTTGTTACTACAGTTGTGCCCTGTCACAGCGACCAGCAGTGGGGAAGCACCCCAGATTTCTCTGTCTTTCGACAGAAACCAGAGACATTGCCTCAACCTAGGAACTTCTGACCTAAGAGGTGGAAGAAATGCAGGAAGGCAGGATGCAGATTCCAATAACTTATGGTCAGTTTGATACTGGAGATGAAGAAAAAATATTCTTTTGTTTTACACCTCAGGTATCCTAAGTATCAAGTGATAAAACAGAATTCACAGCAGGAAAGGCCCTTTGACACCCTAAGGCAGCAGGAAGATGCTTTGAAAGCCCCCTGAGCTCATTCCTTTTGGCTTATATACAATGACCTAAGTTTGCAAGAGAGAATAAAGCCATTTGTATTTTACTTGCAAATGCAATTCCTGGCAATCCAACTATCTGCCAGGAAAGGCTATTTGCTGATCTCCTAAGCACCATCACCCCATTACACCAAGAAATTAACACTTGTCCCAGGGTGGTCTTCTCATAAATATTCAGGTACCCCTTCCTTCATAAGTAAGCCCCGTCAACTAATCAAATCCTGGATCCTAACCCTTGTACCAGTAGGGGCTCAGGTTCTCACCTACACCAATCAAAGTACAGCTCTGAATAAACGAATCGGTATCCCAATTTTATATCCTTAGTCCAGTAGGTTCGCCACTGCCAAATTTGACCAATAGCCAGGCTTCAACATTGAAGCCCAGGCATCCTCAGGTCCATAAAAATGGCATACCATTCCACTGAAACTTCATAGATGATTTCATCCAACCATCTTCCAGTGCAGCAACATGCAACCTCTCATCTTCAAGTCCAGCAGAACATAGCGCATTCTCTCCCAATTTGAATTTCTACCCTTGACCAAAGAACAGTACACTGCTTCTATCTGGGGTGGCCATCCTCTTCCACCGAGCACGCAGCTTCGGGAGGGACACACATGGAGCGGTGAGGGGGGTAGGGGACACCTGCCTAGCCAGCCAGATCAGCCAAATCAACCCTGGTGATTAATGGGGTGACAGATGTCGCAGCCAGATCGCCCTCAAATCCCTCTCCCATTTTAAATTATTATGTTTTTACCCTGGGCATCTATCTCTTAGCTTCTCCTTCCCCTGTTGAGGATCAGTCTGTTATCCAACCAGCCAATCTGTCTCCATAGCTGCCCAGTCAGGGAATCTTTCCCTTCTTCCTGAAGCTCTATCCCATTTTCCCTACCATACCCTTTGGTCCTGTCTTGGACAACCCATCACCTTCCTCTGGGTTGGACTGATATGATCTGGACTAGCCTTGCAAAAGACGCACTATTTTTTATAAAGTGATTTTAATCAGGCATAAATATATCTCATTATCAACACAGCCAAATTTGTGGATTCTTAAATCCAGAAACTGGGGCCATGGCCAGACAAGACAGATCTTTCTACAAATCTGAGAAAAATCCCTGGTTGGCAAAACAAAATTTGAGATGTAAAAAAAAGGGTTTTATTTATTAAAACATTGATATCCTGCCTTTCCTGTTGGTTCAAGAAGGATTACAATAATACTTAACACATCCCCAGCTAAAAGATAAAATGCTCAGAAATAGCATTTAAGAAAATGACACTTTAAAACAGGGATGGGGAACCTCAGGCCATGGGGCCATATGCGGCCCCCAAGGACATTTTTTGTGGCCCTTGTGAGCTCCGGGGCCCTGCCACGGAGGTGAGGCACAGGGTGGCCCTCCCTGAGGATATTCCTGGGGCCACGGCTTGCAGGGGCGCTGTGGCGCCCTTTGGACCTCCTCTCGCCAACTGACGGCTGTTGGTCGGCGAGAGGGGGTGGAGAGACGCTTCCCCCAAGGCTGCCCCCTATAGCCGCAGCGTGCAGGAATGTGGGGGCACACTGTAAGCCCCTCTCACTGCCTGTCGGCTGTTGAGCAGCGAGAAGGAGGGGGGAAAGAGGCCCGTGGCTCCCGACGGCAGAGCATGCGCGCAGGAGCCGATCAGGCTTCAGGGGGCCTTTTGTGGACTCGGGAGGGGGAGGGCATGGAGCCTGGAGCCAGGTTGAGTGGGGCTGGCGGGTGTGTGTGTGGGGGGGGAAAGGCTTTTATCTCTCCCTCTCTTTCTGTCTCTTTCTTTGTCTGTCTCCCTCCGTCCTTTTCTTTCTCACCCTTTCCATTTCTTTCTCCCTCTAGCTTTTCCTTTCTCTGTTTTCCTTCCTTCCTCCCTTCCTCCCTTGACGATCAACCGCGGGCCCACAGCTGGCTGCCCTCCCACCTTGGAGGGGGGAGCGGAGGCGCCCTCCAGGCCTTCTGTGCGTGTTTTCCCTTGGGGTTGCCAACCTCAGGTTGTGGATGGAGACCTGGCATTCCTAGCCTTTCCCCCCCACCGGGAGATCTACACCTGGTATGGCCCCCGAATGATGTTATAAATGTGCAAATGGCCCTTGGCAGGAAAAAGGTTCCCCACCCCTGCTTTAAAAGAAAGAAAGAAGAAAGGGGGGGGATGGGGTCAGAAGTGCCTGAGTATTCTACTATATAGATGCTTGGCTAGTCAACGTGACTAAACATTTAAGACTGCTTTTAAAAGATTAAAGTCAATTGAGTGGGAAGTTCTTGAAAACAATAGGTATACCTGGTATCACAAACTCTAGTATGACGCATAAAGTAAAATAAAAAATTATTCCTACTGCTGCAGTGCTTGCATAAATACAACAGGATGTCAATCGTGATTTATTCATTAAAGAGGACAGAGGTGAGACTTGTGGCATGTTGCACCAATCTAACATTGACCTCTTCAGCCACAAATGAAATATAATCTGATGGTTTTACCATCTGCTTAACAGCTGCACAACTTTCAGACAGCCATCCACCAAAACAGTAATTTTTCAGAGTATTAACAATGTAAAATGTCAATAGCCTTAATTATTCCTGTGTTTCTACTTTGTGGTATCAATCTTGGGCTTCACTTCCAAAAGATCTTTGCCAAGTCTCTTACAGAAAATCAGATGTGTTCGGTATTCAGCACATTATATAATCCACCAGTCCTTCCCAAGTTATTTTTGAAAGGACAGAGGGTACTGATAGAAGTCAACGTGTTTTTCTGTTGGCCTATACAAGCAAATAATTCTACATACTGTTACCCAAGAATACTATGGGGGGAAAGCTTAGAACACTTGTGTGTGTGTGTGCGGGGGGGGGGGGTTGCACACAGAACCAGGACTTCAGCAATACAAAGTTTGTTTTATCTGCCCCAGGTCTTTTCTAGCCAATAAGAATGGGCAAGTAATTCCACTGCTTACCATGAATTTGTTAGATCTGCCAAGTGTTAAAAATGGCTAGCTTGCTAGGAGAACCATAACTTTTTGATTAACATTGTCCCAAGACACCAGAGCTGACCGGAGGCTTAGGATTTCAGCCATCTCACCCTGCGGAAGCCCATCACCCAGGAGACGGCTCCAGGGAAAAGAGCCAGCAGGTGTAGTGGTTAAGAGCAGTGGTTTGGAGTGGTGAACTCTGATCTGGAGAACCAGGTTTGATTCCCCACTCCTCCACATGAGCGGTGGATGCTAATCTGGTGAACTGGATTTATTTCCCCACTCCTACTCATGAAGCCAGCTGGTTTACCTTGGGCTAGTCACTCTCTCTCAGCCCCACGTACCTCACAGGGTATCTGTTGTGGGGAGGGGAAAGGAAGGTGACTGTAAGCCAGTTTGATTCTCCCTTAAGTGGTAGAGAAAGTCGGCATATAAAAACCAATTCTTCTTCTTCTTATAGGCCCACATGACCCACTGAGCCCACACCGACTTCTGGGAAGATGGGTGGAAGGCTGTGGAGGAACTCGGAGGCCAAACCACAGCTGAGGGAGCAGCGGGAGAAGCAAATGGCACAGACTCCCTCCTGCATTGTTTAGACCACAGCAAGCAGGTCTCCCATGATCACACTGTGCCGGTCAGCATCTAACCAAGGACACAGACAGCCTTGGCAAGCCTGAGGCCAATTCTCCACAACCTCTGCAGCCAGAGCAAGTGAACGCAGAGCAACAGACAGGGAGGGCTCAGCATTGTAGGAGGCGGGGCTGGGATTTGTGGGCTGTATATGCCCTCGGAAAGGGGCAGAAGAAGGCAGTGATGGATGGGTGAGGGGTGGAGCAACCCCTATATAAAGGCATTGCCATGCTGAGACCGGGGAGGAGAGATGGCAGAGGGTGTGCTGGGCCAAGGCAACAACACCCAAAGCCACAGGAGAGAGAGAGCCAGCTGTTCGCACTCTCAAACTCCACATCTGAGGCCTGAAAAGCAAGGCTTGCCAAGGGGTAGGGAGGCACGGACCTGTCAACAAAAGGGGGCACTGTGGCGGAGCCCCACAAACATAATAAACTACGTTGCAAACAATAATGCTGTGAGACCAACAGTGCCATGAGCACTTTAGTTAACTATTAGCCTGGTTTTTTGGCATTTCTTCTTCAGCATGATGTAGCAGTTTGCTGGAGGATAAATTTCTGGAGTTGGTTTGTGTTGGGTTCTAAAAATACCGATGTTTTTTCTGCACACCCCTACTTCCATGCACATGTCACTTTCTGGATCAGAAACTACAGGCATAAATTAAACATACATCAGAATGCAAATCTAAATGTGGGTGCCATCTATCCACACAATATTGCTTTAAAACAAGATAGCCTTTAAATGTCCATCTCATTCAGACATAAAAGCTACTTATGTGACTTATGAATGCAAGTAGAATTGGACTGGGGCACAAAATTGGACTGAGCCAACATGGTGTAGTGGTTTGGAGCAGTGGACTCTGAACTGGTGAACTGGGTTTGATGCCCCACTCCTACACATGAAGCCAGCTGGGTGACCTTGGGCTAGTCACACTCTCTCAGCCCCACCTACCTAACAGGGTGTCTGTTGTGGGGAGGGGAAGGGAAGGGTGTTGTAAGCCAGTTTGAGTCTTACTTAAGTGGTAGAGAAAGTCGGCATATAAAAACCAACTCTTCTTCTATTATAAATATATAAATTAAGCTAAAAGCTCTAGGTTCAGAAATTTATATTACAACATAGACATTAAAATGGAGATCGTGGAAAAGATGGCAGAATCTGACCCTTTCAGAATAAAAAATAAACAGTAATATAAACTTTCCCTTGAGAGCCTTACCAATACACACATCAAATCTAGATCATAAGTGGTCTAGCAGTGTAATATAAAAAAATGAATGCATGCAAGATTGCTGCTTCTCTTCATAAATAAGAGTATTAGCATTTTTGATGGGAACTTTAACAATAGTCTCTTCCTTTTCAGGAAGAGAAGGGAAATCACACCTTTTGTTTGTTTCTCCAGTATTGCACTTCTCATACAAGCCTAAACACACAGAAAAAAGTGCAAACAGCCCAAAAGGCTAAAACATCATTACCTACAAAACTCCCAAGATTGTTAAAATATAGAATTGGCGATCACCTGCAAAGAATTCCACCAAAAAATCTTTATAATAGGATGATGGCTGCAGGTGGCTAGATGAGGATGAGTTTCATTGCAATGTATCAGTTTGTGTTTCTTACAGTGCAATCCTGCACAAACTTATTACAGTCTAAACTTATCCCGATATTAAATTCAGCATCCTCAGTCCTGACTGGTTGATTGTATGGTCCTTAGTGTAAAAGAAGGGATAACCTAACCACAAGGGATCAAGGTTTTCCATACCTCCTAGTCTAAACTTATCACTGAATACAGTGACCCAGACTGGCATAAGTCTGCATAGGATTGCCCTAATAATATATTGAATTTCTTGTTTACGATAGATTTAAGAGGTAATAAATCTTCTGGTATTCGCTGCCTGCTGACTTGTTAATCTGTGTTATTCATATCATAGTAATGAATGCTTTAATTCATACAGCTATACTTATTAGTCATTTGAACGTGCAAAATGTGTGTTCATTCTTGCTACAAAAGACTGAATTTTTGCTGGAATGAAACAAACACTTTAAAGGCTATATAATATATGTTATAAGAAAGCCACCCCATGTGAATTTGCCCCCTTTTGACCAAAATTCTCCCTTAAGTATAGTGCCATCAATTTTAACTCCATAATGAAACCCTGTAGTCTGACAGTTGGGTTACTAAAAGATTACTGTATAATCATTTATACTTCAGTCTAAATCTTTATTTACTGTAAGACACCCACAAAGCTTTCCTTAATACATTATATTTGTACATCTATAATGTATCACAGCTACGGGACTGCAAATCAAATCTGAGAGCACCCCAGCCAGGTCAAGACATATTTATATGTCAAGCTCAACAACTGTTTAAATTCTTCACACCACAACATGGACTGGAACCAAAGCAACACCAGCAGAGTGAAGAGGAAATGCATTAATTTCCTCTCCCCCCTCCCCCCCCATGGCCATCTGAGCTCCTGGAACTCTGTTCCCAGGGAATCAAGGGACCCTCAGGAACTGGAAGGGGGGGAGATGTAAAATTTTCAGAAATTCTGAAGAAATGAAAAAAAAGTTGCGCCCTGGGTTTTTACTCATTCTAAAGGAGAAAATATTTAATAGTTCAGTTCTCTCCCAAATGTTACCACTTTTTCCATCAGAAAAAATGGGTGGGGGCTGGATTTTTTCTTTAATTTTTCCATTTTTTCTGGGCCCTTGCATCTCTAAGTGGAGCAAAGTACAGATCAGCAAAAAATGCCTATCCTGTCTCTGCCAATGGAAGTGCCATCCAACAAGCATAACAGAATAGAACCTAAGGATAACACCCAAATAGAAAATAGCACCACAGTTCAAAATCCTCCTGAAAGTGCCAAAGTTCATGTATTTTGACACTTTCCATACTGCTGATGTTATAGGAGGTTGTACAGTAACCTCATTTCTTTCCAAAACAAAGACAAACTCTCTGTTCTTTGCTTAATGGACAGAGAAAAATGAGAAATTCCTTGGCTGCTTATGGAAGGAAATCAGCATAGCCTGGTGGTTAGGATAGATTTACACCCCTTTTTCTCTTACCAGGACAGAAACCCACATATTCAATTTAAGCATTTTATTGTGTCTGGAAATCACACACACACACCTTCCCATGTTCACATTTTAATATGAAGAGATAAAAAAGCAGAAAAAGAATTAGGCGATAGACACGATACACACCACACATGTCATCTCTCACACTGGTCATGGAATCAAAAGGATGCATGCTGTTTTAATAAAATTACCATTTCTAGTATTTCCCTAAAGTGTTTATTAAATAAATGATGACACACTAGTGTCAGATTTCTACATGACCAGGTGACTGAGATTTTTCCAGCTCTGAGCAAGAACAAAGGCTACTAGAGATATATCTGACTTGTTTTATAGGAATGAAAATTACTTGCAACCTGATATGGTTTAGCTTGTTAATATAATATTTGCCATGAACCAACCAATGTAGATGTGACTACATGTGTCTCACACTCCCAGGCATAGAGTTCCTTTTAAATTTCAAAATGGAGCTAATATTCATATCAGTGCTTAATCCTGAGTAAATGCCTCTACATGAACATGTATTATGCAGAGATAGGTAGTTAGAGCAAACAGGAATAGAAAAATTAATTCTCTCCCTTTTCATTTCACGTAGGGAACTTCCTAACTTTACCATTCACCCTCTTTAGAAATAGTATATCTAAAAAACAGCAACCCACTGCTTCAAGCAACTCATCAGCTAGCAAAAGCTTTACAATGAATAACCCAAAATCAGACTAAAAACCAAGCATATAAGAAAATGAACACACAATGCTAACAGGAAAAAGTGTGATTTAGCTAGCCATAGTTAAATGCTCACTCGGATTTTTAATAATTAAGATTTACAAAGGTTCCATTGAAGTTATCAATTTTGCAAGCAGGATTTGTTACTAATTCAGCCCTATCTCATGCATGTATACCTGGAATAAATCCTACTAGTGAAATGGGGCTTACGCTAAGGTCAGTCTGCACAGGATTACAGCCTTAGACGATGAGCAGCACAAGACTGTTTCACAGCATCCATTTTAGAGATGTAAAGGCCAGGGTGCAGGGAGTTTTTAAAGGATCTTTTAAAAACATAATAAAAGCCATGCTGGATCAGACCAAGGCCCATCAAATCCAGCAGTCTATTCACACAGTGGCCAACCAGGTGCCTCTAGGAAGCCCACAAACAAGATAACGGCAGCAGCATTATCCTGCCTGTGTTCCACAGCACCTAATATAATTGGCATGCTCCTCTGATCCTGGAGAGAATAGGTATGCATCATGACTAGTATCCATTTTTACCAGTAGCCATGAATAGCCCTACCCTACATGAACATGTCCACTCCCCTCTTAAAGCCTTCCAAGTTGGCAGCTATCACCACATTTTGGGGCAGGGAGTTCCACAATTTAACTATGCGTTGTGTGAAAAAATACTTCCTTTCATCTGTTTTGAATCTCTCACCCTCCAGCTTCAGCAGATGACCCCACATTCTAGTATTATGAGAGAGGGAGAAAAGCTTCTCCCTGTCCACGCTCTCCATACCATGCGTAATTGTATAGACCTCTATCATGTCTCCCCTTAATTGCCTTCTTTCCAGTTTTAACTGCTCCTTATAGGGCAGTTGCTCTAGCCCCTGGTCATTTTGGTTGCTCTTTTCTGCACCTTCTCAAGCTCTGCAATATCCTTAAGGTGTGGTGACCAGAACTGTACCCAGTATTCCAAGTGTGGTCTCACCATAGATTTGTACAAGGGCAGTATCATAGCAGCAGTTTTATTCTCTATTCCTTGTCTAATTATGGCCAGCATGGAATTTGCCTTTTTCACAGCAGCCACACTGGGTTGACATCTTCATCAAGCTATCCACTAACACCCTAAGATCCCTTTCTTGGTCTGACACTGCCAGCACAGATCCCATCGGTGTATATGTGAAGTTGGGATTTTTTGCCCAACTTTACACTTGCTAACATTGAATCTCATTTGCCATTTTAATGCCCATTCCTCCAGTTTGAAGAGATCCTTTTGGAGATCTTCACAGTCCAATTTTGTTTTAACCACCTTAAATAATTTGGTGTCATCTGCAAACTTGGCCACTTCATTGTTCACCCCCAACTTCAGGTCAGCGATGAACAGGTTGAAAAGCACCAGTCCCAACACAGATCCCTGAGGGACCCCACTGCTCACATCCCTCCATTGTGAGAACTGACCATTAATTCCTACTCTCTGCTTCCTATTTTTCAGCCAGATCTCAATCCACAAGAGGACTTGTCCTCTTATCCCATGACTATGAAGTCTGCTTAGCAGTCTTTGGTGGGTGATTCTGTCAAAAGCTTTTTGGAAATCCAAATACACAATGTCCACAGGCTCATTTGTGTCCACATGCTTACCGACACGTTCAAATACTCTAAAAGGTTAGTGAGACAGGAACTACCTTTACAGAAGTCATGTTGGGTTCTGCTCAGCAGGGTTTGCCCTTCTATATGTTTGCAATTCTATCTTTAATAATGCTTTCCATCAATTTACCTGGAACAAACATTAAGCTAACTGGCCTGAAATTTCCTGGGTCCCCCCAGAACCTTTTTTATAGATGGGAGTCACATTGGCCATTCTCCAGGCCTCTGGTACAGAGGCTGATCTAAGAGACATGTTACATATCATTGTTAGAAGTTTTTCCAGTGGAAAAATTGGGAAATTGAGGGGGCACTGGAGAAACTCCCCCTCATGAAATATTCTCTTTTTGAGTGAAGAAAAAACAATCTCAAAAAGCATTTTATTTATTCAAAATATGTACCATGAAAAAGTTTGAGGGCTTTTCTCAATTCTTCCTATAGTTGATTCCAAGCAGATTCCATATTGCTGGGCAGAAAAATGAAAACCACAGATTAAAAACAAGAAAGCTCTATTTCAGACGCAGCACTTACAAACCTGTATATGCCGGAGTGGGGAGACATCTGTATTCTGCTTATATCCTCCTTGAGCTACAGCCCCATAACACTGCATTCCCTATTGTTCCCAAGGCCCCCCAATCCTCAGGATCAACTTTTTAGGTAACTCAGGGGGAAACCAAGGACAATAATCCCCTGAGCTTTTCTCATAATTCTTTGGGTCCAATCCATTTTTGTCTTGTCATTTCAAGAGAAGAATCATGGTGAGTGACACAAGATCAGATGGACATTGGTTACTAACATGAGGAAGTGATGGAGAAGTCTAGCATCTAAACATAGGTGAAATAACATCAATACAATTTACACAGAAAACCACACATTGGTTTCCATAATGAGTCATTACAGCCTGTACAGATTCCAATATTCCAAATTTTTATGTTAGCAACACATACTGTTTAATGTTGGTATTAAAATGTTCTTCCTAGAAGCATCCTCAAACAAGTTGCACTAATTCATTATACATGCAATAAAAAATGTGAAATTTCAGCAAACGTTACAGTCCACTCCCATGTACAAACTAAATTATCTATAACCAATGCATGGTATGCTAAACAGGAATCACTGAAATAAAGAATCTGTGCCTTCTTCCAAATGTACCAACTGTTAGAAAAAATATTAACTGTAAACTACCAATGGGATTCTGAACTGTATTTTAAAATTTGCTACCATACATAATTGAAATGTTTAAGATGTATTGACACAAAACAAAATTATTTGAAATAACACCGCTAAACAGAGGGAATTGGTAGCAAGTTTTTAAATACTGATTATGCAAATAAATGGAACCTTGATTACTTACCATGAGGGTTCCTTATGCTCTGAGGTAGGAGGGCATCTTGAGCGTTGGGTGATTCCCACTGCATGCTCAGGGAGGCAGGATCAAATTTCCACTTCCTGCCTCCTTGGCAGGAATTGCCCGCTCAGTTTCAAAACTTTCCAAGCTAACAGGAATCCAGGAGGAATTCAAGACATAAGTAACAACAGTAACTGGAACAAATGCTAAACATTATTGAATAAAACGAAACAAGAGAGAGAGAACATTAGGGTACTGAGGAAGAGAAGAATGTGTGTCTTTCCATTCCTCTTCTATTTTTCCACTCTTTTCGTATTTTCAGCCCTTCTCTCTCCTTTTGTCTTTTTTCTTTCCTTTCCTTTCCTTTCCTTTCCTTCTTTCTTTTTTTTTTTGAAAACCATCCATCCTTGTATCACTTCTTTTTACTCTTCTTGGGTGGGCAAGATGCCCTCCTACCTCAAAGCAGAAGGAACCCTCACAGTAAATAATCAAGGTTCCATTCTTGCTCTGAAGGGAAGGCATCTTGAGCATTGGGACCTCCAAGAGCTGTGTCCAACTACTGGGTGGGAACTAGTCCTCCTCCATGACGTGTTGGAGAACTCTTTGTCCAAACGCCGCATCTGTCAATGAAAATGAGTTCAGCCAGTAATGCCTGACAAAGGTCAAGACAGATGACCATGTAGCCACTCTGCAAATGTCCTCCACCAAGGCTTGTCTGTCAGATGCTGCAGAGGTGGCTGCGCTATGCACTGAATGCGCTGTGACGCTCTTGGGCACCGGGATGTTGCTGGTCTTATATGCCTGTTCGATGCATTGCCTAATGGCGTAACTTATGGCCGCCCTCGACATCTTTCCTTTGTTCGGCGCGGTTAGGGATACAAACAAAGAGCCCATTGTTCTAATGACTTTGGTGTGCCTGATGTACACGCAGAGCGCTCGGCGCAGATCCAAAGTGTGCCACTCCTTTTCCCTGTCACACTGAGGCTGAGGACAAAAGGAAGGGAGATAACTCTCCTGCTGACGATGGAATACTGAGTTGAACTTGGGTATAAAGGTGGGATCAGGGCACAGTACCACATTATCCTTATGGAATATGCAAAGCCCCTTCCTAGCAGAAACAGCTCCTAGCTCTGACACTCTGCAGGCTGATGTTACAGCTGACAAAAATAATATTTTCATCCAGATAAACTTTAGGGGAACTTCCCTGAGAGTTTGAATGGAGCTTTGGTAACTGCCGAAAGGACCACATGCAGGCGCCAGGTTGGGAACCTATGAATCACAGGTGGCCTGGACTGTGCCACCCCTTTTAAAAATGCCTTGATGTGTGGGTGTTTCATCAGGGGGTAGTCCATTAGGTGAGGGACGATGGTTGTGACCACCGCCACTTCTCTTTGCAATGTGGAAGCCTTAGGATCTTGGCGAACACCATCCTGCAGGAAGGGTAATAGGTGTCCCACCTCAGGGGACAAGGGAGCCACATGTTTTCACCTTCACCACCAGATGAAGGCCTTCCAGGATGATTGGTATAGTCTTTTGGTGGAAGGCTCCTGAACTCTAAGATGGTGACAACCAACTCCGAATCATATCCCAGATCTAGGAGTCGTTGCCTCTCAATAGCCAGATGGTCAGTTGTAACCAACCTGGGTCAGGGTGCAATACTGGTCCCTGATGAAGCAGATCCTGAGTGACAGGGACATTCAGGACTCGTTTAGTATTTATTGGAGACAAGGTTGCTTGCAAGCCATTTCTCATTGAAATCCATGAGGCTTTAGTTAAATATGTTTGATTCTCCATGAATTGATTAGGTTTAAAAGGGATTAATTAATAAAGACAAGCGTTGTTTTGCTTCATTTAAAATGAGCATCACTGCAAAACTATTACAATTTCAGTAATGCTGAATATACTGTTAACCCAGGCTAACAGCACATTTCTGACCTTCAAGGGCAAAAGACTTAAGAGGCCAGGAAGTGACCGAGCTGGTATTAGGGCCCCCCACGCCGGTGACCGGGCTACTTACGCCGGTGTTAGTGGCCCAGACATTGGTCTCCGGGCGCTGCCAGCACCACTCCTGGACATCGGCAGGGCTTTCCGCCAGCGTCCCACTGGCATAAAGGCCCGCGCTGGCATTCCAGGAGGTGTTCCCAGGGCAGGCGAGCCTCCTGTTCCCTTTCGCTCCAGGTATGCCAGTGGCAAGAAGAGCGAGGCTACACCTGCTTTTTAGCAGGCACAGCCTCACTTTTCTCAATGGGGTGCTGGCAGCTGTGGAACGGCTTAGGAGGCGCCGCAGCAGCACCTTCTCCCCACCGTCCCGGCCGCCAGCAGCTCAGGAATGTGCTGTGAGTTAAACTTTTTAGGTGCTATGGATTTCAATGACGTAGCTTTAAGCACATACTTAACTATTCCACTGAAATGAATGTGACTTTACCTTTTGCTGGATCATGCCCTTCGTTTTCCAGCTTTTCCATTAATAAAATCTAGCAACTGTCAATGTACTATCAAAAATAAGTTTTTCTTGGAAAATTGCCAACACTGTAGACATCACAGCTTAATGTGACATATTAAAAGAGGCTCTCAAACAAATGATCCACCTTAAGTACTGAACAGATTATGTGTAATAGATACCCAGATATCACAGTAGGAAGATAGGTATGTTATGGCAGCTTTAATAAGGATTAACTGCTATGTGGAAAATTACTGACCAATACTGTCAATACATGCTTTGAACACAATCCTCTATACTGTACTATGCTGTGCTTTTGGCACCATATTTCTAATACTGAATGGCTAAGGTGGTCTGATTAGGGATAGAAATTTCATTTCATAAAACAACCATTTTAAACTATAAAAATGTTATCATTTAAACATTAACAGGCTCACAATCTATCTAATCCACAAAGACGTCCCTGCACAGTACCTTTGCTACAGATTTTAAAGAAAAAAATATTCTTTTTATTATATTTTATTTATATCCCACCTTTTTCCCAAAAGTGACTTACATCATTCTCCTGTGAGGTAGGTTAGGCTGAGAGTACAGGCCCAAGGTCACCCAGCAATCTTTCACGGCAGACACTTTAACCAGTATACCATGCAGAGATTAACCTACTCAACTGCCCATCTTGTGTACAGACTATTAGCCAGTAAGGGAATTCCACAGGCACAGATAATACTGGAACGCACTGTCAGCTGTTAACTCTGCCAGTGTTTACGACTTCCAAGTCTAGTGGCACCTTAAAGACTAACAACTTTTATTTCAATATGAACTTTTGTGAGTCACTGCTCACTCCTTCAGATATGTATGGAAAACAAACTGTGAATACTTTTTATGGCGCGGCTTACAAGGGCAGGCAGTTGTCTCTCAAGTGGGGCATAAGAAAGCTGAGGGACAGGGAACCCACAGATACGGCAGCTGAAAGAAGAGTATAGCAGGAGAATAGACTAAAAAGGGAGAATATGGAAGAAAAGAAGGTAGAAATTCACATATTGGTTTGAACGGGCTACAAGCCTCCAGGGTGCCAAAAAGTAGAACTGTTTTTAACCAGTGAACTGAAAACTAATCCTGCTAGTCTATATACAAAACCTACAGCATTCAAGTAAAATCCAAACTGTTTAAAGGCAAAAAAAGTTTCTAAATTTTTTTGGTAATTTAAACCAACTATCTAATGAACCTATTACACTATGGTGTGAAACCCAGTAAGCTAATTTAAAACATATGCCTGTGGCTACTAAACAGTTCATTATTCTTCCGTGTGGATATCCAAGCAAGCTCCCTAAACTGAATGACTGTAAATCCCTTTTAATCTCTTTACTGGTAATCTGACCGCTTCGAAAAAGCTCATTTTTTTTATTTTGAATGCTATGCAGACATCCACACAGTTCATTAACTATAGACAACGGTGGTGTCAGCAAATGAATTTTAACAGTACTTATTGCAATCTACTTTAGCCAGTATTATATGACAGTCTATTAGCCTCACATATTTTATTCTCAATTTAGAAAGGCATTGTTGGATATACTAAAAATGTTTTATTACATGGACACTTTGTATAATAACTATGCCAAAAAATAGACACTGTATATGTTTAAAACTTGAAACATGAGATTTTCCTTAACCTCACAATGGCTTCACATTTAAGTGTTCCAAAGGTCACTGGAGATCAGCGCTTTCTAGGAATACATAGTATCTAGCAGGACCAATTATTTTGATCGTACGTATATATTTCTCAAACAATATTTTTAGAACCATATAGAGACAATAATGAGACTGTTTATATGGAATCATGGAGGAAGTGACAACTAGGGTGTGCCCATAATGTGGAATTTGTATAAGTAAAATCCCTACCTGTGCAAGCCATCTCAGAGCCTAACTTTTCTCACGGGATTGTTCTGAGAATAAGATAGTCCTATATATGCCCACCCAACTTCCTTGGAGGGAGGGAAAATATAAATGAGGTCAGTAAATATGAGCAACTCATTCACAGCCTACGTTCAATAAATGTTGGTAAATTAAGTTAAATGGAAATTAACTTCGCAAATTACATTCAGCCTATCACTCATGATATGCTTCTGAAATAGTCCTAAAAGCCTAATAAGCTAACCAACCATGTTTTAAAATGTTTCTGTACAAACTCCCCAATCAGGTATAGGCCTGCTCTGGCGTGGGGAGCATATACTTCCTCTGCCATTTCCGCCACACCTAGCTGTTTTTTGCTTCCTTGACCTTTACCAGACTTTTTAAAAAAAAATTATAAATATGTATTCCTCACTAGTGAAAAAGGTACAAACCATAAGCAAGGACTATCTACTCCAATTGCAGTCTATCATAAGCAAACATGAGCCGGCAAGACTGAAAGGAGACATGATCATGTTCTTCAAATACCTGGGCGATCACATGGAAGAGGATAAAGTCCTGTTAGCTGCAGTTACAGAGGGCCACATTAGAACTAATGGGGTTAAATTAAAGGAGAAAGAGTCTCCTAACGTTCTACTAAAATATAACAGTAAGGGCAGTTCAACGTTAGAACCAATTACCTGAGCAGGGGACAGGTCTCTTCCTCATTGGAGATCTTCAAACAGAAGTCATCTATCAGGGATGCTCTAACTTCAGATTTCCTGCATTGAACAAGGAATTGGACTAGGTGGTCTATACAGCTGCTTCCAACTTTAGGATTCTATCAAAAACCTTCCAAAATCCCACAGCAAAACTACACTAATGGATCTTACTCTAAAGTTCCTAGAGTGAGTGTTGGCAACAGTGAGATAGTTTAATAAATATTTTTGCGGATTTTGGAACTCTGCAAAGCCGATCCAAAATTATTCAGAATCTCTGTGACATCTGTGTAGATTAGAACATCTATGGGATAGTTTGTACACTATAGCTATCTGGGAAAATCAGTTGTTCAAGTAGAATCAAGCTTACCTTTGTATGCAACAAAAGGACAGAAACCCTTTTATTCATTTACATGTTATGTCTAATAGTGAAGAGTTGGCCTATCTGCAGATAATTAAATCCATGGATGGCCCAATTTACACAGAAGGACGATTTTTCTACAAACTTGGGGAACCTTCCAGGTTTGCAGAAAAATCTGAAAACGGGGTGGGTGGGTGGGTGGAGGGGGGCATAAATCCCCTCAAAACAGAGGGTCATTGTCTGCACATGTTGGAGCTGCTGATGGAGCAGCTGAGAGTGAGCCACTGTAGCCAGGCAGTGGAAGCAGTTCAGCTGAGCAGCCTGGCTGGAGGTGGGAGGAGAACTCCCTCTAGAGTCTGGTCTTGGTATGGCTTCCAACATTGCCCCCCTACCATTGCCACCACAAGCTCCAGCATGGCCCCCAGAAATGCTGGGTTCAGATGGGATGGGGGAGAAGGCACCTCCGTCATCTCCACGGCTGGGGTCGGGAGGGTTGAGGGGAGCCACTCTGGTAAAGCTGGTATCTGGTGTGTTGGGGGGGGGGGAATCCACCCTGTGATTTTCACAGGACCCACTTGTATTTTAAAATATTTTAGTCTGTTTCACTCCCAAACAAAATGGGACCCAACACTAGTTGACTGAAATTATTGATCATCATTACTAATCATAAATGCCAAAGTTACCAACAAAAATATTGCTGGAAAACTAATTAAGTATTTGAATGCAAACTATTTTTAATGACTGCTCAGTGTGCTGCAGTAAAGCAACATGAGAACAGAATGTTTTGAATAACTGGGTAATTGAATTAATAGAACCCTAAAGAAAGATTTCACACTCACATTCATATGCTAAAGCAGATTAAAAATAGAACACGAGAACTGTCTGACTTCACTTTTTAATTTTAGCTGGGTGATAAACTGGCCCTAAATACTGAAAGGCACAGCAGGTTTTTTTTCCTCAGCAAAGTGCTCATCATATGTTTATATGAAGGAAATGCAGTGCGTTCTATTAATAACTCCTGTAGCCACAGTTAAATCTGTATACCCTGTACATCAGAAGAATGCTCTAGCTAGCTGTTATAGGTCAATCAATCTCAAAACACATGCAACTGTAGAACTTTCTGAAGTTACGAGATATTTTAAAAGGTTAGGCTTCCGCTTGCACTGCACCCTTTTTGATTGCAAGGGGGTGGTCCTCCAGTATGAAACAAATTCCTCCGTTATTAAGTCTTTCCACTAATGTAAGACCATCATATTTTAATGAGGCAAAAATGCCTAGCACCAGAAGGACGTGGTCTACAGAGAAAGACTCTCTCAGCAATAGAAAGGATGCAACATAAGAAGCGATGCTTAGGGTTCGAAATTTAGTTATTTGTTAGACTGAGAAAATCTCTTTTCAATTTTGTAACAAAAACAGATATGAGAAAAATAATGTGTAGAACTATACAAATGTCACGTGTGTTAAAAAGGATGGGGATGACAACACCGGCAATAATCCTCCACCTCTTCATATCCTACCCAAACACCAAGAGCACTATGGTATTTTTAGGGTAGGAGTGGAAGAGTTATGGAGAGTGATAAGCTTTTGTTTCCAGCTCAGCATGCCACTTACATCCCAGTCTGTTCATTTTGGATTTTCAAATGCAGGCAGCTATTTTTATATATTAGGGGAAACACTATCTTCCACACAATTTGACCTAAATGGTTCATTCAAATTTAGAACATTTAGCTAACCACACTAATCTAGACGCAGAGGTTATGTTTTAACAGGTTTGGGGTGATATGCTTACCTAGGGCACACAAGGTCTCAGAATGATCAATAGATTCTACTAATAATGGAAGTTTTACTATATTTTTAAAAACTCCAGTCTTAAAGTGAGAAACTAACATATTTTGAGCACATTTCATTGAATTCAACAGAATTTATGTGCCCACGTGTGTGTGTTATGAAGTGGTTGATCCTGGAAGATAGCTCCTATGAATGCTTGCGAAGGACTGCAAGGAACTACCCTTGTACTGATACAAAATAGTCAACATCCTATTCCCAAAGTCAATGGGAATTCTACTTAGGATTCTACTTAGGATTCTACTTAGGATTCTACTTAGGATTCTACTTAGGATTCTTAGCATTTACTGTGAAGGATTTTTGTTCAGTATGGTTTTTACTTTGTCTGGTGGGATGGAATTGATTATTGTGCCTGTTCACGTCAGTTCAGCACAGTTAACTGTGTCTGCCTATGCTCCTCGGGCACTGTTTGGACTCTGAGTTTTGGCATTTGGCTTTCTTGTTTTTGAGTTTCTATTCTTGTCTGTAGTTGCAAAGCTGTATCACTAGGAGAAGGTGTTCTGCTGGGCCAGATGTAAAGAACAATGCAACTAACTTCATGAGTGCAAGAGAACTATAGACTTATTTTTCTTGGCAAGTTTTTGGGGGAGGGAAACTTAAGACATGTGAGTCAACTGTTCAAAGAAAAAGGTTTAAAAATTCTTATGGGCTAGTACAACCATGAGTCTAAGCAACTCTTCAGATTCCAGCCCTGGGTGGAAGTGTGATTAATGTTGCGGCTACTTCATCCTGCCATATACACACACCTAATCCTACAAAATCCAACTAATTATGTCTTTCTGGAATTACAGTGACATTATAAAGTCATAGCAAACAGACATCCTGTCACAAACCTTTTGGCTCCAAATGCAGTTGCTTTACCATTCATTGCTAAAGTTATTTCATTTGTACAATTTTAGGAAGCCTCAAAATGTTTTCAAAATAATTTCCCTTAAAAGTGTTTAGCATACGTTGACATTAAATCTCCTGGGCATGATGCTATGTATAACTCTAGAGATTAAAGCCGTTCTGTTTCCCTTCAAACTACACTTCCAACACTGAAGCCACAGTCTATCCTTCTCTGTAGAGCAGGCCTCAGTAACATCATATTCCTGCTAGAAGAGTGATGACCTTCGATTAAGATACTCTTGCAACAAATGAAGTGCAAGACCACTTGAAAGCTGGGCTGATGACAGTAACTGATCCTTTTTATTTTACTTGGGCATCTTTCTTCATCAAAGATGATACCATAAAGCCAAACGTTTCTTTAAAAACTGCAATATTAACCATAACAGAGAATATGTTTTGCATTTTATTTTCACTGACTACCCAAGTAAATAATTTCTAAACGGCATACCACAAAACAGAAATTATGTAAATGATCTATTGAAATACTTTTTAATTAATATGAGTTCCATGAATTATCTTTGATGGCATCAAGTTTTCCTTAAATATTGAATTAAGCAGATAATTGACAACTGTGGTTTTTCTTCTTTCAGCCACTTGATATATAGTTGAAGGTCTCTACTTCCACATTGCCTTCATGTGTCATAAAATACAGAAATGGACCTTAACTGATTTATGAAAGAGCTTCAGTTTCCTATAGAAAAGGCTGAAGGGATTTTAAATTCAGATACAGTCAATAAAAAGTTATTTCTCTTTGTTCAGGCTAAAAGAGAAGGAAGGTAGACTTTTTTTGTTCCTCATTTTTGTTAAGTTAATGCACTAATCAAAATCTAGTAAACAAGATGCAAGACTTTATTTTGTCAGAAATTAAAAATCAAAATTCTATATCTGCAAGTTCACATGATGCAAAAGTAACTTGAGGTAGAAACAGTTAAATCGAATTGAACCATGAGGAAAGGCAGGATATAAATATTTTCATTAATAAATAAATTGGGCAAACTCTGTGCATTGCAAAACAGCTCACCGCTGCCATTAGTACAAGATACACACTCCAAACCATGCAACATCAAGATGGAGGAGGAACGTCAGGGAGCCTTGAAATTTCAGTAACTGCAGTGGCAGCCAAAGCAGAATTATACTTTTCTAACTCTGCGTAGCATGGTACTGTGAGTTCCCTTGCCAGAATCCTTCGCAGTCTCAGAATTTTTAGTACATGTTTAGAGGTAGTTTGAAGATCAGTATATGCAAAAAATGACTCTTTGTTTTCTACCTACACAAGGATTTGTCATGTTGAGTATTTATTTTGCTACAGCAAAGGGACCTGTGTACATGGGATTCTGTGCAAGTATCAGAACCTCAACACTGTAGCAAGTACTGTACATTTAAGGTGATCTTGCAACGAACAGTAGAAACATTTCCTTTTTAAAATGAAAGCCAAGATTTTCAAGAATTGGATAAGTGGCAAACATCCCACTAAAATGGATTCTAATTGATTTGTAGAAAGAGCACACTACAACTGTTTCAGAGTTGCTACTCAAGTACATAGAATACCTAATACATTACACTGAAATTATTCCAGTGTAAGCAGCCATATAACCAGGACCATGAATTTGGTTTGGCCGTTAACAAAATTATCATCACTGGGTAAAATGAAACATTTTTAAACGACAAATTTAAAGTCTTATTTTTCATTATTCTTTCTAGATAGCCACATGTACTTTCAACTTGCTACACATCTGCTTCATATGTAATATTTATTTTATTTCCCAGTCATAAATATTAATAAAAACACTCATTCTGCAGTGTGACACAAACTTATATTTTGTCTGGACCTACAGATTGAATAGCTGCTGAATATAAATTATGAGAGTTCCATATAATTTATTTTAATTATTTACAAAAAGTTATACCCTGCCTTTCTGCCCTCACAAGGACCATCAAGGTGGCTAACAATTTAATACATACATGACAGAATCACATTTTAAAACTATTAAAATCAACACTCACAAACACGCACACCATTAAAAAACATTAAAGCCATAGTTGAAATATATGCAAATACATTAAAACAGAAATTAAAACTCTGGTCAAGAAGGAGGGATCACTGAAGGAATGCCAAATAATAAAAAAAAAAGTGTTCACCCACTGGCAGAAGATGGCAACAGAAGTGGGCAGACAAATCTCCCTAAGGAGAGAATTCCAGCACTTTGATGCCATGACAGAGAAGGCCCTCTCTAGGGGTGCTACCCACCTAACCTCAGAAGGCAGGGGCACCCAAAGCAAGGACTCCAAAGATGACTGTAGTGGCTGGGCAAGGTCATAAGACAGTAGGCAGTCTTTCAGGTATATCAGTCCCAAACCATATATTGCTTTGAAGGTCTACCCCAGCACCTTGAATTGTGCCCAGAAACAAATTGGGGGCCAATATAGATGGGCCAAGACTGGAAGGATACAGTCCCTACAACCCATTCCAGTCAACATCATGGCTGAAGCCCTTCATGCCAATTGAAGTTCCCAAATTCTTCTCAAGGGCAGCCCCATGAAGAGCGCATTGTAATAATCTAATCTACCTGTAACAGTCCATTATGACTCCTTCCCACAAGAGGTATTTCAATTTCTCCACCTCTGAGCGAAAATCTGTTGCATTAATAAGTGGGAAAATCAATTTCTGGGGCATTTCCTCATAAAAGGCACATCTGAATAAAACATGACCTACATTGTCTATTTCTCCTGTCTTACAAGGGCATCCCCACTCCGATTTTGCTTCCTTCCTAAATTTTCCATCTATAATCGCTGACGGTAGAGCCAAGCCTCTCGCCAGGGTTAGGGCTCTTCTTTGCTTGTTCGACTCTATAAAAGACAAGTATTCTGCCGGTGCTAGGGTGAGTCTATTTCTAACTGGAGCCCAATAGACCGGGAAACTCAAAAGCTCTGATTGTCTCTCTATATCAAAGATCCTTTGGGGCATTTTTCACGGTAGATTTTGCTTCTGTTTTGCCACGGACTAAAAAAACCCCCACGATTTAAATGTTTTTTTTCATGGCTGTGATTTATCCCTGTCAATCTTGATGTAGTTTTGGTTTTTCATGAGAACAAAGCACGCTGTATTTGACAACGGTTTGGTCTGTCCCTTTTGCAGGAGGCCTCCCCTTCCAACAGGCTCATTGTTTATGCCTGCCCCCAGCTCCGCCTCAACTCTGCCCAGCAGATTACCTCGTGTGGTTCACCAGCACCAGCGCAAAAAACAAGCACCAGTCCCTCTGGTCTCCTCCATTTTTCTTCCACCCTCGCTCTGTTCTGCTTTTGGAACAGTCAGATTCCAAATTGCCAGGGGGGGGGGGGGCAAGGCAGCGCTTTCCTTAAAGCTTCCCTCTATTTTCTATAGGTGTGGAACCCATTGCCCTTTAATGATAGACAGGATTGGAGGGGGGGCAGGGAATCCATGTGCCCAGAGAAGTGTTTAGCTGAAAGTGGGAATGGCGGGTGGGGGGAGGAAAGAAGGCCCCTGGCTTGCTCGCCAGCCATGATCCGGCCACATTGCATCGTGAGAGATAGGAGGGCTCCTAGCTTGTGCACCAGCCCCGATCCAGCCAGTGTGCATGGCGGGGGGGGAGTGGAAAGAAGCCCCCTGGATTGCGCGCCGGCCATGATCCGGCCACAGTGCATCGAGAGAGAGGAGGGAGATAAGAGCAGGCTGGCCGCCCCTCTTCAGAAGAGTGATGGGAGGGAGTTTTGCCTTGGGTTTTCCGCTCTCAGGATGCACATTTTTCCCATCCGATTTCTCAAAAATCCCCCCTCCCCTCTGGGGCAGAGGGGCCAACAGCCCCTTCCCTTGAACATCCCCCCATGGGTCCAGCTGCCCTAGACTGAGCTGCCACCACCACCACCCCCAGCATGCGAGGAGCACATGGCGTGGCCCCGCCGGTCTCCCCCTGGAGCAGTCTGTCCGACGTCCCCCTGGGCTTGGAGGTGTGGGCCCAGCTCCAAGGCCCATCCTGGGCGAGGGGCAGGGAAGGCGTGCGGGGACGGAGGGAGAAAAGTGCCAGGATTCTAGGCAGGCAGGCAGGCAGCAAAAGGGGCGGTATTCTTGTCCGAGCGCGAAACTCCCCCAGCCAATCACCGTTCTTGGGGGAGGAGAAAGGAGACGTCCCGGGGAGCGAAGCATTTTTTCATGGGCATCCGAACAAAACACGCGTCCACAGGAAAGATCGTCTCAAAAGTGGTTTGGATTGCCTCTCTTTTAACGTGGCTTATTTTGCTCAGTGGGGGAAAACACGGATCTGCAGTGAATAACCAAAGTTTGACTCCGACGCAAATCAGCGTCGAAACAGCAGCAAATCTCCGTGAAAAATACCCCTTTGTCTATCTATTGGCCTTACCTGCTCTCTATTAAGCTCTAACAAGAACTGCGGGGGAAGGCCGAGGCTCTCCATTTTTTTTGTCGTCTGCTTCATTTGCCTCATCCAGGAAAGCTTGAAGTTGTCCAGCCACCACCCAGTATAAATTTCCAAACTTACAGTAACCTTCCAGTTCTTTATTTCTAATAGCTTCTCATTATTTTAACTGAAAATGTAGATTAATATGCATAATTATACATTAATATATAATTCAGGATATATTAAGTTTTGAATGTAGCAGAATAAGTATATCTTTTTAAAAAGCACTGGGAATTAATGAAAACTGTTAAAAGTTCTTAATGGCTAAAGAAAACCTGGATATTTAAGGAACATCTATGGCTATACAATAGAGTAAGAAGAACATAATATAGGTGGATTAAGGCTCCACCATACTCAGTTATCAACAGTAATTTTCCCCTGCTAATAATTTCAGAGGGGTATCTGTTTTAGTATGCTGTAACAAAAATAAACAGGAATCCAGTGGCACATTAAAGATTAACAAGATTTTATTTCAGCAAAAGCCATTGTAGACTAGAACCCACTATATCATATGCAATCCAGTTTAGGTTGGAATAAACCCTTTAAGGTGCTACTGGTCTCCTGTTTATTCTTGCCCTGCTAAAACCCACACTACCTTCTCTTCTGAGAGCCAGTGTGGTATAATGGTCATAGTGTCGGACTAGGATCTGGGGGACCTCAGTTCGAATCCCCATTCTGCCATGGAAGTTTGCTGCATTACCTTTAGCCAGACATGCATTCTGTCCTGAGACCGGCACTATTTAATATTTTTATAAATGACTTGGATGATGGAATAGAGAGCATGCTAATCAAATCTGCAGATGACACGAAGTTAGGAGGGGTAGTTAATACCCCGGAGGGTACGGTCAGAGTTCAGAATGACCTCGATAGACTGGAGAGCTGGGCCATAAGCAATAAAATGGATTTCAATAGGGAGAAGTGTAAAGTACTTCACCTAGGCAGAAACAACATAAGGCACAGGTACAGGATGGGAGATAGTTGGCTTGACAACAGTACATGTGAAAGAGATCTGGGAGTCTTAGTGGACCACAAACTGACCATGAGTCAACAGTGTGATATGGCGGCTAAGAAGGCCAATGCAATTCTGGGCTGCATCAATAAGAGTATTGTGTCTAGATCAAGGGAAGTAATACTACCACTGTATTCTGCATTGGTCAGACCTCTCTTGGAATACTGTGTCCAGTTTTGGGCTCCACAATTTAAGAAGGATGGAGCGTGTCCAGAGGAGGGCGACCAGAATGGTCAAAGGTCTGGAATCCATGCCCTATGAGGAGAGACTTAGGGAGTTGAGTTTGTTTAGTTTGGAGAAGGTTGAGGGGAGACATGATAGCCATGTTTAAATATCTGAAGGGATGTCATGTTGATGAGGGAACTAGCTTGTTCTCTGTTGCTCCAGAGACTAGGACACGGAGTAATGGATTTAAACTGATAGAAAAGCGATTCCACCTAAACATTAGGAAGAACTTTCTGACAGTGAGGGCTGTTCGATGGTGGAATGTGCTGCCTCGGAGGGTGGTAGAGTCACGGTCTTTGGAGGTCTTTAAGCAGAGGCTGGATGGCCATCTGTCGGGAGAGCTTTGATTGTGGGATCCTGTATGGCGGGGGAGGGTTGGGGTCACTGGGGATGTGGGAGGAGGTAGTTGTTAATTTCCTGCATTGTGCAGGGGGTTGGACTAGATGACCCTGGTGGTCCCTTCCAACTCTACTAACGATTCCCTAACGAACGAATCTACTAACTAACGAATCTACTACTTCCAACGATTCTACTAACATTCCCTCTTTCAGCATAGATGAGGGTGCAAAAGACATCAAGATCAAAGTGCAGATTTTCATGAAGTACAAGCTACTGTATAGTGGCCTTGAAAGGGCGTATAAACAGACTGTGATGCTTGGTCACACTTGGAAGGGTATTGGCAACCTGCAAAGAATGTACCAAGTGCCTAGGTGGTAAAAGAAAAATGGAAGGCCTAGTAGATATGGACAGTTAGGGTGCCTATGTTAAGAATACTACAAGAAGACATCTAAGGTACGTGAATAGGAACATGCTAGCGAATGACTGTAGCATGTTTATCACTCAGATTTTTCTGTTCATGTTTAAATAAGATATTCAGTTCCCAAATGAGACAAGTGGATTCTTTACCAAGATTTTACTTCAAAAAATATTTCTAAACTGCTATAAAAACACTATTATCAACATTAATTAACTCAATATACACCATTGGTCTTTCTGTAGTAATTAAAATTAAAAGTAACATTTTTTAAACAGATACCGATTGATCATGACATGAATGGGGAAAAAAACCTTTTACTGGTAAAACCATAATGACTTTGTGAATTTATACTATCAACCCAGCATTTTAAAAAATTGCCCCAAAAAGTAAGATTAAAGAAATTTACCTAGCCAATTTTCTTACAGTGAAAAATATGTTTGCACATTATACACTTACACCTTACACACTTACAATGCAGTTCTGAAAAGGGGTGAAAGGCCTTTGGAGGTGGTGTGACCCCTATGCTGGCTTAAGTGCCACTTGCGCCGTCCATATGGGCACTTAGTCCGGCACTGGGCCACTTACACCAGCGCAGAAGGGTGAGGAACGGTCACCAGCGCAGCCTTGGCAGCAGCACTCTTTCAACACAGGGGTCGCTGGCACAAAATAGGGCATTCCTGGGTCAGAGCTGATGTTAGTCAACTCCCTAAGCCCTTCTGCCCTGGGAATGCCCATTTTTGCCAGCACAAAGTTATGCCAGAAAAAATGGTGGCATAGCCCCATGGAACTGCACAGAGCAGTTCCACAGTGATTTGAAGTGTTTTTATTTTCAGCTTGCTGTGCCAGGCCACCAAGCCGCTCAGGAGGCTGCATGGCTGCCCCGTCCCTGGGTGTACCTCAACTAACCCCTCTTAGGACTGCTCTAATGACACATAAAAACTCTGAAAACTGTTAGTTAATCCTATTAATCAGTATTGTTACTCCATCTTTGAACAGTGGAAAATATAAAAAGAATGAGAGGAAGGATCCAAAGGCACTATTCTGACATCATAAGGGCATTTGCACTAACAGAGAGGCCCTTCCATTGGCAGAAAAGGCAGGTGTGTTTTTGCCAATTCTACCACCACATTGTAAACCCTCATTTCACCCCTACGATATTCATGAGGTCCCCCCCTCTCCACCAAGCCCTCAGGAACAGAATTTCGGAAGGGGGAGGAACAACACGTTCCGTTCTGTGTTTTGATTGCAGTAAATTGATTCAAACACAACCTGTATGCAATTCTAAACGCATTTACTTGTAAGTCTACTGAACTCCATGAAACTTATTTTCAAGTAAGCATGCAGAGGATTAGCCTTTGTATGTACAAACAAGTAGACTAAAATTAAATACAAATAAATAATTGCGTAGGGGACAATACTGTTATATATTTACTCAATAATGGCATTTTAATAACATGCTACCACCCACAAAAATATATGCACACAAAAGGTTAAAGACCTCATAGCTGAGAATTATTATATATGCAGCAGTAGTTTCCATCAACATAGAATTATTTTAATGTGGAGCAAAACAATACACTACAAACTTATCAAATGTATTTATGGTGCTAAAAGTGTACATATGATGCCAAAAAAGTGGATATAATGTAAGTAATAGGTTTTGTTCAGAAATAGCTTCTCCATGAAGACTACAAAAGGGCATGAAAAGCCAACAGAAAAATAGCATCATAACAGTAAACAACCTGACACAAAGACCAATGGAAAGATTAAACTAAGAGGAATACTTTGTGGACTTAATCAAAATGTCTAGCTGCAATCAGCCGACAGGACTAATTAGAGGAAATGTCAAGACACAAAACGTTTTTAAGTAAAATAATTTCTTTGTTTAAAATGACAAGTGAAAAGAATTCCAGGATATATCTCTATTCTTAAACTTTTTAAACATTTATTTCTTCAAAACCCCTAAGCTATTATTTGGTGTGATACATTTAAAGAAGGAATAATTTAATACTGATTTAGGTATATTTCTGCATTCACCTACCTTGTTCCACCTATTTAAGAGGAAACTTCAATAACCACGTTGTAAATCATGTGAAAAATTCATCACATTAGCATACTCATTTCACAAGGTAATCTCAGTTTTTGAATGAAAATGACATGAAAGGCCGTTTTAACAAAAAAAACATTTTTGAGTTATCTGCTTTGTTGGAAACAACAATATTAAATTTCCAATTAAAAAAGCCCAGACACAGTTAATTTGGGAAAGGGGAATCCATTGCTACACAGTCCATAAACCATTACTTGTTTAATCTACTCTTGCCCTAAAATATGGTTCATAGATTGTGTATTGAGAAAAATGTATATCATGAAAACTTCAAGCACTGTTGCAAATCCAACCCATGTCATCTGGAGATCAGTGATCCTTTCCTTTTTACAACCTGAAAAAAATCACCATGTTCTACAGGGCCATCTCAAATTGGATAATGACTGTAACTAACAATAAAACATAAGTTAGATAGGCTCTTCCTATTCTCAGGAGATTTCCCATGCTTTGAGACTCTGGCATTATTCTTCTTCCGCTGCTTCAAGATATTCCTCCAAGACTTCAAAAGTTAACATGATGAATGCATCTCATGAAAAAGTCCGTTCAAATTTCACAATTCACATTTTGTAAAAGTTAATATTCTTACATTGTTAAAGATATAAACAGCAATTTGTCTGTTTCTATAATCAGTTTTGAGCATCAGACAAATTCTTGTGTATAACCTGCTTCCTTACATATACTTTCCAAACAGCAACTGTGGGCAAAAAGTCTTAATGGAAGTGCTAGATCAACCATAAAATTAAAAATGACCAACCCACATTCGATTTGTTTTAAAATCTACCATATTTCAATTCCAATTATCCTGATTATTTCTACTGGTTTTCTCTTTTTAGCACTGGTTAACTGTATTATTAATCACTGTCAAAGAAGGTGTATAATGTCACGTGCATGGGATATTAGACAAAACTAACATACAGACACTCAATATGTGGTGAGAAAGAACAAAATGTGGAACTTACCATAAAGAAAAATGTAGCTTGGTAAGCTTCTGATTAGTTCTGCCGTTGGCTAGTATTGCCAGGTTTTATTTAAATATAAATTTCCTTTTCACTATTCCTCAATAGAATATGCAGCCAAAGATTGTGAGATTTACTTCTTTTTAAATTGTATTTAAAGTATAGAAAAAGGAAGCAAAAAATGTTTTGCTAACTACTTATATGGTAGCAAGGGATAGATGACAGCAGTGATGCCAAAAAAGGAGAATTATTTTTGATTTTCTTATTAACATTTCAAATTAATATGAAAACCATTTAAAAAGCAACAATAATGAATCACTGTGCTGGACCATTTCTAGAAATACTCTTACAATTATATGCTGATAATATGAAAACTATTTACCGGTATTAGCAATGGCTATAATGAAATGTATTTATGGCTCACACCAGCCCACAGCTAACAAGCAAATTTGCTTATAGGGTTTCCACTATATGATTTAGAACAGAAGCAAAATTTAATTACTATGCCCTGAGGATAATGTCAATAAGAGCATAATTCTTTAAAATCAGAATTTAAATCTATTTGAATATTCAAGGCAAGAAATACTACATCAGTTCTTGAAATTTTAGTAAATGAACTCTATGGCATTATACTCCACCGAAGTCCCTCCCCTCCTTAGGCTGCACCCCACCCCCCAAATCTCCAGGTATTTCCCAACCTGGAGCTGGCAACCCTAGTTTCCTAATTGTTATATCTTTTTAAGCCCATTGACTTCAACAGACTCAGAAGGGTACATACTACTCTTCTTAGGGCTGCAGCTACTCTCAAGTTAAGCATAGGAGATTGCAGTCTTAAATCTGCACCTTTTTCTATGTGTTGTATATTAATAAACACTGTTTTTAGCAGAATTATACATTCAAGTACACCACTTGAAATTACCAGAAACATAAAATTAGGAGACGTATGGTTGAATGATTGAAGAGAATCATCAATAAATTGCTGACTGTGACATAGCAAAAATATATTTGAACCAGAACTAATTTCCACTGAATTGAGATCACTGTTGTAAAAATGTTTAGGCACACTGACTTATATGTATTGTGGATGAAAAGCAGAAGAAGTTAGGTATACAAATAATGTTAATAAAAATATGAGGAACAATCCAATCTCTTACTTAATTTTTCCTTCCCCCCCCCCAATGGCTCTGAAAATGGAATATGCACTGGACTGCAGCATCTGTAACGATC
Organism: Euleptes europaea; assembly: GCF_029931775.1. NCBI lineage: Eukaryota > Metazoa > Chordata > Lepidosauria > Squamata > Sphaerodactylidae > Euleptes > Euleptes europaea. The sequence goes on along the minus strand of NC_079316.1, from coordinate 59,750,020 downwards.
TCATTTAGTCCCTTCAGAAACAACTCAAATAACTGCCTATTTGCCCTCAACAGTATTTCTACAGTTTCCCCCCCACACACTTACTTTGGAAATCAAAGACCTGTTGGTTTAAATCAAAGTCTCAGCATTACCTGTCTCCCCGTTCACTTTTCAAACCACAGTTCCTTGAGGGATGAAACCTGCGTGGACATCGCCACCCAGCCAGATTCAATATAACATCTGTAATACCATTACCTAACCATACCCATATGTCAGTCAGATTTGTCATTCTACAAGCAGTTGTGGTTTTCCCCAAGTGAGAACACCTGCTTTACCCCTCCCCAATCTATAGGAAATCTCATGTCCCACAAAGAAACCCCAGATTCAAGTGGCAGCTTTTCTGCATTCCCATTCAAACAACAAATGAATGGATGTAACCAGCACCATCGCTAGTACATCTTCAAGCAAACTGATTTTACATCAGAGACACTGGAATATAACAATGTACAAAGTGTTTGACTGAATTCTAGGGAAAGGAGAATAAAAAGTTAAAAGTATGACATATATTTCTATTTGCAAATATGTATTGCAGTTTCAAAATTATTCCTGGCCATTTTTACAAGCCACTAATCTCTGCAACAGTCACATCAGTCTCAGAGATGCTAACAAGCCTTCAACCACGCAGTGAAATTCGTAGCTGCAATTTGAATTTGAGTCTCCCGCTTCCACATATAAAACTTTTTTCACTGACTAAAATGTATACGTAATTTCGAAATTTGCTTGCCTAGATTTCATACTACCCAGAATAATATACACCAGTATGAAAGCCAGAATATGTGCTAGTCTAATAGGAAACTGGAGCAATCAAATGGTAATCTCTAGTAAAGTTAGATTCAGTACTTTTTATGGAATGACAATCTACTCAAAATTATTCTTTTTAAACACAATCCACTTTCTGCTGCAACAATTTACAAATAAACAAAACAAAATAATTTACAAATAAACAAAACAAAATCGAAGGGAAGAAAGAGAAGTCTCTACAAGCAAAGAAATTCCGTCTTTTGTGACCTAGCAATTCTTTTACATGTGGAAAAGCAACAACTCTCAATAAATGTCTCAATAATTTGAAGAACTCATCTCTGTAGTTCATTGTGTAATGTACATATGCATTAACTAATGCATAGTTAAAATTCCATAAATATTTTTCATGATTCCTATACCAATCAATACCTATCCATATTTTCCAAACACCTTATTAAAAATAATGAGCTCAACAACGAAATTGAAATTTTCATTACTTTCTATTTACTATAGTAAGGGTTAAAGCACATTAATTATGTCTACATGGAAGAAGAGATTAAAATATGCAGCGAAGTTACAAATACCGCGATCATGTTGCACTGCCATAGATGGAAGTGTATGACATTTGCTATTTTACGCCATGCCGCCATGACAGAAAATGACTGGAACATACCATGTCTCCTAAGTCAAATTTTTGAAGACAGATATTATGACAGGTTCTCATTTTATGAAGTGCTTTTTCAGCATTTACTACAAATATGTTTTTCATAGATTGCTTTCTACTATGACAGCACATCTACGTTTTAAAATACTAGAAGAACAATTGCAAATTATGTGGATATCTGCCTCCCTTAAATTGTTTGTTTGAAAAATCGAAGAAATCATTGATAATTTCTACATATGGCTATCTTCTTAACAGTATCAAATTGTGAATGCCTAATCCTACCTACTTTCATAACTTAAACCTGAACGCTATTTTATAGAAGAATGCCACAATGGAACTTACATCCATTTAGTACTGGCCACATAACAAAAAGAAAGGATTTCTAGCAGGATTCTTATGGATATTTAAGCCTTTCTATACATGCAAAATGCATAAAAAATTCCCCTTGTTTTACAACTCAGGGGCTGAGGATGAGAACAGATTGGGTGTGTTGTTGTGTTTTAAATACAATACATGCTGTCACAGACTTTAACCCCCCCACACACACACACATTTTACATAACCATCAAAATATGGCATACACATTTAACATTTCTTTAAAACTATTCCCATTAAGAATACATCTACATATTATCCTTGAATACTGGTGAGTCTTTAAAAATCTCAGTATCACAATATTTGCAAAAAATACACTTTACAAAAAGAACCCCTGCCTATTGTTTCCAAATATTAACAACTTAAAGGGATTAGGTTCACTTTAAACAGTTCCTGTGAGAAAGCTTTACAAGTCCCTAGTTAAACAAACAGCCTAGTATTACTTTGCAACACATGACAGATTTTCTCGTAAAATCTGATAACTGAACCAAGAAAAAAAAAAGACTTCTTTTGAAAGCTCAGAAAATAATAAAAGATTGGGGTGTTTTTTACCATATGATAAATTTCCTTACTTCACCATATTTTTCCTGTCAGCAACTCAAACAATGATACACAGTTTTTAAATGTATTGAATAGTAGCCCACCAGTATCCAAGATTTTTTTGAACAGACAGGAAAACATATTTGTGCATATAATTATTTTGCTTCAGTACAGTATGTATTGAGTATAGTGTATTACGTTGTACATTATTAACAGCCATGGGAATTTTGGCGAGTTGAGGGTTATGTACATGTTTTAATTAAGTCCAGATGCCTATTATGCAAACTCATGTTTCATCTAATAAACACAATTCCTCCAATTGATCTTCAGACGTTTCTTCCATTTGAAAATAAATACAACCGGATGCTCACGTATCAGTATTTTCCTCTGTAGTGTATGGTAACTGAAAGTGTCCATAGAATAACGCAAGTATAGTGTAATTGTGTCCTTAACGTTGTATTACACTTACCGCTAATAAGAGTAAGGCAACTTTAAGAAAGAGTAACTGTTCTCATGCTGGTATTGCTATTTTATAGATAATATTTTATATATAATAATATGTATTCCGGCATATCTGCCTCCGGTCAACGCCAGGCCCGGATGCCATCACATTTAAAAGTGAAAAAAGAAAATAAATGTCAAATTCTGCAACGTAAACATAGATAACCGCGGGCACCAGAAGCGCCATAACTTTATTTGTGTAATTCACGGCGGGTCGCCGCGTTAGTCTGTCTGCAGTCGTAGAAAAGGGCCAGAGTCCAGTAGCACCTTCAAGACTAACAAGAATATTTTCGGGCAGGGTAGGAGCTTTTATTTGTGTAGGGGAACAGACTTCCCGTCCAAAAGAGAGAACAACTCGGCGCAACCGATATTTGGGGAAATAAAAGTTAACTTTTCCGGCTGCCCAACGAGGGAACCCGGCTCCTACGTCACAGCGAGGGGGAAAGTCGGAAAGGTGAAGCCCCTTATCGCTTGGGTTTGGGGGGGGGCGTGGAAATGAGCGTCCCGGCGGCCACTTGGCGACGGGTCCCCTGCGGCTCGAGGCAGCCCCCGGTTACGCTTTCCAAGCAGAAATCTCCGGCACTTCACCGTCTCTGCGGGAGCTCAACCCGAGGGGGTCAAGAGCCGCGGTCCGGAGAGGACTGCAAAGCCTCGCCCGCCCCCGGCCTCTCGCTCTCTCCCTCCCCGACTTCGCCGCGCGCTCTTACTTTTGGATGAGTTGGGGTAGGCTGGGTGTCGCCGGCATCCCCCTGGCAGGAGCCGGCTGGAGGTGGGCCGGGCCGCGGGCATCTCTGCCCGGTTGCTCGGGGCCGTCGGGGTCCGGGGCCTGGTTCATGGCAGCCGCCGGGACCCTGCAAGGCAGGGCGGAGGGTCAGCCGCGGGGGAGAGAGAGAGAGAGAGAGAGAGAGGGCGAGGCGCACGGCCACCCCCGGACTGCTCGCCCGCCTGCCTGCCTCTGCCCCGCGGCCACTGGAGCGGGCGGCGCGTGCCCCTGGCGCGTGCCCCTCCTGGACGGCGCCTCGGCGGAGGGGGCCGCGAGCGGCCGGGGAGAAGCATTTATGGCGCTGCCGGGCGCAGCGGAGCCAATGGGGGCAGGAGGGGCCCCCTCCTGCGCCGGCAGCCCCGCTGCAGCCCCCCAGCCGCCTCGGGGACGGCGCTGACGGGAGAGGGGGGACGCCCAGAGGAGCCCGAGCCCGCGCAGTGTTGCCTAGTGGGGACGGGGGAGCGCGGCCCCGGGGTTTTTCCTCGCTCCCGGAGGAGGAGAGGCAGAAATTGAGTGTCTTTATACCCCGCGTGGCCTTCAGGAGGCGCAATGCTCCGCTTTCACGCCTTCCTCGTTCCCCCCCCCCCCCACACACACACCTTTTGAAATTTTGGCGCTTGCAACCTGTCGCGCGCACGTGCACGCGGCTCTGATTGGGCACTAGTTGAATCAGGCGGCTCCCACTTGACAAAGGCAGTGTGCCCCCCCCTCCACTTTTTTAGCGGGAAGTCGGTTTTACTATCCTTGAAGGCTGCCGCTGTGTTCTGCGACCTCTGCGTCAAATACCAAGCCATGTCGTTCTGACGACGACGACGGAGCTTCGGACCCCACGTCTTGCAGCCGGGTGACCGCAGAGCCTTTTTCATCATCCCGTACGCGGCTTAGAGGGGAAGCGTTTCCATGAAGGAGAGTGTGCAACGTGCGAGTACGTTGCTCCATGACTGCCCTTGCATGTACTGTGTTATATGCAGACCCACCGGGAAGCCACAAACGGGCACAAGAGGATTGCTAAGTCCCTGGAGAAAGAGTGCCCTGTCCCTTTAATAGAGGTTTAATGGGATGTTGTTTACCAGATGATATTACTTACTGGATGCTATGAAAAGCTTCACAAATCAATTGCCACGCATTTTTTTGCCTCCAGGTTGTTAGCAAACCCTGCACAAATCCCGCAAAAACATATTTTTGTGCGGCACTATACTATCAGGTACAGTTATTTGTATGTTACTTGCTATGCTCAAGTTTTTTCTATGTACAAAAACAGTATAATGGAGCAGACCTTAAGACAACTCTCCACTTTGTTTTGCAGTTTTCCCAAGCTTCCCCTTACAGTGGTTTCATATCATGTATTATACCAATACTTATATTTTTATTTAACAGTACAAGAGGCCTGCAAAATGTTGCATTTGCTGTGCAGATTTATGGGTTTTTATCTCCTATCTATATTTTAAGATGTTTGAATGTGTATTGAGGGGCAAATGTAAAACGTATATGCCTGGAATGAAGCATAAATGGGTATCTAGTCCAACACGATGCGGATTAATTGAGGATATGTCATGCTTGTAACATTTTATTCAGGATCTCTCTAACACTTGTAAGGAACTCCATCTAACACTTGTAAGGAACTCCATGCATACTGCAGGTAACATCTTACGGCTGGCTGACAAATTGCCTCATGAATTTTTATTAGAACCGTTTTTCTCTTCTAAAAGCCTCACTGTATACAAAAGGTTCCATTAATATTGTGTGTGTTGATCTGGTTCTACTGTGGCAGCAACTAACAATCTCAAACATCCTATACAGCTGTATTATACAAGTTTGCAAAAGAATGTGTTATGATACATATGTGGCACTGTGAGATACATACGTGAAAGCAATGTGTGCTGTATAAATCATTGCTGTCTAAAATATTTACTCTGCAGCAAACTACTGCTTCTTTAAAATTTGTTCCTTTAAGGCTAAAACAAAAAAAAATATGTTTGAAAGCAACATAAAATAGTAAGCCTTTAAAAACTCAGTGCTCTTCAACAGAAGGGACCCAACCCCTGGAAAAGTAATAACTAAGCAGATGGCAATGCAAACTGCTCAAGTAGGATTCAATGGGAAAAGAACAGGGCAGGAAGTTGTTTTTAGGTAACAGTTTTTTCCCCACGTTCAAACAGAATCATGATTATTGTGTGTGTTACCCAGGACTGAAGAGAAAGTAGGCAACTATGAAGAACAATCTCACATCAATAAAGCAGGTTATCGGTATATATTAGTATAACTGTCATGACCCACCAAAGAAACCTGGGAAGGTTTCTATGTAAGTGGAAGCTTACCTTTAACAAAAAAATACAATATCATTTTGTTTGAGTAGTCAAATCACTGAGCCAAGGTCTACCAGGTCTCATGGACCAAAAGTTTCAGGGTTTTTCAGGGGAAGGAGTTAATTTCCAGGCCAAGAGCTGGGAGAAAGGAGGCTAGCCATCTTCCACAGAGTCCATTGCCAGCACTGCCCTGAAGATCTCTATACCTGCTTACAGAATTCCTACTCCCCCACTCACAGAGACCCCAGGGGATAGGGAATTGCTAATAACATATCCTAAGCCCTACATCTCTCACCGTTGTTTTCAGCAAAATAAAACCATTTCCAAATCATACTTCTCTCAGCTTCCAGTTGGAACCAGTTCATGCAATGAGGACTTTGGGATGAAGAGGAGTCATCATAGCATACTGTTGAAGCACTTGGATTCTTTAGTTTATAAATGTTGGCTGTAGTATTGAAAGGCTGTGAAAAGGGGGAATGGATAGGGTCTAGACAAAAACAAGAAAGGGGGCTTGAAATAAAGAAACGGTGTCCTGGTCAGGGCACTCGAGTTTTGTAGCTTGATCCTGTGAGTTTTGTATTATAAGCCAACATGTGCTTTAAGACCTAAATTTATTCTTAGATTTTAAATGGCTGTTCTTTTGTGAAATATGATTCTCCCTGCATATGGTCATTTACACATTCGCACCTGTATAAGAAGTCTGTCGAGTGGGTGTTAATATATAATAACTTTTCTGAGTAACTGGAAAATTCAAATTTCACACAATTTTTACCCACTTGGCTTAAGTGTTAATGCTTTTACCACATGGAGGAAGAGGACAAGAAAATATTTTAAATCCACACATATATATTTACTATTAACACTGCATGTGTGTGTGACGTCCCATCAGATCACAGCTGACTTATGGCAACCCTGTAGGATTTTCAAGGCAAGAAACAGGTGGCATAGCACTGACACCATGCTGGTATAAACCTGTACTGCTGTAGGTATGTTAACATAATGGGAGAGAAATGGGTGGCACTGAGGGCATGCCAGTGGAGAAGTGGAACTTGGTACCCTAAATGCCCCGGCATAAAGATAACATTAAGGTAAAGGTAGTCCTCTGTGCAAACACCGGGTCCCATGAGATAACATCATATGACGTTTACTAGACAGACTATGTTTACAAAGTGGTTTGCCACTGCCTTCCCCAGTCACTTTACTCCCAGCAAGCTGGATACTCATTTTACCAACCTCAGAAGGATGGAACTATGAGTCAACAAGCCGGCTACCTGAAACCAGCTTCTGTCAGGATCGAACTCAGGTCGCGAGCAGAACTTTTGACTGTAGTACTACAGCTTACCTCTCTGCACCACGGGGCTCCTAAACATAATATTACAACAGCAAAACCCCTGTAAATATAAGCATTCCCACTGAATGCATTGAGAATGAAAAAGCAATTGCCTGTATATGTTTTCTGCGGCATCTCATCTTCACAGTACAGTTTAGGATATCAGTTATACAACCAGCCACAGCTTCTAAATACTATATAAACCGCAAGTAGGATACCCATATCTCAGATGATGGGACACAGGCATGCTTAGTACACACATACCTTCGTGATGGAAGCTCTAAAGAAAGGGCACTTTCAACAAGAGAGCATTTTGTACATATAGCCAAGAAGGTAAACAAACACTGTCTTAGCATATTACTAACGTGTGGGCTGATACTGTATCGAAATAAAACTTGATTGATACTAACATGCTCTGTCCAGAACCTTTACAAGTAGTCCACCTCTGGACACAAACTGAACTGGTTCCTCAAATTATTCTGCAAGGAAATGGAATGACAATCACTGCTGTGTGTGTGTGTTAAGTGCCGTCAAGTCGCTTCCTACTCACGGTGACCCTATGAATGAAAGTCCTCCAAAATGTCCTATCTTTGACAGCCTTGCTCAGATCTTGCAAATTGAAGGCTGTGGCTTCCTTTATTGAGTCAATCCATCTCTTGTTGGGTCTTCCTCTTTTCCTGCTGCCCTCAACTTTTCCTAGCATTGAGTCAAACACTCATATTTCACCATAAAAGATCACAGCCCAAATAGAAACTGCGGACAGACTTCCAGTGGTGTAAAATTTCATTTATGTCTGGGGAATTCTTTCAGGGCTGTCCAGTAGAAAACCTTATGCTGGAACAGAACTGGGTATCCCATGTATATTGTGTCTGGCAGGGGAGGAAGCAAGAAAGAGCCTGCTAGCTGGCTAGCAGATGACTAAGATCTGGCTGAGTCTGTTTCTGCTCTGCTTCTCACAGGTACTTAAAACATGGGCATGCCCAGAACCACAACCTGAAGGACTTTTATTGCAAGCTGCTTTCAATCCCTGTTCAGAAGAAAAGCAGGATAGAAATGGTTAAACAAACAAATAAATGCTTGTGCTATTCTATGGTGTTGTGCGTTTCTCTGCTCTGCAGTATTGCCTTCCCTGGTAGATAATAGCTGGTTTTGACCCCTGTGCCACTAGACAACTCCATATGACATGAGTTATTTCCCTGTGTGCCTAGTTTTGTGTTCATTAAAGGACTGCTCCAAATTTTGAGTTGTGGGTTCTTGTATGACCTCTTATGATTTGCTGCAGACTGAAAGGTGAGTTTTGCCTTGTTGCTAGCTGTTCCACTGGTATGATCAAACCCCTTCCTCCTGTTTTTCACATGAGTGCTTAATGAGCTGTTGGAGAACTAACAGAAATGCCTTCTGTGAATATGCAGTTAGATGTTTCTTTGTTGCTTTCCTTTCTCAGTGTTCCCCTTGCAAGAATATTTTCATTCCAGGTCATGTCACAGGCTTCCCTACAGCAGAGGAAGCTATGTGCCATCTCTTGTTGCATTCTGGGTGGAGTCAGGATGATGTTTGGGAGATTTGCCAGCATTGCCTTGCACTGGTTGGTTGTTTCCATATGTGGCTGACAACAGAGCATTGGTGGCAAGCTGGTCTGTGGTTAGTGGGTGTGAGTGGAGTTGCTATTTTCTCAGCTACTTGAGTATCTTTTGTCTGCTGAAAGACAATAGGATATTGACTAGCTATGGAAGTGCTGCACAAATATTGGCATTGCATCATTATCCTGGGCTTAGGGCTGGGTTGTCATTCTTCTAAAGGGAGAGTACTTTACTTTGGAAAATACCATTGAAGATTTTATTCATAAGATGTTTTCAGTCAGTATGCAAATTAAGTTAACTGTTGAAGTCTCAACTGTCGCTTTAACAAAAAGTATGCTTGTGCTGTTACAGTATCTCAGTGGCAGAGCACAAGTGACATCCCAGGTGACATCCCTAGCATCATTAAAAGGACCAGGTAGTAGGTGATATCAGAGACCTCTGACCTGGAGAGTTATTGTCAGTTGGAGTAGACAATGCTGACCTTGATAGATCAGTGTTGTGACTCAGTGTAAGGCAGATTCCTGTGCTAATTAACGCCTACACATTTAAAAGAAAGTGAAATAGTAGAGTGCTTGCTGTCCCTCATGAGGAATAAAAACATAATTGCAGAACTAACACCTACTCGTGGGTTAGTGCAACATTTTACAGGTTATATGTTGCACCTAGAGCATAATCATAAAAATGAGTTACATATGAAACTGGATGAAAAACATTCTTGAATGCAATTTCATGCAATGCAATTGTTCATGTGTCCCATTGAAACCAGTCAGCACACCCATAGTATCTGTACAGGAATTATAAATACATATCACAGTATCTTATTTGATTTTTTCTAAACTGCAGGTATTGAACTACTCCATATTTGACAGTGGCAGATCCATTCACTTGTATAGTGAACTGTGAGGGTTTAATTGAAAGGGCTGAAGGGCATGCAGTCAGGAGGTATCCCAGCTCTTTCCTTCAAGGGACTTTTATTGTTCCTGGGTTCCTTCCCAGTATCCAATATATGTAGGAGAGAAGGTCCTGGATGAACAACGGGGGTTGAGGATAAGAGCAGAAGAAGAGTTGGTTTTTATATGCCGGCTTTCTCTGCCACTAAAGGAAGAATAAAACTGGCTTACAATCACCTTCCCCTCCCGACAACAGACACCCTGTGAGGTGGATGGGGCTGAGTGTGTATGACTGGCCCAAGGTCACCCAGCTGGCTTCATGTGTAGGAGTGGGGAAACCAACCTGGTTCACCAGATTAGAGTCCACTGCTCCAACCCACTGCTCTTAACCACAACACCATGCTGGCTCAGAGAGAGTTCAGCACCCCATGCCCCAAAGCCATTTAAAATTCAGACCTTGCTCTACTTGGTATATGAATGGGACAGGCCCACATGTAAATATGCAGGAATGATACTATCATATATAGTTTGGGTCTTGGGCGGTCTCGCTTGTCAGCACAGTACACCTCTGTTCTTTTTCTTGAAAGGATCTAGCTCTGCAAATCCATTCTTTAACACCTTTTACATTTCTTTACATTATCTCATTTCTCTTTCAGGTATGTATTTTCTGTACTTGCTTTTTATATATTTTGTTGAAGACTACACAGAAGTAAATGAGTGGCATTCTGTTGTAACTCATAACACTTGAATTGCACCAGGATCCCACTGCAAATTCATATATTTGTTGGTTCTTATAGGTTATCCGGGCTGTGTAACCGTGGTCTTGGAATTTTCTTTCCTGACGTTTCACCAGCAACTGTGGCAGGCATCTTCAGAGTAGTAACACTGAAGGACAGTGTCTCTCAGTGTCAAGGGTGTAGGAAGAGTAATATATAGTCAGAAAGGGGTTGGGTTGAGTATTGTCCTGCAAAAGTAATGTTCTAATTAGGGCTGTCAAAAAAAAAAAAATTGGTACAGTTCGGATTCGGCCGAATTTGGCCCTTGTGGGTTCGGTACGTGCCGAAGTCCGAACTCCCCCACTTCGGATCCGTTCAATTCGGCGGGAATTCAAAGTTCGGAAACAAATTCGGCCGAATAAAGCCATTAAAAACACAACCGCGCCTTTCCGCGGCTCTGGGGGGGGGCATTTTTGGGCTTAGAGGTCCCAAACTTTTGGCAGAGCTTCAAAGGACGTTTATTGAAAGACTCCCCAAGTTTTGTAAAGATTGGGTCGGGGGGGCTGAGATATGGGCCCTGAAAGGGGTCCCCCAACCCTTAATGTTGTGCATCTCTCAGCAGAGCTTGCCACCCAAGCACAAAGCTCCCAGCCCGACAACAGCGGAGAAATTAGCAAAACAACTGCAAACACAACCTTGTTAAACAACACCTTTGCTACAGACAACTGAAACCTCCCCCCTCAAACCAGGGAGCGAGAGACTCGAGGGGGAACACACACCCCAGGCAGAACCGACGAAAGCCCCCTTTGGCTTCCCCCCCACCCACAGAAACTGCTCCCTCCCCACACACACACAGACTCTGCTTTCCCACACACACACACATACACAGGAGAAAAATTATAGATTAAAGCCCCCAAAGGGGTCTTACTGTGGCTGTCTTCTGTTCCATCAGGACGGGCTGTAATCCAAGATGATTCCAATTAGGCACAGAACGTTTTGCTCTGGAGAGGAGATGCACACAGGATCGGATCGGCTGCCCCATTCATCCCAATAGGGGAAAGGGGAAAGCCCATATCTCGGGACCCCCTGACCCAATGTTCACAAAACTTGGGGGGTTCCTTAAGAAGCTTAATCTAAAGTTCCAGTGAAAGTTTTGTGTCTGCACCCCCAAAAATGCGCCCCCTGCAGCCATGGAAAGAGAAAAGGGGGGAGGCGATATTTCTGCCCCCACTGAACCCATCTTTACAAAACTTGGGTAGTATCTTAAGAATAATTCACTGAAGCTATGCTAAAAGTTTGGGGTCTATATCCCCAAAAAAGCGCCCCCTGCAGCCACATAAATGGAAAAGGGGGGAGGGAAAAGGGGGAGAGCCCATATCTCGAGACCCCCTGACCCAATGTTTACAAAACTTGGGGGGTATCTTAAGAACACTGGTCTGAAACTCCGCTCAAAGTTTGGGATTTGTACCCCAAAAAATGCGCCCCCTGCAGCCATGGAAAGAAAAAGGGGGGGAGCCCATATCTCGGGACCCCCTGACCCAATGTTTACAAAACTTGAGGGGTACCTTAAGAAGCTTCATCTGAAGTTCCAGTGAAAGTTTTGTGTGTGCACCCCAAAAAATGCGCCCCCTGCAGCCACAGAAAGGAGCAAATGTGCACAAGCACCCCACACACACACACGAGGATTTCGCTCGCTCTCTCTCCCTGGCCGGGCCGCACATCAGCTGATTCCTCCAGTACTCAATCCTGACTGATTGGCCAGAAGAAGACCCAGCTTGCCCACCGATTGGCCGGGGGAGGAGAATGCTGCTTACTGACGATTATGCTGCTTACTGACGGCCGAATTGGCCGAATTTATTTGCGAACTCCCGAACTCGCTGAATTCGGCCCCCCCGGTTGCCCGCCAGTTTTGAGTTCGGATCCGTCCGAACAGAAAAGCACCGAATCAGGGGAAATTCGGTTGATTTTCAGTTCGGACCGAACCGAATTGACAGCCCTAGTGCTAATCATTGTCCTGTAAGTATCAAGATAATGTGCTAATGATGGTATGGTACGTTAATATGGAACCATTGTATCCTGAAGTGATCTGTTAATGTGTGTAAATTCTTGATCCCATAGGAAGTAACTTGTTGTCAAACAAGTTGTTGACAACAAGTTACTTCCTATGGGATCAAGAATTTTATGAACAGATTGATGGAGTAGCTATGGGAAGTCCACTCAGTCCAGTAATAGCAAACTTTTACATGGAATATTTTGAAAAGACAGCATTAGAATCAGCACCTTACAAACCTACAGTCTGGTTCAGGTTCGTAGATGATACATTTACTATTTGGAGCCATGGTGAAGAAAAATTAATGGACTTTCTAAACCATCTTAATAATATCCATCCAAACATTCAGTTTACCATGGAAAAGGAAATTGAGGGTAAACTCCCATTTCTTGATACCCTTGTCATCCGTAAAACAAACTTTCAGTTAGGTCACAAGGTCTACCGGAAACCAACTCACACAGATCGCTACTTACACAAAAACTTCAACCACCACCTCCGACAGAAAAGAGGAATAATCAAAACATTAATGGACCGTGCAAGACGGATCTGTGAACCACAGTTTCTCAAGGAAGAAACTAATCATCTAAATCACGCACTGCTAGCAAACGGCTACTCCAAGAATGAAATCAGAAGGGCCATTAAACCAAACAAAAATCAGAAAACTCAAGAAAAACAGTCTCCCATAGGAAAGGTATTCTTGCCATTTATTAAAGGAGTCACTGATAGGATGGAGAAACTTTTGAAAAAACATAACCTACAAACAGTGTTTAAACCCACCAAGAAAATACAACAAATGCTACGATCAGCAAAAGACAAAAGAGACCCCCTCACCTCTGCAGGAGTATATCGTATACCTTGCAGCTGTGGAGAAGTTTACATCGGGACCACAAAACGCAGCATACAAACAAGGATAAAAGAACATGAAAGATACTGCAGACTTGGCCAACCTGAGAAATCAGCAGTGGCTGAACATGGACTGACACAAACAGGACACAGGGTCTTATTCCAAGACACTGAAAGACTGGACAATTCTACCAACTATTTTGTCAGATTGCACAGAGAAGCCATTGAAATTCATAAACATCAGCACAACTTTAACAGAAAAGAGGAGAGTTTAAGAATGAATAAGGCTTGGCTTCCTGTTCTAAAAAACCTCCAGACTAACAAAGACAACATTCAACAATAGCCATGCAGATTAGCTTTGGATTACACACATTAACAGATCACTTCAGGATACAATGGTTCCATATTAACATACCATACCCTCATTAGCACATTATCTTGATACTTACAGGACAATGATTAGCACATTACTTTTGCAGGACAATACTCAACCCAACCCCTTTCTGACTATATATTACTCTTCCTACACCCTTGACACTGAGAGACACTGTCCTTCAGTGTTACTACTCTGAAGATGCCTGCCACAGTTGCTGGCGAAACGTCAGGAAAGAAAATTCCAAGACCACGGTTACACAGCCCGGATAACCTACAAGAACCAATGAACTCTGACCGTGAAAGCCTTCGACAATATCATATATTTGTATTTCAACATCTAACTGTAGAAGTGGCATAAATGAAAAAGGGTTTTGGTCTTTGTGCTGAAAATGAACAACTTCAAAAGATTTGCTACACAACAGACTTGTCATACCATCCTAAATGCAGAAATATGACAGCCTTTAACTCTGCTATTCTCAGCTTGTCTCAGTTGAAATATGAGCAGTACCACTTGTACCCTTCATTCCTTATTTACCCATATCTGTACTGCTTGTCACACTGGAAGCTTGTGAATATCTAATTCTAAATCATGTATTTTCTACAACAAAGCAGCAGAAAATACTTCATGAATAATCAACACTTAAATGCTAACCTGGGTGCAAATACAAATTATTTCCATTTTTATTAATGTCTTAATGTATTTGTTTTGGGATCTAAAGTATGCATATCTGAGTGTATAAATAAATAGAACTCTTGATCTAGAATCTGCTGTGTGTAATGAAGTAAATTAGGAGCATTTGCTTCTTAACGAGTCACGGCAGTGCATATCAACTTGGAATAACATTTACAGATTTCCAAAAAGTATGTATTAACAAAGGTGGTAGAGGAAGGAAGTAATGGAGAGAAATGGATTTTTTCCCTGAAAATTCTGGACAAAGCAGAATCAAACAGCAAGTTGCTGTTCCTTGCCAGACTTTCTCCCCTTTGGCTACCTTGATCCATTCATACTCTCAGCCATGACCCTGGCTGATATTTGGATGGGAGATCTCCAAGGAGTACCAGGGTCATGACGGGGAGGCAGGCAATGGCAAACCACCTCCTAAACATCTCTTGCCTTGAAAACCCTACGGGGTCACCATAAATCAGCTGTGACTTAAGGGGGGGAATATACTTCACTTGTATTTTACTCCCCTGTACAATAATCACACTAAGTGGGGGAAAGAATCTTGAAATTCAGTACCCTTGGGTGAGAAGAAAAGAAATCATTGTACATATTAAGATATGAAGCCAAATAATACATGGACTGTGTAGGAGAAGGCTCAATGGAGTCACTTGAGTTTAAAGCATAATGAGAATCACCCTTTGTACAGAAGTAGGGTTGCCAACTTTTCTTCTAGAAAGGCTTGTATGCTGTATCAACTGCATGGCATCCAAAAATTAGACAGCCAAAAAATAAACCTGGTTCTGTTGTTGTTGTGTTGTTTTGCCATTATGCAGATATTAAAGGTAAAGAAGCGCTTCTATGAAGAAGCAGCTGGGAAACAGGATTTCATTTCAATTTTGACTAAGATCATGGTTACTTGTCATCAGGACTTAAGCTGGTCTAGATTTATAAGAGTGTTAAAGGCTGTTTTGTGGATACCAAGCTATCAAGCATACATCCACAGATTCCACATTTGTCCAGATTATCATGTGATGTGTGAAGCTGTCCAACAGAGATGCTGAGTCATCTGAGCAACATACTGTAATAGCTGCTTCCTGATTCAGAGCAGTACTAAAGTAATATTGCCTTTTGCATGTGTAGTGAAGGGAAATTACTGATTTACCCCCTACCAAAAGTTGGTGACAGCATAATCCTTGGTCTACATACTGTAAATTTAGATAAGTCTGGAGTGCTCAATTGATCATACCTTGGATGGTTATACACGTTCTTCGATCCCAAAATACTTTCTTATGTCACGAGTGGCTACTTTCATGCTCCATTCTCAGTTCAGAAACAGCAAATGTTTGTCACTACAGCTGTTGCTGAAACAAAATGAAAGGAACTGGGCAAAGCATTCTAAGAAATTATAAATATGTCTTCATTTTGAAAATGTTAAAAATAACCTTATTTTAAAATACTTTAAAATAATGTTTTAACATATTCTTTCAGCCACTAAAGATCATTTTATAATGGCTAATGTAGTTTTCCACAACTAAAGTGCACCTTTCTCTTTTTGCCGCTATCTGTATCCTATATTTTTTTAGTCTACTTCCAGTAAATTCCTAAGAAGGTTTTGGTTGGGGACATAGCACTGTACAGTGGAAGAAGGGAAAATTTGTTTCTGTAAGCACTGTTCCACGTGCACGAGATAGCATGCCCCTCACATTCTTGTGAAACAACAGCATATTTTAACATTCGAAAGCAGGAGAAACAAATGAAGCCTAACCAAATACCATTGCCAGGTTATCTTTAACACACAATATCATTGGTTAAATTTAGGACATACAATGTTTACAAAGTATCCTGAAGATGGAACCCAATAGTCTGCGTGAAAGAAAGGGTTATAGATAGTAACTTAGGGATAAAGATGAAAAACAAGGGTTATTATAGAGTGAAGAACATATTTGATCACCAAGGAAATTTGAAACCTTTTCAGAGAGTATTAGATGAAGTGGGCCAAAGACACTGGCTGGGTCTGAGGGGACTATATGAAGCAGTAAAACAAGGAAAATGGGGAGAATGTATGAAAAGAGAGGACAATGAATTGGAAGAGTTAATAAAGAGCGAAGCAAATATTAGAAAGGGATTAGCAGGGAAAATATACAGAATGATGATAAGAGATAAAGAACTCATGATTAGAATAATACAGGCAAAATGGGCAAAGGAAACTACAATATCAACACAAACGGTGAATAAAATGATGAAGGGTATTAAAATGTTGAAGATGGATAGATATAAAGAGTTGGAAAGGAAAATAATGCTGAAGTGGTATAGAACACCAGCCCAAATAGCACATATGATCAAAGGAATTAGACCGAATTGTTGGCATTGTAACACAAAAGAGGGGTGGTTCTCACACTTGTGGTGGGAGTGCCCAAGGGTAATAGAATTTTGGAATAAAATACTTAGTAAAATTAGAGAATTGTTTAAGATTAGACTTCAAATAACTGTAGACCTGATGTTTATGGGAATTATGGGGTGTGAGAAGGTAGAAAAGAGTAAACGAGATGTTTAGAGCAATGATATTAGCGGCTCCCGCAGTTATAGCTTTTGGATGGAAAGATAGAACAAAGTGGAGTATGGACAGGTGGAATAACTATGAGTTCGAATATGTGCAAACAGATGTGCTGGGATACTTAAAACAACAGACGATGGGAGAAACGGAAGAAATGGAGTTGAAGACTAAGTGGAACCCATACATTAATTGGGTGAAAAGTGGAGAAGCCAACGAAGAGACTTTAGTAAAACTAAAAAGGCTATGCTCATGGCTGAAAATATGAAATTATGGATTGGTCCGTGGGGGGAGGGAAAGGGGGGGAAAGGGGGAAAATTTGTATTGGAAGAAGGAAAGTGTAAATTGTAATTATAAAGGTATGGAGATGTAAAATGACTTTCAATGCAATAAAAAAAGAATTAAAAAAAAAGTATCCTGAAGATATCCTTACAAAGTTCAGAAGAACACTGAGCTGGCAGTGGTCCTTCACAATATAGTCCATGGGCCAGACCTGATGTCGGTACCAGGTACGGTGTCAAAACTTCTTCATGATTTTCTGAAACATAATACATGCCTATGTATTATGTTTTGATGTGATAACTCATTCTGATTGGTAGCATAAACTTTTTATGATGTAATCAAAATGTCCAAAGTTAGTTTTTCTTGTCTTCTCTAATTTGAACTATAACTCGTGAACCAACTGACCAATTTCAAATTTTAAAGCACTTTTGGAAAGCTAAACAATTCCCCTACAAATAACTAATACCAACAATGCTTGTTATGTTACTGTTTTTTGTGATACAAGGCATAACTCAAAGGGGAAATCAATGTTTCATATTTTATCAGGTTTATGGCATATAGCACTTAAAAGGAAGTAAGGAGTACATTAAAAAGCTATTTAAAGAGATTGTTCCTTTTAAGTAGGTGAAAGGATAAAAATAACTGTTCTTAATTAACTGTTGGTTATGCAGACATTTTGCAACTTTTTTGACAGCCTCCCCCAATAAATGTGGCAGTCCCTTCTTGTAAGGAAAGCTAGCTCTGTCTTTGTGAATTCATTATGTTATTGTTGTAGGTGGCTTCCAGACAAGCTTCCTGCTGCTGTTTCAGTTCCTTTCCTTACTGGCACTTCCCTCCCCCCCCCCCCCACACACACCATAGATATAATTCTGAACCTGGCCCCAGAGTTTAGATTATTGTTTTTTAAATCAAAACAGTGCAGATGTTTCTTCAAGCATGGGGGATCTCGGTTACTGTTTGAGGAGCTGCAAGGCAACACAGTGGAACACCATCAGCCAGCTGATCAGGGGAGGCTTGGAGCTGAAAGCTTGTAGAGGTTCACCTCCAAGCTTTTCCTCCAAGCTGGCCAGAGGTGAGAGCTGCCCCCTATGGTTTGGGGGGGGGAACAAGAGAAGAGGATGTAGGTGCTAACTGGGAGATGGGTTTTCCCTCTGCCACAGCTCCCTGCAGGTTTTCCCTATGCAGCCACCTATAGGTGGAGGGCAGTTCCAACTGTGTCAGTCCCAACTAGTGCTTTTGAACCCCCAAGGAATGGTGGAAACAGTTTCACCTGTGCAGCCATACTTGGACAAGCTGGAACTATTCACAGCATTTTGTTGTGGGTCCCAACACATTTACATTGTGTGTATAATATTGTCATTTTTAGGCTTTCCTTTTAATATAATTTCATATTAATATTATGATATGACATTTGTTAATCTTATATTCCTATACTGTCATTTTTGTCACTAGAAGAATGTAGACAGAAATATAATATCACTGTGCTATATGAATTAGATATATAACACATATGTATTATAGATGTATATAATGAAACTGCTGTGTGTTTTGATAAAAATATTATTGAGTATAAAACATAATTTTATACTTGCATACAATTCAGAGAATGGGTTTTACATATCATTATTTCTAGCTATTTGAACAATTAAATGACACCCAACATGGCTTCTGTAAGGGTAGGTCCTGTCTCACTAACCTATTAGAGTTTTTTGATAGCGTCAATATGCACGTGGACAGGAATGAGCCTGTGGATATTGTGTATTTGGATTTCCAAAAAGCTTTTGACAAAGTCCCCCACCAAAGACTGCTAAGCAAACTTCATAGTCATGGGATAAGAGGACAAGTCCTCTTATGTATTGAGAGCTGGCTGAAAAATAGGAA
This sequence comes from Euleptes europaea, assembly GCF_029931775.1. Lineage (NCBI taxonomy): Eukaryota > Metazoa > Chordata > Lepidosauria > Squamata > Sphaerodactylidae > Euleptes > Euleptes europaea. Next base: position 59,730,929 of record NC_079316.1, on the reverse strand, counting down.
GCAGAGAGTAGGAATCAATGGTCAGTTCTCCCAATGGCGGGATGTGAGCAGTGGGGTGCCTCAGGGATCTGTGTTGGGACTGGTGCTTTTCAACCTGTTCATCAATGACCTGGAGTTGGGGTTAAATGGTGAAGTAGCCAAGTTTGCAGATGACACCAAATTATTTAGGGTGGTTAAAACAAAATTGGACTGTGAAGAGCTCCCGAAGGATCTCTGCGTACTGGAAGAATGGGCATTAAAATGGCAAATGAGATTCAATGTGAGCAAGTGTAAAGTGATGCATATTGGGGCAAAAAATCCCAACTTCACATATACACTGATGGGATCTGTGCTGGCAGTGACAGACCAAGAAAGGGATCTTGGGTGGTAGTGGATAGCTCAATGAAGATGTCAACCCAGTGTGCGGCTGCTGTAAAAAAGGCAAATTCCATGCTGGCCATAATTAGACGAGGAATAGAGAATAAAATTGCTGCTATCATACTGCCCTTTTACAAATCTATGGTGAGACCACACTTGGAATACTGTGTACAGTTCTGGTCACCACACCTAAAAAAGGATATTACAGAGCTTGAGAAGGTGCAGAAAAGAGCAACCAAAATGATTAAGGGACTAGAGCCGTGTTGGCGAACCTATGGCACGCGTGCCACTTCCGGCACGCGAAGCCCTCTCTGCCGGCACGCGCGGTTCCTCCAAGCCGCTGGCCTTTCCGGCTCTGCCCTGCCCCGGATGGGGGAGGCTGTAGCCTAGGGGTGGGGAACCTCCGACATAATTGGCGGTGGCCCCCAGACTCTCCCAGAGAAGCCGCCGCCATTGCCGCCGCTGGAGCGTGTGCAGCAGGCCAGGGGGTGGGAGAGCAGGGAACAGAAGCCGAGCGCCCGCACTCGGCATGGCCGGCGGCTTCTCCAGCGCCCTTTGGGCCTGTGCAGGCGGAGGGGGTGTGGCTGGCCGGTGGGCGCGAAGGAGGGGCCCTCTGCCCCACCCCGCTCGCCTCTCACAAGCCTGCCGCCGCCGCGCCCCACCGCCGCATCCCCTCCTCGGGGCAGGTAGGCCGGGTGGGAGATCCCCTCCGGGCGGGGGGCTTAGGGGCCTGGGAAGGCAGGCAGGCAGAGAGGGACGCTGAGCTAGGCTGGGCTCCCTCCCTCCTTCCCTCCACGCCAGACGGGCCTCCTTTCTGCCGGAGCTCCACTCTGAAAGGGGTGGGTGGAGGCAGTGGCGGCGAGGCCCAGCTGGGCGGGGGATCCTCCTCCTCCTTGCCCCTGGCACGTGGGAGGCGGTGGGACCCAGCCCCGTCCATAGGCAAAGGGCGCAGCGGCAGCAGGGCTGGTGGCTGGTGAGCTGCAGGGTAGGAAGTCAGGTGGAGGCTTTGGGGCACCTCCCTCCCCTCCCCCGCTGGCGGCGGGCCCGGCTGGGTAGGGGCAGCTGTCAGCTGGGCAGGATTTTTTTCTTTTTCCCTTCTTGTCCCCCTTCCCTTCTTCCCCCTTTGCAGCTGGTGCCTGATTGGGGAAGGCGTCTGGGCCCGTGTCCATTCCCCCCTTTCCCCCCTTCTCCCCTTGTATGCCTTCCTGCGCGCCGCACAGCTGGCTGGTGGGCCTGAGCCACACAGCCGCATTGTTGGCCTTCCTTGGGCTGCTCTGCCTCTCCTGCCCCTTCACCCTTCCTCTCCCAGCTCCTTCTCCCTCACCCAGGACCTGCCCCAGCCCTCCATGGGTGTGTAGGAGCGGGGCAGGACACCGAGCCTCCGCGGGAAGGGAAGGGCCTCCCGGAGCCCGTGCGCTGAAGGCTGTTCTGCATGCTCCCCCCCCCCCACACTTCTCTGCTGCGGGCTGAGGGAGGAGGCAGGGGCCGTGTGTGTGTGTGTGTGTGTGTGAGAGAGAGAGAGAGAGAGAGAGAGAGAAAGCAGAAAGGCTTTTCTGACTCTGGCCACTCAAGCATGGGAGGTTTTTCCTTGGATTTGCCACTCTGTAGATGCACATTTTCCCCATCCAAATTCTCAGAACTCATCAGTAAGTCCCCATGCAGAGTTTTGAAAATCCGGACGGGGAAAGTGTACATCTGGAGAGTGGCAAATCCAAGGCAAAACCTCCCATGCATAAATGGCCTCTTTCTTTCTCTGTCTCCCTCCGTCCTTTTCTTTCCCTACTTTTCTTTCTCTCCCTCGCTCCATTTTTCTCCCTTTCTCTCTCTTTTTCTTTCTTTCTCTCCCTCCCTTCCTTCCCTTTCCCTCTCCCTTTCCTTCTTTCCTCCCTTCCTTCCTTCTTTCCCTCCAGTGGCTTCTCCGATGCCCTCTGGGTCTGTGCGGGCGGAGGGGCATGCAGTCCTATTCCACCTTTGAAGTGCCCACAAGCCATCCTCCAAACACCTTTCCATTTGTCTTGATATGTAGAGAGAAAACACTAAGGAACTAGTTTCCAATCTCCAGGTACTAGCTGGAGATCTTCTGCTATTACAAGTGATCTCCAACCAATAGAGATCAGTTCCCCTGGAAAAAATTGCCACTTTGGCAATTGAACTCTATGGCACTGAAGAACTTCCCCAAACCCCGCCCTCCTCAGGTGCCACCCCAAAAACCTCCCACTCATGGCAAAGAGGAACTTGGCAACCCTAGCCTCTGCCTCTGGGCCCCCTCTGGGGGTGGTATTCAGGTTAAATTGCTGCATTGGCACTCGGCGATAAATAAGTGGGTTTTGGGTTGCAGATTGGGCACTCGGTCTCTAAAAGGTTCGCCATCACTGGACTAGAGCAACTGTCCTATGGGGAGCGGTTAGGACGCTTAGGGCTGTTTAGCTTGGAAAGAAGGCGGCTAAGGGGAGACGTGATAGAGGTCTATAAAATTATGCATGGTTTGGAGAGAGTGAACAGGGAGACGTTTTTCTCCCTCTCCCATAATACTAGAACACGGGGTCATCTGCTAAAGCTGGAGAGCGAGAGATTCAAAACAGATAAAAGGAAATATTTTTTCACACAACGCATAGTTAAATTGTGGAACTCCCTGCCCCAGGATGTGGTGATGGCTGCCAGCTTGGAGGGCTTTAAGAGGGGAGTGGACATATGCATGGAGGAGAGGGGTATTCATGGTTATTAGTTAGAATGGATAGTGGTCATGCTGCATACCTATTCTCTCTAGTATCAGAGGAGCATGCCTATTATTTTGGGTGTGGTGGAACACAGGCAGGATGGTGCTGCTGCACTCGTCTTGTTTGTGGCTTCCTAAAGGCACCTGGTTCGCCACTGTGTGAACAAACTGCTGGACTTGATGGGCCTTGGTCTGATCCAGCAGGGCCTTTCTTATGTTCTTATGTTCTAATCCATTGTGATTTATTTTTACTGGATGACCAGTGGAGAAACAAGATACACATGACATGCATTGACTTGGCCTTCACTTTCCTTTGATGATTAGGTCAGAATTTTTATCATGGTGCATGCAGATTTGTGCAAGTCATTTTAAATAACAAGCATTGTGTACAAAAAATAAATATACAGCTTTCTCAATCTGCAGTGATCCAAAATGAAAATAGCCACCATAGAACACAATGCAGTAGAGATAAATAGATTTTGTCCGAATAGAAGCAATTTGTCTTAACTCTGGCCGACAATTGACTCTACATTCTTGTAAAGTCAATCAGTGACAGAATATTTGATTACAAAATTATAAATAGGTTAAGCACAGCACTCCTGGGTGTTGTGGCAAACAAGGAAATGTTTCCAAGATCTTCCATTGTCACCATAAATATCTAAATATTAGACTGGGGTGAACCAATAAGGCTGAATTCACACCTGCCGCTTGAAGAGCTCTTCAGCCATTCTCTCCTTGGTGAGGTAACACACAAAAGCAGAAAGGCAGTTTTAATTATGTGAGACTCAAGATTCTGATATGTGAAAACAGATAGGTGTTTTAAATTTTAATTTAATTTTAAATTTCTGAATCGTTTGATGACCATGCAGGAAGAATGATTCATTCATTCATTCTCCAGATCTGGTGCCCAAGGTATCTTACAAATCTACAGCTATTTAAAAATATAAATATATAATAAATAAAACTAATAAATAACCAACAAAACCTTTAACAACAACATAGTCAGTAATATTAAATGATAATAACATTTTGACCTTTTTGTGCTTTACAATGAACATATGATTAGTATCTAAGCTTCCCAGTTCAAGGTGGTTGTTGCTTACCATTAAAAACTTAAATAGCTTGGGACATATAAATCATGGGGAGTAGGGTTGTTTGGGAGTCTAGGTGCCCTGTTCAGCTGTGAATCCAAGCTCCCTTGAAGTCTTGAGGTTATCTTCTTCTGGGATTGTACTTTGGTTGCTTTCAGTGCTGCTGCTTCATCTGGTATTACTTTTGCATATGCTAAACAGAACCAGTGGGAAGTAACACACACAACAATTCTCTCACAGGTACTGGCATACAGCACAGACCTGATGGTGAAATGTTCCTTATTTTCATTCCTAGCACCAAGTGCTAATGCTTCAAAAACTTTGCAACAAGAGCCTTGGACTGCTAGTGTGCCAACAGGAGCCTGGAACTGCTATAGGTTAACAAAACATGAATCTGATAATCCTCACACTGAATTTCAACAGCGGAGTATTTCATGTCACAATTCTAGTGCAGAAGGATAAACCCTTTATGGAAAGGTTAACTCACCCAAACAAAAATTCTTCCCTCTGTTACAGTTTCTTGTTTGCAGTCCAAAAGTAACATGATCGACTAAATAATACACATGCAACAGAGGTGGACATATGGATCACATCTTCAGCATGTCATTCAGAAGATCAAAAGATAACTAAAAGGGCCTTATTTTTCCTGACTAGTAGACAGTTTCTGAGTTACTTGGAAAAACTAGAAACAGATGGTTCTTCTGTTGCCTCATGCATCTCCTTCAAAAGCAGTCATCCTATTTCAAGTGTAAAACATTATCCAGGTGTTTTGGGTTTAGAATGTTCTAAATCAGTTTAGAAGCATTCTTGTCTGTTATTATTGTTTTTTGAGCTAAGGTAAAGCTGTTGCTGTGTGTATGTGTGATTGTTAAGTGCCCCAAGTTTTTTCCGATTTATGGCGTCCCTATGAATTATTGAATTTTGAAACATCCTAAATTTAAATTATCTCAATTTATAACCAGCTGTAATTCCTTTTAAATTCCGAGGAACTATATTCAGTAATACAAACAATATCTAGATCAGAAATTATTTTCAAACAAAGTGGATACTAACCAGATGACAACAGTTACAGAAAAAATATATTTGATTTGTTTTCTGTAGTGGTTAAGAGTGGCAGACACTAATCTGGAGAACCGGGTTTGATTCCTCACTCCTCCACATGAAGCCTGCTGGGTGACCTTGGGCTAGTTACAGTTCTCTGAGAACTGTCTGAGCCGCACCTACCTCACAAGGTGTCTGTTGTGGGGAGGGGAAGGGAAGGTGCTCGTAAGCCACTTTGAGACTCCTTAAAGGTAGAGAAAAGAGTATGAAAACCTACTCTTCTTCTTTTGATACATGGACAATATCCTTAAAATTGAAAGTTATATCTGGGAGAGCTAGCAACTGATGATTCTGAAGACCAACTATCATATAATATCCTAGGAAATCACCAAGACATTCACTGAAACACACTGTGAATATTTTTAAATAGGGTGGGGCTCTCAAAGCAACTGCAGAGGAACTAATTAAGGTGGTTCCCCAGCAGGGATGCAAGACAGAAATGCATGCCAACAAACACAACTCTGTCATAGATATATCAATCAATCAATATGATTTGTAGATTGCTGGGCTTGTAAAAGTTTTATTACCCTGACCTAAAAGTCATGTCTGGCTTTTTAAAAACTTGATTTAAGAAACACAATATCTTTAGAGATGTGAGAACAAGCCAGGCTTCCTAGCTGAATACTGATAATCCTCATAAAGCGCGGCAACATGCTTGGTTTTCCCATCACCCTTTAAAATTATTCTTGCTCCACACACCACAATAAAATGGTACAAGCCAGGCAAGGCATTTCTGATGGATTATTGCATTTGCAGGGGGTTGAAAGTACTTGGCCTTCAGCCTCATGTCTTACAACATGTCCAAGGCTGCAGATAATCCTCCAGAAATACACTATCCAATGAGTTACTGCTTCATTAGGGATATACTACATCTCTGTCTGCTTTCCAAATATCTTTCAAACGGCTACTGGCTGAGTGGTGAAACCACTGAAAACACAGGTGTTGCTGAGTTGGAAGAAAAAAAAAAAACCACAGTAAAAACTAGCTGAAGATGGCCACAAGTCTGTTGTTGATGTTGTTAATTTCATTTATGGTTTTGAATGTTTTCAGGGGGTGATTACTTTTAAAAAGAACAGACATGGTCATTTAAATAAGCAAACTTTCTTATATTACAATTTACGATACTGTGAGCATACATGTACAAAAGAATGTGTTTTGTTGTTGTTTTTTTGGGGGGGGGATCTTCCCGGGCCTAACAAACAATGCTTGTTCATTTAAACCACAGAAATCCCAATAGACTGATTTGCCCATAGCTTTGAATCACAGGGATAATTGGTTGTGCTTGCTAAACGGGTGTGGGTATGTATACACAGCACAAACCTAATATTGTTTTTACTAAAAGTAAGTCCCATTGTGTTTAATGAAGTGGGGCTTTCTCCCAAGAAAAAAGTGCATAGGATTATTACCATAGTTTGGCACTGCATGGATTTTGCATCCTTGACCCAGGTTTTGTGTTCAGTAGTTAACTAAGTTATATCTGTGTGAACAATTCTAGGCAGGTCTACTGAGAAGCAAGTCCCGTACTATTCAGTGGGGCTCATTCCCAAAAAAGTGCCCTTAAGATGGCAGCTTGTGCTCTCTAGCTACCCACAGTACTACATAAAATGGCACATACTACTTGAGAACACAGAACTGCCATTTTAACATTTCTGGGCATCTGATGTAGAGTCTGTCAGTCACACACTATCCACTAAAGCTTGTTGCATAGGGTTAGACAATAATTATTCTTTAATAAAACATTGTTTCTTTGCTTCCATTCCAATTATTTTAAATTACACAAATCTACACTTTCCGTTTAGTATTGCAAAGTTTTCAGAACTTAAGATCACATTGTATCAATAGAAGTATTCTGTAATGACAAGCTGAAGAATGCAACTAAACTTCCCTTGACAATTTCCAAATCCAGGAATAGTGCATATATAAGCTTGTATCACACTAGGGAAAATCACTTCCATCCAAACAATGATGGTAGGATGCAAACTATTATATTTTCAAGGATCCCATTTATTGCATCCCCAAAGGATTAATAAAGATGTTATTACATCATGCCATCAAAGGTGACTGAAACTGAAAGATGTTATATTACTTTAATGAAGTGAAAACAGCAATATTTCTCTAATATTTCATCCCTGTCTGTCAGCTTCATGTCAAAGTCTGTATATTCACAAGTTATCCTTAATATGGAAAGTATCACCTTTTAGTTTCTTTTCAAGGACACTGCAGAGCTTATTGATTTGATATCATATCTTTTGCATTCATTTGTTACAAACAGGTACAAAGTTCCAGACATAGTGGGCTAGCACTACATGATAATGTGAATCCCATGAAGCAACCAGGAAATTCATTTAGTGTGTAACAAAGCAGTGTATGTATCAAGACTTTGGCAAGAAATAGTGCAATGTCTCACACAAAGCCTTGGTATGAATTTAAGATTCTCTTTTCATTAAAGTGAAGCCTCCCTCCAACACAAGGAGTGTTTTGCCAGTGGAAGATGCATGTCCCACCAGCACAAGATTCCTTGTCCCATTGGAATGTTCCTGGAATAATCCTTACAGCAGAGGAAGTCTCCACCCTTAGCAGAAAAGAAACATTGGGTCCAATCCTATATTTTCCATTGCCTGTACTGGGCCAGGCCAACTTTCTCTGGTACCTCTGTGTCCAACATTCTTATTAGACACCCGAGGCTTCTCCCTCCCTCTGACCTTAGTATGAGCTGTCACTAACTTGCCTATCATGAAACAAGGATCTCCTGGAATCTTATGCAGTATATGGATGGTGTCTGCCGATAGCTGCATTCCTTAACCTACCTTACACGCTTGTTGTGATTATAAAATAGGATAGCATACTACCCTGAGAGAGAGGATGCAAATGTTGCAAGCCAATAATAGTTTATGCCCGTTTCTGATTGTCATATTTGAGGCTTTCAGTACAAAAAAATGGACCTTTCTGCTAACATGGTGCTACTTAGGGTTGCCAACTGCCAGGTAGTAGCAGGAGATCTCCTGCTAATTCAACTGATCTCCAGCCGATAGAGATCAGATCCCCTGGAGAAAAATGGCCGCTTTGACAATTGAACTCTATGGCATTGAAGTCCCTCCCCTCCCCAAACCCCGCCCTCCTCAGGCTCCGCCCCAAAAATCTCCCCTTGGTGGCAAAGAGGGACCTGGCAACCCTAGTGCTACTGCACATCAGATTCATTGAGGTACTGAGTGATTGCTTTAAGGAGTTGTATTTCACACTTTTGTACTAGGTATTCTTACTCAGGCTCGCTTTGCACTGACCATCCTATCCTTTATGTTTATAATTGTTTGGCAGGTTTCCATATTTGTAGACTGTACAGTCATCACTGCTCTAGTAATGCTTGGAGCCGCTTTTATTTATTTCAAGTGTATGATGAATTAGGCCATCTGTCTTTTATGTCTGCCCCCACCACTCCCCTGCTGGCATGTTGTCGGCGCCGCCAGGCTGTCAGCTAAGGTCAAGGGCTCACATCAAGGTCCCTGTTCTTTTATGTCAGGGAAATAATGGCAGAGTCCTGAAGTTACCTCTTGTAATTTCTCTGTGTAGCTAATACATATCCACAGAACTGACAGATCACAACAGAGATCTGACCTCGTTTGTATACTTTGTAATCAAGACAAATAAGATCCTTAGTCCCTATAGACAGGTCAATATTTGCACTAACACAGAGTTTAACAACGCAGGCTTTAAAAAATGTGTTATTTGGGAATTATTTAAGAGTTCAGCTTATTTGTGATCTCTAAACAGCTGCAATGTTATGCTTGTTCAAAAATGCTAACACCGTTTTCAAGGGGGAACTGCCAAAGGCAGTTGGCCATTGTTCATTTTGCCACATGCAGAATCCACCTGTGTCATTCCTAACTTTAGAACGGACGTTCACCTTCAGGAAAGGCAAGGTGATCACTTAGAGGGAGCCTCATGATGAAACTGACAGATTTGGGCGTGACTCATTCAGAAACCATTTGAACTGTGGCAGCCATGTTGTTTCAGTCAGCCTCTGCTGACTTTCACCAGGGCTGCCAAGGGCTGAGCCAGTCCTATGAAAGCCACCCACTTCTGCCTCCTGTGAGCAGAGCTGAGCCTAGAATGGGACTCCACACTGCATCACAACCCTTGAAAAGCTGCAGATATGATGGCATGTGAAAAGAAAACATAGGCCTGATAATCATGAGATTTGATCTTTCGGAAATAGAGATTTAGGATCTCTTGAGAAAATGTGAGCCCTGTCCCTCTATTTGTGCCATTCTGTTACCAACAAGTTATCCAAACCCAGTAAGGAGACTGTAGGCATGGTTGGGGCATTGTGCATATGAAACAGCTGTTCTTTGTGTATACACCCACACTGGATTGCACTGCATGTAGAATACCTGCATAATGCCACCTCTCTCATATTTTTCAAATCTCCTTTTGAAATTAATCTTTTCCGTTAGGTATTTGGCACAGCCACTTATTCCCAAAAACTTAACAGAACAAAACCAAGTTATATACAACAGAAAACAGTGTTGCACTTACCTGTAACTGTTGCTCATCAGGTGATTCTCTGTGCAGGCACACATAGGAACTGCGCATGCGTGGCATGTGGGACTGCACAGAGAACACAACAATGAAATGAATGTGTATTCGTCCTTTGTTTTTAATACATTCATCTCTCTCCCCTCCCTGTGTTATCTCCTGTGTCAAATTTTAGATTGCTGGCACTTTGGAGGCACCTTGGAGTAGGAGCTTATCTTCTCATATCTTGAATAGTTAAGTACCTTGCAAAATGATAGCACTATTAACGTAATCATCATGATTAGTAGCAATAATAGTAATAGTTAATAATTCCAGCTTTGCAACTGAATTAAGTAAGTTTTAGTTTAACTGGTGAGCAGGAAAAGACTGATTTCAACATAGGATAAAGTTAACTGAAAGTTGGTCATGTGTGGATAGTCATGGTTCAAGAGAGTACTTAGAGGCAATTTCAGGGATGAAAGTGACTGGGTTTACAACAGATCTTGGGGGTTTATATATATGATGGCAGAAGATCGAACATATTGAATGCTGGATATTGCACAGTATGGTGAGTCATTTATTTCTGTGAAGAAATTCTCTCTCATCGCTTTGAAGCATCATGAGAGATAATACAGAAGCCTCATCTTATAGCTTCGTGTATTGCAGGCCACTAATTAAATGATCAGTTGTGTTCTTTTTATTATGGTATAATTTATCTCAGTTTAAAATTTATTTTATTTTCAGAATGCACTGTTTGTAGGTGTATTGAAATTCTGTACATGTCCATCATATTTTATCTTGCAAAAACGTACTTGATGACGCAGCTTCATCTACTTAATATTTCAACAAGCTAGTGTAGCCTACTTCCTGCTTGCCTTTTAACTGCTAAAGCTCAAGCTGTTACATTTAAGTATAGATAACGAACTGGCTCTTAGGTTGCCATTCCACCAGTGTAACAGTAATTATGCTGGCAGAACTCCATTTCCATTGGCAGAGGAGGGGGGCTGGTCAGCAATTCCCATTCATTTTCCCTTCCCCTACGCTTTGCTCCCAAGCTGTTCCTTGGGGTTCCTTGAGCAGGGACCACAGAGGGCTCTCTCTCTCTCTAGTGAGACCAGGGCCCTGTGGGGTCTTGCACAGTCCCATAGTTCTGTAAGACCAAGATGTTCTGCCAGGCCTATGGCTGAGGACAGCTACAGTGTCCATCATAGCTGGCTTCCCTTCCCCTTCTTCATTTTTCCATCTTATAGAGCTGCAATTGGGGTCTCTGTTTTTCCTGGGCTCACCATGGATCTCTGTGATGATCTATAAGTGCCAGTTGATTTTATTGGAAATAATTTTATTTTATATGTTTGATTTTGTTTTAATCTATATTATGTATTTATTGTGTTTCATGACTGTTAGCAGCTCTGAGCCTGACTCAATAGTAGGATTGTGGAGGCAGGGAAGACCTGCTCCACCAGCTTCACCAACGATTGTACTGCCCTCCTTGAGTACATTAACCGTATCAACTGGCTAGTTTTGAATTTGTTTAACTGTTTGTTCCCCTACAAAGAAATGGACAATATAGCCTTTTGCAACTCCTAGCAACTATATGTTACTAAAACTGCTCTTTGATTGGGGAAATTAGCATGAACAGCTGCACTAATTTATTTATATAGCAGAATCACCCAATGTATACCAGGGTTGTTTTCAGTGAATCTCAGAATAACGACAGACCAAGGAATTCCAGATTAAAAGTGTTTATATATTCATTCATTCAGTGTTGCAAATACATACATACAAGAAACTAAGAATAAAAAGGAGGTAGGATTAGAGACGTTTCTCAAGGGAGAGGATGTTGTTGATTGGGTAATACGTTATCGATCTAGAAGTGGAGATGTCCAAAATCCGTGGCATATAGGTACAAAATGAAATATAGTGGGGGATGGGAGAGGGATGTATCGGAGCCTTGAGCCAGCCAAGTCACCGGGAGGTAGGTAGGTGTGGAGCTCCGCAAAACTCAACACACACGGTAGAAAGGAGAGTTAGGTAGGGCAGAAGAAGAACTACTTGCTTTGTCAGGGAGGGCAAAATATACCCTTCTCTGGGGTGGGGGGGTTGAGATTCCCCATATGGCTCCTATCTTAAACAATAGGGATCAAAGACTTCGGCTGCAGGGATCACACAGAGTGACAATTTGTAAACTAAGCTGGCACCAATGATTTGCATATCCCCGGGATGACTTGACTCGATCTTCTCATGTTCAACAATACCTCAGGAAGGTGTGAATCTCTACACTCCAGGGATGCGGCAGAGGAGTTCTTCTTAGTTATTAATGCAGATTGCGGCAGATGTTTTTCTCACAGGATACTGGGGGGGGGATGGCAGGAGAGAGCGACGTGATGCTCTTGCTTCGGTGTTATGGCTTCCCTTTGGATCAGGAGACAATCAGGATCATGGCTTCCCTTTGGCTGGTTCTGCAGGGGTGACCCGGTCTCTTGTCCTGGACAGCCTGGTAATGCAGCGGAGCGCTAGCCCAGAGCAGCAGGCTATTAACGCTTAGACAGTACAGTGAGTCTCTGGTGTGGTTGCCATGACCAGGGCGGGAGGTCAGGCAGTGCATGTGGCAACATATATATCAGATTTCAGCCTCTTCTAAGAATCCCAGTTCCTGGGATTCTGAGTGAGCCACTGCAATGGGACAATCTTCATTTCGTAGTGTCAACACACATGCACATCCATGTCCCTTTCCTCTGATTCATAATTGTTGTCTTCAGGTCCATCTACTTTCCTCATTCTTAATCTTCAGGAATCTAACAGCAAAACTGTTATTATAAACACTTGACTCAAATGCAACATGCTTTTCTTCACTGATCAGAATTCACATAAACGGAGTTATATAAAGGTTTGTGTTTTATCTTGTCCTGTATCTAATACCCTTTTAATGCTAAATTGCTTTGCAAATTCACCCAATGAAATACAAAGAACTAAAAATTAGGGTTGCCCTCTCTGGGTTGGAAAATTCCTGGGGATTTAGGGATGGAGCCTGGGGAGGGCAGAGTTTGGGAAGGGGAAGGACCTCAGTGAAGTATAATTCCATAAAGTCAGTTACAGTAGGAAGGCTTGGAAACCCCATTAGACCAAGGGCTCCCTGGAAAGCACCCTAGTAACCACCTGCCATCACTCAAGACTACCTGAGAACATCTAGACTGACCAACTGAGAAGGCACTTTTCCAGAGCAGTACAAGAGCAACAACAAAGTAGTGAATCCCATGCAAAGCTCCATCTCTGATGTCAGAGGCTACTGTTACCTATCAGAGTTGTATAAAATATAGTCCCACCTCCATCAAACACCTGGTAAAGGCTCTAAAATTCCATGACAATTAGGGGGTCTGATCCAAACTGGATTGTCCTATGTCCAAAAGGGTTTAAGTCTGCCAGGATGGCCTAATGTGGAATGGAAATGAATGGGTCATTCTAATGGAACCTTCAAGGGTCCAAGATCCCAGACACTCAAGATGGCACTCTTGTTATAGTAAGCCATTAGGGTTTCTGTCACAAAGCAGTCATTTTCTCCATGGGAACTGATCTCTTTTGTCTGGAGCTCAGGTGTATTTCAGGGAGATCTCCTGGCCCCACATGGAGGTTGGAAACCCCAACTAAAAGTCATTTTAAAGTTATTTATATACATAAGGGATTTAAATAATGTTTAGATCCAACTATACTGGGAAATAAGTGCAAAAAGAAAGAGGCTGTCCTCAAAATCACTAACATTAGAGTAGTCCTATTAAGTGCAATATCTCTAATATAATTTGTTTGAACAAGGACATATTTTCCCTCACATCACAAAAGGGTTTTCTTTGCTTTTAATCTTTTGCCTGTGAAATCTGCATATCTGGTATATGAGTGGGACATACACAGGAAGAATGAACAAACAAACAATTGACTTGCTTTCAGTTTCTTGATGGGTTTTTGGGCAGGACGAAGAGGAAAAGAACAACTATTCGCCCTGTTATAAACGTACTAAAGTAATGCTCTGATGTTCAAATTTAGGCGATCAGAAGCAGTGGAATCTTAATTACTTATATGACCAAAATGTTCAAGTTCCTTTAAAGATATTATTTGGTAGATAGGCTCATGGGAGAGGCTTTTGATTTTATAAAATATTGTATATTGTTGCTTCAATGGTAGTCAGTGTGCAATGGCAGAAATGCCTCTCTTTAAGCTAACTGATACATGTGGACGAGGCAAGGTCCCTATCTAATCCCTATTTGCTGAAGAAATCATCCTGAGGTTGGAAGATGCATGGGGATCTAACTAGCCCTGTGACCAACTTCAGAGGGGCCAATTAGCATGTCCTGTTTTTTATGTTTGACATTTGCTGAGTTTTTAGTCAGCCCAGACTGAGTGCTTGTATGTGATAAAGCGTGTATTTTGCTCCACTGTGTGCCCAGATCATGAATTTCTAGATTATTTACAAATGCTTTTGGAAGGTTTGGCTAAGATTCGGTGAGCTGTAACCTTCGCCTTAGTTATTTTCAGATTTTATAACTGTTCAGAATTCATATGGACCTTCTCTAAAACCGGTCTGTGTTCCCAAGCCTCAGTAACCAGCCAAATATTTTGCAAGAAAACTGCACATTCTTCACATCATTGAAATGGAGCCATTATTTGTGTGGGAGCAAGTGGGTTGGCACTGAATCCTTGACATTAAACCCATACTCTCTAGTTGTTGTGCAGAAGAACGTAGAATGATCGTATTCATTTTTTTTTTCATGAGTAAGTCCCATTGAGCTCAATGCAAGTTACAGTAAGTGTGCAAATGATTGAAAGTCTTGGCCAGTTTCAATTCAAGTATTCAAGTGTAAGTCATTGGTGACTGAGCCTAGCTTGCATTAACATTGCATTGGCAAAGATTATTTTCTTGGCTCAGCATCCTGAATTTCTGCTATAGCTTTCTCGGTCATTTTATCACAATGAACAAAGGACTGTGTATCCTGATAAATGATCTGAAACTAGGGCTGCCAGGTCCCTCTTCACTACCGGCGGGAGGTTTTTGTGGCAGAGCCTGAGGAGGGAGGGGAGGGACTTCAATGCCATAGAGTCCAATTGCCAAAGCAGCCATTTTTTCCAGGTATACTGATCTCTATTGGCTGGAGATCAGTTGTAATAGCAGGAGATCTCCAGCTAGTACCTGGAGGTTGTAAGAACTAAACAGGGACAGCTCAAAAGTCAGAAATATCAAAATTGTATATTAAACATTACAACAAGTGCAAAAATTCAGAATAAACAGTGTGAGGAGCTATATACAAATATGTACAAAAGTAATTACAAGCTATTACAATTCATATAACTTCAATTAAGCACACTGGCCAAATCCAAAATGACGTGAAACAAAGTCCACTTCAAAGGGGTGAGTAGATGTCAGTTTCACTTGTAACGAGTCTTGCCGTTGCACAGGCACAAGTAAGAACAGAAAGGAAACGCTCTCCCGGATATTTCTGGCGTTTTCACAAACAAGCTTCATCAGCCTAAAAATATATATCAAGATATATGGTACCTATAGTACTAATACTAATGCATTGCTTACATCTTAGTTATAGTTATAAATATATAAATATATAAATATCGGATTCTCACCTCAAGAAAAAGTCAGAGGAAACCCGGATCTCTACCGTCCCGGTTTCTTAAGGAGGAACACAAGTTACTTAGAGGGCTAAGTTAGCTCCCCATATTCATTTATATATGATTTTGCTAATTTTTTATTTTCCGTTTTTTATATGCTCCCCCACAGAGGGGCTGCGAATCTTAATGCCTAAACTCAAAGTATAGCGTCTTGCAGATATATTTAGCATGCAGGTCATGTGATGTAGAGGTCTGCTCAGATTGTAGCGCCTTAAAGGGACCATGTCCAATAAAGAGATTTTACAGAAAACATGATAAATCTGTTTCGTTGTTTAATCCATATGGAGCCATGGTATTGAACAGATGGATAAAGCGCATCTCGTGTTGGAGAAGGATCTTTTGTACATTAACTGAATTATGAGGATGGTCTTTGAAGACCCAAAGAACAAAAAACCTTAAATCATTTTCAGTATGTTTTTGTTCAAGAAAATGGCTGGTGAGGGGGGCTTCGAGGTTCCGCAAGCATATGCGGGACCTATGCTCACTTATGCGCAGTTATTTATTTAGATTTTATTTTACAAAATGTATATCCTACCTTTCTGCCCTCACAAGGGCCACCAAGGCAACTAACAAATTAAAACATCTATAATAAAAGGGGAGATGCTCAGCTGTAGAGCATCTGCTTGGAATGCAGAAGGTCCCAGGCATTTCCAGTTAAAAGGTCAGATAGTGGGCAATGTGAAAGGCCTCCGCCTAACACCCTGCAGAGCCATTGCCAGTCTGAGTAGACAGTACTGACAATGATGGACTGATGGTCTGATTCAGTATAATGCAGCTTCATGTGTATAAAATCACATTTTAAAACCATTAAACCCACCCCTTATAAAATACAGATTAAAACAATAAAAACCAGAGCTAAAATACAAAGACATAAGAACAACAATTAAAATATCGGTCAGCAAGGAAGGATCACTGAGGCAACACCTAACAAAACAAAGAAGTTGTTGCAGCTGGCAGAAGATGGCAACAGAAGGGGACAACTGGATCTCCCTGGGGAGAGAGTTCCAGAGTTTTGGTGCCATGACTTAGAAGGCCCTTGAGACACTTGGACCATGCCCTTCAATCAGATAGGGCTCAGATTCATAAATATTCACCCATCTTGCAATACATCAAACCTTTCCACCTTGTAGACTACCTTGGATTCCTGGAAATAGCCAAGTATCTAAGGGCCTTTACTCTTGCGCATTTCAATGCCTTACCTTCAGCTCTCCTGGAAGGCAGGTATCTCCGTATTCCCTTTCATCAATGATTATGCCTATGCAAAACAGAGAAAATGGAAACAACAGGACATGTTTTGCTGCAGTGTCCTCTCTACAATCGCAGTACATTCTCCCCATATTGTCATCCTTTCCTGGGAGATCAGAAGAAGCTAAAGTTTCCCTTCTCTTAGCAGACTCCTCTCGGAAGATAACCAAATTTTGCCTCCAGTCTAGTGGGATTCGTAAAAGGCTGATTGAAAACCTTTCCCCATAAAAGATCTTTCCTCCTCTTCTTCAAATCATCCTTCCAAGGATCATCAACTTTTATTATTTTATTTTATTATTTTTAGCTAACTTTGATTTTTATTCAGAGCTGATATTGTATCGAAATAAAACTTGATTGATGGATAGAAGGCCCTCTCCAGGGTTGCCATCAGAAGGCAGGGGCACCTGAACAGGGCCTCCAAAGATGACTGTAATGGTTAGATGGGTTTGTTAAGGGAGTAGGTGATCCTTCAGATAGGTATTCCCAAACCATATAGGGCTTTAAATTTAGACATTTTGCCTATGTTTTCCTGGCATAATTGGGTAGAAGGCATCTGAAGATCATCAAGTGTAAATTTCTTTCTTAAAGTAGAATTCTCTGTACAATATGTTTTATAGTCAGTAAGCCCTTAGAGAGAAACCTTGTCACTTATGCAATATGCAGAGAGACCAAAGTGAAAAAGATGTTTCACAACCAAAGTGCTTGCACAGTTCAAGAAATATGTTAAGAAATCAACCCATGCAAGTTCAAGCAAGTGAACTAGGTTGCGTCCACATGGGGGCAATTCCTTGTTTTGTTCTCATTGGTGTTGGGAAAGAAATGGCATTTTCAGTGGCAGTGGAGCCTCCACACAGATTTCCTTCCCAATTTCCTCTAGCATACATCGTTTCCTTCCTCTCACCCCCAGAAGACTTTTTGCAGTTTTTAAAAAATTATTAGTAATTTTTTTTTACCCATTTGTGTAGTTTTACCCATTTGTGTATTTTAACTTTATCTTATTATTTGTAAGAAATTTCATTATCAGGAACCGGTTTGAGAAATTTTGGCATCCAAGATGAGTCTTCTCACCAGTTTATTCCTTTTTTAGCCAACCAAGTACAGTGACGTTGATACTGAAGAGCAGGAGTCTCCAACCTTTTTGAGACAGCGGGCACCTTTGGAATTCTGACACAGTGTCGAGGGCTCAGCCCCTCAATGGCTGTCACAAAATAGCTGTCACGGGAAACAGAAACAGACATAAATGGCTGCCACAGCTTACCCTGTTTAGGGTTGCCAGCTCCAGGCAGGGAAATACCTGGAGATTTTTGGGGCGGATTTTGAGGAGGGTGGGGTTTGGGGAGGGGAGGGACTTCAATGCCATAGAGTCCAATGGCCAAAGCAGCCATTTTCTCTCGGTGAACTGATCTCTATTAGCGGGCGATCTCCAGCTAGTACCCGGAGGCTGGCAACCCTAACCATGTTGGGGACACCTGGTGAAGAGCTTTTGTATTGTGGCTTCCAGAGTTCAATATCATTATTGCACTTAAACCATGAGGCTGGCCTGGAAACCACACTGGGCAAACACATCTAGGACTCTTTTTGATCATTTAGGGGCCCCCACCTCATCCACTTAATCGTGAAACTTAAAAGAAACAAAAGTTACAATTCTTAACATTTAAAAAGGCTCACACAAATACAAAATAAGCTCTGAGGACGCTATGTAGCTGTAACAGCCAGAGTTCACATGGTGATGGTTCCTAAGCTAAAATGATCATCACACGTCTATAAAGCAAGGAACTCTTGGGCGTCTCACTGTCTCAAATATCAGAAGTTGTTTTGCAATCGATTCCTTTATATTTTCACCAGGCAGCTCTTTTCCCCTGCTAGAACACTGATGTTGCTATATACTATGAGAGTAAATTAGAGGGGGGGGGGCTTGATTCAAAGGAGGAAAAAAACTGATTCAAAGGAGTGAAAGGAATGCAGCCTTTCTGGAACAAACAAAACAGATAATTACCAGTGCGTGAAATGTAACTTGAAACAGCTGCGTCAAGCTTCCAGTAGCACTGAAAATTGATGCTCACCCGCTGTGCTTATAAGTAGGCAAGCTAAAAGCAACTGCTTGCTTCAAGAAATATAAACTACTTCACACTTCGTTCATTAGCCTCAGGACAAATGGCACCTGAAGGCAATTGCACTTTGAAGTTATGCAGTTCTATTGCACTAATACGAAACTGCTGGCAAGTTCATGAAAAATAGGGGTTTAATTAGACCAGAATGTGTTGAATTAGAGAATAGAGATACCCTCTAGTGGTTAGAAAAACCATGTAGCAAGGATAGAATTTCCCATTCCCTCTACTCTAACATGCTTGCATGAGAAATTTTGAAGCAAATTTTAAACACTGCGTTGTCAAGTGAAAATTTAAACTAAAACGTGAAATGCTTAAAGACTTGAGGGCATCTCTTGATCATGTTGTTTTGACCGTCTTCATAATATTGTATATAACAACATAAAGCCAACATGGTGCAGTGCTTAGAGTATTGGACTAGATCTGCAAGACCCATGATTGAACCCCCACTCTGCCACAGAAGCTTGCTGGGTGACCATGGGTCAGTCACCTAAACTCAGCCTAATCTACCTCACAAAATTATGGTGAAGATAAAATAGAGAAGAACAATGTAAGCTGCTTTGGGTTCCTGCTGGAGAAAAAAGCGGGGTATAAATGAAGGAAATACATGAACACATGAAGCTGCCTTATGCTGAATCAGACCCTTTGTCCATCAAAGTCAGTATTGTCTACTCAGACCAGCAGCAGCTCTCCAGGGTCTCAGGCAGAGGTCTTTCACATCACCTACTTGCCTAGTCCTTTTAACTGGAGATACCAGGGATTGAACCTGGGAACTTTTGCATGCCAAGCAGATGTTCTACCACTGAGCCACAGCCCCTTCCTAATAAAATAATGTAATCTCATAGCTGTTAGCTATCAAATATTAGTTACCAGTGCATATTATTTGCCAATGAGGCCAGGGTTTTTTTTTTTTTAATCCCATCACCTTTCAAATACTATCAAATGTTAAATATTAACAATTCTAGAAACAGAGATGCCAGCATTCAATTTGGTGTGGAAATACCACTGTCTGACTTGGATGCTCTTCTCCATAATCTTGATGTACTGAAAATGCCTAGTAAAACTCTTTGTGGCTGCTCAGTGGGGAGGAAAGTACTCTGCATTTTCTCAAGGATACGTCTCTATTGCAACAGCAATAGGGCGAGCAGGCTGTCATGATTTGCTTTCTATTAGAAACTTATGGCCTACCAGCCAGAGCTATCTGCAAAATAGTGACTTGTAGTGTGAACCTGACCGTACCACATGGGCCACATAATGGAATAACCTGCATATACAAGTACAAATATACATCTGAATTACCACTAGTCAGGGATTCTAAAAACTTATATGCAGAAAACCTGTCTAACAGTCACAAATTACTACTCAAGAGAGAAAAGGCTGAGGCTAAGAGATGTGATTGGCTCAAGGCCAGCCCCTGAATCTATGGCACAATTATATTTTGTTTTAAAGGATAGCAATTTTTTGTCAGCATTCTTAACTGTAAAGGCCCCTTTTACAGCCAGAGCACAGTGAGATTTAGAGATACACAACTTACCTTGGCTTAAGCGCTTGTGTATAAGATTGCATTCCTAGCCCAGTTTAGTGAAAAAATTAGATCCTGTGCATGTTTACTCAAAAGCAAGTCACGGATTCCAGTGAGACTTACTCTGTATATAGGCTTGTAACCCTAGAAAGTTGAACAAAAATAAAACCAGTTATCCCAAGGCTTACCGTGTAAGTATTACTTCCAATACCACAAATTGCTAGGATCTGAGGGGTCCTTTTTTAATTGCAGCAGAACAAATCAAACTTTTATGCTCCTGTCATTGTCCAGAAATAAAGAATGGCCAGACTAGTCAATCTGAAGTGACCTCAAATACAAAAACATTTGAGAGAGCAGGGGATTAAGAGAAATGCTGTGAAGCAAGAAGCCACAATTTTTCTATTGATCTTGATGGGTAAATCCCAGTTTTCCTGTTCTGTGGTTATCCCAGCATTGAAGTCAGATACTGGGACTGAGTCAGCAAAACTCACCCCTAAAATACCACTGCACGCCAGGATCAGTGGATAAGAGCTTGAGTGACAGAGCTCATGCTTTGCATGCAGAAGATCCCAAACCCAATCCCAAAGCAAGGACCCAGCTGTTGTCTGTTGGGGAGAAGCTCAGTATAAAGCAACTTTGTATCTTCCTCAAATATGGTATAGCAAGGGTTTTCAAACAGCTCTGCAAGCTTATGGGGGAGTTCCTTAGTGAAAAGAATACCTGAAAGATAGCTTGCTGTTATTAATATTCCTTTGTACACATGCTCACAATAGCAGTAGTGAGGTCCAAGTCTGCCATTTGTGAACTCTGTATACTCTAGAACATATACAAGAATTCTGTGTGATTTGGAAGGGTTCTGGGGCAGACATGCAAAACAGAAAGTATTCTCTACTTGAAAACTATGATGCTTGAAACTACTATGATATATAGCAGCTATCAATACTGTCAAATATTAACTATCTATGTATCTAATTCCCAATTATGCCCCCAGAAAGTAAGTTCCCTCCTTGTGAGCAAAAAAACATTATGCTTCTCTTCAGAGGAATATAATGCCATAGACACCACCATCCAAAACAGCCACGGGAACTAGGGTTACCAACCCCCAGGTAGGGGCTGGAGATCACCCAGAATTACAACTGATATCCAGGTGACAAAGATCAGTTTCCCTGGAGAAAACAGCTGTTTTGGAGGGTGGACTTGTTTGCAGTATGTCCTGCTGAGATTGCTTCCCTCACAAAACCTCACCTTCCAAGGCGCCACCTCCAAATTTCCAGGAATTTCCCAACCTGGAGCTGGCAACACTAAGGACAGAAGGAAGCAGGAAAAGGTGAGAGTCTATGGGGGAAAGGGAAAGGGGAAATATTAGGGAAGGGAGAAATAGTAGGGGGAATGCCTCCCACAAGTCCTTACAGGTTCCTGCATGTTATTACATATTAAGCAAAGATGGGGACAGCTGAACTGTCATATCAAATATTCCGAAAATATGTAAGAGAATCTGGAGAATAGTCAACATACAAGCTCACAAGAAGAAAGACAATAAATAAATAAATAAATAAAAATAAGTTACACCCAAAACAAGATTTTATGGGTGAGGGCAACCTCCACCCCCCCCCACGTTCCAATTTGTTCTCTCTGGTTTTCTATTCTTGAAATAACAATCTCCTATTGAGGCATCATAGAGAGAACCCTCAACAGATCTGTAAAATGTTAAGTCTATGGGGGAAAGTTGATTATAGTTCTCAAAATAGTTTGATACACATTTCTTTAAATGCACTAAATAAAGAGCTCCTTAGGAATATCTACATTTTTGGCAAAGACAGTAAAACCATACATGTATTATAAAAGCACTTTGAAATAGTAACATGTTGTTTAGTAACAAAACAAGAAAGCCTTGGCTCATGTCCCTGTCTGGCATTCAGCACGTTTACCCTCCAATGCTACCAGCTGCTAGCAGGCCTTGCCAGTGGTAGGAAATACACACTTTGGATGGTCTATTTAGGCTTGCATACTTTCAAACACAAACGTGGAACTAATACTACATAGCTTGGCCACCAGTCCAGTATTAATATGAGAGTAAACAAAAAATATTAAGCCAGACTAATTTTTTTCCTGTTAATGCAGAACAGCTGACAGCTTGGTTATCCAAGATTTCCAAAGACAGAAAGGATTTCCATCCATACAGCATGGCTCCCCTGCCTCCTCCCTTGTGTGGCAGCCCCAAATACTCTTCCAAAGGCTGTTCATGGAAAAATTGGGAAGCTCATGAACAGCATTCTGATGCAGGGGGAGGGGTGTGTGTGTCAGAGGTCTACAGCAAGAGGAGGAAGGTCAGCAAAAATCCTCCCTTCCATCTGTGGAAATTATCCATGGGATCCCCAGCTGATTTATCTGCATATGATAATAGGTTTGTTTCCATGCAAACATTGCACAACAGATTATCAAGGGAGGTGTCAGAAAGTAAATTCTCTCCTTATGAGCAAAAACGTTATGCTTCTGCAATTCAATTCTGCATGAAAACATTATGTGAGATAAATGTTAACCCATGTCTCATTAGACATGACAATGTTGAGAACCTGGTTTGCTTGTGTACATACCTTTAATAGTAATTTTGGCTTTGGCATAATCTGCATGATTATTTGCCAATTAAAACTGCTTTGGCAATTAAAATTGGCAATTAAAGCTGCTACACAAGAAATGACCCAGGAATTCGTTGATGTGAGCCTGCTTACGTGTGTAGAGGTAATGATTATAAATGAGAAAATACAGTGTAGTTATATGGGGCAAGGTCAACTTTACAGAAGACAAGTGGGGATATTATAGCTATACCCTTTTAAACCCACTGATGTCAATAGGCTCTGAAGGATATAACTCTGTTTAGGATTGTACTGTGAGCGGAGAAATTCACACTTCCAAGAAGACCCTATTTACATTTATTTTGATGTTCCACCAAGTACAATGGATTCAGGATTGCATTTGTATAAAAAATATACATGTGAATGTATGTATAATAAAACCACCTGTTCATTAGCATTTATCAGAAACGAAACATGTTTGAAAGCTACCACATGTATTACGAAGTCCTTCAAGCATTTTCCTATGCCTGTTCGACACTGGAGTTGTTGCAATGACACTTTATCATCTGCTTTCAGTTAACTTCCTGCTGTGCCTGCTTCCCATTTCAGGGAGTGATGTTGTAAACCGCTGGGAGTGGCAGCTTGGAAGAGGAGGCCTTAATCCAACTCGAGGCTGCCCTGATCTGGATAGCCCAGGCTAGCTCGAACTCAGAAGATAAGTAGGGTCGGACATTAGTAAGTATAGTGTCAGAGCAGTCTGACACTATATGGAAAACAGCTGGAGACAGCTGAGTAGAACAGAGATCTTGCTCTGTTGCTTTTTAGGAGTCGTCCAGGCATCTGTTTGTTCTGAACCTTTAAAAGGACACTATTCCCACATTTTTTCAATATGAGACGCCCTGCCATTTAACCAACTTCCAAAATTAAAAGGTTAGTCATATTTTCTTAAAGTATCCCCCTTTGTCAAAACACAGTTCTAAGAGAAATATCCATGGAGTTCTACTTGCTACTTCATAGGCAATTAACTCCAAAAGAAATGAGGTTAATTCAAACACTTTAGAGGATATTTTGGTTGTTCTCCTTCATAGCAGCCATATGCAATCTTCCTCTTGTTCTTGAGAGCATAAAAACAGCCCTGCTGGATCAGTCCAGTGGTCCATCTAGTCCAGCATCCTATCTCACACAGTGGGCAACCACTTCCTCTGGAGGTCTAACAACAGGACATAGATACAGAAGCTGACGTTGCCTCCTGTCACTGGTGTTCAGAGGTTTACTGACTGAACGTGGAAATTCCCTTTGGTCACCATGGCTAGTAGCCAGCCAGACAGATGTATCCTCCAAGAATCTGCCTAATCCCTTTTTAAAGCTGTCTGTGCCTGTGGCCCAAATTACCTCTACTTCTCACTTGCCTTGAAAAACCTCTTGCGGGGTTTGCCATAAGTCAGACTGTGATAGCACTTTACACACACATGCCTGTGGCCATAACTACATCCTCTACCAGTGAATTCCACTTTTTAATCACTTGTTGTGTAAAGAAGTATTTCCTTTTGTCCATCCTGAATTTACTGCCCATCAGCTTCATTTGGATGCCCTCAAGTTCTAGTATTTTGGAGAAGGAGAAAAAGTAATTTGAAAACTCTCTCCACCTTATGCATAATTCTGTAAACCTTTTATCATGTTCCCCCTTAGTCATCTTTCATAACTGAAAAGTCCCAGTCTTTCCTTCAGAGGTGCTCCAGCCACCTAATCATCTTGGTTGCCCTTTTATACTTTTTCCAGCTCTGCAATGTCCTTTTCGAGATACAGTAACGAGAACTGCACACAGTATCCCAAATAAGGCTGCTCCACAGGTTTATATGGGGCATTATAATATTGGCTGTTCTATTTTCAATCCCTTTTCTAATAATCCCCAACATAGGGTTTGCCTTTCCCCCCACAGCAGAACACTTGGGTTGACACCTTCACTGAGCCATATACTATGACCCCAAGATGTTTCTCTCTCCGTCTCAAGTTCAGATGCCATTAGCATATATTTGAAGTTGGGATTTTTTTGTTCCAATGTGCATCACTTTACACTTACCACTATTTAAATTCATTTGCCACATTGTTGCCCACTCACCCAATTTGTGAAATCCTCCTGGAGCTCTGCAGTCATCGGTGGCTTTCTCCATCCTGAATAATTTGTGTCATCTGCAAACTAGGCCACTACACTGCTCACCCCTAATTCCAGATAATTTATGAACAAATTAAATAGTACCAGCCTCAATACCAATCCTTGTGGGACCTCACTGCTTACTTCCCTTTGGGGAAACTGTCCATTTATTCCTACTTTCTGATTCCTGTCCTTTAACCAATTTTTAATCCACGAGAGAACCCATCCTCTTATCCCATGACTGCTAAGTTTACTCAGGAGCTACCTAGTCAAAAGCCTTTTGAAAGTTCAAGTGTATAATGTCTACCGGGTCATCATTATCTACATACTTGTAGTTTCTCAAAGAACTCCAAAAGGTTGTTGAGGCAGGGCTCCTCTTTACAGAAGCCATGCTGATTTTATCTCCGGAAAATCAAGATCATACAGATCCTCAAATGTTGCCACCTTCACCCGTCCTCTCCTTCATAACCTCAGTGACACCACTTGCAGGCAAAGCATAAATTGTACTGCAGCACAAATATATCAGCTGAATAGCTGCCACTCTGCATTTTTGCTCATTTTCTTTACTATTACAACACAAACAGCACGACACCCTACACAAAAAGCTGACAGGAAATTTTTAAAACGGAAAACAAATAACTTCTACTTTGTCAAACACATTCTGCTGGATTCTGCACAGATTAAAATGATGTTAGCTCTGAATGTGTTTACATCTCCTTCATATTATAATGGAAGCTGCTGCTTTATTTTTCTACAAAATCTTTTTTCGTTATTTTGGATATTTATTTCCTCTTTGAATTAGAAATCCTAATTTGAACTATTACCTGAATCTTGTGAAGATGTACATTTATAATAATCAAACTAGGTTATGTTTCAATCTAACAGGGAGTACCAATTGCAATAAGGGTGTGTGTAAAAAGCAATGCAGGACGACATATTTCTGAACCATTTAGCAACAATCAGCATCTGGTCAAAAATGGGCAATTGGGCTTAAATATTTGCTGGCACCCTTCACCTGGGTGTTCAGCCAAAAAGCACAACTTAAAAAAAATAGTTTCCATATAAACACCTAAGATACAAACATACGCACCTCCATTCATACTAATTAGACAAGTACATTTTATCATTTGTTGTAGATTGCTAAAACTACTTACAGTTTTTGCTAATATGTTAGTAGTATTTATCCAGTGTAAGAGAAGAGCTGTGCTTTTGGATGATGGTTATATATCAAGCTACACAGCTACCTGTGGAGCCATGATGTGGTGTATTACCCAACAAGCAGTTTGTTGAAACCAACAATCTGTGGGCACAACGATCATAGATCTTTCCTGGATTCCTCTCTCCCCAGCAGATGCATCCGCACTGGAAAGCTGATTGCAAGGTAATCTACTTTTCCTGTTGGTGCAGTGCAACTCCAGAACAGGCAGGAATGTTGCTTTCATCCCTTTCCACCTCCACACCACAGCTCCCTGACCTGCAGGTCATTAGTCCAAGTGGGTCCTGTGATCCAAGGAATCAGCTTTTCTAGAAAAGGCTGTGGGATGGAGGGGAGCACAGGAAGGACTCGCAACCATCAGCACCTTCCACTGTTTCCTCCTCACTGAAGCGTCTGAACAGCTGATTCTGTAAACTTAGAAAATAGTAAGCTAGCTTTACCCAGTCAGTATTAGACAGTCTTACTACAGCAGAAATGTCATTATAAACTGCCTATAAACACAAACAAATCTGCAACAATGGCAAAGGTTCTGCTCATCCATTATTATCTTGCTATTTCCTTGTGCTTCCCTAAGTATTTATAAATTTAGTCATGGTGTGCACAGGGTGGATAGATCTTTCTCATGACAACAGAACTTGGGGTCATCACAGACATCAACAGGCCATATAGGCCAGACAAAATAAATTCCTTCAACTCATAATTAACTTGTGGAACTCAATGCCAGTGATAAGCCAGTAGCTTAGATGACCTTAAAGAGATTAGACAAACTCACAGAAGATAAGGGTAACAATCACTATGAGCCACGATGGTGGAATAAGTCTTGTTCAGAGGTGGTATCTCACTGAGGGCCAGCTGTGGAGGACAAAAACATCTTTCAAAGGGGGAGGGGAGAATTGGGGTGTGCTATTTTGTTGTGGTTTTAACGGAAAATATTTTGAACAGTTATTGCAAGCTGCCTTGAACTACGAGAAAAGGCAGGATATGCTTTAATAACATATGCCTGCTTCAGCCATTGTCCTGTTTGTAGGCCTTCTGGCCGTATGGTCGGTCCCTGGGAGAACCAGGATAGACTTGATCCAGCAAAGCTCTTGGATTCTTACATTCCAATCTTAAAAATGTCTTCTTGGAATATTGCTACTTCATCTAGCAAATAACAGTATGATCATGCCAAATATGTGTCTGACTGTTCTATACACTAATAAAGAGGGATCAACAAAATCGGGAGAGTAGGTGTTTGTTCAAGAGTTAATTCAGGCAACTTTTGGCAGTTTGTCCCATTACGTATAAAAACTGCAATGAATATGAAGCAGAATTGATTTTTTTGCAATGTGAGGCACAGGATAAAATTCAATTCACAAAAGTCTCAAGTGAGTTTTGGCATCCAATTGCCATTGTGTTTAGTGCATGTACCCATTTGCCTAGAGGTTTTGTAAAACATTCACAAAACAAAGATGGTGCATTACTGTATCTTAGTTTCATTTGAGGATTGTTTAGTTCAAGCTTTTCTTTTATCTTCCTTCATCTCCATGCTTTCCAGGAATCAAGATGGTGGGCAGACAAGAAAGATTTATTTAGCAAGAATGGGAAGCTGTGCTTTTTGGGGGGAGGAGGAATGAGATCGCCTGTCAAACCGAGCAAAGTACAGGGAGGAACATTCCATAGGATTACGACATGAGGCAAGGAAGGAAGGAATTGACTTGACTGAAAGCTCTCTTGGAACATGAATCAAAACTTCAGATTAACAAGATTTATAGAAGTCCAATGAAACAGAATGTACCAGGGGCTTCCATTTATCTACAGATCAGTAAAACTCTACTTCAAGGTATCTGTCTGCAATCAGTTTCTCCCATCTCCTACACTGTAACTAAAATGCATTATACATTCATTAAAGATGGTAGAGAGCACAGCAGTTCCACCCCCCTCAAATATGTAAATTACAGCATTAAAAGCCAACACTTTATTGAAGCTATTTTCTAAAAATCACGTGAGACAGTTTAAATGGTGAACTAACTGGGAAGAAAGAGATGGCACAGTGCAAAAAATCTTTTAAACAGCAAAAAAAGAACGTTTTACAAAAAAATCCAAGAGAATACATTTTCCAAACTACTGACAGTATAAGGTAACATTAACAAGAATTTTATAAAAGAATACTGCAACATACACATAAAATAGACAATGGAAGATCTTAAGCTTCAGGTGAGCTAACTAAGTTCAAAAGCTACTTTAACAGCGACTATGTATTTCAAATTTACACAGTTGCCTGATATAGGCACAATATTTTACACAGACTAGCAGTCCTCCTCCACTTAGCCATGAGTAGTATCATCTTCCACAAAGTCTTTGGCCATCTCTGCAGTGATAACATCAATATGACTGACCTGTAGTAAAAAGAAACAACATGTAATCAATAAAAATTACAGCTAAAATAACACTACATAGTATGTAGAAATTTGATATAGATGGATCATGTTTATAACAGAATACAGGTGTGAGTGATTCAGACAGTGCAGTCTACAAAGTCTCTTCTGCACAAAGCTGTGTATTAAAACTCAACGAATGTGGGAAATGGGTACAAAATCCAGCTTCCCAGGAGTCTCAACATTTTTTTCAAATCGCTTGTTTTCAAAGATGTGTGGACAAATCCTGGTGAAATCTTAAAACCAGAATGGTCTCTAAATAAGATTCCCCTGGCCAGTGCATTAAGCCTTATATACACAACCACTCCTCGCCTTGACTAAACACAAGAGAGAGAATGGGCACCGAGGCACCGAGGACGTTTCTGTGCATATGCTCCTTCCCTGTGCCCTGATCAAGGGAGGCAACATAGGGCATTTAACTCCGCTCCTGCAGAGTTGCACTGTACAAATGACAGCAACTGCAAAGAGCTGGGAGCAGGGCCAATGCACTCATGCCCGCTCTCCCTCCCTGCACATTTAGTCAACACCCAAAGGAGATGGTGTGTCCTTCATAATCCTCAATTCTACTTATTTGTAGGATAAACTTTTTTAGTGGTGGGGGGGGGGGGAGAGAGCAAAGGCCCAAGCACTTTACTACATAATAAAAAAGGCAAAAATCATGAAAATCTGTTTAACTTCCTTAATTTACAAACTTCAGCCTTCCTTCACATGCATTAAAAAAATGTAAACCAAATACAGCCCTACTGTTAACCTATCTACAGAAGTAATAACAAAAATGGAACAACCATTCAACATTTTTATATATACCTGTAGATACAGGTACCTTCTTGGTACCAGTTTCCATATCAGTTAAGCAATGCTAAAGTAAAAACCAAGCATGACTCCTCAAGCCATTTGTCTAAGGCCACCACAGCATTTAACATAAACCATTAAAATTACACACCCATATTCTAGACATAGTTTGATTGTGGCCAAGCACAACTGTCTGGAAGTCATCTTTCAGCCACAGCCCACAATAATGTTGACATTTTGAAAACGAATACCTTATTTCTGAATTTTACACCATAGAACTTATCAGCTGACTCAAGCAGTTCAGGCCTGAAAGTTGTGGTAATGAACTGAGCATGTTCTGCTAATTCCATTATCATATCTAAAAATATAACAAAGTAGTGAATGATTATTTTTGTTACAATTTGTAGCATATTTCTTTAGTACGTAGAACTTAAATGCAGCATTTAAACATTTTTAAACTTTTTAATTCAGTTTTGTTTCATATTGTTTTTTTTAATAAATCTTATATGATATTCTACCATCATATACCATATACAATTAAGTAAGCAATAAACTTCATTAAACAGAATAATTCTTACTGTGGCCATATACACTCCAAATTATATTTCAATAGGCACATTCTGTTCCAATGTAATGCAGTATGGCATAAGAATCTGAGCAGAAGAGAACTGACTGCTGTGTTGCATGCCCTGATTACACCGAGATTAGATTACTGCAATGAACTCTATGGGGGCTGCCCTTAAGAAGGGTTTGGTAACTTCAGCTGGTGCAGAACACTGCAGCCAGTAGGTTGACTGGAGTGGGTAGCAGGGACCATATCACTCCAGCCTCGGCACATCTATAATAGCTCCCAATTTCTGGGCACAATTCAAGGTCTTGACCTTGAAAGCCCTATATGGCTTGGGACCAGCATACCTGAGTCTACTCGCTACAAACCTACCCATCCGCTATAGTCACCATCCAAGGTCCTGCTTCAGGCGCCTCCTGCCTTCTGAAAACAGGCAGGTGGCAACCCAGGACTGGGCCTTCTCATTATGGCACAAAAAGCTCTGGAACTCTCTCCCCAGGAGGATTCCCTGTCCCTCCAGAGCTTAGGCAGGGGAGGGAAGGCACAAGCAGCTAAAGGAGAGACACTGGATGCTGCCACGGAGCCTTATCTCAGGGCCTTGGAGGGCAAACCAGCCATGCTGTCCTGTCACAGCGGCTAGGCTCTATTTGCTGCCTTGGAGAATTTCATCAAGACAGCTTCTTCTTCACCTCTGCTGCTTGTTTGCAAGAGGCTGAAGGAGCCCATGCTGATTTCTTTAGATGCTATGGCATTTTCTTTGGCTTTTTTCTAAACAAGGCAAGAGAACTGTAGAAGACTGCCTATGAACTGGGCAAGGAATGGTCTTGGCGGTGAGGTCAAGCACCTCATCAGGACAGTGGAACATTGGAAAAATATCTGAATATGCCATGCCCATGGAGAAAGAAGGAGACATAACCCATACAAAGATACCTTCCTACAGTGAAAAATCATGCATCTCCAAACCACCCCATAAGATTCCTTTCTGTCTGAAATTAGGCTTACCAGTGAGATATTTTTTGTTTATCTAGAACACATATAATCATATGAACCCTTACCTGAAACAGCCTTTCTGTGTTGGGCATCTAAGGCTTGATCAATTTCATCAAAGAGGTAAAAGGGAGCAGGGTCACATTTCTGAATGGCAAATATCAAAGCTAGGGCCACCAGCGACTTCTGTCCACCAGACAGCTGCTGCATCTCTCTCATTTCACCTTGTTTACCAGTAAATGAAACCTGAAGGAAATTCATCATAAAGGTTAATTACTGCATTACATTATTTGTTATTTGAAAACTAGTTATTAGCCACAAGAAAACTATGTAATGTAACATTCTTTTACCCTAATGCCAACTCCAGTGAACTGGTCTACAGATGGAACGCTGCTCTGAGAACCTGATCCTTTTTCACTCTCAGCACTGCCTTCACCTTCGTCTTGAGACTGACTGCCTTCCACGTCACCCTTCTTCATCACAAGAGTAGCTTTCCCACCAGGTACCAGCTTCTGAAATACCTCACTGAAGTTCTTGGACACCTGGAAAAATTCAATTCAGACTTTTAAAGATAAAAGTAACTTAAACATGTTTTAATACATACTTGGACAAAATACTGCCAGAAAGAGCACAATCTAGAATACACCAGATCATTTATATTAAGTATGTACATGAACAGTTGGAAGTTTAGTGTTTCAGGTGCAGCACACAAAATGCACAGTAGGGGGGCCGAACATGACCTTGACCTATTTCAATCTGGGTTCAGGCCTGGGTGTGGTACCAAGACTGCACTGGTGGGCAATTTTCATTTAAAGCTGGAAAGGGGACAATTTTCCTTATTGATACTGTTGGACCTCTCAGTGGCCTTTGACATGGCTGACCACTCCATTCTTATCCACCGGCTTGAATACGGCAATTTCACTCTTTTCTCTCTAGCCAGACACAAAGAATCTCCACAGGAGATGCAGAATCAACTGGGTGGGATTTGTCTTGTAGGGGTGCCACACAGTTCTATTATCCCACCCATGCTCTTTAATATGTATATATGAGGCCACTGAGATTGTCTGGAGTTCTGAGGTTGGGTGTCATCAATATGCAGATGACACCCAGCTCTATATTTTGCTATCCAATCCTCCAGATGCATCCATCTTGGTTCTGAACTGGTGCTCTGAGGCTGTGGTTGGGTCGCTAATGCAAAACAAACTGAAGCTGAATCCAGACAAGACAGAGGTAATGCAGGCTGCGAAGACTAATATTCTAGAGGGACTGGATCCACTTGTCCTAGATGGAGTAATGTTGGCTTTTTCAGAGCACATTAATAGCTTGGGGATGTTCATGCACCCTGCCTTGCTGTTTGAAAAAAAAAAGGTTGCCATGGTGGCTAGCAGTGCCTTCTATCAGCTGCCTGATTCACCACTCTCTCGTTACCTAGATTCGCCTGATCTGGCCATGCTGATCCATGCTTCTGTAACTTCACGGTTTGATTACTGCAACATGTTCTATGTGGGGCTGCCCTTGAATGGAAACCAGAAACTACAACTGGTCCAGAATGCAGCAGTCTGACTATTGTCAGGGGCTAGCTACCAGGATTGCACATTGACCATTTTGAAACAGCTATATTGGCTGTCAGTTCAATTCAAGGTGCTGGTTATGACCTTTAAAGCCCTTCATAACCTGAGACCCACACATATTTGAGGACTGTCTCCTTCCATGTGTCCCTGTGTTCCAACCACAGTAATCAGGCAGCCGTGAGCTATCCCACCCTTTACCGGGGCCTGTCTGGCACCAACCTGAGCGCAGGCCGTCTCCACTGTGGCTCCGGCTCTATGGAATAGGCTCCCTAAAGTGGTGAGGGAGACCCACTCCTTAGATATCTTCAGGAGAGGCTGAAAGACCTGCCTGTTTGCCAGGGCTTTTGAGGGAGTCTGAACTGGCAGGCATCCTTTAAGAGGGTGAGGCGGGAGAGATTTGGGGTTTGTCATTTTATCTTTGGTTTTAAATTGAAAATGTTTTTAACTATTATTGTAAGCCGCCTTGAATCACAAGGAAAGGAGAGCTATATTTTAACAAATAAATGTGCATATGAAAAATGCACATCTTCTTGAAACAGCGTGATTAAGTGTTGACTTCCTTCTCTGAAACTAATAGGAAATTAGCCAAGGGATACCTCTTCTGCCTTTCTGCATAGCATAAAA
The DNA here is from genome assembly GCF_029931775.1 of Euleptes europaea. Classification (NCBI taxonomy): domain Eukaryota; kingdom Metazoa; phylum Chordata; class Lepidosauria; order Squamata; family Sphaerodactylidae; genus Euleptes; species Euleptes europaea. Next base: position 59,697,710 of record NC_079316.1, on the reverse strand, counting down.
TATAAGCTATCATTTAAACATACACACATATATGACAAACTCCTTATAGCCCAATAGGATCATATTCTGAGACATGTACCACAGCTATATTTGTGCAGCTAATTAATTTTGGTAAGATTTTGAAAAGCCCAGCTTTCCTATAAAAACAAAAAACATTTAACTGAAAATATATAAATTCTATCAAAAACAAAGCAAAGTTTGCAGTAGCAATAACAATTTTACATATGCAATTAAGATCAAAAACTCTACCTCTGTGGAGTTAAAACTATCATTAAAGGCCAAGTACTTCAAAAAGTTAATAACGTTCATGTATTATTGTGGTGGCAACAAAGTACATTTCGAGAGCTTTACAGCTATGGTTGCACAGCTTAACGTGATGGCCAAAAATGCCAATGGATCAAACCAAGAGGCAAATAAAACCCCAAATACAATCCCAAGAAGAGATGGCCTGCCATGATAGGTACAATATCATACCTGTTTGAAAGTCAGCTGGATAGCTTCATATTTTCTGAGTTCAAGGACATTCATTAACTCCATAATGGATTTGTAGCCCCTGTCCAGTTCTTCTTGACGCTTTATCAGTTTCTCTTTCTGCTCCGAAAAATTCACAAATTGATCAAGAGCTTTTTTATTGACATGACTGTACTTTTTCAGTTCTGTGTTGCATTGCTCCAGTTTGCGAAACAACTGTATGAAAGGTTAAAACAGTTGGTCAGTAACACACCTGTACCCATTACCTGTGAAAGAGAAGGTTGAACAGTGCTGTTACCTGTTTTAGGCTCAGTGTCTGATATTTTTCAAAGGCTTCCTGGGGAAGTGAGCCCAATTCCCTGATTTTCTTCATACACTCTTCTTTCTTCTTCAGAAGCATGCCCTGCCGGTTAGTCATCTTCTCAAGCTCTTTTGTGTCATGGTTAATGGCATCCATGTGGTCTTTCTCCATATTCTTCCAACGTTCCATACTTTTCTGGAGTTCTTTAATCCCTGCTTCTGTTTTATCTATTGAATTGTCCAGATCTAACACATCAAAGAAAAATGTGTAAAAAGTAGAGTTGTACGTGAACAGTTAAAAATACAATATTATTTTTAAAAATAATGTGCAGTAAAAATGGTGTTGCCCACACAATACACTATAGTCCTGTCCTCCAGTTACAGTGAATACAAGTAAAATCAATTACACTTGATTTTTTATTACATACATAATTCTCAAGTTACATTCAACGCATGTACAGCTGAACATGTTACACAGCCCACATTTATCCGGGTACTTGTTTCTGATTTCAAACACAAAGTGAATGTGCGATGGTTGTTTCTTACAAACTGGTGTACTCATGTACATGCAGGATGTACATGTATGTACTGTAACATATGAACAGGACTAATGTTGAGAGACTTTTGAAGACTATGCAGAAATCCAGATTGGTCTGGAACCTGGGAAAGAGTGTCAGATCCTAGTAGAAATTTTTTTTGGACTGCAACAAGGGAATCAACTGCAATAAGGCACTACAACGGGAGCTTATATGTTACATCTTCCTGGAAGGCTTCCTGAAAAACATGGCAAAAATGTCCAGGACTATGGCAGTAGTTCTATGTGTACTGTATATTCTCTGAAGACAAAACTGACCTTTAAATGTGCCCTGAGAAGTATACTATGCTAATTGCTCTTACGTTTCTTGAAACATTTAATTAAATGCAGGAAATAAAATGGCTATAAGTAGGCCTCTTTCTCTGATTAAAGAAGAAATGCTACCAACCATCTGATCTTGCTAAGGTATCCTTCACTCTTTTGTTGATTGCCTCAAGCTCAGACGTTGTAGCTGTAAGAACAGTGCCCCCTTCAGTCTCCCGTAGTTCATTCAGCTCCTAAAATTTCAATGCACAGAGTTAATGATATTTCGTTCCAATGAACCAAGTTATCAGAGTATAACTGTACTCTAACTCTCAGGTTGCTACCATAAAGTCCCACAGAGTGAGAGAAAAGCCGGATATAAATATTTTGAAATACATGACTAAAATTACAGATTTTATTCATAAGAAAGGAAAAAATCATTAAAAACTTTATCAAATAACACAGAAACCAACTGTTATGACTGTATTCTACAATATGGACCGAATGAAGAGTTTTTAAATGTGCATCTTCTTGAAGCGTTGATCAATATTTTTTGATTTTTCTTTTCTCTGTAAGTTTGTATTTAGTATTTTAAATAGAAGTGATATCCTAAATATTGCTCCCTCTAGCTTCATAATGAAAAGCTCACAAGCAACAAATAAACCAAGAGGGGTATGTGCATTCTTGATACACTGTGACAGGAAAAATCCAAAACCGGTTGAATGCTGACAGTTTCAGAACACTGAACAACTCATAATGCACCAGTCAATATTCATATTGTTCTTAAATTGTCAGTATTCACCAAATTGTGCCTGACAAGCAAAGAAATTCAGAAAAATGTGTTTGGAGCAGTCAACAAAAAAGGAAGGGCAGGTAGCAGACAGCAGACAGCCATCATGCCTGCATCCAGTCCCTGCTGAAAGCCCCCCTCCCGCCCTGCTTCCACCTGCCATCACCAGGAACAGCAGAGGGAAGGCAGAAAGCGGCCAGACACCTTTTCCTGTTGCGCCTGGATTCAGGTCCAGCTGACATTCCCTCTCTTTCCAGCTTCCAACTGGTGTTAGAGAGAACGCAACTTGGCACCCCCCCACAATGCTTGAGTCTAGCTCAACAGATAACATCCTCCCACAAAAGAAAATGTTAATTTTTATTTGTGATCTGATTTCTGTGAGCCACTCTGGAAGCCCATTTTTGTGTAATAAAACTACATCACACAGATAGCCAAACATGGGAACATCCACTATATCGTGGACATCATAATGCAATAACATTTCAGGATCCATGTTCAAAAGTTACTTTTTGCAGCAAACATTTTTTTTTTAAATCAATCTTACTTGTTCCACTTGGTCTAAACGCTTCCTAAGATTCTCATTGAGATACGTCTCAACTCGTGTGATGATGCCTTCAAGCTTGATCCTTTCATTCAAAAGCTGTCTGTTTTCCTAGGGGGGAAAATTGTACTAAAAAGTCATTTTTAAAATATCTGGTGGGCTAATTATTTTAAATTTAAAATGATTAGAACATGGAAGACCTGGTCTCAGTCTTGTTATTGTTATAAAAATGTGCTATACTTTGTTATATAAAATGCGATTTTAAATATTTGTTTCTTTGCACTGAACTGGATCAAAATTTAACTTAAAATAAAAGTCTTGGCAAACAAGTCTTTGAACTCTAAGCAGTCTTTTAAACATGATGTGAAAGTAATACTGTTGATCTGTCCTATCCACACTACTGATATGTTATGCAATCTAGACAGTAAAAGGCCTGTTGTTCCCTTCCAAATGGAAAAGTAACTAAATCATTCAGAATTACATTATTTTAATTCTTGTTTTACATTAGGATAGGAAGGACACAAAGGGACCAATAATCAAGAATACAAGCTAGTTTGGAAGTAACATGAATAATCAAAACATTACTGAATACTACACTTTTATTTTTAATTTTATTTTCCTTACTTGCTGAAGCTGTCGGATCTCATCATTAAGTGCATCTACTCGCTTCTGATCCTCTAAACTAAGTTGAGACAACAGGTCTGTTCCCAGTTCTGCTTTTAATGATTCACGTGTTGATTCCATAGCATGTAAACTTGCTTCCAAACTTTGTAAGCTGCGTTGCTAAAAATCAAATGTTAAATATGAGACCTTTAAAAGAAAAAGGATACCCCTCCAGTTCATTGTCATCAGTAAAAGTAGCAGCGGAACATGCTAGAAGGAGTAAACAGCAATCCATCTCAACTCTGTACTTCTTAAGGGCCTAACAATATAGGTCTTGGACCTTTGAAAATACAGAGGTGGATAAAATGGTCAACAGCCTGATGCATACCTTTTCTTGCTGACATTTCTGACAACATCTAACTCACTAGCAGTTACCCTAACTGGTGATACAGAATTCTACAGCTCAAGCTGTCCACTGTGCCAAATATTCTGAATACTCAGTACAATGCAACTAAACCAGTTACTTAACATTTTTTCAAATGTTCTCAGAGATCCCATACCTTGGGCATAAATGTTTTCTCTGACTGCTGTCTCTTTTCTTTCAGCATTTTCATCTCTGACAAGATGCTGTCTCTGGAAGCTTTGAATTTTCTTTGTTGGGTTTCAATCTGCTGCATTTGATTCATGAGCTGATCTATTTCATTATTAATCCATGCAAATGTGCTAAGGAAAAAATCTTGCTTTTGAAAAAACAATGATGGTTATGTAACAATATATTTTAGGTCTTATGTATTAGTGAGAAACTTTTTATATATTACTGTGTTGATGCAAAAACAAGTATTCCATGCCTTAAGTAGTTATAAGCAATTGTAATAGAGACTGTATTCAACTGGACTTATAAAAGCAATCCAATAATTGCTGCATTTGACACCTCTCAATAACATTAATGCTCTATAAAGTGAGGTAACTTTAAATAAGAAATATGGACAGTACATCATTTAGAAATGTTCCTTGCCATCAATGGAAATGACAGCTTTTGCAGCTGTCACTACCATATTGAAAAAGTGCTAAGTTTTGGCATTAACCCATTTGCAGTGGAATCCAATGTGTAGAAGACTCCTATGAAGCTCAATAGAGCTTTTTTTCACCTCTTTCCCTACAAACATAAGCTGTTGAGGGAAAACAGAGGCCTGTGTGTACCTTTCCCATATCCTCATCCAACCCTTCCTCTCAGCTGATTACAAACACTAGAGTACAGATTTACATTGGAAAGGAAGAAGTAGCTGGATTAGAATATGGGAGGTGCACCCAGGTTTCTCATTTACATCAACAACCAGTTGTGCTGCATGCAACCAGATGTGCAGTGGAGAGGGTAAAAACAGGACTTGCCTCAAATGGATCAAGGTCTCAAGATATTATGTTTACTCAGTGCCTTAGCACGCAACACAGTATCAGAAGACTGGTCCTGGCCCAGGTTATATAACACTGAATGTATTCATTGATGAAAATAATGGTAGTTTATTCAGCCCAGCCTCTTCCTCTTTAAAGAAAGAGGAATTCTGCCACCAATTCCAAATGAAAACACAAGCTCAGCAAAACAGGCAGCCCATTCCAGAGTGGGGAGCAAAGCTCCTTAGGAGCTGGCGAGTTGCCCCTGCGCCAGCGTAGGTGCCAGCTTATTACGAAATAAGGTGGCATCTATGCTGGCACAGGGGCAAACATGCCAGCCCCTGCTGCAAGAGCAGCCATGCCAGCAGGGCTTTCCCAGAATAGAAAGCCCACACCAGCTTGTGTGTGTGTGTGTGTGGGGGGGGGGGGCTGTTCATGCCTCTGGCCAACTTCCTAACCCCGTTCACCCTGGGAACGCCCTCTTGAGCTGCGGCAGGGCTGCACCACCTTTTTTGGTGGTGCAGCATCGCTTTGTTCAATGGGGCATTTCCTCCTTTTTAGTATTATTTAATAAAGCCCTCTTTTTTGTCTCTGCGGCGGCCGGGAAGCCTCTGAGGGGGCAGCACGGCTCTGCCACTCCCGGCTGCCATGGATCTACTACCCCCTTCAGGATTGTGCTCAAAGTCCCCTATCCAACTTTTGAGCTGCCTAAATATTTGTCTCCGCTTCCAAATACACACTGTTCTCAGCAAATACTTCCAGTCCTTCCCTTTTCTTTCCAGTATAGTAGCAGATTTTATATATTCCATTAAGAACCTACCTGCATTCATTTGTATTAATTATTCCTCATGATCTTCATAACATTGACTGTAACCAACACAAGAAGGTGTGCAAACATTCAAATTACTATCTGCTTTCATACTCTAGTCATACCTCAGTCTTCTATCTACCTTTACACACAAGACCTTTCATAGAAGCAGACAGGCCACATATTTGAAGGATATTTTCAATGTTTCTACGCAGGTTTTCATTGAGTTTTGCTTCAAGTTCTCCTAATTCTTCTTCTGCCTTTCTAACATCTTTCTGGAGTTCAAGCCGAGACTTCCTTGTGTCATAATAACCTCCGGTCAAAGCCCCACGGTGGCTGACTTGATCACCTAAGAACAAAAATTATTTTTTTGTTAAGAATAAATGCTAGCTGCTGCACACCCACACAATGTGCACGTCAGAGTAATTCACCATTATTAGCAGAGCAGTTAAGTATGTGATTACACAGAGCTTCTATACAGAATCATGAATTTAATGGTGTGTCATTAACATACAAATCTCCCCGTATAGAGGTTTTGCTTTAAAAAAAAACTATTAATGCCTCAAGAACAGCAGGTTTCTAACACTAAGACTAATCTTTTCTAAACATCAAGGCAATTATAGAGCTAGATTTTATAATATATAGACTGAACAAATTTAGGTACAGAACTGGCACAGCAGGTTATCAACTTATCAAAGCACACTGGATTACAGATGATGTGCTGAATGGCTGTCACAATAGTCGATCAAGATTCTGTTAAATATACTTTCCTCATATACACCCCTTAGCTTTCTCTTAAACATGAATACCAGATCCTGTACATCAACGTCTAACTCACTTTCCACTTGTGAATAACTTGTTCTCAAGTACTGAAAGTCAAGTTTAATTTAGGATGCTTAAGGACTGTATTGCCCCCCTCCAAAAAAAGGGTCCCTACCATATAATATACATGTTTCAGAGTAACTTGTCTAGACTTCCTATACACGCCGACATCAATAGTAATGTGGGTACAAAACTGTCTAGAGCATGTAAACAATTTACAGTGCACCCCTAAACAGTTACATTCGTTTTATTCAATTCCTTTCAATGGACTTTGATGGGTGATTTCCTAATAGTGCACTGTTAACTATGTAATGTGTGTGTGTGTGTGTAAAGTGCAGTCAAGTTGCAGACGACTTTTGGCGGCTTTCATGGCAAGAGACTAACAGGTGGTTTGCCAGTGCCTGCCTCTGCACAGCAACCCTGGTATTCCTTGGTGGTCTCCCATCCAAATACTAATCAGGGCTGACCCTGCTTAGCTTATGAGATCTGACAAGATCAAGCTAGCCTGGGCCATCCAGGTCAGGGCTAACTATGTAATACCAGTTCAATAAAGTTTGTACAACAGTTGGTAAATAAAAAGCACAGTTTGAAATGCAAGAACCAATATATGTTACACTTAGGACAACCTTCTTGCATGAAGCTCTAATATCTAGGCGAACCCAAGCAGTATTGCTTCAAGGAAAGGGTGATATCCTCCAAATTTCACCTGGATTTTTTGTGAATGGAATATAACATTCAGGTTTTTGATGTTATAGGTCTCCATAGAAAAGCTGATCTATATACTGGGTTCATATATTGGAAGTTGAATAGCCATTTCCTAAAGATGGAATTTGTAGAGGTTTTTTTCAACTTTGTAGAGGGTTTTTAAGTTCATATAATTCATAAGAAATTACTATATATTAAAGGACTAGCATGTGGAGAACAGCAAATATAAAGTTTTTCCCAAAGCATACCTTCCAACGTAATACAATCCATAGTAAAAGCTCTGGCCAGCTGGGTAGAAACTTCCATACTACGACAAATAAGAGTCTTTCCAAAAACATGTTTGAAGGCTTTATCAAATCTTGGATTATATCTTAGCTTACTGATCATAGGGATAGCATCCTGAAAGCAAAAACAGGATCAAACACTTAAGCAAAGTTGTGTCGGTGCTGCAGTTACATTCAGGTACTGGACATTAAATATATAACACAAATGGGGAAAAATGTAATAATCTAATGTGTAATGAACTAAAAAGTATAAAAAATTATTGTTCTTGAATGCAAGATGTTCACATTAGAATTCCATTACAGAAATGAAAATAAACTGGCCATAAAAATGACAGATCCATAGAACCACAAACACTGAAGACAACATATACTATACTTTCAATCTGCTAGTTCCAGCAGACTGTAGGATCTAACCCGTAGACAATAGGTTACATGAAGCCCTCTCAACCCTTTTGTTTTGTGTCTAGAGCAGTGCTCAAAGTATTGCAGCTGAAAGTGTTAAAACAATTTTAAAACAAACAGGCTTACATTGGTTTCAGGGTACGCTGTATCTCTAACATCCAGTTTGTTGAGTGGCAGAAAAGTTACTTCTCCAGGTAGATTCATTTTATTGAACTCCATTAAGATTTTAGTACTAACTTCATCAGAATCTACAATATGATAAAATAATCTAACATAAAATAAAAGAGAGAAGTCAAAGCGTTGTAAAAAATATTGTCCTCTCACCCCAACAAAAAAAGCATGCAATCAATAAAATGGTCACATCTTTGACAATAAATGTAACACCATTTTATAAAAGTTTTAAACATCTTCTCTGATTAATTTGGCTGCCCATCAATTAATGGGCTCAATTCAAGGTATTGGCTATCACATACAAAGCACGCCATGGCCTTGCTGTGTCGTATCTGCAGGACCGCCTCTCTTGCTATACTTCGCCACAACAGCTCCACTCCTCTGAGCAGGGCCTTCTGCAAATGCCATCCTACAAATGAGCAAAATCAATAACTGCCCAAACATGTGCGTTCTGTACTGTGCTCCCCCCACCTTATGGAATGGTCTGCCTGATAAGGTTAGGAAGGCTCCCTGTTCTCATGACTTTCTACAAACTATGCAAACCCGAGTTGTTCAGGAGGACTTTTTTGCACAGATAATAGGGCTGTAATGTAACAAAATGGTTCAGAAAGTTGAGTTGGTAAAGGGATAGGAACTGGGGACTATACTTCTGTGATCTGTCTGTTCTGTGAGCATGTTCCTACTATATAATTTCTGCATTTTTGGGGTCATGCTTTATTTCCTGTGCTTTGTTATCAGGTTTGTTTCAGGTCTGTTTCAGAGTTCTGGTTGGCTCCAAATTTCTGCAATCCAAATCCTATTGCACTGTTTATTGAATGTCCCATCCTCTTGATTGTATTTGAGTTACACTACATAATCCACCTTGAGTCTCCCTGAGAAAGGCAGACTATACATAATATAAATAAATAACAAGTAAAATAAATAAATTTAAATCTAGTTTAACAGGATAGTTTCTCAACTTCAAACATTTGGACAAGAAAAAATGTTGCTCAAATATACCTGTTTCCTGCAGTAACTTCAACACAAGTGTAAAAAGCAGGCTCACACTCAAAGTTATTCATCACTATTCCATGATAGCCATTTAGAACATGCTGGTTAATGCCTTTGCGCCGAAAATGCTCCAAGACTTTGTTTATGCTGTCAATTCCATTTAGAATTGCCTGTCATAATAAAGTAAAATAAATGAAGATACAGGAGGACATAAAATTAATCCTATCCATATTTCTAATCTGCAAATTATTCTAAAGATTTGTTTTTTGCTGTTATTAGTTTTACACTGGTCAGAACATTGTTTTTGCTATATGACTGTGGACTGAAGAGTGGGGGAGGGGAACGGGGGAAGAAAGTAACAGGAAGAATAACACTCAGACTACAGTTTTGACAGTCACCCAAAGACACTCCCAACCAATTCAACCAATTGGCAACTATCAGTATAACTCCAGACTACTTACCTGAATACTGAAGGGTAGGATTGTATTGAAACACAGCATTTATTTACAACTGATTTATATGATTTGTGACTGATATGTCTATTTAAACAACTGCCTGCTGATCAGGGCACTTAAGCAGCAAGGACAGGGAGGGGGCAGCAGAAGTCGAAAACCCAGCTATCTTCTATCTATTTATTTAACTTAGCTATCTTGGCCAACTCCATAACCTTCTGATGCTATTCATGCAATGTGGGTACTTCTGTTCTCCATTTTTTCGCCCACATGATTCTTACTGCTGTTATTAAGTATCTAAGGATATCTCCCAACTGTTTTTCTAATGTCCTATCTAAGATACTCAGTAAATATATTTCCAGTTCAAGTGGGATTTTTGTTCCAATAATTTTAGAAATTTCCTCATGAATACCTTTCATGAAAAGAGAAAATATAAATTTTAAGGTGGTTGAGTAGAACTATGGCATCTGCAATACTAGCATAACTACTGTCTCTAACACATAGAGCTCATTCCTGAGTCTGGGGGTTGAATGGGCTTAGGAGGTGACCAGCCCTCTATGCCAGCATCCGTGCCACTTGCGCCGTGCAAAGTGGCACGTAGTGCCAGTGTAGTGCCATTTGCAGCAGCCCCCCAGGACTGGCATGGCAGTGTAGCCCATGGACGCCGGCTCGGCCTCCTGCTGGCGTCCTGGGAGGCATTTCTGGGGTGTTCCAGGGGGCAGGGCTGCCGGTAGGCTGCCTCCTAACCCCTTCCAGCCCGGCAACACCCCCCTCCGAAACAGCGGTGCTGCGCCAGGTTTTCCTGGGGCAGTATTGCTGTTTTCTATGGGGCTTTTCCCATTTTTGAATTTTTACTTTAAAAAATAGGGTTTTAAGCCCTGCAGCGGCCAGGAAACCTCTTTGGAGGCACCGTAGTGGCGCCTTGGCCACGGCCATCCCTGGCTGCTGCAAGGTTCAAGAATGAGCTGTAAATGCCAGGACTCCTCACCTTTCCTGTTGCTGCTCTAAGCAGCTGCTGTTTCTTCTCCAAGTCTTCTCGTTTTGCAGCAAGAGCTTGCTGTTCTGCATTCTCTTCTCTCCACAAGTAGCTGAAAAATTAAGTTGACATTCATGTTCCTAAAGGCATCTACTAAAGACTATATAAAAGACATAGTTTATAATCTCTATATTTAAATTACCAGGAATGCTTGCACTGTTTTTCAAACCTCCAAAGAAATTCAAAATGCATTCCAAGCATTGTTACCACTTTTGTTAACTTTTCTACAGGCTATATTTCAAGCTAAGGATATTTTTTTGTCAATAATCTCCAACCATAACAAAGTAAATTGCAGTGTCCATTTTAAAGACATAATTTCCCTTTCCAATATCAGCCCCTTTTATTAACACTAATTGCCTAACTTCAAAGAAACCCTCTTGTTCATAGAAAAACACCGTGTTCTATAATTGTAATATACTTCAACAGTGAAACTGTTTTATACATTTCTTGAATTACTGATTTTAAGATTCTTAAGACGACATCTTTGAATAACATTTAAAAATATGAAAAATACTTGTTTACATTTTAAAAGTTAAGCTGAGCTTGCATTCTTCTAAAGAACTGATACAAGAAAAGAAGTAAAACCACAATAAATTACTAACTTTCTCTCACTCTGTAATTCATCCTTTTTGTTTTTTACTTCATAATATTTTCTGTCCAATTCTTCAACACGAGCTTTTACTTCATTAAGATCCTGATCCAATTTCTAATGCATATAAAAAGAGGTTTTTAAATTAAACAATTCATAGTTTTGACTGACTTAAACACTTTGTTATCTTTAATATCACTAAAGTGCTAAAAAGCAAATTGTTTTTAAGGTATTTGAGACTTTAAGATAAACACAAAGAAAGAACAACCATACAACCAGTAGAGTTCTGGCTTTCAGACGAGTATAAAGAATTAGCAGAAACATATGAAGACAGGATACAAAAGAACTACATCAGGCACTTACGTTGAATTTTTTTATTTTACAATTCAAGTCCCATACTTGAGGGGTGGGGAAGAGTGTGTATTATTGGGATCACATTATACTGCTACCCCCACCCCCATGCTCACCCTGCCAGTGAGAAGCCACAGGCCCAATTCACACAATACTGATCTGACAAAATCAGGGGCAATGTTCAAACATGACATACAAGAACACTTGGAGGTATGCTGAGTGTTGTGTACCAAGGGGAAGCAGGGCAGGCTGATGCAATTTTAATTCTCCATTGCTCATAGTTAGAGAAACTTTGTCTCAACCTTCTAAGTTGCTACAAGTTTGATAAGAAGAGAATCTACCTCCTGTAAGAATATTCAGAAAGGTGCAGGTACTTACACAGCAACACAAACACACACATATCCCTTCTCTTAACCAAACTGCAAGTAAACAAAAATGTAGGATTTTCAAGTTAACAGTGTATGCAGCTATGTTCTGTATAATGTACAAACAAAATGTAGCTTCTAACTGAATCCTAATGTATTTTAGCCTGCATTCAAATATTTCTGTAGCTACAACCTTGACTCCTTACACTGTATTGCTCCAGATTCTTCTCTTTGTTAGCCTCTGTATCTTCTAAATCCTTATGTATAGCAGCGATTTGCCGCTTCTTGTCATTGATTGCTTGATCTAGAGACTTGAGCTCTTTTTTAATCCATTTATCTCTCTCTTCTTTAGAGGTAAATTGACTTCCTCGACCTTGCTTGGCATAAAGGTCTGTTCTTTCCTGAGTTGCTTGTGCCAGTCTGTTTGAAGAGAAAAACATAATTTTAAAATGAAAATATTTATACCATAAACTTAATGGCTAGTGTATTCTTAAGCTTTAATAATGTTCAGTATTAACTGATTTTTGCAGCTTGTAACTCTGTTTTCTCCTGTGAGAGGTTGGAGCCAATGCAAATAAATTTCATATTATTATCTTGCTCTTATACGAGAGGAATGGTTGGAAATCTTCCCATGTACTTCAAGACAGAAATGCTTAGGTAAACACAGCATCTGGCACTCTCCATGCATAATGTTTCTCACTGATATGGCAGAATAGTGCCAATGACCGTCACACAGACCTGGCAATTCCTCGTTCTTCTTTTTCTTTGACACTGTTGAACTTGGGCTCTGTTTCAGCTAATTCCTTCTGTTTTTCTTCTATTTTCTCAAGAAGTTTCTGCCTCTCTTTCAACAGTCTTTTCTGAAAACAAAGGATACGTTAATCTGAACCCTAAAATAAGTTATTTACAAGGAAGGACTTTCTGATAATTAATATTCATCGTAGTACTAAAATTATCTATTCAGAAACAGCTTTGGTTACTAAAATGTTGGCTGATTTCAAAGTAGAATTTCTGAAAAGAGCTTGTCTGTGATTATGAACCAGACTTGAAGCACAGTAATCTGTGGACGAGCTCCTCTTTGAGAGTGTGATCAAGTAGGGACATCATTAACAGAATATGAAATCTTGGTATGGAGTAAATCACTTTGAGATCCACACACTGCATTCTTTAAATTATCTCAATATGTACCAACTGCAACTGTAACAAGAGACAGTGTGCTTTTCAACACAATAATACAAACTGGTATTACTTTCACTGAATCTCAAAAGTGCTTTTATAAAATAGAGCAATGCTCCACACTAAAGCTTTTACAATCTTAGAGGACAAAATAAAGGCAAATAATATCCAGATTCATTTCATACAAATTACCCTTACCCGTTGTTCACTATTGCCAGCCAGTTCATCTTGCAAATCTTTTGCCTTAAGTTCTAATTTGGTCCTCTGTTTAATCTGTTCCTGCCTTTCGGCACTGAGCTGCTCCTTCTCTTCTTTCATAGCTGAAATCTTGGTTTTTAGTTCTCGGACTTGCCGCTCAATTTCCTACAGAACGATGCAAACATTAATACAAGATTGGAGATATCCATTATATAATTTCAGAACTAAAACATCAAGATCTTGTTATCTATCAAGTTATCAAACAAGTTGAAATTTAAAAAGTTTAAAAAATGATCAGTCAGGAACAGAAAATACCATTGTAGGGATGTCAGAATACCTAGGTAATTATAATTAAATTCATAAATGATAGCACTAGAAGTCACTCTGGAATTGAACATCAAGGCTTGGAGTCTAGACCTTCAAGTTCCCCAACATGGTACCCATGGGCACCATGGCAACCGCTAGTATCTCCTGGCACCCAGTGAGCTTTTGAGAAAGTAGTTGGGGCCTTTTAAGACACAGCTTGTTACTAGTTGCCCTCATTCAAATGAAAGGATTTCCTTCTATTTCCCCTTCCCTTTCTCCCCCCAGGCTTCCATTTGTTCCTATTTCCCTTCTGCAATTCTTTTTCAAAGTGAGGAGGGAGACATTGTGTTTGGCTCTGACTCCTGTGGCAGCCATTTTGGAATGGCAGTCACCACCCTGTCTCAAAACTCCAAAGGTTGAAGATCCCTGCTTTACATTCTGCTTGTGCTCCTCCTCAACTACCATGCAGGACACATTCCTCTGACATCAGGCACTTCTGCTTACCTAAGGAACCAAAAAGTGCCTAGTGAGAAGAATGCACTGCACAGCAGAGAAATGCCTTCTGCCATAGACAGTGAGAGCACAAATGGAAAGAAGGGTTATGATGCAAGTCAAAAGAACACATTTATGGAATGTTCTTGTGAACAGTTATGTACTATTTATTTTATTAGTTCATACACAACACCAAATCAGTTTGGCCTCTGATTCACAGATAATGCTTCAAAAAAACTACCGTTTTAGATTCTGGTCTGACTATTGCTTGCAGGCCTGGATTGTAATTTATATCACAGCCACTCCTATCACTCTGATCCAGCCATGGAGGCACACCTGGATGTAAGTCATCCTATCTCACTGCAGTTTACACTGCACTACATGGGTGGTCATGAGCAACCTTCATCCGTTTTGTGCCCACCCCATCTACTGCCTTGGACTACTAAGTCATGACAACATCTTGTTATATGCATCTATGGATGGAGGCTACCCTGCAATAAAAAACTGTTCTTATGTAATAAGATGCTTCTGGATCTTACTTCCATTTTATCACGAGCATCCTGTTGTGCATCTCTTAACTGCCTTGATTTTTCTCCACTTGTTTCTCGTTTGGCAGAAAGCTGAAAAGATAAAATTTAATAAATAACTGATAGTATCATTTTCCTTGATATGTAAAATAACTACATTTTAAAACTTCATAAAGTTATGCATGTTGATCAAAAGTGGATAATGAAAGAAATTATACACAGGATAAATAATATACAAAATGACTTGCCTCATCAAGTTTAGCTCGGGTTTCATTAAGTTCCTGATTATAAATGGTGTATTCCAGGGCTCTTCTCATTTTATCCCACTTCTGATACTGAGCTAGCTCTTCTTTCTCCTCTTCCAGAGTATGTAATCGTTCTTCAATATACTTCAACAGCTCATTGATTTTCTCCCTCTTCCCCTCTTTAGAAAATTAGTTTAAAAAAGAGCTGAATAACCACATGAGTGCATACAAGACAAAGTTAATAATAATTAAATCCCTATAAGAACTCATATTAGGGGACTCTATTGAATGTTGCGGTATGTGCCCTTAAAGCTTATTATTAAAAATCTGATTTAAAATTCCATGTAGCTTAATTATTTCAAATTAAATTTTAAGATCGACAATCTATCTCTTCTATTTTCAACATAAACAAAAATCCAGAAGATTAGCAGTGTTCGGTGCTATTGGGCTTTGTGAAAGTCTGGTTTGCGAAAAAAGTAATGGATGGAAAAGAGAAGGAACAGAGAGAGACAGTTTCCTCACAATATCAATTACAGGTACATATCTCTTGCTAGAGTGTAAACATGTGTTAACTGGTGCCCAAGTGTTAATTCCCTAGCCTAAGCCAGCACGTAGCCTCATCAGATAGTCAGACATACATCCAACCTGCTGTTTGGAAGGAGACCTGGACTTAGTACATCCTGTATAGTTGATAAACCAAATGCTTGATATACTGGCGTATGTGCAGCCCAACACATGCAGTGGAACCAGACTCCTACTCAAAAGCAACAACTTCCACGCGGTATCAACACGTTTCTTAATTTACATCCATTAAAATGCAAATTAAGAAAACATGCAAGTTAAAATATTTGGAAGTTATGAAAAACAGCGGTCATAGATAAATGTTGAATATCTAATGGGAAAAGACAATGTTTACCTGTTTCCTTCATTAATGAGATACTCTCTTCTTTACGTTCATCATATACTCTAGTGCCAGCAACCTCCCTTAAAAGTTTTAATCTCTGAGAGTCAGGAGCTGTGGCCATCTGATTGATCTAAAAATAATGAGAAAAGGAGTATTATTTTGGGCATCCTTTTACTTATACAATGCAAGTAAATAACGAAAGCAATAAAGATCAATATGTACCTTGTACAACGCTGTATACATCCTCTTAAGAGAATTCTTAAGAGAATTCTTCCCTTTCACTTTGATATTTCTATGGCAAATTGTCTAATGCAAGGCAGATGTTATACTAAGCACTAATGTGTGAGCATAACAAATCTTAGATTTGAGCTACTTACTAACTGGTGTAAAAATGACTACAGCCGATTACATGCCTACAAATTATTCTGTAACATACAAAATCATAAATCTGTAACCTCAAAACATTATTGGCTAAAATTGATATTCTTTAGGAAATATGAATTTGGTATGGGCAGTTTTCACCTGCTGTACTTCAGTCACTATCATTACCTATGCAGAGAAACAGCTGCATGAGTTGTGAGGGTTGAGCAAATAAACAGCTCTTCCTTCCTCTTCTGACAAGAAGAAGAGTTGGTTTTTATATGCCGACTTTCTCTACCACTTAATCAAATTGGCTTACAATCACCTTCCCTTCCCCACAACAGACACCCTGTGAGGTAGGTGGGGCTGAGAGAATGTGACTAGCCCAAGGTCACCCAGCTGGCTTCATGTGGAGGACTGGGGAATCAAACCCGGTTCTCCAGATCAGAGTCCACCGCTCCAAACCACCGCTCTTAACTACTACACCATGCTGGCTCAGCTCCACTGAGGGGAGGGGGCAATTTCATCCTCCTGTCTCTCCTTACTTCAGCCCATCAATCCTCACACTTGCAGGGATTCTGCGACCCCAGGAACAACCTTGTCCAGGAGTCGATAAAGCAGTAGTAATAGAGAGAAATGTGGGGAAACTCCTTTGCCTTCCATACACGGATGGCATGATTATTTTTTTCACTGAAAACTGTAATGGCTATTATATTTGTTTTTGGCATGTATACTCTGAAATCTTAACCAAATATGATGATCAAGGTGGTCTACAATAGAAATGAACTTGCTGAAAAATAAATAACTTAATCATACCTTTCCTTGCTTAACAATATAGTAGGGATTGCTGCGAGAAAATCCAGCGCTTTCAAGAAGGTTCATCACATCGTTTTTTCTGGAAGTAAATTTTTCAAAGAGTTACTTCCAATTGTGTCAATTAAATCCTTTAAAAATTAAGGATTTTTAAAGGACAAATTATCTGCTTCCATTATAATCAAGATGTGACGATATCATTGTCTGAACTCAGAAGAGCTTGAGTTTTTCTGACTGGTTCTGTTTTTACGCTATTAAAAAAAATGCGGCCTACACTACCAGCAGAGTGTATTTGCTGCTCAGACATCTCTATCCAGTAGCCAGTTTCTTCCATGATTATCAGGACCCCAGAACGTGTCGTGTCAAGCAGACCTTTGTTAATCTAGCTGAGGTCAATAAGCGTGCCACCAATTCAGGGTACTATAGCCTGGTCTGGATTGTCATTCAGGTGGGGGAAACAGCATGTATTGTATCTGATGTCCTGAGACTCCCTATAAACAGGCATTTATCCTTGAATGTGACTGTTGCTGAGGGAAGTAATTCTTTTTTTGTGAGCATTTGTTTCTTTAACAAGCATGTAGTTTCTTATACCATGAAACAGTTACCTGCAAGTCTATGCTTCAGAATCATTTTCAAGCAACTGCTATAGACAGGCTCGGAAAGCTGATTAAGTCTTATCAGCTGCAACTTCTAGACACCTACGACTCCAGTCATGGTACCATTCAGTCCACATTTTCTGAGAACTGGACTGTGAATCACGGATAGGGAGAACACAATTGGTATTGCTGAATTTTAAAGATACAACAATAATGTTTTAAGTGTTCCCCAAAAATGAGGACTGAAAAAGTATTAGATATTGTCTTACATAAAAATTGAATCCTGAGCTTCCTAAATTTCATCAAGAACTTGTGGATTATATCCTCAATTACTACTAGCATGCCTCAAAATTGTATAATGGTATACCTTAAAGTCAGACAGGAATTAAAGAAGAAACTGCACCTACGTAACCATTTTCTTGTCTAGGAAATACTGGTCCTTTTTAGCTCCAATGACTCTGCGAAGAGATACTTCTTCTTTATCAATCTTAAGACAACAAAATGACACAGAGTTAATATTCTGAACCTTTTACAAAATTTGACTCTTAACTTAAACCAAAT
This sequence comes from Euleptes europaea, assembly GCF_029931775.1. NCBI lineage: Eukaryota > Metazoa > Chordata > Lepidosauria > Squamata > Sphaerodactylidae > Euleptes > Euleptes europaea. The sequence continues at coordinate 59,679,625 of NC_079316.1, read as the reverse complement.
GCTAGCAAGAAAATGTACTACATTAAAAATAATATATACAACTTACTGGTAACCTGTTGTCTGAATTGTCAAAGATGATTTCCACAAAAGCAGAAATAACACGAGGACCTGTGCCTTCCTTTAAAAAAAAGGGGGAGGAGACCAAGTGGATTAAAACTTTTGCAGTTACTTTGCCTTTTCCATGTTCCTCTAGTAAACTACTTTATTTTACCAAAGATTCAAAATCTGTTACTTATTTACTTCATTTGTACCCTGCTGTTCTCCCCAAAGGGGACCCAAAGTGATTTACATCCTCCTCCTCACCTCCATTTTATCCTCACAAAAATTTTGTGAGGTAGGTTAGGCTGAGAGTGTGCGACTGGCCCAAGGCTACCCAGCAAGCTTCCATGGCATGCATATAGACTGTCAAGACCGACCAGACTGACACATTAAACCACTACACCACACTGGCTTTATGTCTGTATGACAATATATTGCTACATTAGAGTCTTTTATTTCTTCCGGCAACATGAGAAAATCTTATCTTAATTTTTAAAAAGATGTTAAAACAGTCTACTATGAAATAGGATAGCATAAAGAAGGGTGCAGTGACTAATACGCACCAAAAGGGTGCAATGACTAATACGCACAGGCTCAATTACCACAACTAAAGCATGGTACTGAACATAGTTTACAACCACAGTATGTCTGTTTTCACTTACATGTAACAAAGCGAGCCTCTGCTCAGGACGAAGGTGACTGAATTCATCACTGAGAACAAACTGAATTGCTGTAATATATAAAGTACAATAACATTTGTTAAGTTAATGGAATGTCTTAAATAGTAAACTTTTTAAAAGTATGTTTGAATATCCCTTATAAATACTAGCATTCGACCTATCACTCTATTATGCTTGTGTATTCTGGTACGTTGGTAAATTTTAGAGCAAGGCTTTCTTTATGACTTTTCAAGTTATTTTAGCCTTCCATTAAAACAACCAGTCAATCAACTGCAACATTAAACAAAGCATGAACCACCACACTGAATAAGGGGGAAACTGCAATCTCATTAAGTCTATTATCAAATATCTACAGAGAATGAAGTGTTCTCCTATGGATTTTAATGTTTGATTTGTGCTCATTTATTCTCCTGCATATAGACTGTCCACACTGACCAAATCTCTCTGCTACCTAATGTAACATTTCATGCATCAGGTACCACAAAAGCTTAAAGACAAACTTATTATGGACTAAACTGCCACAAGATGCTTCAGTTATTTAAAAAATCTTTATTTGAGCATTTCCTTATATTAATCGAAAGGTAAATTTACATCAATAGCATAAACAAAAATTTCAGACAGTAAACTTATATTTATCATTTGTATGCTTCAACCTACCATAGAAAAAGTTGCTTTTTCCAGAACCATTTCTTCCCACTTAAAAAAAAAAAAAAAAAAGACTTCATAAATATGTCAAACTAGTTTCATGAATCAGAATTTAATTGTGGAGTTTATTTGTAAGATAGAGACAAACATTTAAAAAGCAAAATAGCAATGAAGAAAAATCATTGCATTAAACATTATAGTTATATTTAACATTCTGTCAGTTTATGCAAAGTGCACAATTTTCAATAAATGTATTTGTAGGTTTATGGTGTTATCTAATTCTCAAAGACTTTAACAATAATACTTCTTGTACAAACTGCTATTTGCAAAGCAATCACTCAACTCTAGTGCATATGCTCATTGCATCCTGGCAGCATACAGTAAATTAAAGAGGAATTCTATGCCACATTACTCAATTAATCCTCTCAAATCAACCATCAGAACAATCCATGGTTTCAGGAGGAGCTGTGGCTATATAGCTGACAGCCTCAAGTAAAACTCCTGGCATCTCCAATTAAAGGATCTCAGGTAGCAGTGCTGGGAAAGACCTTTACAAGCATAAACCTGTACTTGAATGGAAACACAAGAATGAGAGTTCTCATTGCAGTCATTGCGTGGGAAGCTTTGGGCTGTGGACACAAAGGAGGACAGGACATGGAAATTTGTAACCTAGCTCTAACTCCAACTGAGAATGAAGAAGTTGGTTTTTATACGCCAATTTTCTCTACCTTTAAGAAGACTCAAACCAACTTACAATCACCTTCCCTTCTTCTCCCCACAACAGACACCTTGTGAGGCAGGTGGCACTGAGCTCAGAGAGAACTGTGACTAGCCCAAGGTCACCCAGTAGGGTTCATGTGGAGGAGTGGGGAAACAAACCCGGTTCTCCAGATTAGAGTCTGCCGCTCATGTGGAGGAGTGGGGAATCGAACCTGGTTCTCCAGATTAGAATCCACTGCTCTTTACCACTATACCACGCTGGCTCTCAGTGTGGTGCAGCTAGAGTAGCCTTTCAATGCAATAAGATCATCCAACTGGAAAGACACTGAAGAGCGTCTTTCCAGTTGGAAATGAAACTTCTCAGGTTTGAGGAATATTTTAATTTTGTTGCAGTCCCCCCTCCCCCAGGTTCTTCCTCCAGAACAACCACTTTGTGAGGCAGGTTAGGACGACACATGATGATCTTTATAAGCATACCAACATATAAACCTCAGTCTTCCTAGTCCAAATCTGTTTAACTATACTCTGCCTCTGTAGTACACAGGAGCCCTGGATAGAATTAAGTGAGCAGTCCATAGATATGTAATGTTTCAGTTTGTAGATATAAATTCTGATCAGTATGCAAGGCTGATTCATCTGAGACAGATGAAAGGGCAGAACACATTTCACCCTTCACTGGATTATGATGTGAGCTGCCTTCACTTGCCTCACAATACCTGTATACACGAACATCTGCTCATTATGAAGATTTCCCCTGAAACAGTATATAGCCTTATGGAAAACCCGTATATATTAAAAAGTTAACACTTTTTTAAAAAAATGAATATGGTCAACAAAGCTATGAAACGACATCTCTAAGGAAATTCTTACTTAAATGATACATAATATCACAGCCATTATACTAAAAGACCTTACCAATGACATTATGTTTTGAACTGAAGGGATCTACTATAGTCTGGTCTCGGTAGCTTCGAAAACCTTGGATGATCACCTATAATAAGCAAAACAAACAAACCAAAAAAAACCCCAAGCATGTAAGATTATTTTTACCATTTGCAGGTTCTGAAATGACAATATGCTGTTTTTAAAGGCAAAAGATTCATTATTACACTTAAAAAGGTAAAGGTCCCCTGTGCAAGGACCACGTCATTCCTGACCCATGGGGTGACGTCACATCCCGACGTTTTCTAGGCAGACTTTGTTTACGGGGTGGTTTGCGGGGTGGTTTGCCAGTGCCTTCCCCAGTCATCTTCCCTTTACCCCCAGCAAGCTGGGTACTCATTTTACTGACGTCGGAAGAATGGAAGGCTGAGTCCATCTTGAGCCGGCTACCTGAAACCAACTTCCATTGGGATCGAACTCAGGTCGTGAGCAAAGCTTTGGACTGCAGTACTGCAGCTTACCACTCTGAGCCATGGGCTCTTAACATTATTACACTTAAGTGTACAATATTTGATTATTCACATCATCCCAATATGCCTACAAAGGAAGCTTGGGCAATTTAGTATCTCTCAGCAGCAGGTCAGTAAGAGCTTCACAGCTGAGCAAAAATGTGAACCTGATAGTGCTACTTAATCCTATTTTTTACATCGCTCTGGATGTAATTTTCTTGGGCCTGAAAAATCCAATACAGCTTTTTATATATCTAGGCCAAAGCAAATTAAATTATCAGATTCTAAAATAAGACAAATGTTGCTAGCACAGCACGTTAAGGTGAAACAATGACACTAAGTACAATATAAAGAGCTTCTATAGTGTAATGTGTGCAGTTCTACACATGCAATAATTTTTAAAATGGATTTCATACTCCACTTGGCATTTTTAATTTGTAAGTACAGCCAGCAAGAGCTTTAAGATAATCACTGATAGGCATGTAAAATTTTAGATAATGTACTGTGCTTGAATTTATCAAGAGAAATTATCTAAGAGCTCAAGCAATTTAGCTGGTTTTTACCAGCAACCTATGTTAAACACTTTTAACAATTTGAGAATAATTTTACAGTATTACTTATTGGGGGGGGGGGGAGTTTTCAGCAAAAGCTCTGCCTTAACTATTACAAGAAAACACTATTGTTTATCCAACTATGCAGTTTCTCTGACATAATGGCTTTACTGTTTGAGGAAGAGGGAGTATTAATTTCCACCAATTCCCCTCTCCCACAGCAGCTCCTCATGCCCCCTATAAGGGCCTTATCCTCATAAGGGCCCGCTGACTCAGAAGAACAATTTTAAGGGGACTTTGACGTTGCAAGGAACCAACACGACTACTTATTTTATTACATTTATATTTTTTCTTCTACCATGATACTGAAGGCCTCATTTTATGATGTATCCAAGTTACTGTGTAGGGTTTCAGTTCAAACGTGGTTAGAATTAATGGCAAGAGTGACAGCTCATCTCCTTCTGCCATTAATCCCTCTTCCCTACCCAAAAATGCACTTTAGCATTTGCTGTTCTGTTTTCCTGCTCCATATATATATATATATATATACCATCTATTTGGATACAGTGTTGAACTAAATCTTTCCTTCCAATTATATACTGCAATAAATTCTGGAAATAAATCTTTTATCTGAGTGATTTACAAGGATTCCGTTTAGCTACAGTGCACAGCTCCTTCCACTGCAGCTAAAGGGATACCTTAAGCTCCATAAGCTAGAAACACAGATTCATGCAAGTATTTGTGTCACACCTTAAAGTTTTTTTTCAATTTCTTCTCCAGTAGGAAACTGTTGAGGCATTCTTGAAGAACCGTAACATTCTAAATTAATGTTAGCCCAGTGGTACTCATTCCATGGCTTATGAAGAGCAACACAGCTACCACATGCCCTGCAAACCACCCCATCAACCACAAACATTCAGTAACATAACTATTAATATTAAATATATAACTATGACCAGAAGCTGTGGAGAGGAGTGGGGGCTGTTGGAAAGGACTGGCCCTTTACTTTCACCCTGCCAAAAGGCCAGCAGCTCAGGAAACATAGAAATATAGAGCTAGAAGGGATCTCAAGGGTCATCTAGTCCAACCCTTTGCACAACACACGACATTCACAAGTACTTCTTCCCCCCACTGCCCAGAGACCCCTGGTCTATGCCCAGAGGAAGACAAAAAACCTCAAGGATCCCTGGCCAATCTGGCATGGAGGAAAATTCCTTCCTAAAGTAGGGAAAGGGCCACGAGAGCTGAGCACTGACGCATCACTTCCTGCCCTCCCTCTCATGATCTGCCTAAGTTCACAGAATCAGCACTGCTGTCAGATGGCCATCTAGCCCCTGCTTAAAAACCTCCAAAGAAGGAGATACCACCACCTCACCAGGAAGCCTGCTCCACTGAGGAACTGCTCCGTCAGGAAGTTCTTTACCAGAAAACTCTTTTGATTTAATTTGAACGTGTTAGTTCTGGTCCAACCTTCTGGGGCAACAGAAAGCCCTTCAAATGCTTGAAGATGGTTATCATACCACCTTTCAGTCATCTCCTCTCCTGGCTAAACATATCCAGTTCCTTCAACCTTTCCTCATAGGATTGTCTCTAGACCCCTCACCATCTTAGTTGCCCTCCTCTGGAAACGTTCCAGCTTGTCAACATCCTTCTTACTGCGCATTCCCAGCTGGAGGGGGGGATTGGCATAAGAGCCAGTGTGACCCTGAACCAGTGTAAGTGACCATATAACCCAGGATAATGTGCCCTTAAGCCATCCCGGGTGGCACACACGCCAGCACAGCCATGCCAGGAACTAAATCCTGGAAGAGCCAGCAGGTGCTGGCGACGGGGGGGGGGGGGGACATCCCTGGGAATGGAGCTGATGTTAGTCAGCTTCCAAACCCCTTTCACCCCAGGAATGCCCTCACAAGCTGTGGTATGGCTGCATCACCTTTTTTGGTGATGGGGCATTTATCCCCTTTTTCCATTAAAAAAATACTTTTATTTTTTCTGCGGCAGCTGCGAAGCCTCTGAGGAGGAGGTGCACTGCACCGCTCCCGGCCACCGCGGATCTACCCCCCCTCAGGAATGGGCTGTTAAACTGTAGTGCCCCAAACTGAACACAATACTAGCAGCTTACCCATCCTTCAGTCCCTCTGGCAGTTGCTGTTTTAAGCTGCAATACATCTGTCAACCACAGGCCCTACCAGGTAACAGCCTGGCCCAACTTTCTGGAACATGGTGTGGGTACCACATTGGGGAATGCTTCTCTGAAGAGCCACAAGTGGCTCCCAAAACACTGAATATCACTTCGTTAGACCTTTGCAGACATTCATTTGAGTATGTGGAGAAGACTAGGGTTGGCTCACTCTACCTGCCATCCACTTGCACTGCCAAATTTTATATATATATATATATATATATATATATATATATATATATATATATATATATATATATATATACACACACACACACACACACACACATATAGGCCTAAACCATATAAAACCAGGCATAAAGACTGCATATAGGCCTAAACCATATAAAACCAGGCATAAAGACTGCATGGTTCAGGTCACAAATTCTGGCTCTACACAATTAAGGCTTCTACATCAATCTAGCATCCAGCACATCGAACTCAGACAAGCCCTGGATGGAACAGTAATATCAGAGCAGGTGAGCACATTAACTTTAAAAAGTGTTCAAAGATCTTACATATGCTGGTGTCAACTAGAACTGCATAGACAATGTGCACAAAACTCAACAATTGTGCACTACACCCAGCCTCTACGTAAAATGTTCACTTTTAAAAGATCTCTAAGAAAGAGCTGTAAACTGTCACTCATTTTATCACAAGCACACATCATCTCCAGGTGACCAGACAAGAACACTTTAGATGATTCTTTAATTTTTCGGGCTATGAATATGCCACAAATTTCCAGCAGGCTATTAAAAGTGTTGCTAGCTGACTAGTCAATCCCTTTATCTAAGAAATGGCAAAGAAAAGTTTACTAAGTGACCATTTTGCTCACTGCCTTCACACTGCGAGAACACTGGAGCTGCAGAACAAACAGGGATAACAGAACTCTAAGTTCCATTTCTATTAAACCTACCAGGCACCGCATACATTTTTCACCAAAGCAAAAATGATTTATGAGGCAAAACACTTCCATCAGACATCAAAGTTGAAGAATTAAAACAGAATTAGGAATATGATTCTTCAACACAAATCAGTTATATCAAAGCTATACAACTAAGAGTGGTAAAGGGGTCCCTCCTTCAGGTACCCCATCACCTGAGGCAGGTGGCAACCCAACTGAGAACCTCTGCAGTCATGGCACCATAATTATGGAATTTCCTTCCCTAGGAGATTCATCTGTTCCCCCCGATCACTGTCTTCCACTAGCTGGTGAAGAGTTTTCTTTCGTTGGGCATACCCTCACTGATCCTTCTTGTTTGTATTTAATTGCTGCTTTTATATATTTGGACTGTTTTAAAAAGTTTATGCTTAATTTATTTTTAATTGTTTGCCACCTTGAGGGCCTTAACTGCAGGGGAAGATGGCATACACATTTTAAAAATAACATATATAAACAAAACAACACTTCCTTCATCCCCCCAGATAGTTTGAATGTATGGTAACAAGTAGGAAATTTGATTTTGATGGGCTTAGCCTGGACTAACTCTACATACAATAGGATTGCAAATGATCAATTATGAGAATAAAACCAGGAGGCTAATGTATATGTTGCCTCTCCAGAAACGTGCTCAAGACAGATCACAAATAAAAGTGACATCATAAAACCTTGGGTTGGATCCAGGCTGAATTGGCAATTTCCATCTATTCCCCTTTACCATCACAGACCACCCTCCTGTTGTTTCTCAGTCCCCAAACCCCCAGGAGCACCAGATCACGGAGATCTGTGGGCTGCACTGGGAGCAAGAAGGCAGGAAAGGTCCATTCTGCTGGCAGAAAATTGAGTCTGGGTGTAATCCCACAAAACATAAGTTATCAATATTATAAGTTGTTTTTGAGGAGCTAACAAAGAGATGAGAAATAAATTATGTGACGTTGAGACTAGTCCTCACACAGACACAGCTGTTGAGGTAGAAAACCCTACTTCTGAACTACATCACTTATTCAATTGACTACAGGATGATGGCCCTGACCTGGATGGCCCAGGCTAGCCTGATCTCATCAGATCTCAGAAGCTGAGTAGGGTCAGCCCTGGCTAGTATTTGGATGGGAGACTGCCAAGGAACACCAGGGTTGCTGTGCAGAGGAAGGCACTAGCAAACCACCCGTTAGTCTCTTGCTATGAAAACCCCAAAAGGGGTTGCCGTAAGTCGGCTGCGACTTGACGGCACTTTACACACAGGATGATGGCTCACATGGTGGAATGCTCCATCACACACACAAAAACATTTCTACACATAACAGAAACTAGAACGTTTGGGAGGAGACCAGGTTATGCTCTTTTCCCTGACATTCTAGCTTTCTATGTGCATGGAATTTTTGCACGTACCAGTGCTCAGCCGTAAGACGCTCACCTGCGCTCTGAAGAGGTACGGCCCAGACACGGGCTCCCCCCCCCCCCTTTCACCTTTGAGGAACCAGACTTGTAAGGCAGGGGGTCTTACAGCGGGTCACTCCCATCATCCTGTCCTGCAAATGGTTTTCCGTACCTGGAAGAGCAAAACCCACACCTGCAGGCACCTGAGGTCACCACCATGGCTTTAAAAAAGATAATGCCAGGGGCGACCCAAACTTCCAACGGTGACATGTTCGGTTTAGCGCTAAGGTTGACGAGGGCCATCGAGTAGGATCAAGGGCTGATCCCGGCCTCCTGTCAACCTACAGACCAAGGAAAACAATTCACAGTGGGTCGCCGTGTTAGTCTGTCTGCAGTAGTAGAAAAGGGCCAGAGTCCAGTAGCCCCTTAAAGACTAACAAGAATATTTTCTGGCGGGGTAGGAGCTTTCTGGAGAAGTGAGCTGTGGCTCACGAAAGCTCACCCCCTGCCAGAAAATATTTGTGTTAGTCTTTAAGGGGCTACTGGACTCTGGCCCTTTTCTACTAAGGAAAACAAGATTGTGGGATCTTTTCATCCATGTCATCACACCAAGCAGAAAAGGCCAAGATTTCGTTTTGGAGGGGGGGGGGCAACGCAGCGCTTGGGTGCCCACAGAAACCCGTCCCCCCCACACACCCCAAGCAGCTGGAGTCCCCCCCCCACTCCTTCTCTGAGAAGAAACCGCTCCAAAAGCAAACACTGGCGACACCCCTCAGAAGGCGCCCCGCCCCACACCGTCCCCACACCGTCCCCACACCCCCCACATCCCCAGGCCCGAACAAGTGAAGGCTAACCATCAGCCCCTTCAGTCAAGCATCAGTGGATCTCCCCCACCCCACTTCCTTTTCATTAACAACGGGAGACTTGCAGCCGGCCCTATTTACCTGTTTGATATACATAATGGCAGAGGAACTGGCGGCGACAACAGCGGCCTCCCTCTTCACCGTCCCGCGCCCGCCCCGCTCGCCGCCGCACACAAAATGGCGGCAAAGAGCTCCTCACCCCACCGTCGTGGAACGTACCACTTCACAACCGAAGAGAGGGGAGGCGGAAAAGAAGAAAAAAAACACGCGCGCGAGAGAGAGAGCTGAGCCGTCCCGAACAGCTCCTGACAAATACCACTCCGGCCGAGATTATTCGCAGCGTTCAAGACTCGTGGAAGGGCAAACGGCAGACGCGCCGTTTCGTGTCCGCCTGGTAGGGAGTTGGTACGGCCCAGCATGAGCCGAGATGGGCGCCAAAGGCGAGCTCAGCCAATGGGACGGGAGAGGGGGGAACGGGTAACAAACTCGACCCCGCGGTTAATGGAGTGTGGAGAATTGCAGAAAAGCCCATAGAGGGCGCTCGTCTACTGAAAGTGAAGGAGGAGCCTCTTCTACACCCAGGACCTGTCAGGTGACTTTGTCTATTGGTTGGCCTTATGGTGAAAAAGGCGTGCAGGGATGGGTTAGGGCTCCTTTGTGCCCTCGTTTAATTTCGGGGCGTGCAATTTTCTTTCTAATCCAGTGTTTTCTGCAAGGAGGGGGGAACATCTCTAATTGTTAAAAGGTGCTACCTTATGCAATCTACACTGAGATAGCGGGAATAAAGTGGGTGCCGCATTTGCATTTTTCCGCAGGGAGAGGTATAGGTTTTCTGAAAGTTGAGCTGTAGTTTATGTTTACATATTTCAAAGGTCTTGCTAGGCAAAATCTAGATTTCTGCTGGCTTCTCGTCTTTTAAAAAAAAAGGAAAACAGGCAAAGACAAGACCATCGTAGGCCCACTGGGTCAACTGTGCCTTCCATTTGGCAGATTAAGGCTTGAACGTAATCGAGAGCCTTATAATGGGTGGTCCCAACACAAGAATGACCTAAAAGAAAACCGAAAAGGCCACAACCTTACTGCCATTCAGGAAATTGTACAACACTTGAGCAATGGGACTAAAATAAATAGAATATGATCGTTTTTCTGTGGGTTGCTGTATTCAAGTTTTGCACGTTGATCAAATTATCTGCATAATGTGGCCACCCACTAATAAGGGAGATGTCTCCGCAGCCTGCTGGCTAAAGAGAGCTCCTGTTGAGTCATGACATGGGTGGATCTGGTAGGCAAAACAATGCAAAGCTGAAAAACAAATTGCCCTCCTCATCCAAGCACACATACTCAGAGACACACGTTAGATCTAGGCCAAGAGTAACCTTGAATAGAGAGGTAGGAGGGCCATAAAATGCTCACAGTATTTGAAAACAAGTGTTGCCAAGCCTCTTGTGATGCTTCTGACTTTTCCTCCCTCCATCTTGGGTTCATAACCAGCCACTTCTGCCGTACTCAGAGCCCTGCAAACCTAGTGAGCAGCTATTTGCAAAATAAAAGGAAGCAAGTTGGCAGAATAGGTAGGAATGGAGATACCCAGTCTGATTGCATTGTAGACACAATGGCCAACCTGTGAGGCATGTGAAAAGCCAAGAGAGAAAACTGACCCAGTCATAGACTGAAGGCTCAATCAAGGCATTTTTGTTCGGTCAAGGTGGTCTCATGCACAGTGCTCTGTTGTATTTTCTAACAAAAGAGACTCCAGTGATACCAGCCTTTAATAAAGTGGTGTTTATATTTGCTTACCTTAATTTAATTGCTGATCTTTTCCCATGCTCAGGTTGCTGCAAACTGTCACCTGGGAACTCCAGGCCTTCTGATATATAGTCTGACTGCTGCCCCCATGCTTGGCATTTCTCCAGGTGACCATGCCCCCAAATATGGATTACCCTGCTATTTTCTTCCTTGTCTCTCTCTCTCAACTCTTTTATTTAGTTTACACATCACACAATGTACATATGTAAGTGTCAATATATCTGCTTCTGAACCATGCCATAGGGTGTTCTTCCTAATGGGGACCCAAAATGGCTTAAAACATTCCCCTCCCCTTCTCCATTTTATCCTGGCAACAACCTTGTGAGGTAGGCAAGGCTGAGAGTGTGTGACTGGCCTAAAGTCACCCAGCAAGCTTCCATGGCAAAGTGGGGATTCGATCCTGGGCCTCCCACTTCCTAGTCCAACACTTTAATCACTATACCATGCTGAATAATTAATAGGGTGGAGGGAGTGATTTGTAGAGAGGTGTAACTCAATCTCCCCATAGTAGTAATTAAAACATTGATTAACTGCTCCCTCTTAACTTTCCAACACAGTTTGGAATCTTATCCCCTACCCTGCCACTTTGCAACATCTCTTAAGAGAAGAATAAGTACATTAATTAATTTGCTAAAGGACTCATGGTATGATTGGAAGGAAATCACATTTCTCTGTGCATGCCTGCATGTGGTGACCATTGCGCATGTACATTAGAGATGGGAGGCAATAATCTGGCACCAGCAGCTCAATTACATTTTACAATTAATAGTTAATCTCCGTTTTTGAAAAAAAATTAGTCAGGAAAACAGCCTATCTCTTCCACACCACATAATTGTGCCTACACACATCCACCGATCAGTGGTGTGTAGAAGGGCTACTAGAAATATTGCTGTTTAGTGTGACATCACAGGTTCCACCCTGTGACATCACTGGACCCCCATGACATCAACTCTATGAAGATGTATTCGAATTAGTGTGAGTGGCTGTGTATGAATGAGAAACGAACACAGAGGCAGTATGATAAATACCACATATATGACGTTTCAAAGGTCCCCACTTGCCTTTCCTTCTTGGCAGGTGAAAATCTAAAGCCAACTTCTTACAGTTACTATGCCAGAAAGTACATAGTGATTGAACATTATAAAAGTCACAATATAATCTGAAAAAATAAAAGGGAAATTATTATTTCTAACGTTTCAAATTGTAGTAATTTTAAGCTCAACAGGTAGCCACAGTGGAAACAAAATTTACAAAGGGAAATGGGATTTCAGCCTCATACTAGAAATGTAATTACTATCAAAATCAATTTGTATTCATAATAGAATTTTTGCAACTAACTCTTTTTGGATTAATACAGTTTTGTTGAGAACATAATTGCCTGTTCCTGGCTCTCTGCTGTGAACAGTAGATATTGGCAAATTACTTCTCTTCACCATTGGCATTGATGCACCACAAAGCACCTTTAATAGCTTTTAATAGTAATATATTTTTGTTAGTCAATATTCTTTGGAAAGATGGGATATAACCTTTCACCTGTAATATCTGAAAGATTCATTTAAGCAGGAAAAACTGTAAAGGAGATAAAGATCTTTAGTCCTCAGAGCAGGTTCTGAAACGAAGCAAGGCGAGATGATGGTCTGGAGTGGCAGTCTGGGGACCCAGCAGTAATTTGGGGACACAGGGTCCCTGTCATCACCCTTGCTGTGACCTTTTCCTCCTCATCAGTCACTGCCCATGAGCCTAACATTTCAGCCTCCCCACAGCACATGATTGGGCACCCTAACTGAGGGTGCGCAAAATCCTTGAGTTGGACCTGGTGCGAGGCAGCAGAATGTAGGTAGAGACAGCCTCAGGTTTGGGCAGCAACCCATGGTGAGTTGCCAGAATTAATCCTACCCAATCACAAAAGGTCCAGGTGGATAATAAATCTTAAAATAAACACAAAATAAATCTCTAAATGTATAAAAACTCTTAATTGTATTAAAGAAAGCACTGTTCAGTTGTATATGCATAGCTTTGTGTTAGGAGATTTGCTGTTTGCAACTCTCCTTGATTTCTGTAGGGTCTTGTGCCTTTCACAGCTACCCAATGGGCAGAAAATCAAAAGGTGAAATTTTCCTGATAATTTTTCTGTGATTGGGGGAATCACCTGTTGAATTTGTTCCCGTCATACAGCTGTTAGAGGATCCCGGTTAGGAAAAAAGTGACAATCTGAATATTCCTGATAACTCATTAAATTGCTTTCCTGCAATCCTTTCTCTTTTTCATGTTCCTATTCAGGATAATTGTTTTACCTCTTGTTTCTGGCAACCTTCCACTTCTAAGTTAATAACCCCTCCCCATTTTATTAGTAAAAATCTGTAATAATTTAATTGTAAAGGGGTGTAGAAAATGGCTCATTCAGTAGGTGGCGCTCTAGACTCTTCTTTAAAAGTTAATAGTGGCTCAGGGCTGCAGTATTGACTGAACTATTGCCCCAGGTTCCAAACATCAGTTACAATTGAGAAATAGTACTCATTTATATAACAAGTGGGTAAGTGAGTAACCTTTGATAGCTTTATTCTTAGCAATTAGAGCACAATAATTCTTGCCTTCAAAGCTCTCCCTCTAACTAAATCTTCTTTATGATACTTAAATTTTTGGTAATCTACCCAGTAATAGCATACCATGTTACAGTGATCCCAACATGGCAGCCAGCCTGGTGTAATGGTTAAGAGCAGTGGTTTGGAGTGGTGGACTCTAATCTGGTGAACCGGGTTGGTTTCCCCACTCCTACACATGAAGCCAGCTGGGTGACCTTGGGCTAGTCACAGCTCTCTTAGAGCTCTCTCAGCCCAAACTACCTCACAGGGTGTCTTTTGTGGGGAGGGGAAGGTGATTGTAAGCTGGTTTGATTCTTCCTTAAGTGGTAGAGAAGGCCGGATTATAAAAACCAACTCTTCTTCTACTGATCAGGCATCTGCTTGCTTCTTGAGGACAAAATCCAAAGGATATTGAATGTGGGGGGGACAAAGAGCTTTGGTCCACTTTGGGTCATTTCCCATCAGACGAGTGACTAGCAATGCATTTGAACCATCCCAGCAGTAATGTCACAACTAGGGTTGCCAGGTCCCTCTTCGCCACTGGCAGGAGGTTTTGGGGGCGGAGCCTGAGGAGAGCGTGGTTTGGGGAGGGGAGAGGCTTCAATGCCATAAGAGTCCAATAGCCCAAGTGGCCATTTTCTCCAGGGGAACTGTATCAACTGTATCAACTGGAGAGAAGCTGTAATAGCAGGAGATCTCCAGCTAGTCCCTGGAGGTTGGCAACCCTAGTCACAGCCATGCAGACTGGCTATAGACAAAGCTGGCCATAGACAAAGAATTTCTTATGTCTCTGGGCTTGGAAACCTTTCCCAATGGAAACCGATCCCTATCTTGTGGAGGCCATTATAGTGATTGGGCTTGTCCCTGTGGTTGCAGTTTTAGGGTGGTACCCACTTTGTAAGCTCAACATTTCAAAAGGGCCCAAGACTGTGAAGCCCTATCATAGTACCTTACTGCTAATAACCTGTGTCCATATATTAGGGTTGCAAGCCTCCATGTGGTGGCTGGGGATCTCTTTAGAATACAACTGATCTCCAGGTGACAGAGATCAGTTCACCTGGAGGATATGGCTGCTTTGGAAGTTGGACTCTATGGCATTATACCCATTTGAAGTCCCTCCCCTCCTCAAACCTTGCCCTCCTCAGGCTTCATCCCCAAAATCTCCAGGTATTTTCTAACCTGGAGCTGGCAACCCTACCATATTTACAATGTAGTACTTTCATATACCATTATATGAAACAAAAAGGGTGAAATGAGAAGCACTGGAATACAATGTAGGGCTGAAACAAAGTGTTGCACAAATTTGAAATTGGTCAATTTTTATTAATTCAAATTAGAATTTTTAATGTTTTCACATTTTTCTTTTGATACAAGTAGAGTTAACCTTTGCCACTCCCCCACCTTACCTCTCTGTGTTCCATAGTTTTCAGCCCTTTTCTTCCAACTTAACTCATTTTTAGTGTTGCAGCTGAGCTGGAACTATGGAAAGCTACAAGGTACACAGAGAAATGGCAGAATTTAGCTGCTCTCACCAGAATGTTCTATTTTTGTTCAAAAACAGTTCCCCCCACTCGCTGCTTTATACATGGATCCATCCCTTGCACCTACTGTGGCTGAAGTATCAACCTGCCACATTCAGCACTTTTAAAAACTGTTTTTAAAAATAATAACAACCTTATACATAATTGGTCCAGGACCTGGAGACTGAAGTTCAAATCCCTATTGAGCCATGAAGTTCATTGAATGACCTTGGTCCCACCCCTTTCGCCTAGCCTACCTAACAAGGTTTTTGTGGGGGCAGAATGGAGGAGGACATAACCATTTATGCAGCCTTATGTTCCTTAGAGGAAACCGGTTTATAAGAATACAATCGATGGATGAAGGCAAAGTCCATCCACTCTTGTTGGTCCCCTGAATCAAGTACTACATATTAGCTATTACTGCTAATTACTGTTGACGGACCTTCAATTGGATTCCAGCATTTTAAATGCTTAACTCTAACTTTTTTTAAAAAACGGTTAAAGATACATGTCATAACAATTTATTTTGATGTTTCTACAAGAACATTTCAGGATTTATATCATGAAGGGTTCACTTTACTTTTACTTTTAAGTGGACTATTTCTTATAAATGAAGTATGACTCATGAGTGATTCAACTGATGGTCTGCATCTTCACTTGCCAAATACAAAACCAGCAGCGAAAAAAGAATTCGAAATGGACTTAATGTCTTCCCCCTGCAGATGGCAGAGCATGACATTGGCGGTTGTCGAGCTTCCTCAACAACAATTTTAAGTCTGCAAATTGGATATAAATTAATATTTAATCTAGACAAGTTGGGTATGATGCTGGTTGGCAGTGCCTGAGCTGCAAGGAACACATTTATTTATGATAGATGAGGTTAGGGTTTCCCTATCTGATCAGGTTAAGTGCTTGAGGTTCTCCTGGCCACACATTGCTTCTTGAAAGACCGGGTGGAATGATTACTAAGAGTGCCTTTATCCCATATGCATATAGTGCAAAGGCTCCATCCTTTTTTTGGACAGGGCAGATCTTGCCACTTACGCAAGATTATTTTTCAGTTTCCAGGCTTGATTACTATAATGCACCATATATGGGATTGCCCTTGAAGACTTCAGGAAATTCTGCTAGTGCCGAATATAGATGCTCACTTATTTTTGAATGTTGGAAGTGTTCATGTATGTATTCACCTCTTTTGCACTATTTACTGTTGTTACCAGTCTGCTTCCTGGACTAATTCAAGGTGCTGGTTTTGATCTTAAAGGCTAAGTATACCAGGAAATGAAAATCTGCAGAGTATTTGAACATTGTTCTTCTTCAGTTTCATTTTATTAGCCATCGCATGTACATAAAGATGTGAAACATAAATATCTTATACAAACAAACATAGATGCCAACTGAACGCAGACCTATATGTATTTCATTTATCACATCTGACATCCAGGAGCAGGGTTATCCCATGTAATCTTTATAGCTACCCTGTGTGAGGGCCTAACTGCACAATACAGTGTTTATGGGTTTGCCCCACATCCTATCAACCAGATGTGCACTGTGAGTTCCATGTTGCAAATTAATTGCCTAGCATTTGGGGGCCCAATTTGGATTGGGGCCATTACACATAAGAAGAGGAAGCTTAAGCATTCTCCCATGCCATGTTCCCAGCCTGAAATGACCCCAGGGACCTACTGTTTTGCTCTGCTGGGGAATTAGCTAGCTGCCTGAACCAATACAGACCTGTTCCACTTGGGTTATTTGCCCTGGATTCAAAGCAGTTCAGAAGTGAGTTTTTTGTTTTGCTTCCCCACAGCATTGTGGTGCATTTGTGCACATTCCAGTTCCCCCCCTCCATTTTTTCTCTGGTTTTTTCCAAACCTGCTTTACTGTGAAAGTTTGAAACGATTACAGCAAAGCCTGGATAGTGGTCATGTGGGTGGGAAATTTTGGATTTCCCAGGTCCTACCTGCCTGGAAGCCATTTCCTCTGCCCTACCTCAGCAGCAGAAATTTTCCCCCTCCCACCACCAGGAGGCTTTTAAAAAAAATTGCCAGTTGACTAGCCAGCATGGTGTAGTGGTTAAGAGCAGATGTTTGGAGCAGTGGACTCTGAACGGGAGAACTGGGTTTGATTCCCCACTCCTCCATGTGAGTGACGGGGGCTAATCTGGTGAACTGGATTTGTTTTCCCACTCCTACACATGAAACCAGTTGGGTGACCTTCGGCTAGTCACACTCTCTCAGCCCCACCTACCTCACAGGGTGTCTGTTGTGGGGAGGGGAAGGGAAGGTGATTCTAAGCCAGTTTGATTCTCCTTAAAAGGTAGAGGAAGTCATCTTATAAAAAACCAACTCTTCTTCTTCTCTTCTATTAGGTTTGTATGCTACCCTTTCCCAACTTTCAATCCAGCTCAGAGCAGCTTACATCATACTAATACAATTATCATTATATCATTATAACATGCTGTGTATCAGGTTCTCTGAATTCCCACCTTTCATTTTTAAAAAGTAAGTATATACCTCCTTTCATTGTGGAGATTTAAGGAGAAAGGCAATATCTGCAATGAAAGGGGCTAGAGGCTTATTTTTTTCAAGGACAGTTGAGAAAGCAGTGGACCTCAAATAAAAAAAGGTAAAGGTCCCCTGTGCAAGCACCAAGTCATTCCTGACCCATGGGGTGACGTCACATCCCGACGTTTACTAGGCAGACTTTGTTTACAGAGTGGTTTGCCAGTGCCTTCCCCAGTCATCTTCCCTTTACCGCAAGCAAGCTAGGTAATCATTTGACCGACCTCGGAAGGATGGAAGGCTGAGTCAACCTTGAGCCGGCTACCTGAAACCAACTTCTGTCAGGATTGAACTCAGGTCATGAGCAGAGCTTGGACTGCAGTACTGCAGCTTACCACTCTGCGCCACGCGGCTCTTCACATACGGGGCTCCTCACATATGGGAGACCTCAAATCCAGATAGTTATGTGTGTGTGTTAAGTGCCGTCAAGTCGTTTCCGACTCATGGCGACCCTATGAATGAAAGTCCTCCAAAATGTCCTATCTCTGACAGCCTTGCTCAGATCTTGCAAATTGAAGGCTGTGGCTTCCTTTATTGAGTCAATCCATCTCTTGTTGGGTCTTCCTCTTTTCCTGCTGCCCTCAACTTTTCCTATCATGACGGTCTTTTCCAGTGACTCTTGTCGTCTCATGACGTGACCAAAATACGACAGATAGTTATGATAACTGCCAATTTTTAAAAAACGAAAAACCCTAGCGGAGCAGGAGAGGGTGGCCATTGCTACTGGACTGGAGTAGGAAAAATGTGGGGAAAGCCTCTACATGGAAGCCCTGTTTCTGCTGCTCTATATCGGCAGTTGCAGAAACAAAAGGGAAACCCCACAAGGCTGCCCGTGTGGAAACTACGCAACTCTGTCAATTCAGATCTGTATTTTTCCTTTGTCTCTTCCCTTTCATCAAAAGATCCCCAAATAGATGGAGTCATAACCTACCAAGGCGAGTAGATGACAGATTATAAGTAACTGCCCTGAGAAGGTCTTGAAACAATGAAGCTTCAGGAAAGGCAGTAGGTCTTTAAAACCACCCCAACTGCTCGTGCATGCTCTACAAGACACCACAAATGATATGACTGTTGTTTATAATAAAACTATGTCTGGGAAAAGAATCATCATCAGACATTGCGTAGGTCTGGAGGTGGTGGTAGGACTGGCGCAAAGCCAAGAAATACTCCCTAGGAAGCTGAGGCCCATTTCCAGGTGCTGTAGGCGTCTTTCTCCTTGGCTAATGGTGAACTGTAAATCCGCCCACCAATGGGCAGCTGAAAGCAAAAGGAATGGCATTAATACTCCCCAATCCTCAGTCCTCGCCTCATTCCTGCCTACTCAGAGATGCACAGTAGCAATGGACTGCAATAACTCCTCCTTCATCTTGGGAGTGAATCATTAAAAATGTGGTGCCACTGAGAAGCAGTTGACAAGCCTTTGTGGTGAGGAAATCTGGAGGAGGGAGAAGAGAAAAGTTGACATATGCATGAGTACAAGCTCCATACCCCACATTTTACATGTAGGCTGCTGAGATTGATTTCTTTTCTGTTATTTTCTCCCACTTGCCAGCTCATTGTCATTGATTCATACAAAAGAGTGTCTGGCTTTCAGAGGAAGCTGTAAGCATAGGAAGCTTGTGTCTCTTTGCTGGTTAGTATCTGCACACTGACTCCTGAAATGGCAGAGCTTGTATATACTGAGATCAGTACTGCATGGGCATGCTGTTTCTGGAGATTCGCATAATCGTTGGTACACTCTCAGCACAATCCTAAACAGAGTTAATGCCTTCTACATCTGTTGAAGTCAGTGGGCTTAGAAGGGTGTAACTCTGCTTAGGATGGAACTGTGAAGTGACTCAGATGGCAGGGGCATCCTATGCAAAATGAACCTGGCTCACTCTGCCAAGTGGCATTTCCTTAGCTGAAATGGTCTCTGCTCTGGGGTGTTTTTTCTCCTGAAATGGGACCATATTATACCTCTCACCAAGTAGATCCGTGTCAAGTTTCATATTGATGGGATAAATCATCTAGCTTGATGAGGTAACCTGGACAAAGAGAACCGCACAAAAAGATGGAAACAAGTTTGGAAACTAAGATCAGTGCACTTGTCTCTAAATGAACATCACAGAGAGAAGTTTTCAACCTAGGAAAAAAGGATTGCATTGACCATCTTTTAAATTTATCCTTTGCTCAGTAGACAGTAAACTTTCTTTTGATCATTCTATTTTTTCTTCTTTCTGTTATTGATGGCCTTAGTCACATATAAAGTTAAATCATTTCTTTTTATAAAGTTGGTGCTCATAGTACTCAGAGGAAAGGTTTTTGGATGGCAGAAGAACTAAAAAACTATAGACCTTTATCTGCTCCTGTTGTTGGCAAGTGGTGAAAAGGATCTTTCTGTGGGGAGGGTGGAATAAGGCTCCAGAACAGAATTGTCACCTGGGACCTGTACCAGCTGGATCATTTCCACAGACCCTGGTAGAACAGATGTGTCTCTTAGCGGGCTCTGGAGTGACTGCCAATGTGCTCCTCTGGCTCGTCCAGCCTGGATTGGCTGGCTGACATGCTCTTCCTGCTTACCTGGGCTTGGAGCAGCTGCTGGCATGCTCCTCCGGCACTCCCAGGCCTGAAGTGGCTGCCGGCGTCCTCCTCACCCCAATGATAAGTGCATTGTCTGCACATGTGCAGACAATGGCTTTTTAAAGATTGGGGTAATTTAAACTCTCCGGTTGTTGTTGTTGTTGTTGTTGTTGTTAGTTTTCAGATTTTTCTGCAAATTTGGGGAGTACCTCAAGTTTCAAGAAACATCTGTTTGGGGTTAGCGTGCCTCCTATCTACAGATTTAAGTATCCGCAGGAAAGGAGCACAGGTGGGAATTAGATATATAGATAAGGAAATTGGGCTGCTCTTCTATAGCATTTGTAGAATCCCAGAAGGACAGATTTTGATAAAGGGGAAATTTCCTCATAACACCCCCCCCCCAAATTCCTCATGGTCCTCCAATGCATTCCCTCTAGTAGCAAAATGGCATCCTATCATTACACGTGGTTAACCCATGAGGAATTGCAGGGGACAAAGAAAATTCCTGTGTTCAAGAATAGATAACGCTCTTAGACTTGGTCATTAATCTGTGATAAAGACACAAAAATGTTTTGGAATGAAATGTTTTCGAAACGAGAGACCGCCTTCAAAATAAGACTTGTAGTCTATTGTATAGTCACATGTCTTGGTGGTTTCTACATATCTGAAAACTAAAGAAACTTGTGACTACTAAGTTTCCCATAGTTTTGGTACATAAGCACTCCCAGGAAACATAATAAGGGCGATAAGAGTATGAAAAGGATGTCGTATCGTTGCAGGAAGTGTTTCCAGTGATTCTATCAGTGGAAGGCTAGGATGGATTTAGCTTGTTCTTTGCCTGGCTCCATTGCCAACATTAATCAGCATCCTTTAGCTCATGTTCCTGCTTCCGAAAGGTCAGCAGAAAAGAGACTTCCACTCTTATCATGTAAACATAATTTGCTGCAAATTATAAGATTTTAGTTCAGTCTGACCATTAGACTTTTCTTCTAAATCTTTTTGATCACTCCCTTGATCCCTTGCAGGAAATTACTTCCCCTTGTCAATGGAAGTGTGATAATATCTCTGGCTATCTCCTAACTCAGTTGCGTTCTCTACAAAATGTCTAAAAGCCTTAATTGACCCTGAGTGGTTTCACACAGTTCAGGAAAGCAAACATTCTCCCAGCTCTCCTGTTTTTTTTTTGTTTTTTTTACCTACTGCTTAATATTTCAGTGGGTTACATAAGAAGATGCTGATATTTTCTGAACCTCACTCTAATTTCCTGATGGTCTTAATTTACCCTCCCTGTAGTTTCATGTCAGTGGAGCCATATAATACTTCTAATTTACTGCATCTTTAAATTGAGAGAATGGGGGGGGATATCCCCTAGCCCTCTAAACAAATCAACTTTATGATAAGCTCTGTTAAAGGTAAAGGTCCCCTGCGCAAGCACTCGTGACCCATGGGGGGACGTCACATCCTAACGTTTCCTAGGCAGACTTTGTTTACGGGGTGGTTTGCCAGTGCCTTTCCCAGTCATCTCCCCTTTACCCCCAGCAAGCTGGGTACTCATTTCACCAACCTGGGAAGGATGGAAGGCTGAGTCAACCTTGAGCCGGCTACCTGAAACCGACTTCCGTTTGGATCGAACTCAGGTCATGAGCAGAGCTTTTGACTGCAGTACTGCAGCTTAACACTCCGCGCCACGGGGCTCCTAAGCTCTGTTATGTACTATGAAGTTATATAAGTAGTGCCAGCTATATTAAAGGAGACTCGCAAAGTAAATTCCTTATCACTACAGAATAATATAGCATGTTAAAATATGTAGTAAGGTCTAGTACACCAGAAATCAAATAAAGAGATCTATTATCTCCTCTGCATTATCTCAAGATATTTTAAGCGAGTCTTGTGCTTTTGGGAAGGATCTGACTCATAGTCTTTGTGTCCCGGAAGTCAGTAACATTAAAAAATGTGTGCATGTGTTTGTCTACTAAGTCTGCCCCCTGTCAGTCTGTCCAATTTTATTTTCCACTTGAGGTTTCCAGTTAAAGCAGGGCCAGTTTCCCTGAAAGTGTGAATTTAATGGTTCCATTTGGATAAAACATTGTCTCTTGACCATGTGTGCCTATGTCAGTTTCACCGTATATTTTTAGGTAAATATTTTAGAATACAGAAAATATTCTCTTAAAATTGTTGGACCATCGAAATGTCAGATACTAGTGCTATAAACTAGGCCGGAGATGACACTTAGCTCTTAGACTTCCAGTAGATCACAGGGAGGCTGTGGAAACTGTAAGCAAACCTGTGCCTGGAGACAGTTTTGGGAAGGATGAGGGCCAACAAACTGAAACTTACTCCTGATAAAATGGAGATGCTACTGGTGGGGGGGAGGTCTGACCTGAGAATGGGGATATCTCCTGTTCTGGATAGGGTTGCACTCCCCCTAAAGTATCAGGTTTATAGCTGGTGATGCTGTGGGACATGGGACTTACGTTGGATAAACAAGTGGCAGGGGTGCCTTTCACCAGCTTCAGCTGGGGAGTCATCTGCGGCCACTCCTGGGCAGGGAACATCTTGGTTAGATTATTGCAATGCACTGTTCATTGTGGCTGCCCTTAAAGACTCTTCGGAATCTACAGTTTGTACAGTGTACTGTGGCCAAAATGCTGGGTCGTAGGGACCACACCACTCCATTCTTGTTCTATCTACACTGGCCCCCAGTTTGCTTCTGGGCCCGATACATGATGCTGGTATTGATCTATAAAGCCCTGTACAGCTTAGGGCCAGCATATCTGAAGGACTGCCTACTCCCGTATGAACCTACTTGACCACTCCAGTCATCTTCAGAGGCCCTGTTTTGGGTGATCCCATCATCTGAAGCTAGCTGGGTGGCAACCCAAAAAAAAGGCCTTGGTTGTGGCGCTCAAGGAGATCTGTCTCCCTCCATCATTGTCTTCTGCCAGTGGGTAAAGACTTTTTAGTTTTGCCTGGTGTCCCCTTACTACCTCTAATTAGCCCCCCTTCCTGTCTCTGTGTTTTTATGTGCTAATACATTTATATTTTATGTGTTTACGTTATGCTTTAATTATTTTAAATATTATATATAATTTATATTTTAAATGCTTTTTAATGTCTGGAATGTTTGAATGTTCGTCACCTTGGGGACCCTGAATTGGGTGGGAAAGTGGCATAGAAGTGTTTTAAATTAAATAATAATAAATAAACTGGACACGGCCAGGCTGTCAGCTCTGTATAAGGTATACCTTAGCATTCCATTCCACTGCTTCTTTGGAAATTTCTTTTGGTATGCCAAATCTTTTTAAGAAACACATTTTCCTTTCTCTTTACCAAAGATGTTACATGATGTAAGAACTGAATTTTTTTTCAGCTATTCACAACTGAGAATATTATTCCATACATAATATGTCCTTAAAATAAAATGTTTAAAAAACCTGGCAAATCTCGGCTATCATTCTAAAACAGTGGTCCAACCAATGGGTTAGGACTCTCAGTTAGATTGAGAAACCCCACCGTCGACGTCAAAAGTCTCTACAGAACTGTAATTTTATCTACTGTGATCTCTCTGGATGTATCAGCTCAAGGTCCCTGTTGTCCAGCACACAGTTCCAATAATGGCCAAACAGATGCCTGCAGGAAACTCACAAGGACCTTCTGGGATGTGGAATGGTGTAGTCCAGCCCAATCTCATTAGATCTCAGAAGCTAAACTGTGTCGGTACTTGGATGGAAGACTGATAAAAGTGTTTCTTTACAAAACGCAGAGTTAAATTGTGGAACTCCCTGCCCCAGGATGTGGTGATGGCCACCAACCTGGAAGGCTTTAAGAGGGGAGTGGACATGGTCATGGAGGAGAGGGCTATTCATGGCTACTAGTCAAAATGAATGCTAGTCATGATGCATACCTATTCTCTCTAGTATCAGAGGAGCATGCCTATTGTGTTAGGTGCTGTGGAACACAGGCAGGATGGTGCTGCTGCAGTCATCTTGTTTGTGGGCTTCTTAGAGGCACCTGGTTGGCCACTGTGTGAGCAGACTGCTGGACTTGATGGACCTTGGTCTGATCCAGCATGGCCTTTCTTATGTTCTTATGTTATCAGAGAGTCATCACCAATTGTTTGTCTACAGTTCTGTTAAATAGATGGATTTTCCTTTCAACATGCACATTTCATTCCCAATTTTCATGGCCGATACCCATGAATGCACCTTTTCATTCACTAAGTAATTACACTTTTAAAACACCGTTAATGCTAGGGGGTCATAACCACCTCCTTATTTTCATGGAGTCATTTCATTGACATGGGATGTATAGCAATATTTTTTGGATCCAAAACCATACCCGCAGAGGGCTCTGCAAAGCAGGGCTTTTTAAAAAGAAAGGAAAAAAAAACCATGCAAATATGCTTTCTCATCAGATCTCAGCTGCTAAGCAGGGTCCGTAGGACAGGAGACCACCAAGGACGACTCTGCAGAGGAAGGCAATGGCAAGCCACCTCTGCTTCTCACTTGCCTTGAAAGCCCCTTGCTGGGATCGCCATAAATTGGCTGCGACCAAAAGGCACTTTTCAAACACATTGTTCCCTTCTCTTTTAACCCCTTTTCTTTCTTCTTTGCCTCCAACTTTCCAAGCCTGAGGCAGGAATTTCTGTAAGAAGGGATTCTTCTTTGAACAGGGAGGGGGAGTCACAGGAACTAGAGAAAGGAGTGGGAAGTGAAACAAAGAAGAATGGAGCGGAAATGTTTGCAGTGGAAGATTTGGTATTGGCACCCTGAGACAAAAAGGTCCCCAGACTTCTCCCGTTTTTTTTTTAATATATAGAATCCAAATGAACCAGATGTTTCCTTCAAAAACTTCCCCATGTCCTTTTTTCTTCAAACTCTCTTACCTCAGCTTCTCTTTTTTGCCTACCCGTCTTCCCCACTCAACAAGCCACTTCTCCAAGTCATCTCAGGTGAAAGGCCAAGACACAAAAACAAAACAAGTCTTCTTCCCAGCTGGCTGGAATAACCAGAACTGTCAGAGAGGCCCACTTTATGCCTGCTGTAGCTGGCAGAACAGCACACCTTCTGTCTTTCCACTTCTCTGGGACTGGCCCCCTGATCAATTTGCCAGAGCATATACCTCTGCCCGCACCCTGCTGAAGGCCAGAAAACCAGCTGCTCTTCACAGCTGGATTTAGTCAGCCGTGTCAGCTCTTTAGTGCGTGGTAGCACAGACATTTTTACTGCCCGCCTGGGGTCTGGCATTGCTAACTTAACTCTAGAGTTGCTGGCAACATCCTCTACATATTCTATTGAACCATTTTTGGAAGTGTTATTTTTGGAGTTTCGGATCTGAAGTTCAGATCTATTCATATGGGATAGAAAAGTCAACCCAGAATCTGAAAGTTTGTTGCTTTAATTTGAATTCACGTTTCTACCATATGTTGGGGTTGAAGTGAGTTGGTTGGATAGGCGAAAAATGGTAATTGTGCACATTCACCAGATGTTGTGAAAAATGAGCTCTTATTGGGACTATGAAAATGAAATGGTTTATATTATTCAGTCAATATGAAAATCCTCCAAATCAAATTGAAATATGGATTACAAGTGGGAGCCTGCAAGGACTTACAGGACATATCTAATTTGGCCAACTTCTCTATTAGAATATAAGAAAATGTGATCACTGGCTAAGCAATGTATGAAATGCCCTATAGAAAGTCAGGTGTGTTTGGCCATCCGCATATACAACCATAGTTTTTCCCTCCACTCTTTAATTGAAGGTATTAAAATGGGAGGAGAGTCCTATCTTGTAAAGCTGTTACAACTATTTTATGGACTGCTTCTAATCTGAGGACTGTTTTATTAATATAATTTAATTGTTGTTTATGATTTTATGTATTGTTTTTATTTTGTGAGCTACTTTGAGCAGGTCTCCAGAAAGGCAGTATATACATTTTCTAAATAACTAAACATAACATAAGAAAGGCCATGCTGAATCAGACCAAGGTCCATCAAGTCCAGCAGTCTGTTCACACAGTAGCCAACAGGTGCCTCTAGGAAGCCCATAAACAACTGCAGCAGCATTGTCCTGCCTGTGTTCCAACACACCTAATATAATAGGTATGTTCATCTAATCCTGGAGAGAATTTACCTGGAAATAGGACTGTCAGGCTTCCTGATACAGAAGTAGCTTGGAGCAGGGGGAAAAGGGGGAAAACCCCCCAGCAACATCATTGACACAGGGTAGCTCTAGGAATCACTGAAAACTGTAGCAATTCCTAGAGCTACCCTATGTCACTTCTGGATTTTACCTGGAAGTGACATAGTGACATTGGCCATGTCAGTGATGTTTCCTTCCTCCCATGGCCCTGCCCCCAACCTTCCCACTGGTTTCCAAGCTTGTACTTGGAAATGCCTACAAAGGACGCAACACAATGACGCCAATCGAGAATACTGTGATATTTTTAGATGCAGAAAAAGCTTTCGACAACGTTTCTTGGCATTTTATTGTTAAAACATTACAACAAATGGATTGTGGAGAAACTCTACTTAACGTTTTCAACACGATATATTCGGCGCAAAGAGCTCGTCTCTTGATCAACGGTCAGTTGTCAACAGAATTAAACATTACAAAAGGTACAAGACAAGGCTGTCCTCTTTCTCCATTTCTATTCGATTTATCAATGGAGGTCCTCTCAAACCATATAAGAAATGATCCAAAAATCAAAGGTTTAACAATAGAAAATGAAGAACACAAAATCAAAAGCTACGCAGATGACGTTGTCTTAATTTGTCAAAACCCTGAACAAACACTTCCACATGTTTATAATCACCTCATCGAATATGCAAAATACTCTGGTTATAAACTTAACAAAACGAAGATGAAAATTTTGACTTTCAATCTAACAGCAGATGAAGACAAGCATATTGAAGATATCATTGGATGTCGAATTACTAAAGAACCAGTGAAATATTTGGGTGTCAACATATCCTCACAAAACAATACACTTCTAAGGTCAAACTACTTGAAAATTTGGGGAGAAATAGAAAAAGATTTGAGTTTATGGTCAAAAATGAACATCTCATGGATAGGAAGGATATCGACGATAAAGATGAATGTTCTTCCTAGACTAAATTTTTTATTTCAATTTTTGCCGATTGACATCCCTGATAGGACACTAGAAAACTGGCAAAAACAAGTTAACCGATTTGTTTGGAATGGGAAAAAACCGAGAGTTAGATTTAAAGTCCTTCAAGACGGAAAGAAAAGAGGAGGGCTGGCATTGCCTAATCTCAAATTATACTACCATGCTGCCTGCCTAACTTGGATAACCGAATGGATAAAACATCCTAAAAGCCGGCATGTTATTTTAGAGCGGGCGGACTTGGGACAAGGTTTCCATAAAGTTTTGTGGGACTTCAAATCAAAAATTCAAAAAGACAAAGTATCAGAAGATTGCGATGTCAAAACAGTGTTACTGAAAGTGTGGAAAAGATACAAAAAGAGAATAAGTCCTTCTCCGCCACCCATAATGTCACCAACTGAAGCTTATCACGATAATGTTAAACTGAAACCGGGTGTTCATTTTACCTACAATGATATGATAGAGTCCACGGGAGAAATTAAGACCATGATTAAACTTCAAGAAAAATTTCAAAAGTTGAATTGGTTAACTTATCTACAATTGAGGTCCAATTTGCAAAAAGACTGTTCATACCCACAACCATTTCGTGAATTAACAGAATTTGAGCAGTTAATATCTAAAAATGATTCACACGTCTTAGGAAAAATATACAAGCTTCTCCTGAAATACGATACAGAAGAAGAACAAGTGAAAACAAATATGATAAAGTGGATGCAAAATTTCGGAGAAATGATCAATATGGACCTATGGGAAAAACTTTGTTCTTCCGAATTGAAATATACTGTCTGTCAAGAAGTGAAAGAAAATTGGTACAAAACTTTTTACAGATGGTATCTGACTCCTAATATGCTTTCCCAGATGACAATTCCAGGGAAAAAAGGTGCATGTTGGAAATGTCAAGAGTCAGACGGCTCTTACTTTCATGTTTGGTGGACGTGTTCAAAACTACAACTATACTGGAAAAGAATTCATCGGGAACTACAGATGATGTTAGATATGAAGTTTACATTTGATCCTAAATTTTATCTACTCAGTATAGTGCCGTCAAATTTATCTTTGAAATCGCATGACGTCTTCAAATATGCTACAACAGCTGCCAGAACAATTTTAGCAAGAACCTGGAAACAAACTCACATACCTGAAATTGATGACTGGAAAGAAAAACTTCTGGAATATGCAACCATGGCCAAAATGACTTTTGAATTAAATCCTAAACCTAGTGAATCCACTGAGCTATTCGAGGAGAAGTGGGCGTCTTTCTATACTTACATGAAATGCAGCTAACCTAAACGAAGTATGTTTAAACATTATAATAAACTCTGTATTATATTTTCTTATCTCAATTAACTGCCAAGTAGAATATGAATTTCTAAAATATTAGAAATCAGCCTGATGCAAGTATAACAAACTAAAGATATTCTGTAATTATGTTCTATTCAGAAATCATTTTATAATACTGTATTGTTTTTATAACGATAATGTTTACCCCTTCCCCTTTTTCTCTTCCTGTACCCTCCAATTATATAAATAAAACAATAAAAAGTTAAAAAAAAAAAAGAGAATACTGTGATAGGTGCTAAGACCTTACTCCATTTAGCATACTCCATACTGTTGTAATGTACCAGCAACCTAAAGCATCCCAATGCCACCCTTTGAAGGCACTCTGCCTTTGTAGCAGTGATTCTGTCTTGCTTCACGTGCAGAGGCTTGTAGAGGTCTGCATCAGTGCAAACCAATGACACCACTGGTCTCTGCAGGCCAATAGAAGCCATGCTTCGCCCTGTGAGAGCTGTATTCAAGATGAGTGAATGCAACTATCTTTCCACACCTAACCGCTATTTTGTCATGAGTTTATCCACATTACAAAACCAAAGCTGCTGTGCCAGGCAACTCGGTAGCTAATTCAATGACAAAACTAGTCAAGCCACTAACTACTTCAAGGGGTGGTTGATTCACAGATCTCTTATTGTATCAGAATAAAGTAACAGGGCTGTAAATTATCCTCATTATTTTATGTGCAAATTGCTTCTAATTTTTCTTAACAAAATGGCTCCTTTACTTCAAAACAGGGAAAGGGGGTGAGTGCATGATTTCCTGAAATGGTAGTTTTGGCAAATTCAACTAAACAAATGGATTTAACGTTGCTGTTGTTGTTTAATTTTATAATTTTGCCAACTTTCCTAGTAACAAAATGGAGAAAATAACCCAATAAGACTGAATGTTCAGATTGTGGTCCTGGAGCACATTCACTGTAGCCTTTGCTAGTATGTGTACAGTTCGTTCATATATCAGGTGGCAGACAAAGGATGAACATGCATCATTGCTGGTATTGGAAAGCAGAATTTATCTCACAATCCTGAAATACCCTGGGAATAGATAACCAGTTATAATTTTTTTTAGTTGAAGATGCCAGGCAAAATGCCCCCATTATTTACAACGACTTACAACCAAATGGGATGCTGCTACTGAGGCCCCCCTCAAGTTACCCATGTTGTGTCATTTGATTTACTTGGATGACTCAACCCGCCTCATGAGCTAAATTCATATTCCCTATTTAGAGAATTTGCTCATGTCTCAGAGCAAGCTGGCAGTGTGATAGAGCACAAATGTCAGAGAAATGAAATGTGCGAGGCTGGTGGCAACACCTCCCCCGCCCATAGTCTTACTTCCCCATTTGTGGGCTGTGGTAAATGGCTTCCTGCCTTTCCCCCACAGCAGAAAGAATGAGTTGGCATCACCTCTCCGCCCAGTTAGCATCAATTCATGAAAGAAAAGTGTCTAAGCCAGGAAGTTCAGGGATAAAGTAACTGCATGGCCTTAGGCAAGCAAGCAGCTTCCTCTCAGCCTCAAACCCACTGCAGTGATGCTGAGGTAATACTGTAGCTACACAAATAATGTATTATAGGGTTGCCAACTCCAGGTTGGGAAATACCTTGAGATTTTGGGGGTGCAGCCTGAGGAAGGTGGGGTTTGGAGAGGGGAGGGACTTCAATGCCATAGAGTCCAATTGCCAAAGCGGCGATTTTCTCCAGGGGAACTGATCTCTGTCACCCGGAGATCAGTTGTAATAGCGGGAGATCTCCAGCCACCACCTGGAGGCTGACAACCCTATGTATGTAACGTGTTTGGATGGAATGTGACTATGCATACTAAGTAGGACCCAAACTAAATTGTCAGTTTTCAAAGTTTTTCTCTCTTCCTGCTGCAGACTGTTGCTCCTCAGGGTCCTCTATGCCTAGGGTTGCAAACCTACAGATACTAGAGATCTCCTGCTATTATAGCTGGTCTCCAGCCAACAGAGATCAGTTCATGTGGAGAAAATGGCCCCTGTTGCAATTATGGCATTGAAGTCCTTCCCCTGGGTGGAGCCTGAGGAGGGCAGGGGAAGGACTTCAGTGGGGTATAATGCAGCTATTTTCTCCAGGTGAACGTATCTCTATTGCCTGGAGATCACTTGTAATAGTGGGAGATCTCCAGTCACCTTCTGGAAGATGGCAACTCTACTACATTGCCATGTGTAGACATAGCTGCACCCACAGGAAGGGCTCCTTTGGTTCCAGCTCTTGTGGTCAGCTTGTTATCTCTCAGTGGTTTCCCCATTATAGCCTTTAAGGATCTCTTCAACAATCTATGGAAAACAGAATTGAAGTATGGGTTCCATGCAAATAGCACAGTATTCCCCATAAAAAACAATGTCCGTTGTGTGTACAATAGAATAAAGACCTCCGTTTTCTCTGAAATGTTCATTATGGTCATTTTTATTTTTTGTTTCCATTTCTCTCCTTGCACTCATTAAGCAACATATAATTATAATTTCCTGTGTCCTTGGGGGGTGGCACAAGGTGTATATTTTGTTCTAGCTAGCCAAAGTCACTGCTCATTTTTTAAAAAGACTTTAATAGCAAGATTACTTTTTTAAAAGACCAGTGGTTTGGCTAACTACAGTTGCAAAACCTCTTCCCACTATGGAATCAGTGCTGACATTGTGTGTGTGTGTGTGTGTGTGTGTGTGTAAAGTGCCATCAAATCGCAGCCGACTTATGGCGACCCCTTTTGGGGTTTTCATGGCAAGAGACTAACAGAGGTGGTTTGCCAGTGCCTTCCTCTGCACAGCAACCCTGGTATTCCTTGGTGGTCTCCCATCCAAATACTAACCAGGGCTGACCCTGCTTAGCTTGAGATCTGACGAGATCAGGCTAGCCTGGGCCATCCAGGTCAGGGCTGACATTGTAACAATTGATTGGTTCTCTCTGAGCATTAATTAATCAGCTGCAGGAAAGAACAGGAAATAACCAGGAAGATTTAAATATTACAGGGACAATATTGCTGAGAAACCTCAAAAGCATTTCCCATATCCACACAGAAACACCTGGTATTTCAATTGCATTTTAGGTTAAAACCCCCAAACAAATCAGGTCTGGGGAAAAAGATGGAGAATGAGAAAGAAAACACTGGAATACAACAAATTTGTTATATGGATACTCCTTTAAAAACTGAATTAATTGTGGCTATTTCAGACTGAACTGTTAGTGCCGAACCAGCTCTTAAGAACTGTGTATTCTTGATGGTGGTGGTGTTTTCACATCACATGACTTGCTGTAAGTAATCAATGGAACAAAAAGAGTTTTGTTTATTTTTAAACTTTATTTTAAAAAAAGTTTGTTCACATTCACAAGGTTCAGGCAATTATTGCCGTTTCCCATAATAAAAATATGACAGACAACACACATAGTCTGAATTGCTTGCAGACACACAAGCTGGACACATCGAGCCCCTGAAACAGGAGCCTGTCAGATAAGTGAAATTATTCCATCCCAGGAAATGTGATATGGAACAGACCTATATATGGAATAGTAAGCCACACACAACATACAGCAAGACTTCACAATGTACAGATTGATAACACTTCACTAGGGCAATTGAATCTGTAAAAGCTCCCGCCGTCATTTATTGTTTTAACATCTAGTGACTCAAATTGCAATAGACAGGAAACAATTTTGAGTGTTCTAAAGCAATCCTTTCCCATCATAACTAATTTCTATGTGATAGCTGGGAGAAACTCATTATTTCATCTACATTGGCTCTAAATGTAAGTATGCTATCTGAAGGCCAAAAGAGCTCTGCTCCAAGGACAGCCCAAATGTCTGAGCCTGAAACTGGTTGCAGCTATGGGCTCTGTATATTCTGTGCAGCCCCCTCTACTTGTTTCTGCACATGACCCAGTGACTGATGTGTGAATGAACTGCATCTAAGTTATGAGCTGTGCTTTGGTCACTGAACTCACGTAGTCGAGAGGAAGAATATGCACATTTGGGCTGTTGGCCTCCACTTGACCATTTCCCAACACTGCCTACCAAGAACAATTAAGCAGTAGCTCGCCTATGCCTAAATTTGGCTATCCTTGGTCAGCTACCACTTGAACTGTGCAAGCAGCACCAGCGTCACACTCTTCATCTGAACTGAGGCCATTTAGGAACAAGGCTGAAAAGACAAGTACAGGACAGTGCCACATCCAGTGACTGAGCCAAACGGGGGCCTGGTGTAAATGATGGCTTTTACAGCTTCCCTTAGAAAGTTACCAATGGTTCATGATATATGGAACCTCCAAAGCTCCAAGACAGGGAAGTAGGGGGAACACATCACAATGGAAAACCATTTTAAAAAATCCTTTACACCACGCAATGCATGTTACTGTTGCCAATAAGCAACACTTTTAGTAAGTACTAACACCCACGCATTGCATCTGCAATCAGAAAACTTGGCAAGTACATCATTTAGACCAGGCCATAGAGTGCCAGAGTTCCTAATATAATGTAGTAAGTATGTATTTGAAGAACCAATTGAGTTTTGATAGGACCAACATATTCTAGAATGACATTTCTTTAAAATAAGAGGCCTTGGGAATTCCTAGCTGGATTCAACTGGATGATACAGAGGGCAGCTCTCCTATTGGATTTTAAGCAGCCTTGGGCTATTACCTAGCCCCCAAAACCACAAACCCCCATGGAAAGAACACCTCTGACATAGACCCCAATAGTACAGTAATAAACAGTGGAGAACCCATGGGTGTGGAAAGAGGAAAGTTTGCTCCCTACATTTTCTGATTCTCTTGTAGCCTGCAGCATAGGACATAAAAAATTGGGAAAAAGCAAACATTCAAGTTTCTGCCACCACTAAAATGTCAAGGTTTGCTTCTTTCATAAATTGTGCTTTTCATTACAGCTCTTCTTTCCTGACATAGCTGTTTATTGCTTACACTTTAAAACAAAGCTGTAATTAAGAGGAGGCAGCAGGAACTGAGAAGCAATTGGACAGGCCTGATTTTGTGTGTAGCTCTCTTTGCTCCAGCATGGTCTGGAAGTACAGTAGTGGGTGCACACAGATCCCAGAAGGCATGTAAAAATATCCTTAAATATGCACATATTTCCTTTTTTTTAAAAACACACACTTTTGAAAGCTTGACCTAGCCAGTGTCCATAAACACGTTTTTCCTCCATAAGGAAGGGCACCTAATTTTGAGAACAGGAACAATGTTTTCTAGTTCAAAGCCTAGGTCAATATGAGCATAAGCAGCTAGGCTCAGCACAAGGTAAGGCCTTGGAGCTACACAATGAGCCCAAGCTTAAGTGTGTTCAAACTTTTGACTGCATCTCAGTATGAAGGCATATTTTTCCTTCTTGGAGGAGATGGCCCTTCAAATCAAAAACATCTTGCTTGGGATGAAATCCATGAGATCTTCTGTATTGCATGTTGATGAAATGTCTTTGTCATCTCTGCTGGATTCACTGGACTGTATTGTCCCTGGCTCCAAGAAGGGTTCAGCACGATGAAGTTGCAGCAATAGGACTGAGTTTTAACTGATGGACAGGTGAGTGAATGGGTACAGAATTCAAAACTGAGGTAGGAAAAGTGTAACAGGAGCCTTCAAAGCTTTTACTCAAGGAGAGCTCTTCAGTAAAGAAAGACACAGCATCCCTTTTGCAAGAGGCGACGGGAGGGCTGGGCGTTGAAGACAGTATTTCTGACTCATACTGCAGCAGCTGGCCCATGAAACCAAAGTTTGGAGAGATCAGACTCCTACGTTGTTTAATGTAATCAAAAGCCTCCTCCAGACGGAACTTTCTCATTTTCATGAGATACGCCATGCAGATTGTGGGAGAGCGAGAAATTCCAGCTTCACAGTGCACCAAGATTTTGCCCCCTGCCCGTCTGATGCAGTCTAAGAAGAAATAAAGAGTTCAAGGAATCAGTTTTCATTACAAGTTGATGCCATGGTGAGTATTTCAAGTAGAACTCAAAACCGATTTCCCTCTTGAGAATTCTAGAACAAGAATGAATAACATACAACGTGCTTCATGCAGGACATGAAATTTTGCAAACTCCCCCTGCCCCAAATTCTGGCCTTCCAGGTGGGAACCAAGCTTAAAATGTCATGGCAATGTGTGCTAGTTGGCAGAGCATCCAGTAGGCCCTAATCAGCGTGCAAATAATTTCTCAAATCTTATTTCACGAGGTGTAGGGCTGACCAAAGGAGTTTCATGAACCGAGCTAATTTCAGAATATTGGAGAATAAAACTTGACATCCACCAGTGCAGCACAGCATTTCCCACATTCATTCAAATATAAAATCTTTACAGCTATATAGTAGACTATCTGCTTCGGATAAAGGTAAGAGGTTTTCTTCCCCCACATCTAGCTGATCAGTAGCAGATGTGTAATAAGAACTACTACTGCGTCACAATACCGCAAAAGAACTAGAACACAGGTTCTTTTCACAAGCAGCACATTGTTGTGTCAAAAGGTGTGGGCTTGCAGCATATCCCCTCCAATCTGACGAGATATGCTCGTTTTTCCCTTAGCTAAGTGCCCGAAAGGTACTGCCTTTATCCCCACGCCCTTTTGGTAGCCACTCAGCACATAGGTTAAGCAGGGATGTCGAGTCCCAGGTTCCTGGGGTTTCCACCGCAAAGTGCACAATAAACTAGTCTAAAATCTCTAATTATAACCTTTGATAAGTGGCACTTGGGACTTAAATCAGGCTATAAATGGCTTAGGCAGAACTATCATTTTACGCAACGGGCGGCCTGAGGTTACTCACACAATTCAATTATTGTTATAAGATTAAAAAGAAAAAATGCTGAAAATAAGCTTGTGTAAAATGGGTGGATTAAAAATAGAATTTGTCCTGCTGAAATATATTCCCAAGTTTCTTCTTAACTGTGAAAGTGAATTGTTTAGATGGACAGGACATGCTGTATTCTGCTCAGAGTCTGACACGCTAACAAACAGTCACACAAGCCAATGAAAGGGGAAACAAATGAAAAAAGGCTCCTTGAACCATCTGTCGGCTTCCAAGTTAAAAAAAAGAAAAGAAGCCACAAATGTCTTGGAGTCAAAATAACAATTAGCATTGTACAGCTGAACTGGTCATATTCGTAGGTCCCAGAACAGGGTCTGACAGTCATGTAATATAACCACCATGCTGAAGCTAAGCATGTCTGGGTTTGGTTACTGCCTGGATGGCGGTGACATCCAGGAATCCTAAGAACTCCAACTTGAGCACATAAAATAAACAAAAGAAGCAAGCAGCACTTTGTTATTGAGTGGTTTGCACACATTCTTGCCATAACAACCCTGTAAGGTAGGTCAATAGTTCTACCCTCCATATTTCAGTTGGGGGACCTGGTCCGAGAAATAGCGGCTTGTGTTCATGGCAGAGGTGAGATTTGAACCAGGGAGTCTCAATCTCTTGCTGCTAAATTAAATGCGGGATGAGTTAGAGTTTCTCCTTTAACAAGAAATATTCTCTGGCATATCTAAATCAAACTTTCTGCAGTAAGCAGGTAGATAAAAATTTCTTTCAACCATCTTGTCCTTGGTACATATATCAGGCATTCCTGGACAGCAGTGTGTTACACCACTTCAAATAGCTTAAGGTTTTTGAAAACCCTATGGGATCACCATAAATCTGCAATTTGACGGCCCTTTTACACCACACATATACTTCCTGCAATAGCCCCTTTTAGTCAATTTCAAGGCTTTTCGCCTAATTAACATTTAAGTATCGGGACATACACATTCGTTCTGAGAGATATAACAGTGGCAGTTTCTTTTCATGTACCTGAACTGTTCATATGTAAAGGAGGCAGGACCAGATCTACTCTTTTTAAAAGGGGGGCAAAAGTACAAATTGATGCCCTCCATATATTATATACATATTTTTTTCTTTAAATAATCTGCTGCTGCCCCCCTCTGTGTGCTGCCCAGAGCAGGTGCCCCCCCATCCCCTAGATCTGGCCCTGAAAGGGGGGGAGCACAAAAAGGAACCCATGGGAAAGGAACACATGATTTTATTTTAGCCTCAAAGGAGTTTTAGCTTCCCCACACCTTCCCTCCTCCCATTGCCCAAGGCACTACTGCAGCCAGGAAGGGGGGGAAGTGCTTGAAACAATGAACCAGGTCAGTGTTCCCCACACAAGGGTCTACAATGGTCCCTAGATACAGAAGGGCACTCCAGGGGATGCACAATTCCCTTATAAGGACACAGCAGACTGGCATGAAAAAGGCTCACCCTAACATGAAAACACAATCCTCTCAGTTTTATAAGAATCAGGGGGGGGGGGGATTGTCCATCTGAGATGCAAAATAGGGTTCCCCCCTTTTTCAAAGACAAGCTCATACAGCTTGCCACGAGCAATCATCCAGCTTCTAGATCACTGCCAAGAGCCAGCCAGAAAACATGCTGATCAATTGCTGAGATCCAATGGTTCAACCCAAGGAACTCTAATTGGTTGACTGGCATCAAGAAGATACAAAGGCATCTCCCCAACGCACGGTTACTTCCACTACAAAACCAAACTGGTTTTCACTCTGTTTTCCAGTGGAAAGGATTTCAGCATAGACACAGACATCGCTCTGCATCCATAGGCAATAGCATTCAATGGCAGTTTTCAGTTGTACACCAGAAGTTCAGGTTTGTGTGTGATGCTGGTCTTGTCTATTCTATGAGGGGCACTGCAAATTTTTTCAGACCCTTCTCATCCCTGTTCATCTGGCCTCCAGCTAGATGTTATTGCCCAATAAGGCAATGACTTGCTGCTCTGGCACAAAGCTGCTACCAGTGAAGAAGTGAGGTTGATCAGATCTTGGGTCAGGGCCTTTTGAATCGTGGCCTGATACAATCAGCTGCCTTGTGTATATGGTAACCCATATACTGACAACAAAAACATTTTTCTTCAACTTGATTTTAAAATGCAGCTGATGAAAGTCTTCCGCAGGGCATGTGTGGTTTGCTGCAAAAGGGACCGCCTACTATGTTGTATGTACTGGTGAGGGAGAAAGAGTGCTTGGAGATCTAAATTTAAAAAAATCAGAATGGAGCGAGGGGAAATCCTTGGGATGTTGAAATTTGAGAGCTTGAGATTGTTCCTCAGCATAACCTTTAGGAGCCAAACTACATATAATTTTTTTAAAAATGACTTGAATGTAGGAATATTGTCATGTTACAATAAGGTTGCCAACTTTGGGTTTGGAAATACTTGATTTGAGAGTGGAGCCTGGGAGAGTGAAATTTAGGGAGGGACCTGGGTAGATTCTAATGCCATGCAGTCCACCTTTCAAAGCAGCCATTTTCTCCAGGAGATGTGGAATAAGTGTTTTAAACAAAAAGTAAGTAAGTGATTTATGTAGTCTGGAGATCAGTTGTAATTTCAGGAGATCTCCACTTCCCACCAGGAGGTTGGCAGTGACCTCATATAAGGTGGAACATGCATGGAATGAAGGGACACAGACATGTTTCAACACCATTTGAAAACTTGTAAAATTCCAAAGGATGAACTAATCTTCAAGCCATGTATACTGAAGTCATCCTATTTATTTCAGTTTGGCCACTCTCGAGTAGCACAGTTAAGAGGCAGATGGGTGTTCTTCCACTTGTAATATATAGAACTTACCAATAAAGTCTATAGCTTCCTGAAAATGAGAGCTGATGTCTGCTGTGTGGTTATCCTCCACTGGAATCCATTTATAGCAGTATTGATCTGTAAAGGGCTCTGAGCTCTTTCTGGAAACATTCAGGAGTGCAGTGATGTTCAGATTGGCTAGGAACTCACACTTGGAAGCATGGTAGGCACTGCCAAGGTATAGGAAAGGTAAGATCTCCACTGGGCCACCCTGAAAGATAAGGAACCAAATATAATCACAGCTTTTCATTGCCTCAGCTGAACAAGTGGAGATTGCCTTTTTGGTAGTCAGACCTCCTTCTGCCCACTAAGAGGAAAATCCAAATGGGAAGTACCTAGAAAGCGGGACAAAATAAAATAGGACTCCACTGGCACCTTAAAGACTAACTATTTAAGCTTTTGTGAGTCAGAGCTCACTTCTTCAGATGCATGGGGAAATACAGAAATATATCTCCTGTGGATATACATGTCGCACATCTGATGAAGCGAGCTATGACTCATGAAAGCTGATGCTGGAATAAATGTTAGACTTTGAAGTGCCACTGGACTCATGTTGTATTTTGCTGCCACAGGCCACCATGGCCACCCAATCAGGAATTTTCCAGTTTCTGTTGCCGTGGGTTAGAGTGCTATTTCTGTTTTTGTCTAACAGCATTGCCTTCTGTTTTGGTTCTGCTTGACCAAAGGGACCAGCACTTATAGGAACTGAGATTTCCTCCTGAATATCCAGACTGTGCTTGAGCAGTGCTCCAGTTCAGAGCTGTGACTGACTAACACAAACTCAGTCAAGCAGAAATGCAGTATTGTGGCAGATCACACTAGTACAAGACTGGCTTCTATCTACTGCCCCGGTCAGCAAATTTCAAAGCCTTCCTCTGGCAGAAGATCCATCCATATCCATTGAAAGAAGACTTTAACCTTTGCTGAGCCGAGCAGTATCCTGCAAAGGGCTGTTTAATATAACACTAGCAGTGGCCAAGTATCTCTCCATCATATTTTCTTTAAAGAAATAGAAAAAAAAAACCCTCCCCATTAACTGCTCAAGACCTGTGGGTCATGGGAGTTTGAAAGGAAAAAAAAAGACACAGCCACAATGCCAATACAGTTTAGGTCAGGGAGGTGGCTGGGCTGTTGTTTTTTAACTGCCACAATAAACCGAATTCCACCCCTCAATATGAAGAATGGAGTTCTACCAAGAATGGTGTTCGACAGTATACAATTGACACTTAGTGGTTATGGGTAACATAGCATGCCAAAGCCTTGCCCCTGAAAACCTGTAGGGTTTTCAAGGAAAGAGACAGACATTCAGAGGTGATTTGCCATTGCTTGCCTCTTCATAGCTAGACTGGACTTCTCTGGTGATCTCCCATCCAAATACTAACTAGGCTTACCCTGCTTAGCCTCCAAGATCTGATGAGATCGGGCTAGCTTGGGCTATCCAGGTCAGGGTACCCCCTCTAGCCCCTGGGACTTCAGAAGGCAATTATTCCTCACATGCTTCTAACTCAACCTTTTGTAGTTCTAGAACCAACATTTTTTAGGATATTGAAGCTTGCATTAGCGATTTCTCGAACTGTACGAAGTTCTGACATATACTCATGGCAATGTCTTATGTTCTGCTGAAGCCACGTCACAAAGGTAAGAAAGCACCCCCATGGCCTCAAAAGCTTGTTTATATTTATAGCATATGGAAGGGCATCCGTGTGCCGTTTCTCCAATTAACGAACTCTTGTGCACCAGCTAGAACTATAACTCTCTTGCTTTACTCCTCTGGAAACATATACATGACAGAAAGGAAAATCAAATTCCACTAATGGTGATTGTTCATAAAGGATTTTAGATTTCCCCCTTCCTCTTCTGTATGCAAGCAGAAGTAAATGAACAGACTGGAGTAAGTAACACCCTAAGCATGCATTCTGGGTTTTTTTTTTTTTTTTGGTCACAATGCCAGACATGAATAAAAAAAGTGCGAACCAGTCAGTTATGAACAGGATGACAGGAAGAGCCCCCCAAGGAGGCCAAGCGTGGGTAGGATTAGTCATATCTTCCCCTCAGCATACCTGATCATACGCTGGCTTGTGATGGAGGCACTGCTTCTCATAGTGGCTATTGATGCTTCTCTCCATTTCCGTTTTCTCTTGGGACACAGGCTTTACATCTACGCAGAACTCAGGGTACAGAGAATAAAAGGTATCATACCCTCCTAGGGGGAAAAGAAGCAGAAAGAAAAATAGGTATTAGGATAGTTGGTTGGGGGGAGGGGGTTTGCTTGTGCTGGATCACTAAATATAAGCTTGAGATAATAAATGCACTGTAACAGCCATTGCATAAGGTGTTTTGTTAAAAAAGGAACTTATTCAGCTAGAGGTACAAAGAAGAGACAGAAGTCCTGTTGTCACTTTGTTAAAGATATTTACATATGATAGTTCTTTATAAATAAAAATGGGTTGAATCTGTTTAAAAGGATGAAGACCAAAGCTAGGCATTGCTTCCATCTGTTTTCTGGGTGTTTCTAAACAGGCAATTTCATGTTCATTAACAAAAATGCAAATTCAGAGGGGGCTGTTTTGTTATGCATTGATTAATAACTTTCATTCCCTTGCATAATGGCAAATGAAATGGATCCATTAAAGGCCATAAAATGTAATGAAACCCTACAATCGGCTGAGGCATCTAAACAGCCCCAGATGAGCAGTTTTGCACCATTAAATAGATTACTTGCCAAGTTCACTGAACAATTAATGAAAATGAATGTATCCATTTCTTAAGTTGCAGCTCACATCTTGCTGTTGATTAGACTACAACATGTACACCCTGCAC
This sequence comes from Euleptes europaea, assembly GCF_029931775.1. Taxonomy (NCBI): domain Eukaryota; kingdom Metazoa; phylum Chordata; class Lepidosauria; order Squamata; family Sphaerodactylidae; genus Euleptes; species Euleptes europaea. The sequence goes on along the minus strand of NC_079316.1, from coordinate 59,638,299 downwards.
AAACATGTGCTTTCAAACACAAGCAATCTTATGCATGTTTATGTCCTCCTATTTAGACTTTCCTGCAGGAGAAGGAAATGCATGTAGGAAACCAGACCTATACACTTGTGCTTCTAACCAGGAACAGAGTCTTATTCCCTTAATTACCATGTCAAAACATCCTTACAAGGATATTGACAGTGAGGGAATATTGGCCAGTAAAAGGTAACAGTAGACATCTATAGGTTTCAACATGGGTATTTTATAAATGGGATTCTACCTACCCACAATTAAACCTTTAGTATTCACCTTTTAAAATATCCCAGCCTACTCTTTGTAAAGAACGTCCATGTAAATATAACAAAAAAGACCACAAAATGCACAAAAATTTAAAGGGCAGTGAAACTGCACAATCATTCTACCATGCAGCAGTCACTGACAGAAGGCAAGATGAGGGAGGACTTGGTTACTCCATGCATGAGAGAGCTTATTTCATAATGGTTTGGTCAGCAAAATGGGCTCTAAAATATCTAGTAGCCAGGAAATGCTCACTATGGACAGTCAGATTTCTCACTCGCCATGAAACAGTCCCGCGCTACATTCCAAATTCCCTTCGATTATCTCCTGGCACTTTGTCAATAGAGGTTTTATGTATTATTTAGCTGTTCTATCCATTTATAGGCCCATGTTTTCACAGATGAACAAACAAGGAAGCCAGCCCAAGAGAAAAGAAGTCTCTGTATTCCACTCAGACTCCTCTTGGATGGATGGTGTTTGTGCAAAGCAGGTGAATAGTAAGTAGAAGCCCTGGAGAATCAGGACATTTGCAGGCGCCTTTCCGCCAAGTCTTCCAGCTTCCTCTCAGGCTTGCTCTCCCGTCTAAACTCCTTCGTTGTTGAATACTACATTATTCATCTCGTTAGAGAAAGATGCTTCAGTCTCATAATTAATTCTTAATATTCTGAGTAGATAGCAGCAGAACTAGCAGGCACTCAACAAACAACGTTTAGGCCCGTCATCTCTCTCTAATGGAGAGAATGGATTTCACAGTATTCAAAAGGAATCCCAACCCACTTACACATTTATGAGATATGGTTGTCACCTCCCCTTGGTACAGGCCCCTTTGGGCAAGGATGGGATTTGCAGAAATAGATGGTTACTGGTTGTTATTGTTTTTTTAAAACCTAGACAAGTCTCCATTAAGTGTGGGTTTCACACCTCATTCCCCCATCAGGGGATAATATAACCTATAGGTTTCCCTGTAAAAAACAGGATAAACCAGCAACATCTGCCACGTATAATTAAAGATCAGAGACTCTGAACATAGATGTGACGGAAGCTCTCAAAATTAAGAGGGGAACCTGACATGGATTATGTCACTGAACAGTAAAAGCAATTCCCTGAAGAGCGGGAGTACGTCTGTGGTTGGTGACAAGAGTTCTGACTCATGCCTTTATCTCACTGCAACTGCCCAAGCCCAGCCCTCCTTAGTTTCTTCATTGGTGAATCCTCTCTTTCACGTCATGCTGTACGAACAAAACCCTAGGGAGAAACCCCAGGAATCTTCCGTTACTTTTAGTGAAAACCAGTCAGCCGAAACTAAAAACCTAGCTAAGTCTCAAGAATGGCACAAGAATGCTTGAGAGTGAAATATGTTTATGAACATATCTTATTTTGAGATGAAAAATGCAGCCCAGGGCAATAATACAGCACTCTATGTGTTGTGACACTAGGCATATTCAGGCTAGATCACAATAACCATCTTCTACTATGCGTATTGTTTGGTGCTCTTACTTGGTTCTTTAAAAGCACTTTAAAAACCACACAAGATTGTTAACTGCTTCCCAGGTTGGCCTAGAAAAAATAAACTGCATCTAGCACTAGAGCTGTTAGTTCAAAGGGATCCGTTGGAAAAAGGTTTTGAATCAGTTGCCTAATATTAACCAGGGTCAGATCACAATCCAGGAGGAGAAGCTGATTTTGTATGGGGCATTTCCTCTGTGAGTTAAGTGCAGAACCAGGAATGAAAGAATTATTACATGACTGGCTGCTTAGAGAACTTCAGATCTTACTGATATCCCCCATAACTATATAGCCAATGACCACAAGTGTTCAGAACCCCTCACTACCAATTGATCAGTGCTATAAAGCAATTAACAAAAGGGGAAGTATGCAAAGAAAGCAGTGTTTGAATTATGTGATCTCCACAGATGTTTTACACTCAATGGAAAAGTCAGATTTTTCATGTACATGAAAGGAGACAAAAGGGTGGCAGTAGCCACCTTAGTCCTTTAGGGAGGAAAAAATACCCTAGAATATTAAGGCTAACTGGAATTAGCCCTAATAAAAGGTACTGTGCTTTTTTCACACAGCAGAAAGCAACTGGTCACTTGTTAAGTATCCAGCAGTCTCAAAATTTACACAGGCTGACATATGAAGGTGCATATTTCATTTCGTAATTTATAGACAAACTGCCCTTTTGGGGGCACTGCGGAGTTATCCCCCTGCTAAATCCTTTTTACTTATAGAAATGGTCTGGTGTATCAATATACAGATTTTTAGAACTACACTTGTGAATAACAGACACTCAACACGGGAAGACTACATTTTCAGTATTTTGAAATTTTAGATACTGATTCAAGCCCACGGAGTTAAATTCATAAATTCATCTCCAACATACTCCACTGTCTCTCTCTTTAGGTTCGGACAAGTCAAAAGTTCAGCTCTAGATTAACCATAGGTGAATAATTCACCCGATCTGCCATTTGACTTCTCTGGCCCCCGCTAAGAGCTTGCAGTGGTTATAAATTGCTAAAGTGAGTACTCGCAATTAAGCCACGCTTCTTCCGGGGGAGAAAATTTCCTATAGTTACCAGACTTCTATCACTCCCGTGTAGACAGCAGAGGAAAAACAGTATTTGCTTGGGGTGGGGGGAGCTGATGGCCGAAACCCAATCCATTTCTCCATTACTGACAGCCACAGCAATGCACTCTCCGCTGCTGTCTGCACTGGCAAGGCATTTTCGCTCTCGGAAGCGAATCCCCTCGCCTGCCAAGGCCTGCCGACTAACTCTTATCTGTACATTTGTACAAGCATCCCTGCTTGGCCAACGTATCCAAGTAATCCCTGAACGGGGGCGAGGCTTGAACCCTCGATGAGGGACCTCCAGGTTTCTGGCAGGCGGGCGCTGAAACCAGATTCGGTCGGTTAAGGCACCCTTCGGGGTGGGGACATCAGGTCACAGCAAAAAAAAAAGTTTGGGGCGAGGAGTTTTCCTTCGCTCTACAACTCCTCTCTTCCCGAACGCTCGCCGTCCAAAGGGAAGGGCCGTGGCTCAGTGGTAGCGCCTCTGCTTGGCATGCACAAGGTCCCAGGTTCGATCCCCGGCATCTCCAGGCAAGTGGGTGATGGGCAAGACCTCTGCCTGAGACCCTGGAGAGCCGCTGCCAGTCTGAGTAGGCAATACTGACTTGGATGGACCGAGGGTCCGATTCGGTAGAAAGCAGCTTCATGTGTTGAACATTCAGGTTCCTGCTCCTCGTACCCTTCCGACGGGGCACTTTCCCGTCGTCTACCAGGAGACGGCTGCCCAAATCCCCGCCGCCCTGATCCTTCTCCAAGCCCCGGCTTCTCCTCCGCCCTCCCCGCTCCCCCCCCCCCCACGCGGGCTGCGGCCGCCCCTCACCTCTCAGGAAGCAGACCCTGGCCCCGGCCTCGGGCAGGCTGGCCAGCAGCGTGTTGAGCACGATCTGCGCGGTGCTCTCCTTCTTGAGCTTCCGCCAGCTCCGCGTGTTCTGGTCGAGGACGACCACGGCCGTCAGCCGCGGGGGCGGCGGCCCCCCGTCCCGCTCCCCGCCGCCGTCCCTCTCGGCCGGGCGCGCCGGCGGCAGGAGCAGCAGCCGCCCCCGGGCCGCCTCGTCGGGCACGACGAAGTGCAGAGGCACGGGCCGTCCGCGGGCCCGGCGGAGCACGACGGAGTTGAGGTTGACGTTGAGCGAGCCCCGCAGGCAGGAGGCCGAGTAGGAGAGGTAGGGCCGGCAGTCCAGCACCAGGCAGCGCGCCGCCTCCGTGCGCAGCAGCGGCTTCAGCTGGCGGGGGTCGAGCGAGGTGACCTTCATCGCGGCGGCGGCTCGGGAGGAGGAGGCCTCGGCAAGGGTCACCCTCCCCGGCCGGACGTCGCAGTGGGGCCGGGGCGAGAGGGGCAGGCAGAGCCCTTTTATCGGGCGGGAGAGCCGGAGGGGCGGCCGGGCCGCGCTCTTCAGGCCCCCTCCCGGCGCCGGCCGGCCCGCGCCCCTCCCCGCCGTCGCATCTCCCTCCCCGGACGCGGTAGGGAATCCCGGCCGCAAGGAGAGGCGAGTCCTCGGAATGGAACGCCGGAGCCGCGCCGCCGTGTCCATATAAGGCGAGCGGCGTCATCGGAACGTTCCCGGGGAGGCCCCGCCCCGTCCTTCTGGGCGACGCCCACCCGCCAGCCGGGAAGAGGAGATTCCCTCCCCGCAGGAAGAGGAGAAAGGCCGAGCGGAGGCGCCGCGCCGTCAAGCGTTAGTCAGGCTTCTGGGAGCGGAGGAAGTTGAAGAACGCCTCAAGAATCCGCCAGTCATCAGAAAAGCCCTCCTTGCACTCACTCCGCCATCACTCGTTTCCGTCGACTTACTAATGAAGCAGAGGAAGTGTGGTGGGGACGATGATGATGATGATGGTGGTGGCAGCGGCGGCAGAAAATAGAAGCGGTGTGGGAGGGAGGCGAAAGGGTCTCCCCTCGAGTCCTTGCATGTCGATGAGTGATCCCTTCAACTTGTTAAGGTTCCTTCACCCCTGCGCCTTTTTAATTGGGTTTCAGCCTTCCTGCACTTTTTAAATTACGTCAGAAATATATATTCCGCCTAGGGTTGCCAACCTCCAGGTGGTCACAACAATATTAAACTCGGACCACAGTATAAGAAGTTAGTCAAATATATGCAGTCACTATGGCAAAAATATGTACATAAAACCAACAACAAAAATTCTTTGCAAGTGTATAATAATTCTTTTAGGTATTTCACATAAGAATTCTTGGTTCCAGGTGGTGGCAGGAGATCTCCTGCTATTACAACTGATCTCCAGTTGATAGAGATCAGTTCACCTGGAGAAAATGGCCACTTTGGCAATTGGACCCTATGGCATTGAAGCCCCTCCCCTTCTCAGGCTCCACCACAAAAACCTCCCACTGGTGGCAAAGGGGGACCTGGCTACCCTAATTCTGCCTAATGCTCACCAGCCATTTCTATCATACACTTGCAAATAACTGGGCAGAGGGGTGTTTGGGTGAAGAGAGACAGCACCTCCTTCCTGCACTGATGGTAATGGTCAAGAATGTTTAGCTTTGTTTACTCAGGGATGGCTTTCTGCTGCTAGGTGGGCAATGCAGAAAGCCGCAGCTTGCACTGGAGCCTAGCTGCAGGGTATTACGGGATGGGCAAGTGAAGAGTGTCTTCTCCACTAGCTAGAGCGTGTGGGGGTGAGGGTATTTAAGCTGGGGAAAGCAGCACTGGAGAATGGTGGTAATTGCATTCACTGAAAGGAGAAAAGATCCCAACTGGTAAAGTGCTTTATACAGACAAGCCACTTGGGCCTAAGCCTCCCCTGCTGCTCCTGCAACTCCTCCAGTTTGCCGTGAAGACTGGGCAGAGATTAGCAGCAGGAGCTCACATAGCTTGTCATCAGTAACCTCAGAAAAGTTTGCACCCGAAGGGGTCATTTTAAACAATGCACATTTCCCAAGTTTAGTCCAAGGCAATTCATCTCCAAGATGTACATACAGAACCAGTCTCAAGGAACTGTGGATCATTGTTCACTACAGTAAACCACTCACTGCTTTTAGAGTTTTGATTCTTTTAAGTCCTATGTTGGACCTACATTGATTTGTTGTCATCTGGAAAAATTCCAATCTAGTTTCTGCAGAAAAAAATGTGCCCTATCTGTGCCGGTCCACATGGAAGTAGGAAAGTCATATCGCTCTGGAACTGAGAACCAAAATAGCTGCTTGTAAAGCTGACGCCCTTTGCAGGCTCAAGTGTACTAAGACTGGCCCCCATTAAATGTATGTGGGGACTTACAAATTGTGTTGCCCCCCTTCCCCCCCAGAGAGGCTTAGACTCAGCTATGTGTGTGTGTGAGTAATTGCACAGATGCTGCCCTTCCAGTGACGATCATCACTCTGCAGCCTGCATAGAGAAGCTTAACAAGTAGAAAGAACCACACATCTCTGCTCAGAGATTCCCCAGGTGTTCAGAAAAAGATGACTTTGTAAATTAAGAAGAAGAAAAAGGGGAGAAACCTCCCCTCAAAATCAGCCAAATGCAGACTGGAACTGCTTCAGAAACGATGGCATGTTGAAAGCAGTTAATGAAAGGGGCAGGGAGAGAAATTATCCTGCTCAAGCCCCTGAGAGTTTAGATAATCTCAGAGGAAGTGATAATGAGGAGTTAGATATTCCCCACACACACACACACACACAGCTCCACCTGCTAAGGTTGCCAACAGGCCTGCATAAAAATGTCCTTCCCCTTTGTGTGTGTAAAGGGCCGTCAAGTCACAGCTGTCTTATGGCGACCCCTTTTGGGGTTTTCATGGCAAGAGACTAACAGAGGTGGCTTTGCCAGTGCCCTCCTCTGCACAGCAACCCTGTTATTCCTTGGTGGTCTCCCATCCAAATACTAACCAGGGCTGACCCTGCTTAGCTTCTGAGATCTGACGAGATCAGGCTAGCCTGGGCCATCCAGGTCAGTTCATCCTTCCTCTTTAATAGAGGTTTAATATGTGGAAGCTTTTCGTGGAAGCTGAAGCTTTTCATGGCACAAAGGTAGATAACACAGGCAGACCAGGTCTCCTGGTGTAGCAGTGGCAGAAAAATGGGCTGGAGGGAGTTCCATCATGGTGACACTGCAACATCATTTCTGTAGAAGAAGACCTCACACGCCACCAGATGGTCTAGCAATTCCCCCATATCTCTATGGGAAAACATAGACTTGGAGATTGCTAGAGTGTCACAGCAATGCTTGATGTCACTTCAGGTTCTGTGACTGGAAGTGATGCTGTGGCATCACAAGCACCACACAAAGCCTAGCCTCTCCCAGAGCTCCTGGCAATTGCCAGCCAAGGACTGGAACCCTTATCTCACCCGGTAAATACCACCCTATTAAATCCCTATTGAAGGGACAAGGCCCTTTCCCCCCAGCCAATTGGCCACCCTACCTCAGCTTGTCATGATAGACTTGGAAATAAAGCTAGGAACATTGCTGCTAGCTTGTTATGAATCTTTCCTTACCGCATACCAATAGCTTCATGCAAGAGACAGTGATATACCCCCTCTCCAAGAGAAAAGCACCAAGGGAAATCAATTCCCTCAACTAGTATCTGCTAGTTGTTGTCTAAAGGTCAAGGGAATATATGGGGCAGTGGAGGTAGTCATCAGTTTCTTTCTTTCCTTCCACACAGTGATCCAAAGCTTGTCCACACCAACCAATAGAAGTTAACCCTCCAAAGAGATCATTTATCTTGTGTGTTTCTTTTTCTCCAGTGTAAACAAAGGGCACCATTAATCTAGTCCTACCCCTAATTAGTGACATTGCAGCCCATTCCTGTGCATGTTTACTTGGAAGTAAATCGCTCTGAGTTCAGTCTGGATTATTCCTAGATTATTCCTGGATTATTCCATAGGGTTGTATCAAGTGATTTGGGTATAGCAAAATGTAGCATGATAATAGAAGATCCCACCCCTCTCCAAACCCCGCCCTCCTCAGGATCCACCCCCAAAACCTCCCACCGGTGGCAAAGCCTAAAGGGCAAAGCCTACAGGGTTCATTAGGGTTACCAGCTTCCAGGTAATAGCTGGAGATCACCTCCTATTACAACTGATCTCTAGCCAATAGCAATCACATCACCTGGAGAAAATGGCCACTCTGGCAATTGGACTCTATGGCATTGAAGTCCCTTCCCTCCCCAAACCCTGCCCTCCTCAGGCTCCACCCCAAAAACCTCCCGCCAGTTGCAAAGAGGGACCTGGCAACCCTAGGGTTCACGACAGTTGCCTCCTACCAGAACTGGTAACAGGATGAATCCAAAAATCATCTTGTGAGACAAGAAGGGTAGTTTGGGTCAATATCCTCAGCTCTGATTTAAAAACGGAGTATTTATTTAGATGTTTATAACCACCGTTTCTCCCCAGTGGGGACTGAAAGCAGCTTAAAAATAGTTATTTCCTCTTCTTTTTATCCTCACAATAACCCTGTGTGGTAGGTTAGGCTGAGAGAAAGGGACTGGCCCAAAATCACCCAGCAAGCTTCCATGGCATAGTGGAGATTTGAACCTGGATCTCCCAGATTCTAGTCCAGCATGCTAATCACGATACCACATTGGCTCTGCCATTACTATCCTGTCTTTTCTCTCTTGGCTAACCTCTGAATCCTAAATATACAAAAATAAAAACACCCCAGTTCTTTGAAATGTTGTAACTTTAAATCTATTAGTACATTTCCTGGAAACCTTGGAGTATTTAAGTATACACAGACAGTCAGATAGGAGGACTGGGGATTACAACAGTTGTTTCCCCTTTGATGTGACTCATTTGTGCTAGTTTCACTTTTAATTAGGGCAAATGTTTCATTTTTAACAAATTGCTAATCTGAGAAGCAAAAAGGAAGGTAAATTCTTACAACAGGAAAGGTTATGTAAGAAAAATACCCCAACTTGGGTAGAAATTTCCCCTTCCATTTCTGGTTAAGGAATCATAGACTCATAGAGTTGGAAGGGGCCATAAAGGCCATCTAGTCTAACCCTCCCCCCTGCTTAATGGGCATCCTTTCCTATGCTGTTCTTGTAGCATTTCTTCCTTTGTCAGAGCCTTTGATAGATGTGTACAAGGGAGAATTTCAGCCGGTGTGGTTTGTTCAGTCCTGACGCTGCAATGGAAGGAGAAGCAAAGACAATACTTTAATCCCATCTCTCACTGAAATGGGCAACTTGAAGCTTGCCATGGCCCTGATGGGTATGAACCTTCGTCCCTTGTATTGTTTACTGCTTGGCTGTTTATTCATGTGAAATTCTGGCTATTCTGAAGTCTCTAAATATTTAAACACATCAAAACTTCATGTACTCAATAAAAGCTTAATTATGGCCAAGGCCCTGTTAAAGCAAGCCCAAACTACAACCCTTCCAATGAAGTCTCTTCTGCTCCAGCTTTAGTAACACCATAAGAGAAAGAGTTCCCATAGCTGAGAATAAGCCAGCAAGAACTTTCCTTTACTCTCCAGATGCGATACTCATATGGAATAGTAAAGAGGATACTCTTGGTAAAGGGACACAGGTACTCTCAAAGAGGTATACACACTGGTAGTTTAACACTTGGGTGCTATCTCTGGTAGGGTTGCCAACCTCCAGGTAGGGCCTGAAGCTCTCCTGGGATTACAACTGATTCCCAGACTACAGAGATCAGATCTCCTGGAGAAGATGGCTGATTTGGAGGGTGGACTCTATGGCATTATGCCCCACTGAGGCCCTTCCCCTTCCAGTCCCAAATCTCCAGGAATTTCCCAACCCTACATACTGGTCCTATAACCTGGCCCACTTTCAGGGACATCTGTGTGAAGCCTTAAAGGCTTGATTAATAATATCATTTTAAAGCACCTAGTTGCACGCATACAGTCCAACAAATCAAAATCTTCTCTTTGAAGTACTACATATCCTAACAAAAGAGAGGCGTGTCATCTGATCAATGCAGGGATATTGCATTATTCCTGTTACTCACCTCCTCTTTCCAGTAAATTCCGGCACATTGCATTCAAAACTGGAATTGCTGGCTCTGCCTGGGGACTTTTGGAGTATGAAAAACCACACACTTTCCTCTGTACTCACACAAGTGCTAATCCCATGCCTGAAGCAGAGTATCCTGTCTCCTAGTAAGGGAAATGGAAGTAATCTTGCTCCAAGGGAGCACGGTTGTACACCTGTTTTTGAAAAAGACAGAGGAGAAGTGTTCTTCAGTACTGGAGAGGGAGAACATTGCTATATGAGAAGAAAGTGTACCTTATGCAGTGTTGACCTGTTTATTTTTAAAAGGGGGAGTAGAATACATGACTAGTTCTGGGCTTAAGCAGCATAGTAGGTAAACATTCATCCTATAAAGAAGCAAGTAATATAATGAAATCCAACTTTTAAAATATTCACAAAAATGGCATGGCCATGAGGTGGGTCAGGAAGCTATGCCAAATATCTGTATATGTAAAAGTCAGTTTCCAGTGCCCAGGAACCGGAATCCAAGATGGGCAGTGCAGGTGGTAGCAACCTCAATTCTTAATGGCTGGAGACACCAGGGGCAGGGAACTATGTTTATCCTGTTTAGCCCCTACTTTAAAGGTGCCAAAGGACATCCCTTTACTTTCTCTTACATAAATAAATGTCTGATTCTTAATATGGGGATAATTGAAGGAGGGGAAGGGGGAGAGGTACGTTGGGAGAAGAGCGAGGGGAGGATTTGGGGGATGAAAGAGGAAGAGATAGCCAGGCCTTAATGAGTCGTGAAGAGGTGGGGATAGACAGAGCCTAAGGGTGTTGTAGAGGAAAGAAAGCCATGAGAATAGTTCCAGGAAGGTTGTGGGGGGGGGGAGGACTGGAGCGAAGGGGTGTGTGAGGCATTTGGAGGTATCAGGGGATGTGCCTTGGACTGGTTTAAATCATTGCTTGTGGATCAGACAGACAGGGTTGCTGTTGGAGTCCAGCCATCTTCAGTGTGGGAGTTGCCTTGTGGGGTTCCACAGGGCATTAACTTATCACCATGTTATTTAACCTCTATGTAAAGCCTTTAGGAGAAATCATTCATAGCTTTGGGACTGCATCTCACCAGTGTGCTGATGACACTCAGCTCTTTGACTCTGTCCAAATCCTCAGCTGATGTAAAGGTCTTGAGCCAACGCCCGACTGCTGAGCTTAAATGGCTGAAAGCGAACAAATGGAAGTTGAACCCAGACAAGATGGAAGTGATGCTGGTTGGAAAGGCAGATATCTTGAAGGACACCATGCTTCCCACTTTTGATGGGGTTCAGCCAACCTTTGCTGACTCCGTTAAGAGCCCAGGGCTTACACTGAATCCTGCATTGCTGCTGGAGAAGAAGTTAATGCAGCTGCAAAAAAATGCTTTCTTCCGACTTAATTTAGCCCAGAAGCTGGCCCCTTACCTTGATACAGCCGATATGGCCACTGGGATCCATGCCATGGTAACATCCAGTCTAGACTACTATAGTGCACTCTACATAGGTCTCCCCTTGAAATCAGATCAAAATCAGTTGGTGCAGAACCCTGAAGCTTGGTTATGATCAGGAACTAGTCAGAGCACGCATGTTATCCCCATTCTGCAGTCACTTCATTGGCTGCCCATCAGTTACTGGGCTCAATTCAAGCTATTGACTATCACATCAAAAAGCCCTTCACGGCCCTCATATTTGCAGGACCGCCTCTCCCCCATGTTCTATCATGACAGCTTTGCTCATCTGCGCAGAGCTTTGGCCTCCTGCAAGTGCCACCCTGCTAATGGGCAAAATCAACCACTGCCCCTACATGTGCATTCCCTGTTGTGGCCCCCCTACCTTATGGAATGACCTTCCTGGCTCCCACCCTCCTAGCTTTCTGCTAACTATGCAAAACAGAATTATTCAGGAGGGCTTTTTTACATAGGTAATTAGGGCTGTACTGTAACGAAATGTTTCCGAAAGATGCTTTGGTAAAGGGACAGGGATGGTGGACTACACTACTGTGTATAGTATGTGCTTTCTGTTGCTGTAAATGTGACCCTAGTATGTAATTTCTGCAGTGTTTAACGTGTCATGCAAATGCTTGTGCTTTGTTTCAGCCGTGTTCAGATTTCTGGAATCCAAACCTTACTGATTTGTTTATTGAATGTCCAGACTTGTCGCTTGTATTTGATTTACACTATGTAAACCACCATGGTTCTCAGTGAGAAAAGTAGACTATAAATAACATAACTAAATCAATAAAAAGCTAGTAAATCACACCGGTTGGGGAATGCAAAATCACACAATAGGGAGAAAAGCAATCCACAAGCCATCCAAATAATTTTCAGGGGACGCTAGATGCATCCACCCACTGGCCCTCCACTGCTAGTAGAAGTAGAGACCACCCATGAATGGGTGTGTGATGTCTCCCATGGAAAGAAGCAGAAGAAGGAGAAGAGGGAAGGGAAGTTGCAGGCCCAGTCACATGAGAGAGAGTTCAGGCTGGTGAGGAGAATGAGAGAGACACATTGGGGTTCAGAGGCTTGAGGCTAGTAGGGGAAGGAGGGAGAAGAGAAGCTGCATGAAGCCCAAGAGCAAAAGGGAAAGGGAGGGGGAGTAGGTTGCAGGCAGAAGGAGAGACTGAGAGAGGGGTCTCAGGAATGGAGCTCTAAGGAATCAGGGAAAAGAGAGAGAGAGAGAGAGAGAGAGAGAGAGAGAGAGAGAGAGAGAGAGAGAGAGAGAGAGAGAGAGAGAGAGAGAGAGAGAGAGAGAGCAAGGGGGGAGGTAGGGTTGCCAGCTCCAGGTTGGGAAATACCTGGAGATTTTGGGGTAGGGCCTGAGGAGGGCAGGGTTTGTGGATCAGAGAGGCTTCAATGGGGTATAATGCCATAGAGTCCACCTTTCAAAGTGGCCATTTTCTCCAGGTGAACTGATCTCTGTCAGCTGTAAATCAGTTGTAATCCCAGGAGATCTCCAGCCATCACCTGGAGGTTGGCAATCCTAGGAAGAGGGAAGAGCAAGAGCGTGGGAGGCAGGCAGCTGCAGCTGGACACAGAGAGCCAGGTTAACAGTGATCTCAGCTGGGGCAAAGGGGGATAGATGAGGGGTGGGCGAAGGAAAGCCCCTACGTTTCCTGAGCAGGAATCAGAGTTCCAAAGTGGTAAGGGAACAGTCCAGGGGATTGTGCTTTGTCCTGTCACACTGGTGTAGAAGGTGTCCTGGGGCAGAATGGAGCCTGAACCAATTTATCTTGCATGCTGGACCAATCTGAACCTAAAGTGCTGGCTGGAAAGGGGTCATTTTATACTTAAATCTGCACTCTTTTTCTGCAGTGGCAAGAACAAGATTTTAAGGCTACTTAAGTCACTTTGAAGGGGATACTAATAGGGCAGAAGATGAAGTTACCCTATGTAGTTTAAGGACTTATTTCGATTACGAGGCAGATCTGTATTGTAATAGACTCTCCTGATGGAGAAGAAAGCAAGATCTACAAGCACTGGTCATCCACTTTGACCTGGGTGTGAAGAGGTCCCATGGAGTCACAAAACAATCTTGTGATTCAAGGATGTGATGATTTCTCAAGTAGACCTGGGTGTCTCCTCATGAAATGGCCTTTTATGGACTTTAATCTGTACCACAGTTCTCTAGTTTGATCCAAGATGGAGACTGCCTGTACCTCTGGCTGCACAGGACCCAGAAGTATAGGGGGCTCTGGGGGAGGCATCAGTTCTATCTTTCACGGCATAGGAAGGGGCATTGGGGTAACAACATGAAAAGCCACACAAGAGTAGATGGATTCCACTGCCAGGATCAACAGCAGCAACAACAGCAGCAGCAGAAGAAGAAGGTTTTTATATACCGACTTTCTCTGCCTTTTAAGGAGAATCAAATCAGTTTACAACCTCCTTCCCTTCCTCTCCCCTTAACAGACACCTTGTGAGGTAGATGGGGGCTGAGAGCGTTTGGAAAGAACTATGACTAGCCCAAGGTCACCCAGCTGGCTTCATGTGGAGGAGTGGGGAAACAAACCTGGTTCTCCAGATTAGAGTCCACTTCTCTTAACCACTACACCACGCGGGCTCTTTTATAATCAGTTTCCTTATGTCACAGTCCAATAAAACCCTTTTCCAAAGTTAACATTCTTTGATCTACATGTATGATGCTTAGATGAGTAATATGTCATAAAACTACACTGAGAAGACTTGAACCAGCAACCATTAGGCATGTTTACAACTTGATCAATGCCTTGTCATCAATTACCCTCTGTTAACCACAAACCGTTACATCAATTGCTACATTGAACCTGACTTGTGTCAGGGGAGGGCTGGGTATAAATTAAATACAATTTTAAAACTTGTAGTCTTTCTGGGCATCCAGGTCTTATTGCTATTCAACATCATATTGTATGGACGACTGAGACATATATACTTGTAAAGGAAGAGTCAAGAGCATTTGTCCAAGTACCATAAAGTGTGAGTAAAGCCCAATTCAAGATGAAATTATGCATCTTGCATAGCGTTGCTGCTCGTTGCTTCCAGGAGGCGCTGCCAAAATGACTGGGAAACTGACAAAGAAAAGCTAACAATGGGATTTGGCAAACATACTCCTTGTTCACCCAAGTAGAAGCCATTCAAGCGCAACAAATTCCTCAGTATAAATGTAGACATGTAACTCATTGCCAAGAAATATTTCAGAATCTGTAAGTCTTGCCTAATAGTCTGCTGGAAGAAATACTTTGCATTCCTACATTATATATAACTTTATTTAATCATTCCACACAGGTATGAATCACAAATGAACCCAACCCTCTCTAAAAAATAATAATAAACCAAAACTGAAGAATGCAGGTTGTGTGAATTTTTTTTGTTAAGGTGGGGATGCAGATTTTGTAATAGTATCTCACCAGGCTGAAACAAAGTTAGAAACGCAAAGGGCTAATTTTATGGAACTGCATAACATTCTTAGGTCAGATTCACCTGTGCTACTTGTAGTGCTGTCCTGAGCAGAGTTCTACCCTTCTAAGTCCCCTGAAGTCAATGGGCTTAAAGGAGACCTCTACAAAGAGTTGAGTTTCCAGTCACACCAATTTCTGATAGCTCTACAGAACTCATTTTATAGACATTTTAATTTTTCTTAATGTGTTCTATTAGGCTACAACTGTGTACCAATATCAGTTAGTTTCCACAAATTATTTGTGTTCTAACCTCTGATCTCCCTCACCATCCCGTATTTGTAGCTGCTAATTCTGTTGGTTTATGAGGGGACTCACAGCTAACCTTCCTACATCAGTTCCTCCTTTTGCCCCCAGTGTAATTCACACCAAGCCTTTGCGTCCTTCTCCTCAGATTTCCAGGCAGGATTTCCCCTTTACATATCTGAAGAAGTGGGCTGTGACTCATGAAAACTCAACTTGAAATAAACGTTTTTGTTAACAAACCATGATAATTTGAATTTTATAAAGGGGTAGAAATATGTATTTTCCTGCTGATGTTTTTCCCCTCCCTTCTCTTTTTTCCTGTATCCCTATTTAATATTATAAACCAATAAAATATTTTTTTAAAAAGAAATAAATGTTTTTAAGGTGCCACTGGGCTTTGTTTTAGTTAAAAGGGCGTAACTCTTCTTTTGGGAGGGAAGGAAGGTATAGCCCGATCTCGTCAGATCTCAGAAGCTAAGCAGGGTCAGCCCTGATTAGTTTTTGGATGGGAGACCACCAAGGAGTACCAGGGTTGCTGTGCAGAGGAAGGCACAGGCAAACCACCTCTGTTAGTCTCTTGCCTTGAAAACCCCATTAGGGGTTGCTATCAGTTGGCTGTGACTTGACAGCACTTTACACACATACACACACAACACTTTTCTTAGAATCACAGTGCTATAGACTCCTCCCTCCAAAGAAGCCATTTCCGCCCCCCCAGGGGAACTGATCTCTGTCGTCTCAAAAGCTGTTGTAATTCCGGGTGCTCTCCAGCCCCCACCTGGAGTTTGGCCACCCTAGTTCCCCTGGTGGAAATGGCTGCTTTGGAGGGTGGAGTCTATGGCATTATACCTTGCTGAGGTCACTTTCCTCCACAAACCTCACCCTACCAAGGCTCCAGCCCCCAAATCTCCAAGAAGCTCTAACTGCTACACCAGACTAGCTTTCATAGGGTGGCTGTTGTTGAACAGTAGCAAGCAGCCAGACCTAGTTGAGTCATGCAAGCCGGGTGATATTAAATTACCCAGAGGCTGCTGCCAGGTGTAGGACTGCCAACTTCCAGGTGGGATCTGGGACCTCCCAGAATTACACCTGAACTGCACAAGACAGAGATGTGTCCCTCTGGAGAAAATGGCTGCTTTGGAGGGTGGATTCTATGGTATTATTTCCAGGTGAGGCCTCTTCTCTCCCCAAATCCTGCCCTCCTCAGACTCCATCCGAAAAATCTCCAGGAATTTCCCAACCTGGAGATGGCAACCTTAGCCAGGCCTGACCCCACAGTGCCCTCCTTCAAAGGCTAAAATAGGCCTGGAAAGGTCCTCTGGTTGCCTAGCAAATACCACTGAGGGACTCCATTGCTTAAAGCTACAGGTACTCCTTTAACCATTTTCAGGTTTTTAAACAATCCCCATGTATTATTATTTTTTTAGGTTTCACATTTTTCTGCAAACCTGGGGCCCTTTTCAGGTTTGTAGAAAGACCTGTTTTGTTACTTTGGAACTTACAACTACTTCTTGTGAAAAGAAACAAAACCATGGAAAGACTGTTGACATGAATGGTTTACTTGACAAGACCTAACTCCTATTTTTGTAAATAATGCTACTCTCAGAGAGAGAAGCATACAGGCATCCCCCCTAATTGAAAGTGGCTGCTAACAGGCAATAGGAATCTCATCAAGCCTCAAGACCGGCAACAGAATAAAGAACCAATAACCCTATGAAGCAAGACAGGCTTGTTTTAGCCTGCTTCGTGCTGTTTTTACATTAATAATATTATGGGTGTTTCCATGATTTTATTGTTTTGTGTTCACTCAGTGAGCCACCTCGAGCATGACTCTGAAGAGGCAGTGTGTACATTTTCTAAGCAAATAGATGGTCTATATGTCACTTTTTTTTTATTCTGACCTTCCTCTAAGGAGCTCTAGGTGGAAGACTTTGGTTCTCTTCTCCTCCTCCATTTTATCCTTAAGACAACCCTGTGAGCTGGGACAGTCTGAGAGACTTATGAGCCCAAGATCATCCCGGGACCTTCATGATTGGGTGAGGCTTTAAATGCTGAACTCCCCCTTCCCAGTCCAGTGTTCTAACGACTGCATCATTCTGCTCCTCCTGTAAATCCACCTATCGCTTTTGTAGCTGGCCTTAGTCAAACACTCCAAATGACACAACGCTGGTTCTTGTCCAACTTGCTTACTTGTTCCGACACTTTCAGCACGATGACTGGAGTGCAGAATGAGCTGAGTTGCAACTCAGAAGCCTCTGCACTGGTCTCTCACATGGCAGTCCATAGAAGAAAATACGGTACTCCATAGAGAACAAACTAGAATAGTGTGTAAGAGACATAAGAAGCACTGCTGCTCTTTGACAGCAGAGGAAAATCTGGCTGGAAAAACTGGTGTGTGTGTGTGTGTCTGGAAATGTAACTCGTCGGTCTCTTAAACTAAGCAAGCGTATTCATGGATTGCAATGCGAATAACAATTTATCTTTGTAGGTCTACTTTCAAGAGCCCCTTGTGGCGCACTAATAAAGGTATATGCATCATCAAGTTGCTTTAGGCACCCACATCGTGGATGCTGGAAATATAGTGTGGGATGGGGATGCACAGAGATTTTCCATGACAAATGTTGAATTCTCTGTTCTCACATCCCTGCTGATCTGTGAGTTACGAGTGTGCACATTTCCTTTCTAGCAGCCCACGGGTTTCTCTCAGAAACCAGCACAAGATTATGCCTTGGATATACCAGGAATGTGCTGTTCCCATTATACTCAGATATACTCTGAAGACCTGGTACATGATAAACATCGATGCCCTCACTGTTGACGTAAGACCTTACAGCAGCTGGCCAGAGGGAAAGGGAGATACCCACAAAAATAGAGAGTGAATTGGAGAGTGGGAAGTTTACAGTGAAGAAGAATTTCCCATGAAGGTCTAACACAAGAAGAAAACAGCATCTCTTGCTGACATTTCATGGCAATGAAATCTAAACTGGTCATAAGACAACCATATAAAGTGTGTGTGTGTGTGTTGGTTCTTGTAGGTTATCCGGGCTGTGTGACCGTGGTCTTGGTATTTTCTTTCCTGACGTTTTGCCAGCAGCTGTGGCAGGCATCTGCAGAGGAGAAACACTGAAGGACAGTGTCTCTCACTCTTCCTACACACTTGACACTGAGAGACACTGTCCTTCAGTGTTACTCCTCTGAAGATGCCTGCCACAGCTGCTGGCAAAACGTCAGGAAAGAAATACCAAGACCACGGTCACACAGCCCAGATAACCTACAAGAACCAATGAACTCTGACCGTGAAAGCCTTCGACAATATTTTTTGTGTGTGTGTTTTAAGTGATGAAGCATTTTAAGCCAATATAGTTTGTTTGGGCCCCCTTAACAGCTGAAGCCCATTGTCACAAATAATACTATTCTCTCATTCCAGGGACTACAGTACATTTGGCTGTGAGGAAAACCTCCAGTTTGAGATTGACCCAGCCTGGTTATCTCAAGGAATTATTCAAAGAGGAAGTGCTAGATCGGTTTGATGATCTTGCAGAGTCAATTAGCCATTGCTTTGCCTAGAGGAGTTACTAAGTAAAGCCTCCCAGGGGAAATGTTTCTTTCTTTAACATATTAATAGGACTTCCCCAGAGTTAAAGTGCTAATGACAGCTTGAAGCTCATCTACATCTGATTGCTTAAACAAACATAATGTGGGAGTAGCATTCTGTAGGGCTGAGAATTCACAAACAGTAGGAGTGCTGGAAATGGTTGTTAATGGGTTTTTTTGCAGGGTGGGGACTTTAAATTCTGATTTCCCAGGACTTCTACGGAAATGAATGGCAGGAAGCAAGCTGTATAAAGAATACATTCCAGTTGATTCTGCAAACAATGTACAGCGCATATATACTAGAGGCAGATGATTATTCCGGTGAAAACATGATCATTCTTCAACAACAGGCAAACATGGCTTGTTCTAAAGCTTCAGCAATACAAAAGGTAACTAGATTTTCTGCAGTTGGAGATAAATCCAATATCAGGCAAGCAAGGGAAAACTAGGGATGCCGCATGTTTCACCACAAACATAGAAACAGAGCTGGAAAGGATCTCAGGGATCATCTAGTCCAACCCCCTGCACAACACCTGAATTTCACAACTACCTCCCCCTTCCTCTCCCAGTGACTTCTGGTCTATGCCCAGAAGACGGCAAAAAATCTCCAGGATCCTTGTCCAATCTGGTCTGGAGGAAAATTGCTTCCTGATCCCAAAGTGGCGATCGGCATTACCCTGGGCTTGTAAGAAAGGGCCACGAGAGCCGAACACTGATGCAACCCTTCCTGTCCTCCCTCTCATCATCTGCCTAAGTTCACAGAATCAGCATTGCTGTGAGATGGCCATCGAGCCTCTGCTTAAAAACCTCTAAAAAAGCCCATCACCTCCTGCTCCAATGAGAAACTGCCCCGTCAAGAAGTCTTCCTAATGTTTAGCTGAAAACTCTTTTGATTTAATTTCAACCCGTTGGTTCTGGTCTGACCTTCTGGGGCAACAGAAAACAAATTTGCTCCATTCGTCTATATGACAGCCCTTCAAATGCTTGAAGATGGCTATCATATCACCTTTCAGTCATCTCCTCTCCAGGCTAAACAACCTTTCCTCATAGGACTTGGTCTCCAGACCCTCACCATCTTCGTTGCCCTCCTTTGGACACGTTCCAGCTTGTCACCATCCTTCTTAACCTATGGTGCCCCAAACTGAATACCATAGTCCAAATGAGGTCTAACCAGAGCAAAATCACTTCACTTGATCTGGACACTATGCTTCTATTGATGCAGCCAAAAATTGCATCTGCCTTTTCAGCTACCACATCACACTGTTGACTCATGTTCAGTGTACAGTCTACTAAGACTCCTAAATCACAGAATCGTAGAATCATAGAGTTGGAAGGGACCACCAGGGTAATCTAGTCTAACCCCCTGCACAATCCAGAACATTTCCAACTACCTCCCCCCCACCCCCCAGTGACCCCTACTCCATGCCCAGAAGATGGCCAAAAAAATCTTCCAGGATCCCTGGCCAATCCATTTTGCATGTACTACTGCCAAAACAGGTCTCCCCAGTCCTATAATTATGTATTTGATTTTTCCTACCTCAATGCAGAACTTTATCTCTGTTGAAATTCATTTTGTCAGTTTTAGCCCAGTTTTCCAGCTTGTAAGATCATCCTATATCTTGACTCTTTTGTCTTCTACTATATTTGCTACCCTTCCCAATTTAGTTTCATCTGCAAATTTAATGACCAATCCCCTTTATGTTTAATAGGTGAACATAACCATGGCCAGCAGCCATGATCACCCATGATCCAAATGTCTGATCAATCTGCTTGTTTGCTGCCCACCTTGAATGGCTGTCCAACACTTCTGCAGCTGTGCAGTAGTTGTGGTGGGGGAGTTTCATTTGCTTGCCTTCCGGGGCTGTTGCATCTGTGCAGTGGACAAGATGATTCTACCCAAGATCATGGATGGTCAAGTCAGGTAATTAAATGATGTGAAGTGGTAGAACTATGCCTCTCGTAAGGATATGCAAAAATTCACACGTGCAAAATAACATTGGTAACAGACTTAAACAAACACAGCCTTTTTTTAAAAAAATGTACTGTTTATCATTTCTGGCTGACTGATTTATTTGCTCACTGCTGGATGGTGTGTAACAACAACAGGTCTGTGGGGAAGGGAACAAAGTAGGACTCCTAATGAGCTCAGAAAGGGTATGAGTGAAACACGGCTGATCACACTGCACTGTATGAATACATGAAGTAACCTGACAAACAGGTCTGAACTGTCTGATGAAAAATTGGCTCCTGATTTGCAATGAATGAATAGACCACGAGCCAATCTTGTGGGTGTCCAAGCGTCCAAAGGAAAACCAGTCAGGTCTCTACACAGCTAGCCTGGCAGTTTATAAGTGCCATAAAAAAAGAAATGCACTGGGGTTCTGATCTTCAAATAGCCCACGGGATGCCATGGAAAGCACTGTCAATCCTGTTTCTTGCAGCCATCACTGCCGTACAATTGCCTTTTGTCCTGTCCTGAAATACACAATGGCAGGGACAGGGGCTAAGTTTAGTGATGGCTTCTCTGCCCGAGACAGTGCTAGGAATCCCTCATCCTGGCTTCAGCAGAAGGGCACCAGTTTTGCCCAGAGATTACAGTTTGAACCTTTAAGACTAATCCTACAGACATTTTACAGCTTGGCCATCTGCAAAACACAATTGCATAGAATCTGGCAGTTACGACTAGCTACTACTTCTGCCCCTCACTTTTTTCACAGAACAAAAGGAGTTCATAACAATACAGCCATTACAAAAAGAGTGCGCTAGGCTAGGCTTATTTATTTGTTTGTTTATGGTCCCATTTTTCCTTTTAAAAATCTCAGAGGGGCTTACACGGGAACTGTCAGTGGTCTCTCATCCAGACACTGATCAGGTCCATGTCTGCTTAGTGCTACAGCTGTAGATCACCTACTGGGTTTGTGATGTATATAGCTAGGGTTTCCAACCTCCAGTTGGCGGCTGGAGATCTCCTGCTATTACAACTAATCTCCAGGCAACAGAGATCAGTTCACCTGGAGAAAATGGCCACTTTGGAAAGTGAACTCCATGGCATCATACCCCGTGGAAGTCCCTCCCCTCCCCAAACCTTTTTATCTACCCCAAAAATCTCAGGTATCTCCCAACCCGGAGTTGGCAACCCTATATATAGCCCAATCCTATGTACATTTATCAAAAGTAAGTCCCTAATGGGTTCACTCCCAGGTAAGTGTGCTAGAATTGCAGCTTTTGTTGCCCTTTCAACATTGTTGCATAATAGTTTGAGCTTGAAAGAGACTCACCTTCCCTTAACTCTTTGTTAAAACATCTTTATAAATACATGCAAGAGCCAAATGAATTGAGACCTTTTAGCTTTAGATGCAAGGAGCTGGAAGTTCAAACACTGCATATTGTGGTGGTTATCTCTTGTTTGGGGCCCTAGTGTTCATCTAGCACCACCAGAATCAGCTCCTGCACCTCAGATCTTGTTTTTAGGCACCTGGCACTGTATCTTTAAGTATGAAACATGTCACCATGTTGGTTGAGACAAGAACAGATTTCACCTTATGTGAGAGAAAATCATCAAAAAGGAGTAGCCAGATTGGATGTCTGAAAATGAAGAATTACTTGAAATCGTGGTTCTTAAACACAACCATACTATGCTATGCAATATAGTACCTCGAACAGCAGCTACATACTTCTAGAAAATATAGTATAATCACAGAAGATACTGTCAACTTGAATCTCTCAAGGTGACTATCCCTAGTTTGAACAGCAGATATTTATTCAAGCTACTAGGCTGTTCATTACAGTTGCACGATCCCTTTCACAGGAAGTCCATAACTTACCAGATCAGTCTGAACAAACCTGATTAATACATTATGTCTGCAGCACAATGTTTTTCAGTCAGACTTCATGTCATACAGGGGCCTATCAAACACAGACAGGATGTTGTACGACAGGCTGAGATCTATGAGAAAGGAAGTGGGTAATAGCATGCCATAATAACTGGGTCACACCACTGATGCATCTAAACCAGCTTCCTGTCTCCAACATTAGCTAGAACCAGATTATTGCAGGAAATATATAAGGAGCCACAGGGCAAACAGGGGATGAATGGTTCACTCTTAGTGTCCAGTAAGCTGTGGCTAGAGACAGTTTGTCCAGCACAATTGTGGAATTCTCTGTCAAGGAATATGATGATAGCTAATGCTATTGTGGCTCATATGATAGCAATGTGTCTTACTGTTTGCAAAGATGATCAACGTATATATTCTCTTGGTTGCAATTCTAGAAGAATGCTAGTAGTTCTAAATAAACATCAATGACAACTTTATTATTATTGTGTACTCTAGCATACTTATGAACCATCCCAAAGTTTCAGAAACAATATGATGGTCATATTGCTGTTGTTCTGAGCATGAAATTGCTCCTGTGCTAATCAGTTTTAGTTTAACCTGGACTGTGTGGGATTTTTCCAGAGGTTTCCTATCAAAATGCACAGACGTGGGATTATTGTCAAGTTTAAGTCTTGTAATGTCTGGCATTTCTAGTTCTGCCCTTTGAATAACTGTTACCAATGAACCCACTAGCTTAAATAATTTATTTCAGAACCTAGTTGTAAGTGTTTTCACACTGGTTATTGAATAGAGGTTCTGATATAAAGTCCTTATTGTACTCACTCAAGCAAATAGGTGTCTGTCACCTAAGACTAAAACAAGCGTCTTAATAGATAAGACCAAGGCCAGTCTCACATTCTGTTGCCAACCATGGCCAGAATCTCACAACTAGGGGGTCTCTTGTTTTTTTGTCACCAGCTACTGGTATCCTGCCTCTGTACATGAAGGTCAATGTCTGATAACCATTCCTAGACTTGTCGTCTATGAATTTATTGGATCCTTTAAAAAGCCATCTAAACTAGTGGCTGTGATACCCATCTTGCAGTATGACTTGGCCATTGAGCAAGGGTGCTGGTCTTTATCAATAAGATCATAAGGACCACCTCAGACACTATTAATTTCTTGCAAGGATAGCACACCTTTTACATAGAAGAAAACATTCAAACCACATATAGATTATCAAACGTGACCATCAGAGAAGTGTTTATTTCATTGCAAGCATATACGGTATACAAATGTACAGCCTATCATGGCTTCACATATAGTGAAATAGATGCATGTGCATTTGTTATGTGTCTACCTGCTTTTCTTACATTCAAGAGCCTTTGTGTAGGAAATGTATCACATTTAAACTGGCCCTACTTGGATGAGGGTGATTTTGCCGGTTTATAATCCCAGTTGTGAAAGATCATGCCAGCCCGTTCCTATTTTATTAATATTATTTTTTATTGCCGTTGTTATTAACTTCAGTTATAGCCCACCTTTCTCAATGAGACTCAAGGTGGATTACAAATTAGGAACAGCGATTCAATCAGACAGCAAAGACCTCTAATAAACAATGCAGTAGGATGAGGACTGCAGAACTGAAACAATGCAACCCCAAAAAAAACCCTGTCTAAGACAACAAAATTGTCTGAGGCATGATGACCGTGATTATAGACATGAAGGATGCTGTGATGCAGTTAGTTGCAAGGAGACAGATTCCTATCAAGTTAATTGTTAAGTGAACATGGAAGATCAATAGGATAGGAAGCCGACAAGCATACAGAGAGTCTGTGTTGATATTTATTTGCTATTAAGTGCTAGTTGCTCTGCCATGGCTCCTGCAAGCTTTAGCAGCATTAGCACGCTAAATAACCAACACACATCCTCATGTGGGAAGTGCTTGTTCCTGTTCTCTTAGTCACAATAAGCTGAGCTGAGGTGTAGCAGGAAAACGTGGCAGCATTCCAATGCCTTGGTTATTTGTGCGTAATGCTGCCACTAAAGGCAATAAGCAATTCTAAGGGCACATCTGCACCTGCATTTGGCACTTGCTGTGTTCCCACTTCAGATTTACTCAGCAGGAACATGGGATTCCCCTTCTGGCAAGGATAATTTGGTGTGGAAGAATCCCGTGCCTGAAGGAGTCATGCAGATCGCCCATCACGCTGGCACTAGGTTTACAGCCCTTTTCCGATGAGGATGTGTGCTAGTCTAGGGCGAGGACGAGTCAGATGCGGGAATCTCATCTCTGAATTGGCACCGATGCAAATACGCCCTAATGCTTCATCTATGGAGAATAAGCTTCGCACCAGACTTGAAAGCAAGAGAAAACAAGATGGCTCATGAAAGTTTAAAAAAGGGGGTTAGCCTTCTTCATGCTGCTTGCAGGCTGGCTCTGCTTAATTGCAAAAGATACCAAACAAGCTTTCTGATAATCTGAGCATCAGAATTTGCTAAGGGGGCACTTTTAAACTGGCCTCTAATTAGCAAAAGTTTGTCTACTGATCTGGAGTGATATACCCAGGAAACGGTTTATGTTGTCTCTTGCTATAATGGCTTGAGGATGTCCCACATATCCAATTGCTACACTACTTTGATTCAAATTACCAGTTTTAGCTGCAGGCTTCCATGGCTGTAGTGTAACATAGTTTGCATTAGTTTAGGTTTTATTCATTGCTGGGTGTGCTTCTACCATATTTCGATTTTACTTGAACTCAGGGGTTCATCTTTGTTCCACAAGGGTTATACCCTCCCTTTGTTCCACAAGGGTTATACCCCATTTGTGGGTGCTCGTTCTTTATCATTAGAAAATTGCATTTAATAAAAATAGATTTCTTGTATTTCAGAGGGGTTTTTTTCTTTCCAAAACAGTATTTTTTTTTACCCTTGAAGTAGCTGTTGCTGTAATCAGGCTGTATTTGCATAGCTGCATATCCACATAGCCCACCCAAATAGTGTGATCTCCTGAATGCTAATGGACAACTGAATCACAGGATCAATCTGACAGACAGATGTAGCTGCTATATTCATATCCACAGGGTTTGAGCACTGGTGCTACTGCTGGGTCATCCTGCACCATTCATCCCTCTGCTTGCTACACTAGAGCAGCAGATCCAGCTAATGCTGATATTTCCTCATTTTATTTGCACAATCTCCAGCAACATATATACTCCAAGTAGGGATGCCAACCTCCAGGTGATGGAAAAGATCCAAACAGCACTACAAGGTAATATAAACGCAAGATAAATTTATAAAGGTGCAGGTAAGTGCAAGGAGTGAACATATGTACAAAAATTAAGGGAAACACAATCAGGTTTTTTTTTAAACAATTAGCATAAATAGTCCAGCAAGATATGCAATATGACAAAAGAAATTGTCCAATGGATCACATAAAAACAATATAGCTGTCCATGAAAGACTTTCCTGTACTTCTCGGTAGCTGGACACAAAATGTCAAAAATGAGGACCACAGCGAGGAGGTGCCAGAAGAGGTGCCCGGACGTGTCGTCTAGATCATGCACACGTTTCGCACATGGCTTCATCAGCTACACATATCTGCATAACATGATCAAAAAAGTATACCATGCTAATACAAAGATATCATGTCAATAAATAATTGTTTAAAAATATTAAGAATTAAACCTTTATTTCACATTATATCAAAAATATACCATCATAAATATATTTAAAAACTTACCAGAAAAGTTTATAACAATCATATCAATTTCAAAGAGGGACCGAGAGGATTTCTATATAGGTCTCCAAAGCATATAATGAAACTGACAAGATGCGAGTTCAAATAGAAAGCAATGCAAGGAAATGAACAGCAGCTGGTGGAGCAGTGAAGAAAAATGCTTAAAGGAGAAAACTCCTTATAAAAAACAAGAGTAATCCAATTCATTATTTAAACCATTGGGGGACAAGGATCCCATGAGAAATATAAGTTTGGTTTCCATTTGATGTAGTATTTTTTGTATATTTTGGGAATCATAGGGACGACCTTGGTACTGCCACAAGACGCAGAAAGACATGTCATTATCTCGGTGTCCTTTATCAATAAAGTGCGGAGTGAGCGGAGCCTCAAGATTTCCGGAGCGGATCCTAGACCGATGCTCTGAAATTCTTGTTCTAATAGGTCTAATTGTGCTGCCAATATAGGAAAATCCACATTTACATAAGATATAATAAACGACCTGTTTGGAAGAACAGTTAAAGAACTGTCTCCTGGGATTACAACTGGTCTCCAGGTGACATAGATCAGTTCACCTGGATAAAACGGCTGCTTTGGAAGGTGGACTCTATGGCATTATACCCCATTGTAGTCCCTCCCTTCCCTTCTCCAAACCCCACCCTCTTCAGGCTCCACCCCAAAATCTCCCAAGCTGGAGCTGACAACCCTAGCTCCAAGGAATAGGCATAAATTAATGTGGAGTTCTGTACATTCACTGTGTGACACTTTTGACATCATCTGGGATATGCCTTGATTTGGGTACAGTAAAAAAACAGCAAGAAACATATTTCATCATTTGTCCTGGGATCCATATTGATGTGAAAAGCACAACTCACATTGAAAATATATCAGTGAAAGGTCCATGGCAAATAATAGGTATACGCATAGAAAATTTTAGTTGGGTTTGAACTTAATTCATTTCCTTTGCTAAACATTCTGTTAATTTTTTTCTTATCAAGATGACACATATTTGGGGTCATCATTGTATTTAGGTGAGACTTATGTTAGTTTCAATTGGAAACACATCCCCACTGTCAGGAATTGTAACCCTTATTTATTTTATATAAAATATTTACACCCCACCTTCTTTCTTTAGACTTAAGGGAACTCACAATGTAGCAACAAGTTGCAAGAACACAAAAATGTCAGTTAGTTATTAACAAGATAAAAACAAACACATATAAGGTAAAAGCAAATAAAACAAAACACATACACAGAGATTAAAATGACTGCACAGGTTAAAATCACAGCCGAATCTCACTAAACAGCATACCTTCCACCAAATACCCTCTGAAATAAAACTGTTTTGCAGGCATTGTTAAATGCAGCCAATTAAAGCACCCTCCATATCAACTCTGATAGGCCACTCTGAACCCACCACCAAGAAAGACTGTGCTCTAGCTGTTACCGTAAGAGAATCCTAAGAAAGGGAAACACAAGGAGAAGGCTACCTGAAGTATGGCATATGGGAGAATATCAGAAGATGTGGTTTGATAGGTATGAGGACTGAGGTTGTGCATATTGATATACCTGAACCCAAAATAAACCCCAAATTAGCTGTTTTGGCAATATTCGGGTTTTGGGTTGACCGAGTACCAAAACCTAGGAATCTGCCCGAACATGAATAGGCAATTCCCGAAAAAGCCAAATAATTATTATTATTCGGCTTTTTCAGGTATGGCTTTGCTCAGATGCACGGCTCTGTTCTTTCTCCCATTTTTCTATCTTTTTACTGGTTTTGTTAGGGCCTCATAGTTGGGGCCCTTTTTAGGTAGGGGTCATGTAATCAGAGCCACCTTGGTCTGACCAATCCAACACCTTTCAGTGGGTTAATCTGGATCAACCATAAGGGTTATTTAAAAGATGGGGCTCACCCAATCCCATCTGAAGGGATATACCCTCCAACTAAAAAGAACTGGCTTCAACAGCTGCTCACACCACCAGGCTTCTGAAGGAGACTTCCTCACCCAAGCGGATGAGCAGTCTCCTTCAGAACAGCCCCTGTGGTTGAGACTAAAGCTGGCTCTGATATCACCCACCCAAAAAACCTGCTCTCATACTGAAGGTCGTCCTGAGTAGAGGCTTCGTTTCCCCACACTGTGACCATCTCTTGAAATTAGATTTTTTAATGACTATAATAAAGGACTGTTCATGGGATGGCATTTGCTACCAAAATAAATGTTTTCTTGTGCCTCATTTTTCTTGCATAAGCCGTTTTCCTCAGTTTGGAAGCTAATTTGCATGGACATCATGCTATGTGCCCCGGATATGAATGAAACCCCAGACGAGGTGCCAGCCTGCCAATTGGCTCATTCCGCCAGTCCTCGGCAATGCTGAACTTCTGAACCTGAAAACCAATGGACAGCTAGACTTGCAAATGCCTGGAGGATGGGGGTGACCCCTTTGCTGGCCCATAAAATTGGACTCCCTATACCAAAGTTCACCACACTTTCATGACCATCTAAGGAGAGTCCCTTGCAGCTATGCTGCAAATTTGGTCATTCTTCCTCCAAAAATGCCCCCACAGGAGCTTCGAAAAAAATCCCCATAGACTATAATGGACCCAATTTTTTTCAGTAAACCCAAAATACCCCTTTACTGGTATGGGTATTTGGCTTATGCCAGGTTTACTGAAAAAAATCAGGCCCAATAAACCCAAAATTTATTGGTTTTTTTTTTTTTTTTTGCACAACCCTAATGAGGACCCTAGGCTAAGAGGGGCTAGGTATGCCAGCTCTGGGTTAGGAAATACCTGGAGATTTTGGAGATGGAGCCTGGGTAGGGCAGTGTTTGGGGAGGGGAGGGGAGAGATCTCAGTGGGATGCAATGCCGTAGAATCCACCCTCCAAAGCAGACATTTTCTCCAGTAGAACTGATCTCTGTAACCTGGAGACCAGTTGTAATTCCCGGAGGTCTCCATTCATCACCTAGAGGCTGGCAGCCCTACAGGTGATAACACCCAGAAGTGGTGTTGATGCAGAACTGGAGTTATATGCTCTGAGCAGCTAACTCCAGACAGGAGTCTCACTGCCACATTTTGTACTAACTGAAGCTTCTGAGCCATCTTCAAAAGCAGCCCCATATACAGTGCATTACAGCAGTCCAGTCTGGAGGTCATTGAAGGAACAGCACTGACCTGTCTATCCATCGTCAAGGCAGAGTCCAAGAGCACCCTCAAATTCTCAACTTGATGTACTAAGGAGAGCTTAACCACATCTATGTCTGGTAGATCAACACCTGTCAAACACTCTGGCTTCCCAACCAGCATCACCTCCATGTTGTCTGGATTAAGTTTCATTTTTGATTATCCTCAGTCACTTGACAAAAGCCTCAAGACACTGGCTCATGACATTCACCTACCATCTCTAGAGGTTTAGAGAGCAGGATATAAAGCTTGGTGTCCTCTGCATATTGGTGACAAACCACTCCAAAGCTCCTGATGATCTCAGCCAAAGGTTTCACACAGTGTCTGGAGAGAATTGACAATAAAAAGGACCCTTGGGGCATCTCACACAGCAGGTCCCAGCTAGCTGATTCTGTCTCTCCTATGGAAACTCTTTGCTTCCTACCAGCTAAAAAAGAATGAAACCAACGGAGAGCTGCTGCCCCTTTTCCCCCAAACATTGTTTGCAGTTGATCCACCAAAATGTCATGATGGACTGTATCAAATACCACTGATAGGTCAGAAGTGATGGATTGCTCTTATTTCGCTGCAGCTGAAGATCACAATCAAAGCTTGTAATGCTGTTTCAGCCTTGAAACTGGGCCTGAAGCCAGACTGAAATACATCAAGGGCAAATGCTTCATCCAGAAATGCCTGCAGATGCTCTGCTACCACTTGCTCTATTACCTTCCCCAGAAAGGGGAGATGGGACACAAGTCAATAATTGGCCCTATTCCTCTTATCTTGTCAACACTGTTTAGGACACCAACCTGAAACTACCCATGGAATGTTGACAAGAGGATACATCCAGTACCCTCAAACTGGCATCTGGCATCGTTGAAGGGATCTTCTTTCCCAGCTTTCTGGAAAGCAAGAGAATTCTACCCCATCTGACATCCTATTCTAGGAGCAACTGAAATTCTCATTTGCAGAGCAGACTGAGTGGGGGTGGGGGGAAACTGACTCAAACTGCTATGCACTCAAAGCAGCAAGGTATGGCAAGGTGGAATAGGGTTTGACTGCCTTTGCCCACACACACTGCTTCCATAAAACATTTTACATGGGGCTGGAAGCACCATTTGGTCCCTCCAGGACAGCTTTTAGGTGAAAAGAGGCAACCAGTGGCCTGTCTCACATAGAGTAGAATGATCTGGTCATGGATCTTTCTCTTCTTATATAGCCTTTATCTCTGTTCTACAAACTAGACCAACTGTCTGTTACTGGGGGAGGGGGGAGGGAATAGAATGAAAGACCAGCCTCTTGAAATTTGGCTGTTCTGTGAGTGACAGGGCATCCCTTCCCACCTCACAACATATACAAGCACAGGCCCTTTATGCATGGGTTGTTCCCATCGCAGTCTCCCCACAACTACTTTGGGGCTTTGTTTTAATTATGCATGTATTTTCCGACCTGCGTTTCCAGGATGCTGTTTCACCCCAAGGCATTTTATGCACTGGATCTGCTGCTCTCTAACTGCACAGTATTTGCAGACAAATTCTCAAAACACTATGCACAGAGAATTTTGGCCCAAATAAATTTCAGGAGTATCCTGTGATCAATTATGCATCCCTAGTGAAAATGTGGAGCTTCTGAACCATGTGTAAGTCCCTCCCTCCTGAAAATGCTGCTTTGTAATTGGCTGAAGTGTATTTTTAAAAAATATATCACCAGCCCTTGCCAGCCCCGCAGCGGGATTCTTTCATTTGATTTGAACCGAGTGACCATTTTACAACCAAAGCAGAGAAGGGTCTGGACAACTTCCCTCTTGACCAGTTTGTTTCTGCATAACTCAATGCAGGGGTCATAAGAACATAAAAACACTTGCATGGTCATTTGTGACCATTTCATTGTTCCATCGGTAGTCTAGCACTTGCCCCCCCCCCAAAAAAAGGGGCTTTCATGCCTATAACAGGATGCGTATAAGGGGAGGGCGGCAAATCAGCCCGGCTCTGTTCCATCCTGCTGAGAACTGAAACTGACCCATACTTGCTGTGAAACTGACCAAAACCAGTCATATTGGTAGTTTGTGATTATTTCTGCCTTCTCTCAACTGTTTGATCTGAAACTGACTCACACTAGCTGTGAAACTGGTAAAATAAGCAGCCTCATGGTATTCCATCATTATTCTCTCACTAGTGCACTTGATAATGGCTTCAAAGGGAGGGGTTGGATGAGGGGGAAAGACACATGGGAGGGAGAAGTGAGAATAGGTGCGGGGGAAAAACCCGAAGTGACTAGTATGCACAGGATTGGCTTTCATTTTGGGATCGAGGCAGACTTTAAACTTGGGGCAAAACAACATCCTGAAAATGTGGGGGAAACATGAGGGGAGAGCAAGGTGACTTCTGAAGGTTGGAAAATACATGCATAATTAAAATAAAGTCCCAAAGTAGTCGGGGGTGTGTGACCATGACGGGAACAACCCATGCATAAAAGGGCATAGTCTTTACCACCTTTCTCAAAGGTGCCAGATCAAGAGCTTTGGGAACAGGTTTGGACAAGCCTTCAACCTCTGCCTCTATCCTCCTCATATTTTCTTCTCCTGGTGAGTACAAAGAAAGACATATGATAGCAGGAATTGGCCAGGCAAAGAGTTCCACAGTGTAGACAGTTCACTTTCATAGAAAAAGATGAACCTGTTTCCATACTAAGAATGTAGTCTTATTTACACTTGTCTGGACTAAGCACTGCTGAAAATAGCAGACATGCCTAGCATTGTGTTGCAAGGCTACTGGCAATATGAAGTGATCAGGGAAACAATAAGGGGAAAGGAGTAACTCCTTCAAAACCCACAACTGCCTGTCTGCTTTTAAGATAAATCAAAGATATTAGATCATCTCCATGGATCTCTTATACCACCTCTGATCTGGATGACTCTGCCTGCCTCTTTTGTTAATGTCATTGATTGCAGTACATACACAAAACAGTCGAGGTCTGGCACCAGGGCAAGCGCAGCTGCCTTCATTTTACCCCTGGTCTCCAGTGCTGCTTTCCTGTATGCCAACATGCCCAAGCAAGAAGATTTACTCAGCCTGATTGAGCAGCAATGCCACCTTCTGCTGGATGTGTGTGTGTGGTAAGTGCCGACATGTCACGTCTGACTTATGGTGACCCTATGAATTAATACCTCCAGGATGCCCTATTGTTAACATCCTTGCTTGCAAACTGAGGGCCATGACTTCCTTGACTGAATCAATCCATCTCATGTTGGGTCTTCCTCTTTTCCTGCTGCCTTCCACTTTTCCTAGCATTATTGTATTTTCCAGTGACTCTTTTTGTGACCAAAGTACGATAGCCTCAGTTTAGTTATTTTAGCTTCTAGGGACAGTTCAGGCTTGGCTTGATCTAGAACCCACTGCTTTGTCTTTTTGGTGGTCCATGGTACCTACAAAACTCTCACCCAAAACCACCTTTCAAAGGATTTAACATTTGCCATATCCCCTCCCTCCACACACAGCACTGTTTTTATGCCAGTCTATGCAAGCAAAACATTTGCCTCTATGTCTAGCATATGCAGCATCAGAAAACAGGAAGCAAAACTGTGTTTATATAAAATCAACAGAAGTCCTTCTCAATTCCGTGAGCCAGCAGTATGATTGATGCAAGTGTTATGTATAAACATATATAACACAATCTCTTTGAACCCAAGAACGGTGTGTAACCTGCTGGCTAGAAAACACCCCTGTCAGTTACCTGTCTGCTGAGTTACGTTCCTATCATTCTTCCCCCTTTCCTTTTGACCTTTATGAGCTCTAAGCCAGATCACAGGAACATACAGGAAGACTTCCAAATATTTTTTCCCAATGTACTATTAGTTATAATTAGTTATAATATTAACAAATAGAGATTTTTCAGTTCAGTTTTTGAGTAGCTAACACATGTGTGTGTTGTGCCAGGCCTGACATTGTTCCTTCCATGCTGCTGTGGTCCTTGGGGTGCTGATTTATTAAACTCTTTTGTCTTCTCCTAAGGATTGTATCATACAACCTTATATTGGCCTCTTGAAGCTGAAATGTCTGGTGGGGTTTTAGTCCTGAGAGCTCTTCTTGCTGAAGAGTTCCCATGTTTTGGTTTTCCTTTCCTGTTCTCTCAGGTCTACAGACTTTCAAAACAAGTATGCTGTATTAAATGTAGCCTTTGCTATGATTTGGACAAGCAGCTGGAGGTATGGGAAAAGGAAATTAGTCAGCAGAGGTAAAGATAGCTGGGCTGCAGGCCAGGGACTGACACCACACTCCACAAATGAATGATGCACCCGGATATCAAAGTGACAGGGCAATGATTTCATTATGTATACATGCTAACAGCCCATAGAATTGTGCTTACACACATACACACAGACTAAGATATTTGGTTCCAGAGGCACCAGGTCCATACATAGTCACATTGGACCTGAAAAACAAGAAATGCTCATTCTATTACCCCAGAGCACAAGCTGCACAAAATGGATCTTTATCTTGATTTGCTAAGGTCTGGCAAACTTTCTGCTACTGTGGGGTTTCAAGGCACATCTGCACAGAGGTTTCTTAAGGGCATAAATTTTACATTCTAGCGCTACAGATCATATGCAGCAAGGTAGTGCAGTTGGGCTGAACCGGTTCCCTTCTTGTTCTGGGAAGTCCATACCACAAAGGAATACAAATTATGCAGGTGTTGTGGCTGGCTTCCCAGTGAGTGTGTCAGTACTGGAGAGTACTCTTCCATGTTGTAAGTCTATAGGTTTGGCAGGACTGGCATCCAAGGCTTACACAGCTGGGCATCTGCCAAGGTCCACAGAGAGCAAAGAGCCCACTGCCCTTTGCCAGAGACACATGCCCATCTGCCCTGACTAGCCAAGGGAACTGTACTCTGCTTCCTCAAGCTCTAGAGCACAACTGTGCCTTCTCAGGAGTGAATGCACATAAGGAGGCAGTCCAGTCTCTGTGTGTGCATCCACAGAGGAGAGTATGTCAATGGACAGAACACTGGAGTGAATGCATAGAACATAAAAGCAATCTACTGATTCCCTTTTGAACTATTTTCTCCCTAAAATTACCTGTGCTCCTAACTGTATTTCCAGAGTTTCACTGCGTGCTGAACTGGGCCTCAGCTCCCTTTAAGAAGAGGTTAGATGGCCATCCGTCAACAATGCTGATTCTATAACTTTAAGCAGATGATGGAAGAGAGGGCATCTTGGCCATCTTCTGGGCATGGAGTAGGGGTCACTGGGGGTGTGGGGAGAGATAGTTGTGAATTTCCTGCATTGTGCAGGGGTTGGACGACTTTGGTGGTCCCTTCCAACTCTAAGATTCTATGATTCTAAGCTCGGACTTGGGCCTCAGCCTTTAGATTCTGGGTTAAGATTTATTTCTCTGTGGAGTTGAATGGATACTTATATCTACTTCAAGCTGATTCCTATCAGAGCTTGTGAAGTAAACTGGTTGAACGCCATATCCAATTTTTAGGAATTCCTCTTTCTGACATAAAAGATTGTAGGCCATTGGCAGCTCCTTCTTCAATCCTGAGCTGCTTGCAAAAAATGGATTTTAGAAGAACTACATTAAGAGCACGTAGAGTGTATTCATTTTTATACTTAGGTTTAAATCTGCTGCAATCTCTTCCAACGTATTTCTACCTCCTGACAGTCCCATGATACAAACTCATGTTGGCTAGGTAAAATGCCATTCCATCAAGGGAGCTAATGGGTTGTTTAAATAGGGTTCCATACTCTAAATGAATATGTCAGTGTGGTTCTGGCCAAATGGATACTCTTCAGCATTCTTTATTTAGTTGTGCCCTGCTCAATAAGGCTAGAAACAGATGGCTAAAACCTTTTATCCAGGACCTGGTATACAAATTGGATAATCTGAGGGTCCTTTTAGCAGGGGTAGATTTTCATACTACATTGGCAGTTGTCCAATTTCTTTCCCAGTCAATTAAAATAAAAAAAATTAATTCTTGTATTGGTTATTTAGATACCTATTTATATAAAAATGTAAAAATATATAGTTCTTTTTTCTTTAGATTCAGTCTCAGTGTGACAGTGTTCAAGGCCAAATTGGCTACATGAGCAATAACATTAAAGTAAAGTAAAGAACATAAAAGCCAGATCAGGGGCTTTCCTGAAAAAAAGAAACAGTTAAAAAGCTGTCATAGAATCATAGAGTTGGAAGGGACCACCAGGGCCATCAAGTCCAACCCCCTGCACAATGCAGGAAATTCACAACTACCTCCCCCCTCCACACACCTAGTGACCAGAAGATGGCCAAGATGCCCTCCCTCTCATCATCTGCCTAAGGTCACAGAATCAGCATTGCTGACAGACGGCCATCTAACCTCTTCTTAAAAACCTCCAGGGAAGGAGAGCTTACCACCTCCCGAGGAAGCCTGTTCTACTGAGGAACCGCTCTAACTGTTAGAAAATTCTTCCTAATGTCTAGATGGAAACTCTTTTGATTTAATTTCAACCCGTTGGTTCTGGTCCGACCTTCTTGAGCAACAGAAAACAACTCGGCATCCTCCTCTATATGACAGCCCTTCAAGTACTTGAACATGGTTATCATATCCCCTATCAGTCTTCTCCTCTCCAGGCTAAACATACCCAGCTCCTTCAACCTTTCCTCATAGGACTTGGTCTCCAGACCCCTCACCATCTTTGTTGCCCTTCTCTGGACACGTTCCAGCTTGTCTACATCTTTCTTAAATTGTGGTGCCCAAACTGAACACAGTAGTTCAGTTGAGATCTAACCAGAGCAGAGTAAAGCGATACCATCACTTCGCGTGATCTGGACACTATACCTCTGTTGATGCAGCCCAAGACTGCATTTGCCTTTTTAGTTACAGCATCACACTGCTGACTCATGTTCAGTGTTTGGTCTACTAAGACCCCAAGATCCTTTTCACACACACTACTGCTCAAAGAAGTCTCCCCCATCCTATAATTATGCATTTGATTTTTCCTACCTAAATGCAGAACTTTACATTTGTCTTTGTTGAAGTGCATTTTATTAGTTCTAGCCCATTTCTCCAGCCTGTCAAGATCATCCTGCATCTTGGCTCTGTCTTCTACCGTATTTGCTACCCCTCCCAATTTAGTATCATCTGCAAATTTAATAAGCATCCCCTCCATTCCTTCATCCAAATTATTTATAAAGATGTTGAACAACACAGGGCCCAGCACAGATCCCTGAGGAACTCCACTAGTCACTTCTCTCCAAGGGGACGAGGAACCATTAAGTAGCACTCTTTGGGTACGATCTGTCAACCAGTTGCAGATCCATCTAACAATAATAGGATCTAACCCACATTTTCCCAATTTGTCAACTAGAATACTATGTGGAACCTTATCAAAAGCCTTACTGAAATCTAGATAAACTATGTCTACAGCATTCCCCTGATCCAGCAAGGTAGTAACTTTCTCAAAAAAGGAGATAAGATTAGTCTGACATGACTGATTCTTGAGAAACCCATGCTGGCTCTTAGTGATCAGATCCATCCTTTCTAAATGCTCAAGGACGGACTGTTTGATGATTTGTTCGAACACTTTTCCTGGTATAGAAGTCAAGCTGATGGGTCGGTAGTTACCTGGATCCTCCTTTTTCCCCTTCTTGAAGATGGGGACAACATTTGCCCACCTCCAATCTTCTGGCACCTCACCTGTTTGCCAAGACTTTTCAAAAATAATGGACAGAGGTTCCGAAATTACATCTGCAAGTTCTTTGAGTACCCTTGGGTGCAATTCATCTGGCCCAGAGGATTTCGTTTCATTTAAAGAAACCAGGTGTTTGTGCACTACTCCAATGCCAATTCTAGGCTGCAAATCCCTTCCCTCATCACGTGTTCTGTTTATGCCATGTTGAGCACCACTTCCCTCACGAGAAAAAACTGAGGAAAAGTAGGAATTGAGGAGTTCTGCCCTCTCTTCATCTCCTGTTACAATTTCACTTTCCGGTCCACACAATGGGCTTATCTTGTCCTTGTTCTTACTCTTACTCTGTACGTAGGAAAAGAACCCTTTTTTGTTGTGTTTAGCATCTCTCGCTAGCCTAAGCTCATACTGAGCTTTAGCTTTCCTAACACTCTCCCTACAAGCACCAATTTTTTGTTTATATTCCTCTTTGGTTATAAGGCCCTCCTTCCACTTCCTAAATGAGTCTTTTTTATTTCTCATCTCTTTAAAAAGCTGTTTATGGAGCCACCCTGGCCTCTTTAGGCTCCTCCAATTTTTCCTTCTTATAGGAATGGTTTGGGATTGCGCCTTCAGTATTTTATTTTTAAGAAATGCCCATCCTTCTTGAACTCCCTTCTCCTTAAGTATTTCTGACCATGGGATTCTACCTAGCATAAGGTTAAGTTTGTTAAAATTTGCTCTTTTCAAGTCCAACCTACATGTCTGACTACGTACAGGTTTTCCTCTCCCCAAGATTGTAAATTCCAAGAGTACGTGGTCACTACTACCCAGGGTGCCTACTACTTTAACCTCATCGACCAGTTCTTCCCTGTTGGTGAGAATCAAGTCTAAGACAGCAGACCCCCTTGTTTCCCTGTCCACCTTCTGGAATAGGAAGTTGTCAGCAAGACAAGTCAGGAATTTATTGGATCTTGCATTTTTAGCAGTGTTGGACTTCCAACAGATATCCGGGTAATTAATTTGGAGTATTCGTCTTTCCCTTCCTAAGCCACGACCTTCAACAGGCAGAACTGACGAAAACACAACCTGTGCCCCCAAGTCCTTCACCTTCTCACCCAGAGCCATCTAGTCTCTTTTAATACGTTCTGGGCTGTGCCGGGCAATATCATTTGTTCCCACATGAACAAGTAAGAAAGGTTAATAATCTGTGGGCTTGATGAGTCTTCCTACCCTTTCCGTCACATCCTGGATGCATGCACCCAGTAAACAGCAGACCTCTCCGGACAACAAGTCAGGTCAGCATACTTTAGACTCTACCCCTCTCAGGAGGGAATCCCCAATTACGAGAACACACCTCTTCCTAAATTGTGGGGCGGAAGATCGAGTCCTCTCATGCGCAGGAGCCTGAGGAATTTCTTTCATGCTTTGGGGGGATATGGGTCAAACTGCACAAGTTCCAGCTGAATACCAGAGGGGCTGTGGCTCAGTGGAAGACTGTGTTGCATGCAGAACATCCTAGGGTCAATCATTGGCATCTCCAGTTAAAAGGGGCCAGGCAGTAGGGGATGTGAAAGATTTCTTCCTGAGACCCCGAAGAACTGCTCCCAGTCTGAGAAGACAATATTGACCTTGATGCACCAATGGTCTGATTCATTATTAGGGTTGCCAGCCCCAGGTTGGGAAATACCTGTAGGTTTTTTGGGTGGAGCCTGAGGAGGGCAAGGTTTGGAGAGGGGAGGGATTTCAATGCCATAGAGTCCAATTACCAGAGTGGCCATTTTCTCCAGGTGAACTTATCTCTATCAGCTGGAGATCAGTTGTAATAACTGATCTCCAGCCACCACCTGGAGGTTGGCAACCCTATTCATTATGGCAGTTTCGTGTGTGTGTATGTGTGTGTATGTGTGTGTGTGTGTGTGTGTTCATGTGTACTATTTTGCCCTAAAAAGCATCTGGGCAGAATTTGGATTGAGTCCATGATGCTAGGGAAGAGGGGTTAATTCTTCCCCCCAGCCACTTCCTTGATCAAAATGCAATCTTTCCAAAAAGACCATACAATCCAATTTTTGGAAAGATTGCAAGCACAGTGGGAGAAAACATGAAAGCAGGATGAAAAGGGGATTTTGTCATGTGGATACTCCTGAAATCAGCACTTCAGTATGGGAATCAGAGCGTAGCAGAACATCTAGGTGGAAGCAACCATATTTTTGCAAATTTGGTGACAATTGTACATGCTGTGATGATTTATGCATTAGAATGCTGCAATGTATTGCATATGGGCTGCCTTTGGAAAGCATTCTGAAATGACAGATGAGATGATCCAGAATGCAGCTGTCAGGTTGTTCAGAGGAGCAAGCCTTTGGAGCATATTAAGCCAGCTTTTGAACAACTACACTGCCTCCCAGTTACTTCTCAAGTCCAGTCTGTGGTCCTCTTTCCTTTTCCTCTCTGTGTAGACAGAAACTTACAGTGCGATCCTATGCAAGAGGCTTACACTGGAATAACTCTGCATAGGATTGCACTCTTAGCCCCATTCTATATTGGGGCAGGGGCATTTATGAAGAACAAATGCAAAATAGTGGACCCCTCTTGTAAATAAGATGAATAAGAAAATGAGTAAAACAAAGTTTTTGATTCTCAATAATATGTTGGAAGTGCAACCAAATGGTGTTTTTTTTTAATCCAGAAAATCATTTGCTTCCAACTGAGCAGTATGCAGTCCAGGAAATACTGCTGCTATTTAAATTAGCTTGTTGGCTACAAAGACAGCAATATTAATCCAGAGGGCTGTGTGCTGGTTCCATTTCAACAGGTGTGGAATATAGCCGAGAGAAAGGGTTTTAAATGAAAAGCTAATTTCTCCAATAATGGTACCAAGGATATGTGCATCTCCACCTTTTCCCAGAATGTTGTTATCATTAACCAGTCCCAGAGAAGATGGCAGCATCTCTTATCCCTAGGGTTGCCAGGTCCCTCTTCGCCACTGGCAGGAGGTTTTTGGAGTGGAGCCTGAGGAGGGCGGGGTTGGGGAGGGGAGGGACTTCAAAGCCATAGAGTCCAATCGCCAAAGTGGCCATTTTCTCCAGGTGATGTGATTGCTATTGGCTAGAGATCAGTTGTAATAGCAGGAGATCTCCAGCTATTACCTGGAAGCTGGCAACCCTAATGATCCCTTTAGGCTGGGATCCAGATAGGGTTGCCATGTCCCTCTTTGCCTTTGTACACTTTTAGGTGGGCACTAGTAGACTCAGAACATTGGCATTTGTTGGATCAGTCAGGTGTTTTCCACATGGGGAAAAGCTTGTATAGTTTCTCTGTTGCTGCTGTAGCTGCTGATATAGCAACAGAGGCTATGGGGTTTCCACATGGCAGGTTTCCCTGTAGTGTCCTGCCCCACATCTCCAGCAGTAGCCATCCCCCCTGCTACCAGGGCTTTTTCAATTTTTTAAAAACATTCAGCAATTGAATATCATATATATTCCATCGAAAGAATGATGTGTACATCAGGTCCCCCAAATTCCCAGCTTTCATTTTTCTTAAAAAGTATGTCTTTATCTTCCTTTATTGCTGAGATATATGGAGAAAGACATGCCTCTGCAACTAAAGAGGCTAGAGAGGTTTTTAAAAAAAATGAAAAGGGAATTCAGAGAACCTGATACACAGATTAGATTGTAATAATGGTATATTGATATAATGATATTCAATTGCCCAGCAAAAAAAACAAAACAAAAAAACCAAAGCCCTCCAGTGACATTGGGAGGAAATGGTTACCACAAGGGCAGGAGAAACAGCTGTTGTGTGGGCAGGACCAAAAGAATCCAAACTTCCTCATCTTTGTGGAAACTTTGCAGCAAGGCTGGTTTGGGGAAGACAGGAGGAAAGCTGGGGAAACTCCAGTAGGTGCACAAAGACACCTTGATGCTGTAGGGAAGTAGGGAAACCCAACAGCCTTGATTATCCCAGGTGGTCTTTGATGGATTATCAGTTTAGAAGCCCCCAACACTCATCTTTAAATCTATGGTGAAAGTTATAGCCATGGTAGTTGTGCTGGAAAAATTACTTTCCTGGCCCAGTTTGGAATCTGAGACCTAGATATCTATATATTGCTGTGGTCTGTGCAGCTTTTCTTAAGCTAAACTGTCAAGTCTCTACTAACAGGAAATGTTTTTAAAAGTAATTAATGACAGGGCTATTCCTGCTATTCTAAGACAAATATCATGTGAGGGGGAAAGGGGATCAAGCTGTGTTTTCCCAAAGGCACCAGAATAGCCTTTGAACAGACCACGTAGGTTTTCTCTGTTTAGCTTGCATGAGCACACACAATGTGGTATATTCCCACATCCCCGATCAATATTTTGTATCTCTTTGCAGAAACTGCAAGACTGTTGACATGGAGCTTGCAGCATCTTTCTGAATCTCCAGGTTGTTTGCCATGTCCAGATTTTGATCCTTGCTGCCCCCACCATGGGAGTGACAGTAAACAAGTGGGACTTAGTCAGAAGGGACAGACTTAGGTGCTCAGTATAATCTGTGTGACATCAGAGGTGTAGGAGGAAGCACTGCAGAATGTTTACTTACTTGGCTCAGTAACACTCCAAGCTGCCAGAGAACAAACAGATGTTTCAAACACTCACCGCTCTACATCAAAGGTATGGAGGAAGGAAGCAACTTGATTGGATTTTCCTGTGGTCAACAGGAAACTTTACCTCTGAGCTGCCTCTTTTTATATATTAGGCTAATCTTGTTTTCCATCTTTCCCAGCTTTGCCCCCTCTATTGAATCCAATCGAAGCCCTTGCCTTTTACAGAGGCTATTTACTCTCAGAACAGTTAAGCACAGACTGTAAAACTCCTGTTTTGTCTTTGTAACTTTACTTTGGGCAAATTTCAAGGCCATTCATTTTGGTTAATTTCCCACTGCTACTTTGCTATTTCTTGTGGATCAGAATTACAGTCCTGCATGCTTCAGTGGCAAGGGGAACAGAGCATGCAAGGGTGAGGAAACAATGTAAGTGGCAACCTCTTGCTGTATAATCTATACCAGAAGTCCCCAAGCCTCTTGAGCTTGTGGGCACCTTTGGAATGTCGAGAGGGGGTGATGAGTACCATCCCCAAACGGCTACCACAGGAGATGGAGCCAAACCCCAAACGGCTACTGCATTGGGTTGCCAGCTCTGGGCTGAGAAATACCGAGTGATTTTGGGAGTGGAGCCTGGGGAGGGCAGGGTTTGGGGAGGGAAGCAACCTCAGCAGGTTATAATGCCATAGAGTCCACCCACCAAAGCAGCCATTTTCTCCAGGGTAGGGTTCCCAGGTCCTTCTCCTCTCAGATCTAGGATCTCTCCGATTCTAGTCTGACACTCTGATCACTACACCTCACTGGCTTCCGATTCACAAGGTGATACTTCACATTAAAGAATCTCTTAGAACTGTCTAATGCCCAAGGTGGGGCCCTACACATCTTTACCCGTGAATGTTACATACAGCACAAGTCACTGATGCTTCTTCCCTGCTCCCCCCTCTCATTTTGTGATGTGCACATTCACAAAAGCGCTAGTGAATTAATAACCATCCCATAAACACAAGTTTAACATAATTAAGTTCCAGCCACTGCAGACACTTCATCAGACAGAGGCTCCCTGCTGACTGGAAAGCCTCTAAGCTAAACCACACTTTTTAGCTCTGAGCAGAGTTGCAGCAGTATTCATTTAGGCTTTGGCTTAGCAGCTTACCATGCTGAATGTATAGGTGAGTCAGGCCTATTTTGTGCTAATGGAGTGGAGAAAATAAAAAGCTTCTCAGTCAATGGGGAGCAGGCAAAAAGTACAGGCTATTCAGGAAAACTGGCTCCTATTTATCTCCTCCTACCTCTGTAAGTTACTTTTTGACCTTGTAATATCTAGTAAGTTGTTGCTTTGGAAGTGAACTCTTTGAAGGTTGTGGTTTTCTCACAGATCAACCACATCTGAAGGACCAGACAGGAAAGGCAGACAATGCATTACTTTGAGACTGTTTTCTAGAAAGAAGGCTGGAGAGAGGGTTGCCAACCTCCAGGTACTAAGAAAAAATGCACTAGTACTAAATAGACAAGCTGAAAGAAAAATAGCACAAGGCTCTAGATAATTCAGCAAAGACCGTGTAATAAATACTAGTGACCAAGTGAAAGTGCTAAACAAACATCAAAATACATAAATAACAAATATATACAAACAAGCGAACAAGGCAGAAACCCGTACGGTATAGCTCTAAAAAATCGAGCTATTGATTTAACATAACAATAAGAATAAATCAGTCCCATAAGACTCTTGTATTTTTGTTTTTAACTTATGGAAGACTTCGCACGGATATGGAAGAGAGGAAGGAATGCGGTCCAGATGAGCTTCGCGGCAGCGAAAACGCAAAGCTCATCCGGACAGCGTTCCTTCCTCTCTTCCGTATCCGTGCGAAGTCTTCCATAAGTTAAAAACAAAAATACAAGAGTCTTATGGGACTGATTTATTCTTATTGTTATGTTAAATCAATAGCTCGATTTTTTAGAGCTATATCGTACGGGTTTCTGCCTTGTTCGCTTGTTTGTATATATTTCTTATTTAAGTATTTTGATGTTTGTTTAGCACTTTCACTTGGTCACTAGTATTTATTACATGGTCTTTGCTGAATTATCTAGAGCCTTGTACTGTTTTCTTTCAACCTCCAGGTACTAGCTGGAGATCTCCTGCTATTGCAACTGATCTTCAGCCAATAGTGATCAGTTCACCTGGAGAAAATGGCTGCTTTGGCATTGAAGTCCCTCCCCTTCCCAAACCCCGCCTTCCCCGCCCAGTGGCGAAGAGGGACCTGGCAAACCTAGCTGGAGAAGATTTGAAATCAAAGCTTGGATTTCCTATCAGTTACATCTGCAGTCCTAAGTAGACAACTCAGCTCTATGTTTTGTCTGGTACATCTTCATGATCTTCTCCAATTGCTTTTTGCTTAATTGGCTGTCTTTTGCGCATCTGCACTAAACATGTGCAGAAAATCACTGTGTTCTACTTACATATAAGTGATCTCTACCTGCTATCTCAAGCAGCAAACTTGCAGGGACAAAATTCTTTGCAATGTCTAGCAGAGGGACAGAAACCAAGAAAATCAGCTTGCAGCAATCCCCCATGAGGGATAGCTCCATGTATTCCTTTTGCTTCTTGGAGCTTTCATTCATTTTGTCCTCTATTCTGTACCCCAACCGCTTGACAGAGGGACGTTACTACTTGATATCTAGTACAGCTTGGATAGTTTTCTGATCTCTGTGTGAACCTCATACGAAGCGATTTCTGAAATATTTTGGGGGAACTCCACTGTCAGATTCTGTGTGCTACACATTTCTTTTTCTTTTTGAAGGAGC
Organism: Euleptes europaea; assembly: GCF_029931775.1. NCBI lineage: Eukaryota > Metazoa > Chordata > Lepidosauria > Squamata > Sphaerodactylidae > Euleptes > Euleptes europaea. The sequence goes on along the minus strand of NC_079316.1, from coordinate 59,594,022 downwards.
GATCCAGGCATATAAGCATTTTGCTTCTGATATTTTTGAATCGTCCCAATATCTTTTAATGTAATTGTGTACTTGGATGAATAGTGAGCTCACACAACCAGCCAATGAGCCATTTTTATCATGTAATGATAGCTCATCAAATGCAAGGTCTGCTCCTTTGGGCAGCTGTTGCCTCAGATGTTGAGTCATCATGCGATCAAAGCTGCAAATTACTAGGCTCTCATATGATAATTGCTATGAAAAAGTATATGTGTAAATTGGAGATGGCACCAGACTTCCATGGATTCAGCTGGATTTGGTGAGTCTTATCAAGGTTTTACATTATCTCTGGGTCCAACTAGATGTTATGGGAGCACAACCCCTGTGGTAAAACTGGAGCCATGCTGAACAAGCATAAAGCGGGGAGAGGGCGTTTCAAACTGGGAAGTGGCTGGTGGGAAGAACATCTGAACATTCCTTGCCCTTTTTCTCCAAAATCCCTGCCCCAGCAGTTTTTTCCCCAGCAGGAAGAAACATAGTGTGGGAACAGTTTAGTACCCTCTCCTACACACCCATTCTGAGCAGAAAATTTTCCCCAGCCTCCTCCTTCATTTCTGGATTGCCAGCTCCAGATTGGGAAATACCTGGATATTTTGGGCATGGAGCCTGAGGAGGGTGGGGTTTGGAGAGGGGACTTCAGTGCCATAGAATCCAGTTGCCAAAGTGGCCATTTTCTCCAGCGGAACTGATCTCTGTTGCCTGGAGATGAGTTATAATAGCAGGAGATCTCTAGCCACCACCTGGAGGTTGGCAACCCTATTTATATATGTTTGGTGGCAACATGCTGTAAAATCATCTATCTGTCATAATCTTTCCTCATTAGTCTTTCTAGGATTGTTGAGCAATGATCAGGGCTGTAATTTAGAATTGCCTGAGACACAAAGAAAACAGAAAGTAGGCAAATTGCATCTATTAGAGGCTTATCTTTACAAGAGGTATTTAATTGTAGCTATGACAAATAATTGGGGAAAGAACACAACAAAAGTAGATATCCATTCGGCTGCCTTCTCCCATCCCATCCCCATTTCTCTGATCTGCGTATTTTAAAAAATTAATGAACATTAATTTAAGCCCAGAAGGCATCAGTACGTTTGTATCTGCATGGAGTGCCATTTGCATCAGCTGTCCCTGTCATGGGAAGATGCTTGGCTTGGGACTTCCAAATGTGCTGTTATTGGCCGTGCCTTTTGATGGATCCCTGCCCCGTTGACAGCAATTCTGTGGTAGGGCACACTACCCTTTCTAAAAAATTTCAGAACTGTCTGTAGGCTCAACAAGTTTGGGGATCCTTGGATTGCACTGTAGGCAGCGGCCCTTAAAATGTCAGGTTACTCATCGTCATTGAGTCACTGAGGTTGCATTTCAAAGTTGTGGGAAAGTCGCCATGCTATATTTTATTTAGAAAATTTATATGCTGATTCTCAGAGATCTGCTTGAGGTGGCTCACAAGGAAAAATAATACAATGAAACCGTAAAAGCAACCCATATAGTCAATATTAAAAACAAGCCATTAAAGTAGCATAAAACAACACTGAACCACTTAAACCACTTGGGGAGTGGAGAGAGTTGAGTGGGATGTTTTGCCATAGAGTCCACCCTCCAAAGTTGTCCGTTCATTCCAGGGAACTGATGGCTGTAGTCTGCTGATAAACTATCATTCTGGGAGAAATCCAGCCCCCACCTGGAGGTTGGCAACCATATATCCACTTCATGTCTGAAGGTGGGGCTGCAGAGACCAGGGCCCAAAAAGAGAGTTTAACTAGTTGTGATGTGATAATTCACAACTGGATTTTCCTGTGTGAGCAAGACAATGCAGTTGCAAATGATTCCTATAGCATGACAAAAGTACAATAGCCAATGATAGGGTTGCCGACCTCCAGGTACTAGCTGGAGATCTCCTGCTATTACAACTGATCTCCAGCCGATAGAGATCACCTGTAGAAAATGGCCGCTTTGACAATTGGACTCTATGGCACTGAAGTCTCTCCCTTCCCCAAACCCCGCCCTCCTCAGGTTCCACCTCAAAAACCTCCCGCTGGTGGCAAAGAGGGACCTGGCGACCCTATCAAATGACCACTTGAATCTACCCCATTATCTCAAAAAACTTCTGTTTGCTGCCCTGCTGTGAGAGAGGGGGAGAGGGAGAGGAGTCTACATGTGGGTTGGATGGTTTGTCTGTTTGTGTGCTCATAAAAGTGTGTGAGAGCATTTGTTTGTGTGTGCGTCTTCTATATATTGTATTTGTGTATCAAAAAGTGCATGTGTTATGTGACAGGGAGCGTCAGTCTGCATCGGCTATAAAACGGATAAAGGTTTTTAGAACATTATAGCTATAAGTAGTTGAGAAGCAATTAAGTAAGATGATTTAGTTTTAAATTAGACTTGTAGCTCAGATGACTGTAAAAGGGAAGTAGTGAGATTCATGGAGGACAGATCCATCAATTGCCAATAGCCATTGTAATGAAAGTGAACCTCCATCTTCAGGGGCAGTAAACCTCTGAATACCAGTGCTAGGAAGCGACATCAGAGGAAGGCCTTGACTTCTATGCCCTATTTGTTAATCTTCTGGGGCAAGTGGTTAGCCACTGCGTGAAACAGACCTCAGGACTAGGGGGTCCACTGGGGTGATCCAACAGGGCTCTTATGTTCTTATCATTTAGCCTGTGACACATTTGTATATTCACACATTGAAAACGTTTTTTAAAATGTACTTAGAGAATATATCTGCTTTTCATGATTACAATAAATTACCAACTGGTACATTAAACTGTTTATTGTCTTGGACAGGTTGACAGGGGCCTTTAAAAAAATATATCTTTTTCTGGCCATTTTGTGTTTGACAATTTAAAAAAAAGATATATGGCGAGGTAAGAGAGTAGGGTGGATGGGAACATAATTTACGTAGTTTGCACCCCTGGGAAAAAGAGTTATTTATAGCCCTAGTTATGATAGTGAAAAAAAAAATTACTTTTGCAGGCCCTTGAAGCTAATTCCATGCAACTTCTGAAATAGAGATGTAGAACCTCTCTGTCTGCATGAAAACTGACATTTATAGATAATGAAGCAAATGTATTCAACAGTTACTGGTCCGACAGTGATATGAAGTTCAGTGTTTGAAGCTAAGTAGGTCTGGATGGTACCTAAATGAGTGACCATTCAACATATTTTGTAATTTGCCTTGAGTCTCAGTGAGAAGGTTTCCCAGGGGCAGCCATGTGGGTCTGCAGTAGAACAGCTAAGATCAAGTCCAGTAGCATCTTAGAGACCAACATGATTTTCAGGGTATAAGCTTTCGAAAGAGGTATCTGGTGAAGGGAGCTTATACCCTGAAAATCTTGTTAGTCTCTAAGGGGCTGTGTGTGTGTGTGTGCGCGCGCGCATGCTGGCCATCAAGTCACACACTCCGTAGGGTTTTCAAAGCAAGAGAAGTTCAGAGGTGGTTTGCCATTGTCTGCCTCCACGGGCTAGGGTTGCCAGGTCCCTCTTTGCCACCAGCGGGAAATTTTGGGGGCGGAGCCTGAGGAGGGCGGGGTTTGGGGAGGGGAGGGGCTTCAATGCCATAGAGTTCAATTGCCAAAGCGGCCATTTTTCTCCAGGTGATCTGATCTCTATCGGCTGGAGATCAGTTGTATTAGCAGGAGATCTCCTGCTACTACCTGGCAGTTGGCAACCCTAACGTGGGCTGAGAGAGTCCAGAAAGAACTGTGACTGGCCCAAGGTCTCCCAGCAGGCTTCATGTGGAGGAGTGAGGAATCGAACCCAGTTCTCCAGATTAGAGTCCGCCACTCTTAACCACCACACCATGCTGGCTCTCTTCTCTAAGGTGCTACTGAACTTGATTCTAGCTGTTCAGTGAGAAAGGCAGGCTATAAATGAAGTAAACACATAATCCCCATGTATACTGCTCTGCCCACCTTAGAGGAATAGAAATATCATTGAAGACCACAACTGCCTTTGTTTGACTCTTAGACCATTGTTTCCCAGCCTCTGGGTCGGGACCCAAAAGTGGGTCAAAAGTAGGTAGCAGGCCAGCGCTTCCTAATGACGGTTTCTGCCTTTTCCATCCTTCTCTTTCTTTCCTCCTCACCAACTTCTCACATTCTCATCTCCCCATGCTTGTTTGTAACAATGAGTCCAACCTTGTAGAATCTTTTGTAGCATCTCAGATATCAAATGAGCTCAGTCAGTGAATGGGTCTCTCCAAAACAACTATGATCTTTCAGCAAAGTCAACAATTTGCTTTTAAGGGATTTTTAAAAAATGCATGACTGACCCCCTACATTGAATCAATCTGATTTCAGCCACTTTTTAAGATGTGGCATGATTATTTATTATAATCAGCTTACCACAAAGGCAATGTTAACTACGCACTGCTGGATTAAAGTCTGCCAGCTAATTCCTAGCATCTAATTAACTAATACAAATGGACTGATTCTGTTTGCTGTCTAATATATTTTATCTGACATTAAAAGGTGTGGAAACAAGGTGCAGGGGAAAAGGAAGAACACGAATGCTGCAATTTTCACAGTTCGTTAAAAGCAATTGCACAGTAAAAAGGCACAGGAAGTAAAATGGTTTTATGTGCGTCAGAGGCATTAACTCAGCAGTCTCTTCAAAGCCCTAAGTGCAAAGACCATCACCTAACAATACACTCATTTTTCAAAACTTTGGCCTAGATCTCACTGAGGGCCAGGCATGGCAGCAGAGTTCCAGGAATGGAAAGCTAAGGTGGCATTTAGTCCTGAAGCGTAGACACTGGTGGCTGTGGGGAGATGTTGGTTGGGGCTGTAGTACTGGGAAAGGTAAAATTTTCTCCCTTACCCTATTTCCCCCTCCACTGAAAATGGCCCCCCTGGGCTGTTTTAAGCCTTGGTGGAAAAAAAGACCGACCCCCATATTGTGCTTGCCTTTTCCCCCCAGCAGAACTTAAAATAGCTAGGGGAAGGGTTTTTTTTTCCAAACCATCGCTCTTAACCACTATACCACGCTGGCTCTTGCAGTTGGAGCAACAGCTCCCAAAATGCAAAGTTGCTGCTGTCCCACTCAGCTTCCTGACAGTCCCTCTACAAAAGAAGGAAGGGGAAGAAAAGAGAGCCTTTGAGAAAGAAATGCCAGGAACCATCCCCTTGCCCAATGATGGGGCTGGCATACAGATGTAGCAAATTAAGGTGGAAATGTGGTGTTAGTGTTGAGAAAGGTAAGCCATTCCTTACGTGTAGCTTCACCTCTAGATTTTAGCACCTCATTCAGCTGCACCAGGCCCTTAAGGTCTCTGCCTCTTGGGCAAGTAACCATTTCTCCCTCTATTGCTATTCTAGCACATGTAGAGATCTAGTATGAGTTGTTCTTTGGAGCACTGTTTAAATCCATGCAATGGCTGATCCCAAGTTTACATGCTATATTATCTTCAACAAGGCTGGGCAAGTACAACAAAAGGAAAAGGTGGGTCAGGTGGGTTAAAAAAGGAATGAAAGTCAAGCAGGGCATCTTTCTTCTCATCTGTGTGGGCGATAGCTGATGATGAAGCCTGATATACACAAACTCAATGAGAAACAAGTACTGGAAACAAGCAAGAGACCCCCATAACCTTGTGTCTGAAAGGAGGAACACATTGGGGCTAACTGAGCTTCTGAGGAGACAGCATCCCATAACATTGGGACAGCTACTGAAAAGGCCCTACCTCACAGGGTTGTTCTGAGGATAAAATGGAGGAGAATGAAGTAAGCTGCTTTGAGTCCCTGTTGGGGAGAAAGGTGGGGCATAAATAAAGTAAATAACATAACATAAAATAAAATAAATAAATGGGAATTCTGGTGAACATTTATGGCACATATACCATTAGTGGTATAAAACCCTCAGGTGGAAGGAAAGATTTATGTTTCTTTATTTGTGTTTTGTGGACTGAAAAGTCAAAATTACTTGCCATGCACAGAATAACAGCAAAATCGAAAGACACCCTGGTACTAGCTGAAGTTCAACTAGAAATGCCACTTATAACTGTAGTCCTGATGTACAATAAGCGTATCTTTAGGTAAGGGTTACCGAACCTAGACTGCTACTGGACTGCTGCATGATTGTTTTTCTTGCTGTGCTGCATAGGTTGAACATGGCATAAGAACTAAAATGAATCACTGGCCACCCCACAGTTCTGGCACTATAGGATGCAAGAATTAACACCGGATTATGGGGCTGGTTATGTCCCCAAAGGCATCCAAGGGAATAGTGTGGGCTTTGCCTTTGGCCAAATCTTTGTTGTGGGATGCAATCGAGAGAACACGGTCTCTGCCTAATGAGTGTAAGCTAGCAGCTTTTCTCTATAGTAATGAATAGACAGGGTAGATAAGCTGTAGAGAGCTGGCTTTTTCAGTGAGGAAAGCTGCCGAAGCAGGAGAGAGGCCCCTGAGCCAAGGCAAAGGGCAGCGTTTCTGCCTCATTGCTTCCTCGGTGACAGATGCGCAGCTACGTCAAGCAGACCAGATTGGAAGATTTGCACTAGGTGCCAGCCCAGTGACGTCTTCCCAAGCGTGCTGCCACAGCCCAGGATTCTCCTATCGCTAAGGTTCGCTTCCACGGTGCTGGTTAGACTCCAGACAACATGACTTTGCCTAAAAATGAAACAGCGATAAGACTTGGGAAAACTCCCGTTCGATTTGCATTGTTGCCATTGGGTGAAAAGGGCGTCAAAAAGAACAAGAAAAGAGAGAGTGAGAGGATGAGAGAGAAAAGGCAAAGTAGACCTGTTCCTGCTATTCTCAGTCTCCTTCGTTTGCAAAATTCCTCTGTGACAAAGGACCCTGGCTGCTTGTCTAAATTCGTACTCCCTGTCCCTGACGATTGTTGCAAGTATATTGTATGGCGTTGGAGTTCATCTTGTGCGAGGGCATTAGTAATTGACAACTGGGGAAGAAAGCTCAGCAGTACGCAGGGAGTAATTAAGAACAGGAAGCTACACAAATGAGGACAGTGGAGGTTGCAGAGGAAATAGGAGGAGCAGGTTTTAGTACTGATGCTGAATGGGCAGTTCTATAATAGCTGGGCTGGGTGTCTGTCTGACCATGATTACAGCTGTGCTGGCTCATTGCAGGTAGAAAATGAATTTTGGGGGGAAATAAGGAACCGTGGAGTGCCCTGATTGGGTGACATGTTTAACTGATCCTCCCCCTCAGATTCATACCATTGTCCTTAAAGAAAATATGGAGCAGCAGCAGCAGCTCTCAAAGTGGCTGTTATGAGCTCTTTTGGGATGATGCGGCAAGGAAGGTGCAGTCTGCAAAATGAAAACTCTTTTCAGGCATCATGATTAAGAACGGTGGTTTGGAGCGGTGGACTCTGATTTGGATTTGTTCCCCCACTTCTACACACAAAGCCAGCTGGGTGACCTTGGGCAAGTTTCAGCTCTGTTAGAGCTCTCTCAGCCCCACCTATCTCACAGGGTATCTGTTGTGGGGAGGGGAGGGGAAGGTGATTGTAAGCCGGTTTGAGTCTCCCTTAAGTGGTAGAGAAACTCACCATATAAAAACCAACTCTTCTTCTTCTTTCCCCAAGTCCTTTTTCATGTAAATAAAAACATTGGGCGTTTGACCCTAAGGTAATATGAAATGTTGAGCTGTGCTGTTAGACTGAAAACCTCTTCTAAAATACAAGACCTCACTGGATGTCCTTGGCATCAAATAATAAATGTGCATAAGTGAGTCAGCCCTGATAAAACACAAAACAGTGGGGGTGGGGGGAACGGAACAGTCTAATTTCTGCACTAAACTGAACAGTTGTTCCAGAAGAGGCCCTTGGCAGAATGGATGGAAAGAACAAAGGAATATTGAAGTTCTTACCACCAACTGAGTTAGTGCCTATGAAAGGCTACTATGCACACAGTGCTTCCATGCTACTTATTTAATCGGTACCTGCCATAATTTGTTCCCTTGATTTTAATGGAGAATCCCGATTATGTTGTTTGAACTGTTGCATTTCATTGTTTTCCAGCGTGTCCTATCTTTTTCAGATTTGTGCTGATTTTAAAACATGAAATCATTTCATGTTTATAAATCATGTCTGACTGCAAACAAGAATCCTTCAGCAATGTAAAATTACCCTCATGTGGATAGTCCCTTCTCAAGGAAAAAAAAATATGTACAGCATCACTTCTCATGCAGGTTTACTTGTTACACAACATCTTCTTACCTTGGATACTTCAACTAGAAAATGCTTCAGAAGTGATAATGTATTGATGTTCACCAATACTGAAATGATCTGTGTAGAGAAAATGTCATGTGTGCAATGGTCATAATAAGAGCACTTAAGCCTTTCTGACTGAGAACTTTTGTTTATGGAAGGCCATATTGCTTAGAAGAAGAAGAAAGAGGGGAATAAGACCCAACCTAAAAACAGAAGCTGGGTACCCGAGGTTGGGTAAAAGGAATTATTGGAAGCGCTATGTAAAGGTTAAAAAGGTTAAATTTTTTAAAAAACATTAAAATAGAACAATGGTATATCCTAAGGTTGGCATCTGTAACCACAACCAAACGCATTTCGGCCTATTGGGCCTTCATCAGTGGTTAATTAAAACCCATGTTAGCCTGCACACATTTACAGAAATAAATAAATACATATATACACACAGTTCAAACCCAACCAGGCATGTGTATAGGTTGTCTGAAAAGATAGAAGAATAATGGGTTAGTGTTACCCATTAGTAACTAACCCATTATTATTCTATCTTTTCAGACAAACTATACACATGCCTGGTTGGGTTTGAACTGTTTGTATATGTATGCATGTATTTATTTATTTCTGTAAATGTGTGCAGAATTAACATGGGTTTTTAATTAACCACTGATGAAGGCCCAATAGGCCGAAACGCGTTTGGTTGTGGTTACAGATGTCAGCCTTAGGATATATTTTAATGTTTTTAAATATTTTTAACCTTTTTAACCTTTACATAGCGCTTCCAATAAATTATATTTATATCTTTTACCCAACCTCGGGTACCCAGCATATTGCTTAGAATCCAGGTAATATATTCCTCTTCCTTCTATTTTTCCCCCTGTAACATATACCATGTTAGAAATTACCCCTAACATCGGTATGATTGACATCTTCATTGTGTGTTGCAGGGGTTTATAATGGGGTTTTAATGTCTTTTTTTAATAGGAGAGGCTTTAGGAAGATGTGCATATTTTCAGTTCAGATTGTTTGTGGGTGTATTCAGGTGTCTTTAAATATCAACTGTACAGTCTCTGAAGTGTCATAGGTACTCCTTAATAGTTTATTCCAGTTGTTAACACAGCATCACTGTAACTAGTCCTGCTATTATTCGTTGGAAGAGAGTAGGACCAATTCCCAGTTCTCTACTTGGCATTATTTAATTAGCCTAATTGGCAGAATTATGACACTAGATCATCTTAAGCTGTGACATAACCTAATCCAGTAACCTATATATTAGACCCAGCCAGGATATACTGAAACTGCAATCAAATTAGCCACTGCAGGGGTGTGTCTTGCAAGCAGACAGCATATAATTGCTTTGGCTAGTCTCACTGGCTGCTTGGGTCATGTAATTTAATAGAATACTTACATGCTGCAAATTAAAACAAAAGGCACAGGAAGTTTAAAATAGCCTCCACCAGAGTAAATTCATGCTGCATTTGCCATGTGCCCAGCCATAATTTCTGATTTTGTCTTTTAGAAACACTGGGTTGCATCCTGTTCCTCCTCTGAGCTCATGGTGGTCTGTTCCTAGACCACAAAGAACCTTCCTCTGATGCCACAGGCACTTCCACAGGCAGAAGAAGCCTCCTGCATTAGAAGAAATCTCCTTGAGTTGAAGAAACATGTCACCATGCACTGGGCGCAGCGTCAGGATGCTACCCAGCAGCATCACAAAGCCCCACCATCTCTGGCTGAATTGTAAGAATTGGAGAGGCAGCCTGTGCAGTTGGCTAGCTTGGAGTTGCGCCCTCCGGCTTCCTTCCAATCCAGAGGAGCAACTCCAGAGAATCTATTTCTCAGCTTTTGACTCAAGCAGATTCTAGTCTCACTTCATCTCGTCCCCACCCCGTCCTTTCCCTATCTCCCCGTCTGTCAAAGGGCTATTTTATTTCTTATTTTATCTTATTGCATTTTTACCCCGCCCTCCCCAACCCAAAGGTCGGGCTCAGAGCAGCTTGGTTGTTCCACAGCTGTGCTACATTGCAACAATTATGGTGATGGATAGATTAAAAAAGACCACATGTAGATTGAAAGAGCTGATAGGAAAGGGCATAACCAGGGCATATACAAGTGTGCCCGTGCGTGGCGTAAATATAAAGGTAATGGCAAAAGTCATATGTAAGATATGGATCCATGCCACAGTAACATCAATACTAGACTACTGTAATGCACTGTACATTGATCTCCCCTCAAAAATCAATTCAGAAACTTCAACTGGTCCAGAATGCTGCTGCTTGGCTATTAATGGGAGCTAGATAAAGCATGCATATTACTCCCATTCGCCAGATGCTCCATTGGCTGCCCACCTGTTACCGGGCTCAGTTTAAGGTATTGGGTATCACATACAAAGCCCTTCATGGTCTTGGTCTTTGTTATTTGCTGGACCGCCTCTCCCCCTATGCTCCACCATGACAAGTTCACTCATGTCTACAGGGACTTCTGGGTAAAATCAAGAACTGCCTGTTCATGTGCTTTCTCCATTGTGGCTCCTGCCTTGTAGAATGGCCTGTCTGAGGAGGTCAGGAAAGCTCTTGCTCTCCTGGCTTTCTGAAAACTATGCAAAACTGAACTATTCATGAGGGCTTTTCTGCGCAGATAATAGGGTTGCACTGTTTACAATGGTTTGCAAACTTACTAGGATAAACTATTGGGACTGTGGTCTCTACTACTGTGTATAACGTCTTGTGAGTAGGATCCTAGTATGTAATTTCTGTACTGCTTAATGTGTCCTGTTAATACTTATGCAATGCTTCGGTTCTTTCAAGTGGTTCTAGACTTCTAAAATCCTAATGCATTGTTTATTGAACGTCCCATTTTGTCAATTGTACTGACTCACTATGTGTAATCCTCCTTGAGTCCCTGTGTGAAAGGTGGTCTATAAATAATGTAAACAAAATAAAATAAACTCTGTTTTAATAAGTATTAGACGTTTGGCTGATTGTAAGGGTTTTTTTTGTCAACAATTACATTACATTAAATTAAAAAGCATAAAGAAAGATGACATTGCAGTACATTTTAAGATGGCAGGAATGACAGGAGATGTCAGGGCACTACCAGCATCTCCAATACTACCACCGCTCCTGCCAGCCTCATCAGCAGTGCTTTGCCATTCCCCACTGCATAGGCCAGCACTGCAGTTTTGTTCAAAGTAAAAACAAAGGGGGGGCATTAAAAAGACTTTGAGAAACAAAACAAAAGGGACAACAGAGAGAGCACTAATTTACAACAATCTGCTAGCAATGTCATTTGAACTCCCCATTCAAACTGAAGGGCTTTTATTTATTTATTAGATTTGTATCCTGCCCCTCCCTGGCAACTGTGGTAATTCCCGATTAAATGACTAGATAGGATAGTCACTAATTGGGAAAAATGACATTTTGCTACAGAGGTGCTTCTAGGGTTGCCAAATTCCAGGTGGGGTCTGGCCTGGTCCCAAAATTACAACTGATCTCCAGACTACAGAGATCTGCTCTCCTGGAGGAAATGGCAGCTTCGGAGAGCTGACTTTATGGCAACCACATCCCTCAGCGCTCCCTCCCTTCCCTAGGCATTGCCCCCAAACTCCTCGAATTTCCCAAACCAAGGCTGACAACCATATTAGGGTTTAAACTAGGATGTGCCTAATTAGTGTGTGGTGCATTGAGGGGGTCATGCCAGCAAATGATTTATTTTCTTGCTTATTCATTTTCAAAGGCATCAAGCCCCTATTATATACATTTGTGCAGTGGTTCTCAACCTTTTTTGTTCCATTCCCCCCCTTTCACCATTTTTCAGAATATAATTCCTCCCTTCCCAAGATAGTCATAAACTTTATTGAATGTCGCAGATTAAATTAAAAACAAACTACAATTTTACAGATTGTACATAATCTACAGGACATCACACTTTGCTGAATAGCAAATTCTCCCCTGCCTCCGGAACCCTAAAATCCCCCCCCCGGAGGGGAATTCCCCCCTTGTTGATAACGCATGCATTCATGTGGTCAGTTACCCCCTTATTGTTCTAATGGGGATACAGAATAAAGGGGAAAGTTCAGTTATGATCATTTTAAAGTATTTTCTGACTATGGTGGGCAGTTTACAGGAATGAAATCTGGAAACCAGAAGGCACCAGAAAAACTCAGGTTCCCCCTATAACGTTGCTCTGTTGTTGTGATGAATGTGACATCCTTCCGCAGGAAGATGGAAAAATAACAGGAAATTTTCCAAGGAGAAGGGGGAAGAAGCACACCAGGAGAGGTATAGAAAAACAACCACTCTCAGAGAGGAAGCACAAGGTCATTTTTCATCCTGTGCTGAGTGAGCTAGACAAAGACTTTAGACCAGTCCTGTTCTATGTTACAGGTACCTGGAGTTCAAATCAACCATAATTGCTATATATGTATATTTGTTTCACCTTCAGTATCAAACTAGGCAAAAAGACAAGTGTAGCCTCTCTTAGGTAAAAATTAAAGGCCTTTCCTGAAACATCCCCTAACCTTCTCTTGCCCATCACATGAATTTTCTTTGGAGCAATTGGTCTTTCCAGATCAGAATCATTTGACTGGTAGCAGCTCTCCATGGTCTCAGCCGAGGACTTTCTCATCACTCTACCTGATCCTTTTAGTGGAACTTTTCCCATGCAAAGCAGACAGGCCACCAAAGCAGATGAGCCCCAGCCCTTCCCTGTGGACTGCAGTCTTCCCTTTCCATATGACTCTTAGACCCCAGTTCAAGGGTTTAACGTTCCCGTCCCTGACCTCTCTCCTAAGGCTGGCTTTTCTTCCTTTGAGCAAGAACTATGTTACACTTTTATACTAAGTGCATGTTAATTGCTGACATAGTAATAATTATTAAAGTGCATGTAGGTGAAGACAGATATAGCAGAGCAGCAGGTTCTTTACCCACAGTGAGCTGAACCTGAGACAGAGGTCCTAGTGAGCCAGATGCTGGCTTATTAGCTTCGCATGCCAAGAAGGCAACTCAGCCCCCAGGCTCCCACAACACATTGTGCTTCCTCCCTCCAATGAGTCCTCCCTCCACATATTTTTAAAACCCAAATCAGCCTGGACATGTTGTGAGTTTGAGCAGACCTCAACTAGAGTACTGTGTTCAGTTTTGGGCACCACAATTTAAGAAAGATGTAGACAAGCTGGAACGTGTCCAGAGAAGGGCAACAAAGATGGTGAGGGGTCTGGAGACCAAGTCCTACGAGGAAAGGTTGAAGGAGCTGGGTATGTTTAGCCTGAAGAGGAGAAGACTGATAGGGGATATGATAACCATGCTCAAGTACTTGAAGGGCTGTCATCTAGAGGAGGGTGCCGAGTTGTTTTCTGTTGCTCAAGAAGGCCGGACCAGAACCAACGGGTTGAAATTAAATCAAAAGAGTTTCCGTCTAGACATTAGGAAGAATTTTCAAACAGTTAGAGTGGTTCCTCAGTAGAACAGGCTTCCTCTGGAGGTGGTAAGCTCTCCTTCCCTGGAGATTTTTAAGAAGAGGTTAGATGGCCATCTGTCAGCAATGCTGATTCTGTGACCTTAGGCAGATGATGAGAGGGAGGGCATCTTGGCCATCTTCTGGTCACTAGGGGTGTGGAGGGGGGAGGTAGTTGTGAATTTCCTGCATTGTGCAGGGGGTTGGACTTGATGGCCCTGGTGGTCCCTTCCAACTCTATGATTCTATGAAAAATTCATGGAGGAAAACTGTTCAACCATTTCCTTGCTGGTCCCTTTTCAAATCCACATCACCCTGCCTGTTTTTCAATCCCTGGAGGAAAGACATGGGTCCCTGTATCTCACCCCTACTTGTGCAAAAGCAGCCTGGGGAGTTGATTTTGAACTTGAAGAAGCCACAAGATAGAGAAATCGTTAAAAATGTCTCCCAGTTCTCTCTTCCTCTGCTCAGACTCGCAACCTGATTAAAATATGGAAGGAAGAATCACAGAACTCTTTGTAGCGTGTAGTTTGAGCTTCTGTCTTGCTCATATGCTCATCCATCAGGCGAACTGGGCAGCTGCTTCAAATTTACTTGCATGGTGGCTTCCAGCTGGTTTTAAGCCATTCATGTGTTGCAGCTCCCATCATGCACTAAATGGGGTTTTGCTGCAATGTTCAGCACTTGGCACCAGGCATGGTTCACCAAAAGAGGATGGCTAGCTACTACGTAAAGGACTTAAAGCAGCTGCGATATATCTCTGGCTTTATCAGTGATATCTGACAATCATAGGTTATCTTATCAAATTCATTCAGAGATTGAGCAAACAAGCCCATTGTTAACATTTAAAGCCACTGAACAAATCCTAGATTTGGCAGGGACTGTAAACCCCCTGTAGAACCACTAGATCTCATGAAGGATGTACTGGACTTTTTCTTTGTGTGAGTCCTACCATGTTACAAGAAAGTCTTGTTCTCCCTGCTGCTGGATATCTTCATTTCAGGCACTGACAGACTCACTTGGAGAGAGCCCCATGGAGAGGGGAAGGGCTGGGATTTCCCAGGCTCCTCTCTCTTCTTTTAGGCTCTGTCCAGTCTTCTGATCTGGGTCCAAAGGACCCTTCCAGCTTTTGGTTTAGTATCAAAGCAGATGGTTTTGCAACTCCCCTAAGGCAATTTCTGTTCCCTGCTGTTTTATACTTTAAACTTTATCAACCAGTGTTATCAAATTTGAAAGTAAATAGGTAAAGATAACATCTCTGCATTGGTTTGAAGGATATTTAGCCAATCTGGTAATAGTCTCCTAGAGAAAGGAATTTATCCTTCCAGGATTTCAATAAAAACCTTTACCGGTAGTTGTTTTAGACAATAGATATAGAAATACCCATTTTAATTTGCACCAATTAGTTTGCGTGGAAGGTGTAGCAGAAGACATCCCACACCATTTATTGAGCTGTCGGGTATCAGCAAATGTATGCAACTCATTTCTTCCTCTACTACTCAAGCTGGTAGCAAGGGAAAAAAGCTGGTTGCAGGGGGTTGTATCTCTGAATATGAATTTTCAGTAGCATTTCAAAATGAAGTCAAACCCAAATTCTTGTTTGGGGTTTGCTTTTTGACTACATAGGCACCTTGAAACTACCGGTATATCAGTGCGGTCCTAACAAAGTTATCCTCCTAAACCCTTCTAGAAAGGTATAACTCTGCCTAGGATTGCACTGTATGGTTGCAGTACTAAGAACACTTGTCTGAAAGTAAGCCCCATAGAATAAAACGGGATCTAATTCTGAGTAGACCTGCTTAGGATTGTTCCCTAAAGCACCTGTTTATTTTACTACTGCAAATACATCATAGAATAAAACAGGAAGGAGGAGAGACGCTGATATTTTACTTCTGGTAAACAGTCTAATCCATACACATTTCACTGGATAAAGAAAGCAATCTGAAACAAAAGATCAGCATGGGTAACAGTAATCACTTTCATCAGACAATTATTACGAGGTAGCCAAGATGGAGCTTCTTCCATAACATGTAAGAAAAAAGGCTCGTAACGGATAATTAACATGCAGCCTTGAAGAGGCTAATTATTTCTACTGTTTTGAGGGGAGAAGTGCCGCATTAATTCAAGACACAAGATGCAGTGTTTTAATTACATCCTATTTAGCCATGTCTATTACCAGCTCCTGAAATATGACAATCACAATGTTCCCAGGAGTTCCAAACAGTGCAGATGCAAGCCGCTCTCCTGGGCTGTGTTTCAGAATAGCAATTTCCATCTGGAGACTTCAACAGCCATCAAATTCACTTTTTCGTTCTGGGGATGGGATTGAAAGGGATTAAACACTGAAAGCGCAAAAAGAAAGCCAGAGATATTTTTGCTTCATTCTGCGAAGAGGGAGAGTTGATGTCTAATTGGATTTTGAAAAAGAACAAACCAATGGGGCCAACACATGTACCACAGGAATTACTATCTATGCCTGACCACAACAATGATACCAACAGAAATCTATAGAAACTAGGCAGGGAGATTTCCTATCAAGCACCCCTGTTCTCTGCTGGAGCTTCCAAGGCTGGAGAGAGAAAAATGGGGAAAAATGGTGTGTGTGTGTGTGGGGGGGGGGGGTTCCACCAGCATTGCACCTGTATGCAGTGTTACTTCCTGCAAAAACTGGAAGTGACATCATTATGTTGGAGTTGATTTGGCCCAGACTATATGCACCAGTCTAAGATTTGACCCAGACTATACGTTTTAGCCATAAGGCTTTTGCTGGAAGTGACATGGTGAGCTAGCGTGCACATCCCTGCCCTCAGTGCCTCCTGGGAGAATGCCAGCTGTGGCACAGAAACACACCACAGCTGCTTCCACACCAGGGGTGTTCCATGGTGGTCATGTTGCTGGTGCAATTGTGTGTGAAATCGTCATGACAATGCCGATTCCAGATTGCTCAGGGCAAACCATTTTCTCTCCATTTTCTCCCTTTCACATCTGATGCACAGTGGAAACCTCCCTGCTGCTGTGTTGTCATATAATAATTATTCTATGCTCACTCTTCTGTAAATTTTAGGGCGCATGCACCACACTGTATAGGAATAGTGATAGTCCACTGCCCTTGCATCCTCTGCCTGCTGGAATGCCCATGCCACCAACCAGACTACTTTTGTTGTTTTGCCATGCCTCTGGGCCTCTGCCCTTCCCTTGTTTTGCTTTTATTATTAGCCATTTGTATTGTTTTAATTTTTTTAAACAAACTTTCAGAATCACAAAATTGCCGCATCTTACCAAACCCTAACCCTTAAAAACTTTCTCCAAGAGTTAATGAGAAACATATAGCAATGAAATGAAGGAACGGCAAGTTAGTATGAAGAAAAAGGAGAGTAGTGTGTGTGAGAGAGAAGGTAAGGATGGAAACCCACTCTGATTTAATGAAAGAACATAAGCTTTAGCAGTTAAATCCACAAGCTTCTGCAAAACGAAAAGAGTGTCACATCATTACGCTCCTACAGTGTCATTTCTGCATCATTTAACAATTTGTGTTTAAATGCTTATGCTTTGTTTCAGCTCTGTTTCATATTTCTCCTTGTTTTCAGACTGCTTCATCCCAAACCCTAGTGCATTGTTTATTGGCTGTTCTGTTGATCATATTTGATTTGTGCGATGTAATCCGCCGAGTCTCATTGAGAAAGGCGGACTAAAAAGTAAATTAAAAAATTAATACGTACATTCTCAGGGAGAAATCTTAAACAGCTGTACTTCAAAGTTTGTTCTGTTTTATGCCATGAGGCTTACTCCCAAGGAAGTGTCCTTAGAATCGTAGCTTCAGACACCTTTTATAGCATTCTGAGCACCAGCAGTCTTTCTACCCACTGACCAAACTTTCACTGTTGAAGTATTAATGTCTGTGGCACTAGCATAGCACCTAGAAGGATAAACTGTAAGCTAGAAGGAAATTAATAAAAGAAAATCACACAGAGAAGGAAAAAGCAAATTCTTTTTGCAAATTCTTTTTGCTTTTTCTCATTTTATTTCCTCTTCCCTCCAAAGAGTCCAGGGCAATATCTGTGGTCCTCTGTTTTTCCAGTATGTCTTCATAACAATACTTTGAGGTAGGTTACGCCAAGACAGAGGGAGCTGCTCAAGGACACCCGGTGAGCATCATGGCCAAATGAAGATTTTAAACTAGACCTCCCCCACCCACCCCGGTCCTACTCTGACACTAACAACTGCCTTACACAGGTTTTCCAGTTGAAAACTAATGTGATGCTCCACTAAGCAAAGAAGTCAACAAAGGGAAGCTCAAATATACATGTGCAAGGTCCATTTATTGGGACTCACCTCTAGTGCATGTTCCCTCAATCAAGGTCACATCTGGAAATTGAGTAGGAGACCAGTAAAACTGCAACACAATTTTCTGTTGAACAAGAAGATGGCTAAAGGCCAATTATGCTATCCTTACTCTATGGTTGCCAACCTCCAGGTACTAGCTGGAGATCTCCTGCTATTACAACTGATCTCCAGCTGATAGAGATCAGATCACCTGGAGAAAAATGGCCGCTTTGGCAATTGGACTGTATGGCACTGAAGTCCCTTCCCTCCCCAAACCCCGCCCTCCTCAGGCTCCACCCCAAAAACCTCCCGCTGATGGCAACGAGGGAACTGGCAATCCTACTTATTACATTCAAAGTCACCTTGCAGTGCAGAGACTGCGGTTGTACTTCAGAATCCAGGCATTATGCATTAGGTCTCAAGCCAGTTTCGTGTCATCACTAATGAGGATATATATCACAGTCACTGGAGTAGGTATACTACCAAATGGCAATAACCCTTTCCAGATGTTGTTTTATAGCTGAGGGATCATGTGTGTAGTTACCGCTCCTTACCTCCATGTGTGGCAGTGAAAGAATAGGGTCTGACCTGGCTCTTGACTACATGGAAAGCTTGTTCCATAACAGTTTTACATGTATAAACTATCCAGATCTTTAAATCTGTATGTGAAGGTCAGGAGTAAGGACAGTTCACGCCCCCTGCTACCTCTTCCGCTGGAGCTATCATGTGAAGATCTACAATATAAATGAGAAAGTGGGTCAGAGGAACTACAGGACTCCAGGCCAAATTTTTGAAAACAGCCCGATGCTTTAATTGAGCACATTGCCATCTGCCACAGGAAACAAGCCAAAACTCTTCCCAGAATCAAGGAAAGTTCATAAAATGATTAGGTTGTACCCTGCCACTCCACTCAGCACATTCCTTCCTTCGCTGCAAAAGGCTCTTCTGGTTGAAGGAAGACTGGAGGAACATGTCACTGAGCAGAGTAGTAGGGTACAATTTTCCTGAACAGCAAAGACAGTAACTCTTTTCCCTATCCAACTCTCCCATAACAGATTACCTTCTATTACTTGCTCCCTCTCTGTTTAACATCTTTATCAACGATTTGGTGCCGCATATCAAAGAGGGAGCAAAACACACCCCGTATCGGGCCGGTCAGCCCATACCACTTTTATTATATGCGGACAATGCAGTTTTGTTGGCGACATCAGAAGTGGGGCTGCGGTCCACTATCAATCTCTTCTTGGAATATTGTGCTCAAGAAGCACTCACTGTGAATTACGCTAAGTCAAAGGTGCTTCGCTTTTCTGCCACCAAGAGAAGACGCTCCCAGTTTTTCAAGGTCAAAAACGGACAACTCGAATGGGTTTCCACCTTCCGCTACTTGGGCATTGTCTTCAAGTACAACCTATCTTGGTCTGCCCATCTGGACCATGTGAAGAAGACAGCAAGATCCACCACTGTAATGGTAGAGAGGTTTTTTCGAACCAAGGGGGCCAAGCACATCCTGTCTGCTATTGATGTCTTTAACGCGAAGGTGGTTTCCCAGATTCTGTATGGAGCAGACATTTGGATTTCCGGCGTGGATGAGAAGCTAGACTGCCTTTTGAACAATGTTCTCAGAAGAATTACTGGAACTCCGAGGTGTTGAATGATATGGCAACCAATTTCTCAGAGTTTTGCCACCCCCCAAAGCTTGCAAGCCATTCCATCCCGATTCTACTCTATGCTGACGATGCAGTTCTCCTGTCCCGCACAAGAATTGGTTTGAAAAGATCTTTGCAAACTTTTTCTGAGTACTGCTCTAGGGAAGGTCTTAAAATAAACCATCATAAATCTAAGATCATGATCTTCACTAAGAGGAGAAAAATGCCTCTTTTTCACTGGGTATTAGATGGCTTTGAGGTTGACCAAGTCAAGGAGTTTGTTTACCTTGGCATTCTGTTTTCCCATAACCTAAATTGGAATGCCCATCAAAAAGCAGTGTCCAACAAAATTAAACCTGGGGTTGGTGCTATTGTCAATTTTTTTCACACCAAAGGTGGCAAATATATTCCAGGGGCTATTCAGGTTTTTAACCTGAAAATTACCCCAATTATCCTCTTTGGTGTTGCCATCTGGATTACAGTCATCAATGAATCTATAGATAGTCCACTGCTTCAGTTCTTACGAAAACTCCTAAATGCCCCTCGATGTTTTGCTGGCGTTACTCTTCGTTCCGAGTTTGACCAAATGTCACTTGAAGCTAGGGCGTGGTTGGCCGCCTTTAAACTCCACCTTAAACTGTGCTTTAGCACTGAGGGGTTCCTAGCTTCTCTGAAGCATGACCCTTTCAAATCCTCATGGCAAAAAATCTTAGATGAGAAACTGGCGTTGCTGGGCTTCTCGCAGGATATGATATCAGATCTTGGGAAAACTGAAGCTTTTGCCAAAATTAAAAAGCGCATTAAAGAGCTTGATTATAACAGCACTACTTTTCGTGCTCGTCGCGTCTGTTCATCCCAGTTCTTCGGAATACCCCCTCCACGTGGTCTGCCTGCCTATACATATTATCTGACAACTCCTCGTCTCTGTAGAGCTTTTTGCTTGGCTAGATTGAATGCTAATCCTTCTATGGTAATGCAGGGCAGAATTCTGAATATACCATACTCAGACAGGATCTGCCCTTGCTCTTCTGGCTCTATTGACACATTAGCCCATGCCCTTTTGGAATGCCGCTTTTACGAGGAACTTCGATCGCACTATATTTCCCCCCTTTTAATATACAAATCCAATGCCTCTGTGACTGACATAATGCCTTTTTTACTAAGCGACAGGGACCCCAAGGCTACATTGTCAGTGGCAAGATTTGTTTCAGTCCTTATATCCCTCCAACACTAGATATATGCTGCTCAAGATCAATTGATCAAGGAGCTTCTAAGGGATAAAAGGAAAGGAACTCCGAGGTGTGTTGCTGGGCCTGCCCTCCGTATGGAATTGGCCCAACCCTCGCTTGAGGCGAGTGCGTGCAGGAGAGCAATTAAGCTTAGGTTTAAGTTGCCGAACAACAATCTCCCGTCCCAGGCGGGGTTTCTCCATCTTACTCTTAAGGACCCGGCCCCCAACCCCTGGCTGAATCTGTTAGCGGAAAAACTAAAAGTACTGGGACTCCCAACCTCTACTCCCTCTGACAACCTGGTTCCATCTCATTTAGTGGCAATCTTGAAGAGATTGAAGGAGTTAGATTGGGCCAGTACGGTTGGGAGGGCCAGACGTATTTGCTCCGGTCTGGTCTTGGGACTCCCCCCACCAGAGAAGCTTCCAGAGTTCTACTCTACGGTTTCAATCTTCTCATATCATCGGGCTCTCCTTTTAGCTCGTTTAAATGCCTTTCCATCCATGGTCATGTTGGCTAGATATACCGGGATACCTTTTCCGGACCATCTCTGCCCATGTAACACGGGCGAAATTGAAACATTGGACCATTTGATGCTCCGCTGTCCTCGCTGGTTTCAAGATAGAGATGCTCTTATTGCTCCAATCCTCACCAGCTTGAACCTCCCTCTACATGCCTGGGTGTTGTCTTTTTTGCTTGGCGACTCAACTAATGGTGCAACCACATCGAATGTTGCCCGCTTTTTGGCCAGAGTGGCTGCTCTTAAGAAGAAAGAACTCTCAACGCCTACCTCTGGCAACTTTTAGTCAGTTTGCTCCGCCTCCAGTTTATTTTAGTTAGGAATTTTACCTATTGGGCTGACGCCTAATTTTTAGCATTGTTAATTTAAGATTGTATTATGCTATGTATTATGCTTCCCATCCTCCCTCGTCTTCCCCTCCCTTCCTTTCTTCCTCCCTTGATCCAAGACTGCGATCATAGACCTAATAATAAATTATTATTGTAACATCAGATGCCAAAACCAGCCACCAGAATGGAAGAAGTATCCTGTAACCAGAAGCAACCAGGAGCGCAAGTCAGTCAGTGTTCCCTCTGCTATGGCATCACTTGCCATGTGGTTTGGCTTTACGTGGGCTTTGAATACCCTACACTGGATTCAATTATTGTTTCGCAGCAAGGCTCACTTTCTTGAGAGATCTGTTCTGCGTAGGTTTTGAGTTCTCTACTATGGATTCACGGATTATCTTTTGAACTAAAGCTTCTCAGCTTCAGCATTTCCCATCTATAAAGTGGATTAATGGTTTTCCAGAATGTGCTCTAAATGCTTAAAGCTAAATGCATAGTTCCTTAATACTATGTGGCATATATTTGTATTATATATTTCACTAAAAGTGTAAACTGCAGTGCTGTCATCTGCTCTTTTCCCTGGAGGGCTGTCTAACTTCTTTCTAGGTATTACCCACTGCCACCAAGTGATCTTGAAGAGTATCTCCTGCTGGAAGGATTTATCGTGTTGCCATTTAAAGGCTCCACCTATTGACCATGTCACCCATTTTGCATGTATTAGAGAAAGTAGGGATGATCTATCACACTTTCATAACTTCTCACTTTGGAGATGTTACGCTCACCCATGACCCCTCCCTGTTACTACTCTTTGGAAAGCATGACTGCATCATGTGTGGTATGAGCACAGAGATCAGGCTTCAAGCATTTGAATTTTAAGGATGTTTAATAAACAAATGAAAAGTACACACACAATCTGTACAAGCATCAGATTAAGCAAGCTTATAAAGTAAGCTTCTAGCCCTAACTCTTGACATACCCTAACAATGCTATTAGTAGACGTTAACGTTTGAGGTTACAGCAGTTTAAAAGTCCTCCATTACCTCTGCTCTTTATTTTAGGAGTTGCTCCCCATTGTCTCTCAACATATGGTCACGAATCGATGGCGTAAAAGCTGGCTCTTTATGGCTTGGCAAGTTGAAGATGCTCCCTGTAAGAGACCCGCAAAAGAGATAAGGAGAGCTTCCCCCCAGTGTGACTCAAGAATTTATAATCTCCCTTTTATGTCCATCCCTTCTCGGGCTCACTCCTTTCTTCCTGAACCAAAAGGGAAATATAAAAACTAGCATTGGCTCCACTAGACTCTGCCTAGGTGTTACATTCTAGCTAAGATGTTAGATAGTTCTTACCTAGGCCATTGTCATTTGCTTGGGAGAGAGATGACTCATCTCCTGTTGTTTTCTCTTTGCCAATCTTTTGCTTGCATTAAACCTTCTGGACCATGTGTAGAGTGTTGGGTTGCTAGCTCTTAGTTGGGAAATTCCTGGAGATTTTTGGGTGGTGCCTAGTGAGGGCAGAGTTTGGGGAAGGGAGTAAGCTCATGTAATGCCATACATCCCACTCTCCAAAGCTGTCATTTTCTTCAGAGGAACTGATCTCTGTAGCCTGCAGATCAGTTGTAATTCCAGGAGGACTCCAGGTCCCACCTGGAGGTTGGCCACCCTAGTAAAGTGCAGCCCCAATTACCCAAATATTGACGTGAATTCTAGGGTGGAAGGCATTTCTCCACATGGCTGAATAGGAATCTGGATTGTGGTAGGTACATCTGTGTTAGCCATTTATCATATATGAATGTATTGCTTTGTGGGGCTTGTAAGCACATGGAATAGCTGTGCACCTTAGATGCAAAGTTTTCTCTTGGTTCCGCCTGTTAGCTCTGCCCGTGGGCGCTTGGACCTCACTTTAATGACCTGGCTTTAGCTGGGTGTTATCCCCTGCCGGATATGTGCCTTTCAAGAGCTGACAACCCTAAATGGCCATTTCAGTTTTCTTGCAAGTTACAAACAAACAAAAACCCTGTTCAATCAGGCTGAGGTCTGAAACTGACTGACACTCGCTGTGAAACTGATCGATAAGTAGGCTCATAGTATTCCAGCTTCGAGGGGAGGGGTTGGATGGGAGGTAAAGACAAGTGGGAGGGAGAAGAGAGAATGGGCATGGGGAGAAAACCCTGAATTGATAAATATGCACAGGACCAGCTTTCGATTTGGGATTGAGGCAGGTTGAGGTAAAATAGCATCCACAAAATGCACGGAAAATGTGAGGGGAGAACAAGGCAACTTCGAAAGGTCAGAAAATAAATGTATAATGCAAACAAAGCCCCAAAGTACTCGGGACTTGATGGCAACAGAAACAACCTGTGCACAAGACCTGAGAGAGAGATCCTGCACCCCAGGTACTGTACCTTCAAAAGTTACAGCTCTGTTTGACTTTTTCTGTCTGTCCACACTCCAAACTGTCCTACAAACTCTCACAAACTCTTGCACCCTTGCATCAGCTAGAATAGTTCACCTTCTTCAAGCACTCATTGAACATCAGAGTCTTCTAAAATTAGCCCCCACTAAGGAAATATCTGGAGCCAGCATGGTGTAGTGGTTAAGAGGGGTGGAATCTAATTTGGAGAAAGGGGTTCAATTCCCCACTCTTCCACATGAAGCCTGTTGGGTGACCTTGGGCCAGTCACAGTTCTCTCCAAACTCTCTTAGCCCACGCAGAGGCAGGCAATGGCAAACAGCCTCTGAACATCTCTTTCCTTGAAAACCCTATTGGGTTGCCATAAGTCAGTTGTGACTGGACAGAACCTCCCCCACCACCAAGGAAATATCAACATCCATTAAGGTATGTCATTTTATCATAGGCCTTGATTCCAGTGATACCTATTCACAAAATTTGGACAGCAATAGCACAACATTATTAACTATATGTTTTCTTTCTCTTCGCAATACTGTTGCTAAGGTCAAATTTGAATTAACTGTCAGTTTGAATTATCTGTCAGATTTAATTGCAGAGGAGCTTGCATAAGGACACCTGGTTTGATCAGGCATCTAACCCCTTGCAAAAAATTTTCCTGTTCTTTGAAATTCCTATAACAAAACTATAGTAAAATCCATAGTTTTGATTACACGTAAAGTGAGAATGTGTAGAGGAAGGTGGGACGGTGCCTCCAGGCCTTCAGTAGAATGTCTGCACAGAATCCTATGCACATTCAAGTGCACATAGCAGGAGTGGGAAAGACTTCTGCTTGAGGCCTCAAAGAGCTGCTGCCAGTACCAGGCTGGATGGACCAGTTCTGACAGCACAGCATCTTAAATGCCAGGCTAGTGATTCAAAATTTCTTTAGCAGGACACATGGCAGGACTCCATGGCTTGCTGTTGGGCACTCTGTGAGCCACAACCTGCACTGATTTTCTCTTTGTCAGATCTCACCACATATGATGTCGCTCGTTCCAGCCTATGAGTTGCTTTTCCTGTGCACAATGGTCTTACCTATTCAGCAATTACTCTTTGCTGCTAAATCATGTCTCCCACCCATCCCAAATGTGACATTTTCAATGAAGGCTCATTAATCATCTACTGGCAAACTTCTCCAGCCCTGTGCAAGCATAGAGACAAGTCATGTCTCTTGAGCTTGTATTTATAGTAACCGATTTTGTTTTGTCCAGCTGATTCACTTTCCATTCTGCCCCCAAGCCATGCCCAGCCTGAAATTAAGAGGAAGCCAGGAAAGTTATTCCTACTTTGAGTAAGTCGTCTGTGCCTGGTCATAATATAAAAGCATGTAATTAAACAGTAATTGGACAGCATTAGCGGAGACATCTGCAGGCCTGAGATGTACAACTTGCTTTCTCCCTGCCCCCGTTGCCATTACTGTTGATGGCCTAAACATGTGACACACTCTAATATTTGCCAAGCATGAGTGTTGTTATGGCAACGATACTAGCACATGACATGCACAGGATGTTGCTTGAAATGCAAAGTCTCGTCTCATGCACACCCTGGCTGATGGAAATTGCATCCCATTTCCATGTTCGTTTCAAAGCATTCCATAAGGGGCCTAACTGGCACTCTTTTCTTAGCTTTAGTGCTTGCTGGAAATTTGGTAGGATTTAGAATTGCTTTACTTTCCCATGGAAAAAGAAGGAAGCAGGTCTTTTTAGGAATGGCAGATAGCTGACTTTCATCAGCAAACTTGAGGAAATCTATGGGCATGCAGGCACATCACACCAGAATTTGCAGGACATGGTCACATTTCTCACAAGTTTGAATTGAAAGGCCCCAGTTCAAATCCCAGATTAGCCATGAACCATAGGCTAGCCATTACCTCTCAGCCTCAGTCTCAGCCCACCTTTGTATTATGGAATATTAATCCTGAGATACCACTCAGGATTGTTGTTCAAATGAAAACAGACTACAGCAATGTGACTGAGACTCAAAGGTCTAGCGCAGCTCAAGTTCATCTTAGGTCGCCACTCTGCATGCCCAAAGGCTTCTGCTAAATCAATGAGTTGGTATAATCAATGTCTGTTGCCTGCATTATATACAAAACAAGGTCAGACGTTCCTCAGCTACTTTAGGATATGTACCACATCCCCAGAGTCCTCTGGTATGGTTTGGGGTGGTGATCCCACATCTTGCTGGAGGTGTTGGAACCCAAAATCAAGGTATATTACAGTCTGAGGATGTCACCATTGTATGTCTTGTATGAACTTAGACCTCAAGTTTTGAGATAGGAACACTGACCCCAACAGCTTCTTGCTACATTGGGAACTTCCAGGCACTTGAAGGATCCCGCATATGAACCTGAACATTAACTGTGCTCCTTGTAACCGTTCCTTTCCTCTTGTGGTGTACTCTTACTCTGCCCATTCCTATGCCTTCTGTATTGTGCTATGTACCTTGTAGAATGGGCTCCCAGAGACAGTGCAGAAGGTTCCAAACTGCTGTGTTAGCAAGGCTTTTCTTGAAGATTTTATGTCAGACAAGGGCTGTCTTGATTCAATGTAAGTAAAAATGAGTAAGGGGTAGTTTCTCTGTTTTTATTGTCTCCTGCTTCTAGTGAGGTTTGTTTTTGTTTTGATTATTACCGACCCTCGGTGAGATTTATCTCTCTTACTTCTTCTTTGGTACACAGCCAGCAGCTGGTTTATTGGGGAATTACCTGCCAAGAGGCAAGCACTCCTAGCTTCCTTTCTGCAGTGCCAATTAAAAGTCTGCCTTGTACCTGCATCTCCTGCTACCCAGCAACTGGTTACCATGGAGATGGCTTACCACACTTGTGCACTTCTAGGGAAAGACCAATTCATCTACTGACCACTTCCCTTCCCATGGCGCCCAGTTCAAATAGTGTGTTGGAACACACTATATGGTACAGAGAAAAACTACCAGCATTTAAAATAATAAAGCATTTATTAAAAGGAAAAAGTCCGCACACATACTCTGTGCAGCAACAGGGTAAGGAAGGCAAAGAAAATTAATAAACACCCATTGTCCCTCAACTCTATTCATGCCCTAGCTGGTCTAATTCTAGGACAGGCTCTTTAACTTAGAAATTGCAGTGTTCTAAAAACTTCGGGCAGTGCTTGGATTTGCAGGCTTTGGTAGACATGGTTCTCGACCTCCACCTCCCTTCAAGAAGTCCAGATAAGGGGTAAAGTCATCCTCTTCATTGCAATAAGAGAAGTAAAACCCTTCCAACAAACATTTTAGTTATTGGCAACAACATGATCATAGGCAATCAAGAGCAGCCCATTTGTGCTGAAGAATTTCCAGGTTATTCACAATCATATTCTTTTGCACGAAGGAAGAACATACATGAGCAGAGACAAGAGACAAAGGCCACATGTTCCTTCTTTGGGGGGGGGGGAAGCATCAGGTTGCTTTGCAAACCAGCCTGATTTTGCCCTTCAACTGATTCTTCCCAGCTCCTCTCTCTTCCTCTTTTCACACTCAAAGCCCAGCCTGTGTCACTGTTTCTCTTGACTGTATTAGGAGATGCAGACAATGAACAGATATGCATTTGTGAAACTCAAACTAGAATTCTGTTGTGCGCATGTTTTCTTTCTTTCTGTCTCTCTCTGTCTGTCTGTTGTTGTGAAACTTCTTTGAGGATCATTTGATTGAAAGTTAGGGTATACATATTTTAAAAAACCAACAAAGCAACAACAGTGCAATCCTAAACCATCTTGTATTCTTCTATTGAATCTGGAAAGGTGTAATTCTGCTTAGGATTGCACTGAAAGTCTTCTCAAGGCATCACCCGCTACTTTTTTCCTCTTTCCCAGATGCTGTCCTTACTTTAAATAAAAAAAGTTGTAATGGACCAAATCCCGTGCATGCACAGACAGGTGTATGCCTTAGGGTAAATAGGTATTATTCAATAAAATTCAGACAGAACTGTGGGTGCTTTCTACATCAAGAAACCTGTCATGCTTGTTTAGGGGCCTTAAGATGCATTGCTACTGTCAGCAAATGCTTAGCTTTGTGAAGCCTGAAAGTTTATCTGCTCCCCCTAGTATATATTAGTTCTCTTATGTATTATCTTTCTCAGCTCCTAAATAAGCACTTAAATTCTTGTTACCCAAATAATTTTATTCCCATGTATATCCTTAGCTTAGACTCATATACTTGAGAGCCAGCTCAATTTAAATTGGTGGTTTAGATCTGGAATGTTAGCCAAATAAATGAAATGCCAGGATTCCAGTTCTGTACCACAGGAACCAATAGATTCCACGATACCTGCCCCCTTATGCAGTTCAGGGGGTTTGGGTCTGAGCAGAACATCTCCCTGTCCCTGCAGCATGATTAAAATTACATTTTCAGTTTTCAAAGTCTCTTTGGTCTACAACACTGACCCTTGTGCTAATCTCATGAAAGCTAATTTTTAAAAATTGGACTTAATGAAATGCTGCACTTGTGGACATTTCCTCCCTCCCCCTGAATTAATACTTTGAATATCAGAATTAGATCTAGAGATGTTTGTGGATGCTAATCATATAGGCTTTTCACCAGATCATTCCAGGGACATAACAGCATCCTCTTACTGTTGCATTGCCCTCTGAGAAACACTAACACACAACAAGGCCTGGGGGGACTTATGCTCGCCCCCCTTGCCCTCTGGCCTATGGAGTTCCTCAAGGTTCCATCTTGTCCCCCATGCTTTTCAATATCTAAATGACCTCCTCTGGGTCTTACCTGGGCCATGTTCATGTGGTTCTTGCATTAATTCCCATTTCAGGCAACTTCTTTTCAACCTAAAGATTGTCTTTGTCACCAGCACTTGGTATCTAAAGTCTCCTGCTCTGTATATAGAAGGTTCCATTTGGCTTCCTTTCTTGTACTCATGGTTGAAAGGGGGGCCGCTGAATATTTTCTTGCAGTATTTCAAACATCTTCAAACACCCTAGAAGAAAGATTAAAAAACAACAACTCAGTGTGCGTAAAAGAACAACTTATGATTTTCAGGCATTTGGGAGTGTCAGTCCCAGGGCTTTTAGGCACCCGGCTGGCAAGCATATAAAAGCTAGGCTCCGCCTCAAAAAGTTTCACATCTCTGAAGCTTTATTTCCACCCACCTTATGCAAGAGTGTGACTCATCCCTCCTAGAAATGTACAGCGTTGGCTCAGATATTATTCCAAAGCTTTGTTGTGCTGAAAGTTTTATGAGGCTGGTACCAAGATTCTTCAAACAACTCTGAGCTGGAACCTTAAACCGCAATCCACAAAAACAAAAAACAAAAAAACACAGAGACCACAGTGATTATCACAACAATAATTTCAATTACAATTATCACAACAATAATTTCAATTACATATTGATTTGTTTGATTGCATTGCTATCAGCAAATCAAACACAATAATGATGTAACTCATATATGACAGGATAATATAAAGTTATGCCCTGGGAGTTAAACTGCTTTATATTTGCAACATAGACATGCTTTCAAAGCTATAAAAATGTGCATGGGGAGAAATCTTCTGTTCTTTTCTTTGCGGGTCAATGTTGTAGGTGGACTAAAGAAATTTGAGCCTTTTGTAAGTGTAGGGTTCTCTCTCTTCCCATTGAATTTTCCCCATGATATAAAATGGGGGTTCTTAAAAGCAGCCCCCCAGACCCCACCTGCAAGTGTCATTGGCAAATCTTGGGTGGATGGGGCACCAAATTCTGGGGGAGGGAGATAGAGAGCATTCAGAATTTTAGGCAGCCTCTTCTTCCCACTTGCAATGGCTTATGACATCAAGCAAAGAAATTTTTTTTATTCTAATCACCCTACATTGAGGATAAGACCCCAACTCTTAGAGTTCTCTTACAGTCTTAAAAAATGTGGCACAACAAATAAGAACCAAACAAATTGAGAAATCAAAACAGGGAGCTGGCTAACGGATATCAAGCACAAAGGTTCCTCTGAATGCATGTCTGAGATATGCATGTTGTATGAATATATGCCTGTTTACTTTGTCTCAGGCCCTGTTTTTTATGTCATTTTGACTTGTTTACTTGTTGGGCGCCTGTTCACTCCCTCAGACCTCTCAGGGCCCACTCCTGGTTGAGCCCTTCCTTCAGACTGAGCAGGGCTTTCTCATACTTTGGCGAAAACTCCAGCAGTATGGAATGTCCTTCCCAAGGATGTCAAGAGATCCACCTCCCATAAGAAATGCTGTCCATCTTTGTTAAGAAATATTAAGGCCATTCTTTTTAGATGGGCATCTTGCAGTTGATTTCATAAGGAGGGCATTGCTTTGCAGGAATGTTGTATAGCTATTTTGTGTGTCTTATTTTATTTGACTATTGCCTGTAGGTCAGTTTGTTTTGTAAACTGCTTGTCTCCTGTGATTGGTAAGATTGTGTACTTGGGGTGATGGTGGTGGATTAAAGGTTAAGAACCACCAAGATATAAAATGAAGATTTCTCTGACTACATTAGATAAATATTTGCTTGCTCAATCTTGCTCAGTTTTCCTCCCTACTACTGCTTTCATGCCTTTTTTAAATGAAGGCCTGTGGTTCCCAGCATGTTCCCCAGCATGGCCCTTTCTTTTTCATCAGGAGAAAAGCTGTTTGGAGCCAACCCACAGACTTGCCCATCCTGTTGCCATTTTTTAAAATGTGGAATTTGAAATAGAAAGTGTGGGTCAGGTTCAGGTGCAGGCGAAGCATTCTGTGTAAAGGCAAACACGTTTTAATCCAGGGACAAAACCCAATCCCTGTAATAAGATCATAAGAAGAGCTTGCTGGATCAGACCAGTGGTCCATCTAGTCCAGCATCCTCTTTCACACAGCAGCCTGCCAGTTGCCCTGGAGGACCAAACATACTGGGCACATAGGCTAAGCCCCTCTCCACTACTGCCTCCTGGCCCTGGTATTTAAAAGTTTGCCTCCTCTGTAGATGGAGCCTTTCTTCAGTCACCATGACTGGTAGCCATTGATGGACCTTTCCTCCCTGAATCTGTCCAGCCCCCCTTTTAAAGCTATCATGGCCTTCCCGGGGTGCTGCAGGACTGTCTGATTTTGGCACCCCAGGTGCCCCCCTAACATCCTAGGGCAATTGCCTAGCCCTGCCTAGAATGTGGGCCACCCTCTGGCTGAGGCCTAGAGTTGGGAAAAGGGAGCCATAACAGGAAGTGCATAACAGGCTGAAAGCTCGCATTGGGGACCGTGAGGCAATGTCACCCGATTCAAATTATTCAAAGTTTGAATGAGTTAATTAGGCCCCAATGAGCCTAATGTTTTATGGATGCTCCATAGGGTTGCTGTGTTCCCACTTCTAGTGGGGGATTCCCCACTTTGACCCCCTGACCCCCAGTACTGCTCAATAGGCCAGCAGGGAGAAAATGAAGAAAAACATTGTTGTGGGCATGATACTTTAGGAATTGGCAGAAACTCTATAGTAAAACCATAGAGTTTCCACTGATTCCCAGAATGGCATGACATCACTTCTGGATTTCCCCCAGAAATGACATAGGGCTATTGTGCCTACAGCACCCTCCATGTCCCCTGTCAGTCTAATGCTCCAATTTCATTTGGAGGCTTCTTTCATTCCATGCAGGGAAAAAGCCACATGTAGGAGCAGCTGTGAACTGGTTTTGTACGGCCACCACATTTGCAGATTACAAGCTATTCTCCCCACCTACTCTCACACAAAACCTGCTTACACCAATGCCATCTGGGTTAGCCTCTTAAAGGAACCATACACAACAGGGAGAAGGGTTCCATGGATAAAGCAAGAATTGATCTGCTGCTCCCCATCCTGTCAATTCCCTCCCCTGCCAAAATTCGCAAGAAGAGAACTCTGTGACACTCCCTTTCTCAGCCTCTGCAACTTGAGACATCATGTGACGGGCTCTCCTGAAGTCATCCTTCTTGATAAGGAGTACTAATAAATGTTGTCTTAAAAGGTGACACCACACTCTTGTTTTCAATGAGATTGAAGGGGCAAAAATGGTTCTGGCAGAAGTGGAGGGATCTGGACTCCATAAATAGCCCACATGAAAAGAGGGAATAGCTGTGCTTTCTTAAAGTTGTGGACACGGAGATGAAACTATGCAGAGTCTGTAGCATGGGCCATTAATGCATGGGCATTTAAAAAAAAATCTCCCTCCTCTTTAGTGCGCCTTTTGGTCATGCGTGCAAAAAATTGAATGCATAAGGCGCGCCAGCATGGAGAGAGAGAAGTGGAGTCCAATCTGCCTCTGGGGGCAAAGGCAGGAAGGAGCGCGTTGCTCTGCCTTCCTCTGGTGGAGGTGAGGGGGAAGCCGGAGGCAAGAGAAGGCGGCAGGATTGGCCAGCCCAACAGCAGCAGCAGCAGGTCCTTTGCCCTCTTCAACCACGTGCCCCTCTCTACCTCTCCTCCCCCACGCCTCCCCCCCCCCAGCACCAGCCGGGAGTTTCAGCCCACCTTACAGGAGCCTACTGCATGGAGCCCCACCGTCTGCCTTAAATTTTCATAAACATTACTCTGAAGGCTTTCCTCTGCCTAGAGGATACATTTCTCCTAACGTAAAAGAACAAAAGAAAGATTGCGGACAATGGAAGATCCACCAATTGCTTCAACTTATTGCCACTCTGGCACTGTCATTGCCTGTCTCAGAATGAAAATATCCCTCCGGTTTCGTCATGGATCACCATCCAATAAGGACACAGCATCTTAGTTAAGGTTTGGCCATGATTCAAAGTTAGTTGCATTTTTCTCCCTAGTCTTGGGGAGTGCCTTAAGGCTGAGAACAAGACAACTCTTATATCATCATTAAGGGAAATGTAGAAGTCAGGAATTCGTGCCAGACAGGAAGAATTTATCTGAGACACTCAGAAAACAGTTTCTTACTCATATAACATTACAGTAATAATCTAATTAGTAGGTGGTTGGTTTCACCTTTGGGGGGGGAAATGGAACTGAATACAGACCCAGAATATGTACATCTGGTCATCGGACGTTTGAGAAGTTCTCTGAGTTATGTAAGGCAGGAACAGTCTGGCTCATCTTTTTTAGGGTGGGGCTGTGCAAACCCTCTTTGCCCTGAAAGAGGACCGGAGCAGTAGAACTGGGTCTGAGCCCAATTCTCCCGCCATAGCCCCAGGCAAAAGGGAAGCAAGCAAATATTCTCTGGCAGCATGAGGCCAGTGAGCAAACGCAGCCTTCAGCCTCTTATAGTTTGGGGGCAGAGCAGTGTCGTCCTGCAGAGTTACATCCACTGATGTGCATTTAGGATTGCATATCTTCATATCTTTTCTGCCAGCTTAAAGGATCCCTTCTACTCCTTCTTTGCTCTCCCACCCTTTTAGGCCACAGGGAACTCCATGCCCAGACATGCCACTTTAAAAACACAGGGCATTATTACTCTTCTGCCACTTGGTAAATAGGTTTGCCAACTATATTTCTGTTAGGCCACCAATGCCTTTACCAGCTGCATGGCATACACCTCATAATCAGAGAAAGCTTCCCTGGCTGAATTTCATAGGCTATTTAAAGTGCAGAAACCTTGTCAGTAAACTATAGCAACTGGATTCCAAAATGTCCAGGTGCATTAAGATCTTAGTTTTTGTTCCAGGCTCAAAATGAGCAATCAATTTCATATCTGCTTATTTCTATAAGAGAGCCACTAAGAGAACAAGTTTGGCACAAAGCTTCTGCATCGTTACTATCTCTGTGGCAGGGAGACACTTAATAGGTGCAGTCTTCCCAGCAGGTTAAATTCCTGCCTGTTAGGTAGCTGTTGAAGACACAGGAGCCTGGTTAGGAAAAAAGAGAGAGCAACCCTATCTGTGTCTTGATATCATAAAGTCTATCCAGTTTATCACCATAATGATGCTTCCTTCTCTGCTTCCTTTCCAGAAGTGTACTGGACTTACCTCTGTGGTCTTGCATTGACATCATTGCCATATATCAATGCAATGAATTTTTCATAGATAGGAAGCCTGAGGTGACTGTTAAAAGCATCCGCTGTAACCTGCGTAACAATCCACAGAGACTGACCCAGTTTCTAAACTCACAATGCAATTATCAAACTGGAGGGAAGATAGAGGAATGCTAATTGCAAAGTAATTATCAAAAATATGTTGTGATAGTAATCACTACTTTACCATCAGACATTAAACATCACTGATGCTTCACACTTCCCAATATCCCAGGGTAGCAAGTTCCACAAAGTGTACATTTCAGATATTAAGTAGTAATTAAATGCTATTTATAAAGAACTTGGAATTGATTGATTTTTACATATTTAGCATCTTGGAGTTAATAGTTGCTATTGCAATCTGAAATGTTTGGCAAGTATCCATTCTCACAGTTCCAGAGTCTTAAGGGCAGGAATTTCCGCTGATTCCTCCCTCACACTGCACACCCCTATTTTGCCCATGTTTTGCTAACTCCAGGAACAAAAATCCAGGAAGAGAGGTGGCCTGCAGAGGGAGGGGGAAGTGAGAATCAAGTTCTGCTTCATGAGGTCTGCAGATGGTTGAATATATGCCTGGTTTTTTTGGGAAGTTTGCAAAAGCCAGAGTTTCAATGGCAAATTACAGTTGGAAAAAACAGTTATTCTTAAAAAGAAATATTAGTTTTAGCACTTTTAAAACTTCTGCACTTTGATGGCTTAATCAAGGGGTGTCAAACATAATGCCCGAGGGCTGGTCTGGTCCCTTGAGAGCTCTTACCCGCAAGCCTGCTGAGGCAGCCACACACACACCACTCTCAATTTGGGCTGGCGAGGCATGGCTTGGCCTGACCAAGTGACATTTATGTCATATCCGGCCCTCGTAACAATTGAATTCGACACCCCTGGGTTACATGATATGACGTGAATAAGTGAAAAACCAAAATGGCAAATAAAGAAATGGTCTAGGGTTAAGTCACTAGAGTAAACCAACATTATAATGGTGGCAATAAGCAATGAAGGGAAACCTGGGGCAGGTTGGGAAAAGAGATCATGCCCCAAGGGGTCATCGTGATGACAGAGTTTCTGAGATGGGCAATCAACACATGTCTATTCCCTCACTATAAATAAGCCCCAGCAAAGCAGGATCCAGAGCATATAGACTCCTAGGCCAGTGTCTTATAGTGGTTGAGAGTGGTGGACTCTAATCTGGAGAACTGGGTTTGATTCCCCACTCCTCCACATGAGTGGCGGACGCTAATCTGGTGGACCAGGTTGGTTTCCCCACTCCTCCACATGAAACCCGCTGGGTGACCTTGGGCTGGTCAGTTCTCTTACAGCTCTCTCAGCCTCACCTACCTCACAAGGTGTCTGTTGTGGGGAGTGGAAGGGAAGGAGATTGTAAGCCAGTTTGATTCTCCTTAAAAGGTAGAGAAAATTGGCATATAAAAACCAACTCTTCTTCTTCTAGGGTTAAGACGGCTATAATCCCTCATTTACTTGCCAGATAATTGTTGACTGCTGTCTAGAATTGCACTTAAGAATTAAAATTTGTGCAGTACTTTCCCCTGATGAAGCAAAGTGCCTACCCTTTATTTGAGTCCAGTAGCACCTTAGAGATTCATGAATTTTTTGGAGTACAGGCTTTCAAGAGTCAAAGGCCTTTTATGCATGGGTTGGATCTCCCTGCTTGGACCTGGGTTCATCGCACATTAAAGTAACCCGGGTTGGGGAAAACTGTATGCATTGGCTTGAATGATCAGGGACGAAACTGTGTGCTAATCGAACCATGAATACAGAAAAACAGTTTCCCAAGCTCAAATCAAGTCCCACCTCTTGTAATTGGCTTACTTCGCAGCGCTCCCCGTGAGAGAAGATTTCCTTCTCCCCAAACCCAACTGCTGCATAAAAAAGCATTTTAAAAATTAAAAAAAACGGAGCTACCTGAAAAAAGGGGAGCGGGGGGAGAAATTCAAGTCTCGTTTTAAAAAAGCCTTTCTTTTGCTCAGAAAGAGCTCTCAGGAAGCAGGAAGCACTTGAATCCCCGCCTCTTTACACACTGCCATGTGATTGGCTGTGAGAGAAGCCAATCTTCTGTTTTCCCCTGTTTAACTATCTGCATGTTGCCTTGATGAGGGGGTTGGAAAAGGGTAGGGCGTGATGGCGTGGGGAAGCTCAACCTGAGAAGGGAGTATGCTCACTTTGTGACTCTGGAATGAGCCAGGATGAACAGTTTAATTCGGGCCAGAAGAGGAAAGGGAAAAGCCGGGTTCGTTTTGCGTTGAAACAGCATTGAGCTTCCAAGGAATGAGATATCGTGCATACTGAAAAATTTGATCCTGGCTGAAATAGGGAATAAAGGAGGTTAAAGCGACCATGCATAAAACACCAAAGATCCCTTCATTGGGTATCTGACAAAGGGAGCCTTTACTCTCAAAAGCTTATACCCCCAAAATCTGGTTGGTCTCTGAGGTGCTACTGGACTCGATTCTAGCTGTTCTACCACAGACCAACATGGGTACCCTCTGAAACACACTCTTTAGGTAACAGGAAATGACCTCCTGTCTGATTCTGGAGGGAGGCTGGGATTTCCCTTTTGAAGTGGTTCCTGCTGCTCTGCCTTATACTGCAGCTTGTTCCACAGACACCAGCAGATCATTTGAGGGTTGCCAACATCTAAATTGCTCCCTCTACCTTTCCCTTTAATATCATTCTGTTCTGCAAACAATTATCAGGTGTTGTTATTAAATGCAGAAATGCTCCCACAGCCCATTTCTGCATATTCAGCCTCTATCAAAGAGAAAGGGAAAAAAATTCCTGGCCAGTTGGTAGCCTTACCTGTGTGCTACCTTGACTCCTATGTGTAGTTGGGAAGCAAGTAAGGGAATCTGCAAAAGCTGATATCTTCACTGCTCACTCCTTGACAGGCATCTTGGCCATGCCTCTGTGCTAGTCAATCATTTGACTTACTCCAGTTTGAATGGCTTAGGGAGCTTCCTTGGCTGGCATGGTTACTCTCCCTTCAGCTTTCATATAGGCAAGAGCTGGGTGTCATTGCAGGGGGTTAGAGCCAGTGCAAAATTTCTGCTTGCACAAGAGCTCTTGACAAGTGAAAACACAAGACAAAAAAGACTGCGGTAGTGACCTGTGCCAAGTCAAACTTATTGTATCCCCATTTGCCTTTCCACTTGTGCAAGATCTTGGGCAACCAGTTTATGGCACTATAACATAAAGGGAGGATCGCACTAGGTGTTGCAAAAGCTCTTGCAAAACTGTACTAAGTGCACTGATGCTTCCGCTTCCACGTATCTGATCCAGGGTCTACAACTTTCACTTTTAGCTTTGAAGCCACCAGTTCAAGACCTGCCATGACATCAGCCAAGTCTGTCTGTATATGTGAAAGAAACAAAGATTTTAGAAACAGATTTAACTGAGTTTTTAAGTACTACCTAGTGTAGATGAGACCACTCCTTTCCTATGTTTGTCTTCCATAAGCAAGTACTCTTAAGTAAAATGTTTTTGCATTTAAATTGATGTTATTTTACTGTAAGGTAAAGTAAGGTAAAGTAAAGGAAATCCTTTACTGTAAGGTAAGGTAAAGGAAATCGTACGTCTAGAAAAATTGTCCAACTAGATACACATGTAAGGGTGGTCTTAGCCATGGGCATCAGGGGCAACTGCTCCAGGCCTTGTCCTTGGCAGGGTCCCATATGCCAATTCCCATCCCCGATGCAGGAGGAAAGAACAGGAAGAGCAGGCTTCTGCCACAGTGTATACCTTCCTCCTCTGAGGCTTGGGCACCATTTTGGTGAAGAAGAAGAAGAAGAAGAAGAAGAAGAGGAGGAGGAGGAGGAGGAGGAGGAGTTGGAGGAGGTGTTGGTTTTTATATGCCAACTTTCTCTACCACTTAAGGGAGACTCAAACCGGCTTACAATCACCTTCCCCTCCCCACAACAGACACCCTGTGAGGTGGGTGGGGCTGAGAGAGTGTGACTAGCCCAAGGTCACCCAGCTGGCTCCATGTGTAGGAGCGGGGAAACAAATCCAGTTCACCAGATTAGCTTCCACCGCTCATGTGGAAGAGTGGGGAATCAAACCCAGTTCTCCAGATCAGAGTCCACCACTCCAAACCACCGCTCTTAACCACTATACCACGCTGGTGTGGTGGTGGTAGTGTGACCCCAACCGTTGGCAGCTGGCACTGTGGCAGCAGCACACACATGCCCCCTTGGCAGCTGGCTTGAGGGCTGCATCTTGCTTGGGCCTGGGGTGGCCCCAACAGGGGGGAGTGGTGCAGGCGTGCAGTGATCCTGGGACCTTATCCTGGACTTTTGCCCTGGGCCCCAGAATTACTATGATCACCCCTGTACATGTGCCCAAAGGAGCTTTGGAATTAAGTTGGTCATGACAGATCCTGGATCATACAGCAAACCCCTTTATCAACCGAATTGTTTCAAAAGCAATTTGTGATATAGGTGTGGGGAGATATCTGCTATGCAAAGGGAAATTTTAAAATCCCACTAAATACTTCCAAAACCCTTGTGTTAACCTAAAGTAGCTATCTCTATCTTGGCCAATAGTTTTAGCTCCCACTTTTATTTTCTGAACTAAATGATGACGTATTCATCTCATTTCTAGGAAAGGTCCCCTTAGGCTTAAACTGGAATTAAATATTCTGCCTTAAATTTACCAGAATTAATAATGTTCAGTATATTTGGAACATGATCCTAAATTTTTTATAGCACGGAGATCGCTAGCCTTGTTATTTCTTGGGCATTGTTTAGAGTGCTATAAAATAGGGAAGACAGCTGCAAAAATTACATTTCTTTCTGCTTCCACTGTAATAATAATAATAAACAACAAAGGATCAAGCAGACCAAAAGACAAGAGAATGCATGATACAAAATAAGAACTGTCATTTTTTAAATAGCTGGTGACTCATCTAGCCAAATACTGAGCCTCCAACAATGGTCAGTACCAGATGATGCAGAGAGAGAACACATTCACAGGCTACAGTGTTGGCAATGGTCAGTCGGCTCAGTGTGGCTGGTCTGGAAGCCAAATTCCTGATGTGTTAAATCCACCAATATCATATTGGACGACAGGGAGGCAGCTGCATTTATTCCTGCAAAATTAGAAGTTAATCCAGGCAACTATGCTGCACATGAGCACCACAATGTCCTGATA
Source organism: Euleptes europaea (assembly GCF_029931775.1). Classification (NCBI taxonomy): domain Eukaryota; kingdom Metazoa; phylum Chordata; class Lepidosauria; order Squamata; family Sphaerodactylidae; genus Euleptes; species Euleptes europaea. The sequence goes on along the minus strand of NC_079316.1, from coordinate 59,554,776 downwards.
CTTCATGCCAGAAAATTGGCCCCAAATTGATCTTATAATTGGGAATCATGGATGAAGCTGTCTGTGTTACTAAGGGTGTTCAGCAAATACATTACGTACATACATACATACATACATACATACATACATACATACAATTGGTATTTTTTGGATCTGGATATATTGGAACCCAAAAATATTGCTATTCCGAGTTTCCTAGGTTCCCATATGCCAATCCCCCTGGTTTCCCCACCCCCCCAGGTTTCAGATATTTTCAGCTCCAATATTCACTATATGGAATCTTTCTGGGGGGCTTGGGGGTGTTTTTGAGGTACTTTTACCAAAATTGCAGGGCAGCTCTGACATCTGTCCTTTAAATAACCCCCAAATTTCAAATGAATTGGACAATGGGGCCCTAAAAAAGGTGCCCCCAGCCATCATCCGTTGTTTCCTCTGGAGGGGGAAAAACGTGACAAATGTAAAATCCAAGAAGCCCCCCGCAGCCATTGAAGCTATTGCTAAGCCCCACCAATGTAACAACTGACAATCTTAAACATGTAACATCTAATAATCTGAAACTATGTAAAATATGTGAACCTCAACATATGTAAAACATGAGAATCTCAAAGTAAAAGGTGAGAATCCACAAAAAAACCATAAACCTGATACAAACCCAACTCCAACAAAGATCAAACTTTTAAAAAACAACAAAAACACTTGAAAGTGACAGAGTCTTACCTAAAGCCATCTAGCAAGCTGATACCAAGCCCCAGGAGACACAGAGGCACAGGGAGAGAGAAAAAAAAGGGGGGGAAACAATCCTGGGATCCTGCAAATGCTGACTCCTGATACTCCTGAATATTCCCAGGATTTTTTGTGACCCTTTTTTTGATATCCTGAAAAATCCTGGATATATTTGGACAAGCCACATATATCAGAAAAATACTTATAAGGTATTTTTCTGATACATTTTTGGCTCAGTTATACCCAAACACACATCCCTAGCTGTTACATTATTCATCACTTTCCTGAGTTTGATCCTGGAGAGAAGACCAAACATGGTGAATGTACACCCCACAGCAATCCAACCACTTTCTGTTCTCCACTAACCTACTTTTATTATCAACCCCTTGATGTGAATGTTTACTTAAAGCAACCTGTATGGAAAGAGAGTTTTAGTCCCATTGTATAGACGGGAGGCTAAAACTGAGAATCTAACGGTTTCTGTCCTCTTTGTTCTACTGTCCCCTTAGAGTGGTTGTTAGAGATGCCAAGGGCTAAGAGTTGATATGGGGTGCCCCAGGAGTTGATCCTCTCACTGATGCTATTTCAAACCTTAGAACAAGAATGTCCAGAGCTTTGCAGTAGGGTGTCATCAATATGACAGCAACTCTCACCACTATATTTCATTTAGGCAGCCAGAGGCTGCTTTCTCAGGTTGCCATGGTCACGTGGGATTTTAAGGGACACAGATCTTCCTTTTAAAAATGCTAATAAGCAGGGCAACTTATTAAGCATTGCCAAAGGGAGGTTGATAGTGATGTCATAACTGCATTATCCTCCAACCTTGCTTAGCCATACTTTTCGAAGTGTCAAAACAAGGCCATAACTGCAGTCACTGGCTCCAGCAGTTTTATATGTTTTAAAGGACCTGATCTCAGAAAGAAAAGCCTTCCATTTGGTACAAAATGCTATTTAGCATTATGACTGGAAGTTGAAGCTAAATGTTGAGTTGGGTCATGGGGATCCATTAACCTCTAGAGAGAGTTCTTCTTCAGGTCACCGTGTCCAAACCATACCAAATGACTCATCAGGGTATCATTTTGCATTGGGAAAGATATGTTGTACTTTAAACGATTAACGTTATTGGAGTCCTTAATTCTAAAGATGGTGAGTGGCAGAGTGTGATAATAATATGCTAAGCTTAGAAGCTCTTTGCTTCCAAATTTAATACTGCTACTTGGGTAGGATTTGTGTCAAGCTATTAATCCCTATGATTAAGAAACCATGTTAGAGGAGATACCTCTAGCAGAGGGCCACTTTGGGAGCATTCCCAGAAAATGGTAACAGGAACTTGCTCATCTTTACTTCCTACGTGTGATTGCTGCAATAGGTCCTTCACCCAGAACTGAATATATGACTCCCCATATGCTGATGGAATTATGCATGCTTTGAGAGTCATGAAAGAAGTATGAAAGAAATAATGGAACATTGGAAGCTGTCACACTATCACTCCTGCTGTGCTTCTTCAACCTGCTTATTATTATTTATAGATTCAATTTGTTTTAATCCTTTCTCCAAGGAGTTCAGGGTCATGTACATGCTCCCCTAACTTCATTTTATCCTCACAACAATGCTCTGGGGATGGGTAGGCTGAGAGTGACTAGTCCAAGTAAACCCAGTGAACTTTATGGCTGAGTGGGAATTTGAACCCTGGACTCCCTAGTAAAAGTCTTACACTCTAACCACTACACAAAGTATGAACGTTTTCAAAATTCTCCAGGCTTGGGTCTTATGGAAGGCCGAATCCTGAGCATTGCAAAGACTGCTGAAACACAAGTACACTCACTAACTTTTAGTATTCAGCATTCTCTACTTATTTATTTAATTTGTTTTAAACACTTCTATGCCACCTTACCTCTTCAGGTGAAAGGCATCTATTAACTAATTAAGGAATTCTGAGGATTCATAATAATCTGTTTCTTTTCAAATGCAGAAAACTTTCAGAATGTACAGACAAAGATCTATTGAGAAGCAGGGGTGTTGTGGAAACACACTCACCATTTGAATTAGCCAGCTTTGTAAGCCAGATTGGTCAGTATTTATGATACCGTGAACCCCTTCTCTCCTTGGAGCAATTTTTCATCTTCTAAAAATAGATTTGGTTTTGCTTTAAACAAACAAACAAACAACATCAAATTGAATGGCCATACAAACAACAAATGAAAAATTTCTCCAGGAAGAATGGGTAAGAGGGACTTGCACTTCTTTTGACCTTCTCTAGTGCTCAGCGCACTGAAGAGAGAGCCTGCCCCCACCCAGGTCAAACCCTCCAAAAAATGTAGAAAGTACTGCAAAATTACAAAATGCACCTGGCTCTACTCTTTGCTGTTTAAGTGTGCTCACTGGAAGCATTGTTCTTAAGGGCCTGGAAAATGCTGAAGCTGAACTCGTTCAGTTTTGTGGACAAAATGATGTAATTGCAGGAAGTCCGATACCTGGGTGTTGTTGCTGGGTGGTTGTTGTTGTTGCTTTACACCGATTATATTCTGAAAATCTCTAGCTTTTCTGTTTTTAATAATACAGATATTTCCTTTCAATCTTCCTCTCCAGCAAGTAAGTAATATAGCATCCTCTCTCCCACTGCTGCTAAGGCTTTGAGGCAGGTAGTGCGGTGTCTCTTTCTTACGGTTGTGTCTATCCTCACATTACAGTTATTTAACACTACCACCATTATAAGTGAGTAGTTGCATTAATGAAATAACTGGCCAGCAGTAGACCACTACTACATTATTTCCCATGGGAAACTATTGGAAACTGAAACAGCATGATTGCCACATCACATGGCAAGCCATTTGTGTACAGCGGTTGTTCATGCAGGTCAGCTGCCTCTAAGAGATTTCTCTCCACATAGTTTCTGCGATTTGAGACAGTGAGAAGACAACAGTGTAGCTAGCACTGGTAGACATAGTGATCCCAAACGCAGTGTGTGTGGGCTGCATGAGGCCCTCTGATATTTTTCATGGTGCCTGCTTGATTTCTCCCCCAATGCAAAGAGTAAATATTGACCTTCTTCACCTCAATGAAGGATGAGGTACTTCAGAAAACCCCAGGAGGCATCACCTTTGGGTATGCAAGGAGCACCCATTCATAAATAGCTGCCCCCATCATAGGAGGATGCTTGGCTAGGAACTTCCCGCCCTTTTGTAGTTGACCCATTTTGTGATTGATCCCATCTCCCATGACAAACATTTTTGGGTGGCGTCCACTATTCTTTCTTAAAATTCCAAAACTGCCCACAGGCTCATCAGCATTGGGTGCCCCCTGACCTACACCTTGAGTTCTTGCATGGAGCAGCCATGGTACCATGCAGTTCAAGCAGCATCCATGTGCCAGACATTTCATAGATACAGCCTTGTCAGTGGTGTGTTGTTGTTTTTTGTATCTGTTATTTAATAATCTGGAATTCTATATATTGTTGTTATTTCCAAACACTAAACTGACATTTACAGGTTATGTAAGAAGGGATGGAGGCTCAGCCAGCAACTACTCTTGTCATCACGGCAACAGCCAAACTCTTGTGACACAGGTCAGAAGGCTAGATCACCAGGAAACTCTACCAGTGGAACTATATTTTGCAACTGATTATTTAAGCAAGTGATTTCCTCCCCCCACCCCATGCTCAAACTGTGTGCTGTTAAGCAAAGACTTTGCTTGGCAAGTCATCCTTATTACATCACCACCATAATATTTATATGGCCTCCACCCCATTCATAGTCATCTCCATACCTATATGTATCTATAATTAGCAAATCTTACCCATCATGTGCACTGAGATCTTGATGAAGCACACACACACAATTTTTTCCTGTTGTCTATTTCCCTCCCTGAGTAATGTGCTATAAATTGTGGACAGGTTGTTATCTGCTAAAGATGTATAAGATTATAAGTCTAAACAATAAGAACTGAGAGACACCTCTACCAGACAAGTCAGGGAGGTCTGAACTTAATAGTTAAGCAAACATTTAAAATGTTCCTGTCTAGGTTTGGTTTAACTCCACAAATACCTGAGATTAAAGGGCAGGCAAAAACATCTGTTCAGATCAATTGCACAAAAGCATGTCCCTTTTTAATGGGACACAATCTTTTGAATAAAAAGGTGAAAGTCTGGAGTAAAAAGTGACAGGATCATGTAATGTAGGGCATACTGTACCAGCGCCCCACACAATATTGCTTTTTGTATAGTATGTCTAGTCTGAATGCATCAGAAATTAAAGGGGATGTTCAAATATTTTGAAGAGGAAAAATGCTATTGGAGGCTTTCCTGTCTTCTTATATTTCCTTCCTTCTTCTACGTTAATGACTTGTATACATCTTGTTCGTAATTTGAATACAGATCCTTGATTGCTGTTCTGTATACTTGGGAAACTAAAAAGGATATATTGATGGGTTGTGCTTTCCTTCTATACGTAATTCTTAATGTGCATTAATATTTGGATAAAGCCAGAAACTGGAGCCATGAATCTGTTGAAAGACAGATCTTTCAACAAGTCTGAAAAAAGCCCTAGGTTTGCAAAACACACACACATACACACAAATACACATGTAGGCTGTACAGTTGTATAGGTATAGTAGTTTGGCTGGTGACAGGGGACAGGTATAGTAGGCTGGCTGGTGGGTGGGAAGGAGAGAAGGAAGCAGGAAAGGGGGAGAGGCTATGTAGGCTTTCAAGGAAGGGAAGGAGGAAATAATGAGGGGGAATGAGATCCCCCCAGTGCTTACAGGTCCCCTGCTTGTGTTTACTAAGGAGCAACAGACTTTATACGTTGCAAAATCTGCTGCAAAGTTTCTCTGTGTTGAGACCAATATTGAGCTGATCACTCCTGATGTTTGCCAGCACCTGCCATATTTGCTTCTTGGTGTCCTTCATGACTTGCCTCTTTCTTTCAAGCTGGAATGTGTTTGTTAAACTGTTGGGAGTCTTTACTGAGAGCAAACATGGAATACTGAAAGACAAACTACATCTAAGGTTGTTCCACAATATGGATCAAGGTCATAGTATTGGGGAAGGGGTGGTTCATTCTTCCCCCCTGATCTATTTCCCGTTTCAAAAATCCCCCACTGAGATACCCTCAACTGTCATAAGGAAAAAGACAGGTAACTCTATCAGGCCTGCCTTTTTGTTTACCAGGGCTCACAGTTGCTGAGGCAGGGCATATTCAAAACATAAAAAATATGCAAAATGAAGAACTGAATCTTAGGAATTTTCCTTTTAGCTGTCATTCCCATTTCCTTCATAAACAAGATACAATGTATGTTCTAAACTGAATGTGTTTAAACATTCCTGTGTTTTAAATGAAACAGATTTAAACAATTTATAAGGTCAAGTAATATGAGGATCATAAAAATGAAAGCAACTTGCAAGTTGGCGCCGGATGAACGTTATCAAGAAAAATCATTATAAATGTCACAGGAAGGAAGAGAGGAAGGAAGAGTTCGTAAAACTCACATGTCATTAAATATATCTCAGAGGTTAATAACAAATTCATGCAGTTTTTATTTGCAAAAGTATCCTTCTGAAATAAGAAAGAAATGACAATTCTGATGGCAACAACAATGAGAACATGTCACTTTATGAAAAGCTTCCAAAGTCCGGATTCTCTGATTCACACAGGATTAGTCTGCCTTTCACGCATCCAGCAAAATGACATGTTGCGTGTGCAGGTGACAATGGCTTTTCTCCTTCTCCTTGTGCATGGCCGTTGATGCACGGGAGGTTTTGCCTTGGGTTTGCTGCTCTGTAGATGCACATTACAGATACCGTGGACCTCCAAAAAAAAAAAAAATCAGTGGGTTTTAGATCAAATCAAGCCTGAACTGACCCTAGAAGCTAAAATGACTAAATTGAGGCTGTCGAATTTTGGTCACATCATGAGACGACAAGAGTCACTGGAAAAGACAGTCATGCTAGGAAAAGCTGAAGGTAGCAGGAAAAGAGGAAGACCCAGCAAGAGATGGATGGACTCTATAAAGGAAGCCTCGGCCCTTGGTTTGCAAGATCTGAGAAAGGCTGTTAAGGATAGGACACTTTGGAGGACATTGATTCATAGGGTCACCATGAGTCGAACGACTTGACGGCACTTAACACACACACACACACACACACACATGCACATTTCCCCCCATCCAAATTCTCAAAACTCTGCAGGGGGGCTTAATTTTGAGTTTGGAGGACGCGCATGGGGGAAGATGTGCATCTACGGAGCGGCAAAGTTTAAGTTTAAGAAATTTGGCTCTCAAAAGAAATCTCAATCGTTGTACTGTTGATATTTGGCTCTGTTGACTAATGAGTTTGCTGACCACTGCTCTAGGCTGATTGTGCATTGAGCAGGGGGTTGGACTAGATGGCATGTATGGCCCCTCCTAACTCTATGATTCTATGATTGTATTCAATTATTAGTATCCCATCTGTGAAGGCAAACTATAATTCTCTCAATCCATTGCCTACATCACATAATTTCAGAGAGTAGCCATGTTGGTCTGCAGTAGAACAGTGAGATTTGAGTCACGTGGTACATTAGAGACCAACAAGATTTTTGGTGTATAAAGTTTTGAGAGTCAATACTCCCTTCATCAAATGCCAATGAAGGGAGCTTTGACTTTCAAAAGCTTATGCCCCAAAAATCTTGTTGGTCTCTAAGGTGGTAGCGGACTTGAATCTAGCTGTACTATCTGTACTGACATCAGAATTTTCAGTCCAACTATGGAGGCCTCCTGATGGCTAGATGGAATGATCCTTCCCTTCCCCCTTTCATGCTCTCTCTCTCTCTCTTGTTTCTTCCCTTACAGTATGATCCACTGAAGGTCCCCTTCCCCTCTTACCTTTACAAAACCAACCAAACAAAACCAGCCCTGGGCCTCCTAGGAACTTGTTAAGTTGCTACAAAGACAAACAGGAATGACTGAATTTGAAAAGCTGACAGCCTGAGCAGCTTCATGATGCTACCTGACAGCCCGGATGGTGGGGGGGGGGGACATCGCCTCTACTGGGAAATCCTGGGGGTGAGCCCTGCTGCCCCCTGTAGTTTATGCTCCTGATTGTATGGACTTTGGGTCCAGTATATATGGGCTATATATCTTGCTAATCTGGCCTTTTTCACCCGTTTGGCCTCTTTCCAAGCTGCTCTAACAAAGCATTGAAATATTCATTATTTATGAAGGATGAAATAAACTAGACTAATGGTGCAATTCTGAGCAGAGTTACACCTTTCCAAATTAGTTGAAGTCAGTGGGTAAGGAAGAACACAACTCTGTTTACGATTAAATTGTAATCCTCTGAAATACATCTACTTTACTTTTTAAAAAGGTATGGAGGATTCTTAAGTAGAGCTCTCACTGAACATTTTAAAAACATAATACTTTTTTTCTCAAGTGGTAGCTGGAGCAAAAAAAAAAAAAGCTTTGACCAAGCATCCTTGTAACTAATATCTATTGCAGGTGGCAACAGTTTGCTCAATGTGTAAGGAGAAATTTCCCAGCAGACTATCCATATGTGCACTTTTAATTGAGTCACCTTCCCAGAGAACTGTCTGCTACTAATTAGAATCCCTCTGGCTAGAAAAGCAGCTGAGTTTTCTGAGCAAACTCTGCATTCATAAAGAAAACTATATGGGACACAAGTAATGGTTAGATTTTTCCACTGAGGAAAAATCAGTGCTCCTCATATACAGCACATAGAACCATGAGTAGTCACCATTAGAGCAGATTTAGAAGGCAAAAACCATATTTAACAAACTATTCTAATAACATACAGCTTCAAAATTATGGATATCTTAGGAATGACTCCGGAAGTTCCCTTCTGACTATCAGCTACTCAAAACCACTACAGTTGTTTTGTGTGTTTCCAGGCAACCATAAATACTTTCAGATAATCCCAAAGGCTTTCCAGTTAGTGCTTTTCCACAGAAGATCTAGAAATAGTTTCTAGAAGAACATCTGTTCATAATATCCCTCTGTTATGAACTAAGTTGGCACTAATGTTATGATTAAAGTCTATGAATTGGCCTGTAGAAGACCAGTCAGGATTTCACCTATTTTATTTTAATGTATTTTATTTTTAAAAACATTATCTCACCTTCTGTGTAAATTCAAGGCAGCTTACAAAAATTATCATATTCAAAACATGCATCATTCTAAACTGATGTAAAAGAAAGATTAAAAGATAATACAAAGCTTCTCAAAGAACATTCAAGAAAAAACCTGTTAAAATGGTACTGTCTTATAGGCCTTTTGAAAAACTGGCGGAGGATAACACCTTGTGCACCATCCCCAGAAGCCTATTTCATTATACTGGTGCAGTATGACAGAAAATGCACAGGCAATGGATGTTTTCTACAGGCAATGAAGGAATAAGAAGCAGGGACTACTGCAAAGAGCATCACTAGAGAACAGGTTTATAAAGGGAGGGGTGGCCTATCATAAATATGTGTCTCAGGTAATGAAGGGCTATATGTAGGGTTGCCTACCTCCAGGTGATGGCTGGAGATCTCCCACTATTACAACTGATCTCCAGTTGATACAGATCAGTTCCCCTGGAGAAAATGGCTGCTTTGGCCATTGGACTCTATGGCATTGAAGTCCCTCCCCTTTCCAAACCCCACCCTCCTCAGGCTCCACCTCCCAAATCTCCAGGTAATTCCCAACCCGGAGCTGGCAACCCTAGCTATATGAGGTGCCAAATATCGGTTCCTGACATTACATCCCTATTTTGCCAATGCTCAGTGGCTCTCTGTTCTCACACCCCTCCAACTCATCACAGCTCAGCAGCAGTCACATTCTGCAGCTGTCAAGGGATGAGGAAATCATGAATAAGGCTCTGCTTGTGCTGAAGTCTACCTGTATTGGTTTTTCCGCATTCTACCACAAGAATGACTGTTTGAGCTTCTGCCAGAAGCCATTCTGCCCTGAGCTATTCACTTTGCAAGACAATTCTTGTTTCTAAATAGTTGAGATAGTTCACACTATTTCATTGATGGCTATTTAAGGTCGTTGTATGGATTCATTATACTTGGTGCTCTAAGTTTTCAAGTAAACTCCCCTGTGGATCTCCATAGGATGAAAAAAGCAGGATATACATATTTTAAATATATACAATGTTTTTTTAAAAAAAGTCACAGACTCATTCATCAATTAATTCTTTCTTGAATTTATATCCCGCCTTTCTGTCATAGGATAATACTCAAGGTAGATCAACAAAAAGAATTAACTACAAGAGATAAACAGTTTAAAAACAACTATAAATAGATCAAAAAAACTGTAATCTAAAAACATCTAGCTCTGTCAACAATATCACCAAACACAACTAAAATAGTATTAGCCACTACTAATAATCAAGATTAGTTTTTTTAAAAAAGAAGTTAAAAATGATCCCATCGTGATTAGAAACAGATGGCTTTTTAAAAGAGAAGATTCATTTCGTAACTATTAGTAAGAAACAAACTGCAATTTCATTTTAGTGCAGGATTTCCTAACTGCCTTGACATTATTTCTACGGAAGCCGTGCTCCATCCACCCACTTAGCACAGGAAATATCCTCAGCATGTAATTCTATCCTTCTACTGTATTTCTTTATGCAGATGGAGTCCCAATTTTGTGTGCCTAGGGGGAAAGGAAGAAGATAAAGGACTATCAAAGAATTTTAAAGGAAAATTAAAGTATTTTCTTTCATTCCCTTCTTATTTTAAAGTCCTTATCAATGCATATGGAACATGAATATGCTTTGTTGATTGCCTTACACTTTGTAATCTGCCTTGAATCTCGGTGAGACTATAAATAACATTAATAAAAGTAATAAAAATTGATGAGGCAGAGAGTATGGCACAAACTTTCACGTTTAAAAGGACTGTTATTCTATATACACGTAGCTACTACTAGTATCATAATAGTACCAGACACAAGTGTGACAGAAAACCATAAGAAGATGTAGTCTGCATTAGTGACCACAGAGAGTGCTTTCTATTTGTTCATATAACCAAGAATGTGATATGCTACATCAAGCAATATCTTTTTTTGATTCCACACCTGTTGAGTTTTGTATATTTTCCTACCTGGGGCAAACAGAAACTCACTGTTGCCATTTCAACATTAGGAAGAGAGGTTTACTGGTGGGAGGTCTCCCACCATTGTGGGAGGCCTGGCAGCCCTAGCCACTGGCATCTGGCCCCACCAGATCATGCAACAATCATATTTTGAGTACAGAGTTTGTATCTGTATATGCATAGGCTGTATATACAATTGTGGATATCGCATGGTCTGTCACCCCACTCCATCTTCCCCCTCAAATATTGATTGCACCTGGATTTCAGTCATCTGCATATGATCAAAACATCAAGCCAAATGTTATGAGTCATTGTTACATTAAACAGCAGAATTGTGCACTAAAATAGTTCTGGTTATTCTGTGTACTTTACTGGTCACCTTTTGTTTTTCAGTTTTCTTTCAAGGAACACTTATTTTTGCAGATCAGATAGAGTCTTACTGGCAACAATATTATTCCGCTCCCCCCTTTTCTCCCCCCCATCCCCCTTTTTTGGCAAGTGGCACATCTGGTTCTAAATCCAATTGTTTCACTGACTGACAGTTGGCGGAACTTCACGGCTGATTTTCATGACAAAGAAACTTTTGTTTGGTGTTCCTCTCCAGTTAACAGATGAGAAGCAGTGACACGCAGAAAAGCACAATGGAGGAGCACAGCAGAACGATTCCCAGGGTTATTCTCTTTGTTGCCACTGTGTTGCTAAAATAAGCTTTGCCTCAAAAAAAAAATTACTGATGCTTTTTCTGTGCATGTTCACAGAATATTTTATTTATTCAATTGCTCTGAGCATCTAGCATTGACAGGATGCAACACACAGCTGTGGAGAGCATTAGTGTGATGTATCATATACTTCTAAGTCATACCTTTCATCCAAGGAATTTGAGGCACCAGAAGCAGCGGGCCTGTAAGACCTCAGACCCACCCACCCAGCATTGGTATATAATCCGAATGACGCAGTGAGGGTAATATCATTACACAGATTTAAACATAGGAATGTGGTCACAGGAACACAGGAAGGCTGCTCACAGGCATCAGGGGTTAGTTGTTGTGGGTAAGGGTTTCAAATTCATCCAGTTCATACCTGCACAGTAGTTCTTCTGGCAATTCTAAGAGTGTTGCTTCTGTTTCTATGACTCATATATGATGCCTGCCTTATTAACAAGGGGTTAATTCATCCTTCTCTTCTTTCCCCCATCTGCCTTCACACTCCCACTTATGGCTCTCTGGGAAGCAGGAACTCCTTTTGATCTGGCTTTCTATTGCATTTGAAAGACTACGTATCTTTGCGGCAACATGCTGTGGGTGTGTTTACATTTTATCTGCGCTGTTATGCTCATTGGTTCTTAGGGGTGCTAGTCAGAAGCCGAGAGAGAGGAACATTTAGGTTCTAAAGCCATAATCAGGGTTCTGATACCAGTGGTAACTTGTTCCCTGGCTCACACATATAGCTCTTCTCTGAGAACTTGTCTGAGAATTTTTACGGCATGATAAATTACTCAACTATTTTGAATATGGATTCTTAAAGAGAAAGGTATCCCGTAAGGAAATGATTTCAAATGATCACAACAGAAGAATTTGTCTATCAATATATTCTCTTCTTTTTCTGTTGTTAAAAAAATACTCTGGTACTTATATATAAGGTTGTGTCAGTTTCAACCAGTTTCCCCTTCCCTCTTTAGATCCCCACTAGGCTGTTCTTGAGGGTCCACTAACCAGCAGGAACAACATTTGGAGGTCTCAGTAGGCTGCAGAAGAAGCGGGGGGTGGGCGGTCACTGCTGTCCCCTGTTAAGAAAAGGGTACTTATTTTTTCTTTATGGTGGTTGGATACAGGCCATTATCTCATAATCCTTAGAACAACACTGTAAAGTGGTGGTGGAAAGTGTCATCAAGTTGCAGCCAACCTATGGGAACCCCATAGGGTTGTCAAGGCAAGGGAAGAACAGAGGTGTTTCCCATTGCCTACCTCTGCATTGTAACCCTGGACTTCTTTGGTGGTCCCCCATCCAAGTACTAACTGCTCAGCTTCAGAAATCTGACTAGATGGGGTTAGCTTCAGCCATCCAGGTAGATCATTTATTTTATTTATTTTATTCATATTGCTATGATTGTCCCAAAGAATAAGAATGAAAAGTGTGCTTGATCCCACACAGTCTTTGTAAGTGCCGTTCACATGACTGACTGAATTTAGAATTAGGATATAGATAGATAGAGCTGCCAACTCCTGACTGGGAAATTCCTGGAGATCTGAGGGTAGAGCCTTGGGAAGGCAGGGTTTGGGGAAGGGAGGGACCTCATCAGAGTATAATGCCATAGAGCCCACCTTCCAATTCAGCCATTTTCTCCAGGGGAGCTGAATTTTGTTGTCTGGAGATCAGTTGTAATTCTGGAGGATCTACAGGCTGCAGGCTGGCAACCCTATAAGATAGGCCATGTGGCGACATTGATAGAAAGGATGTGAGTTGGAGGGAAAGTCCTATAATTCTGATGGAATTCAAGATCTTTCTGAATCTGAAGAAAGGAAAGGGCTAAGTTTTTAATAGGAAAAGAGATGTGAAAGAACAGAGGAGAAATAAATTCCACAAAGGCAGTCATAGGGTAGCAGTAGTAGCAAAGAAGCCCCTATGGCTCTTTTAAAGATAAACTGAGTTATTGTGGCTCAAAATTCCATGGAGCAGAGCCCATCTGGGCAGTGATGTTGATTTTGTATGAATTTGTCAGCCACTTTGACAGAAGTTCCCTTTCCACCCCATTTGGCTTTTAACAAGTACCACACTGCTTGTCTGTGTAGGAGCTTCAAAGCTGAAAATTCACTCATCTGGAATCATAAGGGCATCCTGAGGTGGCAGAGAGTGTACTTGACCTTTCAGGAAGGGCTCATACTGCTGACTTCTCCCTTTTAAAAATCAGACTAATGGAATCTCCAGTGCAGTTATGGTAGTCTGCACAGCATGAGACAGGATGGGTAGAAACGGAAGGGAAGGGAAACTCTTGTTCATTACATTTATTAGGCTTGTATTTTTAAATGATTCCTCTTCCAGAGAAGCCACAGAGATGCTTCTTTTTATGTTGCATAAGACATAACCTCCTCATCCTGGCAACCCGTTATTGGATCAATGAGCTTAATCCTGTCATTCTCATAGTGTCAGATTGGCTTCCCTTAAGGAAATAAGAACAGTATCAGAGGAAGCAGGAGATCCCTCTGATGCATCCTGCTATGTGTATTAGGGAAGTGTAACATAGTCCAGGAAGCTAAGCAGGGTCAGCCCTGGTTAGTATTTGGATGGGAGACCACCAAGGAAGTCCAGGGTTGCTGTGCAGAGGAAGTCACTGGCAAACCACTTCTGTTAGTCTCTTGCCCTGAAAACCCCAAAAAAGGAGTCGCCATAAGTCAGCTGCAACTTGACAGCACTTTACACACACACAACATAGTCCAGTACGGTTGCCAGGTCCCTCTTCGCCACCAGCAGGAGATTTTTGGGGCAGAGCCTGAGGAGGGTGGGGTTTGGAGACAGACGGGACTTCAATGCCATAGAGTCCAATGGCCAAAGTGGCCATTTTTGCCAGGTGAACTGATCTCTATCAGCTGGAGATAAGTTGTAATAGCAGGAGATCTCCGGCTAGTACCTGGAGGTTGTCAACCCTATAGTCCAGGCAGCCGAAATTGTACTTATTGGGCAGAGAGCGTGTGTGTATGTCAAGATACAACTTATCCCAGTGATTTCACCCCATTACCAACTGGAAGAACACTCTCGGTAGAAGTTGTTCCACAACTCAGTGTGCAGCCATCACATTGACATTGGAGACTTGCTAGTGCACCGGCCTACGACCTTCAAGTTCCATAGAAATTTCCATCAGAATCTAGAGATACTCTGAAAAACTATGCCCCCCTCACCAAAGCCCTTCTAAACAAGCCATCATGGGGAAGGAGAAGAGAGTGTTCTTAGCAGGGATCATTGAAGAGATGAAGCTCTGTCCTTATCAGCCCCTTCACAATGGGGATCAGTATGCCCATCCTCACCCAGGGCCAGTTCAACAGTCTAAGCCCAGGTGCTTTCCTTGCCCCAAAGATCAACATTGTAATAGCACTAGTCCTGGGCCTAAGGAAGGGGAAAGTACTGTACAAAAGAGAAGAGGCCAAAGTCCACTTTTGCTGAGCTAAACTGTTGCTCTGCTTCTTGTTGTCTTGTGAGGACAGGAGAAGGTTGTTAGCTCGTCCTCTTCCGTCTTTATTTTATTCTCTGTTTATTAAAATATTTATATATTACTTTTCTAGATTCATATTTATCCCACACTGCTAAAATAATTGATGATAAAAACAAAAAACGTCATTATGATAAAACAATGCATTCTCGCTAAAACCATAACTAGAGCTCTTCTGCGAGAGCGGTGTAGTGGTTAGAGTGTCGCACTAGGATCTCGGAGACCCAAGCGCAAATCCCCACTCTGCCATGGAAGCTTGCTGGGTGACCTAGGGCCAGTCACATGGTGTCAGCCTAACCTACCTCACAGGGCTGCTGTGAGATTAAAATGGAGGAGAGGAGAATGACATAAGCTGCTTCGAGTTCCCATGAGAAGAACGGAGGGTTTAAATGAAGAACATGGGGGAAAAACTGGATTTCTGAGGTAAGACTGACAGAGCTTAGGGTTGCCAGCTATAACTTGGAAAATTCCTGGAGATTTGGAAGCAGAGCCAGGGGAGGGCGAGGTTGGGGAAAGAAGGGACCTCAGCAGAGTATAGTGCCATAGAGTTCACCCTCCAAAGCAGCCATTTTCTCCAGGGGAAATGATCTCTATAGTCTGGAGATCATTTGAAGTTGGCAACCCTAACGGGGCTGCTGTGCCTGCCTCCCCGCAGTTATACCACTCCTTCTGGAGATGAGGCTGATACCATCTCTTCAGAAATCTGAAAACCTTTCTCTTCTTAAAGACTCTTGAGTTGATTTATTAATAGCCCAACAAAGTTCTTTTATCGTGTTTTTTATTGTTTCATGTTGTTTAAAATGTTTTAAATTGTTGTGAATTGCCTTGGGCACGCTAGATAGAGTTAAAAGGCAGTATACAACTTAACTAACTATATAAAATAAAAATATCACTATAATGGCAGAGCAGAAAATAGAACCAAAATACCATCAGACTTAAAACACCGACCAAGTGAAGCAGAAAAATTACAAAAGAATATTGCTTGGCTCCTAAATGCTATTGACTAAGGTATCAGGTGGGCCTACCTGGGAACAGCATTCCACAAATGAAAAGCCCCTTTCTGTGGTTTTTGTGCTGGAAGAACCACTTTTTTTTTCCAAACAAACAACTGCTGAACTAATTAAAGTGCCTTGGTTATGTGAACTGAGTGGGATCATGAAACATTAAACTAGCTATAATGTTGAACACTGTTTATTGCTGAAACATATAGTATTGACTATATGCTAGATACTTTATGGAGTTGCCAATTATTATTTTATTAATGCACAGCCAAACTGCTCATATTTATGAAGCAATTTATTTCTACAAGAGAAAATGTTGTGGCTGCAATTGTTGGTGCAGTTGCGGTGGGGGGGAGCTGTCTACCATCCCTGACATCATAATTCCTATACCAAGATAGTTACTTGTTTCCCCTACCATCCACCCTACAAGATTCCTGTCAGTCAGCTTCCAATATGATGCACCCTTTACAGGAGAGGCAGGTCCATAGAGTTGCCAGCTCCTTGTTTGGGATGGAGCTTGGGGAGAGTGGTGTTTGGGGAGAGGATGGAGCTCAGTTAGGGCTGCCAGCTCTGGGTTGGGAAATATCTGCAGATTTGGGGGGTGGAGCCTAAGGAGGGCGATGTTTGGGGAGGGAGGGACTGATTTCTGTTGCCTGGAGATCAATTGTAATCTCAGGAGATCTCCAGCTACCACCTGGAGGCTGGCATCTCTAAGCTCAGCAGGGATGTGATGCCATAAAGTCCACCCTCCAGAGCTGTAATTTTCTCCCTGGAAAATGGTCTCTGTAGTCTGGAAATCAGTTATAATTCTACGAGAACACCAAGACCCACCTGGAGGTTGGCAACCCAAGCAGGCCCACCATACCAGAAACTACCAGATGTAGAGTGTGGCATAGTTATTTTTATTTCATTTAAAACATTTCTGTGCCAAGTTTCCCCCAAACAGCATCCCCAAGATGGCAAATATCAAAACATTTCAACATTAAAACAGTATTTAAAATAAAGTATATATAGAATAGTCCAATAAAAACATATAAACACGTAATTCCAAAACCAGGGAGGAGGGCCAGTAAGATTTATTGGGGGTATATCAACCAAAAAGGTTTTCGACCACTGGCAGAAGACCATGAAAGAAGGAAAAAGATGATTTATTTTATTTTATTGTATTTATATCCCACCCTCATTCCCGGCAAGCCTAGAGAGGGAGTTGTAAAGTTTTGGTGCTATGACTGAGAAGGAATGGATTGCCACCCTTCTCAGATGGTGGGATCATCCAAAACAGGGCCTCTGAAGATAAACTGGAGAGAGCAAGTAGGTACATATAGGAGAAGGCTGTCCTTAAAGTACTGTACCAACTGTATCTTCCAAACAGTCTTCAAGAGCAGCCCCACATAGAGAGCATTGCAGTAATCTAATCTAGATGTTACCAGGGCATGCACCAATTGCGAGATCTTTCCTGCCCAAGAATGGCTGCAGATGGCTCTCCAGCCAAAGCCGGTTAAATACACCCCTGGTCACCTCTGCCATCTGTTTGTTAACAGGAGGCCTGGGTCCAGCATCACCCCAAGCTACAAACCTGCTTCTTTAGTGGGAGTGTAACCCCATCCAGAACAGGAGACGTTCCATATACTGGGTTAGACCTTCCCCCACCAGTAGCACCTCTGTTTTCTTGGGATTAAATTTCAGCTTGCTAGCTCATCTATCCCAAAACTGCCTCCAGCCATGGGTTCACGGTTTCCACAGCCTCCCTGAAATCTTCTGGAAGTGTGAGATAGAGCTAAGTGTCATCTCCATATTGGTAGCAACTCAGCCCAAAACAGTATGAAGAAAGAGTGGAAAGGAAACAGAGAGAAATAGAGCAGGACTGTCACTATTATGTGTGCTGATTTGTAATAGTTCTCTAACCTTGAAACATTGAGAAACTCTGTGCTTAAAAAAAATCCATCCCATGTGATCATAAAACACCGAAATAAAAGCTGACTGAATAAATATGATGTAGTCTCTCTGCTCAAAAACTGACACATGCACACAAAATCTCTCATGAATTTTATTTCTAGTTGCAAATTTGTTTTAGCTCAAGGCTGATGTTTGTATCAGTTCTTTTGAACTCCGTACAAGGTCAAAATCAAGGTCAAGACATTAGGTGAAAGTTCTAGGGAAATACACAAATACCATGTTGTTAAAGATAACAGATGTCACAGTGGGAGTGACAGATCACATACCGTGGCAGATTTGCACAACGAAGCATGACATCTAGAAAGGTTCCACATTGGACTCTATTGCTTCATTCAGCATATGATAGAATGAGCCACTGCAATTTCAAAACACAGAAAGGAGAAAAGGAACTTCTGAAGATTAGAAAGGGTAAGTTGAGTAAAGTGGGGCAGACCTAGAATGATACAAAGAGTAGTACAAGTCTGGGGCTCTTTGCAGGGTATCCGATGCCCAAGGAAGGCTGTAAATCAATGACAATTAAATCCTTTTTTAAGCTTCAGAGATGCAAGACCTGCATACATGAATAGGAGGAGGGTTGCTCAGGACAGTGCCACTGATGTTTTGGAAGGAGACTTTTAGTCACCTCCGTACCGAACAAAAGATAAGGAGAGAGATGATGATGAGAGATCTCAGAATCCAGCAATGGGATGTGGTGCTCTGAAGATGCCTACAGTAGAATAAAGTGATATCAGATTGATAACACTGATACTGCAGACAGTTATTTGTATGCACATGAACACACATGAAGCTACCTTATACTGAATCAGACCCTCAGTCCATCAAAGTCAGTATTGTCTACTCAGACTGGCAGTGGCTCTCCAGGGTCTCAGGCAAAGATCTTTCACATCACCTACTTGCCTAGTCCCTTCAACTGGAGATGCCAGGGATTGAACCTGGGACCTTCTGAATGCCAAGCCAATGCTCTGCCACTGAACCACAGCCCCTCCCCACTCTTCTGCATGGTGAATTCCTACATGAACATTGAAATCTCCCTTTGGGGGCACTTTCTCCAGAAATGCTTGCAACAGTTTTTGAACAGCTTTCACTATGATGTCATTCCATGCTTCATGAGGCATGACAGCATCTTTGCACTCTTAAAATTACTTCACCCACTATTTTCTAGTGTGAGAAAGGCCATGTTTCAAACACAGTGCTCACTTCTTATGTTTTCTATGGCAAAGATAGCAATCTCTAGTGAAGATGACATCTATTCAGATGAGCATACACCCATCAGATTACTCCAGTCAAATAGCCACATTTCTAATGGTAGTATTTGAATTAAGATATGATTTCCTCATGGTACATACATGCTAACATTAATAATATTTTTAAATGGTAATGGCCCTGACCTGGCTAGCCTGATCTCATCAGATCTCAGAAGCTAAGCAGGGTTGACCCTGGCTAGTTTTTGGAAGTGAGACCTCCAAGGAATACAAGGGCCGTGATGTGGAGGCAGGCAGTAGAAACCACCTCCAAAGTCTCTTGCCTTGAAAACCCTACCGGCAGTGGCAGACCTATATTTTTGGGACCCTGAAGCTTGAACTGTTATGGGAGCCCCTTCACAACCAGCACCAAGGTCTGGGTAACCGCTGTTATCTTCTTCAGTGGGGTTGTTCTATGGCAGATGTATTGGTTCATTCTCTAATAGAGAGGTAGAAGGTCATCAGAGGGGGGCTTGTTAGGATAAAGAGGTGAAAATCTGTTTTTTGGTGTTAAAATGCACAAGCAAGATGAGTGCAGCCTGAATTGAGAATTCAGATGTCTTTTTATGGTTCTGATTAGCTCTAGCCTAAGGGCTGAGCTATAGCTATTTGGACAGTAGGCAGGAGAAACCCCGCCGAGCTTGGGGTTCTCCGAGGCTCCTAAAACTGAATGCGCCATTGGTCACTAGGGGTCGTTTCCCACCCCCAATCACAGGGCGGGGGGAGTGGCCGCACGCGGCCAGAGGGGCATATAAGCGGGGGTCAGTCCACTGTATTGCAGTTCTGTTCTCATTCTCAATAAAGCGGTTGTTGTTGGAACTCCGTCTCCGACCTCGCGTGTCCTCCCCCACGCAGACTTAACAGTGGCGACGAGGATGAACTATTAAGCCATGCACCAACAAAGGATTCCATCTGCCAAAATGTAGGCAATGAATAGGCTCTTGCAAGCTCAGAGAGCCCATTACAGCTGGGGGTTCAGGCGCTGCAAGCCCCTGAGAAAATTTTGAAATTTGACCAATTACACGGACATTTTGAGGCCATATGAGATGGGTATTGGAGCATATTCTAAGGACAAGTACTTCAACCCATTGGTTTATGATTCTATCAGTAAAACAGCCTTATTTTAATAACAAACACTTTAAAAAAACTCAATCGCATTTGTTGAAAAATTCACTCAATTAAAAAAAATTGCTTCAGGGCCCCTCTGGGATTAGGGGCCCTGAAGTTTAAGTTTCATTAGTTTCATAGTAGATTCACCACTGCCTACAGGGTTGCCATAAGTCAGCTGTGACTTGATGGCTGAAAAAACAATATGATTTCCTTATGTGAGTGTGTGTGTGGGGGGGTCCAAATTGGTACTGCAACACTGAAGGGGAGGGAGCTCAGTCAGAAAGTGAGAGATACCACACAGTGCCTTGAGGCATGTCATAACCTTGGATGGGGGAGGAGAGATAGCAATGGGGGGATGCTTGGACCTTTTCTGTAGCATTTTATGTTTCTAGCAGGGTACATTCTGAGGTCCTAATCTTAACCAAAACTAAAAATCAGGCTAACTTTATGCATCTTTACTCTGAAGTAGGTCCCACTCACTTCCAAGAGATTTACTCAAGTAAGTGGACGTATGCTCACAGTTAGTCTTTCTTATAGCAGGCTGAGGAGGAGGTTCCGGTCAGGCAATTCACTGATGCAGGTTTTTCCCAATGCAATAGCACTTTTTAACAATTACATTTTCTTTTTTTCATATACCATATGTTGCCCTTTGTGAATGGTGCAAAGAAATCCTAAAAGTTAGTCATAGAAACTGCTGCAGATAGAAAGTATGTATTTGTATGTAGGGGGTAACCATTCTGAAAGCATTTACAGTCTGACCTTACCTTCTATCCAAAGAAGTATAGCACTTTCAGAACTGACAAAAGGAATGTGTGGATAAGCACTTAGTCACTGAGGAAAATCAGATATATTCTTTTTGTACGTACCATCAGGTACATCTTTCCACATGTATTATCTCTTTGTCAGATTAATGACTAATCCACCATAGCCTAATAGGATGGGACACAATGAAACAAAACAACATGAAGAACCCGAGAGAGAACCCCAAAAAGGGGGAAGGAGATTCTATCACATGGTCAAATTCGTCTCATTTGTTAGCACATGATTTTGAAGAGCCAGGAAAAGCTTTATAAGCCGTTCATTTAATTTACACAGTGCCACAGCATGAAAGACCAGTAAAGAGATTGTTTTCTAACTTCCAGACAGTTTCTGGCTTGCCCAATGATTAGCATTGGGGAAATACTTCCCACTCTGTATACGCATGAAAATGAATTTACTGGGTATATAGTTGTCTACAGCTCAGTATATGCCCAGTGCTTATTCAAATAGTGTTGAACAATATACGGAGTTGTGTATGTTAGCTGCTGAAATACTTCTTTCCTGCTCTTTCTAGTGAACAGGGGCATGCAGGAAGTAACCTCTTTAGGAATTCTTCTTCCATCTGAATCCCCTTATTAACAGATATTAGACTGGTTGCTGGTAAGAGCCAAGGCTTTTTAATTGCCCTGCATCTGTGGAATGTGCTGCTTTACGATACTCCTCTGTTTTAGCTGTTAGAAAGCAGAACAAGGCTCACCATTTAATAGTAGCTTCCTCAAACACAGTGGAGAGACCAGCAGAAGTCTATGCTGCTCCTAATGCTAGACAGACATATAGGGATGTCAGCTCCAGGTTGGGAAATACCTGGAAATTGGGTGGAGCCTGAGGAGGACTGGGTTTGGGAAGGGGAGCTGCTTGCAAGCAAATGTTGTGGTCTACCACCTTAACAAGCAATGTGAGATTGGATGTTTTCTGATGAAAATTTTCAAAACTGAATCTTCAGGAAACTAAAATTCGGAAGAAAAGAACTTAATATTGAGGAATGCTTACAACCGTTAAACACAAAATGGCTGCTTAGGTTCCAATTTTCTGCTTGTGCTCCCCAGAAATATTTCCTTCCCCAATACCCATGAAAGGAAAGCTTTGGTTCCAGCTACCATTACAGAGGTTCTTTCTTGAAAACAGAACCACAATGTGTTATATCC
Source organism: Euleptes europaea (assembly GCF_029931775.1). Taxonomy (NCBI): domain Eukaryota; kingdom Metazoa; phylum Chordata; class Lepidosauria; order Squamata; family Sphaerodactylidae; genus Euleptes; species Euleptes europaea. Next base: position 59,532,507 of record NC_079316.1, on the reverse strand, counting down.
TGTTTAGAATCATAGAATCGGAAGGGACCACCAGGGTCATCTAGTCCAACCCCCTGCACAATGCTTACTTTATAAGCTCCCTTACAAGTGCCATAAAAACCTTTGATATTCTTTCCATTCATGGGATGTTTTTAGTGTTGTTGTTTTTTAATTACTAGATTTGTAATTTTATGTCTTTTATATGTTGCAAACTATTTTGAAGGGGAAGGGAATAAAACAAAAAGCAGTGCCTGCAAACAGAAGGAGTTGAAAAGGGCGCATCCCTTTTCTGCAAAACATGTCCTCCACTGCCATCTTTGACATTCTACAGTTGGATGCTTACCTCAGCTCTGCTTTAGATCTCCATTATTTTTAAAATCATTATTTTAATTAAGAAAGAATATTGATTTTAGTATTTTTACATTGGCAGCAAACATATAAGTGTTTTTTATTTTTTTAAAAGCCACAACTATGTAGCTATGGTAATCACCATAAATTATGATTCCTAACTTTTAACAAAACGTAAGAATTAAATCAGACAAGTTCCACACTGATGACAGCTGGTGTCCAACAGCAATCCCATAAACCCTGATCATAAGAAATGGTTTAAACCTATCCAAAGCACTTTCCTTAATCCTGACGGCTACTTCCAAATATCTCAACAATGGAGTATGTTCAAGGGATGTTGATAAATCCAGTTAGACTAATGAACAAAGAGGCATGGCCTTTGTCTACATTCAGATGGAGATCATTGACTAAGGCCACCACTGGTATCTACGTTGGCCTGGTTTGAAGCCAGACTGAAATGGGTTTAGAGCATATGAATTATCCAAGAAGACCTGCAATTGTTCTGCCACTGCTCTCCCTATCATTTTGTCCAGGAAAGGAAAATTAGAGATTGGGAGATAATTGGCTACATCATTCTTCTCTAGCAGTAGTTTTTTTAAATAGTGGAAGCATAACTACATGTTTTAAAGACCAAAGGAAAGGTGCCCTGAATCACTGACCTGTTTTTGTGGACATCAGGGTCTCGTTCATATGATCTTTATATGATTGCAGTAACCAGGATGGACAAAGACCCAGAGAGCAAGTGGTGGGCTTCACAGATCCCTAGATCCTGTCAGCATCCATTGTGGCAATCAGATCAAAACAATTCATAAATGGACCAGATAATTTCTGGTGTTGCAGCTATATTACAACCAGTATCCAAATTAGAGTATATAGGAAATTTTCTCAGCAAAACCCCCCACAAAAAACCCAGTCATTAGTTCATGGGAATTTTAAAGCCTCAGACTTTGGAGGCACCCTGGTTGGGAATACTTGAAACAATTGAGCTTGGGCACAAACTAGCTGTTGCAATGGTATAAGCAAAGTAGGATTTCTTTGCTGCTCTCACTGCTGCCTCATCCGTCTTCCAGTTCAGGTTTTCCAACAACACCATTCTAGACATCATTCAGCCCTCTTCATGTCACCTACTAAGGATTCTGCCTTGAGGGTGGGAGAGGTCAATGGGGGCAACTATTCTCATTCCATGCACCTGCCATTGCCTCAAAAGAGCTGTCATTCAGAACATTAAAATCCCTCAGGGCATTCCAGAAACCAGTCAGATCCATTAAACTCTAAGTGTGGACCATCACTTTGATTTTTCCTCCACTGGTGTTCTAACCAGCCACAAACCCCAGAAATTTGGATATTCGCTGTTCTAGATGGGTTGCACTCCCCCTAAAGGAACAGGTTCATAGTTTTGGGTGCTTCTGGGCCTCCTGTTGGATAAACAGGTAGCTGCGGTGGCCAGGGGTACCTTTCACCAGCTCCAGCTGGTGATCCATGAATCAGAGACTGATGAATCCAAGCAGTTTCCTAGCATCTCTGTGGGGCTGCCCTTGAAGACTGTCCAGAAGCTACAGTTGATACAGAATGCTGCAGCCAGAATATTGACTGGAGTGGGCTGCAGGAACAATATCACACCAGTCTTGATCCATCAACACTGGCTTCTAATTCACTTCTGAGCTCAATTCAAGGTGCTGGTATTGACCTTTAAAGCCCTATGTGGCTTGAGGCCATCATACCTTAAAGACTGCCTTTGCCCATATGAACCTACCCATCCACGCTGGTCATCTTCATCCTGCTTTGGGTGCCCCTGCCATCTGAAGCTAACCAGATGGCAACCCGAGAAAGGACTTTTGCAGTCATGGTGCCAAAACTTTGGAACGCCCGCCCCAGGGAGATACATCTGTCTCCCTCTATGGGTGTCTTCCGCCAGTGGGTGAAGATTTTCGTTTTGTTTGGCATTCCCCACTAGATGTTATTGGCCCTCCTCCCTGCTCTTGTTATGTGTGTTTGTGTTTATATATATACATATTATAGAATTGTTTATTTTATATATACTTTATTTTAAATGCTGTTTTAATGTTGGAATGTTTTGATGTTTGCCACTTTGGAGAAAGGTGGCGTAGAAATGTTTAAAATAAATAAAATAAAATGATTTCATTGTTCCAAGCTCCATGGGAGGAGAGAGGCTTCTCTGGAGCAGCCATGTCTACTTCATGAGTCATCCCTGCATTCCACGGGCCAGCTTGTGTTTTGACAGGCGCGGTAGCCCAGGGGTGTCAAACATAAGGCCTGCAGGCCAGATCTGGCCCCTTGAGAGCTCTTATCTGGCCCATGAGCCAGCCGAGGCAGCCACCCCCACTGCCACTCTCAATCTGGGGTGGCAAAGCATGGCCCGGCCCAACCAAGTGACATTTATGTCATATCTGGCCTTCATATAACAATTGAGTTTGACATCCCTGCACTAGCTTCACTGATCAGAAAATCCCTTAGAGATGCCAGGAAATTCCTTGGATCCATCAGCCTCTGGTTGTTCCCAGAAAGCAACATTTCTGTCAAGGCTTCACAATTTCCCTTGAAGATGACTAATCGAAGAAATTACATCAGTTAATGTAATTCAATTTGTTGCTTGGGAAAAAAATTGTATTGAAGAACTTAGGCTCCCAAACAATGTTCCACCAACCAAATAAAATTGGGTGACCATGTGCAATAGCACAATGTCTTTATTGCACTCTGTCACTGAGATCATCAAACTAACATTTCAGCAATAAGAGGCAAACTGGGGCTATGATGTCTTGCAATAAGGTGTGTGTGTGTGTTAAGTGCCGTCAAGTCGCTTTCGACTCATGGCGACCCTATGAATGAAAGTCCTCCAAAATGTCCTATCTTTGACAGCCTTGCTCAGATCTTGCAAATTGGAGGCTGTGGCTTCCTTTATTGAGTCAATCCATCTCTTGTGGGGTCTTCCTCTTTTCCTGCTGCCCTCAACTTTTCCTAGCATGACTGTCTTTTCCAGTGACAATAAGGTGCACTAATCAAAATGAGGGGCAACTTCAGCCTGAACTACCATTGCATCTTCCCAATTACAAAATACACATTCACAAAAATATGAATGGAACCATCTGCAAATGTTTTTCCAAGTGAAAAGGGGAAAATCAAGCTTCTTCACGTTTATTTGCTTCAGGAAAACTAGGATACAATATAGACACATCCACATTTCAATTATTTAAATTCAGTGTGCACCACCAGTACCAAGTTCACCTGTGCCAGTTTCACACTCCCTTTAATAAAATTTCGGATATTTGGACACTCTACCCCAAGATGTGGATAAATTAAGTTATATTGAATATGGAGTTTAGGCCTAACAGTTTAGGCCAAAAACACTGCAGATTGCAGGGAGTCTTCTATTAACAGCTACGGTAGTCTGAAATAAGAATTATACTCTGAGGAGCTGCCCTATTTGGGACAAATATCCCTTAAATCAAGGGTCTGCTACCTGGAAGGTACCCAAGATTGATCCAGTTTTAACATTCTTCCTCCTCTTTCTCTTTTTCATGTGTTCTGACTCTTAGGGTGAAAACGCGTGGTCGCTTTAGCCTCCTTTATTCCCTGTTTCAGCCAGGATTCAGCCAGGATCGAACGCACATTTGGCGAAACGCATGCATTTTCGCCCTTTATGTAAGCCTGTGGTCCCACATCCTGTTCCACACAGTCACCGTCAAAACGGACCGGCTGAGTCATTTCATAATTGCCCTTTGCTAATTTAAAGGCTTCGTCAGATCAAGGATGAGTGATACAAGGTGTCATTTCCTCATATTCCTTTTTATTTGAATTTGCATTGTGCTAATTGTCTTTCACCATTCTTCAAAAGAGAATCCAGCAGTGACCCGCATTCGTGACAGAGACTGTCGCGTCAACCAGCCTCCGCACCAAAGCATGCTTAGTTCGGGAGCTAAGGATGTTTATTCGAAGGAGATGACTTCATCTGCATCTTTGAAATAATGGCCCAAGCAGCCACCAGAAAGAGGGCAAATGGCCCCTACAGCAGTCTTGCTTCTTGGGGATTTCTGGAGACATTTTGTCCACTTTAATATCCGTGGGGTGAATGATCGCTGACACCCAAGCAGTCCTTTGAACAAAGCGGATTTTTCAAAAGAGGAACAAGCAGCACATTCACTGAGTTTATAAGAAGTGACAGGGAAACAAAGGCCGGCTGGTTTTGTGTTTATGGTTAGAGAGCTTTAAATTATGACATTTGAACCCAGGTCTGTTTCTTTTTTGTTTTGCCTGCGCTGAGAAGTGCTCTGGCACAGGGGAAGGTGAACATGACGATGGTCTGCAGGACTTCTGTATATATGTACGTGGATCCCCTATTTGCTGTTATTATATTGTTTGTGACCACAACCTGTTCTCTTGGGCTGCCAAATGCCACTTTGTGCCCCTTCCGCTAGTGAGATTTTTAACTGCCTGTAAAATGGGAACTTTCCTCTACCTGAAATTTAGCTGTGAGCAGGGGCAGACTGGCCATTATAGGTGTTTCCCAGGGGGCCAATGGCCTGCCTCCCACTTGGGCCAGTCCAGCCCAGGATAGAAGGGCCACATGCAGTCCAAGGAAGGAGGCTTCTAGCCTAGCCGAGCCATGCTTGGTCTGGGGAAGATGGAACCCGGCTTAGGCAAGGCATGGGCAGGTACACCTACCATGCTGAGCAGATGGCCAGGCCTGGCAGAGCTGTGGGAGGTGCCCAGCCAAGCCATGCAAGGTGTGGTGTTGGCTTGCTCTCCTTCCCTCCTTTGTGGGGGCAGGCCTTGGGTGGGTGAGCCATGGGGCAGAGCCCTTCGGCATGGCTGGTTATTCTTCCCAGCTGCCCCTAGCTGAGAGGATTTTTTTGATTCATTGAATAAAGGGGGAAATCACAATTGCACAGTCATTTTGTGATAGCCTGGAGAAAATCTCAGAGATTCATTTATTCAGGGCCAGTCTGATGAGGAGCAGCAAGCCATTTGGCCTGGGACTCAACCTTGGAGAGGGCTGCACAGTAAGGCACTTGTTAATTTTTTTGGCATTTGACCAGCTTCACAGCTTATTTTTATGTGCATCCATAAGAGACAAGAATGTCTGAATGGTTTGCCATGCTGTCCGGGGTTGACACCTCCACCCCTGCACTTAACCCAGGGGAGTTGTTTTCTGTTGCCCCAGAAGGTCAGACCAGAACCAACGGGTTGAAATTAAATAAAAAACGTTTCCGTCTAGACATTAGGAAGAATTTTCTAACAGTTAGAGTAGTTCCTCAGTGGAACAGGCTTCCTCAGGAGGTGGTAAGCTTTCCTTCCCTGGAGGTTTTTAAGAAGAGGCTAGATGGCCATCTGTCAGCAATGCTGATTCTATGCCTTTAAGCCGATCATGAGAGGGAGGGCATCTTGGGCATCTTCTGGGCATGGAGTAGGGGTCACTGGGGGTGTGGGGGGAGGTAGTTTGGAATATCCTGCATTGTTCAGGGGGTTGGACTAGATGACCCTGGTGGTTCCTTTCAACTCTATGATTCTATGAGTACAAGCCCCACCAATGGTGAACTGTGCAAGCAAGCCCTGAGGCTGGAGCAGTCGTCTGTCAGGTTGCAGCAGGACATGGCCTTGATGGAGTCTACTTGGGAGTCCGCCAGCTTGAAGGAGCCCAGCCAGCTCTCAGCGGCATGCTCAGCAGAAGCCAACCCACCCAAATTGCTACCAGAGAAGACCCTGGCACTGAGACCCAAGGGAGCTCTGACAAAGGGGCAGGGAGATCAGGCAGCACTGACCTTCTTAAGGGAGGTTGGGTGGGGCAACCAGCTCTTTAAAGAAGTCCAGGGGGAAGGGCCAGTGAGCCCACCAATCCAAGGCAAGGATCCATTGGCCCAGGGGGCCTGTCACTCCTCAGGACTGCGTTGGGGAAGGAGGATTGGCTGAGCCCAGGGTTGGCCCTCCCCCTTGGGGAAGCATTTAAAAGGCATGCCCAGGAGTAGCCAAGGAGGAAGATCCAGATCCATTCCAGGGCAGGTGGGAACAGGTAATTGGCAGATCAGAGTGTGGAAATTGGGTAAAGAGAAACCCCCTCCTCTATTCTGAGGTTCAATGGTGGGGGCACTTGCCTAACTAAAGCAACCCTGGAAGGTGAGACGGCCTTGGACTCAGACCCAACCCTGACATTGTGACACTGCTTAAAATCTAGATTTTGTATCAGTAATTAGTGCATTTGCACAGAAAAAAGCTAGAAATAATTTGAATAAAAATATTCAAATTATGTTTGTCTTTTTGATGCCTTCTTTTGTTTCCATGTGTTGTTGTTGTTGTTGTTGTTACAGTTAAGGGCCTCAAAAGCAGGAAGAAATGCGGGTCTCTCTGGACCTCTAAGAGGGCCAGACTTTACTAACATATGCTTTTTAAAGTTAGAGAGTGGAAGAGGCACAAGGCAGAAATGGGACAGGAATTGTGCTGCTTTTGGTTTTCTCACCAAACCGTGACCTCCTTTGACTGTTTTACATTTCCATTCCAGACCATCTGTTGTTCTTCCTCATCACTAATCATCCATATCCTGGGTCAATACTCAGGCCTGCCCCTAGTTTGAGACGCATAAGCATAACCGTGATGGTAACTCTCTCCCTCTCTCTGATTGTCCCTGCTCTTTCTGCTGAAGCCTGTTCACACTTTCACTGCACAACTCACTACACAAGGATGCAGGTTCTTCGTGTGTGTGTGGGAGAAAAGCAGACGGGGAAGAGGAGGTGAAAATCTGCACTAGAACAGTTCTTTCTCGGAGTGCACAGAAAGGAGCTGTCGTCGGTTATTTTTAGGTATCTGCTAAAGTTCACATCGTCCAACTTCTTTAAACAGCTTGTTGTAGTGGTGTTGGAGGCAGGCTTTTGTTTTGTCAGTCTTGTATGCCATATGGAGAGCTCATATTTTTAGCTGGAAAATGTTATGTATTCTATGTTGCTGGCTTCCTCTCTCTCTCTCTCTCTTTTGGCTTTGACTTCCTATTATCTTCACAGCCGACAACAGAATCTGAGTGCTGGAATTAGCACAAATCACCAAATCCTGCCATGGGTATGTTTTGGAAGTGATGGGAATGGAAGGTGAGAAATGACCCATCCCCCTGGCTTTGAAGGTGGGCTAATATTCCCTTGAAATTTTCCTATTTCTGACATTCCAGATGGCAGTCGTGAGAAAGAAAATGCTATATGATGCTATATGACAATGGGTTGCCAGGTCCCGTCCCCCCCCCCCAATCAGCAAGAGACCACCAAAACCCTAAAGATGACTTTGAGTCATCCAATACCCATGAATAGGGCAGCTGATAGAATGAAGACACCTGAGCATGAAAGAAATGAAGGAACGTCAGTCTATTGACCTCTGTTGTGCGCCTTCCATTTAAGTTGCAATAACAGCGGAAGGGGTTCTCCTGGGGATGTAGCGAAAGGGGGGGGGTTGAATGTGCACGTGGGTGAAGCACGTGCATGTAGACCTCACCAATTTGTTACATTCCCAGGAGAAAAGAGGGAAAACGCGGTCATGAGTTAATGGCCTGAGAGTTATTATACTTTAAAATGCATTTAATTCCAACATTGCATTAGGAGCTGAACAGAAAATAGGTGTGCCATATTTGTCCTGCTCTGGTTTATAATCTAACTAATCAATAATCTCTTGGCAATAATCAAGCAAGAGATCAAGTGATCACAAAAGAACAAGAGGAAAGAATTAACCATTAGTTGAAAAGTCTATCATCTATTCTATCCTGTTTCCCAAGCACCCCTAAGGCCTCAGTTAGTGGAGCCTGGAGCAGATTGTTTAATCTGTTATCATTCATACGCTGGGGCCCTGGAGCCAAATGGAGGAAATCCCTCCAGGGTAAAGTGGTTTGGAAGTCCGTACAAAATATCGGGATTTAATTGTTAGGACCATTTTCTACACTGGCATCCATATCGGCTGGTTGTTCACTATTAAAATTGGCCATCCTGGTATTGACAAGGCCTGGGTTTTTTCCTGTGGCTCCTCCCACTTTTTGGAATGCGGGTCACTGAGAAGGTGAGGAGAGAGCTGTCTGTGGAAACTTCTAAGAGGTGTTGTAAGGATGTTTTATTCACTAGAGCTTTTAATGGAGTAAGTTGCAGGCGTTACTACTGAATTTTATTAGGTTTTATTGGGCTGTGGTAGGGCAGCCCTCTTTGTCCACTGCCGCTCCAAGTGTTGGCAGGAGAATTTTTTTTAAGTTGGCATTGTCTGTGCTGCTGCATCACCTCTGGGGAAAACCCAGAGATGATGTTGGGTAGCTTTACCACAGAGTTTCCAGCAATTCCTAGTGCTACCCTACATCACTTTTGGATTTTCCTTGGAAGTAATGTAGCAGCACACAGGACATTGCACAACCTCCCCCCGCAATGTCCCTACCCCCAAACCTTCCACTGGTTGCCACTTGGGGTTTTACTGCTGTTTGATATTTTGATTGTGCATGGTATACTACCTTGAGCCACAGGGAAAGGCAGTATATAAACATTTTAATAAATAAATTTCATGCTTTGTAGCACAAGCATGACTATGAACAAATATCTGTTCTTCTTGCCTTTCAAGTTGCCATACATGTGTATGATGTGTATCCATCCTTAGGATCACGTCTAGAGGTTTTATGTATTCATTAATTCAATCCATACAAATGCCCCAATAATCTGGTTGGTATTTGTTTCCTGATAAGTACCACCGTGTTTTGGAAAGCAAAGATAGTGCTATCTTTTGTTTTTAGTGCTATAGATAAACCACAGTACCCATCTAGAATTATCTTTTCTCTAAATTACTGTTTTGTTAGAACTAATATGCACATAATTGGAAACACCTTCCAACAATCAAGATTTTTTAATCATCATGTAGTTATTCTGAAATCAGAAGGAGATTGAGACTGGGAAGGGCAGCCATGAAGGAGCTAGAAAATGTTTTGAAGTGTAAGGATGTGTCACTGGCCACCAAGACTAGATTAATTCATGCCATCGTATTCCCTATTACTATGTATGGGTGTGAAAGCTGGACAGTGAAGAAAGCTGATAGGAAGAAAATAGATTCCTTTGAAATGTGGTGTTAGAGGAGAGTGTTACGGATTCCGTGGACTGCCAAAAAAACAAATCAGTGGGTTATAGATCAAATCAAGCCTGAACTGACCCTAGAAGCTAAAATGACTAAACTGAGGCTGTCGTACTTTGGTCACATTATGAGAAGACAAGAGTCACTGGAAAGACAATCATGCTAGAAAAAGTTGAAGGCAGCAGGAAAAGAGGAAGACCCAATAAGAGATGGATTGACTCAATAAAAGAAGCCACAGCCCTCAATTTGTAAGACTGAGCAAGGCTGTCAAAGATAGGACATTTTGGAGGACATTGATTCATAGGGTCACCATGAGTCGGAAGCGGCTTGATGGCAGTTAACACACACACGTGCTCACTTCGGCAGCACATATACTAAAACACACACATACCAGCCTGTATAGACAAAGTAGTCAGGAAGAAGTTTTCATATAATAAACACAACTGTGACAGCCAGAAAGAGAGTTGTCAACCTCCAGGTGAGGCCTGGGGTTCTCCTACAATTATAACTGATTTCGAGACTATAGAAATAGATTCCCCTAGAGAAAATGGCAGTATTGGATGGTGGACTCTACTGAGGTCATATCCCACCTGAGGTTAGTTCAAATCCCACCCCAAAGTAGGCAACTCTAGCTAGAGGCCTACTACTTTAGATTATTGATAGTTTCAAGGAAGTTAGATTCTAATTTTCCACTCTAAGCAGCAGTTGGTTCCATGAGATGGTAAAAAAAAAAATACAGCCCTTGCCTTGGCGAACTTAAAAGAAAACAACTGAGAAATCTGTCTCATAGGTGTATCCTCCTGGGTTGCAAAGCGAGCAAAACCTGTCTAACTCTAAAACCTATTGTCACGTAATCTGAACAGAAAGAACATTTTCCTTTGTCTCATCCTGCAAGGCTGAATAGTGTGCCAGTGCCACAGCTATGTCAGGGACGTGATTGTTGCTGTGGTGAAATTATATAGATTAACAGGTCACAGCAAGTATTAGTCATCTGATATGACACTGAGCAAATAATCACACTGGGTATTTTTAGGCTACTGTTGATTGAACGTAAACAACAGGAATTTGCAAGTGAAACTTGGTGCACTCTGGGCAGGACAAAATTGACCCACCTCCCAAAGCCTTTAAACCCAGCCACAAATGACAAAGTTAAAAAAATACGGAAGCCACACAATGAAAATTCTGTTGCAAAGGCAAGCAAGTTACTACTTTTTGTGGATGCAAGAGCCATGATTCTCACATAAGTTTCAGCACAATCCTATGTATGTTGACTCAGAATAAAGTCCCAATGGTTTATTTTTCACTATACATAGTTTGTAAAACCAGGGTTTGCAGACTGGTTTGCCAAAACAAATCCTAGTTGTACCATGGCTCTGGTCAGGCACCTCTGTAGCAGGGGAGTGTGTGAGGGTTTTAGGACACAAAATACCATGTCTGCATCCATACATCTTGCAGAACTAGTAGTCAGGAATAACTGTAGTTAATAAACCAATGCCAAACAGTAGTTTCAGATCCTTGTTTGACAAACCCTAGCCAGAGTTAGTGGTGTGGTATGAATTCAGACACTACGATAATGATTGTCAGTTTAATAAACCATGGTTTATGTTATGCCTGAACTGAGCCATTGTGTTCAGTGGGGTTAATTTTCAGTTCATCCTGCTTAAGCGTAGCTCCTCCACATTCTCAATGGTACTTCTGGGTGTGTCTATTTACTTTTAAGAAATGCATCCAAAACAAGCCAGAAATGGCCCAAGAAGACAGCTTGTGGGCCAATCTAAACAGGAGGATGGAAGATCCGTGATCACTATTTGGTAAGTATCCATAAAGTGCAATCCTAAAGAGAGTTACTCCAGTTATTCTTCCAGTTGCCCTATACATATGGGCTAGGGTTTCCAGGTCCCTCTTCACCAACTGGCAGGAGGTTTTTGGGGCAGAGCCTGAGGAGGGCGGGGTTTGGGGAGGGGAGGGACTTCAATGCCATAGAGCCCAATTGCCAAAGCAGCCATTTTTTCCATGTGAACTGATCTCTATCTGCTAGAGATCAGTTGAAATAGCAGGAGATCTCCAGCTAGTACCTGGAGGTTGGCAACCCTAATATGGGCTCTCAGAAGCTCTTTCAGGAGGTCAGTGGGAAAAGAACTGATAGAATGGAAATGGGGAGTTCAGTGGTTAAATACATGCCTTGCCTGCAGACGGTCTGTCCCTTCCAAATCCTTTTAAAAGCATCTCTGGTAGTGGGACTGGAAAGACTTGTGCTAGATACCTCACAGAACCATTGGTGCTTAGATGATCAAACCTACAGTCAGCAGAGGCAAGCATCTGCACCCCTAAACTTGGGCTGTGTGACCGGGCCTGAACAAGAGGAGTCTGCGGGATTACACAAATGCACTGGAAACAGTCCATCTAGAAACCCTACATTGCCTGTTCCTGCTTTGGGGGAGTTATGTTTTTAAAACTAACTGCTATCTTTAGTCTCCCTAAGATACATTTATGAAATTATGATAACACCAGATGATTGTGCCCAGACTTGACTGAAGTGTGCATGCATGAAAATAATGACCTCATAAACAGAAATCAACCAGGCAAAGCAGAAAACTGTCGCGTACCTTACATCTGATGTCACCCTCCCCACAAAAATAGCATTACCTCATGGAATAATGGACTCTTATGTCTTATCTTGAGTATATTTTAAAGCGCTTACAAAAGGCTGGCAGACATGAATCATTTGAAAGAACTGCCATTATCACTGGAAGAAGCAAGATGGGAGCCTGGCAAGGGAGAGGAATCTGAGGTGCCTCCTCGGAAGCAGGTAAATGAAGAAGGCTGATACATTCTTGGAGGCTAATTGGTTAAACTTGAAACTTGTTCAGGAAACCATGTTTGGGCAGTGTTATATCCCACCCACCCCTGAATACTAATCTTTAAGGAAATATGCTACATGGTTAGCATGTGTGCTTTGAGTATACAGTGTTCAGTGGTGCTTTAATTATTTGCCTGTGTGGGAGTGAAACAGCTCTGTTTCACCAAATGCAGTTTTTTTTTCAGATTCTATTTTGAGCACCTTTCTTTCTTTCTCCAGTTGATCCATATTTAACTCTCCACACAGCAGCATGTAAGCATAACCTATTTACTAATACTTGGTTCAAAAAAGCCAGCGAAAAGCTTCAGGATCAGGCACGTTTCACATTAGAAAATTCTAATCCATTTAAAGCTGTGCCATAAGCTTTAATAATAATACCTAGTGACAATACAACGCTTTTTGAATATTCAGTGACCTTCATATACATTGGCTATATCACAAATAAAACACCATGATGTGAACTAACATTACTGGACTTAATACTGCAGTCTGCTCTCCTTTGCCTTCTGTCTTCCATCCACATGTGGAATTGAGTTTAAAGACTTCCTGGTTTGGGCAGTCTTTGACCTGTGTGTGTGTGTTAAGTGCCGTCAAGTCGCTTCCGACTCATGGCGACCCTATGAATGAAAGTTCTCCAAAATGTCCTGTCTTTGACAGCCTTGCTCAGATCTTGCAAATTGAAGGCTGTGGCTTCCTTTATTGAGAATCCATCTCTTGTTGGGTCTTCCTCTTTTCCTGCTGCCCTCAACTTTTCCTATCATGACGGTCTTTTCCAATCTTTGACCTAAGACACTATACATGATGTATGAATTGGGGCACTTTAACAAATTGGGGTGGCTATTCTTTGCCCACAAATGGGGTTCTAAACCATCTTTTAATCTTGGATGACAAACCAGTTATTGATCAAGAACAGGGCCAATCAGGAGGAGGGTGGGTGTATGGGAGGACCATTTCCCCTAGGCTTCAAGCTCAAATGAGGCCTCAAATTTAGACACGTGGCCTTTATGGGGGGCAATATATTTAATTCCCAACATGGCCCCGTCTGTGGATACTTAAATCTGAGGATCAGCACCATGTAGCGAGAAGGGAGGTTTGTTTGTTTTTTGGACAAACTTGGGAGACCCCCAAGTTTACAGAAAAATCTGAAACTTTTTTTAAAAACTGAGACAGAGGAACACATCTGGGTAAGCTGCTGGGGAGGAAGAGCCAAGCAAGCCCACATGCCATGACACAAACAAAATGGCAGGTGGATGGGGGAGGGAAACCAGGAGCCGCTACCATTCCCTCACCTCCAAGCAGTGGGAAGAAGGACAGGTGAGTGGGTGGATGGTAGGGTTTCCACGTCCCTCTTTGCAACTGGCAGGAGGTTTTTGGGGCAGAGCCTGAGGAGGGCGGGGTTTGGAGAGGGGAGAGACTTAAATGCCATAGATTCCAATTGCCAAAGTGACCATTTTCTCCAGGTGAACTGATCTCTATCAGCTGGAGATCATTTGTAATAGCAGGAGATCTCCAGCTAAAACCTGGAGGTTGACAACCCTAGTGAAAGGACAGGCATCACCACCGCCAGTAGCTCTATTAATCAAAATTAGCATTACCTTTTAATTGAGGACACCTGATGTTTTCTGACAAATGAAAGCAGCTATGGCTTCTCCCCCTAGTTACAGGAACTCCCAAACATAACTGTACTGGTATAAATAAACATGCAAACACTTAATTTGTGTAGTATCCACTGCAATTTGCAGTCTTGCTTCACTTTCTCCCTATGTTAATTAATTGCTCCACTGCTTGCTGTTGTCAAAGCTATAAGATATGCACTTTTAAAGCAATGGGATTGTTCTCCTTCTGTGCAGGGACTTCAGTGCTGCTATAGCATACGTCTTAGTTAACTGCTTTAAAATAATTAGTCTAAAGTAATCAACATGTTAGGTCATCTTATCAGGAACAGATGGGCCGTTTTAACTCCCCAGGGATACTCCAAGTGGGCTGCTGGCCTGAAGGGCCACTCGTGGTTGGGAGCGAGTACAGCCAAATCCCAACAGCCAGTGCCTCAGAGGCTACTCGGCTCAGATTTTACAGCACTAACAATGATCAGGATTGGCTCACCAGTTGCCTCCTCCTGCACCACCAGCAGTTAGCACTGCAGTAATAAGGAGAGAGGGAGGTGAGAATGATAGTGCTGGAACTGCTGGCTGAATCTGAGCAGAGGGCCAAAGCAGATGATGGGGAATCCCCAGGGATGCCAACGCCATTGTACCGCTCAAATCCCCTCACTTTGCAAACACCGAAGGGGCCCAGTCCTGTTCAGACCTATGGCATGGGAAGGAAAAGGGACTCCGGTCTCTAGGGTTTCCAAATTTTCCTGTAAGTCAAATGGCCAGTCAACCCCTGGTGGGAAAGTTATACTGAAAAACTACAGGCGATCCTCTTAGCACCACAAGGAAATACCCTTTGCTTGATTACTCAGAAATTGTTAGATTTCCAACCACACAAAGGAAGCGATATTTTCAGTTCAGAAGGGCAACTGCAACCTTCCTCTCTCCCCACTTCCTCCTTTTCATCTCCCACACCCAGCTCTGTTTCATTACTACGTGTGTCCTAATTCAAGTTCTCTCTCATAGAAAACTCATGGCTTGATAATTAGATTCTTGCTCTGTGCTTCATCATATTTGACTGAAAAAAACTTTCCACTTTGTCTATGGTGGATCATGGTTCTAGAATGAAAACAGGAACAAGACTTCATTCATGTCCTACTCATGATGGGCAAATGGGTAAATTCTCTCCTGCACTGTTAAGTCTCTCAGGAGCTGAAATTGTATATCTCAATGAACTACTTCACAATAAGCTATCCATTTCTACTAGCTCTCCAAGCTCCTTCAATAATTATCCTGGACCAGAAACTCAAAACTGAGTAGCAACACTGAATAAGAGGTAAGGGTTAAGTGAAGCAGAGCAACAAAAATATCATACATTTATTCATAGACATTCCTGATGGTGGGGTGTGTGTGGATCCACAGCAGCCATAGGGTTGCCATCCTCCAGGGGGTGGCTGGAGATCTCCTGCTATTACAACTAATCTCCAGCCGATCGAGATCAGTTCACCTGGAGAAAATAGCCACTTTGGCAACTGGACTCTATGGCATTGAAGTCCCTCCCCTCTCCAGTGTGGTGTAGTGGTTAAGAGCAGTGGTTTGGAGTAGTGAACTCTGATCTGCAGAACCAGGTTTGATTCCCCACTCCTCCATATGAGCGGTGGACACTAACCTTGTGAACTGGATTTGTTTCCCCACTCCTCCACATGAAGCCAGCTGGGTGACCTTGGGCTAGTCACAGCTCTCTCAGCCCCACCTACCTCACAGGATGTCTGTTGTGGGGAGGGGAAGGTGATTGTAAGTCGGTTTGATTCTGCCTGAAGTGGTAGAGAAAGTCGGCATATACAAACCCACTCTTCTCCAAACATCTCCCTCCACAGGCTCCATCCCCAAAATCTCCAGGTATTTCCCAACCCGGAGCTGGCAACCCTAGGCAGCTGGGCGTGGCTCAGCCATGCCACCTCCTCAGAGGCTTCCCCACCACCACAGAGGGAAAAAAGCACAATTTTTAAAAGTAAAAAATGAAAAAAAGGTGGAAATACCCCATAGCAAACAGCTAGGTTGCGCCACCGGAAAAGGTGGTGAGGTCCTGCTGCTGCTCAAGGGGGCATTCCCAGGACAAAAGGGGCCAGGAATCTGACTAACATCGGCTCCGCCAGTTGAAATGTTCCCGGAACACCTCCCCCAGCACCGGTGTGGCCTACTGCTTCTGGGATTTAGGTCCCAGGGCGGTGGCGGAGGTCCACGCCGCACCAAGGTGCCCGGGACAGATTTCTGGTCCTAGGACAAACCTGCAAAATGACTTCTAATAGTGTGGCTGCTCTTCTCAGCCTAGCAGCTGATTGACTGGGCAACAAATACACCGTTAGTCTCTTGCCTTGAAAAACCTACGGGGTCGCCATAAGTCAGTTGCGACTTGGCTGCACTTTACACACACACAGCTGTTACTGATTTTTAAGCCCTCTAGTGGTGCAGCAGAAAAAAATGTCAGCTGTGATGGGCTGACAACAGGAAGAAAAAGAAGAGTTGGCTTTTATATGCCGACTTTCCCTGCCACAACAGACACCCTGTGGGGTAGGTGAGGCTGAGAGAGAGTGACTTGCCCAAGGTCACCCAGCTGGCTTAGTGTGTAGGCGTGGGGAAACAAATCCAGCTCACCAGATTTAGCCTCCGCCGCTCCTGTGGAGGAGTGGGGAATCAAACCCGGTTTCTCCAGATCAGACTCCACTGCTCCAAACCACCGTTTTTAATCACTATACCACGCTCTCCACACCATGCTGGCTGAAAATGGCATGGCACTGTTGGGGCAGGAGCTTTGAAAATCCAGAGTGCATAATACTGCACTCTTGAAAAGACCAGATCCAAGCAGATTTGGGAAAGGATGCACTGAGAACAGGGAGAGAATGATTAGAGCTCAGCCAGAGCACAATGTCGTGTAGATGCTCTATGTGACTTTAGGATCAAGAACTGTCCAGAGACTGTTCACTGAGAAATATCTTCTCCACAGAGCACAGTATTGTTATTTCACTTTGCTGTCATTCCCAGACCTTTCTCCTACCAGGTATTACAAGTTGAGAGGGACTGGACATAGGAAAAAGTGAAAATGCCAAGTTCTGCTGCATTGCAGCAACAAAATCGGTATATTTTTTTGTATACAGTTCTAAGAAGAATGGCGCACAAACAACTCCTCTGTAGACCCAAAAGGTAATCGTACAACAGGCTGATTATGTGTAATGCACCACTCAGAAAGCTGTGGGCGGATGTTAAAAATCACAGGAGAAATAGAATAAAAAAGTAACAGGGCAAGAGAAGATTTAGAAATAACTAGGTCTCTCCTACTCGGTGAGCTGGTGCCATTATCAGGATTAGATTCTCTATATCCACCCCAAGAAATACAGTAAATTGCTTCCTACTCACTAGAACCTCTGATAAATAATTGCTTCCTTTTGACAAAATTACAGCGTTGTCCCTTTATGTATATGTGTGAGTAGGCAGGCAAAATTCACCAGCCTGAGGCTGTAATGGCTTCTGTGTAACAATACCCTTTTATACCCCCTGTAATATGGACACCCTTGGACTCTCTCATTTGTACACTGGAACCGCTTTTATATAAAATGTGCCCTTCGACACCAAACCACACTAGACTGGGGTCCGTCACTCATGTCCACATGCCTCTACAAGCAAGGATAGAGAGATTGAATCCAGTTGCCCTTTCCTATTTCCTCTCCCCGCCCCTTCCTACACACACATTCACATACAAGCGATTGGGGCTGTTGTCTACCTGTCTGGTTGCTGTGTGGACAAGCAACCAGACAGGTAGACAACAGCCCCAATCGGTTGTATGTGAATGTGTGTGTAGGAAGGGGCGGGGAGAGGAAATAGGAAAGGGCAACTGGATTCAATCTCTCCACAGGCAGTGAAAGTGACTGTCAAAGGTGACAGTGTTGCCCATGTGTTCACTACTGTGTACATGGTCTGTACACCTGCATGTATACTAAATGAGTAGTTGATGCAGCAAGGGCATGTGTGTGACGCGATCCAGAAAAAGCCGTTTACAAAAAAACAAAAAAGCTCAGCACTTTGCCCTTGCTGCTTTGGGGCAACTGAAGAGTAAACTCAGACAGCAGTCCAGGTTTTAATTTGCAGTATCTGGTTTGTAAATTGTTTTAATTTGCAGTATCTGGTTTGTAGGAGCCCCGTGGCGCAGAGTGATAAGCTGCAGTACTGCAATCCAAAGCTTTGCTCACGACCTGAGTTCGATCCCGACAGACGTCGGTTTCAGGTAGCCGGCTCAAGGTTGACTCAGCTTTCCATCCTTCCGAGGTTGGTCAAATGAGTACCCAGCTTGCTGGGGGTAAAGGGGAGATGACTGGGGAAGGCACTGGCAAACCACTCTGTAAACAAAGTCTACCTGGTAAACATCAGGATGTGACGTCACCCCATGGGTCAGGAATGACCCGGTGCTTGCACAGGGGACCTTTACCTTTTTTTTTAATCTGGTTTGTGGCTAATCATAGCCAGACTTTGTACTTAAGTAAGCCAGAATTTATGCTAATAAATAGTAATTTGCCTCCTTCGCCCAATCCTGACTGACAGAACTATTTGTAGTTTGAAAACAGAGTCAGAAATCAAGGAAAGAAGCTAGCAGGTAGGGCTGGGAAAGATGTGAGGGAGCAACAGG
Source organism: Euleptes europaea (assembly GCF_029931775.1). Taxonomy (NCBI): domain Eukaryota; kingdom Metazoa; phylum Chordata; class Lepidosauria; order Squamata; family Sphaerodactylidae; genus Euleptes; species Euleptes europaea. Next base: position 59,513,966 of record NC_079316.1, on the reverse strand, counting down.
AGAATAGAAAACAGGCATTATATTGGAAATACCTATAAAAGGAGTTTGGAGCATTTTTGACCATTTTTGTGGCTCTCTTTTTCTTCAAACTTGAAACACAAACTGCAGCTCATGAGGTTATTAGATATTTTCCTGCAATTATAGGAATTAGAATCTTTTAAAATGAAAATCTGGGGGAAGCCATTTTTTTTTAAATCAGATTCCACTGTTGCTTTCATACTCTTTGCGGTGTGGAAGGATTCCTTTTCCACAATCTAAAAGTAGAATTTAAACTGGGATTCCACCTTGCAGTTAACACAGTGTTATGTTCCCCTTAAAAGCATAGCAACGCCTCTCCATGAGCAAGATCCTATTGTATGTTTACTTGGAAGTAAGTCTTATTCAGCCAAGGTCCTGCTTTGCCCTTCAAAAGTCCCTTTAAATGTTATTACTTGCCTCTTCTGTTTCACTTCTTCTCCGTGCTTAATTTATTACTTCTGGTTCTTGTGCTATAGCTGCAACATTTCTGATTAGGTCCTTCATCTGTTCATTTTTCTATGGTGGAAAAAGAAGGGAGTGCTTTAATCACTACTTCTCCTGAAGTGACTTTTTGCTATTTTTTATTATTCTATTTTCATAAGTGCCAGACTACAATCGTAATAAGAAAAGAAAATTAACAGTCAGTTTAGCTGCAGAGAAAACAGTGATTAAAGTCTCCTGGTATCCCACCACCTTTCAAACTGGAATGATTAAGGAGCCATTCAGGAATACTCTGGTCCTGGAGAGTAGACAGGGAGTAACTAATTAGACTGAAGAATGGAAGCTGCTTTGAAACAAGGGGGAGGTTTAAAGGGCCAGTAGCACCAGGTATGAAGACTTACTGGTGGTTTGCCCACCCATATGTGGATGTCTGGGGCTTCAATTGTGTCTAAAGTGAAAAAATATCCTCACAAATCAGGTCTAAAAACAGGGAAACAACGCAGAAAATGCTACAGTTGATGAGGCTGACAATGACATCACCAGAATTCATCAACAGATACATGGAAGCAGCCAAAGGGGTTGAACACATGCATGAAGCTGCTTTATACTGATAGAGACTATTGGCCCAGCAAGGTCAGAACCATCTACTCAGACTGGCAGCGGCTCTCCAGGGTCTCAGGCAGAGGTCTTTCACGTCACCTACTACCCAGTCCTTTTAGATGGAGATGCAGGGGACTGAGCATGGGATCTTTCACATGCAAAGCAGATGTTCTACCACTAAGCCACAGCCCCTCCTCCAACACATGTCTAAAGAAGGGGAAGCACACTTCATTTTGTGGTATAATTTTGCCCTTAGTCTGAAAGGCCCCGCACTGAGGAAATGCAATGGCAGAAAGTATGAATGTTTCTCTCATTAATCCTACCTGAATCCTTATTTTTTCCTCTACAGTGTGTTGACACTCAAAAGTGCTGGAGAATAAGTAGGGTTTTTTTTTTTTACAGCTATCAGAGAAGAAGAGGGATGAGGATGGTATTCCCCCCCCCCCCACAAAAAGACATAGATGTCTTGCAGGAATAACAGCCTCCAGGTGGGGCCTAGGGATCTCCAAGAATGACAGTTCATCCCCAGACTACAGAGATCCTGGAGAAAATGGATGCTTTGGAGGGTGGACTCTACGGCATTATCCATGTCCTCCCCAGGCTCCACCTCCAAATCTTCAGGAATTTCCCAACCTTGAGCTGGCACCTCTATGTCTCTAGCTTATAGCACATCATAGTTTCTATGTCCTTCTTCACCCGGATGCTCATGGCTACACTCATCCCTTCACCTTGAGTCTGTGTTCTGGTACCCTTTTCTCTTTTTGAGCATCCAGCAGGAAATGGAGCCAAAGTATTTTCAGTAAAGGACAGCCTCATAACTCAGAAGTTGCAGCTTCACTGCAGTGACGTTCTGATGTGTAATATGTAATTGTGTGTTGTATTTAAGCTCAGTAAATGCTGCCAGATTCTTTGAACTCTTCACAAAATGTAACAAGTGCTAACTAATGGTGGCTGTACTATCAAATGCTAATGTGTTTGCTGTAACTTCAGAGCCTGTTTCCTGGTATGATGACTACTCCCGGCCCGACTCCTTATGCTATCAAGGATGCATTTTAACTCTTCTGTTCTATGGGAGCAACAACATTTATACATGAATAGCTGAGTATACATCCCTTTTGATATTTAGGGTGTGATGAACAGGATTGTAAGTAATTTCATAACACAATTTGAAGATGGAGACAGACAACAAGGTGTGACTGAATCATAGTATCTTGGCTATGAGATAGGGTTGCCAACCTTCAGGTACTAGCTGGAGATCTCCTGCTATTACAATTGATCTCCAGGCAACAGAGATCAGTTCACCTAGAGAAAATGGCCGCTTTGGCATTGACTCTATGGCATTGAAGTCCCTCTCCTCCCCAAACCCCACCCTCCTCAGGCTCCACCCCAAAAACCTCCCGCTGGTTGTGAAGAGGAACCTGGCAACCCTACTATGAGAATATACATTTCCTTATAATTCTACCTAAAACAGAATGCTCCTGGGAAATGCACTTTCCTACATAGCTAGTTCCTCCATGAGTGCTGAGTGAATTGCAGTTGTGCAATTCACCCTTAGGCACCCATTGGTTAATGACTAAAGAAAAAAGGGGGGGAAAGAAACTCAACCTAAAAGTGAGGGGAAAGCAAAGGGGGTGAGCTAAACACTATCTAGTGTAGCAACAAATAAATATACTTTTATTGTATAGTGTGCACAATTGTATTTAAAAACATAGGGCCTAAAATGCAGGCTTCCTAAAAAGCACAAAGAATAAATGGTTACAAATAATTGTTTGTGCTTTTTAGGAAGCCTGTATTTTATTTTAGGCCCTGTGTTTTTAAATACAGTTGTGCACACTATACAATGGAAACATATTTATTTGTTGCTACACTAGACAGTGTTTAGCTCAACCCCTTTAGCTCAACATCATTTTTTTTTAGTTGTATTATGATTGGCTCCTAGCCTGAGGACTATTTTATCAACATCATTTTAGGCAGCTCCATCCTAAGTATTGTTTTAACGGTACAGATTTTTCTAATTTTGTTGTTATTGGTATGATTTGCTTTTTTAATGTTCATAGTGCTCTCTGCCTTTCTGTTTCACTGTTTAAGTTGTGAGCTGCCACTAGCAAGTCTGGAGAGGCACCATACAAATGAAACCTGTTCATGTTATTACCTGTCCTCAAGTTTGTGGTGACAAGGGTCCTTGCATGTGTGTATGTATGTGTGTGTAAAGTGCCTTCAAGTCGCAGCCGACTTATGGCGACCCCTTTTGGGGTTTTCATGGCAAGAGACTAACAGAGGTGGTTTGCCAGTGCCTTCCTCTGCACAGCAACCCTGGTATTCCTTGATGGTCTCCCATCCAAATACTAACCAGGGCTGACCCTGCTTAGTTTCTGAGATCTGAGGAGATCAGGCTAGCCTGGGCCATCCAGGTCAGGGCTGGGTCCTTGCATAGTGACCCTTTATTTCCACAGAATAGTCAAGAAACCCATTTAATGACTTCCTTAGCACTGTAGTGCCCCTTTCTAGAATAGTTGCTGTTTTGGCCCAGTTGCCATTTGTAAACTTTCTGTTTTCAGAGTGGTGGCATTTGCTTGTTCTAATAGAGGATTGTGTGAAACATGATCATGTATTTTGACACACACAAAACTGGGGGGGGGGTGGAGAGAGACATGTCTCTGGAATTAACTTGCCATTTGGCTTAAACAAACTACCATTAATGAGCAAACAACCACCTTACTCATCCCCAAGGTGGGAGCATTTTGTCATCAAAAAGTCACTTGTCCATGACGATAGTTCAGCTGAAGGATTCGCCAAGGAGTGGGAGAGTGGCTTGGCCATTCTGGAGTGAATGAGCATGTAGTAATGTGTTATGTGCTGAACCAAATGCATGTCTCATGCAGGCCTTCATGAGGGATAATGACACCTACTTTCGCTAGACTTTAAAATCCCATTAGCTGATGAATCACTTGTGCCTTCTGCAAAAATGTAATGTTTCACTCAAATGCATCTCAAAAATAGGAACCTCAGGATAATTGTAAATTCCTTTACCTTAAGCATAACTGATTGAGAATGTGACTCTTTTATGACATCACTCCTTATGCTGGTTATTTTGCCTTCAGCTGAGGTCTAGCATAAATAATATATATTATTTTGACTCTCTGAAGATGAGATGGAACTCCAATAATCTCCAGCAGGACTCAAAACTGTTTCCTCCCCCCTCCCCTCCATTAGTTATTTAGTCTATCACATTTGTCATTTCTTTCTTGCTCTGAGGGTTATTTTTTTCTTGCATTTGGTGAAGACCTGCTTCCTCTCCCAGCACTGAAAGGTTAAAGTGGTGGAAGATATCAGCAAGCAAAATTGTGCAAAGCTAATTAAAACTGAGATGGAAGAGAGGTTTTTCCCTAACCTCTTCACCTTTTGCCCAGCCACTTTCCAGCATATATTGTTGTCTTGTAGCCACACCAGAAGTCAGGGCTTCCCTCAGGTCAACTGTGCTAAACTGAGGAGGGCTGGGACCTTAGGACAGATTGCAGCATGAGCTTCAGGAGCTCCATGACCAGATATCTTAACATAAGAGTGGCCATGCTGGATCAGACCAGTGATCCATCAGCATCCTGGATGCAACAGAGGCTGGTCAGAGGCTCCAGGGAAGCACACAACCCTCACCTGGTGACTGCATGTGACAATCAGAGGCATTCTGCCTCTGAACATGGAGGCCCCTTTCAGATTACCATTCTAAACCAGGTGTCTACTGTTGGCCTGTTTCCAAGTAAAGCGATACAGAGATGGGTGTCCATACAGCTCATTTCAATCCATCTATGAGCTGTCTCTAAAGCACCTTGGCCAGTTCAAACAGTGCCGCTATTGTTTTCCTGCCTTTTTTGGTGGCCTGTTCTTTTCTGGCTACAGTGACAGGTATGTCAATGGTGCTGCTATAGCACTATAACGCTATAGTGCAAATCTTAGAATGTTTTTTAAAAAGCTAAAAAAGAACGCTGCACAGAAAAAGGTGGTGGTGAGGGGAAAGCGGTCCTTTAGGAAGTGCCTCCAGATATTTAAAAAAGCACACTGGAGCAATTCAGAAGTTCAAGGAAGAATGGAAAATGGGAGAAAGCAGTTTTCATATAAAGCAGCAGAGCCCTGTGATGCTGACACACACATCCACTAGTAATCCGCTGCTCAGATGGATTATAAAGGCAGTTTGAAAACGACCTTACAAATGTGGTTTGCCATTGCCTGCCTCTGCGTCACAACCCTGGTATTCCTTGGAGGTCTCCCATCCCAATACTTGCCAGGGTCAACCCTGCTTAGCTTCTGAGAAATGATGAGATCAGGCTAGCCTGGGTTATTCAGGTCAGGGCAGGAAGTACATTAGCTACATTCTGTTTGAAGTAAATTACATCACAAGGCCTATCTGCCAAAAGGAATAAACGGATTGCACATATGCCACCTGTAGCTTGTTGTTAAAATCTCATTATCTTTTTGTCCTATTCCACTTTAAAACTTAGGATTCTTAGGATGGCTCACATCCAGCTGTGGTCCAGAGGTTATGAAAACATGCAAGTTGAAGGGCAAGAGAGGAGATGTTTGTCAGTGTCATGTCAACACAAATCCCAGGAAACTGACTTGCCAGTGACAAGAGTATTAGATAAGCATTTCCAGGTCCTGCAATTTACTAGCACTTTCAACATTTCTTTTTGTGTAACTACTTTCTTAGGTCAAATGAGGCATGACTGGGACAGCCACATTTGTTCTTTGTGTGTCTGCTTCATTCCCTTATAACGGGGCTCTACTTTTTACATAAGAAATTGGGCATGTGTGGAAGGACCTTTACCCTATCCCCTTTCTAGCCTAACCTCCCTTGCTTTAGGCTCCAAATTCATCTACAACCCTGGAAGTGCTCAGGGAAGAAAAATAGGAAAAGGGCAAATTTAGCTCTTTCCTCCCACTTGCACCATTTGTAGTTAAAAAGTAGGCATATCATTTATTATCCTAGATGTGAACAGTGCAGGTACATGAATAAACCAAGGTGTCTGACCCTGCCGTGTTTCATTTGATCCTTAATAACACTGACGTTGTATTGTCTGATATTTATGTATAATCTAGTTGAGCAACAAGCTAATAATTGACTGGGTATCAAATCCCAAATCTCTTGTAACAACAACAAAAGCAAGCTGTATCATTTAATTAGATTCCACAATGAAACAAATGAAGTTAAGGTACAGCTGGTAAATGTTGGTAAAATATGCCCTGATGTGAGAGGACTTGAAGCCCCAGGTAATTAACTTTTTGTTTTTAAAGTCTTCTGACTAACCCAGTCTGTTAAAAAAAGGTTTTAAATGTAATTCAGTGGCATGGAAATGACAAGGGGTGTTGGGGGTGGGCAGAAATGTCAATAGTGGTGTGCAAGATTCTCAGTGGTTTTCAGACATATTCAATTGCAATAAAAAGGAACATTCATTGAAGTTATACCTTCCATTAACTGTAGTGATATCACCAGAGATCCAAAAGTCCAAGAAGTAAGGGATTTGTGTCTTAGCTTGCATGCTTATTTTCTACCCTGTTCCATTGTTTAAAACAATAGATTGCAAAACCAGTATGATTACCAGCCATATATAACCACATCTGGACAGCGATGGACCTTCTGCCATCTCTAAATGGCACCTCACAACTTCACTTTGCAGATATTAGGAACTTTTACATCTCCTGCAGGCTCACAGGTCTTCAGTGGTAGCATCTTATCACTAAACCCCACAGTGCCTTCCTCCACCCCCTCTTCAGGCATTTTTTTGTTCTTGTTGCATTCCATCGCCTACGCAGCCTTCTGTGCCTGCCATACACAGTAGCTGTGCAGGTAGATGTGTCAAAGGGGAAAGAAATACTGTGAGAAAAACAACAGGAAATCAGGTTGGCTAGAGGAGGCATTCAGCAGCAAATACAGGGAGAGATTGCATGGGCACTGGTGTAGTGATGTTATATGGTAAAGGCCAGATGGTGAATGGCTTTCAACTCTTACAGTTTCATTGTGAAATCAGTTCCAGTTCCAATGACTTTCATGTGGTCAACCTGATGTTGGAATTAGCCTCTAAATTAGATTATAGACAAGCCTGGTTGCTAAGGGCCAAATCAGTAAATGGAAATGGTATATTCTGTTTGGAATGCAAACATTCAGATTGAGGCATATGTTTATCCAGAACTAACTGCATCTAAAAAAATTAAAAAAAACCTCTCCCAAGGCAAAGAACAGAATAGCAACAAAAGGTAACAGCCACTAGATTAGCAAAATTGAAGATTTACTCTGGAACATGATTTATAATTCCTGTTTTGATCTTTATTAGTAACTGTAAGCACCAGCTGCAGTCATTTTATTTTATAGAATATATCCTGTCCAGGGGGACATTTAGCAAGCAGTGCTTTTTACTAAAGCCGATTAAAGTTGACACATTGGGTCATATTTGTTTGTTTGAAACATTTGTAGGCCACTTTCCTTCACTTACATGAGCTCATTTGGTTTACATAAACATAGTATCTATACTTTTCAGAAATGATAAAATCCTGCCTGGCATTCCTGTACTCCTGGGATGCTTTCTTTGGTGAGTGGCATTCTAGTTTTTCTGACGTGCACACACTTACCACTCCACACTAGATGGCTCAGAAGCTAGGTTATTACTAACTGCAGGTCAAGGAGTTTGTGGGGGGGGGTTGACAATGGAAGCATCTTTTGCAGGGATTACCTGTTTGTATAAAGTCCCAACAATTATTGTTTTTCATTCTCACTCATAGTCACTGATAGTCATTCAAGTTAAGAGACATGATTTTCTAGGATGCACATTATGGAGGTAGATACATTTGTCAACTCACTATCTCTTCCCACTCTCCTAACTCTCTGTCCACCAGGCAACAGGGATAAATCGCGGCCATGAAAAAAACATTTAAATCGTGTGTTTTTTTTAGTCCGTGGCAAAACAGAAGCAAAATCTACCGTGAAAAATGCCCCAAGGAGTCTCTCTCTTTCTCTCTCACACACACACACTGCAGCCACACACTAGTGCAATTCAGCCAATCATCCGCAACTCTAGTGGATCACAAGTTTTTAAAATTTGGGTTCCATTTGTCCTGCTTGTTCTAATACAGTGTGATAGGTAGGATGGGAGACCTCAGTATCATTAACAAGGATTTATTTTAGAACAGAGCCAAGATAAAAAGCTGGAGACTCAAGGAGAACTAATCTCTGCCTTGCAACCCACACTTTAATCACATGCCGATTGCTTTGTTAGTCATCTCTTTATCAATGCTCTCTCAGCCCACTCTGGCTCCTTCTGCAGCAAACTTTAATTAAGCAGAGAAACACTGTGTAGGAGATGCTTAAACTGGGAATGGTGAAGGAGGGGATGGAGACAAAGAGCTGTGAGGTACTTGGGTGTGTTTCAGGCGGAGGGGAGCAGTCTATAAAGCATCAGTATTCTTCTGTTAACATCCTGCATAAAAAACCACAAGGCAGGGTTCTAGTCCATATTTCTCATCAACATCCAGCTCACTGTAACATTCACAGGCTATCTTAAATTTAGAAGGGGGGAAAATGCCAAGCACAAAAGTGAGTCATGCTGTTGATGGCTCAATAAAATTACCACTTTTTATCTGTGGTTCTGTATTGTTTTTCTTACTCAAAAAGGTTGTCAGTTTTAAAAGCCCAACAAGCAATGACATAATATACTACCGTGTTGTTTTTCACATACTCCCACATAAACATCTAAACATTCATTTTCACCTTTTTATATTTTAAAAATATTGGAATAATGATGTTATTAATCCAAAAAAAGATTAATCTTATGGTGACACCTAGCTATGAGTGTAGCATCGCTACTTTTAATGGCTAAAGGAGGGCTCCTACACAGGGGTGTAAACTCTGGAGGGGGCTCAAGCCCCCCCATTGCCTGGCAGAGGCAATGCCCCCTCCCAGCTGTCAGGTCCTCCAGAACTTCCCAGCAGGGGCAATGCACCCCCCTCCTGGGCTGTCAGGTAGCATCATGAAGCTGCTCAGGCTGTCAGCTTTTCAAGTTCAGTCAGCCCTGTTTGTCTTTGTAGCAACTTAACAGGGCTGGTTTTCTTTGTTTGATTTTGTAAAGATAAGAGGGGGAGACCTTCAGTGGATAATACTGTAAGGGAAGAAACAATAGAGAAAGAGAGAGAACTAGAACAAGAAAGGGGGAAGGAACAATTCATCTAGTCATCAGGAGGCCTCAGTGGTTGGACTGAAGAATATATTTCTTGTAGCCTGCAACACACATTCTGATGTAAGTACAGCTAAGTTCGAGACCAGCAGCACCTTAGAGACCAGTAAGATTTTTGAGGGATAAACTGTCAAGACAACCAAAACGGGAGACAAATCGGGCCAGTGCTCCCAAACAATGTACATAAGAGTTTTACCGGCTATCCATCTACATTCCCTACCTGGATTCCCTTGTTATCTCACTGAGGACTGGTTTTAGTGATGAAAACCAACCTGCTTAAGGTTTGCTGAAAGTACATCCATGTCAGATGTACTACATTGAAGAAGAAAAACTTCCTAGCCCATGTCAATTCCATCCAGCAATTTTACAAATTTGAAAACTTTGTGGATGAAATCTGTCATTTGGTATGACTTGTCAAGAAGACATGCAAAGACATGCAAAAAAACACTCATAATTGCTTGACATATGCAATATGAGCCTCATTGAGCTACTGGAACATGCCAATTTGCTCCGTTATTAAAATGGCCATTCTTTCTATACTTTCCCTCCCAGTTACAACACTTGAACAACCCTTTAGCAGTCTGCACAGAGTGAAGACATGATTACATTCAACAATTAGTGCAAACTGATTGTCTATATTGTATCTGTTGAGTGTCCATAGAGAAAAGTTAAAGATCTATCCCAAAGAGAAGTTTATATGAGAAGTTATCAACTGTTTTGGCCAAGACTGTCAAAGACTCCAGTTTTTGTTCAAAGAATGATCTTTGTATTATGTTTTCTTTTATATTATGGTATTATATTTCCAACAGCAAAGGCAGATTCCATGTAAAAGCTATGAAATGCAACGTTAGGAGTATGGCTTTAACTTGGTTTAGAATCCTATAATCTTGTCATTCATTAGACAAATGAAAGCTACATGTCTTTCTAGTACCTTACCTTGTTATTGTTACATGGAAAAAAATAAAAGCACTTTGTTACATGTTAGTTTTCAAATGTGTGGTCTCATACCATGCAGTAAATCACCTTCAGGAAGAGCTCCCTATCATTCTTGTTGCTTCTCTTCAGCACCACATTATGGTGCCTGATGGGTGGGTTGTGTTGCCAATAGAGTAAAGACTACAGTCACTCAGGACAATAACCCACAGGTATAATTAAAAGACTTTGCCCCCTCCCAAAAAATTAATTTCTGCAGAACCCCATGCTCCACCAGCCTGTGAAACAGCAGCAGGGAAAAGAGCAGCCAGGCCAGAGGTCTCTGTTATAGTAAGACACATAGCCCCCCTAAGCAGATAAAGACCCAGAAGATGCCCTCAGGCTGGAAAGCTTGTACATCTCTGGTTTAAACAGCAACCAATATTCAGGAAGAACCAGGGGTGGTCTTAGCCAATGGGCAACAAAGGCAATGGCCCTGAGCCCCATGCTGTGGGGGGTGCCCAATAACTCATGGCCCCACCACCTGACAGAGGATGGAAAGAAGAAAAGGAGCAGGTTCCTCCTGCTGCTGCTGCCACTCACACCCAGCCTGTTTGAGGCTTGGCTCAGGCTACCAACTCACAGCAACAGCTTCTCATGCCCACTGCATCTGGAACTTAGGCAACCAGCCTGGCGACAGCTGCATATACCCACTCCATCCAGGGCTCGGGCAGCTGGCTTCTAGCAATGGCTCTTGTCCACTTTGCATAGGGTAAGGGATGCCCTTTGCTTAGCCCTGGTGGAGGGTGGGAGCAATGATTCTGGGGGCCCATAATCACTAAAAACCACCCTCTGGGAAGAAGCGAAATAGAACTACAACATACTCTGCTCTGCTAGCTTTGTCTGCCAAAACTCTCACTTTTTGGTATGCAACTATACCCTAGGCTTTCCTTTACGATAAAAAAATCTTTCTAATCTATCCTGTCACTCAGGTGTAAGAAAATGGGGGGGGGGGTCCCTGCTCATGGTAGCATCTCTGTAGCATTTTTTTAAATTTGCAAATTAGTTTTCTAAAATAAAATCTTTAAATGCTAATAATTAGTGAAACACCCAGAAATCTAATTACCAACAGCTTTTCATTTGTACTATCATTAAATTCACAGCTGCAGATTAAAGTGACAGGCTGCTATCTCACACCACCAAAAAAAACACGCAAGCAAAACCTCCTATTTAATGGGAGCTTATTGAATCCCAAAGAGAGGGACAGACAATTCAATATAACCGGATGATGCCATTTTTCCCCCAACAGCAGTCAGCATATTCAGTGGCAAGATTCAGAATCAGGTATTTGGGTAGTCTAACCCAGATTTCCTTTCAGATCCACCAAAAGACAGTCTACAGGTTAGGACTCTTCTTTCTGGGACTTCCACCAACTGATGATCAGTGAGTACTTTCTCTTGTCACTATGGAATACATGACATGAGTAGTCTGGTCAGGGTAAGATTCCTCAAGGTGAATAGGCCATTTGAATAATTCACCATCTGCTCACCATCACAAATCTTTTTAATATAGGTCAAACAATGCTGAGCAAAAGTGCAGATTGTACTTTTAGTGGATGATTAAGAACAGAAGAAGACTCCTGAGGAGGTCAGACCAATGGCCCATTGAGTCTAGCATCCTGTTTCCCACAGTGACCAATCCGTTGCCTTCAATGGTCCACATCAGGAGCACAGAGGTTGAAGTCTCCCCCTGATGCTGTCTTCCCAGCAACTCGCATTCAGAGGTATACTGCCTATGAACATGGTGGTTCCATTCAGACATCATGACTAATGCTCATTGATGGGATTATCCTCCATAAATATAATTAGCCATCTTTTAAAAACATCTAAGCTGGGCTTTTTATGCATGGTTAGTTTGCGTTGGATTTGCTGCTCTTTAGATGCATAGTATTTGCAATTGAATTCTCAAAATACTATGCACAGGGGCTTTCCCCCCCAAGAAATTCACAGAGTACTTATGCATTGGCAACAAAAATGCACAGTGCCTGATGTTGTTGTGATTCCGTGGCTTGCCACCCCATTTTTTGTGCAAGTCCTTCCCTGCCCCTGTGAATACTGCTCTGTAATTGGCTGTATTGTATTCTTTGAAATATATCACCAGTCCCTACGATCGCCACGGTGGCAATTCTTTCATTTAAATTGAACCAAGCAGCCATTTGCAACCAAAGCTGAGAATCACCACAGACGTGGCAATCGATTTTGGCTTGACGCAGATGTAACACTGTGGTAAAACGGCATCCAGAAAACGCGGGGGAAATATGGTGGGACACCGAAGCGACTTCTAAAGGTCGGAAAAATCATGCATGATTTCAACGAAGCCCTGAAGTAGTCCAGCGGTGATCATGATGCAAACTACACATGCATAAATGGCCCTGGTGATCATCACCACATCCCATGGCAAACAGTTCCATACATTCATTAAATGTTGTGTGAATAAGTACTTTCTTTGGCTTGTCCTGAATCTCCTGCTCATCAGTTTCACCACAGATCTATACAAGGACTTGTGATGCTGGACATTTCATTTTCATCTAATCCCTAATAATCCCTAGCATAGAGCTTGTCTTTTTCACTGCTGCTTCATACCGTATTGACATTTTCTTTGAGGTAACCACTGGTATAGCTGATACTGCAAAAGACCCCCCTCCCATTTGCCAGAGGGCACACTTTTAGCTTCCCCTTCCTTTTTAAGCCTTACAGTGTCTGAAGTTGCAGGAAGGCCAAGGTTTGATATTATACCTGAATAATTAAGATCAGGCTATGTACAATTAAGGAGCCGGTACATGAGGAAGCAGTCCATTCCCATGGGAACACTGATATACCCTAGTCTCAGTTCTGAGGTTCCCTTAGATTAATCAACTTCCAGGGCATCGGGGCTTGAAGGACAATAACTGACATTCCAAAATTACTCAATAGTCTCCCCCACTTATTCCCCATATGATTGTAGTATTCTTTATTCCATCTAGTTACTTGTGCCCTAATAATTCCCTAAATTCAGTAAATATATTGCCTCTTTCAATCCACTTATTTTATTATTGCTTCCTTCCTTTTAAAAATATATGTTCAATAAAGATTAAAAACTCAGTATTGTCTCCTTCTTATTATCCTGCCATGGGCCCTTCTATTGGCATTTATTGCCTTATGTTTGCCCCTTTGTTAGAACAGACTTTAAGGTCCCTTGCCGTAGGGCTTGGAGGTGCACTTATGAAAGAATCCCTTGGCCCCCGATTAACATAGCAGTTGATTGTCAGACAACATCGTAGGCTGCAAAAACTTAATTCAGGAGAAACACAAAAGCAGCCAACCATGAACAGGCATGTGAAACTGACCATAATTTGACCTATACAAGTTCACTGCAAAAGGTATTGATGCTGACCCTTCATTTTCAGCCTGAATACACTCAGGCCTGCATAGCTCATTAGGCAGGTTTGTGGTTCATAACCTATCCCTACCCCACCCAGACAGTGACTTCACCACACCTAAATGGTTGTATGAATTGGCCCCACAAATAACTCTCAAGAGAAGAAAACTGCAGAGATTTGTATGCATCTGAGTCCCTAAGGAGCACTTAAGTGTTTATTGCAATGGCACGGTGCTATTTTCCAAAATCTATACAGCTGTGATTTCATCCCAACTGTGAAAACAGCTTGAAAAAAAAAGAGGCTTCATTCTGCAGTGTTTGTATAGCAGACGTCGTTGCTGGCTTTGATGAGTGTCAAATGAAATCGTTTTTCCAGATCTTTGCACACAATCCCCAAAAGCAATTTAATGTGCTGTAATAATAAGGTAGTTTGATAGGCCCTTATTGTATTTAGCTGCAAAGTGTTTTCAGCAACTTCCCTGCAGGCATATTTGAAGCAACAGGGATGTGTGTTGACTAGCTAAGTGCATGCAGGACAAACCATTTAGTGCATGTATAAAGAAAATATGGATGTACTGCAAGTGTCTGAAGCACCTGTGCTAAAGCAAAACTCTAGAAGTTGTTCTGGGGAACTGTTTCTATAGCCAAGGCAGGGCTGTAGACTTTAGTGTAGATCTTACTCATTATTATTATTATAGACCCTCTAGGGCTGAAGGAAAATAGCTCATTTTGATTCTGTGGCCTAAAATAACTAAGGTTGCAATCCTGTGACCTCTAACTAGGGAATAAATTAAACATTGTATGAATTCCAAGCAAACATCTACAGGAATACATTGGGTGCCCTCACAGTTACCCAGAATCTCCAAGGAATTCTGTGGCTGAGAGATGATCTACGCATTACACTGAATGATCTGGTAAATGGAAGTTGTACAGTTCTGGACAGCATGACTAAAGATGAAATGAGGATGTCTTTGTGAAATGGCCTTCCATACAGTCAACAAATCTCTAAGATTTGAAAGTCGAGAAGGGCTAATTTCCAGCTGATGGCTTTGTCATCTCATTCAGTTAATTCCCCCAAGAAACAGGAAAAATGAGCTGAGTGAGATAATGAAAGAAAAAACCAGATGAGGCTGTGGAAGTTTTTTTCAGAGGATTGTCATGTTTGTCTGCAGTAGAACTGCTAGATCCAAGTCCAGTAGCACCTTCGAGATCAACAAGGTTTTGGGGATATGAGCTTTTGAGAGTCAAAGCTCGTTTCGTCAGTGGAAGCTCTGGCTCTCTCCACCACATGATACTGAGTCAAACACCTCCAAGCTTTCTGTAAATATCAACACTTTGCCGGGCACTTTCAGGATTTTCAACAGACAAAGTCTTAAGACCTTTCCCACACACTGGAGTTACTCCTGATTTTCTTGCAAGTTGATCCACAAGCATTGGAATCAGTTTGGGTAGGGTTCTTCTGTGTGTCAGCCCCCCCCCCCCCTGCATTTTTACAGTTGGGGAGTCCGTTTATTTTCTTCCGCAGGTGGCTCAAATAATGAGAATTTTCAAGGGAGCGTGCTGTTGTCATTGGTGGCATTATCGGGGGCGTCAGAGCACCCCCCTTATTTATTTTTTAAAAAAACAGCCCTAAAATAGCAGTATAACGTTGCAGTGTTACAATGACATTTCAAGCAGGTTCTCTGAATTCCCAGCTTTCTTTCTTTTTTAAGTAAACCTCTATGCCCTTCCCTCATGGAGATACAAGGAAAAAGGCATATCCCTGCAAGGGAAAAGGCTGGAGACTCACTTTTAAAAAAAATGAAACCTGGAGATTCAGAGAACCTGTTTGAATGATCATTGCAACACAGCAGCATTATATAGCTTATTATAGGGTTGTTTTTTTTAAAAAAATGGAAATCACTTGTCTGTGGGGGAGAGGGGGTGGTTAATGATTATGACAGCCCAATAATTGAAAAGTGGGCTGCAGGTGGGTGGGACAAAGAAAATCAACAGAAACAGTATGCACTAGGAAAACGCCAACTCAAGCCATTTAGGACTTTAATGATAAGAACCAGCACTTTGAATCATTGTATTGTTTTGTTAGATGCATGCATCATGGGAACTATATGGGAGAAAGACGATGAATAAATGTTATAATAAATAATTAAATCCAGAAGTGGAATATAATTATCTCAGACTTCAATTCTGTTTATTTTAAGGTACCTATTTAAAGTAGAATTGGTCCCAAACAAGGCACGCCAGTTTTCACTCATTTTTTGTTAACAGCACGAAATCTACATGAAGTGTGCCTATTTGGTTCTTTCTTGCCAGCCAGAAAGTGTTGACGTTTACCAAGAATTCCCGAGCTTCAAAATTTGTCAAACTGCCTGGGCCAATTGACAGTCTTGCCCAAACCCTGCTGCGACATCCTGCCATCTGTATTAAAAATATATGCTTACCAATATTTATAACATTTGTTCTTGAGAGTCAAATAACCAGAGGAAAGTTTTCTGTGACACCTGTATGCAGCAGCCTCATTGTTCTAAAGAATTCTGGGCAAACGGAAAGGCTGATAGATTAGAGGGCAATAGATTTGGGGATTCAATTAGCCTGAGAAAATTGAATGTTTTTAGTCATTGGTTTTGTTTGCTGAAACGCCAGAAGGTCTGAAAGGTTCCTGATAAATGCATCACTGGATGAGTCACCGTGCACTGGATTAGTCATAGCTGGGAGATAAATATCCCCAAGTTTCTACTGTGCTGATTTACCTGATCTTGTTGTAGAATTATTTGTTGTCTAAGTCAGAATTAGGAGCCCCGTGGCGCAGAGTGTTAAGCTACAGTACTGCAGTCAAAAGCTCTGCTCACGACCTGAATTCGATCCCGACAGAAGTCGGTTTCAGGTAGCCGGCTCAAGGTCGACTCAGCCTTCCATCCTTCCGAGGTCGGTCAAATGAGTACCCAGCTTGCTGGGGGTAAAGGGAAGATGACTGGGGAAGGCACTGGCAAACCACCCCGCAAACAAAGTCTGCCTAGAAAACGTTGGGATGTGACGTCTCCCCATGGGTCAGGAATGACCCGGTGCTTGCACAGGGGACCTTTACCTTTACTTTTACCTTTTAAGTCAGAATTATCTGAAAACATTTCACTGCCAGACTCCTTCAGGTATTAAAGCAGCTGTCACTCCAAATTGCTTGCCTAGGGATTTTGGGGGGAAGTACAGTCCCTCTCCCACAAGTATCCAGCTCTGGTAGTGGGCCCTAAGGAAGTCAGCATTTAGTGGCAGATCTCCAGAAGTGGACAGCTTGCATACCGGCCGAAACTGTGAAACACCACTGCACAGTAAGGCAGGCATCATGCTGGCTTGATGCTATTTTAGACACTGATCAGCAAACTAGGATGCTCCCAGCTAATCTGTTCCTTGTGGATAACAACCATATGCTCCCCTTCCGAAGGGCTGTCTAGCAGAGACACTCATGCATATTGCAAATAAAATCTTCATTCTTTTCCTGTGAATCAGCTGAATACTCCTTATTAAAAAAAAAACACCGCTCACATGATTTGGCCCAGTACACAAGCAAAGTTGTACTCAGAGAACAGCCAAATCTCTTAATCCTTGTAACCTATAATTCCTTCTGTTTTCCCCCAAATATACTTCTCAACATTTGGATTTTTGGCTTGAAATTTCTTATTTCTTATTTTATGAAACTTTTGCTGCTACAATAGGTTGCAAGGGTCTGAAGCATGGTAACAGCTATTAATACTCCAGCTGGGACCAGCTGTTGGTACTCAGGATGCTCATGCTGGGTGTCATCTCTCATCTCAGCCTTCTTCACACTGACATGGTTCAGATGATGAGGGGGCTGCAAAAATATGAATCATAAACTCATTACAATGTAGAGTGATGAGAAAAACAGCTTTTAAAGCAAGAGGGAGTAGTCTCGGGTATGGAAAGAATGAACGTGAGACCCCGAAAGGAACTACTAAAAACCAGACTGCAGAGACATGTTGGATCTCTCATGTTATTATTTTGGAAAAATCAGGCACTAAAGGTGAAGATCTGTGGTACTGTATAAGGGTGAATCAGCATGTTAAAGACATTTGACCATTTAGCCAGTTTAGACATTATGGGACATGATGAGGAACACCGCTGGGGTTTGTGCACTTTCTCCTCTCCCTCTTTTTCTTTCTTTCTCAGGTACATGTACCCATTCCCCCTCCAAAACTTTCATCATGGTTTCAAGCTGTGGTTTGAGAGCCAACTATGGTTAGAGGTTGTGATGCCTTGGAGATGTAAGGTGCTTTGAAGTGCACCAGGGAGTTCCTGGGATCCTGACAGCTGCTTGTTTTCCTAGGGAAGAGAGCCATAAAATACACCAAAAGGTCAGACAGCAGAGATGTATTACAACAGAGAGATAACCATTTGCCTACCTGCCAGGGAGGGCAAGTTGGATAGCAGTTGTAAAACATGATATGGGTATTGCACCCTAGGCTGATGGGGAGATTGGGGTTCACCTTCCCACGTGGGGATGAATTCTTTGAATCTGGATTGGATAGGAGGCTTCCTACCAGCAAAGGCAGGAAGGGTTAAAAGTCTGGTAAAACATAGGCGGTTACCGCACTTGTATTCCCAGCGATATATTAAGAGTTTGAAAACGTTATAAAAAATACTGTTCGCACTTTGGCCCCTTTAGCTGTGAAGACGTCTTCCAACCATTTATAAGCCGTGGTATCCAAAAACCCTTTTAAAGCGATGTTTTTTATAACATTTTCAAACTCTTAATACATCGCTGGGAATACAAAGTGTGGTAACCCCAATAGTCTGCCTAGTAAATGTTGGGATGAGACATCACCCCATGGGTCAGTAATGATCCAGTGCTTGCACAGGGGGACTACCTTTACCTTTATAACATCTGTCTTTGTTCAAATGCTGGAGGTCGGATTCCCCTGCATGGAGTAGGTGGGTGTCAGAACGTGCATTTGTTTCACAGACATCCAGGGGGGATGTCAGAGGTAACTCTTTCATGTTGTTAAGTTTAGCTTAGTGTTATGTTTTTACTATTATTGTCCTTAGATCTGTAACCAGTAGCCTTGATAGATTATTATAGATTATTAGGCTGGATGGTGGCAAACTTGGGGTGGTGGCAAAAAGAAGAGGAACATGCTTTACATGCACACAAACAAGCAATGTGCATGTAAGCACACACAGACCCAGAGCCCTGAGCAGCCAGCAGGGCCCTCCAGAGCTGCCGCATTGGTGGCTCAGGTAAGTAATCTGCAGATGCACAGATAGAACGTTACTGCTTTGGGGGTCTTAAACCCCCAATATAATTTTTGACACTTTTGGGATGTTTCTGCAAATTTAGGGGGCCCGAGTTTGGAGAAAAATCTCCTTTCTCTCGGTGTGGGTCCAATCCGCAGATTTAGATATCCGCAGATCTGTCCACACTTGAGAAACAGATATATAGATGATACAGACGTGAACAACAGAAGTGCAAACTATTCTTTATGCTCAATTGTCTATACACAAGAAAAAGTGATTGTGCACATTCCCTTCATTTATTGTAAAACATCACGCACACTCTCTGACTCATTCCTGGGATTTGCTTGCTTTCTGTTGAACACGACCAGAATTAGTTTTGTTCCTTTCTAGCTGTACAAATTGGTCATCAGTAGCACTGTGGGAAGTAACTCCTTTATTAGTCATATCCAGATATGTAACATTAATGCCTAAGGCAGAAATAGACCTTTTTTTTATTACCCTAGCCTATAATGAAATGCCCCAGGGAGCAGAATGAAGAAATATTTAGAAGAGCACTGTAATCTGATACCCTCTTTAAACACTGTCCAGTGGTCAGTGTCACTGGATTCTATTAACAACTCTTTTTTATCAGGACCAACCAAAATATCACAAAAGGACAAATGCAAGCTTGTGAGTTCCCCAGAACACTTCACAAAAACTGGGGGAGGGGGATGCAGAAAGATGTGTCAGGGTACGGTAAAGCCCAAAGTCTGCAGTTTGTAGCTTTCTTAAAATGGAAACCGGGAAGTTATGCAGACTAACTAGATTACATGGTGTTGAGTGAAAGACAGATTTCAAGAGACTCCTGGGATATTTAATCACACCCTTCCTCCAAGGTAGTGTGTACGTGTGTTAAGTGCCATCAAGTTGCTTCCGACCCATGGCGACCCTATGAATCAATGTCCTCCAAAATGTCCTATCCTTAACAGCCTTGCTCAGGTCTTCCAAACTGGCTTCCAAGGTAGGTGATGTGAAAGACCTCACGCTGAGACCCTGTAGAGCCACTGCCGATCTGAGAAGATAATACTGACCTTGATGGACCAATGGTCTGATTCAGTATAAGGCAGCTTCATGTGTTCATGAGCTCAGGGTAGCATACGTATTGTCAATTCCCATTTTATCTTCATAATAATCCTGTGAGGTATGCTAGACCAGGACAGTGTAACTAGCCCATGGTCACTCAGTGATCTTTCACGGAAATTAGAAAATTTAAACCCAGATCTACCAGATCCTAGTCCCACACTCTAACTACTATACCACATACTCTCCTCCTAGCTACTTTTTAAAATACTTCACATCCAGCCTGATAAAGAGTTCTAAGGGGACATGAAAGCTTACTATTTTGTGATGTTTGATTGGTCCTAGGAAAAATGTTATGCTTACTGCTGTGTTTGAAATTCTTCTATATACCAATTGGGCAACATACAATTGTGGTCTCTGAATGTGACCCTTGAGATCCCTTACTGCTGAGGGGAAAAAACACACCATTACGTCAGTTTCCCTGTGCCAGCAAACATGCTTCATCAGGCAGTAAATCTATGCCATGTTCACAGAACACAAGAGCTTTTATAGGATCACAAGTGATCATGTGGTCATTCAGCAATTATGTGATTACTTCACCCACATTCACAAATAGGGTTGCCAGCTATGGGTTGGGGAATACTGGGAGATTTTGGGGGTGGAGCCTGGAGAGGGCAGGATTTAGAGAGGGGAGGGACTTCAATGTCATAGAGTCCAATTGCCAAAGCGGCCATTTCCCCCAGGTGAACTGACCTCTATCGGCTGGAGATCAGTTATAATAGCAGATCTCCAGCCACCACCTGGAGGTTGGCAACCCTATTCACAAAGCCACTATTATACTGATGGAAGTAGGTTTACACTGGTACAGTACACATGGGATGAGATACACGGTGAATTCATGAAGAAGCAGTTGTGTGATTGCTCACTCCCTGCTGGTGAGGGTTTGCATGACTGAATGCTTGTAGAAAACTAGATATCATGGGGAATGGGTGCAGCCTAGCTTTCTTCTTAACACTGTGGTTTTCTACTTACATAGATTTTGTTGTTCTTGTTTGTGTAACAGTGCATCTGGTCATTTGAGCCCGGATCTCCAGCCTGAAGTGGTATGGCCAAGATGCTGGTTGCCATTTCTGTGAGAATTAGGCCTGCCCTACCATGAACACAGCTCAGCCCAGATATACTCACTCCACATTCTCAGCGTTTAATTCATGTGAATTGACCCCATAGTATGTAAAACAATTGTTTATTTACTTCATTTATGCCCAATCTTTCTTCCCAATGGGGACCCGAAGTGGCTTGCATCATTCTCCTTTTCTCTGTTTCACACACTGATAACTGTGAAATCATTGTGGGGGGAAATGTTGTGAATTAAGGAAAAGGTACCACCAATCAGCAGGCTACTGCAATCCAGTAAAGGTACTACAGCTTGCTAAGCCCTTCTGATAGCTTTGGGAAAGGGCCACCCATAAGAGGCCACAAACCTGCTAGGCAAAAAGTCAGGAAGTTTCTTAACTTGATAAAAGTCTCTGCACTGAAGGTCTCTGAACAGAATTTGAAATCGTTTCAAGTTTCTTAAAGAAGCCTGAAATGACCCTTTTCAGTGTTCCTCACCAAGTCAGCTGTTGCTCACAGCTCTTGCTCCAAGGCTCGAATTCAGTCTTCCCTGCGTGTTATTATTATCAACTGACTTAGAAGGGTGTAACTTTGCTTAGGATGGCACTGTCTGTCTTCAAAGACAATTTTTGGATACTACAAAAGGAACCCAAAACCATATAACCTTTCCTGCAATATTTGTTGTTGAGTCGGTGCATCGAGGTCGTGCTTAGGAAAGCAAGCGATACAGTGTCTGCCCCAAGTCAACATCAATCAGTTTCAAAACGCATGTGCTGATGAGCACATTTCCATTAGGTTAGATATAAAAAATAGACCTGCAATAAACCCAAAGTGACTTTATTTTATCACTGGCCACATAACGTGCAGGAAATGGTAGAGGACTTAAAAAAATTTTTTTTTTAAATAATGCAACAGAACTGCCATCTAGTGCTCCACACAAACACCTGCAGGGAAAAGAACAGATGGATTGTCCTCAAAGCTCAACACTGTTTTCAAAGGCAACATGTGAAACGGTTTTGTTATATCCCAAGTGCAAGTTGAATGTAAAACCTAGCATGTATATATTGCTTTAAATTATCACTCTTCCTTTTTTTACCATGTTTTAAGGGTGACAAACCCCATACAAAAATATATTCCAACCATCACTTCTAAAAATCTTAATCTCTTTCTCCTGCTATCCATTGCCAATTATTTTCCTGTTCATACTTTGGACATCTGTTTTCATCTAGGCAAAAAGTGACCAACCTTTGTCCTTCTTCTACATATGCAGCTCCAAACTAGGAAATAATCAGTTTTTATGACATCATCATTATTATTATCCCATCCCAGATCTGTCTCTGCCCTAAAGTCCTTATTAGCTCCACTCATGTACTTCTGTACAGGACTATTCCCATTTTTATTTGGGAAACACTTTAGGGTTTAAGATCTGTGCCATATCCAGTTCTTTCCACTACCTTCCACCCCACTCCCTCATTCGATCTGCTACTTCATTCTCTGTTGTCACTACCTTTGCAGCCATGTTTTGGTGTGTTTTTTCTCCACTATTATTTCTCTGGCTAATATTTATTGCTGATCAAGGAAAAAAGGTTTGCCATGCCAATTCAGATCTCCTATAAGATAATTTTCAACAAAGTAGGACATGTAATGTGCATCTCTGATAGCAATACCCTCAACACAAAGCATCACAATAATGGCATTGTTTTTTGTAATTTCTAAGACTGAAATTATGCACAATCAATGATACTCCCTTCTCAGTATTAATATGCAC
Source organism: Euleptes europaea (assembly GCF_029931775.1). Taxonomy (NCBI): domain Eukaryota; kingdom Metazoa; phylum Chordata; class Lepidosauria; order Squamata; family Sphaerodactylidae; genus Euleptes; species Euleptes europaea. Next base: position 59,491,178 of record NC_079316.1, on the reverse strand, counting down.
AGCATCAAACAGTGGTACTGGTTTTCCTACCCCAGTGACAGAGCTAAGCGTATGATTATACATGAACTATTATTCTCTGTAGAGCCAGTGTGGTGTAGTGGTTAAAAGTGGCGGACACTAATGTGGAAAACCGGGTTTGATTCCATCCCCACTCCTACACATGAAGCCTGCTGGGTGACCATGGGCCAGTCACAGTTCTCTCTGGACTCGCTCAGACCACGCGAAGGCAGCCAATGGCAAACCACCTCTGAACATCTCTTGCCTTGAAAACCCTATGGGGTTACCATAAATCAGCTGTGACTTGACTGCACACACCCATACACATTATTCTCTGCAAATTTACTTGCCTAATCCACAAATTATTTGTCATGGATTCAGTGGCTGGGTTGGGCTAATTCCTGAGTAACATGATCTCAGAAGCAACCTATGCCTTTATTCTAGGAAAAATGTCTCTATATAGGGGGGAAGGGAAAGAAAGCTGTAAAAAAAATTGTCGTTTGTGAGTATCCCCTAAAATAATGAGAAAGAAAACAAGGACTGAGTCACTTCACACCCTGCACCATCATTTTATGTCTGGTTCTGGGATGGTAGATCTCAGGGTTCCATTAAAAAAAAGTAGATCTTGCAAATTTGAATTCTACCCATGTTTAGTCTATAATTATGATAGTTTACAAAAAAAATTCAAATAATTGTTTGCTTTTGATTAATGTGTTATCCATTCCATATCATATAAGCAACTTGCTCTCCCTCTACAGTTGGCACCCAGAAGTTCACTTTTCCTAACCTGTAGGCTTCACTTTCCAATTACACCCAACAGCTACTGGCAGACCCATACCTGCACAAATTCTTCCACACTTTTCTGAAAGCCATCGAAACCAGGGACTATCACAACATCACATGGAAATGAACTCCACAATTAAGTACTGTGTGAAATACTCTTTTTTGTTTGCCTCTCATTGCCAATTGGTTAGAGTGTCCTCATTTTCCCCACCTGAAAACTTCCACACCTCCAGTGTTACAACCCTCCCTTACATTTTAGCGCATATGAATGAGCAAGGATATAACGTTCTCTTTTAAAGAGACTATTCCACTACTAGCCCACTACTAGTGCCATTAACTCTAGTCACTCTGCAAAAACAGCTTCACATTATTTTCAAATAAGCTCCACTACAAATTTATGTCACAGACACTCTAAATACCCAGATTATGAGCGTGTGCACACAAATCGCCCCAGCCTTCTTAAATCACATAATACCAGTATGACAGTCCCATCTTCCTGAATTCGTTTACTGTAACTTTTGACCCAAGGGAATATATTTTAAAAGTGAGTGTTTTATACACATCCTTTCCGGTTGCTGATTGTAGTTTATTGTAGTTGTCCTTTGCTACAGACTGAATGACAATATTTAGGAGTTAAGGTAAACATGCGAATAAAACAAGAAATGTTAACTCATTTTTTATTGCTGTGCTTTAATATAATCATGTTCTTTGTCAAAAGTCTGTTGTAAGGGCTGTGTTTTTCTCTTTTCATGCAACAGAACTGTGGGGACATGAAAAAAAGGATACGTAGGCCATCAATAATTATGGGAAGAAAAGAGTTGGAGAACTACAAGGTAACCTTTGGGGTATTCTTTGTCACGTTCCTCCTTTTTCTTATTCCAGGTACTTCTATCCAACGTGCAGAATTTCAATAACCACTTGGCCCCTATTCAACAGACATAATTTCCCATAGAAAATTGGTTCTGTTAACTGGAAGATCAGAATTTGCAAAGTCCAGGGGTTTGAGAGGCACGCCTTGCTTCTGGCCTGGGACCCTTGGAAATGGATGTAGTGGTTGATGTTTGTATTGATTATGAATGTTACAAGTCAGGGAGAGGCTCCTGAGGAACTGTAGGAAGTATAACGTAACATTTTCCACTATAGGATGCATCAAACTGAGGGGCTTGAAGGCGATAATTTTCTCCCCCTCCTCCCCGTTTTAGCTGCTCTCCACATTCTATGTCCCTGATGCTTAGGGTTGCCAATGCAGCCTCCAGGTGGGGGCAGGAGTTCTCCTGGCGTTGCCTGGACTGCCCAGACCAGTCCCTCTGCAGGGGATGGCTGCTTTGGAGGGTGGACTCTGGCATCACCTTCCTGATGAGCTCCCACCCCCAGCTCCACCATCAAATCACCAGGAACGTCTCCATCCAGCCCCTGCTGCATCTAATCCACCTTTCCTTAGGATACGTTCTACACGCAGACGGAAGAGACAGGGAGAGACAATATATCCTTGTCTGGCAGCTTTGCCAATTGCAAACCATTCTGTTGCTCCGTATTCCCTCCTTACGGCAGCCTCTCGTCCAGAGCAGTCAGATGTTGCGGCATACCCGTTTCTTTTAAAACCAACAGCGCAGGAGAGTTGCCAAAATAAAAAAATAAAAAAGATGGGAACCCCGGCAGGAAAACGGGCCGTCAAAATATTGTTTCTAAACGCACAAAACGGTTGCCTACCCGGGCATTTTACACGTCTGCTGTTATTACACAATTATTCTCGAGACTCCTTTGTCCATTCCCCCCCTGCACGTGAAGCGTTTAATAGGCTGCGCCAGAGAGGCGGGAGCATCGACTTAAGCACGTGGATGTTGTCCCTCCTAGGGGTTGTCTTCGGTGGTCACGTGACAGAGTCCCGGTTCCCGTTCCGTTGGCGCGACCTTCTCGCGAGAGCTCGTTTCCGCCGACCGGGGCTCTCTGCGTCGTCGCTAAGAGCGGCAGGAAGGGGACGTGCGCGCGCGCGCAGAGGCTTTCGTCGAGGCCTGGCGAGACCGAGGACGGCCCTCCGCGCCGAAGGCCAAGGTGAGGCTCGGGTGCCGCCGCCGCCTCGCATTTTGCCCTCTTAATCCCGCGGGAAGGGAGCGCGGTCTTCCCCGTTCCTTTGCGAGCCCCGTGCGGCAGGCCTCTCTAGGACCTTTCTCGTCCATGATGCTTCTTTCTCTAGGCATGGCGCCCTTCCTTTTCAGGCCTCTCTAGGCCCTCTCTCCTCCTCTGTGCGGTGCAGGCCCCGGCCGCCTCTCTTCCCCCTTCCGCTGCTTGGTGGAGCCGTCGTTAGTGCCAAGGGTGCTGTGGCCCTGGGGGTGGGGGGTGGGGTGGGGGTGGGGGCTGTCAGAGGCAGCAAAGCCTCTGACTGTCCACCCCCGCTTAGGGCACAACGCGCATGGCGCTAACGAAGGCTCCACAAAGCAGCGGAGGGCTGTGTTCTCCTTCGCCCCTTACCGTGACGAATCTTTCCCCTATCCTAGTTGTTTCCCCCGGGGTCTGCGCCTCCCCCTTCTGATTTTCCCACCTACGAAACTAGACGGATCCTCCTAATAACTCTGTCAGGTGCTCCTTGGTCCCATTCTTCCTCCAAAGAGCTGAGGGCAGTGTGCATCATCACAATGAATCAACCCTGTGGGGTAGGTAAGGCTGGGAGAAAGTAACCAGCCCAGCTGAGTGGTGGAATGGGGATATGAAAGTGGATCTCCCAGACCCTCTGATTCTGTGTGTGTGTGTGTAAAGTGCCGTCAAGTCGCAGCCAACTTATGGCAACCCCTTTTTGGGGTCTTCATGGCAAGAGACTAACAGAGGTGGTTTGCCAGTGCCTTCCTCTGCGCAGCAACCTTGGTCTTCCTTGGTGGTCTCCCATCCAAATACTAACCAGGGCTGACCCTGCTTAGCTTCTGAGATCAGGCTAGCCTGGGCCATCCAGGTCAGGGCCCTCTGATTCTAATCACCGCAAAACACAAACTCTCGTTCTAGTTCCTCTTGCTCTTAAGGTTCACCTCATTCCTGATTGACCCTGGCCTTGTTTCTCAACACTTGGCCAAGCTTCACAACGTAGTTTCATACTTCTCTACAAAAGGTTGTGATGGCACCAGACTTATTGTGATGTCAGTTTGGGTGGATTAGAGCCCAATTCATCGTGCGGAACCTCATATCACAGTATGTGTGTTCATTTTTAAAGTGTCACTAGTCACCTTTGTTTTTTTACTGCACAGACTCAGCTTTCACCTTGGAAGTTAGTAACCGTTGGGAACCCATCTATCCTTGACCACAAGACATACCTACCTTCCCTATGCATTTATGCTATTAGTTTCTAACAATATATTTTCTAGTTCATCAGTTGTAAGTGTTTACAAGCTTTTTAACGAATTCTTGGTGGTTTGACATTTTTCCTTCTGCTTCCCTATATTTCTCCATATTTCCCTGTATTTCTCTGATCTGTACAGAATTGCAGTAGTGTTTATTTTTAGTATGGAGTGAATAACTTGTGCTTTGTACTTAACAGTCTGTTATTGTATTGTACTTATGTGTTTTTATTTAGTTTATGTTGCATTATAAATGATCCATGAGTTTAGATTGCTACAGGTGTTTACATTTTCAAATGAAATACCACCATTAACTCTTGTTGTGGAGGTCTGTCAAAGTGTGGTATCTGTGCCCCCATCCTGCATTCCAGTTTTTCTGCTACTTCCATCTCTTCCACCTTAACAGAGACTGAGGGAAAGGGCCTTTTATGAGATTGGGTAGTCTGTAGTAAAAATTGTTAAACACAATCAATTCAAGACTTACAGTTAATTCCCTTATACAGATGGGAAACTAAGGCTAAGAGACAAAGATTTGGCCAAGGCCAGATAATGGCTATGTGGCTGTTTGACATACCAAATGCTTCCTGTGTTTTAAATATTTGTGTACGAGAGAAAATTTTGGTTGTGGCAGCTTTACTTGTCAATACCGCTCCAGGATTCTGGTTTGGAAATGTGACTATAGCAAAGGAACACTGGAGGTATGTAGTAGTTATTTCTGTCACCACTAAGTAATCAAGGTCAGCATCTGCTTATGCAAATTTAGTGAGAGAGGCATTCCAGTTTTGTTCTAGGTTTCTTCCAATTGGCAAACAGCCAAGCCAAAACCCAGTGAACCGAAATTAACTTCTTCTCACCACTTTGTGTGTTTGTTTTTTTGAGCATGTGCAAGATTCTGTGGGTCACATAATGGTCAGTCCCCTTTCTGGCAGTGTTGACTTTGGGACTTCACATTCGCATGTGATTCTGTGGTTTTAACCAGTAGGGGAAACCAGCCACAGAAAACAGTGTGCTTGAGTAAAGTAATTACTGACCATGTTATAAATGGGGTTTCCGGTGTGTCTGTCTCTTGCTTGCAGTCTTCCTGCTGAGAAATGTGAAGGTGCATTGGTTCAGAACAAAAATTTTAATGTTTTCTTCCCATGGTTTTAAATGTGGTTTGCAGTTTAATTTGTTGGTGTTTGATGTTTATGGCTGAATTTTGATGTTTTAATTATTATGTTTCTACTTATTAATCACCGAGTACTCACAGATTGTAAAAATTCTTAAGTAAAACTTATAGCAGCAATCATACCTTGCTCTTATTAAAGTGGTTGCATTGGCTGCTGGTTGTTTTAAGACACAGTTGGTTATGCCCCATTCAGGCTTCAGGTGCCTTCTATATCAAAGGCTACCTGGTTGATGTATGAATTGTTCTGTAAGACCAACCAAGCTCAGGCCCTCCTGATCTTTAAGAAATCAGTCAAAGTGTTAGTGGATGATAGAATTAGCTGCTTCTAGAGTGATAAATTGTTCTTATGGTAATGTTTTACTACAGTGTTAAATAACAGTTTATGAAAACTACCTTAAGTGACAAATGGGGCAGAAGGACAGATACAAACAAATACATAGTGTTGGGAAAAACTAAACATGACTGATTTTTTCATTTGACTAATTTTGAAAGTAGGGGTAAGGTAGCTTCCTCAGTAAAGTGAAGCCAAGTTCATGAAAGGAAGATAAAGGAGCTTTTCACAAATCTTATTGAGTGGTTTAATGTGTGACTTTATATAGATGATTTCATAAGGCTATGCATGTATAATCATGAGAAGTTGTTAGGTTGTTTTGTCCTTTGAACAGTTAATGGAAATTTGGAGACTCATTAGCCTTACATTGATATAATCAACTTGAATTTAAAGTCTATTTTGTTTTAAGTAAATGTGATCTCTGGAAATACATATGTACTAGAGACTTGGAGTAGATTTCTGTAAGCTTACAGTGTGATCCAAAACAAAGTTACACTCTTCTAAGTCCATTAAAATCAGTGATCTTAAACAGGTATAACTGCTTAGGGTGACATTGTCAGTTATTAAAATTTGTAGTGACCATGTTACCTTCAGAAGCCTGTTTTTCAGATACTTTGTTCAACTTTTCTGTATTTTTTTCTTGCAGATGTCAGAAGACCTTGCAAAACAATTAGCCAGCTATAAAGCTCAGCTCCAACAAGTTGAAGCTGCTTTGACTGGAAATGGAGACAATGAAGATTTACTAAAACTAAAGAAAGACTTGCAGGTAAGAATTAGGAAGCAAAATATTTGCCCTTTGCATATGAAAACTTTCTTTTTCGTATAACTTTTTCTATCTTTTTCCTGTTTGACAAGGAATATACCTTGGAAGTATTAAGAAGGGTTGTATGTAATGATTGCCATCAAACATTTTTGAAGGGGCCCAAATAATTCTTGGTGCTCTTTGTTTCTTTGAAATGCTCCTTCTTCAGCACCATCTTTTCCTCTACTTCCTGGAGTGGTTTCAGCCAGTCAGCGACCATGTAGCAAGTGAGGATATTACTCACGTTGCAGATTTAGAATGAGGGCAGTGTATTTTCTGGGCTAGTCTTAAGGAAGATGTTTGCAGACTGAACAGAAGTGGAAGGGGATTGCCCTGAAATTTGCAAGCACTTTGCCACATTAAAGGATGTGATGTGCAGTATTATCCCTCTCCTCCCTCTGTTCAGTTTGCAAGAGCTTGGGGGGAGGGGGGCAGATTGCACTGTTGCTCTCCCCCTGTAAAGTGGAAAAGAACTTGTACACTGCAGAGGAGATGATCTGTGCATCATTTCCCTCCCTTGACGGAGTGACTGGAGAGGCATTGTGAATGTGTTTGGCCCCTCTTACCATGCCACACCAAAGCTTGTCAGAAAGGGGAAAGAAGACGTGAATTTCTCCAGAGGTGGGGATGAAACCAGAAGGTTGCCAATACAAGGTATTACTGTTCCCAATTTTAATTACATATTTGACTTGCACAAAACAGGCTTGGAAGTTAACTCTTTATGTGTGTGTAGAAACAAAACCTGGTAGAAATACTTCTTATGCATTTTAATTCTCAATATTGAGCATCTGCATATTTGTATTTCTTTGAATTTTTCTTTTTTTCTTTAAAGAAGTTACAAAATATTAAGCTGGAATCACTTATGAAAAATATAAGAAAAATTGAGTGTTGCTTGAAAGCACATTCAGTATCTTTAGAATCTGATTCAAGTGTGCCTAACAATAATTCTGCTTCTCCGTCTCTTCTCTACACTGCATTTTGTAAATAGTTTTTATGATAATGTGTCCTGCTCATATTCTTTGCCACATACTTACTTAAAACCAGACTTTTACACAAAGTTTAGTACTTGGGTGCCAGTTTTGGAGAAAAAAAGCCAAGACTGTTACATCGGATAATACACCTGTATTAAATCATTATTTTCTTAAGTATAGATGAGTTGGAAGCCAAGGGGTCTTTCTTAGCGAATATGTCATTTTCTCTCTGTGTGTATCTGACATTATTATTGAATACTTACCCTTTACTCAAGCAGCAAAATTAAATTGCTGAGAAACTTTGTTTTTTACAATAGTCAGTTACATTAATTGTGACAGAGAGCTTTCTGAAATGTGGTTTTGGGACTGGAACAAGCATTTGTTTACTCGTGAACATCATCAATGAAAAGGAAGATATTTCTTCTCTCATAATTGTCAGTTTATAAATGTTAAAGTTATTTTTAATAAGTCTTTTCGGGAGGCTCAGTAATCCCCACTTTGCTTCAGCAAGGTCAGTGTGAAACTTGAACGCCAGCATGTCTGTCTCCTTCCACTAAAGCAGTTGCTTGCCAGTTTCTGTGATCTACCTTTTATTTTGTAATGGCTGTTAAAATTGCATTACTTCCTTGCATTATCCATGCATGTATACCCAGTGATAAAATCACATTTATAATTAATCAAAGTAGAAAAAAGCAGCCAACCTGTGATTTCTCCATTACACTCTTGGTCTCTCCTGCTGTGAGGTTAGTATTCCCCATGCATTTCCTGAAGTGAGATATGGTGCTGTGTGCACCAGGTCAGGACTAGTATGGATGTATACTTGATAAGGTCCGATTTAAATGTGACTCGGGCAAGAATACCTTTTGGGGGGCAGGGCCATGGCTTAATGAAGAACTCCTGCTTTGCTTACACAAGGTCCCAGGTTCAACCTCCAGCATCTTTAGTTAACAATATCAGGTGGTAGGTGATATGAAAGGCGTGTACCTGAGACTCTGGAGAGCCACTGCCAGTCAAAGTAGGCAATATTGACATTGATAGATGAATGGTCAGACTCAGTAGGAGGCAGTTTCCTGTGTATTTGTGCACTCTTTCTTGTGTCCGGTGCCCTATTTAAACTTGCTTTTTGAAGGCTTCATGGACAACTGTAACATGCTACAGATCCATTGGCTGTGGGTGTTGCAGTAGTGTGCTGATGCTGTACATGTAACAGCACTGAATATTTAGTTAGCACCGTTTAAAGGAGACACTGGGTACATGAAAGGGCACATGGACAATTTCTTTAGGGGCCCATGGGGCCCTAAATGTTGCAGCAGGTTCCTTAGTAAACTATGAGGAAATATTTAATTTGCTGTTTATCTGCCATCATTTATTATAAAGCCACATTTGATAAGTAGTTGTTCTTAATGTAGGGAAGACTTCAGCATTGACTGAAGACTTGTTCTTTGTTTCTGTCCAGGAAGTTATAGAATTAACCAAAGACCTTCTTTCAACACAACCTTCAGAAACTCTCACAAGTTCTGATAGTTCTGCTTCTACTCTGCCCGTTCATACTTGGAAGGTTGGAGACAGATGTATGGCAATATGGAGTGAAGATGGACAGTAAGTGTAGAAAACAAACTTCTCTAAAAGTTACATGAAATAATACAATTCCATGGTAAGATACTTCCCTTTGGTTTATACTCTCCCCACCTTTTGAGGATCAGCCTAGTTGAGCATTGAATGTAAGCTCAGTCCTTCTCCCCAATTGTTGCTTCAGGGATGATGGAAAGGCTGACTGTTACAAAGAAGACCTGCACTCGGAGGCGATATGCCAACGAGTGGGCCATCTCTGATCCCAAGTCTTCCCTCTTCCCCTTTGTCTCTAGAAGGACGGCAAAGTTTGCTTGCATATGTGCATGAAAGCTAGCTAGCTCTGGACAATATCAACAACTCTGCCAAAGTCTTCCTACTCATTGGGAAGCAAGCAGCATAATCCCCTGGCAGATACAGGGACAATGCTCATGTGCTGCCTGTGCTTCCAGAGGGATTTTCCATTAGCATGACCACTCTGGTTGGGTTTGAGGAGAAAAGTCACTTACTACCTTTGAGCAATGGCAGGGCTTTCTCGGCCACTAGGATTTCTGCACAGCTATCACACTTTAAATACATTGATGTAAATACAAACTGGTGTACTCCGATGCTTTTAACAATACAATCCTGAAGGGAGAGCTGAAAGGGGTTTGGAGGCAGCGTGACCCCTGCAGTGGCGTAAGTGCCACTTGTGCCATCTAAATGGACACTTATGCCACTGCAGGGCCACTTACGCTGGTGCTGGGGAGCCGCAAGGCACTGTCACCAGAGCAGCCTCGGCGGCAGCATTTCTCCTGTACAAGGGCTGTGCTGGTGCCAAAAAGGTGTTCCCAGGGGCAGGACTGACTTTAGTCAGCTCCCTAAGCCCTTTCACCCCAGGAACACCCATTTTTGCTGACATTGAGTTATGCCAGCAAAAATGGTGGCATGGCCCCATGAAACTCAGTGGAGCAGTTTCACGGGTTTTTGAGGAAATTACCTTTTTGGCTTCTGGTAGCGGGCCAGCAAACCACTCAGGAAGCAGCACAACTGTGCTGTCCCTGGACCTGCCGCAGCCCCCCCCCCCTTTAGGGTTGCACTGCCTGTTTTGGATAATGTTTTGGAAGAAACAAATCTCTTTGATGAGCTCACCTTTTAACATAAAAAATAAAACAAAAAAACCCTTTTATTATTGGCTCATAGATGCATATATTATGTAATTTTATCACCAGGATTAAATTGCAAAGAATAAACATGACTTTTATCATAATATTCGTAACAACTTCCAATATTCATCACTGTAAACCTGTTTCCTAAAAGTCCCTTATATATTTCACTGCGTTTTTCAAGTTAGCTTTGTAGAAAGCACTATTTTTTTCTTCTACCAGTGCTGCTTAGTACAGTGCCATTCTTGTCACATTAGTATTTTAATACTTTTAGAAGAGTTCAGTGGAGCAACTACCAAATTACAGTTTAAATGACTTTCTTGTTAGGAAAATTAGTGAAAATTAGAGCCTGCTCTTTCCAAGATTGATCTTCAAATCATTCGTCCCTATAGAAAAACCTTTTCTTATGGTAAATATTTTGTGGGCGGGGGGGGGGGGGGAGAATGTTTGCATCTGCAGTAGCAGAAGATAATGGAACCACTGTACTGATTAGTGAAACAATGATATTTTACTTCTGGGTCTAACTTGAAATACTAGTCTAAAAGTTTGTAGGGTTGAGTGTTAAACCTTTACTCACATGCTTACAGCCATGATATCTTTACAGGTGTTATGAAGCTGAAATCGAAGAAATAGATGAAGAAAATGGTACAGCCGCAGTCACCTTTTCGGGATATGGCAATGCTGAGGTCACACCCCTGCTGAACCTGAAACCTGTGGAAGAAGGAAGGAAAGCAAAAGAAGACAGTGGCAACAAACCTATGTCCAAGTAAGTAGATGGAATTGTTTTCAGTATCCAGTGTACGCTTTAGCAATTAAGCTAATGCTGTACTCAGGCTACTGTTGCTCCACAAAGTGGTTTTACAACGAGGACAGTGTTAGAAGTAAACTTATTCTGCATAGGGTATGATAAAGAGGTGATGCAAATGAGCTCTCCCACTCTGTCCTTTTAGAATGAAGCTTTGGATATTACCTTAGCTGCCCAGGTTTTAGAGATCCTCCTAGGGCAACCTCTTTATCTTGATTCAGAACAGCTTTGGTCATCCCAGAGCTGATTCAGTTGTGAAAGATTGTGTATCAGGCAAATAGTGGGTTGGGATTGTGATAGACACTTATGTTTTACATGATTAAATTTAAGTGGTTGTTTACCATCCTGCTTAAATTTGGTGCGTGGGCAGTCGCTCCCCATTTTTTCAGGATGATCACTCTGAGCCTGTTAAGGTAGCTTATTTTATCCTGGGAAATTCTGATTAAACCCAGATTTATTCTCTGTTTAGCAAAGAGTTCAAGCGATTTCTGAAAAGAGCCTGTGTTCTTAGTAGTGCATGAAAGTAGGATTGCTGTGCTTTATTGAAACCTGCAATGCACAGATTGCTTTACAGAAGGAATGACAACACTTTCTACAGTTGGAGAATGAAATGGGCCTGGACAGCTGAAGCCCCATTGTACTGAGAGTTTATCTATACATTCACCTAGCCCAAGGTGAGACTCTCTTAATCGGTGTATCCTTGCTTTTGTCTACATGTTCTGAGACCAAAAGAGAAGTTAAAGCAGGGTTTCTGGCTCAGTTGTTATGTAGAAGTAACTGCCAGAAGAAGACATTACTTTATACTGCTGCAGAGCTGCTGATCATTCAAAAATGAGATAGTTCAGGTGGGTAAAAGTGTGAATGTAGGGTTGCTAATACAAAATTAAACAGCTCAGCTTAGTGCCATCAAGTTTGAGGTATGAAAATATACCCTCATGGCGTTTGCTTATACAGCGAGTTCCTATTTATCACTCATCATGATCCTTAGATTTTTTTAAAAGGGAAATTGCTGCCCAAAAGTAACCTGATTGCCTTACTCTTTTCAAAGGAAAGAAATGATTGCTCAGCAGCGAGAATATAAAAAGAAGAAAGCTTTGAAAAAGGCCCAGCGAATCAAAGAACTGGAGCAAGAGCGAGAGGATCAGAAAGTCAAATGGCAACAGTTCAACAACAGAGCCTATTCAAAAAACAAAAAAGGCCAGGTTTGTATAGGCTGTCAATATTTACCAAATATAGGTTTACTTACTACAGAGGAGCTAAACAGCTGTAAAGCACCAGTGGGATATTTCCTCCAAGAAATACTGTAGGCAAAACAAGAACAGTAAAAGAGATGCCTTTATAGTTTTTTTTATACTTTGTTAAAATAATTGCCATTTGGAAGTGGAGTAAAAATAGCAGGGAAAGCTAGGTTATGCTTGTAAAACTTGGAGCATATTGGTTGCCCTATGATGCTCCCATCGTGTCACCTATTCAGTACATATATCTCGGGTTTTAAGGATTTTTCTGGCCCTCATCGCATTATAGTTTCAAGGATGCAGTAAAACAGTCATCCCCAACATGGCACCTGCTCATATCTTTCCTGGCACCCACTTCCTTCTTCCTCAAATTAACAAGCCAGTCTTGCCTTTCCACCAGTCTTGCCTAGGAAGCATCAGCTTTCTGACACTTATTCAGAAACAGCTACCTTCATCATAGGAAGAAAGCTGGTTTTGGACTCTCCCAACATTTTTTCATCCCCCTCCCCCCGGCATGGCAGCCATTTTGCAGTTGGTGGCACCAACTACCTGTTCTATTCCGGTAATACCCACAGGCTTAACAATGTTAGGGTCCCCTTCAGTAAAGTATATTTGAATCAAAGTATATCTTCTCAAATCAGATGGAAGATAAGAGAATTTGTGAGTCAGGTAGATTTGTTTTGACATTTAAGTCTTTGGCCTGTGTGACTTAAGTCCTTGTTGTGTTGCACTTTAGTATTAAATTGTAATGGAATCGCTCTTACTATTCCCTTCTGCCCGTACTGGTATATTGCTCCAGCACAAGGAGTATTCTGCCAATGCGAGAGGTTGTTCATTGGTGAAAGGATTATTTTGATGGAGGAATGCACTGGCATCAGTGGAACAGAATGATAGAATCCAGAGAAAACGCTGAATATATTGCAGCAGCTTAAAGATGTCCTTAACGTAGTCTGCAGGGAAAGATTCTTTGGGCTGTAAGGCAAGCAAGCTATTACAAGAAGCCCTCTTGTACAAATAGTAAGCCATTATCATGTCACGTTTTCCTTTAGTCCTTCATTGTGGAATAGAAGATTCTGCTTCCATGAATTGGAGTTGGTGTTTCTTCTGCTGAAATTAACTTGCCAAGTAGCCTGGTCAGAATGCAGGTGTTTTGTTTCCAATCTCAGATTTGTCATGAAAAATCACTGTCTTAAGTTCAAGCCTGCGCTTTGCTTTCAAACTGATCCATATACACCATTGACCCATAACTCAGTGGTAGATTGACCCATAACTCAGTGGTAGAGCAGCTTTTCATGTGGAAGGTCCAAAGTTCAATCCCCGGCACCTCAAATTAAAAGGATTGGACAGTGGGTGACGTGAGAGACCCTGGAGAGCTGTTGCCAGTCAGAATAGACAATACAGACCTTGTTATACCACCGGCCTGACTCAGTATAAGGCAGCTTCACGTACTCATGTGATTTGTTGCTAACAGTTCTTTGTGACTTTGAAATAGATACAAATTATACTTTTTATTTTGTTCCACAGGTAAAACGGAGCATCTTTGCTTCTCCTGAGAGTGTAACAGGGAAAGTTGGAGTTGGGACATGTGGAATTGCTGACAAACCCATGACACAATACCAAGATACATCCAAGTACAATGTCAGACATTTAATGCCCCAGTAATAGAGGGGGAAATTGCTAAACGTCACCTCTGCAGGGCTTTACATTTACCTTTTTATTGTTATATTTTTCTAAAAGTAAACTATTGGTGCATAGTGAAAATGGTTGTTACCATTACTTGGCTTATGCAGGTACAAGCCTTAAGTAAAAGAATAGCTGTTGAGATGACCCCTTCCCGTTACTGAACTTACTTAGCATAAATATACACAAGTCAAATGTTTGTTTAGGAAATTCCTTTTGCAGATCTCTAGAAAGTTTTCAGTTAGGCATTTAGTGAGGGTACTGCCAGAACCAACCATTGTATAATAAAATAGTTGCCCCAGCTTTTGTGCTCCTGCCGATGTGCTTTCAGTCTCTTGTCTTGCTGCAGGGACAAATGTGGGTTGCTATCTCTATAGAGTTGCTCCAGCTGTAAGAGATTTACCTGGATTTCATCCTAGTTCGAATGTAAGGTCAAATGTTAATTGACCCCAGCCCACATCTGCTTCCCTGGTTTGCACAATTGTAAAAACATGGGCCATAGGCTCTCCTGTTAGTGATGAATTGTGAGCCAAAAATAATGCAGTTTGAAATTCAGATTAACAAGAAATACGCAGGGCAGGAAAAGTTAGGGCAATCTTTCCTCCTTATGAACAGAACATTTTAGATATGAAAATCTGCAGAGTCTAGCCATGGGCTGAATTAGATCTCTCTAGTCACTTTCCAGAGTAGATTGACATTTTTTAAATATTAAGTATTGGGAGTTAAGTGGAAGTAATTATTTCCACAGGAGAACTGGCAGGTTCTTTGATACATTTGTGGTATTAATAATGTCCAGCAAGTTTGCTACCATTCTGCTGAATCAAACTTGGCTTATCCAGCTAATTAAATGCAGCAGGAAGGTTCTTGTAAGGAATGTCTAACTTCAGCTACATTAGCATTGCTGGGCTACTTTGATTTTATTTGGAAAACCATATGTAAAATTTCTGGCCTTTTTGTATCTTGCAGATGCAGTTGCTTCCCTCTGCCATATGTTTTGCTTATGGTAGTAGTGCCATCTCTCGATCTTGAAATGTGTTTGAAGCAAAAAGTTAATGTATAGCCCTGTATACATTGTAGATAATTATTTTTGTAAAATAAGGGGTTAAGTTAATGAACAAGACTGAATTTAGTTATTTCTCTTGCTAAATAATTCGATGGTATTGCTCATTAATATGGACTCCATTCCCCATGTATATTATGTTGTTGTAGTTCCCTTTTGTAATTTGTTTTCTTAACTAAAATGAGATCAGGTAACATCAGCATTTGTTGATGCACTGATTAGTGAAAGTGTCTGTCAGCTTGCCTGAGTCTAAAATCCATACCTAGTAGGTTAGGGTCCATCCATTGGGATGTTCTTTCTGTTAGCAGGAGGAGGAGGAGATTTTTATGACTGTGTTGATTTCAGTTTTGTATGTATAACTTTTATTAAAACAAAGTGTTCAAAACCTCTTGGCTATATCCCCCCCACAGAATTTAAAATGTTGTGGTGCAAAAGTAAAAATACTGTCAAAATGATCATGGGAACTGTAGACAGAATGTAAGAAAATTGGATTGTTACTGCTGTCTAATGGGAAACGTTACTTGGTTAAGTTGGGCTTAAGAATCATCAAACTGGTATTCACTGGAAAATGCAGAAAGACATGGGCCCTGCTGTTTATATGGTCAGTGTGTGAAAATATACATAAATGCATGTCCTTCAGTTAATCCTGCTCTTTAGAAATGGAAGTACTTCAATTGCATTCTGAATCTGTTGTGAACAAAGAAGCTGCCGTATTCTGTTAATTCTACACTATTTTGTGACTAGGTATCTTCCTTTAAAGGGAAGTATTTGTCTTGCTTTCAGAGCAGGTAAAAGTGAAGAGTGGACATGACCTGAATTCAGGCCAGAGTAATGTGCAACCAGTTCCACTCCACCAAAGGAAGTTTTGATTGTCTGCTTGAACAGAGTCTTCTGTACCATATGAAAATCCACTCTTGAGATGGGGTCAAGTTTCAAAAACAGTTTATGATGTGGATCTTTGGGAGAGGAAAAAGGGACAAAGGAATAGGAAAGGAGAAGGAAGTACCAAGAACAACTGAGGGGTGGGGATAGGGTGCTTTTTTGTGCCTTAAAGATGCAGTACACACGTCCAGCATAGGCAAAGGAACTTGGTACTTCTGCTGTATGGCCTATGGGAGACATACAGTGCAATCGTATGAGGAGTTACTTCTGTCTAGACTGATTGAAATCAATGGATTTAGACGGAAGTAACCCTGCATAGGTTTACACTGTTATACACCTACATGGAATGGTGAGTTGTAGTTCTCAACAGTGAACGGCCTACCTGAACCTCCGATTGCTGTAGGCAGAGCAATGCCTTGAAATATTTTATCAGGATAGCCGTTTTTAGTTGTATTTTTGGCAGCCCATCTATTTAATGCTTGCTTTTTCACATTAGTGATGTGGAAAGGGAGGAGGTTAATAAAACCTTACCAGAAATAAAATTTCATAACATTTATTTGTGTATTTTAAACAAGTTAATATAGATGTCCGCACAAAAAAGACTGTTTACAATGATGGGAAAAAATGTAATATTTTGTCAGCACCATCCCTGCACCATTACAGATAGAGGTGTGGTCGGCATTTCAGTATTGATTTTTGAAGAACTGGCACTGGTCAGTCGGAACGCCAGTCAAGGATTGGTTTGGATTATTTTTGTGTTGTATCATTCAGTTCCTCAAAGTAGCAACTGGCTACAGCACCGTTACAGTAACTGCACCAAAGTTTAGGAAATCTCGGAGGAAACAAAAGTTGTGATAGCAGAAACTGAAAAGATAAATTTGCACCAAGCTATATAGATATTAGAAAAAAAATGTCAAAAGGATAGCTCTCTTTAAGCTTAAAACAGCATTCTTAGACAAGTACAGTATCACTAGATAAAAACTGTACATGTAATTCCCCCTTTTATGTGCGAATGGTAAGAAAATTCATAATTCAGTAAATGTTGAAAGACTTGCTGGTAAGCATTTTTAACAGTTAGAGGACATTATAATGGCACAAGCCTGAGTTGTATGTCTGGCTAATGAGAACATGATGAAATGTATTTGGTCTAAAGACCTGTCTTGGGTATATTTTACATCCAACGATATTTGCATTTTGTCAGAATGTAACTAAGAGCAGCAAATTTAAGTCCTATGTCAATTACACCAAAGTTTCATCAACCATTTAAAAAAATAGCAAAGTAATCAAAGCTTCAGAAGCTAGCAGGTATAAGGAAAATGTGATTTTCAAACAGACGTCATGCTAGAGTTTCAAGTTCTTTTGCCTTAGTTTGAATATCACTAGCAGAATTTCAGTTTAGCAGGACTGTTGTAGGGCTTAGCAGATAAGAAATGGCAAACAATTTTTTTTCTGCCAGCTGTTGTGGTTTTAAAAAATAAGTTAATACACGCAGCATGTAACTTAATATATGCCAAATATGAACGTCACATTATTCCAAACAAAAGCACCAAGACAGAAATTCTTCAAAGCAGCATTATTTCTGTTTGTGATAACCATCTTCATGTTTGCTTGAGGTGATTTGATAGACAGCTTTGTGTCATAGATAAGGCATTTTACACTCACAAAATAGTTGTTTTATTGTTGAGGCTTAATCCATTCTAGTAATTTGAAAGAACTAGCAAGCTATTGTGAGGAACACATCAAGCATAATACATTCTCTGGTTACTGCCAGTTGGAGAATTATGCAATATTCTTGCTTGCTTGTGGATTAATGGAAAGGGGTCAGTATAGTGAAGGGAACATATAAGGCTTCAGGTTTGTTTTTAAATACTTTGCTGGGGCTAACAGCACTTGCAAATTACCTATAGATCTGCAAAACATCTAATAGGTGCCTGCTTAAATACCTGCCTGATGTCTTGTCCATGATGACCTGAAGTCCCTTCCAGGAACCTGTTTGGGTTTTTTGTGTTGTTGTTTTTTTGCTACATTTCAATTCTTGCATAATGGCAGAAGGGCAATCAGTACCTTTGTAGGTTTTGATATTTTATTTCCCATTCATGCCATGTTCATTTCTGCTGCAGATTATCTGCATCATGAACTTTGCTCACAGATTGTTTGCCACTTCAATGAGGAGAGTTTCTGACTGTTTGGTCATGTTGGCCATATACTGTTTGGTCATGTTTGACCCCATTGAAGTCGAAAGGACTTTGCTATGTGGAATTAAGTGTATGTTAGATTAGGGCCCAGATCTATTTCTAATAACAGCTGTGTATCAAAGTTACATGATGCTACTGTAATTCCATTGTCAGGGCCACAGATTCTACTTCAATGAGGAAGGAAATTAATCTCTTCTGCATAGTCATTAAAACTGATGCCTGATTCACACGTTTGAGCCCCTGGTCAAAGCCATTGGAAAATCCTGTCCACATAACTTGTTCATCAATTACTAACTGTTTTTGTCCAGCTACTGCCATGTGCAGGATAGTGTTTACTATGTCTAAAAAAAATTGCTTTTTGAACACTTAATGAAAGCTAAATCCTCTGCCTGGTGACAGATGAACATACGATGGGCTGAAGAGTGGGCCAGTGTAGAATGTTCAGTTTTCCCACAGCTACCATCTGCTCAGAGATCTTATGAGATGTTGTCTAATCCTGTTCCCTTCACTGAACCAGGTTGTCATATGCAATGGTAGTTGTACTGTAACAATCAAACCCACACCATATTGTATGACAAATAGTATAGAGGTGGGGTGCTACACAGATACTAGAGGTATCTGAAGCATGATAGAATAGTGCATAGCATAGTAATCTTAAAGTAGGAGCTCTTAATTGCTATTGACTTTTGCTGTTCAGGCATAGCTCAAGTCCCTACTGTCACCCTCAGCTGCTTAGTAGGTTGTGTGCATACATACCAAATTTTAATGGGGAAAGTTATAATTTTAGTTCTTAGGCTCTTTAAGAATAGGAGTTTTAATGCCACTGGTGTATATAACCATGTCTGATTTGATGAGCCCCAATGAATTATGGTTGACAGTCCAGCATACCATACAGTCAAGAAATTTATCTTGGCAGTGTGGCTGCAGAGGAAAGTGACATGGAATGTTGATTGCTCTGTTCTCAGTAGTTCTTATTTTCTAATTTCTCAGCCAGCGTATACAAGTGAAGGAACTTGGAAATCATTGTATTATCATTTGGAACTTTTCACAGCAAGTAGTGGGGTGATGGATGTGCATCAGAATATAGTATTAGGGAAGTGGAGAAGAAAATACTACAGCTTTGTGAAGAGAGTGAGGCTGTGGGACTAGGCCATGGGAAAAGAGTCTAGCAGGCTCTCATTCTGCATGAACCACGCCTTGATTTGATGGAGACAGCATTACTTCAGCTTTCTGATACTGGAAACTGTTGTAATCATTGTTTCACCATTTCCTGTAGTTCACATAAGTAATCCTGGCTACAGTTGAAGGCAATGACTGTTTCCCTGGTGACCAGTTAACCAGGTCCTAGCAGAACTGAATTATATAGTTTTTTTTTAATGAAGAGCAAAGGAATTAACTACTAAGTTAAGATCCCAATTTTAACAACTATGAACTATCAGTTGTGAATTGGCATAACCTCAGAATTCATTCCAGTAACATAGTAAAATCCTAATAACATATAGCCCCAGTTATGAGTCATAACCCACAAAGGAATGAGGCTATAATTCAAGCCACTCTAATGGCTTCGGCCAGGACAACATACAGGGGAGAATAGACATGAAGTCACAGTTCTTTCCATTCTCTACCATCACTTATCAGAGTCAGATATCCATGGTGGGCATGGAACACACATTGATGGAAGAGCACATAATTGGCATGGGGAAACTGCTGGGTTAAGTCCCTGTAGCTCTAGCTTAAAGAATCTCAACCGGCAGGTGGAAGAAGAGCTGCTAGTCTAGGTAGGCAATATAGCTTGTATGCACCAATGCTGTGACTCAGGAGAAGGCAGCTTCGTTTATTCCAAACTTCCAAAGTGTGCAGTTTCTCTTCAGATATAATGAATGGATAATCCAACTATCAGTCAGTTTCTACATCTACTTTTTAGGATGGCTAGAGCTACCCTAAGTATTATTTGCACACACAAGATCTCTAAAAGTAGCTTAGGGAAAAAACCTGGGCTGTCTTTTCTCTCTCAAAATGGACATTTGGCTATGATCTGACTTCTATGCTTTTAACCTTTCAGACAATAGAATTTCCCAGTGAGTGAACATCCACTGATGTTCCCGGGAGGCTGGTAAATCCAGGGTGCGTATCAACACAATTTTGAAAGTGCTAGCCATAAGCTTCCATCCAGATTAGTGGAATCAAAGCAGCTTTAACATCTTTAAAAAATAACCTCAATATAGGCCACAGTGAAACACTAATGCAAACAAGGCTAAGAATTCTTCCCAAAGAGGCAAAAACCTGATGCGCTGGTAAAGAGCCTATGAGACATACTGTTTCCCCTTCTCCAATAAAGGTTTCTTGCTTAGTAAAGGGGAGTAGCATGGGCCTAGAGCCCACAGCAAATTTCCATTAATGGAAGAGAGGGGTTCTTTTGCTGTTTTTCCTCTTCCAGCTTGCCCTTCAAGCTGTTCACAAGGTCTCCTGTGTCTCAGGAACAGCATTTCAGGGGGGAGAGGGAACAGGAATGCAAGGAGATCCCATTCCACTGACGGAAAACCCTTCCTAGGAGTGATATGCTATAGGACCCAAACACCGGAGACAAGACACTTAGCACTGGCTGACCAAAGGTTAAGCAGTGCAAAAGAGCAGGTTTGGTAGTTGTATTGGCCCATGGAAAAAATAAAAAAGACAACAAATACTGTAATATCTTATTATTGGAAACAACCAAAATAGTGCAAGCTTTTGAGTTCTCAGACACTTCATCAGGCTGTAAGTTAAGTACAAACAACAAGGCAGAGAAAGAACCATTTCCAGGGCATACTGTTAGAATCCAAATTCTCCAATGCATTGTGAAATCTGTCTTGTGTACATCAACTGTTCTAGGGAACTCAAAAGCTATTTTATATTTTGGTCAGTTCTAATAAGAAAATTAGTCCTTTTTTAAGTACTATGACCAACACTTAGCAGTCTAAACTAAATTATAAACACCAGAAAGACAGGATTTTCGTAGAAGAAATGCATGTGCACCTATCTATCTATATAAAGGATCTCTAAATGTTGTGAGGAAGTTCCAAGACAGAGCACAATTTAACAAAATCAGTACATGGTTCTATCAACAACGATGCCAGTTTAGATGGTAGAAGGCTGGTACACTTCAGGCAATAAATGTATTACTGTGGTTTGCTTGTCTCACTAGCGATGGGCAATAATAGGTGAAATGAGATACACTACTCAAGGTAAGTTGCATAGATGTGAACAACCCTTTTCTTCTTTCTAAGACAGATTGAAAATGATGCTGACATACAAATACTGACTCTTGTATCTTAAAACACCAGTTTGTATTTCACCAAGCCTTTATACCAAGGGCTACAGTGATTTTATGGAAGCATCAAGTGTGTGTGAAATGTGGTATAGGTAGCTGTGCCTCATTTTTCTATCCCAGAAATATCACCTAGATGTGATCTGCATGCACCATAAGGAGCTGAGGGACCAATGTTCTTTCTGGCCCAGTACTGTCTGCCATGGGGTGGCAGCATTTTCCCAAGCTCTTCTACCTGAGGTCTCCCCCCGCCCTCCAAAAAAAATAAATAAAAGCAAGTGTTAGGCTCCGAACACCAAGCATTCCCCTAATTACAATCAAGCTACTGTGATTCCCATCCATACAACACTAATAGGCCCAAAGAGCTTCTATGGCCAATTTTGTGACTTGTGAAATTACTAGCTGTGGGCTGGTAATGCAGCTTAGAGCAGCAAATTTGCTCATATGACTTCTCATCATTTATTCTGACAATCCCATAGGATAGTGCGAAGACCCCCATAGCATCAAACGTGCAGATTAATGGGCCAAATTGGTAGTTCTAGAACCGTGTTGGCGAACCTATGTCACGCGTGCCCGACCTGGCACGCGTAGCCCTCTCTGCCGGCACGCGGGTAAGTGGCTCGGGACGGGACCGAAAGTCCAGACGGGCGAGGCAGCGACGGATGGAAGAGGTGGAGAGAGCAAGCCCGCTTCCCGAGGGACGGGGCGAGGAACCGGCAAGCCGACAGAAGACGGAGCGCAGAGACGTGGCGGCGCGCTGCCGCACCCCAGCTGTAGCCCCGCCGCCCAGTCGCGCCTGCGCCAGTCAGAGGACTTGGCTGGGGGCGTGGGGAGGAGGGCAGGATGTCCCGCCCCCAAGACCTTATTAGGGCTGAAACATCCTGCCCTCCTCCCCACGTCCCCAGCCAAGTCCTCTGACTGGCGCAGGCGCGACCGGGCGGCGGGGCTACAGCTGGGGTGCGGCAGCGCGCCGCCACGTCTCTGCGCTCCGTCTTCTGTCGGCTTGCCGGTTCCTCGCCCCGTCCCTCGGGAAGCGGGCTTGCTCTCTCTCCACCTCTTCCATCTGTCGCTGCCTCGCCCGTCTGGACTTTCGGTCCCGTCCCGGGCCACTTACCCGCGTGCCGGCAGAGGAGGCTCCACCCCCACCAAAAGTCGACCACGAAGCCTCTCCTCACCGCCCCATTTCTGGTTTATTCCCCCCCCACACACACACAAGAGGTGGTGTGTGAGGTAAAGCGCCACCCTCCCCCTCCCCCTCCCCTCACAGCGCGGCCGGGTTTTGAATGCGCGCTCGAGGGCCGGCAGCACCAAGGCGGGCGGCGAGGAGGAGGTCGGGGCTCGGGGATGGGGGTGGGGAAAGCAATGTTTGATTCAAAACTCTGCATGGGGGGTTATTGGCCATTTATGAATGGGAGGTTTTGCATTGGAATTGCCATTCAGATGCACATTTTCCCCATCCAGATCCTCAGAACTCAACAATAAGCCCCCCTGCAGAGTTTTTTTTCAGATGGAACCCTCTGAATATAGAGCAGGTTTTGCTTCATATATTTGCCTTAGGGTTGCCAGGTGTCTCTCCCCCAATCATTTACCTCTTTTCCTGATGGTTCAGTTACAAATGTCAAGTTTCACTTTGAAGAAGAGTTGGTTTTTATATGCCGACTTTCTCTACCACTTAAGGAAGAATCAAACCGGCTTTCAATCACCTTCCCCTCCCCACAACAGATACCCTGGCCATTTATGCATGGTCAGTTTTGATATTCGCTAAAAGCTCTTTTTTAAAATGCGAATTTAAAACTGCCTATTCACGGTCTCGAAGCAAAAGGAGAAACTCCACCCCTCCCACTCGCCTGCTCCTTTGTTCCTGTTTGCATAGCCATTAGCATGTGCATAGCTAACCCGCTACTGTTATTTTGCATGGTTCCTTCAGGGAGATTCTTCAGGTTAAATTGCCGTGTTGGCACTTTGCGATATATAAGAGGGTTTTGGGTTGCAGTTTGGGCACTCAGTCTCTAAAAGGTTCGCCATCACTGTTCTAGAAAGTCACTCTTACTGATTCAGCTGAATGTTTGTCTCCCTTCTTAACTACAACTAGTGGGTTCTTATTCCAGCCACTAGAGGGAGAGATTACCACGTGCAGTAAACCAGAGTGTTATATAGTCACATAGGGGAGATCAATTGATAATGATAAACAACTGGATCCACGCTTTAATAAACAGGAAAAAAATTAAACCCCCTGCTATAAACACACTATAACCCTGTGGCATTATGTTTCTATTTCATGACAGAAGTCCTAAAATTTGTGTCTGGTATATTATATGACAGAATAATAGCTCTGGAGTGAATGAATAACATGGGTTTAAATACACACAGCATATCTGTATTAAGACAAAATCTACACGATTAAGTCATTTGGGGTCATCTAATCACATGGCCAACAGATTTTTATATATATATATATATATATATATATATATATATATATATATATATATATATATATATATATATATATATATATATTTAAAAAAAAAAAAAACTTCCCGGCACAACAAACATGGGTATTATAAGTTTGATGAGTGACCAAGATGGCAGAACACAGTGCATTTCAGATACAGAAATGTTTAATGGTGTTAAAGTGCTACTATTAAGCAGAACCATTGCTAACATTTAAACACAATTCCACTGCACTGCTAAATGGGATTACCTTGTGTGTGTTTTTAAAGTTTTTTTTTCTTTTTGTTGTTGCCCAGCCCTATCTAAAAATAATAAAATTAAATCTACAGGACTGCAATTAACAACCCATTAATTATAATCAGCAATAAGTTATAAGTATTATAAAGCATTTTTTTCTTTTTTTTCTCTTTTTCTTCAGTAATTAGGGGTCGGCGGATTACTTAAAAGGTGAACAAAGTCAAACAAGTGTCATAAATGAGGTCTCCTTTAAAAAAAAGGAGCAAAGTTTAAAACGATAAAGGAACGATAAGAATCCTTGTGGATAAAAAGCTTTAAAGAAAAGCAAAGAAGACCTCAAAGTGCAGGTTAGAAAGCTGATCTCAAAAAAATAAAAATAAAACATTGGATACAATATTATTTTGTTAAGAGCAACGGTTTCCGCACAGGTGTGAACCTTCCCTGGAGAACCATGCGGGCAGACTGTTGCTAGTGAGAGGTGTGCTATGTTAACTATGGATCTGTGACTAGGATAAGGATCCAGGTGGCAAAGTTTGCAAAGGGATTCCAAAAAGGAAACCAAAGGAACAGCCATAAAACCCAAGGAGAGTTCCTGTCCCTTTTGTGCCTGGCAGCAGGAAAAAACAGGCCCCTTTCCTTCGGTGTTAATTTATAAAAGACATTTGCAGAATCACGCCTATGAGTTCTAAAAAGACATTGTTGCATGTAGGTTCTGTCACCTGAACACTTTTATAAACATTTATCAAAATAATCTGCAAAAGAAAAGAAAAAAAAGGTCATTGTGGCTCAGAACAGAGGCTGTGCCTTTCCTGAACATCGTTCCTTTCACCAGCTCGTCTGTCTGCCTTTTGCTCTCTGTGATGGCAGCATCACACTCTATATCAGGAGTTACTTCGGCAGCCACTGAATCCAGAGAGCAGTTTGCACTGTGTGCTGGTAAATTACAGCTTGACACCCTCGTGCTAAACCCTGTAGCAACAAGCTCTTGCCTCGAAACAATGTCCAGTGGAAAGTTGAGCTGAATGGGAACTACTTCCAGATTTGCAGCACCTCTCTTTCACAGGGCATGAGCGGAGCTTCTCACTATTACTGTTATTATTCTCAGGTAACGATCAAAGCTGGCTAGAGAAACCCAGTGGGTAGAAAGCAGTGATTGGACTAGCTTCTGCTGGTGAGAGTACACAAACTGGCCAACTTCACAGTTCTCTTTTTTAAGTTAAGGGGGAAAATCTGCTTTAAGCTGAGTGCTGGAATTTTCAGAAGCCTGAAAAAGGGAGATTTGTAGTTCAGAATATTGTGCAAACTCATTGGGAGAGGCTATCCAAAAAACTCACCTTAGCTACTTCATCCCACAGCTTGGGACATATACATGGATATCCCATGTACGCTAAATTATTACCATATATATTGGACAGACTTTTGTTTTAATAGCACCACAAAGGGTCTTAACAAGTTTGTTAAGTCTGGATATGGGGAAGGGGCGAAAAATGGTCACTTTTCAGGAAATGTGACAAATTATGAAAGAATCAGAGCCTGAATCACCAAGACCCTCTTTCCAATCAAATAATCTCTGAGCAAAACCTTCCACTATACATTGGCAGTCCAGCTGAAGCCAACTCAGTCCAACTGAAGACTACTGGAGTGACGTCTCAAGACTTCAAAATAGCTATGGATTCAGCGCTAAGTCGGGATTTGGGGCTATGACAGTTTTGGAGAGTGGTTGATTCCCTTTTGGATTTCCCACCCTCCTGTTGGCCCATGGAGCTGTTCTAGAGTTGCATCTTTCCAAGCTTAGCTGTTGATGTGTGGTTTGGAGAAGAAAAACACTGTATCTAAAGCCCTGCCGCGAGAACTTCAATTGCCCCAAAGAGATCATCAGCTCTGCCCCAGCACCATGCTCTAGGAAGTGAAGGAGAGCTTGACGCTAGCGCTGGAGTAACCCTCGTCACTCCCAACACTCTGCAAACTGCTGTGGTCATCAATGTCACTCGTACTGGTTGTGCTGATATCATCCACATCTCCATGGGAGAACTCTGTGCTTTCCACATCCACCTCGATTTCTTCTGCAAAAGGAGGAGACACACTTAGGTTAGTGCCAGTGCAAGGTCACTGTTCATTTAAGGGCACTGATAATGGTCAGGTCATAAGATTTTTTGGGGGACAGTCTGCTATGAGCACACCAAGGCAAGGAAGGGTAAAAAACCCCCAGCCTTGTCATATCAGTGCTCTGAAGGAATGACGACACATTTTGGGGTGTACCAAATAACACGGGTTCCCAGTTTAGCAGACTTTGGGACTTGCATTTAATTATTGGCAAGGTTACCAGAGCAAAAAAAAATAGAGAAACACAGTTTATAGTTGCAATCGTTTCAGTTAGAAGGCTCTTGGTTTTAACGAGCTGCAGATAGAACACTGGTATAACCTGATCATGGATTAGTTACCAATACAGTTTGAAGTCACGCTACCCAGAAAAGAGATATCCCCCCTCCCATTCTTTAACTATATGGAGGAGCTTTGTCGCACACCAGGGAAGAAATGTTAATTATAATATAGTAGTCGAATCCAAAGGCCAGTTTCCGCCTGTGGAAGGGGAGCAATTGTCACTGATTTCCCTTCTCACTACAGTCCTCCAATTTAATTCTCTACTCTGTTTCAGTAGATCCTGTGTCCCCCAAGAGCAGAATTTTTGGGGAGTTCAGTGGGCTATAGTGGTGGGGGAGGGAGAAATTCCATTGACAGAATTGCCATTGGAGGGGTGATCACATAATTCTGCGCTGTGAATGAATAATGGAGGTCACCTGGATACCCTTGCTTAACTT
Organism: Euleptes europaea; assembly: GCF_029931775.1. Lineage (NCBI taxonomy): Eukaryota > Metazoa > Chordata > Lepidosauria > Squamata > Sphaerodactylidae > Euleptes > Euleptes europaea. The sequence goes on along the minus strand of NC_079316.1, from coordinate 59,464,418 downwards.
GCTCAGTTCATGTTCTTATCACAAATTAGAAGGATGGATGAAGAGATGAAAGAAGGCATTTGGATAGACTGAGGTATGTATCTTTGGAATTAAGAGTGCTGGGTCAAAGGCTCAGAAAAAACACATGGCACAGTCCAGGACTATACTACCTTTGAAAGCAGGTGGGAAGATCACATCTTTGAATGGTCCAGTACATTTAATCATTAAAAAAGTAGAACATGGGAATAAAACATAAAAAAAGAAAAAGATAGCACTGGATCTCGTATAGCTCCATGGGTTAAAATTGGTATCTGGAACCATGTGTGAAGTTGTTTAAGGGGAAAAGGCACAGAATAGACAATAACCAGATGGTGGGGGAGCCAAGTCCTCTTACCTGTTGAACCAACATAAAGCTATTAAAGGATGAAGCAACCAAGAGAAGCAAAAACTCCATGCTTTGCATCCTTGTCCGAGTGCTATAATGGCCACAAAGTTAAAGCTACAGGTAAAATACTCACCCCGCTCTGAATCAGAGCGATCTGAGGAAATGGTAGATCCAGTGCTGTCCATTCGTATTCGTTCTATCTCCGGAGAGCCCTGCAACTGCTCCAGTCTTCGCTTTAAGAACCTTTGCTCTCTTTCCAAGTTATCAAGCTGATGCTGGCTTCTCCTGTCAGCCTCTTCAAGTTTCTGCCATGACAAAAAGACAACCCAGCACTTATTAATTTGCATCCCTTGCCCAGCTGTTTTCTGCTTCTTTCCTTCCCTCTTGCTAACATCTGAAACGAATTTCTGCTCTCTGGTGGCACTAGACCAGTTCGCCACTGGCACCAAGCGCTGAAGTGCATCTCAGTCTGGATTTGGGTTGATAACAAAATCAAGGCGAGTCTGAACATCAGGCATAATTCACAAGGGAAGTGTTAACAGATCCCCTCCACCAGTGGATCTGGATCCCCTAACTCAGAAACAGCCAGGCCTTGATCAGATTGCTTTTAATACGTTCCCCTCTGTTTAAATGTGGTGGTTGGCATAGCCTTCGATGGTTTATTAAGTATTTTTTTCAAAGCAGTTGGCCATTTGAATAACAGTTTATGTAATCCACTGCAGACTCCTTTGATTGCAGCTAGGAAATCTTACTGGGCCAATACACGGGGTTTCCTGATGGCTGGCGCGTTGCATAACTCTTCGGAGTCATCTCAGGCTAATGCCATCCATTTAAGCAAGCAGGGTTCCCCTCCCTTGCTAAGCCCGAACTGTTCCACTGTGTTGAAGCACAGCCTGATCTCTGTGAGCCTGGCACTACCCTTTGTGAAAGTGAACCATCAGGAGAGGAGCTGGGAAGCTGCAGGCAGGGGCACCTACCGTGTTATGTTAACACAGGATGGCTATTTGTTTTCTTATCTGCTATTAGGTGTGTGTTTTGCCCCGCTTCAGTACATTCTACAAAGTCTTTACAGTTTGCATAGATTTAACACACATTTGCACCACACATAGCAACTCAGTGGCCTTTCCATGTAGCAAGTGACCTGACTCACTCACTTACTCTGGTTATCCGCAGCTCCTGGCTCCTTGCTTATGGCAAATGTGTGTCTGGATTTGGGCTGGAGATGAAAAGAACAAAACTGGGGGGCGTCTGAGCACTGTACTTAATTGGCATGGGATGTGTGGCCAGTTATGGCACAGTGTGTGGACTGGATCGTGTGGGTTGATATTTGACCGGTCCTGCTTTGCTTCTGGGAGTTTGACTTGAGGGACTTTTTGATCCCTCCCAACATCACAATTTTTTTAAACCTTCATTTTCAAAGACTATAAAGCCAAATTTGGACAAAGGTTGTTTTAATGGTATTTACACATTCATAAGAAACACATTTTCATTGGTTTTGTTCCACCACCATATGAGCCTGGTCAGGATGAGACACAGAGTGTCTTGCTGAAACTCAACCAGGCACTTCAGGCTGAACAAGTACTTGAACCAGAGTCCTTCACATCCACACTGAACCCTCTAGCCAGTTCCAGCCAAATTAATTCAAAAGACTCCTCAATCTTCAGGTTGACAGATCCAAGTGCAGCATGCTTCGGATTGGAGCTATATCTTGTTTACCACCCGCTTTCAACTTATTTACGGCTCAAAATGAGAACAAAGGTATCTCACTGTTACTGCTATATACCAGATACATTTGAGAAAGAGAGAGTATAAAACACACCACCCACGAGGAGTGTCATGAAGGATACAGCCACATGGAACATACAGCTCTCATTTAAATCAATGTCCTGCGATAAAACCCTGGAACAGCACTACCCTTCCCTAGCTCAGATATACCTGCTGGATCGTGGTCTGATTACAAAATCGAGCATATTGGATGATGCTGGAAAAGCAGCAGCCGATGCAACTCTTACCTTGATATGTGCTTTGGCTTTGTTGAGGAGCCCAAGGGTTGTGTGTCTGGTGCAGTCTGGTCCTAGTGGTATCAGAACTTTTAAACGTTCTAGACACAGGCGGAGGTGAGCTCGTCTGCAATGAGGAGAAACACGGTTAGAAGCAAGGCTGTATTTTTGCACTGACACAGACCTTCCCCACTCCTACGGTGCTATCCAGTTCCCTTGGGAATTGCAGCAACCTTGGTGCTTCAGCATACCAATGCCTGACACTCAACAGCATGACTCTTCTGTGTCAAACTTCTGACGTGAACTGTATTTCTTTGCTACGATCCTGATGCTTTCCTCAATCAGATGAACTTGCAGAAGGAGATACAAAGTACAGGTGCCCTTGCTATCCACTGTCTTGGTCTTGAAGGCTTGGGGAGGGAGAGGTTGTAGCCATCTACTGTGCCACAAGATCCGATACCGATTAACTTTTCCAAACGAATAATTCCAGAGGGGTAGCTGTGTTAGTCTATTCCAGCAAAATTAAACAGAAGTCCAATGGCACCTGAAAGACTTACAAAGGTTGTTGTAGCATAAACGTTTGAGAGTCAGATGCATAAATACATCTCCATGAATACAACATACAGAAACTCATACTGGGGAAAAATTGTTAGTCTTTAAGGTGCCAAGGGACTCCAGTTTAACGTTTCCAAACTGGTACATGTGTTGCCAACTTAAGCAAAAGCCAAGTCATACACATATTTAGCACAGTGGCTTCCCCAAGCGCCCCTCCTTTCTAACCACACACACACAGGAACATCTGTGATATCAGCAAAGCATTTGACAAGTAAACCACTAAGAAAGCTGGGCCTCGCTCTGGGTCATTTTGGGGATTCAAAGCAGAGAACTACCTTTCCTCACTGCAATCCTGTTTCTAACTTTGCTAATGACACTTCCTCCACCCTCTCCTTGCTACATTTTGGGGTCCCTATGCTCCCAGCAGTCCCTTCACCCATGCCTCATGGCCCCATAATTGCAGTTGGCAATGGCAATCAAATCTGCCTGTCGATCTGCCAACTGCCATCTTCTGGGAATCACTGTGATTAGATGGATGCTCTTTAATGAAATATAATAGAAGGAAATATAAGAAGGGCTGAAGGCCTGCTGCACTTTTACTAGGAAACACAGGGTAAAACGTATACATAAAACTTTATAAGGCCACTTGTATACAAGGTGCTTCAGAGGATTCAGTTCCTGCTGATTAGCTTTGCTCAAAGTTTCAGACTACAGAAGAACAACACAGGGTAAAGGCGAGTGAAAGGACACCAGGACAACGTGGATCTAAGCAATTGTTTTGACACAAGCTCACATGGAGAACCAAAGCAACATCCTTTCCTAAAATTACAGTGTTTCAGGTTTGCCAAGAGAGCACTATGTTTAGCAAGACATATTCACAGGAATTAATTGAGTGATCTGCCCCAGACACTGTGGGAAAAGTTAACCCACCATCTCCCTCACAGTTATCAGGCTATCTGGCCTGGTATAAGATTCAGAAATGAAAATTATCTGAGAGGGAAGTGCCTGTCAATAGCAGCCATTGTTTAAACTATCTATCATTATCCATTTGAATTTTTGTTTTGTTTTGAATATTTTTTTAATTTTTAACAAAAACAAGCATTAAAACAATATAACAATATATGTGAAGCTTGCCATTCAAAATTACAACTCTGTTGTCAGCTTCATTGAATTACATTGCTCTTTGTTTACCACATATATTTTTCATATCTATGAACACATTTATTACTTATTGCCTAAATCTCTTTCATTTTATCTAAATTTAATTAAGTTTTGTTCCAAATTTCTAGTTATATAATTTGAGATTCTGAGATTGGCCTATTAGGTATAAAAGATGTCAGTTTTGCCATAGTTGCATACTCTGTTAGTTTTTCAATCCATTCATCTAAATCTGGGCATTTCTCTGCTTTCCATTTTGCTGCATATACCACTCTTGCCACCACCATCATATACTGAAATAGTTCATAATGTGTTTTTGACATATTGCTTGGTAAAATATTTAATAACATACTTTTTGAGTCCATCACAAACTTAATTTTTATAATCTTTTGCCTTTTGTCATGTATCATTATCCAATATTTCCTTGCTTTCTTACATGTCCACCACATATGATAAAATGTTGCATCTGTATTTTCACATTTCTAACATTTGCCATTAAAGTCCATGTTGGCTTTTGCAATATCTTTAGGTGTGATGTACCATCTAAAAACATTTTATATCCGTTTTCTCTTAAAACTTGACATTCAGTAAACTTTATTTCCTTAGTCCAAAGGTTTTTCCATTGACTCATGTGTATACTTTCTCCTTTATTTTGCATCCATTTTATCACACAGTCTTTAACTTGCTCTGTTTCAGTATCATACTATAATAACAGTCTATATATTTTCCCTAGTAGAACCTTTGTAAGACGCTTTGGGAGCCAATCTGGCTGAAAAGTGGAATATACATGTAACAAACTAATTTCACAAATGTGATTATCTGTTTGGCAAGGATTAAGCGACATCCATCATATAAACTCTTGGCATAATGAAGAAAATCTCAGCTTACACACAGCCCATAATGACAAAGATAAACATAGTGGCCACATGCTAGAACACCACATTATTTTCCCCTCCTCCCCACCTCTTGTAATGTTTTCAACATCCAGTCACTGTTTTTAGAGAACCTATTCAAGAGGTTTCCTATTATGGATCAACAAGGAGCTTGTATGAGAATACTGCATGATAAATATCACACACTGAGCACAAGAAGTACACCAGCTGTGTCCTGGCTGTTTCAATGTGTATGCAAATTGTGTTAATTGCATGTATCATAATATGCAAATTTCCTTCCACAATTCCTCTCCAAAGATATTTTTCTGATGATAGCCCTCAACAATGAACAGCTTGCCCACCCAGAGCAAGATTCTGAGATCCACAGAAAAGGACTTGAATGGGCAGGCATGGGCATTCTCACATGCTGGTATGCGCACATCAGCAATGAGATCAAGTGATGTCTTTTCCTGTGTGAAACAGCCAGCACCACAGGCCAGAGCTTTCTTATTATCTAACATCACCTCATCACCCAACACATTTCAATGGCAGCAATTCACAAATTCAGCTACCCCCCGCCCCCACTGAACCAAGAAATGTACACGCATGAATAAACTGGCCTTTTGTTCTTGATCCAATTCTAGCTAGACAAGACTGAACCTTTTGCTACAATAACTAACTTGGTAAAGCACTTATACTTTCTAACATGCTGTATAGTTTCTGTGTTCTTAACCACCTGTGGTCATTATTTCACAGGTAAGGAACTTCAGCCAAGAGATAGGCGCGGTTCCAAACTCACGCAGTGGGGTCTGTGGCACTGGAGGAACTTGAACCAAGGGCTTTTGGACGTAGCTACAACTTTCTATCCACTGGATAGCATCGGATCCATAAGTCAAGCTCCTGATGAATGTTAGCACACATACCAGATTTGTCAAAAATCCCAAATACACCTGCCTTGGGGGTGGGGGGGTTAAGCTGGAACGTATTTACACAAAAACCTAGTTCATCACGAGGACACAAGGCCTGCAATCCTATCAAATCAATAAAAAAATACCAGATATCAATGGCAATTGCTAACAAGACTGCCCTCAATCAGCTTAGTTCCAATCAGTGAATACCTGTGTAAATAAGAAGTCTTGCACACTTCTGAAAGATAAGGATTGGGGCTTTGCCGTTCTCCAGGGGAAGAAACAGAATGCAACAGCTATCAAAAATTCTGCAACGTGACCTTCCCTGTACAAATCCAACAAGTGGATGGCAAAGAGGGTAATCCCTGTCAAATCTGAGATTTCATACAATATAAGAGTGGTCCAAAGACCTATTAGGTAGACACCAAAATCAGGGTTTTTAGGAGGGATCAGAAAACAAAAAAAAATCTACTGACAAATGCCAGATCATGTACTTCCAGCAACCTATCCCTGTCAGGAGACCAGCTACTGTATTTTGGGCCAGCTGGAGTTTCTAGACAACTCATACAACACAGACTAATTCAGCCTTCACGCTGACAGCAAAACACTGGTTGTCAGCCTACCCTCAGGGCCATACTAGACGTGATGGCATCCTTGTGGCCACCATGAAAACACTGCTTCCATTTTAAAGTAATTTAAGAATGACGCAAGCGCCCAGTCCTGAAGAGGCCCACACCATGGCACTCTTGTTCCCCCCTCCATGCCTTTTCAAGTGCTGAAACAGCCATGGGGGTGCAGCCATTTCAGCACTTAATGAGGCACAGGTGGGGGGATCAAGAGTACCTCAGCCTGTTGAACTGCTGGCCCAATCAGGAATGGGCCCTTCCTGCATTTTTAAACGGCTTTAAAATGGCAACGGCGTCCTTGTAGCAGCCACAGAGACGCCATTATGTCTAGTTTGGCCCTAGAAAGAAAGGGTCATAGCCTTCTCATCAAACAGAGTGGGTGAACAGGTATTACCACAAACTCAGTGACTAGAGGGGGCTTTACTTTGATATTGTCTGGAATCAGCTTACTCGCTTGATTTTCCACTCACGGCCAGACACAGACTAAGGTGCAGGCTTAAATCTAAACAACAAAAAAGTTTAACATGAGAATGAAAAGGTAGCCATTTGCTACCTTTAAATAGGACTAATTATTCCAGCATCATCCGTGGCAAACATGTCCACTTTTATCTCCATTTTCACCCCGTTCAAAATCTATAGTAAATGAAAAAGATGGAAAATCATTGTCAACCTAGCAAAGCAAACATTAAAATGAGAGTTGAGGAAGTAGATTACAAACAATCAACTGGATATAAGAAAATAACCACCTGATTATAAATCATAAATAGAATATTCAGATTTACAATCTCACCTATTTAAATAATTAAAACATAAAGGCATTTAAAAATTATAAAATCAAATGTGTTTTGATCAAAGGGTCTTCATTTATACCGCTAGCATGTTACCCAAATGCACATAGCTTAAAAACATGAACCTCTTCTTCTGTGATGATAAACACTAGAGATGTACATTTTGTTTAATAAAGCCATCATTTAAATTATTGACATTTTTATCATGTAAATGTTTAACTATTAACAAGTTCACAATCTAGCCCACATACCTATTCTTATGTATTATCAGCTCAGCTACTGATTTTTAAGAAAGAATACCATTTTAACATGCTTAAGTGTCAGCCTAGTGCCCAGATGATTAACCAGCATGGGAAAATGCAGGTTCCACGGGCAAAGATGGTCCTAGAGTGCACAAGTAACTCTTTGCCAGTTTTCCAACCCTTGGAAAATGTTTAAACGTTTACAGCAAACTATAAATGGTAAACGAATCGATAACATCTCATATTTTAGACCCCAAATACAAACAAGATAATTACAATTAAATCGCGACACCGACAAGCCACCGACAAAATTAACAAATAATTACAAGGTGGATTTTAAATGATATTTTATTTATTGGATACCATCAATGTTTGTGGGGTTTCACGGAACAATGTCAGCTAGGTTGCAGTGCACAGAAGCCTACAACAGGAAGCAGGCTGGTGTGCACAGCATGACACCAATACATTTCCCACCCACCCCAGTAATGATAGCTAATCTCAGAACTCATGCCAAATTACTTCTTGAGAATTCTTCTGCTCTGCAACGGTTGGCAGTGGTCTTCCGATCTAAACTGACTAATAAAAAGTTGCTAGCTATTCGTTTGTGTACAACCCGCCAGTGCAACTGAAATCCCCAGATCGATAACACAATGACGTCAGCCTCTCCGTTGGCACGGAAGGCATCCTGTCCCTGAACGCCTTCATCAGTCATGTTCGCAGACAAAGGAGGAGAGCGTGAGCTCAAGCCCACTGGAGGCCGAAAAATTTGTCTGGGTGCTTTATTTACATCTTGTATTTCAAATCCACCATTGTTAGTCATCTGAAAGGAGCCCGGGGTGGGGAGGGGGGCGAGGAGTGGGTAATCATGCAATTATATCACTGACAAGCAAGGATGATTAAGGGTGGTGGGGTCAGGGGTTTGGCTGATGAACTGTCAGAAGAAGAGCAGCACCCACTAGAGAGGACAGCCCGTCAGAGTTTGCATTCTAAACCTCCCTTGACAAAAGCCCTGTAATTCACTTGGAAAAACAGCCTCAAGGCTCTCCGACTTGGCAAACAAGGACTTTGCACAGGAATGCCTTTGTTTGATTTTTTTAATGCACTATTCTTTTTAAGTTAAAAAAAAACCACACTTAAAATCTGGAAAGCTAACTATGTGTCTTTAACTCCTGCTGTGACTTCAGCGTCTTTCCTAAAACAATGACAGCTAATCCACATCCTGTCAAAAGGGCCTCCCAACTCAGAAAAGGTAAGAAAATTGACAACTGATGTCTTTAGAGAGCAAGACAATTAATGGTGTCTGCCCTAGCAACAGGTGCACTGGGCGAACGCCTCACAAAGGGCTTTCTAACTCAAAACCCACCTCCAATCCCAAGTCAGGGTGCTACCTTAACAAAGCAAGTTCTGAAGTGGCTAGCGACTCATTCACCAGAATGAACAGGCCGTCATGGGACTCACGGAGACCACCGTTTAATTATACTGAGCCACTGTAATGTACTAGTTTGATGTCAGATCAGGACCACAGAGAACTGTCTTCAAATCCATCCATAAAGCTAACTGGGTGACCTGGGCCAGCCACTCACTCTCTCAGCCTAACCCACAGGGCTGTTGAGAAGATACAGTACAGGAGAGAAAACTGCTGCCCGGTGCTCTTTGGAGGAAGGGTGAGATTAAAGGGTAATAAATAAAGTATAAAACAAATGAGTAGTCCCATAATTAAGAACATAAGAAAAGCCATGCTGGATCAGACCAAGGCCCATCAAGTCCAGCTGTCTGTTTACACAGTGGCCAACCAGGTGTTAATTGTTAAACACAGAGGCAAGTTTCCCTGTATCACTGTGAAACTGATGATGATATACACTGAACAGAACAGACAGAGCTTCTTCTTTTTTTGCCGCCAACTCACAGCTGACTTATGGTGACCCCTAGGGTTTTCCAGGCAGGAGGCCTTGGGAGGTGGCAAAGTGGTAAATCCATCACCTGCAATTTGTAATTCATGCAAAATCTATTCTTGGAAAAGCCTTTTAACCCTATCCTTCAGTGCCCCTTTCCCAGTGAAAACTGCCACCACCAACAGCCCAAGTTCTCCACAGTGGTTTCCCCACCAGATAAAAGCTGCTTAGGAATGGTGGGGGGTTTGCAGGAGAGTGGGGGCAGGTGGAAAGAAAAAAATGAGACCCTCTTAAAATAGCATTCCAGAAGTTGCATTCTGTTTTCACTAAAAGGGCTGTGGAACTATACATCATATGTGGTTTTGCTCTAATGTACTGTAGGCAGCCATTGTCCTTCAGCCAGTGACTTCCAAACAGTGGAAGAGGACAAACCAGTGGATGTTGAAGGAGGGTAAGGGGTGGTCTGATGGATGGTCAGGTGTTCAGTGACAGCTGAACTTTCCATCTAGGCCAGAGGCTGAAGCTGGTAAATTGTGCCTGAAGGAAGGTTCTGCCACTGTTTTTTGGTAACCACTCTTTTGGAAAGCCCCAGCCTTCCTGCATCAGTGTCCACTACATAGCTGTTTCCTAGAACATCACTAAAATGGGCACACAGAGTACACCGAGCTTCTTTCAGGCACCCCGGGAACTGAGCAGGATGGGTGTGGGCCATGTTCAGCTTGATATCACAAAGAAAGCAAGCAAAATGGGATGAACTGTTCAGCTGAACCCTTCTGGCCCAGTTACTAGTGTCTCCGCCCAATCCTTATATGTAATCGGGATGTGTACACACTTGCAACTCAAATGCTTCTCCTGAGTCTGAAGGGCTCTTGCCTGACTACAGGAGCTCTTGTTCAACACAACCCCCAAAGGCAGTCCAAGTGTCAGGCAAGGGGACCAAACATCATTTTATGTAGTGACACAGTGTGAAAAACAGAAGAAGAAAAAGCACCTCTAAATACGGGATAGCATTGCTAATTTACCCCCAAGTCTCACTGTCAGAGTGCCCCCACACTAGCCAAGTGCAGAGCAATTACTATCCTTGGTACATGCACCTATAATGGTGGTCCAAATGACATTGTCATCAATGCACTCCCATTCTGCCTTCATTATGATCCTATTTTTCTAGAAACTGATTTGCTGTGTTTTTTGTGTTTGTTTTGTTCTTGTGCAAAACAGAAGGACAATCTCCGTGGCATGTGGATGGTCTCTGCACTACTATTTCTCCATGTTCTGGAGAATGCTGGAAAGCACAGCTCTGGTTGTCAAACTAAACTTCTTGCTGTGGTTACCATATCCCCCCCCCCCAAATTCAAGCAGTTATAGCACTGGCACCATTCATACATGTATTACAATTTACCATTAGGAGATATTCCTGCTCTTATCACATAGTGCTATTACTTCCAGTATTGTCAGTAAACAGAATGGGAAGTGATTCTTGATCACAGTGGAAAATGTCCTTCTCTGTGAGGGGAAAATCTAGCAGGTAAATTATTTCAAAAGTACCATATCTACCGAGGTGAGGATCCTCCATCACTTCAGCTATTGCCCGAATAGCAACAACTTTAGCAACAACGTAAAACCTAGTTTTAGGTTAAAGCATATTGTATGGAATGAAAGCAGTCCTGGTAGAAGACAGATGGGTGAGGGAAGGTGGGAAATTCTCTTTTGCTATTAGGGCTGCCAACAGCCTGCAGAAAAAAGTTCTGCCCCTTTAATAGAGGCTAAAATTGTGAAAATAGGCAGCTGAAGGTTTTTCATTGCAGGGAGCTAAACAACATCATCTGGTAAATAACATCCCATTAAATCTCCACTAAAGGAGTGGAACATTTTTTTCTCCGGGCTGTTGGCAGCCCCAGCTATCTTTCTTTCTGAAGTAGCCACCAGCAGTCACATGACCCCAATTACTGCAGCTTTCTCGTTTTTACTCATATAAACAGATAAGCAAAGTAGCCTCATTTAAGTAAAAAGGTAAAGGCAGTCCTCTGTGCAAGCACCGGGTCATTCCTGACCCATGGGGTGATGTCACATCCCGACGTTTCCTAGGCAGACCTTGTTTACGGGGTGTTTTGCCAATGCCTTCCCCAGTCATCTTCCCTTTACCCCCAGCAAGCTGGGTACTCATTTTACCGACCTCGGAAGGATGGAAGGCTGAGTCAACCTTGAGCCAGCTACCTGAAACCAACTTCCATCGGGATCAAACTCAGGTTGTGAGCAGAGCTTGGACTGCAGTACTGCAGCTTACCACTCTGTGCCACGGGGCTCCTGGTTTACCTGGCTACATATCACACTCACACCTTGCCTTTACTTGGGGAGAATTATTTATTATTTTATTTATTTACTTAATTTACACCCCGCCTTTCTCCCCAGCGGGGACCCCAAACGGCTTGCTTCCTTTCCCTCTCCTCCATTTTATCCTCATAACAACCCTCTGATTAGGCTGTGAGAGTGTGTGGCTGGCCCAAGGTCACCCAGCCGGCTTCCATCACAGAGTGGGGATTTGAACCTGGTTTTCCCAGATCCTAGTCCGACCCTCTAACCATTACACCACACTGAAGTAAGGCCCTCTGAGTGTGAGTTCTGCAGAGACAGAAAGTACCAGTTTTTAAATAAATTTTTTTTTGTATATGATATAATTACTGAGGAAAATCATAAGAGAGGACTCCAGGAAGCCTACCTCAATTTAAATTTGCCCCCTTCACCACAAAAGGACACTGGTTTTTTTTACATTTTCAAACAAGCTACAAGTAATTTTACATGTTAACACACACAGAACTCTTTGCTTGTACAACTCGTAGGTCACATTAAACTCTTGTGTAAAACCACGTTGTCTAGAACTCTGCAACAACTGCACCCCTCATCAGAAAACTGCTCTCCACCATGAAAACTGGCCCATCAAGTCTATGAATTAAAAAAAATGTACTAGCTTGCGTCTATTTGAAAGCAACGCAATAGAGACTCTTGCAGGACCAGGGAGCGCACACGGAAAGGAAGATGAGGTGCCTGTGCCTTTAACAGCTGTGCAGAAAGGAACAGTCTGAGGAGGTGCTCCTTGAATGCAGGGAGGAGAAAGGCTGCACTGGCTGAAATGTCCTGCACGGATGCACATTTTCTCTTTTCCTGGAACAAAATGTGTGCGACTCCAGTGCGTGTGATGAGATGGATTGCTTTCCCTGCCAGACTGTGTCAGTATCTCCTTTCCTCAATGCATAAAACCCCACATTGCATTTGTCACCAAATCAGACAGGCTTCCTCCTCCTCCTCCTCCCACTTGGAGAGTGGCTGCCCATCTGCGGAGGGCTGCAATTTCAGAGACTACTCTCCACAGTTACAAATGACATCACTCCCTCTGATTATATAATGCTCTGGGAGGAAGCCTATTTTTATCAGCATTTACTGCATAGCTCTGTAGTCCTACTGTACGGTGCGTATCCAAAGCCAGACACTGCTTCTTCTGCCTCTTAGGCGTAGTGCAGACCGAAATTCTTCCAAAACCCATGGTTTAGGAATACTAATTGCATATTCCCCATAGATAAAAGAGCTAGATTTTTTTTTTGACACACACAGGTGACACCAGTGCAGTGGGCTTTGTATCATCTCACTTATCTAGGATTCTTTAGGGGGGACATATAGAAGCTGGTGCCAATGCTTGTGCAGGGTGGAAGTTCCGCAGCCGAAAGAACCATTCACAGCAAGGATTCCCCACCAATAACATGGAGCCTTCACATCAATGTGCCTGTTCTAGGTGGTGACAGATGCTAGTGCATAGACCCTCTACAAAACCCAAGGGGAGGGGCTGTGGCTCAGTGGCAGAGCACCTGCTTGGCATGCAGCAGGTCCCAGGTTCAATCCCCGGCATCTCCAGTTAAAGGGACTAGGCAGATAGGTGATGTGAAAGACCCCTGCCTGAGACCCTGGAAAGCGGCTGCCGGTCTGAGTAGACAATACTGACTTGGATGGACCAAGGGTCTGATTCAGTAGAAGGCAGAGCTCTGTAGTATAAGTGTACTTCTTGTACACTTATAATTCCTTCAGGCTAAAGGTAAATCCAAATGACAACTTCCCTCTCTAGCGCCTTATTGCAAACGCCCAAGCATACAAAGTACTAACACCACAAAAATGGGGACCACAGACTGGGCAGAAATATTTGTATGTCCTCCTCCATCTTCAGCCCTGCACGCTCCACCCACTCCACTGAACCTATAGCTACCCTGGCTTGCCACAGGGAATGCCACAGACTCACAGTGCAATCCTAATCAGGTTTACTGAGGACTATTCAATGGGGCTTAATCCCAGGAAAGTGTTCATAAAATGCCACTGTGTTTGCTGTGAAAAGGGGCCAGTACGGCTTAATCTTGGGTGAGGGAGGAAGCCTGGCGATGAGACACTTAATCAAGGCCTTAGTCCTTAAAAGGGATGGGACAACAGTGGAGGAAGATAAATATCCCTGGAAAAGACGAAGTGTCAATATATCTAATTCTCAATGTGGCTAAATCTGTGGACACTGAAATCCAGAGATTGGAGCTATGAATAGATAAGGCAGATTTGTCTACAAACCTGAAAAAGGCTCCAGGTTTGCAGAAAAAAAGGTACACTGGGAATGGTTAACCTCCCCCCCTCAATAATAGAAAATACACTGAGAAGATAAAATAATGAAATTCAAAAAGAAGTGAACTATTAAAATGAAAATTTAAAAAATAAGTTCCACATAAACTATGAATATGATTGTTTATGTTTTATGTTTATGTGTTTTGTTTGTGTATCTAAATAAAACTCTAGAAATAATAATAAAAATAATAGAAGCAGTGTTTGTAGCTTTAATAACCTCAGTGGCTATTGCTATGCAATGCCAGCTGTCAAGCCTTGGTTTCTGTCAGGTAAAAGCAGTGGGAGGAGGCAAGGCCCTTTCAAGGGAGGTTTTGGTCTTTGAGAAAGGACTCATTGCTGCCAGGCCTGTTCCCTACCATGCAAGTCACATATCTTGCATGACTCACCCAGGTCTGGCTGCTTGCTGTTGTTCAACATGGTATTGTTCGACCAGGGAGAGCGGGGTAGTAAGTTGAAATAATAAATAAATAAATAAACAGCAGCCAACCCACAGAAGACAGTGTTGTGTAGCGATCAGAAGTTCAGACAAGAATCTGGGAGACCTAGGTCATCCCTCTGTCGTAGACATTCACTGGGTGACTTTGGGCCAGTTACACATTCTCAGCCTAACCCACCTCAGATAAAATAATAATGTGAGGATAAAATGGAGGAGGAGAATGATGTGATCTGCTTTGGGTCCCCATTGTGGTGAAAGGCAGGTGATAAATAAGGTAAATAAATTATGCAAATGAAATAATAAATATAGCTGAAGATGGGCATATAAAGGTTAGGTAGTTTGGTGGGTGGGATGGAGAGAAGGAAGCAGGGAAAGGTGAGGGTATGGGTGTTGCCAGGATGACGGAAAGAGCAAACAGTGTGGGGAGGGGGATAAAGGGGAAGGTGAGCTGTGCCCTGCAAGTCCTTGCGGTTTCCCCACCATGTAACTGGACTCAAAGCAAAACTAGGCCATGGTTTTCTCAGGTACAGGCTGCCAGGGGAAGGTCAACAGGGAAAATTGAAGACGGGGGGTGGGCAGAAAAAGGTAGGTTGGTTGATGGGTGCAAAGTACAGAAGGAACCTGGAATAGGAGAAAGGCTATAGAGGCTTTCAGAGAAGGTAAAGAGGAAATAAGAATGGTGGAGAAGAAAATGAAATGCCCCTTACAAGCCCTTGGGGGTCCTCCTCTTGTTACTTCTAACCACAGCCAAAGTCTAATTTTATTCCCCCTCCCCAACTACAATGTGCTTAAACAGAGTTCATCAGTGATGGGAAAAGTAAGGAAAAACGGGTTGTTTGTTGTGTAATAGGTATAGCTTTTTATAAACCCTCAATTTTTCTTAAAATAGATAGTATTAAAATATAGTTAACAGTTTCTTGCGGGGAAAACTGTTTAAAGGAAATAATTGCTGGAGACAAGCAGGCAAGCCTATATTAATAAATCATTGCAAGAGAATAAGTTCAGGGCCAAGTAATAAGAAGCATAAATTCTGCATGCCCAGAGAGTGCTGTGAGTAGCAAACAGGATTCCCCTTCCATAAACAATCCCCAGGTCATATGCTTATCTTGTAAAAGCCATCATATGACTTGACGGGCTCGCTTCATCTCTAACCCAAAAGACAATCACGTCTCTCTCCCTCCCCCACAACCCCTCGTCTATTGGCTGCAGCCAGTTCAGGGTCTTTTCCTATTGGACGGTTTGTTCTTTAGCAGAGAAAGGACGAAACCAAAGATTTTGCTAAGTAACAAAACCAGAAATGGAAAGGCAGCGAGTTACTAGGGGCCCACAGAGCCGGCATTTCCTTTGCTACAGTGTTATGTAAGCGCTCCAAGCCCTTGAGCCACGCACAGTAACAGGGATGGCTTTTTGCCAGTAACTCCACACATAGGTACATGCTCTCAAATACAAACTAACAACCCCTGAAACATATGACTTTATTCTCAGCACACAGTTGGCAAAAACAAACATGAAAATCCAATCTGCCTACTTCCATTTCAAAGGGGAAAAAATAAAGAATCGCCTTTTGTACTCCTTTTGCCAAATTATTCATGCCAAAAGAAAAGCACTGTTCGCTTAAAATCCTTTGCAGGCATTATTATGTTAAAAATCTCAGCTGATCAGAAGATACTTTGTATAATTTACCACATAAACACCTGAAGTATTTTAGGAGCCTGCATTCCATTTTCTAGAGTAATTTATTAGGATGACAATGTAAGAACATACCCATGATCCAAAATATTTTTGCCAGTGTTTGCTGCTAGACTAATTGGGAGTTAATTTTAGGCAAAGCCCAGTCCTATAAGATGTTAAGTAAGGAAAACGAGAGGTGGTGCCCTGGCTGTGGGAAGAAAGAAAGCTACAAAGGGTCCCCTATAGAATCCCTTTCCCACAGATGAGTGCCATGGGGAATGCAAGCAATACAACTTAACTTTCTCCAGCTACTGACCTATGAATAAGAGGTAGCCACCTCCAAATACCTCTACCTCACTCCTTCAAATACATACATACATTTAACCCTTTCAAATGCTTCTTCCCCAAATGCAAAACCACTCCAAAAATATTCCTGCACTCTCATGAAACAACTGCCAGTCTTCCTACCTAGGGCTGCCAACCTCCAGGTACTAGCTGGAGATCTCCTGCTATTACAACTGATCTCCAGCCAATAGAGATCAAAAAGGGCAAGAGTCCAGTAGCACCTTAAAGACTAACAAAAATATTTTCTGGTAGGGTATGAGCTTTCGTGAGCCACAGCTCACTTCTTCAGATACAGCTAGAATGTGAATCCATCGGTCTTTAAGTAGAGGAACAGTATGTAAATGTCAATAGCAGGCTTGATTGGATTAGGTGTGATATGCAGAAGAGTCTGTGATGTCCAGGGGAGAGATGGGTGTGGAGAAATCAGCATTGGTAATGGGCCATGAATGCAAGGTCTTTATTCAGCCCAGCCTCTACTTAAAGACCGATGGATTCACATTCTAGCTGTATCTGAAGAAGTGAGCTGTGGCTCACGAAAGCTCATACCCTACCAGAAAATATTTTTGTTAGTCTTTAAGGTGCTACTGGACTCTTGCCCTTTTTGACTACTGCAAACAGACTAACACGGCTACCCACTGTGAATTACCAATAGAGATCAGTTCACCTGGAGAAAATGGCGGCTTTGGCAATTGGACGCTATGGCATTGAAGTCCCTCCCCTCTCCAAACCCTGCCCTTCTCAAGCTTCGCCCTAAAAACCTCCCGCCAGTGGCGAAGAAGGACCTAGCAACCCTATTCCTAGCCCAATGGAGCAACAAAACTGTTTTCTAGACACTGCCCATCCCCCTTTGCAAACTCTTACAGCAATGGCTACAAAAACTACCCTTGCCCATTTTGCATCCCAATGGAGCCTCAAAAACCAGATAAGAAATTGCTTTGATATTTACATTTTGCTCCAGTAGTGAACAATATTACTGGTTGACTCACTTCCTGGGGAGACTTGGAGGCCTTTAAGGCAGCAAGAGGGGCAAAGCAGCATTGTTCTGCCCTGCTGCGTATCACAGAGCACCACTCCAGCTGATGTTGGTTCATGCCACAGCAGGTAAAAGGGAACTACAGGATTAGCTTACTACAGGAGTATCAGCCATAAACATTAGCAGTGTGGGCACTTGCTGGTTTTAAGATAACAATAAAACAACCACTCTGTAAATAACTGGCCATATATCCCATGCCCTTATTCTCTAGTTAAGCCCATGAAATTCATTTTAATTTAGTATCCTTTCAACATCCTTTAAAAAAAATCTGTTGACAGGAAACATTTATATCTAGGTTCACTGTCACTATCTGTATTATCAGAATGTTTACAAGTAGTGCTAAACCTGAACTGTGCATAAATCTGGAAGTCAATTGTTTTTCCATTTTAAAAACAGCTCTAAATCTCCAATTGTTTCTAATCGTGAATATTAGCAACCCCTGTTCTTTAAATCCTCTAACATTCTACTCCATCCCCATTAAATGTGATGTTGAACCTTTGCAAATCCAGTTCTTGGACAACAGCCAGCATTTCTTGGACCAGTACAGTAACCAGTCTCTTTTGCACACTGGGCTATTGCCTTGAAAGCTGAGGGAGGAAACTCAACATGCAATCCTCTGGAATCCTTCTTAATGAGCAGAGAGTTCTTTCTAGTGGATTCTAGGTAACCCACACAATGAAAAGGCTTGAATGTGCTAAGATCAAGGGCAGCTACAGACCAGTTAGCAAGCATTGCTTAGAGGAGCTTATCTGCAACGTTTGCCATGGAAGGACTTGAATTCACTCCTGCACAGAATGCAAGAATACCCAAGGAGAAAGGGTCGGAGAGGTGTGTGTAGACAGATTAGGGCATAGTCCATACAGAAGAAATGGAAGTCAATGCAGTATCTCTGGGGAGCAAGCTACAGAATATGGTGCCTTGTGAACAAGTACAGAACAACTGATAGCCCCCAACACTGAACCTCTTCTGATACCCGCCCCCCCAGAACATGATGAAGAACTAAATACTGGCTGTCAGAATGCCTAATCTGACCTCCATATTCCATAGTTAGACAAAAAGAAGGGATGAGACAGGATTCTGGGGCTGTTTTCATCAATATAGCCTAATATCAAACTTTATATTGGAGTAAACAAAATGGATTACAGCGTGCTAGTGATCATGTGAAAAAGGTGATCTTCCTTGTGGTCTGTACCATGACCTCTTGGAGGTACAGTAGTAGGCAGGGTTTAGCTCCCATTCCTGCAGTCTCCGTTTTTGCTTTAAAAAAGGAAGAAAAAAAGGAGGCTCCTATCTCCTGCTTTTCATGTGAACAGATTCCTCGGTGCAGAGCAACCTACCACATGAGATAACACAAACCACATGGGGAAAGTAGTGTTTGACCCAGGGCATGCCTAGGTACAGCAGCCCTTTTTAGCCATGACTTGCACAAGAGAGAGAGCTGAAAAACATACCAGTTCATTTATACAAAATCACTACTAGGCAGCAGCAGATGCATCCAGGGATGCGTAGGTGAGATATTACTTCTTCCAAGGCTGCAGGCCATTCTATGAGACATCATCAGTAAACATCAACAAACACCCATCTGAAAGCTAAAGAGGGACGTCACACATTTATTTACATGTGCTACCCCCTTTAGTGTTTCATCTCAGAAACAATAGCATGTAGTCTGACTCACTCACTTGAGAAATATGCACTCTAGGTACCTTTCTGTGATGTACCTGTACTGTGGTACACTGCCCCCTGGATTCAGCAAACTGCCATAGGCAGTAGTGGCATGTAGAAGTAAAGTACCATCTTGCATGTTTGCCAAGAGTCACCAGACAGAGTCTCTGCCCTCTCTTTTACATTATTCAGACCCAACTCAAACATCATATGAAAAACATCCACAGAATTTGCTCAGTTCAATGGGCCCAGAATGTTACTCCTCCACATGAAGCCTGCTGGGTGACCTTGAGTTAGTCACAGTTCTCTCAGAACTCTTTCAGCTCCACCTATCTCATAAGGTGTCTGTTGTGGGGAAGGGAAGGGAAAGCGATTGTAAGTCACTTTGAGACTCCTCAAAGGTTGAGAAAAGCAGGGTATAAAAACCAGCTCTTCTTCATCCTATAAAAGCAGAATGTATGCAGCTTCCCCCATCATCACACTATACTGGTGATAGAAGTTTCATTTCACAAATATACACAGTTTAAAAGCTCCCTTTCTCCATTTGTAAACCTAAGCACTAGCCAAATTTTTTACCTTCCATCCTATTTGGAATCTGAAGCCAGGGTAACTGGATAATTGGGATAAAACAGGGTCACAAATTCACTAATCTGACAGTAGCTTGTTGTTTTTCAGAAAACAGAGAAAGAATGGACTCTAGCTTGTTTAGTTTAACACTACCTGCTGGGTTGTATCCATATAATACACCTTCCCTGAGAAGGACCTATGTAAAGCCAATGAATGTGCGATGTATTTCTTGGAACTTGCTCCTTTGCGAATGCTATTTTCAGCCTAAACCCTCCCTCCCCTACTTGTAAGCTTTTACACAGATTGCTGGAAAAACATTCTCTTAAACACACAGACATACACACACAAACACTTCCCACTGAGGTGCAGGATTCCAGAGGTTCTTATCGCTGCTCTGTTGTGCAGGCAGTTCCCTCACATGGCAACAAATCAAACTCTTGACTTTTGGGGCCCCTCTGTTGCCAAAATCTGCTTTATCCAGCAAATACAAAGCCCATAATCTAATTTTTCTAGCCAACGGATATTTAGAAAGGGTCAGCTAGAGAACACAGTCACTGCACATTTCCTTAGAGGGTCATATTACCTCAGATATCCTACAGGGACAAACTGTTCTTCAGATCTGCTTTCTTACTTCTTCAGGCATCAAGGGAACAAAGTTGTTTGCTTTGGGAGAAGGAACATCTGTAGTCACACTTGCCAGAGAGTCAGGATAAGTGTTTTGTATCATCTAATTATTGTAGACCCTAGCAAAAATGTCTGCGGTCTCCACAGTGCTCTTCTACTAGCAGTCCTTGCTTTAATTTGGATTTGATCACATAAAATGCTTTTCACTGGCATTTCAGGGGCCTGGAAACATAGCTCATGCATATCCCACCCGCCCTCCCAGTTGTATTCAGTGTGTGGGGACAAAATGGGAGTTCACAGAACTGGAAAAGATGAAAAAGACCAACTCTCCTTGTATAAAAGGTCAGATCATGATTTGCCACAATGCAGCAAACGACACATTGAAGAGGACTTCAGCAAGTGAGCCATGATGCACGGGAATGCAAAGACAACAATCACCAGCTCCTGTCAATCCAAAGCAAAAATTTCTTCCCTGTCTCAAGCGTCAAGACTCACAGTGCCTGCACTCTGCACCAGAATCTGCTTCAGGCAGTATTTTACCAGTACCTAAATGATACACCTAGGCTTCCAAAGCAACAAACTTGATGCAAAATAAACATGACTGCAAAACAAAATAAATATTCTTACAGTGCAATTTTAACCAGTCCATCGACTTAAATGGCTGTAATTCCGTTTAGGATCACACTGTTACCATACAAAACAACATACAAAACCACTTACTGTACAATACACTTTTGTGTTTCATGTGTTTAATGTATTCTAGTAAAACAAATGCAGGAGACAATGATATCCCGCTACCCAAGGCACAATTGATTTAGAGTTATTTGGCAACTGAAAGGTTAATTGTGAAACTCTAAAAAAGTACATGGATCTTATTTAAGTGTCATGGGGCAGCCTGCCCAGGCTTCCTCAGAGGACGATGACCCTGAAGTAGCAGGCAGTGGGAGGAATAGCAGCAGGCTGAGCAGCCACAAACAGATGAGTCCTCCCCGTGTCTACAGCCCCCCAGCACAGGGGACTCACCTGTGTCAAAGGGCCAGCCACAGGTGGTGTCACCAGAAAGCGCCCCCCCAAAGCTGCTGAAGTAGAGGTGCAAAAGGCTCAGAGCATTACTACACAATCATAAAAGGGGTGCTAGACTACAAGTCCAGTGAAGAACACTCCCTGACAACAGTGATGAGGTTAATGAGCTTCACCAGGCAGGGAATGCTGAGACAGAGTAACAAGCAACAGTTGGTTCACCCTAGACCTATTTAAGCAGGCATTTGCATCCAGGCCACTGTGGAAACAATTTGTTACCACCACCTTGTGTTCTCTTTGGACTCTTATATCTCCGGATACTCTTGTGGCCTTGACTTTGGAACGGACTTTGACTTGGTATTTGGACTTCGCTTCTGACACTCTCTCGTGGCTTGGACCTTGGAACGGACTTTGACTTGGCATTTGGACTTTGCTTCTGATACCGACTTTGGACCCATGCCTGCAACAGCCAGGTATTGACCTTCAAACTGCTATTTGACTACACTACCTGCCTCTGGCCCTCAGGTCTGCTGGCATTCAGGACACTTAAGAATTATTGCCTAAACAATGTCTGGTATGGAATGACTGTATGTAACCTTCCAGATTATATTAAATATTAAGGATGCTTTGATAAGAAATTGTTTAGATTTCTTTTCAATACTGGAACAAGAAATTCCTAGTCAACAATTACAGCTTTTGCCCAGTGATTTACCAAGGTTCTACTTTTAGTCATTTGAACAGTTAATAAAATATAGTGAAAGTTTATTAATTGATTTTATTAGATTTTTATCTTGCACATTCCCAAAGAAGTGCAGGGTGGCATACGTGGTCCCCACCTGCCATTCCAAATCAGCATCCTTCTCATGACACCATGCTGGCTAGACGTGGAACTGGAACTCCCTTCTTTATGAATGTAACAGAGTTTGATTGAACGATCACGAAATTCTATAGCTATTCTTGTTTGCTATACAACAGATAACCCACTTCTGCTAGAAGATTTGGGATTGTGAGGTCATTCGTTGAACACTGTTAATATTTTTCTCTGCTACTTTGCAGAAGAGGTTTTGCATGTGTACCTATATTATAGCATGGACATTGGTAGACTTAAGGAGGACAAGCACAGATGATACCAAACAAGCCGCAGTGCAGAAGATTTTATGTCGCAGGATTGGACAAGATAGTTTTGCATCAAAGAAAACATTGTGGGAAATCCAGACATCACAAGCAAGAGAGAAAAACTACTGCCATCACATGAAGCAAGTTCCTAAAACTTTTCAGATGAATGCATAAACCAGCTTCTGAGTATGGTGTGGCCATTCTTTTTCAGGGTGCAGAAAAAAGATCTGCAACGGAAAGTGGAAATGATGAATGAGCAAGTGATGCTCTTCTTGTGTAGAGAAAAAAACAGCAAGGAAAGCTTCTGTATGTCTCGCTGTTGTAAGGGGAGCAGGAACAGGGACAGTAGACAGTGGTAACCCTAGCTGTGAAAGAAATACTGTGTTTTATTAAGGCTGTTACAAATAATAATGTTGTAGCTTTAATATTTGCACCAAATTTCTGTTCTTGGGGATTTCAGTAGTAGCATTAATACTATGAAAGTACTATCAGATTGATGTCATTTTTAGTATCGTATACAGTGCTTAATACAAACCAGAACAGACATCAGAATGGCCCACCCTGCTTGAACTATATCATTATATAAGCCTCCTGAGATCTCTCAGATGGTAGGGGATATCCCTGTCCCCTCACACACCAAGTCCTGCCCCCCACAAAAACAGACTAAATGAAGCATCAGGGCACATCCTGTGTCAGTCAGGGAACAAGCTGAGATGATCTAACAGGCCTTTTATAAATAATATCTCTCAAAAGCTGTTTTGATTTCCGTCATTTCCTTCCCCAGGCTGTCCCAAAATAGCTCATATTAAAAGCTTCTGCCTTTGTGAAGCACAGTTACGGCACTGTTTCTTCACACCCACAACAATTATTTTGTGGTTTGACCACACACATTACAGAATCAGCTCCCATGGATGAGTCAGGAAAAATTGTGCAGACAGGTAAGGTTCTTAAAGCCAGTCAAGGAAAGCCCCCGCAAGAGCAAACGAAATGCAATTCAGCAACCACGCAGCTCAGAAACCTTCTCTCCAAATGTACCCAAGGATGAGTTCATGCATGCATGCTCATGACTGCAATGTCAAGTGATAACATGCATGTATGAAACAGTTAGCAAATACAACTGGTAGAGATTTCTTATCACTTGACATCACTTCAAACATCATGGATTGTATCCTACCATCGGTTTCCAACTGCAGAGGTTGTGGAGTGGGTGGAGATCATTTCAACTGATCCCCCCCTCCCCACTTTATTTAGTGTTTATCCCTACAGGACAAAACTGCTCAAAGTAGCTACACTGTATACCTCTCACCCTGTCCCCTTCCTGTTCACAAGGGTCCCCTGATATTCAGAAGCAGAATTTCAAGAAAAAGTCCCACTCCATGACCATAGTGCAACTCATGGGTCATTGGACTGGACACCAGTGATTAAATTTTAAGGAAGGTGAACAGATCAGAATAATGCACTAGCGAATAAGGTACATACAAGTATGAATCAGCCCTTCACAACGCAGGTGACAAGCAGTGGGGATTCATGCAATCAACATTATTACAGTGTGTGAGTGTGCAAATTCTGCATAATGGCAGAGCAACACATGGAATACTGGGATGCCAATTACTATTTCTTTAATCGTTGGACATGAATCTGGAAACATTGAGGGGTATGCATAAGACACTGTTGATGTCCAGTGTCAGACTGGATCATAAGCAATGCAGATGCTGGAAAAGGTTTATAACTACAAACTCCCAATTGTGCAACCATAATATACTATGGAAATCAATCCTTTTCCTTCACTGTAAATGGTTTCTTTGGCTGATGCTTTGTCACAGAAATTGAAAATAATGGCAGGAAGAAGTGGATGGTCTGAATGGAGGGAGTATAAGGATAGCAGAATGGAAGGATAAAAGAAGGAGGGGAAGAGGGGGGGAATGGACATTCCACTCCCGAGTACATTAATGCTTCCAGGAGACATTTTCTAAACATTCCCCTCCCCCAGTTAAGAATGTAGCATGTTGATCAGTTTCCAGACATGGCATTCACAGTATGGTTAAGTTACTATATGCTATTGTAAAATCAAGCTCATGGAGTTATTGTAAAACAGGAGGAAATTACTTGCTCTGTCTTGGGAATGTGTGTTTGATATATGGCACTTAGGGCTGCCAAGCCCCCAATAGGAGGGGGGGGAATACCTTGGCCCTAGGTCCAGTTGCTTGGCACAGTAGCAGGATTTTTTTTAAAAAAATGCAGCCTTATGTAGTTACTGGAAGTGCAAAGAGTAGCTCTAGGAACCGCAGGGAGCACTATGGTTTTAGGCTGAGAATGTGTGAGTGGCCGGAGGTCACCCAGTGAGCTTTCACAACAGAGTGGGGATTCAAACTTGGGTTTCCCAGATTCTAGTCTCAAACTGCAGCCGCTACACTGCACTGACTTAATGGGAGGGCTGCTGTAGAAAACTAGTAAGCAGCCAAACATAGGTAAGTCATGCATGTCATACAAGTCATGAGGTAGCAAGTTGCATGGTGGTTGCTGCTGGGAGTTCTTCCTCAAAGGCCAAAACAGGCCTGGAAAAGGCCCTCTTCCCTCCCCTTGCCTTTCAGTGACAGAAACCATGACTTGAAGGTTGGAAATACTATTGCAGTTGCCTACCAATATCTACTGAGGGCATTCATTTCTTAAAACTATGGCACAGCTCCTATTATTTTGGGTTTTTTAAAAACAAACCAACCAGTGTGTTATTTATTTTTTTAAGATTTCAGATTTCTCTGCAAGCCCAGGGCTTTACTCAGGCTGTTTTGTCTGTTTCTGGCTCCAGTCTATGGATATAAATATCCACAGATTTGTCCATGTTGAGATATATTGGTGATCATGACTACATTTAGACATTATTAACCACCAGGTTTCTTTGTGATGGGCACAAATAGGGCATGGTGCTTGAGAGCACAACTGAAGATTTCCTAATATCAGAAGTCCAGTGAATTGCAATGTCTGAATGCACCACAATTCGGTACTTCTGTCATGACTTAAGAGTTCTAATTCGCACAGAAGAAATAAAGTCCAGTTGTCCAGGAAATCTCATTTAGATGTCACAATAAATTGGAGCTAAACTGAAGCCTTCTAAAACCAGAAAAAGTCTTCAATCACCCTGCAAACCAGAGAAGAAAGGGCAGGGGAGGGGAGGGAGTAAATACGACAGCAAGTCAGTTTGTGCCCATTGCAAACAAACTGCTTGTGATATCCGAACAATGTCAAGGAAGTTCCTATTCCTGCATTACTATCTAGTTAGTATCATGTAAAGTTGGGTCTGTGCTCCGCAAACTTTCCCATAGCATGGCAATTTCTTACCAAGTATAATGCTGAAAATGTACTCTAGTCAAATGCTAGCTTAATATTTAGCAATTTTTTTTGTTCTCATAAAAATGTTTCAGGTATCAATAGACTCTATACTTATCATTCAATGCAGCTTTAAAACCGCTATTACAAGACACATCTGAGTATTTGAGGTTGCTTCCTCATGCAACTCACACTGTGCATTCTTCCCCACAAACTGCAGCAGGATTTTTTGAGCCTTCTGCACAACATCTACCTTTTGAATTTTCCCCAGCTCTGCTCTGCATGGGGGGAGAACAGGAGGGAGAAATAGGGGACACTGTCAGTGATGGCATGGTTTCCCTTCTGGGTTTCCTTTGCGTTGACTGCAGCAATGAGGACAAAATGTAGAATTGCCTCCTGTGTGGAAGCACCCCAGTTCTCTGCTCTGTTCCTTTGCACACAACCAGTTTAGAATGTCACTGACTTGGTTTTTCAGAACCTGCACTAGGAGGGTAACCCAATTAAAATTTTAAAAATTCAATTTTAATTTAAAAAAATCTGATTTAATTTTTTAAAATTATTTTATCTACCCTGCTTAACATACACAATACATCACACGTGGGACACTGAAAAGAGATTGGCAGAACTGCAGCCCTGGTTTCAATTAAGGCCAAGTTTCCATGTTTTTTGCTGTCATAATCGCAATTGGCATGGTTGTTTTTTCTGTGCGATTAGCTCCTTGCATGGACAGGCATCCATGTGGTTTGGGCCAATTATAACCACATCTGGGAATCCCTTTGAGTTTCCCAGGCATCGATATAATTGACCCAAACCTCAAAGACTCCACGTCATACAATCAGGGCAACTGGATAGTAAGGCACCCACAAGGCATGGGAAAGCAGCAGTCATTCTGGCAGCAAACATATACATTAGACATATCCCTCACATGCATTTAAGATCATAACCTATTGGCGAGGATCTGCAGCTGTTCTACGTTCACAAACAAAAGTTTATTGTAGGACACTGACCAACAATCTGTACATTGGGAAAAAATAACTATCTAGCAGACCCTTAGATGGGTCAGAACACCAAGAACCTCTAAAAACGTAACAGTCCATGGCAACTGGGGAAATTAATGCTCTTATTACTTCACCTTTTCAACAGGAGCTTCCCGGCCTATGAGCAACTTAAGGTGCTTTCACAATCCTAAACTGACAGAAACAGGACTCCAAGACACAGAGTTTCTCTGCTGCTAAAACATTAAGAGGTAATCTAGGCCAGTGCCTGCAGCCTGCATCTCAAGTCTGGCTAATGAATGGATTCTCCCATGCTTCAACTTATATCCACTATTTTAAAGTGGGCTATATCCAGTAAACTTGAGTGCAACACCATTACTAGAATGGAATTTTCTTTCTTCTCTTGCAGCCTTTGGAGGCCCCAAAATTCTGCCCCTTGTTTAGGAACCCCCAGGAACAGTGGTAGATGTGATGAGAGTGGTCTGCAGTGGTACAGAAGAATAGGGGGGAGATCACTCCCCCTGCTGAGGGAAGTGCTCTTCTGCTGATATTAAAGGAACCATTGGTTATAACCCGCTCAGCCCAAAATTCAAGCTCTCTGACAAACAAATGCAATAGCCTTAGCCCTGATTGTGCAAATTAAATAAAAGATGCAGAACATCTGAGCTGGTACAACCTATGGCTGCAAAATGTGGTTACTCAGCTGGCAGATGGCAGATTTCCATGGTATGGGCTAGAGACTATTGTAAATACTGTAATAAGCTTGGGAGTTGGCCCTGGCCTAGTAGCTAGGAAAAACCTGAACTAGGGCTGCCAGGTTCCTCTTCGCAACCGGCGGGAGGTTTTTGAGGCGGAGTCTGAGGAGGGCAGGGTTTGGGAGGGACTTCAGTGCCATAGAGTCCAATTGCCAAAGCAGCCATTTTCTCCAGGTGAACTGATCTCTATTGGCTGGAGATCAGTTGTAATAGCAGGAGATCTCCAGCTAGTTCCTGGAGGATGGCAACACTAACCAGAACCAAGGGCAAAATGGTAACTATGTATCTTAAAACAACTGCAGCTAACTCCTTAGTGGGATTTAGTGTTAGGAACTACTTTGTTCAAGGACTCCTCAAGCTTGGAGAGGAGGCGGGTGTGTGGCTGTGTGAAAAGAAAGCACAGTTTACATGGTCTGTGAAGGAGAGAGAGAGAGGTGCAGCATTTCTCTCACTGGGGATCTGATGTGGAAAAATACATCTCTTTGCCTCCACCTGTGCTATACCTGTACTTTTGTAAATAAGGCAAATACTACAAAACACTGCCTCCTCCCAATGGCAGCAAGCCAGATAAATGTCATTTTAGGACTAGGGGACTAACAGTGCAATCCTATTGCAGAGTTAACTCCAACTTTGTCTGCTGAAAACAATGGGCTGAGGCTAGAGCAACTCCATAGAAGACTGCACTGTTAATGCTGTAAGGCAGACTGTCCCCAAAGTCATCTGTCATGCATATGGCTGAGATAGAACTTGAACTCAGATCCACATCCAACTCTCTGTCAACAGGGCTGGTGATGGCTTGATTCAGAAACAAAACAGGCCTTTCTCGGTGACTCAGGTGGGTCTAGCTTTTCCAATTGATAAATGACAACGCTATATGCATGTCTATCAAAACAGGCACTTTTAAATGAAAGCAAGGAAGCAACAGCCTGACTACTTGTGTGCATTTCTCACCACAGAACTCAATCCCCTCCAATGAGGTTAAAAGTAACAAATACAGACGACAACAAGGAGTAGCAATTAATAAATGAGACAAAAGTTTATTTTCAGCAAAGGCCTAAACTCAAACATCAGAAATGCTACCATTTTAAAAGCTTGCCATTTGTACTAAAGTTAGCACACATGATAGATAAATAGGAATATTTAAGTGCATAAATCATTCCAATTGCATAACATGCTCATGTAAAAAAATATTTTTAACAGACTAAGGGACAGTGCATACGAGTGAGCAATAATGTGTGTGCCATTGAAAGATGACAAGACCACAGACTCAAGAGATGTGTAGGGAGTTGGTTCAGAATTTATGTGATAAAAATCAAGCAAAACATCCATCTGATTTCCATGCTTAACAATACAGAGTTTGAATATTTTGGGGTCTTTCACCACAACTACAGAATTAAACAACCTTCTCAAAATACAAACTGGGAGGATTCTGTTGTTTTTGCTACAACAGACTAACAGTGCATTCCTAAGGAGAGTTACTCCAGCCTAAGCCCATTCATTTCAATGGGCTTAGACTGGGGTAACTCTCCTTAGGAATGCACTGTAAGAGTCCCAGGACACCTTCAAGATACTGTCGCATAAGCACAAAACCTTGTGACATCACGATTTGTCAGCCTCTCAGATGACCTAGTTCTTTTTTGTTGCCATTTTTAAAATACTTGGCTCCAGCCATACAAAATGCTGATTCTCTTGTATATGACCACTAAAGCTAAGTAACAACACAGCAACCCAAGGGCTAAATTAAAGTTCCTTGATGGACTCTTCTAAAAGCAAGGCAAGGTTCATCTACAAGTCAACTAGGACTGGAACATAACAGACAACAAAAAATAATCTTTCACTCAGCATGACAGTATGCAACTCTGGAATAAGTGTGAGCAGATTTTATCATGCGTTTAGGAAAGAATGCAATACCTGCCCTACTTTCATTGGATCTACTTTCAGCCTAAGTCAGAGAGGTTAGGGTCTCTTCTGCTGCCTTTTCTTGTCATTTAAGTTGTTGATAGCTGAAGCAGCAGCATTCAAACTGCTGCCCAAACTGGCATTTTTTGTCACATTCAATTCTTTGTCCCACACTGTCCTAGTACAAGTTGTTTTGTATTTTCCATTTGTAAATGCTTTCTCTACCTGGAGCTGTGGGATCAGAATTATTTAGTTCCTTTAATGTTGAATTTGCACAAATGTACCCATGAATCTGTATGCCTCTGAATATATTTGGTGTACTCTGCTGAAAACGGGGCAGGGGGCTTTTCAGTGGGTTTATGAAGTCATCCACTACTTTGATCTTGAACCAGTCGTGGCTCCATTAGTCATTTACTAATGGAGTTAGTAGAGAACATGACCAAGGTGCCTGTCATGAATTGGTAAATGGACACAAGGGCATACAATCATTTTAAAATGTTGTAATATGTAGGGGGATTGGTTGAACAACAACCAGGAAGGAGATTTCTAACCAGACCAATCAGGCAAAAGCTTGCACCTCTTTAACAGCTAATAAGTTTCTGAGGAACAACAAAAACAAACATGTAGGAAGTGTAGTGAAAGCAAACCATGACAAATAAAAACATATGCAGTCATGACTGCGCCCCTTTCTTGCCCAGTTTGCTGATTCTGCATGCAAATACCAGGAAGCTATGATGAAATACTCAGTTTTCCAGGGCCTGTATTTCTAGGGCTGCACAATTGGATGGATTGTCCAATCGAAAATTAAAATAATTTAACTGATAAAAATTGTCCCAGATAATTCACACAGAAAGTTTTCCAAATATGGTTTATTTTGAATACAAGTGCTTATAAAAATTGAAGGATAACTGAATGCCATCTTACATGAGGCATTTCTCTGCTCTGACAAAGGAAAGAATAACTGTTCCAAGATGTTGACTGTAGTGACACGCTCATATATTACTTAAAGAATGCTTCTTTGGCCCACTCCAGAACTACTCTGGAGTGGGGGAGGGGGAAGTAGTTGTTAATTTCCTGCATTGTGCAGGGGGTTGGACTACATGACCCTGGTGGTTCCTTCCAACTTTTTGATTCTATACTCCTTATTCACATACAAATTTAAGTAGAATGAAATCAATGAAAACATATAGGAGGAGCCAATTTAGGTATATTGTACAGAATACAGTAAGGAGCCCCGTGGCACAGAGTGGTAAGCTGCAATACTGCAGTCAAAAGCTCTGGTCACGACCTGAGTTCGATCCCTACGGAAGTCGGTTTCAGGTAGCCGGCTCAGGGTTGACTCAGCCTGCCATCCTTCCGAGGTCGGTAAAATGAGTACCCAGCTTGCTGGGGGTAAAGGGAAGATGACTGGGGAAGGCACTGGCAAACCACCCCGTAAACAAAGTCTGTCTAGTAAACGTCAGGATGTGACGTCATACCATGGGTCAGGAATGACTCGGTGCTTGCACAGGGGACCTTTACCTTTACAGAATACAGTAGCTGCTATAATGAGGCCCATGACCATACTGGTATGGCCAATCACAAAGGGCCTTACCATAAAATAGGTACCCTTGATTTCAGCTGGTCAATGATTTTGTGGTAAGATGACTGGCTACATCCATGTGGCTGCAGGCCTTTAAACATTACAGCAGCATCGCAAGATGAGCACTCAGAAAAGAAGTTCCCAAGAAGGTACTGTATCATTCAAAGAATATGCAAGGAATGAAAATGTGCAGTTCTTCCAGTCAGGGTACTCAGGGCAGGCCCTGATCACTTAGCCATTATAGGCACATCTTTTGTTGTCCATGAGAAACAATATGTGCTATGTCCTGCTCCACTGTGGATCAATGTCATATTTTTAAAAAGAATTTGAATGGCAAGAAAAAATAAGCACGGTCATCCAAAATTGTATATCCATCCTATTTCCAAATTATCACTTGTGCAAGGCTATATAAAGGCATCTTGAAAAGAGTCTCATAGACTTGGCCCAGGATTTTTTTTAAAAGTTAGGACAAACCTAGTCCTTAGACAGTCTTCCTTGTATGGACCGATAACCAACACCTTTCCAGTGTCTACATATTGAAATGAGCATGTACAAACAGAAAATGCCCAAGGTTGCTGAGGGTGGGGATGAGGACATAAATAAGGATGTGAAAAGTACAGACTACCGGATAGTGACCTGCCAGATGCCAGTGACAGAAAAGCCAGAAGCAGGAAAGTAAAAGCATTCTGCAAAGCCCCATACTAGATGCCCACCCCTGAAAAACAGACAGTCGGAAAAAGGAGGACACAGGGATGCAATCAGGGCTGAAACCAAGCGGACAGAGCAGAAGTCAGGATTTGATCCTGGCTTCCGAATCCTGGTCAAGGCTAACCCTGATTAACCTCAGACATAATGCTACTTTAGTTACAGCAATGGCTGTATTAGGAATCCTACATATATTCCCAGTCTCTAAGATATTGGGGAAATTATGCTGCATCAACTCCAAGATCTTTTTATATGATCTCTGGGGCCCACATTTTTCCAGGTCATGCCTGTCTGACTTGAATGGGTTAAAATAAGATTTAATGCACCAGACAGGCCATTGCTTGCAGACAAAAGGGGCCAAAATTGAGTGAGGGACCTAATAGTGGACAATTTTGAAAATTACAGGGGTGTGACAACAGTGGATATAACAGTGGGATTCAAAAAGAAAACCTAAAGAGTGGGGGGGGGGGATGAGAAACTGCCTGCAACAAGGCCATTAGATTCAGTGATTTTATCTTGCCACAGTTAAGTCCAGAAACAGTTGCAGACTTAAAGACACTACAGATAAAGCAATGAAAATCTGAAGGTGATGCAATCCTGGTGTTTGCTTTGGAGTCCAGACATCATTTCCTCCTGGAGAATGAAAAAAATGTGTTGTGTCGTTCTCTGAAGACAATTTTAGCCATTTCTGCTGTGAACCATGCTAGAAGGGCGCCCATGAAATTATATTGATAGAAAGGGGTAGGGAGAAAAAAAAGCAAACAAGACCCAGAACCCTGCCATCCTCTTCCCTATTTTCCACTACTGTACCCTTTTGCTAGGCTGCCACTGCCAACTTTAGGTGCTGAACTAATGACCATTTTTTCCAGCAGCTCATCTGTCACCTTGACAGGTACTCCACAAACAAACAGAAAACTCCATCAGACAAAGGTTGAGTTCCTCCACACCCAAGAAATACAATGGCTCTAGTTTAAACTTTGATTCAATGATATATTTGTTGGAACCAACACTGAACTGTCCCCGCTTCTCCAATGGCCAGAACACTTTGGAAGGTTGGCATGGGGTCAAGCAATGGCTCGACCAGAATCAAGACCATTGGTCAGGGACAGTAGTATGTGGAGATTATACAGCACACGGACCTTTCAGCTTTACAACAGCCATTCCCACCTTACTCTGAGCAACAGCTCTCAGGTATACAATGTTTGGAAGCTGAAAGCCCAGAATAAAGATCCACGTAAGCCCATCAAACACACATATAAATATAAAGCTTCCTTATGGAGTGATCCTGTGTTGCTGGAGGGTAAAGATTAAAAGCTGTCCTTGATTCCCTTCTACCAATCAGCTCTCACTGGGAGGGAATTATTCAGGAAGGAAAGACACATAAGTCCTGTCTCGCCCACGTGGCTGCAATATCCACACAACGTCGCCAGCAGCATGACCGTTTCTCAGAGAACACGCTCAAATGCTACTCTGGGCTTTTGTGTGTGAATGTGTGTGTGTGTGGGGGGGGTGCAGAGTGGGAAGAAAAAGTTAACAAAGAAAAACCAAACTAACTGAAAAGTTTGCAAATCTCAGCTGTGTCGATACATAAAATAGCAGAGAAGAAAGAAACACACTGGGGAGTTTGTTGTGGAAAATGAAGCAAAAAAAAAGCAGCAGTAACCATAGAATCACAGGGTTGGAAGTGTCCCTAAAGGCCATCTAGTCCAACCACCTGCTCAATGTAGGATCAGCCTAGAGCATCCCTGACCAGTGTTTGTCCTGCCGCTGCTTGAAGACTGCCAGTGAGGGCAAGCTCATTAGGGGTATGCATTTGGATATGCTGAAAAATGGGGAAACTTTATGGGTCCCGGGGGGGGGGCTATTTTTTAAGGTAAAGGCACCAAATTTGCAGCGTAGATCCTGGTGCGTCTCCTTACAAGAACCCCTGAGTTTGGTGAAGATTGGGTTGAGGTCCAATTTTATGGGCCCCCAAATTTTCCTTCATTGTTTCCAATGGAGGATGGATTGGACCCCCGGATCCAATCTTCACCAAACTAGGGGGTTCTTGTACGGCTACACTGCAAATTTGGTGGCTCTACCTTAAACCCCTCCTCCCAGGAGCCCCGCAAAAAATTTCCATAGGGTTTAATGGACCCAAAGGTTTTTGGATATGCAAAAAAAAAGCCCCCCTCAAACCATATTGGTATGGGTATTCAGCTTTCCCCCCCCCCAGATTTTCAAAAAAAAATTCGGGTCTATTAAACTCCAATCCAAAAAATACTGGAAAAAAATTGGTGCACACTCCTAGAGCTCACCACCTCCCTAGGCAGCCCATTCCACTACTACTCTTATTGTAAAAAACATTTTCCTAATATCCAGCCGATACCTTTCTGGCAGTAATTTATTCCCATTACTACAAGTCCTATCCTCTGCTGCCAACAGGAACAGCTCCCTGCCCTCCTCTAAGTGACAGCCTTTCAAATACTTAAAGAGAGCAATTGTGTCCTCCCTCAACCTCCTCTTTTCCAGACTAAACATTCCCAAGTCCCAAGTTATTTCAACAACTGTGCAATACTTGAATTGTGGAGTGCTAGTTTTAGTCGCTTTCTGGATGAGCTAGAAAAGAAGGAGTTTTGGGTAGTAAGCTACCCTGTACAGTCAGACGGGGTAGCTTACTACCCCGGTGAATAGTCCCGGTGAAGCTGTTCATTGGGTTCACCATTAGTGCACATACTGGCTTTACCACACTGAAAACGTCTAGTGTATTTCTGTCTCTCCCCCATTCCTACTGCCAGGAAACCAACACATAATATGTAGTAACGGTTTATATTACACTCCACATGTGTGTTTTTAAGCCTTTGCAGAGAGTTTTCAAGGGAAAGATCTACTTTCCAAAAGGAGCAAGTGTTGAAGGTTCAAAATGCCATTCTAGTCTTCATTTTGTAGCTAAACTTCCTATGTTAGATCTTTCCCAATTCCCCCCCCCCGAAAGACCTCTTATTCCACCCCCCAAAACTGGTGTTTCAGATGTGTATGTACATATTTAGCACAAATTTTGTTGAAATCATAAACCTGACCCAGAACAACCCAGCCCCCTAATCCTGAAGGAAGGAAATAAGTAAACAGGAAATAAATAAACAGTGTGGCCGTGTCAAGAGATAAACCAGGATGGCAACTAAAGAAAAACAGAACTACAGGGACTGCAAGGAAGGGATGGATTTCAAGGAGATAGGCAACTTCTACTGGTCCTTCCTTTAACAAGGGTCCTTGTCTGAAGTGAGTTTACAGTGTTTCTGTTACCCATTCTGAATCATTCTCCCCTTCTTCCACAGGACTATATTAGTAAACTGGGGACTGTAGATTCAACCAACTTCCTTGCTGTGCTGTCCTGAAGATAAATTTATAAATAGGAAAACCTGGTGCAACAATCCTGGAAACAATGTTATAACCTGATCTGCGTGTGAACACACTCCCTGTTGTCTCAGTAGTATTTATATTACTCTAACTCCTGTTACAAAGGAGATGAAAGTCATAGAGGAAAAACTAGCCGAGCAAAAAACTGCACTGCTTGCTAAAACTTGGGTTCAAGGATAAACAGGCTGTGTCCTAAAGCAGGTTACAAGAACACTTCCCAGGAGCAATGGCTAGCCAGCAGCTTTCAGAACTATCGGACAATGCCATTTCCCTGTAATGCAGTGGGGATTATGACAGGCTTGATAGGCAGAGAAATGAGGGGGAGGGAAAAGACACACAAAACCTCAGCTCTTTTGTTAACATGTACCAGTGCTTGAGAAATCCGATACCCTAGCAACCTCATGTATGGACACTGACCCAATCAGATTTCAGTTTGCAAGGAGAAGAGAAACAGTATTTCCTCTGCATACAGATTAGCTGCAAAAATGGGTCACTTCTTTGCATTTCAGAGAGGGTAGGAGAGACCCTTCTTTTTCGCTAGATCTTTGCAA
The DNA here is from genome assembly GCF_029931775.1 of Euleptes europaea. NCBI lineage: Eukaryota > Metazoa > Chordata > Lepidosauria > Squamata > Sphaerodactylidae > Euleptes > Euleptes europaea. Next base: position 59,428,685 of record NC_079316.1, on the reverse strand, counting down.
GGAGCTTGACAAAAAAAACGTGGCATTTCCAAAGTCCCCCAGCAAATCAAAAAACAACTTCAGTCTTAAAAATTAAAAACAATGTTGTATTTCTTAAAATTCACTTTCTAAGTGACTTACCGGTTCTTCTCTAATTCGTTGTGCGTAGACCTGGAAAATAAACCCAGAAAAAAATAGATTAGGCATCAGCAGTCCTATCACTTGAGAGTCCATTCCAATAACCCATGAACTGTTTTTCTTTTCTAGTTACAGTGGATCACAGCAGCACATTCCACTACATGGAATGATATACCACATATAAAGAACTAGGTACACTGACCCTCCAACTAAGGGCCCTGATTCCAGGGGCTTTGTTTAATACCTAAACAGGTAGTTCTTCCCATCCTCAAAGCTTACACTTTGGGATTTTCCTCCAGCTACATGCACTTGCTTATTGATTCAATCCATTCTTAAAGCCATGATACTCCAAAGGTGGGAAAGCCTCAGATTATCTTTGTGTGTGTGTGTGTGTTTGTGTGTGTGTGTATGTTTGTGTGCGTGTCTGTAAAGTGCCGTCAAGTCACAGCCGACTTATGACGACCCCCTTTTGGGGTTTTCATGGCAAGAGACATGAAACAGAGGTGGTTTGCCAGTGCCCTCCTCTGCACAGCAACCCTGGTATTCCTTGGTGGTCTCTCATCCAAATACTAACCAGGGCTGACCCTGCTTAGCTTCTGAGATCTGACGAGATCAGGCTAGCCTGGGCCATCCAGGTCAGGGCCTCAGATTATCTAGGGGCTCTTTATCTTGAATCTCATTAGAAATTAGAAATAATTTAAAAAGTTTAAAACTCAGGATAATTTATCCTAAACAAGCCAGTTCACTGAACTTTTATTTAGAGAGATTTGAAAATTTCCAAGGGCATTAACATTTAATGAGGTTGCAGACATGGAGTTACTTTGGTGATGGGAACTCTTGAGAAGGAGACCTTTGCAAAAAAAAAAAAAAAACCGAAAGAAAAGCAATACTTCCCACAAAAAGCCAAGGAGAACAGCCTCTCTTTACAGTATATTGCTAAGATTGCTCTGCTCAGAACACTTACAAATACTCTACCTCAGGATCCGCCAGTGGAAGATGCAAGAACAGTGCCGCCCCCCCCCCATTCAGGTAAGCAAGGAGTGGGGATCCCCTACCCCAGACATTGACTCTGCAAATCTGTGTACTGGCTCCCCTTTTCTGCTTCATTAGTTGCTAGCAACGTTTCCCACACAGGGGACAAAGGGTAAGCATGAAAGCAGTGGTAGTGCCACCCCCTTAGAGATATTCAGGCAAACTATTGCAACAATAACATGCTGGTGTAACTCTACAGGGAACGGGGGAAAACAGGAAGTACTACCGCGTTTTGGGGTGAATATCAGCCATTCCCACTGTGACAGGCCTTTTCTACCAACTCAGAGAACCCACACAGCCTATTATGATTTTGGGGAACCAGATTTTTTTTTAACTGTAAATCTTTGCTTCAGTTACAAGATGTTCTTAGAGTAGCAAGTGTAAAGGCTTTGGGTTCGCGGCTATGCGATAAGATTTTTTGGGCTAGCAAGTACAACACGGAGATCACTGAGGCAGGTGTAGTATGTAAATAACAAAGATGATTTTTATTTATTTACAGGTCGGTTTTAAAGACTAGAACAGCAGCACAGGTCTCCAGATAGTCAAAGGCGAACCCTGGCTGAGGCACATAATTTTAAGCTATTTATGGCTTCAAAGTGTGATTTGAATTCTCTTTACTGCTTACAAGAAACAAAGGAGCTTTTCCTGACTAGCTACTAGATTGGATCCTTTCACACACACAGAATTCCACCCACACCAGCATGCCCCCTCCCAAGAGTCAAACTAAATGCTCATCACCAGGGACAGGCCTAACAGTCGGGTACTCTATTGCCTCCCAAAGTTAGAGCTAAACCACTCTGCCACACCACCAGGCACAGCTACCCTTCAAGCTACCTGCTCTTCTGCTGAGCCACATCTGAGCTATGACTGCCCTCTCCCTGAGGCAGACCTAAACTGAACTCCTGCGGTGCTTCCAACCATTCCATCCTCCCTCTGAAAGGTGACTGGATGTTGGGACAGCACTCCCATAGGCTCAGCAGAGTGGCTGTTTTCCCGTTCAGGGGCAGGACAGCCTCCTGCCTGTCACTCCCACCCTTACTAAAGCAGGCCAGACACTCATCAGGGCACTTTCACACATGCTGAATAATGCACCTTCAATCCACTTTCAATTCACGCTGAAGCTGGGTTTTACTGTGTGAAACGGCAAAATCCACTTGCAAACGATCGTTAAAAGGCATTGAAAGTGGATTGAAAGTGCATTATTCAGCATGTGTGAAATTGCCCTCATAACACCTTTTGCCTCGCAGCTCAGAAGACCACAGAGCTGCTCCAATGCAGCTCCATACAAGGGTGGGAAAGTATCGGCTTAATGACTACATTATCTCCCCAAACAGATAAATCCCACCATATGAGACCCCAGAAGGGGAAACGAGGAGGCATAGAAGCTTGGACACCTACATGGTTCTACCTCTCAAACCCACAGCTTGCAGCATGAGCAGAATGTTTCATCCCACTTGCTGCTTGTGGCTACAGTTGAACACTGCATATTAAGGTGCTTGAGTTTCTATTGGCTATTAGAGAGCAGGCCTCCAACAGCAGTGGAAACGCAAAAGGATCCCATTTCCAGTGCAGTGCTAGACGCTTGCTGAGCCTACTGCACAACCAACAGCTGCAATGAACAATATGCATCTAGCTGTTTACCAGGGGGTTGCCAACTTCTAGCCTGGCGCCAGAGTGGTATAGTGGTTAAGAGTGGTGGTTTGGAGCAGTGGACTCTGATCTGGAGAATCAGGTTTCATTCCCCACTCCTCCACATGAGGAGTTTTTCTCAGTGAATTACTAGAGCGATGATAGATGTGAATGTCCAGCTGTGAATTATCTTGTTGCTGTCCCAGTATCTCTATCCCCCTTGATTTCCCAAAAAGTTCTTTGAACACTATTCCCATCACCAATCCTGAGATCTGAATTCTTGCCTTGGAGACAACGTGGGCTTTCCTAGAGGACTTCCTCTGATAAGCTAACTGCTTGAACGATGCAGCTGGACTGATCATGCTTCCTTTTATGTATGTCCACCTGTCAAAGAGATATCTGTCTGCAGGAGGGGAATCAAACATCCATCTGAGAAATTGCCACAAGTGTGGGAGGCTGAGCATCCCATAGCCCTCCTTAGATTGGAGGGTGCTGTGCTGCCTTTGTTCCTCCCCGTGTCATATTCTACATGTGAGTGAGGTCCGGGAGACAAAATATAAGCACGTCTACTTGCCCTGCTTCCATATATGGTTGACGCTGGGGCACTGTCACATGTAATTCTGTGAGTGGTAGGTGTGGGTGATGTTGCTATGGACTCCAGTGCTGTTGCTATGTTTTCAATGTCTTAAGAGTTGAGTCTGTTTTGCAATTTGTTTTCTCTGCAGAGAGAGCATAGAATACTGGTTAACTACACTGGCACTGCCCCAGCAATGCACTGGCATCCAAGTCTTAGGACTGAGTCGTTGTGGGCAGTTTCCTGCATTCTGGAAGAGAGATGTTGAGTTGCCCTCCCACTGTGCAAATTATTACAAAACCCTGAGCCAAACATAAAAGTGAAAACAAAGCAGGATGAACGTACCTTAGCCATGAAAAAATAAATTGTACTGACCTATGTATATTTTATTAAGGATAAATCAGATTTAAGAGCATGGTTCCTGGTGGTCGCATGGCGTAAGATAATGGCATATAATGGGAATAATGGGAATAAGAGCAGAAGGCAACAGAACCATCTCTTCAGACTTCAGGGAACAGGAAAGTCTGTTCCACCATTTTGAGATATTGTCAACAGATGTCTAAAATGTCTGCCTGCATTCATAGGTATCTCAGAGCACCATCCAAGTCCACTTCTTGGGCTGGCCTCACAAACACTCTGGTTGTCAGGATATTAGACACAGCATTTCAGTAGGCGTTTGGAAAGAAATAGTTGTAAAAAAATTGTTGCATTTATGAATGACAAGGACATTATTTAATGTATGCTCATCTTTAGGCAGTGTGCTATAAAATACGTACATTTTCACTACTGAATAAAATTAAAGAAAAAAATTTCCTATGCCCTTGTGAAAACTGCATGAAATGCCTTAAGCTACATGTCAAGCAGCAGTATTTAAAGACTAGAAAGAAAATATCATGGTGCTGTGAACTTATGCATTTAAGATCTTGGAGTTTTCCATATGCATGTTTCACCAGAACATTATTATTATTATTATTAGGCTTATTTACTGTATATCCCAAGAAATGCCACCCATCCCCCTTTCCTGGCAACTCCATTAACAACTACAAACCCAAAGATATGCAAGGGATTGAATTCCTACGTTATAATCAAGGCAGTCATCAAGGTTGGCGCAGAAAGAACAAAGTTTGGCCCACTGCTGGGAACAAAATTAAAACAGCAGGCTCTCCCTATTTCTCTCACACAGGAGACTCTTTATTACTTATCTCCCTTCCATCAAACACCACAATTGAGTAGGGTCATCATCTTTTCATGGAGCTGGCAAATTTATCCTGTGATTTATGCCCATATAGGCATACAAAAAAATAGTATGAACTTTCCCAGACAAAAAAAAAAAAAAAAAGCAGAGAGGAAAAAAACTTCCACAGTTGTTAAATACAGACTACGGTATTACAAGGAACACTCCTTAAAACAGAAGGCATTTGGAAATCCATCTAGTGTTTGCCTTGATAAGCAGGATTCTCTCCTCGGAAATCTAAAGTTTTGTTCTAGAATATCCTCACATTGCATACATCTTTTTGACTAAAATCTGAAATCAGATCTCTGTACTGTCCTGGAGGCTATAATGAGAATTTGTTGTACGAGAACGACCCCAGATGATTGTCAGATTCATTCATGCACTGCCCTTTTCCTTCCATATGCAGCTCAATAACATCTGCTCTCATGAGAAAGTCTAGTTTGTGATGTCTGAACCACAAGCTATGGTTTACTCACTTCCCTACAAACCTGAATTTATACCAGGAGTAATCCATAATAGTCTAAAACCAGGGTTGTTCCTGTAACAAACCATGCTTTATTACACGTGAAGAAGGCCTACATATGGCCTATATATGGGACCAAACCGTGCATCTACATAATTATAGCTCAGTCAAATTGTGGGCAGAGTGTCAATTCAGGAGACTCTCGGTTCCCATTTTTTTAAAGCAAGGTTTTGTTTAACCCTCATAGATGTCTATATGGTCATCATATTAACTTTTTAAAAGAAGAAAAGGCCTATAAAGGTGGTAGAGAATGTGTAAAAATGACAAGCTGAAACACAAGTTTGTCCGGATTATGACATACGCTGGTAAACAAAATCCTAGCAGTTTTATCAAGTAATAACTTCATTACACACACACAAACCGAATCTTGGATACAACTACAAGGGACAGCAAAGCTGGTTGATTTTTTTAACACAACAATCACATAATCACTCATATTTAATAAAGATTCACCAGAACGTTATGTTCTCCAGCACTACAGTGAAGCCAGCTTTGTCCCGTTTGTTTCGTTTTGCATACCCCAATAGAAGAAGTAGAAGAAGAGCAGGTTTTTATATGCCAACTTTCTCTACCACTTAAGGAAGAATCAAACCAGCTTACAATCACCTTCCCTTCCCCTCCACACGACAGACACCCTGTGAGGTAGGTGGGGCTGAGAGAGTGTGAGTTGCCCAAGGTCACCCAGCTGGCTTCATGTGTAGGAGTGGGGAAACAAATCCAGTTCACCAGATTAGCCTCCACCGCTCATGTGGAGGAGTGGGGAATCAAACCCGGTTCTCCAGATCAGAGACCACCGCTCCAACCACCGCTCTTAACCACTACACCACGCCGGTTATTGATCCTCCTCTTGTATTGTTATGTGTTTTTATTGAATTACTTTATAACTGTAAATGAATTTTTAATTGTTCAAATATGGTAATGGTTTTAATGCATGCCACCTTGAGAACCTTGATCAGGTGAAAAGGCGGTATAAAAATGTTTAAAATAAATAAATCAGAACTGTAACATTACATATAGGTATGTGCACCTCAAGACCAACAAATCCAATAGCGCTAACATATGAATCAATATGCTTGGATAAGATTATTTTTCTGTACAACACATTAAAACTTCCATTTTTGTTTTTGCCCAAATCCATTATACCATTTTACAATCCAATGTTTCACTTTAGAAAGACCATTCTGATCTTTAATACTGACCTCCCCTGTTGCATTTGCAGTTAGTCAATGTTTGTAGTAGGCAAACTGCAAAATTCAATCAGCATAATTCTTTGCTCCATTAAGGGAGCAGTTAAGCAGCCTTGCACCAAACACTTGAACACAGCCTTGCAGTAAAAGCTGCCCACTTGGGAAAACCACTCCTCACTTGCTTGACACCGATCTTAATCTTTGGATGGAGATTTAAAACGTTTAAAGACAAGGGCCCAATGAATGGTCCCATTTTAGGCATAAGCATATATATATATATATATATATATATATATATATATATATATATATATATATATATATATATATATATATATATATATATATATATATCCATATAAAAGTTAAAAATTTAGACATTTAAAAAAATGTGTATCAAAATTAGCAGCACGATCCATCCCACCATTGGTACAATATGGCCAAGCAACTGTGCAAGGAGACAGGGAAGGGTGAGCCATCACCTGAGCTTACTTTTAACTCAAGTCGAGTGTCTTTTCAATGTGAATACATACGATGTGGGATTCCGTCTTACATGGAAAGTAATCTGTGCATGTGAAATACATTTACGTATTTAAAACATGTCCATGCCACCTTTTCACCCAAATATGATCCTCAAGGCAGCAAACATAAAAATGGGACTTAAAATATAAATATACACAAAATGTTTCAACAATTCACTTAAATATATAAACACACAAGCACAACCAAGGAGGAGGACCTGGGACAATTAGTGGAGGAACACCAATCGAAACAAAAAAGTCCTCACCTGCTGGTAGTAGACAACAATAGAGGGAGACAGACGAATCACCCTGGGGAAGGAGTTCCAAAGTTTTGGCACCATGACCAAGAAGGCAGTTTCTTGGGTTCCCACCCATCTGGCCTCAGATGGAGAGAGAGCCTGACACAGGACCCCCACAGGTAACCAGAGTGGATGGATAGGCTCATATGGGACAGCCAGCGTGGCGTGGTTAAGACTGGCGGACTGTAATCTGGAGAACAGGGTTTGATTCCCCACTCCTCCATATGAAGCCTACTGGATGAACTTGGGCTAGTCACAGTTCTCTCAGAACTCTCTCAGCCCCACCTACCTCACAAGGCGTGGGGAGAGAGGGAAGGTGATTGTAAGCCACTTTGAGATGCCTTAAGGTAGAGAAAAATGGCCTCGATCTGTATAGGGCATTAAAGATCAATACTAGAGCCTTGCATTGGGCCCAGAAGTAAATTGGGATCCAGGGTTGATGGAAGAAGCCTGAAGTGATATGATCCCTGTGACCATATTTGAAGAAAAATATAGGTTAAAGAAACAATCGTTGGCCAGTTTTTTCTCCCCCTTTCTCTACAAATCTATAACTTTTTTTAACTCAACCAAGAGGGAGAACAAAGTCAACAACATTATAGGTCCCATTCATTGTCCTGAACCAGATTTCAAGAAGGGGGCACAATCTGGTAAATGCTATTGCTCAACAAGTCTCATTGAAATAAATGGGAATTCAGAAGAAGCAGTGTTTAATGTAATGCACCCTAAACCATTATGCAAACATGGAAGATCCAATAACCCCTTGTGCAAAGAAAACAATATGCCACTAGATCCCACATGTCATCCAGTTAGTGAGAAACGGCCATCAGGACTCTTTAAGCAACCTTGCCTATGTGTTATTGAAATATTAAGCAACATAAAGCTCTCAACACAAGCAAGGCAATGTAAATAATACATCTGCTTAACCCAGTTTCCTTATTTTTTTTCTTTCCTGAGGATGTAAAAACGACATTTAGAAATACAAGCTCATGAATACTCAACATTAACCCCTAAAAAAGCATAGAAAACTATGTCTGATGGATCAGCAGATGATACTGGCAATTTATTATAAACTGTTGTCATCTCTTTACACGGATTTAATATATGCTGTAGCACCACCACCTGTATAATTCTCTTAAAGGAGAAAAACAAGAATCACTGACCACAATTCTTTTCAGAGTGCCTACTGAAAATGCATTCAGAAAACCCTTATTATCAATATATCCTTCATGTTATATCCGTCAGTTATAGCCTGACAGAAGAAGAGATGACAACCCCTCACATAAACACAGGAACTGGATTCCAAACAGTAAGCTGACCCATGTCCCAGCGTGGGGGGTGGAGGGGTTCGCCACAGTACAGCCTTTGTCCACATGTATTAGTAGCATCAGGCCTTAAGGTTTGTCCAGTTCTACAATCTAGTATTTTTCCACTGAGTTTGCATGCCAGAAGAAAGAAACCTATAGCTGTTGAATATTAGAAGAGGTCCCCACATTAGCTAGCAGGTTTAGCAGTTGCTCCATCGCTTGTGAGTGGAGTTCTACCTGGCATCCCCAGAGTGTCGTCTCACCTCCAGCTCTTTGTGGAATTTCCACTCTCAAGTCCCCATAAAACGCAGTCACACAAATGTCAAAAGCTTTGCTACTCATAAGTAATGAGATCAGTTTTCAACAACCGAAAGATTGGCCTTTTGGTGCAGCTTCCTTGGGCTACAGCCACTTTCCCATCAGTCATCGTGCCAGACTAATTTGGTTATTTAAATTTGCTATACTTAATATATTTTGACAGTGCTAAACTGATTCCCTTCATCTATCTTTTCCCTCCCCTCCTCTTGTGTCATGTGTTGTAGGTTGTAAGCCTGAGGGCAGGACCTGTGTCTTTGTTTGGATTTATGTACAGCATCTAATTAATGCAGGCAATCTCATAACAACTGCACTCACATGGCCATTTTTACATATGAAGAGCCGCCTCCAGATGATTACACAACATTTACCAGTAATGCTTCATAGGGGTATGTTTAGAAGGCCTCCCTACCAGATAAAATAGCTACAGAGAAATTATCTAGTGGTGACTGGTTGGTGTCAAAAGTGGTTTACCTTTTTTTGTATGAAGAGATAGCAGAAATGTGATCAAAGCTCAGTTGCATCAATCTCCCTCTTTCTTCCACACCAAACACATATGCATGTGCGCCCGCACACACCTCTGTGTCCAACAGCCAAGGTGGCAGAAGAACCAGTGAGGAAGGTAAGGTGGCCATTTTAGCAACATTCAGCTTAGGTCAAGTTTCAGGACTGTATCTTCAGCACAAACAAAATGAATGCAAATGCATCATCATTATATCTAATTCTCAATGTTTCCCCATCTACAGCTACTTATATCCAGAGACGGAGCCGTGAACAGACAAGACAGATCTTTCTACAAACCTGAAAAAAGCCCAGCTGTGTAGAAACATCTGAAATCTAACTACACACACATCGGGGGTGTTAAACCCCCCTCAAATAATAGAAGATGCATTTGTTTCTTTAAGAAAGGAGAGCTGAGTGGCCATGTGAGAACTGCTAGGCAACCACAACAGTATATCCAGCCTTCAAACCTTGGTTTGTTACTAAAAGGTACAGGAGAGAGCCCTTTGCCATCCCGATCCACTCCTGCTCCCCTCTCTTCTAACCTAGAGGGAGGATTCATTGGAGCTGGCCAAGCATAGCCACTGAGTAACTTACTACCATGCAATTTCTGTGAATCACCCATGTACAGTCATGGCTATTGAATGACTTGATGTCATACAACTTGCCTAGGCTCAGTGCCAGCCTCCATAAAATTTGTGTGACTTAGCTGGGCCCAGGAAGGCTATCACACAACTCACCCGCGTGACTTGCTACCATACGACTTTTGCTATTTGGACAGACTCTCCCCAGGGAAAGGCTGCTGGGTAAAGGAAGCTGGGACAGCTGAGAGTCAGTGTGGTGTAGTAGTCAGAGTATCAGACTAAGATCTGGGAGACCCAGGTTGAAATTCCTACTCTGCCATGGAAGTTTGCTGGGTGACTTTGGGCCAGTCATACTTCCTCAGCCTAATCTACCTCACAGTGTTGTTGTGAGGATAAAATGGAGGACAGGAGAATGATCTAAGTTGCGTTGAGTCCCCATTGGGGACAAAGATGAGGAATAAATTAAGTAAATAAATAATAAAGCTGAAGATTGAGGGGCAGATAAAAGAAACGTTGGTTAGTGGGTAGGAAGGAGAGAAGGCAATAGAGAAAGAGGAGAGGATACGGGACGAGAGAATATGGGGCCAGGAGGCGAGAAAAAGAAAATAGTTTGGGGAAGGGGATATCCTTCTTCATGTCATTTAAGACAAGATACATTCAACAGAGAGACTGGCTGGCCAAAGATTTCATGGTAAGTTTCATGGAGGAGTGGAGACTTGAATCTGGTCCTCCCTGGTCTCATTCTAGCCCCTGCCTACACCGGCAACTGCTAGTATCTTAAGGGCCAAACTAGATATAACAGTGGCAGTTGTGTGTGCTGAACTGCGTAGCCACCTCAGTGACACAGAAAGAGTGAAGGTCTGATTTTAACAGCAGAAGGGGCACATGAATGAAACTTCCCTGCAGCCCCTCTACCCAATTGCTTTTCACCCAGTCCAGCCCCCTTCCCACATTGTTTCCTCCTGTTGGGAAAGAGGCAGCTCTACAGGGAAGCAGTAGTTGAGGAAAGGTCATTCTCTACATAGGCACCGTGGCTCCTTCTATTCTCAACTTATCAATGGTCATAAGGTTCCTTATAACAGAGGGGCCGATCTATTAGCAGCTATGAAGGATTTTCCCAAAGGACAGTGGTTTGACTAGATGACTTTTATATTCTTTCTGGCAATAAGGTCTCATAACATCAGGCCCACTGGAATAGGGCTGACACCCAGTAGGCATGAAGATTAACTACCAAATCATTATGTTACAGCCATTTGCACTTTCTAAGAAATGCACGAAGTCCATCTCTGGCAGCTGATAACTGAGGCTGGCTCCCACAGCAGGCCTCCCCCAATCAGCGAGGTGCTAACTTGGTTTGATAGCCATTATCATACCACACGCAGGGGACCCAGAGCGATCCACAGTCTGCATCAATAACAACCTTGAAGAAGGTCATTTCAGACCACTCGGACCACCCCAAAGCACTGCACCTTCCAAAGGGTGGATCTCAACCAAACCACTTTCTGTAAACCAGCAAATGGTTCCACAGTTATCCAGAGGCTCTTCGCTTAGAAGCGGTCACTAAATTTCAAAACAGATGGAAAGTAATCGTGCTAGATCACCAAAATATCTAAGGCCATCTAGCTAAGCAGCATCTGAAACCTGAGTAATTTCAAGCTGGTTTTCATCTGGATTCAAAACCAGAGAAAGGAGCCAAGAGCTATTTCCACAACACACACCACTCCTATTTTCTGGGCCAACAGGATGAACAACACACATGCCCAAGTAGGCAACTCAAGCAGCCCAGTTCTGTCAGAAAGCACGGCTTGCTGCAAGCCTCTCCTTTGCCATAGGCGAGAGTTCAAGCAGAGCAAGTATTCTTGTATTGTACACATCTGGCACACGTAATTTAACTCTCTATCCCCAAATATTTGTACTTGCTAGATATTACTGAACACTGGACGCCAGCCACAGACTGGTGGCCTGCAGCGCACATTGTAGACAGAAAGGCATGAAGTGTGCCAACAGGTTTAAGAGGTTTGTGCCTTTCTTAAGTTACTGTAACTCTGAAACAGCAGGAAGGTCAGAAGGTACATTTTTGAAATCTGGCTTGGCCCAGCACAAAATGGCCTGGTGCCAGCAACGCACCTGTCCCCATGCAAATGGCGGCACAGCCATCGTGTTGTGCAAATGCCCCAAGTCAGTATACCAGGCATCCAGAAAGCACTGTACAGAACGGTTGTGCGCAAATGGAAAAGTCATCTGCAGCTCTGCACAGTATGCAGACATGCCCTAAGAGCTAATTCTCAGTTTACTTAACACACCAGTGCAAAAAAATAAAAAATCCCGTCCCGTACGCTTAAATGGGAAACCTCAGTTGTGAATGTGCCAGCTTTCCTTGCATTATACACATTAAGTGGGGACTGGGAAAGAACTGGCCTTCCACTTCTATGTTTATTGAATGGAAATTCAGTAACTGAAACGTACATGCACTGTCCACAACTCTGTTACACTTGTACTTTGTCACTGTAGTAATAAAGATCACCAAGTCTTAAAAGCAAAATATGAGCTAGTCCTAATAAAATCTGAAATTGTTCTGTTCCATTCTAAGTAAAGTTACCCAGATCAAATGGTAAAAGGGAAATGGAATATGGTTTGGAAACACTGGGTGATGCAGTAGCAAATTATAGCTGAACCTGTGTTTTCCTTTGACAGAGTTCTTGTTCCAGCTGTGAGAAGAAACAGGAAAGAATTATCAGTGAGATTCTGGTTCACAAAAAGTGAGAGAAAATTCTCACAAAATGCCTGTTAGCTCACTAAACAAAGTAGTAGAAAAGGGCAAGAGTCCAATAGCACCTTAAAGACTAACAAAAATATTTTCTGGTAGGGTATGAGCATCTGAAGAAGTGAGCTGTGGCTCACGAAAGCTCATACCCTACCAGAAAATATTTTTGTTAGTCTTTAAGGTGCTACTGGACTCTTGCCCTTTTCTACTACTGCAGACAGACTAACACGGCTACCCACTGTGAATTATCATCACTAAACAAAGTGATTACCTTAACCGGACTTATGTAGCTCTTACTATTGCATGTTAGTTGTTCTGTGAAGTTAAGCTTCCTTCTGGAACAGCTATAAGTTTGCTTCTTGCTACAAACACCACCTTATTTTGTCTTATGTGTGAGTAATTGTGATTGCTTGAAACATTATTTCAGTTACCTTAAATATGTGAGATTCCTCCATGGATGTGCCTGCCGGCCCTACTACTATCTATTGAGTTCCAGAACTGAGGGAACAAGTGAGACATTAATGTTTGCTTCGCATTTGTCTACATTCCAGCATCACTGCTCACCATGCAGTAGTTAGAGCTTCTAGTTCAAGAGTCTAAAAAACAATGGAAACACCCAGTATGATTGATATAGCAGTTAACATGTTGAACTATGACTGGACAGACTCAACTTCAAATCCTATGAAGTTCACTGGATGACCTTGGACCAATCCATGTTTGTCAACCTAACCTACCTCACAGGGTTGTTGTGAGGACAAAATGGGAGAACCATGTACTTAGGAATACATGAAGAGTGTGGAAAATATCAGAAATGTCCTAACGATAGAATATCTATTAATTACTTGCTGCAAATCTCCCATTTCCTTGATTTTCATACCCTACCTTCAGTTTTCTATTGGTCCTTTTACTCCTCTGTGCTCTTCTCTGCTGCACCATCTGTTCTGATTGTATCACCATCATCTCATATCTATCATCTGAACATATCTCTTGGCTGTTATTAAAATAGGCCAAGAGCCATCTGGTAACAGCCATTGCTAAATTTCTGAATATGGCAGTAAATCAGGTCACTGACAACGCCTCCTAAACAGAGACACACCCTTCTAAGGCCATTGACTTCGATGTTCAGGATGGCACTTCAATGATCCACTCAGTTAATCAAACTGCAAATGATGGAGGTATTCTTAATCCTGAGTTGACCATTGTTTGACAGGTGATGCAAAATAAAGATGTGGAGATGAACCACCACCACAGAAATGTGGTTGTGATTGCTGTGCTGGCCGGCAGCTACATGGACTCAAATGAAGCATGGCCAATGGTGGGTCACCACATACAGAACCAATCACAATTCAGTATGTACAGAGATCTTTGTGTACCTTTCTCCCATTTTTACTGCCCTGGAACTACAACAGAGGTTGCAGGCTTATCTTTCACTCTTTGTGGAAGGGATGGATGATGCTAAGGCTTCAGAGAGCTACCACGAGGCCTAGACAAAAATTCTCTTAGGGCCCTCCTCACATTCTCAAGAGCACCCTCAACATGCTTGATTATAACAAAAATGTTCCTACTGTCTTCAGGAACACTTTGTAGTAGCCCTCCAAGACCCCAGGTTAATTCAGGCCCCCTGGAATTTTGCACTCCTAGTCCTTCCCTCTCAGCATCCCTGGATGACACTCAGCAACTAGTGCTGCCTGGCAAGTTCAGATATCCAGAAACAGAGGTAGCACAGTTATGGACACCAAAGATGCCTAGCGCAAAGTACTGCCTGGTATAGAATGTTGTAACTGGCACCCAAATGGAATCTGTGACCACCGAGGAGTTCAAAACAATAATTTCAATTCTCTCTCTCTCTCTCTCTCTCTCTCTCACACACACACAGAGCACATACTCCAGTGCCACCATCCTGCTGATTCCAGAACAAACCCCCCATAAGACTTTATATCAAACATGAATCTATAAATTTGGTGTGTGCACGTGTATGAAGTATGAAATATGAAGACAATACAATCAAAAATTTCTTCACGACACTATATTCTTTGTTTTATATTTTTAGAAATTGCTTTATATTTTTAGAAAATGTGTTTACCCCATATTTTGGCAGTTAAAAAACCAAATTCCATCACAAAACATGTATCGAGCTAACAATCTGGGAAAAACTTTCTATGATAAAAAAATCTTAAAACAAATAGGATAAATCTTTCATATTCAATGTTCTGGGGTTAAAAAACAATGTCCAACCAGGAAAAAAAATCATGCAAATAGCTTTAGTTTTATGACATCATTACAGTGCTCAACTTTGTTAACCTGTGGCACAAACTTTAGAACGCCAACAGTTTTATTTCTAAGATGGAAGAGAAAAATTCAAAAGCTATACAAATCGAAAGGATTGCATTTGATAGTATACCACTACAGCAAGGCATGCAATAAACTTTGGTGGGGTATGTATTCTGCAAAGGGTTTCATGGTTGGCCTGGGAGATTAAAAGCAGGAATGTGTCGAATTTTCGCAAGCTTTGATTTGTGTTGCAAGTAACTATTTCGGAGTACTAAAAGGTGTGTGTCTATAGTGTATCTATAGTAAGCATCTTCTGCACCATTTTGGGGACATTATTTTCCTTATTTGCAGCTGCTTTGGTGCCTTTTTTAAAAACTTGATTGGGCTTCTTCACTCTGTGATCCCAGCCAATCAGGGATCACAGGTTAAACGCAACGTTGTCGCAGAGCGACGTAGACAAAACAGATTGGATATTTGATGATTTCCCGGAGGGTAAATTAAACCCTTCTTTGCTCCCACACCCTGAAAGACGGCAAGGGCAGTGAGAAAATGAATATCCATTTCTTATGCTACCAGATGAATGCTCATCATCTTGCTGCACTATGCAGTTTCATGGCTTGCCAGTGTTGTGTAACCAATACAGTTCTAATTGTGCATAGTTACACATGACAAGTTGAGAAGAATGTAGATGGAATATATACAATTGAATGAGATTCTCATCCGTACCACATTATTTCAATGGGTTGTATGTTCTATCCTAACTAATCAATTGCAGACAAATGGACTGGGGCGATGGTGCATCAGCCCAGTTGCCTCAATCATGGGTTTCTTCCTTTCACCACCACCACCCGCCACCAATAGCCACACACTTACAGATTGTTTAGGACCTTTCTATACAGGGATGTAAAAGTCCTAAAGGGGGGAGGGAGTACCTTTTGAAAGCCAAGAAAACATTCATATAATGCACATGTTTTAGCTCAGTGCGAAACCCACTCATTGTCAGTCCATGAAGGGCTGAACAGTGTGCCTGGAACTATATAAAATAGGATTATTTTTATATCATGTATCGGTCATGTCAAATGTCTTCTGGACTAACAAAAAACTTGTCCAATACCTGTATTATTGATTTTTTTTAGATCTATTTTTTGGAAAGAAAGAAAGAAAAAAAAAAGAATGGCAGAGGGCCATACATTGCACATTGCCATTCAGTGACTGATTCATAAATCAGTAAATGTTTCCTTTTTTTCTTCTTCTTTTTTTGGCAGTGCCATAATGGGGTTTTTTTTGGCCATCTTTATAACCAATTGTCCTTGAAAATATTTTATATAAAACAGTTTTATTTCTCAATAAGCTTTATCAACATAGATGTTTCCAAATGTATACAGCAAAACCTCATTCTGCAGATGCTTCTCCTAAGTCAATATTCCCTTGACGTTTTATGCTTCTCTCTATCTGCAACATTTCTCTATTGTAGACAAATGTAATGTTCCCTATGGTCAGGGGCAGATCTAGGCCTTGTTTTTAAAAACCTACTTTTGCAAAGGAAATTGAGTTTCTACATCAACAAGCCCAAATTCTGGGCTCACAACATTATGTTTGTATAAATATGCAAATGCGTCATTTCTTCCAAAGGCAACATTTCAGCTTCCGTATAATTCAGAACAACTTGTTAAGAATGGGGCTGGTAAAGGACAAAGAATTATAGGAATTATTGACCTTTACAGGCGAGCAGTGTAAAGTAGCCATGGAGAGAGGGGAGAAGCAATCCAACACTGGGGAACATATGATCCCCAAACCCTGTAGGTTTCAGCTCTATCTGTTCTGATCAGGTGGTTCAGAGGACTGGCACAAGACATCACAAGTTGATTACGGACAGATCCAGTCTGAATTATTTTGTTTCTAGTTTTCAGCATAAACTGGACATGACCTTCTGACCAGATCTACCAATAGCCACCAGTGCTCTTATCCTCCATCAATTTGTTGCATCCTTTTATGAACCTAGTGAGACAGTTGGCTTACACAACAGCCCGTCTTAACTTCATCAACCTGATTATGTTAGAAAGGTCTCCATGCACAAACACATGGGGTGGGACTTACTAGATTTCCCACTCATGCAGTAATGCTTCAGCAATCGAAGGGCCATTGAGAGGACAAGCTACCAAGCTTTCTTCCTAAACAACTACTATTGACTCAGTTTAGGGTTATGCACAATCAGTGCTGGTGGAGTACATCATCAACAAAAAAGGCTACAAAAGCCACTGAGAGCCAAGAAGATATTTTAAACTGTCTTTGGTTATAATGGAACAAAATACACATCCCTTTATAAACAGCACATCCAATCCCAACCCCTCTGTCCACAATGAGCAAATGCTAAAATACAAAGTGCCCAAAACAAAGGGGACCAAGGGGTCACAGAGTTTATAATTTGTAGGACCTGTAAAACTTCCACTCTATTTGACCCTGGAATCTAGGTGTTTTATGCTTCTGAGATTTATTGAAGAGTTGGTTTTTATATGCCGACTTTCTCTACCACTTAAGGAAGAATCAAACTGGCTTACAATCACCTTCCCTTCCCCTCCCCACAACAGACATCCTGTGAGGTAGGTGGGGCTGAGAGAGCTCCAAGAGGGCTGTGACTGGCCCAAGGTCACCCAGCTTGCTTCATGTGTAGGAGTGAGGAAATCAACTCAGTTCACCAGATTAGAGTCTGCTGCTCATGTGGAGGAGTGGGGAATCAAATCCAGTTCTGCAGATCAGAGCCCACTGCTCCAAACCACCACTCTTAACCACTACACCACACTGGCTGTGAGTTTAATAGTTGTGAATTCTATCGATTTAATTATTTTATCATGTTTTATTATGTGAGCTGTCTTGGGCAGGTCTCTGAAGAGGCAGCATATAAACGTTGTAAGTAAAAATATCTACTTCCACTATACAGTCCAGAACGAGCAGTCAGACAGATTTAAGTATCCTCCTTAGAGAGCCCCGCAGAAACTAGGGGGAAATGCTAAACTGCAAGTTTAGCTTTTTGCGGGTCACTCCCTGAAGCTACAAAATATTCTCTCTATTTTAAGGAACCCTGCAAGGTGATTTTTTTTAACCGCAGCAAACTTGTTCACAACCTTACTCATGTCTTGCCAATTAGCACATTAGTTGGCGTATCACTGCAGCTTGGTACTCACCACATGAGGGACATAAAAAATAGTTCTGTATTATACTATGGAAGGAAAACTGAAGGACAAACTAGATTCACTGCATTTGTTTTACGTGCGTAATCTCTAAAGCAGAGGTGAGCATGTGTCACCTCAAGCACTTTTCTCCCAACTTGGTTGAATTCTGGTATCAAAGGTAGGCTGGAATTGACAAAATTGAGACAATTTGGAATAACAGGGAAGGCTCTGCTCCCCTAGTTCACATATACATTTTGTTCTATAAGTTAGATACAACCCTCCTCTTCTCCCACCTTCTTTGAGATGTGGCACATGAAGCACAAATGCAGCTGTCGCTTTTTCATTTAGTTTCCTCCTTTGTAAGAACCAATTTACAGGGACGATCTGATCACAAGGGCGTTTCTTCTGCTGAGACTACTGTTAGGAGGGGGGAAACTTGATGATTGGGCTCTCACCTCTGCACTATCACCATGGCCATCTGCATTCTATCCAAGGGTTAACCTACACATTATGTGGCAGATCTGGAAACACAGTGGCAGGTGTATACTTCAATGTCACAAAAGAAGCGTTAGGGGGATCAGTTTGGATCAGGGCTGCCACATTCAGGTTGGGAGGGGGGAACCCTTTCTCCCAGTCTCTTTCTCAGATAGAATTTCCCATCCCCAGAACTACTATTATACTTGGAGGGAATTGCATCCAAACTGTACTATTGCAGACTTTTCCTTGTCGGAGCTAACAGCACATGAGAGATGATTTCTCATATCCTGTTTCCACAACAGAAAGGGGTTAAACCCTACCTACTCACCCCATTGCTACAATCCACTGACCACACTGTCGCCTTTTAATGGTAAATATAGCAGCAGACCATCATGGTTTCCCCACATAACATGTCTTTTGACATTAAAAGGGTTCAGATTATCCACACTCCCTCATTCCTTCACATGCATACACCAGGTGCTGCCTCTTCCCAGCTTTCTCTGCAATGCTTATGCAAGACCAAACGACTGTGGGAATCTGTTCCTCACCCATCCTGGACAGACACAGAGCCAGAAAGTCAAGGAATATCAGGGCTGGGAGAAAAAAAAGCAAAAGCAGCATAATCAGCCTTTCAACCTTCACAGCAATCCTTAATTCACTGCTTTCTGTCTCCCTCCCCCTATTCAGTTGAAGAAAACAAGAAAGATGCACATGCTAAGTGAATGCCTAGATTATGCCTGCCCAGACTGCAGTTCTACTAGAAAATTTCTGAGATAATATATGTGCTTCAGGGCTGGGAGTCCTGGTGCTTAACAGTTGCCACTCGACTCAAAGAGATGGAAAAATGAGCCAGAACTGAAAATGCTACAAAAACATGATTTTGTGGAATTAGCTAAGGAAGCCAAACATTATAAACTGTGCAGGCTCCTCATGCTGATGCAAAAGGAATAAAATTCCTTCACAGCAAATATTCTAAATCATTTATTTTCAACCAAGACTCAGCCTTCCATCCTTCCGAGGTCAGTAAAATGAGTACCCAGCTTGCTGGGGGTAAAGGGAAGATGACTGGGGAAGGCACTGGCAAACCACCCCGTAAACAAAGTCTGCCTTGGAAACGTCAGGATGTGACGTCACTCCATGGGTCAGGAATGACCCGGCGCTTGCACAGGGACCTTTACCTTTACAAAAAAAAGAAATAACTACACATGTTCTAATATGCCTCAGTGTAAAAACCTGCATTTGAATCAGCTGAGCTGGGGACTACAGGCAGGGGTAAGTCCTAAATTTTGCCTTACTAAACCTAAATCAACTGAGAAATAACTAAGTGAGGTTTGCAGGGAGAGCATTGTGTTTGTTGTGCCAGAGAGTGAGTGGGTGATTAAAACTTGATTGCTGTCTTAAAGCTTGATTGCTGCTCCTAAAGAGGGGGTGTTTTGATTGGTGCTGGGTGGAGCTTGGGTGTGAAAGGCAAGGGCTGTGAGCATATACATTGCAAAGGCCCCTCCTCGCCAGAGGCACGAGCCGAAGGGCTCTTGCCCTGTGGCTCTTAGCCTGGGGACGTGTAAGGTGGGTAATAAATCTTATTTGGTATAGGAAGAGTGTGGGGTTTAAAAATCAAAGAATAATATAATAATAAATTTATTAATAAAATACCAATTATGAAAGTAGAAAGCCAGCAGGGGTCGGGGGGCTATCCAGTGTGCTGCATGGAGTGCCACATGTATGATTATCTGCCTGCTGGACAGAAGCCGTCAGATTTTCAGTCACTTTCGCCCTTTTGTCCTTTCCCTATAGCATAAATAACCATTTTCCTCAGCCATTCATTGCCTCAGTACATCTTTCCTTTAACTCCCAGTTTTCTTCACTCCTTCCTTCTTAGTTTCTCCTTCCTCTTACTCTGCATACACATACACTTGCACACAGCCCAACTTCTGCTGTTTTCTACATTCCTCTCCCACGCAGCATTTTTGCCTGAACATCTATGGAATGGCCTCACTTCTAGCTCTATCAGGTTGTGATTGGCAAAACTACTTTTGATGGTCAAATCTGCATTAATTCATCGTTTAATTTGATATCACTTTCACCTAAAATGGCATCCACAGGAAGCGTGCATGGTATTATGAAAAAGAGATGGCTAAACTGGAAGGTATCATTTGATTTGAATAAGTTTGATAATCCCTGCATGATCAATAATCCTCACACACATTTTTTTCAAGAAATAAACACTGCCCTTTCTTCTAGGGCAGTGATGGCGAACCTTTTACAGACCGAGTGCCCAAACTGCAACCCAAAACCCACTTATTTATTGGAAAGTGCCAACACTTTGTGCAGGGAAGGGGGCGGGAGCTTTGAACCGCTCTGCACGGCAGCGCGGTTCAAAGCCCCAGCCGCCCAGCTGGGCAGCGGGGAGTGCAGCAAAGGGGGTAGGAGCTTTGAACCGCTCCGTGCGGCGGCGCAGTGCGGTTCAAAGCCCCAGCCACCCAGCTGGGCGGCGGGGAGTGCAGGGAAGGGGGAGGAAGACGTGCGTGCCAGCAGAGAGGGCTACGCGTGCCAGAGTCGGCGCACGTGCCATAGGTTTGCCAACACGGTTCTAGGGTACATCTGAATGAGATGATTCACCAGAAGCTGTAGCATTCTCTCATGGGAGAATATCATAGCTAAAAATCAGACTACAAGTTTAGTTCTCTGCATAAGACACTCTGTGAGAGTCCAAAATATTATCTCTTTACCCTTGGCACCCTGCAGTTATTTGTATTGCAGTAACCTCATTCACTCCTGCCAATTAGTAAACTAGCTCAGTTTCCATACAACATAGTACATATCATATGAAGGACACAGAGCACTCCGCATTATACTATTTGCGTACTGTTAACGAACTATTCGTCCAGTTGGGAGTTTTCTGGGGTATCAGCATCTAGGCTGTATCAAACATGTGTTTTTAAAAATGCCGCACAGAAGTAGCGTACAAAGGACTATACGATTAATTCTTTGGGCACTATTGAAGCAAATTCTTTGGGCACTGTTCTGGTTAACCCCAGAAACCTAGAGGTTTACTCTCCCATTGAACATGTTTAGACTATACCCCTAAACCTGGGAATAAGCTTCACTGGACACAGTGGGACATTTTTTAGTAAACACACATAAGACCTGACTTGAAAATCATAACTGGTTTTCCTAGAAAACCTTGTATAAGCATCCTTGTATAAGCATCCTTGAATAGGAAAGTCTTCAGCAAGAATGATGACAATTATATAAAAGATCTCTGGTACAACCCATAAGAAGCCAAACAGCAGACAACCTGCTAGCTGGTTGGCTCTCCTAGATTTAAAGAGCCAGCTACCAAAATAACATGTATGGAAATGTTTCTATTAAAAACCTGGAGATTACCAAGCACTGGGGGGGTGGGGGAGTAAGAGGACTTCCCATCTAAAGCTCAAGTGAAATACATATTAGCTTGCCCCTTATGCACATAAGTATTTGGAACACTCTCTCTGGTGCAGCCTGGCAGCTCCCCTTTCAGAACCTTGCAGATTGTACCTGTTAGCAGTGCCTGTACTGCTACCTCCGCTGCTATGCTTCCTGGCCCGGCTCAGCCTCTGTGGTGGCTTTGGGTCCTGCAGTCCAAGGCTCGGCATGGAAGGGAAGGTTGACGCATAACCATGTTCGCACTCTGCACAGCAAAAGGGGAAGAGAAGGATCAGTCCCTAAGAAACAAGCAACAGATTCCAAGGATGTATAGTCTTAGAGAAGACACTCTGACGTCACCTTCAGCGAGCACTTATGACTTCAAATAACCCAGAGAAACAGAAGCCAGAGCTCAAGTGGGACTAAAGAGACCTGTCAGAGGGAGAACCTCCTTTTCAAGGAAGAAAGGAAACACTTGCAAGTTCGCATCGAGCATCCTGACCTGGACCCAGATCTCAGGAAAGAGACAGACCAAGGCTGCAGTGCAATTAAGACAATTTCCTGGGAGGAAGCCCCACCGCACTTACCCATGGGATTTACTTCGGAATAGCTCCCTACGCTATTCACTGCAACTTTCTCCCCTCCGTTTTTCTACAGCATGTGCAGCTCCCTTCCACCAAGTCCTCCCCCAAGCAGGAACAATTCACCTCCATCTTTCCTTGGGGAGGCGGCACTTCAACCCCCGCAGCCCTTCCTCAATCCAGTTACCTCTCTCTCTGCGCTCCAGATATTCAGCTGCCTCCAGAAGGCGCTGGATGTTGATCATCTCTACCCGTTCCATAGCCCTTGGATGGAAAAGGCCTCCTTAGCACCCTAGACCTTCTCCTGAGCTCCTGGTTTACAAAGGGGAGGCCTTCTTATTACACTTGCAAGTGACTTTTTTTTTTTAAGTGACTCCAAGAGAAGTCCCCCAGGAAATAAACACAACAAAACAGGATAGCAAGCAGGAAGTCTGCGGCAGTCTGTTTTGCTGCTTTCAGTAAGTTAACCAGTGTGTGTGTGGGGGGGGGGGGAGATTTGGTAAATCTAACCACTCCGTCCCCTGAATCTTAGCCACCTGCTTCCTGAACTGTCCGGCTCGGAACTGCTTCCCTGCCCTTCTTGCTTCATCTCCTGGTCCTTAACCCAGATCTCCAGCCCTGCTTCTTTCCCCTCTGGCCCTGGGCTGGCTCAGATCCCCCCCTTCAGCATCGAGCCTTGCCGCTGCTCTTGCCCCCGCACCCTTCCTCCTGCCATCCGAGCACCAACGGTTCAGCCCCCCCCCCAACTCCCCCGCACTCTTCTCGCCCTAGCGCTGCTTGCTCCCCGCGATCCTACACTTTTCCTCTCCACCCCTGCGCCGGTGGTCCAAGCCCCTCTCCCTGGGATCTAGCCGTTCCCCTCCGCCTCCTGCCGCAGACGCCGTCAGTCTCTGCCTTCGCCACAGTTTGTTTACCTCTGCTTAGAAATCATGGGGAGGGGGAGGGGACACCCACGAGACTCGGCCCCGATGCCTCTTGGGAAATGTAGTTCGCGGCTTCCGTGCCGGACGCGTGCCCAGGCAGCTGCAGGTGCATTGTGGGAAGTCCTCTCTCTCTCTCTCTCTCTCTCTCTCTCTCTCTCTCTCTTATGAGGCTCGTTGGCCCGGCGGGGGAGGTTGCTGTGTGATCTTTTGGGTGGCTTTCCCGTCCCCCCTTTTTCTGCATCTACGGTACTTGCGGGTGACAAGTTCTGGAACTGACTTATTAATTGAGACTGCTACCATTTAGACTTGCAGTGGTTCCCAACCTTTTTTTGATCAGGGACCACTAGGACTTTTTTGTTCGGTGCAGGGACCCCAAGGTCCAATATGAAAATTCCGAGAATTTGAAAATAAACTTTAATCATAACTGTTAGTTAAACATTAAACTTAGAATAATATTTGAATATATATTTTTATAATAGAGAACTTTTAATTGAAAATATTAATTTATTATGGGTGTATAACTTTGTTTCGCAGACCTTAATTTAGTTCTCGTGGACCCCTGGGGGTCCATGGACCCCTGGTTGGGAACGAGGGATGAGATCGTCCATCGCGGCTCATTGTCATTAAGATCGGTCACACGCACGCACCCAAGACCCAAGACCCAAGTCTTGGTCTAAAGACAATGGCAAGCAAACGCGTCCGCAGTGGATACTGTGCTGACCACTGGTTCATTAACGTTAACCCTTGCCTGTCTGACATGCAACAAAAGCTCGCCACTTAATACCCAGCAGCGGGCATAAGATTGGGGGGGGGGGGTTCCTGTTTTGTTTGTGGCAAAGCATTTGCCCTTGACGTGGATGGAGCTGCTGGAACAAAACTGAATTCCAGACTGCTTGCATGGACGGATTCGCAATTTTCTCTCCCCCCTCCTAGCATTGACAGCAATCCTTTATAGTTGAAGTATCGGAACAGTCATTACACAACGAACGTTTTTGTTTGTTTTTTAAACCACGAGAATGCATTTTTTGTTTTGATTTAATTTTCTTTTTTTAAGCTGCCAGTTTAAACAGCCGAATCTTGACACGCACCCTTGGAAGTAAGTTTCATTTCCACTGGAATCAGTGGGGGTGACTTCACTTTGAGCACTGGAGTAAAAAAAAAAAAAATCTTGCATTTTAGGTAGGTTTTCTACGTGGGAGCGCTCTCTAAAGCAACGATACTCCAGGCACTGTCCTGGATTGGGGCCCCTCTTGGTAATCCACCCTGAATGTTGTAAAAATACAAGGTCAAACGAATCGAGAAACGAGTGCTTCCAACTTTCAAATTCTGCAGTCTTTATCAGGACGGGATACGAATGGCTCAGTTTAGACGTCCCAATACGACTGCATGAAAGGCCCCTAGCGTTATTATGGCAGATTTACCTCCTTGCTAGTTTTGAGTCTTTTCTGCAGTGATTTGTAATTGCTGGTCAGATGTGTTTTAGCTGATATTAAATGCTTAATATTTTATTGTTGAAGATCAAAGCCATTGTGCAACAATTAACAACAACAACGCAAGACTTGAGCAGATAGCACACTGCCTATGTTGCAGGTTGACTGATGCTAATTAACTGTAAGCAAAAGAAGCTCTGGAAACGCAACCACTAAAAGTTACAATCCAAGTGGAATTTTTCAGACTTTACATCCAGCAAGGGGGAAAAATAAATCCAAAACTAGTAGCAGCAGACTACCTTTATTAGGGCCAGCTAAAAAGCCACAAAAGAAGCAAGCTGGATTTCAGGTTCATTAAAACGCTTCACAAGCTGGATGGCTATTAAGCAACAACCCAAAAAAGGGGGGGGGAACAGATGTTGCTTAGCAGGATGGAAAACTAAAGTCTGCAGCTTGTAATAGATTAAGACAGAACGGAGGAGGTGTTAATGGAGGCTTACAGTGCAGTTCGTTGCAGGCTTGCTCCAGTCTAAACCCTCTGATTTCAACAGATTGTAATAACTTTGCATAGGGTTGCAACTCTAGTAAAGTAAAGAATGCTTGGGGTAAAAAGACCCCAAGGCAGAGTCCTATGGTTCTTTCTATCAGTTGTTAAAATGCTATATATACAATGTACCAGTAGGTTCAAGGGGTTTCTATAGAGGTGGCTTCCCATCTAGGCTGTGCTAATGGCCAGCTCCTCTGAGCCAGGGGGAAGAAACTGCTGACAGGATCATCATGATCCCACCTCTATCACACAGGCATCAACAGAGCATGTCTGTCTGAACTCTTTAGAGGAAGATCAGGTCTGAGTGTAAGTCAGCCTTGTAAAAATAAGTTTGAGGTGGCACCACTCTGAGCTTATGATTGTCAAACCTATTTATTTATTTGCCAGGAATTTCCCCAACCTAACGTAATTTAGGAATGCAGGGCACTGTATGGCATACCCCCTTCCCCTGTTATCTTCACAACAATCCTGTGAGGTGGATTAGATTGAGAAACTGTCCCACGCTCACACCATGAGCTTTGTAGATCTATATGGATTGGTAGAAAGTGCCCTCAAGTCACAGCTGACTTATGGTGACCCCGTAGGCAAGACATTCGGAGGTGGTTTGCCATTGCTTGCCTCCACATGGGCCAAGAGAGTTCTCAGAGAACTGTGACTGGCCCAAGGTCACCCAGTAGGCTTCATGTGGAGGAGTAGGGAATCTGGTTAGACAAGTTTAAATGACCAAGACATTTGTCTTTCATAATACTGCATCAAGGTGTTCTTCCAGAGCTTTCAGTTTTCATGACTTCTAGCCCTTAAAACCTAGTCCTAGGGCCCTGACCTGCATAGCCCCAGGCTAGCCTGATCTCACCAGATCTCAAAAACTAAGAAGGCAAGTATTTGGATGGGTGACCTTCAAGGAATACCAGGGCTGTGCCACGGAGGCAGGCAATGACAAACCACCTCTGAACATCTCTTGCCTTGAAAACTCCAACAGAGGTCCCCATAAGTCAAATTTGACTTGACGGCAAAAACAAAAAGGGAGCTAGTAGCATGCTGGGAACTGGATAAGCAACCTCTGTACTTTTACAGTTCCCACAGCTCCATTAAAGTTTTGACACCCCCCCCCCCAACAGTCAATAACTTGTCATGGGAATTTTGCCCGCCAAATAGGGTAAACCTGTGTAGATCTACTGCACTTGCCAAAATCGGAAACCACTGCAGCAGATCTCCAGTCGACCCACCACATTCACCAAGGGGGCTCCAAGCGGCTGATTCCTGTCACCCTGCCTCTAGCCGCCTGAAGTTCACAGTCCCCCAGTTTTACTACACCTTCACTTTCCAAAATGTCCTAGTGCTACATAAACCCAAACACCACAATTTGAATAAATTATACAAATTAAATAACCCTCAGAACTCATGCTATTGACACATACAGGTTCCAACCAGGGATGCTGTGTAAGTCCAGTATTGGAATGTGAATGTGAGCTACAGGGCAATACGTTTAGCAGCCTTGACTCCAATGGGCTGTGGTCTCACTCTTTAATAGTAGGCTTGGGAGTCAATTTCCACACCAGTTGCACTTTTCTTGGCAGAATGCACAGAGAAGTGGCTCTAGAATTTTCTCCTTTTAGGATGTTATAATCAGCACATTAGTAAGCAATGTCCCCACAATACAGCCACTTACCGCTTACAGTTTTATTTCTGCACACACACACAAAAAGTACCCAGAGGTATACAACAGCTTTATGACCCCATCCCTAAAACACTTTCGAGTAAAATAATATCCATGTATTCAGAAAACTCTGGTTCAGAGAATTGTTCTAAATACTCTGGAGAGATAACAACTTGTCCTAATAACTTGATAGCCCCTCCTGAAGAACCTGGAGAATATTTACCTTACAACAGAGAAATATATTCCTGGGGTGGCAAAAATATCACAGCTACTAACAGCAAGTATTAATATTAGATCCTGCCTCATGTGAAAGTGTGTTTTAGGCTCAGTGGTTTTTGGGGAGACGGTACTTTCTACCCCAAGTAATACTGACTATACCTCAAAAGACAATTTGTGAAAGGTTTTTCCAAGTGCATTAGCAGTGTTAAATGATGTTTCAACAGACCTGTATTGCCAGCCTTCATAATGAATTTGTAAGTGACACTGGTTTACAATTAGCAGCAAATTGAATCCGAGGTGACATCTACATGGCAAAAGCCCATTCACAAGCATGGATCTGAATTGCTAGCTTGCCAAACAGCCTGGGTTTGCCCTGATATGAAACAGTACTGTCCCTTAAACCAATGGCACCTTAAAGACTGACAACATTTATTCCAGCATGAGCTTCTAAGAGTCAGAGCTCACTTCATCAGATGCTATGAAGCGGAAATAATTTCCACTTATTTACATGGAAAATTACAGAAGGGTAGGGCAGGCAGAGAATGGCTTGATGTGAATCCCATCGCAGATCTTTCAGGTGTGATTCTCTGTGTAAGAGACTGGAATGGATTAGCTTGTGACATACCATGGATGATGAGAGAGGTCAGAGCTTCCAGCCTCACATGGGGTGCCAATAAACAAAATGTAATGAAATAGGATAACCAACGACTAAGTGAGGAAGAAACAGCCCAAAACATAAGAAAATTAACTGGGGCATTGTAGTATGATACAATATATTGAGATTACAGCCCATTTAAAAGATGGTTCTGTTGAGTGATTTGAAATTACAACCCATTCCTCAAAGCTGCAGCAGCCAGAAACAAAGGTTTCGTGGCTGCCATGGGAGGAAAAAAGGGCTATTTGTTTGTTTTTTAATGGAAATTTTTTGGGGAAAGCCCCATAGAAAACAGCGATGCTGTGCCACCAAAAAGGTGGGGCAGCTCCGCCATTGCTTAAGGGGATTCCCGGGCTGAAAGGGGATAGGAAGCTGCCCAGCGGCAGCTCCGCCTCCCAGAACCCCCCAAGAACCCCTCCCGGGATGCCAGCGTGGGCAAGATTGCACGGCGCAAGTGGCATGGATGCCGGTGTAGGGTCATGCTGCCTCATAAGCCCATTCAGCCCCCAACCTCAGGAATGGGCTGTTAAAGTACGCAAGGAAATTCAAGTTGAAGCCAGTATGGCAGAAGGTGTTTAATTTCTTGATGAATTCTAATTCAGCACTTTTGTGTTGCGTATTCCCTTTGACCTTTCTGGGGGCCGGACACAACAGTAACTGCAACAGTATCTCCAGGAAGGTTGAAATGTTCTCCCACCATCTACAAACACTTTATAAAGGGAAATATATTATGAAACTGGGATTTAGATGTTTTCATTCTGGAGCAAAGATTGTAAAAATGTGTAGGTAATGTCGATATTCAAAAACATATTAATATGAATATTTAAAGTAACTTGTGTGTCCTATTTTGTAGCCTTAGAACAGACAAAGGGCATTACATGGAGTTGTCAGAGGCTTTAAAACAATATTCAGCTTCCATGAAAATCAATGCTAACTTCCATTTGATTGCAATTTTTTAACCTGTAACAGGAAGAGTACTTGAAAAAAGTGAAATGGAAATTCGTGTACCTTAACATAAATGATTTCAGATGACTGAGTAGCCTACTAAAGTTCATTGAAATGCCAAACAGTTATTTCCAGTCATCAGTATCTCTCAAGACAAACTAACAAGACAGCTGCTGTGATGGTGTGGATAAGAGACCTAGGGAGAAATCCTAAGCATCTTTATTTAGAATCCTGTTCAGGTCTATTCAGTGGTGTATATTCCAGAAAAGGGTTCTTAGGATGGCACTGCTAAATCCCAGTTTAGGTATGTACAGGCTCTGGACATTACTGTGATTCAGGCTGCAATCCTAAGCATGCTTAGTAGGGAGTAAGTCCCATTAAGCTCAGTGGGACTTGCTTCTGAGTAAAAGGCTTAGGGTTGCATTATCAGCCTCTGTTCTCATTCTAGAACTACATGCTGTGAGACACAAAGTGCAAAAGAATTGTATGTCCTGGAGAATATGTGTGTGTTAAGTGCCATCAAATCGTAGCCAACTTATGGCAACCCTGTAGGGTTGTCAAGAGACTTAAGACAGGTGGTTTGCCTGTTTAGCTTCTGAGATCTGATGAGATCCGGCTAGCCTGGACCATCCAGGTCAGGCCCCTGTGATATATATCTGTAGATAGATAGATACAGATATAGATATACTTGCTTTGACCCTCCCCAATCTCCATCTTTAGACTTTTAATTTTGGATCAGGTAGTTTTTAAGATTGAATCCTGGTGTTGTTGCCAGGTCTTGGACGAAACTTTCCCTTTCCTTAGGGTTGCCAGTGATGGACCCTGGGGAGGGTGAAGTTTGGGGAAAGGGTTCACTGAGCCATTGAGTTCACTCTCTGAAGCTGCCCTAATCTCCAAAGGAATGGATCCCTGTAGTTTGGAGATGGACTGCAATTCCAGGAGATCTCCAGGCACCACCTGGATGTTGGGAACGCTACTTGCACACTTGTCA
The DNA here is from genome assembly GCF_029931775.1 of Euleptes europaea. Classification (NCBI taxonomy): domain Eukaryota; kingdom Metazoa; phylum Chordata; class Lepidosauria; order Squamata; family Sphaerodactylidae; genus Euleptes; species Euleptes europaea. Next base: position 59,398,830 of record NC_079316.1, on the reverse strand, counting down.
TGCACAGAAGGGAGTGCGAACAGAGAAGAACATGCCAGCTACTTTGGAGAGTGACTTCTGTGAACAACCCTCAGGCATTCATGCCCAGTTCTCAGCATTTAGTAATTTGGGGTCACCATGAGCATAAAGATTCGTCGTCTCCATAGTATATGGCCATTTGAATTTTTCTTTAGGGACAAACAGCAAAAAGCAGTAGCCTGTTTGAAACAAGCAGACTTTAAGACTCTTCTGATATGGTTATTGTCCCCCTATGGGAATGGTTTTGGAGTCATTCCTTTGGAGGAAACTGTGGGCTATTTTTACATTGAAATTGCTAGTTCAAAAGGATTTTTCTTGGACAATCCATGAACAGAAGCTGGTAGGAATCCAATATCCCCACTCACATATTCCAGGAAAATCCATATGGATGACCAATACCAATGCAATTTTAAGTGCACCCCTTCCGTACAAGAAACCTTGCCAATTGTCAGGTGCCCTTCCCAAGCTAAATCAGTAGCCACCACTGATTGTTCCATTACCACATTAATCCACGATGTGCCATGTTATGCCACATTAATCCATAAATGAATCCATTTTATTATCCTGGGAGTAATATTACTGGGGAATGAAAAATACGATGGACATTTCAAAAACCATCTGGTGCAGTTGCTACTTGTCATTCCATGAGCTGAAAGAAGCATGAAGGATATGCGCCAATGTTTTCCTAGTGGCATGTCAAAAGCAAAGTGGTAAGAGAAGTGTGGTTAGCAGTTTTGCTGACATCAGGCTTGCTCTGTACTAGTTACCAACATTGCAAGCTAAACAAGACATCTGGAAGCAGAATCATTTTTCTCTCTCCCTGCTCTGTCTGCCCTTCTTCTACTCCATCCAACACATCCCTGTTGTCTTCCACTGCCTTCTTCATCAGGTCTGCCAAGCCCTGATGTTCAGAAAAAGCAAGTGAGTTCTCATCCAAACTGCAAGAGGCTTATATATCATGAGATTTAAAATAATACATCATTAGATTGCTTTTATTTGCCATCTGGTTTCTAAGGCTTCAGGCAACACTGAGGTCAGACATTTTTTTTACCAGATATATGTGGTAGAGAAGGAAAGAAAAGGGGAAATAATGGATGAGATTCTCAATATTTGAGCAGCTATATATTAAGAAACGATTACTATGACCTAGAAGAACAGCAGTCTTCTGCAAGACCTTATTTGACCCTTTGCCAGAGTAGATATATGCAACCACATACCTTAAACTTATAGGGTTGCCACTGGAGGGAGGTTTTTGGGGTGGAGCCTGAGGAGGGCGGGGTTTGGGGAGGGACTTCAATGCCATAGAGTCCAATTGCCAAAGCGGCCATTTTCTCCAGGTGAACTGATCTATATCAGCTGAAGATCAGTTATAATAGCAGGAGATCTCCAGCTAGTGTCTGGAGGTTGGCAACCCTATAAACTTAGCAAATATCATAAAAGTTGTTACTTTTACTGAAGCATTAATACTAATATGAATACATTTCTTTGACAGGTATATCGACAGTAAAGCTCCTAGGTCCATGCACGAGATGAGAATTTTTTTTTTCCTTATTGATTATACAAACGTTCAGCAAATAAACAGATAAGCCTTATATTCCCTTTGAGAGTCACCAGTGACATGGGCTCTAAAAGATATTGTCCACAGTATTTATTTGTTTACTTAATTTATATTCCACCTTTCTCCCCAATGGGGACCCAAGGGGCTTTTATCATTCTCTTCTTCTCCATTTGATCCTCACAAGAAACTTGTGAAGCAGGTAAGGCTGAGAGAATAGGATTGGCCCAAGGTCACTCATAAAGGTTCCATGGGAAAGTGGGGATTCTAGCCTGTGCCTCCCAGATCCTAGCCTGACTCTCTGACTGCTAAACCACACTGACTCTCCGCACTGCCACTTTGACTGTCAGATTTGAGCTTCCACCCATAAATTCTTTGTAACACCTCCCAGGCAACCTCTTACTAAAAGGAAATAGGTGTGGTTGAAGAATATCAGTGATAATATTCCCTATGTAGTCCATCAGTGGCAATGACAGGCTGGCTCACAGGCTGGAAGTGGTTTTTAGGCTCTATGGCGAATACCATTCAAACACAGCCTTGTTCCCTCCAGCCTTCTTCAGTTTTCCATTCTATCTCTACCTGAACTGAGTAAATCCTAAACAGGTGATGCCCATGCAGTGTGCTTTCATAGAAATTTAAACTAACCATACGGCTCTTTAAAGGAACTGGGAGGTTTCACCATCAGGGAGCCATCGGGCCAGCACTCTCCATTTTTGGTCCCTGACTTTGGAACGCCTTTCTCAGGACCATTTCACACCTTACGACCTTCCAGGGGAGAGTACTGAAAATTGCATTCATGCGATTCATGGGATCTATAAGGTTAAAGCCACTTTACCCATAGTTCAACATAATCGTGTGCACATCAGTGCTACCACACAGTCCTGGAAAGTCTCCACGCAATGAAGCCTATCCATGCAGGAAGGAGCTTTCACACATTGCAGCTGCCCACATGGCTCGCTACCTTGTGGGGCCATAATGTATTCAGTTGTTGACGTTTGGACATGCATCTGTTTTGTTGTTAAATAATGTGATCTCTACGCATCACTGTAGTTTTAAACTTTTGTTTTCTCTGTGTTCTATATGGGCATTGCATTAATTTTGTTCACTGTGTATGTTTTGTGTACCTGTTCAGAGGCCTGTCTTGGGTCACCTGTCCTCCACAGCTACACCACCGTCTAAAAGGATTACTTACCCATGAAAGCAACTCTGTATTACTGAAATAAATCGTCCAGGTGTACATTTAGAGGGGTGCAGCAGCTGCCCCAAAATTTGATTGTCATCATGTTGGAACAGTATTAGTCACTGTTATTTTTAAGCAAAATGCTTCTTCTAGAGAAATGAAAGGTGTCGTACCTCTGGAGCCTGGGGAGGATTTTAAAGATGCCAACAAGGTAAAAAATAACCCTTTATTATTCCATGGGTGAGCTTACAAATGGAGTCCACATTCTTGCATTGGGAGGCTAAAGGGTTTTATTTCATATCTGAACAACTGCTCCCTACTGAACGTCAAAATATACTCTTCTACATGTTTGTTCTGTAGCCAATAATGTGGAGACCTCTTTCAGTAATTCCTTTTCCTTTGTTTGAAACAAATGCCCTTCTTTCTCCAGTGAATCTGCCATGCTGGAGAGACATAGAGCATACACTCTTGCACATGTTTAAACGAAAATGAATGGAGCTGCGGTGCAAAGGGATTTCTGATTAAAAATGGCATTTAGGAGTGAAATTGAGATGCAGTTTTTAAAAACACATTATAAATATTCAAATGTTTGCAAAATGTATTGCTGTCACCATAATGATGGCTATTATTGTTAATTACACTGGGGTGTTGTGCTTTATAAAATTAATGCAAATATTGCCCTCGAGCAGTTGCCAGCAGTGTAAAGACAATGACATATGGTATATGGGAATCAGAAAATATAACACGCCTCTCAGCTCTCCCACCACAATCTGATAAACAGGCAGAAGAAAAGTGAGAAGCACAAACATGTAATGGGTTTTTTAAATTGCCAGGTGGAGTACAAGATGCCATCAAACAATTTTAAGGCAACGCTAATCTTTTAAATATAAGAGCATAAAGGTCGCTGAATTGACACAATATTGCTAATATTAGTCTATTTTTTAGGCCAGGATTGCCCCCTCTTTCTTTTTTTCCATTTACTCCCATACTCATTTGTTTATTTTCAAAAGAAATTGTACACATGTTGTTTTTCCTAATATTAGATCTCAAGACATCCTCGGGAATTTCTAGTAGGCTAGACTGGTTTGCTTTCTGCATTGATATATTTTTTTAAAAAAACCAATATATTTCAATAGCAACTTAAAACAAGCAGCGGCTTTCTCTTAAACTCCCATTCGTCTTGCAAAGACGTCTCTGCAATTCAGTACAGAAAAACTGCAGATCAAATGTACAGCTAGTAAACAAGAGACGACTGTGAATCCGACTATCCCATGCAGTCGAAGGTTTACGGTAACGAATTAGCCCCACTGCATTCACAAGTCTTTGAGGTTCCTCTAAGCAAAGTGCGACAGTAGGTTGCAAACATTCTGGAAAATGTCAGTATTTACACGTTTACAGCCATATTAAATTTCTGATATCTTGCTGGACTCAGATCTTGCTAAGGGAAAAGTAAATACAGAGAAGCTCCGCCTTTCAAACATAAATAACTTTTACTGCTCAGCAAAAAACAAACCTCTCTCTGCGTAAGACACAAAAAAGCCGATATTTTTTTCCCCTCTAGAGACAATCCGAGCCCATCTGAACTAAAGAGAAGCAATGCACCACGGAGAAAACATTTAATCATTTGCTTCGCAATCTAGCAGGAATTTACAAGGAGATCTACCATTGGCTAGCTTATTGCACAAACAGGAAAGGACTGCACTCTGATATTTCCAGGCGCGGCACCCATTCGTGCCCTTATTGTTATTCCACGTCTTTTAACTCGGCGAGCCCCGTTCACGCGAGCAAGAACTCTGTTGCTTTAAGCGGAGACTATGACATCATCCGACCACAACTCCCAACAAGGACGCTCGCTCGCTTGCAGGCCCCGCCCACTGATCTCCAGGCTCAGCAACGCGTGACATCATGGGGGCAAAGCCGCTTCTCATTGGCGGAGGCGGCCGCAACAGCCGCGCCCAGCGAGTTAGAGGAGGACCAATCCAGAGAGAGGAGTTTGTCTCCATGTGGAAACCATGTGGTTCTGAGAGGGGGGAGGAGCTGAGGCTGATTATACTGTAACCCAGCCAGGCGGATCAGAGGGCAGCCGAGGAAGCGGCGGTGTGGGCTGTGGCCTCAATGAAACTTTGCAGGAGAATGTGGGGGTTGGGGCTGGGAATGGACGCGGCCCGAGCGTCCGGGCCTTGTGGACGTCTTTGCAGAGTTGCACCAATCTGCGTCGGGGAGGCTCATTAAAAAAAAGTTTTAGGCATGCAAACGCGTAGTTCGCCCTGGAAACTCGTTGCAGCTCTGAGCTAAACTGGCAATGCATCACTCTTTTCCCGTTCTTCTTTTATTTTTTTTAATCCTCCAAAAGAAAAAGAGAACCCAAAGGATAATTTATATTCTCCGGATAGTGAAGCTGTCACTGAGGGGGGGGGGATTAGACCCCACAAACCGACAGAATGCAATGGGGACCAGAGGGGGTGCAGCACTCCACTGAGGCATTATTATTATTAATGGTGTAGTGCTTGCTACAGCCACAGCCAATGTAGATCTTTCCCCTTGAGCCAAATGGCCTGGGGAGTGTCCTAAAACTTTACAGATCTTTAAAAAAAAAATCACAATGATAAGTCTTGTTTACATCCCAAATGAAGATAGGCCTTTCTGGTGGACACACCTGGCGATTTCGATTTAGGCAAGCGATTAATTACAAGGGCGTGAAAGCGTGCATGTCTCCTACGGCATATTCCTGGCTGATTGGAAGAGGCTGTATGAAAATACCATGAAACCGAAATACAGTTTGCAACACCAAACAGAGCTTCCACTGTAAGCAAAAGCTGCTCTTTGAGGCCCTGGCTGAACTATTGTCAGCACCCACCAGCTCTATGAAAGAAGCTGGCGTGGCCATGTTCAATGCTGAAAGTGCCAGGTGACGACGATGCGCTTTGGTTCTGTTTGGGTGAGGGGTGTTCACTGAAGGCGTTCTCGTTCTCTCTCTAACCTGCAGCAGTCAATAAGACAAAGGAGCCCAGGGGGTGGCGGGGGGGAGAGGTGGAGAACAACGCGAAGATCGAAATAATCGGGTTTAAAAGTCTCTGGGGTGGGTGGGTGGAATGGGTACTTTAAGGCCCAAAGTGTTTGTGGTCGTTTGCCTTTGTTGCGAGTGGCGGCACTGGGAAGCAGGCGAGGCTGGCCCAGTTCATCAGAGTTATAGTAGAAAAGGGCCAGAGTCCAGTAGCACCTTAAAGACTAACAAAAATATTTTCTGGTAGGGTGTGAGCTTTCGTGAGCCACAGCTCACTTCTTCAGATCATCACAGTTATAGACACCCTCACCTGCGCTGATGAAATGAGGTGACCACATAAACTGATGAGTCCCATCCTGGCCAAGTGGCCTCGGGCGGCACACGCCAGCAGCAGCCTGTCTCCAGCTCCCCCCCCCCCCCCTTGGCTACCTGGCCAGTTTGCTGTTTGCCTACGTGACTTCCCAGGGAAAGGGAGAAACCAAGAGGGAAAGCGGGAGAACCTTTTAACTTTGCTCATTTTCCCTTCAGTGATCGGGGCGGTGTGAAGCGAAGGCCGGCCTGCTCTCTCCATCCGGAAAGTCTGCCCCAGCGGCCGAGGCAGAACTGGATTGACGAGGAAACAAAACACGCTGCCTTCTCAAAAATATTTCCACGGGTGACAGCCGAGGCCTTTGCTACGTGGAGAGGAGGCGTAGTGGAGCCTTGGCCCTCCGCACAAGCCTCCAGGAAACAATCCACAGATACCCACTAGTTCATTAAAAAGAGAAAGCGAGAGCGATCAACAAAGGCTAAGCTACTTTAACTGCAATGGAAATTTACCCGGGGGGGGGGGGCGATGAATCTGTAATAAGGCCCGGTTTCTTGGACCACCCCACACCACAGCAGTGAGAGAGCGCTCCAAACATACAAATAATAAACTTGAACCGGGGGGGAGGAGGGTGGGGGGGACCTTTGGCTTTTCCCGACTGCAGGGGCTCAGGCGATGCATCTCCTTATGCATTTCCTTCTCCCCCCACCCCTGACCTTGGTTGTTATTAGACTAGATTAAACACGATTCCCTGACGTTATTGTTCTAAGAGTCTGCTCAAAGACGTTGCAAACGAGGGATTCTCTGTGGATTACCATTTTCGCTGACAGCAACATTAACCAGCAGAGGGAGGGGTGTTTGGTAAATCCTTTTCCAAAGGGGGGGGGAATATATCCATCCATATATATATATATATATATATATATATTTGCGTCTCCCCTTTTTGTTCCTTCCACTTATACTCGGCTGGGTATCCTTTCTGCACTGTGCTGAGAGGAGAGAGGGAATCACGTCCTCTCGGCTGCGGGGGTGGGGGGAGGACTCAAGAGTTGGAACTCATAAACAAGCAATCCCCCCCCCTTTTTTTTTTTTAGAAAAAAGCTTCGAAGTATTTTCGCTTTTCCTGGTCAATCGTAAAGTTTGCTTCCCCCCCCCCCAATCAATCCCTTAGTTTGCGCTGAGCTTAAAAAAAAAAAAAAAAACACGTTCCGAGCATTTTATGAAAGCTTGGGATTCTGCAAAAACCATGCCTACAAAATGTATCTATGACGTGACCACATTGTTTTGGGTCACTTCATAGACATCACGGTTGTTCTTTTTTTTAAAGTTAACTAAACAAAACAAGGTTTCCTTAGATGAATTATTTTCTATGGCGATCTCTTGGTGCATATTATAAAAAGTATTTTTATATTATGTACATATGTATACAGAACATTTTCGCTGGACCTAATATGTGATGGTAAGGCTGCAACTAACCCATAGTTTAGCCTGGACAAGTAGCCTCAGCTCCCTCTGTCTTGTTGCATCTTCACAAACATTTTCTTCATTTTCTGTTGTCACCTCACATGCCTGGCTGGGTTTTTGTTTTTTTGTTTTTTAAGGAGCCGCAGAAGAAGGAGGCAAACAAAACCAAAACTCCACTTACTTTTGTTTTCCTTCTCGATTTGCTCCAGGTAGCTTGCTGCTTCCAGCAAAATCTGCACGTTCTGTAGGAAAGTGTTGATCTTCTCCATGGAGTCTTCACTGCTGGTGTTGAATATGTCACTGAACGGGCACCTGGACATATTATCTGCCACTGGCAGTTGCTGCCCTAGAGTAGGCTCCACAGCATCATCCTCGCATTTGAATTCCTTCCTCGGCCTGCCACGTTTCCCCATTGCTTCTGCGAATGGAAACTTTGAAATTTTTTAAAGCCCTTTTGGCTGACTTTCTGTTTCTCTCCTCTTGTTGCAGTTTGTGTGTGTGTGTGTGTGTGTATGTATGTCTAGGAGAGATTGAATGAATCAAGGGACTTCTTCATTCAAAGACTCCGGGCAGGTCCTAGTGCTCGTCGATTTCTCTCTCTCTCTCTCTCTCTCTCTCTCTCTCTCTCTCTCTCTCTCTCTCTCTCTCTCTCCCTTTCAAAGATGGTGAACCTAAAAGTATTTTGTTCTTTCTATTTTTCTGTTTCCAAGAGTGGAATTTAAGTCTGCCTCAAAAGACACTGTATAATCCTTCCATCACAATAACCCCATAGAATTTCAAACTTGAATATCATTGTTTCGGTTTAATTTTCTAATGACTATTAACATATAGCAGTGTGGTGCAGTGGTTAGAGTACTGGATTGGGAGATCTGCCCTCAGCTCAGATCTGCCCTCTGCTATGACACTCATTGAGGGAACATGGGTAACTCTCTTTCTCTCAGCCTACCTCCCCCTTCGGGGGTTTTGTGACAATAAAATAGGAGAACTATATATACCTCTGCGCCTTAGAGGAAGGATGGGATAAAATGCAATATTAAATAAACTCAAAAGCAGTTCAGCATAAAATTGATTAACATAAGCCCATGCACATGCACGAACACACAAAAACTGTTTGTGACAGACTAGGCTATTACATCTTTCTCTGTTTTTCACATTCTACAAATAGCAACCAGGCATAAGCAATTTTACAACGCTATCTGTTTATTTGTGAAACTGGATTATAAACCTCACAAAGCAGTCCTATTCCTTTGCCTCCCCAACCCAACATAACAGTAGTTCTTGTGTAAGAAAAGCATGAACACTGTATAGACCACAGATGTTTGCTGTATGTTCCCAGCCTGATACATATGTGTGGCTGCTTCATGTTATGGACTCCATAACTGGTTGTTTTTTAGAAGGAAGTGTTTTCTGTACAGGAAAAGTGAAGAAAACAGCCTGAAGAGAATATTGTATCTCTCTTGAGCTTAGCTGACCGTTTAAAAAGTGTGTTAACTATGTAAAAAAAAATTCATTATAAGAAATCAATTTTTAAAAAAAGACATATTAGTAAACGTTGGGAACTTGCTGTTATTCTGGAATCTGGCTGTCTCTTTTAGAAGGCATGAATGTTATAGGGGAGAGGATATGGTGTAACTGACATGCCAGTTTTGTTCTGACCCTCTTATAAAACCAGCCAGTGCTGTTGAAAGCCCAGCCATGCCAGGCAGAAGGTTGGCATAAGCAGGCAATCTCTGGCTCCTGGCTGCTGACAACCCGGCTGGCCAAGATGGGGTTTGGCAGGAACCAGCAGGCAGAGAATCTCTCTGCGTACCTCTCCCTGGTGCCTCAGATGTTCTTCTAGACATGACTTGAATCTGTCAGAGAGACTCTCCAAGGTGATGGGGAGTGGGAGAAGTTCTTCCTGTGCCCGCTCCTTGCCTGCTTGGCTGGGATGGTGACTGATTCCTCACTGGCGACTGATTCCTCACTGGGAATGAGCTTGGCTCACACAGTAATTGAGGAAGAAGAGAAAAGGGTAGGAGAAGACAATAAAGAATGGGAAAGAAATAAAAAACAAAATGAGGGTCATACTGAAAATAATGAAATTATTTTTATTTTTTAAATGAAGTGATGAGAAAATGACCCTTAATTTTATTTTGAGGGCTGAAGTATTGTTATTCAGTGTTAACAATGGAACATCCTGTTCTTGTGCAAGGTATGGGGTACGTAGCCTTGCTCAGAGGGAATGCTGATTTTTTAAAAAGAAATTGGAATAGATGTGAATCCCAGCTGTTGGGAAGGTCACACAGCCTAGAATGAAATGGGGGAAAGTTTACACACACAGCTTAGAGGTGGGGGTAGCCATCAGATTCTTCCCCCACATTTCAAGAGCCTATATGAGTGCTTCCATTTGAGTGGTGCAGAGGACAACACACAGACCCTGGAAGTTAGAAATTGAATGCAGAATGCTTTTAAAACATTCCTAAATTGACATGGGAAAATAGGGTCAGTGCTGTGGCAAGCATTAGCCAATACGTGCTTGTTGACACTTGCTCTACCACAGAACAAACAACGCTGTAAACTTCAATGGATACCCTAGCTGTGGGTATACTGCGCACATATGTTACATATCCCCCGTGATAAGATACTGCAGTTTGAATACAGAAATTGTTGTTTCCCCACAAAAGAAGGGTATTTGCTGAGGGGGGAAGACACTAGGATCTCATAAACAAATGATTAACAAATGTGCATTGACTGTGAAATAAAACAATAGAAAAGCCCTCGCAGCACCACACAAAGACTGCGCTGCTCTAATTTATGAACACATATAAGAGAGGTATAATTTCTCTTAGTGTACATATTCATTCTTTTGCCCAGAGTATCATCTCTAGTCAAACAGGCTTTGCAGGCTTCTGAAGCACAACAGAATGAAAGTTGTGAATAGAAGTTGAAGTACGGTTAAAAGTGCACACTGTGGGCCTCTTGTCATTTTACTTCAGCTCTGAAAAAATTATCACTGGTTTCCAGCCTTTGAAATTATTATTTGGATAAGCCTTCAGTCTTCCATGCTTTCTGTAAGGGCTGCGTTAATGACTCACTGCACTGTGGCAGGCAGATATATAGAGCTATAATTTGCATAATTTATTTCAGTTGTGATATTTGAATTTTCACCAAATTTGCCATATTTTGAGGCATTTTCAGGAGTGTTAGAGAAGTACAGAGGTCTGATGGGTTGAAGAATGGAGTAGGGGAAGCAAGATGTAAATAACAGGAAAGGGTTGGAAGCTTAAGGGTGAAGGGATGAGGCAGAAAGCTATGTGGAGAACTGAAGTGTATTTATTCACAAAACCACACCTGCTTGGTCAGCTGACTGTCAGCTCCCATAACATCCCAAAGCTCATGGATTGCCAAGTTTATGAGATATGGGTATAGAATTACACACATAATCCAGACTTTACATATGATATGGAATGTCCATGTGATACTAACACAACATGGGAATCAGTCATAGTTTTAGTGACAGCAACTTTAGTTTTAGTGACAGCAACACTTCAAGAGTGTATACAAATTGCTCCTCCACTACCACTGACCCGCCTCCATCCACACTGTCTGTACGTTTAGCAGACAGACAACTATATCCTATAGCATACATTCTTGGTATTAAATACATCCCAAATGAAAAGTGTGTAAATAGTACTGTGGAATATACACAGTTGTCAACATCTATATGAAACTACTGGGAGAGGTAATCCAGAGTTTTAGGTAGAAGGGTCAGCAATATACAGCTGACACCCAACTCCATTTCTCCTGTTTACCAGAACCAGGTGAGTCAGTGGAGGTCCTTAATTGTTGCCTATAGTTAGGGGCTGGATAAGTACCAATAAGCTGAAATTCAATCTGAATAAAACTGGGTACCATTGGTGGATAAACATGCCAGTCAGGGTTTTCAGAGTCAACCTGTTACGAGCAGAGTTGTACTCTTCCTTAAGTAGCAGATTCTCAGCTTGGATACCACTTAGATCTGGGGCTACAGATGGAGGATAAAACCTTCTCAGAAGCATGTAGGAGTGCCTATAACCAACTTAGATCGGTTTGCCAGCCCTTTTTCAAAAGTAATTATCTACTCACTGACTACATCTAGTTAGACTACTGCAATGTACTTGTTGTAGGGTTGCCTTTGAACTCTGTTTAGAAGCTTCAACTGGTTCAAAATGTATAAACTAGATTCCTTGCATCAATAGAGTCAGCTTTGAGAGATCTGCACTGGCTTCCAGTTAGCTTCCAAGCACAATTCAAAATGCTGGTTCTTATCTATAAAGCAAGTGGCCCAGTGTACTTGAAGGGCAGTCTTCTAGCCCTGTCAGTTGAATCTTTGCCAGAGGCCCAGCTTTGTGGATTCCCCCCATTCCAGCAGCTGATAGAGAGTTAATGTGGTTGTGTATCAAAACAGGGCTTTTTCTGTGGCAGCACTTAGGCTATGGAACATTCTCCCTTTCCTGGTGCCTGGCACATAGATTTTTATTCACTGGGGCCTTTTTGTAATTTTATATCCTTGGCTCCTTGTCTTAATGCTACCTTGGCTGATTTTTTAATCGCATGTTTTGCCTTGTCCTTTTATGAAACTTCACTGTTGAGTCTGAACATTTCATTACCTCTTAAATGTTTTTTTTTTATTAAGTGCTACTGGCCTGTTTTAATTTTGATATTCTTTTATTGATTTTTTTTGCTCGCTTTAACGACAATTTTCTTCTTGTTGATTTTACTTCCTGACTCCTTTTATAGCTAGGCCTGCTGATAGAATTTTATCTTGTGGGTCTATTCATTTTTTTATTTTTTCTATGCTGTTTTATGGTTTTACATTAAGTTTTAAACTTCCTTGTATATGTTTTCACATTAAAAGTGAGTGATATAAATATTTTAAACAAATAAATGAATATTCCATTTATGTCTCATATTTCTGGAAGTATACGTGTAAGGCTCACTCTGCAATATCTTTTATTTTTAACCAAGAGTGTCCAGCAGATACATTAAAATGCCAATCATAAAGACTACTGCCTTTTAATTGCCACTTAAGAGAGAGAGAGAGAGAGAGTTGTGGATGACTGCCATTCAGATGCAGCACATCAGCTTGAGAGTCAGTGCTAATTCTGATGTAACCATTTGTGATTTCATCTCTGTGATTCCCCAGCTTTCTATATCAGGACCATGTGGCATAGCTGCCTTTTCCCTGGGGGGTGGAGTTGCAACCGGTATCCTACACAGGGCAAGCTAGAGCATGAACTCAGCCTCTAGTTGCTTTCTCTGGATTTTAGTCAGAAAAGGTGAGATAGACACCACAGACTTCTGCCTAGATGTCCGTTTCCTCCTTCCTGGCTGGTTAGAAATTCTCCCACTTTCTGTCTTCCCTATATCACCACCCTTTTTCTCATTACCTGCGGAGGCCTTTGCTGTAGCTTATCTCTGGATCAATTGTAAGTCCACAGAGATGACTAGAAAGGGTCCTTAAGGAAGACCAACTTGGGGTGACACTGTAAACCTCACCTTTGGATTTTCTTTCAGCTGCCAAGGAAATGAAAGAATATGCATCACTGCTTGTTCCTTCATCTATTTTATATAGATCTCTTGGGCTTTACCACTATGAATGGGTGGCTCTGTATTCTCTATTGTGAATGTAACTTTATAATGTCACATAACATGGAATTGTCTCCTAACTATTCACAGCATTTAATATATTCCTATCCATGCACTTCCTGGCAATTGGATGGTTGTCTTTAGGACTGTCATTTGCTCCAGGAGTTCTTTCAGATGAAACCCCCATGCCATGGTCACAGAGGTGGCTGGAAATATAAGGGAACAGTTGCTGGACTTGACAAAAAACACCTCATGGGAAATGTCTCTGTGCGCAGAAACAGAGCTAGCCTGGGTTCTGAGTGAAGCATGCAAGAAGGGAGTTCAGATTGGAAAAGCCTTGGAGAGGAACAACAACTGTAGTAACACAATAAGAGCCTTGTGTAGATTAAAAGTCATCTAACCTATTATTAATGATATTATTTGTTGAGGGCCGGGTGCAGAGAGCATCTGTCCAACTCCACAGAAGTGGAGATATTGTTCAAGGATGGGTATGTTGGTTGAAGGCCAAAAGGTATTCATGAGAAATTTGTAATCTCTATTTTGATATAGATTTTGTTAAGATGGGCAGCCCATTCCCGAAGGGGGGGTAAAGCTCCTTAGGAACTGATGTGACCCTGCACCGGCATAGGTGCCACCTTATCATGGAATAAGGTGGCACCTACACTGGAGTGGGGGCAAACACGGTGGCATCCAGAAGCCACCAGCCCTCACTGCCAGTACAGCCATGCCAGCAGGGATTTTCTGGAAGTGAAAGCCTGCGCTGGTGTGAAGGGGAAGGGGTGTTCCCTCAAGCAATGGGGCATTTCCCCTTTTTTTAATTCTTTTTTTTTCTTTTTCTTTTTTGGTCTCCGCAGCGGCCAGAAAGTCTCTAAAGAGGCGGCGCAGCTGTGCTGCTCCCAGCCACTGCAATGTACCCCCCTTTCAGGAATGGGCTCAAAAAGTAGTAAGGATGAACTAACATTTTTAATATGTTTGAAGAAGACATTTCAAGGATAGATGAATTTGTTTGGTGTTTGAAGTTATGAGATAATGAGTTAGACAACAATATGTGCCCTTATCAAGTAGGACAATTAGCTATTGTTAGGAGACGATGTTAAAATCTTATGTATAGGAGAAGTTGAATTGATCAAGAACTTCTTCTCTGAAGGGCTCCTTGCAAGTAACCTGCTTATTTTTGTGGTAAGAAACTCTTATGGACTCATGTAATTGCTGTCCTTTAATTATGTAACAATAGTCATATTTTAGTAAAAACTTAAAATGGTAGCGGAGATTCTCTAATAGTATCCTAGTGTACTATACTCATAACGAACCTGAAACATTACTAAGGTGTACCTCGGGCTAGGAGTTATATGATCTGATATAGGAAAACTAACTAAATGGTTAGGGCTTCTTAAGGGCACTTTTATATGTGAATCAGGCCTGACCTGAGTCATCTAGAACACCATCTGCACCACCATTACAGACAGCTAAGTTGTAGTCCATCATGTACATATACATATTTGGACAAATGTTGCTCAGGCTTCTGATCATGTTAACTGCATCTGTAATTTCAGGACCACATACATACAATTTGGTTTAACTTGGAATACCTGATAATATCACAGAGACTAAAATAGCGACATTGTGTACAATTTCAACATTGTTTTATGTCTTTTTATGCTTCTCACTTGCAAGATACAGTGGAATGTCCAATGCAATCCTAAAAAGAGTTACACTCTTCTATGTCTGCAGAAGTCATTGGGCTTGGAAGGATATAACTGCTTAAGATGGCACTGTTAGGCTGCTACATCTGTCTATAAACAACCTCACACCTTAATTAACTGAGCCAGTAGGATGTCTCACAGTAAATACATTGACATTATACAATGTTGCCATGTTCCTGCACTTTATGGAATCAAACCACGTGGATCAATTCAGTTAATAAAATACCATATGCCACAGAAGGCAATGTCTACTATCGCTGAAGGACTATATTTGTTAATGAACAAATATAAATATTTCAAGAAGGTCTCCAAACATATGCTGAAAAAATCATGTATGTTTCAGGGAAAGGGAAGATTAAATTTAAAATGCTAGAGCAGTTTTGGCTGTCTCAATGTACACATACATGTGTACTTGGAGTAGTAGACAATCAGAAGATTATATGGATGAGTATCCAGATTAACGTTGATTAATGTTCTTTTTTGGTCACCACTAAAACATTCCACACCTCTGGGCTGGCACATATGTCACACAGTGCAAAAGCAATTCAGACATGTATACAATCTTACACCTTAACTGTCACAAACCAGACCAGTGGCCAGGAACAGTAGATCTATCACAGCAAAACTCTTATGTATTGAGTTGCAAAGTCTCAGTGCTCCTATTGGCTTGATCAAGCCACTCAGTGATTTAAACATCATAGCACATTAGTTTTCTATCTAAGTAAAGTAAGTGGTATATCAAGATTGGTAGACTTGGCTGGGGTTTCACGAGAAGCGTATTTCCAGAGGAGTGCTGTAATAAATGAAGCGGCGTCTTTGTTTGAACTCCAGACAATTTTGATGGATAATAGTATGGGACAATGTGTTCTAAAGGCAGAAACCAGGCAGGACGGTGTGATTCGCACTCTCCAAGATAGCCATGTGCTTCTATTGATAAGCGCCGTTTCAATGGCAAGCTGTAGGGTGTGTGCGTGTTCATGCATGCCTGTGTATTGTGAAGGGAAAGTACACCTAAGAAGTCCAACAGAATTTCCCTGTTCCTGTTCCATGATCTCAGAACAAGACTTTCAGGCCCTGGAACAGTCAGGCACCTTACTCAGATTTGCTTCTCCTGGCATTATGAGGCCAACCTGTGCAAATCAACAAAGAGGTCACAGATTGAATTCCCACTGACATAATTGATTCAAATCATGAAGGACTGAGTGCCCTGTTTGTTAAAGATATTTTCTCTCTCTCTAAAGATAAGTACATTTCTAAAGGAATAGGCTGTTGTCATATCATCTTGCTGCAAGCAATTATGTCACAGAACGCTATGTCTTGCTTAATGAAATGGGAGAAGTGAGCAGGAGGGAAAGGTTAAACAAGCTAAACCACCCATCTGAGCTAGAGACAATGAGTACTAACCATTCCGTTATATTTTATCTTGCTTGTGCATCTTTACATCTAGCTTGCACAATTCAGAGAGAAACAGAACTAGGTAATTTTACCCATTTTTTTGAGAAGTAAAAAATTGTTTCCCCATTTTATGTAAGTATGTATTTATTGATTTGCACAGGGTTTGGATTTACATAGGAAGTTTGCCCAATCACAAGGTCTTCCCCATTCATTTCAAAAGGTATGTAGGTCCTTTCTCCAGGGAACTGAGCGGGGATGCTCACCATGTAGGAACTCCGTGTATGAAGTGCATTTGGGACTCTGAATCAGGGCATATTACTGTACATAATCATCCAGCTGAATAAGGTCAGCATTTGAAAGCAATTTCTCCTCAAAATGAGCATATTGGTATTTATAGTAGTGCTATACTTAATGATGCAACTACACTAAAGCCAAAAAGACATTTACATGAATGGATGCAAAAGGGAAGTCCATAGCTGTTCAACACATATAATAGGAACATGGAACGTGAGTAGCATGAATCAAGGTAAGCTTGAAATTGTAAAATGAGAAACAGAATGTTTAAACATTTCAAAACTGGGAGTGAGTGAACTAAAGTGGACTGGATTAGAAGATTTTCAGTCCGAAAATTACAAGTGTTTTACTCAAGGAATGACAAACACAGAAGAAATTGAGTTGCTTTAATAGTGAGACAAGATGTAGCACAGGTAGTCAGAGGCTATAATGCAAAGTCTGACTGAATAATATCAATCAGACTTCAGGGAAAGCCTATCAACATAACCATGATTCAAGTTTATGCCCCAGCTACAGATGCTGATGAGTAAGAAATTGAAAGCTTTTATGCAAGTGTCCAGGAAGGGGAAAGTGCCAAAGCAGGACTACAGCTGAACATCAGGAAGACAAAAGTAATGACTACTGCAGAATAACTCAGCTTTAAGGTGGACAATGAGGAAACTGAAATTCCTTGGCTCCATCATCAACCAAAAGGGAGACTGCAACCAAGAAATCAGAAGAAGATTGCAACTGGGAAGGGCAGCCATGAAAGAGGTAGAAAAGTTCTTAAGTGTAAGGATGTGTCACTGGAGACCAAGAGTAAGGTAATACATGCCATAGTATTCCATATTACTATGTATGAATGTGAAAGCTGGACAATGTAGAAAGCTGACAGGAAGAAAGTAGATTCCTTTGAAATGTGGTGTTGGAGGAGAGTAATGGATACCATGGACCGCCAAAAAGACAAATAAGTGGGTTCTAGATCAAATCAAGCCTGAACTGCTCCTCGAATCTAAAATGACTAAACTGAAGGTATCATACTTTGGTCACATTATGAGAAGACAAGAGTCACTGGGAAAGACAATAATACTAGGAAAACTTGAAAGCGGCAGGGAAAGAGGAAGACCCAATATGAGATGGATTGACTCTATAAAGGAAGCCATCAAGACTGTTAACGATAGGAAATTTTGGAGGACATTTATCCATAGGGTCACCATGAGTCGGAAGCAACTTTACAGTACTTAACTCACACAAATTACTTTAGTCTTCATATGAACATCGTGCATAACTGCAACCCCTTAGTAAAGGCTTGGATACAGGTTCAGAAATTATAATGGTAATAACAAAGAATTAAGTTGAGCACTAGCTGACAAATTACAAATTAACAAGTCACCACGGTCAGAAGACATTCACACAAGAAGTAATTTGAAATTACTGGACAAAAATATGCAATGTCACTAAGATCAGCCTCTTAGCAGAGGACTGAGGATGGAAATTACAGACCTGTCAATCCAGTTTCTGTTCCAGCTAAAATGATAGAAAGTATTATTATGGCTAGAATATTTAAGCTCATAGAAGAAGAAGCCTTACTAACAATGAAACAGCATGGCTTCTGCAAATGAAAATCCTGCCTTACCAACCTTTAGTAATTTCTTGGTGATCTAAAGTACATTATATACATACAGTATAATCCTAAGAGCCCTGACCTGGATAGCCCAAGCTAGCCCAATTTTGTTAGATCTTGGAAGCTAAGTAGGGTCAGCCCTGGTAAGTATTTAGATGGGAGATCACCAAGGATGTCCGGGGTTGCTAGGCAGTTGTAAGCAGTGGCAAACCACCTCTGTTAGTCTCTTGTCTTGAAAACCCTACAGAGTCGGCTGTGATGTGAAGGCACTTAAACACACAATCCTGAAAAGATTCAGTGAAGTAAGTGTGCCTAGGAGCTCACTGTTAGTTTTCCAAAAAGCTTTTGACAAGTTTCTAACCAAAGATACCTAAATAAACCTAGAAGTCACAGGATTACAGGACAGGTCCTCATGTGGATATGTAATTGATAACAAACAGGAAGATAAGCCAAGTCAGAATAAACAGAGGGTTTTCTTAATGGAGAAAAGTTATCAGTGAGGTATGTAATAAGACTGGTGAATAGGGTTGCCAACCTCCAGATACTAGCTGGAGATCTCCTGCTATTACAGCTGGTCTCCAGCCAATAGAGATCAGTTCACCTGGAGAAAATGGCAGCTTTGGCAATTGGGCTCTATGGCACTGAAGTCCCTCCCCTCCCCAAACCCCACCCTCCTCAGGCTCTGCCCAAAAAATCTCCAGGTATTTCCCAACCTGGAACTGGCAGCTCTACTGGTGAAATTTAATTTATTCAGAAATGATTTGGAGATAGAGGAGGGTAACATACATTATACAACTGTGCCCGCCTTCTTGAGGTTCTAAACACCTCCCGCTGCCCACTCTGTAGCGTAAGAAATATAATTGCTAATAAAATGGGGCCTGCTCTCCTATTAGCTTGAACTTTGTCACAGAGGATCCCTTTGGTAAATGGTACAACTCTTGAAAATGTCAATGGAAAACAAAGAAGTTACAGCCTGAATTAGGTTTCTATTGAAACCAATACAAATTAAAATAAAATGAATGGAATGAAAACAAACAAAACCTTTGAAACAAAAATGAGATAAAAATGGAAACAACATAATTCACACCACTAATCCCAATTAAATTGATTGCCAGCAGGTGTACAGGAGATAAAAAGAATTGTTTCACACAACACATAGTTAATTTATATAATTCACTGCCACGGGGTATGGTGATGACCCACTGCTGAAATGGCTTTAAAGGAAGATGATCTACCCTCAGTGGGGAAATAGCAAGCCTAGATGCAGAGTATGAGTATATAAGACAATATGTAGGTTTCACTTTTTATTTATTTTACAGATTTGTAAGGTAGGATCCCTCCACTCTACCAGCTACAGTGGGCACTGCCACTGCTAGCAGGGGGTGAGCAGAAAAGAGTAGGGGTGGTCCACCTCAAACAGCCAGCAGGAATCATACACAGGAGATTAGGATCTTGTCTATTTGGATTGTGGTCTATGTTGGGGGAGAGAAAGGCAGAAACTGAAATAGTGAACTCTTTGCTTTGTGCAGATCCAGAATGGCGAATGAAAGCAGTGCATAAATTCCCAAAAAATCCCTCCTGGAATTATTGGGTCGCTGGGGGATTTACTGCTGTTCTGCAGGGTTTCCATCACAGCTGCCCTCCCTTCCCTTTCTTTCCACCTCATCTGATCTGAGTTAATCGGGGACCCTGACTGCTCTACCGCAGGCTGGCTGCGGGCCTGTGTGCCGAAACATGGGCACACAGATTTTAGTGTTACAGAATGTTGGTTTAAAATTGAAATTATTTTTCTATATTTATTGTTGTATATTGTATGATGTTTTAAGGATGTCAGCTGCTCTGAGCTCAGCCTGAGCTGGAATTAGGGTTGCCAACTGCCAGGTAGTAGCAGGAGATCTCCTGCTAATTCAACTGATCTCCAGCTGATAGAGATCAGATCACCAGGAGAAAAATGGCCGTTTTGGCAATTGGACTCTATGGCATTGAAGTCCCTCCCCTCCCCAAACCCCACCCTCTTAAGGCTCCGCCCTGAAAATCTCCCACCGGTTGAGAAGAGGGACCTGGCAACCCTAGCTGGGATAGAGAGCGGGACATAAGATAAATAACTAAATTTCAGCCTAGAACAAGATGAAGTCCCTTGGAATATTATTTGGTCACAGTGTGGTGACATATGAGTGCAGAGGTTTTAGTAGCTAAGGGGAGGCTGATTAGCAAAAGCAATAATCCATGTGCATCACTACCCCCCTCTTTCAATCCTCCTTTCTCTGGGGGAGGGTGTCTTTTGGGTGAGCCCAGCATCGAGGAGTATTTTCCTTTTTGGATACCAGCTATCACAAGCACAGTGAGAACCCAGGGGAAGACGGTAACTGCTGCAATGGGTTGTTTTGGTAGCAGGAGGGGGAAAAACATAATGTAATGAAAAAAAATAGTTTTAGTTCTCTAATTTCAGTGCAGTTAAACAACAGTAGGAATCATTGGGTTTAGTACACTTTGTAATCTAAACTGAAAAGAACATAAGATTCCCAAGAACCGTCCTTAGTGTTACACAAATGCCTTGGTCACAATGACCCCAGAATTGTATAAATAATCTGAACAGCTTCCTGCCAGGACAGAGTCGGCGGTGCAGTTTAGGAGGACTAATGGCTGGGGCTAACATTGAGGAGGATGGGGCTATTTCAAAAGTTGTTCTGAACAAATTACAGCATGTTTTTTAAAACCTACAAATAAGCTATGAAGAACCAGTTTTCCTTGGAGAGCTAATCCACTTCAAATCTTTTTTACAAATTCCACCAGCCTGACAAAATTCATAGCTGCCCAGTAAGGAAAGACTAGCGTGTTTTTGAAAAAGTGATAAATTGTTCAGAAGTTGTTGAAGTCGCACCATTTATTCTGTATGTTGATGATATTACCCTTTTACATTAATATTGTCCCTTTTCTTTATATGGCTATGAAGTCATTGATGGTTTATTTAATGTTTGGTTTGGGAGCTGTTTGCCCGGTTGTTTCTGCTCTCTTGTACTTGGAGTTCTACCAATGAACACAACACTCTACATGTTTAAATGTAGCAGAACCACGTGAAATGTTTACAATATAAATTAGACACACAATAAAAGGACAGCAGGAAGAGGAGAAACAAATAAAAAAAATAACCAGAGCCAAATGAAAGCATGGCATTACTTAATTCTGAAAGTGGGCAGGAGCAGAGTGCTGACAAAATATTAGGGAGTTAAGTCCACAGTTGTCACCAAACTTGGAGTTCTAGAAAAACATGTCATCAGTCATCTGGCCTTAATCCATAAATACACCCTATATGTTAACAGTCAAAGAGAGAGGTAATCAGGGAAAACCAGGTCCAACAGGGGAATCTTAGATATTATCAGAGAGGTCTGTTCATATAATTCAGGCAAATTTGTTCATTCCTTCATCTTCTTGCAGAGGAAACTGGAAGACTGTTGTGTGGGTGAGGGTCAGGTTGAATCCACTCAGATGAGGGAGTATGTACAGGAAAGCCAGAACAGGTAGAAGCATGAAGAGGAAGCATGGGTGTGAAGGTCGCTGAAATACAGGGTAAGGGCAGGAATAGGAATGCAGCTTGAACCCAAGATGCAAGAGAACCTAAAACCTGATTAACTAGTACCTCCTGTCAAGAGGCAATTGATGTATCTGATCTGCTTCCACACAATGACAACTTTGGGCTGCTCCGTCATTCCACAATCAGCTGCAAGCAGAATTAACAGTAGAATTAATAGTAGAATTGATAGTAGGGCTCCACATGACACTTAATATCATCTATATATCTAATTCCCAAGCGTGAGCCCTGTCTGCAAATACCTAAATCTGCAGATCGGGGTCACACCCCAAACAGATGTTTCTGCAGACTTGGGGGATCCCCTAGGTCTGCAGAAAAATCTGGCATTTAAAAAAAAACCATAGGGGGGTTGAATTTGAAAACAGCATTTTCTGTGCAAACACAGAGAATGCACTTACCTTTCAAAATGGCGGCTCTGGACCCAGCTGTGGCAGTGGCAGACACCTGGAATGGCTCTGGGCCCAGACATGGTGGCTGCAGATGCCTGGAAGGATCACTGGATGTTACCAGGGCATGCAGTACAGAGGCAAGATCTTTTTTACTCATCAAAATCTGTAGCTGGCTCACCAGCCAAAGCTAGTGAGAGGTGTTCCTGACCACTGCCAGTACCTGCTTATCCAACAGGAGGCCCTATTGTTTAGTTAGAGTGCTTTCTCAAGGTACTCAAGATGACTAATAATCTAAAACCATAAAATATAAACAGCAAAATAATTGAAATGTTGCAGTATAACCACCAAATCACTCCAGAAAAACAATAACAGCTTCTGCTACCACTTGTGTGTGTTAAATGCCATCAAGTTGCTTCTGACTCATGGCGACCCTATGAATCCATGTCCTCCAAAATGTCCTATCTTTGACAGCCTTGCTCAGATCTTGCAAATTGAGGGCTGTGGCTTCCTTTATTGAGTCAATCCATCTCTTGTTGGGTCTTCCTCTTTTCCTGCTGCCCTCAACTTTTCCTATCTGCTACCATTAGCTCATTCAAAAATCTTCTACAATAAAAAATAAATTAGGTCTGTAGGGATGGTCCCAATCTCACCTCCTGCAGGAGGAAGTTGCACAGTTTGGGGGACAGCAACTGAAAAGACTCTCTTCTAGGTCCCCAGCAACCTAACCTCAGACCTTAATAGTTGATGTCAGTTTTCAGGTAGGTTGATGTGTGTAGCGGTGCTGTTTCCAGTGCTTTGGAACCAAGATGTTTAGGGCTTTAAAGATCCAAAAGAGTTCTTTAAATTGGGTCCAGAAACAAATAGGAAGTTGAGACAGGTAATTCCTGTGGCTATAATATTCCTGCATCAATGGCTCATTATCTGCTATCATTCGGGGGGGGGGGGGGCTGATCTTACATATGGTTTTTCACTTGGCAGTCAAATCAGTTGCTCGTTTTTATCACAGTTTTGTAATATAGGAATAATAGTGCTATAAGAATAATTTAAAAATTAAAGATGAGGATGGCTTTGGTTTTAAAAACAAAAAGCAATGTGTAATCTCAGTGACAATATATGAGAATTAGCAGTTAGTTCATTAATATTGTGACCAGAAATATTAAGTAGCAATTAATTTAGGAGCAGAAGGAAATTACATCATATCACTCTAGGGATCGCTGGAAACTCTATGGTTTTACCATACAGTTTCTGGCACTTCGTAGAGTGGTGTGACATCCCTTCTGGGTTTTCTACAGAAGTGGCATAGCACTGTTGCACTGACAGTGCCCCCCATGTTCCTGCCTCCCTCCCCCATTCCCATCAGTTGCTAGCCACTGACTGGAAATGTCATGGCCCAGCCAGGTCCAGGGGCCACCAATGACTCCTCTGATAAAGAGTCAACCAGCAGCCCTGGCTTCTATACACAGCCAGGAGCGAAGGTGGCACAGGAAGAAGCAGCCCCTGTGGGGCCAGACCCAAACCTGCAGCCATGGGCCAGCGCAACAGCTCCTTAGCCCTTCAGGTCTGAGCCGGCTGCAGAAAGCCAGCTGCCTGTCTGCTCACCCTCTCATCACCAGAGCCTCAGGAACGGCGCAGGAGGCGAACACGTAAGACTTTACAGGATCGGAGACGAAGTGCTCGATTGGCAGCTAGGTACCAACCCAGCGTGGACAGCGGGGATGAGTGTTCGCAGGAGCAGGTCTGAGGTGGCAGGCAGGTGCATAGCATTAAAGGCTGCCTGAGTGGCTGTGCTGTTGATAAGCAGCTGGGAAGAGCATAGGTGTGTGGAAGCAACATGCCTGTCTACTCCTGACTTTGCTGTGAACCATTTGCTCTTTCTGGACCTCAGCTTGAACTCTTAGACTTGGCTTTTGGATTACCTTTGGACTTGCCCCTGTGAGGTTTGCAACTGTTTGGTGTGTGTGTGCGTGCTGGGGGATCACGACAGGCAACCGTATTCATACTGGATGTAATTTTATGTTAAGTTGTCACAAATCAGATCTGAAAAAAGATGGGAGCGCCTGAGAAACAATGGGATACAGTAGTTCATTCATTTATTTAAAACATTTAGATGCCATGTTTCCATCCAATTCAGAGTCCCTAAGTACCCAAGGTAATAGTTGCCAATTACATCATCTGGATCCTCTATTGAAATGGAGTGAATCAGTGACGATTATTCCAGTCTAAATGCCTTGTATAGAAGCAAAACTGGACCAGGCACTCAAGGCCAAAGAGTTCCAGTCAGAAGATTAGATAAAAAGGACTGAGTGGATCTACCATCTGGATCCTAGAATAACTCAGACAACTAGACTAGTAACCACACTGCTACAGAGATTCATAGTTCATGCCACGCACAACTGTAACCACACCTAACATCTAAACTACTGAACAATCAAGGCCAGGCCTCAATACCAGTCATTCTGGAACAAGAGAAGATAATCATCGGCCATCTCAAAATGTCAGGAGATAAACAAGTTCTTTCTGCTCCAGTTACTGATCACTAGAGCATCTGGATCCCATAAGAGTATTAGAGAATATATTTGCTTGACTTGATTATCTACACTCATCTATATATCTATCTAGGGCTTTTTGAGATTGCCAGTAATATCCTCATTTGTAACTCTTTGATGATTGCTTGGGCTTATCCGGTCAAGCACTGAACAAATGTTCCAACTGTGTTTTAGCTTGTGTGTGATTGTTCTGTGCCCCCCCCCCTTTCAAAGCAAGAGCCAGACCACAGAAACAGATGGGGAAAGGGAGATAACCTTGCTATATGCAGGGTGGGCAAGAATGGTATAAGCTGCACTGCTATTCACATCTTTTAAAAATAATAGCAAGACGCATATGCTCTCCAGCATTGGAATTGGGAGTGTGGTGTCAACGGGTGCCCATAATACTTTTACAGTTACTTTCCATACTGCTGTAGCAATTGATGATGAGCTATGTTGGACAAGAACTTTTCTCTTTAGATAGAAAATGTAGCACATACAACATCTGGAAAATGCTCAACCTAAAAAGCATTTTTTTCTGGTCTTCTCTCCCAGACAAGTCACATCTGTATCTTTCTTTACCTAAAAATGGGGGGGGGCTTTTGTGTTCCCATTCATACAAACACACACACACACATACATATATACACATATACAAGCAGGAACCCACAAAGACTTGCAGGCACCTCTCATTTGTTTCTCTCCCACTACTTCCTCTTTCCCTCTCCTGAAGGCCCCCATAGCCTCTCCTCTTTTCCTGCTTCCTTCTCTCCTTCCCACCAAACAGCAGATCTACTTTTATCTGATCTTCAGCTTCCCCCCGCCCCAACCAGCAGCCTCCCAACCAGCAGCCTCTACCTAGGAGAACTATGGCACACTTGTGCGGTGCCAACCACTGGGCCAGGCCTGCTTGCACGGTGCGAAACCCTCTAGGGCTTGTGGGGGGCACCTCACTTTCCCCCTCTTCGCACTATTTCCCTTTTCCCTGCCTCAGTTTCTCCTTCTCAGCCATTCACCAACCTTTTATCTGCCACCCATCTTCAGCTATATTTATTATTTATTTACTTCATTTATATCCCGCCTTTCTCCGCAGTGACGACTGGAATTACCAACAAGAATTACCAACAAAAACTCTGTTTTGTGTGTGTGTGTGTGGGGGGGGGGAGATTTTGCTTCCCTGATGTAATTTCCAAGTCACTTTTTTCTGAATTCTGAAGTCTTCATATATTGCAGTGGCAGTTTTATCCTCATCAATGTTTCTTATCTCCCCCCCCCCTCCCCACACACATTGAACTATTTTGCTGGCAGCTCACAGCATGACATAATTTAACACAACCAAAGGAATCAGCCAACCAGAATGTGCATTTCATAGGCTGGTTCATTTGGTTGCTTTGGTCATTGTGTAAGCAGCTGGACCCCTCCCACTAAAGGGTTCCATGGAAGGCACAAGGACCAAAGGCTGACAGCAAGAAGAAGACACTGCTCAACTCAAAATGGATGCCACTCAGATAAATTTGGGATCCATAGTGTGTGTCTGACTTGGGCAGGAAGGCAGTTGGCAGCTATGCATTTGCCCATGGCCCAGGGTATGCCAGGCTAGACAATGGGGCTGGCTAATCTCCATTGTATCACCTTAAAGTGATTTAATCAGCACTCCAAGCTGACTGTTAATTATCTCAGCTTCAACCATCCTGGGCAATCAATCAGTATTCAGGATAATAGCCCAGCATTCTCTTGCATCTTGACGACTCATCAAACCTCTCCTATCTTTTTGGATAAATGTTTATAAGACACTGCTTTGCAATACAAAAATGAAAAAGGATGTTGCTTGTGGATTTGGGCTATGCAAATGGCATAAATAGTGTGTGTGTATGTGTAAAGTGCCGTCAAGTCACAACCGACTTATGGCGACCCCTTTTGCGGTTTTCATGGCAAGAGACTAACAGAGGTAGCTTGCCAGTGCCTTCCTCTGCACAGCAACCCTGGTACCTAGTATTCCTTGCTGGTCTCCCATCCAAATACTAACCAGGGCTGACCCTGCTTAGCTTCTGAGATCTGACGAAATCAGGCTAGCCTGGGCCATCCAGGTCAGGGCTATAAATTAGGTACACACAAGCTTTGTTGTAAATATCTGTTTAAGCCCTTAGACTACAGGTTTGCCAGGGGAATGTGGTGAGTGCCAGATGCTGCTACTCATGTACCCAGAGGAGACAACTTTAATTGAAGTGGGGTCAGCCATTGTTTGCTCCAGAAAGTGCATTTTTCAGGAAAAGGCTGCCAGAAGGCAGCTGTGGAAACCAAAGTTTGCTTTTATGCCTCATCTCCAATCTATTGGCTTCTGCCACCTTTACAGATTCATCGTAAGAAGGAAATTTCTTTTCAGGGAGTGATGGGTAGTACATTCTCCATCATGAGTTATTATTAAATACTGAGAAGAGCAAGAGGCACACCCCACTTTTGAGAATGTGGAAATACACACAGTGGTGGCTGTCCTTTGCAGCAAGAGGTCAAAGCACTGTCAACATGGGAAGTAAGTGATTTGCTATAAACTTAGCCTCTTAGACTTTGACCATATTCAAGAGAATCCATTCTTATTCTTCGGTTTCATATCACACTGTTACGATGTAGATGAAATATCTGACAAGATAGGTGTGCTCTTGAGAAGTAGTCCTATGGGGAACATTCACATGTAGAGTAAAAGTGCCCTGACCTGGATGGCCCAGGCTAGCCTGATCTCGTCAGATCTCAGAAGCTAAGCAGGGTCAGCCCTGGTTCGTATTTGGATGGGAGACCACCAAGGAATACCAGGGTTGCTGTGCAGAGGAAGGCACTGGCAAACCACCTCTGTTAGTCTCTTGCCATGAAAACCCCAAAAGGGGTCGCCATAAGTCGGCTGCAACTTGAAGGCACTTTACACACACACACAGAGTCAAAGTGCTGCAGTAGATGGCTCATTAGTCTTTGAAGAGGGAGATCTGGGTTCATGTCCCTCTCAGCCATGAATTTCAATGGATGATATAGAGCCAGGCACTGTCAGCCTAACCTACCTTACAGGGCTGTTATGAATGGGAGAAAGCAATTGTGATAGACAGAGGAAAACACAAGTACCCAGCAACATAAAAGCCAATGAGGACAGAGCTCCAACAACTTGTGGGCTGGGAAGCAGAGAGTCAGTAAAGATGTGACAGTTGTTGAAAGTAGCTAGTTAGAGATCAGAGATGACTACAGCAGAAAGAAATAAGGATCTGTAATTTGACCAGATTTTTTATAGTTCCCCTATATTGTCTCAGTAGATGGATGTATATGGTGTTACTAATTTGCAGAACAGTGCTGTGTTTATTTGTAATGGTTGTCCAAAGTAGCTTAAAACAAATGCCTATAAGGATAAAAATACAACAACACATCAAAAACATAAAACCACTGCAACAGCTGACATTAATAACGGCAACAGAGCCTTCAGTAATATCAGAACAGACTTAGCACCATACGTTCAGCCAAAGGCCCAACAAAGAAGATCCATTTTCATAGTTTCTTGAAATCAGAGGTGATAGTGGAGAGCCAGCGTGGTGAAGCAGTTAAGAGTGGTGGACTCTAATTTGGAGAATTGGGTTTGATTCCCCACTCCTACACATGAAGCCTGCTGGGTGACCTTAGGCTAGTCACAGTTCTCTACAAACATGCTCAGCCCCACCAACAGGGTTGCCAACCTCCAGGTACTAGCTGGAGATCTCCTGCTATTACAACTGATCCCCAGCCATAGAGATCAGTTCACCTGGAGAAAATGGCAGCTTTGGCAATTGGGCTCTATGGCACTGAAGTCCCTACCCTCCCCAAACCCTGCCCTCCTTAGGCTCCGCTCCAAAAGCCTCCCGCCAGTGGCGAAGAGGGACCTGGCAACCCTACCCATCAACCTCACAAGGTGTCTGTTGCGGGGAGAGAAAGGGAAGGCAATTGTAAGCCAGTTTGAGTCTCCTTAAAAAGGTAGAGAAAATCAGGTTTAAAAACCAACTCTTCTTATTCCCACTTTCTCTGGCAGATTATTGCACAGAATCAGAGCAATAACAGAGAAAACCCACGACTGGAGTGAAAAATAGCCAACCTGTCTAAAGGAGGAAGGAGCCAGCAAGAACTGATGGGAGGAATATAACTGGTCCTACATTTATAGGAGGAGATTAGGCTCTGCCCCTCCCCAATGTGGGAAGGGAGGGAGAAAGGGTGGTCTTAGTGATTCTGGGGCCCTGGGCAAAAATCCAGGATGCAGCCCCAGAACCACTGCCATCCTGCATCAGGTTTCCCCCTGCCAAGAACAAACAATGGCTGGCCTTCATCCCATATGAGATGAGTGGGAGCCATTGCCTGAGCCATACATGGAGCGGGCACAAGTGGCTGAGCCAACTGCCTGAGCTCTGGATGGGTTGGATGAGAATGGCTGTTGCTATGAGTTCATAGTCCAAGCCCTGGATAGGACAGGCACAAATAGAGGGAACTTGCTCTTTTTCTTCTCTCCACTCCCACTATCAAGTAGGGTTGCCAACTCTGGGTGGGGAAATACCTGGAGATTTTGGGGGTGGAGCCTGGGGAGGGTGAGGTTTGGGGAGGGACGGGACCTCAACAATGCCATGGTCCACCTTCCAAAGCAGCCATTTTCTCCAGGGGAACGGATGTCTGTTATCTGGAGATAATTGAAATAGCGGGAAATCTCCAGGCCTTTCTTGGAGGTAGGCAACCCTACCATCAAGTGATGGTCCCATGGATGATCACTCCATCCAGCATGGCACCCAGGGCACCTACCCCTGTTGCCCATTGGCTAAGATTGCCCCTGGAAAGTAATGAGGGTGGGAGGGATGAAGAGCAGGCCCCTCACTTGTGCAGGGTGCGGGCTGCTGGCTAGTCCCCACCCACCTCACATGAGGTGGGGGTCAGTGGCTCACAGTGGTGGCTCCTGCCACCTTGCATAGGACCACCCTGTAGAAGGTGAGTCTTGCCTTGCTCAGAGCTGGGGTGGCAGTGTGGCCCTGATTTATACACATATTATGTGGACCTAGGATGAGGCCCACTAGATCAGACCAATGCTCCAACTCATTCAACATCTTCTCTTACACAGTTGTCCCCTTAATTGCCTGTTTCTAAACTGAAATGTCCTATACACTAGAAGCTCCTTGATCCATTGATCTTGAGCAGCATATATCTAAAGTGTGAGGGATATAAGGTCTGAAACAAATCTTGCCACTGACAATGTAGCCTTGGGATCCCTGTCACTTAGTAAAAAAGGCATTATGTCAGACACAGAGGCATTAGATTTATATGTTAAAAGGGGAGATATATAACGTGATCGAAGTGCCTCATAAAAGCGGCATTCCAAGAGGGCATGAGCTAATGAATCAATAGAGCCAGAAGGGCAAGGACAGGTCCTGTCTGGGTATGGTATATTAAAAATTCTGCCCTGCATAACCATAGAGGGGTTAGCATTCAGTCTAACTGAACAGAAGGCTCTAGAAAGACGAGGAGTTGTCAAATAATAAGTATAAGCAGGCAAACCACGTGGTGGTGGTATTCCGAAGAACTGGGATGAACAAACGTGGCAAGCATGAAAAGTAGTGCTATTATAATCAAGCTCTTTAATGCACTTTTTAATTTTGGTGGAAGCCCTGATTACAGGGACCTTGTCCACAGAGCACGCAAACTGGCCCAGCAATACTAGCTGGTGAATAATGAGCCTATTCTGACAGCTCAGCTCGTTCAGAGGATTGCTTCCGTGATGCAAGAATATACACAATCTGGGGGCGTACGACTGTTTGGGGAATCTTTGCTCAAAAGATTTCAGTACCTCTGTTGGTCCATAGTAAACTCCAAAAGAAATGTGTTGGTCTTATCTATTTTGTACATGTAGATTGTTCTCCAGATCTATTGAAGATAGGGTTGCCTGGAGATTTTGAGGGAGGAGCCTGAGGAGGGCGGGGTTTGGGGAGGGACTTTAATGGGGTATAATGTTATAGAGTCCACATTCCAAAGCAGCCATTTTCTCCTGGGGAACTGATCTCTGTTGCCTGGAGATCAGTTGTAATAGAGGGAGATCTCCAGCCACCACCTGGAGGCTGGCAATCCTAATTGAAGCAGTTCCAAAAATATTTATTTATTTACTTTATCTATAACCATTCTTTTCCCCCAGTGGGGACTTAAAGGAACTTATAGTATTTTCCCCTCTTCCATTTTATGCTCATATCAAACTTGTGAGGTTTGTAAGGCTGAGAGTATGTGACTGGCCCAAGGTCACCCAGCAAGTAGGGATTAGTCTGACACACTCTATTATACCACACCAGCTCTCTGTTTCCTCATGGCATAGTTCTAAAATATGCATGTTATTTATTCCACAACACAATTAATGCAGATTTTTCACACTAAAGCAATTCCTGACAACGTTAGGCACAATTCAGCCTAAAATTAAGTACCTAAAACACAATTCATTCTGTGGGAGTGAATTCAGCACGTGCCTAGTTGTGTCATTTTAAATCAATGAGATTCAATGGTATACAGCTTTGGCTGGATTGTAGCCTTTGTGAGCTCTAGGTGACAGACAGGTTTGTTGGGTTTCTGTGTCATCATTAACCCTATGAAGGTTGAAAGGTGTGCGTGTGTGGGATAAACCTTCGTATGCATTTGAACTAATAAAACAGCAATAACTTGAACAAATCCTAGCTATGCAGTCTAGGGAGTTTCTCCTTAGTTTTGATAGCTACCAATTCAGTTCCTCTGCTGAGGCCACAGCTTTGCTATGACAGTAAAAGAAATATTATAAAATCCAATAAAGGTTGAAGTGTAACAGGAAGCCTATCGGTAGGATAGACAAGAATACTACAAGACTGGAGATACTTTTAAAATCAGAGAAAGTGCGGGTTAATGGTTAGACAAGGATCTGAGTGACCCAGGTCCAAATATCTACAAGGAAGTTTTATGGGTGACCTGCCTGTCAGATACTCTCAGCCTAACCCACCTCACAGGGTTGTTAGGATAAAATGCAGGACAGGAGAACAATATAAGTCACTTTGGGTCCCCATTGGGGAGAAAGTCAGTGTATGAATAAACATTTTTAAAACACCACCTGAGCTATGGGCTCACTGGGCTGGCTTTCTCTCCCTTCAGTTAAGCTTTCCATCAAGAAAATGGGAATGATCAGCTATTAGAAGGGCAAAAATATTAATGTTTGTGCATTTCACAGCCAAGATCTACAATTCACTTAAGTGAGCATGTTTACATTTAAGTCAATTTAGTGGCATTTGGATCAAGATGTACAATTCAGTGTTTTCTCTTCAGCTATTTGTGGATTAATAATTAATAATGAATTAGAAGATTTTTCTAAAAACACAGGAGAAGTGAATGGTTTGGTGTCCGCTTACGTTGCAGATATTATCAGCCTGTCTCTTCGGCTGATGTCATGGTGTTTTGAATGTCCAGGGCTTGCATCCCTGGTGAACTGGGCCAAACTCAGGCTGGGGTTGTCTATCTGCTAAAAGATAAACTTTACACCACTCCTAGGAATACAATGATTGATCCACTGTCTGGAAAAGCAGTTTAGGCTGGAGGATAAGAGAGAAGGTCATTTGACATCACTCAGGGCAAAGAGAAGACATTGTGGTTTTATGTATTCTTTTTATTAGCAATCATTGGGCTTCTTAGCCCAACTACTATTGCACCTGCACCTCCCCAAAAAGTAGCCATGATCCTCAAAACACTAGGCTTTAATTTCCAGCCTGCTTTTTCAAGTCTGATACTCCGATCTTCAGGATGTAGTATCCAGTCTGCCAAAGCTACTAAAGAGGTTGCTTGATAATAGTTTGAGGTTTGGAACTGCCAACACACCTCTCCTCCCCCCACCCCCCGCAACTTGTATTACTTTGAATCTTACCCTGGGTTAAACTGAAATACAGAATATGTAGAAGTTTGTGATACATTATAGAGTATGTGTGTAGTGGACTAGGTAGTGGACTAGGTAGTGGACTAGGACCAAGAAATATTAGATACGTTTTTGTAATCCTTTGATATAACCATAGGTTTAGTAGATCAATAACATCAACAATAGACATGAATTAACAATTAGTGTTAGAATGAGTTGGTTGAGATAAGAGTTGATGATGGATGCTTGTTTGCATTGTTTTAATGTTACTTGGACACAGATACAATGTCTTTATTATTACCCCTCTTTCCTTTCCCTATCTTTTTTTTCTGTACCCTAATTATAATTTTTTAAAAAAAATATTTTAAAAAAATCCCACACGTATGAAAAAATCTCAGGAAACCAAAATAACAGTTTGCACCTGGACTTTCAGTTGCCTTGTTTCATTTCAGCTGCCCACAGGAGGAAATGGAATTATTCGGCAAATCCCAGTTTGACTGTGTGAGAGAGATTCATAGAGAGCTAGCGACCATTTTTACTGCAATCCAACAAAGCCAGGCATCTCTTAGAGTATATTTGTATTTAAAACATTTTTGGGCCATTTGAGATAGCATTCTTGTTTTCTCCACTGCCCTCTTTAGGTCCTAGTGAGATTTTACATGCATTCTACTAAACATCTGAGGGAAACAAAGGACAAATGTTAAAGTCCTAGAGTATTTATTTGAAATTGATTGCTGTTATGTTATCAGACTTTTCTGTGGATCCAATAGGCAGGGAGGAGGACTATCCTGCATACTTTATATACTTCTTCAACCAGGCATTGTGTATCCTTCCCCTTGTGGTGTCAGTTTAAAGCCCTCCTGATGAACCCAGGCTCACGCCAAACACATTCTTCCCCAACCTTGATAGGTGAAGTCCATCGTGTGCTAGTTGGCCATCTTCCAGAAAACTTAGCCCATGGTCCGAGAATCCAAATAGCTCCACCAGCACCACCAATGGTTCACCTCCATTATCTTCTGTTTCCATCACATTCCTCTTATTTATTTATTACATTTATCATTTAACTTTCTGCCAAAAGGTACCCAAGGTAATGTTCAGTATGCAGTTTTCAGAGCTAGAAAAATTGGAGAACCAGCTTTAGCACAAATTTGTCCTTGTGCTTGATAATTATTGGTCCTGGAATCTTTTCCAGATACCAAGGTTGGAGCTACAATCTTCCTTATGTTGCAATGAATGGAAGTCTATTTTTTTTGCCCAAATAGGCTACCTTTGAGCATGTTCAGGAAGTCCTTTCCGCACCACATCACTGCAATCTCTGGGTACCCAGAGAAGTATGACACACATCTCTGCGGTATCTTATTATCTGTTTTAAAGAAATAACCACAATCATAGTATGGATTTAAGAAAGCTAAACTGATGTTTAGATATTATCAGTTCACCTAAAAAGTCATAAAATATAAGACGTTACAAAGAACAGCCATCTCTTCAGACACGTGGGATTACTCAATATGGGCTGCATTCAGACATCATATCATGTGATTTGACCAAACATGGATTAATTTAATGAATGCACAGAGTCCAATAAATCAGGATTTTAAACAAGTGCTTGTAGATGGCTGATTTAAGCACTGTTTGTAGTTAACGGTAGCTTGCTATGGACACATCAACACACAAACTAATTCACAAACTACAGGTATGATATTGTCGAAGGCTTTCACGGTCAGAGTTCATTGGTTCTTGTAGGTTGTCCGGGCTGTGTAACCGTGGTCTTGGTATTTGCTTTCCTGACGTTTCGCCCGCAGCTGTGGCAGGCATCTTCAGAGGAGTAACACTGAAGGACAGTGTCTCTCAGTGTCAGTTGCGTAGGAAGAGTAATATATAGTCAGAAGGGGGTTGGGTTTGAGCTGAGTCATTGTCCTGCAAAGTATCAAAGGTAATGTGCTAATCATTGTCCTGTAAGTATCAAGATAATGTGCTAATGAGGGTGTGGTATATTAATGTGGAACCATTGTATCCTGAAGTGATCTGTTAACATGTGGAATCCAAGGCTAATCTGCATGGCTATTGTGGACTGTAGTCTTTGTTAGTCTGGAGGTTTTCAGGACAGGAAGCCAAGCCTTATTCTACAGGTATGATGTTTAGCACCACTTCTTGCAGCCACTTGGCGAGAGGGGGCCAGACAGGGTAAATGTCCCTCCTGCTAGGAGGAAGAATAGAAACAAGAAGCAGACAAACTAGGGGTTCTACACAAACTGAGGTTTGCTAACTATGGGCTGGATCCTGCCAAACTTTTCTGTAGGTGTAGGAAAGTCATTTCCCCTGCCTTTCCCCCTGCCCATTTATGTTTTTCACATCTGCACATCAACAAGGCACAGTGCCCAAAAAGCCTTTTAAGGGATTTTTGTGAATTTAGTCAAGTGTTTGTTAGAGCATGCCTACCAGTCACCGTGGGAGTTATAGTTCTGCAAGGGAGGGGGTTACAGACTGCTAATAGAAAATTGTATGTCAACAATTTACAATTCTCAGGTTTTGTTGAAGTTTTGCTCATTAAATATGTATAAAATTAGTTTGTAGTACAGGTAGAGTTGGACTAGAACTTTGCCTGATGCTGTAATGCCTGTTAGTTAACCAACTGACTCAAGGGGAACTGTAATTCCTTTCGGAACTGAGAAGTAAACATCGTTAATTCTAAAATCAGTTCTTCATTCTAGCAAATTAGTGGTGGCTGTCAAATAACCCCATTTTCTCCCCTCTTATTTATGAAAGATTCCAGACAAAGTCTAAAAGTATTTTTAAGAATGTGGCATATAAATATTTTAAATAAATAACTAGATAAAAAAAACATTAATTCTGTGACTTGTCAGATTCCAGTCAGGAAGAATGTTTTAGTGCACCAGAATTGTGATTTTACTGGTGAAATGCTGCCCCTCTGACTCTCTCTCCCTATATTATACAATTTTACATGTTTCAAACAAAATGGAAAAAATCATTCATATGACAATTAGAATGATTTATTGACTACCTTTGACTATTCTAGTGCATTACAAAGATAAAACAGAATATAAACCCAGTATGGGGGTGGGGTACAATATCAGAACAAATTCAGAACATCCTGAACCCATAATAGCACATTATTGGAGCTGCTAATGGGCTTTCTAAAAACCTATTGGAGCTGCTAATGGGATCTTTGTAAAAACCTTAAAAGGTTTGCAGAAAAATTTGAAATATAATCAAAAATAAATTGGGGTTGTTTTTTTAAAAACAACAAAAATAATAAAAGAAGAGCCTGTAGCTTTAACAAATGGATGTCCTCAGTGGCAGTTGCTAGGCAACCACAGAATTCCAGGCTGGGTTTCAGTGAGCAAAAGTCAGGGGCAGACCCTTTCCAGGCATTTGAGGGAGGACTCAATGGGGTCAGACCTGCCTGGGTAACCTCTGGGTAACTTGATATCACCTGATTTGCATGACTTATCCAGGCCTTGCTGC
Organism: Euleptes europaea; assembly: GCF_029931775.1. Lineage (NCBI taxonomy): Eukaryota > Metazoa > Chordata > Lepidosauria > Squamata > Sphaerodactylidae > Euleptes > Euleptes europaea. The sequence continues at coordinate 59,362,817 of NC_079316.1, read as the reverse complement.
TTCCTACTGTTCAACAGCAGCCACAGTATGAAAACCAGTGTGGTGCAGTTTCAGAGTAGGGTCTCAGATTTGAATTTTCATCTTCCTGTCAAAGCTCACTGGGTGATTTTAGGTAAGTATGTACTTTCAGCCTAACCTACCCCACAGGGTTGTTGTGAGGATTAAAAGGGAAGAGAGGAGAATAAGTAAGTTGCTTTGGTCCCCACTGTGGAGAAAGGTGGGGTATAAATGAAGTAAATTAATATAGCTGAAGAGGGGAGGCAAATAAAAGGTGGGTTGGTGAATAGCTGAGAAGGAGAGAATAAAACAGGGAAAGGGGAGAGGATATGGGGGTTGCCAGGAGGAGGGAATGAGGAAATAGTGTGAGGAGAGGGATGCAGGGGAAAGTGAGGTGCCCCCTCACAAGTTCTACCAAGCAAGTAGGCCTGGCCCAGTGGCTACCACCACACAACAAGGCCATAGTTTTCCTAGGCTAAGGCTGTTGGGGGGAAGAAAGCTGAAGACAGACGTGGAGATAAATGTAGGTTGCCTGCTGGATGGGAAGGAGAGAAGGAAGCAGGAAAAGAGGAGAAGCTGGGGGGCTTTCACAAAAAGGGAAATAGTGGGAGAGGGGTTAATGAGATGCATCCCACAATTCCTTGCAGGTCCCCACATGTGCATACACTAATACTGAAGCTTTAAAAACAGTCTAGAGAGACAGCATGATGTAGTGGTTAGAATGTCAGACTAGGATCTGGGAGGTCTATGTTTGAATCCCAATTCTGCCATGGAAGCTTGCTGGGTGACCTTGGGCTGATCCCCCTCTTTTAGCCTAACCTACTTCACAAGGTTGTTGTTGTAAAAATGGAGGGTAAAATGGAGGAAAGAAGAATTATGTTGTAAGCTGTTTTGGGTTCCCAGTGGGCAGAAAGTGGGGTATAAATAAACAAATCTGGCCATGTAGGAACTGTAATTAGCCATCTCATAGACAATCAGGACAAGCTCGTTTAAACCTACTTAGCCACAAATTGGCAATGGTTTATCCTTTATAGCAGTATTAAATGATTTTTAGGCATTGCTCAAATGATAATAAGAATAAATAACACTAATAACACTTGCGCATGTCTAGTTCTTTGCTGATTAGAGCGCTCAGTTCCTTGCCTGCTTCTGGGCTGGTAATTTGAGGGAAATCTTCCCTCGCAGCTGCTCTGCTTGTCCCGGCAACTGCAGAACTGGGAGCTTTGATGGGGCTCAGGTGTGTTTTAACCACCTTCTTGTCAGCCTCTGCTCACAGCAAGTCTAAAGGGCAAAGTGTAAAAGATGCTGTCAGCGCAGTACTCATCATCGCAGATACAGCACTGGTCATAAGAGCTCTAGGTTTCAACCTGCAGGGAGGAAATGAAACCTTTGCTCAATTATAGGCCACAGAACGTGGCAACATTTTCCAGCCAGGAGCTACTTCCCATTGGAAAATGGTTTCTCATTCTAATTCAAAGGCAGAAGAAACTATTTAAAAGTACCCAGACTGGTGAGGTATTAAAAGGGGTCTGAAGGAAGGGGTTAATTTTTGCTCAATTTTTTTTAAAAAAACTAATGTTCTATTTATGATATATCCCCCTTGTGTGGTTTGATCCTGTACCTAATTATTGGAACACTGTGTACCCAGAATTGATTTTATTTATACCCCCCTTGCTTCCACCCTAGAATTCAAGGCAGCTTCTATAAGATTTCCAGGTCTAACATCTAACTTTAGCTAGGTTGCTGAGCATGTGTCTGCCAACTATATCATACTAGAAACATACTTAGAGACTATCCCCATAAACATTTCTGTGCTGATGAAGGATTAGACTCCCACATTTAGCTCGAAGTGGAATGGAAATTAGGGTTCCAGGTGGTTCTGAACATGATGTCATATTCCTGATAAAATCCTCCCCCATGATTAAGATCCTGCTACATTGTTACTCATTCATTAAGTCTCATTCTATAGAAGTTCTACTTCTTCTTGCCAATTCCCCTTTCCCCTTTGTTTTCTGGATACATCTGGATTCTCCATTAAAAAGGGAATGAACAAGCAATAGCAATCCCAAGACCAAACAGTATAGAAGCAGGAGCTAAGAAAGCATCAAAGTATGATTCAGTGAAAGGAGAAATGATGTTGAGTGCTACTCAGCCATGCAAATGCTTGGAAAGTCTAGTTGAGTTTTCTGTTAAGGAGACCTAAATAACTCATGGCTTACCAAGCCAAATGCAGCAGAAGACAACTTGTTTATTGAACCCGGCACCTTCTAAATACGAAACATGTGCTCTACCACTGAATTATATCCCTATAAGTCTCAGCAGACTGAAGGGAACTCAGATGAGATTGTAGGTGCACTGATTAAAGGCTAGTTTTTTCTGGCCAAATTCTGTACCTTTTATTAGCCTGTTTGCATGTTGTCTCTTGTTAGTGTCTGAACCAACAAGGGGTCATAATTATACATCATCCTAAATATATAATTATAACTTCTTGCCAACTACACATTTATACATCTGTGTGTGTACACCAGCACAGATGTACATATACATGTTTTAGTTCTCATATGACAATTTTTTAGTTATGGGTTTAAATTCTGGGCTCTTAAAATGTGTTGATTTAAACTAGTTTTTGAAACTTATCTTTTGCCTCCTTTAAAAACACTGCACAAAACTACCTCTGGTCTGAACAATAAAAGGAAATGAAATCATTTATCACACAAGATATAATTTTATAAGACACATGTTTATGTTTTGATTGGATTTAATATTAATAAAACTATCACATGCACATATGGCAAATAATGTACCACATGGTGAAGGAATTGATTTCCATCAATGGCCCCTGCCCGGCATGCTGCATTCATATGAACAGAAGGTCTCCTGACCCTCAGCACTGGGGGGCAGGGTGGGGAGTGGAGATGAGGGACTAGGATTGGAAAGGGCTGGGAAATCCAAGTTATATATATATTTACTTCAACACACCCTTTCATATTTCAGTGTGATACCAGGCTATTGAAAATGAATAAATGCCGGAGCACCAAACAAAGGGCGAAGGTGATGTGATGTTAATATTTTCCATTCTAACATCAGATAGAAAATTAATCTACTTGTGCAAAGCAGTTTAGCTCAGTTCAAGGATCCCATAGGCTGATTCCATTTGTTGGTATTTTCAGTCCATCTTCAACTGGTGGGCTTTCCTGGTTTACAAATGGGTTGCGCTGTGAAGCCCCTGGAACTAATTTAGCTTAAATCCAAAATCTTTGGGGGTTTGAGGATGATGACTTTAGCCACAAAAATCTATTGCTATTAGTCATATTCTTTTGTTTGAATGTCTAAGTTCATGTTTCATGACATAACCATTTCCCTGCAGACCTACATGGCTATTTTTCTGAAGTTGAAAGATTTCAAACAGTTTAAAAATGCATGAGAAAAATTCCAGGAACTGGAATTTCAATAGATCTTAATTAAGTAGAAAGTGACATTAGCAAATAAGTACTTAAGCAATTTGAGACACTCAGATTTACCTGAATAAACAGGAGCCTTGTGGTATTTTAAAGACGCACAAGCTTTTATTCTAGCATAAGCTTTTGTGGACTTGTGTCCATTTCATCAGATGCATGTAATGAGTCCTCACTAGGCAGACTTATAAATATAAAGTTATCTAAAAAATAAACAGCAGGATAAAGTAGCCATGAGAAGTAAGAAATACAGGGTGAAACATAATTATGTAAAATTCAAATGCATTCAATAAAAGCAGAGACTATTCACAGTTCGCAATAAAAATAATTAGTGATAACGCAGTCTTCCTAACTTTGCTAAGCTGCTTAATACCTTTAAGTGATGGAGGAATCCCAGGACCTCACTAAGTCCTTGGGAGATGATATCTTTGAGATGACCCAAGAATCCTGTTTATTTTTTTCTACACTAGCCAAGCAGTGCCGGCCTCATAAGAGCTACGCCCTTCAGTAGATTTAGACTGGTGTGACTTGTTTAGGATTGTTCTGTAACACAGCTACTCCTCCTCTTGACTTATTAGACATAGCCTAGTAGCTGTGAATGGGAAAAGAGACCTGTTCCACCAGAGCCTCCGCTCATGCATGCATTTGTCATAAGGTTGGCATTATATTAGTGTTAGGATGTCCAGCAGCACTATCACTGATCACCTATCACTGAGGTATATGGGCCTTTTATGCATAGTTGTTTCCCTCGCAGTTACCCCTCTGACGACTTTGGCTCTTTGTTTTAATTATGCATGAATCAGTCCTGTGTAATGTACTGCAATACTGCTGACAATATTCATTCTTGTATTTTTATAACGCTGGTCAAATGACCGTAATAAATCGAATTGAATTGATCACCTTTGTGGCTTTTCATGCCTTCCATCTCACACTATTCTCCTGCTCGTCAGGTGGCTGTAGGCTTGATCTGTGTAGTGTCAAAAAAAGTGCCAGCAAACGTTTCAAAAGCAATTGAGCATCGAGTGTATTTTGAACATACCCAAAGAATCAAACTGCCATTTTTGCACTTGTTTTTTGTTTTTGTTTTTTTACAGAGGCAACACAATAATAATAATAATAATTTTTTGTTTGGTCCCATGGCTTCTTCTTTCATTTTAAAACAGGCAACTAAGATTTGGTTAAGGGAGAAGTGGATTGGCAAGTGAATATAATGAAAGGTTCGTAGACATGATTATACACTTGCCTACGATGTGTAAGTAATATTATGTTACAAAATAATGGAAGAGAAGGTAGCACTTTAAACCTGGCAATTATTTTGTTAACAATACATCAGAGAGCCACAGTGGAGTGGTGGAACTTTTAAGGCAAGGGACATGGGATTGTAAAATGTCTGGGCCTCAGGAATTTTCAGTTGAGTAATTCAGATAGGCACCAGTTGCAGTATTGCAGTACATTACACAGGACTGATTCACATGTGCATTATACATTGCTCAACATCTCATCTTTTAGTAGCTCATGCGAAGCTGCCATTCAGACCATGGCCTTTTATGCATGACTGTTTCCCTCGTGGTCACCCCTCTGATGACTTTGGGTCTTTGTTTTGATTATGCGTGCTGCTTTAGACCATCAGAGATCACCTCGCTCTCCCATTGTTTTGCCTGGGTTTCCAGGGACCATTTTATCACAAATTTGAAAACCCAGGCAAAACGTGGGGAAACGCAGGGGGAAAGGGAGGCGACTTCTGACAGTCAGAAACAGCATGCATAATTAAGACAAAGACCCAAAGTCGTCAGAGGGGTAACTGCGAGGGAAACAACTATGCATAAAGGGCCCATATACCTCAGCATTGCCTCCTCTGGCTGGCAGGGAAAAATCCAAGTTCTCAGGGAAAGATCTTTTCCAACCAACAGTGGAACCATCTGCATGGGACACTGGTGTTCTACTACTGAGCAACAGACTCCACCACTAACTCACAGCTGAATGTTTGCATTGCCTTTCTGGCAAAACTTTTCTTGAGAGGCTGTTAGGGGATAATCTTCGATCTGCAATTACTGGTACATGTGTGTAAGTAATGAATAACATTTCAGTCATTAAGTGCTGAACATGCCCATATGGACTGACCTTAATTAGACGGGGAAGTTAGATGGGGAAAACAACACAGAGGAAAGGAACGGATCTGCTTTTCAGCAACTAGGCCTTGATATTAGTTTCCCCCCCCCCCCATAGATGCTTTGAACTTAAATAAAAACACCTGCAGGAAATCTTGACTATAGATCTCCAGTGGTGTATTTAGTTGCCTCTCAGATAGCCTATCTAATCTAAACTCCTATGATCTTAAAATAATGCAACAACACATCTTGACAGAGGATGAGAATATGGTACATATACAGGCTTACCAGGTGGCATGGCTCCATCGGCAAGAGCCTTTCTGCATCGCACAGTGTGCGCACACACCTGGCGCGATGCGCCTACGTCATTTCCGGGTTTACCCAGAAGCGACATGGACGCTCGATCAGTCTCTGCCGAAACTCTATGGTTTCCATAGAGTTTCCGCGGAGGTTGCTAGAGCGTCTGCGTCGCATCCGGGTAAACCTGGAAGTGACAGGGGCGCATGCACGAGTTGCCCACTGGCCCTCAGCTGGCCAGCGGGCAGCCTAGTGGATTGCCAGGATTTTACCCACCACCACCAGGCACTTGGCAACCCTATACATATGGAGAGATGTATACACAAAGTTCCAGGGAGCAAGAGGATCCTGACTAAGGTTGCCAGCTCCGGGTAGGGAATTACCGGGAGATTTTGGTGGTGGAGTCTGAGGACGGCAGGGTTTGGAGAGGGGATGGACTTCAATGCCATAGAGTCCAATGGCCAAAGCGGCCATTTTCTCCAGAGGAACTGATCTGTATCACCTGGAGATCAGTTGTAATAGCGGGAGATCGCCAGCCACCACCTGGAGGTTGGCAACCCTAATCCTGACATAGCTAGAATCTATATCCCCACATCAGCTACAATTTGGCATGGTATTTCAACCATTACAGACTCCAGAAATTACAAGAAATCCCTGGTTTAAGTCACTGATATGCAAGGAAAAACAGGAGGGGTGGGGAGAAAGAGATGAAATTTGAGGAGAGAATTTTAAGATTCAGGAGAACCTGAACCTGAACAGGAACTCGCCTTTGTGAATCTCTGCTGTGGCTGGATACGTATCAGAAATTGGCACACAAGTTGTTTATGCTCAGGGGTTTCCACGTGCTCACCTCCAGAGCAGATAAACAGTCAACGATAGTACAGTGAAAGGAAACAGAATAAGTTCAGAAAGGAGGAGGGCTGAATTCAAAAATGTTGCAAAAATACTAGTCCAACTTGTTACTTCCAAATATCTAACTTATTGGAAACAACCCTTCTGGTCTTCTGTTCACCCAAGCTGGATGGCACTCTTCATTGCTGAAACTAATTTTTAACACTTGTGAATCACTTTACCACAAAAAGTACTTGAGGTGAAGCATAGTAAATATCAAAATGGCCACACCATTAACTAGGATAGAAATAAAATCTCAGTTTTTGATGATTAGTCTCCAGAGAAACTTCAAACAACTAGGATTTATTTCCTCAGATAACGACACAATAAAATGACTTTAGAGCATTGTGGTTGGTCCTAACTCTGGCTCACCGAAGAGTACCACTCTGTATGTGCAGATTTCTAAACAGCAACCACAATGTGGGCCTGGAAGGGGCTTTTACAAAGTATGTCTGTGTGTTGGGGAGGAGGGAAGACAGCAGAAGTAGTTGAGTGGAACCTGCCCTTTGTCACTCTGACATCTGCTATTAGGTGGTTATGTCTTTGTTCCGGATAGAAATGGCATCAATGGCCCTGTGCACCACATTTTTAACTTACTAATTGGGTATTAATACAATATGGCTAGCAGCTGTAATGTGGTAGCTAGCTATAACCCATGTTCTTCAGGAGTCCTTGGTGGAAACCAGTTTAGAAACAAAACACAGAGAGACTGAAAGGTTCACAAAAGCAATACTTTTTTGTTACGTCTGAACATATTTCAAGGCAAAGACACTTCCTCAGGAGCACCTGAACATATTTCTTAGAAGCTATTATCTTAGCGTGCCACTCCCGTTAAGAAAAGCTTTCAGTTGCCTCTAAGAAAAACTTTTAAATGCACTGAGACACAACAGCAACAGTTTTTGTGTCCTTGTGATTCCTTTTTCAGTGCAATCCTATGAAGAGCTACTGTGGTCTAAACTAATGAACTTGGCGTGGAGTAATTCTGTATAGGATCACTCTGCTAATTTCTGGATTAGTGCCTCTTCCACTCCTTTTTTTTTTTTTTTACTACTAACCAGTTTCTCCATCCCCATAAGAAATTGAAGGCCATTAATAAGAATAGTCTGAAACTGACTGAATTCTCCACAGACACCTTGTCCTGTATTATGGCAGTTGGCATTGGAAATTCTAGATCCTCTCTCACCTGAGCTCCATTGTGTGAGACATTAACATGCATGCCATGCAGAAGGCAGGCCCAGGAAACTCCTTGGCATTATTTATTTATTGTGAGGAAAATGAAAAAGGCGATGTAAATGTAGGCTGTTAAAAACACGCACACACAAGTCCAATGGGAAAGAGGTGTTGAGAGAAGACAGACAGCTTCATAAGAGGTCCCAGAGAAACTCTGCTCCTGTTGACTACAAGGTAGAACTGCCCTTTGAACCTAGGCATTAAAATCTTCCTCTGTCTGATGCCTATCACACCGCTTTACATCATTTGTGTAAGAAAAATGTATCTTCACTTGGCTCTGAGTTTCCCCTACTAATGAGAGTCCTCTCCCCCCCACCACACTGATATTTTCTGGATATTAAGGCTGCACTTTGTGGTGAGGTTCAAGCAGACAAGACACTCTCTCTCCAAATGTGGCGGGGTGCCATCTGCTGCTTTAGAGAGATGCCCCCCTCTCCAACTCACATGCAGGGCCCTGATTTTTCTAGAGATATGTTTACTGACTGTCAATTAACAGGCCTCAATATACACCAAAGGAAAAGTAAGCTGTCCCATGACAATAATGGTTTCCCTGCTCCTAGATATTGTCGCCAACGTGTTCGCTGTGAAACTTGAGCCTTATAAGATCTCTGACCTTAACAGAATTGAACCCTCTTGGTGCTTTCGATGACCCCCCCTTCCCCTCCTTGCTGATGTTAATGAAAAGCAGCATTGTGATCATTTTACGCTGCAAGAAGGCTACAGTGATCTCATAGGTCTGGGTGAAAGGGACTATCGTTACTCAGCACCGTTGGAGTGATCTCATTTCAGAGCCAGGCCTAGGCAAACAGAGCCCATCTGCAGAAGCTTGCAAATGGGATGTTGTGCCATGTCTGGGTATGCACTGCTGGCTTTTTCCTAATTGGTGTGAAGTTTCAGGAGTCTCTTTGGAGATGCTTTTGCTGAAAATTAGGGGAACCAAGATGCTTTTGAACTTGGTGGATGAAGGAATGGGATGCCGTCAGCTCAAGTTATCCTCTGCCCAACAGAATTGTGGTTTGGGTATACTCAGTTCAAAGTTTCCATCTGTTGTATTAGGAAAGTGAAGACAACAAAAGATTATTGTAAAAATTAATGGGAGTTGGGCAAATATTTTTAAAGCATCATTCGTCCATCTGATTGGGAAATAATAATGTTATCTCAAACCTGTCCCTCTTTTCATGAACATATAATGCCAGATTCTGTTAGTTCGTTAAGTGTTCTTTGATTTAGGATCGACACTTTAGCCAGTTCAACTTGGAAATATTATACTATATGCAAAGCAAGACCACTCTGTATGTACAAGATCTTTGCACTAGTGTTCCAACTCTGGGCTGGGGACCTCCTGGAGATTTGGGGGCAGAGCCTGGGGAGAGCTGGGTTTGGGGAGGGGAGGGACCTCAGTGGGCCATTTCCTCCAGGGAACTGTTGTATGGAGATCAGTTGTAATTCTGGCAGATCTCCAGGCCTCACCTGGAGGTTGGTAACCCCAGCCCAAAACTGCCTCTTGGCACCTGTTAACTGCTTCTGCAGAGCAGCAGCCTCCCAGCACCATACCATACTCTGAAAACTATCTTCGTGGTAGGACTGAAACCACCGCAGAAGAGTACCTGCTAGTGTCAGCTCGGACAGGTGGTCCAGAAGGATACCATAATTGATGGTATCAAAAGCCACTGAGAGATCCAGGAGAATTAAAAGGGTTGCACTGCCCATGTCCATCTCCTGGTGCAGGTCCATCTCCAGGGCAACCAAGGACATTTCAGTCCCCTGAAACAAGATTGGAATGGAACCAAACAATCTGCTTCTTTTAGGAATCCCTGGAGTTGTCTAGCCACCAAGTTCAATCTCGTTGCTCAAGAATGGTACATTTGAGATTGGGTGGTAGTTATTCAACACTCCTGGTTCAGGGTAGGTTTCTGGCTACTCCGCCCACTTCAAGGCAGGGACGACTACCCCCTCTCTCAGGGAGGCATTTACTCTCTCCTGGACGCAATCTTCCAGCCCCCCCCCCCAGATTTAAGCAGCAAGGAGGGGCAATGGTAACACACCGTATCATGGTTGTATCTCTGGACATCAGCCTTATTGCCCTTCCCCTGTTCCCTCTCAGCCCTGTCTCCGTTTATTTATAGGTGTTTTACTATAATTATTATACTAATCTGCTTGTGGTTCTCTTGCTTATCTTCTTGCTGTATTGTTCTTCTCATTTATGTATTGTTTTGTACAATTCTAATAAATTGTTTTTAAAAGTAAATTAACATAAGTAAATGAGCCATAGTTCATTTCCCCCCCTCTGGGAATCTTTGAATTTAAAAACTCTCCTTTTGCATGTATTTTTAACCCAGGAAATGTTACATTTTCCACACGGCTGTAGCTTCTGCAGACACCCCACACTCTTTATTGAGGATCATTTGTTGGAGTGGAATCCAGGCTCATTCAAACATGAACAGAGAGTCCTTAGCAAGTAAGCAATTGTTGACATTGGCCTTCAAGATGTAAAAGGGAGACATGGAAAGCTTCATGGGCAAACCCCATATCAGTATGTTCTGTATTTCTCATCAATTCCAGAGCTCTTTAAGAACACACTAAAGAGGAGTTAAGGATTCAACTATTGTTGTTGTTGCAGAATGGTCCTCTCATACATTCTTCCATTCCATCAGAGGGGATGTGGAATTTACCAAGTTGGCCTAGGTCCAAGGATGGTTCTGCAAGACAGGTTTTCCTGCAGTTTCCCTGCCCCTAACCCCAGACTGCAGTCATCCAGACTACTCATCAGAACATCATGGGGAACCATGTCAAAAGCCTTACTGAAATCCAGGAAAAAAACATTGACAGCATTCCCATGATCCAGTAAGCCCATCACTCGATCAAAGAAGAAAATGAGGTTGGTCTGGCAGGACCTGCTAGGAACAAATCCGTGCTGACTTCCCCAGGTACCAAGTTGTCCTTCAGATGCTTGCGGATTGACCCCTTTAAAATCTGCTGTAATATCTTCCCTTGGACAGAAGTCAGACTGACTGGCCTGTAGTTTCCTGGGTCATCTTTCTTCCCTTTTTGAAGATTGGAATAACATTTGTCCTTCTCCAGTCTTGTGGCCCAACTCCCATCCTCCAAGAGGTCCTGAAGATGATGGACAAAGGCTCTGCAAGCTCTCTAGAGAGCTTTTTGAGCACTCTTGGGTGCACACCATCTGGCCCAGGGGATTTGTACTTATCCAAGAAAAGCCAGGTGCCTCTCAATAACCTCTCTGTCCATGTCAACCAGCAGCCTGGATGCCATGCCTTGCCTACTACCATCTCTAGATGGGCTTGTTCTCTTCTTCAGGGAAATAACTGAGGCAAAATAGGCACCGAGCCTTTCTGCTTTCTCTCTGTCCTGTCAAGAGTTTCTCCATTTACATCCAACAGTGGGCCTATGGCCCCTTTTGTCTTGTGTTTGCTCCTCACATATCTGAAGAAGCTTTCCTTGTTGTAGTGAGCCTCCCTGGCCAGCCTCAGCTCACTCTGAGCATTGGCCTCCGATGGCTGACCCACAGTGCCTAGTCTTCTTTAGAGGTATGTCCTTTCCTCCATTTCTTAAACATTTCCATTTTTTCTTCCTTAGGTCATCATGGAGTTCTCTGTTCCTTCACACTGGCTTCTTGGATCCCCTACCAATGTTTCCATCTTTCTGGAATAGTGATGGCTTGAGCTTGCAAGAGCTCTTGTTTTAGGCGAGCCCACCCTTCACTTGCTCCTTTGCATTCCAGCATTCTTGACCATGCCTCTGGGTTCATTAAAGTCTGTCCTACTAAAATCTAGCATACACATCTAGCTATAAACTTCTTTGCCCCCACCCACAGCAAAAGGAATTCTAGGAGGACGTGGGCACTCACCTGTAAGGTCCCCACCACCTTCACCCTCCAGCATTTGCAAAAGGAAGTTGTTGGCCAGGCAGTTCAGGAAGTTGCAGGAAGTGCATGCTTAGCAGAGTTTGTCTCCCAGCACACATCAAAGAAGTTGAAGTCACCCATAACTACAAAGTCATGTTGCTTGGATACACTGTCAAGCTGCTCAAAAAGGGTCGTATCCACCTCTCCACCCTGGTCAGGCAGTGTAACAAGGGTCCTTTGCCCCCTATTTCAAGGGGCAGTCCCAAATAAATGTGAGCAAGCTTACCAGAAACTGGAAATGAAGTTAGGTGCTGATAGCAGCATACACTCCTTTGATCTCTTTGCCCACATTGCTTCTTTCTCTGCTAATATTTGCAAGTATGTATGGCAGACAGACAAGGAAAAACCAAAGTCCCCTCTCCCAACCATATAGCAACAAAGGGCCTGGCATCAAAGGAAATATGCTTGACTTGGTGTTGGATTGTGATCTACCGTTTGCTTGGTCCAAGGATAGAAAACTTAGCTGGCAGGCCTTTTGGACAGACTTCCCATCAAAATTGCTTCCTGAAACTTAACCACTATCTTTTTCTTTCAGGAGTAGCAAAAAAAAGTATGTTTGTTCCAGATAGGTTGCTCAAAATGGGTACATGTGAGGATCTTTGAGCTGGCTTGTTATCTTATTTTCAGTACCAAGAAATAAAAAATTAATGAGTATTTTTTTTTAAAGTGGCTGTCAGAAATTGCATCATACCTATACCTCCTAAGTCCTAGTGCTGAGTCAAGAAAAGAATCTAAATAAATATATGTCAATATACAGCAAATTCAACAGCCAGAATAACACACATTAAGCATAATTCTCTTAATTTGCAAAATTAAGAAGGTGGAGATTCTGCTTGCACAATCTGTCTTCCTTTGTTTCAGAATTTGGCTTCTTTTCATGAAAAGATTCTATTGACTAAAGAAACACTGAAAAAATCCAGCTGGAGTCGAGCAAAGTCCTTGCTCAGCAAAGTCCAACTGCATTTGTGTGCCAAAACATATGTTACTGCAGGAATCCAAGATCTAGGTCAGAGATTCAAGTTTCAAAACATGTTTCCAAAGTGAGAGAGAAAATCCATCAAGCAATGCCCAGAAAAAAAAAAAGGAAAAACCCAGCATCAGGGTAAACATTGCTGGAACTTCTCTGATTTCACTGCAATTACGTTACGATTACCAGATAAAATGGAGAACCAGAATCCACTTGAGAAGGCCGGCTACTGCTTGAGGCAACTATTTGAATAATAATAATAACAACAATAACAACAACAAATGGCTGCTTCTAAAGTCTAGCAGATTTTGACCAACCCCAAAAGAGGCAGCGGGAAAAGTAAATGAAGTCAGGTTGGCCTCGAGAGATAGACTTGCACGTTAGCCACTAAACTGTTTGGCCAAGAAGCAATTTGAGTGAAAAGCTTTTGTGGCTTTGCCAGCAGCCCGTTCAGGCCCTAATTGCTTTTATTATTATTTTTCTACCACTGATAGCCATTTTCACACATTTATAAAAAAGAGCTTTCTCCCTCCCCGCCTCCCATCCTTTTTGGTCCGAAGGGAGAGAAATATGCATGATTATAATAACAACACGAATACCTATCTTGGATCAAAAAGTTTTTTCCCCTCAAATAACTTTACAGAGCTGTGCAAATTGCTGGCACATCTTTTCACTAATCTAAATTATAGCACTGCCCTCAGAGCTGGCACATGCTTATTGGGAAGCTAGGATGCATTGAAACATAGGATTGTTTTTGTTGGGTCACTGCTGGTTCATAGGGCAGTTATACTGGCTTTAAATGATGTCCAGGATTCATTCACAATTAAAAAGCGCTACAAAATCATCTGAACCATCTCTTAAGGTGCTTCTGAGCAAAACCCTAAGATCGAATGCGTCAAACATTTCAGATGGTGACTCTGTAAGGGGTTGGGGAACTTAGCACTTTTGTCTAAGGGCCAACGTAGATGTGACATTTTGAAATGAATTTTAACAACTCTCATTCTCCTCAGATGGTAGCTTTGGGAGTTAATTTCCCAAGAGCTGGAGTAGCCCAGTTTGGATCAGGACCATGGTGTGTGGGGAAAGGGGGCTTCAGCCTTCCCCCACTCCATTTTCCCCATTAAAAGTACCCCTAGTGTATTTGGCTCATGGGGAAGGGGCTGCACATGAAATGAGGGCTGCGCATACAGCCACCAAACGGGATAAACAATGTTCCCAGGCTCAGTTGGGTCAAGAAAATGGCACAGGGGGAAGATTAAGGCCCCTTCTCTCCCCATGCCATGGGAGCCTTGACACAACTTGTTAAAAAAGGTCACATCTAGTTTGGCCCTAGGAAAATAGGTCTTATGTGCAGTGATAGTTTTGTGACAGGTGTAGAAGTACTTAAACAGCATTCATTCATTGGTTCCTAACTCATGAAGAATAACTCATGTACATCTTATGTGAAGCTTTTAAAGTTAGAGATGTCATTGGAGGTGCTCACAAAGCAGACTGGAATGATGGGCCAAAAATTGGTCCTTCACACATACAACTGGCTGGCTAGCTGTGTGGTCGGAATCTACATAAAGTACCACTGAATATAATGGTTTATGTAATTTCAAAAATGTGATTTCCAACAAATGATTCGAGTTATGCAACAAAACAATCTATACACGTTTACAAGGTTTCGCGAATTTTATCCTTGTTTCGCTAATTGCATTAGCTTCATCAGAAGTCTGTTGCTGCTGTACAGGAAAATCTTGACTTTCTGATTTTGCTCCTGTTGCTTTAAAACAGAATTTTCAACAAAAATTACATACATGAAAACATTAATCCCTTAAAACTTAACATCAGTTATTGCATAGATTGTTTTGTTGCAACTTTTGTGGATTGTTTTGTTGCTTAACTTGAATCATTTATTGGAAATCACGTTTTTGAAATTACATAAACCGTTATATTCAGTGTATCAGTGGTACTTTATGTATATGTGTGTTCCTGGTACCACTCCCCTTTTGTATACTTTGTATACTAACATTGTATACTAACAGCCCATTGCTGAGCTTTCGATGGCCGGGGACGGTGGGGAAGAGGCGCCTCCTAAGCCATTCCACGGCTCCTGAAAGCTCGAAAAAAGCCTTTTAAAGGCTTTTTTCTTTTAAAATGGGGCTTTCCACCCCATTGAGAATAGCGAGGCTGTGCCTGCTAAAAAGCAGGTGTAGCCTCGCTCTTCTCTCCGCCAGTGTACCTGGGGCGAAAGGGGACAGGAGGCTGCCTACCAAGTGCCCCGCCCCCAGAATGCCTCAGGAATGCCCCCTGGGACGCCCCCCGGAACGCCAGTGCGGGACTTTATGCCTTTGGGATGCCGGAGGAAGGCCCCGTCGGCATTCTGGGGTGGTGTAAGTAGCCCGGCTGTGTAAGTAGCCCTGACGCCGGTGTGGGGGGTCCCAATGCCGGCACCACCCCTTCCTAGCCTCCTGAGGACATTTGTCCTCAGAAGTCAGGAATGCGCTGTTAGTGTGGTAGGAATCAGGCATGCACAAGCTTTTCATATGGCTGTCTCACCCCAACAATATGGCTGTGGAACTAGACGCAAAATCAGGAACTTTGGCTTTTGTGCTTCCTCTAAGGGAGATACAAAATAAGGCCAAGTCTGATGGTGCAAAATAGGTAAAAATGTATTTTATTACTCAGATAAAATTTATTACTCAGATAAAATTCCCTTGCAGTGCTGCACTGCAAGGCTCTCCTGAAGAAACTTCATGGGTGAAATGCGCTGGGAATTTTATCTGAGTAATAAAATATATTTTTACCTATTTTGCACCATCAGACTTGGCCTTATTTATTTTTTTATCTCCAGTGACTGGTGCAGCCTTTTTATTTTACCTTGCTTCCTGTAACGGATCTGTGTTTGACCAGCAACAACCTCTCATTGGAGTATAAATAATATAATCACAGAAACGTCCTCTTATAGATGCATGCCAAAGACCTTTAACTTCTAATAGCCAGTCGTTACCTTGTCTTTAGTCTGCCCTATGTCCTCTTTCCATCTCTTGGATGGCTTACAGTCCCACAGCAGTTTCTTTTTCTTTTAACTCCACTCTATGGGTGATCTTCATGATTTTGGGCCTAGGGCAAAAGTTCAGGATGGGACCCCAGAATTTATGCCACCCTATCACTGGCTTCCCTCTTCTGGGGCCACACAAGAGGTGGCCCTTGCACCACGTGAAGTGGGCAAGAGACACTGCTGCCACCAAAAGCCAGCTGAGAGGCAGCTGGTTAAGACCGGTGGTTTGGAGCGGTGGACTCTGACCTGGAGAACTGGGTTTGATTCCCCACTCCTCCACATGAGTGGCAGAGGCTAATCTGGTGGACTGGATTTGTTTACCTTCTCCTACACACAAAGCCAGCTGGGTGACCTTGGGCGAGTCTCACACTCTCAGCCCCACCTAACTCACAGGATGTCTGTTGTGGGGAGGCGAAGGGAAAGTGATTGGAAGCCGGTTTGAGTCTCCCTTAAGTGGCAACGAAAGATGGCATATAAAAACCAACTCTTCTTCTTCTGCCTGAACCCCAGGGGCAAGTGTAAGCAGCCTCAGTAGCCTGCTCTATTCCCCTCTCCTTTTGGGCCAGGGCTGTACATGGTTGGGCCTCCCCCCAGTGCAACGCCTGGTAAACTGCCCCTGTTGCCCATTAGCTAAGACCACCCCTTCATGTCACTTAAGTGCTTTTTACTGGATTAAAAAAAATTGATCATAGGTATTGCTACTGGATTTTTAAAAGCTGGTAAAAGCTCAGGCTAGCCTGAGCTCATCAGATCTCAGAAGCTAAGCAGGGTCAGCCCTGGCTAGTATTTGGATGGGAGACCACCAAGGAATACCAGGGTTGCTGTGCAGAGGAAGGCACTGGCAAACCACCTTTGTTAGTCTCTTGCTATGAAAACCCCCCAAAAGGGGTCGCCATAAATCAACTGCAACTTGATGGCACTTCACACTGCTAGTGGTGGGGAAATGGCACCAGATATGGGCATGGCTGTGGGCATGGCTGTGCAGAAATCTATGCCACAGATCCCAAGCTCCATTTGGGTATGATCTTTCCAGAAAGATCATATTAAAGTAGATTTAGCAAACACATAGTGAATCCAGGGAAACCCACAAAGTGAATGACTGTACAACACTATTATATGGAAGACCAAAAATAACCACAGTAATTGGGGACAGGTAGGGTTGCCAGGTCCCTCTTTGCAACCAGTGGGAGATTCTGGGGGCAGAGCCTGAAGAGGGTGGGGTTTGGGGAAGGGAGGGACTTCAATGCCATAGAGTTCAATTGCCAAAGTGGCCATTTTTCTCCAGGTGATCTGATCTCTATCAGCTGGAGATCAGTTGAATTAGCAGGAGATCTCCTGCTACTACCTGGCAGTTGGCAACCCTAGGGACAGGGTATGTGTAGAGCAAAATCAGGGTGTGGAAGCAACATTGGTTAAGGGCACTTGAAATGATACTAAGCAGATTAAGCTACTGACTAGTTTAATATAACAGACTTAAAATTGTCGAAGAGGTTATCCAAAATGGTCAGATTTTGTACTATTGAAGGATCGCCCCATAGTTGTTCAGCCATATTTAAATATAAACTTGAAAACATAGCAGCCCTCACTTCCTTTTCTAGCTCTAATGTTCAGGTTTTCACTTTTATTTTAACGTAACCTTGCAACAGAGGATCACCAGGAGGTTTTGGGAGATCACAAGGGTGTAACAGTTGAATTTTCAATAGCAGGGGGATGCTTAAACGTTTGGCCTCACTGAACAGACGCGACACTGCTGCATGTTTTATCATCTCCCTGCGTGTACTCTCCCATTCTCTCCCTTTTGCTCACTGGAGGCTTTAAAATAAGGATCTGCCTTTTAAGGAAGTGAGTGAAAGCATCCAGTATACACATACCTCTGCCATTGGACGAATGATATGCAAGAAACAAGCTCCAGGGATCCTTCTGGATAAGAATGTGAGAGCTTCACCCAGAGGTCTAGTCTCCAATAAGGTCAACCATCTTTGACCTTTGCTTTCACTTCATAAGCAAACAACTGAGGGGGGGAAATGCTGCTTTGACAATATATTAGATGGTATCAGACAGGCAGCAGGCAAGTGGGTGTGAGAGGGGGATCTATATTTGGAACAACAAATAAAATTAGATACATTTTCTTTTGGCATTATCTTGCCAGGGCAGACTCTTGTGTGATTAAGGATGACAGTTGAGTACCAGGGTAAACAAGCACCTTATCTCCATGGTGCCTGTCTGCTGATTTCAGCAATTGTACTCTTACCCTGGGCCTGGAGTGATACATCCATGCAAGCTGCAACCGTGACCTCTTTTACTTAACCATGTTATATTATCAAAGTTCTGTGTTAAATGAAACTTGGACTCCTGCCAAAGTAGTTCACTGAAAGGGAAAACTAGAAAGCCGAGGCTTGCATTGGGCCTCAAGGGCTCTAGCTGAAAAGTTCCATGTCATGCAGAGGCATTCAGCTTCTTTATGCTTAAGTATAAAATCTAGTGTGTGGGGGTGGGGAGGAGGGAAACCTTCCTCTTTGTCTTGAAATTTTCTTTTACAAAAATCACTGTAAATGTGTACCTGGTACTCAGCTGGTACCTTAGTACTCAACTGGTACTGGTACTCAAATGTAATTTGTTCAAGACTTTCTATTCCTTGGCTCCATTATCAACCAAAAGGGAGACTGCAGCCAAGAAATCAGAAAGAGATTGAGTCTGGGAAAGGCAGCCATGGGGCTAGAAAAGATTCTTAAGTGTAAGGATGTGTCACTGACAACCAAGATCAAGTTAGTTCATGCCATCATATTCCCTATCATTATGTATGGGTGCGAAAGCTGGACAATGAAGAAAGCTGGTGGGAAGAAAGTAGATTCCTTTGAAATGTGGTGTTGGAGGAGAGTGTTATGGATACTGTGGACTGCCAAAAAAAGAAATCAGTGGCTTATAGATCAAATCAAGCCTCAACTGACCCTAGAAGCTAAAATGACTAAACTGAGGCTGTCGTACTTTGGTCACATTATGAGAAGACAAGAGCCACTGGAAAAGTCAATCATGCTAGAAAAGTTGAGGGCCGCAGGAAAAGAGGAAGACCCAACAAGAGATGGATTGACTCTATAAAGGAAGCCACAGCCCTCAATTTGCAAGATCTGAGAAAGGCTGTTAAAGATAAGATGATTTGGAGGACATTGATTCGTAGGGTCGCCATGAATCAGAAGTGACTTGACAGCACTTAACACACACACACACACACACAAATGTGTACTGGAACAATGAAGAACAAGCTAATTTCTTAGAAATCTATGGAAACCTTAATGTACCCAGGTCATATGCCTCTGAATGGCGCATTCTGGGACATGCAACAGGGAATGGTCCTGTGGATTACCAGAAGCTCCTGACTGGATGCTGTTGAAAACCGATCCTAGATGTTTTCACAGATGCAATGAGAACAATTTCTCTCCCTCACACAGCAGCCCAAAGCACTCCTCAAACTTCTGTTCTTGGGGAAAGAGAACCCTCAGAAACAGGTTTTGGGGACTATTCGGGGCTGCCAGAGGAGGGAGGAGAACCATGTTCCATGGACAGAAATCCCTGCTGCAACAGAAATGTTAGTCTGGATCCAACCTAGAAAGCTTGGCTAGATGAACCTGGGTCCAACTGAACAAGGAAAATCTTAGATTCTCACCTGAACCAATCTTGAGTTCTACTACTCTCAGCCAAGCCTATTGAGTGTGGCACTTAGGGTTGCCAGGTCCTCTTTACCCCTGGGGGGAGGTTTTGGGGCGGAGCCTGAGGAGGGCAGGGTTTGGGGAGGGGAAGGACTTCAATGCCACAGAGTCCAATAGCCAAAGTGGCCATTTTCTCCAGGTGAACTGCTCCCCATCGGCTGGAGATCAGTTATAATAGCAGGAGATCTCCAGCTAATACCTGGAGGTTGGCAACCCTAGTGGCACTTAACAATTAATACAGCTGTTTGTCCTGGAGAAGATGAGCTTATTGGAGACAACTAGCAGTGTAAATTGCATAGCTGGTCCTGGTACTATGTTTGGCTCATGTCATTTGGGTGGGCTGCTGACAGTCTCAAGGAGGGCTTAGGCCTTCTCCACGTCTGGCCTTATTGTAAAAGCACAACCCTTGAATGAACTGCAAACTTCCATTAACCTCGGCGTGAAAGCACTGTAGCCTGTATCTGCAACAGGAATCCCAAAGGGGAGCACGGCTATAATTCAGTTCTGTTTAAAAGCAAACGTTGCATAAAAATCACAACTAGTGATTCGCAGGCACAAAAAAGGCAGTAGGAATTATGAAGAGAGACTGCCCGCCCCACCAATACACTTGCAGTCAACTTCCATGGAACCAGGCCGAAGTAAGCTTGATGGAAATCTCAAATGACTCCAACTTTGGGGGCAGGGTCTTTTTGCCTCAGTTTCCAGGAAAAGGAAACTGAAAGAGTGTAAAGAGGTTCAACTCTTTTACAGATGCTTGGAAATTCTTCAGAATGAATAAGGGGGCTGAAGATAGCACATTTACCACCAATTAGGAAATGTATTTTCAAGTCCAAGAAGAAAATTTTATTTCATTCATTTGTACCCTGCCTTTCTCCCCATTGCGGATCCAAAGCAGCTTACATTGTTCTCCTCTCTTTTATCCTCACAGCAACCCTGCAAGGTAGGTTAGGCTGAGAGCGTGTGACTGGCCCAAGGTCACCCAGCCAGCTTCCATAACAGAGTGGGGATTTGAACCCAGTTCTCCCAGATACTAGTCCAATACTCTTAACCACTACACCGCACTGGCTCTTATGGAGCAGAGTCAAGGAAACCATAAATAGCAAGAAGTTTTCCTTGGAGGGAAAAAAAAGTCTTTCCAACTGAAAAACACAGGGAGGAACAAAAGCTGTAGCAAAACAAATGGAAGCAGATAAGGTAAGCAAAGCATTTGAGAAGCATATTGGTCAAAAATTAAGACATCAGAAACAGGAAACTAGCTTTGTTAAGATGACAAAGGAGTGAAAGAACTGCTAAAGGAGGATAGGGAAACTGCAGAGAAGCTGAATAAACTCTTCTGATCAGTTTGCTGTGCAAGATGTCAGATACATTCCCAATCAGAACTCTTTTTGAGAAACAATGTCTGAAGTACTTAATCAAAATAAATTTCTATCATCAATTGGAAAAAAATAACCTTTCAAGAACACAGTTATGAAACTGCTGATCTAGCAACATGTATTTTCCTTTCCATAGTTCTAGAAAACAGCAATTTAATCACCTTAAAAACAGAATTTTGGTGGGATAAAGGAAATGACAGCACAGTCAGCCTAATAGCTGTGCCTGGTACATTGGTAGAAAGCATTATTTTAAAAATATGATTATTAAGGAAAAATCAGAATGCCTTTTGCAAATGCAAGTCCTACCTCCACAGCCTTTGAAGTTGTTAGAGAATGTTAATAAGCATGAAGGTAAGGCTCACCTGTTGGGAACCTTATCCTTGGATTTCTAAAAAGCTTTTGACCAAATCCTTCATCAAAGGCTTTTGAGTAAACCTAGAAGTCATGAGATAAAAGGATTCTTCACTGGTTGAATGATAGGAAAGCAAAAAGTGGAGTAAATAGACTGTTCTCACAGTGGAGAGCAGTAAGTAGAGGGTTTCCCAGGGATCCATATTAAGACTGGTGCTATTTATTTGCTTGCAAATTATTCAGGCAACATACCTGAAGGACCGTCTACTCCCTTATGAACCTACCCAACCACTGCATTCATCTGCAGAGGGCCTGCTTTGGATGCTCCTGCATTCTGAGATTAGAGCCAGGAGAGGGCCTTCTCAGTAGTGGGACTAAAATTCTGCAACTCTCTCCCCAGGGAGATTCGTTTGTCCCCTTCTGTTGCCCTCTCCTGCCAGCGGGTGAAGTTTTTTGTTTTGTTTCACTTGGCATTCTCTCGGTGATCCCCCTTGCTCCTCGACGTTTTAACTGTTGTGTTTATCTTTTGTGCTTATTTTAAGCTTAGGTTTTAACTTGTTTTAATCACGTTTTCGTGTATTGGTTTTAACCACTTTTAACATGCTTTGATTTAATGGCTTTTAAAGGTGTTTTACTTTGGTAGCTGCTTTGGTGGCCGTATGGGGCAGAAAAGCAGGGTCCGTCCTCCAAAGCAGCCATTTTCTCCAGGGGAATTGATCTCTGTCATCTGGAGATCAGTTGTAATGCTGGGTAATCTCCAGCCCCCACTTGGGGGCTGACAACCTTAGTTCCCCTGGAGGAAATGGCTGTTTTTGAAGGTGGACTCTATGGCATTATCCCATGCTGAGGTCACTTCCCTCCCCCAACCTCCCCCAAGGCTCCACCCCCAAATCTCCAATTTCCCAACCTGGAGCTGGTAACCATAAGGGGGAACTGGTCTCTGTATTTGGAAGATGTTTTGATTCCAGATCTCCAGGCCCCACCTGGAAGGAGAAGGACGCAGGAAAGGGGGAGGAGAGGGTATGAGGGTTTTCAGGAAAGAGAAAATTGTGGGGGAGGGGAAAATGAGATGCCTCCTGCAAATTTTTGTGGGTTTCCACTTGTTTTGTGTGTGTGTGTGATTTCTCAAGACATCAGTAAATAAATTGGCCACCTCCACTCTATTTTAATCCCTGTCTTCATAGTCCATTTACCATCTATTTGCCATAGACATGCATGCAACAAATATTTGCTCCTAGTGTCTCCACTCCTAGCTTATTTAAAGCTGTGCAAAAACACTTGAAGTCTCGCCTTTATGTGTGTTTATAAATGCATGATTAAAAGCCGCCCCCTTCGCATAATGCAAAGGAGAGGTTGTAATTAAAGTTATTTTGCTTAACACTGCCCACAAACACACTCAACGGTTTGAACCTCTTTTTGTGCATGGACAATACCAAGAAACTCCTGCCAGAGTCTCACGGAAACCTGGCATAAGGCCCTGCCCAGTAGATTAATTCATAAGCTGGAGTTCAAACAGATCTTCATTGCTTAACCCACCAGGGTTTTCAAGTGAACCAAAGTTTGTCTCTTGGCAGGAGATTCCACAATAATAAAGGCAGTTTTCATCTTAAATCTAATCCAACAGATCCGCGGCTAAAAGGATAAAATATGTTCTACACATTGCAGAAAAATGCATATTTTAAAGTTAGTATTTCATACCTCCTTACACATGTGGCACGCAGCTGGAGATGGGACTTTTCTCTCCTATACAAAACCAGCACGTGTGTCTACTCCTGCAACCTGCTTTACTTCATAACACATTGTAATCAGCCAAAAGTGGAGTTAAAGAAAAATAGAAGCAAGTCAACTTGGGAGTGACCCAAATATGGGTAACTTTGCAGATATACTATAGTGTCTTCAATTTGCATGGAAGGCATTACAAATCAAGCGTGGGTTGGTCCGTGAAACTTTGGTCCCCGCTGGTCCTTCTTTTGGAAGGGAATCCACTTGCCTAATATTAATAAAATTCAGTATGTTCCCATGCAAACTTTACTATGGCAACCACGCTCAGCTCAAATTATTGTTCATTGCTCACTACACTGGAGCCAAACTCATAACTTACTAAAGGTATTTATAGACCAAGGACTATGTTTTTAATTAAACAACTCTGATTGAGATGCTATAGGCTAATAAATAGAATACAAAATGAGTTTTAAGCCCCAATAACAACAAAACAAAGAAGATTTCAACTTTCCTTAGTTCTATACAGGAACTTTTAGTGTAGTGTACTCTGGATGTTTCTGCTTGGTACATGCTATAGCCCGGTTTCCTCCATTTTGTGGTTAGCATGTTAGGAATGTGGATGATGTTACCTCCTTACAGGCGGTGTAGGGAGGTCTACACTACAGCTAAGGCTGCCAACACTAGCTTGGGAAATTCCTTGAGATTTGGAGGTGGTGCCCGGGGAGAGTGGCATTTGGGAGATGAGGGAGCTCAGCAGGGATGTGAGACCATAGAATCCGCCTTTTGAAGCAGCCATTACCTCCAGGGAAACTGATGCCTGCCACCTGGAGATCAGTTGTAATCCTGGGAGAACTTCAGGCCTCACCTTGAGGCTAGGAACCCCGAATTACTGTTATGTGGCCTCCATCTCCCTTCCAATCCTGTAAGAATGATTTAATTTGTTGAAAAATCTCTATACCAAAGAGCCATTGCCGAGTAAAGTTTGATGTGAAACCTATTTGAAGATCTAAAAGGAACTGTACATTTAAGGCATGGGGACACCGCGTATTTGTGCTGGGGAAGCTGCGTATAAAGTCTCCCAGCACAGATTTGTTGCATGTATAGGCAAGGTCTACCTTTACTTTGCTCCTGTGTTTGTCATGTAGAAGTTTTGTGTGATGGTCCTAGCATAACGGATAATCTGTTAAACAGAATAGTTCTGCAGCCTATGGAAGATAATAGTATTCTAAAAATAGGAATATGCCAGTGTCTGACATAAGCTGGTGAAAGCACACATAACAATTAAGATTTTAAGAAAAATATATGCAGAGGGAGGGGTGAGAGATAAACATTCAATTTCTGGCTTTCTAACTGAGCTGGCAAATGCAGACATCCAAAAAAGCCATCTGTTCTCTTTCATCTATTTGAAGTGCAGCTGGAATAATGCCCACAGAGACTCCACCAAAATACTTTCTTTGAAAGCAGCTTGCTAATTGTCTTTCAAGGGAGTAATCGTCTGTATGTAAAAAATGTGACAGAGAGCTGCTGCCACCTAATGGTCAAGCCCTGAATAGCTTCACACTACATGTACAGTTCACAAACCAGGAGCCGGTCCCTAATACAAATGAGAAAAACAGAACAGGAACCAGACAAAGTGTTTACGGGAGCATATCTCACTGTACGTAAATGAAGCAGCCAAAACACTGCTGGTACATGTACCAATTCCACACAACACTGTTGTGTAACTATGATATCAATTGTCAATCTTAAAATTGTTATTGAGACTCTCTGGATTATGGATGCATTTCCAAACTTTCTCGTAACAATTCTTGGGGATTTCTTCCACATATAGGTTCCAATATCTAAGTAGCTATTGGAGGCAACTGAGTCTGGAACAACTTCATTATTTATACAAAAAATATTATTTCAGTCTTTAATCGTATGAAGTCAGCCACTCACATGTAAAAAGATCTACTTTTCACAGATTTAAAACTGTGGCTGAGCAAAAACTTACATTCTGATTACAATGTGACAAAGGTTGAAGTAGGTCATTTTCAGAGAAGTAAACATCACCTAGATAGTGCAATCATCACTTTTAAAAAGACAAGTCTAATTGTCCAAGTGTTACATATCCAAAAAGCAATACTACAGACTGGAGTTGGGATGTACACCTACTTACAAAACATGTTCAGGAGGTAAACTGCCCCCCCCCCAGTGCTCTGGATGTAACAATAGCCAGAAACAGATGTTCTATGAAATCACAATCTCTCAGAATGACTTTCTTAAAAGCAAGAATATTTGCATTCTTGATCATTGGAATATATCTAGTAAGGTCTAAAGTTTGATTCACCAAAGATTTGTCTTAATTTAAGCAAACAGATTAAAGATGTTATCTTTTTAGCTCTAGTTTTAACAGCGTTATGACATGTTGAAATATTTGTTTTGTTTTGTAGATAATGATGTTGTTGCAGACTCCGTGCACTCTTTTCTGTGGAATTGCTGTACAGTGGCAATAATTTGGCTTATTTTTTATGCTCCTGGATGTATGTTCTTATGTCCATTTTGTCTGGTGGTTGTTACTGCTTCATGTATCTCAACCATGCCCTGACAAAAATAAACAGCTTTCTGACCCCTTAAAGCTTTTATTATAGCCTAACAGCTTGCTTTGATACATTTACTGAGTCTTCACTAGGTAGATATGAATGCATATATGAAGTTATAGAACAATAATAGTAAAGAAGCAAGTTATAGGTCCATGAAATACGGGTATACAGGGTGAAATGTAGTGATGTAAAATTTAGATTGATCAAGAAAAGTATAGGGAATTGATCTGGAGAACCAGGTTTGATTCCTGTCTCCTCCACATGTCTCCTCCTCCACAAATCTGGATTTGTTTCCCCACTTCTACACAGGAAGCCAGCTGGGTGACCTTGGACAAGTTACAGCTGTTGGAGCTCTCTCAGCCTCACCTACCTCACAGGGTGTCTTGTTGTGGGGAGGGTAAGGGAAGGTGATTGTAAGCCGGTTTGAGCTTAAGTGGTAGAGAAAGTCGGCATATAAAAACCAACCCTTCCTCTTCTACTTGTCTTGGGGTAGCCCATAAGTCTGCTGTGACTTGTTGGCACTTCTCTCTCTCACACACACAATCAAACTAGGTA
The DNA here is from genome assembly GCF_029931775.1 of Euleptes europaea. Classification (NCBI taxonomy): domain Eukaryota; kingdom Metazoa; phylum Chordata; class Lepidosauria; order Squamata; family Sphaerodactylidae; genus Euleptes; species Euleptes europaea. The sequence continues at coordinate 59,336,617 of NC_079316.1, read as the reverse complement.
GGCAGTGGGGGTTGAATATATGTATTTGCCATTTTGACCTTATGCAATTCATTTTCTTTCTTTAAAAAATTGTTCTCACTTGATTTTACTTGTAGTGTGAGACTTGTCACTGTCTCCCCTAGAAGTCAACTCGAAGACTCCAGCTGGTGCAGAATGCCATAGCTCAGTTATTATCAGGAGCTAGGCAGAGCGTGCCTGTTACTCCCATGCTGCGCTCCATTGGCTGCCCATCAGTTACTGGATTCAGTTCAAGGTACTGGCTATCACATACAAAGCCCTTTGTGGCCTTGGTTTTGCAGGACAGCCTCTCCCCCTATGCTCTGCAATGACAGCTTCAGTTATCTGAGCAGGGCCTTCTGAAGGTGCCACCCTGCAAATGGGCAAAATTAACAACTGCATCCTCTGTAGGGTCCCCTATCTTATGGAATGGCCTGCTTGATAAGGGCCATGTCCGCACTTTGAGTTTGCAGCTCCGATTTCTACGGGGTTTCCTTGCATGTTCACACTTCATCTCTTCCGAAGGATTCTGGAGACGTCTTCAGAGCACAATTTCTCCGTGCTAAGAGCATTCGCTTATACGGCGAATTAATAGAAAGTAAACATTTTCCTCACCCGGAGCCTGAAGTGCAAACATAAAATCTGTCTTCAATCCACTTCCTGCTGCCAGCCCACCATCCACTCCCCCCCGCCTCACTGTCCACGCTGGACCAATCGCCGTCCTTGTTCCCCCCCACCTCACTGCCCACGCTGGACCAATCACCGTCCTTGTTTCAAGCACCGAGTGGGCATGAGCGGCAGGCTACCACCTCAGCCAATCACAATGCTCCTTCGAGCTGGCGCGTGAATGCTGCCGCGAGGGGAAAAAATACGGATTTTATTTAATACAGCGGAGGAAGGCGTCGCGGTGGGAACAGAAATTTTAAGTCGTGTTGGATGCTTGAGTACTGGACACGTTTAAATTGCTAGTGTGTTCACGGGCAAGGTCAGGCAGGCTCCCACTGTCCTGGCTTTCTGCAAACTAGGCAAAACTGTATTCAGGAGGGTTTTTAAATATAGGTAATAGGATGTTACTGTAACAAGATGGTGCAGAACTATGCTTGGGTAAAGGGTTAGGGACTGTGGACTGTACTACTGTGTATAGTTTGTACTGTCTGTTACTGACGTTTACTAGGCAGACTTTGTTTATGGGGTGGTTTGATAGTGCCTTCCCCAGCCATCTTCCCTTTACCCCCAGCAAGCTGGGTACTCATTTTACCGACCTCGGTAGGATAGAAGGCTGAGTCAACCCTGAGCTGGCTACCTGAAACCAACATCCGTCGCAATCGAACTCACATCGTGAGCAGAGCTTGGACTGCAGTACTGCAGCTTACTACTCTGCGCCACAGGGTTCTTATAGTCTGATACTGTAAAGCAGGATCTTGCTATGTAATTTCTGCATTGATTAATGTGTCATGTTAATGCTTATCCTTCATTTCAGCTCTGATTAGATTTCTGCTTGCTTCCGGATTTCTGCAATCCAAATCCTATTGCACTGGTTACTGGATGTCCCATCCTGTTGACTTTATTGACTTACCACAGTGTAATCCACCTTCAGTGAGAAAGGCAGACTGTAAAAAAAAAAAGAAAGAAAAAAAGAAAGGCAGACTGTAAATTATGTAAATAAAAAAATAAAAATGGTCTCTGATTGCTTCAAGGGCTGCAGGAAACGGGGAGGTTCCAAAATCCATCTATTTAAAATACTGTTTATTTGTGATTTAACATTAATTAGCATTACATCTATGAGCAATTTCCAACAACATTTATATATTTTTCCACAGGACACAGAGTTGGCTGGCTCATTCTTTATGCCAAGCAAGTAAATAGAGGCATTAGCAAAAAAAGGTGCAAATAGTTCATGGTTGCATTTTTTAAAAAATATTTATGCACATTGCATTCATTTAGATATATTTTTTAAAAAGTTATGAAAAACATAGTTCACAGGTTACTGTTTCAACATATGTTGTAATACAACACAAAAAAATGTAGAACATAAAGTTAAGCAACTTTGAAATTCCCAGTTTTTTTAAAAAGAACACACTGATTCCAGTATTTTGAGATATCTAGAACATCATTTCCAGAGTCACTCCAGCGCTGCATTGTCACACTTACACAGTCAAAGCTAACCAGCCCTGTAACATGCTATAGTCAATTTTTGCATGCCAAACCACGCCCAAGCCATACTTAACAATCTATATACGGTATATATTTCACTTGGCAATTTGGGAGTCACATTGATATTTGATGTGTATTTGCTCTTGTGGCTATTGACGTACAAAGGCCCTGGGTTAATTTCCTCGTTTAGTGCATATTTACAGGATTATTTTTAAAGGAGTCCAAAGCAAAAATTACCATCAAAAAAGGAGAAAGTGGCAGGATCAGCACTTACAGTGCAAGCATCATTGGTTCTAAGGTTCATTGAGAAGGCAAAACTCAGGGTTAAAATGATCCTATTAAAATCAATTACAATAAGGGGAGGGGAGTTGTGGCACTCCGTGTGAAATCATATATGTTATGTTTATAATTTTAAATATGAAACTGTTGTTCCATTGATTTAATAAAAATACCCCAAATCCATACCATATATTTTATGAAAAATAACCCACAGACTATTACAGCCTTTATCTCCACCCCCTGTTTCTTTCCATTTCACTTTCACTTTCGCAGTTTTGTCTCCTTCATTTGGTTACAGGCCTATCCAGGTGATAAGTTGATAGTGCAACGTATGCAGTTGCACAGGATTCAGACTTCAGTCCTCCGGGAAGCACTTCTGTTGTGAGGATGCTGCATTCTCCCTTGACTGTTATGGCAACACTGGGTCTCTGGGACAATGTAATTCTTTCCCCAGTTAGAGGGGCCACAGCAGTGTGGAGCGGCTTTCTGGGACGTGGTTGCAAGAATGTCACAGGCCCAGACACTGCCTGCAAATAGTATTGATGAAGAGCAGCAAAAAATACCCCTTCTGTGCCTTGCCAAGTTGTGCCAGCACTCAGCTTCCAAAGAGGAAAATCACATGGGAGCTGAACTGGAGCATCAAAGCAAAGGGTGGAACCTCCCCCGCCCCGCCACCTCCTTTGTGGGTTTCAGCTAGTCCCTCAAGCCTTTACCGTGACACTTTATAGCTGAAACAACTGGAGGATCCACAAAGGCTAAAATGCAGCTGGGACATGCTTTGAACTGATCTCCTGAAAAGGCCCTGGTGTTAACAAGATTATTTTTCTTCATTCAACAGCAATATCGGAGGAAGAAAAAAATAGAGTAAGATTTAAACCAGAATCCAGTTATGCTTATATGTTTTCCACATCTGGCTTCAGAGCTTCTGGATTCCTGAATTATATTTAAGTATACTCTACAACCAAGCATCTTTAATAATCTCTATTGTTAAAATACTTGGTTTACATGCCTATAATACTTTATACTGAGTGGTATACAAAAGTTTCAACATATAAAATTCTTTTTTTTTGTTTTGCCATAGTTAAACTAAGTTATCAATGTTAAGCGTATAAAATCCCCTTTATTGAAAAATAAGGGCTCTCTTTCTGCCCCCCAACTGATAGAATAAAAAAAGTTTTCAAAAATTATATCTTACTAAAATGAAGTATTTGGCAAAAGTTATTGGTGATGAATGCAATCTGTAAAATTCCAAATGCAATTCCTTTTACAGTCCCCCCGCCCTAATATTATGTGCCAGTGTCTAATAATTATAGGTGACCAACTCTTGACAAGGTGTGGTGAGAAGTGCCCTCCGCAGTGGGGCCAAAACAAACGCTATAGTCAAAAATCACAATACCAAGAAGTATCATCCAATTACTCAATGAGGCAGTAGATTAAACGAACATAATATGATAACGCAACAGCTACCTTAGTGACACTGTACTGAAGATTTTCTACTCCAGAAAAAAATTCCAGGTGTAACTTGCTACTGCAAAGGTGTATGTATAATAATAGTGCTGTACTGGAACCCCTGCCAATATCAGTTTATAGTGGAATATTGAATATTTCAAACCCTCAAAGTGATTTCATTGATACTAGTTGAGAGATGAATTCTTTGCTTAATCGACATAAAGTGGTCTCTAGTGTCTTCCAGTTCTGTTCTTAGGTTAAGGCCCAGTTTACTACACAACCCTACCTAAACTGACCATGTTAATGGCTGATTAAAACGTGGGTTTGAAATGTGCAACATAGCCTCAGAGTGAGTTGCACTCAGGCTTCCATCTTTTCCTTCTTTTTGCTCTTTTTCAGGAAAGATGGGGTACGGAATTTCTTCTTTTTCTTTGATGGTGACTTGGAAGGGGATCCCTCAGGGGAAAGGGCCTCCTCAATCTTTTCAGAAGTTTTAATGGTAATCTCTACATTCTCTACAGTACTAGTGGTTAACCGGCTGACTCTCTGTGAGAGATCCTCTTCCACATCATGTGCATCTTCCTTGCCATTCATCACCACACCTGGGATATCCAGAGAGATGAGGGTAGAATCCTGAAGATAATAATCATGATTTTCTAGAGAAAAAGAAGGACAGAAGTTTAACTCTTTGCGGTACTGATGCTTATAATGCAATTCAAACCTTGACAGACTAGCCAGTAAAGCTGGATATTTGATATTGGCCCACCACTCCTCAGTCCCAATTTCCCCTTGTTTTTTGTTGAAGTAATAACCTCACTTATGAGCATTAGTAAGTATCACACATCTGCAGTCCATGTTTTCAACTATCAAACTGCATTTCTGATTAGAATGTTATGCAATGAAAACTATACCACAGCAACACTGTGGCCTGTTATACTAACCTGCTACCATGAGCCAATATACATGGGATAGTGCTAGGAAAGAAGCATGGATTCTCCCCCCGCAATAGAAAACTGGGGCATGAATAGTAGATCAACATGATGTTTGAAAAGGTTCTGGTAAACAGTTCTGAAAGATCCAAAATATAATAATTCATCCTGGGTGGATATCGGGTGCCGGGGTTTTGAAAACCTCCCGAAGTATTAAAAGATGTGAAAGTCCAGTTTCCATACATGACAAAGGGGGGGGGGAACTATATTTTCCTTCCTTGATCAAAGAAATTTTAAAAAATAATTGGTATGGATTGATTATAAGGCTCATGATATTGTACAGGACATTACATTGAGTACCTTCTAATTTGTCAGGGACATTTTGCGGGGACTGAGTTTGAGAGTGTGTTTGTGAAACAGATGACCCGTCATCTGAGAATAATTCCTGATCGGCATCTGTAGAACAAGAGTTTGAGTTAGTAAAAGCCATGCCAAAGTAAACTAGACAGGAAAAGGACCCATGTTCGTTAGTGCATACAACACAAGCAACTCTGCTAGAACTGACCTGGTCATGCTCATGTCACTACATAGGGTTATACTCTGTTAGTAACCTACATTTATGAAATGCATAAAATGCCAAAGATGGCCTAAGGTATTTAGAAGAAAGCATTCCATGCAAAAGTACTTTTGTTTAACCATGGAACTGTTATAACAGAAAACAAAAAAGAACAAATCTATGCAGCATTAGTTCTGGAAACACTAAATGTTAGACAACAGCAAGGAAGGCGGCATAGTTAAAGAACCCTGATCAGATGCTTTTTAATGAAGGTGGGTGGAAAGATTGCTGAAATGCAGTATTTTTACCTTTGAATCTTTATGCTTTTAAAAATAAGAAACGGGCAAGTTAGAAATTTGCTAGCCATAATATTACGCTGTAGGCAACAGAAGACTATTGCCAGAAAGTTTGGCTTAAGAAATGATTTAAAGTTTCTTACCTTTTATCTTTGCTGATTACACTGATGAACAAACTCTGTAAGAACTCTACTTTTTTCAAAGGGCCAAATTAGACATTAAAGGTAAAGGTCCCCTGTGCAAGCACCAGGTCATTACTGACCCATGGGGAGATGTCACATCTCGACGTTTACTAGGCAGACTATGTTTACAGGGTGGTTTGCCAGTGCCTTCCCCAGTCATCTTCCCTTTACCCCCAGCTAGATCCATGGAAAGATCTTCCAGTTTTTAAAAAAGGCAAATTGCGTCTACAGGGACCTTCAATGCATATGCAGATTGGAGAAAATAAGGGATTTAACTCTTTCTCTCCAGCACCATTTTGCCTATTGAAACTGGTCCTTTTGTCTCTGGAAAAAGAAGAAAAAAGACAGGCAAAGAGAAGGGTGCCTGTCTAACTGATGGAATTGTGCAGAGGAGGCCCTAACCCAAACTGGTGCCTGCAAAGGCTGCAATTTACCTTTTGAAAATGCTGGGTAGAGCTACTGATAGATCTCCCAGTTTGGCCACAATAATTTTATAATGGTTTATTAGAATACATACAAAAGTAATAGAACTGTACAGTAGACCGCAAGTAAATATATGTAATAATCTTTTTCTTCCAGAACTATGAAATGCAACAAGTTATCATGCTGTAGGAGATTAAATATAAAGGACAAAGAGAAGACTTGAGATAGTAGTTAAGGGACAGCCTGGATCAAATCTTTTTTTTTCTTCTTTAAAGAATGGCAAGATAGGTCTTATTTGAAACACATCAGAGAAGAAGCCACAGGAGAATGACAGATTCAGAATTTACTGGAGGGCGATAGAGGAGATTGTAACTAGGACCTGAGAACATGGGGTGGCATTTGATGAAAACCACAGGGTTGCTCTCTCATCTAAAAATACTGTGGAGAAGGGGATAGGAGAACTATTCCAGAAGATAACCTTAATTTTATTGTTAAAGAAGAAAACGGTGTGTGTAGAATGAAGTGTGTGTGTGCAGGTATTAGTAGAATACCAGAATACACTATTTACATACTGACCACACAGATAAGCCAGTTAATACTTTTAAGTAACTGAGATTTCAGTAATGGCTGGTTTTCTGAAGATGTATTATGACAAATACCATGGTGGAAATCTTTGAAATCTAAAGAGCCAACTGATGAAAATGGCCTCAGAAGTCAACACCCTTGGAGCTATAAATCATACCTGTCCTTTCCAATACTTAATCTAAGTAGATTGTTTGGGTTCTGTAAGACTCATTCTTCTGGTTACAATGCAGAGGAAGCTGGTGCTGCTCAGGATATAGGGCCTTAAACTCTTAAACCAATGTCTCAGGACCTTTGCACACCGTTACCAACTCACCACAGAGAGAAATTAACAAGTGAACTGGGCAAAACCAGGTGCTTATTTTAAATGTGCTGTGGCTTAGAACTCATTGCTTTCTCTCCAGGGATATGTCTGTATGCTCTTAAGACATACTGGGGTAGGTGTTCCCCCAGCACATAATTAAATGAACAGGATGTTTAAGGGTAGAATTATTGAGGTAGCTGATGTTTACAAATGGCCCTTAGTTTGGGAATTTGAAACATTCAAAATCAAACTCACTCCTCCTAAACATAAACTTTTGATGGGAGTGCTCAGGTGACTAAAAAACTGACCCTCAACTCCTTGTTGTTTGCGTTCGATTGTCCGCTTGTATTCTTCCAGTTCCTTTTCTGTGAGATGGCTGAATGGGTTGGGAGGGGCAGGTACAGCATGCTCATCTTCTTCAAATTGCATGGGCTGGAAAAGAAAAAGTTTTAAAGTGCAGAAGGCAACCTTAACATTAACATGCCTGGCAACAACAAGAACATGAACTAATGAAGCAGTTAAATAATCTATAAAATACGAATTCTTTCATTTAATGGGAATGGGATTATTGAACATATGCAGGGCTCCCTTATCAACACAGCATGCCAACTTTAAACTGATGGGGACTGAGAGAACTTTTAACCTGACTCCGGCTGCATCCACACATCACTGAACAGCGTATTCATGTAGCACTGCAGCAATCATTCACAACTGGGTAGTTTTTTCCAGAGAAGGAAATCTAATAGCAAGTGATTTGCTGTAGCATGCCGAAAATAAATGTCCATCATACAGACACTTGTATTTTCCCCCATGGGGCAAATAGCAGACAGTGGGAGGCATCTGAATCTGGAAAATGGCACTGAAGAAAGGGTTAACCCCCCCCAACACAATCCCAATTCCCCCAACAGCTCTTTCAGCCTTTTAAAATGGCTGAAGATTACAGATCTACCAAATATTATCTAGTTTTGCCTATAGTTACAAGATTATTTCCCCTAATAGATACATGAAACCTACTTGTTTGCATGGTGACTAAAATGAAAGCAGTGACAGAGTCTTGTTTAATGCTAAAAACCACATAAGTGTAAATGAATGCTTCCCTATTTTTTTAGAAGACATATAACTAGGGCTCTCTTTCAAATATTTGTTATCTTCTATGTTGAAGAGACTGATGAAAACAAGGAGATGCATTTGCATGAGTCTGGAAACCTTAAACTCAAAAGGTAAGCATTAATCTCTATAACCATAGCTGCACTTACAGTACTTGGCTTATCTACCACAATTCCAGCAAGCAACTGAGACTGTGGTCCTGCAGTCTTTAAGTCATACCGGTTTTGCTCTCGAATCTGGAAAGAGAAAAGCAAAAGTGTTTTCAAAACTTCCAGTGTCTCTGGTTCAACGAAATATATCCACATGGATTAAAAATGCCAGACCTGTTGTGGCAAGACTAATAATGTTTCAACAATCTGTTTTGCTGGCTCGCTTTTATACTGATTTCTCTAAAATTTGAAATGCTTACAAATCCTTAAAAACGGCAACATGAAGTGTCCTAAATGTTGTGCTTTAACATGCACTTGGGAATAGAACCTAAACTTTATGCCGACGTGACCCTGCCTGTTTTCATGTGGATGTTTCGCTCTGCCTTGGCTTCCTCATAGCAGCAATGTTTTCTGGAGCATCCACATAATATTGTCCTCTATTCGTCCTGGCTTACATGCTTTCCTCCACTTAATTGCAGTCTTAATTGGAAAGATCACTGCCACAGTGCTTTTGGACACTGCAGTTGGGAAAGTGTACATTTTATGCAGGCTCTACCTGCAGAGGCACTATTTGAGAGCCAGTGTGGTGTAGTGGTTAAGAGCGATGGTTTGGAGCGTTGGACTCTGATCTGGAGAACCGAGTTTGATTCCCCACTCCTCCACATGAGCGGTGGAAGCTAATCTGGAGAACTGGATTTGTTTCCCCACTCCTACACACGAAGCCAGCTGGGTGACCTTGGGCAAGTTACAGCTCTGTTAGAGCTCTCTCAGCCCCATCAAAAATGAAAGCTGGGAACTAGTATATTGTTGTAATAGATCATTGTTAAATTATAATACTATAGTGATCTGTCAAATTACCATTTTTTTTAAAAGAAGACCCTCCATAGGAGGGAAAGGAAATGGATATTCTGTTGCTACTGCGAACACCTCTGCATTTCCAGCAGCAATGAGAGTTATGCAGAGAATCATCTTTGTGTGGAAGCAGCCCTGGTGTTATTAGTCTTACTTCCAGCACACTTTGTAGGTAAAGATTTCCCAGTGAGTTTGGTCTAACACTGACAGTGCATTCCTAAGGAGAGTTACTCCAGTCTAAGCCCATTCATTTCAATGGACTTAGACTGGAGTAACTCTCCTTAGGAATGCACTGTGAGAGCACTCAGGTAAGCAAAGCAACATGCATTTGACACTATTTAGTCCTTGTACTTCTTCAGCCCCAGAGACTCTAGCCCCTACTTCCAGCTTGTTGCAACTCCGGCCTCAATTCCAGGCACTGTTGTCCTGTTTTGTGAAGTGCAATCTTGCTGACTCTGTTGCCAATAGTGTTTCCAAATCCAGACACAACCCTCCGTAATTACACCATTCTCCTGTCCTCTATAGTAGCCAGCTTCCCTGGCTACAGCTATACGACACGTACATCTAGTGACATCTCAAAAACTATAACTGGAAAACAACTTCCCCCTTTGAGACTGTTAATGCCAGAAAAAGCTGCATGTCTAGAACTGACGATAAAGCCTGGGCGACAGAGCTATGTTGATCCTTTCCAAGGAAGGGAGCAATCTCTTCTGAATCAAGCTGGCTCCTCTAGGATAGCGGTGCAGCAGATACAAACTAAGAAATTTCCAGAAATTTTGGATGAAACACTGTGTATCTGGCAGAACAATCCAAGGGTGGAGTCAGAACTGGCTTGAGAATTAAAGAATGCACTGGGGAGAAAAAGCTGCCAGCAGTCGGAGGCTGGCTTGACAAAGAAGCTCTTGTTGTTCCTCCTCATTGCCTTTGTCAACCCTGCATCAATGGGAACAGGCAAACAGCAGGATTTTGGCTACTGCCTACTTCTACCTCAAAAGCTAAAAATGAAGGAAAAAACCTGCAAAATGGCATCATGTTAAAAACAGCTAAGAAAAAAACCCCACACCCTACCTTAAAGACTTGTTTCATAATCAGAATAAGCATTTTCTCTGGAGGATTTAAGACGAATAGCATTATCCAAAACCAACCCAGAATTTTAAAACAAACTTTCAAACTACCAATTTCAGGCTACACTGAAGAAAAACAGCATTATATTTTAGGGGGCACTAAAAAGTTTTTTTTTTAAATGCTTCAGCTTCTAAGATAAGCAGGATAAATTAATCGCCGACCCTGAAATGACTGCTGTTAAGAGAAAAAAAACCCAATGTACATCTTCATGAAACCAGCCTTACCTTATTCCTCTTTTCCAGCACATCACTCGGATTTGTATTCATAGGAACAAACTGGTTTGGATCATCTATTTTTATTGGAGTTCCTCCACTAACTTTAGATGAATCTTCAGCTTTTATCCACTTGGGAAAGAAAGAAAAACATTATTTAAATACTATAGGAAAAGAGGTGATTGTGTTTCAGGGAAGGAGCATGGTTGGAAAAGGGAATAGTCTTTCTGGGCAATGGTTACACAGATAGTACTTAGGCAAACTTGGTTTCTCAGCACATAAGATCATAAGAACATTAATTCGGTGAAAATTTCTCTCCTTGTATCAATTTTAGGCATTTTTACTTTACTCACTGAGAACTGCTGATAAAAATTAAAAGCAGATATGAATTGTTAAACCACCACAAGGTGGAGCTGTTGAAGTTCCTTTATGATCTGGGAAAGTATTTGACAGCTAATTGTGAAGATCCTTGTGCTGGGGTGTCTACAATATAGGAGTTTCCCCCCCACTGCTCCCCCAATTTCCTATTGGAAAAACTGAGGAAGTTGTTAAGAGTTTTTCATATTGTACTTTTTAAATGAGTGGTAGCAGCAATCTGCCCGTTTCTTGCTTGAGCACCTTGGCCAAGAAAGGTTTATTGGCCATTGGATCCATCACTTTAAGACCCAAATGAGATTCTTTTAAGAACAGATTTCACAACTGCTTCCTTCGAGGCAGTTGACACTACCTTCTCCTTTAAAGATACATTGATAACTTCCAGGGCTCAGATAACTAACTCTCTCTGGCTAGCTCTCATCAAACAAGATGGGCAAAGGGCATTAAAACAATCCTTCATAGAGCATACATAATTCCAGAACAGCCCTGTTCCTCCCTTTTTAGGTCTTTGCATACCCATCTATAGAAGCTACTTACTGTGGTTTTAGTCCGGGGACTTGTTTCTCCATTTCGGGATTCTTCAGGAACATCCACTTTCAAATATGAGTTTGGGGAGTTCAGCCATCTTGTCTTCTCCCGCTGCTGTTTCTGTGCTAGGAATTTGAGAGGGGAAATTGGGACTGAATCATCCTCAAAGGAAAAGGCCGTCACAGTGGCTGGAATCTCAACATCACTCTTGTGTCTGGGTTTCTCCCGCACTAGAGGCTGCCGATAAGCATAGCCAGTTCTGTAACCCTGCACAAGAGTTGGGAAAATGTATTTAGTTTGCATTAAAAGCTTGCAACAACTGAAAACTATTCATATAAACTTAATCTCAAATCATAGATTATTTTCAAATAGAAATGTCATCAAAACACCACATACGCCAATACTAAAGATGAAAATTCCAGCTAAACTACACCTAACGCTACCTTAATTCTTGCTGCTAAAAACTGAACAAAGAGGAAATTTTATTGGAGTGGATTTTGATGCTTCCTCTTCTTGGAGAAGATATATAGTGTGTGGGGTGGATAGCAAGTGATACCACCAACTATACACGATCATTTGGTCTTGATGAGTAGATAGAGGCTCTAGAACAATCTTACCATTTTTGCCTGGCCAGGTATGTGCTGCACAGCACAGGCCCAAGAAAAAGGGGCTTGAAACTTACAAAAAAGGGTTGCAAGAATTCAGGGGAGGCAGAGTCCAACAAATAAAAAGAAACAGGGAAGGGGTATAGTGTTGTAGTATCAGCTTTGTAAATTCCTAAACTGTTACCTCAGTTAAATATCTTTTGATTTTTCAGAACCCAGTGAAGCCTAGTATTGAAGGTTCTTATTTAGGACAGAGATTCGTCACCAGTTGGTCCAATCTTTTGACGGTGACAAAGACAAGAAACCCAGTCTGACAGACAGGGCCCCTGAACAGATCAAACTTGCCATACCTAGAAAGCACTTTGTATAAAAACCTGAGCATGCACACATTCTGCTACATACGAAAGTAGTAAAATCTGCTGATATGTATAATAAATAACTCACCCATCAACCTATACACAGATTTCTTGTTTTATCTCCATGTCAGTGCAATATACGAAAAATATGTGTGAAAAAGTGGTCCTCAGTGGAAGAAAAATATATTGTTTGTACCAGAAGTAGGAGCCTGAAGACCTGCCTCTTTTAGGACAGCTTCTAAGTAAGGGACCTGAGGAACAGCACAGCTCTTGCAACAGATGGCAACCAAACAAACTAAATGTTGGATAAAATCTATTTCAGGTTGAGGGGGGAGGGAAATCCCAAGATTTCTTTGTGGCACAACCCTCTAGAGGAAAGAAATTCACCACACGGAGAACTTGCAGGTTAGGCTTGCACACCCACCAGGTTGTCCATCATCCTCATTAGCGCTTCAAACTCTTGTTCTCCGACTTTCCATTTGAACTGGGAAGCCATATTGACTCCTCCTCCTCCAGCTGCTGCCACGTGGTGTGTGAAAGGTTTATACTTCTGCAAGTCTAGGATAAGGAGATTGTCCATGCCACCTGCTCCAGCCAAGGCATGCACCTGTAAAACAGAAATTACTCAGTAATCTGTCCAGTATTAGTTGAACACTGTACAGCAGCCTTCCTGAATTTTCTAGAAAGAAATGGTTTGTCATTATTATTTTCCTTTCAATACATTAATATGCAAGAAAATGATCCCTACTGTGTGTGTTGCAATATAAACTAAATATTGGGGAAAGCTCTGAGTCACGCATCTAATATTGTGCATGGGAGCTAACACACTACTGTTTTGTAAATGTTAAATAGCAGCACTAATACAAAATTTGCTTCTGACTCACAAATTATTGTTAAATAATTGCAACAGATATTAAACATCCTGTTAGGAAAGCTTGAAGAATACTTATAAAAACATATCACATTTATATAGCGCTTCATACACATCTCTCTCACCTGCGTTTCACAAGCTATTTGTACATTGTAGATGTAGTGGAAGGCCTCTTCTAATGTCTCTCCTAGTGCTACTACCCCATGGTTTCTCAAGACCAGGACCTAAGGAACAGAGACATGAACAATAAGTGGCAGAAACTGGGAAAATACGAGAAGTCTGCAACAAAAATAAAAATTAGAGCAGAATACCTTACAGCTTGGTCCAAGCACTTTCTGGAGTTGAATTCTCTCTTCCTGTTCATCCAGAGATCCTTGGTAATTGTAATAGGCAACATCGCCTAGAATCAGAGCCTCCTGAGAAATAGGAAGGATACCACACTTCATAGAAGAAACCTGTTTCAAAGAAATAACATTTAAAGGATGGAAGGAATTAGCACAAATATTTAAGATCTCAGACAAGCATTAAAGTACTTGCTCTGTCAACTCCATTCATAACTATTCCAGCCTAGTACAGCAATAATCCCTACACAGTGGAACAGAAGCCAATCAAATGTTTGCATCGATTTTGAAACAAATATAGCACAAGAGGCATGGCTTTAGAACTAAAGGATGTGAGAGTTTGGTGGGTTTTAAGGAAATGCATTTCCTGGATGTTCGCAATAAAATTTTGGGAAGCTATGCAAAGAAGGATGCTCTACACAGTACATTTTAGAGCAAGGACATAGGCTCATTTTTTGAGACATCAACCAGGCATGCCTAATACACACATATTCAGTAATAATATGTAGTGATTCAGTAATATACAGCAACATAACACATACACGGCTTAAATCCACGCACACCCATAAAGACTGCAGTCAGACAGTATGGTCTGATCTAGATTTTGTGGTGAACTTCATCTTCTTTACCAACTTGCTATTAAATTACTACATATAGCATAAAATCAGAATATGTCTAAGTATAGCCCAATTCATGACTGAACATGCACAACCTTGGAAAGGATATTCCTGATATAGTTACACTTCCATTGCTGGCTGTCCTGTTCAGTACATTATATAAGTTATGGTTAATAAGCGAAATGTTGTGTGATAGCACACGTCTAAATATGAAGGCTAAAGAAAAAACAGCATGATTGCATTATAAGCACTTCCATACAATTTAAGTGAACCCTGAGATGGTTCAACCCAAGGCTAACATGGAAATGATCTCATGTTTGTACCATTAGAAAGTACATGAGAACATGGCAAATATATAGTTGAAAGTTGTTCACCAAAATCTGGTGTAAATGAGACAACTCAGTCAAGCACTACTGTCTTGCTAGATGCTTAAGGGATCACAACACAAGTCATTCCCAAAAAAGACTTTAAGATATGCTTTGAATTCATGATGGCTATTGAAGCTTCTTCTGCTTTACACCGTGTTAAGAAAAATAGACTTACAGCTGCAGTTGCTGGAGTGTGTACATGGATCACACATCGAACATCAGGACGCGTGGAGTAGATGGCTGCATGAGGACTGAACCCTGTGCTGTCAATGCTTAGATTGGTGCTCCCCTGGTCAACTACTTCTCCTATGATATTTACTTTTACCTGGAAAGACAAGCCAGCTCTAATTAGGGCTAAAAAGGAGACACTTAATCCAGACAAAACAGAGATCTTACTAGTGGGGTGAAGGTTTGACCCAGGAATTGGGATATCTTCTGATCTGGATAAAATTGCACTCCCCCTAAAGAAGAAAGTTTGGAGCTTGGGGGTGCTGCTGGACTGGGCCTCCTGTTGGATAAACAGGTGGTACTAGTGGCCAGTGGTGTCTTTAACCAGCTTTGGCGCTTCCTGAGCAGGAAAGATTTTGTAACCGTAGCACATAGCATGGTGACATCTAGATTAGATTACTACAGTGGAATGGCCTCCAAATGTGGCATGCTTTAAATGTGGTAGAGATACAGCTGAAAGGGAGCAGAAACAATCCTATAGGAACTTGCAATGAATTGAAAATGCTGTGAGTCTGGAAATTATGCAACTACTGTTTCACTAGTCTACTCTACAAAACAAAATATCTGGGACACATTTCCTCCGCATTCAAAATGTATACTGGGCCAAATAAAGCAAAATACGTGAACTAATTAAACTTACAAAATTATATGTTGCTAGAAAGTACATACCAAATTGGAGGCAGAAGCTTCAGAAAATGATAGGCCTTTTGGAATGATAAGAATGTGATCATGTTCTTTGCTTACTCTTACCTGGAAACAAAATAGGAAAAGATTACTGATATACTAACCAAAGGTATGTTTAATTCCAGGGAAACATATGTAATCTATAGAGCTTAACGTATAAGGGTGCCTTAGAACACAATACGAATGAATGATAAACACCAGATACTTACTGTGATATATGAATTAGCCAAGTGTGCCCATCCAAATAAATCGGTCAGCCTATACAAGCTGGCTAATTTACAACGAGTAAGTTTTTCACCCTTCACAAATGCAGCAGTGTCTATCCCAGGTAAGTCATTGATTGGTGTAACCATTCCAAGGCCTAAAGTTGTGAATAAACAACAAGATAAATGAATAAACAAGATAACTACTTTCTCTCCAAAGGAAAAATATAGATCTTAATTTAAAATTGATCTAGAAACTGGTAACACATCTGATTTCAAATACCTACCCAACCATCACTTTAGATATAGTAAACACATGAAAACATAAAGCTGCCTTATACTGAGTTTATCAAGCACAGTATTGTCTACTCTGACTGGCAGGTGCTCTCCACAGTAGAAGTCTTTCACATTACCATCTACAGTACCTCAACTTTCTTTAATTGAAGATCCCAGGGACTGAATCTGAGACCTTCTGTATGCAAAGCAGATGCTCTACTATTGAGCCATGCCCATTTCCAGCATTCACTTTGTAGGAAGATATGCCTATGATTAAAGTGGATGGTGTAGGCAGGTGGCCTTGAAACACTACTAACATCTGAACTCTACAACAATAGCATGCTTCACAAATCCACTTTTTCTTGGCCCCTTTAACATTTTCAAGTTATCTTTATTAATAAATAATTCAATACAATCAAAGGGCACAAATATAGAAGAAAAAAGTGAAAGAGCCATTACTTTAATCAAAGGCAGAGTGGAAAGCAAAACTGGTCCTGGAAAGGGCGCTACCCCCTAGGCCCTCCTGAGGGTGGTAAAAGGACCAAAAGACATCTCTTTCACTGCCACCACAGCAAGCTGGCTGCCCAGCCCTGAGCAGGGGAGTTACCACTGCTGTCATAGAATCACAGAGTTGGAAGGGGCCATACAGGCCATCTAGTTCAACCCCCTGCTTAATGCAGGATCAGCCTAGAGCAGCCCTGACAAGTATTTGTCCAGCCTCTGCTTAAAGACTGCCAGTGAGGGGGAGCTCACCATCTCCCTAGGTAGCTGATTCCACTGTTGACCAACTCTTACTGTAAAAAAAATGTTTCCTAATATTCAGCTGGTATCATTCCACCCTCAATTTAAACCCATTATTGCGAGTGCTATCCTCTGCTGCCAACAGGAACAGCTCCCTGCCCTTCTCTAAGTGACAGCCCTTCAAATACTTAAAGAGAGCATTCATGTCCCCCCTTAACCTCCTCCAGACTAAACATTCCCAGCTCCCTTAGCCTTTCCTCATAGGGCTTGGTCTCCAGGCCCCTGATCATCCTCATCGCTCTCCTCTGCAACCGCTTGATTCTGTCCACATCCTTTTTGAAGTGAGGCCTCCAGAACTGCACACAATACTCCAGGTGCAACCTGACCAATATGGTGTACAGCGGAACTATGATATCTTGTGATTTAGATTTTATGCCTCTGTTGATGCATCCCAATATCGCATCAGCCTTTTTTGCCACTGCATCACACTGGCTGCTCCTATTTAACTTACGGTCCACCCATACTCCAAGATCTTGTTCACACACTGTGTTACCCAGAAGTGTATCCCTCATCCAGTGTGTGTCCCCCTCATTTTTGTTAGCCAGATGTAGAACTTGGCTATGAGTGAGCTGGGTGCCCTGGCCCCATGCAGGGCATGAGAGTCGCCAACAAGTCACCTGCCCTTTATAGGACCCATGCAACCAGGTTGCTCATGGCGGCTCACCCCCTCTCAAGGGGCCAGGATTAGGAAGTTCGCTTCATACAGGGCAAGGGTTGTCAGCTCATCAGAGGGCAGCTGTAAGGGCTGCTGGTTCACTGCAGTGGTAGCTAAGAAGGTCACCCCCTGTTTGGTGCCATGGCTGCCCTGGTGGGAGAAGGTGGTCCCTAGGCCCACCAGGATTTTTCCCAGTGGCCTCAAGGCCAATCTGCCCCTGATCTTAATAAATACATAGGGGACGATTTGTACTGAATAGAACATTAAATCTTTTTTGGTATTATGTATGTGTCTGGGATTACAAGGACCAGAAATCTGAAAAATCAAAAGTGTGACTCACAAGATTTTACCAAAATAGCCATTCCAAAGCCTAGAATAGAATGGGCTTCATACAGCCCATAAGCTGCTTCTTCCTTTGTTTGCTCTTCCTTTGAACAAATACAAATTCTCTGTAAAGGAAGAGATCAGTCCTTTTCACTGTTAAAAATAATATTTTTGTGTGCCTCAATCTGGTTGCTATTTTAGCTATTAAAAAGAAACACGAATCGCATGCAAAGGTTCACTTACTTAGGGGAGATGAAGAAAACCCTGCAAAAGAACTCGCCATAATGTAATCAGCAATCTGTTGTAATGCAAGCAGCCCAGTTGGGTTATTGCCTTTCTTCATCTGTTCATGTATAAGAGATTCCAGGTCTTCCCGAAAAGCCTGAAAATATAATATTACAGAGTATACCTTCAAGCAGAATTAAGCACTCATCTCCATTTTACTACCAGGATAGGTACTTTTTAACTTTTTCACATCAAGATCAAAATATACATGAATCTGAATCTGTTTTGAGGAGAGTGAGATGACAGCTGGCAGAGGGCTCAAATGGCTTGCCCAGGAATTGGGCAAGGATAAACAGAAGGTCCCAAGCAGGTGTTACTGGAGAGTGAAGCATCATTGGACTCCTGTCTCTCCAGAGGCTGGTTGAAGAGCTTATGACTCTGGAATACAGGCTGTGAAACTGAGATGGCAGCTAGTTAAATGAACACTCTTTCACTGAATTTTTGTTGCTCTATTCCTAAAAGGTGACAGAATTATAACTAAGTGAGAAGTGTATGGGAATCCTTCCATGGGACTTCTGACCCAAAATGACTGTCCCCATCCAGTCAGTCACCACTTATTTACTATATTCACAGAATACAATATTGGCTCCAGAGTAACTACTGCAACTAGTAGACCAAATTTTGCTCCAGTGAAATGATGATGGAATGACTTGTGTATTGTAATAATACACTTAACATAACTGGGAAAGGCAATAAAGACAAATGGTATTAACTGAAGAAGGCAACAGTTAAAAATCTGCTCAGCCCTTACAAATACAAAAGTGATGAGTACATTTGAAATACGCTCAAATAGTTTCAGGTTAAAAGGTTTCTAAGATAGATGTGTTTCTTGTTTGGAGGTTCTAGCAGGGGAGCGCAGCTATCGTATACCCTTGACCGAAGTACGGGATGGTCGTCCTCTTCCACCGAGTGCGCAGCTTCAGCAGGGATGCACATGGAGCGGTGAGGGAGGTAGGGGACACCCACCTAGCCAGCCAGATCAGCCAAATCGACCCTGGCGATCAATGGGGTGACAGATGTCACAGCCAGATCGCCCTCACATCCAATAGATGTGTTTCTTAAAACCTTCCCTAACTACTACACGCACTTTCCTATTTAACTAGTATTTTAGCTGCTTGTATGAGATGGTTAAAGTCCAAACCACCTCAGACCAGGGGTACCCCTACGGACTAGCCAGCAGGGGTCTCCCTGTCATGTTCCTCATCGGCCAAAGCTTATAGTGTTTTACTTTATTTTCAGTAGTTATTCTGGTCCACCCTATGCAGTAATAAGACCTCTGTGCCCCAATTCCCTTCCTTACTGCAGTCCTCCCTTGGCTGTAAGGTCCTCTGGAAGCTGGCCTAACTCTCCCCAGCTCCACTGCATGAGCTCTTACTCACTCACCATTGTCCCCCTGGCCCCGCAGCCTCGTCTAGTGCTCCCCCCTGCTGTGAATCCTCTCTCGCCTCTGACTTGGACAAGGCCCTTTCAGCCCTTCCCTGGGAGGCTCCTTCTGATGCCTCCAGCCACTCCTGTCCTGTCTTCGGCCCGCTTCAGCTGCCTCCAGGCTCTCCTTTCCAGAAGCTGTTTCCCTGGCTGCCACCACACCCCTCCTTCGCCAGCCTTCTCCGTTTCTCCCACCCTTCTTTAAAACCCCATGCTTGCCTGCCCTCTCTCCACACTCCTGTCATTGTTAGCCTGCCTCTTCTGCCTTGGTCGTGTTTACTTCTGACCAGGACATCAGAGGCCTCTGAATGCTGGCCGGAGCTCACAGCCATCTGCTACAGATACCTTTTCCGCTTCTGATCATTATGAATTTTTCTAATCCTATCAAGACTGGATAAAAAAAAATTCTCTCTCTAGCACTCTGGTGTTCTTCAGTGTACTATGGTGTACAGCCAACATGCCTCCTCTACAGAGCCATTCTTTAGTAAAGTTAAACCACTACAGTGCTTTGAGAGCCAGCGTGGTCTAGTGGTTAAGAGCGGTGGACTCTAATCTGGAGAACTGGGTTTGATTCCCCACTCTTCCACATTAGTGGCGGACGCTAATCTGGTGAACCAGGTTGGTTTCCCCACTCCTACACATAAGGCCAGCTGGGTGACCTTGGGCTAGTCACAGCTCTCTCAGCCCCACCTACCTCACATGGTGTCTGTTGTGGGGAGGGGAAGGGAAGGAGAAAGTCGGCACATCAAAACCAACTCTTATTATTATTATTATTTGGAAGCAGTAAACAGGATACTTCACTCACTACAAAATGTTAATGTACAGTAGCTTCTTTGAAGCCATGACAGTGAGAAACTTGTCATTAGTAGCGGGCTCAATTAATGTGAACACCAGATAAGATAAACCTGAGAAGGTGTGGGTGCTCCCAGAGGTTAAATGTCTTCAGACATCCTCAACAGTGAGTGCCTTGCTGGGCATAGCCCATTACCACATCCCCCCCCCACTCCCCGCGATGAGGCCAAACCTCTCCTGTGGCTAAGGGGGGGATTTCTTGGCACACAGTACCAACAACGTAACAACCAGACAGGTGGAAAAGAACATCCAGTATGCTCAGGATTGTTAAAAAGGTAAAGGTCCCCTGTGCAAGCACCGGGTCATTCCTGACCCATGGGGTGACGTCACATCCCGACGTTTACTAGGCGGACTTTGTTTACGGGGTGGTTTGCCAGTGCCTGCCCCAGTCATCTTCCCTTTACCCCCAGCAAGCTGGGTACTCATTTTACCGACCTCGAAAGGATGGAAGGCTGAGTCAATCTTGAGGCGGCTACCTGAAACTGACTTCCGTCGGGATTGAACTCAGGTCGTGAGCATAGCTTTTGACTGCAGTACTGCAGCTTACCACTCTGTGCCACAGGGCTCCTAGGATTGTTAAAAAAGCCATATTTCTTATAGATTATAATGTGTTGATCTCCTTTGGCCTTCTAAGAATTAATAGGATTATTTAAAGTTAATAGGATTGTCTTGATCTCACAGGAGAGTATAAAACTGGTGTTCTAATACAATTTCCAATAGTAAAGGTTGCCTCAAATGTCTTTATATGACTGACTAGGTTTGCAGGAAAAGGTAGACTGTACAATTCCTCTTTTTCAACAAACCAAACCTTATGAAGGTATGTGAGACAGCTTTTAAGAGCAGAGTTTAAAATAAGAATGGAACACTGATCTGCATGTGAATGTCTTAACAGCTTATATCTGGCTAGTGACTTTATTTTTTCCCTTGAGTCTCAGCAGCAATCAAATGCCATGTAGCTGGGAAGCTACTTTTGTGCAGTGTTAATGAAGCATAGCATTAAGAGGGGAGGAAAACAGTAAACCTCTGAATAAAGGACTGTTTGTTCGCACACGAAAACTGTGCAAATAAATACAGTACAAACTATCCACTGATGATTCTGGTAAAGAGGTCCTTGGGCCCAGTTATAATCCCTCGAGATATTATGTAGACCCAGATGACTCTTCCCCTTTTCAGTTTTTTCTTTTAAAAAAAACATGCACATGCACTGTTGAATGCAAAATGCTGAAAATTAAGGAACATCGTTTCTTTCCCCTCCATTAATTCTACTCACAGGACTCTGCAGTATCTGGGTGACTCTCTTCCTTTGTTCCATCATGTTGAAGTCTTGCCTGAGGTCAGGAGACATGTTTCTTTCACGGATATAGTCAGGGTCATTTTCATTGATGCGGTCAAAATATCGCTCCTTGTGAGGCATGCTGGGCGGTGGAGGGGTTGTGATTACCCCCTGGCTCATCTCGGCACTCATATTTCAATCTGGATTACTCTCTTCACCTGGAACAATAAGGAGCCAGCAGAGAGGAACTTATAAATATGCCACATCACACAATTATAGCTGTTAAATCATTAATTATGCCTTACATTATCTTAATTCAAAAATCAATTGTAGGTTTGTACTGCATATATTCCAATTTCCCCCCAAATTTTCATTTTTTCCTGGGGGGAAACGGGGGTGGTGGTGGTGGTGGTGAAGTACCCTCCCATGGCTTAAAAATTTCTTGAACTTTTACATCTCCCGTCTTATTCTATCAACACTGGCTCCCAATTTGCTTCTGTGCTCAGTACAAGATGCTGATATTGACCTTTAAAAGCCTGTATAGCTTGGGGCCAGCATACTTGGTGATAGTGTGGCATTTAAGAATATTGATGCCTTACGTCTGGGGAAGAAAATTCACCTTATGTACTGATCATCCCCTTTCATGCTGCTTAAACCAGGTGAAAAGCAAATTAATCCAATGGAGTCTTGTGTTGCAAGATTTTAATTTTGATATCATCCATGTGAGAAGAAAAGAAAATGTGGTGGCCGACACCCTCTCCCGAAACACCTGAAGGTGGTGGCTACCATGCTAATTGACTAATAGTATCAGTTGTATATAGTTGTATTTGATGTTTAATATGTTTTGGAATTGCACACTTATATAAGGATAAAAATATCTAATGCACCCCATTGTTCAGGAGAGGTTTGAAAGGATCTCCTCTGAAGCAATGAGAAAAAGGGTGGGCCATGTGATGGACGGCTGCATTCCAGGGAGTTGTTCTCGACTTGGAGCCCCCTGACTGACAGGTGTAGAATTCTGAGAATGGCAGTTGGAACGGTGACAGTAAAGAACAGTTAGTTAATTGAGGAGAACAAACCCACCGAGCTGGGAAACAGCTGTGAATGCCGTAAGCTGTGTGGTGGAGGATTTCTCCTCAGGAGTTAAAAAAAAGGAACACATTTTGAGTTGTTGGATCAGGATAGGATCAGCAGCTAGTTATATAAGGACTATAGCTCTAGGTTCAGAGGGGGCGTCCTAAGAGTCTAACTGGGAAATAGCTCTGCTGAAAGGAGTGATCGGTAAGCTAGAAAGGGACTTGACGGACCATCTTCTCCAATATGAACCTACCCCTACATTCTGGTCATCTTTGGAGGCCCTGCTTCAGGTGCCCCTGCCCTCTGAGGCTGTATGCCTTCTCTGTCATGAAGCCAAAACTTGGAACTCCCTCTCCAGGGGGATTCGTCTGGACCCCTCTATTGTTGTCTTTCGTCAGCAGGTAAAGACCTTTTTGTTTGGGTTGGCATACTCTAATATCTGTAACTGGCCCTCCTCCCTGGTTTTGGTGTTATGTGTGTTTATATGTTTTCATTGAATTATTTTATATATCCTTTATTTTAAACGTCGTTTTAATGCTGAAATGTTTTCCTGTTTACCACCTTCGAGACCTATTTAGGTGGAATGGCAGCACATAAATGTTTTAAATAAAGAAACAAAATAAAATAATGACTATTAAAATAGCGAAAATTGTAGGTAAGTTCATTGACCCAAGGAAAGAAATGCATCAGTGTCACTATTTCCAAGCAGGTCTGTAACTTCAGAAACATGATAGTAAATCAAGCTGCTGTGAATTGCTGCTGGCAGAGCTCAACAGACCACCAGATGGTGCCTCAGCCCTGAACACCCCTTAATCAAAAAGAGTTTAAGTGATCTGCAACTGGATTTCTGAGCATACCTACACACTGCAGATTCCACCCACTTATGCGTACTGCAAAAGATTCTCCCCCCCCCCAGATGAAACTCAAGATATTACTTGAATAGAAAAAGTAGCATAGAAAGTTTGACACTATCTTCAGATTATTTCATGATGGATAGCCGTGTTTGTCTGTAGCAGTAGAAAAGAACAAGGTCTTTTATGCATGGGAATTTTACCTTGGGTTTGATGCTCCCATGACTCACACTTTTCTGACACCTCATATCCAGCCCATGAGCCAGCCAAGGCAGACACCCCACCCCGCACGCTCCCGATCTGGGTTGGCGAGGTATGGCACGGCCCGACCAAGTGAGGTTTATGACATATCCAGCCCTCGTAACAAATGACTTCGTCACCCCTGGTTTAAATCTTTATTTTCTACTGAGAGTGTTTTCTCTTGGCAGTCTCTGGTTTGTTTCTTAAACTTAAGCTTCTTTTACACCGTGGTTCTTTAGCTGTAGGAGTTGAGAACATTAACACGCTTGCCCAGTTTCTCTCTCAAACTGGCCTGGGATCACTCAATTCACAAGCAATATTTCCCATTAAAATCTTAGGAATCACTCTATTTTCCCTACATAATTGGTTATGGATCCTGTCTTGATCCAAAAACACAAAATGTGTTCCTTTTCACTCCTGAGGAGAATTCTTTGCCAGACAGCTCACAGCTCACACAACTGTTTCCAAGCTCTGTCTGTTAACTGTCAGTTTGTAACTGTCCACTCTCCAACTGCCATTCTCAGAACTCTATTCGAACTCCCTGTCAGTCACAGGGGTTCTATGACCAGGACCACTCTGTCTCTCACAGCTGCAAACAGGGAAAACTTTGCTTTCATGTCATGCTGCTTTATTCCTAACTGGTAGAGATCTTGAATAACGGCCTCCCCTTCGAAAGGAACCCTTAAATGAGTTCCAAGAACCCCTTGGCTGCTCACCCCGAAATCTCTGAAGGGTGTGAGAGGAACGAAATGGACGTGAGTAGGTTTTTTGATCTCGCTTGTAGCTCTTGGGGAGCGCCTTTTTCTTGTCCCTCGTCTCAACTAAGATAGGGTCAAGTTGTTCGCCGAAGAGTCTCTTCCCCTGTTATGGAAACCCCATCAGGTCCGCTTCGGAATGGTGGTCCACTTGCCATGGCCTAAGCCAAAGGGCTCTCCTTGACGCTAGCTGCATGGTGATGGCTCTGGCTGAAAATGAGAGGCTGTCCAAGGAAGAGTCGGCCAAGAAGGTGACCGCTTTTAGGATCCTGGACACTCCCTTCTGAGCTTTCTTATTTCCCTCAGGAATGAGCAGTCGTAGTTTGCGTGTCCATACTGTCGCTGCCCTGGACACTAACGCTGACGTGACTGAGGCGCTGATTGCCAGAGCAGAGGCTTCATGCGCCCGCTTGAGTGAGATCTCTGCTTTCCTATCAAGAGGATCTCTGATAGACCCCATGCCATCTCTGGCCACTACGTCATTAGAGTGTAAAGAACACACAGGTGCTTCCACTACTGGGGGTTGAAGCAATTGGACCGAGGCAGGTACTAATTTGTAGAATTTTTTAGCTATAGCTGGTGCCTGTCTGCCTGCTAATGGCTTATCCCATTCTGCAGTAATAAGCGAAGTGAAACAGTCTGGAACTGGTATCACTCGTGAGGGATTAGTGTGTCTGTGAAAAAATTCTTTGGACCCTTTCAGCTTGTCAGGAGCTTGAGGGTCCTGCGCCTCCGACAGGTCCAAAGCCTCTAGAGTCTTAGCCAAGAGGGAGGGGAAATACTCCTGAGGAGAGTCTGAGCTGCTTCTCCTCTGGCTTTGGAGGATCCTCCTCGGGGAAGGAGTCCTCCTCTTCCCAGTTCTCATCCTCGGAAGAGTCTGGGGATGACTGAGACTGCATGACTACAGGCCCCCTGGGTTGACGAGAGGATTTGCTGCCAATAGCCTTCTCTCCCCCCGACACAGCCAGTCTGTTAAGCACACTAGATCCCCCTAAAGGATCCTGGTAGTCCTCTATGCCCCTAATAGAGGGAGTAGGGGTCGCTTGAGCCGCCTGCAATCCATCTACAAAAACGCTTCTAATGAGCTCTGTGAGCTCCGCTCTTAAGGCGGCCAGCCCCCCACTGACTGAAGTCCCCGCGAGCACTTGTACGTTACAGGGAGAAGTACACTGCGGTGCAACCGGTGACTGCCGGGGAGCCTTGCTGCTGCTTGAAGGAACATGGCTAGCAGCCGCGGCGGTCATCAGGGGCCCTGCTGCCTCAGTCGGGCCCGCGGAACACTCGGCAGCCTCCAAGTCCTTTGGCGACCGGCTAGCAGCCACGCCTAAATTTACCCTCTCCGCCACGGACATGGCGGTGGGCATAGTCAGCGGTTGGCTGGCAGCTGAGCCTGTCTCCTTCCTTTTCCCTGAGGAACGGATTTTCTTCTCCCCTTTCTCTGTTGCGTCTTGTTTTCTCTTTCGTTTGGAATTGGAACCTTTTGAGGGGTTGGAGGAGCACGACAAGGAGACCCGGGTCCAAATCTATGGACGAAATGTATTCGTCCTGGTTGGGAACAGCCATTTTGTTCAAGCGGGAAAATACTATCCCAACCCCCCAGGGCCCGAAACAACAAGACGAGACAAGGAAACACGACGGTAACAGGAAAGAAGAACAAAGGTACCTGACACCGAAAAAATTGTCTGCAATGTACAGTACAATGTCACCAAACTGCTGGAAATGTCAGGATAAAGTTGGCTCTTTTCATCATGTTTGGTGGCTTTGTGATAAAGCTAAAAACTTTTGGGATATGATATACAATGAGCTAAGGTTAATTCTACAACAAAATATTCCTAAAACTTCAGAGATGATGTTGTTAAGTATTATACTGGACTATATTATAACACAATGGACCTTTTTACTCTATGCCACCACAGCTGCGAGAATGGTCTATGCAGCTAAATGGAAAATAACTGAAATACCGGACAAAACTGATTGGGTTCATAAAATGTTTGAACTAGCAGAAATGGCAAAATTGACTGAGTTAGTAAATCAAAAAGATAATGATGAATTTGTTAAGGAGTGGGAGGCGTGGATTGTTTATTGCAAAAATGAACTTAATGTGCAAAATGTTAAAGGTTATAACTTAGACTAAGTTAATTCTCTTGTTTCTACTTTTTTTCTTTTTTAATAACTGTAGAAGGTTTTATAAAAATTATTTTTTTATAAAGAATTAGAAAATAATTGCTAAGAGGATTACGAAGATAAGTCAGAGATAGAAGAAGGAGGGGGGGAGTTAAAGTAGGGGAAGATAATTGTTATATATATGTTAGTTTTAATTGAGAGTTAGAAAAGATTGAAAGGCAATGTTAATTAATTGTATCAAATATATGAAAAAACAATAAAAAAAAATTTTTTAAAGGAAAGAAAAACAAAGGGGAAAAAAAGGGGAAATTTAAAAATCTCCTGCCCCAAATTGCAGTAAAGATAGAGAAAAAACGGCGGAGAACCGCCGCAAACCTGCTTCCCTGACAAAGGCAGGAAACAAAACTGAGGCATTCCGATGGGAGAGGGTCATTTCCCCCGAGGGACCGGAAGGCCTACAATTTTTTGATTCCTGCCTTCCCTAGCAAATAAAGGAAAATAACCCAGAATGAAGACGCCCTTCTTACCTAGCGCGAGAAGACTGAAGTTCTGAAATAATAAAAGATCACCTGCATAAAGAATAATTTTAACTTCTGAAGAGTTATGTATAAAGCCATGTATATTATTATTTTGTCTAGTGGCACAGGCCAGAGGTTCCTGACATAAATAAAAAAGCAGAGAAAGAGGGCAACCCTGTCAAGTACCCCTCTCAAGAGGGAATGGCATGGAAAGTATGCCATTAGTCAGTACCCAGGATCTGGGAGATGAATAAAAATCCACTTCAGAAATTCGTGACGAAAACCAAAGTTAGTCAATGTAGCAAAGATACATTTCCAGAATATTTTGTCAAAAGTTTTTTCAGCATCAAGTGAAAGAATGGCAACTTGATCAGCGACCAGCCTAAGAGCCTTGCCTACCTTGTATAAATCCTACCTGGTCTATGTGTACTAAAGTTGTAACAACTTTTTGGAGTCTGGTAGCAAGAATAGCAGTTAATATCTTTAGAGAAATTAGTTGTATCTGTGTCAGTGCAATGTCCCAAATTGCATCACTACATTGTAACTGCAGAATGCAGTCACATACTGCAAGTGGAGCTGGACATGAAAAAGTCAGAAATACAAGATTTCTAAGGACCCCCCCCCCCATTTATATTGTTCCATAAGAACAAGGTATGGGGTTATGCAAGGAGCAAAACAGTTCTATTAATGATAAGCCTCTTAACTCTACTGCACTTACTTCTCGGGGGGAAAACCCACTGAGCATATAAATGACATACTTGAGCAAATTTGTCAAAGCCTGTGAGAAATAATTGGTTCAAGTCAGTTACTTTACAATGAATTTGTGTGTAACAAAGATTCAGGCATCTTCACAAAGGGTGACTCAAGCAAGCATCTGAATGGCACTACAGTTCCCCCAAAGAATCATTTTACAAGAGGAAGACTCACAGTTAATGCTGTCCTTGTTCCCACGCTTCCCCTTTCATTTTGTTTCATTTTGTTAATATTGTATGAGGCGATTAATAGCATCAGCATTCTCATTTATAAATATGTATTTTCTTGATTCTACACACAATGTCTTGGTGCCTCATTACATTTCACTTCTCATCTTGGCATCATCTGACACAGCAGTATAGTCTAGTGCTACTGCACCACAGGTTCCCACAGGCACTTGCATGGTACACTTCTGCACAGCCCATATTCTATGCTGATAGGTATTAGGGAGGAATTTAGCACTAATGGGTAACTAGGGAATACAAGACACTCCCCCCCCCACACCAGGTATTGAATCCCACGCATAACCGATGGTGGTGAAAGTCACAATTTGCACCATAGCAAGGGTTACCTATTGAACTTGGTAATTCGAAACTAGATATTTAGATCATGTTAACAGGTGGTCTGATAGTGAGTAAAGATCTTATGATCCAAGAATTTTAAAAATTATAATACACTATTGAAAAATTAGAAGCTGAAATCAGAATTTTAAAAATCAACTGCCGAGCTCCAAATTATTACTATTAACAGTGATCAGTTCTCCTTGGTATTCTGGGTTGAGTTATGCAACTATAATCACTCAAGAACTCAGTTTAATTACCCCTGAACTCCATGTACTCTCAAAAATTAATTAAGATATGCAATTGCATGACATGCCGTGTGTGAAGAAAGAAGGCTTCTCTTCTGAGATGAACTGGGCTTCCCCCCTCTACTAGCTGGATATTTCTTATGGATAAAAACAAACTAAATGGACATGTGGGAGAAATGCCATTTTAGGGGAAGGTCAGGATTAGTTCAAAATTGAGTTATTTAGTTGCTTTGGCAACATTAAGGGAAATGTACTTGTAAAACATTATACCTAAATCTTTTTTCCCTCCACAAAGGTCAAGCTGACAACTATTGCCTTAGGGATATGAACAGAATACTTTAATATAGTTATGAACATTTGATTACACCCCCTCAAGTTCTTTTCCATTTAGCCTAACTGAGCTGACTGAGTAGTTTTCTCCCCTTTTGAGACTTGTTTTAAAAACAGACTGTCACAGAATGACAGTTGGTATTTTTTCCAAGTAATGAGAACATGCATAAACTTGGGCTTGGATAATTGTATTTTTGAGCGAAGGATAGACAAAGGGGGAAAGGCCTATAGAAAAGTTGTCAATCCAGTTATTTTTTAAAAGCAGGAACTGAAGCAGCATTCAAATATAGGATTTTTTAAAAGGGCTACTAAAAGCAAACCCAGCATCAGGAACATTCCTCTCCAGATAAAGCAGAACTTGAAAGCAACAAGGCAGTGAGCTATGCTTCCCCAAATTAAAAAAAACAACACTTTTTGCAAGTAAACAAAACAACCCACTAGCATGCAAGTATTCTAGGTCACCCATTCAATGCTACACTAGCTCACTACTTACAGAATATTTGATTTTAAATAATTATAAAAAATTATTCCCCACCTGTAATGGTACAATCTATTCAATTGCCTCAGGTCTCTACCATCTCATTCTGCTGCAAATCTAGACCTGTTCTTAAACAGGTATCAATGGTAGGGTCATCTTTCAAGACTCACTGATAACCCTCTGGCAAGAAACTGTCTTGTTTGCCTGTACTGCTGAACCGCCAAAAAGCAGAATGCATGTTCATTGGATATGGAGAAGTGATTAGGTAAGAATGAGATAGGAGTTTGGACTTCATCTCAATATTATGATGAAACAAAACATTGTATATGTTAATATGGATGTTGGAAATTATATGACACAGCCACTATTGGAAACTGTGAAAACAAGACAATAGTTTCTAGAGATCAAGAAATAGTTATTTGGAATGATACCATCCTCCCTACTACCACTGCTTTCAGAAATGGCATAGTATACAAACTATCATGAGAAAACATGATTGTGCTTATACTTGAAACACTGGTTTATAGGAATTACTGGAAATTGGTTAAGAAAGTACATGATACCATGATGGAGGAGCTGTTCACTTTTTTGTTGTGTTGTAATAAATAGTTTAAAGATATAGGATACCAAATTTTTGTACCTAGACATGGGGAAATGACTCAAAATAAGAAAATAAAAATGAGAATCAAAATTATTTTAATCTGTATCAATGGCACTTGACTTAGATATAGAAGGCAAAACAATAATACATTCATAATAAAATGATTTTAGAAAAACTGTAAATGGCAATGTTAATCTGTACTTTCTGTTGTTATTGTTATGATTATCGTTTTTGAAACATATCATTATTATTTTTACTGTTTTGTTTCACTGGTTTTGTATTATGACTGTAACTCTAAATTTGATTTCTTCTGTTCTTCCTTTTAACAGATTATATGCCTTCTATACTTTGTTTCCATGGTTCTTTCTGCTTCATGCCTGGCTACTAAAATTCTGCTTTTCTAAAGTAGTGGGGACAAGAACCAGAACTCAGAGAAGCTTCAGGTATTATTCTAGTTTACATACTATCTTACAGGCAGTTATCATGATTAGAATGCTATTTGCAAAAGTATGACTGGACAGCAGGAATGTATGTCTGTCCTGCTAATTCTATGTACGATTTCTGGAATTGGTACAAGTTGAAAAAAGGCTTTTGCAAACATCACAAACACTACTCAAAACTTGTGGGATTTAAACTCAAACATTTCACCCTTGAAAAAAATTGCTTTCTTGAGCTTTTAGAATTGTCATAACATTCATGAGTGTCTAATAAATATTTTAACATGAAATTGGATATTCTGAAGAGCTAAGCAAGAGTTTGTGTCTTTGGACTTTCCTCATGCCTTGTGGTCCACAGATATACCAGTTTTAAACTTCATAGCAGAGATGCACAAAGACAACTAGGGCAATGTGTGTGTTAAGTGCCGTCAAGTCGCTTCTGACTCATGGCGACCCTATGAATTAAAGTCCTCCAAAATGTCCTATCTTTGCAGGATCTGCTCAGATCCTGCAAATTGAAGGCCGTGGCTTCCTTTATTGAGTCCATCCATCTCTTGTTGGGTCTTCCTCTTTTCCTGCTGCCCTCAACTTTTCCTAGCATGACTGCCTTTTCCAGTGACTCTTGTCGTCTCATGACGTGACCAAAATACAACAGCCTCAGTTTAGTCATTTTAGCTTCTAGGGTCAGTTCAGGCTTGATTTGATCTATAACCCACTGATTTGTTTTTTTGTAGGTCCACGGAATCCGTAACACTCTCCTCCAACACCACATTTCAAAGGAATCTATTTTCTTCCTATCAACTTTCTTCAGTGTCCAGCTTTCATACCCATACATAGTAATAGGGAATACGATGGCATGAATTAATCTAGTCTTGGTGGCCAGTGACACATCCGTACACTTCAAAATATTTTCTAGCTCCTTCATGGCTGCCCTTCCCAGTCTCAATCTCCTTCTGATTTCTTGGCTGCAGTCTCCCTTTTGGTTGATAGTGGAGCCAAGGAATAGAAAGTCTTGAACAATTTCAATTTCCTCATTGTCAACCTTAAAGTTGTATAATTCTCCTGTAGTCATTACTTTTGTTTTCTTGATGTTCAGCTGTAGTCCTGCTTTGGCACTTTCTCTTTTAACTTTTAGCAGTAGTTGTTTCAAATCTTCACTATTTTCTGCCAATAATGTAGTGTCATCAGCATATCTCAAATTATTAATGTTCCTCCCTCCAATTTTCACTCCACCTTAATCTAAATCTAATCCAGTTTTCCTAATTATATGTTCTGCATATAGATTGAAGAGATAGGGAGATAAAATACATCCTTGTCTGACACCTTTGCCAATTGGAAACCATTCAGTTTCTCCATATTCTGTTTTAACTGCGGCCTCCTGTCCAGAGTACAGGTTGCGCATTAAAACGATCAGATGTAGTGGCACACCCATTTCCTTTAAAACCAGCCACATCTTTTCATGATCCACACAGTCAAAAGAAACTGGGGAAACAGGGGGACAAAAAGGCTGTTGCACCAAAAACAAAAGAGAGAGTCCATGCAATACGTTTTCTGAAACAACTGCAAATGAACTGAAAAGTGATAGCAATTGGCCTTCTTTCACTCCTCTACCTTTCCCCTGCCCCAGCATTTCTGCCTTCACCAACTTCATTCAAGGGTAAAAGTTTCCTTTAATCTGTAGTGCCTGCTGAATAAACACAAGCAAGCAAACAAATCTGACAATCAGGACAGCAGCACACATTGTTACAAAACAACTATCAATCAGATGACAAGCTTTCGGGAATTCTGTTCCAGCAGCAACCGTCAAAGTGGTTTGCTCTGTTCCTAACTACTTTATGAAACTGTTCAGAGAGGCAGGTTAAGCAAAGAAGGGACGGGTCAGCAAGGCTGTTTTGTTCCCTGGCTATGTCCGTTTCCCCCCCTCTCCAGCTGGCACCCAAATAATAGAGATTCCTAGTTCCTACATAATGGAAGTGAAGTCTTACTATTTATAATTGGTTTCAGCCAACTAATTCCCAATAAGAAGCAATGATCTCAATAGCACTACCATCACAAATGTATCCCGTGTCAGCTGCTCCCACAACATACATAAATGTTGTACAAATACCAGCCAATATGACAGAACTTTGATTTGGTCAATTAGTTTCAATCAATCTTTATTAAAAACAGTCTTAGACCAACACAGCTCTTCACAATTAACCATTAAAACCCATAGTGTTACGCTCTACCCACAGGTTAATACAAATAGTAAAAAAGTTGTTTGGGCTCTTTACAAACTATATAAACTACCCATTAAAATTACTGACAGACTGATATTCTCAGCAGCGTCTGACGGATTCTACAGGCTGCTCCACAAAACATAGCCCTTCCTACTGTAACCTGTGGATTTTCATCTATAAGCAACATTTTAGTATGCTCAATTAGTTTAAATTGTCTCTATTCCGACTCGTACTTTATATTTGGTTTTCAATTCCACTGTCTTCAAAAGAAACACATTTCTACTTGTAAACTTTCTTTCCCATCCTATTGGGACGAAAATATCAGGGGCTGTGTTCCTGATATAAAGAACCACATTTCGGACAGATTGGTGAAAGGATGCCTATTTTGAAGGCATTTAACTCTGTTGTCTGCAAAGCAGGCATAGGAACACATGACAGTACCAGGCCCGCAAGTAAGTTTTTCATCCTCTCTTGGGACTCTCAAGCATAGTCTGTGTGTCTGTCTATCTTTAAATAATATTAGAGTATGCAGATGGGACAAGCTAACCACTGTTTCCCACTGTGCTTTACTTTGCTGTGTTCTGCTGCTTGAAATGCGGATGGATCTAATTATCCGCCAAGGAGCTTGTCTCAAGCCTTCATTCAACTTAAGTGGTTCTTCTTCCACTTAAGTGGTTCTTCTTCCATAAGTGGAAGAGCCACTTATGTCGGCGGAAGCCTCCTTGGGCAGGAGGAAGGCTTCCAACTTTGCTCAGGGGAGTGTTAAGATAGGGGTTGGATCCTATCCCAGTTTCTCCCAGCTCATCTCCAATACAGGAAGTAAAATGCTTCAAGCACATGAGGTAGCAGAATTTAGCTACACTTGCTCTGGTTTTCTCAGTGACCCCCCCCCACTTTTTTGGTTAGAATGTTAGGCTAGGTTGAATCAGGCTCAAATCCTCACTCTGCCATAGACGCTTGCTAGATGACCTTGAGCCAGTCACAGACTCTCAGCCTAACCCACCTCATGGGGTTGTTGTGAGGATAAAATGGAGGAAAGAGAGCAATGTGAGTCCCTTTGGGTTCACATTAGGAATAAACATAGTAAATAAACACAAATAAAGTTCTGTCTTTTTCTCCTGGTGTAAGTACTGTCAAGTCACTTCTGACTTATGGCGACCCTATGAATTTATGACCTCCAAAAAGTCCTATCATTAACATCCTTGCTTAGGTCTTGCAAACTGAGGGCTGTGGCTTCCTTGATTGAGTCAATCCACCTCATATTGGGTCTTCATCTTTTCCTGCTGCCTTCAACTTTCCCTAGCATTATTGTCTTTGCCAGTGACTCTTGTCTTCTCATAATATGACCAAAGTATAAAAGCCTCTGTTTAGTCATTTTAACTTCTAGGGACAGTTCAAGCTTGATTTGATCTGGAAATCACTGATTTGTTGTTTTTTGGATGGTCCATGGTATCCATAACACTCTCTTCCAACACATTTCAAAGGAATCTACATTATTCCTGTCAGCTTTCTTCATTGTCCAGCTTTCATACCCATACACAGTAATAGGGAATACTATGCCATGATTGCTATATATATTGACCACTGCTCCATGTAAAAGGAGGTGTGACAAATGGATATTGAAAAAAATGTGTTTGGATCCAAAAAGAGCTGGTCACATATTTGCTGCTTCTCATAAAGAGTATCCAACTATAAGCTAAAATAAGCTGTGGCAGGGAAGGCCAAGGGTTCCTTCCCACTGGCTGAGGAAATGCAGGGAGTGGCAGGAAGACAAACGGCACTTGCAGAAGATCACGCTGGAGTCGCCTCTCATGAGACTGTCAGAGGGTGGGGAGTTAGGAAGCAAGCTAAAGGTTGTGGTCTGTGGAATATGAAGCTCATGGTGAGTCGGTGAGGGACAGGCCCAGACGCAGGGAAGGCCATTAAAGGGCTGGCTAGGAGGCAGTTGGGGTGGACAAAGGAGGTGGAGAGCAGAGACAGTCCACCCACTGGAAGTCGGAAGTACTGGCAGCAGAGTAGGAAAGGCAGAGGAACTTAAAAGCTATAAGCTGAATAAAGACAGCATGTAGAACTGGACAAATGTCTGGCTGATTCCTTGGGAAAGAAAAGGGCTATGAAATAAAGCCCCATTTGTAGCTTGCTGAGGGCTCCAATGTTACAGGTGAACAGGTTACACTTAATCAAAGAAACAAATCCTAGATTCCCCATTTGGGTCCCCAAATGGAATATTCTAGAGTTGCCCATATCAGGCTGCTGATCCTCGAGCTGGGGTGCTTTTTTGTTTTGCCTTTTTGTTTTGCTCTAGAATGAATGCAAGGAGCCTGAGAATGAAAGAATGAACTCATTATTGAACAATACTGAAATAAATGCCTACCTCTTTTTGCAGTGATCTTAAAACAAATCAAGCCCTTCCAAATCCCCTTACAAGGCTCGTAAAGAAATCCTGCGATATTCAGCTCCAGAGATGAAGATATAAATAATCAGAATGCACAAATTAGGTTTTGCTTAGACATCCGTCACATGAGACAATCTGACAGCCAATTCTGTGATGCAGAGCAATATACAAGTTCTGAAGTTTCAAATGCGCACATGGAGAAAAACTTACAAATGAATGGTTTGGAAAACTGTGTTCACAGATGACAGTGTTTTCTTTGCTTGGGTAAAAAGATTTTGCTGCAGTCTTGGCAACATAAGCACTGCTGCACTGGAACTGCCAGCTCGTTTTTGGTTCTCATGACCTAGCTTATTTTCATTGTACTTAATTCAGCTTGTACAAAGTAAACATCAGCAGAGAGGAGGGGGGGAGAAAGAGAGAGAAAAAATGGACTCGAGGAGAGGAAAAGGCCCTAGCAGGAGAAACCCAACTGTGCCTCTGAATTCAGCCAAACCTCTGGAATTTTGTACAATCACGTATTTAATGACAATACATTTAGTATTTAAAGCAAAATATTCAAACTGTCATATAACCTGGCATTACTTCAAAATGTCACATTATTACAAAGCCATACAAATAGTAAATAAGAATATCCCCAGGCATCAAATGACAGTAACATATAATTTATTGTTTGTATTCATCTGTGAATAAAATTACAATCATGGAACAATTTTCCTCAATTTTATAGGCTATAAACTATTTCTATCGTTCCACTGAGATAACTATGACAAGTATAAGAAACAATTGTACAATACATTTGGTTTTAATTTCACACAGTGTTCTTGGAGGCCAAGAGTGCAGACGTTTGTAAATATTTCATCCCTTACAACACCTACTATTTTCCTAACCTCTTTTGCATGATTCAGTTGCATGATTCAGTTGTCCTGGTTCTTTCCAAAATTTTCTTCTACAGCAGAAGAAAAAGTTTCCATTTATTGTTGAGGTACACAACTGATAACTAGCCGTAGTAGTAGGTGGAGAAAAGTGATGCTCATATGTTAATTGTCCCTATGGAGAATAATTTCAGAGCATTATCTGTGAAAGATCCCTTTTCTTTCATTACTTCTGGCAGCTCTGAGTCTGGCTCTGTCGGGGAGAGTGAGATAGAATAAAAATAAATATAAATTGGATTCATATGATTATCAGGAACAATTTTTTATTTATGGTGGTTTTGCCTGTCCTTAGAAATGGCAGAAGAGAAACAGCTGCCTCCTTGCCCCGAGTGCAGGTTCAAAAGTTGGGAAGGCAAGTGACAGACATGGAGCAACTGCTAGATTTTACAAATGTTTACATGAATAACTGATCTCAAGCAACATGCTGTAGTATGTGCCCAATACTTTTAATAGTGGAAACCCTTAGAGCTCTTCGTGGTTAACCATACAGTATTGAGACTAACCTTTAACACTCAATGTTCCTACCAACACAGAAAGGCTATCAAGTTTCCTAAAATGCTGCCTTCTAGTGAGCACTTGAAAATTCAAAATACTGCATGCCATCTTGAACAGCTAAGAACAGCTAAGTAGGAGGAACAGAGCTGTACAAGGTTTTGATAGAACTGGAGGCACTATTTGTCAAAAGCTTCCAAATACATCATGAAGATACAGCACTGTTATTGTTGATGTGCACTGAACCAACAAGAATGGGAGACGCTAGAGTAAGGACATTGGGAGGGATACACCACTTATTTGTCAGTTTTTCCAATGTTATAAAGTTTAGCTTAATATCCATACATAGTGGTAATCGTACCTGTTATGACTATAAGTTTCTGCCCAATATACTTCCTTTTGTTTACTACAGAATTTATTTTCTACCTACAACTTCTGTTTTTTCCTATCTCTTAGATGCAAAAAATAAACATCAGTATGTTATAGTAGTATGTGTGTGTTCGTTAAGTGCTGTCGAGTAGCTTCCAACTTATGGCAACCCTATGAATTAATGACTGCCAAAACATCCCATTGTTAACAGCCTTGCTCAGGTCTTGCTATGGCTTCCTTTATTGAGGTTTACGTGAATTGCCCAAGCTTATGAAATAGACTTTTTTTCAGCTAAAATCCTCACAAAACTGGCTTTTCTTATACAGCAAAAGGGGTGTTAATTCAGTACAGTGCCTCACAGGATCCAGGTTAAAAAAAAGACTGCTCCTAAACTACAAACCATCATTTGATGATACCACTGGTATTTGATTTCAGTGCAATGTTCTAGCAAAACAAGAGGCACCACTTCCATGTAAAACAGAGTTGAACTTACCTGTAATTGTTGTTCATCAAGTGGCCTTCTGTGAAGGCACAATGGAGGACTGCACATGTGCAGGCCAGCCACGGAGAAAGATGTTCAAGCTCCTAGAATCATCGTCTCCATAGAGTGCTCCCCTCAGCTCAGTGCTTCTTTTCCCACCCAAACTGTCATTTGACCAAGGGGGAGGGAGCGCTCTTCCCTCAGTTCTTCTACCTGCTGCCTTGGAGTACTCAATGAGACATATGGCAGAGTCTCACAGCAGGAAGGGAGGAAGGGATGTGTGCCTGCACAGAAGACCACTTGATGAACAACAGTTACAGATAAGTGTAACTCTGTTTTCATCTTTGTGGCTTCTGTACAGTCCCACATGGGAGAGTAACAAGCTCACTTACCCAGGAGGTGGGTGTGGGACCAGTAAACGAAACAGTGACTGTAACACTGCTCTCCCAACAGCTGCTTCTCTCCGAGTCCACATCGAATAGTGTTTGATGACGGTCAAAGGAGTAGACCACGTCGCTGCCTTGCAGATATCTTGAAGATCGATCCTGGAGCTGACTGTGACGAACAAAGAGTTAATCTTTGTGAGAAGCTCAGGGAAAAAACTGGCAGGGAGTGGGTGGAGCTAAGGAGCTCACTCTCTAATTTCTGACAATAAGCAATGGGCCAATTCTGGCAATTTCCTCCATATCTTAACAACGGGACAGGAAGGGTTTCTGCTTATCGTTAATAATGCCAAGTATCCATCCATCCATAGTTATATATCCACTTCCAATTCTGCCCAATTGATACTTTTAATGCAAAAGGACAAAACTCCCCTTTATGATGCAAACAAGAATTTCATTTCAGAATGCCCATCTCCAGAAAGACTGAATTTCCATCAATCTCTCACCCCCATTCCAACGTCCCCTCTACTCCCCATTCCTGACAAAAGTGTATAAAAAGTTACCCCTCACCCCAATTTCAGTAGCCAGTTTGGACTCCTCCAGTTACCTCAGTTTCATGGTTGGCTTTCTGCTCATTCCATGGACCTGCCTTGCTGCACCTTCTCCTGCCGGGTCAATTTCAAGCCACCAAAGCTGTCTCATTGCCACGGAAGAACCCCCCATTTCTCTCTTATGTTTTTGGTTTTGCCCTTTCAGTTTCCCCCCTATAGGCAGGTAGCTTATTAGGGTACGGTTCTGACTGTTTTTCTCATGCATTTTTCCTTTCTGTAGACCCCCATTTTCCCTTGCAAACTGTTTAAACTTTTAAACATTTCTTTTTCTGTTAAATAAAAACCTCTGTTATTTAAGAAAGCATATTCCCCCTTGTTCTTTCAAGTGTTGGCCTGAATCTGGACCTCGGTATACACAGGTTTACGATCTCCAATATATATTTAATACCCCCAAATACACATTTTTGCTCCACGCTAGCAATGGGATGCCTTGCAAGTTATAGAACCCCTATGTGTATAGCAGTTTGGGTAACGAAGTCAAACTTTGGCATACTGATAGTGGTATAAAACTAAGGCTCATGATAGGAAAGGGGTGTGAAAATGCCTAATAAATTGAAAAAAAGTTTGCTTTTATGCATCCAATCAAACTTGACACTGGTATGGTCAAGGAAAAAAAATCCTGTCTTTGGCAGAATTACAACCATAGAAGATATTGAGTTTTCTCAATAGTGAAATCATTCCTGCAGCTTGCTCACATCAGTTTACAAAGCTGCCATGGAAACTGGTAACAAACATATGAGATCTCGGGCTATGTGAGATTTCGAACAGAAATTCTTTTGTGAGAATCCATGATGATCAAAACCAGTGCCAGTCACCTAATGAAATTCTAATTACCTCCACTATGTCCAGCACAGTAGACAGCTGACACACATCAATGTGTTCCTTCTTGACAGAAAGGAATCCATCATGAATTTTAAACATTAATCCCTACATTAAAATTTAATTGTATTGAAGTCACAAGGAAATTATGGCAGTGAAATTAACTCAATGGACTGATTCAAACAGGCTTTAAGTTAAGTTGAATAACAGTGGTCTACTTATAGGGTCAATCCATATAGCAGGTCAATAATAGTTGTCTACTTATGGGGCTAGTTAAAAAAAACAGTTTCTTGTCTGTACAAGCAACTCTGAACGCCCACGGGGCATATGCTCACATGCACAACTAAGTGTGTAAATTGGGCAGTCACAAATAGTCAGCAGCAACTCCATTCACAGAAGAAATTGAACAAGGTCTCACCTCAGTCAGGATATACTGGCTTTTGTGCTAGCTACACTAAGGTAAACACTCTATAGAGATGTTATGTTGTTTAACAGGATAAAGAAAGAAATGAGCCCTTGCCTAAATCCAAGGCTCAAGCTCATATAACACAGGGAAAAGGGATGGTGTCACGGACTGCCCTGGGTTAGCGTGGCAGATCAGTCCTCGTTGGAAGAGGACCAGCAGATCCCAAGCCCCACTCTGGCATACACTCCCTGTAGAGGCTGCCTCAGTGCCTCCCCAAAGGGAACCTTCACCAGCACCTGCCTTGCTCCTTGTGCCAGTAGAGCCCTCAAGTCAGGAGGCTCCAGCATGTCCCCAGCCATTGCCAGACCTGCCACAATCTCCCTAGGAGCAGAGAGGGTAAAGAGTTAGGGCAGCGGCCTGGACCAGGTGCAGGTGTGTGCACCAAGCAGCCCAAAGCCTCCTTTTCTGCTAAGGAAGCACCAGAAGAAACTAGTTAGTCACTGCAGTAGCTGGACTCTGCTACTCCTTGTGAGTAGAGGTGCTGATTCACCTTGTGTAATGCTGGACCCAGCATCACCACCAGGGAAACACTCTCTATAAGCCTGTGGTGAGGCTGGAGCCAGTGTGGGATTGAGAAGAAGAGTTGGTTTTTATATGACGATTTTCTCTACCAGTTAAGGGAGACTCAAACTGGCTTACAATCACTTTCCGTTCCCCTCCCCACAACAGACACCCTGTGAGGTAGGTGGAGCTGAGAGAGCTCTTACAGAGCTGTAACTTGCCCAAGGTCACCCAGCTGGCTTCATCTGTAGGAGTGGGGAAACAAATCCAATTCACCAGATTAGCCTCCACTGCTCATGTGGAGGAGAGGGGAATCAAAACCTGTTCTCCAGATCAGACCCCACCGCTCTTAACCACTACACCATGCTATTTCCAGTCCTGCTGACGAACCTAACAGTTCCTTGAGCCCTTTGAACCTTTTTGCCTTGGATCTGGCTGCTGAATCCTGCCTGCCAGGTACTCCATGGCTGCCTAGGCTTTGCCTCCAGCCTGGTGAACAGGACAGACAAGTACAATTGACCAGCCTGGGTATGGGGGAGGAGATAGAGGATAGTTTCAACAGTGAAAGTAGCATAGAGGAATGGGTCACTCCTCTTTCCTAGTGCTGTGATCTCAATCAATATCACCTTGGGGCTACAGCCTATTGCAGCATAGGTCTCTAATATGGTTTTTGGGCTTACTCTCTGAAAGACAATGGAATAATATAACTTGTTTTTGCTGTTAAGCTGCAGCTGACTTATGGCGCCCCACAGGGTTTTCAAGGCAAGAGATGTTCAGAGGTGTTTTATCATTTCCTGCCTCTGAATAATAACCTTAGATTTCCTTGGTGGTCTCCCATCCAAGTACTCACCAGGGCTGAGATCTGATGAGGCAGGGGTAGCCTGGGTCCAAGTCAGGGTTTTTTGACCCTAGGAGGAGACTTTGGAGATTTTCTTTCTTTCTTTTTGTATTTATGATATGGCATTCTGCATTAAAATGGAGCCAGTCCCCTAATGGATCTATTAAAGTCACAAGAGCAGGACACAGTGGATTTCTAAATTTTCAGATTAACTATGGCAAACATGCACTGTATTAAAATGCAATGTTGATAACTTATTTGAGCTGACAGAAGCAGTAACCCAAGGAAGAACATAGTGCAATTGACATTATGTTATTGAAACATTTATGTTATTGAAATATTTCTCTATCAAAATGCTAGTAAATGTTCCAAGACGAGGAGTTGGAAAAATATTTTTAAAAACAATTCCTTTAAAAGTCCATACTTACGTCTTATCCTTAACTAAAATAAAATCCAGTTTTCTAGGCAGTGGAGAATGATGCTTGTTCTGAAATAGCTAGAGATGGAGATTTTTTAATAATGATGCAGCATGTACATTTGATACTGCTCAAGGCTATTTTCTTGTTCAAATTTTCAATCATAATTCAATAAACAGTATGCTAAATTTTCAAGCATTCGTTTTTAAAACTGGCACATTTATTTTTGTCTTTTATTATAGGAAACAGTGGCAGACACTGCAAGTTAAGTACATAGCTATGTTTTTGGCTAAAATATCAGAAAACACCCAGGTCCTAAATTAAGCGCAATTACTGATTCACATTCTAAAAAACTAACCAATGCTTTCTTTCAGGACACTACCCTGAACAATGAAAATACTGGCTTAGTTATCACACTTGTTATTCTAATGCTTTAATAGTCTATTGTTCAGTAATGGTTGCCTCAACAAGATAAAACAGTAAAAACAGCATTTCCTGACAGGATGTGAAATCCTACTGTGTGTCACAGGAATTCAGCCAAGGTATCTAATTCCTGAGAAATATTGGCACTCCAAGTACAGGCACTGACAAAAATTATTAGATCATCAAAGTTCTGGTGGGTTCACAGAACCTTCCCCTCCCCACACCCCAAACTACTTTAATATAAGAGCCAGTCTCATAATAATGCTGGATTTGCTTAACTGACAAATAATGAAAGTGAATTCAGAATTACATGTTGAGATCACAAGGCAACACTCTGCGTGTATGATGCTGAAGAAGTGAAAAGGATGCAAACCAACATATGATATAAGAGTAGGGGTAAACTACGAGGAGGCAGATTAATTATTACGAAGGCATACTGCAGTACTGTGGTTCTCCACATCGTTGGCCTTCTTAGGTTTGGTTTTACTCACTTGCTGAAACCATCTGGATTGCTTTATTAAAATACTACACCTTACTTGTACGTTCCATCATTATTGCAGCTTGTAGCCTCCTACTAAGGACAAGCCCACCTCATGGCAGAGCAAGATTAAGACGCTTTAACTCAAGAATGAGATCTCAACAACTCCAGGTTCACCAGACAGGAAAATAAACGAGCCAGATATGCGTACCTACTAGATGGAAAGACTCAACCAAATTCACACTAAAAAAAGTTGTAATGGTTTCTTCCTGTCTTTTTCTCCAAGTCACTTGAACTCTAAAGATAATTAAGAGCCCACTAACAAGGCTGCTGCCTGCCCCAACAAACACTGAGAAGGTGCTCTGTCTCTGTCAACTGCACCAGAAAAAACTTCCTACAACACATGACTTTTATTAGCATTAACGAGGCAGAGAAAGAATCAATGGGAGAATAAACACTGAACTTGCATAACTCAAGCGAAGTATGCTTGAGATGTGGCAATAGAACAGATGGTTTAAGAGGACTGTGCTGCTGAAAGGCAACTGTAGAACTGGAACAACCTTTTACAGGGCTTATGTGGGGGGGATGCTCTCTTAATGATTCCCAAGTGAGAGAATAGGACCCCCCATTGGGTTGCTAGTTTTCTTGCCAGCTGTGGGGAGAAAAAAGATGACAGAATGCAACTATGTGTTCAACTACAATTACGATATATATATATATATATATATATATATATATATATATATATATATATATATATATATATAAGAAGCCCATGTGCAGGGGACAAAAGGAGTAAATTTTAAAAACACAGTCGGAAAGAGGAGTCAGATAAAGCCAACACTGTAGTGGCTGCTATTGCTGAAATGTTATTCTAATGTGCACAGATCTCCAATGGGCAATCAGAAGTCTACTGGGCAGGAGCCCATTTGACCTCACCCACTTTTTAACAACACTTGGCGGGCGCCAAGAAAGGTGTTGGCGGATGCTATGACACCCTTTGGCACCACGTTGGGGCCCCCTATACTAAGGTCACAAAAATGATTGCTCAAAAAAAAAAAAATCATAATCCTGACATGTTTAAACATAGGCAAAGGTTAGGAAAAACGTTATTAATACCTAGTTTTCGATACAGGCCTGTAGGCAGACAACACAGTTCTAAGATTAAGTGTGCTATAGATGTAGGGGCACACATTGTCAGTGAGTTCCAAAAGACAGTAGCCAGAGATCCAAGATATCATGCAGCAAAGTCAATCTAGCACAGTTGTCCATCTTCTGGGATGAAAACAGAGGGAAGCAGCATGCAGATATTTTAAAGACAGTTGAAGCTACTCTCCTGACTTTTGACAAACATACATTGTAACAGCAGCATTTCAAATCTGAAAAATAATTATTGATACGCCTTTCTGTGACATTTGGGTATCAAGCCTAATAAGGTATACTGTTAATTGTCCCGTTTTATTCAATGCTGTTTACTCTCACAAAAGCATTCTTAAGATTGCAGTCTTGGTAGCCTACCCATACCTCCAATAATTCTAATACAGCTTCACTGCCTGGAGCTAACTTGCTATTGCCTGGGGGCATCCATCTGTTGAGCATTTGAACATATACCTTCAATTGCCTTACGTCCTTGTGCCAAGATAAAAAATGCTG
This sequence comes from Euleptes europaea, assembly GCF_029931775.1. Classification (NCBI taxonomy): domain Eukaryota; kingdom Metazoa; phylum Chordata; class Lepidosauria; order Squamata; family Sphaerodactylidae; genus Euleptes; species Euleptes europaea. Next base: position 59,292,506 of record NC_079316.1, on the reverse strand, counting down.
ACATATTTCATTCTAGATGCCCTTCCTTGGCATACATAACAAGCTACCTCATTGGATAGACATATCCCAACAAGTATGAATCAGCTTCACAAACATCCTATCCTTGACACTATGCAAATTCTTGCCTTTAAAACAATGAATGATTGTTGGCAGGCTGGCAGGTTAAAATTCGCCTCTCTATTTCCTCAACACCACTGTAAAGTGCCTTATGACATGTCAATTTATGACATTCTCAGTATTCAATGAAGCAAGGAACAGAATTAGAGGACTAAAAGTGAAAACAATGTAAGGCAAGCATGCCAATAAGCATCAAACGCTAATTCTTTATGTCTCTGAACTCAGAAACTGAGATAAAAGAACTTTTAGATGTCGAAAAAAAGTCACCTGCCATACACACGTAAGGTATGTTCTATCACAGAGGAAGCTGTTTCTACTGCAAGAGCAGTTGAACAAAGAACAAAGGGTTTAATCATATGTTCTTCATTTCACCAAACTGTAAATCATAGGAATGTAACTCCAATGGGAGAATTTCCCAGTTCCCTCCTAAAGCACAGTGACATCTATTTGTCAAAAAACTAATTGCTATGGAGGTGTAGTCTTGAAAGAGTCCTGTGACTACCCCTATGAATTCTGATCATATGAACAAGTATTAAGAAACAATCTTGTTTCAAAAATCCATCATTACCAACAGCTCATGCTGTTTACACTACAAGTGTGAGAAATCTATGTGCAGCCCTAATTATAATGGCTTAGAACTATCAGAGCATCTCTGTGGGCAGAAGGATTTTGGCCCATAATGCATAACTACCCCAACCCCCCTCCTGTAGTTTCAAAGGGCAGCTGTGTTGGTCTGCAGCAGAACAGTTAGATTTGAGTCCAGTAGCACCACAGAAACCAACAAGATTCTCAGAGTATGAGCTTTTGAGAGTCAAAGCTCCCTCCTGTAGTAGACTCAGATACCCTTCAAAATGCTGCTCTGGTGCTCCCTTGGCCTGCAGGAGCAACATTTCTGGGGGAAGTCTACACCTATCTTCATGTCAGATGTGTACATCTTAAAGATCTAGACAAACTGACATACTTTCCTTATTTTAATCATGATTCATGGTTCTCCTGATAGCTTTTATGTTTCCTGTCCTTTTAAAAAAATATTATAAAATACTGACAGATTTTATGTTTGTGGTCTCTTCCAAGTATGTGAATAATTATTAACTACTGTACTTCAGAGGTGTCAAACTCAATTGTTACAAGGACCAGATATGACATAAATGCCACTTGGTTGGGCTGGGCCATGCCTCGCCAGCCCAGATCGAGAGTGGGTGATTGTGGCTGTCCCAGCTGGCTTGCAGGCCAGATAAGAGCTCTCAAGAGGCCGGATCCAGCCTGTGGGCCGTATGTTTGACATCCTTGCTGTACTTTATTCTTCACATTATCCAAATACCAAGTATACAAACTTTCAACCTATCTGTGTTCCAACATCCTATCTCACCTGTGTTTTAGAACTATTGAATTACAAGACATGTGTTCCTCCCTCAGCTTTCAGATAAAATAGGTTGTTTATTTAAAACACAGAATAACAGAATTTTAATTGGCAGGCAACTCTGTTAGCTGCTACAGCCACACTATTATCGTTACATTAGTGGCTAATGCTTGTAGCTGTTTCTATATGTGCCCTGAAAATCCTTTTGAGAGTGAAAATGTACTATGGGATCCAACTCATAGTCTTCTCCTGATTTGGGACAGGCTATGCATTCTGATAACAGATGATGCTTCACAATATAAAAGTGATGTTACCTATTTACAGTTCTCTATCCTGATGCAGCAAACCACAAACAGGTATGACGTAGTAGAACCTGAAATCTATTCCTAACAAAATCAAATCCTGGGTGAATTACAGCACCACAGAAACTCATGGTCCCCCCCCCCAAACTCCTCCCTGCAGAATAATATTGAAAGGAATAACAATACTTTGCAAGAGAGGGAATTTAAATTATCAAAAACTTTCTCCAGAATTAAAAAAAGAACCCAGCCACAGAAATTCAAACTCACCATCCACATTGCTAAACAAAAATGAAGGCAATGTTTCAAGCAGAAGAGCACTGAAATATGCTTCGATAAAATCAGCACTGTCTCCAGCCCCCCAAATGGGTCTGTCAAATACACGGCAGCTACAGCACAAAGCATCTTTATGGCTGGAATGAAAGACTCTTTAAAAGCTCCTTTTATTTTTTTATTGAATGAACCCACTCTTACACAAAGTTCATGCCACGATATCTCGAACAGCAAAATTACCAGATCACATTATCAACCAATACTTGTGAATTACATACAGAGAGTATTCAAGTGTTTACTTGGTATACATTTCGTATATAAATACTGAATTGATGCTTGATTAACAACAATTAACATTTTAAGATTCCAAGGTCCTGTTTACTTTACCCACAATATTAGGGATAATCCAGGATTATTTCATGCAAGCAATTTCATTCAACATTGATTTATGTGGTGATCTTGTAATTCAGACATACTTTCCACCTTTTCGGCTCACTCTCTAATTCTCTGAATCATACATTCTGCCTATATATTACAATGTACTACAGTGTGAAAACAAGTGGTAATAAAATAGCATTTGATTAGTCAATGTCCAACTTAATTTCTATTTTGAATGTATTCTTTAATTGTAAATAATAAAGCCATGCACCATTCCATTTTTTTCTGGCAGTTTCCAGTTCTTTGCTACATGTATGAAAGTCTACAGTAGAAAAACAGGATTTTTTCTTCCTCCAGCAGATCAGAATTGCAAAAGCCACCCTACTCTTCATTTTTTTTAAAAAAAACTTTAAAAGGAAGTTAACACTGATCACATATGGCTGTACTGATGAAATCTTGCCCTAGCAATGACCCCTTTTTTATGAAACTTCTCAGAATACATGTGGTAGAGATCAAGGGTGGAGCTCTTTCTGTGGACAAAACTTCCATACAAAACTGTCAAAAGCATGGTTGTTTGTACTAAACACTGGCCAACTCTTCAAACTCTGCTATCTGAGAGCTTGGAAGACATCCCTAAAGTATGCATGATTACTGATTCTAATAAAAAGGAATTTAGTTTATGTGAAGTCACACAGAAAAGGGCTTAGGAAGATACACACAGAAGGATCTACATTTTGGATAATGGATAGTTTGTAGGTTTCTGCTAACAAGCTTTAAAGAGATCTATGGGGGCACTAACCTACTTCCCTCCTTTCAAATAGGGGAACACCAACAAATTTAGGTGAGCTAGCCAGCAGTGATAATTTTCAGACAAACAGCTTTGTATTTTACCACACTGATGAGCAACACTCGCCTCTGGGTTAGCGGTTCTATTCAAATGCTTGTTCTCTCTTTCTGGCAGCAAATGTCTAGGCTTTGAAGGGCTATGAAAGAGTGGCTGTATTCAGACATCACAAAAATACTCTGGTTTGTTTGTGATAAGAACGATTCTACTCTAGTCTCAACCTCATGCATTTCCTTCTGTGTCCCCTAAAACCCAAACGCAAAATTGAACACTGGGATAGTAATAATTAACTGCAATATGTTGCCATGTCCAAATTGAGCCACTTTAACAAATTCTATTTTATTACCCACAAGCTGATTCTAAATCAGTATGCAATGCTGGATTGAAGGCTAATTTGTAGAAGGGCCATCCTGGCCCATTTTGTTGGTAAGGTCACAACAAATTGCAGTTCAACTGAAGACTTCCTAAACCAAGACAGCCAATACTGGCTCTGTGTGTGAAAGGAGGAGGAAGAAAGGAATGTGTGAGACTGAGAATAAACCAGGCTTGTATAGCCAGTTTATATGTTTAAGTCTGGCTGATGCATCAAAAACAAAAAAGGGAATTGGCTGAGCAGAACTAATTATTCAATTATATTTCATTGTGTACCCATAAGATATGTTGTGTCAAGACTTAAATGGCATTTCCCCAACACAAACTATTCCCTTGAACCCACTTTTTGCTACACAGATGCTACATTTTCCCCACAGCAAATAGCAGCTTTGAGGGCAAGCTACAATGCAATTTACATTGAGAGAACAACATTTTTGTCAAAATTGAAACTATTTCCACCTCCTTAAATGACTAAATAATAATTCTTATGAATGGAATCTTCTTTAAAACTCATGTTTGTTTTAAATTAAACACACTGCATCGTTAGCAATTGTATTTTAATATTATATCTATTTAACAATGGCCTACTAATAAAAAATACCTCATTGGGATAGGAGAAAGCAAAGTATTTGGGAGACCAATTAAGTTATTAATCTTGATTATCAACCAGTATGATTTTGTTTTAGATTGTGATACAGTTCTTGAAGTGTTCCAGCATTATTTCTACCAAAGCATCTGCTCAGAATCATTCAGGAAACTGTTTTTGGTGGTCAAAATACAGCAGGTCAAGCTGTATTTAACCCTTAAGAGATCATTGGGACATATTTGCACAGATCAAGCTGTATTTAACCCTTAAGAGATCATTGGGACATATTTGCACAGATAAAGTTGTCTGTATTCATTTTTGACATATTAACCAGATCTTGCCAACTTGACCCTTTCCTTTCCATATCTAGCAGAAGGGTACTGACCGGATGGATCTAGAAGACAGTGAACTTGAGATAGCAGGTGATCAAACAGCACTGAAGGAAGAAATCATGAGATCACTCCTATAGAAACAATCCTTGGATCTCAAGGATTATCCCAACAATGAACAAATCTCCCTTTTTGAACAAGGTACTCAAGTGAGTGTTGGTACTTCTGAAGCTCTAGGAGCTTCTGAATGTAACCGATTTTCTAGATCCACGGGTCGGGTTTGGCATAGAAAGTGCCTTAGTCCAAAATATTGCTGGCATTAACTACAGGCTTTAACTGAGATCTGCCGCAGCATTACCTTTGTGTTGGAAGAGAAAGCTTTGTTACCACTTTGTATCCATGTTCAATTCAGATTTCTCTTTCTGATCTTTAAAAATATACACCATCTAGACATAAAGTATCTGAAAAACCATCTGCTCTCATATAGACCGTCCAATCTATTGACATCTTTTAGAAAGGGCCTACTCCAGATACCACTATATTCTGAGAATAGGGCCTTCCTATTGATGGCACTATGTATAGAGAAATCTTTTCACACAGAGATTTTCCCAATACCTTCTCTGTGTGCTCTAGAATAGAACAACTGTATTGTTCTATTCTGTCTTTGGCTTGTTATTTATGTTTTGATTATGACCTTGTCCCACCTCTGGGTTGTATAGTTTTTCTCTAGCAATACACATTTCATTTAAAAATTCTGATAAACAGCTGCTTTATTATAGTTTTAAACAATTAACATGCTCAAAATCCATTTAGCTCACATAAATATTCCTACAGATCACCAGCTCTACTACTGATTTTGGTCAAATTTTCTTAATATGTTAACATATGTGTTTTGTGCACAGATGATTCATATTAAGGCTGGCTTAGAAAATGCAAATTCATCAGACACAGATGATCCTGTAATGCACATGTAATCTTTTACCAGTCTTCCAAGCCTTCCTTGGAAAAGCATAAGCATTTACAGCAATATATAAACAGTAAACAAAAAGAGTTGTATGCTGCTATATTTTTAACTGTCGTGATTTTAATTTGTGTAATGATTGTGTATTCCAATTTTCTTGTACTTTGTGATTTTTATATCCCGTGAGAGCTCTGAATGCCAGAAAAAAGTGGGATATAAATTGTTAAATAAACTTTTGTTTTGTACATCTCAGAATTGACTGTTCACATCAAGAAAAGGATCAATGGCCTTTAGCTATCACATCAGCTACTCTAAGCTTTCAAACTGGTATATAACTAACTGCAGAAAAAAATATAATGCAAGTTAAGCAGCAGGTTTCTATCTGTAGTTAAATTTCAGTTTCACAGAACTCCTTACTCCGACAGTAACAGCAAAAGGGGAAAAGCCACTGTTCTAGCACAGTTGGAGATTTAATTTGTAATCCATTCTTACTGTGAGAATAACACTTGTGAGGATAACCTAATGCTCCCTCCACTACCTCAGCATTACATCTACATGGGCATGCTAGGCACTTGGAGCCTCCTCTATCCCTATAGAGCCTCCTCCCCTGTACTCAATCAAGGAATGCAATCTCAGAGGCCTCTCATTCCGAGGAATGAACTAGTATTGTGCCTTTATACGCTACAGTCAGGGGAAGAGAAACTGGGCTCAGCTATGGTAAAACTGGATTGAACTCATGTTTTCTAGTTGTTGGTCCTTTATAGGTTTCCATGAGATTCTCATTAATGGAATATTTCATTTTTTCTTCATTTCCACTGTAATGTGAATACAAATTCACGTCCTAATTAAAAACAAAACGACACAGAGTAATGACAGATTAATATTTTACTTTAATTTATCATTCAGCTTTTGTCTTAATATTTTGGACAAATCATTCAAGGGTACTTGAGATGCTTTTGCAGAAAGCTATAAAGACCTGACATGGAGAAACATGGTCAAGATTTTGAAACTCTGTCGAAAATCCTCTCCAAAGCAAATCATTTTTGTTTTAAAGCAAAGATCTGTCCTATATTTCCTAACCAACACCCACTCTTCCAAATAAACAAGTGAGCTGATGTTACATAGGAATTTTAATTGTTTCCATAACTTTCACTGTCTGCCAAAAAGTATTTAATACAAGATAGCTAAGGACACTCAAAAACCATGCACACAATTGTGCAATGAATAAAGGGTTTTAAGCTTCGGCTTTACAAAACCTAATTTTGAACATACACACACACCTAAAAAGATGTTCATGTACCATTGGACCATGCAATATCATCAACATATCCAGTTTCAGAAACAACAGCTTCCAGAGTCTATACAATTAATCCTCGGCTCATTCAATGCTATCATTTACTAACCATTATATCTCTAGTTAAAGGTGCTACGAAAGACTGCCTGAGGAAAATAAAATTTAAAAAGAGTCAGACAGCATAAATCATAGGACTAAGATTACAAAGTTCTAAGATTACAAAATCAGAAAAACATTGCGCAAGAAAAAAGTGTCAGATACAATGTATCATACACTACAGAAAATGTAATATAAAAAAAGGAGGAAAAAAAATCCAGTAATGTCAGGATCTAACATACAATAAACATTGGAGTAGAGTAGACTATTCCCACACTACACAGGAAACAGGGCTACTACAATGTGATGCCTTGAATTTCCACCAGCAGGATCATAGCCACCACCTACAGAAGGTTTTCTATACATAATCATGGCCAGGGTGCTTTTGCAATAAAAGATAAAAGACACACTAAAAATAGCATGGCAAGCAACAGTTTTACAAGTAGTGAGAAATTATGTGAGTGAATTCAAAGTGCCCCAGCATTGCAAATTTGATTAGTGATATGTACAGTAAACCCACAAGTTGTTAACTGTCACACTTTCACTGTGCCAAAAAGCTGCAGTTTAATGTTGCTTATCTGTGACTTCACAGAGTAAGGCATTAAACTATCTGGATAAAATGGAACAGGATAAAACTGATAGTCCCATCCACACACATACATGTACCTTTATATCTAAAATCAAATTGTTCAGATAACCATATGGTATCTGTAAATGAGGTAAAATCCTCTCGTGGTTTAGAGTTTCTTCAAGCTGTAATCACAGTGTTAAAATTTGACTATTTCCTCAATTATCAGGCAAGAAACTTGACATACATTATAGACTCCCTCGATTTTCAAAGAGTTTCAGGCCTACTAACTCTTTACGACTTCACTTATTTATTCAAGAAAATAAAATTTATGGTGATGTAGTTTTCTTCAAAATGTAGCAGCATGACTTTCAGCACAACTTTTAGAATTAGTGCTTTTGCAGGAGGTATTTAAATCCAAATGGATTCATAGCATTTGTAACTTTAGATTACTACTGCTCAAAATGTCCATGTTGCTTTCTGGTCTAAAACTTGCCTTTCACAGCTGCAAAGGAAATGACAAGAGAAGAAAAACACAGGCAGTAGAGATCAGCAATTAATTCCATCCACAACTGGCCAGATGTTTGTGCATTGAGGAATCAGCCCGTTTCCTTTAGGGGCTGTTGCCACTGAAAACTGATCTCGTGCTTTCAGAGACACAAGCTGTTTGTAACAGGTTAGGAATGTACACTGGATCACACAGAGATGAAGAAATCAAATCCAGATCTGGCTGTCTTTGCAGCGTGTGTTGCATAGCTAGTCTAAGAGGATCAAGTTATTCAATCCCCTTCTCCCCACTCTCTTGATAACAATGGACAACTGCCAACTCTGTCAGATTAAGCCTCCAGAGTAGGCACAGTTGCGCTTTACTGGCACAAACGGTGAAACATTCTTAATTCTCTACCTGTTGTTATATGTTACAGTCATCCAAAGAATTAGTATTTTAAGAGGCTCTTCCCAAAGAGTCTATGACATAGGATAGCTTCCCACAATAACAGAAAACAAGAGACAACAAGAGCATATGTGCTTATCACACCACAGTACCTCTCCTCAACTGAAGTTTAATGGATGCAGTATGAATTGGCACAGTATACAGAAAGACTTAACAATTTCAGCCACATATGAAATGTTTAAAAGGAAGAATGTTGACCCTGTGTGTTGCTAACAGCCATTGCACCACTGCCTGTGCATGTGGAGCTGAATTAAGTACACTTTCCTTTCTGCTCATACATTGCTGGATCTAACATTCACATACAGACTCAATTATTAATAGCAATGTAACAATGATATGTACTTTTCTTTTTACACTTTTATATTTCAGAAAACTATTAGCAAATTTTTCTTAACCAAGGCAGCTTGATACAATGATTCCATAATAATTTATGTTAGAAACCAATGCAAAGACAAATCAAGCAAAACATATCTTATCAAATTACCCAGCACTTCTCATATACATCAGTGCAAATATTCTTATGGTAAAAAGAAGTTAGCTATGAAAAATGATTACCACTCGTCCAATATATGCACTTATCACATTTCCCCACATGAATGTTCTGGCACCTTTATGTACTACAGTGAAGCTGGACAGAAGCAATAAGAGTAAGACAGATGCAGAGTATTATGTAAGTTCCAAATGAAAAATCTTCATGGTATCAAAATATTATATTTTATATGTATTCTGTGATACTAGTATTAAACTTTCCGTAGTCACAGCACTTCTTATTCTTTTTGAAAAATGTTAAAAAATTTAAAACTACAAAACAGTGTTTTAAAAAGAAGCAAAAGATTATGGTAAAAGTAGAATGTATTACTGCTTTAAAAAAGTCTTTGTCAAAGAGTTACTTTTTACGCTTTACCTATATTCCTGTAACAGTTCTTACTGCAATTTGGCAAAGTATACGTCAAAACAAACAGTCTAAAACTGTTGACACATAAGTGGACCTTTATAGTTTCTTTACTTCTATAACAACTAAAAAAAGAATGTTTTAGAATAATCAGGTAAAAAGACACAATGCCTGAGCTGTAGAACTTTCACTTATGAACCATGTAAAGGAATTACATGCAGTTTCATGTGCCAACCATCAATTTATGATTAAAATAAGCCTGGTGCAAAGCCAGTGTTCAGCCCAATTCCCACATTCCTGTACTACATGAAGATCAATCTTACACTAAATATCTTTTTCATCATGCCTGGTCTTCATTATATTAACTTTTAAGATCAGGTCCTGCAGTTCTCTCATTAATTTTAGGGAAAAATGTATGTGTGGCTGTGTTCATCTGAGTTGGCAAGACACCAGGCAAAAAATACAGCACATGCCAGATTTATGCCAAAATGAATCACTGAGCAAGGCACATGCTGTGTATATTTAAATATGTCAAACTATTAGTGGTATCTGGCAGTGCCAACATTACACAGTACTTAAGTGAGGAAGAAGAACAGGATCCAACTAAAACCACAAAGGAGTATGGTTAAGTATTATACTGCAATCCTAAACACAGTTACTCTAGTCTAAGCCTGTTGATTTCAGTGGGCTTGGACTGGAGTAACTCAGTTTAGGATTGCACTGTAAGCATTCTAATACAATATTGCAGAGGCAAAATATTGAAACTAATATTATTAAACCCTATTTATTTAAAATAAAACACAGTTGCACATATAAGCTTTTCCAAAGTGTTACTGTTTCGGAATTCCTGATTTGATGCATACAGCGTACCGTAAGCTTCAGCATTAGAGAGATGTGTCAGTGCAATCACCTTCTTGTGTTAAGTGTGAAGAATTCCAAATAAAGATTTAGAAGGAGAAAAAGCACCATCTGATTAAAAAAAAAACTTGCACTAACTGTACTGTAACAAAATGGGTTATCTTATCCACATGTTTCTGACATCCTTTCATCAAAAAAGGAGAAGATGAGGCCAAGATGAAAAAAAGCTCAGCACAACATCCCCAGGTAACAATGGTACATTAAAACTCTCAGCTAAGAAAACCTTCCATAGCTTTCCAATTCAGAGTTTAGGGGATCCCCAAAAGTGTCCAAGCTGAAATTTGTGAGCTCACTACCAGTGTTGAAAGATGGAACATACATGAAGTTCAGCTTGCCTATTTCCAAGAAATAGAACTAAGCCAAGAAAGTACAAAGAACTAATTTTAGTGACATTTTATATTGGTTAATAAAATAATCATCCATCTAACCAGGCTTCTTGGAGCCTGAACAGCTCATTCAGTGTCCCCCATGATAAGAGCCATTGGAGCAGAGCCTGCAGATTCCCCCTACCATTTGGTGAAAATGAAAATAGCCGAGGAATTAAAAATGCACCCTTACAAAGCCCATCACAGAGTTCCCAGGCAGAAGGTCTCTTGAACTGCTGGTCTAACTATCATGCTGCAACTCAAACTTCACTAACAGCTCAAACAAGGTAGTATGCTCTGGTACAACACTTCTTAAACTATGGCATGCATTGCTAGGGTGGGATAGATCTGTATTTTGGCATAATCTCTCTGCGACAATTCTGGATTCAGAAGACAACAGGAACTAAAGAAGCTAAGATGGACAGAAGCACAAGCATCGTAAAAGCTGCATGAAACTCACAGTGAAATTCAAGAGAGACACAAATTCTGCATCATCAATTTTATGGGCAAAAATCATGTCTAGGCCAACTGCCCCAGCCATCATCAGACACATGATTATTACACCTAAACATGTAAACAGACTGTATTCCTGATTGTTCAGTTCATTGATTAACAAGTTAATGCAGCCATGAAAATGGCATTGTCCCATTTTAATTTAGCCTGGAAGATGATCCCCTACCTTGATTCTGCTGATCTGGCCATGTGGATCCATGCTATGGCCATCCAGAAACTAAACTATTGTAATGTACTCTACATGAGTCTGCCATTAAAAGTCATCTCTGAAACTCCAGGTGGTACAAAGTGCCACAGCATGAATATTGGGTGCTAGGTGGAACATGCAAGTCACACCCATCATACAGTCACTGCATTAGTTACCAATCAGGGGGCTGGTAATTACCAATCAGAGTTCAATTCAGGGGGCTGGTAATTACCTGCAAAGTCCTTCATGCCCTGGGGCCAACATACCTCCCCTGCTATGCTCCACTGTGACAGCTTTCCTCCTCTGAGCACAGTGTTCTGAAGGTGCCACTTTGCAATGGATAAGATTGGCAATTGTCCATTCAGGCACATTCTCTGTGGTGATGCCCACCTTATGGAACAGCCTGCCTAAGGAGGCCAAGAAGGCTGCACTCTTCTATCATTCCACAGAATGTACCAAACCAAAATGTTCAGGAGGGCATTTTGATAAAAGGATTAAAACTGTAGTCGAACAGAATAGTTCAGAGGGTGCCTTTATAATGGCACTTGATTGTCGTCTACTGCAATTATAATGGTAGGCATCATCTTCCTTATACTGCATTGTCTTCTACTTTTGTAATTCCACATTCTGCATTGTTTATAGTATAACTTGCACTATACAGCTCATTGTTTGCATGGTTTTCTAGTTCTGCAATCCCAGTCTTATTGCATTGGTTACTGAATGTTTTAAGGTGTCCGACTGCATTGTTTTATATTCTGTAACCTGCCTTGAGTCTCTGTAAAAAAGGCAGGCTGTATGTAAATAAAATTAATAAATTTGTACATACATAAGGGTGGTTAGGTATGGCCAAGATAGTTTGTATGAACCAAACACACAAATGACCCTACTGCATTTATTGCCTTAATTTGCTAATAACGTCAACACAATTTAATCTTAATTCTGGAAAAGGTATTTAAACCCAACAGTGTATGTACAGAAAACTTTTTTTATTGTGAAATGGTTACATACTGCCTTCCCCACTCCCAGAGGGGCTCAAGCCACCTCTTTGGAGAAATGAAATAAATCTTTAGCTTCCAAATGCCCAATACAAATAAGAGAATGACTTCAAGGATTGCTTAAGGAAAAACTAAAGACAGACAACACTAAAGAAAACTGATTAAGTAGCTTCTGGAGCAGGTAACCCCCTGCTGATGCCCAGTCAGCAGGAATATATTTTAAGAAATGAATGGACTAACATTTGCATCTACATCACAGCTTCTGTGAAAGACAGGAAATGTTTGCAGCTGTTTCCATTTGCTGAGAAGACAAGGAAATGAAGTTGTATATCACCTCAGAATGAACTAGAATGATCTAACATTACAGCATTTATTATTATTTACAAGAACTGGTATAGGTCTGAAAGGTTCTTCAGCAAGATAAGATTACTATTTAATGCCTAAAATAGGATGACAAACACACTTGCTGCTTTGATATATGCACTGGACAGGTACTAGCAGCTTCAAGAGGAAAAGAAAAAAATATAACATCTGTTTGCATAGAAAATACATGCACCTCTCATGCAGGCACAGAATTATAAGTGATCTTGAGCCAATCGCTATTAGCTTTACCTATCTTACAGGGTTGTCATGAGAACAAAAGTGTGTGCTTAAGAAGTGATCCGTTTACTCATACAACTGTAGCTACGGGTGGCCAAAACCGCTTACATAGAACAAACCTTATTGTGTGAACTGGATGGTAATTTGAGGTCCTTGGAAGACAGGTGGAATAAAATCCCAAAGAAACAAATCATACCCAAGAAAATGTATTTGTATTATTGCATATAACTACAGAAGGTAAATACTAAGGGATGTATACCTGTGCCAAAGTTATCAACAAAGGCCTCCCCTCCGAATTCTCCTTCCACAGACTTCCAGTGCAGAGCTTTGCTGGCACTGATTGGGTATTACCTTTGCTGGCTACCAGGGACAGATGGGTACCTTTTTGGTTTGGTTGATATGTTATGGATTATTAGAAAGGGACGGAAAATTAAACAGCCAATAACGTCTCTATATAGATCTATGGTGCAGCATCATTTGGAATACAGTGTGCCATTTTGGTCACTGTATCTCAAAAAGGACATAGAAGAGCTGGAAAAAGTACAGAAGAGGGCAACCAAGTTGACTAGGTGGTTGGAGCACCTTCTTTATGAGGAAAGGTTGAAGAGTCTGGGACTTCTCAGTTTAGAAAAGAGATGACTAAGGTATATACAATTATGCATGGAGTGAAGAAAGTCGACAAGGAGAACTTTTTCTGCTTCTCCCCAAATACTAGAACTCAATGGAATTGAGTAAAGCTTATGATTCAGAACAGACAAAAGGAAATACTTCTTCACACAGCAAGTGATTAAAATGTGGAATTCACTGCCAAAGGATGCAGTAATGGCCACAGGCATAGACAGTTGTAAGAAGGGATTAGACAGATTCATGGAGGACAGGTCTATCAGTGGCTACTAGCCATGGTGACTAAAGGAAACCTCCACAATCAGAGGCAGTAAACCTCTGAATATCTGTGCCAGGAGGCAACATCAGGGGAAGGCCCTGGCCTCTAAGCAGTTGTTGGGCCTCCAGAGGAATTGGTTGGCCACTATGTGAGACAGGATCTTGGACCACTGGTCTGATCCAGCAGGGCTCGACTTATGTTCTTAATGTCTGCCTAGCTTACCACTGGATACTCTGTCTAAGCCCAATGCTCTCTGCCTCCGCCTTCAGAGGTGAGGCGGGTGGCAACAAGAGAGGGCTTTTCAGTGGTGGCAACTTGCCTGAGGAATGCTCTTCCCCTTGAGGTTTGCCTGGCACCTACACTACTGTCTTTCAGGCACCAGGCCTAAACTGTTTTTTTACTCATGCTTTTAATAAAAGCCATTTAATGCCATTTTATAGTGTCTTGGTTAGTCTGAAAACTCTTTAGAATTCATTTTAAGTTGTTTAATGTTTTATATTTTTTATGTTCTGGCTGTGTTTTTAACTATTCCAGCCCCCTGTCCCATCTGGGCTCCAGGGTTTGTCATCTGTCCTTTGGGCACTCCCAAAGTTCTGTCTGGCCCTGGGCCTTTAACTCTGGGTTCTCTCCTTCATCTCTTGGGCCAAAACCTGCTAGCCCCCATGAAGCCTCCCCCACTTCCGCTCCCCCACCAGGCCCTGCCACTGCTTCCTTGCAAGGTCGGGGGTCCCCAGTGTCCTCCTCCATGGTCTCACCAGCCCATCAGCCATTCCTCCCTGGTCTTTGGTGGCATCCAAGGCTCACTCTGCCTTCGTAGAGCTGCTGACCTCCTCCATTGTCTCCCCTTGGAGCCCATGCTCCAACTCTTAAGACAGACCATTGCTCCAGTGGACTCAACCCTTTGCAGAATTCTGGCCCAATTAAGTCTTGACAAAATGAGACCCAGGTGCTACCTACACAGCAGGTGGGGCTGTCCTCTCAGTCTTTTTAAGCCTTGAGCTGGAAGGAGAATCTTGCTGCTCCAACTCCTGTGCCCTGGTCTCCAGCTCATGTTCCAGACTACCAAAAAAGACCCTCCTTGCCTCGCCAAGGAACCTGGAGTCAGAACAGTGTTATTACTATTATACAGGTTATGTGGGTGAGGGGAGGGATTAACTCTGTCCTCTCCCAGCCCTAACTCCCCACATTCCACTGCTGCAGATACTTTCCTTTTCAGGGTGGTACATTTCTGATATCTGAGCTGTTCTGGGAAAAAATATCTGCAGCACACAGTGAGGGAGAGTTCAACACTCCTTATCTGCGCACAATTTTTGCTATATATTAACATAATCCATCTTATTTCACTGATAATGTAGATACATGAACATGCAAATATGAGTTGCCTCTTCATAGCTAGTTTATCCCCAAACTCTTTGGGGGAAAAGGAAGAATACGATGAGAAAATGAAATATGTCTTTCTGATACGCTTTCTATATGCACATAAATTAACCCCATTTTGGTTAAACTGCAGATTATTTTGAACATGTAAAAACACTGTGAAGCTGTTGAATAAAAATTTTCAAACAATGTTTGTGCTTGGTTTAGGAGTCAGTGAGAATACAGAACATGTTTGAGACAATGACAGATGAACTATCCTGCCAGAGTGCCATTCTCTTCTTCTTAGACTGGATAATGATGCATGGATTCAAGAGCAAACAAAGTGAGTGGAACAAGAAAATCACCCACATCTTCTATGGGTTTATTAAAAATTGAATAAATCTGATGATAATGCACATTTACTCAGTCATTAGAGCAGAGAGAAAAAGCGGTAAAATGAGAAGCTGAGCGTGAGCCAAGATACAGCAATAGATGACAAGATCAAAGGTAGAACTGCAGTCATTGGGAGTCACAGTGGTCTGGGGCCCATGAATAAAGAATCACAAGGAAGACAAAAAGATGAGAAGAGATGAGGTGTGGCCCGCTGTTCACAAATAAACTGCAGAGAAGTGATTCTCAAATGGTGACCTATCAGAAAACAAAGGATCACCAGATAATATTAATCGAGCAACAACAGGCATGTTTCATTCTTCCACAACAAAGGTCAAGCCTTTCATTGATCTTTTGACCTTTCCTTCACTAAGTATTCAGTGGTATTAAAACACTTGGATATGGGAGATGGAGACATTTCTAAACACCCACAAGTGAGTCATAAGCAAAGACCTGAGTTGTCTTAATAACAAAAAAAAGTGGGGGAGAGGGAAGAGTGCAAATCAGTGGAGAAGTCCTGAAAAGCCACTAAAATGGCTGGAAAAGATAACTTTAGTTTGTCTGCACCATTGGGACAAAACTATAATCCCAGAACACCATTGGTGCTAGGAAGTCCCCATATAGCAGTTATGTTTAGTAGTTATCTTAGATTATAAGAGTTACACATTCAGCCTTATTAGCAATTATATTTTAGATTTCTAAAAAGCAGCAGATTATAAGTATGGTGAAAAGAAAAACTGGAATAAAAATTAATTGTAACTTCCTAAAACAAAAACACAGCAAATATGAGGAATATCCAGCTGTTAAATCACTTAATCCCGTGAACAATGCTTACACAAATGACATCAGTTACAGTTGATATGCCAATAGTTTAACTAAAACAAAGGCCACTTTTAATAAAATATTATTAGATAAAAACCAAGTTTTGGCCACAAGTATAACCTAGAAATTCTAACTATTAAAAATGCACCACGGAGTAGATAAAGTTGTTTGGCAATACATTTACAAGCACTCTTAAGATCCATTTGCTAAGGGTGTTGTCAACAGTTGACACAGTTTAATGTGGCAGAAAACAGACTTCTGCTGGCAAGACTTACAAGTTGATTGTTTAAAAATGTGGAAGTTGCAACATGCTGGGATAAAAGTCCTTGGCCCAACAGTTACTCTTCATTCACAATGATCTATGAAGTTTATATGAACCTAAGGTAAAAGACTGCGCAAAAATCTTCCCCCTCATATGATTTGAATTCTGGGTTCCCTTCCAGTGACATATATTGACTGTTTTTTTTTAAAAAAAAATTTGTATTGCTTTTATAATTAAACACAAAAACAAACAAAAAAGAAAAAAAATTAAACAAAGAAATACAAAATAAAACATAAAACATACAAAAACATATACAGAGCACTATTACATCTATTACTAATACATTGTTTACTATCTTTTAAAAAGCATATAGTGCCCAAACCTCTACCACCCACCTCTGTGCCCTCCACCTTTGGACTTCCGGAGAAAGGTGACTGTTTGAGAAACATTGACTGTTTTTTAAGCCACCAAATATAAAGAGCCAACCAATAAAGCAAGCAAAGCGATTTTTAAAATAAAAAAAATGTTATGATAATAATAATAGGCTTCTGCCCATTTCAAGCCCAATTTGGGAAGTCCTGTTAATGTTAGCAAAATATGATATTTAATTTTTTCCACATCACTAGCAGATCTTAATAGCTACATGCACTTGTGGTGGTCAAGTGTTTCAGCTTGAATCACAAAGTCAGCATTTGCAATGCAAATACTGTTAACCTTTAAAAGTGTTCTGAAAACCCACACCAAAATATGTAAACATACCACTGTCATAGCAATAGCTCCTTCTTCTCAAAGACACATCTGAATTAGATTTGCTATTTTTTCTCACACTTCCTCACACTATTATATAATTGAAAGTACAAGAGAAATCATAATTGTGTTGCTTACCTTGAAGTAGTCCCCTAGAACTCAACTGAACGAAACACTGTCCTGTTCTGCTGTGGTTTGTGTGTGTGTGTGTGTTTTGGGGGGGGGGTGAACCAAAAACCTTTCAGTTCCCCCCAGAACAGCTCACTCCTACCTTGCTTTTCAAAAAGAAATAGCTGAAGTAACTTCTTCCCAATAAGTGCAATCAGAAACTTTACATTAACCTTAACCTTCTCTTTTTTGAGTAGTATTCAACTGCTTTATCTCACGGTGCAGGAATCTGACAGGGAAAGCGATATGGGAATCTATCTGCTGCCAGAAAACTGCTTGCATGCTAGTATATGGTACTGGCAAGATGAGGAACAGTTTGTGAGATAAGAAAGAGCATTTTAACACTATACAGTCACCATACTAACAAATCTCAGATACTTGATGGGTCTTAAAAGTACAAGATTTCTCTTCAAAAGTTTCATTAATTAGTTTAGAGACAATCTATAGGACCCCATCTGTTTGGATATTTAAAAGGTAACAATATCATATGCACTTTAGTTTCCTAAAAAGAATCAGAAATAATGATTTCTCTTGTGTTGTTGACCAATAGACAATAAGTCTTAGTTCAACAATATTTGCTTAAACTTGTTTTGGATTAAAACAATTGTTCTAAAACAAGAAGAACAGATTATTTAGTTTGGACCTGATGAACCATGAACAGAATTTGAGTTCCCAGAACACGTCCCCTTCTTCCTTCCCTTTCTTCCTAAACCCTCTGGAAAACTGGCCGTCAGGCCTGGAGGACCCCCAGGAACAGAGTATGATGCCGCAAAAGAGGAAATTAGCAGACGTCAACACATTCCCCTGAATGAAACAAGAGCTCATGCAGCTTTTCAGGGACACAGGCAGTTGCAGGAGGAAGATCTATTCTGTAAACTCATTCACATTTCATTAGATCCAATCCTTTAGTTTTAGCTGATTCGTGCACACAAAGTAGACATTATAGAGGCAGTATTCTTGCTATATGACAGAAAAGAACGTCTCTTATGATGGCACCTTCTACTTGCAGTTCTTTTAGACGTTCTTGAAGAAAAAACTAATTTACTGTATTTCAAAGAACACTTTGTTACTCAAGTTATTAAAACCCCATATAAAACAGTTAAAATATATAGCAGCTATTAAACAAGCACTGGAGACTGGTTTAACTTAAAGAACACTTTCTGGACTAAAGTTTACAGCTGATACTGAAAACTCACAGGAGCAGCTGCCAAGAAAACCCTTGTGCAGGTTCCCACCAATCAGATTACTTCCACAATAAGGCCTCCTTGGCCAATCTTAGAACAGGAGTTGGTATGTGGAGTTAGTTGATCAGTTACCTGGCACCAAAGCTGCTAAGGACCTCAAAAATTAATACCTGCACATGACACCCAGCTTTAGTCAAGCCTCTGGAAGCACTGCAGGTCTTGGGCCAGTATCTTGAGGCTGTGGTAAAGTGATTGCAGGCAGGCAAACAGACAAGGCTGAAGGGTTGCTTGCTGGGATGGCACAATGTTTGGCTGATACTGATGTACAAGCATTAGATGAGATTAAGCTTTCTTTAGTAGATCAAGAGCAGAGCTGGGGGCTGCTCTTGGGCCCAGCCTTGTCAATAGATAAACAGGATGGTGCTGTTGCCAGGAGCATTAACTTTCCACTACACCTAGCTCACAACCTGGCCCCTTAGGCTCCGTCAACCTAGCCATGGTGATCCATGCTACCATAACAATTGGACTACTCTAACATGTTCTCTATATGGAGCTGCCGTGGAAGCTTCAAATGGTACAAAGCTTCAATTGGTACAAAATGTAGCAGCCAGACTCATAAAATAAAAGCAACATAAAAAGTTCTTGTGGGTTATCCGGGCTGTGTAACCGTGGTCTTGGTATTTTCTTTCCTGACGTTTCGCCAGCAGCTGTGGCAGGCATCTTCAGAGGAGTAACACTGAAGGACAGTGGAGACACTGTCCTTCAGTGTTACTCCTCTGAAGATGCCTGCCACAGCTGCTGGCGAAACGTCAGGAAAGAAAATACCAAGACCACGGTTACACAGCCCGGATAACCCACAAGAACCAATGAACTCTGACCAGGAAAGCCTTCGACAATGTTTTCAACATAAAAAGCTTTCTTCATGCAGCAATGTAGATGTTTTTTGGGTAGGAACACAAGCCTTCTTTTCGTGGGCCTAGTTTGATGCCTAGCTCCTCCCACCCCCAGACAGCTCGTTTTGAAAGAGCTACATTTTTTAAATCACAGATGAAAATTAAGATATCTTTATTTTTATGATTACCTAGTTCATCAAAAAGGTTAGGCAAGAGGAAGAGACCCACTTTCTAGCAACAAACAAATATATAAACAAAAACATATGAGGGAGGCTCCTAATGCTAGGAGGAGGAGGAGGAAGAGGAGGAGAAAGAGAAGAGTCGGTTTTTAAATGCCGACTTTCTCTACTACTTACTATAGTATTCTCGCAAAATCTATTGTCATTGTAGAATTGGCACTTTCCTTTTTAGTTTGTGTTAATTTTGTTCCTTACATTTTCCCAGTATGTTTCTTAAAATAAATTATTTCAATTTGTCTAGAATACCAATTTCAGGTCTAAAACGGAAGAGACTTAGATCCATCTCAAATCTGAGATGCCATTGAAATTATGCATCAACTAGCCTGTGAGGAGGGGAACAGAGTATAATTTACCTCTAAAGGTACCATATTCTGTCTGCTGCACCTTTATAGATTTCATCATTTTTGATACCTGCATAAAAACACTAACATAAATAGAAAACACAGTCTACAAAACTATGATATGATACAAAAAGAAAATTCTATAAGTATTCACAGAGTAAGAAAAAGAATAATATGCCTTTCTCAAGTACATGGAGTATGAAAAAGAAATTCAGCTGAAATTAATGTAATTTAATTAGAAATAAGGTTTGGATATATTGTGGCAGTCATCCTAAGCAGATCTATTCCGGATCCTATTCAGGTCTATTCGATGGTGCTTACTCCTAGAGAAGTGTTAGGATGCTACCATAAGTCAAGGATGAAATGCACATAAATTATAATTAACCTTGGGACAACTGTAATTAATTATTTCCACTTATTTTTTACTTGAAAACTAAAACACAAGCTGCAAGGTAATATTTGTGTACTGTCCATACTTATATACATCACAGCTTTTGACCACCATACCGTTCCAATACATTAGAACAATCAACACTGAAACAGGGCTAGGAAAAAGGGAGCATTTTCTGGCACATTACAGTACATCATTGTAAGCACAATGGCAAAGGATGAGCTGTTAACCAAAAGTTCCCCAAATGAACAGGAAAAGGAAATCTACAGTGAAGATAGTGCTTCTTTCCTTTCCAGAGAAGATAGTTCCATTAGCACATCCTGTTTTTACTATGCTATCAGAACTAAAGCATACAAAACTATAGCAAGCATATAGTGGGGGTGGGGGTAGATAAGCACTGGTAATACATAAGTAACAGTTCACAGTTCCATATGTCCCACAGTCCAGGACACAACTACATCTTAATTTCTAAGTCTTTACTTTATCCTTTCAAAGTGAACATCAATTTGTAATCTGGTTCTTGGTGAAAGATTATGTTTAATGTGCAGCACTCAAACATAGGAGCAGACGTTCAATTAGAGAAGACAAGCAGGGGACCTGCAAGGACTTGCAAGAGTCATCTCATTTTCACCAGTATTCCCCCTCCCCTTCACTATTTCCTCTTTCCCTTCTCCAGCAATTCCCATAACCTCTCCCTTTTTCCTGCTTCCAACAGAAACCTATCTCAATAATACCATGTGTACACTCTATGGAACTGCAAATGTGTTCTCACAGCATTTGTACACACAGACACACATGCCTTGGCAATCCAAAAGGATATCCATGCAGTGTAAATGCAATTCACCATACAGAAACACACAGCTGGATGCAGTTATTGGCCCATACAAGGAACTTAAGAACATAAAAAAAGCCATGATGAATCAGACCAAGGCCCATCAAGTCCAGCAGTCTGTTCACACAGTGGCCAACCAGGTGCCTCTAGGAAGCCCACAAACAAGACGACTGTAGCACCATCCTGCCTGTGTTCCAATGCATCTAACATAATAGGCATGCTCCTCTGATCCTGGAGAGAATAGGTATGCAGCATGACTAGTATTCATTTTGACTAGTAGCCATGAATAGTCCTCTCCTCCATGAACATGTCTGCTCCCCACTTAAAGCCTTCCATGTTGGCAGCCATCACCACATCCTGGGCAGGAAGTGCCACAATTTAACTGTGTTGTGTGAAGAAATACTTCCTTTTATCTGTTTTGAATCTCTCACCCTCCAGCTTCAGCAGATGACCCCACATTCTGGTATTATGAGAAAGGGAGAAAAGCTTCTCCCTGTCCACTCTCTCCAAACTATGCATAATTTTATAGACCTCTATCATATCTCCCCTTAACCACCTTCTTTCCAGGCTAACTGCCCTAAGTGTTTTAACCGCTCCTCATAGGGCAGTTGCTCTAGCCCCCTGATCATTTTGGTTGCTCTTTTCTGCACCTTCTAAAGCTCCGCAATGTCCTTGTTTAGGTGTGGTGACCAGAACTGTACACACAAGTGTGGTCTCACCATAGATTTGTACAAGGACAGTATGATAGCAGCAGTTTTATTCTCTATTCCTCATCTAATTATGGCCAGCATGGAATTTGTCTTTTTTACAGCAGCCGCACACTGGGCTGACCTCTTCATTGAGCTATCCACTACCACCCCGAAATCCATTTCTTGGTCTGTCACTGCCAGCTCAGATCCCATCAGTGTATATGTGACATTGGGATTTTTTTTGCCCCAATATGCATCACTTTACACTTGCGCACATTGAATCTCATTTGCTATTTTAATGCCCACTCCTCCAGTTTGGAGAGATCCCTTTGGAGCTCTTCACAGTCGGTTTTTGTTTTAACCACCCTAAATAATTTGGTGTCATCTGCAAACTTGGCCACCTCGCTGTTCACCCCCAGCTCAAGGTCATTGATGAACAGGTTGAAAAGCACTGGTCCCAACAGAGGTCCCTGAGGGACCCCACTGCTCACACCCCTCCATTGTGAGAACTGACCATTGATTCCTACTCTCTGCTTCCTATTTTTCAACCATCTCTCAGTCCGTAAGAGGACTTGTCTTCTTATCTCATTACTATGAAGTCTGCTTAGCAGTGGGGGGGTACTTCGTCAAAAGCCTTTTGGAAGTCCAAATACACAATGTCCACAGCCTCATTCCAGCCTTATACTTTCTCCTCTTCCCAGAAGCTAAGTCCTGTGGTCGCAGGGGTAGAGGACTGCAGTGAAGGGAAGGGGCAAAATCACTCCTCCCTCTTCCATTAGCACAGCTGCAATGGTTGGCCCATTCTCCTCCTCATTGCAGCCCCCTCCCCCAATAGCATAGTATGAATCCTCGTGGGTCATACAACCCTAGGAATCAACTTTCCCTTTGGAAAGGTGGAAAGATCTGCTGATAGATCACTGGATCCAACTTACAGGGTAGCTAATGTGTAATGTTGCTCCAAACAGCTCAACTGCAGAACACCATTTCTGTTCAAGAGCCACCTTTTGGTTCCAATGTCTAAACTTGAGATGAAACCGTATTATTTATTTTATTGTATTTACTTTTATTTACAATGAAGTTTCCCACCGATTTCTGGCTCATTCTCTCTACTGCAACTTTCTTTTGTTGTTTGTTCTCACCACCCTTCTTTTCTCAATTTAAGTGCAACGCTTTACAATTACCAAGCTTCCATGATGAAAAGATTACACTCTTTTGTGTGATTTTTTTTAATGTGCCTGACCCACAGAGTGAAATACCCACCCCCTTTAACATAACAAAGTCTAATTA
This sequence comes from Euleptes europaea, assembly GCF_029931775.1. Taxonomy (NCBI): domain Eukaryota; kingdom Metazoa; phylum Chordata; class Lepidosauria; order Squamata; family Sphaerodactylidae; genus Euleptes; species Euleptes europaea. The sequence continues at coordinate 59,269,123 of NC_079316.1, read as the reverse complement.
GTCTAGGAGTTACCTTAGAGTTAATATTATAGTGGGATTGGATTTTATAGTTAGCTAGTAGGAAACAATTCTTGGCTGCCAAAGCCAGCTGCAATTTGTGGACCCTGTACAGTCATGTTAATGTCCAAGGATTTAGCATTACAGCGACCAAGATTTTCAGAAGTACTGGGTATCATAACTGATGAATCCTCTTATTCTCCACCATCCAGCACAAAAATAGTCGTCCTTCTACAGCTATTCCATTTCCACCATAAACACCATCATTACCTGGATATTACTTTTCCAGTCCTCCTTTCTTTATCAACACAGCTGACCTGTAAGTAGAACAAAACAAAGCACATAATTCAAGGGAGGCCTTATACAAGGCAAAGCATGCAGAAATATTTATTTGTTAAGGGGGCTCAAGGTGACTTACACAAAGTAAAAAAGTAAAGGTCCCCTGTGCAAGCACCGGGTCATTCCTGACCCATGGGGTGACGTCACATCCCGACGTTTCCAAGGCAGACTTTGTTTGCGGGGTGGTTTGCCAGTGCCTTCCCCAGTCATCTCCTCTTTACCCCCAGCAAGCTGGGTCCTCATTTCACCGACCTCAGAAGGATGGAAGGCTGAGTCGACCTTGAGCCGGCTACCTGAAACCGAATTCCGTCGGGATCGAACTCAGGTCGTGAGCAGAGCTTTTGACTGCAGTACTGCAGCTTAACATTGCGCCACGGGGCTCCTCTTACACGAAGTACACACCTAAATAAACCCACAGTGTAACATTTTTGCTCCCTAAAATTGGCTGCACTACACTTGATATCTAGAGGACTTTGGTATGTGTAAGCATCATCTGAAAGTCTAACTGCTATACCATCAGGTGTGTTGGCTCTGAAAGATACAGAAAGAAATTTAAGGGTTTGAACCTCACAGCTCTATAATTTACTAAACTGTTGTTCAGTTAACCTGTATTTTAAGGTTTAACAAACATAAAAACATTTGATAACTTGAATATTTATTGAAATTATTGACTGCTTTAGGCAAATTGATTCTGTTTATTTGGTGTTTTGCTCATTTGTATTCATTTAAGATGTTATCCTTCCTCCCTGAGCCCAGCCAGCACCAGCCCTGCCTTGTGAGTCTCAGTAAGCACACCATAGCATTCCTATGCCCAGACACAAACCTAACCAGCTTAAATTCAGAATGATAGACAATGAATAAAAGGCTGTCAATCAGATATTTCATTCTAATCTTCACTAGTACAGTGTCATATATCAGAGTTAGCTGGGTAATGCAAGTTTTCCAAAAAGACATGCCACGTCTCTCATTCATTTGAAAAGAGGCAAGTCAAGTGTCTAGGCGTTCTATTCAACTTTCACAGCAAGTTACTATGCTACAAAACAGTCAAGGTATAGTTTTTACAACAAAACACTGAATCATCTACTATAGAGAAATATCCTCTGCATAGAAAAAAAAAATTCTTACATCTACCAATTTATAATGCTTAATCAAATTAAATGAAACACCTCCGGTACAATTCTTGACCTTCGTTTATAAAAATAAAGATAAAACCAGCAGATGTCAACAGAAGTTGCAAGGTAATGGATTAGAAACTGAATTTCTCTTTTTTACTTCATTCTCACCCCCCACCCACAAGGCATCAAAGGATTTGGCAGTAGAGATAGGATCCATGGGGAAATAATTGGAATTTTTTATAATATGGCATTTCCTTATACCACATGCCACAGGAATGCAAACAGCCTTACCAAGAAGTTTTTTTCTCATTGGAAACAACTGACAATAACTCAACAATTATTCCATCCCTAAATACTGCCAAAGACTTAAGCACATAAGCCTCTTGCACACGACAGCCCATGCATTCACTGAATGCATGGGGAGGGAGAGAGTTAGCAAATGCTTGGGCCCTGCCCCCTGCCTGGCTGGAGGGGCAGCTGCGTGGAGGAAATGGCCTTGCAAACTCCCCCTCCCTGTGATCAGCGCTGCAGGTTTTGGAACATTGCTAATCATGAGGAGAGAGAGTTCACACAGCCACTTCCTCCACATGGCTGCCCCTGAAGATGACCAGGCAATCACGCAGAGGCAGGCAACGGGGCCAGTGCAGTCGCTTCCACGGTCCTTCCCCTTGCATTGAGTGAACACATGAGATTGTCATCTGCACCGGGCTAAAGAATGCAAGGGGAGGATACAGAATAAACAATATAAACTCTCCAAATTACTAGAGAACTTTACCGTGAACCTATACACATTTTAGGACATACTTTCACTTTTAACAGAAAGCTTTACCTACATGGGCTAGTCAGCTTTCCCTGCTTTCTATTCCAAACCATTCAGATAAACAAATCATATAATACAAGATCAAATCTAGCCAACTGAAGACATTAGAAGATAATATAATTTACTAAGGTGAAACGATGGATGCCCAACCACCAAGAGCTGCTGGGTGGTTGATCTACTCCAACCAAGCAAGAATGGCAAGCAAGGGAAGATCAGCCTGGTCCCATTTTGATATAGGTAACTGTTTAACCTGGCAAACCACCCCGCAAACAAAGTCTGCCTTGGAAACGTCGGGATGTGATGTCACCCCATGGGTCAGGAATGACCCGGTGCTTACACAGGGGACCTTTACCTTTTAACTGTTTAACAGCTCACCTTTCTCTTTGGCATTATTACATCACAGATCTCCTTTCTCTATCTTTTCCCACCATGTCTTTTTCCCTTGTTTTTTATACAGTATGCTTGAGGATAAGGACTCCTTCACAATTTTATTCATATATAGAATTTAGCATAACCTATTTCAGGTCAGGAGAAGGGAAAAAAAGGAAGTATGGAATAGCTGAAGCAGGTGCCTTGATTGCTCAAGCATCAAGTAATAGATTTGTGGTATACATACTCAACATTTCAGATTAGGTTCCAAGTCATGAAAATGATTCCAAAAGGTCTGACAACAAATGATGCTTGTTGAACATTTCAGCCTTGCTGGAGTTAAGCAGATACAGTCAGTGCCTAGATGGGAACCCTCATGAGAATCCCTGTATCCCATTTTATGTCCCATAGAAAAAAACAAGATATATTAGATTCCACCTTATGGAATGTCCTGCCTGAGGAGGTCAGGAAGGCTCCCACTCTCCTGGTTTCCAGCAAACTATGCAAAACTGAATTATTCAAGAGGGATTTTCTACAAATGCAACAGAGTTGCACTGTGCTAAGTGGTTTGCAATTGGGCTGTGGTCTATACTACGGTATTTATCTTGCTGAAACTAGGATCCTACTATGTAATCTTTGCATCATTTAATGTGTCATGTAAATAATAATGTTTTGCTCCAGTTGTTTTTAAAATTTTCATTGGTTCTACAATCTTATCCTAATCCTATTGCATTGTTTATTGAATATCCCATCCTGTTGATTGTATTAACTCTCTCTGTAATAAGTCTTGAGTCCAAGTGAGAAAGGGGGACTATGAATAACATAAATATAAATAAAGAACTATAAATAAAATAACAAAGCAATGGAGTGGAGTCAGTGCAAATGTATTGTTTATTTTGAATTTCCAGGACTGATTTCAAAATGTTCCTAAGAGATTTTAAGTACCCAATCACTATCCAATTGCACAATTTGCCTGATCAAATTCATATATAAAGAAAGAGAATGTTTAAATCTCACCTGCGTGATCTGGTGCCAGTTTCATAACAGTACTAGAAAGCCCCCCAGACATTAAATATAGACACAATAATATAATTGGGATTAGAGATAAACACTTGATTTGAACATGGAATCAGGAGTGTTTTACTGAATAAACACTATGGCCATTAACGCATGGCCATAATCGAATTTATTTGTCCCTGGTGTATCTCACGTTTTATGTTCCTGCATTCAAAAAATTGAACGCACAGGGACATAAAACAGGGACAAATTTGGCTGCTTTCCCCGCCAGATAGAAGTCACTGCCCGGCCCTGGCCAGGAAAGCAGCGGTGGTACCTTTTCCTCCCCCACCCCACCCTACCCCCCTTTCCCCACCCCGGCCGGCGTTTGAAGCTCACCTCCAAGCAGCCTGCTGCCTGGATCCCCGCTGTCAGAGGGGAAGCCGTGGCAGCCCCTTCCGGCGCGCCAGGTCTGCACACTTCCCGCCGCCACAAACCTTCACCGGGCAGGCTGCTCGGAGGTGAGCTTCAAAAGCTGGGGGGGGGGGCGGCGTGGGGAGAGGGGGAGTGTCATGGGCCCTGCCTTGGGAGCTGAGGACTCAGAGGACTCTGAAGCTGAAGTGGAGGAACAGGTTGCCTCTGGGCCTTCAGTACCTCCATTGCAGTCAGTAGCACAGGAGCCTGAAACAACTCAGCAGGAACCACAGCTAGGCAGAGAGATGGAACAAGGGCAGACAGAAGCTACTCTTCCCCCAACCCCTGCAGCAGAAGCTGAGAATGGCAGCCCTCCAAGCAAACCTGAACCTGATAGGCATATCAGGACTCGGCAGCGTGTGGTTTTGCAGAGTAAAAGGAGGAGTGCTCGCTTGGAGAGGCTAAACAGACAGAGAACTGGTGCTGAGTCTTTTCAGGATGAAGCCTAGCTTGGAAGTGCACTGACTGATAAAGGCAGTGCAGGCATGCTTTCACTTTGCGGAAGCAACCGTGCAGTTTCTCTGTGTTCCTGCTACTGCCTCTGATTCATCTTTCCGGCCGTTGACTCCTGCCTGCTCTGACGACGCCTCTGACTTCTGACCCTGGTAAATAACAATCTTTGTCGCCTGCTCCGAAAGGGGCTAAATACCTCCCGCACGTCTGAGGACTGCGGGCACCGCCCAGCCCTTGGCCTACACCGGCACAGGGAGAGAGAGGCGGGAGTGGGGGGTTAGGGGAGGAACAGGTGCCGCCGCTGCTGCTCTCCCCGCCGGGGCCAGGTAGTGTCTTCCTCCCGGCAGGCAAAGGAGCCGCCGCCGCTGCTGCCGGGGCCCAGAAGTCTCCCGGTGGGGAGTCGATCCGGCCGCCCGGCACGCACGGGCAAGCTCCTTCCTCTGTTGCGCGACTTTCATTTAAGTTGCAATAACAGAGGAATTAGTTCTCCTGGGAATGTAGCGAAAGGCAGAGGGGTCAACGCGCGCTTGTGGAAAGCATGTGCATGGGGACCTTGCCAATTCGCTGCATTCCCGGGAGAAAAGAGGGAGAAAGCACCTATGCGTTAACGGCCTATAATTCCTGAAAGTTCAGTTACATTCCAAATAAAGCATGAAGTGAGGGAGAGAGCAAAGGAGGTCTTAATCACTTTTAGTCTGATGACATAATCAACGAAGACACAAAAAACAACGACACCAAATCTGAAACATATGGGCTGGGCTAGTTTTACTACATGTGTATAAACAAAATCTGTAATAACCTGAACAAGGTATTGTCACAATCCTGCCCTGGGTCTGTGTGGTCTCACACGCATGTTGTGTGTTTGTTCACCTGTATGCAAAAGCGTGTTTCCTCTTTGTTGCCACCACCCCAAGATATAAAAACCCAGCCTCTCAAGTAACCAGCACCTTGGTAAGGCTGCCTTTGAGCAAGTACAAAGAGCAGAGTCTCCAGTTACTTTAGCTCTCCCTGCGCACGTGTGTCCTTAGCATGTGTAAGATCAGTCTTCAGCACGTGAAGGAAAAACAGGCTAACTAAGTTGCATTAAAAGACCTTAGATGGAGCAAGCCCATCCCCATCCCCCTTGATGCGCTGTTGCAGAAGAGGAAGAGGCCCACTGGTCACAGCATCTGGGTGAAGTGTCTGAATCCAGAACAAAGGAAGATTTTACCTTTTAACACTTCTGGGTGCTTAGGTGACACCCCTCCCCCCAATCCAGAGTTAGGAATCTTGCTCCTTGTGGGAGATGTTCAGCCAATGACTTCCTCTGGCACACAGCTGTCATCTCTCTCTTCCCAATCCAGGTTTATGATGCACATTTATCAGTTCATTTGGCAGGTAGGCCACATGGCTGGTTTTGCCACTGAGCCCAAGTTCCTCTTTTTCTGTCACTGCCCTCTTGGGAAAATAAACAGTTGCCACCATGTCAGGGTCCTGATTATAACAGGTATCTCTATTTACACCATCTTTTCTATAGTCCTGCAATTCATGTCAGCAGCAAACATGGAAAAGTTTTGTCACAATGTTTTCAATCATTTTGTTGACTATAGGACCTTGTTCTTATTCTACCCAAACTACACAAGCTTTAATTCAATCCAAGTCTATTCATATAGGACTCTTAATTACAATGATCTAATACCAAAATAACACAAACAGTGGCTTGCCGGTTCCTGTTAAATGTACATTCAGTGAACAATTCTAAACAGATCTACTAAGAAGTAAATCTCATTTTATTCAGTGAGGCTCACCCCCCAGGAATGTGTTCTCGTGATAATGCAGATTTAATATCCCATAACTATTTCCCCTAAGTCAGTTCATTCATTAGTTTTCTTGCCATTCTGAACACAGACCCAAATGCAAACCTGTAGTTTATACCCAGACAAATCTTCCATTTCTTTGCAATAAATTTGACTAATTAAGGGGTAAGATTTTGGCAGTCCGACAGAAAAACGTTTGAGATTATGGAAGGATTTTGTAACAGATTTTAAGATTAGTTAAAGATAATTCTTTAGCTGCCTTAGTTGAAACTTTTGGCAGTGATTATAGATTTTCATCATAAACAATACAATGTTTTTTTTAATATTTCAAACCTAATACTTAGACTTAACCCTGCTAGTCAAACAGCTGTCAAGCTCTTTCTAAGTGTTTAGTCAGAAGAGGAACTGATTCAAAGTGTTTTTAACTATAAAGAAATTCTTTGGTTTCAAAAGACACATTTATTCCTTGTCAAACATACCAGCCAGGAACTAAAGAACTACACTTTTCGAACAGATGCAGGATTCCATGCTAGTATTAAACTGCTTTTCAATCAACATTGAATTTCAAACGCTACTTTCCTTGGTGCAAGCCACATCGAGAGCTTCACTAAACACACGGAACTAATTGGTCGCATTAAAAAAAAAGAGATTTTTGATAACTGAATACTGGATTCATGTCCTTTTATCATTCTTCCTGGCCACTTTATTAAAAAATACAGTGTGACTCCAGTGTCACAGGCGGAAACTAAGACAGTGATTTGCCACATAATGAGATGGAGAAGGACAAGATATGTATTTGTCCCCCAAGTTAAAGGTCAATGCTTCATTCACTGTCACACTGTCATTCTAAAGCATACCCCTTCAATGTGAGCACGCAATAGTATATTCCTTTTATCACTACAAACCTTTTGGCTGTTTCACTATGGTTATAGATACAAACCCTACATTGTAATGTACATGATAAACCAACCCTAGATGAATTTTGTATTAAAAGCCCAATAAGTAGGTGGATATCATGATAAGTAATGTATGCCTTGCAACATACACGTGTGGCAGGGAGCAGGACCTGAAAAGCAAACATATGGAAGGGACAGGTAGGGTCACCAGGCAACCAGTGGGAAACCTGGGAGGGGTGGAGGCATTGGGAGTGGCTGTTCGTGACTGTGTGACATCACTTACAAGAAAATCCAGAAGTGATGTTTTGCCTCTCTAGGAATTGCCAGAACCTCTATGGTAAAACCATAAGTTTTTCCCCAGAAGTGGCACTCCGAGTGTGGCAGGAAATGAGTGTCTGGGGCAGAAAATGCCCTGTTGTCACCAGGGGGTCTGGCAAGCCTAGTGGTAAGATCCCAGCAGCAACCTTAGCTCCCAAACTATGCACTTTCATTATAAGGTCTAAATACAGCTTATGCATGAACACATGAACAAGGACCCTAAAAAAGTGGGATTCCCTGATATAAATGTTCACACACGTCTCTGTCCATGTAAGTGTACAGGTTCCTTTGCAGTTCATTCCTGTATTAAGTTCCTTCTTTCGTATTCCCAACAAGACCTTATCATGCACTCCAGCCAGCTGGTCTATAAGTACTTTAACATGAGGAAGGGAGGGTTATCAAATCTGGAATCATCCTTAAATAGCTGCACCACTCTTTTCATAGACTATTCTTGTATTTCTAATAAAAACATTTGATCTGCTCACCCAGCAGCAGTGTTGCACATATATATCCCAGTAAAGAAGTTGAAAGCATTCCAATCAGGTATGTCGAAGTAACAGGGAAGCAGAGAATGGAATCCCTCCCTTTTGGATAGTATTCTTTATTTTGTGCTGCAAAAATTGTTGTAGAAATTACCATATAGATTCCATCTCAATTTTTTCTACCCTTTCCAATCCTGTAAAGAGAAATTTTTCACTGCAAGTCATCTAAAGCTGCAGAGATAAATTTATCAGCTTGCAGAAACTCTTGCTCTTTTAATTTTCCAGTTGTCCCAATTATGCCCAAACCTTCAGAAATTATCTTCCTAGAAGATAATTTGGTATACTGATGAAGCTTGGTATACTGGTATACTGATGAAGCTTCTCTCCAGAAAGGTCAAACTCTTAGATCTTCAGCTCATCAACAGAAGCAGATGCTTCTTCAACTAGTATTCCTTTGTAGAACCTCAGTTAAAGCCGATATATTTGTAAGGAAAAAACAGAGTTGCACTTACCTGTAACTGCTGTTCATTGATGTCTTCGGTGCAGACACACATGTGGGACTGCGCCTGCGCGCAGGCCTGCCGCCGGAAAAAATTCAATAGCCTTAGTCCTCCACCGGGGATGCCCCTCCCTCACAGGCGGGGCCGGCCTTCGCGCCGTGCAGCCCGATTGCTACTGGGCGGGGCATCCCCTTCCCTCCTCAGTTCCTTCTCCGCCGCCGACCAAGACTGGAATACACGAACCAGCTATAACTTAATCCCTTCATTTAATAATTTGTTTCTCTTCTTTTCTTTTCTTTTTTTTTTTAGGTCGACAGCGGGGTCGGAAGGGAGGGATGTGTGTCTGCACCGAAGACATCAATGAACAGCAGTTACAGGTAAGTGCAACTCTGTTTTCATCTTCTGTCTTCGGTGCAGCCCCACATGTGGGATATTAGCAAGCTTACCCAGTAGGTGGTGGGGTCGACTCAGGAAAAAAGGGTCTGCAGAACTGCTCTACCCACTGCTGCATCCTTCCTGGCCTGCAGGTCCAGAGCGTAGTGCTTCACAAAGGTGTCTTCCGAAGACCACGTCGCCGCTCTGCAGATGTCGCCCACAGGAACTTTTCTATGGAGAGCAGCAGAAGAACCCTGCGCCCTGGTGGAATGCGCCCTAATGCCCAAGGGGCATGTCACCTTCGCCTGTTTATAGGCTATTCTAACCGCCGTGACCACCCACCTCGCTATAGATTGGGCTGAGGCGGCTTTACCTTTCTTGGGACCCTGATAGCATACAAACAGGGACTTGGACCTTCTAAACTGTTTGGTACGGTCAATGTAATAAAGGAGAGCCCTTTTTACATCAAGGGTATGTAGCGTCCTCTCTGCTTGAGAGGAAGGATTGGGGAAAAAAACAGGTAGAACTAAATCTTGAGCTAGGTGAAAGGAAGAGATCACCTTGGGTTTAAATCTAAAACTAGGGTGGAGGACCACCCTTTCATTATAAACCCTGAGAAAGGGGCTATCAATACGAAGGGCTGCCAGCTCCCCTACTCTCCTAGTTGATGTCACAGCCACCAGGAAGGCTATTTTAGCCGACAAAAACGACAGGTGTACCTGAGCTAAAGGCTCAAAGGGTGCTAGCATCAGTTTGGCTAGGACCAGGGAGAGTGACCATTGGGGCGTTAGTATAGGAGTAGGAGGAAATAAATTATTAAGACCCTTCAGAAAGCGTTTTGCAAGGGGATGGGAGAAAACTGTATAACCCTCCACCTTATCGTGGAAGGCTGAAATCGCAGCCAAATGTACCCTTATGGATGAGACTGCCAGTCCCCTCTTGGTTAATTCCAACAAATAATCCAAGATCTTAGGAACAGGGCAGGTAAAGGGAGAAAAACTTTCCTGATCCGCCCAGGCTAAAAATCTATCCCACTTCCTGTCATACGAATAACGAGTCGAGGGCCTTCTAGCTTGCAAAAGGACCTCCTGAACCGGCTGTGAACAACCCACTAATGAGAGGGAAGGATTCTCCACGCCATGAGGTGTAGTCTCTGTACATCGTGATGGGCCAGTTCCCCCCAGCGAAGTAGGTTCGGGTGGTCTGGAAGTGGTTTGTAATTCCCCCCCGCCAGGTGTGTAAGAAGGGTGAACCATATCTGTCTCGGCCATCGGGGTGCTATGAGAATGCAGTCGGTGTTGTCTGCAGCTATTTTCCCCAGAACTCGGGCAAGCAGGGGGAATGGGGGGAAGGCGTAAAACAGGCGGTTCGACCAAATGAGCTGGAAGGCGTCTCCCAGGGACAAGGGGTCGCTCCCCGCGAGAGAGCAGAATTCTACCGCTTTCTTGTTGCCCCTGGTCGCAAACAGGTCTATCTGAGGAGTGCCCCACTCTTGGAAAATGGGGAGGATAAACTGATCCTGTAGTTCCCATTCGTGGTTTGTGGTAAAAACCCTGCTCAAGGAATCCGCCCAGGTGTTGTGGATCCCCGCTATATGCATGGCACGTAGGTCTATGTTGTGTCTCCCAGCTATTGCCCAGATCCTCTGGGCTTCCCTGGAGAGAGGAATGGAACCTGTGCCCCCTTGTTTGTTTACATAAAACACTGTGCAGGAGTTGTCCGATTGTAAAAGTGTTCTCGAGTTCTGGAGGATATCTGAGAATGAGGTAAGAACATAACGCACAGCTCTCAGTTCTAGAAAATTAATGTGCATAGACAACTCACTAGGAGACCATCTATCCTGAACATAGTGACTCCCGCAATGACCACCCCAACCATCCATAGAGGCGTCTGTGGTGACTGTAAAACTTGGAGTCCAAAACCCCAGAGGGATCCCTTTAAGAAGATTAGGCTCAGAGAGCCACCATTGTAGTGATCGCAGAATAGGCCTAGGGATAGACAGTCTATGCCACTTGGAGTGGCGAGAGCAGTCGTAGGACCTAATGAACCAATTTTGCAGTTCCCTCATCTTAAGCCTGGCTAGAGGGGTCACTGCAGTGGTCGATGCCATTAGGCCTAATAATCTCTGTATAGAGACTACTGGTTGGTGTCTATATCTCATAAAAAGATGGACTAGCCTCTTAATGGAGGACACCCTCTCAGTGGGGAGGAATGCCTGACCTGCTGTGGAATCTAACACGGCACCAATAAACTGAGCTCTGGGAGAAGGGCTTAATTTAGACTTTTTCAAGTTGACCATCAGTCCCAACTTTGAACAGGTAGAGAGAACCAGCTGCAAATTGACGGAGAGAGACTCAGGGCTAGAAGCCGTGAGCAGCCAATCGTCAAGGTAGGGATAAACCGTGCATCCCTGGTCTCTGAGGAAGGACATAACTACCGCCATGCATTTCGTAAATACTCTGGGGGCCGTGGCAAGGCCGAAAGGGAGGACAGAATATTGAAAAAATTCAGACCCATAACGAAACATTAAGAAGTGTCGATGTTCAGGGTGGATGGAAATATGGAAGTAAGCGTCCTTCAGGTCCAAAACTGCGAACCATGTATGAGGTGAAATAAGTTCCATCACAGAGGGTAGGGAAACCATTCTGAACTTGGAAACTCGTAAATATTTATTCAAAAATCTAAGATCAATAATGGGTCTAGAGCCCCCATCCTTCTTATCAACCATAAAAATACGAGAAAAGAATCCCAAACATGGGAGGTTAACTTTTTCAACAGCACCCTTCAGGAGAAGTTCACCTAGTTGGGGTGCAAATTCTGGGAGTGGGTTGTCTGCCGCAGAACTGGCAGAGAAACAAGTAGGGATGGATTTAAACTCCAGGTGGTAACCCTGGGAAATAGCCCTGAGAACCCAGGTATCAGCGCAGATAGCTTGCCAGGCCTCAGAAAACTTAGCCAACCTATTCATGAACGGTAGTCCCTCCTCTGAGGGTTGCGGAAATAGTCAGAACTTTTGTGAGGGTTGTCTCTGATCCTTGTTCTGGGGGTTAGGGTGAGAGCGTTGCTTGAAACCGTGTTTTGGTCTAGGTTGTTGATGTTGGAATTTATCCTGTGGAGGATACGGGTGAAATCTTTGAAATCTCTGGTATCTGTTGAAGGATGGGCCGAAAGATTGTTGACGATATTGAGGTTTGTCCCTCTGTTGTTGGTGAAAAGGAGGAGCTACCCCTAGAGAACGGGCGGTCTGGGGGTCCTTCTTGAGATTCGTGAGAAATTCTGTGGTAGATGAAGCAAACAGGGTATCGCCTTCAAATGGGAGATCCTCGATAAGTGATCTCGTGTCCAACGGAAGGGCAGTAGAGCGAAGCCAAGAGTGGCGACGTAGGGTGATTGCTGAGGCCATCGTTCTAGCTGCACTATCTGCAGCATGTTTGCCTGCGTTGATCTGCTGTCTCGATAAGCGAGTGGCCTCTGCTTGGATAAGACGCATGGCATTCTTAGACTCCTCTGGAAGCAGGTCAATATGGGGGGCAGCCTTCTCCCACAAAAAAAGCTGGTACCCCCCCATGATGGTTTGATAGTTGGATATACGGAAACTCAGGGCAGAGGAGGTGTATGTCCGTCTGCCCAGCTGATCGAGTCGTTTACTCTCCTTGTCGGCAGGGGTTGAATGTGGTCCCTGGCGCTGCCGAGATTGCATCTCCGTGGTCACTATGGAGGAGGGCGGAGGGTGGATTGTGAGGAATTCAGCCGACTCAGATTTTGTCCTATACAGGTTTTCCACCTTCTTGGAAGAGGCTGGTAAGGAAGCAGGTTTCTTCCAGAGAGATGTGGCTATCTCTGAGAGGCCCTCCAGTATGGGGAAGGCAGCAATGCCCGGTGTATCGGGGTAGAGACGACTAAGGATCTTGTCCTTAGGCCTATTGTCCGTCGTGGAGATATTAATATCCAATGCTTCAGCCATCCTTATCATTTGCTCCGTCCGGAGCCTGAGATCTTCAGATGGTGAAATAGCCTCTGTGTCCCCTACCAGTTCATCTGGTGAGGGTTCTGATACATCCTCAGAGCTTTCATCCCTTGACTCTGTTTCCTCCAGTTCGGATTCCGGTCTAGGAGTGCGCTGAGTCAGAGGGGTAAATGGAGAGGGTAATTGAGGTGTATGAAGGACCACCGGTTCGCCTCTGATGGAAAGCCGTCTGAAGCGGCAGAATTCGATCCAGTCCTTGACCAACTCTGGGGAGATTGTGGGCCCAGAGGTGGAGGGAGCTGGTTGGAAAATTTGTTGTGGTACCGAGGGGGTCGGTACCATAGAGGCTGGGTCTAGCGGGTCCGGATCCGTAATCAAGAGAGGGTCCTCGAGGGGATCCAAGTCTGCTTCAGAGAAGGAGTGGAACGGCGAGTCCAGGTGAGGCGAGGGCGTCCTCGGTACCGAAGGTGGTACCGAGGGCGGTGCCGATGGTGGTACCGAGTGCGGTGCCGATGGTGGTACCGAGTGCGGTGCCGATGGTGGTACCGAGGGCGGTACCGGGATGGAGACGTCCGGTGCCAGGGGTCTTGGTGTCTCCGCAGGCCTCTTATACACTGGATGGCCGGAGCTAGACGGCTTGTCAAGATGTTTCGTCTTGCGTTTGTGCTTCTTATGGCTCCGGGACGGATCCGAGGAGGTCGGATCCGAGGGTCTCGGTGTCGAACTGGTACCAGGGGTCGGTACCGATCTAGTCGACTGCGTGTCTCCCGGGGTCCTAGAACCCGTCGAAGGGGAGGGAGCCGAGAGAGCCTTTTTCCACAATTCGGCGCTCAGCCGGTGCGCGCGAGCATTGCGAGACCGGGTAGAGAAGCCTTGGCATATGGAGCATTTAGACACGTTGTGACCTTCGCCTAGGCAAGTTAAGCAGAGTTCATGTTGATCTGAGTGCGGTATCTTGGCCGGGCACTTCTTACAGATCTTAAAGGGGGCCTTAGAGGCCATCACGTATTCAGCTTATTTGTTAACGTCCTTTAGTTACTTATTTTATTTTTAAGTTTCTTTCTTCTTATCTTTTTTTTTTTTTTTTTTTTTGTAGGAAAGAGAAGGAGGGCCGGGCGCGGCCCACAGAACTTACGAACTCGGAGAGGTAAGGCAAGGAGCTCCAATCCAGGCGGCGGCAAAAAAGGAACTGAGGAGGGAAGGGGATGCCCCGCCCAGTAGCATGCGGGCTGCACGGCGCGAAGGCCGGCCCCGCCTGTGAGGGAGGGGCATCCCCGGTGGAGGACTAAGGCTATTGAATTTTTTCCGGCGGCAGGCCTGCGCGCAGGCGCAGTCCCACATGTGGGGCTGCACCGAAGACAGAAGATGAACTTGGTTTTCTTCAAGTAAACTGATATCAGTATTTGCAGACTACAAGAAAACATGAGTACTGCATTTCATTCATTAATGTAATATATTTATATACTTATTTTACTAAATAGGCTCAAAGTGGTTTACATACACAATACAAATTAAAATCAATGTCCCCAAAACACTAAATGGCCAAAAAGAAAATGATATCCAACCAAATGCTCTCCTAAGTCTTGTTCCTCTTTCTGAATTGCAGAAGGGAGGTGCAGAAATGCATCTTGGATTTCAGCGCTGTGTGTGTTATATGAGCTTATAAAGGTACAATGTTGCAGATAAAAATCTTCATAACAAACATACTTTTTGAGCAAATAAAACCTTGTTTTAGAAAGCATTTTACTTGTTCCAAAAGAAAACAGCGTTTTTCCAGGGCTGTTCAGAATGTCTTATTTTTCCATTGCAAAAGCTGAAAAAAATGTTCTCTTTCTGTTCTTTTCACCCTCAGCTTTCACTATAAAGCTTTCAGTGGGTAATGATCAGACCATGCTCAAGCTTTCACTTTCAACTTCTTGCTAGAAATCTTATCTATACAACACAATAGATGTAGTGTATGTCCTCTCTCATCAACAATCTGGGAAAATTCCATAGTTGCCATGTAGCCAAGAAGTCTGACACAACAATGCAGCAGGTGTAAAGAAAACAGTTCATTCCTTCTGTAAGTACCTTCTAAATATCTGCGGCTCAGAGGTGGTGGTGGTGGTGGGAAACAACATATGAATTAATAGGAAAAAAGGTTTCTACAATGTCACATGACACTGTATCAAACTCTTATTTGAAGTTACTATGGTAGACGGGGAAAATTACTCTTAAGCAATCCTACCGATAATGGTACATTTCTAGACAGAGATACCAAAGCTCTCCACATCTGACCAGCAAATACTCAGAACAAGTGGACCAGAACAAGTGTTATTTTCTCTGCAAGGTCTGGCACAATGGCCTATATCAAATTATTTCCCCCTCCTATTCTTGAGATGTAGTTAGTGAATGTTCCAGGTATTTTTAAACACTGAGGGTTTTTTAAAAAAAACAAAATGATAAAAAGAGCGCCTGTAGCTTTAAGCAATGGCTTCCCTCAGAGGCTCTTGCTAGGCAGCCTCCTGTATTCCAGACTGGGTTTCTGTGAGTAAAAAGACAGGGAAGGGGGCAGGGCCCTTTCCAGGCCTATTTTTGGCTTTTAAGGGAGGACTCATTGGGGCCAGGCCTGATAAGATTGCCAGCTCAACATTGGGAAATTCCTGGAGATTTTGTGCTGGAGTCTGAGGGCAGGGTTTGGAGAGAGGAGAGGCCTCAGCTGAATATAATGCCATAGAGTGCACCTTCCAAAGCAGTCATTTTCTCCAGGGGACAGATCTCTGTCGTCTGGAGTTCAGTTGTAATTGTGGGAGATCTCCAGGTCCCATCTGGAGGTTGGCAACCCTAGGACTGGCAGCAAACACTGGGTGACTTAATACCACCTGACTTGAATGACTGAACTAGGCCTGACTGCTTGCTACTGTTCAACAGCAACCACCCTATGAAAGCCAGTATGGTATAGCAGCTAGAACTTCAGAGTAGAGTCTTGGAGACCCAGGGTAGAATCCCCATCTTGTTGTGGAAGCTCACTGGGTGATTTTGGATCACTCACATTCTTTCAGCCTCCCAGGGTTGTTGTACGGATAAAACAGAGAGGAGCATAAAATAGAGAGGAGAATAATGTAAGCAAAGGAAACACCATGCGAAGAGTTGTTTTACAATTATTTCTATAGCAATCCTTTCTAGAAGAAAAGGAACATGCCTGGCCATCTAAGCTCCACATAAATTGAATTCCAAAACCAATTTCAAGTTCTGAATTTGCACAGTAATCTCAGTGCTAATATTGTGTGGGTGGAGTGAATCCTACTCCTTCACACATTTCAAAGGAGTCTGGCAGTGTTGCCAATAACATTCTATTTCCAGAAGGGCAACTGAGAGATCAACAGTTTAAGACTAAACTCCATACATGTGCTGCTGCATGCCAGCATTATTTCCGTATACTATTTTACTTTGTGGAAATTGCATCTACAATCTTTCCTCCCTTTATAAAGATGATGGTAATCAGAAATCTATACTAAAATGTTAAATGCAAATGTCTGACAATTGAATGGGTTTGCCTAACTGCATAAATTATCTTTATTAAGCTGTATGACTAGGCAAAAATACAAAAACAAAACAAAGCCTGAGACTCCAAATGTAAATTAAAATATATATATATATTCAACCTGGTTGCCTTTTAATGCTATCAGTCTACACACTCATCAAGTAAATATTAACTGGCATTTATATAGCACTTTGAATATTCAAGTGTTTCTCATGCATTATTACGCAGCGTAATCATGTAAAGTAGGTATTACACCCATATCATGTGGTAGGGTCACCAAGTATGAGAAAGGCTCGTCTAAGGCTACCTATTGAGTTCATAGGATCTGATTTTCATTGAGGTTTATAGTCTTCCTGATACATAGTTTGAAGTTTTGTATATAGTTACTTGTTATGGGTGAGGGATTGCCAAGAGGTGAAGGGTAGACAGCCAAAACAGCAATCCTGGCCTCAAAGCTCAGGAAAGGGCCTGAAGGTGATTGCTAGAAACAGATGATGGAGGTTTAGTGCACATAAAGCAACGTATCCCAGCAGCCTCTGAAACTGTACAGCAACCTCCACCTCTCTCCGCAGCAAGATAAAAACATGCCATTATCCCTGCAGCCTGTGGAGCACGCTGTAATTTACAGTTCATTCAAAGGGGTTGCAAGAGAGGCTTGTGTGCTTCTTCCAATCAGCCCAGCATGCCCTGCGTTTCACCCTCTGCCTTGCAAACTGTTTTGTGGGACAGAATGGACTACTGCAGCTATTCTGTCATGTGTCTATTTTGAGGGTTAACAGCTTCAACTTCAGAGATGTCAATTAAGTACTTTCACAAACACGCTTTAAAAGCATTTTTTTTTAAACGAACAAAGGCAAAAGAAAGTATCAATCCGTTTTATCCATCTCATTAGAAATTAGACAAACCTAGCCAGGGGTAAAAGATGATTGATTCACCAGCACCCACATCTACTGTTTGAACTACACTCAGCCTTTTAGATGTTTCTGTGAGAAATGAATGGTCTGTGTGTGTCTGACAAACTTGATTCTTTGATGTTAAGCAGAAGAATGAAACAATCCCCTAAGAAAAACATCAAAATGACTTTTTAAAGAGATTAATTTATCATTTATTGGATATCCCCTATCAGCAAGAACATAGTATAAAAAGCAAAAAGTGATGTTTCAGCAATATTCTTCCCTATTTATCTTCCTTTGCAAAGAATGGAGGGGAGGAGGTATCTGCTTTCAAAAAATTTAGGTGGTGATACTAAGCAGGAAAATGAGGGACAGATAAGGAATGAATCCCTACAATGGTCACACAGAGTAAGTTTTAATCATATTGTGGAAGAGGAGTGATGAGCTCCATTAAGCTCTTCTTTGGAACTCTCAAGGCCTTAGAAAGCTGGCTTGACTGTTTCTTCTGTTATATGCAGTATCAATTAATACCCTGAAGATCTGCTAGTTTTCAGAGCCAACATAATGCAGCTGGAGCAATTCCAAGTTTAAGAATGCTTGACAAAAGTGCACAGGAATTCACAGGATCCTTAGAAGAATTTCACTACCTTCCTACCAGCTATGAAAACTAAGGGCTGATTTACATGAACATTTCCTGTTCATTAGTTCTGAAACCCATCTCCCTTCCATTAGTGATCAGTATAGCACTAGCAGCATTAAGGGTTGGCTTTTTTACTTATTGATAACTTTGCCTCAGGCTCAGAAGGAAGAGCCATTTCCATAGGCACTGTAGAGCATGCATTGCATTTTCCATGACAGTGGGTTACCGCATTATGTATTCCCACCGATGTATTAAGAGTTTGAAAATGTTATAAAAAACATCGCTTTAAAAGGGTTTTTGGATACTACAGCTAAAAAATGGTTGGAAGACGTTTTCACAGCTAAAGGGGCCAAACAAAGTGCAAACAGTATTTTTTATAATGTTTTCAAACTCTTAATACATTGCTGGGAATACATAATGCGGTAACCCCCCAGTGTCTCAAGGCCTGGTGGAGAAGAGTGTTTTGAAGTTCCACACTTCCCAAGGATGTGTGGGGGGTCAATCTGGATCAAGCACTGGGGCACAGGAGGAGGAAGTCTAAGCCCCTTCTCTCTGAATGTTGTACTCCCAGTCCAATTCAGAACCACATGCACCTGGGAAGCATGGAACTTCAGAACAAAATTCCCCAACCTAACCTTCCTGGGGGAAATGTAACATGCAGTTAGGCCCTGCAGGATAGCCGCTGGCATTTGAAGGCTGCCATACCTTGCTTATTCTGGAAGGTACAAACAATGAGAAAATTGCCATTTGTGCAGTCCAAGACTAGTCCAGGCTAAGAGCCAGTGTGGTGTAGTGGTTAAGAACGGCGGTTTGGAGCAGTGGACTCTAAACTAGAGAACTGGGTTTGATTCCCCACTCCTCCACATGAGCGGCGGGGGCTAATCTGGTGAACTGGGTTGGTTCCCCCACTCTTACACATGAAGCCAGCTGGGTGACCTTGGGCTAGTCACAGCTCTCTTAGAGCTCTCTCAGACCCGCCTACCTCACAGGGTGTCTGCTGTGGGGAGGGGAAGGGAAGGCCATTGTAAGCCGGTTTAATTCTTCCTTATGTGGTTGAGAAAGTCGCCATATAAAAACCAACTCTTCTTCTTCTAATGAGAATGGTAGTGGCTCTACCTC
Organism: Euleptes europaea; assembly: GCF_029931775.1. Taxonomy (NCBI): domain Eukaryota; kingdom Metazoa; phylum Chordata; class Lepidosauria; order Squamata; family Sphaerodactylidae; genus Euleptes; species Euleptes europaea. The sequence continues at coordinate 59,250,051 of NC_079316.1, read as the reverse complement.
AGCACAGGAAAATGCAGGCAGTAAATGAAGCATCTCCCACCCCCTTTGTACAGACGGCTGGTGGAACTGAGGTCACTCAGTAGACAAAGCAATAACCATATATAGTTATTTTCAGCTGTCTGAAAGTACAACCATGTTTGCATTATTTTAATAATATATTTCTAAATAACTCACAAAGTCTAAACTTTAAGTGTCTGTGTAAGATAGACATAAGTAATTCCTGTCACCAGCACTGGTGTAAGTGCACTGCTTCTGTAACAAAAGAGTGCAATTATTACATATCCATACATACTTTTTAAAAACAAAACATTAAATAGTTAATTTCCTGCATTGTTCAGGGGGTTGGACTAGATGACCCTGGTGGTCCCTTCCAACTCTATGATTCTATGAAATATACTAAAGTAGGAAATATTCAGAGATACTGAAGTTGACCCCCAAAATATGGGTTAATTCAAGAGGCATAACGCATATGCAACCTGTGCTTCAAAAAACTGTAGCTTCCTCACAGGTTATAAAAAATACCAAATAGTTCAGTAAACACTGTGACACTGTAGACAATCTTGCAGAGGCCAGTTCCCAATTGCTTCATTTCTGACACCTTTTGCAATAGCCATTATAATGCAAGACTGCTTCTGGAACATTAATGTCTACACCAGAGGGATTAGAAGCCTCTTGAAAAGATTATTTGATTTACTACTCAAATTAGAACCAAGAGATCAATCATTAACCAATCTTAACAAATCACTGGTATTATGGGGAAATATTTTAGCAGTGAAAGCCATCAAGTTCCAAAATATGTAGCTTTGTAGCCACAAAAATTCCTAGCATTCAAAATCTGAAATGATACACATATAGTGAACACTGAATATAGGTCTGCAAATACATACAAGCCGATTCATGCTGTAATAATGTCAAGTTATACATTCAGGATGTAAAAACTGAGCTGTAGCCTCTGTTCTGTTGCAACACTCTTGCTTCCTTTTACAGACCACATCACTTAGTCCCAAAGCTGCAAAATTACTGTTATGCAGGCATGATAACTAATTAATACAGTCTTCTCCAGCTCTGCTTCAACACTTGCCTACAGGGAATGTCTAATACACACACACACAAATCACATTGTAATAATTTTCTATGATCATACACAAATAGAATGTTATTTGCTTTAGTGTTATTGTCTTGCCATTCTAAGGGACAGACATTCAATTCTAAACCTTAAAACTTTTTCCAATTGACTAGACTTTGACATAGGTTTTCTCTTTATTTCAGGCACAGCTATTTTCCTGGATGTTACTCCTCTCGCTACAAACAAAAACTTTTGAGCTCACAGAACAAGGTGCTAAATTGGAAGAGGATTGATAAAAAAGCATGGCATTATTAAAATGCAGAAACTTATCAGGCACTTCCAAGCCTAATTTTGTTCATTAACCCCTTTAACAAAATACAGCAACATCCCCAATGCTGAACTCTTGTCAATATATCCAGAGTTAATCTGTATTGGTTATATTACCTCACCAGTAGATAAGCTACTTCTGAGAGCCAGCATGATGTACTGCTTAGAGCGTCAGACCAGATTCAAATCCCTACTCTGCCACGGAAGCTTGCTGGGTGACCTTGGGACAGCCATAACTTTCAAAAAGTTATAGATGAGGTAAAACTGAGTTTAGAAACTCTACCATTTCAAATTGCAGGGAGAAGTTCAAAAAAGTAGCTGCTCCCCTAAATGACAAAAAAAAAAAAAAAAACCCCAACAACAACCCCCAAACCTTGCACATATTAGCATAACAGATGGAACGGTCCAAAGTCAGGGAAGAGGGTAGGCATGAACATTCTTGCTAACTTTATATTATTAGCAGGGACGTTTTATAGTTGTTATGGTGCTGCTTTGAGCAACATTCACTTTTGTAAGTCAATACGTGAAGTCTGAAATAGTACGGTCCAAACATATGTTTGTCATGGAATTTAATTTCATTCACATACACTAAGGAGAATGTAATTTTCATAGGTTTGAATTTATTGTTAGCATCAGGAGGTCTGAAATTTGCTTGTAACTTCCTATAAAAAACTATGAACAGGAATTTTCTCACTGTTCCAGCACATGGACGTCATGTCCCTGAGAGACAGAGCTACCTAGCCAGCAGGAACAACTTTTGTTGCTTGTTAAAGTGACTTATGAATAGCTGGTCATCTATCATCATAAATCTCATGAAGGGAACAATGCAAATGGTAACTTGTACTCAGCTAAAGTTACCAGTTGTATTGTTAGAGGAACATCATCCTTTAGTATAAACACCAGAAAGAATTGTTTTCACATGCGCAACTTATATAGGCTCACAGCACATAATGACATGCATTTCTCAGATCTGAAATTCAGTGAAGCTGCTCTTTTCTGCAGATGCTCTTGGTAAGAGAGCTGGAAACATAACTCATTAATAAATTCAATTTAGGTCGATTAGGAATGGCATGCATTTTCATTTACTATCAATAGTACTTATCAATGTCAGCATAATCTGTGTACCTTTAATCCTATGTTATCCAATATTCTTTAATTAAATGAAAGATTACTAATAAAGTTTTTAACTAAAACACTGAATAATTGTTGTCTAGGAAGGCAAGGTTTTCATACTGACCCTGGAATAAATAAACAAACTTCTGATTCTCCCTTGAAGTCAGAAGATTGGGTCCTGAAACTGGTGATTGCTAAAGGGAGCAATCACACACCATGCAGTACTGTGAATTAGTAGCCAGTGTAAAAGTATCACTTTAATTCAACCAAAGAAATTTGTTTTCTATGTGATTGTTTTAAGGTGCTACTCTTTCAAAGTTGGTCTCTTGGTCCATCTCAGGTTCTCCCTTCATGTGAGAGAAAGAGCTCTTAGATAAATCATTTGATAAAGATGGGGACTGCAGCTAAAAACAGCCTTGGAGAAAGTCACAGCAATTTATGGGCCTCCAGTATTCAATCCCAAAATCAGTCCCATTCTAGTTCTCATATGTGTGAACTAAACACACAAGTGTATGTGTGTAAAGTGCCACAAGTCGCTTCCTACTTGCGTTGACCCTATGAATTAATGATCTCCCAAATTCCCTATGGTCAACAGCTTTGCTCAGTTCTTGCAAACTGAGAGCCATGGCTTCCTTGGTTGAGTCAATCAATCTCACGCTGGGTCTTCATCTTTTCCTCCTGCCTTCAACTTTTCCTAGCATCATTGTCTTTTCATCAGTCTTGTCTTCTCATAATGTGACCAAAGTAAGATTACTCAGTTTAACTTCTAGAGAGAGTTTAGTCTTGATTTGATCTAGAACTCACTTAGTTGTCTTTTTGGCCATCCACGGTATGCATAAAACTCTCCTCTAACACCCCATTTCAAAGGAATCAACTTTCATCCTGGCTACTTTATTTATTAACCAACTTTCATACAACCCATACCAAGTAATGGGGAATTCTATAATATGAAATATCTTGATCTAGGTTGCCAGCAACACACCCTTACACTTGAGTATCTTTTCTAGCTCCTTCATGGCTGACGTTCTCAGTCACAATCTCCTTCGGATTTCTTGGTTGCAGTCTCCCTTTTGGTTGATGATGGAGCCAAGAAGAAAATCTTGACCAATTTTAATTTCTTCGTCGACCTTGTGTAAAAAAATTGTCTTCTTGATGTTCAGCTGTATTCCTGCTTTGCCATTTTTCTGCTTTAACCTTCATCAAAAGTCGTTTTGAGTCTTCACTATTTTCTGCCAGTAATATCATGTCATCTGCACATCTCAAGTTGTTAATGTTCCTTCCACCAATTTTCACTCCACCTACATCTAAATCTAAACCAGCTTTCCTTATATTTTCTGCATATAGATTGAAGACATAGGAAGATAAAAAACATCATTGTCTGACTCCTTTGACAATTGGGAATAATTCTGTTTCTCCATATTCTGTCCTAACAGTAGCCTCTTGTCTAGAGTATAGATTGCACATCAAAACAATCAGATGTTGTGGCACACCCATTTCTTTTAAAACCCACCATACCTTTTTATGATCCATGAAGTCAAAAGCTTTGCTGTAATATATGAAAAACAAGCTGATTTTGTTCTGAAATTCTCTCATATGCTCCATAACCAATGTAAATTTGCAATATGATCTCTTGTGCCTTTTCCTTTTCTGAATCCAGCTTGCACATCTGGAATTTCTCATTCCACATATGGTAACAGTGTTTGTTGTAATATTTTGAACATCCCTTTACTCGCATGAGAAATTAATGCGGTGGTCTGACAGTTGCTGCAGTCTTTGGCATTTCCTTTTTTGAAATTAGAATGTAAACTGAGCATTTCCAATCTGTGGGCCATTTTTTGTTTCCCATATTTGTATGAATATTCCTGTTAAGATTTTGATGGACTCAATTTCTGTGGCTTGGAATAGTTCTATTGATCTGATCCTGGTGATTTGTTGCTTTTATTGCAATGTTTAAGCATTCCCTTTCTCATTTTACGATTTCAAGTTTACCTTGATTTATAGTTCCTAGCCTGTCTGTCAAGCCCACCTTTTATTTCCCGCTCTGGTCTTAATCCCACCTCCTCTGTCCTTGAGGAGCTAATCATCAACCCCTCCCCATTCACCCAATAGCACCTACACCTGTGTCTGGCCTGGCCTCACCTGTTTCCCTGATCCAGATGACCCTCTTCAAGCATCTGCTGGCTGGCTCCTGTAGATTCTCTTGTCTGCCCTAGGCAGGCAGCCTGTCCCATGGTGCCCTACCTTCCCTCCAATGGCTGTGGACTAGATAAATATCGGGGGGGGGAGTCCGGGGGGGGCTCATGTCTGGACAATTTCATTAACAGAAGTTTAAAATGCTATTCATAATCGCAACTTATTTCCTATAATGTTCGATAAGCTCTTTATTCAATAAATACAGGCCATACCAGCCTCAGAATGGAATCAATGAAAAAGAGATGCATAATTTTCTTCCAAATTCAAATAAAGCTGCTGTTCTATAAACAGGAAGCCATTACACTGGAAAAACAAACTACTGCTATAACTTTTATAAAAAGTGACTGGGTGGTCTCAGACCATGCATAAAAGATAGGTACTCACAGCATATTAGACAACATCACAGCTTTAGTTTGTTTCTTCAGAGACTGCAATACTACCCTCATATTTTGGAGAGAATATGCTGAAGACACATACAACATCTGGTTTCAATCACTTTCAAAAATTGTTTTCCTTGAATTTTATCAGAGAAGCATACTATTGGGGACACAGTCCAAATTGGCAAATGTAGCATATAGAGGGAAGTGTTACAAATATATTCTCACAGATACAATTTTCAATATTTAAATAATGGAGTTGTCTTTAGACAAGAACTTAGCTTGTTAGAGATTCAATTAAATACTGCCAACAACTTTAGTTTCATTCAGTAATTTACTATTGGTAAAAATTATTTTCAGAACATAAATAGCTCTGACCCCAACTCTCTAACACACACACAAATTAAAATTTCATGCAGTGAAATATCATTGAGGTACATCTTAATAACATAAAGTACACAGAATTATGTACCTTAGCTAGACATGTGCAAAAGCTCACTGCTTGTATCCAAGCTAAGATCCTGGCCACCACTTCCCTTCACACTTGGTTATGAATGGACATGCCATAGCAAATAATTTGGTCGATGGGAAGGGAACACCTCCTATTAACAGGACTACTGGGTGTCCTGAATGCTGGCAGACCTGAAGGCCAGATGTGGGTAGCATAGTCAGATAGCAGTCTGAGGTCCAATACCAGGTTGTTTTATGACTGGGTCCAAAGCATCAGTACCAGAAGCGAAGTCAAAATGTTTAGTCAAAGTCTCTTCCAAGGTCCAGGCTATGAGAGTTTAAGGAGAGTCCACAGTGAACACAGGATGGTTGCAACAAGTTGTTCCCTTACTGGCCTGGATGCAAGTGCCTGCTTAAATAGGCCTGGGGTGAACCAGCTGTTGCTTGTTACTCTGTCTCAGCACTCCTTGCCTGGTGAAGCTCATTAGCCTCATCACTGTCATCAGGGAGTGTTCTTTGCTGGGCTTGTAGTCCAGCACTCCTTCTAAGATTGTGTAGCCTTTTATGCCTCTGCTCCAGCAGCTTTGGGGGGGGGCCTCTCTGCTGACACATCCTGTGCTGGCCCTTTGACACAGGTGAGTCCCCTGTGCTGGGTGGCTGTATACACTGGAAGGACTCGTCTGTCTGTGGCTGCTCAGCCTGCTGCTATTCCTCTTTTTCACTGCCTGCTGCTTCAAGGTCCTCATCTGAGGAAACCTCAGTAGGCTGCCCCATGATACTGGGCCTCCATTAAAATGAAGTCTGCTGTAGGGGAGAGGTCAGGGTCATGAATGGTTGGATTGGGTAATTAAATGATGTTAGAGTATTGTATTTAGTGTATTTATTTGTAATCAATGGCTGATGGATTTATTTGTAATCAATGGCTGATGGATTTATTTGCTCACTCTGTATACAGATGATTGCAAAGTGGTGTGCAGTGATGACAGATCTGAGAGAGGCAGGGCAACCAAAACTCTTGTTGGGCTATGTGAGAACATGCTAATTGCTCTACACTGAAGTGTATTCTGAATAACAGGCTTTAACTCCCTGCACAAAGTCAAATAAAGGACAAAAAATTGGCTGCCTATTCACAGCAAGCAAGCAAAATGTAAGCTGAACCAGTAGGTGTTCAAGCATCCCTCAGCAGTTGTATAAGCTTCCAAAGCACAGCAGACACTATAGCTGTGCAATTCAGAACGGCATTAGTCAGCCTCTCTTTGTGTTTACGACCAGCAAGAGCATACACAGAAGACTGGGGCAAGTGGTAGGCCTGTGCTATACTGCCAGTGCAAGAAAGAATCAGAGGTAGAAATTAATATATGGTTCAGCTATAAAAGCCTTTACCCTGACCTGGATATCCCAGGCTAGCCCGATCTTGTCAGATCACAGAAACTAAGCAAGGTTGGCCGTGGTCTGTATTTGAATTGAAGACCACCAAGAAATATCAGGGTCACAACACAGAGGCAGCAATGGCAAACCGCCTCTGAATGTTTCTTGTCTTGAAAACCCTACAGGGTTGCCATAAATCAGCTGCGACTAGACACTAAAATAAAATAAAAGCCTTCATTGTCATTGAACAAATCTCTGTATATATAATATTTTTCTTTCTATTACATTTATCGAAAGATACACTAAGAAAAGTCTGAACATACAGCGGACACTATTCAAATACCTTTACAGAACTTTAAACATATTGAAACTGAAATTTCCCATTGGGCTTCCACAGTGTCCTATGAATTGCAGAAACTGTCTATTTAATTCAAAATAGATTGCTTTAATCAAATGTTGTATCTTGACATTGAAATATTTAAGGTAACAGATATCAAAGTTGTTCCAAATTAAATACTTAATTTTAAGATAACTCCTATTACTGAGTAACCACTTTCATGCAGTATTTACTTAAATTAAATTGATTAAAATAATTGCAGCTGTCAGCAAATCGCCATGATGACATCTTCTGACCTAGCCATTAAATCAAAACCTATTATGTTCTGTTTCTGTATTTTCAATGTAAAATGGTTACTTACTAATAGCATGCTGAAAAATGTTACTTCTTTTATAAAATCAAAATAATTAGTAATTTACTTACTTTTACATTATTTTTCATATTCATGAAAGAGACCCATTAAAAACAGTGGGGAAAATGTATAGGGAGACTGCTGATCTAATAATGAAATATTGTTGAAGGCTTTCACGGTCAGAGTTCATTGGTTCTTGTAGGTTATCCGGGCTGTGTGACCGTGGTCTTGGTATTTTCTTTCCTGACGTTTCGCCAGCAGCTGTGGCAGGCATCTTCAGAGGAGTAACACTGAAGGACAGTGTCTCTCAGTGTCAAGTGTGTACGAAGAGTAATATATAGTCAGAAGGGGGTTGGGTTTGAGCTGAGTCATTGTCCTGCAAAGTATTAAAGGTAATGTGCTAATCATTGTCCTGTAAGTATCAAGATAATGTGCTAATGAGGGTGTGGTATGTTAATGTGGAACCATTGTATCCTGAAGTGATCTGTTAACATGTGGAATCCAAAGCTAATCCGCATGGCTATTGTAGACTGTAGTCTTTGTTAGTCTGGAAGTTTTCAGGACAGGAAGCCAAGCCTTATTCATTCTTAAACTCTCTTCTTTTCTGTTAAAGTTGTGCTGGTGTTTATGAATTTTAATGGCTTCTCTGTGCAATCTGACAAAATAGTTGGTAGAATTGTCCAGTATTTCAGTGTCTTGGAATAAGACCCTGTGTCCTGTTTGGGTCAGTCCATGTTCAGCCACTGCTGATTTCTCAAGTTGGCCAAGTCTGCAGTATCTTTCATGTTCTTTTATCCTTGTTTGTATGCTGCGTTTTGTGGTCCCGATGTAAACTTGTCCACAACTGAAAGGTATGCGAAATACTCCTGCAGAGGTGAGGGGGTCTCTTTTGTCTTTTGCTGATCGTAGCATCTGTTGTATTTTCTTGGTGGGTTTAAACAGTTTGTAGGTTATGTTGGAGAAACGTTTGAAAATACCAAGACCACGGTTACACAGCCCGGATAACCTACAAGAACCAATAATAATGAAATATTATGAGCACTATTCTGAGTTTTCATAGCTCAGGATCCAACAGTGGAGCATTGGGAAGACATTATTCATTCATATCATCCCTTATGCGGGGAGTTAGCCAAAGCAGACAGCAAGTTCAGTGAATTCAAAGGAAATTTTTGCCAGAGCAACAGTGATGTTGCTCTGGGGACACCCAGGAACTTGGGATAGTTGTCCATTACTTAATTTATTGGTTTATAGACTACCTTTCTTGCTGGTACTCAAGTGCTTTTTTCTATTGCTGAAGGAGACTATGAGCTGGTTCACAAAGAGTACCAAGGTTTTCATGCGCCTTCTTCTTCTACCTTGTACTCCTTCTTCCCATTCACTCTACTATAATCCACTTTCCTCTCTGTTTCATGGAAAGGTACCCTTTGATATTGCATCATAATATGAGTTTGGATATAACAGCAATTTGTGGTTTGCTAAGAAACAGAAGGAAAGAGTACAGCAGAGTAGGAAAAAATGAGAAACAAGAGCACACAAGGGAGCAAATAAGGGATGGAGGAATTGGATACTTTGACTAGCTGAGTAAATTAATATGTTATAATAAGCAAGTAACATATTGAAGTTCACCTATGAAGGAACAAAACATGGCTTGATGTTACATGTCAATTGATTGTACATATGTTTTCAAGCAACAAGAGCAACCAGAATTCAGCTGGAAGCTAAGTATGGTATGATGACCAGACTGTTTACTATTAGGTCCAGGCTAGTGATTCTTAACTTGGCCCATAAGATCTCCCAAGGGACAATCTACAAATTTTGGGATGCACTAAGGATGCATTTGCTTAAGGAGCAAATGAGGGGCATTCAAGATTTGAGGCAGTTCCTTCTTCCCACCTGCAATGATGTTTGATAACCAAAGGGGGACAGTAGTTTTATATGATCATCTTGCCCAAAGGGAAAAAATCCTGTTATTTCTTTCCCAGTCCCTTAAAAAGATAGAAAACAGCAAATAAGAATCAAGGCCACCTGGCATAAGGGGCTCACTTAATGTACCTCTGTGACGATATATGTATTGTATGCACAGTACATAAACACACCTATATAAATACAAGTGTCCTATCCAGAACGACATTTTTTATGTTCCATTGTTTTACTTAAGGCTTCGGTGATAATGCTTGCTTACTTGGGGAGGGGGTCAGCAGGAGACAAAAGGCCTAGGCAAAGGGGTAAGCAATGGAGAGATGAGGGCAGGAACTGTATACAAAGGGGATGAAATGTGGGGTTTAAGATCACTGTGGATAAAGTTAAGAACAGGGTAAGCAAAGCAGTACCAGATGCAAGCAGCAGACTGCTTGGACAACTTACCCTTATGTTCTTATGTTCCCCATTTTAAAAATATTTGCTAGAACAATTGGATCCTCCAAATCTTGTGGATTCCGACCCAATATGTCTTTACTGAAATGCTACTCAAGTACTTATTACATAATGTCATATAGAGGCCTGGGGTAAAAGGAAATAATACTGTGTACATTATTTTCCGCCCTGACCTGGATGGCCCAGGCTAGCCTGATCTCGTCAGATCTCAGAAGCACTAAGCAGGGTCAGCCCTGGTTAGTATTTGGATGGGAGACCACCAAGGAATACCAGGGTTGCTGGCAGAGGAAGGCACTGGCAAACCACCTCTGTTAGTCTCTTGCCATGAAAACCCCAAAAGGGGTCGCCATAAGTCGGCTGCGACTTGAAGGCACATTACACACACACACATACATTATTTTCCAGCATGTTGGGCCAGCATAGCTAAGGAACTTTGCTTTCTACTGCCTGCTATATAGCCTGCACCATGTCCAGCTACCTTTGATATCTCCAGCATAACACTACATATGGGCATACACAAAGGGCCAAAGGGCATTTGCCACATCCAATAAATTAAATCCCATGGCCTTCGAATATGCAGTCAGCTGCCCTGTTCCTTGGGAACTATATTTTGTGGATCCAGATCACACACACATATCTACATCCTGGCTGATTTCAACTAGAATTATCCACAGAATTAGCACACTGAAGTGGCACCATTACTGGCTGTATTACACCTGCATGAAGGGAGAATTGTTACACGGAAAACACCCAGAAAAGCAGTGCTAGATGTTTCTCTAGAATGTCACTTCTCTTACCGTCTAGATCAAATGCATATTTTTTAAAAATTTTGAACACAGGAACTCATATTTTAGCTAGATGCTTGTCAAAAAATAACCACTTTCAAGGGTCCAGGAAATATCTCTAATGTGAAACGAATAAACATCCAAGAGAAGAGAACAATGGATCCACATTAGTTGGAAAGCAAGGCTGTAACTGGATGCTATTTGTCTTTCCAATAACTTACCTTAAATACCCACGCTGATTCAGGCTGAAACTATACTTAAGGGAAAAGGGGAAAAAAGAAGTGAATGCTTACAAATAAATTACTGAGAACTCCAACTATAGCCAACTGTGCCATTATTTCCTTCAATTATGTAGAATCATTCTACCCAGCTACTGGATGTCTGTTAATTATATCATTGTTTCCAGCTGACTGAAGATGGCGGAACATCGGACCCCTCCCCCCAGTCATAAATTCAAAGCAAGTACCTTAGCTGAACACAGTGAACTGTGTGTGGGTGACACCAATAAGTACCGATTTGGCTGCAGAAAGCTTAATAAACAGTGCTAAGCATTCAATCTCCAGTGGTGGGGACACTACGGAAGGAAACTTGATTAGCTCAATAAAACTACTTGAGTAGAAAGAGATCCTTAATACATAGAATAAGACCATGGATGTAAATTACTTATGTGAAGATCTTTAGTGTTCAGTCATATTTCTTAGCCATCGCTTAACATTTGAACTCACCTAAAGTGGAGTCTCTATTACTTTGAAGTATGTCCTCCTGTTTCTCCTGAAATGTAATTTTAAGGACATGTGCTAAAATACGCTGACATAAAAAGAACTGGTGATTTTTGTCCTTTGCAAGAACTTTCAAAGTTGTTGGGGTTTTTTTTTTACTCTTCATTGCTTTACAAGACTCTCAATAATGTGCAGAGATATGTGCAAAATAGTACTACTCTGGTCAATTTCAAACTAAAAACAAAAATGTTGGTGATAGTCTATACGTAAATATTTAGTACACTATACGTAAATATTTAGTAGTCATGTGCTTCACTACCACCTTTCCTAATTCTACTACACTTATAAATTTTATGTACAAGTAGGATCCACACATTTTTAGCTGGTCAAAGCTTGTGGTCACCACAATCCTGCCTCTCTCCCAAACGGGGCAGGTGGGGTTTTATCTCCCATATCACACAGAGCTTTTAGCAAGGACCAGGCAAGGTCAGGGATGATTCCCCAATACCTTCTGCATCTCTAAGCTTGGGACAAGAGTCTGGCAGGGGTAGTAACCCTTGACATGGCAAGTGAAGCTGAGGACTCATGTAAGTATGCATACATTTTTTTTAAATGTAAGTATAAATGATACATATTTGCCCAGACGAATAAATAGTACTTGACGGCTAGCACACAAAGCATATTAAGTAGGGCTACAAACTTTAATTGAAGATTAATCAGCAGGCTGAGTTTGATGAGCACTGTTGCTTAGTTTTTAAATTTCTTTTTGACTTGGGTGTGTTATTGTTCAGGAAAAAAGAAAACACTAAAATTAGCCTTTCTTTCCAAGTTAATGTACCCATACATGTGTAAAACTGTAACACGTTCTGCAGCAATCTGTAGAAGACACAAATACTGAGTCTTTAGTAGTTTAAGCAATCACATCATATATTAAAAACAGAAGATTAATCAAAAGTCTTTAATCACTGAAGAGCTCCTGGCTCAGACTTATCACCAAATCTTCATGATCAATAATGATCAGTAATAACCAATCACCTGTATTGCAGTGTTAACAAATGCTCGCAATCCTGACTTGAAACATTATATTCCCATTATCAGCAATTCCTTGACTGTTCTGTCATGACATTTAAGGTGTAATTAATTGATAATTGATTTATTTACGGTCAAAGACCAGCAACAAATTGATATAATTCTAGACATATATAAATAGTTAAAAGGTACAGTTATAACACTTGAATAACTTTAATTAAAATTTAGGTTACCTTCTTCTGTCTTGTTAAACATGCTTGTGCGCAGAATTTAGCCACCTTAAGGGTGGTCTCATTGGAGCAGTCAGCAAGGAGAAAGTCAGTATAGAAGGAGCTTGTTCTACGTGGGTATTTGAACAATATTGGTCTAATGAGCCTGGATCTAATTTCCTGATAGTAACAGCAATCTAATCTAATAAAACGTGTTCAATGGTTTCAATCCTGCCTGATTGGCAAGGACAAGTTCGTTGATCATATGGGATACGTGCATATCTTCCTTCAATAAGGGCGGATGGAAGTACGTTGAACCAGGCTAAGGTAAAGGCTCTTCTTAACTTTGGGGTTTCCAGTGAGTAAAGGTAATTTAGAGGCACAACATTTTTATTACAATCTTTCTCTGCTGGTAATAGGGGGCCTGTGCTCTGTCAGTTTGAAGCGCAATGTCCCATAGCCTTTGCTTAATTTGTAGTTTAGCTCTTTGATAACCTAGTTGTAGTAATGCTTCGCTGCTATATCCCAGATGGTACAGTAGGCCCTCTATATCTATTTAAGGTGTATCGGCTCTACATACCCACTAGTGAAAGCTCCTCTATGTAAACCTGCAGTCTTCTACTGCAAATGAAAGGGCTATTACAGAACTTGGCTCCATCAACATTCCCATGGCTGTATTCAATCAAGTAACCATAGCAAAGTCTTGATATCTTACTGAAGTGTCCAGACTTCTTGACAGATCAGTTTCAAGGGAAAACAATGAGAGTGAATGCCAAAGTAAGTCATTACAGTAACTACCACTTTCCAATTGCAATGAAGAAAAACCTCAAAACTAGTTCTTAGCATAGTCTGTCCACTGCCAAGTAAAGAGTGCTTTGTTTTAAGAACAGGACACTTACAGGACTATCCTAAGCAGTTATACTGTTCTAAATTCATTGAAGTCAATGGGCTTAGAAGGGTGTAACTCTGCTTAGAATTGTATTATAAAGTAATTTTTATTTTATTTCCTGTTGTCAACAAATACTGAAGCAGGAAGCATTAAGTATTTAATTCATAACCTATTAAGAGGTCTACATTGGAAATCTACTAGGAATGAATTCATGGCAGCAGCACCTTCTGAAAGTAAAATTGTGCCAATGACACTGTGGTCAATTCTGCCCACATCCCTTGAATTCAGATGAGCCACTGAAGGTGATTTACCTGCAAATTCTCTTTTTCTGAGCTGATACTGAAGTTACTAAAGAAATAAAGCTGTACGTATTGTAGAGTACAAGAATTATAACTTATTTCAGTAACATGAATGTTTTAACATTTCTTACCTAACAAGCATGCAACATAACTTAACAGAACATAAAATAGTATTCAAAGGGTTTTCCCTTCAGAAACAGGAATGACTTTTCTGCTGATTAATAGTGCCTTTGCCAATATCTGCTTTTCTCTTTACTACATAAGCATCCTCTCTTTAACTTAGTATATTGTGGGATTAATCGCAAATAAGACAGAAGTAAGTCCCATTTTATTCAATGTGCTTATTCCCAGGAGAGGGTTTTTAGGATTACAGCCTGTCTCCGTCACTTACACATTAATTTTCAAGCTCATAAGGTTCCTTACAAGTCTGTCCTGACTACATCATTTTTTCAACTTCCATTCAACTTCATTCTTCCTTCTGTCACAAACCCTTTCATGACTCACTTGTTCTATGGTACCTGTTAGAATTATCCTATTTCATATCACATCAGCACAATTTAGGGCTGAGTGTTGTTGTTTTTTTACCTTTGTTTCTCCAGCGCACTTAAGATGAGATCTACATAAGAGAGCCACCGTGGTGCAGTGGTTAAGAGTGATGGATTCCAATCTGGAGAACTGGGTTTGATCCCTCCACCACATGAGTGGCGGACTCTAATCTGGTGACTCGGGTTGGTACCCCATTCCTCCACATTAAGCCAGCTGGGTGACCTTGGGCTAGTCACAGTTCTCTTAGAGCTCTCTCAGCCCCACCTACCTCACAGGGTGTCTGTTGTGGGGAGGGGGAGGGAAGGTGATTGTAAGCTGGTCTGATTCTTCCTTAAGTGATAAAGTCGGCATATAAAAACCAACTCTTCTTCTTCATCTCTCTCAAGCAGGGCAAAAGTTGGAAGGCTTCTTTTTAAACTAAGGATAGCTCAGTGGTACCCTATCTAATTTGCACCATGATGACAATATGCTAAGCATGATGAGTATGTCTTGGCATCATGAATGGAATGATGATACCAAGAAGGAAAGTTAAGCTAAGAACTGGCATACAAAATTCCTGAACAACTAATGTAATATAGGCAGAGTATTATAAGGATGTTTTGCTTTTAGTTGAAAGAATATTTCTGTAGATTTTCAGTAACATAGATTATGTCATGCATCTTTCTCAGTAATCAACTTTTTAATGGAAAGTCCTTCAATGTTCAGGACAAAAAATACTACTGTTCAGGTCCAGATATTACAGTACAATAGTTTCCGTTCACTGAAACTGACCTTGAGAAGGTGACAGATCTCTCAGTACCTGAAATTAAGTTTCCTAGTTTATTTGCACAAACCAGCATTCCTCCTGCTGTTCCTCATTTCTACCTGGAAGTAAAAGCATACAACTAATATTTGACTTGAAAAGGGAGTGGGGAAAGACTGGGAGACTGAATTGCACAAACACAAAAATAACCAAAGAGTCAAGCTTCACTGTAATCATGTTGTGGTTTTGCCCTCATTTGACTCCCCCTATAATCCTCTTATGACTCTCACTTATTCAGTCATGGTGAATTTTCTTTACATGCCCTTATAGTAGGAAGACATAGTACTATATTTTGTGGGCAAAATTTAGCATTTGAAAAAAAATGTCAATTATTAAACCTATCACTTAAAATTCTATTATGAATAAAAGAATTGTATTATTATAAATAGACATTCTATTAAAATATTTTTCTCTAAAACATTTAGAATTTTGATATAGATTCAAAGTTATATTAAGCACCTATTCTTATTTAAATTTCTAATAGTAGATACGGTATATTATAGTTTATGATTAAAAATTAAACACTATCCGAATCGTCTGCTTGTTCTCACAAGCTCAGCAGTGGGCACCATAAGTCTGCTGTTACAGAAAAGTCTTAAAAGAGACTAAGACTTCAGCACATTTCTAGGGAAATGGCAGGGCAGCTACCAACAACATACATCTCTCTGGTGATGGGGAAGGGAGGAGGCTCAAGCCTAGAGCAGTAGTGTGCAGTATCTCTCGATAGCAAACTTCACATGGACACTCTGACACTGGGACAGTGGCATGATTATAGTGGTATCGTTATGGTTCCATCAACTCCCATTTCAAAACAGGCTCAGTTTGTTCATTTATAATCCCTCTTTTTCATCAATTCTCAAGGCATTATGATGTGGGTAAGGACAGAAAGGTACAGGAGTACATCCTACTCCTGACACTCAGGATGCTGTATAAATTCATCATGATGGTTGATGGTAGGAGAACTCTAGACTCTGTCAGTCTCTAAATGCTGGTCCATGTGATTGAACCCTCAACGGTTGACTACTATAATGTGCTCTACATGGTGCTTCCCTTGAAGAGAAGCTGCAACATGTATAGCATATTGCCTTCCAATTGTTTATGGGGTTGGACTGATTTAAGCAAACAGCACCAATTTTGAAACAGCTGCCCTGGTTTCCTATTTCCTTCCGAGTTCAATTCAAGGTATTAGTTATTGTCCTTAAAGCCCTTCATGACCTGGGGCATAAATATGAGATCTTCCTCTGCTAGTATACACACATGCGTATTCATAGGCCAACTAAGCAACCCCTGCTGACCGTCATCTCAGGCAGCACATCTGGTTTAAATCAGGCTTTTTCTGTTGCTTGCAACCTACTGTAGAATAGCCTTCTGTAGGCTGCTGACCAAAATCTTACCCTCTTGGCTTTTAGGAAAGCCTGAAAAAAACATAGCTTTTCCAGAGGGCCTTCCTCTGATGCTCAAGTCTTAGCTGGAGGTGGTGTTTGTCCTAAAGTTTTACTGATGCAATTATTGGGGGATCTTTTATAGGTTTTTTATTGTAAAGATTGTCTATTTTAACCTTCGTTGTGAGTCACCTAAGTTTGTTTAAAAGGCACAATATAAATATGATCTTGCCATCACACTTGAGGTGGATAAGTCTGTATTTTGTGGCAGATATGACTGCTTGATAAGTAAGGAGATGACAAAATGAGGCCCAATTTTTAAATGTGTTCCAGGATTTCAGAAAATATATTCAAGGGGCACATGTGTTGCTAATCACGGTATTTGATTATTATGTCAGGAAAGCATGAGTAATTGCTTCCATACTCCAATCTTCTCAGACATATATTCAATTGCCATGGCACATGTACTGCGGTATCCTATTAAGCACAAAGAACATTTTTGACAATCAGAAGGGCAGTTTTAAGGCTTTGAGATAACAGAACCGTCTTTTATAGCCAGCAGATTTTCTAGGCATTGTAGAATAAGGATCCCTTTAATGGCCACCTGTTCCTCCTAGTTTATAAAAGAATTATATTCTGACAGTACCAGTGTGACAATTATATTCCTAGATAATCTCACTAACAAATTCACAATTGCAGATGGCATTATGGATTCTCTGCTTTTCATTGCCAGTTGAGACTAATTTACTGTTCTAGGTGTTTTTGAACTCCAATATTTCTTCTTCCAGTGAAAAAAGTTGATTTACAACCGGCACATCTGAGAAGGAATTTGGTGTCACTGACATGACTTTGTCATTTAGGTACAGTACTTTTTGCAAGAGACCTGCTTATTTTAGTGCACTGGATACATACCATTGAGTGTAGCCACATTATCTTATATTAACTAGTGTGTACAGCAACCTATTTACATTTGCCACATCCCTGGGAACAGCAGCAACACCCCAGCAATTCAGCTGCCAACATATGCTTCTCATAGTGCTATACTATGTTTCCAAACCAGGGAACACTGTAGAACAGCAACTTCGTCATTTTTTTCTTTTGGGCTTAATTTTTTTTAAGAAAAAGAGAGCCACACTTTCAGAATGTCACCATGATATATTTTGCAAAGAGCAGAAAAGCAGCAGAGCAGTAGCAGATGCAAATACTGCCTCTTTCTTCGGGTTATTAAATAATGTCAGTGTGAACTATGCCTGATAGTTGCCAGGGTGGGAAGCCTCTATTTCCATTGTTTCATTGTGGGACCAGGCACATTCTGTGCTACCACTGCCTTTGCTACTGTAACAGCTACACTATCTTACAAGAGACAGCAGATGATGGATGGCAGCCAGGGGCAACTGCTGCTTTGGCAAGATACTCGGCCAGGAGTTACCAGCAACCAGGGAAATGGCAAAGGGCATAAAGGGAACCACCATTTTGTCACCTACTTGAAAAAAATGGAACATCACATAAAGAGAGCCACAACAATCTTGTTAAAACTTAAAAGGAAGAAGTGCCTAGCAACTACACGTTAACCACAAAGACATGAATCTAATTTTGACTTTACAACATGTTTCCTACATTGTGTTATTTGAGGGTCATTTATAAAAATACTAAAATGAACATAGAAAAATAGTATTTTAGAAAAATACTAAAATGAGCAACTCACATTGTTATGTGACATTGTTATCTCACATTATAGACGCCCAGAGGCATCTACAAATGCAGTGGCAATTGCCTTTCCCTTCAGTGCTCACCTCACAAAGAACCCATACATTTCTCTGAGTTTCAGTGAACTGTAGAGAACTGAGAAGCTCTTGAAATCTTTTCATGGGGTATAAGAGAACAATTTCAGCCTTTCCAAATCTTCTAGCACATACACACACAACAATTGCCCTTAAACATGCCTTCTCGGTTATGGCCCCCATGTTGTGGAATGTCCTGCCTGAGGAGGTCAGGTATACTCCCTTCTCCTGGCTTTCCACAAACTGTGCAAAACTGAATTATTCAAGAGAGTTTTTCCTACACAGGCAACAGAGTTGCACTGTACTAAATGACTTACAAAATTACTTGGATAAATTAAGGACTGTGGTCTATACTGGGTTTAGCTTGATGAAACTAGGATCCTACCATGTACTTTTTGTATTATTTAATGTGTCATGTTAATATGTACACTTTGCTTCATTTTTAGATTTATGATTGGTTCTACAACCCTAATCCTACTGTATTGTTTACTGAATGCCCCATCCTATTGATCATATTAACTCACTTTGTGGAATCTGCCTTGAGTCCAAGGGAGAAAGGTGGACTATAAATAATGCAAACTAATAAAATAAACAAAAGAGAAAACCAACTCTGGGGAAAAGATGAGTATGGACTCTCCACTGGCAATACGCTTTGGAGAAAGAGGCAACAGCACATTAATGCCTGATCCAAAGCCCAGCGCAAAGTGTAAGACTAACCATTCCCTCTGGGATTGTATGTGCATGGAAGAACACAGGGCAGGGGGGATTCAGCCAAATGTACTGAAATGCTACTGTGCCAAGCTTACAGACTTCTGAATAAGATTATTAACAAACACAAATAGAAACAGTATTTTTTAATCCCTCACATCAAGATTAAATGGAGGAAAGGAGCACAGTGAAAGCCATTTTGGGTTCCCATTGGGGGAAAAGACTGAGCATAAATGAAGTAAGCAAACAGAACATAAACAGGATAGTAAGATTTGTGCTCATTTAAAAATATATATTTCAGAAACACATGCATGCCACATGTCAGTACACAGCAGTATTATATGTTATATCACAAAATTAAATACACACACACTTCAATTCATTTCTGCAACACTGCTTTGAAGTTAAACCTACCCTATGAATTATTTCAACACAGTTTATCAAGCATTGTCTAGACACTGGATATCTCAATACATAAAGCAAATCCCAAACACACATGTTGTTGAATCATCTGAAATACTTTATTGTCCAGGAAACAGGTCGATGGCAAACTGGTTTATTTGAACATGACACCTGAATACAAAAACACCAACGGTCAACAATTTTCTTCCCTCAGGCTTCAAATTATGAGTAAATAATTAACAGTTTATGAAGGCTCTATGCATTAAGTTTACACAGCAATTTCAAACTGAACTAGTGTGCACAAGGAGGGAGCCTGCTTGAAAATAATATGGCCCAAATGTTGTGCCCGATAAGTCACATTACAAGAGATATAATTCAAAAAGTTTATGAAAAGTTTTGTTTTGAATTTTGCTGCTTGAATTTGACAGTGTGTCACATAAGAAGACAATTTTTCCATTTGATGAAAAGACACTGGTAAACACTAGGAAAGAACAGTCATATATTTCTGACTACAACAATTGTAGTAGTTCATTAAACCAGATCTGGCTATGTTGCTTTTAAGTCTGAATTTTGTATGAGAAACATTTCATGACCAAATGTAACAGTTTTCTGTGCTTTTAGTTCGCATCAGCAACAGGTCCCCCTCACTCAGGATATCCCTATACCCAAAAAGAGATGTCAGTCACTGCTTCTTCAGTGATCTTTCACAGATGTGTAGACCAGCACAGACTTCCACCTATGGCTATGACATACACAGTGTAATCCAAAATAGAGTTACACCCTTCCAAGTACACTGACTTCCATTGGCTTAGAAGGGTATATCTCTATTTAGGATTGCAGTGTAACAGTGTAATTCTAGGCAGAGTTACCCCTGTTTAAGCTGATTCAAGTCAGTGGATTTTGGAGTAACTAACTCTACATAGGATTCCCCTGCCATTTAACCGTTTGAACACATTTTGTAGATTAGAAAAGGCATTCCTTCTCTGACGATAGAGGAGTAAAGGTAAGATAAGGTGTTCCATCAGTTATCCCTCCTTCCTACTCCGTGTTTTAATTGTTGTTTATGTCTTTGTATGTATTTAAGTTCTGATTTGAATTGTTTTAATTATGTATTGCTGTTCTTTTTGGTTGGTTTTAATATGAGATTTTATTATGTATGCTTTAATTTGTTAGCCACCTTGGTGGCCTTTGTGAGGGATTCAAATTTTGTAAAATAAAGAAATAAGACGCCTGCCTCAACACAGACATTCACCATTATCTATTTTTTCTGTAAAACTATTATTTTATATGCAGATTTAATCTACTGATTTAATCGTAAGATTTATTTAATTAGATGACAGCCCTACTTAAAAATATCTTGCTTGTCGACTGGAAATCTGCATTACACTCCCACTGCAGACCAATTTCTATATTATAGCCACCACATGGAGGGCTGCTGCCATTTCCATGCACAGGGAAGAGGTAGAGTTTGCAGTATCTTGTCATCAGGCCTAGATGCCATCAGTATAGGAACACAGTAAAATACTTACAAATTATATGAGCCCCCTTGCAAAGCCACAATGTTTAATGGATTTAAATTACAGGCGGGAAGGAACCAGCTTGATATTAGGAAAACCATTTTTACAGTAAGAGTTGTTCAACAGCTACTAGGGAGGTGATGAGCTCCCCCTCACTGGCAGTCTTTAAACAGAAGCTGTACAAACACTTGTCAGGGGTTCTCTAGGCTGATCCTGCATTAAGCAGGGGGTTGGACTAGACGGCCTGCATGGTCCCTTCCAACTCTACGATTCGATGAATGTGGAGCTCTCTTTAGCAGTCTCCACATGGTAGCCATAATGCTTGAATAATCTCAGACATAGAGGCAACATACACCATTCATTTCCCCCAGTAGTCACATTTAACACTCCTCCTGAAAGAAAGTATTTGGGGAATGCATCATACAGTGAAAACTTCATCCTTATGATGACAGCATGAAGGTGCCTAAGATATGGCACACCAAGAAATTCACCAATGAAACACAAAACATAATTTCACAGTGTATTCAATCTGGCATTAGAGACATATTTGACAGACAAAAATTTATATGTGCAAATGGAAGTTTAATTTCTTCACCCCAGAACACTAAGGTGTAACTTAATATGATATCCATCTAGCAATTACTACTTCAATCAACTCTCTAGCACAGCCTGAACAACATGCGAACAAGATACTTTAGCATCTCCCTGCCTCCTCCTTTTTCTTTTTTTGGTGTTTTAACACATTTAGCCTGGGGGAAATTTCTGGAGAACTCAAAGGTTTGCACACTATATTGTGATATTTTGGTTGGTCCAAATGCAAGATATTACATGGCTTTTGTTTTTGATTTATAATTTTACAATGGCATTTCAACAGGCAGGCAATTAACAATATTAGTTTTAATAAAGGATGCTATACAAAATATTTTCTGGCAGTAATGCTTTAACAAATTTATTAAATCCCGAACAGTGCATCAATGGAAACAGCACAGTTCTGAGACTGGCTACTTGTCACTACCAAATGCACATCTTGCCAGTTAGGCAAAAGGTGGGAGAGTGGGGATATTAAACACAGGAACCTTTTGCAGTGCTATTATGACAGACTTGCCTGCTCTCAGAGATCAACATGTGAAGTCTTGTTGACACCACAGCATTTCCCCACCTGCAAGTTTTTCTGTGGCTTGCCTTAAGGTATACAGATCAGGCAAATAAATATTTCAATTTTATGTGACAGTAGAATAATGTATTTCTTACATATTATGTCAACCATTTCTGGTAAGTCCTATCCTTTTATTAGCCTGAAACCATAGAAATATTGTTTCGCTGCAAAGCTTTACTTTTCTTTCAAAGTTTGAGAGGGGTTGGAAAAATGACAAATTAAACCCCACTTTCAGAATGAAAACCTAAAATCTAGATTTTAATGGAATTCCAATGATCATGCAGCTTTACGCCCTTAATAGAGGCAAGAATTGCCAATGGCACATTTTCCCTTCTTTTATTCCTTTTTGTTTAGAACAGAAATTCAAGATGAAATTAGATGACATCAGCTGGACCCAGTTCAGATGTAGCTATTATTTAACTACTGGGAGAACCCTGCAGGCTCACAAGTTTCTCTTCTCCCTTGTCTGCACAATTTCCCCTTCTCTTCCCTACTTGGAAGTTTCATGGAGATCTGATTCAACAACAATACTACCTAATACACAAAACATGCAGCTTGCAGATTAGGACTGTCCCTCAATATGTGCTTCTTCCACCTCCCCCATGCTTTTCTTCTAGGGCTGTCATGCCCCATCCCCCTCTGTTTTCTACTAAGAATTAACTATAGGCTAGACATTATGGAATGCAAGTGTATAAATGGTTACTGCTAGCCACAATAGCTTTTAAATCAGAGGTGGAAAACAATAGGTGGTAAGCAATTACTATTGGTTGTGTTGACTCTAATCAGGGAAGGGAGGAGGAAAGAGCAGAGGAGCCAGAGAGGGTGGGATGGAGTACCCAGGCTTGTAGTGCACTGTCAGTCACCAAATTATGGCTTGGTGATCTGTGTCTCAACAAAACCAGAAGCTGTGGAAAAAAATAGCAGTAGATGCAGTATTTACTTTTTTTTTTAAATCAAACCTAAACTTATTTTAGTGCTTTAACCATATAAAAATACAGTACTATTTGGTGAGACACAGAGAGAAAACAGACAATAGAAAGCCAATGTGGTGTAGTGGGTAAAGTGTTGGACCAGGATCTGGGAAACCTGGGAAAGGGATCAGTAACATGCAAAGTTTAAATTTTAGAAGCAATAATCTATCCAAGTCTTGCAGGTAAGTTCATGACAGCTGCTTGCACACCTCAGTTAGCAATAGTTCAGTAAATGTAAACTAAATCAAAGTGCTGCTATCACACATTAATTTATCTTTGTCCTAATGGAGTCAGTCAACTAGTAAGCAAAACATATCTCATGTTGATTTTTCTACAGGCAGAGGGATAGGACTGAGATTTAAGCATGCAAGATACAAAAAAAGAAAGAAAACAACAACCTCAAAATGTTCATGCTAGAAACACAGTTCATGCTAGAAACACAGGACTGTTTTCTTTCCTTTTTAAAAAACAGCTTTGTGTCTTTACCTTCATAACAATAAACAATGGAGACACTCTTGACTGAAAAGATTCAGTTAACTAGAAGCCAAATAATAACCACTTCTCATTTATGAAGTCATCAAATTCCATGGTTCCTATTCTTTCTGTACTTCTTTGTGATTTGAAGGAGCCAACTCATGATTGAAAATTTGTGATTAGCAATATTAGGTCTCCTGGTTTCCCCAAGCACTTAAAGTCAAAGTATAAAGCAAGAAAATGGTTGCCATGACTCTCCCAATTGATTAACTACGTATGAAAAATCGACCTAGGACCCCTGAGTCTAATGGAGCACCCTGCCACATTGCCCACCGCTGCCCTTGACAGTCCCTCCTAATTTAGAAATACATGCAGGGTTCACATTCCACTAAGTTAATCGATAAGCAAAACAGTCCTGGATTTATTTTTATTGGGCATCATAAACTCAATGACAATTTTACATTTAGTGAAAAGTAAATATCAAGTGGATTCTGTACTACAATCAATATCATTATTAAGAATTGCTTAAGTATCATCTGAAAACAGAACCAATTATCTCCACACAACAGATGATGCAGACTACTTTGATTTTCTACTTCAAACATGTTTTGACAATTAACCACCAACATATTGTAGTCAGGTGACTGCTGTAACCAGTCTTTTACAACAGGTCCTTGTGAAACCTGAAACAAAATATATATCAAAGGTCACATTGTATGAGAGCCCTATTGTTTTTCTAAGTGCTCTTAAAAAAAAAAAGAGATAAAAAACCTTTGATCCAGTAGAAGGAACTAAAGAAGGCATTTTATTTAACCCCAGGCAGTGGAAGCAATGCACAACTTATACTGTAAAGATGGAAGGTGCAACCTTACTGCGGTGGCTAGTCTTTTACAATGGAATACTGGGTGTTGGCTGTTTTTCACCTTTATGAACTAACCCACCCCAAACCCCACCCTCGCCAGGCTCCATCCCTCAAATCTTCAGGAATTTCCCAACCTGGAGCTGGCAACCCTATCGCCTTCTTACCCAACAGCCAACCTATCTTTATCTGCCCCTCTGTCTTAAGCTTTCTGTCTCCTCCCCCTCTGCAGCCTCTACCTTGGAAAACTAGTCTTTCTCCACACGGGGACCAAAGCAGCTTACAGTTTCCTGTCCTCCTTTTTATTCACACAACAACCCTGTGAGGTGAACTCAGAAAGAAAACTATAAAAGGATGAACACGCCAGGTAAATACTGCACAGCTCTGAAGCAGAGACAGTAAACAAGACAAGAAGACCATTAGCAATGTAATAGATAGACAGACAGACAGATAGAGACATATGGTCCACCCAAACTGTCTCCTCCTTTACTTAGTGTAGGATAAGATGCCCTCTCTTGCTCAGAGTGGAAGGAACCCTCATGGTGAGTGCCAGTGTTCCTTTTTCACTCTAATAGGAAGGGTATTTTAGCATGGGGTGTCCAAAATCAGTTAATCCCATGTTGGGTGGGAATGGCTGACCCTTTTTTGTTTGAACAACTAGTTCAGTAGCCAACAATGCTGTAATTAGCTAATGCAGGATATCCAAGTACCAGTATATGGAAAACACTCAGGTAGAGATTCTACCAGCATGGCACTCAGGTGCTGGCACTGTCTCCCACTGGCGTCGTCCTGGCATATCTCCCCACACCAGCGTCCTGGGGGCGGAGCTGCCTTTAGGCAGCTTCCTAACCCCTTTCGACCCTAGGGACACCCCTTCATGCTGTAGTGGAGCTTCACCAGCAAAATAGCTGGCGTAGCCTTGCTGAAGTCAGTGGGTGAGTTTCCCAATTTTCCTATTTTCACACTGTTTATTTATTCTGTTTTCTGGCAGAGAAGCCTCACAGAGGGTGGCGTAGCTGTGCCACTCCCAGCCACCACCATTCTACTGCCCCCCTTAGGAATGGGCTGTAATTATACTTAACTGAACCTCTATGAATGATTCTCTTTAATGTAAAACACATCCAATGTACGAACTTACAGGAGACATCCTCTTGTTTGCAGACTTATCTTCACAAATATTTGATTTCTAGCTTTTGTGAAGGAAGAAAAGATTTGAAGCTGCAAAGCGAAATTCTTATGTTTGAACCCCCAGATTACAGTTGCTAACTGGTCTGTAGAAAAATGTTATGTTCCTTTAATAAAGGCTTTATGTGTACAAACTGACAGCTAAAGCTTTTAATGGCATGAAGCTAAGTAACATTCCATTAAGCTTGTACTACAGGAAAAGGATATTTTTTTCTCTGGCTACCTACACAAGATCCATAATTACTGCGTTCATAACAACTCTCTCACAGATACACACATTTGCTAGCAAAAAGAAGTCAAAATACAATGGAGTTGGATAGAGGGATGGAAGATAGACTTGGAAACCAGGTCAACTGTCCTGTTGCTTCAGCTCGCATCCTAAGCAGGTCTACTCAGACATAAGTTCCATTTTATTCAACAGGGCTTGCTCCCAGAAAAGTGTTCTTAGGACTGCTGACACTGTGAACTATACCACATAATTTAAACATTGGCAATAAGGCCTCCACTTCTTTTTTAAAAAGCTCGGGCTATTATAGGAAAATGTGCTGCAGCTACCATAAAGTGAGTATAAGCTATATCTAATTAATAATGATAAATTTCCTAAGGACATTCACTTATCCTTTTTTAATGTCAAAATTGCACTGAGTGAAGATACGGGAATTTTATAACCCAACCTCTGCTCTGGCTGATATTTAACAGCTAATTTTGTAGAACTATGAGAACATTTGAATGTATATATTCAGGAATCGGTTGTTATTTTCCTGTTTGGGGGTACACTTTAAGAGTAACAAGCCTCAAGACTTTGACAAGGATAGAAATTGAGCTAGAGTCAAGCCACAAGACAGAGATTTTGATTTTGCAGTGATGGATTTCCATGCCCTTAGAGCTGCACTGTCACAAATATGTTTTTGTTTGAGTAAGATATCTCTAACATATGTTCAAGCTTATGCTAACTGATCATGCATCTATTAAGGCAAATGTGACTCAACACTATTGAGTCAAGTCATTACTATTCATTAGTCCCAGGTTAAATAAGATCTCTTGGGAAGATCTAGGCATGGACAGAAAGAAAATCAGTCTACTTAATGAAACACACACCATAGTCTACTGTAATTGCCCAACACATGTTAGTACTTTTCATGCCATTGTGAGACCCTGAAATCAATGGGATAACATAAGAGACCCCCTAAGTGACCTTATGAACAAAAAAAAAAATTACAAAAAGAGGCTATTGTTAAACTAGACAAATTTACAGTAATTAAGTATTAGCTTGGCTGTTATAATGTGAGCAGTGGGGTCTCTCAGGGATCTGTGTTGGGACTGGTGCTTTTCAACCTGTTCATCAATGGCCTGGAGTTGGGGGTGAACAGCGAGGTGGCCAAGTTTGCAGATGACACCAAATTATTTAGGGTGGTTAAAACAAAAACCGACTGTGAAGAGTTCCAAAAGGATCTCTTCAAACTGGAGGAATGGGCATTAAAATGGCAAATGAGATTCAATGTGAACAAGTGTAAAGTGATACATACTGGGACAAAAAATCCCAACTTCACATATACATTGATGGGATCTGTGCAACAGACCACGAAATGGATCTTGGGGCTAAAGCAACTGCCCTATGAGGAGTGGTTAGGGCTGTTTAGCTTGCAAAGAAGGCAGTTAAGGGGAGATACAATAGAAGTCTATAAAATTATGCATGGTATAAAGAGAATGGAAAGGGAGAAGCTTTTCTCCTTTTCTCATAATACTAGAATGCGGGTCATCTGCTGAAGCTGGAGAGTGAGAGATTCAAAACAGATAAAAGGAAGTATTTCTTCACACAACACATAGTTCAGTTGTGTCCCAGGATGTGGGGATGGCTGCCAACTTGGAAGGCTTTAAGAGGGGAGTGGACATATTAATGGAGGATAGGGCTATCCATGGCTACTAGTCAAAATAAATAGTGGTCATGATGTATACCTAGTCTCTCCAGGATCAGAGGAGCATGTCTATTATATTAGGTGCTGTGGAACACAGGCAGGATGCTGCTGCAGTCGCTTCCTAGAGGCCTCTGGTTGGCCACTGTGTGAACAGACTGCTGGACTTGATGAGCCTTGGTCTGATCAAGCATGACTTTTCTTACATTCTTATATATTCTTAGTTTGAAACAGATATGAAACAGATAAATTAGCTTCAAAGGAAATAAATGCACTCAATAGCATATAGAGAGTGTGCCTTTAAGCAGATTGTAACATTGGCCATTAATAAATATTGGACTTGCCTCATCCCTTAGAGCTGCTGATAGGGGGCAGAGAAGATGGAAAAGAAAAAGGGTGGGGGAAGGGCAGGGAAATAAATTTCTCAATCAGTGGAGGAAGTAAAGGGAAAACTATTCTGAATGCTAGTTATGGGCACATCTAACAATGACATGTCTTGGTAAAAATGAATGAGGTTTAAAGGGCTAGCTAAGTTATTCCAACTGCATACCAAAATATTTAATTGTTTGCAAAAATCAAAAGAAAGCTATTTACAAAAATACTGGATGACAGTCGATATAGCTCTGCAGTATACGGGCCAACTAACTAGACTCTGAATTAACAGACAGCAGTTCATCCCCCTCCTCCAACCAAACAAGTCACTTTTTCTACAACAATGGAATCACCACAATCCAACTCACAGAACGGTTGAGTATTTTTTAATACATATTATGTTATCCCATTTCGGGAAAAATAATGTAGAACCTCTTTGTATTTGAGGTACAAACAGAAATAGTTGTGTAATTCCCTACTGAGAAATTAGCTGAATGCACACATACACACAGTGCAGTTCCAAGCTGATCGTAAGGCACCTGAGCACCCTATCTTTGATAAACAAGGAGCACTACATAGATTTCCCTGACTATTATTTAACTGTATTTGACCTAGGCAAGTCAAGCAGCTCCAGGCACAAAAAGATCACCCATTTAAAGGCTGTACTCAAAAAGAGTACTAAGTGGTTCAAAGGATAAGAGAAAATATTTAGGAAATCAGACCTACCGAGCAATCCTGAGTGGGGGGAGGGCTGGAGCTGCTTAGGAACCGGCGTGACCCCTGTGCAGGTGTCCATGCCACTTCTGCCACCCAAAGTGGCACAGACACCAGCTCCAGGGAGCAACGTAGCAGTGCAAGGCTCAGCAGCATTTTTCCAACACAAGTCCTCACGCTGGCATCCAGGGGGGCATTCCGGGGGCATTCCCAAGTTACGTCTGCAAAAAGGTGGCATTCTATTTTTATTTCCCCACTGTGCCGCTGCAAGCCACTCAGGAGTCAACATGGCGTTGTCCCCAGGCGCCGTGTCACCACCCCCCTTTAGGATTGATAATGTAGTACATATTTGAAGTACAAAAAAATCAGAAATATTGCCATGTTCACAGAAGTGTTCACAGGAAGAAATATTACAATTATAGATAGGTCTTAGCAAACCAGAAATGTTATCAAGATCAAAGATCCATATGATAATCTTTATCTGGCCATTTCCAGGAGATTCAGACACTTCTGGAAAAACTTTATAAAATCCATTAATATTGCATATTCAAAGGTTCCACTGTCGGCACAAGCTTCTACTTAGCTAAAAGAAGTGGGGTAGGATTAACAAGCCCTATCACTCCTGCTCTTATAATAAAGTCTTACCCTTAATTACTCTAACAAACTACTGCCAGATTGGATTGGGGGGAGGGAGAGGGACTGCTGTTATTTCCTTATTCAACATTCCTATAGAGTACTAGGACTTTCTTCCACTATCTCACCCTAAACTCCCATTTATTCTCTTGGAGTTTGTATTAACCAGAATTAAATACAAGATGTCCCATAATCAGTACAATAACAAATATATTATCATGGTGCAACCCCCCCCCCATAACAGTGGACTTGCTGACCCTTTAAGAAGTTTCAAATATGAATAAATGGTCTCCATTGTTCTTACAATGATCAGTTAGCCTGCTTCTAGTTCTAATCAAAATCCAATTAATCTAGTTAAATTTATTGTCGAAGGCTTTCAAGGTCAGAGTTCATTGGTTCTTGTAGGTTATCCAGGCTGTGTGACCGTGGTCTTGGTATTTTCTTTCCTGACGTTTCGCCAGCAGCTGTGGCAGGCATCTTCAGAGGAGTAACACTGAGAGACACTGTCCTTCAGTGTTACTCCTCTGAAGATGCCTGCCACAGCTGCTGGCGAAACGTCAGGAAAGAAAATACCAAGACCACGGTCACACAGCCCGGATAACCTAGAAGAACCTAGTTAAATTTGATGCTATCCATAGTTCTGAAGGATTTTTACTCTTGTATAAATGTCTAATATCCTGCATTTTCCTGTAATTATATTCGTTTCATCATCATATTCACCTACATACTTCAAGTATTAAAGCAACAAACCCAAAATGGCCAAATGAATATTGCATTCTTCTTCCAATCAACTTAACATTAAGACATAGCCATCAGTAATGTGTAAAACTTACACTTACATTACCACATTTACAATAAGTCAAATGACAATTACAAATTCTATTTCAACTTTGAAGATGTCAAGTACAATATAAAGAAGGCATTCATGAAGGTTTCCTTCATATTTGATATTCTGAAGTAGGATCTATCAAGTCCTGTAATTACTACAACTGACTTCCTGTTATTCTAAGTTTTATTCTCATTTACTTCTATGTATCAAGCACAGAGAAATATTATCGTATGTATCGAGCACAGAGAAATATTATCAAACTCTAATGGTGGTCTGTTATTAATTGATCTTTATACCAATTAAGGAATTGTCTGAATTGCAGGTACTGATAAAAAAATAAGAGGAAGGCCCATTCTACTACAAACTTGATGAAAGCTATTTCCAGACATTATGGCAAACCTCTGTTCAGAACAGCATTAACACAGCTTATGATTGTAATTCAGTGTTCCCTCCCATCTTCTCCTCACTGTGAAGAACTTCTGAAAGCTACCTAAACTGAAGTATTTAACTAATCCTCAATTTGTTATTTATTTAATTCATTTATAACCCACCTTTCTCTCCAAATGGAGACCCAAAGGGGCTCACATCCTCCTCCTCTCCTTCATTTTATCCTCACATCAATCCTGTGAGGTTGTCTAGGCTGAAAAAATGTGACTGGCCCAAGGTCACCCAGTGAGCTTCCATGGCACGAGTGGGAATTTGAACCTGGATCTTCCAGATACTAGACTGTCATTCTTAACCACTACACCACACTTCTCCAATTGCAGGCACCTGGGAAAACAGAAGTGTTTCCTCACTACAAGCCACGATATTAAACTACACTTTAATGCTGGGGGTGGGGGGGAATGCGAGGCACAAACTCTAATTTGCCCAGGCTCTTATATTCAGGGTTGTGGCAAACCAGAGTTTGACTGGGGGCTTCCCAAACTAGGGGGATTTCAATCATGCTCCATGCACAACAGAGGAGTGGGGAAGAATGTGTGAGCTGTGTACATGGCCTACAAAGCTACGTTCGTGCCCATCATAGACAAACAAAGCTATGTCATGATGTTTTTCATAACATCTGAACACAGCCCATGTTTTGTATACTGAAGATCTCTGGCATCTCTGTTTACAGAATCACAGATAGCAGCAGACCTCTGCCTGAAATTTGGAGAGCTTTGCCAATTGGAATAGGTGGTGCTGGGAGAGACTTTCAAGTGGTCCAACAATATAAAGCAGCTTCAAAAGCTTATATAATAATGTATTTTCATTTAAAAAAAAAATGCAAATTCTATTTAGGCCTAACTAACCCGACCACTAACATTTCTAGGCTGCTGTAACATTATAAGCTAATATGAGTAGCTGACATATAAAAAGTGATGGAAGCTTGTTCGTTTTCAACATTTTTAATATCAAGTAATAAGTGAATGAATCCGATCTTGTTTTTATAAAATATCCATAATTATCCTGTAACATCTTCAAGAATTTCTAATGGCACACACAACACTGGCGCTTTATAATGAAGCTGAAGTTATGGCACTCTCAGCCTTCCTGTCCTTTCTATTTCTTTTTTCCATACAGTGAAGACTTCTAGACTTGCCACAAAACACAGTTGGTACAGCCCAATCCTAACAGGGGCCTCCCAAAAAGGCTTAGGAGCCAGCATGACCCGCAGCACCAGCATTACTGCCACTTGCAGTGGCTAAACTGGCACTCACACTGCTCCAGGGAGCAGAGCGGGAGTGCAAGCTGTGGGTGCCAGCACAGCCTTGCTGGCAGAGCTTTCCCAGCGCAAGGGTTCGCACTGGCATCAAAGGGGGTGGTCTGGGGGGCAGAGCGGACTTTAGTCAGCTCCCATAGCCCTTTTGGCCTGGGAACGCCCCCTTTAGCTGGCACTAAGTTACACCTGCAAACAGGCAGGTGTAGCCCCATGAAAACCCTATAGAGGAGTTTCAGGCAGGTTTGTTAAATTTACCTTTTTGCCTTCTTTTTGGGGGCCGGGAAGTCGCTCAGGAGTCAGTGAGGCCACGCCATCCCTGGGTGCTTCTTAACCATCGAACATGAAATTATGTAACATCACACAGCTTTTCCAAATTAATTTTGGCTGACAGTTTGAGGTTCTTAGATACTGAATTATTGAATCCCTGGTTACTGGCCCATTTATACTCCGAATTTTATATAACTTTAAAAATCCAGTTACTTCAAAATATTCAGTAGCAATAATTCCCCAGGTTGATAGTATAAGGTAGTAAAAAATGAGAGGTCCTTTTATTTGTCTTGGAGGAGCTTTAACAGAAAAGAAAAAAGGCACAAGTGTTCATTATGAAGTTTCTGAATCTGAAACATGAACTTGGACAATTGCTTGCTGTGAGGAACTCCTCCAATAAAATGAATTGCAACTCAATCCATATCATGAAATCAGAACCAGAAAATGAAAAGCAGCCTATTATTATGGGACTTGGATCTCCTACAGCTTTATGCAAAATTATACCTCACACAGCTTCAAACATATGGGGTACCTCTGGGATTTTTACACACATGAAATCCTTTCACAAAAATAATATTGTGTGGACAACATTCAGATCGGAATTAAATCAAGAGCTGCTTTTAAAAACATTTATTTATTTATATATTATAAGCTGCGCCTTATCTTTACAAGTTCAAGGCAGCTCACAAAATGGCAAAAGAGGCAGGACGCAGGCACCATAAGCCTTCAACAAGTTAAACCAATACACAATTAAACATAGTTAAAATCCAATACACAACACAGCCAAACTAGTTTACCCTCCACCAACAGTCTAGCATACATTTTGGGCTCGTGAAGGCTCCCACCACACCCATTCTGGAAGGCCATTCCAGGCAGACATCATGCAAATCCCCATTCATGGTCCCAACCAGATTTCCAGCAGAGTGCCCATACATATATAAACCACAATATTCTTAAAGAAACAGCCTTGCTCAAAGTTAATGCGCCCCTTAGATAAGGCTCCATAGTTACGGCAGATAAGCTTGGTACATCAAGCCAATGCAGCTGGCGGAAAAAGAACATGCAGGCAGTCCACCGGACTGAAGTAACATGATGGAAGACAGCAACAACCTGAATAAAATCCTCTCAGGGACACTCTCATAGTATGTTCACAAACAAACAAAATGCGTTAAAAATTGCTTGATATTCCAAGTACATCTCCCAGAATTTAGTTATATCTTCATTAGCATCACTGTTAAAAAAAGTTTCATAACCAGTTAAAAGAACTCAAAACTTTTACTAAGGTTCCAAGCTTACAATTCTATGTGCACTTAGCTGGCAGTAAATCTCACTGAACACAGTGAGATTTCCTATTAAATATGCACAGAATCAGTTTATAAGGCTAAATGGGACATTTCCAAGTAACCACACAGGTCTTGCACATGCTCTTGCATGGTCAAGGGTACTGGTCTTCACCTGGTACTGGGGCAACCAGAAGTCATACCACTGCAATAGTACAAAAATCCTCAGATCCATACAAAGATCTCAGAACCTGAGAAGGCAGCAACATGGCACAGAAACTGCAAGGTTAGCTGGCATCCTTTGAACAATGCCAGGACTGGGCTCGCACCCACATGAGGCTGTATCCCAAAAACATAATGTGCAACACAAGACCAACAAGCATAAACACTTCCTTCCATACACACAGTGGCGGGGATACGAAAACACCCACATTTGACACCCAACACTCACCTTTAGCCCATTCACTTCCCACCCTATATGCTCCCTGTGTCAACACACAGGAAGAAGTCCCCCAAACACAGGCAGGGGGGGGAAAGCATCCAGCACTAAGGGAACACTTGAAGTCACAAACAAACGGAACATTAGCCAAGTATCAGTGCAAGCTGGCCAAAATTCAAATGAAAAACTGGACAGTAAATAAGGCTGCAGAGTAGGATTCAGACTAGTTTTCACAAATTACAGACAGTACAGTAGTCATCTTTCTACTTGGAGCATGAGGTCTTCCTACTACAGCTTCCCAAAGATGAACGGAGGTGACCCATGACACATTACCACAGTGGTGACAGCAGTGCCCCCCTGTCTAAATGGCACCCCCGCCAATCAAATATTATAATTCCTGAATCACATAATATTTTTCCCATTCACTAGGCAATTGCATCCAATCTCCCCCCTCCCCCACTCAAGAGATCGCCAAGAATGATCACTCCCAAAGGTTTAGAGTACATCAACCCTCCAATATTACTAAAGGTGCCGGAACTCGGGTCAGCAAAAGGCCTCACTCTTCTCCCGGTGCCACCCTGTTTTTCTTTGCACCGCCAAGTACCAGGCAGCACCCCCCCCCCCGCAAATGAAGGAACTTTCCCGATCACCAACAAAGGGGTGAATGCTATTTGGAAGTAACCTGATCCTTTCCAGGGGAGAGGGCGGAGGTGGACCAGAGCAGTCATTCTAAATATACCCACAGGACCCTAACTCTGGAGGGAAGCAAGCCCCTTCCCGAGTGCACCCGGAACACTTTTAATCTCCCAAACCTTGCACGGGAGAGAGGGGGGGGCGTTTTGACGAGAGGGGAGACCCTCCCCCCCCCAAAAAAAAACGTGCAAAAGCTCCCCCGCCACGAAAAGGGCCGAAGGAAGGGGCTTACCTCGGCAGCGAGCGCGCCTTTGTGTTTCCCTCTTGCTGCCTCCGCGGCTCTAGCGGGCTCGCAGGAGCAGCGGCCCCTCCCACGGGGAAGAAGGGGCGGGGCCTGAGAGAAGCGGCCCGAGGGCGGGGCCAAGAAGAGCCGCCTCAGTCTCTGGCACGGAAGCTCATCCGGGCTTCTCCCCGCTCGCCGCCACTGGCGGCTGTGGCGCGCGGTCGGGCAGCGCCCCTTGCCGTCCCCTCATTGATTCTCTCGCCTCCTTCTCCTCCTCCTCCCCCCCCCCCGACTGCCAACGCTCGGCCGGGTTTGAATCTGCCCCTTCGAGGCGCGCGGGGGGGGGGGGGCGGGCGGCGGCGCCTATAGGCCCTCTCCTCCCCGCCTCCCCTGAGCGCACCGTTCGCAGTTAACGGCTGGAGAGAAGGCGGTTGGTTGTTATCTCGCAGGGGCCGCGGACGACAACGCCTGGGAGGCGGAGGCTACCCGCGGCCGAGCCCCGAGGGCGGATCCGTGCCGATCCCCGAGGACGTCTGTCCTCATTCTGGCCACGTCCCTCACACGCGCGTCGCCTCCGTCCCCGGGGCCCGCAG
This sequence comes from Euleptes europaea, assembly GCF_029931775.1. Classification (NCBI taxonomy): domain Eukaryota; kingdom Metazoa; phylum Chordata; class Lepidosauria; order Squamata; family Sphaerodactylidae; genus Euleptes; species Euleptes europaea. The sequence goes on along the minus strand of NC_079316.1, from coordinate 59,214,724 downwards.
TTCTGCTCCCCCCTCGCGCCCCAAGCGTTTTCGACACATGGCGCCGAAAACCGTCCTCCTCACGTCGATCATTTGGAGAATGTGCTCCAAATCCGAAGAAGTGAGCTGTGGCTCACGAAAGCTCCTACCCTGCCCGAAAATATTCTCGTTAGTCTTTCAGGGGCTACTGGACTCTGGCCCTTTTTCTACGACTGCAGACAGGCTAACGCGGCGACCCACTGGGAATTACCATTTGGAGCGTTTGAGCCTACACGCGGATCGAACTCAAGATGGTCTGTCCGGCTCGGCTGGACGTCGTGCGCACGTGGCGCCACTGGCGACCCCGGGTTCCATTACTGCCCCCGCCCAGCTTGCTCGGAATCCCCCTGTGCTCCAAACGGCCGCTCACTGGGCAGAAGAAGGCTCCACGCTCTTCGCTCTGTCACTTTCATTTTTAGTAGAGCAGGTTGGCAAAGGTAGGGACGGGTTTCCTTAAGCAGTTTTTCTTTCCATTACATTTCCCTCTCGTGCTTGAGGGTGATTTGCCTGCTTGTTTATTTGGGACATCGTTTTCTTTGGGTACCCTGCCTGCTGGCGAATTATCCCCAAACTGCCAACTGAATGCAAAATTGCACTACATTTGTACTACGCCCCCCCCCCCACACACACACACACCTCTTCCTGGAACCTGTACAGTTCCTCTTGCCTAATCTCTTCTGTAGTCACTTGGCTGCTCTGTTCGCCTTCCTGTTCCATATTCCCTTCATGTTCCCCAAACAAATTTCATTCCAGGCCTTTCCACCTCCACCCACCCCAAATACCACTTGTTGCAGATGCAGACTGTAACTCTAGGCTTATTACATTCCTTTATATTCCCACTCCAAGAGCAGATAGGCTGCTCAGGCTTCAATAGGGCTACTTTCCTATGTATCTTGAGAATCAGTACTCTTCAGCATACACACTGTGTGCAAATAAACCAGCCATTTCTCCCAAATGCCTCTTCCCTTAAGTCTTCTGTTCCCACACACCTGTTTCATCGGCACAACTGGATCCTATGCATCATACATATTTATTCAAAAGTAAATCTCACTGTGTTCAATACATAAATATGTGGAGGAATACAGTCTTAAAATTCACACCACCTACCCTTTGTAGCCCAATTCTAACCAAGCTTACTCAGAGGTAAATTTAATCAAATAGCGTATATTTGCAAGTTAATCTTTAGAATTAGACTCTCTTAAAAATAATTCAAGGAGGGTGCTTTTTACACATGCATTCCTTTTACTGCTGATTTCTAGCCTTTCCAGTATGTATGCAAGTTACATGCTTTTCATTTCTCTGCAATACTCCCACTCACCTCACCCAGCCAGACACACCCACACCTCCAACTACATATGCTCAGTAGTCTCTTCCTGTCCTCCCTTCACAAACCTTTTCCCCCTCCCAACATAGGGAGGAGGAAAGTCTCTTGTAACAACCAAGATAATCCTTTGAAAACATTTCCTTGTAGCTTTAATAATGCTTGCTGCCTCCAAGACTGCTGAGTTCAACTATGTCCTGTTTCCCTTACCCTCCCAGATTATTTCATCACCTTAATATGCTTTTAAATGCAGAAGCCAGCACTGTAGTGCTTGAGGATATGGGTTTTATTGCCAGCTCAATTATGCCAATATGTCATTTGATATTTGCTGTGGTTGGATCTTCAGCATGGAAGGAAGAGGTTGCATATTTCTGTATTATTAAAAAAATGAAAATGCAATCCTAATTGCTTCCCTTGTTGCATGAAAGTCTATGTTAATTAATTTTACAAAAGCATTTTGAAGGCAGGAAAAAGGGAGGCATCTCTTTCAGTCAGATCAGCAGATAATCGTTCGACTCTGGCACCCTTACATAAAAAGCATGCAGCAGAATCTATTCCTAGAATGGCTGAGTATTCCTACTCTTCCCACCATAATTTACATATTTTAGAAATGGATAAAAGATTCCTTACCAAACAGTTTTCCAGTGCGTCTTGAGTTTCCTGCTTTTTCCTTTTGTAGGTAGGTTATATCTCACAATGCTGCATAGAGAAAGACACACACACTGCAGCAGCTCTAGAGCTAAAAGCAGGAAAGTATGTTACTTCCTAGAGAGGCTCTTTATTGCCACTAGGCGCTGGCACAGGCAAAAGCATTTTTCTTAAAGCTTACTGATTCTTCCCTAACTGTTTCCTGTCATCTACAGTGCAGGGAAAGCTAACTTTTTAAAATGTACTAGAAGCTTTGTTTATAAGGGTTCAAAATAAGAATTGAGAAACAAAATGCAACAACTTGACTGTAAATCAAGGAAAAGAGAATAGTTTAGTTTTTTAAGTTTCAGTCTAATTTGTGTCTCCTGGTACAGCTGGAGGTCAGTAGCAGTTGTAAACATGCCTAATATTTTATCCTGCTTCCACTTCTAAAAAATTTAAAGTCTGTCACTGCTAGATAAATGTGTGTTTGTGTAAGCAGAAATACTGCAATAAGCTATAAGGAGTAATACTACATGTTATTTTTTTACAATATTTCATAGACCAGCTAATATTATTTTCTGTTTGTTTATGGTGATGAAGGCAGGTGTAATTTCAGTGTAACTTGTAAATATAGTATAGTTGGGGTACTAGTGTAATCTGCAATATTTTCTAGAATACCATATGTAAAAATACTGATGGGGGAACCGCCTGCATCGCTTACCCCAAATTTTTCACGTGGTCTATCTGTGAGGATTGAAATTTCATTCCACGAAGTACCTCTGCACATCTTCTTTTACAATGTTGTTTCCCGTTTTCCTGTTCACTTATAAATCAGTTTTATCTTGTCTGCACTGGTTCCCAAAAAAGCAATGTTTTCAGGTGGGGAGCCAGTTTCCAGACAGGGTCAAGTTTCAGTGCACTCGGGTCTTTTATTTGCTGGTAGCCAACCTTGGATTATACACAGTCAACCCAACCTTTCCTTGCAGAGGCAAAGCATCCCTTTAGGATCAACACCCCCCATGGGTTAAAATTTGGTGCCCCAGGGATGGGTCATGTGGAAGGAAGCAGTTGCTGCCTCCTGGGCCGGCTGTGGCTGCGCTGGGATCAGCTCTCCTTCAGCCTCAGTGTCACTTTGTTTTCATTGAAGCTGCCAGCTCTGGCTGAGTCTAAACCTCCCTGGCAAACACCTCCCTTCTCTCCTCCAGGAACGGGTGGCAAACCCTGAGTAGCTTCCCCGCCGGCAGCAAGCGAGCAAAATGGCTAGGGGCCAAGGAGAGACGTCCCAGCAAGCTGGGCGAGTAGTTGCCCTGCCCACCCCCAAACAGCTGACCGGAGGCCCTCCTGCTGGCAAGAAAGGCGGGGGGGGGGGGGCTGAAGCAAGGGACTTCCAGGGGGTGGGCCAGGGGGTGGAGCCTGGGAGGAGCCTCTTGGGGGCTGAGGGATAAAAGAGCCATGGCCAGGGAGAAGACACAGGCTGCAGGGAGCTCTTAGCTCCAAGGCACCCTGGTATCCACTGAAGGCGAGGACTGCTCTGTCTCACCCTCAGACTGGTCTGAGGCGGAAGAGGCTCTCACGGACTGAACCTCGCCAACCCCCGAGAGGACCCCCAGGTTGGTGGAGAAGGCAGAGCATGACACTGTCAAACTATCACACACTTGACAATGCAATCCCATAATTCATTTTGTTTCACCTCATTTGCGAATTGCATTGCTAACCGAGAATCCCACATTCCAAGGCTGGGGAGATGCGTGCACTTCTAAAACCAGTCCTTTGCAGTTTCCAAAATCCTTCCTAGAGCAAGCAGAGAAATGGAAAAGAAACGGGGGCAAGCTTGGGGGCTGAGGGTCTCGGTGGAAGGCCTTATAGGTTGCAAAGAGGGTTATTGTAGCATTCATGTCCATTCGATCCAGCATTACATTGCTAATTACGGTTTAATTTTTAAAAAATTTTTGGGGGAGGGAATAGGTAAAAGGAGGGGAAGGGAGAAGAGATGAGCAAAACAACATGCCTGAACTAGGGAAGGGTGTTGGGTGGGACGGAGAAATAAAGAAAACTGGCTCGGAAATGGATTTTTAAAAATGTGGTAAAAGTGCTCGGGTAATGGTTTCTGACAACCAGTGAAGAGTTGTTTTGATAAAAAAAGCTCTGGTAGCATTAACAATTGGGTGCCCTCAGTGGATGTTGCAACTTACTGTTGCTAAGGCAACAGCATCGCTAGCCTTCAATACTTGGTTTCTCTCAGTACAAGTCAGGGCCCTCTCCAGGGCTGTTTTGGCCTTTGGTGAGAAGGAGATAGGGAAAGAGTGAGAATATTGGGGTTGCCAGGATGAGGGAAAGAGGAAATAGTGTTGAGAGAGGGATACTGGGGAAAATGAGGTACTCTTTATATGTTTCTTACCAATCACCTTGGCCTGGCTTGGTAGGTGGCACTACACAACTGGACCATGGCATTTGCAGGTAGAGCTTGCCAAGGTGGGGAGGAGAGTGAAAGCTGAAGACAGGAAGGCAGATAAAGGTAGGTTGGTTGGTGGGTGGGGAGGAGAGGTGGAAGCAGGACAAGGGGAGAGGCTATGGGGGCTTTCAAGAAAGAAAATAAAAATAGTGGTGGAGTGGGGAATAAGATACCCCCTGCAAGTCCTTACAGGTCCCCACTTGTGATCATATTATAATATGATTGGGAACTCATAAAACATTTAAAAAAAACTTAAGGAGGATGATAAAAACATTGGGGCGTGATGGAGAGACTCAAATTTTGCACCTTAAATTAGTTTCTTGAACTGAGATATATGTTGAGGTTGTTGTATACTGGAACTTGCACTCTGGCAAAATGAGCAATTTTTTTACTGGTCAACTGTGGGCATCCGTCTGAAATTGTGCAGTCAGGTATGCCATTTCTTGCTCTGAGGGAGAGGGCATCTTGCAGATTGGGTGATTCCCACTGCTTGCTCAGGGAGGCAGAAGCAAGACTTCCACTTCCTGTCTCCTATGTGGAAATCTCCCACTTCTCAGGTTGTTTCCTACTTTGCACAGGGAGAGCAGCGTTGAAGCAACTCTCTGCTGCTTCTAACAAGTCACAGGGACCGGACGGTATACATCCTAGAGTTCTTCAAGAAAAATGGGAAATTGCTCAACTTCTAACAGTGATATGTAATGTGTCCCTTAGATCAGCCTCTGTACCAGATGACTGGAGAATGGCCAATGTAACACCCATTTATAAAAAAAGGTTCCAAGGGGGAGTGGGGACGCAGGAAATTACTGGCCAGTTAGCTTAACATCTGTTCCCGGTAAATGAATGAAAAGCATTATTAAAGATAGAATTGTCAAGCATATAGAAGGGCAAGCCCTGCTGAGCAAAACCCAACATGGCTTTTGTAAAGGTAGGTCCTGTCTCACTAACCTTTTAGAGTTTTTTTAAAGTGTCAATAAGTATGTGGACAGGAATGAGCCTGTGGACATTGTGCGTTTGGATTTCCAAAAGGCTTTTGACAAAGTCTCCCACCAAACACTGCTAAGCAAATTTCATAGTCATGGGATAAGAGGACAAGTCCTCTTATGGATTGAGAGCTGGCTGAAATAAATAGGAAGCAGAGAGTAGGAATCAATGGTCAGTTCTCACAATGGAGGGATATGAGCAATGGGGGTCCCTCAAGAATCTGTGTTGGGACTGGTGCTTTTCAACCTGTTAATCAATGACCTGGAGTTGGTGGACAGAGAGGTGGCCAAGGCTCCAGATGGCACCAAATTATTTATGGTGGTTAAAACAAAATAGGACTGTGAAGAGCATTAAAATGGCAAATGAGATTCAATGTGAGCAAGTGCAAAGTGATGCATATTGGGGCAAAAAATCCCAACTTCACATATACACTGACAGGATCTGTGCTGGCAGTGACAGACCAAGAAAGGGATCTTGGGGTGGTAGTGGATCTCTCGATGAAGATGTCAACCCAGTGAGCGGCTGCTGTAAAAAAAAGCAAATTTCATGTTGGCCATAATTAGACAAGGAATAGAGAATAAAACTGCTGCTATCATACTGCCCTTGTACAAATCTATGGTGAAACCACACTTGGAATACTATGTAAAGTTCTGGTCACCACACCTAAAAAAGGATATTGCAGAGCTTGAGAAGGTGCAGAAAAGAGCAACCAAAATGATCAGGGGACTAGAGCAACTGCCCTATGAGGAATGGTTAAAACATTTAGGGCTGTTCAGTTTGGAAAGAAGGTGGTTAAGGGAAGGCAAGATAGAGGTCTATAAAATTATGCATTGTATGGAGAGAATGGACAGGGAGAAGCTTTTCTTCCTCTCATAATACTAGAACACGAGGTCATCTGCTGATGCGGGAGGGGGAGAGATTCAAAACAGATAAAAGGAAAGATTTTTTTCACATAATACATACCATATATACTCGCGTATAAGCCGAGTTTTTCAGCCCAAAAAAAGGGCTGAAAAAGCCGAACTCGGCTTATACGTGGGTCAATACGGTAGAGGAGGGAGGGGGGAACTTACCGCCGCCGGGCCCGCGCAGCTTCCTCCGGCTGGCAGCGGCCTCCTGCAGGCCCAGGAAGGCCGCGCCGCTGCCAGGCCCGCAAGGCTTCCTCCTGCCGGCAGCGGCCTGCAGGGGCCTCCTGCAGGGGCAGGAAGGCCGCACCACCACCGCCGCCCATTCGCCGCCTCTCCCGGTGAGTAGGGGGTTCAGGGGCTCTTCCCTCTCCCCCCCTTGGATGGCACTGGGGTCGGGGTGGGTCGGGAGGGCCCGGGAGGCCGGCGGGAGGGTGACCTGGGGCAGGGGCGAGATCATCCCTGCGCTCTAAAATGGCAGCCGCCATTTTAGAGCGCAGCATTACCGGTAAAGGGAATTTCTTATTGACCCTCGGCTTATTTGCGGGTCAATAAGAAATTCCCTTTTCTGGCCTCAGGTTTGGGGGGGTCGGCTTATACTCGGGTTGGCTTATACCCGAGTATATACGGTAGTTAAATTGTGGAATTCCCTGCCCCAAAATGTGGTGATGGCTGCCAAAATGGAAGGCTTTAAGAGGGGAGTGGACATGTTCATGGAGGAGAGGTGTATTTATGGCTACTAGTACAAATGGATACAAGTCATGATGCATACCTATTCTCTCCAGGATCAGATGAGCATGCCTATTATATTAGGTGATTTGGAACACAGACAAGACAATGCTGCTGCAGTTGTCTTGTTTATGGTCTTCCTAGAGGCACCTGGTTGGCCACTATGTAAACAGACTGGTGTACTTGATGGACCTTGGTCTGATCCAGCATGGTCTTTCTTATGTTCTAGGCCAGGAGTTTTGAACTCAATTGTTACGAGGGCTGGATATGACATAAATGTCACCTATTCGGGCCGGACTATGCCTCGCCAGCCCAGATTGAGAGTGGGGGTGCCTTGGCTGCCTTGCGGGCTGGATAAGAACTCTCAAGGGGCCAGATCCGGCCCTCGGGCCTTATGTTTGACACCCTTGTTCTAGGCTCTACTTGGCTAGGAAATCTACCCTTTGATTTTTTTTCTACTTCAATACCTTTTCTCTCTTATCAGTAGAAAAGAGTAGGAGTCCAGTAGCAGCTTAAAGACTAACAAAACTTCTGGCAGGATATGAGCTTTTTGTTAGTCTTTAAGGTGCTACTGGACTGCTACTCTTTTCTACTGCTAGTGACAGACTTAACACAGCTACCCACCGTGCTCTTTTCTCTCTTATTTCCTCCTCGGAATCTTGTCTCTTGCCTTCTTCCTCTGATTTTTCTGCCTGTGTCTTTTCTACTGTTAAACCCCCTCTTTTCCCCGCCAAAACAAAATAGCAGATCAGAGGAATGAAAGCTATGTTTCCGAACAGGATTTGGACCTGGGACTGCTAGTAGCCCTACCACAGCCAAACGACCAGCTCTCCTGTAGCCACTCTCGTGGTGAAACTGAGGTGTGGAGCGGGCGAGAGCCAACTGCATCTAAATGGAGGAAGACAGATGTGCATACTTTTTCCCTTGATTTTTTTTATTTTCCATAATACCATAAACAATTATTTCAACAACAAACAAAAGTTATCAATAAGGGAAAAAGAAATAACATATAATTGTTGAAAATATCTACCTACTATCAAGTAAAGTATAAAAAACTTCCCCTTCATCTTCCTCCATCTTTTTATAAACCTGTTTACTCTTTTGTATTAAAGGTTCTAATCCAAATATTGTTTTACATATTTAAGTTTTGTTCATTATCAGTTCAACTATGATTACAGAATATTTCCAATTGTAAAAAAGAAAAAGAAAAGCTTATTTCATCATTTTAAACCAAATATAACACAGCAATTTTGAATTTTAACTATTAAGTATTGCATGTAGTAATAAAAGAATTATTTAAACCTAAAAATGGAATTAATATATCATTTTTTTCAACAATATCTTTAAAAATGGATTAGAGCAATAGGTAACCTTTGACTTTCCTCATTTGAAGTTCTATTTCACAGTAAACCCTCCATGCCTCCCAATTACCCATAACTTGTACAATGTCTTTTTGATTTATCAGAACGATGATTTTTGCCTTTTCTGCCATTTCTAACTTCTTTTGTATCCAGTCTCTTTTGTCTGGGATGTCCAGGTAATCCACCAGCTGCTCCTTTCAGAGATAGATCTTCTTCTTCTTGGTCTTGTTTTTGTTCCTGTTCCGAAGTGAGGCCCACTAGTTCTTTTTCATAACTTTTCAAAAAAATTTCAACATCTTCCAGTGAAATGACGGTAAATCTGATCTCTTTATAAATGAAAGTAAGTCCTTGTGGCAACATCCAGCGATATCTTATTCCATTCTTCCTTAATGTCATGGTGAAATCCTTAAATATATTTCTTTGTCATTAAATGTCGAGGAATGTCTTTGAGAATCATTAATGGGATCCCTTTTACTGACCAGGGGTTCTCATAGTGAATTTGCATGATGGTATCCTTCATCCTAATGTCGTAGAAGGAAATCATAATATCTCGAGCTTTTGATTTCTCCAGTCTGGTCGGTAGAGGAATTCTATATATTCTGTTTATTGCATGGTTTAATTCTTGCTCATTTATTTGAGAAAGGTCAGCCAGTGTTTTTATAATGGCCTCTCTAGCATCACCAAGTTCTTCAGGCAACTTACACAGACGAAGATTGTCTTCTCTCACCTTGAATTCCATCATAGCCAGCTGGTCCTTTACTGTCTCTTCTTGGAAATGTATTGCATTCAGTTGTTTGTCATAACTTTCCAGTTTTTCCTTAACCTCTTTCTGTTCTTCACTCATCGTCTTGACAGTAGAATCCATTGTTTTCATATCTGTTTTAATTTTTGTAACTTGAGCTTTCATATAGAGCTTTCATATAAATCTACTTTCCTCCCTCCCCTTTCAGCGTCGTTGCATCTGATAGGTAGTTATAATGTCTTTCAAAAGTCCCGTTTGTTATGTCTGCCCACTGATCAAATTGATAAGGTTCCTGCTGTTTAATCTGATGGCTTTTTTATTCAAAGAGTCACTTATACATTGGGTGGAGAGGCGTAGATTTCATAGATGTTTTTATCGATCCTTCAGAACTTCTAGATCAAGGTAAAGACAAAAGAGTTCTTACTCAGATTTTGGAAGATGAAGTTTCCTTCCCTTTAATATGATTCTTTAGATGGTAACAGATAGAGGAGATCAGAGCCTGTTGCCGAAGAAACGTTCATGGCAATGTAATTCCCCACGATGCCGGCAGGACAACATCCAAACCTCCGAGGAACTTAAATAAGCTCACTCAGAAAATAAGAAAGTCAAAACCGCTCTTCTCGGCTGCAGGGGTAATCCTGCGCCCCAGTCCACAGGTTAGGAACCGGGGTGGAGTGCATTATTGCACCCCAATTTAGAAAGTTTCTTGGGTTCCTTGGGAGGTCCCTGAGGAGCATAGCGCTGAGATCAGCTCTCTACCGGAAGTCTCAGATGAGCACACTTTTAAAAGGTGTGAAAAAGGTTCCCCCAGAAAGATCAGCTCCCAGGGCTACCGATCTGACTACTGATGGCCAGGAGTGTATGCCCGACAATCCAGAGGGGACTTCTTCAGCACCAGCTTTTCCATTGGGTCCAGCAGTGAGGGGTAATGTACCTACGTATCTCCCTCCCTTCCCCCCACTGGTTCAGGAGGCGGGGAGGCTTTCTACCCTACATAAAGAGATTGTGGAGATTGTTAAAAATGCCTTAATGGAGGGGCTGCAGGCCTTTCAACTGGAGGGATTTTCCCTGTCTGCTGCTGGTATATCTGATGCAGCTGAAGTAAGTAACATTCCCTTCCCATTACAAAGTTGCAATGCTGACTTTTTTGTCCTTGCCGTATAATCTTGTATAACTTTATAATTCTCCCACTGGGCCTTGAAAAACATCCAGTTACTGGAAACATTGCCTATCATGTCCATAGGCCCAGAAACTGGAATTAGGCAAGCTGCCACGGCTGGAATATCTGCTTGTTCCTCTAGATCAGGCGTCCCCAACCTTTTTGAGCCTGCAGCCACCTTTGGAATTCTGACATAGCATAGTGGGCGCAGCCACAAAATGGCTGCTGTAAAATGGCTGCCACAGCTTAACTTTAGACACACAGTGAAGATCTTTGTGCTATGATGGCAGGTGCTGCTAAAGTTTAAAAAAATATGCACAGCCAATCAAGTCTTGCTGAGCAGAAGTCCTACCTGCCCGCACCCACCTTCTAAAAACAGTTGGTGGGCACCAGAAAGCAGGTTGGCGGGCATGATTTGGGGGAAGCTGCTTTAAATGATGCCTTTCAAATAGGGCTGCCAGGTCGCTTAGATTGGCGGGCAATTGCCTGCCAATCAATTGCCTGGCTTAGAAGCGGGGATCGCATGCGGCCGCGCCGACACGATCGCGTCACTTCCAGTTTACAACCGGAATCGCTGCATCACAATGGGCCTTTTACCACTCAAACTCCCAGTTTGAGTGGTAAAAGGCCTGTTGCAATGCGGCACTTCCGAGTGTAAACCGAAAGTGAGTGTCATGATCGCGTTGGCGTGGCCACACACATGTGATCACTGCCTAAGCTCCGCCCCTAGGCTTGCTGACCTCCAGGTACTAGCTGGAGATCTCCTGCTATTACAACTGATCTCCAGCCGACAGAGATCAGTTCACCAGGAGAAAATGGCCACTTTGGCAATTGGACTCTATGGCACTGAAGTCCCTCCCCTTCTCAAACCTCGCCTTCCTCAGGCTCCACCCCAAAAACCTCCTGCCGGTGGCAAAGAGGGACCTGGCAACCCTATCCACCCCAAAAACCTCCTGCAGGAGGAGAGGGGGGACCTGGCAACCCTACTCTCAAAAGCTCTGCTTCTTAATCTGTGCGTACTTCTTTTGAAAAATATTTGCCCGTCTGCTACCATGTTTGAATGGATCATTGAAAGACAACAGAGGTCTAACTTCAATAACCTGGGCTTTATTACAAGCAGCTGTGAAACAAACTGGAAAGAAGCATAACTCCTCCCTTAGTACTTTGACCTCTGAACAGGAGCTGCATGTCCAGGTCCTTACTGACTAGGTATAGTCTTTGTTGCAGCTCTCTCTGTTGGTCAGGATAACTATTCTAACACTACACAAATTTATCCAGAAGAAAGCTCCATTTTGTTCTGTGATGTTTAGGCCTTTATACAAGTCTTTCATTCATTTTTCATGGAAGAGGTTAATCCAGAGTCAAACATTTTTGGAGCAAAACTTCAGGATTATGAAAATAATAAAGTGAATATCTTCCCTTTTTATTATCCTAAAAAGTATTACAGTTCATATCATGCCAAAAACCCAGTTCTCATTTCCTGTTAGCCTCCTCAGGGCAGGAAAGAACATCCTGTCCTTCTAATAGTATGAACCAAACAACAACAACTATTGAAGTACGGGAAGGGTAATAGAAATCAAATCAATCTGGAAGGATGTGAAAAGAAAAGACAATTCTAATCCTCGATTCTGACTTCATAAATGCAAAAAGAGCAAAAAGGTTCTCTTTAAATCTGCAAAATCTTGAGTGAAGGTGCTTAGCTGGGAGTTCGTACTAGTCCAACTGTAAAAATATCTAGGTGTTATCTTTTGAGTGACAGTTTATGATGCTGACGTAAACCAACATCTGTAGTTTAGGGTGTATTCCATCAAATACTTCATCCAGGGATGCATATGCCTGTGAGGAACCCGCTACATCTATGAATGGTGTGTAATAAATGATAACTACTACAGTTCCAAAATAAAAGATCATAATCCAGTGAGTGGAATTCATCATGATTCAACAAAAAAATGTCAATCATGTTGATGGTACAGTTCCTAAATCTAGTTTTCTGTAGTAAGGAATATGACAATTTCTTTTCCCCATTCTGGGTATAGAGACTCTCAGCTCTCCATAAAGGCTGTGTGTCTCTCGCATGTAATATGATTCTTTGAGTAAAGGGCTAAGCTAAATTGCTATTCACCTTTGCCATGTGTGTGCCTGGGAAGAAAAAAAAAACAAGCTAGGCTCTTCCCTGTGATGCTGAATCCTTCACTGCTTGGCCGATATTAAAGGAAACCCAACAAAACCTGGTAAGCAATCTTATATTTACAGTCATTCAAATGCGATTCTGTTACCCTACGCAGCTATGATAGACATTTACCATCACGATAGAAGTATCAACCTCCGTATAGTTTAATTTTGGCAATGCCAGTGTCCTTCAAGGGAAGGATAAGTATTGGCCCAATGCATACATTCCCTCAACAGATGAATCTCAGTATGTGAGAAGCTGCAAGGTGGAAGAGGGAGGTTTAGGAAGAGCATCTAGGAAATTCCACTATCTCAAACCTGTAGCTCACAGCAACTTGCATTTAATGTGTTTATTAAGGGCATTTCTTATCCTGATTTTCTCCCCAAAGTGATTCCCCAAAATATGATTTAAATAAACAAATGCCATTTTTTTAGAGTACACTACACGAAATCCTGGATTGGTTCTGCATTCCACTGGTCCAGTCAGTCAAACCATGGGCCAATAGCCCTTTGGTGTGTGTCTTTGGCCATGTCCAGGTTTGAAGTAGCTACAACAGGAGGGAAACAGAACTTCAGGCTAGATCTTAAGCAGCTGGCAAACATCTTCACACAATTCCCATTCCTTATGGGAAAGCCTCTTGTTTCACCCAGCTTTAAGTACCTACTTGAATTTGCATGCTATTGATTACTACCACCTTTCATTGCTGTCCATTGCTGTGTTTTCTTTGATGTTTTCTGGGCAGCCTTTCAGTGGGGTAGAGGGAGGGATGGATTGCCAACCATTGTTAAGTAGAGTTGCCAACAGCCTGGAGAGGAAAATGTCCTTCCCCTTTAATAGACAATGGGATTTTATTGACTTCCATTCCATGAAAAGCTTCATCTGCCTATTTGTACACATTTTCCTCCAGGTTGTTGCACCCTAATGCTAAGGTTACAACACAACCAACAGTTGCAATGCCCAGTGTACATATAGCTGTTCTGCTGTGTGTTTGACAACCATCTTGGTTTAGCCTGGCTCTTGCACTATTGCAAACTGTTTAACAAAACTGCTTACCGGTTATTTGTTGCACCAGTACAATTGAACCTATCATGGGAATGCAATTGATAGGAACAACCCTTCCTGTCATTCTGCTTTCTCGCCAGTGCAATCTTCAAAGGCATAGGAGCCTTACTAGACCAAGACAGTGACTTGCTCTCATCACCTGACTTGTCTTAAGAACTGCATGCCTCATGCTGTTCATTTAATGTTTGAATTGTGTCATTATGGTGTCTTGGTTTTAACAGGGCTCATTACTAGCCTCAGTTGTCTTCAGCATGGGAGTTACACTGGGAGGAGGCTGAAAGGGTTCTTTGTTTGCGCAGATGTTCTGTAGCATGGGTTAGAGACAGGTTGTTTCCTCAGGATCTCTATCACAGCTGGTATGTGATAACCCATGCAAGCTATGAGATAGGGGCATGAAGAGCAAGGGTTGCGGGGTAGAACAGCAGCAGACAGTAGTAATTAACCTCATGAATTCAACAGAAGGATGCTTGTATAGAAAAGTGCCAAGCAGAAAAAAACAAACAATTGCCAGATGGTCCAAAATCTCAGCTGTGCAAGAGACTGCTTCCAGGGATCCTTTAATCGGGGGACCTCAAACATGATGTTCTGTTCGGAAACCCTATGTTTTCCTCCACATACTTTCTTGCTCTAGGATATATGGCTGCTTTCCAAACCAGGGCCAATGGAGGATTCTGAATGCCTCTTATTTTATTTTCTGCATTTGGTATCGTGCTAGACTAGAATACTGTGAAGTATGGGTTTTAGTCTTATCTCTTCCTTATATTTTGCTGCTGAAGAGCTTGTTGCCGGCTAAAAGCAGTCTTATTGCCAGCATTCTCCTTGATGGCATTGGAACCCCTCACTCTTATTTCCCACATGAATGGGAGCTACTGGAAAGATAATAGGAAGCCCGTGAAACCAATTGTGTTCCTTTTGCAGTGCAAAAACTTTTGCAGTGCAAAAGTTCTTCAGAGCATTTCCCCTGCCTGTTCCCTAAACCATTGCCTCATTGAGACCCTAGGTTCTCTGCAGGGGCTTCTCTGCCAAATGAGTTGCAGAAGTTCCTAGGTGATATGGTTGAAGCCTCTATGCTTCCTTCCTCATGTGTCTATCAAAAGAACTATATTTGCAGGGGAAAAGCTTGAACCCAGAACTGTAGAGCTCTCAGTAACATGAACCATGGCACACCATGGTCTGACCTACAGCAGAGGGTACTGTTTCCTTTGTTCCTTCCCTTGTTGTGTCCTGTGTGTGAGTGAGAGTGGTGTGCTGTGGTGTGGTACTATCGAAGTGTGCTGCAATTGCTGTGCATTGGTTGTCTATTTTTATGTATGGCTTGCACATTGGTATTGCCGATACAGATTACGGAGCTCTCAGCTCTTGGAGTGAAGTCTTTTTTAGAACTTATTTTGTCTGTTGAAAGACTATAGTGTCCTGAGCAGTGTGATTTTCCAGAGACACAGCTGCCTGGGTTGGAGAGCCAGCATGGTGTAGTGGTTAAGAGAGGTGGTTTGGAGCGGTGGAGTCTGATCTGGAGAACCAGGTTTGATTCTTCACTCCACATGAGCGGCAGAAGCTAATCTGGTGAACTGGATTTGTTTCCCCACTCCTACACACGAAGCCAGCTGGGTGACCTTGGGCCAGTCATGCACTCTCAGCCCCACCCACCTCACAGGGTGTCTGTTGTCGGGAAGGGAAGGGAAGGTGATTGTAAGCCGTTTTGAGTCTCCCTTAAGTGGTAGAGAAAGTCGGCATATAAAAACCAACTCTTCTTCCCTTTGGAGGAGAGATCACAGGAGACTTTAATCCCTTTTTGTACTATTTGCTTTATTTACAGAGTACAGGAGGCAGAGTACAGAGTACTGCACTGTAGATAGACACTGACATGCGTCTTCCCACTCCCTTCAGTTGGGCAAGAAGCTTTCGTCTTCCAAACTCTGATGGGAACTCAAATAAAGCCCTTTCCTAACATTTAGAGCTCACTGAGAAAATATCAATATTGTTCAGACACATCACCCATCTTTTCGTCATATAGAATAGGAAAATCCATCATGTTAATGAGATACTGACCAGCTATGTAGGCATCCAGATTTTATTAAACTGTAAAATGCTGATTTATTATAGTTAGTTGTGTGAAGGTCCATCAGTACTAATACCTAATCCATCCGCTAAGCTTCAGAAATTACCTTGTTTTACACAGACTATCACACTTTTTTTTAAAAAAAGGCTCACATCACCCGACATCAGCTGCACTCCTCACTTTCTTTTTTCTTTAGACAACAACCTGCCTCATTTTCCTCTGATTTCTGTTCTTGCTGTTTTTACATTACTACTTTTAAGAGGTCACCTTCCAGCCACCTTAGATCCTGCTGTCACAAGCCATCTGTGGTGTTCATTTCACTTAGATCGAGCTTTCTGTTGCATTGCCTTGGCAACAAGATTTTTCAGCAAGGCACCAGCTTTGAACTTGTCCTGGTCTATAACAATATGCACCCAGCATGTTTTACTCACCAACACATCAGGTTGCCATGACAACTATTCACAATATAACCTCACCTCCCTTGCTTTCCATTCTGTGGCTTTTACCAGTTGCTTCTAAAATGATCCCAGTCCTTAGAATGTCAGTTCTAGGTTCATTAATTTTCTATACCTGAGACCAGAATTAAAGAGTGAAATTACTAAAGAATAAGGAATTGTGTAAATATATAATTTGAATAGTTGTTAATAAGGTAAAAGCTTAGAGCAGAGAAATGGGAGGTTCTCACCACTGCTGAAGGAAAAAAAACATTTAAACATATTTTTATGGTTAGATATGTGGTTTTAATCTGTAATTTTGAATATGAAATTAATGTTGCTTTTTATTCCAGATTAATCTACATTTCAGATTGATCTGGAAATTTGTATTAATAAATGTAGTGTAATCTTAAGGACATACACCAAGTGCCTGTATGGAAAGTATATAACAGTGACCCAGCTTTTCCAGATATTGGAATCCATTCTTAATCCCAGTCTCCAACATGAAATCATTTTTAATGTATTTGACCTCTCTCTGCCCTTCTGCTATTTTTTCCCTCACTTTCAAATAGGCTGCTAATCTATAGTAGCTATTTTAGATTTCTTCCTCTAGGTCATGTGAGGTGGCTCACTTTGCCAAATTATGTGGCCTCCATGGGCACCTTAGTGTATGCATCTCATTGCTAGTGTGGTCTGATTGCATAGGTAATCTTTGTAGAATTGATATGTGGAGAATCCTGGAGTGGTGGATTAACGTTTGTGCCATTTTAAACTACTCAGTCCTTTGGTTTTGTGGCTTGATCCAGATGGCAAATTTTCCTAACTGGTTTCCAAACCCTCCACTCGCAAGAAACTCTTTCAGCTTCCCCCCCCCACAAGACTTTTCTGTGTGTAAATCTATTTCCTTGGCTGCCATGAAATCTTTGTAAATTGTGGGCAAATTTGGAACATGTTGTAGAACTTGTCCACCATTATGGATCTTCTTTTTGAGGAACACCTGAGAACCTCCAAGGAACCCACAGATTTCCAATAACGCATTTTGAAAACAAATGCTTTAAAGTACACAGCAGTTAAAGTAATAACCATACTTGTACAATTCCTCTATACTTTGCAGTGATTAACAGCACAAGTAAAAAATCACCATAAGTATTTCTCCTAGGCTCCAAACGAGATATGGTGGGAGGGATTCACAGTTATTCATACACATGTCTACCAGTTCACTTCTTAAGGGAGAAGGGGTTTGCAGGGACTTTTTTTTTAAGGGAAAGAAGATAATGTTGGTGAGGGGAGCTAAATCCTATTCACTGTCCTGCCTTTGAAAGATACAAGTGAGAAACAAGTGTTTGCTTGCACCAGCTCACCATTGCACCAGCTCACAGAATCGAGCAGTTTAAAAAGTATCTGTGCAGCTCATCTAACAAGTCTGAGCTCATCAAGTTCTTGGTGCAATAGTGAAGGATGCCTAAGTACATGAAGAGGTTAGAAGAGAAAGCACTTTATGCAACAAGTGATAAGACCTGTTTCAAGATCACCTGAGACCACTGGGAAGAAGTATGCAAGCTGAGGTCTATACAAGAAGAAGCAGACACTAGGATGCTGCTGCATGCCATTACATGCAGAAAAGGGTAGGAGAAAATCTATTGTTTCAGAAAATTCAGATATACTATGCCTTGAATTTGCAAATGAAATACTATGCCCCAAGTTTTATTGACATAAGTAAACCCTCAGAAATAATGTGTCTGGTGCCTTGATTGGACTACATCCCTTCACTGGCTGTGACACCATGAGAGTGCTTTTGCAGGTCAAGGTAAGTTAACTCCCTGGAAACTACTGAGAAAAGTCAAGAACTACCAGGACACATTCAGTCAACTAGGGAAGACATGGGAGATCTCTACAGAGTAGTTTGAGATTCACCTGTCCAATTTATGTTCCAAATACTTCTGTAAATGAACTACACTATGAACTTTTTAATGCCAGGTACGATCTCCTCAGGTCTCAGAAGCTAAACAGGGTCAGCCGTGGTTAGTACTTGGAATACCCAGGTTGCTATGCAGAGGAAGGCAATAGCAAATCACCTCTGTTAGTCTCTTGCTTTGAACACCCTACTGGGTTGCCATGTCAGCTGTGACTTGATGGCACCTTCTACATGGAGAAGTGGAGTCCATCTAGTTTCCACCATGCAAAGACTGGCTTCATGCACACACCTAGGGCCAGGCAGGAATTTGGAGATTCAGTTTGCAAAGCCAGCCAAATGTACCTAGCCCAGAAGATTATGGATGGATGACAACCAGAGACAGTAATCTTGTCATCAATTGGATGTATGATCCACCCTCACCAACTGGAATTTTGGAGATATTATCATGCAAGTATGTGATTTTCTGTCAACTGCCAAACTGCTCATGCCTGTCCTATGGACTTACTTGCACTGCTATATGTAAATTACAGACATATAGCAACCAGAAGAAAAAAAAACAGATGTGGACTGCAGTTGATCTTGAGTCAGAAGATGATTCCAGTGATGAACATTACAAAATAGTTTGAAAAAAATTAATGTTATCTGTTGTGAAATGATAGTATAAGATTTGTAAATAAAACATATACATATTGAACAGTTGCTGAACTCACAAAATTAAAAATTTTTTTTTGCAGTAACACAAAGTTCTCTATTATCCAGTTACATGGGGAGGGGGGGATTAACGTAACACATGGATCCATTCTCATGTATCTAACTGGCACATCAACATGAATCTCTTCATGCTGTGGCTTACTGGAAAAGCAAAAGAATAAGCCACAGTTACAATTGTCTAATATACTTCAGGTGATCTGGATTAGGTAAAGTTCCATATGCTGTAAAACTTATTAAAATGTGGTAAAATTGACTTTATTTTATTTATTTCTTATACCACAAAATAGGTAATGGATAGAGGCATTATTAGTGTCAGTTATTTGTATGGGGAATTTATTAGCTTTCCAACTGTGCTTTAAAATTTGAGATTGGTCAATTGATTCCAGAGTTATCGCTCAAATTAGAAAAGGTAGGAAAAATTGGCTTCAGCCATCTTGATGACATCATAAAAAGTTTAAAAGTGATTTTTCAAGGTACCCATCAGAATAGGCTATCGCATGAAAACATGATACATAGACCTTTCAGAAAAACATAAAGCAGTGTTGCCACCTTACCTGATACCAGCATCTGGTCTGGCCCATGGACTACAGGTTATTGGTTCAATTTTCAAACCTACTGTTAGAAAATTTCTTCTAACGTTTAGTGGAAATCTACCTTGTAACTTAACCCTCCCACAGTCTTGTTAGTTTGGTCCTTACTCCACTTTCACGGATGTCTTGCTGGTTGGAAATGCTTGTGGAAGATGGGCCATCTTCTCTGATCTCTCCGTCTCAGTTATCCACATCACAGTCAAAGCTATGAATAAAAGAATCTCATAAACTTTCTCTTTTATTTCATGGCCTTCCTGTGGTTTTATTCACTCTGGTTGTATAAAATAATCCCTCCATTGCTCCATTGCTATTCATAATGATGAATCCTTAGATTTATTTTCCATCATGCTGACCATAGTCAAACTGTTCTTTGAGGTAGTATAATTCAGAAGCCAAAATGTTGAACAATGGTAAAGTTTGTTTCTAAAGATGAGACACTAATGGTAAGACAGGAAGCAGCACATTTCAAATGCTGCTTATGCTTCCAAACAGGAACAGGAAAGTAGGGACAATTTTTTCCTCCTTACTGAATAAAGTTCTCATCACCCCCAAGGCAGGAAACATTGATGGCAATGGGATAATTAATGTAGGTTTTTAAGGTCACATATTCTATTTTAGAAACACTCCCTATTACAAACTGAAACCTAAGGACAGTCTTTCCAGCATCCTTAAACTAAACTACTCAACTTAGATACAATTTCCATTCATATCAGTGGGACACTTCTATGTAAATGTGTTCTAAATTAAGGAGCCACTTCAATTTTCTAAAGTTATTTCTAAACATAACAAAATTTGGGGGAAAATGTGTTATTGTCCATAATTTAAAATGAATTATTTAAAAAATAATTTCAGGCTATGATCCTTAAATTTACTTACATTAAAAAACCAGGTCTATTAAAATCAATGGAACTTGTACACAAGTATAAATATGTTAGGGCTGGATTAATGTAATTGAAGTTAATTTGTCCACCAAAAACCTGACTATTTCAACCTTTTCAACCAAACAGTGTAAAGGTTTATAGTTATGTCAGATTATACAGTAGTGTTATATATGAGCTGTGATGGTTGCTTAATATATATGTATTAAATACACCACCACTGCCCACACACATATAAATAATTCATCCTCAGATATTCCCATTTACTTCTGCTCATCTTTTCTGTGTGAGTTCTCACAGGAGCTAGAAGCCTGAGGACCTGTTGTAATTTATATTTTCTTTTGCCACAGGTGAATATCTGTAGAAGACTTTCTAAAATGTGGATTTTTCAAGAAAGATCCATGAGCAGGACAGAACAGAAATTAGACAGCAGGAAATCATGACACATGATGGTGCAGCACACAATGATGTCATTGCAGAATGGCAGTGTGTCAGTATTGTTTTCAATTGTGAAAGAGAGTGAAAGACACTAAAAGAATTAAGTGTTTTTCAAAATCAATGAACGCATCCTGGCACAGTGACAGGAATTTTGCCATGCTATGTAGACTGAAACAAATTTAAAAGATATTGGTTCAGTGGAAGTAAGATTATATCAAGCAGAATCTGATGGTGTTTGAATCTATTGTACATGAAATCTTTCTGATATGTGTTTGTATAGCACTAATAATCTGCTAATAATGAGCCAGCCTGAGTTTAAAGAGTCTGGAATCTAAGCATGTTGGCTGTGGTTAGTATTTGGATGGGAGACCATCAAGGAAGACCAGGATTGCTATGCAGAGGAAGGCAATGGCAAACCACCTCTGGACGTCTCCCATCTTGAAAACCCCATGAGTGGTTGCCATAAGTTAGTTGTGACTTGACTGAATTTAATTATATCTGACCTGGCTAGCCCCATCTAGGCTAATCTCATCAGATCTCAGAAACTAAGCAGGTTGGCCCTGCTCAGTATTTGGATGGGAGTTCCAGGGTCACTATACAGAGGAAGGCAATGGTAAACCACCTCTGAATATCTCTTGCCTTCAAAACTCCATGGGTTCTCCATAAGTCCACTGTGACTTGACAGCAAAAAAACAGCCAAAAACTTTTAAACAGCTGTTTGGTAACCAGAGCAAATCAGTTATTCATATCTGTCAGAAATAATGAGTTAATAAGGGCATAATTGGCCATGAAAGAGCTAAATATAGGCTATTATACAAGCTGTTCTGTTATGATGTTGTGAATATGCTCTAGTTTGGCTCTTGATAGCAAGCTAACAACAAAGCTGTCTGAATGTGAGTCATGTTAATTTGTAATGTATTTTGAAATGGTTCCACCCAGTAGTGTACACGTGAATCAAACATACCTGTCCAACTGGAACTCTTGTATCTAGTTTGGGTTGTTCCCTAATGGCCATGTAGTTTAGAATTGTCGGTATTTGTTAATTAAGTTTTATTTAAAATGTTAGTTACCCAGTGCTTTTTGTTTTGCAGGGCTAGTGCCTAATTGTGCTGGGCGTTCTGGCGAGATCTGGCCCATTGGAATGAGGACCCCTGTGAACCCAACCCGTAACCAAATGACGACATACAACAGTTTGGAGGAATGGCACGACTTTATTATTTGCAGCAACAAGACATTGGCATGGCATGGGAGCCTTATCCTTCCATCAACCTGCCACCATGCGAAACCCAGCCATGCTGGGACATGTTAGAGATGGCAGATCATGGGACCCACAAGGGCAGCGGCCAGCTGTGTGGTCCCCTGCCACTTGGGAGGAGGCCACTTTGACAGCCCATGGCAAGGCCTGCCCCCTGACAGCCCCACGCCGGGGTTGTTCCTGGCAGCCTTCCATCTTGGCATGTCCCCTTCCGGCCTCCCCCAAAATCCCTTATTGGGATCCTCCCTGTTGGGGAAAAGGGCACGCAGGCCAGTTTCCCCCCCAAATTGGATCAGGCTACCATGCCAAACCGCCACAAGAGCCGGACGGAGCCACATGGCCCCGATCGGCTCCCGCCAACTCCGAGCGCTGCAACCAGGTGTGTATGCCATGGCGGATGTCATGCAGCCAAATGTCCATGCCCCAAGTGGATAAGTGGACCCCATCTGGACGGAACAAGGCACTGATCCGATGTGTGATGTCTGGGTGCTGTATCAATAGACCACCCAGGGCAGCGACTTCTCTTCCCAATGCAGCCGTGACCCGTTGCCTGGCCCTGTCCACTTTATCCGGATGAGCCGTTCCGCGCCAAGACTGTCTCTCCAGTAAGTCAGACCACATAAAGCAGGTACTGCTCCACGCCGCCGATAGGGACCTCAGGTCATTGGCTGCCGCCGCTCGTAGATCGTTGCTTCGCCTTGTGCCCAGGTCGTTCTTGCCAAGCTGTATCACCAAGGCATCGGGGGGTCCACTGTTCGAAACTCTCCGCCAAAGCGCAGGGGCCAATGCTTCCCATCTCATGCCACGACATCCAAACCATGACACACAGACCATGTCTTCCATTCCCAAATGTCGACCCCAGCCCGAGGACTCCGCATATTTCCCCGCCCAGTGGACAATGCTGTGACCGCAATGCTGTGACCATACTTGAAGCCCCCGCCGCGCTGAAACTTGAACAGATGCTGCAACTAAACACAAGACAGTTAATAACATCCACCCACATCAAGGCCTGATGTATGCTTTGTACGCCCCAGAACGCCACCTGCCAATGGCCATAATTGTCAGTTCTGCCAGCCCCAGGTCTGCCGCCGCCATGGCTGCTCCAATTCTGAATGAGTGCGGAATCTCTCCTCCTGGAGGTGGGATAGAGCATCTGCTAATTGGTTATTAACCCCCGCCACATGCTTGGGCCTGAAGGTGATGTTGGCCAATAGGCAGGTTAGAACAAACTTACAAATGAGGCACATTACCCTCGCCGATTTTGACGACTGCCTGTTAATGACCTGCACCGCTGCCAAGTTATCACACCAAAACAGCACCCTTTTGTTGCGGAACAGGTCCCGCCATAGGACCACTGCGACCAGAATAGGGAACAATTCCAAGAAGGTCAAGTCCCGTACAATGTCCTCAGCCCACCAATGCTCGGGCCAGGGCCAGGCACACCAATGCCCATTATAGTAAACCCCGAAGCCCACGCCCTCCGCAGCATCAGATTGCACCTGCAAAGCCCCACCCGGCTCTAGGGGCACTTGCCAAATGGAGACCCCATTAAAACCGTTGAGGAAGGAGCGCCATACCCTCAGGTCCTCCTTCATCCCTTGAGTGACTCTGACCTTGTGATGTGGCTTGGAGGCGTGGGCTGTAGCCCTAGCCAAGCGTGTGCAAAAGGGGCGCCCAGGGGATACAACCCTGCAAGTGACGTTCAAATGCCCCACCAAGGATTGAAGCTCCTTTAAGGTACACTTCTTGCGGGCCAAAAAGAGTGACACCAAAGCCTGTAAAGCGAGCACTTTGTCCTCCGGGAGCTTGGAAACCCCCGCT
The DNA here is from genome assembly GCF_029931775.1 of Euleptes europaea. Lineage (NCBI taxonomy): Eukaryota > Metazoa > Chordata > Lepidosauria > Squamata > Sphaerodactylidae > Euleptes > Euleptes europaea. Next base: position 59,191,093 of record NC_079316.1, on the reverse strand, counting down.
ACGGAGTCAAGCTCAATGCCCAAATAGACCAGTTTGGTAGTGGGGCCGTCCGTTTTTTCCTGTGCCAAGGGGACCCCCAGATCTGCTGCTAACTCGCAAAAGGCACTCAGAACCCCTGCACAGGCCCCCGTACCTGCCTTCCCAAGGAACAGGGTTGCCAGGCTGGGGCCGAGCTGGTTGCCGCGGCTCCCCACAGCAGCGCCTCCTGCACCCTGCCACCTTGAGACAGCACCGGGCCCCACCGACCAGCTGGCTCGGTGCCGCCTTGCCGCCCAGGGGACAGGAAAGCGACGGCTCCTCAAGGCGTGCCCCAGGGAGAGCCAGGGAGAGCCACTGAGAGCAGTCAACTCGGGGCTTCCCGGCGCGAGTGGAGGCGGCAGCCTGGAAGGGGGAGAGAAAGGCCAACAGCCAGCCCGACCCCGTCCAACAGCTGAGAGGCGGGCGGGCAGGAGGACCGCCGGGAAGTTCCAGCCAGGCAGCCAGACAAGCAGCCGGGTGAGTGAAAAGCGAGTGGCGGCAGCGTCCGGCTGCCAGAGCGGCCACTGCTGAGGGCTGCGCCTCCTCAGTCTCACCCTTCCTGGCTGCTCCGCCGCTGTCGCTTTCCCCATCCCCCGAGGGAAGAGCATGAAACTGGGCAGTGGCTTCCTGGGCGCCGGCGGCTCCTCCAAGAGGGCGGCGATGGAGCCCACCTTCTCCCCCAGCATGGTCATGTTCAACCACCACCTGCCGCCTGTCACCAGCTTCACCCGACTGGCTGCGCCCCCCCCCCCCAGCATTGTGAGCTGACTCCTGCCTTAGCTGCCTCGTCATCTTCCTCGTTGTCTTCCTCTTCCACCTCCGCTTCTTCCTCCTCCTCCTCCACCGTGACGACTGCAACGGTCGCCAAGCCCCCAATCCCACCCCCCCCTCAGGGCATGACTTTCAAGGAAGAGCCGGCGGGGGGCTTCCCTCTCAGCGCTTTCTCCACCTCAACCTCTTCTTCTTCCTCCTCCTCCTCGCAAAGGAGCCCTTGGGGCTTCTTCCAATCCCTGGTGAACATCAAGCAAGAAGTTCACATCACCTCCTGCCTGGCCCTTTTTAACTAGAGATGCTGGGCTTGAACCTGGGACCTTCTGCGTGCCAAGCAGAGGCTCTACCACTGAGCCACGGCCCCTACACAGTCTGGAAGCTGTGTAGACTTGGTCCCGTGTCATGTGAAAAACACACACAAATAAATAAATTTGAACCTATTTAAGTGGAGTACCGTGTTTCCCCGAAAATAAGACACTGTCTTATATTTATTTTTCCTCAAGAAGACACACTATGGCTTATTTTCAGGGGATGTCTTATTCCGAGGGGGAATCGGAACTGTCCTCCCTCTCGGCTCCTGTTCTCCCCTTACCACCCCCTTCCGGTCCCGCCCCCAGAGGCCCGGGCGCGCTGGTTGCCGGGCCTTTGAAGCGGTCGCGGGAGACTGCATCTGCTGAGCTGGGCTCCTCCTGGTCTTCCCCACCCCAGCCCCGGGCGCGCTGGTTGCCAGGCCTTTGAAGCGGCTGCAGGAGACCGCCTCTGCTGAGCTGGGCTCCTCCTGGTCTTCCCCACCCCAGCCCCGGGCGCGCTGGTTGCCGGGCCTTTGAAGCGGCTGCAGGAGACCGCCTCTGCTGAGCTGGGCTCCTCCTGGTCTTCCCCACCCCAGCCTCAAGAGCGCTGGTTGCCGGACCTTTGAAGCGGCCGCGGGAGACTGTATCTGCTCAGCTGGGCTCCTCCCGGTCTTCCCCACCCCAGCCCTGGGGTGTCTTATTTTCAGGGTATGGCTTATATTGTGCAAATGCTTAGAAATGCTGCTACGGCTTATTTTATGGGTATGTCTTATTTTCGGGGAAACAGGGTAGCAGCGGTAATCTGCTGCAGCTAAAACAACAAATTCTTGTGGCACCTATTGGGCATTATTTACTGAAGCCAGCCCAGTTTGTCAGATGCATGGTATTACTATCAGCTAGTAACATTTTTTTATTCTGTCCAAGTTCAGTATCAGATCTGCATATGAATTCCAACTCTCTAGCATTGTGCTGAAGTCTTACTAAGGAACTTAGTAACACACATCCCTCTCTCCCCCAAAAAAGGTTTGCTTTTCCAAATGCATGTGGTAAAAGTGTGCAAAGGAGTGTGCAAAGCATATAAAGCTCTGTTATTGTGTTTTTCTTTTAAGACAAAAGATGTTAATGTATGAGTTTTTTCAAAGCTAAAACCTCAGTATTCAGGTTAAATTGGCGTGTTGGCACTTTGCGATAAATAAGTGGGTTTTGGGTTGCAGTTTGGGCACTCAGTCTCTAAACGGTTCGCCATCACTGTTCTATGGTAACACATACCCACTGAGATCCATCCCTGGACACCCCCCTTCCCCAAATTCCCAAGGCAGAGTTTGCAATCCCAGGTTTAAAAGAAAAGTATAAACCAACCAGCTGGCTTTCATTGGCAAAAGATATGACTGCAGTTTATCTGGAATGGGGAGAAACAGTTTACAGAGGCATATAAAAAAGAGGAATAAGGATACCAAATATATCATCATTTTATTAAGTAGCCAAGTTGAAGTTAATGGATGATGGTGGACATGAAGAGTGTGATGTGGAAAAAGGTAGTGTTTTCTTAAATGTATAAGGAGACTAGGAAACATCTTGCAATTAATAGCAGCACAGAAATCTTTCTTTTTTCTATGAACACTTTATATGGTCTTATGTATTACATTTTAAAGGGAGACTTTATTGTGTGAGATCAATGGAAAGACACAGAAAGGTTATCTCCAAGCCCTTCTCTTTTAATTTTAATTGTATATGAAACTTGCTTAAACAAAGATGAGACACTGTGTTCATTTGATTTATGGGAACACTGTAAGATTAGAAGACATGGAAACATTTAATTAAATGCAATCCTATTATTTTTAATGAGTAGTTTTAAAATTGGAAGGGATTCTTCCTTTTTGTGTGTGTTATCCCTTCATGTTAGGTTATATGGTAATGTTAACCGACCAGAAGTGCAGCGCCAGCTTCTTCTTCCTCTTCCTCCTGTTATGGTGATGATAATGACTGCATTTCGGTGCCAGAAAGCAAGGGACATGGTTGTTTGTTTCCATCCATCCATTCTGCAGTTCATTCATAAAAGCTGTACCCCTTAAGAGAATAGTTTTGCTGGACTCTATCACTGGAGCTGCCCAAAACTTTGGGTCTCTGCCTTTGGATTTTACCCCAAGGCCCAGCAGGCTCCTGCCAGGTACTAGAACTTTGATTTCAGGAGATGCATTACACAGTACCTTTGGACCATTCAGTCTTTTTAGTCTAACGTACCTCACGTTAGGGTTGTTCTGCGGTCAATGTGAGATAAACTGCACAGACAATAGAAGAACTATGGAATTAAAATAAAATCGCTGTCCTGGAAAGAAATTTGGATATGCAAAGTAAAGATGCATACACAGCTGGATGTGATGTTGCATTGTCTCGATTTCTTAATTCAGTCTGAAGCTCGGACAGATAAAATTTGGGAATCGATTATATCCTGGCTTCTTCTGTGCTTTCTGGGTTCTTGATTCTTCTCATCCAGTGTGGTATAGTGGTTAGGATGCTGGACTAGGACAGGGAGGTCATTCAGCCACGAAGCTCACTTAGACTAGTTGTGCTCCCTCACCGTAACCTACCACACAGAGTTATTGTGAGGAAAAAAATGGAAGAGGTGGGATCTGGCCATGGTGAGCCATACTGTGATTACATCCAGGATTGATTATTGTAATGTGCTGTACGTGGGGCTGCCTTTAAAAGTGGTCTTGAAACTTTAGTTGGTTAAAAATGCGGCCGCCAGGCTACTGACATGGGTTGGACGCAGGGATCATGTCACTCTGGTAATGATCTGCACTGCCTGAGCATTTGTTTCTTTTTGAGTCCCTGAATAACTTGGGGCCAGGGTACATGAAGGAACGCCTCCTCCTATATTGTTCATCTTGCCTGGTCAAATCCGCCTCACAAGTAGGGTTCTCAGCTCTGGACTGGACATTTGGAGGCAGTACCTGGTGAGGGCAGAGTTTGAGGAGGATAGGGGCTCAGGAGGGATGTGATGCCGTAGACTCGACCCTGCAAAGTTGCCATTTGCTCCAGGGGAACATACTTCTGTTGTCTGGAGATCAGTTGTAATTCTGTGAGAACTCCAGCTCTACCTGGAGGTTGGCAACACAACACACAAGAAAATAAATGGACTTTACAACTGTGAAAATGTAGTGGAAGGACAGATGTGCAGAAGAACCATGCCCAAACTAATTCTAATATTTGTGGTTCGACTGAGTAAATCAAGGTTGTATATGCAACCTTTATTTTATGTTCACAGTATTTTTAATTGCTTGTTTTGCTTTTATATTGATGATTTATAGTATTGTTTTTAGTTGTAAGCCACTTTGAAGAGGATTCTGAAGAAAAGGCATATAAAGTCCCTAAATAAAATTTTTTTAATTAACATCATATACATTAAGGTGAAACATCATGATTTGACCAAAATTATCATTGCTTCTTAGAATTTAATGTTCTCTCTGCTTATTGGCCCTTCTGTTCATTAAGTAAGGTTGCTTGGCATGCTGTTGCCATATTGTTTTGAGTGTCTTGTGGGATGTGGGGGAATAGTTGAGGCAGGGTGACAGTCAAGCGCACTATGTATTGCAGGGAATGGGAAGTGAATCTAGAGCTTAGCTGAGCTCCACACCTACCTTCCACATTATTAATGCAGCAGGCCCTAAACTAAAGAAACCACAAGTCATGGGGCAAACCCTGGTTCTGATCCAGATTCCAGATGGGCTGAACTCTTATCCCATCCTTAGCCTTAGAGTAGGTTCATACATGGCCTCCATGAGGATTTTAGATCAGGTGTGCACCAGGATTTTCGTGCTAGGAACTCTAGTCCAGTCACATAGGGGCCTCATTCAGATCACGACTGTAGTACATTCCCCATATCATTTCCCCAACCTGAAATGGCATTGGGGAACCACTATTTACCCCATTGGGGAAACTCATATATAGCCATTGTTATTTGTAAGTTTCCCGAAGGGTCAAATAGTGACTCTTGGGGTCCATTTCAAGTTGCTAAAACAGCATGGTGAGGGGGAGGCTTAAGTGCATTTTTTTAAAAAATATTTTTATTGATTTTTAGAATTATCTGGGGATACAGGAAAGGAAAAAGGGTAAGGGAGGTGTAAAGAAAATATGTTTGTTAACCCCTAACATAGTTTGCTTAGTCATTATTTTTTAACATATTGTATTTAATCACCAAAATCATTTTCATAACATTTAAAAGAATCTATTACTGTTTTCTAATCTTAATAAATTCCTTAAAAAAAGAAAGAAAAAAAAGATTGATTGTTTATCTTTATTTAAGTTTTGGATATGTGGTTGAAGTACTTCTGTTAGATATTCTCGTTTTTTTGATAGGTTATATATAATCATAAGCTTTATTTTCATAATAAAGGATTTTTTAATTATTTTTTAGTTTTAATATATTCATAGAAAATTTGCCATTTGTCTTTGTTTGATTTTTGAGTGTCTGACTGTAGTAGCTCTGTTAGATGTGCCATTGTTATAAATTCATATGCTTTGTCGATCCAAAGTTTGATTTTCGGTATTTTTTCAGTTTTCCACATTGATGCTAGAACGATTCTTGCCGCCGTTGTTAGATATTTTAATATAATCTGATGATCTTTGCTGTATTTGTCTGGTACTTTGCTTAAAAGAAAAAATTTGGGATCATATACAATAGGTTGACCAATTATAATTTCTATATCCTTATGAATCTTTTTCCAATATTTTTGAATTAATGTGCACGTCCACCAACAGTGATAGAAAGTGCCTTTTGCTTTCCCGCATTTCCAGCACAAACCGGATGCTGAACTGTTCATATTTTGAATATCACTCGGTGTAATGTACCATCTATGTAGCATTTTGAGCCAGTTTTCTTGAATTCCTTGGCTGAGAGTAAATTTGAGATTTCCCCGGAATAGCTGTTCCCATTCATCCGTAGTTATAATCTCATCAAGGTTTTCCATCCACTTAATTTGGCATGATTTTATTTGTTCGTCTTCTGTATCATATATCAGCAGTAAGCGATAAATTTTGCCTAATAAGTGATCTGTTGACTTACTTATCAGCTGTTCAAAGTCTGTTTTACCTTGCAAGATTCCTCGGGTCCAGCAATCCTCTTTAAATCTTGAGGTTAGTTGGTAGTATACCAGCCAAGACATCCACGGGTAATCAGTTTGTAGTTCAGTTATTGTCTTAACAGATCCATCTGTTTTTATCAAGTCCTGGTATTGTAATGTCCCGTATGTTTTCCTCTCAGTTATTGACCCATAAGCATTAAATGGTGCCATCAGCAGTGATTTTTCAAAACTTAATCTGGGTTTTAGTTTTCGCCACACCTCCACCATATTTTCTACAATGGGATGGCCTTTCATTTCTTTTAGTCTCTTCTTCCAGTCCTTTCCCCATAGTAATTGATGTACTCCACCCTGTAAGCTTGCTAATTCTAATTTGGTGGTTCTTTCGTTATTTTGCAAAATCCAATCTTTAACCCACACCAAAGTTGCTGCTTGATGGTAAATCTTTAGATTTGGAAGAGACAAACCTCCTCTTTTCTTTGCGTCCGTCATAATTTTAAATTTTATTCGAGGACGTTTTTTATCCCAGACAAATCTATTAATTTGTCGTTGCCATGATTTTAGTGACTTTTCAGAAATCTTTATGGGAATGGTTTGAAATAGGAAGTTAAATCTCGGGAGTATATTCATTTTAATTAGGGATATTCTGCCCAGCCAGGAAATTTTTAATTTAATCCAATTTTGGAGATTGCATTCAATCTTATTCCAACTCGTTTGATAATTATAATTATATAGGTCTTGAGATTTTTTTGGAAAATTTATTCCCAGATACTTTATTGGTTTAGTAGAGTTTGTGAATCCTGAGATATTTGTTATTTCCAATTCTTCTTCTTTAGATAAATGCTCTAAGAAAATTTTTGTTTTAGCCTTGTTGATTTTATAGCCTGCCAGTTGTCCATAGACATGGATATCCTTCATAAGTTCTTTGATGCTAGGTTTTGGTTGTGAAATTGTTAGCAGAACATCATCCGCATATGCTCTGATTTTAAATTCTTCGCCTTGAACATTTAGACCGGATATTCTTTGATTCGTTCTGATTTTGTTTGCCAGTACTTCTAGCGTTAAGTTAAAGAGTAAAGGTGATAAGGGACAGCCTTGCCTAGTTCCTTTTTCAATATTGAAGTCTTTAGTCAGGGTACCATTAATTATTAATTTCGCCTGTTGATCCGTATAAATGCTAGATATCCAATTGAATAAATTACCTTCATTACCTATAGTGTAGACCACCTGTCTCATAAAGCTCCATGAAATATTATCGAAAGCTTTTTCCGCGTCCACAAAGATGAAGGCCATTTTCTCTTTTCTGTGTTTTACAAGTTCTCGCGCATTAATCAAAAATCTAATATTGTCCGCCATATGTCGTTTAGGTATAAAGCCAGTCTGGTCTGGATGTATCAACTTGTCTGCATAAGCTAACAATCTTTGTGCAAGTATTGTAGTGAATATTTTATAATCTGTGTTGAGCAACGATATTGGCCTATATGAGGAGGGTAACATCCGATCCGTTCCTTCTTTAGGGATGAGTGTTATAAATGCTTCTTTCCAAGAATCTGGCACCTTCTTGTTCTTTTGTATTTCATTCATAACTCTCACTAACGTTGGGGCTACTTCATCCCTAAGTGATTTATAATATAAGGCCGTAAAACCATCAGGCCCTGGCGTCTTTCCACTCTTTAATTTCTTGATCGCCTGTGTTACTTCTTCTAAGGCGATTTCTTGGTTTAAACCAATTATGTCCTCTTTGGAAAGATGGTTTAAATAATTCTGCTGAATATAGGTTTTTATTACTTCCGTTTGTTCATTTTGCTCCTTCTCTTTATATAACTCCTCGAAGTAGTCCAGAAAGCATTGTGCGATTTCGTCATCTTTATATGTTGTCTGCCCTTTCAATTTTGCCGCCTGTATTATTCTTTTTTGTTTTTCTGTTTTGAGCATGGCTGCTAAATGTTTGCCCGGTTTATTTGCATGAGCGAAGTGTTTTTGCTTTATAAATTTTAGTTTTTTTGCTATCTCGTCTGTATAGAGTATATCAATTTCGTGTCTGGTCTTTTTCAGCTCTTTTAGTGTTTTTTTGCTATTTGTTTGCTGATAAGTCTGTTCTAATCGAGCAAGGTTAGCTTGAAGATCCGTCAAGTGTTTTTCCCGCTCCTTTTTATTTTTTGAGCCTAATGAGATATAAATGCCTCTCATATATGCCTTTGAACAGTCCCAGATCGTTGCATAGCTCATTCCTTGCGTTTCATTTCTCAATAGGAATTCCTTAAGTTCTTCACGGCCCGTGTTGAGATCCCTCTCTTTGATCAACAATGCATCATTCAGTCTCCATCTGAATGTTTTCTTCTTTTGATGGTGCCATTTTATTAGTATTGGGTTATGGTCAGATAAGATCCGAGGTAGTATTTTAATAGAGTCTAAATTTTTCAATAAATTGGTCGATGCCCAACACATATCAATTCTTGAAAATGTTCTGTGTCTGTCCGAATAGAATGTATAATCTTTGGCCTTAGGATTTTTAACTCTCCAAATATCCACCAGGTTAAGACGCTTCATGTCTGATTTTACCTTTTTTGGCAGCTTGCCACTTTTTTGATTTTTTGATCTATCCAGTTTGGTATCCAGAACTCCGTTCATGTCCCCTATAATGATGATCTCATACTCCAATTGTTCTTCCAGTGACGAAAAAAGTTCTGTAAAAAAATTTTCTTTTGACGTCAGCGGCACATATATAGAAGTTATTATTTTTACTTCACCTGTGGGAAATTGCAATTTCAATGTTAGCTGCCTACCTTTGGTGTCTTTTATAGTTTCCAATACTTTAATAGTGGGATCTCTAATATATATGGCAATGCCCCTTTTCTTTTCTGACGCCGATGATGTGTACACTGTACCAAGTCGTTTGTTGTTTAGTAAGTAATTATACCTTTTTTGTATGTGTGTTTCTTGCAGGCATATTATGTTCGCTTTGTATTTAGAGAGCGCATGAAAAGTTTTGTTTCTTTTTTGAGGTGTATTTAAACCATTTATATTGATGGATATTATTTCTAGGCCACTTGCCATAGTGTTTTCTATTTAAAGGCTGCCGCCTCATCCATCAGCTCTTCTTGACTTGTTGCGGAATTCTTCTTTTTATTCCGTGGTGAGCTGGATCCATCAGTTCTATAACCTTTTCCTTTAGCCTTTGTTTTAATTTCTTCTTCTAAATCGTGTGCTTCTTCTATTGTTTGTATTAAGACTCTACCAGTAGATAATTGGACGCTTAGGAAATACGGGTCCACCCATCTGTATCTTATCTCCCGTTCACGTAATAGCTTACGCAGGGATTCCAGTTCACGTCTTTTTTTCCTTACTAAAAAGGGTAGGTCCGGAAAGATCTGTATCTCTCTTCCTTTGTATATTAGAGGGTCATCTCTTTGTTTGTTCAATATATCTTCTTTTATCCGTTTATCTGCAAATTTTATTAGGATTTCCCTTGGCAATTTTTTGGATGTTGCGTATTTAGAGTTGACTCTATAGATTTCCCTGATATCAACCGCTTCTTCGTCGATCTCTAGGTAGGTAGTGAGCAGTTGGGTCATACTTTCTTCCAAATTCTCTTGAGGCATATCTTCTGATACATGTTGGAAACGCAAGTTGTTCTCTCTTACTTGCATTTCCGTCATAGCTAGTCTGTGTTCTGTTTCCTCTGTCCACACTTTATGCTCTTGTTGCATTCTCTCTGTCTTTGTTTGTTTTATTATAAGTTTCTTGATGTCTTCTCTGTTATCCAGGATATCCTTGGCATTCTCCTCTATTTTTTGCTTAATGTCCTGGAGACCGGTCGCCAACTCCTGTTTAACTGTCTGAACTTCAGTCTGTACTGTTCGCACATCAGTTTTGACCAAATTACATTCTTTGGTCAGCCTTTCTAAATCTTTGTTTACTTTGTCCATTTTACTATTTATTTGGTCCACTTTTGCTTCTAGTTTTTGTTCAGTTCTTGTTAGTTGAGATGTTAGCGCTGTCAGTTGACCTGCCAATTTATCCAGTGCCTTCTCCATATTGTTTTGTGACCTGCTAGACTTTTCCTGTTGAGGGTGGTAGCTTATTGATTCTTCTGCACTATCAATCTCTTCTTCCTTTTCCTCTTCTTCTAGATTTTTTCTTGAGGTCAGATTTTCAGCTTTATCTGTTTTTCTATTTTTTTTCATTAGATTGTATCTATATATCTTTCTTCTAGTTTGTAACTCTGTATAGTTACCAGACATGCACAGCTATAGAGTAATAAGATTAAGGATTTTTATATGCTTAAGTATTTAGTTAGATATTGATCAATCTTATTTAGGATATTCAAGTCAAGCCGCCCACACATCAGTCAATTCAGTACAAGCACATCAATTGCAATACAAAGCACATCAACTGCAACACCGGAATATGAATATTTTAACTTTTTTACAAAGATTAGACTTATTTAACCTTTCCCCCCCCCCCCAAAGCTTCTAGTTATTTATAGCACCCCCTGTGTAGTTAATGTTATATTAAATATCTTCACAAAGTTTCCATAGGTGGGAAGCAAATGCTTTTATCCCCCCAGTTTAGGTCTAGTAAGGCACACAACTATGAATTCTGGGAATTGTAGTCCTGAGTAGTACCGGTTGACGTCACCGGAAATTACCGAGCTGCAGGCTTGCCTTGGCTGCAAAGTTCTGCCTCCTTGCGAGTAACCTGTCTGGTTGGCCGTCGGAGCCCCCCTTCTATGTCAAGGGTCCCCCTTCAGGCCAGCCGTCCCTCGCTGCTTGCTCTGCCCTTCGGCTGGCTTCCTTCTCTCGCCGCCGTCTGTGCCGTTGAAATGCCGTCCTCCGCTGGTCCCGCTGCCTTGCCTTTGCTGCCGCAGGCACTGGTCTTGCCGCCTCGCCGCCGCTGCCTCCGGTCTCCGCTCAAGCTCAAGCTTCCTCTTCCTTCCTCCTCCACCAGGGAGCTGCACCGCCGCTCTTAATATGCAGAGTAGTTGTACCGCTTTGTCAAGAGGTATCCGGCAGAAAGGACAGAGAAAAAAAAGAGAAGTTAGTAAGCTCTTACCGTTTAATAGTCTGACTGTATTATTATTAACATTTATACAGCAAATTAGGGGGTAGTAAATTAATATGGAAGGGAAAAAAGGGGGGAAGGGTTTGGGGGGGGTAGTCGGTTGGGAGGTCAGAGCTGTATAGGACTCGCCTGAATTTCGCCTGCTGGGACGTCCAGAACCCCTTTGTTTGGAGTAGCGACGATCCTCCTCTCGTTGAGAGTTGAGATTCAGAAAAAAAAAATTCTGACTCAGGGCTAAAAGTATTTAGTTTTTAGCCACAGCACCGGTGATTTTCTCTCCCGCTCCTAAAGGTGCGGCCACTCCGCCATCTTGCCCAACCGGATGTTTTTCTCTTAAGTGCATTTTTGTGCACTGTGGTCACAATACAAATAGCCCCCCACATGCCTTGGAATTAAGTTCCCAGTAGGAGACTCCCAGACAATATCTGCCAAAAATCCCCTTGCAGGGCACATGGATTTTATAACATGTAAATCAGCCTTAAAGCAAGCCAGTTTCAGACACGTGCAATTTGAGAACAATAATACTGGCGCATTTGATAGATGCCTGATTCATGGGTTGGGGCCTAGTACATTGAGTAGTACTAGTAGTAATACTTTGTCTGGGAGTACTTACTGCGGCAGGAACAAACGGCAACTCTTCCCTGAACTGAGGGGAGCGTCGACTGGCCTCAGCGTTAAGGGGGAATTCCTGGAGAGCCAAGAAGAACAGGAGGCAAAGGCAGAGAGGAAGCCAAGCCCAGAGTCTCAGCAGAACATGGCATGGCAAGCAGCATCAGTGTGGGCAGCGACCCAGCTCCAGGCACAGCTAGGGTTGCCAACCTCCAGATACTAGCTGGAGATCTCCCGCTATTACAAGTGATCCCCAGCCAATAGAGAAAATGGCCGCTTTGGCAATTGGACTCTATGGCATTGAAGTCCCTCCCCTCCCCAAACCCCGCCCTCCTCAGTCTCTGCCCCCAAAACCTCCCGCCGCTGGCGAAGAGGGAATTGGCAAGCCTAGGCACAGCCAACCAGCATACTGTTGGTGGGGAATGTGGCTGGGGGAAAGGAAGAGTCAGGCAGGTGAGGTTGACTGAAGAGGGCTCTATAGAGCAGGGGTAGACTTCTGGGAGGATGGGCCAGGGCATGCTGGGAAAAGTGGCAGGTTGGGGAGAGATTCCTAGGCCAGAACTGGCCTAAAACTCCAGCTTTTAAAGACATGCGAGGGGGTGGAAGATAGGAGTTAAATCCTGCATCCAATGCCGTATTCATGACAGACGTGCGAATAGACATATAGCTGTGCTGTGAGATAATATTAGTCATTTTTTCCCTATCCAAAGTTATTTCTAAAATGTATTGTTTTCCTTGTGTGTTGACTTTGGAGGGTGATGTATTGAAGTGGACAGCAACAGATGGGATGGGATTAGGATATATTTTAAAAAGTGTTTGAGAATGTGGGAAGTGAGATTTGGAGTGCTCAAAAAGGTGTGACATTTAGGAGTACAGATAAGAGGATGTTTATTTCCTGATGGGGTGAGGATAACAAAAGGTTAACATCCTCTGTCATATGACAGATGTTAGTAATTTCTGATGTCACATCCTGCTTTTTTTTAAAAAACAACAACACTCCAAATAAAATGGAAAGTGTCACCTGAGAGTCCGTACTCATATTGCAAAGCATATTTAACCATGGCCCTTAAAAAGTAATTTTAAAATGAGACAGCTGGCATAATTATGTAGCAATATTTTAGTTTTAATTAAACAATATATTTGCTACATTAAATATTGTGCATTAGATACACAGGGTGCCTTTAGGGCTATCAAAGAGCCTAAACCCCCAGAAACTGGCATATAACGTGTCTTTGATTTATTGAAATTCTTATACTATACCAAGACATTTAAATGATTATCCATGTATTATTCAAATATAACAACCAGCAAGGCTGCTAGGAAGGCATCAATTTCTGCAAACTTTCTTTATTTCGCATTTACTACCACGTAGATTTTACTCATTCTTATTAAAAATAAATGGATGGGATTTTATACACATTTACACTTGTGAATTATATTGCTTTTCTTCAATGTTAAGTATGTGATGAATCATATCAGATGAAGTGGATGCACACACAGTTTATGCCAGCTGAGTGAATATAATAATATACACAGCTTGTAGAATCAAGTGATGGCATCTTAGTATCAGTGAGGTCACCGCTGACCTCTGCCAGTACTGGGACCAGAATCTGGCCACATCCTTAGTATGCAACTATGTAAACTGATGGATTGAGAGTTGATCCTCGCAACAGCACAACTGGAAGTCTGATTTGGGCAGTGTAAGGGAACTGAAGGAGCAACAGAGATAGATGCAGATTTTGTTAGGTTCATTGTTAGGTTCGCAGTTATCACTAGGAAGGATGTTATAGTCCACCTCAAGCAGCAGATATTGAATTATCTTCAAAGACTAGCAAGCTGTCACTTTTGACAACCATGTTGGTTCAACTTTTGGATTTTCTACACCAGGCACTAAAACATTGATATCTTCTAATGAGAATGGGCAAAGGTAACCTGACAGTTAGGTTCTTGTCCTGCTCAGAGATAGCCATTATAGGGGCTTGGCACACAACATGCTGCTTGGCTGTGTTGAATAGCCGTAAAACACACACACATACACAATTGTGTTTGTATCATTACATACTTCTTTGTGTTGTTTTCCTCCCCTCTGCCACTTCCAGTTGTTAAAAGGCACATTGTTAAAGGAAAAAAGTTTGACATTTTGAGGTGAGACTTACTACTAGGTGACTCGTTGTGCCTTATGGAAGTATCAGCTGTGACTGTCAATCTCTGTTGAGCTGTCTGGATCTGTATCAATTCGTGTGTGCTCATTCTCATACTGCCTCTTGGGAACTACAAGTTAGCCATCTGCATCTGCCAAAAGTTTTAAAAACTTTTACGCTAGTAAAAGAGATGGGTCTCGGAGCTTATCACAGTGTGCTGTTCCTGTCAGAGTTCCCCCAATGAGTTCTAAGAAGAAACGCAGTTGCATTTTCCTGATATAAATTAATCTTGAGCATTTTCACACCGCCTCACAACACATAAGTTACAAATGTACCATATTTACAAAGACAAGACTGGCGCAAGCAGCTATGATGCAGATGCAAAGCTGCAGTGTGGCATTCAAGCCAAATATTGAGGTATCCATGGAGCGTGCTTGACTCAGGTATAGATGAGTTCAATCAAGGAAAATTAAGTGTCTGAATATATTCCAGGGGAAACAAACTTTTCTTTGTTTGATGGCCCCAAAGAATTAGTCAGAAAACAAACACAAACCACAGGAGCCAAATCAGAGAATTGTATCAATTTATCATTTTTAACTGCTTTGGCCACACCAGAGCAAACAGATTTATTTCTAAACATTTGGTACATTAGGGACATTAGAACGTTCTTCCAAACAATGGACATTTCAGAAATTTGGGGAAACACTGCAGTTTTAAGGAGTGTACATTGCTATCTGTGAATTATGATGGGTTCCTACAACCCTGCAATATTGTAGAAACTTTGATAAAAATCTAATGCCTGATTTGCCCAAATGCCTTTGACTTTTTCCTGGAACACAAAAGATCCAAACTTGATTGAATCGAGGTCACCAACAAGAAATTAGAAGAGTGGGAATAACTATGAGTCACAAAGCAAAAGGGGGAGGGTGGGAGAATTCAACAACTAGCAAAATGTATTTTAAGTGACAGACTTAATGCAATGTTGATATAGGGAGGAACTACATGTTACTTGCGTATGCATATAACAAAAACCAGATGGCTGCTTTTCCCTGGGAAAGCAGCTTCGGAAGTGTGATGTGAGAAGAAGTGAGGGTGGAACACTCCAAATCCCACTCTTTAAGTTGTTTTCCCCTTGTCTTTAGTTACACACATTTGTGTTTCATGTACTTACCGTGCATTCCTGAGGGGGGAGCGAATCCCCTTAGGAGGTGGCATGACCTTGTCGCCAGCGTAAGTGCGTCTAATTACGGGACAAGATGCACTTACACTGGCGGTGAGGGCAGTTCTGTTGGTGCCCGAGTGCTGGGGAGTTGCGCCTCGCCCCTCTGCTAGCGCAATCTCCCCGTGGCACAGACCATGGTGGAGCCTTGAGGCACTGGCATGGGGGGGATTCCCAGGGCGGACCGCTGCCCTTTCAGCCCTGGCCGCCGTCATCCAGGCAGCCTTGCTGTTTTCAATGGGGCTTTTAGTCCCAGTGAAAACAAAGACTTTTAAAGGTTTTTTTCCGTCCTGGCGGCTTGTGGGAAACAGGTTAGGAGGAGGAGCAGCTGTGCCTCTTCTCTGCCATCCCCGCATGCCAGCAGCTCAGGAATGGGCTGTTAGGCCCTAAGTCAAGAGTAGGCTTAGCACTTGATGCTATATATGTCAAGGCATATCTATTCAAAACTTAATGGAAGGACAGATTCCTATTTCAGAGCTGCAGACGGGACCACAGGGCCCTACAGGGTGCTTTGCGGTCTCTGATGGTGGGTCACAGGGAAAGCTTATAGGAAACAGGAGGATTTCCTATTGCAGTTGAGTACTACCAACCAGCACTGCAACCATGGAAGAGGACTTTGCCGTCTCCATACGTTCTCATACACCTGACCAACCTTTAAGAAAAAGATGATGATGAAGAACAGTTGGTTTTTATATGCTGACTTCCTCTACCACTTAAGGGAGAATCAAACCGGTTTACAATCACCTTCCCTTCCCCACAACAGAGGTAGGTGGGGCTGAGAGAGTGTGACTAGCCCAAGGTCACCCAAGCTGGCTTCATGTGTGAAGTGGGGAAACAAATCCAGTTTCATTAAGAAAATGGAGATGGGGGAAGTGTGAGGGAGACCTTTATGGACCCCCCCTCTTTCCCATGAGTAACTGAATCCACAATTTTAGTTTGACTCACTACCATAACTAATTGGCATTTGAGTCTTTTTTCACTGGAAATAACCTTACTAGGCAACTGGTCTCATCTTCTGTGTGGGTCCGTGATTTGCTTATAGCAAGTCATAGCAATGGGAGGCAGACTGAACTTGTCCTTGCTGGATCAGAAGGGATTTGTTATGAATTGTATTCAGCCACAGTTTGAGGCAGTCTCCACTTCTCATTGTTGGTAGGACAGGGGCTCTGTTTGCTGCTGGGGGACAGAGAAAAAAACAGCCCTTCTCACACAGCTGCAGAAAACCATCTTTTCTGCTGCAGACTGGTTAAAATCTCTGTGAAGACTTGCACAGTTTCCCCGTATCCAACCCCAGTTTGCGACCCTCTGTGTAACTGTAATATCAGTAGCCCCACATAAATAGCATTTGGATGCCCAACAGACCACTGGATACATTCCTGTCTACATTATTAATAACTGCAAAATAAAAGCTGCCAAATTAATAACTGCAAAATAAAAGCTATGCTTGGCAGGCCAGAAAAGTTAAGAGCCCAAGGCATGGTAAGTACTCCAATGTCTTTATCAATGCCATTTCCCACTCCCATGCCATTTCCCACATCAGTGTGCAACAGGTTTAATATGACCCTTGCTGCTTCTCCCTTTTGAATTTCCACTCAAAGAAAGTTTTAAGCCTTACATCTTCTCTCCTCTGTAGTATCCTCACAACAGCCCTATGAGGTAGGTTAGGCTGAGAGTGTGTGACTGGTCCAAGGTCACCAGCAAGCTTTCATAGCGGAATGGAGATTTAAACCTAGATGCCAGTCTAACCCTTGAACCACTAACACTGGCTTAAACTCACAGCTGGGGCATCCATTTTTCTAATAATAATGCTTTGCAATTATATAACATGTTTCGTGTTTAAAATGCTCCACATATATGACCTTGTTGTAATCCTGGCAGAGGCTCTGTCAGGCAAGACCATATTGTTATCCTGATATTGCAGATGGAGGGCTGAGAGTCATTTTCATTCTCCATTGTATACATATGACTATTCCCCTGGATCACGGTTCTGTGTGTGCCATGACATCACCAGAGCCGTGTCCCTGGGAACTGAGGATCCAACTAGACCTGACAGCCAGCTTGGTGTAGTGGTTGAAGTGTCAAATTAGGATCTGGGAGCCCCAGGTTCGAATCCCTACTGTGCCACAGAAGCTTAACTGGAGACATTGGGCTAGTTGCACACTTTCAGCATAACTTACCTCACAGGGTTGTTGTGATGATAAAATGGAGGAGGGGAAAATGTCGCAAGCCACTTTGGATCCCCATTGGGGAGAAAGGCAGTGTACCAAATGAATGACATCAATAATGCACAATATGAATGGATTTTGTGAATGTTTCTAAAAGAACAAACAGGAGTTCTGGTAGACCAGTTCAAGTTAGGAAATGTGTGGTGTGTGTGTACTTTGGAAGTTTAAACTTTTTCCTCTTTGAGCCATGTCCCCAGTCCAAGTTAGGGTCTCCTGTGGCTACTTTTGCTACTGCGGGGGAAAAAAGCCCTGTAGAAGATCCATTCAAGGATCTCCTGACATTACATGTAGTGAACTCTGGTCACAGCAGACACAGTGACCCCATAGGTTTTCCAAGGCAAGAGACATTCAGAGGTGGTTTGCCATTGCTTGTCTTTATGTAGCACTCTGTCATCTCCCATTCAAGCACTAACCAGGGCTGACTCTGCTTAGCTTCCAAAATCAGATAAATTTTCTATCTTTTCCCTAACAATGCAATCATAATGTTCACATTTTTCAGTTCAATATATTTCTGTTGTCGCCTGGTGATGTATTATAGCTTGTACATACTTGATAATATTTGGTTGTGACTAAGGAAAATGGGGGGTGGAAACACCACCTTTCTCTAGGCACCAATGGATCTAACTGTACAACCAAAACTATAAAATTGTCTTGCACTTGCTGCTCACGTGATGGATGAAGGGAAATTCCTCCCAGATTCAGCCTGTTAGCAATAAAACAAGCAGATTATCTGCTGTCTTCCCCAGGCAATTATAACCCAGGACTACTGCAAATCACATTATTAGATTATTCCACAAGAAGCATTGCAGGTCCTGTTGGTAACAACAGATTGTAGCGAATTTACTCTAACCTGGAAGCAATTACCCCCACCCCACCCACACACCCAAACCCTACACGACAAATCCTCTTGCCTTCAATCCTAGTAGTACCTTTTTGCCATAGTGTGGTCATCTCCACCTTTCTATAACAAAAGCTGTTTTTTAAAGGGGCTAAATTAAAAAAAAAAAAAAACCACACGTGGAAATTTGCTCAAGGCCAAATAAACTGACAAATTGCTACACTTGAGGGAGCAAGACATCAGTTTCTACAGTAATTATTCCTGTCAGTTTGATGCTGCATGGAGTTTTTTGGGGGAAAGTCTGAAACTGAAAATGGGAATTTAAAAAGCTGATAGTATCATATCTGCTGAGGAAAGCAATTTGTTTTTGGGCATTGTCTTTTTAAAGCTTAGGCTGTTTTATGATCTGTGACAGTCCCTGGAAACCGTAGGCCTTGGGGGCCGTGGTCTCATTATGCCCTGGTGACATCAAGACTGGAGTGGTGTAACTTGCTTTACATGGGTCTTCCTTTGAAAATGGTTCGGAAACGGCAGCTGATGCAGAATGTGGCAGCTAGGGTGCTTCTTGACTGTGACAGTTGCGGAAACTGTTCCACCCTGTGCTACAGTATCTTTGAAGTCTCCCAGTCTGTTTCCAGAACTGATTCAAAGCACTGGCCCTGGCCTCCACAAAGCCTTGGAACTGGGTATTTACAGGGCTGCCTACATCCCCGGGACCCTGCCTATAACTTGAGATCTTCCAGAGTTGGCCTTCCCAAGGGCTGACTTTTGCAGGAGATAAGGCAAGTGGATGTGCAGAGAAGGCCTTTTCCATGGCTGTGGAGGGGCTGTGGCTCAGTGGTAGGGCATCTGCTTGGCATGCAGAAGGTCCCAGGTTCAATCCCCAGCATCTCCAGTTAAAGGGACTAGGCAGGTAGGTGATGTGAACGACCCCCACCTGAGACCTTGGAGAGCCACTGCTGGTCTGAGTAGACAATACTGACATTGATGGACCAAGGGTCTGATTCAGTAGAAGGCAGCTTCATGTGTTTACGGCTACTCCTGAGCTCTAAAACTCCTTCCTTCCAGAGACCAGAGAGCCTTTATAAGGTTGCCATCACAAAGTTGGGAAATTCCTGGGGGTTTTGGGGTTGAACCTGGGGAAGAACTTCCATGGGGGTATGCCATACAGTCCACCCTCTGAAGCAGCCCTTTTCTCCAGGGGAACTAACCTCTGTTGTTTGGTGATCAACTGGAATACTGGGAGAGCACCAGGCCCTGCCTGGAGGTTGGCAACCTTACCTTTGAGGGAGGCTAAATAAACCACTTCCCCAAAGCTATTTTGATCAGTTTCTTTTCAATTTTATCAATGGTGTTGCTTTTAAAAACTCATTTTTTATTACGGCTGCTACTAATGGTCCCAGGGTTTTGAGGCTAGATCTAAATGGGCGTGGGAGGTATTTTAATAACTGCTGTTTTATTTGTATTATTTTCATTTGTTATTTTTATTCATTCGGTTATCATAATATTCTTTTTGAAGCCAACCTGACTGCTTTTTTAAAGTGGAAAAACAGGATAAAATCTGATAAACAAAATAATTACTTAGAAGTGAGGTTTTTTAAAAAAGCCTTAAACTGAGGGTCACCACACTTTGTATTCCCAGCGATGTATTAAGAGTTTGAAAATGTTATAAAAAACATAGCTTTAAAAGGGTTTTTGGATACCACGGCATATAAATGGTTGGAAGACGTCTTCACAGCTAAAGGGGCCAAACAAAGTGCAAACAGTATTTTTTATAAGTTTCAAACTCTTAATACATCGGTGGGAATACATAGAAAGTGTGAACAGTATTTTGTATATTGAACAGTCAGCTTCCAATCCATTCAGAGAAAAACCTCATTTCTATCCTGCCCACTATCCCATCCGAATGGCTATTTGTGAAAATCACTTTGTAAAGTGTCGCAGCTAGAATATTGCTCATAGACTAATAAGCGCAGGGTTTGAATGCCTACTCAGCCCTGAAGATCACTGCCTAATGTATGTTTCAGATCATTGCAAACCTAAATTGGCCTAAACCCCCCTGCACCACCCTGAAGTTCTTGCAGCAAAGACAATATGGATATGTGCCAGTTGAAATAATGATAATTTGCAGTTTGTGTCATTTGCAATTAACAGCCCTCTTAAAGAATCACCCACCCCATCTTTCTTCAGCAAATTATTACTTGCATGACACAGAAAATATTGTCGAAGGCTTTCACGGTCAGAGTTCATTGGTTCTTGTAGGTTATCCGGGCTGTGACCGTGGTCTTGGTATTTCTTTCCTGACGTTTTGCCAGCAGCTGTGGCAGGCATCTTCAGAGGAGTAACACTGAAGGACAGTGTCTCTCAGTGTCAAGTGTGTAGGAAGAGTAATATATACTCAGAAAGGGGTTGGGTTGAGCTGAATCATTGTCCTGCAAAAAGTAACAAAGGTAATGTGCTAATCATTGTCCTGTAGGTATCAAGATAATGTGCTACAGGACAATGATTAGCACATTACCTTGGATACTTTTTGCAGGACAATAACTCAGCTCAAACCCAACCCCTTTCTGACTATATATTACTCTTCCTACACACTTGACACTGAGAGACACTGTCCTTCAGTGTTACTCCTCTGAAGATGCCTGCCACAGCTGCTGGCGAAACGTCAGGAAAGAAAATACCAAGGCCACGGTCACACAGCCCGGATAACTCACAAGAGCCACAGAAAAATATTGTTTCAGAATTGTTAGGGCTTCGCCTTTCTAATCTGAACGGCAGAAATGCAACAGAGGCACCATTTCCCTGCATGGCGATTCAGCGCTGGAGAAAGCTCCACCGGTTAAACCCCAGCCTGTCGCATGGCTGAGAGAGGCGCACGTGTTCTGCCAGGAAAAGGGAGGCGAACTGTTAAAGAAATCACCGGGCCCCCCTGTTTTCTGTCCTTTTATTAACGGCCGCTCGCTTGAACATCACCCTCCGAGAAGGAAAAGCCAGAGCCCCTTACAGGCTGCCCTGGCGGCAGCGGTTCTGCCCGCTCCCCAAGGAAGCCAAGCCAAGCCTGACCGCCGCCCGCCCCTTTGAAGACTATGAATGGGAGCCGCCGTGACGTCTCCGGGCGGCTCTGCTGAGAAGGACCCAATGAGCTCACCGCCTTCCCGAAGCTCCGCCCCCCAGCCCAGCCTCGGTGGCTCACGGGGGTTGAGACGTCAGCTTGACATGGCAGCCTCCAGGAAGTGTTGAAGTGGAAGGGGGGGGGAGGGGGCAAGAGGATCAGGTGAGCAACTGAAAGGCTTCTCGTGTGAATGGCGGTTTTTGGACGCGCCGGGTTGCGTGCACGTGTGAGTCCGTTGGGAGAGGCATAGTGGAGGGCCTTGGCTTTCCTGGGAGGAGGAGGAGGAGGAGGAGAACGCAGTGCTGGGGTGCTAAACTGAACAATGGCAGCTAGACGTGTTTACTGGAAGGTTTATAAACGAAGCCCATTCATACCAGCTGGGCGGAAGGATCTAGGTTTCCAGGGTTTTTAAAAGACTAAGCCTTGTAGTGGTTGAGGATGAGGGGCCGTGGCTCAGTGGTCGAGCATCTGCTTGGCATGCAGAAGGCCCCAGGTTCAATCCCCAGCATCTCTAGTGAAAGGGACTAGGCAAGGAGCTGATGGGAACGACCCCTGCCTGAGACCCTGGAGAGCCATGGGAAGGGGCCGTGGCTCAGTGGTCGAGCATCTGCTTGGCATGCAGAAGGTCCCAGGTTCAACCCCCAGCATCTCCAGTTAAAGCAGTGGTTCCCAACCTTTTTTTGACCAGGGACCACTAGGACTTTTTTGTTCGGTGCAGGGACCCCAAGGTCCAATATGAAAATTCAGAGAATTTGAAAATAAACTTTAATCATAACTGTTAGTTAAACATTAAACTTAGAATAATATTTGAATATATATATATTATAATAGAGAACTTTTAATTGAAAATATTAATTTATTATGGGTTTATAACTTTGTTTCGCAGACCTTAGTTTAGTTCTCGCGGACCCCCGGTTGGGAACCAGTGAGTTAAAGGGACCAGGCAAGTAGGTGATGGGAAAGACCTCTGCCTGAGACCCTGGAGAGCCGCTGCCGGTCTGAGCAGACAATGCCGACTCTGATGGACCGAGGGTCCGATTCAGTATAAAGCAGCTTCATGTGTTCATGTGATGCAAATCGGTGGCAGGGTTTTAGCTCTTAAGGAGAGAGCTTGTCTGAGTGACTGGGTGTGTGCATGTAGGTAAGATTCCTGAATGGTGTGCAGCTGTCTGATTCTGTCCATGTTAATTCAGAAGTGCACTGAGTGTTGGAACTATGGGAGGGGGTGCTGTAAGCATCTGCTGTCTTTTGTTGTGTCACTTTTGATTTAAAAAAAAATGCGTAGCAGCATCTCTTAAAATTGACGATAATAATCGTTCTTTAAATGCGCGGTTACATCTTACTAATCAAAGCAAAGCCGCTTTTAAAATATTACAAGCCTAGAGCAAAAGAGACACTTTATTTTATTGGACCAGCTAGTCATTAATTATGGGATGTGAAGCTGTTGGGTCAACATGACTCATTCAGGCTTAGGTATTTCAGATAATTTTTATAAAAGTTTTATGCCCTGGTAATGAAGTTAACTTTTTATGGCAAAGGAACATGAAAAGTGCAACAAACTATTAAAAGCCTGGGTCCTAGCAGCTGCATATAACAATCATTGAGCACCCTAGAAATATCCATGAAACTGACCTGAGACCAGAAGCAGACCATAAACAGCTAAAAATATAAAAGTCCTTAGGTAAATGACTGTGTTAAAAGAAATGTTTTGACCTGGTGCCCGAAAGAATATGGTAGGTGCCAGGCAGGGGTAGGGCATTACAAAGTGAGGTGCCACCACTGAAAATGTGCTGTCTCTACTTGCCACCAGCCTTACATCTGGGGGAGGGGGGCACAGACCGCACAGTTTGCGAGGCAGATCTTAACTGACTGGCTGGACAGTGTGGGAGGAGACGGTCCTTCAAGTATCCCATTTTCATTTATTTGCTTTATTTACTACATTTACCTTTGTCCCCAATGGGAACCAAAAGTGGCTTGCAGCATTTTCCCCTTCTCCATTTTATCCTCTTGATGACCATGTGAGGTAGGTCAGGCCAAGAGTGTGTGACTGGCCCAAGGTCACCCAGCAAGCTTCCATGGCAGGGTGGGGATTCGAAACTGGGTCTCCCACATCCTAGTCCAACAACTACTGCACCATACTGGTTTTCCAACTTCTCCATTCCTGGAATTTGCTAAATCTTCACAAGCTGTTCATCCACAGATGGTTATTTGGCTTGCCCCACTGAATGCAATGTGAATTTTTGGCTGCTGTGAGTAAGTGCCAGACTGATTCAAGCTGAGCTTTGCTCACAGAACTCTGAAGGTAGCCAAGAAGGGCAATTGTTAGATCATAAGTTAAAGAGTATCTGTTCATTAGTCTCATTTTTTTTTTAAACTTCTTAAATTTACTGCAGTGCCACTATATGTGCATAAAATATGCTGCTGGCTGTAAACATCTCAGAGGGTGTCATTTTGAGTATTATAAAGTGAGTCTGGTAATTAATTCTTTTTCTAGCTACCAGTTTAAAGTAAATAATTAGGATCCTTGTAGTTTTATATTTATAACATATCTAGTTTATCGGAAATTTGAAGGCCAGGTTTGAGAGATTAATTTAACTTCATAACAACCCTTGTGATGCACGATTGGCTTATTAAGAGCGCTGCGTCCTTGGGCTGCATGGCTTAATATCAGTTTGAACGCAGGTTTTCTAGTCCAAGTCCAACCTTCAACCCTCTGTGTCATAATTGTTTCTGATCTGCTGTCGTGAACTGGAACAATCCTATCATGGCACCAATCTTTATTTTGTGCTTTGTTATTATGGGAAGAGAGAGGTTATTGTGGCCAAAGTCTCTTTTGAAGTTTTGCCCTTTGCTTTGTCAGGCACTGCGGAGTTAATCAAGAACGAGCGCTGAGCTGGATGGTATTTGTGCTGTCAACGGCTGGAAAACCAAGGGTTTGAAGAGAAGACCAAGGAGGGCAGGTATAGTTCATGGTTCTGGAGGCACAAACTGAATTCTGTCTTTTTATTTCTGATGAGAAAATTGGTTTAATTTTGGTTTCAAAGACCAAAGGGGCAAATGAAAGCGGGAGAGTTATGAAACCTACTGCCTTGTTATAATTAGTGCTGCTGGAGTGACCAAGATAATCTCTCCCCTTGGAGAATCTGGTGGAATTAGCTTTAATGACCACTCAGGGAAAATGGAAGGGAGGGAAAGTGTTGCTCTTTTGTAGTACTGTGCTGAAGGCCAAAGAGACACCATCTGACGTTCATGCTGGACATCTCTAGCCAGCTGTAGGTGGAGTCACTGAATAGGCCTCTGAAGGAAGAGATGGCACAGAAAGTAGGTTAATTTAACTAACAAGCAATGGGGGAACATAGTGACAACTATGTGTGGATGCATGTCATTTATCCTTGCCTGTTTCTTTCTGGAATGAGTTTCTGAAAGTAAAAGTTGCTTTAAAACCCAGCAAAAATAGATGCCTTGAGCAAAAATTAGTGTGTTAAGTAGTTACTGAAACACATCCATTATTTGCTCATCAATATATTTTATTCAAATCCTTCCAGAGATTCCTGTCTTGGGTTGCGGTTTTGGAAATACAAAAATATCCTTAGAGCCTTAATTTTCCCCCTCTAACCCTTAGCAGTCAGATCCCTGAGTCCTGTTTTTGTCTTTGTAGCACAAACACATTTATTGACAAAGTACTGTGATCTTAATACGGTTTGGTTAGTATGTCGGGCACACTATATTAAATATTGGGCTTTGGCTGCCGGAGGCAGTTTCCCCTTCATTAGCAAATCAATAGCTGGGGAAGACACTGGACTAGAGTCTGGAAGTCAAGTCCATCAGCTGTTGAGTGTCAGGCACATTTGCTTCATAAAGCATAGCTGAATGTTCAGAGCAAATAATGGATACATTTCAGTAAGGCTTACAGCAAAACTAGAAAACACTTTATAACTATACATGTTATGCATTTATCATATTCCAAAAGGGCTTCAATTTATTGAGAGGGTTTTTTTACAAGCACAGTTTCTTCCATCTCAGTATTTTTAAAAAAGATTTTTATTTCGTTTTAGTAAGAATTCAAACACAAATAGAATACATTAAAAAGTACAAAAGCAATACCATACAATACAAACATAAAAATTAAATAATAGTAGAAAAAACAAGTTCTGAGTGAACATATAAAATTTTGATAGTGTTACAATATTTTCCACTTTGTAGCCAGCACCACTCTTGCTGCCGAGGTCACATATCTGAACAACTCTTCCAAAGATTTCCCAGTAACAGTTGGTACTATTCCTAGCAACATATTTTTAGGATCCATTGCAAAATTTCTGTATAAACTTTGCTGCAGAATTTTTTAACCTTCTTGCATGACCACCATGCGTGAAAAAAAGTTCCATGTATCTCCCTATATTTCCAACAGTGTCTGCTCATGTTCATTTTCTGTATCTCCTTTGGTGTGATGTACCACTGAAAAAACATTTTATACCAATTTTCTCTTAGGTGTGGCTTGCTGTGAATTTAATTACTGTAGTCCATAACTTCCCCCACTGTTGCATTGAGATCTCCTTACCAAAGTTCTGCATCCATTTCACCATGCATGGCTTGACTTGTTCAGACTCAGTATCATATTTAAGTAGCAATTTGTAGATTCTGCCTAACAGATTATCATTATGTTTCATAATCATGTTTTCAAATTTTGTTGTTTCTCTCATTTTGCCAGTTGTCAAACAGTCTTTTCTTAATCTTGAGACCAGTTGGCAATATGTAAACCATTTTATATTTTATTCTCCTCTTTGATCATCTGCCACCATCTCAGTATTATGGTGAAAAGCTGTACAGGCGAAGTTTCGTACTTCAAGTCCTTTTTGGAATATACCAGATGGTATGTTCCCAATTAGAAGAAAGATCTCTTAGCTTCTGTGCTGAACAAATGACCTGGTGCCAGTTTTATCAAAGCAAAGTGCAGCATGAGGTTGTTTATTGCACATACTAGGCTTTTTTCCTGTCCTTTCAAATGTTAATTGATATACTTGAATGTACATCCACTATTCAATTCTGAATGTCAAATTAATTGGGCCGAGGAGACCATGGGTTGATCTAAGGACGTGTCTGCATGGTTTTTTACACTGGTTATTCCATTCAGTTATTTCAGTGCTGCAGTGGGTTAGTTTGACCTCCAAGGCAAAGGAATCCTTTTGGGATGCTCAGTTGGAGTCAAAGCCTAAGTTACAGTTGTAGAAGAATTATTTAAGAACACTGACCAAGTTGGTTGTAATATACATCCTTATGAAAAACAGCAATGTCTCTTTATCATGCCACTGTTTCCCATGGGGTTCACACCAGAAAGGGTTACTTCAGAAGGAATGAACCTTTTCAGGTAACTTGGGTTTTTGTGTGTGTGCATAGAAGGAATAACAGAACTTCATTGTACTCATCTTTTATTTCTTTATAAGCTTGCTAAGGCTGCAATTCCTAAACGGGGTGCTAAAAACACTTTTGGAAGTCAGTGTAGCAAAAGAGGCCAAGAAGGGATGGGACAGAACAAAGGATCTGCAGTTGTGGAGTTACGGTGTGGGAAACAGAACACATGGTGATAGGAAGGAAAGAGCAGGTATCTTCCAGATAGGGGTCACCAGATAGGCCCACAGATAGATATTCTGGTGATGAGCACTGTGAGAAAAATGTTTGGGTACTGCTGCTTTAGAGCACATCCTGAATGTGTATATCACTCAGTGCTGGTGGACTTTTTTTGCTGCAGGGTATTCTAAATACGCAGCAAGAGGTGAATTTGGAGACTGCTAGTTTCTTTATCCACCCCACTAGTTAAAAACAATGGCCCTAAGAACTTTTAATGTTCAAAATGGCTTTTTAATATATCTCAAACATTATTATATTCCAGAAATCATCTTCTGCTAACCTTCTCCAGCAAAGCATTTAATCAAGGAGAATAAATTGCAAGTTTCAGAAGCTCAATTTTCATTTAATAGACATGCCTATTAGAGATGTAAAAATTGGTTTTTGTAGGTTATCCGGGCTGTGTAACCGTGGTCTTGGTATTTTCTTTCCTGACTTTTCACCAGCAGCTGTGGCAGGCATCTTCAGAGGAGTAACACTGAAGGACAGTGTCCTTCAGTGTTACTCCTCTGAAGATGCCTGCCACAGCTGCTGGCGAAACGTCAGGAAAGAAAATACCAAGACCATGGTTACACAGCCCGGATAACCTACAAGAACCAATGAACTCTGACCGTGAAAGCCTTCGACAGAGATGTAAAAATTTTGGAAATTTGAACCCATGGAACCCCCCTCCCTTTTTGGGGAGAAAGAAGGAAATTTGGGGAAATATATGCATACTTACTATCAAACCTGAACTTATTTTACTGATTAAACAGAATAAAATGCATCATTTATAACTAATTAGGATATAAAATTGTACTATTTGGTTGTATCTATGGAATTTAAAAGTATAAATGGTTTCATTTTCTCTAAGAAAAATTGCAAACGTACCCAGTACTTGAGAAAAAGTTTCAAACTGTTGCACTCTATGCTACCATAGTATACACATCTTTAATGTTTGCCATCTGAGATGTAGGAAGAAATAAAAGCTGAAAGAAAAATTATGTTGTAAACGAAAGTATATTATTTGGGCAGAAAATGTCTACAGTATACATCAGAATTAACATTATCTAACACTGTAGCTTGTCTTACATAAACATTTTCATACTACACATTTTGAATAAACCCTTGTCTTTCATTTTGCTCATTCCAAAAAGAAAACAACCATAGGCATTGTTTTTAGTTTTCTACTGGATTTCCAAGTTTTTGCACTAGAAAAATTGAAAAAGTTCAGTTATTTTAATGCTATACATTCTCTGTGTGAAAAACCTTGACATAAGGGCTTGACAAATCCCAGGTGCCAGGTTGCCATACTGCCTAGAAATTTCATTGTGGCAGTTAGAATTTTCAGCAAACATTTTATCATAGCATCACTTCCTCCAGTCTATCATCCATCCCCTGACAAACAATTCAAAATTTTGAATGCAAGGTCTGTAAGTGTTTATCTTGGAAGGAGAATGTATGCCTAGCAGAATCCAGTCGAAATTGAAGCGCACTAGGATATGGAATATGCTTAGAGAAGCAGATGTTTCAAGCAATTTCACATACAAAGAACTTTAGATTTCCTGTTGGAATTTGAAATAATTTGGGTGCAAAATTCACAGGACTGTAGCTGAGTTTTTTTCCCCCCTCTAGGAACATGGCTCCAAAGATTACTACAGAACTGCTTAGACAGCTGCGGCAGGCAATGAAAAATTCCAAATATGTTCCAGAGCCAATCCAAGCCTACGTTGTGCCCTCAGGAGATGCACATCAGGTATGGGATTTGGTAGAATTGTCTTCTGCTAACGGGAATTTCTTAGAGAAAGATCCAAGTGTTAAGGTTCTCTAACCACTGGTGTTTCATTTGTAGAAATGGTTATCATGCTTTGAGTATTACATGAAAGCATGCCAAAACAACTGCTTACAACCTAAGAATGTTTTTCTGTAATAATGATCTAAGGAGATATGACGAGATAGCAGCTTCCTGAGCTTTTGGTCCTACATGAGAAGCACCTTAAATGGCTGGTGATTTTATGTGTGAACTAACCATAGTACTTGTACCATGTCGACAAGTTACCTGGTACAGATTCTAAACAGGGCCTAATTACAGGTTTTCCTATCTGTCCTTCCCAGGTTGTCCCCAAGGACTTTTAAGTCAGGGGTGTAAATTATGAGGTCCTTTCTGGGAACCCAATTCCCAAGCATGCTGGGCCTGATTTGGATCAGGACTGTCGTGTGTGGAGAGAAAGGGCTTTAGCTTTACCCCGGCTCCATTTTCCTGGTCTGTAATAGCCCAGAGGGAGGTGCTGTTTGTCTGCTGGGGAAACCTATGTGGACCTCATTAGAACATATGCATTCTAAAACTGGGCTGTATCAGATCAGGCCAGGAAAGTGATGTGGGGGAAGGCTTAAGCCACTTCTCCCCATGCAACATGCTTCTGATTAGATTTGGGCCCTTGCCTGCTTGGGAAACGAGTTCCCAGTGGAGAACACATAGCTGATGAGAATAACGTAAGATGCTTTGGGTCTCCATTGTGGAGCAAAGCAGGGTATAAATTAGATAAATAAACTATAAATACAGCTGATTGGGGGCAATAAAAGGAGAGTAGGTGGGAAGGAGAAGAAGAACCAGGTGGGGATGTAGGGGCAGCCAGGAGAAGGAAAAGAGGAAATAGTGTGAGGAGGGGGATGCAGGGGAAAGTGAGGTGTCCCCCACAAGTTTTTGCGGGTTTTCTGCTGCACAGCTCGGCCTAGCTTGGCAGCCGGTGCCACATAACTGGGCCCTACCCAGACTGGCGGCTGGAACCATGTACAGTTTTTTCCATGAAGAGGCTGTGAGGGAGAGGGAAGGAAGGAATGCTAAAGGCCGGGGGTGGGGGTGGGTGGGCAGATGAAGGTTGGTTGGTGGGTGGGAAGGAGAGAAGGAAGCTGAAAAGGGGAGCTATAGGAGCTTTTAGGGAAGGGAAAGAGAAAATAGTAGGGCATGAGAAGATGTGACCCCCCCCCCCCGCACAGACACATACAACTTTTTGCGGGTCTGCCACTTGTAAGACTATAAATAGAGAATGTAAGGGGGCATATTATGTTTCTCATGTAAATTTGGGAACTGGGCTAGTAATGACATGTGCGAGTGACCATTTTGGTCCCCCCCCCCATTTCCTGTGATAATTGTGAAAGGTATCCCATATGGCAAATGAAGCTCCCCAAAGCCAGGGAAACAGCCATGGTGGTGCAGTGAATAGTGAACTACCAGCAGAAGCAATCAGAGGGAATGCAGTCTTGCTGCTCTAATGTTGCTAAGTAGCTGATATTCTTGGCATTGTCATCTCTGCAATGTAGTATGCCGAGTAGAGCATTAGAATCATAAAGTTGGAAGGGGCCCTACAGGCCATCTAGTCCAACCCCCTGCTCAAAGCAGGATCAGCCTAGAGAACCCCTGGCAAGTGTTTGTCCAGCCTCTGCTTAAAGACTGCCAGTGAGGGGGGGAGCTCACCACCTCCCTAAGTAGGTGATTCCACTGTCAAACTACTCTTACTGTAAATCCCCTCCCCCCAATATCCAGCCGGTACCTTTCCGCCCACAATTTAAACCCATAGTCCTATCCTCTGCTGCCGACAGGAACAGCTCCCTGCCCTCCTCTAAGTGACAGCCCTTTAGATACTTAAAGAGATCGATCATGTCCCCCCTCAACCTCCTCTTCTCCAGACTAAACATTCCCAACTCCTTCAGCATCTCCTCATAGTGCTTGGTCTCCAGCCCCCGATCATCCTCATCGCTTTCCTCTGCACCCATTGTGCCAGGGCCACAAGTCCTTTTCTTGTACTGTAGGCAAACCCTGCGGATTTATCCTGCTCTCACTTCCTGTAGG
The DNA here is from genome assembly GCF_029931775.1 of Euleptes europaea. Lineage (NCBI taxonomy): Eukaryota > Metazoa > Chordata > Lepidosauria > Squamata > Sphaerodactylidae > Euleptes > Euleptes europaea. The sequence continues at coordinate 59,160,274 of NC_079316.1, read as the reverse complement.
TGAGAGGTTCTTCTGCAGCGGGTGCATGTTCTTCTCTTCCTGCCTGTGGCTGCTTCTCTGTTGCTCTGGTTACACCTGCTAGACTTCTAACACGTTCCTGTGAATTTAGAAATATGACCAGCAGGATTCTTTGTGTCTGGCTGGGGAATGCAGCAATGAAGACATGCTTGTGTTGTGCTTTCTTGTTGGGCGGGTTTATCAGGTTTATTCTGGGCAGAGAGCTGAATGGATGCAAACGATGAATATGGCTTAGTGGATTTGTTATCTACTGTAACTTCAGTAAAACAGTGTCCCTTATTTATGTGTTTCGGCCACTCTTACTTTTGTAGGTTACAAACTTTTGTTAGCAAGGAGTCAGACCATCTGATTTTCCTATCAATGACAATTGCAGTGGCTTCAGGCAGGAGTTTGCTGGAACTAGCGTTTTATGCATGTCTGATTTTTATTTTTTAAAGCTGCACCAGATTAGGCGATCAAAACATCTGATGCAAAGTAGGCAAATTTGCATAAGGTTGAATAACTTAAAGAAGGGAGGGGAGGGATCTGAAAATGATTTTCTTTGCCAAAGTTCTGCTTTCTGCATTGGAAGTTACATTGCCCCAGAGCTAACCTGGGTTAATGCTAAGCAGAAGTCCCATCTTAATCAAAGTTTAAAAAGTTTTTCAGACTACAGAGATCAGTTCCCCTGGAGAAAATAGCAGTTTTGGAAGGTGGGCTCCGTGGCATCACAACCTTGCCCAACTCTGCCCTCAAATCTGCAGGAATGTACCAAGCCAGAGTTGGCAAGCCCAATCCTTGGGCATCTTGAAACACCATGCGTGTCCAAAAGGACTTCCCAAATGCTCCAGTTCGGGTAGTGGACACAATGGTGATAAAAAAGTGATGGGACAGGTTGTGAGAAGCATGGGGGTGGAGGCTGCTGCACCCGCAAAATCTGCTTCCTGGGATCACTGCCTCATTATAGAGCCAGCTTTGGAATGCAGACTCTGTGAATGTGATGCCTACAAGATGAAGTTTTCCCTCATTAGATTATGGTATGGAGTGTTTGCGCTAATGAACGTTCTAGTGTTGGATGTATAGAGTAAGTTTATGTCCAGTATCATCTTTTAACTGTGGTTGAAATTCTTAACAGGCAGCCTTTAGGGGGAGGTAGGTTTTCAAGCATTTCTTGTGAAATCTATCTTTAGTTAACCGAGGCATTTACACATTTAAAGCACCCCCAGATTTCAGTTTCAGAGATCAGAAGATAACTGGGGAGTTCCTTCTGCTCGTGCTGCTACATCAAAGGCCAGATTTGTTTTGCTGGCCAGTTATGCAGCTAAGAGTGAAATAAACATGAGCACTCTCCGAGAAATGTCTGGGGAAAGGAACGGTCAGTTTACAATAAACAACCATTAAAACTAGTTTAATCACAGGAGTTTCAAAGTCTCAGTGGAAGAACAGTTTTCTTAAGATCCTACGGAATTGTAATAGTCAAGATTTTTTAAACGAGTCCTCTATTCCTCTGAAAGAATGCGCAGTAGGGCAGCAAAATAAATCTCTGTATTTATTCCGGCACCTCTGGTGCCACTTTGCAGTAAATAATCAGCTTCCCTTCCCCCCCCCTTTTGTTTTGTGTTCCAGAGTGAGTACATTGCGCCTTGTGACTGCCGAAGAGAGTTCATCTGTGGGTTTGATGGCTCAGCAGGTACGTTCTCAGAACTGTGTTTGACACATCTAATTTGGCAGTTCTTGAGCTCTGAGTGCCAAGCTCCTCCTCAGATGATCAGAGCCCTCCGTATGAACTTTTCAGATTCCCACACCAGCGACGGAGATGGGTTCAACTGCTACGTGCACTTTCCCCCCCTTCTTCTCCCTTCCCCACATCCTGTCTGGATATGGTTGCTTAACACATTTGTTTGACTACATGGAGATTATCTCAGCAGAGCAAGAAAATTGTGCAGGGCTGCTCAGAAAGTGCAACTGAGAGTTAAAACAGATGAGGAGAAACCCAGTGGGGATCTCTGCTGCTGCTGAGCTGTAACATTTCAGAACGCAGATAGGGATAGAATGTTGGCCCGCTCCCAACAGAAAATGGTCCCTGTGCATGAAAATAACTGATGAGGAGGGAGGCATTCAGGGTTTTGATTCCCTGTCTCCTGTCTGAAATGGTGTAGCCCATCCATAGATACAGCACAGGAAGCATCTGCACGCCTTTTAAAAACCATCACTAATTCCGTTGTTTCGTAGGAAAAGAAACTCTTGTGATGCATTTCACAACTGTGTACACTCATACTTTCCCTCTCTTGATATATAAAGGTAAAATCTATGGCACAACCTCGGAACTGAATTTCCACTTGCCTTCTGCATTTCCCACAAAACTCTCTTGCCAACATGTACGCTCAAACTCTACTTTCGATAAATCTAATCAAACAAATATTTTGCTTTGTGGCGGCACCACATCAGCATGTATCTTGAAACAATTTGGCTCAAAACTACACTCATGTGCAAGCCAAACCCTACCCCATTTAGTCCTGTTCTTAATTGGTTGGACTCCCCCACCCCCACACATTGTTTTCACTAATAAGGTACAGTTTCAGCTTGGAGTCTACAGTTCTTACAGTTACGAATGAAATAATGTAGAGCATTAAAAAAAAAAATCTCCTGGGACATATATCCATCCCTCTCCTTGTGTTTTTATTTACTGGGGAGGGGGAAGTTATCAATCCCAGTTAACTGGTCGCTGCTGAATGTAACTTTTCGAGGGGGTAAAGCTGTTGAAGTCCCCCGCAGGCAGGCTGAGTCATGGGCTTGACGCATTTGATAATATCTGTTCTGCATTTGCACGTATGCTGGCACTGCTGATACATTTTTTAGGGTGGCTTGCGTGTTGTTTTCTCAGTTTACTTTTGGAGAGCTGTTCAGCTTTGCAGTTTGCATGCCGGAAGAAGGGGAAAAGGGAGGGATTTTAGCATTTGCTCCAGCTGGAATGATGACGCAAGGTCACTGGAGTAATAAGTGTTCCCTGAAGGCTGACCCCCAAATGACCTTCCAGTGAAGTAAAAATCCTGTTAACCATTTTCTTAAAATACTTGCAGTTTGCCTTTCGTGCTGCTTCCCTGGGGCCAAGGGAAGCAATATGCCATCCAGCAGATTGGGGATTTGTGGTAAAATAATGTTGGTTAGCCACATTCACATCTTTTTTTAAAAGATTATTTTTTGGGTCTTAGATCACTGGGCTTTGAAATGGAGGTAATGGGCAAAGCCCTTGTTTCCTCTTGCATAGGGACAGACTATCATGGTGCTAAATGCATGAAACGGCAAACAATAGATCGGGATTTCAAACTGTGCCACTGATTCACATTCAAACCTTTATCTGCTTTGTGGAGTTCTGTCTGTCTCTCACCACAAAGCGAGAATAAAAGGTGAAGGTCCCCTGTGCAAGCCCTGTGCATTCCTGACCCATGGGGTGATGTCACATCCCAACGTTTACTAGGCAGACTTTGTTTGCGGGGTGGTTTGCCACTGCCTTCCCCAGTCATCTTCCCTTTACCCCCAGCAAGCTGGGTACTCATTTTACCGACCTCGGAAGGATGGAAGGCGGAGTTAACCTTGAGCCAGCTACCTGAAACCAACTTCTGTCAGGATTGAACTCAGGTCGTGAGCAGAGCTTGGACTGCAGTACTGCAGCTTACCACTCTGAGCCACGGGGCAGAAGCATGTGAATAAGCAAGCTACTACATAATGGTATAAGAACCCTGATTGTGTATAGTACCTTTCTATAGTACTGTGCAGCATTCCCCCAATACTCATTATCAGCAATATGCTGAACTTATTTAACTTAAAAGTAGACATTCTAGCTGTGTAAGATGAGTATTTTAGTTGAATTTTTATTTATTTGCTTCATTTATACCCCTATTTACCCTCCCAGTGGGGACCCAAAGGAGCCTATATCATTCTCCTCTCCTCTGTTTTATCTTCACAACCTTGTGAGGTGGATTAGGCTGCACTGAAACTATATGACTGGCCCAAGGTCACCCAGCGAGCTTCCATGGCAGAGTGGGGCTTTGAAGTTGGGTCTCCCAAATCTTATTCTGGTACTTTAACCACTATACCATGCTGGTGTACAAAAATGTTCATTCGCCATTTACGTGGATGTTGCAAGTATCTTGCATGCATGGGTCCAAGAGGTTTGGTTATCATCTCTATCCCTGTACTTGTTCAGCCTGTATAACTCCTGGTACATTAATTAGCACAGGGGTGTTGCAAGAGCTAGTCTGGAACCTGGAGCCAGGGGACAAGGATATGCAGGATGATTGGCATCCACAGAAACAGTAATTAATTCTAGTAATTCATTAAATCAGTTGCCCCCAGCTTTCTTTTAACTCATTTGCTCGCAACGTACAATCAATCAATAAAATCGATTTTAAACCAGAACGAAAGAACGAAAACATCAGTGTTTACAAAAAGGATACTAAACCAGTCTAGAATCGTTTGCTGTCAACACTGCATCACTCCCTTTATGAATAAAGAGCTTCTTCAAAAAGAAAGGGCTTACAGTCTTTGCGACACCCTAGATAGCGAGGTTGCCTTTCTAATGTCTGGTGGGGGGAAAGCGCCTGTCAATTTGCAGCCGCCTTATGGTGACTCTACAGTTTTTAAGGCAAGAGACTATCAGAGGTGGTTTGCCATTGCCTGCTTCTGCACTGTAACCTGTAGACTTCCTTGGTGGCCTCCCATCCAAGTATTAACGAGGGCTGACCCTACTTAGCTTTTGCGATCCAATGAGATCGGGCTAGCCCGGGCCATGCAGGTCAGGGCACCTTATGTCTATGGGACATAAATTCTGCAAAACTGGTTGCAAGCACCAAAAAAGCCCTTTCCCCCACAGTTGTGGTTTTGATCTGCCAGCAGGAGGTGACTGCTAACGTTGAGTTGCTCTTAAGAGGCGTCAGGAGAGCGGCAGTCCTTCTGATATGTGGCCTGTAGTCTGTCTATTCATAGCCCAGTCCTGTAAGCTAGGAATAGAGACTAGGAAGAAGAAGAGTTGGTTTTTATATGCCGACTTTCTCTACCACTTAAGGAAGAATCAAACCGGCTTACAATCACCTTCCCTTCCCCACAACAGATACCCTGTGAGGTAGGTGAGGCTGAGAGAGTGTGACTAGCCCAAAGTCACCCAGCTGGCTTCATGTGGAGGAGTGGGGAAATAAATCCAGTTCACCAGATTAGCCTCCACCACTCATGTGGAGGAGTGGGGAATCAAACCCGGTTTTTCAGTTCAGCGTCCACCGCTCCAATCCACCGCTCTTAATCATTACACCACACTGGCAGGATGATATAGAGCTTGTATAAGAGGAATCTCTTCCAGGGATATCCAGCATGTACCAGAAAGCATAACAGGCAAGGAGGAGTTTTAAATGGGGGAGAAGAAAATGGAGAACCGTGGTCTTGGAATTTTCTTTCCTGACGTTTCGCCAGCAACTGTGGCAGGCATCTTCAGAGTAGTAACACTGAAGGACAGTGTCTCTCAGAGTAGTAACACTGAAGGACAGAGACACTGTCCTTCAGTGTTACTACTCTGAAGATGCCTGCCACAGTTGCTGGCGAAACGTCAGGAAAGAAAATTCCAAGACCACGGTTACACAGCCCGGATAACCTACAAGAACCAATGAACTCTGACCGTGAAAGCCTTCGACAATAAGATGGAGAACGATTTCTCTTTTTCACGTAACAAGTGGTGAGTGTTTTAGGCAGCAGAGTGAAATGGTTTCCTCTTGCTGAGGTCTTTTGAAAAGCAACTCCAGTAGCCTGGCCTTAGCTTGAAGCTTTCTGAAGTGAATTAATGTTAATCTGATAAACACGCCGTTCCTTTCAAAACAAAGTTTGAATGATGTGTCGCAAAATCAGCCACATATAGGACCTGCCAGGCTGCTGACACAAACATGAATTCCTTGTTCTTTGTTGCTCATGTACACAGAAATCATAGCCCGCTTTTCCTTCTATGCTCACTGACAGGAACCGCCATTATAACAGAACAGGAGGCAGCTATGTGGACAGACGGACGATACTTTCTCCAGGCTGCCCAGCAAATGGATTCCAACTGGACACTCATGAAGATAGGTAAGGGAGAGTCTGCCCTGTGGTTTGGGCTACCTCAACTCTGCAGATTCGTTTAAAGCTTGTGAATGCTCTTTTAATCTCTGTCGCCGAGTGGTGAAAGGAATCGGAATAAGGATGCTTTTCCGAAAAGGAATAAACGTGTTTAGTAGAACAGGTTTAACATTCACCTACTAGGAGACGAGTTGTCAGGTTTGGCAAAGTCCTATGAAACACTGCAACTCAGAGCAGAGAGTCCTGGGTGAGAGGGTCAGATTTAGGATAAGGTTATTTTGTGTGTTCAGAAGCTGGTTGCTCTGCATCCTTTCCAGAAGAAGGCAGTAGGGAGTGGATGAAGTCATTTGGAATGGTGCCATTCCATCCGGCATCACAAGGCTCCAGGCTCTGGGTCATTAAACTTGCTAAAAATCTGGTATGTTTCTGTGAGTAAGGGAAGGGGTCAGTAACATGCACTTTGATTTCTGGCAGTGGGAGCAGATCCACTGACCCTCTGTATTAGCGAAAGGGTTTGTGTGTATCTGTCATGGCTTTGGAGGTGTGGCAACAGCACTTCTTCCAAATAATGTGTGTGGTTCCAACTAGACGCCACTTGCTGCATTGTCCTCCTGACTCTGTGTCTGGTTCTGGGTGTGAATCTTGTTTCTCCCCTCTCTGCACTTAAGATTTGTTCAATTCGTCTTGCTGTTCATGTCTTTGTGCTTGGGCTTCTTGCTCTAACCTTCACAACCTGCTTTAAATTCTCTTCTCCTTTCAGGATTGAAGGATGTTCCCACACAGGAGGACTGGCTTGTGAGTGTACTTCCTCAAGGTTCCAAAGTTGGAGTAGATCCATTCATTATTCCAGCAGGTTAGTTTGCCCTTGTCTTGTCCTGTTTGTGTGAAAGCTTAGAGTCCCTTGATGTATATTACATTAACATTTGACCTGGAAGGGAGGGACAGTGTATCCACAAGTACTGTTAAAACAAACCACCATCACCCTAAAACCCCCACCGCCTCCATTTTCCATTTGTTGGACTTCAGCAGGTTGAGTAAATGTACATACACTTTTCTGTACAATTATTTGTTGCTTCAGGCTTTGGGAAGACAGTTTAGTTTTATGAACCTTTTGGAAGAAATAGATACCTAGCAACAATTGACATGAGGAATCACAGAACATACCTTGTGTTCCTCCTGGCCAGCCCTGCCAAGCAGAATGGTTCATGGTGAAGGACAGCAATTGACTAGCTGTTCAGTCTATTGTTCTGCATTGACCTCCACTCAAGAGTCGAGGGAAGGGATTATAATTTTCTACCTCAGGCATTCAAATGGCCCATTGACTCTGACTAATGGAAATCCTTGTGATGGAACTGGGAAGAGTCACTTTGCACCTTCACAGTTATCAGGATTTCATCAAGTACAACAATTTCCACCTCAGTTAGTAAGAAGACAGTGTCTTAATTACAGCAGTGAAGTGATGTCAGCTTTGGTTCCATTCTTTCCTCGTCTCACCAGTTCCTGTGTAACTTTAAAATTAGGGCTGCAACACTGAGCAATCTGTTAAAAGCCTTTGTAAAAGGTGCCCTCAATTAATTGGGCAGCAGGACAATGATTTTTTAATACAAGGACTTGTTAAAACCCAGGGCCAGCAGGTGTCACCTTCTCTCTCACATGTAAAAGGTAAAGGTCCCCTGTGCAAGCACTGGGTCATTCCTCACCCATCGGGTGACTTCACATCCCGACATTTTTTAGGCAGACTTTGTTTACGGGGTGGTTTGCCACTGCCTTCCCCAGTCATCTTCCCTTTACCCCCAGCAAGCTGGGAACTCATTTTACCGACCTCGGAAGGATGGAAGGCTGAGTCAACCTTGAGCCGGCTACCTGCAACTGACTCTTGTCGGGTTTGAACTCAGGTCGTGAGTAGAGCTTGGACTGCAGTACTGCAGCTTACCACTCTGTGCCACGGGGCTGCTGTCACATGGCCCTCTTCTAAAAGGTTGTCTGCTGTGGGATGTACAGGTGTCATCGAAACGGAAAGCAAAATGCTTTTTCCTTTTAGAACTTACTTATATATGCAAATGAACACCAATATAATGAATTGGCACATCAGTTAAAAGTCATGGGATCAACAAAGATTTCTTCAACTGGGTGATCCTGCTTCAAAACAGATTTTGGTTGGTGATCAAGTTTACAGCCATTAGATTCCAATCCACCACAGCCCTACAGAAGTTGTTGGGCTTCATAGCTTCTACTACATCAGTAATGCCGTTTGCATTGGCTGTATATGAGGAGCCGTCAGAATTACTTCCTTTGGTGGTTTAATGCTCTTTTATGATTCTCCCTGAGTGTGGGTGGGAAGATTATCTCAGTAGCTGGGGGTAGATGATAGAAGTCACTGTCTACAGCAAAGGCGTCAAACATAAAGCCTGGGGGGTGGATCCGGCCCCTTGAAAGTCCTTATCCGGTCCCTTGAAAGTCCTTATCTGGCCCGCAAGCCAGCTGAGGCAGCCTCCCCCCCACCCACTCTCAATCTGGACTGGTGAGGCATGGCTTGGCCCAACCAAGTGACACTTATGTCATATCTGGCCCTCGTTAACAATTGGGTTCGACACCCCTGGTCTACAGGAATGAATACGTTTCAGACAAGACAACAGGATACCCTGACAGTTTTACTGTTGTTTGTAATGACTTCATAATGAATTTTTAATGGCGGTTTGTTTTTATTGTTGGAAACAGCCTCATAATTTTTAAATTGAGAGTGTGGTATATAAATGCATTAAATAAATGCTCAGGAAAGAGCCTAATCAATTATCTCTGCCAGTTTCAGAGGTGAATGAAGCTAGCAGATAAGTGCTTCTAGTGCCTTTAGAGGAAGACCAAGGAAATTCTTGGCATTTGTGTTTTCCCCCGCTTCAAAAATCTAGTTGATAACAATAGTTTAGATCCAGCCAAACATTCAAGTGGAAAGATTATTGGGGGTGGGGGGTCATGCTTTGTGGTTGGATATCCTTCCACCTATAGAAATGTTCCACTGAAACCAAGCCAATGTTTCTGTTGTCTTTTCTCCACCGCCTCACCCCAACCTCATCTGGTCTATAGCAGACACTGACCAATCGTCTCCAGTTTTGTATTTAAATCAGGCATGGATAAAAACATAGTTCTTTTAAAACAGAATGTTAGAAATTGGCATAATTGCAGTGGTGTTGCAGAAGACTCCTGTCGACAGTGGTATGCCGCCTGCCTGCTTTAGAAGACACCACTCAATATTCTACTCTTGTTCTATTTATACAGTGCCAAATGATAAGAGAATCATCGCAAGATGAATATGTCAGCAGCACCCTTCTTATGAAAGTAACCCAAGTTATTCTTTCTTTCCCCCACTCTGTTGTCTTCAGATCAATGGAAGAGGATGTCCAGAGTTCTAAAAAGTGCAGGCCATGCCCTCATGCCTATTGAAGAGAATCTGATAGATGCAATATGGACGGATCGGCCATCGCGACCTTGCAAGCCCCTGATGGCGCTAGGCCTGAGTTACACAGGTGAGTGGGATATCAGTCCTGTCTGCAGGTATATTTTCACTGCTGAAATGACATTCGCATACAGGCTTTGTTCAGCTCTGTATTGACCAGAGATCAGGCCAGAGATTGCAGAGTAACATGAAACCACAGCCATTCTTTATGAAGCAAGTCTGAACGATAATTGTTGTGTGTTGCAGGGATCAGTTGGAAAGACAAGATCACAGCTCTGCGACTAAAAATGGCAGAGAGGAAAGCACTCTGGTTTCTTGTGACGGCCTTGGATGAGGTGGCATGTAAGTACCAGTATCCATCCAGTTTCATACAGCATTGTTGCCCTTGCTTAGATCTGGGCTAGAATTTCTGCAGACATGGGAAGATTTTTGCTGATTCCTCCTTCCTGCAGCAGACCTCTGGTTCCCCTCAAACTATTCCTTGGGGCTCCCTGTCCCCTGGGGGCAGCAGCTTGGGCTGTTGGGAAGTGGCAAAAACGGTGTTGTGCCTCAGGAAATATTAAGCAGGATCGAAGCCCCTGTTTGCCATTGATTGCATTTTTTGTTATCAGAAAACAATCTCCAAAGCATGTCCAGATGTCTCTTAAATGAGAGGTCTCTTCCGTCAAGGAAGTCTGTGTTGGTGTCATACATGAAATGGTGTGATGAGGGGAGTTGGTGTTTTAATGGTCAGTGATAACTCTGGATGATTTCTGTGAAAGCAGGAAAGCTGTTGGGCCCAGTGTCGTTGTCATGTTCCTGTGTAAACGTAAGTGGGTGTCAACGCAGGATGTAGGTGGGGAAGCCACTTTCTGTTGCATGCTGCAGTTGTTGGTAACTACTGCAGTCTGCTTTACCTACTTCTCAGGTGTATAAGTGCACAGCTGGGAACACCAAGCAGCAGCAGCAAAGTGCAGAACGTTAAGTCAGATCTTTGCCTAAGGAGAGCCAGAGTGGTCCAAGCAAGGTTGGTCCTGAAAATTAACCATTAAACTAGTAGTGAGCAGGTGTGGCACCTGTTCTGTTGACAACTTCTGGGAACTGCAGCAATTGCATCAATTGCTGCTCCCGGAATCAAACTACACTGATAGTTGTGTCTGGTGTGTGGATGGCATGTCTTTTTTCTGTTAGGGGCCAACAGCAAATGCTTTTCTCTGCCATTAGAACCTGAGATGATCTAATCCAGTCTGGCCATAGTCTGCACAGGCAGCAGAAATCGCAGCTGCAGTGGCAGTTTTCCAGGCTGAACCAAAAGACCAAAATGTTACCGTTTTAACTGGCAGCAAACACGTTACGCAGGCAGTTTTGAATCTCATTAGCATGGTTGGAAAACCCTCTTCCCTTCTCGTCTTGTGGAAGGATATTTCTGATCGTATTTGATCTCATTCCATATAGTAGTCTAGGGTTTTCCCTGCCAGGTTTTAAGTGTGGCTTTATTTCTTATCCCACTATTGGTTCATCCTTACCTTAAATGCCTGATGATGTCCCCAGGCTGCATAGGCTCAGGTGCTTTAGTGCCTATATATCAGGTTCATTCTTTGTGTTGCTATACACAATCTTGTGCATGTTTTTAAGTGACTGTGTGGAGAAACAAACCTGGACTTGAGAAATGGAAAGATTTTCCCTGTACTATTTGGTCGTCAGGGCTTCTAGTGCCATCTTGTGGCAAAAGACTTTTATAACCCATTGAAGTGGTATCTGATTTGCATTGTGGCAGGATGTTGAATTTTAATCATTAAATTAACCAATGTTTAAAGAATTGATTAATTAATCAGAACTGTAATGTTGGTTTTCTTTCATTTCCAAGGGCTGTTTAATCTCAGAGGCTCTGATGTCGAATACAATCCAGTGTTTTTTGCTTATGCTGTCATAGGGATCAATACAGTCAGGTGAGCTTTCATACAGGTTTCACTAACATTTGCTATGACATGTATATGTACTTCAAACAAATTGGTTCCCAGGAATATAACAACCTCTTCACCCCAAAAGTATCAAAATTAGGGCAATTCTCTAGGGATTTGTATGTTGTTGTTTTCATTCTTGTGCTTCTTGGTTTATTTACTACAATAATTTTATTTATTTATTTATGTTGTTTATAGTCCGTCTTTCTCACAGGGACTCAAGGCAGATTACACAGAGTGAGTTAATGCAGTCAACAAGATGAGACATTCAATAATGCATTAGGATTGAGAAGTCTTGAACCAACCAGAAATCTAAAAGATAGAACTGAATCATATCATACGTATTAACATGGCATATTAAGCCCTGCAAAAATTACCTAATAGGATCCTCCTTAAAGTAAGCTATACACAGCAGTATAGATATAATTTATCCAAGCAAGTTTGTGAACCATTTGTTACACCAAATAGAAAAACATACAAATCTCGATACAGACAGAGCTAGGAAAACAAAGGTATGAGAGGGTGGACACAAGAGTTAGAGGTTCCCAGGGGAAAGTATATTTACCGATCTGCTGGGAACCTCTAATTCTTGTGTCCACCCTCTCATACCTTTGTGTATAAATAGTTGACCATTTGTAATAAAACCCTTAACATTTATAAAAGCTTCTTTATTGGGAACCTTTTCCACTGATGCCTCAAATTTAGTTCAAGGATACCCACACCAACCTCTAACAATGCTCTATCAATCTTCTAGCTGATTTCCCCCAATAAAAGGAGATCCCTCTATTTGGTGTAACAAATGGTTCACAAACTTGCTTGGATAAATTATATCTATACTGTGGTCTATACTGCTGTGTATAGCTTACTTTAAGAAGGATCCTATTAGGTAATTTTTGCAGGGCTTAATATGCCATGTTAATACTTATGTAGTGTGCATTACAGTAGTCTAGTCTGGATGTTAATTTGGCATGGATCGAGGTGGCCAAATCAGCTATATCTAGGTATGGGGGCTTCTTATGGGCTAGGCTGAGTTGGTGAAAAGCCTTTTTTGCTGCTGCATTAAAGCATCAAGATTAGGGCCATTTCTAGGGATTTGTGTGGGGGTTCTCTCCCCCCCCCCATTCTTGTGCTTCTTGGTTTATTCTCTGCAACAATTTCCAGTTCTCATTTCTAATTGTTTCAATTAGAAACAGAAGGGGGGTGCTGACACAACAGAGTTACCCTTCTGTTTCAGTTTTTTCATGCTACCATTATAGTTTTGTACCAGGTAATGGGAGTCTATCTTGCTACAGGATGGATTAATGTAAATATGTCATGCTGAAGCACTAAAAAAGGTGACATGAACCCTTAAAAACACCCTGCTACTTTAACATAGAAAGTTGGAGTTTTTAATTGTATTGTTTCTTCTTCTGCAGTTGCTTCTTCTGCAATGTCCTGGTCTTATCAGAGTTGATTTAAATGTAACAGCTTGCTTTCAAGCGTTGGTTAAGTATAGTCCTGGTGTCTCTGGATGCTGAAATGGAGAATCTGCAGGAGACTAGGCTGAATTGTTTAGTTAGCAGTTTTCAGATGTTAAAGCAACTGTGTGTTGGTCAAATGCTTTTTTGGTATCCTTTTTGTGGGGGAAGAAAAAAGAGGGGAATAAAACCCAGCCTAGAAAACAGAAACTGGGCACCCAAGGTATATATATATATAAAATTAATAAAATATAATTTATTGGAAGCGCTATGTCCAGATTAAAAATATTTAAAAATGTTAAAATAGCACAATGGCATTTCCTGAGGTTGATGTCTCTAACCACATGCCAGATGCGTTTCGGCCTATTTGGCCTTCATCAGTGGTCAATTAAAACCCATGTAACACCAGCACACATTTACATAAATATATACATATACAAACAGTTTAAATCAAACCAGGCATGTATATAACTTGTATACTATATTACCAATTACTCAAACATCTGGTAAGATTGACTGTAGTTGTAAAACCGGTTTACATATGTCTCCCTTATACGATGTGTGCAGTTATCAAATTAAAAAGAAAAGAACCTTGGAGTCTGACCATATGGAGAGAGCTGCCACCTCTTGTTTCTAAGTCCCAGCAAGATACTTTTTTCATCTGTAAGAGAAGACCTTTGAGTCAAAGCTGAGACACCAGCTGATGTGAACTTGCGCTGAGGGCTGCAGACTTGTTACTTATTTTACACAGAGAAGGGCTGGAGAATTGGTCCAACTTCATCCTTGTTTTCCTTCTTTCCCTCAGGTTATTTATTGATGGTGAGCGCATGGCTGACCCAGCTGTGAGAGAGCATCTGTCGCTGGATTCTATTCAGGATGCCGAATTTTGCATTCAGCTTCTGCCATATGAATCCATCCTGACAGTACTGAAGTCCATCTGTGAGACCCTCTCCCCTCATGAGAAAATTTGGCTCAGCGATAAAGCCAGCTATGCTCTGACCCAGGCCATCCCCAAGGTTTGTATGCCTTGGCTGGGCAGTGATCTTTTCCCTCGCTCAGCTCTGCCCAGGGGCATGGCCACTTGGGCTGAATGCTGCCAGGTTTCCTTTAGTGTGGTACTGTTCAGGCCTCGTCCGTTGCTGGGAAAAGGGGCCTTGAAGCCCCAGCCAAGCTCTCAGGGAGTTGTTTATGATAGCTCAAGCGGCAGGAAGTAGCAAACTCATTAAAACAATTTGTCCTAAAGATTGTCAGATTAAAATAAGGCAGGAATTTGAGTAAATTGGTGCCTGCAGCAAAAACTTCTTGTGGTGGGTTGGGCTGAAGAATTTCCTACTGCAGAAAAATAAGAGGCTTAATTCTTGATGCAGCAGCCTTGTTTGGACCACAATACACCCTGGAGTTTATTGTTTTCCCATGTGAGGCTTTTTGCATTTCCTGCATCTGTCATGTGATATGATAAACATCTTCAATTACTTGAAGGGCTGTCATATAGAGGATGGGGCCAAGTTGTTTTCTGTTGCCCCAGAAGGTCGGACCAGAACCAACGGGTTGAAATTAAATCAAAAGAGTTTCCGTCTAGACATTAGGAAGAATTTTCTAACAAAGTGGTTCCTCAGTAGAACAGGCTTCCTCAGGAGGTGGTAAGCTCTCCTTCCCTGGAGGTTTTTAAGAAGAGGTTAGATGGTCATCTGTCAGCAATGCTGATTCTATGACCTTAAGCAGATGATGAGAGGGAGGGCATCTTGACCATCTTCTGGGCATGGAGTATGGGTCACTGGGGGTGAGTGGGAGGGTAGGTGTGAATTTCCTGCATTGTGCAGGGGGTTGGACTAGATGACCCTGGTGATCCCTTCCAACTCTATGATTCTATGATGTGAAACCTATGTGTGTTTTGTGAAAATGATCAGAGAATCTGCTTTCCAGAAAGTGCTTTGGAACCTGTTTCGGTGCCGTTGGAGATGTTGTACCCCCTGGCTCATGAGACTGGTGACACTAAAAGATGGCACTAAAAGGCTGATTTGCGATCTAAGGCTGCACTTTGGCACTGGGGCAAAATGAGACTTATTTATTAGGGCAGTTGTTTCCAAAATGTGTTTCAGATAAGCACAGAGTTCCTTTTGAAGCTTCCCAATCGAGTTCCTTACAGGGAGGACAGCTTTCCAGCACTGCCAGTTCCGCTGAACATTGAGTGTGTCCTAGTGAATTCTCAGCTAATGCAGAGCAGTGATGAAGCCTGGCCAGGACCATCATCTCCTCTCTCCCATATTCTCTGCAGTGCACAGAGATTATGTGATCGATGCATAGTGGTTCCTCTGCTGATAAGGTTATGATGCCAGAAGAGTTCCATGAAAGCCAGTGTTTTCTTAAACTTTCCACCTTGTGATAACAATTTCCTAGGTGTTCTAGGAGCCAGCGTGGTATAGTAGTTAAGAGCAGTGGTTTGGAGTGGTGTACTCTGATCTGGAGAATCGGGTTTGATTTCCCACTCCTCCACATGAGCAGCAGAGACTAATCTACTGAACTGGATTTGTTTCCCCACTCCTACACACGAAGCCAGCTGGGTGACCTTGGGTTAGCCATAGCTCTCTCAGCCCCACCTCCCTCACAGGGTGTCTGTTGTGGGGAGGGGAAGGTGATTGTAAGCCGGTTTGATTCTTCCTTAAGTGGTAGAGAAAGTCGGCATATAAAAACCAACTCTTCTTCTCCTCCTCCCCTCCCTCTTTCTTTTCCTCCTCTTCCCCCTTCTCCACGTTGGCAGTGCATCCTGCCAGAGCCCCATTCCCATGACAGGGTACACACATAGAAAGGGAGCATGGCCCCACCCACAATCAAGCATGCTGGTCCTGTCCTCCCACTTACACATTTTCACAGCTTTGTGGGCCTACATATCTGCCAGGCATATGTGGGCTCTGGCCCTGTGACTGGCAGCACTTGGAAAACATGGTCCCAACCATAGGGACAGTGTTTGTGTACAAACACAGTGGGTAGCCGTGTTAGTCTGTCTGCAGTAGTAGAAAAGGGCAAGAGCCCAGTAGCACCTTAAAGACTAACAAAAATATTTTCTGGTAGGGTATGAGCTTTCGTGAGCCACAGCTCACTTCTTTAGATAACTGTGTACAAACAGTTTGTATTTCTATAGCCACACTGAGTTGAATGTATATAGGTGGGGAGTGGATACAGCATGTTTGATACTGCTTGCCTACTATAGGACTTCAATCTGCATGAAAGCTTCCTTGCATTAACAGTTCCTTCCCTTGGGTTGGGCTCTGTAGGAAATCTAATCCTTTCCTTTAAACTTTTTTCTACATTTGTGTATGTTGTGTAAGACAGAGTGTAAGTGTAAGACAGAGAACCCCAGTTCAGCTTACCATCACTGCCTATTACTGTGAATCTAAAGCCTTTTCTAGAGATAGCATGACTTACTTTGCATGTGAAGTGTTAAACATACACAGTTTTTGGTTCCTTTCTCATTCTCCTCTCTTATCTTAGGTTTTGGTTCAGGTGCCTCATATGTTCTAGCACCACACGAAGTCTGTGTGAGCTTTTTATAACTAAGAATGTCCCTGTTAGGCTAGCTGTTTAGGCAGCCAATAGTAGATGAATCTGTTTTTCTAGCTAGTTTTCTTGACAGTAGTAGTGACATTAGCAGGATTTTCAAGGATCCCTGATGTTTCAGGCTGCGGAAGCCTTTGTCAGACTCAGTGTGGTGCAGCCGCTGGTGTTGGATTTCGATGTTAGGAAACTCAGGTTCATGAAACTCTTTGGGCGATCTAGAAAAAGACTTTCTGTGTCCCAGCCAGTAGTTGACCACAAGTAGTCTGTTCTGCACTTCTTGAAGGAAAATAAAGATACAAATGGGACAAGCCAGTGTAATTGAGGGATGAGTAAGCCATGTGACTGTGGACTTTACATTTGTGGAACTTGTGTTTGCAATCTAGAAGGCCCAGAAACATCTGAAAATGTAGCTAACCTGCTTCATTTGAATGGTTAGGGACCTATGAGCCGACAAAGTTGTCAGGCCTTCCCTGACATAGTTTCTTTTCTGCTTCAGGATCACCGCTACCTCACCCCCTACACTCCCATCTGCCTTGCAAAAGCTGTGAAGAATGCATCAGAGGCTGAAGGCATGAGGAGAGCTCATGTGAGTGACTTAGTACAATGTATGTCTTCTGCAGCCACAGCTGCAGGTTCTGAATATCATTAATCTCTGCAGATGAGCTCCCACCAGACTTTTGCTGGTGGAGAAGGAGAATTTTTGGAATTGGGAATAGAAATTCATTCACTATTTTTCTGCTCCAGCTTGAAATGGTTGGGGTGTAGTTTTCAAGTCCCCCAAATGTATGTTTCTAAATCTGTTCTGTGACTCTGTTCCCCCTTATTTTAATAACAGATCAAGGATGCTGTTGCACTGTGCGAACTGTTTAACTGGCTGGAGAAGGAGGTATAATTTTATATGACTTTGTTTTTAAAAGGGAGTGGGAGGTAGTGTGTAATAAAAACTTGCATGAATATGAGTTTTTCTATTTGCCATGAATTACTCTCTCAGGGTTGGAGGAGAAAAAAGGAGAGATGTTTGCGGTTAGCCTTTTCAGGGAGGAATTCGTGGGCATGGCTCAGGTTTCCTTCTTGATAGGGAAGGATGATGGATGCTGTTCCTCATTAAAGATAACTTGAGCAAGTGGGGGCCCCCAAAAGAGTGACAGCGGGGAGAGCAAGGTGCTTGATGCCTTGTCCTCAGCTCTTTGCTAGCGCTCCTCCCTCTCTCTCCCTTGCCTTCAGCCATTGCCCAATCCCATCATTGGGCCTGAGTAAAGGAAGTGGCCAGTCCTCAGCAGAGGACCTAAGACTCTTCTGGATCAGCAGCTCACTGGAGATGATGGGTAAAGGGACCAGAAGAGCTAAGTTGCTGGGGCTGAGTGCATTGGGCTTGCTTAGCCTCAACCAACACAATTTTCTTGCTTCTCCCACATTATTACATGTTTCCTTCTGCCGTAATATTTCTTCTGGCACCCTTGGCTGGGGCTGTTTTGGGATTTGGTGGGAAGGTAGGAGTCATTCTGACTTCCTGTTATTCCTGCAAGTATAGAGAGTGTCTATTACAGGAAGAAACCCTCACGTACCCAGCAAACTCCCTGTACATTTTCAGCCTTGTGACATAGGCAGTTCTGTGGTAGCTTCTGGGGTCCATAAACAGCCCTAGGTTTATCACTTAGAAAACCTATAGATACAACTGAAGCTCAAGGAATATTGCCAATTAACTGAGAAAAGGAAGAGCTGTTATTTCCACCCCTGCTGGTGTCATGATCCACACAAATCAGTTGGCCCTGATGGGGATGTCTCAGTATAGCATGGACTGATGGGAATGAGCAGTGCCTGAAATAGGGAAGCTAGAGACTGGGGAAGAAAACAAAGCCTGACTGGGAAAGAGTTTGTAAAGTATATTTTCCTGTACTTCTGTTGTTGTTCACTTGCTAACTTCATGCAACCTTGTATGTTAGGTTTCCAAAGGCAACATTACTGAAATATTAGCTGCAGACAAAGCAGAAGAGTTCCGTAGGTAAGAACAATCCTATTCTGAAAACTGACTGAATGTTCAAAAATGTCTATGAACTTGACGTGTTTTTATTTATTTAAAACAGTCCTTTCCTGCCCGGTCTCTTTGTACTGAAGGCAGCAGTGATGCAGCAACCAGGTTGCAAAGTCATAAATAATAATCCAATTAGAGTTTAAAACAATTAAAGTTAAAAAAAAAGCACATTTTACCAATTGGAAAGCATCCAGACTTAAAACCAGCAAATTCACAGGCAAGTCTGTTGAAAAAAATTCACCCTCCACCAAATGCTATCTGGAACAAGACTGCCTTACATGCCTTCCTAAACATAACAAGGGAAGATTACCTCCTCTTCCACTTTGGCTGGCCACTCCAAGGGACTGGGTTCACCACAGATCCCCATTTAGTCTTGCTATAGTCATACTGACAGTCCTAAGGGAGGGCACCCCAGGTGGATTTTTGCCAAGCTAGTGCTTTTCTCCTGCCTCACTTCTCTGACAGAGAACCCCAGTTCAGAACTCCAGCTACCTGTGACATGGACAAGCTTGGCAACAAAGCAAGTTTGTGCATGTGTTAAAGCACAGTTTTTAAGTTGACCATCTACATCCATCCTTTGTAGGATTTTTACTTTTATACAGAGTTTTGGGAAATTGTTTGGATTTGTTTCCTCAAGAGGCTACAGAAAGAAGGGCCTTGTCTGAAGTGGCACATGCTTCAAAGGGAAGCAAACCCTTTTTTGCGAAGTGTCTTGTCTTCTTCTCATTTAATTTGCCTGCCTCTACTTATCTGTTAAACAGTCACATCCCTAGTTCTGCTTAGGCACAGGGGTTTTTTTTATCATGTTCTCATTGCCTGTTGGACTTAGCTAAGGCAACCCAAATAAAAACAGGTTCAAATAAAAACTTAGCCATTTGAGTGATCTTGGGCCAGCCTCTCTCTCTCTCTTCCTCTGCCTCTCTGCGCCTCTCTCTGCCTCTCTCTGCTTTGCACGCTTCACAGATTGTGAAGATAAATAAATATGTGAATTTGGGAACTATGTATGTCTACCTCTCTTTGGAGGAAAGATGGGATAAAAATGTAATAAGTAAAATCTCAGGCCTGCTAGATGAAAGAAGCCCAATGTATGTTTCATAGTCCAACCTCTGATTCCAGATCATTCCTGAGTTCTTGGACAGAACAAGGGTGTGTAAGTGCTAGCCCAGGAGTCTTGTCCATGTAGTTATTAGTAATAGACATCAGGTTGGCAGCCTTACCGTGTTAAATCATGAATGAGGTTTTATTTGTGATTGAACCTATGTTGAATAACAGCAGCAAAAGATGATGAGCTCCATAGCCTCAGCCTTTAAACATCCAGGGACAGGATGCATCTTTGTTGTGCAAGTTTAAACCTCTCACCAACTGGGATCCAGCATCCTTGGTTGGGAATGGGAGGAAAGTCCAGCCTGGCCTCAAGCAAGAGTTAGAGTGCTTGCAGACATCTGTGGTTGTTCTTTGTGGTTTTTGTTCATGAAATCTCTCTTTCTTGCAGCCAGCAGGAGGACTTTGTTGACTTGAGCTTTGCTACCATTTCGAGTACAGGCCCAAATGGTGCTATCATACACTACAAGTAAGAGTGATAAAATCCTTGGGTTTCAATACACCATGGTCAGAAGGGCTTCAAGATTCAGTATCATGCTGCCTTTGCTGCTTAGATTAAATTAGGAAAAATCATTCCTGTGAGCCACTTGCTTGGATGCAACAGGATCCAGGGGGGATAGTGGGTGGGGGTTATTCTCACAGATACCAAATGGTTCCTTGCAGTTTAAGTCTTAGTAGAGCTTCAAATGGCCCTCTTCAGTAAATGAGTTATTCAGTACTTCAATCTGCCTTCTTGGATTTGCAGCAAATGGGTTACCTGATCAGTAGATAGATATATGGGTAATAGGTTCTGCTCATGCTTTGTTTTTTATTGAACAAGTGGGGTTCCATCCACAAAAAATTGTAATGCTGTACAAAATTCCACCGACACCAATGTGGTAAGCACTTGTCTTAAGCTGTCCTCAGGCGCATGATCCTGATGTAATTGGACTGTTGTGTTGATCTAGTTCATGGAAATTACTAAAGACGCATGCTCAGATATAGTATTTCATTTAATTCCATAATTTAAGAACTAACTTGCAATGATGTCTGTTTTCACTTGTCAGTTTGAATGAAAAGGTGGTCATATTTTGAGATGGTAACATTTTTATTTCATGCAATAGGCCAACTCCTGAGACAAATAGGACTTTATCCATGAATGAGATCTACCTCCTGGATTCTGGCGCCCAGTACAAGTAAGTGGCAGATCACTTTTGCAACTTAAGTCAGCAAACAAGGTAAATTCATCCCCCTTCTCACATACGGATTAGGTATGGTGAAACACGCTAATAACTTTGGATATGTTCCAGGCATGGAAAAAAACAAGTCTGTTAGGGCAAAAATAGATGTGTACTGGGAATTTCATTTATGGAGTACCCAGTGGAACAAGTAGCATCTTCCCAGGGCTGTTTCAGGTCAGAAAAATGGTGTGTGTAAGAGGAAGGGCTTAAATCCCCTCTCGCATCATCCTGATCCAAATAGGTCCCCTACATACCTGAACAATGAAGGGGAGCTTCACACACACACCTCCAGAACACATCTGGTTTGGTCCTGAATGACCAGTCATGATATTGTTTCCCTCAAGGTAATTGTCTTTATTTTACATTCAGTGTCTTTTTTTACTTACTGGTGATGAGAACATTTGACTTGACTGTTGGGTGGGGGTCAGTCTCCTTGTTAGTTAGTGGTTAGTAGGTACTTCACAGTGAGGGTACAGCAGGAACTGAAGAAAGTCCTGCCACAGCCAAGACCATCTTCCCCTCAGTGAACATTATAACCCTGCTTACTGACAACACATTAAGGGGTTGTTAGAGTATAGCGATGATTTTTCCTGGTTGGGTCAATAGAATGACATCATTTGCTGACCTGGTACTATCCTTAACAAGTAGCATCCCTTGAACTTGTGGAAGTCATCTGGCATCCTCTAGATCAGTGGTTCCCAAACGTTTCGGGCCACTGCCCCCTTGGTTCCACAAACTCAACCCCAGCATCCCCTAACCTACCCTGTAAAAAGCATTATTCAAAATAGGGGTTTGCATGACTCACTAAAGAGGATAATAACAGTAAAATTTCAAAACAGTAACAATTAATTGCACATCTGTTAAAAAACAAATTAAAACTTTTTAGTTGAAATTTATTCAACAAAACTGATAAACTTGATCCAGTGGTACCAGCTCTTCAAAGTCTAGAAAAAAATTCTGATAGTTTCCACTAAATTTGCCAGCATGGTGCCATAGCTTGATCTATCGTAAATTAGTGAACAACACAATTGAAGGGGCCTACCTTTAGTGTCCCCCTGCTGCCCTCTTGCCTCTTAATGCCCCCCTAGGTAATCCCACCGCCCCCCAGTGGGTGGTACTGCCCACATTGGGAAACACTGCTCTACATCAAGGAAATTATAAGAGACTTCTAGATTAAATCTATTTCCACTAAAATTCGTAGCAGTCCTGTTTACTTAATAGAGTTAGATTTTGCTCTAAATTCTCTTCTTGGTACTCCAGTAAAATTTGAGGCTTATCTGAATTGACCTGCTTACCTGATTCTTAGCTTTACTAGCTGTCGAGTTTTTCGAAGTTGTCTCAATCCCTGAAGTTTGTATAGCTATATTAACTTTGGAGGGGGGGGGATTGCCTACTGTTCATTTGTTTAAATGAACGATTATAGGTAGATTAAAAGCCCTTTGTTCCGTTGGGGACACGTAGCAGACCCGATCTACCCTTTGAGAGAAAACCCTCTCTTTAAAGTTTGGTGTTTCTTTTAGCCAACATTTGTAATGGGCCTCTGAACAGGAACTATGTGAACATTCTTTGATAAGGCTTTTACAAAGAGAACCTTCTTCCCAGACAGTCTAATTATCGTCTCCCTCTATGTCACAATGAGAAGCAGCCAATTGAATGAAATGAGTTAGGCATCCATGACATTGTCCCAACTATGGGAGGGACAGCAAGGCTGAATCAGGCGACGCTACAAAATTAATTCTGGTGCATTTGACGTCCTGTACTGGAGCTTTTTTATGGGAAGGACTTTGGGCATAAACCACCTGGGAAGTTCTCATGCTCTTGCTTGGGTCCATTCTGAGTGAGCGGAGCATATGGAGAACTTCCGACAGATCCTCGTCTCTTCATGATTATTTTTTTTCAGAAGCATGAAGTAACTGTGGAGATCTCCAGATATCTTGTAGTTCATTTGAATGTTTGAATAAAAGTAGCCTGACCTGTTTTACTATAGAGTTCAAAAAGGTTTCCTGGTTCATAAAACCTCACCTGTTATCTCGACAGAAATCATAGCAGGCTCTTAAAGAGTTGCAAAGCAAGTGGCGTGCAAACTAGATGGGCTAAGTGATGTTCTCAAAAGGAGATAAAAATAGGTAAAGCAGATTTAGCTGGTTAAAATGGTCTATACATTGCAGTGGTTAAAAAAAATTCTGCTTGGAGAAAAGCTTAATTTTGTGCCCTGTAAAAATCATTCATTTAGTCTGTTCTGGTTAGTGGAGGTGGAATGGGGATTATGCAGGAGAACTGAAGTTCCCTTCTCACTGAATAATGCTTGTCCATCCTCTGGCTTCTGCGACTTCACCAAGCTTATCTTGGTGGCTTGATTTCAGAATTCTCTTTGCAGTTCTTGGGCTAAGTTCTGTGTAGCTTGCACAGCATTGAAGAATTCACAAAGCTCTGGTTTTGTTAGACCAATGGAATTGATTTCCCTAGTTTTGGTTGGCTTAACATAGAGGAAGCTTTCTTATTCTCTTTTTCTCATTCTCTTGAAATTCATTCTTAGTACCGAAGTATTTTATCTTTTCTGAAATATGAGGTCCCAATACACTGGGCCCAGTACAAAGACCTGACCTTGCATAGCCACTGAGTGAGCAGAGAGCTGAAGGTTATCGAGCACTATCCATCACACTTTCCTCTGAAACAACAAATTGCAGATGGTCATCCAGACTGGAATGTTCCACCTGCAGAGAGCAGGAGGAGCCAGGGACATCTGTGTACGAAAAAGCCACAGGGATGCAGAATGGAATAGAGGTTTTCCCTCTGAACTGCAGTTACAGGTTTTGGTTCCCACTTCAGTGGTCTTGCAGCCTCTAATGATTTACTAGAATGTGCACTTACTTAAGCAGGTCCAGTGTAGAATCAGAGTCAAGCTTTTGAGACTTCCAAAAACATGAATATTAGCAGAAATATTATTAATATGTCACTATTTTTGTTATCCCACCTTTTTGCTATGGAAGAGGAACTGATGCACAATATCACAACAGATGCTCAGCACTTCAGCAGATGTTGCGAATACTGCAGATTTTGCAACTACTGCAAGACCAGCAATGAGCATTTAATTGTTTTTTATTCATTCCGTAACACAAATTCATTAAGTCATTTCCTGCTTTCATGAGGCTTATGTTGTTAGGAATAGCTATAGTACTAAATTTTCTTTTCCCCTTTTGATATTTCTGACTTTTCTTGTTAATGTTTTTGCTCTCTTTTCTGGAAGGGATGGAACTACGGATGTGACAAGGACTATGCATTTTGGCACCCCAACAGCTTATGAAAAGGTATGCAAGAATTCTGGGTTCTTTGCTAACTGGGCATACTGTTGTTGCCTTGCAGAAGGCAGCTTTTGAAATAATTGCAATACGCAAGCCTTTTTGCAGATCTCACTTATTAGGTGGGACCGACTGGGATTGGGTACCCCCACTGACACTGCGTTCCTCTTAAAATCTACAGCGAGCATTATGGCTATATGCCCTTGAGCACCAGAACTATTCATCTACGTTATCACTAGCTACTGCTTTTAAATGGTTACTATAATTTTATACGTACTGAGTTTTATATAGGAATGTCACACCCTGTACCTCTTACATTTCATGGCCTTTTGACCTCACTTTATTTTTTTTCTTTATCTCTGTTTGTGACATCTTCCTTCTGAGTTTGCGCCCGTGCCTCCGATCAAATGGACTGCCCATGACGTTGTCTGTTTCTCTTTTAAAGCTGCCCTGAGACCCCTTTTTATTTTGGCTGCCACACATCAATGCAGCTGCTCCCCATCCCTGGCCAAATTGGTCATAAGGAGTGCAGCCCGTCCATGAACCAAGGCTGTTTTGATTACCTCTCCCTGTCTGCCTCATTGTTACTAATGCCAGCCGCATGAGAAAGAGGTGCCTGCATCTCCTTGGAACAGCAATAGGTTGGCGGCTGTCTTCAAGTCTCTGGGGAAACAGCAGGCTGGCTCAGCCAATGCGGCTGCTCCCTGGTCTTCCTTCTCCCCAGTTCAACCTGCTGCAGCTGCCTGGTTCACTGGTTTCCTTTTTCCAGGCTTGGCCTTTTATTCCTTCATAGGGAGTCTGGAAATGCATGCTGGGGCTGCCCTGTGCTGACGCCAGCCTTCTGGTTTCAGTGGCTGTACTGGCGTCTGACTGGTATGGTTATGCTGTGGTAGAATCAACAAGTCTGTGATCGCATGATGTCTGGCAGGAGTGTTCCTTACCGCAGTGTCTTCCAGACTATCACAGAATAATTCATGCCTGTTATTTCTGGCAAAGTAGCTCTGTAGTTATTCCCCTCTAAATTTTGATCTGCCTAGACTAAAAGATCTCAGAGAAACTGATATCAATTTTTAATTTTTCCCCAAATATTCCTTTGATGATCAATTCAGTCAGAAGTTGTCTGAAATTCTGAACTGAAAATGCAACTCAAAGAAACTATTTTTTAAAAAGGCCTTTCTCATCCTATTTTTTGGCAAGAAAAAAAACCAGCTTTTAAAAAGAAAAGGTCCCTTTTTCTTAAGCTCTCTCTTTCCCTATGCAATTTCCATCCATTGCCCTTTTTGATAGTGAGTGTTAAGAGACAAATCAATTTCTGTTTATCTTCTCATTTATTGGCGAACAAAGCTATCTAATGCTGCATAGATGTGACAGCTGCACCATCTTTCTCCTTGATGGGACGCAGAAGATCTGGAAACGTGTAATGTGTCCAACAGAAGTATCTAAGATACATTCCAATTGCAGGCTGAATGCACAAGCCTCAGACCTTGCTAAAAGTTGCTCTTTATCCTCAGGGAGATGGGCTGATGCACTGCTTGCCCATACCGCTCAAACAGGCTGAAAATCCAAATAATGTGACACAATTCAGTAGCCCAGAATTCAATATCAGCTTAACAGAACATTTAGAAGTTGGCTTATGTCTAAGGCAGGATTCAAATATTTCAATAAAAGACAACAATGTTAAAGTTGGTTTGTGGTAGAGTCTAAATCCTGCTACATATTATCAGTACTCATCTCTGCCCTGTTTTATTAACAGTTTTCTGTTTTCCTTGCAGGAATGTTTCACTTATGTGTTGAAGGGTCACATTGCTGTCAGTGCAGCCATATTCCCCAATGGAACTAAAGGTTGGTTACTCCTCATCATCTGATACAGTTGTCCAGAAAGTAATGCTGTCACAGCCTCACCTCTCCACTTTCCTCCCAGTCCACTGGCAATCACCGCTGGGCAGAAATCTTTGGGTGTTGGTTCTTGACTATTCTGCAAGTCAGATTTCTTCTCTTTGCAAGGTGTATGCGAAAGCTTCTTCCACTAGCACCACACAAAGGAGTAAGAAAACTTCCTCTCAACACAGAAATTCTCTGGGATCATCTGTGGACAGTTGATTGAAGAAGGAGGAGAGCCAGAGGAAAGGAATCATGGCTACTAGGCTCTATAATGTGAATGAGAAACTCTTAAGAATACCCTGTCTTAAACCCCCAATACTCTATAATGTATGAGCAATGTAGCTAATGTTTGAGTATATGAAAGAGAGAGAAAAGAGGGACCTTGGGATAGTAATGAACTAGGGATTTTAGTTTTAATCTGCCAGGATCACTGTAGTCCCTTTTATAACCTGTAACAAAGCAAAGTGCAACTCCCAAACAGAATTACATAGCTTTAGAAGAGTGTAACTCTGTTTAGGACTTCAGGGTTGGTCTCTTTCTCATTCACAGTCTTGATGTGGTGCAATAAGATAAGAGGGCTTTCTGTCAAGGCTCCTGATATATATATTGTACTTGCCTTCTCCCTGTGACTTGTAGGTCACCTGCTGGACTCCTTTGCCCGGTCTGCACTGTGGGATCAAGGCTTGGATTACCTGCATGGCACAGGACATGGAGTTGGTGCATTCCTAAATGTTCATGAAGGCCCGTGTGGTATCAGCTACAAGACATTTGCCGATGAACCTCTGGAAGCTGGGATGATTGTGTCTGATGGTATTTATTCCTGTTGACTGGAGTCTGGTTGGACAAGGGGAGTTGTATTAATAAGATAAGCGGACTAGTGTCAAGACCATTTGGGCCATGGCCTTCTGTCTCTTTGACTTTTCTGTTGTTAGAATCTCAGGCGTTATGCTCCTCTTGGCTCCCTGTGTTTTGTAAGTGAGGGGGAAAATCCTAATGGTACTTCAAGTTTCCATTAAAATTTAATTTCCAAGCAGCAATGATACATAGTATTTGTATAGGGCCTACAAGTGTTCAAAAGCACTTCATGTACATTATCCGAATAGTCTTACAACAATTCTGTAAGATAACCCCATATTGAAGGTTTGGGAGTGGGGTTGTGCATGCCCTTAGTGTTGACTGACGCATGCAGAGCCATTATCTCTTGTCCACTATGTGATTTTAGTCTTGCCCTTCCTACTATTAAAATAGTGCCTTTAGCACTTGCTGTCTGGCAGTACTGCTGTGCCAGTATTTAACAGCATTAAGAGTGAGAGCAGTGTAGTGGTGAGAGGGGCCGTGGCTCAGTGGTAGAGCATCTGCTTGGCATGCAGAAGGTCCCAGGTTCAATCCCCAGCATCTCCAGTTAAAGGGACTAGGCAAGTAGGTGATGTGAAAGACCTCCGCCTGAGACCCTGGAGAGCGGCTGCCGGTCTGAGTAGACAATACTGACTTTGATGGACTAAGGGTATGATTCAGTATAAGGCCGCTTCATGTGTTCATGTGAGTATGGGACTGGGATCTGGGCAATCCAGATCCCAAATCCCCACTTTGAAACGGAAGCTTGCTGAGTGACCTCAGGCTAGTCACATACTCTCAGCCATAACTTAACACAGGGTTGTTGTGAGGATACAATGAAGTAGAGCAGAACATTTTAAGCTGCATTATCTCCCCACTGGGGAGAAAAGTGGGGCATAAATTAAATAAGTATACCCCCCTCCAAGATATACTTACTAATTTTGAGATTTTTATACCAGATCTCTTTTAAGATGCTTTATCTGGGGATAATCCATAATTTGAAATCCTTGCCTCATTCCTCTATGAAAGGAGTACGTGAATTGGACTAAAATATGAACATTGCCATCCTAAGCAGATTTGCTGGCACCCTTCTAAGACCATTGAAGTTAATGGGTTTTGTAACATTTCCTGAAGATGCCACTGGAAGTTTCCTCCTCTTTTTGAACTCCAGACTCTTCAGGCTGTTAAGCAGTAGAGTTAGACGTCAGCATGCAAAATGTCTCTGGAAGTCTTTCCTAATGACTTTCTGTCTGTACAGAACCTGGTTATTATGAGGACGGTTCTTTCGGCATCCGAATAGAAAATGTGGTTATTGTTGTTCCTGCCAAAACAAAGGTGAGTGGTTCCTGAAGAGCAGTGTCACCTTGCAGTGCCTATGAGTGCCATGTGTTTCAAACAGTTCATTAAAAGCAGAAGAATGGCAGTAATGCTGACTTCTTGGCTGCAGACCTAGGAGGCTTTCCAGCTCTGGAAAAAATGACTTGACAGTCTCTCACTTAGGACAAGTGGGTTGCTTTACTTAATCCATGTAAATGAGAGAGTTCTTAATGGTATGTGGGGTAGTTCAGTTGCATCTAAACAGTATTTCCCAAGGCATAAAATATGATACGGACTACCAGGTATTTTGTTATTATTTCTTAAAATACACTCCTGCTGTACCTGTGCTTTGAAATCCTTAACTGGGAGATGGGCTTCCCAGCTTCAGGGTGGTTCAAAATGCTGTGCTTTGAAGGGGACCTCGTGTCCTCCTTTTTAATACGTAGGCTGAAGCTTTCCTTCTGCTTATTCTCTTTCCACCAAGTGAAGGGTGCCATTTAAGGTATTCCTTTTGCAATGTTTTCATGTTCTTTATCCTCTCTTATCGACTGGCTGTTGCGAAATATGACACAGGAAGGAATCTTTCACATAGGTTTACCTTATTGTGAATATTTTTGTCAGGAGCAGGCCATGAGGATGGTATGCGGAAATGCGATTGTGCTGCTTCCAGGTGCTGTTGTGCTATTCTGTCCAAGGCCAGTCTATGCCCCGAGTTTAGTCTTCATAGATTCCCATACTGTGGGAATCGCCAAGTACTCCTTCCTGCCTCCTGGAGGGGGGGGGGGTTTGCCTGGGTAACCGGTTATCTCCTTTTGCTCTTCCATATATGCTGTGTACCTTGCCTTTGACCCTTACTAGTGTCCTTTTGAATATGGCTTCTGAAACCTGTCGATTCTACCCAATAAAACTGCTTTTGTGGATTGGTTGTCTGCTGAAGTCTGTTTAATGGGGCCACAGGACTAGAGCTTACAATTTTATCCATGAAGTGAACAAAAACTTAAAGTTGACTGAGTATATGCTATTACATTTGGTGTAATATTGCTTGGTTGCTGGTGTTTCATAACTGCTCATTTGCCTTCTGTCACATAGATTTAAGCGGCTGAGAAGCTTACAAAGGTGGGGAGAGCAGTTCTAAATTCTGTTGTATGTTCAGAGAACATTTCTCCTTTCTGTTGACTTAAAGAGAATTGCTACAGTGAAGGACAGATCACCTGTCTGTATATCTTGGTAAACGTACCCTCTCTGTGGAATCAGTAGAGAGAAGCTCACCACTTTTTCCACTGACCAGGCTGCTTCTCCTCCACAGTACAACTTCAGCAACAGAGGCAGTTTAACTTTTGAACCTTTGACCCTGGTTCCGATCCAGACCAAAATGATACACACTCATTTGCTGACCCCTAAAGAGGTAAGGGAGATGATTTTCAATGTACTTTGTGATAGTGAGTCTGAATGAACAAAGGTTTTCTAATCTAGGATGCTCATTTCCCCCCCTCCACTCACTTTCATGCAGAACAGTTCAGAATGATGGATACCTGTCTATTTTTGTTTAATGCCAGGCCTGTGTCTTTAAAAAAGGCAGGAAGGTTGTCCAAATAGGAAGTGGAGATGGAATGTGAGATGGGAGAACTTACAAACACTTTTAGGAACCATGCTTGCTTGGAATCTTGAGGCTTTTGCTAAGTTCTTGCATAGTGATGGATTTATACGTTCCAGACATCTCATTCAAAGGATAAAGGACAACTCTGATGATTCAGAGCCACTGGGTGTCAGAGAAATATTCTTCTGAGGAGCACAGATTCTACACACCTGTAACATTTCCTAGTGCCAAGGACTGTCAGGATCTACACACCTGTAACAGCTGTTAATTTGTTTAGGGGCCATTTTTGAGATGCAACGAATAGGCAGCTGAAGTAAAACAGCACCATTACTGATACTTTTTTTCCAAAATGTTGATCTCCGTGTAGGTAAAGATTTATGAAACCTCTAAATATTGTGACCTGGGGTTTGTTTTTTTGTTTTTATTTTTGGTTGAGCACCATTCTTGGCCGGTAACCCTGTTTGGCAAAAAGCTGATGACCAACTAGCCTTTACGCCGCAAGAACGGTGGAATCTACTTAGCATTCATTGACATCTTTGTAGAAGGCCGCTGTGGGATGTCAAATGCCCCTTTCCTCCTAAATGCCATTCATGGAGATCAAGATGCCTTATCCCTCACCCTTTCTTTTGTTCCTGGTAAACATTTTCTTTCCTGTTTTCCCCCCTCTAGTGCAACTGGGTGAATGACTACCACAAAAAATGCAGAGAGGTGACCGGGGCAGAACTCGAACGTCAAGGACGACATGAAGCTCTCCAGTGGCTCATTAGGGAAACAGAACCAATCTCCAAAACCCACTAACAGTAGCATCCTCCCTTTGTAAAAAGTAATTCTTTTTTAGAAAATTGCAAGCATGGAAATAGTTCAACTTTACAATTATCTGGGTGGTGCCAACATGCTGGGGAAATGTGCTACTTTCGTAATGATCAGGAAAGATTGGAGAGAGCAAGCCATGCACGTGCGAGAGAGACTTGTTTTCTGGAGGCTTTTCTTCCCTCATTTCTTTTTCTTGGTGGTGAACAGTAATAAAATCGGAGTGATGAAATCCACATCTTTATAGAGAGACGAGGTCAGCGAGATACAGCACAAAACTTGCACTGGATTCAGGTTTACTGGGTTTCGTTTCCCATGCTATCTTCAAGCCCCTGAAATTGACAAAACTGATTTTGGGGGGGGCGTGAGAACACACTTTGGGATAACTGTTATCTGCAGTACTTTGCACGGAGTAAGGAGAACATTATTACCCATTTGTACTGGCTCCAGATATCCTGAGAACCAGTGTTTATCAGAATAATAGTGTATGAAAAGGTTTCGAAGCCCAGCTTTCCTGTGTTCCCAGCTTTTAAATCGAAACAGAGCAGAGAGCAAGTTCACGCATGTAAGGTCATGACGAGTGACTGCAGCACCCCAGCCAAGAACTTCTTGATCAGTTTCATATATTCACAGGGACTGTCAGTGGATGCAGTTGACAAGTTCAGCTGTGATATTGAGCTACCGACCACAGAGCGACATACCCTGCATACGTGGACCAGCACTGACCAGCAGAATGTATAGATCACTTCCGGGGAGTCTGTGCATGAAACAATGATTAATAACTGTATTATAAGAAATGTACCTAATCCCATATTATGTTTTGGAGCAAACTCCCTCCCCCTTCCCAGTGTGCTTGAAACTGTCAGGGATGTGGATTTCCTAATAGGCGTGTTCAGGTGTCAGAGATAGATAATGTGTGAAGTGAGTGGAACCTAAACCGCGTTTTTGCTTTGCTACAGTAAATAAACAGGATAACTAAGTGCCAATAAACATTCTTGTTCTTTACTGCTCTGTTTTACCCTGCAACATCTGTGATGAGGGGGAAGAATCTTCCAAAGCTCTGTAGTTGAAGCAAGTCATGGGTTTCAGTACAGTCTGGCTGTAAGGTTGGGGTACGGGGGCAAGATCTTCTTAATTTTTAAGTTACACAGGATGTAGTAGCCTATTTCCTATGAGCCTAAGAGAATTAAAATCAGGAATAGCACATCTGTAACCTAAGCGTTTAAACCAGCAAGGGGCCACTCACATATAGCAGCAGAGCTATGTACCTATATTGTCTGTAGTATCCTCTAATTCATATGCTAGCAATGGGGGGGGGGGGAGAAAAGGGGTACCTACCAACATCCATCAGTTTGTTGGTTTATTTATTTAAAACATTTCAAGTCTGCCTGTCTACCCAAAAAGGGTCCCCAAATGGACTTTTTCATATATTTTCCTCTTAATAAAAGACTGTGCTTAGCTGTCTGCTGCCGAACTCTGCGTTTGCCCGTATGGGGATAGAGAACACAGTCCCGCACCCCATTTCCTCCTGCTAATGTTTCAACATGTGTGTAAGGAGTGCTAGACTTACTACTGCTGTCCCTGGATCAGACCATATGACTTCTAATTATTTTGCCATGTTAGGAAGTATGAGTATTACGGTTAGTGTCCTTTTTTTCCAGCTCGAAAAACCCAAGCAGGGCTGGCGAAAGCTATTTTGTCTAGGTAAGTGAAAATTTTGCTGCTGACCTCAGCTTTTCCTTAGGCAGCATAATATTAACTCTGAAAACTGCCTAGGGATAACAAAAATAACAGTCGTGTAATACAGTTTTTAGGAATCCTAGGGGTCTTCAAACGTACTCCAGAGCATCTACAAGTCCTTTGTTAGAACAGAGAGTTCTCCTGCAATCCAACTAATGTGAAAACAGTCCTCAGTTTTCTAGGCATGATAAAGGGATTCCCTACCTTAGGGAAGGGGGTAGAATTGGCTTCCCCTTTTATGAAGGGAAGGAGTTTGTAGAGGTGCTTCAGCTGCCAGTCATAGGTCATTTATTTTAATTCAATTTCATTCATACCCTACTTTTTCCCCCAGTGGGGACCCAAAGTGGCTTACATCATTCTCTTCATTTATTTTCACAACAGCCCTGTGAGGTAGGTTAGACTGAGAGTGGGATGGGCCCAAGGTCACCCAGCAAGATACTGTGGCTGAGTGTAGATTCAAACCTAGAGCCTCCCAGATCCTAGTGTGACACACTGACCACTATGTCGTGCTTCAGAGCACTAGCAGAAATCATACTGGTTGGTTGCTGGGATCCAGTCACCTCCTTGGGGCATGCTTAGCTTGCTGCATGTACTTTGAAAGATGGCTGTCTGGATGTGGCAATGAAGGAAAGGAGGGCTTGACTGTTACATTTTAAATCTAAATGGCGATCCTTGGGTTTGAGATCTATTGACCAAGTGGTTGAAAGGAAGCAACACTGGTAAGCAAAGAAGGAGAATAGTTGGTTTTTATATGCCGACTTTCTCTACCACTTAAGGGAGACTAAAACCGGCTTACAATCACCTTCCCTTCCCCACAACAGACACCCTGTGAGGTAGGTGGGGCTGAGAGAGAGTGACTAGCCCAAGGTCACCCAGCTGGCTTAGTGTGTAGAAGTGGGGAAACAAATCCAGTTCTCCAGATTAGCCTCCGCCACTCATGTGGAGGAGTGGGGAATCAAACCTGGTTCTCCAGATCAGAGTCCACCGCTCTTAACCACTACACCATGCTGGCTCTCTATACCATGCTGGTTCAAAGGCCTCTTTGAACAACAAGGATCTTTTCACCAACTGAATCAGTGTGTGCTCATGAGTCACAACACCAAGATTAGGCAATGACCCACAAAACACATTTCATGATCTGAAGAAGTGAGTTGTGGCTCAGAAAGCTCATACCCTGCCAGAAATTTTGTTAGTCTTTGCTCCTGGACCCTTGCTCTTTTCTATTACATATTGTGGATCCTTCACGGCACCCGCCATGAAGCAGAAGCTCCAATGGAAAAGGCATGGGCTCTGGCGAATGCCAGGTAGGCAGCCTTAAGTGGGGAGCAAACAGCAGGTAACAGCCTGAATCCTGTAATTGGCCCTCAAGGGCATGCAGGAGGAGATGGTCCTTTAGCTTTATGTGTCCTAGACCATGAAGGACTTTGAAGGTCATAAATAGGGACACATTCTCCTATATGACTGATATTTGGCAGCAAGTAGGGGTGTGCATTTGGCTAAAGCCGAGCAAAAAAAAACCTTGAAAAGTACCTTTATGGTATTGGGGGGTGGGGACTTTTTTGGATTTTTGAAATTTTCTGGATTTAATAAACTCGAACTCGAAAATGCTGGGGTGGGGGAAACCGGTGCACAGCCCTAGCAGCAAGGATCTCAGTCATGAGTTGTGTACCACTTGAGAATTTTATTCCAATTGGTGGGAACAAAATCACAGCCAGAAATGTGCTTTCCATTGAAATCAATGGCAATAAAAATAAATACACTACAACAAGCACATTTAATAATGAAAAAGCCCCAGTGAAAGCAGAATAATAATAACGTGTGCATCCTTACCTGGTACCTCATAAGCAAATAGAGTAGAATGTGGGCAGGAATACTCACTGAAGGGAGGTGACCTTTAGCATTCCAGGTAGCCATGTGTGGCCTATATTAAGGAGCTGGCTGTGAATCCAAGTATTGCTCCAATCTGCTGGACTTTGCATGAGCAATGAAGAATGAAATGCTCCTAGAACAAGTCTTTCTATACAAACCCAATTCAAACATAGATGTGCTAAGGTTCACGGTCATTGATGAGACACACAAAATGTTCCTGGAATCCTCTAGCTTAGGAGTGACTGGCTTGTCGGACCGTGTCCCATTTTTGTTCCGAGGCATTATTTTCATTGCCCCCGATTTTCAAGCAGGAATGAATGATAACTGCTGTAACAGAAATGCCAATATTGGTTTACACCAATATTAAACCTGTCGCTTTCCAAGGTAGAGGCTTATCTGGATTTCATCACTCAGGTTCGGAATGTGAAAACAAACATCTGCAAAATGCCCTGTTAAGGAGAATTCATTTTGCATGAAGAAACCTCATCAGGCAGAGCTAGACCATTAGTCACAAGTGGGCTTGGAAAACAGTAGCATCCTCAAGTGCAGAGGAGATGATTACAAAGTAAATCAGTCATGATTTAGGGGCGGGGGGGGGGGGACAACTACACCATGATTCACTTCCATTAACCTCTATGGAAGAAAGTAAAGTATGTGGAATCAGAGAGGAAAAAAATGAGGACCTGTGTGGAACTGCAGGAAGAGAGCACTACGAATTTGGAAATTCCCTATCTTCATACTCAAACTCTCCCCCTTGAGATTTCTCTCTCTTTCAGGTCCTTGAGAAAACGAATCCCTACCCCGCCAACTCTAGCACTCAGTTGCTGTTCATTAATCTGTCCCTTCTAGAACACTGTACTGCTCTTCAGATTGGTTTCACTAATTTACAAAGTCCTTGAGAAAACTAATCCCCACCCCGCCAACTCTAGCACTCAGCTGCTGTGTCTATTAATCTGTCCCTTCTAGAATACTGTAGTATTCTTCAGAATGGTTTCACTAATTTACAAAGTTAATTTTTCTACATACCTGAGAGTTTCCTTATTATGTAGAGAGCCATGCCTTTTCTGTGGGTGGCCCAATGTTTTTGCTGTTTGTCATACACATGGATGCTATTAGATGCAGCAATACTGAGGTGGTGCAAAACCTGCCCCTGACATGGGATCAACCATGTCTGGGAGGAGGAGGCAGCATTTGGCCCTTCTTAACCACCTCTGTTAGTCTCTTGCCATGAAAACCCCAAAAAGGGGTCGCCATAAGTCGGCTGTGACTTGATGGCACTTTACACACACACACACAGTGTGTCTTTTGCTTTTCTCCATAGGTAGTGTGATTCATTTCCATAAAAGAGGCATCATGACCTTTCTGTCAGGATAGGATAGGACAGATTTTACTTATTTTTTTTTTAAAAAAAATTCATTTATAACCCACTTTTATCACTGGGATTCAGATGGATTACAGGTTTGATTGATTGATTGACAGGTATGATAAAAATCTTAGTCTATTAGTAATAGCATTACAGGTTTGGTACAGTGGCTCTATGTTAGAACATATGCTTTGTATGAAGAAGGTCCCATGTTCGGTGTCTGGCATCTCCAGTTGAAGGATCTCAGCAGGTACTGGAAAACACCTCTCTCTGCCCAGGCCCCTGGACTACCACTAAGAAGACAAAACTGGAGCTAGAATGATCAGTGGCAGCATTCTGTGTTAGTGTGTTTTGCTTGCACCTCTGTGGTGTCATTGATTGCAACATCTTTATACCTCAGAAAATAATGGGAGGTGCTCGTTTTTAGGGAAGCAAGCAAAGAGTTTTGTAGAAGTCTTCCTTCCTTCCTTCCTTCCTTCCTTCCTTCCTTCCTTCCTCCTGGGGGTGAAACTTGCTTCTAACAGAAATAACTTCGCAATAAGAAGGAAACTAATAAGAGCCTTCATAGGGCATGAAAGGAGCAGTGTTGGCATTTTAATTAACTTGACTGTTTAATGGTTGCGTATGAGCTTGGAAGTATTTTAAT
The DNA here is from genome assembly GCF_029931775.1 of Euleptes europaea. Classification (NCBI taxonomy): domain Eukaryota; kingdom Metazoa; phylum Chordata; class Lepidosauria; order Squamata; family Sphaerodactylidae; genus Euleptes; species Euleptes europaea. The sequence goes on along the minus strand of NC_079316.1, from coordinate 59,124,069 downwards.
ACAACAATTAAAACCAGGCCCTATCTCCTTGCTGCTCTGCTTCCTTTGGGGATTTCCACAGGCACCAAAAGCTGTGCAGACCAAAAAATTCACTTTGCATTTCTTCTGTCTCATTAAAAGTTTTCCAAATTACAACAGATGCATATTGATATAATGGGGAGGGGGGACTCGGAGCGAAACTTTGCTTTTGCAAATTTATCATTTGAACTTGTACACTTAAATAAACTGGTACCATGAAGAATATTGCCTTACTCATTGTATAGCTGTAAGAGCCACACAATCCTGGCTCAGTTTAAATTCCTCTGGTTCTGTATCTGTGGAAATGCATTTGCAAATACCACAGGCAGAACTTTCTACAACTTTCTGCAAGTCTGGAGTCATTGCCACCTTTCCTCACATGCAGGCCTTAGCATCTGAAAATCCTTACAATACTATGTTATTTATTGGCAAGGGGCTGTGGCTCAGTGGTAGAGCAGAAAGTCCCAGGTTCAATCCCTGGCATCTCCAGTTGAAAGAATCAGGTCATAGGTGATGTGAAAGACCTCAGCCTGAGACTCTGGAGAGCCATTGCCAGGAGACAACAGGCCTTGAAGGACCAATGGGGCCTGCAGAATGGCAGGGCCAGGTGATTTGGTCCCTCCACCGCTGTCCCAACACCTTTTCAAGTTAGGGTTGCCAGGTCCCTCTTCGCCACCAGCGGGATGTTTCTGGGGCAGAGCCTGAAGAGGGTGGGGTTTGGGGAGGGGAGGGACTTCAATACCAAAGAGTTCAATTGCCAAAACGGCCATTTTCTCCAGGTGAACTGATCTCTATCAGTTGGAGATCAGTTGTAATAGTAGGAGATCTCCAGCTAATACCTGGAGGTTGGCAACCCTATTTCAAGTGCAGAAACAGTTGCAGTGGGATCAGGATCGGGTCTCATTAAATTTTTAAATGGCCTGTGTTTAGCTCTAAAATGGTAGTGGCATCCCCAGGTTATTCCTGGGGATGCCGTAATGTCAGGATGTGCCCTGAGTCTGCTGGAAAGCTGGACAGAGAGAAAGAAAAGGACACGTAGCAAATACAAATGGAAGATGGTATCCATGGTGGGAAGGAGGAATTGTAGTCAACAATCACTGGAAACCACTTGTCTGAGAGATGACTGCATTCATGGGGACTGAAAGAATACTTCCGTGCGTGCCAAGGAGCCCCTTGCAAACAGGTTGTGGTCAGATTCCCTGAAGGAGGATTGGCTAGATGTTTTTGCCCAAGAAGTTGCACTTGTGATCTGAGTATTTTGAATTAGCACAAAATCTACAACACGTTAAAAGATGCTACTTTTTTTTTTTTTTAATGGTATGAATACTGTTCTCCAGCATGGCAGGAATACTAGCCTCAAATATGGAAGCTGGGGGAAAAGTTTGTTTCTACCTGCGTGTAAGAGATGGCAAACAGCAAACATGCACTGGGGGTGGGGGGTGGGGACACGACAACACTTTATTGACTCCATGCATACAAGCTTTTTTGAGCAGGTCTTTCTGTTCCCTGTGCTCTTTTTCTATAATATCCCAAATTCTATTTTTTTTTTAATGTTTTATTGTCAGGTCACCCCCGCTAGCATTGCTTTCAGTGAAATGCAGAAAATGGCTGTCAGGCTCTCACATCTGAGGTCAGCTGCAGAGAAAGAAAGTGTGGGACCAGGAGTATGTACTTGCTGCCCAGGAATCCTAAATATACGGACTTAAAAAAAGTACCTTGACCCATACAAACTTCCAACCAATCAGAAAGAGGTCTAGAATGATCTTGGAATGACACCCCCCCCACACACACACACAGACACACCAATTATATCTGCAGATGCCCTTGTCTGAGATGATCATTGAATAAAGGGTTGGAGTAAACGCAACTCAACATGCCTGGACGCTGTGGGGCGCTACATTTCTGTATGCGCCAGAACCAGATTGTGTGTTCTTTTCTTACTGGATAGGGTGTCTCTTCTGGACCTTTTCCACCCATAGGTCTTTCTGCAAGTTTTCCCCATGGCGAGATCAGAAGCCGCAACTCTGAATTGGTTGCTGTTGTTCTCCACAGCAGAGTTTTTATGCAGAACTTACAGCCTTGGCTTCGCTGTATGTCATCCACCACCTCTTTGTTAGACAAGGGAAAAAAATAAAGAAAGGGATGCCCCTAAGGCAAAGTACAGTGGAGAAAGAGGGGCACAAGAAGCAAAGCAGGAGCAACGCAACTTGTTTATGTACAAGACAAAAAGGGGGGAGACAGATTCAAAAAGAAGACTTCTTCTGAAGGGTGGGGGCTAGAGAGCTTCTGAGGACACAGAATCAGCACCACAGAAAAGTGTTGGTGGAACGCAGGGGACAGGGAAGACAGGAATATGAAGGGCAGAGGAAGCAGGGAAGGGAATGACACCATCAAGGAACACCCCCTGGGGATGAAGGGATCAGAGGAGAAATGAAAGGGAAAAATAGGAGGTGAGTTTTGCTAGAAGGGTGGGGAGAAATGCTGAACAGGGTATCAGGAATCAAGCAGACTTGACAGGAATGTTCAGATAACTGGGGGTGTATAAAACACAGGATGGCAGGGGCTCCGAGCATAAGAGTGGGAGAAATATTATAAGGGGGAGTAGTGATGTGCTCTCTTTCCTTCCTTAGAACTATAAGAATCTCACGCAGGTGACTAGGTATGCAAGTGAAAGAACTGGGAGGTGGGGGGCTTAAAGGAGAAACAAAAAGGGATATATGGTATGCTCTAAAATAAAAAGAGAATAGTAGAGAGGATAAGAAGTGAGGAAAAGGAGGCGATGGATAAAGAAGCAACAGGGTGCCCTGGAAGGGGTGGTGTGATATGAAGAGGGAGGAATAGGTGACTAGTAAGTGAGTGAGTAATGGGCAAGGTAGAGGAGAAAAGCAGGAGGGTGAAGATACAGAAAGAGGGAGACTGAAGGTGAGGAGTAGATGGGTCAGCAGACTAGCAGCCCCCTAAAGAGGCAGGGCAATTCCAGGGAGGGGAAGGTAGAGTGTGGAGGAAAGGGATGGGGAGGCAGGTCTGCATGACGTGATGGTGATACTCAGAAATGGGCAGAAAAAATAGCTGTGGATTGAAGAATTCCCCATTAAAAATCCAGCAAATGGAAATCAACATTTTTTTTTTTTTAGGAAAAACCACATCTGGAAAAAGCAGATAATCCCCACACAATTCACAAACCTGCAGCAAAAGCAGCCAAGGCAAGCTGACCAAAGCCAGAAGCTTTGAAGGATCAGACTCGCGGGAAATACCTTGTGTGGCAACAGTTAGGGTTGTGCATATAGATAAAACCGAATAGAAAGTAAACCCAAAATTAGCCGTTTTGGCAATTTTCAGGTTCAGTTTTACCGAATACCAAAACCTTGGAATAAAACTGAAGCCGGATAGCAGATCGCCGAATCAGCTGAATAGGTATTCGGCTTTTTTTTTTTTTTTTGCTTCAGCTTTCCCCAGGCTTTTCCCTATGGGAATTTTTTAATGACTAGGAATGAAGGATCATCTTTATTTTATGTATTTATTTATGCATTTTAGGCCACTTTTCTCCCTGAGCTTTTTCCCCAAAGTGGCTTACAAAAGCAAAATATGCCTGAATTGCAAAAAACAAATGGACAAACAAAACATTCAAAGCAGGGGGTTAGACTAGATGGCCTGCATGGCCCCTTCCAACTCTATGATTCTATGACGTTGTGCCTCTGGCGTTATGGTTCCCCTCCCATTTCTCCTTGCTGCCCTTCTGAGCTCTCCACTGCAAAAGATTTCCAAAATGGTTTATGATATGTCATGGGAGGGGGAGCAGGTACTATCCTGAGAAAATGAAGTCCCGTATTCTACCAGACTACTAGAAAGCCCTGGCAAAAGCCAGTGACTCTTTAAAGCACATACAATGGCTTGGATGCTTCTGAAAATTACCACTAATGACTTCCTTGCATCCCCCCTGGTACTGCAGCTCAAAATGTCCCCTGAAATTCTGTTGCTGGGGGAGAGGGGATGCCATGACCTGCATAAGGGGCACCCCCCCTTCTGTCTTTATTCCTCCTAGACTGGAGGTACACAGAATGGTGTATAGTCCTGAAGCCCCACATTCTCTCTCTGTGTGTAAAGTGCTGTCAAGATACAGCCAACTTATGGCAACCCAGTAGGGTTTTCATTTCAAGGCAAGAGACTAACAGAGGCGGTTTGCCATTGCCTTCCTCTGCATAGTGACCCTGGTATTCCTTGGTGGTCTCCCATCCAAGACCAACACTGCTTAACTTCTGAGAGCTAATGAGATCAGGCTAGAGTGGATCATCCTAGTCAATGGAAATCCTGCTCAGTCTTGCCCTGCTGGCTTCTAAAATGTCACCAGGCATTTCCCATATACTTTCAAGCATGCCTTTTCCATCTTAAGGCCTAGACTCTTGCTTGTCTAAAAAAATAATAAACTGAAAGTCTCCATTGGGAAGATGCTGAATTCTGTGAATCAATGCTTTCCTGCATGTAGCCATGGAATGAAGAACGGACACCATCTTGATTATTAACCTTGGTATACGAGAATCTGCCTCCAAGCCCACTGCAATAATTTTGATTAATTTAAAAGGTGTCCATGATTAATCAGGCAGTAGGGATTGAAAAAAATAGTTTGAATATGACAACTTACAAAACCTAGAGATGGTAAGTGATAAGGCAGAAGAGGAATTTCCCCTGCCATTCACCTCTCTCTGTGTTTGTGCGCTGTCAAGTCACAGCTGATTTATGGAGACCCCATAGAATTTTCAAGGCAAGAGGTACTTTGCCATTGCCTGCCTCTGCATGGGCTGAGAGTTCTGAGAGGACTGTGACTGGCATAAATTCACCCAGCTGGCTTCATGTGGAGGAGTGGAGAATCGAACTCGGTTCTCCAGATTAGAGTCCGGCACTCTTAACCACTATACCACTCTAGCTCTCTTCACCTCTGATACATCATCTAAAATAACAAGCTTGGATCCAAAGCACTGTGTTAAACCCAGAGGAGGAGGAAGAAGAAGAGTTGGTTTTTATATGCTGACTTTCTCTTCCACTTAAGGAAGAATCAAACCAGCTCACAATCGCCTTCCCTTTCACTCCCCACAACAAACATAGGTGGGGCTGAGAGAGCTCTAAGAGAACTGTGACTAGCCCAAAGTAACCCAGCGGGCTTCATGTGTAGGAGTGGGGAAACCAACCCGGTTCACCAGATTAGCATCCACCGCTCATATGGAGTGGGGAATCAAACCCAGTTCTCCACATTAGAGTCCACCACTCCTAACCACTACACCATGCTGGCTCTCCACAGTAGAAGCCCTTCTCTGAGATGAAAGACATCTTCAAACTGCTTTTTTCTTCAAAAGTACTGTTTTTATTCATAATTAAATATGTATAATTAATGGATAAACCAACTAAAACTCACAAATATATTTCTACATGTTACCGAAACTGCTCTTGGATTGGGGAAGTTAGCATGAGCAGCGGCACTAATTTATTTATATAGCAGAATCACCCAATGTATACCAGGGTCGTTTTCAGTGAACCTCAGAATAACGACAGACCAAGGATTTCCAGATTAAAAGGTGTTTATATATTCTTTCATTCAGTGTTGCAATACATACATACAAGAAACTAAGAATAAAAAGGTGGTAGGACTAGAGACGTTTCTCAAGTGAGAGGAGGTCGTTGGTTGGGTAATACGTTACCGATCTAGAAGTGGAGATGTCCAAGATCCGTGGCTTGTAGGTACAAAATAAATTACAACGGGGGATGGGAGGGGGATGTACCGGAGCCTTGAGCCAGCCAAGTCACCAGAGAAAAAAAAGGGGGGGATGCGGAGCTCCGCAAAACTCAACACACACGGTAGGATAGAAAGAAACTCGAGGACAGAACAAGCCCTGTGGACAAGGAAAAAAAGCCAGCCTACCTTGTCGGGGAGGGCAAAATATACCCTTCTCTAGGGGCGGTTTTTTTTTTTTTTGAGATTCCCCAGATGGCTCCTATCTAAAACAATAAGGATCAAAGACTTTGGCTGCAGAGATCGGGCAGAGTGATAATTTGTAAACTAAGCTGATACCAATGATTTGCACATCCTCGGGATGGCTTGACTCGATCTTCTCACGTACGACAATACCTCAGGAAGGTGTGAATCTCTACACTCCAGGGATGCGGCAGAGGAGTCCTTTCTAGCTGTTAATGCAGATTGCGGCGGATGTTTCTCTCACAGGATACTGGGGGGGGGGGAACTGCAGGAGAAGGCAACGTGATGCTCTCACTTCGGTGTTATGGCTTCCCTTTGGATCAGGAGACAATCAGGATCATGGATTCCCTATGGCTGGTTCTGCAGGGGTGACCTGATCTCCTGTCCTTGACAGCCTGGTAATGCAGTGGAGCCCTTGCCCAGAGCGGCGGGCTGTTAACGCTTAAACAGTACAGTGTGTCTTTGAGGTGGTTGCCAAGACCAGGGCGGGAGGTCAGGCAGCGCATATGGCAACATACAATTGTGTGATAGCCAAAGAACTACAACAAAAATCTTTTCTATTGGCCCCTGCACTGCTCTTCTAAGACATGGCAAACACTGTTACGCTGGTGCCCATACAACAAATTTCAACGTAAAGTGATGATCCTAAATGCACATATGTGATAGTATGCCACATTGTAATTTATAAAATCAATTTGGAGAAGACACAAGACCAGGTTGCAGCAGTTCCAGCACCTTCCACTGGTGAGAGCAATTGACTGCCCTGAGCCAGATATTAGCTCTTTTTTTCTACTGGTGAAAGATACAATCCTCTGTTGCAGACATTATTGAATTGTCCCTTCATTTCAGGAGAGCGAGAACTGGTATCATTTGGCCCTTTTAAAAAAATGCCTCACTCCCGTTGACAAAGACATGTATTTCATGTGTCCTTGGTGTTAAAAGTGGTTTTGTTGCCATTGTAAGTAATTAGCAAAGAAACAATAGACAGGTAAACTTTTTTAGGTTCACATTTCCTTTCCTGTTCTGTATGGTTTTCAAGGACTCCATTAAACCTAGAAGGAGTTCTCCCCCTCCCCCCTGCATTTCTGCCCAGAAATGCATTTTCAGGGTTTAGAGAGGCTTGTTTAAAGAACTTCAGTTGTTATGATGGCTAGCTCATACACTCAAATGTTTGTGTCACTATTCAATCGTTCTTAGAGAATTCAGTCTACTTCATTTTCAATTGTCCTGATACTGAACTTGCCAAGGTCGGAAAGAAAAGAACCAACAATACCTTTCATGAGGTACTGTGTGAATCTTGTATGAAATTACAGATGGTTTGAATAGTATCTGTCTAAATGCCCATCTCATCTAACTGCATGAGCGGAGTGATTGTAGCCAAGCTCACCCCTATCCAGTGGAGTGTTTGAACTGGATAAAAACTGTCATGCTGGCTAATGGTATGGCACAATACAAGTCACTCTAGTGCTTAAACAGACCACCAGCAACATCTGGTCTGAAATAATAACATAAAATTATTACATGTGTTTAATCCAGACTAAATTGGCAATTTCTACCCATTCCCTTTCCCACTGTAACCCCCCCCCCCGCACGTTTTTACTCAGGGTCCCCTATGCTCCAGAAGCAGCATTTTGTGGAGATCAGTGGGACATTGATGGAATAATTAAGCTAGATCTAACCCCATTTTTGTTTATTTGTTTAATTTCTATCCCACTCTTTCTCAACCAGAGCTGGGCTCAGGGTGGCTAACAACAATACAACACTGCATTCATTAAAAACCAGCAGAAGCACGTACAGATATAAAATTAATTAGTATCTATAATAATAATAATGTAATAATTAAAATGGCATCCTAATAGTGGTTCTCACACTTTAGTCTAATTTAAGTACATTAGAGAGGGAATAATTCTCAGTCAGGTTGAAACTGGCCCCTGAAAAGAGAGAACAGAGAGACCTGAAAGACAGTCAGGAGGCATATGATCTAATTGTGCCCAACAAAGGAGACCAGCTGATGTAAACCGTCGCTATGTTCAACCGTAGGCCTGGCAGAAAATCTCCATCTTGCAGGACTTGGGGAACTGAGCTAGGTCCTACAGGGCCTGGGTCTCACTCGACAGAGAGTTCTACCAGTCCAGGGCCAATGCCAAAAAGGTTGTGAAGGTTGCTTCCCTTCCCAAACCTCATCCTCTAAAGGCATCACCCTAGGGTTGCCAGGTCCCTCTTCGCCACTGGCGGGAGGTTTTTTGGGTGAAGCCTGAGGAAGTCAGGGCTTGGGGAGGGGAGGGACTTCAATGCCATAGAGTCCAATTGCCAAAGCGGCCATTTTCTCCAGGTGAACTGATCTCTGTCAGCTGGAGATCAGTTGTACTAGCAGGAGATCTCCCACTACTACCTGGAGGTTGGCAACCCTACATCACCCCCAAATCTCCAGGAATTTCTAAAGCTGGAGCTGGTAACTAGGGCTGTTGATTTGGTTCGGCCCGAACTGAAAATCAGCCGAATTTCCCCTGATTCAGTGGTTTTTAGTTCGGGAGGAACCGAACTCAAAACTGGCTGGCAACCGGGGGGCCGAATTCAGCGAGTTCGGGAGTTCGCGAATAAATTCAGCAAATTCGGGGCTGTCAGTAAGCAGCATAACCGTCAGTAAGCAGCATTCTCCTCCCCCAGCCAATCGGTGGCCAAGCTGGGTCTTCTTCTGGCCAATCAGTCAGGATTGAGTACTGGAGGAATCAGCCGATGTGCGGCCCGGCCAGGGAGAGAGAGAGAGAGAGCGAAATCCTCATGTGTGTGTGTGTGTGGGGTGCTTGTGCACATTCGCTCCTTTCTGTGGTTGCAGGGGGCGTATTTTTTGGGGTACAGACACAAAACTTTCACTGGAGCTTCAGATGAAGCTTCTTAAGATACCCCCCAATTTTTGTAAACATTGGGTCAGGGGGTCCCGAGATATGGGCTCCCCCTTTTTCTTTCCATGGCTGCAGGGGGCACATTTTTGGGGGTACAGACCCCAAACTTTGAGTGGAGTTTCAGACCAGTGTTCTTAAGATACCCCTCAAGTTTTGTAAACATTGGGTCAGGGGGTCTCGAGATATGGGCTCTCCCCCTTTTCCCTCCCCCCTTTTTCCATTTATGTGGCTGCAGGGGGCGCTTTTTTGGGGATATAGCCCCCAAACTTTTAGCATAGCTTCAGACACTTATTCTTAAGATACTACCCAAGTTTTGTAAAGATGGGTTCAGTGGGGGCAGAAATATCGCCTCCCCCCTTTTCTCTTTCCATGGCTGCAGGGGGCGCATTTTTGGGGGTGCAGATCCCAAACTTTGAGCGCAGTTTCAGACCAGTGTTCTTAAGATACCCCCCAAGTTTTGTGAACATTGGGTCAGGGGGTCCCGAGATATGGGCTTTCCCCTTTCCCCTTTCCCCTTTTCCCTATTGGGATGAATGGATCAGCCGATCCTGTGCATCTTCTCCAGAGCAAAACGTCCCGTGCCTAATTTGAATCATCTTGGATTACAAGTCCTCTTCAGCCCCTCTTGATGGAACAGAAGACAGCCACAGTAAGACCCCTTTGGGGACTTTAATCTATAATTTTTCTCCTGTGTGTGTGTGTGTGTGGGGGGGAAAGCAGAGTCTGTGTGTGTGTGGGGAGGGAGCAGTTTCTGTGGGTGGGGGGGAAGCCAAAGGGGGCTTTCGTCGGTTCTGCCTGGGGTGTGTGTTCCCCCTCGAGTCTCTCGTTCCCTGGTTTGAGGGGGGAGGTTTCAGTTGTGTGTTGCAAAGGTGTTGTTTAACAAGGTTGTGTTGTTTTGCAGTTGTTTTGCAGTTGCTTTGCAAATTTCTCAGCTGTTGTCGGGGCTGGGAGCTTTGTGCGTGGGCGGCAAGCTCTGCTGAGAGATGCACATTAAGGGTGGGGGGGACCCCTTTCAGGGCCCATATCTCAGCCCCCCCCGACCCAATCTTTACAAAACTTGGGGAGTCTTTCAATAAACGTCCTTTGAAGCTCTGCCGAAAGTTTGGGACCTCTAACCCCAAAAATGCCCCCCCAGAGCCGCGGAAAGGCGCGATTGTGTTTTTAATGGCTTTATTCGGCCGAATTTTTTTCCGAACTTTGAATTCCCGCCGAATTGAACGGATCCGAAGTGGGGGAGTTCGGACTTCGGCATATCCCGAATCTAAACGGGCTGAATCCGGCCGAATCCGAACTATACCAATTTTTTTTAAATTCAACAGCCCTACTGGTAACCCTACGGGGGAACTGATCTCTGTAGTTAGGAGATTTGTTGTGATTCCAGGAGATCTCCAGGCCCCACCTGGATGTTGGCAACCCTGAAAGGAGAGAAGGAAGCAGGAAAAAGGGAGATCCTATGGGGGCTTTCAGCAAAGGGAAAGAGGAAATAGTGGGGGAGGGGGAAATGAGATGCCTCCTGCAAGTCCTTGCAGGTTCCCACTTGTAAGATCTGATTCCTTTTGGAACTTTTGATGAAACATAGGAATCAGCCTTATTTCTCTGTCTAGCAAGCAGCTCTGAGACCTTCACCTAAATCACAAAGCAGAACTTCATAATTTTCTAGAAATAGGGTTGGCAACTGTAAATCCAATGGCACCTAAGAGATGCCAACACTTCTGTCCCAGAAGCTGGGCACAAGTGCTGTTAAAAGCAAGGCAGAAACCTGATGCAGTTTCAGTGTAAAGGAAGTGTATCAAATAGCTACTTGACTTTTCATTTTCAGTGTTCCAGAGTTTTTTCCTCTCCATTGCAGAAAAAGAGAAATAAATAAGCAGGTTCCAAATACAACCAGATCAACCAAGTAGCTAGCAGATCTTTACAAGTACATTTTATTTATATATTCAGTGTCTTGACTAGCAAGATCTCATAGACGATAAAAGGGAGGGGAGAAAACCTCTAACAATTGTTTTTATCAAATCTTCGTGAAGAGAGCTTAAGAAAAGCATTTTAGAAATAGAAATGATGATTTTTCATATGCCCTAAAGATTGTAGTGTTTCAACAGACAACATGGAATGAAAACTCAAAAACAAGGAAAAATAATCTAATAAAATGTGCACAACATTGGAATGAGTTCACTGGGCTGAGTATAAGAGATGGTGGATATAAGTTGTCAGCCCATCCATCAAGGGCGATCCACATGCACACCTGACCTGACGTGGATGTGCATGAAAATATTCATTGTCACCACTGAACATGGTCTAAACAGAGTGTGTATCACTATCTTGGGCCACTGGTAGTATAGGAAACATACTGGAAACCTATGACAAGTGGGAAGCTATTTGGATATCCCCAGTCAATTCTCCCCTACAGGAATCTACAAGCTCTCAATGCTTTGAACAGGCTAATTTCCTCTCCCCATTTAACTGACTCTTTCTAGGCTTTAACATTCAGTGCCTCCTAGGGCATTAACGCATGGGCAGAATGTTCCTGGTTCGCTCCTCTGTTATCTCACAATAATCCCACAATATTTAATCCCACAATATTTAAGTCTGGATAATCAAACGCATGACGCCAGCCTATCCCACATTAAGTCTGAAACAAGTAGCTGCTGGAGGCTCCCCGTGCGTTTGAACCAACCATATAATGTGGGATAGTTCACAATGCGGGATAGCAGGGGAGTGACATCGCCCAAGGATTGGCTGAGGAGTTATCCAATCAAAGGGCGATTCTCCCCCTTTTTTTTTCTTGGAACACCAGCGTTCCGGTATACCATCGTCTCAACCTGTCAATTAAAAAAAGGCGGGACGGGAGACCGGAAGCAGCAATTGCTCGCACAGGAAAGGGGGCGGGACGGGGGACGGGAAGCGGCACTTGCTCGCGCAGGGAAGGGGGCGGGACGGAGGAGACCGGTAAGGGGCATTAGTAGCGAGCTAGCCGAGTAATTACACGCACGTCGGCGTTCCGGTAATGTAGCGGAATAAAAAAAAAAGTAGCGGTTTAGCACTGAAAAGATCGCTAGAAAACAGGGATTGATTAACCCGGTTTTTTTTGCCTTAATTCGCGACTAAGGTGGGTCCGATGCGCAGCCCTTGGATGGTCGTGCGTGTGGACCACGGAGATTCGCTACTATTAAGGTACAAAAGCGAGACAAATTGGCCGTGCGTTAAGCCCCCTAGAGTATGCTTAGTTTTCATCAGGCCTTGGAGTGGGGGCATTTTTTCTTGTTTTCATTAGTTTACAAAGGCATATTTTTCTGCATAGGGGGAGGGTTCTCTGCTTATGTGGACACTTCTCTTCTCTGTGGGTGGCCTAGTTTTTCTGTTTGTGTGACTGGGATGGGAGAGAACAACCACTTCAAATTAAATGCTTTTTGCTGGAGACAACCTATCCAAAAGTACTCCTGATTTTATAGGAGGTTCAGGAAGTGGGGGCTGCCACACCCTGGGACCAAATACAAGAGCATCAAGTCTAGATATTAGATTTGGCATTGATTTAGGAACCATGGCATGAAAATGGTTCTTTGTACCTTCCTATTTACGTTTCGTAGCATTTGGACAGTTTTATAACTTAAAAATTTTATACGTGCTTAATCTGCTGTAATTAGACTCTAATCTGGTGAACTGGGTTGGTTTCCCCTCTCCTTCACATGAAGCTAGCTGGGTGACCTTGGGCTAGTCACAGCTCTCTTAGAGCTCTCTCAGTCCCACCTACCTCACAGGGTGTCTGTTGTGCGGAGGGGAAGGGAAGGTGATTGTAAACCGGTTTGATTCTTCCTTAAGTGGTAGAGGAAGTCAGCATATAAAAACCAACTCCTCCTCCTCCTCCTCCTCAATAGACTTATACCCTTTTGAGTCCATTGAAGTCAATGGGCTTAAAAGGATGTAATTCTGCTTAGGACTGCACTGTAAGTGTAGTTTTCATATACGTATGTGTACGTACTTCTAACATACTGTTGTTGAAATCATGTATTTAAATAACAAATTTTCATTAAAACATGCAGAAAATAGATTTCAAATTTTATGTTTTCATTTTCAGCTTTAGTTTTAATTTTTAAATTCTTTTAATTTTTTTGCTATTATACATTTGTATATTCTTTACATTCAATGGTAAACATATTTCTGGTTGTAATCTTCCCCTCCTCCCTCTCCCTGCTGCCAAGTTTTGGCATATAAGAGAAAGCATCCTTAGTTTATAGGCAATTAAATTCTTCCTTGCAGAGCAGGTGCAGGGAAATATTTTTTCCAACCATGCAAACAAGAAATGGCCATAGATAATATATAAATAATAACCAGGGGTCCTTGTGTTTACTCAAGTCCAGCTGCTTGCATGTAAAAAAAGTGAAGGTGATCTATTTTTGAACAAAAACAAAGAATGCAGACAAGGACAGCTAAACCCTGCCCCCTCTAAAGCCTTATCTTAGTGCACTTCAGTGCTTGAAACCACGTTTTTATTATTTAAAGAAATTAATTGTCCCTAGATAAACACAACGGATCAGAAGCAACTTTCTAGCATTTATTCATTTGTTTTTTTCTTTCTAGCCACAAGGGGTCCTTCTTCTACCAACGACATTCTGTTTTTCTCCCATCAATATTCTGTGCTAGTCTTGTAATAGGCATATGTGAGATAGGCTTGATGATATAAGGGATGCATTTTATTTATGCATTACAATTTATGCTCCACCTTGTCCTATAGCCTCAGGGGGATTTGTACTTTTAATGGACCTCCACCTGTATTCCGACCCTCCTTAACCTTCAGCATACGTTTTTTTTTAAAAAAGAGTACAATATAAATACATGTAGAAACCTCAAGAAAACCCCTTTTCTGACATAGTTGACTAATCTGAGCCTGGTCTCCTTATTAAATATTCCTTTTAAAGACAGAACTGGGGCAGGGGGAGAGCAGTTTATTAAACTGAAATTATGTTTTGGTTTATTCTTTTTGGAGCTGCAAATTCCAAAGGCTGCAGGAATGTGGACTGGCTTGTTTGAGATACTACAAAATAAGCCCATCTTTCTAGAAGTGGGTTAGCTTGAGGGCATACAGAGGGTCCTGATCTGATAGTGCTGGAATATGTATATGTCTTGATGAGGTGGGTTTTAGAGTGAAGTGAATTTACTGTACCTTCACTTCAATTACTGTCCAGGAGGTCAGTATGGGAGAAGGTGGTCCTTTAAGCTATTTTCAACAAATGACCGGTGTTGGTTTACTGTACTCACAGAATAAGTAGTCTGCCCTATAGCTACTGCATCATTGGAATCATCCTATGTGACGAGCAAGACTAAGTCTGTCTCTTTTTTCCTTTATCCACCAAACTTCTGCTTACCTTGTTTGTATACTGGAGAAGCCAGAAGGAGGCAACCAGGGTTCTTGGAACACTCAAAAGGATATGGAAGAGGGAGATGGAGGAGTATGAGAAACAGTTTTTACTGCCATTGGTTCTTGTAGGTTATCCGGGCTGTGTAACCGTGGTCTTGGTATTTTCTTTCCTGACGTTTCGCCAGCAGCTGTGGCAGGCATCTTCAGAGGAGTAACACTGAAGGAAGTTTTACTGCCACCTCCTCAGATAAGGTCTAGAAGTCCTACAGGCAAGTAAGGAATAGCTCTATCTCGCAGTATCTTCAAGGAGAAGCAGATTGGGTTAGTGTGTTGGCCAATTCTTGGGACAGGGCATACTGATTTGTAAGCACTGAAATTTCCAAGGCAGGGGAAAACTAAAGGCGTAGACTATCCAGTGAATTATAAACCACCTACAAGCCATTTGTTAAACAATTTATCTGACTGCTCTATCATTTAAGTTTGCCTGGCCGATGGGGTAGAGTGGAGGAGGTGTGAATTCTAGTATTCACAAACCTAACAAGCTACCAAAGAGAGGACAGTGGCATTTTATTAAGTGATGGCTCTTCTTATCAAAACAGCAAAGGTCCTCAAGGTTTCTCTCACACACATATCAATATGTAAACAAATCAATATATCTAATTCTCTACATCACTAATCTGTGAATTCTTAAATCCAGAGATTGGAGCCATGAACAGATACACACATCTTCCTACAAACCTAAAAAGCCCTAAATTTTCAGAAAAATCTGAAATCTTTAAAAAATACATTGGAGGGGTCAACACCCCCCAAATAATAGAAGCAGCACCGGTAGCTTTATGAAATGAATGCTCTCTCAGTGGCTATTGTGTTGTTACAACCATGACAGTATTGCCAGCCTCCAAGCAACAGTTGCTGTGCGTAAAAGGCAGGGGGCCGGGCCCTTTCCAGGGATGTTTTGGTCTTTGAAGGAGGAATATTCAAGCCCATGCCTAGCAGCAATCACTGGATGACTTGCTACCTCCTGACTGTTTATGAGACTGGACTGTATGGCATTGTCAGGGCCAGATTTAGGGGTGAGAAGGCCATGTGCCCTGGGTGGCATGCAGATTGGGGGGTCTGCACAGAGGAGACAAAGGGTGCCCTGCCAGCCATGCTTGCCCGCCACACCTGGTGGCTCCTGCCCAGCCTAGGCAGCCTCCTCGCAGGCAGCTGATGTCTCAGGTGGTGAGTGGAGCACCCGCAACCATAAAGAGCAAGGCACTAGTGCCCACCTGTTGTGGAGAGCTAGCCCTAGCCTCTGAAGGGTGGTGCTGAGCCTCCTCATTCCCTTTGCCCTGCTTTGGGAAAATCCACCACTTTTCCCCCAGGTGAAGCAGGGCGGCTTCCTAGCACTACAGCATGGCAAGGGATAAGGAGAAGGTACCAGGGCTTGGAGGCTTCCTGCTTGAGCCCCTGGTCCCTTCCTCTTGGGATGTGGCTTACTGGAGGGTGGGGCAAGCAGCATCCAGCTGGGAATCCTCCCGTCACTGCTTGGAAGAACCCCACTCCCTGCAGCCGGAGGAGAGAAAGTTTTGTGACTGCACCATGAGGAAGGCTCAGGTAAGGGCGGAGATGGCTACTCTAGTGAGCCCCCTGCAACTGAGCACCCCGGCACCTCTCTTCACCACCAGGGCTTGTGCAGAATCAGGGTGCCTCTGAACACGCACACAGTGCTTTTTGTGCAGTGTGGCCACAGCCAACCCTCCCACCACATCTAAGGAGAAAGGTCCCCAGAGTGACAGGCACCACAGAGCTTGTTTGAAAGGATTGCCCCTGCTCTGATAGTCCCCCTGCCCTTAGTTTGCGCCCCCTATTCCAGAAATGCATGCTAGATTTGGATTACAGCTCTGCCCCTCCAGCTCCTGAAAAGGCGCAGAGCGCTCTCCTCTCTTCTTCCCTTTTTCTCCTGCACAGCAGTCCTGGTTTAAATCAGGCCTTCTGTCCATTTACTCAAAAGTTGCCTCTGGGAACTAGCACTTATAGTATAGCTGCAAGTCTCTGTGGCAAACTTGTGCATATTGTAACATTCTTAATCTGGGTTCTGATTTTGAGGATGCACGTGGTCTGATTTGCCATTTACAACTTGGCAGCATGCTTACTATGCTTTGGAACATGGAACTTTTTGTGGTGTTCTCTTTGGCAATTTAAAAAAGTGCAGGAAATCGCAGTGGGCAAATAGACAGTTTATCTTGTGGAGAGCTGGGTGTTTCAAGGTGTCTTTGGTGCATCTGACAGATTTTGGAGGGGTCAATGCTTTTTCTGTTGCACATGCAAAACTCTCCTCCCTCGTGCCTCTCCTAGGATCTTTGTTCATGACCATTTGGCAGATGCTTGGCACCAGCCAGCTTCTGGATTATGCTTGCTATGTGCATAAGTGTTGGACTTTTAAGTCTTGGAGTGAGCATATTATCCACATCAGCTCAAGAAGCCTCTCCGATTCCTCTATATCTCAAGTATGAGAGTCTGGGCCTTTTGAGAAGAGCTTTTAGCTGGTAGCATAGGGACACATGCCTTGTTGTGTTCTTCCCACAGTCTTTGCAAGCTTATTTTTAATTTATATCCCAATGTCTCCCCTATCAAGAGCCAGAGCAGCTTTTCTCCTCCTCTGCTTAATCCTCACAACAGCAACCTTGCAAGGGCAGGTTAGGCTGAGAGACTATGACGGATGCAAGGTCACCCAGCAAGCTTCCATGGCTGAGTGGGCATATGAACTTGGATGTCCCACTTCTAGTCCAATAGTCTAACTGTTACACCTAGGGTTGCCAACTGCCAGGTAGTTGCCGGAAAAATGGACACCAATGTGCAAGTAACAGTTGTACAACATTTTCTCACCCAGCGCAATTCAGAAAATGACTTACGTTTCTTCGTTATATGGCATCTAAAAGGCAAACTGTTTGACAAGCGTGATACTGAAAGAATTCTACGCCAAAAAGAGGCTTTTTGAATACACCTCTTTGATACAATCACCCCTAAAGGTTTGAATTTAGAAAATGATCTATCTTGTTTCATTTGAAAATTAGCAGCTAGCCCTTTAAGAACAGTGACTTTTCACCAAACAGCGATCTGCTGGCTATACAGCTGCATAGTGTTAGGCAGACAGTAGTTTTGTAGAAGATTCTGACCACACCTTGTAGTATCCCTGCTGGGAACTCAGAAAGCTATCCTAAAGTAGGAAGATGGAACATGACCTTCTGTGATGCTGTGACTCTGACATTTGAAGATGAGAATGAATTATGAAAATTTGTATTGTAAGTAATAACTGAAACATAATATTTTAACAAAGATTTGATATTTATTTATATGCTAGTTACACATATTTATGTGCACATAGGACCAGAAGCAGGACCGTCGAAGACTCCGAAATGGCCATATCCCCTTCTGGATGATATTTCTCCTGTTCAGATACCTTGGTGAAGGATCCTAGAAAATAATAAGAATATATTGTTATATCAGCACTATATCTCATTACTGTGAATATTCTACCATCTTACCTGCATGGAGATTTGAACTTTATACCATTGAGACTTCCATGTCCATTGTGATGAATCATTGCACTTTAGTTTAGGATGGAAGTAGCTGTTACAATAGTATGTTAGATTCCTTTTCACTGCGTAATTGTGTAGCATATTTAATATATATTTTGCACTTTGTTACATTCTTTGTATCTGTGCTAATTTCCAAAACTGCCAGGTAGTAGCAGGAGATCTCCTGCTAATTCAACTGATCTCCAGCCGATAGAGATAAGTTCACCTGGAGAAAAATGGCCGCTTTGGCAATTGAACTCTATGGCATTGAAGCCCCTCCCCTCCCTAAACCCTGCCCTCCTCAGGCTCTGCCCCAAAAATCTCGCACTGGTGGCGAAGAGGGACCTGGCAACCCTAGTTATACCACATATGCCCAGTGGACTCTTACTGCTGCACCCTGGGAGACCAGAACGTTTGCAATGTTGGAACAGGATCTCCATTCTAATGAACCTGGCTGAGAAAGAAATACAGGGTTTGGTATTGTGCAAAAGATGAGCCTGGAGAGCTATAAAACAACATGTCTATCCCCTTACTTTGGAGATGCTAGTTAAGCTACTGCTGGACTTAGTAGGGAACAACCAATTGTAAGTTTGCAGCCATCTGATGTGAAAAGCTGTTTACTGAGGTGCTCCTTCAGATAGTAAGGTGAACGGGTGATATGTGAAGTCTTGAGGAGTGTCTGAGTAATCTGTCAGGTCCCGAAGAACCAAAGCAACTATCTGGTACATTTGCAGAGCAGAGTGATTTGGAAAGGACTTAAGTATTGAAGAATTTACTTGTGAACTTGAAACTTTTAGAGATCAAGCTCAGTATTTTTCTAAAAATACAGAGCAGTTGAGCTGCCTAGATTTATTATCTGTGATTCACACACATGATTTACAGGATGCATTTCATAATCTGTGTATAGTGTTAAGAATGAACGTCACTCTAGCAACAACATCATCATCCTGTGAATGGATTTAGCAAAATGAAGCTTATAAAAACCTATCTCTGGCCGACAATGTACCAAGAGCATTTATCAAGCCTGGCTATTATTGTCTATCGAAGTGATGTGGCAAATAACATTAATTATGATGCTGTGAGAAGCTTTGTGGAAAAAGAGTGAGAAAAATTCAATTGCAGTGAATTCTCTAACACATTTCTGTCTTACTGGAATACTGACGGCTTGAGCCTGCAAGAGCTCTTGTTTTAGGAGAGCCCACCCTTCACTTGCTCCTCTCCCTTCTAGCATTCTTGACATGGAATGACTCTCATCATGCCTCTGAGTTAATTAAAGTCTGTCTTTCTAAAATCTTACATACTCGTCTGGCTATGAATTCCTTTGGCTCCCAACAGCAAAAGGAATTCTAGGAGGACATGGTTACTTCCTCCTGAAGTCCCCACTGCCTTTACCCCATCTACCAACTTTAGTCTGTTGGTTAAAAGTAAACCACCCATTCTCGTTAGGGAAGTCATCCTCTCTGTTCTTCTTCTTACTGGTCTTCCCATCCCTATGCAGGGCCTCATGGTTGCTGTTAATGACATTCTCCTCATCCCGGATCTCAACACAATTTATTGTATTGTTTAAAAGAATTGCTGATTATATATGTATATTATATACATCAATTAGATATGTATATATAAAGAAAAATATGTATATAATATAAAGGGTTGCCAGGTCCCTCTTCGCCACCGGCAGGAGGTTTTTGGGGGCAGAGCCTGAGGAGGGTGGGATTTGGGGAGGGAGGGACTTCAATGCTATAGAGTCCAATTGCTAAAGCAGCCATTTTCTCCAGGTGAACTGATCTCTATCAGCTCTATCAGTTGTAATAGCAGGAGATCTTTTGCTAGTACCTGGAAGTTGGCAACCCTAATAATATATGGGGGGTATCATTTTGTACTTTTGCCCCCCTTCAAAAAAAGTAGATCCAGCCCTGGGCATCATACCCCATTGTGGTCCATTCCCTCCCCAAACCCCACAATCCCCAGGCTCCACCCCTAAATCTCCAGGAATTTCCCATCCTGGAGTTGGCAATCTTAGTCCCCATTGTGGAGGAAAGTGGGTTATAAAGGAAGTAAATAAACAAACAATAAATATTGTGAAGATGGGTGGTAGATAAAAGATAGGGTGGTTGGTGGGTGGGAAGGGGAGAAGGAAGCTGGGAAAGGTGAGGATATGGGGGCTGGGGAGGGAGACACAGGGGCCAGTGAGGTGCCCCCTGCAAGTCCTTGCAGATTCCTGACCATGCAGCTGAGCCTAGCCTGGAAGCCAGAACTGTGTATCCATCAGTGTTCCCAGGGAAAGGCTCCTAAGGGAAGGGAAGAAAGGAAAGCTGAAGACATAAACGTAGGCTGGCTGGTGGATGGGAGGACAGAAGGAAGCAGGAAAAGGGGAGAGGGGATGGGGACTTTCAGGGAAGGCAAAGAGGAAATGGTGGAGGAGGGGGAATATGATGCCCTCTGCAATTCCTTAGGGTTCCCTTGCTTGTTGATAATAACCCCAAGCCATGCTACTTGTTGCACTCTAGACTTTAAAAAAGATACGTAGGGATCTGAGAGTAGGAAGACATGACAAGGCACTGAACAGTCTCTAATTAGACCAATCCATGACACAGCTAAAAGCAGGTCCTCAATAGCAGGGTAGCCTGCATCCTCTTTATATTAATCCTTAGTATTAAAGGCTGCTCTAATGCTTTTCTTTCATTGAACCTTTTTTTCTGACAGCAGGTAAGTAGCAGCTGGAGCCATTTCAATAGGAAGGGCAAGGTTTGTGTCTGGTTAGATTTGAAAAGAGTTCAGCTTGTCCCTAGTTTTGATAGATCTTATCAAGTTAATTGTTTGCTGATGTTTCAGTAGCAAATCTTTTGCTAAATGAGCTTCCTGTGAAAGTGTTTTAATCAAAGATAGCGCTGGGGGGAAAAAACAGCTACCATAATTATTCTCCTCTTTCTTTGTCTCTTTTAAAACAGGTGCAAAGATAAAATCCACCATTCATTTCATGGCTCTGCTTTAAACTTGTGCTTGCCCCTATGGTACTACATACAATCCCAGCCAAATATATTTCAAAATCTGCTACCTTGCTCAGCAGGGGGGTGTATTCAAACATTCCCTCCAGCTGTGGGACAGGCTGCTTAGTCTCAAAAGAAATGGTTTCTTCTCCTTTTCAGAGCTCAGGGTGCCCCTCCCATCCTTATCCCTCTGTGTGTGCACACTCTGTGTGCACACTCTCTTGCCGTCTGTAAAATAGGCCTCTGCCTAGTCCCCTGCAGTGAGGGTTGCGATGATTAGAAATGTACCCGAGAGCTTGAAGAAAAGAAATCCCAGGGAGTTTACCTGGAAAAAGTAGCACTCAATTGCTAGATAGTGAAGAAAGGAACAAGCACAACCAAAAAGCAGCCACTGAGTCCATGAAATAGCACGCCTCTGGGTTGCCTATAAGATTGTAATGATTGATGTCATAGAGTGGGCACCCTCCATGTGGGGCTTAGAGATACTCCAGAATTAGATCTGATATCTAGACTCTATGTGATCATTCCCCACTGGGTCCCTCCCTTCCCCAAACCCTGCTCTCCCCATGCTCCACTTACAAATCTCCAGGAATTTCCCAATTCAGAATTAGCAATCCTAAATGGGTATACGGCTAGGACTGAAGCTGTTAAGGTGCATGGGATAGTTTCTCCATTGACTTCAAATTTCCCAAGTCAATGGCAGTGTTTCATATTTGAGTTGGTAAATTTGGGAGGTTTTTGCAATTTTTGCAAACACATTAGAACATACCCTGATCTCATCATATGAGATGAGCATCTTCAATGCAAACTTCCTTGCCAAGATAAAGGACCAAAGGAACACTATAAACATGCATTGCAAGTGAACTAAAAAACTGTTGACTAAAATCCCCATACAGAAATAAGTCAAAACATATAGGAAGTCTGATAAGTGAATATATTACAGCGTAACAGGACTGCAAATTGTATGCTATTGGAGGGAAGAGACAGGAAAATCTGCCTGTCTGGGTGGAAGTCCTAATGCCTACGCCTAAGTCTATGTCCAAGCCTAAACCCAATCAGGTCATCAAAACTGGACTGAATACTGAAAGTGGAAAATCCAGTAGTTGCAACCATATCAAACCAGATAACCCAGGAGTGCTGGATGGGAGGGGGGGAGAGAGATGTAGGAAGTCATGTATGATGGGGAACAGGCAAGGTTCTCTTCCATAAACTCTCTTGCATTCATAGTTCTAAGCCAAGGGGTTTTGTTTTCAAGATATTGGTAGCAACAAGTATGTTTTAAAACCACCTTCTCCATCACATATGTGATCATCAAACTTTTCAAACGAATTTATTTTACAAGTGGGTCACAGAGGATGAATACAATCCTTAACACTCATCCCATCATGTTGAAATCTTTCCCCCCCAAAAGTCTTCACGTTGAAATTTTAAAAAGAAGTTCTGCTGCCCCTGTAACTCTGCCTCCTAGCTGCGTTTTGAACTATTTCCATCAGCTTTAAAACATGTTAAAGTTTGATTTGTCGACACAGCTTGAACTTCCCATCAGCCTTTTACCTCAATGGAAATTGCCCTCTGTTGGGGAGGAATGGCTGCTTTGACACATTGTGCATCTGCTTAGGAAACAGGAGCAACCCAGGCAAGAATAACCTACATTTCCTCCCTGTGAACAAGATCACTTCAATGTTCAGCATGAATATGTATGGTTAGGCTTCAGCTGCAAACAATGGCTCTCTTTGTTTAATGATGACTGACGCTAGGGGGGCTTTTATGGAATAACCCCACGGCCTGTGTAATCTTTGAAGAGGTGGGCTAGTTTAAAAGAAATGAAAGATGCACTGTTTATCTTTCAGGGCCTGTGTGTTCTGGTATCCTCTTGTAGTGCAGTAACATTATAAACTATAACATATCACATGAAGTCAGGGCTTTGTCCTTATGAATAAGGCAGTCAGGTTTACCCTAAACAGAGTTATCCCCTTCTGTTGAAGTCAATGGGTTTAGAAGGGATTAACTCTGTTTAGGATGGCACTGCAAAGTTGGAATTCAGACATGGGAATCATTAGTGACTGGGCTGGTTTTACCCCACCTCAATAATATCGCTGTGGCCATTTATGCAGGGTCAGTTTTGATGCTTGCTCAAAGCTCTTTTTTAAAATGCGACCTTTAAAATGCCTATTCACGGTCCTGACGCAAAAGGAGAAATTCCACCGCACCCCCACTCACCTGCTCTTTCGTTCCTTCCATTAGCCAACCACCGTTTGCATAGCTAATGCCTGGCTGTCATTTTGCATACTTCCTTGAGGGGATTCTTCAAGGCACGGGTGGAGAAAACACAAAAGGTCACGTTAAAGGGGCTCTTAAGAAATGCAAAGCAGGTGTGCGCCAGCTTTGCAGTCACTTCCTGAATGACAGTTCAGCATGAAAAACTAAAAAATAAATAAATATGCAGGGCATTTAAACCTGGAACGCGCTGCTAATTGCCAAGCATAAATGCCCTGTAATTGTAGCTCCAGAACAAAGTTGGATAACCTCAGAAAAATAGTCCTTTTCAGACATTCTAATTAGAATATATACGTGTGTGTGTGTGTGTAGTAGAATTACAGTGGCAAGTGGTGTAGTGCTCAGAGTGTTGGACTAGGACCTGGGAGATCCAGGTTCAAATCTACATTCTGCCATAGAAGCTTGCTGGGTGATCTTGGACAGGTCACACTCTCTTACTCTAACCTACTTCACAGGGCTGTTATGAGGATATAATGGAAGAGAGGAGAATGATATAAACTGCTTTGGGTACCAAAGAGCCAGCGTGGTATAGTGGTTAAGAGTGGTGGTTTGGAGCGGTGGACTCTAATCTGGAGAACCGGGTTTGATTCCCCACTCCTCCACACGAGCAGTGGACGCTAATCTGGTGAACCAGGTTGGTTTCCCCACTTCTACACATTGAGCCAGCTGGGTGACCTTGGGCTAGTCACAGCTGTCTTAGAGTTCTCTCAGCCCCACCTACCTCACACGGTGTCTGTTGCAGGGTACAACATAACATAAGAACATAAGAAAGGCCATGCTGGATCAGACCAAGGTCCATCCAGTCCAGCAGTCCGTTCACACAGTGGTCAACCAGGTGGGGAAGGGAAGGTGATTGTAAGCTGATTTGATTCTTCTTTAAATGGTAGAGAAAGTCCGCATATAAAAACCAACTCTTCTCCTCCTCCTAATTGGGGAGAAAGGTGGGGTGTAAATGAAGAATATGAATAAATATCCTTGACCTATAAACATTAATCTAACATATATGTTAAATGTCCATATGTCCCTGTCTAGGGATTTCTTTGCATGACCAGAAACACCTAAAAAGATGATATGGAAAGAGCTATGGTACCAGGTTTTATGCATCTGTTTCAATTAATTTACATAGGATGGTTCAAACAGAACAGGTGTTCAGTTGACTATTTACAGTGTTTTAAAAGCACTAGGTGTAGTGGTTAGCATGTTGAACTAGGGTATGAGAAACCCTGGTTCAAATTCCCACTTGTGCCATAGAAACTAGCTGGGTGACTTTGGGCCAGTCATACACTCTCAGCTCTGACCCTGGCTAGTATTTGCATGGAAGACCTCCAAGGGATACCTGGGTCGTGACGCAGAGGCAGGAAATAGCAAACCACCTCCAAACATCTCTTGCCTTGAAAACCCTATGGAGTTGCCATAAGTCAGCAGTGACTTGATGGCAAAAAAAAGTGTAATCCAAGTCCCTTTCCCTCTATTGAAATGTCTTTCCGATTCATTCTGTTATAATGCAACCATATTTCTTTATAAAATTGCCACCATTAACTGTATTATGTAGTTTGTGGAAAGCCAAAAGTATGAGATACTTCCTGAACTCCTCAAGCAGGCCATTTTATAGGGTGGGGAAAGCACATGACTGAGTAGTTCAGATGAGTGAAATTGTCATGGTGGAACAAAGGAAGAGAGGTGGTCCTGCAGATATGAAGATCTAAGGCCATGAAGGGCTTTTTATAGGATATCCAGTACCTTGAATTGAACCTGGTAACTATTGGGCAACCAATGGAGTGACTACGGAATGCATGTAATATGCACGCACTGATAATAACACAAGCTGCAGCATTCTCTATTACCTGGAGTTTCTGAGCTGATTTTGAGGGGAAACCTATATAGAGCGCATTACGCTAGTCTTGTCTCACTGTTAGCATGGCATGGATCAGCTGAGTCAAGGTAGGGGGCCGTCTTCCAGGCTGAACTTCTCTCAATTGCTGTATGAAATGGCTAAGGCCTAGGCTATGGGCTCCAGGAAAAGAGCCAATTAATGATTTTTTATTGCGTATGGACCAATCATGTTGAGAATATGGGCAGAGTGGATCAGTGCGGAGTTTGCGCATGGCAATGTTGTACAATCGCTTCACTGTGCACCGCTCTTGAAACCTGACACATTACGGAGTCACTGCAGAGCTGAGGAATGTGGCTAATTTATCCGTTTAAAGTCCTATAATTTATTAGCTCATCAGCTGAAAGCTCAAAATGAAAACAGGATAAGGAGTCACTCAATAAAAACCCCTTCTCCCCTGATGCTTGCTCGGTCTGTTGCTACATTCTCATAACTTTAAATCAGCAATTCCCAAAATCAGAACCCACCAGTGGGATCATGAGAGCACTGTGGGAAAATTGCTATTCCAGTAGAAGCTTGTGTCATTTGCACACACAAAAAGGAAAGGTCAGGGGTTGCTGGAAATGAAATCCAGTTGCTTCCTAGGCAAAGGCAAGTTTCTTGGACAGGTTCTGCCTTCTCAGGGGAGACACTTATATACAATAATCAATCCTTTCTGCTATGCAGCTGTATCACCCCCCCCCCCACACACACACTCTGTAATAAAACGATATCAACCAGCAGCAATATTATTCTGTTGGCATTTTAACTTTCTTTCTGCTCCCCATTGGTTGACCTATTTGGCTTTCCCAAGTGGGTCATGTACTTTTGCCTTCCAACAGAGTTGTTTAGTGTCAGGGAGCGTTGGAAGAAATTGCAAGGGGGGGCAGAGTCTGTGGAGGGCGTGGGCAAGATGACCCATTCTATATTTATTCTGCAGGCAGACCATTAATTGGTTGACTCTGCCAATTAACTGAATAAAGTTTTCAACCCTAGGAACATACATTTTAATCAGATGTGCACTGAAACATGGCATAAGGATTCACAGATGAGAAATGGACATGACACATCTCAGAAAAGTGTAATAGCAAAGGAGATTTCCCTCCAAGCCTTAAAACCATAGCATTGAACAGAAGAGAGAAATGTTCTAAAGTAAAAAAAAAATGCAACAGAATTAGTGGCGACAATGTGCTGCATTCTTTCTGGATCAAGTCTCTTTTCTTTAGTCTGACTTGGAGGCCATTTTAGGGATAGATCCCGAGCCAGTGATATCAACAGCACCTGCGTTTCAAAATTCTAGTTTCTGTTTGGTTTTTCTGACTAATGGTGACAAGGTCCTTAGAGGTGTGAAGATTGCCTTCTGCAAATTCAATCTACCCCTCCTGGTTCGTTAAATCA
The DNA here is from genome assembly GCF_029931775.1 of Euleptes europaea. NCBI lineage: Eukaryota > Metazoa > Chordata > Lepidosauria > Squamata > Sphaerodactylidae > Euleptes > Euleptes europaea. Next base: position 59,097,735 of record NC_079316.1, on the reverse strand, counting down.
TGCCAGAAAAAGGTGAGAGTGCCCTTGGCAAAGACTAGTAATGTGATATTGGTCCAGGGGATGTTTCTACAGCAGCTGAAAGAAGTTGTGATAAGACTTCTTCTCTTTCTGAGCAAGGTTCTTAAGAGCGTGAAGGCAGAAAATCTTCAGCCATATGTGAATGACGGATATTCTCTTGACTCATTTCACCATGTTTTCAGATCCAGTTATTGGATAGAAACAGCTTTAATAGCTTTGGTACATAATATCTGTCTTCAAATGGAAAAAGGAATGCATCCCCATTGTTTTAGTTCGATATGTTGGCAGCTTTTGACTCAGTAGATCCTGACATCTTGCTGGAACAGGGGGATTCCATGGTAAGTGTCAAGGTGACGGCTCTCCAGTGGTTTCAGTCTTTCCCACTGAAGACATATTTAAAGAATTTCCATTAAGGAAGCAGAGTCAACTGTTTGGGGCCTAACCTGTGGAGTTCTTCAAATTCCATCTCGTCCCCTGTGATCCAAGGTTTATCTCAAGCTGCTGAGTGATATCATACATAGCTTTGAAGCTTGTTTGTCGTCAGTATGCTGCTGATGCCCCAGCCTATATTTCTTTATTCAGAAGCTGCTATGGCTGTCCTGAACCAAAGTGTTGAGGCAGAAATCAAGAGTCTGAGAGCAAACAAGCTTAAATGGAACACAGTCAAGATGGAGGTGATGCTGACCAAAGATTCACTGTACTGCATTTTCTGAAGTGAGATCATGCCCACCAAAGCTGATGCTACAATAAACATGTTAGTTGTTCAGGTTAAGAGCAGCAGGCTCTAATCTGGAGAACTGGGTTTGATTTCCCACTCCTCCACATGAAGCCTAATGGGTGACCTTGTGCCAGTCACAGTTCTCAGAGCTCTGTCAGTCCCATCTACCTCACAAGGTGCCAGCTGTGGAGAGAAGAAGGGAATGTGATTGTAAGCCACTTTGGGACTCCTTAAAGTAGAGAAAAGCAGGGTATACAAACCTACTCTTCGTCGTCGTCTTTTAAAAAATGCATATGTACACCTTTATTTCTCTCTACCCGATAGCAGGAAGCTGAATATGTAATTTAGTTCAATTACAGACATTTCAGTAGCATATTTCACCTATAGTAGTATTAACTGTGATGACCAATTCACACATGTAAACAATTGTTTGGCATTGCAGTCTTTAAGTGATAAATGAGCACGTGTGACATAGGCCCAAGTCAAACTGACCTGAGGGCCAGGTAGAAAGGAATGTACCTTTCCTGCACATTTTTCTTGATTTCTTAGGGAAAGCCTGCCTCCTGTTTTGAGACCTATGAATTCCAAAAACATTGAGATCTTCCTTATCAATATACTGACCCTCAAGGCCACCAAGAGATACTAAAAGGAGGCTGCCGTAGACTAGTTCTCCTGCCTGGCTCCACAGCAACAGCTGGTCTTGGAGCTGCTTTCCTTTGGGAGCCTCGGCAGTGATTCTGGTCTTTATATCTGAGCAAAACTTTGATGCTGCTTTGGTGTTTGTTGTTCTTTCATCTTCAGTGACCTCAGCTGCAGAGTTGTCACAGCCCTGCATTGGCTTTTAACAGCTTTGTTACACCCTTTTGCTGTCTGAAGGCAGGTACACGCTGATGGAGATAAGTGTGGAGAAATGTGGTTTTTAAGAGATAACCGCCGTCTGAGGGATAAAAAATGATTGAACTTAAAGGATAGGAGAATTGATTCATCTGGTGTTGGAACACCTATTGGTATTTTGTATGTGTGTTTAAAGACACAAATTGCATGGCAGGAAAAAAAAATCCGTACTCAGAAAGCAAAGGATCTTTCTGGGATTTCTGCTTAAAAAGGTAAAACTCTATGACCTTTTCTCCTCCGTGTTTATGACTATTGATGCTACTGTAAAAGAAAGTAAAAATTTCAGTATCATTCTTTTGAAGGAAAAAAAAAACTCCTGCATAATTATCTGGGGATTTAACCAGTAGCTTAAAAAATCAGATATAATCTAAAAATATATAAAATTTTATTGTACTATAGTAAATACCTTTGTGTAAGAGAATGCCCTGAAGGATCAGAGTTATAACAATTTAGTATAGTTATTATTATAACATGGTCCAGATCCTACCCAGGAGGCAGTCAGCAACTAGAGCAGAAGAAAGCTGTGCACTTGGAGAGCCAGGGTGGTTACAGTGTTGGACAAGGACCAGGAAATCCAGGTTCAAATCCCCACTTGGCTATGAAAATCAGTGGATGACTGTGGGCCAGACACATTCTTTCAGCTTAGCCTACCTTGCAGGATGGGTGTGAAGATAAAATAGGGCAGTGAGGAGAACCTGTAGGCTGCCTAGGTAATGGTGGGATAATAATTTAAAGACAGATGCCTGTATCTGAAGTAAACACCCAGCGGCCCCTTATTGTGTAAAAATACACCCCCACATCTGATCCTTTCCTTCCTACCTGCTTAAACCCTTTCTTGGTAGTTATGAGAATGGCTCAGGTTCATTAAGACTGAAACAACTACAAATTAAGGCAAGGTTGTGCAAATGTGTCTTGAAATGGTAGAAATGTTCTTGGCTGCTCATTCTGCAGCTGCCCTGACCATGTGAACAAGATGAGCAACATGAATTGAATCTGCTTAAAGTGATTGTTGAGAGTGTACTTTAAAGCACAAAAGGGTAATGGTAATCCAGTTTAGCAATGGTAAGGCCATAGCTGGTGGGTGGCATTTAAACCAGATGAAGGGATCTGGAGTACATCAGTGTGGTCTCAGCAAAGCCTTGGACGAAGCTTCTTCCTGCAGTGAAACATTTCTTCAGTGAATATGCGGGGTGGTAAAAAATTCAAGGCATCAGCCTTGTAGAATTAATATCCACCATGTTGTTTGCAAGCCATTCCGGTGAGGCCTCTGTTCCCCGACACCTGGAACCATCATGCAGTCCCCTGCTTTAACCTCTTAATGCAAGTTTGAAGGGGAAAACCATATCCCTGTATTCAAGATGCATCCTTCTCCAGAAAGTCCCTCGCTTCTGCCTCTCAAGGGGTCAATTAAAGCTTCCCTGTCGCTTCCTGTGGCACAGGCAGAAAATGTGCCCGGCTCTTCTGGGTTTGATTTACCATGTTGCTGTAAACAGATGATGCAGCACAAGAGAGGGAATCTAATCTGCTTTCTTTCCATCGTCATGGGCGAGGCCCTTGCAAATGAGTCAATTAATTTGAACCAGTGCACCCCCTTTGCATGAGAAGGTGCCAAGCCGGCAGATATCCAGAATCTTGCTGAGTTCTCAGGGGAAAGGGAGAGGAAGCACAATTAAGTGTGGAAACACGCACACATGCACACACACAGATGCCAGGCTTGCAAAGGCTTTAAGTGTCCTACAGATACCTTTCTCCCATTTAAGAGATTTCCTTGGCTGTTTTTCCCTCCATCCACGTAAAAGATGCTGCGAAGCAGGCATTTAAATTTTTATGAAGTGCCTCCTTTATTGCCTTAATAAATCCTCGTTTGGTTTGCCGAACGCAACCCCATTGATGTTAAAGAGTTTATATGAAAATTAAGCTGCCAATCTATCTCCTTAATTAGACAAACGCCTAGATTAAAAATAAAACAAATGCCAGTTGGAAATGAAGGGTTGGTTTAGCTCACTTGAGAGTGGGAGTTCCTCCCTTCTAAACTTGTTTGCAAAGGTTAATGAACTCATATCTTATCATTAGGAGGAGCAAAGGGACAGCTCTCCCACTCCTGGGTTGCACCTTTCATCCACATTGAATTATTTACACCTGAAAATGACTTACATAATTATGGATGCTGTAAAAGTTAAGCTGAGTTCATTTTTCAGGAGGATACAGCTGAGCCTGGGCCTGCCACAGCTTTGATCTGCTCTGCCCTTTCAGGTGCACAGTGCCTGGCAGGCGTAGCTGGCAAACAAATTTGTAAAACTGACAGGGGAATGTTGATTAATGATTTTTTTATCCAGAACATCTTTTCATTCTCCCAAGCAGGATGTTTTCTTGGCCGGTTTTCTTTTCTTCTATATTCCCCCCCCCCAATAAAGATCATGGCTTCAAAGCCAGGCTGGCTTTCTTTTTGATAGTTCTGCAAGAGTGTTAGGTAATTGCTGGAAAGGTCAGAAAGCAAAGCTCTAGCAAGGTTGTTGTAATGGTTGAAAGACAGAGTGAGATGAAGGACATAAAGCAAGAACGAGGGAAACCTGTTTTTCTGTCTTGCATTTTTAAGTCTAACCCTCTGTGTCTTTCAACTGCACAGCCCTCAAAGAGCTTGAGATCCACAATGGCATCTGGATCTTTTAGCATCATTGCTTTTTTGTTCAGTTGGAAACTAGTGTCAAGAAACGGAGGTCGCTAAGTTTCTTGTTTTGATTTTTTCAAACATTAGTTCTCTGAATTAGGCTCTTCTGGGCCTTAGCGTTGCCAACCTGCAGGTGGTGGTTGGAGATCTCCTGTTATTACAACTGATCTCCAGCTGATAGAGATCAGTTCACCTGGAGAAAATGGCCACTTCAGCAATTGGTCTCTATGGCACTGAAGTCCCTCCTATCTCCAAACCCTGCCCTTCTCCCTGCCTTCCAAATCTCCAGTTATTTCCCAGCCTGGAGCTGGCAACCCTACTGGGCCTACATGGTTCATGAAGAGGTAAAAATTGTGCTGTCATTGATTGGACTGTAACCATAAGCAATGGAGATAAGAACGCCTGGTGTGGGAGATGGACATTCCATTCAATTAGCAAAGAAATTAACATCTGTCACATGGGAGAGGATGGGAGGTTTTTAGCTGCAGAAAAAGACAACCCAGTCTTAACTCATTATGACTTTTTCAATCACCTGGTCAGCTGGTGCAATTAATTGAGATCATCACCAAAGATCTGATTGGTCAAGAGCTCTGGCCAAGCTCAGGCCAACTCAGCATCTTTTTGGCATAAAAGAATTGCACTCCAATTCAGTTTTGTTCTTGGATCCTATGCCATGGTTCCACTATCCATGCTTGGGCTGCGTGATTCTTGCTATGGGGCCTGGGCATGCTGACAGCCCTGACTGGATAGAGTGGAGTGTGGACTTTTGATTGGCAACATCATGAATACAGAACTTTGAATTTTATATCTTGCTTCTTGAATTAGTGTTTGACCATTTTAGCTAGTGCATATTTGCTCTAGGTTTTTGTTATTTTAAATGCCTCACTTGCTTTTGTTCTCCTATAGATATTCTTGTCAATGATAATAAATACCTATATTTGTGTGGGGTTTTTATGTCTTCAGGTGGCTTCAATCTAATTTCAGGACCAAAGGGCTACACCTACCAGATAATTAATTGGTGAAACTCACAGTGCAGGTGGCCAGCCTTGCAGGGGTAACTTTCTTTTGTCAAGCCCAGGAAGGTTAGAGGTCTGTCCCTTGGTTTCTGGCTGGTTGGGTTAGAGAAAGGAACCAGTGACAGCTACTCTCCTGGGGTATAAGGACTTGCATCCCAGGTGTTTTGAAAATTTTGAATACTGCCTGACCCAAGAGCCCCCTGGTTGGAGGTTCTTGACAACTGGCACTTCCTCTTTTCTTAACTGGGGCATCTGATTATTACGGTGTTGTTGCCTGGATGCAACAGGACTCTCAAAGAATTCTTTGAATGTTAAAGCTCGCAACTGATTTGGAAAAGAAAAATTAATTCAGCTGCTGGTAGTCAGAAATAGCAGCCCCGTCCATCATGGTATGATAGCAGCTGCTTGTCTAGACACAACAGTACTTCAGTGAGGTTCTATTTCACCAAATGGGTGAGGGAAGGAAAGGAGCGCCTCTTTACTGTTCTGTAATATGTGTTGTAGTGATTAGAGTGTTGTACTAGAAGCTGGGAGACCACTCTGCCAAAGAAGCTTGCTGCATGACTTTGGGCCAGTCACCAGATTCTCAGCCTAACCTACACAGGGTTGCTCTGGGGATAAAATGGAGATGAGAATGATGTAAGCCGCTTTGGGTCCTTCCTTATTTGGGAGCCCTTTTTTGGTAGGTACCCTATTTTCTAAGCAAGGGCACCATACCACTTGATGGGCTGAGAAGCCTTTTGTTGCCCAGCCAAACAGAGAGACAGGAAACTATAATATTTAAGGCCTCTATATACTTCTTCACCCAGAGATGCCCCCCTTGTTTAGGTACAGTATGGAATTAGCTGGTTGCTTCAGGGCTGAGCAGATATTTTTTGAACTGTTTATAGTTGGCTATGGGATGGTCCTTTTTTGCCTGCTTCATACTAGCTGTGCACAAATGACTAATCTGCATGTTGACCTACTACACTGGGAGGGAGAGTGGTAGGGTTGCCAAGTCCCTCTTTGCCACCAGTGGGAGGTTTTTGTGGAGGAGCCTGAGGAGGGCGGGGTTTGGGGAGGGACTTTAATGCCATAGAGTCCAATGGCCAAAGTGGCAATTTTCTCCAGGTGAACTGATCTCTGTCGGCTGGAGATCAGTTGTAATAGATGCTGGCCCCATCTCCCACCTCTGAGCAATTGCTGAGTTGTCTGCACAGTGCAAATATGTGAAGGAAATGATAGCAGCATATGCCCTCGTTCTATGAGCAACATTTCTTTCTGAATGTTGGTGATCACGGGGAGGGGCATGCACACAGGCATTTCTTCCATGCATTCACACTATGCAGACAATTTGGAGATCATGTGTAAGAAGGAGGGATGGGCCAGCATCCATGTGCCTACTTTCCCTCCCTGCACAGTGAGTCAATGTGCAGATGGTTGTCTGCACAGGACACTTTTCTGGGGAAGAGGAGATGTTTTTTTTTAGATAGTTGAACAGGTCTGGTCAGACTAGATCTGCAGCTTTAGTGTGGACTGATCTTAATTAGATTGGCAAGCACCTTGTGGGATCTTGGGGTAGGGAGAAGTAACCAAATCAGATACTTCAGGCTATCCAACCCAAGTGCTTGATGAGGGAAATGTCTTGGTGATGGTTCTCAACACCTGAACCCTTGTGCAGAGGGGAATGGTCTTGATGGATAGCATCTCTTGGCACAGTGCCTAATTTTATCACTCCATGCTTAGAACTAGGTTGGGATTTCCCAAACATTGGTGAACCTGTTTGTGACGGACAGGTTTTGGTTCTGCCTCTCTTTAAGAACAACGAATGGGAGCTGACAGAATGTTAGGGAGAGGGACAGTAGGAAAACAGCAGTTAAGACAGTTGAAGACATCAGGTGGGGAGTTGGGGGAGAGTCTGGCTGAGTGAAATTGTGGAGAAGAGCACCTTAAAGCTGTTTGAAAAGAGCCAATTTGTAATGAAGGATCCCAAATGCTGGAAATTCAATTGAAAACTTTTTTAAAAACCTCTACCTAATCTACTGCAATGCTATGTTCAAACCAGAAATAAAAGTTAACTCCTTGTTTGTTTAATGCTGTGGGCTGGTGTGTGTGTGTGTGTGTGTGTCTGTCTCTCTCTCTCTGTCTCTGTCTCTCTCTCTCTCTCTCTATATATATATATATGATGGCAATGTATGAATGAAACAATGTGTTTGAGTCCCCAACCCCATTAGCTTTGTGCAGTGGCTAAGTGAGGGGCAATTATTAAAGACGGCTGGGCTTTGGCTACTCTGTCTGGCAATGTCTCTGTGAGTGTGGGAGAGGGCCTGGGATATGAAATGGTCATGGCTTTCTATATATTTTAAAAGAGGCAAGATGGGTAGTTATGTGTGACTGACTGGTCTATCTGTAACCCTGAACCTGTGAAAGAGAGAGGTTGTGGAGGGTGGTAGGTACTCTGTGTGAGTGAAAAATGTGTGTCACAGTGTTGTATAGCCTCTTGAGGTGTCCACATTAATGGGTGTTTGTTTGTGTGTGTGTAAGAGTTTACTCATTGCAGTTCAGCTGCTTAAAATGAATAAAGCCTTAGTTAAATCCAGTTTGCTGTGTCTTTTCCTGCGAGATGAATAGGGTTACCAGGTCCCTCTTCGCCATCGGCGGGAGATTTTTGGGGTGGAGCCTGAGAAGGGTGGGGTTTGGGGAGGGGAAGGACTTCAAGGCCATAGAGTTCAATTGCCAAAGTGGCCATTTTTTTCCAGGTGATCTGATCTCTATCGACTGGAGATGAGTTGAATTAGCAGGAGATGTTCTGCTACTACCTGGCAGTTGGCAACCCTAGAGGTGAAGGACAATATGAGTGCAAGAACTTGGAGCACTGCTAAAAATCAAAGAAAACAGTTTACCCTGCGCTGTTTGAATTGCATTAGCAACCAGACTATCATGGGAAATCACCCTGGTGTGGAAGTGGTCTTGATGGCATCTTGGACATGCCAGCTTACTTTTTTTAAATAACACAAGGATTTGTTCTTCCTTGTAACATTTATGACAAGATATGAATAGAATCCACCTGTGCTCCCTGCTTAGCCTTTAGTGTAGTAACAAAGACCAGGTTTATTATTTTCTCAGATTTAACTGTCAGTTGACTCATGAAACCAGTAATTCTTTGGCATGAACTGACAAAATCCTGGAGTGACTGATAATTTAATTGGACATTTCATGGGGAGCTACTTTTTCCCTACCAGTTTTCAGCCATGCATTTGTTCGGAAGTAGTGAATAAGTACCTGATGATAAACTGCCTTGTGAAGAATGAAGACCTTGGGAGGTGCATTTTAAAATAGTTTTAACAATACAGCACCAACTCTCTCTCTCTCTCTCTCTTTATAGGACCCCAAACATGAGAAAGTACTTACTCTGAATTTGCAAGGAAAGTGTCAGTTCTGAAAACATTGATCCAACTATGATGAGTGAGTCCTTGTAAAACAATTGTTACCAAGTCTGGAATCAGAGGAGCAAATGAGGGTGAAGAAAGATTGGGGATATAAAAAGCATAAATGTTTGTCTCCTCTCAAGGCTGAACTGTCGACATAGGATGATTTCCATTTACTGTGTAGCTTAAAACACGATTGGAAGCAAAAGATGCCTAAAGGCATTTTAGTTGTGACTCCTATTCATCTTTCATGTTTATCAGCCAGGAGGGGCTGCTGTGTCCTGCCCTCTGAAGAGGCATGACAAAATAGAGATGGATCAGAAGCTGAGCTAGCAGAGATGAGGCCTTTATAAAAATAATAATAATAATGCTGTGCCTTTTTGAGTCTGCTGGTCCATTGGCCAGTGGCACTGGCAAGTGATGGCAAATTTGTGCAATTCACTTGTGGGGATTGCAATTTAGGAAACTGCCTTTGGCCCATCTTGTGTTTTATTTGTTTAAAATATTTATATCTGGCACTTGTACTGATTCCCAAGGCGGTGAGCAACAATCACAAACTCATCAAATATTCATTAAATACAGCAATACGTATAAAATATATTAAAATGCGCACATTTTAACCGCAGAAAAATAGAAGCTAATCAACAGTAATTTCCTTAAAACCCAATTAGCAGCATTTCCCACAAAATAAGTTCAGAACAAAACAGCCACACAAGCCATTAAAAAAGAACAATTAGCAGCGTAAGAGAAAAATAAACAAGCACAGTCAGCTCAAATCACTGTAAAAGGTTAGTACACCACACAAGTGGAAAGTACAAGATCAGGAAACAGTAGAGAATTTCATTTAAAAAGAGGGGGACAAATGCTCCCTTTCTTCTTTGAGAATAATATTGGTACTAAATTGCAAGGAAATAGATTTAGGTTACTGATTTAAGTGATCTATTGGGTTACTGTTAATATTATATTATGTTATGCTGTGCAAGACAATACTACACCTGTGTTTACACATTTGCAACCAACACTCCATTTGCTTCAAAGAATTCCTACTTATGTCAGCTGGGGTGCATAAACAGATTGCAGTGGATTAATATTCTGCTGCCAGCCGTTCTTGGTCACCTCAGCTATTTCAAGCATATAGATGACAAAGTGACAACATTCTCACATGTTGGAAGCTAAGATAAGTCAACAAATAGTTGCAGGAAAAAGGAATGTATTTTTAAAATACTGCTTGCTTTCAAATCACTATTTGATTTATCAAATACTTGTGTGCCACCCAGGCCCAAGCATCAAATACTGGATGAAAGAGTCTTCCTGTTAGGCCAGAACAGACTGCAATATAATCAGAGTATACACTGAGGCAAGCCATCATGTTCTACTCTGCAGAGTCATAAACCCTGCTTTGATAGGTAAAATTTAGTTGTATCCCCAGAAGACTTCCTTTTCCTCAATTGACATTCCTAACATGGCAAATTTTGGTAATGGTGCTTGTCCTTAAAGTAGAAGAAACAGACAAGAAAATGAGGAAGAAGCATCAGTAAGATGAGAAGCCTTGTGAAGACATGACAGGAGGATGCAGGTTCTCCTGAATCCCTTTCACCTGTATCTGCTCACCAGGGTAGGTATAATGAGAGCCAAATCACCCTTTATTGGGTATGATAATTAATGTTTGTTGGTCAACAGTTAAAAGGCAAGTCACTTAACACATTACATTTAAATAAACATGTATTTTCAAAGTCTGAAATTGTAACTCTGTTAACATCCACTTCTATATACAATTGTGATATACAAAAATTTTTGGGAATTATTCCTGCCACCTAAGGGATTCTTCTTTCCTAATTTCAGATAGATAGATTTCAGCCTTCCCATTCTAGAGTCAATGAAAGGCACATTTCCAACTCTGACTGCCCATTCCTGAGCCAAAAGGATGAAAGTCCTTAGGAGGCCAGGAAGGGGTTGTGTCAGTGTTCAGGCCCCCTTTGCCATCCCCCATGCCACTTATGCTGCCCAGGGTGGCATGGATGCCAGTGGGGTTGCAGACGCCATCCTCCTGGCACTGCTGTGGTAACGCTGCCCAGGGACACCAACATAGCCTCATGCTGGCATCCGGATGGTGCACTTCCATATGCCATCCTCCCGGGGGCATTCCCAGGGCATTATTGGGGTGTTCCCACACTGGGCCAGGGGCACCTTTAGGCAGCCTCCTAAGCCCTTTCGGCCCAGGAAAGACCCCTTTCCCTTACCTGGAGATACGCCACCTTTTGAGATGGCATATCCCCATGCAACCCAGTGGAGCGGTTGCATGGGTTTTCCAGGTAAGGGAAAGGTTTTGGCCTCAATGGGCCCCCCCAAAAACCTCCTTTGGAGGCAACTGTGCTGGAGCAGTTGCACAGGTTTTTCAGGTAAGGGAAAGGTTTTGGTCTCAGTGCCCCCCCCCCCCCAAAACCTCCTTTGGAGGCGGCTGTGCTGCCTCCAGTCACTGGTGCAGCCCTCCCCCTCAGGAATGGCCTGTGAGTTTTTCCCTCCATCCAACTGAGATGAAATTTTCAGAGATTGTTGCCTTCACCTCAGGGATCCTTCCTGCCCAAAGTCAGACAAAGAAGAGAAAGTGTAACTGTTTTACAGGCCAGCCCCCTGGCGCAGAGTGGTAAGCTGCAGTAATGCAGTCCGAAGCTCTGCTCAAGGTTGACTCAGCCTTCCATCCTTCCGAGGTCGGTAAAATGAGTACCCAGCTTTCTGGGGGTAAAGGGAAGATGGCCGGGGAAGGCACTGGCAAACCACCCCATACACAAAGTCTGCCTAGAAAATGTTGGGATGTGACATCACCCCATGGGTCAAGAATGACCCGGTGCTTGCACAGGGGACCTTTACCTTTTAAAGTCTCCTTTACTCACTTATGGAGGTGCAGTGATCCTTTAACCATTTCTGCAGCTTCATATATGCCTCATGGGCATGCATGTGTAAGAGTAGAGTCCTATTTTTGAACTCAAATAGTAGGGTAGCCCTTCCTTCCTTACACAGCAAAGTCTTTGCCTCTTTCCCTAATGATAGTAGCATGCAACAGCCTTCCTGGAACAGGAGACAAAACTTTTGGTCCCAAAGCCTCTGCCATTATTCGCCCTTCTGCCATGTTACCATCAGCTGCATTTGCCTGCTCCTGCCATCAAGCTCCCACTCAGGAGCTGAAACAGCTCAGCAAAGAATGCCCTGAGCATATACAAGGAAAGTCCACTCTGAGCCAGTGAGCCACAGCAATAAGTGGGGGTGAAGGCATTAGGAAATGCAATCAAAGGGTAAGTGCAATTGTTGAATGAAGTCCCTCTCAGGTATACATCTGCTGAGTCACTGTCCTTCCTTTCCCCCCTTTTCTCCCCCTCGCTAGCCTGAAAAACCAAAAAGTAAAGCTTAAGCTAGCACAGGGAAGTAGAAGGTGAAAGCACATATCCTCTACAGACATTGCAGCAAACAAGAAAAATAGCCAGTTCATGTTCAAAAATGGAAGGAAATTTCTTTTGGATTGATTATCCTTCTAAGGGTAATGGACAGGGTGTGCTCTGCTTTTATTCTGATTAGTTACAATCCCAGTGTATATCCCCATTTGGTTTCTAACTCTCTTGTATTATAGGCAGCCTAACCTGACCATAATTCTGCTGCTCAGGACTCTGACTCCCAAATAGATGGTTAAAATTGAATTAGGAAGTATTCGTCAATCGCCTCACTCACGATGTCTAACCTGTATCAGGGTTTCTGTTAGTTTTAATTATCATTCTTTCATCTTACCAAAGTCATTGGAAGAAAGAAATATGGGTTAAAGAATGAGGGCAGATTTAAAAAAAAAACCACTGCAAAAAGCTGCTCTGATTTCATCACATAGTTTAAGTTCTTGCTATTTCACATTGTCAGATATTCAGCATTTGAAGACTCCCTTTTGCCTGTGAACTAGAAAGTATTTTGTATCACATTTTTTCTTATTTTTATTATTCTTCCTCTTGAAGGAATGTCAGTACGTTTTCCCTTCTAATGAACTATGATTTTATAAGCAGTGTAAGACAGAGCACTTGGAAAGAAAAAGATGTACTCTTGTGCAGAGTGAAATTACTGCAAAGAGTGGACTGAGAAAACAAAATCCTGGAGAAAACAAAATGTGTACAATGTGTATATTACCACCAATCATGCCTTCCCTGCTTTAAATATCACATACCCTCTAGCAACTGCTCAGGAAGACACTCCTCTGTCCAAGGTCCTGGAACACACTGTCATGACAACATTTGGATGCAATCATACAAGGACCCTTTGAGCCTATTTCATTTGGCTTCTCTGCTTCCCAGAGACTGAGAAAGTGTTACCTATGCCTTTTCAATTCCTTAAAAATGAATAAAAAAGTATTCTGCTCATTAGTGATGGCACACATACATAGTTCTTTGATGAAAAATACCCTCTCCCCATTTTGGGGCAGAAGTGCCAATAGAAACAAAAGAAGAGAATAAACTGGTTTTCCATCACCAGTGAAACTTGTCAGTTTCACCACAGAGTGGGGAAAGCAGATGTTGAAGGAGGTCTGCAGCTTCCAAAGTGTCAGGGTGCCTGCCCTCCAATCTTTTGTACCAGGAGAAGAGGTTAAAATGTGAAAAACCCATTGTTAAATGTGTACCACTGTATAAAAATATGCTGGATGGAGGACCATAAATCCATTTAAGATAGAAACATGTGTTCACCTTTGACACAGAAATTGAGGAAGGTGGAAATAAAATTATACATCCACTTCCCCTTATGGTCATCAATCAACTTTAAAAAAAAATCAAACATTGCATTTTTTTTCTTTCCCACATACTCACCAAAATAAGAGAGGAGCTCAAATTCACTCTAAATCCTTGAACATCTCCACAACATCAGTTTAGTGGCCACTGCTGATTATGCATAAGGATTATGGTGACTCATTGAAGTGTGCTTTCCCCCGCAGATATATAAGCATAATAAACAATGCTGATTCTCAGGGCTCTTTTCTCAGGGCTCTGTAATACAGAATGAAGGTATGTTGAGCGCCCATTTCCCCTTCTGAAGCTTCGCTCATGCCCAATAGGTCATTGCAAAGGAGAAGTCATGAGTTACGATTGCACATGGCTGTGGAATAATGTTGAGTCTGGCCAAAGGGCATCTTCTCACTCTTCTGGACGACACAACATGTCTCAGTCTGAAGTGAGCAGTACCCAGGTATAATTCGTGTGCATGTATAAACAAGAAAGAGAAACATGATACATTATGATTTCAAAACAGCCTTCATACATAAGAAATTTTGCAGCCGTTATATAGAAATAGACCCACAGAAAGTACAGGTATCTTGAAACTGACAAACCAGGGCACTAGTTCATTATTTCTAAAAGAAATTTTACTTTAAGAAATTTACTTTTACATATGACAAATATTTCTCCACTGAGGGCAATTTCCCTCCCTCCAGGGCCTCTGTTTTTATAACTTGTCCGACCAATCCAGAGGCTTCATACTGTCTGCCAAGCACAGGGTCTGATGTTGTACCCCTATTCCTTTATAAAAAGGGTCCTGAGTAGGGTTGCCAACCTCCAGGTGGTGCCTGGAGATCTCCTACTATTACAACTGCTCTCTAGCCCAGGGGTCTGCAAACTGTGGCTCCCGAGCCACATGCGGCTCTTTGGCCTGTTGAATGTGGCTCTCCGAACTTGGTTCGGAGCCCCTGCTCTCGTGCCTGCTCTCACCGGCAGCCGGGCTGCGGAGCCGGCACGCCTGAGAGAGAGAGCGAACGCGAGAGAGCAGGCGAGTGGGCGCGCTGTCTCTCCCCCCCCGCCGTGGAGAATGGCCAGGTCCCCCTTTTCCTTGCCCTCAATGGTTGGGAGGCTAAAGCCTCCCCTCCCCTCTAGCTGCGCAATTGCTGGGCGGGCGGCTAGGCGGTTCCTCCCCCCCCGCCTGCCTATCAGCTGTTGGGCGGGGCGGGCTTCCTTTGGTAGACCTGGCCTCCAGCTGAGTCCCATTGGGAGGCCATGTCTACCCACTGGCTTTCTTGGCGGTAGACCTGGACTCCGAGGAGGGGAAAAAGTCCCCCTTCAGAGGCCAGGTCTACCAATTGGCTTCTATGGGCCTCTGGAGGCCAGGTCTACTGCCAAGAAAGCCAATGGGTAGACCTGGCCTCCCAATGGGACTCAGCCAGAGGCCAGGTCTACCAATAGGCTTTTATGGTGGTAGACCAGGCCTCCAGACGAGGACTCCAGACGGGGAGGGGGAAATGGCAGGGACTTACAATTTAATTTTTATCAATAAATAAGATCACTATTAAGTATATCAAGTTTTATTCAGTGTACCTATAGTTTAATTAAGACTTAAAACTTTAATTAAAGTTTATTAAGTTAATAAACAGTGTACCTACCTATATAGTTTAAGTTTAAGAAATTTGGCTCTCAAAAGAAATCTCAATCGTTGTACTGTTGATATTTGGCTCTTTTGACTAATGAGTTTGCCGACCCCTGCTCTAGCCGGTAGAGATCAGTTCACCTGGAGAAAATGGCCACTTTGGCATTTGGACTCTATGGCATTGAAGTCCCTCCCCTCTCCAAACCCCATTCTCCTCAGGCCTGCCCCACAAATCTCCAGGTATTTCCCAACCTGGAGCTGGCAACCCTAGTCCTGAGGTCCAAATACATACAGGCCAGGGTAACTCTTCAGGCCAGCCTCGGGTCATAAATTTTGTCATTCAGTTCCAAAACGTCTTGACAGCCTCTTTTCAGTAGTCTTATATGAGCTTTGGGGCCAGAAATGTAAATATAGCTCTAATGATGCTTTAATAAAATGACTGTGAACACCTCTAACATGTAGGTAAAAGATAATGGTATTTTATTGGCACTGGCTAACCATTACTCCTTTAATTTCAATGGTAACAGCCTGTGCTCTAGGCTCTGCAGAATGTCTTGAGTTCAAGCTTTAACTGATGTCACTATTATATTATTATAGTTATTGAAGACAAATGGAGTTCACATAATAACGCAGGCATCTAGAATTGCTTTTTTTACCACTGTTTTGGATCTCTTTCATTTCCTGAGCAAGGCAAATATATCAGATGCTTTTTTCTAAATTGAAAAACAACAACAGTAAGAGCCTTGACAAAGAGTGTCCTTTCTTCCCCCTCCCTTCAACTCCTGTATGTGTTTCAGCATATTGATCCGATGAAGTCATTTATTTAGACAGTTCTATACTCTTGCATGATATAAGTGGAGCTGTCTGTTCAAGAATCAATGCCTTGAGATGCTTTGTTTCATCTATTGAAAGTGAGATGCTATTTGCCCTGTGGTGGTAAAATGTTGGGCTGCAAGCCATTAGATTTCATCAACCAAACAGGACTGAACCTGTTCAGTAAGTGAGGAAAATTCAGAGCCTGCAAGGGGGAAATTGGTGACGCTGTCTGTGTGGTTGTGGCCCTCTCTTCCATCTTGAACAAGCAGCCAATTGGCTACTGGAGATGCATTGTTCAATAGCTTGTGGATCAGACATCTTCCTATGATCCAATTCCTTATTCTTTTTATAGTGTTAGTATCTGCTTTATTGCAACTGCTGCCTAACTACAGTCATAGATTGTTCAGCATTCCCTCTCTCCCATCTTGGTGTCTCTGCATACTTCTTATCACCACAGAGCCATTCTATGCTGTTTCAACAAAGACAGTATCTTCAGTGAGACTTAAAGAAAGTATTTGTTCTTTTATGCATGGCTGTTTCACTTGCCGTCACCCCTCCGACGACTTTGGGTTTTTGTTTGGATTATGCATGCAGTTTCCAACCGTCAGAGGTCGCCTCGCTCTCCCCCTGTGTTCCCCCACATTTTGCCTGCGTTTTGAGGGGCCTGTTTTATCACAAATTTGAAAACCCGGGCAAAACGTGGGGAAACACAGGGGGAGAGCAAGGCGACCTCTGATGGTCGGAAATGGCATGCATAATCCAAACAAAGACCCAATGTTGTTGGAGGGGTGACGGCAAGTGAAACAGCCATGCAAAAAAGAGCTTTGATTTTAAAAACATTTTATTTGCTTTTAATCTGAAATGTTTTAATTATTACCAATAAGCCACCTTGAGCCAATGGGAAAGATGGGTGCAAATATTTTAATATTTAAATAATGACATAAATACCCTACTGAGCAGATCTGAGTACAGTGACGTATTCTTAGCAGGAATTATATGGGTCTTGGATAAACATTGTCATGGTTTGTATTTTTAATTTCTGTATTACACACAGGAATGCAACAGATGATTTTTTTCCCCTTCTGACATTGAATTATCAAGCCAGGAAAGGCTTAATTTGCTGAATCTCTACTTGCCATAGATTTTCAAAGTCTCAGGAGTCCTGCTAGATAATGGTTGCAACCCTTCTTGGGTGGCCCATCCTTGTAAGCCTCAAAGTACTCATTCATCTCCCATAGAGAGCCAAATGCCATGTTATGGAGGAGCTACATGATTGCTTAATATTAAAATGAGGTTACAGGATGGGGTGTATGAAAGAGCTGATTTGGTTAAATCCAGGGCATTCAGGCAGGGATGTTGACCTTTCCTCTGTACCATAGAAATAGACTTCTGAGTGGCTGAGACAACAAACACAAATGCACTGCTTGTTCTTCCTGATAGGTAGGCAGGCAATTCAGATGGGCAGGAACAGAGACAAAGGCTCAGCCTGGATGGGAGAGAACAGAGCCTAGCCTTCACCTCAGTGATAAGCAGAGCCTTTCCTCTAACTGATAACCCAGGCACCTGTTTCAGCTGGGGTGGGCAGAGAGAGGCCAGTGCTTTGCTTGTATGTTCTGACAGTCAGCCAGGCCTTCACAGACTGGTGCATTCCACTGTGTACAGGGGGCAGTCACTATGCTGGGGAAGCAATCTGACCTGGTACTTCAAGAGTACAGAAAACTGCTTGATTATGAATGGGTCTGTTGAGCTGCACTGCTAATCTTCATGAAATTCACAGTACTTCTCTGGATCAAACTGGTCTCAGGCAAAGCTTTTCAGAAGTGTTTCTACTTATTTTCATCTAAAGCCACATTCAGAAAGCTAGTATTTTCTTTCAGGTTTGTCTTGCTGCACTTCTCATCACAGATGGCAAGGTGAGCCTCTTCAGATGGAACAGCAGCTTATGTGTTAGCTGGGAGGATGGTGCTGAGGGAAAGCACAGGAAAAGCTCAGACTAAGCAGATAATCACTTAAGAGGCTTTCTTTCTCCTACAAGAGAACATAAATGAAGAGGTTCACAAGATATTAAAAATATAAAAGATGATTAATCACTAACTATTCTCATATTACCAAGTTATTATCCCAGCTACCACACTGGCTTTTCTTTTTTACTAAGGACTGCAGCCATTTGCAATTTCCATTCAGCCTAAATTCACCAATTAATAACACAAAAATGCACTATTTGCTTCTTGACCAGAAGCCATTTCCCTGCTTTCTGGTACATTCTTGGATACACAAAGATAACTGTCTCCCGGTTTCTTCCTTGTTTCTCACATCCTAAACTAGGATTCTTCAAACCTGGATTTCTTTGACCAGTTTTCACACCTAACAAAGCTCTAAGATAGCTAATTTTGACATACTCAAAGCATATAGAATTCCTCTTTTCTTCCAGAAAAGAATAGACTGGTTTAGTTAGCAGCTCACCTTAGATCTTTAGCCTCATTATATTTGTGCTCCGTAGCATTCAACCCTTTTAAGTCCTTATGCTATTGCAGCACATTCAAGCAACCAAACAGTCTTCCCCCAAATATAAATAGCAACAATATCAATTCACTTTCAGATACCTTTATTGGCATAGTACAATTTGCAGTATATAAAAGGATAAAAATTAAAGTAAATAGCAACAATATAAAAACAACAGTCTTCATAGTTACAGTTCTTTGTAAAACCATTCATTTCTAGTTCTCCTAATGATCTGCAACCACTCTTCCTGTAGGAAAGTTATCAAAGCGCTTGAGTCCAAATATACCCCCCTCAAGCTCACAGTGCTGAAGAAGGGCGACTCTTATCTCCTTAAACTGAGATTCCAGATAATGGTTCATCTGATCCAAAGTCTCCATTTGGTGCTGTTTCTGTTGCTTGAAAGCCGATATGTGCTGCTGCTTTTGCTGCTGATTCATGCTCATGAGTATGATCACTTGCGCCGTTCTGTCTCAATCATACCAGCTCACAGTTCCAGAGCCAGCTCTGATTTATTTATACATTTATTTAAAAAAATAGCTTTTAACATCTATGGTTGCCCGCTGGACAGGAAAAGAAAAAGTCCTCCCCATTTAGCAGAGGGCTAATGAGTGGAAATAGGCACCTGATAACTGCTTGCAGATCAAACTGTTATTAAAGGGACCACTAGAGGGACCAATTTAATAAGCTGGCGACCCTAAATCATTTTTTGCTCCTCCATGTTATCTTCCCAAGAACAACCCTGAGAGCCAGATTGGTATAGTGGTTAAGAACGGTAGACTTTAATCTGGAGAACTGAGTTTGATTCCCTGCCCCTCCACATGAAGTTTGCTGAGTGACCTTTGGCTAGTCACAGTTCTCTGAGAACTCTCTCAGTCCCACCTACCTCACAAGGTGCCTGTTGTGGGCAGGGGGAGAGAAGGGAAGGTGATTGTAAGCTATTTTGAGACTCCTTACAGTAGAGAAAAGTGGGGTATAAAACAAACTCTTATTCTCCTCCTCCCAGAAAAAATGATTGACCCGAGGTCTCCCAGAGAGCTTCATGGCAGAGTGGGGATTCAAATTGGGATCTCCCAGATCCTAGTCTGAAACTCTTAACCACTTATGTACCCTGGCTCTCTTAACTGAGTTGGTCCCTTTTGGAAGACTGGAGGCTTATTGCATTTTTAAAATATTTGCTTTATTTACAAATATATGAGCACAGGCAGAGATCTATTACCCCATGTCATATCCTGAGAGGAAGGGAGGGAGAGATCCTGCACCACCATGATGTTTCAGACAGTGTCGAGTAGTGTCCATCTGTTTTTCATTCTGTGTCTCTTTCCAAACTCAAAGCAGCTACCGGTACTTGTTCACATACATATCCCTGCCCCCTTCTTTGGTTGGATGGGGTCAGCTTCCTTACAGCCTGCAGGGAAGATGGCTTCGGCCAGGACAGGCGGGCTAGAAATCGAATAAACAAACAAACAAACAAATAAATATATACATACATATGTACATACATGAAGGGAGCCATGGAGTCTCATCTCCTGTCAAATATTTCCAGTAAGGAAACATCCACAATAGTTAAGGGACATTAACATCCTGTAGTCCTACCTACACCCTGGCTTCAGTCCCCTGAGGCCAAATCTATTCATATTGATCTCACAGTAACACATTAGAATAATGGAGAAAACTGTTTGGTAAAGATCACAGACTATAAGACACTGAGACCATGTGGATCAGGGTTTCATTTGCAGCCCATCACCACTGGAAGAATCAAGCTCTAAATTCACTGTGCATTTTTGGGACTAGTTGAATCTGGTTCTAATAAATAGGCATCTATATTTAGATCTAGATCTGAAATCAGAGCTAGAGGTATAATGAGGCAATATATACAACTTCTCATTGCGCTGTATGTAATTGGTGTCTCAATACATTTCATGGGGCTGTATAGGTGGGAACAGACTTTAATTTTTTCAAAGAGAGAAAGGTGGTACAATTAATCCAGTGTTTTTTGGATCTCATGTCTTTTATCCCACTTTTGTCTCTGGACAAATTTTTGTAGTGTTCAAAACACTGAGAACCTGTTAGATGGGAGACAACAGCATGCTACAAATGACATTATACACGCTGAAATCAATCTTCATAGAGGGAGAGCAGGAACAAGTGTGCTCCTCCCGTCCTTTACCTGTGCACAGTCAGCAGCTCATGAGCATAGACACAGTCTATTCATGTATAAAGTGTACATTTGTAGGATCTCACTCTGTGATTTGGGACATCTGAAAAAGCACCATTCATGATCACGGGGGCGAAGCCTAGGTGCATATACTTTGTATGCATGTAGAGTCTATGCTCATGAACCAGTGCTCATGTGTAGGCAGGGCTAGCATGCTGGTGCCCACTCCCTATCTATGCACATTGATTTCAATGCACATAATGCTATCTGTAAAGGGCTAATAAGGTAACAAGAAGGAATGAGTGCAATATACACCATAAGCAATAATGGTTCTGTCCTACCACCTTCACCTCTAGTCAAAACTATTGTCTGCTTCCATACTGGTCCTTCATTAGCTTTGCCTTGCAAGGTCTTTTGGTGGTTCTAATAAGCTAAATTTAGACTGTGATGTTTCTTTTGTCTAGAACACCATTCTTTCAGTTTCCCCAAATCTATCAAGCTCATGTGGGACAACAAAGAGCAACAATAGCACACCAAGCACAAGAGACTACACAGAGATCACAGCAATTGTATGGATTTCTACAAGGTAGCCACCTATTTTGTCATACTAATAAATGAAATGGAAAGCTGATCTCAGCATCTACTTTGTCTAGTGTGTGTTGGCCAAAAACAAAAATTGCTATGACCTTTGGGTGTATGCTTGAATGCATTTTTAATTCAAATACCTGAATTGGGAAATAGGCATGCATCAGAACAAATCAAAATGAGTATAGCACTGCCATCATCTTCATGTTTAAAGCGTGTGCATCCTCATATAGATGGATATAGATCTGTACTGCGGAGATCAGTCCTGTGTATATAAAAATGTAACATAATGGTTGCAGCTGAGAGAGAGAGAGAGAGAGAGAGAGAGAGAGAGAGAGAGAGAGAGAGAGAGAGAGAGAGAGAGAGAGAGAGAGAGAGAGAGAGAGAGAGAGAGAGAGAGAGAGAGAGAGAGAGAGAGGCAGCTTTGTTACTGAATCTCTTCCCAAGTACTTCTTCTCTCCGCATGAGTTAGCCCTACATTTGCAATCACTTCAGTGGAACAAAATGATATATTTTTTTGTAGCACAGAAATTTTTGCTACACATTTGATATACCTGCAATCTAATTGAAAAGTGTGATCTTCAATGGAGGTCCTTGCCTTCCTCAATAGACTTACCCAAGGAGATTACATTTTCAACACCATGAAAATGCATTCAATGTATAATCTTGTTATACCAACATTTTTTTGGTCAAAAAATTTGAAAGCTCCTTTAAAAAAAACCTTCTTTCTCAGGATGGTTCAGTCTCATGAAGGATATTCCAAAACAGCCCAGTAAAAGAAATCCCTTAATTTAATTGATCTTTTTTCCCCCAAATGCACCTTACTTATATTTTAAATTTCCTCTTGGCACACTAGAAAGTTTTACCCCTCTTTCCCTTCCACTCTTTGGCTTTCGAATTGCACTGAGAAAATGTACATTTTAATATGCCTATTTCTGCAGTTAGGATTCATTCTAAGTGCTGAGCTTATCTATCTTCCATTTAGTCAAACCCTGTGGGGTTTACAACCCTCACAAATGTTCTGAAAATATCAGTACAAATCCAGTTTCCTGCTCCATTTTAGCTCTTGAAATTTGTAACTTGTTCCAAATGGGTTTTTTTTCTTTCCATTTTTGTTTGACAGTTTTCAAAACAATTTACCCTGTTTTAAGGGAGCTGAAAAGCTTTACACTGAGTAAATCTCAAGGTAAACCAACCTGTGGGTGACAGATTACAAGCAGCCTTGGACTTTTGTGTGTGTGTGTGTCAAATGGCTGCCAATTTATGATGAGGTGGTTTTCCATTGCTTGCCTCTGCGTAGCGACCCTGATATTCTGCAGTGCTCTCCCATCCAAATATTGACCAGGGCAGATCCTGCTTAGCTTCTGAGATCCATTGAGATCTGGCTAGCCTGGGCTATCCAGGTCAGGGTGCCTTGGGCATAAAGGCTAGAAAAAATTGTAACCAACTGGCTGTAAGCAAACCCGCAGAGATCCAATTTTCCTGTCTCTAATTATTTTTTAGCCCCCATCCCATAATACCAGAGGGTTATTTTTATGATGCCATACAGAAGAGGGTTATTTTTATAGTGTCATGCAGTTTCAGTGCATAGAAAGGACTTGCTTTTATTGACTGTGTGACCAAAACCGGGGACCACAAACCTCAGTGCAAGACTCAGGAGAACCCATAACTTCTCCACTTTCTCCCCCCTTCCTTACACCTCCTGTCTCTGAGGCATTGGATGGAGATAATTTTTTGACTGATGTTAAAATAACATTTCCTCTCAGGTTTTGCTGAATAGGCTTCACCTGCATGCTACCTATAATGGTACGTCGCTTGATTTCCCCCTGAAAGTAGATTATCTCCTCCCTCCTTTTATTCCTTCTCCAACAGCCATAGAGAAATTTTTTTTTTGCTTGCTTAAGACATCACTCTCTGTGGTTTTAATTGTGTGTGTTTTATCCTAGAGCCACCTTTGGCATCCTCCATTGTTCCTGGACATGTTAAAATCTGGATGGATAATCACAGCCGAAGTATCTAGTACTATAACTGAAGCACATTCACTGTGTGATGGGCTTCTTTCTAAGTTCGGTTTTCTGCCAAGTAGCATTTTGTGCTTTTGTGCATTTTGGAGGCTAGCCCTTCTGCTGCTGTAGCCTTGACTTTATTATGATCACTCTTTAGGGTTGCCAGGTCCCTCTTCGCCACTGGTGGGAGGTTTTTGGAGTGGAGTCTGAGGAGGGTGGGGTTTGGGGAGGGGAGGGACTTCATAGAGTCCAATTGCCAAAGTGGCCATTTTCTCCAGGTGAACTGATCTCTATTGGCTGGAGATCAGTTGTAATAGCAGGAGATCTCCAGCTAGTATCTGGAGGTTGGCAACACTATCACTCCTACCTAGGGTTGCCAACTGCCAGGTAGTAGCAGGAGATCTCCTGCTAATTCAACTGATCTCCAGCCGATAGGGATCAGCTCACCTGGAGAAAAATGGCTGCTTTGGCAATTGAACTCTATGGCATTGAAGCCCCTCCCCTCCCAAAACCCTGCCCTTCTCAGGCTCCACTCCCAAAATCTCCTGCCAGTGGTGAAGAGGGACCTGGAAACCCTACTCCTACCTCACCTTCTGCTATAGGGCTACAAATAGTCTTAACTGCGTCTCCTGCAAACCTTAGACTGAGAGCTTGCCAGATTGTGAGTTTTGCAGAAAAACCGGTCATAGGCCTGAGCTAGAGACTGAAACAAAATTCTAACTGAAGGGCCATGGCAGCAGAGTGCAAGTTGTCAGCATAGCCATGTATCATTTTGCCAAAGCAACACCCACCCCCAACTTGGAATACTTTGCATGCTCTTCATCCTTGAAAGAACCAATAAGATATTTTGTGGCTTACTCCTAAATTACCATGTCTACGAAGCAGCATTTAGCTCTAATTCATTTAATTTCAAATTCCTTGCAATCATCCAGTTTGACTGCACTTCTGGATAAGGTTTTCATAAGTCTTCCTTAGCTTTATTTCACTCATGTGAAATAAGAAATGGAGCCATGGAAAATGGAGAGCTGGTAGAGTTTATTCTAATGAGCAGCTGGGCAGATTTCGTGCAATAGGGCTTTTTTTTGCTGTTGAAACTAAGTTTTTGTGTAGCTAGTGTGCTTGTTTTGTAAACAGATGAGAAAAAAGGATGATAAGGAGAAACAGAAAACAAAGAATACTCTTTCTGTGCAGTCCTAAGGAGAGTTACTCCAGTGTAAGACCATTGAAATGAATTGGCTTAAGACTGGAGTAACTCTCCTTAGGAATGCACTGTTTGTCATCTTCCTTCCTGTTAGAATTTTTGTATATGAATATGTAGATTGGGAGAGGGGGACATGGTGCACTATACGGTGTGCAATGGTAAAAAAGGTTCAAAATAAACCTTGGTACCTTGCATCTTTGAAACAAAGGGGCACTTTCGCACATACCAAATAATGCATTTTCAATCAACTTTCAATGCACTTTAATGATCGTTTGCAAGTGGATTTTGCCTTTTCACACAGTAAAATCCAGCTGCGAAATGCACTGAAATTGGATTGAAAGTGCATTATTTGACATGCATAAAAAGTCACCCCCCCAAGCTGCTACTATATTTTAGATAGCTAGCATACGTTGAACTCAAAAACCAGCAACATGTAATTGAAGGCCAAAAGCTCATTCATGTGGAGTTTAGACTGCACCACTGACTCAGCATGGCTGAAAATCTCTATGGTTAATGTAGGCTATATTTATTTGTTTATTTATTTAGGAAGTTTTTATGCTACCTCTCCAGGGAACCTGCCCAAGGCAGATTACAAAATAAAACATAATAAAGACAGAAAAGTTGTTAAGTGAATCTCAGCATTAAAAACACAGCCGGAGCATAAAATCATAAATCATGGAGCAGCTTAAAATGAATTCAACAGTTTTCAGGCACATTATAAAATGGTGTTAAAATATCAGCCCCTTAATCAAAAACTGGGTAAACAGAGACACTTTGGCTTGGTACCTAACAGATCATAGAAAATGATTTTTAGATTGCAGTTTTCTTGAATGCAAGTTTCATAGAGCAAAGTGGGACTTAGTTGTGTGAGATTGGAATGGAGGTTTAGTATTTATATTTGCTTTCAATTTGTTTGATACTTAACATGTCTTCTCCATTGTTAACACTGCTTTTCTTCTAGGGGTTATTTTAAGATTATTACAACACCAGAGGTAGCTGGCAGGTTCCGAATCTGAAATGTATTTAAATACCCCCAAACTCTTTATAAAAAAGGTGCATAATGTATTCTTTTCAGTCCTCCTACAAACAAGAGTAAAACAGTAGTTTGGAAATGATCATTTGAATCCAGCTGACAGCTACACTTCATTCTAAATTTGGCAATTAAACCACATAAGAGTGAATAGCTCTTTTGTATGCAGAGTAATAGGCCTATAACTTGAATCCAAGTGTGTGTGTTAAGTGCCGTCAAGTCGCTTCTGACTCATGGCGACCCTATGAATGAAAGTCCTCCAAAATGTCCTTTGACAGCCTTGTTCAGATCTTGCAAACTGAAGGCTGTGGCTTCCTTTATTGAGTCAATCCATCTCTTGTTGGGTCTTCCTCTTTTCCTGCTGTTTTTGTATTAGAACTTCCAGGTAATAGCAGAAGATCTCCTGCTATTACAACTGCTCTCCAGCCGATCACCTGGAGAAAATGGCTGCATTGGCAATTGGACTCTATGGCGTTGAAGTCCCTCCCCTCCCCAAACCTTGCCCTCCTCAGGCTCTGCCCTGGAAATCTCCTGCCAATGGCGAAGAGGGACCAGGCAACTCTGTGTTAAACCAACCTGCCCCTTTCTCCTCCCTCTCAGCTCCCTGCCACTATTTTGGTTGGCTCAAAGTGGTCCAGCAGCTCTCTCCCCTTGAGATGCCCTTTCCTCCCAGGTCTGCTGTTGGGTATGCACTGATAATACTGAATCCCAGTGCGCAAAGGCCAGATTGTCTCCTTGTTTATTAATTCCTATAGAAACAAGCCTTCAGTTCCGCAGCCGATCAGACAATGCATCAAAGCTGCTTTATAAAATACTGCGTGGCTGCTTGGAGAGTATTAGTTAACAGCATAGAAAAAATTGCACAATAAATTGTAGACATAAATTGTTGTGAATTATTTTTCATTTAAGGATGTGGTAGAAATTTACATATAGATTAAACTCCTAAATATACAAAATGCCAGTTTTTTTGGCTTTCTGACATCCTCCCAAGTACCTTTAAAAAACTGCAAAGGAGGTTTCGTGTTATCCAAACTCATTCTACAAATTTGGGAGAGAAACTGACACCTGTTGTGCCTTGTACCAGATCAAAGGATAGCAGACTATGAATTTTAACCAAATTGAATGGCACTGGTAAGGTGATCAGATGCAAGGAGGATGTTAGCTCTTGTAACTTCAGGAGTTGTGTAGAACAGAAGATTTTGCCAAGACCAGAATATGCATCAAGACTGGTAAAAAAGATAGCACATATAGCCATGTGTGTTTATAAACCATATTGGGTTTATATATGTGGTTAATATAGCAGAGTTTGCCCAGTCATGGAATTGTGATATTGAGTGCAAAAAAATCAATCCTCCCAAGAAGTAAACTGCAAAAAAGTAAAACTTATATTTATTCAAGTTGATTCTGTTCACATTCTTGTTGCAGTTCATAGAAAAATAGAAAGCCTAATCTAAAGAATACATTTCCCTATACAAGTGGCTAGCTAATCCAGTGAGTGCAAGTATGATATATTGCTTCTACAGGAGAGACCTGTAGAAACGTCTGCCTCCATGCAGGTCCATGTGGAAAAAGGAGAAAAGAGACAATGAGTAAATTACCCCCCCCAATGTCCAGGGATGCTGAGTCACTCTCACTCCAACATATATACCGTAGTACATTTCACTCAATGGACAACACTGTGGAGACAGGATAGGTAAGTAATGCTATCAGCTAGGTGATACCCCAGAACCTTTTCTTTTTTTAATTGTCCATTTAGAGACTGTTTCATGTTGCTTAGAGAGATCATCATAAAGTCCCCTTGTGCTTCAACCTAATACTGCTTGTGGTGTTTACATGCTGTAAAAGCATGCCATTAAATATTTTTAATGAGGGAGGCAGGGAGTTTATAATAAAAGACCTGAATGCCACATATATGAGGGATGGGAAATGGAGAAAGTGCACATCAGGACACCAGCACTGCTGTGTGAGAGAAGCAATAATTAACTCCCAAGAAAGGCAAGAAAAGTCCTCCAGACTTAGGCACAACTTGCATGATATGAAGTCTACGTCCTTCTCAGGTAACATAAAAGATATTACTGGGCCTGAGGGCAGGTGTGAAATGAATTTCCCCCCTTGGAGATGACATATTTTCTTTGTTAAGTAGGGCATTAGAGCTGTCTTTAATCAAATCTCTCTCTCTCTCTCTCCCTCTCCCCCCTCCGTCCTTCCCTCCCCCTCTCTCCCCCTCTCGTTCTCTCCATGCTGTCTCCATTGGACTGGTTTTTAAATGCCAAGTACTATAATGTGGGCTTTCCCTCAAGGTGCCAAAATAGAAAAGATTATACTTCACTTGCACACAGATTCCATGGAAGTTCCAGGTACGTAAATCTGCAGCGGTAGGAAAAGAGCTGTCCTTTACATTCTCCCTCACGCTCAAGGAAGGGGAGACCACATTCTATCTTGGTCCTGCTTTTTGCCCCTTCTCTATTATACTGCCACTAGTATTATAAGCGCCATCTAGATATCTTGGTCTTGATATGTTTAAGTGGATTCTACTACAAGCTTTTTAACCATAATCTATTATATATTTTAAATTGAATTTATTGTTGTTGTTATTGATGTGAGCCGCCCTGAGCCCAAAAGGGTGGGATACAAATCTAATGAAATAAAAATAAAATATACATGCCAAAGGCAACTACAGGAATTTGAGCTCTGAGTGAAGGTATAGGTGGTGAACATATTTATATATCTTTCTGACGTTTAGACAAAAAGAAAGGCATTTAAAAATTCTTCTGAATGTGAAATGAGGTAGAGCAGGGTTGTTTCCCATCTCCTTTGAATTTAGTGAGACCAGGGCAGTAGCTGCAGTTAGGAAAATGACTCTCCCCTCATTAATTGATGAGGGATCTGGGCTACTGCCATGGCAGCAGTAAAGGAATAGTCTTTATGCTTCAAAAACAATTATCTCTGTACCCAGTTCCATTGGCCTCATTCCCCCGTCTGTAATATGAGATAATAGGTATGTTCTACCTTCTTGTAAAGATTACTGGAACAACACATGTGATGCACTTTGAGCATTTAGGGGAAAACACTCTATAAATATTAGTTTATGTAAAATGCATTTATTTAAAATACTTATAAATTGCCTTTTTATAGAAAATACAAATGAATCATTGTTATGAGTTACTTACACACGGAGGTGTTGCTCTACTTTTGCATTTAAACTGGACTGGTTTTTGTTTTGTTTTTAACACCCATCCAGCATTGTCCTCTAGTAATCCACTTTCCTGCTTTTCTCCTGGTTTGCTGTGATCTTTCCCAAAACCTGGGTTAGTCGGACCTTTTTTGGAAAGGTGATACTCAAAGTGCCTTTGCATGACTTGTAGATGGGAAGATGGGAATTCGTAAAGGTCCTGTGCACATCGGCACCATTTTTCTGTGCCACTAGATTGGGGGGGGGATATTAACCTGCAATTGGTAGATTGCTATAGCATGATAATGTTACAACAACCTATTGCCACAATCGAGTCATTTCTCTGAATCCCCAGCTTTCATTTAAAAATCCTCACTTCATTTCATTTAAAAAGTTGTGGTGGTTACTATGAAGCCGAGGAAAGGTACATGTGAGGAAAACTGCTGTGTTGATGGTCTGTTGCTACTGTGAATGCCTCTGTGACAAAAGCTACACAGAGAACAGTTGTGTGAAAGCAGCCCTTGTCTGCATATGCAGAATGTAAAATTCTAGAACACAGTAGCAAACATCAGTGTTGTCTTTCCCAACACACTGAACACTTCCAGTCCTGAATTGCTGTTTTCCCTTCCTTAGCACCTGCATAGCCTAATCCTAGGCATATTTAGGTGCACCAAAGCTTACTGAAAATGATGGGATTAGGTGTGCCTATCTCTACAAATGAACTGGGCTGTCAGTGTTCTTCCATTCTGTGTCCAGTGCAATCTTATGCAGTCTGTTGATGAATTGATTGACTGATTTAAGTGTCTCTGTCCTTCCTTACCTCCTTGGACTTAAACTGGCTAACAATGCAGCATCCAGGTTGTGAGGACACAAATTATTGCAGTCCAGTGATCAAGGTTAAAACACAGATTAAAATGCAGAAATGATAAATTAAAAGGCACTCAACATACTGAATAACACACACATATTTACATGGAACTAGAATGAATGCAGCCAAGCCTGCTGAAACAATTTACTGTCTCCCACATGCTCTCTGGAATAAGATTGTCAGGGCCAAATAAGATGTTACAGTGTTTACAGGTCTAAACCAGCTGAGACAGACCCCATTTTAGAGCTGAACACCATTTAAAAATCTCATGAGGGCCCTATCCTGATCAGCATGGTGGTGCTGCTGTGCTGTGGATCCATTTATAGGGTTGCCAACTTCTAGTACTAGCTGGAGCTCTCCTGGTATTACAACTGATCTCCAGCTGTTAGAGATCAGTTCACCTGGAGAAAATGGCCGATTTGGCAAATAGACTCTATCCCTCCCCTCCCCAAACCCCACCCTCCCCAGGCTCCGCCCCAAAAACCTTCCGCCAGTGGCGAAGAGGAACCTGGCAACCCTATCCATTTAAGTCTGGGCCCTCATGGGCCCATTTTAAAATGGCCTAGTCCAGCTCCAAAATGGCATTGGCATACATGGGTCAGAAGTGTGGATGTCATAACATCTACTTTGCCCCTTAGATTTAGACTGGAGTAACTGCACAGGAATGCAGTAATAATGTCTCCCACCTCCCACTGCCCAATCCCAAACATTACCACAACAGTGATGCACCTTTTTTTGAGCAACACCAAATTAAAAGTCAGATTGGTAAAACAGGGTATATATTTAATTCTGATAATTTTACTACAGCAACATACTGAATTTGTATGTCTGCTATTGTCCCTGTGGTTCATGGGAGCTGAACAGATTCTTTAATGCTATTGGTTGATGATTTTCAGGGACATTTTCCTCTTCTTTACTATTCCAGGTTCTTCTTTTTCACTTGCAAAGTAAGAACCAATAACTTTTTACAGACTGAAATATATTCCATTAATACATTTTAAAAAGCCATGTACATTATTATTGTCATTCTAAAAGGACATAAACTAATATGTGCATAGTTCTGTACCAGTAGATGGTGCTCCAATAACTAATTTTCCATGATTTTACCTGGTACCCTGTAATGCAATCTTAGGCAAAGTTATTCCAGTCTAAGCCCATCCATTTCAATGGGTTGAGAGTGTGTTAACTCTGCATAGGACTGCAGTTAAACATAATGTCACTGTGTTTTCAACAGGCTAATGCATCTTTAGTACTATTCTGTGCACCTCTGTAAGGTCTTATGATATTTCCAGCTTTACACAGAGCACCTGTCTCTGTGGTCTGGGACTAATGAGAAACAAAAGAGGCTAGCAAGAAGTCAACTCTGTATCTAAGTTGCATGAACAAAGTAGTCTATATTAAGTGCTCTTGTAGAGTGTGAGAATGCCAGACTTCTAGACAAAACTGGCCAACATGCCCTTTAACTAAACCTGTTAAGCTTTAAGAACTGTTTTCACATTTGTTCAATTGTAAGTTGAACAAGACCAGGGCAGAAGGTCGTTTTGAATCCCCTCACACTATGACTGCAGCTGGAAGCTCAGAAATATGGGAAGAATCTTTGACCATTTGAAATGCTGCTATATAAAATAACTTGGGGTCTTTGTGTGTGTGTAAAGTGCCTTCAAGTCGCAGCCGACTTATGGCGACCCCTTTTTGGGGTTTTCATGGCAAGAGACTAACAGAGGTGATTTGCCAGTGCCTTCCTCTGCACAGCAACCCTGGTATTTCTTGGTGGTCTCCCATCCAAATACTAACCAGGGCTGGCCCTGCTTATCTTCTGAGATCTGACGAGATCAGGCTAGCCTGGGCCATCCAGGTCAGAGTCTTTAGGCTATTACTAAATGTTACGAGCCCTCTAGCTCACCTAAATGACATTTAGGATCATTGGAGGGGACAAATTCTAGGGGTCTAGGTCACCCGTGGAGTCATGTGATTTATTCACATCTGGTATCACTGTTTTTAAAATTTCCCCCTTGCTGCCAGTCTGAGCAGGCAGTTGGTAGTCCTGCATTAGAATGGTCCAACTGGTCCTATGAATACTGTGGCCTCCAGTGAGGGTTTGTCCTTGCCCTGGAAAGTTGAATACCAATGCATGGGAGCTGAAAATATCAATGAATGCTGCAGGGAGAGCAGATTGGGTTTTTTTTGGGGGGGGGGGTCTGGATATATCTGTAGGTTAGCAAACACATTTCATGGTACCGGCTCTGAATCAGCTTGTTTGGGTCTTTTCTGGGGTTCATTTTAATCATATACAAATATGCATAACATAAGAACACCTGACATGAATCATGAGCACCATTTCAGCTCCTGACAACTGGCCCATAACTATGTGTTAAATTCTGCAAGCACCATCTCCCTTCTAAATGTAGCAAGTGACAACAACATCTTCAAAAAGTTCCCAGTACCTTTCTTAGATGAGCCTGTCAAGGTCCATTTGCTCATCACATATCTCATTTTACAGCCTTCAGATATCCCAGTTGAGAAAAACTTGGTCTTTCCCCCCTCTTTTTTTCCTTCTCTCAAACAATTTAGTTTTTATCTCTTCCCCTTGAATCCCTTACATACCCCTTCAGGAAAGAAGCAGTGGAGTGGGACAGAAGAGATAGCAATTCCAAAAGAGGATTTTATTTTCATCTTTACCCGCTATTGAATTTTATGCCAAGATAAAGGGGTGAAGAGGGGTAGGCGCCAAGTGGTGAAGCCAGACTGAAGCTGTTTAAATGACTTGTTCCCTTCAAATATGTCCCTGGGCTGTTTGTTGCCTTTTTGTGAGCTATAAAAGCCTTGGTGGTCCCACAGAGCGGGTGACCAAAGTAAAACCTCACATCTGTAGAGTTCAAAGGGATATGAAGGGTATAAAAGCTCAATTATTCTCCACTTGTAGTGCTACAGAAGTTGCTTTCCCATGATGGGACCCCAGGGCACTGCAGTGAGTGTTTGAAACCAGGAATCATGTTGGCAGGCCCAGCTTCATACCGCCTTACCATCATTGCTTTGGATAACAATTGGGCAGGAAGCAACCTTGCTGCTGGCTCTGTTCATATGGTACCAGAATTCACTGGCCTGAGATCTTGACTGTGAAACTCAGCACTTGTGCTGCTCCATGCACAATGGTCATGCTATATAAATAAAGAAAACATAATAGTAAAGGTAGTCCCCTGTGCAAGCACCAGGTCATTACTGTCCCTTGGGGTGATGTCACATCACAACATCTTCTAGGCAGCCTATGTTTATGGGGTGGTTTGCCATTGCCTTCTCCAGTCATCTACACTTTACCCCCAGCAAGCTGGGTACTCATTTTACCAACCTCAGAAGGATGGAAGGCTGAGTTGACCTTGAGCCAGTTACCTGAAACTGACTTCCATTGGGATTGAACTCAGGTCATGAGCAGAGCTTTGATTGCAGTTTACCACTCTGCACCATGGGATTAAGTGCTGTCAGTGCATATGAATGGACCTTGGCTCCTCACTTTATGAGGTTACTTCATTCCAACAGACCCCCTAACAAATTAGGCTGAATTAGATGGGAACTATCTTCAAGCAGAGAGGAATCAAATTGAACAATGTCAGTTCCAAAGTAACCCCAAATGCCATCATACATATGGAGATTTTAATGGCTACATTTACAACATTTTGTTCCTGCTTAAACTGGTATATCATAATTCACTGCAGTGTGTTTTTATGGCAGACATGAAGTTTTTTTTTTAAATATATGTTTCAAATGTTACAGTCATAATCAGTAACACAGTGCAGATGAAACTGAGAACCAAAGATATAATGGACACACCAGAAGATAGAATTCAATGAGATCTGAACACCCTGGAAAAGTAGGTGGATGTGAACAAGATGCAGTTCAACAAGGATAAATGCAGAGTTCTACATTTGGGTAACAAAAATGAGAAACATGCAGATTGGATGGGGGATACACTTCTGGGTAGCAATGTGTGTGAACAAGATCTTGGGCTATGGGTGAACTGTAAGCTAAATTTGAGCAGCCAGTGTGATGCAGCAGCAAAAAAGGCTAATGTGGTCTTGGGGTGTATCAACAGAGGCATAACATCCAAATTGCAAGATGTCATAGTCCCGCTGTACACTGCATTGGTCAGGCTGCACCTGGATTACTGTGTCCAGTTCTGGAGGCCTCACTTCAAAAAGGATGTGGACAAAATGGAGTGGGTGCAGAAGAGAGTGACGAAGATGATCAGGGGCCTGGAGACTGAGCCCTAAGAGGAAAGGCTGAGGGACTTGGGAATGTTCAGTCTGGAGAAGAAGATGCTGAGGGGAGACATAGGGTTGCCAACTCCTGGTTGGGAAATACCTGGTATTTTGGGGGTGGAGCCTGAGGAGGGGAGGGTTTGGGGAGGGGAGGGACTTCAGTGCCATGTAGTCCTATTGCCAAAGCAGCCATTTTCTCCAGGGGAACTGATTTCGATCGGCTTGAGATCAGTTGTAATAGCAGGAGATCTCCAGCTAGAACCTGGAGGTTTGGCAATCAAAATGAAGACGAGTGCCCAAAATGTAGCTACTGGAAAATCACAGGCACTTATGGCAAAAAGCAACACAATGGTGCAATTATCCAAACTGTATTGTGTACATAAGCACTTATCCAAACTGTAATGTATGCAAAAGTACAAACAGTATTAAATGCAAAGGCACAAATATCACAATTCTCAAAAGGTGAAACCTCATACAATTCTAAGTATGTTACAACAAAGTTCCGTGGGACTCTAAGGTCCTTGAAGCTGAATGAAGAAAGCTGCAAGACTCAAAAGGACCTTTTGTTGCTTTTTGCCATAAGTGCCTGTGATTTTCCAGTAGTACCTGGAGGTTAGCAACCCTAGGGAGACATGATTGGTCTCTTTATGTATTTGATAGACTGTCACTTAGAGGAGGGCAGGGAGCTTTTCCTGTTAGCAGCAGAGGATAGGACTCACAATAATGGGTTTAAATTATGGATGGAAAGGTACCGGCTGGATATTAGGAAAAATATTTTTACAGTTAAGAGTAGTTCAGCAGTGGAATAGGCTGCCTGGGGAGGTGGTGAGCTCTCCCTCACTGGCAGTCTCCAAGCAGCGGCTGGACCAGCACTTGTCAAGGATGCTTTAGGCTGTTTTTGAATTTAGCAGGGGGTTGGACTAGATGGCCTGTATGGCCACTTCCAACTCTATGATTCTATATTTTGCCCATCAATTAACTGGTCAAAAATTCTCTCCTAATACGGTGATTGATGAGAGTTCACCTGATCAATTCATTACCATAGCAAAACAGCTGCCTTTGAAAAATACGTTCATGCCACAGAAGTAAGATATGCAAGTACTGATAAAATAATCATTCCAGTTGTTTATTGCTCATGCCTGTTGGCTTGATGGAGAGATGGTGTTTGAATGGGAAAAAGATCACATACAGTTCTATCCTAAGAAGAGCTTCACACTTCTACATCCACTGAAGATTTAGAAGAGTGTAATTTTGCTTGGAATGGCACTGGCAGTCTGGGCATTGTGTGCAACCAGTATTTTTATATATTACTGCTGCAACCCAGTGGTGATGGAAAGTGCTGTCAACTCGCAGCCAATTTATGGCAACCCAGTAGGGTTTTCAAGGCAAGAGACTAACAGAGGTGGTTTGGCAGTGACTTCCTCTGCACAGCAACCCTGGTATTCCTTGGTGGTCTCCCATCCAAATACTAACCAGGGTCAACCCTGCTTAGCTTCCGAGGTCTGACGTCCAGCGCAACACAGTACACAATCCACAGTATACAATCACAATCTCATTGCATTGGTAACAGATACATTAATCTTGAGAACATGTGTCAGTGGGCCTGCTTTTCTCTCTCTCTTTCCCTCTCCCTCCATTTTGGATATTGCTGGCCTCATAGTTTCTGCACCCCTCCCAAATCTTTTGCTCCAGACCAAGCACTGAAGTGTGGCTGCTAGGGTTGTGAACTCTAACTTGGGAAATTCCTGGAGATTTGGGGGCAAATGTCAGATTGTATATATTTGTAATCCACGTTATCAAGAGGAATAAGGAAATGACCATGATAGGAACTGCAGGGATCTCCTTCTTTGCATACATCTGCAAGAGAGAAAGAGTCTGTGGACAATGAAAAAGTTTAATTTAGAACACTGAGGTTTGTTGCTCTTAGCTAATGAGAGGAATGGGATTTGGAATGGTATAGTATAACCCAATCTTGTCAGACCTCAGAAGCTAAGCTGGGTCAGTACTTGGAAGGGAGACCTCCAAGGCTCTGCAGAAGAAAGCAATGGCAACCCACCTCTGCTTAATCACTTGCCTTGAAAACACCACCAGGGGTTGTTATAAGTCATCTGCAACTTGATGGCACTTTACAGACATAATGAGAGGAATATCAGAGACTGCTTCACAATGCTTAGGAACCTTCTTCCAACACTGTAGAAAAGAAGCAGCAGCTGGGCTGAGCTAAGCCCCGCTGTACCCACTGCCAGTCCCTTCAATTGGGACCAAACAGTTCACTATTGGTATTGGACAGTAGAATGATGAGGATCACCCTAAATCAAAGTCATATTAATGAAGTTATTCCCCATCCCCCAACATGGCAGGCATACTTTCTTTAGACAAATAAAGTGGTCCTAACTTCCAGCTAGTTCACAGAAGTGTTCTTTATGCTCTTTATCCATTTGGTTCACTTATCTGTCCTAAATACATTAACCAGTTTTCTTTAGGCAGTAAAACAGCATACTTTATCTTGCTCAGAGGAATCCTGACTGTGGCATGTTGGAAACATAACAATGATATTGAATGACTTATAGCGGTTGTATTACATGACCCATTTCGTGTGTTGGAATGTTGATTTCTGGGGTGTGTCCTTGCCGAATCCTTGCTAATGTGGCTGTTGATCGTTTTGCTATGAACCTAGATTGTGACATGTCAGGAAGGAAACCGCTACAAAATGTCTGACATTGGTCTGAGCTATGATCTGGACATGTGATGATTGCTTTAATGCATATTCAGTGTACTCTACTTGTCTAGTGATCCAGATCGAACCAGCTAAAAGAGATGTGAGCTGGCAGTTAAATTCAGGTTTTGAGGTGTTAAAGATCCCCTAAAGCCTCTTCCCTAAGATGAATTAACTGTTCTTTGCAGATGGTTGAATATGAACTGCATGATTCACTTTATTCTTTTCCATTGTGGAAGATGGCCCAGTGCTCCAAGACTTTCTGACTCCTTCATTTAACAGTGCAGAAGCTACAAAACAAGCCACCGGACCGTTAGCCAAAATCAATTAGTCAGACAAGACCAGGCATCTAGTGAGAAAGACTGGAATGCTAAATGTTTCTTAGAGATAAAATGCTGAATCTGTGCTCATTACCACTAAGCAGAAATGCTTAAGAGGGAATTTAGCTGAAACTGTATTCAAGTTGCTCTAAGTTACATAAAACTCAAGCCTCGACAGCAACTATCTCTGCTGTATTTATTATCCTGAGAAGAAGAGAGATTATTAGTAATAAACCAAATAGGCAACAATATTAAAGTTCATTAGATGCTTTGCTTAGCTAGCAAAGTGGTTGGGTCATTTGTTGGAGCGAGACAGAATGAGTTCAAAAAAGTTGCTTTTCACAGTTCAGTGGAGGAAAAAAATTGCCTGTGGAGGGAAAAAAACAACAAAATAACAGAGATCAACACCACAGATTAGTGAGAATAACTTACTTAATAACAAAGATGATGATAACTGACAGTTAGCACCATTGGAAGCACTACCAACATAAGAAATGTGGATAAATTTGATAAATTGTGTTTGAGCATCTCAGCTAGTCAGCCAACCCTGAAAGTGTGAGGAAACATGTCCACTATTTTTCTGTAAAAAGGTTATTGGCAAAATTAACAAGAGTATAAA
Organism: Euleptes europaea; assembly: GCF_029931775.1. Taxonomy (NCBI): domain Eukaryota; kingdom Metazoa; phylum Chordata; class Lepidosauria; order Squamata; family Sphaerodactylidae; genus Euleptes; species Euleptes europaea. The sequence continues at coordinate 59,060,396 of NC_079316.1, read as the reverse complement.
AACATACGGAGAGTCCTGTTGGGTCTTATCAAGAATCCATCTAGTCCAGCACTCAGTTTTCCACAGTGACCAGTCGGATGCCTCTGGAAAGTCCAGAAGCAGGGAAAAGAGTGTGTTTCAGACAAGATGCAGGGGGGAAGGTCAAGAAAATGGAGACATAAGTGCAAGACATGCATCTCTAAAACTAAGGTATAAGGCCATTATTGGAGAACAAGCCTATCAACTGATCAGCTATGAGGGCTACATTGATTCTCAGTGTTCACAATTCGTTTACCAAAGAATACAAGTTGCTAGAAGAGGGAAACAGAGTTACACTAGGATCTGAGAGACCCAAGTTAAAACCTCCACTCTGCCATGGAAGCTCCTGAATGATTTTGGACCAGTCACTCTTTCTCAGCTTAACCTACCTCACAGGGTAAAGGTTGCAAGGATAAAATGGAGGAGGGGAAAACAATGTTGTAAGCCACTTTTGGTCCCTATTGGGAAGCAAAGCATGGAATAAATACATAAATAAATAATAAATGTTGCCTTCTCTGTCAAGGCCCAGAAAACAAGCTTCAGGCTATCCACAGTACAAGGGTGAGAGCTGGCAGAAAAGGGGATGGATAAGGATAGTTCTCATAATCTCATCATGCTCAGTGGAGATAATTATAGTCTCAGAGAGAAAGCGTTCCTTTACATAGTGCTCAGACTACTAGTTACTCAGTACCATTATAGCATTCTGCTGTATTAACATTCCTGCCAACAATGTACTAGGCTAACGTTTGTATTCTTGACTAAACGTTCTCCATTCACACTGACCTAATACAGGCTCATTGAAATTCTCATTGCAACAAGTCAACTAAAATTGCCTCCAACAATCCTCTTTCCCACCCAGCAGCTTCCTTCCTATCCTTATCTGAAAACATGCCATCTGGGATTCTTCATCCTTTTTCTCCAAGCCCAGGAATAGGATTTTTTTTGTTTTCATTCAACCCCCAAGCTGTATACCTGAAGGCTTGGATGAAAACAGATTCTGTTAATCTACCCCAAAGTTTTCATTTCTGCTACTATCATATCATAGAATCATAGAGTTGGAAGGGACCACCAGGATCATCTAGTCCAAACCCTTGCATAATGTAGGAAATTCACAACTACCTCCCCCAAACATCCCAGTGACCCCTACTTCATGCCCAGAAGATGGCAACAAAAACCCTCCAGGATCCCTGGCCAATCTGGCCTGGAGGAAAATTGCTTCCTGACCCCAAAGTGGAGATCGGCATTACCCTGGGCATGTAAGAAATGGCCACAAGAAACAAACAGTGACATCATGTGCTCTAACAAAAACTTCCTGTTGGATAATGCTACATGCATCTCTGCTTCTCTTTCATCTGGATCTCTACTTGGACTACTTCTTGGGTTGCGGCTTCATGCCCTGACAGTGAGTGTTCAGTGTACTCTACTTGTACTCATGACCATATTTGCCCTAAGGTGCCATACACAACCATTCCCAGACCTGCTGCTGTTGATGGAGGAGTCAACAGAGCAAGGGTTGCCAACCTCCAGGTGTGGCCTGGAGATCTGGATTTACAACTGATCTCCAGACTACAGGGATCAGTTCCTCTGGGGAAAATGGCACTTTGGAAGCAGACGGTGAAGGATCACTCAGCTGAGCTCCTTCCCCTCACCAAACTCCACCTCCAGGCTCCATCCCAAAGCTCCAGGAATTTGCAGACCTGGAGTAGGCAACCCTACAAGAGACAGCACACCTTTCTGTTGTTCTCAGCTTCCTCCACTGCCACCTGGTATTTCTGTCATTGTGAAATGAGCAATTGACCCACCATCTCCGGTTAGGGATGAGCCCACTGTCAGGCAGCCACAGATCTCATCAGGTGCCCCTACTATGCCAACCCCCAACACAAGCCATGTTAATGGAGACAAAGCACACCACTCATTCAGAAAGCACTACCGAATTCTACGGTATCATTAGTTTCCAATGATTCCAAATTAAATAAGTAATTTAATTGCTGCCAGTGCCAACATAACTATATATAGTAGCACAGCAGCCCTTTTACTTGATTGTACCAGTGCAAGAACCCATAGGATGAGGCTTTTAGTTATTAAAAACAGTATGATATTGAACCTCATATTCTTTCTGTAATAGCACTTGTTACTGTATGCAATAGAACAAGTATACAAATAAAGGTGCTCTTGGTATGTGGCTTCTATGGCTAAGGCCACAAATCTTCTCCTGTGACCTCTCCTTAATTTATAATATCTGGATTTGTACATATTAAACGGCTTTCCAACTGTCAGACTTTTAAAGAGAAAGATGAATACTTGGAGCAAGGACTGAATTTTGTGAGAGAAGAATCTACACATCCTGAATAATAATCTTCTACAAAAAAGAGGAAAGAAATAAAAATACTGGATTTGTTGATTTGATGTTATACATCTTCCCTTATAACTTGCATTTACCTGATAAAAGAATCACACGGCAGAGCTGTTAATTTGATTGGAAGCAGGGTACAGAGCACAAAATTACTAAGTGAGTAGCTCTTAATTTCCACCTTGATGTTAATTGGTTTGTCATGCAGAGACTTCCTTGGGCTGGAGATAGATCCAGAAATGAGCATTAAGTAACGAAGAGAGGAAGCATGTTATGCAAGCTGGCAGAGCCTTTAAAAACTCAAACAATTAGCTTCTCAGCAGTAATTTCCTTACTCTTAATTTTCTGTTTTGCTTTGCACCTGGCTACAGCCGATGTAAAATGACAGGCAGTATCAAGACAGATACATACTCTGAGATCAAGCACAAGAATTTGGATGTCTAGAAAGATTTTTAAAACACCTTGGGGGTTTACTGTGAAACACAGACAGCCAGACATTCCTGAGCTATCCAATGTTGCATATTTCTTTATCTTGTTTATGGCATTTGCTGTTAATAATCTTAAGGAGTAAGCCCTGTTGTGATAAAGGAAGGGAGGACGCCCTGATTAACACACAAGACACTCTGGCCCCAGATAAATCAAACTCTCTGGTGGGAACCAAGCCAATCAGAGAGGAGATGTCCCCTCATTTATGGAGACAAATGGGAAGAAGAGTGGTGACCATTTGCCCAACTGTCAGGAAGAGGCAAGATCAATCATTTTTGACATCCTGAATTGAGGCCATAAAGGCCAAGGACATGCAACATATTACCGTATATACTCGTGTATAAGCCGAGTTTTTCAGCCCAAAAAAAGGGCTGAAAAAGCCGAACTCGGCTTATACACGGGTCAATACGGTAGGAGAGGGGAGGGGGGAGGAGGGAGGAGGGAGGAGGAGGGAGGGAGGAACTTACTGCTCGCAGCCTCGCCCGGGAGCCTTTCTCCTGCCGGCAGGGGCCTGGAGGGGCCGGCAGGAGGTTCCTGCCGGCAGCTCCGCCGCCGCCCAGGCGCCCGGGAGCCTTTCTTCTGCCGGCAGGGACCTTCCTGGGCCGGCAGAAGGTCCCTGCCGGCTGCTCTGCCGCCGCCCAGGCGCCTGGGCGCCTTTCTTCTGCTGGCAGGGACCTTCCTGGGCTGGCAGGAGGCCCCTGCCGGCTGCGCCGCCGCCACCCACGCGCCCAAGCGCCTTCCTCCGGCCGGCAGGGGCCTGGAAAGGCCTCCTGCCGGCCCAGGAAGGCCACGCCGCCGATTCGCCGCGTCTCCCGGTAAGTAGGGGGTTCAGGGGCTCTTCCCCCTCCCCCCCTTGGATGGCACTGGGGTTGGGGTGGGGTGGGGCGGGAGGGCCTGGGAGGCTGGCGGGAGGGCGACCTGGGGCAGGGGCCCTGCGCTCTAAAATGGCGGCCGCCATTTTAGAGGGCAGCATTGCCGGTAAAGGGAATTTCGTATTGACCCTCGGCTTATACGCGGGTCAATAAGAAATTCCCTTTTCTGGCCTCAAATTTGGGGGGTCGGCTTATACTCGGGTCGGCTTATACCCGAGTATATACGGTATGTAAAGGCAGAATGGTGGGAAACATGGGGACTCAACTTCTATTTCAGGAGAGTTCAAACAGAACCCCTCTCAGTTGGGAATCAAAGACATAAAAGGTTTACAGCCCATTCCTTACTTTTTGGCCGGCCTGGGACTGTGTGCCTGAGGTGTTGCCGTAGCACCTCCAAACCCATTTCCTGGCTGCCAAAAGGCTTTTAAAAGCCTTTTGCCTGCTTTTTTAAATGGGGCATTTAGCCCCACTGAGAACAACATGGTGCAGCAACACCATTCTCCCCGCTGGCATGCCAGGCAGAAAGGGGCAGGAAGCTGCCTACTGGCAGCTCCACCCCTGGCACACTCTGGGAACACCCCCTGGGATGCTGCCGCAGTCCTTTGCACCAGTGGGACACTGGCGAAAGGTCCTGCCAGTGTCCCTGGGCAGCACTGCTGCAGCAGTGCCAGAAGACCAGTGTGTGGGCCTCCCTGCCAGCTTTTGGCCCATCCTGGGTGGCATAAGCAATGCCGATGATAACACAGGGGCCCCGAACTCCGGCACAACCCCTTCCTGGCCTTCAAAGGACTTTCATCCTTTAGGCTCAGGAATGGGCTACCTCCCTGCTCTAGGCAGAGCACGGAAGCCAGGAACCAGGGAACCGAAAGAAACTGAGTAAGGTCTGTGTAGGCTATCCTCCATTGAAAATGTCCACCGTTTCTTGTACTCACTCTTTGGAAAGGAATGTCAAGGTAAAACCAGTGACTTGTAGAACTTTGCTAGCCTCATGTTTTGATTATTTTCTTAGGTTCCGGAAACACTTGTGCTATTGTTCTGGTATGATTCTCCTACGCATTTTTGCTACTAGTTCATAGAGGTGTATGCTAGCTGAATAAAGACCTTTTCCTTTTTAAAGATCTCAGAATGTGACCAAAGTTCTTACTCAAGTACCTAGCTATTTATCCATGCATAGATCATCATATGATTGGGCTAGATAGTTAGCAGACAGGGGAGAGGTGAGTGAATAACCTCTTATGCACACATGTAGGCAGCCTCCTGTCAGGGCCTTAAACCACTGAATGGAAATTTGCAGGGCACATACATTTGAGTGGTGACAGAATTCTTGCTAGACAATGGAAAGGAGGTGGCTAGTGGAATCAAGCCTTCTCCCACACACACTTATTCCCACATCCTCTCAGCTACTTGCAGAAAAGGAGATCAGAAAGGGAGTAGTAGTTTGGGACAAGCCTGCTTGTGTAGACTTGAGTAGGATTCTGAATCTACTGAAGTCTTCACAGTTGGGCTTATTTCACAAAAAGGTCTGTATGATTGCACCATAATGTCTGGGATTCTTGGATATCGTTTAAGGGCACATGATTCAACCAACTAGCTGAAGCTAAGCAAATCTTAGCATGGTCAGGGTTTGGATGGGATCCCCATGGAGGCTGCCTTGAGTTCCATGATGAACATAAGGCAGGACATAAATGTGATATTTAAAATAAAATAAAGGCTGTCTCTAAGCTGTGAAAGGTTAAGTCTAAAGTAATATGTGCTTATGTAGATTCCTTTGGGAATCTTTCCAGGGTCCATTTCTTAAAAGAGTCTGTGAATCTCACAGTACCAGGCTCAGAAGTATGTTTCCCTATACAATGGTTGTCATCATTCCCAGCAGGAATGCCAACAATGTGTTTTGGTGCCTCACTTCATCTGCACCATGCAGTAGACAGAACAAGCTGCAATATACAGCCTCGCTGCTTGATTATTGGGATGTACCATGTACTGGTTACCACCTCCAGCCAGGAGGTGGAATCCCAGTTTAGCCACAAAACCCAAGTACCCAATAAATAAGCAACTGAAACAAGGCACTTGAATTTAGGCTTTGAGCCTTCACAAGCAAAAGCACCACACACCAAACTGTAGGGATTTCCAAGGTTTATTTTACAACATAAAGGAAAGTCAAAATGTACTTTGACACAGTATAGAGATTCAAAACAAGAAAGCTAGACATAAGAACGAACTTATACATTTAACTCAGGACACATTGGCAATACATAGCACAGCACACAATTAGTTACCAAAGTCCATAGTCCAGCTGCATAACAAAACTCCAGTTCAGCATTCCTCCTATAAAAGAAACACACAACAATAAGCAAGACCTCTCAGACCACCTGGGATGATTATGGATTATTGGGATGTCCAGTCCTAGACTAGTTTTTTAGCATCTTATGAAATCAATATGAATAGCCAGGGACGGATAATCAGACCAATCTGTTTCAGTGCTGCTTCGCTTGATTTATTCTGATTTGTGCTGACCGAGATTTGATGGGCATCGCAGTCCACATTTGTTGCCTGCCAGTCTTGCTGACTGACAAGCACCAGCATGTGGTTTACGTGGAAGCCCTCCAATGGTGAGCATAATACTCCACAAATCAAAAGATACATCCTCAGGAATGTATGAAGCTACCATCAGTGTATGTACAAGGTAGGCTGCAGTGTGCTAATTTATTTATGTGGAAAATTCTATACTATTTCTCAAGACAGCTCACAAAGTAAACATAGTATAGTAAAAATCCCCCTTCCTACTGTCTTTGCCCATGAGGCAGTGGGGAATCTGTGTGCATGAGAGAAGGCTTTGGTTTTCTTCCAGCTCCCCTCCTTTCTTTTGTCTGGTCACCACAGCTCAAGCTCTGCCGTTTCTTGTGCACGGCTTGAAGCTCAGGGGCTAAGTGCAAGTGTGCGCGCGCACTGCTTCACCCCACTTTCTTGGCCAGTTGTTTGTAGCCCAGTGAGGAGTTTCTACTCTACATGTGGAATGAACAGTCAGGCACCCTGGTGAGATCTTTGACCACATCAGAGATATTTGAAGGGAAAAGACTTTTATTTACTAAACACGATCTCAATTCACTAGCGCACAAGGCATAGGAAAATGTATCAAAACATTGCACGGTGTTACCAAACAAAGAAAAGAAATAAAAAAAACATGAAACCAACTAAGTTGTAAAGTCACTGGTGTCACCTTGGCATTCCTTTCCATGGAATGGAACCTTGGTCAAGACAGACTTTAATCTATTGATCCCTGTTTGAGCATTCTTGGTTTGTGTATCTCTGATAGGATGTTCAGACTTTTTAACCCCTCCTGTCCCAGCTGCGAGGGTTTTCCTTTGACTTGTCATTGAGTTTGAGTCCCCACGTGAATTGCTTCTCCAATCAAATCAAAGCCTTTATGGCCCACCTCAGGATATCCAAATTGCGACCTATTTTGCCTCTTCCTGGCAGGTGGGCAAATGGCCTAGCTTATTTGTCTCCATAAAGGACACTCATCTCCTTTCAGCCTGAAATCTGTGAAGTCCATTGCTTTATGCCCATGAAATAATATTTTCTCTGAGATCAGGGCCTCCCTGAGTGTTAGTCAAAGTATTTCACATTCATATATCTTGAGGCTTGGGCTTTATTAGATGTTCTTGTATTATGTGCCACACATGACTACAGTAATTTTCTAAGTTACAATAGGATCATAGATGTGGAGGAAAACACAAATGTGTTGGCAGCTGAAAGCATAATGAAAAACAAAGACAGGAAGTGCATCAAATCCTGATAAGAAGAAAGTGGCGGAGAGGTCTGGTTAGGTAGACAGATCAGCAGGTAACAAATGGATCATCTAGGCCCTAGATGATAGGGGAAATTTGGACTGCACCAGATAGATATGTAGCTCTTGAAAGATTGGCAGCAGTCTCTAGAGCTTTATTGTGCATGCTGCTATATCATTGGCTCTCTGGGTCACTTGATAGACCCTTAAGATAGCAAGGCCAAACTGCTTTGGTGGCACTGAAGAGAGATAGGTAGGTAGTTGATTTGAAATGTCTGAAACTCCCATGTTTGTGTTGCAGAGAATAAGCATCTGCCACCTAGGCAGTGTAGTTGCATACCAGTGTCACAAAGTTTAGAGATTACTTTTTTCATCTTTCTATTTTTCTCCATTCTGTGCAATAGAGTTAAAACTTCTGCTAGTGGTGAGTGTATATTGCCTCTTGTTTTTCTTAATTACTTTTTATCACTGCTGCTTGAGGACTTGACAGAAGTATAGGCTTGCCAGGTCCCTCTTCTCAACCGGCAGGAGATTTTGGGGGCGGAGCCTGAAGAGGGCGGGATTTAGGGAGGGGAGGGACTTCAATGTCATAGAGTTCAATTGCCAAATCAGCTATTTTTCTCCAGGTGATCTGATTTCTATCGGCTGGAGATCAGTTGAATTAGCAGGAGATCTCCTGCTACTACCTGGCAGTTGGCAACCCTACAAAAGTATCCTGGATTACCTTAATAAAAACTGCAGGAAAAGTAAAAGGCATGTTTTAAAATGACCTATCAGGTTATTATTCTTGCTGGAACTAGAGACCAAATGTCAGCATGCCAGGACACAAGACAATAGCAACCTTCATTCATGGTTTGGTGCTATGGTGCAGCAACCAGAAACATAAGAAACATTCCAGTGACAAGCATCAACTGTGCTTTTGTCTGGAAGCGATCCATGTGCGCTATGTGATCCACAGTGGTCTGAAATAGTTTCTGTTAGCCATGCATATAAACACAGAATGTATGTCCTGAATGTTTGGACTGGAGAAACTAGAGCTGTGGAAACAACATCCCCTGCCTCTGAAACAGAACCATTTACTCCAAATCATAGAGTTGGAAGTGGCCATACAGACCAACTAGTCCAACCTGCTGCTCAATGCAGGATCAGTCTAGAGCATCCCTGACAAGTGTTTGTCCAGCCACTGCTTAAAGACTGCCAGTGAGGGGGAGCTTACCACCTCCCTAGGTAGACGATTCCACTATTGAACAACTCTTACTGTTAATTTTTTTCCTCCAATATCCAGACAGTACCTTACTGCCCATAATATAAACCCATTATTGCAAGTCCTATCCTCCGCTGCCAACAGGAACAACTCCCTGCCCTCCTCTAAGTGACAGCCCATCAAATACTTAAAGAGAGCAATCATGCCCCCCCCTCAACCTCCTCTTCTCCAAACTAAACATTCCCAAGTCCCACAGCCTTTCCTCATAGGGCTTGGTCTTCAGGTCCCTGATCATCCTTATCGCTCTCCTCTGCACCCGCTCCATTCTGTACACATCCTTTTTGAAGTGAGGCCTCTAGAACTGTACACAGTATTCCAGGTGTGGCCTGACTAATGTGGTGTACAGTGGGATTTGCAATTTGAATGTTATGCCTCTGTTAATATACCCCAAGACTGCATTAGCCTTTTTTGTTGCTGCATCACACCGGCTGCTCGTATTTAACTTACAGTCCACCGTGCCCCAATATCTTGTTGCATTGCATCTTGTTCACATCCTCCCACATCCTTGGGATGACAGGATATTGGTCCATCACCCAAGGGAGGGGGTCCCTTCTAAGAGATCACATCCCTCCTCCTAAGACTGGTGTCCTCTGACCTCAAGGCTCTCACCCTCCACAGCAGCAGGAGAGATGTCAGCACAGGAGTGGGACTGTTCTGGTTAAGTCGCTGAAGGTCTCATCCACAAACCTCTCTCTCTGCCTCAGCTTCTCCAGGTTGGCAACCCTAGCCTCAAGGGAATGAACCTGCTCCCTGAGAGCCAAGAGCTCTGTGCATCGAGCGCATGCCCATGATTTCTGCCCAGTGGGTAGATAATCATACATGTTGTAGTCTCTGCAAAACACTGGATATCCCCTGCTCCCTTGCTGGCTTTCTAACTTTCTACCTATGCCACATGGTGACTCACTTCTGAAAATGAGAGGAGTTTCAAAGGCATGTAATGGCAAGGAAATATGTAGGGGTTCAAAACAAAAAAGCTACTCTTCAAGCCCCCTTGCTTGAGCAGCAATACCACAAATCTCCACTTAAAGAAACAAACTATAATATATATTTCTACCCATACACTCCATTAAAAAAAAAGAAGTTACAGCAAAGAAGTTGAATGTTCCCTGTCATGATATCCATCACACCTGGTATATGATGATATGACCAAGGACGCTGATTTGTTCCTGCTGTTTCCTACATCACTAGTTCATTTTGCTCCAGTGGGTAAAAATACTGGCATTTATGTGCAAGCAAGAGGCTGCTGCTTATTGATAGCTGAGTCAGTCTCTTATATCAAGAGGAAAAAGTCAGCTCCAAATGCAGCTGACAGTCTGGGCTGTCCTAGGCATTCATCATGGATTGGCATGCTGGGTGCGGAGGCTAAGCGTCGCTGCTAATTCAGTCCTCTTTTTTTTGCCAAGTGAGCTTTTGCCTTCTTCCATGTGTTCATGCTCCTTTTCACCTCAAGAGCATCAGTTCATTACAACCGGGGGAAATCCATATTAATGCGTTTAGTCAGTAGCTTAGCAGCAAGTGTCTCGCCATGAGCTAACAGGCCAGAACTCCGACATCTGAAACATTTATACGGAGGGATGATTATGATAATGCCTTTCTGCCTGCATCTATCATTTATGCATCTGAAGTCAGTCTTATGGCAAACAGCGGCTGGCATGTTTCTTTCCTTGTTCAATTAGCGGCATTAAAAACTTGAGAATCACAGTCTAACTGCAGAAGGTTTAAGAGCTGGCTTAGAGCTAAGATCCAAGAAATTACATTGGCCACATTGTTCTCTCATTATCATAAATCTCATGTTTTTCATGAAAGAAGGAGACTTGTCAAAGAGGCTAAGTAACTTTATTTCACTTCAGAGATCTCACAGGGAACTGTGGTTGTGTTCTTAAAGAGTGCACTTAGGATCTGTAGTGTACCTAAAAGTGAGAGGTATGAATATGATGAACATGTGTTCGAAAGAGCTAAGATTCACAACACATCCCTGTGGGTTGTACAGTCAGTGGCAAACCTGGGATTGCAGTTGAATAATGTGTGAATTGGCTGCCCCAGAGAAATGGGGTTAAGAAAATGTCTCTTGTCATAAAGTAGAAGAGAGCTCACTGTTAAAGTTGTGCTTGTTACATCACAGTGCAAAAATCTCACTTTCATGATCTATTCCCCATAGCTACATTTCATGTGACTTATCACACATTTTGTGATGGTGGAAAATACAGTAAATGTATTTTAAGCCTCAGATTTACAGCACTAGCACAAAGCAATCTGTGATTTTTTGTGTGTGCTGGCATTAGAATCTGTAAATATGATATTTAAAATATTACATTTTGCCCATGTACTTCTATGTGCTATGAGAAACACACACAAACGTATTGAGCCCAAATATAAATGTGTGAATGAATCTTAACTAATCAGCATGTTTGATATACATCCAACAGTATTCAATTTAAAAAACACCTTCCCACTGATTTTCATCATTATTTGCAACCCATTTCCGGGACAAATATTTTTTCCCTCCTAGCCAGGACACTTGGGACAGTTATGCATGGGTACTTTCACTCATGTTCACCCATGGTCTGTCTCAGCTGTTCCTTGGAGTTATGCATGAGTTTTCCCTCCATTAGAGATGACTTCGCTGCCAGCCCTCACAAATCCCAGGACTTCCCATCCCTCTATTAACCCGATCTTCCATCACCTCTGAGCTCAGCCAGCTTGAAATCCCCACACCTAAGGCAAAGCGTAGTACAAGGAAGCTTGGGGGAGTGATGTTTCTCTCACAGACAGCACTACAGCCAATTAAAAAGCGTGTCAAGAGGCGGGGATTCAAATGCTTCCTGCTTCTTTCTTCTTGGGAGTTCCTTCTGAGCAGAAGAGAGGCATTTAGAAACGAGGCTTGTGTTTCTCCCCCTCTCCCATTCCTTTTAGGGAGCTTTGTTTTGTTTTTTAAAATACTTTTTGACATGGCACTTGGGTTTCTGGGTGGCGGGGAGAGACTTCTTAGCATTACAGCCAATTACAAAGCAGCATTTTAAGATGTAGGGACTCAACAAGCTTCTTGTTTTGAGCTTGGAGACTGCTGGTCCATAGCTTTGCAAGAAGAAAGTGTGGGTCCAGTGAGCAACGAACCTCAGGTAAAACTCCATGCATAAGCGACCTTGTTGACTGGAGCTTCCCCCTACATTATCTTGTACTACTGCACAGATTTTGTCTTAGTAAGCCTTACATACTCAAGTAGGGGGGAAATCTTCTTGAAGTCTTTGGCAGATTCACAGAAGATTTACGCTTGCTATGTATCGTTATGATGAATAACACCACTACAGCTAAGGGGGAGATATGACCATGATGACATATGGGAAATACACAGCCCAAAGACATGGTGTGGCAATCGTCCTCTAAAGTCCCACCTCTCCTCTAGGGCTCTGAACCAATGCTTGTGTTTAAGCCTCATGCAAATCCAAGTGATTGTCAGCCAGCCTCCATTTAAGAAGGATTAAAAAAGAACCTTCTTTCTTCAGACAAAGATTTTGGAAGCTGTGGATAAAGGCATCAGCTTAGTTAGGTTTTTATTTGGCTTTTAATTTGGGATTGGCTTAGGGAAGAAAGCTTGTTTTGGTGAGACAAATAAGTGTCCTGTTAAGGGCCCTACAAAAAGAACCCTGTGGCACAGAGTGGTAAGCTGCAGTACTGCAGTCCAAGCTCTGCTCTTGACCTGAGTTTGATCCCAATGGAAGTTGGTTACAGGTAGCCGGCTGAAGGTTGACTCAGCCTTCTACCCTTCCGAGGTCTGTAAAATGAGTACCTAGCTTGCTGGGGGTAAAGGGAAGATGACTGGGGAAGGCACTGGCAAACCACCCCATAAACAAAGTCTGCCTAGTAAATGTCGGGATTTGACGTCACCCCATGGGTCAGGAATGACTTGGTGCTTGCACAGGGGACCTTTACCTTATAAGGGCCCTACATTCCTAACTTGCACATACAGGTTCTGTGGAAAGGAGCTCTTTGTGGTTAAAGAGCAGCCTTGAAGCTGTTGAGGTAAGCTGTTGGAGAAAGGGAAATCAAACCCCCCTTCAGGGTTTCTTTATTTTACTTGAGGCTCGGCTCCCAAGTAGTTATTCTCATTTGGGAAAAGTCTGTAACCTTTAGGGGTGAAGTTGAGAGCCAGTTTTACTCTATATATTGAAGCCATCCACGCAGAACATTTACCCTATTAAATACTTCATTTTCTGTTAAATAAACCTCTGTTGTTGTTCTCCATCTGTGTCTTGTCTGTCAAATCAAATATTTAGGAAAAAGTGATTTCTGTTTCCTTCACAAATAATTACAGCCTTGGCCGAGCAGGTTTCCAAGTAAGAGACCTTTACGGAGTACTTAGCTTACACTCTACCAGTCCTTTAATCAAAGCTTTTATCCTCCCTTTTATTTGATTGTGGGTAGTTGGGGTTTAAAGAATTTATAGGCAAGGCCAGAAAGGGGGGCTGGGCATTCTTCAGTCCAGTGGGGAAATGCTTCATAGTCTTCCCTCTTCTCTCTTTCTCCCCCCATAGCTGCCACAATAAAAGTGGAGGCAGTGGCACGATTCGGTTGTGACTGACGGAACAAGGGTTGAATCGGGCAAAATCAACATCACACAAGAGAAAACCCTGACAGAAAATTAAGGCATTGTATTAAGAGCTTTATTTTATTGGGGAGTTCCTTGGTACTGTGAAACTCTTTCAGGAAAATTTCTCTCAGTAGTGAAAAGGAGGGAAATTCTGAGGTAAAAGTGTGAACAGCATGGCTGCAAACATATGCAAAGGCAGAATGAAATCTTAGGGGGAAGCAGTTTTGACCTCAGCATCCAGGGATAAGCAACCTACAGGAAGTATACATAAAGAATTGGAAATTTTGAGACTTAAATGAAGTAGGGAACAGAGACAATATGAGTCATCAATTTCTTTGCCGTCAAGTCGCAGCCGACTTATGATAACCCCATAGGGTTTTCAAGGCAAGACACATTCAGAGGTGTCTTGGCATTGCCTGCCTCTGTGTAACAATCGAAACATTAACCAGGGCAGACCCTGATTAGCTTCCAAGATCTGATAAAATCGAGCTAGCCTGGGCCATCCAGATCAGGGCAAAAATGAGCTAGACTTGGCTAAAATACAATAACAGGAGGTTACACTGGAACAAGAGCGAGAGCTAGCTGGAAAGCTACAAAACAAGGAGCCGAAGCTGGCAGAAATGCAATTAAAGGCCCAGAAAGAAAGTGAGGCCCAGGCACAGAAGGTACAATAAAAAAATATTATGTGTTGAACTAGGGTTGCCATAACAGCACTGAGATAGTCTCAGAACAGACGTGAATAAGGCAGTGAGGTAGAACTTTTTAAAATTAATTTTGAGAAAACATGTGAGGACTTTGGAATTAGCAATGATGATCGCATGAAGTACCTCAAATCTCAGATTTCTGGAGAACTTGAGGAGGTCTACTCACAAATGGGAATAGATAAAGCAAAAGATTATGATATCTTCAGAAAAGGGGTTAGACAGAAATTGGGTTTATCATAGGGTTGCCAACCTCTAGGTACTAGTTGGAGATCTCCTGCTATTATAACTGATCTCCAGCCGATAGAGATCAATTCACCTGGAGAAAATGGCCGCTTTGGCAATTGGACTCTATGGCATTGAAGTCCCTCCCCTCCCCAAACCCCGCCCTCACATACCGAATCAGACCCTTGGTCCATCAAAATCAGTATTTTCTACTCAGACCTGCAGTGGCTCTCCAGGGTCTCAGGCTGAGGTCTTTCACATCACCTACATGCCTGGTCCCTTTAACTGGAGATGTCGGGCTCCACCCCAAAAACCTCCCGCCGGTGGCGAAGAGGGAGCTAGCAACCCTAGTTTACCACCAGACCTTTGCAGGAAAGAGTTCAGAAAAAGAAAATGGATGAAACAAACTCTCAATTTTCCTGTAGATTGGATAGAGTTTTACACAGGTAGACTGAAGGAAGTGGGGCTGACAGTCCAAATAGTAACCACTCTTATTGGCGTGGAGCAGTTTTACAAAGCACTACCACAACACTCAATGTGGTTTATGAAGCAAAACAAACCTGAGAGTGTTGCCCAAACTGCTACTATGAACAAGGAACAAGGAAGAGGGCATTTTTACCTCAGAAATGTATAAGAAAAAGAAATCAGCTCTACAGAAAAATGTAGTTCTTCATAACATGAGCCCTGTAGAGAAGGCACCTCAGTGCAGACAAGTGCCAAAGGAACCTGTCTGTTTCTACTGTAGGAAAGCAGGGCATTATCATAGCACTGTCCTATTAAAATCAGACTCTACCAACCAGCTGAATGCTGTTAAAAAGGTACAATCTGAAAATGAAGAGCAGGAGACAGAGTTAATAACTGCTCTCAAGGAGAAGTGCTGAACCAGTTCATCTGTATTGATAGTGCCTGAGGGAATTAAATTGGAATATTTAGAACCTATAATAATAAATGACCCTGTCCTGTATTTGTGGCACGACACGGGAGCAGAGGTTTCGCTAATCCATCCTGAATTGGTTAGACCTGAACAAATTATGAAGGGTGAAATCATTAAATTAAAAGGAGTTGTTAGTCCTTGTTTTCAGACCCTAATACTTATTGGTTATGAGGGATGGGATGGCCTATGGAAATTTGCTGTAGTGGCTAACATAACAATGTCTTTGCCCATGGACAACGACCTGGCTGAAAATGTAAGCTGCATATCAGTAGTCACTCACGCAGGCCAAGAGACCGGTTACCATGGAGCCTGAGTCAGTAGTTGAGTAAGAGTGAGTGAGCTCTACATATACTACTGTTACAGCTCAGAGTCTGGGCTGGAAGAGACAGAAAGGCTACAAACAACAGACTTTACACAGACACAGATTTCTGATGATTGTTTGAAAACTTTGTTTGAAGCAGCCCATAAAGATGCCAATGTTTTGATTCTGGAGCCATATTTAATGTCTGGCCATATTCTTCACCCTAACTCAGACCTTCTATAGGAGGCAGACATTTCACTCTCAGGAAAGACTCTTGGATTCCTGAGCGGAATGCCTGCGCCGGTCTTAGGAGGCAACACAGCTGTGCTGCCTTGCAAAAAATTTGTATACGTCACCTAAAAGGTAGCATATATCTGCAAAAACAAAAAGGGGCATTCCCGGGCTGAAAGGGAGCCGGAACGCCAAGGGAACGCCTCCTGGAACGCCAGAGCGGCCTTTGCCGGTGTTTGGATGCTGCTGGAAGGCCCTGTAAGTGTCCAGGGGTGGCGCTGCTGTGACAGTGGCCGGCAACCAGTGTCCAGGTTTTCCCGCCAGCGTTGGAGCCGCTAACATCAGTGTACGATGCCCGGACGCCAGTGGGGGGGTGTCTGGATGCCAGTGCGGCCCTTTCCTGGCCTCCTAAAGGGCCTTCGTCCTGGACACTGGCCCGCCTCAGGAATGCACTGTAAGCCAGGGAGCAGCATCTTTAAAGGATGCAGTCTTCAATGAAGGAGCACAGCCCTCTACATATGTTTTTCACTGCCTAGTGCATCTTGTTTTCCTGACTAAGGCACTACATCTTTTTGTATGAACTTCAGCAGTTCAAGACAAAGCAAAGCAGCTAAGGGATGGAGGAAACTACACTGTATTTGGTAACACATTGCAGGCCTTAGACAGCACTGCCTAATCACCATCTCTTTGTGCTATTTCTTGGCTAATAGGAAATCATGACTTCCTAAATGCTAATTTCTTTGCATCCTTCCTTAATGAATCTGTCATTGTTATTATCACTATTGGTTTGACATCCCATTTATTAGAGAGTCAGTTATTCATGAAGGGCCCTATTAATTTTTTTAAAAAATTCTGCTCTTTTCTTGTTCCAGATGGTTTCATAATCAGTTTAATACTTTTGCAGATGTTGTATGGAAACTTTAAGATGTAAGCCATCAATTAGGGCTGTTGAAAAAAAAATTCGGTATAGTTTGGATTCGGCCGAATTCGGCCCATCTGGATTCGGGATATGCCGAAGTCCGAACTCCCCTGCTTTGGGTCCGTGCAATTCGGCGCGAATTCAAAGTTCGGGAAAAAATTCGGCCGAATAAAGCCATTAAAAACACAACTGCGCCTTTCCGTGGCTCCGGGGGGGGGCATTTTTGGGGGTAGAGGTCCCAAACTTTCAGCGGAGCTTCAAAGGACCCTTCTTGCCAGACCCCCCAAGTTTTGTAAAGATTGGGTCCGGGGGGGCTGAGATATGGGCCCCGAAAGGTGTCCCCCCACCCTTAACGTGCATCTCTGAGCAGAGCTTGCCACCCACGCACAAAGCTCCCAGCCCCGACAAACAGCTGAGCTGTGGGGAGCAAGGGCAGGGCAGGTGCGAAGAAGTTTGCAAAGCAACACAACTGCAAAGCAACACAACTGCAAAGCAACACAACCATGCAAAGCAACACGTTTGCAACCATGCAAAGCAACACCTGACACCTGGAAGTTTGCAAACCATGGAAAGGGACAGAGGCAGCTAGCTATACATAATTAGCAGGAGGGGGTGGAATTTCCCCTTTTGCATCGGACTCGAGTCAGGACCAGGCAAATGCATTCTTTAAGTCACCATTTGAAAACCAGTTTTGAGCAAGCATCAAAATAGAGACTCGAGGGGGCACACACACCCCAGACAGAATGGGCGAAAGCCCCCTTTGGCTCCCCCCCACCCACAGACAACTGCTCCCTCCCCCCCACACACAGACTCTGCTTCCCCCCCCCACACACACACAGGAGAAAAATTATAGATTAAAGCCCCCAAAGGGGTCTTACTGTGGCTGTCTTCTGTTCCATCAGGAGGGGCTGGGAGGAATGGGTAATCCAATACGATTCTATTTAAGTATGGGAGGTTTTGCCTTGGATTTGCCGCTCTGGAGATGCATACAGGATCGGGTGATCCATTCATCCCAATAGGGAAAAGGGGAAAGCCCATATTTCAGGACCCCCTGACCCAATGTTTACAAAACTTGTAGGGTCTCTTAAGAAGGCTCATCTGAAGCTATGCTGAATGTTTGGGGGTTGCACCCCAAAAAATGCACCCCCTGCAGCCACGGAAAGAGAAAAGGGGGGAGCCCATATTTCTACCCCCATTGAACCCATCTTTACAAAACTTAGGGGGTCTCTTAAGAAGGCTTGTCTGAAGCTCTGCTGAACGTTTGGGGTCTCTACCCCCCAAAATGCGCCCCCTGCAGCCACGGAAAGGAGCGAATGTGCACACACCCCCCACAAGGATTTCTCTCTCTTTCTCTCCCTGCCCGGGCTGCGCAGCAGCTGATTCCTCCAGTACTCAATCCTGACTGATTGGCCAGAAGAAGACCCAGCTTGGCCACCAATTGGCCGGGGGAGAATGATGCTTACTGACGGTTATGCTGCTGCGCCCCGAATTTGCCGAATTTATTCATGAACTCCCGAACTCGCTGAATTTGGCTCCCCCGTTTTCCCGCCATTTTTGAGTTCGGTTCGTCCCGAACTAAAAACCGCTGAATCAGGGGAAATTTGGCTGTTTTTCGGTTCAGGCCGAACCGAATCGACAGCCCTACCATCAATGGACTGGAATAGTGAATGAAAATCAGCTTTTCAGTTGATTATGTCAACTGAATGCAGTTTCAACAAATATATATGTATCTAAACTGTAACTTGGGTTTTAGAATCCAGCAGCTAACATTAGCCAGGTGGGGTAGCCAGGGAATGTAAAATACACACATCAAACAGCTAGTTGCTCTTCGATCCAACATCCTCTTCACCTAGGCCTTTTCCAGGTCTGAGATCCTGATTGAAGCACAGATTTCTGTTTCCAGACTGTCACATTTGTTTTCCCATTCGCCTCTAGCCTAAATATTTTATTGTAATTCTGAGCTATGTTCACAACAAATACCAACTATCTTTCCCCAATATACTTAACTTACTCATTACTATCTTAGCTGCTCTTTTAGTGCCATTTCAAAACAACAACAACCAAAACCGCATGCTTACTCTGTGATTCTAGTCAGTCAGAGGTCATACAGTTGGTAAGCTGATGTCAGTGCAACCAGGAGCCATTTGGATTAAAAAATGAAGTCCTCATTGTTCTCAATCTGAATGGCAGTGGGCTGAGGGTACTCTTTGGCCCATTGCTCAGGCAACCAGGATGGTGCTTCCTGTTTTGCTATGCTGTTGGGTGGTTTCATTGCTACAGCACCGTGCAGGCAAAACAGGGAAGACTGGACTAATAGTCTTCCCATAATCTTGGGCAAAGTATTGTCTCTTCCCTAGAGCACTGTTGTAACCTTTGAGTTCCTTGCCATGACCATCAAAAAGGGAACACTTTGCATGGATGGGACAATGTTCAATGCTCTGGTTTGACTCAGCACTACTGAAAAACACTCTTTGATTAATGCTATTGATCACCTTTCTAAATGTGCAATCCTCTGGGAATAATCATGTTTCTCAAGTAACAACAGCAATTGAAGGAATGACCAAAAATAAAACCAGCTTAATACCATGCTAATATATAATTAAAAAATCAGCAGCTCCGCATCGTTAGAAATATAGCTGTTATATTTAGTAATGGCAAATGCACTCAATTATAAATAAAGTTAACCTTTTTGAAAAGACTGGTTTAAAGCTGCTATAATTTTGGCTCTGCAGTTAAATCTTTTCCAGTACTGTACCTACACAATCTGATGTTTCAGTGTTGATTAGGAAAAAGCTGAACACTTATATGATGCTCCTAGTGAGTCCTTGCAAGACCAGTGATAGGGTTCAGCAGGGGGATCCTTTCTACCTAAATGGCAGAAGGATTGCTTGGACGATAGTTACAATGGAAGATACACCCAGAAATATGTTCCCAATTACAATAAAGGAAATGAAATCTGAGAATTAAGAAAAGATATGTACTAAAGAAACGAATAAAAAAACTAAACACTGCAAACATGAAAACAAAGTTCTGCAAATCCTTATAATTTAATTGATATGCTGCTGAAACCCAGTGAATAAAAGAGGATCTGTGCCTTGTGGATCTAGGGACAATCTCCTGAAGGAGGGAATGGACTCCAGAAATGATACACCAAGCATCCTCATTCTGGATTTTATTAGGCTTTTGCTGAGGCCCAGCATATTGATTAGGTGAATCAAGCTGTCATAGGAATCTTATGGCCAATATCCATGTTTACTGTTCCTCTACTCAACTTTTGCTTTGCAGGTTTTTCATATTATGGTATATATGAGCTGCGAACTAGGCAAATGTTGAAGTAATCCCATGTTCTAATTAGCTTGCACCAAACACATGGATACATGGGTCCACTCAAGCCACATTCTCAGATTGTCTGTTACATCATGTGAATTGTTCCTGAGATACAAGCTCTGTCTTCTAGCTCCAAAACCAGATGAAGTAAAACTGATCCAATACAGCCAACCAAGTGAATTGCTTTTCAGAGCAGTTTGAACATGCATGTGTAAAATTTTGCAGGTCTGTTTGCCTACCAACTATCTTCTTAAAAATGTCCATTATATAAAAATTAAATTTCCATTAACATGAGTATTAACTTTCCTCTGACATCAACCTGTTGACTGAGGTCACTTTGTAGAATAGGGCTGAAAAATTATATACATGAAGAACAATATGTATTAGTCAGAGGACAATTGTCTCATTTTTCCTACTGTTGATGTCATACTGCATAAATGTCTTCAGCAGTAATAGAACTGTGATGATGGATAGTTTCAACACTATTCACAGGCACACTATTGAGTATATGTCAATCTTTCACACCAATTATTTGATCAGCGGAATTGCTGTAGTTTTATCACCCTGCTGTTAAAACCCTTTTACTTCACATTATAGAGAAACGTTATTGAAAAGTGTATCTATATGTTCATGTATGTATATACAAACATACATGCAAATGTATGGGCAAATGGTTGGAGAGGAAGTTGAGGGAAACTCAAAATGAATGTGATCAGGTAATAGCACATTATCATGCTTACTCTGTGGCAGTAATGGTGACAAAGGAAGCTGACTTCTTTGCCACCACTGCATCTGTACAATGCTGAGGAGCTTTTCTGGGCTGTGAAGGGGCTCTTATTCAGCGACTCCTGAAAATGTAGACCTGGAAAACCTACAGGCCTGCTGTGACACTTTTGTGATACATTTTGCTAATAAAATTGATTGCATCCACCGTGACTTAGATTCTACAGATGATACAGTTCAGTCTCAGGATGCTATTGGAGTGCAGTCTGGTCCCAGTTGTCTAAATGACTTTCAGTTGGTGAGGCCTAATGAAGTGGACAAGCTTCTCAGAAGTGCACCCACCACATCTAGACTTGACCTGCGCCCTTCATGGCTTTGGTATTGAGCTGGGCTTGGTTGGTTGAATGGATCTGGGAGGTAATAAACACCTCTCTGGGGGAGGGCCAACTGCCTTGAAAGAAGGAATTCCAGAACCCCACTGACCTGAACTAAAGGCTGATGGCCAACATTCTATTTTTGGGCAAGGTGCTTGAGCAAGTGGTGGCTATGCAACTTCAGATGGTTTTAGAGGAGATGGATTATCTAGACCCATTTCAATCCAGATTAAGACCTGGGTTTGGGACAAAAATGGCCTTGGTGATGGATTATCTTCAGTAAGAGAGTGACAAGGAGAGTATGTCCCTGTTGATTCTCCTGGACCTCTCTGCAGCATTTGATACCATCAACCATGACATCCTACTGGAGAGGCTGGTTGAGGCTAGTTGAGTGAGTGGGGGGATACCATGCATTGGTGGTTCTGCTCTTTCTTGATTGGCTGATTCCAGAAGGTAGTGCTGAAGGACTGCTGCTCAGCCCCATGGCATTTATGTCATGGGGTTTTGCTGGGTTTCATTTTGTCCCTCATGCTGTTTAACATCTAGATGAAACTGTAGGGTTGCCAGGTCCCTCTTCGCAACCGGCGGGAGATTTTGGGGTGGAGCCTGAAGAGGGCGGGGTATGGGGAGGGACTTCAATGCCATAGAGTTCAATTGCCAAAGCGGCCATTTTTCTCCAGGTGATCTGATCTCTATCGGCTGGAGATCATTAGAATTAGCAGGAGATCTCCTGCCGCTACCTGTACCAGATGCATGCAATTTACATTCCAACCTTGAGAGGAAACAGTCAAGAACTCAGTAATGTCTTCATTCCTTAACCAACACGAGAGCAGGTCACTGAACAGCTAGCGTGTAAGTAATATGTATTTATGTAAATATATATTTCTGTCTTCTTATTTTTCTAATACTTGTATTATCAAGTTATAGAAGAAATTTGACAATTTTTTTTAGCTTGGTATATGTAACAGCTAAACGTATAAGGCAAATTTCCCTATATGCCTAGATGCCTTTCATTCTGTACATTTGTACTATTTTGTCATTACTATTATTATAATTTCATAATTATAGTGGTTCCTGAAGAAGGCCTAAATAGGCTGAAACAGGGTGACAACCAGACCCCTGTCAAGCAAGGACCGCACCCCAATATATATACAGGGGAAGAACGGAACCTCAAAGTTACGGACATTAAGAGCCACTTACGCAAGACTTCAATGTGCGCTATTTTATGTGGTGCTCTATTGTTCAACTCACTGTCGATGTTAATGGTCCAAAATATCTGTAACTCTGTGACTTATTTTTGAACAACAATGTATGTTCCCAACAACATGATATGAATGTCAATATCATTTTTGTTTATTCTATGGTTGCTATTTATGCACATTAATATACTATAGGCTTTACAAAACTGCTGGTCTATTTCTGCTGCTACCTGGCAGTTGGCAACCCTAGCTGGGAGAGATCTTCAGGGGACTTATAGTAAGGTGTGACCAATATGCAGATGACAAGACTGAGGTGCTGCTGGTCAATGAAAAAGCTGCTCGAGGTGCTGTTGGTCAATGATAAAGCTCTCTCTGTCCTGGAGAGAGTTGCACTACCCCTGAAGGAACAGTTTGTTAGCTTGGAGGTACTGTTGGATCCTGGCCACCAGTTGGGGACTCAGGTCTCCTCTGTGATACATAGTGCCTTTTATCATGTTCATCAGCCACACCCATTCTTCAAAAAGCATGATCTGTTATGGTGATCCTACTTTGATTAAATCCAGATTAGACTAATGTAATGTACTTTATGTAAGCCTGCCTTCAAAAATGTTATGTAAATTTCAAGTCATTCAAATGCAGCAGCCAGGCTATTGTCAGGGGAGTGATACAAGGATCATATCATCCCAATGCTGAAAGACCTAAATGGCTAAGACAGTGCTTTTTTTGAGACTGTACGTGCCAGTACTAAGTATCAGCACCTTTTTTCAGGGGTCTCCTGAGTCCTGAGCCTTGTGTGCCAGCTAGCGTTGCCAACCTCCAGGTACTTGGATTGCAATATTATAGTTATTCAATGATAAGCAATCACTATGGCTATGAATTGAGTAACATACTTACGAAGTTACCTGGATATATGCTTAAGACGTGGAAGGTAGTCAGTAAGTAATTATATTATATTTTTGCATGTTATACTGTGCACTAGATGTAATAAATATCCAATGATATAAGTTGTAATAATAATGAATTTAATTGATCAGAATAGAAGCATCGTGGGATAGCCATAGAGCACCAACTCTTCAAAAATCTTCAGTAAAGGGATTTGAAAAAAAAAAGAATAAAAGAAGAAGAACAGAAGATTAATTATGGACTATTATTTATTAACTGATGAAAAGTTATATGAAACAGGACATTTACCAGAAGCCTGTCTGTGAATGTGTGAATGGTCCTAACAATATTTTGCTTATATGTCTTTGTGAAGGAACAAAAGACTAATACAATATTATATTTATACTGATATCATTGGTTTGTTTTATGTAGTTGAAGAAATCATAGCCATAGTGATTGCTTATCTTTGAATAACCTCCAGGTACTAGCTGG
The DNA here is from genome assembly GCF_029931775.1 of Euleptes europaea. NCBI lineage: Eukaryota > Metazoa > Chordata > Lepidosauria > Squamata > Sphaerodactylidae > Euleptes > Euleptes europaea. The sequence continues at coordinate 59,036,723 of NC_079316.1, read as the reverse complement.
AGATCTCCTGCTATTACAACTGATCTCCAGTTGATAGAGATCAGTTCACCTGGAAAAAAATGGCTGCTTTGGCAATTGGACTCTATGGCATTGAAGTACCTTCCTTCTCCAAGCCCCGCCCTCCTCAGGCTCCACCCCCAAAACCTCCTGCTGGTGGTGAAGAGGGTCCTGACAACCTTAGTGCCAGCCCACCTCACTCAGCCAGAAAGAGAGAGTCAACAGACAGGAACAATCAAGTGAGGGTAGTGGTGGAGGAATGGTGGAAATTGGCATAACCTTGTATACAAGTACCACACCTCTTTTTTTTTTTTTACTAAAAAAAAGAACTAAGCTTGGGGCCTCCTCCCATATTGTCCAGCATGCCAATTAAGATCTATGTCTCTTTGTGCCTTGGCCTTCAGAGGTAAGGGAGGTGGCAACCAGAGTTAGGGATTTTCTCCAGGGGAACCAATGCTGTAGTCTGGAGATCAGTTGGAATTCCAAAAGATCTCCTGGCCTCACCTGGAAGTTGGCAACCCTACAGGAGATACATGACTATGCAGATTTGCATAGTTGAAAATTATTGCTGGAATGCTATGCAATGGCAGTAGTTTGACCCAACTTCTAGTGTACAGAGTATAATAACAGCTCAAACTGCCAAACAGAAATTCCTCTGTTCAGAACTGCCAACGTTTTAGGACAAACTTAGACTTCCTTCTTTTGTCCTGTTTATCACCAGCATTTCAAAGGCTGATCTAAGCCTTGCATTGCCTCTAAGTATGCTTTGCATGGAATCATTACAGGGCTGGCATCTGTTCTGACGTCTTTATTCTTACATTTATAAATAGAGCTACCTTTTGTAGCAGGCTGGGCTTTTTAGTCATGTAACTGTTTATACTGTTATTCCTATTTTTTCCTTCCCCCTTTCTTTGTTCATTCATTTCTAACGATTGTAGCTGGCAGGATTAAAAAAGGATTGAGAAACTTTATGCTGATTTGCAGACAATTGCATCGTATTTATGGTTCTGATGTCTTAATACAGTCTAGAGAAAACACAACAGATACATTAATCAGCACTCTTCAAGAATTTTAAAGAATTATCCAAAGCAAACATTCAGAAGATGACAACCAAACTCCAATTTTTCCCTAGGCTGGTTCCACATGGGGTTAGGCAAAGCTGCCCTCATTGTAGAAGTAGCAGAGAGTGAAATGGAGGTGCATGGGGACATCATCACATGTACCATCCCCATGTCACTCACTGCTTGCACTGCCTCTATCCACTCTCTTCCTTCCCACCCCCCCGCTGTCAAGACACAGCTGACTTATGGCAGCCCTATAGGGTTTTCAAGGCAAGATAATTTCAGAGGTGGTTTGCCATTGCCTGATCCATGTCACGACCTCAGTTTTCCTTGGAGATCTCCCATCCAAATTCTTGCCAGGGTTGACCCTGCTAGCTTCCAAGATTTGACAAGATCAGGATAGCCTAGGACCATCCAGGTCAGGGCACAAAAGCACCAACCTGACAATAATTACCTTAAGCCCAGCAACCCCCTCCCCCCAACAGCTGAGCCACGGCTCACTGCTGACCTGCAACTGAGGTTTTTTTTAAACCACACTGTTAAAGGGCTAAAATAGTGCAGGGGGAATAATGGAAAAGAGCTTCAACATTTTGAAAGCAGTGTAAGGTCTGCCTCCTTCAATTGACTGCTGGTAGAGGTTTCACACTGTGGTTCTGTCTGCATCCAGCACACCATTTCCCCTTTCTGTTGGAGCAAAATCTTTGGCTGAGAGCCAGCCTGGTGTAGTGGTTAAGAGTGGCAAACTCCAATCTGGAAAACTGTGTTTGATTCTCCACTCCTAGGGCTGTTGAAAAAAAAAAATTCGGTATAGTTTGGATTTGGCCAAATTCGGCCCTTCTGGATTCGGGATATGCCGAAGTCCGAACTCCCCCACTTCGGGTCCGTGCAATTTGGCACGAATTCAAAGTTCGGGAAAAAAATTCGGCCGAATAAAGCCATTAAAAACACAACCGCGCCTTTCCACGGCTCCAGGGGGGGCATTTTTGGGGGTAGAGGTCCCAAACTTTCAGCGGAGCTTCAAAGGACCCTTCTTGCAAGACCCTCCAAGATTTGTAAAGATTGGGTCAGGGGGGGCTGAGATATGGGCCCCGAAAGGGGTCCCCCCAACCTTAATGTGCATCTCTGAGGAGAGCTTGCCGCCCAGGCACAAAGCTCCCAGCCCCAACAAAGAGCTGATGAGAGCAAGGGCGAGGCAGGTGCAAAGAAGTTTGCAAAGCAACACAACTGCAAAGCAACACTGCAAAGCAACACAACTGCAAAGCAACACCTTTGCAAACATGCAAAGGGCGGGGCAGGTGCTAAGACATTGCAAAGCAAGACAACTGCAAAGCAACACTGCAAAGCAAGACAACTGCAAAGCAACACCTTTGCAAACATGCAAAGCAACACCTGACACCTGGGAGTTTGCAAACCATGGAAAGGGACAGAGGCAGCTAGCTATGCATAATGAGCAGGAGGGGGTGGAATTTCTCCTTTTTCATGGGATTCGGGACCAGGAAAATGCATTCTTTAAGTCACTGCTTTGAGGCTCCTTACAGTAGAGAAAAGTGGAGTATAAAAACCAACTCTTAAAAGGGAAAGCCCTGGGGGCCCTGAAAGTTATGCGTGGAAAGAGCACAGCATTGTATGGAAGCTCCCAAATAAAGTGGCCTCATGCAGTGTTCCATGTGGATGCAGCCCTAATGACTGTAAGACATTTGCTATTAATCATATAACCCATTCAGTACCACTCACAGAAGGCTGGGTTCCTGATATAGCACAAACACAGCAAGTTACGGATACAACAGATTCAACCTAACCAGCTACTAAGTAAAACATAATGGAAGATTCACGTAGACACATTCAAATATATAACAATAACAATTACTTATTCTTAAGTAAAAATCAGTGTAGTCTAGCAATATGCATCTATCCCAAAGGGTGTGGTTTCTTGTTCAGAAATCCCTACAAATGAAATACACAAGATGTACAGCGCAATACTAAACAGAGTTGTACCCTTATAAGCCCTTTGAAGTCGATGGGAATTTAAAAGATTTCCACACCTTTTTTTATCCTGGCCACAAAATGAGAGATACTAGGTTGGATCCAGATTAGTATTTCTTGTGGGTGCAATGACCTGTGCCTGCATGGCATGATTTTCCTTTCTATCCCTCTCCTGTGGAATCCTGAAATGCCTCCGAAATCCTGCTCTTCCCTCAAGAGCAAGATTTCAGGGGGCCTTTTTTGATGTAGTTGCCTGGCTCCAAGCTACTGCTTCCCAAAGAGGCTTCTGTTTGAGATACAGCAAACCTATATGGGTTGAGTCATTGATCCGATCGTTCAAAAACCAAGAGTCAAATACACAGATTATGTTTTTTTGCATGCTTGTTCAGACTTAGTGTGTAGATGGGACTGTCAAAAGAAAGTACTCCATCCATCTTATCAACTTTGGAAAAACATGGCAAAGGAGTAGAAATGGTAGTTGGAACATTACTAATCAAGATACATCATGAAATGCCTGACAGAAACATCATCCAACCAAAGGTTAGCATATATTCCCACCAGGAATTTCAGTTGACATTTCTGTGCTACAATTCCATCAATTGTTACACCATCTCAATGAATCTTTGAGGGCTTTATGATTCTATATAAGCATGGGTCCTGCTTACATATGCATCATTTTGTTATTTTTGATTGCACATTCTTGTTCCTTGGCATTATACTTCTTAATAGGCAGTTTTGGACTGGTTGTGGGCTAATAAACTGAAGCTTAACCCTGACAAGATGGAAATGCTACTGATGTGTGTGGCGGGGAGGTCTGACCTGGGATTTAAGGTGTCATCTGTTCTGAATGAAGTTGTACTCCCCTTGAAGAAACTGGTCTGTAGTCTGGGGGTGCTCTTGGATCCAGAAAACTGCTGGATAAGCAGGTGGCAGCTGTGGCCAAGAGTGCCTTTTACGAGCTTTGACTGGTTAGCCAGCTGCAGTCTTTTCTAGGTAGAAGAGGTCTGGCCACTGTGGTGCAAGCCCTAGTTATATCTAAATTAGATAACTGCAATAAGCTTTATGTGAGGCTGCCCTTGAAAGGCATTCAGAAACTTCGACTGGAACAGAATGCTGCAGCAAGGATGTTGACTGAAATGGGTTGCAGGGACAATATCACTCGAGTCTTGGCTTCCAAGACACTGGCTTCCAGTTGGTTTCTGGGCACAATTCAAAGTGCTGGTCTTGACCTTCAAAACCCCACATGGTTTGGGACCAACATACCCGAAGGACTGCATCCTCCCTTATGAACCCACCTGACCATTATGGTCATCTTTGGAGCCCCTGCTTTGAGTGCCCCTGCCTTCTGAGGGTAGGCTGGTGGCAAGCCAGGATAGGGCCTTCTCAGTCATGGCACCAAAGCTCTGGAACTCTCTCCCCAGGGAGATTTGTTTGTCCCCTTCTGTTGCAATCTTCACCAGCAGGTGAAAACTTTTTTTGTTGCTGTTTCATTTGGTGTTCCCTCAATCACGCATGGTTCCAGATTTTCATAGGCCCTGGGTGAGAGAGTATAACCGGGCCCCTTTCCCTCTTGTGTCCCTATTGGGAAGAAAGACCCAGTACAAATGAAGTAAAGAAATATCTCAAAAGAATCCTGAAAGGTAGGCTAGAAAAAGCTGTAGTGACTTACTATACACAGTGAGCCTAGATTAAGGCTGAGTGATGAATTTTTAAAACCTAGCCACAAAGGTGCATATCTAACACAATCATCAAGTGGTTCTCACTAATCACTTTTCAATTCAATATAGTATGTGCTGGAGGTAAACCAGTGCAAAGGCTGGTAATTACTAGACAGTGTTTTGTTATGACATGGAAAAAAATGTGATTGTGTAGTGCTTTGTTCACACTTATAATGTACAAATCAGATCTCATGAGCCATGCTAGTTCATTAAAAAATTAAACAGAAACAATAGAAAAATGACCAATTTATTAGGATTAAAAGTCACAGCTCATTTTGAATTTTATTTTAATCATTCCTTTTCTCAGGATTTGATCATGGGCCCCAAAAGAGGGTGCCCTCATCCACCCTCCATTGTGTCTAAGGGAGTAAAAATGGGGGCCAATAAAATTGGACCCCAGGACCCAAACTTTACCAAACTCAGGAGTTCTTGTAAGAAGAGTCACCAGCAGCTACGCTGAAGATTTGGTTTCTCTACCTTAATAAACAGCCCCCCGCAGAGCCCCAGAAAGATTCCCCATAGTCTAAAATGGAGCAGGGGGATTTAAAGGCTCTCATTGAAGCCTATGGAAAATCCCAAAAAGCAAAAAACAAACAAACAAACAAAAAACTTTTTTGGCTAATGCTTAAAGGGACTCTTTTTTTGGGTTTTTTTTTGGTAAAACTGAATGCACACCCCTAGTTATTACAGTCCCAGAACACTCATTCTACTCCCAGGGGCCATCATTCCACTTAGGTGGCCATCATTCCAGTCCCAGAACACTTCTGCTACTCACAGAGGCTGGCATTCCACTCTGGGGTCTGTCATCCGAGGCCGAGAATGTTTCTGCTATTCCCAGAGACTGTCATTCTAGTCTGTGGGCCATCATTCCAGTCGCAGAACAGTCTATCTCGGCTCAAAGACCTTAATCCAAAATCCGTTCCACATTTTCAGTGTAACTTTTTTGTGCTGTAATGTAGTTCAATGGAGCCAATACAAGTCAATTGGCATTCCTGGCTCCCATTACATCCAGTGGGCCTTCAAGACTCTCTTATTGTTCCTAGTGGGCAATCCTGCCCTTCATTTTAGTACATTCCAGATCAAGTTCACCAAATCCTCCCAAGCCCTCAGAAGCAAATGCTGTGTGAAGACAGCATCATGTGAGGGGAAAGCTGGGGAGGGAGGTGGGAGGCAGGGAGGGGTAGAAAGCTGGCAAGGAGAGGATACCTCCCTTACCTTCAGCTGGTTCCTCTGGACTCCCTCCTTCACTCACAGAAGCCACCACTGTGAGCCACTGGCAGCTCTCACTGGTTGTCAAGTGACCACCTAAGCCTTCCCTCAGTGACCCCTCCTCCTGACCAATGTTTTTATGTTTTGTATGTATCCTAACTTTGTATGTAATTTAACTCTTGTTAACTCTTAAAAAGTTGTTATAATGATGTATGTTTTTATATAATGGTTTTTATTATAATAGTTTTATAATGTAATTTTATAACATTTCTTTTAAATTGTTAGCTGCCTTGAAGGCTCTAGTAAGGGCAGAAAGGCATGATATAAATTTTGTAAATAAATAAACAATAGTTGCTAGTTGTCAGAAACAGTGGGATGCATGGGTTTCCGTGCCATCTCTGTTAGCATTCCAGTGCATCTGATTGACCACTGTAGGAGAGATGCTAGAGTAGATACAACTTCCATCTTAACTAAAGTTGAAATTTTATTGTGAAATCAATGTATTTTATGATTGGGTGGTGACTTTTCTACACATCATATTTTAAGGTGCTGCAAAACAAATTTATTGTGCCATGTGCAGGTCATATTATTAAACATGGGCAGGTCTTGTTAATTTCATTTGGGGAGAGCTAAACTCATGCTTATTTTCCCCACTAAAACGAATGGGTTAAAGTCAACATTTGTCTCAATTGTGTCCATAATCTTTGCATGTAAAAACATTATTCTTTCAGCAGCATCCATTCAAAAAGCTGCCATTGGGATTTCATCCAATTAGCCTAGTGTCTCTGAGGCCATTATTGGAGTCACTACCACCTTGCTCAAGATGTTCAATAGCTCATCTGATTTGTTCAGCCAATGTTCTTCTACTCTGGCGTCTTTTCTGTCCACTTGAACAGGCAGTCTGATTCACGCTTTTGTATCTGACATCTGATCTCATTGAAAATTGATTACTTAGCATTTTCCCTGCATAGCGGGGGAGACCTTTTGCCCATTACTGTCTCCAGACAAGGGATCATTCTAACACTATTTGACAGAAGAGCCTGTGGTATAGCTGAAACATCGGCAACCAATTAAAAGAATTTATGGGGATGAACATAACAGGGGTCATCACCACTATCTGCCTTTGAGTGATAGAAAGTTGTGAAGGTTTAATGTGCAAACTTTGTTGCCTGCCGAGTTTGCAATCTGGTATGGAAAAATATAACACGGTCTACAATTCTTATTTTTCAGCTAAGATGTTACAGAAGTAAGAAATGCATTAAGAACAACTCAGGCATAGTGTGGTATGTTCAGGTATGAGCGAGCAATGGGGAAAGGGAGTTAGGAATAGACTATATATGCCTTAGCATTCATTGAACACTGAGAAGTATTCAAACTCTTTAGGACCCAGCAGCTCATCCTGCAACTGAACAAAGTTCCAAGAACAATTTATTATTATTTGCTTACTACCTTTCCTATTCACTAAACGTGATTTACATCAGCATATCAAAAAGAATAATCTTTAAAATCCCACAAACAATAAACAACTAGAAAACTAAAACACTCTATACATAAAATAAGCTGAGAGTGCACAAACAAACAGAGGGCACAGGGTTATCAACCTCCAGGTACTAGCTGGAGATCTCCTGCTATTACAACTGATCTCCAGCCGATAGGGATCAGTTCATCTGAAGAAAATGGCCACTTTGGCCATTGGACTCTATGGCATTGAAGTCCCTCCCCTCCCCAAATCACACCCTCAGGCTCTGCCCCAAAAACCTCCTCAGGCTCTGCCCCAAAAACCTCCTGGCGGTGGCAAAGAGGGACTTGGCAATGCTAGGCACAGAACCACACATAACTACAGGAGGCAATATGGCTTACCTGATCAAAACAGAAACGTTGGTCCTTAGCCGAAAGACACACTGAGACCCATTTACAGAGTGAAACGGCTAAATTATTTCTTAAAACTGAAAAATCACAAGATAAAGCAACCAAATTGCAACAAACAGAATATAATAACAGTGTTATGATTGGTTTATATTGAGTTGTGATGATCACATTACATCAACAGCAATAGGGGACAAGAGGAACAAAGGAATATTTTCTTTTATTTACACACCTGAACACAGTTACCTGAAGGATCAACGAAAGGATTCATGGGAAGCAGTCCTTAAACCTGGAAATAATGTCTGTACCAGAATACTGTACATTGCTCCCAGGACCTAATGCAAATCCAGGATACCAAAACGAGTGGTGAGGGTCAAATTTATTTTCAGTTGTGATGCTTTTTTTGTTTGTTTGTTTTTGAGTTGAAGCAGAACTGAACTGTACATCCAATTTGTGAAACACTTTTAAGGGTTTGTTTCTTTTCAGTGCTTGGATTGAAATTCATTCCCTTGGTGAGCAAGTGTTACTGACGTCAACAACTCTGAATAAATGGAAAACAAATCCTTTGCTTGCCATAGGCAAAGAACATGAGGAACTTAGCTGTAACACAGCAGAAGTTACCTTGAGACCTTAATACATTGTGAAATGTGCATAGGAATAGCTCAAGTGAGTAAGCCATGTCTTTGACTGCAGGGACAGCAGAAGCCTGTCACAGTCACAAGTGAGCATAACTTGGAGAAAATTCCTTCCAGCTCTGGCCATAGTCATTAGCTAGAATTTGAACATGAAAGCAAATTTCGTGTAATTGGGTTCATATCACACATATGCCTGAATTCTATTAAAGCAATGGATACAATCCAGCCAATGTTGATTTCAGCGGAACAGCTTTACAGAGCAATCCTAAATAATATTACACGCTTCTAAGCCAATTGACTTCAAGGGACTCAGAGAGATGTAACTTTGCTTAGGGCTGCCCAGTTAAGCATTTAATTGTCTCCTCCATGAACACAATGGGATTTCAGCTTTGGCCAGATTGCCCATTGCACCTAATTAAATGTTTCAAAGGGATTTATGTGTGCAGGATTTTCTGTGTATAACTTTGAACATTCTTAGTGTTTTACTTCACATACATCCTGTCATATTAAAAACCAAGTGGTGGCTATACCTCATATTTCAGAGTCTGACTGCTTGATGGTATGCCAATAAAGGTATTGAAATTTGAAATTTGAAATATTTCAGAGTAATATGTGAGAAGGGGCAAATTCTTCCGGCTCCTGATAGGACTATACACTGAATAAAATGGTGCCAAGGAGCATCCATGATCAATTAACCAGACCCATACTACAGTATGTGTTGTTTTCACAGTAAAATCCATTTGATTTACAAGGACTGGATCCAGTGTTACTCTGTCACATGAAGAAGGTATCTTTTTACAAGATCTTACACAGTAGAAGCATGAGAACTGCTATAGAACCTACTTATTATAGCACTGCACTAGCTCTTCTCTTCAAAGGACCATCTCCTTCCATACGTTCCTGTGCACCAACTATGGTAATCAGGCAACCATCTATTGCCTATCCCACCACTTAAGTTAAGTTAAGACTATTTGTAGCCCAATAGCAGAAGGTGAGGTAGAAGTGATAGTGTTGCCAACCTCCAGGTAATAGCTGGAGATCTCCTGCTATTACAACTGATTTCCAGCCTGGAGGAAATGGCCACTTTGGCAATTGGACTCTATGGCATTGAAGTCCCTCCCCTCCCCAAACCCTGGAATGGGCTCTCTGAAGAGGTGAGGGGGCCCCCTCCTTAGAGATCTTTAGGAGGCACTTTAAGGCCTGTTTGCCAGGACATTTGAAAGAGATTGAACAACAGGCCTTTTTTAGGGGGAAGGGGGAGGGATTTGGGGCTCATTCCTCCCCCTGTTTTTAGATGGGGGTGATTTAATTATTCTTGTAAACCACCTTGAACCAAAAAGAAATAGGGGATATAAACGAATAGACAAATAAATAAATTAGCGTTGTCGAAGGCTTTCACTGTCAGAGTTCATCGGTTCTTGTAGGTTATCTGGGCTGTGTGACCGTGGTCTTGGTATTTTCTTTCCTGACGTTTCGCCAGCAGCTGTGGCAGGCATCTTCAGAGGAGTAACACTGAAGGACAGTGCCTGCCACAGCTGCTGGTGAAACGTCAGGAAAGAAAATACCAAGACCACGGTCACACAGCCCAGATAACCTACAAGAACCAAATAAATTAGCACTTGCACAAACTTTTTTGTTCCACTCATAGCTCTTTGGATCAAATCTGAAACATGCAGCAGAACAAGAAAAACAAACTCTGTCAGTTACTGGTAAAATAGAACGTCACAAAGCATAGGTAAAAAGGAAATAATGGTCAGTGGGCTTAGAAACCTTAATAATTAACTCGGAGAAGATGTGGGCCGATTTTTGTGCTGTAAAAAAAGAAGGCAGATTGTTTAAAAACTGCAGAGCAGCATTCGGCAATTGCAACTGAAAAACTCCATCTGGCTTGTTTTGTCAAAACCACATGAGGTCCTTCTTGGATCTTAAAATTGAGCAGCAGATAAACGGCAGCAGGGCTCAACAAGAAATTAAATTAGTCCAAATTAATGGAGGGAAAACAGGATGGAACACTGCAGCCACAGAAAATTGGGAGTAAATCTACTTTAATTCTGTGGATGGGATGCATTTTTATTGATTCCCTGTTTTCTCCTGATCAGATTTCTCTGCCAGGTTTACAGGGGTCAGAATTACCTTGTGTGATGCTGATGAGGGCAAAACCTCACAGATAGACGCTTATTAGCTCACTTAACTTGGTGCTAATCTAACAATAAATGTGGGCTGAAATTACTGTGCTGGACAGCAGCCTGGGAAACAGCAATGTATGCTTAATTTATTGTTTCATTTACTAATTTCAATTTGCCAAGTCGCTCATAGGCATCAAAATGCAAACACACGCAGTGATAGAAATAAACTCATACTGCCATGCCACCTCTTTCTGTATTTGCCTCTCCAAAATTTCCAACGCATGCCCTCTCTAATCCAATGTGATACAATGCTAGGATTGAGAGACGGCTTGGATCACATCAAGGCAGTTCTGGTGATGGAAAGAAGGGCAAGCTCACTAAAACCCATTTTTATGTATGATAAAATCAGCCCAAGATAGTCACTTGCAGGATGCAGGCAGCAGCATGGAGGGAATAGATGACCCCTTGAAGAGGCTGGGAGCACACTCCCAGGTACCAGAACAGGCAGTGGGAAAATGGCCTCCTCTCCCCACCACTTCTTTTATTGTGCATGGACCTTGGGAGTGAAAGCCTGTCGAACATGTTATGATCCTTCAGATCTGCACCAGAGCAATGTATGAGGAGGTGTGCAATTCCTGTTTCAATGTGGTGGTTGATTTCTAAAAACTTGACATCTCTAGACTGTTGTTGATTAGCTTTTGCCTTATCAGTCAAAAGCCACTGTGGTCTGGGTTGCATTTGTTACCCAAATACCTTTTCACTTAACTCTCCTAATTACTGAGTTAAAGAATCAGTCAGAACATGTGAATGACAAATGAAGCAGTTTGTGGTGGAAAGTGACCCAGCTGACTTATGACAATCCCATAAAGTTTTCAAGGCAAGAGATGTTCTGAAGTGGTTTCCCGCTGCTTGCCTCTGTGTGGGCTGAGAAAGTTCTGAGAGAACTGTGACTGGCCCAAGGTCATCCAGCAGGCTTCATGTGGAGGAGTGGGGAATTGAACCTGCTTCTTCAGATTAGGTCCGTGGCTCTTAACCAACTACACCATGCTGGCTCTTTGAAGCAGTTTACCTAGATAAAAAATAAAGGAATGACACACATATCTCAAAAATGGGAACACAACATATAGCGATATATGCTGAAAGACATTCAAGAAACTGCCTAGTTTAACCAAATTAACAACTGAACAGAATATGGCATAAAAATGAGGCAGAACATCCTGTTAATCCAGTACACATTAATTGTAGATGGCAAAATTCTATTTCAAATAGTTATACAGAAAATAAAAAGTTGCATCCCCGTGGCCTAATAGAGATCTATGGATTGCTGTCTTGGCATTGATTGTAAGGGAGCCCCCTTCTCAGAGTCTCATCTGTGTCCTAACTAAAAGTTGTTTTTTTAATTTCTGCTAATCACAGACTTATAACAAATAGCTCACCTGCCTCACCTGTCGGTGTCCTGTTGATCCCTTTGCAATGGATTGCCATAGGGGTCTTTGGAATGCATAATGGTAGTGTTATGCTAACTCTGCAGGTGTAGCGCTTAAGGCCTGCTTTGAACATGAAACCAGCCAGGTACAGTGCCACAAGCGCTTGCATGCCGGTCTCACACCTGACCTATGATACGTGATCTAAAAGTGAAGACGTTTGTTGCTGTGCTGGGCAGCAGGATTTCACTCCCTTGACACTCACTATTTGGAAAGTTTGCTGGAAGAGGAATGTAGTGCACATTAACAAACTCCTTTGGCTCTAGAATCATTGCTAAGTTCCTATTGTTATTACTTAATCAGTAAAGATATTCTTTAACTAGTTTCATATCATCATATCTGAAAGCAAAAATCAAAGAGCAATTAAGCAACTCCACTTAAAGCTTAATTAAAATATGAAACCTTTGCTTTCAAGCAATTAACCTGACATTTCCCCCCTTTAAATTGCTTGTCCTTATACCCTCATAAATGAAATAAAATCTTAATTTGAAAGCTAGGGCACTGCAAATTGCTTCTGTGACTTTGTAAGAGCCCAGAGAAGTGATACTTCCAACTAATGCCGCAAAACATTTTAATCCAGATAAGAGGGGCTTATTGTATGGCATATTAAGACATACATGGTTATTAAAAAACTTCTCTGTGATTAAACAATTATAGGATAAAGATAATTGCTTCTGATCACAGTAGATATGTTCATTTGAAACATTTCAGCAAGACCTGAACGACACAAAATATACATAGGGAGCTCGATATGTGCTTTCCTTCTCCAGATTTTCCTGGGGTGGAGGGCAGCTCCAGCAATGGGACAGACCTAGACTCACAATGCTACAATCACATATGGTACTATTAAACCCATTTGTTATGTGGGATAAAGGGAGAAGTCTAATGCAATGAAGTGACATTTTCATCATTCACCTAAAGTATGTCTTTCTATTCCTTGCCAGTGTAAGCCTGTTCAAATGTTTATGATTCTATTATCGGCCTGTACATAGATGTAAATATTGTGATAAAAAGAAAGAGTCATCATCAAGTGCAGGAAAAAAAGTATAACTCAGGTTTACACATATGCGGGATTCACTATTTCCACTATCTTTCCAAGAATTTTGATCATGGAAATAATCCCTACTGTGTACCAATTTGAATGCACACATGACAAACCACAGTGGTAAACACATGTGATCCCGAGGTCTGCCCTCACATTTAGTTTCATGGAGACTATTACTAGAATGTCTGAACTATTTTACACCTGCTTCCTAAAGTGTGCTGTGGTCCTACAGTGAGAAGACAGGAAACAGGAAGGGTTTTTCTGTCCACCTATGGTGACTTGTCTAATGGCAAGGTTATACATTTGGTGGCTTGACTATGGTAAGAGTTAGAGAGACATCCAATGGGGTGCAGTCGTTAGAGTGTCAGACTAGGATTTGGGAGACCCAGGTTCAAATTATTGGAGTGTGTTAGAAGTTTTATCCAGCTCAATAGCAAGTGAAAACAGCAGACTCAGCACGTATAAACCAGTGCTCTTTTATTTACAGTGACAAAGTGCTCCGCTTAGCATCTCCATTCCACAACTCCACACCTATACAAGTACTGTACAGAATATACACACATCTGGCTCTGTCCAGCAGTCAATCACCAGTAAGCTGCCTAGCTGCCAGGACTTAACCTGCACAGACCAGTTCAACCCAGATTTACTGCCAAGTCACTGAGCAGTCATGTGATGCCAGCTGTCACCTGGCTGTCACATAGATTACAGCAATCTACTTGCTATGAGTAGTCTGACCTTCCAACACAAATACCCACTCTGTTATGGAACTTGCCTGGGGCACCTTGAGGAAGTCACACACTCTCAGCCCAATCTACTTGACAGGATTGTTGTGAAGATAAAAACAGAGGAGAGAAGACTAATGTAAGCTGCTTTGGGTCCCCATTGAGGAGAAAGACAGGGTATAAATGCATAAAGTAAATGAACAAATACAGTAAACACAAATTTATTATTATTTGTTTATTTTATTCGATTTTTATCCCACCCCTCCCTCCAAAAGGGGCTTGGGGAGGCTAACAGCATAGCAATACAATAAAAAAATAAAAGCACAATTTCGATAAAATCCAATTAAAAACTCAGTACACAGCAAACTAATGCTTTTGGCATAAAAAATCAGCAGCATTGATGGAAGAGTCCACCAAAATTACATTAGTAGAATGCCTGGTGGAATAAATCCTTGCAGCATGCAGACAAGTCCCACAGGGCATACAAAGCATTCCACTAAGTCAGGGACATGATGGAAAAGCACCCTTGTCATGCTCAAATGGGCAAATCATGGGCCAGGCATCAGCAGAAGCCAACACATGGCAGAATGAAGACACCACCGGGGGTCATAAAGGGTGAGGTGGTCCATTAGGTATGATGGTCTTAGACCATTTAGGGCTTTAAAGAACAATACCAGCACTTTGAATTTGACCTGGAAACCAATTGGAAGCCAGTGTAGATTCCTCAAACAGGTTGGATATGTGCACACCACAGTTAATCGTCAACAGCCTGGCGGTCACATTCTGAGCACCATGAAATTTCTGCCTTCAAGGGCAGCCCTGCACAGAGTGAATTGCAGTAATCTAGTCTGGAGCTGAACATCACATGGATCACTGTGACGAGGGGGGCAGTTGATGGGTCTGGCAGAGATAGAAGAAAGCTTTTTCTCCATGGAGGACACCTGCTTGTCCAAGGTAAGTGCAGCATCCAGCTAGACCAAACTCTTCATAGAGTCCACTGGAATAAGTTGGACACCATCCAGAGTAGGCAGCCTCGAGCCCTCCTCTCCCTAGCCACATGACTTCAGTCTTAGTTGAATTCAACTTTAGTCCGTTCTGCCTCAACCAATAGGAACTTCACCTGTGCACATTTGAACCCTAGCTCAGTTGTCACTTATTCAGGGGACTTGCAGGAGACATTCATGGTCCATTCTGTTGTCTTGTGACTGATGTAAGGAAGCTTTTTGAATTCTTAATGACACTAAGACATCTTACTAGGGCTGATTTTAGCTTGACTAAACCAACAGTCTTCTTATCTAATTTCCTTCTTTATAGACAATGTCTATACCTAATCATAAAGAGGACTTTTTCTTGCTTTTCCTCCCTGAATGAATCTTGATCATCATCTTGTATTCTTGATTCAGTTTATTTTTACATAGCTCTAACATTGTATTTTAGAGAGTGTACTACTTCCGGTGGTCCAACATGATATATAGAATGCCTGATGCACTTTGCAGAGCCATCAAGTTGGAAGACAATATCATGAATGTAAGATCATAAATGTAAAATGATTAATATTGTTTTATGAGGGATATTATCAAAAGCAGTTTGAATACCTAAGTAAATCACACCCAATAGGTCACCTTTATATTAGTTTATTAACTCACCAAAGCACAGAGCAGTATATAACTGTGGCATTCATTTACATGGGAGTGCTTTTGTGGCATTGTTGGCTATTTCGTGGATCACGGTAGCAAGCCCAGCATCTACCGGGACCCAATGCTGAAAAAGCCAGTGGCAACTGTGATTTTTTTTAAAAAAGTAAACTATTTACAAAAGATGGGTCTAAAGAATCTTCAAATAGAGCAGGACACCTTAATCCTTAAGACAGCACATGTGTAGCATGCGATAAAGATAATGATGTGCCAGAACAGTTGTATGTGGCCATTCTTGTGCTGCTCAACAGCTATGCATAGTGCCCCATTGGTAGAGCTGGCCATATGGGTAGTTTCTGTCCAAACTGGTGCCATTCCAAAGCCCTGAACTGGGATGGCTTCCTGGCATTCTTATGAAGAAACTGTTTTACTTTACCAGCTTAGTTATAATGCCCTTTGTAAGCAACCCTCTCAATTTAACAATCCTGATGCTCTGGCAAAATAATTTGAATTCAACAAGCACACAGTACTTTTGTGTTTGGATTTTGAGCAAGCATTTCAGACTTAATTTGAACAAAGTTACAGGGAGATGAAGCAAATTGCTCACTGTGCAATCAGAACCAGAGTATTCTTTCCACTGCTGCTGCTGCTGCCATTACTGCTCCTCACGACCACATGACCATATATATTTTTTGTGAGTAACACACAAGGCAATTCAGTTGCAGCCTGTGAAGGAGTGCCTTGCGAACTTCTCATGTGAAGCTGCTGAACAGCAGAGTTGGTATAGAGGCCTGGTTCACTGCAATTACATTGCAATGTTGTACCAGCAATGACCTGAGAGACCTCAGTAGTTGCTGGACAGATAAGTCTCAGACTTGTGCAGTTCAAAGCATCACAGTACCTCCATCACACATATAGAGATCTTCCATGCTCCTTTGTCCTTGCTTAATGATGATAACTATGAACTGCAATGGGCCTCTCTCTCCCATTCATCCACCAAACAGTGACAACAGGTGGATAATGCAGCATTCACATCTACTGTCTGCGCCAGGAGGAAGTGTTTATCATAACTAGGGTTGTGCAAAAAAATTTGGGGGGATAAATTTCAGGTTTATTGGGCCTGATTTTTGGGGGGGGGGGTAAACCAAGAATAAGCCGAATACCCATACTGGTAAATATGGATATGCAGCTTATTTCTCAGTTTACTGAAAAAAATGGAACCATTATGGTCTATGGAGATTTTTTTGAAGCTCCTGTGGGGGCATTTTTGGAGGTGGAGTCACAAAATTTGCAGCATGGCTGCAAGGGACTCTCCTTAGATGGTCACTGAAGTTTGGTGAACTTTGGGACAGGGTTTTTTTATGGGCCAGCAAATGTGTCGCTCCCATCCTCCAGGCATTTGCGGGCCAAGCTGTCCATCAGTTTTCAGGTTCAGAAGTTCAGCAATGCTGAGGACTGGTGGAAATAGCTGATTGGTAGGCTGGCACCTCAAAGTCTGGGGGCGCATAGCAAATTAGCTTTCAAACTGAGAAAAACGGCTTAAATGCAAGAAAAATAAGGCATGGAAAACATTTCTTTTGGTGGCAAATGGCATCCTGTGAACTGTCCTTTATTATAGTGATCAAAAATCTCATTTCAAATCAAGAGATGGTCACAGTGCAGGCAAACTAAGCCTCTACTCAGGGCAACCTTCAGTTTCAGATCAGATTTTCAGGGGAGGGCGGTGATATTGGAGCCAGCCGAAGTCTTGACCATGGGGGCTGTTCTGAAGAAGACTGCTCATCCGCATGTGTGAGGGAGTCTCCTTCGGAAGCCTGGTGGTGTGAACAGCTGTTGAAGCTGGTTCTTTTTAGTTGGAGGGTATATCTCTCCGGACGGGACTTGATGAGCCCCATCTTTTAAAATCCCTTATGCTTGATCCAGATTAATCCACTGAAATGTGATGGTTGGTCAGACCAAGTTGGCTCTGATTACACAACCCCTGCCTCAAAAGGGCTCCAACTATGGGGACCTAACAAAACCAGTCAAAAGACAGAAAATGAGAGAAAGCAGAGCCGTGCATCTGAGCAAAGGCGAATAATCAAACCCCAAAAAAGCTTAATAATTATTCGGCTTTTTCGGGAATCATGTATTCAACTTCAGGCACATTCCCAGGTTTTGGTATATGATAAAACTGAAACACGAATATCGCCAAAATGGCTAATTTGGGGGTTATTTTTGGTTCGGGTTTATCAATATGCACAAGCCTAATCATAACATCCTGTATTTTAAAGGTTTCTTTAAAGCAGGGGTGGGGAACGTCAGGCCCAGGGGCCATATAAGGCCCACAAAATCACTTGGTCTGGCCCTTCGTGGGTCCTGGCAGATCTCTTGCTCAGAAAGATCTAAGACTGGCGATCTGCCCCCTCCAGCAGACAGGAATAGCCTCTATTCAAGGCGGATGTGAGTTTGTTTTGCTGAGAAAAGGAACCCCTTTCCCCCCTTGCAGAAGAGTCATTAGCTATGGAGTTGCTAGGACCACCCAAGAAACTGTGTTAACCTTTTCCCACCTGGGCCATGGAGAAACTTATTCTTTCTGTACTACAAGAGAGCAGGCAAGTGAAGTGGTGACAATGGAGGGGTTAAAGGGGACAGGGTCAGAATGTGCAGGGGGGTGAGTTCTTACTCAGTGTCCTCATTTCACCCCTGCAGGCGGAGGTAGCAGGAGCCGGCTGTAGAATCCGGCCCCGACCATGCGGAGCAGGAGCAACTCCTGCGTTCGGCTGGATGGCTACGCCCGGCTGGTGCAACAGATCATCCTGTGCCGCCAGATGGGCGAGTGCGCCACCGGTTGGATGCCTGCCTGCTTGCCCATGCTGGGGGGGTCATCTGGGGCAGCTGCCTGCTTGGGGCTTGGTCAGCTAATTTTTAAGTTGATAATTTTGTATGGCCCACGAATGATGTTATAAATATCTAAATGGCCATGGCGGAAAAAAAGTCCCCCACCCCTGCTTTAAAGCCTGGCTGTCTCTTTTGCTTTAACTGAGATTCTCCTATTTACCCTCTGCCCCTTTCTTCCCATCTCTTGCACATAGGTGCATAACCATCTGCCATTATAATATGCTTATGCTCAGATAGCCTCAAGACTATAAACTGAAATAAACTGAATAGCCTCCAGACAGCATTCTGAATTAGCCAAGTTTATCTTTACCGTAACTTCACCAGTTCCAGTGGAGTTACTTCCATTTGCATTCCACCATCTGTATTTCATGCTGACCTTCATTCCATCTGCTATTAATCAGTGTTCCCAACTGGGTTGCAAACCTTCCCTTTTAAAGTTCACCCACTTGGCATCCCCCCTAAGAGCGTAACCTTCAATGATGATATCAAAACTTACAGTATAGTGAATATGGGAGACCAGTTGGGATTTTATATACATTTCATCACAACCTCAGTGGATAAGCCAATGTCTCCAAAGCTGTACAAACTATTGTTGATTTGTGAGTTGGTGCTGAGATGCAGCTGCTGTTTGATAGAACATGTACTAGAGCCTAGCATCATTTTGCCATTGTGCAGGAAGGTTTTAGTATCCTTCTTCACTGGCATAGAAGCTTTTGATAGGTAAGGTGTTATGATTGATACAGTGAAATATGAGATTGGATCCCACACAACATTTCTGCTTATGCTAGAGCTCTTGTGCAAGGGGAAAAAGATTGCAGTGGCTGTTTGCACAAAATGTATTTCTGCTTGTGTTTCCACTTATGCAAGATCTTGTGTAACCAGCTTCTAGGCACTATGATACAGAGGGGAAGGTGCTAGGTTTTGCACAAGATCTTGCCAAGCAGAACTGTGATAAGTCTGCTTATATTTCTTTTGCACTTTGCTGGATCCAAGAAATGATTTCCTTTCTTTTTGAAGACACATGCTGCTTTAAAGAGAACTTTTTTTCCTGTGGTGCTCTATGTGCACAGAATAGTCTATGCTCCTTAACTGAGGGCTTAGTTCAAATATTATCCCATCCATGTGGAGGCTGGTGAAAAAGCGTATCAGCATGGCTGCTCACAGTAGAACATAACACTGCCATGTGAGCCAGACCAATGCAAACCTTATGCTTTGAAGCAGTGCTGTGTGGAAGTATTTTCTGTGGCCCTTGTGCCCATGGAATAATGCTCAAACACAACCAATATGATTACAGTTTCACAGGACTACATAAAATAAACATCACAGTTCCTGGGTGTACCTTATTCTTGAAATTTTGGCCTAGTATGCCTAAGCTGTGATATGCTACTCTTATGGAGGAGGAAAGAAGGAAAGCGGCTTCTTTTGGTATGAATCCAGTGCAGCTCTGAGGATGTTGGTCAACATGATGGTGTATCTCTCTCTCTCTTTTCCTTTCTCACATGAAAACAGAGGAGGAAGTAAAGTTTTATGTGCATACTTAATTTAAAAACAGAGGGAAGCACTACTGAGTGATTTTCCCTTCCAGACCTTCCTTCTGAGGCAATATTGAAAGCTGACAATATGTGAACCTATTAACTCTTTAAAGTAAACATTGACTAGATACATAGAACTGAAGTTATTAACCATTTAAGGGTTATCTCATGCTGATTCACAGTAGCAGGGGAAGTGAAATTAATTTTCTTCTGAGCAAAATTTGCTACAACATATAGGTGAATGACAGTCCAACCTCTAGGACCTTAAGGGACAGCACACCCTGCAACACTGGGTAGATTACTACTGCTACAGAAGTAGTAAAACATTATTTGGGACAATAAAAAAACCCTAATTTCAGCTCTGGCTAGTCATAAAGCTTATCCAGGTGATTGCCTGTTCTGCAATGGTGCTGCAGATGCCACACTTTTCTTCCTTTACTGTTCAGAATTGTGTCTTTGACATCTAAGTATCAACAGCTGTGAAAGACAGGAGAGGAGCAATACAGCCCAATCACTATCAGCTTGGAAGCACTCTTAGCAAGGTAAACATGCAACATGATGTGTGTTTATCAGCCCTTTATTTCCTGGCACCTACACTTTAATATGACTGGCAAAGCACCTCACCGGCTGGCAGGCTGCCACCTACACAGATGGGCTTAAGAGCAAGCAGTGAAGAAATGTAGGAAAATCAAATGTGCTGCTCATTGGCAGCTGCCCAGTAGTCAAACGTGAAATGAGTAGCTGATCTCATTCTGGTGCCTGATAGAGAGAAGAGAACCAAGTACCTTAAACATGTAACATCTAATTTCTAAGGCTGTTAGTTGTCAGTTTTTGCATTGAAGACCATCCTATGGGTTAATCAACTCTCCCATTACGAAAAGAATTGCATACTTTGCAAATATTACTAGAATCCAGCAGTTGATTGGGTGTTTCTATAGTTAGCTTCCAAACTTTCTTGTCCATGCCATCCTCATCCCATCCTTACTGGGGACAAAAACCTTGTTCTTTCACCTGTATAATGTTATAAACATTCTTCACATCAATAACACTGGCATCTCAGTGGGACTAACCTTTCTTTCAGGTTTGGGATGTGTGAGTGGATTCTACACATAGGCCTTCTGCCTACTCACAGGCTATGAAGGTGACTGACTGTGGTGAAAGCAGTGTCATCCATTTCTCCCCTTTCTGGCCCTGAATTTTTTTTCAGGGAAAGGAGCTGAAAGATTCAAGCCTTTAGCTGAGAGAAAGCTGTATACACCTTGTGGCTATAGGTGTTAGTGGCTTTCAGTTGTCCATTGGACCAGGTATGTTTTGTGTGTGTGTGTGTGTGTGTGTGTGTGTGTGTATGTGAGTGTGTGTGGTAAGATGTGCAGACTGAAATCTGTGAAATGGTCATGGAGTTAAAGTCACCACTGCACATTGATTGATGCCTTCCACAATTGGCACCATTGCTGAGTGCGACTAGTGGTGGGTGATAGAGTTGCCAGGGGTTAGACTTGTGCATTTCGTTTGTTATTAATTATGGCAATTATGAAACTGGGGTGTTTTGTAATTATAATAATTAATATGAAGGTGAAACAGATTCTCCACCAGAATATGAAGATCGACCCCCGACTGCTCTTCCTTATTCGCCAGCTTCATGTATCCACCAGCTGCAGAATCAGATACAGCAGAGCGGGACACCTCACGCCAGAGATAAGTTCAAACAAGGGAGTTAAACAAGGGTGTTTGCTGCCCCCCCACCTCTTTAAGCTATTCCTGGCCGACCTTCCCACCTATCTAAGCCAGGTGGAGGGGCATCCTCCCAAATTGAGCACCCAGCCTGTGCCACTCTTGCTGTTTGCCGACGATGCGGTATTATTACCATTCACCAAAATAGGCCTAAATCACCTCCTGCACAGATTCGCAACCTTCTGCATCGAAAACCACCTCTCTCTCAATTATGAGAAAACCAAAGTACTAGTTTTCACAAGGTCATGGCGCCCTACGTCTTGGAGTCTAAACAGGAATCAAATTGAGCAAGTTACGGCCTTTAAATATCTGGGAATAAACTTCCACTATAATTTAAACTGGACCACCCAAAGAAAGCAAGTCACTAACATAATTAAATGTAAGATGGGGGCAGTGTTAAAAAATTTTTACGCCCGTGGAGGACAATCTGTCCCAGCAGCCATCCATATTCTAAAGGCCAAACTACTTCCTCAGTTCCAATATGGAGCACCTATATGGGCGACAGAGAGCGCCCAAAGCATCAAAAAATGCCAAGCAACCTTTGCAAGATGCATATTAGGCATTCCCAACTGTGTGGCATATCATACCCTCTGTCTTGAGCTGGGCTTAAATCTTCTGGAAACCAGGCTATACACACTCAAGTTCTGGTTGCGATTACATTTCCGAGCCTCAGAATTAGGGCTGATTTGGTGGCTCCTCTCCGACAGTTACCACTTTACCTGGAGAGAAGAAATCCTAACAAAAATTAAGTCCATGGGAGTACCCTTTGAATCGCTGCTCCTTCTAAACCACTGGTTCCCAACCAGGGGTCCATGGACCCCCAGGGGTTCGCGAGAACTAAATTAAGGTCCGCGAAACAAAGTTATAAACCCATAATAAATTGATATTTTCAATTAAACGTTCTCTATTATAAAATATATATATTCAAATATAATTCTAAGTTTAATGTTTAACTAACAGTTATGATTAAAGTTTATTTTCAAATTCCCTGAATTTTTATTTTGAACCTTGGGGTCCCTGCACCGAACAAAAAAGTCTTAGTGGTCCCTGGTCAAAAAAAGGTTGGGAACCACTGTTCTAAACAAACAGCAAGCTTATAGATTGCTTGAGCAAAGGATCCTTGATATTGAAGGATAGAAGTTACGGTCTATAGCCCGGAGAATATGCTCCCCACTACACTTTGGGATTAACCCAGAAAGAGGCAGCTTGCCAAATTATTTTTCCTCCCTTATCTCCCCACCTCTAAGATGACAGTTTATGCTAGCACGTCTGAACATCTTACTGTATGCAGTTACAAGAGGCAGGTACACAAACATCCCCTATGAGGAGAGACTTTGTTCATGTGCCAAAAAACAACCAGAATCAGCTGTCCACATCCTCCTGCACTGCGAACTCCATACATCGGCCAGAGAGAAATATATAGTACCCCTCTTAATCAACAGCCGAGCTCAAACTGACGCAGGGCTTGTACGATATCTACTAAACGATGGCAACCCGCATGTAACTTGGGCGGTAGCTAGATTCCTTGTAACCTCGCTAAGCATGCCACACTAAATGGTACCCTGCACTTTACATGCAGCTCTGTAGATATATTTTAGCTTTTGCTACCTATTGTTTTAGGAATTTTAAGTAGAAATACTGTATTTATGCCATTAAAGGTTTTTGTATTTGTGATTCTCCACCTAAACAGCCTATAATGAAAAAACACACACATCATGGTTTTCTTTAGTTTTTGTTCTGTCTTGGTTTCCTTCATTTACTGCAAGTTGTAACCACAAAGTTTATCTACATGTGTGATGTATTCAATCTTGAAGGGTTAGGGGATTACACTGTCCCCTCCCAATGCCTGCCCTGCTGTGCCAGATTTCCCTTTTTCATCTGTGCACCCCTGCTCTCCTGCTGTTCTCCAAACCTTATCCCTTGTCAAAGCAAATTTACCTCAGGGTCTTCCTGCTACTGTCTGCCTACTTACCCAGATGCTTTGTCTTCCTTGTACCACCAAATGTCCATGCCTTGCCAGTCTGACTCTTCCTCCTGCTACTGTTCTTCAAGCTAAGTGGCTGCAATGCTATCTGTGTTACTGTTTGGAATCTTTCCTATCAAATCTCTCATAGACTTTAATGTTTCATTGCCTCAAAAAGGGAAACCCCTTTATTCTATCTGTCTGAAATTTTGCCATGTGGATGTCCTTAGAGGAGTGCTTCAATCACTTGGAGTTTTGTCCAATTTGGATGGAAGACCATGAAGGTACATTGAAAACAACCAGTGGTAAACAATAAGAAAATAGAAATAAATACAAAACAACAACAAAAGCAACAACAACAAAACAAAGCAATACAAAACAACCCAATAACAAAACTGCCCCTTTTGTGATTAGTAACAAAAATGAAATAAATTAAACAAGCTGCCACGCAGAAGTCTATCATGGATGCTTCATTGGCTCTGGTTTGTATTCCCATCAAGCATGCCTTGAGCTAAAAACACATTGTTCACCCATGTATCTGTTCCAGAGAATAGGAACTCCACCTAAGATAATGGTGCCAAACGTCTAAGAAATAATTTAGGAAGAAACGTGACACTTGATAGTGTGATGAACTAAACATTATTGATTATTGATATAAAGAGAGATGAAAAATTAATATTGTAACTGGGTGCTAAATTTTACAAGTCTTTGAATAATTATATGAACTCATAATAGCCACACAATTAATTGGTTCATCAATTTACTATATAAATTATTGATATTGATATCAATTGATATCCAGCTCAATGACATGACCACTATTCCATGTCCAGAGTTTCACTGCAACACGGACAGAGTCAGCCAAAGCACTGTGTGATTTGCCCCAAAAGTCTTTGTCCCACTGACTTCAAATTATACTACTTTGCACGTCCTGAGTTAGCATGACATAGTGAATTAAATCTTTAATATAACTAATACTGGGAAATGTTCCTTGGCAAGAAACGAAGGATAACAACCGATTCACAAAGGCTGTTTCACTCTGGCAGAAGTTTGCCCTACCAGAGCTAGACAATGTGAGGGCCTAACTGCAGTAAACACAAAAAAGTGTTTCCTGTGTGCCCTAGGGCCTCTTAATATGGATATTTAGCTAAAAACAGTTGGGTGAAAAAACACATAAAGCAAAATAAAGTTCAATGACTTGTTCCAAATGGATTGCCACTCCTGGCAGAGAAGACATACAAGGCACTAAAGAGGCCATTTCAAAGTGCTCCATGAATGTATGGCAGCAGACCCGAAAACAATATAATGGGCTCTTGCTTCACAGCTTGGTAATTGTTGCTACACAGTGTTGGGGAAACTTCCTGTGTTATGGGTGGGACGTGCCAAAAGTGGCTAGGCTAAAGCAGCAGCTTTAGAAAGCTTGGTACTACTGGTCAAGCTTTCTCCATCCGATTAGACCCATGATGCCTGCATCCCATGTGATGTTCTGCTCACGGATGGTTTGTAGTTCAGATCTGAAGTGCAAAGCCATACAAAACAATGCAATGTGCTTTGAGGACATATTCGGGGTGGGGGCTGGTAATCAAGGGAGACAACTCGCATTTGTATCTTTCTGCTTGTCTCTGCTTGACGGTTCAATAGTGCCCTGGTCATTTTATTTCACTGCATTTTCAGCCTTTCCTGTTTAGAGGATGTTTGTTCAAATGTGTTATTTGTTTTGGCAACCAAATCAGCACCACCACTGTCATTAGCCCTTCAGCACTTCTTTACCTCACAGAAACTTCCTTGCTTAGGAAATGAAATGTCTGCGTCTTTTGCTTTGTTTCTTTTATGCCTACACAAACACAGGTCAGTGAACATTTTGGTAGCTATCTGGATTTGTGGATTTCAGTGTTCTAGGAACCCCGGGGTTATGCAGAATCATAGAGTCATAGAGTTGGAAGGGACCACCAGGGTCATCTAGTCCAACTCCCTGCACAATGCAGGAAATTCACAACTACCTTCCCCCCACACCCCCAGTGACCCCCTACTCCATGCCCAGAAGATGGCCAAAATGCCCTCCCTCTCATGATCTGCATAAGGTCTTAGAATCAGCATTGCTGACAGATGGCCATCTAGCCTCTGCTTAAAAACCTCCAGGGAAGGAAAGCTTACCACCTCCCGAGGAAGCCTGTTCCACAGATGAACTGTTAGAAAATTCTTCCTAATGTCTAGACGAAAACTCTTTTGATTTAATTTCTGGTCTTTCCGACCCTCTGAGGAAACAGAACACAACTTGGCATCATCCTCTATATCACAGCCCTTCAGGTACTTGAAGATGGTTATCATATCACCTCTAAGTCTTCTCCTCTTCAGGCTAAACATACCCAGCTCCTTCAACCTTTCCTCATAGGACTTGGTCTCCAGACCCCTCATCATCTTTGTTGCCCTCCTCTGGACACGTTCCAGCTTGTCTATATCCTTCTTAAATTGTGGTGCCCAAAACTTAACACAATACTCTAGGTGAGGTCTAACCAGAGCAGAGTAAAGCGATACCATCACTTCACGTGATCTGGACACTATACTTCTGTTGGTCGCATTTGCCTGTTTAGCTAATGCATCACATTGCTGACTCATGTTCAGTGTTTGGTCTACTAAGACCCCAAGATCCTTTTCGCACACACTACTGCTAAGACAAGTGTTCCCCATCCTATAATTATGCACTTGATTTTTCCTATCTAAATGCAGAACTTTACATTTATCTCTGTTGAAATGCATTTTATTAGTTTTAGCCCAATTCTCTAGCCTGTAAAGATCATCCTGTATCCTGGCTCTTCTACCATATATGCTACTCCTCCCAATTTAGTAACATCTGCAGATTTAATAAGCAACAAATCTTTTAGCAGGGTCTCTCAAGGAAGTAACCAGTAATCACAGAAAAGTGTCTCTGTGTCAGAGCAGGCTCCTATGCTGGAAAAAGCACACAGGAAGCAACACAGTATCCCTAATTGCTCAGACAAGGAAACATGACCTGGATGTCTTTTGAAGGACCAAAGTTCATCAGGTGACCAGCTCTGGCCTATTGGTGCAAGAAGGCTTCTTGGTTGGCATAACAACTTTCACTTCATAAGGCTTATGTCAATTTTCTGTTTTGGTGGACCTGCTGTGACACAGGTCAGGTTACATTTCAACCAGTTTTGCCCTGGCACTGCATTTGCTATGGACACCTAGCTGCATTGGCCAATCCCCTATATAATTAGGAATATTTCCTGCTCTGTGGATTATGCCTGCCCTGCTGCAACTTCTTTCTTTCTTCCCCCAAGTTGCTTTGGTTAATTAATTTGCTGGGTTTTTTGGGGGTGGTGGTGGAGGCAGCTTTTTGAAAACTGTGGTTGGCTGTTCCATCCATGTACTTCTCCAATCTCCAGTTCCCTTAGCTCCTTTTTGTACTTCAAAATCTTTTTATCAACTTTATTTCTTTTACTCCATTTGGGAGACATCAATCCTGTTCAGAGCTAACTAGAGCTGAGGACAGTGGATATGTTCATCTCCCAAGTATTATTTTATGCAGTGCTGCAATCAAGTCCCTTTGAAGTGATTCAATTAAAAACCCTAGGGCTTAATTAGAATCAGGGCTCAGTAAAAACTGACCCTGGAACTAGTGGAAAGATAATTTGTGGGTTTTTTTCAGATGTTGGTGCATTTTTGCAATTTGCATAAACATGCCTTTTCACACTAAGAGGGAAAAGAAAATTGGATGATGCACACAGCCAAGCATCTGTTAATTCTTAACTAAAACATTTCCCACTATTATTGAGAACACTTAGGAGAAGAATTTAGGTGCATGCCACTAATTGCTTTCCTCTTTATCCTTAGGCAAATTGCACCTTGTTCCTTCTTGCTGTCTAATTCTGGCATATTATATCATAAAGCTGTGGATGCACCTGCCTCAGTGGAAGAGTCCATGAGCCAGGAAAACAATCAAAAGGAACTGATAATAGCCTACTTTAGAGACCAGTCTTACAAACCCATGAAACAGTGCAGAAATAACCACAGTTAGGAGATTGGAAGCATCTTGCAGGCTCCTCAGATGAATTTACTCCTCCCCTTCAATTCCGTAGCTTTTCACTAATCATGGTTAGTTCCAAACTATTGCTTGCAACCATGGATGGATGCTGGTGTGCAAATGGATTTGAACCAACCATGGTTCAACTGATGCATGGTTAGCTCCAAAAATGGATTTGGAGAGGGAGGAGAAAGGAGGGTGCAGTGGGAGAAGATTATGAGACTGGGCAACATCATGAGCGCAGTGGTCAAACTAATTTCAGATGTACAGTATTGAAAATCTTTGTACTAACCTGGATTTCCTATAGCCTGTTTAACAATGTTCTGTTGGATACTGGGTTTTTGAAGCCCAACCAAAATGCCATCCAGGTGTGACCTAAAAGTTTCCCAGTTTTAAAACTAAACAATTCAGCACACTTTTCTACTTTTTCACATTATTTTTGATCAATAACTTTGCTTTAGAAATCAATACTGAACAAAATGAAACATGAGTTGATAGCCCTTAGAACTACAAGAAATATAATGCAGAGCTGGAAGAAATAAACGAATGCCCTGGATAAAGTTTAATAGGATTTTTTTTTATCATGAAGGTTAACTGTTTAATTTTTGCTTGCTGATAATCCACCTATTTAGTATTGTTTTTTTACAAGACTATAATTGGGAGGGGAATATATGTTTGAATGATTGGCCATAAATCCTACTAACTCTCAATGGTAGCAAGGTTAGAGTTAATAGATTATTGATCAGTATAGTGCTTAAGTACCCCTCCCCCCCAATGCTCCAGGTGGAGACTTTTCTTCCGGAGCCCAACCAAGTAAAAGCATATTGCTCTGCATTGCATCCAAGCATTAGCTGCAGTATCTGTCTGTTGATTTTAAGACGTGGCAGTCACCAGTACCACCCCAGGGTATCTGCATTATTGCTGTTGTTCAGCATTTCCTTCCACAGCTCCCCCCCCCCCTTTCCTCTGAGGCTGGTAAATCTTTTCCAGTGAACATATTAGGTTTACCAACACAGTAATAAGGATGCTGTATCTTTTTGCATCCTTGCCCACTAACACCTGCGGACACTTGACTAATTTTCCAGTTGTATGAGTCTCTTCAGTTCTGTGAGCCGAACAGCCAGAAATTTGACACGTTGCTGGCAATTGCTCTGTGCCCCATAAAGTTATCTGAATAAAGGATTAGAGGTACGCTCAACAATGCTGACATCAAGATGCCACATGGATGGTGTTTCAAGTAGAGATTCTTATGGAATTTGCAAATAACATATTGTGATTTTTTTTTATTGAAGGTAGGATCAGGGAAAAATTATTCACAGACATTAATTTTGGTATTTTGAAAAGACCGAAAGCTTTCAAATAAATATATTTATATCTCAGTGATGAGTTGTAAAATTAAAATGTAGAAGCTACAATTTCAATAACAGAGAGATATTCCCTGGGTCCGAGCTAGACTTCTACGTTGATACAACAGAGTAACATAAAATATGCATATCTAGGGGCACATTCCTAAGGGAGGAGAATCGACTTAAGAACTGACATGACCCTGTGATAATGGGCATTTACACTGGCATGGGGGGCATTTCTGCCGGTATCTGGGTGGTATGGAGCTGCACTGGCCTCCCCCACCAGCACAGCCTCCCACTGGTGTCCATCCAGTGCAAGTCCCTGTACCAGCATCCTGGGAGGCATTCCCAGGGTATTCCCAGGGTGGAGCTGCCTTTAGGCAGCTTCCTAGCCCCTTTCACCCTGGGAATGCCCCCTCCCACGGCAGCATGGCTATGCCACCTTTATTTGGTGGCGTAGCCCTGCTAAAGGCTATGGGGCTTTTTTGCAGTGGTGGCATCGGGTCTTATTTATTTATTTGTTATTTATTATTATTCTTATATCCCAATCTTCCCAGCAAAGCTGGGATCAGAGCGGCATACAATAAATCAAAGCAATATATAAAAGATTTACATAAAAACACATTAAATCAATTCCTGTAATAATACAATCTTAAGCAAGGATAGTCCTCAGTGGAAGGACTGGACCTGCCAGCCCCATCTCTTTCTAGGGTTGTCAACCTCCAGGTACTAGCTGGAGATCTCTCGCTATTATAACTGATCTCCAGCTGATAGAGTCAGTTCACCTGGAGAAAATGGCCACTATGGCATTGAAGTTCCTTCCCTCCCCAAACCCCACCCTCCTCAGGCTCTGCCCCCAAAATCTCCAGGTATTTCCCAATCTGGAGCTGGCAACCCTATTTCCTTCCCTTTGCATACATACTGCCCTCTTCTTCCCTTTCATCTGCTGTGCCAGGTACCTAGAGGGTAGGCAGCGTGTGAGATTGTGCTCCCATCTCTGCATGATGAAGTAACAAGAGAAGACCCCCTACTGTGGGTTTCCAAAGCAAACCTGCATCAATTCCTCAGAAGATGAGTAGCTTTGGAAATGATTCCCCATTTGTAGAATGTCTGAAAACTACTAAAGCCAGTGAGATCTACCACTTTGTAATAACTGCTGGATTGGGTACCTGTATGGTACTATGCATCTGAAAACAGGGACCCTGCTAATCAGACTCTGATTCTTCACTCCTAGAACCAAGAAGGAAGTTATGCAGAATATGGAGGTACATCACAGTGAGGCAGCTAGTTGGGATATGTTTGGAATTAATATCTAAACCTAATCCCTTCTATTCTTTAATATATGTAATATACCAAATATGATTGCCTCACTATCTGGTTTTCACAGTTTAATGAGTTGAAAGCAGTGAGGAGAGTGAGTGATTCAGCAAATGCCATGAGAGGGATATCTTCCAACCAGAAGAGTTAGCACGTGTTGCTGCCAAAGAAGATTATCGTGGTAGGTGTTTCTGCTAGTAATTGTAGTATTGTTTAACTTATATAGCTGAAATGCTTCCTACTTTATTTTTTCTGCTGAGCCTGCCTGTCTGCAAAGATCTCTGATAATGAATTCTACAGACTGATGGGGATCAGAGACAGAGGCTGACATCACTCACTATGTGATGTTGCTACTCTTTGAAGGCAGGCCAGCAGACTGCTGTACAGTAGAGGTGGATACAGAGGCAGAAACTTCTCAGCAAAATGCAGGGCTCAACCAGTCAAAATATAAAACAGTGATGAAGAAGGATCTTGGATTTGAGATCTTTCTACATGAGACCTCAACAATCTGTAAGTCTTTAAGGCTGAAATAGAAAAGACACTTTCCTAGGAATAAGACCCATTGTTTAGGATTGCTTTCTCAATGTTGCTAATTTTATTTAAAAGCAGCCATGGGATGGTTGTGTTAGACTGGGGCCATGGTTCTAGGGGAGAATAGCAAAGCTCATAAGCATGTCTACTTGTTTACATAAAATAAAGCAGGATGGGTGATACTTTTAAACAAAAAGGGAGTGTGGGGTCACAGGAACTAAATCTTCCTTCCCATATCTCATTGCTTTCTTTCAGCCTAACTCTAGCACTTCAGCTCATCTGGGAGAAAAGTGCTAAATTCAGCTGAGAACAGTTAAGTAAGGTGACATGAGGGACAAGATTTAGTCCCTCTAACTCTCTATTTTTGCTTAAAAATAAAATTTCCTCACTTTCTGCTTGAGGATCATGGAACAGGAAGAAAAGTCACTTGAATGCCACTGTTATCCCACCTTCCTGTGCCTATGTTGCCAGTTAGGAATGGAACTGCCTAGAAAATTGGGGCATTGTCTTCTATGTGGTTGAAATTTGGCAGATGGGAGGATCTCTTAGGTTCATAATACTTGTGTGAAGAAGTGATAGTGGGCTATAGATCCTGGCTTGTTCCCTGGCACCCTGCTTTTTTCAATAAAGGCTGAGATACCAGCCAGGTCACTGTGAGAGGTGAGACAAAGAGCACAGGTGATGAAACCAGCATATGCCAAGGCATACCGGTAATTGAACGATCATTTACAAGCTAACCATAGTTAAAATAAATAATGGGTTTGTGTTATGTCTGAATTGGGCCAGTGAGGCACAATCCATAGCATGACTACCTTTTTGTATCCAATGGATCCATTGTTCTATTGCTAAACTGAGCCTCCAAAAATAAAAAAGGTTGAAGCAGGGGAAGGGAGGGGGGTCCTGCTCTTCTTAGGTGAGTGTTTGAAGCAGTCTCCTGTTTTTCCTATGGCATCAAGTTAACTGATTAAAGAGATCAGGTTTTGAAAGAAAGGGGGGATTTCTAAGATCTCCAGAAATGCAGGCAGCCCATTCCTGACCATTTGGCGGCCGGGAACGGTGTGGCCGAGGCGCCGCCGCAGCGCCTCCAAAGCAGTTACCCTGCTGCCGAAAGGGTTTAAAAAGCTATTTGAAGGTTTTTTTTAAAAAATGGGGCATTTTGCCCCATTGAAAACAGCAAGGCTGTGCCAGCAAAAACCTGGTGCAGCATCACTGTTCTTTCCGGCAGTGTACCCAGGGCAAAAGGGGCCAGGAAGTTGCCTACTGGCAGCTCCTCCCCCCATCAAGCCCCAGGAATGCCCCCGGGCACCAGTGCAGGAGGCACAAATGCCAGCACAGCCCCTTCCATCGCCTCCTAAGGACTTTCATACTTTTGGGTCAGGAATGGGCTGTTACCGGTAATCTCTTTGGCTCAAACATATGAGAACCATTTACATTAAAAAGCTGACATTGGCAACTGCGCAACAATAATGTGCACATAGAGCTCTCCAAAGAGGTGTCTTTTCAGCACACATTCTAGAAGGAAGGTGAAAAAGACTGCAATAGTGAAGAGTATGGCGTTCACATGGAGATTCATGTGTACATTAGAATGCCTGAACAGCCCCCCCCCCATACAA
Organism: Euleptes europaea; assembly: GCF_029931775.1. Taxonomy (NCBI): domain Eukaryota; kingdom Metazoa; phylum Chordata; class Lepidosauria; order Squamata; family Sphaerodactylidae; genus Euleptes; species Euleptes europaea. The sequence continues at coordinate 59,004,285 of NC_079316.1, read as the reverse complement.
ATATTACAATAGAAAACTTCATTGGCAAAGATGTGGCTGAGCTGAATCAAAATTCAGTCTGTACTAATAAGTTGGTATTCCTCTCAGCTCTCAGTTTTTGGTATCAAGTTGGCAAAGAGGAGAGGGAGGGAGGGAGGGAGGGGAGAGAGAGAGGGAGAAAGAGAGAGTAATATGCCTCCAAACTTAATACCACCAGCCTGACACAGCGGCCATGGCATAAAACAAAGGTAGTGCTTAGCTACAGAGTTTTGTTTTCAGAGAGATAATCAAAAGAGAAATAGGAGAGACATTCAATTACAAAAAGCCCTGGCGATTTGAGCTACAGAACAGTACAATATGTATCTGTAATGGTTGAAGGCACATGAAATTGGAAAGCACTAATCAGCGGCAAGGAAATTCCTGTGAGTGCACCCATACAGCATGCTGACTTAGGAGAACTTGCTGGAGGAGAAAGTGCCTGCTTGAAGGCATACACATTGCAGACAAGAGGCTATGAAGGGATCTATGTATATGAGAGGCTGGGAAGGGGAGAAGGAACCTTTCGTGCAGTATTTAACTGATGGGAGTGTGAAAAAGACCCTGGTATGAAACAACATTCCACCAGGGCACATTTTTCCAGGTTTGATGAATTAACTGCAGCACATTGCTCTCAGCCCCTCAGAACCTGCAAAGAATTTTTGTTCTGAGCAACTGCTGTTTTGTCTGTCAGACCTGAATTTTTGTCACTGCTGCAACTAGAAAAAATAAATTATCTAGATGTCACCAAACATCTTAAAGAAGCACGCAGTGAAAACCAGACTGCGCGTGTGTATCAGATAAATCAGGTATATAATTAGATCCCTGCAGCACTGAGGTACCACAACAGCTGACCTGAAGAACTCTTATCTCTGACACAAACTATTTTATTATACCAGTGCCGTGTTTGTTTGAAGGTGGCAATAGGGTAACAGCAATGGTGGATCTTGAGATGTTTCACTGATGGAGGTTTATGAAGGAATTGTTATAGAAAGGCAGCTTAGAGGAATGCTGGTCTTTCCTACACACATTTAGGGAGCCACACTGGTCATGTCAATGAGCCAGTATTAGTAAGCAAATTCTCCCAAATTGTTGATTGTTCATGCATCTGATAAAATGCTCCCTAGCCTACAAAAGCTGATATATCCGTTAGTCTTAGGGGCCACAAGACTTCTTTTGTTCGTTCCCCAAATTGGGTACTTCAGCCTCAAATTAGCTAGATACACCAATGGATGGCAGATGAGGGAATGATCAATTATTAGGATTAAAATGATTCAATAATAGCCTGAACAATTTAGGTTTAGAATTTTTGTTCCAGCCTTGAGCAAACCCAGACAGGGAACAAGATAAATGATAAAGGGCTTGTGATGTTCTGGGCCAAAAATAAGAGTGATTTATGGACCTGACTATGGCTTAAAAGCCTCAAGATGGAGAGCAAAGTAATATCAAGGAAGACAATGAGGAGGATTTCATGCCAAAGTCTAAAATGAGCCTTGTGGAGCTTGCCCATCACTAATTGTCTTCAGAAGTAATACCTTACACAGGCTATAATATTGCACAGTCCACAGAAGGTTTTTTTTGTTTGTTTAAAAAACAGGTTTCCTGTGTATGATTGGAAATCTAGAGGTACTAGAAATAATATAAATGTAAGGATTAGGGTTTTGGATTATTTTAGTGAATTGGGAACTTGGAAAATGAGGCAAAAGGACATTCAGATGAGCAAAGTCATTTCCTCCAATTTAAAAAAATTTAGGCTACATGCCAGTTGCTAGCTATTCCCTGACAATCATCAAGGGGTGAGAATACTAACTCCAGAGCCTTTCAGTATTGTATAATGTACATTAGTTAACACATTAGAACTATTGTCGAAGGCTTTCACGGTCAGAGTTCATTGGTTCTTGTAGGTTATCCGGGCTGTGTAACCGTGGTCTTGGAATTTTCTTTCCTGACGTTTCGCCAGCAACTGTGGCAGGCATCTTCAGAGTAGTAACACTGAAGGACAGTGACAGTATGAAGGTGCATATAAGAGAAACTTCAAAATGTCATCATTAAACAATCTACATAGCGATCTTGTGAATTTTTCTTAAAAGGGATTAAATATACTTCTCAGCATTCTCTTTGTGAACAAAAAGCTACCAGTAGTCATAGATAAGGTTGCACTAATTTCCACTAATTCCCACCTTAAGGGTTTGGGAGAGCCCCCAAAAGGTACCAGTGTGGTGTAGTGGTTAAGAACGGTGGTTTGGTGTAGTGGTTAAGAACTGTGGTTTTGAGTGGTGGAGTCTGATCTGGAGAACCAGGTTTGATTCCCCACTCCTCCACATGAGCGGCGGAGGCTAATCTGTTGAACTGGATTTGTTTCCCCACTCCTACAGACGAAGCCAGCTGGGTGATCTTGGGCAAGTTACAGCTCTGTTAGGGCTCTCTCAGCACCCTCACCTCACAGGGTGTCTGTTGTGGGGAGGGGAAGGGAAGGCAATTGTAAGCCAGTTTGATTCTGTCTTAAGTGGTAGAGAAAGTCGGCATATAAAAACCAACTCTTCTTCTTCTTCTTCTTCTTCCACCAATACTTAGAACCAGTGAGTACTGTGACAAAAAAGCTCTGTTTCTAGAAGCTTTTAAAATATTTAATCCCACTTAGTAGCTGCCTTTAGGGGAAAAGAAGTTTATTGATGGTTGATACTCAAATGCACAAATAATATGCTTATGGGACATTAAAACTGCTCTAACAGGTTAGCAATAAATTTCTTTCATAATAGGGATGATTGGAAGCTTCAGGAATAAGAAGCCATTAATACTCTTGGCATAAAGAATGAAAGCCCACCCTAATGAAAGTTACAAATGGACAGTTTTGCCTATAAATCTTACAGGAGGTGGAAAGAGCAATGCATCTGTGGCTGGCACCCATTGTCGCACTTTCCACAAAGGCATTTGTGGCAGGTCTATGCATCCTGCTGTTGAGCATTGTTTTTGGTTAACAGCTTCCTCTGTATTCCTTGCCAGCACTCCTTGTAAATAACACTTTGTTTCCTTTAATTAATTTCTGCATAAGGAAGAGGTGGGAAATTAAAAAGTGACAAATATTCAAGAGCAGGGAAGCAACTCTGGAGACTTCCAGGGGCTCAGTTTGAGCCAAGGCTTACCATGGTCAAGCTGTTTCCAGACCCAGGGCTCAGCCTAGGGCTGTTGAAAAAAAATCGTTTTAATTCAGATTCTGGATTAAATGGCCTTTTTTCCCCCTCGGGGAACCCCAAATTCCCCTATATTGATATAGGTGGGAATTCAGGTTTAAATTCAGGATTCCCGAAAAATTCGGCCATTTAAAGTCATTTAAACCCATTCACGGCTTTCCACGGCTCTGGGGGGCATTTTTTGAGCTGGAGGTCCCAAATTTTCAGGGAAGCTTGAAGAGACCCTCCTCGCAAGAACCCCCAAGTTTGGTTACGATTGAGTCAGGGGTTCTGGAGTTATGGGGTCTGAAAGGGGTCCCCCCATCCACTCATTGGAATGAATAGAAGCCAGTTTCATCCCATGCAAGAGGCTTGGATTTTAAAAGTAGGGCTGTCGATTCAGTTTGACCTGAACCAAAAAACAGCCAAATTTCCCCCGATTTGGTGGTTTTCAGTTCGGATGGAACCGGATTCCAAAAAAGGCGGGAAAACGATGAACTGAATTCGACGAGTTCGGAGCGCACCGAATAAATTCGGCAAAATTGAGGGCTCAATTCAGCAGCATAACCGTCAGTTAGTAAGCAGCATTCTACCGTGGCCAATCGGTGGCCAAGCTGGGTCTTCTTCTGGCCAATCAGTCGCGGTTGAGTGCATGAGCCCAGCTGCTGCATGGCCTGGGGAGAGAAAGAGGGAGTGTCTGTTTGTGTGTGTGAGAGAGATCCCCGTGTGTGTGGGTGAGTGTGCACATTTGCACCTTTCCGCGGCTCTGGGGGGGCATGTTTGGAGGTAGAGGTCCCAAACTTTCAGTGTAGCTTCAGGGGACCCTTCTTGCAAGAACCCCCAATTTTTGTGGAGATTGGGTAAGGGGGTCCCAACTTATGGGGCCCGGAAGGGGTCCCCCATCTGCCCATTGGAATAAAGCTATTAAGAACACATTTGCAGCTTTCCACGGCTCTGGGGGGGCATTTTTTGGAGGTAGAGGTCCCAAACTGTCCGTGTAGCTTCAGGGGACCCTTTTTGCAAGAACCACCAAGTTTTGTAAAGATTGGGGCAGGGGGTCCGAAGTTATGGGGCCTGGAAAGCGTCCCCCATCCTTAATGTGCATCTTTATTCCATTTACAGCACAGTCATGGCTTTCTGTGGCTCCGGGGGGGAATTCTTAGAGGTGGAGGTCCCAACATTTCAGTGTAGCTTCAGGGGACCCTTATTGCAAGAGCCCCCAAGTTTGCTGACGATTGGGGCAGGGGGTCCCGAGTTATGTGGTGGAATGATTGGGAGCAGGCGATCCTGTGCATCTAGAGAGTGGCAAATCCAAGGCAAAACCTCCCGTGCATAAATGGAACCGTATTGGATTACTCCTGAGTCCTGACTCCCAGTCCCTGCTCCTGATGGAAGAGAAGAAATCCACAGTAAAACTCATTTTGGGGCTTTTCTCTATAATTTTTTTCCTGTGTGTGTGTATATGTAAAGTAGTAGTATAGAACACTCTGGATCTGTATAGAGTGCCATTACTTTATTACTACTTCATATTTGGGATTTTAAACCAAGGATTTGCAGAATACAGGAAAAGACAACCAGCAGTGGATGCCTTGGTTGTGGAAATATTGCTATAACTGATAGGGATACACACTAACTATTAACCAACTGTAAGTTTTTTAAAATGTCATTTATTAACATAGTTTCATTTATTTAACATATTTACATATCCACCTTTCTCCTGAGTATCTCAAAACCTAAGGCAGAGGGAAAACTTTCCTTCTGTCATCTGACTTATTAGCTCAGCCCCACCCCTGCCTCCTCTGGATAGGCTCAATTTGAGCCTCTGGAGGTGGGGGAGGAATGATATGCCGGTTGTGCTGGCCAGGCCAAGCCTGAAGAGCCAGGGAGGCTGAGCGGTGAGCTGCTGCTCTTCCCCCTGCTGCCACATAGGAGCCAGCCGGCTCTGCAGCTTCCCCGTGGCTTCCCCCACCCTCCTTCCCCTGCCCAGAGCAGCAAACAGGGCTCCAGGAAAGTACCAGGAACCTGCACTTACAGTAATCTAACCTTGAAGTTAATGAAGTGTGAATCAGCTTGGCCAGATCAGATGTCTTCAATAGCGAGCTGAGTGTGGGTGGGAAAAAAAAGCATTTTTCATAGTCATGGATACCTGTTTCTCCTACAGGGGATCAGGATCCAGTTAGACTCCCAAGCTTTTAACAGAGTTTTGCAGTGAAAGATGCACAACATCGATGTTAGGAAGCACAATCCTATTTAAAGCAGGGGCAGTATTATTATCAAAGATTAAGTACAGTTGAACACATTTGAAAATCTGCAGCTGTGGTTGCTATGTTGAACTACTTTAAACTACCCTACTCTGCTTGGTTCAAGCCATGACCTGGCCTTCCATGCAACTCCAGTTCAAAGTCCTTAGGTGTGTGACTGCATTGCTGTAAACGAATTCCAAACAGTGCAGTTTTTAAAAGGAAGTTGGGATGTTTGTCTTCTGATATACTGTAGCCCTGTTCCAAAAGTTATCTTCACAATCATGAAAAGGACATTCAAAATGGGGAGAGAACACTGAAATTGCCAGTAGTTTATTTCATCATATGGGACTTTTGAAGCCTCTAAGATTACAGTACTTGTGACAAAATAGCACTTGCTGGATACCAGAGATTCTTGCTCTGTGAATTGCAGAGAAATATTACCAGTAGCAAAGTGTGTTTTTTGTCAGATTAAAAGATACCTACATCTTCCAGTTTTGTAAACTCTTTTGCAAGAGAAGAGCTGGAATATTTGTGGGTTTGTTCGGGGGGAGGAGGAGGAGGAGGAAGTTCATGGGCCAAGAACTGAATGAATATCATCTCTGTTTTAATTTTAACTTTGTAGCTGTGCTAAACTTGGTGAGGTTATTCATGGTGCAGGCAGTTAGAAAGACCTGATACGCAATAAAGTCATACTGTGGCTGGGATGTCAGATGCAATGAGGGCCATGGCAGAGCTATTAAGCTAAACGTATGATGCTGAGCAGATAAATTGCTCACCGCTTTCTCTGACATGAAGTGAGACATCCTCTATTACTCCTGAGCACTTGTGTCACTGTACATCATAGCAAGGAACAGGATACTGTGTGTCACCCAGCAAACAACATAGGACACAGCTATCCCCATTAGACAGCTGTACACTTTTTCACCCACGAGAAAATGCTTGTAAAAGGTGTGGTACTTGGATTAGATTCTGCAAATCTTGACTCCCTTGTTACTTTCGTTTTTATATCTCAGGACAGAATGGCCAACAGGCTACTGAAGTAATTTGGATGCCAAATAGTGGATTTTAATAAGGCATCTGAAATATTTATCCTTAGCAAATCCTTGATTCTATGATCCAACAGTGCTGCATATTAGATAGTAGGGAAGGTTGGCGGAGGGTGAATTGTTTCAGGAGATTTGGCTGTGCTCATTCTAAGCCTGTTAGTTTGTTATTTCTCTGTCACTTTGATTCTCTTTTACTTTAAATTTTGAGTGCTTTTTAATTTGCAATGTGTATATTTTAATCTGTGTTTTAATCTTGTTACCTGGACTGTTTATCATTGATGTCCTCACAACCTGGTTGCTGCATTGTTAGCTGCCTTCAGTCCAAACAGATAAGGCAGGATTGAAATGTTTTAAATAAATAAAGTTAACCCTATTTTCAGTGGTGGGGATGGGGGTGGTGGAATGACTGTTCTCCAACCAAATGACACCAAAATTACCATGGGAGCTAGTGCAGTCTGTCCACTAAAGGTCACCCAGGTTTCAAGCAAATTGGACCCCTTTTGCTTGAAACCTGGGTGGTGGTAGGGGAAGAGATAGTATCAAACTTAATTCAGCATTTTTCATACTTGATTCTTCCTTTGAAATTCTTTTGCTGAAGAATGGTGATTTTTAGATTAACAACAGAAATATCTGGAAAGAATAGCAGAAACATCCTGCTATTGCTTTCTGAATACTTCAATTTATAATGTCAGATTTGTGTCCATTTATTCTTTTGTGTAGAGACGGACTTGTTTGATGCAGAGAGCAGAAGGGCATTATTGATACATGACAGCATATATCACAGTGTTGGAGAAACAAGAGGATGAGGACAGGATTATTATTATGAAGTCCTGTAACAGTTTTTCCTTTTATGCTGTATGTATTTCCTGCATGATCTGGCCACATTGACCCCACTGTGTATTTGTTCATACCTCCTACATTAAAGTTCTGCCACGTGAGGGGCCACTCATTGCATCTGAAGAAGTGGACTGTAGTCTATGCACATTTATATTGGAATAAAAGCTTCTAAGTCTTTTAGGTCCCTCAAGATTCCTGTTTATTTTTGCTTCCACAAACTAACAGGGCTATGCTGAGGGTTGCCAACCTCCAGGTGAGGCCTGAAGATCTGGAATAATAACTAATCTCCAGACTACAGAGATCAGTTTCCCTGGAGAAAATGGTTGCTTTGGAGGGTAGACTCTATGGCATTCTGTCCCCCCTGAGATTCCTTACCTCCCCAATCCTGGCTTTTTTCAGGCTCCATCCCCAAATCTCAAGAAATTTCTGAACCCGGAGCTGGCAACCTTAGCTATCCCTCTGGAATGATTAGAGGTACAGAAGCCCTGATGCTGCACGGCTTGTGAGCCTGCAGTTTTCATCCTTGAAACTGTACACAGGTTAACCTAAATTGGCTTCCATTACCGGAGGCACCCGCCTTGTCATCATGAATTGAATTTATTTGCTCATCAAGGACATTGAGGTTCTTGCTTTAAAGGTAATATTCAAATAAAAGAAAAGGACACCATCAAGCTGTTCATTTTGTGAGTTGGTTGAGTTACAGGCCGCTAGTCAGTAAAAGCTACCATATAAATGATGCCATAATGCCCTTTTAAGTAATGAATATGGAGGAATTAATTCCATCATTCTTCAAACGCATCACCCCTAGAGAAAGATTCACAAAATATATCCCTGTGGCTCAGAGGTAGAGCATCTGCTTGGCATGCAGAAGGTTCCAGGTTCATTCCCCTGCATCTCCATTCAAAGGGACTAGGCAAGTAGGTGATGTGAAAGACCTCTGCCTGAGACCCTGGAGAGCTGCTGCAGGTCTGAGTAGACAATACTGACTTTGATGGACCAAGGGTCTGGCTCAGTATAAGGCAGCTTCATGTGTTCATGTGTTCACAAAGGGAGAGATTGTGCCTGTTCCAGTGAAACACAGTAAGCTGTATGGATGCACAGATTTAAATCTGGCTCTCCCTGGTCCTAGCCCAGCATACTAACCATTACTTCACATTGGCTCTTAGGTGACTAGAGTACAATTTATGTCATTGGGGAAAATGGTCCATACTGGAATCCATATTGAGTTGGCTCAAATATGACAAACTAGCTACCTAGTACAATTATGCTATTTCTCCGAGGCGCTCATGAGTGCTTAACATTCCACAGATATTTTAAGCATTTTTTTGGTGTCCGTTCATTTGACTTTTCACTAGTCTGAAAGACTGAGCCAGAGTAACCATGTTTTCAAGCAAGCACGACAGGCAAGGACAGTGTATGTAAAATGAGAGGTATTGAAACTTTTAGGTTGAAACTCCCGAGTGTGGCAAGAGTTTGGACAGGCCTGACTTCTGCACTTACTGATAGCTTGTGTGTGTGTGTGTGTGTGTGTGTGTGAGATATATATATATATATATATATATATATATATATATATATATATATATATATATATATATATATATATATATATATATATATGCAGCATGGAGTGTTTCATACACTCCAGGACAGCAATACCCATGTCTATATCCATTTTAGCTGCTTGACAAGTTACTGCTATGGTGTATGTGCTACTTCCTGCTAAACAACTTCCATGCTGCCAAGCTATGAAAGACTCAGGATCTAACTAGTTAGAAACTCATCTCCCAGTTAGTAACTATTGTAGCTACCAGCTTTGAATAAAGACCCAAATGCTGCAAAAGTGGAGTTCCTCCTGAAATTCAAATGATTAATTACTGTGATAGTAATTGGGTGCACAGACATCTACATGGAAGTCTAGTTTGTATCTCAAATTGTGTGTGTTTTAAAAAACCCTCCTCTGAAGTCTTTGCATTCCAACGATTGCCTGAATTCATTTGCACTTCATTGAGTGATGGTGCTGTGATTAAAAGCTGAGGTGTACAACTGGCTAATTATATTGTTGGTTTTAGTCCAATGATGACTTAAAGCTGAGCTTCTTAAGAGTGTTTATTAGATTGCCAAGTCAAGCATTTATTAGAATAAACAGCAATTTCCCTTAATTTTACTGAAACCTCCAGTTGGTTAGAGTAATACGGTGGAAAGTAATAAAGACTTCAGAGCATTAAATAAAATATCAGAAGATTTGGTTGCTCATTAAAGCAGAATTAATCTGCTTTAAATATAGACCTTCCTGTTACTCACTGAAGAGGCTTAAGCAACTAAGCTCTTGTTCATGACAGAGGCAAAGCAGAAATCAACCTGTTCAGCTGGTGGATATTTGATGGTATTTCTGGGTTGTGCAAGTTTCACAAGAAACAATTCCTTGTGAAATGTTGAGTAAACATGGTGGATTTTATCTTATGTTCCGTTTTGCAGAAATAAACATTTTAGAGCTTCGACCTCATGATGATGCTTTGGGGAGGTCTAGTGGGACTCCCTTTAGATTATATTTACTTTTAAAAATCTTTAGATTATGTTTGGAAAATGGTGCTGTGGATGTGATAATTTTGTTCCCGGAAAGAAAATAATAATAATTCCAGCAGGGATTTGTTGCTTTTAACAATAAACGACAGTTGCTAGTTCACCAGATGAAGCTTTCCATGTCACTGTGTCGATACACTGGGGAAAATTTGCTTTTCTAACCATGAGGGGCTTACCAAACACACACTGGGAGTTCTGTGTTCAGAGCTCTCAGCAGTTTTTAATTTTCAGGTGCACGGGAGCCCAGTTCAGATGAGAGATTCAAAACAGATAAAAGGAAGTATTTTTCCACACAACACATAGTTAAATTGTGGAACTCTCTGCCCAGGATGTGGTGATGGCTACCAGCTTGGAGGGCTTTAAGAGGGGAGTGGACATATTCATGGAGGAGAGGGGTATTCATGGCTGTTAGTTAGAATGGATATTAGTCATGCTGCATACCTATTCTCTCTAGTATCAGAGGAGCATGCCTATAATTTTGGGTGCGGTGCAACACAGGCAGGATGGTGCTGCTGCAGTTGTCTTGTTTGTGGCTTCCTAGAGGCACCTGGTTGGCCACTGTGTGAACAGACTGCTGGACTTGATGGGCCTTGATCTGATCCAGCAGGGCCTTTCTTATGTTCTTATGTTCTTAACTGTGGTGAAATGGGGAGGCAAATGTCCAGTCTGCCCCCATGCCATGTTGCTGATGTGAAGCTGCCCCAGAGAGCTACTATTTGCTCCATCAGGTAATACCTATGGGGAATAATATAAATAAAATAATGTAAATAAAATACATAAAAATAAATACACAGAACTCCTTGTGTATGTTTGGTAAGGTCCCTAGTCTGTCTTGCTCCTGGAAAAGGTGCAGGTGGAACCCTGTGATGCTCAAATTGAATGCAAATAATCTAACCATTATACTATGCTGGTTCCTTCATATCTATCTAGCAGATGCATCACATGTAACAGGAACAGGGGAAGCGATTAGCATCCTTTTCATAGCTGGATTTAACTGGCAGACATCAGCACTGGCAGAGGGAATGGGACACTCTTTGAAAGATCAGAGCTTCTGTGTATTTCAGATGAACCTGTATGTGTGACATTTACAGTGACAGGCTTAACAGAAGCCAAATGAATTGCACCATAGGAAGACTCTGCTTTGATATAATACAAGGAGGCTCTTTTTGTTGCAAGAATAGCAAAAGGGATGGAGCGTGTCAGCTGAAAGTTGAGAAGGATTGAAATAGGGCCACATCACAATGTCAGAAAATGGATCTTTTCATTACAAGTTGCAACAATAAAGAATTTTCAAATGCAGAAAAGATTCATGAATAGAAAGGAAGGCACTCAATGTTAGATAAGAGTAAAAATATATATCCTTTTGTCACCCTTTGATTCCTTCCCCCCACCCTTTTTCCTAAGTGGAACAAAGAAAAGGTCAGGCGTGAGATGCGGAGATTATTTTGGCAATGAAGCAAGGATTGTAGAGATATGTAACTGACAAAAACTAGACGATTGACCATGCAGGAATGATACTATTAATCACCAGGAAAGGAACAAGAGGAGGAAGGTGGGAGAAACAGAGGATGCTCTTCACACACACGCACAGAAGATACAATACAATAATTCCAAAGGGCAGTGTAGTGATGTTCACAGTAGCCAGTCTTGTCCAGGAAATCCCTCTTTTGATTCAGAACTCTAAAGAAACCTGCCAGGCATCTTAGTTGTATGAGAAAAAAGATTCAGAATTCATTTGTGTATATGTCCATAGGGGTACGATATAGAGAGAACGATAGATGTGCCAGTGATCTCATTAGACTCTCATTCATAGTTTGAAATTTAAAACCAGTAAGATTTCAGACTTCTAATGTGAGTCTCTATCAGGTTTGCCAATTTTTATTGGCCCCTTGGCCCTGATCTTCAGATATTACCAGATGATAATAATGCTTGTCAGATGACATTTGGGGGGGGGGGATGAATGCATGCTGGGGGGAGATAAGGAGCAGAATCATGGATGCAAACTCAGTTCTCAAACTATGTGTATTTATCCTATGTGCACATCTATATACACCTCCCAGCAAATGTGTGTAAGTCAGAGGTGGAGCTGGTCACTCTAATCTAATCCCCTCCCCCCCTTAGACATTCATTCACCCAAAAAGAGCTAATTTCTGTAGTCACTCTGCAAACAGCTTTACCTGTTCACTCCTGCAGAATAAACAACTGTTAAAAGTGCAGGAACAGACCAAGCTACTTAGTTCTGGTCAGTTTGAAATCTTAGTCAGCATTTAAAAAGTTCACACATTTTGCCCTAACAGAAATACTAGTTTTGTTTAGATGTAATACTTTGCATTTTATTCCTTTTTTTGTATTTATAAAGAAACAATTCTGATGCTGAAACTCTGCTTAGGTATTGAAATAAGGAATTAACTATGCCAATATATTCTAGTACTGCTACAAGATAATCAGTTCAGCTCATGCTGAATAAAAGGACATTGGAAATCAGTTAATCTAGCTGAAGCAAAAATCATGGTGATAATGAAAAGAAAGGCAAGTCCAACATGGAAACAAGTAGAGGAATGAAACTAAAAGCAAGAAATACACCAGGAACTGAAATAGAAAACCACATTGCCACGCTATCCAGTTGCATAGAAAGATTTTGTGGCCAAATGTTCCTTTTATATAGTAAAGACAAGTAATTGGATGAAGACAAGTCAGATACCAGACTGACTTTCAGACTCTGGCGTTGCTGAGCAAGTGTGGTCAGAGCTAGTTACTAACTAGGCACTCTTGGGCATATCAACACTGCAGACTTACACTCAGTCCTTTACCCCAGAGAATCCTGGGAAATGTTGCTCTGTGAAGATAACCCTGTTCTCTAACAGGATTCTCAACAGCACATACAGTTTACTGCAGAGCTTTCCAGAAAGGCTTCAAAACAGAAACATTCTGGACAGCTTTCGGAACAGCCTGAGCCTGGGCAAAGGGGGAATACCCTGCTAGTAGGGCATAAGGGCTCTGATCTGGAAAGCCCAGGCCAGCCCAATCTCATCAGATCTCAGAAGCTAAGCAGGGTTAGTTCTGGTTAGTACTTGGGTGGGAGACCCCTGAGGAATTCCAAGGTTGCTACACAAAGGCAGACAATGGCAAACCACCTCTGTTTGTCTCTTGCCTTGAAAACCCAATGGTGCTGCCATAAGAAAGAAAGAAAGAAAGAAAGAAAGAAAAGAAAAGAAAAGAAAAGAAAAGAAAAGAAAAAAGGGGGCACAGACAATTTTTAGATTGATTTTTAACATTATTTTAAAAATATTTTGTTTATTTTATAAGAATATAAACAAAACATGTTAAAAAAGCTGAGATTTCTAAAAAACAAGAAGAAATCAAATCATGATCTCAGTTGCAAAGGAAAGAAAAAAATATCAATAGTATTAAATATAATTGCAGCTGTAAGCAATATGTAGTAAGATAACAGACAGCATTATTATCTTAATATTTTTGTCATAAATAATAAAATTCTTTGTTTGACAAGAGCCACAATATTTATATTCTCCAGTATATTAAAATGGGTTATAGAATAATACAGCTGAAAATACATAATGTTAATTATTGTATTGTATTTCTAATAAAAGTTAATTATTGTTTTATATTCTTCTTCTTCCCAATATTAAAAATTGAGCTTTTCCCACCATATTTGACATATCTTCAATACAGTGTATCAAAGAGATTTTTCAAAGTTTCAACGTTATCATATCATTTTTCAAAGTTATCATATCAACAAACTGCTTTTCTGTTCCCCACTTTTTAAAAAATAAAACAAATAGCATGCTTTCCATTTGTCTTGGAACTCTTTGATTGGCCTTTTATTCAAATAATGTGTCCATTTTCCCATTACTGCATATTCAGCTAATTTGTTCTTCCAGTCCTCTCCATCTGGGCACTCTTCTGCTTTCTATTTTATTGCAATGATAACTCTGGCCGCCGTAATCATATATCTGAACAGTTCTTCTGACAATTTTGAGATATTTTTGGCAAGATGCCCAACAGCATAATCTTAGCTTCCATTGGAAATTTGATTTTTAAAATTTTCTCACTTTCGGCATGTATCTCTTTCCAATATTTCTTTGTCTCATTGCATGACCACTACATATGCATTTCCTACATTTCCCTTTGTAATCTTTGTTCATCTTCTCATTGTCGTATACCAATTTTCCCTTATTGGTTGATTGGCTGTCAATTTTATGTCAATTTAAAATATGGTTTTAATGTGTATCTGTTTTAATGTTTGGTGCATGGGGGCCCTGCTTGCTTCTTTCTCAGGTTCTCCATGTGCTGAATCACATGATGACAGGACATTTGGAGCCAGAGATTCGGGCAAGCAGAGTCTCATGGGACCTTCTGATAGTGAACATGATGTGGGAGGAAAGCCTGAAGCCCCTTGTCCTCCTTGCAGCATTTAATGCTGCACCAAGTGGCAGAGCACTTTCCAAAGTGCGTATTCCCCTAGGTACAGGTAGATGTGAATCAGACTGGCATAGCCCCAACCCAATTTGTGTCCCTTGTATCACTGGCAATCCTGTGAACACATCCCCATTAGAACCAGCATTATCAGTACATCTTCTACAGCTTGTTCACTTAGCACTGTTTTCAGGAACATCGTAACAGTATTAAAAGAATTATTACTTATACAAACCCCTGGAACCCCCAATCTACTGAATGTCCTACAGAAAACCCAGGCAATGACCTGGAACAAAGTGAATTTGGGGTGGCGGTGGAGAAACAATTATATAACCCCCTGCAACTTGGGATCAACTACTCTCAAAGCTTGAGCTTTGCTGCAAAGAACTTCCATATTTCAGATCTCCCCATATCCCAGTTAACAAGCAACTTAAATAAGGAGACCCCACAAGAGAAAAGGATTAAATAGTAAGACACCTTCCTCCAAAATAAGTGAGATTTAACTTGCCCACTCCCTGTAGCCACCCAGTTACAAGCATCTCTACTCCCAGCCTCGGTACAATCACCTTCCAAATCCCTGCTACTCCAAGCCACTGAATCTGGCTCTGGGGCATGGCTCTCAGAAATACCACTGCAACAAAAAATGTAAGGAGCTAAAGCAGGGGTGGGGAACCTTTTTTCTGCCAAGGGCAATTTGGATATTTATAACATCATTCGCGGGTCATACAAAATTATCAACTTAAAAATTAGCCAACCAAGCCCCAAGCAGGCAGCTGCCCCAGATGACCCCCCAGTGCAGGCAAGCAAGCAGGCATCCAACCGGTGGTGCACTCGCCCACCTGGTGGCACAGGACCGTCTGTTGCACCAGCCGGGCGTAGCCATCCAGCTGCACACCAGAGCTGCTCCTGCTCCGCATGGTCGGGGCTGGATTCTACAGCTGGCTCCTGCTACCTCCGCCTGCAGGGATGAAATGAGGACACACTGGCTAAGAACTCGCCCACCTCCCCGTGCATTCTGGCCTTGCCCCCTTTAACCCCTCCATTGTCGCCACTTCCGCCCCCAGCCCTCTTGTAGTACAAAGGGAATATGTTTCTCCATGGCCCAGGTGGGAAAGGGTTAATACAGTTTCTTGGGTGGTCCTAGCAGCTCCATAGCTAACAACTCTTCTGCAAAGGGGGAAAAAGGTTCTTTTCCAGGGAAAACAAACTCACATCTGCCCTGAATAGAGGCTATTCCGGTCCGCGGGAGGGGGCAGATCGCCAGTCTTAGATCCTTCTGAGCTAGAGATCTGCCTGGACCCACGAAGGGCCAGAACAAATGATTCTGTGGGCCTTAAACAGCCCCCAGGCCTGACGTTCCCCACCCCTGAGCTAAAGGCAAGCCAAGAACCAACAAGAGCACTTGAGCAGAAAGTGTTAAGTCTGTTGGAATGAACTGAGAAATACACTCCTCAGCTTCAAATAGCAAATAGCAAGCAGTGGGTGGAGCGTAGGGTTGGTAACCTTCAGGTACTAGCTGGAGATCTCCTGCTATTACAACTGATCTCCAGCTGATAGAGATCAGTTCACCTGGAGAAAATGGCTGCTTTGGCAATTGGACTCTATGGCATTGAAGTCCCTCCCCTCCCCAAACCCCACCCTCCTCAGGCTCCACCCCCCAAAACCTCCCACCGGTGGCAAAGCGGGACCTGGCGACCCTAGTGGAGCACTTAGATAAGTGCCTTGTCTCACCAATTTTTGGATTGGTTGGGGCAAATGCTCCTAGAGTGCTCTTGTTCTCACCTTTGGCCTTTCCCTTTTATGGAAATTGAGGGAGGACAAAAGCACATCCCATCCTAGGGATGGGAACTGAGTGTATCCCAGCAATGTTTTTTTTTTTAACAGCTGAGTTCTGAAGAGAAAAAAAATCCGAGCAAAATTATAAAAGCTGGAACAGTTCTAGCTATATAATTGTCCACATCACCTTTTAATCCCTACCATCTAGATGGCCCATAAACTGATATAGGCACCTCATAGAGAAAATTACCCGTGCAACATACTGGCCCTCTATAGGCCTTGCCACTTGCAAGGAAGCTATTTCAGTAATGAAAGGTGGATTGTGAAGAGGCTTAACTATGATGAGATTCCCCTGAAGAACAATACCTCCCTTAATTTATGCAGCTTTATTTCCCACTTCCAGAGGATTTGGTAAGGAAAGAATTTAATCTTTTCCCTAGATAAATGTACTAATATTTAATAAAAGCAAAGCCAGGTGCCAGTGTTAGTGAAAATAAGGAATTTACATAAGTGTGGCCATGCTGGAACAAAGCAGCTAAAATGAGAAGTGTTAACCCAAGGAATTATTTTTTTAAAGGGTCATGAATTTCAGATTTTTTTTCATGGTACCACCGTATATTTGTTGGCCTTGAAAGCATATGGATTTTTTTTTTTTTGCCTTTTACTGTCCCACACATTATAGCTTGGCATTCCTCATGTCTCTTCCTTTTGTGTCGGGATTTTGAAAGAATGAAAGGTTGTCTAGTTAACCCCTGGAGAAGAGGGAGCCATGTTCTGTCTGCACCTTTGCCACCAATTGCTTATATAATGGGGAAATATGTCTCTTATACATAACTGGTGATATCACTGCAAGTATTGTTGCCACAAAATATCCCAGTTGATGCTGGTTCACACAAGCACATGTAACCAAAACCTCAAAGGGCATTACGAATGTTGTAGAAAATGCTCTGAAGCCACACAATTTCTACCTGCTAAGAAAGACTGGAGGAAAGACGCTGTCAAACAAGTGATTTTGGCAGCACTCTGATAGGCCCTGAACAATTTGATAAAGGAGAGTGGGAAGTTAAATACATTTTTTTTACTATTTTATTTTGATTGAGTGCATGTGTTTATCTTTGCTGTGATCTTTGCAGTATTTTGTTATTTTATTTTTCATCCTTAATTCCATAAACGTCCAACTCTGTGGTTCATCTCAGTACTGAAGAAATTTTATACTGTACAGAAACTGAGACTTACATGGATTGCAGACTATAAAAGATGAATGTTGTCAGTGCAATCCTAAAAACATTTTGTTGGGAGTAAGCCCCAATGAACAGACCTGAGTAGCATTCTGAGAAGTCCTGATGAGGATTGTTCGCTATTTCTATTGTCTAATATATACATAGCAATAAGACACTCCACAATTCAACAACCATAAAAATGTATCTGATGCAGGGAACTTTGACTCTTATACCCTGAAAATCTTGTAGGTCTCTAAGGTGCTGCCAGACTTAAATCTAGCTGTTATATTGTAGACCAACATGGCAACGCTCTGAAACTATCTTCACAAAAATGTAGAGCCATAAAGCAATAAACGTGTTATAAATAAATACCACTAAAAGAAGCCTGAATAAAACCTGGGTAAGGAAAATTATTTTCACTACACCTAAATGATAACAAGCCAGGTGATTCCCTATGGGGATGGCATTGAACAGGCTAGGTGCCACCACTAAAAAAATGAGGGGGGAATCCTGTCTCTAGTTGACTTGCCTTTGAAAGTGGAGGCATCCAAAGCTGGGCCTGAGATGAAAATATTGGAAAGCAAACCAATATGGAAGAAGGTGGTCCTGCAATTGCTTTGGGCCTATACCATTCAAAGGCAAGATGCAGCACTTTGAGTTAAGCTCAGAAGCAAATTGTCATACTGTGAATCTCTTTTAACATGGAAGTGATATGTTACCTTTATTTGGGTTGGATCCAGAGAATTGTGAGCAGAGAGATAGTAGTCACTAGTGCTATGTTGCAAATATTTTCAGAAAAGTTTGCACCAGAAATCACAGTACTATAATGTGCTTTTATGCTTCTGGGTTTTATTGATGGATTTTAATAATTATCAATTTTAATTTTTATGTTTTATGATGTTACCTTTTATGTTATGAGCTGCCTTGAGCAGGTCTGTAAAGATGAAGCATATAAATGTTTTAAATAGTTTTTATGCCTCTCCTAAGCCCTGTTCTGGATAGCCCAGGATAGCCCAATCTCGTCAGATCTCGGAAGCTAAGCAAGGTCGGCCCTGGCTAGTATTTGGATGGGAGACCTCCAAGGAGTACCAGGGTTGTGCCTTGACAACCCTATGGGGTCACCATAAGTCAGCTGTGACTTGATGTAAAAAAAAAAAAAGCCTCTCCAAGTGCAATAATACATGCACATTTTTCCCAGTCTACTGAAGAAGTACATTTTTGGCTTTAGTTTCACCTTCATTGAATGTACCAGCATAAAGTGTACAGCAATCCTTCCATAAGCAGAAGATGCCTTCTACATGTGGAAGGGTTGGATCCAATTCATTATAAAATATGTTTATTTAAGGATAATCAGTCTCTTGTTTGTTACAAGAGCTGTGTTGAGGATTGCCTCTAACATTTCTTTGTTGTCAGTTCCTACCCTTACTTAACTGTGATAGATTACACATCCACACATCTTTTCACTTTTCATTAAGTCAATACTACTTGATAGCTAACAGGTGAATGTGTGAACTGAATGAATCCATGATGGAAATGCAGATACAAGTATCTACTTGATGCTGTCATCATCACATGATGAACATTTACATGCGAACAAGCCTTTAATCTAAAGAAAGCCCTCCATATGTGTGTATGTAATAATTCCATCCTGTTTCTAATCACAAACTTTGGATGGGGGTATTGCCTAGCTATTTAAAAAGCTAGGATGTATCACTGGTCTTAGCACAGACCCGAGCATGGTCTATGTTAGCATTGCCTCACTGTTCATCTTTTAAACAAAATGGAACGTAAGTCTGGTCTATAAATCATCTTCCCCACTCTCAGCCCAGCGCGTGGCAAGTCATCATGTTTTTAAGTGTGAACCTGTCCAGTTCTTTCTCATTTATCTTTTGTGTCCCATTCCAGTTTGACTCAAGGGTGAACATTCAGTCCAATGATGAATGTGACTATTCCTGTACGTATTTGTGAAGGCGTTATTAACCCATATTCTTCTTAATATTTCATAATAAATGCGGTATTCATAGGCTGTAGCAAGAGACTTGAAAATGAGATGACCAGTGACAGGGTGTTGTTGACAGAAGGCAGTTCAGTGCGAAGGAAGTCTGTTCACATACAGCACAGCCCTAAACTCATTGATTTAGAATCTGTGCTTGGCCACACTTATGCTAGGGGAATGAGAATGCTGAGGTGGTAGAACAGACTGTCTCACTTCAGAGTATGAATTGTGGATTCCAGATCTGAATGTTCTGCCTAAATAAAAATATGCTATACACAAACAAAAAAACAAAAAAACTAGCAGAGCAGTTTGCTTGTACTTTATAGGGCGTTTTTTGAGAGCCAGCATCCTGTAGTGGTTAGAGCAGGGGTCTCCTAGCTTTTGGGGCCTATGGGCATGTTTGGAATTCTGACACAGGGTGGTGGGCACAACCACAAAATGGCTGCTGGAGAAGGCAGGGTCTACCATCACATGTCAGGGGTAGATAATGCTCAAGGCCTCTGTCTGAGACTCTACAGAGCCACATCCCGTCAGAGAAGACAATACTGATCTTAATAGAACAAATGGTCTGATTGAGTGTAAGGCAGCTTCATGTATTCATGAGAAGGGTGTAGCCCTCTTTAGGACTGTACTATTACTTTCATAATAAGTGTGCACTGGATTACACGCTTAGTGTTTAACCCGACCTGTTGGGCAAAGGGATGAAGTTGGTTAGGAAACGTTCTCATGACCATAGAAGATACCACTTGTTAACATATGCTGTAATTTTTGAACATGAAACAATTATAGGAAGTAGGGTTGCCAGCCAGGAACATTTGAGAGGTGGAGACTGGGGGGGGGGGGAATGGCATCACATGACGCCAAACATTACTTTTGAGTATCCTTAAGGGACATAATAGCTATGCATGACATTCTTTCCCCCTTCATATTGTTCTTGCTGTCCCCCTGAGCGAGGGTGGAGGCCGGAGCAGTGGGAGTGAGCCTCATTTGATATAATAATGTTCACGGCACAGGCCGTGTATTTTCACTGCAGCGCCAGCTGTGCCCTTAGAGATATAGAGACGCTGGACCATTTAGATAACCTGTTGCAGAAATAAATTTGAAACTGTGTGCTACCTAAAGAATAAAGATAAAAATGGTTTAAGATTTGAAGCTCTGCAGGTGGGCAATTAATGAGGTGTTAATTGGCTGAGAACAGAGATAATCAGTGATGCTGCTGTACTCACAAGCACTACCTTTGAACAGAAAACTAAGGCCCAATGTATTTGTTGTTTTTGGCTGTCCTGTAGCATCCTTGACGTTGAGACAATGTTTTGCTATGCTAGGTCGCTAAACTTTTTTTTTTTGAAAATTTTATTGGTTTTTATAATATAAATTTTCCATGTTAACAAACAACAATATACGTAATATTAAAAACTAAATCATAGGTAATGTTGTTATAATTGTTTAAGTGCTAAATAAAAATAAAAAATAAAGGAAAATTTATTGACTTCCCCATCACCTCCGTCCGCCTCTTAATAAAGTATTCTATCCCATCGTGATATGGTCTGATCTTAATTATTCTTATATCTCAATTAGGTTTCAATCAGTTTATACTATCAATATACTTGATTACGTTTCTTTATGTTAACAATGTCTTCTAGATCAGATTAAAAGGTACTCTTCCATTTTCCCCAGTCCTAGTTCATATTCACAATATTTCATCCAAGCCTCCCATTCCCCCATAAATTGAACATTGTCTTTTTGATTTAAAATAGCTGTAAGTTTTGCCATTTCCACCAGTTCAAATATTTTCATAGTCCAGTCTTTTTTCCCAGGAGTGTCTGCCCCTTTCCATTTTGCTGCATAAAGCAGTCTTGCAGCTGTAGTCGTGTAAATCAAAAAAGTCCTTTGTTTTAACAAATCGTCAGGTATCATACTTAATAGCATCATTTCTGGTGTTTTGGGTATATTTTTTGTACTATTAGTCTTAATTAGTTATATATCATATCCCAAAAATCCTTAGCTTTGTCACAAGTCCACCACATATGATAAAAAGAACCAACTTCTTTATTACATTTCCAACATTTAGGGGATGTCACTTTGTAGATCTTTGCAATCTTCTTAGGCGTTAAATGCCATCTATACATCATTTTATAGATATTTTCTCGAATTGACTGCGCATTTATTCCTTTCAGGTCTTTCGCCCATAGTCTTTCCCATTTGTTTAGGGCAATATCATGTCCCACAGTTTGAGCCCAATTAATCATTGTTGGTTTGATTATTTCCTGCTCACAATAAATTGTTAAAAGAAGATTATACATTTTAGAAATCAGTTGAGTATTGTTATCTAATAGCATCCTGTGAAAAGGCGATTTTTCTTTAGAGAATCCATTCTTCATATCTTGTGTAAATACTGATTTAATTTGATGATATTGAAGCCACTGTAAATCGTCTTTAAGTAACTGAAAGTCTTTTAGTGAGCTTTTCTTTCCTTCCCAGTTAATTAACTCTTGGTAGGTGATAAATTTGTCCAATCTAAGTGGGCGTAATGTCAACATTTCTTGAGGTGATATCCACATCGGTGTTACTGGTTCAAGAATATGTTTATACCTCATCCATATATGAAATAAGGAGGACCTGATTATATGGTTACGAAATGTTGCTTGTATCTTAATTTTACCATACCATAAATAGCCATGCCATCCACTTATATTGTTAAATCCTTCAAGATCTAACAAACGTGAATTGGATAAGTTCATCCAGTCCTTTAGCCATACTAAAGCGGCCGCTTCAGCATAAAGTTGAAAGTTAGGTAGTGCTAAACCTCCTCTAACTTTAGAGTCCACCAGATGTTTATAAGCAATCCTCGGTTTTTTCCCTTGCCAGATGAAATTTAATACGTCTTTCCTCCAGGTATCAAAGTATTTAACATGTGATATTATAGGCAAATTTTGGAATAAGAAAAGCATCCTTGGTAAAATGTTCATTTGGACTGTTGATATACGTCCCAAAAGTGACAATTTTTTATTTGACCAAATGATCATATCAGTTTTTATTTTGTCCCATAGTTTAAGATAGTTATTGGTTATCAAGTCTTTATTCTTTGCAGAGATCCAGATTCCCAAATATTTGATCTTATTAGCCTTCTCCCAACCTGTATATGATATGAATTCCTGTTGTTCTGTTTCTGATAAATTCTTAAATATTGTCTTTGTTTTTTCTTGGTTAACTTTAAATCCCGATACATTTCCAAAATCGTCCAAAGTTTCCAACAATATCTTCATTGATTGTGTTGGGTTCTCCAAGATTAACAGAAGATCATCCGCGAATGCTCTCAATTTGAATTCATGTTTTTTAATTTTTAATCCGCGAATGTCCTCCATACTCCTTAACTTACAGCATAGTGATTCCAACACCAACAAAAATAATAATGGAGACAGAGGACATCCTTGTCTGGTTCCTTTCTTGATTGCGCAGTTGTCAGACATCGATTCATTCACCAGAATTTTTGCCTGTTGGGATGTATATATGGCCGATATACCTCTCAAGAAACGGTCTCCAAAATTTAATTTTTCCAATATCTTTTTCATAAAGTCCCAGGAGACCATATCAAAGGCTTTCTCTGCATCCAAAAATACAAAGGCCACCGTTTGTTGAATATTCTGATCATAATATTCCAATGAATCTAATAAAACTCTTATATTATCTTTAATTTGCCTTCCTGGAACAAAACCTGCTTGGTCTTCATGTATAAGGTCCTTAATAAAATGCTTTATCCTATTCGATAAGACCGAAGCATAAATCTTATAATCCACATTTAACAGCGAGATAGGTCTATAATTTGAAGTTTTTTCTGGATCTCTTCCTTCCTTAGGTATCAACGATATAAATGCATGTGACCAAGTCTCTGGGGATGCTCCCTAATCCAAAATTGTATTACAAAGTAATACAAAAAATTTCACTAAATTGTCACTAAATGTTTTATAAAATAGTGCAGTAATTCCATCTGGTCCTGGTGTCTTGTCCTTTTTTTGTTTCATTATTGCTTCTTGTATTTCCTCCTTTGTAATTGGTGCATCTATCCATTCTTGTTGGGGCTTTGAAAGGACATTCATCTGTATTGAATTTAAAAACTTGTCTATTTTCTTTTTTGAGATATTTTCTTTCTGATATAACTTAGTATAGAATGAAACAAATTCTTTTTGTATATCCGTAGTTGTATAAACTGTCCTTTAGCGGATTGAATTTTTGTTATAATCTTCTTTTGAAATGAATCTTTCAGTTGGGTCGCCAAAATTTTTCCAGGTTTATTAGCATGTTCAAAGTATTTTTGTTTAGCAGATTTTAAATTTTTGTTCATTTCCTCCATTATTATCAAATTTAGTTGGTGTTTAGATACAGAAATCTTTATTTGTATATCATTTTTCTCTTCTTCATGTAAAGCCATAACCAGTTTTTGCTCCAAATTTTGTAAATCCCAAAGTATATTATTGGTAAATTGTAGTTGAGTTTTCTTCCAGGCCGTGTGTTTCTGTATCATAAATCCTCTTAGAACAGCTTTAAATGCATCCCAAACTGTATTCAGCGAAGTTTCCCCATTAAGGTTAATTTCAAAAAAATCTTTAATTAAATCCTGTAGTTCTTTTTGAATCTTGTTATCCTTTAAAAGTTTATCATTTTATCGCCATCTAAATGCTTGTTTATTGTTCCATTCAAATGTAACTAGATTATGATCAGAAAAAGTTCTTGGTACAATTTGGATTTTACGTAGTTGCCTGAAAATAGATTTACTAGCCCATATCATGTCTATTCTGGAGTGTGAGTCGTGTCTCGCTGAATAAAAAGTATATTCTTTAGCCGTTGTATTCATTGTTCTCCAGATGTCTTGTATTTCCAATTCTGAAGCCATGGTGAAGAAGGTTTTAGATAAGCATCCTTCATTTTCATCTTTTGCTTTTGATTTTTTATCCAAGATTGGGAGAGTGACACCATTGAAATCGCCCATCAAAAGAATCTGATCATTTGCATACTGAGAAATCAGTTCATGTAGTTGTCCATAAAATTTAGCTTTTCCTTCGTTAGGTGCATATATTCCTACTACAATCGTCTTTTGCCCCAGTATTTTGGTCTTGATAATTACAATTCTCCCTTCATTGTCTTTGTACAGTAGTTCAGGACTAAGGCTAGGATGAGCATATATCACAACTCCCTTTGTTTTTGTTTTAGCCGATGCAACAAATGCTTGTCCAAGCATTTGCCTATCCAGGTATTTTTTGTGTTTTGTTGCTATATGAGTCTCTTGCAGACAAATTAGGGAGTATTTGTATTTCTGTAAATGTTTAAAAATTCTAGCCCGTTTGGTTTTTTCATTCAAACCATTCACATTCCAAGAAATTACTTTTGTCATGATGTAGTAGTTATTGAAGCAAAATATTCAGTCTATAACACAGTGCCTCCTTCTGCTCCCTGTGGTTCTTCTTCTTCTTCTTCCTCTTCCTTTTGTTCCAGGGTTAGTCCTTTAAGCTCTGTCTTGTATTTCCTCAGAAATTTTCCCACATCCGATGGAGATAAGATTGTCATTTTCATTTCTTTGTAGGTAAAAGCCAAGCCTTGTGGCATAATCCAACGATATTTGATACCATTAGCTTTCAAGACAGACACAAATTCTTTGTAATTATTCCTCTGTGAGAGTAAATGTCTTGGTATGTCCTTTAATAATATTAGAGGAATATCTCCTGCTGAAACCGGACTATCATAATGGATCTTCATGATCCTATCCTTGATCCTAGTGTCATAAAAAACAATCATGAGATCTCTTGGTTTAGATCTTTTCATTCTAGCAGGTAATGGTATTCTGTAAACTCTGTTGATGGCTTGGTTCAATTCTTGTTCTTCTATTTGAAATAAATAAGCCAGATTTGGGACTACAGTTTCTTTGTTGTCTCCCATCATATCTGGAAAATTGCGCAGACGAAGGTTGGTTTCTCTAACTCTCATCTCCATCATTGCTATCTGATCTTTAACAGCTGTCTGATTAGTTTGTATTGTTTCAATCTGCTTCTCTTGGCTTGCTAATTTTTTCTTTGTATCCTTGTGTTCTTCCATCACTTTCTTAACTGATGAATCCATTGCTTGCATATCCGTCTTCATAGTATTCATTTGGGTCTTTACAACTTTAAGGTCTTCTGTAACCACATCTAGCTTTTGGTTAATAGCTTGAGATGCTTGGCCAAGATTTGTCATCATAGCAGTCAGCTGTGTCATTTGTGTAGACATCTGTTCAAACTGCTTAGTTGTTGCCTCTGTTTGCTTGGCTAACATGTCTTGCAACTTCTTTTCCATGGTTAAGGTTTGTGTCGCTTCTTTCAGTTTTGTATAGGCAGGGCTATGTAATGAGCCAGAATGGGGTCGGGATGCAGACATTTACATTGAAGTAAGGCTGGTAAAATACATGTCCTCAATAAGGACCCTCTGATTAGTTGTTGATAGAAAATGTTTCAATGATCAGCTTAATAATTTTTTTTGCTTTGAAAAGACCCCTATTTCACTTTAAAACAGCTTTTTAAAGTTTTGAAATACCAGTGAGTTTTGCCGGCCGCTCTAGGTTGGATCAATCAGGAAGTATTCCGGAAGTTGATTTCACCGTGGACCTTCTACCGCCTCTTCTCGATGGTTGTTCCCTTCAGGAACTATTTCTATGTTGCTCGAGTGCGACGTGTATCCGGTCCTACGAGTTGCTTCCTGTTGTTGTAAGCCAGATGATAGAGAGGGTGGTATAGAGGGTCTTCCGGATTAAGGAGTTCCTTGTTGCAAACGTGGCTGGAGGACTCCTTTTTTCCTTTTCTTCTTCCACCGGAAGAGAGAAGTTCACCCTCCCCTTCCCTCAAAAGTATTTCTCATTGGTGGAGATTTTAGTCCATCTTATAGGCGTCTTTCTAGCTCTTTGTTTTAGTTTAAGCTGATCAACTTGATAAGGCTCCTGCCTCTAATCCTGATGGATTTTATAGGTCAAACTTATCCAGTTCAATTAAGGGAGGGACAAGGATTCTGGAAATGTCTTCATCTACCCCCCGGTTATTCAGTAACATCAATAAAAGACGAAGGGTTCTTGCGTACTCACTTAAGCGTCTAGAGGTGAGGTTCTTATCTTAAAGTAGTCTTTGTGGTGGTTATAAGGTGGTGGAGGGTAGAGCCTTGTGCCGAAGTTGCGTTTTGGCGATTTCTTCCCTTGGTGCCCTCGCAGGACCGGCGTCCAAAACTCCGAGGGACTTAAAGAAGCTCCCTCAGAGTATTTGGGAGGTCAAACTGCTTTTACGGGCTGCAGGGAGTTCCTGCTATCCGACCCACTTGCGAGGGTTGGGGTGCATATAGCATCCCAGGATAACGCAAACTTGGATTTCCCCCAGGACAGCCTGGGGAAACGTGGCACTCACCCCAGCGGCACCACCGGAAGCCCTAGGTCGCTAAACTTGATCACAGCCACACAGATCATGTCTTCTGTCTAGACCCAGGCCTTTTCTGTTTCTCTGAATGACCAGACTCCAGTCTGCCAAGTTTCTGTCTTTCTATACAGGCAGCAATTGATTGTGTTACTGGCTGGCAGGAGTTCTTGGATGCCATGCCATTGCTCATTAATTCTGTAATGCAGATAACGGAAGCAGTCTTCTCTGCCGAAGGCCACTCCCTCCTTTCCTCTGAGAGCGATGCAGTTCTTGCAGCAGTGTTGCTTGCTGAATCTCCTTGACCTTGAATTTGGAGACAGGCAGAGTGTATTACAGTTGCAACATCCAAACTAAAGCATCTCATAACCTAAGGGATTGAACTAAGAGGTCACCCTCCTTTCAGCAATTAATTTTTGTAGCAATAATGCTCCAAACCAGGGCTCCCAAGCCCCCAGTTGGGGTGGGGGGGGAACCCTAGAGTTTACCACAAAATGTCTGGTGATTCCTAGGGCTACTACCATTGCTTCTGGGTTTTCATCAGAAGTGGCATCATTGTGCACTTGACGCTGGCCCCCAAGTTCATGCCCCAAACTTCCAAACATGCTCTAGTGCACAAGATGTCATATATATGTCCATCATGTCATTGCAAAAGTATGGGAAGTTAATGTACATAAGAAGAGCTCTGATGGGTCAAACAGAAAGTCTATTTGAGCCAGCAAACACCTTTCACACAGTGACCAACCAGGTGTTTCTTGGAAGCCCACACAAAGACAACAGCCTTCACCCACTCTCCTTCCCACAACTGCTATTCATTCCTAACATCCTAAGTACCTGTTCTCAAAACATGTGTCCTCCCTGCTACATCTTCCTGGTGATGTTTGGCAAAAAAAAACATATGACATAACATCATGATGTTCAGCATTCCCTGAGTACTATTGTGTGTTGGCTGCCAATTGCAGAGATGTAGATGCTCTGACGCCCATGTCATTTCCACTGACAAATGTGTGTAGGAGAGTTTGGTCTATGGATCCATGGCAGCCATTTGACACTCTGTAATGTGTAGATAGTCCCTGAGTGGCATCTTCGAAAAAGGCTCTGGAGTAACTCCCTTATTTTCTTATGGTTTCCAGATGCTGCCATTATGTTAAACTCTGTAAAATAAGAAAAACCTGTTCAGATCCACTCCATTGTAGTGCATGGGAGCTGGAGAGGGAGTGAAACATCCTGGAAAAAAGTGGCATCTGAGCAGATTATAGAATTATCCTGCTAAATGCTGGTGCAATTGAGAATGGTTCATGGTCCTGCACAGCTAACTTTGAATACTGGGAGGTGAAGCTACCACCTTCTAGACTAAATTCAGAAACACAGCCAACTTAGCTGGAATCAGTGAAGAGTTACATTTCTAACAACAGCATGGGGAAAATGTCACAGATGTGGCCATGTTTCTCATAGTTTGCGATCCTTTACCCACCCTACAGTGTCGCCAATAAGTCAGCTGTGACTTGACAGCACTTTCCACCACCACCACCCATTGACTGGGAGTAAGTCCCAATGAATATAGGGGGCTAACTTCTGAGTAAAGATGCATAAGATTGGGAGGCAATTGCCAGTTTATAGCTGCGCTTGGTGATGCTTTTGATTTTAATTGTCGTCTATTTCATTTTTTTTCTGAAGTGCCGTCTCATTTCCTGCTAGACATTTTTTTAGGCTATTGACTTATATGGTTGTGTGAAATATACCATAAAATCTAAAGTAGCATTGTAAATGGAGGGAGGGAAAACAGGTGTCTACAGCTTAAATGGAGAAAATAACACAGTCAGAAAACCTAGCAGTCAGGGAAGCTTAAATAATACTATCTAACCTGTAATTATATTGTCTCTTATCTTGTCCTAACAGGCTTCACTTTCCATTACAGTGCATGGAGAATTTACTCACTTAACACCAGTTTTGGCTGTTTAGATGCTCATAAATAACATATCTAGGTTTTCAAAAATGGTTTCTTCAAAACAGTGCTTGTATTTATTTTCACCTAGATATCTAGAAGTAACAAAACTGAAGGGCACATGCTTTTCTGTTTAAAGCCCATATGCTGTCTCTGTATCTTTGACATCCAAGCATGAACATAGACATCAGTCCTACAATATAAAGGAGTGTGGCGACAGCAAGAGACAAAAGAACAGTCCATATTCCTTGTCAAATAATTTGTTCTCTCTCTCCTCCTCCTCCTGAAAACAGCTGGAGCTGCTGTTTTCAGGAAGAGTATCTGAAGAACTATATCAAATAGAGGTAATACCGGTTTGTTCTGGGGCTAATGGGGAACTTAGGTGTCTCTGGGTCTGGGTGGCATATGTTTGAGAGAAACCCAAATCTGAAATTGTTGATCTTCTAACCAGTATGTATAACTTGTTGCTAAAACTGACATCAAGAATCAAGGTAAGCTAGAAATCATAAAATGAGAAATGAAATGTTTAAATATTGCAGTCCTGGGAGTGAGTGAACTAAAGTGTACTAACAACTTCGGACTTTCCTTTTGCATCCATTCATGTTGGTAATCAAGGTAAGGTGAACTAAAGTGAATTGGATTAGGATATTTTCAGTCAAAAATTACTAAGTGTTTTACTCGGTGAATGAGAAACAGAAGAAATTGAGTTGCTTTAATAGAGAGGCAAGAAGTAGCACAGGCCATCAGGAGCTATAATGAAAAACTTGATCAAATAATCTCAATCAGATTTCATGGAAAACCGATAACTATTACCATCATTCAAGTTTACGCCCCAACTATAGATGCTGATGAGAAAGAAATCGAAAGCTTCTGTGCAAGTGTCCACGAAGAAATTGATCACACACCAAACACACCTAAAGTAGGGAATGAAGCAGAATGGAAGATTTGAGCTAGGAGTATGAAATGAAGCAGAAGAGCAATTCATAGAATTTTGTGAAGACAACACTTTTTTCACTGCAAACACATGTTTCAGGTAACCAAACAGATGATTGTATATGTGGAAATCACTGGACGACCAATAGAGAAATCAAATAGATTACATAATCAGAATCAGAAGATGGAGAAGCTATATTCTCTTTGCTAAAACAAGACCAGGAGCTGATTGTGGTACAGACCTTGAATCGTTAATATCGAAAATTAGAATAAAGCTGAAGAAAAACACCAAAGCATTCATAGTACTAAAGTACAATCTAAGCAACATTCCTGAAGAGTTTAAAGACCATGAAATGAACAGGTTTACATCAAGTGAATGTGAACCAGAAGAACTATGGGTTGAAATCAGAGATATTATCAAGGAGGAATGTGCCAAGACTATTTCTGTAGCCAAAAGAAATGAAAAGCCTCAATGGATGAACGATGAAACTCTTAAAACTGCTAAAGACAGATGAGAAGCAAAAGGCAACTCGCAGATAGAGACAAAGAGAACTATTATAACCAGTGAAATAGAAGAGAATAGAGCTATTCCAAGCCATAGAAATGGAGTCCATCAAAATCTTAACAAGAATATGCCAACAAATATGGAAAACAAAACAATGTCCCACAGACTGGGAGTGATCAATTTACATTCCAATACCAAAAAAGGAGATGTCATAGACTGCAGCAACTATTGGACCATCACATTAATTTCCCATGTGAGTAAAATGATGCTCAAAATCTTACAACAAAAACTGTTACCTTGTATGGAACAAGAAATGCCAAATGTTTAAAATGGACTCAGAAAAGGAAGATGCGCTAGAGATCATATTGCAAATTTACATTGGTTACTGGAGCATATGAAAGAATTTAAGAACAAAAATCAGCATGTGTTTCATAGATTACAGCAAAGCTTTTGACTGTGTGGATCATGAAAAGCTATAGCTGGTTTTAAATGAAATGAGTGTGCCACAGCATTTGATTGTTTTGATGCACAACCTGTACTCTGGATGAGAGGCTACAGTTAGAACAGAATGTAGAGAAATAGAATGGCTTCCAATTGGCAAAGCTGTTAAACAAGGATGTATTTTATCTCCCTTTCTCTTCAATCTCTGTGCAGAACATATCATAAGGATAGATGTATTAGATTTAGATGAAGGTGGAATGAAAATCAGTGCGAGGAACACCAACAATTTGAAGTATGCAGATAACACCACATTACTGGCAGAAAACAGTGAAGACTTGCAGAAGAAGAAAAAGAGTTTTTATATACTGACTTTCTCTACCTTTTAAGGAGAATCCAACTGGCTTACAATCACCTTCCTTTCCTCTTCCCACAACAGACACTTTTGAGGTAGGTGGGGCTGAGAGAGTTTGGCGCAATCTGTGACCAGCCCAAGGTCACACAGCTGGCTTCATGTTTAAGAGTGGGGAAACCAACCTGGTTCACCAGATTAGAGTCCGCTGCCCATGTGGAGGAGTGGGGAATCAAACCCAGTTCTCCAGATTAGAGTCCACCGCTCTTAACCACTACATCGCGCTGGAGTGTGTTGGAGGAGAGTTTTACTGATACCGTAGACTGCCAAAAAGACAAACAAGTGGGTTCTACTTCAAATCAAGCCAGAACTCTTCCTAGAAGTTAACATTTATATATAAATGCATATAATTCACCATTAAGTCAAAAGCGACTTGACGGCACTTAACACACACACACAGTACATGGCTTTAAAAAGGAAAGCATGAGCCCTGGGGAATCATTTAGAAAGGACCACTTCTGAAATCTGGGAAGGATTATTTATGAGCGTCTAAATGGTCAACACCAGTGTTAAATGGCTAAATTCAGCATAGCATCGTTTACTGAAGTCTGTCTATAATAATGTAATTAGCAATCCTATGGCCGTCGTCCCCCACAGGGCTGTCTTAACAGCATTATGGGCCTCTGGGCAAACCAGTGTGCTGGGGCCCCTACAACAACCACTTACAGGAATAAAAAGTAAATGGTTGATAATATTAAACATACACAGATTAGCATAGGGCCCCTATGCTTGTGGGGCCCCCAGACAAGTGCCCATCGGGCCCATGCGTTAAGATGGCCCTGGTCCCCCCCTTCCCATCAACACCAAAGGGAATCCAAGGGTTCTGGACTGCAAACAATCTCTAGCTTCAGTTTTCTTCCCATGTCATTAGGATTGCAGCTCTTCTTCCTGGCAGAAGCTCTGTGCCTTTAATAGCTACATGTCAGGCAAATATTCAACAGATGTGGCACTTCTCAGCTTAGAAATGCAGTGATGTAAACAGTTGTCACTAGTACATTTCTGGCTGTCATACAGTTGTTAAATGCCCAGGAGTTTCCTCAGAGGAGAAAAAAGTAGCACCTATACTCACTCAAATGGTGTTTCTGAATTTGCTACTCTGATTGTGACTCATAGAACATTGATCTACCCTTTCTGTCAACGCACACTATGATGAGTGGTCCAATTCATTCTGCCAAAGCCTGCATTTTTCAGAAGTTGAATGTGATTCATACAAACAGTATCTCAATACAGACAAGAATTGGCCTCACTATTTCAGCTTATAGTACTGCATGTTTCTCTTACTGCCAAAATCATCTCACCCTTCCCACTAAGTATTTAGAGGTTCAGATGGGATGTGTAGTATTACATATGTATCCAATGCTCATATATGTGTGTACAAAATTATTACACTATTTATGGCTCAAATGCCACATAATAAGGAGCCATTTATTCAACAGGAAGTTCATCAGTCATTTACTTACAGCCCATTCCTGAGAATTGGGCCAAAAGACTTCTGGAGGCGGAGTGACCTTGCCGCCAGCGTAAGTGCATGTAATTGTGCGATTACACACACTTATGCTGGTGGCGAGGCCAGTCCAGCTGGAGGCCGAGCGCCATGGGACCATGCCTTGCCCCTCCACCGGCACAGCCTCTCCGTGGTGCAGGCCACGGCATGGAGAGGCCACGCCGGTGCAGGGGGGCATTCCGGGGGCATTCCGGGGGGAGAAGCTGTCAGTTAGGCAGCTCCCTATCCTGTTTCAGCCCTGGCCGCTGCCAGAGAGAATGGCATTGCTGCACCTGCTTTTGAGCGAAGCCCCCTGAAGGCACGCTGGGGGGGGGAACAGATCTGCGGGAAGGCGAGCGGTGGGTTGTCAAGCCCCTCTGCGCTGTCTGCGCAGGCAGCGCAGAGGAGTTTAAAGACCCCATCCTCTTCCCGGGAGTCCTGGGAAGGCGGGCGGTGGGTTGTCAAGCCCCTCTGTGCTGTCTGCGCAGGCAGCGCAGAGGGGTTTAAAGACCCCCCTCTTCCCGGGAGTCCCGGGAAGAGGAGTGGGGGGTTCGGACTTCGGCACGGCCCGAATTTAAAAGGGCCAAATTTTGCCGAAGCCGAACTTTCCCGAATTTTTTTTTCAACAGCCCTAGCATCTACCTCTATCAGAACTTGGATGAGAGGCCACCCGGGAATATTAGAGTTGCTCTGTAGAGGTAGGCTCTGGCAAACTACCTCTGCTTCTCACTTGTCTTTGAAAGCCCCTTGCTGAGATCACCAAAAGTCAGTTGCGACTTGTCAGCACGTACATACATATGTAGAACACTTGGTCATGGAGCCAATTAGAGGGAATTTGATCCTGAGTGGTACCTGGGATCTGGGGTGGAAGAAAAAAGTGGCTGAACCACTACGGAACAGTGACCGTGAGCCTCAACATACACATGAGCACTTAAATACACAGTTAAGTTCAAAAGAACTTTAGTCAGCTTCCATCATGGCCCAGCTTGGGCTTAGTGCCAGCGAAGACTCGGAGGAGGCCACAGCCGACTCCAGACATCCAGCCAGGAGACCAAATGCAGGCACCCCCAGAGACACAGAACCCAGTTGGCTCAGAGGCACCCCTGACCTCAAGGCAGTGGATCAGACTCAGGACCCCAGTTCCCCATGATCCCTGACATCCCTGGAAGCACACAGGAAGCAGCTGAGAGCTGACCTGCAAGCTCGAAGACGCACCGCACGTTTGGCTGCGCGTCAACAACTACAGGTGGAGAGTGATTGAGTATTTGCAGGACCAAGCCAGAGACGCAGCCGGCACATTTCCAGGGAGTTGAAAAAAAGCCTCTGGGGAAAGAGTGCTGGGCATGGACCCAACAATTTCGCTTCATGCTGACTTCACCGCCACCTGACCTGAGAACTCCTGGAATCCTGTCCTTGGACCATGACTGACCTTGCAAATCTTTCTGGCCCCCTTTTGACTCTGGCATTCCTAACCACGCTTATTCTAAACCCCTTGATGGCTCAGTTTGACTTGGAAAGAAATGCTGAAACCTGACACCGGCTGCCAGCAGTCAGTCAGAACAACTTCCTAACCCCTTCCAGCCTGGGAACACCTCTTGGGACTCTGGTGGGTCTGGACCTTTTAAGGTGGTGCAGGCTTGCTTTCCCCATGGGGGGAAAAAGCCCCTTTTTCCGATTTTTATATCCACAGTGGCCGGGAAGCCTCTGAGAAGGCCTCTCAATTGCGCCCTCCAGCCGCCGCACCTGCCTACCCCCAGGAATGGGTTGTGTATATGCAAATTTAACAATATATGTTTGGAGTCTAGAGTAAAAGATGGCTACCCTTAACAACATAGTAGGCAGGCACTTCCATTTACTGTGTTGCGCTGGTACACTCTAAATTCTTCCCATGAGGCAAAATTTCTAGTGACAAATTCTAGTGCCTCACCAGAGCAAGTGTCACATGATATCAAATCATTACTCCATTTTCTCCTATTGTATTCCTGTTAGTGGATGACAACTTGTCATCGCAAAACTCCACCTTTCGGTTCCTTTCGTGCAGTTCAGCTGGGAACTGCCGAAACATTTCCTCTTTTATTTGGCTTTCTTGCCATTTAAAAACTACAACTCTGGAGAGTATGCGATTTGCTTAGAGGATCCATGTTTTAACTTTTTTTCTTCCTGTCGCACTTTTTGGCTTTAAAAATGTGATGTTTATTGCCAAACGTTATATCAAGGACAGTAAAAACCTTTCAGCTTTAAAACTAATTGCCCCAAAATCAAAGGCATGAAAAAGCTGTCTCCCATAAATGTGTTGTGGGTCATGTAAATCATGCTCAGAGTTGGAATTAGATACACCATCTTGCACAACATATAAATTTGCAGCTGCAGACATTTATTCTCACTCCAGAAAGGAAAGCAAAAGTCTCCCCTTCTCACTGCACTTTCTCCATTCTATGCAACACTATACCCCCCATTCAATCTCTCGACTTCCATAATAAATACTGAAAACATCTGTCAAGTCAATGTCTCTGGGAGACAGATTGCAATAGAGAACAGCCACCATGTTTGGGGGATGAAAAATATTGGTCAGAAATAGCTTAATAGCAGACACGATGGAGCTAATTCTGTACCTCCTGCTTTACTATTGGTAGCAAATTGGCAGCTGGCAGCCCTAGAAAATTATTGCTTAATACTATTCCTCTCAATCCTGAAGCAAGGACTATATTTTATAAAACAGATTTTTTCACTGCCATATTTCAAGCTGTGAAAATATGAATGGCCGCTATTTCAGGTCTATATCTTGGTGAAAATGCTCTTTCTCCTCCGCTCCTCTCTCTCTGCTCCCTTTTCCCAAAATCAATTTCCAACTTCAATTAGTAATTGATGTTTATACTATGCAGGAAACTGATGGTATTTAAACAAATACTGCGGTTTGGATCGGGCCAGAAAGTGGAGTGACATATGAATGAGCGTGATCACATTAATTAGTGCTGATACAAATGGTGGTCACCCCAGGCGGAGCCCTGAGACGTAGACTCCAGGTTTATAGATAGTAGTCGGTATGTGATTCCACCATGTTCTACTATTTGTAATGCAAATTTCTCTATGCAGATGCCACAACTGTTAGAAGAAAATGGTTCCTATCGGTTACGAATACACCTGAATTACTTGGTTTGTTTACACACATTAAATGGTCAGGAGGCACACCTTTCATTATCTAGCAAACGAATATTTAGATATAATTCTAATATGCATTAGTGACAACCCGTTGGGAAACAAATTCACATGGAACTGTGAGATGCCTCCCATCACAGTAATTTAGAAATATGTGAACAATTTACACACTTCTCATGTTTAACTGTTCCTTTAATTGGTCAAGAGACAAACAAAAAAGTGAAGGCATGTTACACAGTAGCAATCTGCCCAAAGAGAGCCATTTTGTAAATTGGGGGGTTTCCATGAAAGTGGGACAAGGCCAAATGATTGGCTTCTTTTCTTCGTCTCAGCGCCGCCATTAGCATTTACTAGATAACTTTTCAGATTAGGGACACCTCCACATTGTATGAGGCCAACATAATTGCTGTGGGTACCCCAGTCTCTCTTGTACCAAATATGTAAAATGTGTACAGAGCTTATCCTAGACCAAATGGTGCCCTAGGTGAGGAGAATCTTGCCCCCACTCTGTTTGTTCAACTTTAGAATACCTTATTTTTATTGCAATTCACAGCTTTGATGCATGATTTTGCATGCATGATTTATCCTTGTCATATACATTTTCATGATAGCATCTTCAAATATGTATTTATTTGTGTTCTATATAGGCAAATAAAACAAATTTGTTTCATTTAAATTTATAGAAGGTTTAAAATTTTTAAGAATAACTGAAGTGTACAAACATTAAGAAACTAAACTATGCATCGACAGCGACTAGGCTAGTAATAAATAGTGTTACGGTGACACTCTTCGAACAGTAAACCTAGTTCTTTGGCTTGTGCTATTTGTTTCAGCTGTTTAGCAGACAGCTGAGTAGATAGCCCACAACAGTTGCCCAAAGCCCAAAGTCACCCAGCACCCCATGTTGTAGGTTGGTTAGCCTAAGGGCCAAACTAGACATGATGGCGTCCTTCCTTGTGTCCATCATGTGGGCACCACTGCCATTTTACAGTGATTGAAAAATGCCATGAGGCCCTGATTTGGATCAGGTCTGCAGTGTGGCAGGATGATGCACTCTTGTTTTCCCCCTGTGCCTTTTCAAGAGCCAAAATAGCTAGCAGGTATGCATCTGTGTGGCCTTCAGCTCGTGAAAAGGTTCATGGGAGGGGACAAGAGCACCTCAGCCTGCAGCCCTGTGGGTCTGATCGGGATTGGGCCCTTGTGGCATTTTTAGATCACTTTAAAATGGTGTTATAATCCCTGTGGGGGACACTAGAGTCAAAAGTATTATACAAAAACACTGTTATCTTTTATCAGGTATCTGAAAGTGCAGCTCTCCTCCTCTCCTTACTTTCAAACGAT
The DNA here is from genome assembly GCF_029931775.1 of Euleptes europaea. NCBI lineage: Eukaryota > Metazoa > Chordata > Lepidosauria > Squamata > Sphaerodactylidae > Euleptes > Euleptes europaea. The sequence continues at coordinate 58,967,331 of NC_079316.1, read as the reverse complement.
TCAGAAACCTTCAGGATATGTGTGTCAGTAATACACTAAAAGACCTCACTACTAGGAAGATGACATATGGTTTTTGACTATCACCCTTGTATGTGTGGCCATATAGGTTTGTTTTTAATATCTGCATGAGCGCTTTATAATAAATATATTTCATAGTATAACTGAGCTCTTTTCCACCCAACCTTTGGGTACCCGGACATGAGGACACCATCATGAAGAGTTTAGCCCTAAATCTGGCCTTGAGTCTAGCTGACATTGTGTTCAAAAGCAGCATACTTCTGAATACCAGTTGTTGGGAAGCGGAAACAGTTAAGTGGCCTTGGCTTCTGAGCCCCTTCTGTGGTTCTTCCAGGGCATTTGCTTGGTCACTGTGGGAAATGGGATGCTATACTAGACGGACCATGAACCACTGGTCTGATCCAGCAGGGTTCTTCTTAGGTTCTAATTTTCACTTCTGTAAACACATTTATATATGTCAGAGATCCATAGTCGCATATAACTTTTTATAACTGACTATATAACTGTTTAAAGCAGTGATCGTCAGCAGCTAGTGGAGAACCACTTTTGCAATTACCATCAACCAAAAAGTCACATTTACTTTTATCCTTGGCATGAGGCCTGAACCTCAGAAAGACCCACCGCTTGCCTGTTCCTTTGGTAGTGATGGTTCCAAGGAGGGAACCAGCTACTAACCACAAACTCCACCAGGCAAAGGCCTTGTCCACTTTCCTGAAGCATGGGCAGATGCCACATTGGGGAACGTTGCCACAGGTGGCATGTCAAAGCCACTGTGTGAATATTACTGGTTTAAAGATTCTGGGACACAGTTGCCAGCATGAGGCTGGCAACCAGTGGGCGACTCACTGGTGGGAGACCCCTCCTTACCGGTGATGTACCAACATTGCCAGTGGTGGAATGACATAACTTCTGGCATGATAGGAACTAAGGTCATCATGTTGCAGCTGCCAATGATAGCCTTCCAGACATCCCTTCCACTGAAGCAGGAGACCTGGCATTCCTATTCTGATATATCATTCATACTTTTCATGTTTGCTACAGGGACTCTCATATTTCCACAATAGTAGCGTCTGTCATGTACAGTATGGAGCCTTGGTAAGAAAAGCAACAACAAAGAATTGTGTCTTTCTTTGAACAATGGCCTTTATGTTGAAGGCTGAAAAATTCATGCCTCCATCAGTTAATTAAAAAAAGAAAAGAAAATCCACTCTTAATTAAGGGAGGCATGTTCTGTTCCCGTATACTCCAGTGACACTGCAAAATCTCCTGCAGACAATCTGGTACTACTGTGATTGAAAGATGGGAACTGTATAGGGTTGCCAACTTCCAGGTAATAGCTGGAGATCTATTACAACTGTTACAACTGATCTCCAGCCGATAGAGATCAGTTCACCTGGAGAAAATGGCCTCTTTGGCAATTGGACTCTATGGCATTGAAGTCCCTCCCCTCCCCAAACCCTCCCCTCCTCAGGCTCCACCACAAAAACCTCCCACCAGTGGTGAAGAGGGACCTGGCAACCCTAGAACTGTGGGAGGCTGTGTGGATGTGTAATCTGTGTGTCTGGGCAATGAAACTTTTTGGAAGAGTATATGGAGGCATCATAGCCCCTTGGGGTTCTCATCTGTAGAGGTCACTGGCAGATTGGTTGGCTTGGTGTTTTTTGAGGTGATCCAGGGAGAGGCTTTTGTCCCCCTCAGGGTCCTAGAACTAATTTGTAGAATTGATTAGGTCTATATCCTAGCTAGGATGTACCAGTGTTATGCTTGGTTATAGGAATAGAGAACAAGAAATTCCCATTCAGGAATGTCAGGAATGCATTGTCATCTGGCTGAGAAGAACACAGTTTCTAGGATCAAAAGATGTGGGTTATATTCACAGAATGTAAAGTAATGTACAGAATTGTGTGTGTGTGTGTGTGTGTATAGAAATCAGTTCCCTCAGTGGCTTCCTAAGATTCTTGGCCTATGGGTTCCATTTAGCTTTATTTTCTGCATTGTCATATACGTTTTTCCGCTCTCAAAAGGTCAATGTCCTAATTTCAGATATGTTGGTTTTGTGATGAACGGGTAACCTTAATCAGAAACCAAACCTACAGTACCCCTTCTAAAAAGGGTTCTTGATATGTGAAATGAGCCTCGTAAAACTGATTTAAATTTACTACTGTATTGGAAGAAATCTGATATCTTTCTCTGCTTTATTTTTTTAAGCTGTGAATCATCCTCCACCCCCCTTCTGCTCATATTAGCTTTTCCCGCCAGCTCTCGCGCTGCAGAAATGTCTTGTGGTCCCTGCTGGAACAAAGTCAGCTGTAAATAAAAAACGAAAATTGGCACAATGTCGTATAAGCAAGATTTCCAAATTACCATGGCATCCACTTGGGTTTGCGTTCTCCTCCTGCTGACAGCACAAGTGGGCAGAGGCCAGGGATGTAGTGAGAGTGTGTGCTGAACTGCCATCATCTTGCAGGGCTTAATATATAGAATCAATAAAGGCTGCAGACACTGGTCTCTGGGAATTGATGTGATTCTGGGTTACCCATGTGCAGCTGAGATTTCAAATTTTAGAAGTAAGTAGAAACATAATCTTACACCCATGGCGAGTTTCTGAACCTCAAACAGATGTGGACGTTTGCTGCCATAAGTCCCAAACCTAGCACCTAGCAAGACTGTATAAGGGTGATGAGCAGGGAGTATTCATAAATATTGCCAATAGCTCCATCAGAACTTTTTAAAGGGGGTATAAATTTTAAGAGAGAATGCAATCTATGATCTGACAGATTCTGGAAGCTACCTTTTTTAGTCCATAGAACCTACAACTTACTGCAGTTGGCTTAATATAATACCTGGTAATTTTCTAGAGCCTGAGAAAAAAGCCTCCTAAGGACCAAACTACATGTTACGTTTTTTGACAAGTTGGGTCACATAGCTGCTGCAGGGGAAAGCATTTTTAAAGTCCTCAGGAGCCTGATGGGAAATGGCATTGGGGGAGGGGGAGGGCAGGAGCTCCAAAGATGTGCAAATTACTCCCTCCTGGTTGTTTCAGCTTGGAAAAATGGTGTGTGGTGAGCTTCTCCTCCTCACGCACTGTCATTTTGAACCCAATAGGGTGCCTGGACATTTTAAAAAATGCATTCCCTTTGGCTGCTATGTGACTGCAGGTAAAACAAGTTGGGTTCATAGAACCTGGACCCAACTCAACAAAAAACATAATTTGTAGTTTTGCTGTAAGAGTGAGCTGAAAGGATGGCTGAATCCAGCTGATTTCACCAGAGGTGCTCGAATACCCTGTGGATTTGACTGACATTTTGTTCACTGCTCTCAAACACTTGATTTTTCATTGATCATCTAGCTGTTCATGAATACTCTGAGCCTGTTTGTCGAGTTACTTCTTTGTGTATTCAAACAGTGAAGTGCAATACAGTGCAACTGGCAGTGTTTCAGGCACATCAGTGCCTGATGAGAGTTCTAGTTTCCTCCCTCCCCCACGTCTCTGTCTCCCTTCATGCTGCTCGGCAGCCAATTAGGGCTGTTGATTCGGTTCGGCCCAAACTGAAAATCAGCCGAATTTCCCCTGATTCGGTGGTTTTTAGTTCGGGAGGAACCGAACTCAAAACTGGCGGGCAACCGGGGGGGGGGGGCGAATTCAGCGAGTTTGGGAGTTTGCGAATAAATTCGGCAAATTCGGGGCCGTCAGTAAGCAGCATAACCGTCAGTAAGCAGCATTCTCCTCCCCCGGCCAATCGGTGGCCAAGCTGGGTCTTCTTCTGGCCAATCAGTCAGGATTGAGTATTGGAGGAATCAGCTGATGTGCGGCCCGGCCAGGGAGAGAGAGAGAGAGAGAGCGAAATCCTCGTGTTTGTGTGTGGGGGGGTGCTTGTGCACATTTGCTCCTTTCTGTGGCTGCAGGGGGTGTATTTTTTGGGGTACAGACACAAAACTTTCACTGGAGCTTCAGATGAAGCTTCTTAAGATACCCCCCAAGTTTTGTAAACATTGGGTCAGGGGGTCTCGAGATATGGGCTCTCCCCCTTTTCCCTCCCCCCTTTTCCATTTATGTGGCTGCAGGGGGTGCTTTTTTGGGGATATAGCCCCCAAACCTTTAGCATAGCTTCAGTCAATTATTCTTAAGATACTACCCAAGTTTTGTAAAGTTGGGTTCAGTGGGGGCAGAAATACCCCTTCCCCCCTTTTCTCTTTCCATGGCTGCAGGGGGCGCATTTTTTGGGGTGCAGATCCCAAACTTTGAGCGGAGTTTCAGACCAGTGTTCTTAAGATACCCCCCAAGTTTTGTGAACATTGGGTCAGGGGGTCCCGAGATATGGCCTTTCCCCTTTCCCCTTTCCCCTTTCCCCTTTTCCCTATGGGGATGAATGGATCAGCCGATCCTGTGCATCTCCAGAGTAAAACGTCCCGTGCCTAATTGGAATCATCTTGGATTACAAGTCCTCTTCAGCCCCTATTGATGGAACAGAAGACAGCCACAGTAAGACCCCTTTGGGGGCTTTAATCTATAATTTTTCTCCTGTGTATGTGTGTGTGTGTGTGGGAAAGCAGAGTCTGTGTGTGTGTGGGGAGGGAGCAGTTTCTGTGGGTGGGGGGGGAAGCCAAAGGGGGCTTTCGTCGGTTCTGCCTGGGGTGTGTGTTCCCCCTCGAGTCTCTCGCTCCCTGGTTTGAGGGGGGAGGTTTCAGTTGTGTGTTGCAAAGGTGTTGTTTTACAAGGTTGTGTTGTTTTGCAGTTGTTTTGCAAATTTCTCAGCTGTTGTCGGGGCTGGGAGCTTTGTGCGTGGGCGGCAAGCTCTGCTGAGAGATGCACATTAAGGGTGGGGGGGACCCCTTTCAGGGCCCATATCTCAGCCCCCCCCGACCCAATCTTGACAAAACTTGGGGAGTCTTTCAATAAACGTCCTTTGAAGCTCTGCCGAAAGTTTGGGACCTCTAACCCCAAAAATGCCCCCCCAGAGCTGCGGAAAGGCGCGATTATGTTTTTAATGGCTTTATTCGGCCGAATTTTTTTCCGAACTTTGAATTCCCGCCGAATTGAACGGATCCGAAGTGGGGGAGTTCGGACTTCGGCATATCCCGAATCTAAACGGGCTGAATTCGGCCGAATCCGAACTATACCGAATTTTTTTTAATTCAACAGCCCTACAGCCAATTATATAAAAACATAAATAAATCAGTCAGCCAGTGATTATAAATAAATACAGGTTGAGTATCCCTTGTCCCAAAATCCAATATCCAAAATACTCCAAAATCCAAAACTTTTTGAGCAGCCACAAAGGGTCATAAAATGGCACGTGTGCAGGCCGGTCACACCAGCGGCAGGTTCCCCACGATGTCCCACATGTACAAAATTATTTAAAATATTATATAAAATTACCTTCAGGCTATGTGTATAAGGTATATATAAAACATAAATGAATTTTGTGTTTAGACTTGGGTCCCATCCCCAAGATATCTCATTATATATATGCAAATATTCCAAAATCCAAAAAAATCCAAAATTCGAAACACTTCTGGGCCCAAGCATTTTGGATAAGGGATACTGTTTTTAAAACAGTAAAAATTTAAAATTTTTTAAAACAGTATCCTGTACTCTGTTTTTAAACAAGCCTCATTGCTTAGTATTCATTCAAGCCTATGCTTTAAGGTTATTTCACACATGACACAAACATATGGGAATAAGGAGACCTCCCAGTCTTTCTCTTTGTTGCTGATGTGACTGTGATATGACGCTTTAGGATTTGAACAAAACTCTATTATTTTACCATTCCCCTTGTCCCCTTCTCTTACCTCTCCCACCAGTTGCCAACTGATAGCTAGCAACCCTGTGAATCATAGTTCTGCTCCTACATCATTTAATTACCTGACTCAACTAGCCATGATCCTGGTGGAGAGTTGATTTCATTTATTGGGCAGATGCAAAAGAAACAAAACTGCACCACCACAGGTACGGTATGCAGCTGCAAAGGTGGTCAATAGCTGTTTAACTCAGATGGCCATGAACTGAAAAGATCTGAGGCTTGCCTTACAGGTGATCACAGCTGTTGAATACAGTATGTTTTTAGGGTTGCCACTGGTAGGAACTTTGCGGCAGAAGCTTTGCAGGAGCATGATTGGAAGCCGTGACTGGGGTGCATGCAACCCACACATTGTGTCAACATCACTTCTGAGTAAACCTGGAAGTGGCATCAGCGTGTTGCATGGGTCACGCACGTGCCGATCGTGGACCCCCTCCACTGGCCCTCTTCTTCCTGCTGACCAGCTGAGGGGTGGCAGGCAGCCTAGTGGATGGGTGGGCTTTTGCCGCCCCCACCAGGCAGTTGGCAAGCCTATATGTTTTCCTGGTGAATCCATTCATGGTGAAGTTCACGGCATCCCTAATTTTCATCACATGACTGTATGCTAAAAAACACACACACACGCAAGAAGGCAGTGTTTTATTGAAAATAACAGGAGTCATATGGGCTACAGAGATTGCAACATGGAGCAGACTCCACGAGGTTGTTTGTGCAAATCTGGTATAGCAATGTGATGACAAAGCATGCCAAAGGACATTTAACAGAAAGAAAAGGAAAAGCTTTGCAGACATCATAGAGAAAATTTTTCTTCCTTTTAATTAGCCCATGGAGCACATTGCTTGTGGGTATTAACAAGGCAACATTTAACAAATGCACAGGCATTTCCATTAGTACCTTGATAATCTGCATTTAGCTAATTCACACACAAAAATACCCCCCATGGACTCAGTTAAGATTTAATGCCAGAAAGCTTGTAATGGAGTCTTGTATTACAAAAATTCCATCACTTACACTAATATACTCCAGAGCATTTATTAGTGTACTGTGAAGTATTATGAATAATTAAAAATAAACTAGACTTGTCAAAGCAATGAACAAAATATATTTTATGCTGCATGAGCCCAACTTTCTTCATTCTTTTTTACCCTCCTTTTCTAAATGTGCAGTTCCTTTTTGGTTCACAAAGTCCAGCAATTTGCAATGGGTTTTCAAAACATTAAGGCGATTTAGTGATGTTCTGCTCTTATAATTAAGCAGAACATTTGCAGTTAACCAGTTTACAGAGGTGGAAAATAAAAGAGATGACTGTGTTCCATAATATTTAAGGAAATGATGCATGCCAACAGCATGAAAGGATAACTCAGTAACTAGAGATGCTGCAGAGATTGGATGCTGGATACTGGGTACAGTAGTTGTTGCTACTTATGCAGTATCTGAGAATTTGAGGAGCACGTTGCTAAAAGCATCAAGACAAACAATAAACATTTCTTTAAATGAATCCAGAGCAGGAAACCAGCCAGAGAAGCAGTTGGGCATTTGGATGACCAAGCAATAAAGGGATTGCTAAAGGAAGAAGGGGAGAGGTCAGAGAAGCTAAAGGAAGATGGGGAGATGGCAGAGAAGCTCAATGAATTTTTTGTTTCTGTGTTCACTCTGGAAAGCGTGGGCCACATATCCGTACGAAAACCACTATTTTCAGCAAGCGAGTCTGAAGAACTGAATCAAATTGAGAGGATGAGAGATGAAGTTGGAGAAAAACCAATGTCCAGTTCCTGGTTCTGATGGCATACACCCAAGAGTTCTTAGGGAACTCAAATGTGAGATAGTTGATCTACTAACCTGTATATGCACTCTATCACTAAATTATACTGCTGTACCAGAAGACTAGAGCAAATATTACAACAATTTTTTAAAAAGTGTCAACAGGAGAACCAGGAAATTACGGGCTATCCAACCTCATGTTTTCCCCAGGCAAATTAGTTGAAACTGTGATCAAATATAGAATTATTAGGCACACAGAGGAACAAAGCCTGCTGGGGGAAAACAGCAAAGGGAAGTCCTGCCTCACCAATCTTTTGGAGTTCTTGAGAAAGTAAGCAAGCATGTAGCAATGGTGATCCTCTAAACATTATATACTTGGGCTTTCAAAAGGCTTTTGACAAGGTACTTCACCAAAGACCCCTAAGTAAACTTAGTAGTAATGGAATAAAAGGACAGGTACACTTCTGGATTAAAAATTGGTTAACTGACAGGAAGCAAAGAATTCGCAGTCAGAGGATGTAGTGATGGTCACAGGCACAAACAGTTTTAAAAGGGGATTATATAGATTCATGGAGGATAGGTCTATCAGTGCTATTAGCCATGGTGACTAAAGGGAACCTCCATATTCAGAGGCAGTCACATGCTACAACCCAGTGCCAGGAGGCAGCATCAGCAGAAGGCATCTATGCCCTGTTTTGGGTCTTCAGAGGAACTGGCTGCCCACTGTGTGAGACAGTATGCTGGACTAGATGGACCACTGGTCTGATCCAGCAGGGCTCTTCTTATGTTTGTACATTCTTACAGTCTGTTTCATTACGATAACTGTGTCACCCCCCCACCCCCGACTGAATGCGCAGCAGGGGTGGGATGCATTGCTAGTGCTTACCCAGGCATCTGTTTAAAGTAAGATCACCCTTTCAGAACAAATGTTCATATAACTCATCACAGTCTTCCAGTTCTCCAAAACTGCTTGTGTTTGCTAAAGATCCCTGTGAAATGAGAAGCTAACCGTTTTCCTTCTTGCTGATTTCTTGTAAGGGTTTTCCCCCCCCCCAACTCTTCATTGTTTGGGGGAACAGTAGTGTCAAAATCTTCCATCAGAGCTGCCAGTGTTGAGACAGCACTGAGATTCAGACTAGCATGTATCCAGCTACTCTGCTCCCTAATAAGGCAAAAGAAAAAAATCATTTTCCTGTTTTCTTCCTCTTTGTGTACATCCAAGTTTGTACAGAGTTCAAATTCCAGTTTCCAGGGTACCCTTTCCCAAGCAACATTCCTGTCTGCAGGAATTCCACACTCCTTTGGAGTTTCAGTCTGTATGTCCTGGCTTTTAAAAGTAGAAACTCTGCTGCCACGTTTCATTAAGATAAAGCACTTGACATATTGCCATCGAAACATGGAAACTTTTAGTGATGACTGTGAGCTCCGATGGGCTTAGGATCAGACAAATCCATGGATATGCAGGAATAGTGTGCCTCTGAGTACGGTTCTTGAGGGGTTCCTGGGGCCATTGTTATAATTTAACAGGGATCTTTTAATGATCACTAGCAGATATTAGATGAGAAAGCTTTTCATGTGATCTTTTGCTGTGTGGTTTTATAAGTCTACCTTGAGCAAGCTGCAAGAAGGGTGTGGCTTCTCTGTAGTTTGGGGGTGATACTGGGCCCAGGCCTACTGCTGGATAAGCAGATGGCAGCTGTGGTGAGGAATGCCTTTTACCAGCTTTGACTTGTTAGCCGATAAAGAACAACAGAATAGCCAAACAACAAATAGTATGCAAAGGTGAGTGTTGTAAATATATCAATAAAGTGCAGCTAGGTGCAAACACATGTAACAAGACAAAGCTTGTATACAAAATACAATTATATATGAAATACAAAAGTACAAAAGTATAAAAATACAAAATGTCCAAGAAATATGATCCTTTTAGTTCACTGTGTGAACCTAATGAAGGTGCCTGCAAGGCTATCCACTTTGTTTGCTATGTAGCATGATTTCTTGGGCATAAAGAGCTGCTGTAGAGTTCCCTTTACCTGTATCAAGAGTGTAGGAATACAGGGATCCGGTAATCTTCCTGTTTCGATGATTAATCTTCCTCAAAATAGGCCGTATATTAAGGGAACATAACATAAGAACTACTATATAACATGTAGTCTGCCCAAAAAAAATTTTAAGCAGAAAATTTTAACAGCAAGGTATTTTAACATTTTCAGTATATTTTAAGCATTTTTAACATAAAAGGTACATTTTAAAAACAATATTATGGTCTATTAATATATATAAAAGGTAATACTCACACGTGGACTGCTCAGTGGTTAGTTCACACGTCAGAATGAGAGAAGTTCTCTAATACAATTTTGTGGAGGGACTAGAAATAGCATTGAAGTTCAGTACTAGCTGAAGATGTTTGTTGGATGTTAATTACCAGTAGGGGTAAATTAAAGGAAAAATACCTAAATAAAACAAGATAAGTCCCAAGATGTATTCAATCCTTTGGGGTATAGAGACTGAAAAATATGGATAAACGTAGCCTCCTTCTGGAGTAGTAGTCTATCAACATCAACCTGATTATATCTATGTTTTTCATATCTCCAAATGACAAAGAAGGTGAAATCTCCATCATTGTGGCCTTTATCGATATAGTGCTGAAGTAGGGGGACCTCGAGTGTTTTATTATGGATTCGGGAAAGATGTTCCCCAATTCTATATTTAATTGGGCGATTCGTTTTTCCGATGTACCAAAGTTGGCATCTGCACTTTATCGCATAAATAAGGTTTCAAGATTCACAATTGTTAAAGGTTTTGATATTGAATTTGAAACCTGTGGTAGGGTTTGACTGGTTAGCCAGCTGCAGTCTTTTCTGGGTAGAAAAGGTCTGGCCACTGTGGTGCATGCCCTGGTTATATCTAAATTAGATAACTGCAATAAGCTTTATGTGGGGCTGCCCTTGAAAGGCATTCAGAAACTTCAACTGGGGCAGAATGCCGCAGCCAGGATATTGACTGGAGTGGGTTGTAGGGACCATATCACTCCAGTCTTGGCTCATTTACACTGGCTCCACAATTCAAGGTGTGGATGTCGACTGTTAAAGCCCTATATGTTTTGGGATCAGCATACCTGAATGACCGCTTACTTGCCTACAAAACTATCCAGCTGCTACAGCCATCTTCCAAGGCCCTGCTTTGGGTGCCCCTGTTTTATGAGATTAGGCAGATGGCAACCTAGGACTTGGCCTTCTCGTCATGGCAACCAAACTCTGGAACCCTTTCCCCAGAGAGACTCGCCTATCTCCTTCTGTTGCCATCTTCTAACAGCAGGTAAAGATTCTTTTTTGTTTTTCTGATGTTCTCTCAGTGATCTCTCCTTCCTGTCCTATGTTTTAATAATTTTAATGTTTTTGTATGTGTATTTTGGCTTGGTTTTAATTGCTTTAGTGATGTGTTTTGATTTGGCATTAAGGATTTCTAACATGTTTTTATTATGTATGTTAATCTGTTAGTTACCTTGATAGCCCTGATGAGGGCAGAAAGACAGGGTATAAACCATGTAAATAAATAAATCTTCTGCCCAAGGCTTTTCTGATCCTTTCCCCAACTGTTTCTTCTTCTTGAGCATGAATCCTTTGCAATACTCATGATACACTTTGCTTTGATCACTGGGCATGTAGAGTTCAAACATCTCCCCCGATTAATTCTACCCACTTCTTTTACTGTTGCATATTTAATAACTAATTTCTGTTCACTGTCTATAATGGTAATATGGAGACTGAGGATTACTTTTATCTAGAATTGTTACAGGAAGGGGAATTTATTTTCCTAAAATTCACATTTTTAGATACAGCAATTGAGTCCTCTTATTCTCTTTTTTCTCTTTCAAAAGAGGGATTTCTCTTTCATTTCTCTTTGAAGAAAAACCAATGCAACCTTTTGTAACTTCAGTCCTTTCAGTCATTATATGTTACATAAATCAGAGTTGTGCTTTAGCAGGAGGATAGGAAAGTTTGGGAAGACATGGTCTGCCTCTGAGCATCTACAGAGTGAAATTCAGAAATTTTGCAGAACCTCCATTCCTGCCCGTTCTTTCTTTGAACTGCTCTTTGATCCAAATGGAACTGATCAGAAAGTGACTCTAAATTCTTAATGAGACAAAAAGAAACCGATTTTCTGGGGAAAATTGGGTAAAGAAAAATCAAGAGACTTTCTCTTAACAATGCTACTTTTAGCAATGGTCCTTGCTTCTTAGTTATGATCTGAAAAAACAGAGTTGCCCTTCCTGAGGAATAAGAAAGGAGGATGCAGAGGCTGGGGAAAGTAAGAAAACAGAACTGAGAAAAAAGTGCAGTTTGCAAAAGGGGTATGAGCTGGTAAATAGGGTTGCCAACCTCCAGGTAATGGCTGGAGATCTGCTATTATGAGTGATCTCCAGCCGACAGAGATCAGTTTACCTGGAGAAAATGGCGGCTTTGGCAGTTAGACCCTATGGCATTAAAGTCCCTCCCCAAACCCCACCCTTCTCAGGCTCTGCCCCCAAAACCTCCCGCCCGTGGTGAAAAGGGACCTGGCAACCCTACTGGTAAAGCTGCACTGGGGGTTCTGAAAGTGGAAGTGAAAAAGCATTACCAACGAATTGAAACCAAAATGTACAGATTATGATGCAACTGTCTGCCCTAGAAAAGCCTCGAGAAAAGGGCGTGATTGCTGTTGGACTTGTGCATGCCTATTGCTGAACTGGCAACCAGAGAAGCTTTCTAAAACTCTTACACTCTACATCCAGTTATTACTACCCTTCAGAATGGCTGAAGCTTCCTTGTTTTACCTACCCCATTAAAATACCTGTTGATGTTAGCTATGCATAAGCGTGATTGGTGGAATCTGCTGGGGTAAGTACAGAGGTTCCTAACACTGGAGTGCCTTCAGCATTTCACTCCAGTCCTAGTCGTACAGGGACACTACTGACATCTTTCCCTACTATAACAGATTACTCCTCCTATCTCCCTACAAGCCATTTTCTCCTAGGCGGTCTTCATTGGGGTTCCATAACACTGTCCGTGAAAGTGGAATAGATTTTGGTGGGAAGTTTTGGTTTGGGGAAATGCATATGGCTGGTCAACTCCAGAAATTCCTGAATGAAGCAGATTGTTTAGCTCTGTTCCAATATGGTTTCAGGCCTGGTTATGGGATTGAAATGGCCTTGGTCGCCATGGTGGATGACATGTACTGGGAGATGGAGAGGCATACCTCCAATAATGGTTTTGGGCTCATTAAGTTAATTTTGTAATTTTAACTGTATTTTTAATTGTGTGTGTATGTATATTAAATTGTGTGTATATTAAAAATATACATTTGTCACCTTGTGAACCATGATTGGGTGGAAAGGTGGCATTAAAAATGTTTTAAATAAATAAACATGCTAAAGTAGCATCCAGTATTCAGGATTCTTGGGAATACCAGTGTCCAGGTCCTGTTTATTTCCTGAAATATTCAAGAACATCTGGGGCTGACATTTTATGGATTTTAAGGCCTGTTTTTTCCTCAGGAGGGGGGAGGGAGGCATCTTTCCCAGCCCAGGGAAGGTGTCTGATGGCCCAGGTGAGCCAGGTGCAGGGCCTCACAGAGCTGCAGGTCTGGCGGGCTCCTTACCCCTCCTTTCTGTCCTTCCTCCTTTGTGGGGGCAGTACCTGTTTTCCAGGTTCCCCCCCCCCTCTCAGTCTGCACCTCTGCAAGCAGGATGGCTGAGGGCACCTTGTTCAAAATCGGACCTCTTGTTCTATTGGTTTGAAACTTGGCGGTCTTTAGTGGACACGCAGCACTAGCTCCCCGGCAACATTGATGTCACTGCAGCCTCCCCTGAAAATGTCCCCCATATGGAATAATGGAGCCCAACTAATTCTGGAATCCTGTGTGTGTGTGTGTGTGTGTGTGTGTGTGAAACCTGAATCCAAAATACCACTGAATACCAGTATTTATGCCCTTCCTGAAATCCAAATCTGAAAAATACCTTTTTTTCCCAGGTGCACATCCCTATATGGCAATTAAACGTCTGTGAAACCCATTGACAAGATCAGGTACTGTGTAGTTCTTCATTGCACTGCCTTCCCAAGAACACTTTCATGGAAGTAAACCCCATTTAATAGACCTGAGTAGGATTCTAAGTAGACCAGTTTAGGATTGCTCTCTTGGACAGCACAAAGATTACCAGAGGGAGAACATGGGCGGAATTGAGTACTAAATTTAGCCATGGTTCACTTACTGTCTTTCACCTAGGGTTGCTAACCTCCAGGTGGTGGCTGGAGATCTCCTGCTATTACAGATGATCTCCAGGTGACAGAGGTCAGTTCACCTGGAGAAAATGGACACTTTGGAAAGTGGACTCTATGGCATTATACCCAATTGAAGTCCCTCCCCTCCCCAAACCCTGTCCTCTTCAGGCTCCACCCTCCAAATCTCCAGGTATTTCCCAACCTGGAGCTGGCAACTTTACTTGCACCATTTCCCTATGAGAAAGCAGCTCACATTGATTGCCGGTGGGCCAATGTAGGATTCATTTCAGTTTATGTTAAAATGTAGGGCAACAGAATTTTTGTGGTAGAAAGAGGCCTACCCATAACAAATTTGGGGTTAACATTGATCTAAATGCACAATACTAGAAACATTTTGGGAGGAACAGATATGAAACTGGAATGCTCCTTCATTTCCATAGCATAGTAGTTGAGCACATCCATTTTTTAAAAAAGTGCATTTGTCCTGCTAATGTATTCAGCTCAATGCCATTGCACCATTTTCCCCAGAGAATACAAGTAACAGGAAGAACCATCACGCAGAGACAATGATGCTGATACTAGATGAAAAGCCTGGAAGAATTTTTTTTTTTTAAGTTGTGGCTTCTTGTTTCTATACTCTGGGGAAATTGAGAAGGATGATGTTTGAAACTTCGAGAATAATTAAGAAAAATGGCCGTCTGTACCCTAGAACAAGCTGTAAGTCTTTTTTTGCTTCTACTTAATAAAATCCTACTCTCTGATGGAAATGATATAGGACCTGTAGTTATTTATAGATTATTTGTTTTCTTTTCTCCAGACTGTACTCGTAGAATAATAACAAAGCTGCTCCACCAGCAAATTGTAAAACTATTTCATTAGAAAAAAGAGAGAGACTAGAACAGTGTTGTTAAACAAATGATAACAATAGATATATGGAATCTACATGATCTATGAGCAGGAGCGTCTTTTGTATTAGTTGTGAGGGTTTTATTATGAAGGGTGTCTAAAATGGAATGCTTGGAAACCCTTAGGGAAGCAATGAAAAATTGATGACATACAGCATGACGGATGGGCGAAGTTACATCTACAGTATATACGTTGGGGGAAACTGCCTTGGCCCTCTCCAGCATGACAGCCCTCTGGAAGTCTATGAATGGAGACAGTAATAAAACAGACAACTTAGTCTAAAACTGCTAAGCCAACTAGTTTGTTTCTCACCAATGACTTTAGTGCCACTGTATCAGGCTTTAAACCAAAATGCTTTTAAGCAGTTGGGCTTCATCACTGAAAGCAGTGTGTACAAAATGCTGGCTGTGTGGGTAGAATGCCAGAATGCTCTGCAAGGCGAAGGGCTTTCTTGTCTCCTGAACTGGAGGTAGAGTCTTTGCAGGAAGTCTCACTGCCAGAGAGAGAGTTTGGCAAGTGATTGGCAACCAAGGTTGCCAACCTCCAGGTACTAGCTGGAGATCTGCTATTACAATTGATCTCCAGCTGATAGAGATCAGTTCACTTGGAGAAAATGGCTGCAACTGGACTCTATGGCATTGAAATCCCTCCCCTCCCTTAACCACAACCTCCCAGGCTCCGCCCCCAAAATCTCCAGGTATTTCCCTACCCAGAGCTGACAACCCTAGCTTGAATGCATCGGAGCATTTCCATGGATGGAAAGATTTCCGCCCATGGTGTGTGAAATGACCGCTTTGGCAATGGGACTCTATGGCATTGAAGTCACTCCCCTCCCCAAACCCTGCCCTCCTCAGGCTTTGCCCCCAAAACCTACTACTGGTGGCGAAGAGGGACCTGGTTAACCCTATTGGCAATCCCTGTACTCTTGCATTTAATAAATGGAGTATTTTCTTGCTACTTCCAGTTCTGCTATAAAATTATGCATGATTTGGAGAGAGTGGTCAGGGAGACGTTTTTCTCCCTCTGTCATAGTACTAGAACACGGGGTCATCTGCTGAAGCTGGAGGGTGAGAAATTCAAAACTGATAAAAGGAAGTATTTCTTCACACAACACATAGTTACATTGTGGAACTCCCTTCCCCAGGATGTGGTGATGGCTACCAACTTGGAAGGCTTTAAGAGGAGAGTGGATATGTTCATGGAGGAGAGGGGTATTCATGGCTACTAGTTAAAATGGATACTAGTCATGATGCATATGTATTCTCTTCATGATCAGAGGAGCATGCCGAATATATCAGGTGCTGTGGAACACAGGCAAGATGGTTCTGCTGCAGTTGTCTTGTTTGTGGGCTTCCTAGAGGAACCTGGTTGGCCACTGTGTGAACAGACTGTTCAGCAGTTCAGACTGCTGAACTTGATGGGCTTTGATCTGATCCAGCATGGCTTTTCTTATGTTCCTTCCGCCAAACCTTTTTGCAAGGACGGGTTTTAGGATCTTCTATGCTCATAAAAAGACAGATTTGTTATTGAAAAAAATCAGGAGACATTGTTCCCTGCTTAGGTTTTTCAGGTCTCTGATTACCAGGTGTAATGGGCATATGGTAGGGGAATTTGCTGTTATCTCCTGCTTGTGGGTTTCTGGGAGTCATCTCGCAGCAACTGTATACTGGACTTGATGGACTCTTTGCAAAACATTTCTTATGGCCTATATGCTGAGGGATGGGAAATGTAGGATAACCAAGAAACCAGACATTAAATTCACCCATGTGCAATCCAAATGGTTTCCCTCCAAATTCTGGAAGAAGATAAGAGTAGTTCATTATCTACTCTAGACTCTGGGATGAATTACTCTAAGGAAACCTGAGACAACCTGATGGAAATTACTCTGCCCATTGCATATCAGTGCAGGGCAGTTTTCTGAGCATTGTGAAGTCAGCGCTGAGGTGGGACTGTTTTTGTGCAAGGCATCCACTATCTGCAATTAGCAGCACAACAAGGAAGCATACAGTGGGAAAGTTTTTCCCAGGCCTATTTTCTTTAGAGTTGGTTCACACCCTAAGAGCCTTACTAAGGTCACAGCTGGCAAACACTCATGTGGAGTTGCTGTTCTATGAAATGGCATGTACCCATGGGTGTGGTGCATGTGGCCACCATGATTTTATCCAACTAGTACAGGAGAGACTTGAGTTCAAATCCCCACTGGATGAATTACACTGGATAACCTGGGGCCAGTCCGTGTCTCTTAGCCTGCATTATCTCACAGGGTTGCTAATGGGATAAAATGGTGAGGAGAGACTCTGGTCTCCTGCCCTGAGCTCATTAAAGGAAGAGTGTAATTAAAATGAGATACATTGTATAGCTGTTTGCACAAGCATGTTTGCACACTACTTTCTTGTTGCTGTCTCCCTTCCTTACTTATCACCTATAGAAGAGGAGCTTTCCTCGGTTGTTCACAATCTGTTGAGGACTGGTGATTCAGGGGTTTTACAGCCTTGCCATTTTGCCCTCCTGACTTCTGAAGCTGAATATGTTCATGTTAAAGTGTTGAAAATCAGAATCAGATATGCAAGTATCATAGAATCATAGAGTTGGAAGGGACCACCAGGGCCATCAAGTCCAACCCCCTCAAAGTACTTTGAGTGCTCATGCACTGATTCTTGGGAATTGTAGTTCAGTCCAGTTCTACACTGCACCAACATGATGAACCCTGGTATATGGTGAATCACATCAACTGCACAAATGTAGCGGGTTTTAAATGATGCATGACTAGTAACAACCCTGAGGCATATGTAAGTCAGCAAGACAGTAAATTGCAAGCATACGCCAACCCTGGGTCTCAAACCAGCCACCACTATGCAGAAACCAAACTAATTAGTGAGATGTTTGATAGAGTAAGGTAAATGCCTAGTTCTGAATGTTTTTGTAATGTCCTTTTGATGTTTGAAATCCTTAATAAATAAAGAAGATACAATAAATGGCCATTTCAGAGGACTAGGATGGTCCTAATGGTAGGGATTTTGATTGAGACAGGAACTTTAGGACAGTTCTGAAAGCTCATATGGTTCAATAAGAGCAGGCAATCCCTATAGGGCAGCAAGAACAAGAAACCTATGACATTGAGCAGGATGACAATGTGCTAATTTGACAGGTGGGGGCTAAGGCTGGGATGCTGATGGAGCAGGGGGCAGCGATACACTTGATGAGAGACAGCAGCTATATTGGAGGTTTAGACAACAAGAAGCATATGCCAACATCATTGCTGGGACTCTGTACTGCAATATGAAATCAATTCCAACCCAACCGTGAACATATTTTGTTGTTGTAGCAATTTTTAAAACCTCTGTAACATTTGCCAGAGTCTTTTAGCTACTACTGTGATGTTTTTAACAGTCCAGCACCATGTCCAAGAGCGAAGCCAAGTTCTGTCACAATGCTAAGGGTTTTTTCCCCCCTCCTCCCCTTGGGTTTGTTAAAGTTTCAGAGAGGTTGAGAGAACCTTTTTCTCCTTGCCCATTTATTTTATTATAAGATCTGACAGGCTAAACAGAGATAGAGAAAATAGAAGCTCACAATGATTTTAGATATTTTTTTAAGACTCAGGATAACAGAACTTTTAAATGTTTTCTTTTCTGGAAAATCAATGTAGTCTTTTTTTATCTGATCGACTCGGCTCAGGTAGAGTGAAAGGCTCCAGTGAGTTACAATGAATGAAGAGAAAAAACAAGTTTTCTAGGGAGACCTCTTTCCCTGCTGGACATTTATTTTGTGCCAAACAGAAAGTACCAGAGACCAAAAAGGTGAGAACAGAAGATGAAGAAAAAAACTGGGCTTCAGCCAAGCGGAAGAAAAAAAAGGAGGGGAATAAAACCCAACCTAAAAACAAAAGCTGGGTACCCAAGGTTGGGTGAAAAGAAAATATATATAAATCTATGTATAAATACTGAAAGTATAATTTATTAGAAGCGCTATGTAAAATTTAAAATAGCACAATGGCATATCTTGAGGTTGATAACTGTAACCACATACCAAACACGTTTCGGCCAATGGGGCCTTCATCAGTGGTTAATTAAAACCCTTTCTTAAGCCTGCACACATTTACAGAAATACATTAATGAATACAAATACAAACAATTCAAACACAACTAGGCATGTGTATATGTTGTAAATTCTATTCACAATTACTCAGACATCTGGTGTAATAGGTTCTTGTTGTAATACTGGTTAGTATAAGTCTCTCATATACTCTGTGTGCAGGTATCAACCTGGTAAAGCAGTAAAGCATGTTTTTTTTAATCAAATAAGTCACCTTCTAGACATTTCAGCTCCAAACACTTGTAGTAAGATTGGGTTCAATATGTGGCAGCTTTTCAGCACCATTTTACACTTTAAGTAGAAGTAAACCCTGTGAAAGTTCATTCAAAAAAGAGGCAGACAATCTTAGCTTCCAGAACATATGAAGCTGCCTAATACAGAATCAGATTATCATTGTCACCATTGTCACCAGCATGGTGTAGTGGTTAAGAATGGCTGACTCTAATAGGGAGAACTGGATTTGTTTCCCCACTCCTACACATGAAGTCTGCTGGGTGATCTTAGGCTAGTCACTAGGGGTGTGCACCGATTATTTCCCCCTATTTTGGGGGTTCAAGTTTATTAAAACTGAATTTTTTTTGAAAAATCCAGAAAACCCAGATTTTTTGAAAATGTTCGGGTATAATAACCCCGAACCCGATAAATGCCAGAAAAAAATTAGACAAGGGGGACCATTCCTAGCCCTTCTGCCTGCTGGCTCCGACTCCACAGAGACCGCCAACGGGGCTAGGAACGCTCCTGCCCCCCTTTCCAAGCTGCATGCCGGATCAAGCCTCCACGTGGCCTCCACATGGAAGCCTGATCTGGCAAGCAGATTGAAGAGGGAGGTGGGGCATTCCCATCCGTGCTGTCAGCCTTCTCCGGAGTCTGGAGAAGGCCAGCGGTGTGGATCTGTCAGCAAACAGATAAGTAAGTGGGGAGGGAAGGGGGAAAATACCAGGGAAGGGGGAATGGCAGCAGAGCAGAAGCAGCCTGAATAATGCTGAATAAATTCGGAATTATTCGGGTCCACTTTTTCAACCCCCATTTTTTTGCCACTATTTTTGCCAGTAAAAAGAAAATCCGAAAAATACCCCAAAAGTATTTTTCGGGGTTTTTTAAATTCAGCATAGCGATATGCACATCCCTACTAGTCACAGTTCCCTGTGAACTCTCTCAGCTCCATCTACTTCACAAAGTGTCTGTTGTGGGGAGAGGAAGAGAAGGTGCATGCCTGCATGCCAGTTTGAGACTCCTTAAGGGTAGAGAAAATCAGGGTATAAAAACCTACTCTTCTTTTCAGTGGCAGTGGAGTCTATTTTAAATATTGAAAACATTTTAACTGGAGATGCTAGGGACTGCATGCAGACATGTGCTCTAACACCAAGCCACATTAAGGGATGTACCTATATGGTTCCCATATATTTTTAGGCATAAACTTAGAGCGTTTTATAATCATCACTTCAGATATACAAATAGCCCTCCCCAAGCACTGAAAAAATTGTTTGGTTTCAGTACTGCTGCTTCCTGAAAAAGCGCACAGCAGTGTTTTATCCACACAAAAGCCCAGTGAGGTATGTTGGACAGAGAAAGATGGACAGAATTATAGAATTGCTTAATGCCCCCTACCTTGACCCAAGAGAAAAGGGAGGGTAAAATATATATTAAATAAATAATTAGTACACTTCAGTGTTGCATGGGACACATGGACACTTGAAGTTGCCTTATACTGAAACTGACCCTTGGTCCATTAAGGACATTATTGTCTACTCAGACTGACATCAGCTCTCCAGGATCTATTGTGGATGTCTACTCCCTGATGCTTTTAACTGGAGATGCGAAGGAGTGAACCGGGGACTTTCTGGATGCCAAGCAGGTGCTGTACAACTGAATCCTCTCCCCTCCCAGAAGGACACCTCATCTAACATTACTTTTGTACCCTGGAACATTACTTTCTTCCATCATGGAACTCAAAGCCACATGCATAAGTTTCTCTCCAGGTCTACCATTAGGGTTGCCAGGTCACCCTGGCCACTGGCTGGGGATGTGGGGGTAGGGTTGCCAGATCCATATTGGAGATTTGGGATGGAGCCTGGGGGAGGACAGAGATATCAGCGGGGTACAATGCCATAGTGTCTACCATCCAAAGCAGTCATTTTCTCCAGGGGAACTGATGTCTATAGTCTGGAGATAAGCTGTAATTCTGGGGGATCCCCAGGTCCCACCTGGAGGCTGGCATCCCTATCTACCATCCAGGAATCTGATTTGATCTTCGGTTTCCCATATCCAAGTGCACATTGTAATCACTGAACTGAACGTACTTTTCAAATCTACTTAAAGCAACTCAGTGTGCTCTTCCTGGCCCTGTGATGGGTTCTGCTATATTTCCCCTGTATTTCCTAGGTACCAAAGAGTCTGATATTCCCTTTCAGTTTTAACTGTAACACACAAGGAGGCGTGTCAAGATAAAAGACAGAGCTAATATAAGATCAAGGAGCATGAATGTAATAGCCCAGTAACGGTGTAAGACCACAAATTGAAGAATCGCCTAACTGAAGCTGCAGCAGCTGTTTTATGAATTTTGCTGATAGAGGAAAGGGGAAATAGACATGACTTCCATACTTTGTAGCTTCTTCCTCCTTGCCTCAGGCCCTAACTACATGATATACTGCAAGTTCTGTGTATGGCGCATCCAGCATTTTTTAAAATTCACTTGCCAGATGTGTAGGACCCCAGTTTTGGATTGGGACTGCGGTATGGGGGTAGCGTGAAGGCAAACCCTTGCGTTCCTCATCAAATATGGCCTCAGGGGGCCATGACTGGTGCAGTTGTGCAAATGTACTAGATATTGGTAGATTTGCATTTTTACAAGGTAAATGGCACTCCGTGATGGGAGTCATTTTTGTTGGGAAAATGGCACAAGTGGAAGGCTTAAAAGCCCCCCCCACACACACACACCATGCTCCTGACCCAAATCAGGCCCCCCATGCACCAAACTAGTGAGCTTGTAAAAATGCTGAGTGCCTCAAAAACAAGAACTCTCAGCATATTGTGCAGTTAGAGCCTCAGTCAACACTCCTTGAAGGATGCTGTCGCTACAGCCATGGGCCCTGCTACTGCTTCTTTCCACAGCCACTTAAGCTGTGCTCATTGTTCTCACTCTTGAAGTGTCCTACAAGGAACATTGTAGATTCCCTCTCCCCCAGTTTTGAAATATGTCCGGAAGCTTGGGGTGGGGTGATCAGTAGACAGTCAAACTGATGGCCCTTCTGCCTGCTTCTATGGCCGTGTTTTTCCCTTGTAATCAGACTGGAGGGAAAGGATGCTTAATGAACATCCAGATTCCATTCATTCTCTCTGCCCCCACATAATGTTTTCTGGAGTGGAGACAGAGCTTGTCCTCCTTGGCCAGCTTCTGTCCTGTTTAAATAACTGCAACAAGCTACACATGCCCCGTGAGAGACCTAAGAGCCAAACCGCACATTACGCTCGACATAGGCCCAACATGTGGCTGCTGACACCATTATGGAGGAAAATTTATTGATTTTTATTTATTGACCCCAATCCTGACTGGGGTCATAGGGTGGCGGCAACAAGTACTTTTGTTTCCCCCTCTGTGTCTTTTTAAGTGCTGAATCAGCCCTCCCCCTGAAATGTTTAAATGGCTAAATTTTCATTCAAAATGGTGTCAGCAGCCACGTTTTGGATTAGGGTTGCCAGGTCCCTCTTCGCCACCAACATGAGGTTTTTGGGGTGGAGCCTGAGGAAGACGGGGTTTGGGGAGGGATGTCAATGCCATAGAATCCAATTGCCAAAGTGGCCATTTTCTCCAGGTGAACTGATCTCTATTGGATGGAGATCAGTTGTAATAGCAGGAGATCTCCAGCTAGTACCTGGAGATTCGCCACCCTAGTATGGACCCATGACATGTAATTTGGCTCTTAGCCAAAGATTTATGGATTTCACAAGAGACTGTAGGGTGATGTGGTTGTCCTGACAATTGTTGTGGACATCACCATTGAGATTGTTGTGGACATCACCATTGTGCCACCACCAAGTGTAAGTTACGGCTGTGGCACTCTAAAGGTTCCCCCGCTTGCTATCCTCCTTGGCAGTATAACTAGCTCTGGCTCAAAGCCAAAGCCAAATGAGGGAGGGTGCATAGTCAGGGTCTCTGGACACTCAGACACATGCCTAAAGGCTTGACTCTCTCAACTGGTCCATGACCTGTAAAGCCTACACCATGCCTCCATCAGTCTATCTGGTTTGTTAGTTATATACCACATATCAAGGAACCATTGCTTAACAGTGGGTGGAGAAAACATGTGGAATCATAGTCTGTTTGAACTCTGTGATGGGACCTCTCATAACTGAATGCCCTTCATATAAAAACACAGA
Source organism: Euleptes europaea (assembly GCF_029931775.1). Taxonomy (NCBI): domain Eukaryota; kingdom Metazoa; phylum Chordata; class Lepidosauria; order Squamata; family Sphaerodactylidae; genus Euleptes; species Euleptes europaea. Next base: position 58,944,116 of record NC_079316.1, on the reverse strand, counting down.
AAACTAGAATGTTTGGCATGAGCCTTTCTTCTTAACACCTTGTTTTCCATAAGGAGGGATTTTTGAAATGGTTTTCCTCAGGTTTATTATCTCAGCTAGGACTAAGGACATAAAACCTGAGTGACGTGTATGTGAACCACCCTAGGTATTTTTTGGAAGAATAAATTGCAGTTGCAGAAGTCCAGTTTGACCCTTTGCACTATACTGTTTTCTTGACCTCAGTAGCCCTCTTCCCAGAGTTTTTATTTACTCTGTAAGGGAAATATATAGGCAACATGATTGGTTTTCCAAGATTCCTCCTTGTGAGATGAATAGCAGCTGTATGGCAAGACAGAAAAACAGCACGGCGGGAAGATGTTATCCCTCCCTTCCCCTGCATCATAGTACTGAGCCAAATTGGACCCCTACAGGTCCAATTCAGGGACTTCCTGGTGGCATCTTGAGTTTAGCTTAGGGCCCTAGTTGTTGCCAAGGCACAATTAATCTTTATAAGGTTGCAGAATATAGTATTCTTCTATGTAGAATATCAGATCTATTTGGCACTGGATTCATGTATCTTTGCCTGTGGTCTAATGTCCTGTTTAAATTAATGTATGCTGTATAGGTAGCTCTCTGGGGTGGTTGTATGGCATGACAAGTTATTTTGTGGTTTGTAATTTAATAGCCTCACTTAACTCTAATGTTCTTTCCGATTTCTCTGCTATTGAGTACACAGATGGGTTCCATTGCTGAAGGAAGCTGAAGAAATGTGTCTGCTTTATTGCTTTTGGGGGGAAGGTACATCTTCCCCAACTAAGGCACACCATCCCCCCCAAGCAATCTTTTTAAAATGTATCATTCTTTAGGCTTCCATACTTAGGCATGCGGAACGTAAGCCTCGAAATGCAAAAATTATCCGTACCAATCCACTGCTATACCCTGTCCACATTACACTGATAAATCATGCAGGCAGAAACCATTAGTCAAAAACACATTTAACTTGAATCAAATTTGCTTTGTGTTCAAGGGGGTGCTTGCAAGGTTCATTCTTGTGGAATAATTTATCAACTCCTGATTTGTTTGAAATACCAAACAAAAACAACAAAAATAAGGCTTCTAACAATGACAATTGGAGAATTTCTGGATATTAACTGCAACAATCTATTAGCTTCAAAGGGAAGCACAAAGTGATGGGAAGATATTTATGCTTCCTCTCAGATGGCTTTAAGAAAAGGAATGGAAAATTCATGAAGAAGTTTACCAACCACAATAACTAAATGGAAACTTCATGTTCAGAGGTAGTATACCCCTAAATACCAAAGTTGTAAACAAACAGAGGAGGGCTATTTTCTTCACGCTTCCCAAAAAGCATCTGGTTGCTTACTGTTTGAAACTTAATGCCGGACATGGACCTTTGATCCAAGGCAGCTGGGCCCTTCCTAGATCTTAACATATTGACCATGTTTCAGACATCACAATTGACTGATGATTATTTTATTTATTGCATTTCTATCATATATTTCCTCAAAGAGCTCAGGGAAACATTCATAGTGGCATTCCATTTTATTCTCACAGTGAGAGCCAAACTAAATGTTACTTTTTCATGAGTTCACCATGGGAACTTGCAGCCATAGTGTGCACTTGGATATTTATTATTCAAAAAAATACCCCCCCCCAAAAAAAAACACCTTACTGGCAAAAAGCATAAAAGCAGATCCTGTAGGGTTGCCAACTTCTAGGTGGTCCAAATGCAATATTATTGTGACTTTGTCATTATCATGCCGCAAAATTATAAAGGCAAGTTTGCCTATAGCAATGAGGATAGAGATAGGATTATTGGAACAATGGGCTCCATAAGAAAGAAACCTGATAAACGTAATGATAGTTATGAACAATTACTGTTTAAAGGTAAAAAGAATGTAAGATATAACATGCATGCAACATCTTTGGCTGAGTATGTTAAGGAAGAGATTATTTCTCGGGGCTTAAGGATTCAGAAAGCCCCAACCCTTTTTAAAAATGATGAGTCCTTTAAGGAAAGATGGGTAGAAATACAGAATAAGTGTTCTAGTGACCTCATGTTGTTAATAATTGAGAAATGTAATAGTGAAATGGAAATACTCAAAGTTGAAATAGAAAAAGGGAAGGAGGACCTAAGTAAACACATGGAAACAGACACCTTAGAACAGAAGGTATTGCAAATGGAATTAGATTTAAATGACTACATGGAACAGATTAGACAATATAAAGTAAAGAAACTGGACAGAGACATACAGGACTACAAAAATAAAACAGTTTATGTTTGGTTAAACTCAAGGAATTCGCCAAGGTGAAAGACAGGGGGGGGGGGTGACGATGATTTGTTTTCTGATAACAACACTGAATCCTCTAGCTTATCTAGTAGAGCATCGAGTAGGGAATACTCTTTAAGACCCAGAAACTACCAAAACTACTATGTTGGGGGGGTTATTTTCCCCGTCGCCGGAGGAGAAACATGAAGACTTAGTTGTTAATTTATCTGATTATATTCTCTCAGATACCGAGAAAAAGGTTTTAAATTTAGGTTTGAGATATGTACCCTGCCCCAAATATTCAGGAACGCAGACGCGAATTGATTTTTATGAACTTATAAGACTAATTAGGCTGAAGGATTTCTTTAAGGGCAGGCAAATTGAAAGGACAAGCTTTAGAGTCAAGTCTTCCTTTATACCTCCTGTCCAAAATCCTCTGATTGAGACCTTCTACCATTTGGTGTTACGAGATTTACAAAAACTTGAAAGGAAAAAGAAAATACATTACAAAAATAATCTGTCTGCAGAGGAGAAGAATGCATTGGAAAAATTAACTAATAATACGGACATTGTTATTAAACCCGCCGACAAGGGCGGGGCTATTGTTATCCTCCGGACACATGAGTATGACGAAGAATGTCTTAGGCAACTTAGCCATGTAAATTTTTATGAGGAAATATCGCGGGACCCCACGAGATCTGTGTTAAATGTTGTCAAAACTGTAGTTTTTGAAGCCTTAGCTTCTTAGAAAGAAACTGATTTTCTGTTAAATAAATATCTGAAAATGCCAATTTTTTATGTTTTACCAAAGATCCACAAAAATATTTTTCCCCCACCAGGGAGACCCATAATTTCTGGAATAAACGGGATTCTGGATCCCATTTCAAAATTTCTGGAACATCACCTACATAAATATTCCACAGAAACTCCATCTTATATATTGGATACTGGCCACTTTATACAGAAAATAAAAGGTTTGAAAGTTCCATCTGAGGCAATTTTAGCCACCTTTGATGTAGTGTCATTATATACAAATGTTCCTCTTGAGGAGGTTAGAACTATTATACAAGATAAACTCAATATTCGTGATGTTAAAATACCACCTGCACATTTTCTTATGAATTTGTTGGATTTATTATTTGAGAATAATTATTTCACATTTAAACATCGTTTATACAGACAAATAAAGGGGGTGGCTATGGGTTCTGCGGTGGCGCCCTCAATTGCTAATATATTTATGATTTCTTTTGAATTTGCACATATTTTTGGGAATAATATATTTGATCAACATGTACTGTATTTTGCCAGATTTGTGGATGATCTGGTGATGATTCTGGACAATGAAACCAGCTATGAATTATTGTTTAACATGTTAAACAATGCAGATCCTAATATCAAATTTGAGGGTAAAAAGGATCAATACAGCATCAATTTTCTGGACATTAATATCAACAAAAATGATAAGGGGGAAATATGGATCTCACCATATAGAAAACCAACTGATAGAATGGCGCTTCTTCATTATGATTCCAATCACCCTGGACATCTTAAAAACAATCTTCCTTATGGTCAGATGTTACGTCTTAAAAGGAATTCCAACAGGGATGAAGACTTTGACAGAGCAGCTAATCAGTTAAAAACAACCCTCATAGCAAGGGGTTATCCTATACCCCTAATAGATCAGGCTAAGAATAGAGCAGACTCACGAGACCATAAGGAATTATTCCTACGGAAAGATAAAAATAAAAATAGATTGGTTTCCTCATTTCGGTATACCCCATTAGTTGGGGAAATTAAGAAGATCTTGAACAAGCATTGGCACGTTATCTCCTCCCTCCTGGACTGTTCTGAATTTCCCCTCATAGGTTACAGAAGGAGAATGTCTCTTAAGGATTACTTGGTGCATACAGATCAAATCGATTCCCTTACCCTATCTAATAGACGGGGCCATTTTAAGTGCGGTTCCTGTGCAATGTGTCCCTATGCCTTACCTGTTAAGAACTTTACATGTGTGCAAACTGGATTCACTTTTGAAATTAAATCATGCATGGATTGTAACTCAATTAATGTGATTTACCCCCTCCTTTGCCCGTGCCAACTTTTATACATAGGCAAGACTATTCGAGCCCTGAAATTAAGAATTGGTGAGCATAGGTCGCGCGTGCGCAATTTTGTAATGGAGGCACTAATCGTCTCGCACTTTGCGCAACTAAAACATAAGGACACGGACCTAAGGTTTTTTGCCTTATGGCAGTATAAGAAAAGGAAGGTTTACTCTAGGGAAAATGTGGACAAAATACTTAGTCAGCAAGAAGCCCGCTTTATCACCATGATGAACACAGTGGCCCCTAATGGGTTAAATGCCACGTGTGACTATTCAGGATTCTTGTGAAACCGCCCTTTGTGCTAACAAGCTGAAGCTCTATTTATTCTGAAAGCCTCTAATTGTAATTATCCAGCATGATGCCATAGAAACATTGACTGTAAAGTACCTGCTAGGATGTATTAAGACGTGAAAAGTTGTCGGTGAGTAAAATTATATTTATAAGATTCATGCATGATGTTATGAAACTATTAGCCAATAACATTATAATAATCAAAAATTTTTTTTAATGAATTACAATAGACTTAAAATAATGGAATAAAGTCTCAAAAAGAGGAAACTCCAAGCAATATTAAAGTGCAACAGGAATTTATTGCAACGTGGGACAATAACCTGCAAAGAAAAAAGAAAAAGAACATTCAACGTTGTTATTATTTATGAGTTATGGGACAATTTATATACACCAACTGAAGAAATAGATTGTGAAACAGGATACTTACTGGACTCCTGTCTTGGTTGTATATGATCCTGATTTATTTTTGATTATGGTTCTAATCTTTTGTTGTTGCTATAAAAGTGTATAGAACATATGGTTCTTGTGGAGTAACAAAACCAGAAAATATTTTTAAAAATCATTATACTCTTGTGAAAAGAATTTTGTTGTTGGTTTTCTTATATATATAGTGACTGCATATGCTTGACTAACCTCTAGGTGGTGGCTGGAGATCTCCCGCTATTACAACTGATCTTTTGCTAGGGTTACCAGGTCATCCCTCTCCTCTGGCAGGAGGTTTTTAAGGAGGAGCTGAGGCAGGGATTGTGAGTGTATGGCTGGGACTTTTACCACTCAATGGGACTTTTACCACTCCAATGGGGCTTTTACCACTCAAACCGTTGTAATGCAGCGCTTCAGGGTATTAACTGGAAGTTACGCGATTGCATCTGTGCAGCCGCACACACAAGAGATCCCTGCGATCCCTTACTAGCCTTTGGTTTCTTCCTGTTTTCTTTTTAAACCACTAGGAGGGGGGCTTTTTAACTTTTGGTTTTTGCCGAGTTTCCTTGTTGTGCTGTTTTTTGTTTTTGATTTTTCCCCCTCATGTTTTCCAGTGTCTGAACTAGAAATGCTGGAATTTCGTGAATCACTTCTCATGCAGAGTGAAGGCTACCCATCTGCTGTGCAGATCAGCAACATCAGCAGTTGCTGGTATTCCATGTGAGCATTTGGTGTAGCAGAAGAGTGCCTTGACCAAATTGACGTTGGAGGTCAACACTGAAGTGGGAGAGAGCATTTAGTAAAGAGGAGTAGGTGACTCACTCCCAGACAGTGGAAGTCCTTAAGCTGTCTAAGGAGTTCACCAAAGTGAACAAGTCTGGGTCTCGTAATTCCCTTGATCCAAACACTTCAGAGGAAGATAGCTGCCTTTCTGGACCCAGGAGCAAGACGTGCATACATCGTTCCAGTACTGCACAGGCTGGTGCAAAGATTGCAAGAGAAGAAGAAGAGTTGGTTTTTATATGCCAACTTTCTCTACCACTTAAAAGAGACTCAAACTGGCTTACAATCACCTTCCCTTCCCCTCCCCACAACAGACACCTTGTGAAGTAGGTGGGTCTGAGAGAACTCTACAGAGTTGTAACTTTCCCAAGGTTACCCAGCTGGCTTCGTATGTAGGAGTGGGGAAACAAATCGAGCTCACCAGATTAGCCTCTGCCGCTCATGTGGAGGAGTGGGGAATTAAACCTGGTTCTCCAGATCAGAGTTCACCACTCCAAACCACCCCTCTAAACCACTACACCACGCTGGCTCTCAAGTCTCACCTGCAACCTGGGCATCAAGTCTCACCTACAACCACTCACTCAGCATAAGGTCTACATGTTGGTTACCATGTGTGACCTACACATCAAGGGCAGCCTTGCAGAGTGAGCCAGCCAGCTCATTCACTGGAGAGATGAGCTGTCTTGGCAGGTGGAGCATATGCCGGCTAAGAAAGGCATGGTGCCAGCAGAGGAGGAGGAGGGTAAAAGCAGCTCAGCTGTTCCCCCCCACATCCCCTTCTGGGCAGGCCCCTCCTGCAACCACTCCCAAAATGTCTGTGGAGATGGAGGCCATCAGGTAGGCAGTTGGCCCCTCTGAGAACAAGGCACACAAATCAGGCTTTAGTGGCTGCAATGGTGAGGAACTATCTCTCTGAGCCCTATGAGCTGTGGTCCACCAATAAGAACATATGAACACAAAAGCCATGTGGATCAGGCCAAGGTCCATCAAGTCCAGAAGTCTGTTCACACAGTTGCCAACCAGGTGCCTCTAGGAAGCCCACAAACAAGATGACTGCAGCAGTATTATCCTGCCTGTGTTCCACAGCACCTAATATAATAGGCATGCTCCTCTGATCCTGGAGAGAATGGGTATGAATCATGATTACTACTATCAGTTTTTACTAGTAGCCATGAACACTCCTCTCCTCCATGAACATGTCCACTCCCGTCTTAAAGCCTTCCAAGTTGGCAGCCATCACCACATCCTGGGGCAGGGAGTTCCACAATTTAACTATGTGTTGTGAACTATTGGACCAGGAAAGAGATGGTCTAACTGGGCCTCTCTCTTGTGGCTCAGAGGCTCCTCTCATGCCCTCTGATGATCATGCACTGCCACTAGCCTGCTTGCTAAAATAGGGTATATCCCTGGCATGTATGTTTAAGGCCATCTTAACAAACAGCAAAGGAAAAATATCATGCTGCCAAAGAGAAGTTAACAGAAATGTTGGGCAATGCTTTGCCAGAACATTGTTTCTCTTTACCGCAGTAACAGGTACTTTGCAAATTTTAGTCAAGGGTCCAAAAAGGAAGTAAAAATTATATATATATAAGAGTCCAAAAAGGATTTCAAAACTACTACAGTACTAGAAGAGAAGTCAATAGGAAAGTTATATATGAAAGTGGTAAGTACTCTTTAGAGTGCTAGGCTTTTTCAAAAATAGGTAAATGTACATAAAAGTGAGCTGAATTAACTTAAATGAGATTGAAATCCCTGCTGTTACAAAATCCTTTTAGATGATAAAATGTCTGTCTACTGCAGAAGCTGAGGGTGGTTTACATGGCTCTCCCAGCTTCCATTTTGTCTTCATGACGACCCTGTGAGGTAGGCTAAGGAATGGTCCAAGCTCACCCAGGGAGTTTCCTGTCAGAGGGGGGATTTGAACTTGGGTTTACTAGTCCAGCACCTTAACCACTATGCCACACTGGCAATATAACACACAAGTATGTAATATTCATATTTAGGCTGTGCTGTTCACTTCACTGTTAAAGAAACATTTTGTATACCAGTTTTCTTGAAAAGTAATAATTTGAGAGTTATAATCATTTTTTTCCCATTTGTGGGTTCTACTTTTCCTAACTTCTTTCCAACAGTATAGATTTCTTTCATAATCCTTTAGCTGCTTAACATGCCTTAAATGTGTGCTAATTTCCTATTTAACACTTTTGTATATGTATAGCCAATTGCAGCTGAAAAATGATTTCATCTCAAAAATGACACAGCCCCTTTGGGTAGAATACATTGACGTGTCTTGGTTCTCTTGTCAAGCACAAATCCTAATTAACGCAGCTTTTAAACAGGCTGCATAATTTTAAAAAGTATGCTGACAAACCGAAGTAAAGGTCTTCCTTTATAAAAAGATGAAGATTTAAAATGAAAGTTGAAATGATTATTATTCTAATTAGCAAAAAAGAGAAAAGGCACTATCAAGATCAAACACTGCATTCGTTCTTACGGTCTAAGGAAAGTCTCTAGAGTTGACCTTTTTGATATTTTGTCACATTCAGCCTGAAGACAAGCAATCTCTGCCTTTGGTGAATTTAGTTCTGTGATGGAACATTTCTAATTAATGTTAATTTTTGATGGGCATAGCATATCATTAATACAATGGTAATCTCATAACACAATGCTCTCTCTTCTTATTGAGAATGATATTACTAGGAGGGTCAATCTAGTAATTTTATTACTTTCCCCTAAATGGTTACTCATTGCCCTCCTGGGGACTCTGTGTCCCCAAGTAAGACCCAATTTTTGTTGCAAATGCAATAGACTGGTATAGAAGAATGGGAGCCAAGTCAGGCTGCCCAATTTTTTATGTTTCTGGATTTTTATTGGCTGAGTTTTTAATGGCTGCGATTTCTCATGAATTAATGTTTTTGTCTTGTTTTATTTTGTGACCCACTTCAAACCATTTCTCTGAAAAGGTGGCATATAAATGTTTTAAATACATAAATAAATAGTATAAATCCAGAAAGTGCTGCACGAATGGCGCTGTAAACTTCCTTGTTCTGACGCAGCTCCTGTGCTCAAATATCCACATCTTGATTGGTCAAGATCTGCATCAGAACAAGGAAGCTGACAGCGCCATTCGTGCAGCACTTTCTGACTTTCTCTCACGCAGATAAGGACCTCTGCTTCTGGATTGTTGAAAAAGTGCCAGCAACGTCTCATCTACCGCAGAGACTTCTAAGGAAAAGAGAGACTTTCTGGATTTATACTTTGGGAACTTTGGTTCCAAAAGGCTTAAATGAAGATATTGACTGGCTTTGTCTTTCAGTGACTTTTTCAAGCTTTACAGCATTTGTGATCCACTTGTAAAATCCCTTGGCTTGAGTGCACAGGATCAGTTGTAACTATCCCTGAGTTCCTCAGGGATCTGTGCTGGGCCCTGTGTTGTTCAACATCTTTATAAATGATTTGGATGAAGGAATAGAGGGGATGCTTATTAAATTTGCAGATGATACTAAATTGGGAGGGGTAGCAAATACGGTAGAAGACAGAGCCAAGATGCAGGGTGATCTTGACAGGCTGGAGTAGTGGGCTAGAACTAATAAAATGCACTTCAACAAAGACAAATGTAAAGTTCTGCATTTAGGTAGGAAAAATCAAATGCATAATTATAGAATAGGGGAGACTTGTCTGAGCAGTAATGAGTGTGAAAAGGATCTTGGGGTCTTAGTAGACCAAACATTGAACATGAGTCAGTGTGATGCGGTAGCTAAAAAGGCAAATGCAGTCTTGGGCTGCATCAACAGAAGTATAGTGTCCAGATCACGCGAAGTGATGGTATCGCTTTACTCCGCTCTGGTTAGACCTCTACTAGAGTACTGTGTTCAGTTTTGGGCACCACAATTTAAAAAAAGATATAGACAAGCTGGAACGTGTCCAGAGAAGGGCAACAAAGATGGTGAGGGGTCTGGAGACCAAGTCCTATGAGGAAAGGTTGAAGGAGCTGGGTATGTTTAGCCTGAAGAGGAGAAGACTGAGAGGGGATATGATAACCATGTTCAAGTTGAGGATGGTGCCGAGTTGTTTTCTGTTGCTCAAGAAGGCCGGACCAGAACCAACGGGTTGAAATTAAATCAAAAGAGTTTCTGTCTAGACATTAGGAAGAATTTTCTAACAGTTCCTCAGTGGAACAGGCTTCCTTGGGAGGTGGTAAGCTCTCCTTCCCTGGAGGTTTTTAAGAAGAGGTTAGATGGCCATCTGTCAGCAATGCTGATTCTGTGACCTTAGGCAGATGATGAGAGGGAGGGCATCTTGGCCATCTTCTGGTCACTAGGTGTGTGGGGGGGGGAGATAGTTGTGAATTTCCTGCATTGTGCAGGGGGTTGGACTTGATGACCCTGGTGGTCCCTTCCAACTCTATGATTCTATTCTATACTTCTCATAGAGATACAGGGTGATTGCATCACCCAGTTACAGATGTGCTGAGTCATAGAGCTTACATCACCCTTTTAACACTATTTAGAGTGGGATAGGATCACCAGTTTGACACTGCTCTACTAGGTTGATACCTGCACACATCGTATATGAGAGACATATACAAACCAGGTATGTGTTTATACATTGGTATATTTAATATACATAGAAAAGTAATTATTCAAGTTAGATTAATAATGAACGGAGGTTAGATTAATATTGTAATTACGTTTTACAATATTACAACTAGAACCAATCTGACCAGATGTTTGAGTAATTGGTAATAGATTTTGTAAGTATTTTTCAAACATCTATTTCAAGACTTACATAATGGGCTCTTAAATAGATAGAAATTAACCCATTATTATTCTGTCTTTTCAGACAATCTATACACATGCCTGGTTTGATTTGAACTGTTTGCATATGTATGTATGTATTTATTCATTTCTGTAAATGTGTGCAGAATTAACATGGGATTTAATTAATCACTGATGAAGGCCCAATAGGCCAAAACGCGCTTACAGTGGTTACAGATATCAACCCTAAAAAATGCCATTGTGCTATTTTAAAGTTTTTAAATATTTTTAACCTTTACATAGCGCTTCGAATAAATTATATTTTTAGTATTTTTATATATCTTTCTACCCAACCTTGGGTACCCAGCTTTTGTTTTCAGGTTGGGCTTTACTCCCCTCCTTTTTCTCCCACGTTTTCTCCCACGTTTTAAAAAAAGGAATCAGCAGTTTTTTAAAAAAATGCTTTCAAGTGTCATAATTTCTTTGCATGTTTTCTTAAGTTTGATCAAGCATTCACCTTATTTAGGTATGGCAATTTCTATGAAGAAGAAGAAGAGTTGGTTTTGATATGCTGAATTTAGTACTGAATTTAGCCATGGTTCACTTACTGTCTTTCATCTAGGGTTGCCAACCTCCAGGTGGTAAACTCAGGGAAGAAATAACCTATGCTGAAATAGTTAGACTATGTGAGAGGGCAGCACGAGGCTCAAAAAGAACTTAAATATATATAGAAAGACAATGAAAGCTTAGAAGGCCAATAAATTTATATTAGTATGAGTATCCCAAAATAAGCAAAAAAAAAAACACTCACATGTGTATCGTGTTAATGCACACCTTCATTGCCTCGCAGGGCTTAAACTGAAAAATACCACACTGGGTTAAATACAAACTCAACAATTCAAGTTACAGCTCCAAAGGGCTTGTAATATTAACAATTGAGCAAAAAAGCACTAATATTCTGAATCAAAATGATTATGCTATCACTAATAAGCAATCATGAAGAAATGAGGAAGCAGATCCGTGGCAAAGATCCGTGCCAAGTATTCGTTTCGGAGGACCTTCATCAGCTTGCCGACCCAATGGATGATTAGGAGACCGCCGTATAAAGCACTTGTGGTTTGTAAAAGATGAGCATGGATTGCTAGACTTCCTGGAGTCCAGAGGTATTTCAGCTCTTATACAAAATTTTTTGGAAACACAGTCTATGCTTCTCTCATTTGTATAAGAGCTGAAATACAAGTGTAATGGCATTTCAAAGGGGCTATATCTCCCAGCAGCCCTGGCTCTGGAGAGGCTGGCCTTCATTTTTCCAGAGGGAAGGAGGGAGAAGGAGAGATATAGTTGGTGGGCCTAGGCTGGAGCAGGCTGGCAGGAAGAACAGGCCAAGGAGGAGAAACAGGCTGGTGGAAAGCTGGAAAAGGGGGACCAAGGACTGGAGCAGAGAACTTCAGGGATTCCTGCAGGACTGAAGTCCCAGGTAGAGACTTTGCTGTTTGGACAGTGTCAGGTAAGCACTTGTACAAATGTATGGTGAGACCACACTAGGGCTGTTGATTCGGTTCCATCTGACATGAAAAACAGCTGAATTTTCCCTGATTCGGCGGTTTCCAGAGCTGAAGTAAAAAAAGGCGGGAAAATGACGAGCCGAATTTGGCAAGATCAGGCGGATGCTGAATAAATTCAGGCAAATTCGGCGTCCTCGAATCAGCATTCTCCCGCGGCCAATAGTGGCCCAAGCTGGGTCTTCTTCTGGCCAATCAGAGCAGGGATTCTCCCTTTTGAATTGGCCAGGAGAAGAGTATAAAAACTCCCGTCCTGTCCCGTCCCGAGTCTGTATTCATTTCCTTCCATTTTGGTGGTGCTGCTCCTGAGAGATCCTGCTTACTGGAATAGGATTGGATTGACTTCTCCTCCCTGCTCCTGTTGGAAGACATCCACACAGTTTGATTTTTGGGTTTTTTCTCTATACCTTTTCTCATGTGTGTGTGTGTGTTGGGGGGAAGCAGTTTCTGTGTGGGGGGAAGCCAAAGGGGGGCTTTTGCCTGTTCTGTCAAGGGGGGGTGCCTGCTCGCCTCTGTGAGAGTGTGTGTTCTGCCTTTTTCTGCCCCTTGCCACCCTCACCTGGAATTGAGTCAGTGCGGCGGTGCGGATTGAGTCTCCCTCCACTCGGCACCCGCGCCTCCTCCTCCTTGGGTCATTTGTTTGGGGTTGAGCCGAGCTATACTGGTTTGAGCGGGGGCTTTTGCCTGTTCTGCTGGGGGGGGGGTGCCCGCTCGCCTCTGCTGGAGTGTGTGTTCTGCCTTTTTCTGCCTGTTGCCTCCCTCGCCTGGAGTTGAGTGCAGCTGTGCAGCCGTTCCCGTTGTTTCTAATGGGCTAGCCTGTCATTCGTTTTAGTACATCCCATGTCAGTGAGTCTCTCTCTGTCTGGCCCATTCTTCTCCTTCGTTTGGAATTTGCATGTTCTGGTTCGGGGGGGGGTTTGCTGGGGGGGGCTTGATTGCCTCTGAGGAGTGTGATTTGGGGGGGTTACCTGTCCTGGGGGGGGCTGATTGCCTCTTTGCGAGTGTGATTGTTGCTGTGGAAGATTTCAATCCAGCAGCATGAAATCTATCAATAGGGCTGTCAAAAAAAAAAAAAAATTCGGTACAGTTCGGATTCGGCCGAATTTGACCCTTGTGGGGTCGGTACGTGCCGAAGTCCGAACTCCCCCGCTTCGGATCCCCGGTAATTCGGGGGGATCCGGAGTTCGGGGGGAAATTCGGCCGAAGTGCGCCTTCAGGGATTCCCTGAAGGCACGCGGGGGCCCTTTAAACTCATCTGAGCCTCCCAGCTGGGAGGCGCAGATCAGTTTAAAGGGCAGCCGCGCCTCTCCAGCGGGCTCCGCTGGAGAGGCGCGGCTGTCATTGAAACTCATCTGCGCCTCCCGGGCGGGAGGCGCAGATGAGTTTCAATGACAGCCCGCCTCCCTTCTGCGGGCTACCCTGAAGGGGGGCGGGCTATCATTGAAACTCATCTACGCCTCCCGCCCGGCATTTCCTGAATAAAAACGGGCCGAATTTTGCTGAATCCAAATTTTACCGAATTTTTTTTTCAACAGCCCTAGCTCACACTTGGAATACTGTGTACAGTTTATATGTCACAGGGGGATATCATCATTTTAGAGATGCTTAGGTGGGGCATGGCCAAAAAAAGGTTGGGAACCACTGCTCTATAGCATTATACCCTGCGGAGGTCCCTCCTCTCCCCAAATCCCACCGTCCCCAGGCTCCACCTCCCAAATGTCCATGAATTTCCCATCCTGGATCTGGTAATCCTCTGCTGAGTAGCATCAACCAAGCCTGTAGTTGCTTGAGTGGCACATGGGGGTGGGGAGTTGAGTCTTAGCACCCCTTGGCACTATTTTGTGTGCAGGCTGGGGCAAAAAAAGCTAGTGGGAGCTGACAAGGTTGGAGCCAGGGTGGGTTTGCCCAAAAGCTAGCTCCTGAGTTGGCTGCTTGTTTGGCAGCACCCACATTGAAGGTCAGCAGAAGAATTTAATTTGATGTAGATCAGCCATTAATAAATCCTAGTTCAACGCAACTGTTGGTATTTCTTGAGTTCATTCTGGATGTTTGGTACAAAAATAATAGTAATTTAAATATATGTAAATTGATCCTTTGATTATTATTCAAATAAATGGTAGCTAACAACTGTCAAAAATATTTACTTTTTATCTTCTCTCTTGAACCATAATTTAATTTGTTAACTTGGACATGAATGTATTGTCTAGTAATTGCTTGTTTCCATTCTTTAGCATTTGTTGTCTTATTAGTACTTTAGTATCTTGCATACGGAATTCTCCTAGCTATTGTGTAAGATTCTAACACTGTATACTTCAAAGCTCCAATATAAGTAAGCAAAAGAGAGGGGTTGTTGTTGTGGTTGTGGGCCTCCCCGTGAAGAAGAAGCCTGCATACTTCCTGTGAACACAGACAGTTCATGAGCCCACATTGAGCTGAATGACTTGACTCTGTGTGCTCACCCAGTTACAAAGCAGCTCCTGCTGCATATTGTCAAATATCTGAAAGACTTCCAGAAATGCATCTGTCATCCCCAGCCTTCGAGTCTTTGACCTCTAAAGGTCAGAGTTGACATTTAATTTAATACCCGCCCATCCATATTCCAACCCATTATATTTCTATTACTGAGACAGTGTTCTTGAGAGGCTTGACACATACATTAGAGGAGTTCTGCACGTGACAGATAAGCCTTGTCTGCCTTTTGGATAATGTAGCACCTACCACACTTTACACAAATGAGAAAGAGGAAAGCAATAGTGGAGTAGCTTTTCCAATATGGCAGCAAAAAAATTAAATAAATAAAAATAAACAAACTAGACTTGGATTGTATAATATATAATGGAAAGAGCTTAATAAAAGGGAAAAAATTAAATGCATCTAGCCTCCTGGGATGAAAAATAAATAATTAAACAGGAAGGGATATGGGAGAAGAGGGTGATTTACAGATATTTAACTTAGAAGTTTTCATTGTTGTAAGAATTTATGAGCATACATAGGAGAAGTGAATGCACAATTGCATTTAGATTTTGAGCTACCTACTGCAGAGCTGAGAGAAGTAAATTTTAACACTCTTTTTGTGTACATAAAACCATAGAGATATTCTGTAGAGAGTATAATTAAGCAAAGGTCATTTGCATAGAATTCAGAGAGAAAGGAGAACCTGTGTATCTAAAAGCAAGGGAAGTAATTCTACTCACAGTGAACAAAAAAAAGAACTCCAATACCATTTGGTTCAAGGCTAGTTCCTTCTCCCACTTCTTTGTCTTTTTATGTAAAGTGGAGATGAATTAAAAATGTGGAAATTTAAGATTCCATTTGCAATGGAAATTAACAGGCTTTCAGAATATTGAGCAATCCTTTCTTTACTTGCTGTACGTGCAACGTTCTTTCTGCCTTTAAAGTCTTTTCGATAAAGTGGTGCAATAATACTCAGTTGTCACCACTGTGCAGTGATTCAGGGCCAACTACACAATATGTTTTTTAGCAAGTTTGGTTCTGGGTTCCCTGACTGTTCCAAAGGTATGCAAATAACTTCCTGCCAGGACCGTTTGGGCTTGGGAAAATGGTGTGTGGGGGGAAGCAGGACCCCCTCTTCTCCCTACATCAGAATTACAAGCCCAATCAGGCTCCCGCTAGATTTTTAAATGGCATTCCCAGCAACTGCTGGCGTGTGGCCACAGCAAAAGTGAGTCAAATCTGGGAAACCTGGATCCAACTTGCCAAAAAAGTATCATGTAGTTTGGACCCAAGGGGAAGGGCCTTATGGGTAGGCATAAAGTAGGAGAGCTGGGTCACCACTACAAAAGTGTGTGATGGCTGACTGGTAAGCAGGACAGTGTGAAGTTATCAGCATCTATGCCTATGCTGTGTGCTGCTAGCCACTCAGTAGATGAGTAGTGGCTTATTGCTGACTCAGCCTCCCTGGTCCACAGTGCCTCCTCCTGATGCCCAGCAGTCAGAATGTGATCCCCAACAGTCACTGTACAGAGGCAGCAAATGTGAATTAGTATCTCCTCTCACTGGCCACACAGGCTGATTTAAAAGCAAAACAACACTTCTGGTGCTGTCTGGCAATCCTAAGCAAAAGCAATTTGAGGAGACAGAACAGGGAAGGTTTGCATAGGTTGAGAATGGATTATTGCTGCACAAATATCTTGTGATTTCCATCAAGACATGGGGACCTGTAAGCAGTTGGGCCCTCCTCCCATTAGAGGGTGCCATAGAGCAGAGGTGAGGAACCTTTTTTCTGCCAAGGGCCATTTGGATATTTATAACATCATTTGCGGGCCCTAAAAAATTATCAACTTAAAAATTAGCCGACCAAACCCCAAGCAGACAGCTACCCCAGATGATCCCCCCCCCGCATGGCAAGCAGGTAGGCATCCAACATGTGGCTCACTCGCCCACCTGGTGGCACAGGATGATCTGTTGCACCAGCCGGTTGTAGCCATCCAGCCGCACGCCAGAGTTGCTCCTGCTCCACATGGTGAGGGCCGGATTCTACAGCCGGGCTCCTGCTACCTCCGCCTGCAGGGATGAAATGAGGAGGACACACTGACTAAGAACTCGCCCCATCCACACATTCTGGCCCTGCCCCTTTTAACCCCTCCATTGTCACCACTTCCGCCCCCAGCCCTCTTGTAGTACAGAGGGAATATGTTTCTCCATGGCCCGGTTGGGAAAGGGTTAACACAGTTTCTTGGGCGATCCTAGCAGCTCCATAGCTAACGACTCTTCTGCAAGGGGGAAAAAGGCTCCTTTTCTCAGCAAAACTCACATCTGCCTTGGATAGAGGCTATTCCTGTCCGCGGGAGGGGGTGGATCACCAGTATTAGATCCTTCTGAGCTAGAGATCTGCCAGGACACACAAAGGGCCAGACCAAATTATTTTGCGGGCCTTAAATGGTCCCTAGGCCTGACGTTCCCCACCCCTGCCAGAGAGGCATGGGGGCCAAAGACTGGCATAAAAGGAAGACACTGCTCTCCACAAAATGGATGCCTCTCAGGGAGTTTTGAGATCCATCTTGTGTGTCATGCATGGGCAGGAAGGAGGTTTGCCGCTGAGCTTTTCCTCTGGCCTTATGGTGTGCCTGGCTGGACAATGGGGCTAGCTAATCCCCATTGTGTCACCCTATGGTGATTTAATCAGCACTCCAAGCAGATCATTACTTACCCTTTCTGGACCCATTCAATTGGCAGTCAATCAGTATTCAAGAGAATAGCCCAGGCATTCTCTTGGGTCCTGATGACTCAACAAGCTTCTCCCATCTTTTTATTTTAACCCTGGAAAATCAATCAATTCTTTGTCTCTAGCTTTCCTGCTAGCTAACCTCATACTGCCTTAGGATCCATTTTGGGGTATAAATATTGGATTTTTGGCCATTCATAGTATGTGTGTGTCCTGTATCCATGCACCCAACCCCACTTGAGCGTGGGCTTCCTTTTTATTTGCTCCTGGAAATGCTGGTTGTCCTGGAGGGGCAACAAACAGGGCACAGAGACCAAGATCTTCCTATGGTTGCCAATAAACTGAAGAAAAATTTAATAGTTTAAAGGGATATTACTTACCAGGCAATGGTCCATGCCATTAAAAGCTTCAGCTGCCCACTTTCAAACATTAAGCTTCTACTAAAGGGGCAGGCCATGGCGCAGAGTGTTAAGCTGCAGTGTGTGTGTGTAAAGTGCTGTCAAGTTGCAGCCGACTTATGGTGACCCCTTTTGGGGGGTTTTCATGGCAAGAGACTCACAGAGGTGGTTTGCCAGTGCCTTCCTCTTGCCAGTGCCTTCCTCTTAAGCTGCAGTACTGCAGTCAAAAAGCTCTGCTCATGACCTGAGTTCGATCCCAATGGAAGTTGGTTTCAGGTAGCCGGCTCAAGGTTGACTCAGCTTTCCATCCTTCCGAGGTCGGTAAAATGAGTACCCAGTTTGCTGGGGGTAAAGGGAAGATGACTGGGGAAGGCACTGGCAAACCACCCCGCAAACAAAGTCTGCCTTGGAAACGTTGGGATGTGACATCACCTCATGGGTCAGGAATGACCCGGTGCTTGCACTGGGGACCCTTTTAAAGGGGCAAGACCCTGACCTGGATGGCCCAGGCTACCTGATCTCATCAGATCTCAGAAACTAAGCAGGGTCAGCCCTGGTTAGTATTTGGATGGGAGACCACCAAGGAATACCAGGGTTGCTGTGCAGAGGAAGTCACTGGCAAACCACTTCTATTAGTTTCTTGCCATGAAAACCCCAAAAAAGGGGTCGCCATAAGTCAGCTGCAACTTGACCGCACTTTACACACACAAAGGGGCAGGACATTTTTTCCCCTCCAGATTGTTGGCAATCCTGGCACTGGTATTCAGAGGTTTGCTGGACCTGTCCTCCACAATCTGACTGACCCTCATTTAAAGTCATCAGTGTTTGTATTCATCACTTTGCCTACTTGCAGTGATGCATGGGATTTGAAGTGTTAGGGTGTAGTTAAAGGGTAAAAAATAGCTTTAATAACTGGTGACAGATCTGAGATGGAAGGGAAATTCACTCTGTGCAGAGAAAGAGACTTTGAAACAGAACGGTAGCTTTTGGCATCATAATTAGCTTGGCCACTAGTCGTCAGGGATCCAGCCTGCTTCTTCACTGTGTTCTAGAGCTTCACCTATCTCTGAAATAACTGCCAGTTTTTGGTTTCTGAGTAGACCCAGGCTCCAACAAGTCAGAGCAGGATCTTGAACCTGGAGTCTAAAAAGTATTATCACCAGCTGCAGTCACAAGAACAAACTACAGGGAAACTAACCAGGTCAGGAAAGAAATCTCCTAACCACAGCAAGTCAGGGTAGGTCATGTAATTCCCCTTGACCTTTATAAAAGTTTCCAGGAGATTTGCTCATTGGTTAGGGGAGAAAAGGGGGATTTAAAAGGTTTCCTTTGCTGTGCCTGATAGGAGTTTAATGGGGGGTGGCAGTGAAGGCATTTCTTGCAGTGTGTATTATGGTCTATATATTTGCAGAGATGAAGCAAAGTTAGTCAGTTTAACCTCATTTCATGCCCCTCTTGAAATCGATAATAGGTTTGAACTGCTTACGTTTGGATGGATTGGCCCCATTCAATCCTATCAGTGTTTATTCAGAAGAAAGCTCTGTTGATTTCAGTGGGGCTTACTTCTAATGCCTACAGCTTTTTATTTTTTTTTGGCGAATACTTTAAATAAGTTCTTTTCATGCTCATAACAACCCACAACAAATGGAAGGGAAACTCAATGGTGACAGATTGCCATCTCCTTAGAATGTCATTGTAACTCTCGCTCTAATCAAACAGTGGCAAATGGCTGCCATATCATTTCTTCTAGTGCTTAACAAGCTGTGTTAGTTTTTCTTCATTTTGAATCCCATTTTTCTGGAGTTTATTGGCCATCAAATGTGTGCCCAAACCAAGCAGATGGGGTCTTAACTCTCTAGAGGGAGATTTTCCGTTCTCCCCAGATAGTATAGATAGTTATACTGAATAAAGTTTTATTGGTTGGAATTCTTTGGCTGTAGGATTGGATATGAATAAAGTGAGTTGTTCATGTCTGAGGCTTTAAGAATCTGCAGGGAAGTCTAAATTTAAAACTATTATATCTCAGTAGCAGGTTTTGGCTACTGAAGAGGAAGGTAGCTGGAGCACCAAGAGGGCCCTTCACACGTTCCCAAATTGTGTGACAACTGCTTGTCAAACATGTCGTGTGCATCTCAATAAACTATATGTATAATCAATTATCTCTTATATTCAACATATAAATTATACACTCCTCTATTTTAATATTTATGTTTAATACATTCATTATTTGGCAGCTGTTATGCAATATCATTCTGAGTAATCTATATTTAATGTTAATATTTATTCTGATCCCGATCAACAATCTATTTTGGTGCTTCCTGCTTGACCGACCTTGTCCTGCCATGCCTGTCCTCCAGAGAGCTCTGATGATGATTAATTTAGATGACACTTTTCAAGTAAAAGCACTTTCTAACCTTGATCCTGTTCTTTCTCACTACACCTCCACAGTATGTAACTGTTAGCCCAAAAATTGGGAACCAAAGCCAAGAGATGAGATCCATCCAAAGACACACAGTAGAGCAATATATTTATTTAATTTGAAGGTAGTCAAATGATTTGTTAGTAGTATATCTCAGTAAGCTGAACTTAATTCCCTTGATTTTGCAACTGTCTCTAGAAAGTCTCTGCAGCTTTACTCTAGTGATTATATTTCCCAGGATTCTCAGATGAATTGAAACTGGAAGAGCAGGGGGCATAAGAAAAGCCATGCTGGATCAGACCAAGGCCCATCTAGTCCAGCAGTCTGTTCACACAGTGGCCAACCAAGTGCCTCTGATTGCTAGGGTTGCCAACCTCCAGTACTAGCTGGAGATCTCCTGCTATTACAACTCATCTCCAGCTGATAGAGATCAGTTCACCTGGAGAAAATGGCTGCTTTGACAATTGGACTCTATGGCATTGAAGTCATCTCCGCCCCCAAACTCCACCCTCCTCAGGCTCCGCCCCCCAAATCTCCTGCCAGTTGCAAAGAGGGTCCTGGCAACCCTACTGATTGCAGCAGCATTATCCTGCCTGCGTTCCACAGCACCTAATATAATTAGGGTTGCCAGGTCCCTTTTCGCCACCGGTGGGAGGTTTTTGGGGTGGATCCTGAGGAGGGTGGGATTTAGGGAAGGGAGGGACTTCAATGCCATAGAGCCCAATTGCCAAAGCGGCCATTTTCTCCTGGTGAACTGATCTCTATTGGCAGGAGATCACTTGTAATATCAGGAGATCTCCAGCTAGTACCTGGAGGTTGGCAACCCTAAATATAATAGGCATGCTCCTCTGGTACTGGAGAGAATAGGTATGCAATAGGGACAAAAAAAGGGAATAAATGAGACTTTGAGATACCCCGGATGCATGTAAATTTTCCTATTGCTGTATGCAGGATACGTCTACAAATACTTTCATTTACTGTCACTTATAGGAGTGCCTCCTTCCATGCCCACTCTCCCCAGTCATCTGGCAAAGCTTACTGTGCACCTTCTTTTCGTGAAGTAGGATTGGTTAGGCTGTGGAATATGCTTTTTCAGTGATGGAACTTTACGGTCTTTTCTATAGAGTTGCTCTCAGAGAAAAGGGAAACCACCAAACCTTCCTCCATACGGTTATTACTTTTTTAATTTCAAGGGCTTTTAATTCTTATTTGGATCTTACTGCTTTTATGGATTAATATCGAAGCTGAATTATTATTGCTGATTGTTTTGTTGATATTATACAGCATTTTTTTCTTTTATGTTTGGTATGCTACCTTGAGCAATTTAGTAGTCAAAAGACCTCTAATAAATTGTACTTATAAATGCCAAATAATAAATTTAGCTTTTGGTTTTTCTGGGGGCACAGACTTTTGTTAATCTAAGGTGAGCATTAGGATTTGATCAGCTTCCTACTGCAGAGTATATACCTGGTGCTATTAATGCTGCTAAACTCTTTCCTCAATCTGGCAGGCACTGGTCAACATCTCTGGAACCTACTAGCCATTACAATGTTTTCTTTTGGGTTTGGTTATCTTTCTGCCTTATTACTGTTGCCTCATGCCTGACTCAGGACAGGGGACACACAAGATTCCTATCATTTTAACCAATCTCTAAAAAGGCCCATCAATTTATATTTTTGCTGGGTTTTTTTAGCTGCCTTGAGTTTTTAGAGAAGAAGAAAATATAAGTATTTAAAATAAATAAATAAATGGGAGGTGCATGCCGTGCAAAAAGTCCTTGCCAGTGCAAGATGCTGTCATGATTCCATCTTGGTTAAAGGGCTGTTGACCCATGCACAGACATGATATGTTCTCACATTAGTAATTTAGGTTCTGGAGCACACTCACTGTAATAAGAAAGTTTCCCTTATCATGGCTGAATGAAACAACGCTGCCATAACTGGACAATAGAAGGACTTAGGTTGCTGTTTAATTGTATGTACCTCCTCTGTGGATAAATTGTCTCATAAAGAGTTATAACACATTTGGGAATCAAATATAAAAACTGAAGTGTGATATACAGGTATTTCATGTTGCCTGAAGCACACATGTCCCTGCAGTTCCTGCAGCAGTTTTAATAAGGGAGCTGGAAAGCTTTCAGATTTCAAAATTATATTCTTGTTTCTTCACAAACCTTTCAAAGTTAGGAATTCTCCATATTACTGTCAAATGCTGCAGCTGCACTGCAATAAAAGACTGTTCAGGATCAGTTCAACATTTCAATAACTGTGAGGGGTTTTGCTTAAGTGAAACCATTATCTCATATGCACTGGGAGCAGAGAAAGCAAATGCCTGGTTTTGAATGTGGGTCTTCTCCTGGATTGCATGGGCTTCTCATCCAAATCCCAGAGGAAAGGGGATCTGGCTATCTTTCATAAATGTGCTGTCCTGTTTCAGGGACTACATGAACATCACACCATGTGGAGCAATCCCTATACAAAGGCTATAATGTGTATGTTGGCTCTGTGACAGAAATGGGACTTGCGATGTGTTATGATCTGGGATCTTTTTCTTAGAAAATGTCATGTTCATCTTTTTACCTCATAGTATTATTCTGTCACTTTAAAAATAGCTCATAAATGACCCAGTATCTTTGTCTAGGGATTCAATTCTGTGGTGTTTGTTTCCTAACCTTACTCCCTGAGTCTCTGGGTCCTAAATTTATCTACATGAGCTGAGGCTTAGCCAGCATTAGTGTAGATGTCATATTTTTTTTCTCCCATGCCTCCCTTTGCAAGGACATTTATGAAGCCTCCACTTAATACTCTGGCTGCTTTACTGTCCTTCCTTGGTAACTTCATTTCCAGTTTTCCACTAGCACAATCTTCTTTTTTTGCTGTATTGGTAGGATTTGTAATGTTGAGGAAACTCTTTATTGGAGTGGAATGCAGCATTTCAATTTTTTTAAAAACTATGCTGTATTTTCTTTACAAGCCTTGTGGCAACTGTTATTGCAGATATAAATCTAAGACCTCTATATTTTGAGTTTTATCCTTAATGCCTGCTAAACCTGTTTAGAAGAGGAGGCCCATGTGCATTTCATTTCCCCCCCTTTGTCATATGCTGGTGTTTGAGAATACTTCAGAAAATAATACTTGATTGCATACATAACTGTTCCATCGTCTCTGAATTTGTCTATTATAAATTAACAATGATGGCCTTACATCATTCAGCTATAACATCTTCAGCTATAGCAACTCGTGCAACTGAACTAAAAGATGATATAGGACTAGGGTTTGCAGTAATTGCATCAGGAGGAGGAGGAACATTATATCGTTCCTGCTATATGTTTGGTATGTTAATGGAAGCTGGGGAGAGCTAAGCAGAGCAATGGGTCTTTAGTTACACTGCTGCATATACTAGTAATATCTCGGGAACTCAAGCTGGAGTATATATTTATATATAATAGGTTCTGTTTGAACCTCAAATCTGTCAAATGTTGTCCCCATCTTCAAGAAGGGGAAAAAGGAGGATCCAGGTAACTACCGACCCATCAGCTTGACTTCTATACCAGGAAAAGTGTTCGAACAAATCATCAAACAGTCCGTCCTTGAGCATTTAGAAAGGATGGATCTGATCACTAAGAGCCAGCATGGGTTTCTCAAGAATCAGTCATGTCAGACTAATCTTATCTCCTTTTTTGAGAAAGTTACTACCTTGCTGGATCAGGGGAATGCTGTAGACATAGTTTATCTAGATTTCAGTAAGGCTTTTGATAAGGTTCCACATAGTATTCTAGTTGACAAATTGGGAAAATGTGGGTTAGATCCTATTATTGTTAGATGGATCTGCAACTGGTTGACAGATCGTACCCAAAGAGTGCTACTTAATGGTTCCTCGTCCCCTTGGAGAGAAGTGACTAGTGGAGTTCCTCAGGGATCTGTGCTGGGCCCTGTGTTGTTCAACATCTTTATAAATAATTTGGATGAAGGAATGGAGGGGATGCTTATTAAATTTGCAGATGATACTAAATTGGGAGGGGTAGCAAATACGGTAGAAGACAGAGCCAAGATGCAGGATGATCTTGACAGGCTGGAGAAATGGGCTAGAACTAATAAAATGCACTTCAACAAAGACAAATGTAAAGTTCTGCATTTAGGTAGGAAAAATCAAATGCATAATTATAGGATGGGGGGAGATTTGTTTGAGCAGTAGTGTGTGTGAAAAGGATCTTGGGGTCTTAGTAGCCCAAACACTGAACATGAGTCAGCAGTGTGATGCTGCAACTAAAAAGGCAAACACAGTCTTGGGCTGCATCAACAGAAGTATAGTGTCCAGATCACGCGAAGTGATGATGGTATCGCTTTACTCTGCTCTGGTTAGACCTCAGCTAGAGTACTGTGTTCAGTTTTGGGCATCACAATTTAAGAAAGATGTAGACAAGTTGGAACATGTCCAGAGGAGGGCAACAAAGATGGTGAGGGGTCTGGAGACCAAGTCCTATGAGGAAAGGTTGAAGGAGCTGGGTATGTTTAGCCTGAAGAGGAGAAGACTGAGAGGGGATATGATAACCATGTTAAAGTACTTGAAGGGCTGTCATATAGAGGAGGATGCCGAGTTGTTTTCTGTTGCCCAAGAAGGTCGGACCAGAACCAACGGGTTGAAATTAAATCAAAAGAGTTTCCGTCTAGACATTAGGAAGAATTTTCTAACAGTTAGAGCGGTTCTTCAGTGGAACAGGCTTCCTCAGGAGGTGGTAAGCTCTCCTTCCCTGGAGGTTTTTAAGAAAGGTTGGATGGCCATCTGTCAGCAATGCTGATTCTGTGACCTTGGGCAGATGATGAGAGGGAGGGCATCTTGGCCTTCTTCTGGTCACTAGGGGTGTGGAGGGGGGAGGTAGTTGTGAATTTACCACATTGTGCAGGGGGTTGGACTTGATGGCTCTGGTGGTCCCTTCCAACTCTATGATTCTATCTCATGAATGCCCATGCCATCACCCACCTGAAGACCACTGATTTTAGAAACAAATCTGAAAAGGATATGGAAGATAGGACAAAATGACAAAAAACTTAATTGTGTTATCAGAATATGAATTGCTATCAGACTAAAGCTGCAGCCATAAGTATATTTATTTGGTTTCATTGAACTCAGTGAGATGTTTCTTTAAAAAAAATGCAAATGCACCCAGGTTTGGATTGCAAGGATCTTAAATGCAGTTTTCATGGCTGCTGTTGCCTGTTTTATCGTATGCAAGAGATCCTTTCTAGAGATACTTTTTGACATGACAAGGAGGGATAAAATAGAAGTGTAAAATGCCATTGTGTCTAAATGATCTTGCATATGTTGGTTTGTATATCAAACACACTGGCTTGATAGTCTTAAGTATGAAGATTATTCAACCGTCATTCTTACCAGCAAAATGAACAGATTGTAAAGCTGTGGTATAGGGTACAGAGAGACTAACTGTGCAATCCTGGGAGGGCGGGGGGACAAAAGCTCTCAGAGAGCTTACTGTTTTGCCAGCATATCTCAGAGATAAGGCTTAGTTACTCGGGGGTAAGGCTCATTACTCCAGTGCAGGCTCCTAGTGCCACTTGCCACAGCCCTGCAGTGGCCACTTGTTGGCAAAACAAAGGCCCAGGTCCCTGTGCCAGCATGGCTGTAGACAGACCGGGGGAGGGCATGGCTGAAGTCAGTTGGTTTCCTAAGCCCTTTCAACCTGAGAATGTCCTCTGTTAGTGATAGAACGTTACCACCCCATAAAAGGCGTAGAAGCTGTTTTTATCATAGAGTTTTGCCCAAATACCAGGTGTCTTACTTGTCGTTGCCTGACGTCTCCTCCACAAGTGATGTTATCACACTGGTGACATCGAGGCCTAGGCCTCATTTTAACCCTGGTAAGACCCCCACATGCCAGCTGGATGGTGCCGGGAAAGGGGGTCCAAAGCAGGGAATCCCCCACCCCCAGCCGAGATCTGGCAACCCTATTAGACCACCCTATGCTTGCTCTAGAAAGCATTGCCTTAACTCTCAGTTTGGTTCATTTGCTCATTTCACTGTAAATCTGAGTATTATAACGTTACCACATTCATGATTTCTTAGTGGCTAGAATCACTAATGTGAGTACATGATGAAGAAAAAGATGCATTAATAAAAAGGAGAAATGGTGCTGAAGTGGCAGCAACAAGGTTATTTTAAAAGGTAAAACAATAAATATTTAGATCCAGGGGGAAATATTTTGCACTCCAAACCCAAAACTTTTCATCTGAGACTTAAATGGGAGAACAGTGGGTACAACCAGACAGCCTTCTTCATGATAGTTCTTTGCCTGCTGTGAAACTCCTCTTTCTCCAGCTCCAGTGACTTGCCGTCATAGGGTAGTCAACCTCCAGGTGGTGGCTGGAGATCTTCCGCTACTACAACTGATCTCCAGCTGATAGAGATCAGTTCCCCTGGATAAAATGGCTACTTGGCAATTGGACTCTATGGCATTGAAGTCCCTGCCCACTCCAAACCCCGCTTTCTGCAGGCTACACCCACAAAATCTCTAGGGTTGCCAGGTCCCTCTTTGCCACCTGCAGGAGGTTTTTGGGGCAGAGCCTGAGGAAGGCGGGGTTTGGGGAGGGGAGGTACTTTAATGCCATAGAGTCCAATTGGCAAAGCAGCCATTTTCTCCAGGTGAACTGATCTCGATTGGCTGGAGATCAGTTGTAATGTCAGGAGATCTCCAGCTAGTACTTGGAGGTTGGCAACCCTAGTGGAGGCTCCTGTCATCCCTGGACCACTTCAGTGTTGGGTCCCAGCCAGTTCTTCCATCTGTACCTTGAGTTGTGGTGCCAGATAAAGACCCTGTGTGTCAGCTCCACTGTTCTTCCCCTGCTCCAGCTGGATCTGTTTCAGCTATTCCAGGCCTAACACTACGTCCAAAGCCCATGTTGTCACCTGGGAGGCCTCCAGGCTCTCTGTTGGCTCTCCGGCAGCCCACTCCTACCATCTCCCCCGGCAGTAGTGGAGAGTCTGGTCTGAGTTTGGCTGGGTCTCCAGACACCTGCTTCTAGGAACCAGTTAATGGAGGTTACAGCTGGATCACACTTTATGGCAGTTGAAGTATGCTTGCAAAGATTAAGCCACTGTTCCCCTGTGAGAAAATGAAATGTACATCATCAGTCAATGATACATGATGGATGCACACTAAGGTACTGCATGAGGTCTTAGGTTCCTGACACTTGTCAACTGTGTACTTGAAGACAAGTGGTTCATCTACATTTTATATGCTGCTTCTGATATAAACGCATAAAATGTGAATTGGCTTTCTGAGTAGGTGAGATGTGATACATTTAACTAAGTATGACTATGTATTTATATCACAGAGGGTTGTTTCTTTAATAAAGTATCATTAGGTTTAATGGAAAATGCCAATAAGATAACATTTGTATATATCAAGTGATAAATGTGTGCACATGTTCTATAGTGTTATATTCCATAAAGAAGGTCACAATGGAAAAAAAGATGTGTTGGAAAATTAAGGCACGCCAACAATTTAGTTACATTTTTTGTTGAGAGAAGTGGCTGATGATTGGCAGTTTTGTATTAGCTATAATTTCCATTTGTTTTTTCCTCATATATTATCAGGCACTGCATCAGAAAGAAGTTGATGAATAAATGGATGTTGTCATATTAAAAGTGCAGGGGATCAGCAGCATTAAATGGGATATTATGCATGATATGTAGACAATAATTCCATGAGACAAGTTTCTTTAAACCATCCACATTTTATGCATGTGCAAGTTAGTATTTCCTGTCAAATTTATAGTCCCTGTTACTTGCTTTTCACGACAGCCTCTCTTGAGCATTTTTTTATGATTAATTTGTTGTCTTTCTTTATCAGTCAATATTTTTCACAGTCTGTTTTGGAGATTATCAAATAGTTAAACCAAGAACTTGAAGGAGTTAGAGGATGATTAGGCTTACACACTACAAGGACACATGGCTGCCTCTCCATGCCTTCTCCATGTACCTCACAGGTAATAGTTGGTAGAAAAAAAGTGGAGTGACATGAACACATTCAACTTTTTTATCCATCCCTGCAAGCGTTAACTAGTGTAGTGGATTGGGAAAGGGGAAACACTGACTGGAATGAATAATCTTTATGTGTTTTTGTTCTTGCAGGAAAATGCATGGAGATGGGGAAGCAAGTTGCCTAGGAGGAAATTGTAGACATGAGCCACCTCAGTGATACCAATGAATACCTTTTCTGGTGGTAAAGGGGTATTTTAGGGCTTCACTAGAAGAGAGAGGATTGTCCCCTCACTCACCAATGGGAATAAACATTATTTCACAGATCTATGTATGAAGGGCTTACCTAAGCATACTTACTGCCAGATAGGGTTGCCAGGACCCTCTTCTCCACCGGCGGGAGGTTTTTAGGGTGGAGCCTAAGGAGGGTGGGGTTCTTTTTCCAGTAGGGATTTCAAAAGCAGTCAGCACACCGATAATAGAAGAAAAGCAGTTTTATTCTTTGCAAACTACAAAGATAAATAGAGAATAACAGAAAAGTATACCCACGCCTCTTTCAGCTGCTGGAACCCCGACGATGGCAGCGGGTGGACTCCTGGGTGTCAGCAGAAGTGCTCAGCATCATTCCGCTGCTTGGTCTGAGCTGATGCTCCAAGGGAAAAAAGTAGCCCCTCCTTAATTTATAGTCTATTACCTCTGTGTGTGTATGTGTGTGTGTTATTCTAACATCTAGCCTTGGGAGGGAGTTTGCTCCAAGACAAAGAGATAAATAGTGTGAGGCAGTGAGTGCCTCCCTACATTCCAAAGCCAGGTACATAACTCCCCTCACTCCCAAAAGTGTATTAGCTAAAGAGAAAAGGTATATGTATATTTAGAGAGAAATGCAGCATCAGTAACCCCTTCCAGTCTGATGTCGTCACAGGGCAATCTCGAGCACACAAGGAGAAATCTGTGATTCATCACCACTACCTCCTTGATATTACAATCATCTTCCATGATGCCACTACACAGAGAGACAGAGAAAGTCTCTCAGGGAGTGTCTAAGTACTGTAGAAGGAACAATCTGCTTGTGTGATTTATAGGGTTGCCAACTGCCAGGTAGCGGCAGGAGATCTGCTAATTCAACTGATCTCCAGCCGATAGAGATCAGATCACCTGGAGAAAAATGGCCGCTTTGGCAGTTGAACTCTATGGCATTGAAGTCCCTCCCCTCCCCAAACCCCGCCCTCTTCAGGCTCTGCCCCCAAAATCTCCCACCGGTTGTGAAGAGGGACCTGGCAACCCTAGTGATTTATTTGTCTAAAAATATCACAGAGGTATGGAAATGTTCACAAATTGAGGTGTGGGGAGTGAGGGGTACAAGATGTGCTGTGAACCCCATTGGGAATTTTGAGGGCATCTTTAATTGCAATCTATGGCTCAAAGGTTAACCAATTTAAACCATTTCACCCTATTACTGAACACCTGAGCAACTGGAGTTCCTTTAAGAAGATTAACTGACACTTCTGCTGAGTCATCAGGACAGAGCAGCAGAGCCAGCAGAAATAAAAGGCTTGTATTTTATCTATAAAAACAAAGACAGTGTTCTATTTTAATGCAAAAACAACACTTCCATAATTTATAAAACAAAACAACTGCTCACTACCAGCTGCCCTAATTTAATAATGTGTTTTGTTAACTAACACAGGAGAGCCTGAAATGGCTATTGATTTGTAAACATTTCATCTGGGAACAGTACCATTTCCCTTGAGTATGAAGATCTAGAGACAAAATTTAAGGCAAACACTCAAAATGCTTTCCTGCTTTTACCATTCACTGTGTAAGGGCACAGAGTCTCAGAATGTCAAAGACAGTGACATACAGTGAGGGAAAAAAGTATTTGATCCCCTGCTAAATTTGCCCGTTTGCCCTCTGACGAAGAAATGACCAGTCCATAATTTTAATGGTAGGTTAATTGTAGCTGTGAGAGACAGAATAACAACAGGAAAATCCCCAGAAACCCAGAAGACAAAAGTCAGAGATTGATGTGCATTATAATGAGGGAAATAAGTATTTGATTCCTTTGCAAAAGATGACTTAGTACTTGGTGGCAAAACCCTTGTTGGCAATTACAGAGGTCAGACGTTTCTTGTAGGTGGCCACCAGGTTTGCAAACATCTCAGGAGGTATTTTGTCCCACTCCTCTTTGCAGATCCTCTCCAAGTCAGTAAGATTTCGAGGCTGATGTGTAGGTATTCGAACCTTCAGCTCCCTCCACAGATTTTCGATGGGATTAAGGTCTGGAGACTGGCTAGGCCACTCCAGGACCTTAAGGTGCTTCTTCTTGAGCCACTCCTTTGTTGCCTTGGCCGTGTGTTTTGGGTCATTGTCATGCTGGAATACCCATCCTCGACCCATTTTCAATGCCCTGCCTGAGGGAAGGAGGTGCTCATCCAAGATCTGACGATACATGGTCCCGTCCATCGTCCCTTCGAAGCGGTGAAGGTGTCCTGTCCCCTTAGCAGAAAAACACCCCCAAAGCATAATATGTCCCCCTCCATGTTTGACGGTGGGGATGGTGTTCTTGGGGTCGTAGGCAGCATTCCTCCTCCTCCAAACACGGCGAGTTGAGTTGATGCCAAAGAGCTCAAATTTGGTCTCATCTGACCACAACACTTTCACCCAGTTCTCCTCTGGGTCATTCAGATGTGCATTGGAAAACTGCAGACGGGCCTGTACATGTGCTGTCTTGAGCAAGGGGAGCTTGCGGGCTCTGCAAGATCTCAGTCCTTCACGGCGTGGTGTGTTACCAATTGTTTTCATGGTGACTATGGTCCCAGCTGCCCTGAGATCATTGACAAGTTCCCCCCGTGTAGTTCTGGGCTGCTTTATCACCGTTCTCATGATCATTGCAACTCCACAAGATGAGATCTTGCATGGAGCCCCAGACCGAGGGAGGTTGACAGTTAGGGTTAGGGTTAGGGTTTAGGGCTGTTAAAAAAAAAATTCGGTAAAATTCAGATTCGGCAAAATTTGGCCCATTTTTATTCGGGAAATGCCGAAGTCTGAACTCCCCCGCTTCGGGTCCATGCAATTCGGCATGAGATCCGGAGTTCGGGGAAAAATTCGGCCGAATAAAGCCATTAAAAACACAATCGCGCCTTTCCGCAGCTCCGGGGGACATTTTTTGGGGTAGAGGTCCCAAACTTTCAGTGTAGCTTGAGGGGACCCTTCTTGCAAGAACCCCCACGTTTTGTAAATATTGGGTCGGGGGGGCTGAGATATGGGCCCCAAAAGGGGTCCCCCCTCCTTAATGTGCATCTCTGACAATGGGGGTTTGCAATTAGCAGAGCTTGCCGCCCACGCCCAAAGCTCCAAGTCCCGACAAACAGCTGAGCTGCGGGGAGCAAGGGCAGGGCAGGTGCAAAGAAGTTTGCAAACCATGCAAAGCAACACATTTGCAGCCATGCAAACCATGCAAAGCAACACATTTGCATCCATGCAAAGCAACACCTGACACCTGGGAGTTTGCAAACCATGGAAAGGGACAGAGGCAGCTAGCTATGCATAAGGAGCAGGAGGGGGTGGAATTTCCCCTTTTGCATTGGACTCAGGACCAGGCAAATGCATTCTTTAAGTCACAATTTGAAAACCAGTTTTGAGCAAGCATCAAAATAGACCTAACCGATCTTATCAGTGAGGGAAAACCTGAGGACACACAACTGAAGCCCCCCCCCTCAAACCAGGGAGAGACTCAGGGGGCACACCTCCCCCCCACAGAACAGGCGAATGCCCCCTTTGGCTTCCCCCCACCCACAGAAACTGCTCCCTCCCCACACACACACAGACTCTGCTTCCCCCCCCCCCCCACACACACACAGGAGAAAAATTATAGCGAAAAGCCCCAAAATGGGTCTTACTGTGGATGTCTTCTGTTCCATCTTCTTGGCACCTGCCCCGCCCTTGCTCCCTGCAGCTCAGCTGTTTGTCGGGCAGGGCTGGGAGCTTTGGGCGTGGGCGGCAAGCTCTGCTAATTGCAAACCCCCATTGTCAGAGATGCACATTAAGGGTGGGGAAGAAGACCCAGCTTGGCCACCGATTGGCTGCAGGAGAATGCTGCTTACTAACTGATGGTTATGCTGCTGTGCCGAACCCTGAATTTGCCAAATTTATTTGCTGAACACCCCGAACTCGCTGAATTCAGCTCCCTGTTTTCCCGCCTTTTTTGAGTTCGGTTCCATCAGAACTAAAAAATGCCGAATCGGGAAATTCGGCTGTTTTTCAGTTCGCGATGAACCGAATCGACAGCCCTATTAGGGTTGTCACCTTCTCACCAAGCTGCTTGGCAATAGTCTTGTAGTCCAGTCTAGCCTTGTGCAGGTCTACAGTCTTGTCCCTGACATCCTTGGACAGCTCTTTGGTCTTGGTCATGGTGGCTAGTTTGGAATCTGATGGATTGATTGCTTCTGTCGACAGCAGAACCCTAACCCTAACCCTAATCTGGCTGGTTGTAGGGGATCAAATACTTATTTCACTCATTATGATGCACATCAATCTCTGACTTTTATCTTCTGGGTTTCTGGGGGTTTTCCTGTTGTTATTCTGTCTCTCACAGCTACAATTAACCTACCATTAAAATTATGGACTGGTCATTTCTTCGTCAGAGGGCAAACGGGCAAATTCAGCAGGGGATCAAATACTTTCCCCCCTCACTGTATATATACCTCCATATTAGAAGCCAAGACACCAGATATAGCAGGTTTGAATGGAAACAGGAAATCTCCATCATGAATGATGAATTGTTCACTAGTCAGTTACCTGAGTCTGGCCACTTCAGATCAGGAAAAAAGTGAGCATCACATGGTTTAGTCTTAGCCCCCCCCCCCCAGCTCCTCAGCTGGGCCAAGCAAGGGGTAGCCCTTGCCCTAGGGTTGCCAACTGCCAGGTAGTAGCAGGAGATCTGCTAATTCAACTGATCTCCAGCTGTTAGAGCTCAGACCACCTGGAGAAAAATGGCCGCTTTGGCAATTGAACTCTATGGTATTGAAGTCCCTCCCCTTCCCAAACCCCGCCTTCCTCAGGCTCTGCCCCCAAAATCTCCCACCGGTGGTGAAGAGGGACCTGGCAACCCTACCTTGCCCAGTGTGAGGGAACCACTGCTGCCACTGGAAGCCAGCTGCCCGAACCTGCTCTTCTTCTTTTCCCCTTTCTTGGGTGGGGGTGAGCTATGGGGCAGCTGCCCCTGTTGCCCATTCACTAAGACCACCCCTATCCCCCTGAGCTCATCTTATCTTCATGCTATACGTTCTGTTTTAAAAGAACAACAAAATGAGGAGGGAACAAGAAAAGATATCTCTGGGCATGATGGAGAAGCCCCCACTGTGTATTGGTTCTTGTAGGTTATCCGGGCTGTGTGACTGTGGTCTTGGTATTTTCTTTCCTGATGTTTTGCCAGCAGCTAGGGCATGCATCTTCAGAGGAGTAACACTGAAGGACAGTGTCTCTCAGTGTCATGTGTGTTGGAAGAGTAATAAATATAGTCAAAAGGGGGCTGGGTTTGAGCTGAGTCATTGTCCTGCAAAAGTATCAAAGGTAATGTGCTAATCATTGTCCTGTAAGTATCAAGATAATGTGCTAATGAGAGTGTGGTATGTTAATGTGTAGTTTTTAAAAGAGTTAAGATGGAGTGCATGAGGGGCAATACAGATTTCCTTTATCACCAAGAATTACAGAGACAGTCAAACAAGAAATGGTTATTCTCCTGGTGAATACAGAAACCAAGAATTATCTAAATCAGTCTTTAATAGGCTTGCCAACCTCCAGGTAGTAGCTGGAGATCTCCAGCCAATACAACTGATCTCCAGCCAATAGAGAGCAGTTCACCTGGAGAAAATGGCCGCTTTGGCAATTGGACTCTATGGCATTGAAGTCCCTCCCCTCCTCAAACCCTGCCCTCTTCAGGCTCCACCCCAAAATCTCCAAGTATTTCCCAACCCAGAGCTGGCAACCCTAGTTTTTAATGCTAATTGAAACACATGGATTCCATATAAAGGACATAAAAGCATGATATACCTTATATTAGCAGAGCTACAGATTCATTTAAAATGCTGCACTGGGTAGATTGTACAGAAGCCAAACTGGGTAATATTTCCTAGTGGATGGATGACATGTAGGCCCTCATAAGTGAAGTCACATCTCAAAGTATGTCCCAAACTCTTCACATGTGTTACTACATATGGTCAGAATGTAAAAAGTACTAAGAAGTACCACGCTGCATAATTATACCAAACAGGATATGTTACCCATTAAAGAAAGTTCTTAGAACAGTGATATCAATGGAAGTGATGATTATTAGAACAGAAGTACATTCACATGTGCTAATTACATATTCAAAGTCCATCACATTAAAAATAATAATAATAAGCATAAAAGTACATGTACTAAATACATATTCAAAAACAATCCATCCCAAGACAGGCATCTGGTATGTTGTCCTATTTCAAAATATGGCTTCATCAGAACAATGTAGGATAGAAAACTATCAAACGAATTTTCAGGCAGTAAATTTCCATTCCCAGACAATCAGCACAACAACTGTAATAAGTTCTGGCTCTCTCCCTTATAACCAAAGAACAAATGTTAAAAAGTATCTTCATTTTCCTTAATGTTACTAAGAAAACTCATTATCTGCTGCAGCTAATTGCTGCTGTGATCAAGCACATGTGTTCCCTCAACATGGTCCATGTGAATGAGGTCCTACTCCTCAAATGCAGAGCCCATAACTTCACAAACTGGCCCACAAAACTGGCTTCTCTTCTGCAGCCTGTCACTCTTAGAGCTACTGGCTCAGATTGTAAAACTGGCTGAAATACAATGTCCTAGGAAACTGTACTCTAATGCGCCACTCTTGATCCAATAACTTTAAATCACCATATTAAGGCATAACAAAAATAAGAATCCATGACTAGATGATAAAGCACCACTGCAAGTTTGCAAGGGTTAAAGGAACTTAGAAAGACCCCACGTAGCTTAAACATTGATTAAAGGGAAATAACACAAGCATCAACATGAGGAAAATTAGCAGATCTCATTGCTGCTTAAAGAGTGATTCAAAAGACCAAGAATGACATCAAGTTACTCAGGCTGAAGAAAAGGGAGCATGTGGGAAAAAAAAAGAGAGAGAGAAAGACTCAGTTTTAGTCCAAACAGAAGCAATTAGATTGTATTGAGATAGTGGTCATTACTCCTCCATCCTATACACCCATGTTCTTCCAGTAACTCCAAGAATTCCTGTGGAGAAAAAGTTGGTCTTCTCTCGGATCCTAGAGAGGTTGCAATGGGAAAACAGTCTGCTTTGATCTGTACATACTCATATGCCCTCTTTTTAGAATTACATTTTGTGATACAAAGCTAAAATGTGAGGCTCTGATTTAGAGCAAGCCCTGAAAACTGAAAAATAGGTTTTGCTAGGACATTGCTAGAGACCCAGTTATATGGTTTGTATCATTCTAGGTGCACATCTAATATCCTCAGTAAGAGTCACATCACTGGTGCAACACAAAATATGGTTGTTTGCATGTGGCTCTATAGCTACAGCAAATGATGTTTTATTTTTATCCATCATAATTTCATCTCACACTTTCTTTACAGTATCATGCCTATGGTTATCCAATTTTATGCTGGTAATAAATTTGTGAGGTAAATTAAACTGGCCTTGACCTGGATAGCCCAAGCTAGCCTGATCTTATCAGATGTTGGAAGCTAAGCGGGGTCGGCCCTGGTCAGAATTTGGATGAGAAACCACCAAGGAATACAAGGTTCGCCATGCAGAGGCAGGCAATGGCAAACCACCTCTGAATGCCCTCTTGCCTTGGAAACCCTATGGGGTCACTATAAGTTCCTGTGATTTGATGCCAAAAAATAAAAACAGAAAGCAGAAGTTAAACTGAAAGACAGTGACTTGTTCAAGGCAACCAAGTGAGCTCATGACTGAAAGAGCTTTTTAACGCTGGTTCAGTTCGCCTGGACCACGTGGGCTTTTTACATCTTTACAGGCTTTTAAAGCAATCTCAACCATGTACTTTGTCACAACGTTTATAATGTATCGTGACCAAAGCCAAGATGAAATGGAAGGCTCTAAAAACAATTAGATGGAATAGAATCAGTCTTTATAATAACGAGAATAGGCTTTTAAAGAATACTCCAAAAGTCAGACATTAACTATGTATCTGTCCTCCTTAATTCTCCCGAAGAACAGATTTAGCTAACTTAAAATATTCACTTTCAGTGCATCACTTTCAAGTGTCATCAGTTGTCTTTAGAGAAATAATTCACATTCTTTTACCGCCTTCTCCCTTCCTGAATCTTTCTCTGCCTCATTGACTAGCCATCTCTTTTCAGATCTCTATTCTTTCTGTGAGTGTGTCTGTCTCTCCCTACTGTTATTTGTCTTTAATTTATTCACCATGGAACAACTTCAGACCTTTGTTTTCTATAATTTATACAATACACTATCTGCTGCCTTGAGTTATTTAATTCTGTGAAGCACCCAAGACATTCTGCTATTGTGTATAGATTTACACACAGCTGTAACACCAAGCACAAAAGATGATTAGGCCCAGAGTCTGGAAGAAAAGAAATAAATAAAAGAGAGCTGGTCAGAATAGAAATATGGGACACTGCAGGAGTGGGAATTTCTCCTTTTTTCACCTTTGCTACTTTGCCTTTCCCATTGGCCACATCTTCTTTTTTTTCTCTGATTTCTCCAACTTCACACATATTCTTATATCAAAATAAACAATTCAGTATTGGCCCATTCACTTGAACCTTCCATCTTTCAGATGCTATATGGCCCACTTTCACAGGGTTTGTGAAAGTGACTGGTACGTATGCTGTGTTGAAAAATGAATGGCTCATTGTTACTGGTCAATGAGTATGAT
Source organism: Euleptes europaea (assembly GCF_029931775.1). Taxonomy (NCBI): domain Eukaryota; kingdom Metazoa; phylum Chordata; class Lepidosauria; order Squamata; family Sphaerodactylidae; genus Euleptes; species Euleptes europaea. Next base: position 58,907,010 of record NC_079316.1, on the reverse strand, counting down.
TCCATGGTTGAGGAGAACATGGAGGAAATGGAAAGAGCAGAAGATATTTAGCCAATAGCCCTTCAAGGAGACACTCCTCAGCATTTGCAACAATTGTGCGACGTCATGCTGATGAAACCCCACATACAAGTAAGGGAAAAGAGAGATTACAACCATATTTCTGTGTGACTATTAATCATTCCATTCAACCTAAACTTCTTCAGGTCAAAAACTCATAGCCCCTTTTAGGGTTGCCAGCTCTTGGTTGGGAAATACCTGGATCTTTTGGGGGTGGAGCCTGAGGAAGGCAGGGTTTGGGAAGGGGAGGGACTTCAATGGGCTATAATGCCATAGAATCCACTTTCCAAAGTGGCCATTTTCTCCAGGTGAACTGATCATTATCACCTGGAGATCAATTGGAATCCCAGGTGATCTCCAGCCACCACCCGGAGGTTGGCCACCTTAATGCCTTTTCAGATCAGAGTCCCAGAGACCAGTCCAAACAGAGATGCCAACGAAACTCTCGACAAGAAATGGTGATTTATTGGCCCAAAGACTATACAATATGCTCCAACAGGCAAATCACAATGTGTGAGAAACCACAACGGAGAAGCAGAAGTTGTAGTAACTAAAAAGGGACCCAGATGGAAACATTATCTTAAATTCATAGCTCAAAACCATGTGCAGAGTGCTTGAACCTACATGCTGCCTGTTACTGGTACTGAACATTATACATTACTGTCCAAATATCACTTCAGTTATTTGCTGGCAGCCGTCAAACAAGCCAGGATGACCCCATTAACAAGTGAAGTGTCAAACACTTGCTGAGCCTAAAAGTTGACGAACATCTTCAGAGATAAATGCTGCTGAAACTTGCTTAATAGGCTGTTATTTGACCACTACAGTTGTAACTATCATGGGTGTACAGTGATAGGGATATGTCTATCAATGATAATTCTGTCAATACATCTGCAAAGGCTTAAAATCCTTGCTATACCAAGAAAGTCGGCAATTCCATTTTCTCACTTGCTTTCATAATTCCATTCCTGATACTGTTCAATCAATGCTTTGATTGTTTCACAGCTCTCTCTCTCTTTTGATGGGTTTTGGTAGACAGGGATCATTTCTACTCCTTGCTCATTATTAACCTCTGCTGTCTTCTGAATGGGGCACTGACTCGGAGTTACCAGGATTCACAATTTCCATGATCACATTGTGCCATGTGTGAAAGTACCCTTCCACACCTGGACTATTGGAACACCTGGACGACTGGACTAAGGGAGATGCAGGGAAATACATCACAGCACTCCAAGGCATAGGAGCAAGTCAGACACTACACTGGATGTTGCTGTATGGAGCCAGCAGGACCCTGCAGATGGCAAGCAGCACTTTGGATCCAGGAAAGGAAGTGGCCTGAACTCCATCTTGGATGTGGTTGCACAGCAGAGCAATGACCCTTGGACTCTCCTTCATCCCCGCCTGTGATTCACCTCTGGAAAGGTTGTCTTCATGGACATTTAGCATAACCATGAATGGGGCCAGCATATCAAGATCTCTTTAATGACCTCCAAACAAGAACAATGGCGTTCCCCTTCCCCACCTCGAATTCCTTCCTTGGGATAGTCTGGGCTCAGGCTAATCCTATCTCCCTATTCATCCTCTTCCTCCCCTCACCCACCAGTCCCTGCCAGCTGGTCAATGTTGCAATCACTCAACAACTGTCAATAATCCTATCAAATTCTAATGCCCTCGGCTCCCATCCTTTCACCCACCGATGGTTCCCCCACTTGAGAAGCAATCTTACCTTTATGCCCCAAGACCACCTGCCTGGTGAGTCAGCCTGCCTCAGGGCAGATTTTTACTATAAGTATTGGCACCCTTGTGGCTGCCAGTGAATCCCCCAAGATGTGACCCTACACCTGGAGTGCAGTCCTTTTCCCCTTCCCCTCTTGCAGCTGCCATTCTGGATCTCATTCTGCAGGAAGGTGATTATAGCCCACTTGGGAATCTCAAACCTTTACTTTCTTAGCTCTCTCTGTGTTGGGAATTGTTTGTGTGCGTGTGTTCTTACCCTATTTGATTACTTTTAATAAAACCCTTATAATTCATTAAAGCCTCCTTGTGATTGGGTTGCTCTCCATCTGGCTAGCTCACCTAAGGGCAGAATTGGTTAAAAGGTCCCCTCGCCAGCCTCTTGCATAGCCCTATCTAGTCTCCAGCTAATTTCTCCAAATAAAGGAGACCTCTGTGCTTGGCGTAACACATGCCCATAATGGGAAGAGGGAGAACAAGGATTGCTGGGATGAATAGTAGTAGGCAGCAGTAATGAGACTCATGAATGCATTAGAGAGTTGGCTTAGGGAAACAAATGGAGCCTGCGGGAGCTAATAAGCATGAGTGACCCATCTCCGGTGACTGGGTCTAACAACACAAAGTCCCAGCTGTGCCTCGACCTCTGACTGGGGCTGTTTGCTAGCTAATCCTATGCAAGGCTAGAAATAATGACCACAAGCATGAGAAGTCTGATGTTCCACAGCTCTCTGCTGTTCCGCAGTCTCTCCTATTGCTCTAGAACCAACGGGGGACTACTAATGCCCTACAGTGTGTCCTTTTACTATGCGCACAGTTAGAATCTTGCTAGAGGAATGCTCTGCAGCATGTGAAATCTCGGATCTAATGATCATGCTTCTGTTTTGCTGTTTCTGGCACTGGCAGTGTTTGCCAAAAGACAATATTTTCCTTAGCCCTTGGCTGGTGGGACTCCACTCATCCCCTATTTCCCAAAAGACTGCTGCTGCTGCTTCTTCTTCTTCTTCTTCTTCTTCTTCTTCTTCTTCTTCTTCTTCTTCTTCTTCTTCTTCCTCTTCTTCCTCTTCCTCTTCCTCTTCCTCTTCCTCCTCCTCCTCCTCCATCTATTTTGATATCAAGGCAGGGTTTTTCAATTATGGCATTTATTTCTTTAGGTGCTTTTAAGAGAAAGTAGCTTAGCTGTCTGAATATTCCAGAGGAATATTAATCGAGGTTCTTTTGTTTGATCCTCCAAAGCTCCATATACCAAGGGTCACGAGTAATGGCTTAGGTTTGCAGGATAATAAAGTTCTCAGAATCTTCTTCATAATATAAACTTCCCTGGAAATTCAGTCATAACCCCAGAAAGGGCCATCAACCATCCCTGAACTTTTTCAGCAAGTCTGTGTCAAACCTGCCATCCTGTGGTCCCAAGCTAAGGGTTAATGGAAATAATAAGAACAGCCTTCTGAAGTAGATGAAAGAAGCTTCAGATTCACAGGCTTCAGAAGTGGCTGTAGAAGACAAGAGATAAGAAGGATGTGTTCCGTAGTCTCCCCCATGCTTTGCTCTAAGCATCAATTGTTTCATTGACCTGTTATGAGGTAGTTACTTTAGCCAAGGCCAGAGTATAGAGGCGTTGCTTTATTAGCAGCAAATTGCCCACTCTAAAGACAATATTACCTCCATTTTCTGAACATGTGATGTGTGAAGAGATATGTTGTGGGTGTAACAGGACAAAGTATGTACAAGGTGGGGAAAGAATGATGTATGCAATGATTGACAGCCTGACAAGTATATAACCGTATGCTGACCTAAAATAGTTGCTTCTGCTTTTGGACTAAAGCTTGTTATTCAGCTGAATAATAAATCTTTAAACCTTCTCCCGCCTTGGGCGGGGGCAATTGGCCCTGTTGGTTTTAAACTGCTTTTGCCAACAATCCCATGCTAACAGTCATCGGCAGCCACTCACATCTCCTGGTCTTCATTACATCAGTCTGGTTATTACCTCATAACAAACATTTTGAACTGTTTGATGACAGCTGGAATCATGCCCACCAATGCAGCCTTGGATCCTAAAGTTGCACCAAGCACTATGCAACCCAAATTCCAACAATGGGCAGCCAGATGATGAATTTTTGGGTCCCAGTTCTTCACTAAATCCAATCAATAGCAGTGCTTTGCTTATTTGTGCCCAGGTAAATCCAGGTGAATAAGAAGGACACACGAAGCCCCCTCCCCTTTGTAGTTGTTTCTGCTCCCACACCTTCCACCTCCATGAGCACAAAATCACAACTACTTCTTCAAGACATGCGGGTTATGTTTTTCTTTCTCCATTTCTGCTTCCCTTCCTGAATTTAACTCTCCACAACTTCCTACCTGCTTCCCCTTCTTAGTTTCTCCATTCCTTAGCATCAACAGGCATTCCCTTATCATCCCCCACCTGGCTAGGGATTCTTACCTTTCTATACAAGCATCTTTCCCCACTTATCCCTTTGTACCTTTTAGCCCCTTTTGGGCAACCCATCACCTATCTTTTTTCTTCAGGCTGGTTCCTCTCAGGTTGGAATACAAAAGTAATTTTAATTAGATATTTAGCTTAAGTTGATACAGTTGAACACAATTGTGTGAAATGAATGGTTTTTATTGGAAAGTCACATATAAATTACTGCTGTATTGTTGCCAGTGAATATCTCAGTCTCACTGTCTTGTAATACTATCATTCCCCCCCTTTTTTTGGTACCTTAGAAACATAGAGCTGGAAGGAACATCAAGGGTCATGTAGTCTAACTCCCTGCACAATGCAGGAAATTCACAACTTCTTCCTCCCACTCCCCCCGTGTCCCCTGGTCTATGCCCAGAAGACAAAAAAATCTCTGGATCCCTGGCCAATCTGGCCTGGAGGAAAATTCCTTGATGACTCCAAAGTGGTGATTGGCATTTCTTTGGGCATGTAAGAAAAGGCAATGAGAGCCAAGCACTGCCCTCCCTTTCTGCCCTCCCTCTCACAATCTGCCTAAGTTCACAAATATGATAATAAATTTACTTGCTGGTTGAATGTCTCCCTTTAATCTTTCCTTCCCTGGGAGATTTATTGTGCTAGAACGGGAACTGTGTATACAGCTGACTCAGATCCCCCTTTACCGTGGATTCTTCATGTGCAAGGGATGCTTTTCAAATGACAGCCCTGATATGAAGACGTATTTGGATAATGTGTGTTGGCAGAAGGAGAAGTGAAGTTTTCAACTCTCTGTGAAAACACCAGGAACTGCTAGTTGCAGGGTGCCTACTGGATATATCACAGGGCTCCACATAGCGAAAGGTGCTGCATTGCTTCATTTCTTCCCTGTCCTTTTGGTGAGGTGGGGCATGGCGATGTTGCAAAAAGGGTGCCAGTGTCAACTTGCATTGGTTGGCTGCTTCCATTTATGGCTGACATAGGGTGTTACTGGGATGCAACTCTGTGATTCATAGATGTTAGCATGATCACGATGGACCCCACTGCAGCTCCTATGCTCTCAGCTTCTTGGAGTTGGGCCTTTTTGGTTATTTATTTTCTCTGCTAGGATAATATAGGACACTGACTAGCTGTACCAGTACGGCTGTGATGTCAGTGACATAGTGGGGTTTAGGATTGGGTCGCAAAGTATACATCTTTCTTCTACTGCACACAAATCTTCAAGTTTTGGAAGTGCTATGCAAATAGTAATTGGATGGTGAAATCCTGTAATTACTGTAAATTTCCTTTAATGCCAGCTGCTAATAAATATTCTGAAAACAACAGTGACCCTTTTTGTTAAGGGAATTCACGAGAGCTTCCCATCACTTGGTAAGAGGAAGCAAAAAAATATAAATGGATGCGATCATTTCTGTCTCATGAATTGAACAAGTACAGCCAAATTCAAAAGACATATGGAGTCTGTGGGAAGATAATCTGGTTGTTTACAACCCAGAATGACCCTTCAAAGACTGATGATGATGTTTGCTAGCAAAGTACTAAAGCGGTGCTTGGTAGTGGGTGCTGACATTGCATTCATTGGCAGAGGTTTTTTGAACACTTCTGTAGAGCCAACTGCATAGTGAAGATGCTTGCAATTCCACTAGTGTTAATTGTATGAATGATGCATGAACCAGATCTCAAAGAAGTTCCTTGTAATCGACTGGAAGAATTCCAAATCAAGGAGTCCTATTTTTCTGCAAAACATAAGTACTTATTCATGTTTTGTTTTGTTTTTAAAAAGCTTAAATATATATTTCTTGTTGCTGGATCTGGAACAATTTACTCATTGTTAGTATTAGTCAGAAGGTCCTTTTTCAATCAGAGATAATTCTGTTCCCTATTCTTCGAGTGGGATGATGCCTTGGCAAATGGAGCAGGAGACCTCTATTAGGATAGAGTGTTTCTCCTCATATAACCCTGCTAATCAGAAGGGGCATGTGGACTAGCTATTTAAGCTGGCTCTGCCTCTGCACTTTAGGCATTTTCTGCAACAGGCTTACCCATGCTCCCTATTGAATAATGTCGGGGTTAACTGGTTGTGTTATAGGCTGAGCAGGAATTTTGTAGGTGCCCTTCAAATTGGCCCTGTTTTCATTGCTCTTGAAGTTGGAGCATTGATTAGGCCTGATCCAATGAACTGTTCAAGCCATCACTAGGGCTGACAGGAATACTACACGCTGTTAGAACACAGCCATCTATAGATGAAGGTTATTACCAAGCTAGCCCATCATAAGATTTCACGGATGATGAATTGGGGAGGGAACTTCCTTGGTTCTGAGCAGCATGAATGAAACCCTTAATTGACTGAATAGTGCATGGGGCAAGGGAAATGAGACTTAGCACAGTTTGGATATGAAGGCTAGAATAAACCAAGCTGGCAGAAACGCTGGCCAAGGTTGGACCTAGGGCCATAAAATACTGACAGCTGTAACAGGCTGTTTATTAGCAGCAACACACATATTACAATTAGGAGACCCTTAATGTGGCTCAGCAATAAATAAAACCCTAGTTAAATCCATACATTGGTGTCCCATGTCTTCATTTAGGGGCTAAGGGAACACAGTCTTGTACAAAACAATTTCATATATCCAAAGCGGCCTTTAAAATATACCTCATTTTGAATTACAGCGTGGAAGCAGGAATGATCAGGGAGAAGGTAGTGATAACCATGAAGATACTAATTGCAAAAGTGACATGGAAAGATGGGAACATGGAAAGAGGAACTCTGTATTTTTATTAACTGGGCTATTCTTCACATGCAGTGTGGGTAGCTAGAAGACACTTTTACCTATGATGCATGATGTAGATGATGCATGATGTAGATGGGCTTAGAGTCAGGGAAACAGAACTGAATGTTCTGGATATTAAAAAGTGCATAGCACATGACAGGTCAGGGAGGAATTTTAAAAACTGTTATTGTAGGCCGCCTTGAACCTTACGGAAAAGTGGGGTATTAATGTGATAGACAGACAGATTCTTGCACCCACTTTTGAATAAATACCACTGCGTGTGCAAGCGCAAAAAGCAATCTAGCAAATGTTCATTTTAAAGGCTGTATTCTTTTGCAGAGGTGCAAAACATGGACAAACTGCAAGAGATTCCATGATTTATACAAGCTGTTCAATTTAATGACAGGAATGTCTACACCATGAAGGGAAATGATGATTAACTATTTGAATGGGGCCAAAGCAGCTGCAAGGTCCAACAAACAAACAGCCACTGGGCAGACACAAAGGTGCTCGGCATTGTAATGTGCTCATGATAAACTTTCCCAGAGAAAATCTAGATGAACCAGTCAGGAACTTGCCTCGCATGAAATCCAGGACATTCAAACAAAGTACGTTTGTCTGGCTATAGTGATGTACTGAAGTTGTAAAATAACTAATCTAAAATCCTCCTCTTGTTAGACAATCCAAAGCTACAACATCCATAACAATTGGTCATCCAGTCTTCAAGCAAGATTGGAGCAAAGGAAAGCCCCTCCCATCAGGTAACTGCTTCCATTGTCAAATTTCTCTTACTATTAGTGTCAGTGTGGTATAATAGTTAGAGAGTTGGACTGGGACCAGAAGACCCAGGTTCCAATCCCCACTTCCTATGAAAATTTGGCCAGTCTATCTCTCAGTCTAATTTACTTCACCTGGTTGTGGTGAGGATAAAACGGAGGAGGAGAGAACCTTGTATAACACCCTAAGCTCCTCAGGAAAAGGGAGGGGTAAACACGTACAGATAGCTCCTGCAACCTCTGGTTTATACACCCAAATATCTGTAATTTGATGGATGCTGTTCAGTTTTCTCTCTTTTTTCTAATCATATGTTTGCCATGACATTTCTCCCCCAAATATTAAAATACACAGGTGGAAATGATGTTAGTCTTGCTTTTCATTTCCAATAATGAGGGGAAATTGGCTCTTTCCCACAGCAGGAAGGAACTATGCAGCAATTCATAGATGGTTTAACTACAAGATGATATTAAAACAAGACAATTTAGCCACAATTGGTGTAATAATAATTTATAAAATGCTAGTAAATTCAAGTGATATATACATTGTTCCAAGGCTGTTGATATGCACATTCCAATTAAGTGGCAAAGTAGAAGATCATTTACCTATAGTTCTAACTCCTTTCGCAAGATAGTACTTTGCTCTTGGATTCAATGTTTAGTTCATTTTTGGTCAGTTATGACCATTAGTCCTGATTATTGTAGAACTGCACTCCCCCCTAAAGTTGTTGTTGTTGTTGTTGTTGTTGTTGTTGTTGTTGTTGTTGTTGTTGTTGTTGTTGTTGTTCTTCTTCTTCTTCTTCTTCTTCTTCTTCTTCTTCTTCTTCTTCTTCTTCTTCTTCTTCTTCTTCATAAAATGGTATGGGTCCCATCTTAGTCTTTCCTTCCTCCAAAAGCTGAAGAAGTTTTAAAGCTTTGCTCAGTGGAGTGGTAGAATACATGCCAATGGGCTTGAAAGGTCTATTTAGGATTGCACTGTTAGAGTCAGAGAAGAATTAAATGTGCTGTGAAGCACTGTTAGTTTACACTGAACAATTATCTATTAGAAATCAGAGGGTACAAAATATTTAGCAGACTGCTATGAGGGGTGTTGAGGAGTACGAGAACTTGTCACACATTTAATAGACTACAAAGTTGTAAAAAGGGAGGCTAATTTTCCTACTTTGTTTTTGTAAATAATAAAATCAGATTAACTGTGTGTGTATGGTATGTGTGCTGAATATTAAATTATGTGAAATTAACCGTGGTCTTGGTATTTTCTTTCCTGACGTTTCGCCAGCAGCTGTGGCCGGCATCTTCAGAGGAGTAACACTGAAGGACAGTGTTATTCCTCTGAAGACAGAGACACTGTCCTTCAGTGTTACTCCTCTGAAGATGCCGGCCACAGCTGCTGGCGAAACGTCAGGAAAGAAAATATCAAGACCACGGTTACACAGCCCGGATAACCTACGAGAACCAATGAACTCTGACCGTGAAAGCCTTCGACAATATTATGTTAAATTAACATTAGATAATAGGTTTCTTTGCAACTGAAAAGCTGTTTAGCAGGGCTTCCATATTATGTAGTTTAAAAGTATGAGTATTTTGGGCCAAACAGACTCTGAATATGTAGCCTAAAGGATATCAGGTTGGGATACAGCTTCTGTACTGCCTCTGTGTACTTCTTAATCAGGCTACTGCAAAGTAATGGGTATGATAAACAAAGAATAGGGATGCTTGAACATGAGCCTGTTTGGCTCACTTGCTGCTCACCAGAGGTGAGCAGGCAGCCAATTTATCAACGGGCTGTTTAGCTATTTGCAACTTGCTTGTGTATATTCATGGAACAGGCTATCTGTAGCAATTAGCAGCTGAGGGATTTGCGGGGAGTCCGCTTCTGATCTCCTGCTGGAGAAATTTTATTCTGTACCCAGAAAAAGGTTGTATTAGGGGGAGGGAAACCAGGAGCTGGCTCCCAGCTGACCAGCTAGAAGCCAAGTTCTTTTGATCCCCCATCCTGGAAACACTGGTGCCTCCCAGACTTACTGAGATGCAGCAAATTTGGTGGTGTGTGTGATCAGAAGCCGATGTGATTTCTCTTCTCTTCTCTTCTCCACACCCCAAGCTGGTGCCTTGAGCTGTAGAGAAAAGGAGAGAAACAAGATCTTTCTTTTTGTCTCTCCTCTGATCCCCCATCAATTGTTAGCTGATATCTGACTAACAGGCAGCACAAACTTGTTCTGCAGTTTTTAAGATTACTCAATGCATACTGAACTTATCCCTGATCAGCTCACATGATCATGAGTGTTGGAAAGGGTAAGTTCAAGTGCCAAACAGGTCCACTCCCTATCAGAGAAGCCTTTTGGACTACAGTGGGTTTTTGGACAATGAAGAAAGCTGACAGGAAGAAAGTTGATTAATTTTGAATGTGATGTTAGAGAAAATTTTTACTGTAGACCTCTGAAAAGACAAATAAGTGGATTCTAGATAAAATCAAGCCTGAACTCATCCTAGAAGCAAACATGAGGAAATGGAGGCTATCAAACTTTGGTCACATTATGAGAAGACAAGAGTCACGGGAAAAGACAATTATGCTAGGAAAAGTTGAAGGCAGGAGGAAAAGAGAAAGATCCAACAATAGGACTGACTCAGTAAAGGAAGCCACAGCCCTCAGTTTGCAAGACCTGAGAAAGGTTGTTAATGATAGGACATTTTGGAGGTTATTCATTGATTCATAGGGTCACCATAAATTGAAAGTGATTTGATGACACCTAACACACACAGAAAGATTAGTTCATGTGGATACAGTAAAAATTTCAGGCCTGTGCCACAAGATGACAATATTGCTGCTTTTCTTCCTAGTTCTTGTTCCTAGTTCCTAAAACTGCTTTGCTGTTCTTCCACTTGTCTGCACCCACTTCTAGAAGCTTCCTTCTGACTTGGCAGGAGGTAGATCTGGCATTGTGCTGGCTGCTGCATTAATTGTTGTGGTATCATGCTTGAAAGAGAAGGCATGAGGGTGTTAGTGAATGGTTGTTGCTTTCAGTTTGAGCATTTATCTGATGCTAATTTTGGACTTGCAATAATTTTCCCCTCATCCAAAGAACTTTTTTTAAGGTACCAAATGCAGATTGATTGCTTGTTTTACTAAATGCAGATGATGTTTATATGTGCTTCTGGAAGAATGCATCTTGGTTTCTCTTACTCTCTTACTCTCTTACTCTCTTGTAATTTCCTATGCAGGATGCTATCACAGTAGGAATCATTTAAATGGTCAACATATTTTCTTTCAGATTCTACAATACTGTGTTTTTGTAACTCATTGCATGTCTTTTTTCCCCCAGTGAGCATTTTTTGGGGTTTCCTTTTGATACATGGTACATAAAAATGTGTGAAACTTTAATGAGTTAAGTTTTAATTATAGGGGCAGAGTGAGAGTATATCTCTTCTCCTAAAAACATTTGCTTCCAACGCCTACACTATCTTATTTTTATTACCTAACCTGATAATTCTACCGGCTGTCTTGAATTGCTAGTTGTCACACATTTATTGCAAAAGAATATTTTGGATTCAGGAGCCCCCTCTCTATCTTTTTATAATTTGCTTCACAGAAAAGTTGCTCTTTCTGTTCCCAGCCCATATGTTCCTACAGCAATTTAGGTTTTTAGAATCTTATGTGATGAGAGTTTCATGATCTTTTCTATATAAATCATAGTCTTAAAGTGTTCAGAATCAAATGCATGTATCAATATCTATCCATTACATTTTATTCCATCTGTCCTCCAAAAAGCTCCCAGCAGCATATGGAACTCTTCTGTCTTCCATTTTATCCTCACAACAACCCTGTTCAGTCAGAATAAGAGAGAGTTGCTAGTCTATGACCACCTAGTGGAGTTCAGGAGTGAGTAGGGATTTGAACCTGTGTCTTCCTGGTATTGTTCTGATACTGAAATGTTGCACCAATTGACTCTCAAATATGACAGAAGACATACAGAAAAATAATCACAATCACTGATTCAGCTTAGGGTCACAGACTGGTTTCATCCTAAGGGTTTTTTGTAATACTAAATGGGTGGTTGTTAGAAAAATGTTCTAAGATTAGTGCTATAGTGCTAGACTACCCTAGCAATCCAATGCACCTGAATGCTGGTGATATAGCAATTCAGTGCTATATCACCAGCATTCGGGTGCATTGGATTGCTAGGGTCATCTAGCGCTATAGCACTAATCTTAGAACATTTTAAAAAAGCCAAAAAATAATATGTTGCTAAAAAAGGCGGGGGAAATGCATGAGCTGTTTGAAATGGCCATAGTGCTTCAGAGCACTTTGAAGATGAGTCATAGATGGATTGAAATGAGCTGTATGAAATGCCTGTCCCTGTATTGCTTTACTTGGAATCGGGCCAACAACGGTTAACCGCTGGTTTAGAATGGTAATCTGAAAGGAGACAAAGTGTAGCAGAATCAAATTGCTAGATTGTGACAGGATTTAAATATTTGAAGGCTGATAAAGGGGAATGTTGAGGAGAAAATCGAGTACTGAATTAACAGTGAAGTAGACTAACGCATTGAGCCAACAGTGATGTTGCAGGACCCAAAATAATGGCTGCAATGAAGAAGGGCAGAAACAAGGGACTGTGATGGAGAGAATTATTTTGAACTCTAACACACCAAACATTAAGTTGAGCAGACACCAGTAGGGTAAGCAGTGTTAGTTGTTACAGCAAAAACAAAAAGGAATCTGGTTGCTCCTTAAATACTAAAGTAAGGGTCCCTAACCTTGTTGAGTCTGTGGACACTTTTCGAATTTTAAGAAAGCAAAGTGGGCACTGTGTATTCATTGTACACATTACAATGGAACTGTCTGTTTTCTCCCTCTGATATTTGTGTACTTTGGTTTAGTCTCATGGGGCTCAGTCCCTGCTCCCTGTTTGTTGGTTAGAATTGTAAACTGCATGAGCTCCCATGCCCTGAAACCAGTTTCTCCACCCTTGTATCTCCTTGCTAATGTGTGTGTGTGTTAAGTGCTGTCAAGTCGCTTCTGACTCATGGCGACCCTATGAATCAAAGTCCTCCAAAATGTCCTATCTGACAGCCTGGCTCAGATCTTGCAATTTGAGGGCTGTGGCTTCCTTTATTGAGTCAGTCCCTCTCTTGTTGGGTCTTCCTCTTTTCCAGCTGCCCTCAACTTTTCCTAGCATGACTGTCTTTTCCAGTGACTCTTGTCTCCTATCATAGAAGGAAGCTATTTCTGAATTAATGATCCCTGCAGACCCAAATGTGATGCCTCACAGAGTTTTCTAAAGCCCTTGCTATTCTGATGAAGTGGAAGAAAGCCAGGTTTGGCTCTTTTCTTTATAGAAGAAGAATTTGGGGCAGGTAGGTGTGAGGAAACCCATCAGTGGGACCACTGGACTAAACACAAACCTTTTTCAGCTAAAGTCTCCTTCATTAAATGTAGGATCAACATATTTGGAAGAGTACAACACAGTAAGGCTGAAAACGCATGGGCACTTACTCCAGTTTCTTCCCTGTGTCCTCCCCGTTCCAGCCAGGAACAGTTCAAACTGGGCGGGGGGACAATCTGTGTGCAGAACCTCTCTTGATCTGTGGCGAGTCAGCGTGTTGATCTGCCCGTCAAAACAGAAAACGCCGGAGACACACACTTCCTGGCCATTCAGCAAAGCACGCTCCCAGTGGTGATTGGTCGACTCACTGACAGCCCTGCGCTCCCACTTTTCAAAAAAATTGGAAACAAAAGGGGGTGAGGTTGCGCAGGGAGGGGTTTGGAGGCGTGTGGGACGTCGGGACGCCGGAAGAATAGGCTCCTGTTAATCTGAGGCGAGCCAGGGTTAACGGTTGGGGTCTTCATTCGCAAAGCCGGGTTCATTTTGGGTCGAGACAACGCTCAGCCAGCAGCATCTGAGGTGTCGTTCGTTTGCGAGAATTTGATCCTGGTTGGAACTGGAAATAAAATGGGAGGAGACTGGGCAGAGACCGGAGTAAGTGCCCGTGCGTTTTCGGCCTAAGTTGATCTAGGTCATTTATGCATGGTCACTTTAACTTCCTTTATTCCCCGTTTCAGCCAGGATCAAAGTAACCCGGGTTTGGAAAAACTATGCATTGGCTGGAATGATCAGGGACGAAACTGTGTGCTAATGGAGGCATGAATACAGAAAAGCAGTCTCCCAAGTTCAAATCAAGTCCCACCCCTTTAAATGGTACTCTGTAATTGGCTTACCTTGCGAGAGAAGGTTTCCTTTTTCCCAAACCCAACTGCTGCATAAAAAAGCATTTTAAGAACAAAAAACAAAAAACGGAGCAATCTGAAAGAAGGGAGGGGGGAGAAATCCAAGAAATCCAAGCCAAGAAGGGAGAGGGGAGAAATCCTTTTTAAAAAAGCCTCTTTTTTGCTCAGAAAGAGCTCCGAGGTAGCAGGACGCAGGAAGCACTTGAATCCCTGCCTCTTTACACACTGCTTCATGATCGGCTGTGAGTGAAGCCAATCTTCTGTGCTTCCCATGTTTGACTATCTGCATGCTGCCTTGAAGAGGGGTTTGGAAAAGGGTGGGGTGAAGCTCAACCCCAGAAAGGTGTACACTTGCTCAGTGATTCCAGAATGAGACAGGATCCACGGTTTAATTTGGGCAAGAAGAGGAATGGGAAAAGCTGGTTTTGTTTTGTGTTGAAGCAGCGTTGAGCTTCCAAGGAATGAGGTAATGTGCATACCCCAAAATTTGATCCTGGCTGAAACAGGGAATAAAGGAGGGTTAAGCAACCATGCATAAAACACCTTAGTCAAATCAAGATTCTAATTCAAGGGTTTCATTAAGCATGCCAGAGGAACTAGTTTAAATTTAAGTACTCTAGTTTAATTTATCAGTGGCTTGGCTGTGAATCATCATGCCTTGTGACATTTCATTTTATAATGCCAGTATTTGTAAAAATGAGATAGATGTGATATCACATTTTCAAGTGACATTTGCAAAACTATAGGGAACTTTATATTTGGATGTTCAGCAGGCAAATACACTAAATTAACTGGATAGGAAGTCATAATCCAATGTTCTGCTTTAAGATACACCCTTATATTTTAGTGAGTGCAACCAAATCCTTTCATTAGATGAATACCAAGTCTAGTATTTTGGAAACATACTTGTTGGGAACCAGAAGTGATAGAATGAAACCATAGTAAGGCTTTGTACTTGAGATGTGCTTTCTGGGAAACTAACAGAACAGCAGCAAAATTGGAAAGAAAAATAACTTAGATTAGCCATTCTATGTTGACTAAGAACACTTCCAGGATGACTAGAAATGGCAAGATTATGACTAAGAAGGCTTCCAGGATGACTAGAAATGGCAAGATTATGACATCTGGAATCACTATCAGGTCAAGGGAGAGAATGAAAGGAAGAGCAACTCTCTCCTTTAATGATGATGTAAATTAGTATGTCCTAGGAACTAATCATATAGCATAGAAAAGCTTCTTTCTAGCCATTTAAACTCTCTTTCCCCCTAAATATACCTTGATTAGCATTACTTTCTCTTTTCTTAGTGAGGAGTAAAACCCATCTTTTGCATAAATTAAACTGCACTTTAGCTTTCAGCATGATTGTTCTTTGGATCCTGATTCATAATGGGGTTCAGGCTTCCCTCTCTGAACTAAGGTGTCTGCAAAATAATTCCTACTTCAGTGAAGTGAAAGCAGAAGCTTCATGGGCTGTTAATTTCTACTCAAGATGATCAGGTTTCTCAAAGTTTCAGATTACTGTGAAAGGCAAAATTGATAGATTTCAGAACACCTTGGGAATAGCTCTGCGTTAACATGCCTGATTTTAAAGAACCATGGTAACAAAATGTAGTGATGAAAATTTTGAATGTTAGTTGTAAAGGATAACAATAAGAATATGATTTGGTGGTAAACAGCAGAGAAGGTGTGGGACTGTGCTTTGCCAGGGGAGGGAGGGATTGTATTACAAATCACCTCCTTTAAAGAAGAAGAAGAGTTGGTTTCTATATGCTGATTTTCTCTAGCTTTTAAGGAGGATGAATTCGGTTTAAAATCTCCTTCCCTTCATCTCCCCACAACAGACACCTTGTGCGGTAGGTGATGCTGAGAGAGCTCAAAGAGAACTGTGACTAGCCCAAGGTCACCCAGCTGGCTTCATATGTAGGAGTGGAGAAACCAACCTGGTTCACCATATTATAGTGCATTCCTTAGAGGAATGCCTGCACCGGTCTTTGGAGGCAATGCAGCTGTGCTGCCTCCAAAGGAGGTTTCAGCCCTGCCGAAACCTCCCCCTGGCATTAAAAATCCATGCAACCCTCATAGGGTTGCGTGGGAGATAAGCCACCTAAAAGGTGGTGTATCCTGGCAAAAATAAAAAGGGGCGTTCCCGTCCCACCCGGAGCCGGAATGCCCCAGGAATGCCTCCCAGGATGCTGGAACGCCCTGGGAATGCCTCCTGGGAAGCCAGTGTGGTCTTTGATGGCGTTTGGACACCACTGGAAAGCCCCGTTGGCTTCCCGGGTGGCTCTGCCATGGCAGCGCCCCACAACCAGTATCTGGGCCTTCCCGCCAGCATTCGGGCTGGGGCCACTAAAGCCGGTGTTTGGGCCACTAACGCCAGCGTTAGTGGCGTGGATGCCGGCACGGGGCCCCTGGATGCCGTCGCGATGCCTTCCTTTAGATCTCAGGAATGTGCTGTTAGTGTCTCCACTCATGTGGAGGAGTGGGGATTCAAGCCTGGTTCTCCAGATTAGAGTCCACTGCTCTCAACCACTATACCATGCTGGCTCTAAAGAGGCAGCTGTGTTTTAAAGACAAACTCCATTGTTGTCCCATTAACATCTTACCTGAAAGTTCATTGAAATGAGCTCCTCTTCATGGAAACACAAAAAGGTTTTGTGCAACCGAATGCCTCCAGTTTCTGCTCAGCTGTAGTAAAGATGTCTTTCTCAGGTGCAATATATTTGCCTTCAAATTTAATCTTACTAGCATAAATCAAATGCAGAGTTTGGTTTTCCCTGCAGACTGTAACATTTCTGCTATCCTTTTAAAGTCCAAGGTACAGGTCAAGAAGTGTTTTATTCAACAGAAGACTATTGGAATAGCCAGGTTTCAAAACTGACTTTCCTGCTTAGCCCTATCAGATTATAGAGGGAGAGAAAATTGTAACTAGAAGTGTGTACTGAGAGCAATACAAGCATGAATGACAGTAACAATAAACCAGGTTATTTTTCTTGTGCTATAGTTGTGCATAATACAATTGATAATGTCATTTTTGATGGATAGTCACAAGCAGGTAGAAAGCCCTCTGTGGAGCCTAAATAGAAAGCAAAACTTCTTTTCAAGAGGGAGGGAATACCTTCCAGTATCTTATAGTGACACAGTTATGAGGGCATAAAACACAGAGGTGTCATAAAGGTGAAGGACTTTCTGTCCCCATGTGGTGATATAGAGTGAATACAAATGTACCATAATGGAGATCTCTCAGCATGTTCTTCAGAAAAGCCACAGCCCAGCTTTAGAGATGACTTGCATTCCAGCAAATATGGAGGCCTGTGACACAATGGAAGAGCATCATCTATGCATTCAGAAGGTCCCAGTTTCATCACCAGGTAAAGGGTTGCAGGTAGCAGGTATTGGGGGAAAGTGTTCTCTGTCTGATATCTTGGAAATCCACTGTCAGAGTAGATGATACTGAGCTAGATGGATCAATAGTTGGCAAATGGTAGCTTTGTATGTTCACATCCAGGCATGTCCCCTTTCTCTTCTTCCTTGTGTGCTGCTACTGGAAAGATCTCAGTGCTTGGTGCACAAAACAGAAAGGAGGCAGTGCCACCAACATGCAGCAAACTGAAGGGAAGTCTGCTCTTCTCATTTTGAACACTACAGCTCCACCATTCTCAGTCAACCAGTGCTGCAACTAAGTGCAATCATAAACAGTTTTACACCCTTTTAAGGGCTCAAATACACAAAACGCCTGATACATGTTGGGGCACAGGTGTCTGACTAGGCTCACAGTCCGATGTACATCAGGGGGAACCCACCTCAAACAGCGTTCTTTTGTTCAGTGCTGTGAAGGACCACTGGGCCGGGGGGAGGGGGGGAGAAGGAGCTTCCAGTATTCTTCCTACCCTGTTTTTCCAGGAAGGACATGGGGAGCCAGAGAAAAGGAGTGAAAAGTGGCAGAAGGGAAACAGAAGCTCCTTCCCTCCCATCACAGTGCTTCCTTGCAGTACCAAGTGAACGAGTTCTATTTAAGGTGAGTTCCTTTGATGTATATCTGACTGCAAGTCCACACCCATGATTTGACATGTAGAGGGCATCTTATGTACTTGAGCCTTAAGACAAGTTTGCAAATCATGGTAGCAGCATATGAAATATCAAAAGCCAGAAAGAAGGTGGAAAGTGATGAAGATGGAGAAAGTCTTCCAGACCCAATGGATTTAGAAGGATGTACCTCTGCTCAGAACTGCACTGTAACTTGCCCAGCTATTATTGGAAGAGGCAGTGGTAACGACTGACCAGATAAAGCAAACTAGAAGGGGTGAAACTGACCTATTAGCACTGGATTTTTGGCTAGGCACATCCATACTTTCAACTGGGAAGCCACAGTAGCACCTCTGTTCACCCATATATACAAGTTAAGCAGATTTTCTTTAAGGCCCTGTGAGCTCCACTACAGCGTTAAGAAAAGGGGAAGCAGAGGCCATCTGTGAAATTGTCATAGTCTAACCTTTCAGTTTGTCCTACAGTGATGCTGGAGAATGTTCTGCCTTTCCAAGACCTTGGTGTGACAGTACCTATTGGGTATGAAGAAGAGGGATAGGAGAGTGTCAGGGGAGATAATGAGAAGGCTGACTTGTGTCGTGTCTGGAAGACTTTCTCCATCCTCACCACTTTCCACCTTCTTTCTGGCTTTTGATATTTCATATGCTGCTACCATGATCTGCAAACTTGTTTTAGTAATACAGTTCTATTGTTGCCGAATTTGGCATTTGTGGTAAACATGGAATGTGCAGAGCTCTGACAAATCTTAAGGATGGCCATCAAGAAAGCATCAGGTTCCCATGCTTGTGTTTTTTTACAAGAAGAATGTCTGGTTACATGTACATGCACCATTCAAAGGATATAGGTTCAGGTATTTTGTACCCAAACATCTACATTGCAGTAAACAAAACAAAACAAAACAAAAACAATGTGAGAATCCACTTTATCAATCTGAAATAAGTGGAGGGGGGATATCTCAGTCCATGTGAATAGCCTGGCTCAGAAACAGTGTTTTTCAAGCTTTTTGGGACCACAATAACAGGCATGCCAAAATGAATACTCTGCTAGAGCAAAAACAATTTTTAACTGCTAGTAATGACCTCAAGTTCTTTCTTGATATGGGATTGATTCAAAATGTTAATGACTTGGAGATAAAAGCCTCTGCATCCTATCAATAATGCATTGAATTATTCAGTCCCTAATGTCAGGGTGGTCTGTCTTCTCTCCCTCTCTCTCTGTTTTGCTCCATGATTTTATAGCTGTGAGTCAGAGAAATTCAACAACTCCAATTAACTGAAAGATTCCAAGTATAAATATTCTGCAGAAAGTTTGGACTGAGGAGTCCTGACTCATCCCTTTATTATTTATAATTTCAGTTTGTCCTATGTTTTTCAAGTCTTATCTCATTTATCCCAACAACATCCTTGTAAAGTAGTTAGGTTAGACAGAGCTTGATTTAGTCAAAGAAACCCAACCCAGTGCATAAGGCAACACAAGGAAACTCTATGGCAGAATGGGGAGTTGAACCTTGAACCCCCAAGTTGAACGGGAGAGTTGTCTTACAAAGACTAGAAATGTGCCCACAGGCTTCCTTCTCAGGCAAGAAAACTAGTTTCCCTGCATACACATGTTCACATTCTCCATGAGTGTAGACCACAGACAGACCTGGAACTGCATATAATTACTTGTGTCTAGGTGGTGGCAGACAACCCAAGTGTTGCTGGATGTTAGAGTGCTGTAAGATACCATGGGACAGGGATTTCTTGCCTTGATTGATGGTTGCTCTGCACAGGAAAGGAGACCACTGCCCAAAGGATGAGGTTATTGAGGATCCATCTCCTCAACAGCTGAACAGCAATTCAGGAGGGAGGCAGGGCTACACAGCAGCAGTAATGGTGTAAGGTGCTGACCTCGCAAGAATGAGAGTTATCTATAGAAGTTTGAGGCCCCGAGAGAGAGTATGCCCCTGCAGCTAAGGGTTGCTCAGGATGGCAATTGGTAATGGGGTGCCAGTTCTGCCACAAACCTATGGAAACCAGTGTTCTCAATCAGGGAAAATGACTGGTCATCCAGGGCTATTATCTCCCCTATGCAATGAGTAATCATAGCATTTTTACATTTGCAGAAGGCCTTCTCCTGCACCCCTCCAAGCTCCTCCAGGGTGGCCTGGTGCTTATTCTTGAGATGTGGGTCTGGCATTTGTGGCCTCCCACCTCTTGTTTGCCTATCTACCTCCCTGCTTCCCTGGGCTGCTGGTTCAAACTCTGCCCTCTGATGACTCTTGCCCTTCACAGTAAGGAAGCCACTTGTCCCCACAGTACTCACTTCATTTGCCAGCAGCAGTGCCCAAGTCCTGCCCGCACTTGAGCACCTTCTTGCAGTGCATGCTGTCAGCCATGCCAGCATCTGTTGCACACCGGCGAAAATGTTTCCAGATTATTGACTTCTTGGGAGTTCCAGTTTTTGACTGCATGTTCTTAACAGGGATTGCTAACCTGTCAGGACTATTAGTTCTGGCAACTGGTGAGGCAAGTGCAGCTGGAGGGGCAGGGGTGATTTCGGAGCCACGTGCTTCTGAAACAGTGCCCACCTGAGTCTCCTCAGTCTCCTCCTCCCCTGCATCAGATGTGTATGTACGTGAAAGGGAATTCTCCCCAACCACAATGCTGCTTTGCACTGGAGAGATTTGGTGGGAATGGGGGCTGGGGGTAAACCCCTCCTTGAATGCATCTGATATGATGGAGCTGCAAGGTATGGAAGGCAATGTCTGCCCAAGCCGACAGTGTCAGTCTGAGTGCCGATGCTGTCCTTCTCTGGCACATTGGCTCTTTGGGAGAAAAGTGCCTTCTTCACCATCGTTTTTGGCCCCTTGCCCTGACTGTCACGGTTGGATTGCACAAAGGCATAATTGGAACATGTTTCAGGTTCACTCATATCTGTCCTACCTTGAATCAGAGGTTTCTCTGCCACCTCCTCAGCAGAGAAACGCATACTCTGTACTGCTGCCTGCTGGTCTTTCATAGTGCCAGTGCTGAGCAAGGCAGCTGGGTGACAGATTATGGGTGTGTGTGTGTGGGGGTCATAATAGCAGTTGGCTGCCTTTTCACTCTCCCTCTCCCATTCCTCTCAGTAGAAGCTGCTGCAGTGGATGCAATCAGTGTTCCTGCAGCCTCCCCGAAGGGCCTCCTTCTTCTACCACACCCACGTTTCATACTGTCTGCAGACTCTACCCAAAGAAGAACAGTATCTGATTCTGCTACAGAAGAACACAGACCCTCCCAATGAAAAACACACAGAGAGACATAAAACTAAACTTAATTATTAACTAAACTTAATTTTAATATGCCTGTCTCTATATAACAAAATCTTATTCCCCTACCTGATATACCCCAAAGGGGCCTAAACGTAATATAAAATTTCCCTATTAATGTATAATGTATTAATCTATAAATCTACTAATCTGACTGTGCATCCCTGAAGAGGGCCCCCAAGTCAGTTTAGGAACTGATGTGACCCCGCAGCGGAAGGGTTCCTCTGATGGGTGGAGGCAGGTGGAGGCAGCGGTGGCAGGGAGTCTCCTGGTGCACCTTTCTCTTCTCCCCCTTGCCGTCTCTCCACCCATCGGAGAGGCCCTTCCTAGTGTAGGGGAGCAGTGGAGTGGAGGAGCATGGTGATGGCAGCTCCTATGCTCCTACAAGTTTACCTTTCTCTTCGCCCCCTCAGCAGGCACTCCGCCCGTCGGAGGAACATTTCCAAGCCAGGGGGTGGGTGGGCGGCAGACACAAATGTTCCGGCAAGAACTCGTGTTCCACCTGTGGAGATTCACTACATTTGCGGGAGAAGTACAGGACAAAGTGGCTATGTGTTTTTGACCAGAGAAAACTGCTGCAGGCTTGCACCAGACAGACCATATCCCAAAAGCAAGTGCTCAGGGGATTTATAAGCAGCTATGCCCACCTCTCAGTTGGAAAGAACCAATGTGAAAATATCTTCTGGTGTCTGTGCCTGCTTCCAGATTTCACTAGTGCAGACAGACATCATTCACAGTCTTTGCTCTCACCTGGGTAGTGGAAAATCCTCTCCTCTTTTAACCTGAGGCCACAATGCTGATCTGAGGGGCAGGAAGCTAGCATAGATGCCCAGTCTTGCCACACATAAAGGCTTGTTGACTATACACACCTTAGAGAGGATCGAGGGCACTTATCACTGGTACTGTTTCTGATCTTGCCTCTTAATTCCTTTTGCATTTTGTGCACATCCTTTCTGTTTTAGTTTTGACATGATCCTGACTTGGCATAGTGATTGTATGAAAGCGAAATACATGGAGATCAGCAGCCATTATTAGTTTTGTAAATATTCTGCCTGAAACCCATACAATATCATTACCAGTAATATGCACCAATATTTTGTTTGTTAAGACATTATGATACATTTGTGTATCTTTTCCTTCCAGGCAGTCTCTCAATCAATTCTTCTAGCACCTGTGCAATGTATTTAGCATGGAAAGTAACAAAACAGACTTTAAAAACCCAACCAAAATTATGGAAGTCACCACACTTCATTGGCTTCTGCCGCTCTGCAAAACTGTGGAGCTAATAGTCTCATGTTATCTGTCTGTGGCAGATTTACAATATTGCAAGATTAATTGTATTAGTTGAATTTCACAACTCAGTGCATTTGAATTAACAATACAGGAATGCAATCATTTATCAACAGAAAAACCTGGGGCTGTTTTCTCTCCCTGCCCCTGGTATTTAGGAACTTTGATATTAATTCAACCTTGAGGTTGCATACAAACTGACATATACTTCCCTGGGCTCCCCCCACCCCCCAGTACGCATAAACTCTTTTCCTATTTTGCTGGTCTTTACTGAAAGGTAGCATTAAATGTGATTTGTGATGAAAATCAGGGGGCCATTACTCCCCCCGATATCTTTCTTGGCATACAACTTCATCATTGCTGTCAAATGAAACCACTGGGACCATATTCACAAATTTCAAAGTCAAAAGGTTTTATTATAATAATCCATTCTTAAACCATGCTAGAACTTTTAGAATACCATATGGTATAATGTTTGTTGTTGTCATTTTGAACTACACAGAGACCTTTAGCGATGAGTACTTTCCAGCAATTTGTGAAGCAAAGATGCATCCAGTTCTGTGGTTTATTAATGGCGGTCATGTGCATTTTTTAAGGGTGTAATGCTACACTGCTCTTGAACAGTGCTGCTGAGTTGTATGTTGGTTTCCACCTCCAGAACAAAAACAACCCACACTTGTCTCTGAAATGACAGCACAGAGCAGGTGAAAAAAAGTTCATGTTCTGTGGCCAAGATCAAGGACATCCCTTCTAAGGAAGGCACACTCAGCTTAAATAAATGCAGCTAGGTTTCTCCCCATTGACTGAGGGAGTGGGTGGGTAAGAAAGCACTCATACCCACCTCTCTCATGCCCTCTAGCCTTTTCAGCGGTAGAAATACTTCTGTGTGGGGATGTATATATGACCATTGAAATTTGTACCTGGAGAATGAAACCCTTAATTGATCTCTACAAAAGGCATCCTGGTTTTCCAAAGTCTTGTACCATTTCACCTGCTTAAAGAGAACGAACTAACCCTATCTAGCAGAAGAGCCACTTAATGTTCCTTTCTCAGTTCCACCATGGGCAGTTGTGCTAATAGATTACTATATAAGTCTGGTCCTCAAGCTGGTGGCCAATTCTGACTCTTCATCTCGAGTGGCATAGATTTATACCATGACTCGTAGGTAGCTAATATAGATGATTGTATTTGTGAGTATCCAAGAAACTGTTAAAGCCTAGTGTTAAATTTACATAAAGAAATAAGTTTGATGGAACTTATTAATGGCGTCATCTTTGGCCTCTGGAGATGGCATAAGACGTTATCTTTAAAGGCTTAATTGGGATGAAAAAGTTAAAGAAAATCATTCTAATGATAAAATCACTAAAACAATAACAAATGCTTCAGATAAAAATATATAATAGGTCAATGCAGATCTGACCATCCCGAGTATCTTAGTTACATGAATATATGATCATTCTTATCGATGTGCCTGGCTAATTTTCTCTAAGTGTTTTGCAATTACCACTGTAACTGATCTTGTCTAAAGGTAAGGGATAATCTGATTGGCTTGATTTCTCAAAGTCCTAAAAACTGCACCCTTAATGTGTTACAGTTCTCTTACATAGTCTCTAAACGACCAGACAGGATGCTGCTTTTAGGGAATACAGATGTCTTGCTACCTGCTGTTTATATCTAAACACTGCTATTACTTTCCCTCTCAAGTGCTAGAAAATTAACCAGGGGATTCTAATCTTATTGTAGTAATGGTAGGGAGTCACTCGCCTAGAAGATCGGTTTATATTCAGTCTAAAAAAAACAACAACCAAAAAAACAACAAAGTCTTATTCTAGCAATCATATTTATGTGTCTCCAGACATAGTCTTAATCTTCCTTATCGGAAGGATTATGCCACTTGGATCATTAAGCTAAGCTTCTTAAACTGAGGAGGTACTGGGATTTGTCATACACAAGGACGTGGCATGAGGTTAAACTGGCATTAGACAAATAGATCGATGTTAAGCTGCCAAATATAGTGTTAGGAGTCGCCTCTGAATGCTGCTTTCTATGCTTTAGAGCTGCTGGGCCCAGCAGGCAGGTGTTAAGGCCAGTGACACAGCTCCTTGTGGAGGGAACATTAAAAATCTTGCATGCCATTGCAAACCACCTTGTCGTGCAGCATAGCTGGTTAGGGACTCCCAGCGCAATCCTTCATTCAACAGTACTGATGTCAGTAGGAAACAAAAAGGCAAAAATCCAGAAAGAAGCAGTAGTGTAAAAGTGCCCCAAACAAAGACAATATCTTGGCTCTTGGTATTCAAAGGCTGGTAAGTAACAATGCTGACGAGCAGTTCCAGCCTGACAGCCCTGGAAATGGCAATCCTTACTTTCCTAGGAAATGGTCTATAAGAGAGAATTAATAAAGAAAAAAGGAGTGTCTTGGCACTTTAAACTCGCTAGGCGCAGAAATGCTCAATCACTTGTTGGTTCAGTTTGTAATTTGTCCGCAAACTGTGATCAGCACAGTGGAATATTCAAAACCCCTTCGTCAATATAGGGGCAGGACTTGACAACAAGATTTTTTTTTTTAAGTACCAAATGATGAGGATGATAATTCAATTCACATAATTGTCAAGCTGAGCTCTTTCATGTGGTTCAGGAACTTTTACATCATGGCCCCAAAGGTTTGGACCCTGACCACACTACTGCCTATTGTGATCAATTTGCCACTTACTTTGCAGACAGAATTCCCCAGATCAGCTCTGGGTTAGATGCTAGCATGGATGCATATTCAGATGATGCACCTTTGGCATCTGCTTGTCTGATTTATATGGATACTTTTCAGCTTGTGGCTCCCAAGGATGTGAACAAGATTCTTGGACAGGTGAGATCTACAACCTATATTCTCAACCCTTGCCCTTCCTGGCTGATAAAAGCTGCCAGATGGGGATCTGTTTGGGCAGCATGGTGTAGTGGTTAAGAGCTGTGGACTTTAATCTGGAGAACTGGGTTTGATTCCCAACTCCTCCACGTGAAGCCTGCTGGGTGACCTTGGGCCAGTCACAGTTCTTTCAGAACTCTCTCAGTCCTACTTACCTTACAAGGTGCCTGTTGTGGGGAGAGGAAGTGATTGTAAGCAACTTTGAGACTCCTTAAGGTAGAGAAAAGCGGGGTATAAAAACCTACTCTTCTTTGGGTAAATGCTTCCTTGGGAATAGGAGTTGTGCCACTCATGCTCAGTGGTTAGACTTGTTTTTTGGGGGTGGGGGAAAACTCCCTGAGTACTACTATGTTGGAAAATTTCCAGCCAATCTCTGATCTTCCATTCTTGGGCAAGGTGCTAGAGTGGGCTCTTGCTTCTCAGCTCCAGAGGCTCTTGGAAGAGACTGGTTTTCTGGATCCATTTCAGTCTAGCTTCAGGCCAGGATTTGGAACAAAGACTGCTTTGGTTGCTTTGGTTGATGACCTCTTTTGAGAACTAGACAGAGGAATGTGATCCTGCTAGTTCTGCTAGATCTCTCTTCATTACTATAGACTGTGTATCCTACTGAGGCAGCTCCTACTGAGCTTCCTCTCAGTACTGGGACTATGGAGCACCATATTACAGTTGTTTGAGTCCTATCTGGGGAGTTAGTGCTGGGGGATTTTTGCTCTGCCCCTGGGTCATTGGCCAGTTTGGTGCCGCAGGGTTTCATCTTATCCCCCAAGCTATTTAGTATCTATATGAATCCACTGGGAAAGGTTATCAGGAGGTATGGGCTATGGTGTCCTGTCACCAATACATGGATGAGTCCCAGCTCTTCCTTTCTTTTACACCTAATTCAGAGGATGCTGTTGATGTTCTGAACCGGTGGCTGGAGTCAGTAATGAGCTAGATGAGGTTGAACAAGCTGAAACGTAATGCTGACAACATAGGGTTAATATAAAGGCAGACTGGGGACTTGAGATCTCCTGTCTTAGATTGGATTATACTCCCTGTGAAAAGGCAGGTTTGCAGCTTGGGAGTGCTGCTTGACACTGTGGTCACCTTAGAAAACCAGGTGGCTGCAGTAGAAGTCACATCTAGGCACAGTGATAGGTGCCTGACTGACATCTAGAATGGGCTATTGCAGTGTGCTCTACTTGAGTGAAGAATGTTTGGAAGCTGCAGCTAGTGAAGAATACTGTGGCTAAACTTCTGGTTGGGGTCAGCTACTGAGAGCATATGACCCTAATACTGCAGCAATTACACTGGCTACTGATCCACTTCTGAGCCCAGTTCAAGGTGTTGGTTTTGTCAAATCAAATCACACCTTTATTCGGCATAAAATGTTGGTTTTGTCCTTTAAAGCCCTACATGGCTTTGGACCAGGGTATCTGAAGGACCTGCTCCTATATATTCCTGCCTGGGAATTAAGATCATAGGGAGAGTCCCTCCTGACTGTCCAACCAATCAAATAAGTTTGTCTGGGGAACCAGTGGCAGCCCCACAACCTTATTTGTAAGGCAGGGTTAATATTATCTGCCCTCATTCAAATGAAAGGTGTTTCCATGGATGTAGTAGCAGCAGCTGCCTTTGGAGGATCAGGAGGACTAGTAAGGATCCAGGCTTGTGGTTCCATCCCCCCTTGAGAGTTTCCCTCTTTTTATTTCCCCCCTCTCTTTCTCCCTTCCTCTTCATGGCCTTTTCTTCATTTCTTTTTATTCTCCTTCTGCAATTCTTTTGCAAAATGCAGAGGGAGGTATTGTGTTTGGTGCTGACTGCTGTGGCAACTGTTTAGGGTTTGGCTCTGCCTCCTGTGGCAGTAGGGTTGCCAGCTACCTCCTTAGGTTGCCAACCTCCAGGTACTAGCTGGAGATCTCCTGCTATAACAACTGATCTCCTGCCGATAGAGATCAGTTCACCTAGAGAAAATGGCCACTTTGGCAATTGGACTCTATGGCATTGAAGTCCCTCCCCTCCCCAAACCCCTCCCTCCTCAGGCTCTACCCCAGAAACCTCCCCCCAGAGGCGAAGAGGGACCTGGCAAACGTGTACCCCCTGGCAACTGGCGGGGGAGGAGGGTAGAGGGGTCTTCCCAGTTGCAAATTGAGGCCTAGGTCTCAACACCACCAACATGTTGACATCACTTCCAAAAGTGACATCATCATGTCGCTGACAATATGGGAGATGCTCTGGTATTTGGATTAAAATATGGTAGAGGCTGTTTTTTCATAGAGTTATGCCCAAATACTAGAGCATCATCAGCAACATGATGATGTCACTTTTGGTAGTGATGTTAATGCCCCAATGGCATTGAGGCCAACACCTCAATTTGCACCTGATAAGGCCTCCTCTGGCCGGCTGAAGGGCTCTGGGGAGACAAATCGGGGGATCCCCACCCTCAGTGGGGCTCTGGGAACTCTATGTGGCAGCCATTTTGGGATGGTGCTCACTACCCCCTCTCAAAATTCCAAAGGTGCCCACAGGATCAAAAAGGTTTGGGGCCCTGTATAATGCTGATTGATAGCCAAATAGCACTGAAAAATATGTACACTTTATACTGTATAAAACAAGTGATAGAATACATCAAATGTTGTGAAAATATAGTATCTCTGGTTTGAAGAAGGAAGAAGGGAAATAAAATGAGGATTTGGGGGCTGAAACAGGAGGGATGAGAAATTCAATATCATGTGTAATGATTCTACTGATCATTATACATCTTCTGAGCTAAAATATAGGATGCAACCCCACTTTTTTTTTTACTCTTATTAGACTAACTGTTTCTAATCTTTTATGTTCATATGCTGTTTCGTTTACAACATCCTCTAAGCATTGTTAAGCAATACAACAATGTTAATACTATGATCGATTAAAGCATGCTGTGTTGTTGAAAAAGGAAGACAAGCTAATCTTTCCTCTGGGACAATGAGTATGCTTGTAACACAGGAAACATCTCAGTCCATTAACATCTGTAAGAAACAATAAGGTTTTTGGACATGGAGAGGGGAATGCGGCCTTTGGGGCTCCCCCTAGCCATCACTGAGAGCCATTCCAGGCATTAGTCAGATCCTGAATGTATCTTCTCATTGTGGTATATACTTTACTCTTCCATGATACAGAAGAAATTGATTGGTTAATAGGGTTGCCAACCTCCAGGTACTAGCAGGAGATGTCCTGCTATTACAACTGATCTCCAGCCGACAGAGATCAGTTCACCTGGAGAAAATGGCCACTTTGGCAATTGGACTCTATGGCATTGAAGTCCCTCCCCTCCCCAAACTCAGCCCTTCTCAGGCTCCACCCCAAAAACCTCCTGCCGGTTGTGAAGAGGGACCTGGCAACCCTAATGGTTAATGATGTAACCCTGCTAACAGTTAATTACCAAGAGTATAACTAATTTCATGTTACCAAGAGCCTTCACTTTTGCCCATTGTGGAAATAGAACAATCTGTATAGGAGTTAGGAAAATGATGGCTGTTATTTGTGGACTTAATTGCAAATCCTCCTCCTCTAGATTATAGATTGTTTAGCAATGTAAGTAGCTGACTTCATCTAGATTTTAATATCACCTGCGTCTCATCTATGGTAGTTAAATGAGGTGCAACAGTGGATTGACTAGCCCCTAAATTACCATGCTAAAAACTGCCTCAAACTGAAGCATTGAATTATTCTACTTTAGCTGCCAGCCCAACAAAATGTGTGTGCATGGAAACCTTGAATTAACTATGATGTTTAGGCATTGTGGTTGTCATGTCTAAGCATGGCTGCATATGCCCTCTCTTGAGTGTGTGGAAAAGACAATAAAAGGTTGCCAAACATTACCTCAGATTGGGAACTGGAAACAAAGCATTTATAATAGACTGTATAAGAATGGCAGAGAAATGGGAAATAGGGAATATTTGCATGAAAATACAAGGGACTTCATCTTGCTATTTTTCTTTTTGGACAGAGAGAGAGAGAGAGAAAGGGACTGATGAGGTATTTACAAAGAATACTTGCAAACTCAGGTAAAGATATGGGGCTGGGGACAGGGCCGGATTTAGGTTTGATGAGGCCCTAAGCTATTGAAGGTAATGGGGCCCTTTATATGTCCAGCTGTCCTTTGTCAACAACAAATTGTCACTGTTTTTTTTGTGTTGAATATATGCTATATGGTAATTTATATATAGAAATGAGCAAACCAATGATATTTTAGGGAGCAGGCTAGCAGGTGGGGCCCATTACTTACATCATAGGAGCCTACACAACACAAAACACTGTTGCTGTATGTAGGGTTTTTTTTTTAATCTTTTATTTTAGAAATGTACATCCAGGTTTTTTTTTCCCTTTAATTTTTTGGGGGGCCCCCAAGAGAGTGGGGCCCTAAGCTATAGCTTGTTTAGCTTATACGTAAATCCGGCACTGGAGCCTGGGGAGAAGCCAAAAGATGAAGATGGCAAGATAGATTTTGAAATTCTGAGAATGAAAAGAGCAAGAGTCCTGTAGCACCTTAAAATTTCTGGCACGGTTTGAGCTTTCATGAGCCACAGCTCACTTCTTCAGATGAGAATAAAAGTGATAGCTGATATGAACATCATGAGCAGGAACATTTGTGGGACTGGGTCTGCACTTGGAGAACAAATCACTTGAATCTGACCGGATTCATAATTGGACATGAGAGAGATGAAGAGAGCTACCAAGAGAGAACAGTGAGAGCCTTGGTGAGAAAGGAAAGGACAGTTTAGGAGTAAAAGAGTAGCAGAGGAAGAGAGACTTGGCAATAGTAATTCACAGTGGGTAGCCGCACTAGTAGAAAAGAGCAAGAGTCCAGTAGCACCTTAAAGACTAACAAAAATATTTTCTGGCAGGGTATGAGCTTTCGTGAGCCACAGCTCACTTCTTCAGATGGAAGTGAATTGGACAGATTCATGGAGGAAAGAAGTCCGCCGATGGCTACTAGCCATGGTGACTGCAGGGAGTCTCTGCCTACATAAGCAGCAAACCTTGGCAATAGTAGTACTACTAGTAGCAGTCAAGGAGCAGCAGTAGTCAAGGAAGAGAGACTTGGCAATAGCGTTGAACAGAACAGAAAAATGAATTTATTTTACTATTTCTCTATCTAGCAATTGGTACTCCTACACTCATAACCATTCTAATCAACAACATGAAAACCATCAAAATACGTTTAACCATGCAACCCTGAAGGGGGGCAGAGCTGCGTAGGAGCCTGCGTGACCCTAGTGCTAGCACCCATGCCACATGCACCATCCAAAGTGGCACGAACACTGGTGTGGGGTGACTTACACCAGCTCCGGGGAGCGACACAGCAGCACATCAGCTCCGGGGAGCGACACAGCAGCACAAGCCTCATGTGCCGGCCCTGCCTCCCCGGTAGCATTTTTCCAGCGCGAGCATGCACCATTTTGCAGGCATCGAGTTACACCTGTAAGCTGGCTGGTGTAGTCCTGTGACACACAATGGGAGACTTGCATTGTTGTTGTTTTTTTGAAAAGTCCCTTTTCAATTTTTTATTTACAGCCTGGGAAGCCTCTCAGGTGTCCCCGGTTGTCAACTAAGTGCCCACCCCCATAGGATAGGGCTGTAAATCACCAAGTGCCAAAAACTCAAGGGACTGCTGTGGAATATACCCCCAGCATCTCCAGTTAAAGGGACTAGGCAAGTAGGTGATGTGAAAGACTCTACCTTGAGACCCTGGAGAGCCACTGCCAGTCTGAGTAGACAATACAGACTTTGATGAACCAAGGGTCTGATTCAGTATAAGGCAGCTTCATATGTTCATGTGTTCTTGTGTGTTCAGTACTGTGTGCAGTTCTGATCACTGTTTCTCAAAAAGAATATTACAAATCTGGAGGGGGGTTCAAAGGAGGGCAATCAGGATGATTAGGGGACTGGAACACCTTTCTGATGAGGACTGGAGAGTTTTTCTTCCTCTCCCATAATGCTAGAACTTGGGTTCACCCAGTCAATTTGTTGAGAAATAGGTTGAGGTCAGACCAAAGGAAATACTCAGTAAGTAATTAATCTGTGGAATTTACTGTCAGTGAAGGTAGTGATAGCAATGAGCCCAGATCACTTTGAAAGGGGGTTGGACAGATTCATGGAGGAAAGAAGTCCGCCGATGGCTACTAGCCATGGTGACTGCAGGGAGTCTCTGCCTACATAAGAAGCAAACCTTCAAATACCAGTGCTGGGAGGAACCAACAAGGGAAGGCCTCTGCCTGTATGTTCTGTTTGTTTGGCCCTCCTGGGCAACTGGCTGGCCCTGGTGTGAAACAGTATGTTGGACTAGATGGACCATTGGTCTGATCCAGCAGGCTCTACTTAGGTTCTTATGATGTGAGGGGGACATTCTACACTCAAGGCATTACAGCACAGAATTTCCCACCCCTTTTAATCTCCAACCTTACTTCAGAAGATGGGGGAACCTGGAGCATGCCCTCTGTAAATGACTTCAGGCTGAAATGGAAAAGAATAAGCTCATAAATCTTGATAAGATCATATCTAATGAAGAAAGTTTTGGGATAGAAGGCAAAAGTTATGAATGTGATCTTTTGCCCACTAGGTACATATTGGTCCTTTTAAAAAGGAAAAGCAGTTTTGTTTCCATTATCCGTTTAGGGTCATTAGTCCTGCTTCCATAGTCCTGCTTCCATCATTTTCAGTGAACATTAATGAAATACTACCATTTTCTGTCTCCTTCTCTTTGGACAGTTGGCTTGAGACATCCAGACAATGTGCTTAATATTCTCAGTGACATTATGTATCCCTCATGCCTCTTTACTGTATCAGACAGCTGTTTTAGTACAAGAAAGTACTAGTAGGGTTTCATTCACATCTATAAGGCCAAACAAAGGGTAGAGTGTAGTCAGCTGGCTGGCCCAGTGGAAGGTCTGACCTTTCAGGAAATTTCTCTCAGGAGGCACACAGAGCTTGTATGACATAAAAAGTGACATCTTTATATTCTTTTTTAAAGAATGCAGTGAACATGGAACTAGAGTCAAATATTGTTATAAACATTGCCTTTGAGAGGCATAAAAGCATATTTCTGCTTCTTATTGTAGGAAAGATTCTGTACTTGGCCTGGTTGTAAAACACAATGGAAAAAATGTTATTATTGCAAAGTAGGGATTTGAATGTAACCCCCCAGTTTCCTCACATTTTTAAACTTTAAATAAAGCTAAAGCAGAGGAATAATTCAACCATGGCAACTCTAATTGGCTGCAAGTATAATCCAATAACCTCATTTCACCCATATTGTTAAACAAGTTAATTGGAGCTACATAGCCACTGGCTAAATATAGTGGTGTATGCAAACAGTGAATCTAATTTCCTTTGCAAACCTCTCTTCAGCCAGCACAGGGTTTGAGAAGAGGGATGAGGAGAAGGCAACAGTGGTGGCATTGCTTCAAATGATCAATTTTGTTTCAATTATCTGTGCTTGCTTAGAAAGACAGGACAGAAAATAACATTAATATCTTCAAATGGAGAAGAAGGCGGAGGGAGAGTAATTTTGTTCCATTTGGGAGAGGCCAAGTCCTAAAAACAATAAAATAACAATAAAGTGATTAGGAGACTTTCTAGAGAATTGAGGTATGGAATTCTTTTCATGTAGTCCACTATACTCTGAGATACAACTCAGTTACAATGAATGCATATACAGTCCATGGCCATTGTATACTTGACTTTTCTTTATATATGTAATATATATAATATATAATATATATGTAATATATAATTCTTGAGTTACATTCAGTGCATGAAACTCTACATTTATCCAGATCATTGTCCCCCAGTTTCGTTTGTAAAATAAACATGTTATCTCTTTCTTACCAAGAGGTGTAAGCATGTACATGAAGGTTTATGTGTGTTTACTATAACATGTGGACGGGGCTAGTGTGCAATCCCAAATAGAGTTATACCCTCCTGAGCCCATTGAACTGGGTTTTGGGGGGGTATATTTTGGTTGAATTCTTCTTCATTTGTACCCTTCTTTGTAAGTTTATGTGCTGGTGGTAATTAGAGGCAGAAGAATCTAGTTCCCAATTTATTAAACTGGAGTAAAGATTTGTGCCACTCCCTAATTTAAACAAGATATAAGATATTTGTTTGGCTTCCAGGTGGGCCATTTTCCCCCCATGCAGTCCAAACAATGGGAAAGGGAGTTGGGGACAGCAGATTCCCACTCACGTTGGCACACTCACATCCCCTATGGAATAATATGGGGTTAGTTTGTTGCTTTTTAGGGGCAAACAGGAATTTTGGAGCTTTCCTTCAAATTGGATGGAAGTGGATTTTTTTTTTTTTGCTTGCTCTATATTGTTTGAGGGGTTGGTTGTTTAACTTTAATTGGGTCTGCTGTTGGACTGATTAGTTGATAAGTAGATAAGGCAAGAATAGTTTGGGCATATAGGAAGACTAATTGGGGAGTCATTCTTAAGCTTGCTCATCACTGGCTTGAGCAGCTGGGTGGCTTGGGAAGTGGACACCCTTGGTGCTGAACAGCATCAACCAAGCCTTTAGTTGCTTGAACAGCACATTGGACAAGGGAGAGGAGGCTTAATACCTCTCAACAATTTTTTAAGTATAAGTTAGGATAAACAAAGTCAGAGGGAATGCTACCAGGTTTGGAGCCATGCTAGGGCAGTGCTATGTTTGTGTAAATCAGCCATTGATTAAACCTAGTTCAACCCATACATTTGGTGCCATGTCTTCATTTTGGGTGCTGGTATAACATATTAAAGTATAAACTATATGTGATGCTGGACACACATTGAATATTCACCTCAGTGCTGTGAAACAGTCTGCTGGAGTCAGTGAGGAAGACACTTCCTTGGAGATCAGGAAAAAAAATGTAAAGCTGATTCAGGAAAGCCTTTGAGTGTAGATAGGTATCAAGGGATATTGCTAGGGTTTGGCAATCATTTTATCTAGGTAATAACATTATAGTGTTTGTGAGGCTGTAATCTGTTTTATTTTGTATGTTTTAATTTTCATTGTGAGCTGCCTTGGGTCCTTCTCATAAGGAGAAAGGAAGGATATCTGTATGCCACCTCTCCAGAGACCTATTTGATACCAATAACAGATAAAAGCCACTACATTACAAATTAAAACATGCATTCAAAATGGCTCTACTAAAACTAAGCCCTATTTTTATTTGCTGCAGCTACAGGGAGCTCCATATTTAGTCACTCATTGGGAAGGTAAAATCACTGTGGTCTGATGGTTCTAAAACAAAACATGAACTCAAAGAGTAATACTTATACACAGCTATTTGTGCACAAGCTTCTCTGGTTCATGTCTAAACATTACACACATATATTACACAGGGTCTACAAAGACCCTAAAGCCAATGAGTACTGTTAACTGTATCATTGAGAGGAGGCAGAATGCTTGGTTTGGAAAAGAAAAGGAAATTGCAAATTGATAAACACATACACAAACAGAGAGTGTATTCCACATATAATGTTCCAGAAGTAAATGAAGACAAGCAGAAAGCAAACAGTAGGAAAAGCTACACTTGGGCAGGTTAGATCAAACTACAAGTAATGTATATGTGCCTCTATTTAAAAAAAACAACAACAACCCAAAATGAAAAAACTAAAATACAAGCCTGGAGGGTAGTTCACATTTCCTGTGTGAGACACAAAAAGGCAATTGTGAATTTTAGCTATGGTTTGCAACCAAGAAATCATCCCAGTTGTTTTTTCCTGTGAAATAAAGTTCTTTCTCCCCTTTGCTTACAAAGCTCAGGAGAAATAGAAGAACTGTTAAACCAATG
This sequence comes from Euleptes europaea, assembly GCF_029931775.1. Taxonomy (NCBI): domain Eukaryota; kingdom Metazoa; phylum Chordata; class Lepidosauria; order Squamata; family Sphaerodactylidae; genus Euleptes; species Euleptes europaea. Next base: position 58,871,667 of record NC_079316.1, on the reverse strand, counting down.
GGCATAGGGAGCTGTGTGGAAATAGCCAAAATATTTTCTAATATGTACAAAAAAATCCCAGATAACTACTGGAGGATAAAATCTAACATCTGCTGTGTAAATAGTCCTCAGCTGTGTAGATAGTACTCAACTGTGGTTCACTCTGATGGATCCAGCTGTCCCTGCATGTTACTAAGGCAATCTAACACTAACAAACTATATGCAACGTCACTAAAATTGGCTTCCATACCAGACGACAGGAAAGTAGTAAATATTACCTCAGTTTTTATAAAGAGGTCTAGAGGGTATCCAGGAAAGGATAGACCAGTTAGCTTAGGAGATGTTCTGGATAAATTAGCAAACACTGTTCTTAAAGATAAACGTTTTGAGCATGTAAAAGGGAAAAAAACCTGCTGAGGGAAAATCAGCACGGCTTCTGCAAAGGGAAATTCTGCCTCACCAGTGGGGTTGCCAGCTCCAGGTTGGAAAACTCCTGGGGATTTGGGGGGTGGATCCTGGGGAGGACAGAGACCTCAGTGGGGTACAATTTCCAGTGGGAGAGATCTGGGAGGCTTTGGGGAAGAAGAAGCTCTCCACTGTAAGAATTATAATATAACAAGAGAATGTGCAAATCAATAAAGCTGCAAAAGCCTGGGACCTGCTTTCACAGGCTTCATGATCCACTTTTTGGTTGGGACCCACATGTCATGACATGGTGGTCTGACCAAGCTTAGGAAAGCACTCAAATCAAAATGAGCTGCCGTTTAGGCAGATTTCTTTTATATACTCTCTGTAAGCTTTCCCATTGTCCATGTGACTACAGTTACAGCTCAGGGTGGTGGCAATAGAGTGAACAGTAACTACAGGTGAATTTTTTTTTTTACTATGTACAAGCTTCCTTTAATTCACTTTATGGGGGTATTACAAACTGTAATGGTTGATTACCAACTATACATTCTTGCTGTGGCAGGCAAAGAAATTGACATAAAACTGATTTCTTTAAATACAACTGCTGATCTCTCCCCCTTTGAATTTGCCTTCCCCAAAGCATCAGTGTTAACTGGAAGTTTTGGGGAAGAGGGAGGAACATTTATTTATTTATTTGTTAATCTTATATCCCGCCCTCCCCAGCAAAGCTGAGCTCAGGGTGGCTGACACAGCATTAGTTTCAGCAGCAACAACATAAGCATGGTGACAAGGTGTGTTTGTTTCCAACTGTAGTTTAACCACAGTTCGTCATGGCATCTGAATGCATACATCATTGAATTGCCAATGATTAAGATAAATAAAAAAGATTACTAAACTACTTAAAACATTCTGATTAATCTATTAGAGTAGAATGGTCTTCTGTATGACAACATGCATTAGGAAACAGGAGTATTGTTAACAATTTCAGGTGTATTCCTCAGCGTTTCAGTGGCAGTACCTACAACATTTCTAACTGTTTTTAATTAGTGTGTCATATCTCACAAGGTTGTAGCATCATGAAAAATATACTATGCTGCCCTGTGCTATGAAATAAACTGCTGACTCCTGCAAACTGTAATGAACTCACTTGACAGCTGGAGCACTAAAAAAGGCAGCTGGCTAATTTCTAGAGTTCAAAAGAGTTACGACGGCTGACATCGAAAAGTCTCTGGACAAAAAGAGTAAAAGTATTGCTACCTTCTCACCTAGAAGAGAGCTCCTTAAGTAATTCATTCCTATGTAGGTAGGCAAGTCATCAGGATTCACCAGTAGTTATAGTGTGAGCTAGTTCAGCGTTTGGTGAATGGCCATTACTCCCATCATACATTTTAAGTATACTGTGATATCCACATGGCTTGCTGCTATCAGAGGCATAAGGACAGCTGTCAGATAGATTCTTGCAGTAAGGTTGCCAGGCCCCCCTGGCTGCTGGCAGAGGGTGAGGGTTAGGGTTGTTAGATCCAGGCTGGGAAACTCCTGGCATTTGGGGGACAGTGCCTGAGGACCACAGGGACCTCCATTTTCTCCAGGGGTACTGATCTCTGTAGTGTGGAGATGAGCTGTAGTTCCAGGGGCTCACCAGGTTGCATCTGGAGGCTGGCATCCCTAGCTTACAGACATCTGGAGTTCTCCCTCGTCATGGGTTAGACATGTCTGTCTCTTGTTCATGAAAGGAATGAACTACATGCAATCCACCTGTAGCAGCTGGATTGTCTTGTACCTGCCAGAAAGCTGAGCCTTAGTATTCCTGGTTATTGGAGTAGCTGGGCTACTGGAAGAAGGTTTCTGGGTCCAACCCTGTCTCCTCTTTCAGGTCTGATGAGGCTTCACCTGCTACAGTAAGGTTTGGCTCTGAGACAAGATCCCTTTCTCCTGTTTGTCAAGAACAGGGGTGGGGAACATCAGGCCTGGGGGGCGTTTAAGGCCCGCAAAATCATTTGGTCTGGCCCTTCATGGGTTCTGGCAGATCTCTAGCTCAGAAGGATCTAAGACTGGTGATCCGTCCCCTCCCATGGACAGGGAATAGCCTTTATTCAAGGCAGATGTGAGTTTGTTTTGCTGAGAAAAGGAACCTTTTCCCCCCTTGCAGAAGAGTCAATAGCTATGGAGCTGCTAAGACAGCCCAAGAGACTGTGTTAACCCTTTCCCACCCGGGCCATGGAGAAACGTATTCCCTCTGTACTACAAGAGGGCTGGGGGTGGAAGTGGCGACAATGGAAGGGTTAAAGGGGACAGGGACAGAATGTGCAGGGGCAAGTTCTTAGCCAGTGTTTCCTCATTTCATCCCTGCAGGTGGAGGTAGAAGGAGCCGGCTGTAGAATCTGGCCCCGACCATGCGGAGCAGGAGCAACTCCAGTGTGCGGCTGGATGGCTACATCCAGCTGGTGCAACAGACCTGTCAGGGTCTGCCCAACAACAAAGTCAGACAAGGAACATAGCCCGTGTCAGGTTTCGCCTCCCCCACCCACACTGACAGAGGAAGCAGCTGAGGGTGATTCATTACCTAGCCCGCATGCACTGAAGAGCAGCCAAGGGAAGATCAGACGCCACCCAACCCTGGAGCATCCATAGAGATGCCATGAGAGCTGGAAGACAGTGAGGAACAGCTGTCTCCTGGGACTCGTCGGAGTAGACTGGGCAGGACCCAGTTAAAGCAACAGACTGCAGCAGCAGAGAAGGAACCTGACTGGCGCTGGAGACAGTGAATGAGTGATTGCAGGAACGGCCTCTCCCAGTCAGCTGTAGGTATTTAAGGAAGGCTGAGGCAGTAGGAAGCTGTGGAAGCAACAAAGTGCAAACCTGCTAAAGCGCCACTCTGGCCTGTTGTGTATTGACCTGGACTGTACCTCGAGCTTGCTACTTTCTGAACTCCTGACCTGACTTTGGACTGGCTTGACCTCGCACCTGCCTCTTGCCTTGACTGCCTGCCTTTCTCCTGGACTGACTTTTGGACTGTGTACTGGACTGCATTTGCCAAGCCCATCCCAAGCTAGTACAGCTGCCAGCTGTAGAAGCCCTTGCTTCAGAGACCCCCTCCTGCTGCCACACACACTGCAGCCTTCTTCCACAGCGGCACCCCGCCCTGGTGCGCTAGCACAGACCATCCTGTGCCACCAGGTGGGCAAGTGCACCACTGGTTGGATGCCTGCTTGCTTGCCCTGGCGAGGGGGTCATCTGGGCAGCTGCCTGCTTGGGGCTTGGTTTGTACCCCTCTCCCTTCTGGTTCTTTCCCCTCTAAATCCTGCAAAAGACACGCAGGGCAGGAAAATGCCAGATTCGGGCATTACTGGACCAGGCTCCTTCACCTACAAGCCCCAAGCGGCTTGTCGCTCACTCCGTCTTGTGTTGGCTGCCCTGCCTGAATCTCTTGGGTCCAGCTGGGGATGGCAGAGGCTAATTTTTAAGTTGATAATTTTTGGACTTTCTAAACCATCTTAATAATATCCATCCAAACATTCAGTTTACCATGGAAAAGGAAATTGAGGGTAAACTCCCATTTCTTGATACCTTTGTCATCCGTAAAACAAACTTTCAGTTAGGTCACAAGGTCTACCGGAAACCAACTCACACAGATCGCTACTTACACAAAAACTCCAACCACCACCCCCGACAGAAAAGAGGAATAATCAAAACATTAATGGACAGTGCAAGATGGATCTGGGAACCACAGTTTCTCAAGGAAGAAACTAATCATCTAAATCATGCACTGCTAGCAAACGGCTATTCCAAGAATGAAATCAGAAGGGCCATTAAACCAAACAAAAATCAGAAAACTCAGGAAAAGCAGTCTCCCATAGGAAAGGTATTCTTGCCATTTATTAAAGGAGTCACTGGTAGGATGGAAAAACTTTTGAAAAAACATAACCTACAAACAGTGTTTAAATCCACCAAGAAAATACAACAAATGCTAAGATCAGCAAAAGACAAAAGAGACCCCCTCCCCTCTGCAGGAGTATATTGTATACCTTGCAGCTGTGGACAAGTTTACATCGGGACCACAAAACGCAGCATACAAACAAGGATAAACGAACACGAAAGAAACTTCAGACTTGGCCAACCTGAGAAATCAGCAGTGGCTAAACATGGACTGACACAAACAGGACACAGGGTCTTATTCCAAGACACTGAAAGACTGGACAATTCTACCAACTATTTTGTCAGATTGCACAGAGAAGCCATTGAAATTCATAAATATCAGCACAACTTTAACAGAAAAGAAGAGAGTTTAAGAATGTATAAGGCTTGGCTTCCTGTCCTGAAAACCTCCAGACTAACAAAGACTACAGTCAACAATAGCCATGCGGATTAGCTTTGGATTTCACACATTAACAGATCACTTCAGGATACAATGGTTCCATATTAACATACCACACCCTCATTAGCACATTATCTAATACTTACAGGACAATGATTAGCACATTACCTTTGATACTTTTTGCAGGACAATGATTCAGCTCAAACCCAACCCCTTTCTGACTATATATTACTCTTCCTACACACTTGACACTGAGAGACACTGTCCTTCAGTGTTACTCCTCTGAAGATGCCTGCCACAGCTGCTGGCGAAACGTCAGGAAAGAAAATACCAAGACCACAGTTACACAGCCTGGATAACCTACAATACCAAGACCACGGTTACACAGCCCGGATAACCTACAAGAACCAAGGATAAATAACACTCTCTTCCAGCACCTGCAATACTTTCTAGGCTTTATTTAAGACTGTTACAATCTATAGAATTCAGCTTTCCATCATGCCTGACAGAGTCATTTCTTCTCACACCTCTTCATTTTGTTGTTTGGCTTAATGTCCAACCTGAAGAAGAATCTGAGAGTTTGCTTACTACTTTGTGTGATATTGTAGTTGGTTCTAATGCAGGTATTATATTATAGTTGCTCACAGATTGAAGTTTGCAGTTACAACTTTAAACATTTTAATTGCTTCTGTCAAAATATTTACCCAGAGGTCTGTTAATAATAATAGGAGACAGATTAAATTATCTTCAGACATATTACAAACTATTACATAGATACTTTAAATTAGTATCTTGATAGCTTCCATGTAGCTATTTTGACAGGAGGACAGACATAGAAACTTTGGTTATAATTAAATTCATTTGTTTTCATCAAGTATGGATGTCACTGAGCAGTAGGGCTGCCAACCTCCAGGTTTTTGCGTGTTTCTCTAGTACATGAATGTATTTTCCAGTGAATGTATGTTGCCTATATGGAAGAATTGTATTTTGGATTACAGAATTGGCTTATTTATATTGAGTTTCTGTGTGATTTGGGCTGAACCTCCAGGTGGTGGCTGCAGATCTCCTGCTATTACAAGTGATCTCCAGGCAATAGAAATCAGTTCCCCTGGAGAAAATGGCCACTTTGGCAATTGGACTCCAGGTATTTCTCAACCCAGAGATGGCAACCCTACTGAGCAGTCACTGAACTTGCAGGCACATACCAGTCACAAATTTCAGAACTTCTTTCCAATGATTTTTGGATATTAGCCAAACTTTTTTTCTTTTGAACAATCATGCTGATACCTAAGGCAACATCCCATAACATAGAGAATAATCAAATAATATCCACAACTTCACATTTAATATAAAAAGCAAATTGTAGAGTACTTTGCAGCCCATCAACATGTTTTAAAATAAATCTCCTGGGTTGGACCTCCAAATGTTACCATGTTAAAAAGCAAAACTTGCAAAAAGTAATAGGCTTTTTTTCTCACTCCAAATGGGTATTAAATATTTTTCTGTTTGAACTAGAAATTTGGAATCAACTTAGTTTTTTTTTAAAGTCTATATTCCAAAATATATTCATATATAGCCAGTGCGGTGTAGTGGTTAAAGTGTCAGACTAGGATCTGGGATGTCCAAGTTCGAATCTCCACTCTGCCATGAAAACTTGCTGGGTGACCTTGGGCCAGTCACATACTCTAAAAGCTCATTCCTGAGTCCTGCAGCGGCCAGGGACAGCATGGCTGCCACCGTGCTGCCATATAGGTTGCTGCAGGGGGGAAATGGTGCATTTTTAAACAAAAAATAAATAAATAAAGGGGGGGAAGCTCCATAGAGAACAGCGATGCTGTGTCAGCAAAAACCTGGTTCAGCACCGCTGAAGTGTAAGGGGGTATTCCTGGCCTGAAAGGGGTTAGGAGGTTGCCTACCAGCAGCTCTGCCCCCCAAAATGCCCCGGGAACACCTCCCGGGGTGTCAGTGTGAGGACTTGTGCCAGCAGGACACCGGCAGGAGGCCAAGCCAGCATCCCAGGGCCGCACTGCTGTGCCAGCCCTGGGGGGCTAATGCAAGTTGTCCATGCCAGTTTGCACAGTGCAAGTGGCATGGACGCCTGTGTAGGCCCATTTGGCCCCCAGGCTCAAGAATGGGCGCTTCACCCAACATACCTCACAGGGTTTTTATGAGGATAAAATGGAGGAGAGGAGAATGATGTGAGCTACTTTGGGTCTCCATTTGGGACAAAGGCAGGGTATAAATGAAGTAAATAAAATCAAATAATATACATGACACAAACGTATGAGTACATATGTCACTTCAATTCTAGAGGGAATTTGGGTATAATTCATTTAAAAATGTTTATTCTTAGGACAGTCATCCACTTGGTATTCAAAACATAAGAGAAAAGAAAATCCAGCAATCCATCAATGGAAGGGAATGAGCTGAGGAGAAGAGAATGTGAAAAAGTTTCACTACCACCAATGGAATGCATTGATATTTGTGAACCTTTCTCATATTCCCTCCTCAGCAGTCGTGTCTGACTCTGGGAAAGTTGATTTCTGAGGTTGTGGGACCCACACAGACCAGGAAGTGTCACAATATAGAGGGCGGTGGAAAAAATTGCCCTTCCTGCCTCTTCCATCAATGGAGCTGCACTGATGGAAAAGGGGGTGGGGGATTGGATCCAACTTCATATTGCCATTTTGAATAAAAACCACATTGTCTTAGTCCCATGCTGGTTTCTAAAGTCATGGTACATATATGCTTAGTTACTTCCAAAGTCTGAATCCAAGGAGGGAAAGGACTACGAAAAACCTATTCCAAATTTGCCCTAGTAGGTGAAAACTAGCCAGTAAAGAACACACCCAAATTTAATAGTTTGACAAAAATAAATAAATATGCTTTATTAGGAACAATGTCCGGACTAATTAATGAAATAATTTGCTGAGACAAAACACAAAAGCAATAAACCCTGCAAGTAAACAAAAGATAATACATAATACATAAAATATATTATGCATAGAGGGAAAATGAATAAACTTCTAATGCATTTCAGACAAAGCAGCTAGAAATCACAGATGAATAAAATCACTAAACACATAAAAGAAACAGAAACAAAACATAAATGATTAAAGACAGATGTAACATACAGAGAGTGAAAAAATCCTAAAGACCCATGCTGTGAACATTGACACAAATGTGATCGCCTTGCTTGAACTCCTTCAAACACACATGATTTTCCCTAGTGAAGTTTGTCTTGAGTGCAGCATCATGCATTGATGGTACAGGGACAGATTGGAGCTTTTGACTGTTTTTGTTGAGTCCAACAACAAAACCACTGGAGAAGACATAGCATTGTTTGGGATTATGGCCGAGTCATTAAATTAACGGACTTGTATCATAAGGCATGGAATCACTTGCTTTTTCTCTCTTTTCACCTTCAAAGTTAAACCCATCCCTAATAACTGGCATCAGATAGACTGCATCACCTGCTTTTTGTGACTCCGCATTTGGGAGATCTCGCCCCAACCGAGTACCGAGCCTAGTTGGCAGGGGGCGCCTGCGAATGCCTTGCAAATCTCTAGCCCATACAATTGTAAATTATCAATTCCCCCTAGGTTCAATGTTTAGAATGTTTGATTTGAATAAATATGGAAAATGTGAAAACCCAATGGGGTTGCCATAAGATGGCTGCGACTTGATGGCACTTTCCACCACCAATTGTGAACATTTAGAGAAAGCCACAAAAAAACAAGCAGGAGTCATCTGATGCTTCTGGGAAGCTCCTGGGTTCTGTTCCCTATACACTTGACATTAAACATAGCATCTTTTATATTGCTGCTTAATGTTATTAAAATGTGGAATTACATTTGATCGTTTGTATTATGAAAACTGTTTGAAGAGTCACCCAGTGGTTTGTTGTGCTCCAGCGATATTTTTCAGCTGCTGTTTATCCACATTCAAATTCTAAAGGACGGATTTCTGCTCTTCATTCTGTTGGATTATTTAAAAGCTCATATGGTATTAAAAGTAAACAAAAGTCTGAGTCTATTTAAAAATATACCTTTTACCATCTAAAATGCTGTCGTGATATCATCCAGACACAAAAAGGATGACATTTGGGGAACTGCAAAAATACTATAATCGAACATCCTGCATGTGTACATGTATAACAGGTGTGAGGTTGGCAAGTAACTAAAATTGGCTGAAATGATGACTGAAACAGCTCAATCCCAAATTCTCCACCTGTGTCCTTTTAAAGCACTAATACACTGCAGAAAAGAGCTTCTCAAAAGTTTGAGGTTTCATTCAGAACAGCATTGTTTGGGATTTGCAAATCGCCTGTCTGGGAGATTTTGAAGCATATAGTACAAAATTTCTACTGGATTTGATAATCACCAATTGGGAAGTATTTAAGGCATGCAGTACAAAATGTGCGCTGAAAGTTAATCATTCCGATCCATTTTAGGCCCTATATGTGAACAAAAGGCTTCTGTGCAGAACTTCCTTAATGTATGTAGAGTTACAAGTGCAAATGGATGCTGAATATGTGATTCTTCAGCTCTGCATAGCAGCTGGTGCTGTGTGTGCATAGATCTAACAAATAATGGGTGAAGAATAGGTCCCACTTACTGGGGTTCCATTTGTGACCTGAGGGGTAGACATTGTGTCTGGCCAGGCTCCATCTTCCTGAGGCACACCAGCATCTTTCTGGGTCCCTTTGCAGCATGTGTGGGCCCCTGCAGTTCTAGGGTTGCCAGCTCTGAGTTGGGAAATACTGGGAGATTGAGGAGGGAGGGGTTTGGGGAGGGGAGGGACTTCAATGCCATAGAGTCCAATTGCTAAAGTGGCCATTTTCTCCAGGTGAACTGATCTCTATTGGCTGGAGATCTGTTGTAATAGCAGGAGATCTCCAGCTAGTACCTGGAGATTGGCTATCCTATGCAGCTCTGTGTGGTCCACCTGTCCAGCATATAACCAGCTCCCCAGCATGTCTGGGCCACATTGTTTTCGGCAGCCTACAGGAGCAGCAGCGGTAGGGCTGCCAACTCTGGGTTGGGAAATACCAACCTCTAGCTCCATTCTCTCAGCCACAGCAGGCAAATAATCCCTGCCACTGGCAGTTGTTGGCCCTTGGCTGTGTCCCTACCCCTGTTCAGGCTGGGGGCTTGTTCAGGTAGAAAAACAGCAGTCACCCCTCTGACCCACATGATTGCCCTAGCCTGGACCTACTGCTTGCTCCCATATTAACCACCCCATCAGTTATGATCTACATCAGTGGCACTTCCTCATGTGTATTTCACTTTCAGAGTTTAGACACGTAGCTACTGTAGCGAAGAAGACCTTTTCTGCAGTGGTTGTGCAGTTATAGAACTCCTCCCAAAGTTCAGTTGGCCTACCACCTGGTTATCTCCTTCCGATCACCTGATGAAGTTTATTCTGTTTATCTGTGATTTGAACAACATTTAATTTGAAGCTGACCGCTTTAAAAACATTTACTGTATTTTATGGCTACATTTAAATAGTAAATTTGATTGGTTCTTGTAGGTTATCCGGGCTGTGTAACTGTGGTCTTGGTATTTTCTTTCCTGACGTTTCGCCAGCAGCTGTGGCAGGCATCTTCAGAGGAGTAACACTGAAGGACAGTGTCTCTCAGTGTCAAGTGTGTAGGAAGAGTAATATATAGTCAGGGGGTTGGGTTGAGCTGAATCATTGTCCTGCAAAAAGTATCAAGGTAATGTGCTAATCATTGTCCTGTAAGTATTAAGATAATGTGCTAATGAGGGTGTGGTATGTTAAAATGGAACCATTGTATCCTGAAGTGATCTGTTAATGTGTCCAAAGCTAATCTGCATGGCTATTGTTGACTGGTAAATTTGATTTTTTTTTTCTGTTTTAAGATTTCTAAATCATCTTGGATTTTTTTTTTGAGAAAAAGATAGAAATACCTAAATAACAAACACTTCTAGCTTTGACTGCTGCATATATACATAACTGGATTTGAACATGCTGCAAACCAACTGGGTATTTAATCATACCACTGGCATCAGGTTCATTTCTTGTATCACATGTGGAAGTTTAACACCCAACATAAACATGACTGTGCGCTGTGGTTCTATGGAAGTAGAGAACTTGGCTTTTAAAAAATTCAGCTAAACTACAGGTGAAACTAATTTGTCCAACCTGCCTCACAAAGATAAATTTAATGAAGAGGATAATCATCATCATATAATTTGAAGGATGTAGAGAGTTTACACATATAAATGCTGTAAATATTGTGTATTAAAACTTCAAAACCACTTCAAGGCATTTGAGCATCTAGTTTTCTGAGCACTGGTCAAGGCTGATTAAAACTTCATCCCTCAGTGATGAATCACTGCAGCCCCCCCCCCCCACCGCATGGTACCAATAAGGAGGGGGGAATAAAATATGGAAATCCGAAGCCTTAAATGGGAACTTTCTAGAAAGCCTTAGCAGAGGAAACACAGATATACTCTGATCAGAGAAGAGGCTAAAATCAGGTTAATTTAAAGCAAAAATAGAAGATATTATCAATACAGTGTACTTGCTAATGATATATGTATAATACATAACACTAGATACAGTCATTTCTAGAAAATGTGAAGATTAAATCAGAAAACAGTGTCATAATACTCCTTTACATTCCTTTACTATGGAGTGTAAAGTTTGAAGGTGACAGAGCTGTGATTTCAGATGGCTAACCAGGTATTATGGAGTACCTTTCAGTAATCACAATGGATGTGCCTTCCTGGACTTGTGAGATTTGGCCATTGTTATCCACACTTATATCACACGCAGTTTAGATTACTATAACCACTCTAAATAGAGTTGCCAGATACCAGGTAATGGCGGGCAATTGTCTGCCAATTAAGGGGCTGCCTGCTGCCCCCTCAGCTGGCTGGCGGGCAGAAGCAGGCCAGCTGAATGGGAGTTATTAATGTCACTTTCGGGGTAAACCCAGAAGTGACAGGGACACTCTAGCCCATTCTTTCAAAAACTCTATGGAAACCTTAGAGTTTTTTGAGGAATGTGCTGGGGTGTCACCATCACTTCTGGGTTTACCCTGGAAGTGACATTATTGTGCTGATCACCCACCCCCCACAGCCCCACCACAACAAAGCTCCCACCTAGGGTTGCCAACCACCAGATAATAATTGGAGATCTCCTGCTTTTACAACTGATCTCCAGCTGATAGAGATCAGTTCACCTGGAGAAAATGGCCGCTTTGGCAATTGGACTCTATGGCATTGAAGTCCCTCCCCTCCCCACACCCCGCCCTCATCAGGCTCCACCCCAAAAACCTCCCACCGGTGGTGAAGAGGGACCTGACAACCCTACTCCCGCCAGTGGCGAGGGGGGACCTGGCAACCCTAACTCTAAACAAGGCTGCCTTTGAAGAAAGTTTGGCAATCTTGGTTGGTGAAATACAGCAGCAAGATGATTAATTGGTATAGATTATGAGGAACACTTTTCTGCAGAGTGAAAAGACTGGTTACGCCAGTTACCAATACATTTCTGGGCAGCATTCAGAGTGCTGGTACCTTTCAGGCCCTAGATAATGGCTCAGAACATTTAAACAGCAATTTGCCAAATACAAACCTGCCTGGTAATTAAGATCTTCAGGCAGACTACTCTGTGTTGCCTCAGCTTCAGAGGATTTTTTTTTTTTTTTTGCTTTCCTGGTTTTATCCAAAAACAAAGTTTTTGTTAAAAATATTGTCGAAGGCTTTCACGGTCAGAGTTCATTGGTTCTTGTAGGTTATCCGGGCTGTGTAACCGTGGTCTTGGAATTTTCTTTCCTGACGTTTCGCCAGCAACTGTGGCAGGCATCTTCAGAGTAGTAACACTGAAGGACAGTGTCTCTCAGTGTCAAGAGAGACACTGTCCTTGACACTGAGAGACACTGTCCTTCAGTGTTACTACTCTGAAGATGCCTGCCACAGTTGCTGGCGAAACGTCAGGAAAGAAAATTCCAAGACCACGGTTACACAGCCCGGATAACCTACAAGAACCAAAGTTTTTGTTACTTTGATTTTCCCCCTGTGACTTGTGGTTGTGTGTTTATGATGATGATGTAATTTGTACCCCAGGTTGGAAGAAACATCTGTTTGGGGTAAGTGTGACTCCTATCTGTGGATTTATGTATCCGCACGTAGGGGGCACACTTGAGAATTAGATATATAGATAACTTGGTGTGCAAAGCAAGCACTAGATCAGAACTACTTTTTTCTACAAATAAAAGTTCTTATTCTGACTTTAAGAATGCTTGCATCTGGTATTGGAATAAACATCTTGTTACAGACAAAACAATAGATTATTTAACAGTAGCAAACAAAAAATCCTGAGACTACTACTATAATTGATATTTTACACATAACTTTGAAAAATAGCCAGTGGAAACAGGAATAAGTGTCAAAACTTAGCTTTGGAAATTAAATACAACTAGAAAAAGTCAGACAATTCAAATTGTACACCTGTCAATAGTTGGTATAGGATATGTTTCAAATGCCCTGAAGCAAAACTTGTAGAGCCTACCATTGTTACTGATTGAGACAATGCAAAAAGCCATTTGTTGACAGACTTGCGATTCCCTAGACTTACCATATAATCAGGAAAATCTTAAGCAATTATAGGTATTCTTACAGAAAGTGACTCGGGATATCAGATCCCTGAATTAGCTAACAATGGGACTACTGAAACTAGAAAGGAGTATCATCGTTCTCAGCATTTATTTATTGATTTCAAATATTTATAAGCCCACCTTTCTTTCCAACATGGGGTCCTGTTTTAATCTGGTTTATGGAACTGAAATGGCCTTGTTTCCCTGGTGAATGATCTGTACCAGGAGATGGACAGGGGGAGTGTTGTCCTGTTAATTCTTCTGGACCTCTCGGTGGCTTTTGATACCACAGATAATGGGATTTTTCTGGACCGCCTTTCAGGGTTGAAAGGTACTGTTCTGTGGTGTTTTCAGTGTGTGCTGCTGGAAAACTGCCAGTCCACCTCTTAACCTATTGTCTACAGAGTCCTGCAAGGTTCCATTATGTCCCCATACTTTTTAACATACACATAAAGTTTTTGAGAGAGCTAATCCAGAGATTTGGACTGAGTTGCCACCAATATGCGGATAACACTTAGATCTATCATGCACTCCAGCAGATCCCAGGGATACTGTGGAAACGGTGAACAGGCGCCTGGAGGCAATTTTGAGATGAATGAAGGCAAACCAACTGAAACTTAATCTTGAAAAAATGGAGGTATCACTGGTAAAGGGAAGGTTTGACCCAGGAATCTGGATATCGCTTGTTAGGGATGAGGTTGCACTGCTCCAAAAGGAGCAGGTTCATAGCTTGGGTCTGTTTCTGGACCCAGGCCTCCTGTTGTATAAACAGATGGTAGCAGTGGTCATGGGTGTCTTTCATCATGCTTGGCTGATGAGCCAGCTATGGCCCTTCTCAGGTGGTAAAGTTCTTGCCACAATTGTGCATGTGAAGATAATATCTAGATTAGATTACTGCAGTTCACTGTATGTGGAGCTGTCCTTGAAGACTGCAGCTACAGTTGGTACAGAATGCTGTGGCCAGAATGCTAACCGGAGTTAGTTGTAGGTATCATATCACTCCATTCTAGTTTCATCTACACTGGTTCCCAAATTGGTTCCAGGCCCAATTCAAGGTGCCTTTAAAGCCCTATATGGCTTGGGGCCAGCATGTCTGATCACCTACTTGTAGGTACCTACCCATCCACTCTTATCATCTTCTGAGACCCTCCTTTGGGTGCCCCTCCCATCTAAGGCTAGGATCTGCACTTTAAAAGATGGGGCTCACCCAGTCCGGAGAATGTTACTTTCCATCAGCTGCTCATGGGACCTCTGAAAAAGACTCCCTCACCAGCACGGATGAGAAATCTCCTTAACATGAGCTACCTTGGTCACAATTTTGGCTGGCTCCAATATTGTTTCCCCACACCGTGACCACCTCTTGGAATCAGATTTTTCATGATCACAATAAAGGACTGCTCACAGGATGTCATTTGCCACCAAAATGGCAATGTTTTCCATGCCTTATTTTTCTTGCATTTAAGCCTTTTCCTTCATTTGGAAGCTCATTTGCATGGACATCATGCAAAGCAACCCAGAAACAAAGGTAGCCCCCAGACTTTGATCTGCCAGCTTGGCATCGCCTCTTTTCACCAGTCCTTGGCAATGCCGAAATTTTGAACCTGAAAACCGATGGACAGCTCTGCTTTCAAATGCCTGCACGATGGGGGTGACCACTTTGTGGGCCCATAAAATTGTACCCCCTGTCCCAAAGTTCACCAAACTTTGGTGACCCTCTAAGGAGAGTCCCTTGCAGCCACACTGCAAATTTGGGGACTGTACCTCCAAAAATGCCTCCCAGGAGCTTCAAAAAAAATCCCTATAGACTATAATAGGCCTGAATTTTTCAGTAAACCTGAAAATAAGCCTAATACTGAAATTTACCAGTATGGGTATTCAGCTTATTTTGGGTTTACCGAAAAAAATCGGACCCAATAAACCCGAACCCGAAATTTACCGAATTTTTTTTGCACAACCCTTATCATCATCATCACCATTATCATCATGAGATGAATCTGAGAGAGGAGCTTGGTTGTCTCAGTCACATGATGAGTTCACAGCAGAGGTGAAATTCAAACCTAGCCTTCCTGATCCATAGCTGTGCACTTTACAAAATGTGTGATTTTGCTATTTTCCCTTCAGTCTACTTATAGCTGTTGTTGGTATGTAAACCCACATTGGTTTTCATCACACTTTCTAGTTTTGGTCCTCCAGTGAATTAGAGTAGGTAGTTTTGTCAAATTTTATAAACATATCCAATCTCTTTCTGGAGTCCCAGGGCAATTGAATTACATTCTGGGACATCATCCAAGAATTCATGTTTGGATAGAAACGTTCTTGGCAGTAGGCCATCACAATATTAGTATCATAGTAAAATGAATACCAAATAAATGAATGATATTACAGTGAAAATCTCCTCGCCCCTTGAACACTGCCATTGTGAAAGTGTCATTTAATTGAAAGTAGGTTTTGTAGAATAGCACTACACAGCCATTCATTTGGAAACTGAAGTATAATCATCCATCCTTTCCTTAAAGTATGAAAAAAGGTGATCAGAAACTGCAGCCTACTATGTGTCTGTATCTTGAATTTTGGTATTCTTGTTTTCCTTCCTTTAGGTTGTAACTATTTGAATTATGCTTTTGTTATTTAGTATTTCAGCTTGCTTATGCAAGACATGTTTTCTTA
This sequence comes from Euleptes europaea, assembly GCF_029931775.1. NCBI lineage: Eukaryota > Metazoa > Chordata > Lepidosauria > Squamata > Sphaerodactylidae > Euleptes > Euleptes europaea. The sequence continues at coordinate 58,855,672 of NC_079316.1, read as the reverse complement.
GATGTTCTATTGTATTTGTTTATTGTTATTGTCATCATTGTCATTGTTAACAAAATTCAGTAAATAGTTTCTTATTCAGCCTGAATATCAGATTAGATCTATTTTCAAGCTGTAATGTTCTTTATATCCAGGAATCATGATCACATGCCATACACATCATCCACCAGTTTCTCTGCCTGTTTCTGTTAAAAATGAGTTAAAATCTGCCAACCAATTTATGCCAACAAGGATGTCATCTGAAAACTCATAGCAACCTAACACAGATAAAATAAACAAGAGTATTGAAGCATCAAAAAGATAAATAAAAATTATTCAGATGGGATGAGTAGGTTTTAGTCAATGAAAGATTATGTAGGAATAAAATTTTGCTAGTCTTTAGTGTCATGAGACTTCTCTGTATTTGAGACTTCTATACCATGACTTGTAGCATCTGAAGAAGTGCATTCTAGTCCATAAAAGATTTATGCTGGAATAAAACATTGTAAGTCTTTGAGGTGCAGAAAGAGTCCTGTGTATTTTTGCTGCAACCAACTAACACAGCGACCCCCTCTGAATAATTGGCATAGAGGAATGCCTTTAATCTACCAAATGTCACTCATGAAACTTTGGATTCAAAAACTAAGACTTCTCAAATTCTTAGCAATCAGAGGGCTAGGGCAAAGATGCACAACTATCTATGACATCCTAAGGTAATGACAGCCAAAGACTCAGGGTATGCTCCTTACTATGCAAAGCCCTTCTGTGACTTCAAAACTGATCAGCCAATGGCATCCAGAGAAGTGTGGAGCTGGCAAAGAAGTTTAGGACAGAAGAAGGAACTGCATCAGTAAAAAAGTAAGAGGAAGATGAGCGAGTGATGGACCATCACAAGAAATTAAAGGCACATAGGAATTTCTACATTGTGTCTTTATGTGACCTGTTCATATGAAAAAAATATTGCTAAACATAGTCCATGGACTATCAATCTACTACTTGGTTTTATTATCAGTAGTTTCATTGTATAACAACATCAATACTAAGAAATCAGAGAAACTATTTAAAAGTAATAGAATAAAATCATGAAGTTTTGAGAAACTGATGTATTCCCTCCTTACTTTGGGGGTGAGGGAATATACAAAACTCTCAGGAAGAAAAAATCCATAATAATTAAACTATATTTCTGATGTTACAGTCTTGGACTAATGTAAATCTATTGAAAACTTAGGCTTCTGTTCATGCAGGTAAGAAGGAACATAAAGTAGAAAATAAAAACTAAACAGCAGGTGGGAAAAGGTGTGTAAATTAAGAGAGTTGTGTGTCATTTGATAGATAGTAAACCATCACAGTAGTATGAATGTAATTGTAGCATTCCAAAAAGACATCCCATACAACATTAACCTTATCAAAATTCATTCTTGAATGTCATTGACTTTTGATATGCCAATTCTAAAATTGGAGAGTGGGATTTGCAAATTGCTTTAATGGATCTTGTCAGTAGAAGAAGACGACGAAGAAGAAGAGTTGGTTTTATATGCCGACTTTCTCTACCACTTACAATCACCTTCCCTTTCCCACAACACTACCCTGTGAGGTGGGTGGGGCTGAGAGTTTGTGATTAGCCCAAACCCAGTAGTTCATTGTTCTGTGCATTTATTAAATATATTGCATGGCAAAAAAAATACACACATTGCATAAAGAAGAATTGCTTTTTCAAAATGTCTTCAGAATACTGAAAGCCTACTACTGGTTTGATATTATTGATATTCCATGGTATGTCCACATGAGCATCTGCATCTCATGTCTTCAGTAATTGAGCCTTTGTTAACTGATACATATCTTTGCTCCGCCTTAATCTGTTCATATGAATTCAACCGGTATATTGGTATACTAGACACAACTGACAACTCACTGAGATCAGTCCTATTAATTTTCACAAGACTATGTAGAAATAAAAAAAGTTCCAACTTGGACCATAACAGTGCCCTCTGGTTTTTCCATGGTCTAGCACATGAACTGTCAAAAAGACTGAGTTCCTGCAGGCAAATCTGTATCTGCAATGAAAAGAAAGACATTGATGGGTCTGCAGCAGTTTAGACATCATGCTGAGCTCTAATCATAGAAATCCACAGGGTAAATGTTGTTATCTTGAACGTATTATTTTAGGGGATGGATATTTGAAAGATGAGATGGTGTGTCAGGATGCGAAAGGTGAAAATGAACTTTCAGATATTACAGGAAATTAGGAGAAAAGAACAAACATCCCTCTCTTAGCTGAAGTTGGATGTGAACCTATCACACAGCTGTGCTATCAATCTTATTATATTAAGCATAAGTGTAAACACTGAAAAATTCATGAAGCAGAATGAAACAGCAAAGCCTAGTTAAAACCCAGAGCTCTGGTTTGATATATGCAGTGCTGACAGGATAAAGTGAAGGGAAGAAATAGAGAGAACAAGGGCAGTTTTACATGCCTTTGTTTTAGGTGTTTTGAGGGGGGGATGTATAAGTTCCAAGGCTTGAGAAGTGGAGTAATATTATTTCCACAAAAGATACTGCAGAAACATCCTGGATTTGACTCATCATCTGTTTCTCCTTAGTTGCATGCCTTGAAGTGTAAACTTAGTTTGACATATGAATGGTGAGAAGAATCTTCCTTCTGTTCAGATCTCTGAGGAACCATATTTGTGGACTCACAGGTATATGCAACGCTGAGTGAATGGTATGGGAAAGACCTGATACTATCCACTAGTCCTGGACTGCAGGCTAATCAAACTTAACCGAATCTGTTACAGCCTTCTTCTTCCTCCTCAAATAGGAAATATGCAGATAAACTACAATGGGACTCAGAGAGAAACATATAACAGCAGGTTAACTTTTCTTGTGTATACTTATTCCTCTAGAAAAATACATCTATAATGAGTATATAATATTGCAAAGATTATAATGTAATGATTATTAAGGCCTGTAAAAGATATTTTCTCATATGTTATAGAAATTTCTCAGTGCGTCCTTCTCCAGGGCTGAAGGGCACCCCCCTTCAAGTCATCACATCTTTCACTGTATCATCCTATTTCATCCTGTATATTACAGGTAAAAACTGGCCGAGCCAACCAGCAGAGCTGAAGCAAACATCTCTCCTGAGGGAGCTTTTCTCTGTAAGGTCGCTTTTCAGGTAAAGACCCAATAGCGATCACACTGTCAGTTTTCTTCTTTATCTTGGTATATTGCCTCACCTTCCTGTGCTTCCACACATCGATGTATGAGATTAGTTTGATCTGCCCACTTAACCTGTACTTCATCTGGTCCAACATTCCACTTTATGGAACAGATAGAGCCTCCTGCTTGGTTTTGGCATCCTTCCTGACTGATAACTTGATTGCTTGAAACAGCCTTCAGTTTGTCCCTATCTCTTTGGCTTTGTAAATATAATTCCTCATTTCCCCTTCTACCAGTATTCATACAGTCAAATTATTTGGCCTCTTTTAAAATCTTCCCTTGTGGTCTCTCCTTTTATCCTGTATCTAGTTTGTCATGTTTTCCCCTATCCCTGGAACAATATGTTCATCCCACTGCCTCCTATTCTATTCTATTTCTTAAGGCTTGGTGCAGAAAAGAGCAACCAAAATGATTAGGGGACTAGAGCAACTGTCCTATGGAGAGCGGTTAAGACGCTTAGGGCTGTTTAGCTTGGAAAGAAGGCGGCTGAGGGGAGACATGATAGAGGTCTATAAAATTATGCATGGTTTGGAGAGAATGGACAGGGAGAAGTTTTTCTCCCTCTCCCATAATACTAGAACACGGGGTCATCTGCTAAAGTTGGAGGGTGAGAGATTCAAAACAGATAAAAGGAAGTATTTTTTCACACAACGCATAGTTAAATTGTGGAACTCCCTGCCCCAGGATGTGGTGATGGCTGCCAGCTTGGAGGGCTTTAAGAGGGGAGTGGACATATTCATGGAGGAGAGGGGTATTCATGGCTGTTAGTTAGAATGAATACTAGTCATGCTGCATACCTATTCTCTCTAGTATCAGAGGAGCATGCCTATTATTTTGGGTGCAGTGGAACACAGGCAGGATGGTGCTGCTGCACTCGTCTTGTATGTGGTTTCCTAAAGGCACCTGGTTGGCCACTGTGTGAACAGACTGCTGGACTTGATGGGCCTTGGTCTGATCCAGCAGGGCCTTTCTTATGTTCTTATGACTCCCTGACCCAATCTTTACCAAACATAGGGGTTCTTGCAAGGAGAGTCCCTTCTAGCTACCCTGAAAATGTAGGACCTCTACCTGCAAAAATGCCCCCCAGGAGCTACCGAAATCGGCAAAAAGGCCCCATGGTGTTTAAATGGCCGAATTTTTCAGGAAACCCAAATTTAAAGTCAAATTTCTACCTTTACCAGTATAGGAAATTTGGCATCCCCCCCCCCCCAATGGCCAATAAACTGGTTTGTCTCCCCCTTCTCCACATGAAACCTGCTGGATGACCTTGGGCTAGTTACAGTTCTCTCAGAACTCTCTTAGCCCCACCTACCTCACAAAGTGCCTGTTGGGGGGAGAGGAAGGGAAGGTGGTTGTAAGCTGCTTTGAGACTCCTTAAGGTAAAGAAAGGTGGGTATAAAAACCAACTCTTCTTTTTCTTCTTCTGACCTTACCTTGGCTGGTGCTCTGCTGGGCTTCCAGGTGGGTTCTGCTGGGCTGGCAAAGGTGCCCCCCCCTTTGCTGGATTGCCCTTTTCCTGCCCTTTGGATGGTTTCCAGGGCAACGGGGGGGAGGGGGACAGGCATTTTAAAGGGACAAATTAGAGAGCTCACTGGAGCTTTCCTATTTGGCCAGTGTCTGCAATGCATTTTGCATTGCATTTTGGCTAGGCTGCTGCAGTCCAATGTGGATGGCAACAACCTATTGGGTGGATAGTGTGGAAGTAGGGGCAGAAAGAGTGGCCAATAGAATTCCAGGTTAGGTCCCTGCTGTTTGGCCAATCACAGAAGTTGTTTCTTGCCTGGATTTCTTTCCCAAAAAATTGTGCATGGCCCAAGAGCATAGAAAGGAGGTCTGGGTCCAGCATACCCCATTCCAAACAGAGGTTTGAGAGAGTTCAGAGCAAAGCTTGGTTTTAGCTGCTGTTCCTCCCTTTGAAAATTTGGTGCCTGTACTTTGAAAAACAACCCCTTGAGAGCCTTGAAAAAATTTCCCGTAGACTTTAAGGAAGCTGAAAAATACACCCCCCCAAGCCTATACTGGTATAGGTACTTGGCCTTTATTGGCTCCCCCCCCCCCAAAAAAAAATTGGGTCCAATAAACAGGAATCCGAAAAATACTGAGAAATGGTGCACACCCCTACCAGCTGCTCAGTTAACTGGATCTCAGCCAGTGCTGAAACAAATAACACTGGCAGAGAGATACAGAGAGAGAAAGTGGAGGACGGTACGCACTCCTCCACTTCTCTCTCATAAAACACATGCACACACATAGATTTTTTGGATTGCAAAAACGGATAGGTAAAAGAATCCTTTTGTTAGTGGCAGCTTGTAAAGGTAAAGGTCCCCTGTGCAAGCACCAGGTCATTCCTGACCCATGGGGTGACGTCACATCTCGACGTTTACTAGGCAGACTTTGTTTACGGGGTGGTTTGCCAGTGGCAGCTTGTACCAAAAAGATATTCCAAATTGGGGGTAAGGACCCTTGTTCCCTGCGGGATTATAAAGTTTTAATCACAAAGACCCCTTTGGGTTCTCAGCCAGCCCAGAGTGCATACTAAACTGGTGGCAAGAAGACGCTAAGAGCCAAGGAGGGCATACGGCAGGGTCCAACTAGCTTTTCAGCCAGTGAAAAAAGGAGGGGCCTCTTTTGACCATCAAAAAAATATATGATGTAGAGGATAGCACCTGCATGGACAAATTTTGAAAAAGGCATGGGATGTTCAGTAGCTAATATCCTCTTATTCTGTTTATTTTGTATAAGGGGAATTAAATTCTTCTTTCAGGAGTTCAGCTGAGCTTATATGATAACAAAGGCAGATAAAACTTTCTGCTTTCTATGGATGTGTGGAGAATGCCAATGAAGTAGATACAAAATTTGATAAGACAAAGCATAATAGGAGCAGATGAACACAACTGAGTTTCTTGCTTACTAAGACATCAGAAGAAGCTTGTTAAGAAATAAAAAGAGTAAACAAAAGAGGACTAGGAGAGAGAAAACGTACTTAGAAAAAAACATGCAAACCACAATAATAAGCCCTTTGGGCACTATTCCCATAGAAATGTAAAAAAGACAAAATGTAATTTCATTTGGATGTTTCTTGCCAATAAAAAGGCAAATCATACACTGTGCTTATGATAACACATGAAGCAAAACAAAGCTCCAATTAATATTTTGCTGTGGGCCATTTGAACCTTTCTGTTTTCAACTATCTGTAATGTCTGTTTCAGAAAATGGTAGACTGGTTAAAAAGGTATATTTAGTGCAACATTAAAGTTATTTCTAAATTGCACTTAGTAGGTTTTTATAGAAGTGGTACAGGAAACATGTGTGACCCTCACTTCCTGTTCTGCCATTTCTGCCATGCTGTGCGTGAAGGGAGGGAGAAAGAGCCCTTGGCACAGGAGGAGATGCACGTTCTGCCTGTACAACAGGAAAATACAAATTTCCCCACTTCTCAGAAGGAGAACTAGGAAAAAAAAGTATGAGCACTCATGCATGCTCTGCCCATGCTTCTTCTAAAGAAATCTCAGAATAGGCTGTCTCTGTAAATACAACAGAATTTAGAGATGTGACAGTCTTGTCTGTGACTGTGGCATTTAGGGTTGCCAGGTCCCTCTCCGCCACTGGCGGGAGGTTTTTGGGGTGGAGCCTGAAGAGGTGGGGTTTGTGGAGGGGAGGGACTTCAATGCCATAGAGTCCAATTGCCAAAATGGCCATTTTCTCCAGGTGAACTGATCTGTATCGGCTGGAGATCAGTTATAATAGCAGGAGATCTCCAGCTGGTACCTGGAAGTTCTTATATAAGACATACCTATGCTGAATTAACAAAGTTGCTAGCAAAAAGCAGCACGAAGGCTCATATCTACTAACTAGACATATAAGCATTTAATGAAGAATTTCAAAGAGCATAATCTATTAGCAACTAGTATTACATAAGGAATCTATATTCCATATTTGACAAGTTTATTAGAGATGGTACTACATTGGGATCTGGGATCTGGAGACATGGAAGTAGCTTCCACACTACTCAAGTAATATATGAGCTGTATCATGGTAACAGAGCACATAAACACCCTTATTATACTGGAAGCAATACCAAGAAACAGCTGGTCTACTAAATCAAGTCATACTTTTCTCAATAAATAATAAATAAAGGCTGGTCTGAGATGGAAGATGTCAGGGAAGAATTCAAGTATACTGTCAAGGTCACATGAGGTATTGATGCTGCTGTACACTGCCTTGGATAGGCCTCACCTGGAGTATTGTGTTCAGTTTGGGGCACCACAGTTTAGAAAAGATATTGATAAGCTGGAACAAGACCAGCATAGGGAACAAAGCTGTTAAGGGGGTTTGGAGACCATGACCCATGAGGAGAAGCTGAAATAGTTGGGAATATCTATACTGGAGAAGAGACACTTGCAGGGTGCTATGATTGTCTGTTTCCGATGCCTGAAGGGTTGCTATGAGAAGGATGGGGCAGATCTGATTTCAGTTGTTTTGGATGACAGGACCCAGCTTAATGGATATCAACTACAGCAAAGGAGGTTTTGTTTAAATTTGAGGAATAATTTACTGATGGTGACGCCGAAACAGTCCCCCTTGTGAGCTAGTAGATTCCTTGACATCTAGTATCTTCCTGAGCCTGCTTTGATAAAAGTGCTTCTTTCCCCAAACATTTCTAACAGCTTTATGTTTAACATAAAGACCATCCGATGAGCTACTTAGCATTCATTTGGCTGACTGCATTCAGAACGCCCTCACTGAAGGGTTAAACTTAATTGTGTTTCATTTGAACTTCTTACTTCTGAGGGACCAAGACCTGCTGTGCTTGCGCTTTTTAGCTGCTGAAGTGGGCACAAAGGTGCACTTTTGCTTCACAGGCTGATGTATTCCTTCCCCCTTTTAAGACCTGTCACTCTCTCATTTTCCTGGAAATTTGCACCACGTGTTAGCTTTCTCCCCACCCCCCACCATTTTAATGCAAGCATTTTTACAGCGTTAGCTAGCTTCACTGCAGGTGCTTTTGCTTTTTGGCAACTTGCTGGCAGTCTTTCAAACTGCTTAGCACTGAAAAAGACCCACACCAAGAAAGGGCACCCAGTAATGTTCGTTAATGGGAAGACAATTGTCATCCTTTGCATTCCTGCCAAAGACGTGTCCCATTACCCATGACCTGTATCAAAACATAAACACTTGTAGTATGTTCCAGTTCATTAAAGGTGGGGACTTGTACCAGCAAAGTGCTTGAGTGGGTTAGCCTCTTGCTTAACCTGAATAGCTAATTCAACCACTGGACTCTACAAAAACTTGAAAAAAATCACAGTTTTGGTTTTAAGCCCTGTTTTTACCAAAAGTTGCAACAACAACAAAAGTTCCAGAGCTTGTCAAAGTTTATCCTCTTTGTAAAGTATCAGTGAAAACGTGGGTGTTTTTTTTTTTGTTTTTTTGGCTTGCTATTAACTTCTAGCTCAGCACTGGTGAGGACTGAGCAGCATTATTAGAAAAGCACTCTACTATTTCATACCTCGCACACTGACCAAAATGCAAGAATAGGATACTTCTTGGAGCCTGAATTCAAAAGAACTGGCTGGTTGGTTCTAATCAAAATGTGCTTCAGCCCTCATATACTTTCTTGATCCTTGTGATCTCTTCCAGGTCCTGTGGCTTTTCCTCAGAGCTACTCCTCTCCGAAGGGTTTGTGTGAGATTTTATTCCCAGCCACATCTGACAATTTCCCTTCCCCACTGTAAACGCTGTGGCAAGTTCACTGAGAAATTGGAATGTTTAGGTCCATGACCTTACCCCTGTTCAGTCATTCATGACAGAGACTTCACTGAAACAAGCAGAACACAATTCCTACTATGTGGAATAAAGATGACCCAGTTTTAACAACCCGTCACCAGGATGATTCCAGTCCTCTGTTTTTAACTCAGTGCTGCTTACATTTTCCTGTGTTTCCTCTCCTTTATATGGTATCTAAAATGGCCAAGGCTACATGTGTAAAAAGCCAGGTTTTTTTTTAACCACCTGTGATATTCATCTAAAATGTAAAGAAAATTAAAAAACAAACAATTTTTCCTCTCCAGTTTCAATCTAAACATATGTTAAAGTATTTTCTAGTAACATTGTGGCTTATAATGTTATTCCATTCCAGCATACTGAATATTACCGCTTTTCTTCTCCTTTGGAAGGTTAAACTAGCAGAGAAGGGGGAGAGAAAGTAAGAAAAAGAGATTTGAGCATCAGGTTCACAATTCTAAATTTTTCAGATAGAAGCTTTTTGGAATAGGCATTAAAGATTTTGAGGTCTGTGCATCCTGACTCTGAAACGTTGCAATTAAAGTACTGCTCTTAGCAAAAGCATGGGTTAGGCTGGGAGTAAGATTCTTGTGCTAGTGTGTCACATAGGCCATTGTGTGGGTGGCATTGCGTTGGGACTGCAGTATGGTTAACTGAGCACTGGCAGCTGACATAACAGCGTGATTTTGTAGGACGGTAGGGTTTCCATTAATCAGATTCTTGTAGCTTTAGAAGAATTTTGCTTGTTGAATTTTTGACTCTCAGGCAGCCATTAAAGGCACCAGCAGCCTTAACTATGTGGTCTTGATCCTGCTGTAAACAACATTTATAAAATGTCATAAATGCATTTTCCCTCTGAACCATTTGATTATCTTCTCGGAAAGCACTGAAAAGAGAATAACGCTTGCTTTGTTTCCTTCTGTTTCCATCTGTGGAGTCCATAATAAAATTGCCGTGTGCGCTTTTATGAATCATTCAGTCTTCCTTTTCAGTTCTCAACCTTTCCTAACCCAGTGTCTCCTTATCGCACCCTCCCTTCCACATAATGAAAAAGAGACATGCTGTTAAGGTATTAAGAAGAGGGAAAGGTACTGGAGCTGTACAGAATATTCTGAACACTTGTTTGTGAGGTCATTTTTACCTATTCCAATAAAGAGAAGAGGTCAAGAAGTATAGAATCTGGCGGCATATTCAGAACACTGAAAACCATATTTTTAAATGCAGTTTCTGGTTCCCATGGTTATGAAGGAAATCTTGACATGAAATGGGCATTTGTTTATTTTTTAATTTACCACATTTTTATCCTGCCCTGCTTCTGAAGTATTCTGAGTGATGAATAACATTTAAAATACAAAACAATAATTGTAAACACACCATATAAAATCAGAGCAGCAGCCTCTAAAGAATATTACAAAATCCTAACTAAAAAAAGATGCAAAAATAATAAAACAGTACAAGCAGCAGTAATTTCAAACACTAAAACAAAGCAGCAGCCAAAAATGTAAAACTAATAAACAGCAAGACATATTTAAGCAATTAATGAAATGTCAGGTTTAACATCTTCAAAGACCGTTTGAAACAAATCCATATTTAAGGATTATTTCCTTGTAATCCCACCTGTCAGTGCCTCAGAGGCCATTGGGGAGAACTTGGGGAAAACTGGGAGGGTGTACATGTGCACATCACTTCCAGCAAAAAACAGAATTAAATTTGGAACATCCTAGAATCTCCTCCCCCCCATGCCATGAGGTTACTTACATTTTTTTCCAGAAGTCACGTTGCACACTGGCATGATGGTGGCATGCCTGTCCCCACCTCCCAAATTCACCAGGGAGCCTGACATCCCTATTAATTTTCTCCTGATGACAAAAGTGAGCGGCCCATGCACAGCTGAAAAATCCTGCTCTTACATTTATCGTCTTCCCCCTGGTGCTTCAGTCACTGGAAGAGAAATGCTCTTCCACTAGAAAAAAATATTCTAATATTAAGTATAAACAGAGGTGTAGGCTTTGTCCCCATAGTGACAGCCCATTCACTTGCTCTGAAGACTTGAGAGGGGGGTAGTGGTAGTGGCTTAAACTCCCACCCCACCCAAGAGTATTGAACAAGAACACACAATTAGAAAATGTGAAAGATTCGTGCTGAATTCCATCCGAGCTAGCTTTACCAGGTTGCCCACCATCGCAACTTCCTGTCTCTGCGCTCTGGCCCTGCCCTCATTCAATTAAATTGGAAAGATTCCAATTAGCCTCACTGTATCATGTGCTGTCATTGTGACTAACAAATGCAAACCAAAAAAAAAAAGCACTACAAATAGAATGCAGTGATCCTTTTGAAGTGGAGTGCAGACAACTGTCGTTTTAAATTACCACAATTTATGATTTCACAAATGGCCTTTGCCCATGTTGCAGATTTCTTGGTATTGCAGAGGTTAACAGACACATCCCAATGTACTTTGATTTGGTGACTGAATATGGATGCAGCGAGACTAGATTCCAATATCTTGCTAGCTTCTTCTGTGAGTGGGCATAAATTTCTTGCAAAGTCATTTTGATTTTTGTGTTCAATAAATTATTCTTTATTTTTTTATTATTATTCTTTATTATTATGCTATTTTTCTTTTCTTCTTTTTTTAAGTCCTATTTTTCTTATAGCAATACCTGTCCATATATATCTATTTCCAGTTATCACTATTTTGACAGATACCAGTGCTTTAACTTTAGACAGAAATCATTGCTGAGTTGCACCTGTCCATCTTCCCATTTTAACAACAGTATGAGTGTACAAGATTGCAGGAGGACCTTAATTTCTCTTGTTAGAGCTTTAGCATTTGGGGCTGACTTCACTCAACAATAAACCCATCACAGATGAACCTTATCTGATATATTACCTATCAAGGTAATATAATGAACATCTGGCTCAGCCTGAAATCTGTACGCAGTGTCTATTAAAACTACTGAGCTGTAGTGCATTGAGTTAAGGCAGAAGAGGGAGGGAACCCTAAATTCCAGCTACCATCTTTCTAATGATGACATATATCAAATGAAAAAAGATGCTGAGCATAAAGAAGAATTGGATCCCTTGAACAATATAGCAACATCAATTTTGTGACCAAGAATTCTTGTTGGAGGCCATGACAGTTGAACAGGTACTCTTGAAAAGGACATCTTACCTTTAATAATCACGTTTAGCAAGGGGTAGTAAATATATCCTCTTGTTTGTGCCTTACCTATTTTCTGATTTTACAGACTGTCCCATGTGTGAGGTAGAACATATATCCTGATGGAAGGACAGGCATACTGCCATAACCCTTACCTCCCTTCATTTATGCTCCTGTTAAATGTGTGGGTTACTCTGATAATCTATCTTAAACTGGGCAAATGGATGGCAGCTTCTCCCATAGCCCTTTCTTCTCTCCCACATCATTCCTCCTTCTCTTTTTCAGTTTTACAGAATCCTTCAGGTTTCCAACCCCCTAATCATCTTGGTTGCTCTCCTTAACTGTATTGTAAATTATAACTGTATCATAAGAATGCAAGAGAAAAGGCTAATTTTACCCAACATTTTAATAGGCTGATACCCAGCAGCCCTTCAGGCCCCCTGCTTGGTTGTGTCAGTTCAGTGAGAAGACCTCTGCTGTGCTGATTGACAGCATGAAGCAGGAGGCATCTCTCCACCTGGTGAGGGATCCTGTTTATCTTCATTATTCAGTCTGATCTTTTATATCTCTACAAGGCCTTTCCCCCCAAACACAGCTTCTTTGTCTAAGACTGCAAGAAAGGAAAATTTAAAAACTTAAAGAAAACAGAGTTAGTCTCAAATTTGTACAATTAAAACAGTAACGTATGGGTGGTGCTCAGATTTTCTGACATATATTGACATATGAAACTTTATTATACCGAGCCAAGCCATTGTCCATGTAGTTTAGTATTGTCTATTACTAATCTCTCTGCCAGCAGCTGTTCATTGTCTCAGACAGAAGAAGGTCTTTCTCAACAACTGCTATTTAAAATTATGTTAGCTGGAGATGTTATGATCGGGGTCCATGAACCCATGTTTATTTTCCCCAGAGGGGACAGTCAGAAAAACAGGAACAGGGAAAAACAGACTATTTGGGCCTACCTGCCAAAGGGATCTGATGGATGGGCATCATAACATGGATGGGGAGAGAGAGACGAGAGCTACGTGCCAGAGGACCTTATTGGCAGAGAGCTGAGTTTCTCCTACGAGGGGCGGGATTCCTAACTCTGGATTGGGGGGGGGGCTTTCATTTAAGCAGGCAGAAGTTTTAAAAGGTGAAATCTTCCTTTCAACTGGGTTCAAACACTTTGCCCAGATGGGATCTACCATATGCAAAGCAAGTCCCATGGTTCTAGTCCATACAAACTCTGTTCCATCCTCTGACCATTCTTGGCAGTGACACTTTAAGGTCTTGAGCAGGAGGAGATTATGAAATATAAGCAGAGCTGTGTCAGTATACCTTGAGATGGGGCAGCTGCCAGGAGCCCAGGGCTTCTAGACCCATTGTTGCCAACCCTCCCAATTGCTAGTGTTCTACCACCCAAACTCCCAGTTGCATGAACTTCCCAGTGGCACCAGGAAAGGGTTGCAGTTGGTGCAGATGGCTGTGAGCATGGGTTAGGGTTGACTTCCTCCAGGTACTAGCTGGAGATCTCCTGCTTTTACAATTGATCTCCATCTGATAGAGATCAGTTCACCTGAAGAAAATGGCCTCTTTGGACTGTATGGCATTGAAGTCCCTCCCCTCCCAAACCCGGCCCTCCTCAAGCTGCACCCCAAAAACCTCTTGCCAGTGGCAGAGAGGGATCTGGCAACCCTAGCATGGGTAGTGGAAGGTCTTGCAAGCAGGCAGGGGAAGGACACATAGGCAGGTGGGAGACATGAAGATGGGTGGAAAGGAATGAGGGTTTGAGTGGGGCCTGTTGTTGGGCAGAGGAGGGGAGGGGGCCCCTGGGAACTCTCTGTCCATGGCCTCCAAAAACCTGAAACCAGCCCTGAATATTAGCATGATAATTTCTCTTTCCTCTTAGCTATATAGTTACAGTAGAGGTACACACTGGTTTCAGGGGTTGTTTACAGGCATGATTTTTGTAATGCTGAAATTTCAGGGGGTTAACACCCCCTGACCTGGATGTCCCAGGCTAACCTGATCTCGTCAGATCTCAGAAGTTAAGCAGGGTCAGCCCTGGTTAGTATTTGGATGGGAGACCACCAAGGAATACCAGGGTTGCTGTGCAGAGGAAGGCACTGTCAAACCACCTCTGTTAGTCTCTTGCCTTGAAAAACCCAAAAGGGGTCACCCTAAGTCGCCATTACCCAATCTCAGTCTACTTCCTTACTACTGCTGAAATTACTGAACCTCCCTGCTTTTGACCAAAATAAAAAGAAAAGAAAACAATACAATAAGATTGTGGTGACAGATTTTGGCTTCCAAACTCTCACAGTTACTTGCCAATGACAAATGACTTGGCAATGCAGGGAAACATTTCCTTTCGGCTTTTGTCTGACTGCAGACTCGGATAGCGGGCAGGTTTTTGTTGCACAGAACCATGTAGAAGCTTCAATTTGGATATGCCAGGAAATATCAGGGTTGAATGGTTGCCTGCAAGCTGAAACCTGGTTTCACTACCTAGCTACATTTACATTGAACCACAGTTTCACACTATGACTGAACCAAGCCCCTTCCTAAAAGACTCCCCTATTTTCCACCTTAGATCTGCAAAAGGTCATCCAGCATCTCCTCAATCTTTTATAATGTCTTTGGCCATTTTTCCTTGCTCTGAGGCCTTTGCTGCTACTTTGACAAACAGAATGCTACAGCATGAGCAGCCATTTTGCAGCTGCACAGGCCAGCCTATGTGCATCTAGCATACTATCCCGCTACGTTGCAAGACAAAGCGTGCCATGATGATATCCTGAGGCACTCCTCACTAAAGGCAAATTCCTCTTCCTAAGACATAATAACCCTCCAGGAACCCAATTTTCCCTTTCCATCAAATAGGCTGCTTTGAGAGTTCAGAATTGCCCCAAACATGAACTCTTGTTGCTCGTAGCACAAAGGACCTACTGTTTGTGTGTGTGTGTATTTTCTGGTAAACATAGATGAAAACCATTTCTTCCGCTTGTTTTTTATGAATGTGAACTTGATGCACTGAAGCTCTCACAGGAAGATCAAAGAAAGCTCACTGGGAATGCCAAAAACTGTGAAGAATGGAACAAAATGATTTAAAGCTGGTTAGAAAACATCTTGCTCCTTTGCAATACATTTTCGGGGTGGTGGGATATTGTGTCAGAATGAAATACTGGTTTTGAAAATATCCCAAGCCAGATCCATCCTGGCAAAGTATCCCTCACCTTTCCCCTTAGAACAACTAACTTATGGATTAGTTGTCATGCATGAGTCATAGCTGAGGCCTATGAAGTTACCTAAACTTCTGGGATCTTTTGCTTCTAGCTTCGAACAGGAGTATGGGATGTTGGCCTGGATATGCAATTTATACAAGCTGTCCTTGAGAAAAGCTAGAAATAAAATTATGGTAATAAGGAAGACAGCCATTCCCATGACTGCAGTGCTAGGGTTGTCAAGTTCCCTCTGGGGAAGGGGGATTTCCCAACCACAGATCCTGTTGCTCGCCACTGCTCTGCTAGGCAGTGGAAGGAAACACGTGGGAAAATATTTTTCTGGTATTTTTGAGCTGAATACACATTAGAGAATCCCCTGTACACCCAGCTATCCCAAACCCCCCCCCCCCCGAAAAATATTCAGGTTTTATTTGGGATTTCTAAATAGCTGCTGTTTAAAGGTCTTCTAGGTTGTATCTTCCCCAACTTTGAAGGTTTCCCAGGCAACAGGAGGGGGGGGGGGAGAAGCAGTTGTTCTGCTGGGCTTCTGTGGATTGCCATTGGTTCTGTTGCGCTTGCAAAAGTGCCCCGCTCTTGCTTGAAATTGTTCTGCTGGGCTTCTCTGGGTTGCCACTGGTTCTTTTGGGCATGCAAAAGTGCCCCCCTGCTGACAATTGTTTTTCTGGGCTTTTGTTGATTGCCATTGCCCCTACTGCATTTGCAAAAAGTGCCCACCCCTTGCTTAAGATTGTTCTGCTGGGCTTCTGTGGATTGCCTTAATTTGGGGGGGGGGGAGATTCTGCGGGGATTATGTGGTTTAACATTGGCTCCATTGGGCTTGCACTGCCACATTGGCCCTGGGTTCTATTGGGCTTTCTGGATTTGACATTGGTTCTGCTGGGCATGCAAAAGTGCCCCTGTTGCTTGAATTTGTTCTGCTGGGATTCTCTGGTTTGACATTACTTCTGTTGGGCTTGCCAGATTGTCTTGTGGTTGTGATGGGATTCTTGGATTCTGCATTGGTTCTGTTGGGCTTGTTGATGGTTCTTGCATGGGAGGCATTGCCCAGTGGTTGCTGCAGGTATGCCTCTTAGCTTTTGCCCTTGAGAAAGCAAGACACACACCCCAACTGGAAAAAAAAATGGAGAATGGATGGGGGCAACTTGTTTGGGGTCCAATTCTGTGGGGCCCCAAACAAGTTGCCCCCATCCATTCTCCATTTTTTTAAAATAAAATCTTCTTGATAAAAATCTTTGATAAAATCTTCTTGAAACATGGGAAGTTCTTCTGTGGACAGGCACCATCAGCTTTGGTGCAATTTTGGTGCATCTAGCATTATAAACAGTTTCCTCATCCCACTAGATAAGTTCCCCATAGGCTATAATGGAGCCAAATAATATCAGATTCCTGAATAAAACCTGGATCCATATACCATACTGGTATCTGGATTCCAAAATATCAGGAATCCTGTTATTTTTTGGCTCTAGTATATCCAGACCAAAACAAAAAAATGTTTTTGATACACACTGCTATTCCACATCACCAGCTCCATGATACCTGAGTGTACCATGTATCATGTTACAATATGTATTGTTGGGTACCCAAAGGTTGGGTGGAGAAAGACTAAATAATATATAGAAATGTGTTTATTTTAAGGCTCTGATATCTATATTAAAACATTTAAAGTCATATTAAAAGAAAGCATAATGGCAACTAATACAGGTTGATAAACTTAAACCACTTTTAAGTTTATCAACCTGTATTGGTTGCTATTGTGCTTTCTTTTAATATGACTTAAATTTTTTAATATAGATATCAACACCTTAAAACAAACACCCAACCTTTGGGTAGGTACCCAGCTTTTGTTTTTAGGTTGGGTCTTTCTTTCCCCCTGTTTGTTTGTTGACAATATGCATTGTAACAGCCAATTCTCCATATGAATTTATGAGGGAGAGAGTAGAGATTGAATTCTAAAGAGTAGAGGCTATTCTCAGCTGTGATGAGCCCTGACAAAGGGTTATGCTAGTGAGTGCAGGAGTTGTTGCGTAGAAATGAATGCTTACTTTCATCAGTAGTAATTTGCCAACAATCTTCATTTGTTCCTCCATTTTTTAAAGAGGGGGATCAATATTCCTCATTTTATGAATAGTACTTTCCCCTGTTGGTTCTTTTAAATAATAATTTCTTATACCAAAAGACAGAAAATGATCATTTATGGTTTTGCACCTATATCTAAAGGATTCCTGAGAACAAGGCTGAACCTATACCAAGTCTGTGGAGAAGAATGTTCACCTAATGTGCTGTCTTTTCTCATATATTTTAAAACCAATTAGAGAATCAAGCAATAGAATTTTAAGCTGTATTTGAAATATTAGTGAATCTGGAATGCTTAGTTATCAATGTATTTAATCCCATAATCTTAAATCCAAGCAATCCAACCCAACTGGTTTATGGACTGTAATCATAGACCATTTCATATAATGTCTCATTTAATTTCTTTGGAATGCTCTGAAATTTAACTTCAGCAAAAGCATTTAGCCAAACGGTTCTGTGGTTTCAAAATTGGTTAAAAATGAAAACAAAATAGCTATTAGTCTCTGCTGATGTGAATGGTAAAATATGCAATAAAGGGCTTTGAGTAAGATTGGAAAAAGAAAAGGAAAAAGCTACGCTCCCAGCAGGCATAATATTGCTGACATTTTTAATAATAATGAAACATAAGACCTCACCAGGGCAAATCTAAAATCCATTTTGCATGTCAAAGAATAGGTTGCATTTAATTTGTTTAGGATATTTTGCTAGGTTTCCCATTTTATATGAAATAAGTTGAAGGTTATGAAGAGTTATTAAAACTAAATGATTGCAAGGATTTTGAAAGGAAAAGGTAGGGAGAGAAGCAGAGAGCTGGCTTTCTAGCCTGGGATTTGATTGATAGCAACCTTCATAAAAAAGCACTCTCCCCTTCTGTTGGCTCTTTAAACATCAGATTTTATTTCATATGCAGGGAAACGTAATAGGCAATATTGCTAGGTTAAAAACTCTAATTCATATGCAATTCAAAAGTTGTTTAATTTGCCCCAATATTTAGAGATAGTTGGGATGGACGTGTCTAACTTCCACACCGTTAGATTTCATTTAGCTGCATTGCTAGTTTTATGTTATTGTTTAAATGTTTTATATAAAAATGATTTTTCTTGATATGCAGGTTAATCTTGGCATGTTTGCTCAAAAGGAAGACTCACTTTATTCAGTCCCAAGGCAGTGCGTATAGGATACAGCCTTAGACATTTGCCTTATGCAAAATGCTCCATTTAGCTCGTTGATATTAAAATCCAGCTCAGAGTGAATTTGGAAAAGTTTTTAAAAGCTACAGCAAGCCCATGAAATCTGGAACATTTTAAAGAGCTTTATTCAAACACTCAGAGTTGAATCCCTGGACTTAGAGGGACAAGTAGGGTGAATGTAGGAGAGGGAAAGAATGGGTCATTCTTGTTCATGCCAATAATGCTGCTGAAATCCATAGGCTTGATGCCGATCTGCTGCATTGAATTCCTTGAATGCTGAGAGATAATTGATAACAAATCTGGTTCTGAGCATAGCCATGAGAACAGCTGCATGACAGGGGTGGGGCTCTTAGCAGAATTTTTCTAGAAAGCCATTTGAAAGAGCATCAACATGAATTGGTCATCAAAGCACCTAACACAAAGCCTCCCAAGTTCCATGAAACTATAGTAGTAGAGAAAGCCAGCTTAGTGTAGTGGTTAAGAGCCACAGACTCTAATCTGGAGGACTGGGTTCGATTCCCCACTCCTCCAGATGAAGCTTGTTGGGTGACCTTGGACCAGTCGCAATTCTCTCCGAACTCTCTCAGCCCATATGGAGGCAGGCAATGGCAAACCACTTATGAATGTCTCTTGCCTTGAAAACCTATGAGGCCGCCATAAGACAACTGTGACTTAATGGCACACACACACACACACACACACAGAGAGAGAGAGAGAGAGAGAGAGAGAGAGAGAGAGAGAGAGAGAGAGAGAGAGAGAGAGAGAGAGAGAGAGAGAGAAGTAGTAGTAGTAGTAGTAGAATGCCTAACAGACTAATGAAAATTAAGACCTCTGTCAGGACGCCTGAAATTGGAAAGAGTTTTGTACATCATCTGGTCCAACCCCTGCTTAATACAGGAAATTCAAAGCTATCTATCTTTCTCTGTGTAGTTGAAACCAATAGAGCAATATGGAATACAGGTAGAGTATCCGTTATCTGGACATCTTATATCATTACATTCAGGCTATGTGTATAAAGTGTATATAAAACATAAATGAATTTTGGTCCCATCCCCAAGGTATCTCATTATATAGATGCAAAAATTCCAAAGTGTTCCAGTATAAGGAAAGATCCAAAATATGGACCAGATCTGGTCCCCAGCAGTCCGGATAAGGGATACTCAGCCTGTACTCATCTTTGGAACTTAGCTGAATGAATAGTTTCATAAACCTCAACAGAGTCTTTGATTAACATAACTTTGCACAACATGAAGGTGTCACAATCTGGTTTCTAGATGGTTTCAGACTGAACTTTTAAGAGCAGCACACACACACACGGGTTAATAAATTGCAAAACTGGAACCATTTATGCATCTGTAAGAGCAAGAACCCTTCAGGTTTTCTATATAGACAACTTTGAATTGCCTATATCCTCACTTTTCCATACTGAGGTTTCAGGTTTTTTTAGCCAGACCATGTTTCAGTCTCTATGCGGTGGTAGATCTGAGTTTGCTCCCTAGCAACAGAGAGACACAATTGATTCCAGCTTTCTGGCAACTGTACTAGTATGATAATGTGTTTGACATTATCATGGTCTAGGTGATAGCTTAGTCTATGAGAAGGAGGAAAGGTTAGCTAAAGCGGTTTCTGTAGTCCTCTTTGATTCCTTCCCCTCAGTGGTTTTTACTGCTGTCACTAGGTAGAAGACTTTTTCTCTCAGCTTTTTCTTTATATCCTCTTATATTTCTTATTGACACCAACCATTTCACTGTATCTATCTGATGACATCAGTTCAGCATTGTGGATCACACATGCAGGCCCATTCTGGTCAACCAGTATCTTGTTCAAGCTGCCGCCATCTCAGAGGAAGGCAACATATCCTAGAGAGGATGTTCATTAGTTTTTTTTTTCTAATACAGGAAAAATAGCTAAATTGCACAAAGTTAACCCCTTAATGTTTCTTTTTTTTACTCACAAAATATTTCATTTGATTAAAAAAATGTTTCTGAGAGAATGAAAGGTCAAATATTTCCTGTTTTTTAACCTGCCGTGGCCCTGTGATGAATGGCTAGGTCGAACTCTAATGCTTGCAGCATGACATATATAGATAGCCAATCAAATCACTGGTGACAAAACCTACTTATGTTGGTAGTGGATCTGCTGCAGGCGACTGGCTGTGATCAGTTTTCAGTACAAGGCAGCTACTCACCATGCAGATGGCACACTGTTTGTTGTGCGTCTGAAGAATGGGTGGCTTTAAGCAAAGGGAAAGTTAATGACTATGTGAAGCATAACACAAATGTCTACTGAGGCCTAAGTGGTTCTGTTATATGAACAAGATTCATAGCATGCCCATTTTTGAGGCCTTAACTACTCTTTAATGGGGAGCAGAGTGAGGGTAGTATTAATTCTCTTGCAGGATATGACTGGAAGTAAAACAAAGGCTTTCCACATAAGCTGAAGGCAATGGTTCACAATCAAATTGCTATAAAAGCAAATGGCTTTGACAGTAAACATTGCCATTCCCAGTCGACTGTGTTTTCTGTGGCTTGTGTACAGCCATTAGGTACATTTGTCCTCTCATTGTAATTATGTCTTCTGGCAATAAGATTCTGCAACTATAAGAAAGAGCTGGCAAGATGTGAGCTGGATATGTTAAAGTTGAACCTTTTCTTGCACATCAAATTCTATGACTAGAGATAGATGCCAGTGAGTGATGGTCATAACTAGGTTGCTGAATTTAGATGTCAATGCAATATCTGAGAGAGGAAGTGTGGTGTAGAGGTTAAGAGTGGTGGTTTGGAGTGGGGGACTCTGATTTGGAGAACCGGGTTTGATTCCCCACTCCTGTACATGAGCGGCGGACGCTAATCTGGTGAACCGGGTTGGTTTCCCCACTCCTACACATGAAGACAGCTGGGTGACCTCGGGCTAGTCACAGCTCTCTCAGCCCCATCTACCTCACAGGGTTTCTGTTGTTGGGAGGGAAAGGGAAGTTGATTGTAAGCTGGCTTGATTCTTCCTTAAGTGGTATAGAAAGTCAGAATACAAAACAAACTCTTCTTCTTCTTCTTCTTCCTCTTGTTTCTCAGAATTCCCACTTTCATTTTATAAGTTTTATAAGTAAAGTTTGTTCATATTTGAACAAGTTTGTTCATATTTGAACAAATAAAATTTAAGAACCACAGCCAATATCCTCTAATGATTCAGAAGCAGGGCTACCAAGCCTCCTGCTATAGCATTGTCCACTGTTGCTCTGAATGGTAGGGGAGGATTTTTTTTTTAAGCCAGCACTGTCTGTGCCAAGGAAAATGCAGAAGTGACATCAGGTAGCTCTAGGAATCGCTGGAAACTTGATAGTTTTACCATAGATTTTCTAGTGATTCCTAGAGCTACCTGACATCACTTCTGGGTTTTCCTGGAAGCAGTGTCCTTGCTCCCAATGCACCCACCAGTTGTCAGGCAGGCAGTGGTGGACCTACATTTTTGGGGCCCTGAAGCTTGGACTGTGATGGGGGCCCCTTCGCAACCAGCAGCAATAGGACAACATCCAACAAGGTCCAAAAGGACCTTCTGTCCTTGCAAGGACCTTGAGGCCCAAAGGTGGAGAACAGGGTGGTGGGGTGGAGACCTTGAAAATGGGCCATGCAGTGATGAAATAAAACTATAGAACTATTAAGCCCAGCACCAATAAAGGATCTGAGGATCCAGCTGCCAAAATGTAGGCTACGAATAGATTCTGGTGAGCTCAGAGAGCCCATATAGCTGGGGGTTCGGGCGCTGCAAGCCCCCGAGAAAATTTTGATATTTGATCAATTACAGGGACATTTTGAGGCCATATGAAATGGGTATTAGAGCATATTCTAAGGTCAGTATTAAGTACTTCAACTCATTGGCTTATTATTCTATTGCTTAAAAACCCCATCGATTTTGTTGAGAAATTCACTCATTAAAAAAAAAAGTTGGTTCAGAGGGCCCCTCTGGGATTAGGGGCCCTGAAGCTTAAGCTTCATTAGTTTCACAGTAGATCCGCCTCTGCAGGCAGGGCCTGGCACAACCTGGCAACCAAACTCAGAAGCTACAAGGAGTACAGAAGCTTTCAGATGTATGTATGAGGGACTTCTTTACTTTTCACATTTCACTGATACCAGTGATAAACTTCAGCTTTAATCAGTGCAATCAGAACACTTTCTTACGAGTAATACCCATTGTGTAGACTTTAGTATGATTCTAAGTAGGCCTGATTACAATTGGTCTCAGTGTCTTTGTTCCTGCCTGTAGAGGGTTAATATCCCATCTATTCCTTCTTTCACATTAAGGTACTGTTTTAAGCCAAAATTGTACTTAAGCTAATATTGATAGTATGACTTCAATTAAATTCTTGCTCATTTTGCTGATAACAAAATAAGTTTTTATTGACAAAACTGATTGTCAACACATTAAAATCATTATTTGTGTAATGTTTGAGATCAGTTTGACAGAATGATTGACATTTAGTAAATCTAAGTGTAACCTATGTTGGAGTTTGGGTTCTGGATTTGTAAATCAACTTGGTGAAATGACATTTGTATGTCAGACCTGCAGTCATATAAGCCTTTCTGGCAGCTTCTGCCAAAACCTATCAAAATAAGTATGGAATTATGTCTCATAGGTCAGCCAGTGGCTTCCAAGCTCTCTAGGTGCCATATCAAATGTAGAGGTAACAGGACTGGAAATGGCTCAGAAGACTTGTGATTTTCACAAAAAATTGACCGACATTCAAACTTACTGTGTTCACATTGCTCATTTATGGCAAGTCAACCACATCATTTTATTACCTCCATGATTTTGCTCACAATTAAAAAAATGATTACCATTTCAAGTAATTTTGTATTGGTATAGAGAAGGTATTCAGCACAGTGACTAGCTGCTGCTGACCCATTATTCCAGTAACCGGCTTCAGGAACATTCATTGTGCTAGCGCATGTTCAGAACTGATTGGATCAAAATACAGGCATCAGGTGGAAGCGTTAAATTAATTAATATAAATGAATGCATGTTTGGTGGAAAGGCAAAATGGCTGGGACATCTGAGAGACAGGCCGCGCATTTTCTTCCACTCTTCGTCACAGCAGGAACAAGACATCAAAGGAATTCACCTCTTTTGTAAGAAGGTATTGTTCCTGTTGGATGCATTGGGCAAACAGATGGGGGAAAAGACAGGTATGACGAAGTACTTGTTAACTAGATCTCATGAACTCGAATCAGCCAGGCAAAACAGATAAAGCTAGAACAGGGAGATGAACCACATAGTTCCTCCAGTAGGACATAAACATCTTCCCCAAAGCTGTGCAAAAATGCACATAGACAAAATAACATCAAAACAGAATAAAAAGAATACTAAATGGTAAGACTTTTAAAAAATACAATATTCATCAGCTCTTATTGGTTATTTATATGGTTGACTGCCAAGCTGAATGCAGTGACAATAAGTCCATGAGAGAAGGGAAGGGCACCCATCAGGCTAAGGACATACATGCATAAAACACAGCTGATTGCACTGTATTGTACTGTTTAAATATGTTAAAAGTAATCAGGTCACATTTGTTTGCAAACAGCTAACCAATCAATGAAAATTTGGCTCCCCATTCACAACCAGTGGACAGACCATGAGCCAAAATGGCAGGTGTTGAACCTTCTGTAATCAGGGCATGAGTAAGTTCTATTAGATGTTACAAAGAAAGGAGAAGGAGGTAAACACAGATGCAATTTTAGTGGCAGCCCTACTTTTTGCATGACATCTGATTTGGCCCTCAGCGACAATCTGTTAAAAACAG
Source organism: Euleptes europaea (assembly GCF_029931775.1). Lineage (NCBI taxonomy): Eukaryota > Metazoa > Chordata > Lepidosauria > Squamata > Sphaerodactylidae > Euleptes > Euleptes europaea. The sequence continues at coordinate 58,831,255 of NC_079316.1, read as the reverse complement.
AAAGACTGAAACAATAAAGACCAAGTCCACTAGCCAAGATGTTGAGTTAGCTTCTTTCATAGTGAGAGTGCGAGAGCTATGAGAACAAGGAAGTTTCTGGCAGCCTAAGCTCAGGAGTTCCTTTGCTTCCCTTGTGCTGTCAGTCAAATCTGAGAAAGTGGTTTAGGTTATTTGCTGTGGTTAATGGGAACCAATGACAAGCTGCGTCCCAGCTGAGAGCTGTAGTGCATATCCTGAAAGATTCACTGAGAAAAAAAGCATGAATTCTTGCTACTCCACTTGTAATTGCAATGGATTCAGAATGCACCAATGAAAGATTTATTTCTGTTGTACAAGGCAGCTTGTCCTCATGGTAATAAAGAGATTTGTACTTTCTGGAGAATACTCTGCTGTTTAGTCGATTGTTAAGGAGAAAATGAGACTGCAATACAAAAGGGGGTTCAACCTAATTACAATGGAGGCTAAAGCATAATTTTTAAAGATCTTGGATAATAGTAATAATAAAAAAGAATAATTAACAATTAACTAGACTGTCTCCCATGCTCTTGCCCTTTTAATGGTTCATATTTGGCTATACTCTATCAGAAGTCTTGAGGAGCACAATAATACTCCCTAGTATGTGGCCATGTATGTTGCCAAACTACAATCTCTGCTGTGACCTCTCAGTACAACCCATCCATTGAAGAAAAGAGGCTATATTGCTGAATAGTGATACTGAGGTAAGACAAGCCTCTGTTTTGAAACTTACTTGAGAACTCTTAGGCTGCTTCCACATTTAATAAATACCTCTTGGCCCAAGAGGATCCCATCTGCACACATTTCCACTGATTTGTGTTACTCCACTGCTTCAGATTAGGTTGAGAGATTGTCAGACACCCAATATTATCATCATCCAATCAGCAAAACTGTTTGCAGTAAGGTAAACTATCCACTACACCACAATGGTTTTTTCTAGGCTCTACTCATGACTCACCAAATTCTACCAGTTTCTACTAATATCATCCTAGGTACCACTCTGGCTCCATTATTAACCTTTCAGTAAGATACCCTTCGGGTTCTACTCTGCTGGTGGTGTTGAAACACTGGCCAGCTGAGATTGATGATGTTATTTCAAAAATTGTGAACTTTGTAGACCTTGATCTCATCTAGCAAGGCACTTAGAAAGAATGCCTGCTCAGGATCACTTAATATATATAAGTTATGCCGGCTGTTAAGAGATGCTGAGTAGACTTTCTTGATTTATGAATTTGAAATACATTCCTGGATGATGGGCATTCCAGTAAAAAAGTAGACCACACAACACTAAAGTCTACCCTTGCCTTATAGAAGGACACCTAAGATGCCCCTCAACAAAATATACTGCTTGACTGAGGTTTCATTGTAGATGCATAGATATTAACACCTTCTTCATAATCCAGATAGTGTACACTTTCCATATTTGAATTTGTCCACAATTTTGATCCTCATTTATTATTATTTAGCCATTTAGTGAATGAGGAAAAGCATCTCAAAGAGCAGGGTTCCCAAACTGTTTAGCCAGCATGTGGTTCCATTCTGGCTTTCCTTCTTTTTATTCTCCAGTCACTCCTCCCCGCAGTCTTTTCTTTGTTTTGTTTGACTACCCTACATTCTCCTTCAAATGGACCTTGAGCTTGTTTGGAGGTTCTAGCAGGGGAGTGCAGCTATCGTATACCCTTGACCGAAGAATGGTACACTCCTATCTGAGATGGTCGTCCTCTTCCACCAAGTGCGCAGCTTCGGGAGGGATGCACATCGAGCAGTGAGGGAGGTAGGGGACACCCGCCTAGCCAGCCACATCAGCCGAATCAACCCTGGCAATCAATGGGGTGACAGATGTCCCAGCCAGATCGTCTTCACATGTTTTATTTTATTTTCATTTCTCTCTGTCGCCTGTGGCAGCCAGTTTGAAGTGGTGCTCGCAATCCCCTCTTAAAATTTCAATGGTGCCCACAGGCTGAAAAAGGTTGAGGATTACTGCCCTAGAATATTTGTTAATGAAATTATTGCTGAGATGTACAAGGTAGGTAGTGACTGAGTAAGGTCTATCAGTAGAAGGTACTTACAGCTGTGGATTTTTCCCACATTCCCCTATACCCAGCTGTCCCATTCAGCCCCAGGAAAGTTGATTCCTGGGACCTTGTGTGCTTATGAATGCAACCTCTCTGTGTATGTATGTGTGTGTGTTTGTGTGTGTTTACTCCTTACTTTAAAGGCAACATATCAAACTGCTAGCAGTTCCAAGGAAATTTTCTAATTTTGAAATGCTATTTTTAAAAAAATCTTCTGACTTTTATGCCTCCTTTTTCTTTTGTTGTTTGCGTGAGCTTTGGGGCAGCTGTTCAGTTTAGGGCTGTTGATTCGGTTGGGCCGAACCGAAAAACAGCCGAATTTCCCCCGATTCGCCTGTTTTTCGGTTCAGATGAACCAAACTAAAAAAAGGCGGGAAACGGGGGAGCTGAATTTGCCGACTTCGGGGGTTCAGCGAATAAATTCAGCAGATTCGCCCCCCCGCGCCTTCACGGGGCTTCCATGAAGGCGTGGGGAGGGAGCCCTTTAAACAGGTCTGCGCCTCCCAGCTGGGAGGCACAGATTTGTTTAAAGGGCCCCCTAGCGCAGAGAGCGCAGAGGGGCTTGACAGCCCTCCGCCAGCCTTCCCGGGAGTCCCGGCAAGGCAGGTGGGGGTCTTTAAACCCCTCTGCACTGCCTGCGGAGACAGCGCAGAGGGGCTTGTTGGGGGGCCCTTTAAACAGAATCCCCCTGAAGGCGCGTGGGGGGCCGAATTTTCCCCCGAACTCCGGATCCCCCTCGAATTTCGGGGATCCGAAGCAGGGGAGTTTGGACTTCGGCACAGCCCGAATAAAAATGAGCTGATTTTTGCCAAATCCGAATTCAACCGAATTTTTTTTTTCAACAGCCCTAGTCCAGTTATAAAAGGAAAACAATTTATGCAATTCAGAGAGTCTCCTATCATTGAAGTCTTAGTTAACGAATTCTACAGGAACCACGTTAGTCTTTTAGCACCATGAAAACAAAACATTTCTAGCACTTTGTTGGATAAATGAAAATGTTGGCTTCAGTTTGTCAGGCTTGGCTGGGACAGACTGCAATTAGACCAGCTTCCCTGGGTGGGAAACTGGAATGGTCAGGTCAGAGGCAGGCAGCAGGTCAAATCCAAAAAAACCAAGCTGTGGGATCAGAGGGAGGAGGTAGTCATAGCCCAGCAGACAGCTAATTCCAATAAACAGGCACAGCTAGGTCTTTTCTCCATTAAATGAATTGCTGTGACTGAGGAGTAGGCTTGCTAGCTGGAGCCATGTCAGAGGCAGAGCTTATGTAGCCCCAGTCCTCCCTTGATTGGCTTTCAGTCACCGCCTCTGCTGGGCTGGCATAGGCTGCAATTCCCAGGATAGTAACTTGGGATAGTGCTGTGGTTTCTTTCAGGGTCAGGTTGCCTGTAGCTGTGGTGGCACAAGGACTAGGGTTATGGGCCTTAGCCACTCAGGTTCTGGGGTGGAGACATCTGACATGGTTGAGGGGTATAACATGAAGTTAGGCACAGGAAAAACTTTGCAGACAATAGAACCAAAAGGCCATGAAATGCAAGGGGATGTCATGCCTCTCACATTTCAACACAGTCAAATTTATTTATGGTAAGAGCAGAATGGCCAATTCACAGCAGGTGACACTGTTGATAATGTTGCCTTCCTTGCAATGTTAATTTAAAACCTCAAGAAGGACAACTACTTTCTGTAGTGGGAAAGATAACTCCAATATCGAAAGAGTCCAATTCAATAATTAAATAATTATACTGAGAATTCACTGAATTGTCAGGGTAGTTATTTATACATGTAGTATGTCTCTCCCCCTCTTAATTTAGTTCCTCAAGCAAGATGTTTCATATAATGATGTAAATTGTGCTGTGGAATGTAGTGTTGTGTTCTAGGGAAGGCATAAGGGTGAGAAGCCCTTTTGGTATTCCATACCAGCACCTGGCCCTCAGTAGGAATTGTTAAGCACCCAGTAGTTCACCTCCCATCTTGTTTAGTAGTTGCAAATCAGAAGCTGAATTTTCAACAGACTGTCTTTTCATCAATCTGTTCGTCTTGGCTGTTCAGCAGGTGATATTCCTTCCTAACAGTGCAGTACAGTGCAGTAGGCTTTTCCTCCTGCACCTTCTCCCACAGCCCAATTCTTGCTTCACTGCTGCTCTGCTCAGTGGGCAGTTGTTTAAATAAATAGTTAAATCAGTCATAGATCATATGAATCTGTCACAAATAAATGTTGGGTTTTAAAAAATCCTATTGATCAAGTGCTAATCTGAGTAGATCCTAGCAACGTTTGTCCCTGCTGATCTGTTTGCAAGGATATCCTTCACCCCCCTTTAATCATCAAAAAGGATAGATAAATATAAATGCTAGCCAATCTCTCAGAGGTGAGAACACATTAGTTTTAACTCCTGTTTTTCATGTGGTGGTAGTTGTTCATTAAATTTAATCAAAAATGCAATTCAAAGTTTGCAAATGCAATTGCAATGCTCACTTTAAATTATAGCTTGGGCTTAACATGATTATTTGTGTGTGCACAAGTGAGATTGACAGGGAGAATGTCCTATATACTTCCATTACTTATGCATCTCTCCTTTCCCTTCAACATACTCTAAACATCTTTTTAGGCCTCTGAGTTATTCCTTCCTTTTTAACATCTCTGCAGTCTTTGTAGGAGTATGCTTCACTCCTTCATTTTCAACAAGCACTCAACTTATTTGCCGTCTTCATCCTTGTATTCCTCTGGATATCCCAGTGGATGAGACAACAGTAGGGTTGCCAACTGCCGGAAGAAAATAAGTCATGTCCCTTTAATACAGGCTTAATGGGATGTTATTTACTTCCATGCCATGAAAAGCTTTGGCTGCCCATTTCCATACATTAAACCATGGACATAACCCTAGACAACAGGTACAGCAAATAAAAATAGATACTTCTTATTCTTATCCCAGCAATACAGGATGCAGAGTGGATATGCAGTGTCAAATATACAGTGTCATTTCTGCTTAAAACCAATAACACGGAAAAGTCTTTTATGGCTGCAGATTACAATAATTCAGTCACACTTTTAAATTGGAGTGCTGACCTTGTGTCATCACTAAAAGTTTCAGGATATTAGCTAGTAAGGTTAAAGTTGATGTCTTGGCTACTTTCCATTTTGGCCTGGTTCTGGTTTTCTGAGTGTGGCTTTTGAGGTTTTTAATGGAATATGGTATTCTTCTCAGTTTCCTGCACTAAAATTTGCATTGAGTTATTCCCTTGAGAGGAGAGAAAATAAGTTTCTGAAGTGGCTGCAAATGCCCCTATGTGTACATTAGGACGTTTGGCACTATTATAATGTTTGAATATATATGTTATGTTTTTCTCTAGAAGGATGAACACAACAAGTCCAGCTCTAGTTTGTGTCAAGATGAGCTCTGTGGTGGATGTAGAGCTTTGAATTCTACATTGAGGCTACTGGGAAGTTTTTTTCACATGGCACTGTTAAATCTGCTGCACTACAAACTCTTTTGTAGAGTTTCACCTGCACCAGCCCAACTGCACAGAGTCTTCGCAAAATCATCAGCAATTGCAGGAATACGTGTCTGGGCCAATTCATACAGTCCAAAGTGAACAAATGTTACAGCCCTCTTATGGAGCATTGCCCCATATAATTGCTTGTTGTGGCTTCCTGTTGGTGGCTGAAGCTTTTCACTTTATCCATAAGTATTGGTTTTGGGCAAGGGAAATCCAAGTGCTCTCTCAGGATTAATCAGATAAGAAAACACTTTGGAAAATACTGAAAATACTGAAGACATTATAAAGTCTGATGGAAATCATAACTAATGAAATAATCTTATGTTGTCTGACTATTTTCAATTGTTTCATTCTGGATGAAGTCTGGGTTTTAACAAGCAAAATAACTTCAGTTGGTACAAAATAGCGCTGCCTGTCATGGCCCCCCCTGTGGCTGAGTCTGAGGCCTCGGATGCAGAACTGGAGCAGATGGCCATCCCATCGGCAGCTGACCCTCCCGGGAATGGAGCTGATGAGCCTTCTGAGCTAGATGCTGAATTAAAGGGGCCGTCAGATGCTTCTGTGTCTAGCCAGGCTGAGAAATTCCAGTCCTCCTTGAAGGCCTGACTGCTAGAGCCAGCCAGAGACTCACAAGAGTCCTCTCCCACAACTCACCTGAGGCAGAGACTCCGGACCCTGCTATATGAAAGAAGACAATTGGCCGGGCTGCAAAGCCGGAGAGGCATTCCAGCTGTTGAGAATGACACTGAGTGATGACAGGAACAACCTCACTTTGATAGCTGGCCAGATTTAAGGAACGGCGAAAGTCAGCCTAGGAGTGAGAGCAACATATTGAATTCTAGTTTCAGCTGAGCTCCACTCTGTTTGCTGTCTTGCTTGAGATGACCTTGGACTGTTTGAAGATGACACCTACTGCCTTGCCTGTGACCCAAACCTTGGACTGCGTAAAGATGACCCTTGCTGCCTAGCCTGTGATACGTAAGAGACCCAGGCCTGACTTCTTGGACTGCTTCCTAATCTTTGCCTTACCACAGCTAACCCCACTGTTCCTGTGCAGCCACTCAGGCTGCAGAAGCCTTGGCTTCTGTACCCTCTCCCGCTTCCTGCCACACCCGCTCTCAGCTCCCTCTGCACCATGCTGCAGTAGCAGCCCCTGCCAGCCTGCCCGGCCAGTACACTGCCTGTCTTTGATGGCTATGGGCAAGAACTAAGCCTGGGCTTAATTTAAACAGTTGGCTTTAAAACCATAAGTTGACAGGAACCAGGTTACCTGAGGAAATGTCTGCTCTCATATATACTGTCCCATTCTTTAAGATTTTCCAAGGAGACCCTGCTCTGAATACTGTCATAGGCAGTATGCCAAATTGGTATCCACCAGGAGGAGAACCTATCCCGTAGTCACAGAAATACCCATAATTAAGCCCTATATCATGCAACCCCATCCCTTTGGAGGGCCAGCTAGCTATATGACATGTCTTACTGGAAACAGGTAAATCCATCTTTTCTGGGGGCTTTCAATGATATCTTTTAATCTGCTGGGTTTGATCTGATGGATTAGTTTTGTAAATTATAAGACGATTCACTGGTTTTATTATTTTGTTATGGGTTAGCGTTTTACAAAAACAATCTTTATCTTTTGTAAATTGTTCTATTTGTTCTATATTTGTTCTTTATCTATAAACATGGTAGAAAAGTTTAGAAAATCTAAATAAATGTTCCTTTAGAGGCCAGATGGTCCTTTGAACAAGCAATTCACCTGCAGGGATGAGGCCTGAGATGAATGGATGGGTCATTGTGTGAGAGAAACAGCAATTTTGCAGTTGGAATATGAGGTGGGAGGGGAGAGCACAGTATCTGAGGTAAAGATTTTCTCTCTTGGGACTTGATGCAGGTCATTTATATCCACTACACCAGCTGGTAGTGGATCTGTTGTCTTCTAAAATGGCTTGTTTGGCTGACTTTATAATCCATTTTCATGTTTGTTAAAGAAGTCTCTTTAACAAGCATGCAAGGCTGTCAAAGATAGGACATTTTGGAGGACTTTGGAGGACTTTCATTCATAGGGTCACCATGCGTCGGAAGCAACTTGACGGCCCTTAACACACACACACACACACACACACACACACACACACACACACACACACAAGAAGTCTCTGGATTAAAATAATAATAATAAAAAGAACCCCAAATACAGCTGTGCTATCTGTGAAATTTCTCACTGGCAGGTGAGTGATGAGCATGTAACAATGTAATCTCAAAATGACTGAACTGGTAGACTCTTCTGTGACAAGCAAGATGTGGTGAGGAGCAAATTTAAAATAAAATGTTGCCGTCAATGAAAGAAAAGGGATTATGTATGTCTTGTCCACCAAAACCGTTCCATGATTGTGGGTCTGAAAATAGAATGATAGGCATGAATGTGATGAATACCAGCAGGAGATCAGCAAATGAGGCCAGGTGTTCTTCTAACCCTGACAGTAATGCTATTTGGCAAGAGTCAGAAATTGCTCAGTGCACATATAGATGCCAGGGAACAAAGCTAACACTTTGGCTACTTTGAGAATAATTGCAACATTTGAGGGTGGCTTTCTAATCCAATTGTGGGGTTTTGTTCCCCAAATTAACATATTCTCTTGAAATCCATAATTATCTGTGGAAAATGGGGATTTGAGCAGATGTATCAGTAGTATAATCAAAAGAAGTCAAATTGCCCCTCCAGATCAGCCATATGCCACATTTTTCCTTCCCCTCCCCCAAACTGCAGCCCTTGCTAAATCAATCATAAGTAATAGGTGGAATTTTGTTTCAGTGTATTTTGGCTTTAGAACTATAGTTGGAAATCATGAGTTAATCCCATAATGCTGAGATATTCCTTATGTGCAGAATGGCAAAAAGTAGAAGAGAACAAAAGGCAGTATAAACTTTATTAATTTCTAAATATTGTCGAAGGCTTTCACGGTCAGAGTTCATTGGTTCTTGTAGGTTATCCGGGCTGTGTAACCGTGGTCTTGGAATTTTCTTTCCTGACGTTTCGCCAGCAACTGTGGCAGGCATCTTCAGAGTAGTAACACTGAAGGACAGTGTCTCTCAGTGTCAAGGGTGTAGGAAGAGTAATATATAGTCAGAAAGGGGTTGGGTTTGAGCTGAGTATTGTCCTGCAAAAGTATTGTCCTGTAAGTATCAAGATAATGTGCTAATGAGGGTATGGTATGTTAATATGGAACCATTGTATCCTGAAGTGATCTGTTAATGTGTGTAATCCAAAGCTAATCTGTATGGCTATTGTTGAATGTTGTCTTTGTCTGGAGGTTTTTCAGGGCAGGAAGCCAAGCCTTATTCATTCTTAAACTCTCCTCTTTTCTGTTAAAGTTGTGCTGATGTTTATGAATTTCAATGGCTTCTCTGTGCAATCTGACAAAATAGTTGGTAGAATTGTCCAGTCTTTCAGTGTCTTGGAATAAGACCCTGTGTCCTGTTTGTGTCAGTCCATGTTCAGCCACTGCTGATTTCTCAGGTTGGCCATTATTAATTTCTGCTTATTTGTTTTTTTCCACTTCAGAGTTAAGCCATAACCTATCTGTTCACATCATTCAGCCAACGCTTTAGAAAAAGCCATTGCCTTTCTGCATGGACAACCAGGGGAGAATGGGGATGTTAACCCCAGAAACCCAACAGTACTGGGGTGCACAAGGCCAGGGGTTGGCAGATTCCATCTTGAATAAAATCAGAGAATCACAACAGGAATTAAACACAATAAAATACCATGATGAGAAAGCCAGTGTTCTGTGTAAAATATTCCCCACACTCCATCAGAAGCTTGTCAGGTGCCTTCATTGGATCTCCTCACACCCAGACTAACCTGAAGGACTGGTGCTTTGGGGCCCTAACCTAATATTTCTGAATGCTCAGCGAGTGTCCAAATAACAGACCTGACCAGCAAACTAATCAAGCTCTCAGTCAACACAATAACTTCATCTCCTGCCTCATTATTGTCCTCCTCACAGTTGCTGGAGTGAATGCATGTTTACATGATGTACGTTGTGTACTCTTCCCCCTTTCACACTCTTGGAGCCACATTTCACAGCCACCTCTCTTTTTCTGTCAGCAATGCATTCTTGCCTTCCCTTTCATTTCCAACCATCTCCTGGGCATTGTTCCATCTCTTTCTACATTCTTCTCTGTCTAGCTAAACCCACAATTTGCACTCCCTTTTGGCCATATTTCCATTTCACCACTCCATGCCTGATCCTTCCCCTTCCCCTTCCCCACCAGTCCAATAAGCTTTACCCCCTCTTTCCATTTGTGATGCAACCCCTTATCTCCCACTTTCTCTGGTGCTCCTGCACCCTTCTCTCTTCCTGTAGGGACACTGTGCATACATGCATTGGTGAGCTCTGAATCAGATATCCAGGTGGTAGTGCAAGAATGAAGAAAGTATTTTGTGGTGGAACTGAGAAACGTTGGTGAACAGACTAAGACCATTTTCACACCAACTTTTAAAAATGTTTAATTATTTTTTTTTATTTATTCTGGTCTGCACCATTTTCCCTCTGTTTGGGGCTGGAGCCGATTTGTAGTCATTGTATCACCGTGTTATCTGCAAACATTTTTATGGCAATGTTTCCCTTTTTGCCATTTCCAGGACAACTTTGCCTGAGGCACAGACATTTCGAAGGTGGTATTCATTTATCTGCCCACTCCATTAAACACACCCACTCCCGATTTTTCCTCCCCTTTTCACTCGCTAACATTTTCTGCACTTAATTTTTTTTAATAACAAAAGAACAGTGGGAAGTTGGAACGCTGGACTAACCCCTCCTTGCTTTGCACAGGGTTGCTTGAGCTAAACAAAATATGCAGTGCGAGCAAATACGCATGCACACTTAGTTTCTCACTCTGCTTGCCCACCCCAATGTGTCTGTGCTTTTAAAAACTTTGTGAACAATTTTTTGAACCTCTTAGAGTGGCTTTGGGAGTCACCAGGAAGAGCAGGCTCCAGGAAGAATGGTAGCCCTAATGAAAGAGGCTGCTGGCATGAAGACCACGAAGGGGGAGGAGAGGGGGAGCATTCCATGATTTCTCGATGTCATGAATGATGCGATGCTCCCCAGGGGAAAGTGCAGATAGGCAAAGCGTTGAATACAGCGGCGAAAGAGGCAACATGCGGACAGACATTTGGACTGCACAGCCAAACCTTGCAGATTGACCACCAGAATACTCTAGAGTAAGTTATTGGTGTGGAAATGGCCTACGTTTTGGGAGTCAGCCAAGGCTGAAAGGGAAAACAAGATAAGCAAATGACTTAACTTTTCCTACAGAGGAAAATCATGGAAGTGGGAGACTCACGTGCTTTTTCTTGTGCGAGTCATTTTTTCTCCCAGTTGGATGGGTTGGGTGGATTTGAAACAGGGCAGTAGCAGAAATAGCGTGAACATGCATGCACAAAACATTTGTAATAGAATTCAGGGAGCAATTCTGAGTGTTGAATAAAAAGCAAAAAAATTCCCAACTGTTTGAGGAGGATGCTCTAATTTGTAATCAAATTGCAATTTGAACAGAGGAATGATCACACATTACTGATTCTAGATGCATCTTGTGATTTGTTTATCCATTTGATATAAAAGTGAAAGTGGATCCAAAAAGGGGAGAAAACCCATACTTTCCTGATAAGAGCTGTTAATTTTAAAAGACAGCACTAATTATGAAAAGCTTAGTTAACCTTTTAACATGTAAGGGATAGGAGCAAAAATGAGTCAAAAGAGCACAGACACTCTCATAGTAAGATGGCAGATAAAATTAAAACATTATATGATAAGAAAGGAACAGATGCTCTTCAGTGAAAGGCTTGATGTTCTAACTGCTGAGTTCTTTCAAGTTCCTAGAATGAAAACTACCACTACATTCAACTTCAGTGACATTCTTTTCTTTTAAATACATAGCACCAATTTGAGAGAGTATATAATATAATGATCCTAGTTCCTTGGTTAGCCATCTTTAGAATTAGTAGCATATTTTAAAATGGAATTATACAGAAATATGCAATCATACAAAATTGCATTTTCTGCAGGAACATTAACAAGGGAGAAAGCTTCACTGAAAAAATCCATCTTTCTTATATTGCACGATAATTTTAAAAATATCTATTTACTGTTTTCTGCCTTTCTCAAAATGTACCTTTTGAGATTTCTATGGATTTACCTTAATTTCAACTACAGTATGGTGTAGTGGTCAGAATGTTGTACTAGGATTTGTGAGAACCAGGTTCAAATCACACTGCTATGGAAGCTTGCTTGGTCACCTTGGACAAGTTACACAATTTCAGCCTAACCTACCTCATAGGAAAGCTCATACCCTACCAGAAAATATTTTTGTTAGTCTTTAAGGTGCTACTGGACTCTTGCCCTTTTCTACTACTACCTTATAGGGTTGTTGTGAAGATAAAATGGAGATGATAATAATGTAAGCTACTTTTGGTTCCCATTGTGGAGAAAGGCATGGTTTAAATAAAGTCAATAAATCCTTTTTTTGAATGTTCTAAGGGGAAATCAAAGTATACCCAAAGATTTTCTTCTTCTGTTTGAAATCTTGGGGTGGGGAGGGGTTGATTCCAGGAAATTTTCTGCTCTGTATTATTTCAAACTTTCCTGTGGAAATTTAATTTAAGAGAACGATAAATATATTTGCTTGATTCTAGCTTCTATGGGAACTTCAGTATCTACACACAGCGCTTCAAGCAACAGGCCCCTTTTGCTTCTATCAAAGATCAGATAAATGGGCATGTGCAAAACTTTCACCAAGTCACTGGAGCCTTTGCTTGCACAGGAGCTGCAAGTGTATATTGGTGTGCCTGTGTGCAGAAGGAACTACTGAATTAGGGATTTTTATGTCAATCCATGCGTTAACCACTTGACTGGTACTATTCAATACAAATGGTTCAAATAACTTCAGCTTCAACCTGCTTGCAATGAAATAGTTTCAAATGTTGCATATTTTGATTTCTGCGCTATTTTCAAGATGGAGTTTTCCATAAGCAAATCTTTGCATATATTTTTTATGATACAAAGTGGATTCGAATAACCAAGACCTTACAGGGGTACTTGCACCTTCTAATTGTTGCACGTAGGTTGTACTGACCCCATCGCCAATGAAAGCCTAAGGTCTTTGGGGTATTGTATATTTCATGGGTTTGCCCAGGGATCACACCTGAATACTGTCTGTTTGCATATTTCATTGTAAAGTATATACAACTATGGGAATGACTCTAGCATCTGTAAAAAATAGAAAGGGTTGAAATAGAATATTCCATGCCCATATTCCATGCCTTTCCTGGAGATTCATCCAATTTTCTGGGCTGCAGGGACAGCAGTGCATGTGTGTGTGTGTATGTGTGTGTGTGTTTGGAGGGGGGGTGGCAGTAGGAAATATTAATTCTGTAAATGGAGCTCCATTTGCAGTTTTTTGGATCCATCCCTATGACCTTTCCTTTGCAGGATCCCTCTTTCAGTCCATCTGTGTCATGCCTATAACATGCAATCCTTTTAAGTCAGGATCGGAGTTTTTTTAGTATTTACATGTTTGGTACTCTTCAATAAGATTTCATGACATTCAGTGTTTATATGATGGGACCTGTTGATACAGAATCTCTAAAAGGGAAATGAGTTTTAATGTTTTATGTGATAAATCATTGGAAACTGCCTATAAAACAAAAACGGTGCCATCCTTAAACAAAGTTACACAATTCTAAGTCCATTGACTTCAATGGCCTTAGAAGGGAGTAACATTGCTTAGGATTGCACTTTAATAGAGAGATCTCATTAGTATACGCATGATGAAGTGAACACAATTAATAAAGAAAGCAAGTCCATCATGTTCATTAGAATGCACAGAAAGAGACTGTTATGGGCTGGGGGAGGGAAGATATTATTTTACAAGGCCAATCAATTTCTTCTTGGAGATTTTTGTTTTGTTTTTTGTTAGTCAGTAATTAGTATAAATAATGCTGACTGTATTTAAGTATTGTGGACAGGAAGAAAAATAGAGTGGATGATAGCGGGCAGATGGATCATTTAATTTATTTTCCAATTAGAGCTGACGCGTTGGGTATAGAAATATGCAAATCATTTATTATTTTTATGGTCCGTTTACAGCTGTGTTTATTGTTGTAATAAATAAGTACATTAACTCATTAGCCCAGTACTGCAAAAGCTGTATAAGAAACAAATATTCTCTCAACACCCCACTTTCCTCCCACGCTTATAAAACATTGCAACAATGGAGAAGTTAAGTTCATTCATGACAAATGTTGATCTCTGGAGATAACCATGCATTGATGGAAGATACAATGTCTAACCTTGCCCCAGTTCTCATTCATTTTAATGGGATTTTTGCTTTGTAGCCAAGTTGCATGTTGCTCAAGTGAAAAGGAGCAGATTCTTAATTAACAAAAATCCCAGCATTCAAATTTGATAAATTCAGATTAGACAAATAAGGTCTAATGAAGCAGAATTCAAGAATGGGTGAGAAAGCTAAAGTTTTGTGAGCAAACCTAAGATTCTGAATTGTCCAAAATTCTAATTTCTTCAGAGGTTTGTGCATCTTTTAACATATGCATGTAGTTTATGTTCATCTGGGCTTTCACACATTGACATTAGTAGAAGGGCATCTTGGCCATCTTCTGGGCATGGAGCAGAGGTCACTGGGTGTGTGTGGGGGAGGTAGTTGTGAAGTTCCTGCATTGTGCAGGGGATTGGACTGATTCTGTGAAGGCACTGTTCCATCTCTCCATCGTGAAAGGGATTGCTACATCATGGTTCCTAGACCTCAAAATGTACTCAGTTAAAATCAAGGACTTGGACATCAAGCGTGTTTTTCTTCAGGTTCCATAAAAAGTCAAACTATTGTTGAAAAAACACCTCACCTGCTTAAGCAGCTCTTTAACACAATCCCCTGGCTGCATACAAAATCCATCCTGCTCACCTGAGTGGGTGAATCATATAAGCCAGGTTTGGGGCTTCAATGTAGGTGTGGGTACAGTTTTATTCTAGACAGACAGAACATTTTTTTTGAGTTTTTGGGAAAGGCTGGTAAGAAAAACCCCTGGAGAACTGTGAGAGTGCTGCAGTTGCATTGTAGGAATGATATTACTTTAAAACCTGTGCAGTCTGCCTGCAGGGATAGCCTGATTGGAGGGAAATGTGAACCTCTACTAGGTCCAGGGTAGAGGGGAGGAGCCAGAAGTCTTAAGAGGAACTGTGGGGGGTAAGCAGGAACTCACTGAAAACGAACCCAGCACAGGAAAGCTTTTCTGTCTGCACATTTTCAATAAATGGTTATTGAAAAGTTGTGGGATATCTGGCATTAATATGACACCAACCACTAGGAAATTGCCAAGGTTGTCATATTTTGACGGGGACCCAAAAAGGCACTCTAATGGCTTGAAGGGAAGATTGGCATTAACTGGCTTCTAGAATCTCCATTTCTGTTGATTCTGGTCTTCTATAGCTGTCATTATGGAACAGGGAAGACTATTGAAGAACTTATCTATTTTTATTTGTACATTGTTCATTTTGAACGCCAAGTACATTAAACGTTCCTTCTAGATGTCTCATTTTTCTCTCTGTCAAATGGGGGGAGTGCAAAGTCATGGCTTGCACAAAGTGTCAAAAAACCTTGGGCTGACCCTGTCTGCATGTGCACCTACTCTTGCTTACCATCAGTTCTAACTGCATTTGAAAGATACACCTGATCCTGTATTCTCTCCTCACATGCACATTGGCCCTGTAGAAATGTGTTAGCACTTCTTACTAGCCAAGGAAGAGGGAAGCATAAAAACAGTGCATGTTCAATGGTTCTTGTAGGTTATCCGGGCTGTGTAACCGTGGTCTTGGAATTTTCTTTCCTGACGTTTCGCCAGCAACTGTGGCAGGCATCTTCAGAGTAGTAACTCTGAAGGACAGTGTCTACTCTGAAGATGCCTGCCACAGTTGCTGGCAAAACGTCAGGAAAGAAAATTCCAAGACCACGGTTACACAGCCCGGATAACCTACAAGAACCAATGAACTCTGACCATGAAAACCTTCGACAGTGCATGTTCAAATTCATTTTTTTTTTGTATTACTATCTACTGCCTTTTGTGGATTTTCCTTTATCTTTACCTAGTCAGATGTTAAAAAAAATTGTCATACTTGTTTCTCTCTATGACATAAATCTTCATTGTACATAAACATCAGAGGTTACAGATCAACAATAAAATCCATTGTGTTTAAATTTCAGACCGCACATAAACTATCAAGCTGAGATACGAAACCCCTTCTTCAAATGCAGCAAGTCACTGAGTCTGTAAAGTTCAAAAGCAATTATTTATGGAGACTGACAGGTATTGTGTACATTATTTTCATTGAAAGCATCTCCTGTGCTGGGTTGTGCACAGAATCATATAATTTGGGTTACCAAAAGGCCTATTTAACAAAGCCTGGATTAATCATAGTATGAGTGCTTTCCCTTTCATCCCTGACCATATTCCTGGTTGTATTAGACACAGATCTTTTAATGGTAGAAGAATAAGAGTTTGTTTTTATACTCTGCTTTTTCTCTACATTTAAGAAATCCCTTCTCCCAAAAACAGACACCATGTGAGGTAGGTGTAAGGCTGCAAAGTGCCAGGTGGTGGCAGGCAAACCCCTGCCAATCCACCTGGCTGCCCATGGACCAGCTGAGGGTTGGAGGGCAATGCGTGGATGCACGCCTGCCCGCCACGCCACATCACTGGGAGTTTGAGTGGTAAAAGGCCCCTTGCGATGCGGCACTTCTGGGTGTAAACTGGAAGTGATGTCATCACGTCGATGTGGCCGCACATGTGATCTCTCCCGCCCCTCTGCCTCAAAAACCTCCTGCCAGAGGAGAGGGGGGACCTGGCAACCCTAGGTAGGTGGGACTGTGGGAGTTTGGAGAGAACTGTGACTAGCCCAAGGTCACCCAGCAAGTTTCATGTATAGGAGTGGGGAAACAAACCCAATTCATCAGATTATAGAGTCTGCCGCTCAGGTGGAGCAGTGGGTCATCAAACTTGGTTCTCCAATTAGAGTCCACTGCTCTTAACCACTATACCACCACATCAATTAGAAAGGGCACTTTCTTGTGGAAATTGTGGTTTTCCCTTTAAAATACATCTGAAGAACAATTAGGAATGGAAAGACTTCCGTTGATATTATTCTAAAGAGAAAATATGTCAGATATATAGCTGTTATCACTTAATAACAGCTATAATTTATAATTTATATTCAGGAGTATAATTTGTAATTATGAATCTTCCAATAGGTACAAAGTATGTTTGTGAAGGACCGCTAAATATTTTGCACTATTGTCAATCCAACACCTGATGTCCTGGAGCTAGAGTTTATAGAATTGCCAGAGAGCTCATTGGGGCCCCATGGTATTTCCCAAAAACATTCCCCCAATTTCTGTGGGCTAAACTAAACACTGTGATAGACTCTGGGCTTCTGTCACAATGCAAGCACTGAATGGCATTAGCCCTCAATGAGAAAATCTATAGGTTTCTCCAGGTAATATGAACTTTTGAACCAACTCCAAACTAAGTTTTATCCATAAAAACCTGTGACACAGGCCATCTTTTCTTCTTTGCTTCAGGGCTATGCTTCTGTACTTGGCCTTTAATTCATCTCTATTGATTTGCAGAAATTGGTACTTAACTATTTACCTTTCTTACATCCTCTGGGTTCCACAAGCTGGATCTCTGTGTGATAAAAGCAACCAATTATAGTAACATGCCTCTCTTACTTTGAAAAGATGCAGATGAGGATTTGGTGGCTGCCCTAATCAATACACTTATTTGTCCTCTCTTCCACAGACTTTGTAAAAGATTTCATTTTTAGGACAGTACAGAGCTCCTGGGTCATACTGTTGCAGTCTTTCTCAAATTTTGTAATCCAGTTTTGCTCAATTTTGTAATCCAGTTTGTTTTATGTATTAATATGGTTTATTGTTTGTAGTATGCTGTTTTTAGCACACTCTCTAATTTTCAAATCGAGTTTTATTGGATTGTTGACTGTAAGTATTAAAATGCTCTAACTGCCTTGTTTTCAATTGCATAAACTTCCTTGTATCTCGGTGAGAAAGGCAGGCTATAAGTAAAGTAAATCAATAAATAAGGGAACAGTGCAAATGGGGCTATTCCCATGCAACATTAGACAATCCAAAAGGGTCAGGGTTTTATTTATGAATATCCACAAGATAGATTTGCTGTCCGTAAGTGGCATTTGTCCAGACTAAGAACTCTCTAGGGTTATTAATGGACACCGAACATAAACATAGACTCACCCTATTACTTGCTACTTGCTATTGACTGCTGTCCACTATCAGAAAAATCAGCCCCAAGAGATCCTTGGTTGGACTGATCACAGTTTACAGTTCAATAACTGGTGTACAGCAAAACACAACTAAAATTTGGTACAAACACAGACCACATGTACTGTGTGGCATGTCAGATTCAGAACTGTCATCACAGAAACACCCACACAATCCATATGGCTCAAAATCGTTTAAACAGCAATTAGAAGTTTCATGACCTCTGATGTCCAAGGAAGCATTTCGACCCTGTGGAAATCTGAACCCTCAGGAAGAAGAAAGGCCTGGGTTTGTGACTCAAGCAGCATATATTGCCTCCAGTGGAATCCCAGAGGTGTTGAGGCCTTGTGTGCTTTAGTTGTCCAAATATTTCCCAGCATGAAATTGTGTTGGCCTTGTTCCCTGTATTGGGTGTTCTTAAAAAATGTGTTAGATGGACATAGTGGCCGTCACGCTTCCAAACCAAGAAATAAAAATATTTTCTTCACAATATCCTCATGTTAGGGTTGCCAGCTTTGGGTTGGGAAATACCTAGAGATTTTTGGGGCAGAGCCTGAGGAGGGTGGGCTTTGGGCAGGATGGGGGACTTCAATGCCATAGTGTCCAGTTGCCAAAGCTGCCACTTTCTCCAGGTGAAGTGGAAAACAATTTGGGAAAAAGTTTCAGAATTTGATTTTGTATGGAATACCGTAAAATTATCAACATTGGAAGCCCTGTGGCTCTACTTCACCTCGCTCTTTAGCGGCGAACTGGAATCCACCCTGGCTTCCAAAATGCACTCTGCACATACCCCGGTGCCACAAAGTCCAGCACGGAGCACATCCCAGAAATTCGCCCCATCTTCATGCAGTCCTTTCCTTTGGGAGCATCCAAAAAGGAAAGTGTGGGGGAGGCATTTAATTTTGTTTTTTTGTGAAAATCAAGAAAACATCTGATTTGGTTTTGTTTTTGTTTGAGGAATTTTTTTAAAGTCTTTGGAAATTTTTTAAGTCCTGTTTGATACAAGTATTATTGGTTATCAGGTCACATTCACATGGACTGTTTTGAACCCAGCTGCTTCAGTCCCATAGGGGCCAGCCAAACAAGGCCACCCGGGATATGGAGGGGGGGAGAAGCAACCCCCACTTAAAGGGTCCCTCCCTTCCCTTTTTGTAATAAAACTGCATGGTATTCGGTAGCAATCTTGTTCTCTGTCCCTCCTGGAGGCCATGCCAACCAACCAGGAGAATCAGGGAAACAACTCCCACCAATTTTGTTCTCATCCATTTGCAATGCTCAGATTTTGATCATTTTACAATGATGTTTGTACTGTGTTTAATATTCTAATTTACTTTTAACACCACTTGTTTCTATCATATGAATACCTGCCTGCTTTGTAAGAACTTAATAGCAATTAATGACCAGAATTTCTTTGAATTGTTCCTATTTGTTGCTTGTATAAGGGATTCCCAATTTTTTAACATGAAATTATTTTGTTTATTTTTAAATAAGAGGTGGAGAGCCTTTTTCAGCACAAAGTACTCCCTTGGAAGATACAATCTATTCAAATCTCTATAACTCTGGTAAATAGAACGTAGTTGGCATTTCCTCACATGACACTCATTATCAAACCAACCAGATTTTGGTACAACCCTACTACACTGTTGGTGCTCATTTTGGGCCTTTAATGCCATAGCAATTTGGTTAACAATATTATTATACTTTGATAGCCAGGCCACACTCCGAGATGAATTCTCAACTAAGGGAGCAAATTCATCCAAAGTTTCAGGGATCAAAATACCCTCAAATATTCCAAGAGCTTTCCCCAATAGTTAGATATAACATCCTTCATAGGGCATGGCGGGATATATACATTTATTAGCACTATAGACATCCCTGCCCACTTCAACAGACAAGCCTGTGCCAAATGATCACAAACTGTTAGAGGATAAAATTCAACACCACAGGAAAAAGACCAAAACATAGTCAGGCCAGCTTGAGGGCGGCCAAATCGCTGGGATTTGAAAGCGGGAAGAGAATATACTCCCAAACCCTCTAAATTAAGATCATAATCAGCCCAGGTTTCCTGCAATAAAATAAAATCAAAGTCTCCCAGAAATTTCCTAAATGTAGGGTCAGCACACTTGTTTCTCCAGCCGGCTATGTTCCATGATAAAATCTTAAGACTAGACTTCATTGACCTAAAATTTAGTCAATCGGACTGAAATATTTGGTTAAGAGTTCCTTCTTTGTCGGTGTAAACACTTCCATTCCTCATGCCCAGAGTCACTGCCCCATTCTGCACGCCTTGAGATTCGTTGGACAAAGACTCATTGGCTCCCCGAAGCTGCGGTAAACTGGAACTTAATAGCAACCAGGTACTCCCTCTCCTTGGGAAACAAGGTGAAGAAGAACAAAACATCTACATGCTCTATTTTAGCTTTGCAACTCTCCTCTCAGCAGCCGCTGCTAGTTATGTATGCCTGCTAGTCCCTTTTGGCTAGATTTCTCCCTGCAAGGGCCCCTTCTACCAGAAGAGCTGACTGCATTCAGCTCTCTCCGCCTCAATGATTTTGTTTTCTTGTCGGCCCTGCCTCAAGGTGCAATGCTCTCAAAGAGCACCTCTTCAGCCACTAATGTGTCTATGTTCTACCCTTAAGTATGCAGGGCTATGCTCCCGGGCCACCACAGCTACTGATGGAACTCCCTGCTGCATGTTCCTCTGCAGTTCTTCCATGCCATCTCTGGGCAGGAAACTCCTGGTCTGCAGCAACACTGGTTAAACTGCTGCAGCCTCTCCTCCTGGTCTCCGCCCTCTGATGTTATCCGGAAGGGGGAAAGCAACTGAGAAAAGGAACCCTTCACTTGTTTTTCTTACAGAACCGAATCTCATGGGTTTAGTTTATTTCCCTTTGCCCAAGTGATTGACTATTTTGTGTTTTATCTTGCATGTTTGAGTCTTGTGTTTTCATTCTTTACAAGTTTATCACCTCATTCCCTTCACTGTCTAAAGGCTTATAATACTGGTTATTGTATGGATAAAGTCACCCAGCATGCACTGCAGAGCCATTGCCAGTGCTTGCTTATATTAATTCAATATATGCACACAAGCTCCCCTCCCATTCCATGCCAATCAATCATGGAAGGCAAAGTGGGACCCTGCGCTGATATTTATATCCAGGGCTCCCCTCTGCCAACCTCCTGGTCAGACCTAGATGCCCCAAGGAAGACATCAGACAACTGATCTAGTCGCTGCCGCTTCAGTTGCTCTAGCCAAGGAGGGAGGGTGATCTTCCATGTACTGTCAATATGCCTCCCAGCTGGGAGGTGCAGATCTGTTTAAAGGGCCCCCCGCGTGCCTTCAGGGAAGCCCCGTGAAGGTGCGTAGGGGGGGGGGACAGATCTGCGCCTCCTAGCTGGGAGGCACAGATCTGTTTAAAGGGCCCCCGGAGTGCCTTCGGGGAAGCCCCGTGAAGGCACACGGGGGGGACGGGACAGATCTGCACCTTCCAGCTGGAAGGCGCAGATCTGTTTAAAGGGCCCCCAGCGCCTTCAGGGAAGCCCCGTGAAGGCGCGCGCGGGGGTCTTTAAAGGCGGGAAAAGGCAGGTTCTGGAGCGCCGAACCTGCCGAATTTATTCAGAACTTGCCGAATTCGGCGCGTCCTTTTCCTGCCTTTAAATTCAGCGGGGGAAATTCGGCGGTTTTTCAGTTCGGGACGAACAGAATCGACAGCCCTAGCTAGATGGCCATCTGTCAGGAATGCTGATTCTATGACCTTAGGCAGATCATGAGAGAGAGGGAAACTCGACCATCTTTTGGGCACGGAGTAGGGGTCACTGGGGGTGTGGGGGGAGGTAGTTGTGAATTTCTTGCATTGTGCAAGGGGTTGGACTAGATGACCCTGGTGGTCCCTTCCAACTCTATGATTCTATTATTTTAATCTATTCTATGACTATTTTATTGTGTTAGTTCAACTAGAACTAACTTTTATTTTATTGTGTTAGACTAGGACTGTGATTTTAAATATGTGTTTTAACTGTGTGTGTATATATGTATCTATATGTACACACACACACACACACACACACATATATATAGTTTATTGTTGTAAGCCACCCTGAGCCCGGCTTGTTGGGAAAGGGTGGGGTATAAAACAAATACAAATAAATTAAAAAGTGCCCCCTCATATTTGTAGCACACAGAAATCACACACATACAGATCGAAACCCAAAGCTTTTCCTCCTTTCCCAGCAACTGGTGGTCAGAGGCATGCTTCCTTTTGCTCTCAGCCTGTAAGGGAACTGTGTTTTGTGTCATTTGGTTGGTTGTAATAAAAGGTATTGGGGATGTGGAATGGTATAGTATAGCCCATTTTCATCAGATCTTGGAAGTTAAACTGGGTTGGTACTTCGATGGGAGACCACCAAAGAAGACTTCAAAGGAAGGCACTTGCAAACCATCTTTGCTTAATCACTTGCCTTGAAACCCCTATGGGGTCGCTATAAGTCAACTGCGACTTGAAACACAATTTCATGGATTTTGTTCTTGTTTTTGAATTGTCGTTAAACATGCAGATTCCATTTAGTCAACATGAATAATAGTGCTGCGTTAGATTAGAGTTACATTAATTCATATACAGAATTATATATGACCACTCTCCAAAAGGGTGGAGGCAATTGCAACACCCACATGCTATTTGCCAAAGCTGACAAGAATTAACAGAACAGTCTTAAAGAAGGTCCATTTGTTGTCACTATTGGTTAAAGTTGAAAT
This sequence comes from Euleptes europaea, assembly GCF_029931775.1. Classification (NCBI taxonomy): domain Eukaryota; kingdom Metazoa; phylum Chordata; class Lepidosauria; order Squamata; family Sphaerodactylidae; genus Euleptes; species Euleptes europaea. The sequence continues at coordinate 58,808,554 of NC_079316.1, read as the reverse complement.
ATGTTTCCTAAAGCAAAAATTATCCAAAGCACATTATTAATCATTTCCACCTGTCATTTTCCAAAGAAGGGAGCAGTTTGATGTGATTAAATTTTATGGCAAAAGTGGTCCTTTGCAGTCACTGAAAACAGAATGTGCAAAGAATTCAGGTTGCTGAATATGTAAATATTGAACCACTCTAGGGAGTGTAATTGCTTATTGTATTAATTTAGTTGCTTGTGCAACATGTGCTGCGTACAGCAACTTTAATTTGATTTTTAAAAATTAAAGCTGAATAGATAAGGGAGGATGATTCTGATGGCTTCAGGTACAGAATTGTCAGTAGGATGAATGGTTCTAAACACCAGAGTCCCTAGAAAATAGCCTAACCTGTAAACAACAAAGGAGGGATAGGGTTATATATATATGTGCAAAATCAGCAGATTGTCTCTAAATAGGATTTTTTTTTTTTGCTCCAAGCCATTTTCACAATGCTTCAGTAGCTGTCTACAAAACAAAGCACTTTTCATGCACATCTCACTTTCAATAAGAATTGGAGGAAGTAAAATGCAAAAGACTCTTTTAGACAATCAGGAGTGTTTCAGAGTGGCATCCTTGACAACATCCCAGTAAAAATGTTTTTTCATTTCAACGGAAACTATTGTTTACTTGAGCATCCTAGAAAGGGTGGAAGGTTAAAAAAAAAAAGCATTGTGGTACAAGCTTGGGATCTTTTTGGCAATGGGAAATAGAATTTAGCAAGAAACGTGCAAATCTAATAACAGATTGTCAAATGGTTGTAAGAGGGGCACATTGTCACACTTCCAATTTTTTTTTTTAAAGAAATGTGCAAATTCCAAGCTTCTGAGACTAGAGTGGATTGGCTTGGGGGAATGGATTTTCCTTGCAGATAACTGAATTGTTGTGTCTGTGCATGTGTGTGTGGGGAGGGTATTTTGGGTTTACACTGAACCATCTGACAAAGCAAACTATCAATCTCTATAACTGATTTGGGCATCTTTGAATTTGACCATAGTTTATTTTAATGGCTTTTCAAAAATAAATAAATAAATAAATGGGATGCCTTTCAAAATCTCCACCTACATCATGGCATCCCTGCAGTGCAATTTGCAGGCACATACCAAGCTATTATTTTTATAAGACAAATACTGTGCAGAGTTTGTATTATTCTCATGAGCTGTGAGGGGTTAAGAATTGTGGCTAATCTTATTTGCAGTAAAAATAGCTCAACTGGGTGTTTTACACTGGAGGCCATTTTCATTCTTTTTAATTTCAACTCATAGCCGAACTCATTATTAAAGTTTAGGGGAAAGTGGTAGAGCGGATGTCATTCTGTCTCACAACAACTTGTGACAAAGTATCTGTACCTAATTCAGAGGAACTGGAGACTTGAAGATGAATGCAACTTCTGTAAAAAATAAAAAAAATATAGAAAAATGCCTCCATAGACTTCCACAGGGCGATATCAAAAAAGGTGTTGTAGCTATGCTTCTACAGCAGGGATGGGGAACGTCAAGCCTGGGGGGTGTATAAGGCCCGCAAAATCATTTGGTGTGGGTTCTGGCAGATCTTTAGCTCAGAAGGATCTAAGACTGGCGATCCGCCCCCTCCCGCAGACAGGAATGGCCTCTATTCAAGGCAGATGTGAGTTTGTTTTGCCGAGAAAAGGAACCTTCCCCCCCTTGCAGAAGAGTAATTAGCTATGGAGCTGCTAGGACCACCCAAGAAACTGTCTTAACCCTTTTCCACCCAGGCCATGGAAAAACGTATTCCCTCTGTACTAAATCCAGCCCCTTACCCAATCCTGAGTTTTGAGAGTGATGTCCTTGTGGTACATTTGGCACTCCTTTTTTCATTCAACTTGGAGCACATGTCTCCTTCCTTTATTGCCCAGTTCAAGTTATCCAAGTAGCTTTCCATCTTGCCCCTTCCTGTCAGTTGGACAAATGGTTATCTCCTCGTGGGAAACTCATCTCCACTTAGCTGGCAATTTAAACAGTTTAATACTCAGTTTCCTGGGAAAGAGTGCTGTTCCCAGATATTTGGGACCACTGGGTATAATTCAAAGAATCTTACACTTTTTTGTCATAACAGGCATGACCATGGGTGCCTCCTTGCCATCCCTGAGAAGACCAGACATGTTTTCTACCTGTGAGGTGACCAGCTGGCCACCAGGTAGCTTCAGCCAGCATGATGTGTTTTGTGTGCTTTTACTTTATTATTCACTGTTGCTACTACTATTGTGCTTAATAAAACAATTTGATTTATCAGTCTAATCAGGTGTGTGTGTGGTTGGTCTTGCTCTCACTAGAATTCTGAAAAGACCTTGCAGCACTGTGGCCTATTCAGCAGTAAAAAGGAATACAGTTTAGCGTTCCAAGAAAAGAAAAGAAAAAGAACAGGAGACATTCAACTTTTATATATTCTCCATGGAGAGGAAAGAAACCATTTATTGTGGCACTACAAAACAATAGTAACTGATGTTACAGGGCATTTTAAAGGATTACTACAAGATTGTAGCCCTTTATGAATGACTCATCCACACATAGATTGAACACACAAGGAGGTTAAGTGGGCATGAGCCTTGTACAAAGCGCTTCCAGCCAATCACTTCTGGAGACAAGCTGTAGAGAACTGAAATTCTCTTTCTTTCCCTCTGTTCTGGAAGTGGAGCCCTTTTTGTTCTTTGGAAGTGCATGGGTAGGAAAATAGAGAGCTGGGGGCATCTTGTTCAGGGACATGTAGAATTCAACCTCTTGGTACAATTTGCTTGAAGCTTGGGAATTCTTTAGTGGGCAGGCAGGACTCACTCTGTTGCAGTTAATTTTAACAATTTGTATAAATATTTAACTTTAATCAACCAATCTCTGATCAATGCACTATGACTTGACTTCCATATTTTTGCAAATACAAGTCTTGCAGCTGTCAATAAATGTAGAGCATAGGGTTATGCATATTGATAAACCCGAACTGAAAATAAACCCAAAATTAGCTGTTTCAGTAATATTCAGATTTTGGTTCTACCGAACACCAAAACCTGGGGATCTTCCCAAAACCAAAGAGGTGATTCCTGAAACAGTTATTCGGCTTTTTTGGGTTTGGCTATTTGCCTTTGCTCAGATGTATGGCTCTGTGCTTTCTCCCATTTTTCTATCTTTTTTTGACTGATTTTGTTAGGGGCCCCCTTTTGAGGTACAGGTCATGTAATCGGAGCCAGCTTGGTCTGTCCGACCATTCAGTAGGCTGATCGGGATCAAGCATAAGTGTTTTTTAAAAGACAGGGCTCACCAAGTCCCGTCTGGAGATATATACCAAGTAAAAGAACCAGCTTCAACAGTTGCTCACACCACCAGGCTTCCGAAGGAGACTCCCTCACCTGCACAGATGAGCAATCTCCTTCAGACAGCCCCCATGGTCGAGATTTTGATTGGCTCCAAGATCACCCCTCCCCCCGAAAACCTGCTGTCAAACTGAAGGTCTCCCCAAGTAGAGGCTTCATTTCCCTGCACTATGACCATATCTTGAAATCATATTTTTGATTACCACAATAAAGGACTGATTACAGGATGTCATTTTCCACCAAAAGAAATGTTTTCCTTATTTTTCTTGCATTTAAGCCATTTTCCTCAGTTTGGAAGCTAATTTGCATGGACATCATGCTATGCGCCCCAGAGATGAAGAAAGCCCCCAGACTTTGAGGCACCAGCCTGTCAATCTGCTCTTTCCACCAGTCCTCAGCAATGCTGAACTTCTGAACCTGAAAACCAATGGACAGCTCGGCTCGCAAATACCTGGAGGTTAATGGGGATGACCCCTTTGTGGGACCATAAAATTGGACCCTCTGTCCCAAAGTTCACCAAACTTTGGTGACCATCTTAGGAGAGTCCCTTGCAGCCACACTGCAAATTTTGGGACTCTACTTCCAAAAATGACCCCACAAGAGCTTTGAAAATATCCCCATAGACTATAATGGACCAGAATTTTTCAGTAAACCCGGTATTTTCAGAATATTGATATTTACCGGTATAGGTATTCAGCTAATTCCGGGTTTACCAAAAAAAAACCCAGGCCCAATAAACCTGAACCCGAAATTTACTGTTGTTGTTTTTTGGCACAACCCTAGCAGCGCAATAAAGTGATACTGTTTAAGTGGTACTGTTTAAGTGATAGTGTGCTCTGGAGTGTGTCCAGAGGAGGGTGACCAGAATGGTCAAAGGTCTGGAATCCATGCCCTATGAGGAGAGACTTAGGGAGTTGGGTTTGTTTAGTTTGGAGAAGAGAAGGTTGGGGGGAGACATGATAGCCAAGTTTAAATATTTGAAGGGATGGCATGTTGATGAGGGAACTAGCTTGTTCTCTGTTGCTCCAGAGACTAGGACACGGAGTAATGGATTTAAACTAATAGAAAAGCGATTCCACGTAAACATTAGGAAGAACTTTCTGACGGTAAGGGCTGTTCGACGATGGAATGTGCTGCCTTGGAGGGTGGTGGAGTCCCCGTCTTTGGAGGTCTTTAAGCAGAGGCTAGATGGCCATCTATCAGGAGTTCTTTGATTGTGGGATCCGGCATGGTGGGGGGGGAGGGTTGGGGTCACTGGGGATGTGGGGGGAAGTAGTTGTTAATTTCCTGCATTGTGCAGGGAGTTGGACTAGATGACCCTGGTGGTCCCTTCCAACTCTATGATTCTATGATTCTAAGAATCGAGACTACGTAGTACAGTAAGGAAAGTTAATTGAATTATTCACCTTATATTGAAAAGCTACTGTCAATAATCTAAATAACTTCTGCCTTTTCATGGTATCATCACATATGAAGGAAGTCTGTTCTTGATTTCTCAGAAAACTAACAGTTATTGCTGACATTGCCATAAATTCTCAATATTCTAATGGGCAACAAATGCCACTGATGCAGCATCTTATATATATTCTCCTTAAATAGGTTAAAACAGAAAAAGAAAGGCCTTTAGATGAAGATAAGACCAGATTTCTGCCATTTGTTAATGTAACTAGGGGTCATATCACTACTAATTTTTAACATGTAACTATAGTAAATCAACGCTTTATTTTGTTTTTGTTCAAGTTATAAATCAAACATTCAACTTTACCCGCACTTGACTCTTGCATATTTTTTGATTCACAAAGTTACATAACTGTAAATAATTGGAACTCTGATATAAAATATCTATTACACAGACTTACTGTTTCATAGGACCAAACTCATTATTTTTAATTAGCTCATAAAAATGATCCAATTTAATCACTCTCCAATTGTTACATTGCGGCTCAGTCCATCCTGTTTTTAAACTTAACTCAACAATAGCCAATGCCATAGAAGTAGAATTCTGTGTGTCCCATGTAGACATTATACTATCTAAGAATTTAGAAGCCTGCGCTCGCCACAGGCAGTTGTGTTGTGATTCTGCAGAACTCAGAGCTGCTAAAAAGTGTGGTTTCCAGAGTGAAGAGGGCAGTGTAATTGCTGGGGGTAATTGTTGACCCCACCCTCTGCTGTTAGCATTGAGGGGTGGGACTGAGAGTTGTTCATTTAGAAGCCTGCGCTCGCCACAGGAGTTGTGTTGTGATTCTGCAGGACTCAGAGCTGCGAAAGAGGTCAGTGTAAGCTTTTGATTTTGCTTGTGCTTGTTCCTCAGCTGTTTGGGAGCTTCAGCTGAAGCTGGTGTGTGTGAGAGTGAGTTAGTGTGTGAGAGAGAGTGTGGGTGAGGGGTGCTTGGGGCCTGTTGGAGAGGGGTTTCTGAGTGTTTCTCTTTGTTCTTTTGTTTAGTGTGGTTTCCAGAGTGAAGAGGGCAGTGTAATTGCTGGGGGTAATTGCTGGCCCCGCCCTCTGCTGTTGGCATTGAGGGGTGGGACTGAGAGTTGCTCATTTAGAAGCCTGCGCTCACTCGCCACAGGCGCAAGCCGAAGGGCGAGAGCACAAGGGCTCTTGGCCTGTGGCTCTTAGCCTGGGGGTCATGTCTGGGGGTCTTGAAACAAAGTTTGCATTTGCAGTTTACTCTGAAACCAGGAGTGTCGTGAAGCTTTTAGTAGGGTTACCATTGAGGGAGTGTGCAAGAAACCATACCATGTCTGCAATGAATCAAAGTGGAACGGCTGGTGAGAGAGTGGAGGCAGTGACGTGTAAGGTTTGTGGAATGTTTGTTTTCCTACCCGAGGGTAACTGCAATTACACATGCAGTAAGTATAAGTTGGTGGTTCTACTGGAAAAGAAAGTAAGGGGACTTGAGGCACACTTGTCTACACTGCAGAGTATAAAAGAGGGGGAGGAGTACATGGACCAAACTCTTGAAAACCTCTTGGGAGGACAAAAGGAGGGGGGCCCAAATAACTCAGTGTAGGGAGGGGGACCCATCTCAGGAGGAGTGTTGGGTATTAGAGAGCGAGCTTTGTTACATGTCAGACAGTTAAAGGGTTAATATTGTAACTGACCATTTGGTCAGTGTAGTGGCCATTGCAGTCGTGCCCGAGGGTCACGTATACAACTATTTTGCATGTTCAACTGCTTTCGATTTCTTTGTTAGAAGAGAAAGTAGTTGATCACTTTCTTCTTGCTTGGCTGCTGAACAGGCAGGATGGAGAGAGGCTCTCCTTTTGCTAAGGGTGCCTACTCGTAAGTAAGCTTAGTGCCTTGCCAAAGGCTTTTGGGGTATTAGAGAGCGAGCTTTGTTACATGTCAGACAGTTAAAGGGTTAATATTGTAACTGACCATTTGGTCAGTGTAGTGGCCATTGCAGTCGTGCCCGAGGGTCACGTATACAACTATTTTGCATGTTCAACTGCTTTCGATTTCTTTGTTAGAAGAGAAAGTAGTTGATCACTTTCTTCTTGCTTGGCTGCTGAACAGGCAGGATGGAGAGAGGCTCTCCTTTTGCTAAGGGTGCCTACTCGTAAGTAAGCTTAGTGCCTTGCCAAAGGCTTTTGGCAAGTATAGGAAACAGAATGTAGACAGATATTATTTGTTTTGTATCCCAGTGACTTTTTCCCTACCCTGAGTTAGAGTAAAGATTGTTTTACTTCAAGACAAATGCGTCTTGCCTCTTTTGTGCGTGTGTGTGATCTCAATTCTCATAGTTCAAGAGGAACGATCCAATCCCTCTGATTTGGTAGCAGATAAATTAAATATCGGGGTTCCCTTTACAGGAACTGGGGCCCCGATTCCCCAATAAGGAGAATATGTGGAAGAATGTTACCCGCAGAAATAGGAAAGTCAGGAGACATTCCGTTCCTCTGCTGCTTAGCAATCAGTTTCTAAACCTCCCTATAGATGCTGAGCCTGGATCATTGGAACAAAGGTTCAGCGCCCAGTCCTCTATGGTCTCTCAGGTTCCTGTGGATGACAGGACTCAAACTTCTGCTCCCCAATGTAGGAATAGGCAAGTGTTGGTTATTGGGTATTCCCTACTGAGAGGGGTAGAGGGTAAAGTGTGTCGACTGGACTTGTTGTCTCAAGAGGTGTGTTGTCTGCCGGGGGCGCGCATCCGGGATGTGACGGAAAGTCTGGATAGACTTGTTAGGCCCACGGATCATTATCCCTTCCTTCTTATTCATGTGGGAACAAATGATACTGCCCGGCATAGCCCAGAAAGTATTAAAAGGGACTATACTGCTTTGGGGAAAAAGGTGAAGGAACTGGGAGCACAGGTTGTGTTTTCGTCGGTTCTTCCTGTAATAGGCCCCAGATTGGGAAGAGAACAAAAAATTCTGGAAATAAATGAGTGACTGCGTCAATGGTGTTGCCAGGAAAGGTTTGGTTTTTTTGGACCATGGCTTACGCTACCTGGATAATGCTCTTCTATCGGAAGATGGCTTGCACCTCACAAAGGTGGGTAAATATGTGTTTGGCCGCAGCCTTGCAAGCCTGATAAGGAGGACTTTAAACTAAATCTTCCAAGGGAGCGAGACGTTAATTTAAAGCCTCAAGTGAGGACAATAACTGCAAATATAGATAGGAACGAATTGCAGAGGGGAGCACATACGCAAGGAAAGACAGTTCAAAAACTTAACAATGGGAGGGAAACAATCTTAAATAAGCTGCCAAAAGGAAGGACCTGTGGTCTAAGGTGTCTCTACAGTAATGCACAGAGCATGGGAAATAAGCAGGATGAACTAGAACTGTTAATAGTACAAAGCAAATATGATATAATAGGCATTAGGGAAACCTGGTGGGACAAGTCTCATGATTGGAATGTATTAATTGAAGGGTATAACCTATATCGGAGAAATAGACCAAATCGGAAGGGGGGAGGAGTAGCATTATATGTTAGGGATGATTATACCTGCGAGGAGATCCAGGTCTTAGACACTGGAACCCAGCTTGAAACCATCTGGGTAAAAATTAACGGGGAGAAAAATAGTGATGTCATTGTGGGGGTATATTATAGACCCCCAAGCCAGACTGAGGAGTTAGATGATGCTTTCCTGGAACAGATGTCCAAACATTCAAAAAAGAGAGATGTAGTAGTAATGGGAGATTTCAATTATCCTGACATCTGTTGGAAGGCTAACTCTGCCAAAACAACTAGGTCCGACAAATTCCTCACTTCCCTTGCAGACAACTTCATAGTCCAAAAAGTGGAAGAAGCGACAAGGGGAACAGCCATTTTGGATCTGATCTTAACCAGTTATGATGACTTGGTTTATGGGGCAGAAGGAGTGGAATCTTTACGTGGGAGTGACCATGTTCTCCTGGAGTTTGTTATACAGCAGAAAGGAGAAGCAAGAAATAGTCAAACATGTATTCTAGACTTTAGGAAAGCTGATTTCAATAAATTTAGGGAACTACTGAGTGTGATCCCGTGGGTGAGAATATTGAATGAGAAGGGAGTACATGAAGGATGGGAAATTCTTAAAAAGGAGATATTGAAGGCGCAATCTAAATCAATTCCCACAAGGAGAAAAAAAGGTAGAGGTTTGAAGAAATCAGGGTGGATGTCTAAAGAACTTTTGGTTGAGATAGGATTTAAAAAGAAATGGAAAAAGGGAGAAATCAACAAAGAGGAATTCAAACAAGTAGCCAACACATGTAGGGAGAAAGTCAGGAAGGCTAAAGTGCAAAATGAGCTTCGACTAGCCAGGGAAGTTAAAAACAACAAAAAAAGGTTTTTTGGTTATGTCTATAACAAAAGGAAGATCAAGGTAACAATCGGGTCATTGTGTGGAGAGGATGGTGAGTTATTAACAGGGGAGGCAGAAAAGGCAGAATTACTTAACTCCTTTTTTGTATCAGTCTTCTCCCAAAAGGGGAATAGTCCTCAACCTGGGAATAATGGAGCAGAGGATGCAATAGGGGAATTACAGGATAGTATAGAATCTGAGATAGTACGGGAATACCTGGCTACTCTTGATGAATGCAAGTCTCCGGGGCTGGATGAACTGTATCCAAGGGTGTTAAAAGAACTGGCTGAAGTGATTTCAGAACCACTGGCAATTCTTTGAGAATTCATGGAGAACGGGAGAGGTTCCAGCAGACTAGAGGAGGGCTAATGTTGTCCCCATCTTTAAAAAGGGGAGGAAAGAAATCCCAAACAATTATCGCCCAGTCAGCCTGACATCAATACCAGGTAAAATACTAGAGCAGATAATTAGACAGTTTGTAAGCACTTAGAAAGAAATGCCATGATCACTGACAGTCAACATGGGTTTCTCAAAAACAGGTCATGCCAAACTAATCTCATATCTTTTTTTGATAGAGTGACAAGTATGGTAGATGAAGGGAATGCTGTAGATGTAGTGTACCTTGATTTCAGTAAAGACTTTGATAAAGTCCCCCATGATCTTCTTTAAACAAAGCTAGTAAAATGTGGGCTGGACACTGCTACTGTTAGGTGGATTGTTAATTGGTTGACCAACCAAACCCAAAGGGTGCTCATAATGGCACAACTTCATCCTGGAGAGGTGTGACTAGTGGGGTACCACAGAGGTCTGTCCTGGGACCGGTACTATTTAATATTTTTATAAATGACTTGGATGATGGAATAGAGAGAATGCTAATCAAATTGGCAGATGACACCAAGTTAGGAGAGGTAGTTAATACCCCGGAGGATAGGGTCAGAGTTCAGAATGACCTTGATAGACTGGAGAGCTGGGCCATAAGTAATAAAATGGATTTCAATAGGGTGAAGTGTAAGGTACTTCACCTAGGCAGAAACAACATAAGGCACAGGTACAGGATGGGAGATAGTTGGCTTGAGAACAGTACATGTGAAAGAGATCTGGGAGTCTTAGTGCACCACAAACAGAACATGAGTCAACAGTGTGATATGGCGGCTAAGAAGGCCAATGCAATTCTGGGCTGCATCAATAGGAGTATTGTGTCTAGATCTAGGGAAGTAATACTACCGCTGTATTCTGCATTGGTCAGACCTCACTTGGAATACTGTGTCCAGTTTTGGGCTCCACAATTTAAGAAGGATGTTGACAAGTTGGAGCGTGTCCAGAGGAGGGCGACCAGAATGGTCAGAGGTCTGGATTCCATGCCCTATGAGGAGAGACTTAGGGAGTTGGGTTTGTTTAGTTTGGAGAAGAGAAGGTTGGGGGGAGACATGATAGCCAAGTTTAAATATTTGAAGGGATGGCATGTTGATGAGGGAACTAGCTTGTTCTCTGTTGCTCTAGAGACTAGGACACGGAGTAATGGATTTAAACTAATAGAAAAGCGATTCCACGTAAACATTAGGAAGAACTTTCTGAAGGTGAGGGCTGTTCGATGGTGGAGTGCACTGCCTCAGAGGGTGGTAGAGTACCCGTCTTTGGAGGTCTTTAAGCAGAGGCTGGATGGCCATCTGTCGGGAGTGCTTTGATTGTGGGATCCTGCATTGCGGGGTGAGGGTTGGGGTCACTGGGGATTTTGGGGTCACTGGAGGTAGTTGTTAATTTCCTGCATTGTGCAGGGGGTTGGACTAGATGACCCTGATGGTCCCTTCCAACTCTATGATTCTATGATTCTAGGATTCTATCCATTATTGTAGATTTCCCCCCCAAACAAAACCTTTTGTCTCAAATTCTTCTTTAGAAAAAGCCAATCTCTTAATGCCACAGAGACACAGGACTATTCTATCAGAACTGTTTGTTTATGAAACCATTGAACTTACCATTGACTTTTAGATTTATAATAGAAAAAGATACTTGGAACTATAAGACCTCCCAGCTTCCATTTTTGTTGTGTCCATTTCCAATTAATTCTTGGTACTTTTCTTTCCCATACAAAATCTAAGCTATCCTTCTGACATTTATTGATATCAATCTCTGAAATATAAGCCAGGAGGTTATGGGGAAAAAATTAACTTTGTGAGGATTTATTTTTAATGATATTGAACCTATCCAACAGCAGTAATTTTTTAAAGGCTACTATAGTAACTTAGAGCCCATTCCTGAAGGGGGGAAGTTCTTTAGGAGCTGGCATGACCCTGTGCCAGCTTAGGTGCCACCTTATCAAGGTGGCATTTCACATGGGCAGATGAGGGAGAGTCTTCCCCACCAAGAGCAGCAGGTAACTCATTGCTCGCACTCCCACATGCACTTCCCTGTCTCCTCTCTGACTTCAACGTTCCTTTTGATTGTGCATCAAATTTCTCGTAATAATGAACTTTGATCAGGTTTATTGGTTAGTCATGATTTCTGGTGTTAGGCTGGAGATCCTAAATTTGCCGAATTATACAGTAATAAATAAAAAGTGGCTGGCCAATCACCTTCAATAAGCATTGTAACCTGAACTACATACAGTTTACGTGATTTTTCTTTATATGTGTGTTGAGTAATTCTCATGGTATGCTAAACTCATGTACAGCTGAATGGGTGATTTAAACCCTACATTGATCCAGGCACTGGTCCCACTTTTAGAGTGTAAAGTGAGTGTGTGTTGGCTCTTTCTTACAAACAAATGTATGCATGTATATGCAGGATATACGTGTGTTCACTGAAACCTGTAAACAGGACTATAGATGAAAAGTTGTAGTCATGTTGCTAAATGTACAGTACTGTACATTTAAGGAGCTATAAGCTATATCATTTCCAAGGGGAATAAGATGTTCTTGCACTTTGAACTGGAAGTATAGTATTTCTGGGTCTTTTTAAATGACTGCTTGGATTTGGAAGTCTATAAGGTAAGTTCAGGAATGAAGATTCTGAATTTATTTTATCTGGATTAGAATCATTAAAAGTGAAAAATGTGCATATATCTCAAGTGTATCTAATAAGCTCATGCCTATAGGATTAAAGAAGAAATTTTTGTAAAATGGATCCTATCCCACATACTGTCTTGTAGAAGAAAGACTCAACAATTATCTGGAAACCCTTGGTTTCCAAGGGTAACTCAATGTGAAGCCAAAGGCCAGTAATGTATGGTAATTCATTCTTTTCCATTTTTTTGCTTTATTTGGAACTTTATTTTCTTTGCCAGAAAAGAAGTAAATATGGGTTTTAAAGTTTATGTATCAAATTACAAGATTTGTTTTCTTTAAGGATACTTCACATATTAATTCCTGAAGCTTAAAATATTTTAACAAAATTTAACTTAATTTGTTTGCCATGTTTTACGATTTTGATTTCAGGGAATATTTTACTTTCAACCAGGAGTGAAAGGAATCACATGCATTTCAGTCCTGTCAAACTTGCTAACTCAGCTTGTTAGACAAAGTTGACATTTTATATCTGCTTCAGCTCATGACAGGTGTTGACAACAATCATCCAAGCAAAACATACAGAAATATTGCTTACACTGTACATACTTATAGAAATAATAGCAAAATATTGAATTAGTGAATATGAAAAAGTATTTATATCTAGGAAAACAGTAAACTATCAAACCGGTGAATGAATAAATGAGTGAAATTCTGAAACACTAACTGTGCAATTCTAATGGGGGGAGAGAATAGAAGCCGGTGTGACCCCTGCACTGGCATTAGTGCCACTTGCTGCAGCTTAACGGGCACTAACGCCAGCACAGGGATAGTGACGCTGGCTCTGGGGAGCAGCATGACAGCTCAAGCTGTGGGTACTGGCACAGCCTCGCTAGCAAATTTTTCTGGCACAAGGGCTTGTGCCAGCATCAAAGGGGGCATTCCCAGGGGCAGAGCTGATTTTAGTCATCCCTTTCAGCCCAGGAATGCCTCTTTTTGCAGGCACATAGTTGCAAAAAGGCAGGCGTAACCCCTTGAAACTCTATAGAGGAGTTTCACGGGGCTTGGGGGTGATTTCATTTTATTTTAGCTTCTGTGCCACTGCAAGCCACTCAGGTGATGCAGCTATGCCATCACTGAGCCCATCGTAAGTACCCCCTCCCCCATTAGGATTGGGCTGCCCAAATCTAAAAGCCTCATACAAACTATATGGAGGGTACCAGTGGATGTTGAATTTTCTTTCTTTCCCCTTGCCTCATCAGTCCCTTTTGATATCCGGAAGCACAATGCTGGGAGCCAAAAAGTCATCAAGGTTAGAAGCCTCACAGTAGAATGAAAAACTGGCTGAATATCCCTCCTCTGTTTTCCGTAAATGGAGCTCCATGATCAAAAAGGGAAGAGACAACAATTTCGCCTGGTTCCCCTGCTAACTACAGCCAGTTGTTCCATATGGCTTGACCCCCGTGTGGGCTCCATGTCTCCAAATTTCATCTTCTCAGGGCTCAAAAGGGACAAGTGTGAGAAAGGGAACTCGGCACATCCATGTGCATTTTGCTGGTGGTTGGTTGTGTTATGATCGGGGACCCTAAGCCCAAGGCAAACTGTTTATTTTTTCGAGAGAGGAGAGTCAGGAAAATAGAAACTGTGGTTCAGCTATTTGGGGCCCACCTGTTAAAGGGGATCTGATGGGTGAGTGTCATAAAATACGATGACAGAGAGAGATGAGGGCTATGTGGCCTGGGGTCCCATTGGCAGAGAGCTGACCAGTTCCCATGAGATTACCTGGGTCTTGGGTAATCTTTGCCTTTTCTCTGGTGTTTCTCGGCCAGATATTATGGTTCTGCCAGACCTATGTATGCATTGCAAACAAACACAGGAAAGATGTTTTGGGAAGAGCTCTAGATCAACACAGAGATCATGTAAGAAAGGAATGTTTTCAAGTGACTTTTAAAGTACCTTTCAAAATATAAACCAGAAATAACTAGATGGACACAGTGTGAGGGTTGCTCCAGGCAGAGGCAGCAGAGAGGTGGAGGTGCCAAAGGATATAATTCTGAAAATCAGTAAGCCACGCTGATTTACTTTTGTGTAGACCTGTTTAAAATTGCTCCATAAAGCACACAGATGTGCTTAGCAAAAGAGCTTTGAACTCACCCTAAAAGGTTCACATAAAGAGAAGCAGCTCTCTTTGTCTCTCAGTTGCACAAGGCCAAAGCCTTAGCAGTTAAATGCAGCCATCACATTCAGAGACAGCACACTTTTGATGGGTATTACCTTCTTGTCCTGCTTGTGAGTTTTGATAGGCCTTTCCACTCAACTCGTGGTTCCCATGGTGGAAAACATTACATAAAAACATTCCAAATATTAAAACTGCAAAAATATATAAAATATTTAAAACAAACGAAACATACCAACAAACACATAAACACACAAACAGGGAGGAGGGCAAATAAGAGTTATTGAGCCATTGCCAAACAAAACAAGGAAGTCAAAATAGAGGGAGAGAGATTAATCTCCCTGGGGAGGGAGTGCCAAAGTTTCAGTGCCATGACCAAGAAGTTTTCTTGGATAGCTACCTATCCAACTTCAGATAGTGAGGACACCCATAGGTTTATATGGGGGTTTACCAGTAGAGAACAAAAATTCTAAGAATTGATGCAGGGGGCACTTTAAAAAAATACAATTTTCTACCATGGAGTAGAAAACACAGCTAAGGCCCATAAATATATTGTGGTATTAGAGGTATACATTACTGTACAGAGAAAGTGGAATTTATCTTGGGGAGGGAGTTCAGTGTCCCATTAGAAAGCCAATAGGTGAGAAAGTCATTCATCCCATTAATGGTAGTTGGAGTAGATCAGGGTAAGTGTTCAGCAAATCATCCTATGTATAACACAAAAGCATCATCAAAATAGTGCTGGTGCATACCATAGTGCAATGAGGCATGTGCCAGTAGAACAGTTTTATGATTAGGCTGTTGGCCACTTTGTACAATTTTACCAAAACAATAAATGAGGCATCACTAAGAACTGAAATAGGATAATGCTTTGTAGATGGTGGTCATTAGGTGGTCAGCAGACATACCAGAGAGTTTGGATATAAGGCAGTTTAGACCCACTAAATTAAATTTAAATTTAGACTTTATAGGAATCACAGAATTGTCAAGATGGGAGGGCCTAGGGATAATCCAGTTTAATGCCCTCCATGCTCACTCATTCCTAAGCCCAATTTGTCTGCACAGCAGAAAAAAATGCAGCCTTTGATCATCATAAGTATACTCTGCTACATATGGTAAGAAGGAAAACCATGCCAGATGTTCCTGTTGGATAAGGAACACATTTAAGAGAACCATATGAATTCTATAAGAAGAGA
Source organism: Euleptes europaea (assembly GCF_029931775.1). Taxonomy (NCBI): domain Eukaryota; kingdom Metazoa; phylum Chordata; class Lepidosauria; order Squamata; family Sphaerodactylidae; genus Euleptes; species Euleptes europaea. Next base: position 58,793,051 of record NC_079316.1, on the reverse strand, counting down.
CGTATCTGAATTCCGCAACACAAGGCAAGCAAAGGCAAAAAGATAAAAGATGTCCCAGCCATTCTGACTGGATTTTTTAAAAAACACAATCCTTTCCTCATCCATATGATGACCAGTTAGAGCCCAAGGACACTGATTTGTTTTCCCTGTCTCTTAATCCTCTTTCTTTCTTTCTTTCTTTCTTTCTTTCTTTCTTTCTTTCTTTCTTTCTTTCTTTCTTTCTTTCTTTCTTTCTTTCTTTCTTTCTTTCTTTCTTTCTTTCTTTCTTTCTTTCTTTCTTTCTTTCTCTCTCTCTCTCTCTCTCTCTCTCTCTCTCTCTCTCTCTCTCTCTCTCTCTCTCTCTCTCTCTCTCTCTCTTTTCAAAATGCCACATTTGGGATTGTGTTTCTTAATCATGAGTACAAGCATTTCTTGACTGGAATGTTCCAAAATCTATTTTTATGCGCCCCCTACTTTTCCAAGCAGTGAGAAGTTCTATGAGTAGCAGTAATCTGAGGTTGGTTTCTTTTGAAAGAGGGAGTGCTGAAGATTTATGGCATATTTGTAATATTTGTTTTAATTACAAATACACTAATAGAGCACAAGAGAGGCAAAATGTGCTCCATTGGGCAATAGAACCACTACCCCAAATCATTATAATCAAGCCTCGTTTGTTCCTAGCAGGCTTTTGCTGCTTGCTGCCAATCTGTCCACCCTTCCTAAAATATCACAAGATTAGGCAATTGTCATTGTTGGGGAACTGCTGGTTCAAAGGCTGGAGGCCACCAAAAAAGGTTGCAGAGAGGAATCCTCTAAGAAAGATTTACTGTGTACTGGTAAACAGGAGAGGTCAATCTCCCCGTAGAGTAGCTAGGAAAGATGAGGAAGAGATCATCCGTGTCTCTGTCAGTAAAAATCTCCTCCAACATTGTTTGGGGCCAAGCAGCAATTTTTTTTTTGGGGGGGGGTTCTCTGATTGGCTGTGAAGGGAGCCTCTTTTTTTGCCTTCTTTGCAATGTGTTTGGAGGGTGAGGGTATAAATGCAGGTTAGTGGTAGTATTGTTTAAGCCATAATTCATTGGCTGGGATAGGGTGGGTTGCTCATGATAAGTAGGGATGGTCAGCAAGCACCATAAGCCATTGGACGTGATGGAGGACATGTCCTGAACAGACCATTGCTGGCTTTATGGTGGTATGGTACTTGGGAAAGAGCCCCCTTGGTGCTGAGCAACATCTTTCTAGAGCTTGTAGTGGCTTTACGGTGCATCAGATAAAGGCGATGGGGCATGGCACCTCACAGCAAACTCTGTGCAGGCGAGGATAAAGAAGGCCGATGGATGATGCTGGTTGAGTTTGGAGCCAGGGTAGATTTGCCAAACAATAGGCAGCCATAGTTAGTCTGCCTAGCACAGCCTGCCCCGTTAAATATTAGCCTATTTTACAGTGATGACATAGATCAGCTGACCAGTCTTTATATGGGGTGCTGGGACACCTGACATTGCACCAGTAGCACAAAGCCACTTTTCCAGATATTTTTGTCCTGTTGAGAGGGAGGCCTGGTCTCCCTACTGGTCAAGATAACCTCTCCTAAGGGTTCTTGGACATAGCCATTTCCTGACAATTAAGCCCCCCTGAGATATTGTCTATACTACAGTTGTTCAGATGTTATGTCTCCTTTTATCTTTACAAGCATTACACTTTAGGCCCAGCCTGTAGGATAAACTGATGGAAAATAACTAGAATCCACTCTTGAAATATATTCTTTGTTACAACTTAAAAGTCATCTGTCAGCTCTTCTAACTGATATGAACTCCTCCCTACTTCCTCTTCTGTTGTTAGGGTTAAAGACAGTTTCTTGTATAATGTGAAAAACATAAGGCTATTTCCCCTCATTAAAAAAGAGAACATATAATCTACAAAAACAAAGACAAATGGCAGGCAAATGATCTATTTGTGTTCCAGATACAATGAAACTTTCTTAAGGCAAATTCCAACATTGATGGAACTCAGTTTATATTCAGCGTTCATAAAATACTCAGCTTTTCCCCACAATTTGTAAATTCCAGCTGCAGTACAATGGGACGGTTGGTTGAAAACACAAAATAACCTTTCACTCCTCATTCTTTACCAGCTGAATTTTTCATATAGTCTTCAAAGTGCAATATGATAATACAATTGGGAAGATACTGTGGCATAGAGGATAGTGGCCAATCAAATTCCAGTTCTGTCAAAATATAACATAGGAATTGCACATGATATTTTTGACTTTGTAACACCAAAGGAACTTTACTACTCTGATTATGCAGCTGCATTCTATGTTGAATTTATGGATCAGTTTGAGGGGAATAATTTATGCAGGTCTGATTGTTATAAATCAATGAAAGCCATGTATTTTATGAACATAAACCACTGAAGTGCATTTTAAGTGTTTTGGGAGACATTTCTTGGAATTTGATCCATGTAAGGATTCCTTTGAAACATTAAATCTGTGTTCATGTTTGTTCTGAAAACTATGTCAGAGCCATCCAGGTAGGAACTGGCGATACCTCAACAACACTCAGGATATTTTAGGATTCCAAATACATGCTCTGTTGAGGCTAGGATAGGAGCTTGAAATGTAAATCTCCGTAAAGCCATTGAAAAAATTGTCCCACATTGACTTCTCTTGACTGTGGGGGAACCCATCCCCCTGGTTTACCATAGAGCTGGTGTCCTGAAGAGGGCCAAAAGACATCTAGAATGACTCTGGTGTCGAACTGATAGGTCACTATGTAGAGCCCATTGGACGTCCTATGAAGTGGAAGTGACAGCAGTAAAGAGATGTTATTTTTCTGCTACTACTGCATCAGCTAGTTCACAACCATCCAATTGTTTAAGATAGCTCAGCATCTGCTGACTCCTAAATCTGAGTCTTTATTGTCTCTGGGGCAGACAATTAGTCATGATACTTAAGCAAGTTTTTTGCTGATAAAGTATCGAGAATAATTTCTGATCTGGGTGCCAGTTGTAACATAAATCCATCAGAAGAAATGCCTAATACACTGCCTGGTCTATTTATGGACCATTTCGACCCATTTTCCATGATGGATGTTGACAAGATCCTAGGTTCTGTGAAGGCCAGTTGCTCATACTAGCTGCTGAATCATGAAAGGACCACATTAACAAGCCCTTAGTCTCTATTATAAATAATCTACTAACTCAAGAAGCCATCTCTCAGCCATGGTTATCCATCCGCTCCTTAAAAAACCATCCCTACAGAAAGTGGTGTGGTGTGGTGTGGCCAATTATCGTCCAGTCTGTAATTTGCCCTTTCTAGATAAAGTTATCGAAAGAGCACTAGAGGACCAACTGCAGCTCTTCTTGGTAATTCATCTTCTCTGGACCCTTTTCGGTTTGGCTTCGGGCCAGGCTATGGGACAGAGAGGGCCCTGTTGTCTTTAGTTAATAACCTCTGTATGAATGTAGACAAAGCCCATGACTCTTTTTCTGCTTCTGGATTTACCTGAAACCTTTGATACAGAGGACCATGTCACTTTGTTGAGGTCATTGGGAGTAGAAGTAGGTACCAGGATGTGCCCTGGACTGGTTCAAATAATTTCTCATGGACTGGACTCAAATGGTTGCCATTAGAGACTGGTTATCATCAGCGAAGGACATATCCTGTGGGGTGCAATAAGATCTCCCATGCTTTTCCATTTCTATGTAAAGCCCTTAGGACAAATCATTCATTGTTTTGGGGTTGGCAGTCACCAATATACTGATGATACCCAGCTCTGTATCTCCCTGTCCAAATCTCCTTTTGATGTGGAAGAGATCCTGAATCGCTGCTTGGCTGCTGTGGTTAAATGGCTAAGAGAGAACAAATTGAAACTAAACCTTGGAAAGAAAAGGGTAATCTTGGTTAGGAAGGCAAGGATCTTGTGCTGTCCACTTTCTGTGAGGTTCAGCTGATCCTTATGGACTCAGTTAAGAGCCTACGGGTTATACTGGATTCAGTATTACTGCTGGAGAAGCAAGCTAATGCAGCTACAAAAACCCCTTTGTTCTAACTCAGTCTAGTTTGAAAGATGGCCCCATACCTTGACACAGCCAATCTGGCCACCTGGATCCACACCATGGTAACATTGAGACTACTGTAATGCACTCAAAGTCAACTCAGAGACTCCAGTTAGTGCAGGACGCCACAGCTTGGTTATTATCAGGAGCTAGATGAAGCAGGCATATTAATCCCATTCTTCAGTTACTCTATTGGTTGCCTATCAGTTACCAGGATCTTTTTAAGGTATTAGCTATCTCATACATAGCCCTTCATGCCCTTGATCCCTCATATTTGTGTGACCACATCTCCCCCTATGCTCCTCCACAGCAGCTTTTCTCATCTGAGTAGGGCCTTCTGTAGGTGCCGCCCTACAAATGCACAAAATCAAAAATTGCCTGTACATGTGCATTCTCTGTTGTGCCCCCAAACATCTTGTGGAATAACCTGCCGGATAAAGTCAGGAAGGCTCCCACTCTCCCGGCTTTCTGCAAACTATGCAAAACTGAATTATACTGTAACAAAATGGTTCAGAACAATGCTTGGGCGAAGAAAAAGGGACTGTGAATTATACGACTGTGTAAAGCTCATACTGTATGTTGCTGTAAGTAAGATCCTACTATATAATTTTTACATGGTTTGATATAACATGTTAATGCTTATGCTTTGTTTCAGCTCTGTTCAGATTTATGTTTGGTTCCAGATTTCTTCAATCCATATCGCATTGCATTCTTTATTGAATTCCCATCCTGTTGATTGTATTGACTTACACTATGTGATCCACCTTGAATCTCAGTGAGAAAGGCAGATTATAAATAACACACACAAAACAATTTGCAGTTTCCTTTATAAAAAATTGCATTTTATAATTGCTGTCTGCTCTGATACATTCTTACTTGATTCAGTATGTTTAGGGGGACTGAAGGAAACCTCTAAACCTTTAGACTTTTTGTTGAAGTCATAAACAGTATGCCTGGAAGGTACTATTTAAATTCCAAACAAGATGGATAAATTGTCTTTTTTGAAAAGACTAATATGATATTCTTCTAGGCCAAGTACGAAAATTTATCACCAGTGCAAGAGACCTGAGAGAGAAAGTGGTCCATCCATGACAATTTATCTGAGAAGAGGAAATATTGACTTATATGACTTACATGAGACTGTAATGGGATGACCAAGCTAAACCACTGGGACAATAACTGGAGGTTATGGAATAGTTAGTGCTATGTATGAGCACCCTGACCTAGATGGTCCAGGCTAGCTTGATCTCATCAGATCTTGGAAGCTAAACAGGGTCGACCCTGGTTAGTACTTGGATGGGAGATCCCTAAGTCCAGGGTCGTTATGCAGAGGCAGGCAATGGTAAACCACTTCTGCTCCTCTCTTGCCTTGAAAACACCATGAGCTGTCAGCATAAGTCAGCTGTGACTTGATGGCATTTTAACTATACACAAGGTGTGAGCAGGATTTCTCAAACTATGACTCAGATACTCCAGGCAGACCACAAGTCCTTCATAATAACAGCGGAAGAGTCCTTTTTGTGTCCAACAAGCTAATACGAAAATGGAAACTTTCTAGGAATGGGGCAAGAACACTTCATGGGCAAGAACACTTCACTAAGCTGTTGCCACCTATAGTCATCTAACTTCTCCACTACTTCAGAGTACTAGCCAGAAAATGTACTGACAAAGATTCAAGGGGGATTACACCAATAGGGAAAATGCAATAAAGTAAATGCAAGTAAAATGCAATAAAATAGGATTATAAAATTGGAGAACGTATAATTATGATAGAAAAGTATGTCTGATTTGAATTAAATAGTATAAGTTTTTGGCATTTTAAAACACATTCTAAATTATGTTACAATGAAAGTAGTTTGAAATTAAGACTGTCTTTGCACTGAGATATTAAAAACATCTAAATGACTTGTCAATGTGTTTCTTGAAACATAAAAGTTATGGACTTCAGTAGAGGTTTGAAGGTCAGAGAAAAGGCAAGCAGCTTGTTGTTACGTATCAATATTCTGCCTGCTGAGTGAAAGAACAACTCAAAAAACAAGTAGGTACCAAGAATGGTTTTTTGAAAAACTGTTAACTGCACAGTAGGGCCTGTGAAGCTCATGCCCTGGAAGAATTTTTTAACCTTGAATCCTGGACTATGCAAAACATCACAGAAGTACACAACTGTATTTAATCATGGGGCTGAAAGAAGAACACCCTATACTTTCAATACTTCATACTCCTGTTGAATCTGGTGGTATTTGGGTACATATTCAAAGGGAACTGAACTTGATTTCCATTATAAACTGGAAATCAAACTGACTAAGCAATCCTAATAAGCAAGGAATCCTGACAGGGGAGAATTTACTAAGCACTGAGGAGCCAAGTCAGGTCAAGACAGAAGACATTATTTTGAGTACCATTAGAGATGTTGTGAGATACATTTCTTGTCCCCTTGGGGAAAATACAAGATGCTAAATTAAACTAGTGAAATTTGGTTAATATAGCTGGGCCCTTACCAGGCCTATTTTGGCCTTTGAGGGAGGACTCATCGGGGCCAGGCCTAGCTAGGGTTGCCAGCTCCAGGATGGGAAATTCTGGAGATTTTGTGAGGGCAGGGTTTGGAGAGGGAAGAGGCCTCAGTAGAGTATAATGCCTTTGGCCATTTATGCTTGGTTACTTTGCCTTGTGTTCTCCCCTGGAAAACCTCAGGGCATTGGAGTTATTTATGATTTTCCTCACATTCAGAAGTAGGGCTGTGCATATCGATAAACCCAAACCACAAATAAACCTGGAAAAGGCCTTTTCGTCTTCTTTTGGGTTTAATATAACCCAAATATTAAAACTGGGAATAAAGCTGAAGCCGGATAGCCAATCGCCAAATCAGCTGAATAGATTGGTTCTTGTAGGTTATCCGGGCTGTGTAACCGTGGTCTTGGAATTTTCTTTCCTGACGTTTCGCCAGCAACTGTGGCAGGCATCTTCAGAGTAGTAACTCTGAAGGACAGTGTCCTTCAGTGTTACTACTCTGAAGATGCCTGCCACAGTTGCTGGCGAAACGTCAGGAAAGAAAATTCCAAGACCACGGTTACACAGCCCGGATAACCTACAAGAACCAATGAACTCTGACCGTGAAAGCCTTCGACAATATTCAGCTGAATAGATATTTGGCTTTGTTCAGCTTCAGCTTTCTGCACACTTTTCCCTATGGGAATTTTTTCATGAGCTCTGGGGGAGGCATTTGTGGAGGTAGAGTCACCAAATTCGCTGCGTAACTGCAAGGGTCTCTCCTTGCATGAGCACCAAAGTTTGGTAAAGTTTGTGTCAGAGGGTCCAATTTTATGGGGTCCCGAAGGAGTTGACCCCATCTTCCATAGAAAAGCATTGTAAACTTTACCAATGGGCCTAATTTCTTTTTGTAAACCTGGAAATAAAGCTGAAAACCTCTTTACCAGTATGGGTATTCAACTTTTTCCGGGTTTACCGAAAAAATTGGGCCCAATAAACCCAAACCTGAAATTTACCAATTTTTTTTTTTTTTTGCACAACCCTATTCAGAAGTCATTTTGCAGCTGCCGCACACTTGTCCTGTGTTTTCAGGAACCTGTCTTATCATGAATTTAAATTTTGTCTTGATCCCAAAGTGAAGCTAATCAAGGCAATTTCCGTGAATAGACTTAACTTCGGGTTTCTCAACCCACGCCTATTCTCACTTGTCCCTCCTGACCCATGGGGTGACGTCACATCCCGTCGTTTACTAGGCAGACTTTGTTTACAGGGTGGTTTGCCAGTGCCTTCCCCAGTCATCTTCCCTTTACCCCCAGCTAGCTGGGTCCTCATTTTACTGACCATGGAAGGCTGAGTCAACCAGAAACCAACTTCAGTTGGGATCGATCTCAGGTCGTGAGCAGAGCTTGGACTGCAGTACTGCAGCTTACCACTCTGCGCCACGGGGCTCTTCTACCTCATATACTTATTAAAAAAACAGAAAGAATAAATGTTTTTCCACCCAATATACATGTCACTTTTGTTTTACATTTTGGAAACATTCAGTAAGACTGGGTTGTTGGTGTTTTTCTAAAAATGTTCCTTTTTGGCTAATAGGCTATTGTTCATGATGTCTTGCTCACTGCATATTCATGCATAAAGAAGAGAATGCAGAATCAAGAATGTTACTTACTGCTGTTTAATTAAGAAAACATTTCTGCAAACTGAAGCACATTGGGGGGGGGATAAGCCCCAATGACTAAACTGGGACTTGCTTCTAATAGACCTTCTTAAAATTGCTCTCTCTGTCAGTATGCTACTATGTTTCCCATTGCTGTCAGAAAGAGCCAAAATGGATGAATAGAAGAGGTGTAAAAATAGTTTCAAGTGGAATATAATCCTAAATTTAATTTTTAACTCAGTATTATTTTATTAATGTTGATAAAAGAAAAAATAAGGTAATGGTGGAGAAGATAAAAAACAAAATTTAAAATTAATCTTAATTTAACAGTGACTGCTCTGTGCTTGCATACACGAAAATTAATCTTGTTTTGGAACAAGAGGAAGTACACAATAGAAAATAAGGTTAAGATTGATTCTGAAGTTAGACAGCTTTGTTGCCTAGCTGGGAATACAAAAAGGAAAGAACAAAAACCATTCAGCTCATCTCAGATAAATTGTTATTTTAATTTTTTTACAATATCATTAATGTTTGTGGCATAAAAAGAAAAAGATCAAAGCAAGAGTTCTCAAGTTGGCAGCTTACTTATTGTGCAAAACCATCTACCCTCAAAATAAATGTGGATTTTATTATTGGCTGTTTATACTGCAAATAAGAGACTTATTTTCCATTTCCAGGCGTAGACTTTTAGTGCAAAATATATCAACACCTTTCTTTCTTGGTTCCTTCCTGAACTGTCATCCTTACCTTTCTTTTTTATTATAAAGGGCCAGGCATGCCCACTGAAGTCCATGGAAATGATTTTATATAGCTACAAGGGCTGTGCATTGCAATACTTGTTGCTATTATTTGTTGGTTAAAATTGTAGCCTTCTTACTCCCAAATGCTATGTAAGTAGCTTAGTTAAACAACGGATTGAGGATGTAGAGCGACAACACGATCTTAGCAAGACACCAGGTTTCAGAGTCCCTATGAAATCTAAACATATTATGGCCCCAGCCCTTATCTCTCACAACTTGAAGCCCACCGAATTAGGAGAGCCTTCACTCTGGCAAGATGTGAGGCTATGCCCTCGGCATTACTGGATGGTAAATACAAAGAAAAACCATATCTAGAGAGACTCTGCCCATGTTCCATGGGAGAGGTGGAGACAATGAAGCATGTCTTTTTTTGATGCCCATATTATAGTGGTCTGAGGGTTAAGTTTGTCCATCCTATAATAGTTAAATTCGCAGAAAGTCCAGAGCAGGTATGGCTGGATAAATTATTAACTGACAAAAACTCTATGATCTCAAAACAAGTGGCCAATTTTTGTACTGGTGTGATCAACAAATCCTTATAATTTAATAATCTAAATTCATTTAATATTTTATATCTCTAGTTTACAGACTTGTGATTGTCCCATTCTGGAAATCACAAAGCCACGTACGTCCATTTTTTCTTCTTCCGTTGCACTGCAGCATGATCAAAGAAACAAGAAAGAGAATTCTGAGGGTACATAATTATGAATTATGTGGGGACCCACAAGAAGACTGCAGGAGTGGCTCTCCCATTCCCTCCACTTCGCTTCCTCTCCTCTTACTTCTTTCAGTCTTTCAGTCTTTCTCCATTCTGACACCCCTTTCTTACCATGTCTCTCCCCCATGCCTATCACTTCATCTTTTTGCCCCCACCTCATCACTCTTTCTCTCTCTTTCTGCCTCCCCAACCCATCACTCTCTTTCTGCCACCCCATCATTCTCTCTTTCTGTCCCCATCACTTTCCAAGCCCCCACACCTTCCCCTCCCCCAGCAACCACAGTGGTGTTTCAGCACAGGTTCTGTGAGATGAGTTTATGAGGGGAATTAAAAAACCCATCCTATTTCGGTAAATTTTTAATTTTTTCTGCAAACCTAAGAGGTCTCTCAAGTTTACAAAAAAAAAAAAAAAAAAAAAAAGCTCTTTACTCTCTACCTAGCCTCAGCCTGCAGATTTAAGTATCCACAGTATAGATTTGGGTAAATTTGGCTCTTAGATGTATGATTCCATTGGTTCACTTGGTAATCATCATGTAGTGTTTTTTGTGTGGTTTCTTTCTCAATCATTCATGTGCCCACGTACCCGAACAAATGCTTTGACATGACATCAACCTCACCAACATTCATGACTAATTAATGGTATTTTTTCTTCACTTTCATGCAGGAACCATGTAGTTGTTTTCAAATGATACAAGAAAATCATTTTACTGGAGTGATAGAGGATTACTCTATATCAAAGATATAGGATTCTATCTTTCATCTTTTTCTCCATTGAAAGGTAATAAGGAGATTTGCCAAATCATCCCTTTTTCCATTTTTGATTAATTTTCTCTTCAATGACATTTTCACACTCCTAAATTCAATTATATATCTTTTTTTCTTGCTCAGCACACAAAGCTTCTGTGAACTATTTAATTATAATCACTTTGTAATTATAGCATTACTGAAGTATTAATTGATATCCTAACAATTAATTCAGTCATATTATTCCTGAATAAATCTAATTATATTAGGAAATGCACAGTAACTGATTTTGTTAAAAGTTCCTATTTCTAACTTATTTATCTTTGAAAGTGATTATGAGAGGATTTTCACCCTTCAATAATAGATTTGACAAGCTTTGTAATTTCTGCCACTGATGAAAAATCCATTTTTGTTACCTCAAATATTTTTACAAAATGTTTTATTGTACACATTATATTGTTATACACTCAATTTAAGCAAATATTGAATTGGGTTACAGACCATAGTAGGTGGATTCAGGCCATCTCAACATTGGCTGCTTCCAACTTTAGAGGCCCCTGGTCAAAATAAAAAAATGACAATGTTGGTCTAAATTTGAGACCCCCTTTGAAATTAAGGCCTAAATCCAATGGCCCTCCTGCCCCTACCAGTAGCTTAGATGGTGTGAAAATTGAAGGAGTAAGCTATATCATAGAACCCTTTTGTGCAAAACTGGATTACAATGCAATCCTGCCCTTGACTGAGAATAGCTAGATTGTGATATGATACCATCTAAGTTCCCTTGTGCCCTGACTGGGATGGTCCAGGCTAGCCCAATCTCATCAGATCTTGAAATCAAAGCAAGGTTAGCCCTGGTGGTGGTGATGATGATGATATGATGATGATGATGATGAAGAAGAAGAAGAAGGAGGAGGAGGAGGAGGAGGAGTTGGTTTTATTTGCTGACTTTCTCTACCACTTAAGGAAGAATCAAACCAGCTTGCAATCACCTTCCCTTACCCTCCCCACAACAGACACCCTGAGGTAGGTGAGGCTGAGAGAGTGTGACTAGCTTAAGGTCACCCAGCTGGCTTCATGTGTAAGAATGGGGAAACAGATCCAGTTCACCAGATTAGAGTCCGCTGCTCATGTGGAGGAGCAGAAAATCAAACCCAGTTCTCCAGATCAGAGTCCACCAGTTAGTATTTGGATGGGAGACTACCACCAAGGAAGTCCAGGGTTGCTATGTAGAGGCAAGCAATGGCAAAACACCTCTGAAAATCTCTTGCTTTGGAAACCCTATGGGGTCAATCATAAGTCAGCTGCAACCTTACAGCACTTTCCACCACCAAGTTCCCTTGTATTGTTAGGCCCCAAGATATGCTAATATTGGAAGTCAATGCTTGTAGTAGTACCATTGAACCACCTATGGAACCTAATGGGACTAACCATCTCAAACTCAACAGACCAAAAAGGAGTATGATATGAGACAAGTAGGTGTGTGAATATCAATATGCCGAACCTAAAAAGAAGAAGAAAAAAACCCAAAAAATACCTTTTTGGTATTTTTCAATTTTTTTAACCGAAAAATTAGAGGCAATAAAAGGGACCTGAAAAGTGGGTCCTGAATAGCGCTAAATTTATTCGGCATTATTCACTGCCACTTTTTAACCTTCCCTCCCTCACTTACATGAAGTTTGCTTTGCTGTGGCAACAGAAATCTTCACACAACACATAGTTAAATTGTGTAACTCCCTGCCCCAGGATATGGTGATGGCTGCCAACTTGGAAGGCTTTATGAGGGGAGTGTTCATGGAGGATAGGGCTATCCAAGGCTATTCGTCAAAATGAATACTAGTCATGATACATACCTATTCTCTACAGGATCAGAGGCGCATGCCCATTATATTAGGTGATGTGAAACACAGGCAGGATGCTGCTGCAGTCATCTTGTTTGTGGGCTTCCTAGAGGTACCTGGTTGGCCACTATGTGAATAGACTGCTGAACTTGATGGGCCTTTGTCTGATGCAGCATGGCTTTTCTTATGTTTAATAAACCCAAACCCTAAAAATACTGAAAATAAATTGGTACACACCCCTTGAGACAAGCGGGGTGCGGTTACAGTGGATTGAATCTAGGACAAAAATTCCACTTGGGCTAGAGCTCTTGCAAAATCAGAAATGCAAGAAAACTGTGGTAGCTACCTGCACTAAATCAAACTTACTGTATCCCTACTCACGTTTCCACTTACACAAGATGTTGAGCAACCAATTTATGGATGCCATAATATATAGGGATGAATGTGCTAGGTGTTGCACAAGATACTGCACAAGCAAAACTGTTCTAAGTCATTTTGTTTCCACTTGTGCATCAATGGATCCAAGCCTGTACCTGGCAACTTTTGACTATTAAGCAACTATTGAAGCATCAACTCTCAGTTGAGGAATGTCCACAAAGCAGATTGAAACATAGGACAGGAAAAGCTATCATTGATGGCTCCCTGGGACCTATGGAGAGGGGCAACTCTAGGTATCATGTCTTCTTTATTGTGTCTCCTTTTTGCTATTTTCATGGAACAACTTCCCTTTTCACTTGGTGCCTTCTCTTCCAGACTGTGCTGCACTGGCCCTTAGCTCACTAGAAGCAACTTGTAGAGGCAGTTCTCCACAATCTGTTCCATCAAGCTGAGGGAAAGCTAGTATGCCTTGGCATATAAATTGAGGGAGCAGACAAAGGGGCTACTGATGATGCATATCCTAGCTACTTAACTCTAGTGAGCATTCTGTAGCTCTCCTGCAGCCTGTATGCTTTGGCCCCCACAGATTACTTTGAACACCATGGTGATAGTTAAGCTGCATTGGTACCTATATGCTTTCTTCTGGGGCAACTTCAGGACATATTTAAATAAAGCAAATGGCTTTGGCGAAATAATTTATCCCTTTCCTGTAGTGCTGAGGACAAGAACTTCGTAAACACTTTTTTTTTAAGAAATAGGGGAGATCCTGATCAAAGATCATATCTAGATGCACGGTGTGTATGCAAAGTTTAATTGGCCAAGCAGAAACCAAGTATCTCTGAGGAATAGAGCAATTCTGTTCCAACCCTCCCAGTGTTCCTCATATAGAAATAGGGCTGTTGATTTGGTTCGGCCCGAACTGAAAATCAGCCGAATTTCCCCTGATTCGGTGGTTTTTAGTTCGGGACGAACCGAACTCAAAAATGGCGGGCAACCGGGGAGCCGAATTCAGCGAGTTCAGGAGTTCACGAATAAATCCGGCCAATTCGGGGCGGCAGTAAGCAGCATAACCGTCAGTAAGCAGCATTCTCCTTCCCCGGCCAATTGGTGGCCAAGCTGGGTCTTCTTCTGGCCAATCAGTCAGGATTGAGTACTGGAGGAATCAGCTGATGTGCGGCCCGGCTGGGGAGAGAGAGAGAGAGGGAAATCCTCGTGTGTGTGTGTGGGGGGGTGCTTGTGCACATTCGCTCCTTTCTGTGGCTGCAGGGGGTGTATTTTTTGGGGTACAGACCCCAAACTTTCAGCAGAGATTCAGACAAGCCTTCTTAAGAGACCACCCAAGTTTTGTAAACATTGGGTCAGGGGGTCTCGAGATATGGGCTTCCCCCCTTTTTTCTTTCCATGGCTGCAGGGGCGCATTTTTGGGGGTACAGACCCCAAATTTTCAGTGAAGCTTCAGATGAGCCTTCTTAAGATACCCCCCAAGTTTTGTAAACATTGGGTCAGGGGGTCTCGAGATATGGGCTCCACCCCTTTTCCCTCCCCCTTTTCCATTTACATGGCTGCAGGGGGCGCTTTTTTGGGGATACAGCCCCCAAACTTTCAGCATAGCTTCAGACAATAGCTTCAGCATAGCTTCAGACAATCCTTCTTAAGATACCACCCAAGTTTTGTAAAGATGGGTTCAGTGGGGGCAGAAATATTGGCTCCCCCCCTTTTCTCTTTCCGTGGCTGCAGGGGGCGCATTTTTGGGGTGCAGATCCCAAACTTTGAGTGGAGCTTCAGACAAGCCTTCTTAAGAGACCACCCAAGTTTTGTAAACATTGGGTCGGGGGGTCCCGAGATATGGGCTTTCCCCTTTCCCCTTTTCCCTATTGGGATGAATGGATCAGCTGATCCTGTATGCATCTCCAGAGCAAAACGTCCCATGCCTAATTGGAATCGTCTTGGATTACAAGTCCTCCCCAGCCCCTCCTGATGGAACAGAAGACAGCCACAGTAAGACCCCTTTGGGGGCTTTACTCTATAATTTTTCTCCTGTGTGTGTGTGTGGGGGGGGGAAGCAGAGTCTGTGTGTGTGTGGGGAGGGAGCAGTTTCTGTGGGTGGGTGGGGGGAAGCCAAAGGGGGCTTTTGCCAGTTCTGCCTGGGGGTGTGTTCCCCCTTGAGTCTCTCTCTCCCTGGTTTGAGGGGGGGTTTCAGTTGTGTGTCTTCAGGTTTTCCCTCATTCATAAGAGCGGTTAGGTCTATTTGGATGCTTGCTCAAAACTGGTTTTCAAATGGTGACTTAAAGAATGCATTTGGAGTCCCATGCAAAAGGGGAAATTCCACCCCTCCTGCTCATTATGCATAGCTAGCTGCCTCTGTCCCTTTCCATGGTTTGCAAACTCCCAGGTGTCAGGTGTTGCTTACAAGGTTGTGTTGCATTGCAGTCGGGTTGCAATGCTTTGCAAACCTCTCAGCTGTTTGTCGGGACTGGGAGCTTTGTGCGTGGGCGGCAAGCTCTGCTCAGACATGCACATTAAGGGTGGGGAGGGACCCCTTTCGGGGCCCATATCTCAGCCCCCCCGACCCAATCTTTACAAAACTTGGGGGGTCTTTCAAGAAACATCCTTTTTTCCCGAACTTTGAATTCCCGACGAATTGCACGGACCCGAAGCGGGGGAGTTCGGACTTCGGCATATCCCGAATCTAAACGGGCCGAATTCAGCCGAATCTGAACTATACCGAATTTTTTTTAATTCAACAGCCCTATATAGAAATACTAACTGGAGATCGTTTGGAACTCACATACCTCTCCTGCTTTGACAAGGAGCTGAGAACTGAAAGAAGGGATGCTATTGCAGGCCCTGCAACTCCTATAACACTTGAATCAACAGTACCACAAAAAAGCACAATTTAAACAAATTCTGTAGAATTTTGTTCATTAGCAAATATCACATAAAGTGTCCTCCTCAACAAAAAGTATCTTTAAATCAATCTCCTCATCTCAGGCCAGCCTCTGCTCTCCAGGCCACATTATCAGCAGCTTTATCAAGCGGGAAGCAAATAGCTCAGTGCCATAAACCACGTCAACATGCACATTATATAGCTACATGCTCTCAGGTCATTGAGCTAAATGAGATGTATTATTGATTGTGTTTTACATTCTAAATAGGCTTTACTCTTTAATGGTTTAAAATGTGAAGCTTAGAAAAATCCATCTCAGCCTACTAAGTAAAGTACAAAGGTTAAACCCTGTTTCAGTGATGAATCAAACATGAAAGCCAAGTGCAACCAGAAGGATCTGCTGCCTGCCTGATCAGAGATTGTCCCAGATTGCCCGGGACTCCCCAGGCTGCCAGCCCTGCTTCCCTGGGCTTATCTGTCAGACTGCCACTGGGGAGAGCAACAAGTCCGGCTGCCAGATGGTCTACCGGGTAGTGGCTGGAGAGCATGGCCGCCGGCGCGAGCAGGGAGGCAGCAAGATCGGCACCTCCTACCCGGCCGGAAGCAAGGTAGCCAGGAAATGACTGGCTGAGGTGCCCGGAGCTCTTGAGGCCTGGATATTCCTGCCCCAACCCCCACTGCTCTCGTACAGTTGACAGTAGGGTTGCCAGGTCCCTCTTCGCCACCAGCGGGGGATTTTTGGGGCGGAGCCTGAGGAGGGTGGGGTTTGGGGAGGGGAGGGACCTCAATGCCATAGAGTCCAATTATCAAAGCGGCCATTTTTCTCCAGGTGATCTAATCTCTATCGGCAGGAGATCAGTTGAATTACTACCAGGCAGTTGGCAACCCTAGTTGACAGGCGGCCAGGCAAGGTCAAGGAGATGTGAGGTCGGGTGGCTGAAAGGCAGGCTCTCAGGAGCAGGAAGGCCTGATAAGGCCTCAGAAAGGGGCAGAGCCAGGAGGACCCAGGGACGGGGTTAGGCAGCATTCTTCCATAAAGCTGGAGAGCAGAGGCTGAGGAGGAGGCCTCCCTGCTGCCTGGGCATAAGAAGGGCAAGTATGCTTGCCAGCTCAGGGGAGGAGAGCTCGGACTCCCCCTCTGAATGGGCTGAGGCTGAGGAGGCTCAGCCAGCGTGGCCCAGAGTATGCACGGAGTTGGTTTAGCTTAATCTCAGAACTTCCCCTGAATGCAAATTGTAAACATTTATCTTGCAAAGTGGTAATTGTTTATAGAGATGCCTGTGGGATGAAATATCATTTCACTTCGGCTTTCTTAATGTGTGTGTGTGTGTGTGTGTGCCATCAAGTCACTTCCAATTTATGGACACCCTATGAATTAATGACCTTCAAAATGTTCAATAGTTAAAAGCTCTGCTCAGGCCTTGCAAACTGAAGGTCATGGCTTCTACTTCTATTTTCCCTACAGTCAGCATCTCGTTCCTTGTGAGATATTTATCCTCAATAGAACAACATGATTGCCACTGTGTAAGAAACCTTTTGGATGCACACCTTAATGTGGTCAGGGGGTTTGTGTGTATCAGGGAAGCTGAGAGCAATACCATAAGGGGTCTAGACTCTATCAAGAGACTAAACTCCTAGCAGAGTCACTCAAGACGGAATGGTCACAGCTGAAACACCAGATGAAGATGCATCTACCCCCTTAAGGGATCAATGGCCACATCCACAGAAGAGAACAGGCAGCTCCAATGGTGATGGGGGCAGAGGAATATTTGAAGGTTAGCTACTGGGCAGCAGCCGTAGTGGAAGGTGACACTGGTGAGGATCTTTCGTAGACAACGGCAGTGCCACTACAGCTAATCCTGGTGAGTACTGCGCAGAAGAAGGCACTGGTAAACCACTTCTGACCAACCTTTACCTTGAAAACCCTATGATGAGACAATCCAAAATAGACACTTTGGAGGACTTTGATTCATGGGGTCGCCATGAGTCAGAAGCGACTTGACAGCACTTAACACACACACACACAAGAAACAATGCAAGTGTTACTAGGCCTGCATAAACTATTGCCAAGAATTAAGCAAGCCATAGCCTTTCTGCCCTCCTTCTCCTCTTCCAGCCAAATTTGTATGTTTACAGATTTGAAATCAATGTGCCTTCCCTTCATTCTGTGAAACAGTCAAACGGTTTTACAGGATGAAAAGAAGCCACACCAGTGGGTGCTGTACAAGGTTATTAACCAGCTGGTTTCCAATTTTCTCAGTGTATTTTAAATAGAAATGTGTTTCAAACATGCAAGTCAGATGTGAAGAGAACAACTTTCCTATGCTTAGGAAATCCAAATGGAATTTAACAACTGCATAATTATTGAGCAAATCCATTTACTATGGAGCAAACTGAATGAGAGTGAATTCAACCAGATTATAGATTTTTTACTTTATGGACTGAATGATATCCCCTATAGAGGAATGCATGTTTGAAATCAACTGAGAAATTTGTAGTGCATTCCTAAGCTATATATTTCTAAGCTTATGGACTGCAAGACGGATGTAACTTTGTTTAGGAGCGCACTATTGGAAAATAGTTTGTTTATAACGTGCCTGGTTATGCTTGCTTTTCAGTCAGCTGTTTAGTGAGTTTAGTCTAGTTTATTTCTATAATCACTGCATGCTTGCCATCTGTTCTTTATTTCAAGGAATCATTTTATATTCTAATAACCAAGTTGGCCAGTTCTGAGGATATTTAAATCCGGTGACTGGAGCTTTGAATGGGAAAGATAGATCTTTCTACAAACCTGAAAAAGGGCCCCAGGCTTGCAGAAAAATTTGAGTTCTAATACACACACACACACACACACAAACACACACACACTGGAGTTTTTTAAAAAACCTCAAAAATGATAACAGGAGTGCCTCTAGCTTTAAGCAATGGATTCCCTCAGTGGCTGTTGCTAGGCAACCACATCATTCCAAGGCTTGGGTCTGTCAGCAAAATCAAGGGAGAGCAGAGCCCTTTCCAGGCATATTTTGCCCAAGCCCCTGACTCTCTGCCGTGGTCCCTGGAGTCTTCAACTGGCCTTAGAATGGGGGTCAGTCTTGCCAACAACAGATCCGGGCTCCCCTGGCTACCAGGTGCAGCTCCTCCTGGCTGACCCTTCAGCCCACTTCCTTCCTGACCATCTGGCGTTTTTTCCTTTTATCTCTCCACCCACCTTCCCAATTCCCCTCTCCACCCGTGATTCCTCTCATGGTACTGTCCCAATGCTTCCCTATCACTTTTCTCTTCTCCATTCCCATGCTCTTGCCTCCTTCCCTGGGTCCTGATCCCACCATTTTTTTGCTGGCTTCCTCTGGTATCCTTGTTGGCACCAAGCTTTCTCCTGCCATTTCCTCAAGGTGCACTGCCTGCACCGCACTTCTTGTCAGTCCCCCCGCCAGCTTGTGGGATGGTTTCTTTCCTGAGGCTGCCCTGGGCTGTGGGGAGGCTGTTTTCCTCTTGGCTAGTGGCAGTACTGTCTCAGCACGCCCTAGCAGGCCCGCCAGCACCGGCAGTCGTTCCTCTCGCCTTGGCCCCTCAGCTTGCCTCCCCTCACTGGCCTCCTGGTGGATGCCTCATGCTGCCTTGCTGCTTGGTAAGTGGGGAAAGGGCATTTCGGAGAAGTCTGGGGTGGCAGGAAGTGCCGACTTCAGACAACCTTTGAAAAAGGGCACCTTGGGGCCAAGCCTTAAGGGTTGCTAGCTCCAGGTGGCAAATTCCTGGCAATTTTGTGGTGGAGTCTGAGGAAGGCAGGGTTTGGGGAAAGGGGAGAGGCCTCTGCTGAATATAATGCCATAGAAACCACCCTCCAAAGCAGCCATTTTCTCTAGAGGGACAGATCTTTGCCATCTAGAGTTCAGTTGTAATTCTGGGAGGTTCTGGCAGTTTAGACTGAGCAAGAGTGATTGACCTCCAATCAGCTAGTACCATTCATGGCACAGGGGCAAACTAAATGTCATGACAGCCCTTGGGACACCCTGCCATTTTGAAACAGTGAATTCCCAGCATGGGGGTAGGAGTGGCTCTTGCCTTCCCTGTGACATTTTTCTCACCCAAGATGGTGCAGGAGGGCATTACTTGCCTGTATGCTCCCAGTGCCATTTTGGGTCAGAAAAAGAGCACAGGGGGAAGGCAGAAGCCCCTTGTCCTCCTGCGCCATGGTGGCCTCAACCAAAACTGGATCCCACAATGTAGTTCCCTGGGAGTTCCCAATGGAGTTCCCCAACAGGAAATTATTGCTTCAAAATGGTAGGGCATGCCCTTAATGTTTAGTTTAGCCCACAATGGAGAGTTGAACCTGGGTCTCCCAGATCCTAGTCAAACACTATACCAATCTGGCTTTCTACATCAAGCTATAACAAGCACACCTTGCACTAATGCTGTCAATCATAGCAATGTCTTAACCAAACCATAAGAATCAGGCCTATTTAACTAACCCTCCAATGATGCAGCAATGTGAATCAGACAGAAAAAGGTTCCACTCACAGCCAGGCAGAATGAAACCGGAAAAATACTTCTGAGACCCAAAGCAACCACCTATTTCCACACTGCAGTACAAGGGACGACAGGAAGCTGCAAGCAAAGAAGATGAGGCAAAAAAGTGGCCAGGCTAAAAATATCCACCAAAGTCCACTCCCCATTGGGCAGGCTGCATGAGACAACTGTTTCTTCCCGCCAGCCACCTGTGTGTGTTGTATAGCAATGAATAGCAAATCCTTCCCAAGGCTGATTTTGGGAAGAAAATGTAATTCTGGTGAATTCTGAAATCCAGGTAGAACCTTCGTATTGTATAGAAAGAGGGCATTCCTGTTGATCAAAAATAGTAAAGCAAACACAGTGTGTGGAGGCAGCCTTGTGAGATGGTTATTAGATGTGTAGGGCCTCAGCCTACAGAAATGAAGAAATAGTATCAAGACACTGAAGAATATTACTATATGTCAGTAGACAAAGTTCAAAGGAGGTCACATATGCTTTTAAATTAATCCAGGATGCTGAACATGTGGCCCACTTTAGAAAATTTCAGAGCTAAGTACACACACACACACACACAGGAGCAGAAGAGGTGAAGGCAATGAAGGAAGATCATTTCAGCCTGCAAGAAACATTAAATAAGCAAACAATACCCTATGAATTGCTAAATTGGTTGCCACACTTCCTGAAACAGATACAGTTCCTACTTACATTTCTTGCAGCAGTTTATTGTGAGCTTAAATAGTTTATCTCCTGTTTACGACTTTAAAAGAGAGGTTTCTAAATATCAGCATGTGAGACAGAATGTTTTTTTCATGAATGATTTGTATCAGTAGTTAATCCAATATTTGACAAGAAAAAGAGCAGTTGGTTTCAGTCTCTGCTGCTCATTGCTGAGCTTGTGGGAAAAGCCACTTTTATTTACTGAATGCCAAATGCACTTTCTTCTATTGCTGTATTGCAAAAGGACTGGAAAATTTTGCTGGAGGGAGGCAAATTTACATCTTGGTCCAGCTGGAGTCTTTACAGGAAAGGAGGATTCTTGGGAAAAGAACTGAAACTATAGATAGATTTATCACCACCTCTCCATTGATCAGCATTCATATTGACAGAGCCCTCAACATGGACAGCAGCATTGTTCTTACTGTTCTGTTTCAAATGGGATTTTATATAGCAATTCACTCTCTACTTCTCAGGGCAGTAAGAACTTCCTGGAGCTTGCACTTTTCCTGAGTTAGTTCCCCTTAGAGGAGAGTGCACTGGAGGTTTATGGCAAGGGTATACAAACAGTGGCGCACCAGCCCATTTGTGTCCCAAGTCTGGTAGCTATCTATGGCAGGAGACAGGAGGTATGGTCAGTGGCCACAGTCCAAGGTCAAAAACAGATAATTCTGAGACCAAAGCATCAAGCAGGAGAGGGCAAATCCAAAAGGCAGGTGCAGTTCAGAAGACTAAGGTTCACAGAGTTCAAAGTACAGCATATATATGAAGGCAGACATACAAGGAATGGTGACTTGTTGCTCCCACACTAGCCTCTTTTCACTGGCTGCTTAAATAGAAAATTATCTTGCGGTAGTTAATTAGGTTGTTAATTACATTGTTCCAGCATTCCAAGCCAGGTGTAATTAATCAGCCCTGCATTCAGCAGTGTTGTTAAGGAGTGATCTATGCTGAGCCAACAATTTTGCACTTCTCTGTCTCTCCTGGAGTTTCCTTCGTAAATGTCTCCTCTTTTGTTCCAAAGGCTCTGGCGACCCTAAAGGTGATGCTGATGGTTGTTAGGTTTCAGGCACAGCTTGAGTTCCCGAGGTGTAGGGCTGAGGGCATGGTGCAACAGTTTCTGCCTGCAAATGCTCCTCTGATATCAGTTAGGGGCTGAGACTAACTTCCTCCATCTCCTCCTTGTCTGAGGAGGTGTTAGCAGGATGACCCACGACTATTTGCTTGGCACCTTAGGCAAGGTTGCCAACCTCCAGGTACTAACTGGAGATCTCCTGCTTTTACAACTGATTTCCAGCTGATAGAGATCAGTTCACCAGGAGAAAATGGCCGCTTTGCCAATTGGACTCTATGGCATTGCAGTCCCTCCCCTCCCCAAACCCCACTCTCCTAAGGCTCCGCCCCCAAACCTCACACTGGTGGCGAAGAGGGACCTAGCAACCCTAACCTTAGGCCAGATTTATGCATCAACAGCTAAGGCACTGGCAGCAGTGCTAGGGAAGGCAATAGTTATGGCTTAATCCCATCATTGCCTCCTAGACCTGCTCTGCCACCAGCCAACCCCAAAGCACATCCATGAGATCCTGACAGTGCCACTGGGATTAGTCTTGCTCCAATCATGTCTCCAAGTATAACCATCTTCAGTTACAGCCAATGTTCCATTATAGTGTAACATATTTTACATAGGTTCAAAAATAGTGATTATTCATAAAGACTCTTGGTAAGTGACCTCATCCAGTGGCCTTTTTCCAGTTAAATCCCAGTGTTGCTAATTAGTCTGTGACATTACTCAATGGATTTATAGTGAGTCAGCAGAATAAAGGAATACCTGAGAGAAGCTACCAATGTAAAGAGAAGCAGGCACATTGCTGACTAGTAATCAGTCAGCAACGTAGCCCTGCCTCTGAGGCGTTGGTCTCTTTCCCAACAATTTGTCAGGGTTCCATTCTCTTCTCTGGGGTTATAGTTCTGTGATTTGTTCATTTATTTTCCTGCCAAACCAATAATAAGCTCAATAGTGGCAAGGTGGAGATGACAGAGGTTCTATCTGCCTTTAAATCTTTGCCTCCATAATTAGTCTGACTTGTGTAGATACTGTCCTTAAGTTTAAATTCAGAATCAGCAGAAAAACAGCCGTTTTCCATTTGCAGTCAGCCACAATGAATGATTGGAATAGGTATAAAAATCACTTTCTGCTTTATGATGTGTGGATTAATGAAAGTATTAAACCATTCTAAATGATAGATAAGGAAATTATTTCCACTGTAGCTTGAAAGAAATAAAACTGCTCTGTCTTAAATTAGAGAGGTTGAAAACTGTGCCAGCTCATCAAAAGTGCATATGGGTACCAAAGAGGGCAAGTTTATCACCATTTATGGATCACCTTAATTTTTTAACATTCATCATTTTTCTGCTTCATTTCTGTTAGTGTTTCCCATAAGCTTCAAGAAACACACTAATTCTTGCTCAGAAGAAGAGTAAATATGAGTCAAGCTAATATGCTTTTATGAGGAGAAAAGGGATTTACCCATTTTGTTAGCATTTTGCACTATTAATTTTATTTCATTGACATTGTTGTCTTCATTGCGAGCATCTCTTTGAAAAGCATAACTTACGGCTTGGGAAATTCAAGCAGGAGCTGAAACAGAATTCCAGTTAGGGAGTTATGTTGTGTTGTATCAAACATGTTTGTATATAAAAGTGATGTATGGCTTTTAGTACCTCATTCTGCCTGAATATACACATGCTTACTATTTTATGCGAGGATTTTGATATACATATCCTCTGAAGAACAAAAAAAAGTCTTTGGTTCTTGTAGGTTATCTGGGCTGCGTAACCGTGGTCTTGGCATTTTCTTTCCTGACGTTTCGCCAGCAGCTGTGGCAGGCATCTTCTGTTGCTAGTAGGCATCTTAAAGCAGCAGGAAATCCCTGCTACTCTTTCCAATGAATGGTATTCCGGTGCCACACTGAGAGCCAATCTGCATTATTAGATCCCAAATGAGGTGAATAAGGCCAGAGGTAGAAGAACAACGGGCAACACAGACTAGAGCCAACACAAAAATTGGGAGTATGTCAGAATTTAAATTTGAATTTTTGAATGTTGAATACTTTCAAATCTTGCTTTTGAACCAACATTGTAAATTCAGTCCCATGAAAAACTAAGAATGTTGCAAAAATGTGAATGCAAATAAGGAGAATATACATTTGAATGCCTGAAATCAAGTGTGAGTTTGGAGAAATTGCTTAAGAGTTCTTTGCTCCAGGCTTGTTTCATCTCTAACAAAGAAACAACTCTCCTGTTGCTCCCAGATTCTACTTTGTTTTGGATTACTCCCAACAAGTGTTTTAGGCAATGTTTATGCTACCTTCCTTCTGTCATAGAGAAAGCAAAAAGCAAAGAGAGAGAGGCTGAAAAACAGCCTATTACATTAGACTTGTGATTTCTACAACAGGGCCCTGAGGGATCTCAAAGAATTCCACAGGGCCTGTAAAATGAGATATTCCACCAGGCCTATAGTTGAGGGCAGCAATGGTGTATTATCAGAGCTGACCTCCCTACCCCCCCTTTCATTCATGGTGCTATCAACATATAGTTGGGGGTCCTGACTGTTTCATCAGGCCACCACAGCCCATGCTCCTGTGAGTTATGCCATTTGTTTTAATAATTTAACTGACTGGAATTTGGAACTGGTTTTAATGTTTTAAAGTTATATCTGGTTTTATTGTATTGTATTTATTGATGGTGTTAGCCGTCCTGAGACCGGCCTCTGCTGGGGATTGAGGCGGGTTATAAATCATTATATAAATAAACAAACAAAGGTTATACACTGTACTTCAGCCAAATTTGGGGACTTGGTGCATGAGTTATTTGGAAGAAGATAGTTTGCATATGTGTAGAATTTGAAATAATCAAATTGTTCATTTCGCATCCTACCACTTCATCTTGTGCCCATGTCAGAAAATTGTGTCATAAAGCAAACATTTATGTAATGTCATGAAGTAAATGTTCATGTGGTGAGAAAGGTGTGAAAAATAGGGTGTCACCTTATTTCTGAATTTGTCACTTTGTATACACATAATGACTGAATGCACTTGTAAAGTTAAGCACCAGTGTGCATGTTCACGAGTACTTAACAAGGCTCCCCAGCCTCATTCTTTGGGATATCCAAAACACATAACACTTTGAACTATGGAATGTATTGCCTTGTCTAGAAAATTGAGGAGCAACTCACCAGAGCCAATTGAATAGCTTGCTACCACACCTTGAATATCACACAAAAATGTGTTAGACAAGGTTTTAGTGAAGACTGATCAACAAATGATATTAATTTTACTTACTAGCATATGTCTTCCTACCCCTCCAGTGCAAGTCATCATCTAAAGGGCAACCCTGAGAGGCTGCCTACATATGGGCAACCTCATCCTAGCTCAAAACGAAGCTCAGCTAGCGCTGCTATGCCTTGTCTTTCACTCCTTGCACACTAATCCTGTTCTGAGAAGTTCCAAGCCCCCCACCCCACCCCTGCCATACAATTAAGATTCTACTGATGTTTCCCAGAACCGATTGAGCCTCCCTCCCCGAACCTCTCTAGATATAATAGCCAACAAGCAACTGAACTGGGTGAGCTCCCTTCATCACTTGATGCCTCAGGTTGCTCACAAGTTATTCCTTAATTAGATAACAGTGCTCCTGCCACTTAATCAATCCTAAAACCAGGCTGATTAAATAAAAGAACAAACAAACAAACAAAAACACTCATCCAAAGTAAGGCAGTTTGAAGCGGGGTGGGAGACCCACTGTGACAAATATGGTGAAACACACAAACATATCTGTTCACTTTTGAAATAACCAATTTCATATTGCATTTCTCCTGCATGAAATAATCTGACTGCATGGGGCAGAGTCAACTTATACATCACTGACATTGTCCCTTGTCCAGTGGCTAGTACACTAATGGATAGCCAATAGATGTGTTTCTTTTTTATTAATTGTAATAATTATAAAAATTGTGTGTTCATAATAAATATTATAAAAATGAAACAAATTCTCCATCTAAACAGCCTATAACAGAAAAAAAATGATTTCATTTCATTTTTTCATTATTATTTTTCATTATTGCAGTCTTGCCTTTCTCTGAATCTACTGATTTCACTTACAAAGCAGCTAATGAAGACATAGATAAAGCCATGTCCTTCAGAGGAAAGAAGAAAAGATGCTCTGGACTTTTATAACTACAAGCTGTAGCTATTAATATTGCATACACATCAGAGGGATTCCAGTCCTAAAGGATATAAGGAGGGATTTTGCCTTCTCTCCGCCCAATGTCAGACCTCCTGTGCCAAATTTCCCCTTGCAGTCTGCACTCCGTTGCTTGCCTGCTGATTTCTTTCTGAACCTTATCTCCTGGCCAAGCAAATCTACATCATGGTCTCTCTGCTGATGCCTCCCTGCCCAGATGCCCTGCCCTTCTTGTGCCACCAAATGCCCTTATTTTGTCAAACTAAAAGTCCATTCCTGAGCCTCTGACAGCTGGGGACGGAATGGAGGAGGTGCCACTACGCCACCCCCAAACCAGTTTCCCAGCTGCTGAAAACCTTAAAAAAGCCCTTTGCAAGCTTTTTAAAGTTTAAATGGGTTTTTTTTGTCCCATAGAGAACATTGAGGCTGAGCCTACTAAAAAGCAGGTGTAGCAACGCTGTTCTTGGCACCGGCATTACAAGGTGAAAAGGGACAGGAGGCTGCCTACAGGTAGCCCCGCCCTCTGGAACACACCAGGAACACCCCCAGGGATGCTGGAACGCCCCCCGGAATGCCAGCATGGGCCTTTACACTGGTGGGATGCTGGTGGAAAGCCCCAGTGGCATCCCAGGGCGGCACTGCCACAGCAGCACCCAGAGACCAGCATCTGGCCTTCCCCACTGGTCTTGGGGCCACTTACGGCAGTATACGTAGCCTGGACGCCGGAGTGGAGGGCCCCAACTTGTAAAAGTATCAAAATTGTTCTCAAAACATATTATAGTGAGAAACATGGCAAATTGTAGTATGAGAGGGTATTTAAGAATCCTATGGGTACACTGCTCATTACAGAAGAAGGAGGAGGAGGAGGAGAGTTGCCCTGATTTTCTCAAACCAGCTTACAATCGCCTTCCCTTCCTCTCCCCACAACAGACAGCTTCTGAGGTAGGTGGGGCTGAGAGAGTTCTGAGAGAATGGGACTAGCCCAAGGTCACCCAACAGGCTTCGTGTGGAGGAGTGGGGAAACCAACCTGGTTCACCAGATTAGAGTCCGCTGCTCATATGGAGGAGTGGGAAATCAAACCCAGTTCTCCAGATTAGAGTCCACCGCTCTTAACCACTACACCACGCTGGCTCTAGGGCTGCTTTCCTAGGCATAAGCCCCAGTGACTAAAATGGGACTTTCATAGACCTGCTTAGGATTGCATTCTCTATTACCCAGTCAGGATGGGCTCACAAGGCACTGTATTAATTTCATAACCAAATGTATGACCCATTTTATAACTCTACATGTTCATGTTCTAGAAATTTTCTGTCTTTTGTTTGTTTGTTCATAACTGTTTCTGAACAGGGACTGGGAATCTTCCCCATATACCTACCAATTTCTGATTACAGCTATCTGACACAGAAATATCAAACACTTCTATTTAGCCAGCAGGAGGCCTGCAATGTGTGTTTAAAGTCTGTAGAGTATATATCTAAAAGGGCATCTGAGATTTTGTTGCTTAGAGCTGCTCAGAAAATGAAGTTTCTATGGGGGGGAAAGCATTGATCAAAAATGGGGAAGAAATAATTTCCACAATGTGTGAAGGTTTTCATTAAAAAAAAAAAACACAAGTAAAATGTTAATGGTGGTGCCTTTTTTCTGTAAAAATGCCCCCCCCCCAAAGCAAGTACTTTTTTTTAATCAATAAAGGCTTTTTGATGGGCCATTATTGACCCTCTGTAATGCTGCTCCAGGCTTAATGTTAAGGTAATTTATCTTTTCAAGTTGGATTCTTCTGCCAAAAACACATTCAGACTTTTTCTGGCTGACATTTTGGTGATGTGATGAATGCACAAAATGATGGAAAGTGCCACGTAGTAAACAGGAATCGCTAAAATGCCTTGTATGGAAGGTGGCCCATAAGGCAACAAATCCTCCAAAAGTTTTCTTAAAAAATTATTACAAGAAACAGGCTTAGATATGAGATTGCTACAGACTCATTAGGCAAGGAGGTGGTGCCATGATGTACCCCTCCCATCCTATGTGGGATTAGATTATTATAGTTAGATTATTGGTGATGCCATCTGATCCACACAGATGTTACATAGGGGGCAGTGACTGTGATAAAGGCATTAATCTTAATTTTATTTGAAGCAGAAAGAAAGTTCCATTGAGACCGCCAATCAATCTGGTCCTTAGCATTGCTTATTGACATGCCAAGTGCTCTAGATTCTGAGAAAGGGAGTTTTGTGTCACTTCATGTAATTTTTCCTCTAAGGAAATAAGTTTGGTGTGGAGAGGAATGGCCACCAAGACATTAGTTCTGGCAGCTAAGCCAGATGTAAACACAGTTCCCCTCCACTGCACCAAAACCACATAAAGGGTAGGCATGGCTGGAGGAAGTGTTGGCTGACAAAATGGAGGAAGGGAGGATGCACACTTGCTGTGTGCTACTGAGAGAGAGTCCTGAAGCCTAGGCTGATTTTCCAAGGTTTCAGTATGTAGCAGAGCCACTGACACCAAAGGTAGCCATAAGTTTGTGGCTGCCACCGTTTCTTGCAGCTTGCAGGTGACATGGAAACTTGGGAGGTTCAGCACTCGAAACCTACAGGAGAAAAAGAAACAATAGCCCTACCACCTTTGTGTGTGGAGTGATTGTGTGGAGAGGGAGAGTGGGCACAAACATATTGGTCCTGCCCTCTGCTTCTGCATGATCAGTGGCTCATGCATCTGCATGAATTTTCCCTCCGTATGATCAATATGCCCAATCAAGTTGAGGGGGCATATGTGCAGACACTTCCTTCATGTGTTTGCGCTGTGCTGCTGACCAGCAATCACGGGGGGGGGGGGGGGAGGACAAGCATGCTCATGCCCACTTAGGGTTGCCAACCTCCAGGTACTAGCTGGAGATCTCCAGCTATTACAACTGATCTCCAGTCAATAGAGATCAGATCACCTGGACAAAATGGCTGCTTTGACAACTGGACTATGTCATTGAAGTCCCTCCCTCCCCAAACCCTATTCTGCTCAGGCTCCGCCCCCAAAATCTCCTGCCGGTGACAAAGAGAGACCTGCCAACCCTATGGCCACTGTCCCTTCCCATTATTCAGTCAGCACATGGAAGGGTTGTGTGTAGAGGGATAAAGTTAAAGGTACAGCCATACTCTAGAGCATAATTAGTTTAATTAATTAGGTAACTTATGTGAACCATTAAAACATGCTACTTATCTCCACTGCCAATGATGATGACAATGGGTGGCTCATCTTTTCCCCACCATAGTTGAATCCAGGCATGGGGTTACATTGGTTTTAATCAACAAAACTGCAAAGGACAAAAGTGTTAAATTCCTTCTCCTGCAACACAGCCCCAGTCTTAATTGTGTCCCTGCTGCTTTTGTTAACATCATGAATCTCCCAGCATTCAAAGTTCATTTCACCCTCACTCTAGCTTCACTCTAATATATAATCATTTTCATGTCACAAAGGTGTGAATCTTCAGGCCATTTCTCTACATGCCTTTCTAAGAATACGATAAAGGAAACTTAACATGGGAAGCAGGTCTTTTGTATATTTTTTCTACCTTGAAATGTAATTACTATGGAATGCCATTTGAAATACAAAAGTTAGATAGACCAAAAGTGTCACTTTAAGTAAATATATTCATTACAACTGAAAATACTGCAGAACTTGGAGGTGACATTTCAGCACAAAAATATGTTACAATTTTCCTTTGAAATATATACACTCTTTTAATTAATATTGAAAATATAAGCATATTACTTAGAATCTGCGCAAATGTCAGCAAATGTTGATATTCAGTGATCAACATTTTCAGTAACACAACACTGTACTGGGGATGGGGTGCGGTAGCTAACAATACATCTAGATATAGAAACTGAAATTCTTATTTTCCTCAGTCTGGAGGCATTTTAGAGTTTCATATTTTACTGTTGTGGGTCTGTGACACTTATGTAGAGAGCGAAAAACACAAGCATCAAAAATATGGAAGACATGATCCTTAGTTTACTGGGGTTAATTTGGGCAATTAAATAATTTGCGGTTTCTGGCCTCAACCACAACACAGATTGACCTATGAAAAAATCAGCAAAAAGTCTACTTGTCTGTGTTAATTCTAACAATTGTTCATTTCATCTTTTTCCAATGTGTGACAGCATTACGTGACCAACACATGTTGCCTTTAAAGGCCAATTTATGCTGTATCTATTCACAAATTGTAGAGTAAAACAGGCAAAATGTCAGAATGGCAATCCAGGATGCCACAGAGGACATGCAAGGGACAGGGTGTAGGAAGATGTGAACTGGATTTAAAATATTGTGATTTTAAGCTCATTCTCAGTTGTAGAAGATCTAAAAGAGTTAACTGTTAGTGACAACTTGCTTTTAACTAGCTTTGCTAACAGGACAGGGCATTGGGTTGCCAGGTCCCTCTTTGCAACCGGCAGGAGGTTTTTGGAGCAGAGCCGGATGTGAAAGACCTCTATCTGCTGAGACCCTGAGTCTCTGAAGAGCTGCTGGCACTCAGGGTAGATTGACCAGGACAGAGCAACAGTTTGAGTCAGTATAAAGCAGTCTGATGTTTTTATGCCATGTCATCAGAATACAGGCATGGCCAGAATCTGGAAGGAGACTTGGCAATGAATCTTGATAAACTTGATTTAGCTTCTAGGTGAGTTGGAGATATGGAAGTATTGCAGTTTTAGGACCAATACACATGAAGCACTACCACACATTTAGGTTCCCAAGTTAGGGGATAGAAATATTAAGACAATAGGAGGTGGAGGTGTGATGTCTCATCAGAAAGATAGATCACGTTAAGGGATTACTGTGGGAGATCGGTAGATGAGCATTTTCCACTTGACTAATGGAGAAGGAAGAAGAGGGCATGGATGCTGAGTAATAGCACCTGGGACCTGAAGTTGAGTGCTGAGTAATAGCACCTGGGACCTGAAGTTGAGTTCTGTGACATAGTCCTTGGACACTGTTAGCCATTTGTCTGTCTTTCCATGTTGGTAAACACCTGACAGTTCTAGTAAGCCAACCGCTTAAGGGCTTCCACTAATTAGGCTAGCGGAGATACAAGGGATAAAAAGGGCTGCTTCTTTGAAAATAGATTTTTTTTTTTAAAAAAAATGCTCTTTTTCTTTGACACCTTGACAGGTCACGGGTTAGTCCCTGAAGGGGATGAAAGTAATTGCACCCTGGAAGTGATCGTTAAAATCTCGCTTTTGATATTCAGACTCTAGTTCCGCTTCACTGCTTTTTTACTATTATTATTCTCCCTGCCATTTCTGTGTTTTGAAAGTAAACTTTGTACAATTAAATGCTTTTAAAAGGCAATCTTTCAAAATCTGAAACTGCTGTTTCAAAATATTAGCTAAAAATCTCAGTTTGGCCGCACATAGTTTATTAATAGCTGGAGTAAGGAAATAAAACAATGTCTCAAAGATGTCAAAGATTTTCTGGTTTGACTCAAACTTTGATGGTTCATGTGGGGTCTTTTAAACCCAGGGAATTAAATTGTGGCTACTACTTAAAGTAGAGGAAGAAATTACTGCTGCCAAACATGTTTGACTTATAAACAGACTTCAACAGAAAAGAACAGACATCAGTATTGATGTCAGTTGTTCAGGTTTTGGGGACTAAGTAGCTTTCTATTCTGGCACACTGTATTGCAAACTGATCATCTTCTGTAGTGCAGATGACTGGCTGATGTTTACTGAATGGCTTGTAAATTAGACCGAGATTCAACAGTCTTAGAAATGCTTGGTTTAAAGGGCAGTCAGTTTAGGATTTCCCCCCCTACCATCTAGACAATGCTGTTTTCATCCAGAAGTGTTATTGATACAATGAGGAAGGTCCATGAACAGGAAAAGTGCTAGACACTAAATATGGCATGTGTAAAATCTGAAAGTAGTCATATTTTAACCAATTTAATTTCAGCAAAACAGCCACACTTGGGTGTGCTTTGTTTGTTTGTGAAGATCTCCATCTTTCTGTTTGTGAACACACAGACACACGGTTTTCTTTCCGTTTCTTTTCTGTATACTTTTTCTGTGATACTTTTCACATTCATTATGTGTCTCTGGGATTTGCATTTCAGGAATCTGTTCTTGCAGGGCTGTGTAGAGCAGATATTTCTTTTGGATACCTGTATCAGGCCCTCTATAGTACTCACCTCTAACCAATATCAGCCAATTCTACTTTTCTTATACTGGCAGCCAGGCAGCACTCTCCTCCCACTCCCCCGCACACACCATCTACACCTTATATATGTCACTGATTACAAAACGTGAACATAACAACGGTTATCTAAAGTTCTAAAGAAAATCAACACCTATTACAAATAACACACTGTGTCATGGACCAGGGTACTGACTCCTCCTCTTCCTTTCCTTTCCTTTCCTTTTATCCCTTAGAAGCTCCTTGATCAATTGATCTTGAGCAGCATATATCTAGTGTTGGAGGGATATAAGGACTGAAACAAATCTTGCCACTGACAATGTAGCCTTGGGGTCCCTGTCGCTTAGTAAAAAAGGCATTATGTCAGTCACAGAGGCATTGGATTTGTATATTAAAAGGGGGGAAATATAGTGCGATCGAAGTTCCTCGTAAAAGCGGCATTCCAAAAGGGCATGGGCTAATGAGTCAATAGAGCCAGAAGAGCAAGGGCAGATCCTGTCTGAGTATGGTATATTCAGAATTCTGCCCTGCATTACCATAGAAGGGTTAGCATTCAATCTAGTCAAGCAAAACGCTCTACAGAGACGAGGAGTTGTCAGATAATATGTATAGGCAGGCAGACCACGTGGAGGGGGTATTCCGAAGAACTGGGATGAACAGACACGACGAGCACGAAAAGTAGTGCTGTTATAATCGAGCTCTTTAATGCGCTTTTTAATTTTGGCAAAAGCTTCAGTTTTCCCAAGATCTGATAACATATCCTGCGAGAAGCCCAGCAACGCCAGTTTCTCATCTAAGATTTTTTGCCATGAGGATTTGAAAGGGTCATGCTTCAGAGAAGCTAGGAACCCCTCAGTGCTAAAGCACAGTTTAAGGTGGAGTTTAAAGGCGGCCAACCACGCCCTAGCTTCAAGTGACATTTGGCCAAACTCGGAACGAAGAGTAACGCCAGCAACACATCGAGGGGCATTTAGGAGTTTTCGTAAGAACTGAAGCAGTGGACGATCTATAGATTCATTGATGACTGTAATCCAGATGGCAACACCAAAGAGGATAATTGGGGTAATTTTCAGGTTAAAAACCTGAATAGCCCCTGGAATATGACTCCTCCTCTTCAGGCAAAGAAGGCAAAGACTCAGACAAGAAGGAGGCTGAGTAACTGACACCACCACAGAAGGAGATTGAGTCAACCCTCTCACCATGGGATTTTTCACTCAGACCCTAAAAGTGCATTTGGTACTCCTATAGTATGTGGCTATATATTTGGACTCTTGCTCTGTCACAGTGTGTCCTGCTCGATTTTGAGGTCCAGGAGTCAAAGGAGTTGAGCTACTGAGACTGAAGTCAATAATATTGTATTTCAGATGTTCATCCAGCAATGACTGGGGTAAACTGAGGCCTCAAATACTTTTGCAGTGCGGTCGAGATGCAAGCTTCAACCATCCACTAGTTCTTAAAGGTTGAAGTGGTGAGTATTCCAATGGGGTTAAGGTGCTTTTGGGCTTTGTGGGACTTAAAGGGTCAGTTGGGGAGAGGCTCAGCAGTGGGCTCTGAAGTGTGGGGGGGGGGAGGTTTTGTTCAGGCTCAGTCTAAGGCCCACACTAGATGTGATGGCATCCATGGGTCCAGCCCATGGATACCATTGCCATTTTAAAGGGATTTTAAAATGCTGAAAGGGTCAGTCCCACAGCGCTATGGGCTGAGGTGCTTCACCTTTTCAAGTGCCAAACAGCCGTGGGGTGGGGGGAGGGATGGCTGTTTTGGTACTGGAAAAGGCATGGGGGGGGGACAAAAAGTTCCTCAGCCCGCCATGATGCTCCTAGCAGCATTTTTAAATCACTTTAAAATACCGGTGGCTTCCACAAGCCGGACCTGTAGATGTCTTCATGTCTAGTTTGACCAAAACCTGTCTCACAACATTGTTGTTTGGGAAAAGTATAGTATATGCCCATTCATGAGTACTTTTGAACTCTTTGGAGCCCTTTTTAGAAAAAGTGGGCTATAAGTATAAAGAATTAATGAAATGCATCTTCTATAGTGATGATTGTTCAGTATTTGAGAATATATAATTTCTCCAAAGATTTATCTGTTTTCTTTCAGCAGTTTTTGAGTATGGCTAACCCAAATTTATGACGGATAGTTTTTTTCTTCAGTTATGAAAACCCATCTCACTGCTGCTATATTCTTCCTCTTTTATCGGCAATAAATGAAGAAATTCCACTAGTCTTTTTTTTAGCTTTGTGCAGGAAGTTATTAGACTTTGTAATGAAAAATATCACAGATGAGCTAATTTTATGTCCCCGAAAACTACAAAAGTATTGGGATAATGAGTGAACATTAACTGCATATGGAAAGCATTACTGTGACTGCAATGGACAGCAGCCATTTTCTTTCTTATAGAAGGAAAGTAGAATTCTACTGTAGCAAAAAGTGGCAAAAATCATTAACAATAGCAAATGATAGTATAACTCCCTTAATTAAAAACAGACATGATGATGGCTTAAATCCCACCCAGAATTTCTATGGGTGAAAGGAAGGGGGCAATTTTTACCAATATCCTCCATCCAGGGAGACCCCTGATTCTGCCCCCTCCCCACCAAGCTATTCCCAGGGTCTCCCATCCTCAAGAAGTAGCATTTGGGGGGTTGCAATGGACTCCTATGGGAAGGGAGAATTAGAAAAATACCCCCCCCCCTGCACCTATGGAAATGTTTCATCTGGTATTCCCTCCATGATCCCTTCTTCCTTCCCTATGTTTTCATTAATGTTTGT
This sequence comes from Euleptes europaea, assembly GCF_029931775.1. Classification (NCBI taxonomy): domain Eukaryota; kingdom Metazoa; phylum Chordata; class Lepidosauria; order Squamata; family Sphaerodactylidae; genus Euleptes; species Euleptes europaea. The sequence goes on along the minus strand of NC_079316.1, from coordinate 58,758,084 downwards.
ATCTTTTTGAATGTGTCTCTTACCTTTAGTTTTAATTGTTTTAATGATGTGTTTTTATTTGGTTTCAATTATCTTTAAGATATGTTTTTATTATGTATATTTTTAATCTATTAGCAGCCTTGATGACCCTGATGGGGGCAGAAAGGCGACGTATAAATTTTGTAAATAACATTTACAATTTATTAAGAAAGTTTGGGCTTGGGAGTGAGACCTGATTAAATGATTACTAAGTTCCAATTATGTTACCATGTGTTAGGGATCCAATTGTGTTAGAGGATTCCTGACAGAATCAATTGCTGATGGCAATAATATGAAACCACACAGGAAAATTGGATAGTGGCTGCCTAATCAGGATCCAGAAGATAGGGCAACGAATAGAAATACAGCTTCAGAATTTATCAGTACATCTAATTCTCAACATGCCCCCATCCAGAGGCTTGGACCATGGACAGACAAGACAGATTTTTCTGCAAACCCGAGAAAAGACCCAGGTTTGCAGAAAAACCTAAAATCTTAACCCCTCCCCTCAACCCCCCCTCCCAAAATTGGGGGGCGAGTTTCAAATCCTCCAAAATGATAAAGACAGTGCCTGTAACTTTAAGAAATGAATGTCTTCAGTGGTCACTGCTAGGCAACCACAACAGTAATGCCAGCTATGAGGCCTTGATTTCTGTCAGTAAAAGGCAGGGAGCGATGCCAGGGCCCTTTCCAGGGCTGTTTTGGCCTTTGAGAGAGGACTCATCAGAGCCAGGACTGGCAGAGAGTACCAGGGAACTCACTTACTTCCCACTTGCATGATTCACCCAGTACTGGCTGCTTGCTACTGTTCACAGAATCCACCCCATGAAAGCCAGTATGGTACAAAGGTTAGAGTTTCAGACTAGGCTTTGAGAGACCCACGTTGGAATCCCCACTCTGCCTTGGAAGCTCACTGGGTCACGTTGGGCCAGTCACATACACTCAGTCTAATGTATCTCACAGGGTTGTTGTGAGGATAAAAATGGAGATGACAATAATGTAAGCCACTTTGGATTCTCATTGGGTAGAAAGATAGGGTATAAATGAAGTAAATAAATAATAAGTTTAGCTGAAGATGGGAGGCAGATAAAAGGTTATGTTGGTTGGCTGGTGGGAAGGAGAGAAGGAAGCAGAAAAAGGGGAGAAGCTGTGGGAATTTCAGAAAAGTGAAAGAGGAAATAGTGATCTACGTATCTGTATAAGTGAAAGCCAAGTGTATAAAAAGTACTTGATTAAAAAAACAATTTATTTATCCTTTTTGCAACCTGCTGTCAACATGGCAGGAGAAGCATTATTAATCTATTTATGTGATTTCTTTCCCATTCTGTATCCCAGGTCTGATTTTGCTTTGTTTTTTCATTATTGCCATTGTATGATCATCATTGCATGTCTCAGGTCAATCTGCTGCCCGGCAGACACTTGCACAGATGGTCAATAGTTTGCTCGAGCAAGCAGCCATCCATGTAAACAAGGACTCAGATTCATATTATTACGTGGCTGTTTCAGTAATAAAGAAATAGCTTGCCAATACCACAGTTTTCAAACATAAGCTCAATTTACAATATATAAAATAAACTTCATTGCTTGATGTATTATAGTTGGCTTTATATTTCCTTTTATGGTGGATTATAAGAGGAAAAAAGAATGTTTTAGACCTCGAATCAGAGATCACTGTCAGCTATTCCCTAGTTTTTTTTATGAGGTGCTTTTTACAGAATAAACAAAGATCTGTGTTGTTAAAGTGCAAGTGATGAATGGCAAAGAATGTTGCATATAAAAATTAAAATTAATACTGAAACCAAAAGGAAGAGGTAAGAGATTTGGAAAATGTCATTCAGTCATAAGACATTTCTATTACTTTGCATCCATATGTAAATAGTATCTTCCTGTATTTGTATTTTGTATTATTACATTTTTCCCCTTGATCTTTAGAGAAATTCTTCATTAGGATACTGAAATGATTATATTTTTGTGAGCTTCCATTTATTCCAGGAGTCACCAATCTCTGCTTTGTCCTTGCACTTTATCCTGAAGCAATCCTACTTCTTCCTTTCACCCATTACCAATTGTTGCATCTCAGTCTGTCAGTTCAGAGTCATGGGTGGTGGTGGGGAATGGGGGGCAAAAATGCCCCTGGAAAGGGACCCACCTCCTAGCTAGCCCATAGCACCACCCCCAAATGGCGGGGGGAAAGGAGAAAAATATGGTGTTCTCACCATTTCTCTGTGTAAGCTGGTTGCCTTGGCCCCAACCCTGTGTGGGGCACTGAGAGTAAGCCAGCTGCCTTGACCCTGATCTTTCCTAGGGTAAGAAAACTGCTGCCTGCCTGAAGCTTGCCCAGCCTGCATGGGGCCAGGGCAGCTGGCTTGCTTACAGCAGCAACTCATCCTGCATAGCGACAGGGCAGTCAGCTCATTCACAGCAGTGGCGGCTCCTCCACATGGGGCTAGAGCAGCCAGCTGGCTTTCAGCAGTGGTGGCTTTCCTGCCCTGCATGGGGTGAGGGCCATCAGTTCACCACAGTTGTAGCTGCATGGGCTATTGGCTCACTGCAGTGGCAACCACAACAGCCATCCCGACTGATGTGGGGGCCATCCCTCATTTGGGGCTAGGGTAGCCCTGGCAGGGAAGTGCCCCCCCCCCCCAAGCCATCAGCCCACCTGGATTTTCCCAGGTGTCCTTACTGGCCAGACAAACCCTGGAGTCACATTATTCACCCATTCACTATCTACTGTTGCATACAGAAAAATAACCTACTTTTCATGGTGGTAGATAAGAAGCACTCAGGGCCAAACAACACATTACCTTTTACGTAAATTCACTGCAGGGACTTGCAGCCACACTGCTGCTGTGAGTTCCTGGTGGCAGCTCCATTTAGAAGCACAGCAGGGGTGGACTGTGGTGTGGAAGCAGGAAAGGCTTCTGCCTCTTGTGACCTCTGAGGGAACGTTTTAGCTTGGGAGAGTGGTGTAGGGTGAAAGACAGGTGCATTTGTGTAAAAGGTAACACGAAGTTAGGCCCTCAAGGCTGATCTTGATATTGTGCAATTGGTCTGTAACTTCACCTCTTCTTTCAGTCCCTGCAGTTTCCACCACCCCCCATTTGTCCTGCCATGCAATGCTCCAGTTTGTTTGTTCTGCCAAAAAAACAGCCCACCTTTGTTTGCAGGAGAAAGAGTATGTAAATGCATTGTATCACTGAATCACTGTGGTCAACAATAGCACAGGATGATAGTTTAATGCATGTGGTTCTGTAAAGACCATAAATAATGAATCTAATAGAAAAGAGTTTAGGATGTTATGCTTGTTAAAGATGTTAAGATTGATCTTACCAGATATTTCGGAGGACCTGGTTGGGTTTTTTTTTTAAATAAAGTCAAGAAGAAGGAGAAGAAGAAGAAGAAGAAGAAGAAGGTTTTTATATGCGACCTTCTCTACCACTTAAGGAAGAATAAAATCGACTTACAATCATCTTCTCTTCCCCTCCCCACAACAGACACCTTGTGAGGTGGATGAGGCTGAGAGAGCTCTAAGAGAGCTGTGACTAGCCAAAGGTCACCCAGCTGGCTTCATATGTGGGAGTGGGGAAACCAACGTGGTTCACCAGATTAGAGTCTGCCGCTCATGTGGAGGAGTGGGGAATCAAACCTCGTTCTCCAGATCAGAGTCCACCACTCCAAACCACTGCTGTTAACCACTACACCATGCTGGCTGTGTGTTATTCTTCTGAGCCTTGTGACATATTAAAGACTAGCACATTTATTATGGTCCACTTACAGCACATTCCTGACTTCTGAAGACGAATGTCCTCAGGAGGGCAGGAAGGGGCTGTGCCAGCATTGGGGGGCCTCCATGCCGGCATCCGGAGTACTTACACTGCTGTAAGTGGCCCCAATGCCGACAGGGAGGTCCAGACGCCGGTCTCCCAGCGCTGCCATGGCAGCGCCACCCCAGGATGCTGACGGGGATTTCTGCCAGCGTCCCACCGGCATAAAGTCCCGTGCAGGCGTTCTGGGAGGCATTCTGGCTTCCCCGGGGGCGTTCCTGGGGCGTGCCGGGGGGAGGAGCTCCCTAGCTCCCTGTCCCCTTTCAGTCTGGCACACCGGCGGCGAGAATGGCAGTGCTGCGCCTGCAGCTGCGCCTGCTCCTCCCCACCTTCTCCTCACACCTAAAGTTCAGGAATGCACTGTTAGTCTATGTGTGAAATGTTATCTTCTGTTAGCAGGCAGTTTTATAGCCCCATTAACAAACAGTAGAAGTACATATGTGTGTGTATGTGTGGGGAGCTAATCACTTTTCCAGGGCAAAATGTGGTACATTATATTGCAAAGCACAGAGGATCCTATCAAAAGAATAAACAAACTCATAGTGGGTATGGATATGTCTCAACTGCTGATGAACTGGCTAAGTAGGATGAATCTAAATAATGTCCATAAACCTGTAAGGAAGAACAATATATATATTTTGTAGTGAGCTTACCATCTCATTTCCTATTTATTCCATGCCTGATAACAATAAATCTACATATGAATCCCAATCAGTGGTTTATTTCTGAAGTCTTTGAAATTTTATGCTGAAGTACAGCAACCTTAAAGTATTTTACGGAATGTCCAGGGATTTTCAAATTTCTCCCACTGGTTTCTGAGTGCTTCTGTTTTTAATGTCTGATTGTGTCCATTTTTTTCTGCTGTATATAGATGATTCAATTTGTCCAATGTAAATTGCAAGATATATTACTGGCATTTGATGTCGTATATCAGATAAGGCAATGTGTCCTTGATTATACAGCTAACATTATTGAGTCATGAATAAAACTGTCCATTGGCCAAATGAGATTTACTGAAAAATAGATTTTCTGGCATTTTCTATGAATCTCTCAGCTATTAAGAGCTACTGGTAAATGACAACATTGACTGAATCTTTGGCACACAGACATATTATTTTAAAAAAGTAGAGAAATCCAACATTAAAGTCTAAATTATTACTATAAAGTAAATTATATGGATTAAATATTTGTTTATTTTTGTTGTATTTATTTACTTCATTTGTACCCCACCTTTCTCTCCATGGGGACCCAAGGCGGCTTACATCATTCCACTTTCCTCCATTTTATCCTCACAAAAACCCTGTGAGGTTAGGGTGAGGGAATGTGACTGGCCCAAGGATCGTGATAGCTACAAGTGCTGTGTCTATTCTTTGTATTATTTCTAGATTTCATATTTTTTTCTGCAAACCTTGGGCTTTTCTGAGGTTTGTAGAAAGCTCTGTCTTGTTTTTCCATGGCCCCAATCTCTAGATTTAAGTATTCACAGATTGAGCCATGTTGACAATTAGATGGCAAACTATGGTTTTCTGAAAAAGCAGAGGTGATAAATTTCCATGCTGTGAACAAGAGGAAGGAAGGCAGAGGAAACACACAAAATCTGAGGGGGTTTATTGCAAACAAATGGGGGAAGCAGAATTTTGAAATAGTAATAATCCAAGGTCAGAATGAACTACATTAAAACTAGACGTTGTACAGCCAAGTGGCATGAGGGAATAGAGATAAAAACTTCAAGATCCTGTAGGGTCTTGGGCAGAGTTCCAAACAGACATTATGCATATTCATGCCAAACTTTAAATATGTTCAGTTTTGCAGAACTGTTGTATTATTGATTTGCCCTTGTCAGCTGCGTGAGGTGGATTTTTCCAGTTCTGATCTCTAAGCACAGCCCTTTTTTCATTATCAAATAGGTGTCATGATGAAGGTCCTGTTGATAACTTTGTCAGCATTATGTCTAGGAGACAATGTCTGTGAATGATAGCAACTTTGGTCCAACAGAATTTTTGTTTTGTAAATTTGATCACTTCTGTATGTTGATTTTAAAGGATGTAAGTTCTGCCACTTAGGTTTCTTCACTGAAGTTGCTTCAGTGAAGTCAGTAGAACAAGTTTCAAAGTTAAGCAAGTAACAGTCATGAGGATCACAACACCACATACCTGTGCTTCAGCAGCGGGGTGGGGGGGCAGCCTCCAATCTGGAGCTATCTTCGGACATGTAAGCAAAAGGGTGAGAGCTGAGCCTTTTTTGTTGGATACCTACTGTGATCAAGGATATGTCCCAAAATAATGGCCTAAGAGAATAGCGATAACATTCTTTTTCCCCCTCATCCTCTGGATGGAACAAAAACCCAAGACCCGATCAACTATGTTCCATCACTTTATTTATGTGCAATATCAGAAATACATTTAACTAGTTAACTGTCAGCTTTTTTGGTTCAATTCCAGCATACTTGCTGCTCAAAGCAAAAGTTAGTAAACATTTTTTCTTGCTATCCATCTTGTTCAGATGGCCCTATCCAGACTCCAAGCATTGTTTCAGCAATATAAGTGATCTTGGCTGTTCAGTGTCCAGTGTCCACACACCTGAAGGTGTGTGAAAAAAGCCCCCCTTCCCAGCATTATCAGTCCCCAGGGAGGCAGAGCCAAGAAGACTATCTGGACCCAAGGTAGATCTCTGTGCCAGATCCCTTGAGTATGTCAGCAGCTGTTTAAGCACATTTCCTTTCACCTTTATGTTCTGTTCCTTCTTTTACCTCTAATCTGCATTGAACCTAACAGCTGGTGAACTGAACCAAAGACCAAGCCTTCCACTTGACAGTGTATAATAGGCAAAAAAGAAAAGAAAATTCCCATTGTATGCCCAAGCCATAGGCATGGGTATGCCAACCTGTGATTGACTGGGCTAGCTCAAGGAGACCTCTTCCCTCCACTCAACCCTTTACAAGGGATGGATTTACCGTGAGTTGGGAACATCAATCAACAACCTCTTCGTAGAATTAGTGTCTTCTAAGGCCAAAAAAACCCCTCCTTCTTTAACTCATAACTTCTTTGTGAGACCTAAGTTCAGACAGGGTTTTTTTGCCCCCCCCCATGTACTTCCTCATACTGATTTTATGCTTCTTATTTTTAGTATGTGTTTGACATAGCTATATGTGCTGTTTTTAAAATATTTGTAACCAGCTTTTACTACATATTCATACTGCTAGTTTCACTGATTTTAACATTTTCTGTTTGCTTGTTAATAATAAGTTTAGTTTTCTTTTTTCTGATTATTTGGTCTTTTATTATTTTTGAATGCCACCTTTGAGAATCTAGGTTGTTTAAAATCTATCAAACCAATCAATAAAGTTTCTAGTACTTTGAAATATTAGACAAGGGACTGTGGCTTGGTGCTTTTTAAGCAGACAGTGCTAGATTCAGTCCTGGCATCTCCACCCACATGTTGCAGGTAATGTGAAAGACCTTTCTCTGCCTGAGACACTAGAAAGTTACTGCCTGTCAGAGTAGACTATACCGAGCTTGACGGAGCAATAATCTGACTTTATTTTTTCATGTGTACATATGAAAATGCTGGAACAATGGTATCATACATTCATCTGGTTGGCCATGCGTGCACCCTGCTAGAGCATACGTATCTGCATAAATGCATTTTCATGAATATGAATACATAAAGTGGACCTGAAAAGGTGACAATAGATAGTATCAGGGGTTTAAATGTGCATGTCTTTGCTCTGTGTGGCATTGTGTAATGTTTGTCTGTTCTTTCTCCTTCCTGCCTTATACTTGCTTTCTTAAATTCTTAAACTAAATTATAAACCAATCATTTTTATCATTTTTAAAATGATATCCAGATTGAAAACAAAATAAAAAATAAATTAAAAACCGGCTCTGTGACAGTCCAGACAGAGGACATGACCCCAGATTACTGAGGAGATATTTTCTTAAATAAAACAGATTGGTTATAATTGAAGCCAGGAGTTTAATCATATTTAATGCTGTACTAGATTGTGACCAACACTTTTTGGTTCTTGGAGCATCATTCCAACATCAACCATTTGATGCTTCTAAGATATACTTTGTGCCTGTTGTGAGAAAGCTATCAGAAGCTTTGTACAGACATTGACTAATGGTACGTGAAACTGGCAAGAGGAATTCCAGTTCCATTTCCAAGCCCCAGTTGGCAGAATTTCATAGAAATCCATTCACCTATTTATTTATTTTTCTGATTCCATTTGTACTGCCATTCCTTCCGTATCATCAAATGCTTGCTTTAGTGAGAGGTTGCAGGGGTTTTTTTCCTGCGAAAAGGCTGATGTTGCAAAATTACAAAATGCGAATTAGAACTGTAGTGCAATTGAACACGGAATAGGACTGTGGTCTATTGCAGTGTTTTATCGTAGGTATCACCTTGCTTTTAATGCATTGTTGTCTGCCTTTGTTATCTACTTTCTGCATTATGGTGTATCATGCATTAGACATCATTTTGCTTGCATTGTTGTTGTTTTATTCTACAGTCCTAGTCCTATTGGTTGTTGCAGGTATACTATCTGACTGAATTTTTTTTTTAAATTGTAATTCACCTTGAGTCTTAGCAAGAAAAGCAGGCTATAAATGAAGTAAATAAATAACACTGAAACAGACGTTTCCTGATCCTGCATGCATATGGAGCAGATCCGTGGATTTTTCTGTGTCAAGATTTCACAGCAGCTATGAGTAATGCCCAAACCATAATACTATAAACCAAATTTGATTTTTGACAGATTTTCTTTGCAAGTCTGCAATCATCTTGGGTAAATAATTGGTAATTGCAGTGGCTTTCTCTGCAATAAGATAATACTCAATCTGTAAGAGAAATAAAGTTATTACCAAGTATAAATAAAAATATAATACAGTAAGTTTCAGTTATTATTATATTAAGTTAGACAGCTCTGAATCTGCAATTCATATGCTATGAGTTGAGAGGACTGAAAGTTCTTCAACATTAGATTTCAGAAGAAACAAATCACTCACTTCAATGGCTCTAAGGGAATAAAGCTTTAACTTTATTTTTCCTCCATAATTTTCCCTTGCCACCTTAACTACTTACAATTTATTTTTAAAGGCTAATTTGAATATGAATTACCTAACACACCATAGGAGTAACCCAATGCCTTTTGAAGTAAAAGGGAAATACTTTCAACAACTCCAGCCAAGCCTTACTTACATGGTACTTTCTGTTTTGTTCAAAACTGTTTGCTGTCAGATGTGATCAAGTATTTCTGGCTCTTATCCACTAGATGTGATAAAGATCTGAACGGACATGGAGATCAATTTTTTCCCTGGAACTTCTCATAAAGGGATAAAGAGAAGGAATCAGAATGTGTAATGAATAAAGGGAGTTATCAGAGGATACTAGGAGATGTATATAATTCATGTGAAAGTTATGGGAATGTCAATTTTTTACATTGATCTTTGTGTTCTGTTCCCCCCCCCCCCAGGAATATTGAGCATTTTGATGGCTTTTCATATTTCTTCAAAGCTTGGTATGTATGTTTTCACACCAAGAGACTTGATGCAATTTTGCAGGGCCTGTAAGACCACGATGTTCCACCAGCTACAGTTCCATCCTAGCTGGACTCTATGACATTGAAGTCCCTCCCCTCTCCAAACCCCACCCTGCTCAGGCTCAACCCCCAAAGTCTCCAGGTATTTCCCAACCTAGAGCTGGCAACCCTGTTCCTTAATTACATTAATTGGTCCCCTTCCCTTCCTTTACTCCTCCCGTCTGTTAGTTCACGCGCTACTGTATTGTTTTAAGGGCACTGACAGAACAGAATTTTAATAGTTCCTGGGAGTTTTTAAGTATATTTTTCTATGATTGGAATTGTTGTAAACTGCCCCAAGCCCAACTTGGACTCTGATCTGGAGAGCCGGGTTTGATTCCCCTACTCCTCCACATGAGCAGTGGAGGCTAATCTGGTGAACTGGATTTGTTTCCCTACTCCTACATATGAAGCCAGCTGGGTGACCTTGGGCCAGTCACTTTCTCTCAGCCCCACCTACCTCACAGGGTTTGATTTTCTTTTAAGTGGTAGAAAAATTCAGCATATAAAAACCAACTCTTCTTCAACTTGGTTGGAGAGGGGAGGGGTAAACAAACAAACAAACATTTCTAGTCTATGTATCTTCAGGAGTCTAGTTCAGAATCTTGTTTGTTACAGCACTGATGTTTTGTCTATCTAGCAGATTTTATCCTGCCTTCCACCAAGGAGTTCAGACATATCTACAGGGTTCTCTCTCATTTTATCCTCACAACAATTATATGATGTGGGTTATGCTGAAGTTGGTTTCAGGTAGCCGGCTCAAGGTTGACTCAGCCTTCCATCCTTCTGAGGTCGGTAAAATGAGTACCCAGCTTGCTGGGGGTAAAGGGAAGAGGACTGGGGAAGGCACTGGCAAACCACCCTGTAAACAAAGTCTGCCCAGAAAACGTCGGGATGTGATGTCACCCCATGGGTCAGGAATGACCCTGCGCTTGCACAAGGGAACGTTACCTTTTTTTTATGCTGAAAGAGAATGACTGGGCCAAAGCCACTCAGTAATCTGTATGGCCTAGTGGAGATAGGAACTTGGGTCTCCCCACTCTAACCACAACATCTCTGTATAATTTCCTTTTTAAATCCAGAATTTCATGTCTTCTGTTATTACCTATTGTTTCTTCCTCCCAAGCTTCTTATGTGACAGATTTTCACCTTCATCAACTCATAATGAGGTTTCTTCTAAGACAACATTTGTTAACTATGAGCTGCATATGCTGAATTCTTGATCCTTATAATTTCCTTTAAATGAAAAAATACCAATATCAGCGATTTCAGCAGTTTCAACGTGGTGTAGTGGTTAAGAGTGGCAGACTCTAATCTGGAGAACTGGGTTTGAGTCCCCACTCTTCCACATGAACCTGCCTTATACTGAATCAGACCCTTTGTCCATCAAACTCAGTATTGTCTACTCAGACCAGCAGTGGCTCTCCAGAGTCTCAGGCAGAGGTCTTTCATATCACCTACTTGCCTAGTCGTTTTAACTGGAGATGTCGGGGTTTGAACCTGGGAGCTTTTGCATGCCAAGCAGATGCTCTACCACTGAACCACAGCCCCTCCCTGATTGATTGTAAGCTGCTTTGGGACTCCTTAAGGTAGAGATAAGTGCGGTATAAAAAACAACTCTTCTTCTTTTTCAACAAATAGTTTTGAGGAACGTGAACCACCAATGACATTTAAACTTTGTTCAGAATTCACATCTCAGAGGCTTATTTTTTATTTGGCTCAAAGAACCCTTCGGGTGGCTTAGAAAATAGAAAACAATTTCTATAAAACAGTAAACATGAACTATAAGAATGACCCTCTTGGTTATAACCAGTAATGGTTACTTCCACCTTGTCAAATACAAAGATATTCTAAACAGTGCAGAGCTTCTGTGTAGGGTGATACCTTGTTCTTTCCCCTCCTTCCCATAATTTCCCCCTTCTTGCCACTGATGGGCTTTTTGATGGTTCTTTTTTTAAAAATGGGTACTTGGGTATTTACTACAAATCCTTTTTTAAGGCAAAAACTCTGTCAGTGGTGTGGCTTGAGGTGGAAAATGGCTGGTGGAAGGGGAGATGGCACCAGATGTGGCACTGCAGGTGGGTGGAAACATGTGAAAATCTGCAACTTCCCTTCCAGTCTTTCTTACATGTGCTTTGGGTATGATCTTTTAGGAAAGGCTGTATCAAAGCGAGTTTGGGAAAAGTTACAGGAGAGCAAGTGAAAACCTGAAAAGAGGATGATTAGATAATAATATCGTATTGGAGCCCCTAAAACTGCTGAGGTTTGTAAGGAAAGGTGGAACAAGAGCTTCACATGCAAGCAACCAATGAATACAATGCTAAGACATAATCCTACATAGCCTCTGTTCTAAAAGTATCTCTTCGATAATATTTTGACAACCCCATTCAAATCTTCTGTTCTACAACCTCACCCTTGGTGCGATATCCAGCACTGAGCCTTAACAGGTAATTTAAATCTGTTTAAGCCTATTGCTTTTAAAAAGACCTGATTCTGTTGCATTGTAGATATAATTTTTGATGCTCTATAATGGAAATAAAATATCCCTATAGATTTGTGAAGGATTATACCTAGTAAAAAGATTCCTGAATTCTGCATAATATATTTATAGACTTATCAAAAGATTTTTGATTCTGAGCCTAATTCCAAACTAATTTCAATTTAATGAGGGTGACTGGATATTAAATTAGTCTGTGCTACATCAACAGATGTTCATGAGACTCTTTGGTGAAGCAAATGTTCTCACTTTATAACCCTACACTTTACTGCCCCAGTTCAACAAGATTAGAAAATCTATCAGATTATTCAGGCTTCTTTGCAAACTATTGAAAATGCAGTATCAGCCCTTCCTTCTCAGCTATTTCAACAGAACAAGTAATTAGAGGTCAAATCTATATAGGGCTGTTTAGCATACAAAAAAGTTTCCTTCTAATATATTCACTTTGAGCTTATGGATACAGTTAATGCAGTATGGTATATGGGATGTCATCATGTCTCATTTGAGTGGAAATTCCTACAAAGCAGATTGTTGAAATCAAAAGATATGTGGGTACCAGCAATTTTCTTCTTCCTGTACATCGGTGAGGTTGTACTAATATAGTTGGTTTTTGTTAGCAATATTACCTTGGAGGATCTCCTGCCAGAGGCTGATATCCTTTCCATCAAAAAAGAATGGGTGGACATGCATAATACGTCTGGTTTCATATCGTTGCATGAATGTGAGGGATTCAGAAATGGAATGAAGAGCAAGCAGTGAAGCAGACTATTTATTAAAATCTCTGCATATATTTTTAAGAGCTTTGGTGGCTGGATCTGGGGAATCATTCCCCCATATTATAACAAGAAAACACTCTGTATGATTGTTGAGAGGATACAATAATTTAGCCTCAGAGCAGCCTGGCCATCTCCATCAAAGGCCAGGTTTACTGACAGTTCTGAAAAGTCCTGAGTGCCAAAAGAACTGAAAAGAATGAGAATAAGAGTTGGTTTTTATATGCCGACTTTCTCTTACCACTTAAGGAAGAATCAAACCGGCTTACAATCACCTTCCCTTCCCCTCCCCACAACAGACACCCTGTGAGGTAAGTGAGGCTGAGAGAGCTCTAAGAGAGCTGTGACTGGCCTAAATTCACCCAGCTGAAGTGGGGGAGCCAACGTAGTTCACCAGATTAGCATCCTGCGCTCATGTGGAGGAGTGGGGAATCAAACCCGGTTCTCTAGAACTCCAAACCACCGCTGTTAACCACTACACTAGGCTGGCTTCACATATAATATGGTGGCCAGTTCAGTTACACATTAACTGAAACAAGTCAAAATTAAATGAATTTCTGTCAGACGTGGCATTTGTTATTTTCCCTCATAAGTAGGTAGTATCTCATCTCAAAAGGTTTATTGCAGATCAGTGAATTTTGGATGAAATGTTTTTATGGGAAACCACCTACATCTAAAAAGGAATGCTTTGCATTTAGTGGCAGAAAGATAGCCTGTATACAACACCCACTATATTCAATGGGGAAAGGAGTAAGCTGGTTTTGGGATCAATTAAATGTTGATTTCTTTTATAATGTTTCCAGACTTGAATAATAGAGTCTGTCCAGAATATTTCAGTTTTTTGTCATTTTGAATACCACCTTGGCAATGGTCAGGACAGAAAAAATGGCCTGGCTTGGCAACAGAGGTAAGGAGACAAGGATAAGAAGCTATGATACGGGTCACAGAAGCCTCCACCATCCCTTTGGTACCGATCTCAGATGTTTCCACACACTTTCTTACTGTACATTCATGAGAGCTAGTTGCTTAGTTTTTTTTAGTGAGCTGAGATTCACAGCAAGTCAAACTTATCTCTGGATCCCTACATTTTGGACTGCAATAAGATGAATGTGTCAAATGCACAAGTACCTGTAAGTCACCATTAGAGGGGGATAAAACACTGCAATCTTGCATCCTCTTGGCACTGATAATATCTGTGCTGAGTGAGTTGAATGTCACAGGTGGAACCAGCAAAAGGAGAACAAAGCAGTAAAGCTTGTGATATTTCAAAATTGCTGAGTAATAGGCCAATGAAGTAAATCTTCTCCGAGTATTCCTTCAATATTACCCTAGGAGGGTATTCATCCATTTTCATAACAACTATGCAGGATCATATCAAGGATCAAGACTTTCTAAGAGTCACCCTCACCCCAAAGGCTGTCCCTTCAGCGTTAGTGGGAGACAGGAAACTGTAGGAAATTGCATGTTGGACTGAGACGTGGGAAACCGACATCCAAAACCCTACCATCCAGTGCAGATTGTCTGACAGTCTTTGGCAAAGTAGCATGCCTCAGCCTAGCCAAAAGGATTGCTGCAGGGTAATATTGAGATACAGTGACCCTTGAGTTTCAGTTCTGAACTCAGCATCCACTTCTTCAGCAAGACTGTAACAGGAGTGTTGATCTCATGGTGCATTCTATGACCTGCTGCTATACTGGAACAATGAGGCAAATCTTCTCTTAAGTCTTGCTTCGATATTCACAGCCCTGACAGTCCTGATTTAGCATTGCATTGCGTCTGTTGTCATTTTTGTTCACGTTTTGTTTAGGTCATATTCAAGTGCATAATATGGGATAAAATGCTGATCTCAAGTAGTTTGATTACTAGCAAACCAAAAAGGAGAGAACCTTTTCACTGGCGACTAGCTGAATTTACTGCAAGTAAAGAAACAACACGAGGAAGAAATAAAATAAGACCTTAGCAAATAAAAGAGTTCACTCTGCACCTTGGCCGATTGTGTCACCTCAAAAAATGCTCATCATCCTTTACATTTGAGATGCAGGGCTCTAAAAATTCAGTTGACTGGTGGCCAATTCTATGAGGCCTTAAGGAAAGGGAAAACATATATGTGAGATAAAATGCAAAGAGAAGAAAGGAAGACATGCACATTTTAGTAAGAGGAATCAATTCCCCAATTATGATGATATTCAGGAGCAAGCACTGGGGAAAGAAGACCTCATTTTTTCTTTCAAATTTATGCCATTCTTGTCTGAAAACAGGTATCTCCTGCAGCAATGGAAGAACTCTCAGCTGGACTACAAATCAATCCTAATTAAGATCACTGTGATGATTAAGAACTTCCCACACTGGGAGCACAATTAGGATTTTATTAATAGTCTCAGAGATTCATACACAAGAGGTTTTTTTCAACACCACAACTTGTGGATTTGTTATATTACCTGCAGGGCTGGGTGGTTAAGTTATGATTCACTAGAAAAACTGAGATTCTTTTTCTCTCTTGCACCAATATAATTTTATTATGGCTCAAGAGATGTCAGTAAAAGGGTTGGTTTGGCTTATGAAGAACACAGTACTTAGAATTCAGTGCCAATCATGCAAGAGCAAGAACGCCTGCTTTTAAAATACTGTATTTATTGTTGTGGTAGTTATGTATGATGAAATGTTGAGGGTTCCCCCTTCCCTTAGGAAATATTTTGAATCCAGTTAGTGCAACTGTATTGCTTTTCATTTGAATATCTCTTTGTTGTTGTTGTGTGCATTTCCCTGTATTTGTTTGCCTTTTTTCCACCCCCTTTTTGAATCCAACCACCCTTTCACTTTTTTCCTCCTTTTTACAATAAGCCTTTTTATAAGGACATTTTTTTGGCTTCATTTAATACAATCTATTTCTCTTACTATCTTTCCCATTTGCCAGACTGCACAGGTACGATAAAGTTGGTCACGAGTTAGTTTGTTATTACTCTAGTACTGTGCTGGAGGAGTGCCTTCTCAGCGGGTTGGTCTAGAGGGACTCAGGAGATCCTGAGAGTGGTAGCAGTGGGTTAACAGGGTACTTTGCAGGGAACCCTTGGTCTAAGGGAGTTTCCCAGCAAGGAAAGACACCATTTTCCCCTTCCTACTGTAAGAGGGCATATAGCCCATCATTTCACATATGCTTAGAGGACAGTTTGTTGAGGAGATAACTTTCCAGGAAATGACAAAGCAAGGACTTCTTTCTGATAACCTCTGTGTTTTGAGAAGCTTTCCCCTTTAGGTTCCAGTTTCCAGCCTCATGCACCTGAACTTCGGAGAAGCCTCGTGGCTTACAGCCAAGACCTTGAGGGCAAGGAACTCTTGTCGGTGAGTACCTGGTTCCTTTACTGGGGTGTGTTTGTTTCGTGCTTATCCATGTATCGCCAGCCCCTCCCAGCAAGAGCAAACTCCGCATCATGCTCTGCTCCATCCATCACCTCTATTGTTGTGATTGATGGCAGAGACTCCGCCCTGCCTGTATGCAACAGTTTCCTATTCAAGGGGGGGGGGGAATGGTGGCAGCCTGGCAGGAGAGCACCATCCACCGGCTTCTGGTTTCCTTACATAATCTTAAAGTGACTGACTGACAATTTAAAAAGTTTACCTTTCCACTGAAAACTCTGCATTTGCCATTGTTCCTTGTTGTGGTCCATCTCCTTTCACAAAGGAAGACTTCCTTTGCAGAAAACCGCCTCTCCCCCATCTCTGCAATCTTTGAAAATAGTTTGATTTTTTCCCAAGAGGTGGGGGAGAGAACATGTGTGTGTGATTGCATGTGATGAACCAATCATCCAGTTGCTGTGAGACCCATATCTTTACCCTGGTACTCTGTAAAGGGAGTCCCCTGTGCAAGCACCAGGGCATTACTGACGCATGGGGTGATGTCACTTCATGACGTTTACTAGGCAGACTATGTTTATGGGGGGGGGTGTTTGCCATTGCCTTCCCCAGTTGTCTATACTTTACTCTCAGTAAGCTGGGTACTCATTTAACCAACCTCAGAAGGATGGAAGGCTGAGTCAACCTTGAGCCAGCTACCTCAAACCAACTTCCATCAGGATCAAACTCAGGTCGTGAGTAGAGCTTTGACTGCAGTACTGCAGTTTACCACTCTGTGCCTTAATTACTACAACTGTTTAAGGAGTTATAGGTGGGTGGGGTCTGTGATTACTTTGAAAATGTCATCTGGCTTAGAGAAGCTGAAGGCCTCAGTAGTAGCAGAGGAGGAAGAAGAGGAGTAGTAGTAAACACTCCACAGTAAACACTCAAAGACAAAAACCAATACGAATTGTTTTGGGGGATGTTTTTCATAGTGTCTAAGAATCCTAGATTTGTCTTTACCATTCCAGAAATCCTGGTAGCAACCAAAACAGTGATGTCCCTGTATATTTTTGGTTTTGGAATTTCAGGGTCCACAAACAACTGTGCCACTAATAAAGCTTTCTTAGTCTTCCTGTAGAGTTTATATCCAAGGGTTACCATGTACATCCCACCCCATTTTAGGCTTGGCCACTTAATCTATACCTTCTTTTAGTAGTAAGTTCTAGTTGTCAGGACAAATGTGGCACATGGTCTTTTCATTTTTCTTTCTGCCTTCTAACCCATTTATGCAACACTGCCATGCTAGTTGTTTAACCCCAAGCGGATTGGGGGAAAAACATCAGTTTGAAAACTTATTTACTTTTATTAAGGAGAGGAAAATGCAAAAATAAATAAAGAATAACAACCCCCCCCTCAAAAAAACCTTACATTGTCACCTCCCTCCCTTGCCTATATAGGCTATAGTGAGAGAATTATTAAATGCAATCTGGAATGCAGACGAAGAATGTAATTCTATGGTTTAGACTTATTTAGAACGGATGAGGCTGCCAGTTTCCATTTCTCCAACAATACTTTATGTGGATAGGCTTTCCAAGTTGATCTTGCACTACACTGGGGATTACAGCTGAGGTGTCACTTAGATTTTGAAAGCAGGAAAGGCAACCCCTGAGGTCAGGATCGTATAGATATGAGGAGGCAGGTGAAAAAGCCTTGACTCCACGCCGCACTGCTCCCTTTTAGTCTCTTCATATATCTTTACAAGTTAGTTTTTATCTTGTATCACAAAGGCCCTGGGTTCTGAAGGGAGAATTGTCTCAGGAATTGCAACTGTTGCTTTAAAGGACTTATCTTTGGGGTGACACTTCTATTTCATCCTACGATGGCAAGGACTAAAAAGGAGAGCAAAACTGAATATTCATTGTAAAATAGAATTTGACGCATTTTTAAATGTACAAGTTGTGAATCCTAATTGGTATGCCTTTGCATTCACCATTAAGAGGAGAGTTTATCAATTTGTCCTTTGTGATTATGGTTCTGGGCTATCATTAATTTGGTGTTATCCAGCTTTTGTGAAATCATTTTGCTCTTTGTGGTTTATATTTCAGTGTCAGCAATAGGGATCATGTGCATAACCAGTTGGATATGCAGTAGGAAAGAAAATCCTGCTTTATTTTCATTATAATTACATAGCATATTCTTCAGTTTTGACATGGAATATTTGAAATTAAAGTGAAATTAAAATTAAAAGAAGCTAAACCTGTTAAACCCAATTGTTAAGGGAAATATCTCAAAGAGTTAACAAAGTTTCATCACCAAAGAAAGGTACAATTGTATTTGATATGCTTAAAATGTTTCTCAAATGACACAGTGTTTCCAAAGTACTTGCTCTGCTGTATCACTTAGGAGATTCCTAGAACTGGCCTCATCCATATAAAGACCCTCAATGGTCTTTATTGAATTCTACAATTGTAGGCTTAATTGTGCTGAGTCTGAATACTTATCTTCTTCTGTGTGCATTGTAAGGACCTGAAGATACCTTATTCACTCTATCACTCACCCCATTCCCACTGCCATTTTGACATGGCTAGGGCCTTTTTCACATCTATTTCTGCAGCAAAAGTAGTGACAAAGGCACGCCTGTATGGTTAGACTCACTTGTCTTCTGCCCTTCCTCTGTTATGCAAATCTTTACAAAATATTCAGAAGTCTGTGAAAACCTAATTCTTGCCATGAAAATAAATGGTGACATCCAATCAATATATGAAGATTTGCTTAGTTGGGGTAATCTGTTCTGAGTATGGAACTTACATTTCTATGGCTTAGGACTCTTGGTATTTAGATGATACAGCTGTACAAGCTAAGAAAAAAGGCTAAAAGGCAAATAGCTGATTTCCATAGTGAATATAATCCAGTAAAATTGGTCATCAAGTTTGTCCATGCTTAATGTCCTGACCTGGATAGCAAGGCTAGCCCGATTTTGTCAGATCTCAGAAGCTAAGCAGGGTCAGCCCTGTTAATTGAATGGGAGACCTACATGTCACCATAAGTCAGCTGGGACTTGATGGCAATTTCCACCATCACCAATTTTATTCTGCATTGGCTACAAAAATACAATGCTTTTTGAGACCAAATGTGACACATATGCACAAACACATAACACAGTATGCAGGATGGGAATGCAGAGAAATCCTGTTTCAAATATTCATTTTCCTTATTTTGGGGCCACAGGTACACTGTGACGCACCTTGTAGCTGCAGGCAAATTCAGCTATTTAAACAGGCACAACAAAAGCGAATTAGTCATTCCCTTCTCAACAAACCATGTTTAACTGAAATTAGAATGCTAATGGAAAGTCATTAAGTCTTGTTCCCATTTTCTTCATTAGTCGTGAATGAACATCTAGTAATTGTTCCTCCCCATTTCAGTGCTAGAGTATTTAACCAATCAGATCAGCTTACAGATGC
Organism: Euleptes europaea; assembly: GCF_029931775.1. Classification (NCBI taxonomy): domain Eukaryota; kingdom Metazoa; phylum Chordata; class Lepidosauria; order Squamata; family Sphaerodactylidae; genus Euleptes; species Euleptes europaea. The sequence goes on along the minus strand of NC_079316.1, from coordinate 58,738,597 downwards.
CATGAGAAAAAGCCAATGATGCATGTAATATATTAGTGGGATCATAAATAGCCAAGACAAGAGGTAGTTATTGCTTGGTTCAATATTGTTGTTTAATAGCAACTCAAAATGCACTCCACAGCCTTAAATATAGAACCATTAACTCCAGAGATAATCATCCTCATGAACTGAATGATGAGACAATTGTATTAAAAATAATGCAGTACTTGGAGATACCCATATATAAGCCTTGTAATTGAAAAGGCCACCCAAAGGGTCAAATTTAGCATCTCTGTGTGCACAAGTCTCTTATTTTGGTTAATGTGAGTTGTTGCACATATCCAAGGAGAGACAGAATATTACCCTAATCCCTTTATCATCTGAATTATCTAAAAATAGGTCTATATTTTATTACCAACAAACTTGGCATTTTTCCATTGCCCATAACCTAGTCACTAAGGTATTTATTTCACAATACTACACAACATAATTTTGTGATGCGTTGAATTCCAAACCTGTTTTGCCTATAGCCCTACAGTGAATACATGTTCAGCCTGCATGCATGTGCCTATTTGAAAAAATCAGTGAATGCACATTCACTTTACAAATGAAATCAGGAACCATAACCTGGATAAATGTGAGGTTTCAATCACGTGTTCAACATTTCTATATTTAGGGAACCTCTGCATATAAGTATTTGCCACCAAACCCCTACATGTTGCAGAACTTGCTGAGTCACTAGGATGGCATATGAAGATATTTCGCATCTGATACCAACGGAAAGGTAACAGGCAATCATAACTATTATTCCACAATCTTGGAAAGCTGACCATTTATGAGATTCCATAATTGTAGCTGCCAAAATCAAAACAATCAAGGGATAGCCTGTACAACACAGGATCAACATACCTTTAAGGACTGCCTTCTCACACATGAACTTACCTGCTCACTCTGGTCATCTTCAGAGGACCTGCTTCAGTTGCCCATACCACCTGAGGCTAGATGGGTGACAACTAGGGTTGCCAAGTGCCCGGTGGTGCCGGGTAAAATCCCGCCAATCCACTGGGCTGCCCGCCGGCCATAAGCTGGCTGGCGGGCACTGCAGGCACACGCATGTGTGATGCGGACGCTCTGGGAATCTTGGAGAAAACTCTATGGAAACCATAGAATTTTGCCTGAGATCGCTAGAGCGTCCATGTTCCTGGAAGTGATGTGGGCGCATCGCACGGGGTGCGTGCGCACGTCACGCCAGGCACGTGCACCGCGCACTACAGCCACAGCCCCAAAAAACTCCTGCCGGTGGAGCTACGGGGCCTGGCAAGCCTAGTGACAACTCAAGGAAGGGCTTTCTTGATCGTTGCACCAAAACTTTGGAATACCCTCCACAGGAAGATTCATCTGTCTCCCTCTATCAGAGTCTTCTGCCTGCAGGGGAAGACTTGTTTGTTTCATTTGGCATATCCCCAATTACAGTTATTGCCCTCCTTCCTAGTTCTGGTATTGTTTGTTTGGGGTTTTATTAAATTATTTTATAATTTTAAATGTAGTTTTTAATTATTCAAATGTTCTAAAGTGTGTTGCTTTAGGGCCCCCGATCAGGTGGAAAGGTGGCATTAAAATGTTTTAAATGAATAAATACCAACAAATCTAAAATACTGAGTCACTACATTTCCATTGAAGAATGATGGAAGGAAAGAAGGCTGTGGTGGACACACTTTCTGCAAAGCAGACTATCAGAATGGGGATGAGGAGTCCTGACAGTGATGGAATTCCAGACACAGGAAGAATCATAGAACTGTCTGCATGGTGCTTGTCTGCAATTAAGGCGGATCACAAGCATTCAAGTACAAAATTCCAAACAGGGAAACAAACACTATTGCCTTAAAAACAGAACAGCCAGTAGAAGCTGGGATCCGGTCTGCCAAGAGCCATCACGGGCCCGTGGTCAAAGATTCCATATACCCAACCACTCATATAACCTTGATCATAACCAAATATCATAACATGGCTGGCTGTTACCATCCATCTATAATAATAAAAAAATCTGCCCGTCCATCTGTCTGCCCATTTGTGGCAGGCATAACTCATTCAAAAATAAAACTAGGAATCTCAAAATGGGCCACCAGCTTCAGGTTGATCGTGGGAGTTACTGGGCAAAAAACGAAAAGAATCGGAATTTCCTGGTCCAGGTTATCTCCAGATCCCCCCCAATGCTATTTGCAATGGAAGCTGAGCTAAAATCTAATATTCAGTTCCTTGTATATTAACATTAAAGCAGATTAGCATTCTATTATCATGCATGTAAAAATGGAGGGGCGGGAAGCATCCTTTTACTACTTTGATAGATTATGGGGAAATAATATTTAAAAAGGAATGCTGCTATACTTCTATTAAATATGTTCAAAATTGCCAGTCAGGATAGATGAGAAGACAAGACCAAGACTGAAAAATGTGGGGGGGGGGGCGGTGGTTATAAGAGATAGAGAAATGGCAGGTCATGAAAGGAGGAGAGCAAAATGAAGGAGGAGAAATATATGGAAAAGAGTTAGAGAAATTAAGGAAAAGACTACAAAAGGTTTTTTTTTACTACCACACGCAAACAGGGCTGCCCTGTTGCAAGATCTGACTGTGCAGACAAAACTATGGAAATGGGTGGAACTAAAGACTGCTGGAGATAACGACCTTATTAGAAGGCTGCATCCTGGCAATGACTGTAGCTTGTCCTGGCTGGTCTTGCCTTGCTCCAGTGATGGCTTGGCTGATGGATCTGAGAAGCAACAATTTCCCGCAGACTCTTAGTAGATGTTGCAGAAAGGCCCAGCAAGCAGAGTCAGAACAACTTGTGTTTACCATGCTCTGCCTTCCCTCTGCACCTACTGGCTGCAGTGCAGGATTGCATTAGAAGTAAAAAAAAGAAAGTAAATGCAGTATGACGTTGGCTTCAGGGGCCCTGGGAATTTTATCCTCCCATTACCCCCTCCCCCCAGTGGTCCTGGCTAGCATATGTGAAGCTAATATGAATATGTTTTGATGACAGTTGTATTTCTTTGTCATTTTTAAACCAGCTTTGTTAGCTACTGTTCAATCTCTTATTGTTGCATATAACCCTCAAACAAATTTGAGTTGCCCTTAATTATTTATTTCCTGAAGTCTGATAGGCCTCAATGCAGTTAAGAGCAGCAGACTCTAATTTAGAGAACTGGGTTTGATTCCCCACTCCTCCACATGAAGCCGGCTGGGTGACCATGGGCCAGTCACAGTTCTCTCAGTACTCTCTCAGCCCCACCTACTTCACAAGGTTCCTGTTGTGGGGAGAGGAAGGGAAGGCAATTGTAAGCCTCTTTGAGACTCCTTATGGTAGAGAAAAGTGGGGTATAAAAACCAACTCTTCTTGTTCTTCATCTTCAAGATTTACAGCTGAAAGAAGTTGGGTTGCTGCTTAGTCAGTTCTCTGAACTGTATACCATTAGTCTCCTGTGCCATCTGCAGAATAACCACTGATGCAAAGGAGAAGACACACATGAAATATGTGTCAGCATGTTATGGGTTAAAAAGCGTTGCACACAACAGCCACTTTCACACATCACAAAATCAGACCAGGTTTACTGTTCACTGGCTAAGCATAGAGTGGTGGTTGGGTGATTTCATTATATGTAATCGGGGGGGGGGGCTGCTTGATTAAAAAATGGAAAAAGCTTTTCAATGAGGTCAGAACAATAATGTTTTTTATAACTGTAGATCGAATGGCTAGCCTTCTGTGTTGTCTGGGAAAATGGAATTTCCACACAATACAAAACTGGCTTCAAAGAGGACTGTGTTTAGAGTGAGGATGCATATTTTGCAATTGCCAGCCAGAAGAATTCTAAAGTATAATCCTGTGACTACTTGCTTATGAACCATTTGCCTTAATGGGACTTAATTCCAAGTAAGCATGCATAAGCAGACTCCACATTGATAAATTTCCAGATATGTTACTGCCTAGCTTCCTACTTCATATATTCAACTTCAAACCAATGGAGCAGAACAGACTTCATTATGACATAACTTCTGAGTAAAGATATTTTCATAATATCCATTCCAGAATGATTTAACAGAATACCTCTGAGTCCTATCTTCAGGACATGTTAAAGCACAGCCATGATAGTGATTGGATATAGTATTGATGACGTAGACGATTTAAACCAAAGTAACTAGATTTAAGCTGATTTAGAGTGTGATCCTAAACAGCATTATCTTATATTCAAATAATGAAGTCTACCAAATCCATATGGAGGCTGGAGATCACCTGGAATTAGGGCTGTTGAATAAATGCAAATTTGGTAAATTTCTGGTTCAGGTATACCGAATCAGCAAAATCCGGGAGGTTGGCAAAGCCGAATTTGCCATTCCCAAATATCTGGCCTTCTGTGGCTCCTGCGGGAGCACCTTTGCAGGTAAAGGTTCCAAATTTTCAGGGTAGCTAGAAGGGACTCTCCTTGAAAGAACCCCCAAGTTAAATAAAGATTGGGTCAGGGGGTCTGGGGTTATGGGGTCTGGAATGGGCTGCCCCCATCCTCCTCCATTCAAATGCATTGACAGACTCTTTAATGTGATGTTAACAATCTATCTGAATGGAGAAGCTGGGCTTAAAAATGGTGGGTGGGAAAGTTCACCTGGTGCCTTCATAGAAATACAACGTGATACAATTTGTCTCTATGGAGGTGTGGGGTGAACTTACCCACCTTTTAAAGCCCTGCTTCTCCATTCAGATACATTGCAAACATCACATTAAAGAGTTTGCACACAGCCCCTTTGCCAATGCATTTGAATGGATAAGGATGGGGTAACCCCTTCCAGACCCCATAACCCCAGACCCCCTGACCCAATCTTTACCAAACTTGGGGGTTCTTGCAAGGAGAGTCCCTTCTAGCTTCCCTGAAAATTTGGGGCCTCTACCTGTAAAAATGCCACCCAGGAGCTGTTGCCACCATTGAGATGCATAGGGAATTGTTTTTTGCACAGCTCCTGGGGGGGGGGGCAAATTATACCAAATTATTTTTTTTTCAACAGCCCTACCTGGAATTGCAACTGCTCTCCAGATGACAGTGATCAGTTCCCCTAGAGAAAATGGCTGCTTTAGGGGAGGACTCCATGACATTATACCCTGCTGAGGTTGCCTCCCTCCCCATGCTCCACTCCCAAATTTCCAGGAATTTTCCAATTTGGAACTGGCAACCTTAAGGGGGAACTGATCTCTGTAGTTTGGAGATCTGTTGTGATTCCAGGAGATCTCCAAGTCCCCCCTGGAGGTCGGCAACCCTAGAAGGAGAGAAGGAAAAGGGGAGAAGCTATGGGGGCTTTCAGGAGAGGGAGAGAGAAAATAATGGGGGAGGGGAAATGAGTTGCCTCCTACAAGTCCTTGTGGGTTCCCACAAATCAATTGAAGTTAATAGGTTTTGAAGGATGCAGCTCTACTTAGGACCACACTGTGGCAGTCTTTAGGACCCACGGCTGAGGGGTAACAGCCAAATGAAGATTAAAACACCTTTCACTGAATTATAACAGTGTGTTAACCACTACATCACAGTGCAGCTTGATAAAGGAACGGCAGAAGGACTTACCTGGTGCCGTCTATTGTGGCCCAGTGTGGCTGTGCCCCTCACCCAAAATGGAGCCGGCTGTTCTTTTCCCTTCTGGGCGACTCCGCCCCACCAGCTGCATGGCCAGGTGGCTGTGCTCTAGATCAGGGCTTCTTAAACTTTTTCCACTCGTGACCCCTTTTCACCCAAGAAATGTTTACGTGACCCGGGTATATAGGTATATAAAATAGGTATACAAATCAAACATCTACTGAGAATAAATCATAAAGAAATGTATTTTAAAACAATTATTTGGTATACATATAATTTTACCATTTGCTGTTGCCAAATTTTTCACGACCCCCACATTCCGTTATGTGACCCTATATGGGGGTCACGACTCCATATGGGGTCACGACCCACATTTTAAGAAGCTTTGCTCTAGATGCCCCAGGAGCCCATTTAAGGCTGTGGAGTTTATTGTTCCTGGCTGCAGCAGACCGGCCCTCCCTCTCTCCCTATGTTCAAACTTGTATGTAATTTCTTTTGTCATAGCTTGGCGGTTTTGGCATCGGGTCAGATCCAGTATGGGGAAGATGTGTCGGCATGCCTGCCTTCCTCTTTGATAGGGACCCGCATAAGGGTTCTTGGGATGGAGCTTATAGGGAATGCCCAGCTCGGGGGCTATCGTGGGGCTCCATTCCCAGGTGGCATAGGAACCACTCAGAGATTTATGTCCTAGTGGCACCACTGTTATGCTACTCTGGTTGCTGCCCCAACATTTGGGTGTGGGGTGGGGGGTTTACACTGGGTGACAGGGTGGTCACTTGATGCATGGATCCACCCCTTAAGCTTTGCCAAAATGCTCCTTGTCTGTTGTAACCAATAAAAGCTGTGGCCTTGTTTTTACCCAACACTTTGTGCGCTCTGTATCTCTTCATCATTCTTTGGGGAAACAGCTTTTGCACCTGGGTCCACAAATGAATGCCCCCTTAAAACATTCAATCTTTGCAGGCACAGCCCTTAGTCTTTAAAGGAGCTTGTTTGTTTACTCCACATTCGTAATGAAACCTTGTATTTCCCAGCCAATGTATTAAAATGTTTATCTAAAGTAATCTGATCATTCCAGTTCTGATTAATAAAACAATATTAAATAGATTAAATAGATACACAGAATACCTCAGCACATGTCATTCCAAGCCATATAAGCCGCTTTTAAGAAAATGCTTGTTTTGAAGCTTTTTACCCAGAGCTTTTCCAAAAAAGGGGCAAAAGTAGATTTTACTGAATTCCAAATCAGAGCTATTCAGAGGTTACAGAGTATGGACAGCTTATATAAAAGCTATTATATAGGCCAATTGTGCTCTCTAAAGGCATGATGTAAGACACCTCTGAGCATCCCAAAGAATAATTGTTGCAAACTCTATACCACTTGTTCTGGAATTTATTCTGGGCATAAAGCCATTTATTCATAAGTTATCCTTCAAGGCTGAAAACTGTAAGCTAGCTAGAACAGTGACAAAATGCATGTTTGCAGATTTACACAGGAACCTAAAAGCAAACTGGCAGGCCTACTGTGTCAATATATCCTAAACGGTGGTTTAAAGTTAAAATCCACAACAGCACTGCCAGTCCTATTGACCCTAAGGCTATATTACATCACAATATACAGTAGGAAAGGAGAAGAAGAGTTGGTTTTTATACCCCACTTTTATCTACATTTAAGGAGTCTCAAAGCGGCTTACAAACTCCTTTCCTTCCCCTCTCCTCAACACACACCTTGTGAGAGAGTTCTGAGAGAACTGTGACTAGGAGCAGGCTTCATGTGTAGGAGAGGGGAAACAAACCTGGTTTTCCAGATTAGAGTCCGCCACTCATGTGGAGGAGTGGGGAATCAAACCCGGTTCTCCAGATTAGAGTCCACCGTTCCAAACCACTGTTCTTAACTACTACACCACACTGGCTCTCCAGATTGAGCTAGCCTGGGCTATCCAGGTCAAGACAAACATGATGACCAGTTTAACTTGATTATATTCACTATGGAAACCTTGGCGCAGACATGCTTACTCAGCCCTAACCTACCTTACAGGGTTGTTGTAGTAAGAATAAAATGGAGAGGGAAGAATTATGCTGTAAGCTGATTTGGGTTCTCTTTGGGAAGAATAGCAGGGTATAAATACTTAAAGAAATGAATATACTCTGACTCAGCTGCCCACTCCTCTGTGTCAAGGCAGCTTTTCCAACACTTGCTTCTCTTCCGAAAGGTACTAGGTAAAAGAAAGGGAAACCTCAGCTACTCCCTATTCTGTGTTCTATTAGCAGAAACAAGCATCATCCATGTTGTCAGGTGAACACCTAATAGTTTGAAAAGCTGAAGCAATAGGATCCCTGTTTATTTAAAATGAGAGCCCTCCCCAAGCCAATGAGCCAGCAGTGTCTTTGTGAGAACCATTGTGCATAGACAAATAGGGCAAAGATTTCACTTTGTGAAGTTGAACACTGGCTAAGAGTATGGCTCAAGAGGTTGGATAGTGTGCCTCTCAAACATGTATCTGTTGAGCCATACTTAGAATAATAGAATCATAGAGTTGGAAGGGACCACCAGGGTCATCTAGTTCAACCCCCTGCACAATGCAGGAAATTCACAACTACCTCCCCTCCACACACACATAGTGCCCAGAAGATGGCCAAGATGCCCTCCCTCTCATGATCTGCCTAAGGTCATAGAATCAGCATTGCTGACAGATGGCCATCTAGCCTCTGCTTAAAAACCTCCAGGGAAGGAGAGCTTACCACCTCCCGAGGAAGCCTGTTCCACTGAGGAACTGCTCCAACTGACAGAAAATTCTTCCTAATGTCTAGATAGTCCTCTCATAGTCCTTCCCTTTTCTCCTGCCACCCTTGCAAAATGAAAATTTACAGGCAGCATAGGGAAATGGAAACTGAAATCAGTTCAGTTACAGACATGGCAGAAAAACCCAGGTATGGCTTTTACAACCAGGGTTGACAGCCTCTCTCAATTAAATGATGCTTGGGCCATGATTGGCTAGGCTGGAGATCCTCCAGCTTATAGACAGACAGCGAGACCCCCATTAAAAAGGAAAAACCACCTTCCAGACATACTGTAGACCCACCCATCCTCCTTTGAGTCAACATGGGATTAGCCAGTTGCCTTTTGGAGCCCAGAAAGAATTTTTTGGACCTGTTACCAGAATTTTTGGCTCTGGTGGGGGATCAATCTCCACCTCTTTAATGTTGCTCCTTGGGTGTGGTATCATTAGTCCTGGTCTTTCTAACTGTTAGGCCATAATTAGGGAGGGCAGGAACAGGGTGATTTGTTCAATGTAAGGATGGCAAATTGACAGGCACCCTGAGGCAGCTAAGGGTGAAGGGCCATTTCTGAAACAACCCATCATTTGTAGCATGGTGCTGTAGGCTGGGAGTGAACACCACTGGAGCTGAGCAAACTCTGTGCATGTTGAGGAAAGGGATGAGACTTGGCAACTTTTAGCGCAGTTTTATGTGCAGGGAAGGACAAACAAACAAGTATCACTAGGTAAATTTTCAACCAGGGTAGAGTTGCCCAGAATGTCGGGAGCTGAGAAACTGCTAAACTGCAACCCAGCCTTAAACGTTCAATATAAAATTAATTCATTTGATGCTGATCTGTCATTTCATAAGCTTGACTAACCCAATGTTTGGTTGTCCTGTGTCTTCATTGGGTAGAGTGCTGGTACAAATGGCCAAAACTTGCCTAGTTGGATCAAATCCAAAACACATGTTAAAGGTAATTTCATTCACATTAGTTAACCTTCTGAGGTTAACAAATGAGGTGTATTCAGGTCAGATTTTAACTTCTCTTGTTTCAAATGCACACTGTTTAATCCACATCAGCTGGAATGATTTCTCCCTCCCCACTAAGGAGGGCTGGTACTTCTGAATGGATCTTTGATACACATTTTCTGAGCAAATGCTTTATTTTTCACAAGAAAGCAGCTAACCTGTTGAGAACTAGTCTGGCTTGTGGACTTAGCGGGTGCTCTGTGATGAGGAGGATTGGGCAGACACCTCAGTTCACTGGGGCATCTTCTTTTTCTTGCGAATGCTACATATCATGCAGGAATGCCTGACAGTTTTCAATAGCCTTTGCTTTTTAAAGGGTCAGATGTTCAAGGCGATTCCAATCTTTCCACTTCTATGCTTGCTAATTCAAATCCACACTGAGACTGTAGGAGGTCAAGTGTCATCATTATGTGACAGCTGTTGAGCTGTCAATGGGCAGTGAGTTGAACTCCTCGGCAGTTCCAAACGGGAAAGTATCCACACCCCACTAAGCACCACAACAGCCAGCATTAATTGGCATCCCTCTTGACAAACTCAGCAGGCAGCTCAAGAAGCAAAGGGGAAGGAGCACTAAAATCCTCTCTCTTCAGTGATGGAGCCTCTGGGGAAAAAAAGTCACTGAGAATGGAGGTTAGCTCTGTTAGAAAACCTCTCCTTGCTCTTACCTCTTTTTTCCCCCCTTTCCTTGCTTTAAATGTTTGTCTTTGGTTTTGACCAGTTTCATGATCTGTGTTTAGGACTCTGGAGTTGCAACCTGAAGGTCAGGTTGATGTTTGTTAACAGTTCTTTCCATCACTTTCTTCCCTCCTCCCCTGACCTCTGCTCCTGATTTTTGTATAGCAGGGAAAAAATAATTTTGATTAATCTAGTCAGTAGGAAGCAAGGGTGGAAGAATCAAGAGGTACACATTTTTGTAGTGCTCTGAAAGAGACAAATATAATTCCCAGGTTACAGCTTAGCCTTATTAGTTGTTAATAACAGACCAAATTAATGTAGGGTGGCAGTGTAAATGATATTGCACCAGTCCTGCAGTCAGCACAGTTGACTTCACTGAAAGAGCAGGAACCGCCAGGGGCCCACTTCTTCTCTTTCCTCACTAGTTTTCACTCTTCCTAGTTTTCTGTTAATTGAAAACTCTCACCATGGGGCAGCATTCCATGGGACCCCTTTCTGTAGTCAGAAGGTGATTCAGGTTTACTACCTCAGCAAGGTCTAGGCCTCAGTTTTTGTTCCATGAGAAATGGTGTTGCTTGTTTGAATTCATGTCCTCAGGTGATGCACATCGATAATAGAATCATAGAATCATAGAGTTGGAAGGGACCACCAGAGTCATCTAGTCCAACCCCCTGCACAATGCAGGAAATTCACAACTACCTCCCCACCCCACCTCCAGTGCCCAGAAGATGGCCAAGATGCCCTCCCTCTCATGAACTGCCTAAGTTCATAGAATCAGCATTGCTGACAGATGTTAGTCAACTTACATCATTTCTGAATGTGGTTTATTTTATCTCCCATAGAATCAGTGAATTTCTTTTTTTAACTGAGCACTAGAAATGAATGGAAACCCAATGAACAAAGAGTTAACTTGAAATCACTGCTTTGCTTTATGGGCAAGCTCTATTTTCAAGCAGTTCAACATCAAGCAACTATCATGCAGCCCAATGCACCCAATCATTACCCAGAAGAGAATCATAATATATAAAAGGAGCTCACTGAAATTATCATAAAATGGCTACTTTTTTAAAATAAATGGGGTTATCATTTATCCTAAAATAAGTGTCTGCCTAACTGCGATGAAATGAAAAGGCAATAAAAGCAGGTTTTACCAAGAGCTTTACCTTGACTAAAAACAACCACCACCCACCATCAATAAAGAAATACATGGCTTTAGAAATTTCTTTCTTAACTGTTCTACTCATTGCACTCCAAATTACAACAGACAAACACAAATGACCATAGGTCAGATCCTTCCATCTTGGTTATGGGATATATAGCTTGCACACATCCAGAGAAAATAACTGGCCAAAAAAATGGCCCTGTTTATTTCCTCTGAACTCTTACTGCTTCTTGTCAAAACTCGTAGAGTAAAGCTCTGTTCAATAAAGCATCACAATTCTCTTACTAAAACTAAATTAATAACAGTGATCAAAATTAGATACAGTTTGGTGATAATCAGTTCCTTAATGTAATTAAGAGGAAAATGTTATAAGTTTTTGTAGCGTGCAAAATGATTAGACTAGTTTTTGTACCAGTTCAGGGCTGCATATGTGAACTTTCATCAGCGGAAATCATTGTACAGTGAGTTGAAGCGATATAAACATTCTATAGGTCACTGTTTCCCAATCTGTGGAACCCAAAAGTGGGGTTGCCAAGCCTTTGAAAGTGGGTTGTGGGCCAGCCCTCCCTAATGGCTGCCGCTGCCCTTCCCATTGATCTCGCTTATGTTTTGAAACCAACTTGTGACCCTGAAAACAGTGTTTTACATGAAGGTAGTTTTCCCAGTTTGACTTACGATATTAGAGAATTGCTTGGGAGAAAGCAGACACAGGAGGGCTCCGTGTTGGTTCAGCATGCTGCATCCTTACCCTGTATGTTCTGTAAGCATTCACAATATGAAGCCCAATGTCCTATTTATTAGTAATATATTAGGTACACTCACATTGCCCTGCTATCCTCTTTCTTGGGTGCCCAGTGTCAGCACTAACATGCTACTGAGCTTCCTGGGTTGTTTTGCCAAATACCTTTATTTGCCTTTCCTATAAAACTGGGACTCTTAGATTTGGCAGCTAAGGGGTAGGCTCCCTGAACACTGCACTCCATTTGATTGAAAACTGAAGGTAGCAGCTAGAATAGAAATGTTTTGGTTTTCCCACTGAAACTAATGGGAGCAGCAGTAATAGTGAAAACAAAAAAAATGAATAAAAATGGAACAGAAACAAATCAGTTTTACTTATATACACATTCACAAACAAGCACAAATGCACAGATGCTTTCCCTCATTCTCCACACAATCCCAGTGGTGCCTCCAACTGATGTGAGAATTTTTCCCTTTTCCCCCTTCCCTTCTGAGTTCTTTTATCTTTGGTCTTCTCCGCCTGCTACCTACCAGAGCAGAGCCAGAGAATGTGATAGGAAAGACAAACCTTGTACTCTTAGACTACTCACACATCTAACAGTAAAGCATATAGGTTTATTTGAACTTACAAAGAGTTATAAGGCAAAGAGAAAAATAATACTTGACTAAATATATAAGACATAAATTAACAAACCACACGTGCAAGTTGACGTACAGACAAACAGTTACAGAGGCCTCTGGGTCACTTCCAGAGAGAGAGACAGAGATGGCAACCACTCAATGGGTCTGTGGTCTCTCCGTGGAAGGACGAAGGACTGGGCAACTGGACTAGCCTTTTATAGGTTGAGCCATGAGAAAGGGGTCTCAAACGGCCCCCTCCTGTCAAATTCTTGAGGAGATGAGTCTCCACAAATCATGACTAAATTTGTTTGGAAATATCTTGTTCCATAATAAGTTTTCGATGTCCAGGTCTCTGATAAACTGTCCCGCCTGTCAACCAGTGTACAAAAAACAACTTCCCCCATGCCGTAAGCAGATAACTTGCTGCCTGTTTAAATGACCTTGTTACTCTAAACATGATTTGGAGTACTTAATGTGCTTTGGGTGACTAGCTCCTAGCAATGCAATCTCCTCTATCCTTTAAGGTAAGAGGCCCAGTTGAAGCTTGGGGTCAGCTAAAAGTCAGGTCTTCATATGGCTTTTACGCTTCAGATTAATAAGCTACAGATTAATAAAATTGGTTCTTCTTAACCCAAACCAATGTTTAATATAAAAGAATAAAAGAATTCTCGCCACACCCATCAGCTCCAGCCCAGACCTGGATATCATGAGCCAGCATGGTGTAGTGGTTAAGAACAGTGGTTTGGAGTGGTGGACTCTGGAGAACTGGGTTTGATTCCTCACTCCTCCACATGAGCGGCGGAGGCTAATCTGGTAAACTGGATTTGTTTCCCCACTCCTACACACGAAGCCAGCTGGGTGACCTTGGGCTTGTCACACTCTCTCAGCCCCACCTACCTCACAGGATGTCTGTTGTGGGAAGTAGGGCTGTCAAAAAAAAATTCGGTACAGTTCGGATTCGGCCGAATTTGACCCTTGTGGGTTCGGTACGTGCCGAAGTCCGAACTCCCCCGCTTCGGATCCCCGGTAATTCGGGGGGATCCAGAGTTCGGGGGAAAATTCGGCCCCAGCGCGCCTTCAGAGGGATTCCCTGAAGGCGCGCGGGGGCCCTTTAAACTGATCTGAGCCTCCCAGCTGGGAGGCGCAGATCAGTTTAAAGGGCAGCCCGCGCCTCTCCAGCGGAGCCCGCTGAAGGGGGGCGGGCTGCCCTTTAAACTCATCTGCGCCTCCCAGCTGGGAGGCTCAGATCAGTTTAAAGGGCAGCCCGAGCCTCTCCAGCGGAGCCCGCTGAAGGGGGGCGGGCTGCCCTTTAAACTCATCTGTGCCTCCCAGCTGGGAGGCTCAGATCAGTTTAAAGGGCAGCCTGCGCCTCTCCAGCGGAGCCCGCTGAAGGGGGGCGGGCTGCCCTTTAAACTGATCTGCGCCTCCTGGCCGGGAGGCGCAGGTCAGTTTAAAGGGCAGCCCGCGCCTCTCCAGCGGAGCCCGCTGAAAGGTGCGGGCTGCCCTTTAAACTGATCTGTGCCTCCTGGCCGGGAGGCGTGGGTCAGTTTAAAGGGCAGCCCGCGCCTCTCCAGCGGAGCCCGCTGAAAGGTGCGGGCTGCCGTTTAAACTGATCTGTGCCTCCCGGCCGGGAGGCGCAGGTCAGTTTAAAGGGCAGCCCGCGCCTCTCCAGCGGAGCCCGCTGAAGGGGGGTGGGCTGCCCTTTAAACTCATCTGCGCCTCCCAGCTGGGAGGCTCAGATCAGTTTAAAGGGCAGCCCGAGCCTCTCCAGCGGAGCCCGCTGAAGGGGGGCGGGCTGCCCTTTAAACTGACCTGTGCCTCCCAGCTGGGAGGCTCAGATCAGTTTAAAGGGCAGCCCGCGCCTTTCAGCGGGCTCCCCTGAAGGGGGGCCGAATTTGCCGAATTTATTCGCGAACTCCCGAACTCGCTGAATTCGGCCCCCCCGGTTGCCCGCCAGTTTTGAGTTTGGATCCGTCCGAACAGAAAATCACCGAATCAGGGGAAATTCGGTTGATTTTCAGTTCGGACCGAACCGAATTGATAGCCCTAGTGGGAAGGGGAAGGGAAGGGAAGGTGATGGTAAGCCGGTTTGATTCTTTCTTAAGTGGTAGAGAAAGTCGGCATATAAAAACCAGCTCTTCTTCTGCTTCTTCATGAATAGTTTTATGCTGATGACTTCCACCTATCAGGCATTGCTCAGATGGTCCCAAACCACCCAGCTCATCAAAGGACTTCCCAGACAATTTTGCCTTTGACTCTGGCTTCTGTCCAACATTGTCTCCTCCTATATTTAACAGATCACAAGCAGAAAGGCCTATTGCTTTGGCATCTACAAGAGTGCAGGAGGTGTATCATTGTTAGTACATCAAATGACTTTGAGAAAAAGTGACTGCAGTTCCCTCTTGGCTGGCACTTGCTGACTAATTCCAAAGGTGAGCTAATCATCTGTGCTTAGACTGGGGGCTGGTGAATGATGGATTTAAGGGAAGGCCTCCAGCTGTTCCTGATTTGTCATTTTCTGTGAAGAAAAGAAATGAAGGAAGCAAACACTGCCCAGCTGTCTGAGGATCGTGTTACCATGCCAGACAGCAGCGATTTAACTTTACCCTCTCATTCAAGTAATGCATGGAGATGGGGATTTACTGTTTGTGCATTGCAGAGGATTTATTGGCCCTTGCAATGTTCTTTGGTGGTAGGTTATATTTCTGCACTAGCAGACATGGACCTTAATATCTGACTATATTTCCCCCCTAAAAGAAATGCTTGGAGGATAGATAATAGATTGCTAAATTGGCTCAACGTACCAAGGATTCTGAACTTACCGAAAAACATATGAGAAACTTCACTATGCGTGTGATGATGATGATGACTTCGAAACCAGCCTGCTGAATTATCTGTTGGATATGTGCTGATCTATAGCTTTGCATCCAGGTAAAGGCACTGCATTCTGGATGAGATGATTCATAATTGCACCCTTAGCAGCTGTGATGTGGTCTTTTTCGATTTTACTTTTTGTTCCTGTGGCAGTTGCTTAGAACAACTGCATCACTCTCTCCCTTCTTACAAAAGGGGTTTGGACTTTGAAGTCTGAGCTGGCCAATCAAGATATTTTATGATTAATACAGGATCTTAATAATGCCAATGTGGAGGAATAAAAAACATCCTTTTATTCTCAGATATAATTAAAACTATCTGGCTCCTAATGACAGCTGGAATAACTTTGTTTCCTAAATTTCTTGCATACAAATTTTATGTTGAATACTCTGCAAAGGTTCCCCAACTGTTCAAACACTGGTAAGTGCTCCCCAGGCCCCCAAGCTGCAAGAAAGCTCATCAGTGCTACCAGATTGACAGTGAAATCCTAAACAGTGTTCACCCTTCCAAATCTATTGTAGGCAATAAGCTTAGAATGGTGTAACTTTGTTTAGGATTGTATTGTCAGTGTTCTTAGGTTGAGAGAGCACTGGAGACTTCTTTAGGGCAAAACTGTAAATCCCTCCAGGCCTTCCAGATCACATCCAGCCCTGCTCAGCTTACAGTTGCCATGTCCCTCTTGGCTACTGGCAGGAGGCTTTTGGGGCAGAGCCTGAGGAGAGGGGGTTTTGGGGAGGGGAGGGACTGCAATGCCTTAGAGTTCAATGGCCAAAGTGGCCATTTTCTCCTGGTGAACTGATCTCTATCGGCTGAAGATCAGTTGTAATAGCAGGAGATCTCCAGGTATTACCTGGCAGTTGGCAACCCTAGCTCAGCTCCATCTGAAAAAAATCCCAGCTCATTGTCTACCTCTTTCTGGATTCAAAATACAAACTTACTGAGCCATTGTCACACCTCCAGATACGCATGGGTGTAGCATTTCCCACTCTGGAGAAAGCGTTTCTAGGAAATTGAGGACTAACAAGTGAAGCATCCCCACTCATTAAGGAACATGAATGCTCTTTTGTGAAATCCCTGACTACCATCATGTAACACTTCTAGAAAAAAAACACTGTGACAAAACATTCATAATTATCAAAACAGCCCAACCTCATAATACTATTGTTGAATATTATCTATTGTACTACATTATGATAGAAATTGTCCATGCAAAACTTTCCCCTCAGCTTGTAGTACTGCCTATTGCTGTGTGGGTGCAAGTATAACATTTGCCATTTTTTCCTCCTGCTAGTCTATAGGACTGCCTATATGGCCGAAAGTGCAAGCAAAATGGCACAGTACCAGTGACAACAGCTTAGTAAGCGAATAGAATGCTCAGTTTATTTAGAATCAAATCAAAGTCAGCCCTAAGGGCTAAGATCCAGCAATTAGTTTAGTATAAACAAAACTTTGGAAAGAGAGGCTAATAATCAGTAGTAATATCTGCATAGTTCAGGTGATAGGTCTATGTTCTTGTCAGTTATATATGGTTGACTGTTCACTCTCCCTTTCCTGCTCTGACATATGAACATGAACTTTAAAATCAGATGACTAAATGCCAAGTCAGAAAATGCTCAAATGTTACTGACATTAATTGTTCAGCTTTAATTATATTAACGAGGCATTTTCTGTTCAGGTTTTAATAATACCCAGATAGTTAATACCCTAATATATATCCCTATCTAATGCTACACTAAAATATCCTTGTGTGACCAATATAGAAATCCACTGTTGGAGGAAATCATCTGAAGAATATTCAGCATCAAAATTGGCAAAGGAAATTTTGAAAAGAATGTTTGGTAGAAATAATATTAACAGATAAGAAAACTTGACAAATAATTTGCCCTTTAATTATTATTTGCCTCATAAAGTTTGTAGAAGGTAGATTTTTCCAGCTATTTCAGTGTCTCGTTGTGGTAATCTTTAAACACCCTATTAATCAGATTGATTAATGTAGTGCTTTCTTGTGATCACTAACACAGATTAAAATCATTACTCTATCATTTCTATTGTTGCGGTTGCTTTTTTGAATATCTGGTTTGATTCATTGATATTTTAACCATTCTTACTATGCTAATAAGTGTAGTAATGTCATTATTTCAGCCCCAGTAGTTATTGAACTGGTGGTCTGAATGATGTCAGCCAGGTAAGGGTTCACTATGTACACCACAACATTCTCAAATATGGGGACAGAAGTAACACCAGCCATGGAAGTCAACTTGCATTAATGGGTTGAGCTTCTAGCTCAGGCCTTTTACACATGGGAAGTTTGCATTGGGTTTGCCTCTCTCTAGATGCAGTTTTCTCATCTGAATTCCCAAAACTCTATGCATGGAGGCTTTTGCTCCAAAGAAATTCCAGGAGTACCTTGTGATCAATTATGCATCCCCAGTAGGGGTGTGCATATCAATATGCCGATATTTTTTTTAAAAAAATAAACAAAGAATACCTTTTTGGTATTTTTGTGGGGGGGGGGTTAAGATTTTTTTTTACTGGTATTAAAAAATGGTGAGAGCAGAAAAAAGCAGAAACTGAATAATGCCAATTTTTTCCTGCATTATTCAGGCTGCTTTGCCCCCACCATCATTCCCCCCATCTTCCCTCCCCCTTACCTGCTGGCTGATTCAGATCCATGCTGCCCACCTACTCCAGACTCTAAAGATGGGGGGCAGCACGGATCTGAGACACATCCATGCCTACCGCCTTCTCTGGACTCTAGAGAAGGGGGATTGCATGGATCTGAAAGAAATCCATGTCTGAAACAAATCCAAGCCACTCCTCTTCTCCGGAGTCCAGAGAAGGGAGACAGTGTGGATCTGTAAAATCCTGTGTTTTGGTTTCAGGTATTTTTCGTATTTGGGTTTATTAACCTGATTTTTTTGAATTTTTTTTTGAAAATTCCTGGGTTTATAAACCAAACCTGAAAAATATTGGAAAAAATTGGTGCATGCCCCTAATCCCCAGCAAAAATGCAGAGCTTCTGAGCCCATCCCCCTGAAAACACCACTTTGTAATTGGCTGTGTATTTTTTAAAATACTTCATCAGCCCCCCCCCACACACACACACAGCCCCACAGTAGAATTCTTTCACTTTAACTGAACCAAGTGGCCATTTTACAGCCAAAGCAGAGAAGGATCCAGTCAAACACACACCCCAACCAATTTGTTCTGGCTATCTAAATACAGGGGTCATAAGTAGGGTTGCCAGGTCCTACCTCTCCTCCGGCGGGAGACTTTTAAGGCACATCTCGGGATCGCACGGCAACATGTGGACGCGCTGATGCGCATGCGCATCACTTCCTGTTTACAACTGGAAGTCCCGCCTCACGAGAGGCCTTATGCCACTCAAACTAAAGTCTGAGTGGCATAAGGCCCCTCGCAAGGTGGGACTTCCAGTTGTAAACAGGAAGTGACCTGCAGCGGCATGTACGCACATGCACGTTTGCCCACTGACCGTCAGCTGGTTGGCGGGCAAAGGGGCAAACTGTCGGGGGTTTGCCCGCCACCACCGGGCACCTGGCAACCCTAGTCATAAGAGCATAAAAACACTTAAATGGTCATTTCCATTTCATCGTTCCATCGGTAATCACTTGCAAATGAAAAGGTATGAATATAAGGGGAGGGTGGGAAATCAGCCTGACTCTGTACAACTTCTTAAAGAGAGGGTTTTATTCTAGCCCCCACCCAGGATCCTGTCAGGTTTAAAAAGCAAGCTTTTCTGCTAAAAAGAAAGCTTTTCTGTAAACTGGGATGGTTAAAAAATCAATATATGGACAACAAGAATTTGAATATGTCAACCCCAAAAAAGCAGGAGAGCACACATGGTGGGCACAGAGAGCAATGCTGTTTAGGTCCCACTGGAACAATATTTTTTTCACTAGACAGCAGGCTGTAGAAAAAAGGGTATTTTCCAATCCTAGCCTCTGAAATTTAGCATCTGCATACCCAAACCAGGGATTAAGATACAAGTCCTTGGATAAGAAACTTAGAAGGCTACTCTCAGGAAGAGCAAAGAGAAATTTTAATCGATAGCTGAAAATTAAAACCCATGCTTTTGCCTCCAGAGAATGAATCCCCAACTCAGCTCTAATAGCAATCCCTGCCACACAGTAAGGAGCATCCATTAACTTTCTTAGAAACCTATGCAGAATAGCATCAAGATGCTCACCTACTAAAGTGGCCCACAAAGGAACACCATAAAGAAACTGGGTAACTATTTTTTGCTTCAAAGAGCATAATAGCAGAAGGAATATATTGTCCGTTATCTAGAAAAGAAAAAAACTCTGAATTCCTTTAGATGATCTTAAGGGCTTTTTCTTTCATAAGGTTTAGATGATTACTCCAAGTCAGATTATATTGAAATTTCATACCTAAATAGTTGTAGCTATTTGTTTGCTGCAATTTATTATCATTTAGATGCCAAGCGTAGGAGGTAGGTAGGGAGTTCTTAGTGAATACTACTATTTTAAACTTATCATAGTTGATGGTTAAACCCTCATTGCTACAATAATCTCCAAGTGCTTTCAACAGACAATGCAATTTGACCGGGGAGCGAACTATTAACAAGGTATCATCAGCATCAGAGTAGAAATAGAGGAGTTTGCTAGTACAGACACGTGTGAGTTTGGCAGCCTAAGCCTGTCAGGGAGATCATTTATATAGAGATTGAACAGGGAAGGCACCAAAATGCATCCTTGCCTAACTCCTCTGTGCAATTTAAATGGGTCAGACAACAGTCCCCCATGCATAAATGGCTTCAGACTTCTGGCCCTGAGCAACATACAGGACATCCCTAAGCAGAGTCACATCTTTCAACTCCCATTGGAATCTGTAACAAGATTACCATAGATATACATGGAAAGAGTTAGAAAAAAATCTACCTTCTGCCAACTTTATATGAGCCAAAAGATAGATAAAGGATTAGAAGGATATAAATCTCCTTAGAATGCACTGTAAAATACCTGATAAATACCTTTGCCACACCCTCAACTGTGCATGAACTGGGTTTGATAGTCTATGATCTTAAGAATTGTATATGAACTTGATATAAACAAAGCATTCCTAAATTAAGGTGAGATAATCCACATTATGTGGCATTGGGAACACATTGTATTGTGTGTGGTAGGGGTTGAGATTTTTTCAAGGAATTGTTAACTCAAACCAATTATCCAAAATTATATAAAGTAACCACCTTCTTTTGCAAACAGAGATGCAGCAGAAATGTCATGAGACCTCCTTGTGACCAATGTGACCAGAAGATGAACATTTTGACTCATATTGTGGCGTCACTGTTTTGCTGCTGAGGACATAGTTATGCTATTGTTTAGCATTACTCTGCCACTCTCGGTAACTGGTTCAGGAATGATGTTGCCTCAGCAGCCAGCATTTTGATCTGGTCTCCTGTGGCAACAAGTTCAATTATTGCAAATTGGTACTCTTGGGTTTTTAAGGCTACGGATAGTAGGGATTTCGGAAATGAGATCGAAGTAGTTAAGTGTTGCAAATTGCCCTTCTTGAGCTGCCATGGTTTCATGCGTCTGCTTAAAGGATTGTTCAGCAAAATGGATTGCTTTTCCAAGCAGGATTTACTCCATGTTTAAATATTTCAATAGCTAACTACAGAATACTTGGCGACCTCAGTGTCATGCCACTGAACTATGTACAAGTAGGAAGAAGACGGCCAGCAAAAATTCAGCAAGGCACCCGGGTGGAAACATTTCCCCACTAATGAGCTCTCTCATAAATATATAGTCAAGTTCCCTCAGTACTTTGGATAGCTTAATGTTTGCCACTTGTCAATCAAATGCAGAGCCTCTGCTGCCAGCAGGAGTAGATGGTAAATGAGAGAAAGCATCTTGACTGGACAAGTCAAGTTTAACAAATGAGATCCCTGAAGATAATCTATGGCTGCATAATATCCACAGTTTCCCCATTTATTCAAACAGTGCCCACATTTCAAAAACAGCTTGTTCGCATTACAGCTTTAAAAGATTTACAGAAAGAAAGCTTGCAGTTCTGCTCCAGCTTTCATGTCCCTACATTTATTGTAATCTGCAGATCAATCCTAAATCTCCCATGTGGAGTATTTAGTGACAGTTTCTAATAGTGATTGTGAAAGTAAAAACAGGAGCTCTCCATGGTCTAATCTAGATAGTTTTCACAACTGTGATCCTGTGAATACTCCAATTGTACCCCTGGAAGCACTGGAGGGTGGGTAGAGATTGTGAACAGGGGTCTGCAATGCTATGACATCACTTCCAGGTTAGTACTCTGGGAATTCCCAGTTCTCTATGGTTTTTATCATAGAGATTTGGGAAATTCCTAGAGCATTGCCTGATGACACATCACTCCCATTTTGATCTGCTGCTCCATTGAACAGCAGTGGGAGCCCGTGGTCCATGGTGGGAAGGTCAACCTGGCAAGCCTAACCAATTGTCCCCTATTTGTGACTTCTCCAATGTCCTTTACAGCCTTAATCTTGAACTATGTGTGAAGGATTAGTTGTCCTTCCTTCCATATCAGTGCTAGACCATCCTGGTACTGTCAAAGAGCAGCATTACACAAGACCACAGCCAGCTTGAAAACAACAGCAGTTGTTCTTTTTCCATCTTCTGGGTGTGGAGTAGGAATCACTGTGGGGATGGGAGGTAGTTGTGAATTTCCTGCATTGTTAAGGGGGTTGGACTAGATGATCCTGGTGGTCCCTTCCAACTCTATGATTCTATGCCATAGCATTCAAAATTGCATCTCTACTGACCAGGCATGAAGAGACTGGGTGCCTTACTTAGGCATATACAGCAACAAGTATACCACAGCTGGAATGGGAAACCCATGATGCATCACAACTCTTTTCCATGGATCTGGGAGCATGTGTGCTCTGTATGTATTGTCCTTGGTAATCCCAGTGTCATGCTATGTAACTTTGACATGCTGCTCCTTTTTCTTCTTTTTTGTTTTGTCTGTCCCCCAGATATTAAAATGTATAGACATATTCTAACCTAGCCTAGGATGCTGAGGAACTGAAAAAGCCTTTCTTGGTCTGAATACAGCACACGTGAGGCTGATATGAATTCATAACACACAAACCATTTTCTTTTATGGGGAAATGGTCAAGTCAGACAGGAAGGTTTCAGTTTTAAACATGGCAGGTGAAAAGGCAACAGGAATGAATGAAACTTTGTATAACTATATACAATAGATAGTTTTCACAAAAATGTAGCTGTTTTGCTCTATGGACAGGTGTTAGTAACTTTGGAGAGAGATCATTGTGCTGTCATTACTGAGATACACATGGACAAGCCAAGTTGACACAAAATTGCTAAAGCGTGTAGAGGCAGGAATACACACACAGGCTCCAATTTCCCTTCTTTAACATGTGGTAGGGACTACCCCCCTTTTAAAGATCTATTTCACTCAGGGAAGGACAACCAACCAGTTTAGCGTCCCTATTTCAGGATCCTCCCCTCTCCGATCTGTCATTCTCCTCTCTACACCCTAACTGCCATCCCCAACTCTCCTCCTAACTGCTTTTTCCAACTGTCTCTCCTCAGCATTCCATCAGTTCTCATTGGTCATTCTTAGGAAGAGGCGGAACTTACCCTGTTTGTCATGCATACCTTTGCCATTGGGAAAGATGGCCAGCAAAAATTCAACACCAGAGCACAGGTGTAGGAAGAGAAACTGGTGGGATTTACCCACCAGGAGAAAGAAAAAACTGGGTTATTTAAGTCCCCTCCCCCTTCTACAGAGATATTCCTTGGAACATGTATTTAGAATCTCTTGCAGAGCCAGTCAGCCCTGACAGCAACATGACACTATATATAAATGGGGAAAAAAGATGTCCAGTAATAATCCAGCAAGGAACCTGGTGGAACATTTCCTCACTAATGAGCTAAGAAATGAGAATAAATAAGACCTTCAAATGGTGTCATCTCTTACTATTGATATGCTGCTATTTAGCAATGAAAAATGCTACTGAATTGTCATCTACTGTGAGAGAAAAGTAGAACACAGATCACTGGAAAAGAGCGAGGGATTAGATCTTGGTCAAAATTAGGAATACCATTCTCTTAGGGAACAACTTCCGTATCTGTCATCCTGGCTCCTGCTTTTACCATTTCTGTTTTTTCCTCAGAACAGAGGTTAGAAAATTATAACACGTACCAGTTGCCTTGTATTTAGGGTTGCAAGCTATGGCTTGGGAACTTTCTGGGGAAGAAGCTCAGAGCTCACCCTCTGAAACAGTAATTTTTTCCAGGGGAACTATTTCTGTAGTTTGGATATCGGTTGTAATTTCAGGAGAATTCCAAGGCCCACCTGGAGATTGGCAACTCTGCTTATGTTCTGAATTATCACTGTATGTGTTCCAGAAAGGATCTGTGTGGAATGGCAACCCCCCTCTGGGCTTGGCTTCCTTTGGATGCATCTGACCTCCCTATAATGTCTTCAGCAGTTGTAATACTGCTTTTCTAATCCCTAGAGGTCCCCATATTTTGAATTTCCAACATGGACAGAAGATCGGTCTCCAACTCTTGGTGTGATGCACCTTGGGAGTTATACAACAGGATATAATAGTCTGATTATAATTTCTATAAGCAATTTCTATAAGCAATCTCACACTGTCTCTTGGCCTCAATATTGCTTTTATATGCAATATATGTTCTGTACAGGTCAATAATGAGGTAGATCAGTCCTTATGCTACAAAACCAGCCCTTTGTCTGATGAGAGTTGTATTCTACCTGAGCATACTTTCAAACAAATGATTCCCATAGAAAGGGTTCCCAGATAAGTATGATGCCATGCTCTTTCACATAGGAGTCAGCCATCAGGGCCTGATCTGGATGTAGAATGTGCCAGTTGACCGTTTCATCATAACATTTTCATGATCCTCAAATGGTTTCTTCCACAAAGCCAAAGTCTCAGGGGAAACTATGGGTTACAGCTGAAAAGAAAAACATAATGAAGTGCTCTATGGCATACTTAAAAAAAGGTCAAAACTATGCTTCCCAAAATTATTTCCTTCCTTTTAGATATCTAAGTAAGAGGGTTTTTTTAACAATGTTGAATATGCAACATATTGCATTACGGCCCTTTGTGAGTGGTTTGGGAGAAAAGACTTGTTAAAGTAGAAAGAAGAGCCTTGTTTATGAAGGTCAGATAGATAGAAATATAGTTTAAACTCAGCCTTTACAATGCAGAACTGAAGCCTGGTGTCCTGAAATCCGCTTTGCATCGATGTAACAGAGATCAAGGTTGAACCTATGCTGGTTTTCCTTTTAATTACTGGAACCGACTGATGGAAGCAAATAACCTAGTCTAATGGCTTCCATCAAGCAATGACAGTTCCATTTACCCAGATGATCTGTCTCATTAGCTGAGGATGTCTATTTCTCACATATTAACTCCCTTCATCCTCCCACTTGGTTAATCACCGAATGCCTGCAGCAGATGCATTTCTTTCTTATAATATAACCAACAAATTCTTTCTGTTTGTGCATTTGGGTTGTCTGAGTGAGCCTAAAGGTGGCAGATTTCTCACTTATCATTTTTCTTCTTGCACCAGCTAAATTTGTGGCTCAGTGCTACAGACCAAACACATTGTGATGAAGAACAATGCAGCTTTGGGATCAGCTAGATTTTTTGACAGGCTAAGATTTCCCCCAGGGTCCAGCAAAAAAAGAAATGTTTGTAGTAGAGTTAATTTTGTACCAACAAATGCAAACCTTGCATTCACAGATATTTTCCCCAGTCATAAGAGCAGTAGAAATCTCTTCCAATGGAAGTCCACGTTTTTTACACTTTTACTGAATGCTCCAAAATGTTCATCTTTTGTTTTACTTTTGTTTTTGCACAGTGCTATGGTCATTGTAATTAGGGTTGCCAACCTCCAGGTGGTATTCAAAAAAATGTAAATTCAACTGTAAATTGGTAGTATTCAAAAATCACAGATGTAGGCTAATGATTCACTTATATCAATGTTTATAAATATAATTTCCTCAGATTACACTATTGCTTCATAGTGCCTTTTCAATCAACAAAATTAAATGTACAGTTTTATATATACAACAAGGCAAAATTCATAAAAAATCAAATTCAACAGAAATTAGCAATTGACTTGTGGTGTCTTTCTTTCATGAATTATGCATATATTGTCCATAAATGTCCTTGAGTTCAATTGGGTAGAACAGGATTCCGGTATCTTTGCCTGTTTCAATATTTCTTCAGCTACCCTGAAGGACATATATTTATGACGTCTGGATCCTCTCTCAGAACGTCCCTTGTATCCTCAGCATTTGTTTGTAATATCAGAATGCTGGTCTGTTGATAAATTATTTAAATAGAACTATAAATTAACATTCTAAGCATTGTAATATTAATTATTTTACACATATATAATATAATTACAATTATACTTACAATCATAAATGAATTTTCATACACAGTGACTTGTGTGGTGTCAACCCGACAAGAATCCTTTCTTGTTTCCAGTCAATTAATTCCATACAGGCAGTATACTTAAATGCTTACTGCATTACTCATTAGGATCGATCCCAGGTGCAGGTGTTAATTTACAAGAAGGAGGTAAGATCATTGGCCATATTTAACCCCTTAGGGGATATGCAGTCAAAGAGTTGCACAAAGCGTGCTTCCTGCTGACTTAAAATTCGTTCTATGTTAGATCTCTGGAACTTCTTAGGTATTGCTTGCCAAACCGCAAAGAACTGAAAGTCACTATCTGTATGTTTGCACTTCAACCAATGCTCCATTAGGGGCGCTTCTAATACTTGATTTTTTATTCTGGACCTGTGCTCCCCAATTCTTAATTTAAGGGGGCGTGTGGTTTTTCCAACATAAATTAATTTGCACATACAAATGACTAAATAAATAACATTTGCAGAGGAGCAATTTGTAAATTGACGCAGTACATATGTGAAGCCAGTGTCTTCCCTTGTGAAACTCTTTACTGGGAGGGAGAACCGGCAGACTGCGCATGATCCACAGCGATGATGTCCAACAGCCCCTGTGGTGGGAGGTGCTACATTGAGATCTGTATGTATTAGCGCGTCTCTTAAAGAGCCCGTTCTTTTAAAACCAATCAAGGGTGGTATTGCACATCCTGCAATGCTCTGTACTATGTGCCAGTGTTTATAAATGATTCGTTTTATCTTAGTTGCCAAATGTGTAAATTGTAAAGAAGCTGTTAAATTCTGTTTATCACGTTTCTTGCAAGTAAAAAGAGTAGACCTATCTATCCCATCAGCTCGAAGGCGTGCACTATTGATGATATGTGGTGGATAACCTCTGCTCAAAAGGGTGTCTTCCAATTCTGATGCTGCTTTTATATAGTCCTCTGTGCGTGTTGCATTCCTTTTTAACCTTAAAAACTGGCCATAAGGTAAATTGTTCCTCATAAAGAGGGATGATGAGACTTATAATGTAACAGAGCTCCCTTATCTGTGGGCTTTTTATAGGGAGCTACCCAAAGCTTTCCCACTGAGTCAACATTAACAATTACATCAAGAAATGGTAGACTGTCATGATCGGTCTGAAAATCAAACTGAATATGCTCATTGTATTGGTTAAGCTGTTCCAAAAACACATTACAATTCTCTTGATTGTCAAATAACATGATCAGATCATCCACAAAACGGCGAAAGAATAGAACATGTTTTTTAAATACCTCATTACAAAAAATAAACCTCTTTTCAAAAGAAATCATAAAGATATTTGCCACCGATGGAGCCGCTGCTGACCCCATCGCTACTCCCTTGATCTGCTGATACATCTCTTCACCAAACCTAAAATAATTGTTCTCCAGGAGTAGGTCCAGCAGATCCATTAAATAATGGGTCGGAGGTGTTTGGTCTGCTCTACTCGCGAGTAGTCTTTCTATAATTTTACGGGTCTCTTCTAAGGGAACATTAGTATAAAGAGCCCTTACATCCATGGTGGCTATTATTATATTAGGCATATTAGGAAGATTTTCAATATCCTTAATAAAATGCGTGGAATCCAAAATATAAGATGGTGTATCTGTAGAAAATTTATGCAAATGACTTTCCAGATATTTGGAGATGTGGTCAAGTGGTCCATTTATGCCCGAAACTATGGGGCGTCCTGGAGGGGGTATTCTCCCTTTATGTATCTTAGGCAAAACATAGAATATAGGAATTCTAACAAACTTATTATATAGAAAATCAGCTTCTTTCTTTGTTATATAGTCCAATGAGAGACCTTCAAAAATTACAGTTTTGATACGATTCAATACTATGGAAGTGGGATCACCTTGCAATTTTTTATAGAACTCTTCATTACTAAGTTGCCTATGACATTCTGAATCATAATCCGTTTTCCTAAGTACTAAAGGATGTAGAAAGAATAGAACAGAAGAAGATTCCATATCAGCAGAATATTACTAAAGAAGAAAGGGAAATTATTAACAAGCGGAAAAAAATTCCCAATTTAATTATCAAACAAGCCGATAAGGGCAGGGCTATTGTCCTGCTTAGGAAAACGGATTATGATTCAGAATGTCATAAATTAAGGAGGCAAGGTAGTAGCAGCTAGGTGTTTTGCTAAGAAGTTGTATAGACCAGTCTGGAAGGTTTCTTATGTTGCAGTGTTTTTTCCCCAAGTCATAATTGTTTGGCAATACTCCATGAAAAGTGGAAGATGTGATTCAGGTCCTACTGGTGCTTTTAGCCGTTGACAGTCTGTGATTCTGAAATGTATTCATGGATTGTGTGCCAGTTCCTAGCAGAAAAAAAATGGTTCATAATTCCAGCAGAGTTCCTGTGTGCCATTCTACTGGCTGCATGTGTTAGCAGGGATGCCCACCAGACCTGAATAGAAACAGAATGAAAAATGGTCTTTGTAGAGAGAGAGAGAGAGAGAGAGAGAGAGAGAGAGAGAGAGAGAGAGAGAGAGAGAGAGAGAGAGAGAGAGAGAGAGAGAGAGAGAGAGAGAGAGAGAAGTAAGTAGTAAGAGAGTAGTAAGTAGTTATGTCAGAAGGTTGCATTAAATACAGTTTCATTAATGATATTCAGGATACATATTTCAAATGGTTCAGGAAAAAAGGTAGGTTGGGACGGGTGATGGATGGGAAGGAAATAATGAAACAGGGAAAGGTGAGGATATGGGGCTGTCAGGAGAATGGAAATAGGATATAGTGTGTGGAGGGAGAGACAAGGAAAAATGAGGTCTCCCCTCAAATCCCTATGGGTTCTCCACCAAGGGTTACCAGGCTGTACCTGGCAACTGGTGAGAATCTTGGGGAAGCAGGGGCAGGGGAATATGTCACTTCTGGGGAAACCTAGAAGTGACATCACAACTCTCTAAGTATCATCAGAAACTCTATGGTAACCATAGAGATCCCAGCAATTCCTAGAGAGGACTGACCTCACTTCTGGGATTTCCCTAGAACAGGCATAAGACTATTGACCTGATAGCAATTTTTACAGTTTTCCCTGCCACTGTTCTAAGCAGCATCAGAAAGAGAGGGTTGCTGGTGTGTGATATCTTGCCATAGCAGAAAACATGGCAATCTTATCCCCTCTGCACAACTGGGCCCAGCCCTGCCACCTGAACTGCACAACTAGGCCAGAGTTTTCCCAGGGAGAGGCTGCCAGGAGGAAGGAAGGAGGGAATGCTGAAGATGGGAGGGACGATAACGGTAGGCGATTGGGTGGAAAGGAGATAATGAAGCAGGAAAAGGGGAGAGGCTATGGAAAAATGAGATGCCCCTTGCAAGTCATTGTGGGCTCCCCTACTTGTCAATATGCAATCCTGGAAATATTTTAAAATGAGTAAAAATGGTATAACAGAAACAAAACAACAGCAACCAAAAGGTCTATCTGCAGGAAATGTGCAAACTTAGGAATGATGTCATTTTTCTCTGAAAGAGAGACAAACTAGGCTAAATAGGAGATGGGAAAAGAAGGAGAAACTATACAAAATGAAAAAGAGTGATACTATTGTGATAAAGTTTATTGTCTGTGGCTGAATGCCATCACAATCCACCATACAAAACATTAAAATAACATAAAAATATCATAAAATAACATTACAATAACTTTAAATCAATCTGACCCACAAGAAACTAATATTTAAATATGTTAAGATCCCTAATTAAAAACAGCTTTAGCTCGGATTTTCTTAGCTGCTAAAGCAGAGTGACACTTTGTAGGAAACATCAGGATTGGTGTCTGATAGGAGAAAGAGCAGCTTCTCTCGATCTGGAGAAAGATTTAGGCCCTTTAGAATCGCTCTGAGGAATTTAAGTATGGGCTCTGTATAAAGAGGACAGAATAAGGTGTAATGAGTTAAGTCCTCTGGAGCAGCCCCACAAATACATAGGCGAGAGGCCCATGGTGTTCGGGAGTAAGATCCAGCTATCCAAGCTATTGGCATGGGTTGAAACCGGAGGGAGGTAAAAACTATTCTGAGGTTATGGAAGGGGATAATGACCAGGTATGAAGCTCTGATATGAAAAAGAGTGTTTTGCATTCTGCAAACTTGTATTGCTGGTACCCACACAGGCTGCCAAATTGTGAACTTTGAGTGGCAAAGGACAGAAGCACATTACACCATAATTCTCTGCTTATAGTACTGCCTTGGCCAATCACTCTGCTTTGTACAAGCAACACTAGTCAGCCTCTTCTGAAAATCAATGCCTGTGTTCATGTATCTATTCATCCATTATGCCCACTTGCATCACTGATTCTTATCATGTTTGTTAACAGCTTCTTCCTTTTTCATAGAGCAGAATTGATCTGCGGATTCATTTTTTTAAATATAGGGCAAGTTGTAGATGTTGTGTCAAAAACTGGGAGCAGTGACCACAGTGCTATTAAGTTTCATGTCAATGGGAGGTTACCCCTAAAGTCTGAAACAGTAACATTTGATTTCAAAAGACAGAACTTTACAAAAATGAGGGGAATTCTTAGAAGGAAGCTGAAAGGGAAACACAAAAGAGTCAAATCCCTAGATGATTATTGGAAGCTATTTAAAACCACTGTAACTGAAGCCCACATAGAATGCACTCCCCAGGTGAGGAAAGGTACTGACAAGTCTAAAAGGAGGCTTTTTGTGTTTGGGTGCTTACCATCAGCATTGCAGCAGGCATGTTGTTTTTCTTTGATTCTCTGAATTTCCCAGGCTCTGGCATTTCTCCCGTCCAATAGGATCCTTGCAATGGACCAAGAGGTGAGTGCTCCCAGCCAATCACCTGTGGAAACAAGCCTATTAGAATGAATTTCCATGGAGAAGTCAGGGCCAGTTTGTGAGTGCTCAGGCACTCCAAATTTATGCAAATAACTTTCCACTGGGGGTGATTTAGGATCAGGAAAAAGGCTGGAGGGGGAAAGCTAGAGCAACCAACACCTCACCAGCACAGTCAGCTGTTACCCCTCACCAGCAAAAACAGTTTCTATGACTTTAAAACAAAGCTTACATGTGACTCTAATTAAAATGGCAAACCTGGAGACAAGTCATAAATTAATACATCATGTAGCTTATCCCTCTGATTCCCCCACACCCCAGCTGCCTGCTCCTTCTCCAGGATCTCCTTAAATAGTAGTAGCACTAATCACTAATTAAGGTACTCCAACAGTGGACACCACCCTTACCTGGATAACCCTAAGCTAGCCTGATCTTGTCAGATCTCAGAAGCTAAGCAGGGTCGGCCCTGGCTAGTATTTGGATGGGAGACCTCCAAAGAATCCAAGAGTCATGATGTGGAGGCAGCCAATAGCAAACCACCTCTGAACATCTCTTGCCTTGAAAACTTTACGTGGTTGCCATAAGTCAGATGTGACTTGATGGCCCCCCAAAAAAAGCTTCATTGGGAAAAAAAATGCAGCTTGGAGACTGTACATTCATTTCCCACAAGAGCAGATTTCCTATGCTTTGAGACTGGTGTTTTGAGTAGTACAGAGCACTTTGTCCTCTTTACATCTGTGGCACATCTGATTATCAACAACCAGATGTCACCTTTTTAAAAGGCTGATACCTTTAAAATGCTAGCAGTTATCCAGGAAAAAAAGTGATTTTTGTAAAGTTTCTAGAAGCTGGAATATCACCTCATCTCCCCCTTTGTACTTCCTCCCTTCCCCATATATGAGGAAATGGTATGTTCAAGAGTGAATGTGGTGGGAGCCAATTTTTAGTTGAAAATGCATTTATAGTGGAGATCTGGATGGAAGCCCAGCAGTGACACAGGCAGGCCATTAGTGAAAACAGAGCCTTGCACTGTTGTCATCTGCTCCTCAAACAAGAGTATATTAATGTTTTTGACCTATGTATAGAAGATTACTGGGATAAAATAGGAAGCAAAACTCTTCCAGAAACAATTGGTAGATATTTGCTTTGGCTGAGCATCAAAGGTAAACTTGAGAAATGAGCTTTAGGGAGCAATTCACTCAACACTTTCGCTGGCAAGGTTTGATTGATTTCAGGCAAATTATTCAAAAACTATCCACATTTTAACTAAATATTCACTATCTTTAAGGATGGATTTACTACTTATTGTCACTCAGCTTCTGAAAATCCTCTTTTGTTTTAGGTGCCATCTGTAGTTTTGAAGAATGTAATGAAACCCTGATCTCTCTACAAGGCAAAGAGACCCACGAATGGCTGAGTCACACCAGGCCAAAACTACATGTTACACTGAACACATGTTTCATTCCAACAGGAACTTGCAGCAGGTTGGCAACTGCAAGTTTCCCATGGCAACTCAGTGTAGAAGTGCTGTGGGGGCCCAATTTTGTTTGGGCCTATGGGGTTGGGGAAGAGGGTCTCTGTCTCTCCCTTGCACTTCCAAATCTGTGGGCCATTGTTCTGTTTTGCATATTTGTTGGCATATCCTTGTTAAGATTTTGATGTACTCTGTTTCTGTGGCTTGAAATAGCTCTATCGGTATCCCATCTAATCCTGGTGATTTGTTTTACCCTTTTGCTCTCAGTGCAGTTTTCACTTCACTTTTTAAAACTGTAGGTAACGCCTGTAAGGGAAGTTCTGGAATGTCATTTGTTTGGTCTAAAGAGGCAGCACTAAGAAAACTGCTATAAAACTAGGATGTACATTTGATCTCCATCCAGATTCCTATACGTATGCACTGGCCATTAGTAAAGCAAGGAATTGGTGATTTTAGAAGCATAATCACACTGCAAATGCAGCATCATGTTGCTTTCAGCTCATTGTTTCAGAATTCTTAAGTTAGAGTATTCTGTGTTTTCCAGTCACTAGATTATCCAGCAAGGTGGGTCTCCCTACATGGTATGTTTTGACTGCTGGATTCCCCCCCCCCCCCTTTGATTAAGTTGTTAATTCACATATTACAATTTCACTTGTTTAAAATGAATATGATTTACATTTCTCTCACTTCTGATCATCAAGACTACAAAGTCTTCTCAGAAAAATTTGAGGCTTAAGCAAAATATAAGCAAGACCCCCCCCCCCCATATACACACACACAAAACAAACAAAGCAAATTTTTGAACTGAAGGGACATATACAGCCATGAATAGAAAGGAGCATAGAAGGTAAAGAGAACATGAAGCACCAGTCAGCAATGTAAATCTGTCAAGTCATTGGCCCCAAGCAGAAAAGGCAGGATGAAGCGTGGATAATGAAGGTCGAGTCCTCTAGTTACATTTCATCCCAATCTTTTCTCCAGTAGCTACATCATAGCATACTCGCTACCAATAGCAGTAGCTGCTACTGTCCCTGCCAAGTATGGCTGTATACATAGTCTTCTTTTCGTAAGAGAATACATACTATGATTACATAGTATGAGATCAAACATAATGTCTAAGAACTAAGGGGACCAGGATTTCTGAGGATGTTTATACCATCCCACCTAGAATGTCCCCAAATCTAGCTGGTCTGTGTAGGGTTAGATCCCAAATAGTCTGCTTGTTGCCGTGGGTGCAGATAGTGAATCATACAGTATTATGGTTACATAGGAACCAATGGAAGAAATTGTGATATCAAGCATATTTACAGGCATGACTAAGTGCTAAAAAGAACAGTGTTATCTAGGGCTGTTGATTCGGTTCGGCACGAACTGAAAATCAGCCGAATTTCCCCTGATTCGGAGGTTTTTAGTTCGGGAGGAACCGAACTCAAAACTGGCGGGCAACCAGGGGGGCCGAATTCAGCGAGTTCAGGAGTTTGCGAATAAATTCGGCAAATTCGGGGCCGTCAGTAAGCAGCATAACCGTCGGTAAGCAGCATTCTCCTCCCCCGGCCAATCGGTGGCCAAGCTGGGTCTTCTTCTGGCCAATCAGTCAGGATTGAGTACTGGAGGAATCAGCTGATGTGCGGCCCGGCCAGGGAGAGAGAGAGAGAGCAAAATCCTCGTGTGTGTGTGGGGGGTGCTTGTGCACATTCGCTCCTTTCTGTGGCTGCAGGGGGCGTATTTTTTGGGATACAGACACAAAACTTTCACTGGAGCTTCAGATGAAGCTTCTTAAGATACCCCCCAAATTTTGTAAACATTGGGTCAGAGGGTCCCGAGATATGGGCTCCCCCCTTTTTCTTTCCATGGCTGCAGGGGGCGCATTTTTTGGGGTACAGACACAAAACTTTCACTGGAGCTTCAGATGAAGCTTCTTAAGATACCCCCCAAGTTTTGTAAACATTGGGTCAGGGGGTCTCGAGATATGGGCTCTCCCCTTTTCCCTCCCCCCTTTTCCATTTATGTGGCTGCAGGGGGCGCTTTTTTGGGGATATAGCTCCCAAACTTTTAGCATAGCTTCAGACAATTATTCTTAAGATACTACCCAAGTTTTGTAAAGATGGGTTCAGTGGGGGCAGAAATATCGCCTCCCCCCTTTTCTCTTTCCATGGCTGCAGGGGGCGCATTTTTGGGGGTGCAGATCCCAAACTTTGAGCGGAGTTTCAGAGCAGTGTTCTTAAGATACCCCCCAAGTTTTGTGAACATTGGGTCAGGGGGTCCCGAGATATGGGCTTTCCCCTTTCCCCTTTTCCCTATTGGGATGAATGGATCAGCCGATCCTGTGCATCTTCTCCAGAGCAAAACCTCCCGTGCCTAATTGGAATCATCTTGGATTACAAGTCCTCCCCAGCCCGTCCTGATGGAACAGAAGACAGCCACAGTAAGACCCCTTTGGGGGCTTTAATCTATAATTTTTCTTCTGTGTATGTGTGTGGGGGAAAGCAGAGTCTGTGTGTGTGTGGGGAGGGAGCAGTTTCTGTGGGTGGGGGGGAAGCCAAAGGGGGCTTTCGTCGGTTCTGCCTGGGGTGTGTGTTCCCCCTCGAGTCTCTCGCTCCCTGGTTTGAGGGGGGAGGTTTCAGTTGTGTGTTGCAAAGGTGTTGTTCTAGAAGGTTGTGTTGTTTTGCAGTTGTTTTGCAGTTGCTTTCTCAGCTGTTGTCGGGGCTGGGAGCTTTGTGCGTGGGCGGCAAGCTCTGCTGAGAGATGCACATTAAGGGTGGGGGGGACCCCTTTCAGGGCCCATATCTCAGCCTCCCCTGACCCAATCTTTACAAAACTTGGGGAGTCTTTCAATAAACGTCCTTTGAAGCTCTGCCGAACGTTTGGGACCTCTAACCCCAAAAATGCCCCCCCAGAGCCACGGAAAGGCGCGATTGTATTTTTAATGGCTTTATTCGGCAGAATTTTTTTCCGAACTTTGAATTCCCGCCGAATTGAACGGATCCGAAGTGGGGGAGTTTGGACTTCGGCATATCCCAAATCTAAACGGGCTGAATTCGGCCGAATCCGAACTATACCGAATTTTTTTTAATTCAACACCCCTAGTGTTATCCACTGCATTTTTATCCTCCCTTACTCCAACTAGCAACAGGTAGCTTTGTACATGGCTTTCCACTCTGCTAAACTTTATAATAGTTACTATTTTTGGAAGCCCTTGTATCCTGTACCCCTTCATGATGCTTAACGATGTTAAGCAGCTATAAATACATGTTGGCCAGGGGAAGGGTTCAAACTCATAGACAACAAGAACTGGAACCACTTCTGACAATTAAATCTGAATCAACCATCTGTTTGTGTTTAAAGTGGCTACATATGTCTATCTTAAGCACAGGAACAACAAGCATGGTTCAAATGTCCATCTCAATAATTATGCACTTTTTCTTCTTCAGGGAAATATATATATAAATTTCACACCTATGCTGAACTGACTGAAATTGCATTTTCTGTGAGAAATCTTTGCAAAGCAGTAATTGGCCAGCTGCTGAATTTCCCTAGAGCTATTCTAAAACACAGATTTCTTATCTGTAACTAAAAGCTGCTTGTCCTATTATCTTCTGAGCCAGCAGGACCGGAACACGGCATCACCTTAAAGACTCACTGTAGCCTCACAGATAGCTTGTAAAACAGTCCCTGGAGCTCGGTCGATATAAACAAAGACCTGTGGGAGGATATTTTGGTTCTGCACTTTAATAATTATTACCATACACCTGTGCACATATAAACACAATTTTTGATCATTCCATACTGTAGTGTTGCTGTCGGGTTTATTTCAATATACACCCTTATGGATTTTTTAAAAGATTATGGCCAGGAGATGTGTATACTTTCTAGAGACACTGCTCAGACACCATCATTTCTTATTATTTCTTATTATTTCTTGTCCCCTCTTTTAAAAACCCTTCAACCTTTTTATTGGAAGATTAACTGCATAAGAGGTAAGGGCATGATCCTGTCATGAGTACATGACCAGGAGTTGCCAAAGTATGGTTTGTAGCACTAAAAATGTATGGTTTATTGCCCTGTTTAGCAACCAAGGATACAACAAGGTAACACCCATCAGATTTCTCCCCCTCCATTTTTGGGAAATATCAGGCGGGTACTTTTATGTTATGTGCACATTCCCGTAGAATGATCACCTTTATTGTTGTATCCTTTAGACCTAGCAATGGTCATTTTGACCTACATTATGACAGTAATAAGTTGGTATAAAGTTTCAAAGCATCATCCATCTCAACATTTACCCTAACTCTTCTGTCTTTACAAGGGTTATTCTAATAGACAAGTCAGCCAAATATTTGGATACTTAAATTCGGTGACTAGAGCTGTGAACATGCAAGACAGGTCTTTCTACAAACTTGAAAAGGGGCCTAGGTTTGCAGAAAAATACATTGGTTTTTTAAAAAACAAACAAACAAACTCAAAATGATAAAAGGAGAGCCTGTAGCTTTAAGTAATGGATTCCCTCAATGGCTGGGAGACAACACAATCTTCAGTTTTCATCCCTGCCCCAGCCAAACATCATGTGGAGCTTGGCTGGGGGAGATGCAGAACTGAGGGCTGGGCTTGCTCTGAGCCCAGCCTTCACCTTTGTATCCCATATTTTTCAAATTTGGGTTTATTAAGTATTTGACTTTTCCCAGATTTATCAAATATTTTTCTGCCGATGGATGGAGAAATATTTTCCATTTTCCAGCATCCATGGGTTGAAAGGAACTTTCTCTTACAGTGGCTCTTTTATTCTCATGACCAGTACATGCTTCTAACATCAACTGCAAAATTGGCTTATCACCGGTGGCAGTAATACTGAAAAAAAGTTAGTACAAGACAATCAAAGTAATTCGTGATCAGCTACCTGCTCTTACTCCTTTCTTACCTCTACATTAAATCTCTTTTTGATTGCTTTGATTGGGGAGTAGGCAAAGAAACAGGTCTAAATGAAAGGACTTGTTCAGCTCAGGTTTTTCAGGCTGGATGGCAGCTGGAACAAAAGCCCTTTTAGCCACTGTATGTCTTGCAATTGAAATCACATAAGTGCACAGGCCTGTTCTTGTCTGTGTAGTTAATGGCGTATTTCCTCATTCCATTATGTAAACTACCCCCCAGGATTCCTTTCTAATGCCAGCAATCACATATATATCTCCAAACATTTGGCAAAAAAGTGATTCTGAAGTCTGTATATGTGCATTGGTTATAAAAGTATTTCTCAAAAGATTCTGGAATGCAGCATTCCTTTAAAGGAAGTGAATAACTAGCCTGTTGCATTTTGATTGAAAAGATAATAAATTATAACAAATACCAAATGTTAAGTAGGTATTGTTAATATTTAGTGCTATATAATTATAGTGTTTAAAGGGACCCAGTGGATCATTTTCTCAAACATCCATTTGGAATTAACTGAACTAATTTCAGTCATTTACCCATAGCCTGTATCTTGTTACATCACAATATTTGTTTGTTTTAAGTAACACTAGGTCCCCTGCAGCAAGAGATACCAACTCTTCTGTGTAGTATGGGTGCACTTCTGCATCCATTTATGAACTGATAAATTAAAATGAGAGAATTAAAAGGGTATTTGCCTGATGTCCAAAATTAATTCATTTTTAATAAATTGTAGAGGGGTAGCCATGTTGCTCTGCTGCAGAAAAAAAAAACATAAAAAGGAGTTTTGTGGCACCTTCAAGTCAAACAAATTTACCGTGGCATAAAATTTTATGAGCTAGAGCCAACGTGGTATAGTGGTTAAGAGCGATGGTTTGGATTTTTTTTAATTTTTTTAATTTTAAAAATTAAAAAAAGAGAGCGATGGTTTGGAGTGGTGGAATCTAATCTGGAGAACTGAGTTTGATTCCCCACTCCTCCACATGAGCGGTGGACGCTAATCTGGTGAACCGGGTTGGTTTCCCTACTCCTCCACATGAAGCCTGCTGGGTGACCTTGGGCTGGTCATACTCTCTCAGCCCCACGTGCCTCACAGGATGTCTATTGTGGGGAGGGGAAGGGAAGGTAATTGTAAGCCAGTTTGATTCTCCCTTAAGTGGTAGAGAAAGTCGGCATATAAAAACTATCTCTTATTCTTCTTCTCTTCATCAGATACATGATGCATGTATTACTTGGCAAATTATTAAATGTAGAGAAAAACAAGTAGTAAGCAATGAAAGTGGTACCATCCACAGCAGTAGTAATAGAGGGTAACACAGTCTTGCTAGACATGCTAAGTTAATTTAACACCTGTAGTGTACAAGGAACCTGGAATCCTTGTTGAGCTCTAATTGAATAACATTCATATAAAGGTGTCTGATAAATGTTAATTCAGCAGTTTCATACTGGATTCTTCCTTTGAAGTTATTTTTGTGGAAGAATACTGATGTTTAGGTTTGTAGCAAAATGCCTTGAAGACCAAACCAGCCCCCCAGCCAACCTTGCCATTTTTAAAAATAATTTATTTCAAAGAAAATTATACATAAGGCTGTACATTATCCAGAGACTTCCTATTCCAATATAAGATGAATAGTTTCCAGATTTTTTTACAAATCCATTATTTTGATTTTTCTGTCTGTCTCTCTTATAATAAGTTAGCTTTGTTAATGCTATGATATTCCAAACTTGTCTATATCATTCCATCAAGGACAAGGTTTCAGATGTCCATTTTGCAGCAATACAAATTCCTGCAGCCACAAATAAGATAGTGACTAGTTCTACATTGGACAGTCCCAAAATACATGCATTATAACTGCTTTTAAAGGCGACTACACACTCTGGTATTTGGGCAAAACTCTGTGGTAAAAACAGCTTTTACCATAGAGTTTTGCCCAAATACCAGAGCACCTCCCTCATTGTTGTCTGGAAGTGACATCATCACACAGGACACATCGAGGCCTAGGCCTCATTTTAAGTCTGGTAAGATCCCTCCACCCCCTCCCCTGCCGATGGCCAGGGGGGACCTGGCAACCCAAGCCAGACAGCATTTTTCCACCTTTGTCAGGCCAGGACGTTGTTGCCCTACCTGTCCTGCCCTGATCTAGCCACAGTGATCCATGCAATGGTCACTAGGGCTGTCGATTTGGTTCCATCCGACAAGAAAAACAGCTGAATTTTCCCTGATTCGGCGGTTTCTACTTCGGATAGAACCAAAGTTTTAAAAGGCAGGAAAATGACAAACCGAACTCAGTGAGTTCGGGTGGACGCCGAATAAATTCATAAAAGTTCAGCGCCCCCAAAGCAGCATTCTCCTGCGGCCAATCGGTGGCCAAGCTGGGTCTTCTTCTGGCCAATCAGTCGTGGATGAGTGTATGAGCCCAGCTGCTGCGTGGCCCAGGGAGAGAGAGAGAGAGTGTCTGTTTGTGTGTGAGAGAGATCCCCATGGGTGGGGGAGTGCGTGTGCACATTCGTGGCTTTTCGTGGCTCCAGGGGGGGATTTTGGAGGTAGAGGTCCCAAACTT
The DNA here is from genome assembly GCF_029931775.1 of Euleptes europaea. Classification (NCBI taxonomy): domain Eukaryota; kingdom Metazoa; phylum Chordata; class Lepidosauria; order Squamata; family Sphaerodactylidae; genus Euleptes; species Euleptes europaea. The sequence goes on along the minus strand of NC_079316.1, from coordinate 58,698,933 downwards.
TCAGTGTAGCTTGAGGGGACCCTTCTTGCAAGAACCCCCAAGTTTTGTAAAGATTGGGTCAGGGGGTCCCGGGATATGGGGGCCAGAAGGGGTCCCCCCAAAATTGCCAATTGGAATAAAGCCATTAAAAACACATTTACTGTTTTCCACTGCTTTGGGGGGCATTTTTGGAGGTAGAGGTCCCAAACTTTCAGTTTAGCTTGAGGGGACCCTTCTGCAAGAACCCCCAAGTTTTGTAAAGATTGGGTCAGGGGGTCCTGAGATATGGGGCCCGGAAGGGGTCCCCCCCAAAATCGCCAATTGGAAAAAAGCCATTAAAAACACATTCGCGGCTTAACATGGCTCCGGGGGGGGGCATTTTTGGAGGTAGAGGTCACAAACCTTCGGTGTAGCTTGAGGGACCCCTTCTTGCAAGAACCCCCAAGTTTTGTAAATATTGGGTCAGGGGGTCCTGAGATATGGGCCCCGGAAGGGTTCCCCCCCAAATCCCAATTGGAATAAAGCCATCAAAAACACATTTGAGGGCTTTCCATGGCTCCGGGGGGAATTTTTTGGAGGTAGAAGCCATTAAAAACACATTTGCGGCTTTCCACGGCTCCGGGGGGGGGGTTGGTGGTAGAAGTCCCAAACCTTCAGGGCAGCTTGGAAGGATCCTACTTGGAAGAACCCCCAAGTTTTGTGAAGGTTGGGTCAGGGCCCCCCGAGTTATGCGGTCCCCCACATCCACCCATTGGAATGATTGGGAGCAGGCGATCCTTAATGTACATCTAGAGAGCGGCAAATCCAAGGCAAAACCTCCCGTGCATAAATGGCCAGAGAGAGTCTGTGTGTGAGAGTCTGCTAGAATCATATTGGATTACTCCTGAGTCCTGACTCCCAGTCCCTGCTCCCGATGGAAGAGAAGAAGACATCCACAGTAAGACCCATTTTGGGGCTTCTCTCTTTAACTTTTTTCCTGTGTGTGTGTATGTAGGGGGGGGAGATTCTGTGTGTGTATGTGTGAGGGGGGAAGCCAAAGGGGGTGGGTTTACCTGTTCTGCTGGGGGTGGGATCGATTGCCTCTGTGTGGGACTGTGCTTTCTGCTGTTTTTACTGGTTGCCAACTTCATCTGGAGTTAACTGTGGGTTAACAGAGTCTCTCTCTGGCTGGCTCCTATTGTTTCCAATGGGCTGTGCAGCCACTCCTGTTGTTTATAATGGGCTAGCCTGTCATTCATTTTAGTACATCCCATTTCAGTGAGTCTCTCTCTGTCTGGCCCGTTCTTCTCCTTCGTTTGGAATTTGTGTCTTCTGGTTCGAGGGGGGTGTTCTGCGGGGGGGGCTTGATTGCCTCTGTGGAGTGTGATTTTTGGGGGGGTTACCTGTCTTGGGGGGCTTGATCTCTTTGCGAGAGGAAAGACGCGAATGTGTTTTTAATGGCTTTATTCCAATGGGCAGATTGGGGGGACCCCTTCCGGGCCCCATATCTCCGGACCCCCTGACCCAATCTTTACAAAATGTGGGGGTTCTTGCAAGAAGGGGCCCCTCAAGCTACACTGAAAGTTTGGGACCTCTACCTCCAAAAATGCCCCCCCCCGAGCTGTGGAAAGCCGCAAATGTGTTTTTAATGGCTTTATTCCAATTGGTGATTTTTTTAGGGGGGAACCCTTCCAGACCCCATATCTCGGGACCCCCTGACCCAATCTTTACAAAGCTTGGGGGTCCTTTCAAGAAGGGTCCCCTCAAGCTACGCTGAAGGTTTGGGACCTCTACCTCCAAAAAATTCCCACCGGAGCCGTGAAAAGCCCTCGAATGTGTTTTTAATGGCTTTATTCCAATTGGGATTTTTTTGGGGGGACCCCTTCCGGACCCCATATCTTGGGACTCCCTGACCCAATCTTTACAAAACTTGGGGGTTCTTGCAAGAATGGTCCTCTCAAGCTACACTGAAAGTTTGGGACCTCTACCTCCAAAAATGCCCCCCAGAGCCATGGAAAGCCACGAATGTGTTTTTAATGGCTTTAAATGGCCAAATTTATTTGCGAACTCCAAACTTAGTGCTGACTTCCACGGACCCGAATCGGGGGAGTTCGTACTTTGGCATTTCCCGAATAAAAACGGGCCAAATTTTGCCAAATCCGAATTTTACCATTTTTTTTCCCCAACAGCCCTTTTGGTCACCTCCAGATTGGACTACTGTAGCTTGCTTTATGCAGGGCTACCCTTGAAATTTCCCTGAAAAATTCAATTGGCCCAGAATGTGGCGGTGCGGATCCTTATGGGGAGCACACATTCAATCAGTAATCCACCAGCTGCACTGGCTCCAAGTTGAATACCAGGTAAGATTAAAGTTGTAAACGGTCTGGGACCATCATATCTGTGGGCCGGGACCGTCTCTCTCGCTATGCCCCCCAGAGAGCCTTGTGCTCAACTGGTAACAACTTACTGGTGGTCCCCGGCTTCAAAACTATCTAGCTGTCTTCGACCAAAGCCAGAGCCTTTTCAACTCTTGTTCTGGCCTATCTCCCTGTCCTGCCCTGCCCTTTTCCTCCCTTTCCCATTCCTTTTCTCTCGCTCCTCTTTTTCTTTTGTTGTTCTCCCATTACTAGCAAAGGCGCCGCTTGTGGTTTTTTAATGTACCATTGGAAATTATTTTAAATTTTGATTTTACACTGTTTAATGTATTTAAATGTATTATGCTGATTAATTTATTTAAATTGTATTTTATTGGTTGTTAGCTGCCTTGAGCCCAAGCCTGGTTGGGAGAGGCAAGGTAGAAGTCAAATAAATAAATAAATAAATAAATAAGGAACCAGCCTTTGATTTAGGGTTCCAAACAAATAATAACAAATCAGACAGTAATGCACCAGAATAACTTTTTGATCTGAACGTTTCTGACAGTTCCTGAATGTTAGAAATAATTCTGTTTGGATTCAGAGCATTTTATTATTTATGAATGGATACAGTTCCACGTCTCTTAAGCAAATCTCCCTAATAGTAAATAATTTTTACCAGGAATACTGAAGTCCCTATCCTTTCATAAGAGTGCATACATAATCCATGGTATGAGTGATTTTTCAAATGATAAGCAACACATATTCTTGCTGCTGTTAACAACTGTTTAATGCATAATAATCACTTACAATTGGTTTGTTCAGCTATCTTAGCAACAATTTTTGGGTCATACTTCATATCATATCTCTTTAATGATATCCAGATCTGTTTTTAGAAAATCATAGTAAGTGGACATTTCCCAAATATATGAACAATATCCACATTTTGAGCATGCAAAGGTCACATTGGGCAGCTTACAAATAGATGCCACAATTGCAAGGAAAGCTATCTTTCATGTTCATGTTTATTAAATATCTGTACATATGTTCACAAATCTATTCTTATTCATGTTGATCCATCATTCATCTATAAATCTCACATTTATACCTATAATGTTGTTCCATCTATTTTTAACAGAACCTAACATTTCCCCTTAATATAAAGCAGACAGTAAATATTAGATACATTTATAAAGTACAGAACATACCACTGATAGTTACTTTATGAATATATGTACAATCTATATCTCTGGGATATTTCTCTTAATCTCTTCCCCATGTGCTGGACTGCACACGTGCTACCAGGCTGGTTATAAGTTATTTTATTATTGCTTTAGTGCTGTGCTAGAGGACTACTTCTCAGTGGGTCAGTCTTGATGTTCTCAGGTGAACCTGAGTGGTGGCAGCTGGCTACCAGAATACTTTCCAAGGAAGTTTCCCAGCAAAAGAAGACACTATTTCCCTCTTCCAACTGTAACAGGAGAAACCACCACATTTGCAATCCAGAACTTAAATGGGTCCCTGTATCCCTTGTTCTATGGTTCTGCAGGGCGGGAGATCAATGTAATTTTTCATAGGCTTTATTTTGGTTTATCCATCTGCAGTCCTGGATCTCAAAGCAGAATTTCCTCTATATGACCTTCCAGAAAGTGCATCAACAAGCAAAAGTATCTTGCATCAAGATGGAGACCTCAATGAACAGAATAAAATTGCACATATCATCAACGTAAATGTATGTGTATACATTTTATCCATTTTCTTCTTCCTCCAAAGAGCTCAGAGACATGGTATTCAAAGTTCTCCCTTACCCATTTTATGCTCACAACAATCCTGTGAGACTAGGGAGCCTGAGAGAGCATGACCAGTCGCACAGTGAACTTCATGGCAGTGTGGGGATTTAAATATGGGACTCCCAGATCCTATTCTGAATCTTGAACTATTGCATTACACGCTGCAGCAATTACAGAAACCTGCCTTTGAATCCTGTTAACTTAACATTTAAAATGTAAAGAAGAAGAAGAGTTGGTTTTTATATGCCGACTTTCTCTACCACTTAAGGAAGAATCAAACTGGCTTACAATCACCTTCCCTTCCCCTCCCCACAACAGACACTCTGTGAGGTAGTGGGGCTGAGAGAGCTCTAAGAGAGCTGTAACTGGTCCAAGGTCACCCAGCTGGCTTCATGTGCAGGAAACCAATCCGGTTCACCAGATTAGAGTCTGCTGCTCATGTGGAGGAGTGGGGAATCAAACCTGGTTCTCCAGATTACAGTCCACTGCTGCTAACCGCCACTCTTAACCACTCCACCATGCTGGCTAATACATCCCTGTTTAATCTCACTGTTTCAGAGATAGTAAAGTTACTGTGCCCTGACCTGGATGGCCCAGGCTAGCCTGATCTCGTCAGATCTCAGAAGCTAAGCAGGGTCAGCCCTGGTTAGTATTTGGATGGGAGACCACCAAGGAATACCAGGGTTGCTGTGCAGAGGAAGGCACTGGCAAACTCCCTCTGTTAGTCTCTTGCCATGAAAACCCCAAAAGGGGTCGCCATAAGTCGGCTGCAACTTGAAGGCACTTTACACACACACACAAAGTTACTGCATCATTAGAGGGAAGAAGGCTTTATTTCCTGCAACATTCAGGCAGTGATGGGTAACTATTCTCATTTAGAATTATTATGTAAAATAACAAAGCACAAAAAAATAGTCAAAGCATGACATAGTAAGAGGAGTAGTTTGTCCACTGACTTCTTCAACAGGAATTACTTTCTGCTAAGTAGGACCCATTTTTGTAACTGCTTATGAGTTTCTAGCCTGATGAGGCATTTGCCTTAAGAAAAGGTGTGGAGGTTGATGTACAAATCGCTAGCATGCTATTTTTAAAGACAATTGGGTGCAATTTCATGATCGGAGGTATCCAGCAATGAAGCCATCCAATTCAAGAAAAGGTGAATGGTGCCATCAAGTTATTAGCAGCTGTGAGTCACAGCTGCTCTGTAAGATCGATTTGACAGGTTTTTGTAAATGCTGATGTGATTCGTGTGCCTTATGGTTAGGAACATATACGCAGCAGGAAATAGATTAGTACAAATGCTTTTTAACCCCACAAAGTGTGAATTCAGGAGAACCAGCTTATTAAATTGGCTTTAAAGCAAAATTAGATTTTGATTGATGTGTTTATTCCCTATACGTAATATTTTGTGGGGAAATTGGCAACTGTATCTTATGTACACTAGATGAAATGTGGTTTAAGAGAAGGAAAATAATATAGCATCTTGTTGGTACATTTGATATCCTGTTTCTGGTTAACTATGTTGAATATGTTGTTGATATAATAAATCAGATAGCTGTCTAAAGGGAAGAAGCAGAATAATAACATGGTGTTTAAATACTGCTTTAGAGCATCCCAATCGCTTTACATATATTTACATCTTGTACTCCTTATAACATCCCTACAGGGTAGGTTAGTATTGTAATGCCCATTGCATTATTATTGTGGGTTCAAGGTGGAATGTTTTATTTTCTCCATTCAAATGAAAGTCAGGACATTGGGAACAACAGAACACATCAATATGCCTGCCATTATGCTGAACTATCACAATGTAAAGTCTCTCCAATACTGGTTGTCAAGCTATGAAGGTAGCCTCACTAACAGCGCATTCCTGAGTCTCAAGGGTGAAAGCCCTTAGGAGACCAGGAAGGCGCTGTGCTGGCATTCAGGCTCCCCATGCCAGCGCCTGGGCTATTTACACCAGTGTTAGCGGCCCCAGTGCCAGCGTGCAGGCCTGGACTAGGGCTGTTGGGAAAAAAAATTCGGAAAAATTCGGATCCAGCAAAATCTGGCCCGTTTTGATCCGGGAAATGCCTAAGTCCGAACTCCCCCGCTTCGGTTCTGTGGAATTCGGCGCGAGATTTGAGTTCAGGGGAAAATTCTGCCGAATAAAGCCATAAAAAACACATTAGCGCCTTTCCACGGCTCGGGGGGGGGCATTTTTAGGGTTTGAGGTCCCAAACTTTCAGCGTAGCTTGAGGGGGCCCTTCCTGCAAGAACCCCCAAGTTTGGTGATGATTGGGACAGGGGGGCCCATGTTATGGGGCTCGGAAGGGGTCCCCCCACCTATCTGCCCATTGGAATGAATAGAAATAGACCGTTTGGGACTCGGAGTTTGCAAAACCATGCAAAGCAACATGTGACACGACCTTGGGAGTTTTCAAAATATGGAAAGGGACAGAGGTGGGAGTTTGCAAAACATGCAAAGCAACACGTGACCCTAGGAGTGCGCAATTGTGCAATTTGCAAACTACAGGGCAAGTCTCACCCCCACCTCTCATAACCAATAGGGCTCGGCTTGCCAAGCGGAGGGAGACTCAAACAAGTCTCACCAACCCCCCCACCTCTCAAAACCAATCGGGCTCAGCTTGCCAAGCGGTGGGAGACTCATGCAAGTCTCACCGCCACCCCCACCTCTCCAACCAATACGGCGCCGCGCTGCACCCTAAACAGGGGGGGGGGAATCCAAAGCGCACGAGGCACGTTTGCTGCTTGCCAAGCGGTGGGAGACTCAAGCAAGTCTCACCCCCCACCTCTCCAACCAATATGGCGCTGCGCTGCACTCCAAACGGGGGGGGGAATCCGAGGCGCACAAAGCATGCTTGCCGCTTGCAAAGCCGACGGAGAGACGCACACAAGTCAAAAAAACCCTACCTCTCCAACCAATACGGTGCCGCTTGCAAAGCCGACGGAGGGACTCACGCAAGTCTAACCCCTCCACCTCTCCAACCAATACGGCCCCGCTTGCCACTTCCAAAGCCGACGGAAACTCAAGCAAGTCTCACCGCCACCCCCCACCTCTCCAACCAATCGGGCTCAGCTGCTGCGCCCCAAACGGGAAAAAATCCAAGTGCACGAGGCATGCTTACCAAGCACACAACCCCCTCAGCAGAATGGGTGAAAGCCCCCCTTTGGCTTCTCCCCCCCACCCACATAAACTGCTCCCCCACCCACATACACACGCTTCCCCCCTACACACACACACACACACACACACAAGAAAAGGTATAAAAGAAAAACCCAAAAATCAAACTGTGTGATGTCTTCTTCAAGCAAGAGCATGGAGGACAAGTAAATCCAATCCTATTCCGGTAAACAGCAGCCATTCGGCCCAATCAGGAATCAGAGTCTCAGCAGCAGCAGCACCAAAATGGAAGGCAATGAATACAGTTGGGACGGGAGGGGAGGGATGGGAGTTTTTAGACTCTTCTCCTGGCCATTTCAAAAGTGAGAATCCCTGCTCTGATTGGTGAGGAGAAGACCCAGCTTGGCCACCACTGGCCACGGGAGAATGCTGCTTACTAAGTGACGGTTATGCTGCTGCTTCGGAGCCCTCGAATTCGCCGAATTTATTCAGTGATCGCCCGACCTCGAAGAATTCGTCGCTTCGTTTTCCCGCCTTTTTTTGAGTTCGGTTCTATCCGAACTGAAAACCGCCGGATCGGGGGAAATTCGGCTGTTTTTCAGTTCAGATGGAACCGAATCGACAACCCTAGCCTGGACGCCGGTTGCTGCCGCAGCAGCGCCACCCTGGAACACTAGCGGGGCCTTCCACTGGCATCCACCAGCATAAAGGCCTGTGCTGGCATTCCGAGTGGCAAGCAGCCAGTCACATGATAGCAAATCATCTGGTGGTTGCTCACGGCCCTGACCCTCAAAGACTAAAACAGCCCTGGAAAGGGCCCTTCCCCACTCCTTTTACTGACAGAAATCAAGTGTTGAAGCTGGCAAAAATGTTGTGGTTGCCAAGCAGTGGCCATTGAGAACATTAGCTTCTTAAAGCTATAGCACTGGTTCTATTATTGGGGGGGGGGGTAGGTTGTTTTTTTTTTAGAAGATTTTTTTTAGAAGATTTCAGATTTTCCTGCAAACTTGGAACATTTTTTGGGGGGATTTGTAGAAAGATGTGTCTTATCTGTTCATGGCCCCAGTCTCTGGATATAAGTATCCACAGATTTGACCACACTGAAAATTATATATATTGATTGTGTGCTCTTGTAGACTGATTATTTATACTGAAAAGAAATGGGCAGATTCCATGTTTGCAAGCAGTGTGTCCAAACTGTCTTGTCTCCTAACACCTCTTAGTAGACACTGTAAAATCCTGTCCACATTTGTTCCTTCAGTTTTCTCATCACTGAATCATAGACAGCATGGGAAACTGTCTTTGGTTTATTTGAGAACGAACAAAAAGTGTTAATATTAGGAACTTAATTGATTTGTGCTTTCAGCTATACCTTGTCATATGGCAAATGCAATGCTTAAGAACCACCAAAGTGTGTGCCTTTTTTCTTGTATCTTGAGAACATTTTGAATATTCTTTGTCCTTATATATTTACTAAGATGCATACATAAGTAAAAATCCATATTTGAAATTCAGCAACCAGAGCTGGCTGACAAATTCTGTGACCTTAGGCAGATGATAAAGGGAGGGCATCTTGGCCATCTTCTGGTCACTAGGGGTGTGGAGGGGGGAGATAGTTGTGAATTTCCTGCATTGTGCAGGGGGTTGGACTTGATGGTCCTGGTGGTCCCTTCCAACTCTATGATTCTATTATTCTATGAAATGTATTTCCCATCTGTAGCATAGTTTAACTCCTACTTATACCGCATGTTCATTTGAGAATGTATATGCTATCAACCATGTTCAAGCACCTCACAGGAATATGTGCTATCTCTTCCACTCCCATATAGGAGATTGGGAAAAAAATCCTCAACCAGTTGTTTCTGAATCATTTACAAATAAAAGACTTTAAAAAAATATGCTGTAGGAGAAAAGGTTTTTTTTTACATCAATATTAACAAAGTAAGCCCATTAAATGCCGTTAAACCATTAAAAAGACAGGGAAAAGTACCCACTGAAGATTTTCAAGCAGGAATACAAGAAGCCTCAAAGTATTTTTATTTGTAGCTTCCTGGCCAAATTGGGAGGAGGCATTTTGCTCTAGTTACTATTTACCCTGTGGGAGATACAAGTTCAAGTTTTTTTCTTTCCCTAACCTACAGAGCCTGTAGTGTTGAGGAAAGAACAGAAGGGATTCATGGCTCACAGCTTGTTGAGGGAGGTTGGAGGTAGGTGTCAATGATAGTTATCTTTCACCAGGCCTATAGTTTATTTTAAGGTTCAGATAGTGTTCTATCATATGATAGTTTAGTGGGTGTGTTGAATCAGTTGGCAAGTTCTTGCTTAGAAAAAAGAAAGCTTGTGTATTGGTTAACCCTCTGAATTGTTTTCTGTAACAACACTTTCCACACAGTAATTAGAGAGCAATAAATCTTACTACCCTAATGTCACTGAAACTGAAACCCAGTGATCTAGACAGTTCTGTGAAAATGGAATTGTGTGTTTTCTGACAGCATAATTATTATGCTGTCAGATTTATACAGCTTCTTTCATAAAAATCACTTAATACTGCACACGGATATTACTTTTGCTATCAAATATCACTTTGGGGAGAAAGTTAATAATTTAGAACTTTTATATTAAAAATGGCTAATTTAACCAATGGGTGTGATGCCATCATCAGATACCACCTTGATTATGGAAGGCACTGAAAATTTTATTGAAACTTCCAAAGTGAATAGCTTGTTTGTGAAGGAATCTCCTGAGTTAGCCTCAGAAGCTTCATAGGAAGATGCAAGTCTTGAATGCTAGACAAATAATCCTAAATGAGAAGGAAGGTCCATGCTATTGATCAAGGCAGCCCACATAGAGTCCATTACAACAGTCAAGTCTCAAGGTTACCACAACACTGATTCTAAAACAGGATTTAGATGCCATCTGTAATAAAAATAATGTGCTTTGCAAATGATTTGTCTCATTTCCAAGGAGGTCAGAAAAGTGGTATAACCATGAAGCTATTCCATCACATTAGAACAAAATGCTTTTCTTCTGGTTGTTCAGACAGAGAATGGGACATTGATCTCCACTGAGGAAGAATTATAATGTAAGAGATTAGATTTATTACTAAGAGTTGGACACTGATGCATAAACTAAACCCACCTGACCTCTCCTGTAATCAAAAGCACATCCTGACACAGCTTTGGATCAACAGCCATATACAGAGCAGTTAATGGGATCAGCGGGGGGGACACAAAATGAGAAAGATAGTGGAGCATCTGGCCAGTTGACCTGCATACTAGCTGCCGACAAGGCATCCCCTCCCAAAATACAAACAGAAAATGAGTAACCAATCAAAGCACAGGGTCAGATTGACTTGTTCAACTTCTAGGTGAAATGATCCCAGAGCTGGTCTGCCCATTTGGCAGACTTAGATGATTGCCTAGGCTGCCAGAGAGCATGCTGGTGACAAGTAGCAGCCCTGAGTGGTGCGTCTGGGTGCATGGCATAATCAGTCATGGTGCTGAATGCAAGGGCTTGCTTGCCCAGCCTGCCTTCCCCACTCCGCCCCTGTGGAAGAAAGAGCAAATGGCTGCCTGATTTGCTAACTACAGACTCTGTACCCACCTGGCTTTCAGGGCAGAGGCAGTGCCTTGCCCATCTGGGTGCCCACCCAGGTTTGTGTAACCATGCCACAGCAGCTCACCCAGCCTGCCTTCCCTCACTCTGCCTCTGTGAAGGAAAGATGGAAGAACTGCAGGTGAATGCCACTTGTGCTTCTTCTAAGCTCTACACCCACTCACCTTGTGGGGTCATGGTAGTTCTTTGTTGCCTAGGTCCATGTGTTCCCCGGGTGTGGCAGTTCTGTACATGTGCCCTGGTGTCTCCAGACCTGCACATGCTGTGCTGAAGTGGGGGAGAGGTAGCCTAGCAGAGTGTGTAGGTTCACAGCTGGTTGAGAGTGCCAAAACCTGTTGGGCTGCCCAACATTCTTTTCAGACTACACCCAAGGCTACATAATTAGGTAGGATTTCTGTAACATTTTTTATGGTTGCACCACCCTAGAACTGATATTCTTAAAAGGGTTCTACTTATGCTGCAAGGCACTTCCAGCTCCCAAGAGAAAATTTAGTCTGACAGAAGACAGTTACAATTCCTGCATGTTAACTGCATGATCCTTTCTAGCAACAAATTTCAGATTTAATTTATTTTATTTAGACAATTTCTGTGCCACATCTCCAGGAACCTGCCCAAGGCAGCTTACAAAAATAATTTTGAAAGAGCCATGTCTCTAGTTGCCACCTGCCTCACCTCTGAAGAGAGGCCAGAGAGCAAAGATTGTGAGGCAGATCTTAACTGGTGAGCTAGACAATATGGGGAAGGCAGTCCTTCAAGTACCCTGGCTCTTAGCCATTTAGGGCTTTAAAGGTAAGAAGCAAAACATGGAATTGCACCCAGAAACAACCAGGCAGCCAGTGCAGATCTTTTAGCACTAGGGATACAATCCCAGTATTCGCCCCTGAAAATAGCATGGTTGCTGCATTTTAGACCAGTTGAAGTTTCTGGACCGTTTTCAAAGGCAGCCCCCATAAAGCACATTACAATAATATAATCTGGATATAATTGGAACATGGATCACTGTGGGGGCCATGCTAATCTTCTCTGTATTATTCCAATTTTTAGTATATGTGCTGCTGAAATGATATGGATCACTGTGGCCAGATAATATTCTTTGAAGAATGGCTTTGAAAACTGCCAGATTTTTAGATAGTATGTTTTTTACAAAAGTAAAGCTAAATCTACTAACATATTTCTATTATTTTTCACTCTTCAGTTGTAATATTGGGGGTTCAGACGTATAATATCAATATGTGTATACCTTTGACTATGAAATTTTTAAAAGCAGTGCGCTGACACACAAAAATATAAAATTGATCATGTGATCTACAAAAATTACTTCAGAGGAGAAATTAATTTAAAAACCTGCTACACATAATTCCCATTCCATGAGTGAATATTAAACCACTTTTTATTCCTCTGAGAGATGCAGCACCTTTTAAAACCTATCGTTAACTTGTTCTCAAGAAATGTCTCCTGTAACCACCTTTACAACAGAGTATAAATTCTTTGGCTCTGAAGAACAGAAACTTGAACACTGCAGGATTGGAGATAGGAATGTATTTGGCTATAGCGAGACTCTGCTTTGTTGTTTAATTACTTTGGAATGAACAAACTGAAGCAAAGATTGTTGTGTTTGGATGTTTAATGTTCAGTCGGTAGCGCTTGTTTATGATGTCTTCACCTAAATCCTATTTTACTTCAGTAAGCACAAAAATCAGAAAATTGGGGAAATAAGTCCTTCTGTGAGTGATAAGATAACATATTTCTCCTTTGGAAGAAAGAGGGAAGCCTTCATAGATTTCAGAATACCTCTTCATCTACTGCTACTGCTGTTGCAAATTTCCCAAGGTTCTCCAGAAAAGAAGTATAACTCCTGTTAGGGTTTCATTAATCTATAGAAAAGTAGTACAGGCCAACTGTACCACATTAAGGATGATTAAGAAATACATGCTGCATCTTTTGGAAACTGTTTGCAAGTGGACACCCATCCATCTGTGTCTTCTCCATTGAAGAATGGATGATTGATATGGTGAGTAGCACAGACAAAATAGTCAAGCAAAGAAGCTCAAATCTGAAGGAGACTGATAGCAGGAGGAATGACTGTGATCACCTGAAGACTTTTGGTTGCTGGCTGTGTTTGACAGCTTCATTTTTCTGCCTTTCACTTTGCACCACATTAAAATGAAGAATAAATTGCTAATTAATTGCCCATAATGTAAGAAGAGGTTACTTTTCTAAATTCAGTCCTGAGTGAATGGGGCATAAAAAGACTTCAAAATTTATTTTTCACCTATAACAATGAAAAGTTTGGTCATAAGACTATGAAAAGAATCCTGCTGCATCAGACCAGTCTATGAAGTCCAGCATCCTATTTCACAAGAAACCCAAAATAGTTGCCCTGGAGAGCCAACAAACATGAGCAGTATCATTAAAGTAAAGTAAGATGACAACTTTTGGTATGCCTCAGTCTACCATTATTTATTCTATTTCAATAGAAGTTTTTCAGTACTACTGCTCTACATTATCTTGGGCTCATAAAGTTAACTACAGGGATTTTTTAGGTAGAGAAAGAACAATATAAACTGCCTACCAACAGCAGGAAGAAGAACCAGCCCCTGTGTCATGGAGTGGCATAAAGTAGTCCTCTGATTGGCAGCAATCCATGAATCACGATTAAAGGGAAAGAAGGAAAAGGAGATTTTCGCTCACTGATCAGATGCACTGCGGGACATCATCATAATTCCAACTTGTACTAACAGAGAAATATAACATAAATCAAACAAGATAGTAGCATTGCTATCAGGCCTTGGAATGCAGTGCGGCTTGCTGAGAGTGGTGTACCAAGTCCCAGTCGCTAGACTACAAAAAAGATGTAATTGGTGTTGAAGGGAATGTAGTGATGAACAACCCAAGATTAGAACACATTTTGGAACTATACGTGAAGAAGAAAGAGTGAAAAAGCCAAGTTTATTGCTTACTGTGAAAGATAAGGGGAAATCTCTACAGGAACCTACATGAGTTGGATAACATCACAGGGGATATGAGAAAATGTGGTTCAATTATACTATTAAAATGATATCCATTTTTATGTATCAGATGGGGAGAATGAATATAAGTTTACCATAACATTCTAGAAGAAATGGTAATAAAGTCACAGTACAGAATTGTTCTTCGGAAGGCTATAGTAGAAAAGGAGGCCTTGGAAAGGGTATAGTAGAAAAGGACAGGCATATATAATTGCAATTATAGTGATAGGCCCTAAGGTGATCATAAATGCTGATGTCCCCCAGCAAGATCCCATAACTGCACAATAACAACCATATAGCATCTTTAGAAAAATACTTCTTGTGGATACCAGTAAGCTTTGGTTATGTTAACTTTTGCAATGTGAAGGTAATCCTGAGTAGTAAAGAACCAGATTTTCTGCAAATGGACACAGTGTATGAAATATATAACACTCATTTACTAAAGATAAAACGAAGGAGAATGATGTAAGACGTTTTGCATCACCACTAGGGAGAAAGGCAGGGTATAAACAAACAAGCAAACAAACAAACTCACAAAATGCACTTCTATTAAAATTAAATAATTATGGGTTTGAACAAACAAAAAACAAATATTTTTAAAATTATTTTTCTACATCAGGTTATGAAAATGTATTTCAAAATTGCTAGCTATTTCTTTGTTTAAAATATCCTGTTTATAATCTAATTCAAAGCAGTTGGGGGGTTTCACAATGGAGAAATTTGACAGACTGACAAAAATACATACAGCAATATTAGGAAAGGACATTAGCTAGGTCAGAGTCTGGTTATTGTACCCAGGTTGTCAAGTTCCACCACAGGCCCTGGACAAAGCTTCCTTCTTCCCACCCCTGCAAACAGATTTAAAGAATATTTAAAGAAACACAAAGAAAGGAAGAGGAGGGATTGAAATAAGCCCCACTTTCCTCAGTTGGATTTACTTCAATTTCATTGTTCCTTCTCGGTATGACGGACTGACTGAGGGGCTCTCTCATACCAATAATTAAGGAACAAAGCAATGAAAGCCTCTCTAGAAATTCAGATTTACTTTAACCCTCTGTTTACCTGGAAAAACTAATACAATGTGGCTGGCTGACTGGAGCCTTGTTTCCCTCACAGCGGCTGGAGGCCCCTGGTGGCCCAATCAGTAGGGTTGCCAACCTCCAGGTACTAGCTGGAGATCTCTTGCTATTACAACTGATCTTCAACTGATAGAGATCAGTTCACCTGGAGAAAATGGCCGCTTTGGCAATTGGACTCTATGGCATTGAAGTCCCTCGCCTCTTGAAGTCCCCAGGGGCATAAAGGGAGTGTGGGAAGGGAGGCAGGGGGAGGAGGAAGAGGTGGCAAGGCCCATGGAGCTCCCAGGAACCTGAGTGGGAAGCTCAAGCCATTGCTGAGACAAGCTTCACAGCTGGGGAAGGGGAGAGGAGGCCAGGAAAAGCGGCAAGGTCATGGAATGACACAGGAGGCCTCTGAAAGCCTATGGAGGGAAGGCCCGTGGGTGGAGCTGGCAGAGGTCTGCAGCAGCAGTGGATCAAGACCAGGCCCCAGTAGGAGTCCCAGGGAGAAGCACAGGCAGGGTCAAGAGACAAACAGTCCCTGAAAATGGAGCAGCTCCAGCATGGTGGCTGAGGCCTAAAAGTAGGGCAGCCAACCTCCGGGTGGTGGGGAGAAAAAAGGCACCTCTGTACTAATACCACGAGGTTAGTAAAACAGTACAGGATAATATATATACACAAAGTGCAAATTTTATGAGCTACTGAGATGAAACAAGGACCAAATACATAACACATACAAAGCACAAATATATATAATATATACAATCCGCATAAAGCAGAAATGATTCCAAAGGTCTCAACAGAGTACCAGGTAAGTATTAGTATTGTAATCTTTGTGTATAAAGTCCATATAAAGCCACAATCATCCATGGATAATTATGGCTTTATATGGACTTTATACACAAAGTAGCTATTAAAATTTGCACTTTGTGTATATATATTATCCTGTACTGTTTTCCTAACCTCCAGGTGGTGGCTGGAGATCTCCCACTATTACAACTGACCTCCAGGCGACTGAGATCAGTTCACCTGGAGAAAATGGCCACTTTGGCAATTGGACTCGATAGCATTGAAGTGCTTCCCCTTTGCAAACCCCACCCTCCTCAGGCCCCACTCCCAAAATCTCCAGGTATTTTCCAACCCAGAGCTGGCAACCCTATCTAAAGGGCACATAAGGGACTTTGTAGTGGTTGGGAACCAGTGGCAAAGATATTTGATAATGGCCACCTGTTAGTGGAGAACCGCAGCCAGCTGAATATGCAACCAGGAAGAAGGGACAATGGTGTACGGGATGAACAAGGAAGAGTTCAATAGGGAACCTGGGAGTGGAGACAGCTGCTGAAATAAAGGAGAAGAATGGCCAAGAAGGATCAAGGAAAGATCCTTATACCCTGGTCCAAGGCCACAGCCAAGAAAACCACAACATGCTTTCTTGTTACAGACAAGACATTTTTTAATTAAAGTAAGTGATTACAGATTCCTAAAGATGTTTCTATTGCGAAAGCCCCAAGATCATCCCAGGCCAATGGGCATCATGTTGGTAACTTCCTTGTTCAATTTCTTTTTCAGGAAACAAAATGAAGTGGTCAAAGGCTTTCACGGTCAGAGTTCATTGGTTCTTGTAGGTTATCCGGGCTGTGTAACCGTGGTCTTGGTATTTTCTTTCCTGACATTTCGCCAGCAGCTGTGGCAGGCATCTTCAGAGGAATAACACTGAAGGACAGTGTCTCTCAGTGTCAAGTGTGTAGGAAGAGTAATATATAGTCAGAAGGGTTGGGTTTGAGCTGAGTCATTAAATACTGCAAAGTATTTAAATTTATGTGCAAATCATTGTCCTGTAAGTATCAAGATAATGTGCTAATGAGGGTGTGGTATGTTAATGTGGAACCATTGTATCCTGAAGTGATCTGTTAACATGTGGAATCCAAGGCTAATCTGCATGGCTATTGTGGACTGTAGTCTTTGTTAGTCTGGAGACCCCCAGGAGCAGCATGAGAGGCAAACTGGGGCCTGCAGCAGGAAGGGAGAATTGGTGTGGATTAACCCGCCTTTTCTGTTAGCAGAAAAGTTAGTCTGAATCTAACCCCTTTCTCTAACGGTTTTTCAAATAGGAATTATCATCTACTGGGAAAATAATTAGTTGACGGTGATGGAAACATGTAAGGAACTCATGATAATTTCCCGGAACTGAACAGACTGTGCTTTTTTGAGGATAGGCAAGCTTCTAATTTGTGTCAACTACAAATAAGAGTAAAGCTAGATTCATTGTATTAATTGCAGGAAATGTTAAATTACTGGAAGCTTTTAATTTGTATTATTTTTGGTTCACCTTTCTATTACAAAAAGGTTATGCTGTCCCTGTGAAAGCTTACTGTACAATCTTGTTGGCATTTGAATGCCAGACATAGTTACATCCACATTTTATATTGCCAGCCAGCATTCTCTAACTCATCACACTCATCAGCAATGAAACCACATGATAAATATCTCTAAATAAGCACAACATCCAAGAGAAAAACTCCTGTCAAGACAGCTTTATAATTGGACAAGCTATTCCACTCAGCTTGGTTGCTTAAACGAAATCTTTGAATTCTGGGGTAGGAGTTGCATGTGCATAAGCTGAGGGTCATGTCATCCTTGTTAATAAAGTAATGAATGAGTCCTTAATTTCCCATTCCGTCACTCTAGGTGCACATGTGGAAATGTCATTGTGATGTATATTCATTAATATAACAAGCTATTAAATGGTGATTAGGGCCAGGTGAATATTCTACAGGAAAAGGAACTCTGCTATAGTTGGAGTTTTGCACATATTCCAAATCAGAAGTATTAGCAATGGGCAGACATGCTGTCTTGTAACCATTTCATTAAGTTAATGTCCTACCTCTGATTGCACTACATCAAGACACAGCTTTTGGGAACTTCGACAGACCAAACAGAGTGCTGAGTGTGTGAACTGATAAACCAATGATGGCATTTTGATTGACTTCCCCCCCTTTCCCTTTCAAGTGTCATTTTTTCCACTAAATTCACACATTGCTGGATATTGGTCTACTATAACAATTAGGGCTGTGTTCTAAGAAAACTTTCATAATAATTTCAGTTCTGGGATTGGGTGGGATTGCTGATTTTCAGATAGGGAATTACCAGTTCAGTATTCAAATCCCTGTAGTTTTTCAGGTTCTGGCGTTTCAGGACAATGATTTTCAATGGGGGACCAATTTGAGGCTCTGGAGCAGCTGTTTTTGAAGAGAATGGCACAAATTTGCACAAAACATGGTCCTCCCTCTAATCTAAAAACCCCTTAAATTTCAAGCAGATTGAACAGAGGGGTTCACTTTTATATACCGCTGAAGTAGGTGTATCTTAGCGCAGCCACACACGCCCCTACTAAGGCTGTGCAGGAAGGCAGTTGGGTGCTGAACTTTTCCTTTGGCCCTAAGGTGTGCCTGGCTGGACAATGAGGCCAGCTAATCCCCATTGTGTCACCCTAAAGTGATTTAATCAGTGCTCTGAGCAGACCATTACTTACTCTATCTGCACCACCTCAGACACCATTTTGGGCATAAATATTGGTCCTTTGGCCATTCATAGTATATGTGTGTTCTGGATCCCTACACCCACCCCCAAATGCTTGTGGGATCTTCCTTTTGCTCCTGGAAACGCTAGTCACTTTCCTCTTCTGTGCTGCTTTCTCCGGATGTCCCTTTAAGACTGGTAATTATCACCCATTCCTGAAACCCTATCCAACTTCCTCCTTTTTCTCTTAGTCAACTCTTGTATACTTTGTGTGTGTGTGCGCACTGCTTGAGATATATTTATTGTTTTTATTACTTAATTTTAACTAAAAAACCCTTTTAACTGTACAACTGCCTGCTCCTTTGGACTATCCTGGTATACATAAACTTTCAGTCCCAGTTACCCTCCCCGCCCCCCGTCTCCCCAGCTAATTTCTCCAAACTTAAGTGGGGTCTGCTTGCTTAGGGTAACAGATTATTTGCCTGCATAGGGTAACAAGGCAGGATAATGCTGTTGCAGTCTTCCTGTTTGTGGGCTTCCTAGAGATAGTTTCTTGGCCACTGTGAGAACAGAATGCTGGATTTGTTGGGCCTTTGGTCTGATACAGCATGGCTCTTCTTATGTCCTTATGTCCAAGGGGTCCAATTCTATGGACCTCTGAACAAGATGCATTCTGCCATTCTGCTTGCAGAGGGAAAAAAGGCTCCACACCCATGGAGGAAAGAAGGAGCAAGCTAGAATGACAGCTCTGCCTGGCCCTGCACCTAGCTTGTGCCCCACTTTCCCCAGGCTCCCTTCCCCAGGCCCAGAACCAAAGAAAAACAAGATACCTTCAACTGTTGTTGTTAAGCACCAAAACATGAAAAACTACATGGATTTTTCAGGGGTATTTTTTTCATAATACCTAAGAATCTCAGATTTGTGTAACCATCCTGGAAAATTATGGCAATGATCCAAAACAGTGATTTTTCAGTTATATTTTCCCCTTGAGAATTCCAGAATGAACACCTCTAGTAACAAGTTACTTCCTGGATTTCCCTGGGCACACAGAGTGAATGATTACAATAGCACAGTATTCAGTGGCATATGGATCCTACCACCATTAGAGCCTGTTAAAACTACCTGACTGGTTTTACATCCACAAATACACATGTCTAGTTCAAGCCTTGTTATTGATATCTGCAATAAAGATAATATCCTGCTATTTTATATTGTTCACAGAGATGCTCCGATTTCCCTCAGCTCAATTCAGAATTGGCTATGTATCTAAGAGCTTTCTGAGTGAGAATTATCAAAAAGTGTGTCCATTTTCCAAAAATTCATAAAGTTCCCTTGATTGTGTCGTATATAGCTGTTGTTTGGTTCACCTGCCCTCTCCTTTTCCTCCAATAACAACAACCATAGCAGAAAACTGCTTGGAACTTTAGAAAACCTTCCTTTTTCAGACAAATGGTCCAGAAACAAGAAAGGGTTTCATATTTGGATGGGGTATAACTACATAAAACACTTGCAAGAAACAATCAAGAGTCAAGAACTGATTGACCCAAATAGAAACACACCACAGACAATGGCAATGGGGAGTGCTAGTGCCAGGGACAGTATTGTCAACTGAATCTGAATTTCTGGGTTTTGACCTTAGAACATAATGGCTCATTGTTTTCAGCTGTTTTCAATATTGTTAGAATTTCAAATTTCTGCACCATCACCATCACTATCTGCAACTAATTGCTCTGGTTCTGCAGTGTTATGTTACTAGACTGTCACTCAGGAAGGGGGTTATATATGCAGACATCCATCCACATACACATCTCTGGTCCTGGCTTGGAATCCAAAGTCTGTGTATACATAAGTACATATATGGGGTGATACTTAGGGAGTATGGGAAAGAGAAAATAAGAAGTTTCTAATTAAGCAAACTAATTTTATGGGGAGCAATGTAGATCAAGGAAGGCAAGGAAGAACTATGTATAGGAAGGTAAAAGGCACCTGGGACAATTCTAAGAATGGAGTGCAAAGCCAATAAGTGCTTCCTAGACAATACTATTGTCTAGCTGCATCTACCCATGGCTGGTCCATGCAGAATTCACCCATGAATGTGTGGAGACATCTCCAAGGAAACATGAAGGCTAAAAGAGAGGGAATAGGGAAGTGAGGGGTATTGCAAATGCTGAGGTGGGGAAAAGGCTAACCAAGAAGGAAAGAGAGCAAAGGTACAAGCTTGAGCTTAGAGCCAGGATAATTGAAGTGGATAAAGATGAGCAAGGGGGTGCCTTTGGGGAATGGAAAAGGCTGTATGTAGCTGGTGGAATGGGAAGGAAGGAAGGAAGGAAGGAAGGAAGGAAGGAAGGAAGGAAGGAAGGAAGGAAGGAAGGAAGGAAGGAAGGAAGGAAGGAAGGAAGGAGCAGATAGATTAGTTGCAAGACGGGGTGTAGCTGGCTGAGACAGAGTTCTGGAGCAAGACTGCGAAAGGGAGAGAGTTTCACATGTTGACTGCTCCCGGTGCATGACAGTTTTGGTGCAAAACTGAAGGTAATGATGTTTTTTTCCTTAAAATTTGCATCATTTTCTTGCAGTGACATGAACAAGTTTGCTCTTTTTTTATTATTCCAAGGAATGCTAATGGTGATAGGAGATGAGTTTATTCACACTATCTACTGAACCTGGCAGATATGCATTATTCTGAACATTACTTGAGTAGGCTAGAATGTCAGGTTAATGGCCCACAACCACTGGTTGCTCAGGTTTGATTGTAGGGGAGATCTCATGGAATCACAAGACAAGTCTTGCACTGAAGGATATAAATTTGCCATGGGAATTTAACTGTCTCATCTTAGTGCATTTAATTCTGGTCTTGATTCTTTGATTTGATCCAAGATGAAGTCTGCTTTATAGGCTACAGGAGTGTAGTGGTTTGGGAGGGGGTGTAACAGTGAGTTCAGTTTTTCCTAAAGTAGTGGAAAGGAAGTCTGGTGATTATCCTCCTGTCACATATATTGTAATGGATGCATCACTTTTTGTAATTTAATAGCTACTAATTTGAAAGAACATCTGTTTAAAATATATCAATATCATGTTGGACACCATATACATTCATTGAAAATTTGAATAAATAACATAGCTAGCACTGTGGGGATTCCCATTCAGATTTTCTACATATCTTTAGGAAATATGAAAAAGATTTAAAGTAATCCAGACTTCCCCTCCCCCCGAATTTCATATTGAACAGAATGCTGGTATAAAGTTCCTGAAGAGCCACATGGTGTGTTTTTAATTTTTCTTTAGCCACCAATAGAAGGAACTTACAATGGAAGTAGTATGAATGTTAACTTGCCAAAATGGCAATAATTTATTTCTGGGGGCAAGTATAAGTCCTTCCTCCTTTATCTGAGCCTCCTGTAAAGTATGGAGCATTGCTGTAGTGTCTTAAATAATGTACCATACAGCGTTTCAGGAAGAACTATTACGCAGTAGCTTTATATGGAAATTGATAGTTTTTACAACATAGTAGAATGATAAATTTCAAAATTTTCTCTTATCTAATAATATTCTTTATATCCTTCTTCCATTTTGCCAACATGTAAATATGTAAGCATCATACTGCAGGTGTTTCTAATATTTGATCATTTTGGGAGGTGCATTCTTTTTACTGTTCTCTCTTTTTGTATGTTTTGTGTTTATAGACAAAAATATATTTTAAAGAGTACTGGGGTTCATAGATTCTTATATATTGGTGCCAAGATTTCCAGTATCATCTACAAAAATCAAAATGTGTTCTCTGTGGTACATTTGCCTGTGGTGTGAACTGTCCTCCAGTCTCAGCACAAATGTCAAATATGGGCAATAGATTTCTGCCCTGTTGCTTTTGGAACAAATATTTCCTATGGTCTTTTGAACATTAGCCAATTTACTGGGTCCCACATTTTACTGGCACATGGTACTTCTATATCAGACAAGCTGTAACACAGTCTGGGGATAGGCAAAGAGCAGAAGCTGTGCCAACATTTAAGCCCTGCATCTTAATAGGTATTTGAACTGTTTCCCTACTGAAAATCAACAGGATGTCTTTGCTAGAAGAACAATCATTCCTGTTATTTTCTCAGTGGCAGCCTGTAAACTATTATGGCATGTGGGCTATGGCTACAACATCCAGCCTGAGGGAGAGAGCAGACTCTGTTTAAGTGGGAAGAGGAGGAGACCCAAACAACTGTTCTTTTGGCTCTGAATGGAAATTGATTCACATCTTATGGGAGAGGCAGAAGAACTCTTTCCTGTTCCATTGGCCAACCTTATGGACCTATTTTCTGCTTATACTAGCATGAATATTTTTGCCATTCTCTGCATTTATATAAAAAAAGAGGAAGCTAGGGGGAAAAACAATGCCACAATCAGTCAGTTTTATTAAAATTGGGAGTATTAGCAGCCAATACCGAGATTAGAAAATGCCTCTGGTGTGTCAAAAGAGCTGGTTGTGTGCCACCTGTTGTTGTTTTTTAATTAAATCGCACAACTGAAATAATACTGTGATGAAATTTAAAATGAAAATCTCTTCTTAACCTGAAATTAAAAAGCAGGCCTTTGATACTGAATTAACGCCTCCCCAGATCAGAATCCAGATCCCTAGACAGTGTTGTCAGCTCCATCTTGGGAAATTTCTGAAGATGTGAAGTCAGTGCTGTTGCCCAAGTGAATGCATGTGCCAGGCCTGTTACATACAAAACATCCTCCACATGTGTAGGTTGGATCATGTCATCAGGGTGCTATTTTGAGGTTGAGCGGTCTGGTGTATGCGTGGGTCCCAATTTATCACAGCGCTCCAATTAGGGAGGGAAAACCAAACAGAGAAAGAGAATCTTAAAAAGAAATAATCTTTATTCCTCTAACAGGATACAAAGCTAGAATGGTGAAATGCAAGGGAAAGCAAAAACATGAAACAACATTGCAATACAGTAATGCAATCCTAGACTGCTTCCACAGTAGGGATTTTTCCATGCTGGTCAGGTTGCTGATGTGACCCTGTGTTACTTTATCTTTGCAATGGCAATTTTGGATGATTTTCTCTCCATTGTGGCCATGGCTTCCCTTTCATACCTGACGTGCATTGAAGCCTCCCCTACGCATGGCTGTCAGGATCCCCACATGCAAACCCTGTTTTATTTTATTTTTTAAAAATCAGGATCATGGATAATGCTGCATAGGAATAATGTAATATCTTTTTAAAAACCTGTAAAGAAAACCCCTCCACATATATGCAGAGGCTCCTGCTCCCCCTGTCTAAAAGACAAGCTCAAGTGTGAGCAATTCTCTTTAAAAAAAAAAAACAACCTTCATGAGTGTTACCAAGGACCCCTTTTCTAGATGTATGCTGTTGGCCCCGACTCTATCTTGGCTAAATTTGCCTTGGCAGCCATTTTAAAAGCTAACAATGTATTGCTTTGCCGAAGGTGAGGTCAAGGCTTTCCTTAGTCAGGCTATACTAATGAGTGGCCAAAACCTTGGGCCAGAGACGGAAGTTCAGCATGCCTTTCTGAGAAGCCCCTTCCCCTTAATTCAGTCAGAGTCAGGAATTCCATAGATTCTCATCCAGGATTCATACCAAATTCTTGGGATTTCCTTTTCAGTTATTTCCTTTGTGTTGTCTCCTGTTACTATTGCAGCTTTGCCAGCCAAAGTGTGGTGATGATGGTCTCTTCCTCTGTACTGTTTTAAATAGGTTTAAAATAAAGCAGAAGGATTTTGTGTGTGTGTGTGTGTTCTGTGCGCACACAAAAAAATGTCATGTTTAAACATGTTTAAAATGTGGAAAATCCTTGGTATGGAAGCAGCCCTACTTTTGGCTGTTGTCTGCAAGTGGTGAATGGGGATTGTAAGGGGAAATAAAGGGTGAAAACATATGGTGCCTCATCCTGAAGCAGAGAGTCTTTGGGGCTGTGATCCAGAGCAGAAGAGAAGGGAAGCTAGTCCAGGATGAAGCAAACAAAAGTGAAATAAACTAAGAATCTGGGGATCGAAGATGAGAGATTCAGTGATTGAGCAAAAGACTGAAGTTCAGGAAGCAAGCCAAGCATGAGTTTGAGAAATCAGGTTGAGGCTACAAAACCAGCTACGAAATCGGAGAGGCCCTTTGGGCAAGATAAGGGTGGGATCCTCAGTAGAATTAGATCAAGAGTGTGGAATACTAAATTCAGGAGGTGGGAAGAGTGAAGTGATTTAGGTGGGGTAGTTGAGTTACCAGAACTGGGGAACAGCTCCATCTTTCCTAAAATAGGCTGAATAGCAGCTTGATGATATTTCCCTAGGTTCAGAATTGAATTGCCATGTGGGAGTTACTTTTATTAACAAAGCTCCTTCGACCTGAGATCTTGAGCCAATTCAGCCATGTGGGAGTGTTCAAAGGAAAGTCCTGCCAGTTCAGGAGTCCCCATGTTGATATCAAGCTGGATCATTATATTCTGGAAGGCCTCTGGAAGTTAACTTAGAGGTTCTTTTCAGAATGCACAAATATGAGGGTCTCTGTGGGGGCAGCCTTGCTTGCAACAGTACCTTGAGAGGCCAAAATCTGCGGAGGGGAGGGAGTTCAGTGGGGGTATGATTCCATAGACTCAGCCCTCCAAAACAGTATTTCTTTCAGGCAAAATGATTTCTGTAGTGTGAAGATCAGCTGTAATTCCAAGAGACCTCCAGGCCTTACTTGAAGGTTGATAACCCTATCACCAGACCATCCATAATCCAGGTCCAAATGGATAGATTTATGGCCTCTATGCCCCAGCATACAGGATTCAAATCATAGAACACATCTCATTATTTTTCTGTCAACCTCATTTCAACAAAGTTGAGCAGAACTTTGGCAAAGTGTCATATAAATTTTCTAAACGAACAAAATCAAATTTTATGTTCAGGCTATACAACATGTGGGGATTTGTAACAATTTACTTGATTTGCAATATAGATGCTAACTGCAATAAGTCTGCACTTACACCATCCATACTACTTTGGTAACAACACAGTTGAATGGTGTAGGATGGCAGGCAGAAGGGACCGGCGTTTGGCACTACTGGAGAAAACAGAGGCACAGACTTGACTAAAACGCGTCTTCTTCACAAACACCTTAAAATAGACTGAGCTAGGCCACTGTTTTACTACACTCAGTATCATGCTTCTAATCTAGCAGGACTGAAACTTGTTTCACCTCAACTGCCTGGATTTTATATTTCTTCCCTTTGCTAATATGACTTAGGCAATGGAACCTGTAAAAGAAATGTTGCCATGCAAAATGACTGAGACTGTGATCTGTGTGGAAGTATAGGGCACTCTAATTTTACAACCCATGCTTTAACACAGACATTTGCTTTATTCTTCCAAAATCACAGAAATCATCTTTTTCTGGCTAAGCAGGCCTACCACTGCCATATATTCAGCCTACAATCTGTGAAGCTGATGGCAAATGGCACGCAGCATCTGTACAACCTTGGGCTTTCTTCACACTCTAAAGTAGCCATAAACAAGCTAGTGATGTGTTCAATTAAACTGTTAGAGCACTGCATGTGCCTGAGAGCTGTTATATTACAAACAACCAGTTAATTAATGTGGAAATATTCAAAGTCTTATATTCAGTTAGATTCTTATGGATTCTGGATTTTAATCTCAGTGTTAGGGGAGGAGGAATCTGTATTTTACAAAATTGATTAATTTTAATATGCATGCATTTTCTACAGATTAGAGAGCTGATTTGTAGAGTGGTTCCCATGTATCTGTAGCTCTTGCCAAGCTTAGTGTGAAAGTTCATACAGCAAAGAGCTAAGCGTCAACTCTGTATCAAGGTAGTTATACAGGCATATGGCAGGACAATGCATTATTACTATGACTCTCCAGATGTCTAACGGATATTTAGCTCAGTAGAGATATTATGGCTGCTGTCCGCCATGGTGACACAGTTTAGTGTTGATGGACATTTTTTATACCGAGGAACATACAAATATGTGAAGCAGCATGCTGTTTATTTTAACTGGCAAGAAGAGTTTTATCAATGTTACAAGGCAGTTAGTTTTAAGCCGAAAAATGGTCTGCATATTAAAAAGTAGTAAATTATTCACACTTCTTACTGCAAAACAATGAACTGATCTGAAAGACTATGATTTGGTATTCATGTTCTGGTATTTTCAAGAAGTGGCAGAGAGCAAAGAGAAGTTCAACTGACAGCTATCAAGCAAACAGAGTGATTATTGTTAATGTGATGTGGTGCACAAGTCTGTAAGTAGGGATATGAAGATTATGAGGAAATGCTAGTCAGAAACATGGTCCAACATCTTAGGGCAATTTTAAAGCTGAACCTGGGGTGGGGGACAAGAGTGCCTGATCCCGCCATATTGTTTCATGGCCCAAGTTCAGCTCTTAAAATGACGGCAGCATCCAAGAGTTGAACCCCTGGATGCCATACCATTTATTTGAGTGGAGCTCTTATTTCAGGACTGGAGATTTGGCCTGAACAATGGTCTGACCACTATCTACTCAAAGCAATGGTGAATATGGCCAAACACCCCACAAAGGGGGGGAGGACAATTAAAATGGTGTGCCTACACAGGCTCAGAGATCCTACTAGATTCCAGAATATGCTGGGGGATATTAGGATTCCAAACACTTCCTCTGTTGAGGCTGCAGTGGAAGCATAGAATGTGAATCTCCTCAAACCTATTGACAAGATTGCTCATCTTTGATCTGTCCTGCCCTTATGACTAAAGTCAATCCTGCAGTTTACCACAGAACTAGGTGACCTCAAAAAGGTTGGGAAGATGCTGGCAGAAAATCCGTACTGGAACTGACAGAGTATTCTATAGAGCCCATTGGAAGACCTATGAATTGGCAGTAACTGCAGCCAAAAAAATGTTATTTCTTAGCTAGTTCACAACCATCCCAATTGTTTAAGGTATCTAAATATCTGCTGACTCCTAAAAATGAGCCTTTATTGTCTCGGGAACAGATAAGTAGCTGTGATACCTTCGCAAAAAAAAATTACTGATACAATAGCATGAATATACTCGGATGTGGATGTTGGCTGTATTATAGGCCTCATAGAAGAAATGCCTAGTACACTATGTGGTCTGCTTGACCATTTTGACCCAGTTACTCTGATGGATGTTGACAGGGCCCTGGGATCTGTGAAAGCCACTACTTATGCACTGGATCCTTGCCCATCCTGCCTGCTAAAATCATGTAAGAGCCACATTAATGAGTCCCTTTAATCATAAGTCAGTCACTAACCCATGTCATTTTCCCTCAGTCAGTCAAAGAGGCAGTTACCCACTCACTACTTTAAAAAAAAAAAAACTATAGAAACACAATGTGCCCAGTTATCTTCCTGGCAAAGTAATTGACAATTACTTCCTGGCAAAGTAATTGACAGAGTAGTAGTGGACCAACTCCAGGTCTTCTTGGATAACTCAGCTGCTCTGAACTCTTCTGTTTGGTTTCAGGCTAGGCTTTTATTGATGACCTCTGCCTAATATAGGCAAAGGCTATGCTTCTTTGATGCTCCTACTGCAGCCTTTGATACAGTAAATAATGCCAACCTGTTGAGGTATTTGGAGGCTAATGTAGGTATGTGCCTTGGACTGGTTTAAATTGTTTTTTATGGATCGGACTCAAAGGATTGCCATTAGAGATCATTGTCTTCAGAGAGGGAGTTTTCCTGTGGGTTTCCACAAGATGCACTCTTATCCCCATGTCATTTGACTCAACCTCTACATAAAGCCTTTAGGAAAAATCATTCATAGATTTGGAATTGGATATCAGCAATATGCTGATGACACCCAGCTCTATCTCTCTATCCAAATCATTCAGATTTGTTGGTGGCAGTGGTTACTGCCTAAATAAGACTTGGTACACCCTCGGAGTAAGAAAAAGGAGTGGCTGCACGAGACAGAGATCAGGGATGGCCACAGGGCTTTTCTGAGCTCCTGGGACCCAGGGGAAGAGGCTTTGTGAATCTATTTTGATTTCAATTGGGTTAGACCACAGTAACCCTGCTTATTATCACCCTGTTAAGTTTGGTTGTTGCTGTTGACTAACCCATTATATGTATTGTTTTATTGGTTTATCATCTCAACAGAAGGTGTAATATTCTCAGTAGTTGGGTCTGGAGTATATTATATTAAGGATATCCGTCTTAACTCTGAGGAGATAAGGTAAAATAGAAATATTTTAAATAAATAAATATAAGTAAATCAGTTCTGAATTTATTCATGAGTACTGCATAACCCACTGAAATTATTATCATTATTAGTAACAACAGTCCAGCATGTTTCCTACAAGGCTGCTTGTTCAGCTACAGCTCTTACCCTGTCCATAAATTGTGATCCATGCCATTCAGTATTCATCAGATTGTTACTTGTATTTGAACATTTCACATATTTCAACCATGCAATATAAGCTGATTGTGCATGTACATTTGCATGCCACATTCTTACAGCTTCCACCTGTTCTCAACTGCCTCCACCTCATTCTTTAAGTATATAAGCCTTAAACATTTCAGAGTTAGTGACTTACATTTTAAGGTGTCTTCTTTTGTCCCTTATGACTGCCTGATTCAAAGTGTTCATTAACAGCAAAGGCGGATGAATTGTTAAAATCTGAAATAATTTGTGTATACATGTTGTCACACCTTCTTATGGGAATTGTATAGGGAATTAACACCCCCAACTTGCTAAATGCATAATGTTTAAACTTGTACAACTAACAAAAGAGGTGACATAGTACAAGCCACACAGTCCCCTGCTCTGAATTTTTGATCTATCACACCTGCATGCTCTGGAGCTTGTTAATAGGAAAGGCAGGTGAACTGCTTAGATCAGGAATAATCTGACGTCTTTGTCCTCACACTGCCTCCTGGGAATTATAAGCATTTTACAAGCATCAGGGCTTCTTCTTGAGTTCCCTGGCAATATTTCCCATCCCGTGTCACAATGCAGAGATCCTGTGATTGGTGGCAATATAGAATTCACACATGTATCTTATTTATTGAAGCACAACCTGATCATGACCCAAGGCTGTAGCTGGGGGGGGGCAGGAGGGCAGCTGCCACCCCTGTGGTAGAGAGGGTGGTAGAACTGCCTCTCCTACAGGAGGAGTGGCCCGGCTGCCCTCCTCACTCCCCCTTAGTTACGGCCCTGCCATGACCACAGCATATGAAGAAACTTAATGTAGGAACTTATGTAGGAGTGGTTACATGGACAGTTGTCAGGATGAATGCATAAACTGTACAGGCACAAAGCTGATTGACATGGCATACGATTCTGAAATCAAACAAGAGTGAGATAACCCGCTGAAGGGTTCAGTTTACATGTAAATGAGCCATTCAATCCCACATAGTAGGGTTGTACATATCAATAAACCTGAATCGAAAATTAACCCAAAATTAGCTGTTTCCGTAAATTTGAGGATTTGGGTTTACCAAACTCCAAAACCTGGGGATAAAGCCGAAGCTGAATAGCTGATTCCCAAAAAAGCTGAATAGATATTCGGCTTTTCAGGTTTGGCTATTTGCCTTTGCTCAGAGTTACGGTTCTGTGCTTTCTCCCCTTTTCTTTCTTTCTTTTTTTTATTGGTTTTGTTAGGGCCCCATAGTTGGGGCCCTTTTGAGATGGGGATCGTGTAATCGGAGCCAACTTGGTCTGACTAAATTTCCAGGTATATCACCCAACAGAAGACTAGTCTGCAAGCAGAAGAGTCATTAAAAGACGGGGCTCACCCAGTCCCATCCAGAGGGATATACTCTCCAAGTAAAAAGAGACAGTTCCAGCAGCTGCTGACACCACCAGGCTTCTGAAGGAGAGTTCTTCATCCATGTGGATGAGCAATCTCCTTCAGACAGCCCCCATGGTCGAGACTTCGGCTGGGTCAAATCTCACCCCACCCTGAAAACCTGCTCTGAAACTGAAGGTCACTCTGGATAGAGGCTTTGTTTCCCCGCAGTGACCATCTCTTGTAATCTGATTTTTCATAACCACAATCACAGGATGTCATTTGCTACCAAAAGGAATGTTTTCCATGCCTTATTTCTCTTGCATTATTCCATGCCTTATTTCTCTTCCTCTGTTCGGAAGCTCATTTGCATGGACATCATGCAAAGCGACCCAGAAACGAAGGCAGATCCCAGACTTTGAGGTGCCAGCCTGGAATTGCCTCTTTCCACCAGTCCTTGGCAATGCTGAACTTTTGAACCTGATGGAGAGCTCAGCTCGCAAATGCCTGTGGGGTGGGGGTGACTCCTTTGCGGGCCCATAAAATTGGACCCCTAAACTTTGGTGACCATCAAAGGAGTGTCCCTTGCAGCCATGCTGCAAATTTGGGGACTTTGCCTCCAAAAATGCCCCCCAGGAGCTTTGAAAAAACTCCCCATTGACTACAGTGGGCCTGAATTTTTCAGGAAACTCGAAAATAAGCTGAATACCCACATTTACCGGTATGCGTATTCAGCTTATTCTGGGTTTACCAAAAAAAATCAGGCAAAAAAAACCAAACCCGAAATTTACCAATATTTTTTCACAACCCTACCACATAGTTCAAATGTTGATCATATTTCTTTCCAGGTTAGCAGCATCCCTAATTTCCTGTCATCAAAAATGGACACATAAGTTGGTTTCCTTTCATGAATATTACATTTAACCTTTTGTCCCAGAATTTAGGGTTTAACTACCCTGCCATTATTTCCACACAGACAACCATATAAAGAACTTCTATTTTTTTTTATTTTAAAGTATCCTTCAAGATTCCAAACTCCCTTTCTGCTAGCGCTATCCAGAGTTTCACTAAAGCAACCCAATAACACAAAAACCATTCATTCAATTTATCCCTTTTCATTTTCTCCTCTCTGTTCATCTTTCCTTGACCCCTGACCTTTAATCTTTGCTGTGCCTTATTGGACACAATCCTGCTCAGCAAACTGAGAGAGAGCTAAAATTCCCCAAATAATGATTTCTTCCACCACAGTCACTTTCCAGCTCCATTCTTTCTTTGCTCAGATCTGTGTATAATTGACTGCTGCCTGCCATGGCAAAGATGGGAGGTGTTATCAAAATAGCCTTCTGTGTTAACAAGGCTGATTGTTACCCCATTCACAGACTCTTGGCTCTTGCTGTATCCTGACATCTTTAATATCCGGTTGCATTGTGCAAAGGACAATAGCTCCCTGGGTTAACAACATCCCCATTGAACCTGTTGATGCTTCTGCAAAGGGTTTTGACTCTCTTTTCTCATGGTGAGCTCTTAAAACATAGGCATGAACTTGTTATTGCAACAAACTAGAACATTGATCCTTGTGCAAATAACCCTGAGGTTATTTGCACATTTAATTTTTGCACTGCACATTTAATTTTAAAATATTTTGAACTCTAAAGAATAAGGAAAGGAACCTAACTGTGAAGATGACCCAGGCTAGAACATATGATGATGTTCTAAAATGCCACCATTATGTTGTAGCCATGACAAAACAGCAGATGTAAATAGATATTGCTTCTCTGAAGTCAAGAGGAAGAAGCTGACTTGTATGTATAAAGATGAAGCAACTGTACCAGAAACACCTAGTAACATTCACTGCACAACATGAATGTATGTCTGTAGGTGAGATGATAGAGACATGCACATGGACCCTCTTATGGCTGTATGCTTTTTGACAAGATGGCACCTTGCTCATGGCAATGAATGGGTTGTCAGAATCAAAGAAACCAACTTTCTTCATGATGCTGCAATATCTAGTCACTAGTTTAGGACAAAATGCCTCCTTTGTGAATAGTTAAACTCTATATTAAAAACAGCATCACTCAGCAATAAGGGGAGGGGCTGTGGCTCAGTGGTAGAGCATCTGCTTGGTATGCAGAAAGGCCAAGGTTCAATCCCCAGCATCTCCGGTTAAATGTCTTAGGCAAGTAGGTGATGTGAAAGACCTACCTGAGGCCCCAGAGAGCCACTGCCAGTCTGAATAGACAATACTGACTTTGCTGGACCAAGGGTCTGATTCAGTATAAGGCAGCTTCATGTGTTCATGTGAAGCAAAGAAGGCTTCAGAATGAAGTACTTGCATTTGGACACTATGAGGTTATCACTTAGGGGAGGGAATATGCTTCCTGAATTGTCCTTTCAGAAGACAAATTGGCAGTGGTGTTTTGCCTTCCCAGAATGTGCATGCAATACTAATATAATAAACTCTTTGTAAAGTAATACAGTGAAACACTTCTTCTTTTCCTTACAAGCAAAAATGTTTTGGATTCTTTTTTATTATATTTTGTGTGTAATTCCTAGGACCAAATAAAGACACTCTGGTGACTAGATCTGGACTGCAGATCCCCAGTTGGTCAGTATTAGTCTAAATCATTACGGAGAATGACAGGGCAAAAGCCAGAGGTCTATCACACAGAAAGTGCTTAGTGACAACATGGTGGAAATTGTATGCAGATGACTCATCAATTGAACTCTAGTATGGTACTAATTTATGAGACCTGTTAATAAGCTGCCTCATTGTATTTTCCATTTTAAGAAAACCAACAGTGGGAAATTGCCGCATGTTCAAAGGCACTTATGAGTAGCTATAACACTTTGGTGCAGACACCAGAAAGTTGGCTAGTGTCAGTTCTTGGATTAAAGTACACTACATGTAGGATGCAAAGAACACTTATAAATATATCTTGTTTCTAGTGCCTTGAGTAACTTTTAAGTAGGGTTACTATCACTGAAGATCTATGTATGTCATACTTTACCTTCTCTTTCTGGATTACCTTTTCCCACCATGTTCCTTTACATTTAATAGCAAAAGGGGGTTACATTTAGAAACAGAAAATATGGACTCAAGCTTACCAAGCAGAAACCCGCAAGGACTTGCGGAGGCATCTCATTCCCCTCTCCCCCATTATTTCTTCTTTCTCTTTTTCTTCTTTTTTTAATTTTTTTTGTTTATTTTCAATTACAGGATACAGAAGGAAAAAGGGGGAAAGGGGAAATCCATCTGATAGATATAAACAAACACGGTTTTGGTCTCGTAAATTCAAAAGCATTATACATCTACAATTATCAGGCACTTTCAATGGTTCAATATATTTGCATTTATCTATTCGTATATTTTAGTATTTTATAGTATGTTTATCTATTAATCTACTAGCATATAGGTATAAAATGGTCGCCATTTGTCGTTAAACTGTTCTATTGACTCGTCTGTAGGACATGAATGAATGTATTTCTTCTTTCTTTTTCCTAAAACCCCCCACAGACTCTTCCCTTTTCCTGCATCTATCTATCTATCTATCTATCTATCTATCTATCTATCTATCTATCTATCTATCTATCTATCTATCTTTCATTCATTCATTCATTCATTCATTCATTCATTCATTCATTCATTCAATTTCTATCTTGCCCCTCCCTGACCACGTCAGGCTTGGGGCAGCTTACAACATATTCCATCCTACTCTAAAGCTCTAACCACTATACCACATTGGCTTTCATAGGGTGACTGCTGTTGAACAGTAGCAAGCAGCCCGGCCTAGGTGAGTCATGCAAATTGGGTGGTATCAAGTCATCCAGAGATTGATTCCTGGCTTAGGGTTGCCAACCTACAGGTGGGACCTGGAGATCTCCCAGAATTACAACTGAACTCCAGATGACAGAGATATCCCTTCTGGAGACAATGGCCACTCCGGAGGATGGACTCTATGGCATTATATCCAGCTGAAGCACCTTCCCTTCCCAAACCCTGCCCTCCTCAGACTGCACCACAAAATCCCCAGTAATTTCCCAGCCTGGAGCTAGCATCCTTAGCTGGGCCTGGACCCAATGAATTCTCCCTCAAAGTTAAAATAGGCCTGGAAAGAGCCCTGCCCCATCCCCCCTGCCTTTTACCGAAAGAACCCAGCCTGGAATGCTATGGTTTCCTAGCAACAGCCACTGAGAGAACTGTTGCTTAAAGCTACAGGAGCTCCTTTTATCATTTTCAGGTCCCCCCCCCCCAACATGTATTTTTTTAAAAGGTTTTTCTGCAAACCTTGTGCATTGTTCAGGTTTGTAGAAAAATCTGTCTTGCTTATTCATCACTCCAATCTCCGGATTTAAGTATCCTCAGATTTGGCTGACTTTGCTATTAGAGTATAATAATTTTATTCATTTATCAATTTTATTCATTTATCAATCAGTAAAAAAGGAATATTTATGCATTAAAATAGCAAAATTCTCCTGTATCAATTCCCATTAATGATACAGCCAATGTTTACTGGTTGCTCATTGTTGAGTAGCTGTTGATGAATATAGTGGGAGAAGGCTGTCTAAAGGTTTAATTAAAATGAAGACTTTCCCTCCATGAGCCTGCCTGAAAAGAAAATTCCTTCCAAGATGGTTTGGCAGAAATAATAAAATTACCTTTACTTGAGCAGCCATTGACAAATTTTCCTGAGAATACAGGCAATAAAGTATTCTGGGGAGAAAAGAACCCAGGAAAAAAAGAAGCAAAAATAGGTATCCACTAATACATCAATACTTTTTTTTTCCATTTTTTAAAATACTAGTTACTAAAATGTCATACATTTTAATTTGTCATTACTTTTATTGTTAACAATCCATTCCCACTGAAGGAACATTGGCCCCTCTTGTCTTCTCTTCTCTGCACTGATTGTGCTGGTTGAAGTACCAGCTTGAGCCTACCTGGATTACTGTAACAGAGATTCCCTTTTAAGGTCATCAACTGAAAAGGGTGCAACTGTGCTTATGATGACACTGTACATTACCCAGCTTGCACAAGGTGTGTTGTCTTGTGTGTGTGTGTTAAGTGCCGTCAAGTCGCTTCCAACTCATGGCGACCCTATGAATGAAAGTCCTCCAAAATGTCCTATTTTTGACAGCCTTGCTCAGATCTTGCAAATTGAAGGCTGTGGCTTCCTTTATTGAGTCAATCCATCTCTTGTTGGGTCTTCCTCTTTTCCTGCTGCCCTCAGCTTTTCCTAGCATGACTGTCTTTTCCAGTGACTCTTGTCATCTCATGACGTGACCAAAATACGATAGCCTCAGTTTAGTCATTTTAGCTTCTAGGATCAGTTCAGGCTTGATTTGATCTATAACCCACTGATTTGTTTTTTGGCAGTCCACAGAATCCGTAACACTTTCCTCCAACATCACATTTCAAAGGAATCTATTTTCTTCCTATCAGCTTTCTTCACTGTCCAGCTTTCACACCCATACATAGTAATAGGGAATATGATGGCACGAATTAATCTAGTCTTGGTGGCCAGTGACACATCCTTACACTTCAAAATATTTTCTAGCTCTTTCGTGGCCTTCATGGACACATCCAAAACAACATCCAATATGCCAAGAGAGGCAAGAGAGATTCTCTGTTTGCATGCCCAGTCACCCACTCACTGGCCAGCCTGCTACTTATCCGGAAGTCTGGCTAGCAGCCACCATGCAGGAAGTTTAGCCAGCTACTGCAGCAGCATACCTATAGTATGATGAATGTGATGGGAAAGGAAAGGAGGAGAGGGGAAAGAAGAGGAGTAGAGAAGGAGTGAAGGACAATAAATGAATGCCATTTGTTCGATCATTGTTCCCGCGTGCATTGTTTGCCTTACCATATTTTTTCCCCATTTCTATTCACATTTTTCACTTATTTGGTCATTTTCTCTGGCTAGGAGGCAAATAACACACTAAGCTCTACCAAATACCATTAAAATATAGGTTCAAGAATCAGATGTGAGGAGCTATCTTCTTTGTCCTTGTTGTCATTGCCCAAACTAACAGCTAGAGTGCCGGGGGAACTTGAACAAAGCCTTCTCCCAGCAGTCCATGGGGCAACTGAAGGCATAGCCCGTTATGGTGCACATAGCTTAAACAGAGGCAGTGTTGTTTGTACCCACATATGTCTGATGCACTGATAGCATATTTGTTGTAGACCAGGAAAGCCTGGATTCAAATCCTAATCATGTAATCCCAAACACTTGTTGACATTAGACGAGTCACTCACTTTCTGCCTAATGTTCCTCACATCTTCTGTTGGGAGAGTAAACTATAAATCCCTAATGCACACCATCCTGAGCTCCTGGGAGGAAGGGTGGAATACAAATATAGTAAATAAACATTTCTCATTTCTGAATTGGTTTGTGATCTGCTTTATAACCTGCTTTGTCTGTATTTTGAAGTGATATGGCATTCAGTTGTTTGTTTAAAGGATTTCATGGGGATGTCATCAAAGTTTAGGTTTATCACTTTGAATTTTGTATGAATAGAAAGCCGAAGCTCACTTTTACAATAGAAATAGGAATAGTGGGATATTTTCAAGCATTCATAACCACAGCTGAGGGAACTGAACTCTGTTCCTATACAGCTAGCAGCAGCAGACATTTTACAGGTGGGGCCTCAGGGTCAGCATTATTGCTGCTGATGTGGAGTATCTACAAATGTAAACTGCAGAGGTAACTAACAAAGGTATATGGGCTGAATTTTGTATGTGTGCTCCCTACCGATGCTCCCAAATGTTGCCAAAATGAACTCAAAACAACTGTCTGTTTGAGGGAACAGAAGGGTAATTATTGACAATTTAAAATCTAGAGAAAGCTGAAAAAGCCCAAGACATTTCAGGCCATGAATACCCTTTCATTGGGGCAATCTATAATGAATGGACAAATAACAGTGCTATGCCACAGATAGTTTAAAACATGATATAATTTGTAATAAAAGGCATATTTACCTCCCACTGAAAAGGCAGCAATGAATATTAAAAAGAATTTAAGAAATGAACAAAACTTCAAAGCAAGAAGCAACACTAGGACATATTCACTCCCATTTTAAAAAAATTCATAATGCTCATGGTACTGTAAGTTTTTCTTAATTGTAACTATTCCTTTAAGAAACAGAAATATACTGAGGCAAAGAACAGAATCATGTCATATAAAGCAAGACTTTTTTTGCCTTCAAGTCACACCTGACTTGTGGCGACCATGTAGGGTTTTCAAGGCAAGAGACCTTTGCAGGTGGTTTGCCATTGCCTGCCTCCACATCACGGCCTTCGTATTCTTTGGAGGTCTCCCATCCAAATACTTGCCAAAGTCAGGGCTGAGAGTGTGTGACTGGCCCAAGGTATGTATCCCAGGACGTTTCCATGTCATGAGTGGGGATTTGAACGTGGTTTCCCAGGTCCTAGATCAACACCTTAACAATTTCATCACGCTGACTCTCAAAAGCGAGACTAGGCATCTATATTAAAATCTAATCTAAAAGTTCTTTCATATACTGAGTGTTTCATATGTACGTGTTCATAAGAAAATGGGTTGTTTGGTTTTTTATTTGCATTTTATAAATGACATTAAATTCCTGTGTTAGTCTGTAACACCAATACAGACTTTTGTGGCAATTGAAAGCATATCAGATTAATTATGACATAAACATTTGTAGACTATAATCTGATTTATCAGATAGATCTTTTAAATGTCAAAAGTTGTTGTTTACTTGGAAGATATGTATCTATTCATAGATCCCGTGATGAAGTGTGATTTGGAATCTGAAATGCATTTTGAGTTGAATGGTTTAAATCTGGGTAAGTCAGCTTCCTCATCCCTTTTTTTTTTTTTGGTATGAAAATGGCTAGGAAACACTGCCTCAAGACAATTACATTATCATCATTTTGACGCTTCCTTCCTACATCTCCCATGATCTGTGATCCCTTAGAGAGAGAGAGAGAGAGAGAGAGAGAGAGAGAGAGAGAGAGAGAGAGAGAGAGAGAGAGAGAGAGAGTTCCTCCTGTCTCTTTGGATTTGAAATGAAAAAGATGTGGCTCACAGCAGATTGACTAACACACAGCAATATTACCTGCCACTTTGACAAAAAGTATCTCAAAAACATACCAATGCAGGAGGGGGTAATGTCATCTAAAATAAATGCTAAGAGTTCAAAAAATCAAAACAACATGACTAAAATCATCTTCATATTTCTTCTTGCTGGATCGGGAGCTTGTTGCTTAAATGATGCAGTATTTGCAACTCAAGCAGGGAGTCCAGGGGAGGAAAATTCCTAAGCAACAGAACAGCCACAGTTGCTCTGGGTGTTTTGTTTTCCAAGCCAGTGAAATGGCAATTTACATAACACAATGCCTGAACAGGTTTCTCATCTTCTTTCACCCTGGAGGTGGACCTACAGTTGTTCTTTTGCCCTTGTCCTGGAAGGGGTGTGCTTTGCTTCACTGCTTGGAAAGTGGGAAAAGAACAGTCACACTTTCCTCGATTTCTTTACTTAATACTTCATCTCTTCTTTGCTTCAGAATAATTCCCTGCCACCACAGAGTTATTTCAAGGAGAACAAATGTGGCTCAAGGGAAGCTTGTGAAGGATTTAGCATCAGGTTGCATTTGTAAACCATACAAACTTCACCATCTCAGGATGGCACAGTGTCCCCTTGGGAAAGGAGTCAATAATAATAAAAAGGGAGCAGTTCCATTGCCAAGCAAGGAGAAAGGCTCCCAACAATCCAGAGGACCTGCTCCCTTGCCTTCTACTGAATCAATCACTACTTGCACTAAACCAGTCTCCGCTCCTCTGATCAGACTCAGAAACTCAAGACACTTATTTAAATGAAGTTTCATTTCATTTTCTATTACCTTGCACAGACAAGAGTGAAGGAATACATGAACATTGTAGAAAAATAATCTTAAGAAATGATGTTAAATGATCTCTGCTTCTTTCTCAAGCCCCCTAAAGCTGTCCAAACTTTGCTAAGGAACATCCCTTTTGAATCAACAACTACACACAGATAATGGCTTCCTCCTAACCAACTGTTCATAGCAATAACCCAGTTCAAAGAGTCTAGCTTGTGGCTAGGTGATTTAAATTACAGTTTGGGCAAAAAAGGACCCAACAGATATGGACCATTCTTATTTTAATATTTGTGGCAAGATTTTCCATTTTGTCTTATCCATAAGAGAAAAATATGTGTGCATAACAGCTTCTCACAGTCTCAGGCCATATCCAAAAATGAGAACAATGTTGTACTGCTTCAACATTCATATCTACCTCAGAAGAATACTGTGAACAGTAGTTTGGTGGGATACTGTCAGGTCTTGATATGATCCCATTTCCCAGAGTGTTTTCCCAGAGTGTTTATGCTCATTCAGCACCTGGTACTTGTTGTTTCTTTGCCCGTGTCTTCACCTGCGAGAACTTCGCCCGTGAGAACTTGCCTGGCAACACCAGGCGAGTGTCTTTGGACTTATGCTTTTAAATCCTACATCTCCCCTTGAGGGACACTGCCAACTTTCCAAGCCTTTGAGCTGTCATGCCTTTAGTCTGTATCTGCTAGTCTTCCTAATAAAGAGTTTTTACTTCAGACTTCAAGCTGTCTGAGTGAATCCTTAGGAAAGAACCAGAGATGGGCTTATGATCCTGACAGATACCAAGGATGCTCTGTTCCTAGTTTTTCTTCACAACTAACAGTACAATCCTAAACCCATTTTCACCAATGGATTTTTAAGGGTATAATTCTGTTTAGGATTCCACTATAAAGTACCTAAGAGAGCCAGCATGGTGTAGTGGTTAAGAGCAACGGACTCTAATTTGAAGAACTGGGTTCAGTTCCTCACTCTTCCACATGAAATCTGCTGGGTGACCTTGGGCCAGTCACAGTTCTCTCAGAACTCTCTCAGCCCAGGCAGAGGCAGGCAGTGGCAAACCACCTCTGAACGTCTCTTGCCTTAAAAACCCTACAGGGTTGCCATAAGTCAGCTGTCATTTGACACGCGCGCACACACACGCACACACCTAGAGTTATCATTGAAGAGGGAATGACAACCAGTTTTTAAACCAGTTGGGTGAATATGCTCTAAATGTAGCACTTTGGTATGGGAAGCATTCTAGAAAGAGGGAAGCTGATTATTTCTTGGTTCTTCCTGAAAACAAACCCTTGGGGCAGTAAAACATGTATTGCTCCTTCCATCCTTATGCATATACTTCAGGTCTATACCACCACCACCACCCAGTCTTTCGTTGGAGTCAGATTAAATGCTTTTGTTGTCAGATTCAATTCTTATGTTGTTTTAAAAATGTTATTTGAATTATTTAATACTAGAATAAAGCTAGACATATTAAGAAATCAATCCGATAGTTTTCATTGATTTCAATGGGAAGAAAATATGTTCCCAAAAGTGGAGAACAGCGAAGTAAACTGGTAGGGAGCAGGGTTAGACAGCAAGTGTTAGTTTTGTTTCATGGTAAACCCTCTCCACACAAACATACTTTGTTTCATGGTAAACCCTCTCCACACAAACATTCATATTGGGTTACCCCAGGGCTGCAGTACTTTTAAATAAAACCAAGATGTCTGAGAGATTTCAGATGCTAAAGCTGTGGATGTCTCTCCCATAAAGATAGGGTTGCCAGGTCCCTCTTCACTACTGGCAGGAGGTTTTTGGGGTGGAGCCTGAGGAGCGCATGGTTTGGGGAGGGGAGGGACTTCGATGCCATAGAGTCCAGTTGCCAAAGCAGCCATTTTCTCCAGGTGAACTGATCTCTATCGGCTGGAGATCAGTTGTAACAGCAGGAGATCTCCATCTAGTACCTGGAGGTTGGCAACCCTACATAAAGAGATGATCTCATCCATTTGTCATTACTGGTTTGTTTCCTGTCTTCTGAGTGTGTTAGAGCCTTAATTTTTTTTAAAGCCTCTGTCTCTGTCTCCCTCAATCTGGAGGTATGGCTGGCAACCTACCATTGAGAAATAATGCCTGAGCCTCTGTCTGTATGCGTTTCTTGGTCAGTATAAACAAGCAAAGCCTTTATCCCTGCTTAGCAAGTGAATGCCTCCACCCCCAAAAAACAAAGAAAATAGTTGCCAACACAGGACCAATGATTTTACAAAACAAAAGAAAGTCCCTTAAAGCCTGTGAAGTAGCAGGATGATGGAAGAAAGTAGAAATGGTGTGTACAGACACACCATTTTGATAAATTTTATTTCACAGGAAGTTCAGCTAACTGGTCTAGTGGGATGACCTAATGTTCAGGCACACATTTGCTTAGTCACCCTCCCCCCCACAGCCCTTCCAACTATGAATGCCCAGAAAAATGAATCCAGATAGCGATGTGCCAAAATAGCTATTACGCTGGAAGATTTTCAAACGTTCCCAAATGTCAGACATTATTTTGTTTGAATTTGGAACATTTACTACACTTACCAATTGTTCATGGTTGGAGTTGGATTAAAATTACTACAGTTCTGACTGCACATTAATTATGTACTGTGCCTCTGCTCTGAATGTGCATGTCCAAGCCTTTCTTTCCTGCCATGCTACTTTTTCACTATTGATATTTGAAGGAACAATGAACTAAAAATGAATATGGATAAACATCATTACCCAGTTCTACTGACGAGTGAAAATTACAGCTGTGGGAAACACTGATATTTTCCATATCAAAAGCAACAACTGTGAAAAAATATCTGTATGTATGTGCATCCAGTCTTGTCCAGTTTATTCCATGTTTGTATGTAGATGTTTAAAGATGTATGTGAACACATGTATCGCTCTATAGTTGATGTATGCATATCAGTGCTCTGAATCATTCAAACTTGTCCAAAGTCAACAGTGAGTCTGCTATTTTAAAAACTCTAAAAACTCAGGGCTCTTACCTGGATAGCCCTGGATAGCTTGATCTTGTCAGATCTCGGAGGCTAAGCATGGTCGGTCCCAGTTAGTATTTGGATGAGATACCTCCAAGGAATACCAGGGGCGTGACATGGAGGCAGGCAATGGCTGACCACCTCTAAATATCACTCGCCTTGAAAATCCTATAGCAGGGGTTCTCAACAAGGGGGGGAATTCCCCCCCGGGGGGGAATTTTAGGGTTCCAGGGTGGGAATTGGGAACATTATTCAGCAAATAAGTCCCATAAGTCAGCTATGACTTGACAGCATTTTGCACCACCACCAAAAACTCAGGTTTTCTTGTCATTCATAATGTTCCCCAATGCTCTGCCAGAGTTGAAGTGAGCAGGATAGCTTCTGAATTCCACCTTCCCGTCTTTTTCTTTGTCTGTAAGCAGGCAGGAGAAGAGCTGGTTGGGCATGGGCATTATTGTCTGAACAGGAAACACAATGCAAGATGAGTATTTAGCAAGCCATCTAGAGGTTGACATTGTGTTGCTGTCCTTATTTTATTTTGTTTGCATCTGAAGACCTTCCATCCCCTGCTGTTCCAATTTGGTGTCTTCCACCTGTACAAAATTGCCTAGATGTTGTTTCCCTGAGGAAAGGCCAGAGGCAACTTTTAATAATGGATTTGTATCTGTGGCATTCTGAAAGAAACCAAGTACTAAAAACTAAAATAAATGCAGGCTCCCAGTGAAATAGGATTCCTAAGC
This sequence comes from Euleptes europaea, assembly GCF_029931775.1. NCBI lineage: Eukaryota > Metazoa > Chordata > Lepidosauria > Squamata > Sphaerodactylidae > Euleptes > Euleptes europaea. The sequence continues at coordinate 58,656,145 of NC_079316.1, read as the reverse complement.
CAATGTGCCAAACAACTCGTCCTCTACTTGCTGGAAATCACAACCAGTCTACAGGCAACCTGGAAAAATACTGTCTAACTGCTCACTATAACCCCGCTGGGGATACCAATGCTGCAGACTGCAGAAGTATTACTATCCCCCCATGCCAAATTTGGCTCTACAGAACAATTTTCAGATAGTTTTCAACCCTACAGATTAACATCTGACCAGTTACCCTAGAACCTCTTTGTTCATCCCATATTATTTGAGCAGGCCTTCTTCCCTTGCATCCTCAAAGCCAAAAGTGCCAGAATTAAGTAAACCTGTACTTAGAAGAAAAGAAGAAGAGGAGGAGGAGGAGGCTTACAACCGGTTTACAATCACCTTCCCTTCCCCTCCCCACATCAGACACCTTGTGAGGTAGGTGGGGTTGAGAGAGCTGTGACTAGCCCAAGGTCACCCAGCTGGCTTCATGGGCAGGAGTGGGGAAACAAATCCAGTTTACCAGATTAGCGTCCACTGCTCATGTGGAGGAGTGGGGAATCAAACCCGATTCTCCAGATCAGAGTCCACCACTCCAAACCACCGCTCTTAACCACTACACCATGCTGGCACAGGGTTGTTGTGAGGATAAAATGGAGGAAAGGAGAATGATGTAAACTGCTTTGGGTGCCCATTGGGGTGAAAGGTGCCTTACAAATGAAGTAAATACATAAAATCTATAGCACCTCTAGTAGAAATTGTCAATTCAGATTAACTGGATTACTGGATTAACAGAAAGGAACTCAAATTGCAGGGCTGGGAAAAACACTGCCTGAGATTTTGCAAATCAGTAACTGGCTGTGGGTAGTAGTATGCAAATATATAGATTAAGGGGCAAATAGTCTGCCCCAGTGTAAGGCAGAGTATGTTATTTTTGCAAATTCATGCTATTTTTGCAAATAAGAACATCAAGTAATTAACTATACCTCACTCACAAAGACCAGGCAGAATATGAATCTTAACACCAAGGTGAAGATTTCTGGAATATAAAGAATTCCCATAGAAAAGGTGGAATTCTGTTATCCACATTAACTTCCATGTCTAAAATTCTACTGCATTAATATAATATCTAAAGAAAAACTAAAACGGACACCATCCCTTGAGATTTAAGTTGGTACAGCAAAGTACATTTTTATAGGGCTGCAAAATGGGGCAAGGGAGAAGGGCATATGCCCTGTCACCTAAATGGAAAGTAGGTGGTTATATTTTGGGTACCACAAACCTGGATTACATGTTCCCTTAATATCTGGAATATGGCTTTTAAATTTATTCATTTTTTGTAAAGAACGATAGTACTTCTACAGCGTATTGAAGTGCTTTTAAAAGCACAGCTTTTATGCCTTGAAATATTCTTGAGGCATTTATAACACAACAGCAATACTGAGCCCTCTGTTAGGTAGGAAACAGTGGCCTGTGACGAATGGTTGGAAGTCACTTATGTCATAGGATTATTTCTCCAAGTAAATTCCTGGTGCACAAAGGCACATTGCTCAGGCAGATATTGCAGGAAAGTTCTAAATATATTCATGGCTCCCTTACCCTCAGGGTTCAGGTTTTGCACCAAAGCCTGTTTCTGAGATTTCAAATGAAAGCTTTTACTCCATCTGCAATGTATTGAGCTATCCAGCAGGTAGAACTCATTGAGGGAAATTGCTTCCTGGATTGATATATGATTCATTCAGTCACATCTCTGAGCTATTTAGGGGAAATTATCCATGGGATTGTATCATTAGTTTAAAAGCTTCTGCAATTGTTTTTTTTTTCCCCCAGTCAGGATAATTTGGAACCACACAAGTGTATTAGTTGGAAAAACATTTGGAAAGGTATATCTTTGTCCATATTAGCATCAGGGATATCAAGCAACATTTTCCTCTTCTAGGTTAGGTTGAAAGCAGGGTTGCGGAGTATTATGTCACTGCCCAGTACAGGCTAATTCTGCAAAATACTCTTGGTTTGTCTTTCGCTGGCTGTAACTATAAACTTTATGCACATAGTGAGATCCCTTGTCTGTGGCAAAGAACAATAGGGTTGGATGCAGCATAGCTTTTCCATGGCATGAGCACAAGGACTTTGGCTCTCAGAGCATAACATTTGCAGCCCTCTCCCCATCACAACCCCAAATCCCCCTGATTGGGGTGCACTTTGGGCTGTCATGGGAGAGGAAGCTGAGAAAAGTAGCATTCTGCAGGTCGAAGTCCTTTTAGAGTTGGTTCCCCCCCCCCCCGCTTTTCTCTGCCGTAGGGAGTCTCAAAGCGGTTTACAATAACCATCAGCCCCCCACAACAGGCCTTTGTGAGATAGGTGGTGCTGAGATAGTTCTGAGAGAACTGGGACTAGCCCAAGGTCACTCAGCAGGCTTCATGTGGAGAAGTGGGGAATCAAACCCGGTTCTCCAGATTAGAGTCTGCCGCTCTTAACCACTATACCATACTGGCTCTCTGGCCTTGTACCTGCAGAAATGTTACACTGGATCCAGCCCATAGTGTATTGAGGAAATAAAGAACCTGAAATGGAATGATGGTTGTCAATAAAAATCAGTGAAATACTCAACTTTGAAATGAAATTTGATTTCAAATGGAACTTTCAAAGACCAAGCAGATCTAAGTAGGCTACAGACATTGATGAAATCACTATGGTTTGCGTGAGATCAACCATATCCATAATATCATCAATTTTTAATCTATTTCCCCCCACTTTAAAAAGCTATAATGATTATGTAACAGCCTGAATTTGCCATGAATACAACAATGTAAAAATCTTAGCTCATCTTTCATTACATCTTCCCAGTGTAAAGTCAGTCTATCATCAGACATTGAAAGGTACCATTTAACCACTGACAGTTGAACATGCACTAACAGGTGCATTCAGACGACAAGTTAACAATCCATCCCTGAAGTTATCACATGTGAGTTCTCTTCCCATTTATTGGCTATTTCCTGCAAAGGATGCCGGGAAACCATACGCAGAATATAAGGAAGGCTTCAAATCACCAGCTATTACTTGGTAATTGCAATTATTGGGAGAATAATAAGATTGTCCAAATCTACCCTTACTCATCAGTCTTCACCTAACTCATTTCCTTTCTGTAGCTGTTCTGTTCAGGACTCAGGCAACATAGCTGCTTTATCTTGACTTCATATAAGCTCATTTCTCTTTGCAGCAGACGGAGATATTTTTTTCAAGTCCTCTGGCGATGAATTTGTCTTTGTTTCAAAGCTAGTTAGATAATTCTTTTTTCCCCCAATTACAACTTTAAGTAATTGGAATAATCCAACACAGTGCAAGTTTTATTCACTTTGCAAGAAAACTGGATGCCAGAAACCTCATTACAACATTTGTCACTAAATGGCAAGGCAGAGCTTTCGGTGGCTTTTTCTTCCGTTTTATCAGGGAGTAGATAAGACACTGCTTGACTACCAGAGAACAGCAAAGTAGCAAAGAAGCCCTTTGTCACAGAAAAATCACTAATATGTTCAGTCTGGAAGACAGATAGCTAAAGGTCAAGTGAATACAGACAAAGGGCATCACTGTTTTTTTTTAAATATGCACAGCACTTGAAGATGCGGAGGAGGAAAACTATAAAATGTCTCTGCACTTAGAATGAGAAGACACCTATTGTATTCTGGGGATGCTTCTAGCAGGTGAGTTATAACTGATGAATGCAGTTCACTTGGTGAGATTAGGCTGCAAAAGCGTCATGTTTTTCTTTCTTCCCTAGCTTCATTGGTGGGCTTAATTATGCAGAACTAATTTTACTCACTTGTGACATCATACTAATAAAACAAAGTTTACAAAGCTCATGCCCAGTGTACAACTTCACTAATGTGTTGTTGCTATGGTCCTACAAGCTAACAGTATATACAATCAAAAGTGAATTCACATGTGTGTGTATAGTGCCATCAAGTTGCAGCCAACTAATGGAAACCCACTAGGGTTTTCAAGGCAAGAGACTAACAGAGATGGTTTGCTATTGCCTTCCTCTCATAGCAACCCTGGTATTCCTCGGTGGTCTCCCATCCAAGTACTAGCCAGGACCAACCCTACTTAGCTTCTGAGATCTGACAAGATCAGGTTAGCCTGGGCCATCCAGGTCAGGGCAGAGAATGCATAAACCTATGGATATCCTTTTGACAAAGCAGCATAGATAGTTGTTAAGGACAGAAGCAAGGTGTTCCGTTGGACTACAGAAGGTTGCTCTGATTTTCTTATATTCTAATAGGGAAGTCAGCCAAATCTTTGGATGCTTAAATCTGATGAGTGGAACAGACAAGACAGGTCTTTCTACAAACCTGAAAAGGGCTTCAGAGTTGCAGAAATATATGAACTCTAAAAAAAAAAAAATTACGTTCTGTGTGAGTTAAGTGCCAAGTTGCTTCCGAGTCATGGGGACCCTATGAATCAATGTTCTCCAAAAAATCCTATTGTTAACAGCCTTGCTCAGGTCTTGCAAACTGAGAATCGTGGCTTCTTTTATAGAGTCAATCCATCTCATGTTGGGTCTTCCTTTTTTCCTGCTGCCTTCAACTTTTCCTAGCATTATTGTCTTGTCTTCTCAAATGTGACCAAACACCTAGCTTCAGTTTAGTCATTTTAGTTTCTAGAGACAGTTCAGGCTTGATCTAGAATCCACTTATTTGTCTTTTTGGTGGTCCACCAAAAAATTCCAACACCACATTTCAAAGGAATCGATTTTCTTCCTGTCAGCTTTCTTCATTGTCCAGTTTCACACCCCTACATGGTAATAGGGAATACTATGGCATGAATTAACTTGATCTTGGCTGCCGGTGAAACATCCTTACACTTGGACTTCCGGTAAGGCTGCTGACCGAAGCCCTCTGTCTCACCGGGCTGTCCTGGCTTGAGACCCAAAAAACATCTAATTTGGGGGGCTTGACACCCCCCCCCCGATGCCTAAACAGTGGATCGGGACTCAGGATTACACCTGCTGCCCTTGAAGAGCGGTTGACTCCTGAGCTACTCCGAGAGTGCTTTTTTAAGACTCCCGGAGGCTTGGATGTCTGTCCCGCGGGCGTGAGGGGATTGGAATTTGCCGCAGATGATTCTTTTGGCTTAAAGGCTTCGTTCTCCCTTATCCTATACCATCTAAGTAACCAACTTTAAAAGTGAAAGCCTCATCTTCTGAAATCCGAGTGAGTGATAAGAACCCACTCTGCATGAATTTAAACTTAGAGCATTTGCAGATGATATGTTAATTATATTGGATAATCCGAATCAATCTATTTCTAAACTGCTGGAGATATTGAAACAATATGGAGAAGTCTCGGGTTTTAAGATCAATCAAGAAAAAACTCAAGTATTATTTAAAAAATTAACAAAAGAAGAACAAATTGCATTCGCAAACACTTCAGGATGGGAGAAAAATAACGAAGTAAAATACTTAGGTATATGGATTACAAACAAAAGTAAAGTTTTAATATTTAACAACTACATTAAACTGTGGGAACAGGTGAAGAAGGAAATGATAACGTGGTCCAATAAAAATATTTCCTTTCTGGGTCGCATCTCAGTAACTCAAATGAATATTTTACCAAGGCTGTTGTTTTTGTTTCAGAATTTGCCTATAATCACACAGAAAAAGTACAGTGATGTCTGGAGGAAAGACCAATTGAACTTTATTTGGCAAGGTAAAAAACCTAGAATTGCCTATAAATACCTAGTGGACTCTAAACAAAGAGGAGGATTTGCCTTATCACATTTTCAGCTGTATGCGGAAGCTTCAGCTATGGTATGGCTAAAGGATTGGATACAAATAACAAATACGAGACTATTGGATTTAGAAGGTTTTGACAACAGATTTGGGTGGCATGGTTATTTGTGGTATGATAAACTTAAGAATCACTCAACTTTCCAACATCATATTGTTAAATCTTCTATTATAAAAATACGGTTAAGATACAAGCACCTTTTGGAGACTAGAACACCTTTATGGATTTCAACACAAGAAATGTTAACATTGCGACCACTACGACCTTCCTCCTTTATAACTTATCAGGATATTTTGTTAATGGACAGTAATCGAGTAGCCCTAAAAGAATATGAAGAACTGAAGGATCATTTGACTTGGCTACAATATTATCAAATAAAATCGGTATTTGCTCAAGACATGAAAATAGGTTTTACAAAAGATAAATCACTATTGTAACGGACATTATTAGATACAGATGTCCATTTAATTTCCAAGATGTATAAAATACTATTGATGATTTATACAGAACAAGATCAAATTAAACCTACGTTGATAACATGGGCACAGATATTAGGGCATAATATACCATTGAATAGATGGGAAAAGTTGTGGTCTAAGGATATGAAGCTTTTGCTTTCACAATCATTAAGGGAAAACATTTATAAGATGATATACAGATGGTATTTGACTCCAAAAAAATTAGCAAAAATGTATGGAACTATGTCGTCAAAATGTTGGAAATGTCAAAGTGAAGTTGATTCCTTCCACCATATTTGGTGGACATGTGAAAAAGCAAAAAACTTTTGGGATATGATTTATAATGAACTTAGATTGATTTTACAGCATAACATCCCTAAAACACTGGAAATGATGTTGCTAAGTATTGTACCAGATACTATAATAACTCAGAGATCTTTTTTAGTATATGCCACCACAGCAGCAAGATTGGTGTATGCAGCAAAATGGAAAATGTCCGAAGTACCAGACAAGATGGACTGGATAAATAAAATGATGGAACTAGCAGAAATGGCTAAATTGACAACATTAATAAATCAAAAGGACAACGGGGGATTTGTGGGGGAATGGGAGGCATGGAGAATGTACTGTGGAAATGAATTTAACTTAGCAAATATCCAAGGATTTGAATTAATTTGAATGTACAGGTTTATATAAGCGTGTTATTATTAGTTTTTAAAAGTTGAAGTATATGATATAATCCCAGGATAAAGAATGATTTAAATTAGAGAATATATGCAAAGGGAAGTACTACGAGTATAAACCGATAGAGGAGGATGGTGGGGAAGTCAATTTTTTTCTTTTTTTTTGGTATTGATTAAATTAGTAATGTTTATATATTTTTAAATCAATATAATACATATTGTTTTGATATTATTAAAAATAATAATAAATCTTTTTTTTTAAGAAACATCCTTACACTTAAGAATCTTTTCTAGCTCCTTCATGGCTTCCCTTCCCAGTCTTTATCTCCTTCTGAGATTGAGTCTGCCTTTCGTTTGATGATGGAGACAAGGAATAGCAGATGCTAAAAGGAGTTCCTGGAGATTTAAGCAACGGATTCCCTCAGTAACTGTTGCTAGACAACCACATATCTAAGTCATCTGGTGTTCAGTTGTACTTCTGGGAGATCTCCAGGTCCCACCTGGAGGCTGACAACCCCAGGCCTGACAGCAACCTCTGGGTGATGTGATACCACCCAACCTACATGATTAACCTAGTGCTGGCTGCTTGCTACTCCAAGAGCAGCCACCCTATGAAAGCCAGTGAGGTGAGGCAGTTAGAGCTTCAGAGTAGGTTCTGGGACACCCAGGTTCAAGTCTTCATGTGGCTGTGGAAGCTCATTGGGTCTTAATCCCAGTCCAGGTCTATAACCACTATACAACTCTGTATGTCAAAAGAGAAATAATGAGGGATATCCTCAGCAAAGACAGTGTGGTCCTAAGCAGAGTTACATTTTTCTAGGTCCATTGAAGACTTAGCATTCCACTATCTTTAAGGATATGTTTCTGATTCAAAAAATTCTGAATTTGAACTTCTCTTAAAATATTTCAAATCTTGCTCAGGCTAAGCAGGCTAATTCTAATTCTAGATTCTAATCTAGATTCTAATCTAAGGAGATTAGAATCGACCATTCTATTATCATGTATGAAGAGTCGTCATGCCAGGATGGGTACTGCTGCCTTCAGTGTTTAGTACAAGAATGCCCATATGGCCTGACTTGTTCTAGCTACCTAAGCTTTTCTGAGAACCAATTGTATGCATTTGGAGAAAGGCTCAAGTATGGAGTCCAGAGTATAAAATCTCAGAGAAAAGACTGCAAATCAGCAGTAGTCTGTGTAGATCCCTGGCATCTCCAGTTAAAAGGTTCCAATTTAGAATGTTTGGGAATGACCTGTCTCAGTTAGGGACCTTGGACAGACACAGGGTCAACATAGATAACACTGAGCTAGATAGACCCATGATCTGATAAAGCGGCTTCATATGGGAGATGCTGAGCATCTCAAGACTTTGCGTTGTATTCCCCCCTCATCATTTAAAAAAGTGTAAAAAATCTGTATCATCCCCCTTTCTGACATCAGTTTCATGTCCAATGAATAGTCTCAGGTTAAAATTTGGGTTCACCTAGAATAACCTGCATCTTTGGAGAAATGCTTTGCAGTAGAGAAGAGCTACAGAGAAATTCCCTAGAGGTGTGCAGTATAAATACACCTTTCAAAAGACTGTGTTTGAAAAGCAAGTACATAACTTGGAATAAAAAAGAACCCTGCCTTTTTATACTGCAAAATGTTATCAGGGGAAAATGAATTCATACATTACAGCCACCTTCTTTGCTATGTTTTCAGAGACTCAGTTTGATCTGAGTACTGTACTTGCAGGTCAGAGAAACAGACATTGCTGCATATGGAAAAAATAAATACTGATAACCAAATTTGTAGAAGAGAGCATTCAAATGGAAACCATTTCTCTAAATTATTGAGTAAGACTTTGGGGCAGATTGGTTATTCAAGAAACATTATCTGCCAATGTCTCAGAGAATAGTTACTTGAGGCATGATTAATGAAGAACTGATGCCTCATGTGTGGCCCCCTTGTTGGTAGATTGAAAGTGACAATACATGAATGCCATGTAAAATAGGGAGGATAATCTTCCTGCATGGACAGTTTAGGCCTGATTTAAAAATGATGCTGATGAGATGAAAAAACGTACTTGTGTGACTTCGCATGTTCTCAGCATCTTGTTTAAACTGAGCTGGTTGGACCTCAAGCTTCTGATTTTGATTTCACTTCTCCATTGTGTGAATTGATAGACTGATTGATACCCCACCTCTGTATTCAAAAAGAACACCCAAGGCAACGAACAGATATGAAACATCTTAATAATATAATATATATATCAAAAGTCATTAGTGATTAATAAAACAGTACCAGGTTTTTATTGACAACAAGTCAGCAGCGGGGATTGGGGCTAACCAGGTGGAAAAGCTGAGCCCTGGGTGGCAACTTTTCCAGAGTCAATTGAACTTGTGCCTTTATTTTCCCACCATTTTCTGTTTCCCTGCATAATTTTTCCTGTAAACTGTATGCATTTTTTTCAATATTATTTGTTCATCAAGAAATCAGAATAGTGTATAACTGGAATACTATGAATAGGATCCCAGGGTAAATCTCCATGAACGTATGGAATTTTGGTCAGCAGAACAGCACTTCTTTACCTTGCTTCTCCCACAGTAGCCCAAAATGATCCCAAACAGAGGACAGAGGATCCCAAGAACAGCATGATTGTATTTAACACACACACACCATCATTTTTAAAAGTGTGGATTGTCTCAGATCTGCACCACCTGCCTTCTCCAGAGTCTAGAGGAGGCAGGCAGCAGAGATTTGTCTCAGATCTGTGCCATTGTCAGTTTAGCTTTGGGCGGCAGCAGAACTTTGCCAGCCCTGTCTTCAGTTGTGCTTCACCGTGACAGGAGAACTCCAGCTGGAGTTCAGCTGCCCCAGTTAAGCAGGCTGCAGGTAAATGAAGGGGGTGGGTGGGAGGAGGGAAGTTAAAGAAATGGTGATGGGGCCGTAGCAGCCCCAAATAATGCTGAATAAAGTCAGCATTAATTGGGTCTGCCTTTTCGGCTCCCATTTATCGCCACCATTTTTTTGCCGGTAAACCCCCCCCCCATGTCAATATAAACACCCGTAGGGATCACATTCTCTCTGTATAGTTCTCAATATAGTTTATCAATCAAGGCAACAAATGGAGTCTCTCTTCAGAACCCTGTCCTGTAGCCAGATTGAAATGGGTCCAGAAAAAACTGTCTTTTTCAAGAACCCCTGGAGCTGAAAGGCCATACCTGTCATGACCCCCTCCAACCAGCTTGGAGTGCTCAGAGGAAGAGCATTACTGAGTTTTTTTCTGGCTGTTGGGGTACGTGTGTGAAAAGATATGCATTTTAAAAATCTGCTTATATCAGAGTTTTAAACAAATTGATAGCCATGCGGGAAATCACTTTTATAATCACATTTCAATCTTTCTGCATAGTTGTATGACTCTTTGGTTTTTACTAATGCACACATCTTTCTTATCCAGCACTTCCCCACCCCACCCCACCCCACCCACAAAAAAAAAAAAACCCGCTGGCAGTTGCAGACAAACATTTATTTTACCATGCTCCTCCCATTCTCCAGCGTAACTGACAATGTTGGGAGAAATGCCTTACCAAACATGGGGAACAGTGAAAGAAATTAACTGCCCATTCCTGAGAACTGGTGTACGGGAACAGTGGAGAGAAGGTGCAGGCGAGCCATCTCCTAACACCGTTCGCCATATGCAGCTAAACAACAAAAAGTCGTTTCGCGGCTTTTTATTGTTTAACGGGGCCTTTTGCCCCATTGAAAACAGTGAGGTTGCACCTGCTAAAAAGTAGGCACAGCAATGCTGTTTCCGGCGCAGGCATAAAGGGGCGAATGGGGACAGGAAGCCACCAACTGGGAACGCCCCCCCGGCACAGCAATTCTACACCGTGGCCTGCGCCACAGAGAGGCCACACTGGCAGGAGGGCGAGGGGCGGCTCCACAGCGCTCGGGCGCCGGCGGAACTGCCCTCACTACCAGCATAAATGAGTCCTAATGCGTGATTAGATGCACTTACGCTGCTGGCGAGGTTACGCCTCCTCCTATGAGGACTCCCCCCACTCAAGAATGCGTGGAAAGGGTAATAGGTGGGCTGTCAGAGGAATTAGACACTATCAGACAGTTACCAGTTGCATCATATTGGGATTGCATCCAAAGCATGTTGCAAGACAATATAGGCCAGCATCTGAGATAGGCAAATGGCCAATGGGGGAAAAGTCTTGTCTCGCACTAGGAGATATGATGCCATTCAAAGTCAGGAAAATATAACATGTGTGGAAGATTCCCAAGTGTTCATTAAAGTACTTGAAAATGTATGTGTAATTTTGGCCCAAGAATAGGTTGTAGCTATATTTGAAGATGGACTCTTGAGTAAGCCAAGGAATAAGCCAAGACAGAGAAATCCAGACCTCTGGATAAAGTTTCAATGAAATCTATTAGTTCTGGCAGATGGGTGAGGTACCTGGGCAGCAGCCCTGAGAATCTGGCTAGGGTAAGGATCTCTTTAGGACAAAAGTACACCCTTGTAATTTTCACCGTCAGGCTTCCAACTGGCTGATATTTCCTGCATCCCTGATGCAGCAAGGTTATAAGAGGAAAATTCAATCACAACAGGAAAGAGCTGGAACTATTTCTAAACCTGCCAACTTTTAATGGCTCTTGCTCCTTAACAGCAGCCTGATCTGCACATAGCAAATCTAACAAATTATTAGCAGTTGATGATGCTCATCTCCATATGGTGCAGGACGTCACCTCTTTATTTATACCAAGAAAGGTGCACAGGAGAAGGCCCAGGAGATGTTCTTCTGGCCATTTAGCAAGCCATCTGAGCTATTTCACATCGTTCTTTTTACAAGAGCACAGATGCGTTTTCAGGTGCCTTCCTGACTTTGAAATACTTGGCAATTATATAGAACTGGATACGATTTAGCATGTATGGCTGATTGAGAGAGAAGACGCACCATCTCTGGAATCTCCCCTCAAAATATATATATATATATATATATTGAGGGGAGATTCCAGAGATACACACACACACACACACACTGCAAAGATGTCTTCATTTGTTCATATCTGGAAATGGATGTGTCGGGTGCACTTCTGACATCACGTTTTCATGACTGGCATAATTTTCAAGTGCCTCAGCAACAACCCAGAAGGGAACATTCTTGTTTAACAAATGACCTCTGTTCATCCTACAGTATTTATACAATGAATATAATACAACTGTCATAACAAATATCTGCATTTGACTCTAATCTATCCTGGCTTTCTGTAGGTCCAGATTGTAAAGAAATCTTAAGCTTGCAGTTTTCCATGGAGAAATAGAGGAAGGACAGATAGAGGGAGGAGAAACTCATTTGATATTGAAGGAATGTATTGGAGTCACAGGTCATGTCATCCCTTCCCTTTGGGAAAGGTGGGAGCACAAGGAATCCTTTAATTCAGTAGTGGGGGGGGGAAGGGGAGGATAGATTTGTCAGGATTTCAATTTTCATTATAAAAAAACTGTCAAGTCCTTGTGAATGTTTTAGTGGCCTAAAGACCTTTTGATAAACATCTCATATAAGCAGGAATGGAGAAGATCCTACCTGAGATCTTGGAGAACCATTGCCAGCAAGACTAGGCAATATGGACTAGATGGACCTACTGAAAAGGGTCTTCTTATATAACCAAACAGGTGCTTCATAAACATAAGTAGCACCCAAGCACCAAGGCAAATGTTTTCAAAGGCCAATACAGGCTTGATAACTGTAATAGGGCATAAAAGTTCTAGATGGCCCCAATGACCCCTCTCATGACTATACTAAGCATAGTCATGAGAGTATATGGAGCTAAGTATGAAAACCAAACCAATCCTTGCTTCTATGCAAACCTTATTGCGTTTGATTAAGCTTGCATAGGAACATCACTAGGTGGATTGTGACCTTGCTGTGCATTACCATAAATCATTCCGATTAAAAGAGAACTTATCAATAAATGAATCTTAAGGACAAGCCTCATATTATCATATTCCATGACCTTTGCTGCCTATTAGCACATCTTTAAAGAATGTTAACACTTGGCTTGCATTTTCTCTTTCTCCTTCCTTAATAATGAAACACTATACAGAGGTACATACCCAATTACCTATTCTTAGCTCAGATTAGAAAACTCAGACCAGATACCATTTGAGAAAAGTCCTGGTAAATTTCATTTTGGCATTAAGTATCCCATAATTAATGGTGAATTGCCTTGTATATCTTTGAAAAATGAGGCCTCAAGGCCTATTGCTATATAGTTGCCCCAGCCATTTCAATGTAATTAATGATACTAGGACATACACTAAAGGAAATATGATTTATGAGATTAGCTTTCTATTTTGCATAGCACAGGAAGTTAAGGTTAATCATCTTCAAGACTAGTAACTGTATTTACTAAATGCTGATTGCATCTGTTGACAAATTATCAAACACTGAACACCACTGACATGAAGTTGCACTGTGTACTGCTTCATATTGTATTGTATGTGGTAGTCCATGAGCTAACACATTAAAGAGGCATGAGATTTTTTTTAAAAAAAACCTTATGTTTTAAAAGTACAAACAAAAGGAAGAGAGGTTTACATTATTTGCTATGTTCATGGAAAGGAATGTCAAGTCCTTGTGGCCACATTTAGGAGGGGAAACTCTATTGTGGCCTCCTCCCATAGTGTCCAGCTTGCCATGCTCAGCTCAAGCGCTGGTTTCTGTGCCTCTGCCTTTAGAGGCGAAATGGGCTTTTTCAACGGTGCCTTTGGAATGCCCCCTTCCCTTGAGGCTCACCTGGCTTTCCTTACTGCCCTTCAAGCACCAGGGCAAATACTTTAAATAAAAAAAAAACAGCAACAGGCTTTTAACTGAGGGGTTCTATCTGGTCTGATGTGAACTGTTTTATGAATATCATTTTAGACTGCTGAATGTTGCTTTATGCTGTTTCTATAGCCTTGCCTTATTGATCATTCTTATGGTTTTTAATGATTTTATTGTATTGTTTTTTACTTTGAGAGCTGCTTTTGGAGAGGCAGCACAGAAATGGTCTAAACCATCCATCTGGAAATGGTCTGTCCATCCGTCCGTCCATCCAACTCTCAGGAAAAATATATATTGATTTGGAGAGCATTCATTATGGATAGGATGAAATAAATAAATGGGATTTGCACTGCACAGCCACAGTGAATTGAACGTGACATTTTTTTTCCTCCCACCTCTACACCATTTGCATTCTTCAACTGCACCATGCCTTGGGTTCTACTTCTGCTATCTTTCAGCAAGAAAACAGGACTTTGGAATAGATTTTCTATTTGGACACATTCCTTTCGATACATTTTCTTCATTTGAATGAATGTTCTGTCTGTCTGCAGAAGTATAACAACATCCCACCACAGAGTTAACAGTAAGATAACAATAACATTTTAAGAAGAAAAAGACCCTGCCCCCCTATTTACTTCCTTATCTACTACTGCAGAGCTAAAATAATAAATAAACAATTCCTGCTTCCCTGGAAGAAATACAAGTTCTTTCTATATATGTACTTTTTTTTAATGTTGCCTTTCTGCCCCAGGGTTCCAGTGTAAAGTAAAACGAATATAAAAAGGAAATGGATTTCCTTTCCTATAAGAAACATTTTGTACTCAGTGTATCTATTCCAGGGTGGTTTCTTTTTTTAAAGCAACTTTATTGAAGGAAATTTTTTTCACTGCAACCAAGACAGAAATATATTTTTAATTTTTTAAATTAAAATACCCTCAACAGGAAAAAATATTCTTTCTTTGAATTATTTGTTTCTGTGCAACTTTGAGAATGCAATGACTTGCTTCTCTCCTGTATGAATCCATTCCCCTGTGTGTACAGTAGAAGTTCCATATCTAAAAGTTTAGAAGAGCTGTATTTTGACATTATCAGTGCTATTCTGGTTATGAAATCCAAAATGCAGGTCAGGGGAAAAATGTGGAGAATTTCATTATTCAAAAGCAGAATTTCCAGGTTAGTATTTATTTCCCAGTTTGAAGAAAATTAAACCTAGTAAATTTTCCTCACTAACTTTACCAAGTAATAAGATATCAGGTCTTCAGAAGTCGGTTTCAGAAGGGGATGATGGAACTCTCGGCAGTATCTGAAAGAGCTTTTCTTCACATTTGAAATTCATTTCAGATTTCTCATCTCTTCCCTTTACCATTTAGAATTTTCCATTTTTCCTAAGAACTTCCACTTTTCAGCACCATCCATTGCAAATGAAAGTGGATTGACTCCTCCTCATAGGTTGAGGCTGACCCATAGAGAATCCTGTATTTAGTAACCTATGATCCATCATCACAAGCATTTTCATTTCATTGGCTGCCATATGCTGTGACCTGGCTGCTTTCACACTTTGTTGGATAATGAACTTTCAGAGCCCATTCCTGAAGGGGAGAGGTAGCTAGGTGGCAGCCGGATATGACACAGCTGCAAAAAATAAATTTTAAATTATTTTTAAGCAAAAAAACTCTAAGGAACTCCCTGTAGAGTTCCACGGGGCTGCACAATGATTTTGCAGGGGTCTCTTGTTGCCTGCAAAATGGCAGTTTTGGGGGCCGAAAGGAACCTGCCTAAAGGCAGCTCCTCTCCCAGGAATGCCTCCCAGGATGCCAGCATGAGCACTCATGCCAGACACACACTGCCTGGGAGGTGGCGTGGGCACAGGAGGCTCGCGCTGCTGCACAGCATCCCAGGGCCAGCATCCATGCCAGTTTGCATGGTGCAAGAATGCCAGCATAGGGGTCCTGCTGGTTCCTATGCAGCTCCAGCCCCCCTTCAGGATTGGGCTGCCCATGCACTATAGCAATTTTTTGCAACTGGATGTTCCTGTTTCCCACTGGGTGAGGTGGGAAAATCCAATTGCAAATGATTGCTACAGTGCATTGAGAACATATTATCCAATGTGTGTGAAAGCAGCCATAAGTGACTTATTTTCATGCACTTTTTTTTTCTCAAATTACCCACAATTTCCAAGTTCCTTAGAGCAGCCCTTTGCCAAAGCTGAAAAATCAGCTAGTTGTCTTGAATTGCTGGGGTTTTTCTCCTGGCAGGATTCCCATGCCTTTATCACTAGTAGACAGATATTTAGCAGGTAAAGCTTTCCCCATAGCTGCATATCCCTGCCGGGGGGGTGGGGAGAGATGAATTTCTCTCTGTCATATATTTATTAAAAACATAGACACCCTGTCAGAAAACCAGGAAATCAAGAAGCCAAATACAGAACTATACTTAAATGGTTTGTTTGTTTGTTTGTTTATAGTCTACCTTTCTCACAGAGACTCAAGATGGATTACACAGATTTAGTCAGCACATTTAACAAAGCAGGAACGTTCAATAATCAATGCATTCAGATTTTAGCGGTCTGGAACCACCAAAAAGAATTGAAGCATAGCATAAGTATGGACATGACACATTAAGTGGTACAAGATTTACATAATAGGATCCTACTTACAACAGTCCCTAATCATATTAACCAGGTAAGTTGTGAACCATTTTGTACAGTGCAGTCCTATTACTTGGATAAAGAGAGAAGTTCCTTATCCACAAGTATGGTCTACATTCTGATTTCGTAAATGATATTCAACTTGAGCAACTGTAACTTATCTTTTCTGTCATCTGTGCAAAGGGCAACTCCATATTTCATAGTGACTCTAGCAATACTGTTACTCTCTATAAAATGACAAGGGAGTAGATTTATTGTTTTAAGGGCTGCTCAGTAAGTCATTGGTTTCATTGGAGAGGCATTGTTCTAATTTATTGAGAATGTGAGCATTCATTGAAAAATGCATGTGTTCCACGCATCAAGTGTGTAAGATCAAACATTCCCTATTTTAGTTTCATTTTATATTAGTTTATATTTTTGTCAGTGGTGCAGGTTCTCCATTTCTAGCTATTGTTTTGTAGGTTTGTTTGTATTTTCTATATATGTTGCCTAGCTTTAATATGCAATTTATGTAGTATTTATATGATCAATATACATAATGCATATCTATAATATATAATGTGTGTGTGTGTGTGTGTGTGTGTGTGTGTGTGTGTGTGTAAAAATGCATTTATTTTATGGGAAGAAGTTAGTGTGAAGCAATATAGTGTGAAAAAGTGAGCCACAGCTCACTTCTTCAGATACAGCTAGAATTTGGTTCACGAAAGCTCATGCCCTGCCAGAAATTTTGTTAGTCTTTAAGGTGCTATTGGACTCTTGCTCTTTTCTACTGCAAAGACTCCTGAGTAAGCTTAGCAGTCATGGGATAAGAGGATGGGTCCACTTATGGCTTACAAATTGGTTAAATAACAGGAAACAGAGAATAGGAATAAATGGATATTTTTCCCAGTGGGGAGAAGTAAGTTATGGGATTTCACAAGGATTGGTACTGGGGTTAGTGCCGTTTAATGTATTTATACATGATGTGGAACTGGGAGTAAGCAGTGTAGTCCACAGATGACACAAAATTATTTAGGATAGGTGACAACCAAGGCCAACGGTGAAGAGCTCCAGGAAGTTCTCCACAAATTGGGTGAATGGACAACAATGTGGCAAATGAAGTTCAGTGCAGATAAGTGTAAGGCGATGCACACTGGAAGAACTTCAAGTGTATGTTAATGGGGTTTGGACTTGCTGAGACTGAGAGGGAAAGAGACCTTGGGGATAGCTCAGTGAAAGGGAATAGCTCAGTGA
The DNA here is from genome assembly GCF_029931775.1 of Euleptes europaea. Taxonomy (NCBI): domain Eukaryota; kingdom Metazoa; phylum Chordata; class Lepidosauria; order Squamata; family Sphaerodactylidae; genus Euleptes; species Euleptes europaea. The sequence continues at coordinate 58,638,565 of NC_079316.1, read as the reverse complement.
AAATGTCAACCAAGTGTGCCACAGCAGTGAAAAAGGCAATCTCTATACTAGGGATTATTAGGGAAAAGGACTGAACATAAAACAGCCAATATTATAATGTCCCTTGTGGTATAGCCTCATTTGGAATACTGAGTGCAGTTGTGATCATTGTATCTCAAAAAGTGTGCAGTTTTGATCACCACTGCAGAGTTAAAAAAAAGTAAAGAAGAGGGCAACCAAGGTGACTAATGGGTCAGAGCACCTTTCTTATGAGGAAAGGCTGAAGAGTCTTGGATTTTTCAGTTTATAAAAGAGATGGCATGAAAGAGGGACATGAAAGAGATTTATAAAATTATGCACAGGGTCAAGAGAGTGAACAGGGAGAACTTTTCTTCCTCCTCCAAAATACTAGAACTTGAAGGCATTCAATGATGGGCAGTAGATTCAGGATAGATAAAAAGAAATACTTCTTTGCACAATGAGTGACTAAAATATGAAATTCACTGCCAGCGAATGTGGTGATGGCCACAGAATAGATTGCTTTAAAGGAAGTAGACAGATTTATGGAGGATAGATCTATCAGTGCCTACAAGACATGGTGACAAAAGGGAACCTTCACATTCAGAGGCAAGAAACCTCTGAATACCAGTGCCAGAAGGCAACATCTGGAGAAAACCTCAGCCTTATGCCCTGTTGTTGGCCCTCCAGAGTAACTGGATGGCAACTATGTGAGGCAGGATGCTGGACTTGATGGACCATTGGTCTGATCTAGCAGGGATCTTCTTATGCTCTTGTGTGGATGGGCCAGGCTTGCCCAATCTCATCAGCTCTTGTGTAGGCCCTGGTTAGTATTTAGATTGGAGACAACCAAGGAAGGCCAGGGATGCTATGCAGAGGCAGGCAATGGCAAACCACCTCTGTTCATCTTTTGCCTTGAAAATCCTATAGGGTTGCTATAAGTCAGCTGAGACTTGATGACACTCTTTACCACCAAAGCCTGGCATTGTAGGTGATTGCTTAGTTCACCTACATAGTTTGGCGAGCCCTGTCGGGAGGCATTTCTGATTAGTTTCATCTCTATGACCCCACAGCAGCTGGTCCTTCAGGTGTCTCCCAAATGCTAGATTTTGCCGCTTTAGAACTCTGTTTTTACCAACCAGAAATACCTTCAGTATAGCTGCTTTCAAAATTTAAAAGCGGGTGTATATATGTGTGTAACTTGTACCACTTTCTGCAGGGTGTCTTGGTTTGGATATGTTCATATCTTATAAAAAACAGGGGGGGGGTTCTGAACAATTCTGGGGAAGTTATGAAATATATTAAGATGTGTCAATTTTATGAAAAATTGGAACAATTGTACAGTGAATAGAGGCAGTGTTGGATGACATGGCTTGTTTTCTCATCTCTAAGGAATTAAATGACAGAAACAGGATCAAAATTCATACTTCAAGTGCTAGAATCCACAAATAAAAAGCACTTCCCTTTCTAATATTTCTATTAAGCAATGCTATCACTCCCAGGCAGAATGTGCAGATTTCCTTTCATCTGTCTGACGAATGTCTCCCAATATCCCTCTGTTTTCAATTAATATAATAAACTATATATGTTTATTCACACTTTCTTGAGTTTCATGGTTTGTAGTGGCTGGCTGTTATTCACCGTTGCTGGGATTTTTTTCTGTCCAAAGCTGTCAGTTATTATGTATCTTGTTAACTGATGTTTTATTCGTCTCATATCTATGCCCAGGGTATGTCTGTATGTGTGTCTATGCGCATGCATTTTCAATCACATGAAAAACAAATAACATGAACAATCTTGAGAAGTGAATTTGCAGTGGCAGCACAGAAGTGGTCCAGGGCTAAATAAAAGCTGGCACGGATTCTTCAGGGATTGCTAGTTATTCTGAGTTGAGGATTGCAGTGCAGAAGAGACCATCACTCTTCCAAATGAACAGATGTTAGTTGCCTTACACAGCAAATGTTTGCTAGCTCTTCTTAGTGAGTTCTCCAATTCTTGTTACTGTGGTGACAGGGGAAAAATCACCAAATAATGTCAAAAGGGTAAGTAAATGACAGCTGTAGTGATCCTGGTCTGTGTGCATTGCCATCTGAAGGAAAGAGGATCTAAATTTCTGGATTAAAATTTTATATTTTGCAAAAATTTCCCAAAGAATCTATGATTCTTTGCATGTATGTACAATTTTCCCCAGATGTTTGTTCTTAAAATCCAGATCCTTTTAAAAAAAAATCTTGGTGAAATGAATAGAGGAATTAACAGAAAATGTATATATGAAAAGGGACTGGAAAGACATGCACTGGTATGAGGAATTGAGTTAATTAACTGACATTTTGGATTTTCGTGTAAAAAGCAACCTTCCGGATTGAAATTTCCAGTTTAACATTAAAAAGTTAGAAATAGTAGCAGCACAAAAATCAACTAAAGGCAAAATACAGACACAAGCACATAAATCAACAAAAAGTCTTTGCAGTGCTCCAAAGGCTCAGCACTGGCAGACGTACATGTGGAGAGAATTCTACAGACTTGGCCCCACAACAGGGAAAAAAATCATCCTGCTGCCAGAGCTCTCATTACATATCCTAGTCCCAGATAATTTAAGGCTTAAGGGCAATAGGAAGGTGATCTGCCAAGACTTTCAGGGAGAGAAGAAATCAAAACCTCGTACTGACCCCTGCTTACTCTCTTCTTGTTTTTCCCCTGCTCTGTTTTGAGAAGGAGAAGAGTTGGTTTTTATATGCCAACTTTCTCTACCTTTTAAGGAGAATCAAACCGGCTTACATCTCCTTCCCTTCCTCTCCCCACAACAGACACCTTGTGAGGTTGGGGCTGAGAGAGTTCAGAGAGAGCTGTGACTAGCCCAAGGTCACCCAGCTGGCTTCCTGTGTAGGAGTGAGGAAACCAACCCAGTTCACCAGATTAGAATCTGCCGCTCTTAACCACTACACCACAGTGGTGAGGTGCTGATGGGGGCAGCCAGTTCCCTTGCAGGCCAGATGATGGGGCCAGACTTAGAATCATAGAATCATAAAGTTGGAAGGGACCACCAGGGCCATCAAGTCCAACCCCTGCACAATTAAGGAAGTAGTAAGTGTTCCAGATGCACTTTCTACCCCAAGCCATCTCCATCTAGCTTGCCACCAAGACAAGTGACAAGATCTTGTTTGTTCTGCAAATCTGGGGGTTCCCTCATGTTTGTAGAAATATGTCCCCTTCCCATACCTGGTCCCATCCTGTGAATTTTTTATCCATGCTCTGGGCTAAGTACAGAGCTGGTTATATGATAACCAGCACATCGATTTCTGGCTGAAAAACAGTTCACAGGAGGTGCAGCTCTTTTAAAACCAAAGAGGTATTTTCCCTATAAGTCATCATTGCACGTAAATTTGCAGCACCCTATTACACGAGTTGAAGCTTCCAAACAGTCTTCAAGGACAGCCTCATACAGAGTGCACTGCAGTAACCTTGATATGATCCAACCATGAATAATGGTGACCAAGTCGTAAGTCTCAAGGAAGGACCACAGAAGGGTAAAGTTGCTGCATGCCGCAGAGGAGATCAGCACCTCCATCTGTAGATACAGATCTAATAGTACGCCCAAAACTATAAACCTGTTTCTTCAGGAGGAGTGCGGCCCAATCCAGAACACCTCACTCTTCACATTGTTGGCCAATGATACCTCATTCTTATCTGGACTGAGCTTCAGTTTATTGGACCTTGCTGAAATTACTAATTGATTTAATAGATTATGAGGACAATATATTCTGAAAATGGACTGTTGATATTTCTTGCACATAACATGTAAATCATCATTTCCATATGGTCTCATAGTATATTCCTTATATGGGAACTCTTCATATAGCAATCCCATGCCAATGCCTCTCAAATCACAATTTATATAACAAAAACATGATTTGTTTATTCTGTAGAGATTTAACAGAAGTGCAGATAAATTAAATCTTGTCATATACAGACAGGAGGTTTTCAAGAGTTATATGGAGACAGGAAAAATGGTAAAGTTTTACTCCCAATGATATTTTCATCTCAATCTGTGTTGCCTCATTTAACTCCTAGAGTTAGAATACTTCGTCTCTGCATCTTCCAGGATTCAAGGAGGTTGAATTAAAAGATTGGAGGACAATTTTCAATCCAGCTTTGAAATCACCCAAACATTTTGAGGAGCACACGTGGTATGTTTTGCAAAATGCACCAATAATTTATTTTCTCCATTCACAGTTCTTCTAATTTCCACTTGCCTCTTTCTTTTCTATGTCTGCTTTTCTCCTAACTCCATTTTGCCCTCTCCCACGACTCCTTGCTTTCTTTCCCAGTGTTTTTCTTGCCAGGTGTTTTTCATAACTTTCTTTCTTTTTTTTGCATTGTCTTCTTCTTCTCTTTACTTCTTTCAATTTATCTGGGGTAGTGGAGGTGGTAAGGGGTTCTAATGTTTTAATCTTATACTTTGTGCCTAATATACAAAACCTTTCCAGAAAACCATGCTTGTTTTTTTTTCTGTTTGCTTTATCCTGTTGAAATGTTTGTGACAGCATTCTGATATAACCTCCTCATTCATGCATTATATGTTTCAAGGCTATCTTAAGTGTATAATAATGGAATGGCAGGTCTGTATTAAAGGGATGACTATAAACCAGCTGAACTTCAGTGTAAAGCTGTTTCTTCTTTTATGCACCTTGCCTGGTTGCAGAGCCTTTTTGCAACTTCAGAAGACGCAAGCTAATTGAACAATTTCTATTGTTATCTAAAACACTATGTTCTTGAAGTCTTGCCAGGCTTATTTTTTTCCATTTTACCCTTCCATAAGCACCATTATCAAGTATTGTTGAAGAACTGTTCCTACTTAAAAGAGCTTACAGGCTGACAGGAACAAAAAGAGAGAAGAGATGAAGGAATCTCAGTATGATTGCAAACTGATGAAGTTGTTCATGTGCTTAGTTTATCTGTAAATGAAGCAATGGAACAGAGGTAGCATTGAAGAACCATAGCAAGGTATCTCTGCATGTTAAAGAACACTTTTCCAGGATAAATAGGGCCTTAACAGCTCAAGGGATGCATGAACTATATTTCTGTGTTTAAATGTAAACTGTTTTTTTTAGTTTATACAAATAGGGTTGGATCCTATGGCTTCTTTCTGATAGCGGAAAACATTTTTGTTCAGCAGTACAGTCTCTTTTGATGTGCCATCAACAGGGGCTTCCTCTTCATCTCTGCCATTGGCTGCTGTGAGAAGATAGGAATACTCTACATCCATCAGCAACATCCACTGGTGCTGCACCGAATTCATTCAACAATGTTCAACTTCCATCAACTTACACACTATCAGTTCTTCTCTAGACCTACTAAGACACTAGCTACCATTTCCACCATTTTCACTTCAACTCTCTGTTGGGTACCTTTTGGAACCTTAATGCCCAGTACTGAATACAGTTGGTAGATTCACATATAAGCTGATTTCCTTTGATCAACATCGGCGGGTTTTTTTTTTAGATTAAAGCCTTTAATTTAGTTTACTTTTCCTTGCAACCTGAATGTTTCTCAGATAACTCTGAACACCATAGTCCCAAATTTGGATGAGAAGAGTACAGTACCATCGGCATAAATAATATTTTTGTATTCCCAGCTCCATATCTTGGATGTAACAATTTTGCCGTATTGAAGAAGAGTTGGTTTTTATACCCCAATTTTCTCTACCTTTTCTCTACCTTTTTAAGGAGACTCAGACCAATTTACAATTGCCTTCCCTTCCTCTCCACACAACGGACTCCTTGTGAGGTAGGTGGGGCTGAGAGTATTCAGAGAGAACTATGCATAGCCCAAGGCTCCACCCCAAAAATCTCCCACCAGTGGCGAAGAGGGACCTGGCAACCCTACCATAGAACAGTCAAAATGAAATGGGGGAAATGTGCTCCTCCCTGTGTTGTAAGAGAGAGGATGAAAGAAAATACGCATCAGCTGAAACCTAATGGTAAGTTCAGTGCCTCCCATCATTCTCATGGATCCTTATCCAGTTACATATCTGAATGCATAGCATTTCTTCCTTTGTAATAAAGTTCTTGCTCCCTTACTAAACTGCTGTGATTTTATAGATTTTTTTTAGAATACTGCTGCTTCTGCACTGGTAGTTTACTATATTATCTGTTGCTGATTTGTAGCTGTTATTCTCTGTTTTATTGTTGCTGCTGTTTTTCATTATTTATAGTTTAATGCTGATATCTTTGCTGCCTTGAGAGCCTACTGGCTAGAACTACAGCCTGAAAGCAAGGCATATAAACAACGGATGCAATAGATGTCCCTGCTTCTAGGTGCTGGGCTGTGTTCCTGGATAGGAGAGAAAGCTATGTAGGTATCCTATATATTAATAGACACAGCTGAAGATTTTTTTAATCCTATAAATCTCAAAAGTCAAACTAGGAATACCACAGTTGTTAAAAAACAAAAAAACTACATTAAAAGCGGCCTTTGCAGGCATGACAGAGTTGTTGGTAATTGCAGTATCTACTTCTATTTTTTCCCCAGCCTTGCTGGAAACCAGCTTGTTGCTGTGTATGTTAACATGGATAGAAATGGATCTCAGAATGGATTAAATATCAATTTGAAGCTAACCACCTAAGAATCAACCAAATCCATAGAGATTACAGAAGCAAACATCAAAAGACACATTTCAGTTTGGAGAGTGCTAGGAATTATTTGCTATTGATCTGGGGCTGCGGTGGTGGCGGCAAATCCATTATTGTTCAACTTGAGCAGCTCAAAGGCTCTCCCTCTCTCCTTGCATGAAACAGCACCATGATGCCTACTCTCCTTTGCGCTTCTTTCTTCTCTCCTTCACAGGATGAAAGGTAGCCAAGAGATACTAAGCTGGATATTAAGGGGGGAGGGGGGATACCTTCCAGCATTGTCTCCCATATGACAGCAGTGGAAATGGGTATCTAGCAACTGGGTTGGATGGCATTGCTCAAAGTAGAGAACGGGATATGAACTAAAACTGTTTTGCGTCTCTGGTTTTTGCCATAATGATTAATTTACCTTTCACATCTAAGAGCCTGCACAACATTCAGGTACAGAAAGACCCCGTACTGTATTCCTCTATTGAAAACATGGTCCTGTGTTCCTGCACTTTAAAGAGATGGGTCATTACTGCATTTTCAGCTGGAAAATAGAAATACAGAAGCATCTGTTTTTCTTTTCATAGCAATAACTTTAAATATACCTGTATCAGGTGCCCCTCACAAGGGCTGCATCCATACAGTATCATTGCTCTACAGCAGTCATTTGCAACTGGATTGTCTTGCCCATGCAGGACAAGTGAATGCCATAGCACAACAGCCCAATATTAAATGAGGTATTGATACAGCCAAGGTGTATATACAGTAGCAAACTCTTCTAAAGACTACAAAACAAAGACTGAAATAATTTGATGTACAAGCATGTCCCTCGTTCAAGAAGCAGACAGTTTAAACCCAGATTCATTGAATCAGTTGTTGTCTAATGTTATCAATGTGGGTCAAACTGTTATCCTTTCTAAAGCAAAAGGACTTGTGCATTTGGCATACATATTTAGTACTTAGCGCCCCTTAATAGCTCATGATAGTAGCTCTGCTCATGTTGCTGTGAATTCACATACAATCTGTGTACAGTGTACACTTGAGCCCTGTACAGACAACCCATCGGTATAGGTAGGGAGAGCATGCATAAATGTGTTGCCCCACCTCCAATGTCCATGTGATCATCATATCATTTGCATGTGGCAAACACATGGAGGACGTGTCCATGCATATTCTTCCTCCCCGTGATCAGCAATGCAAAGAAACTAGTGTCACTGATCATGGGGTGAGAGTGTATGCATGGACACTTCCTCCACGCATTCATTCTGTGCAGACCAGTCAGCAATTGTGCTGAGGCAGGGGTGGGGCCAATGCACTAGTGCCCCCTCTTCTTCAGCCAGTGCCAGAGGGTCATCTGTACAGGGCTATGGTTTTTCTTTATATGTGCACTGGGTGATTTTCATGTTACATTCAATGGATGAATAGCTAAACATGTAGTTGAAACCACACATGTATCCAGGCACTGGTCCCCAGTTTCATTTGCAAAATGAATGCACATTGGCTATTCCTTACAAACACACTTCTACAAGTACATGTAGAATATATGTGAGCTCACTGTGACGTGAACAGAGCTAGTCTGGCAGCCAGAGTTATAGATGTTTCCTGGGCAACAACATCTGAAATGGAGGAGATGGGAAGATACTAAATGGTGCCCTTGAAAGGAGGAAGTTCCATAGTTGTGAGATAGCCAGTGAAAAACTCTCTGTATATATCATCACCATCTGACAGAAGTGCATAAATTGGAATATTATGAGGGGACTCTTATTCATGAGCAAAGGAACAAAATAGGTGAGGTGGGAGTCTCCTAGGGTATGAAAACTCTTTAAATCTCCTTTAACTGCCTTATTTTATGACTCTAGGAGTAATAAACAAAAAGCCCAGTTCTAAAATAAATTAAAATTTTATTTATTCTAAAATAAAGTTGATATATTTTCCTCAAAATTCTATAGCTGTAAGTGCAAATGTTAAATATTGTTACCGCTAGGACTTTTAATGATGTCTAAATTAGCATCTCCTTTCAATACTGCTGCCCTCACAAAAAATTAGAGCATCCAAATTTGAAACTGGAGATGCATAGGTTGTCATTAGAAAAGGCTGATATTTTTGGCAAACATGGGCAATTTAGATCCATCCTTTCCAGACATGAAAGGACTTTTGCAGTCTTCTCCCTCTCATCCAAGACTGAGTCTTAATCCTGGGGTGAGGGGAAAGGCATCATATAACTCTATGAAGAATCTCCCATAGGCAATTTGACCTTAGGAGCTGTGTCCTGTAAGAAAGGAAGCAAGTTCCCATTAAGAGAGATGGTATGATATTTTCAAAATGCTCCCAGTGAAATCCCACAAACTTCAAGATAGCGGGCACAATGTGTACCACAATCCCATGGAAGATGCATTGTATGGATATTTCCATATTGACTAGTCAATGATGTTGCTGTGTCAGGAGGCAGTAAGTAGTTTCAAAGCATTATCTCATATATTTTTTGTGCCAACTTGGATGTTGTTTGCTACAGAAGCTCCAAGCAATATTTAGCTTTAAGGCTCAGCTCTTGATCGCTGAAGTGTGCAATCAGAGCCCTTGATGGTTAAGACCTCAAAGTTCATTCCTAAAACCATTTCAGTGCTGTGGCGAAGTGAAGTTACAGCTGGCACAGGCTGATGATTAAGCTGAAAGTAAAAGTCACCAAAATGATCTTCTTATTCTTTTGGCCTTCAAGACTCGAGCCGGAAAACATCTATCAACAATGTGATCTGGCTCGAGTCTTGAAGGCCAAAAGAACAAGGGGACTTGCATGTGGGCAGATCAGACTGACTTGCAAATTTCCAACAATATGTAACTTTTGGCTTTGACAGTTTTTTGAAACAGTGTGTAAAGACAGAAATCTCACTTTGGTCTCTGCATCTTAAGAGGCATGAACATGAAAAATGAAACTTGCCGTGTCTTATTTTGTGGATACAGCACCATCATTTACCATTTTCTCCTACCCTTTCCACTCACAGTCTAAATAAGCATAGCCTTACTGACTAACACGGAAAGTGAATAGAAATGTGAGATGAGTAAGAAGGTCCTTAAATGTTACAGGCATACCAGGACATAGTACTAGTGCATACCCACAGGACATACCCATAGTACTAGTGCAACATTTCCAAGCACACAATTGTGTCAGTGGAACCAATCCTGTGAGTTTTATAAACAGACTAAAAACCCTCATGAAGTTGTAGACCTTGAAACACCACCCTAGCACCAAGGAATAAACCAACAAAAAGAGACAATACACACATTTATTTATTTATTGCTACCAACAGTCGACTTAAAGAGACCCTGTGGGGTTTTCAAGGCAAGAGATGTTTGAAGGTGATTTGCCATTGCCTGCCTCTGTGTTGTGGCCCTGGACATTCTTGATGGTCTCCCATCCAAATGCTAACCAGGGCTGACCCTACTTGGCTAAAGCGTGCTAAATCTGGGTGTAAAGTGAAGAAGTTATCTTACTCAACTATATTCAGTGAAGCTTACTCACGGGATAATGTTCTTAGGATGGCATGGTAAGTCCTGATTTTTCTGATACCAGCTTTAATTTTACACTATACTGCTTGAAAGAGTTCTGTGAGTTGATAGGTGCTGGTGTGGTAGTATGATAGCTCACACGTGGGAAACGTTACTTATCTGGGGGGGATTACAATGCAGCAATGACAGGAATAGTTTTTCTCAAATCCAAATTCAGCCCATTTTATGCAGTATAAAGGCTGATTGTCACAATCCTTGTTAGGCACTTATTTTACATCTAAGCTCACATAGGGTTGCTAACTTCCAGATGGGGCCTCCAGTTCTGCTGGAATTACAGCTAATTTCCATTTCCCCTGGAGGAAATGGGAGCGTTGGAGAACAGATTCCTTGGTATCACATCCCCGTTGAGCTGTCTCACCTCTCCAGACTCCACCCTCCTCAGGCACACACCCCCAAATTTCCAGGAATTTCACAAGCTGGTGTTAGTAACTCTAGCTGATTAGCCTTTTGTGAACATAAGGAATGACCCAGTGCCCCAGTATTCTACATAACTATATTCAAATGTTTGTGATAGAAGCCCCCCTCCCCATGTTGTTGATGATCACTCACCATAACCATGATGCTCACAATTTAGTTCTGGAGAAAAGGAATAATTCCAGGCTTTCCCTGAAGATATTAGGGACTGCTTTCACCTTTCTAGTACAAGAAAATCTCTTTCTGTTGTCCCTCTCATCAGCTGGTTTAATCTCTCCTTCTGTAGTTTGCCAAGATGATTTTTAAATGCCTCATTAGTATCCTTAATGTATTGGAGTGCATTCTTTCATCTGAGTATCTGCACTTTTTTTTGTAATTTCTGGTTTGCACGGGGAAAGTATCCCTATTACAAATTAAAACGATGCAGTTTTGATGCCTGTCAATCTCCTTTTTTTGTTTTAAAGAACCTGTGGGCATGATTAATGTTTTAGACTTCAATAACATCTGGTTCATCTGTGGCATCATTCAACTCAGACCTCAAAGCTCTTTGTAAACATCAATTACAGGGATCTTTGAAAGCTGGGTGACCTCCCTTAGGTACCATCATTATATGCATTTTCAAGGGGTAAACAAAGGCAGGCAGAGGTGAAGGCACTTCACGGCAGGCTAATAATGTAGTTAGGCTGATGAAATCTAAAGAATGCTCAGTTCTGAACCCTTATTATAAACATTTTCTATGTTTCAAAAGACCAAAAACTTGTCAGTGATTTTCAGCAGATTTTACAACAGGATCTCTGCATTCAGATTATGGTGGACACGACCCAAAGGTTTGTAGTAGAATGGCAAAGTGTGATGAGTGGGGATTAGGGCTGTCAATTCGGTTCGGCCCGAACTGAAAATCAACCGAATTTCCCCTGATTCGGTGCTTTTCTGTTCGGACAGATCCGAACTCAAAACTGGCGGGCAACCGGGGGGGCCGAATTCAGCGAGTTCGGGAGTTCGCAAATAAATTCGGCAAATTCGGCCGTCAGTAAGCAGCATAACCGTCAGTAAGCAGCATTCTCCTCCCCCGGCCAATCGGTGGGCAAGCTGGGTCTTCTTCTGGCCAATCAGTCAGGATTGAATACTGGAGGAATCAGCTGATGTGCGGCCCGGCCAGGGAGAGAGAGAGAGAGAGAGCAAAATCCTCGTGTGTGTGTGGGGGGTGCTTGTGCACATTCGCTCCTTTCTGTGGCTGCAGGGGGCGCATTTTTTGGGGTACAGACACAAAACTTTCACTGGAACTTCAGATGAAGCTTCTTAAGGTACCCCCAAGTTTTGTAAACATTGGGTCAGGGGGTCCCGAGATATGGGCTCCCCCCTTTTTCTTTCCATGGCTGCAGGGGGCGCATTTTTGGGGGTACAGATCCCAAACTTTGAGCGGAGTTTCAGACCAGTGTTCTTAAGATAACCCCCAAGTTTTGTAAACATTGGGTCAGGGGGTCTCGAGATATGGGCTCTCCCCCTTTTCCCTCCCCCCTTTTCCATTTATGTGGCTGCAGGGGGTGCTTTTTTGGGGATATAGCCCCCAAACTTTTAGCATAGCTTCAGTCAATTATTCTTAAGATACTACCCAAGTTTTGTAAAGATGGGTTCAGTGGGGGCAGAAATCTTTCAATAAACGTCCTTTGAAGCTCTGCCAAAAGTTTGGGACCTCTAAACCCAAAAATGCCCCCCCCCCAGAGCTGCGTAATGGCGCGGTTGTGTTTTTAATGGCTTTATTCGGCCGAATTTGTTTCCGAACTTTGAATTCCCGCCGAATTGAACGGATCCGAAGTGGGGGAGTTCGGACTTCGGCACGTACCGAACCCACAAGGGCCAAATTCGGCCGAATCCGAACTGTACCGAATTTTTTTTTTGGACAGCCCTAGTGGGGATAATACCAACCAGATTTGGAAAGCTGGCTGGTTGGGCTGTAATATCTGCACTTACCCGTGTTTCTCCCAAGAAATGAATCGGTGAGACTTTTACTCTAGTTTCTCTTTCCTGATGCTGAATATTTCCCACTTTTTTATAAAACAATCTTTCCAATTATTTCCCCAACCACATACATAGTGTATGCATGGCATAAAAATTGTGTAAAATTGCTGTGTAAATGGTGTAAGTGAAACAAAAAATATCTATGGCAAAAAATATTATCCATTAACATCTGATGAACTGAAAGTGATGACAGCAACATCTGAACTGAAAAAAAATGAAAATCTATTTCCATTTGTCCCTGGTAATGAGTAATCAGAGGAGCGAAGGTAGCATGGTATAGCCCAACATAATCAAATCTTGTTAAATAGGGCCTGTTCTTGGATGGGAGACCACCAAGGAAGATTCTGCAGAGGAAGGCAATGGCAAACCACCTCTGCTTCTCACTAGGGTTGCCAGGTCCCTCTTCACCACTGGCAGGAGGTTTTTGGGGTGGAGCCTGAGGAAGGTGGGGTTTGGGGAGGGGAGGGACTTCAATGCCATAGAGACCAATTGCCAAAGTGGCCATTTTCTCCAGGGGAACTGATCTCTATTGCCTGGAGATTAGTTGTAATAGCAGGAGATCTCCAGCCACCACCTGGAGGTTGGCAACCCTACTTCTCACTTACCTTGACCATCCCTTGCTTGTGTAGCCATAAGTCTGTTGTGATTTGATGGCATGTACATACATAATGAGTGAAAAGGCCTCAGGACATAGTTCCCATGTGCTCTCTGGCACTGAAGCCTTACAGATGCTGGCCTATCTCATCCAGAGGGTCATATGGACTGCACACAAAGCACCTACCCAATTTTGGATCCTCACTAATTTCAGTGAAGGGGGACACCTAGGGTTGCCAAGTTCCAGATGGTGGCGGGCAAACCCCCGCCAATCCACCTGGCTGCCTGCTGCCCAGCTGAGGGTCGGCGGGCAACCCGTGCACGCGGCGACATGTCACTTCCAGTTTACATCCGGAAGCGCCGAATCGCAAAGGGCCGGTTTCCTCTCAAACTCCCAGTTTGAGTGGTAAAGGCCTGTTGCAATGTGGCACTTCCGGGTGTAAAACGCATCACAAGGGGTCGTTTACCACTCAAACTGGGAGTAAGTGGAAACCGGCCCTTTGCAATGCAGCACTTCCGGGTGTAAACTGAAAGTGATGAAGCACTTCTGGGCGCGCGCAACCACCCCCCCTTCACTCCAAAAACCTCCCACCAAAGAAGAAGGGGGACCTGGTAAGCCTAGGGACACCTCTTATTTGGGTCATGAGCCTGAAAAGGATCTGGAGCCAAGGCCTCAGCTCTTCATAAGAGTTATCTTGATGCAGGAAGTCACTGTGGCACAGCAGAATAGAAGGCAGTGCTTGAGATGGATATTCGGGAGCTGAGTTCATAAGAGCTCTTGTACTAACAACTGTGTGCTCAGGACTAACTATTTTTAAAGCAAGGCTGGGGAGAACGACCTCAAGTGTCTCTGGAGTACTTGCAAGCACTTTGCAATTCAGTGCGATTTGAATGGCAAATGTGCTTCTCATTTGGGAAGCTGGGCTTTACTTTGTGAGCAGCATTTTGGAAAAGCTGGACCAGGCCCTGCTCAGTCCTGCCCTAATTCACTAGCAGGTAAATGTTTATGGAACACAGAAATAGACTCACTGCCTTGGAATTAAACACTGATCAAGTGACGGAAATGGATGTGACAGGAATGCCATTTCGGATTGCAGTGGAGGTGGGCAAACAGATTTCCTCACTGGACATAATATTCACTACACAGTTAAAAGGCTGTTTATGTATGTTTTTAAAGGAATTTTTGAAAAAAGGGTTTAAGAGTAATTGCTCTGCTTAACTTTTATATATTACAATAGCAAGATCATCCACACAGGATAGTCAACACCTTTTAAAGCAAACAGTTGTCTTCCTTCAGCATGAACACCTATGAATAAACTAATATAATTGTTTATATCAATAATCACTTGATAGGAAGAAGTAGTAAGCTGGGCACAGGTATATGTACTCCAGGGAATCCTTCCTGCCTACCTTTTAGCTTTGCAAGGCTTTGTCCCACTACTGGAGGACTGGAGGAAGGAGAGAAGAGGCATGAGCTTGACTATGCCCTTCAGGCTACCCCACCCAGTACAAGCAGCAATGAGGAGGCTCCCTTTCTACAACAGGCATAAAAGCATTAATTAGTATAATCTAATATATGTATATGGTTTATTTTATTAACAATCCTTAATCTCTGATCAACCAACACAGCAAATATATTTCAGCTATAGCGTTGTATGTATTTCCAATATTAGATGAAAATCCAGGGAAATTCCTGGATATTTTTTTTTTGGGGGGGGGAACCTGTGGAGGGTGGGGTTTACGAAAGGGAGGAACCTCAGCAGGGTATAATGTCATGGAGTCCACTCTCCAAAGCAGCCATTTTCTCCAGGGGAACTTATCTCTGTAGCCAGGTCCTACCTGAAGGTTGGCAACCTTAGTGAAAATGTTTAATAGATGACTTTGCTGTTATCCTTATATTGACACTAACACATAGTTTGATATCTTGGCATAATGCCCTCTCCTCCTATAGAAATGTATTATTCTGTGGTCACAAATGGGAGGCCTGGATTCTTTTTTCTTCTCTGAGAGAAAGAATTATGCACCAGGAAAAAAAGAAGAAGGAATAAAATCACAAACTAAGTAAGTGTCAATTTAAACATTCACACTGTGGTAGAGTTCTAACTATACTGTTAGTGATCACTATAATTCTTCCATGGTTCACGTAGTCAAACAAAGTAACATCCCGCAGTTTTCAGGCACAGGAAATTTTCAGTAATTGAAACTTTTATGTACCACTTTTTCAGCATTAGGATTGTCATATATTGCTGGCTGTGTTTGTAACAGCCATGAGACAGGAAGAAATTCAACAGGCAAAGCTTTCAGGCATAAGAAAGCATTCAAATACTCATTGAGCAGCCCTGCCAGGAAAAGACACAACAGTCCTGCCAGGAAAAGGTGTTAATCATGTTCATAACCTAGGATCACAAAATTAGCCATGAAAAAATAACAAATTCACTGTAACATCAGTGAAGATCAAGCATATAAATGTGTGTGCGTCACTTGAAAAAAAAATCAACCTCTGATAACTAATAAGAGCCTGTGATTATGAAGTTTTTTTCACTTTCAGCATTGATTTCAATTTGTTTTATTGCATTTTCATGATAATGTATGTAGTTCCGTAACATTTAGATGTTTTGGCTTATATAGTACTTTTACAGCCCATTCCAGAGGAAAGCCGGCGGGCGTACCCAAAGCCTTAGGAGGCCAACAAAGGCCTCCACCAGCGCAGGGGCTCACATCACCAGTGCCTGGAAGGCGCACACCAGCATGAGTGGACCCAGTGCCGGTGTGCAGGCCTGGACAATGGTCCCTAGCCGCCGCCGCTGCGCTGGGCCTAGACGCCGCCACAGCCTATTACCGGCATCTGGCCGGTGGCACAGGCCGCAGCAACGAGCCGGGAGGCATCCCGGGGCGTAATGGCGCCGGCCGGGGCCGACATTAGTTGGCCTCCTGAGCCGTTTCGGCTCAGGAACGCCCCCCTTTTTAATTGAGATACGCCACCTATGAGGGTTGCATGGTTTTTTGGTGCTGGGTAGAGGTTTCAGCAGTGCCAAAACCTCCTTAGGAGGCAACGCCGCTGGGTTGCCTCCTAAGCCCTGCGCAGGCATTCCTCTCAGGAATGCGCTGTTAAGAGTACTTAAATTGCAAGCAAACTCTGTTGATGGCTACACACATGAACCCAAGGTTCCAAGAATTGATAATGTGCCACCACACAATATAAGCCACTATCTTCCTTTTCTAGATTCAAGCAGCCAAGAGAGCATGAAAGGAAAGGCAACATAATAGAGAGGGGGAATAATTTCAGAAATGGGTTGGAAATAACCCCCCCTTTGCTTGAAAATCCCTCAGCCATAATGAGCTGAGCTCACCCTTCACTGAACTTCACCTTGGCTTGTCAGGGCTTGGAGCCAGCTGGATAATTAGCCCGTTTCCCTACTCCTCCCCTTTTCCGACACTTTCACAAACTTGCTAAGTTGCAAAAGGGGCAGCAGTGAAAACAACTGCTAAGGCTAAAGGCAACGGTAGCATCTAACATGTTCCTGCATTCTAATCAGTTTCCTCAAAAGGTGAAGTGCGGAATGATCAATGATTTCATAATGAGGAAGGAAGTGATGAAAAAAAGAAGTGGCTTCCATTTGACAGCCAGGAGTAGTGACCATGAGCTAAATAGCAAATGAAAATAAATGGAAGTGCAAAGGAGTGCCAAGTGTAATTGCAAAAACAACAACACACCACTGGCATCAAAAACTACAGAGAAAATGAGAAATACTTCACTTCCCTTAGAAGGTCACAGGACACAGAGCAAATTTCACAGCTTTTACACGGAGAGCTTTAGACATAGAAGTCAACCATCCCTTATTCCTTTTCTCTGCAGCCCTGGTTCTAATATCACAAGAATGACAAAACAAAATCAAGGAGACAAAAACACTTCACTTTGAGACTGGCATGTGACAGCACACAGATTTTCAAACACTTTGCATGTTTGACAATGTAATTGTACTCATTGCTACTGCAGTCTAAACTAGGGTTGCCAGCCTCCAGGTACTAGCTGGAGTTCTCCCGCTATTACAAGTGATCTCCAGCCGATAGAAATCAGTTCACCTTGAGAAAACGGCCGCTTTGGCAATTGGACTCTAAGGCATTGAAGTTCCTCCCCTCCCCAAACCCCGCCCTCCTCAGGCTCCGCCCCAAAAACCTCCCGCCAGTGGTGTAGAGGGACCTGGCAACCCTAGTCTAAACCACTAAAATCTGTGGAGTCTATTTATTTTTATTGATTTACGTTGTTTCTATTCCGCCTTTCTCACTTCTGGCAGATCATTCTTTTTTTTATTCTGCTGACTCAGAATAGTCATCCAACATGTTTATTCAAGTGTTGCAAATGGGGAAATAACAAGCAGGGGACCTGCAAGACTCATGGGGGGGATCCCATCGTCCTGTCTCATTGGACTGCCCATTTGCTGGCCAGTTCTCGATCTGCAGCGTTAATGCCTCTGCTTGAATGGCTCCTGAGGGGGCATGTGTGTGTGTGTGGGGGGGGGTTGGCGGGGTGGTCCCAATTTTTCTGGTGGGTGGCAGCAGCTCTGTTCATAATTTAAACTGTTTTTTTTTTCTTTTGAGGAATTTTGTGCAAATCCAGGGGCTGACCCAGGTTTGTACAAACATTGTTCCACTCTGTACCGGACCCAGAATTAGATAAAACAATCTACATGCCAAGGTCTCCGTTCAGCATTTGGCATAGGCTACAGGCTACAGGAAGAGAAGGAACTATTTCCACCATTTTAAAATGTTGAGTTTAAAGGAAGCCACTTTGCTGTCAGCTTGATAGTTTCACATATTTCCCAGCAAATAATCTAATTATTAATTATGCAACTTCTAGATCAAGTTGTACATTAAGATACATTCTAATCAGTTAAAAAAACCTAAAAGCTAAAATGTTAGGTATAAAATAGGCAAAAACTAGTCAAACCAAATTCAGTGGAACAGCTGAACTCAGATTTTGGAGGAAACTTCAGGTGGAAAGAATCTGGATTTCTCAAATATTAAATAACCCACAAAGAACAAAACCTGGATAGGTCCATTTAGAATTTAGGTAGCATTTAAAAGGTTACAAAAATGAAAATTTATAAAAATGACAAAAAAACATGCAAAATAGTAAAATTTTATAAAATAGCCTGATCCTGTTCTTAAAACCAGGCAGGCACAATATACACATGCGTTAACAAAATGTTTCTCTTAGAACAAAAATTCCAATAAGTAGCAGGAATGTCAAGGCATTCTAGGAAGCATAGAGCACACTTTCCAACTTCTGAAGCTGCTGAAACCAAGGTCTTTCCCCCCACATGCAGCTCTCATTAGGTGGGGGTAAAAAGGCTCTTGCCCTAGTGAATTATGGAGCTGGTCTAAATAGTTGGTCAAACTTTAGAATTCAACGAATAAAGAGTGGGGTTTACCACAATGAAGGACATGAAGCGTAAGTCTGCACCAAATGTATGTAACAAGCAGTTGATCTAAGACAGAGATCCCTATATAAATCAATTGTTGGTAAATATCATAATTGTGAAGTCTGCAAGTTGCAACTGATCCTAATAGGGAGATGCTACAGATGAGTGAAGGAGCCCCGTGGCGCAGAGTGTTAAGCTGCAGTACTGCAGTCAAAAGCTCTGCTCACAACCTGAGTTCGAGCCCGACAGAAGTCGGTTTCAGGTAGCCGGCTCAAGGTTAACTCAGTCTTTGTGTCGGCGTAGGCCAAGGGCTGGGCGGTGCCCGCAGTCCTCAGACGTGCGGGAGGTATTTAGCCCCTTTCGGAGCAGGCGACAAAGATTGTTATTTACCAGGGTCAGAAGTCAGAGGCGTCGTCAAAGCAGGCAGGAGTCAACGGCCGGAAAGATGAATCAGAGGCAGTAGCAGGAACACAGAGAAACTGCACGGTTGCTTCCGCAAAGTGAAAGCATGCCTGCACTGCCTTTATCAGTCAGTGCACTTCCAAGCTAGGCTTCATCCTGAAAAGACTCAGCACCAGTTCTCTGTCTGTTTAGCCTCTCCAAGCGAGCACTCCTCCTTTTACCCTGCAAAACCACACGCTGCCGAGTCCTGATATGCCTATCAGGTTCAGGTTTGCTTGGAGGGCTGCCATTCTCAGCTTCTGCTGCAGGGGTTGGGGGAAGAGTAGCTTCTGTCTGCCCTTGTTCCATCTCTCTGCCTAGCTGTGGTTCCTGCTGAGTTGTTTCAGGCTCCTGTGCTACTGACTGCAATGGAGGTACTGAAGGCCCAGAGGCAACCTGTTCCTCCACTTCAGCTTCAGAGTCCTCCGAGTCCTCAGCTCCCAAGGCAGGGCCCATGACAGCCTTCCATCCTTCTGAGGTCGGTGAAATGAGTACCCAGCTTGCTGGGGGTAAAGGGAAGATGACTGGGGAAGGCACTGGCAAACCACCCCGCAAACAAAGTCTGCCTTGGAAACGTCGGGATGTGACGTCACCCCATGGGTCAGGAATGACCCGGTGCTTGCACAGGGGACCTTTACCTTTATACAGAGGAGTGAACAATCTGGATGCCCTAAAACTGGATTCTGGAATTCTGAAAGACATCTGAATTAATAGGATTGCCAACCTCCAGGTACTAGATGGAGATCTCCTGCTATTACAACTGATCTCCAGTCGACAGAGAGCAGTTCCCCTGGAGAAAATGGCTGCTTTGGCAATTGGACTCTATGGCATTGAAGTCCCTCCCCAAATCCCGCCCTCCTCAGGCTCTGCCCAAAAAGCCTCCAGCCGGTGGCGAAGAAGGACCTGGCAACCCTATGTATCAGGCAAGGCATCCAAGGGTGACTGAGTAATACTATCTTCTAGGGTAGGATTGCCATGTCATTAGATATTTCACTGCTTCCTGGAGGTGAATGATTATGAACACACAATAGCTAACAATGTGTGGATCCAGTCTTAGCTTCTTACATAAAAAAGAACTTTCTCAAGTGTATTTTTAAAAGCCAGCTATCATGGTTTGCTATGCTTGGACAGGCTTGCTATGATATGTACTCCTAACTAGTGAAGGGACCAAATGCCCTCTGGATTGGAAGGGTGTTCATTTTTGGACACCAAAAGGAGGCCGGAAAGATCCTAGGCTTGCTAATCTCCAGGTGAAGCCTGGAGACCTGCTGGAATAACAACTGATCTTCAAACTACATAGAACAGTTCTCCTGGAGAAAATTACTTCTTTGAAGGGTGAAGTCTATGGCCTTATACCCAACTGAGGTCCCTCCTCATGCTCTACTCCCAAATTTCCAGGAATTTCCCTACCCGAAGTTGGCAACCTTACTATACATGGAACACTTACTGCAATTAATCGGGCTCTCTCCTCTGCCCCCCTTTCCAAGTAGTGAAAAATAAGGACTACATTCATGCTGGCATGGTATTGGCTGTAGACAATGAACACTAACATATATGTTCTTTCAAACATTCATTTAAAATTAAAAATTATTTTAAGGTTGGTACCTGCCACACGCAATTGGGGTGTGGTGAGTGATAAATGTAAATAAATTTGAGAGGAAAAAAACTGTAGTACTTCTGAATTATTGTGCCGTAACAGTTCTGAATTATTTACTTAAGCACACTGATTAGTTGAGGAAAGTCTTGATATGAATCTGAAATGTAATTGTACTTTCCCATCCCATGGCCTGCAGAAATTCTGAATAGCAGATGAGCCCATTAATGGGAGATGCTCTTGTCAACCCTGAGGGACGTCTTTTTAAAATACATAGTTAAACCTGTGCTTATGACCTTGTTCAAATAACCCCCTGAGATGATTTTTTTTTTTTTTGCTGGGATTACTGTTGCAATTTTTTTTCCATTCCAGAAGGGAAATTGATGTCTTCCAATTTAATAGCATCTATAATTTCTTTAGCTGTCATCCCAGAAAGACCTTTTCCATATGCTGCAACAAAGGAGAAACTCCACTCTGCTTATTTTGTTTTCCTTAGGAAAGAACAGTTGCAAATTTCAAAGCACTGGCCATGAAGGATTATCAGATAATCCTGAAGACTATTTAAAAAAAGAAAAACAGCAGCAATAAATAGGAAAGATATTCAGTTGTACAAATACATAATCCAAAATGATGAAACTTCCTATAATTATACCACAGTCTAAAAGATCAGTGACAGTGATTGCTCACTGACATCTCCTTTGCAATTATAAATCTAATTACCAAATATAAGAAATTAATATAAATAATTAGCAGCAAGTATTGTTTCTGAGCCACCTTGTAATTCAGATCAAAATGGTTTATGTTGGGCATGAGAATACAAGCATGAATATTAATGACTGACTCTAGAAATTGGAATCACTGCTAATGTTGGGGGTGGGGACCAGAATATTGCATATAATGCAATATCTGATGACCTCCACATAATACCTGAGCTTTCATTTTTAAGAGAATGTTTACATCCCACACTGTTATACAAAGAAACTGAAAGGTGTTTTGGTGGGTATCTAACATTCAAGACACTGTGCTCTATTTAGCTTACCTATTCTTAACTGAGCCCAAACAGGGAAGATCTCTTTTAATCCTAGCAGATATATAATTAATTGTTCTCCAGTACTGGCAAAATCCTTTTAATAAAGGTGAAAAACAGAATACAGAACACAGAGTATATTTACCTTCATTTTTCATTATTTTGTTTGATCACATTAGTTGGGTCATGCCATCAGAATATTTTTGCTTTTCTTAGTACAGAATTATAGGTCTGCTGCTAATAATTACCTGGAAGCCAGACATTTTAAATTATAGAACTATAGTAGGGAAAAATTCCCGTAATTAAGCCACATTAGATTTTCTAAGACAGTGTTTGTTAATCTATGCTATTCAAAAGCACCCCCAAAAAGTAAGCCAATTGATGTAACTCAGATACAGGGAAGGTGAAGCCATTCTGATTACTATTAAAGAATAAGATCTGGAACTATAAAGAGGAGTGTGACTCCCTCCCCCCATATGCATATATTGGCTTGAGAACAAATACTGGTTCCCTATTGTGGTATATTAGTGTGGTTGTGAAAAGTGCCATCAAGTCACAACTGACTTATGATGCTGCTGTAAGGTTTTCCAGGCAACAGACATTCAGAGATGGTTTGCCATCGCCTGCCTCTGTGTCACAATTCTGGTATTTCTTGAAGGTCTCCTATCCAAACCCTAGCTAGGGCTGACCCTGCTTAGCTTCTGAGATCTGACAACATCAGGCTAGCCTCGGCTATCCAGGTTAGGACAAAAATTGGCGAGGCTAATGCAAGGCTTATTATTATTATTATTATTTTGCCATTGAGTCACAGCTTACTTATGGTGACCCCATAGGGTTTTCAAGGCAAGAGACATTCGGATGTGGTTTGCCATTGCCTGCCTCTGTGTCATGACCCTGGAATTCCTTGGAGGTCTCCTATCCAAATACTAACCAGGGTCAGGCTGAGAGTGTGGGATTGGGCTGGGGGAACCTGCCACCATATCCTGCATTTAATTCATACCCCCTCTTTTCCATATCTGTGTTGCCACCATATAGTCTTCAGAATTTAGGCCAAAATAGATGTGCTGGTTTTTAAAAGAGTTGGGTCTGGGTTCCCTGGACCCAATTCATGTTCCCTTCAGCACACAGCAGCTGCAGAGAATGGCTTTTAAAAATAAAAGGAGAGCCTGTTTGGGAGGGAGGGAGGATTCCTGCCTCCCCCCAGCTGTTTCCGATGCCACAACAGTGCTGGGTGGAGTTATTGTCCCATTTTTGCTGCTCAACATGGGGTCTTATGATCTATATGTTGATTTTAATGTTGTTACTTGCCCTGAGCCCAGCCTTGGCCAGGGAGGGCAGGTTAGAAATTGAAATAATAAAATAATTAGGAAAATAACCTCCCCTAATTGGGAAAATAACCTCCCCTGCCCAGTTTTTGCATGGGAAAATGGCTTGGAGGGGGAAGCAGGAGCCTTTCCTTCTCCTGTGGCACTGTTCTGAGCCCACTTTGGCTCTCCTTAAAAAAAAAAAAGAAGAAGCAGTCCCCCGCAGCTGCTGTGTGGCTGCATGACTACTTGGCCTTTAGAGTGCACCAGACCACTGGCATGGTTTTCTGTACAGGAAGAGGTCAGTGGTCAAGCTTTCCCTAATCTTCTAATTCTGGGCTAAGTCACATTTATGGAAGTACCCGTGCAAGTTCCTTGGAAGTACATGATGGACTTTGTTGGGTTTACAGCTAGCTGGATCTATCACAGAGGAGCTACTTTTTTTTGCAACTGATGCTTTCATATGGGCTTCGTTTAAGGCCCACAAGTGTGAATGCAATTCTAGATTTTTATAGTACTTATTTAAAAGAATGTCAAGGGTCCTGACCTACTCATTAGATCACCGGTTACTTTTGAAAGCCTTTCCAACTCTGATGAAGCTAAACATGGAAACATTACGGGTGAATATATGAAACTGATATATGTAATTACTTGCGGGAACTATCACGAAATGCCAATTCAGATGCATTCCATAAATGGTACAAATTCAATCTAGGCTTTGAAAGAATCTAATTTAATATCTATTAAGATTAATTCCTTTTTATTGTTCAGTGTCAGCACTGATCAGTGGCTGTGCAGAGCAGTGGAATCATACTTCATTGCCCTGTTTGCTTTCCTGCTTTTGGTGAAGAGAAATATACAGCACAACTGTGGATGCTTAATTGGATCATATGAAATCTCTGTACCATGGTTTTGCAAACAAGCCAAGAACAAGTTATAAACATGCAAGGTGCCATGGATTGAGTTGCTGTAAATTAATTGATAAATAACCATATTTTTTATCTCTGGCAATTAGTACAGACTGCACCCTGTGTTGACTCCCAAGTAATTTCTTTATTGCTTTCCTGAGCTCAGTAAATTGCAGCAGAGCTATCCGCCATATCTCATTCCTCTTTCCAGCACTGAATTTCAGGTTCATTTCTCTCTTGCCCACAAGAGAGGAGAAATATTGCTTAGACAGGGCTTCCTGTGATGGCTGTTGGTAAAGCAACCACAATAACCAGTTGGGCCTGCACAAGGACACACACCATGCACCTCCACTTGGAACGTCTTATCTACTGTTGTCAATGGAGAGCCACTCCCAAGACGGGATCCAACAACATATACATTGTGCCCAGTCTTCCTGAAATTGTAGCCTCATACTCTCCATGACATTCTAATTTTGCACAGAAGAAGGAGGAGTAGGAGGAGTAGGAGTTGGTTTTTATACCCTGATTTTCTCTACCTTTTAAAGAGTCTCAAACTGGCTTACAATTGCCTTCCCTTCCTCTCCCCACAACAGACACCTTGTGAGGTAGGTGGGGCTGAGAGAATTCAGAGAGAACTGTGACTAGCCCAATGTCACTCAGCAGGCTTCATGTGTAGGAGTGGGGAAACAAACCCAGCTCATGAGATTAGAGTCCGCCGCTCATGTGAAGGAGTGGAGAAACAAACCGGGTTCTCCAGATTAGTCCACAGCTCCTAACCACTATACCACACTGGCTCTCTATAGTGAGTTTAAACACACATTGTGAGTTTAAACACTCATACAGAATCAGTGTGACATTTGTAATGCACAATACAGGCTTCTTGGTGTATAAGTAATACATTAGACTATTCTATCAAAGCTGGGCATTTACAGCCAAAAACACCAGGTTACAAGAGTCTGAATTCTAGTGACATGGTTGCAGGGGAAAGGAAGTCCTGGGAGCACGTGTTTCATTTGCCATCTCCTTCACCAAACTCCTAACAGCAGCGGCTTAGTCTCTGCATGACATTTCACAGAAAAGGTTTTCCCTCCAAAGTCATCTGATTTCATCCTGGAAGATGATGTCACCAAACTTATACGTCACTGTAAATTCTTGTCATGTTTGCATGTAGCACTTTGGATAAGTCTCATGCAAATTGTTCCAAAATAGAACTCCGATATTGAAACATCGTAGTTCCAATTGCACTGTTCTAATATCTACAGGCCATAGACAACCATCCAGTGGAAACTTAATGGAGTGGATCCACTTAAAGAGTGTCTGCAAGTGTTGGAGGCTTATCTGAAATTAACCCATGAACTGATGATAATGTGAACACAGTAAGACAAAAGAAATATTAGACAGTTTTATTTGAATATGATGAATAGCATCAGCCATTAGACTAGGTGGGCTGAAATTCACAAGGGTTATCAATCCTTATGTTTCAAAGTGTAAACTGATTTTGAGAAAGAAATATGGTGCTCAAAGAGGGACTATCTGTCATAGCCAGGTTTGAGGCAGGCTTCTAGGTGCTTCTAGATGCCCAGAAGTGGCTATAGTTAATGGATACAACAGAATTTCCTGAAATAGGAAACTTTCAGAGAATGTAAAATACAATTTGCACATCATGTGTTTAGTGCTAGATACTGATTAATTTCTTTTTGTAGAGAGAATCTATCTTTTTAGCTCAGTCTGCCATGGTTGATGTATTTATTTATTCAAAAAACACATATGTCAACTCTCTAGAGAGCTGCTCAAGGCAGCTCACAAAATCAGATAAACTTTTTACATTGTGCAAAGTGCTAGAAGTACATCTGTGAGTCTTGAGTTCAAAATCAACTTCAGCTAAAGATTAGGAGATTTTTTTACAAAACTGGATCAGATGGACTAGTGATCCAACCTAGTATAAGGCAGTTTTCCCTCTTGATAAACTCACTAAATGCAATCCTATACAGAATTACTCCAGCCTAGGGCTTAGACAGGACTAATTCCACACAGCATTGTGCTATCAATGGCCTTAGAAAAGACAGCATTAAATTAGCTTTAGCCTCTTCCATCAATGCAGGTTTCATAAGATTAGTTTACCATACATGGTTGTTGTATATGTTACAGAGATAGTATAAGGGAACTGCTTTTAACCTTTTTTTACAAATCCAAGTACCTTTAGTTTTCCAGTGGAATGGGAGCCATGGTTGTTAGAGATTTAATAATGAGGAATATATAGTGCTTTTAAATATTGTATTCATGTTTATATATAAATGAAAATATACTTAGAATCACTGGGACAAATATGTGAAATGACTGCAACATACAAGCATACCAGCTATGCATATTTTTGGTCAACTCCTTTTCCATTTGGCAAATGTTTTCTCCTTGAGCTGCCTGCTTCTCTTTCCTCACTTCACTTTCTCTCTTAAATAATAAAATAGCTCTTTTGCCTCTGGATGATTTCCAAGATTTCTAATAGAATTATTTAATGGACAGGAGGGGGTGTCTTTTTATGTAACTCCAGTATATGTTTGCCCAGGTCTTTCACTCCTAATACTGGAGGTTCCATCTGAGGATTCTGGCCTAAAATTAAAATGATTGTGATTACTTAGAATTCAAATTTTCTAAAGTGTAATGGTGGATCTATCCATTGAAACAAAGACTGACAATGTATCCATGTATACAGTAAAAGAAAGTATATCTGCCATATTGGATGTGAATCCCACAGGCTGAAAGCAATGGAAGTATGTGAGTTATTTTTCCACTAAAGAAATGAATCATTTGTACTTGTATGTCTTCTCTTTGTGCAGTAAAGAGAAGTATCAAAGTACACAACTTTAATCATTGTTCTCACTGATTGTCTGCATTGTACTCTCTAAAGAAACATTGAGAGTTGTTTTCTAAAGCGGGGGTTATGCTAACTGCTGAGTACACATTGTGACATGGTTTGAACAACAAGCTGCTTCGATCAGGACTCTGAAGAGGTTGCATAGAAGTGTCTGAAATAAGTAACCACACATGAAATCCTGGATGCCCCTTTGTTTAACAAATCCTTTTATCTGCAAACCCACCACTGGAGATATGGGCAGAGGTAAGGCTGCTGCTTTGCCATGGATACTAGCAGCCTCTCCAGAAGTTCTGGGTGGCAAGTTGGAAGGGGCACAAGGGAAGCTGACTGGCTCTTTTTGCATAGCTGACCAGAATCCCAGGCTTTGCTCCCCTTCAGCAGATCAATAGGCCCTGCCCTGCAGATGGGGACAGGGGCAGAGATACCTGAAGGACTAGCAACATTTATTCCAGAATAAGCTTCTGTGAGTCAGAGCTTACCTCATAAGATACATGAAGTGTACATCTGCCAGGCAGATGCATTTATGCTAAAACCTTGCTGTGGAGAAATGCATTCCATTTTGGGAATACAAAATCCCTGTCATGGGAAGTTTCTCTGTCAGCATAAGGACAGGAAACAGCAGAGAAGTTAATGGCTGTTAAACACCCTGATCCCGTTGCTGGCTCCCCCAAGCACTTGGTACTTAAGTCTTGGGTATACAAATATTTCTAGCTAGCAGAGAACAATCAAAGGACCATTTCACACCCTGGTAGGAATGTGACAGCTTGGAGGGGACAGACTTGGGAATGTCAATGCCAGATAGTACATCTTGCTAGGAAGAGCAGGACAAGAAGGAATAACACACAGGGGGATGGGCAGACAGAAGAAGTAAGGACCTTTTCTGTAAGGTCCATTTTGGCTGATGACATCTGAAGGAAGGAGCTGTCTCACCAAAGCTCCATCTTAATGACTATCACTGACATGTACAACTAACAATGGGCAGGCAGCCCAGCCAAAGACTTCAAGGTAATTGGAAGCATCTGGAATGCTTCTAATTTTAAAAAGGCCTACCTTAGAATAAGATCAGCTAGGGTGTGTATAGAGTCAAGGAACAAAGGATTGCATGTTTGCACCGTTTCTTTGTATTTCTTGCTTAACCTATTGCTGTGCAGAGTATGTGTGTACTTTTCATTTACAAAAAAAATATATTCTAATTTAAATGCTGGTAGTTTTTTCTGTACCAGATAGACTTCCACCATTTGAGCACACGATCTAAAATAGGCATCAAGGGAAGAAAGATTATTAGTTGCTTGATGGAAACCCATCCTTGTGGTAACCAGCAATTAGGTAACAGGAAGTATGGACGCTAGGTGTAGCCTTTATAATAGCATTGTGGATGGAGTGCTAGGAATGCTGGGCCTCTTAGTGAGTAATACTCTGACCATCTGGTGGCAGCGGAAATAGCAGAGAAAAGCAGGAAAGCATCCCTGATAGATGGGTGTACTTGGGAGAGCAGCCTATCACTGAGCAGAGACTCAGGACAACCACTGAGTGCCAAGATGCCTAGGAAGGCCAAAACAGAATGGGGCGTGGCTCAGGAGGCTGTTTTATGACATCAGAAAACAACAGAAAGGATGGAGGATGTTAAGGAGAGAGGCCAGTTTAAAACAAGTTTCAATCAAAAGAATAATCTGTCTGCTGCAAGTGAGTGAAGACCACTTCCATCTGTTGACAGGTAGGGAAAAGTTAACAAAACAGCAGATCTAATCTAGGAAAGTGCAAGGGGAAACATGCTAAGCAGATCCAAATAGAAAAACATAGATGTGTAGCTGAAATAATTTTCATCTCCAAGGGGTGGATATGTTCACTCACCTATAATGAGTGAAAGATCCCAAGTCCCTGTTAAGAGACCTTGGGGTGTGGAATGATATTATTGAACCACTTGATGAATGGTAATTTAATGGTTTTATATTGAATTCTCCCTTTGGAGTCCTTCCTTAGAAGAGCAGTAACTTTATATGAGCAAGAGTATGCCCTGGAAGATTAAATTGTTTCTCTGCTGTTTTCTAAATATTGTGATTTATAATGTTATATTTGCATCAGTTTGTTCTTTTTAATAAGAACGGTCCTGTTTGTCCAATGTAGAGAGCAGAATGACATTATTGACACATTATGGCATACATTACTTAGGATGATAAGCAACTGAATGAGTCTAGGATGCTGTAGCTGTTATTAGGTCCTGTGATCATGTTGCTTGAATGTATATGAGGACAAGCTCAGCACCTAGGTTTCATGCAGGGTCTAATTTCTGAGTTTGTAACTGTGTTAGGTGGGTGATTGATTTTGGTGAGAAGTTTTTTTTAGGTTAGGGGGAATATCTGAAAGCGAGGAAAGGCCTGCCAGGCAAGAACTGTATGAGAGAAATATCATTATCTATTAATGACTATAGATCACTGATGATGCAATGGATTAGTTTAAGTGTGAACAGTGGATGATAAGTGGTGTCCTGTTATTTCCTTTGGGCCTTTCTTATAGCAGGTTATTTCTGGATACCATTTCGCCTTTGTATATGCATTTCTTTACTTCATTGGCTAGGTATTGTAATTCCAATAATACCTGTTGTAAATGCTACAGGTGAGATTCCTTGCCTGCGGGATTAGGGTAAATGTGGTTGTAACATAATGATTGACTGTAGACTATATTGTTAATCTGTTCCTGCTCTTGGCTGGTAGTATGCAGATATCTATGGTGGTCAGTGAGTTTTCTGATGTATGGTTGTGCTTTTGTGTCCATCACATATAAGGTTGTCAACATCCAGGTACTAGCTGGAGATTTCTTGCTATTACAACCGATCTCCAGCCTATAGAGATCAGTTTACCTGGAGAAAATGGCTGCTTTGGCAATTGGACTCTATGGCATGGAAGTCCTTCCCCTCCCCAGACCCCGCCTTCCTGAGGCCCTGCCCCAAAAACCTCCCACCAGTTGCGACAAGGGACCTGGTAACCCTAATCACATAGTTGGTTGACAGGTGTTAAAGTCCTGGTAGAATCTCTTGAAATATTCCTTCGTGTGTTTCAGATGATAAAATTATTATTGATCAATGTTAAGAACAGGAGAAAATTAATGAGTAGGAGCTGAGAAAGTATTGCTCTAAGTCAACCATGAAAATATTTGCATATTGTGATAGGTACCGTTACTGTGCCATGAAGCTGAAGATTTAAGCTGTTGCTATATCTGAAGTAGTTGGGATTGAGGACAAAGTGGCAGAATTTTTTTTGCAAGGTCTGATGTGGTATTGTCAGCATTAACATTCTTTATGGATTTTAGTCCATCATTGTGGGAAATGTTGGTATATAGAGCCTCAGCATACATAGTGTCCCAGATAGTATTTTCAAGGAGACTGTGAATGGCTTGTATTGCCTTGGGAAGTTAGTAGTGTCATGCCAATAACTGGTAGTACTCATGTCATTGGGCCTTAAGATGGCCCTTAAGGAGTTCATATGAACAGACTGCCCTCTTTACAGTGATTGTGCCAGTGTTTGAGACAATAGAGCATCCCAGGTGGCCAGGCTTGTGTATTTTGAGTAGTAGAGAAGGTTCCCAGCCAGATTTCCTGGGAGATAACCATATTGGATTTGTTCCTGAACATGTGTGGATAATTCCTTCATAATCCTCTTTAGCTCTTTATGGTGTTTCTTAGTGAGGTTTTAGGATACAGGTGTGTAAAATGTGGTATTAGAGAATTGTCTCCCAGCCTCCTGCATATAGTCCAACTTGTTTATAATGACAACTGCCTCTCCTTTACCAGCTTCCTTAACTGTGAAGTCAGGATTGTTTTTTAAAAATGTGAAAGAAATCAGTAATAATGAAGGAAGCTATCATCACTCTATGTGTAAAAGAGAGATCCTTTGGATGCCTTCATTTTAACTAAAGCCATGAGTGAGCCAATATATCCATCTACCCATTCACAGCAGGTATCTACTTTTAGACAAAGCCAGAGTACATAGACAAAGAATCCAAAAGAAATGGAGCAGAAGGCATGTTGTAGGAAGGGGTTTCTTCATTTCCATCATCTCTATGCACCATTTAAAAACAACAAATATTTCCCAACCCACACAAATACCCATTGCCACTCGCTGATACCTGGAACAGAGGGGAAAGCTCATTTATATACCACTTCATGCCTACCTGTGCCTGCTCTGCATGTGAGAATTTTAAATGCCCGTAGAATGTTGCTATTACCCTATATACTTGGGTATAAGCTGACCTGAGTATAAGCCGAGGTGCCTAATTTCACCCCCAAAATGGGGAAAAATTAGGCACCTGCGAATAGGCTGAGGGGGAAATGCAGCCCCTCCCCCCCGCAGGCTTCCCTTAAGGCGGGCGGGTGGGCAGGTGGCGGGGCGGCCCCTTCCCTGCGGGCCAGGAGCGGCCCACGGGGCCTCCTGCGCGCAGGGGGCCCCCGTCACCGCCGCCTGCCCGCGCGCCTTCCCTGCGGGCCAGAAGCGGCCTGCAAGGCCTCCTGCACACAGGGAGGGGGTCGCCGCCGCCGCCAGGGAAGGCGCGCAAGCAGGCAGCGGCGGTGGCCCCCTCCCTGTGCGCAGGAGGCCGCGCAGGCCACTCCTGGCCCACAAATAAGGCGCGCGGGCAGGCGGCGGCAGTCCCCTCCCTGTGCCCAGGAGGCCACGCGGGCCGCTCCTGGCCCTCAGAGAAGGCGCGCGGGCAGGCGGCGGCGGCTGCCCCCTCCCTGTGCTCAGGAGGCCGCGCAGGCCGCTCCTGGCCTGCAGAGAAGGCGCGCGGGCAGGCGGCGGCGGTGGTAAGTTTCCCCCTCCCCCTACCTTATTGACCCGCGTATAAGCCGAGTTGGGCTTTTTCAGCACTTTTTTTGGGCTGAAAAACTCGGCTTATACGCGAGTATATACGGTATATCCAGGCTGACTGATATTTGGGAGACTGACATCCTAAGCAAAGCTACACTTTGCAAAGACTGTTGACTTAAATGTGTTTAGAAGGGTGTATTTTTTTTAATTTCTCTGTGAATCCCATAGAATTTCATCCAAGATGATTTGTATAATGAACACAGTCTATATTCTAATTTTCCTTCAGTAATTAAAATTTTATTAACAACCTCACTACTGAAAACTGTGGCAAATTCTCTATTTGGCAACTTTAATTTGCTGCTATTTATCAGTAGCCAAGGACAAAGATTTTTAAGTGTAGCTGAGTAGGGTTATTATCATCCCAAGTATTATTATTTTCATGAAGCATCTACTCATATGCCTCCACTTTTCTTCATGAGGATCTCTTTCTTGGCCTTTTGTTATTCTACTCTGAACTGTTTCCAATTTATCTGCCAATTTTTTTATCTACATCTAAGTGTGAGCACAATACTCCAGCTGTGGCCTAACCCATGCCAACTGGAGTGGAACTATAACATCTCATGTCAGTGAATCAATTTGCAGCATAAGAAATTAGTACATCAATCTTGCAAATATCTGTTGAGTTGGCAGTGGAAGCGTAGCCATTCATCACTGTAAACCAGACCCAGAAGTAATGGAAGCAGCGCTTGCTGATCACAGTAGCAGTAGGTTCCATGAACCTTGACAGAACCTTTTTGATCCCTTAGCGTGCTATGTTATGCTAGAAAGTGTGGACAGCAAGAAAACAGAAGCACATTCTTTTATAAATTACATTCTTAGCATCTCCGTGTATGGTCTCTGGTCAAGGAGAGTACAATAGGAATTCATGGTGTAGTCAAAGTAGGTTCATATGGACTGTAAACCAAGAAGTCATCGAATCCTGGTTAGCTGTTCTGTTAATAAACTTAAATTAGCAACTACTGTACTTAGTGTTGCAAGACCAGGCTAAAAAAATATAGACTGAGATAGGGCTGTTGAAAAAAAAATTCGGTAGAATTCGGATTCGGCAAAATTCGGCCCATTTTCATTCGGGCCGTGCCGAAGTCCGAACTCCCCCGCTTCGGATCCCCGAAATTCAGGGGGGATCCGGAGTTCGGGGGAAAATTCAGCCCCCCGCGCGCCTTCAGGGGGATTCCCTGAAGGCTCGCGGGGGGTCTTTTAAACAGATCTGCGCCTCCCAGCCTTTCCGGGACTCCCCTCTGTGTCAAGCCCCTCTGTGCTCTCTGCACAGAGAGCGCAGAGGGGTTTAACCCCCCCCAGCCTTGCCGGGACTCCCGGGAAGGCTGGCATGGGGTTGTAGGTGGGGTGATCCTGCTACAAGTCTATGAGGCTACTTTTATGGACAGATAATCCTATTATCTGGGTTTCACCCGCCCCCCCAATCAGGACAGGACAATGGGGGAAATTTGGAATTTTATGGGATGGTGAAGTTAACTGCTTCCAAATTCAGGTGGGAAAGTTTGTGAAATATTACAGGAATTTTAGGTGGTCTTGCTCAGTCAGAAGAGATTTCACAGGTTATGTTTCAGGGACAAAAGCCTTGGTGGGATTAACGACTCAGTCTGGCATATTTGATAAGGTAGTATCCTGGGTGTATGCCATGTGTATTCTTCCATGCATTAAGGCTATTATTTCAGCCAATCTTGGAGTGGAGATACCTGAGAGGGGAAGTGACTGATGAGGTTGCCTTCTCAGTGCACCTTTTCTGCAAGGTGGGCAGTTTCCCTCTTCACATGAAGGAGTACCCAACAAATGTTTAGAATTTTTCCAGGGACTGCATTGTGTGTACTTGTGCTTTTCTTTTACATGTATTCCTGGCCTCAGGAGAGCTCAGTATCAGGAAACATGCAATAAGCCGGTGTGTGTTTGCAAAAGCTGGCCACCTCAGGGGGCTTCAGGAAGATGACTGTGGCAATATATTTGTGTTATTCTCTATATCTTCAGCTGCATCTTGTATGCTCAGGAGCACTGAAAGTAGTTTAGATCATAATTTGATGTGAGCAGCACTGTTGAACCCTTTAAAAGCTTCGCTTTTTCTCAGATGCTCAAAATTATTCTAAACTGTATTGCAAATGTGTTTGCACGCATGTTCTCTTCTACAGCCATTGGCTCCACCCATTTGCCAGAAAAAGATCCTCATTCACAAAAGAGGTGCTTTCTTTTGGTCATTTTGAATCTGCTGAGGTGGGGGACAGGGAAGCCGCATGACATGCCCCTTTGGTATCCTAACCTTGCCTATTTTGCCTGCTTGACTGACAAAGCATGTTAATGTTAAATGAGGGTTTGGTATTGGGTTGGATCACTTTGCATGTTCTCACACAACCAGCTGAAATGTGTGCAAATTCTTAGCATGTACCAACATGATGAATGCTAGTAACTAATGAATGCCATTGATTGTCTGAACTTAACAATAGTGCACATACGAAAGATACCTGTTTCAAATGATGCATCACTTCACAATGATACCCTAGGACATGTGTAATTCAAGCCAGCCAGCATGCACCAACAGTACCTCTCCAGGCATCCACCATGTTGAAATGCCACTGACTGCTCAGGCAGAAAACTACTTAAAAGTGTTGCTAATTTTCAAATACAAATTGAACAAATGATTGCAATACTATGAGGTCCGTGTCTTGAGAGAAAACAGGCATTGTGGGCAAGATAAGTATAACCTTTTTATTTTTCCATTTCCAAAAATCTTATCAACAGTAACTGAAGGCTCTGTGAAACTTCCCACCCCACACACGCAGAGACAAAGCCAAGCATTCCTGCCTATAGCTACATTCCATGTATACTTTAGCATTATATTTTTATTCCACTCCATGCATTTCTTATTCATGTTCATAATTTTTCCAGATGGTAGTTTCCACCCTGCTATGTAACTATAGCATTTATTTCCAATTTCCCTATTTATTTAAGTGCTAATCTTCATTGTACTGTGGTCATACTTTTCTCCACAATGCTCTTAACTGCCATTCTAATAGAATCATTCATTAATACTGATGGCTTATTCAGACTGATAATTAGTTTTCTGCAAGGTCACATTCTCCCTGTTTAATATAACCCCTTACACATTCAGCAGAATTGGTTGGTTTGATTTTCTACAGAAAAATAAAATAAAATAAAATGGCAGGCTATGGGCAGATTGATACTCTAGTTGAGATGGGAGTACTCACCCATCTGGAAATGGAGCAGGAACAGCGGGAAACTGTATCTAATCTGTCCAACCAAAATAAAGGATGCCTATTTACTGAGGTTGCAAATCTGATGCACAGTCACCTGCTAACTAGCTCTACTGAATGCAGTGGGACTTTCTTCTGAGTAAGCATGCATAGACATGCATTGCACAAACATACACTATTTAAAAACTGCAAGCTTCGTTTCAAAGGAAGAACTTGAGCATTTGATCATTGCACTTTTCAATACATAATATTCATTTGCAGAGTGTTTGAGCTAAGGCGCTTTATACCTATGTTTGTGCTTTCTTTTGGGGGATACCTTTGGGGCTGTCAGTTTCTTCACAGTTGCTATTGGAAATACTGTAGAATTTCTTACTCATTTCAATAATATGAATCCTTTCCCACCCTTGTGACTTCATCAGCTCAGTTCAGCAAACTTTGCAAAATTGCCGACATTTGAAAAAAATAAATAAAATCTAAAACACCCACTGTTCACAAGTAGCCAAGCAGAAAGCTGAAATACAATGGCTTTTACTATTCTGACAGATTTAAGATCTATTACCAAGGGTAAAAAAGACACAAACTAACGGTGGTAATATATTTTAAAAAGCTTTTCTTCAGTTGTGCTTGTGTCAGTTCTTCAGCCTACTAAGCTGAGGGCAAAATGATAAATTTGGGATAGATATAATGGCTGAACTGAAATGAAATGTCTTTGGGGGAATCACATCCAGTAGTCAGATGTGGCTGTCCATTTTTAACCCAACAAAAGTCAAGATATAGGACTTAAGAAATTGTTCCTTTCGAGAAAAGGAAATGGCTGCCAACTCTTTTAACTTGGAGAAAATGCCTGTTAAGTTCTGATGCTGCAAGGATTCCTGCGCCAATATTGCAGTGACCCACTCTTCCATTCATCTCTCCTGCCTTTTAAAACCAGCATTACTCCGGTTTTACTTTATAGCAAGCAGGAAAAAGGGAAGGCAAATAGGTCACCATAGCACTGAGAATGAGATTCCCCATTCCTAAATAATGTCTTGCTGTCTAAAGCTGTTCAAACAACAGTCTTCATCTCTGAATGCAATTTCATATATTATATGGCAGAAAACCCTCGCTTTCTGCCTGTTGTACTCTTGTCAATCATTCCTGTGCTCCTTCTTGAATGTGCCTATTTATGAATTCAACCAGGATTTGTATTTTCAGGTGTTCCCTTGTGTGTGAAGTGGCTCTGAATCATGAAATTACAACCACAGAAGAAAGGCCATGTGTGTTGATTAGGGCTGCCAGACCCCAGCCGGGGATGAGGGACCCCCCACTTTTGGGGCCTTCCCTCTGGTGCTGTTCAGCTGGCTGGCAGGGGGACTTGCCAGCAACAAACGGAAGCCTAGGGCTCTGTCACAGAGGATGCAGCAACATCACTTCTGGTGCTCGCCGGGGGGCGTTCCCGGATAGGGTTGCCAGGTCCCTCTTCGCCACCAGCGAAGGGAGGTTTTTAGGGCAGATCCTGAGGAGGGCGGGGTTTGGTGAGGGACTTCAATGCCATAGAATCCAATGGCCAAAGCGGCCATTTTCTCCAGGTGAACTGGTCTCTATCGGCTGGAGATCAGTTGTAATAGCAGCAGATCTTCTGCTACTACCTGGAGTTTAGCAACCCTATTTCCAGAGCATTCTCAGGAGTAGAGCTGCCTTTAGGCAGCTTCCACAGCCCTTTCACCCTGTAGGCAATGGGGGATTTCTTCCTTTTTTAGTTTTTTAAATTTTTGACTGCCTCTTTTTGCCTCCGTGGTGGCCAGGAGAGGCACAACCACACCATCTCCTCAGAAGTTTCCTGGCCACTGTGGATCTCCCCCCACTTCAGAATTGGACTGCCCATCTTCTTTTTAGTGCATACATTTTAGAAATAAAACTTAGGAAGAACACCAGATTTTGATTCCATAAATTCCATTTAATAAACATTTCTGGTAATTGAACTTCAAAAACTGGAGAGAAATTAAGAAGAGGAAAATTTCTTAAGCCTGAGAACCTGACAATTGGCACCCTGAGGACTTATTCTCGTGAGGTTGTACGCTCGTGTGCGTATATTTGAATGAACAAAACACACAAATTTAGTTACTTGCAAAAATATTTTTATTCTGCTTTTCTCCTTGATGGGGTACAAAGTGGTTCACAACACAAAAGAGAAAAATAAAATGTATATAAACCTGTCAAGAAATAATAAGCAGTAATAGTTGTAATATCAGAATAGTATTTGCTGTTAACACTTTTGTCATGACCTATCAAGTAATCTTATTTGCTTGAACCCTGAAATTTCCTTTGGTGGCAATGGGCACAGAAAAGCGCTGTTTGGGATTTGGCATTTGACAGTTTGATTTCATTTTGCCCTCTTTATCTTATTTGTATTCTTGTGTGTGTCACATTAAATGATGCAGACCTTACTTTTATGGTAATAACCAGACCTGAAGTTTATGAAATAAAAGATTGATATCAGCTTCATAAACTCTGGGGAAGCAATAGCTTTCCTGCATGCTGACATCCTTCTAACTGAAGACACCCTTGTATATTGTAGATGGTGAAAACATGGGAGAAGGGGGAGGGGAAATGTATTTTCTGGTAGCTGGAGGAATTTTGTTGTTGTTGGTGGTGGTGGTAGAAGATGGCAGAAATCCAGTGTGTCATTAATTTCATTACTACTTTACAGCATTCAAGCTAGGCTGCTTTGTAGGTTTCATGAATCCTCAAAGCCAAATAAAAATGAAACTGAAATATTACTGGCTGAATGCTAAAACATTCATGCGTTGCAACCTGCGAATTACCACTACTGTACCAAAAATACACCATCCTTCATGTTGGTTCGACAATATGAGACTATATATCTGAGCCTGCACAAGAGAGTCCAGGCTAATTTTCCAAGTAAAAGCTTACCCATCACCATGGCTATAATGGCAATTTTAAAAATAGAGAGGCAGATTTTCCATTAAATGTACTTATAAAGTATGCTGCGCTGTTCTGCAAAACCTACCACTACTGAATAAATGTGTGTGTATTAAAATTAGCTACTTTTTTGTGTGCTTTCATTATAAAGGAATCATTTTTGTAATTTTTGGTAGCAAATTTCAGAGTCTGTACCGTTGTTCCAGAATAATAAAAAAGAGCCAACAAAACTTAATGCAGAAAATCAAACATTAACGATATTATTCCCTCTCCACTTCTATGAGTTGTGACTAGTCCAGGGACAGTACTTGAAAGCTTAGTTTCTTTTGAATGAAAATGTATTGGGGACTTATGCTGTCTTTAATGTTTATGTAAAATATACACAGAGGGCATAGTGAAACCAAATAAGATTATTCTGTAAAGCAGCACAGCCATTGGTGTAGGCAGCCAGGGTAGCTGGGATAGGGGACTAGGGGGACAAAATTCAAGACCCCCTGAAGGTTGGGGTCACTGGGGATGTGGGGGGCGGTAGTTGTTAATTTCCTGCATTGTGCAGGGGGTTGGACTAGATGACCCTGGTGGTCCCTTCCAATTCTATGATTCTGTGGCATTGTCATGGTGTATTTATGGAATGTGTTTTAAAATTCTAATGCAGTTCTGACTGTAACAACTAGGGCAATGAAAGGCAGAGCACAGTAAAGAGCAGTATCCGACTCTACCTGCTTGGCCTTTCTGCAAATGTTTTCTACGAGGCTGAAAGTAACCCTTGCTTCCCGGATCCTGCTAAATCCATCAGCCAAGCAGCATTCGAGAAAGGCAAGACCACCCAGGGCAAGCTACAGTCAGTGCTAGGATACAGCCGCCTAACAAGGTCATTATCTCCAGCAGTGCATGGTTTCCTTTTCCATTTAGTTCCACACAGCTCCTGCACAGATCTTGCAAAGGGGCAGGCCTGTTAGTGGGTGGTAGCAACCCCCCCCCAAAAAAAAACTTTTCTCTACCTTTTCCACACTTTTTCCACCTTTGTTTTGCTCTCTTCCTTTCATGATCTGCCACTCATCTATCCCTTCTAATTTTTCTCTCTCCCCACCTTATTTTTAAGCTCAACTCCTTCTCATCCATCCTGGTTGACAATTTAGAATGTATGTAATAGTATAGCAGAAAACCTTTGTTATTATTATGAAGCAGAAGAGAGTAGTTAATATTTCCCCATAATCTATCAAAGTAATAAAAGGATACTCCCCCACCCTTTAGATGCATGATAATAAATGTTAATCTGCCTCAGTGATAAATAAGGAACAGAATTTAGAACTTATTTATCTTATCTTTCTCCCCAAGGAAGACCCAAAGCACCTCATGTCATACTTCTCTCCTCCATTTTATCCTCACAATAATCCTGTGAGGTAGGTTAGGCTGAGAATATGTGACAGATCCGATTCTAAGATCACCCAGTAAGCTTCCATGGCAGAGTGGATATTCAAACCTGGGTTTTCCAGATCCAATTTCAACACTTTAACCACTACACAAGTTTAGCTTCCATTTCAAATAGCACTGGGGGTGGGTGTCTGGAGATAGACTGGACCAGGATATTCCAATTCCTTTCATTTTTGGCCCTAGAACTCCCAATATCACTGTGAAGCTGGTGCCCAATTTAAAAATTCCTAGTTTTATTTTCTGACAAGTTATGCCTGCCACGAATGGACAAATGGACAGACAGTGTCCTGAAACTGGCAGATAAGGAGGGCCAGAGGCACAAAGCATGGTAAGTAAGGCCAGTGGCAGACCTACATTTTTGGGGCCCTGAAGCTTGAATGGTTATGGGGGCCCCTTCACAACCAGCAACTATAGGGCCCTTGCAAGGACCTCGAGGCTAGGGTTGCCAACCTCCAGGTAGTACCTGGAGATCTCCTGCTATTACAACTGATCTCCAGCCGATAGAGATCAGTTCACCTGGAGAAAATGGCCGCTTTGGCAATTGGGCTCTATGGCATTGAAGTACCTCCCCTCTCCAAACCCCGCCTTTCTCAGGCTCCGCCCCAACAACCTCCCACTCGTGGCGAAGAGGGACCTGGCAACCCTACTCGAGGCCCAAATGGTGTACAACAGGGTGGTGGGGTGCAGTCCTTGAAAATAGGCCATACAGTGATGAAATAAAACTATAGAACTATTAAGCCATACACCAACAAAGCATTTGAAGATCCAGCTGCCAAAACAGATTCTGGCGAATAGATTCTGGCGAGCTCAGAGAGCCCTTACAGCTGGGGGTTCAAGCGCTGCAAGCCCCCAATAAAATTTTGAAATTTGACCAATTACAGAAACATTTTGAGGCCATATGAAATGGGTATTAGAGCATATTCTCGAGTCAATATTAACTACTTCAACCCATTGGCTTATGATTCTATCACTAAAAAAAACTCCATCAATTTTGTTGAGAAATTCACTCATTAAAAAGAAGTTAGAACCCTCCAGGATTAGGGGCCCTGAAGCTTAAGCTTCATTAGTTTCACAGTAGATCCACCTCTGAGTAAGGCAGTCCAAGGTTAAGCACAGTTCCATCAGAGTCAAAGGTATCACACAAGAGAGGGCAATTCAAGTTGTGAGTAAAGGTCAGTCAGTCCAAGAAGTCAGGATACCAGGCGTCTGAAGTACAATAAGTTTGCTCCCACACCAGCCAAATCTAATTTACTGCTTAAATATCTTGCTTACCTTATCTTGCTGGGATAGCAGAGCCAGCTGTTACTAATTAGACCGTTCTAGCATTCTGAGCCAGGTGGCGTGCATCAGCCTTGCTCTGCCTCATTGCTGCTGTCAGGGAGTGATCTAAGCTGGCTTGCAACCAGGTACTCCATCATCTTTCTTGCCTTTCTAGTCAAAGACAACATCTCCATTGCTCCAGAGGCTTTGGCGAGACCTCTGGTGATGCCGATCACTGCTAGGCCTTGGGAAAAGCTGGAAGGCTGCAGACGTGGTGAGACCTCTTCTGCCTGCAGCTGTCCTCTGTTCTCCAACTGACTCCCTCTATTTCCTCTTCATCTGAGGAGGTTTCAGCTGGCTGACCCATGACAGAAAAATGGACATAGGGATCCTTTTATTATTATTGATGTATGGTAACAGGCAGCCAAGTGACTTGTTTTGTTATGATATTTGGTTTGGATCAGGGTCACATGGGGGCTCAGAAGGAATCTTTGTCCATGGTGTCTCTCAGCAGCCCTGCCTGCAGTTGCTTTCAATCGTCTCTTTCTCTTTTCTCAACTCCAAATTGAAACTGCCAACTGCCTTGTTTTTCATGCCTTCATCAAATACAAAGTTACATGCTTCAGGTAAAGTGACCCTGGGGGTGGGGGAACTCTAGTCATTGCATTCCATTCAGAAAACACCATTTCAGATTGTTAAAAAGCAATCAAATGCAACATAATATAATAATGTAATTATGACATAGATCAGTCTGAGGTGGGTTGAGAAATATTAGAATATATGAAGAGGACCCACAAGCACTTATGGGGTAATTTCATTTCTCCTTCTATCCCCTCCTAACCTTTTTTCTGTTTTTCTCACCAACAAACCCATTAGCTTTTCCCCTTTTTTGCTTCCTTCTCTTCTTCCCACCCACTAGCCAACTGCCTCCCCACAGGAAAATTATGGCCAAGTTGTAAATGTCACATTGTGACCACCACAGATGAACCCAGCAGACTCACATGAGCAAGGCTGCTACCAGACCTGCCTGAGTTGTGTGGTGGCCACCAGCACTAGTCCTAGCTGAGCTGTGTAGTGGCTGCTGCCAGGCCCATTGTTGTACGGTTGCCGTTGCCACTGGGCCCAGCTGAGTAGTGTGGTGGCTACCACAGCTGGGCCCAGCAGAGTTGTGTGAGTTGCAAACTGCACGGTGACTACCCTCAAACCCAGATGAGGCATTGTGGTGGCTGCTGTCACTGTTGGGTCCAGCCAAGTTGTGTGGATAGTTAGTGAGTCAAGCACTGGCCAATGTAGCTGGTATGGCCAAATTGCATGTTGGTTGCCACTGGGCCCAGCTTAGTTGCACAAATGATGCTTCCATTGCTGGGTTTGGCTGCATTGTGTGGATAGTGAGTCTTTTAGTGAGTTGGGCAAGATCTCATCCATCAAGAACCATGACACAAGAGGCAGAGTTGGGACATATTGCAGGGCTGTTTTGGTTGTCTGGTGACCCCTGCCCCTACGTAAGTGCTTTGCTTTTATAGAAACCAAGGCTTGGAAGGCTCACCGATATTATTGTGGTTGACTAATAATCCCCATATGGCCACTGAAAGTTCAGTTGGCATTTTTTTTATTGCTACAGGTGTTACTTCTTTTATTTGGGAGAGTTTTAATTCCCCATTTTAGTTTTTAGATTTCATATTTTTCTGCAAATCTGGGACTTTTAGTTGGGAGAGTTTTGTAAGAAGTTTGTAAGAGATTCAGGTTTATAAGAACCCCATTTGTCCCCAGCTCCATTTTGTGGATTTATTGATCCACACTCGATGGCCCTGACCTGGATAGCCCCCGGCTAGCCTGATCTCATCAGATTTCAGAAGCTAAGCAGGGTCAGCACTAGTTAGTATTTGGAAGGGAGACCTCCAAAGAATACCAGGTTGTGACACAGAGGCAAGCAATGGCAAACCACCTCTGAATGTCTCTTGCCTTGAAAACCCTTTGGGTCAGCTGTGACCTGATGGCACACACACTCAACTAGATGGCCCAGTTTGGCATTAGCTATAACTATAGTTACTGCCGGCTAGCTTGTCACCTAGGCACCATTTTACTTCAGGCCACCTGGTCACCAGGGAGAGCTGGTTGGGAGAAACAGGGCGGGGGTATGTTGCCTTTGCAGACTGATCTCTGGAAAAGAACTCAAAGAGTGCAGAGGAAAGGAAGAAAAATCATCAGAGCTGGAGACGGGATATGGAGGAACTGTGCTAAGAGTAAAAACAGCAGGGGTAAGAGGAGCAGAGCAGTTAAGAAAGAAAGAGAGTGAGGGGACCATATATTGCTGACCCTGCAGTATTAAAATTGTCAAGAATTGTAGTGGTGGAGGGACAATCTTGAGTTGAAAGCCAACCTAAAATACAAAACTAAAAGAGGGTCTCTAAAAGACCAAAAGCCACACACTTTTTTTGCCAGTGGGAGAAATTTCCTTGTTCTTAGAAATGATTGTTTTAAATAGTGGCTTAACCCAAGCTGAATGTCAAGCTTCATTAGGAATTTTTATTTCAAGATCATTAGTTTGTTTTGTTTTTCTTATTGTGTCAGAGTTATGTTGTGTTCCTGCAGGAATTTTTTTAAGCTAAAAATGGGGGAGGGAGTTATTGGCACAAAAAGGTTAATTTTGAATAATTATAGCATAAATGCAGTGTAGTACTCCTGCAAGAAGTAAAAAAAAGTTTTTTTGTCATAAAAGTTGCTAGTTTTGAAAAGTGTTTTTTTTTCCCTGTTGCACATCTCTTCTGGGAAGAAGAAAAAATTAAAATGAGAGAAAATTAAATGTATGGCACAAAAACAGTTAATCTCAGAGGGGCTTTATTTTTATGGATGTTATGTTTCACAGATTGCTGTTGCACTTCTGCAGAAATAAAATGAAAATGAAAAACATGTTCTTGATTCAAAATATAGTAAGCAGAGCTTGAAGAAGGAACTCTCCCCTCCTCCACTACAGCCTACCTCCCCCATGCAACAAAATCTCCCCCCTCCCTTCTATCTGTGAAGCAGATATTTAAAATTACATTTTTTTTTCTTGCACAGAATCCATAAGAACTTTTCCAAAATACAATCTGGCTGTAATAACTCTGCATTTCATTATGATATTAGATATATTTTATTCAGTTCCCTCATCTATGTTGAGTGAAGTGTTTGGGATGTCACAAAATTAGGAGATTTGGGGAAGGAATTTAGGGATATAGGAAGTGGAAAGAGCACAAGAAGTGAAATGTCTTGGTACAAACGCAACAGGTTTCAGGATGATTAAGAAACTCCCGCCCTATAGCCCCTCCAGGATCATTTCAAGTCTCTGAGATTTCCAAGCTTTCCTCTTAAAAGTATGAAGCGCGCACACACACACACACACACACACACACGAGCCATCATGATGATATTCCATTCAGATAAAGGGAGGAAGTTATTTGGAATTCAAGGAAACGTATCCAAATGAAATTGATTGAGGAACCTGCAGGGGGAATGTAATTACTCACCTTGGAATTTGCTCAGGGCAAGAGGGCAGCTCTCCCACCCATCCCCTTTACTTGAATTGAATGTCTCATTTGGAAAGGTGGCACCTGCATAAGTGGTTGCTTGATAAAGTAATCAAGGTGCTGGGGAGTTAATTGGACAATCTGCTGTGAAGTCTGTGCAAGCTCACTTTTAATATCAGCCAGTCTGAAAGGGACGATGTGCTCAGATTAGACAAACGGCAACAAAGTAGTTAAAGAGATGTAAAAACCTGGAGCAGCATTTGCTGTGTTCAGGCTACATATTTTTAGAATAGAATCACGACATACAAACGGGATTGAATAACTCAGTGAGCATGAGTGAGATGTCCCACTTAGCTAATGATACCTTTTAGTGGTATATAGTCAAATGGTTGATCGCACCCATAGAGATTCTGGGTTGGAGTTTCAGAGCTCATTCTTACATAAAGATCATAAATTAACAGATTCTCAACTGACCTTTATCTCTCTGTCGCTGCTTGACAGATTTGGGAATGATTATAAAGCCCACCTGCTTAAGCCTGCATATGTTGAATATTGCCACACCAGCTAATGAATTAATTCAGCACTGATAAACCTGGATTCCATACCTAGAAAAAGAAACAAAAAGGCAGCATACAAAAATAATTCTTCAGTTTCATTAAAAGCATCAGGAAAACATCAGTTGTTATTAAAACAATCAATAGCACATAGGCAGAAGGCAAGCTGGCATTGGTGTCTGCTGCATTTCAACACGTATTACGAAGCATGTTGCCTTGCCATCAGTGGGACCTGATGCTCTGTAAGATTGCACTGGAAGCCTGATTGCTTGATTTGCAGTATTACATCATTTGCATCATCATCTTTCACATCATTACAAAAGCAGGTTGTGTAGTTATGTCATGTCAGTAAACCAGAAGAGACCGAGAAACAGATCGAGTATATTTCAGATTATTGGGGGAAAAGATT
Source organism: Euleptes europaea (assembly GCF_029931775.1). NCBI lineage: Eukaryota > Metazoa > Chordata > Lepidosauria > Squamata > Sphaerodactylidae > Euleptes > Euleptes europaea. The sequence goes on along the minus strand of NC_079316.1, from coordinate 58,593,623 downwards.
TTTTTTTAAAAAAATATTTAAATGGATAAACAGAACACAAGAATTTTTTTCCCATTGCCACAAAGGAGACCCATGTCATAGATAAAGTACAGCCTATTTAGTTAAATGTTAGCAAGAGGGGAAGCTGGGCATTGAACTAAGTAGTTGAGGAAAGTGGCAGAGGTCCTTGGATGTAAGATGTTTAAGAAGTGGAATAAATATCTGTATGATAAATTTTGGCCCCTAAAGCAATGTTGATATAATCCTAGATAGACCTTTTCAGTTCTACAATCCTAAACATCTGTGGTTCCACATCAGACTTCTATTGTCTAACATTTTAATCAACTCTACACAATAGAAATTGCAATGGCACCAGGATGGGAGGGGAGTGTAGTTCCATCAGAATCTGAGAAGGACAGTGTATCACTTACCATTCCATTATGTTAAAAACAAACAAATGGGCCTGAAGGTAAAAGAAGCAATTTTATTTGACTACTTAAAACTTTATTTTCCTGAATACCAAAAAACCTACCTAATAGCGATTCATTTTTAAAGTAATGAAATATTTACGGCTTGGAGCCCTCGGCAGCAGAACGGCACTGTATGTTTATTCTGCAGCTCAGTAAATTATAGATAGACGAGAAGTCAAATGAATGCTTTCAGCATATCATGTTAATCCAAACAAGCTTTCTTTATGCTTTTTAATCTGGAAAATTTGTTTTTGTTCCATACCCACAATTATTAAGACACCTGTAAGGCACCATAAATATAGCCAGGACCCAAAAATTGTCTCAGTTGACTCCAAATATATTCTGTATGACTTCAGGCCATATAATTTCTCATCACAATTGAGGGGTTTCTCTCACTGTCTCTGAGCCCCTGCTAGGCCTTGAAAGCAAAGTTGCCATGATTGCAATATAAATATTTGCTAAATAAGAACACATATATGTATGATGCACATATTAAAGTACATACAAACCACACTGTGAATATACTTTGCCATTTTGGTATTTGTGCAGAAAAGTCTGTATAAAATTCACCGAGCTATCTTTTTCTGTCAAAAACACCTCACTGATTTACTGATAGCAAATCTTATGCAGAATTTCTCCTGTCTTAGCCTGTTGATTTCAATAGGCTTAGACTGGAGAAAATCTGCATAGGACTGCACTGTACATCTCTAAGTATACAATGTAAATTACATAATTTTATTAACAAGATGGAATATCTCTTAAGAGCCTGGAGGATAACAAATATTCTGCAAGAAATTACAGAACAGCCAAGAAGGTAAATAGATATATAGCAGTATGGAGTATATATTTTATTCAGCATCTAGATAATAAGATCAGGATATAGCTGCTCTGATTAGGGGAAGTTGTATTGTCACATGGCACCATGCAAGTAAATTTAGAAGTGACAATAGGGTATCCCAATTATCTAATTTTCACTGAGACACACAATGAAATGGAAACCTTTAGCCATAGCTAGACTGCAGGTCTCAAGAGCAGAGATGTTGAGTTAAATATGGCTTTATGAGCTTAACCTGATACAGTCTCAGTATACTTTCTCAGTAATGTTTTAACTGTGCTTCAGATGTTCACTATGTGTAACAATTAAAATTAATATTGCAAGAAAAAACACCATTTATTGTGGCATGCACCTTAGCTGGTCAGTTTCTTCCTGACATTACCATGTCTGCAATTTTGCCTTTTTTCACTGCAAAGTGGTAGTGATAATTTGGATTAATCTATTTAAAAGAGTCTTGTGTTGGATCACAAAGCTGAATGAACATATTCAAATTCTGTTGCTTCTATAAGAGAAAGGATCTTGCACAGGTATGTTCTGTGAATACCATCTAACCTCATGAAAATATAACTCTGCATACGAGTAAACTGCATTGAGAACATCAGTAGAGAGGATGCTTAGGTGGAGAATTATGACTATTTTGGGTTTGTTTGTTTTTACTTCTAGAGCTACCTCTCTTTGAAAAACTTTGATTTTTCACGACAGAGCAGGATATGAAACACAAGGGTTTTTGCTGAACAATATGCAAAAAAGGTTAAGCCAAACACTGCACGATTGCTTCAGCTGCAGGTATTTACTATCATGGTTCACTAGCTAAAATCCAGTGTAAATTGCTAGCAATCGCCACTTGCTACCTTTTGGGAGCAAAACCCATCTCAGGGGTTCATTCATCCATACATGATGTAAGTTCAGTGACCTGATACTCTTTCTAAGATTGTTATATGCAAGTTGTGCCCTGAAGTGCCAAATGAAATTGCAGCTTCGTTGAGTTCTGCACAGATTCTGAGATCCAAACATGGTTCTTTCCTTTTAAGAGATTTTAATTAACCAAATAAGAGAGAGAAAAAGAGAAGTTCAGAGGAATAATTATTTCCCTAACACCACGTGTTTTATAAGCTCTTGTCTCTTATACTTTAGAACACTGGAAGTATGTTGAGTTTTTACCACTATGAACAGTTTTCATGAATCTGTCCAATGCTATGAAGCTATCTCCCCAAAGTTCATATCTGTCAGTAACTATTAGAAATCAAGCATATATTCACTTTGGGCTTTCTCAATTAAACTAGTTCATCAACTAAAAGTTAGATGAACAGTCTATTATTGGGGTGAGGATCTAAAGAATGGGAATGGTTCAGAAAAAAGTTAAGAATTTTAAGTTTTTTTTTTCCCCATGGGAGAATTAAGCATGTGTTGAAATCTTTCTTGGTAAAGTCAGTAGCATTTAAAAGTGCTTAACTAGCTATAAGATGCTGTTGCCACCCGAGTGTCCCTGTGGAGCCTGAGTGACGTTAGTGCACTCCAGACCACCTCCCCCCCCAAAAAAAAAAATCCAGCCTGGCTGGGATGCAGAGACACTGCCGGAAGAGTGGGGGGTGCTTCAGGAAGTGGTGCAGTGAATAGACAGCAGTAGATGGACCAGAGGTGGGAAAGCAAATTCCAGGATCTCCTGGATCAGATGAGCATGCCTATTATATTAGGTGTTTTGGAACACAGGCAGGACTATGCTGCCGTTATCTGGTTTGTGGGCTTCTTAGAGGCACCTGATTGGCCACTGTGTGAACAGACTGCTGGAATTAATGGACCTTGGTTCATACCAAGGTTCATCAAGTCCAGCAGTCTGTTCACACAGTGGCCAACATGGCTTTTCTTATGTTCAGCATGGCTTTTCTTATGTGCACACAAAGGCCACCATGGCTTTTCTTATGTTCAGCATGGCTTTTCTTATGTTCTTAACTCTGGATTCGGGGAGGCAGAGACAGCAGTCAGAGGGATGGCAGCAGGCAAGGACTGTGAGGCTGCCCATAGCCAACAGAAGGCAAGGTTGGGGCTGAAGCAGTTGGGAGGACACAGGGATCAACCACAAGGGCAGTAGACAGTGGGTGGGCTGGGGGCTGCCTAGAAGATACAGCAGCTAAGGAAGAGCAGCTGGCAGGAGGGCTCAAGGGGGTTGCGCAATCAAGGGGAGCACAGCAACCAAGGCCAAAGAAGAACATCTGGGGAGCCTGACCCATGCTTAAACAGCCAAGCTCCTGGTCTGAGGCCACGCACAGATCTGTCACACATGCCTAAATAGTTCATTAAATAGTAATAAACATCACAGTGGCACAGTCTCCAGGCTTCAAGAGTTATGAGATCAAAGAGCATCACTCCAAGTTGACTATATTTATGAAAGGTATTGGCCTTAATGATACTGCATCAGAAAATAATTTCCACTAATAATGCTGAAAGTCATTTCAGCCATTATTGAGATATTTGGACTTGTATTAATAAGCCAAAATATTGCCTTTTAGATGGGTCTTGCTTTTATTGCAAAACGTTAATTGCAATATTTAGGATTATTAAGGAATTTTCTCATGATTGGCCAGTGACCACAGGTCCTTTCCTCTTCTTCTTCCTCCTCCTCATTGGGACTGACTTTGGAGGTTCATTGACACCAAGTGAAAAAGAACTACAAGTAATTTGCAAACTGTCTTGTCCCTGCATCTGCACAATTGATGGAGGAGCTACATTCTAGTAGTGGATCAAGGCTGTGGAAATTTTCTTAGTCTTGGAAATGAATGGATTCAGGTACTGCCATTCCATACATAAGATGCACTAAGCAAACTAGCAAGAGAAGAGAGGCTGAAATGGCAAGCAACCCATCAGGACCATGGACAGAAGACAGGGGAGCTTGATGCAAGGCTAAGGATCTGTCCTCTCATGAGACGATCACATTCAGAGTTATATGGGAAGTTTGCGTCCTGATCTTAGAAACTAACAGTAGAGAATCTAAACCCATTGATTTCATAGTATTGCATAGTAAGTAACCTGTATTTTCTGGCTACAGGCTTCCATGCTCCATTCTGATTTTATCTCACCACATCTGTAGATGCGAGGGTGGCGAGAGAGTGGATAAGATGTAGCACCTGAGCCCTGTTGGGGATTAGGGAGGAAGAAGAAACGCCCCTGGGTTCCCTCCCATTAAGGGGCACATCTGAAAAGCACTTGAGGTGAGAGAAAAGCAGTGGTGAAAGAACTTTTACTGAACAGCTCTAATAATGGGTTGAAAAGTGTCCATCATGTGATTTAGTAGTGCTCCTCATCAGGAGAACATTTAGTTTCTTCTCTCTTGCATCACCACTTATTAAACAGCTAACTGTAAAGCAGCTTTCAACTGAGCAAAAGACCTGCAAGAACATGAAATTTGCAAACAGCTAAATTCACACTTGTCACTGTAACTGCTGGTCTTTCTATAGATTTAATGTGGTCTCCATAGTCTACCTGTACAGGTTCTCAGAAAATATGTTATCAAATATCACCACCATGACCACCACTGAAGTCCTATATTATACATTCCAAGTTGTCTAGAGATGGAGCCACAGTCTAGAATGGACTAGCCCCATATCTTATCCTATTACCGTATATACTCGAGTATAAGCCGAGATTTTTAGCCATGATTTTTGGCTTAAAAAACTCACCTCGGCTTATACTTGGGTCAATACGGTAATTCGCCTGCTGGGCCCTCTCCCAGAGCGCTCCCGCTGGCCAGCTGATGGGTGGGCTACCTTCCACTGCCTTCTACCTTCCACCCCACCCGATTGTGCCTTCTGTGTGGCGGCAGTGGTGGCTTCTCCCCCCCCACACACCTGATCGCGCCTTTTGCGCGATCGTTGCACCTTTTGCGTGATCGCGCCTTTTGCGTGGCGGCGGCGGTTTCTTCAAAATGCCACTGACTTGAGAAAGACAACAGTGATAAAGACAGATGTATGGGAACTAGAATGAAAGTGTATGCTGGTTCAATGTTATTATTGCACAGGGGGCACAAATCACCGCTTACAATCACCTTTCCTTCCCCTCCCCACAACAGTCACCCTGTGAGGTAGGGTGGGGCTGAGGTAGCTCTAAGAGCCCTGTGACTGGCCCAAGGTCACCCAGCAGGCTTTATGGGGAGGAGTGGGGAATCAAACCCGGTTCTCCAGATTAGAGTCCACCACTCCAAACCACCGCTCTTAACCACTACACCATGCTGGCTCTCAAGAGATGGTGAAAGCACACAGCTAATTAGTCATAATATTTTAAATAAATAACAAATATCAGGGCACCACTTCTATGCCAAAAGGCAGCATATCCTGGATTGATACATCACCCATCATTTAGCCGTTCAGGAAAGACTGGTTAAAGTTTTTATAGATGTAATCATAAGTGAAAGTATTCAATACTATTTCAGTTTACACCAGATGAAAATTTGGCATTGCCCCAGATTTCCTTTTTTTTAAAAGAAGTTAGAAAAAAATTGCAAATCATGCTAAAAAAAAGTGCAAAAAGTAGAACTGCAGACTGCTTAGCTGTTTCTTTTCAGTGGATTGCTTTCTAATTCTGAGCGTTAATTGGAAAATAACAGCATTCCAGACATCTTTTAGAAAATCAATATGCATTCTTCTCCCTCCCACCTCTCTTTTTCTCTTGCCTTCTTAAGGTTGAATCCATTAGAGAGATATTTTTGGACTTGTGGATAAATGTGAAGCCCAACACTGCTACCTCTCCTCTTGAAAAATAATCATAATAAGCAGGATGGTCTTGTCTATAATTGTTCAGCCATCTTCTTTATTATATAGTGGGCCTTTTAGTGCCTGCAACCATATCTAATGACACTGCCCTCAAAAGGCAAAAGGAGATGTGACATGATTCTGCAGGCACAACAATGTGGATCAACAGTCCACCATATGGGACATGTTTTTTCCACCTGTTTCACTGAAGTGTTGCTTTGCAGCTGAAGCAACTGCAGACTGAGATCCAATAAAAAGAGATCCAGAAAAAAAGAAGAAAGAAAAAGGGAGAAAGACATTGAGACACTTAGGAAAACAAGCCAATAATATCTCTTTTTTAACCATGACACCATAGTAAACAAGTGATCATTCTAGAAGTGTTGAAGGTGACAAATGTATTTCAGATTCCTGCAGGAACGAATTAAAAACTTTTTTTGATTACCAAGCAATCAAGGTAATTAGAAGAAAAAAGATCTGCTAACTCTATTTACTGTGCTTTTAAAGGCTCTGTGTGTATGTGTGCATGTTTGCATGGCATTTCTTTTCAGAATCTGCTAAGGAACAAATTAGATAAGAAGCCTGGAATGGTTTATTGGCTGAAAGTGTTATGTGCACAGATGTTGGGGGGGGGGGAGTAGACATCCCTTGAGTGTTAAGGATTCTGCAGAGTAATTGTATGGATTTGAAGTCCCAATAAGGGAAGTATATACAGCCCTATAAAGCATTTAAATGAGCTAACTGGCTGCTCCAGAGGATTTGAATCTGAAAAACAGCTCTTCCTATGATGAAAAGAGGGACTCTCGAGACGAGTTATGCACAGAGGTCACCATTAAAAAAGCAGCATTTGACAAGGGTTGCACATCTGGGATCCAATGTATGTGACTTCTATAATTAGAACAGGAAATAACTGACAAGTTAAATGTTGTTAGCAATATTTTATAGGCCATCGAAGCTAGGTAAAAGTTGTTAAGGTATAGCTAGAGAACTCCTCAGGTATTTCTCAAAAGTACAGATGACCCACCAAGGACAACCCTGTCTACTATACCACTACACTTTCATTTTAGTTCCCATACCTCTGTCTTTATCACTGTTGTCTTTCTCAAGTCAGTGGCATTTTGAGGCTTTGTATACCCTTATAACTGCTATCCTCCTTTTCCAAGAAGAGGGGTCAGTTTTCCTTCATTGCCTTTTTGGTAACGTACATTTTGTATGTATGTAAAGTCGCAGCTGACTTATAGGAACCCTATAGGGTTTTCAAGGCAAGTGATTATGCAGAGGTGGTTTGCCATTTCCTTCCTCTGTAAAGTCTTCCTTGGTTGTCTCCCAGCCAAGTACCGACCCTGCTTAGCTTCCAAAATCTGATGAGATTGGGCTATACTATACCATTCCACAACCCCAAGTCACACAAAGAACACTCAAGGCTGCCTTATACTGAGTCAAACCACTGGCCTATCAGGGTTAGTATGGTCTGCTTGATTGACAGCAGCTGTCCAAGGTCTTTCACATCACCTACACACATTTCAAGGCAAGAGACTAACAGGGGTGGTTTGCATTGCCTTCCTCTGCACAGCCACCCTGGCATTCCTTGGTAGTCTCCTTTCCAAACGTTAATCAGGGCTGATTCTGCTTAGATTCTAACATCTGATGAGATCAGGCTAGCCTGGGCAGTCCAGGTCAGGGCGTGTATGTGTTTACCCTTCTCCAAAAAAGACAGAAGCATTATGGCGAAATGAAGCCACTGAGGAAGAGTATTGTACAATGACTGCTGAAAAGGTCCCGCTCCTAGTGGGTGCCAGTTTTGTATCCACCAATGATGCTTCCTTGAGCAGGTTTTCCACTTGAAGTTCATAAAGCATGGCTTAATTTGGGGGAAAGTGCTCTTCAAATTACTCTGGATGCAGACCTTTAAAGGACAAAAGGAACACCCTGAACTGAATGTGGAAGTATGTTGACAGACAACAATGTTGTAAGATAGATGCAAAGTGAATTTACCAGTTCATGCCAGTCCACTGACTGGCTGTAGCATTTTGAACTAACTGAAGTTTACACTTATTGTTAACAGTAGTAACAGGCGACCTTCATGGTGGCTGTCATTGTAATCAGGCAGCCAGTTACAAGAATCATGATCATGTGCTTGGAAAGAAAGCTAGGTATTTTTTAATGATATTTTGCCCACGTGCAGAAGGTCTTGTAGTACCATTTGTATTACTGTGGTAATGGCAGTTGAATCAGCTTTGATAGCCCTAAAAAAGACCATTGAGACATTCCATAAAGCACAATTCTAAAACTTCAGAAGAGTTAACAGTGCAAACAGTCATTAATCTTCCTTACATTTCTGTTTTCTGGTTTTATGGAAACAAAACAATATCCTCAGGTGCAAGCCAGAATAGTTACCTCAGAACCTAGTGTATTTCAAATCAGATTAAAGCCATGATTAATCGCCATTTTCTTACCAAAAGCCATCTGGCAGTGCATTGATTGAAATGGACTTGAAGGTGTAACTCTGCTTAGGACTGAACTATCAGTTGCTTACATTAAGCAAATGTTCTCCCTAACCTCACAACCCAGGCAAATTAAAGCTGCATTTGCTTGCCTGATATTTATTTAAGATTTTCAGACGTAATCCTGGCTGTGTAGAAGTTGGTGCTGTATTTTGCACAGACACAAGATTTTTCCATTTATTACTGCTCACTTTTTCTGTCCCCACAACAAAGCTAGACTAAACTACACTGTTTCCGAACCATTCACTTATAGCAAATTATCCTTGTGGTTAATCTGCGAGGTTTGGCTGCTTATTCAACATTTCTGTCTGCATGTCACCTCTTTCACCATTGTATTTGTTCTACTGGAGAGCGTTTTTACCCTGTTTGCACTTTCCTGAAAAAGAATTTGTTCTCCCCCCCCCCGCCCGCAGGGAAGTTGGCATCGTTCGTGACATTGCAGGGCACCCCCCTTCCCCTCTTTTTTTGTTTTTGCACATGCATGCTAACAATGGTGCATTGTGATTGGCTGCTGTGTCATTGGGTTCCTTTTTTGAATTGTTTTCTTCACTATTTTTGTGTGATTGTTGTGTCACCTCGCAACTTTGAGAATCGCCAAATTTCCACGGCATGTAGAAAGGTCAATTTACTAAAAATGGATGCCACAACTCTAACCATAATCTCTAGGTAAGTACATTCCCTCCCTCCCCACAAACAATCACAGAGTCGCCATCCTCTCCACCTATTAATGTGCACTCTTGATGGGTGGCAGCCTACAGAGTTCATTTTTAAAGCATTCCTCTCCCTTCAATCTCCGAGGATAAAACCTGGCCGTAGGATTGTTTTGTGCGGGAACAACATCACCGAAGAAATCATGGCAAAGCCCCCCTTTGCAATCTGATGGGGGGGGGGGATTTCCAGCAGCAAAAATGTAAAGAGCAATGAAATGAATGCACAGGAAATAAGATAATCAGAGAAGGGGGTATTCCAATGTCCCAGTGTTTCTGCACTAGACAAAATACAATTAATTTTTAAAAATTAAAGAGCAGGGGCACTGGAGGGTGAGAGGAATCCTGTCCGTGGAACTGTTTGGTGCAGTACTGTATGGTGGTAACAAAGAACGCTATATCATGCCTCTTTCATAGGTTATGTCTTGTATGAAATGGAGTACACAGTGAATTCAGCTGAGGGGGGGAGGTTAGTCCAACACTCCCATGTTCCTTTGCTAGTCAAAAGACATTATATTAATAAATTAAAAGCAGGAAAATGGTTGGTGAACCGGGAGGGGAGGGGGGAATGGGAGGGAAATGGGCAACAAAGTGGGTGTGGACAACATAGGGGTGGAGAAATGAATGGCCTCCCAAGCTTGTCCACACCGTGAGGGAAGTTGTCTTGGAAACCGAGTAAAGGGAAACATCGTTGAATAAGTGTTGGTCAAAAACACCAGTGGTTGAAGAACATATCCAATACCAAACAGGGAAAAAATGGTTCAGATGCAAAAAGATAAAACCTTTCATTAAATGTTACAAATAATTAGTGCGGAAACGACCAATCTTGTGCCAAGATAGCTTAATCTGAGTTGTTCAAAATGCCATTTTTTTGTTAATAAAAAATAAATTATTTTTTTACATGACATATCTGTACAACGTTTGGTGTGCTGCATCCCTAATTAGTCAAAACTACATTCTTATTGTTTCCAACTTTCATATACTCCATTTATACTGCAGAATACTCAAAACCCTTTTAATTTTCCTCTAGCATTTCTTTAGGCCCAATGTTTTAACTTTAAAATAGTCCCTATGACATTAACAGTGCATTCCTCACCTTTCGGTAGCCAGGGACGGGACGGCTTTGGCACCACGGCAGCGCCTCCAAATTTTTTAGAAGCCTTTTGCTAGCTTTGTTTGTAAAAATGGGGCTTTTCACCCTATAGAGAATAGCAAGGCTGCGCCTGCAAAATAGCAGGCACACCACTGTCATTCCCGCCATTCTCAGCGCCGGTGTCCAGGGCCAAAAGGAGACAGGGAGCTGCCTAGAGGCAGCTCTGCCTCCCAGCATGCCCCGGGAATGCCCCTGGGATGCTGGAACACCCCTGGAATGCCAGTGTGGGCCTTTATGCTGGTGGGATGCCGATGGAAGGCCAAGCTGGTGTCTTGGGATGGCGCTGCCGTAGCAGTGCTGGGAGACAGGCATCCGGGCCTCCCCCCCGGCGTTGGGGCCACTTATGGCAGCATAAGTAGCCTGGATGCCGGAGTCAGAATGTGCTGTTAGTGTCTCCGGCTGACAACATGTAAAATTTCTATCCCTCCCAAGAATATCTACTTCAGCAACAGAACCAAACACGTTAACAACAAAACAAAACAAAAGGTGGGGAAAATGAGTCTTTTGCTGCTATTGTTATAACCTCTAACATATTTAAATTAATAGAATGTACTGGGTTTTAATTGTTGGCTGCTTTTGGCAGCCTTTTTTTTTTTTTGGTTATTCTAAAGCAGTAAAATAAATAAATAAATGCATATATCACCATATACTTATCTCATCAATAAAGATGACAAACTGCAAACAGTGTTCACAGGCCATTACATTTGTACTCTTTCCCTCTTCATCATTATCCTCTTGCCTCCATTAAACTCCTCCAGAGTCAAGTGAAGAGCTAAAGGTGACAGTGATAGACAAGAATTTTTATTGTCTTGTCAATACAAATAAACCTAGAGCTGATAAAATGTCAGACTGCTCCTTCAGCGATGGCTGAAAGTCAGTGATCTCTACAGAAGAGGGGGGAGAAATCCAAATGAATTTTTGATGTCTCCTGGGATCTGTTGAAGATTTATACTATCCTAGTAGTCTGTCACCAGGGAAGGTAGCTTAAATAGTATTTATAGTTTGCCTCCATTTGAATTGCATAGAAGCTTGGGCAGCTTTGTGAAATGGTACTTGTGAAAAACGAGAAAAGGCATCCCTGGTTTAAAGCAATAATGAAGAAAAGAAAGTTATTGCCCTTCTGGATGGAAAAATTGGAATAATGAAGATGCATTAGATAATGTTGCTGAAGTATAAAAGCTACTGACAAAGAGATGTGTCTTGCTAGAAGAAATATAGACAAACACATTGTAAATCACCACTGTAGGCGTGGGGACCTAAATTGATAGGGCGTCTGAATCCACTTTGGAATGATTTAGTTTTAAATCTCACTTTGTCTCATACTACATTTCTCTTTACAGTTCTCTCAGCCCAGCTGTGAAGATGGCTGTTTGGGTTACCAACCTTCTGCTGATCTCTCTCTTCCATCCCTAAACTCCATCCCACCTACACATCCCGGCATCTTCCCAAATCTCCATGGAATATCTCAAACTGTATTTGGCAGTCCTAGGCTATTGTGGCGCCTTGGTTACACAGGCATAGCCTGGAACTCCTAGAACATTATACTAGGTCAAAGGGTATGGCTGGAAGGTGCAGCAATGTTATGTGGTCTGCAATAGGAGGCCTCTAGGAACTCACCATATACCACCTAACTTCAATGGAGAAAGATGGGACAGAAATGTAATATATAGTACTGAAACTGCAAGGTCGGTGATTCATATGGCTGAATATGCTTGCTCCTGAAACTTCATTCCTCCTAATTTTGATCAGCACTCATATAAACAGAATTATCTGTGTCACTCAGGAGTGCTATAGGAGAAGGAGGTGGGGAGCCATGGTCATCTTAATTTTGGAGAATCTAGTAAGTAAAGAAGTTTCATGAGCGAAAGCTTAAAAAACACTCCCCTTTCTGAAATGAAATCTAGTGGCTGGGTGACGCTGCTTTTGAACATTTATGTGTACCAAAGTTCTCATCCTCCTTAAAGTTTTGAGAATTGCTTTCAGGTTATCATTGTATTCCAAAGATGTCAGTTCTTTGAAAAACAAATTTCATAGATATTTTTTTTCATTTGTGCAATAAAATGAGCTGCACATGTTTTGTTTGATAAGTAGATTCGTGTACTTGTTCTGACATATACTATCAGTGATTACTCATACAATTTTTATGACAAGTGACTAAATTTTCAGGAAATTCAGGTTTAGGCTAAATATATAATGATAATACATACTGAGGAGCCCCGTGGCGCAGAGTGTTAAGCTGCAGTACTGCAGTCAAAAGCTCTGCTCACGACCTGAGTTCGATCCCAACAGAAGTCGGTTTCAGGTAGCTGGCTCAAGGTTAACTCAGCCTTCCATCCTTCCGAGGTCGGTGAAATGAGTACCCAGCTTGCTGGGGGTAAAGGGAAGATGACTGGGGAAGGCACTGGCAAACTACCCCGCAAACAAAGTCTGCCTTGGAAACGTCGGGATGTGACATCACCCCATGGGTCAGGAATGACCCGGTGCTTGCACAGGGAACCTTTACCTTTTAATACATACTGAGGTTCAAAAAGCAAGTACCATGTCCAAAAAACTGTGGACATTCTACATCAAAGTAAGCAAATGAAGGGTACTTTCATTAGGGCTTTACCTATTTGGTCTTTTAAAACATTGCTATATATAAGTATTTATAAAACATGAAAAGCTTTGCCCAATTGCTTTTATGAGTTTGAACCATTACTCATTTTTGTCAGCGTATATGATAAACTTGACATTTACCACAACATATTATGCTAATCTAATATTAGCTGTATTGCTTTAGTACTTGAAATGCCACAAACTTATGAAAGGGGATTTATTTCTGGCCTATTTGATTGACAAGAAGCAATATCTGGATGAACTTGAGCCAGGATTTAAAGACCTTTTTTAGATTGTTTTTAGGACACCTTTCCACCCTAAAGAGGCTGACAAATAAGTTAAAATATAAAACAATTCAAATAAAGACTCTTAAAATATTTAAGAGAAACAAAGCAGATAAGTATGGTCAACAAATGCTGTCACCAATATGACTCTAGTTGGAAAGCCTTCCATTTAAAAAGTCTTTAGTTTGGTATGAAAGGCAAATAGAGATGACACCAAATTAGCTCTGCATGCTCAAGGGAACTTTGTGCTTGTGTTTTGCAAACCACAGTCTCTTTCCCCTCCCCCATACTGTGCAACAAACCACTTCTGACACCCAAGAAATTTTCCAAAAAAGGTTTTGATATGGCACTGGAGTTTGCCATCCAGAGGGGGGGGGGGAGTTCAAAGTCTGTTGGGCAAGTCTAGCTTATAAATCTTTGGATCCCAGCTATGCATATTTGAGTACCCACTGGTTTGGCCCATGTTGTAAGAAGGAACTAATTGTTCAGCAAGCTGATCAGATGTGCCCATTGGCCTGATTATGCCACTTTATCACATAATTACAGTGTTTTTTCCACAACCGCTGCCCCTTTGACTCTTATGCTGCCTCCTCCAATTCAGTTCAATATTTTTTTAACTGAAACATATTACTGATGTATCTGTATGACTTCAGTGTCTGTCTGTGAATCAAGGTAATCTTTTCTGAATAGATTGTCCTGACTGTGCAAGAATAAAATGCAGGCAATGCAATCAAGCTAATATTGCTGATTTAAAAGATACATCTGACCATGCAGCTGCATAGATGGGACAAAAGTGATCCCATAATTTTCCAATACAGGAAGATCACTTTAATGACACAACCATGACTTGGGAAAGGAGAGAGATGTATCTCCATCGTCAATTAAGAAAATGTAGTTCTCAGACTGAGCAAAAGAGACTGTAATGATCTGGGCCTGTAGAATCAGCAGCTACCCTGCAAGCACAAGGCTGCTTAAGACAAACTTCAGCAGCAACCATTGATGCAATCCAGCTGGGAGCTTGCCTCATGTGTCACTGAGGGAGTCAAGGAAGGTATGTCCGTCTGCCGATCATGTTCATGGCAAACTTCACAGTGTGCTTCATCCCAGCTTGAAACCTATCTAATGGAATACTGAGTGTTCTGATCTCAGCTACAATGGGCCAGTATGTGGGAAGACAAGCTGAAGTAGACGGGCTAACGATCTGACCTGATCAAGCTGCTCTTGTGGTATTTAAAACAATGGGGTAGTTGTTAGGGTTTTATTTTAGTGAAACAAGAAAATATACCAATGACTGATTATTCTGTTCTTGAAAACAAACAGCACTCTCCTAGGAGGTAAGTCTAGCACAGCAGGCCCCTTCTGCTCAATCACTGCTACCATTATATAATATACCTTGCAGACACAAGCATAGATTGTTTAAAATGGAGGTAGACTGATAAATCAACAATGCTCGTGGGCCCCTAAGGTAGTATGCAGTAGGCTATTTTATTTATTTATTATTTATTCAAATTTATAACCTGCCCTCATCCCCAGCGAGCCAGGCTCAGGGCAGATAACAATAATTAAAAACAGATTACATCCAGACTACATCTAAACCATCCTTAAAACCATAATCATTAAAACTCTACTCAAATGGCCGTAACTACCCTAGGTGCCACAGCGACAAATATTTGCTGATCTGCCCCCAGATTTCAAAAGGGGGCGAGATGGGCGGTATGGGGAGGCCAGTAAAGATGGATCTTCTTCTTGCAGCTGTCCTCAATTATAGGCCTGGTGGAATAGCTCCATTTTACAGGCCCTGCGGAATTCCCTAAGGTCCCGCAGGGCCCTGATGTCACCAGGAAGACTATTCCACCAGGCCGGGGCCAGGGCCGAAAAAGCCCTGGCCCTTGTTGAGGACAGCCGTACATTCTTCGGGCCAGGGACCACCAGTAAATTACTATTCGCAGATCGTAAGGCTCTCTGGGGGGCATACCAGGAGAGGCGGTCCCGCATACCAGGAGAGGCCAGGCATAGGGGACAATGCCATGTGCAGCAGGCTGGGCCATTGGGCACAAAACACTGCTCCACCTAAGTCTAATGCTCTTAGTCCAAAACTGTGAGTGTGTGTCTGAAGAAAGTGGGATAAAACATGAATCAGAATCTTTGCTTCGTTTTAATAATTATTTGATACTGAAGCAGCACAAGAATTCTGACTCCTCTCCCCACACCTCAATGCAAGATGATTCAAATTAGATCAGAATGAAGTAGAGTCTTTGTGGAGAAGCTATTTGTTTGTTTAAAACATTTATTAGCTCACAGAGCTCAGGGCGGCTTACAATGTAGATAAAATATGTTAAATACATTAAACACATCAAAGCCAACATTTAAAATCACAACTCAGGACTACTAGTAAACTTAATGAAGAGTCCTCCATCAAAGGGTCTCCAACTGCCTCCTAAGGATAATACAGTAGCATCAATATGTTTGACTGCAGTAAACTGGCTGAGTGAACTTTCATGGGTTTAGTGGGTTGAGACCAGTCAGGCACTTCCCGAGGACATTAATGGGTGAGGATTTTCACCACAAGCCCCTTCCCTGGGCAGTCCATTTTGGGACCCTGAAAAGATAATGCCTGGAATCAGAGAGCCCATGTAGAGAAAAAGCCATTTGTGTTAGGAGGCTGCTGTGGGTAGGGACAATCATCACATTCACACCTCTTCCATCTTTCACCAGGTCTTAGTAGAACAGATGAGATTATTTAACCTAATTTTCTTTGTTTCCCTTAGATCCCTCTCTGATAAGAGCCTTGTGCCTCAGAGCTCCCCCAGATCCCAAGGCTTCATACAGTTGTGGAGAATCCATTTTGTATCAAACCAGAGAATCATGATCCAGGCTATGTTCAATGATGGTGCATCTCCTGCCCTATTAGCATCCTCCTCAAATGATCATCATTATTCTGAATTTCAGTTTCTCACTTCTGTCAATAAAGGGTATGAATCTTATTATTTAAGCAACTCCTCTACATTGGCATGTTAAGTCCAGTCCTCACCCCTTGGCCACCAGGTTGTCTCTCCAGCACTATTTCTGCCTGGATTGTTCCCTTGTTACTCTAGAATTCTCATACCACATTCATATTCCGGCAACATATGAATCTTCTTCATACTCTAAATCTATCCATGTCCTCCTCCACTGCCTTCCCCCATCTCTTCCCAGTCTTCTTCACCTAAACATTTCCTACTCCAATTCATCACTGCTTTGGAGTCCCACTGAGAGAAACCTCAACCCCATGCCCCACTCCCCTCTTTCTAACCTCAAAAATCCCCATTCCTCCTTCTTTACCCCCCCCTCTCTAATTGGGAACACCATACATGTATGAACAATACAGATGTAATACAGTTCTTGGACTAGCCTTGGATGAATACATCAAGCTTAATGGGACTGTCAAGTTCCTCCTGGTGTATTGGCCACAGGCCCTTGGTGCCTGGCCCACTGTCAGGTTCTAGGACTCCGTTGCCTCTCAGGAATCATCCACTTTACTCCAGACGTTAGCAGAGAGTTTAAAGTAGAATTTATTTGAAAGGAAGGGTACAGTAACCTATGAAACACAACGTTACAATGGCGCCAAATCATTTGGAGGGTATTCTTATAGAGTACACACACTAGCATGTTTACAAGTAACATCTTTGAAATGCAAAACATCAGAGGTTCCCCAATACCAAGAGAGAGAATTCACACCTTAAGATCAGAGCAGGATTACAATCAGGAAGTCACTTTGAAGTGGAGATCTCTCGAGCCTTTTGGCTGTTGCCTCTTCCTTCCCACGGGAAGGAGAGATGAAACGAAAGTCACCTCGCTATCCCGGGTCCGATTGCATGCCCTCGCTGACACTCCGCCTCCCCAAAGGCCCCCCCTCCAGATTTCCTGGTTTGTCCGGGTAATGGCGATGGAAATCCGCTACAAGGGTTGGAGCCTGTACGTGAACAGCGGACACCCACTCATCGTGACTGGAATTTAAATGTTTCCAACGCACAAGATATTCCAGTCGGCCCCTGCGCCTCCGAGAATCGAGCACCCTGGAGATTTCAAAGTGCCGTTCGCCCTGTACCATGATGGGAGTTGCCGCTTCGGGTTCGGGGTGCCATTCTGGTGCTTGTAGAAAGGGTTTTAGTAGACTCACGTGAAACACCGGGTGCACCCCTTGTAAGGATTTGGGTAGCTCCAGCTCTACCGTAACCTCATTGATAACTCTGGAGATAGAAAATGGGCCCACAAACCGTTGGCTCAATTTTTTACACGGGCGTAAAGACCTGAGGTTCTTAGTGGAAAGATACACCTTTTCTCCGACCCTCAATTCCCACTGAGGTGTTCTGTGTTTGTCTGCTTGTAGTTTGTACCTATCTTTAGCCTGTTCCAGGTTTTTTACAAGCCAGGGCCAAGTGTTCCTCACTGTGTGAGCCCATTTAGACACCTCGGGGGGATCGCCTTCTGGCGGGGTGGGTACAGCCCCTAATGGTCCAAAATCCATTCCATAAACTGCTTTGAATGGGCTCACCCCGGTTGCAGAGTGCACCGAGTTATTGTAGGCATATTCTGCCAGTGGCAGCAGATCAACCCAATTGTCTTGGTGATAATTAACAAAACAACGCAAATAACATTCCATCACCGCATTAACCCTTTCGGTCTGCCCATCCGTCTGGGGGTGATAGGCAGATGACAAACCCAACTGCACACCTACAATTCCTAAAAACGCTTTCCAGAACTTGGACACAAACACGGAGCCCCTGTCACTCAGGACCTTCCGTGGAAATCCGTGCAATTTGAATATGCAGTGCACAAACAAGCGAGCCAGTTTATGTGCAGATGGCATCCCTTCACACGGTACGAGATGAACTTGCTTAGAGAAAAGATCTGTGATTACCCACAGGACAGTCTTCCCCTGACTGGATGGGAGGTCTGTTATGAAATCCATCCCAATCACTCGCCAGGGTGCCTCGGGAGTTTCTAGGGGCTTTAATAATCCCGGGGGTTTTCCCATCAAACGTTTACTAGTTGCGCACACAGGGCAGGATTTGATAAATACTTCGATGTCTTGGCGCATCCCAGGCCACCAAAACTGTCTTCTTATTAGGTGTAAGGATTTAGCAAACCCAAAATGTCCCCCTATTGTTGAACTGTGGCTCCGTTCCAATATCTCCCGCCTCAGTTCCCTGGGCACGTAATGTTTGTTCTTACAGATACCGTTTTTGTCCGTCATCTGGGACGGGATAGATTCTTCCTCCCGCTCCCGTTGAAGAGCCTCCCCCCACCTTTTCTTGACTACCTCCGGGAGGCTTTCTGGAACTGCCCAGAGGCGGGGAATGGCAACATCCGACCCCGGCAAGGGGGTGGGTACCGGCCCTTCAGCCTGGTCCCTTCGCTCTATTTGGGAGATTCCCCCCCCCTCCCCAGCGGTAGTGGTTGAGAGTTCTCCGGGGACTGCTGGGGATGAGGAGGTGGGAGCGACCACTTCACGAGGGGAACTCGAACTCGAGTCCTGTGCCGCCGCGCGGCTTTGCGCTCTGGTCAGAACTCCTGCACTATTCCCCTCTGGAGTCAAACCCAGGTGTTCCCGTGTGAAAAGAGAACCCACCGGCCGCTCAACCTGACACTCATATTGCGGCATGCGAGACAGTCCGTCTGCTAAGCAGTTTTCTTTCCCAGGCATGTGTTTGATGGTAAAATTAAACTTAGAGAAAAAGGTAGACCACCGCACTTGTTTGGCTGACAGCTTCCGCTGACCCAAAATAGATTCGAGGTTGCGGTGATCAGTACATACCACAAAGGGCTCGGCAGCCCCCTCCAGGAACTGTCGCCAAACCGTGAGTGCATGTTTAATCGCCATTGCCTCTTTTTCCCCAATTGGCCAATTGAGTTCAGGGCCAGAGAACTTCTTAGAAAAATATGCGCAGGGTCTAAGCCTCCCTTGATCATCCCTCTGAAGGAGTGCGCCTCCCATCGCCTTGTCCGAGGCATCTACCTGTGAAGTGAATGGCCTGGAGCAATCTGGGTGCGCCAGAATGGGTTCAGAGGTAAAGCGCTCCTTAAGAGTTTCAAAAGCCGCCTGACACCTGGCGGTCCAAGGTACCTGGTATTGTGCAAAAGTGGCCCCTTGCCCCTTCCCTTTGGTTTTAAGCAAATCAGTAATAGGCAAAGCTATTTGAGCGAAATCCTGAATAAAATTTCTATAAAAGTTCGCAAACCCCAAAAACTGCTGAACCTGTTTGCGAGTTCTGGGAGGTTCCCATTCTAACACTGCCCTCACTTTCTCCGGATCCATGCTTAACCCTTGTGGCGAGATCACATAACCCAAAAACGACAATTGGTCCTGGTTGAATGCACATTTTGATAACTTAGCATACAAATGATTGTCCCTTAGACGACGCAACACCTCCCGCACCAATTCCCTGTGCTCTGCGGGATCCTTGGAGTAAATGAGCAAATCGTCTAAAAAGACTACCACACCTTTAAATAGGAGGTCGTGTAGAATCTCATTAATTAATTGCATGAAGCACGAGGGCCCCCCAGACAGACCAAACGGCATGACTAAAAATTCAAACAACCCATAACAACAAGAAAAGGCTGTCTTAGCTTCATCCCCCTCCTTGATCCGGACCCGGTAGTAGGCTTCCGCCAGGTCAATTTTCGAGAAAATACAACCCTCCTGTAACACACTCAGGAGGTCTGGGATTAAGGGAAGGGGGTAGGCATTAGTTTCAGTAATCGCGTTAAGCCCCCTATAGTCTACACACAGTCTGAGATCAGATGTACCTTTCTTCTTCACAAAGAAGCAGGGAGAAGAAAATGCAGCTTTGGACGGTCGTATGAAGCCCCGCTCCAAGTTCTTGTCCAGAAATTCTCGCAGCACTGCTTTCTCTTGAGGACTCATGGCATAAACTCGGGCCTTGGACGGTTTAACGTCCTTAATCAGTTCGATGGCACAATCCGTAGTGCGATGAGGAGGCAATAAGTCACAGTCCGTCCCCTCAAATACATCTGCGAAATCACTATATTCTGGGGGCAACGGCGCTTCCCCCTTCGCCCCCGGGTAAATCATCCCGGCTGTGTTTTTCGCACTGAGGAGCTCCAAACACCACCCGCCTTTGTTCCCAGTCAATGCTCGGGTTATGTCCCGCCAACCAATTAACGCCGAGGACCACCGGGTAGGAAATCTTAGGCACTACCGTGAAGTGGATCTGTTCCCAGTGGTTTCCCACCCCCAGCCACATCTTGCGAGTGTGCAAATGAACCGGCCCCCCCCGCAGGTCACTCCCATCCATTTGATGGAAATGTAAGGGTTGATCCAGTTCTCGAGTCCCAATTCTCAGACGTTCTACCACCGCCTGATCAATTAGGGTCCGGGAGCACCCGGAGTCCACGATAGCCACAACGGCCACCGGTTCCCCCCCTTGGGGATTTCGTAATACAACAGGTATCAGCAATGTCTCTCCCTGGTCACTCACCCTACATGGAGCCGGTTTGGTTTCTTCCAAGGGTGCCCTCTGTGCCGGTTCCCTCACAGAAGGCCGTCCTCGTTTTTTGCCGGTGAGGGGCTTCGGAAGCTATCTCGGGTGCCACGATCCGATGAGGTTTCCGCTTGCAGGGCCGCCGCCCCCCGGCGACCGTTCGTCCCCTCCGCTCTCCTGTGCTCCAGGTTCCGAGGTGGTGTCGCCTCCCGCTCTTGTGTCGCCCTGTTGCTCGTCCCTTCTGACGGCGTGTTGGTACATCTTGCTGCAAAATGACCCATCTTCCCACACTGAAGGCAAGCTCCCTCCCTGAACCGACGTGCCCTGTCGAGACTGTAGACTCCTCGATGTCTTCCCTCTCGCCTGGGACCTGCTGCGCTGTCCCCTCTCGTGGGCGGGATAGGGATCGTCTTCGAAGGACGATCCTTGGAGAACTGGAGGGTAAGCTTGCGGTTCTCCACTAGAGCTGCCAAATTTACCCACTCTTCCACTGACTCTGGATCTCCCAAAGTCAAACAGCCATCCAGCACTTCCCACCGCAACCCTTCGCGGAAATGCTGGACCTTTGTGGCCTCACTCCACTCCCTTATCTTGCACGACAAAGATAAAAAGTCCTGTGCATACTCACTTACTGAGCGGGCTCCCTGCTTCAAACGACGCATGGCAATCTTTGCTTTTTCCCCCCGGTGGGGGTCTTCGAACCGGCGTCGTAGAGCGCACAAGAACTCATCCAGGGATGCCAAAACTCGGGGCATAGTTTCCGCCGCTGTCACTGCCCACTCCACTGCCTCCTTCTCCAGCAGGCTGATCACATACCTGACCCGAGCTTCTTCCGAGGCAAAGGTCTCCCCCTGGTCCTTCATAAAGCCGGAGATTTGGAGTAAGAAGTGAGACAACTGTGAGCTGGACCCGTCGAAAGATACCTTCAGGTCTCTGGCCGTAGGGCGTCTGGGCGTGGGAGCCTCCCCAACAACGAGCGGTCCTGTAGTCGGCCGTGAACCCGTTTGGGATTGTTGCACGGGCTGTCCAAGCCCCCTCACTGCCCCTAGAACGGCTGCCAGGTCTCGCTGCAAGGTATCTAGCTGAGTCTGCAGGTCCCGATTCTGCAGAACGAGCATCTGATTCTGTCCGCGTATCAGAGTGGCCGCTTCTGCAGTGAGGGTCGGGGTGTGAGCGAGCGTGGGGTCCTTCCACCCTTCCCCTTCTCCATACCAAGCGGCCAGCGGTCCCCGGTAGAAGTCGCCTCCTGGTTCTGACGCTGCTCTCTGCCGCTGCCCGGTCTCCGAGAATCGGGGGGTCCACGTCGGCCTCCCAGGGACATCGGTAGGCCCGGGTGGGCGCTGCTCCGGGGTCGCTGCTCCTTGACCAACCTCAATATCAGCGGGAGTCTGCCGAAGCTCCTCTCCCGCGTTGAGCGGGACCGAGGGTGGTGCCGACATCCTAATACTACTTCTAACCCGAAAACAAAAAAGGTTGGGATTGTAACGTACTGTCAGGTTCTAGGACTCCGTTGCCTCTCAGGAATCATCCACTTTACTCCAGACGTTAGCAGAGAGTTTAAAGTAGAATTTATTTGAAAGGAAGGGTACAGTAACCTATGAAACACAACGTTACAATGGCGCCAAATCATTTGGAGGGTATTCTTATAGAGTACACACACTAGCATGTTTACAAGTAACATCTTTGAAATGCAAAACATCAGAGGTTCCCCAATACCAAGAGAGAGAATTCACACCTTAAGATCAGAGCAGGATTACAATCAGGAAGTCACTTTGAAGTGGAGATCTCTCGAGCCTTTTGGCTGTTGCCTCTTCCTTCCCACGGGAAGGAGAGATGAAACGAAAGTCACCTCGCTATCCCGGGTCCGATTGCATGCCCTCGCTGACACCCACCTGTGATGGGTTGTTGCTCACAGGGGCTGGCAAGGCATCAGACATGCTGAGGGTAAGAGATTGACTTAGAATCATGGAATCATAGAGTTGGAAGGGGCCATACAGGCCATCTAGTCCAACCCCCTGCTCAATGTAGGATCAGCCTAGAGCATCCCTGACAAGTGTTTCTCCAGCCACTGCTTAAAGACTGCAGGTGAGGGGGAGCTCACCACCTCCCTAGGTAGCCAGTTCCACTGTTGAACAACTCTTACTGTAAAAAAAAGTTTTTCCTAATATCTAGCTGGTACCTTTCCACCCATAACTTAAACCCATTATTGCAAGTCTATCCTCTGCTGCCAACAGGAACAGCTCCCGGCCCTCCTCTAATTGACAGCCCTTCAAATGAGCAATCATGTCCCCCCTCAACCTCCTCTTCTCCAGAAGAAACATTCCCAAGTCCCTCAGCCTTTCCTCATATAGGAATTGGTCTCCAGGCCCCTGATCATTCTCGTCGCTCTCCTCTGCACCCGCTCCATTTTCAAGTGAGGCCTCCAGAACTGCACACAATACTCCAGGTGCATCCTGACCAATGCAGACCAACTTCACCTTGTTCTTCCTCCTCAGCTGCCTGGCCATCATCCTTGGTTTGCCTCTTGGCCCCTTGAGTGGCTTGTATGGAACTCCACACATGCCCTTTGCTAACCCCAGCCTCTTTTGAGGTTGTCCACCTCTTCACAAGGCTAGGGGGCCTACCAGCTCAAGCCACAGTCCAATCTATTCCTGCCTTCACATTGCCTGCCTCCCAGGATGAGGGGTGACTTCCACCATCTTAAAGGACCCCCAACGATTGACTTGACCTGACCATGAAGTGCTTAGACTGACTGGGTGGTGGGGTGGAGAGATGAGGCTCCTGAGTGTCAGTGAGGTCAGGATCAGCCTGAAGACAGGTGCTGGGGCTTCCTGCAGTCCTAGTTGTGGTATGTCAGGGGAGGTTGGGGGCCTGGTGTGGGACAAGCACAGCTTCCACTAAGAAGTGTTTGAATGGGTTGTTGATTGCTTATCCTCCAAAAGGTGTTCGCGCTTGTCTAGTTAATTAGTTTTAGTATATTCCTCAATTGTGATGTATTTTATTGCATTGCTTTTGTATCAACACTCCTTCCTTGTTTTTTCTTTCTGATAACATATGTTCAGTAAAGATCAAATCCAGTTCAATTCAAAGTTACCATCTTTTTCTCTGTTTCACAATCCCACCAAAAATATTGTCCTCGAGATTGTGCCTGAGTATATGTAGGTTCCCTGGAGCCACAATCTGGGACCTGCATATGTGAGAATGCTGACACATGTATGACCTGACACAAGTGTGTAGATGTTGTTAATGCCCATTTCCATTGCAGCAGTCTAACCTAGATGAGTCTATGTGGGTCCCATGACTCCAGACCTAATCTTTCTGAGGTCTAAAAGGGACCTTTGGGGAAGGGAAATGCAGGGAAAATTTGTGTGCGCACTGCTGAATACAACCCAGTGTATTTTCTCTGGTATGTACAATTACCCTGAACTCAGTTTCTGGCCAGTTGTATCCAATTTACCTTCTAGCAAAGGGGGGGGGAGTCTGAATATATAAACAGTTCATAACATAGAGGTTTAAGAATTGAGTCACATTTTCAGATTTACACATTAATGTGCATACCATTGAAAGAAATGACCAGTATCCATATTCATACTAAAAGACTGGATACATTGAAGGTAATAATGGATATTATCCTCATTAAAATATACATATGAATGCACATAGTACTTAAAGTAATGGATCTGAATTTGGATGTACTTTTGATTGTATGACTGATTCACACCATCGTGTCCTAAAAGCAAACATATTCATTGAGGAACACCCCTCTTGAGCATCTCTTCCATACAGTTCCAGCACTATTTCATTAGTGATGGACACATTTTAGGTTGGCAACTCCTCAGGGCAGGGACTTGTCTCCTTGTACACTCTGAACTGCCATGTACATTGATGTTGCTATGTGAACAATAAATACCACCCCCACCCCCAATCACAGAGGGTTCTAGAATATTGTTGATAGTGTGACAAAGACTTTTAAAAAAAATCAACAGTACAAAAAAGACACTTTTTGTTTTGATCAGTTCTAGATATTATACAAGTGCTAAAGGAGAACCTTCTCATGTATAATTATGATGGAGGAGTAAAAATTTACCACAGTGGCTAAGAGGATGATAAGGAACCTTTTAACTTATTGTTACCTCCATTGGGCTACTCACTGAAGTCTAAGAAAGCATCAATGTGCTATGTTCTGTAGTTATTAATCATGTCAATGGAAAGATGCTTCAAAAGACTCCTGTAGCAACAGTTAAAAACTAACTGCTTGCAAAATTACAAATGGATTTATTGTGGGTAAGTTTTACATCTGTAAACTACACTGTAATGGGGCTGTTTTAAACATTATGAGTTTTCTACATGGAAAGCTTTTTGGTGTGGGAAACAGTATGAACTGATTGTCACATGTGATGACTGTATGTGCACCTGTTTGCCAAGCGCACATGTGCTGACAAAGCCACAGCAAATTGAGATGTTTGAAGCAATTCCAGACAGTCAGCTCTTTGATTTCTACTACTGCTAGCAGACATCCAAAGGGGAATTTCCCTTCAACTATGTTAGAAAGAAACAATTGGCTTTGTACTGTCAGTCCTATTTCTTTCCTTTTTCAGAATAGTTTGCTGCCTGTAAGAAAACTGTTTCTTGAGAGGAAAATTGCAGACAGTCCTGTTGGTTTATTAGAAGCAATAAAAAGCCACAGTCAGGTAATACCTTTATTATAACTGTCTGGCAAGCAAGTATGCATAGGATTCAAGTCTTAATTAGGTCATGCTAGGTAGGGAGAAAATCTCAAGTAACAGTAGTAACAGAGAAGCTTCCTTTGAAAGTATAAAAGCCAGTAATGATTCAGGTCTGCCTCTTGAACTAATCAGAACACAGAGATCCCTTGTGCGACAGAAATCAGAAGAAAGAAGTAATGTGGCAGTTCTTATGTTGCCAATGTAGGAGATTTAATTTTAAGTGATATATTTGGCATACAGTGATTAGAAGCCAAATCCAGTATTACCTAGTGGTTGGTGAGCATATTGATTCATCCACAGGTAAAGTTCCGCTGTTTGCCTTGTTGTGGAAATTTATGTATAGTCCCCAGTACATGTAAGTTTCCCCAGTAAGGCAAATAGCAGTTCCCCAGGGCCAAGAAAGAATCAATTTCAGGTTGGGAAAATGGCACCGGGGGGAGGGAGGAGCTAAGTGTCCTCTCCATTGAACCATGTCCCAAATGTGAATCAGGCCTCTTTACCTGCCTGGGAATTAAGTTCTGAGCATGGAACACCCAGAACATGTGTGTTAAAAGGACCTGTAATGTTAGGGTTGCCAGGTCCCTCTTTGCCACCAGTGGGAGGTTTTGGGGGCGGAACCTGAGGAGGGCAGGGTTTGGGGAGGGGAGGGACTTCAATGCAATAGAGTCCAGTTGCATGTAAACTGATCTCTGAAGGCTGGAGATCATTTGTATTAGCAGGAGATCTCTAGCTACTATCTGGTGGTTGGCAACCCTATGTAGTGGATGTGTGGAGGATCCTCATGAATCAGCTCTAAATTTGATGTTCTCCAAAGGAGACAAAAAATGAAGGCAGCTAAATCAGTCTATTATAAAACAAACTTTGAAAGTCACTGATTTTTATAGATAATATACAGTTGCTGAACAGACATTCCATGCACATTCAGATACAATAGAATTTCTGTGCTTGTATTTATATTTTGAGATGTCAAACTGCTTAGCGCATCCATAACACTTCACTTAGTCCAGATGTGTCAGTGATTACAGCTCGGTTTTGATTATCACAACAAAACAAAACAAATGAGTGTGTACCAGGGCTGGCCAGTTGTTAGAGGAGCAAAGAGGTCTCCTTTATCAAGCGTCACATTCAAAATATCCAAGAGTGAGTCCTTTGCAAGGCAGAAAGCTAATATAGGCCTTTTGGAAAACAAGAATGAAATCAGTATTGGCCTCAGGAAGTTCTGGGATGACTGAGAAATAGGGCTTTCTGCCCCTGGTCTTGAAGAGCTGAAGTTTCGTTCTCAACTGACAATTTAAAATGCAGCTGTTGCTGTTAGCACTCTCCAAAGTGGCTATGCTTAGAAAATTGAGGACTGTATAGTTTGCTAAGAAACTTGACATTAAGAACAAAGGAAAAGCTCTGCTGGATCACACCAAATGATCTATCAGTCCAGCATTTTGTTTCTCACAGTGCCAACCATATGCCCCAGAATACCGACCAGTAGGACACAGAGGCCGAAGTCTCTCCTCTTGTTGCCATCCAGCAGCTGCTATTCAGACTTAACTTCACCTTATCCTAAATTGTAGATCTGTCTTGAAAATAACTTTGGCATAATATGGCATAATTTCTCATTTATCAGTTTCCCAATTTTCAAGTCAGTGATAGCATCAACTAACAGATTAAAAGAGATGGAGAAAACTGTACAGTTTCTAAGCATTTATTATTAATTGTTCACAGATTATGCCAGTAATAGTGCTCATTTATCTGCAACAAGTTCAAGCCAGTATGAAGACAATTGGTTTACTGAACAGTAAGGGTCTGATGGTCAGATTACAGATAATTCTTCATTATTTCAATTTTCACTGAAAGTATTGTGAAACCTCAATTAATCCCACTGCTCTCACTTCCTTGTTATCACCTGCTGAAATTCTCAAGGCTGCTAAGTAGTAAAATAATCATGAGGGGATTTTTAAAATAAATATCTGATTGAAATACTCTGCAGCAAGCCTTCAATGTGAGAATGGAGGTACTTAAAAATAACTAAGTGACCTTAAAAGGCAGCCCAGTGTGAATTGCACTCAAAGGATGGGAACTTCTTGTAGGATTAATGAATGATGTATAAGTTCCTCAACAAGGGAGTTTGTTGTCATGAGGCTATGTACACACACAGATATAGAGGTGAATGCACAAATGCCGTGCTCTGTGCAATACTGCATTCCTGGGGACCGATGATACCACAATTCACCTTACATAAGAACATAAGAAAAGCCATGCTGGATCAGACCAAGGTTCATCAAGTCCAGCAGTCTGTTCACACAGTGGCCAACCAGGTGCCTCTAGGAAGCCCACAAACAAGACAACTGCAGCAGCACCATCCTGCCTGTGTTCCACAGCACCTAATATATTCGGCATGCTCCTCTGATCCTGGAGAGAATAGGGATGAATCATGACCACAATCCATTTTAACTAGTAGCCATGAATACCCCTCTCCTCCATGAACATGTCCACACCCCTCTTAAAGCCTTCCAAATTGGCAGCCATCACCACATCCAGGGGCAGGGAGTTCCACAATTCAACTATGCGTTGTGTGAAAAAATACTTCCTTTTATCTGTTTTGAATCTGTCACCCTCCAGCTTCAACAGATGACCTCATGTTCTAGTATTATGGACTCTTTCCAAACCATGCATAATTTTATAGACCTCTATCATGTCTCCCCTTAGCCGCCTTCTTTCCAAGCTAAACAGCCCTAAGCATTTTAACTGCTCCTTATAGGGCAGTTGCTCTAGCCCCCTGATCATTTTGGTTGCTCTTTTCTGCACCTTTTTAGTAAACAGAGATAACAGTTTCAGCAACAGTCCCCCCCCCCACAAGGAGTCAGAGATCCATAGTAGTAGTGTTGTTAAGGGAAACTGTTCTAATTACTCTTTACCCAATTTCTCCCTGAAACCCAACAATCTATCACTTTTCTTCTTTTTAGGAATTTGGAGTGTTTCAAAGCAATTCAATTTTGATCAAAGATAAATTCAAAGAAAGGAGGTGCAGGAAGGGAGGTTCTGCAAAATTTCAGAATTTCATTCTGTAAATGTTCAAAGGCAAGCAGTGTCTTTCCAAGCCTTCCTATCCTCCTGCTAGAGCCCCACCCTTTGGTATATAAAACAACTGCAAACCCTGAAGCTACACACAGATGCATTGATTTCTCTTCAAAGAGAAATGAAAGAGAAATCCCTCTTTTAAGAGAAAAAAAGAGACTAAGAGCAATCAATAGCTATATCTTAAAAAGCAAATTTTGGAAAAAAGAAATTCCCATCCCCATAACAACACTACATGGTAGTCAGTTCAAAGTATAGCTGTTCTGAACTTTTTGGTGTGAATGCTGTTACAATAGGAAACACCTGGGAAATCAAATGTATATTCTGATGAATATATATATTATATTGTATTGCATTTTAAAGAAAAGATTGATGTATTCTCAGATGTGAGAAGGTTCTCATTCCCCAGGGGAACTTGAAATGTAGCTATACAAAATAGGTGTTTTTTTTTAGTGGACAGGTTCCTGTGTATTTAATAGCCACAATACAGGCAGAAATGACAACATGGAGGTATAGTAGTGGGGAAAGTGTCAGCGACTGCATTTCTACCAGACAGCAACAGTTAAAGGCACAGGAATCTACCTATAAAAAGTGAGCAACCTTAGTTAGGAAAAGAATTCCCAGTAACCCTTCATTTGTATAGAGAATGCCATTCCCTCTGTTGTCCACATCTATGTTTCAAACTGAACATGAGGTTCTATGGGGGCAGTGATGGGAATAAGCCTTGTGTAGTCCAGCTAGTGACCACAAATAAAAAGAGTGATTGTTTAGTCCACCTCGTCTTCTGGTGGCTCTTGCTGTTAGCAGCTATTTCACCAGCTACCCATTCTGTCCTTATAACACAGGATTAGTTTAGCATCTTGTAGGAGCCAAAATGGAATTTGTTGGGCTTCCTTCAAATTAGCAGGAAGGGGGTCTTTTTTCACCTGCATTTGCATTGTAAGCAAGGGTTTGATCATACTAAATAGACCTGGTCTTTTGACTTGTTAGGGTCTAACTAGGATGGCAGGAATAGTGAGGGCTGCTACCATATAGGCAAGAATACACATTGGTCCCAGTGAGGCAATAAAAGAAGAATGGGGGGGGGGGAGGTCCCAAGCAAGCTGATCATTGTCTGGGTGGCTGGGGTCTTGAGGAGGGGACTTCTTTGTTACTGACCAGCATTAGGCAAATCCTTAAGAACTTTATAGCATATTGGGGAGGGGGAGATGAGGCTTGGCACCACTTGGCACAGATTTCTATGCAGGCTAGGAGAACAAAGCCATTTCCATGTGGGTTATCTTCTTCTGAAAGTGGGGGGCACACTTCTCCAGAGCATCAAAGTGAATTTGCGCTCCTCCCAGGGTTTCCCCAGCATTTCTCTTACCTTTCTCAAACCTGATTTGCAGCAAAGTTTTAAGAAAAATCTTAGCAAAGCCTGGATGACTGTCATGTGGGTGGGAGAGTTTGGATTTTTCTGCCCATGTGGCAGCCATTTTCCCTGTCATTGTCCCTGCAGCTGCCATTTCTCTCCCCGTGCCCCGGCTTAAACTGACAATTTATTTTGTTATATTGATATAGCATTATAGCAATACAAGTGGGAACCCACAAGGGCTTGCAGGAAGCATCTCATTTTCCCTCCCCCCCACTATTTCCTCTACCTCTTACCTGAAAGCACCCATAGCCTCTCCCCATTTCCTGCTTCCTTCTCTCCTTCTAGGGTTGCCAACCTCCAGGTGGGGCATGGAGATCTCTTGGAAACACAGTAGATCTCCCAACTACAGTGATCAGTTTCCTCATCTAGAGAACAGATGTAATTCCAGGTGATCTCCAGCCCCCACCTAGAGGCTGGCAGCCCTAGTATCCCTGGAGCAACTGGCTGCTTTGGAGGGTGGAATCTATAGCATTATACCCTTCTGAGATTCCTCCCCTCTCCAGACCCCACCCTCCCCTGGCTCCACCCCCACATCTCTAGGAATTTCCTAACCTGACGTTTGTAACCTTGTCTCTCACCCAACAGCCAACCTTTATCTGCCTCTCTGTCTTAAGTTCTCCCGCCCCCAGCAGCTTCTACCTAAGAAAACTATGGCCGAATTGTGTGGTGCCGGCCACTGGGCATTATATTCAGCTGAGGTCTCTTCCCTCCCCTAACCCTGCCCTCCTCAGACTTCACCACAAAATCTCCAGGAATTTCCCAACCTGGAGCTGACAACCCTTACAGGCCTGGCCCCAAGGTAAGCTCCCTCAAAGGCCAAAATAGGCCTGGAAACACCTGTTACACATATTATAATATTATATTAGTATAACTATATTCAATTGCTGATTTAAAAACAACAACAGCAAAGCCCTAGTGGCCCACGGGGAAGCTGCTGCTGGAGGACTGGGGGACTGGGGCAGAGAAACTGTGAGGAAACCTTCCATGTGGAAGCCCTGTTGCAGATGTGCTGTATCAGCAGCCACACTAGCAATGGGGAAACTACATATGCCCTATGTATAAAGCACCAATGTCAGAAACAATACCAGCTGAGTATGGAACCAGGATTGTGAAGCCTAGAAATGTTGGCAGCCATTGGCTGCTCCTTGTGTAGCCTACACTAAAATCTGAATGCCTTAATATACTAATATACTATTAATATACTATTATATATTTTTTATAATATACAGCTATTAATAAACACAGTTTAACCCATAACTAGGTGCCTTGCATTGTCATGTCAGGGTTCAGGGACAAACTATAATAGTGAAGTCAGCTAAAAACTGGTTGGTGAGTATGCACACACACACACACACACAACTTTGAGTCTTCATGAATTTTTAAAACTTATTTTATTATTTATTTAGGAGCTTTTAATAATGCTGTCTCCCCAGAGTTCTGGTCAAGGCAGCTTGTACAAAACTAAGGATGTATCAACACTACCATATGTAAACTTTTTTAAAAAATGTGAGGATCTCTGGGAACTGTAAGCTTCTGGCATGTTTCTGTCAGAGGAACTCGAAACAAAGAATTTGTTACTCAGCACCCTCATCAAATGACAATTCCCTGGATTCTTTGGGAAGCCAAGGCAGGTACAGAAGTATAAAATCAATATAAATAGGTGGCATGTTTAGGAATACTTCATTTTTTATGTGACAGGAAAATTGCTAGGCGTCCACATTAATTACAAGGCTAACATATGCATCTGTATTGATCACAATTTATATATTTATAATGTCTCTCTTCCACTTTCTGTATCACAACGTGCAAAAGGAAGCCTCCAGTGTCATGTGAGAATACACCTTCAAGGTGTATCTTGTGGAGGAAGAATGAGTACTTGATATATGCTGTTACATTTGAAGCAGCAACATGTGTATATCTGTTAAGGAACTGCCATTTGCCATGGGTCCTAAGGTTGCCAATCTCCAGGTGAAGACTGGAGATCTCCCAGAATGACAACTGAGCTCCAAACTACAGAGATCAGTTCCCTTGGAGGAAATGGCAGCTATGACATTGTGGCCAGTAGTTGTCCCTCCCCTCCCTAAACCCTTCCTTCCCCAGGGTCCACTGCAAATCTCTAGGAATTTCCCAACTCAGAGTTGGCAACCCTAGGACTCAGGAACCCTCAGCAAGAATTCCATGTGTATACAGAATAAAACAGGTGCAGGTAAGTTGCCTAAAAGAAAATGGCATGCATAGAATCCATTATAGGTGGAGCAGTCTTGAGTATCACATGCAAAAATGCTACACATTCATTTATAAAAATTTGCACAGTTGTAAGCATTTTACACAACTTTGTTATGCATAGTACTCATGAGTATATACATGTGTATGCTTCATTAATTACTTCCACTTTAAAATCTTAATGTGGAATGGGTGGAAGGGAACTAAACATAGACTCTCAGATGCTTAATAACACTGTAGAATATTTGACAAGGGGAAAGGAAATGCACAAGGGGGGAAATAAAATGGTAAAAGAGGGGCTACAGCATTGGGGTTATAAATTACTGCCCATTAGAGCTAGAGAAAATAGGAATTTCTCTGCATTCCTTAGAAAATAGGAATTTCTCTGCATTCCTCTTGCTACCTTTCTATTCCCCAAAATCGTATTTCCATTCTTGACAGTTTTAATCCAAGCAGATCTTGGCAATGTTTGAGTGATTTATTTATCTCAATTCTTCGTGACAGCTACTACTCAAGTTGCAGGGTTATACAGCAAGTGCTGGCAATTGGCTTCCCAGGTTTGAATGGACCAAAGGCGCCCCTTGGAGACTGTGGGTACTCTGGGGGATAAGTGGGGTCACTCTAATTAAGAGGAAATTTCAAGTTTGTTGTAATCTTTATCTCAAAGTAAGTGAGTTTTACTGGACAAAATGTAGGAAAATATGTTTAGTACCACAACTGTGCAGAATCTATGTTTACTCAGAAGCAAGTTCCTCTACATTTAATGGGACTTACTACCAGGTATGTGTGCACAGGAATGCAATTTATATGTGTGTGCATGCCAGCCATTTTCCATACCATATGGTGTGCTTATTAGGATGATTTGCTGCTGTTGTTGACACTCCATCACATGCTGAAACACTGCAGCCCCGCACTCATGGTGTGTCCCCCCCTCCTGGAATTTTAATTCCTCTTTTAACCTGTCCAGAGTTATACACAGAGCAATCCTAAGCAGGTATACTCAGAAGTAAGTTCCATTTTATTCAGTGGGGTTTGCTGCCAGGAAAGTGCTTTTAGGATTGCAGGCACATGGTGCAAATAGAGTTGCTAGCAGTCTGGAGAGAAAAAAATTGTCCTGCCCCTTTAATAAAAGTTTAATGGCTTGGACTGCCCATTTCCACACATTAAGCTTCCATTAAAGGGATACCACATTTCCTCTTCTTGTACTGACAGCTGCTGTGCTCCTGGGTGGTCTGAAGAGTGGGTTTTCTGCCACCCTATTTTCTTGCCATTTTGTACATCTGTTGTTAGGGTCCTGCCAAAGTGCCTTCAGCACCACCGTTTTCATAATGTGTGGTGGTGGTCATGCACAGCACTCAACAAGGGAAGACACCCCCTCATTTACATTTCAGGGGTGTTTTAGTACAAAACTCTCATTATATGAGAGTTCCAAAACAAATGTTCTCGATTTTTCACCTGGAAACGCTGGCAAAAAGGGTGAAAATGCTTGGCGTACAGGATGATCGCTCCCCAAGGTGGCCTAAACAAGGACAGGCACCGTTACATGTGGGATCAATGACTCTGTGTGAACTGCAAGCCCCAACTCATTGTGACACAACGTGGAAGCTGGTGCCCAATGCCAGTGAACGCAAAACAAAATGAAGAGATACAAAGAGGATAAACATGATCCAGAAATAAATTCTAGCAAAATCTGAGACTCAGCTCCAGTAAAGATTTGTATGGGATGGGATCTGAGTTCCAGTTCTTGCGTGATGGTTAGTGTAATCCATACAGCTTCTTCGGAAAGGAATTTCCATTAGCAAAGGGGAGGTGAAATGTCAGAGAAAGGTAAACTGATTTTCTTCACTAGACTCGTTTTTTTTTGGGGTGTGTGTGGCAAAAATACTCCTACACACCCACTGTCAGCACATATTTATGATTTTTTTAATATATATATTTGGTGAACAGATATGTACACATGAAGCTGCTTCATACTGAATCAGACCCTTGGTCCATCAAAGTCAGTATTGTCTACCCAGACCGGCAGCGGCTCTCCATAGTCTCAGGCGGAGGTCAGCGGCTCTCCATAGTCTCAGGCGGAGGTCTTTCGTATCACCCACTTGCCTAGTCCCTTAACTGGAGATGCCGGGGACCGAACCTGGGACCTTCTGCATGCCAAGCAGATGCTCTACCACTGAGCCACAGCCCCTCCCTATGTACAGAATACCATTTTCCGTTCACCAAAGTTGCTACTTAGGGCGCTTTCACACATGCTAAACAATGCACTCTCAATCCACTTTCAATGCACTTTAACGATCATGAGAGGTTTTGCCTTGGATTTGCCGCTCTCTAGATGTACATTTTCCCCATCCAAATTCTCAAAATTCAACAATTAGTCCCCGTGCAGAGTTCTGAGAATTCAGATGAGGAAAAGGTGCATCTAGAGAGCAGCCAACCCCAGGCAAAACCTCCCCCGCATAAATGGCCACAGTAAAGTTCAGCTTCAAAGTGGACGGAAAGTGCATTGTTTGGCATGTGTGAAAGTGCCCCCGTTTCAAGAATGCAAGCACTAACGACACATGTGTTTATTTCCATGTGTGTGTGTCAAGTGCCGTCAAGTCGCAGCCGACTTATGGCGACCCCTTTTTGGGGTTTTCATGGCAAGAGCCGAACAGAGGTGGTTTTGCCAGTGCCCTCCTCTGCACAGCAACCCTGGCCTTCCTTGGTGGTTTCCCATCCAAATACGAACCAGGGCTGACCCTGCTTAGACTTCTGAGATCTGGCGAGGCTAGCCTGGGCCATCCAGGTCAGGGTTATATTTTCATGCCTTTTGGAAATAGGACTGTAGAAGACCCAAGCCAACGGGTGGCACAGAGAGACCCGCTTCAGCTGGCGGAGAGAATGCAAAAGACCAAAGTGGCGGCGGGTGGCCGGGAGCGAAGGGGTCGGCCGCGCTTTGCAGCGCTTCCCCAGAAAAGCCCGGCGAGGAGGAGCGATTGGCGGGGAAGCCGGGGGAGGGGGGCGAGGGCGGGGGGAGCGCGAGGCGATTCTCCGCGGCTTCCCCAAACGCAGAAGGCGCCCAGCGCGGCTGGCCGGCGCGCTCCCTCCAAGCCGCCTCCTCCTCCCCCGCGCGGTTGCGGCTTTCCCCCTGCCGTCAAAAGCCCCCCCGGGCGGGGGGGGAACCCCGAAAGAAAGCCGTTTTCCCCCCCTCCCCTCTCCTCTCCTCCGCGGACTGCACCGGCTGTGAAACTTCGATGGAGTTCTCGCCGTCTCCTTCTCCTTCGTCTTCGGGCTGAAAGAAGCGCCCCGTCCGCAGCGGCCCCGGCTCCCCTCCCGTCTCTGCCTCGCTCGCGCACACACTCGCGCCTCGCCCCCCCCCCCCCGTCCTCAGCGTCGGGGGCAATGGGGAAAGTGGCTGGCGGGGGCCCAGCCTGGCACGTCGCTCCTCTCGCCGCCCGGACCTGGCTGCTGCTCATCCTGACTTTCGCCGCCGCCGCCGCCGGCGCGGGCCTCACTTGCCGCTCGTGCCGCGGGCAGGTGCAGCCGCCCCGGCGAGGACTCTGGATGCCCGCGAGGACGGGGCGGGAAGGCGGGCAGAGGCGGCCCGGCGGTGCGGAGGAGGGGGCGGCCGGCCGGCTCCCGCTCTTCTCCGCCGGGGAGCCAGATGCCAGCCTGGAGCCCCGGAGCCCGAGGGGAGCCGGGAAAGCGTCCGGCGCGCCTCCCCTCCGACTCGGACGCTCGCCCTGGGAGGCCGCTCGCCCCGACGTCCCGCCGCCCCCTCCGCGTTTCCCCGGGGAGGAGGCGCGCCGCTCCCCGGGGGGCTCCGAGGCGGCCCGGCCGGAGCCCCCCGGCCGGCTCGGGCAAAGCCCGGCGGCGCGGAGGAGCCGGGAGCCCAGAGGCGCGCGGGCCGCAAGAGCCCCGCCGCCGGAGAGCCGAGCCACGCGCTTTCGGCCCGAGGAGCTGAAGCTGACCGGCACGACCTTTGCCCTCGCGGGGGACTCGGCGCACAACCAGGCCATGGTGCACTGGTCCGGCCACAACAGCAGCGTGAGTACGCCGCCTCCTGCCAACTGGGGAGGGGGAGGCGGCTGGGGCTTGTTGTGTCTGGTGTGCTTCCGCGGGGCCTCTCCCCCGCCCCCCAGCAGAAAGTTTCCTCCTTCGCTCGGCGCTCCCGTGAATTGCATCGGGGGGGGGGGGGGCGCTTGGACGGGGCGTTCGATCCTGGCGGAATCCTGGCTGGAACAGGGAAGAAAGGAGGCTCAAGCGCCCGCGCGCTTTCGCCCTTTGTGTCGTGGGAGTGGGGAAGGGGCTGTGTGTGTCGAATCGCGCCTGCGAAGGAACGGGGTTGAGTTGGGTGTGGGGTTAGCGCTGCGGGTCCGGCCGAGCAGAAAAAGAAGCCCGGGGGAAACTTCAATCCCTGGACTGGGTCCTGGGCAAAGTCCGCGCCAGAAAGGTGAACCCGAAGTAGAAGAGTGAGTGATGGGATTGTGAGGCTGTTTGCAGGGAGAGGGGCTGTTTCTGAGGCCAGAGATCTTTACTGAACTCCCCCCCCCTCCAGTCAGTTTCATCCCTGCCTGTCCGCTGTTGATGCCATTTAAACAGCACAGTGGTCCCATGGTTCTGCCTTTCCCCTCCTTGCTTCGATGGCCGCGGCAATTTTTCACTTCTTCCGTCATCCAGAAACCCCGCACTGGGGGATGGTTTTGAAAAATTTAAAGAGCTGTCCTTCTTGAGTGGGACGCTGGAGTAGAAAGTGTCTCTCAGTATCTATGCTGTCAGGAGCTAGTCCTGCCCTAGTTTTAATTTAATAGATTGTGTCAGGAGCGATCGAGGTTCAGGTTTGATCAAAGGCATGCCAGTTCTCGAATTTCCCTTCAAGCCTTCCCTTCCCTTTTCTGCAAGCACATGAAAAGAGCTCAGGCTTGCAGCTGAAGACTGCTCTACTTTGCCCTGGTCTTTCCCCGGGGGCAGTGAAGTGTCCATTTGTATAAAAATGAAACTTTCCTTTCAGGCTAAGGGCTTCCTTTCACCTGTTGTTCCTTGGATTCTTCCTGTGGTGTTAAGAGTGAGCCTTTCCCCCTTTCTGTGTATCTACATAAAAACAGTGTCTTTTTAATTCCTAGCATCCTTTGGAAAACTAAACCTTCCTCGGTGTTTTGTGCTGCAGTGCTGAAGATTCATCCAGATAAATAAAGCTACTTTCTTTCTCAATCCCGTCTTAGTATTAAAGTGGCTCTCAGATTTTGCCGAAATAGCACACTGCAAAGTGGAGCTATGTTTAATGCAGATCCCTGGGAGCAAGTTTTCTATGAAAAGTTAGAGAGAGGGATAAAAAAATGTAAGAGGCTCCAAACAACACAAAGAGGAAAAAGTTGTTTCTTATATATAGGATAGATGTTTCATTCAGATTAACACATTTAAGTTTTCATGTGCTGTTCTCAAAATTTTAGGGTTTTTTTGTGACTTAATCCTGATAAGTTTTTTTTGGATGTTTGACCATAAATCAGTGCACACATTTACTATCCATGTGGCTGTTATAAATTTATCCAGTGGATTCAGCCCTTATTGACTAGGCTATAATTTTAAATGCTTTTCAGGAAGTTTTTAATCCAATAATGCAAGCATAATTCTCCCTCTTGCAAATTTTTAGGACCTTTCCCCTTTCTATCCAATTTTAGCTATCAAATCTTGGATATAGTTCCATTAAAACCAGTCTTTTGCTTTGAACTCTGGACTTTTAAAACTGATTGAACAAGTTTGTCACTACTATTGCAATGATTTATTTTCCTTAGCACAATAGCTTACAACTTCAAAAAGAGAGTATTGAAAGTGTTGATTAGACATTCTGAGGTTGTAGTACAGAAGAGCTCAGATAAAGATTTTAAATTAAAACAATATATAATTTTGACCATAACTGTGATGTGGATTATAAAATGCTACATTCCAATTTACCTTTATGGCATCCCTTTTTTTTCCATGTGAGTTTAGAAAGGCATTCAGACCATATCCCTTGGAGATTGCTTGTTTTTAAAGCCAATTTAGGACTATACCAGATGAGTTGAGTGTTCTATTGTTCAGGACACCGTAATTATACTGTAAGAAGGAGATAGTGAATTACAGTGGTGTGTTCGGTCAGTTGTGTTTTTCAAAAAACATGCCAGTTAACCATCATTGTGACATGTCTTCTGTGGTAGAAACATAGACAGAATGTGCTGAGTCATCCTCACTGGTTAAAGCAAGTGTGTTTTATTGACCTTATGAGGTATCTATGCTTTCAACAGGCTTTGTTTCTGAAGTACAAGTTGGGGACATCTTGACTAGATGTTTCTGTTGTGTCAGGAAATATAAATTAAAAAGCTATATTAAGACACATTATTGTGAAAAGCAGAGGTCCCCAACCTTTTTCGAGTCTTCAGAATTTTGAGAGTGAGCGGTGAGCACCTTCCTAAAATGGCTACTGCAGGAGGTGGAGCCAAACTCAATACTTACCTCCTTGCTTTGCAAAAGGAAAGCCTGGGGGAAGAAAGGAAAAAGAAAAAGGGGAATAAAAAGAAAAGAAATTCTCAAGGGAAAAAGAAACCACAAGCTTGGATGCCAGTGTGGTGTAGTGGTTAAGAGTGACAGGCTCTAATCTGGAGAACAGCGTTTGATTCTCTGCTCCTCCTCATGAGCAGCGGACTCTAATCTTGTGAACCAACTTTGTTTCCCCACTCTGACGCATGAAGCCTTCTGGGTGACCTTGGGCTAGTCACAGTTCTCTCCAAACTCTCTCAGTCCCACCTACCTCACAAGATGTCTGTTGTGGAGGGCGAGGAAGGCAAGGTGATTGTAAGCCAGTTTGAGACTCCTTAAAGGTAGAGAAAATCGGGGTATAAAAACCAACTCTTCTTCTCTTCCTTCTCCTCATTTTCTTATAGTCTACCTGATCCTACAGTGGCAGCTGCTGTTATTGCATCTGTGGAAATACCTTTCATTTGAAGCAGAGCAGCCAATAACAAGTCCTGTACAATGGTACAGTCTGGAATTGGGTTGCCTTTCAGAGCACATCAATGCTTCTTTATATCTCACTTGGATCC
This sequence comes from Euleptes europaea, assembly GCF_029931775.1. Taxonomy (NCBI): domain Eukaryota; kingdom Metazoa; phylum Chordata; class Lepidosauria; order Squamata; family Sphaerodactylidae; genus Euleptes; species Euleptes europaea. Next base: position 58,554,385 of record NC_079316.1, on the reverse strand, counting down.
ATGTAATTTGAACTACAGCTCCAGTCCAGCTAGATTCAAGCCCAGTAGCCTCTTAGAAACCAACACGTTTTTGGAGTATGAGCTTTTGAGAGTCAACACTCCTTTGCCAGATAAAAGTAGGAATGGAGATCCCTGAGACCTTATATCCCAGCCTGAAGGTGGGAGGGGTATTGCAAAGAAAGGAGTCGATCCAGACTCCTATCCACCAACCGTCTGTTCCTTTTTTATATGGTAGAACCACCATAGTTGGAGTGCAGTTGTCTCAGATACCCAAAGGTGTCCTGCTTTACAGTCCTAAGGAGAGTTACACCCGTCTAGACTCATTGACTTCGATGTACTTAAAGGCTACAACACTGTTTAGAATTGCACTGTAAGAGGGAAGTCCTTGATTTTGTTGTAACTAACTCAGCCAGAAACTCACTGAGTAATCTTAGCCAAACCAAAATCGCTCAGCACTCTTCATCGCTGATGGGAGAGGGATAATAAACTGTTATTCTTATGATTACTGTGACGATGGAGATGAAGTACTTCAACAACTTCACAAGATTATTGTATAAATTGCTCATTACCTTTCCTCGTCACTGCATATATGTTCCTGGAAGACTGTCCACCTTCCAAAGTGGCCATTTTCTCCAGGTGAACTGATCTCTGTAGTCTGGAGATCAATTGTAATCCCAGCAGATCTCCTGCCCCCACCTGGAGGTTGGCAACCATACTGGTTAAACATGCTCAACATTCAAAACAACTGTAGGTTGAATATAGAAACTATTGAGAGCTAACAGAAAGAACTCCCCTAAATTCTGTGATCCATGATTATACCTTTGTACTGCAGAATTCTGTGTAACAAATTATATAGCATTGAGCCCACATTGAAACAGCATCAAATCCATGGTACAGTTCCTTTGACTTATGCCCATTCCACAGGGAGCATCATATGGCTTGTTTACAGGAAGCACATTACCTTAACTACAGGGGATACATACCTAAATAGATTAGGTTAATCTTGGAACTGATTAACTCACTCACAGAGGAAACCTAACATTTATCTGAATGTAGTCCACAAGTACCCTGTTTACTGGACAAAACTGGAAGAGGTACATTTGTGCATCTCTTCCTCAATATATGGCATATATATCCTCATATGGCTGTCATATTAGCTGGAAAGCTGAAATTTGCTACAGGTAGAACCAACAGAATCTGATTACTACAAAAACACAATGATAAATGACACATTTGGACACTTCTGCCTCAAAATGGAGGATATTAATCTAAGAAATGGTTACGGTGCTTCCACACTAACGTAAAAGCTGAAATTTCGTATATGCAGCAGTAGCTAAAGAATACATAGGATGGAGTATTGTGGAAGTTCCAATGCCAGTTCACACAGTTGAGATAACTTTGCATTGTTAGAGGAAGTTTTCCCTATAGGACCTAGCATATATAAAAACGCTTACAGAATGCAAACCGTATTTATGAATTCAGTGTATGTAAAAATTCTTTTCATTGGAAGACTGTTATTTGATAGATATGAGGAATAAATGGAACAAGCTTTTTCATGGTGGTAGGACATTCTTGGATTAATCTGTGACATTACTGACTGGTATTTTTCTTTCAATTACATTCTGATTCAGTTAAAAGAAGTAGTGATTAGGAGACAGAGGGAAGGTTCATACATTCAGATTTAACTAAAATATGTATTCACCTAGCTGAAGCTGAGGGTTATTAGTACCCTACATCTGGTGCTACAGAGTGAATGGAATTTGTCTACAATTGAATGTGACCTTATATTTTAAATTTATAGGGCAATCCTATGAGAGCTACACAAGTCTAAGACCATTTAACTCAATGGTGTTAGACTGGAATAACTCTGAATATGATTGTACTGTTAATCTCTTATATCAACTGTTTCTTATGTAAGTAGGAATTGCTTTATACTTCAAGTAAATTCTGAACTATGCATACCGCAGTGACATTTAGAACACCTGGAAATGTAACCAACTTTTATGCATTCTGTAGCAAACATAACCATTGGATTTTGTCAAATAGTAATCTGGTATATCTGTACACTTTTTCTGGAGCTAGCACAGTTAGTTATTGTACAGTTTGATTCCTGCTCCTTAGCTATTATAAAGTAGTTGTGTATGTGAGAGTGGAATTGGTTTGTTTTAGTGGTATTTAGATGTGATGTGTGTATCCACATATATCTAGGTAGATGTAATACTATTCATCCATATTCTCATAGAGTAAGGACTGGATATCATGCATCTGTTCCATACACAGAGGCTCTTTCTTCCTATGGAGACTTCCCTTAATGCAAGAGGCCCTTCCATTGATGGAGACACCTTTTTGTGTTAGGGGAAAACTCCTTCTGTCAGAAAAATGACCCTCTGTGAGCAGATCCAACTCATTATGTGGTTTTCTGTACCATGGGTTGTATATTAGTTTACACTCTGCTTTCTTGATTAGTGAAAATACTCTCATGTGGTTTTCAGATATGGAGAGGTTAAGTCAAGTAATTCCTCCCAATTCTTCTGAATCTCATCTTGTGCTGTTGTCATCTTGTTCAGTGGAAGGCAGCTTACATATAATGGAGGTGAAACCATAATTTAGTGACTCATTGTTATACCTGGAAAAAATCTCCATGGTCAGTTTTAATAGGGTATGGGGTACATATCCTATGAGGGCCTTGCAGGGGAACAGGGCCAGCCCTGTGGTATTCAGAAGGTGACTGACCATCACTGGAAGTGAAGGGGGAGGGTGATATTGCAGGCATAGGAAAGAGTGCCTATGTAAGGGAAACCATTGGAAGTATTGGGGATAGCCAGGCTTCAGTTGGAGGGCTGGCAATAGCACCCAACTGTGTAGCTCTGAAAAAAGAGCTGATGGATCTCCTCCTTTTGCCACAGAAGGGAAAATGTGGCAAAAAAGAATCTCTGAGACCTGGAACAATAGGTTAAGGACATTCTGGCCTCAGGTGGAAGGCAGGCATCTCCAGGCAGAGAGGCTTAAGGAAACATCCTCTCCCATAAGGACATTAATACCCCAAGCAGATCTACAATGAGAAAAGTCCATGCCCCTGGGGAGAAAGTGGGTCTTTTGTATTTGGCAGGCAAGGGGCTGGGACCAGAGCTGTATCCTTTGAGGTACCATGGGAAAGGTGGGGGCTGCAAGATATTTGGAGATGTCTGGCAATGCCGAAGTTTTATTTCCCAGTGTTCTTGCTAGGGATATAAGGCTGCTGTTCTAGACATACTTACTTGGAAGTAAGCCCCACTGAACTCAGTGATTGTTTCTTCTGAATAAACATGCATAGGGTGGATTTAGTGTGGAAATCTGAGGCTAAATTCATCTTGCACTTGCTTGGAATGTTTGAAACTAAAGGAGAACTTAGCCTGAGCTGAGGCATTCTTTGAAAAATATGGTATTTACATTAAACAGATTTCTTTGGATGAAGAGAAGAAAGTTATCTTCCTTTGGAAAAAAGGTTATCCACCTACGGAAAATTCCACAGCTCTACAAAATTCTGTGCTATTTATTGGAGAAGCCCTGTTATGTCTCTGAAGTAAGAAACGAATGATAATACAACACTTTGCTATGTATTTTAATTTAGATGTCAAAAGTGATAGGCATCATACATATTTTTTTAGAAAGATCTAAATAGCCACCTTGGGGACCACTGGTGGAAAGGTAAGATATAAATCTCCTCAATAAAATAAAGTGAATGTCTCCCATTTTTAACAGGTAAGAGAAGACAATCAAAATGACATTGCCTGTGTTTATAACAACTAGAACAAAAAGTGTATCTTGGCATACGTGTTTAGCGAAGTGCTGTTTTTTGCGTATATGCAGTGACTTGTATCATTATTTTTCCTACATCTGCTTCATAAGGTATACAGCCCAAGAGAAAGATTCACCCCCACCCCAAAAAAGAAAGGCTCTCGCTCTAAAGATGTCTGTAGTTATTTGTTTAAATGATCAGGCCAAGGGATTGAGTTCAGAAGAAAAGCTCTTATTATAAGGCAGTTTGGTGATAAGCTGGTGTAATGAGATCCTTTGTTGCTGTTATTGAAAAGGCAAGGTGAATAACAGAACAATGACACAACTTTATTCCTTGGTGTAAGCACATTCTGTGAAGAACCACTGAGCTTTTGCTGTCTGGGAATTTATACCTGCAATCCTAGAAAGCTTATTCCTTCCCATGTGTAAGAGCTGAAAAGGCTGAATTCCTTAATAATGTGAATCTCCAAAATTGTATACTATATTGTAATCTATGCAATATTGAAGAGAATTTCTTCAACAAATATCAGAGGCTATTGTATTGTTGTAGGTTAAAGAATTTTACTTATACAGTCATGGATGGTATATACATGCTGTACACTGATTGCATTCAAACACATTGCATTTGGATTGATTTGAAAACTTCCTCTGTAGTGATTGATCTACAGTTGTTCGTTCATTCATGCAAGGCACCTGTTGATACTTTAGTCATCAAATGGTAAATCAGTCGTAAGAATATTCCAGAGTCATGTTTTTCTTCCTGTTACGGGTAATGGCAAAACTAACCTCCGCAGGTACTGGAGACACAAGACACTGAGGGTCTGCTTTTGTAGATGATGAATCTTCCACTGAGGGAAGAGCCTTCCCATTACAGGAGAAGTTCTGTTCAAGGCAAGAAAAGAAGGAAGCTCTTCCAACCCAGTAAAAATAAAAGATGGCCTTACTGTGAGTTGGACAAAAAGCTATCAGAGTGTGGGAGAAACAGCGACTGGATATGAAGGGCATTCAGGGCTCTTCTGTGTATTTCAATTTCACCAGTCTGTGCTGCAATGGTATATGCTGTGGCTTTACAGAAACTTTCATCAAAATTAATGGGGTCTTGCCTGTTTGGAGTAAAAATGAAACATTTGCAGCAGTGGATATAAAAGCCACAGTACCATCAAGCACAAAATAACATTCCCAAATGTTTTCCTTTTACCTTCTTGACAAAGGGCCATACTCTGCTATTCTGTATACTCACAAAATACCTCTCATGCTCCCTATTGACATGAAACAAAATCCTATAGTGAGAAAGCATTCCGTCAAGGTATGCCAACACAAACTGCAACTAGCCTTGAAATAAAATACCCTTTTCCTGACAAACAGAAGCTTTTCGTGTTCCAGAACCAAACCAAATGGCTGCCATAATTCTGCTTGTGTCGCAATCCATCTCTGGCTATATTTTCCACTATGTTACCCAGGTAGCTTTTTAAGATACACAGATCCCATAATATGATATATTGAGAATATATATGTTTCTGAGGGTAGCTCTGTGGTGACAAAAAGAAATGCAAGAAAGATGATTCACAAGCTTGGAGAGAATCAGCTTGGGTCTAAACAAAGACGATAAACCGGTGATCCTTTGTAGAAATGCTGTTTTTTTAAGCTGGGAAACATGAGTTCAAGGCTGGAACTCATCAACTGACTTTGAAAAAATAATCCACAGATAGCTGACCTTATGTTGCGTGGTTATGGCATCCACTGAATTGAGGAGGCTTTCTTTGGCCAACTTATCCAGATATGTAGGAGAGTATCTTTTCAGTGCTAACTATAATTAACAGAATTTGTCAAAATATAGACATCTAAAATCTATACCACTGAATTCAGCTTAGCTTAGGCTGGATATGACTAATAATTACCACTGCTTAGCTTAGGCTGGATATGACTAATAATTGTAAAAACTACAACAACCCAGTTATGGACTAGGCAAATTTTGGTTGATTACAGTTGCCAACCTCCAGGTGGGGCCTGGTGATCTCCCAGAATTACAGCTGATCTCCAGACTACAGAAATCAGTTCCCCAGGAGAAAATGGTTGATTTGGAAGTTGGACTCTATAGCATTATACCCTGCTGAGGCCCCTCCCCGTCTTAAACCCTGCTCTCCCCAGGATCCGTCCCCAAATCTCCAGGAATTTGCCAGCCCACAGTTGGGACCTTATGGTGTATCAGTGACTTACCCAGGTTCGAATCCCCACTCTGCTATAGAAGCTTGCTGGGTGACCTTGGCCTAGTAACACAGTCTCAGACTAACCTGCATTAGGGTTGTTGGGAGAATGAAATGGAGGACATGAGAATGATGTAAACCACTTTGGGTCACTAGTTGGTAGAGTATAAAAGAAGTAAATAAAATAAGGCATGTAAAATATATTCAGAGGCAGCATGCCTTAGCAACAGATGTTGGGAACTTCAAGAGGTATTTGGCTGTCCACTTGTAGATACAGAATGCTAAGTCAAAATGAATTGACTTCTGATTCAGTAAGTTAGTTCTTATATTCATCCTTCTGTTTAACCTTCATGCATCTATAGCCAATGACTCTATATGTTCTATGGGGATAAATCATGAAAAAACTTTCAAGACAAACTAATTTAGACAGAATTTCTTTAGCTCAAACTGTTCCACCATATAAACCAATACAACAAACCTAACCAAACCAAAGCTAACTTAACCAATACAACAAACCTTTACTTAACCAAACACATTTATTTGGGTGCTGGTACCTTTACCTTTTTAATTCTTTTTTAAAACAACAACAAGCTGTAGATATAACAGTAAACAGGGATAGTATAGCCTGATGCATGGTATAGCTTAATCTTGTCACATCTCAGGAGCTAAGCAGGGTCAGTACTTGGAAGGGAGACCTCCAAAGAAGACTCTGCAGAGGAAGGCCATGGCAAACCACCTCTGCTAAATCACTGGCCTTGAAAACCCTGCCAGGTGTCACTATAAGTCAGCTGTGATGGTGGCATTCTGCACAAACACATACCTGTAAACAAATATTGCAAGAGTTAGTCTCTGAGTTCAGTTGAACAATTGGTTCTTATTTTATGGTTATTATTACATAAGAATAAAATAATATTAATAATGTTATTTATATTCCACCTTTCTCAGTGAGGCTCAAGGTAGATTACATAATTTAAGTCAGTACAATCAATAGGATGAGGAGACATAACCAATGTAATAGAATTAGGATTGCAAAAATCTGAAACAAGGAATAATTATTAACCATTAAGTGTTAAATAATGCAAGAAATGGTGTTGCATAAGTAGAAATATAATGTGGTGAGAGCAAGATAAAAATGTACAGCAACAGATAATACATATTAGCAGTGGACTCTGATCTGGAGAACCGGGTTTGATTCCCCACTCCTCCACACGAGCCGCGGAGGCTAATCTGGTGAACTAGATTTGTTTCGAAGCCAGCTGGGTGACCTTGGGCAAGTTACAGTTCTGTTAGAGCTCTCTCAGCCTCACCTACCTCACAGGGTGTCTTTTGTGGGGAGGGGAAGGTAAGCCGGTTTATTGAAACATCTTCCTGAATCGTTAATATAGAAAAAAAATCTGCAGAGGGATGCCATAGTGGGGGACCTCCTGGCAATCCTTTCCATTGCCCACCAGTGTCTCAAAAGCTGGTGGGGAAATGGGGGAGAGGGGTGGCTGTGCTGGTGATGTGCCAACATGCAATATTATTTTTGGCAACACTCTAGGATTTTCCAAAATTTTTATGGTTTAACCACAGACTTTTGGCAAATGCTAGAGCATCACCCCATCATGACATCATGTTTGGCTTTCACTGGAAGTGATGTTGTGTTTTGCTGTGATGCTGGTGCATCTGTCCCCATCCCCCAGGCCTTCCAGGGGTGCTATGTACAATCATTTGATTTCACAGGTTGAATATTTTAGAGCTTTGTATGTTGTGTTTGTTGTCTTCTAAGTTTCAAATTGTGATCAGATGAGCACTGAGATCTGTACTTTGTCAGTGAACATAAGCATCTCTAACTAGGCTGAGGATTTCATTTTCATTCATAGTTGGTCAATGGAAAGTTTGTCCCTATTTTTTGAAGACTGTTGGCTGTTGCTGGTCCTAGATAACAGTTGCTATTTATACATATGAAATATCTGCCAACTGAGAAACTTCCACAAGCTTCAAATCTCCAGATCAAACACCCTGAAACACCTGCTGAAGTAATATTAGAGTGAGGTATGTATATCCATATTACCTCCATGAGTTGTCTTCTAATAACAACTGATAGAAATTTACAGCTACTTGACTAAAGGAGTACCTGGCAACTATGGAAGGATTGTGGGTGGAGATATGACTGGCCCACAATTCCGGCTGTAGCACCATGTCACTTTCAGTAAAAAAACAAAAACAAAAAAACAAAACAGAAGTGACATAGGTGGCTCTAGGAGTCAATGGAAACACTTTGATAAAATAGTTTATGGCAACTTCTAGAGCTACCCTAAGTAGCTTTAGGAATCACCAGAAACTCTAGGCAATTCCTGGTCAGGGGTAGCTTTTTTCTAAAATTATATAAAGAATTTTGATACAAGGATAAAAATGACTGACTTGGAGCTAAAACCATGTTTTTTGCAGTTTCATTGAGAAAAGGTACAATAAAATGGCTATATTTCAGATCTGTTAGCTTCAAATGCAATGAAGATGAAGCAGCCTGCAAAGTTTTTATATATTATATAATCTGTTTGCCCCAAATAAAGACAGACCATAGCGTGGGTTTAACTAGTTTATTAAACTGAATTGATCTATGTCATCAATTAATTGTGCTAATATTTAATTGAGGGTGGGCTGTGCTAGGCAACCTGACTATGGCTGCCTTTTTCTGGCAAATCCACCCTGGTTCCAAACTCTGCCAGTGGTCACTGCTGGCCTTGTTTATCCAGCCCCCTTTCTTAATGTGCCATAAAACCACTGCCAGGTTCGGTAAGATGTTGGTTAGCACCAAAGACGCTCCTTCACAAGCATCATCCCACCGTAAAGCCAATGATGGTTTGATTAGGACACACCCTCCATCATGCCCAGTAGTTCAGGGTACTCACCGTTCCTCCTTGCCTATCATAAGCAACCTGCCCTATCCCTGCCAACACTAGCTATACAGTCAAAGAGCAGGACTAATTGATTCAATCTTAAAATAAGCCCCTTCACTGAACATCACAAAGCAGGTGAAAAGAAAGCTCCACCCAATAGCCAATCTGAGAAGAAGCCCCCTCCAAAAAAATTCCTGCTTGGTCCCTACAGGAAACTGGCTAATCCCATGATATTCTACGGAGGGAGGGAGGTTTGGTGGGTCAGAAGCAGGTGGAAAAAGCTAGAGAACAGGGGGGAGGTATCAAGATATAGCCTTTCACTACTGCCTTTCCCTCTGGCTGGCTGCTCTGAAGTTCCAAACCAATCCTGCCTCAAGACTAGGGCACATCAATCCCCAGCTTATTTGCTGTGAATGCCTCTTTCTTCATTGTGTTCTTACTGTCAAAGCAGCAAGAAGATATACTGATCAGTTGGCTGGACTGACATATATACCATGGGTGGTTGTAATTCATGAAGGACTTGCTGGTGTTTGGATACCAGAGTTCCAAACCGTTGATAAATATTTGCCACCAGGACTAGGTAGTTCACTGCTTAGCAACAGGCATCTGACAGATTATTTCTTAATGTCCTTTATAATTTGAAGCCCAATTGTAGATAATTTCATGTTATGCACTGATTTGCTAACACAGGAGTGAACAGCACAAAAGGGAAGTGGATAGAGAAGCCAATCATGCATATTAACATTGGCTGTATTAGTCCTAACATGCAAGAAATATTTTCATGGGGTCTGTGGCTCATTCATGTGGCAAGTAACTATAGATGAATTAATTCCAACTGAATGATTATCTGGGAGCACAGAAACTCTTTGGTTTTAAAACTAATGATGAAACCTATCCCTATTTTATGCCTCCCATGCTATTAATGGTAGGACTTTGTTTTTGGGTTTGCTAGTGTGAAAGGGCCCATTGTCAAATGATATACCCCATGCAAATTGAACAAAAGGTTAAGTAGGATGTTTTCATGTAGGCTTTTCACATGATATGTGGTTTTGATATGGAAGGACTTTCAGACAAGTGACCCTTTGTCCATGTAATCTGGAGAGGTATACTTACAATGAAATCTTAAACATCCTTCTAAACCCATAGATTTAGAAGGGCATAATTCTACTTAGGGTTGCACTGTTAGAGCCAGAATGTTTATATACTATATTAAATCTTCCTTTGAAATTTACCTGAGCAAATGAAAATAAGAAAAATTATTCATTAATATATTTTATGTTGGAAAATAATTTGATAATAAAGGGAAGAAAGTTTGGATATGGCCCCTATAAAGGTCTTGGGTTTGATTTCCTCTAGCTGACTTATAGTTTTCAGGCTTGAGAAGAATAACTTATGAATAAATGTCTTTATGCCCAGAATAGATCCTAGAACAAATGGAACAGTTTGCCACAATTATCGTTGGTATGCTCAGAGGTTTTCTAACATCACGCCTGTAGAGAAAGGGAATCAGATGGTTTAATAAAGTAATTTAAGGCTCATGTAATTATGTCTGTATAAAATAACCCCATTGTAAACCCCCCAATGTCTCAAATCTGGGTTGTATTGAGACTGAATCATCTACTTTGCTGTCTTTACTATGGCAACCTTGAAATGGCCCATATTAAGTATTGTGGGATTCATGGTAGACTGACTGAACAGTCATTTCTATCCATTCTATATCAGAGTTTATTTTCCCCAATCCACTGAATAGTTTAACTTCTATATACATACTTGGAAATAGCCCAACATCATTCAGTGAAACTTATTTCCATAGATAGGACTATAGCGAACAAAACAATGCTACATTTCAGAACAATACTCTGGTTGCCTTAATTTAAGAGTTTCCATTTCTGAATAGAATCTTGCCAGTAAATATACTTGGCAGAATATCATTTATTATTTCTGAAGTATATAGAAGGACATGAAGACAGGTGACTTTAATTCAATTTTATGCTCAAGTGAATGCCAAAGGACTGTTTTTTATAGAAGAGTGGTGGGTGGGAGACTTATCTTAGTCTAATTTATACATAGGTACCTTTTAGTAGTGATAATGATAACATTTATTGCCAAGTTCATACTATTATTGCAGAGGGGTTTGACCGCAGGGATTTGACCTGGAAATGTAATTTGCCTTTAGTAGAGTTTCAACACAGGCTTGCAAACAGACTAAAATATATCATTACTTGAAAGATATTAAAGGTAATGCAACATGTTATCTCCAAACCAAAGGCCCAATAGCCTATGATAAGTTGAAAGTTAATAGTTTTTTTTAAATAAATAAATAAACAGTTCTTTTCTGTTTCCTAACAAATGTATAAAACTATACACAAGTGTTGATCTGCATCAGATAACCAAATACTGTATGTTACTGAATACCAGTGTGATTTTGGTTGTACTTGATCCGCTTATATGAAGACCCCATTTCAGTTAATGCAGGTGTGAACATGTCATTAAAACTGGCTTGTAAGGTTGCCTTTTGTCCCCACTGGCTGTTCGCTCTCACAATGGAAGAAAATGGAGGGAAAGGGTGAAGACACAGTGACTTCACTTTTTGTTATAGTGTCCACAATGCTCTAGGAATTTCCCCAATTTTTATGTCATTTACCATGCAGATTGGAGGAATTCCTAGAGCATTGTGGACATGGTGTCATCACTTATGGGTCCTTACCAGGAAGTGATGTCAGTGAATTGTATGAAGCATTGTATGAAACCTGGCAACACTAGCATAAAACCCAGCTAAATGGATGTGCCTTTTCCTGAATACCTGCATCAACCACTTTTGGAAGGAGAAAGGTCTGTGGGGAAGAAGCTCTTTAGAAAAACTAGGACTGTTGGGAAGCTGTGTGTTGAGGAGGGTTAACGAAGCATAACTTCTTTTGAGAAAAGAAATGAGAGATGTTATAGTGAGTTGTTTTCTATACTGTGACCCCATTTTAAAGAAAGGCTGGAACAGAAGCTCTAAAATATGGAGGATAGTGGTGGACAGATATTTGAAGAAACTTTGCTAGTGGTCATCAAGGTGTTACTCAGGAATAAAAATACATTAACAACATGCATATTATGGTGTGACATAGTGGTATTTCAGCAAGTGGCTCTGAGTACTGAAAGAGAGATATGATAGGGATTGCTGCTGAAATGTTGGGGTAGTTCATGTCTTTTTGTTCCAAACTGCCTGAATCCTCAGGAAGACAATGTTGCCTTGGTTACAATCAGACTGTAGCATAAAGATAGATATTGAGTGAAGATGTTTATATGACTGCTTACTGACATTGAATTCTGCTGGTAGACTGAAAAATAACTTTGAGGTTGACCAAATGGAGCGGACTATTCGGCATATTTGTGCATATTCTGAGTTGTTGAGCCATGGAGCTCAGCTATTCTTATTTCGCGGACACATAGGTCTATGTCTAGGGAAAAATTTAAAGCATTTTTTTTAATTCGTAAAATATACCAGTCAAATTATCTCAGTATTTCACATATGAATTAACAAAGTAAACAATAGAACATCTAATTACATGGAGCTATCGTGAGAAGGTTGTCCGTTAAACAAAGGCAAGATAAAACTGAAATTGAGAATCCAAATGAGTATGCTTGAGTTTTGTCCTGTGTCTGGCAACTTTTTTTTTTTTTTAGGAGTACAGTTATTATTAGTGCTTCGACCTCATACATTTAAAATGCATGTCAATTTTAAATTTTGCATTTTACATTCAGGATATGTCTGCAGTGGCACAAATATGATAGCATTCTCATGAAATGTGCTCCAAGGCCTATCCACAAAACATGCCACCTCTTTAAAACCTTTAACTCAACCGCTTCCTATCTTTTCCCAGTTTTTCAATCTAAAACAGACTGCTCACTGCCATAGCAGACACTCAAACACACATGCACAACAGCTTTTAATATGTATGGGATGTCTTATTGTCAATACCCACAGAAGATTCGCTGAAAATTAAATATTTGTGTGGGAGTAGAGATGTTTTCTTTATAAAAGTGCGTAAAATGCTGGATGAAGGAGACCTGAAAGTGGAGAGAAACAAAGAGGCGCAGAAAATAAAATGAAGCATGGAGAGCACAGAGAGGAGAAAAAAGAGAAACACAGGCTTAAGATGAAAACTGTGCAGATATAGTATAGAAACGAATGGGTAGAGACGATGAATGGGATCATACTTGCTGGGCTGCCCACAGTCACCATTCATTGATCAAAACTTGCACACAGGGGCTTATGCACAAGTCTTCCATTCGTGTGAATGCTCTACAAGCGCAGTCCGCACTCTCTGCTTTTGTAGTCTACAGAGCCTGTACTTGTCAGGAGGTGTAATATAGGCCTCTGTGTAGAACCTCTGCTCAACTAATGAAGGCCAGCAGATGTCTCCCCCTCCATGTATTCATTTCTACACTGTTTGAAAATCCGCACAAGGGAAAGTGGATTCATTTGGTCCACAGTCTAGAAATGTTAACTGGGTAGTGTGAAATTGGCCCCTACTTTGTATTAGTCCAAGATTTGGACTGAACATTAATTTTTTAAAACAGTAGTGTGTTCACAGGAATGCCTACCACTATAGCAATTCTCATGTGCGAACAGACCCATCTTTTTGCTCTATGAAGAGACAGTAATTGTAAAACAAGAAGATACATGTTAGGTTTCATGGGATTTCACAGAAGGCCATAGTCTTTAAAGAATATTTTATAGTACAATGCAAGGAATCACCACTAACCTCTTCCTTCAACATAATGATAGATTTTTATTTCTATAAATATCCATGTAGACCTCCACAGTGTGAATTTCATAATGAAAGGTCATATTTTTGGAACATGTGGATACCTTTATTAGTTCGCTATTTACTGTGGGCCTTCAAATGAACAATTCAAGTCTTTGGTCACAGTCTCTTTTCTTCTTTCATTTGAGATAATATAGGGGGAAACAAATCTCCATTATTTTCTTCACAGCAAGGCTGGCAATTTCCTCCACTAGATTTGGCAGCCATGCTCGGTTTGTTGTCCCTGCTGGAGTACTGTTTGCTCTTTTCCTTCCCTCCTCTTTTTATAAAAAGATCCTACTCTGTATACCGCCTCTTTTCCTCCCCATACTGCGCTGCTGACAGCCAAAGAATGTTGACAGTGTTGCTGGGATGCCTCGTTGTGATGGACACATTGCAATAGAAGCAGTGATTTAAGTAACCTCAATTGCCATTGGAAAGGTGAGCTCATTACTACATGACAGGCAACAATAGCTTGAGACAACATAATGTGCTTTTAAAAAAATCACTTAAAAAGCATTTTATTTCATCTGTAATGACAGGTGGAAAAGTTTTACTCCATCTCACAGGACATGGAAGATAGATTGTAATTTGGAGACTAGTAGGAGTAGGAATGCCAGCCTCCAGGTGGGACCTGGGGATCCCTTGGAATTACAGCTCATCTCCAGACTACTGAGATCAGTTCCCCTGGAGAAAATGGCTGTTTTGGAGGGTGGACTCTGTGGCACTGTAACATATCGAGGTCCCAGTCCTCTCCAGGCTCCATCCCCAAATCTCGAGGAATTTCCCATCCTGTATCTGACAACCCTAACCCCCATCCCTTACTAGTGGCCAGGGGGGACCTGGCAACCCTAAGTAAGAGGCATCTTTAGATAGCTAGTAATATGTGTTTTAAATTGTTGTTCTACATCAAAAACCACTAGGCTGGTAATCAATTCAAACAAATGGACGTGAACAAACAACAAGGCAACACTGGTTTGGAAATGAATAGGGATACTGCACTGTTACCTTACTTCCTCTTGAACAGACCTCTCCTCCAGTCACTCTATTGGTTACCAATTAGTAGGCTTGCCAGGTTCCTGCTTATAGCTGGCAACCTCCCAGCCATGCTCCCCTGTTCCCTGCCCACACTCAGTGGAGCAGGGGGTGGAATCCTACAGGTGACACCACTGTGTTGAGTGGTTTTTACCATAAAGGTTTCAATAATGTTGCTTGATACAGTGACATTGCTTCCCGTTTCTCACCTGAAAGTAACATCCTATATGGTGCAACATCATTTCTCCCAAACGCTACCCCCCCCCAAAGTCTCCTGGGAGATAAAGGCATGCCCCTGACAACCCTGCCAATTAGTTCCTGGGTTCAGTTCAAGCTGTTAAATATTATCTACAAAGCTCCTCAGGGCCTACCCACAGACCTAAACAGCTGCATGTTTTATATGCTTCACTGCACTCATCTGAGTAAAGTCTTCGGAAAGTTCCAACAAGAAAACGGGTACGATCAGCAGTTTCCATACCAAGCATTTTCTGTTGTAGCTCCCACTTTATCTACTTCATTTATACCCCACTTTTCTCCCCAAGGGAGACCCAAGGTGGCTTACAATATTGGGCAAAAACGCATGGTCGCTTTAGCCTCCTTTATTCCCTGTTTCAGCCAGGATTTAGCCAGGATCGAACGCACGTTCGGCGAAACAGATGTGTTTGATCCTGGCTGAGTCCTGGCTGAAACAGGAGGCTAAAGTGACCACGATGCGTTTTCGCCCATTGTCTCCTTAAAACATTTTTTCTCTTCTCCAGTTTGTCCTCACAACCTTATGAAGCTGTTAGGCTAAGAGTATGTGATTGGCCCATGGCCACCCAATAAGCTTCCATGGCAGAGTGGGAATTTGAACCTGAGTCTTCCAGAGCCAAATCTGACACACTAACCACTACACCATGCTGACTCACTTTTTGGAATGGCCTGCCTGAGGAGGTAAGGAGGAGATAGGCTCACACACTCCTGCCATTCCACAGAATGTGTAAAAAGGATTTGTTCAGGCGGGCATTTTTATACATGGAATAGTGCTGAAATAAAATAGAATTGTTCAGGAGGATACTTCTTCAATGGAACAAGGGGTATAGTTTATAGCAATTACTGTATGCATTTCTTGTTTTTACTGCATTGTTTTCTAAACTCTGTAATCCAGTTTTTGTTGCATTGCTAAATTTTGCCTTGCTAAATTTTGTAATGAGTGAATAAAGCAAATAAAGCTCATAAATGAGGAAAAAAATAGAAGGGAAACTTGTGCTGCCAGTGAATAATTTTCAGTGTGGACCTTGGAGACTGGGATTTAAACCCTGGTTCTGCCTTGTATTGTCTAGGTGCCTTTGAACAGTTCAGCATCCTTTGAGGATATTCATGAATGCATCTCTTTTTAAACCCATTTTACCCTTGCTGATTCAGCTTGAGTCATGTAAGCTGCATAGTAGCTGTGGTTATACTACCTCGGTTGTCTGTTCTGCCAAGCAGGATGGGATGACTATTTGCAAATCTGTACAGGTGACCGAATCCACACAGTGGAAAGAGGAAGACGATTCTATAGTACCTAGGTTCAGGCCCCAGGTGGCAGTGTGCCCTGAGCTATGAACATATGAAATGAAAGCACAAAACATTACGGTCGCTTCATGGGAAGCAGAGGATCCAGAGTATCAAGTCACTGCACAGATTTTGAAACACTGCACAGACTACAGGGTTTTGAAACATGAGGTAAATGAACACACCTCTTTCCCATCTTGTGATGTCCCTTACTTTCCTTATTAGTAAATATTTCAAGGAGCTGGAAACTCCTGGATTTCCTTACCGTTCTTTAAGGTAGTGCCAAAAAAAAAAAAAAACACTTTTTTGTTTTACTGGTCAAATTGAAGTCCTATAACTGGAGCCAGAATTTGACTGCAAATGACCAATCTGATAAGAGGTGTGTTAATTTACCTAATTGGACTGGGTTTGTCAGAAATTACTTTCAACTGTGTAGTATTGGATCATGTGAGGAAAAAGCCTTTTAGCTGAAGATACTAATGCGTGGTAAAAGTTTTTTGTAATACTTGAGTGATAATACTGACCAGATGCTTTGTATTAAATGTACTCTGGTTAATTACGGAGAACTCCTAATTAGTGTGGTCTCAAAGCCTATGTGCCAGGCTGAAGCTGTCATTCTTTTCCAGGGAGTGTAATGGGATCAGAGTGAGTTTGTTTCTGGTCCTTCAGTGTGGGTTTTTAGGCTTTGCTGTGAAGAAGGCCTGGCTTTGAATTTTCTGGGCCTGGCAGAGAGAAGAAAATGCTACATGGAAGTGACATCATTGTGCTGGGGCATTCGTCCAATGTGGTGGCATCACTTTCTGGCTGTGCCAGAGGTTGTGTCAGGGCCACTAATGTCAGGGCCACTAATTGAATCCCCCCTCCATTTTGTCAACCAGTTTCCTTCTGCCACTCAGCTAAGCAGCAGCAGGCAGCAGCAGCAGGGGGCAGGAGATCTGCCACCATAAGTGGGACTGTGCATCCATACTTGTTTCTAACTAGCAGCAGGTTTTTCCAAATGGCAGCCAAAAATGAGCATCGCTGCAGGGGTTCATGATGCAGCAGGGATTGGGCTGTGACCTATGGGTCTAAAATGTGATTTTTCTTCCAGGGACTTCTAGGGAGGCAAAATCATGGAGAAAGGAGCTGTCATGTATTCCAGTTGCTCTGAGTACTTCCCATAGTTTTCTAAGGCTCCCCCTTCCCTCGATTTATTGAACTCTACGGTTGTGCTAACATATCCACTATATTTAACGTTGCACAGGTCCAAGATAATTTTGTGTATGATTAAATGAATTAGAATTAAGGAGTGAATCAGAATTGCACTGAACCACGTACTTCATAATCTACAGTACCTCCATTTTATAGCTTTGAAATGTGGGATATCCACACAGTGTAAAAAATGTATTATCATTACACTGTAGTCCTCATGAGCATGTGCATTAATATCTGAAGCCTATGCAGTGTTAAATATAGCAGGTTGCACAAATGAGACTAGTCATAACCAGGTAGAAGCAACATAGATTTCAGTAAGTTTCCCTTTTCCATCTCACATTTTAAAAAATCCACTTAAAGGGAACACATTTTCTCTTCTAATCTGTTTTAGCTGCTTTCTACATCTCCAATTAGATGCTAAGACATGAAATCTGAAGCATGAGAGTTTCTGTAGCTTGCATCTGGAATAGGGTTGCCAGGTCCCTCTTCAACAGTGATGGGAGGTTTCTTGGGTGGAGCCTGAAGAGGGCAGGGTTTGGAGAGGGGAGGGACTTAAATGCCATAGAGTCCAATTCCCAAAGCTGCCATTTTCTCTAGGGGAACTGATTTCTATTGGCTGGAGATCAGTTGTAATAGCAGATCTCCAGCTAGTACCTGGAGGTTGGCAACCCTAATCTGGAAAGTTGGAATAATAATAATAATAACCTACCTTTTCACATGCTTTTTGCATAAAGAATTCATGAGAACAGAATTGCAAAGCACTGTGTTCTTTAAACATCTGAGTCTATTTATTTAGTTAGTTGCACTGTTTTCATATTAAAAAGGTACATGAAATCAACAATTAAAATTTAACAAATTCTTATTTGTTTAAAATATGAAGAATGTATGGAATTTTAACCTTGGCACTATAGATTGTCATCCCCCTCCCTCCCCACACCTTTTTAGGACTTAATAATCTGTTAGTAAACAAGACAGACAGGAAGCAGATAGCATATGGAATAATGAATGCTAATTTAGCTGAAAACAGCACAAAAGGATGGAAAAGACTGATGTCTGTCACAAAATATACAAGAGGTCACTGCTAAATCTCAGTGCTCAGTATTTCAGCTGGAGCAAGTGCAGTAAATGATGCAGATGATAATTACTTTCTTTTTATTGCATAGTAAATAGCTGTGTACAATCTCTCATAAATAGCTAGAGTGCTACCCTGGAGCGCATAAATCTTAAAGAGCATTTTCCCTGCCCTGCTAATAATCTTTGCAACATGCAAGGCAGGCATCTTTCTCCAGCTGCCTTTTGCCCTCATAACACATTAGAGTTAGCTTCCAGGGCCCGGAGGAAACAAAGTTGCAGAAAAAAAATGAGGAACAATTGGTGCATCTAATTCATCCCATGAACAGTTCAATGTTCTTACAGTGTCATCCTTAACAGAGCTAAAACCTTTTAAATCCAATGAAGTCAATAGATTTAGAAGGGTGTAACTCTATTTAGGATTGCACTGCAAATTCTGTTATGTTCTTCAGTACTCAGTGTGTTTAGTAGGGTGTATTTGCATGTATGTGTGTAAGAAATTGCACTGAACACATTCCAGTGTCAGTCATCATAGTGTTCCTATCAGATGAAAGTATGCTGGCAAGGAAGTGGATTTGCCTACAAGCAAGTCTGTTGTCCTGTGCAGTATATAGCCATGGAGGTAGGGATTCATTGTCAATATGGTGAAGTAGCATTGTGTGTGTCAAAGGACTCATTCATACTGAGTTGGCCTCTGGCCAGATTATCTGTCATTCAGTGTGTAGACATTGGGGCTTGCTGCATTTGCATCAAGCTTGTTGACATTCATTACTGGAGCAAATCGTAGTGGTCATGACTGTCTTTCTGGCATCCCTCAATGCAATGCACTGATATGTACAGGATAAAGAGAATGGCAGAAAAATCCATTGTTTCCATCTCTTTTGATAAACCAGGACAAGAGAACAAAAAAGAAAAGAAAAGATGAAGCCTCAGCATTCAGTTGAATGGTATTAACCAAGATATATGGTATGCTACAGTGCAATCTTTAATAAGTATGCTCAAGAGTAAGTCCCTACTTAGTACTCCCTACTAAGTGCGTTTAGAATTGCAGAGCTCATTTCATCAGTCGCGTGAATTGTTTTCCTGTCATCATAGGTTAGTCAGGTGTTCGTGTGTGAGAGAGAGAGACAGAGAGAGACACAGAGAGAGCGCCTTTAATTGGGAGGAAATATTGGGACTTGAATAGCCGGTCTGATTTCTTCATATCTTGGAAGCTTAGCAGGGTCGACTCTGATTAGTATATGGATGAGAGACCACCAAGGAATACCACAATTGATATGCAGAGGCAGGCAATGCCAAGCCACCTCTTTTGCTTTGAAAACCCCACAGGAGTTGCACAAACAGAAGAAGGGGAGGGGAAACTATCACAAAGTTATAACATTTTCTTTTAAGATGCAAAGGGACTTAGAGTTGTTAAAAGACAGAAAAAATCAAAATGAAAAGAAAGTGAGGAAAACATTGCCCTCTCTTATTCACATGGAAACACCCCAGAAGTTTATTAATGAGAGCTACAGGTTTTGCATGCACTTAATGTCTGAAAAAGGAGATTAAGGAAAGTTTACATAAAAATGAACAGATAAGACAAACATGTCAAACATGTTAAATGTTATGGTCACCTTTTCTCGTTTGTTTCTAGTCTGTTTCAAATCATTATTTTATTTGTTTATTTAAAACATTTGTATCCTGCCTTATCTCCTCTGACTCAAACTCTTGACCATGAAAATGTTGTGTCTCTGTGTATATACTCTATGCATGTAATGTATCAGTTACTAAATAAAGTTTCATGTTAGATTTCACATACTTTATACTTAATGCAATTAAATGTACACCATTTAACAGATTAAAAAGGAAAGAGAAATCAAATGCTGATACCAAATAGCAAATATTTTCATAAAATGACTGATTATTGACTACCAGTATTTAACTGAACAATGGTTCAGAGAATATATGGCAACATAGGATAATATTTAGAAGAATTTTGGGGGAACACTTTTGTTCTAGCTCTTAGCTTAGGAAATTGCTGGTGTCTGTGTCATCACTTCAAGCTTTCCTGAATGAAGTGGATTGTTTTGATCCTTTCCAATCTGGTTGTAGGCCTAGTTATGGGATTGAAATAGCCTTGGCTGCCCTGGTAGATGACCTGTGTCAAGAGATGGACAGAGGGAATTCTATGCTGTTGGTTCTTCTGGACCTTTCAGTGGTTTTTGATATCATCTAACTTGGTATCCCATTGGCTAACTTTCCAAGCTGGTACTGGGAGGCACCATTTTGCAGTGGTTCTGCTCCTACCTGGATGATAGCTTTCAGAAGGTGCTGAGGGACTGCTGCTCAGCCCCTTGGCCATTGGCCTGTGGGGTCCTGCTAGGCTCCATCTAATCCCTGTGTTCTTTAACATCTACATGAAACTGTTGGGTGACATCATCTGGAGATGAGTACTGTATTGTCACCAATATGCAGATGACACTCAGCTTTATCTTGTGCCTCCAGCCAATCCCAGGGAGGCTGTTCAAACCCTAAACCAGTGCCTGAATGCAGTTTTAGAGTGGATGTGGGCTAATAAACTGAAGTTTAATCCAGACAAGTGGAAGGTCTGACCCCAAATTTAAGATGACACTTATTTGGATGGAATTACACTCACTTTGAAAGAACAGGTCCATAGTCTGGGATTTCTTCTGGACTCAGACCTATTGCAAGATAAGCAGGTAGCAGCTGTGGCCAGGAGTGCCTTTTACCAGCTTCAACTACTTAGTCAGCTATGGACTTTCTTGGCAGAGTATATCTGGTCACTGTGGTGCATGCCCTGGTTACGTCAAGGCTATCCTTGAAGAGTGATCAGAAACTTCAATGGGTACAGAATGCTGCAGCTGTGATGTTAACTGGAATGGATCTTGGGGACCATATAATTCCAGTCTTGGTCTATCTATACTGGCTCCCAATATGTTTCTGGATACAATTCAAGATGCTAGTATTGACATATATATGATTTGGTACCGGGATACCTGAAGTACCATCTAATCCCTTTTGAACCTACCTGATCATGTCAGTCATCTTCTGAGGCCCTACTCTGGGTGCCACCACCTTCTGAGATTAAGCAGATGGTATGAGTGGCGGAAGCTAATCTGGTGAACTAGATTTGTTTCCCCACCCCTCCACATGAAGCCAACTGGGTGACCTTGGGTTAGTCACACTCTTTCAGCCACACCTATCTCACAGGGTGTCTGTTGTGAGGAGGGAAAGGGAAGGTGATTGTAAGCCGGTTTGAGTCTCCCTTAAGTGGTAGAGAAAGTTGGCATATAAAAACCAACTCTTCTTCTTCTTCTTTTGAGAGGTGAGAGGAAATAGTGGGGGAGGGGAAAATGAGATGCATCCCACAAGTTCTTGCAGGTTCCTGTGTGTGTGTGTGTGTGTGTATAGATCTACTCTGGTTCTGTACACTGGAACATTGCTCTAGTAAAAATAAATAAACTAGTAACAGACATAGTGAGCTGTATAGGAGAGAATTAAGAAAAGAGGATTAAATTTACAGACAATTGCAAGATCTGGGTATAGTCCTGATAGGATGATAATTTTATGGGAAAGCCTCATTCTATTTGTCCTGCCCACAATGTTGCATCTTCCATACAGCCTCCAGCTGGGATATAATGGCACATTCAGTTTTCAGCTGATTTTAATTATTTTATTAATCCAAATACAGAGAAATGTTCTAAATGATCCGAAAAGTCCTTGACTGTGGTAATTTATGTTTAATTCAAGAATATTAATTCAAACGTTAAAACATTTGCCAAGGTTTAAAGTAAGGAGATGTGATTTGTGATAATAATTCGTATTGGCTTGGATCCTATGAACAAGTTCCATGTGCAATAGTCTCTGCCCCCTTCTTCTTCAATAGCACTTCCATTTTTATGAGATCAGTGGTTTCCAAGGAGTCTTGTGTATCAGAAGTGCTTACAGAATAGAAAGCATACTCCATGGCATGACTATCTAGAGCACATATAACTTGTTCATAGGATCCCATACCTTTTATTTTTGTTGGGCAAGATTTTGGTTCTTTTTCTCATTCATTTCTACAATGTGAGGTCAGTCCTTGTCATTCCCATTTTAGACTAGGACAGAGAGGCAGAGAGACAGAAGCTTGCCCAAAGGCAGCAGCAAGTTCACGGCTGAACTAAAATTTGAACTTGTGTATCTGTTATTACGAAGTGTCAAAAACTGGAAAGTGTAACCTAGTGCATGCTATTTTGGGATCTCTGCTGTTATCTCAGTCAATGAATTATTGCATACCTTCATAAGAGTCTGGTTTATATTTTATAAAATATTAGTTGTACCTCACAACTGATTGGATGATACTGGAGGTAAAAGAATTAGACAATAGAAATTGTCCCAAAAATATTGCCATAGCAGTGGAAAGCAGCATTGCATTTAATGTACTGTTCATTATGAAATATTCAATTACAGCCAATCCAAAAGAAAATAGTGTGTGGAGTATGCTTAATGATACTGTAGAGGTATACTAAATTAAGGTGAAAGTGGAATGTATAAGAGCCTATGGGTAATATAACAATCCCTGTTCTTGAATTGTGGAATAATTCCTTCTTTCTAGAAGGAGGTGTTTCACAGTGCCATCCTAAGTAGTCAGTAGTCTTCAAAGGGTGTACCTCTGCTTAGGGTTGCACTATCGATATGTTAGACTAGTTATAGGGGTAGGAACTTCGGTATGGGTGCTGAATGGTGGCATTCCAGACAATGTTTCTTAGCACAGCAGCTTCTTGTTCCTCCCCAAAAGCACAACTCCGGGGCTCTGTTTAGACCTGGAGAGGTGAGATTATTGACCAGAACTCTGCCCCTGCCCCCATAAGAGGCAGTAGCCTGACTCCAGTGAGTGGTTCTGTACTGAGCAGTCATCCAGTAGTGCTGTCCAGTACACTCAGACTGTGAGGTAGGCACAGGAAATGGTCATCTATATGCGCAGTACAGCTACTGTTGTGAATAGAAAAAGTCATTGCTGTTAGCCCCATCCCAAGCGGAGCCACTTTTGTGGCCAGAATTTCCCCATTACCACTTTTTTTTCTGGCACACCAACATCTTCGTAGGTAGACACTCTTTCATTAAGCATTCAGGCCAAAAAAGTTTCCTGCAACTGTTAAAATTAAACAGGTTGAGTGGCACTATAAAAACTAAGAAAAATAGTCCAGGATAAGTTTTGAAGAAGTGCTTTTTATATGCCGTCTTTCTCTACCACTCAAACCGGCTTACAATTACCTTCTCTTCCATGAGAGCCAGCATGGTGTAGTGGTTAAGAGCGGTGGTTTGGAGCAGTGGAGTCTGATCTGGAGAACCGGGTCTGATTCCCCACTCCTCCACATGAGCGGCGGACAACCATGAGCAAGAGTTGTCTTCATCAGATTAGTTATGTGTATATCCATAGTACATCCATATGCTGATGATATGACACTTATGTTATATATTCAGATCAGACCTAGAAGAATGCTGGTGGGTTTGGGTGATTACTGTGAAAGGGAGAAGTTTGGGATTAATTACAATAAAACCAAAATGGTGGTCTTTGGAAATAGCAAAGCCAAGCATAGGTGGTCAATTGAGCAATGACCTTTTTTTCAAATATTTGGGTTTCTGTTCCAAGGATCCTTGTCTTGGAAGGCACATTGAAATGTGACACTGATAACTGCTTGATGGACAGTGGGAGTCATCCTAAAATTCTTTTTTCCAAAGGTGGTCAACTAATAGCTCTTACTCTCAAAAGATTTCAGGGCAAAGTAATTACCCAACTCTTATATGGAGTAGCTTAGAAGGGTGTAATTATGTTTAGGACTGCTCTGCATATCAACAGTGTATTAGAACACAAGTTCATTTAAAGAAAACCACAAGCAAATGCTGACTATTTCTTCATTATTAATTATCATTGGGACAAGTATTTTAAAAAGTGACAGTCTCCACTCTATGTTATTCACAGTACCCTGTCCAAAAGAGTTGGTATACCTCATATATGTTAGGAAAGAACAAAATGGGATCTTCCGGGGTCAGGCACAGCTTTTTCGTCATCACTTTTAATGAGCCTTTTTAATGGTCTCTGAGAGACTAAGGTAATACTTATCTTGTATTTCCTTGTTGCTGGGACAATGGAGCTAACAGCAGGGATTTTATCAGCTAGCTGTTAGAACACACACACAAAAGACTTTTAAGAGAAATGTGTAGGCATGATCAGGTGAAGAGCATAGATACAGTTCCCAATGTACAATAATATCCTGGGAAAGTCGCTCTGTGAACCTTAAACGAGAATTCCATTCACTGATGTATGGCAGGCAGCACAAGGACTTTGCTCAGTATACACTTTGTCTAAAGAAGGGCCCAAACTGAGTCCCTGATATCTTTAGGTAAAGAATCTCACAAATGTTATATACTAAAATCCTTGGAGAATTGCTGCCAGTCATACAACAGTACTTTTATCCCATATTTTCTTTGATTGTGTGCTTACTGCCCCTTTGAGAGATCTGTACATACACCTGGTGATAGTTTCCAAGGTTTCCCTTGTTTCTCTGGCTTTCCTGCTTGCTGATACTGATCCTGGTATTACTTTGGCTGTGGCTAAATTTCTGACAGCAGTGACTTCTATGCGAGGATGGAAATAGAGGGGGATATTCATAAGACCGGTTCAGTCTAAGACTGCTGGGTCATTGGATTGTTAAATAAAGAAAATACCCAGTACTGGGCAAGAATGACCAATGGGCTGACTCATTATAATTCGGGTTGTGCAAAAAAAAAAAAAAGTTTGGTAAATTTTGGGTTCAGGTTTATTGGGCCAGATTTTTTCGGTAAACCCAAAATAAGCTGAATACCCATACCGGTAAATATGGGTATTCAGCTTATTTCCAGGTTTACCAAAAATTTTTGAGTACCTTATACTCTATAAAAAAAAAATGAAGCTCCTGGGGGGGCATGTTTGGAGGTAGAGTTCCCAAATTTTCAGGGTAGCTTCAAGGGACTCTCTTTGCATGTACCAAAACGTTTGGTGAAGATTGGGTCAGGGGGTCCAGTTTTATGGGGTCCCGAAGGGGTTGCCCCCATCCTTCATAGAGAAGCATTGTAAACTTTACAATGCTTCTCAATGGAGGAGGGGGTCTGTGTCTTCACATACTCCTTGGCAGCCCTGTACAATGAGGGTAGCACAGCCCTGCTCATTGTGGTGCGAGCAAGGGGTGTATACCAGGGAGCCAGGTCGCGGAGCACCCTTCAGAAGCCGACTTTGTCTACATTACAATGCTGAAGGGGAGCCCATCAATGGCGATCATCTCACCGATGAGACGAATGGCCCTTCTTGCTGCCAGTTTCAATTCCTGGCATCTCCTAGTAAAAAGATCAGGTAGGAGGTGATGTGAAAGACCTCTGCCTGAGACCCTGGAGAGCTGCTGCCAGTCTGTGTAGACAATACTGCCTGTAATGGACTAAGGGTCTGAGTCGGTAAAAGGCAGCTTAATGTGTGTGTTCAATTATATCTTTTTGTGTGTGTGTGTGTGTGTGTGTGTGTGTGGGAGAATTAAATATGGATGAAAACATGGACTTGAAATTGATTGTAATCTTTCTTTTAGCTCACCTCCCTGTTCCTCTCAATTAAATGTTTAATGGGTTCCAGTTATTAATCAGCTTTGGGATATTTTCAAAATATCTTAAGCATGTGGAATGAATAATTCCATTAAGGAAAAAGGGGGGAGAAAAATAGGGGGGAATCCTCTCTTTCTCTAGGCAAAATGTGGGACTTTCCAAATTAATAAGCCATAAGATTGTACAAAATGAAAGTATGATTTTCTAGCTGCTTTCCTTATGGAAAACCAATTGTGTGTTCCTGAGAGTCACAATTAGTTGTATTTTGAAAATATGTTGTCATTTTATGCTGTGTTGGAGTGTGATCATGTGATCCTAGACCTTGGAGTTTCAGTGTGCAGACAGCGTGCAGACTTTGTGAATATGGGCCTGTAGAAATTTGGCAGCCCAATTTTATTCCTTTTGATAGAGGTTGTGAGAAAGTACACCTTATCAGCTTGTGTAATGTCCTTTATAAGTCAAATGGGACAGATCCAGACAGTTCCCAAACATGAGAAGACATTTCCTTTCTGCAGCTCATGAGTTTTCCCAGAGATTGTAAAACATCCCTCCTCCAATTAGTTTTTAATTGGTAATCTGGGCGGTGAGCTATTTTTATGGAGGACTTTTGAGAGAATCTGACTAATGAGATGTTTTTATTGGGCTGTTTTTAAAAGTATTTTGAACTTGAAATTTTATAGATAGATACTGTGGCTTTATTAGATTTTTAATATATTGATTATTGTCAGTTAGTCTTCTTGAACATAGGAAAAGTCAATGAATCATTTTAAATACATAAATATCAGGAGCAAAGCTGCCTCAGTATTATGTCCTCATAAAATGAGTAGGGTTGCCTGGTCCCTCTTCACCACCGGCGGGAAATTTTTGGGGTGGAGCCAGAGGAGAGCGGGGTTTGGAGCAGGAATGGATTTCAATGCCATAGAGTCCAATTGCCAAAGTGGCCATTTTCTCCAGGTGAATCGATCTCTGTCGGTTGGAGATCAGTTATAATAGCAGAAGACCTCCAGCTAGTACCTGGAGGTTGGCAACCCTAAAAATGAGGCACAAAGTGTTGGAAACACTCATTCCACTATTTCTAGTACCAAGGAAACCCCCCCCCCCCAACAAACTTTTTGTTCCAGCTCTGGGGAAAAAATACTAATTGCATTAGTGTGGCAGTTCAGGGCCACAGCAAGAAGGAAAAGGCTCTCCTTGCATTAATGGTGAGATTGTAGCATCAGATTTTATACTCTTGCCTGTGGGCTGTAGATTGAGCTTTTTCTTTATATGTTGCACAACAGGTGCAGATTATGAGCCTGCAGAGAAGACTTTTTTTTACTGCATATTAAGCAGCAGGTGTAACCCAGTGTGTGGTGAAATTGTTATTTAACAAAGGAAAAGCGGCCTTCAGATATTTGACAGTTACTTAGATCTATGGAGACTTAAAGTTGCATAACTAAAGGAACAATTAGAGGGAGCTAAAGGAAGCTTTGAGGTCATTTTTTTTTTGTAAAAACATAAGTTCTTAATGCTTCTGCTTAGTGAATAGTTAGCTCTTGATGGACCCACATTTTGGTCTTCACCTTCACCGAGAGCGCAAGAGATTAGGAACTTCACTGTTGTATTATTTCTCATAGCCCCAAAATGGATACAGTCCCCATGGTAACTACAAATTACTCATCAACAAAAAAAAAAAAAAGGAGACTGTGTTACTAATGTCTCTAAAGTGGAGAGGTGGGATGGTGAGTCATTGCATCTGTACTGATACCATGTGGGTGGATAAGGTCACAAATGAAATAGGCCATAGAGAGAGAAAAATGGCTGTAGATACACATTTTCGTGTTGTGGTTTGTTTGCTTCATTGCCTGTCTGGAAATTCAAAAGCAACCCAAGCTATCTCATCCATATCAGTAGACATACTAAAGAAACCTGGCTAGTTCAGCCAATATGCATTTTTGTATCATCTGTTTTAATTGTATTTCTGTCATTATATTTGTAGCTTTAATCTGTAAACAAGGACATCATAAGGGATACAGATAATTACATGCAGTAGACTGAAGAAACCTTGCAAGGGGAGATGAATTTTGTTTACCCTCTTGAATTTGGCAGGGATCGGCATTCTGCTGAAGAGCTGCTATTGTCTGGGGCTGGAGAGGACAAGAAAGGGATATGTTCCTTTGAAGATATGAGAGCAGCAATAGAATATAGCAGCCATGGGAAATTACAGTAGATGGAGACACCTGCTGAAGTATATACTAAGACAGTGTAAATGTGGAGTGAATGCACTTCTTTAGGAGTTGTTAGAGATATAGATGGCGAGGCCTTGAAAAACTGCACACACATTGGCTTTATTTCTTTTCTCAAATAGTCTCTTAATGTGCAGCTAATGGGTTTACTGAGTTCTACTGAGTTCTACAAGGTTTATTCCCTAGAAAGTATGCTTGGGATTATAGCCTAAGATTTGCATTTCAGACCAGTTGAATTCAGAACTGGCAAAACCAGCTCAAGTTGGTTGACTACTTACCAGGGAGGTATTAGTTATTTGGCATTTAAAACCTAAATATCCTGCATGCTATGTTTAAAAACAAACAAATAGACCATGATTTCCTGCTGGTTGATTCTGGAGGAATAGTTTATGTGACTTGTGAAGTTGAAAATGAGGAATGGAGAGTAAACAGTGAGGACCAAGTAAGTAGCAACATAATCCTCTGCAGAGTTAATCCAGTCCCAGCCCACTGAGTTGAATCCAGACTAAATTTTCTACTAATGGAAGGGGTAATTCCCACCAATCCCCTCTTCCTTCTGCAGGCAAATGATTTTCCTCTCATACTGTTCCTGAGCATCCCCTGTCCCCCAGGTTAAGCAATTCATGGATACTAATGGGCTGATGGGGAAGGCAGGAACATTCTGTTGTATTGATGGAAGTAGCTTGTGTGAACAGAAAATTTAGTCTGAACCCAACCCACTGATCCCAGTGAATTTAGACTGGAGTAACTCTGCATAGCACTGCAATATACATTTTGTTATTCACTGAACACGTACTTTCAAAAGTCACAAAAATAATCTGTGGAAGCTGTCTGTACAGAGCCTGGGTAGCTAACATCAGCCAGTTCTGTGATGCCTGAAAAAGTGTGTAATTTCTGCATTTTTTCTAAAAAAAGCTATCATTAAAAAAATCTACGATTCTGTTTTGTAAGCAGCAAACAGAATGCTCTTAAGTAAGAAAGATGCCTAACAGAGAAATGAACTTTTTCATACTGCTCTCCCTCCTGTTGTGTTCCAAAAGCTAGCTATAATTTGCATCATTACTACCTGCTTATTCAGTTTCAGGGTTTTCAATAAATAGATTTTAAGACCCAAAAGGGACTACTATAGTCTTCTCTTCTGACCTCTATTGTGTGTGTTACATAAAGAGATACTGGTGCTTAGTGGACTATTGATTTGGGTAGTGTTTCATATGCCAGGGATAAATTTAGCAAAATGACATGCATTAGTTTAATCAGATTTTTTTGTCTAATATTTGAAAAAA
Source organism: Euleptes europaea (assembly GCF_029931775.1). Classification (NCBI taxonomy): domain Eukaryota; kingdom Metazoa; phylum Chordata; class Lepidosauria; order Squamata; family Sphaerodactylidae; genus Euleptes; species Euleptes europaea. Next base: position 58,524,771 of record NC_079316.1, on the reverse strand, counting down.
GTTGAGAGTGGGAGGGGAAACAGCACTTTTGTTTTTGTGGATGGATGACCAGATCACAAAAATATCCTGATTTTTCTATCATCTATGCTAGTGGAATGTAAAAGAACGCTCTGGTGCATAGACAGCACTTCATTCCTTTGAGCATTGGTGATATCTCTTAATCTGGAAGGGGATGAACAACAGAATTCTGCTACTCCAAGTCAGTAGGAAACAAAGGGGAGAAATATGTGGCTCAGTGCCAGAGCACATACAGATGGTCCCAGGTTCAATACCTGGTATATCCAGTGAAAGGATTTCAGGTAGCATATGCTGGGAAATATTTTTCTCTGACTGGGGCCTGGAAAGTGGTGCCAGTCATTATCATCTATATATCTAATTCTCAAGTCTGCCCCCTGCCTGTGGATACTTAAACAGGGTTTTTCTGCAGACTCAGGGGACCCTCTGGGGCTGCAGAAAAATCTGAAACTTTTAAAAAGGGGTTTAAAACACCCCTCAAACTAAAGAAAGCATTCTCTGTACGTGCACAGAGAGCTCGCCTACTGTTGTTGGTGCCAGCATCCCCCCTGGCCCAGAAGCATCTGCTCCAGACTGGCTGGATGCTGAAAGCTGCCTAGAGTCTCTCTAGTATCAGAGGAGCATGCCTATTATTTTGGGTGCTGTGGAACACAGGCAGGAAGGTGCTGCTGCAGTCATCTTGTTAGTGGCTTCCTAGAGGCACCTGGTTGGCCACTGTGTGAACAGACTGCTGGACTTGATGGGCCTTGGTCTGATCCAGCAGGGCCTTTCTTATGTTCTTATGTTCTAGAGATAGGGACGGGGGGGGGGGTAGCCTTGGCAGGCTCAGTAATGAGAGGGAGGGATTCCCCCCATGAGTTTTGCAGGCCTCCACTTGTATATTCTAACAGCCAAACCTGTGTGATCTGCAGACACTTATATCCACAGATCAGGACCATGTGGAGGAAAAGGATATTCTTCTCCAAACTTGGGAAACATCTCAGGTTTGCAGAAAAATTTGACACCTTCAAAAAATAGAGTGGGAGAGATTAAAAAACCCAAATCAGAGAAGCTGTTGCCCACGTCCATCCTTCTTCCCCACAAGGCTTCCCCACAAGCCCCAATTCCAAATCATTTATGAACACATTAAATAACATGAGTCCCAATACTGATCCTTGTGAGATTCCACTGTTCACTTCCTTCAATGCAAGAACTGTCCATTTATTCCTACTCTACTTCCTGCCATTTAACCAATTTGTAATCCTTAAGAAGACACGTCCTTCTATTCCATCATTGCTAAGCTTAGTCAGGATTCTTTGGTGAGGTACCCTCTAAGCTCCCCATAGCCACTAGGAAAAGAGGGATATAAATAAACAAGCAATTGTATCAGAGTATGAGCAGATAACTCTCACTTGATACACTGCCCAAGGCATATTTCTGACTTCCAGATCCACAGGTGTGCCTTCCAAGCAGGCTGGAATCCTGGTGCCTCTCTTCTGAGAAAGTGTGCGAAATATGCTGTAAGGTACTATATGTCAGATGATCCTGCTTTGACATTCTTTTGCCTCAGTGGCAAACATTGTGTAGCACGTGGCTCCTCTGTGATTTTTCTCCTGTAGAGCTAACTTTAAGATGAAATATAGGAATGTTCTAGGGAAGCTGAAAAATTGCTGTACAAATGCCCCAGGAAAAATGGGGCCATGTGGAAATTCCTTAGAAATTATGAGTGCTGAGTGAGGTCCTTGGACATTTTAATGTGCAGCAGAATAAATTGGGTTTGTGATAAAGCTGTACTTGGTGATTCACATTGCTACAACTCCACAAAACAGTAGTCCTGCACTGCATACCATAGCCTCACATTGATTGCTTTCCAGTCAGAACTTGCAAATTTCTAGCTACTTGACTACAGGTTTTGGGACATTGCCATTTATTAACTGCCAAATCCCCAAGAATCAATCTGTCACCTGCCTTTATTGGTAAAGATTGCAATCCTGCACCCTGTATGAGCAACCCAAGGTATATATTGGACTGACATAAGAAGTTGCAGTAATTTCCATTCCCTCTCAAGACCATCTCCATGCTCAGAGTGGTACAGATGCTCTTTTACAGCATCAAACTATTTATTCCACTTCTCTCTGTGTTAAGGGCCGTCAAGTTGCTTCCGACTCATGGCAACTGTATGAATCAATGCCCTCCAAAACATCCTATCGTTAACAGCCTTGCTCAGGTCTTTTAAGCTGAGGGCCATGCCTTCCTTGATTGAGTCAATCCATATCATGTTTTGTCTTCTTTTCCTGCTGCCTTCAGCTTTTCTTAGTATTATTGTCTTTTCCAGTTAGTCTTGTCTTTTCATAATGTCACCAAAGTACAGTAGCCTCAGTTTAGTTATTGTAGCTTCTAGGGAGAGTTCACAGCTTGATTTGATTAAGAACCCACTGATTTGTCATTTTGGCGGTCCATGGTAGGGCTGTTGATTCGGTTCGGCCCGAACTGAAAATCAGCCGAATTTCCCATGATTCGGTGGTTTTTAGTTCAGGAGGAACCGAACTCAAAACTGGCGGGCAACCGGGGGGGCCGAATTCAGCGAGTTCGGGAGTTCGCGAATAAATTCGGCAAATTCGGGGCCGTCAGTAAGCAGCATAACCGTCAGTAAGCAGCATTCTCCTCCCCCGGCCAATTGGTGGCCAAGCTGGGTCTTCTTCTGGCCAATCAGTCAGGATTGAGTACTGGAGGAATCAGCTGATGTGCGGCCCGGCCAGGGAGAGAGAGAGAGAGAGAGCGAAATCCTTGTGTGTGTGTGTGTGGGGGTGCTTGTGCACATTCGCTCCTTTCTGTGGCTGCAGGGGGGGTATTTTTTGGGGTACAGACACAAAACTTTCACTGGAGCTTCAGATGAAGCTTCTTAAGATACCCCCCAAGTTTTGTAAACATTGGGTCAGGGGGTCCCGGGATATGGGCTCCCCCCCTTTTCTTTCCATGGCCGCAGGGGGTGCATTTTTGGGGGTACAGATCCCAAACTTTGAGCAGAGTTTCAGACCAGTGTTCTTAAGATACCCCCCAAGTTTTGTAAACATTGGGTCAGGGGGTCTCGAGATATGGGTTCTCCCCCTTTTCCCTCCCCCCCTTTTCCATTTATGTGGCTGCAGGGGGCGCTTTTTTGGGGATATAGCCCCCAAACTTTTAGCATAGCTTCAGTCAATTATTCTTAAGATACTACCCAAGTTTTGTAAAGATGGGTTCAGTGGGGGCAGACATATCGCCTCCCCCCTTTTCTCTTTCCATGGCTGCAGGGGGCGCATTTTTGGGGGTGCAGATCCCAAACTTTGAGCGGAGTTTCAGACCAGTGTTCTTAAGATACCCCCCAAGTTTTGTGAACATTGGGTCAGGGGGTCCCAAGATATGGCCTTTCCCCTTTCCCCTTTCCCCTTTTCCCTATTGGGATGAATGGATCAGCCGATCCTGTGCATCTCCAGAGCAAAACGTCCCGTGCCTAATTGGAATCATCTTGGATTACAAGTCCTCTTCAGCCTCTCTTGATGGAACAGAAGACAGCCACAGTAAGACCCCTTTGGGGGCTTTAATCTATAATTTTTCTCCTGTGTATGTGTGTGTGTGTGTGGGGAAAGCAGAGTCTGTGTGTGTGTGGGGAGGGAGCAGTTTCTGTGGGTGGGGGGGAAGCCAAAGGGGGCTTTCGTCGGTCCTGCCTGGGGTGTGTGTTCCCCCTCGAGTCTCTCGCTCCCTGGTTTGAGGGGGGAGGTTTCAGTTGTGTGTTGCAAAGGTGTTGCTTAACAAGGTTGTGTTGTTTTGCAGTTGCTTTGGAAATTTCTCAGCTGTTGTCGGGGCTGGGAGCTTTGTGCGTGGGCAGCAAGCTCTGCTGAGAGATGCACATTAAGGGTGGGGGGACCCCTTTCAGGGCCCATATCTCAGCCCCCCCTGACCCAATCTTTACAAAACTTGGGGAGTCTTTCAATAAACGTCCTTTGAAGCTCTGCTGAAAGTTTGGGACCTCTAACCCCTAAAAAGCCCCCCCCCAGAGCCGCGGAAAGGCGCGATTGTGTTTTTAATGGCTTTATTCGGCCGAATTTTTTTCCGAACTTTGAATTCCCGCCGAATTGAACGGATCCGAAGTGGGGGAGTTCGGACTTCGGCATATCCTGAATCTAAACGGGCTGAATTCGGCCGAATCCGAACTATACCGAATTTTTTTTAATTCAACAGCCCTAGTCCATGGTATCCATAAAACTCTTCTCTGAGACCACATTTCAATCTACTTTCTTCCTGTCAGCTTTCTTCATTGTCTAACTTTCATACCCATACATAGTAATAGGTAATACGATGGCATTGTCAGGAGCAGGCCATGAGGATGGTATGCGGTGGTGCCATTGTGCTGCTTCCAGGTGCTGTTATGCTATTCTGTTCAAGGCCAGTCTATGCCCCGTGTTTAGTCTTCATAGATTCCCATACTGTGGGAATCGCCAAGTACTCCGTCCTGCCTCTGGGCGGGGGGTTGCCTGGGTTACCAGTTATCTCCTTTTGCTCTTCCATATATGCTATGTACCTTGCCTTTCCCCCTTACTAGTGTCCTTTTGAATATGGCTTCTGAAACCTGTCGATTCTAACCAATAAAACTGCTTTCGTGGACTTGCCGTCTGCTGGAATCTGTTTATGGGTTTGCCGCAGGGCTAGAGCTTACAGGCATGAATTAACTTGATTTTGGTTGCCAGTGACACATCCTTACACTTAAGAATATTTTCCAGTTCCTTCATGGCTGCCCTTTCCAGTCTCACAGTGCATTCCTAAAGAGAGTTATTCTAGTCTAAGCCCATTGAAATGAATGGGCTTAGACTGGAGAAACTCTCCTTAGGAATGCACTGTCAATCTCCTTCTGATTTCTTGGTGGCAGTTTCCCTTTTGGATGCTGATGGAGCCAAGAAATAGAAAGTATTGAACAATTTCTGTTTCTTCATCACCAACCTTAAAACGGAATAATTCTCTGGCAGTCTTCTTGATGTTCAGCTGTAGTCCTGCTTTGGCACTTTTTGCTTTAACATTCACCAGTAGTCTTTTCAAGTCTTCGCTATTTTCTGCCAGTAAAGCGGTATCATCAGCATATCTCAAATTGTTAATGTTCCTCCCCCCACAATTTTACTCCACTTTCATCTAAATCTAATTCCAGCTTTCCTTATGAGATTGAAGACATAGGGAGATAAAATGCATCCTTGTCTGACACCTTTGCCAATTGAAAACCATTCTTTTCCTCCATATTCTGTCCTGACAGTAGCTTCTTGTCCAGAGTACAGGTTGCACATCAAACAATCAGATGCTCTGACACACTTATTTCCTTTAAAACCATCCATAGCTTTTCATGATCCACACACTCAAAAGCTTTGCTGTAATCTATGAAACACAAGCTGATTTTTTTCTGAAATTGTCTTGTATGCTCCAGTAACCAACATTCCATCTCTCGGCTTTCCCAATAGAAGCAGGGGCAAAGCTGCTTGTATGTAGTATGTGGGCTGTAGAATGTCTGAAATTGAGGCGTTGTTGATACAGGCCTTTGAAGATTCAGCACACTCAGCATGAAAGGGGTGTGCTGAGAATGGAGGAGAAAGCTACACTGGTGTTATTTGAGAGTCTGCTCCACAGCCTTCTCACCTTATGAAAGATGCAGGATTGACAAAAAAGGTCTCCTGAATATTCTAAGGCTTGAGAAAGGACAGTTTCCATGTCCCTACATAATCGCGTCTTTGGTAGAAGGATCTATACTTCCATCTGTGGAGTTGCTATGGTGTATAAATGATATGGAGAAAAACTAAACTGTTAACATACTGTGGAACAGTAAGACCATACACCACTATGTTAATGCCAGGAAACCAAAACCAAAAAAATAACTTGAAATGGCATCAACCAGCAGTATAACCTAAACTGATAGTAAAAAGCGCAAGAATTGGTATTAAGACCCCACATCATCAGGGTACATGTTTTTATGCTGAAAGGTGCTAAGCTTCAATCTGTTGACTAGATAATAGTAAAGATTAAAGATTCTGTTGAATTTAAAAAGACCTATGATTGCATTAGTGAACAATAAAACTCACTGGAGATTCTCTTGAGCCTTAGCTTAGTCACTGAGCAATCTGTGTAACACTTGATTTCTAATTATTCCTAATTATCTCTTGAATTTTATCCCACCCTTTCTTTAAGTTGTATAGAGTATACAAGTTTCTCCTGTATCTTCCCCATTTAATTCTCACAAGTAGATTGAGAGAGAGAGAGAGTGACTGTGCCAAGGTCATCCATCAAACTTTATTGCAGAGCGGGGATTTGAATCTGGCTGTCCCAGATCTTAGCCTGATCATCTAACAGCTACTCCACATTGGCTGTCTGGTTGATTCTTGACTTTCCTATCCCTGTTTTTTTCCCCTCAAGAATCCTGTATTCCTAATGCTTTGATTCTTGAAATCACAGGCAGCTTTCTTTCCTCTTCTATTCATTCAGCTGTATTGTAGAATGCTCTTTAGATTTTTAATTCTAGTGAAGATTTTCTTTTGGAACCAAGTCATTTGACTGTCACATTCTTTTCTGAATGTACAAAATAGTTATGATAATGTCATTCATTAGCATTATAATATCTGAAAGAGAACTTTTCTCAAAGTCTGTTTTATCTCACATCTTCCCAAAGTTTTGGCTGACTTTTCCAACCAAGTTGCTCAACTACTCATTTAGCTGTCAGGAGACTGAGGGGTAGGTAGGTGGAGATTTAAACAGTTCAATACTGTCCATCTTTAGATGTTATTTTTTCCCTTTTAGAAGATTTTTTGTCATAAAAGATGTTATCAGACATTCTCCCTCTTTTTTCACAAACAGGGAGGGGGGTCTGTTTATGAAGTGAAATCTAAACATTGGGTTGAAACATACCAGCTTTTTTGCTTGATGTCACCTGATTCCCTCCTCACTGCAACTCTTGTTCTGCATGGCTTTTGTCTATGCAGGTCCCACACTTCCCCTCATAGCCTTTTCTGTGGTCAAAGGGTGCCACACTTCTCTCCTCTGCAAGTAGAAATGTTGGTAGGATGCAATTCAATTCCTGTCATCTGGAAGTACTGAAATAATAGTGTTTTCTCCCATTCATCTACGTGAACACATCCTGGAACACTATCATTAAAATATGAGAGATCAAATCTGAAAGTTGGAATTATCTCAAACCAGAAGGAGATGTCTCCTATGCAGATGATCAGAACAATTATTCATAAGGAGTGAGCCGGGATGGGGTGTCCAATTTTAATATGGTTATTTTGCCATTTTAAAACTTCAGATGGAGACTGAAGGGAATTTAATTTAATTGTATTAATAAATTTGATAGCCATTTCTATTGATTTCAATAAGAAGCATTTTCTGGATGTCACTTCCCTTCCCTCCCAGTTGGGATGAAATGGCACATGTCACCCAAAGGATATTTCAGACTAATAGGAGAAAGTCTTCCTGACCTATAGGCTAATAGACGGGCAATATGAAGCACAGTCATATACATGAAGTCAATGAGCTCAGAAGGGCATAACTCTGTTTATGATTGCACTGCAAAAGTTTCACTTCCGTTGAGTCCCCTGCTCAAAAGTGCATCTGTTTTCAGGAATTCCAGATTCAGTATAATTGTACAACAAATGTTTCCATCTACAGAAGTATCCCTCTAAATTAAATGATTTTTAAATAAGACCATAGCACTGAATCAAAAACCTTCTTCATTCTTAAGACAACCAGGGACTATTCCTGTTTGTTTTATTTGATTTATTAACAGGGTCTGCCTAATGTGGATATTATGAATTTAAGTGCCATCAAGTTGCAACCGACTTATGGAGACCCGAGCAAGAGGCTTTCAAGGCAAGTGAGAAGCAGAGGGTTGGCCATCACCATCCTTTGCAGCATCTTCCTTGGTGGTCTCCCATCCAAGCACCGACCCTGGTTAGCTTCCGAGATCTGATGAGATTGGGATGTACCATGCTGCATTCCTTCCCAATGTGGATATTAGTGGATAGTTTTTCTTCCATGTATAAAACTCCCTAGTCTTTATTGATGTATTTTTATTTTTATTTATTATTTGAGTTAGTCTTGTGTCCAGAATAGTAATCCATGATTTAGTACGGCAATCTGTTAAGATTCCTCCTTTGGCTTTGACATGAATAGTATTCTTACTCTCCTGTGTGAGGCTGTCAGAACCTGGAGATTTTTTTTTATTGTGTAAATGTTGGATAACCTGTTTAACTTACTCAAAAAAATTGGAGTAATTAACATGTGGATATCTTTTTGTGCTCATTTTGGGTCATGTAGTTTGGGCGGTAAATTTCTGACAGAACATTAAATGGACAATTGGAGATTTTCAGCCTTTACAATATGATATTAACACTGCATCACACAGTGGTTAAATAAAAATGTACACAAAATTGGTTTGTTACCAGGTTCCCACACATGCCTCCTCCACCTTTCTCTTGTAGAGAATCACCGTTAAAAAACTAACTTGAGTTACCCATGGCATATGAATATAGGCACATGGGCATGAGGTTCTAAGGGCTCAACTAGATGTGACAATGTCCCTGTGGCTTCCATGTGGACACACCACCATTTTAAGGCTGGGATTTTTTCCCTTTGAAAATGCCACGGGACCCTAATCCTGAAAGCTAACTTGATGGTGCCCTTGCTAGGCAGAGAGACCCAGGCAGTCTTTCCCCAGCTGAAAAGGCTTGGAAATGGCATGGAGGAGGAGAGAGACAGGAACCCTGGTGGCAGCAGAGAAAGAAGGGTGGTGCTTGCTGGATGATGAGGGAGCAGCTGGGTCAGAGATGAGGGTGTCTCCATTGCCTGGCAAGCACTGCCCCCCACCACCACTGCCACCAAAACCCTGCCTCCCCCCATGCCATTTTCAAGCCTCCTCAGCCGGGGAAGCTCACCTGAGTCTCCATCCAGCTGGGGTGCCATCAGGTTGGCTTTCAGGATCAGGCCCTCACAGAGTTTTTTAAAGAAAAAAATCCTAGCCTGAAAATGGTGGCACATTTCCATGGCAGACATGGGAACACTGTAATGTTTAACTGGGATCTCAGCCTGGATTAAACCCTGGTTTCGAATCTTGGTTAAAGAGGGGGAAACTAACTCAGGTTAACCAGAGTACCTGAATTGGTGCATCAAAGGTAGCTGGAATTGGTTTTATGTGTGACTCGCTGCATGAGATGGGAGGGCAAAAGAGTGAGTCCTATGTGTGATCCTAGCAGTAAGTTTTGTTCATGTATGTGCTTGTTTAACTTTGGACATTATGTCTGAATATAGCCAAGCTGTGTAACATTATCTTCAGGGGTAGCTATATTTTTTTTGAACATGCATAAAGTGTTTGCAAGGCACTTCCCAGGCTTTTTACTAATTTCAAAGCATTTCTGCTTCTTCAAACTATATGAATTTGTTAAAGTATATTATCTTTTTATCTCTAACTGATGTCTCTCACATTATAATCCAACATATAATCATAAATCATTAGTTCTCATATTGTGCTTCTAAATTTCCGGTGTGTTTCATCATTTGTTCTTCATTGTTTTTCTGCACAGTTCAAATAATCTGTTTTCAAGAACACTCCTCTTATAACTGCTTTAAGAATATTTCTTTCTATTTGCCTCTGAGTGATTAAGCAGTTGCAGGAGGAGGGGAAGAGCGGCAGTCTGAGAGCTGAATTCCCCTGTGTCAGGTGTCAGGTGTCGTACCTTGGCAGAGAGACTTTGTACATTGTCATCAACTCTCTTTCATCTTATTTTCTCAAGGCTGAAATTACCCTGTACTGTTAACGTTTCTTTACATGATACATGCTTGATTGTTTTCTTGCTCTCTCTGGAGTTCCCTTCCAATTTGCTAGATCCCCTTTCTGGATACTAAACTTGTGCATGGGAGTCTTGTTTCTTTCATTATTAACGCATGTTACAAGACTTTGTGCCTCTATTCTAGTCCAGCAAGGAAGATCCAAGTGAAGAAGCAGGATTCTGTGAGAGGATTTCCATGTTGAACCAGGAACTGTGTGCACAGAGCAGGTATGAATTTGCATCCAGAGGCAACTCATTGAATGTATTTATTTAGATATTTAAACTTCACTTTTCTCCCAAATGGGGGGCCAAAGTGGCTTACAACATCATTCCCCCTCCTTCATTTTATCCTTAAAGCAACAACCCTACAAAGGAGGTTAGGCTGAGAGTGTGTGGCTGGCCCAAGGTCACCCAGCAAACCTCCATGGCCAAGAGAGGAATTTGAACCTGGTTCTCCCAAATCCTAGTCTGACATTCTAACCACCACATCTTGTTGAATCTCCCATCCAGTGTGGAGCTGTCTTGCAAAGTACATGTTGATATATAGCCCCTTCACATGTCTCAGGCCAGTAGTTGCGTATTGTTTGGATGGACACCTTTCTCTCTATTTTATTCCATGCTTCTTAATTCACTCTGCGATCCCTTTGTGTAAAAACGCATGGTCACTTTATCCTCCTTTAATCCCTGTTTCAGCCAGGATTCAGCCAGGATCGAACACATGCGTTTCACCTAATGTGTGTTCGATCCTGGCTAAAACAGGGATTAAAGGAGGATAAAGTGACCATGTGTTTTCACCCTTTTTCCTCTATTGTGCTGGGTACCCTCTTATTCACTCCTATTCAGCATTATGTCTGCTATTAGCCAGGCAGCTGTATCCAACATAGTCTTTCGCATTTGGGTTCTTCCTTATTGTCTGCAATAGGGAAGCCTACTTTCTTCCTTTCCATCTTCTGCGGTTACGTTTTTCAGACAAAACATTACATTTTCAAGAATGAACCTTGCCAGTCTTTGAAGTCTGCCTACAGTTCTTAGTCTTCGCTTTCCTAGCCTTCATGTAGAAACCACAGCAGCAACCTACAAAACTATGCAGTAGTGAAGTATGAGTTGACCCTGCCAGTCCTTTGAAAAGGGCTCCTTCACATGTTTACAGCCAGGGCTTTCAGCATCTGAAATTGCTGCATTCTCCTTTATTGCCTGGAAACCAGACTGAGGGAAGGAACAGAAGGAATTAAACCATCCCCTTGGGAATGAAAGATCGGACTTTTAATGGTGAAGTCGCTGGATGGCAGTTAGAATTAGGACTGGAAAGCAGTTTGTTGGGTTAAATGCAAATCAGAATATGAGTCCTGAAGTGCTAAAAATTAATTGGACACTTTCAGGATAAGAAGCAGATTCCCTAACAGCCAGGCAGTTTATTTGCAGCATGGAAATGCTCTTTTAAAAGTGTAGTTTGATTTCTCTTTGCCTCAAGCTGCTAGTAAACATAAAATTTCCCTTCACTTTGGCAATGAAATCAAGCCAGGTCAGTTTCATTCTTTTAAAGCAGACAGTTTCCTTTGTATATTTATAGAACCCTAAAAGTTATTATTCCCGTCTCTCTCCTATAGCTATTGTTATGGAATTATACAAAGAGCCAGTTTGCACCTCATGTGCTGTACATGCTCACAATCTCAACCATGCTTGGGCACAAAATTGCATGGAGAAATATGTGATGTGGCTAATTCCTAGCCTGGAGAGATGCACATGCATCTTGCCTTTGGTCACTATCCTGCCACAGTCTCTCTCAAGAATATCTTCCACACTGGGATACATAAAATTTTTCATAACAAACAGAAAAAGGCTGATCATAATCCCAGTGATCATGAATGGTAGACTCATGAAGTAGTAGAAGGGTGAGGAACTGCTTTTTTAAAAGCTCCCTGCATTAAAAAAAAGTGAGTGGAAAACTAGCACGGCAGGGCACTAGTCCAGGGCTAAACTAGCACACCTGTTGATTCTTTTAAGTGTGATGTTGTGCTTATGGCACAGTGGTTCTCTACATTTGTTATGAACAAGAAATGCTGTTCTGTGAACCACTGCAAGTCTTCCAAATGAGTGGTAGTGTGCATAAAAAACATGTCGTCTCACCAGGGTGAGTGATTTATACCATGCATTTGTCATGAGCAGTAGAGGGAAAAGGCTTCCTGCCACCAGCCCTACAGTAATTGCATCAGAAACCTGGGAGAATTGCTCAGGGCCAGTGGAGTAGCTTTGCCGTGTCTGACAAGAGCTTTTGGTTTACGTGGAATTGGCCCCACTGTAGATCTGTGTTATGCTAGGTTAAGCTAGTCCCGTGACAGGTGGCACAAGCCTTAAATAAAGGCCATGTGCAAATGTAATATTGTGGGGAGAAATTAATTACTTGTCATATGCCAAATGCTGTCATGCCTATAATTTTTTAAAAGCTCAATTATCCTTATTCTTAATTAAACTATGCCTAGACAGTTCCATTTTTAATTTGCTGTGGTTTGCTTATTTTGGGAGACTGGAGATTTTTGTGTGTTAACTCCATTTATCAAATAGATAAGATGGAACAAACATGGGAGAAAAAAACACACATAAACTAAAAGATGGAGAGGATAGAAGATAGCCCAGAAAAACACCCCCCATCTTCATGAGACATGGCTGGATAAGAGAACAGCAGTGGGGTACCAGCTTCTGCTCTATGACCCATCCTCTAGTTCTGCAGCCCCTATGCAAGCACTCCTGTTCATTCCAGAAGGAAAGGGATGAAGTGCAGAAGCCCACAGGAAGCTGCAAAAAAGGCAAAATATGCCATGCCTGTTATTTTAAAAAGCACAGTCATCTTTGTTCCTAATTAATCTATGCCTACACAGATGTGCTTTTGTATTACATTTAGACAATCAGTGTATGCAAGATACTTGCTATCCAGTTTAGCCTGGTTGCCAGAAGGGTGCATGTGAGAGTAAAGGGAGAAAGGCAGGCACCATAGTATACTCTTTAAAAATTTTTAAAAAGCTGGGATTTCAGAGATCCTGTCGCACATATTGCTATAAAGTTATAATGATAGTCAACTGCCAATTTTTAAATAGGCCTCCTGTTAGAAGGGGGAGGAAATGGCTGCTACAGGGGCTGTGTCAGAGGAAGTGATTGCCACATAGTTGGGAAAATCTGAACTTTTTCATCCAAATGGCAGCCATCCATGCTTTACTGTGATATTTCCCAAAACTGTGTAGCAAAGCATATTTGTGAAAGACTGGAGAAAAACTGTGTTAATCTCAGTAGGTGCGTGAATGCACCATGATGATGATTTATTATATATGATATTTTTATCCTGCCCTTCCCGACTAAAGCCGGGGTCAGGGCGGCTAACAGTATAAAATTATTGCAACTAAAACCATAAATAACACACACACATATATAATTTAAAATTAAATTATTAATAAACAATGGTGCCCTGATAATGGGTCCCAGATCATGTTTTGATTTCTGATTCATACCCAGTGTGGGGAGCCAAAAGATGTTTATGGATGGAAAAGAGTGGGGGAAGGAGGGGAAGGGAGGGAGGGGAAAGGGGAAAATAAACAGTTTGTCATGGGTTCAGGGACCCTGATCACAACAGAGGGTAATTTTATAAAAAATACACTGGGGAAGGGAGTGACAGAGAATAAAGACCAATACTGTGATGGCAGCTGCCACTGAAACAATGTTAGTTTAATCTGCCCAGCCCACTGGATCTCCAGAGGCCAATCATAAGCCCCGTTGGGCAAGTGCCTCCAGCCATTTTCTAAAAACACTTGGTGGGTACCATGGTACCATGATGCCCACAGGCACCTTACTGGGGACCTCTGAATGGTAGTAATGCAAGCCACTGCTTGCTCTTCCACAGCACATGCCATACAAGAGACTTTAGGTATTACTTTATTCTCTGCCTGCAACTGACTTGCTACAGGAACTTGGGAAAACCCATGCAACCCTCTAATGGTCCGACATCCTCATCAGTCAAATGCATATAATAATATCAAGCTGCTTCACACTGAGATTTAATTGAGAAATGATTGCTCTGTGTTGGCAGACCTTTGCTATATGAAAGTTGTCTCATAAAGTCCCTTCTTCAGCATTTTCCTGTTAGCCTTCGAGCAACATATATAAACAAAATTGCAGTGTGACTGTTTTCATTAATAAAGGAAAAAATCGATGCAGCAGTTTCCCCCTTAGGTAAAAGGTAAAACGGAGACAGGGGGAAAAACACACCATATCTTTATTTTGCTAGAACAGCAGCCTCTTCCACAGTACATTATTTTTCCCAATGAGCGTACTAAGCCAACTGCACACAAGTGCTAGCTTTTAAGCCTTAGGCAGTACATGGTATTTAAAAGCAATGGGATCAGACTCCATTTTTTAGGATATAAAGCCTGCTACCTATGCAAAGGGAACCATGGCCCAAAGGAACAGCAGCTAAGCATGGAATGCTGCAAACGTGCTAGCAAGGATTGTACTGTGGTCAGAATGAGCCACAATTCTGCTCTTCCTTTGTTGTGAAAATTCCCATGACGGTGCTACAGGAAACGAGTCAAATAGCCCATATATATACTTGAAGCAGTTTGCTCTGCTTCAATCTGTAGGTAGAACTTCCCAGAGCATGTAAAGAACCGTGTAAATTTCTTATCAAGTCACTTTGAAAAGCAAGTTAAAAAAATCAGTTGAAAAATTGCATCCTCCAGAAGGGTTCCAAAGTCGTAGCCAGGAGATGACTCCTGTACCTTCTCATGGGTTGCCAAAATGGAAGATGAAGCAACCCCAGCTTTTCCTGTTGTTTCCCCCCCCCCCCCCGCCCTAGTTCTTTTGTCTCCTTTTCCCATGCATGCTGTGTAGTACACTTGGAGTTTCCCTCAGAACAGCAGCCAAGTTAGGGGACAGTAAACATGTGTGTGTTACAGTGGGATGAAGGGGTGGGAAAACTCACTTTGTCTCCAGTTTCAGCTGCAGGTATAAAGGTACAGGAGGAATAGCTGGGTTGCAGCCACATTATGGCAACCATATTGACAGAAGCTTGGGAGGAGGCAGGGAGAGAAGCAGCACTCTTCAGGAAAGCAGACTCCATAGACATAAGAAGACTGCTATGCCTCTTGCAAGCTCTTTGTTCAAAGGCTCCTGTGAACTGCCTTCCCTACGCCTCCATCTCTGCTTAACCCACAAAGGGCACACATATCCTATTTCTGTGGTGCTATCCTTTATTCTCCCCCCCCCATTATCCTGCTTGTTTCTCTTTTTTCCATTGTGAAGTACATGTACTTGATTTCTAGACCCCTTTGTCCTTCATCTATAAAATCAAATCCAGACTGGTAAGACTTTTTAGTAGTGATTAATGATAATTTTTTTTAATTATGAATTGCACCCCAACCTGCCTGTGTTTCTTGTCCTAATCTTGCTAGATCAGGATGGCAGGGCTTCAATTACTAAACAGTGTCAAGCTGCAATGATTAAGGGATTTAAAAAAAACACCTTTTGGAACACCTTATATTCTGTTTGTTGTGACTTTGGACAAAAGCCCAGACTTGGGTGGAGGGAAGGAGAGAAATTAGTAGGAAGAGAATTCATTTGGTGGAAGAGAATCTTGCAGTATTTTGTCACAGCAAGAAGATTGATAACGAGCATTAGTACAGCAAAATTGTAGTGATTTGTATATATTCCCATGTCGACAAGTTTGCCATTATAAAGCTATCATAGGTTACCATGCCACAGGAATGCCATTTGATACAATCAAATTGACTGCTCTCATTTATTCTGTTCTTTGGAAAGTAGCATGCTTTTGGACTCGGTATTCTTTTAAAGACAATTCTGTCGAGTCTGTAACAGTAAGCTGTAACTTTTCATCTATCCTGGACAATTATTTTTAGCAAGGGTACGTTTTACAAGGTCTTTATTTTTGCTTTTTTGCTGCCAAAGCAAACCCACTGTGTCACGGTGAAATGACCTACGAGCTGTCATGCTCT
Organism: Euleptes europaea; assembly: GCF_029931775.1. NCBI lineage: Eukaryota > Metazoa > Chordata > Lepidosauria > Squamata > Sphaerodactylidae > Euleptes > Euleptes europaea. The sequence goes on along the minus strand of NC_079316.1, from coordinate 58,508,951 downwards.
TGAAAGCACATACGCAAACAAAGCACAATCATCATTTTCTTGTCGGTTGCCTTTACTTGTGGCGTTGTACGTGTGTGTACAAATGTGACTGTGTGGGTGTAAGAGATGACAGCTGAAACGTTTAGGCTTGTTGCTTCATAGAGGCTGCCGGTGGACAAAACTTGAAGCACTGTTTGAATCTTCATTTACAGGAGTAAAAGAAGCAAAAAGAGCCATATTTAACCCAAGACTGTTTCTCCAGATGTCCTTATTTGGGTCACAGGACAAGACCCTTGATCAGACCAAGACAGAATAGATGCTGTATGCCATGCTGGTGCCTCAAGATTTATTATCTCTTTCCTGACTATTTCATGAATGACACCTCACTTGTATTCTTTGGGGGATTCTTTCACACAACACTGCAGCTTGGCTCATTCTTCATAAAGTGGGACATTTCAGCTGCATGCCAAGATGCTCATATTAGCTTTATAGGAGAAAGATAGCTGTTTCCCCCCCTCTCCTTTCCTCCAAAACATATAGAATCAGTACATGCATCTTGTTTCTTATAAAAGCTTCCTTTTAAAAACAAATCTAACACACAAATACGAACAGGTTCTTGAAAGTAAACATACACAGTCATTGCATAACTGAGCTGCCCCTTCTCCCAAAACGGCAGTATTGATAAAACCAGCCTGATAACTAATATGGCTAGCACATACACAACATCTTAAAAGTTTTCATCTCTTGACCTCCTTCCCAGGGCCTCATTGCTTAAAAAGTCATATTCTTTTCAATTAACTACTAAGACACATCAGGCTTTTCAGCAGCTTCAATGGCAACTAGCTGGACCCTTAGCTCTGCCTTTCCTTTTGGCTGAATATGTCCTCTCTGTTAGTGACTGTGGGGTTGTGTTTTTCCTCATAACCCCTTTCTTTGTAGAGAAGGTAGAATCTGGGTTGGGGGGAAAATGAACGTCATACAAGTTGGTAAGTCAAAGAAAATAATTGTCTAGTATATTTTAACTTCTGTCAAAAGAACATACTTGGGTGTTTTTTTCTTATCCAGTTCTGCTTATAGAAGAAGAAGAGTTGGTTTTTATACCCCACTTTTTCTCTACCTTTTAAGGAGTCTCAAAGCGGTTTACAATCATTTTTCCTTCTTCTCCCCACAACAGACACCTTATGATGTAGGTGGGGCTGAGAGAGTTCAGAGAGAATTGTGACTTGCCCAAGGTCACCCAGCAGGCTTCATGTGGAGGAGTGGACAAACCAACCCAGTTCAGCAGATTAGAGTCCACCGCTCATGTGGAGGAATCAAACCCAGTTCTCCTGATTAGAGTCCACCGCTCTTAACCACTACACCACGCTGTTGTCTCTCACTTCCTTTGTTTCCATGGGGTGAACATCTGTGACCTTACAATGACACATGCATTATCCATGATAACAGTGGGCTGCTACTCATTTTATGCATAGGTATGAACGAGAAAGAGGACTTGCCCAGGATCTCTTGCCTACACTGTAATTGTCATGCTAAATGTACCTGGGTTCTGCTTCAGAGGAATGCCGAGTCAGTGCCAGAGAAAGACTGTCAATGATGAAGCATGGATTTTGCCCTTTCTCAGTGCAGCATTTTACTTTCCCCCTTAGGAGTGAATGGCAACCGTTCACTTAGAGGTGCAAAGGGAACATCACAATGGTGGAGGCTAAGCCTGCCCCTAGTAATCCAAATCACTGAGAATCAAGCTTGTTCCTATCTGGGATTTCTTTCTGGTCACACTGAATGCTGGAAGCTGACTTTGGTATAGAAAGACTAGCAAAAGGTCTACTGCTATCTTTAGCAGGGTGTGTGTCATGGAAAGCTTTTATATTACTTGGACCCCTGGGCAGAATGCAGTGAGTGTCTTTATACTCTGTACGCAGGGACCTTTTGCAGGTGCAACCTCCACCCCCCCCCCCTGATACTGAATCTTCTAAGCAATAGCTGGACCCTCCAGCACTGCGGTGGAAAGCAAGTTTAGCTCTTACCTAATGCATAAAAACATTGCTGTATTTTTCCCCATAGGAGTGAGTGGAAGCCATTAGTTCATACAGAGGAAAGTGAAAGGAGTACCAGTCAGAGACGCCAGTGTGTGCTGGCTTCCTGCATGTAGTTTCCATAGTCATTGAGAGTCAAGCCTGCTCTATCTGTGTAGCCTCATCAGGAGTTCTCCTTGGTCACAAGTGTGTGATTGTTGGAAGAGTCTGATGAAATATTGGGAACTGGCTTTTCTATAGAAATTGTCTATTCAGTTATTTGTTACTTTTAAATCCTGCTTTTAGTGCAACTACTGTCTCCCAAAGTGGCCCTTCTATCAGACTTACAAAAGCTTACAAAAAATTCCCAAAATAAAGGACTTAAAATCTTCAAAGACAAGAAACAGAAGTCAAGATGGACAGTAAAAGAAGAGCAGGAAGATCAGTTTGACAATCACAGGACAAAATAAGCACTTATATCCTGCTGGAGCCAAGCAGAACTTTCCTTGCTGGTTGGACCTCTGGCTGGTGACAGCTGGCAGAGTATCCTTCCCCTTGCTTTTGTAGTCCCTAGGATGCTGGCAGATAAAGCAGACGATTATTTTGGGCATGGAGGGAAGAAGCAAGCTGTCTTTGGCTGCTCAATTTTCTGTCTGCTGTTCTGGTCAGGCTGGTTTTATATTATTTATAATATCCTTGATCTGTTTTTGTTAGGATATCGTTTACATTTGACAAGTGTCCTTCCTCTTTGGACAAATATCCCTGATCTGCTCATTGTCTGAGTATTTTGATCACTGCAGACCACCTATTGATGTCACCTCTGTATCACCCACTACAGCAGATCACTGACTACATGCCTGAGCCGTACTACTTCATCATGTTCTGAAACTGTACAATTTAACAGAAATCTCAAAATGATAAAAAGCCAATTAATCTAGCAGAGTTATTTTTAACAGTTTATGTCTTGGAACCAGCATTCCTGAAGGATCACCTACTTCTGGGGTCCCCAACCTTTTTGAGCCTGTGGGCACATTTGGAATTCTGACATGGCATGATGGGCTCAGAAACAAAACGGTTGCCACAAAATGGCTGCAGCAGGAGGCAGAGCTGGCCACAAAATGGTTGACACAGTTTAACTTCAGTAACATTATGCAAAAAAACAAATCAGTTGGTTATAGATCAAATCAAGCCTGAACTGACCCTAGAAGCTAAAATGACTAAACTGCGGCTTTCATATTTTGGTCATGCCATGAGACGACAAGAGTCACTGGAAAAGACAGTCATGCTAGGAAAAGTTGAGGGCAGCAGGAAAAGAGGAAGACCCAACAAGAGATGGATTGACTCAATAAAGAAAGCCACAGCCTTCAGTTTGCAAGATCTGAACAAGGCTGTCAAAGATAGGACATTTTGGAGGACTTTCATTCATAGGGTCGCCATGAGTCGGAAGTGACTTGACGGCACTTAACACACACACACACACACACACACGCACACACACACACACACACACACACCATTATGCAGATATTTGTGCTGTGGTGGCAGCTGCTGCAAAAGCAACATTTAAAAAAATCCGCCCAGCCAATCAAATCTCCACTAATCAATCAGAAGCCTTGCCGGGCAAAAGCCCTACCTGGCCCTGCCCACTTCCTAAAAACACTTGGCAAGCACAAGAACAGGTATCAGTGGACACCCACAGGCAGCACATTGTGGACCCCTGACCTACTCCCATATAAACCTACCTGACCACTAAGATCATCTTCCAAGACCCTGCTTTGAGTGCCCCCACCTTCTGAGATTAGGTGGATTGCAGACATGGAGAGCGCCTTCTTGGTCGTGGAACCAAAATTATGGAACGCTCACCCCAGAGAGACTTGCCTGTCTCCTTCTGTTCTCATCTTCCACCATCAAGAGAAGACTCTTTTAAAAAAGAAAATCTGGAGTTCCCTCAGTGATCCCACTTTCATGTTTTAGTATGTATATTTCAGTTTGGTTTTAATTGCTTCGATTATGTGTTTTTGTTTGGTTTTAATCATTTTTAAGATGTGTTTTTATAATGCAAGTTTTTAGTTTGTTAACTGCCTTGGTCACCTTGATGAAGGCAGAAAGGCGGGGTGTGAATTTTGTAAATAAATAAATAAACGTTGACCACAGTTGAAATACTTGTTGGTTGCTATGCTCTTGCCCATCTTATCATTAGTAACAGCATAAAACCTACCTGTGAAAGCTGCCTCCTGACTCATTAGTAGATCTACTGGTGGGCAGCAGTGCCCAGGCTGCTCCTTGGAGCCCTTCCCATCCCAACCAGCAGTTTTGCTGCAGCCTTTCAACTGGAGCAGCTTGAGCATCCCATGTGATGTTGCCATTTCATGTTTTTGACTTCATCTGGTATGTAGTGCAATCTCCATTAGCAGTTCTTGAGACACACATGGACAGTGAATGAGCACTCTAGCTGGACCATCCCAGACACCAGTTACTTTTGAGGCTGCACACAGCTGCGACTGATGAAGCATACCGTATAAACATATTTACATAGCAAGTTGGGCTGCTGCATGCCCATTTTATAAATCTTACCTCTGTAGGCATAGTGCAGAGATTAATGATGTCCTCAAAACTAGAATAAAGATGGAGATAAACATCTGCCTTTTTCTTTTGGTTTCGCTCTTGTTTCACCATATCAGTATTCTTGAGTGTGACAACCCATTGTTTCATTTTTAAGACAGATACAGAGAACCATCTGTCCCATAGTTTAAAAAGGTGCTGAGATTTAAAATGAAGCATTTATCATCACTTATGGCTGGCTGGAATATTCACAACTCATTCTTGCTTGGACCTTTTGATACTGAAAGAGTTGCATCATAGACATTTCACAAATGTCTCCGTAGTGTATTGAATAAACCTTTTAAAATTCAGGATATTGATAAGGTAATCATTTAAAACTGACTATCGCTTGATTCTAAAATATTTAGAGCACTGTATTGCTATAGAGTTTCTGTTGTGATATGTGATGACAAATAGCAATTGAACAATTATTATTTGTAACAGTAAAAAATAATTGACAAAGTAATCTCTGAAAACATCAAGCTGTGAATTGGATTCAATGTACTGGATCCAGTGATCCATTAGCAGAAGGTGCTGATAGTTGTGGATGGTGCCTCCCTCCACCCCCAGCAGTATTTCTGACCCTAAGAAAGTTGATTGGCAGGGTTGCAGGGCCTGCATGAACTGATAGTCACGAGGAAGGAATACAGTGTGGAGTGGAAAGGGGATGCAATTGCCCTTCCCACCTCTTCTGTCAGCCAAGCGGCATTGATGGAAGAGGGAATTGAGGTCATTTTAACCACCTTCTCCTTCCTTGGTGTAACTCTCGAACCCCATAGCTGGTAGTTCAGATGGGTCCTATGAACCAGAAATCACATTTCCCATGGGAAATGGAAAAGATTCACAATCCGCACACCCACAGATCATTGAATCCACTACAGTATGATTTGCGTTTTTCTGTTAATTGGCTGTAATCTAAAATTTATTTGGATTATTGTTTGACTAAATACATTGCACTGTTAAAATGTTCAAAATTTGTATTACATTTTACATTTGAATTTTAACATAATAATTGCTAAAGTTTGAAGGCCAGGTATATAAATCACAATTGATGCATGCAAGAAACATTGAAATATCAAGTTCTCAACATGGCCCTATTTGTGGATATTTAAATCCAGAGATTGGGGCTATGGACAAACAAGACAAATCTTTCTACCAACCTGAAAAAAACGCAAGCATTCACAGAAAAATCTGACATCTAAAAAAAAAACGTGAGGTTGAAACCTTTTAAAATGATAGAAACAGTGCCTGTAGCTTTAGCAAACTAATGCCCCCATAAGTGGCCATTGTGGGGGGTTGCTAGGCAACCACAACAGCATTGGCAGCCTTCAAGTCTTGGTTTCTATCAATAAAAGGTGGGGAAACAGGGCAACTTGATACTACACGATTTTCATGACTCAGTCAGGACTGACTGATTGCTACTGTTCAACAGCAGGCACCCCACAAAAGCCACTGTAGTATAGTGGTTAGAGTTTCAGAGTATGATCTGGAAATCACCACTCTTCCATGTAGCTGACTGGGTGACCCTGGGGCTAGTTACACATTCTCAACCTAGCTTACCTCACAAGGGTGTTGTGAGGATAAAATGGAGGCAAGGAGAATGATATAAGCTGCTTTGGGTCTCCATTGTTGAGAAAGATTGGGTATAAATGAAGTAAATTAAACCTATGATGTTAACTGCCCTGAGCTCAGTTTTGCTGGGGGAGAGTAGGGTACAAAGAAAATTTATATTCAGTTCTATATGAATAATAAATATAGCTGAAGACAGGAGAGCAGATAAGGTAGGTTGGGTGGTGCATGGGAATGAGCGAAGGAAACAGAAAAAGAGGCTAGGCTATAGGGGCTTTCAAGGGACAGGGTGAGCCCTGTGGCAAAGCGTGGTAAGCTTTAGTACTGCAGTCAAAGGTCTGCTCATGATGATCCCAATGGAAGTCTGTTTCAGGTAGCCAGTTCAAGGTTGACTCAGCCTTCCATCCTTCTGAGGTTGGTAAAATGAGTAACCAGCTTGCTGGGGGTAAAGGGTAGATGATGGGGAAGGCAATGGCAAACCACCCTGTTAACAAAGTGCACTTAGTAAATTTTATGATGTGACAGCACCCTATGGGTCTGTAATGACCCGGCGCTTTACCTTTTTATGAAAATGCTATGTGTGAAGCAGATTAGAATCTGGAATTTTCACAGTCTAATTCCCGTTCTTACTGAATTGTTTTATTAAGTGGCAACTACAGTGTGCTACCCTAGTGCAGTAAACCCATTAAGTATAATTGCAAATTACATAACTTTCTCTCTTCACCACCTGTGAAATGAGGATGTAATGAATGAATGAATAATGAACTTATTTAGTGCTTACCTTGCAGGGGACTGGGAAAGACTGATTAATATTTCTATGGCATTGTTAAAAATCTAAAACGGTATGCTCATGCTAAGAAGAATTGTGAAGATAATGACATAATGTGTGATCTAGTTAGAGTATCACAGGAGACATATTATAGAAGTGTCAAAGATTAAAACAGTAACTCAAAGCAGTGGTGCTCATAGAATATATACATGAAAGACTTATATATCAAATCATCAGTGAACTTTGGTGGAAAGGATCTTCTTCCAAGATCATTTCTCAAAGATTCTTGGAGTCTTGTATTTCAGTATAGAAAAGGTTAATAGGGGTCTTACAGAGCAATCCTAAGCAGAGTTACATCCTAAACAGAGTTGTACCCTTCTAAACCCATTGACCTCAGTGGATGGGTACAACTCTGTTTCAGATGGCACAGGTCATTTCTTAAACTCAGGTTGGTAGGTTCTTTTGCAGTTGGGCAAATTGTGTCCATGTATCTTTCACGGAAGTCATCAATTAATATTGTGACTATGCTGAGGCAGAGAAACATCTTTCAGGTACAGTTCCCTATGAGAAGATAAGACAGCCCTGAGGCTGACATTTCTGCAGCTCTTTCAAAGCCTGTGTGATTTGAGATATTCAGACACTGGGGAGGGGGCAGGAACAATGAGTCACACTGTAGGGACCTGTGAGTTCTAAGAAAAGAGGGAGTGTAATTAGCTCCCACTTCCTGTTCTCCTAAAAAAGTTTGACTCTCTGAGCTACTTACAGTGAAGTACTGATTGCTGATTAAACCTTCCCCCTACCCTGCTATTTGATTGAACAGGCTAAGTGCTAGCTACAGTAAAACAGTTTCCTTAGCTTTAATTGAAACTGTGCAGTGTGCAATTCCACTCCAAAAATGTTATGACTTTGTTGTTGCAATGTCCAATTAAGGTTTTATTTTTCATAATTAATATTTTATTAAATTTTAATAAAAGAAACTATAAAACTGTAGAAGGCCGGCTAGAGAGTTGATGATGAGGCCATTTTGTGGCTCTTCCCTTTGCAAGGGCATTAGAAAAACAGCTCTTGTGGATTAGGCACTCATGATGCTGACATCAAATGTCAGCAGTTGTTAGTATGCAAAGAAAGGAGCACACCATTAGGCTTTTAAAAGATTTTTTAAAGACAACTATTTCTCTCCTGCAAAGATCCCCTTCCCCCCAGTTCATTCTCTGTTCATAAGACTCCTGCTGGTCTGTGGCCATTTATGCATGGCTTTTTCCTTGTGGTAACCCCGCTGACTACATCAGAGCTTTGCTTTGATTATGCTTTCATTTTCTAACTGTTAGAGGCCGCCTTGCCCTCTCTGTGCATGTTTGCACGTTTCCCCCGTGATTTCTGGATTTGTGTTTAGCCAGAATCCAGAAAGCGCAGGCAAAAAGTGTGGAAACGTGTGGGGAGAGCGAGGTGACCTCTGATGGTCGGAAAATGCAAGCATAATCAAAGCAAAGCCCTGAAGTAGACAGCGGGGTGATTGTGAGGAAACAGCCATGCATAAATGGTTTATGTCAACTTTCCACACAGACTTATTCCATGGTGACCTACTGTTCAGCAATCCAGGAAGGGCCCCTAATATGAACCAGCTGCAGAGAGGAATACAGCGATTTTCACACACACACACACACACACACACACACACACACACACACACACACACACACACACACAATATTTGATTCCCTTGTTTGTTGTACTGGTTTTGTGTTGTCAAACGCCTCATTAGATTACTTTGATGATTTGCTCTAAATTCAAAACAAACAGCATTTTCTTTTGTACCCACACCCTGAATGAAGATATGAGACACCAAACATATGACCTTGTTTGTAGCTGGTGTGTATCTACAAAAACGCAACTTTTTGTTGTTGTTGTTGAGTGCAGGCTGCTACTAGGTATGAACCAGTGGGGTTGGCAACCCCACCCTGGCTCCAAATTTGGCTAGTGTTGTTGGCAGCTTCATTTATTGTAGCTAGGGTTGCCAACCTCTAGGTAGTGGCTGGAGATCTCCTGCTATTACAACTGATCTCCAGCCGATAGAGATCAGTTCACCTGGAGAAAATGGCCACTTTGGTAATTGGACTCTATGGCATTAAAGTCCCTCCCCTCCCCATTCCCCACCCTCCTCAGGCTCCACCCAAAAAATCTTCCACCAGTGGCGAAGAGGGACCTGGCAACCCTAATTGTAGCCTGCATATCAAACTGTGCCAAGACGTGTTACGCCTCATTACCTTTCCTTCATGTACCACTCAAGCAACTAAGGGCTTGGTTGATGCTACTCATAACCAAGTGTGTGCCTTCCCCAACCTACCCAGCTGTACAAGCCAAATATTTTTTTATTATTATGATTGTATTGAACGTTTAATTCAGAGATGAAACATGAAGAATGAGGAAAGGGGAAACAGTGGTGAGAACATGCATATGTAGAACATTTTGATTCATTTTCGCATGTTAAAAGAAAGAATTCCTTAAAAAATTTGTTTGAGGGTGGTTGCAATTTACAAACAAAATGCAGTCTGCATGGAAAGGCAGTCAAGCATCCCTGGCTTCTACTAGATCTTTGCATTGAGTAGTCAAGAAGAAAGCACACATTATGTTGTGAGAAGAGGTTGTTGCACTACTTTCCCTGGCTCGCTGATGTTCAAGGTTCTGTTTTGGCTAGAGTTGTGTGGTGATATGGAAACTGCATACTTACCTGACATCCATGTTCAAGATTTACTGTGAGTTTCAGTTTCTTGGCTAAATATTCAAAATGTTCTTTCACAGGAGAAAGATTACATGGCAACAAAACTAGTTGATCAAGGAAAAACGTGAAATGCTTTGCACAAGACTGGAGTAGTGCTGACACACTGAACCCAGGGATGTTTGATCACTCACCAGTTTTATTAGTCTTGCCAGGTTCCCACTGCTTTGCTGGGCAGTGGGAGAAAAATAAACAGGATAATCAGGGGTGACAGGCAGCATCCTGACATGCAGACATCATTCTCTGTGCTCCTGGAAGTGATGTCAGTGCATTACCAGGGACACTCTCGAATTTGAGAAAACCTTGATGCTTAACATAGCTGGCGAGGCCCCCACCCACCTGGTATGTCTCCCACCAGTCGCCACCCTTGTGCTGGCAACCCTAATATTGGCTCATGTTTTGTTTGCTAGTTGCGGACTGGGGGCTGTTTGTTCAGTGATTGGTTTGACTGTTTGTCAACCCAATTGTGGATGTTTGGAAGGTGGCTTCACTGTATAGCTACCTAACCATACAGTACACAATTGGCTTTTTGTACATGTGCATTCTCACAAAGCCCAGTGGAGTTCTACACCCCCTCTCTTCATCCTTGGTCCATAACTGCTCTGCTCAGTAGACAATTGTTTAAATAGACAATTAACTTAGTCACAAATCATATACATCATCAAATAAATGTCGTATTTAATAAAACCCTACCCTTTAGTGTTAGTCTAAATAGTCCCTTACAGCTAATGGCTGCTGTTCAGTTTGAATCAGCAACATCTTTGTGGATGCACACTTTTGCAAAAAACCTGATGCAAATCATGGCTGTTTAGCACAAACCGATCAGGCTGGGTGATTGGCTCATATCTGATTAATATCTTTGAATATGGTAAGTTCAAGTGCTGAACAGGTTTGTGGCAAAAATTGTGGCATCCCTAATTGACTGGTCAAATATAGTCTACTGACTACATATTGATGCAGTGGAAGATGGTTAAATATTGCATGGGGTCATTCTGCAAATTTAAGTACCCTTACGTTTTCTTATGGGCTACAATGAAGAGGACCAATCGGTAGGAATTGCTACCCAGAGAGGAGGGCCAATAAACTTTTTTTGGGGTTATGCCAACCAAAACAAAAAAAATCAAGAAGTCTTCACCCATTGTCAGAAGACAATGACAGAGGGAGACTGACATATCTTCCTGTCACCCTATACAACATTCAGAAATAAAAACAAGCCTGAATACAAGCATTTTTTGGAAACAAGAGCAAGTGATTTTGAACTCCTAAATTTGGGTAAATTGATATGTGAAAAATGTCAGTAACATCCCTAGTTTCCGGAATGCATGGATCAAATTTTACTACCTGAACATCAGCTTCCTGCCGCTTGTATTTATGGCAAAATAACATATTGTCAAGCCAAATCTGCATACAATGTTCCCCATGACCTTTTACACAGAAATTATCTCTGTGTAAAATTATATATGCTGTGTGAAACATAATCTGTTTAAAGAAATGACACTCCCCAGTTAGCCCACAAATGCCATCACACTTCCTTAAAAATGACCACAAAGCAGTTAAGCCAGCTTTATAGTAAATACCATATGGACATGAAAATGGATCAAACATGGCTAAAGTTTCAGTTTTTACAGGTACTCCAAAATTAAATATCCCCACACAGTATAGGTTTGATAGCTTTCATAACTATGCACATTCAAGGAATGGCAGATTTTGAGTACCAGCTTGGCATAGTGGTTAAGAACAGTGGTTTGGAGTGGTGGACTCTGACCTGGAGAACCGGGTTTGATTCCCCACTCCTTCATATATGCAGCAGAGGCTAATCTGGTGAACCCGGTTGGTTTCCTCACTCCTAAACCTGAAGCCAGCTGGGTGACCTTGGGCCAGTCACAGCTCTGTTAGAGCTCTCTCAGCCCCACCCACCTCATAGGGTGTCTGTTGTGGGGAGGGGAAGGGAAGGTGATTGTAAGCCGGTTTGATTCTTCCTTAAGTGGTAGAGAAAGTCGGCCTATAAAAACCAACTCTTCTTCTTCTACCTTTAATTGTTCAAAAGTTATGAGTCTGCTTTAGTCAGGATCCTTTTATTGATACTTGGTTCATCCTCTTTGTTGGAGGTCTCATGGACCTTGTACATCTACCTCTAACAGCTGGCAAATAATGCCCTGGTACATCTTGACTTTACAAGCACTGGGAGTAAAAGGTGTAATAAAAATTAAAGAAAAACTACAAACCAGCAATAAATGAGACCCATTATGTTGTATCATAAACCAGCATTTTCATTGCAAAGGTTCATTAAAAGAGAAAAACAGGGAAAAGGTGAGTGAACGAACTTGACTCCTGTCCTGATACTCTGTCTCTACTTTAAAGAAAATAAATCTAAGGCTAGTTTTAAACAGACATCTGTGCACTGATGTTTATGCGTACACACACTATACAGTGACACCTGGAATAGAAAATGCATTCCTGGCAACATATATAGGAAGCAAATTCATCAGAGGATAGCAACGTAGGTCCAGAGCAGATGTTAACACTGGTTCTGTGCAAGAAATGGTTTGTAAATAATAAACCAGCTTTCTGAAAGCACAAATCCTTGGTTTCTTCTACACTCTGGTGTGAATTCTCTCTTTGTTTGCCTTATTTCCAATTTAGGATTATATTTGCTGTGAATCTATGCATGATTAACACTAACCAGGGTCCCCATATTAATCAGGATTTGAAGCCAGGATTTGAAGAGAAGTTACAAATCCTGATTAAGTGGAAACCTGATTGGTAGGCTTGCCAGCTCTGGGTTGGAAAATTCCTGGAGATTTAGGGATGGAGCCTGGGGATGGTGGGGTTTGGGGAGAGGAGGAGTAGAACACCATAGAGTCCACCCTCCAAAGCAGCCATTTTCTCCAGGGGAACTGATCTCTGTCATCCAGAGATCCATTGTATTTCTGGGAGATCTCCAGGCCTCATCTTGAGGAGGGCAACCCTACTAGTTAGGTTAAGGTTTTGTTCAGTCATAACTTCAAACTGTAGTTTATTTTAATTGTTGTTGTGTTGTAAAGCTGATTCAACTCACAGACAATTCAAATCCTTGAGAAATGCTGATTTCTTCAGCTTTGCTCCCCCCCTCTCTTATAGATACCCAGCTGACATCCTAGCCAACATTGCAGAAGCGGCACCAAGAAACAAGTCAGAATGTCCACATTCAAGCATCACTTGCAATGAGATTAATAAGCAAATGGCAAAGCATAGATCAGTAATTGGTTTGTTGTATTCCAACCGTAATGGAGTGCATTCACATGCTCATACTAACCATGGTTAGCTTTATTAAATCTTTCTTTCATGTGATGTCTGAACTGAGCATAATGATAGTTCACAGAAAGCTCATACCCTGCCAGAAAATATTTTTGTTAGTCTTTAAGGTGCTACTGGACTCTTGCCCTTTTCTACTGAGCATAATGATACACTGATGCTGAACCCATGGGTAAGGCCAAGAATGGAATGGAATTTGGTGCAAGCCAGGACTTTATGCCATAAAGGAGAGAAGAAGGAGGAACTGAATGCATATTTCTGAGGCTGGATCCCAGTTTGCAAATCATGGCTAGCAAGGAGTCACTGTTAATTTCTCTGCAGGCAGTGAAGTCAGTATTGCTAAATGTCTGCTATTACATACACACTTTCAAAAGGGATCAGTTCTTTTCCACCAAGGCAATTCAAAAGAAAAAAAACCTTCTCTTTTCTTATTTAGTAAAATTGCATTTGTATGCTTCTAAGATGTCACCTTCTGGGCAGCACATCCATTACAGTTAAATGTAATCCAACTCACTTTAGGGTTCATGTCCTTTCTGACTCTGGTGCAATCAAAATGTTGATAGAATGGTGCATTATAAAACCCCCTGAGTAGCTTTCCATTTTCTTAGGCTGTTTTACAATGCAATACCTATACGTTTCTCCCCCTCCTCCTTTTTGTGTTTCATAATGATCTCCTTTGACTTAAGCTTATGTACTAATCAAAATCTTTCTCAAAAGTAGTACTTTGCGGTCAGAATGGATTTGCTATTGCCAAGTAATTAACCTGGCTTCTTAGTGTTTCACAATAACAGTTGGTGTTATATTTTATGTTATTGCATGCCATATTTTACTTGTTCTGTACCGTTCAGTTTGGAGGGTTGTTAGTTACAAAATATGACCCTCTAGAGGATCAGACAGAATGTTATGAGTAAACATATGTTCTGGACTAAAGGACATTCATCTGGTGTAATGGAAGGATGATCTATAATAAGGGACAATGAAAATATGTCCATACAGCTGTCATCATCATCACCATCAATAATGAATATGCTTGAAAGAGGGGACATAGGGAAGAGGTACCTGGTCTAGGAAACTTTCAATCAATGCATGGCATTGCTTACCTTTGTTAAAGAAGCTTCAAACAAACTGCAGTTTGTTGAAACACCTACATTAGGATGTCATAACCAACAGTGCGGCATACAAGGGGAGGAAGAAGGAGCACATGAGCCTGAATTTTTTAGGCTCATTATCACAACTGGACTGTGGTTTGTTTATGGCATCTAGAGTTGCCAGCCTCCCGGTGGTGGCTGGCGATCTCCCACTATTACAAGTGATCTCCAGGTAATAGAGATCAGTTCACCTGCAGAAAATGGTCGCTTTGGAAGGTGGACTCTATGGCATTATGCTCCACTGAAGTCCCTCCCCTCCTAAACCTCATCCTCCTCAGGCTTCACCCCCAAAATCTCCAGGTATTTTCCAATCCAGAGCTGGCAACCCTAATGACACCTGAATCTCTTATCTGCAGTTCTCTGTCTACAAAATAGAAATAAGGATGACCTGCCTCACAGGATAGTTGTAAGGAGGGATGCTACAAACTTTGCCATGAAAAGGTGGACTCTAAATAGAGTAAGTTTAAAAAGCGTGTGGCTGATGCATATACTGTGTTTGACAGGTATGATCACCTGCAGGCCAAGCCACAGTTCTGTTCAGTTCAGTAACCATCCTACTGAAAGGTTTGGCAACTGCTCAGTAACTGTAGTGGAGTTTGCTTGTGTGGTGAAATATCATTCCCTTACCTTGCAGGTGCTTTTGCCTCTGGACAGTAGGTGAAATTGATTCTGCCCCAGGGTCATGAGTGATCAGGTCAGGTCAGGTATGGATGTGGGAGGGGAACTATGCTCTCACGAGGCTGTTCAAAAATGTATATAACATGATAGAAGGTTGATAACAGAGAATGAAATGAACACCAAATGGTAAGATTTTTAAAATGTTTATAATCACTGGTTGACTGTTTTCTCACTATGTATATATACAATTGATGACTGGGTGGCACACGGTGAGATGGGTTGATGGTATGAAGGGAAACTAGAAGTTTTACTGGGCTATCTGATAATACATGTGTGAAACACTGTGGAATGCACTGTACTGTACTATTTGAATATGCAAGAACTAACATAAAAACATGTTTGAAATGTTCTAAAGAAGTCCAGTGATTAATGAAAAGTGTTTCTCTCTTTGTTAAAGGTAAACAATATGAACCGAACTGAGAAGTGTTCAAGCAACCCTAGCTGTAAAGTAAAAATGAGATAAGGACTGTTAAGCACTCATTAAATTTTTTTAGAGAGGGACATTTGCACACTCTGGGCATTAACGCATGGCCGTTTTGTCCTGTGATACTGCGGCAAATGTAGCAAATCTCCGCAGGCAAAACGCGTGCTCATCTCCCGCCTGCGGGATTAATGCTTCCCCTTCCAGCACTTCCTCGGGTTTTCCCATCCCTCCTTTCTCTCAATTTAAATGGAAGTGTTACGGTAGCCGCAGGAGTTAGCTGGTGCATTTCCGTGCTGGGTCAACTCCCCGCCGAGTAGAAACCACTGCACGGCTCCAGTGGCAATGGCGGCAGCAATGGTGGCACCTTTCTGCCCCCACCTCTCTCTCTCCCCTTTCCCCCTGCTCCCGCACCCTCCTCCGCCTCCCCCCCCCCAGCACCAGCCATGGTTACAGCCCACCTTCAGTCAGCCTTCAGCCTGAAGCCCCACTGTCTGAGGCAGAGTGGTGGTGGAGGCTTCCTGCACCCACACTGCATGCTTCCAGCCATCGCTGCCTCCACCCGAGGTGGCAGCTGAAAGCATGCGGCATGGGCGCAGGAAGCCACCACTCTGCATTGGATGGTAGGGCTCTGGGCTGCAGGCTGATTGAAGGTGGGATGTAACTCTGGCTGGTGCTGAGGGCAGGCAGAGGGTGCAGGAGCAGGGGAGAGAGAAAGGCATGGAGTGGGGGGCAGAAAGGTACTGCTGGTGCCAGGGCCAGGCAGTGGCTTCCACCTGGCAGGGAAGGTGCCCCTTCTTGTAGCATTTGTTTGTCTCTGGCCTGTCTCCCCATGCGTTCAGTTTTTTGAACGCAGGATCACAAAGCATGAGACAGAGCAGGGACAAACAAAAGAGAACCTAGCCATGCTTTAAGGGCCTCTGTGCTTTATACACTTTCCCTCCTGTTTCCAGCTACTCACACTCGGATATGGAATGGTCCTGCTGCCGCTGAATAGCCACATTTGAAGAATTTCAAGTATTGCTGTTTAGTTGATGTTAAATTGACTGGCCAGGATCTTCATAATCATAATTTGGTTGATTTTTGGCTACTTCAGTGGTGTTCAGTTTTGCAGCTGCATGCATTTAAATGAAAGGGATGTACTTATGAACAATGGCTGGATTATAAATGATCTTTCTTATCTGTCAGCACCTTTAAATAATCCACTGACAGGTCAGCGTTTAGATTCCTTTCAAGCCACTTCCATTGATTTGAATTGAACTAATCATGCACTTAAGGTTGTCATGTTCTTGTGAGCAGATGGGGCTGTAATGCATTCTCTGTTATTAGTCATGGCAATCATATTTTGTGTATTTGTTATAGAGGGGGATATAGGAGCTGGCCTTCTTTGGCTCCTTCCTCCAACACCTTTGGTTAAACAAATAGGAAGAATGTTTAAGAAGGGTAGAAATTTTCAGCCTTTTAAGTAACTTGACCTGTTGTGCTGTTATATACTATCTACCAGAGGTCACAGTAGCATGTACTAAATGGTCTATTAAAGTTCAGGTGTAGTCAGTCATTCACATTAAACATCCATCAAGTAACTGAAGGAAGTAACCGAATAAAATAAATTAATAATGCATTAATGGAAAGTATTAACTATTATTAATGGCCCTGGGTCCGAGCTGGATCAGCATTTTTCGGAAAACTGAGTGGAATATTGTGCTCAATAGAATGGCTATAGGAGTACCTGTCCTTGTACACTGGTATCAGATTACAACCTGGGTCCCTGGGACAAATAAAACTACATTCAGAGTGCCAATTAGTCATGTCTTTGGTAACCAGCTGAGCATTTTCTGTGCAAAATGCATTTTGTGAAGAAGAGATTAAACAAAAAAGGAAGGTGAGAGGTACTAGTGGCTCATAGAAGTGCTTGGAGACTCTCCTCTAGAAGTTTAGTCAGTGTCTGAGCTATGGATGTTTTTCTGTGCTTGGCCTTTGACATATGAGAAAAACACCTGACCAAAGGTATTATTTGTGGTAATTGTAGGGATTGATCAGGCATTGGGCCTTTTTCCCCCTATTAGAAATCTTAGTATTATCGACCCATGTATTTAACATTCCCATAATTTTAGTTTATAATTCAAGCAAGGAGATCTTTTTCTGGTGTTGCAAATGGGCCCAAATGGAACTATTTGAAACATACCCTTTACAAATCTGATAAATAAAAGATCTCTCTATCAATCATACTGTCTCTTATTAAATTGCACAGGTATTTTGTGTAAGCATAGTGTTGCCAGTCTCCAGGTGGGACCTGGATATCTCCTGGAATTACAGCTGATCTCGAGGCTACAGTTGGGGAGGGGCCGTGGCTCAGTGGTAGAGCATCTGTTTGGCAATCAGAAGGTCCCAGGTTCAATCCCTGGCATCTCCAGTTAAAGGGACTAGGCAAGTAGGTGATGTGAAAGATCTCTACCTGAGACCTTGGAAAGCTGCTGCCGGTCTGAGTAGACAATACTAACTTTGATGGACCAAGGGTCTGATTCAGTATAGGGCAGCTTCATGTGTTCACCCTAGAGAAAATGGCTTCTATGGCCCCCCCACTGACAGTCTTCAAGCAATGGCTGGATGAACACTTGTCAGGAATGCTCTAGGCTGATCCTGCATTGAGCAGGGGATTGGACCAGATGGCCTATATGGCCAACATAGATTGTATTTTTATGTCTACGCAGCACAACAGAATTCGTTTTAGGAGTGTCCACAAACCCTGATTGCAAGATTAGCTGAGTTCATGGGCAGACATCAAAGGTACACAGACATACTAAGTAGACTCAACTCAAAGATCTCAACTTGATTCTTTTTTTATATATACTATGTGGCCTTTTAAAAATTGGAAGTGGTGGGAGTGGCACATAGGTGGTGGGGAAATGGTGGTGAGAAAGTCTAATAATACTAGAAGAGTATATTATTGCACAAAGCAGGCACATCCATATATGCTTGAATGTATCTGAACAGCTCATAAAACAATCATCTCTACGTTTGCAATCAGAATAGACCTATCTCAGTCTGTATTATGTAGGGCTGACTTCAAATCCAAACTGGAAGTGTTGTGGTATCCTGGCAGCCCTAGGCTACCCTGGTACACCATGCGAGGCATTCAGGACTGGAGCAAGTATGCAGGGATGGAACACTGATGTAAAGCCAGAGACAAAATGGGTCTCCTGGCACCCCTCTTGTTGTGTGTGCCAAGCTTCAGAACAAACTAGGCAAGTCTGACTCATTTACCTGTTTCCCCTTGGGAGAACATCTGGCATAACTTGGAAAGCAAAAGGACAAGACAGACCATCTTCAGCATTTGTTTAGCTTTCTCCTGCAGCAGATAAGACACACCTTGCTAATTCTCATTGCCATTTAGAGAACCAGGATGGACTCACATAATCCCATCAAGTTGCTAGACAAGCCCTTTGATTCACCCTGGCAGATAGTTTCCCAGGCCTTGCCTTCATTTCAAACTCTATTGCCAGTATTCAGGGGTACTTAGACAAAAGCACCTAGGTATTGTTTCTGATATACCTCATCTCCTGTTCGTTCCTCCTTCCTCCTGCTAATCTCATCAACAGCAATCAAACCTTTTGTCCACTGGCAATGACAGGCTATTACTAGGCATTGCCAGGTGCAGTGAAACCTACCTCCAACTCCTCTGCTGGGTATAAATACATGCCCTCTCACAATGGCAGGGTGTGTGTTCAACCCTGCGTGCACCCACACTTGCTGGCTTGTTGGCCCCCTTCTTTTTCCCTTCCTACAGCTGCCATGTTGGACCTCACTCCTGTGAGAGGTAAATATGCTTCCCCTGGGAACCTCTTATCCTTGTGTCCACCCCCTCATTTTCTAGTTCTTGAGTGTATTGGGTTTTGTGTGTTTTACTGTGTGTGTGTGTGTGTTTAAAAGTTATTTTTACTATAAAAATCATTTGATCTTAAAACAAATCTCTTTAGCAAGAGGATTTGACTTCTGTATACAGAGGGTTAAAGATCCTGGTTACCCCTGCCTCTTGCAAAATATAGTCTTCCCAGCTAATTCCACAACAAAAAGGGGAAACTAATTTGGGTAACAGAAGGCTGGATTAGACTAACTTCAAAGCATACACAGAGTACAGTTTTAAAATTGTCCAACCCAGATAGCTGAGACATCTTTTATCAAGAATACCTGTGGGGTGAGGGGTAATTTCACAATACTGTATAATTTTTCACGGTGTCAGAAGAGAAAGCTGGTGTGGAATGATGGCGTCACAGCAACAGTGAGGTCACCTACACTGAGGTATCATTTTCCAAAGCTTGTATTAAGTGTGCATTATTTCTACAATGACATGTGCTTGCTTATAAGCGTGTAATAAATGTGCATTATTTTTGCAAAGGCATTTGCCTGCTTATAAATATAAATGGTCTCATTGAAAAGAAACTGCCCTTCCTCAAAACAAGGAAGCAGAGGAGTCTTTTATGAAGAGAAGAGGAAATTGCATTCCTGTTGTCAGATGTTGGAAAAAAGCACAATAAATCTTCAAAATTTAATGATGGAATTCCTGATAAACTGCTCCTTTTGAATGTTCAGTATAAACATACTGTATATGAAAGCTAAACAGATACACATGCCAGCTGGCTCATATAAGGCTATGGTATTTAAAATTTCATTGACATACTTGTAGAAATAATAAAATGAATAAAGAGGTCCAATAAAGCAATTCTAACTCATTTTCAAACAAGTGGAAAAGCCTGCAAACGTTTATGGGAAGGTTTAATATGTTTATTCTACATTTAGCTGTTTTCACTAGGAGATCTGGGGGTACATGTGAACACTCTCATAAATACACCTCCAGATCCCAGGGCAAAGGACTTTTGTTTTGTGCTTACACTGATGCACATGTGGCTAACAACTCAGGGAGGGGTTTGTGTTATTTGATATCCAGGAAGAAAGTACTAATTTTTAAATTTTTATTGAACATATAAAATTAACAGAAGAAAAATAAATAAAAGAGATAGATTGAAAGAGCAATAGAAAATACTAAGTTTAGAGATAGATCATGGTGGGTAGCCATGCTCGTCTGAGGCAGAAGAAAAGAGCAAGAGACAGTAGTAACTTAAAGAGTAACAATATTTATGGGGAATTACTGAGTGATCAGTTTATTTTTGTTTATTTAGATTTCTACCCCCGCTCTCTTCCCAGCCAAAGCTGGGCTCAGAGCAGCTAACAATCAGTGGAGAAAATCCAACACCACAGCATAAAATTCAATATGATACAATACAGATTAAAATTAATGAAATTTGTGTGTGTGTAAAGTGCCTTCAAGTTGCAGCCGAATTATGGCGACCCCTTTTGGGGTTTTCATGGCAAGAGCCTAACCGAGGTGGTTTGCCAGTGCCTTCCTCTGCACAGCAACCCTGGTATTCCTTGGTGGTCTCCCATCCAAATACTAACCAGGGCTGACCCTGCTTAGACTTCTGAGATCTGATGACATCAGGCTAGCTTGGGCCATCCAGGTTTGTTAAATAAATAAAGCCTACTAAAACCAGTTGGTGCACATTAATAACACACACACTGAAGCCACAGTGAGTCGGGGGGGGGGGGAATCAGTCAAGACCCCACCAAAGACTCAATTAAAAACAGAAATCGTGGTGGGCATGGGGGCCAGCTATGATATTATATCAACCATTTCTATCCTCAACCATAGACCTGGTGGAACAGCTCTGTCTTAAAGGCCCTGCGGAACGGCGTGAGGTCCCAAGAGGGCTTTGGTCTCATTGCACAGAGTGTTCCACTAGTTGAGGACAGCGAGACCCTCTTCAGGCCGGGGACCACCAGTAAGTTGTTGTTTGTGAAGAGTAGTGCTCTCTTGGGGATGTACCAGGAGAGGCGGTCCCTTAGATATAATAGTAGTTACTAGATAGCATTTTTTTAAAAAAATTGAGAATAAGCAAGAACAAACAAATCAGATGATTCCTAGTGGAAATTCTCCCATTAAGTGAGATATCCTACCTTGAGATAGACTAGAGGCAGAATCCACCTACAGTGTTATTATGATCATACAATATCCCAACATAGGGAGGGGTCCGAGGGTTGAGGAGGCGAAGGGATAGGTTTAAGGAAAAAGGAGGCTAGGATTGGGAGGGAACATGGATGAGGGGTGTGCTCAGAATGAAAAATTATGTTACCGTATTTTTCGCTCCATAAGACGCACTTTTTTCCTCCTCAAAAGTGAGGGGAAATGTCAGTGCTTATGGAGCGAATGCCGGCTGGGCGTGTGCACGTTGGGATGGTGCGAGTCAGCGTTCCCTGCCCTGTCGGCCAGCTGGGAGGTGGGCGGGGCCGCACAGAGCGAGCCGGCGCACGCGCCCAGCCGGCTCTGTGCGCCCCGCCCACCTCCCAGCTGGCCATCAGGGTGGGGAATGCTGGCTCGCACGCGCCCCGCCAGCATTCACTCCATAAGACAAGTTTTTAGAGGAGGAAAACAAGATTTTTTCTTGTTTTCCTCCTCTAAAAACTAAGTGCGTCTTATGGAAAGGTGCGTCCTATGGAGCGAAAAATACGGTATAGTTTTGGATCCAGGCTTTAGGGAGGACACCTTTACTGCCACTTCTGATTTTTGGACCATTATTTTAAATGTAGTACCAATTTGAGGGTTTGGTGCAGCTGTTTTTCAAGATTAGAACACCAAATTTACACATAGCATAGCTCTGCCTCTTCAATATGCCTACGTTTCAAGCAGAATGGACAGAGGAGTTCAGTTTTACAGACTACTGAAATAGATTCCCCATGACATACTTGCTCTGCTGTTTCCTATGGGGGGATGGTGGTGGCCCCACAGGAGAGTGCTGGCCCCTGGCATTTAAAAAAATTCTGACTGTATCCACTTCCTTTACGTACTGTTCCAGTGACCAATGGACAGTAATGTTTTTGTTTTACCTTTATGCTGAAAATGCTGCATTTGTTATCCTTCCTCGTTGCCGTCCATAGTCTCCTTTCACAGAGTAGTTGCTGGAACTGCCCCACCCCACCCCATCACTGCAATCTTTGAAAATAGTTTGAATCCCCCTCCCCAAAGTAGAGCACATATATGTGTGATTGCATGTGATGAATCAATCATCAAGTTGCTATCAGCACAATCCTGTGCACAGTTGCTCTAGTCTGAGTCCATTGAAATTAATGGGCTTAGATTGGAGTAACTCTGCCCAGGATTGTACTGTGTGAGACACATGTCATCACACTGGGTGTCCACTATAGGGGTACCTTAATTATTTACTACTACTATTGAAGGAGTTGCTGGTGAGTGAAGTCTTTCATTCTTCTGAAAATATCATCCAGCTGAGAGCAGCAGCACCGGGCTTTAACAATTCCTTCTCTGGGGCTTGTCTGCAATGGGTGATTGGCTGTTCCTGGCCCTTTCAGAAATCCAGTTTGAAGGGGAAACTATTGTTGGCAAATCAAGAGAATCAAAGAAAAGCAAGATGCCTGCTGCTGCTGCTGGTATGCACCAGAACACAAAAAACAACACAGTTTTTTTTGGCGTTGTGTGTGTATGCTTCTCGTAATGCCTACGAATCCCCGATTTGTGTTTACTGTTCTGGAAATCACAGTAACAACCTGAAACAGTTATTTTTACTGGTATTTTTGGCTCAGGGCTTTTGAAATGCATAGTCCTAGCACAGATTAAATAAGCAAAGTGGAAAGTTTCATACAATGCCTGGCCCAACAGTCTCAACACAGCTACAGATTTCCTGAAGAAGCAAGGGAGAGATTTAGGTGAAAGAGGAGTCTCCCTCTTTGCAAAACAAAAACCAACCTTCTAGGACCATCCAGGAATCTGCCTTACAATGCAGACTTCTCTGGAAATTTGAGCAAGGGTGTGTCCCATACTATTAACCCCATCCCCCAACCTCTGTCAATAAGCATTAGTAAGATCTGTCACTCCAGTAATTCAGTCATCCCATCCAAATCCATCACTCTGTCCCATTATCTCATCTGGTACCTTCACTCTAGCAACATTTTGCAAAAAGAATAACATTGAATCTACCTCTGGTAGAGCTGGACAGCTCCAAGAACAGTAACATTCAATCTATATTTACCTTGGATTTTGACCTCTTTTGAATTCTTTTGTTAGTATTTCTTTGTAAATCAATATGTTCTGTGCTTTAACATGGAATTTGATGTATGATGAGTTCGCTAAACAACCTTCAAGAAAAGATTCCTCCCCTGCTCTGCTCCATGAACCTTGCTATATAACTAAAGTAGTGTTAGGTATGCTGACCCCTGCTTTTGTGATTCATATATTCAGTAAACATGGAACAAAATAAGGCCACGTGATTCATCATCCCTCTTTGAATAGGCATTCATTATTCACTTTAGTCTCCACCTGCTGTACTGATTGGTCACAGAGCGCTAGAAAGAAAGAGACTTCTAGCCACTCCCTGTTATGATGGTAACTCACTTCCTGTTTGATATTTTGAAGATTACGGAACTCAAAATTCAAACAGTCTAATGAGCTTCAGAAGTAAAATATCTGTATATTAGGAAGAAAGGAAGTTCTATTGTATGTGGTGTGTAATCATTCAGCTGTCACAGATGTGCTTTGTAAATGGCATGATACTTCCAGGGAAGACATCTGGAAAAGAATGAAATGTAGAGTGTTTGTTGGTTTCCGTAATTCTTGATTGTGCTTATCTAACAATATATTGTACAGTTTTCTTAAATGTTCATTTCTCTTTAATTTTGTGCCTTTGTTGTTCTTTCAGCAGCATCAAGAGGAGAATGTTGCCCGTTTTATCCTCATCAGGGAGATGGCAGTACTAATGTTGGGTTGCATTATTGAAATGATAAGTCTTGCTGACAGATTGAGGGGAAAACAATGCCTGCAAATGGAAGGGGCGTTCTTGGGCTTAGGGAGCAGACTAATTAAAAACCAAGCCAGTAAGTTAGATTAAAAAATAAAGAGGCCTGTTGATTATTCATTAAAACTCTAATAACAGAGGCAGTTCAACGATTCAATTAGTGTCTGCTTAGAGAGAGGCCAGATTCCTGCATGATGTAATTCATCGTTGCAGAAGTATTGAATGCTGTCACACAAGCATGTCCAAGCTTGAGGTCCCATCCTGGTGTGTTCAAGCATACAGGGGTAGTGCCAGCAGCATCCAAACCACTAATATGACAAGGAAGCCAGTGAAGTTTTATTCAAGTAATCCATAGCTGCATACAGGTACATAGAAATAAAAAAGCAGGGTGTAGATAATATGGTGAAATGATTGAGCCATAACCTCATTAAAAGAAACTCCAGTTCTAAAGAACTTTTGATTAACTATATTAACTCTTCCTCCCTCAATGTGGGTGTAGTCAGTCTGGGTTTAGAAAGCTGAGCCGTAATTCTAGTCATAGAAGCATCCACCTCATTGTCTGTATGGGTGATCCATCTCTATGCAAGTCCTAAAATGGATGTTAAATCAGATCTTGTTTATTTTGGGTTTCCGATACAAAAATAATTGTACTTAGCTCCTCAGAGACCAGCTAATCCCATAGTGCACAATTGAAGGGAGGGTTAATGCAAAAAAGGCCTGTCCAAGTGCCAGAAGGTGAGCATCACATGAAGCTGCCTTTTACTGAATCAGACCCTTGGTCCATCAAAGTCAGTATTGTCTACTCAGACCGACAGTGGCTCTCCAGGGTCTCAGGCAGAGGTCTTTCACATCACCTACTTGCTTAGTCCTTTTAACTGGAGATGACGGGGATTGAACATGGGACCTTCTGCATGCCAAGCAGATGCTGTACCACTGAGCCGCAGCCCCCAGTCTTATAAGCAGCGTCGGCTGTTTATAAGACTGCCAAGTGCCCAACCTCACATAGGCCAGCCAGTATGATGTCTGTGGAGCAGGACTCAGTATGTGCCTGCTTCCCTTCTGGGGTTAGGTGGCAGCCTTTTGGTGGCAGCCTTTCAGTGGTGGGAGCATTTGGGTGATGGAGAATATGGGAAACTGCATAACATCATGACGTATTCAAGAGTGATGTCACAGTGTTGTGCAGTGCTGCCCCCACCTCTGTTTTGATCCAAGTGCTCCATTGAGCGAGGATGGGGGCTGGAGCAATGGGGGTTGGAGGTTACAGGCAACCATGTCAGGCAATCTGGTCAGTCTGTCTGGGGCTGTGTGCTGTGGTAGCTTGCATCCTACCTGTGGTGGAATGGAAGGAGTGCAGTAGCATAGAAATTTCAAGGAAATTAATTATTTAGACTGTGCCAGACATTTGTGAGCTAGTGATTAAACATCAAGAAATTGTTTATACACTGAACTGCAACCTCCATTCTGTTCTTCCTCAAATATGGCAGAAATATTTTTTTTCAGCTGCTTGGCAAATCTTTAGTTGTATACATTCACTTCAAGACAAAAGATAAAGTTGAGAATATGTGACAAAAAATCAGTGTTTAACCAGAGATGGTAGATGGTTCTTGTGTAACAATCTTGAAGTTTTGTACACATGCACAGGGTAAAGCCTTTCAGAATGCATTGTGGCAGAAATAAAATCTCTTTGAGCAGTTATATATGGTTTTGTCCAGTGAAATTTAGGTCCTTAATTTTGATTAGAGTTGAATCTAAACAAGGGATATATTTCATGAACATTCTCCACATGTAAACCTGTTCCCATACTTCAGCTATTATTCAGGGCAAAAGTGGGTGAAAGACTTCATGTGGCAATGCCTTCTGAAGCTTATTCAGTGCTCCACTGCTTGATACCCATGATTGCAGTAGCACACATGTGTGATAGGTTGCTTTGGCACCACTTTTAATCACCACTTTTAATCAAATCAGCTTTCTTCAATCTAACAGCAGTGATGTCATTTAGCCAATCGCATTCAGCAACATTGTCACTGTGAAATAACACTGCTTGCCCTCAGTGATGTCACAGAATAAAATGTGAGCAGTCATGTAAAAACATCATCATTACTAGGAAGAATACACTGAAATAAAAAGGCACAAAATAAGCCGCTAAACAAAGTAGTTTCAGGGCCTTATCCACCTTTTTGTGCCACACAGTTCATCCCCTCAGATTTGTTGGTGCTAATTATTATACAAAGTATTTTTTGTTAAAAACATTATTACATTTTCAATATACAACACAAAAATACAACCACAAAGTATAACACAACACACATAGCATTTCATACTCCCAACTACAGAATTTTTTTTAGAAGCATTATAATAACTCACAAGCCACATAAGGAAACACTCTTTCTCTTACCGGTACCTTACTACTCCAAAAGAATTATAAACTGGCCCAAAGCTCAATATAGTTATCTGAATACTGAAAATGATTTCTCTGGGCACTTTTCTAATATGATAATTTTGGTAAGAAGACAGTATTCTACATCTTGGCAAGCAGTTCTAACTTTTTGCATTTTGCTGCTCTTGCCAATTTAGCTAAGATAAGTAGGCTCCAAACCAATTCTGGATCAGAAAGGGCTACTTGTCAGGAGTATATTTTATTTGGTAGTAATGGCCACTGCATAAAAATCAGGATCTGACATGATACAGGGTTGTTCTTGTTGAGAAAAACTAAATTGCCATCAAGGTAGGGACAGATGGGGTATGGCATTTACACTACAGCTACCTATATAGTACCAACTCACCTGATAAGAGTATGGTATGCTTTTTCACTTAGAAATTGAATTCTTAAAATGAAATCACTTCATAGTAAAGAAAATAGTTCAGATTCTCAGTTAATAGAATTTAACCACTTTCTGGCTACTTCAATCTCATCAATCAAATTTATTTTGAATTAGCATTGATTTAAGTTTCAGAATGTAACAGTTTTGGTCTGCAGTAGAACAACTAGATTCTAGTCTAGTAGCACCTTAGAGACCAACAAGATTTTCAGAGTATGAGCTTTCGAGAGTCAAAGCTCCCTTCATCAGATGAAGGTACTACTGTACTCAAAATTAATTGATTTCAGTGTTACTTAGATTTCAGAGTTGAGAACTGTTGACTCTAATTTAAAAGGTCCACAGATAATGTTAGTAATGGGCAAAACAATGGGGATGTGTGTTGCTTGTGGGGTGGCATACAGTTCTATTCTGACTGAGGTACTTCAGATCCTGATTTTCCCCTACCTTATTGTCCTACTGCTGCTGGTTCCGTAGCTGATCACTTATTAGACATGAACATGAAGGGCGGTAGGATGTAAAATCTGCTGTAGATATTTATTTTCACTTGGTTCTGAAACGTGAAAGATTATACAGGTGAACTCTTTTTATTGAGCTGCTCCTAAGGCTAGCTTTTAACAAAATTGAATTAGAATCTAAGAACAATCTTACTGGAGCAGACCAAAAGTCCATCTAATCCACTAATCTTCAACCCATGGGTTAGGACCCTCAGATGTGTCACAGAGCCCTCTAAAGCAGCCATTTTGCTGCATTTTGGAAGGACCTGTGGCATGCACACAAAAGAAGGGCACTACACTACATATTCTACTACATCACATACATGCTAAGAAGAGGATGATGAGGTAAGTGGTAGAGAGGGTTCATTCTTATCTTCTAGCTACAGTTCGCTTCCTAGAGATTAGTTTGCATTTTCTGTCCCCAGCTTTTTTGGCTTGCTAGTCATACTCATCTTCGGCCAGGGATAGAGGGAGGGATAGACATCAAAAATAAATAAATAAAATATTCATAGCTGTGTGAGTCCTGATGTGTGTGGAATGTTGAATATCTAACTACTAGGTCTGAAGCAAAGTCAGCTAGCTAGCTGGCTCTGAGAAGCTCATAATTAATCAGGATATGATAGAGATAGACACTTCATGCTGTTCTTTCCCAGCAACATGGTAAATGGATTACCTGAATATGAATTTAATAATATCCAGCTTATTGGCCAGCTAAATGTTAAGGCAAATATTTTGACAGTATCCTTCAAAGAAGAGTTGGACATGGTATCACATACACTTACAGAATCACAAATATATACAGAGTATGACAAACACACAAAGGCTTGAGAAGCCAAAGCTTACTTCAGTTAGCCCCAGCTGTACTGAATCCCGTAGAGTTATGCATTTTAATTCCATGATATGTCTTCTAGAAGGGTTATACAAATTCAATTATAAAACAGAAGTAACAAAGTTAATGGGGAAACCATACCTCCAGAAGCT
This sequence comes from Euleptes europaea, assembly GCF_029931775.1. NCBI lineage: Eukaryota > Metazoa > Chordata > Lepidosauria > Squamata > Sphaerodactylidae > Euleptes > Euleptes europaea. The sequence continues at coordinate 58,480,549 of NC_079316.1, read as the reverse complement.
GGAAACAAGTTGTTCCTGATTTATAATTCAGTATAGCAAAACAATTTATACTCTAGTATATACAGCAGAGTGCAGCTGGCAGAGATGAAGCACAGATAATACACATACACAGTGTTTCTTTCAGGTCAGCAAAAAACGATGAATGTGCGAACTTTGCATTCAAAACAACTTTAACCCCCCCCCCCCCAATATGACCTGCTTTATAAAACATTACCAGTTAAAACTGAAAATTAGACTGTACAAGTGGGAACCTGCAAGGACTTGCAGCAGACATCTCATTTACCTTTCCCCCACTATTTCCTCTTTCCCTTCCCTGAAAGCTCCTATAGCCTCTCCCCATCTCCTGCTTCCTTCTCTCCTTCCCACTGAACAGCAAATCTATGTTTATCGGTCCCTGTGCCTTCAGCTTTCTCTCTCTCCCCCCCAGTCTCCACCTAGGAAAACTGTGGCACAGATGTGTTCCAGCCACTGAGCCACAGAGAATCCTCAAGGACTTGAGGGGAGCACATCACTTTCCCCTGTATCCATCTCTCCACACCTCTTTCCCTCCTTTTGGCAACCACCATACCCTCTCCCCATTCTCTGCCTCATTCTTGCCTTCTCAGCCATTCTCCAACCTACCTTTTATCTGCCTCCCCATCTTCAGCTATAGTTATTATTTATTTACATCATTTATACCCCACCTTTCTCCACAGTGGGGACCAAAGCAGCTTACATTATTTTATCTGGATCAAGTAGACTCCCTAGGCCTCATTTTTTTTGTATGTTCACAAAATAATATTGCACAAAATAGATATATCACTCTCTGGATAAGACAGCTAACGACACTTTCTGAGAAGTGGATACTGCGTTATCTGCTTTCAAGTAACTCAGTGACTTGTGTGAGAGACATGGCAACTTTTCTCTTTATAGTGTCAAGAAGAAATTAATCTTCACCCCCCTTTTTTTAAAGTGTAAAATGGCAGGTGAATAGCTGTTAAATCTAGGGAAAGGAAAAGTTCACACTGAAATAAATATTTTTAATTGTTAAGGGACCACTGTTTTTTTGTGCTGCAGTAGACTAATATTGGTACCCCGCTGTTCTCCTACCGCCACCATTTCTTTCTCCAAGCTGCCAGGAGGCTTTTCTTTTTAACTGGCAATAGCTAGATTGCTATAACATTGTAATGTTACTGTGATTTATCTTCAGGTCCTTTTGAAATCCCAGCTTTATTTTTTTTTTTAGTCTCTAAACCTTTTTCTTGCCAAGAGATACCTTTCCCCTTCTGTCTCTGCAATGAAAGTGACTAGCAGATAGATCAGTATGATGTTGTAATGCTATTTTGACCTAGCTATTGCAGATTTAAAAACAATGAAGAAGCCCTTACCGTTCATTCCTGAGATTTTGGCCAAATCTCCTTAGGAGGTGGCGTGATCTTGCCACCAGCGTAAGTGCGTCTAAACACGGATTAAGACATACTTACGCTGCCGGCGAGGGCAGTTCCGCCGGCGCCCGAGCTCCACGGAGCCGTGCTTCGGTCCTCCGCAGGTGCAGCCTCTCCGTGGCACAGGCCACGGCGTAGAATGGCCACGCCGGCACAGGGGGGTGTTCCTGGGGGGCGGCTTCCTATTCCAGTTCTGCCTATTACGCCAGCACCTGCTGCACCTGCTTTTTAACAGGCACAGCCTCGCTGTTTTCAATGAGGCTTTTAGCCCATTGGGGGAGGGGGAAAGCCTTGGCTTAGGAGGAGGCGCGGCTGCGCCTCTTCCCCGTCGGCCCCGCACGCCACCAGCTCAGGAATGGGCTGTTAGTGTCATGAAGGAGAAAATGGCAGATACATGGAAATGGAGCAGGGAAACCTACATCTGGAAGTCCCATTGCTGCGGCACTGAATTTGTAGCCATAGTGGCAACGGGAAAACCACATGGGATCGTCTCTGTGTAGAAGATACTGTGTAGAATTTAGAGAGAGAGGGTACCTGTGATTTAACATCTATGATGTGTCTCTTCAATCTCTGATCCTCATAATATTTAATGCAAAGCATGTATATTTGACATCCTCATGCTGTACAGTCATTTAGCTCAGAGTTCCTCTTATTGATGGGTAAGAAGTAGAGGTGGGGAACACACAACACAATGACATCACATCACATACAACATTGCAAAAAACAGAAAGATCACAGAAAGAGTTGCAGCAACGATGTGTCTCCTTTAATGTCTCTCTTGGCCTTGAGTGTGAGCAACAAAACAGCCAGAGGATGCTTTGAGCCAGCTCCCATCCCAAGCTTAAAGCTTGCAATGTTTCTTGCTCTTTCCAAATATCAGTACCTTATCTGAACCCAGTGCAGCAGAGACCCTTGAGCCAAGCACATCCATTCCTGTCCAGAGAAGTGTAAAGTAATAAATGCTAAAAAAATCTTGAGAAGGAGTTTTTACTTTTAATAAAGGTTTGAAATACTATACAACTGATGCTGCACCGTCTGTCATAACTAAACTTATTCTTTAGGGGAAAATTAGATGTGCTGTATGTGAGCTGCCATATCAGAAAAGCCCAGAGGCATATTGATATCCATGTCTGATGTAGAACTATGTTTTGCCAGTATTTTAAAATAAAATATACTTCTTGTACAAAACTGAAACAATGGGTACACCTGTTCTCCTGGGGAAAAGATGTATAGATATGTACTGATCGCAGAAATAAGTTTTTTTTTTTTTTTAGTGTGACAGAGATCCTGAAATTTTGTGTTTTTGTCTCTCTATAAATACAGGTGGGGTCTTTGCATATGTTTCTCATTTGCAATCACAGTGGCAATCAGTTCATTTTAACACCAGATGTGCTAATAAGGACTACAGTAGAACTGAAGCCCAGCTCACCTTACAATGAATGCAAGGACACCTCCATACATGTGCCTACACCTGTTTGTAAGAGCCAACATGAGTTCACTTTATAAATGAAAACCAGGGACCAGTACCTGGATAAGTATAGGGCTCAGTCATATGTTGAGCTGTACATGTATTGAATGTAACATGAGGATTCCTCAACACATGGTGGTGATGGAAAGTACTGTCAAGTCAAAGCTGACTTATGGTGACCCCATAGGGTTTTCAAGGCAACAGACGTTCAGAAGTGGTTTGCCATTGCCTGCCACTGTGTTACACCCCTGACGTTCCTTGGAGGCCTCAACATGCATACAGAAAAATAAAATATACATGGATTGTACACGTGTTCACTGTAACTTGTGAACAGGGCTTGAGTCTCCTCAGAACTCCCAGAGAACAAAGGACATTATGGGAAGGGGGGTTAGTCCAATTCCTGGAGGATTACGAATGTGCTACAGGGTACAAGCCCAGTAGCCTGCATTCTGCACAACCAGCAGGCTGCCCATAATGCCACCTATCATGGGGTGGGAATGAAGCCCTTCCAGGATCACAGCAACTTTCCCAACCTTACAGAGAACAAGCAATCCCTTTTCTTCATTCTCCAAATGTGCCAGGCATGTGGCAGGCTTCCTGGCTTTTCTTAGCTTGTATCTCAGTGCACATCCTTACTGTATGATGCAGCCTTTTGTTTGTTTGTTTGATAAGAAAGGTATGAAATTTCCCATAAATTTGCAAACAAACGTACCCTCAGTCTAAGTAAATCCTAAATTCTAAAGAAGTGTATTGTAGCTAATAAGCTCTTACTGGGTGGAGAACGGAGGCAGGAATGTAAGCTGTAGCCTGTTTCAATTCAAAATGGAAACCAAGCATGCACCCATGTACAGTTGGGCAGCTAACATGACTTGTGTATGGACTGTTAGTGGGGGGAATGGTAGGACTCTTAATGATTCAAGGTCCGCTTCTTATCTTCTAAAAATAGTAGCTAATTGGGACATCTAGGATTGCCAAGTCTGGGTTGGGAAATTCCTAGATATTTTGGGAGAGGAGTCTGGGGAAGGCAGGGTTTGGGGAGGGACCTCAGCAGGATATAATCCCATAGAATGCACCCTTCAGAGCAGCCATTTTCTACGGGTAAACCAATCTCTGGAGATCAGTTGAAACGAGTGGGGACCCACAAGAAACTTGCAGGAGCAGCTATCCCATTCCCTCCCACCTTTGCTTTCTCCCCTCTACTTCTCTGTCTCTCACTCTTCCTCCAGTCATTCCTTTTCTTACTCTCTATCTCCTCCATGCCTGTCACTTTCTCTTTCTGCCCCCTAACCCCATCACTCTCTCTTTCTGCCTCTCAGCTACCCACCTGCTTCCCCACCCCACCCCACAGCAGCAATGGTGGTAGAGGCTCTCCTGAAATCACATCAGATCTCCCAACTACAGAGTTCAGTCCCCCTTAGGTTTGCCAGCTCCAGATTGGGAAATTCCTGGAGATTTGGGGGTGGAGTCTTGGGATGGTGAGGTTTGGGGAGGGAAGCAACTTCAGCAGGGTATAATGCAATAGATTCCACCTTCCAAAGAGGCCATTTTATCCAGGCGAACTGATCTCTGTCATCTGGAGATCAGTTTTAATGCTGGGTGATCTTCAGCCCTCACCTGGAGTTTGGCAACACCAGTTCCTCTGTAGGAAATGGCTGCTTTGGAGGGTGAAGTCTATGACATTATACCCTTGAGGTCCCTCCCCTTCCTAAACCCTCCCCTCCCCAGGCTCCACCTCTCAAATCTCCAGGAATTTCCCAACCTGGAATTGGCAACCCTATCTCCTTCCCACCCAACAGCCAACCTACCTTTATTTGCTCCTCTGTCTTAAGCTTTCCATCTCCTCCTCCTCCCTGCAGCCTCTACCTTGTAAAGCTAAATAAATATGTAGCTAGTTTACCAAGATCCAGGAATCTGACATTCTGAAAAAAAGTTTAACTATAACCCTAAACCACTGTAAAGGATCTTTTGAGTCTATGGTTAATATATTTAAAATAACACAGTATAAGGAATAGCATCAAAAATTATCAAATTACTGCTACTACAGCAGATTACTTTTAAAATATAGGCTTAGTATTTCCTAAAGGTCAACACATCAGGATGTTAACAGTATGTTAATAATAATACTTTCTACCTAAGAAGCCCATGGGGAAATTTCTATTTAAGCTGACATTAAGCTCTTGTCAATTAGAGGGGGGGGGAGTATAGCAGTGCTATTTTGGGATGCCTGGGAGTGTGCTAGTTAATCACATCCCATGGATGTGAATGTAGTGGGCTACCGGGAGATAAAAAGATTACAGATTGAACATCCGAGCTGACTTTCAGGTGATTAATCTCTTCTCACTGCCATAGACTGGCTCATCCACATGACTTCAGCTTTTAGGACTGCTTGGTAAGAAGTATCGTTGAGATGCTGATATGCCACCCAATGTATTGGCACACATAAGAAACTGCTCCCACCTGATAGCACTGAGATGCTATAGACAGGAAGGATGGGGTGGGGGTAGAGGAAGGCCAAGCGAGGTGTCCATATTCACTCAGCCAGTCAGTGTCGAAGGTTAGAGGAATCATTCATTGGATCTTCAGTATCTCAGTCAAGCCAAGTCATCCTCCTGACTTTCTGTCTGTCTCATCTTCATTTGTTCTGCAGTGAATAATTAACAAAGCTTGTTTAAAGGGGGAGAGGGAATTCCCCACAAGCCTCTTTCTCTGGGTGTTCAATCAAATGCTGTTCATGGGTTAAAGAGCATTTGCCTTTCTTTCAAACTGTCTGGAAAGCCAATAACATAACAATGGGGAGTAGAATAGAATCACACTAACTCACATCAGTGAACAGGAAGCGCTTTGTGAGTTAACAGAATATTGGAATGCAGCAAGAAAGTGAACCTACAGTGGAGAAACTAAGGTAATGTATTACAGGTTATATGCTATTCATTAGGAAGTTTCATAGCCTTCCTGTAAGCCTATGCTTTGTTTTTCTGGCTGGACTATTGTGCCTTTACCTACCATGTGGCAGGTAGAAATATCATCAGACGCAGGACAAATTTCAACTTGTGCCCATAAGGCAACTGTTAAAGGATAAAGGCCTAACCATGGGGAAAGATGTTAGACCACAATATATTGATTTTTAGAATATTTTATGCAATTCTAGCACCTGGTACTTCAAAAGTAGATAAAACAGAACAGGAGGAAATATAGGAAAATGCAAGTGAAATGGTCAAGGCTGTCCTCTGTGAATGAAGGCATAAACAATTGGGCTTCTTAGGAAGTGGGGGATCATGAATGCAAGGGGGCGTTGCCCCTTCTTTGCCCAAAGATATAAGCAATTCTTATTCCATTATCACTTCCTGCAAAAATAAACCAGTGGGTTATAGATCAAATCAAGCCTGAACTGACCCTAGAAGCTAAAATGACTAAACTTAGGCTGATTAGACTGGAAGCTGGGATGGTACCATTAGAAACACGAGCCTGGTACCATGCCATTTCTTATTGGTTAAAGATGAAATTGTCCTCATCTGGTTTAATTCCCCTAATCTTTGCAGATAATTTCTCCTCAAAATGGATTAATCTAACCGAGGACAAACTCCAACATTTAGGTTTATCAAGTACAACTCTCCTAAATCTTGGCTATCAAGGAGCAAAAACAATAGACAAACAGAGGCTTTGGGACATTGCCCTTCAAGATGACAGATCAAGGGCTTACTCAGTCCCAGTAGTGGAGAACCGTAAAAAATTTTCGGCCACTCCAAATTATCTCAATACCTTAGAACACCCTAAACATCGGAGAGCCTTCACCTTAGCACGTTTTAATGCCCTTCCATCTGCTCTTCTTGATGGGAGGTATGCCAGCCTCCCTTACGAATTCCGCCTCTGTCCATGCCAATCTGGAATGGTGGAAACGGTTGAACATGTGCTATTACACTGCCCATTTTATCAAGACATCTGCAAAACGCTCATTGATCCAATTTTGTCTAGCTTCCCAGATAGAGACAGAGTTCGCTATACCACTTTATTATTAGATGATTCTGTTAAAGATATTACCTATCAGGCTGCGAGATTCTGTGCTAGGGCATGTGCAATAAGGCAGAAGAAGCTGTTAAAATGACTTTTACGTCAAACAGACCATTTTACCAAGAGCTGTTGTAACTAAATTTACGATTTATTGAGCAAATATCAGACATTCTGTTTTATTTATTATGATATCTCTTTTTGTAATAAACAAATGATGATGATGACTAAACTTAGGCTATTGTACTTTGGTCACAATTTGAGAAGGCAAGAGTCACTGGAAAAGACAATCATGCTAGGAAAAGTTGAAGGCAGCAGGAAAAGAGGAAGACCCAACAAGCGATGGATTGACTTTATAAAGGAAGCCACAGCCCTCAGTTTGCAAGACCTGAGCAAGGCTGTTAAAGATAGGATGTTTTGGAGGACTTTGATTCAAAGGGTCACTATGAATCGGAAGTGACTTGACGGCACTTAAGTCACACACACAGTTTTCCCCCTCATTTCCTATGTCCTGTAGCAGTTTTGGCTTCATATTAGTAACTTTTTCTTCATAGGAAGCTAGGGTTATATACCTGTAAATTTCAGGCAGATCCCTGAATGATGTCTTCCTGCCATTGGATCTGGGTGTTAAACCAACAGCTGTTTCCAGTTTATGGGAAGTAAATTTACAGAAAATTTTAATGGAAAACAGTCACTTTTTCTCAAGACATACCAAAGGGGAGTGTTAGATTTATAGTTGAGTGGTTGAGAACTGACAGAAGGAAGCTCTTCTTTCATAAGATGCAATTAGTTTATGGAGCTCATGATTGTCACAAAATACTCCAAATAAAGGCTTGATAGGGAATTTATTCGATTATTGTTGTTTTCACGGAGGCATCTAGTTCTCTGTAGGGACACAACCACAACTAAGGGACAAGCACGACTGAAGCCAAGGCATATACTATCTATTTGTGTGTGTGTAGGTTGTTTGACAATGTTTGAACCAGCCCTGGTAGTTGTACCTTAAAAAACAATTCGAAATGCAGGAATTAGCAATGAAACTGTATGTGTACCCTTATCACTAAATTCAGCTCCAGTACCAGAAGACTGGAGAATAGCAAATGTTACACTGATTTTTAAAAAAGGGGTCCTGAGGGGAACCAGGAAATTGTAGGCCTGTCAGCCTAACATCTATCCCAGGCAAATTAGTTGAAACTATAACTCATGGATGATTCAGCTACCCCTTCCCACATATTAAGCTTCTAAGGGACAGGTTCCGTCAATTCATTTTTCATTTAAGGTTGCTTCGACCCATTTCAATTTAGCATTGAAAATTTGCAGACTATAGCCATTCTAAACTAATTAGACCAGATCAGCAGTATCCATGGATTCAGATCTTCGTGCCACAGCACACAGCTGTTCTCCATTCCATGGCACCCCTTGGAAAGAGCCACCCCCACTGGCACACTATTCAAAGTCATATTTGAGGGGCCACTGCTGGGTTCCTTTCCTCTATCTTATCACTAGTGAACATGCTCTTTTTAGCTGTGAGGTCTCAATTAGCTTTAATTACAGTTGGCTCTGTAACTTTAATTAAATATAGGTGATAGCCCTTCTTCAATAATTGTTCCCCAGAGAAATTACTTTAAAGGGTGCAATATCTTTCATGAGGAAGAGTCACAGTGCATTTGGACTGATATGCAGTGAGACTGATGGTGCAAAGAAAAGAAACTCATCTCTTCATTAATATTTGAACACTGTCATTGTCTCCTTCCCCCTCCTCTAAATTTATAGCATTTTCCAGCTAGTGCCGAATGATGCAGCTTAATGGGATCTGATCAAAGCTGTGGATTTGGTACATAGTCTTTTTGATTTATAGTTATTGCTAATTATGATATACCCAAAGCAACTTTAATGTTCATAGAAACCTGGATGTGCCCTTTTTCTATGTTCATTAAGACTTGACTGTGTGAAGGATCTGTGACCACAGATGCCATCCTGAAGCCCTGTGGAACAGCTTTATCACCCCCAGATTGTGGTCATTGGGATATTAATAGAAGCTCAGTCAGCTACCTTTCTTTTCTCTTAGTACACTTTTATGCTTGAATCCTACTGAGACAGATCTGTTCCGTTCAAATAAAACTTGCCTTTGTAAGGGACAGCTCATTTTTTTGCATTTCCCTGATAATTTTCCATTTAGCCCCATTATGCCTCCTTGGATGTTAACAATTTGTGATTTGAATTATAACATCCCCAAAGCTTGTTGGATGATAGGCTTGCCAGTTATTCATCGGCAGTGGGCAACCTCCTGCCCCCACACTCCCATCCCCAGGGCTCACTTGATGGAACAACGAAAGCAAAATGGGAGGGGGGGATGTCACAGCACCTGTGATGCTCTAGCAGCTTCTTCAAATAACTATGTTTTTTACTATAGAGACTGGGGAAATCCTAGAGCCTTGTGGCCACTGTGACATCACAGTTCCGGGTACTTGCCCAGAAGTGATGTCACAGCATCTGCACCACCATCCTGGGCTCCACCCACAAATATTCAACCTAACCTCCCTCACAAAGTTGTTGTCACCATAAAATGGAAGAGAATGATGTAAGCCATTTTGGGTCCCGACTGGGGAGAAACATGGTATAGAAATGAAAACAAACAAACAAATTAGCTTTTAGCATCACTTGTAAAGAACACCTAAACCAAGAGAGAGAAATACTTTAGACTACAATCGTATGTTTACTTATCTGGGAATAAGCCCCTCTTCATAATGTAGGACTTTTGTGCAATCCTATGCATGTTTACTCAGTATGCATACTTTTTTAAAAAAATACAAAATTCTGTTTAGGATTCTGTAAAAAAGATGTATCTCTACTCCATCCATCACAAATAGATGAAGAAAGATTAGGATGGCAATCCTGTGCATGGTTACTTGGCAGCTCCATCAAATAGAGAGAGAATTCTGATTGGTCTTGCCTCAGACCAAGGTTCAAATATGTTTCCTTGCAGAAAAGGCAAATGATGGCATTTATCTTATATTAGACACAGAGGGATAGCAGAAGTTTTGAACTGAAGCCAGACTTCAGAGTGGTTCCCTAGGACGCCTTCATCTCATAGTGATCTCTTTTCGTTATACCTTTCTATGTGTGATTTTTTTTCTCCTGCAAATGTTCATAAAGGAAAATACTTGCGCTCGAGCCCACTTTAATTATTCAAACTTATTTCCTCTTTCACTTTTCTCCCTTACTTTCCCTCTCACTCTCGCTTTTTTGTTTTCTTTCAAAGTCTACTCTGATCAGCTACAGCCGTGTTCAAAGACAAGATTTCCCTCCCTACAGCCCCATGATGATAAATCTTCTTGGCATCTATGTTACAATTCCATCTTCAAAGTGTTGCATGTGGTAAATAATTCATTCCCTTGTTACCACACATGAGGCAGGTAGAAAGCACTGTTAGCCCCATTTCACAGTTGAAAAATAAACTGGTAAACTGCAGGGGTGCTGAAGGTTAGCACTTAGCATTATATGGATGCATCTAAGTAAAACTACCTCATTTTCCTTAGGCATCAGTAAAAGATGCTCAGAGCAACACGGTGTTGTCTCTAATGATAGCACATATAAGTTGGGCTAATTTGGGGAAGAAAACCTTTGCACTCTGAAATGGGAACCATAATCCATTCTAAATATTCTATTCTCAGTCTTTACCTGTCACGTTATTGTGAGGATAAAATGGACATATGTAAGAGAAAATCATGCATGCCACACTGAGCTCCTTGGGGGAAGGTGTGATAAAAATGTTCTAGATTGATAAAAATACACATAAGTTATGGAGTTGGTGAAGTCAATACCTTCTCTGAGGGCTACAATCTTTGGGTTTTCACTGTCAATCTCTTAGTATAAGGGTTCAAAACTGCGGGTGTGATGCTCTTTGAAAACATTATGCTTTGAAAACATGAGAGCCAGAGTGGTGTAGTGGTTAAGAGCTGTGGTTTGGAGCAGTGGACTCTGATCTGGAGAACCGGGTTCAATTCCCCACTCTTCCACATAAGCGGCGGAGGCTAATCTGGTGAACTGGATTTGTGTCCCCACTGCTACACATGAAGCCAGCTGGGTGACCTTGGACTAGTCACACTCTTAGTTCCACCTTCCTCACAGGATGTCTGTTGTGGGAGGGGAAGGTGATTGTAAGCCGGTTTGATCCTTCCTTAAGTGGTAGAGAAAGTCAGCATATAAAAACCAACTCCTCCTCTTCCTCCTCCTCCTCTTCTTCTTCTGCTTCTGCTTCTTCCCACCTACTCCAGAGCTCTTTCCATAGGACCACTCCTTTGGTGCTAGATTGCAATCAAATTTTTCTCTACTGAAAACATGCACTTTTCTAAAATAACAAAATCTCATCGCTGGATTAAAATCTAAAGTTTTCATAAGCAAACACAATACTGAAGAGACATACCACAGATCAAAAAATTCTTATAATGCTGTCGCATAGAGGTAAATGTTCAGCATACTTGAAATTCAAGATTTGAGACCATAACTTACAGCTCATTTTGCAACTTTAAATGCATGCGTAACTTGAACTTTAGGCAGTTTGCTCTGCTTTGAATAGAAAAGTTGTGTTGTTTAGTAACAGACTGTTGAAAACCTTGTCACAGGTCCTTAAAACAACATAGGCTAGTTTCATCAGTTCTTCTCTTCAGCAGTTCTCATTTATATTCAATAACTCTAAAGGTGGGGTAGCATGAAATGCTATGAACATTGTCCAATTTCAAGTATACATATCTGCCACAATCAGCGTTTTGAATGGTTTTTCATTTTGGTGAAATTTAGGATTCAGATTTCATTGGTGGCTTTAAAGAAGGGCAAATCCGCCTCATGAATGGTCTGGACTGTTACCACTCCCTTGCTGTACAGCAAGTTCACTTATACTTGAATACCCAGTAATAAAGGATAGTTATACACTATTCTTTCTTTCATAAATGTATTTTATTAACCTGTTCCCTGTTATATTCTACCCTTGTAGCCACACGCTCCATGGTTCTTTCAGCCAGTCACTGGGGATGGGGTCCCAGTGGTTCCACCTAGCTGGTTGTGCTGTCTCTGCTTATATGGCTTCCCCCACCCCCAGCTCACTAGTACACTACTGACTTGCACAACTGACTTGTTTACAGGGGAGCATTGGCAACTCCACCTCTTCCTCCTTCCTATACTTTTGACCTCCCTGCTCAGTTCATGGATGAAAGGAAGACTTGATCTGAGGCACCCTGGACTAGAGACACTGATGTATTTTAAGGGGGACACACTCCTCCACTGAAAAGCTTCAATTCATCATTTTTGTGTTAGGCCCCCAAACCTTTCAATCTGGGCCATTGCCTCATACCAATTCCCAACCTTCCCTGCCCTTTCCCGCACCTCCTAAGTAGGGTTGCCAGCTTCCCATCCCCAACTCTCATTGTCAGCTGCCACTCAAGTAGGCAGTGGAAGGAAATTCCCGGGCAAAAATTGGGAGGGTGCAATCAGTGTCCCCAGCACAGTGATGTCACTTCTGGCATAATCCAGAAGTGACATAATCTTGCCAGGTGACACTCTAGTATTTGCCCAAAACGCTATGGTTAAATCACAGAAATCTGGGCAAATGTTAAAGTATCACCCCCCGTATAATGATGTCACTTCCAGGTTATGCCAGAAGCAACATTATTGCACTGGGAACGCTGATTGTCCTCAAACTGATGTCCCTATCTCCCCTATCTCTCACTGGTTGTCAGGCCTTGCCTGGTGACCCTTCTGAGCAACAAACTTTATTCTTGTGAGGAGTGTAAATAAGAGATGGTGGGGAAAGGCTCAAGTGTACCTCCTCTATAAAGGTAAGTTTTTTTTGCTTGAGGGAATTGGTAAGTAGAGTGGAGTAGCCGTATGTATGTACAGATTGGAGAATATATGAATGTCCCTTTTTAGTGCTTACAAAATTCTCTCAGGCTTTTTCCAGCACTTGACAGGAATACCTAAAACCTAGGTTTCTAGAGCCCATGCCAGAGGCAGGAGCTTGTCTGTCTCTTACTAACCCAGAAAAGCTTTGTCCTCCACACCCTGTATGAGACCCCATCCCAATCTTCATGCAGCATGGCCTGCATTGATTTTCCCTATGTATACACTGCTTGATACAGGGCATATATAAGATCCCTTGCTGTAATCTACCTCCTTTTCACGGATTCATTTTGTGCTGAAGTGGTAGTGTAGGAATCTGTCATGTAAATAGCATGCTTGATCCTGTTGTTTTATGACAGTGGTTCAACAATACTGAACATGCTCAGCTAGCTTGATAGACTTCTATGAGAACCTTTTAACATATTTATGCACTGACCTGGATAGCCCAGGCTAGCCTGATCTCATCAGATCTCAGAAGCAGGGTTGACCCTGGCAAGTACTTGGACAGGAGACCTCCAAGGGATACCAGGATTGTGACATGGAGGCAGGCAATGGCAAACTATGGCAAGCCATCTCTGAATATCTCTTGCCTTTAAAACCCCTCCAGGGGTTTCCATAAGTCAGATGTGACTTGACAGCAAAAAAACAAACAAACCATATTTATGCAATTAAAAAAATAAGAATCTCACCAGCGAGAAAGCAAGAAATATAAAAATGATCTACAAGTGAGACTTTTCAATCAATTACAATAAAATTAAAACCTTTTAAAAGTTTCCCCTTGTTTTGCTAATGATACTTTTGAATGCTCCAACGTTACAGATTGGCCGCTCCTCCCATGTTGATTAACATGGATCACTATATGAAAACTAGTCACAGTTTAATAGAGTTCTTCAAAGATTCAGTGTCTCATTTGAAAATCTACTAACATTTCTGCCAACATCTGTTTGGCTAGATATAATATCATTAAGCAAGAGACAAAAGAGCTACAAGTAATTGCTTTTTATTACAGGATTCTCGAATGTGCATGGAAAATATTTTGGGGAAAATGAGGCATTGTGTTGGGAAAATTGTAGCTGTCTTCTTTCATGGCATCTCTGAAAACAGAAAGCCCATATTTGTTGCTTGCCACTGAAAGGCTGTCTTTATAATTTGCTAATGGATTTATTTTCAACCTCATTTTAGAAGCTTTCTATAAAGCCACTGTTTGTAGTTCTCCTCTTGAAACTGGCCTTACTGCTGTAACAGTAAAAGGACATTCAGAGAGGAAACAGAAACTGTGTTCTGCCCTGCAGGAGATGACTGTGATTGTGGGAAGAGTATTTCATTATAATACCCTCCATATGAAAACAAATTCTAATGCATGAAAATGAGAGGTATGCCATTGTTTTAGAGGCAAAGAGCAATATATGAATCTTATCATATTAGAACATGCTTTGCTGTATCTGAAGAAGACAGGCTTACTGTCATTGTACTAGAAAACAAGACTCACTGGGCTTTATGTGTGCTTTTTTTTGAGTGGTGGGGAAGACCTTTGCTATGCATAGGAATACATAAGTATGTATAGCCTTGGAAAGCTATATCGGGCTCTCCAAAATTCCTACCAAAGAAAATTATCTTGGATGTATTTCAGCTCAGGAATGGGCTGTCAATCTCTAGTGGAAGATGCACTACTCTTTACCAGGAAACTGCTCAACTACCATTCAGAGTAGCCTGAGGCTGGAGTCTTCTGCCTATTGACATGTGAGTCAGTGCCACTGAATGCAGACCAACTTCCTTCTTTAAGAGTGCGATTTTATCTGTGCATAGGTCATTTCTCCCTGGCCTGATGTCTTTCCTCTCCCATTTGAGGCTGCAGGTTCCCTTTCCTTTCAAGAATCTTTTCTGCCTTTGGAAAGACTATCAGGGTATTGGAATGGGGTGGGGTGGGCAAGGCCTTGCTGGGCATCAGTGACTTCTCTTGACTCAGGGTCCTTACTAAGCTGTCTGAAATCACTGTTGCCACCTTGCTTCAGAGAAAAACGAGGCAGCAATGGAGAAACAGCACACTAAGATTGCAGTGTCGGGGTACCCTTTGCTGCCATTTTTGGAAAGACACAGAGAAAAAGGAAAGAAAACGCTTATAAAAGAGATTTTCTGATGATTGTATCATTTTGGAGTTCTGAGGAGGAGTACTTCTAAGGAACTGCAAAATTAAAGCAGCACACCTGAGAGTGGTCGGATGCTGATATTGTCTGGGTAGGGATGTTACCAAGTTTCTCATCCCTGCTGGTTCGACTCTGAAATCCTCATTTTAATTGTTCATATCCTTTGTGCAAGTATAATCCCTTTACTGCCTTGCCATTTTATGTTTTCTTGTGACAATTTTTTCCTGTTAAAATAAATATATTTTCGAGGTCATGTTGCATCATTGTATATACACAGCATATAATATGTGCATGCTATAAAGGAGACAAACAAGATGGGGACCCTGGTGACAGAAATGGGTAGAATAAAAGGATCACAATGATAGCACACAAAACAAAAAGTAACAAAAAGGAGTCTTTGCAAACCCCTTGTTGTGAGCTCTTTTTCTCAATTGAGCTGCAAAAAAGATTAATAAAGTGTAGAGAAAAAACTTTACTCCTCATGTAGCACATCAGTTGCATTAATCCTGTTTTTCAAGACGTTTTCCATTGATTGCTCTTTATATCCTTATTTGTTGGAATATAACTGTATGTGACACTGAACTAGAGTTGCACAATCAGGAATCCAGTCATATTAGCTGGTTCTAAAAAGCAGCTGCAGTGGGAGGAGATATGATTGGCAGTTGGCAGGCTAGAAAAGAAAGGGTTACCTCTTCACCACTACAGTGTTCTTTCATGAATAAAAGAAGAAGAAGAGTTAGTTTCTATACCCTACTTTTCTCTACCTTTAAGGAGTCTCAAAGCAGCTTACAATCGCCTTCCCACCCCCCACAAATGGCACCTTGTGAGGTAGGTGGGGCTGGGAGAGTTCTGAGAGAACTGTGACTAGCTTAAGGTCACCCAGCTGGCTTCATGTGTAGGAGTGGGGAAACCAACCCAGTTCACCAGATTAGAGTCTGCTGCTCATGTGGAGGAGTGGGGAATCAAACCCAGTTCTCCAGATTAGAGAATGCTGCTCTTAACCACTACGCCATGCTGACTCTTTGATCTTGTGCATTTTTACCCTGTCCCTTCTTCAAGGGAACTCAGGGCAGCATACATGAGTCCCTTTTATCCATGGTATCCTCACAACAACCCTGTAAGGTGAGAGAATATGACTGGCCCAAAATAGGGATTTGAACTCATTCCTCCAAGACCCTGGTCCAACACTCTAGTCACACCACACTGCTTTCCAGAAATGCCCCTCTTGATACTGCTTTTAGCCCTGTTAAGAAAAAAAATTACTGTATTTACCTGAACGGATGATCACCTGTAATGTAAGATGACTCCCGTTAAAATGTTATACACACACACAAAAATATTGGGCATAACTGTAATTTGTGTGCAAATGTAAAGCAGCCCCTTCTTTTTTATGGTATACCTATAGGGGGAAAAGCCTAGGCTTGCATTTCAGTAAATACTGAATATAAAATCTTAAAACAAGCTCATAGCAGTTCAGTACATAAGTTAAAAATAAAGTCCTTTTGTACTATAAAAAAGAAAATGTGTCCCTACCATCACACAAATAAAACCTTTTTAAAAAACCCTCTCAATCCTTCCACTTCCAATCAAACACCAAAATCAAAACCCTGTGGCAAAAGACCCTGTGAGAAAGCCACATTTTGTAGACTTTTCTAAAAGCAAGGAGTTACTTAAGAGTAAGCCCCTTGAACTCACTTCAGTGTCTTTCTTTGCACACACGCATAAGACAGGGCTGCACATTCACTTTCAGAAGTTTCTTCCTTGTCCTTTTCCTTTCTCCACTAAATACAAAATTTTAAATAGGGTGAGATGGGGGAAAGAAAGGTCAAGGGGCCAGTTCTTGGTTTAGAGATGAAGCGGGAGCTGGTGTAATTAAACCCCAATTGGAGGCTGCTGCCAGAGTCCTTGCAAATAAGGGCACAAAGAGTAAATGACACAGTGAGGGAAGTTTGATAAGCCCTTCTTCTGGATGACACTTCTGGCAGCTGGAACTGCTTTTCAGCTTGGCAAGGTTTCTCAATCAATATTTCTACATTCCATTGATCTAGTGGAATGTACTATAAAACAGCAGCAAGATTACATCCAAGCCACCAATTTCCCCTGCTTGTAACTCATGAGATTGCTGATGGACCAAACATGAGTCCGTGCTATAAAAATTAACATTTTGAAATATGGCTTTTAAATTTCAAAAGTGGGAAGGTGGATGATCTGTGGGGTTTAAGACTGCATGGGTTTAATTTCATTCGTACTCCACAGGGATGGGATGCCAGCATAAATGCCATAAAATGCAGGATGGTTTCTCTTATATGCTGAGACAGTGGAGCTGGATGATAAGCCATGATTATCTTCCTCTATAGATAGATAACAACAGTGCTCTAAAATAATAACCTCTTTGTGTGGGGGGGCTACATGAATATCCTCCTTTGGCAGCATTATTGTATGCTGTGAGCTGTATGCAGTACAGCTTTGTGACAGATGCAATGCATTATTTTTCACTTTCCAAAGTATACAATCTAGTAATATGAAAGTGGTATCCAGATCTCTGAATATTCGAGGCTATTCTTTTGATTCAACTTTGCAATCAGCACTGGCCTCTTGGCCTCTATAGCCCAACAGAGACAAAAAAATCTGAGAATCTTCAAGGATTGCAAAATTGTTGAGAGTACCAGATACAACCACCTCAGATTAAGATGGTAACAGGTATTCTTAAATCAAGTAAGAAGTAAACTGGAAAAAGGAAACCTAAGATGTATTACATCGGGACCTAAACCCAGTTAAAAGGGGAATGAATATATGGTATACAAGTCTCATTTTTGTGGCTGCCAGTAGAATTTCCCACTGTCTTGTGCACAGTTATGAAATTATTGGGAAACCAAGTCAGTGTGGCTACTGTTTTTGGATGCCATCATGATTAAGAACTACAGTAATTGCCAATTTCTTCTTGGACACTGAACATTTAATTACCAAGTCCCATGATCCTTCCATGTTTCAATGTTGCCAATTAAGGTATGTTGATGATAATACATGGGACTGTATACTTACCAAAATGGCACTGTTAGGGAAACTAGTAAGTTTTTCACATCTTCAGTCCCTACAGTTACTACTCAGATGATGGAAGGAAGTACCTGTGACATCCTTTATGGTTGCAAAGTCATTGTGAAACATTGGGTTAATAGTTTCCAGTCTCTTCTAATTTTCTGGAACAGGTCATGGAACAAAGAGAGCACTACTAGGCAGCAAATGTAGTCTGGACCTCAAAAGGGCCTGCTCCCAAAAGTCTTCTTGAGATTGTTGCCCAACACTTCCTGCATCCCTTTCTGCACTGGTTTTGTAGCCCAACCAGCCATGCTTTCTGCCAGCCTCAAATGTTGGTTACAGACTAAGCTGTAATGTAGGGTTGCCAACCTCCAGTTGGTAGCTGGAGATCTCCTGGGATTACAACTGATCTCCAGGTGATAAGAGATCAGATCACCTGGATAAAATGGCCACTTTGGAAGGTGGACTCTATGGTATTATAACCCCACTGAAATTCCTCCCTTCCCCAAACGCCACTCTTCTCAGGTTCCACCCCCAAAATCTCCAGGTACTTCCCAACCTAGAGCTGGCAGCCCTATTATAATGGGACCTGAACAGGCCCCATTCCTGCTTCTCAACAAGAACTGCATGAGTCCCTGGGGCAAATCCTAGGCTGTGCATCCTCCATCCAACCAACCTTTTCATCTGCAAATGTTCAGGTGTAAGGATAGGGTGCCCTTGGCCCTTTAGTATAGACTGCTGATATCTATTTCACAGTGGAAATAACGTTGGCCTTCAATTCTGTCGTTGAGGGCTTTTTACATGTAGGATTACCATGTGCTGGGTGGCTCTACAGTGGCTGGTGGGAGAAAGGAAAAAAACAATTGCCATTAGCAACAGTGTGACATCATATGTCTGTAGGAATTGCAGGAAACTATGTAAAACCATAGTTTTGGAGAATTCCTAGAGAGATGTGATGTCACTTCTGCATTTTCCCAGAAATGACATCGTACAGTTGCTGAGGGCAACCCCCCTTGTGCTTGCCTCACCCAGGCCTGGCAACCCTATTTGCAATTATGTTTCTGGATAGATGTTTTTTAGGGGTAAGAAAGTTCTCGACTTCTGTGATAGCACATAACGAAAACAGCAGTTTCTCTTCCAAAAATGAGCTTGCAGTAATTCCCAAATCTATGAATTAATCTTCACGCTTTGATATATCATAAATCGAAACTGTATTTGGACAATTAATTTGTATGATTGCTCAGATGAAAAATGTGGCATTTGAATTTGGTTTTAATCAGTCGTACTCTGTGTGCCATGTATTTTGCAGTTACTCTAATCAATGCATGTATGAGTGAATCCGATAATGTATTTTAAGGTAGATTTTGAAATGAATTTTCCCATGTTATTCAGAAAAATATATAAATATATATTATAATAGAATTTTCTGTCAGTATTAGGATTTATTGATACATATTTAAATCTGTTGGTTACAAATGAGTGAATTAATAAGGCTGCCTAACTATTCAAAATGCATAGCCTTTTTTGAGAGCTGTCAGAACTTTTTGGCTGTTGGCTGTGAACCCTCCATTGAGGTGAGAACGCCAAAGGAGAGAAAGTAGACTAAAGTGAAATGGCTGTGTTTTCCAACCACACATCTCAAACACATCTCAGATCTTTTGAACTGGTTCTTCACTTCTCGCAAGGAGAGTCCCTTTAGTTCACAACTGTGGACTGAGTTTTTTTTTATATAGCTGGCTATAGCATGACCCTGTGCAGTTGCTGCTACACACATCGCTGTCAGTCTGATAACCTGAATTCTCACCATCTGCTGAGTTCAAGTTTAAACGTGAATGTCAGTTTTTGGCTGTAAGTTAGAAGCCGGGGAAGTAAATGGCCATCTGCTACCTTCTATCTAAATGTTAAAGAGGCAAGTGTGCTGTCCTCCCAACAAAAGCAGTGCCCATAAAAGAACATTTTGCTTTATAGACCACCACTATGATAAAACAGAATTTGTTTGTTTAAATGTCCCTCTTACTCATGAGAACAGAACCTCTGCATACAATCATTAATACATCTATGCTTTAGTAGTTGGTGAATTCTTGGCTAGAATTAGTTCAGTAATTACAAGGGTTCTTCTTGGCAAGTATTTGATACTATAGTCCCAATCTGGTTTCCAGGAGTTCTCTCTCAGTTTCTCATGCTGGATAATGGGTGCTGATGATACTGTGTTTATTCATATTATTTCCATGCCCTATTAGAACTGAAATGGTAATGAGTGTGGATGTTACAAACTCATGGTATGGACGTTTCTCCTGTTCCTTTTCTCGAGAAGCAAGGTCTTGTTTGATGAAGCACATACCTGTGTAAAGACTTCATGATTCCACAACAGTCAATGAGCGTTCCAGTGAACACTATCAGTAAAGAGCTATCAGTAAGCAGCACAATATCAATATCAAACAGCCTGTACTGCTGAATATTGACTATACATCTGCAGGCTATAATTCAACATTCCCAGCTTTTGGGAAGAAATGACACTTGATTTGTAAAACAGCCGTACTTTAAAAGCTGGGCAGACTCCTATTCTGAACCAGGTAATTATAAATTTGGATTCCATTATAGTATGCTTGTAATTAGAAATTGTGTTTAATTCCAGTTGTGTCTCATTCCAGTTCTGCAGGTTGCTTTGGTGCTTTTCAAAGTTTCCTTTTTTAATTTAGGCTCACCAACATCCAGGTGGGGCTGGAGATCTCCTGGAGATCTCTTGGAAGATCTCCTGATCTTCAGGCTGCAGATATAAATTCGCTTGGAGAAAATACCTGCTTTTGAGGGTGGAGTCCATAGCATTATAGGCCACTGAGGTCCCTTCCCAAACCCCACCCTCTTTTGGGTCTACCCCCAAATCTCCAGGAATTGCCCTGCCCAGCCCAGCGTTGGCCACCTTATTTGAACTCCTTCCCTTCTAGTAAGAATTGCAAATATTTTAGTGCTTCAGGTAAGGTTTTTTTTTTTGCCCAGAAGCTGTTTGAAAATTGTCGTCTCTTATAGATTTAGTAATTATCATTTATGTCGATTGCTACCTTCATTATATGTTTACACTCTTTTGTTAAAGATTAGCTTTCTTCGGTGCATTCACTTTATTTTCATTTTTGGGTCTTTTTTCAGGTTCCCTTCCTTTGGCTAAATTTTGAATTTCTTGTTTGAATACCCGTCTCCTCAATTTCTTTTAAGCTGCTCCATATCTCTGGAATTTACTGCTTGTTGACATCTGCTCTATTGAATCTCTCTTATTGTTTAAAAGAATGTCTTAAGCTAGACAAAAGGTATATCCAATACAATTTACTAGAGTGGAAGCAGAGTTCAGAAAAAAATGTTTCTCTGGAACAATCCTTACTGGACTTAGATCTCAGCTGAGGCAAACAGATGCCCTGGCAGCAAGAGTTCACAAAACTGCTTACAATGCTTTGGTCCTTTGGAACCAACTAGCTAAAAATCGGTTGTAACAGTGACTATTTGTTTTGATTAGTCTTTCCAATTCATAGTCTTACTCATTCATGTACTTTTCCATGTTATTTTTACTATATTTTGAGTCTATAGGCAAAATTGCTTGATATATCCATTTTATATGTTGCCTAGTTATCAGTGCTTAAAGCATAACCTTGTTATTATTAATAATCTTTCACTAATAATATTTTTGTTGGATTCTACTCTGGGTACAGTTTGAACTGTATTGTAGCGATCTCCATTTAAAAGATCAATCCACTAGAACATTGACACGTCTTCATTGAGGCTGTGCAGTTATATCTGAAGACTTCTGGGTATATTTATTTTATTTTATTGACTTCTTTTATAGGCTGCCTTTCACAGTGGGACTCAAGGAAGCTTACAAAATATTGAATTAGTAGAAAAGAGCAAGAGTCCAGAGAAGTATCTGAAGAAGTGAGCTGTGGTTCACGAAAGCTCATATCCTGCCAGAAAATATTTTTGTTAGTCTTTAAGGTGCTACTGGACTCTTGCTCTTTTCTACTACTGCAGACAGACTAACACGGCTACCCACTGTAAAATATTGAATAATAGCTATGTTGTGTGCCACTTTAATAAGTAGAAAGGCTTGATATGCCAAGTTTGATATTAATTTCTCAACCATATTTTATTTGTTTACAAAATTTATATGCTGCCTCTAGAGATCTGGTTGCAAAGACTCACAATGTAAAAACAATATAGTAAAATAAAAACAGAAGCATAAAAACATGCTATAAAATGCACTCTGAAGGCTAAAATGGTATTCAGAAAGGTATGGTATGGTAATTTCTCTCTGTTCCCAGTATCATATCCCCAAAAAAGGTTGCTTTATACTAGAAGGCATCCACTGAATTTATTTTTGTCCGGATACTTACACATATATAACCATCATAATTTGGACAGTTCAGTGGATGACAAGGAATTAAGGTTGCCAACCCCAGGCTGGGAAATTCCTGGATATCTGGGGAGGAACCTGGGGAGGGCAGGTTATAATGCCGTAGAAGTAACCTTCCAAAGCAGCCCTTTTCTCCAGGGGAACTGACCAGTCATGTGGAGATCATCTGTAATTCCAGGAGAGCCATGGAGAAGCAAACTAGAGGTTGTTTTGGGAATACAGCTGTATTCTCTGACCTCCTTGGTGCTATGAAATAAGTGTTTCTTTCCTATTTTAGGTTTATTTGGTAATACCATATTAAAACGTGGGTCTGCATGAAATATAAATGGTTGTTTCAGCTATCCACTCTATAACATAATACAGTGGTCAGACTGGCTGTGATATCATAAAACCATACTGCATACTAATGAAATTCTGGGAATTCAGTAAAGGTTTATGTGAAATTAATACCGTTTTTCTGATTATCAATTTGACAGAAGTCACCCGAAGTTCAGCATTGGATGGACTGAATATATTGGTTAATAGACTAAAACAAAACCATGTGAGAGGAAAATCAGAATCATACCTGAGTTCTATCATTAAGGACAAGTGGAAATTTTGGTACCTAAAAGTGGTTCTTTTGTTGCCGATAAATCCCTTATTTGATTGAAATGAAAATATTGGAGACCATTAAAATTTAACTATGTGTTTAATAATAGAAGGACTATCAGCTCACAGGCTCTGAGCAGGCACCCAACCAGTAAAAAACACATGTTCAGCATGAAAGGAAAAGGCAAGAAACAAAAGTAAGGTGGAGAATAAAAATAAGCTCACTTGGAGAAATGGAAACAGACACTGCCATGGTCTAGCAATGGCAAAAAGCTGAGTATATTTCAGAAATTTTAGTACTTTTTCAAAATATTTTATTTATTTAAACATGCACATTCTTCCTTGCTGGAGTAGGCCCAAGGTGGCTTCTATTGCTGTTGGCAGAGAATTTCCCCCCTCTTTCCTCTCTCCATTAAACTTAGATTTTGATACTACAAAGAAAGACCTCCAGAAGAGCTTCGGGCTAGGTCTGGTACTCTGAAGACTCTAAGGCTGCCACTGCTGGTTTGGGCAATTCCTGGAGATTTAGGGCTGGAGCCTGGGGACAGCAGGGTTTGGAGAAGGGAGAACCTCAGCATGGTATAATGCCATAGAGGTCACCCTCCAGAACAGCCATTTTCTCTAGGAGAACTTATCTCTGTTGGCTGGAGATCACTTGCAATTCCGAGAGATCTCAGGGCTCCACCTGGAGGTTGTCAATCCTAGAAGACCCCCTTTTGTGGGAACAAGCTTATGCTCCGAATGGTTAAGTTTCCCTCTATCTTCACCAGTAACAGCACATTCCTGAGAGGAATGCATGTGCCAAGCTTAGGAGGCAACACAGTAGCGTTGCCTCCTAAGGAGGTTTCGGCACACCCAGCGCCAAAAATCCGTGCAACCCTCATAGGGCGCCAAAAAGGGGGGGGCGTTCCCGAGGCAGCTCAGGAGGCCACCTGACGGCGGCCACACACACCCGGCTGGGTGCCGGACCGCCCCGGGAACGCCTCCTGGGATGCCGTAACGGTTCCCGGGACACCGCTGTGGCCGTTGCCGACATCTGGACGCCAGCGGCAGGCTCCGTCAGCGTCTGGGCCCGGCGCTGCTGTGGCAGCGGCCAGAGACCAGCATTCGGCCCTGCACACCGGCTCTGGGGCCATCAACGCTGGCGTGCGCCTCCTGGACACCGGCGCTGAGGGCCCTTGAGCCGGCTTGGGCTGGCGCCGGCCTCCAAAGGCCTTTGGGCATGGCCGCCGGCACAGCTCAGGAATGGGCTTTAACTCTTGCAGAGAAAGTTCTGGTCACATACATAGGGATGAAGTAGAAATAGATCACAGTATCATTGTGGTAGTAGTGTGTGCAACAAAACTCTTCCCATGCTGGTAGTCTCAGATATATATGGGAGCTAAGGTTGCCAGTTCTAAATGGGGAAATTCCTGGAGATTTGTTGCTAGTTGCTGGTGAGGGCCCAGTTTGGGGAGGGAAAGGCACTCAGCAGGAATGTGATGTCAGAGTGCTCTGTCCAAAGCTGCTACTCCTCCAGGGAATTGATCTCTGTAGTCTGGAGATTGGTTTTATTTCCAGGAGAACTCCAGGCCCCTCCTGGAGGTGACAATATTTATATGATCCCTGTCCAACTTGGTCTCTGTTGGTCAGGGTGCAATCATTGATGAGAACTGTGGTTCTTGATTCCATATTCAGCTTTTACTCAGAGCAGTTATTAAGTCAGTGGACAGATTGAAATTAAAAAGTGGAAATCTTTTTCCTAGCTCCCACTGAGTTTCTGTTTCCTTCTGAGTACTTTTTATGTGATCATTGACATCCCAGTGTGTACTTATGGCAAAACAAATACTCAGTACTTCAAGCATTCTAGTGTTCACCTTTTTCCAACTCAGATACTATCTCTGCATACGTGAAATGTTATAAGTGCAAGAGCTCTTAAGATGATTGCATTGTGTGGGAAGGTTACAAACCATTTCACTGGTCCTGCCCTTTGCCCAACACAGAAACTCAGCAGGTCAAACATTTCATGCCTTGGAGATAAAGTGGTGGGGAAAACTTCGTTTGTGAATGTGTTAGGCTAGTGTTAAAAGTGCACGAGAGTGGGGCAGATTTAAAACAATGCCTGGCAACCCTATTAGCAGACATTTGTACTTTTGAAGAATGGTGATTTGCTTTTTTTCAGCTAATTTGCTGCTTTTGTTTCATGAAAGTATAGATTACGAAGCACCCAAAAATCCATTTTGCCAAATATTTATTTATACTTCTCTTTTCTCCCCAATGGGGACCCAAAACAGCTTATATACCCCCCTCATTTTATCTTCACAGCAAGAATTGTGTGTTAGTTTAGGCTGAGAGACTGTGACAGGCCTAAGGTCATGGATCGAGGTTCCATGAGACAGTCAGGATTCATACCTGAGGCTCTTTGATCTTAGTTTGACCCTGTAACCACTATACCATGGACTGTATTCCTTTTAAAAAAATAATGTGATTAAAATGGGCAGGGACATTTTTGATGGTGCCAAAAGAGGCTTATCTCCATTCTCTATTCAAATCTGTTTAGTGTTAGTGGGCAGATGATTGGGTAGAAAAAGGTTAGCTGATGTCACTACTATATTACTGCAGTGCATGAGGGAGTGGTCTCATATGGGGCTCTTCCAATGAGTGGGAATCGTCTCAATATGTACTATTGAAAAAAAGAAGTGATCATACAGCAGTGGAGAATGTTGTGATGAGGAAATACAGGATGCTTGAGTGACATACCAGAGACTGTGGCCCAGCTCAATCACCGTCTGTTCTGGGATCCAAGCAATATGATCCTTGTGTTTCAGGTAGAAAGGAGGTGGTTTCCCCCATACAGAGACAAAAGGCAGGACAGTGATAACCATTTGCCCACCTGCCAGTAAGAGGCAAGATAGATAGCTTTTTGGATATCCTGAGCCTTAAAAATCAAAGACGTATGCCTGGGTATAGGCAATTGCAGGAAGCATGGGGACTCAACCCCCATTTCAGGACAAGTGAAAGAAACTCTCCCAGTTGGGAAATAAAGAGTTAAAAGGTTCACCAAACTCTGTGGAAGTATGCAAGTCAGGAACTGAGGAATGGGGAGAAATGGAGTGAAGTCTGTCTCAGCTAGCCTCTA
The DNA here is from genome assembly GCF_029931775.1 of Euleptes europaea. Lineage (NCBI taxonomy): Eukaryota > Metazoa > Chordata > Lepidosauria > Squamata > Sphaerodactylidae > Euleptes > Euleptes europaea. The sequence continues at coordinate 58,454,475 of NC_079316.1, read as the reverse complement.
TTTAAAAGTTCCAGCTTTGTTTGTTGTCCATTCTTCTGAGAGGACTGTCATGGTAAAAAGCAGGACTTGTGCAACACCGTTAGCTTGATAGGTTTGTTTATTTTTATTACTTTCTGAAACACTTCTACTAATGTTAGGATATTATTTTCCTGTGCACCTGTACATCTAGAAAATAGAGATGTAGGTTAGTGAATGAAGAACTTTTTTTCCTTTTTAAAAGTCTCAGACTGTGACCAAAAGGTTCTTACCCAAGTGCCTGTCCATTTATCCATGCAAGGATCAAAACACCTGACTGAGCTAGAGAGTTAGCAGACAGGGGGGTAGATAGCAGCTATCACGTGCACATAGGTCGCCTCTGTCTGTACCTCAAACTGCTGACAGCAAGAGAAGGGCAGAAGAGTTTGAATGGTCACATGCATTTATCCTTTAGGACAGGTGGGAAGGAGGCAAGCAGATGCAAGCACACACCACTTGTTGGATACTAGCAGGCATGGAGAGCAGAGGGGAGAGTGGTGGATCACTACAAACTCTTCCTCTAATAGGGTTGCCAACCTCCAGGTACTAGCTGGAGATCTTCTGCTATTACAACTGATCTCCAGCTGATAGAGATCAGTTCACCTGGAGAAAATGGCCATTTTGGCAATTGGACTCTATGGCATTGAAGTCCCTCCCCTCCCCAAACCCTGCCCTCCTCAGGGCCCACCCCAAAAAACCTCCCGTCGGTGGTGAAGAGGGACCTGGCAACCCTATCCTCTAAGGAAGCATAGAGCCCCTATCCTCTAACAAAGCATGGAACCTTCAGAATGTACAATCCTGGCCTTAGCTCATGTAGAAGAAAACTTTGTAATGGTATGGAACCCTTTTGCCCTTTTGAGAAAGGTATCAATAGCAACTCAACAGCCAGGGCCTAAAATAGATTACAGACCAAATGGATATGTAAAACAGTGGTCTGAAGGGTTGCCAGGTCTCTCTTCACCACCAGTGGGAGGTTTTTGGGGCGGAGACTGAGGAGGGTGGGGTTTGGGGAGGGGAGGGACTTCAATGCCATAGAGCTCAATTGTCAAAGCAGTCATTTTTCTCCAGGTGATCTGACCTCTATTGGCTGGAGATCAGTTGTAATTGCAGGAGATCTCCAGCTGCTACCTGGAGGATGGCAACCCTAGTGGTCTGGATATAGGCAGCAAAGTGAAAGTGAAGGTCAGTGGTAGATTTGGAGGTACAGCTGACCTGTATCGCCTCACTCCACCCTGGAATATTTTCCCTTGGAACTGCCAACAAGCAATAAGACGGTTTGTCATTTTCACTTATTTGGTGTGTGTGCAACTAAGGCCTTCACTAGGGTTCAGCCCAAATTATGACGATCCTTTCTAAACCAATTTGAATGAGCGTCGAGGATGTTAGTCCTAGACTGCTTGTATTAACTCCGACAGGATGATAAGGAAGATGTGTAAGCTATATATGGTGAAGAAAGAAACAATGGAATATATGCCATAAAAATATGAAAGCTGCCTCTGAAATCCCATAATATTTTATTGCATAATTAACAGCTCTTGCTGACATGCTCTCCCTCCTGACTCCCTTTAACTTGGAGCATCTGGATGGGGTGTTGCGCGGAGCCCGGTTCCTTTCTCCCCATACAGCAGCGTTCTGATTAATTAATCATTGTGAGTGTTTGAATAATACATTAAAGATAAACTTCAATGCTTGGTGAAAAAACAAAAAAAGAAAAGAAAACATTGCTCTTGTTACAAAAAAAGACGTGGTCCCCAAACACTCAGCAGGTTGTAAAGGTAAATACAGTCGAGTGTTCCTTGTTTGCACAGCAACAATACCTTGTATTCAGATTCATGGCACAAACAATTTCCAGCCCAAGCTGTCACTTGCTCAGAGTTATGATCTTTTGGTATAATGAAGAGAAGGACAAATGTGGTGGCAGGTGACGAATCTTTGAGTTAATAAACAGTACAGTGAAGAGAACAATGAATGAATATGTATGAAACATGGCATCAGCTGGTAGGGCTGCAGTGGGGGGTTAATGTTTTTGTATTGTGAAATATGTTAATTTTTCAGCTGTATTGTTTCACTGCTTTGATTCCTCAACATCGATGCAAGGGTTAGAAACCTGTCATCTTCGTATTGGCCCCACAACCCGCAAATGACCATTGGAGTAGATATATGAAGGCTTGGGGCAGGGAATTATAGAAATACCTTGCAGGAGAAAAAAAATTACCGTACCCTGTTCTTTTTTCCTGAGGATTGTTTTTCCAGTGGGGGGTGGGTCCACTGGCAAAATATTTATAAGAATCTTAATTTTTGAATGAGTGAAATATGGCTTAAGAAAAGGTTTTATTCAAAACATGTAGTATGAATTTTGCAATGTAAGTCTATCTGAAGAATAAAAGATAATTCCTATTGTATACTCTAGACATATATAAGATAGCATATTCTCACTGGTATGTTAGATGTGTATCTGTGTGGGAGAAAGAAATGGTGTGTGTGTGTGAGCCTAGCACAGTCTGCTTCTCCCTGCTTCAGTGCCTCCCATTCCAGGATCTACCCAGTAGCACAAGGCTTGGAGGGGCTTGCAGAGGGTGAGAGGTTGTTAAACAAGGTAATTCTTTATCTTTGCAGAACTGACAGTGCTCCCAAACCAAATTACACCCTTCTAAATAAAATTGAAGTTATGCAGACTTAATCAGGTTAGACCATATTTTCTGATGAACGATCTCATGTTGCACTAAACCATGCTGGGACAAAGGGAAAAAATACAGTTCTTCCTCTGTAAATATACAAGCTGAAAGCAATTTGGTTCTGCCTTTCAGGTTAATTGGATCACCCGAGTCTCTTGTGAAACAAATAGCAGAAGTAAAGAAAAACTTGGTAGTTGTTTTATTAGCAAAACTGGAGATTAATTTTAGGTGCGACATTAGACATAGCGTCAACCTGGGTAAAGTTTGCATACCTAACGGAACCTCTACCACTAGTAGTAGTGATGGCAATTTGCTTTTGGCAGGTCACATACTTTTCAGTGTGTAACAGGCAGATCAAAATTGCTGCTTATATTTCAATGGTATAATAACCATTGGCATCTTCTCTGTCCCAGTAACCTTATGTGCCATCTGAGATCAGTTTTGTGACTTTTTAATTTGTCCTATTAAAAGATGTTACATTATAATTGCTTTTGCATTTTTTCTAGTGGACCAGCCTAACTTTCTGCTATTTTGATTAGTATTTTATACCAGTAGAATTGATGGGAAACTGGACTTCCTAATTTCAAGCTAGTGATTTATTGGTTCTTTGTAGTAAAGTAAGTGCATCATTTGTACTGGAACAGTCTCATACAGTCACAATAGGACTAACAATATATTTAGACATCAAGTTAAAATTTATAACGTTGAAAATGCTGACCTATTCAATAGTGTATTATTATTATCATACAGTGTAATAATAATGTACAAAAGTAGTCACATTCAAGCAATAATATCCTTGAAAATGTGTTATATATGTCTGCAGTAAACACAGGAAGTAGCATCTTATAATGTAAATTCTTACATTAAAATCTTCATATTTTATATTTTGAGTGAATTGTGTTTTTAAATGTATGTCACTCATTTCAAAAGGGAAATATTTCATAACATTTTTTGTCAGTTATTCCCAAAATTTCTATTTTTTCCTGACAGAAAAACTGAAAGAAGTCCTTGAGAAAATTGGGAAAGCCCTTCTTTTCCCAGTCCTCCCACCCCAGGCTTTCAGAGCCACAACCAAATCTAGTGGATTCAGACAGACAGAGAGATTTATTTCATAAGGGATAGACCCTGGCAAAATCTGATCGATCAAGTGCAGGGTCTGAAGGTTACTTGCCCTTCAAGGCCTCAGTAATAATCTGACAGAATACCACTTTGCTGGTTAAATTAGTAAAATATTGGTACCTTAATACATGGCTGAAATTTCTGTTGCAAAAAGCTGCAGAGCATGGAATTTAAGCATATATTAAAGTTTTGCATCTAAACATGATGAAATTAAGACAATAAGAGCATGTTAAATGTCAGAAAGCAAGGAAATGTGAATTTGACTAGCATCCACTACCACAAAGTTCCAGCCATGAGTCAGTCCCATGGAACAGGCACCAATTTATCTGTTCCCTGTACCACCAGGGCTGCTAGATGAAGAGGCGAACTCTGGAGTTCATTTATTTATTAATTTCAAGAATTTGTGTACTCTCCTTCAATCTGAAAGGTTCCCAGGAGGTTTATAATGAACATTAAACCGGAACTACTACAAAAGCAAATCATAAATGTCAAACGCAACAAGCAGCAGCATTCACTGTAACAGCCACACTCTACAGAAGCACGGATCATAGAGAAGCAAATACCACGAAGAAAAACACCTTCCCAGTAAAGATCACAAATAAGTAGAAAAAAACGATATCAAGCAGTAAAGGTCAAGTTGGGACACTAATACTGCTGACCAGAATCTTTGTGGTTCTGAGAATCATGTGATCCTAGCTGGCCAATTGCACACACGTGCCTGATGTATTAATCAAATATGTGCTTCAAGTCCCTTAGTCTGGACAACTTACTCCTGATGGAAGCCACTAGCACATCTCTCCGTAACTCCAGTCTGCTTAACTATTACCTGGTGCCAGATTTCCGGCTTGCCTGTCTTTCCTATGGCCTGCCGACCTGCCATTTGCTTGCCAGTCTGCTGACCCCTCAGTTTCAGGTACTTGCCGCCATCCTCCTTCTACCAGCTTGGATTTTCCCAGCATTTGGATCATAGCACATGCCGAGTGCTGCTTGCCTGTAGTGGTGAGCACAGCCGCCTTAAACTCCGTGCTGCACTGTGAGCAAGGGACAAAGTAGACGTGATGGTTTCCTGATGGCCCGCCAAAGGGATGCTGCTGCCAATGTTAAAGTGATTTTCAAAACGCCGCAGAGGCCTGACCCTGATAGGGCCCGTAGTGCGGTGGGCTGAGGATCTTTTTTCAGCCATGGCTGTGGTGTGTGCACAACTGTTTCAGCACTTGGAAAGGCACATGGGGAGGGGAATAAGAATGCCCCAGCTTGCCGCACTGTGGGCCTGAACAGGATTGGGCCCTCGTGGTATTTTAAAATCATTTTGAAATGGTGGTGGCATCCCCATGGTGGACACAAGGACACTGTCCTATCTAGTCTGGGCCTTAGTAATGAAGAACCCAGAAACTATTCATTAACTGAGAACCGCATCTCAATTTACAGGTCGATTCTGGATGTACAAAAATTAAATATAACCATGATCTCCCCCCCTCAGGCCTTTCAAAGTATAAGCAACATAGTTTTAGCTACATGTTACATACCTCTTTTCACCTTTTCATGATCTTCACAGCGGTTTTGAAGATGTCCTCTCAGTTCTCTAGAAGTCTGGATTCCTTATACTGTTGCATTCCTTCATTTATTTATTTGCAAGTCCCTTGTAATAGACTTGATACACCCCGTGAGCTCCCCCCCCCCAGTCCTCCTCTCTCTTTAGATACAGATTTGATGTTCCTTGGCTTTTTCTTATCAATTCCCAAGTCTTGCTATGCCTGATGTTTACACAGCAGGCCAGTGGGAAAAGGTCAGGTTTATTTCTCTGACCTTTTACAGTTCTGTGAACATTGGCAGCTGGAGGTCCTCATTGCCCACATGTCAGCAACAATGAAGTGTTATTTCAGGTAATAGCATGCAAGCAGCCGGTAGCTGAGCTGACCACTAATGCTCTTCTGTGGGCATCTCTGAGTCATTTCTCCCTAATAGAGTGTAGAAACTCATCTTCCTCCCCCTCTTCATTTACATTCTGAAGCCACATTCATGAATCTTTTTATGTTTGAAGACAGACAATATATGATATGGAACACAAGGCACTGCCAGGCGGGGCTGTTTTGCTTGGCAATCCAGTGTCAAATTGTTAGGTTCTGAAATGGGAGCCATAAATAGAGGAAGAAAGAAATAACTAGGTCTCTGCAGTGCAGAACTATGTGGTGACATATGTCAGACAGGATGGTGAGACTGAGAAAGAAATAGCACCATGGTGGAAGGACAGGTGTTTTTCTAAGGGCTGCCAAAGGAGGAAAAACCTAGTCAATGCTGACCTTAAGGTTCTTGAAATATGTTCACAAAGGAAAATGAAATCTAGAATATACAGTGATTTTGGAAAGGGCTTCAAATATGAATGGTCACATATGCCTATATTGTGGTTGGATGTTGAAATACTGATTTACAAGATTCCCTGCCAGTTTCCCCTGTTTACTGTACATCAGAAGCTTGGTGCCCGCGACAGCTCCATGAATTTACTAAATGTCCAGGGAGGGAGAGTGGGAGCCAAGTACACTGGCTCCATTCCCTGCCTCTGCAATATCATCTGGTCATCTGCCGGGACAACTACATAGAGAAAAAGACTGTGCAAACTCTCCCTCCTCATGATCAGCGGCACTGGTTTTGGAACGTCGCTGATTGTGGGGATGGAGAGTTTGTGCAGCCACTTCTTCTGCTCAGGTACCCCAACAGATGACCAGGTGATCACGTGAAGGCAGGGAGTGGGGCCAGCATGCTATCTCCTGCTTTTCCTCTTCATATATTCAATTAACATGTGGGGCCTGTCATGAGTGATGGACTAGAGAATATCTCAATCTGGCGGCCCCAGAGGTGATTATCTATTCAAGGACATAATAGGTTTATTTATTTATTAACAAATTTTGTATCCTGCCTTTCTGTCCTTAAAAAGGTCACCGAGTCAGCTAACAATTTAAAACATTTAAAACCCATTAAAATCACCCCTTCCCAAGCACACATCATTAAAACAATTAAAAAACAGAGTTGAAATATGTACAAAACGGAATTAAAGTGCATTCCAAACAATTGCATTGTTTAGGAAGGAGGAATCATTGAGGGAATACCAAGCAACATAAAAAGTCTTCATCTGGTGGTAGAAGATAGAAGAGGACAAACAAATCTCCCTGGGGAGAGAGTTCCAGAGCTTTACTGGCATGACCAAGAAGGCCCTCTTCTGGGTTGCCACCCACCTGATTTCAGAAGGTGGAGGCACCCAAAGCAGGACCTCCAAAGATGACTGTAGTGGTTGGGCAGGTTCATAAGGGAATAAGCAGTTCTTCAAGTATGCTGGTCCCAAACCATATAGGGCTTTGAAAGTCAAGACAGCACCTTGAATTGTGCCCAGAAACAAACTGGGAATCAGTGGATGGGCCAAGACTGGAGTGATATGGTCTCTATGACTCACTAGTCAACATGCCAGCTGCAGCATTCTCTAGCGATTGACATTTTCAAACACTTCTCAAGGGCAGCCCCAGGTAGAGTGCATTGCAGTAAACCAATCTAAATGTAACCGCAGCATGTACCAGATCTTTTCTGCTCAGGAAAGACTGCAGCTGGCTAACCAGCTGAAGCTGGTAAAAGGCATTCCTGGCCACTGCTGGTACCTGCTTATCCAGCAATAGGCCTGGGTCCAAAATTATGGACCTGTTTCTTCAAGGAGAGTGCAGCCCCATCCAGAATGGGTGACACCTTAAATCCAGGATCGGACCTTCCAACCACCAGTAGCACTTCCATGTTGTTGGGATTATGCTTCAGTTTATTAGCCCACATCTACTCCAAAAGTGCCTGTAGGCACTGGTTCATGGTTTCTAGAGCCTCCCTGGGATCAGCTGGAACTGAGAGGTAGAGCTGAGTGTCATTTACATTTTGGTGACAGCCAAACCCAAATCTCCAGATAACGTCACCCAGTGGTGTCACATAGATGTTAAAGAGCACAAGGGACAAGATGGAACTTTGTGAGACCCCATCGGCCAAAGGTCAAGGGGCTCAGCAGCAATCCCCCAGCACTACCTTCTGAAACCTAACCTCCAGATAGGACTGGAACCACCACAGCATGGTCCTTCCCAGTCCCAGTCCAGACAAGCAATCCAGAAGAATACCATAATTAATGGTATCGAAAGCCACTGAGAGATCCAGAAGAACTAACAGACTCACACTTGTTCTGTCTATCTCCTGGTGCAAGTCATGCAAATCTTCATGTATCTCCCAGATGACTGGATCCTGTTCTTATATAAACATAGTTCCAACGTAGCTCCAATCTTTCTTTTATTCAATACATTTCTTGGCATAATAGTTTCTAGATGACTGGACTAAGCTCTCACCTTTAACTGCAGTTCCTTGGCTTTCCACTTGACCACAATAGGCATGCTCATACAGCACATCTGGTCTCCAATATTTCACAACACTCTGTGCTCTGCTAACAGTGGCCTCACTCACCATACCTTCCTCACAGAGGGGGTTAGGAGTACAGTCTGTAGTAGTGCTTGGATAATGGAAGAAAAAGTAAGGGGGCTTTGCTAATCATGGCCAAATAGTACCCTCTGTAGCCTTAGGTAAGAGGGTTACCAAAAAAAAGGTAAGGTAGAGGCCTTCCTGTAATATGAGCACTGGTTTGCCATTCTGGTGCTGAGTCAGCCCTATCCTTGTAGATAGCGGTAAACACAAAGTCCAGATTCAGTTTGCTGTTAAGCTATATTCATTGGATTACCTTGGGCAAGTCACTTTCCTTTGCTTTTCCCACAGGATTCTTGTGAGGCTAAAGTGCAAGATTCAGTAACAACTAAGAAGCCCATTGTGTGTATGTTGGAGGTCAGGCCCACAATCTGGATAATGAGAAATATGTTTAAATGTCAGCACAAATGTGAACAGCCTCCCTCTGGAGAAATTAGTCACTTCCCATCCTACGTAAGTTATGGCTGACACCTTCCATTCTACCCGGGGCTGGATTTCACTGGCTGGTAATTGAGTCCTGCATTATACCCCATTTGGAATGTGTTTTGTGATTCCCACAGTGACAGACAGTACACCACATAATCAAGGAGATGTTATTACTCATTAATACTGACTAGCTAGGTCACCCTCATGCATTATTCATGGAATACACCTCTGCTGTGCTTTAGCCCAAGGGAAGCATTAATGGTCAGGTTCCAAATCTTCAACCAAAGACCTAGCAGGTAGTTAACCAGACATGTTGACATCTCTGTTAACTTTAGTGGTACTCTTGGGTATTTCTGTTCTAATGCGTGCAACTCCTTTTGTGTCTTGCTAATATCTCATTTTGGTTGTTGAATATTTATAATATCGGGGGTCTGACAGTTTTACATGCTGTGATCATTTCCATCAGTTGTATGAATGGTGTTCCTTTTTTCTAGGGAAAGTGTTGTTTTGTTTTGCAGAAGAAGAAAGGAACAATCAAATGGTCTGTGTCTTTTGTTTAAAGCAAAACAATGAAACATTGCAATTGGGAATCTGCAGAGGGGATTTACCATTGTGACTGGTAAGCAAAAGAGAAGAACAAATCTTATATTGTCAGCAGGCCTGGTAATGCAACAAAGCAGCTGCCTTGCTTTGTTTCTGAACATTAAAATTATTTAAGAAAGTTTTTGAAGAGACATTAGGACGCCAACGTAGAAAATCAGGATTTCATTGAAGATGCCAGTGAAGATCAAGGATCTTACTTGCCCAGGAAATAGAAAGTTTTTGACACCTTCTTCTTTGAGGAATAGAAGGTGGGAAGTTTGATGATTCTGCTCTTTTCAGCTACAAGAGCAATAGATTATTATCTTGATCCTATTCTCTGAATGAAAGCCTGAATGATTGCCAGTTTATATTTTCCCTTGCATGCCAGGCAAATGACCCTCACCATCTTCTACATAGTACTTTGACCGTTATTATTTGGCATACTACAATGATGCATGAACCAGGAAGTCCATAAAAATAATCCCTCCTAAGATTTAAGATCACGTATCTGAAGTAAATTGGCATGGCAGCTTGGGAACCAGAATGGGACAATTAAGCAATATGTACATTTGATTGTTAGATGTGACAGGATTGTAGCTGAAACCTGCATTACTACTTAATTATCCATGCTTTTATGAGAAGGAAATGTCTTTTTCCCAGGCATGGTCTCATACCTTGTGGTTCTTTCCCCCACCCCCCACCCCGTCAGTAGCCAAGGGGGACCTATTGCCCAGGTAGCAGCGATATGTTTCTGAATAGAAGAAATGAGCAATACTGGCACATTTTAGGGCCATGCACTACATTTTAGATGGACATAGCTTTGGTATTGTGGCTGAATGGTAACAACATAGGAATGCCCATATGAGAGTGTCTGTGACAACAATTTATGAATGTGTAGACATGCCTCTAATGCACATGTACACACCAGTGGTATGGAAGGAGAAACTAGGGCTCACAGGGCTCCTGCCTGCCTTTTTCTTCTTCCCACTCATCTTGTGTGTGTGCCAATTTGGGAAAGAAAAGATATCTTAGGGATTTTAGAAGAGGCAGAAGCTGAAGCCTGAAATTCTGGTGTGAAGGTTTTTTAATTGTCATGACATGTAGATTTGCTGTAATATGAAGGTTGCTTGAATACTGTTTTAGTGCCTTTTTGCAGTTATAGGAGAGATAGGCTCATGCATTTCTCTGGTGCACAGACACACACACACACACACACACACACACAAGAAGACAAGTGAATGTAAAAATGTCTCTATAGGTTTTCTAAGTTTACTAAGTGATAATAGTTTATGATTTATAAGCCATCTTGAGCCACAAGGAAAGGGTGCAAATAAATATTTTGTAAACAAATAAGTAGTATATTCAAAACTGATGTCTTGTAGGGTTTGAAAATTCAAGTTATTTCACTTGTTGAAAATCTGCCTGAGCTCCAAGACTTATTTTTTTGGGAGGACTGCAAAACTGGACTCTAGTTCTGTGGCTCTTTCCGTATGCTTAGCTGTTCATGAAGATCACCTTGGTCTGCAAATACGTATGAATGCCACGTTAAACCTCAAAATGCATGTTGAATATATGAGTTTAAATTTTAAATGTTTGCCTTTGTAAATCAGAGCACAGATTTTAACTGGAAGTAGAACTCAGTTTTCGTAGTATAATGCACTCATGGACCATCTACCTCAGCAGATGCAAACACTTTTCATGCTCTTTTAATGTTGTGGCATTGCTACTTCTATTAACTACCTGGGAAGGGAATAAAGTCTTTCGTGCTCTCAGAAAGATACAGTGGTTTCTTTTGTGATTCTCTTGCATTGATAAAGTGCTGAGAAAGAGACCTGAGGCTTTCTTTAGGAATAGTATGGCTCAATTATATCATAAGGCAGAACTACTTTTAAATCTGAAAATGCAGTCCAGGTTGGGGGGAGCAATTTGGATCTGGTTCATGGCATGGGGGAAATGTAATACCTCCCCCACTGCACTTTTTCCCAACAGAAATCTCTCCAAAGTGTTAGTCCTAGTAAGGAAAAAAGGCAGGCAAAATACAGATGGCCTGTTTTTCCCACCCCTACTAGCCAAATAGAAGCTTTGGAAGTGGATTTCTATCAAAAAACAGCACAGGTAGGAAAATGTTAATCAACCCCCCACAAGCATCTTCCAGTGTTGCAGTCCTGATGTGAATTGCTCCTCTGTGGATTTTTTTGAAGATTTGGGGAAATGTTGGAAGATCTGATAAGGAATCTCTCTTGCAATGTGCAGTTTGACCCTGTCATGCTTGATCTTTGTAACATTCTAGCAAGAGCAACAGAGGAAATCTTGTGACAGTTTACAGTTTATTGTGAGATAAATTTTAATGGTCCAGAGCCCATTCTTAATTGTATGGGCCTCAGCTCTAAAGCACATCTATGAAACCACTAGAACATACTGATGTATTTTCTTTCAAATACTATTTGAAAAGGTATCCAAACTGCAGAAAAATTTGAAGCCCGTTCTCATCAAATGACTGATTATGAGCATGATCCAGGCAAAGTTGACCACTTTAAGTCTCATTGGTTTCAGTGACTGAATGCACTATGTACCTAAATCGCTACAGTTGGAATCAATGAGACATATAATTGCTAATCTTGGACTGTGCAATCCTAAGAAACCTAAGAAACCTATTTATATAGTTAATCTTGGACTGTATCATAATCCCTGTTTGAAAGTAGCTTCGAAGTTTTAAGGGCAGAATTACACAATTTTTACATTTTTTAAAGGCAGCCATGTACAGTTCAGGAAGAAACTGCTAGGGATAAATGACCCCTTCCCTCTCTTTGTCAAGGCCAGACACCACATATTTTCTTAAAAGTGTGTAGTTATAATCTACATTCCTAAGTAAATCGTAATAGAAACTTGGCATCTTTGAGAACTGTATTGTCGAACACTTGAACCTGAAAGCTTCATCAGCGCTGGATCAATTCATTTGAAAACTCTCTAAGCTCGGATATAAATGTTATACCATGATTAGCTTGCTTTACAACACTTCAAAGCTTCAGTAAAGCCAGTCATTGCAATAAATAAATACCTAATGAGCCTTTTCCCTGCCAAGTAAAGGGGGTCCAAGCAGCAGGTGATGCTTTCAATCAGTCAGCATAAAACCTGCCTCAGCTATATGAAATCTGTTTAATATAGAGATTAGAATGATGAAACATACCGGTTGGGGAGACTTCCAATGATTAGCTTGCCTTTTGGGCTGGTAAGAACCATAAATGCAACCTATTTTAATCTCCTCAAGTGAAGTCCAATCTAATGATATGCTGTACTCTGCCTGTGTATATCATTCTCATTGGCACATTTCAAGGCCCTTGGCTATACCATGGAAGGCCAGGGTTGTACGTTTCTCATGTTGTCTTGTAGAATTATCACAAAGGGTCCAGCCCAGTCCTCCCTTTTCTGTTAAAGCATACAGAGCACAGTAACTAGTTCACCATAAAGGTCCTTAGATGATGGATCATCATGACTGTATGTCCCGTCATATCCTGCACTTAAAGCGTCACAACAACCCTCTTGTTCCACACCACCCTTCTCCAAGGTCTGTTAAGAATCATGGGGGTAGCTGTTTAAAAACTTTTTCCTTCCCCAAACTCTCTTTTTCCTGGGCTTGTTATTCTAGTATTCAACTGTCACCACAAAATGGACTCTTTAGTCCCTTTTCAGCACCAGAAAATCTATGTGTGCATATACTTGTGGAAGGAAAAGACCCATGGACTTCCCCCCTTCCAATGTGTCTGTATTATCTGTCACAGTAGTCCTTTTTCAGCACTGACTAACTAAGGAGAGTCGCCAGGGGCGATGCTGCAAATTTGGTGGCTCTACCATGAAAAAAGCCTCCCCCATACAGTATAATGGAGCCAAAATTTTTGGGGATTCTCAAAAAAAAGCTGGGGAAAAACATACTTTTATGAGCATTCATTATTTTTAGAAATCAAGTTTGATGTATTAAAGAAGTTAAAGAATAGATAGGATTCAGGTTAGATTTATTATTTAATTTCCAAATGCACATCTCTCTAATACGCTTACCAGTTAATTTGTATTGATTGTGTTGCCTTGACTTGTGGAAATGGCAGAACTGGGATTATTTATTTTTTAATTTTGCCTCATAACCCATTCTCTCTAACTGCTGAAATTATATATGGAGTTGGTCACTGCATAGGACCTTGGAACCCAGGTATTTTATTCAATACATGACTGTACAACTTGAGCACTTGAACTCATCCTTACCAATAACATTTAGGCTCAATTAATTGAAAAATATTTCATGAATATAAGGTATAGATGACAATAAACACTGATTTAAGTGAATCCTGATGCCTTCGTAAATTTTAAGATTGAAAGATATCCCTTCTTGCATCATGTGTATATCCTGGCTGTAGAACTTGTTTCTTTTTGTGGGGTTGCCGACCTTTTATGATATTTTCCCTCCCTGCAGTGCTTGCTGAGTGAGAGGAGGGTGGGTTAATTGTTTTATAATTGTGTATCATGTTTCTCCCAGACAAGCCAAGTGATTTATGCTCTGTCTTTGCTTTGCTTGCTTTCCTCCGTAAATCATTATCTTAGGAGGTACATACCCTGCAGACTTAGTCACTCGTCATTTTGAAAGCGCTATCTCTGCTAGAGAATCTTCAGATGAATAGCTGAAAGTAATATCATATGATCCAGATTAAACAAGGATGATCAGAAAGCGCCAATACACCACAGAGGTCCATGAAACCATGGTCCTGTGCTCTTCTGCACTTCAAATAATGTAATATGTGGTGTTACCCCTTTCAGTCATCTTAGCTTAGTGATGCTGATGTGAAAGAGGGAATGTGAGATAAACCATGCAAGCACAGTGCCCGAGATGACTGCCCTAAAGAGCAGTCATTCATTTGTACAGGGATAATTCATTGCAGGCGAAAGTATAGAGGAAGATAACGGGCACAGTTTCAGTTTAAATGGGTTCTGCTTTCTTTCTTTGTGGTCTGCACTGAACACATTCAAAATCACACAGGTATCTCATTTTTAAGTTATATCATGGTTATACTTCTTGTCTTTCAGGGTGAGGGGAGCCTCTGCTCCCCCTTACTCCAGTCTGTAATGCTTGCATTCAGGAAGTAGAAGCAAAATATTTTTCCTGAAGCATTCAGGCAGGCACAAGAAAGTAAATGAGAAAGTAAGATTTTTGTTCCCTGAAGCTGCTCACTTTGAAACACATACACACTGTTTTTCATAATGCTTCTCCTCCTACATTTGAAATAGCTTAATATGTCAGGATATGTTACCTAGGAAAAGAGGGAGGAAAGCACAAATATAGTCCAATAATCTCTTGGATGGACCTATGTTTGCTGCTCCTGTTTACAGAATAGCTCTAAGACACTGACAACCAGCTTGAGGTTTGAAGCTACAGGTCTGTACATGCTTTTTGGTGTTTACAAGTAATATCCAACAAACAGTCCAACTGTTGTAAAGAAAACATTGTGCATATACTCTGGAAACAAAGAAAAAAGGTTACTAAGAAAACATATTTTGTTTATTGCCTAGAGATTCTAAGGCAGTGATGGCGAACCTTTTAGAGACCGAGTGCCCACACTGTAACCCAAAACCCACTTATTTATCACCAAGTGCCAACATGGCCATTTAACCTGAATACTGAGGTTTTAGTTTAGAAAAAACAACTCATACATTAAAATCTTTTGTCTTAAAAGAAAAACATAATAACGGAGCTTTCAATGATACCAACAACTTTTTATGGAAAGGTAAAAGTTTGCATTTGGCATGCTTTTGAACAATCTAGTCCAGCTCCTCACAGTATCTCACAGTGGCCCACATCTATAATAAGGAGGTAGCACATACCCATTAGGGCTAGTAACCCATGATGGACTTTTCCTCCAGAAATTAGCCCAATCCCCTCTTAAAGGCATCTAGGCTAGATGCCATCACCACATCCTGTGGCAAGGAGTTCCACAGGTTAATTACATGCTGGGTAAGTGGGTGTTCCTCTTTTATTGAGCAGAGGGAGAGTAACTTATCCTCCGCACACCAGCAGTGTCTTTTCTGGTGGCTGTCTGCTGGTGTTCTTTTGCTTCTTTTTACATTGTGAGCCCCTTAGGGACAGGGAGCAGTTAGAAAAGTGAAATATAAATACTGTTAATAATAGTAATACTGTGCAAGATTGCATTTATTTTTTTTATTAAGCCAGCAGTATCCTAGTTGGATGGCTGCATCATGCTGTATTTCATGAACACTCACAGCTATGTGAAATTCTGCATGCACTTCTTTTCCAATAGGATTGGAGAAGCAATTCTGTGGTTTACCTTTAAGATGATATAAAAATTAGTTTTGTGTAACGTTCTTACAGGTAAGCCTCCAGTGGCACATGCAGGCAAGGCAGGGCCAGCGGCACGTGCAGGGCTAGCGCCACAAAGCCCGCACTGTGGCCTGAGCGCTCTGCTCCCCTCCAGCTATGCCACACTGTGAGCTATGCTTCCCTTCAGCCTAGCTCCTCTCCAACCCCACCACGGGAATCACCTTTGCCACAGACTCAACAGGCTGCTGCCCGCGCCACACCCTCACGCTGCATATGAGCCACCCCCTTCTCTCTTAAGGTGGCCAAAGAGACACTTTTAAACAAAACGCTGAGCACAGAAATCCCCTGAGCTCAGCCGGTAGTCTGCCACCAGCTCTTTTCAACCAGTTTAGCCCCAGGCAGAAGATAAGGGCAGCCCCTGCCTGCTGGTGCCAAATTAACATGTAACGCTCAGCTTGCAGGGTAGGAAGCCCGGCAAGGGGAGACTACAAAAGCAAAGGTTTTGGTTTTGGGTTTGGTAGGCTGACCCCAAACAACAAGGCACTTAGAGTTAGGACTTGAAGCCAGCAAAGTCAGACACCACAACCGAAAGTATATTTTTATGGATTTATTCAAAAGGTTTGTGCTCGTTACAGAATTCAAAGGATTCGTGAAGCAAGAGCAAATCAAAACAACAAAGCTTTTAAGCAGCTGGCTACACAGTTCAAGAGTTTGGCAAAAGCGTAGCAAGTTACAAAAACGTTACCCGTTCCAAAAGCGATGATGCACATCAGTTCAGCATTCAATAAATGTTCCAAGAGTTCCGTTTGGCATATCCCTGCCCCAGGAATCAGATGGACTGATGGTATCTGACATGCTGTCCGCATGTCCAGACCATCACACGCACAGTTGTGTGTGTTCCTCTTTTATTTTCCAGGATCTCGGGGGGGGGGGGGTGTTCAAACCTCACTGAGATTCCAGAGATGCCAACTGATCAAAGATTGATGACATCCGGCTTGCAACAGAAAACACCAAGGTGACAAATGCTTACAGAGCAATCACCTGAGGTTCCCTCAGGCAGGATTAGAGTTAATTGCAGGACCATTTATTACTATGACAATAAGTGGTCCTGCGGATGGGAGAAGCAACTGCATTTTTTACCAATGTTAATTGAGCCGCATCCTGGAATGTCTTGCATTTCCCCAGCCAGGCCAAAGGCCTGGACCAAAGATTTTTCAGCAACAAGGAATTGGGGGGGTTCCCATTTCCTTGACACACCTTACCCCAGACAGGAGAGGGAGGAAGCGCTCCCATTGGGCTGCTGGGCAGAGGGGCGGGTGATGTGAGAAATGTCCTCAGGCGCACGTGGAGAGGGGGAGTGGAGCAGCCCAGCCCCGCGTCCCTCTGGCTTTCTAGTAACAAACTCAGGCGAACTCTGTGCTGGGGCGACGGCACGCATGCCCACAGAGAGGGCTCTGATTGCCCACTCTGGCACGCGTGCCATAGGTTTGCCACCACTGTTCTAAGGTGATACTGTTAAATTATACTCGCAACATGGCAAATCATCCACATGGTGCTCTGTATACAAAATTGATTCCAAATTTCAGTCAAAATGTAAAGCCAAAGGGTTAACTTGGAGCAAGAGGAGAAGATTGTGATTTTAAAACACTCATGCCCTTGGTGCACATGTTTAATACATCAGGTCTGAGCCGCTGTTCCAGTTTTTGATGCTGTCCTTGAGAGGGGATGTCACGCAGATGCTTAAAGAATGAATATAACAGTTTACAATTCCTGCACCTGAAGTCCTACCATACAGTGAGCTCTCTGGAGATGATAATCATACAAAACTAATATCACTTAGCTAGCGATACTTTCATGCTGCCATGCTGAGTTACGTGGATTACTTTATTTTGGCCATCGTGAATGTGTGACCGATTAATTCTGATTCAATGTAAATAGAAATGAGATCAAGGATGTTGTAAATGATATTGTAAATGAAAAATAGCTAGACATTAGCTGGAACCCAGGATCATACATTTGTGTCCTTCAGTCAGCCAGAGATAGTATCTCCGTTGTAATATACAATGTTGCCTTCATCTGTCTCAGCATTGGGAAGAGTGGAAAATCCCCTTGATTTAAATTAATGTCTTTCATGTTGACTTGAAGGTTGGATTAAGCTTTTAGTTGACTTCACCAGCTTTGACAGGAGCTGCAGTTGTGTGGTTTCAGCTGTACACCTGGGTGATCACAAAAACTGTGGTGAATCTACTTGCTGTATTGGAATGAGCCAAGACTCTTCTGTAATGGAAAGTGAAGTGACCTTTATCCACATGTTTTAAACATTGGGCACAGTTCAGGATGAATTGGAATTTGCAATTATTTGTATTCTGGGAACTACTAAGAATGTGTCTGTGATGGCTACAGAAATCTTAGGCGTTCATAAGAGCCTTTGGAATTGATTATGACTGCCAAAAATTCACTGGAAGCCATGAAACGTGGCGTGAGGGTGACTTCCAGATTCAGTCATAGGATTGACGAGTGTTGATTGCAACACCCAGGACTGTTTAATTTTTGTAATGCTCTTACCACACCTTTGATTCTAAAGCCATGTCTAATAGTGTAAAAGTCATAATTACCTATAATGGTATCTCTTGGTTCTGTTCATGTACCGTATATATTCGCGTATAAGCCGAGTTTTTCAGCCCCAAAAATGGGCTGAAAAAGCCGGCCTCAGCTTATACGCGGGTCAATACGGGGGGAGGGAGGAGGGAGGGGGGAAACTTACCGCCGTCGCCGGGCCCGTGCCTCTTCCTGCCGCTGGGAGCGGCCTGGGGCAGCCTCCTGCAGCCGCAGGATGGCTGCCCAAGGCCCCCCGTCCCCACCGCCATTTTTTTCGGGCGGGAGGGGCCTTGGGCAGCCTCCTGCAGCCGCAGGATGGTTGCCCAAGGCCCCCCCCACCCCCACCGCCATTTTTTTCGGGCGGGAGGGGCTTTGGGCAGCCTCCTGCAGCCGCAGGAAGGCTGCCCCGCCCCCCTGGGCCTCACCACCATTTTTCCCGGGCGGGAGGGGCCATGGGAAGCCTCCTGCAGCCGCAGGATGGCTGCCCAAGGCCCCCCCGCTCCCCCCGCCATTTTTTTCGGGCGGGAGGGGCCTTGGGCAGCCATCCTGCAGCCGCAGGAAGGCTGCCCCGGCCCTTCCCGCCCCCCCTTGCCATTTTTTTCGGGCGGGAGGGGCCTTGGGAAGCCTCCTGCAGCCGCAGGATGGCTGCCCAAGGCCCCCCCGCCCCCGCCGCCATTTTTTTCGGGCGGGAGGGGCCATGGGAAGCCTCCTGAAAGGCTGCCCCGGCCCTTCCCGCCCCCCCCGCCATTTTTTCCGGGCAGGAGGGGCCTTGGGCAGCCTCCTGCAGTCGCAGGAAGGCTGCTCCGGGTCCCCCTGGGCCTCGCCGCCGCTTCCTCCCACCGGGAGCAGCCTGGGGCAGCCTCCTGCAGCCGCAGGAAGGCTGCCCAGGCCCCCCCGGGCCGTGCCGCCGCCGGACCCTCGCCGCTGGAGAGCCCTGTCAGGTAAGCCTGCGGGGGGGGGAGGGGTTATAAGCCGACCCTCGGCTTATACGCGGGTGCCTAATTTTTCCCCATTTTTGGGGAGAAATTAGGCACCTCGGCTTATATGCGGGTCGGCTTATACATGGGTATATACGGTAGTAAAAACTTTGGCAGCCACTGTTCTGAACAGGCACAATATGAAAATATCTTGAGCTCCTTACATCCAAACTGCAAATATGCACTCTGTATATGTCCTCGTTCATTTCTGAGTGGTAGTATGTATTGCAGTACCACTTCAGCACACGGGTGGGGAGCCACAATTACCTTTTCTGTTAACTTTTGACTATATGTTTGGTGATGCAAATGTTCTCCCATTGTATTATAGCGGAATGAAACCCTACTAAAATAAAAAGTCCATGTGTGAACTGGAACAGTTGGGAAAATTGGGTTTAATGCTGGAGTGGAACAATATGATGCTTGTTGTTATTTTATACGTAATGGCCATATTGCTGTCAGGCAATTGGTTTGTAACCGGGTCAGACCTGTTGTTTGATTGCTCTGTCCCACAGCACTGCATTTTTCACTTGTTTGCTTGTTTCCCTCCTATTGCACTCTGCTGTTGCAGCTAAGTTTCCCTATCCGAGAAGGAAAAGGTAAGACGTTTTGGTAGGGAGAGAGTTTTACAATGAGAATTACGGATGTACAGATTCCCCCCTCCCCCAGTACTATTCTGTCACTGTTCTGTGGTGCCATTATACCTTGAGCTCCTCTCTAGTTGACATCCAGCAAGAAAACAGAACTTCAAAACCTTGAAAATAGATTTTGTGCCATGCTAATTATTTTCTCCTGTTGAATTTTTTTTAAATATGTTTTTACTTTGCCAGACCACTGGTGGGATAATATAGAAAGGATACATACACACCACCCTGGGAATGGGATCCTTTTCTTCATATACTAAAAAAACTGACAGGAAGAAATGTTGGTTATTAGTTATTATTATTTTTACAATTTTAAAATAAGGGCAGCACAATCTTGAATGCTGCTGAGGCAGAGGCAGTCAGCCACTGATGCAAAAGCAGGGCCCTGGCCCATTCCCTATGGACATTCTGCGGGGCGGGGGATGCATGCCCCTCCACAAGGCACAGACAACATAGCAAGACCACTGGAGTCCATAGCAACTTCCACCAATTAAACAACAGCAACTGTTTGAGCTAGCCACTGCCAATTGACACCAGTACCCCCACACAAAGAGCCAATGAACAGGGTGGGAGGACCCAGCAACAGTGTAACAGACGTACAGAGTTTGGGGAGGAGAGGGAACTCAGGAGGGTTGTGATACCATAGTCTCCTCTCCAAAACTACCATTTCCTATGGGGAACTAGGGTTGCCAGGTCACAGCTGGCAACCCCTAGGGGCAAGCAGGGGGCAGGGACTGGCACACCAGCATCATGCTGATGAGCTGATGCCGCTTTCAGCTTTTACTGGAAGTGACATCACTGGATGCTCTAGGATTTACAAAAACAAAACCCTATTTTTAAAAACCACACTGTACAAAGCCCAATCCCCCCCATTTCCTCCCACCAGCACTTCAGGCACTGGCAGGTAAAACACCATGTATCTTGCTATAGTGGGAGACCTGACAACCTTAAGAGGAACTGATCTCTGTAGTCTGGAGATCACTCGTAAATCTGCGAGAACTGCAGACCCCTCCTGGGGTAAGCATAGTGCATCAGGGGAGAATTTCACAAACATCCAAGTAATAATCCCAAAGGGAAGACTAGTGACATATCTCTTCAATGTTAACTTTTTTGTTGCTGAAGCTTCTAATGAGAATGGTTGTAGCTAGCCTCTGATAATTATCAGTAGGGTTACCAGCTGCGGGTTGGGAAATACCTGGAGATTTTGGGCGTGGAGCCTGAGGTAGACAGGGTTTGGAGTGGGGCAGGACTTCAGTGCCATAGAGTCCAATTGCCAAAGCAGCCATTTTCTCCAGATGAACTGATCTCTATTGACTGGAGATCAGTTGTAATAGCAGGAGATCCCCAGCCACCACTTGGAGGTTGGCAACCCTAATTATCAAGGAAGAATTTATCCCAACAAGTATACAGTTTTTCTAGGGGAATATTTTTACTAATGAAACTTAGGCTGCTTTACATGGAAATGTAAGAGGCAACAGAGTGAATGTCAGCTTGAAAGGAGTATAAGATCTTGACAGTCTTTGAGATCTATCACATAAACCTGGCCCCCTCTTTTCATTTTCTATTATTCCCTCAAGTAGACTACCAACCTAGTTTCCCATGTATCCTGGGAAATCCCTCCAGCTTTTCCCTTCCCTATGTACACCTTTGTGATGGGGAATTCTCCCTATCCATATCACATGCTTTTGCTTAAACATATTCAGCACTTAACAGTGTTATGATTGAAATCAGAACCTGACCTGGCTGAACTTCTTTAATGATGATTCTCCCGTTTCATCTTTTGTATTGTAATTGTGCAGTGGTGGGAGTGGAGCATATAAAATGGCACATTAAAAGTTGCATTAGTGAAGTCTGTAGAATCAGCACTCTATTGAAGATAGCTGCCTTTGTTGCCCTAAGTAACAGAAGCATTACTCCCATTTGTATTTCATTTCACTTACCATTGCCTAAAAAGCAAGAGGGTTTAAAAAAAATCATTTTCACTTTTTCCAAAATGATAAAGATTTCAATTAGTGTTTAATAGAGCAAATGTAATACATTACCATAGAGGAAGTGGACGTGGTGCGAAACAAAATATGTGTATATACACATGTGTCTGAAATATTGGGCCTGCTCTTACTTATCAATATATGCATACCCTATATAGCCTAGCACAAATTAAGACAGTAATACTTATCAAGTCTTTGATGTTCTTGGGTGTATATGGGTGTGTTAATTAAGGATATACAAATACGTTTTTCCTGATTTTTTATATCATGCATAGATGATTGCCATTCTGCCTCTTTTCTCTGGCAAATTTTGCACTTCCTTTTATGCCATGTATTGACATAAAAAAGGTGTTGATTTTAACAACAGTATTTCTGTCAGATATCATCAGTGTGATTTGGGGAAACATGTGGCTGCAGTTTTGTCCTGAGTCTGCAGAAACCGTAAAGGAACTCTGAACGTTCAAATCAAACCATGATACAATTTGGTAGCACTCCTGGTATGGATCTTAAACAGTGCTTTCCATATGCGTGAGAGAACTTAGATCTTTTCTGCGTGGGGTTTTACATTTGTTCTGGCCACATCCCACTTCAGTGTATCCCCTGATTTCCACATGCATTTTTGTGCCTTTAGTTTTCACTTTGTTTTTGTTTGTTTGTTTTAATTGTTTTTTTCTGGAGTAGTTTGTTAAGGCCAACTTTACCCCAGCCTATTTCTGGAAGCCAACTGTGAGTCACCCTTTTTCTTGTGTGCAATGTTTCTGTTGGTTTTCTTTGTCCTGCCCACTCCCCCCCCCCCACCTCCAGACCACTTTTTCATGATTGGGCTGTAGTGGTCAAACCACTCTCCTCCTCTCCCACCATGAAGATGAGTAGTTTTGTTTTCTTTTTAAATGGCACTAATATACTGATATATCACTGGAGTGTTGTACAAATAGGTTTAGCAGGTTCTCTGAATCTCCAGCCTTCATTAAAAAAAAAAAAAAAGGCTCTAGCTCCTTCTCTCACGGAGATATAAGAAAATAGGCATCTCTCTGCAAAGCAAGAGGCTAGAGACTTACTTTTTTTTAAAAAAATGAAAGCTGGAAATTCAGAGAACCGTCTAAGCCCATTGTTACAATGTTCTTGCGCTGTGCTGATATTTTATTGCTGGGATACCACTGATGACACCACCAATGACGACATCACTATCCCTTGAAAATCCTCATTACTGAAGGCATGTGTGGAAGAAAATAAACTGACTCCACAACTGTGAAAATGCAGAGGGAGGGCAAACATGAGGAAGAACCATGCCCAAACCAATTCCAATACTTGTGGATCAACTCCCAAGAAAAGCAGGAGTAATTCAAGCATGTAGGAAGGGTCTTTGCTGAGGTGCATAATGAGAGGAGTCCCCTTCGGATGCAAGACTATTCTGGGAGGCATATGTTAAGCTATTGAGAGTCAGACTGACCCCTCTGCATACATACTCACGCTGTCTGCCACTTCCTGATTCCCAAAGTAAAGCCTCTGAGAAGAGATTCATTGTGGGGTCCCTCTAATATCCTTGAAATGCATACTTCAGCAGTGGTACCAGGCACTTCACTGTACTTCCACTACTGCGCAGGTTTTCCAGAGAATGAAGCTACTCCCCTGTTCCCCACTGTGCTTTAACTCCCCCAAATGGCCCAAGGATGCTATTGCAGCTACCAGCTCACCAGGGGTCAGGTGCCAGAGAGCTGGTAGAGTTCGACTTGACCCTGGGAAGCTCTTGGTTGTGCAGAGATAGAGACAAGCATTATATGTGCTTCTCTGCCTGCCCTTGGCAATAGAAGGCACTGTTGCCGGGGCAGGAAGTAGAGATGCTTTCGAAGTTTGTACTCAGAGCAGAAGGTTCAGCTGCTTGGAATGGTTATTTTCCAAGTGAGACGAGCATCACAGCTGCTGAATTCTTTTGGAATTCAAATGGTGAACCACGGCTGGCGGGGGGGGGGAATCCCCCTTCCTCCCAGCTCTTCTTTCACCTGCCTCAGCCTCTGCTATACTGCCTGGGAGTGAGGTGGGAGTGGTGAGCTGAGAGGAGGGAACATTCTTACTGCCTCCCTTAATTCTTCTTGACTCTTGAACGCTTGGCGTCCTATGGGCACTACGTGCCCTAGCTACTGGGGAGTATGGTAGAGGCATGGAGAGAATCAACAAATCTGCCCCTCCCCTCAGCTGCCTGCTGCCGCCGCCACCACATCCCACCCAGTGGCAAGGAAGAGAAGTTGGTGAGGTGACTGAAAAGAGGGGAGGATGGTGGAACTTGTAGGTGGGCTGCATCTTTAACCCCATGTACTCCAGATTGCATGATTGGTGGTGCTGTGTTATTCCAGGTTCCTGGAATCAAGCTTGTCTACTTGTCTACTTCTACTTCTGATACATCCACAAATAGCTGAGTTTCTAATATCTTGTGACAGAGGAGAGGTAGGTGGAGATGCTCACTCTTCTCCGGGAATCAGACCGAGGCAAATATTTTGCTTGCACCCCTGTGACCATGGGCAGCATTGCAGACTGGGCAGAGGGGTTTGTGTGTGTGTGTGTGGGGGGGGAATGGAAGCAAATGGTACACTTTCCTTGAAAGAGGTGGCTCCTGGCATCTCATACCAATAATGTGTGTACAGTGTAATTCACAGCACAAGACGGGGACAATTTCCCTGTTCCAAAGGGGAATTGTGATGAGATCAGTAAAATAAGACAAGAGTCCTGGAGATGGCTAGTCAGTGTCATGCTGACTGCAAGTCCTGGATGCACAATCAGTGGTAAGCCTAGAGCTCACTGTGTTGCTCTAGCATTAGTCTGGAGAAAAAACTGAAACATTATTCCTGAACTAAAGCATGCCCTTCATGTCCTTCCTCCATGGATGAGACAGCTCAAAGAGACTGTGCTTGATTGTGGAAACAGGACCTCCAGCAGGGCTGGACTGCTTCCTGTTGCCTCAGAACATTGTGTAGCAGAGAAGTGTTCTGCATAATGGCCTTCGCACCTGCTTGGCATCCTTCTTCTGTGCAGGGTGCCAGTTAATCCAGCAGACTTTATGTAGTCATTCAACCCCACTCAAGTATTTGGAATAGTTATACACATTCCCCAGAAACAACTGCCGTGTGTATCTGAAAGGACCGCAGAAAAACAAACAAACAATTGCATACCATCTTACAGACTATGAAAATTAATTATGACTATTCAGATTGGAGCAGTTTGTGTTAAGTGTTCTCATGGCAGAATCTGAGTGTCCTAAATTACAGAATCCTAGATGTATGTACAGGTACCAGTCCATAAATAGAAAGTTCTTCAGTTACCCCCCCCCCCACTTCATCAGCCTATTTTGATATCCTTCCTTCTCATTGGCTGTTATTGTAAAATGTTCTCATTCCCAGCATTAGAATCATCATAGCCAGACCTGAACATGTTTTCTGTGCTTGGGTGAGTCTTCCCAGTCTCTGAGACGCACCAATATTCTTCTGGGGCATGAAAAATACACTGCCGTTGCTGCAGGTATTATGGCAAGCATTAAACTCCTACTCTGAGAGAATGCAAGACTATGTCCCCATTTCTCTCTTGTCCCTCTTCCCTTCATGATGCAATTGTGAGCATGTATAGGTGAACAGCAATGACTCAAAGAGAATTCCCTCTGCTTGTTTATATCTTATTTTTATGTGTGTAGGCAAACCATCACTCTCCCACCTGCAATCTACTGCTGCCCTCTTTTGCAAAGAGATTGCAGGCAGGAAAAGTGGTACTGTGAAGGGTAAATACTCTGCCGTGATTGAAATCTAAATGAAGCTCAGACTGTATCCACTTACAACGGTTGCTTCAGGGCTAGATGTATTATAAATCAATTCAATAAACAAGTTATAAAATATTTAGCACTAATAGACTCTAATGGCTAGGAAGATGATTTATTTAAAAAAAACGAGATCATTGTAAACAATTCTCAACAATTTCACAGTAATTTCCTATAAATTCTGCCACATTGAAGGGGACCTTTCCTGGCTTGTGAAGATTAACTTCAAACATCTTTTTTGTGTCAAAGGCTAGAAGAGCCAGCAAGAGACCATCTGTGCATGTATGTGACCTGTCTTAACATTTCCAGCAGCTAGTCAAAGAGCAAGGATGATAATGTGTCAAGGTGTTTGAACAGTTCTTCAAGCTTTTAGGACTTGTAGAATGCCTCTCCTTTGCTTCAGAATTCATTGCCATTACCAAACTGCTCATTACATTTCCTTTGTATTCATTTTAAAATGCTTTTTTCTTTTCTTTTGCAAATGTAGTTTACAGGGCTGCTTTATCGAAGGGGAGAAAGAGACAGTACTCAGCCCTTTCCTGCCTGCTGTTTTCTTGCTGACAAAAAAGTTACCCTGCATTATTTTACCTTTTCTGGAGAAAACGTCTTACTAGTGGCTGATTCAATGCTCTTAGTTAATAAAATATGATGAATGTTTAACAGTATTTTTCCTGTAGCAGATGCCCAGTCAGCTCAGTGAGAAAATAGCATGAGAGGAAAGTGTTAAAGATCTCTTCCTCCCTCCCACCATGCTACTTGACATTTACCTGAAACTGCTGGGAGACATCATCCAGGTATTTCACATGAAGAGCCACTAGGGTTGCCGGCTCCGGGCTGGGGAATACCTAGACATTTTGGGTGCAGAACCTAAAGAAGGCAGGGTTTGGGGAGGGGAGGGACTTCAATAGAGTCCAGTTTTCAAAGTGGCCATTTTCTCCTGGTGAACTGATCTATATCGTCTGGAGATCAGCTGTAATAGCAGGAGATCTCCAGCTAGTAACTGGAGATTGGCAACCCTAGGAGCCACCAATAGGCAGGGTTTGCCCAGATATATTTCTCCCTCTAACAGCTGAGTCGGCTGGTTCTGTGGAAGTCCTGATCAAATGCTTGGAGAAAGTAATGGAATGGTTGAGAATCAATAAGCTGAAGTTCAATCCAGACAGAACTGAGGTGGTCAATGAAAAGTTTTTCTCGAAGTTCAAGGTGTTAGACTGTCCTCAAGGGACTTGGCTTCCCATGAAGGAGGAAATTAGTTTGGGGTTGCTGCTGAATCCTGTATTGTGGCTGTAGGGTTAAGTCTCCTCCATGGCTTGTTACAACTTTTATCAGTTTTGGCTAATATGCTAGTGATAGCCATACTTTGAAAAGTGGGATCAGACCACAGTGATCCATGCTTTGATCACATCCAACTATACTGCACTTTATATATAATTAGTGTTGCCAGCCTCCAGGAGAGGGCTGGAGATCTCCCATTATTACATTTGATCTCCAGATGACAGAAACCAGTTCCCCTAGAGAAAATGGCTGCTTTGGAGGGTGTACCCTGCCGAGGAACCTCCCATTCCCAAACCCCACCCTCCCGAGGCTCCAACCCCAACATCTCCAGATATTTCCCCACCCAGAGCTAGCAACCCTATTAATACCTTTGAAAACTACCAGAAATTTCAGCTGTTCTAAATTGCAGCAGCTGGTTGGAATACAGTGATTGTCTGCATTGTCTGGTAGGTCTGCATTGGTTGTTCTTTGGCTTCCAGAAACAAGTCAACATGCTTGTTTTTAGACCCTAAAGAGCTTGAGACCAAGTTACATGAAGGACTTCCCTCCTTTATTGCTCAACCTATCAGTTAACATCCTCTTCTCAAGGCCTGCTCTCTGTGCCTCTGCCTTCAGAGCAGCATGCCTTGCCTTGAGATTAACCCACCCCTTAAGGCTCATCTGATCCCTATCTTTTAGGCACCAGACTAAAGATTTCCTATTCTACCCTGGCTTTTAACATTCTATGGGCTTCTAAGGGAGAAGCTGTGGCTCAGTGGTAAAGCATCTGCTTTGCAAAAAGAATTATCCAGGTTCAGTTCACACCATCCCAAGTTACAAAGCTCATGTAGTAGGTGATGCAAAAGACATTGACCTGAGATCCTGGAGAGCTGCTGCTAGTCATAGTAGACAAGGAGTTAAGGTTGCCAGGTCTCAACTGGTCACCATCTGGAACTTCTTCTGTGCAGGACTGAGGGGGAGAGATTTGTGTGTGTGCATGAATGCATGCACAGTGTGGCGCGATAATGTCACTTCTGGGTTTACCCCGAAAGTGCCGGCATTGTGTGGGATGCTCTAGCAGTTTCCTCCAAAAACTCTATGGAAACCATAGAGGGTTTTTTGGGGGAGGGGCTAGAGCGTTGCTGGCACTTCTGGGGTAAACCTAGAAGTGATGGCATTGCGTGCGTGGATTGCTGTCCCCCCACTTCAACTGGCCTACTTCTGCCCGCCGGCCAACTGAGGGGCAGCGGGCAGCCCAGGAGTCCCCAACGTGGTGCCCATGGGTGCCATAGCACTCACCAACTACTTTTCTGGCACCTGCCAAGTGTTTTTAGGAAGTGGGTGGGGCCAGGTAGTGCTTTTGCCCATCAGGGCTTCTGATTGATTACTGATTTGATTGGCTATGCAGATTTTTTTCAGTGTTGCTTTGGCAGCAGTTGCCACCACAGCACAAGGATCTATACTGTGTTTTGTGTGTGTGCTAAGTGCCGTCAAGTTGCTTCCGACTCATGGCGACCCTGTGAATCAGTGTTGTCCAAAATGTCCTATCTTTAACAGCCTTGCTCAGGTCTTGCAAATTGAGGGCTGTGGCTTCCTTTATAGTCAATCCATCTCTTGTTGGGTCTTCCTCTTTTCCTGCTGCCTTCAACTTTTCCTAGCATGATTGTCTTTTCCAGTGACTCTTGTCACTGTGTTACTGTGTTACTGAAGTTATATTGTGGCAATTATTTTGTGGCTATCTCCACCTCCTGCAGCAGCCATTTTGTGGCAGTCTTTTTGCTGCTGCGCCCACCATGCTGTGTCAGAATTTAAAATGTGCTCACCAGCTCAAAAAGATGGGGACCCCTGCAGTAGTCAATACTGCCTTTGACAGACAAATGGTCTGATGTAATAGAAGGCAGTTTCATGTATGTGTTTCTGTTCATAGCTGTTGTTTTTGTAGCATACTTCAATCTAGCCTAAGGTAGTTTTAGAAATACTTTTTATGCTGATGAAAACTGTTTTTAGGCTGT
Source organism: Euleptes europaea (assembly GCF_029931775.1). Classification (NCBI taxonomy): domain Eukaryota; kingdom Metazoa; phylum Chordata; class Lepidosauria; order Squamata; family Sphaerodactylidae; genus Euleptes; species Euleptes europaea. The sequence goes on along the minus strand of NC_079316.1, from coordinate 58,425,579 downwards.
TTTTATGTCTCTAGTGGACACCTTGCTTTTTATTGCTGTTTTTATTATGGACAATTCCATGGCTGTTGCTTTTATGAATATATTTATTTATTTACTTCTTTTATACCCCACCGTTGCCCCCAAAGCAGCTCACACTGTTACCCACTCCTCTGTTTTTTCCTCACAACAACCCTGTGAACTAGGGAGAGAGTATGAACTTATTGTATTATTTTTACTTTGTGAGGGACCTTGAGGAAAAGGGGGCAAAGTGTTTCATACATGTTGAAGTACCCTTTAATTTCTTGTGCAAATCTTCTTCCAGTAGGCTTCTTAACAATGACAAACCCAGGAAATCAAACATTTTTTTATAGTCTACCAGTGACTCAGACTGTGCAATTGAGATAAAACTTACTCGGCTTTCCAAAGACTTTCAGGAATAAATAACATTTTAATCTGGGTGTGAACTATTTTTTTAAACAATAACTTTAGAATAAATTTAAACTGTGAAGAAAAGTATTTCTAGGCTTCAATAAATATTCTTAAAGAGCTCCTTTCTGTCTTCACCCAACACTTAATTACAATGTGTAAATATGCATACGGCCCTATTACTGATGTTAATCCCAGTGCTGATAAGGTAGGGTAGGAGAGAATGGAAATGAATTGGAATATGGATAAGCACAGAGCTTTCATTAGTCTACCTAAAAGTAATCACAGATCCATGACTAGTAATATACATCTTCTAGATACACACCACTAATTACTTCTGGCAGAACAGTGCTCCGTCATGCCTATCTCTGCATTGTTTTTCTGCAGTCATCAAGTACCCTTGTATCCTGGATTTTCTGAGGGTGTGTATGTGTGGAAGTACTTTTCTTGCTGAAATTGCAAGCATGCCTGTGGAATATGGAAGTGTTCCAGGTTTTTAATTTTTATTCATTGACCTATACAGTATACAGAAAGCTGCTGTAAAAGAAGGGTCATTGTAGAGCTCGGCAGTCCAATTTAAGCCACACATCTCAACAGTGAGCGAACAGTGAACAGAGCTGAAGAGCCATTGACCCCCATCTACCGTAGCGTGACATCAGGATGTTGTGTATATTCAAAGTGTTGATAATAGTGATGTTGGGTGTTCTTTCCAGCTTCATGGTTGGAAGGCTGACTAAAAAGTCCACTGGTTAAAGAGCTGAACTTTGGATCTGGTATCATCTTATGCATGGACATGCTTGTAACCTTTGACAAGTCACTGATCTCTCAGTCTCAGTAAACTGTCTGGAATCCATCTGGAATATCCATACAACCTTATGGAGATACTATAAATATGAATTTGGAATAGTTTCAGTCTTGTTCTATCAATATCCTTGGGAGTTCTTATTGACTACTGTACCCAGTAGTTAACAAACTGCACAGAAATAACTTTGTTACAGTGCAATCCTGAACAGAATTACACCCACGTTCCACACACTCTCAGCCTAACCTACCTCACAGGGTTCTTGTGAGGTTAAATGTTGGAGAGGAGAATGAAGTAAGCCATTTTGGGTCCCTGCTGGGGAGAAAGATGGGGTATAAAATAAATAATTAAATTAAATCGAGCCGTGTAACTGTGCTTTGGATTGCACTGTTAGTCTGCGATAGCAAAGTAACAGTGTTTTGTGGCAGCTTAAAGACAAATAATTAAAGTACAGCATATGCTTTTGTGGCAGGAATCCCACTTTGCCAACAATCACAAAATGCTGTACACATTAGAAGTGTTATATAAACAAGAGAAGCTCTTTTTGTGTGGTATGCTATCACAGTATGAACGTTCTCCTGATTTTCCAAGGCTTTGTTTGTAATTAGGCAAAATATTTTGGGTTATGTTTAGCAATCAATGAAAGCAACACGCTAAACTCTTTTACTCTTTTCTGATCTCCTTCCTTATTTCCTTCGAAGTAATTTTTGTAGAATACGTGTGAGTTTGAAATGTTGATAATTTGAGTTGGAATAAAAATAAGCAGTCTGAGCTTCTTTCAAAATCTAAAGATGCTTAACTGCCTTTATCATTTTACACTTTTAAAAAAAGAACAAGGCACAATTCTCTTTCATTTCTGCAAGTAAATCAAACTGAATTATTCAACAACATAAAATGTTTCCCAAATAGCTTTCTTCCCTCCCATTCACTCTTTATGTTTTGAAGTGATTCTCAGACCTGTGCCTTACACTTATGAACTGTTTAGGTCTTTGTACCTGCCCTAAGCCTACATATAGTAATTTGGTGTCTTTATCTCCATTGTGGTGGTATGTAGACATTTAACACCAGAAAGTTTTTGTTGTTTCACATAGTTTGGAATTTAGTACAACTTAACACCCCTGTCCAGGAAATCTTTGTAATATGAGGATGGGGTGGAGTGCAGGATAAAGCTCTACAATACTTACTGATGGGATTCACAATTGCTGGTGGTGGAGGGGAAGCATTTTCCTGACCTAGTCATTCACAATGTATCCCCTCAGAGTAAGTGTTCTTGCATGGTGTGTTTGATTACCCTTAGCGACAAACTTATACTGAAATCTGTAACTATGGGGAGAGGGCATGGCTCATTGGTAGAGCATCTGTTTGGCATGCTTAAAGTCCCCAGGTCCAATCTCCAGCAGACAAAAAGGGTCAGGCAGTAGGTGATGTGAAAGACCTCCACCTGAGACTCTGGACAGCTGCTCCCAGTCTGAACAGACAGTACTTATCTTGATGAACAATGGTCTGATTCAGTATAAGGCAGCTTCATGTGTGTGGGTGGGTGTTCAATCCTAAGAAGAGGTTCACTTTTTTGGCCCTACTGGGTGTACTCTAATAGAGGATTCATGTCCTAGATGATTGAAGGGGAACAACGGAGGAGATATTGTGTTGAGAGCCAGCATGGTGTAGTGGTTAAGAGCAACGGTTTGGAGCGGTCGACTCTGATCTGGAGAAGCTGGTTCAATTCCCCACTCCTCCACATGAGCAGCGGATGCTAATCTGGTGAACTGGGTTGGTTTCCCCACTCCTTCACACAAAGCCAGCTGGGTGACCTTGGGCTAGTCACAGTTCTATTAAGAGCTCTTTCAACCCCACTTACCTCACAGGGTGTCTGTTGTGGGGAGGGGAAGGGAAGGTGATTGTAAGCTGGTTTGATTCTTCCTTAAGTGATAGAGAAAGTCAGCATATAAAAAACAACTCTTTTTCTTCTTCTAGAGTCTGAGAATGTGTGTATGCCGTATGTTTGGTTGTTAAACAACCAGTGTCCTTTTTGAAGAGTCTGTGGGGGTATACCCTTATACATCAACATGTGAGGGTATTTAAATGGGATTCAAGTGCTCTGTTCTCCAGTTTCCGAGTTACATTGGCAAGCTGATTAATCATAGAGCATGTGGAGCAGCAAAATTGGTGAAAGAACGCTCCCCAGCGCAGTTTTTTATATATATACAGAGTTTCCCACAGCTGCTGTGTGGCTTCAGGAAACATGGGAAAACTAGTGGAAACAAACGGAAAAAACATAACATGCAGTTTGGCTCACAGACTAGGTTCCCCCTATACAAACTGAAAGTAGTAATTACCTTCCTAAAGTGATTGTCAGGCTGAACAATCAGGTTTTACAGCAATTTGTACCTTGAAAACACATCACAAAACGTTCCCATCAAGATGTGTTTTAAACAGAAACCTTAACTCTGTTGTGCTACCTACATGAAAGCAAGGCCACAGCAGCATAGAACACTGTTAAGTCAAACTAGGGGAAAAAACCTATTTTGACTCAGTGCTTCCATAGTAAGATACCTTGAGATATAGACACTTACTTCTTTAGTCCAGCTCATTAACTTTTCCTATTGTTTCTGAGGATTGCAGCCTAGGATACACTGGCTTGGACCTTGCCTAACATTTCCATGGACAGAAGGAGTTCTGTCTGTGGAAGTATGACATCCCCCCCTCCCAATAAGGCCAACATTTCCTCCCCAAATACTGTTCATAGGGGACTGGGGACCTCGCCCCCAGGAACTGCTTGGTCCTAAGAGGTCTGTCATGGGTAGGGTTGCCAGGTCCCCTTTTGCCACCATCGGGAGCTTCGTTGGGGCATGGTGCGATGACGTCACTTCCAGGTTTACCTGGAAGCGCTGGTATCATGTGGGATACGCTAGCACATCCCTCCAAAAACTCCATTGAAACCATAGAGGGTTTTTTTTTGGGGGGGGATGCTACAGTGACCCTGTCACAATGGTAACGCTTCCAGGGTAAACTTGGAAGTGACATCATCACGCTCCGTGTGCACATGGATCACCACCCTTCATCTGGCGTGCTTCAGCCTGCTGGCCAGCTGAGACAGAGCAGGCAGCCCCGTTAATTGGTGGACAATTGCCCGCCATAACTGGGCATTTGACATCTCTAGTCGCGGGAGGGGTACCTGGTGAAAACCCTTTCCTTGCACGCAAGGAAATGATAGGTGGGATCTTGTTCTAGAGAGGAATTATAAATAAATAAAATGTGATATTTGCCAAATATCAGTTTTCCAGAAGAGGGACTTGACTTTTTAAAACTTATGATATCCTATAGTTCTACAAAGCAAAGGTGACTGACTCAATAAAGGAAGCCACAGCCCTCAATTTGCAAGATCTGAGCAAGACTGTCAAAGATAGGACATTTTGGAGGACTTTCATTCATAGGGTCGCCATGCGTTGGAAGGACTTGATGGCACTTAACACACACACACACATTTGTTTATTGATGGTGGTATGTGTGTGTGTAAAGTGCCGTCAAGTCGCAGCCGACTTATGGCGACCCCTTTTGGGGGATTTTCATGGCAAGAGACTAACAGAGGTGGTTTGCCAGTTCCTTCCTCTGCACAGCAACCCTGGTATTCCTTGGTGGTCTCCCATCCAAATACTAACCAGGGCTGACCCTGCTTAGCTTCTGAGATCTGACGAGATCAGGCTAGCCTGGGCCATCCAGGTCAGGGAGATGGTGGTATAGAAGTAGATAAATAAGTAAGCTTTGACAATAAAGGGGAAAGGCTCTAGTTGACAAGGTGATCACAGCCTCATTAATCTAGTGCTGGTGATGTGATCATTGTTCATACAGTTTGTATACTTCCCTTTGTCTGAACCTTTGTTCCAGCTGTCCAAGAAGAACGAGAACATTCATGTTCATTGCAAAATCATCCATTTAATTTACACTTTTTTCCTGTCTGTTGTAGAATCCTTTGTCAGTTGCAAGTTTGATATGAACAATCCATTTTACTTTCCATGCGCGCATAAGCCGGAGGAGAGTAGGAGGAGGGAGGAGGAATCTCCTGCTGTGTGCTTGACTTCAGGGCATCTGTCTCTTCTTACCAAGATTGCTAACAAGGAGAATAGGAGAGTGATTTCCTCTCCATGCATATCTTCTCTCGCAAAATGTTCTGTTTCACTTCATAGTGAGATTTTTTTTGTTTCTTTGAAACTTCGCATGGAATTTTAGCATAGAAGTTAATACCAAATAACATGTGTCCCCCCCCCCATAAGACTACTATTAAAGCCACAGGGTTTGTTACCTGACTAGAGGACAAATAATGTGAGATATATTTTCCTCCAACCAGAATTGCTTTAACCTGTTAAAATTCTAGGCCACTCTTTTTATATATATAAAACTGAATTGCTTGTAGAGAAAAGGGCTGACAATGTTTTCAGCGAATCCATTTATTGGTTTAACAACATGTCAGTCAACTTAATCTTCAGTTGTCATTTATGTAGCATAATCCTTCTAGAGGGTTATCAACCTGATATCACTCTGAGCTGAATTTTATTTTGGGTTGTTACAAGGAACGGCTCTGAGTCAGGTATCTTGTTCCCATCTGTCTACACAAGAAATGTGAAATTTCATTTTGGTCAGTGGTGAACTGAAACTTGTATTGAGTAGAATTAGTATTTTCCCCCCAAGTAACAGCTTTGCCACATGCAGACTTTTAAGATAAGAAGATTTTGCCTTTTGGGACTTACACTCCCTATTTCACCTTGATAGAGTTTGACATAATAAAAACTCTATATATCATTCCTTCCTGCCTCATGTTGTAACCAGAACATCATTTCTCCTTCATCATTTTAGCGATAATTCACCATCACTACACAACCGGATTTCTTTTGATATGCCATGAAATTGTATGAAACCTTAGTCTAAAAGTTTGTCTTTTAAAATGAGGGATATATATATCATTTAAACATTACAAGGGCAATAAGCAGATCTTGCAAATTGAGCGCTGTGGCTTCCTTTATTGAGTCAATCCATCTCTTGTTGGGTCTTCTTCCTAGGTAGTTGCTCTTATATGTAGTAACCCTAATCTTGTCTGCAGGTGGGCTCTTCTTCCCTGTTGAAGGGCAGTTTACTATGATGTTTGCTATTCAGCCTTGTCCATAAGAAAATGAAGCAGAATATAAATCATCTGGATATTCTCCTGCAGGATTCTCAAAACTGTCAGAGGTTTGAACAGGCCGGTTTCCCCATTTATTTTACTATTTTTTCCTCTTTAACTGACTCCCAAGATTACATGCTTCATGGAACATCAGGCTTGTTTGGGAGGTTTCTATTTTGTTTTGGTCTTGCTGGGGATAAAGGGAAGATGACTCTGGAAGGCACTGGCAAACCATCCTGTAAACAAAAGTCTGCCTAGTAAACGTCGGGATGTGACGTCACCCCATGGGTCAGGAATGGCCCAGTGCTTGCACAGGGGACCTTTACTTTTTTCACTTAAATTTAAGTAATCCTTTTTCAGCATACCTGGAGAGTAGAGTGGATAAAAACACTCTCCTTTTCCATGCATAGCCTGATTTTGCTACTTTTGTAAGTGTGGGCCCAAAACTATATATTACTTTTCACTTGTTCCTCATGTACCCCTTACATTCAGTACTATATAGAAACTGTGCAAAGGGGCATGGAGTAGATGAGGAACAAGCTCATATTTTGTTGTGGATCTCTAGATGTAGAACTGATTTTTGGAGCTTGTGGGTTTAAAGAACCATGTTGCTGTTTCCGAATATACCCTCTTCCTCTTTTCGCTTCAACCAATTTTCAACGGCTATCAACATTTCATGTTTCTTAGATAGTATACAAATGTCATCGAGCCATTTTTGAGAGCTTCCCCCCTTCTTCCCTCCTTTTAGATAATAGATATATTGCTTCTGGGAGTACCTCAAGTATGTAGAAACCCCTACCTTGTCTGAGTGTGACTGGTTTTGCTTCTTTTATGATCATAATTATGGCTTACTACTTAAGCTGTTGGTAGTTGTATTTTCCATGGAAGCTAGTGGCCATCGCCATATATTATGGTAAGCTGAAGCATGTGCCGTTCAACTTCTTCACAAATAACTGCTTGTTTGTGTTTGTCCTGATTCTTACTTCCAATCAAGTTCATTGGGTGCCTCAAGTGCTAGTATTAGGAATGGGAAAGTATGGTAGGAAGCAAGAAGGATGGTGGCCAGTCATAGAGTTTTAGTTTGCTGGAAACTCTTTGCTGTTCATTTCTCTTGCAATGGCACACATAGACTCACACACGTGATACACAACTCTGTTCTTTCTAGGAACAAGGGCTGAACAAGCAACAGTCAAGGGTAGAAAAATAGGTATGTGTTTCCCTGGAAGCACACATGTCAAAAGTAAGCCATAAGTCAAAAGGAATGGGATATAAAGCTACATTCCATACCCGCTCTTTGACAAATGGCTGACCATAAGTGTAAGTCAAATTAGTTGAGTACATGGCTCACTGAACTGGTGACAAGGCAGCAGGTTTCCTTGAGAAATAATTCAAAAGACCTCAGTTCCATTATAAACGGACACAGTTGCAGCAAGGTTAACCCTTCCACTGCAGCTGGAAAGTTTTCTGACAACTACTGGGAAGAAGAGAGCGTGGAGGCTTGATGTTCGCAGACTGGGCTCAAGTTTGTGTTGTGGCTGCTTCTTGGGATTCTGTACAATCCTTTAATTTTTCAACTTGTTTAACACTATAGTTCTTAGTATGGGGTTTGAAAAGGACTTGAATAAATACTTCTGGATATTTAGCTGTACTTTGACAAGGGAATTTAAAAAAAGAATATAACAAGAGAACAATTCTAACCAGGGCAAACTGTAATTTATTAAGAATGCATTTACCCCAGGGCACAAAAAAGGTATAGAAATATCAGAAGACATTAAAAAGCTAAGTTTTCTGAGTCTTTCCACTAAGGTTGCCAACTTCACATTGCAAAATTCCTGGAAATTTGGGAGTAGAGCATGGGGACAGAGTTTGGCATGGGGAGGGAACTCGGCAGGGATGTGATACTACAGAGTTCTTCCTCCAAAGTTGCCATTTTCTCCAGTAGAACTGATATATGTAGTCTGGAGATCAGTTGTAATTTCAGGAGATCTCCAGGCCCTACCATAAGGCTGGCAACACTACTTTCCACAGATATCACCCCCCTCCTCCCAAAAAAAGGTCACACCAACTCCCAGGAAAGTGTTCTTAGGGTTGTACTGTTAGTGTGTACATGTGAATTTTACAAGACAAAGAGTTAATTTTCAGAGAAGGGTTATCAGCCAGAAAGAATAACTGTCTTGTTTTTACTGGTTACAGATAAAAGCCAATTTACCCTTCAGGTACAGGGTCTGATTAAGGGGACAATAAGATCTGAAATATTGTGGGCTGCTTTTGAACATTCTTTGACTCGTCAGTGTCCCCCCTTGTTTGAGTTAGGGAGTTGATGGCTGAAAAGTGTGCTGACGGAAGGGCTGATACAAGCATTGTTACATGTGTAAAAATTCACATAGTTTGCACATACGGGTTTCACACTGCTATCTCTGTATTACCTGTCCTTCATTTATGGTTGCCAGATAAAATCTGCCAAAGTTCTCCTGAGAAACTAGTTTTTGATGGGATGGTGATATTCTGAGCCAAGTGGGAAATCTTTCAAAATAAGAGACATCTGGCAGCCCTATCTGTAGTGCATCAGACATGGAGAAAGTGAATTCATTACATCTTGTGGTTATGGATGCTGCCAACTAGTTTCTGTAAACCCATGGGGAACAAGCTAATCAGCTCTGTAAGTGGTTGCTGTATTTTTTATTTACTACATGGTGTGAAGAAATGGGCTGGCATCCCTTTCTTGTCTTTTCTGATTGGATCTCTGGGAGGTCAGACAAACCCTGTGGCTGCCCCCAAGTCTTCACTTGGCAATGTGCCCTTTCCCCTCACTCCCCCGGGGTGATATTTACAAATTGGATAAACACTGACTGCCACCAGTGACTCTTAGGAGTATCTCCTGCCAGATAGAGTCATAAGTCTAGCACTCTGTAGCAGAGTTTCCATTTAGATGCCCTATCTAGTTGCTTGCTATGCCTCCCTCTCTGCTTCTATGAGTAAGCACTGGGGTGATCTATTGCAACTTTGCAATTTAGAACTATTCTGCCCCCCAGGGAAGGCGAGTTTCTCTGCTGCTCCTCCCTGTCACCTGACTTCAGAGAACAAGAAGAAAGAGGGTGTGGTGTTTTTCCAGAGATTAGATGTAGAGCATTTAAAATTCAAGAAAGTTTAATGAATGAATAAAACAATACACATATTCTGTTCAAGCCATTCAGGCTTAGCAAGGGAACAAAGAAAAAATGAAAACATGAAGTCTTCAATCCCTACGCTATGTACTTCCTAAATAATGTTGAATTTTAGGACAAGTGGGATTCACTTGAAGCTGCAGGATGCTAATCATTACCTTAGATTTCCATGACTTGCAGACAAGATGGATCCCTTGGTGAAAGTTTAGTCCATCATGGCTTGTGAGCATCTGAAGAGCTGCCCAAAATGGAAGACACATATGTTTCTCCACATATGATGTTTCACAACAGGAAGACAACTTGCTGGAAAATCTGAACAGCATCTCAAAAAGGGTTCCTGTGCATATATTTCTGAGTCCCAACTAAATGTATGGTTTAAAAAAATTATAAGAGTTTAAGTGGAAATTTAGTCCAGACATCATGTTTCTTATTCATTGCACTCCTTGATATGTACAATGGATGATAATGAGAATATGATTATTTTCTGTCCACAATTTAGTTCTCATTATGGGAATATTTTGTAGCTGTTGTAATTACAGAAGTTGCTACTGGAAATCATCATGCTCATTTGGTTTGCACAGTAGATGTTACATCCTTATAGATGGCCAAGTGGACAAAAAATGGAATGTCTGAATTGGCCTTCATGTTTTTTTTTTAAATCACAATACAGTTCTAACGACCACACAACTGTTCTTCCTTGAGGTCTTTGAGGAACCTATATTCCATTTCTGGACTGTTCAGATATTAAAAGAAAGTGAAATAATTGACATTTTATTTATCACTTATTTATGGTTGCATGGGAAGGAATTCTGGACTTGTCAAGGAAAGATATGTTAAGCCGCTCTGAGCTGGCTTTGGCTGGGGAGGGAGGGCTATAAGTCACAAAACAAACAAACAAACAAATAGGATTGCTAGGCCCAGCTGATGGGTGGAGGCATGGTGGGGTGGGCATCAGGAGGGAACATGGTGAGGTGGACTTCCAGGAAGAATTGACATCACACCTCCGTAGGAATCGCTGGAAAGTGTTTGATAAAACTTATCAAGAGTTAATATTTAGAACCAGATTAGTTGCTTTCTACTATACTTATTTATAAAAATGTAAGAGGTAAAGGGCATTGAAGTAAATTAGACTATCTGTTTGGCAAAACGGAGAGGCAGACCCTAAAATGATTCTATATAAATCATTTATTGAAGGCTATTTTCAGATTCTCAATTTGGATTTAGACTGAGGTTTGTCTCTTTCCATTCTGGTTCTTGGGGTATGGGGACTCTCCCCCCCCCCCCTGCTTTAGCTCTTTGGCCCAAACATTCTTGAGTTAGAAGCCTCCTTGTATCATTTTCCCAAGGATCTATATTTAGTCTGTCCTGCATCTTGGTTAATTGCCCTGCATGCCTATATTACAGCTGTATTGGGAAGATTAGATGCTTTAAAAAGGGATATTTTGCCTCTTAGGGGAAAAATTGCTCTGAATTGTTTTGAGTTTTAGGGGTTATTTCATTATAACTACATCATTACTTTCAGCACCTTGAATGCCACCACTAATATCTTGCTTGAAAGCTGACACTTTTAGAAGACACTAAAATGGCTCCATTCAGAGGTAGAAATGATTGCTTCCATTACGGTATTTCTACTCAATCCTTGTAATGGTAGCTGAATGCTTCCTAGATGTTTGGTATTGATAGCACTATCTTCAACTCAGCTGATACATTTCTTTTAAAATGTGAAAGAACCAGAACTATGTCTCTTTATGCTCATCATACACAACAGAAGCAAGAGACTGGGCTAATAAAACCATTCTTAGGAATATACTGCTCTAACAATGAGTAGGTAGTACGAGACGTTTCCCTTACTTGTCTTAGAGCAACCTTGATTATGTACAGATACCTGAATTAATGTCCAGAGCAACCTTCAAGCCATCCTAAACCTATTCAATCAGAAGTATGTTCCAAGGAATTCAGTGGGATTTTTCCTGGTTAATACACTTACAGTTTGCAATCCTTGGCCCATCTCCACCATAGAATTAATTGCCTTTCAACCCATTAAGATCACTGTAGTGGGCTTAATTATCTTGATGGGTTGAAAGGCATTGCTAGGGGTAAAGTGTAGATGACTGGAGAAGGCAATGGCAAGCCACCCCATAAACATAGTCTGCCTAGTAAACATTGGGATGTGATGTCACCCCATGGGTGAGTAATGACCTGGTGCTTGCACAGGGGACTACCTTGACTTTTTTAGTGGGCTTAAAAAAAAAAGGTACCCACCTCACTTAATTCTGTGCAGCCTGATCCCATAAAATGTGTACAAGCTATGATTACAGAGAATACAGGTTGTGTCTGGATTCCCCACCCTGGGTCCAATGTAACAGTCATATATGAGTTGTGGGTTCTCTTCAGTTCCAGTGTGCATGTGTGTGGTGGCCAAATTACGTCAAGACTGTTGCATGTTTGGAGATGGAACTTAAGCCTTCCCTCCGTGTGCCATTTCCCCAGCCATTAATTGTCCTGGGCTTGTGCTATTGGTCCCATTGAGGAAACTTATATGTACACTTTTGGGTTTCCCAGGTAAGTAGTGTCCCCAATGGACTTTTCAAGTTTAGGAAAATTGTGTCTGAAGCCCTTTCTCCAAACATTACATAGTTGTGATCTAAATGGGCACTGCATCTGAGGGCACTGAGGAAAACCTGTGACAGAAGATGGAGTCCCTGGACCCAAACTGTTTTCTTCATAATGTATGGATCAGTCGTTGCTCACTGTAGTACTAGTAGTCACAAGATGTCAAGTTGCTAATATCCTCTCTTTGGTATATTTGCCTGGTTTTTCTGGTCGATAGTTGCCCCGAGCTGGGGGAGACAACTGCCGGCTTGGGACTACAATCAGACCCCCCTAGCCACTGAAGCGCATACCCACCTCACCAGACCAGGCAGTCCCAGGAAGGCCAAAGACATCCTGTCGCCTCAGCCAGCAGAACCCCACCTCCTGAGAAAGGCAGGGTAAGTGAGGCGGCAGCCGAGCCATGAGCAGCTGGGGAAAACACAGCAATGCGTCCACCATCAAAGCCTCCCAAGGCTTCTGGCCCTTCACACCAGGAGCGACTTGCCAGCCATTTTGAAGACCCAGCTGGGGCAGAGCCCACCGCACAAACCGGGCTAGGGCTCAGAGGGGAGACTCCGCCCCACCAGCAGGCAGCTGTGGCTTATCCCTGCAGGACCAGCAGTCACCCCGGGGCAGACTGGAGGCTGGCGCTAAGGCCTGGTTGGGAGGGGTGGAATGGGATATTGGTGGCCTTGACGAGCACTTGGGGAGGCCTATAAAACCAGGGGCAGTCACAATGGCCGAGGAGTAGGGTTGCCAGGTCCCTCTTTGCCACCGACGGGAGGTTTTTGGGGCAGAGCCTGAGGGAAGTGGGGTTTGGGGAGGGGAGGGACTTCAGTGCCATAGAGTCCAGTTGCCAAAGCAGCCATTTTCTCCAGGTGAACTAATCTCTACGGGCTGGAGATCAGTTGTAATAGCAGGAGATCTCCTACTAGTACTTGGATGTTGGCAACCCTGCTGAGGAGGAGAAGGGGGCAGAACGTGTGAGTGCTGCGAGCTGAAGCACCCGAAGCCAGGAGTGAGGAGAGGACAGGCTGGTCCCAAACTCTCTATCTGAGGTCTTTGATGTGAATGCCTGCTGGAGGGTGGGGAAAAGGCTGGACCCGCCATTGAACGCTGGACCTGCCGCTGACAAGGGGTGCCATAACGGAACCTCACAATTGTAATAATTTTAGAATGGAAGGTTTCTATCAGATACTGTGTGCCAACGTGGTTGTTTCTGGTGTTAGCCAAAGACAGCTATGTTGGCATGTAGTCCAGGCTTAATTTGGGTCCAGGTTTAATAGTGCTTAGCCGTGAATTCTTTTTCACAATAAAGGCCCAGCTCAGGATCTAGGAAGTAATGGCAAAGATGAATGACGGTGTGCAGAATGCGCTACACAATTAGACCCGTGCCTTTGGAACTGCATGGAAAAGACTTCAGCGTCAGTTGTGGCTCGTCAATATAGCGCACCAAACTCTTTTCAATTAAGCCCCATCTGTGGCTGGGCCACTTGCCTCATAATCCTACTGTCCAGCACTTCTGCTTTTTCCACATGGTGCTACAGCTTTGCGTAATATTATTATGCCACATTTCACTTTGGATATCTGCTGCTGGTATATGTGTATTGCCAACCCAAATTCCAGTGTGAACATGACATTGACAAGAATTGTGGTCACATCATTAGTGCAATGAACCTTGTGTAGCCATTATGTGTGTGTGTGTGTGAGTGTGAAGTGCTGTCAAGTCACAGCCAACTTATGGCGACCTCCTTTTTGGGGTTTTCATGGCAAGAGACTAACAGAGGTGGTTTTGCCAATGCCTTCCTCTGCACAGCAACCCTGGCCTTCCTTGGTGGTCTCCCATCCAAATACTAACCAGGGCTGACCCTGCTTAGCTGCTGAGATCTGACGAGATGACGAGATCAGGCTAGCCTGGGCCATCCAGGTTAGGGCCATTGTTATGTGCCTGGTCCTAAACTACTATTTGCTGGCACTAAGGCTGTCAGTCTGTTTTACAATGTTATCATTACACATCAATTGTATTTTGTATTCATAATTCTTCGATTCTTCCAAATTAGAGAGAGGGTGAGAGGCCAAATATTTTCAATAGGCATTATTTTTTTTTTAATGTACAGCTGGTTTTCTTCAATCTGCTGAACAGATGCAATGATTTTTTTAAACACACAGTAAGTAAATTTCCTAAAGGAAGAAAAGTCTCTTTTTTTGGTCACAAAGCAGGAAATTTGTTTCACACCTCATTTCACAAAAGTTGCAATCCTGATATCTAGGAGTAGGATCCACTGACTTCCTTGAGGGTTCTGATTGCATCCAACAAGAGAGATGGAGAGAGCTTAAACCAAAGGCTTAAAATAGTCTCTCACACCCATAGCTTTTCATCTCAGCCTTTCTTTAGTCTCTGGGAAAACAACAACAAGAAGAACAAAATTATGCTGACAGCACTACCAACCTGCTGTGCAGAATATAAGGGACCCCTGGGAACAGACCTTTAGTGAGAATTCATATCTGTACTCTGAAACATGCACTTTTTATTGGCTATGTTCCCTGAAGACTTGTTAAGGGATTAGTTACATTTTACCGCCCTAAATGTCTTTACCATAAACAAATGAAATCTCAGGATCCAAGTTCAAGGAATAGACTCAAATGAAAAGGAATTTAACCACTCTTTGGGGATAAAGAGTTAAGTGGGGAAGAATGAAGAATTGATGGCCTATTACGACTTGTAATTTTCCACCTTGAATTATTGACAACCTGTGACATTACACCCTTACAAATTACAATCTATAAACAGCTTGGAAAATATGACCTTTGCATTCCAATTGGTCTCCAGATGCCTCAGAGCTTATTTTCAAGCAGCTGGCACAGGCTTATTTTCATGGAGGCGAGTAGGTGTGAGAATGCAAGGAACTGAAGAGCTTGATTATACACTCAAGCACAGCTCTCAGGCCAGCGAAAGTCGAAAGCCTGATGGATTATGGGTGGCATGGCTTTTTTTTTTAAGTCTGGGATGAGGAAAAGAGAAGTGAAAGTCATTAGAAATTTTTGGCAGTAATTGATTAGCAGTCATGGAATAAATAGAACTAATTAGTTTGAGCTTGTTGATTTAGCACTTTTTCAAAAAAAGGTAGGGGGGATACTGTGCATTCATAAACGTGTTAATAAAGGGAAATCTGTTTATTTTATTTTTTTAATCCCTTGCCTCTGAGAAAGGTGGGCAGATTGGAAGCCATTGTTTCTAGGAAATGAGTGGCCTTACATTCCTCCTTCCTTTGGCATGCATCCCACACAAGGTCACAGTTTATGAGATAGAATACGATTGTTCGGTTAAACTCTACCCACAGGCTACTGTGAGGAATTTAACTGTGCTGCCAAGACCCAGTTTAGTCAGTTCATTTCCCCATGTTTTAAGATAATTTTAGATATAATGGTTTGTCAGATTTAATTATGAAATTTGTTGTTCCTGATACAGTTCCGCAAATGACAATGAATGTACCTACTCTGATCTATAGAAACATTTTCATATTTTTTCAGTGAAGTTTATCGTTGTAAGGAAAAAAAATTTTTAATCTCATTGTGGTAATGTTTGATATGGTGATTTAAAGGTAATTGCAAAATGGCATATAAAACTGGGGCTCAGGCAGGTGTAAAGGGATTCAGTCTTAGCTTAACTCTGGCTTACTGTAGCCCTAGATGAGTGTTGCTATGGTACACACATATATATAACAATGCATATACAAGTTACATTCTTTAATTCCAGTGGGGATGTTCTCTCTCAGCACAACATGAGACAACACAATAATCCAAAATAATGTCAAAATACTATCAGCATACTGGAATCTGTGCAGGACAGTTCTGAGCCAAAAAACTACATCTGGGGATGGATGGAAGGGTGTGAGCACAGTTGAACTTTCACAAATGGTGTTTCAGGATGTGGATATTAATTAAAATCTAAACTCTATCCCAAAGTTATGAAATCACATTGCCTTCCATGACATACATTAAATGATTTGATAAAATATCTTTTAACTGTGTGTTGCAAAATGTTGGTTTCCACTGGGACAAAACTTGACATAGTTGTAGGGATAAGGAATCTGCCAATGATTTCACAATAGCCTCCTAGGTGGAGTTACACTTTCTAAGGCAATTAAAGTCAGTGGGCTTAGAAGGGTGTAACTCTACTTCAGATGGCACTGTCAGCCACTGAGCAGATATTTAAATATACCTGTATTTAGTTTTACTGAGATCCTAGACATGGGAGGTTTTCTGATACTATTGATGGTATTGCATTGATGATCTTGCATATGTGCTGGTTTCTAGGTGGTTTGGGTGAGACGTGTTTAAATAAAAGTAGATCTAGCCCAAGGAAGAACTGGTTAGTGCTAGTCAGTTGGGAGATGCTGATAGCTTGATGAATTTAGTCACAGTGGTGGCTGCTTTTAAAGTGTGTGTTGTCTTAGGTATGCTTATGTCACTTTATTCTCCAAATTAATTTACCTCTCTATGGTTGCTGAGGAGGACAGGGTCAGAATTCCAGGGGGCTTGGTCACCCTGGCCTAGCTTAGCAAAGTACTACTGGGTTCTGGTTATAAATTCAGCATCCCTTTTATAGAACGTTATAGAAGGGGAAGGGTTTGGTTTCTCAGCCTAACAACATACTTGTAGTTGTAAGGACAAAATTTGGGTGAAGTGTAGTTCACATCCCTGAACCCTTTGGAGGAGGTGTGGATTATTAATTAGAGGAACAGAATGGAGCAAAATATATGATGCACATAGAGATAACCACCTATTAGCTGAGCATTTTGTTTTAATATAATGATTGTTTGTGTCTGAGTGGTATGAGAGGGAGCCCAGAGATAATCTTTATCTGGGCATCTGTGGTAACTTTTCTATAACGTGAAACAAGGCATTTTGGGTACTGCTAATATATCAGTGTACCTGCATTTGTGTCTTATGCTTCAATTCCTATCTTTTAATACTCTCTGTTTTGCTATCCCCATCTTTAAGGTACACCCCAACCAAGTATTTAATAATTTAGCTCCCAATAGCAAGTAAACATGGGCAAAACCACAGGGCCACTAACAACATTGCACATATTTTCTACCATGTGTACTGATCATTTAAAGTATATATGTTAGAAAATTAATACAAATGAAATGTCCTCTAGCCGCAACTGTGATTCTCTTGCTGTTTTCTTACGCAAGTGGCACTAATGCCAGCGCAGAGGTCATGCCAGTTCTTATCACCCTTTACCCTCCGTTAGTATTGAACTACAACTTTAGAAAGCGATTCTAGTCCTTGGATGCTGAAATCCATCTAGCTCCAGCTCTCTCTGTCCATTCAATCCTATCTTCTCCTGTCCTGCTTTTGCCTCCTTAAAGTGGAAAAAAAGAAAAAGAAATTAGGAGAGCAGGGGAATATTGGGCAACTGAAATTACCCTGGAAATAAATTTCCAGTGTGGCCCAATCCATACTCCTGATCAGGTTGAAGGTATAGATCCTTAGTAGATCATACGGTACAGAAATTATTAGATCTTTTGGGAGTAACCCTAAGCAGGTATCCTAAGAAGTAAGTCCCATTCTATCTCCAGTTTTCTGTTTCCCTTGAATACAAGTTTTTAACATATATTATTAATTAATTACAATGTATCATAGTTCCATAGCATGCATTTTAATAGGAATCACAACTGCTTTTCTTTCTTACTAACAAATATTTTCCCATGTGTATATCAGTATCTTCAGACTGAGAATTCTCGTCATGCATCTGATGAAATAGATTCTAACCATAAAAGTTGTTATTTTTTTATGGTGGCTTTATGGTTTTACCATAACAGACTAACATGGCTACCACTCTAGAATTTGTCTTTTGTAGTTACTCAGCTTGTGCAAAGATCTTACTAGATTTAACCTAAGAGTTTGCTTTCAGCGCTAGCTGAATTCTGGAATAAATACTTCTGGGCATGCACAGAATCCCTTTTCCTCTGCATTAAAAACTGCAGTCTGCTTCTTTCCCACACACTTTAATAATTCAGTGGCATACTTAAAAATGCAGAGGAAGCAGTGAGATCACAGAATATATATTTGTAAAACCCTCCGTAAAAATGAAAATAGGATAACTACACGCCCCTGTACCTTGCATAAGAATAAAAAAGTCCCCCCCCCATGACAGAGAACTAAACAGTGATTTATTGCTTGAATAAACATCGTTTCATGAAAGTTGTTTGTTTAAACCTCAGGAAAGCACAACATTAAATATTCATTGCATGCTAATGTTTTACTTGTATGTGTCTTAGAATAAGCAGATTACTAGGTGCTCAAATTTGTCATAGTTAGAGCATCAGACTAGGGTCTGAAAGACCCAGGTTCAAATCTCCCTCTGCCATGAATGCTTACTGGGTGACCTTGGGCCAGTCTCAGTCTAATCTACCTCACAGGACTGTTGTGAAGATACAATGGAAAAGAGGAGAACAATGTAAATATCTAAGATATTTGGGTCTGCATTGGGGAGGAAGGACCTGTCCTCTTATTCCACGACTGCTAAGCTTACACAGGAGTCTTTTATCGAGGGGCTTCTCAAAAGCCTTTTGGAAGTCCAAATATATCTACTGGGTCATCCTTATCCATATGCTCATTAACCTTCTCAAAGAATTCTAACATCTTGATGAGGCAGGACTCCCTTTGCAGAAGCCATGTTGATTTTTCCTCAGCAGGTTTTGGGGGTTACCACACTTGTATTCCCAGCGATGTATTAAGAGTTTGAAAACGTTATAAAAAATACTGTTCACACTTTGTTTGGCCCCTTTAGCTGTGAAGACGTCTTCCAACCATCTACAAGCCGTTGTATCCCAAAACCCTTTTAAAGCGATGTTTTTTATAACATTTTCAAACTCTTAATATATTGCTGGGAATGCAAAGTGTGGTAACCCTTTGTTTGTATGTGCTTACATGTTTTTATGTGCTATGAATCTTTAACAGTTTCCATGAATTTACCTGGAACAGATGTTAGGCTAGCTGTCCTGTAACTTCCCAGATCCCCCTGAACCCCTTTTTAAAAAACAGATGTAACATTTTTTACTTTCTCGTTCTCCAGTATGGAGGCTGACTTTTGTGACTGGTTAGTAGATCAACAATTTAACATTTTTTGATCGACTAACCTGTACAATGCCATCTTCAAACAATGAGTCTGGTATATCACAGGGACTTCAGTCCAGATTGGGTAGGGCTACTAATGCAATTTGGGAAATTCCTGGAGATTTGGAAGCAGTGCCTGGGGAGAAGAGAGAGCTCAGCTGGAATGTTATGCCATAGAGTCTATCTTCCAAAGCTGCCGTTTCCTCCTGGGGAACTGATCTCTGTGGTCTGGAGATCAGTTGTAATTCTAGGAGAACTCCTGGCCCCTCCTGGAAATTGGCAACCCTAAATTCAGGACAGTTTTAGTTTGTTCATCTGTTCTCAAGTTATCCTTCTGTCCAGTCAACAGTATTTCTGCCTTGTCTGGATTGTTTCAGTTGTTTTTCCCCTTAAGCATCTCAAGGGACTAATTTGGGATTTTCATTCTCTTCCTAGATTGTGATAGAAAAACATCATACTGGGAATCAGACTAGCAGGGGAAGATTATTAACAGGGTAATTTACTTTACTGGAGAAATGCTCAGTGGGCCTTTGTCCTAAGCTCTGCCCATCCATCCCTACCTGAGGAAGTATGGGTGCTGCTGGCATTGGGCGAAGCCAGGAGCCACTATTCTTGTACTCCTCACCCAGGTCAATGACACCTGTACTCCTCCTCACTGGCTCCATCCAGCAGTGCACATTTTTGCCTTATACCAGCAGCACCCGTGTTCCTGCTTGCTGGCCTGGCTGCAGCCAGGCCAGCAGAGAGGAGCACGGTGGTGCCTGACTTCACCCTGTACTGGCATGGTACAGCTAGTGAGGAGGAGTACAGGCATAGCAGTGCCTGGCTTTGCCCTGGTGGCATGGGCAATGAGGAGGTGTATGGTCAACCCCACTATGCCCAGGTTGGTAAGGAGAGGCACAGGCACAGAAGTACCTGTCTTTACCCTGTGCCAGCTGTGGCATTGTGCATCTGGAGAGGAGAAGCATGGCAGTGCATACTTTTGCCCTGCTGGCTTGAGCAAGATGCCATCAAGGAGCAGTGTGGTGTCTCTTTGGCCCTCCATGATGGCAGCAGGAAGGTGTGCCCTTTTCCAGGACAGTTTTGGCCTCTCAGTCTGCCCCTGCACACTTTGAATCTCAACGTGCTATTCTCTGACATTTTCTGGGAATGTTAAACAGCATGGGGGACATACCAGTTTCCAAGGGGTAGAACAGTAGCTTCCCCAGACTCTCTTCAGGGATCTCCTCTCCAGGAAAAAATTAGAGCCACTGTAAAACAATGCCTTCCATAGCTGCTTCAGCTAGGTGGCCCAGAAGGATACTATGGTTGATTGTATCAAATGTTGCTGGGAGGATCAGAAGAACCAGTAGAGATACACTCCCCCTTTAGCTGACCAGCATAGGTCATCAGTCAGGGTGACCAAGGCATTTTCTATTCCATATCTGAGTTGAAAGACCGATTGAAAAGGGTCAATCAGTCTCATCCAGAAACAAATAGTGTTGAGGTGCTACTACCCTTTCATAAATTTTAATCAGGATTGGTAAATCTAAAAGTGGTGAACAATTATTGAGATCCTCTGGCCCAAAGAAAGATTTTTTTTTCTAATAAAGGCCTTTAAACAACCTCCTGTATGACCACAGACCTTAAAGTTGTGATGGCCAAGCCTTATGACAAGTGGGCCAAAAGTCAAGTGCAAAGTATAGTACAGTGTCATCCCAGAGAGGGCTGCAGTTTAGTGCATCCCCTAACATATCTAGTCTATTGGTTTGGGGTCTCCTTGCTCCTTTTTAGTGGAATAATTTTGATTTGCTTCTCTTTGAAGCATGCATAACCCCTGGAGGCAGTGATGGATGTTTACTTTTCATCATCTTATTGTATGGGGGCCAGGGGTGAGGGAAGAATGTGCAGATAGGGGAGAAGTATCTAGTGACACAAAAGCTGCAACAATATTTTTACATGAAGGGATTTTGTTATTTCTGCAGACAGAAAGGTTGATTGTGAGTGTGCAGGGCTTATTTTATTTTGCACTGGGATGTTTGAAATAGCTTGTGCAATCAGCACTTTCTTCCTAGAATCTATTTAGAAAAGGAAACAAAATGAGTAAACACCCACCTCTCTACTCCAAAATACAGATCCTGAACTGTATTTTGTAGCAAGTCTTTCTCTCAGTACAGTCTTATGGTTTTATACCACAAGGTATGACCATCTTGGGACAAAACGTTTGACTAATGTTTGGAACATCTCAAGAACATGAAGAAGTAAATTGTTGGTAAGCATGCTGGACTAGCACAAGGTGGTCCAGTTGAAATACATCCTTGACTGTGAAGTTCTTTGGGTGCTCTTTGCCTAGTTGTTTTCAGCCCAACCCACTTCACAAGGTTTTTGTGAGAAAGACATTTATACCACTCCTTGGATGAATTATGGGATATAGGGAGCAGATAAGATAGAGGTTGAGGAGCTGGTAAGTAATATGTTTTCAAAATTCACATCAGGATCGTATCAGGAGATTACAAATCTACTGTGGTACCTCTAGCAAACATTAGGGGGGGGGTGCCTGAGGAGGGTGGGTTTGGAGAGGTTAAGGACTTCAATGGGGTATAGAGTCCACCGTCCCAAGTGGGCATTTTCTCCAGGTAAACTGATCTCAGTCGCCTGGAGATCAGTTGTAATAGCAGGAGCTCTCCAGCCACCAGCTGGAGGTTGCCAGCTTTAGTTGCCAGCCACTCGCAGGGATAAGATGCTTTAGAATCTACCTTCCAAAGCTGCCATTTTCACTGGGGGAACTGATATCTGTATGGAGATAAGTTGTAACTCTGGAAGAACTCTGGGTCCCACATTTAGGTTGGCAACTCTATCTGAGATGCAGGTCCAGCAGTGCTCACAGGCCCTTATGCTATTTTATACATTTCACTGTCACATACTGGCATTCCAACAGGAGAAAGCTGCATACTTCCTGACTGCTTTATTGGAACATAGATATGAAAAAGCAATATTGGAAGTGGCTTTGGTATGCATACTGGTAGGGACTTTGTGTTTGTGGGCCTTCTATACTTTGTGTTGGAAGTGATTCTCACCACACCACACCACACCACACATGACTGTTGCCTGGAACCATCAATGTAGCCTCTTTCGAACAGCACCGTGGAGAAAATGAATAGGCTGATTGTGACTAATCTTTCTAGATAAACGTCAAGTTTGTAAAAGCAGTCAGTGTAGCTCCAAGCGAAAAAGAGCATTAGCGTCAGGGAAGTTAAGCCAAGCTATTAAGTATTTCATTCAATACAGTAACATGTTAATGGCTTGATAAGCTATCCAGGTTCTGGAAGTTGTGTTATTCCCTGCACAGTTGCATATGAGCCTTCTGGGAACTCCTAGGAGCAAGATTTTTTTCCATGTAAACATAATGTGATTGTAGAATTTCTTTTATTAGAGATGTTTTAAAATGAGACTAAATAAGAATGTGACAAATGTGCAGTCCAGTCCAATGAACTGTGCTAAACAAAGTGGTTGTGGTGTGTGTGTGTGCACGCTTGTGGCTTATTGAAGATAAGCAGTACCCAAGCTGATCATGGATGTGCAAGCAGGTTTGTAGCTATGGCAATCATAGATCAGTTCTTGTAGCTGGATGGAGAGGTTTCTACGGTGGCCCTATCTGATCTGTTGAGAAGTATGCAAACATTTTTTCCCAGAGTGAATCCCAGCAAATATTTCTGCTAAGTCTAATAAAAAGAACTGATTGGAAATGTCATTACAGATCTCCGCTTAATGGACTGGTTCATTACAAACACGTTGCGCTACTGTTTCAACATCTACTCTGTTCCCTCTAGGGTATCCAGCTCCAGGATGGGAAATACCTGGAGATTTTGGGGGTGGGGCCTGAGGAGGGCGGGTTTGGGGATGGGAGGCACTTCCATTGGGGTATAATCCCATAGTTTTCACTTTCCAAAGCAGCCATTTTCTCCAGGGGAACTGATCTCTGTTGCCTGGTAGGGACTTTGTGTAGATTAATCTTGGCTACTCCTTTGGCTTATAGGGAAGGAAGCAGAGTTATTTTGTCTACCTGTGAAATTTATCTTTTGTGTGTTTTGTACCTTGTAAGCCACTTTGGGTCCATACTGTATGAAGAAAAGTATGGTAAAAGTGTCCATAATAAATAAATATAAGTCTGTCTATTCTATACTTGTTAAGACTTTATATGATAAGCTTTATCACTTAGAATTAAAGTTTAAAAAGTGATTTACTTCAAATTAACAGAATGGAGAATAAAACTAAGTCCACCATTGGGGAAAAAACAAACACACCAAATGCCAATAATTTCTGTTGGCTGCATAAATAACAAAAGAGCCCTGTGTAGGATTATCAGTTCTTGGTTGGGAAATACATGGAGATTTTAAGAGTGGAGCCTGAGGAGGGCAGGGTTTGGAGAGAGGAAGGGCTTCAATGGGATATAATGCCATAGAGTCCATCTTCCAAAGCATCTATTTTCTCCAGGTGAGCTGATGTCTGTTACCTGGAGATCTATTGTAATAGCACTTTCTGTAAAGTGGGATGATTAATTTATGTAGCTAGCCACCCATATCCCATTGAGCTTAGTCTATGTAGTGTCAAATCTAGATTTTTTTCTTTCCAACCTAGCAACTTTTCACTGAAGTATCCCTTTCAAACAATTGTGTTTTAACTTTGTCAACTTTGTGGTATGCTTGTTATGCATTGCATGTTGTACATTTATTGTCTTGTGAGTACAAAAGCACATTCCAAGCTGTGGGTTTTTTTTAAGTAGGGTTGACAACTCCAGGTTGGTAAATTCCTGGAGATTTGGAAAGTGGATTCAGGGGAGGGGGGGCTTTTGGGATTGAGAGGGACTCAACTGGATGTAATGCCACAGAATCCATCATACGAAGCTGCTGTTTTCTCCAGGGGAACTCTGTAGTCTGATCTCTGTAGTCTGGAGATCAGTCCTGATTTCTCCAGGCCCCACCTGGAAGTTACTAAAAAAAGGCACTAATGCATAGATAAACATCAAGTTTTATCCAATGAAATAGTTGCTAAATCATTTATAAGAACAAAGCAAGGATGCAAGGCAATATAATAAATACAAGCAAAGCACAAATTTTCCAAAACACAATGTCAAATAGTAATGATACAAAATATGACATTCAAGAGACTAAAGACACTGTGAAAAAGAATAGTCTTATCAAGAATGTAGATAAATCTTCATAAATCCAAGAGCCAGGAAAAAATGGGATTCCAGTATTAGTCCCCATTTCGCGTCATGCTTCTTCAATTTTCTGGCCAAATTCTGGAAATTCTAGCAGCTTTTGTGGTGAGATTTACATTCCTCAGAACATATGTTCTGCAATACATATATACAGTATAACCACTACATATAAAGATACTAAACATAAGAAATACTAGACATAAGACTCAACAGAAAAATAATTACTACAATGTCAATAAATACACTTACCCAGGAAAAGGACCTGGAAGTTGGCAATCCTAATTGGAAACAATGGAGAAGTAGTCAATTTGGCAGTTCTGGAAAAGCCCTGAAAAGTATTTGGATCATTTATGTATCATTAATGTATTTGGGGGGGGGATTGCTATGTGAAACTGGATTTTCACCTCCCTTATTGTGCTGTTCTCTCTTTTAATATTTTTGTCATCCTTTTGTTAGTTTGTATTGATTGGTAAAATGACTCTGGTTGGGAAAAGGCAACCAAAGGGAGAACAAAGAGCAATGCACTACCCCCCTTTCATTACAGCATTCCTTCACAGACGATGTGGTGACATTTAGAGCAGCATACAATGCATGTCTTTGTTCATAAGGGTCTTCAGATCCAGCTAGTGACAATCTAGGAGAGGGAAAGTAGAATATTAAATGTAAACTAACCTTTTATAGTCTAAACAACAAAGAATGAAAAACAAAAGTAGAGGATGGAATAAATATTAAAGAAGATGGTTTTGCATAGACTTTTAAAACAATGCACACAAAACTGGAATCTCTCAACACAAACATGCAATTTGCTACCCCTTTGTACTTGGTAAAAAAAATGTGCTTTGTGTTTTGGAAAAGAGAGGTTACAGCACAGTAATAATAAACAAACTAAAGGGGGCATTCTGAAATAAAAGCAGTGCTTTACAGAGGGAGGTAAAGGGTTACCTGATAGTTATCTCCAGTCAGTGTGCAAGAAGTAAATTTTGCATGAAGACACAATTTGGACTGTGACGGTAAGGAAAGGGGACTGGGTATTTAACCATTCAAGCACCACTCAGTTTTGTTAATATGTTAAAGTGGAAAAAAAACAAGTTCTAAAAGGGCACCTTGTTCTTCTTTGAACACTTCTGATGTTGATTTTGGCAATAATTATTTTGACAAGAAAATCCCATATTCTTTGAAACTATTCTTACAGGGAGTAAACCAGATTTCTTCGATAGAAGAGATATATTTATTTATTAAAATATTTGTACCCCACCTTCCTCTTGGCCCAAGGGGGTTAACAGATAATAATTAAAACATAACAGATGAAATAAAAACCCCAAATACCTACCCGTGCCAAAAGATGCCTGCTGTGGTGGGTGGCATCTTAAGAATAATAGAAGAACAAGTAAATTGCAGGTTACAAACAGCAGCAATCAAATACGTTTTGCTAAGGGCTTAGTGGCACAATGGCAGTTGAAAAGAAACAGACCAAACCACAGGGACAACCAATGTGGTAGTGTCTCACGGAGATTAACTACGAGTGGCAGCAGAAGACTCCTGCTTGTTTTGTTTCTCTTTTTCCCCCAAACTCAGGTCAGATAAGTTGTTGATTCCTTTCGCTTTAAAAATGTCAGTTCTTGAAAGAGAACCCAAACTTGGGCTAGGTGTCAGGCTGCCTACCACCCTGTCAGATAGCATTTCCACAGCAGGTGCATATGCTTTACAAAGACATGTGCCAATTAAGGCTTGGTAACTGCTAAATTTCAATCACCACCCTCCCAGGAAAGCTTATCAGTGGCAGCAGGGCGGCTGTTTGTTGAAGATACAGAATTATGTTGCCTCTCTGCTCCCTGAATAGGCCTATAAATCCCCCACTACGAAAATGGGGAAGGGAGGGGCATGAGCACATAAAGCATTTCTGGTAGTTGCTCTCCTGATTCAAGACAGCAGTAAACTAAATAATGAAGTCAAGCCACCAATGTGCCAGGTCTCACATCCATCTGTAGCAGGAATTAAGGGCACTGTCAGCAACTGAACCTGTTAGCCTACAAAACAGCTTAGCAAACCTCCAGCAAAAAGGTTATTTAAAGCCTTTCCGTCATTTCAGGTGCACCATCTTTCTTGTTCTGTACTGGTGTGGTGAAAATCGCCAGAACTTCATTACAAGCTATGTTCCATTCTTTATAGGGCTGCCAATGTCCCATGTATGAAAGGAAAACAGGCCCATCGTAATTAGGGCTGCTAACTCCAGGTTGGAAAATTCCTGGAGATTTGGGTGTAGAGCTAGGGAGACAGTGTTTGAGGAGGGAACCTGCCAGCCTCCAGGTGGGGCCTGGAGATCTTCTGGAATTACAACTGACCTCCAGACTGCAGAGATCAGTTCCCCTGAAGAAAATGGCTGCTGTGGAGGGTAGACTCAATGGCATTTACCCTGTGGAGGTCCCCCCTCCCCAAACCCTGCCCTCTCCAAGGCTCCACACACAAAACTCCAAGAATTTCCCAACCCACTTCTATGGCTACCAGTTTCTGGCCTTTTCCACATGCATCAGTTACCACACATTTTCCATGTGGTCGATCCATGAGGCTTGGAATCTCTTCATGTGATTTTTGTCCACACAGCTCATTTGCAATGTTGTTTTTTTAACTTCTAAATCAGTTTTATTCTGTCCTCACTGGTTTTCCCCAAAACCAGAGTTTTTGGCCATGTGATTTGTGTTATCATGGATGATTGTGCTGGATGCTCCTCCCACTACCCCCTAATTTTTTTTGTGTTTTTGCACATGCACTTTAGCGCTGATGCACACTGCAGTTAGACTAGAAAACACACGTCTCATCAGCCATTATATACATTTGGAAAAGTTTGCCCTCAAAATGGATGCCCCAAGTGAGCCAAAGCACAGAGCTCTTTGGAGAGGTAAAATTGACCAGCATTCCCCTGCCCCCAGTGAGCCTGCAAATTTATTTGTCAATTTCACCTGATATCGATTTGTGGCTCTCCCTCTCCGCCCAGGAATTCGCAAAACTCTATACTTAACAGCACAGTCCAGAAAGGAGAAATGCAGGAAGGGCGGGGGGAGTTATTCTTTCATTTATGTGTACATTTGATCCAGCATTAGATTGCTAATCTTCTCCGTAAATAAATAAATAAATAAATAACAAAGGGGGGGGTCATTTTCTGTTTTACTCAGAGGGTTTTACCGAGCAACTTTTTGAAATTTCTGGCTTTCCCAGTGTATAACGGGAAGCTCAGGGTAGCAGACTTATAGCCCAGGAGAATGCACAAAGGGGGCGGTATTCTTGCTTCATGCATCCATTTGATTCTGCATTAGATCACTAATCTTCTTGTCTTTTTTTTTTAACTAGGGAGGGACATGGGTGGAGGGAGGGGAAGGGATGGGAGACGAGCAAAACAATGGGCGTGAACAAGGAAAGGGTATTTGGTGGGTAGGGTTGCCAGGTCCCTCTTTGCCAGATTTTAGGGGCAGAGCCTGAGGAGGGTGGGCTTCGAGGAGGGGAGGGACTTCAATGCCATAGAGTCCAATGAGCAAAGCGGCCATTTTCTCCAGGTGAACTGATCTCTATTGGCTGGAGATCAGTTGTAATAGCAGGAGATCCTCTGCCATTACCTGGAGTTTGGAAATCAGCACAGAGATAACTGTACAAAGCAGTCACATAAGTAACATGATTAAACATATATTCAACCAAAGTGCAGTGATACAAATAAGAAACACATACAACTATGTACACAAATATACAATATTTTTTCTAATGCAGTCTTTGTGCAAAAAGGTTTTCTGTTGTACCAGTAGTTGTAGAAAAATTCTTTAAAAGGTCCATAAAAGGTCACTGTGGGCAGCCTCCATGTCCTCACCCGCCCCCCAGACTTTTGCTATTTGCCAGCCAGTGCTACGCTTTCACAAGAAATCTCACTCTTCTGCTCCGTTCCCAGACTGGATCTAAGATGATTAGCTCCTCTATGAATTCTCTTAAATGAGAAAAGTAGGTAAAAAGTTCTGCAAATAAATATTTGACATCTCTGAAATTCTGTTTTAGATAAAATTTGTAGGGTTACCAATAGACATTGGTATATTTGTATCTTGACAGGATTGAAGCTGTCTATCCAGTAGTTTTTCTCTATCAGATAATAAAGTAGTTTCCCCCCCCCCTTAGAGATGCCTAAGTGTGAAATAAAGTACCTGTCTCTTTAACCTTTTAAGCAAGCATCCATATGGAATCCCAGAGAAGGCCCAGAAATAATCCTAGGATTCTTCCAGCTGTTTTGCACCTATGCCCTTTTCATTTGCTTTGTCTTGCAAAGCAAATTCTCTCCCCACCCCTCTTTTCTTCTGGGAGAATATGCCACATAGAACAGCCTGTGCTGGCAGGGAAAATCTTGATGTCTGTGGATGGTCTCTGCGGACACTTTCAATATCAGTTTAAGCAAATGGTTGAGCAATTCATTTAATTATGTTAAGCACCCATTAGCAGCAGCCTAAGCCCTCCCTTGGGTCATATCTGTTCTATGAGATTCTAATTGTTAGAGACTTACCATGATTTTCTTCTTGTGCCTGCAGGTGATTTTAATTCTGACAAAGCTGTATGACTACAACCTGGGGAGTATCACGGAGAGCTCACTGTGGAGGTGCGTAGATAAATTGAACTAATAAGTACTAACTTACTTAAACCTGGATACTCTGGTATAGTCCTTTCATTAGATTTAATTGGATTGTCTCTGTACTGGAAGGTCTGCGGCTAAGCTGCTGCTCTCCCTGTGTGACTCATGTGTAAGGGTGGTGGGACTGAGGCCTGCTTTGCAACGCAATGTTGTGTATTGCCTCTACAATGTATGTCTGTGTCTTAATCTGAATAGCTCTTTGGAAACTCCTTAGCAAGGAAAAATAAAACTAACACCTCACATTCTGATTTGCTGTTGATTTGTTTTCCACAAAAGTGTGAAAGTGGTAAATTCCCATTACCTTTTCCAGATACTACTAGTATACTTCCACATAAAGTACAAATATCATTCACTTTGCCACATCATTTATTCATTAAAAATATATCACATTCATTGCATAGGAAGCTTACAAAACCTATGTGAAGCTTCCACTCAGTTCCTGACCAGACTCCCATTACGTCCACATGTGCTTAGCTGATCTTTTACAGATCAGATAAAACTACTGTTGTTCCTCTCTACCCATGCTTTCAAGAAATTTACCAGCTATGCTATATCATCTTGTGCTGAAAAAGAAAACCTGGAGGTTATTCACTCAGAAATGCAAAGGCTACTGCACTAGTTTTGTTTGGGAAGGCTAGCGTTCCAAACCATACTACCCCTTTTCATACATTACTTCAATATTTGATTGGGCAGTCTCCCTGCCTGACCTCCACACGTTGACTTGAAAGTCGGAACATAATGCATTTGTGTACAATTGTATATACATACAGCTGTGATTGGGCTCTGGGTTTTCAAAACAGAATACATCTCCAATAAATCCTCTGGTCATTGAATCTGTCTATAACATTCATTATCCCTCCTTTCCTCCAATGAATTCAGGGTAGCCTACATGGTTATTTTTTTTTTCCTTCATTTTATCCCCACAATAACCTGATAAAGAGATTAGGCTGAGAGGCTGTAACTGACACAAGGATACCCAGTAAGCTTCATGGCTAAGTAGGGATTTGAACCCAGATCTCCCTAGTCCACCACCATAACCATCACCCCACACTATAAATCTAGGTTCATATTTCCAAAAAGTGGAAGGTTATTGAAATGGGTGGGTACATTCCTTTCAGGCTCTTGTAACCCCAGACTTCCATGGTTGGGGACAGAAAACTCAGTGTGTCCTTTAAAATATGTGAGATGTGCTGAGTGCAGTTGGGTCCCATATTGATTAGAGGGTAACAGCATGCAATACCTGTCTTCCTCTTGTTCGGAATGTGAGGGCTGGCACACTGAACCTTTGTACAAATGGCTGATCTCTGCTCTGCATAATCTTCCTTTGGATACTAGTAAACACGTTGAAAAGTTCCCTTTGTGAGAAGAAAGAAAGTGACATAAGGACAAGTCTTAAGAGTATTTGACAATAAGCTGCTGGCTGCAGTTCCTGTTTGCCATGTGACATTAGTTTAGATCTCAGAACTTGTACATTAAAAATATCAGACACATGAAAATAAAATGAAAAGAGTAACCTTCTACAACTCTTTGATGTGCTAAGCTCTTGCAGGTCTTATGTCAATGAATGAAAGAACATATTATCCTGCATATGAGTGTTTTGATCTTATTTATTGATGGATGGCATCCTGTTCCTGAAGGCTGAAAAGAGCTAGGAGCTCCCCGCCCTCGCCTTTAGCTCTAATCCTTATTTATTTATTGAATACAAAATGTATACCTCACAAAAAGTTCAAGGTTTCCAAGGCAGCATAGGTTAAAAATTTACATAAATAATAAAGGACTATATAATATCCATAACCACATTCATTTATGATTTACAAGTGGAATTAAGTAATTCATCTAATTCACTGTGGTGTGTTGTAATAGTATTTGTGAAAATTGTGATTTTAGAAGGGGTTCTCAAGTTTGAAATTGTAACTAATAAGTTATTCATGGGTTGAAAGGATTACAGAGTTTCCTTTAGACAGTCTCTCATCCACATGGGAGCTTTTCAACAGGCTTATAATGTACTCCAAGGTTTAAATGACGCAACCGTGTGGATGGGTGCCAATTATGGGGATTTTCCTTGGAATATGCACCGTCTTAACATCAGTTCTGAATTTTACTTGCAAACTCAACACAAGCTGTAAGAACGTAACTGGATTTTGTCCTAAATGCTCAACCCCTGGAGCTATTAAGAATGTATAATACCATGATTTAGAATATAATGAGGTATACTTGTGTGTATGTGTACTGTCAAGATGCAGCTGACTTATAGTGACCCCTGGTGGGGTTTTCAAGGTAAACGATTAAGCAGAGGTGGTTTGCATTGCCTTCCTCTGCAGAGACTTAGCTTCTGAGATCTGACAAGGTCAAGCTCTATATACCATTCCATATCATGAGGTATACATAAGAGCATTAATTCTTAGAGGCATCATCCAAAGCTCCACATAGGTTAAGATCTTCCTGTTTTATGACAGAAAATTTCCACACTTACATGACAGCATGTGAGGGCAGAATATTGCTATGCTCATAATGGAAGCTTTATGCTCCATATATGTATTTATCTCAAAGGGAATGCTGATCAAGATGCATTTAGGAATTGAGCATATGAGTGATTGCTCTGTGGTAGCATGGCCTCACTTGTCCATCTATCCGTCTTTTATCTTGAGCTGGCTATTTCTGCATCAGAAGATGAGTTTTGGAACACCAAGAGGTCCTCTGAGAGGATCATCTTGTGAAAGTAACATCAACATAATTATTCTTCCAGAAAAGTCCATGAATGTTTAGGAAGACATTCAAAGAGAATTTGTTTCCTTCCTCCTCTGCTCTCAACAGCGGTTTGTTGTCAACATCCTCAGACACTGAAGACTACACCCAAGAAACTTCAGCTCGAGAGATCCTTCCTTCACCACGATGCCAGAGCCAGCAGGAAACATACTGACACACACCTTAAACTGAGCAAAGCACTTTTAATGAGAGATTATGGCCTTTATGCAGGGATGTTTCCCTGCGGTCACCCTCGCCAACTGCTTCAGGGTTTCCTTTTTGATTATGCATGCCTTTCCCGCCATCAGAGGTTGCCTCGCTCTCCCCGTGCATTTTGCCCACATTTTCCAGATGCTGTTTTAACCGGAATCTGTTGTGATTCTGAGAGAGCTGCTGCCCCACTGTTTCTGGGATTCAGCTGAGTGGCTGGGATTGCTGCCATCACTGCTGCTGCTGTGGGAGGTGAAGAGAAGCAGGTGGGAGGCCAGGAGAGTGATGGGGCAGAAAGAGAGAGTGATGGGGTGGGGGCAGAAACAGAGAGAAAGTGACAGGCATGGAGTAAAGTTGCCAGGAGGGCGAAAAGAGGAAATAGTGTGGGGAAGGGGATACAGGGGAAACTGAAGTAGCACCCCAGTAGTGTTTGAGGGTTCTCTACGATGCAAGTGGGCCTGACGCAGTAGCTAGCACCACACAACTGGGCCACAGTGTTTCTTGGAGAGGCTGCTGGTGGGGGCGGGGAAGCTGGAGATAGAGGAACAGATAAAGTTAGGTTGGGCTGTTGGGTGGGAAGGAGATAGGGTTGCCAACTCCAGGTTAGGAAATATCTGGAGATTTGGAGGGTAGAGCCTTGGGAGGATAGGGTTTGAGGAGAGAAGAGACCTCAGAGAGGAGTATAATGCCATAGCCTCCACCCTCCAAAGCAGGCATTTCTGCTCTGGGAACTAGGGTTGACAACCTCTGGGTGGGGGCTGGAGATCTCCAAGAATTACAACTGATCTCCAGACAACAGAGATCAGTTGTCCTGGAGAAAATGGCTGCTTTGGAAGGTGGACTGTATGTACCATGCCGAGGTCACTTCTTTCTCCAAAGGTTGCTCTCCCAAGGCTCCACCAAAAAATCTCCTGCAATTTCCCAACTTGGAGCTGGTAACCCTAAGAGGAACTGATCTCTATAGTTGGGAGATATTTTGTGATTCCAGGAGATATCCAAGCCCCAACCTGGAGCTGGCAATCCTAGGAAGCAGGAAAAGGGGAGAAGATATAGGGACTTTGAGGAAAGGGAAAGAGGAAATAGTGGGGGAGGGGAAAATGAGATGCCTTTTATCCTCTATCTTTCTTTAAGCTTTATTTTTTCTCCATGAAAGGGAAGAAGGGTAAGAAAAGATTGCACTACAAAACAATTAATCAAGTTGAATTTGTTTATTTTTTTGTTCCAAGTTTCAATGGTCTCCTTAATATCTTCCAGATCACAAAAGGGATTAAGTTTTGAGACTCAGGAGAAAACAGTGGTTCTGCTACTAAAGAAAGATAAGCATAAGTATAATAAAATAAATAAAATGTCAGAATAAAAGATACCATATCTGTGGGGAATTGTCAGTGGTAGCAGAGAGCAGAAAGGGGGAAGGGAGAGAATCATCTCTACGTTTTTACGGTGACTGGTGCTATGCAGAGACAAACATTGAAAGACTGTGATTAACCTTATCCTTCAAAGCCTTGAACACCAACCTGTGATACGTTTTTGAAAGAAAGAGGCACTGCTGTGAAAGCCTAGCATCATTTTTGACCCTATCCATCTCCCTCTTTAAAGGGTGAACTTATTCTATCTTAAATTCACCTGCATGCTTTCCCTCAAAGATTGAGTTCATGCATGGATATTCCTTACTTAACGGCAACAATGCAAGTGATGACTTGATTGCGTGAAACAGCCATCACAGGCCAAACAAAGACAGAGCTTTCATATTAACTCATGTCACTTCAGTCACATTACTTTTCATCTATGACAATTCACACACGTAGCTGGGAAGTTGAAGCGATAAACCTTAAAGTGATGAGATATAACCAGTGTTGTACAAGTGTATATGAATCTCTTCACCATACGGTGTCAGTGACAAACTTGCCTAACATCTAGCACTGCTGTCATTCTAAAAGGGTTCAATTTGGGAGAGTGCTCCCTGATTTGGTGCAAAGGATATAAAATAAAACGGGCTGGTAGCAAGGGCACAGCCCACCAGGAGAAGTTCCTGCTCAAGCCCCAATGAAATAAAATGTTCCAATACCACTGGGTTGTGTTCGAGGTTGCTCTTTATGCACGATGGATGTTGAAATATTCAGACATTCTGAATTAGAATGACCTTTTGTTATTTTAACTTTTTTTCCCTCTTGGAAAATGATCGTACCTCTGAGCTTCAGAGCACATTTCAGGAATTTGAGCTGATCAGACCATTGAGCAATTTTTCTTCCAGCTCTGGCAAAAAAAAAAAAAAAGAAAGAAAGAAAGAAAAAAAGGGGGGGGGAAAGCAAAATTGAACATGAATGGCAGGATTTTGGGTTTTCTTTGTGTGTATAATAAGAATATTTTGTCATAATGCCATTATTTATTTGTTTTATTTTTACCCCACCTCTCCCCAGTGGAAACCTGGTTTATAAATATTCTTCCTCTCTACATTTTAGTTTCACAACAACCCTATGATTGAGAGTATTTGACTGGCCCAGTGTTAACCAGCAACGTTCTGTAGCAGGGTAGGTTGTCAAACCTGGCTCTCTGAGATCCTATATATACCATGTTGACTTTTTTTCTGCGACTCAGAAGTAAAAGACACAAAGTGGCCCCTTCACATTTCCCTCATGGCCCACATTTCCTTAAAAGCATTCAAATCTTTGGAAGAAGACCCACATAGTGAAATTTGTATGATATTTGAAATTATCATCTTCTTTGATTATTTTACATAAGTCACCTTGCTGCTCTCTTTTATTTGCAGAAGGGATTCCATTCTTTGGTACCTGCTAATCTGCATTAATACATTCACAACCTTTGTTTTACTGATATACTTTTCCTGGCATTAATGCTGATAATTAGGGTGTCCAAGCAGGAGAAAATGCGAGAGACAAATTGATTCAAAGTGTATGTGGGAGGGAAGCTTTTTACCTTTCTTACATCCAAACCTGCTATTTGTGGAAAATGGACTCAAAAGTGCTCCTGGAAAGGCTTAATGCATTGAGCGTGGTATGTATTAGATGACCCCTTTTAAAAACCCATCAATAAAGTGATGGATGGAATTGACCATGGGCCTTTCCCCTGGTTTCAGTGTGTTGTGTGTGGCATGCCCAGGGCTTAGCTCAGTGGACCCTTCAAGCAGATGTAGGCCCCTGTGCAACTGTTAGGTGCTAAGAGAACAGGGGTCTTCTACCTTTAACAGTTGTGTAGAAAAGGACAACTTCCCATATCATAAGTGATAAAGAATGTACTATTTCCCAAAGATCTCAAATCTGGTCACTCTAGAATTTGCCTGAGTTGCCCAGGTATGAAAAACAGCAACATTTTCTGCGCACTTCTGCTCTCTATTAGGGTTATGTTGTGAGTAAGAATTCTCGGCTTCTATGATTCATTGGGCGAAAACTCATGGTCGCTTTATCCTCCTTTAACCACTGTTTCAGCCAGGATTCAGCCTGGATCGAACGCATGCGTTTCGCCTAATGTGCATTTGATCCTGGCTAAAAAAGTGATTAAAGGAAGGTAAAGCGACCATGCGTTTTCGCCCATTGTCTACATGCTGCTTGATTGAGAACATATGCAACTGTATCACATGAACACATGAAGCTGCCATATACTGAATCAGACCCTTGATCCATCAAAGTCAGTATTGTCTGCTCAGACTGGCAGCAGCTGTCCAGGGTCTCAGGTAGAGGTCTTTCACATCACCTACTTGCCTAGTCCCTTTAACTGGAGATGCTGGGGATTGAACCTGGGACCTTCTGCATGTCAAGCAGTTGCTCTGCCACTGAGCCACAGCCCCTCCCCTAAGCATGGACACTGCCATACCCCATGCACACAAGGAACATAGCAAAGGAAGGAACATAAGGGCCAAACTAGTTTTGACAGCAGCTTCAGGGCCAATCTGTGGCCACCAAAACCATTTTAGAGGCGAATTTAGCCATTTAAAAATTGCTATGAGGCCCTAACACAGCAGCAGCTGGTGGTTTTGTTTCCTCCTCCCTTGACTTTTAAAGTGCCGTCACACCTAGTTTGGCCCTAAGACATGTTCCCCAGTGGGAGGGACAACTGTGGCATGCCATAAAAGAGCCCTGCAGCTTCCACACTGCTGGGAGCTCTGCAGACAGGTGTTCGAATTACCCCCTGCAGATGCATTTGCTTTGACATATGAACATATGGGGACAATTCTCACTGCTTTATGCTCACAGAAAGTTGTATGCATTCATTTTCAGACACATGTTGTGATTGTGGAAGGACTTGTGAAATTTGGTTAAGTTACAGCCTCATGTTTAGTTGTTCGTGTCTGTTCCCATCTCTTTAAAGTCCAGTGGCAAATCCTTCCATAAAATGCATGTTTTCTAAAACCACTTTCCTGTATTCATAGCACTGAATTTAATTAATTTTGAGCCAAAGATTAACCAATTTATTAAACAAGCGTCTTAAGACTACGGTTGAAATCAATTAAATACTTTTAATTCTCATTGAGTCTGTTAAGGTGGCTTCTTGGACTGGATATACAAAACTGAATATTCAGCAGTTAGCTTTGTTTTTCAAACTGAATTGAAATACAAATTTAGGTGGTGATATCTATTTATCAGACTTTTATCCATGAGTCTGAAAGATCAGAGTATGTGCATATTCGATGCAAATGCATTTAGTAATGGGAATTGGGCAATTCTCTGTGTAGATTCTCTGATATTATTTAGCATATGGCTTGAAGGCATAAAGACCTGTTTTGTATAACTCAATAAGAATTTTCCTTTATTGGATTGTATTTTTTGTCTTGCAGCAAATCATTCTATTGAAAAATAACTTTTTTATACCTCAGGCTCTGTTATTTAAAATAACGTTTGCATTTTTAAAAAAGGGGCATGAGAACAGAAATGAAGCATAAATTCTTTTAATATTCTTATGCTTTAGCTTTACAGCTTGACCCAGTGCTTCTCTCCCTATATCTCCAAAACCTTTACTAGGAAAATAAATAAAAGGAAGCCTAATAGAAAAGTGCAAGGGGGAAGTCATTCATTTTTGGGCAAAACTACTGCTGCCACCTCTTCTGCTTTATTGCATGCCAGCAATAGGCTAGGCTGAACTACAGCTAAACTAATTTAAGCAGCATCCTAATCCCAGATGCAACTGTCTATGGGTACCTCCACAGAGGTGGGGGATTGATTAAGATGGTCTGCCCCCATAGCCTGATGGAGCCAACTGGTTTTCAGGTGGTGTATGGGGATTTTCCTGCTGATATGGTCGGTGCTCCTGTCAGTGCCCTGGCTCTATTATTTATTTATTTATTTATTTATTTATTTATTTATTTACAATATTTGTTTGCTGCCATCCCCCTTGCTGAACTCAAGGTGGCTTACCATACAAATAAAACATTATAAAAACACAATCAAAGAATTATAAAAGCTATAAAAGTCACAGATTAAAAACTCCAATTAGGACTGCCAGTAATAAGAACCAAATCAATCAAAATGCAGACCTAAATAAAACTGTCTTCAATTGCCTCCTGAAAATTGACAATGAGGGGGCCAGGTGCATTCCCCTGGGGAGGCTGTTCCAAAACTGTGGGGCTGCCATACACTATCAGGAGGGCATCTCCCCGCAATCTTAATTCCTGAGAAGGAATGTATGGGAGAAAATGGTCCTTCAGATACCCCAATCCTAAACCAGTAGGTCTTTAAAGAACAAAACCAGCAACTTGCATTGGGCTCAGGAGTGGAACGGTATCCAGTGTAATTTCTGTAGCATTGGGGACATGTGCTCTTGATTGGTGGCTGTGACCTGCAGTCTAGTGGCAGCATTCGGCACTAGCTGTAGCTTCTGAACACTCTTCAAGGGTAGCTCCAAGTAAAGCATATTGCAACAGACTGGCATGGTTCGCTGTGGCTAGATCTGACTGAACCAGGAACACACAGTTGACGCACCACCCAGACCTGGGCAAATGCAATCCAAGCCACAAACAGCCACTTGGTTTTGAAAGGCAACCACAGTGTCAAGCAGCACTCTCAAGCTGTGAACCTGGCTTTTCAAGGGGAATATAACCCCATCCAATATGGGGAGATCTGAAGTCCCTGGTCTGCTTTTCTACTAACCCAGAGAACCCCTGTCTTGTCAGGATTCAGTTTCAGATGTTCACCCTCAGCCAGGATATTACTGACTCCAAGCACTGGTTCAGAACATCAATAGCATACTTGGAATTAGGTGGAAAAGAAAGGTAGAGCTGGGTATCATCCATGTATTGGTGACATCACAGCCCATACCTCCTGATGACCTCATTCAGTGTTTTCATATACCGTATATACTCGCGTATAAGCTGAGTTTTTCAGCCCAAAAAAAGGGCTGAAAAAGCCAGCCTCGGCTTATACGCGGGTCAATACGGTAGAGGAGGGAGGAGGGAGGGGGGAACTTATTTGCACCATCCATTTAATAATCCTGAATGTTTTGGAAGCTATCCTAGATTTAAAGGCTGATTTGTACTTCTGAGGAAATTTTGTTTTAGCCCAGTGTAAAAATATACTTTTCTCATTACAGATGTCTTGAGGGGGCTTAGTAGTGGCAGTGGGAGGGGTCTCTGCCCAGGAGGACGTTGGGGCTGAGACAGTCTGTTCCGCCTCAGACCAGTCCGAGGGGGAGTCAGAGCTCAACTCTCCCTCGGACGTCACCAGGTTGCCGCAGGCAGCCTCTGGCTTCTATCCTCCCCAGCTGCTGGACTTCACTGGCCTTATATACCCTCTAGGCCTGAGAAGCCCCTCCCAGACTCCTCCCCGAGCCCTCCCCCCAGAAGTCCATAAAAGGACTGCTGGGAGAAGCCTCCTCCCAGCCACGAGACATCGGGCGAGCGGCACATCTATTCCCCGCCCTGGCCCAACCCTGCATCAGTTGGGGAGCGGGGAGAGCCGCTACGGGCGGCATCCCATTCGCGTCGGTGCGGTGGCGCGCTGCTCCGTTGGTGGCTGTGGTGGGGCGGCAGCGCGCTGCACCGCCTGCGGCTGCGGTAGGGCAGGGGCGCACTGCTCCGTCGGCGGCTGCAGCGGTAGGGCTCTCTCAGCGTCTTCCGGCTCCTTGGGCCGCTGGAGAGAGAGAGAGACCCATTAGAGCTGCCCCTGATGGGAGGCCGGTGAGTGTGGGGGCTGGGGACAGGCCCGGGACACAGGGGCGGGGGCCCCTCCTGGGACAACAGATAGAAGGAAGGCTTATCTGTTTTTACTTTAATCGTGTTAGAGTTGAGAGGAGCCAGCATGGTGTAGTGGTTAAGAGTGACAGGCTCTAACCTGGAGAACCGGGTTTGATTCCCCACTCCTCCACATGAGCGGTGTCGTGAGTCAGCCTGAGAATTACTCTTCAGAAGAAGAGGCGGCAGAACAAGCCCTCACTCCCTCTGAAGAGATAACACCAGCACAGCAAGACGGGGCCTCTGAGCCAGAAGACCGGCCAGCTGAAACAAGAGACCAGGGAAGAGAAAGCCTTTCACCTTCAGGGTCTCCTCCACCAGTGGAGAGAAGAAGAGTAAAAGGTGAATGGCATTGCAGCAAAGGAGAAAGTCGGCCCGGCTTTTGGACAAAAGACGTAAGTTGGCGCAGGAGGAATCAGAGTCTGAAGCCGACAGTTGAGCTGAAACACCTGGAGAGTCACGAAGGCAATATAAGCAAGGCTGACCGTTAAGTGCCTCGTGGGAGCAAATGTTATTGCATGCTGCCTGTCTCTTATCTTGAGAAGCTTCGTTTGGAGTCCGGTTTGCCGTGCGGTTGAACTTGGAAGAAAGCCGTGGCCTGCAGCCAAGACCTTCAAGGCGAGGAGCTTGTGTCTGTTTGTGACCCTGTTCCTGTATTGTGAGTATACTGCTCCTGTCCTTATTAAGGAACTGCCGGGCCCTCCCGGCTAGAGTAAAATACGCGTCAGGCTCTGCTTCCTTCAGCACCGATATGTTGCTGTGTGGAAAGCAGAGACTCAGACCTGCCTGTACGCAACATATTGCTCCCACCACATTTACTGGCTGAGCATGGAGGAAGGGGCTATAGCTGCATTTGCTGACCAAATGCAGGCCCTGCAGGGTCAGGTTACCCAACTTACACATATGGTGACCTTGCTTCAACAACAGCTGCAACAGCAGCAGCTCCAGCTATCGGCCTCCCCAGTCAGACTACCCAAGTGCCCCCTCTCTGTGCCGGAGAAATTTTCTGGGAATGTGGAGGAGTTCCCTATGTTTCTGGCTCAGTGTCAGCTGTACATTCAGCTCTGCCCAGGGATTTCCCTGATGCTGGCACCAAAGTGGGGTTTGTGCTGAGTCTGCTCAAAGGGCAGGCAGCCAAGTGGTCTACCCCCCTTCTCCTTAGCCAGTCCCCATTGCTCCAGAATTGGAATGGGTTCCTGGGGGAGTTGCAGCTAGCTTTTGCTAATCCAGTCAAGGCTGAGAATGCCAATAGATGAATCCGCCACCTGTGGCAGGGGCGTGGCACTGTGGCTACCTACGCCACAGAGTTTCAACTCTTGGCACAGGATTTAGACTGGAATGAAGCAGCCCTGGTAGCCCAGTTTATAGAAGGCTTAGCAGATGGGATCCTGGATGAGTTGGCCCGCACAGAGCGACCCACTACCCTTCGGGAGTTAATCGTGCTGTGCCAGCGAATAGACAACCGCCTGGAGGCCCGTCGACAGGCCCGGGCTGAAGGATCCAGGAAAGGAGATCTGCCTGCCTGCCCTGTTCCAGTTCCTGCTCCTGTGCCACCTGCACCAAAGGAAGTGGGAGAAGGAGAGCTGAGGCAGTTAGGTGCCATTCAAGGGAGGTTGACAGACACGGAGAAAAACAGGCGATGGGCCCTAAGTCTCTGCTTGTACTGTGGCGGGTCTGGTCATTACGCCAACTCCTGCCCCAAGAAACCTCACCCCGGGGGCCCTGTTAAACCAACAGACCCAACTCGCTGCAGCCCAGGTGATTTGGGGCAAACTATAGGGTCCAGTGGTGTCCTTGATTCCAGAGACGGACTCCTCCTCCTCCCTATCGAGATCTGTCTATCAGACCAATGGCAATTAAAAGTCTTTGCCATGATTGATTCCGGTGCCACCCGCTGCTTTATGGACGTGGGTTTTGCCCGCCAGAACTAGGTGTCAATGCGGGCCAAGGTTAACGCATCCATGGTGGAGACGATTGACGGCCGTCCTCTGAAGTCTGGCCCAGTGACACAGGAGACAGGACCTCTTGCAATACGCATCCAGCAATACCAAGAGTGGCTCTCCTTCGATCTAGTCCAGATGCCCCGGTTACCAGTAGTATTGGGAATGACTTGGCTGACCCAGGCAAATCCTACAATAGACTGGGTGCAACGAATAGTCCGGATCCCACTGACACAGACAGACCCTTCAAAACCAGTGCTCGCCACAGTAAGCTCCAGCCTGAAAATGCCTACGCTCCCTGTCCAATACGCAGATTTTGGAGATGTCTTTGAGGAAAATGGGGCTGACCAGCTTCCCCCTTACCTGCCCTATGACTGTGCCATTGACCTGGTCCCAGGAGCTCCGCTGCCTAGCAGTCGCCTGTACTCTCTGACAGAACCAGAACGGGTGGCGCTCCAAGAGTTCGTGCAAAAGAATCTGGACCGCGGCTTCATTCGTCCATCCACCTCTCCTACCTCAGCTCCTGTCCTATTTGTAAAGAAGAAGGGAGGTGAGCTGCGTCTCTGTAATGATTACAGGGCACTGAATAAAATCACTGGTACCCACTGCCTCTAATTCCAGAGTTATTAGAACGCCTCCGGGGCACAACATGGTTCACAAAGTTAGATCTATGAGGAGCGTACAACCTGATCTGGATTCAAGACGACGATGAGTGGAAGACTGCCTTCTGTACACGATATGGCCAGTTCGAGTATTTGGTTATGCCTTTTGGGTTGTGTAATGCTCCTGCAGTCTTCCAGCGATTCATCAACCGCGTGTTCCAGGACCTGCTGGACCGGTATGTGATCATCTACCTGGATGACATCCTGATTTATTCCAGGAACCCGGCCCAGCATGCAGCCCATGTGCGATCGGTGTTGACTAGTCTCCGGCAGCATAGCCTCTATGCGAAATTAGAGAAATGTGAGTTTGATCAATCCGAGGTAGAATTTTTGGGCCATCGGGTCTCCTCCCAGGGCATTCGCATGGATCCGGCCAAGGTTGACTCCATACTGTCCTGGCAAGCTCCACGGAATCGTAAAGATGTCCAGCGTTCTTGGGGTTCGCCAACTACTATCGGCAGTTCATCCCCGGATTTGCAAAACTTACTGTCCCTCTGACCCACTTACTCCGGCCCAAAGAACCCTTCCTGTGGTCCCCTGAAGCTCAACATGCATTCCAGGTCCTGAAAACCCACTTTACTACGCCTCCGGTCTTGGTGTATCCTAATCCTGACCTTCCCTTCATTGTAGAAGCTGACGCCTTGGATACTGCCTTGGGTGCTGTGTTGGCTCAGAAACACACTCCTGACAGGCCCCTGCGACCTTGTGCCTATTATTCTCAGCAGCTTACAGCAGCCGAACGAAATTATACCATTTGGGAGAGGGAATTGCTGGCCATTAAAGTAGCCTTCGAGACTTGGCGTCATCACCTTGAAGGAGCTAGACATCCAGTGACCGTCCACACAGACCACCGCAATCTGGAGCACCTTCAAACTGCCCGGGCTTTGAATCAACGGCAGATTCGCTGGTCACTATTTTTCTCCCGCTTCAACTTTGTCATCAGATACCTCCCAGGCTCCCAGAATAAACGGGCAGATGCCCTTTCCAGAAAACCTGAATTTGCTTTAAGGCCAGGGGAGGAAGCACCAGCGCCTATGATTCTAGCCCCAGAAACCATGGCCGCAGCACCGCTCCACGAATCGTTACAGGACTGAATCCGAATGGCCCAGCAAGGAGACCCCCACGTACGACGAATCATTAAAGACTTGCAGGATCTGGGGCAGAAAAACATGCGGGGTTATGCCCAACAACAGGAGCTGTTAACTTATGAGGGCAGGCTGTATGTACCCCCGGGAGAGTTGCGTGGAGAAGCACTGCGTTTGTCCCATGATGCTCCATCAGCCGGCCATTTTGGACAATATAAAACCCTACATCTCCTGTCCCGGGAATTCTGGTGGCCTCGGATGCAATGTGATGTCTTCCGATATGTGCAGTCCTGTGAGGTGTGCTGACGAGCCAAGGACGTTCCTGGAAAGCCTGCAGGTCTGTTGCAACCACTACCCACACCCACAGAACCCTGGGAAACAGCCTCCTTGGACTTCATTACAGATCTACCCTGTTCCCAAGGGCACACATGCATACTAATCATTGTAGATCTGTTCACTAAATTGGCTCATTTCGTACCCTGTCCTGCACTACCCTCGGCCAAAGAGATGGCAAGCTTGTATTTGCAGCACGTATTCCGGCTGCATGGGATTCCCAAGCACCTGATCTCAGATTGTGGGATCCAATTCACTTCCGATTCTGGCGGGCCCTGCAGACACTCTTAGGGTCCGAGGTACATCTGTCTTCAGCCCATCATCCCCAGTCAGATGGCCAAACAGAAAGGACCAATGCCACATTAGAACAGTACCTGCGTTGCTACATCAGCTACCAACAAGATGACTGGATAAATCTATTACCCCGACAGAATTTG
The DNA here is from genome assembly GCF_029931775.1 of Euleptes europaea. Classification (NCBI taxonomy): domain Eukaryota; kingdom Metazoa; phylum Chordata; class Lepidosauria; order Squamata; family Sphaerodactylidae; genus Euleptes; species Euleptes europaea. The sequence continues at coordinate 58,381,887 of NC_079316.1, read as the reverse complement.
CTTACAATAATGCAGTACATGCCTCAATGAAACAGACACCATTCCTGGCGACATATGGGCGCCATCCTCGATATTTCCCACAGACCACTCCAACCACACCTGTTCCCTCTGCAAACACTTTTGTTCAGGAGCTGCAAGCATTACACCAAATACTCAAAGAACAACTGGACCGTGCCAAAGACACGTATAAAGAAGTTGCTGACAGGAGGAGACAGGCCGGAGTAGTGCTTAAAGTGGGGGATCCAGTATGGCTATCTACCAGGTATATCCGTAGTCAACGTCCATCAAAGAAGTTGGATGACCGGTTCATTGGACCATATCGAATTCTGGAGCAAATAAACCCTGTCGCATTCCGTCTTGACCTTCCCCGAACCATGCACATTCACCCAGTTTTCCATCGCTCCCTTCTTACCCCTGTAGCACCCTCGCATCAACTTCGTACACCTACTACACCTCCCCCTCCAGTAATTGTGGAAGGCCAGGAGGAGTATGAAGTAGCCCGGCTCTTGGATTCTAGTCGACGTAGTGGTCGTCTTCAATATTTGGTGGAATGGAAGGGATATGGGCCAGAGGACAGGTCATGGGAACCCGTGGAAAACCTTCACGCACCCGACATGATCCTGCAATTTCACAGGACCTTCCCTCGGAAACCTGGTCTGTCGGAGCCTTCAGGAAGGGGGCCTGAGGGGGGGATGGTGTCGTGAGTCAGCCTGAGAATTACTCTTCAGAAGAAGAGGCGGCAGAACAAGCCCTCATTCCCTCTGAAGAGATAACACCAGAACAGCAAGACGAGGCCTCTGAGCCAGAAGACTGGCCGGCTGAAACAAGAGACCAGGGAAGAGAAAGCCTTTCACCTTCAGGGTTTCCTCCACCAGTGGAGAGAAGAAGAGTAAAAGGTAGAATGGCATTGCAGCAAAGGAGAAAGTCGGCCCGGCTTTTGGACAAAAGACGTAAGTTGGCGCAGGAGGAATCAGAGTCTGAAGCCGACAGTTGAGCTGAAACACCTGGAGAGTCACGAAGGCAATATAAGCAAGGCTGACCGTTAAGTGCCTCGTGGGAGCAAATGTTATTGCATGCTGCCTGTCTCTTATCTTGAGAAGCTTCGTTTGGAGTCCGGTTTGCCGTGCGGTTGAACTTGGAAGAAAGCCGTGGCCTGCAGCCAAGACCTTCAAGGCGAGGAGCTTGTGTCTGTTTGTGACCCTGTTCCTGTATTGTGAGTATACTGCTCCTGTCCTTATTAAGGAACTGCCGGGCCCTCCCGGCTAGAGTAAAATACGCATCAGGCTCTGCTTCCTTCAGCACCGATACGTTGCTGTGTGGAAAGTAGAGACTCAGACCTGCCTGTACGCAACAAGCGGTGTGTTACCTGGCAGTGGCCCCCTCCTGAACTGTATTACCTGGTCACCACAACAATACGTATCGCCACCGTTCCATACATACAGCAAGCCCCAGACGCTAAGGGAAAAGCTCACACACCATCCCGCGAGACAGGCTCTAAGGATCCACGGGCAGGACAGCCCCTCCAAGTGAACCAGAGGGAATCCATTTCCTGCAATCCCGTTCGAGTGTCCAGCAGATGCCATTTCACAAGGAACAACTAGACACTTAGCCAGCCCCCCCTCCATCTGCATGACTAACGATCCATCTGAAACCCCCAAGGTATCTGCACCAAGAGATCACACCTCAGGCAACCAGGAAGTGACTCACCCTGGACACAGCTGTTCGTGCCTTTGTGTCAAACTCAATAAACCCATCAACGATCATATCCCAGGTCTCCCGGAATTGCGCAAAGCCCATAGGTGCAAGTTAGCCTGTCTAAATCACCCATCACCCCACCCTAGCAGCCGATCATTAACGCTATTGTCTGCCTTTGTTTGCCATGAAAGAGTATAACTAGGCTCACTTTCAGCCATAAGCTATCCTTCCTTTTCCCCTCGCATACTTGCTGTCACTCTGTTGGTGTGGGTTTTGCGCAGCCCAGCCAATATACTTCCCCCGACTTGCTGGTCAAACCCTGGGAATCCCCGTCCCCGTTTCCCCTCTTCCTTACTAGCCGCACAGAACCCCGGGCGTCCCCTCTACTGGATCAGGTATTGTATTGCCCCTCTTCAAAGGGAAACTGCCACATTGGCGAACGTCTCTATACTCCTACCTTTGCTTCTTAGGCTCTGACTGAGTGTTGTGTATGTGTTATTGGACTGCTTGTGCACATAACTTTAAAGTAAACTTCTTAAAAGAAACCGTTGCTTCTGCCTCCTGTTTGAATCTTGGAACGGACTCCCGTAAACAAGGTTAGATCCTGAGGTTATGCCCCTTGCCGGTTATTGATCTGCTAATTTCCCCATATAAATATTCATAACAGCATTTTGGCTAACAGGCAGACTCTAATCTGGTGAACCAGGTTTGTTTCCCCACTCCTTCACATGAAACCTGCTGGGTGTCCTTAGGCTAGTCACAGTTCTCTCTGAAGTCTCTCTGCCCCACCTACCTCACAAGGTGTCTGTTGTGGGGAGAGGAAAGGAATGTGATTGTAAGCCACTTTAAGATTCCCTACAGTAGAAAAAAGCAGGGTATAAAAATCAACTCTTCTTCTAATTAGTACAAGTGTGCTAAAAATCTGATACAAAATTCTACTGAATTCATCTTGGTTCAGAATCAAGCTTAGTACATTACTCCATCGGTTGGTTGGCCTTTGTAATATATTCCATGTTAATGAGAATGTAAATTTATTACATTAAAAGTGCATTCTCTCTTGCATCCAGTCATGAAATGTAGGAGCACTGCCATGCAAATCAAGAGAACTTTGATCCATTTGCAGCAGAAAAGTCAGCATTTAAATCAGAAGTATAAATATTAATACTGACATTTATTAGTCATATACTGTAAATTACAGATGTGGGATGCTCATGGGGTGTCTCAGTTACATAATGGTCTTTTTTTTTAAGTCTGTCAGTTCTGCTCTCTAAAAGGGGCTAATAACTTGGAGAGTGTTGCCAAGGTTTTCAGTCTGTATTTGTGTAGACTGGCTTTGGAATTCTCTCATATCCTCTGGAAGTAGCCATATCATCTATAACCTGAAAAAGGCCCCAGGTTTGTTGAAAAATCTGAAATCTTAAAAAAAAAAAAACATCAAGGGGTTAAAACTCCCCAAAATAATAGAAGCAGCACCTGTAGTGTTAAGAAACTAGAAGAAGAGTTGGTTTTTATATGCCAACTTTCTTTACCACTTAAGGGAGACTCAAACCATTTTACAATCACCTTCCCTTCCCCTCCCCACAATCGGAGGGGGCAGGACAGGAGGGAGGAGGGTCCAGCCATGGAGGTCATTGGTCCAAATTGCCTTAAATCACTGTGGGTCTGCCCCTGAGGAGAGGGCATTGAGGGAGTCCAGGATCAGCTTGCCCCCACACAATCCTTTATTCAGCTGGCCCGAGAGAGCCAAGAAAGAAGGGCTATTCCACACCCTTGCAGCCAAAAGGATTGGTACAAGGCCAGAGGGCTCAGTGTGCAGTTGAATCCCCACCTCTCCCTAAACTCTTCAGGTGAACTGATCTCTATTGGCTGGAGATCAGTTGTAATAGCAGGAGTTCTTCAGTTAATACCTGGAGGCTAGCAACCCTAGATCAGGGCCTTCTTATTGTTGTAAAGGGATTGTGCATTGAAGCTTTCCTTGACATATAAGAGTGTGCAAATCCCTGATTCCATTAGCATCATGCAACCACTGAACTTGTGTACAGCATGTAATTACACCTTTATTTAATCATATTCAGTCATGTTGCTAATTGCATGTATGTTGCCATGTACAATCACCTAAATACATATCACTGTCTAAGTTACTATATCCAAAGATAGCTTGGAAACATAACAAAAAATTCCAAGATGCTCTTGTTCATGCGTGAAGTTCTAAAGGGAAACTCCCTATTGTGTTCACTTAAGAATGGGCCAGCATGGAATTCTATGTGTGCTTCCGAGCTCCAACAAATCAAGCAATTTAAGCACATCTAAATGTAGTTGAAATCCATGTAACTTTAGTATTTAACTGAATTCTCTCCTCTCCCTGACTTATCTCACAGAATATAAAACATACTTTCTCCCTGAATTGTCTTTTATGTGCACATATTCTGGCATAAACTTAGATGTGTATATTTTTAGATTTGATCTTGGCAAGCAACTTTAATGGAACTCAAAATGTGCAAAATTTATAAGTAGCACTCAAGCCAATGTTTGAGGAAAACTTCAGACTCAATGACCCTGACAAAGTGAAACGGGAAGCAAAATTGTATAGATTTTTGTTTGCAAACTTTTAATGGTAATCAAGGTCAAAGGACCTTTAAAAAAAGGGTTTTCACTACTTGTACTATAATAAAACTACTAATCAATAGAAGTATGTGGCCTTGTATATTGAAGGAATACTTTGATTCTGTTTATTTAGGTATCACATGCCTGAATCACTTATTTATGTGACATCTCACTGTTTCATGTATGATTCAGAGGTGTGATACAATAACTTGGTTGCAGCCAAGAAAAAGTTCTGTGTATATAAATCTCATCCAAATTGGAGTCATTTTAGTTTCACAGTCCCACTATTCAATGTAGCTCTTTTTGATGGGTTTATACTGGTTCCAAAGGTGTCCATATTTGTCTGGAGAGCTACCAAGATGCAGAAGCCTCCAGAACGTAATGGAACTGTACCAGATTTTGCTTAGACTGCAGTGATGGCACACTTACATTGTGCATGGCCCCACAGATTTGCCACCAATTCTTACTGACACAAAGCCATATATTGTGCGGTGCAAATGGGTTAAAATTGCAGTGACCACACTAATGTCTCCATGGTGTCAGGAGCAGTATTGCACTAGCATGTCTCTTCTTGGGCTGTTCCTCATTTAAGAGATATAACCAGGTCTACCTTGACTTTTCCTCCTATTTCCTGCTGTGATTGAATGACAGTTCTAGCCATTAGTGTCCAACAGTGCAAGGCTAACTGGATTGCAAACCCAGTTGAAAGCTAAAGATTAAAAAAGTGGTTAGAAAGTTTACAGCAAGGCATTTGTCATGTGAATTCAGTCATACTTCAGGGCTCCAAACAGGACATTTTAGTCCAGTCTATCACTTTTTATATGGGAAAGCTCCCAATCATAATTTAGAAAGTTATCATCTTTCATTTCCCTCTTGAAAACTCATCTTGTCTACTATGGTGCCTAAAGGGAAAAACTGTATAAATGTTAAGCAGGTGGTAAGACATCATTATGTATTCCGATTAGCTATTAACTATGTGCATAGCTACATAGTGCAAACATTCTGCTTTATAGAACTATTCAGGTTTCTTTTGCCTTAAAGTCCACTCTGCTTGCCTACCTGTTCTGTCTTTTCAGCTGTTTGAATGTTGGTGGTCAGTGGAGGCCTCATGTAGCTGAGCATTTGAACATTCCCCTACACATAGGTATGGGAAGGTATCTTAGATCGTAGTGACCATTCACCCACATTACAGTATCAGATCCTAGGTACAGTTATTCTGAGAAATGCAGGCCTTGAGGTTCATAGTTGGATGCCGTGAGTCATTGTGTATCCCCTTCTATGATTCAGTGTGCAAATCCAGAATTAGTGTGAAGGGACACTCTGTGCTTTGTGCATATCGATATACCCGAACAGAAAATAAACCCGGAACTAGCCATTTCAGCAATATTTGGGTTTCGGGTCGGCTGAATATCAAAACCTGGGAATCTGCCCAAAGCCGACTAGGTGACTCCCGAAAAAGCCAAACAGATATCCGGTCCCCCCACCGGGGTTTGGCTATTTGCCTTTGTTCAGATGCACAGCTCTGTGCTTTCTCCCCATTTTCGTTCTTTTGACTGGTTTTGTTAGGGCTCCATAGTTGGGGCCCTTTTGAGGTAGGGGTTGTGTAAACGGAGCCAACTTTGTCTGACCAACTAACAGTGAGCTGATCTGCACTTTAAAAGATGGGGCTCACCCAGTCCCATCTGGAGGGATAGTTGGAGGAACTAAAAAATGGCCACTTCTACAGCTACTTATTGGGCTTTTGAAGAAGACCCCTCATCCACGTGGATGAGCAATCTTCTTCACAAGAGATGCCTTGGTCATGACTTTGGCTGGGTCTGATATCACTCCCCCCCCCCCCCGAAAACCTGCTCTCAAACTGAAGGTCACCCCAAGTAGAGGCTTTGTTGCCCCGCACCATGACCATCTCTTGACATCAGATTTTTGATGACTATAATAAAGGTCTGTTCACAGGATGTCATTTGCCACCAAAAGGAATGTTTTCTGTGCCTTATTTTTCTTGCATTTAAGCCTTTTCCCTCAGTTTGGAAGCTAATTTGCATGAACATCATGCTATATGCCCCAGATACGAAGGGAGCCCCCATACTTTGAGACACCAGCCTGCCAATCAGCTCTTTCTGCCAATCCTCGGCAATGCTGAACTTCTCAACATAAAAACCGACAGACAGCTTGGCTTGCAAATGCCTGGAGAATGGGGGTGACACCTTTGTGGGCCCATAAAATTGGACCCCCTGTCCCAAAGTTCACCAAACTTTGGTGACCATCTAAGGAGAGTCCCTTGCAGCCACACTGTAAATTTGGTGACTCTACCGTTAAAGTGCCCCCACAGGAGCTTTGAAAAAAAAATCCTCATAGACCCCCATAAATCTGGAAATAAAGCCAAAATACCCCTTTACTGGTATGGGTATTTGGCTTATTCCGGGTTTACAAAAAAAATAATGCCCAATAAATCTGAACCCAAAATTTACTGATTTTTCCCCCCCCCACCATAGTGCTTTGCAAGGGAGGGATGATTTCACAGTCATATCAAGAACACAAAGGGTGGGGGAGCAGGAAGTTAACTTGCTCTGGAATTGGGAATAGTGGAACTCCTTAAGAAAGCATATGACGGAGAATTGAACAGCCCTGCTTACTATTTGGACCACTGTGCAAACTATTATTTGCAGTGCAGCTGCTAGAGCCGATCAGTGTTGCTCGTATTATTATTACCTAAACACATTTACTCAGAGAGGTGTGTCTCACTGAGTTTACTGTAACTTCCTTCCAAGTAAACCTGCTCAGGGTTGGGCTTTAAATTCCATTTTGTATGTATACATCTAATTTTGATAAAACATGGATGGTGAAGATAAAGTTCTCAAGTGATATTGAAATGGTTTTTGGTTCTCAGTGTTATTCTGCACAGAATCTGGTAGCTCCAGTACAAGTTTTTAAATTGACTTCATTTTCTGCTATTTGAGTAACTTTTGATGTTGAAACTGATGTGCTCATTACGTTTTCTAAGAGCAGCAAGGATTGTGAAGGATTTGGAATTCAAGACAGATGGTGAAAGGCAGCAGGAACTTATTGACTTTACAAAGATCGTGAACATTGCAGTTTTCCTGAAACACTACCATTAAAAAGAACCATTTTATCCAGATGAATAAAAAGATCTGTTTTATCCAGGTAATTAGAGTAGGGGCAAAGAGCAAAACAAAATGAGGCTGATCACACAGGGATGCTTAGTAATTATCAGTTGGACAGTTAAACAAATTGCTCAATGAAACTTTGGATTCTTGTTCTTTGGAAGTATTTTAACAAAAGCCTGGTGTTCAAGGGAGTCAGTGAGAATTGATTATTCTTTTGCAAGTTGCAATTCTTATTGTGTGTTCAAGAGGCAAAGGGACAGATTTGGCTCTGAACTTAATGTTAGTATTTTGGCTATCTGACTATACGACTGCCCTGACCTGGATGGCCCAGGCTAGATCTCGTCAGATCTTGGAAGCTAAGCAGGGATGACCCTGGTTAGTATGTGGCTAGGAGACCACCATGGAAGTCCATGGTTGCTAAGGAGAGGCAGGCAATGGCAAGCCACTTCTGAATATCTCTTGCCTTGAAATCCCTACAAAGTTGCCATATGTCAGCTGTGACTTGGCAACACTTTCCCCCACCAACTATACAAATGTCCCATTTTAAATATATCATAAATACTCCATCATAAATATTTCACAATTCCCCACAAGGCATCACCAGGTCCAGTATCTTCGTGGGCAGTTTAGAAAAAAGCAGGGGAGGTTGTTGGAGAACAGAGGCTACAAGTTATTTCATAACTTGGAGAAGGCGAGGGAATTGACAACAAAGTCCACAAATTGTGGGCCAGAGCCTGGCTTGACAAGAAGCTAATCCTTCATCTCTGGGACTGCCCTTTGTTAATAAATTACCTAAAATATGACAGTGATGGAAATCCACAGTTCACAGCTGATAGCTGTCAGAGATGAAGAAGATATATGATGCTACAAGGTCCATCTTATAGGAAAAACAGTCTCCTGTTAGAGGACACATCAGCCATCATGCTGGTCTTTTACATAAGCATATACAAATAGTTCTATCCCTATCACCACAACCTTGCAATAAGTCACAGCGATTTGTCTCCCTCCACTTGGTTCAAGCACTAGTGAAGAAATCCACTATCAGAAGAAAGAGTGAAATAATGATAATAACAATAATGCAAACATGATAACTCAGGTTAAGCTTTCAGTGTTAATGGGATATCCAAGGAGGAGTTGTAGTATGCTCCCAGCTTCCTTCCCCAGGCTGGCAGGTTCCCTCAAGCATGGAACCCTCCAACCCATCTCCTCTTTGGCCTTTTCTCGCTCCTCTACCAGTCTTCAATAGACAGACCATAGAACGTTTTCTTGGCAGGAGCTTTATAAACTCTAGGAACCCATCAATACAAAGCAGGAGCACTATCCAGCATCCTCATAAAAAGTTAATCATAAAGACCTTTCCAGGGCATCAGACTAGACAGGAACCTTGAAGCATCTGTTTATGAACAGTATGCCTTCAGTACAATTTTGTGCTTCAGGAGAAGAGAGGATCATTAGCCAAAGCTAGGTTTAGTGTTGGTTACATATTTTGCTGCTCAGATCACCCAAATGTACAAGGTACATGATACATAATACATCATCATGGGGACTGTCAGGTCAGTGCAAGGCCCAGCTATGAAAACCAACTGTACAGTGGCAGATCATGATGGGTAGCCATGTTAGTCTGTCACTAGCAGTAGAAAAGAGCAGGAGTCCAGTAGCACCTTAAAGACTAACAAAATTTCTGGCAGGGTATGAGCTTTCGTGAGCTGTGGCGCATGAAAGCTCATACCCTGCCAGAAATTTTGTTAGACTTTAAGGTGCTACTGTACAGTGACAGATATATTTTACAAGTGGCGGACCCACAAGGACTTGTGTGAGTCACCTCATTTTCCCCTCTCACAGCATCCTCTTTCCTTTGCCGTAAAGCCCCCATAGCCTCTCCCCTTATACTGCTTCCTTCTCTCCTTTCTACCCAACAGCCAGCCTATCTTCCCCGTCTTCAGCTTTTTTCCCTTCCCTCCCCATGGCAACCTCTCCCCAGGAAAAGTGGCCCAGTTGCACGGTGACAGCTGTGTTGGGACCACTTGCAAAGTCTTATGGGAGGCACCTCACTTTGGGCGAAAACGCATGGTCGCTTTAGCCTCCTTTATTCACTGTTTCAGCCAGGATTCAGCCAGGATCGAACACACATGTGGAGAAATGCATGTGTTTGATCCTAGCTGAATCCTGGCTGAAACAGGGAATAAAGGAGGCTAAAGCGACCATGCGTTTTTGCCCTTTGTCTTGCATCCCTTCCCCACACTATTTCCTTTTTCCCTTGGCCTAGCTGACGCACGCAGCTTAGCTGGAATGCAGGAGTAAACTTGCATATTTACATGTCGTCACTAGCAACTCCTGTACCTTTACCATTCCCTACTTTCTTCCCACCTTCATACCCAACCACCAATCTACTTGTGAAGTGCCTCCCCAGCAGGAATTTCTGGCTAGTCTTCCACCCTGGAGTCTTCCAGGCCCCAGGGGTTTTGCAGGTCTCAGAATGGGAAAAGGAGGAGCTGTAGTATGCTCCCAGCTTCCTTCCCCAGGCTGGCAGGTTCCCTCAAGCACGGAACCCTCCAACCCATCTCCTCTTTGGCCTTTTCTCGCTCCTTTATTTAAAGGCAGGCTGCTCCACCCCCTTTCTAACCTCAGCCAATAGGGTCTCGCCTGGTTTCTACCCTCCTGGCTCTTTCCCTCCATCTAAAGAATTCCCCTGCCAGATTCCTGCCTCTGCCCCTCTACGCTTGTCCTGCTTCTCTCATTCTGGCCCCGCTGTTCTCCTCTCTGGGTTTTAGGTCCACTAGCCTTCTCAGACAGGGACGAGGCAGGTCCTCTCACCTGGTATTTGCCTGCTCTCCTTGCCCTCTCCTCTCTGATGGTCTGTAGCCTGTGCTTGGATCAAGAGGCAGGGTGGTCGGGACAAGCCTTCTTCCGAGTTCCTCCTAGAGTGCCTGCATAGTCTTTCCGATTGCCATTTCACTTGAAGCTATGGTTTCCTCTTGACCCCACCCCTTCTTCATTCTGTTGACTTTCCCAGGCAAGGGAAACGGTGGGGTTGGGTAAAGAAGACCTGGGCTGTCTGTTATTGATACAGGAATGAGTGGGGTATGAGTGGAGTCTAGGATGCCGGGGAAGAGCAGGGCATGAGTGGGGAGGTCTGGGATGCCTGGGACACCAAGTACTTCAGATATTTCTGGACTCTACCTTTTATTTGCCCCCCATCTTATTTATTTACTTCATTTATATCCTGCCTTTCTGCACAACGGGGATCCAATGCAGCTTGCATCATTCTCCTTTACTCCATTTTATCCTCACAACAACCCTGTGGGGTAGGCTAGGCTGAGATTGTGTAACTGGCCCAAGGTCACCCAGTGAGCTTCCACAGCAGAATGGGGATTTGAGGTCCTAGTCTGAAACACTAACCAGTACACTGCACTGGGTTTCATGAGGTGGCTGCTGTTGAACAGTAACAAGCAGTCAGGCCTGAGTGGGTCAAGCAATTTGGGTGGTATTAAGTCACCAGGTGGTTGCTGACTGACTTGGCCACAATGATTCCTCCCTCAAAGGCCAAAAAAGCCCCAAACAGCTAAGACAGATTTGTGAGTGGAGCCTTAGGAAGGCGAGGTTTGGGGAGGGAAACAACTTCAGCAGAGTATAATGCTGTAGAGTCCACCCTGCCTCATTCTCTCCTTCTCAGCAATTCACCTTTTATCTGTCTCCCGTCTTCAGTTATATTTATTATTTATTTACTTCCTTTATACTACACCTTTCTCCACAGTAAGGACTAAAGCAGCTTAAACTATTCTCCTCTCTTCCTTTTTATCCGCACAACAACTCTGTGAGGTATGTTTGGCTGAAAGTATGTGACTGTTCCAAAATTACCCAGTGAACTTCCACAGGGAGATAGGGATTTGAGCTAGGTCTCCTAGACTCTGAAGCTCTAACTGCTTCACTATATTGGCTTTCATAGGGTGGCTGCTGTCCAACAGTAGCAAGCAGCCAGGCCTACTTGAAACATACAACTTGGGTTGTATCAAGTCACCCAGAGGTTGCTTCCAGGTGACTAGCCCCAATGATTCTTCCCTCAAAGGTCAAAATAGGTTTGGAAAGGACCCTGCCCCCCGCTGTGTTTTTACTCACAGAAACCCAACCTTGGATACTGTGGTGTGCCTAGCAGCAACCACTGAGGGAATCTGTTTCTTAACACTGCAGGCACTCCTTTGATCATTTTTGTTTTTTTAAAAAAAACAACAACCCATGTATTGCTTTTAGATTTCACATTTTCCAGCAAACCTAGGGCATTTTTCAGCTTTGCAGAAAGATCTGTGTTGCCTGTTCACAGCTCCCTTCTCCTGATTTAGTTATCCTCAGATTTGGCTGACTTGGCTAGTGGTATATAGACAAGTGGGGACCCACAAGAAACTTGCACAAGTAGCTGTCCCATCCCTCCCACCTTTGCTGCCTCCTTTCTCCCCTTCTCCCAGTCTCTCACTCTTTTGTCCTCATACCATTCCTTTTCTTACCCTCCATGTCTGTCACTTTCTCTTTCTGCCCCTACCCTATCACTCTGTCTCTCTCTTTCTGCCTCCCATCACCCTCCCAGTCTCCTGTTTGCTTCACTCCCCCAGCAGCAGTGGTGGCAGCAGCTCTCCCAGAATCACAATGGATCTCCCAGCAACAGAGATCAGTTCCCCTTAGGATTGCCAGCTCCAGGGTGGGAAATTCCTGGAGATTTGGGGGTTGAGCCTTGGGAGGGTGAAGCTTGGGGAGGGAAGCAATTTCAGTAGGGTATAATGCCCTAGTGTCCACCCTCCAAAGCAGCCATGTTCTCTAGGGGAACTTATCTTTGGAGGGTAGACTCTGTGGCATTAAACTCTGCTGAGGCCTCTCCCTCCCCAAAACTCTGCCCTCCTCAGACTTCACCACAAAATCTCCAGAAATTTCCCAGTCTGCAGCTGGCAACCCTGATAATTGTCAAGTTGGCAACTGACATATGTGATGGATAGCTGCATTCTATGGAGTTGTCCTGGTCATAGAACCCCAAGATTGACAGGGAGTTTGAATAGAATTTTGAGAATGGCAGCTGGAGAGTTCTGACAGTTGAGAACTGACAGTTGACTGAGAGAGAAGTTAACAGACACAGCTTGGAGACAGCAGTGTGAGCTGCAAGCTGTCTGGTGGAGGATTCTCCTCTGGTGTGAAAAGGAACACATTTGGGTTTTGGATGAATTATCCATAACCACGAATTATCCATAACCAGTTATCTAGGGACATAGCTCTAAGGCTGATAGAGTGATTCCTAAGAGTTTAATGGGAAATAGCTCTGGTAAAAGGAGTGATTCCAGGCCAGTTTAAAGGAGAAACTGGGGAAGTGTGTTAATGATCCTAACTCCTCCAACTAAAGAACCACTGTGTAAAAAAACCTTTAGGAAACAAACCAGAGACTGCCAAGAGAAATCACTCTCAGTAGAAAATAATAGTTTAAACACTTGTATGTGAACCACCTTGATACATTTGAAATTACAATATATCACTTGAACATAACCATCTGAAGTTCCTCAATTCTGTTATTCTGTTACAAACCACATTCCTGTTATGAAGCTTTGCTGGCCTCACTTTTAAATCCCTCCAAAAGAGACAAATAAAACCATTTTAAGTTATATTTCAAAAAGCCTCTTGAATGCCATATATTTCTGACCTTTTATAGAAAATAAAGGTTCCGTCATAATTAGGGGCAACAGTGTCATAACAAGTTATAACTCTCAACAGAGATAGTGAGGGTTGGTGTGTAGGAGAAAGAAAAATTAAAAGAGGAGTTCCTTCATAACATATTACTGTCCAGTAAAACTATAGCAATATGTCAGTTACCAATAACAATAACAATAATAATAAAAACAACAACTCTGAAGAAGTGAAAGAAAATTGGTATAAAACATTCTATAGATGGTACTTGACTCCTAACATGCTTTCCCAGATGATCACTCCTGGAAAAAGAGGTGCCTTTTGGAAATGCCAAGATACTGATGGTTCATACTTTCATGTCTGGTGGACATGTCCAAAGTTACAAACATATTGGAAAAGAATTCATCAAGAACTTCAGTTAATGTTTAATATTAAGTTAACAATTGATCCAAAATCCTGTCTTCTCAGTATAGTGCCACCTAGCCTACCGTCGGAATTTCATGACGTCTTTAAATATGCTACGACAGCAGCTAGAACGGTTCTTGCAAGAACTTGGAAACAAACTCTAATACCTGAAATAGAAGACTGGAAAGAAAAACTATTGGAATATGCCTGTATGGCTAAGATGACAAAAATCCAGTGAATCCACAGAGCAATTTGACGAAAAGTGGGTGATATTCTACAATTACATGAACTCTAGCTAACTGAATGAAATGTGATGTATAACTTGTTATATAGAACTGTGAGTAACTTTAAACTCTTATATAATGGAATATTAGTATAAGTAGAATAATATAATGAGGTTTTGTAACATCTTTTTTCCTTTTTTATTAATATAGAGAAAGTCTTACAGTATGTATCTGAACTTATTTTTTTAATAGTGTATTGTTTTTATACTTATAATGCTTCATCCCTCCCTTTTTTTTCCTGTACCCCTTCAATAATATAAATAAAATCTTTACAAAAAAAAAAAAAAAACAACTCTGTGGGAACAACCGTAACTTGAGATCCAACAAAGTTTGTAAAGAATGTTAGGGTGATCCCCTTGAGCCCTGCCCGTGGTTCTGCCCCGTAACTGAAGAACCCCACTGGCACACTTATCTGTTCGATCTACCATACTAGTCTCCCTGTGATTGCTTTTCCCTCTCTTCATTCTGTTCTCGGGGGTGGTGGTGGGAATGAAGTATGGAATACTTTCAATCCAGTCAGTCTTCATAAACATCTTCTCTTGCAGCAAATTCCTTTCCTTGCTTCCCTATAACCATGCCACTCAAAGATCTGTCAAACTGGCGGTTGAGGATTGTGTCCATTTCAGCCTGTGACATATGTGGTGGGGGCACCTGGAGGCTCAGTTAAGAGCTGGATCGGGATGACAGGTTTTTAATTACTAAAAGAAACTTCTGTAGTCTGAACAGACAGTAATATCAGTTTGCCCTTTCCATCAGGATTTGCTACAGTGCAGTACAGGGGCAGAAGAGCGGCACGATAATCACTCATAACCCATTTCACTGCAGTTTGGTTGATATTTTCTTCTGCTATAGAAATTACTTCAGGCTAAATCATGCAATGAAAGAATGAAAACATTGCCAAAGCCGAAGCACTCAAAACCACCGTGTAAGTGGAGGGAATTCCATGAAAAGGCAATTTAGGAGGGTTTTTTATTTGCTGTCAAATATTCTGGGACTTTTATAAATTATGTAATATATATGCAGTGTTTTTAAGAGACAGAAATTGAAGGACTCAGGCGCCAATGTGATTTGTAGACCTCATGTTTCATTCTGCGATTAGAAAGTATACCATTCTTGAAAAGTTTACCTGAACAAAGAAATGATGATCTCCTATAGATGCCCAGTGAAATGATTGGGAAACACAAAATCAGCTCACTTCACTGTGTTTTGTGCCCTACAGTCTTTATCTGTCCAGTTTAATAGAAACAGCAAACGTTCAAACGAAGGACAGAAATGGATGTTACTCATAACACAGGGTTGTCCTGGGTGGATTGATGCTATGTCTAGTTTCTCTTCAAGGTGCAGAGATGAAATGTGTTACATTACATCATCTCACTGTACCTCCCTCTGCCTCTGCCAGTGAGCCACTGGATCATAGCCTAGTTCTCCTTTATTTGGTCTTGAAGGAACCTAATTGAAGGAACTGAAAGATGTTGCAAACTCCACATCCATAGCAGGAAACAAACAAACAACAAAAACAGAATGACAATTTTTTTATCCCCCCCACACACACACACTTTGTAAGTGACCAAGAAATTTGGAATGCCAAAATCTAGGGAGAAATCCAGACAAAAAGAACCTTTCTTCCTTTTCAGGGATCGAGGTAGTAAGACCCAAACCCTAAAGAAGAAGAAAAGTTGGTTTTTTATATGCCGACTTTCTCTACCACTTAAGGAAGAATCAAACCGGCTTACAATCACCTTCCCTTCCCCTCCCCACAGCAGACACCCTGTGAGGTAGGTGGAGCTGAGAGAGCTCGAAGAGAGCTTAGCCCCAGGCCACCCTGCTGGCTTCATGTGTAGGAGTGGGGAAACCAACCCAGTTCACCAGGTTAGATTCCAACGCTCTAAACCACTGCTCTTAACCACTACTCTTCGCTGGATCTCTTCTTTGATTAAGTGTTCTGTATTACTGTACATTTTTCACTCACTGGGAGTGATTTTATTTCTGTCAATTTAGTCTTCTCATGTCAAAAGCAACACCCAGATATTCTATCAATAAGTGTTTTTTCCCCATCACTACATCTGTTTACTGGGTTAGCTCAAAAGGACACAAATATCAGTTTCAGGACTTACTGTGTCACCACAAACTGTGCTAACTAGCATTAATTATACTTTTCCCTTTCAAAGAGTTTATATGGAATTACAGGGCACATTTCTTCCCTTTCCACTCTGGGAAATAAATCACAGCATCAATTAATACCTTACATCATGAACAGACTGTAGGAGACCATAAAGTTTAAAGTAACTAGCCTTGCCTTAGAAAATTAACAGCAAACTTTTTAAAAAATGGAATGGGTGGATCAATATCTCATGCTACCTACTACTCTTTTGTAACTGTCTATTGTTATAAAGCAGCCAGTATTAATTTTGCAGAACACTCATTTAAGATTAAAAAAAACCTTTTGTAATACTTTACAAATATCAGAATTACTTATTTTGGAAAACTAGCTTATCCTGCCAGATCACTTCTTATTTGTGTGCTCAATATTTTTGGGTGGAGGGGGAAGAAAGAGCATAGTGAGCCACATTTCATTTATAGACATGGAAAAACAACAGCAGAGGTGACATATTTTGTGTAAAAACCCAGTATATTTTCCCTCAGTTCAAACCCACAGTCTTATGCACAGACCATAAATTGCAAAAGTTTGTGCATTACTCAGGGATGTGAGTTTCATGTCAGAAGAATTTTAATAGTCTTTGATTTACTTTCTTAAGTGCTTATTAGGATGATCGATGATAACATTTTGAAGCCAGTTCCAAGCTTGGGAGACACTTACTGTAGACATTAGCCTTCCTATGTGTTTTCTCCCTAATAATTTTTGCACATGGGATATTGGGAACATAAATGAATCAAATCCTTTCCTTTCCTTTCCTTTCCTTTCCTTTCCTTTCCTTTCCTTTCCTTTCCTTTCCTTTCCTTTCCTTTCCTTTCCTTTCCTTTTCTTTTTGTCTGTGTTAAGTGGTGCAGTTTGCCTTCATATGATCACCTGCATAAATGCTGCAATTCACTCCCTCCCACCCAAAAGCAAAGCAAACCTTGATGTGATAGAACTGAGATAGCCACAAAACTTTGTCTGGGGACCCTGCCTGAATCTACTACCCATCAAGTTCACTCATTGACTGCAAGCTATAGATTTATGGGAGTAGAGGGAAAAGTTCACTATCCACTTTCTCTTCCTCATGAATAACTTTGTAAACCTTTACCGTGTTCCTCAGTAGACTTTTCTTCAAATGAAAAAGCCTGCAATTCCTTTGCTTTTCCTTGTAGAGAAGAGGCTCCAAACTTTTGATTAATTTGCTTGCCCTTTTCTGGACCTTTTAAAATCTCTACAATAGACAGTAGTAACCAGAATTGTATACTGTATTCCAAATGTATCCACACCACAGATATATGCAAGGGGATTATGATCGCGATTATTTTGTTTTCAGTTCTTTTAAAGATAATCCCTAGCAT
This sequence comes from Euleptes europaea, assembly GCF_029931775.1. Lineage (NCBI taxonomy): Eukaryota > Metazoa > Chordata > Lepidosauria > Squamata > Sphaerodactylidae > Euleptes > Euleptes europaea. Next base: position 58,364,621 of record NC_079316.1, on the reverse strand, counting down.
AGAATTTGCCTTTGTTATTGCTGCGGATCATCATTTTAAGATCTATTTTCCTGGTCGGTCACCACCACTATAAAACCATCGACGTATATTTGGTTAGGGATTCTAGACCTAGTGAACGTCCCTTTATACTTACATTGAATCTCACGGGCCATCCATGTTCTTGCCTATTCAGTCAGTTTGAAGAGATTGTTTTGGATTTTATACTAGGTTGAATCTGTAATAACCCCTCCTTAGCTCTCAGCATCCCTTGGCCAAACCCTGCTCTATCTTGCCTCCTGGAGCTTAGCCTTGTGCACTGGAGTTGGCCAAGACCTAAGATTTTCTGGTATTTAAAACTTAATTTTCAGCCTCCTCTCTCTTTCAGGATTCTTCCTTTGTACAATCTGCTGCTAGAAAAAGGAATTCTTTTGAACCTGATCCTTTTGCAAGCAAATATATATATATATATATCTGTGTGTGTGTGTGTGTGTTTTCTGACAGAGAAATGGAGGCATATATGTGTCTCCTCTCCCCTTTCCCTCTCTGTCTCTCTCTACAGCTGTCTTTCAGTGCTGTGCTTTTCAGCACTGATGAACTAGTGAATGTAATCCAGCAGCCTTAAGCGTTGTGACTAGGATTCCCTGAGCAGTCTTCAGATAACCCTGGGTGTAATACAACTTTAATAACTAAACATTTATCCTAGAGAGAACAGATACTTGGCAACAATCAACTGACAAGTAAAAATAAGGCATATCACTTAGCATCAAAAGGTAAATTGCTAGCTACAACATGAAGAACCTCTACATTTCACTTCCTGGGAATGGGTCCAAGACAAAGCATCTTGACACAGCCAGACAGGACCTGTCCTTGATATCAAACTCAGAACTCTGTTCTTGTTACAGAACTGCTGCCCAGATTAACATATTTATTGATTTTCCTGCAGTCTGGGCTTCCTTCCCAGAGACAACAAGAATTTAGGGTGCCAGACTCAAAGTTTTCTTCCATGCCTCGCTGGGTGAAGTAATTCAGAAATTTGGGCTGGATTATCACCAATGTGCAGATGATACTCAGCTCTGTGTTGCACTTCCGGCCAATCCCAAATATGCAATCCTGAACCTGGAGGCAGTTTTGGAGTGTATGTCGGCTAACAAAATGAAGCTTAATCCTGACAAGATGGAAGTGCTACTGGTAAGCAGAAGGCCGGAGCTACGAGTTAAGGTATCACCTATTCTGAATAGGGTTGCACAACCCTTGAAGAACAGGTCTAAAGTCTAGGGGTGCTCTTGGACCCAAGATTAGCAGGTAGCAGCTGTGCCCAAGAGTGCCTTTTACCATCTTTGACTGGTTAGCCAGCTGCGTCCTTTCCTAGGCAGAAAAGATCTGGCCACTGTGGTGCATTCCCTGGTTACATCTAAGTTAGATTACTGCAGCGCACTTCGTGTGGGTTTGTCCTAGAAATGTGTTCAGAAACTTCAATTGGTGCAGAATGCTGCAGCCAGAATGCTGACTGGATATGGTAATAGGAACCATATCATTCCAGTCTTGGCCCTTCTGCGCTGACTCCCAGTTTGTTTACAGGCATAGTTCAAGGTTTTGGTGTTGAACTTTAAAGCCCTACATGGCTTGGGACCAGCAGAGCTGAATGCCTGCTTATTCCTTATGTAACTACCCAACTGATACAGTTAGCTTCCAAGGAACTGCTTTGGGTACTCCTGTTTTATGAGATTAGGCAGATGGCAACCCAGGAGAGAATCTTCTTGGTCATGGCACCAAAACTCTGGAACTTTCTCCCCAGAGAGATTTGCCAACCTCTTTCTGTTGCCATCTTTCACTAGTGGGTGAAGACTTGTTTGTATCCTCTGGTGTTCTCTCAGTAATCCTTCTTTCTTGCACTGTATTTTAATTGTTGTTTTTATGCTTTTGTATATGAATTTAAGCTTGATATTAATTGTTTTAATTGTGTTTTTGTTTGGTTTTGATGGTTTTTAAGACGTATTTTTCTTACGTAAGTTTTTAATCTGTTAGCTACCTTGGGGGCCCAGATGAGGGCAGAAAGGTGGGACTTAAATTCTGTAAATTTGTAAAATAAACTAATAAATACCAGAATCCAGCAGAAATACCTTGCAAGATCCACTCCCTGATATTTTTGGGCTTTCTCCTCTCCCAGCAATCATTTCCAGTCCCAGGAAAGTAAATTGCTATGCATGCATATGGAGTAATGGCCCTGTGGGTTGGCAGATTATAGTGTAACAGGGCAAGGGGGCAAAATCAATCTCCTCTGCCCCTTCCTGCAACAGAGCTGTGTTAATGCAAAATGCAGGATAGAGTGATTCTCCATCCTCACTGCAGCTTCCTGACCCTCATGGCTATTACACCAGGAATAAACTTTCCATAGGTCAGAAATCACTGTGGGGTGGGGGAAGGGGAAGCCAGGAAGACCCATGGCCATCTCCATGTTCTGCTGATGGATTGCAGGATCCGACCCACTACCAACACCACCTGCAATGTAATGTATGGTGTAATCCAGCCCACATTTACATGAGAACAACTCCTACTAAAATCAGTGTGCATCAGAAACTGTACAGCTGCCTGAAATCATGACATTGGTGATGCCTGTAGTTTTGCTCATATATGTGCTATTTCATGCTTAATACAATTGCACATGAAAATGCAAAGTAAACAAGAAGAAAGGAATATAGCCCTAAAGATCATTCAGCCAAGGGTCCCATTACAAAATAATACTGGTCAGCTTTGTAATACGTACCATTCATTCTGTAAACTCTGTATTAATGCATTTGGCAAAGTGTTAAAAAGCCATTTGAATTCTCATATATTGTTCCCCTAAGTCTTTCTGAGTCAAATTGATCTTGGAAAAATAAACTAAAAACAAATGACTGCTAATTTGGAGGATTTCTTTTCCCTGAAATGGCTTTGCAGAAAAGTTAGTAGCAATGCAATAGCCAAGCCATGTGTGTGTGTATACAATCTAATTATATGCTGGGTGTACAGTGCCTCCTGAGATGCCAATACACAATTGGCAGTTGCTACTCTGGGATGTATTTCCTCAGCAGATGTATCACCCAGGCTGTGTTGACTCAAATAACTGCTTGTCTTGGAAAAATAAACTCTGTTTAGCAGCAAATAAATCTTTATGGTTTCTCTGGGTTTTATAGCAGAATAGTTTGACATCATTAGAATTCCACTTTTTTTTTAAGAACACTGTTTTGCCTTTAATAATATTGATTGTGTTTGTAAAATGATCCCCCCTTTTAAGACCAATGTCATTTTAAGTATCAAGCTCTTTTATTTTACTAGAAGGCATAAAAACATCTACATAGGCTTGGGCCTAAAATAATGCATGCAAAGCCCCTGGAACTGCTAAGTGCTGCTTCAGAGCAATAAACAACTGGTAGGAGGGCTGATTTTGCACAAAAACGCATGAGGACAAGTATCAGTGAGGTCAGAGAGCATGTACAACTGGCTATAGGAATAGTGCCAGAATGAAAATTGTGTCTACATTCTGTAACAAAACTGTATGCAATTAATTAAGGCTTGGATCTGACCAGCAGGCACTTACTCGGGGCACCTTTTGAGAGGACCCCATAAAACATCTTGCCGGCGGCTGAGGATTCTGCAGCAGGGGTGCCTTGGAGCCTGAGCAACCCGATTTCTGCTAAGCAAGCTCCTTAGGAGCTTGAAAACAAGGCATCTCGATCAAATCTTCCTGTTCATTGTGCCAGGACTTCCTTCACTAAACAGGAAAGTGGGCTTTTCTCTCTCATGCCCCTCACGCTTCAGAATCCTTTGTAAAATGTTTCTTTTCCTTGAAACATGTGGGCTTATGACTTCAATCTCCTGTGCAGTTGTTAACACCAATTGTAAACAGCTGTAAACCAGACAAAATACATGTAAAGCACTCTAGTGCCATATTAATTGCTAGGGTTGCCAGCTCTGGGTTGGGAAATACCTAGAGATTTTTTGGCCGGAGTCTGAGGGGGGTGGGATTTGGGGAAGGGAGGGACTTCAGTGCCATAGAGTCCAATCGCCAAAGTGGCCATTTTCTCCAGAGTAACTGATTCTTGGGATTAGAAATCTCATTTTATTTAGGAAGCTCTGTAAATCACATGTACATTAATGGCAGTGTCTAAATAAATCACTCTCAAATATGAGGAAGATAAGGAATTTGAAAAGTTATTTGCACAAAGTAGTGACATACAGCTATTTATCTGGTATATAGTATGCTATGCCAATATATATTTAACATACCCAGCACCAAACTCTCCTGATGCCAGTATATGTCAGTCATCCAGTAGGATTATCCATTTGGCTCTCAACATCATCAGATGCTCCAACATTTTCCAGAAACCCCTTCCACTCGGGTGTCAGACTTTCAGATTTGCCAAACTGATGTTGAATTATTGCCAGAAAATTCAGCTGGTGCACAAATTCAGCTACTGAAGACCAATGGATTTGGGAAGAAGCATATTATATCTGGGTTTTCCAGCTTTTACTGGCTTTCGGCATATTTCCAGGGGTAGATTAACTACGAAAACTGTGGATATTTTGGAATTGTGATTTCTTTGGAGATTGTCTCTGCTTCTAGGCATCATTCAGAGGGATTAAAATAATCCAGAATATGGATGGTGGGATGAGTTTGAGGAGTGGTCTGTTTTGTTATATTGATTGTCTTCTATAGCACTCAGTTTGACAGTGATTCTTTTGTCACAGTTAAGAATCTAAGGAATTGTAGTTTGGTGGAGCACTGAGAATTTTTGTTAATTGATTTATTTTAAAACATTTATTAGCCGCCTTTCTGCACTCTAGGAGTCTTACAATATAATAAAACAATAGTTACAAAATGCATAAAACACAGCAGTATAAAATCTTGATTAGAACAGCCAATGAATAAAAAAAATTAATTAGCCAAATGCAGTCCTAAATAAAACAATGAAGTCCTAAATAAAACATACAATAAAACACTGTATTAAACATAGGGCTACCATTCTGGATTGGGAAATTCCTGAATATTTGCAGCCCATTCCTAAAAGGAGGGGTGTTACGATGGTAACCAGGAGTAGTGCTGCCATGCTGACTCCTCAGAGGCTTCCTGACTGCTGAAAATTTTTTTAACTGCTATATATTAAAAAAGGAAAATGCCCCCATAGACTTCAATGGGGCTACAACACCAAAAAAGGTGTCATAGTGACACTGCTGCAGGAAGGGGCATTCCTGGGCAAAAGAGATTAGGAAGCTGCCTAAAGGTAGTTCTTCCCCCAGGAACTCCCCAGGAATGCCTCCCAGGATGCTGGCGTGGGGACTTGCGCCACTGGAACGCTGCCAGGAGGCAGCACCTGCACTCAATCCCTGAGCCACGGCATGGAATCCCGGTGCCAGCGTAGATCCCACCCATGACAGCAAAAGTGCCCCTCATCACGGATTAAATGGGAGCCATCCCCGACGTGGGGTCTCGTCAGCTCCTAAGGAGCTTGCCCCCCCTTCAGGATTGCAGTTTTTGAGGTGGAGCGGTTTGGAAAAGAAGGGAACCTCAACAGGGTATAATGTCATAGAGTCACCATCCAAAGCAGCCATTTTCCTCTAGGGAAACTGATGGAGAGATCTCCAGGAGATCTCCAGGCCCCACCTGGAGGTTGGTAGCCATAGTTAAACATCATAGCAATCCTGGATATGTCTTGTGACTCTTTTTTATTTTTTTTACAGAGAAGTTTGACTGCTATTTCATCTTTCATAATGAAACATGTGGTTCATGTGTTTAAAACTTTATTTTCTACCCTGACCTGTCAGAAGCCAGAGTTCCTCTCCCCCACTCGTAAATATTGATGCTCTGGACTTGGATGGCCTGGATCTCTATGCTTCTTTACAGGCACATATATAATCTTTGGGTGCAATGCTAATACATCTTTCTTGTGTCTTTTCTGTGATTGTAGCACATTATGGTCTTGATTGTGTGGGCAAGCTTAGGGTGTGCATTTGGGGAGGGTGCTGATATATGGATCTTTCCTTTAGGCAGACAACTGAGTCCCTTCTGCCTTTGTAATTATATGAACTTGGTCCAGATCTGCAATAATGGCCAAGTATGAACAGATTGGGCCTGGATTTGCTTTTGGACAGTTGGTACATTGTTTTTGTTAATCCAGCCTGGAGATCTTTCACAAGCAGGCTTTCTTATAGCTTGCTCTTGGGCCAAAAGCACGAGAATATCTTTTGTGTGAGATTCTGGCACTTGTATTTTGATGTCTGGGACAAACTACCCAAAGCTGAGAGCCACAAGAAAATGAAATCAAACACCTGGTTCATTTTGAATTTGAACAGAGTTTGGGTTTATTCAGTACGTGATTTGAATGTCTTCCATCCCTACAGACGATTATGTCCGTACAAATGCTAAGATTTCCCTTTTGTTCTCTGCATGAAGACACAGGGGAAAAAATGCATTAGGTACCAAAATTGATTGGACAGTAGTTGAGTTAGACACTTTATAATTAGGGTCACAATGAAATCAACAGGTTTTAATGTAGATATATTAATGCATGTGAACACGCTTCAGGGCTTATTAATCCACTATAAAGAAAAGGCTAACTCTTGGAAAATGTCCAGTGAAGCTCTGTGTACATATTCGGGCCCTTGCAAGTGGCGAGGGCCTTTTATCCAACTGTGGCAAAAACGGCCTATTTAAAAATATTCCAGATAATTTAAAGTGATTCATGAAAATCCATAAAAGTACATTTTCTAAAATATTTTATTGGAACCAAAACTAGGATTTTATAGGATTTCTAAATAAGATGGGAGGAATGAAAAACTCCCTGTCTGGGATGGTAGGTGCATCAGTGGGAGAAAAGAAGACTTTTGGCTGGGGTGGATTCGGAGGTTACTTTGACAGTTGTAAAAAAATTTCTATATGTTACGAAGAGTAGATAATGATTTTAAGATGATTTTTTAGCCTGGTTTACACGGATTCTAATGTGGCACTATTCAAATCTGTAGGTTAAATGATTAGGTTAAACGTAATCTATAGGTCAGTATAATTTAAGTTAAGTAAGATCAGATTTTATTTTTCTTTGAAAAATTGTGTCTTTTTTAAATGGTCTATCTTGGGGATAAGCAAAGTGCTAAAATGTAAGTTTTTTTAAAAAAATAGATTTTTCAGTTTTCTACTTATTATTGATGGCTTTATAAGCTCGTTTGTACTGTGTGCACATTTATGATTTCTTATTTGTATTTGACATGGAAATTATACTTACCGTATATACTCGGGTATAAGCCGACCCGAGTATAAGCCGACCCCCCAAATTAGAGGCCAGAAAAGGGAATTTCTTATTGACCCTCGTATAAGCCGAGGGGCAATAAGAAATTTCCTTTACCCGCAATGCTGTGCTCTAAAATGGCGGCCGCCATTTTAGAGCGCAGGGCCCCTGCCCCAGGTCGCCCTCCCGCCGCCTCCCGGGCCCTCCCGACCCACCCCGACCCCAGTCCCATCCAAGGGGGGAGGGGGAAAAGACCCTGAACCCACTCCTTACCTGGAGAGGCGGCGAAGCGGCGGCGGCGCGTCCTTCCTGGGCTGGCAGGAGGCCCCTCCAGGCCGCTGCCGGCCGGAGGAAGGCGCCCAGGCGCGTGGGCGGTAGCGGCGCGACGGGCAGGGGCCTCCCATGGCCCCTCCCGGCGGGGAAAATGCGGCGGGGGCCGGGAGGGCCGGGGAAGCCTCTCTGCGACTGCAGAGAGGCTGCCCAGGGCCCCTCCCGGCGGGAGAAAATGGCGGCGGGGGCCGGGGGGGCAGGGCAGCTTCCTTGCGGCTGCAGAGAGGCTGCCCAGGGCCCCTCCCGGCCGGGGAAAATGGCGGCGGGGGCCGGGGGGGCCAGGGCAGCCTCTCTGCGGCTGCAGAGAGGCTGCCCAGGGCCCCTCCCGGCGGGAGAAAATGGCGGCGGGGGCCAGGGGGGGCAGGGCAGCTTCCCCGCGGCTGCAGAGAGGCTGCCCAGGGCCCCTCCTGGCCGGGGAAAATGGCGGTGGGGGCCGGAGGGGGGGGCCAAGGCAGCCTCTCTGCGGCTGCAGAGAGGCTGCCCAGGGCCCCTCCCGGCGGGAGAAAATGGCGGCGGGGGTCGGGGGGGCCAGGGCAGCTTCCCTGCGGCTGCAGAGAGGCTGCCCAGGGCCCCTCCCGGCCGGGGAAAATGGCGGCGGGGGCCGGGGGGGCCAGGGCAGTCTCTGCGGCTGCAGAGAGGCTGCCCAGGGCCCCTCCCGGCGGGAGAAAATGGCGGTGGCTCGGCAGCAGAGGTAAGTTCCCCCCTCCCTCCTCCCTCCTCCCTTCTCCCTCCTTCCCCCTTCTACCGTATTGACCCGTGTATAAGCCGAGGCTGGCTTTTTCAGCCCTTTTTTTGGGCTGAAAAAACTCGGCTTATACACGAGTATATACGGTACAGTGTATATCATTTATATATATGTTATACAGTGCTGATTTATTAATGCAATTTGAAATATGCGTGCATTTTGCAGGAAATAACTGGTCCGAGGCAACAGAAAATAGCACAGAACTGTAGAATTGCATGTTTGAGTCACAGAAGGAAAATGAGGACAATGGGTGTTGAGCTTTATTGTCCCCCATGAATAGATCAGGTTACAGAGGTAGTGAAAAATTTACAGTGCCACCCTAAACAGAGTTACACCCTTCCAAGCCCATTGACTTTAATGGAATTTGAAGGGTATAATTCTACTGAGGGTAGCATTATTAGAGTAGCATCAGGTATGATATTGTGCCGTTGAAATTGCATATCCTGTATCTTTGAGGCAATTTCACATTTAAAGCTGTCTATATATCACTTCCATGTCCATATTACAGTTATAATCCACTCTATTGCCAAAAATATGGATCTCAAACAATATACCATTCAGGCAATATACATCATCCTCTCCAATAAAATTTCAGCCATTTAACTTCATCTTGTACTCTCAGATAATTCTCTGGTCTGTGTGTATCCAGAGATAGCATCATAGAATAATAGAGCTGGTAGGGGCCATACAGGACATCTAGTCCAACCCCCTGCTCAATGCAGGATCAGCCTAAAGCATCCCCGACGAGTGTTTGTCCAGCCTCTGCTTAAAGACTGCCAATGAGGGGGAGCTCACCATCTCCCTAGGTTCAATGACTCTTACTGTAAAAAATAATAATCCTAATATCTAGCCAGTACCTTTCCACCTGTAATTTAAACCCATTATTGTGTGCCCTATCCTCTGCTGCCAACAGTAACAGATCCCTGCTCTCCTCTAAGGGACAGCCCTTCAAATACTGTTTTGTAATGTATGAGTTCCTGCTTGTTTGTTAAATTGTGTTCTGGGGGGGGGGGAGAAGACCTCTGCCAATCTGTCAGGGTAGGGGTGGGTTGCCATTAACTGCTTATGATTTCCTACCCTCTGGAAACAATATGTCTTTTGTTTAGCAAAATTGTTGCCTTCAAATAGGAATGGGAGGATTTCTCCAGTCTTGTTCTTTTATTATTGTGTAAGTTTTCTTTGGTCTGAATTCTACCTCTCCTTCATTCTAGTTGTAAAGTTAATTTTGGATTTAAATCATGCGAGGCACACCACAGATACAAGTTTCTTCAGTTCACTTGTGTTTTTCCCCTTTTATCTGTTACTTAAGAATGAGATTGTACATTATGGTTGTATATTAGTTTGCTTTTTTGCAGCGTTTAGTAAAACGCTATGCACAAAAGTGCACATGTTCATCAGCAAAATCTGACACAAAATAATCTTGATGAACCCCTACATTTAATTATACTCAAAACTGGAAAAAATTGTTCTTTCTTTTTTGAGATAAGCATCTGGCAATGAGAAGTTTTCTACCTCAGAATAAGGAGGTAGCTATTGTTAGCTATTGTGGCTGATGGCTAATAATAGATGTATCTTCCATAAATTGGTTTAATACACTTAAAACATATCTAAGCTAATGGTTGTCATGAAAATCAGTGGTAAGTAATTAAATAATACTTCATTTTGGTTGTCTTAAATTACTGTCAGTCATTATTATGATGCTATAAGAAGGAACAGCATATTTCCATTAATTCTCTCTTACTTTGTAAAACTATCTTGAAATCTGATTTGCACCTGACACCACAAGAGTTATTTAAATGTGCATGACTTCTTGGTCTCCATTTCAAGAAGGCCACAAGCTGCAGACTTCGTGCTTTACCGTATTTTTTTCCTTTCCCCTTCACTCTCTCTCCCCCTCCCTTTCCATTTAGCTTGATGAAGAATTCTTGGAAACTAGAAAGCTTGCTCACTATTTTGCAACAGTTTATTTGTCCCTATTTTTAATGCACTTTTTGTAATGTTCTGGATTTCTCTAATGGTTAGGGTTGCCAGATCCAGGTTGGGAAACTCCTGGAGATGTGGGGATGGAGCCTGGGGAGGACAGGGCCCTCAGTGGGGTACAATACTGTAGACTCCACCCTCCAAAGTATCTATTTTCTCCAGGGGAACTGATCTCTGTAGTCTGGAGCTGAGCTGTAATTCCAGGGGATCCCCAGGTCCCACCTGGAGGCTGGCATCCCTACTAATGATTTTTGTTTTTATTGTGGAGGTTATTGACATGGGAAGGATTCATGCATGTGCCAAGTGTAGTTTGAGTAATTTCTTGCCACTGCTTTTCTTAAGCATGCCATTGTGGATGTTTTCCCTGCATTAGCATCCTAATTTGTCTTCCAAAGTCATCTTCAGCATTGCATGGCTGATTGCCTTTATCTGTATTCACATCCAGCAAGTTTGGATCAAAGACCTTGGCTGCCTAGGGACCCTGGCTTCAGAGTGACCTGTGTATGATTTAATTCTATGCGCATAGGACTGCAGTAGACCCTTGTTTGCTCATTAATTAGCATTAAGGTCATGAGGAGAGTTAGCAGTTGCCTTCCTCCCCTATTGTTGAGCGAATTAATTCAGTTGTGGGAGGATATTTCAGTCCCAATTTAGTCAGAGTGCTTAGCTCAGGAGAGCAATATGAGAGAGCTGGTGGATCAAAGAATGGAAAGGTGGGAGAGGTCAGAACCAGAACAGATCTCATGGCACATACTTAAGACTGTGTACTGACAATGTTGTAAGAGTGATGGGAATTCCTCACACCTTATTACTCACATTGTTCCAGATCTGGTCTGATGCTGGAAATAGGACAGTTGGCCAGAGAAAAAATGGATAAAGAAACAGGACTCTACTAGAAAAAAAGAAAACTTAAAATGAGGGATATGAGCATATGCTCCTGTTCTGGGGGGAAATAAAATAAAACAAGGTTGGCTTTGCAGCAGAGGAAAAGAATAGCCCTTTTAAATTCCTTACTTTACAAATTCTACTTGAATGCTCAAGTAGTACAGTGGGCTAGGACTTGCATGAGCCCTGGGAAGAAGTTCCCCCTTTTAATTAAAAGAAAATTACAAAATGGTCAAAAGTTGCCCAGCAATCTCATGGCAACTGATGTGCTAGCTTAAGGTATAATTGGGGGTAAGCAGCAGCTTCAGATTTCAGCCTGAGTTCCCTATAAAGAGTAATCCCTAAAAGAAGCAGGGCAGAACCCAAGGCTGTTGAAATGTTTGGGCCTGAAGAAATCAAGACTCAGGGGATTTGCTCCCCTCTGTACTCTCACACTGCTGAGTTTGGCAGATTTGTATTCAGAGAAGGATTTATGACCACTTCTCTAAAAACCCCTCCCTTCATTAAGGACAAAACCTTTGTTCAAGATGCAGCAAAAGGAAATGCTTGTAGTTATGGGACTGGCAGCACATCATTCTTTCATCACATTTAACGACCAATCACATGAGCTGGAGGAAGATGGTCCTTGTGCTGGAGGAAAGTGCCATAAGATCCAGCCTCAGTTTGGGGCATAACCTGTGTGCAGACATTGAAAATCATGTTACAACTTTGCCACCTCAAGTCTATATATTCGCCTCAACATTTTCCGCAAGCCCTACTCACCTATATGACTATGTGCATAATGTCTGCATTGACTGTGTTTCCACCAGTGCATCACTGGATCCAAACCCAAGTTTACATATTTCTTCCCTGTACCCTTATGTGTGTGTACACTTGAGAAAAATCATAGCATTGACTGAAATAAATATAAAGGAAACATTTGGTTCTTTGCATTCAGGGCTGGGTGGATAATTCCACACATGATTTGGCAACAGCATCTGGCATACTAGGAATTATAATGTTCCCCTGAGTGCCCATTAATAAGCCTGAATTTCCATCAAGGGAACAGGCGGATAATGCAGAAGTAGTTTGCAAGATCGTCAGTATCCCAAAATGAAATTAGAGCCATCATTTATGTATACATTTGTCATAATTATAATGGAAGTGCCTAAAATATTTTCTGGGACTCTGGGGCATCTTCCCCTCTTTCCCCATCATTCAGCCCAGGAGGGACTCATACCTTATCAAATCAGCAAACCAGGCTGAGCGCAGTCCAAAGTAGTGGATGTTTGAAACTTCCAGGGCTTTCGATAATAGGGATCTTTTTATATGGGTCACACAAAGAGACTTACTGATAAGTGTAACTGAGGATGCAAGATCATGCAAGGGAGAAGACAGATTGCATTCTAAATGCTATGGATTTAGATGAAAATGTGTATTCTCTGTCCTGAAAATGAATGCCGTGAATATGTGTCCAAATGAGCTCTACCATGATATTGCTACATCTCTTTTCATTCATAAGAAATACTAAAAAAAAAGCCAAAGCCATGCAATACCTTTTATTCATACCAACCAAACACACACCCGATGACAACAGTTTCTGAAGTTCAGAAAGGAGTGTCAAAGGAGGGTCCAGTCTGTCTTCTCACATTAGGGGCACTTGCAACAAGTACAGAACATATAATTGTGCGTGTTCACTCTGATGCACTATGGTGCCATAGACCAGTTGTTTCGAACAGGGACCCCACAAACAGCAAAGGGTGGCCTCTTCTTCAGAGGGGGTGACCCTGCCAGCAGTCCACATCTCCTCCGTTGCAATGGAGAGCTTTGAGAAATAGACAGCCTGTCTCCAGGAGTGTCTGTTCCTCTGTTCTCTAGCCTGATCAGAGTTTGTGTGGGACTGCTTTAATTGCTTGTTGAACAAACTCTGCTTTGGATTAGAGGCCATTTCTTTAAATATCTGTGGAGTGGGAGAAAGTGTGAAGAGCACTTCCAACAGGCCTGATCCTGCACCTCTGGGGGAAGGGTCTGATCTGCCCTTTCTGTGACAGGCTGTGCCCGTAGCTCTAGAGCAAACATTTCCCCAGAGGGCACAGCAGCCCTAGTTTTGATTCAGTGTTAACCCGTGAAACTACACTTTGCAGGCCCTTCATGCGAGATAGGACAGGTCCCAAACACTAGCATTAATTTTCTTATTTAACTAGTATTCTTGCTTTAAAAAGTTAAAAAGTAAAACTCAGGCCTACGTGTATTGCCCTTGTTACAGCTCTGTTCAGAAACAGCCATTAAGTCACCCATTTCTGATCAGAGTTATTTAAAGTGCTTCCTTTTATAGTTACTGCTAGGGAACTCAGAGAATTCTCCACTTTTTAACACTGAACTTCTGGCCTCTTCTACCCTACCCAAGTAATCATCGTGCCCAACCCATTTCTATGCATCTCGTTCAACTAAATAATAGTTCATCTCTAAATATAATCCCCTCTACTGCATTTCACAAAAACTATTGCATTTTTTCAGTGCTTTCAATGGAAGTTCTCCAACCAAGGGGAAAAGGCTAAATTATCTACCGTATGTAAATTAGTTGCACTCAAACTACAAGTGTGGGTTTAGACTCAAATTGAGTAGGCTGAAAAGACATTTCAGTTTTTATAATGAAAGGTGACATTAGACAGATTGCAGTCAAAGGAATCTATACTCTATCGAATTTATTCAGTCTGAAATCCATATCATAAAGATCATTAGGTATTTACATGTCACTGCTGTTTGAAAAAAAGTAGATCGCTGTTAGTTGTTTACACTTTTGTAACAACAACTGCTTATTTCACATCCTTCAGTCTGTTTCATTGGCAAGAGATCCTGCATTCTGCAAGCTTGTAGATGGGCTCTGCATGGTAGCTAGTGAAGCTTCCTTTGTAGCACAAAGTGTGAGATCATATCTATTCCTAGAAAAGTGAAAATAGAAGCTATGATTGTTGCACAAGCGTGGCTCAAGAAGAGCCTTTTTTCTCAGTATTTGCAAGTGGCCATATGCTTGACAGATTCCTGTTGCCGCACTTTTCATCCCAGATTCTCAATGCCAACTTTAATTTACTTGTTAGTATTTTAGTCCCTTAGACTCAATAAAATCCCTTAGTCCCTTAGACTCAATAAAGGAAGCCACAGTTTGCAAGACCTGAGCAAGGCTGTCAAAGATAGGACATTTTGGAGGACATTGATTCATAGGGTCGCCATGTGTCAGAAGCGACTTGACGGCACTTAACACACACACATCTTAGTCCCTAACCTATTGTCTAATGGCAAGGGATGGAACAGAATACTCCCGAGAGCCTCATTAAGGTTCATGGCTTACAGTGAAGGAGGAGGGATGGACCAAATCAGTTTGCCCTCTCTACCCAAAGTTTAAACGTTAAAAGGGAGCCAGCAGTGGCACGCAATTGTCAATTTTTAGGGAGCCAGCAGCACTGTGGTAAACTTAAAGAGCTTTGCCTTTGTCTGAGAGTCTAAACACTGGCATTTTAATGAAAGTGCCTTACACTAGACCTTCTCTATAGAATATGATGTTTTTATGAACAAAGTTGTAGGGACATTTGCTTTTTGGTGTGCAACATCTCATGCCTTCAGCTGCAAGAGGATGGTTGCTCAATCCTTGCCATGTAAGTCTCAAGTCAGGTTTATTTAGAAGTGATACAGAGAAAATCCCGGAACTTGCACAATTAAAATAGTGCAGCTACTAGGGCTAATAATAATTTGTTATCAAGATGCTAGTTTTTAATCTTAAAATGAGCAGAGGGTGTTACACAAGAAGGAAGACAGCTTTTCAGGTGCTGGCAAGGTGTCTCTGCAGTCACAAACTCCTGTTGCCTTTGGATTGACAGCACTGTTTTATCTGACACGTGGAGTATGTTTTCACTCAAGAGGAGTGGAGCAAAATCTAATTTGTCTGGAATGGACCCTACTGTGAAATGTTAAACTGACCTTTTCAAGCGAAATTTACTTGATAGTTCCAAGTGAAGCTCCAGCTATAAGCTAAACCTGTCACCAAGACATGATTAAATTCCCTTAAATGTACAGCAGTTGAACATATTATTAATGGAAATTGAAATCGCCTTAAATGGTAACCATAAATTCCAAAAGGTGGAGAAAGGGGGGAGGTTGGTATGAAGGTTAAGGTGCCTTATACACCCAAGGAATCATCACAATGGGTGGAAAATATTGTTCCAGAGCCATGAAACAGCCCAGCCTGTCTCCTGTAGATTTACATGAGCCCTCTTCATTTGCATTCTCTTATTTCAAAAATCCCAGAGCCAAGTCCACCGTCTCAATTGGGACCAACAACTGGTACAAGAAGGGTTAGTTAAACAAGCTATCAGGTTTTTTTTTTGGGGGGGGGGCTGGTAAAGGCCAACCGTTCTTTTATTTATTTATTATTTATTTAGAACATCTTCATGTTGCCTCTCCAGGAACCGTCCAAGGCAGCTTACAAAATACAAATAATCCATATTATTTGTAGGAATATATTGTATTTGAGCACAAACCACATACACAACTTAATGGCTTTTAAGGCTTTTAAGGCAAATGGCTTTAAATGCCTTTTTTAAAAATGCTTTTAATACTGTTTTTAATTGTACACCACCCCAAGCAGGATTTTGAGGAGTTGGCAAAGAAATATTCTTATTAATTAATTGTGTTCATGTGTCTTTAACAAACACAGAAGCAGAAACCCAGTCTCCTTTTTGCTATTCTTGTGTGTATTTCATGTTCAGGATACATGGCAAGAATTCTTTCAATGAAATCCTGTACAGAACTCCAGTCTAAGTCCACTGAAGCCAGCTGGCTTAGTCTGGAGTAATGCTGTATAGGATTGCATTGATAGTGCTTTCTCCCGTTTTCATTTCTTCCTTGCACTTCTGAATCTCTCCAATGTGCTATTTGAATTGTATGGAGCACTTCTGAAATGACAGCTATTCCCCCCCCCCTCTTTTTTTGGCGGCCTGTTCTTTTCTAGCTTTAAAAAAATGTTCTGAGATTTGCACTATAGTTCTATAGCACCATAGCAATCCCATGCATCCCAATGCTGGTGATATAGCAATTCAGTGCTATATCACCAGCATTTGAATATATTGGATTGCTATGGTGCTATAGCTCTATAGTGCAAATCTCAGAACGTTTAAAAAAAATGGAAAAAGAATGTACTACCAAAAAAGGCAGGAAAACAATAGCGGTACTGTTTGAACTGTCCAGAGCTCTTTAGAGATGGCTCATAAATGGATTGAAATGAGCTGTATGAATGCCCATTTCTGTATCACTTTACTCAGAAACAGGCCAACAACGGGTGACATCCGATTTAGAATGGTAATCTGAAGAGGGCCTTAGAAAAGGTGGTCAAGGTCACAATGTGTGACAATTACCCTTGCAAATGAACATGATCACAACACTGTGAGTTCCTTTTACTAAAATATCTGAATGCTTAGGTTCATTCCTTACACACAATACTTTAGAAAAAGTCTTGTCTCAGAGCATTGAAAACTATGTTGTAAATTATAGCCAAATGGTAAATGGGTTTTGTTAGACACCATTTATTTTTGCCATGGTATCTCTGCCCACTTTTACTTGTGTTCCATTATGTTCCGACGGCCTAAGAATAAGACACCATTTGATCTGTTGCAGGCATTGAGTTACAAAAATCATTTTCAGAAACATGGCACCCCTCATTTCAAAAACGTCGGGCTATAACTCCCTGACACGGAAACGCCAGTGTATCAATTCGCTAATAGACTGCTTGAGCACTTCACCTTGGCCGCAGCACACTATATTCTCGATACATAATGTGTGTTCTTGACCATTTTTCTCTAGCACTTTTTTCTTCAGGCCTCAAAAAACTATATTAATCTTCTGCTATATGCTTTCATTTCATTTCCTGTAAAAATCCATCTTCCGCTGCTGGAACTGACCTCAGGTTAGGTGTCAAGGGAACAAATTACTACTCCGTATTCCAGGAGTAGCTATAAATAGACTGCTTTATAACCCAATAGATCCCCCAGATATATTGTAGTAAATATACTGCTAATGACACAAAGGACTTAGATGTTTCTCTAGTTGATGTACTAAATTTTAGAGACAAGGAAAATCTGTTTAATACAATGTTTAAAATATGGCTGTACTGTTTGAGGTTTAAAGAATCTGCTGAATCCTAAGGAAATCATTTTTTATAGTTGGAAATATTGTATGTAGTAAGCAATATTTGAATTATTCAGTGCATGTAGCATGTATATTTTATATATTTTAATCAATTGATTATACCTTAATGTAGTTATCCAACTTCAAATATAAACTACCCAGTGGACAAAAGCATCAACCCATCTATTCAACTGTGTAGGTTTACTAAGATTTGAAAATAATTTAAAGTGTTATTCTGGGGGTTTTCGTTTGATTTTTGTCAATGAGATCCTGAATTCAGTCCAGATGACATTTATTCACTTTCAGAATACAAATCCCCCCAATGATTATTTTCAACTCTGAAATTTATTTAAAGTCTCTAAATTATGTACAATTTGAATTTCCAGGAAATAAATAAATTTTGATTTCAGTAAGGCTTTTGATAAGGTTCCACATAGTATTCTAGTTGACAAATTGGGAAAATGTGATTTAGATCCTATTACCATTAAGTGGATCTGTAACTGGTTGACAGATCACACCCAAAGAGTGCTTGTTAATGGTTCCTCATCCACTTGGAGAGAAGTGACTAGTGGAGTTCCTCAGGGATCTGTCCTGGGCCCTGTGTTGTTCAACATCTTTCTACATGATTTGGATGACGGAATAGAGGGGATGCTTATTAAATTTGCAGATGATACTAAATTGGGAAGGGTAGCAAATACGGTAGAAGACAGAGCCAAGATACAGGATGATCTTGACAGGCTGGAGAATTGGCTAAAACTGTTAAAATGCACTTCAACAAAGATAGGGCGAACACGCATGGTCGCTTTAGCCTCCTTTATTCCCTGTTTCAGCCAAGATTCAGCCAGGATCAAATGCACGTTCGGTCCTGGCTGAATCTTGGCTGAAACAGGGAATAAAGGAGGCTAAAGCGACCATACGTTTTTGCCCATAAATGTAAAGTTCTGCATTTAGGTAGGGAAAATCAAATGCATAATTATAGGATGGGGGAGACTTGTCTGAGCAGTAGTGTGTGTGAAAAGGATCTTGGGGTCTTAGTAGACCAAACACTGAACATGAGTCAGCAGTGTGATGCGGTAGCTAAAAAGGCAAATGCAGTCTTGGGCTGCATCAACAGAAGTATAGTGTCCAGATCACACGAAGTGATGGTATCGCTTTACTCCACTCTCGTTAGACCTCAACTAGAGTACTGTGTTCAGTTTTGGGCACTACAATTTAAAAAAAGATGTAGACAAGCTGGAACGTGTCCAGAGAAGGGCAACAAAGATGGTGAGGGGTCTGGAGTCCAAGTCCTATGAGGAAAGGTTGAAGGAGCTGGGTATGTTTAGCCTGAAGAGGAGAAGACTGAGAGGGGATATGATAACCATGTTCAAGTACTTGAGGGGCTGTCATATTGAGGATGGTGCCGAGTTGTTTTCTGTTGCCCAAGAAGGTTGGACCAGAAACAACGGGTTGAAATTAAATCAAAAGAATTTCCGTCTAGACATTAGGAAGAATTTTCTAACAGTTAGAGCGGTTCCTCAGTGGAACAGGCTTCCTCGGGAGGTGGTAAGCTCTCCTTCCCTGGAGGTTTTAAAGAAGAGGTTAGATGGCCATCTGTCAGCAATGCTGATTCTGTGACCTTAGGCAGATGATGAGAGGGAGGGCATCTTGGCCATCTTCTGGTCACTAGGTGTGTGGGGGGGGAGGTAGTTGTGAATTTCCTGCATTGTGCAGGGGGTTGGACTTGATGACCCTGGTGGTCCCTTCCAACTCTATAATTCTATGATTCTATTCTGTACTTCTCATAGAGAAGCTCTCCTTCCCTGGAGGTTTTTAAACAGAGGCTAGATGGCCATCTGTCAGCAATGCGGATTCTATAACCTTAGACAGATGATGAGAGGGAAGGTATCTTGCGTGTCTTCTGGGCATGTCGTAGGGGTCACTGGGTGTGTGTGGGGGAGATAGTTGTGAATTTCCTGCATTGTGCAGGGGGTTGGACTAGTTAACCCTGGTGGTACCTTCCAACATTATGATTCTATGATTCTATCTTAAGTACATTTTTGAGAAACTCCCACATTTGTATATTTATTGATGCCAGCTTGAATCTGGTTACTGAAATTTGGATGTTTTAAAATGTCTGGGGATGAGCCAAAATTTTAGAGGACTCTTAACTCTGATCTTCAAGTGGTAAAAAACACTTTTCCATACCAAAGAGCTAGGCTGAGTATAACCAAGATGCATTTTTAGCAGGCAGCAGATGTGCACTATAATCAGCCACATAGTATGTGTCGTTTTTCACATGCCAAGGGTTATGCTGTCCAGGTTTTATTCTGAAGACATTTGCTTATAAAGCAAACACAGGCTTGGATCCCATGGAAGGTTTCTTAGGTTGAAAGGGATTTCTAGTTATGGAGAATGGCTTTGCCTCCTCCCTCCTGCTGCAGCCTAAAATTCCATCCAAAATACTGTTCTATGAAGTCATATATCTCCAGTGGAAGCACGTAGCAGCAAAAATCCCCCTCTTCCACCAATGGAAATTATCTGTGGGATCCAAGCCATTGTTCAGAATTAAAGATCTGTGAAACAAGCTCCTATTTATTCTCGAAATAATATTCATTTTTACATTCACAAAACATGTATGCTGCCTTTCTGCCCAATCAGGGCCACTAGGTGGCTAATAGTTTAAAACAATGTACAAGATATAATAATTTCATATGCCGATCCAGGAATAATGGAATTCCTAGTAGGGGTGTGCACTGAGAAAAAATTTCAAATGTACACTTGTATATGTTGGGGGGGGGAGAGATTACTTTGGGGTAGGAGTCCAGGACCATTATTTTCAATGTGGAATGTATATGATGGTTCTTGGCAGTTATTTAGAAAGATAATGGCACTGTATTTGCAGATAATACAGTCCTCCCTCGACTCTAGAGACCCCCTAATTTTCAGTCAAATTGAAGTAAGGGGTTCAATTTTACATACCCCCCCATATCAGGTGACTCTCTGCACAGCTGCGCTTCTGTCTACTGATTCCTAAAATGGCCATCAAGTGGCAACTTAGCAGGAGAGCTATTTCTGACCATGGCATTACCCCCGCAAAAAAACCAAACAAACAATAACTCCACCTTGCTGTATTTTCCTACTCTTACAGCGAATGACTGACAATTAGGGTTGCCAACCTCCAGGTGGTAGCAGGAGATCTCCTGCTATTACACCTGTTCTCCAGCCAATAGAGATCAGTTCACCTGGAGAAAATGGCTGCTTTGACAATTGGACTCTATGGCATTGAAGTGCCTCCCCTCTCCAAACCCTGCCCTTCTTAGGCTCTGCCCCCAAAAACCTCCTGCAAGTGGCAAAGAGGGACCTGGCAACCCTACTGACTTTCACAAAGTGAAAGTGGCTTCCTTCACAAATATCCCCCCCCCCCCAATTCTTTCTCTTGGTCTGCAATTATTTCCTGTGGGGCAATTTTTGCAGGAGTGGCTGCTCTTCAACAAATGACACCAGAATACCTAAGATTCTTGGATTTGTGTTACCATTCTGGAAACTCCCAGTAATGATCCGAACCACCATACAATTTCTGTGTATATCTTCAGTTTGGGAATTTGATTATGCACACCCTTAATTCCTGGATAGAGCCGATCCTCACTATTAATTCCCCCCTTTAACAGAAATCTAGTTCCAGCTTTTGAACTTTGATATTTTGGCAAAGGCTTTCAATATCATGAGATTTTGTACAGTCCCTGAGACTGGCTTGGATCCCTTCTCCTCTCTCTGTAAAATTTGACAGTAAATTGAACATAATTCATGGGAAATCTCAGGCAGGATTAGGATCCAAGATAGCTTTGTGACATTATAGGACAGCTCTCAAAAATGCATGTTTGAAATATCTCAGTTTGCTTGTTCAAACTTTACCATATTTGTTCTTTTCAGATTTGATGTGTTCCCTTAGTATCTGAAATCTAGGGCTTACTAAATAAATATAAGACTGGATCTGTTGCAAGGATCCCTGATCTTATCATCTCCCCAGCAGCCATTTCCATCAGCCAAAGTTTATTCCTGGGACATGGCGCCTGTGTGGAGTATAAATACATGGGTTGCTCATGTGGAGTGGAGCAAAAATACTCCCTTCTGCCTCCTTCCGCCAGTGGAGTCCAACACATGTAAGAGAAAGAAGGAAGCAATTTTATCCCCTTCCCCTCCCACTAGCAGTTTCTTGATCTATGCAGCATTTACTCCACTGACCCTGGGAATAAGCTTTCCTGGGGTTGGAAAAGGCTGCTAGGGGAAGGGACAGCCATTAAGATACATGGCCATCAGCCCTTTCTACTGACATATCATGGGATCCAAATCGTTGTCCTATCATCAAACCACTGTGGAGATATGCTAAGAGAATTTAAAGATATTTTGATTCTTTGTCAATAATGGTTTGTTTAATAAAGGTTGGCTCGTTATCTGTTGTATATTACTATGTCTAAGTGGATATTATACACTTTAAAGCTAGAAGTGGAATTACACTGGAATTGCATAGTACCTGCAGAAAGCACAGTGATTTTTAATGTGCTCCTGTGTCATCCTTTCACTCTGTTTTTCCTGGCACTAAATTGTGATCTGCATGGGCAATTGAGAAGATCAGATTATGTCAAATCCTTGTGATAGATGGTGACGGGTGGGGTGCCACCTGTCGTTCAGCTCCCTAATGGAAACCTCATTAGCCACCTACCAAGCTTTCACGATATTTTGGCTATTTACATCAATTGGAAATCTAATAGATTGCTGATTATTCTATCATTTTGGGGCCCCAAATATAGCCATTAAAATGATATATAGCAAGAATTGGTGGCAGAAAGAAAACAAGAAAATGAACTCTTTAACACACGAGTGCTTACCGAATGGATTCAGTTGATACAGCTGCATTTCACTTTCTAAGAGTAAACCATATGGTTGTAATGAATGATTTTAAACTGTTCTTTTCTGGAAAGGGTAACTTTTCCTGGTTTCTAGAAGTTTAATTTTTATCTACAGAAGGAATAAACAAGGACAAGGTAGTAGCAGTGAAGACATTCCTGTCATTGTCTCTGGATTGACAGATTCTAGATTGGGGTACCTTAAAAATGGGTCAGATGTATTTTGGCTCTGGTCAAGAAACCTGAAGTGGGATCTGCCAGCAAGAACACATAGCTTGTGCCCGTTCCTTATTCTTAAAACCAACATTCCTGTCCCTCTTCCTCAGCTTGGGACACTAACAGGAAGAATAGTTTAGGAAACATGTAGCTGCTGAAACTATGAATAGGAAAAGGGTAACCCGATTGTTCCTTCATCTACTGTAGAACATCTGTGATCTGGATCCTGTGGAGCCCCATTTGTGAGTCAGGGAGTGATCAGATCAAGTTGTCACCAGGTAGATGGGAACAGCAGCCCTTTAACCATCCATGGAATCTGGCATCTAATTCAGGTGCTGGTACTTGCCTTGATAAGGAGTAGGTCAAAGTGTGCTACATGTGTGATTATGGGAAGGTATCAGAAGTTCTCTCTTTGCAGTCTGCAGCATATACCATCACCGGTCTGCAGGAGGAACCTCAAGAGCTTCACTGGCACTCCTGTTTCCTCCCACCCCAGTAAAGATGAAGCACAACAATATAGCATGCATGAGCTTCATTTTAGGTACTTTTGCAGGTTCTGCTTGATGTTATTGAGATACCAATCTAATCTAATAGTTCTTGTTCCAATGCTATTTGTAGGTGTGTGTGTGTTTTTTTTTTTTTGGAGAACAACATTTTTGCAGTTGTACTTATTTATTTTCTGCTCAGATTATGCTAAGAAGTTTTGAGTCCCACCAATATCCCCCTGTGCCACACAGCAGCTAGGATTCAGTTGAGTTTTTTTTTTAAGTGTGTGTGTTTTTAAGAACAGAATTTGGAATGTGGATTTTTAATAGTGCCAATCAAATTGGAAAACTTCTCCTGAATTTTAGGTATTGGTAAGGGTGTTTTCCCCTGGCTCCCTAACACAGACCAAGAGGATGCAGTCACAAGCTCATGCTCCCTTAATTCACTCTCAAAGTCCAGGGCTGGATACCTGAAGAGCAGTGAGCAGACCTTCAGGAAGACCAATCGCTCAACTCTCCAGGGAAGTAGGCATGAGCAGTGTGGGCTGACAGGCTTATACAAAAGCAAATTCCAAAGAAATCAATGGAGCTCACATTTTGGGTTAATACTCGTGCTTGAGGTCATACATTGCACTGATGCAGACAGGAATTTTGGTCCAGTTGGTGTGGGTAAGATTGCCCTTAGTATTGCCTCTCTCCCCAACCTGTTGTCCCCCTTCTTTTCCCACATCTATATTGTGAAACGGCTTGCACTTGTGTTAAGTTGTACTGCCTTGAATGTTTGTGCTGGTGCAACATTCTAGATTCTTTGTTGTATCAATTCTGAATTGTGGCTCACAATGTTGCATGAATACAAACATCTTTCCATCTGAAAAAAAAATAGCCTCATTCAATCAAAGACCATGATTATTGACAGCAAAGCTGGCCTAAAATAAGGAAATGAGTGGCATCCAAATGAGGACTGAATGACATCTTGCCTTAACACTGATATTAGGATGTCTTTACCTGATTGCTTTATATACAGCAAAATGCCCTTGTGCACTGTCCTCATTTCTGATCTAAAAGTAGCTGTTCTTTACCCATGGATTTAGCATGTGTTCCATGTAACATGTCTGGCTGGGTTTCATGACCTACCCCACCTTTTGAATCCAAGTGGAATTTACCTGTGAGGTTGGTAGGGCTATAGTCTTTCTCTGACTAATTGGCAGGGCTGCAGGTATTGTAAGGACATCTAACAAAATGATACCCCTGAACAAGTCTCTGAACACTTCTAAAGCATTTTTTCTGATGTCTGCAAACCAACCTGTCTTTGAAGCAAAAGTTGTGTATATTAAGACAGGCTGGGGATAGTATCCGAATGAATGTTAAGGGTAAAGTCTAAGATCTAAATGTAGAAATAGCCAGTTAATGATCAGATCTTAGACTGAATCAGAACATTGCTGGTTAAAAAGGCCTGGGGTAGCTAGATGTGTATTTATGTTGAAATTTTTTTTGGTTTTTCTGTTGAACCACTCACCTGTTCAGCATTCCTCTTTATCTGTTAGCATGCTCATAACATGAAAACTCCATTAAACATAGAGATATCATGGTGAACATAGGTGCACATGACCAGGGCATGATTCTACATTTCAAGTTTTAATAATAGCTCAATCTGGGATCATTTTAGTTGATGAACATTGATTTGTGGGAAGACTAGGGCCCCTCCTGTCCTGGCACCATAGTGCTCATCTGAATGGGCCCTGTGGCATTTAGGGAAGTTCTCCACAGCTGTCATGTGGTTGTGGAGAAAATGAGTCTGGTCCACCTGACTCATGGCCAAATATATTATGTACTTTGGCTGTCAATGGGGTCACATTGAAGACACTAGCTGTTCCTGAAAATTTATAGCAGGTAGAAGGGATCTGTTGTGAATTAAAAGGGGGGAATCTTTTACTGGAGATAATTCCTCTGAAATTCTGAAGTATCAGAAACAACTGGTAATTTAAAGAATATTTTATTAGTTCTCATTCTCACAGCACATTCCTAACTTCTGAGGACGAAAGTCCTCAGGAGGCCAGGAAGGGGCTGCACCAGCGTTGGGACCCCCCACACCGGCGTCTGGGCTACTTACGCTGCTGTAAGTGGTCCCAACACTGGCGGGGAGGCCTGGATGCCGGTCTCCCAGGGCTGCCATGGCAGCGCCACCCAGGACACCAATGGGGCCTTCTGCTGGCATCCCACCGGCATAAAAGCCCATGCTGGTGTTCTGGGGGGCTTTCTGGCAACCTGAGGCGTGTTCGTGGGGTGTTCCAGGGGCATGGGTGTCTGTAGGCAGCCTCCTGTCCCCTTTCACCCCAGGTAAGCCAGTGGAGAGAAGAGCAAGGCTGCACCTGCTTTGTAGCAGGAACAGCCTTGCTATTCTCAATGGGGCGAAAAGTCCCATTTTTGGTGGCCTTGGAGCGTCCCCCGAAAGCTCAGGAATGGGCTGTCAGTTAACCATCATAGGGAAGGGTTCCCAAACCTTTTTGAGCCTGGGGGCACCTTTGGAATTCTGACACAAGGTGGTAGGCACAACTACAAAATGACTGCTGTGGAACACAGAGCCATGTAATGGCTGTCACATAGCATTGCCAACCTCCAGGTATGAGCTGGAGATCTCCTGCTATTACAGCTGATCTCCAGATAGAGATCAGTTCCCATGGAGAAAATGCTCCCCCCAACCCCGCCCCAAAAAGCTCCTGCTGGTGTTGAAGGGGGTCATGGCAACCCTAGCTGGAAGAAATATCTCGGTGAAAGGAGGGGGCATGGTCAGCATTCCCAGTAGGATGAGGTTACTTCTGGTGTGAACTAGAAGTGATATAATCACACCAGGTAACCCTTTAGCATTTGCCTAAAACTCTACAGTTAAACCATAGAGTTATGGGCAGATGCTCAAGAGTCATCCCTGGCACAATTTCTTCACTTCCAGGTCATGCCAGAAGTGACATCATTGCACTGGGATGCTGATTGCCTGCTATGCAAATCCCCACCTCCCTCATCTCCCTTGTGAACTTCTCCATCCTCATTCTACTACCAGAAGCTTGTATGTCTGGTGTGTCTGTACAGATTTCTGGTGGTGGAAGGGCACCAGAGGAGTGAATTCCTCCAGAAACATGTGACATGGGCCGCAGCAGGGTGGATTCTTTATGCCCCAGATAGAATAGCCTGAAGAGAGTGCTGCAGGCCTACACACGCACATTTGTTTGGGTGAAGAACTAGGGCAAACCTTTGCCTGAGAGGCGAGAAGTGGCCAAGGAAATTTCTTAGTAGGAAGAAAGTTGCCTGTCATGATATACAATTCCAAGGACAAAAACATTTCATTGTCAAAAGAACCCATCAAGTTGTGAAAGGAAGCTACTAATAGCCAGACCCAGAGCTCTGAACTCCCATAAAAGCACAGTAGTGCTGAGTTCATTATTTTGAATGTTTGCTTATAAGATTTCGCATGAAGGCAGCACATGAAGTGCTTCCATTTTTACTGTTGCATGGGTGCAGTAATTGGAAAGTTATAGTTTATAGAAAACACAGCAGTAAGCCAGAAAATAAACAAATTTAAAGGTATGCACTGTGTGCATGATTCCATTGGTCCACACGTGAAGATACCCTGCTACAGTTGACACTTTTATCCAAAACTTTGCATAAGTTACATATCTATTGGCGGCCCAGAAGATTTTTCTGTACATGAACTAGATACCTGTCATTCAGATGGTTACAGAACAGGCTTTCAATTGTGCAGGAACTCAGGTAAAGCAAGAATTTCACACAGCTCCTGCATTTCTGACCAGAGGAATGAACAACACATCATTAGGCAATATACCGAATCTCTGAATTCCAACTGACAGCCTCAAATATTTCTGTGTACAATGCTTAAGAAAGCAGATGACAATTTCATTTGGGTTCATGTGTTCAGTTGACATAGATTGCCTATTATCATTCCAATATATTGTAAAGAGCAAATTGAGATATAGGCTTGACAGTGGGTGGACTAATGGGATTTAGTGACTTTATTTAAAGTGTGCAAGTGTTTTGTTATAATACGGTAATAGAAATATCATTTGCCTGACAGGAGGAGAAGGGAAGAAGCAGTAAAAAAAAAGCCCTATCAATGAATAATAATGAAGTTATTTAAATGCCAGGATTTTTTTGGAAAACATTTTATACAAAACAGAAAATTATTCTAGGTATGCATAAGCATGTTTGAGCTAAATTTATCAAGCAGGAGCAGTGTGGGTGTATTGGAATGTTAGTGTCAGTTTTCTGTAGTCAAATAAACCAGCAATGATTAGAGGGCCATTTATTTTCCCCCATATAACATTGAATCACATTATTTTGCAGTGGTTATGTATTTTTTTAGGTGTAGAAGCTGCTCTTGTAAATCTGAAATAGATGTTCTTACATGTCCAACCATGAACCCACTGTCAAAACAATAAATAAGTTAACCCTGGGAACACATGAAGGGAATCATTTGTTTTTACATTTCCCCATGGCTTGAGGCAACTTCCCATACAAAATTAAAACATCAAACAATAAAACCTCAAATTTCTCTCGCCTAAGAAAGCCTAATCATTATTTATTAAAGCATGCCTATCGTAGAAGACCGGATGTTACAATACTGATATCAAAATGCAGATGCAGGCTGCACACAACTTGGGAAGGAGAGAAGAGAAGTAATCTGTTTCTTTTCCCCCACCCCAAACTGCAGAGAACAGGAAAAATCTAGCCTTTTCTCTACAGCTTGTGTTTTTACTCTGAGTGGCTTTTCCACATCAAAGTAGGTGAGAAGTACTTTACTCAGAAGAGAGAGAAGAATGCTTAATATGGTTTCCAGAACATGCATGCTGCTAAACACAACCATTTGGATAAGCTACAGTTATGTGGATTAAATTGGGAAGAAGCTAAAAGGGCTTTATAACTGTATAAAGGGCTGTATAATAACTATCAGAAGTGATGATTAAAGTGAGCTGATGTTGATGCTATATGCTCATGAAACAAGTTCTAGAGTGGTTTGAGCTTAGGCTTGTTGTTCTCTTGCTGAGGGCATGGGATGCCTCTCTCCCAGCAGGTTCTTCCCTGTTGATGCTTAGCTGGCTGGTGGAGGAAAAAATGGAGAGAAATGGGGGAGGGAACCATGGCAGCATCCCAATGCGTTGATGTCACACAGACATCACTCCCCATGCTCCCAGAAGTGATGTCAGTATGTGTCTGGAGGATGCCAAGGACACTCCAGCATTTAACCAAATGCCAGAGCATCCCCAATATCCCTTGCAATGCACCAATGTCACTTCCGGGCACATGGGGAGTGATGTCGGCACATCACTAGCAATGCCATTATGTCACCGGTGATGGCCTCCCATCAATACGTTCTGCTGCCAGTTGCCAGGCCCTGCTGAGCTCTTGAACGAAGTGCATAAAGCAGAACTTAGACCTAAGTGATGGGCAATAGATGGATTTAGTTTCAGTCCTCTACCTCCCATTCCTGTTTTTTAGGCTGCCACCCAGTCACCTTGTGAAGGACAGTGTTTGCAGACATGAGAAGACAAAGTGAATCAGCCATTGTTGTGGTTACAATTTGTAGACATTTATAGATCTTGATGTCATTGCATTTCACATCACTGCCCTGGGGGCTTTTGAAGATGGTCAAAAACAAGATCATATAGTAAGACATTATAGCCAAAAGAAGCTGTGTCAGGCTCTGCTGTGTGCAGGCTGGCTGTAGATCCAGCACTGGCTCCACTGGAAGTCCATAAACAGCTCCAGCTGCAACCTTGCCACAACAGCTTATTATCCTCCTGGCCTGGAAAGCTGGTGGGCATCAAAGGACCAATGCGCTATCACTGCATGATAGAAAGCTTTCAGAGTGTCTCTTGCCACAATGTGGGCAATTTATGCAAGTGTTTTTTGTGCTACTGGACTACCGGCCTTCAGTCTAGCCTTGATGTTTTTTGACCTATTGTCATGAAAAACCTTCTGCCTGCTCATTTTTTATAAAAGTCTTCAGTTGTGGACAACTTTTAGCATGCCTCTGCGAGAGGGTATCGATCATTCTCATGTCTCTGAGCCTGACAAGCTGGGTGGGGGTGGGGGTGGTAGATAGCAGTTGCCAGTGAAAAGTATGGCAAGAATCTAAAGTTTAACATGGATTTTCCAAATGTTTTGAATAGCAACTATAAACTATAGTTCTGTGCTTTTCAAAACATTCTCCAAATGTTTTTAAAAGTACAGAACTATGAAGTCAAGATTCCAAGTACTGCAAGCTTGTCACATCTGACTTATGGTGACCCATAGGGTTTTCAAGGCAAGAGACATTCAGAGGTGGCTTGCCACTGCCTGTCTCTGCATAGTGACCCTGGTATTTTTTTGGTGGAAT
The DNA here is from genome assembly GCF_029931775.1 of Euleptes europaea. NCBI lineage: Eukaryota > Metazoa > Chordata > Lepidosauria > Squamata > Sphaerodactylidae > Euleptes > Euleptes europaea. The sequence goes on along the minus strand of NC_079316.1, from coordinate 58,335,315 downwards.
CCCATCCAAAATCTAACCAATGTGGACCCTGCTTAGCTTCTGAGATCTGATGAGATCAAGCTAACGTGGACCATTTTATATTTTAAACAACTTCCAGTTTAATACTTCCATCACTGAATTCACTGGTAACAATGAAAGCAGATTTTTCAGGCATTTTGAATCTCAGAGTATCATAGAGTTGGAAGGGACCACCAGGGTCATCTAGTCCAACCCCATGCACAATGCAGGAAATTCACAATGACCTCCCCCCACACCCCAGTGACCCCTACTCCATGTCCAGAAGATGGCCAAGATGCCCTCCCTCTCATCATCTGCCTAAGGTCACAGAATCAGCATTGCTGACAGATGGCCATCTACCCTCTTCTTAAAAACCTCCAGGGAAGGAGAGCTTACCACCTCCCGAGGAAGCCTGTTCCACTGAGGAACTGCTCTAACTGTTAGAAAATTCTTCCTAATGTCTAGACAGAAACTGTTTTGATTTAATTTCAACCTGTTGTTTCTGGTCCGACCTTCTCGGGCAACAGAAAACACCATCCTCAATATGACAGCCCCTCAAGTACTTGAACATGGTTATCATATCCCCTCTCAGTCTTCTCCTCTTCAGGCTAAACATACCCAGCTCCTTCAACCTTTCCTCATAGGACTTGGTCTCCAGACCCCTCACCATCTGGGTTCTTATAAAGTAGATGGGATGCATGATAAAGAAGGCATTTGTGGGATTAGCAATTACTTTGGGGGCACGGAGAAACTTCTGGGAGCTACACTCAGCCTACTGAAACATAAACACACTCAATTGTTGCCTTATTATTTCTGGAGTATTGTGATGAATTCTATACATCTTGGGTACCATTCCCATGGTAAGATGATTTATGTTCCTTAGCTTTCTAAATCATCCCTTCACTGAAACTGCAGGACAGTCCAAAGCTCATGAGGGCTTCAAAAACCTGGAACGGGGAGTCCAAGTGATAGTGGTATCCTGGGAACTGGAAAATAGTTGGCTATCGTTTTTGGTTTGGATACAAGACTTCTCCTATACATTTGTGGCAGCGGTTCTCTTCAATTAATAGTTCTAAAGTGAAATTGCCTCATGTCTTTATCACAAGGAATGGAGGAAATTGCATTACAGGGGGTATGCATTTAGTATTTATTAGCTATTTAGTATAAAATTATTAAGAACATAATTAGGCAGTTGATCCTTTGATCACTGATATGTTTGTTCATTTTCAAAACCTCTCATTTGTAAAACCTCTCTATGATCTCCATTACAGAAGGATGCCCCTTTACTTCCAGCTGTATCATCATGATGTCTTTTTTAAAAGTTGTGAACAGAATGCAGTTGCCTCAGAGATTCAAGGGTTTTTTTTGGGGGGGGGGCACTATGAATTGCCATCTTGGAACTAAAAAAAGATGATCAACTGTTACACATATTCAGATACCATGCACTCACAATCAACATGGTGACAGAAGCACAATATGATAGTTGAATATTCCATGTAATAAAAAAGGGCCAGATTCCATGATCACCACAACACAAGGCTACTCTGCATAGCCAAAGTGTGTGTGTGTTTTTTTCTTTAGGCATGTTGCTCCATGTATTTGATAAATGGACTGTCTAAATGGATGCAATAGCCACAGATTTACATTGGGCATGCTTCTGCTCCTTTTCTGTGTTCATAATTCACAGCTGCACATCAGTCGTAGTTGTTTTGTGCAATGAACAATGTGGGCAACTAATTTATTTATTTTAACAATATACTCTGCCTTTCTGTTGAAATATACAAATCAGCTTTCAGATTTAGAGTTTAAGTCTTAAAATGGCATACTGGTAACCCAACAATAAAAAACCACTGATCAACTATTTAAGCCATTATTTATAATCTGTGTGGCTGCTCAGTGCTGGAAAGGGCATGAGCAACACAGAAGACCCACATGAACTGGTCTGTTGACAAATGGAAGCATGATGTGATGTGCTAGCAGTAAAACAAAATTGCTATAAATACTGATGGGCTAAACTTCTATAATTACACACAAATATATGTGCCTGCATGTTTTTGACTTAGTTTTTTGAGTGTGATGTGGGCTATAGTGTGGTTTAGTGGCTAGGGTATTGGAGTAGGGGCAGGGAGGCCCAGGTTCAAATCCATGCTCTGCCATGGAAGCTCAATGGGTGACCTTGGGCCAGTCACACATTGTCAGTCTAACCTACCTTGCAGGGAGGAGAGGAGAATAATGCAAGCTGTTTTGGGTCCCCATTGGGGAGGAAGAAGGGATATAAATGAAGTAAGTAAATAAATAAGTAAATAGATAGATAAATAAATAAATATACAGTTGTCCTACTGTTTTATCAAATACTCCAAGTGCACTGATGACCCAGTTATCTGATTTTGTGTTCACAAATTATCAGCTTTGTATTTAATATATAGCACTGTGCATTCAGATTATTTTAGGAAACATCAAGCTACTAGTCTAGTGATTTCAGTCTCCGCAACTGCAAGACATTAAGAAGTATGAGTTTCTCTCAGTGCTTAATTTCCTAAGAAAAGAGCCGTAGGAACCAAACTTGCCTACAACTGGTGGTTAGCACTTGGAGCAGGATGAAATGGCAGGATATTGAGGTAGTAGACTTCCAACTTGGAATCCCGTTGTTAATGCTTCGTTCTGTTAAATCCTTGCAAATATAAAAAGACAGCATAGCAGGAAAAGAACTAGTCTAGAACTTCTCTTTTGATGTCTTTTTTATTTTCAGGTTGTGTTTTTTTGCACAAACATGGTACAAGTATTTCCCCATCTTCAGCCTTAAGTGACACAATCATCACTTCTACTTCCTCAGCATTCAACCACCTCATTTCCATCTTATTCTGTATAGAGGGATTAATCTGTGAATCGTGGCACTGGAAACAAATTAAGTGTCTAATCCCTGTTGAGGAAAATCAAATGGCTATCATGTTTGGAACAAAAAAAACAATGGACAATAAAGGTGTATATCTCAATCCAATTTTACGGATAGCAAAAGGGCAATCCTTTATAATAATTGTAAGTTCCCAGTGCATTTTGAGGAGGAACCCTTACTGAGCGGACTGCAAAATACAAATCATTAAGTTAAACAAATTTTCATTCCAAAACCATGTCTTGTTAATTCAAATGCTTATGCTGCAGTGCAGATGAATCAAATCATGTATGCAAACCCTTGGGCACTTAGCAAAAAATCCATTGCCCTGAGTAGCCTCTGTAATAACTGCAGTCTTATATGCCATCACTGAATATACAGTTAAATGGACTGCAGAAACAGGACAATGTGGAAGCAAGAGGTGCTAAGATGACATAGTATCTTAGCTGTATTTTTCCAGTATGATTTTCCTTTACTGAGCAAACATCCTGAATAGGTAGCGTTTCCCTTTCCTGAAATGAATCCTCTATCTTATCTCAATGAGATCTTACAGCCGAGCCTTGCAAGAAGTGAAGAAATAACTCAGCCTTTGTTGCCTTGACACTTGGCATTTACGACACATTGCCATCACCTCTTGGAGCTAGATTAACATTTCTTATTGTAGGCGTTTACATCGGAATGACATTGGGAGGCTGCCATTTTAATTTTTTTCTAATCCAATTTAAATGCAAATGTTAACCACTCACATGATGGTGTGTGTACATAATTAAGCATCATTATATGCTACACGAATCATTTAAAAGCCCCAGAGAGCTATTTTACAGCACAAGACATGTCTTAAATTGGAAAGCGACCAAGTAGTTTGCATCTGATTTTTGCTGCAGTGTTTATGCTTACTTACTAAAGCTCTCTAAATTACAGGTCAACTGATTATGGGACGACATACGAAAAGCTAAATGACAAAGTGGGCCTGAAGACTATTCTGAGTTACCTCTATGTTTGTCCAACTAATAAGCGCAAGGTAAGGGAAAACAGTCTGAAAAATATAGTTGCCTTGCACCATGATGTCATGTTTCTTGTTATTAGTTATTATTATTCATATAGAATTGGCAGCATCTACGTTATTTTACAAAATCGCACACATGCACAAAGTTGAGGAGGTTTCCCTTTAACTGTCTTGAATCTTGTCTGATTCTACACTAGTTTATGATGATTGGTGGGGGTTTTTACTTAATCCATTTCATGTGATTTACATTTTACTTAACAGCCTCTTTTTTAGTAAGAGCGAGCACCCTTTCTCAGTGGTCTCAGTGGAAAATACTAGAGTTCACCATGCCGAGGGTGAGCCCAATTCAGAGGCAAAAGGTCTTGTGGAAAATAAGGAGGATCAAAAGTAACTTGAGATTTGTTCCAGTATTGTAGAGCTAAAAGGCAGCAAAAACATTAAGGCGGGATCTTAATATTCATGTATGAAGCAAGAAATGCTTAACTAGTTGCTTGGGTGCTGGCTGATGCCCCCCTCCCTTACCTGGCTGATTAATTGGTTTTATGGAGAAAGCAGTTTTTGTCTTTCTGCCTGCAGTATACAACATACAATAAAGCATACCTGGCATCAGAGACATAAGGTGATCAGAGATTACATTTTAGTTGGGTGTGGAAGGCTGGTTTGTGACACACTGCAATTCATAGAAATGCAGGGTAAAAGTGATGCTGTAAAGCAAAGCAGATAACATTGATTATAAACATTTAATTTCATAACACACGCTGGCTGTTGTGAGAAAGTGGGTTCCCAGGGTTCCCTACACCTTAGTTGATCCCAGAAGTTAGAATGGCTGGGTGAAAGTGATGTGGGGACATTGATTAAGGATGCCAGCCTCCAGGTGGGACCTGGGGATCCCCCAGAATTACAGCTCATCTCCAGACTACAGAGATCAGTTCCCTTGGAGAAAATTGATGATTTGGAGGTTGGACTCTATGACATTGCACCCCACTGAGGTCCTTGTCCTTCCCAGGCTCCACCCCCAAATCTCCCAACCTGGATCTGGCAACCCCACCCCACCCCAACCCCTGCCAGTGTGTGTGTGGGGGGAAGGGGGGACTGGCAACCCAGCACTGACACCTGGGGCACTCTGCCCTCTCCCAACCACTTGATTAGATACAAGTTTTCCAGACAGGTCAGATGGGGAGAGGGAAGCATCAGCAGCAGCGCTGACATTTATGGTAGGCCAGGAATCCAAGGCTAAAGCAGGCACAACAAAAGATATCAAGGCCTGAGTAGTGGCAATGAAGCTGACAGAGGCTCAGGGTAGGGTTGCCAGGTCCCTCTTTGCCACCGGCATGAGGATTTTTGAGGCAGAGCCTGAGGAGGGTGGGGTTTGGGGAAGGAGGGACTTCAATACCATAGTGTCCAATTGCCAAAGCAGCCATTCTCTCCAGGGGAACTGATCTGTAGCAGCTGGAGATCAGTTGTAATAGCAGGAGATCTCCAGCTAGTGCCTGGAAGTTTGCAACCCTAGCTCAGGGTGAGTGAGCTGACAGCCGTAGGGGTTCTTGACTTGGAGCTGGCAGAAGACCTGAGGACCCACCTTCCAGGGTGAGAAATATGGTAACTCCCAATTCTATAAGTTGGAACAGAATCTAACTAGGACTGCACATGCAGAACAGACACCATCTGGAATATGGATGACAAGTAGCCATTAGGCCCCACTTGGGTAGTTAGTGGAGGAAATCAAAAAGGAAAAAAATACTTATCTGTAATCAAGAGCTAAGTGATGAAGGGATGCCAGTTGTTGAGTGGAATGCATTTCCTCCTCTTCAAATCATCCCTCCCAGAATCTTAAACTTTTATTATTTTATTTTATTATTTTAACCTAACTTTGATTTTTATTCAGAGCTGATATTGAATCGAAATAAAACTTGATTGACTGAGTGGAATGCAAGAAGGCAGGATGGGTTACAAACTTGAAGTAGGGGTGTGCCTTCTGGAACCCCCGAGATGAAACTGAACCCATTTCGGGTGGGCTCGAGGATATCCCAAGCAGTTGTAGAATTCTGGGAATAATAATAAAAAAACATTATCTCTTGGAATCCTGGGTGTCATTCAGGTTTCCGGAAGCAGGGAGCGAAAGAGCTAGCTAGAACAGACAGCTGCTAGGCAAAGTCTGGTCCCTGTAAATTGTAGGCAATTTTTAGCTGTTAAGCAACTTTAGCTGTTAGGTAATGACTTATCCCTCCAGAGTTTAATAGTGTTAAATGAAAAACAGAGGCCAGGTCTCCCCTGGTCCATGGCCCTTTACAGTTTTAAAACTGAATCCCTGGTGGGGCTTTGGAAGCGTGGATGAGGCTTTGGAGCCCTGCAAAGTATCCCAATGCTTTCCTAAGCCTTCTGGAGCTTTGTGAAGACTTTCAGAGTGTCCTGGTGCTTTGCAAAGTCCCACCAGTGATTCCAAGAGCTGCACAACATCCAAGCTTTGGAGTGGTGGGAATTAAATGTGAAAGGACCAGACACTGCCTCAACAGCTGTTTGCCCAGGCTAGTTTGCTCTCTCCCTTCCTCCTGACCCAGAGCCGATTTCCTTTTTAATTGAAGGTTATGTTTTTTCCTGCTGGGCATGCTTTTCATGTTTTGGAATTCTGCAACCCAAAAATGGTGCCCCCCCCAAAAAAAATACTAAAACAGAAACACACCCCTCCCAAATTCCAGCATAATGAATAGCATGCCCTGTAGAAAAACCCAAACTGAAATTCAAACGGAAATTTTTGAAGAGCACACACCTAACTTAGTCCCTTCTGAGCCTTATTCTCAATGATCAAGGAACTCTGTCGCAAGTGTATTTCTTGAATCCACTTGAAACCATGTGATCCTTATTTCAAGGCTACGTCACACAATGTAATTCAAATAGTGCCGAAGTTTAAATCTCTACACAAAATTGGTTTTAAAGCCACTGACCTCACTGAGGCTACTATTGTATGTGGGTATAAAGTGCCGTCTAGCTGCAGCTGACTTATGGTGACCCCTTATGGGGTTTTCAAGGCAAGAGACTAATAGAGGTGGTTTGCCAGTGCCTTCCTCTGCATAGCAAGCCTAGTAATCCTTGGTGATCTCCCATCTAGATACTAACCAGGGCTGACCCTGATTAGCTTCCGAGATCTGACGAGAGTGGACTATACCATGCGGCCTTCCCTCCCGAGGTTACTAATATAGCATACCAAACAGTGTCCTAGAAAAGAACATTTCTGTTTCTCCCTCTTTGTTTCACCTAAATAGTACTCCTGTCTCCCTAACATGTCTCCTTTCACTCTTACTTCTCCAAACATTTTCTCCCTGTCTCTTCTTGCAGTCCCTAATGTTTATTACTCAGGAGCTCAAGGCAATCCCTGTATTTCTATCATGCAGCAAAGGGAGACTGGCAAGAATAAGTTTCTGGGTCTTCATTTGTATCTTGTTTTGAACTGTGTATGAGAAGCTGCATGTAGCCATCAGGGCTCAATTTAGTTGCCCTTGATACAGTATATTGCAAGGAAGAGCAAACGTCGTGCTTGAGAAAGCTGTGCAGGATAATAAAATTTTAGTAAAAAGACATTCTGTACTGACTACTCCTAAAATAGGTAATGTGTAGATCAACAGCTGGCTAAGCTGGAGTTGGTGATAATATAGTGCATTGGAAACAAAGAAGCACAGCACATATTCAGTGACTGCATTTCCTCAAATCAAGCTGATAAACAGTCAACTCCATAGTGGATGACCCATTTGGGACTGCAGTTTAAAATAAAACCAGACTCTTAGAGCAGTGGTTCCCAGTTTTCAAAGTATGATGACCCACAGGTCCAAATTTACTTTGTATGGTGAGCTACCCAGGGTTTTTTTGGGCTTTGGGCAAATGATGACCTTGGCAATTCATCTAGTTCAGCATTTTATTTTCTACAAAGATTAACCAAATGGGTTTTTTTTAGAAACCATCAAACATCACACAAAGGGTGCAGCTGCCCCCACTATGAATCCTAAGCAAGTGGCATTCTGACACACACAGCCTTTGTATATGAGGTTACATACCAGCCTTTGTCCACCCTCTCCTTCTTCCTTACCCCCTCTAACCCTTCCTAAGATTCTAAGAAACTCTAGTAAACATCATGATATGTTTTAATTGATCAACATGTATATATGCCAAAGGAAAAAAATACCAACAAAGGTATGACATGGAAGATACTGTTTCCAGGGCCAGGTTTTGGTTTCCAAGACACAAAAGAGAGGAAAGGGCCAGGGTGGCCATTAGGGAGGGCTGGCCCACAACCCACTTGCACAGACTTCATGACCCATTTTGGGGTCCCAATCCACAGGTTGGGAAACAGTGTCTTAGAGGAACATTTAGGTCCTACCAGTTCACACCAAGGATTTCGTCTCCAGGTTGCGATAGTTTCATCCGGTTTAATTCAGTTCACCCGTTACGATTTAAGCTTGTGTAATCTTTCCCAGTTTGTTTATTTTACTTTTTTCATGATCTTTCATTCAGCTTAGGTTTGCAAAAAAACATGGTAGTGGATTTAGCTGCATAAGAGCAGCTTCAGATGTTCAGATGTTAAAAGAAGAAGTTGGTTTTTATATGCCGACTTTCTCTACCTTTTAAGGAGAAGCAGACCAGCTTACAATCACCTTCCCTTCCTCTCCCTTGTGAGGTAGGTGGGGCTGAGAGAATTTGGAGATAACTGTGACTAGCCCAAGGTCACCCAGTAGGCTTCATGTGGAGGAGTGGGGAAACCAACCTGGTTCTCCAGAATAGAGTCCACCGCTCTTAACCACTACACCATGCTAGCTCTCAGCAGTAAACATAACGTCTACAGTAATGTCTAAAGGGGAACATATGGGAGGCAGTTACAGTTGCTTCAGAATGCATACCACTTGTGGATACTTCCTTCTTGAGTTTTCTTTTGGCCATAACAGTAGAGGCAAAACAAAACAAATGTAGAAGTACTCACTGTCAAGAAGTTGAGGCCTCTCAATTTCTTGGAGTGTGTTATTTCTTTGGTTCAGGCCTGGGAGGCCTATGAATTTTGTGTTATTGGGATTTTAGACCAGCAAAATAAGTTTCCTTTTGAAAACTGCTTCTATGGAGGTAGTAAGGTAAGCCCCAGCTGGTGCTAGTTAACCTCTCCCCTTTTTGGAATGCAAGGCCGTGCATTGCCATGGTAATTCAATGGTCAGCCATCATGACAATGTCCAGGTGCAGGTAGTTCTGCAGGCTTCCTCACCTGAACATATCTCTGAGTGAGTCAGCAATTCTAACCAAGTGATTAATTAACAGCTAAGTGTTTGCGTTTTCTCAATTGGCCTCTATGAGCTCATGCCACTGAGAAAACGAATATAAGGACAAACCAACCCTTGAGAAAACTATGCATGCTTTGGGGTACAGCAGGAGAGCTGTGCTGGCTGCATCACAACCCATTTGATTTTGGCCCTACGGGGAAACTCTGGTCAAGCTGACCTGCTTGGAGAAACCTTTGGACAACCTTTTGAAACTCTTGAATGCTGGAAGCATCTTTGGAAGTTGGTAACTATAAACCTGATGCAAGAAACCTTTGCCAATCCTTTTGAACCAAAAAGGTTTTTGAATGTATTAGCTAGTTATGCTAAATAGTTTATTGTTTTCTTGCTTAACACTTCATGACTATTTCTTTCCTGTAAACCAGCTTGAATCTTATAAATAAATTGTTAGCCTTTAAATGGCTTGTGTCTGTGATTTTGGGATTCCAAGCCTAAATTCTAAGTGCCTTGTGTGAGTGTAAAAACCACCTACCAAAAACCTAAGACATTTTGGGAGTGTAATCTTTCCCTGGCAGGTCTCAACCTTGCAGGGTAAGCGTTACACTCAATTTTGGAGTGAGTTGGGAGAGGATTGCCCTTATCTTCCCCCTGGAGCTCAACCTTTTGAAAGGGCTGGTGGCAGCTACTCCTTGGACTTGGGGCGAAAGCCTGGAGTTCAAGGTTTTGTCTTTTGGAAAACTTTTGACCAAACCAAAGCAGCCTCCAACTGGTGGAGACAGGTTGGGGAGCTCTTTGACACTCACTTCTGTATCATCTTGTCAACCCTTGTAATAATAAGAGTGCCCAGAGTTGATTGGGGCAATTACTTACCCTTCCCAGGTTAACAAACAGGGCAAATTTGGTTGATGAGTTGCCTGATGTTATGATTTTGTCTTTGTGCAACATTATTTGCAGCTATAGAACAGAATGACTTGTGGAGCTATCGGTCATTTCTGGATGACTGGCTTGGTGCTGGTTTCATAGAACCTCATGAAACCACAACTCTTGAAATGGCTCAGAGCAGCCTTTTAACTAATTCTGCTTGATGCCTAGGGCCCTGGTTCAGCAAACGCTTTCCATGTCCTAAATCAGGTTTTCACATGGATCTTCTATGCATATCCACAAACCTGCTGTGTGGGGTCTCATTTATTAGTGAACTTGTGTTTTCTGAACCACATGCTTTAAGTTACATAAACTATTAAAAACCACCATGCTAGCTTGTACACTGGGTCGTGTTTTGTCTTCAGCAGAATAGTATGCATATGCTGGATGTTCAATTAAAGGTATCCTGTGGGGAGAAAACAATAATTTACTTAAATAATATAATCTGTGCCATGTGGAACAACACTAATCACATAGAGGATCTTTGCGTAAATATTATACTAACACAACTGCAAGGTTTATTTCATATTTTGCACAGAACTTGTATTCAGATGTTCATGCTTCATATTCTTTAAAGGTGTTGGACACAAAGTTTAATAAGTAATGTTCAAACTTAATACTAAAAAATGCACAAGATGTGGATAGTGATAAATGCCAGGAAGCCTTCAGTCGTTTTTATTCATTCTGAATGAGGATGAATTCATTGTTTGGAAAGAAAAAGGCTCATTAAGATGTTAGAAACACATCTACGGAGGCCAGATTGTATTTAAAGTTGTTTGCCTTTTAAGCACTTCCAATAGAGAACTGAAAAGGATTTGACAAAATCCTGCAGAGAAAATGCATCCCAAAGCCCGGAAGGTTTTAATCATATGAGCACCCTACTGAGCAACAATTTACCAAGGATTTCTAATGCAGAAATACTTACAAAAGGTGGGCGGTGATATCACCCCCCCCCCACACACACACACACACATGGGGCAATTATATTTTCTAGTCTCCAGGTGGTAGCTGGAGAGCTCCCGGAATTACAGATGATCTCCAGGCTACTGAGATCAGTCCCCTGGAGAAATGGCTGCTTTGGAAGATGGATTCTAAGGCATTATACTCCACTGATGTCCCTCCCCTCCTCAAAACTTGGTTACAGATAAGAATAAGGATTAAATGATAAATCAAAATTATATTTTAAAAGTGCGTAGAGAGGAAGGTGGAACCATCTAGATTTCTAGGGAGAGGTCCATGTATCAAATGACAAGGGGTAGAGTCCTCAGTTTATTGAGTCCTGTAAGGGACAAATTGCTGAATACAGATATGTAATTGAATAAATTATGAAAAGTCCTTCAGGCAGCTGATTGTAATGAAAAACAAAGTTTGAAAGATAGGGTGGGGCAGGAAGACTGAGCATGAACTAGAATTTTAGCCGACTGGTAATATTTCTTTTGCATTATTGAACAGATAGAAGTGGTTCAGCAACTGATTGAATGGTTGGGGGGCAAAGGTCAGAGAAGAATCAAGGCTGTGTGCCTGGTCAACAATGCTGGCAGATATTGAGAACAACTGGGGAGAGAATGGCTTGGAGGAAAGATGAAGAATAAATTGATTCCTTCCATTCCAATCCATTGTTGGCACACAGTTAAATTTTGATTTGAGTTCAGCTCCCATTATCTTCCAGTAACAAAGAATTTTAGCAAGTCGACAACCAATTTCATGCAAGGTTGATAAATGCATATAAAGATACAAGAACAGCTTTCACTCAGGCGCGATTTAATGTACTGCCCTCTGAGCTGTATTTGGAACGGAATTGCCCTTGTGGCAGTCAACAAGTGGAACCAGTTGGGCACGTTCTTTTATGCTGTCTTGTTTTATAAGGAATTGCAAGATGAGCTGCTATCCCCCATTTTATGAAAATTCCCTGGAAGATCTGAAAATAAATAAATCTTACCTTATTGTTCTTCTAACAGATAAATATAGTTAGACCACAGATAAAGTAGCAATTTTTTGCACAGTAGCAAAATCCATTCGTGCTTCAATGGGGAGGTAGTTTTATTTACATACACACACATACACATACCTTTACTGGCATAATTACAATACTTTAGCCAATGATCGAAGCAGGACATAAGTACAGCACCCTTTAAATTAGGGATTAGTAATAATCCCTATAAATTATGATTTACAAAATATACTAGTTAAAAACAGTTTTAATATTTAGCACCTCAGCAAGAAATTGGGCTACAGATAGTTTTATTTTATTGTTCTAGATTATGTAAATTTTATTTGGGATTTTAGTATCTGTTAACCATGGGATCAGAAAGGATTGTATATTGGTAAGTAAGCCCCCTGAAATTTGTTCTGAGGAGAAGATCATTAGATCCTAATGAACACATTAGAAGGCAAAATGGGGATCTGCAGTGGGAAGGGGAATTGGTGGATTTCCCCTCCACTCTATGACAGAATGTCTTTCTGTTATCAGAAAAATGTGTCAAGACAAGAGTTGCATTGTACTATTATTCTTTGTTAAATGTGGAGCTTTCCTCTGTCCCTAGGAGATTTCTACCAAAGGAAGAGTCATCCACCAGAGATAGGATATCCTCCTCTGGAAGGAGGCTCCTTCTTTGGAGGAAACCTTTGCACTTAGCTGAGCAGAATGATAGGATTCAGGCTTCTCTGTTTAGATTCAGGAATAGTAGCCTTATTGAATACAATTCGTCTAATCTTATTGAAATCTGAGTTTTATAATTTCGTAGATTTACATTAGTTGGGGCTTCACTTGTCTCAGTGTAAGAGTTGGAGTACATCAGTTCTGTATCATTCTAGTCATTTGACCAGCAGAGTGCTCCATCTAAATATTAGGGCTGTTGAAAAAAAAATTCGGTAAAATTCAGATTTGGCAAAATTCAGCCCGTTTTTATTCAGGAAATGCTGAAGTCCAAACTCCCCCGCTTCAGGTCCGTGCAATTCGGCATGAGGTCCGGAGTTCGGGGAAAAATTCGGCTGAATAAAGCCATTAAAATCACAACCGCACCTTTCCGCGGCTCTGGGGGGGGCATTTGTGCGGGTAGAAGTCCCAAACTTTCAGCGTAGCTTCAAAGGACCCTTCTTGCAATAACCCCCAAGTTTTGTAAAGATTGGATCAGCGGGGGCTGAGATATGGGCCCCGAAAGGGGTCCCCCCTCCTTAATGTGCATTTGCAATTAGCAGAGCTTGCCGCCCACTCAAAGCTCCCAGCCCCGACAAACAGCTGAGCTGTGGGGAGCAAGGGCAGGGCAGGTGCGAAGCAGTTTGCCAACCATGAAAATGTGCCCCCTGCAGCCACGGAAAGGAGCGAATGTGTGCTTTAAATGGAATAAAAAGGCACATTAAGGGGAGGACCCCTTTCGGGACCCATATCTTGGGACCCCCTGACCCAATGTTTACAAAACTTGGGGGGTCTCACAAGAAGGGTCCTTTGAAGCTCCGCTGAAAATTTGGGGTCTCTACCCCCAAAAATGTGCCCCCTGCAGCCACGGAAAGGAGCGAATGTGCACAAGCACCCCCCCACGGGGATTTCTCTCTCATACACAAACAGATACTCTCTCTTTCTTTTCCCGGGCCGCGCAGCAGCTGGGCTCATGCACTCAATTGCTCAAACTGATTGGCCAGAAGAAGACCCAGCTTGGCCACTGATTGGCTGCAGGAGAATGCTGCTTACTAACTGACGGTTATGCTGCTGCGCCGAATCCTGAATTTGCTGAATTTATTCGCCGAACACCACAAATTCACTGAATTCGGCTCTCCATTTTCCCGCCTTTTTTGAGTTCGGTTCCATCCGAACTAAAAACCGCTGAATCAGGGGAAATTCGGCTGTTTTTTGGTTCAGGACGAACCAAATCGACATCCCTACTAAATGTACACAGACACATTTTCAAAACTGTCTACTGTAGTCTGTGAATGTCAGTTAATTCTTAAAACAAAAAACAGGATGTTCCAGATAATGAATAAATTTGTTGTCCCCCAAACGGTTTTATATAAAGAAGAAAACATTCTTTAGTGTTAAACTGTTGATCAATTAATATTGGGATTTAACATCTCTGGACCAAACTATAATAATGGAACATATAAAATGGAACCCAAAGGGATATAAAGCTTGGAGCTATACCCATGGATTCCTGTTTAAAGGGAAATATCTTACACCTTCCTGAAATACACTGAAATACACTGAAATAAATTGATCTTGCAATTTATGACAAAGGCAAATCTCAGTGTATGAATTTTGTTCAAGTTATTTGTCAACAAGTTTCCAGAAAAGAAAATCTCTCATGTCCAATAAATCCCTTAGTCTGGTTTTGTCTCAGCAACATGTTGTGATAGAACAGGGCACATATAAATAGCACCTGGAAGGGAGGTGAAGTTTCAGGAATAGTATAGAGATTGTTTATTTGTTTGTGTATGTAACTGCTTTTGACTGTGTGGATGAAAAGCTGTGGATGGTTTTAAAAGAAATGGGTGTGCCACTACATCTAATCTAATCTGGACGAAAGGCTACTGTTAGGACATAATATTCAGAAACAGCATGGTTTCCAATTGGCAATGGTGACAGACAAGGATGTATTTTATTCCCCTATCTGTTCAATCTATATACAGAACATATCATTAAGGAGAGCTGCATTAGATTTATTTGAAAGTGCAGTGAAATTTGGTGGAAGAAACATTAATAATTTGAGATATACAGGTGACTCCACCCTACTGGCAGAAAGCAGTGAAAACTTGAAATGTCTACTGATGAATAATAAAGGAGAAAGTGCCCAAGCAGGATTACAGCTGAATATCATGAAGAACCAAAAGTAATGACTACTGAGAAATTACATAGCTTTAAGTTTGACAATGAAGAGATTGAAATCGTTAAGTATTTTCTATTCCTTGGCTCAATCATCAACTAAAAGGGAAACTGTAACCAAGAAATTAGAAGGAGATTAAGGTTGCAATCCTGAAGGGGTGTGTGTGAAGCTCCTTAGGTGCTGGCATGACCCCGTGTCAGCGTAAGTGCCCATTTAATATGTGATAAGGGGCAATTAGGCCATCACGAGTGGCATCCACACTGGCGCTGGGATGCCACATTGTGGTTCAGGGCTCGGCCACAGGCGTGGCCTCCTGGCAGCATTCCAGTGGTGCAAGTCCCTGCCCTGGCATCCAGGGGGCATTCCTGGGGGTGGAGCCAGCTTCCTAACCCCTTTTGCCATGGAATGCCCTTCCTGCAGCTGCATAGCTACAACACCTTTTTTGGTGTCATAGCCCTGTTGATGTCTATGGGAGCATTCTCCTTTTTTTTAAACTTTTAAATGGAGTTAAATTTCTTTTTGGTGGCAGGGAAGCCTCTAAGGAGGTGGTGTGGCAGTGCTACTCCTGGCCACCTTCATAACATCCTCCCCCCTTAGGAATGGGATCCCTGACTGGGAAGGGCAGCCATGAAGGAACTAGAAAAGATCTTTAAGTGTAGGGATATGTTGCTGGTGACCAAGATCAAGATAATTCATACTGTAGTATTCCTCCTTACTCTGTGTGTGCATGAAAGATGGACAATGAAGAAATCAGACAAGAAGAAAGTTGATACATTTGAAATGTGGTGCTGGAAGAGAGTTTTATGGGTACCATGGACCACCAAAAAGACAAATAAGTGGGTTCTACATCAAATCAAGCCTGAACTTTCCCCAGAAGCTAAAATGGCCAAACGGAGACTATCGTACTTTGGTTAAATTATGAGAAGATGAGTAACTGGAAAAGACAATGATGCTAGGAAAAGTTGAAGGCAGCAGGAAAAGAGGAAGATCCAACGTGAGATTGATAGACTCAATAAAGGAAGCCACAGCTCTTAATTTGCAAGATTTGAGCAAGGCTGTTAATAGGGCTGTTGAATTAAAAAAAATTCGGTATAGTTCGGATTCGGCTGAATTCAGCCCGTTTAGATTCGGGATATGCCAAAGTCCGAACTCCCCCGCTTTGGGTCCGTGCAATTCGGCGGGAATTCAAAGTGCGGGGAAAAAATTCTGCCGAATAAAGCCATTAAAACACAACCGCGCCTTTCCGCGGCTCTGGGGGGGCATTTTTGGGGGTAGAGGTCCCAAACTTTGAGCAGAGCTTCTTGAAAGACCCCCCCAAGTTTTGTAAAGATTGGGCCAGGGGGGGCTGAGATATGGGCCCCGAAAGGGGTCCCCCCACCCTTAATGTGCATGTCTGAGCAGAGCTTGCCGCCCACGCACAAAGCTCCCAGCCCCGACAAACAGCTGATAAGTTTGCAAAGCATTGCAACACAACTGCAAGCAACACGACTGCAAAAGCAACACAACTTTGTAAGCAACACCTTTGCAACTGTGCAAAGCAACACCTGACACCTGGGAGTTTGCAAACCATGGAAAGAGACAGAGGCAGCTAGCTATGCATAATGAGCAGGGGTGGAATTTCCCCTTTTGCATCGGACTCCAAATGCATTTTTTAAGTCACCATTTGAAAACAAGTTTTGAGCAAGCATCCAAATAGACCTAACCGCTCTTATGAATGAGGGAAAACCTGAAGACACACAACTGAAACCCCCCCTCAAACCAGGGAGAGATTGACTCGAGGGGAAACACACCCCCAGGCAGAACCGGCAAAAGCCCCCTTTGGCTTCCCCCCCACCCACAGAAACTGCTCCCTCCCCACGCACACACAGACTCTGCTTCCCCCCCCACACACACACACAGGAGAAGAGGGGCTGGGGAGGACTTGTAATCCAAGACGATTCCAATTAGGCACGGGACGTTTTGCTCTGGAGATGCACAGGATCAGCTGATCCATTCATCCCAATAGGGAAAAGGGGAAAGGGGAAAGCCCGTATCTCGGGACCCCCTGACCCAATGTTTACAAAACTTGGGTGGTCTCTTAAGAAGGCTTGTCTGAAGCTCCGCTCAAAGTTTGGGATCTGCACCCCCAAAAATGCGCCCCCTGCAGCCACGGAAAGAGAAAAGGGGGGAGCCGATATTTCTGCCCCCACTGAACCCATCTTTACAAAACTTGGGTGGTATCTTAAGAAGGATTGTCTGAAGTTAAGCTGAAAGTTTGGGGGCTGTATCCCCAAAAAAGCACCCCCTGCAGCCACAGAAATGGAAAAGGGGGAGGGAAAAGGGGGGAGCCCATATCTCGAGACCCCCTGACCCAATGTTTACAAAACTTGGGGGGTATCTTAAGAAGGCTCATCTGAAGCTCCACTGAAAGTTTGGGGTCTGTACCCCCAGAAATGCGCCCCCTGCAGCCATGGAAAGAAAAAAGGGGAAAGCCCATATCTCGGGACCCCCTGACCCAATGTTTACAAAACTTGGGTGGTCTCTTAAGAAGGCTTGTCTGAAGCTCCGCTCAAAGTTTGGGATCTGCACCCCCAAAAATGCGCCCCCTGCAGCCACGGAAAGAGAAAAGGGGGGAGCCGATATTTCTGCCCCCACTGAACCCATCTTTACAAAACTTGGGTGGTATCTTAAGAAGGATTGTCTGAAGTTAAGCTGAAAGTTTGGGGGCTGTATCCCCAAAAAAGCACCCCCTGCAGCCACAGAAATGGAAAAGGGGGAGGGAAAAGGGGGGAGCCCATATCTCGAGACCCCCTGACCCAATGTTTACAAAACTTGGGGGGTATCTTAAGAAGGCTCATCTGAAGCTCCACTGAAAGTTTGGGGTCTGTACCCCCAGAAATGCGCCCCCTGCAGCCATGGAAAGAAAAAAGGGGGGCGCCCATATCTCGGGACCCCCTGTCCCAATGTTTACAAAACTTGGGTGGTCTCTTAAGAAGGCTTGTCTGAATCTCTGCTGAAAGTTTTGTGTCTGTACCCCAAAAAATACGCTCCCTGCAGCCACAGAAAGGAGTGAATGTGCACAAGCACCCCCCCACACACACACACACAAGGATTTCCCTCTCTCTCTCTCTCTCCCCGACCTGGCCGCACATCAGCTGATTCCTCCAGTACTCAATCCTGACTGATTGGCCAGAAGAAGACCCAGCTTGGCCACCGATTGGCCGGGGGAGGAGAATGCTGCTTACTGACGGTTATGCTGCTTACTGACGGCCGAATTTGCCGGATTTATTCGTGAACTCCCGAACTCGCTGAATTTGGCCCCCCTGGTTGCCCTCCATTTTTGAGTTCGGTTCGTCCTGAACTAAAAACCACCGAATCAGGGGAAATTCGGCTGTTTTTCAGTTCGGGCCATACCGAATCAACAGCCCTAGCTGTTAACGATAGGATGTTTAGGAGGTCATTAATTCATAGGGTCACTGTAAGTCGGAAGTGACTTGGTGGCATTTAATACACACACACACACTTTAATTCTTAAAATCATGGAAAGATTTTTTTGTAGGAAACTTTTTCAACTCGGTGTGCTTTAATATTAAAAGTTCCCAGGTACCTGTCTTTGAATTACTGGGGACAAGTAAAATCCTAAAGTGATAAGAAAACAGAAAGGGGAGAAGAGAATTATGGTTGGTTAGAGGAGGAAAAAATTGTTGGGTCGTAGAGCTGCTGGCTAATTTAGATGCTGTAGACTCATAAATTGCACACTGTGTTCTTTCCAAAGAGCCAGTACATTTGTCCTTTGTTCTTCCAACACCATTGTATCTTTGCATCTCCAGTTAATGAATAAAACTTCAGCTGATAGCATCTGCCAGCACTTCCATGCTATTAATAGAACTTTGTCTTCTCATCAGATATTGATTATTTCCTGTGGACCTGGGTTTTGTTTTCTCTTGTCTTGCACAGCTGTATTAATTTTTGCTTTTATATCTTCTGAACCTTTCATTTTTAATTGCTGCTCTGTACAATGTGTCTCTGTAAAATGAATAGATTACAGATACCTGCATCGTTCAGCATTTTCTTTTTTACACTTAGAAGGCATGATTAATATGTGTAGCATTGTACCTTGCAAGACTGTCCACTTTACATGTTTCTAAGACAAGGTATTACTAGTTCTTGGGTTACAGAATTGATGGGGGGATTGTTTTTCACTAAAAACAATGGAAAATGGGAGAAACACATTTGTTACCTCATCTAAAGCTGTATAACTTCATAAATTTTGTCAAGACAGGACGTAAAGTGAAGGAAAAACTCTGTAAAGGTAGGACATAAAATTAAATAGAAAAACATTGCTTTGAGTTAAATTTACAAGTGAAATAAAAAAATCACGTTAGTCTCAATGGGTTAGATCCCATGGAGCTTTTCCACTAAAAGGAATTTTCCATTGGATGATGCCTTCCTTTAGAAAGTCTTACAGCAGGAGAACCGTGGTAACCAACCTTTTATCTAGTGTTGGACAGTCATAGGGTTGAATCCCACAACCCACAGATTCAAGGATCTTGGATATTTCCCACATTTTTCTCCCTCCAGCAGCTCTTTTTGACCTCAGGAAAACTTATTCTGGTGAACTAAAAGGCAATCAACACCTAGTGTAGATTTGTGTATGGATTGTACTGAAAGAGCTGATTTGATAGATTGAGGAAGAGGAGAGGACATTTCGGGCAGGATAAAAAGTTTGGAGGTGGGTGTGAGAGGTGGAGCTAAGAATGAGAACAGCTGATCTAGATGCATTGTCTGATCACAAAATGTGATGCTGTGGTAATGCAGTTTAGCTGGCGCAAGTGGCACTAATGCTGGCGCTGGGGTCACGCTAGCTCGTAAGCTAGTTCGGTCTCCCCCATAAGGATTGTTCTGCTAGTCTTAACGAGAAACTAGATTTAAGCTTCTCATGCAATTTCCTTTATGTGCACTCATTGCTTAGTTGGAAGCTAATTATTTACATACTCAATGTATTCCCTGTTATTGTGGTTTATATGTTCAGCTTTTTGAGGAACAACTGTCAGCATGGCTTTGACCCTAACTAAACTGGAAATTTCTGGTACTACAGCAGAAGTCCATTTGGGCCAAGGGGGAATCATCATCTTCCTCAGGAAGGCTGAGGACTAAGGCAGGAAGGGTTGCATCAATGCTTGGCTCTCGTAGCCCTTTTTTACATGCCTAGGTAATGCCTATCACCACTTTGAGTCAGGAAGCAATTTTTCTACAGGCCAGATTGGCCAGGGATCCTGGAGGTTTTTTGCCATCTTCTGAGCATGGAGCAGGGGTCACTGGGGGTGTGGGGGCCGGTAGTTGTGAATTTCCTGCATTGTGCAGGGGGTTGGACTAGATGACCTGGAGGTACCTTCCAACTCTATAATTCTATTATTTTATACAGCTAAAAGTACTATATTTGGTGACATTAACTTGTTTCCACCTTCTTTGATATGAACTTAATGCTCACTCCTGTCATCCTCAGACGCCCTGCTTTGGTTGCCTCTGCCACCTGAGGCTAGAAATGTGGCAACCCAAGGAAGGGTTTTTTTGTCATGGCACCAAAATTTTGGAACTCTCTTCCCAGGGAGATTTCTCTCTCTCTCTATTGGTGTCTTCCGCCAGAGGGTAAAGACTTTTTTCATTTGGCATACCCTCACTAATAGTTCTGGGATTGCTGGTTTATTTTTATGTGTTTGTATTGAATTATTTTATAATTTTAACGTTGTTTTTAATTGTTCTAATGTTTTATGTGCACCATCTTGGGGACCCTGATTGGATGAGAAGGTTGCATTAAAATGTTTTAAATAAATGAATAAATTGTCAGCTTAAGGCTGATTGATGACTATCAGAGCAATCCTAACGGGGCAGGCCCAAACCGGTTTAGGAGCCAGTGTCACCCCAGTGCCGGCATTAGTGCTACTTCCGCTGGCTAAACTGGCACTAACGTCAGTGTGGGGCCACTTAAGCCGGCTCTGGGGTGCAGCACAAGCTGTTGGTACCAGCACAGCCTCACTGGCAGTGTTTTTCCAGCACAAGGGCTTGCACCGGCATCAAGGGGGGGTTTCCTGGGGTCGGAACTGGCTTTAATCAGCTCCCAAAAGGCAGGCATAGCCCCATGAAACCCTATGGAAGAGTTTCACGGGGTTTTGTTAAAATTACTCACCTGAATGAACTCACCTGTAGCCAACTGCTCTGCTATTACTTTCCTGTAGCACATCATTTCCGTTGTTGTTTTTTTTATCACTGTGTGGTCTCCATTATGTGCAGTGACCTAATAGCTGATTTAAAGGGGTGGCAGATGAGATTTCCAGTATATATTGCTGATTTCCAATATATATTGCTGATTTCCAGACACACTTTTAATAGAAATTTTAAAAAATAAAATAAAAGCAAGTGACTGTTTAAACTGTAGCCTACCTGCATGTATATCCTATCTAGAAGACATCAAATTTACTATCAGAAGTTAGATTGCTTCTCGCATCCTTCCTTTTTCATGTTAAGTGTATTTTTTGCTGTGCTTTGACATCTGCCTGGTTGTTTTATTGATGCTGCTGGATACCTAAAGTTGAAAATATTTATAAATATGAGTGTAGTATTAAGACTTCAATATATTTTATTTTATGATGGATGACATTGCATAGCTTAAACTATTGAAGCAGGTTTGTTTGGCTGTTTGGAACTTGGCGTTGGCTGAGACTTACACCTTTGGACACTGTTCAGAAACAAATACAGTTGATAAAACTAAGGCTGAGTTTCATTACAACATGAGAACGTGTCCCTTTATTTTTTAAATGCTGTAGTCTTGGGAGGGGGATTGTTGTTGTTCGTAAAAACTAAAAGCTAGCAGCCTCTTTTTCTAAAAGGAACATGACCTAGTTTCTACAGCTGAGATACACGATTAAAAGTCAGTGACTTGGTTTATGAGGAAGGGTTGACTTTGTTAAGTACTGAATACTTTTAATTCCGTATCCAATACGTAGCAGTAGCATTTTTTCCTTCTGTTTAGATTTGTAGTGTTTTCATATTTCCAGACTTCTTTAAAATCCTTGTTCAGAGTTTAGGTATGTATGCCCCATTCTAAAACAACAACAACAAAAGAGCATAGATCCATTGCATACTGCAGTCCTCTCCCTTTCTTCTTCAGCCTGTGTCAGCTTTCTTTTTAAGATTAGTAGGTTGTCATCTCATTCATCTGATGCAAGTAAAAGTTGCACTTTGTGTAGCATGAAGAAACCCTCACAACGTGGATTTTTCAGTAGCATGCCCTTCACAGTTCCTCTCCATGACAAACGGGCAAACAAGCCACTCATTCATTCATTGTTTGTTTGTTTGTTTGTTTATTGTCTGAGATTCAAGGCAGATTACACAGCATAAGTTAGTGTACTCAGTAGCTTGAAACAATTAGTAAGCAATGCTGTAGGACTAGGATTGCATCATTCCTAGCCTCCCTGTTTGTTTTCTCTTTCTGTTTCCTTCATTTGTAGGGTTGCCAGTTCTGGGTTGGAAAATATCTGGCGATTTTGGGGGTGGAGCCTGAGGAGGGCAGGGTTTGGGAAGGGGAGGGGCTTCAATGGGGTACAATACCATAGAGTTCACCTTTCAAAGCAGCCATTTCCTCTATGCTGGAGAATTCCTTGTGAATCCTGCTATAGAAACCTAAGTATAGGTCCATAGAAAGTGACATTGATGAAAGCTTGGCTGCTGAAGCTGTTTGGCGAACGTTCCTTTGTTTACCTTCGGTTCGCAGCTCTCCACAGCCGCACCGGGACCTCCCGGTCTCTTGGTCTCACCTCCATCACAGAGGTGAAGACTTCGGATAGCTTTTGAGCACCTTTTGGGACGCCGTTGGAATCTTTACTGATGCAACCGCTCTTGCCCTTTTGCGTCCCGTTTGAACTCAGACTTACCAACTCGCCTTGGGATCTGTATCTTGCTGTCTCCTTCATCTTATGGACATTTTCACAGCCTTAAATTTTGTGTTTGTAACTTTGTAAATAAGACACATGGCAGAAAGTATTTATTGCATTAAGAAATTTACTTTATAAAAGACAAGTGATCTGTTTGTAAAATATTGAGCTTGTGTGCTGTTTGTTTCCTAACTACTGTATTACAGCATTTTGGTTTTTTTACTTGGGGTACCACCTGGAGGTTGGCAACCCTATTCATTTGCCCTTACAGATGTCATCTGATATCCAAATCAAATTAGATACATAGGTCATCATTGTAATCAGACTGCCTTGAATCCTGCCAAAACTGTGGCTGATAAATACATTAAAAAATAAAAATAAAAAAATTGATGAAGGGATTTCTGTCAATGGAGTGTGACCTTCTCACCTCTAGGGTTGCCAATCTCCGGGTAGTAGCTGGAGATCTCCCACTATTACAACTGATCTCCAGCCAATAGAGATAGAGATCAGTTCACCTGAAGAAAATGGCCGCTTTGGCAATTGGACCCTATGGCATTGAAGTCCCTCCCCTCCCCAAACCCCGTCCTCTTCAGGCTTCACCCCAAAAATCTCCAGGTATTTCCCAGCCTGGAGCTGACAACCCTACTCACCTCCCTCCTCATTCTGTAGCCCAAAATACCCCTCAGTTGCCCAGGAATAGCATAATGGGGAAGTCTAGAGGGGGAATCAGCAAATATCACCTTCTTTCCACCCACAGAAATGTTAGAAGGGGATCTCACTGGCTAAGATTGCCCAGGTGGCTTATCCAGGAAATGTACACCTTGTTCATAATCAAGGGGTTATTTAAACAACATCAACTGCATTTTATTGATATGTCTAATGCTCTCCTATCATTTCTAGTTTGTCCCCCCAATTCAGGTATATTACTGACATTTACAAATTCCAACTGGATTCAGTCAATTACCACCAAAGACACCCATTGTTCCAAGAAAACTGACCTTTACTCTTGGGCCCCAATTAAAATCTATTTCACTTTCTTCTGTAGTACTGCCTGTAATGGGACCCTGGGCCTTTTACCAGGCATAACCATCCGTCCAACCAAGATTTTTTTGTTTTGTTTTGAAAATGCAATATGGAGGACCAAATGTAAATTAATTTAGATTAAGGAAGGGGGCTGATACAGCTTTTTAATGAAGATTTTAATTAAACTTCTTCTTTTGCTTATCAGCAGGGAAAGAAAGTAAATAATTTTCTGAGTTCTGCATAGCAGTATGGTTTATTTGCTCTCACCTCCTCTAGTTTGCACTATGATGTCCCAATTATTCTACAGGCTGGCATTTGTTGATAACTGGGGAGCAGAATCTGCTGCTGGCTTTGCAATACCTGCTGTGTGTTCTCACTGATTCAGGTGTTAAAATATCCTAGCGTGATAGGATTTTTATTTTTATAGGCTAGCATGCCTGTCAGGTTTTAAAGACCCCATGGCTGGATTCAGCTTTACTTTTGAAGAAAGTATGTAGGTAGTGATACTAATCCAGTCATACTGACAAATTTAGATGCCTACCTAGTCATAATAATATGACAGTGCCCATTCTAGGGCATGCTTCACCCTTATTTTGAATCAGTTAACATTTCGTCCTGACTTTTGTTTTCCTTCTGTTAAGAGATCTTTCTTTTGACTACATTTTCAACAGACATAAATTTGAATTAAAGTTCAATTGCCAGTTGCCAGATGCACTAACTTGTAATATGAAAACACATTAAATATCAGCACTTGATGTGTGGAGATAGAATTAGTATTTTGAAAATGGGGTGGTATTTTTTATAACCTGTGATTTAACTAATTATAAATATGGCATAGTCCTAAAATTATAAGCACTTAGGTAAAATATTATCATCATCATGTGTTACCAGTACAGAGTTTTATGTAAGTTCGATGTTGATGGTAAAGGGAGACAGAGAGAGGTATAATTTCCATACACAGACAAGATGATGATTGTCTTAAAATAACTTTTTATTTATAAGTTTTAATAAAGTGGTAACTATTAGTAATTAGGAGATGAGATACATCAGTTGTCAGGCTATATAACACTATTTGTCAGGCTATATAAGACTATTTACTCAGTTGTCAGGCTATATAACACTATTTAGTGTGACTAGTAACAATGTATTTGACTGAACTAAAATCCCACAGCAACACAAAGGCCAATGATACAATTTGTAACATTTTGTATCCTCAGCTTCCACCATGGAACTCAAGGCAGCAGCTTACTGTCACAACAGCTAATGTTAATCTGAGATATAGGGGTAGAACTAAATTTTATGAGAAAATAGGACTGCTACGTGACTGGCAGCTCAGCATCAGTTCGACCTGTGATGCTGAATACTACTTGTAAAGGATACCCAATGGATACCCAAACATATAGATCCCTGTGTTTCTTGCCTCCAGAGATATAACCTTGGTAGTTTCCCTGTTGCCAGCACTTGGAATTAAACCCCAAAGTTATCAAACCCAGACTACTCCAAATTAGTTTACAGACCATCCCTTAAACATATATCTATGTATGTGAGAAAAAGCTAGGGCTCCCACCTTTCTTTTCTCAGGACTACAGAGTCTTTGTTTATGTAAGCAAAAAGCAAACTGAAAAGCAGTTTACTGTAGCAGTAAAATGTCTAGAAATCTCAGCCCTGATCCCATGTTCCACATTCATTCCCCATAGAAAAGATTTGTGACAAATGGGCACAATGGGCCTAGGCAGCGCAGAGCAGTTTAACCTCCCCCCCACCCCACCTTCCCGGTCCCGAGGCTCAGCTGTTGGGCGGGTCCCCTAATAGCTGTGCCTAATAGCTGGCCCTGTTGTTAGCTGGTCAGCCGACCCAGAATATGGCTGAAGTAATTCCCCAACCAGGGATAAAGCCACATGTTTATTTGAATCCATGCAGGACTTCCTGGATGAGTGGGGTTCCAATTATGCCTTTAAAATGAGAATGTATAAATGTTTAGTAAACCTAATGATGTAATTCCAGGGCTATTTTTTTTCCCAACACTGGAATGATCAGTGATAAAATCATTTCCTATTGACTTAAGTGAATTTAGAAGGGTGTAAGCCAGTAGATTTAAGATGGCACAATTTCAGCTCTCTGACAAATTTAATTGCTGAGCAGAGGCACATCCCAACACAGGATGACTCTGTTTATATTTGCATCAGAGATCTAATATTTCTGACTGCTTGGAACCACATGCTGTTATTAAAATTAAACATTTCTGCATCTTGTTTTGCACTGGAGAAAGGCACCGAATGTATCACAAAGTAGCAACATGGCCATTGATGCTGCATTATAGTTCATTTCATAATATTTTGCACATATTATGTAAATTGTGTAACACAAATGTTAAAATTCGGTGGGGCTCCCAATGCTGTAGTCTCCGGTGTGGTGATGCATTTAAATTATGCCTTCAAGTCAGTGAGATTCAGGCTTTATGGTCACTTATGAAAAACCACATATTTCTTAACCAGCCCTTCAGCAACAGGATAATGTTGCTCCTGTTCCTTGCCAAACGGAGATTCAAGGAGATGAGGAGGGAGGGGAAAATGAGAGAAGGGGAGAGGTTTCTACATGCAATTTGAAATTCTCCCAGAAGGAGATGAAAATATACATTTTTTTTCTGGGAAGATCTGAGTAAATGACTGCATGTTAAAGGTGTCCTCCAGGAATCCGTTCAACACTTCCATCATCAGAATCCAGCAGAAGCCAGCTTGGTTTGCATGGTAAAAAAAAAAAATGTTTTATCATCAGTGTTGTGGTGTGCTTTGATATTAGAAACCCATAGAAACCATAGCTGATTATTAAAGTTCCTTTTATATGGAAGAAGACCCCTGACTCACCACGGGTGCTGTAAGCAGGCAGGAAACATTGAGGCTTCCTGATAACTGCAGGGAGTAGGAGCCACCTGCTATTCCTCACTCACCAAAAGCATTTTCTTGGTACTTTAAAGGATGTTCTTTAGATGGTGGGATGCAGTGAGGGCACAGCCCTGCATCTCATTAGCTCTGGTTGAACACAATGGGCCAGTGGGTCTGTTCCTCTGAAAGACAGTTTCCATTAGGCACGTGCTTCCTTTGCGTACCTGCATTTCTGAATATTCCTGTGGACGACTCAGCACAGAACACAGAGCCTGAGGTTGCACTGCGACTCTGGACATGATTATGGAGAAGCAATTCCTGACTGAACTCAGAGTTATGAGTAAACATGGGCAGAACTGGGGCATACCTCCAGTCAGGGTTTACTTCCAGAAAGCCATGTTGGATGTAGGGCTGTTGAAAAAAAAATTCGGTTAAATTTGGATTCAGCAAAATTAATCCCGTTTTAATTTGGGAAATGCCAAAGTCCGAACTCCCTCGATTCGGATCCGTGGAATACGGCGCCAAGTTCCGAGTGTGGGGGAAAAATTGGCCGAATAAAGCCATTAAAAACACATTTGTGCCTTTCCGCGGCTCCGGGGGAGCATTTTTGGGGGTAGAGGTACGAAACATTCAGGGTAGCTTGAGGGGACCCTTCTTGCAAGAACCTCCAAGGTTTGTGAAGATTGGATCAGAGGTTCCCGAGATATGGGGCCCTGAAGGGGTCGCCCCCCAAAATCGCCCACAGGAATAAAGCCACTTAAAGCACATTGGCGGCATTCCACGGCACGGGGGGCATTTTTGGAGGTAGATGTCCCAAACTTTCAGGGTAGCCTGAGGGGACCCTTCTTACAAGAACCCCCAAGTTTTGTGAAGATTGGATCAGAGGGTCCCGAGATATGGGGCCCGGAAGGGGTCGCCCCCCATCTGCCCGGCTGGGGGTCTGGCTGCCTCGGCATTTGGGCCGTACGGCCCGGGAAAATAAACCCATTAAAAGGGATGTACTAAAAGGAATGACAAGTCAGACCATTGGAAACAATGGCAGAGGCTGCCCAGCCCATTGAAGATAATGGGAGAGGAGAATGCCGGTTGACTTACATTGACTCCACTGAAAATACATTACAGGGGATGCACTAAAACGAATGACAGGCTAGCCCATTAGAAACAACAGGAGCGGCTGCACAGCCCATTGGAAACAGTAGCAGCCAGCCAGAAAGAGACTCACTGACCCACAGTTAACGCCAGACGAAGTTGGCAACCGATGAAAAGAGGAGAAAGCACAGTCCCACACAGAGGCAATCAAACCCACCCCACTTTGGCTTCCCCCTTCACACGCACACACCAAATCTGCTTCCCCCTCCACACACACACACAGGAGAAAAGTATAAAAGCCCCAAAATGGGTCAAACTGTGGATGTTTTCTGTTCCAGCAGAAGCAGGGCAGCAGCAGCTGCTCAGGATCTCTCACGTCTCTCTGGCCATTTATGCACGGGAGGTTTCGCCTTGGATTTGCCACTCTGTAGAGATGCACATTCAGGATCGCCTGATCCCATTCATCCCAATGGGCAGTTGGGGGGGACCCCATATCTCGGGATCCTCTGATCCAATCTTCACAAAACTTGGGGGTTCTTGCAAGAAGGGTCCCCTCAAGCTACCCTGAAAGTTTGGGATGTCCACCTCCAAAAATGCCCCCCCCAGAGCTGCGGAGGGCCGCAAATGTGCACACGCACCCCCCCACACACACGGGGATCTCTCTCACACACAAACAGACACTCTCTCTTTCTCTCCCCGGGCCACGCAGCAGCTGGGCTCATGCACTCAACCGCGACTGATTGGCCAGAAGAAGACCCAGCTTGGCCACCGATTGGCCGCGGAAGAATGCTGCTAGTTGCTTACTAACTGACAGTTATTCTGCTGATTCGGAGCCCCCGAATTTGCCGAATTTATTCGGTGATTGCCCTGAACTCGCTGAATCTGGCTTGCAGTTTTCCCGCCTTTTTTGAATTTGGTTCCATCCGAACTGAAAACCCCCGAATCAGGGAAAATTCGGCTGTTTTTCAGTTCAGACTAACCGAATCGACAGCCCCAGTTGGATTGTTCTTGAGTTCCTGTGAAGCTGCCTCTGACAAAGAGCAGCAGTGGAGAAAACGAGTAAATCTATGCATGCGTGTCACATGTTGAGATTAGTTTCCTATAGATCTGTCATTTTTTAAGGAGTCTTCCTATTTTGTGTTCAGAAACCATATTGAGAGTGTGACAAAAGGGGGAGTTATATCCTGAGATTCTGGAAAAAAAATGTCTCTCTTGTACATAGATCAGTGGAGCATGCCTATTATATTAGGTGCTGTGGAATACAGACAGGGTAATGCTGCTTCAATTGTCTTGTTTGTGGGCTTCCTAAAGGTACCTGGTTGGCCACTAGGGTTGCCAGCTCTGGATTGGGAAATACCTAGAGATTTTTTGGGCAGAAA
Source organism: Euleptes europaea (assembly GCF_029931775.1). NCBI lineage: Eukaryota > Metazoa > Chordata > Lepidosauria > Squamata > Sphaerodactylidae > Euleptes > Euleptes europaea. The sequence goes on along the minus strand of NC_079316.1, from coordinate 58,306,152 downwards.
CTGAGGAGGGTGGGGTTTGGGAAGGGGAGGGACTTCATTGCCATAGAGCCCAATTGCCAAAGCAGCCATTTTCTCCAGGTGAACAGATATCTATTGGCTGGAGATCAATTGTAATATTGGAAGATCTCCAGCTAGTACCTGGAGTTGGCAACCCTATTGGCCACTGTGTGAACAAACTGCTAGACTTGATGGGCCTTGGTCTGACCCAGCATGGCTTTTCTTATGTTCTTAAATAAACCCTTTTAAGTTTGCAGAGTCCATTATCTCCCCTCCCATTCTTCCTTTAATTTTCCCCCAAGGTCGGTTGCTTCTTTTAGATTATGAAGGGCTGTTTTAGGAATGTTTAACTTCTCAGTGACAAATTAACTTTTCAGTGACAAATGATGTGTTATTTTCCTCTTTGCTGGCTACTTCTCATCCAATTACTCTTGTTTTTAATACATCTGAGTCATCTCGGCTATTAGAAGATCACTTCCTAGTTTGACAAGTATGTTTTGTCTTTGAGGCCCTGAGGGCATGGCTATTGGCTGCTTTGGAGAATGGGCACTGAAATCTTCTGGCACTTTTGTACTACTTGCTTGGTTTACAAAGAGAGCACAATTTACAGCATATTTACCTCTCTGCTCCAAACTATATCTAATTTCCCCAGGAAAGCTCACTTTCTCATTCTTAAAAATATGAGGGGATTATTTCCTAACAACTCAGACTCATTGATGGACATCAGCGGACTCTTCTGAATCATCAACATTGAAGAGGAATGCTCAACTGGTATCTTTCACAATAAGAAGGGAAGCTGCTTTTAGCTATAAACTACTGAAAAATACCTCTTCCCCCCTCCCCTACTATTTCCTCCTTCCCTTTCTTGAAAGCCTCCACAGTCTCTCCCCCTTTCCTGCTTCCTTCTCTCCTTCTAGGGTTGCTAATGTCCAGGTGAGGTCCGAGGATCACCTGGAATCACAACAAATCTCCCAACTAAATGCCTAGCAACTTATCATATATCAAATTCTAATTAATTCCCCTGAGGGTTTCAGCTCCAGGTTGGGAAATTTCTGTAGAAATGGGGAGGAGCCTTGGGGTGGTGAGGTTTGGGGAGGGAAGCATCCTCACTAGGGTAAAATGCCACAGGGTCCACCACCCAAAGCAGCAGTTTTCTCCTGGTGAGCTGATCTCTGTCATCTGGAGAGCAGTTGCAATTCTGGGTGATCTCCAGCCCCCACCTGGAGGTTGGCAAGCCTAGTTCCCCCAGAGGAAATGGCTGCTTTGGAGGGTGGAGTCTATGGCATTATACTCTTCTGACATCCTTCCCCTCTTCAAACTCCAGCCTTCCCAGGCTCCACCCCCCCCCAAATTCCAGGAATTTCCTAACCTGGAGTTCATATAACCCTATCTCTCCCCCACCCAACTAGCCACCTACCTCTATCTGCCCCTCTGTCTTAAGCTTCTCCCCCTGGCAGTTTCTGACTAAGAAAACTGTGGCCCAGTTTTGTTGTGCTGGACATTGGACCAGGCCCATTTGCATTGCTGGGAATGCTCAAGGACTTGTGGTGTGGCACCTCACTTTCCACTCTATCCTCACAGGAAAGGAAGGAGAGAGGTGCTCAATTTTGACCTAGATATGCCATCATAGGGCATGATATTGTAGAGATCCCTTCTCTCCGCAAACTCCACCCTCCCCAAATCTCAAGGATTTCCCCATACTAGAGGTGGCAACCCTACTGGTCAACCAGTGTTGTGGCAACTGTGCTGGCTATCAGTTAGTTTGCTGACTGTCCCTTTCAAGATACTGTTCTTTAAGAAACATAAAATATCATAGTTAAAAACAAATAAGACATAGTAAATTACAGGAGGTTGGTCCTGGCTTGGGGTACTGCTATTATGATCCTAAGCATTTTCCCCTACATCTAATTTTTTGATACCCCAAGGATCATGCTTTGTAAGATTTGCATGTTGTATTGTATTCACTGTACATACACACTTTCCCTTTCATAATTGCTGGATTACTCTTTCTGGTTTTTTTTTTTTAATTGGTTTCAGGTTTTTGTAACCATGCCATATTTGCATACATAACCAAATATGTACTCCTATTAGATACAAGTAACTTTGCTGGAGTTTGCATTTCTTTTTTAAAAAGCTTAGAGAAGATGTCTCTGTAGAATCCTAAAAGATGGAAAATATTAAGTTGAAAAGAAACCTTTTTTGTGGTGAATGATAAATGTGGAAAAGTGAACACAATCTAAATCACTCTTATGTTGTAAGGTGTTTGTAGTGCTGAAACCTCCTAGGAACTGTGCATGTGTCAGGGAAGGAACGAAAGTAACCAAACAAGCCACAAACCTCTGGAAAGAAGGAAGAAAGGAGGTTTTGGTGGAAGAAAAGGAGTGGTGTGTTCTTTCTTATATTCTAGGACTTTACTTTCTTTCTAAGATTCAGACTATATTCAAAACCAGTTCTAGGGTTTATCATTCATGAACCCTAGAAAAAACAAAGTTACAGGTCGACACCAGTTTTGCTGAGGTTTTGGCTGACTCTGTTGTGTGTTTGTTTGTTTTATTGCATAAGAAATTAATTTGCAGAGAACCACCGTGGCTGCTAGATAAAGATAATCTCTGTTCGCCTTCTCAATTTAGATCCATGAGAACACTATTTTTTGGCGAGGGTGTGTGTGTCCCCAGTCAAATACACATTAGAGAATCTCCAATGGTAGCTGGTTATCCCAATTTTAAAAATAGTACAATAGCCGTTATTGTACTAGAGGTCCAGCCACCTTGTCAATAGCACTGCCATTTTATTTATTTTTTTACTTTATTTATTTCCCACCTTCCTCCTCAATGGGGACCCAAAGCGGCTTACATTGTCCTCCTCTCCTCCGTTTTATCCTCACAATAACCCTGAGAGGTGTGTTAGGCTGAGTGTGTGCAACTGGCCCAAGGTCAGCCGACAAGCTTCCATGGCAGAATGGGGATTTGAACCTGGGTTTCCCAGGTCCTCGTCTGACACTTTTTACCACTATACCACTCTGACTTTAAATATACTGTATGCATGTGGTCAGTACTTTTAAAAATGGTACTGGTTGTAAGATAGCAACTACAGCTGTGACTTGTTATAGCCCCAAATCCAGAAGCAGCAATGGTGGGTAGATGAAGTATAAGTAAAACACTTTTTTTTTCCTATTACTAAATAGTCAATTCATGTGCATCTTAAAAAAACTAGGTACATACTATAAAAGAAATTATATTGTTCAATATATCTAAATTCAGCCATCTTAAAGCAATATGTATAGATTCTTGTATGAATTATATGAATAGGACCCATACTGCAGTATATAATTTGGTGCATTATTGCTTTGTGAGAGTTATAATGCACCTGAGATGGGAAAACATATCTTATAGTTTAAGGACACTTGCCAGGACTAGGCACAAAGATTCTTTATGAATAAATGCATTTTTTTAAAAATCGGATTCATCACCAGAATAATGAGCAAATAATTCTCTTCAGGTGATCTGTCTCCCCTCCCCTCCAAGAGGCATCCCCCTATAGGACGGCTGCTTTGAAATTCTAAGCAGTCAGAGGGCTGTTGGTTGATTAAAATGCAGAACCTTCAAAAAGATAAATGTGTCCCATCCTTTTGATGAATCCATCCCCAAATATCATAAAATACTCCTTAGTATAATCCATTGATTTAGCAGTGTTCCAGCATTCTGTAAAGTATCAGGTGGGTAGCTGTGTTGGTCTGTGGTAATAGAAAAAAAAATCTGAGTCCAGTAGCACCTTAAAGACTAATAATATTGCCCAGGGTATGAACTCTCATGGGTTAAAGTTACCTTCATCGGCCATAAATGAGAATGAAGATCCATTAGCTCTTATATTGAGGACAGAAGGTGGGAAGAGTATTACAAAGAAGAGCATGCTGGAGCCAGGATGCAGAGATACAATGCAAAATGGAATCATCTTGATTAGAGCAAGGAGGTATGCACAGAGTTGGGAAATGCAGAAAATTTGCTTCTGCAATGAGATGAATATTCTATGTTCTTATTCAGACCTAGCAGGACTATTATCCTAAACTTGTTAGTAAATTCCAATTCAGCAATCTTGCGTTGTATTCTATTGTTGAATTTTCTTTGTAGGAGAACTGCTACTCTAACGTCAGCAATGGACTGTCCTGGAAAACTGAAACATTATCCCACTAGTTTCTGAGTATTGTAATTTTTAATGTCGGATTTATGACCATTTATCCTTTTGTGTAGGGGCTGGCCTGTTTGTCCGATGTAGAATGTAGAAGAGCTTTGTTGACACTAGAAGATGAGCAAGTGAATGAACCTGAGATGGTTTGACTGGGGTTATTAGGTCAAGTGATCCTGCTGTAAGAGTGTATATGGGGACAAAGCTGGCATCTTGGTTTATTACATGCCCTGGTCCCAGGGTCCATATCCATGTCAGGTAGTGCACTATTGTAAATGAGAAGTTATTTAAGGTTAGGGGGCTATCTTTGGGCAAGAAAAGATCTGCCTCCCAGCACCTGAGAGACAGGAGATTGTAGGTCATTAATGGTGCCTTGAATTGGTTTGTGCTGTGAACTGTATGTGATGTTCTGTTGTTGTTTTGTTTGGGCCTGTCTTGTATCAGGTTATCCCTGTGTATCATTATGGCTTGGTCAATCTGTTTCCTGCCTCAAGTGCCTATTGTAATTCCAAAAAATGTCTGTTGTAGATGCCTTAGTTGAGAATATCTGCAAAAATGGTTGGAACACATGGCTGTAGAGTACAGCTTGGATGTAGACAATAGACTGTTTGGTGTGTTTAGGATGGTAATTGAAGGCATGTAGATATGTTAGGCCCTGACCTGGATGGCCCAGGCTAGCCTGATCTTGTCAGATCTCAGAAGCTAAGCGGGGTCAGCCCTGGTTAGTATTTGGATGGGAGACCACCAAGGAATACCAGGGTTGCTGTGCAGAGGAAGGCATTGGCAAACCACCTCTGTTAGTCTCTTGCCATGAAAACCCCCCAAAAGGGGTTGCCATAAGTCGGCTGTGACTTGACGGCACTTTACACACACACACACACACACCCCGATATGTTAGGTGATCAGCAGGTTTCAGTAGTATTCTATATAGGCCCTAATCCAGGGAAATGAAAGCACAGCAGAAGAAACATGGGTGACTTGTGAATTTAGGCAGATCATGAGAGAGAGGGCAGGAAGGGTGTCAGTGTTTGGCTCTCATGGCCCTTACTTACATGCCTAGGGTAATGCTGATCACCACTTTGGGGTCAGGAAGCAATTTTCCTCCAGGCCAGATGGGTCAGGGATCCTGGAGGGTTTTTTCCCCATCTTCTGGGCATGGAATAAAGGTCACTGGGGTGTGAGGGGGGAGAGGTAGTTGTGAATTTCCTGCATTGTGCAGGGGATTGGACTAGATGACCCTGGTAGTCCCTTCCAACTCTATGATTCTATGACTGCACCAAATATCAAGACCGGAGAAGAGATTAATGTCTGGATCTCAGTGTAGTGCCTGCCCCCTTCTGCCACCTATCAGGAAATCGGCACTGTTAGTGCTGACAATCAATTGGGAAGGTATGCATGATATAGTACCACAACAAGTGCTCAACGCATGGACTTTCCTTTCTCTCTACGCTGCTCTTGGAGCAGGAGAAAGTAGCAGATAAAATGTAATCTAAAGTAATGTAATGCAAAATAGATTATCCTAGTTCAATGGTTAAATTTTGAATTTGATAATTTGAAGCATTAACTCAACATACTCCAGCACTAATGACAAATTCAATCTATCTACAGAGACTAAGGATCGGTTTGGGTTTACATTATATGTGTATACCCATACATCAGGCTTTTGTGATGATTTGCTTACAGACTTTCCTGGCCCGAGTCGAAAGAGAGTGTCGGACTAGCCCAACTTGCATTTCCTAAAGGCCAATTCATCTCTTCCTCCTCTGTTAGAAAAATCAAAAATCAAAAAGCCAAACAAGTTTCATGGGGCAGACCCCAATTTGGTAGTAGAAGTGAGCGAAGCATGCCCCACTTGCCCCATAAACTATGGTTCTGCAAGGTTATGGTTTTCTGCTCTGCTACCAATAGAGCTATGAAACTGCCACCAAAAGCATTAAATTGATCCAGACCTTCCATAAGTTTGAGACTGAGAATGGCTAATAGGTGCAAAGCTGGTATATGAATCAGCTGCATTTCAGTTTACAAAATCTTTCCGGTCTAGTGCTGTAGAGATGAACACAGGCTTACTTGCTACAGGTGAAAAGGGGCAAGTGAGTTTGTACAAGACTGTGCTGTGGAAGGAAAACATTTGGTGAAACTCTGTGCAGGAATTATTTCACACCACAGAAAGGGAAGGGGGGGACAGATCCTGCATTATTCCAGGAAAGCTGTCCACACAAGTTCTTAAACTGCTGATTCTGAACTTGTTTCAGAATAGATGGCTTAAAAGAGCAGCATTCTTACTCCCCTGATGGGCAAAAGGCCACAGAAATTCCACTGTCCCATGGCAGAGCTCTAGGAAAGAGATAGCTAGTGACACTGCTCTAGGCTTATGGGGACAGAGCATGATATCACATACATAAATGTGTTTTATAATCAAGTGGTTATTAGCATGAAAGCCAAATGTAGCTGTGAAATATTCACAATAGTCTTATCATTGTGTGATACCAAATAGCTAGAGGAAGTAACTTCTAATGCCAGTATCAAACATGAACAAAATATTTTATCATGGTACCTCTGTTTGTATGAGCCCCATGGCGCAGAGTGGTAAGCTGCAGTACTGTGTGCAGCACTGTAGTCCAAGCTCTGCTCACAACCTGAGTTCGAACCCGATGGGAGTCAGTTTCAGGTAGTTGGCTCAAGGTTGACTCAGACTTCCATTCTTCCGAGGTCGGTAAAATAAGTACCCAGCTTGCTTGGAGTAAAGGGAAGATGACTGGGGAAGGCACTGGCAATCCACCCCGTAAACAAAGTCTGCCTAGAAAGAAAAAAAGGTGCTTGCACAGAGGACCTTTACCTTTACCTTGCCTCTCAGTGACACTTAGTAACCATTTTTGTTGGATTATAGAATCTATAATAGTGCTTAGAGAAACAATCACTAATGATTTTAGGTCCAATTATTTTAGAGGTTTGTTGGTTGAAACTAATGCCATGAGTTGTGCAATTGATAATTTCATACCTTGGCTTTTCCACTAAAAAGAAATCAGGAGAATTATGGTCTCATCCAGGGCTAACCACTCACTTGGAATCCTGCTGATAGCAAATGGACCATTTTTCTCATTATCAAAACAGAATCCTTATCCTTTTATGGAACAGAATGAAAATGGCTTAATTTCGGTGCAGTTGTCAGGATTCCTTTGTTCTTCAATGGCTAATTGCTTCTTCCTTCAGAATATTGCCAAAAAATAGTAAATGGCCAGGCTGTAGATCATCTCTGTTTAATCATTCAATTGTCAGCTCGGAAAAGCCTCCAAATAACAAGAAAAATTAAATGTGGCTTGGCAAAGCAAAGCTGGTATGATTAGCACATAATGGAGGCACAGTACCCTACAAGAAGCCATAGCCAAAGAAGGCCAGTACAATTATGATGGTGCTCACTTGAAAAGGAAGAGATTCCAATGGGATGCCCTTCATGTGTTGAGCCACTTGTGTGGAGGTTGTCACAAAACAGAGTACTTTAGCACTGTTATCAAGAATGCGTACTAGTGCCACTTGCATCATTGTTTGATCAGCATGATCAGTGTGATAAGTTAAACGGTTTGCAAGGGAAAGTAATTTACAGTGCAATCCTAAACAGAGTGACACTTTTCTAAATCAACTGAAGTAAGTAGTTTTAGAAGGGTGTAACTGTTTAGGATTGCACAGTTGAGATGGGGATTAATTTAAATGGGGATTCTGCGGTCTCATGGAGAGAGAGGTCAATCTGTGACTCCTAGTCATGATGAACACTAACAGGAACCTCCACATCAAGAGGCAATAAACCTCTGGATACAAGCGTGGGGAGACAACATGGGTAGGGTTGCCAGGTCCCTCTTCACCATCAGCGGGAGGTTTTGGGGGCGGAGCCTCAGGAAGGTGGGGTTTGGGGAGGGGAGGGATTTCAATGCCATAGAGTCCAATTGCCAAAGCAGCCATTTTCTCCAGGTGAACTGATCTCTATCGGCTGGAGATCAGTTGTAATAGCAAGAGATCTTCTGCTATTATCTGAAGGTTGGCAACCCTAAACATTGGGGAAGGCCTTGGCCTCCATGCCCTGCTTGTTGAGTTTTTGGAACAACTGGCCAGATGCTGCATGAAACAAGATGGTGGATCACAGGTCTGATTCACTATAGCTATTCTTATGTTCTTACGACCTTCTATTTCATGCATATTGAGTCTTATTCCTTTTTTTTTTTACTTTTAAACCAGAAAACAGAAAGTTTCTTTTAGTATTTGAAGTGCAGTGGTTCAATTTCCTAAATGCATGATGTAAATTTAAGTAACGGCATATCTTATATTTGCAGCTTTTGCCTATGAATCTTGTGGGAACATTTCCATTTTATAGAAATATTTGCCATTGTGTTATGCATTTTGTTATTACTTTGGACACACTAACTTTAATCACATGGCCCTGGTTTATAAGACTTGCAGGTGTTTGATCTTCCTATGTGATATATCCATGGAAATGTGTGTTTTTGTTGTTTTAAGTCTGTGGACTGAAGATGCGTTTTTAGTGAACCTTAACATTGCAACTTCATTTAAAACTAGACCCAGAAACACACTAGGTTTAAGGAGAGCTAAACTGTCCTTTGCCTTTCATCACTGCTTTTTTATTTATTTCAGTATTTTTTCTCAGCCCAGTTGACTTCCCATATTGGAGTATGGTTGGGGGAAAATATTATTCAAACTGCAAAGTAAGTAGAAAGGAAGAAGTGATAGTTCCCCTCACCCATGCACTCCAATTTTGTATACAAAATAGACATACATTGGACTTAAAGATCCTGGGAAATGAAGAAAAGCTGGCTCACACATAATTATTGTCACATCTCCCACTCTGAAAGCAATAATTTTAATTGCATATACATGGTGAATTTCAGTTTCACCTTAGCTTTCTATCCTAGATGAAGAAGCAAAACATTGCTCTCAGAAATTAATTTCTTACAACACATGGGGATGGAAACCCAGTATGAATTATTATCTTTAATCTTGATCATAATAAAAAAATCTCAGTCAAGATTTTAAAACTAGGATAAAAAATTATGTGTATGTTCTTACTATAGAATGGGCCCATTGAAGATGATTAAAATTGGATCTGGTTTGCATTGTCATCCTAAGCATAGTTGCTCCCTTCAAAGCTTATCGACTTCAATAGATTTAGAGGGGTATAACTCAGGTTATTGTGAATAAACTGCTCGTACATGATGCAACAGTGTATGGTTACTTATGGGAAAATATTTTTGTTTTGTTTAAGCAAGAGAGAAAGATCAGAAAAAAATTGTAGCTGGATTTTTTGTCATTGTTGGAAGCTGAATTGTGTTTTGTTATTCTTGAAGTACTTGAAATGAAACAACAACAACAGGCTGTGAGATTTGTCAAAGTCTTGGATAGTTAGTACATTAGTTTGATGCTTCACCCAGAAGATGCAGATCACTATAGCTTGGCAGAAAGAGCTGGGCTCATGTAGAGGTTCCTAATCCATGAATATGCAAGCTCCAGCTAAGAGACCCACAGAGACCGAACACATTTTCCAATCCTCAAAGGCACATTGGTTTGCACTTCTGTGCTCAGTCAACTAAACAATGTATTATATCAAGCCTTAAAAGCTTCATTTAAATAGAACTTTGCATATGTGAGTGGGACTGCATTAAGTTAATATGCTGTTTTGATCGCAATCCAGATTTGGGAACAGAAGGAAGGTGATATTTCATCCATTAAGTATCAGCCCTGGCAGTGTTAAGGGTTTGTTTTATTTTAAAATATTCCTTTTTTTACTTTCCTGAATCTTTTTTATGACTTTGCTGAATGAAGGCAGCAAGATTCAGGCAACAGAAGGAAAGAGGGGAACCAAAAACTAAGGAGAAAAAAATGAAGACAGGCAGGTGCAACAGGAAAAGAACCAGTGGGCTACTAGGGCCTGCTAGGGTTGCCAGCTCGGATTTGGAATAGGGTTCCTAACCAGGTGGTGGCTGGAGATCTTCTGCTATTACAACTGAACTCTAGGCAACAGAGATCAGAGACCTAGAAAAATGGCTGCTTTGGACCATGGACTCTATGGCATTATATCCCATTGAAATTCTGAGTAAACCCGGAAGTGACATAGTTGCGTTGCGCGGGATGCACGCTCACCACACTCTGCAGAAAAGCTCCCGCTGATGGAGCCACGGGACCTGGTAAGCCTATCCTTGCCCCGTGTGGCAAAGAATGTCCCTGGCCTGGCCTCACACCGTGCAGTGAAGGATGCATCCAGCTGCCTCACTTGGTGTAGTGCAGTGAAGGTGGACCTTGCCCAGCACCACAAAGATGCTCCTGGGGAGCATGGGGAAGGACATGCCTGGCTGAGTCTGGTGTGGCAAAAGAGGTTCTTGGCCATGCCCTGCACAGTGCAGGGCTAGCTAGGCAAGCTCTTACTTTCTCCCTGTCTCCCTCCCTTGGGGTTGGGGACAGGGCAGACCAAAGGGCAGAACCCTTTCCCAGGGCTTTCCCTATCCTGGTCCACTCCTGAAGGAAGGACCAGTGATTAAATGTCTTCTTAACCTTACAGGTAGATTGTGCAAGATTAACAGCTATAATGTGCATCCTGCTAATGCTCACGAGAATATCATGACATACTTTCTTGTGTAAGGCAGACTATTGAATACCAACTTCAGCTGGGAAACTCAACTAGCTAGAAATACTTTTTAGCCAGAAATGCCTTTTTAGCCAGGCTAAGAGCTTCCCATGCACTGATCATGTGACAATAAGAAACTGCTGTATATTGAGTCACAACTTTGGTTCATGATTTATCTATTTTGACAATAATTCTAAAGTTTCATGCCTCGCCTCACTCTTCAACTGGAAATTCTAAAGACTGGAAGTTGGACATACATGCAAATTATGGGCTCTTGCGCTAACCTATGGATTCCTTTTAGATGATATCCCCCCTTTTACATTAACAACAGCAACAACAACAAAAATGAAGCTGCAAAGAAAAAAATCAGTGAAAAAACAAAGCTTATGGTTGTTACAGAAATAACTGGAATGATGGGGGCTTCAGCTTCACCCTGTGTAAGACTGACCACATTTGTTATTCTGTATAAAAGACTATGTTTATATTGGGCTTTGTGAATTGAGAATAAATGTTAAAATAAACCCACTGGCATGTGAAATGCTACTGCAGAATGCATACAACTAAAACATGGTGTCTTGGTCATCCCAGGCTTTCAGGAAACATGCTGATCAATTTTGCACCAGTATCTTTAAATTCATTTCAAGGGAAACTGAAGCTTTCAAACTGATGATGTCCAATTGATCTGCTGTCAGACAGTAAACAGTCCCTAAATGGTAGAGGGCTTATCTATTAACAAAGAATTGATCATTACAGTGAATCTAAAGTTCTTGCCAAAGGCATAAATCTCTGTCTTTGATAGTTGCAGCAGAGTTATAGAGGTAAACAAAATATTCTCAGCAAAGTCTATAAATATCTGATTTCCATGGCCTGACATAGATATTGTTTTCTCTGAGAGTCACTTGCATGATGTATTTTCTGATACAGATATTTATCTCTATGTCATTAAAAGTGTATATCTCACAAGGCAGATACACATAGGAAGGCTGACAGGCATGAGACTTTCCATGAACACATGAAGCTGCTTTATACTGAATCAGCCCCTTGGTCCATCGAAGTCAGTATTGTTTACTCAGACTGGCAGTGGCACTCCAGAGTGTCAGGCAGAAGCACCTACTTGCCTAGTCTCTTTAACTGGAGATGACGGGGATTGAACCTGGGACTTTCTACCACTGAGCCACGGCCCCTCCATGTAACTTATGTTACATTTGATAAAGATTGGGTCAGAAGGTCCAATTTTAAGGGGCCCCATTTTTCCTCTATTGGAAACAATGGAGAATGGATGGGATCACCCTCTTGGGGGGTGCTTTAAAATTGGACCCCTTTACCCAATCATTTTCAAACTTGGGAGTTCTTCTAAGGAGAGTCACCAGCAGCTATGCTGCTAATTTGGTGTCTCTGTTAAAACACAGCCCCCAGAGCCCCAGAAAGATTCTCCATTGGCTATAAAGGAAACATTTTTTCAGCCCCCCCTCAAAAAAAAAACCCATACTGTGCGGTCAGGAGCCTGGGTGTGACCTTAGATGCCTCCTTATCAATGGAGGCACAGGTCACAGCCGTGGCCCAGACGGCATTCTACCACCTCCGCCGGGTCCAGCAGTTGGTGCCTTACCTCTCCCGCCCTGACTTAGCCACGGTGATCCATGCGACGGTCACCTCCAGGCTAGACTACTGCAACTCGCTCTATGTAGGACTGCCCCTGAGACTGACTCGAAGACTCCTGCTGGTACAGAATGCAACGGCGAGGCTTCTTACTGGTACCTCGCCGCGGGCACATATTACACCAGTGCTCCGTCAACTTCACTGGCTCCAGCTGGAATATCAGGTCAGGTTCAAGGTGCTGCTTATGCCCTTTAAAGCCTTACACGGTCTGGGCCCATCGTATCTATGGGACTGCCTCTCCTGGCATGTTCCCCAGAGAAGCTTTCGTTCATGTAATACCAACTTGCTGGTGATCCCTGGCCCAAGGAGTATCTGGCTGGCCTTGACCAGGGCCAGGGCTTTTTTGGCCCTGGCCCCTGCCTGGTGGAATAGCCTCCCTGGTGAGATCAGGGCTTTGTGGGACCTTCAGGAGTTCCACAGGTCCTGCAAGATGGAGCTATCCCACCGGGCTTGTGGTTGAGGCCAGCGACTGTTCTCGTTATAATTACTGGCCTCCCTAGTCCTTCCCCACCTTCCCCTCTGCTGAGCAGCACCCTTTCTATACCACCTTAGAATGTGGTTAGATTCATCTGTAACCTGCACATTTTTATCTCTGGAGTTTTGGCACCATTGAGGGGCATTATTGGGCTATTTTAAATTGTATTTTAAACTATTTTAATTGGGTATTGTTTTATTGTGTTTTAGACTATGTAAGCCACTCTGAGCCCGACTTTCGGGTTGGGGAGAGCGGGGTAGAAATGTAATAAATAAATAGCTTCTTGCTAGTGAAGGAGGGAGTCTGGAGGAATCAGCTGAAGACAGGGGAGGGGTTGCTTCCTTCTCAGCTCCCCTCTACCCCTACCTTCATCCTCCCCAGCTTTTTCACAGTTCTGTCTGCACACAGCATTTGCTTCTGCACACTTGGGAGGATTAGTGTATTTGCTGCAGGAAGTACTAAAAGGAAGGACACGACTGTCTGATGCCCCCCACTGGAGAGCTGCTGCCAAGTAGAGGATACTGAGCTTGATGGACCAAGAGCCTGATTCAGTATAAGGCAGCTGTATATGTTTAAGGTGCTTATAGCTTTGTCTTACATAAGTTACTGCACTGCACATGACTGAGGACCTGCTCTCTGCTGCGGTCAGGATTGCTTCTTTTGTTGCATTCTGTAGCCCATGAAATCGTCTTCATTTTCTTCCAGCTCCTTTTTGCTGAGTGATGAAATCATGAACATCTAGTGCTTTGCACATTGTGGGAGATGACGGGGGGGGGGGGGGTTCCAACCTTTCTAGATGCAAACCGCACACTGGTTATGCTGGAGATGTTGCTTGTGTTTAGTCCTGTTCAACTGGAAGCAGCTGGATAAGGGATTTGTGGGTTGTGCTACAGAGCTGGATTTGTGCCACGACTCTCCAGAACCTGGTCTCTGCCATCCAGCCACATCTGTGTACCACCTAGGAGTTCAGTGGCACCTTAAAGACTAATAATTTTATTCCAGGGTGAGCTAATGTAAGTTCATTTCATCTGCTGCACTGAACTAAGAAATACATATCCATTAGAGATGTATTTATACTCAAAACTCCTGACAACAGAAAAGTGTATGTGCTGAGGGGGTGGGGGTCAAAGAGAAGCCAATTTAAAATAATATATCTGTTATAAGAGGAATCAATGCACTGAGAATGTGTGAGTGAATGAACAAGCGTCATATAATGATGCCCCTTTGGCTTTGTAATGAATACTCCTGGGCAACTGTAATATATTGGTTATTTTGTACATGTTAATGTTGTGTTCAAATACATTGAATTTGCCCCTTTATGATAAGTTTCTTATTTGGACTGGGTGGATCTGGGTTCAAATACTTACTCATAGGATTGTTGTGAGGATAACATAGGGACCATGTAGGATCCCCTGAGCTCTTTGGCAGAAACGTTGGCTATTAATATGATTAAAAAGCACTTTTATATACCATTATGGCACAGAATATAAGCTTGGTTCATACATTACCTCAGCCGTGAAATCATCAGGTAGTCTTGGACATGCTATAATTTATCTTCTTCTAGAAAGCTAGCATAGTATAGTGGTTAGACTAGGACTGGGAACACATGTTCAATCCCCTTTTGCTATCAAACTTTCTGGATGATCTTGGGTCAGTCACCTTCTGCCAGCCTAAAATACCTCACATGGTTGTAGGAAGGATAAAGCGGAGGAGGGGGGAATCTTGTATGCTGCCCTCAGCACCTTGAAAGGGAGGTAGGATCAAAATACAGTAAAAAGAAAAATTCCTCAATACCCTTCCCCTAATTTGCAACATGAGATAATAATACTGCTCTATCCTACTGGGTGGTTTGTGCAGAAGATGATAGTTCTCAGCAGTCATAATGAACCTTTGGTTAGCAAATAAAAAACACTACTTAGTTCTGTGTGTGCAGAGGAAGGGTCTGGGACCATAAATACTGCTGAGGTGAAGGTTGCTACTATCTCATGCTCCATCAGTATCCTTCCCCTCCCCTGCCTGTTGAGCAGTTATGTCTGGTTTGAATCTTTGTTTGAATATTTGGCCAAGTTTGACAACTGTGAAGGAAAAAAAAACTTCCCCCTCCCTTACTTGGAACTGGAACAAAGATGAGGTATTAAAAATAAAAAAATAGATAAAAGGTAAACAATCTAATGCAAAATATAAGATGTAATATGGATTGTGGTTAATAGACTTCCCATACAGGGCTGCCAGACTCCAGGTGCGTCCTGGAGATCTCCCAGAATTAAAACTGATCTTTAGATTGGTTCCCCTGGAAAAAATGGCTGCTTTGGAGGGGGAACTCTATGACATTATACCCTGCTGATATTCCTCCCCTCCCCAAGCCCTCCCCTCCCCATGCTCTACCCCCAAAGTCTACAGGAATTTTGCAACCGAGAGTTGCCAACCCTGTTTACATATTGTGTGTATGTGTGTGTGTGTGTGTGAGAGAGAGAGAGCGAGAGAGAGAGAGATCAAATGTGTCCATCTGGCAACCATAGTTTAGTGTCCTGACTGCTGTGTAGACCCTCCGCTACCATCTCGAAGTAGCGTCCTTAATATAATCATTATATAATTAAATATCGCATGAGGACTCAACAAGCCTATATATCACTGCACTAGAATAAGACCCCAATGTTGACTTTCTCCTTGGATCCTTCATATTAGAGCCATCCATGTCGCTCCTGTAAATTGTTCCCCATTGTATGGATTATAATAGGGAGAGGGGAAGAGAATCTGTTTTGTTGATGCTACACATTCTCGCTGTGACCTCACAAAGGGTGAAAGATTTCATATCCCAACATTTCACTTGAGAGACACCATTAAGTAGCTTTCATGCAAATTACATGTCCCTGTCAGTGGCTGCTGATAAGCTATTTTGGATACTCTATTTCACAACTTCTCCTGTGTAGAAGGGAAAAGATTTAGAGGAACTAAAAGAAATATAACCAGAAAATGATTATCATATAGATGTACATAGATGTGCCTTCTTATGTAGATAGGCATAAGCAAAATTACAGTCAGTATTTCTCTAGATCATGTAACATTTTTTTAGGAGCAACATGTAATGCATTCTAATATTTCACTTGCGCTATTGTTATACCCACCATAAACATCATCATATCCGTCATAAACATCAACAAACTTGTCTTTGCAAAACAGCAAAGAATTACTAATGGACTCATGTCTGCTGTAGCTGAAGAAAAGGTACAATCATACAGGTTTAGTATGGCATAACAGAAACTGGTACTACTGTTGTGCTCAGATCATACATTCCATGACCCTTTTAAAGGCCTTGCAGTTATTCTTGGTGGGTAAGTAGGTTACTAACAACAAGGACCAAGGTGGATGACTTGGATTCTTCTGGGTAATTCAATGCATTGGGTGTGCAACTTTTTATCTTAAAATGTTCTTATGGATACACTCCTAGGTTAGTGGAACTGTAGAAAGTTCAGTAGTGTTGTTTTAATGGACTTCGGTTATTTGCTATCATTAGAAATGCTATGGCCCTTCCTTCCTTCCTTCCTTCCTTCCTTCCTTCCTTCCTTCCTTCCTTCCTTCCTTCCTTCCTTCCTTCCTTCCTTCCTTTTTTGTAAGTATTGTAGTGTCACAGTTCTTTTATCATGCTATATTCAAGAAATGCACCAATTTTGAGAATTCTTTGCTTTTCAACCATAAAAGTTTAGGATCAAGAGCTCACTTGTCTTTGAGAGCTCAGCGTGTCGAACGATGGGAAAGAGACAGAATGGTTTATTATCCCTCTGGCATTATGCCTCCCCGCCTCCTCAGTATGGGGTTGTATCTGCTCTGCATCACCCTCCTTGAACAAAATGCACTGTTAGCATGACAGAACAAAGCTTTCAGACAAAAAAAAGCCACCTTCTGAAATCCAGGCTCTAGCTCCGTGCGGTGCATCAACCTCAGACAAGTTAAGAATGTCTCTGTTTTGTCATTGTTTTCACTGCTCTCCTGGGGGACAGCTATTAGAGTGAGTATCTCCCAGAGTTCAGCCCTGCATTGCTTCAGTGATAGAACATCAGGAGAAAGAGCTTATTTTGCAGTATGTACAGTTTAAAAAAAACTTTATACCTTGAAAACACATTGTGTTAGACATTTGTGCTACTTTATGCAGACCCTAAAGGTTTATATACTGTGACCTGGATAGCCCAGGCTAACCTCATGAGATGTTGGAAGCTGACCAGGGTTGGCACACCCTGGTTAGTATTTGGATGTGAGACCCCCAAGCAGGGCTGGATCTACATTTTTTAAGGGGGGCAAAAGTACAAAATGATGCTCCCTACACACACACACACACACACACACACACACACATCTACTCAGCAACTATTTTAAATGATAGAATAAATTATGTTGACCTCTGTGAACTGTTAATGCATAATTACACTTTTACATTATTTTATCTATCTATAATGTTTGAATATTCCCTCAACCCCTCTGCACATATATAAAACCATCCCAGGGAGAAAGGTTTATAGACTAGTTTTTTCCCAGAGTTTGTTTAAGTATACAGCACACATAATTTTGTCATAGGAAACACTAAACACACCTCATGCTCCTTTGCAGTCTGATAAAGTACATCTCAAGAAAAGCTTTATCTGGCAATTATGCTGCTGGAAGCCAAAATGGCTAAACTGAAACTACTGTACTTCACAGTGGGTAGCCGTGTTAGTCTGTCTTCAGTAGTAGAAAAGAGCAAGAGTCCAGTAGCACCTTAAAGACTAACAAAAATATTTTCTGGCAGGGTATGAGCTTTCATGAACCACAGCTCATTTCTTCAGGTATCTGAAGAAGTGATCTGTGGCTCACAAAAGCTCATACCCTGCAAGAAAATATTTTTGTTAGTCTTTAAGGTGCTTCTGGACTCTTGCTCTTTTCTACTACTGTACTTCAGTCGCTGAAAAAGATTAACTGGAAAAGACAATAATACTTGGATATGTTGAAGACACTAGGAAAAGAGGAAGGCTCACTATGAGATGGATTGACTCAATAAAGGAAGCCACGGCCCTCAGTTTGCACAACCTGAACATAAGTCAGAAGTGAGTTGATGGCCATAACATACGTGAACAGGCCCGGTGTTCTTATTCCCACCTTTCTGAAGGTGTAAAATAGATTATTTGGGGAAATCCAAGCCTATCAGATGAGAGGGCAGGTCTCCTTGTGGCCTTTGACAAAGCCAAGCATAACAGAGCTCCCAGTTTTAAAGCAGTGGGGAGTGAAGCAAGAGAAGAGCCTGTCCTCTTCCCCTCTGCCCCATTTGACTTTAGGCTGCTTCAGGGCTTGCAGCACCTCAGCAGAGCACAAGGCAGGGGGGCGGGAAAGAGAGGCACATCAGGCATTCTAAACCAATAATGATCACCAGCCCCCAAATCTGTTTTTCCTCTATGAGTGTTTAGGATGTGTCTTAAGCCCCCCCCCCCCACGGTCTCGTGTGTCCAAAGCCTACCATGGCAACTGTCAACGTG
The DNA here is from genome assembly GCF_029931775.1 of Euleptes europaea. Lineage (NCBI taxonomy): Eukaryota > Metazoa > Chordata > Lepidosauria > Squamata > Sphaerodactylidae > Euleptes > Euleptes europaea. The sequence goes on along the minus strand of NC_079316.1, from coordinate 58,287,713 downwards.
CAGTCTTTGAAAGGGAGGGGCGGGAAGACAAGGAATGGGAAGGTCCTGCAGGTGAAAGAGCAGAGGGTGCCTTAGCCAGGAGAAGGAGGGAGATTAGTGAGGCCAAGGAACGTTACTTGTGGGTCTGTGTCTCTCACTTCATAGAAGTTGACATCTTTGAACATCTGCTCAAGAACTTTTAGCTCCCCCTCCTCCTTGTCCATCATAGTCTTGCACGACTAATAGCCACAGCTTCTGCTATACCAAGGGCTGTGACTTCCCTCTGAGGTCCAGGGTCTCCCTCTCCCTTCCCTCACTTCCTAGTAGCAGCCTAATCAGGTGAATGGGGTACGTACGCTGCAGAACAAGCCATCTCTTCTGGGCAATTCTGCCTCCCCCACTATCTAGCAGCAGCCTAATTGAGGGAACAGGGTGTGCAGGCTGCAGAATGAGCCATCTCTGCTGAGCAATTCGGCCTCCCCACCTCCTAGCAGAAGCCTAATTGGGGGAATAGGGGGCATGCATGCTGCAGAACTAGCCATCTCTTCCATGCTATTGAACCTACCCTGCCTCCTGCTGCCACACCTTCTCTGCCCGCTGCCCAGGGCATCTGCACACCACCACCCCAAGATCCAGCCCTCTCACCAAGGAATACCAGGGTCTTTACATAGAGGCAGGCAATGGCAAACCACCTCTGAACATCTCTTGCCTCAAAAAACCCATGGGGTCACCATAAATTGGCTGTGACTTGATGGGGGGGAGTTTATAGATGCTGGTCAATAGATACTACTTAATAATTGCAAAACATATTTTAATAGTGGGTCAGAAGTGAATTTTTTAAATTGTTTTTGGTATTCCATGCCTTCCAACATGTCAGCATGATGGGATGGGGTTACGATCAGACTTCAGTGTAGCATCTTATGCTGGTGGAGAAGGGCAGGGCCAAAACAGTCTAGACTTATGTGCCACAAGGAGAGAGTCTGACCTAAAAATGCATGCATGTTGTTCTTATTTACTTTTTTGAACAGTTTACTTTCTCCAACTTCAAAATACTTGGGATGGCCCATTCAGGTGACAAAAACAGTGAGGCAAGTCAAACATATATAATACACCTATATCCATTAGATTGTATAGGATCTGAGAAAACCTAAGTTCAAATTTTGCATTCTGCTATAGTTTCCCATCAGTGTAAACCTACACTATGTTGCTCTAGTTTAAACCCAGTGAAATCAATTCATTTATACTGGGTTGATTCTGTATATAGTTGCATTGTAGCCTAGAACAAGTCACTATTTCTCAGCCTGACCTCACAAGGCTGTTGTGAGAATATAAATGGGGTGGGGGAATTATGTACATTCCCTTGAGCTCTCTGGAGGAGAGGGGCTGTGGCTCAGTGGTTGAGCATCTGCTTGGCATGCAGAAGGTCCCAGGTTGAATCCCTGGCATCTCCGGTTAAAGGGACTAGGCAAGTAGGTGATGTAAAAGACCTCTACCTGAGACCCTGGAAAGCCACTGCCAGTCTGAGTAGACAATACTGACTTTGAAGGACCAAGGGTCTGATTCAGTATAAGGCAGCTTCATGTGGGGAGCAGTATAAAAATCTAATACTAGAAATGCAAATAGTCTAATAAATTGTATTAATACTATTTAAAAGACATTGTTCCCATTTTTCTACTAGAAAACACTAAGGGACAACAGTGACAGATGTGCTCAGTATCAACCACTGCATCTATAAACAGAAATAATAATTAAGTAGATAATCAAGTATCTTTAAAAATATGCAGAGTTCTTTTACCTTACCATTGAACAACTGTTGGCTTCCCTCTTAGAATTAAGCAGCATAGTATAAACAGAATGTAGCAATATTTTCCACAGATATTAAAGCCCCAGTACTAATTTAAATACTAACCCCACCTATTTGGCCAACAAACTATCAAAAGAAATACAACCTGTTCCTTTTGACTTAAGAATACCCATAGGAGTCATTTTCATTGCATCCATCTATATCCCACCTTTCCTCTAAGGGGTTCAGAATGGCTTAATCCTGTTTCTCCCTCACAACAACCTTGAGATAGAGGTTAGGCTGAAGGAGCCAAGGGCCACCCAGCATGTGTGGAAGTTCAAGTGAGATGGTGTTCGTATCAAAGCAGTGAGGTGGTCACAAGGGAAATTTGGGAGACTGTGGGTTAAGGAACATTCATAGCTGCTCAGAAACCTGAAAGAGGTTGGGCTGCATTTTACATATTGATTGGAACTTGTCAGCCAATACTTTGACTGCTAGGCCTCTGGTAAGATATATCTTGCATCTTTTCTATGAGACTACAGATATATTATTGGCAATGTGAATTGATGGATGAGCAGAGACTTTACTGCTTGAGGTAAAAATTGCATGGATTAAATAGAGAAATTTATAGGCCTTAACATTTTCTGCCATCGAATATCAATCCATCAATTATTCTTCTTTCAGAAAGAGGATACAAAACAGGGCAAGCTTGCATGGGTTTGAAGGACTGGGATGATATATTCTTTTCTTTGGGGTACTTGGATACAGAAATCTCCTGCAGAAATTTAAATAATGTATATTTTAACTCTATGATAAGAGTACTGATGGGAACTGCTATTATTTCAAGGAGCAACTACAGCTGCCTTGAACCACAAGGAAATGCTGGGTATAAATGTTTTAATTAATAAACATAAATAAAATAAATTAATAAATTATAATAATGTTGAAAGAACGAAAGCAAAAAAGGTAAGTTGCCCATGCCAAACCTACATGTGGATAGCAAAAGCAATTCTCACATGTTTGTTTTTTTCTTTATATTTTAGATTTATAACTCCCCCCAATACAGTGGAGCTCAGGGCGGGTAACAAGATGTCAGATATACATTAAAATCAGGACAATTGAAAATTAAAACTCCAAAAAATGATAAATTATAATAAAAATGGCCTGCTAACTCCCTGCAAAGTTGGCTCACAAGACTAATGGACCATCCACAGAAAAGAGGGGAGGGGGATCCGAGGGGAGCAAAGTGCTCTGCCTGGTGATTGGTGGATGTAATAGAGCAGCCAAAAGTCCTCAACCATGTGCCTGGCAGAACATCTCCATCTTGCAGGCCCTGCGGAACTGGTCCAGGTCCCTTAGGGGCCTGGTCTCCTCAGAAAGAGAATTTCCAGGCAGGGGCTATGGCCGAAAAGGCCCTGGCCCTAGTCAAGGACAATCAGACTGCTCTCGGGCCACGGACTTTCAGCAATTTTTGAGAACCAGAATTAAGCACCCTTTGGGGGATATAGCAGGTAAGGCAGTCCTGCAGGTATGAGGGTCCCAGACGGTTAAGGGCTTTAAAGGTTAAAAGCAGCATCTTGAACCTGATCCAGAAGCATATCAGCAACCAATACAGCTGGCAGAGAATAGGTTGAACAGAGATTCTCCAAGGGGTCCTTATTAGGACCTGCACAGCTGCATTATGTACCAATTGAAGCTTCTGAAGTAGTCCCTATGTAGAGTGAGTTACAGTAATCCAACCTGAAGGTGACTGTTGCATGGATCACTGTGGCCATCAGAGTGAGACAGGTAGGGGCCTAGTTGCTACACACAGTGAAGGTGATAAAAAGGCATCCTAGTAACAGTCAAGACCTGCTGTTCCATGGTCAGTGAAGCATCCAGGATGACTCTCAGACTCTTGACGGATGATGTTGGCTCTAACTGAATTCCGTCAAGAGCTGATAACTGTAGCCCTCATCCTGGTCCAGCCCAGGACCTCTGTCTTACATGGATTAAGTTTCAGCTGGCTCAGTCTCAACCACTTTACCATGGCCTCTAGGCAACTGGTCAGGTCCATTGCCACTGATCTCAACTGCTTGTCCATCAACAGGTGTAGAGCTGGGTTTCATCCACATATTGAGAACAGCCCAGCCCAAAACCCCTGACTAACTGGACAAGAGGGCATATATAAACTTTGAAAAGCATTGGGAAGAGGACTGACCCTTGTGGCACCCCACACAGGAGGGGGTGACAGGATGATACCTTTCCCCCAAGTGCCACTCTTTGTCCCCTACCCTGGAGAAAGGAGGAAAGCCACTGTAAAGCCAACCCCCAAAGTCCAAGGTCAGTGAGGCAGTAATTTAACATATTGTGATCAACCATATTGAATGCTGCTGAAAGATCAAGTAAGATCAACAGTGCCAACCCGCCTTGATCCAGATGAGTGTGTGTGTAAGCATGCATATGTAAAAGGCCTTGGCCATACCCAAATGTGCAAATGTGACTTTATTATTTTTGAAAATATGGATTCTCTTGCAGAAAAAATATGTGCAAATCAAGTAGCATGCATTTCAAATTATGTGCATTTTTCCAGCAGAAAGCCTGGTAGCAAGGTGTCCTTAAACCATATTTGCATATTTATTTTGAAAATTTATACCCACCCATCCCCTTCTAAAGGCTCTTGGGGTGACCCATAATAATCAAATAGAAAAATATAATAGGATGTTATCAAGATGTGCCCTAAAGCACAGAACAAGTTGGTTCTTCCCCCTAAGGGGAGTGGAAGACATCTTGCCCCTGCTGCCAAATATTGTTACCAATCTTTAAATGGGCCCGGAGTTGTCTGGGAATTTCAACTGCTTCCCAGACTACAGAGATCCCTGGAGGTAATGACAGTTTTGGATGGCAGACTCTATGGTTTAGGAGAAATGGAAATCCTAGAGTGACTGCAAAATTAGATGCTCTAGGATTTCCCGTTCCAGTGGTATCCCATAAAAACTATATGACATACGATATTGACTTGGAGAAACTGGTTGACTACCACCTGTAAGGTAACTAAAGCTTGGAAGCTAGTTGGAATGAGAGAGGAATGGGAGTGCTCTTGGCTAGCAACCTCCTATGGGCCTGCAGATTTTATTTGTCTCCTTAACACTGAGGAGAAAACTAGACATGACATGGGGGCTAACCCATGGCCACTGACACTGTTTTAGAGGATAATTTATCTATTTAAGAATTGCTGCGACAACTCTATTCTGATCAGGCCCACAGCACACTTGCATCTTGTCTCCTCCCCCTGTACCTTTTAAGCTACTTAAACAGCTGTCAGGGGCTGTTGGGAAACAAGAACATCCATTGTTGCTGTTAAACAATTTTGAAATGGCTAAATTCTACTCTAAAATGGCCCTTGTTGCCTCCGTCAAATCTGAGAGCCAGCAAGGTGTAGTGGTTAATCTGGAGAACCGGGTTTGATTCCCCACTCTTACACATGAACGGCAGAATCTATTCTGGAAAACCGGGTTTGTTTCCTCACTCCTACACATGAAGCCAGCCGGGTGACCTTGGGCTAGTCACAGTTTTCTCCAAACTCTCTCAGTCCCACCTACCTCATAAGGTGTCTGTTTTGGGGAGGGGAATGGAAGGTGATTGTAAGCTGCTTTGAGACTCCTTAAAGGTACAGAAAAATTGGGGTATAAAAAAACAACTGAGTGGAATATAACTAGATAGCAGCCAGTTATACCAACATAAATATTTAGGATCAAAGGGTTAGTATTACATCTAGAACACACATATACAGAAGCCTATAAGTGATGTAAACTGGGAGAAAAAGTGGTGAGCAGAAATGACCTCACAGAAGGGGAGGAGTTGGAGGAGCGGACCTTTGTCCTGGACACACGTTATGGTTTTCTGATTATACCCCATGTAACAAGGTGTTCCAAATCATTTAGAAGGCAGATATGGATATTGTGGTGATAGCTGGGGTGGGTGGGCGGGCGGGGAGGGTGTTTGGCAAGGCCAAACCAAAAAAGTGGTAGCAATTTAAAGGAACCCAAAAAGTGGATCCCAATTCATGCTGAATTTTTTCGGCATGACTTGGGCTGCTTCAGCCATGCCGCCATGGCTGGAGATCAGTTGTAATAGCAGCCGATATCCAGCTAGTACCTGGAGGTTGGCAACCCTATAGAAAGGGCTTTGAGGGCATACATACTATTTATTGTACGTGGTTTTGCAGTAGTTGCCTTCCCACGGATTTCTGAAGCAGCAGCATTGCTTTATCAGCATTTGGGTGTCTTAAAACTTTTAACATTGTGAATTTTCCAAGTAATCAAATGTCCAGAGAATTTAAACATTGAGTGTTTTGAATTTCCCCTCCCCCTTTTCATTAAAAATCACAATCTGATGCTGTGATTTTCAGAAAGGTTTTGCACTTGATTAGTTCATCATTTATATGCTTTTAAGAAATGGGAACATCGTTTCATTGTTAAGAGCATGAAAAATTAAAAGTACAGTTCTCTTATCACTTTGCATTCAGTCCAATATTCCATTATTGTCACAGCTGACTGAATATCAGGAAGGAAAAATAAAAGCCCTCATCAAATAAATTATTCAATTAAAATACATCCATGTTTGCTGAATGGTGTTTCCTCTGAATAGCAGGCAAGTAACTCTAATTATTGAAATTAACAATACAGCTGATGAGACTGGAAAATAATGTTAGCAAGAGGAAGGAGATTATATCTATTTGACAAAAATGTCTAGGGCAAACTAGACACATGTTCCATACAGGACATAAATTAGTCCCAGCTGGAACTGGATTACATTTTTCTATTTGGCCACTGCAGAAATTTACATTTGCAAAAACTAACATGGAACTTTGATTTCATTATTTTTTTAAAAATAAATAAATTCAAATTTGTTTTCAAATTTATCCAAAATTTTATTTGGAATGAGACGTTTGAAAAAGGACAGTGAGCGCTGAAAATAGATGAAGCTGGTCTTGGGGCTCTTTCTTTTCTGGGCATCATCCAAACTCCTCTAACTTTCTGGTACTAACAGTGCAATCCTGTGCAGTGTGACTCCAGTCTAAGGTCATTGACTTCAATGGACTTACACCATAGTGACTCTGCATATGATTGTCCTGTAAATGTGTAAAGCGTATGGAGTTATGGCGTTCTACATTTGGGGAAAATGGATGAGAACTGTGACCTGTTGTAGAAATAGTTTTGATGAGGTGCGCAGGACCCACTGTTTTTCAGTTGTGCTCTACAAATAAATAGAGGCATGAGAGGTGATATTCTGATACAGCCTGGGCAGATCTTGGATTGGGTGGGGGGGAGACACTTGGGTCATGGTAAGCCACACTTTGTATGTTTATGGCGGGGTGGGGAACGTCAGGCCCGGGGGCCATTTAAAGCCCACAAAGTCATTTGATCTGGCCCTTTATGGGTCCTGGCAGATCTCTAGCTCAGAAGGATCTAAGACTGGTGATCTGCCCCCTCCCGTGGATAGGAATAATCTCTATTCAAGGCGGATGTGAGTTTGTTTTGCCGAGAAAATGCCTGCCTGCTTGCCCGTGCAGAGGGGGTCATCTGGAGCAGCTGCCTGCTTGGGGCTTGGTCAGCTAATTTTAAAGTTGATAATTTTGTATGGCCCGTGAATGATGTTATAAATATCCAAATGGCCCTTGGCAGAAAAAAGGTTCCCCACCCCTGGTTTACGGCCTCAGTATGGAAAGTAGGGTTGCCAACCTGCAGGTACTAGCTGGAGATCTCCTGCTATTACAACTGATCTCCAGCCGATAGAGATCAGTTCCCCTGGAGAAAATTGCCACTTTGGCAATTGGACTCTATGGCATTGAAGTCCGGCTCCACCCCAAAAACCTCCCGCCAGTTGCAAAGAGGGACCTGCCAACCCTAATGGTCTTAGTTTAGGCAGCCTTCCCTAGTATCTGTGGCTTTTAGAATGTCACTGTATGGTAGCCTTTTTCTCTCTCCTGTTCTCTCCTGTTCCTTGGTAATTCCCCATCCTGGGGTATCAGATACTTTTGGCCACATGCTGGGAGATTTCATCATGTTACCTTTGTTTACACATGCCTGGAGTAAATTAAGTTTTGGCACAGCATCATTATTTCATTGCCCATCCCATCAAAATTCTGTAAAGCAGAACACAGCAGTTCCAATGCCAAAGGGCTTGGATGTTGGAGACAATTTGTCTTTTTCCCCGCTGTTCTTCACTGAGCTCACATCTTTTTTTTTTCACCTTCAGAATCACGCTCACCCATTAAGAAAAAGTTTTCATTCTGTACAGGTTTTATCCACACTGCATAAATTATTGACCTCCGATCCTATTTTCTTAGCTGTCCATTCTCCCTGGCCCCTGATCTTTGTAACCCTAATTCTATTAGAGAATTCAAATACCATTTTCTTAATAATTATCCATGGGCTCTCTCACTCTGTTGACATACAGCTACACTCCCTTTACCATATAATTTTTTATCTACTTGTCAAAGATTTTGCATCAGAAGACAGCACATTAATTACAAACTTTGATCGTAGTCCTTTTGATACTTGCTTGTGGGAGATGTTACACAAAATCAAAATATATTGTGTTATTCTCTGTTGTATGAAAACCTGCTGCTGTTTGCTTACCAAGTCAATAAAATTCTTAACACCACAGAAGGAAAACACAGTTCTAAATTTGCAGTGATTCACTGTTATGCGAGCCCACAAAACAGTGCAACATCTGTTCTCAAACGTAAGAGGAAAACGTTCAAGAAATATTAATATTTTCCCCTTGTATAGAAGATATATACTATGTTGTACTTAAAGATATGTAAGGTCATTAATCTGATACCTTTACTTGATCAGTCTTTTTTTGGCAGCAGAACATACTTTGGGGGTAAAAAAAAATCCAAAATGATTTATTTTGCATAATCTGTAATAACCTGAATAACCTCATTAAATGTTTCTATCATTCATATTTTCCTGTTTCCTAACTTGGAATATTGTAAAGGCAGTATTCCAAGTTTGTTTATTTGTTTGGAATGCATAATCTAAATCTGCCTTTCGCTTGTTCCTCACTGCATCTCTGAGCAATTGTTTGCTCTTAGAAGAGAATGTTCAAAACCCCTCAGATACATCACAGGACTTCAACCACTGGATCAATACATTCACTCTAGATTTTGACCCATCCCCTTTTGCACATATACCGTGTTCTTTATTTTGCACATATGCACATCAACAGCCAGGCCAGTGCCCATCAATAGCCAGGCCAGTGCTCATTACTTCATAGCTACCATAATAACCACTATAAGCCAACACATGGTATAGGACATGGTCTTGATTTGGTGCTCTATAGAAACAGGGCTGGGCAAGATCTGGAGTTAGGAGAGATTTTGTTTATTTTGTTGTGATGCTACTTGGTGATGTTTACTATACCAGCAGCTCACAACCCTGGTCCACTTCTGAATGTGACAAAATCCTACTGGTTTTCAGACTGACCTTAAAGAGTTTTCAACTAACATGGCAGACTTTCCTCTTAAAGCCTGATTTGCTTGGTGGAATACAGAAATTATTTTCACACTAGATAGGATTGATTCTAGAGTACTTCTGACTTGAGCCTGCCCTGCCCCCTGTGTTAACAATTAGCTGTGAACAATGAAGCAAAATGGACTGAGGGGGAAAAAGCCATGATGATGCAGTTTAAACATTTTCTGGAGCCACTTCCACACTCAGCGGTAGTGCTGGGGTAAGTTTTGCTTCCACAATTGTGTTTTCACAGTACAATCTAAAAGAGTGTTTCTGCATGGCTCATAATTTTACATGATCACTGGGAAATAGGGCTGCCATGCCTGGCAACTAGTGGGAGTCCAGGAAGAGCATGGGGGTGCCATCAGTGACACTGTGATGTCACTTCCTGGGAAAAAACCCACTTCCTGAAGTAATATCAGTTGTCTCTCGGAACCACTGGAAACTCTATGGTAAAACCTCCCCCTACCTCGTTTTTTTCCCGGAAGTGACATTAGTCCTTCCCAGGAATCACTGAAAATTCTATAGCTTTATCATAGAGTTCTAGTGATTCTGCAGATAGAGACAAAGTCCTTGGAGCTGTGTGGCCAATCACTGTGTTAAATAATAATTGAAATTATCAATGTTTTACTCTAACAAGTGTGGTGAATACTTTACTAGGCCTAGTCCCCGGTGGAAATTGTGAGCACATTCGGGAAGAAGTTCCACTGGTTCCTGGGGCCAGTCAGCCGTATTCTTTATTTAGGCAAGATGATAAAGCATGAGGTAATCGTTTGGCTACATGTTCTTTTGAGTGAAACTGATTAGCCTGGACCCATTATAGTCCAGCTACTTTGGAGACCTTGGTCAAACTAATAGATTACTTTTGAAAGACAATTTGTTTGTGTGACCCTGCTGATACTCCTGGACCTCTCAGTACCATTTGATACCATCAACAATGTTATCTTTCTGTCTTATCTGTAAGGACTATAGTCACTGTACTCACTATACAGTGGTAGTCTTACTTCATCTACAGGGCAGGCGTCTGAGATATTACTGTGGAATGCCTGGCTTTCTAGCATCAACAATACATCTAATTGTCAACATGGCCAAATCTGTGAATACTTTAATCCAGAGACTGGAACCATGAACAGACAAGACAGATCTTTGTACAAACCTGGAAAACATCCCAAGTTTGCAGGAAAATCCAAAATATTTTAAAACACACATACATGGGGGTTAAACTTCTCCAAAATCAGTGAAATAGTGCCTGTAGCTGTAATAAACAAATGCCCTCAGTGGCCATTGCTAGGCAACCACACAGTATTGCCAGCTGGTCTCAGCCTTGGTTTCTGTCAGTAAAAGGCCCAAGGAGGGGCAGCAAACAGCATAGAGTTGTTTTATTCTGCTCTCCCTGCCATGGAGATAAAACCCCAGATTCTAGATTTCTCCCACTGGCTCTTTAAAAAGGAGGCATACAGCAAGTAGGAATCAAACCTAACATTAAAGAATTGGCTGACAGGCTTGAGGCACAAGAATCTAATTTAATATATGGTTGAGATCAGTGCATTGTATGCATACATATAAATATATCCAAATAAATACAGGAACCTTGTCTAGAATGTTGTTTTTATATACTGTTTTTTAAACTGTGTTATTATTTTGGAGCCTTTTCACCCACTCAGATCTTCCCAGCTCTTGAGCTTCCCCTTTGGGCTGTCTATTTCGCTACAGCATGAGTCCACTGTTTTTTTCAGTGGCAGCCTCAACATTGTGCAACGCCCTCCTCAAGGAGGTGCAGAGACACCATATACTCTCTACCTGCCCATTGACAGTCCGTTCTTGAAAGGGCAGTGGTTAGGCAGTGCCTGGAGGCAACACCACAATTTTGCAGGCATATCTCGCCGCCTGCAAAATGGCACCTTTTGGAGCTGAAAGGGGGATAGGAAGCTGTCTAAAGGCAGCACCTCCCCCCAGGAATGCCCTGGGGGATGCTCCTAGAATGCTGGCATGAGTATTCACTCAGGACATACGCCAAAGGGGAGGCGTCAGGGCGCAGGAAGCTCACGCTGCTGCACAGCGCCCTGGAACCAGTGTAAGTCACCCTGCTCTGGCATCCATGCCAGTTTGCATGGTGCAAGTGGCACAGTTCCTATGTGGGTCCGGCCCTCCTTCAGGAATGGGCTGCCACTGTAAGTTGTTGTTGTTGGTATGCTACCACAAAAACGTGATTGGCTGGGTGGCTTTAAAAATAAAATAAAGAACTACATACTTTAATGACTTCAGGAATAATGTGATGCGGGCATCATGTTTTAAGAGATGTAATTTTGGCATGGGACCAAACTAAGGTCTGACTTTGGAATTTACATTCAAAGTGAGTTGACATTTGCCCACAGATGGCCTAACTAATGAGTTTCCAAAAAGAGGCTCTACATGTTGATGTGTTTTACTGATGCTTCTAGCCCATTTGACTACTTTTAGCCCAATCATCTATTGTCCCTAATTGCACAGTGCTTCACATGGCTTGATCTGTACTTGCCAGTCACCAAATATATTTTAAATAACCAAAAACAAATTACATTTATTGGGCTACAATCATAGGCCTATTTACCTGGAAGTAACTCCTATTGAAATCAGTGGAGTTACTTCTAAGAAAACACGTTTAAGATATAGAGAAGTAAAGAAATTCAATTTGCATAGATGGTTTTCATTACAGATTTTGTATTTTCTAGACTGCGATTGGAGAGGGGCAGCATGGTACTCTGCTACCTCTTGATTTATAATTCAAACCAATCCTTTAGGGGATTTGTATATCGTTCTAGTAAGAAGAAAAGCTATGGGACAGAGTGCATAACTAGGAGGAATGGGATCTTATTACGAACAAGGATGTTTGAGATGAATATTGTCAAAGAACACCTTTTAATGAGCCATATAAGTCTATGAACTAGTCTCCCAGTATATGCAGATATATGATTCTGTGTTTATGAGGCTTAATAAAAATAAATGGAGTAGAAATTCCTGAAGCTATGGATCTCCCTGTCTGTGTAAATCCCTCGTTCCCCATGGGTTAAATGCTACTCACTATCTACCTTGCCATCAGTTCACCCATCATCACAACGTTCTATGGATAATGAGCTCTGTGTTACCCTGGGCAAATATCTTGCTAATAATCTTGGTGCATCCGTGCAGATTCTTGCCAGGTCTGGCCACTTTGTAACAGAACAGAGCCAGGATCCAAACTCCTTTTGACTGGGTAGCTTCCTTTGTGGGCGGGAGGAGGGTGTTTCAAACCTATTAGAATCAGAGAGAAGGTGACAGAGAAGGTGACAGCCTGTACAACACTGGAGATTTCATAGAGAGAGAAGGAAAGGGTCCTAGGGCTAAAAGACATGCTGGTTTCTGTGGCTTTCCTATGTAGTTTTATCTGTGAAGGCTAGAAGCACAATATCTATTTCTTGGAATTCCTGGGATTCTGTTTATGCTACCAGTTTGTTCATTACGGTCTCCACAGGAAACACAGTCTTGGCTTGTCTAGCACTAAGATTATGTCTTCCCACTTTGCTTTTTACCTCTGCACCATTTACCATGATAATAATAGTTCAATGGGTTATAATGAAACAGTCTAAAAGAAAAATTAAGTCAGTCTGTATCTGGGTACTATTTCTTTCTATGCGTGACAGATAGTGGGTGAATAGAATTATTACTTCTCTTGATTTATGACCAAGCCCGCACCAGTGGATTATGATGGGGGTTTTGCCATATATATACACAAACACCATAGTCCATTATTAAACAGGCAAATTTGAAGTATTTAATTTCTTAACTGTCCCAGCATGAAAATCAGTGGGCTATAGAGATTTAAATAAACTCTTTAAAAAATAGGTCAAGTGGAAGAGAATATATTAACTTGCTTTGTAGTGGGTAAGATGAGCAATATTGCATCTTCTGTATCAGTGAAAGTAGAAGGTTTGTTTGTTTGTTTCATCACTTTGTTATAATATGTTTCTGTTCTGGCACTGATGTTTTTTTGTGGGGGGGTTAGCCACATGGAATATGAGTGACTGAGAAATAAATGCGTGATTAAATTGAAGTTGCTTATTTTGAATAACAAAAGGAGAAGATGCCATACATTTAAAACATATATATACAATAAACCTTGAGATTCTACACTGCCTGATCTTCCTGTTTCAAGTACTATTTTAATGAAGATTTCAAGCTAGAGGGCTCAGTGCCACCTTTCTAGATGTTGCTGTCATCAGGGTTGCCAGCTCCAGGTTGGGAAAGACCTGGGGATTTTTGGGGCAGAGCCTGAGGAGGGCGGGGTTTGGAGAGGGGAGGGACTTCAATGCCATAGAGTCCAGTTGCCAAAGCAGCCATTTTCTCCAGGTGAACTGATCTCTATCAGCTGGAGATCAGTTGTAATAGCAGGAGATCTCCAGCTAGTACCTGGAGGTTGGCAACCCTAGCTGTCACCCAAGTTCTCTTCTAAGTGTAGTGGACCACATATAGTAGCTTATTAAACATGGCAAGCATTATACAGGAGAGTCTACTCTTGAAAATACCTGTGCAGTTTCAGAGGGGTTTTGTAGATTGTGTATGTTTTATAGGAAGACAGACATGGAAGTGCTTTACAAGAAATTATTCATGTATTACTCCAAAGGGCTTGGCAAACCCCTGAGAAGGGTATTTACGGATGTGTGTTCTGAGCCTGAAAGGGTTTCTTATGTTTTTATAGTGTAGTTAGGGATCAGTACTTGTTCCCTCTTTTGTTTCTTTTTATATTTTGATAAGTTTCTTTCTTTTTAAAAAACTTTTTTGTCATTAGCTTTGTAGGTTCATGTATATCGTGAACACATTTTGTATGTTTTTTATGTACAATGAAAACAAGTCAGTATTTTCTTCACCCTCTGAAATGTTTGTGTGAAGATATCCATTTTTAGGTCATGGTGTGTAAATGTGAACTGAGTTTCAAATTCTACTAGGGAAATAATATTGCAGTCAGTTTACTACAGACAGAGTTGAATCCTGATACCACTTAACCCACATTGTCACCACAACAGCTGGGTTGTGTGATTACATCCTAAGCCCTTGTCCATTTAAGCAGAAACAGTGCACCGTAACCAGAAAGAGGGGGGGGGGAAACCTTTCAAGCAATTCTTGGTAAGCATCCTGACTTTTCAGTTCTTCATTATAAATGCTTATGGTTTATGTTTCCCATAAATAACAGCATACATTAACAAGAGCTTTTTGCTGACTCTTCTATAGCTACTTTAACAAGAGACAATTAGTGTGAACAGCAGCAATCCTAAACAACATATATGTCTCCAGATCCATTTCTGTAAATTGAAGACACTTAGCAAAATTGATGTCTTTAATAGTAGCAATAGAGATTTCTTCATAACTTCCCCCCACACCAAACAGGGTTCAGCTAAGAACAGATGGTCTTGACGACAATCTGAATGTCTCATCTTTTATGTGTGCTAAGGAAATTGATGTTGACCTATTGCAGCATTGTAATCTTGTCTGATAATGGCTAGCATTTTAAAAGAAAGTAGTAACCTTTTGGATTTTCAGATCTTGGTTTCTGGGAAAACTTGCATTAGCAGTTGTGCTAGATTTTCTGAGAATGAAGTCAAAGTTGAAATGTTCTGTATCATTACAGCATCAGTTTATCGGCTTAACCCCACACAGCCCCATACAGATTGCATTCCTGGTAAAATGTCAAGCAAGCCTACAAGTGATAGACTTGAGGTTTAATTACAAGAGACATGGGCATGTTTTTATAGACTCTAGAAATAAAAGAGAAACTGACCGTCCCAGTTGTAAGATGCATAATTTGTATCATGAAGATTAACATTAGAACAATAAACACTTCAGAGCTGTGTTTTTTCCTATAATATATTGTGTTTACCAGGGTAGGAACCATACCTGTCTAGGTCTGCAAGCCAGTTCCAGTTCCTTGCACTACTGGAAGTAGGGCTGTCAAAAAAAAAAAAAAAAAAAAAAAATTCGGTACAGTTCGGATTCGGCCGAATTTGGCCCTTGTGGGTTCGGTACGTGCTGAAGTCCGAACTCCCCCACTTCGGATCCGTTCAATTCGGCGGGAATTCAAAGTTCGGAAACAAATTCGGCCTAATAAAGCCATTAAAAACACAACTGCGCCTTTCCGTGGCTCTGGGGGGGCATTTTTGGGCTTAGAGGTCCCAAACTTTTGGCAGAGCTTCAAAGGACGTTTATTGAAAGACTCCCCAAGTTTTGTAAAGATTGGGTCAGGGGGGGCTGAGATATGGGCCCTGAAAGGGGTCCCCCCCACCCTTAATGTTGTGCATCTCTCAGCAGAGCTTGCCGCCCACGCACAAAGCTCCCAGCCCGACAACAGCGGAGAAATTAGCAAAACAACTGCAAACACAACCTTGTTAAACAACACCTTTGCAACACACAACTGAAACCTCCCCCCTCAAACCAGGGAGCGAGAGACTCGAGGGGGAACACACACCCCAGGCAGAACCGACGAAAGCCCCCTTTGGCTTCCCCCCCACCCACAGAAACTGCTCCCTCCCCACACACACACAGACTCTGCTTTCCCCCCCACACACACACATACACAGGAGAAAAATTATAGATTAAAGCCCCCAAAGGGGTCTTACTGTGGCTGTCTTCTGTTCCATCAGGACGGGCTGTAATCCAAGATGATTCCAATTAGGCACAGAACGTTTTGCTCTGGAGAGATGCACACAGGATCGGATCGGCTGCCCCATTCATCCCAATAGGGGAAAGGGGAAAGGGGAAAGCCCATATCTTGGGACCCCCTGACCCAATGTTCACAAAACTTGGGGGGTTCCTTAAGAAGCTTAGTCTAAAGTTCTAGTGAAAGTTTTGTGTCTGCACCCCCAAAAATGCGCCCCCTGCAGCCATGGAAAGAGAAAAGGGGGGGAGGCGATATTTCTGCCCCCACTGAACCCATCTTTACAAAACTTGGGTAGTATCTTAAGAATAATTCACTGAAGCTATGCTAAAAGTTTGGGGGCTATATCCCCAAAAAAGCGCCCCCTGCAGCCACATAAATGGAAAAGGGGGGAGGGAAAAGGGGGAGAGCCCATATCTCGAGACCCCCTGACCCAATGTTTACAAAACTTTGGGGGTATCTTAAGAACACTGGTCTGAAACTCTGCTCAAAGTTTGGGATTTGTACCCCCAAAAATGCGCCCCCTGCAGCCATGGAAAGAAAAAGGGGGGAGCCCATATCTCGGGACCCCCTGACCCAATGTTTACAAAACTTGGGGGGTACCTTAAGAAGCTTCATCTGAAGTTCCAGTGAAAGTTTTGTGCGTGCACTTCAAAAAATGCGCCCCCTGCAGCCACAGAAAGGAGCGAATGTGCACAAGCACCCCCCACACACACACGAGGATTTCTCTCTCTCTCTCTCTCTCCCTGGCCGGGCCGCACATCAGCTGATTCCTCCAGTACTCAATCCTGACTGATTGGCCAGAAGAAGACCCAGCTTGCCCACCGATTGGCCGGGGGAGGAGAATGCTGCTTACTGACGGTTATGCTGCTTACTGACGGCCGAATTGGCCGAATTTATTCGCGAACTCCCGAACTCGCTGAATTCGGCCCCCCCGGTTGCCCCCCAGTTTTGAGTTCGGATCCGTCCGAACAGAAAAGCAACGAATCAGGGGAAATTCGGTTGATTTTCAGTTCAGACCGAACCGAATTGACAGCCCTAACTGGAAGTAGAAGTGTTTCAAGGCATCATATGAAAACCCACAGATTAGAATTCTCCTGATCCAGAAAGTAAGGGAGACCTATCCTATACCACTACCTATTATAGAGATCCAAATCCTGCTTCGTTCCCCCACTGACTAATTTGTTACTATGAAAAGCCATGAGACAGTCCTCTTCTGAACCAGATTGTTTCCCTGTTGGCTGTCATCATGGTTGTTTCCCCATATCAGTTTTCATATAGTTTTGTAGCTGGCTAGGATTCTAGTCTGGGCTTTACACTCCAATATGGTACCTACAGACTTTCCAGACATTGAGGCCTAACTCGACAAGCACACAATTGTAGACACAAAGTGTTGGGCAAGAGTTGGACTTAGACCATCTGTTCCAACTGAGTGACCTATGGAGAAAATCCAAAGCTCTGTTTTTGAATTGCTTTTCTTGTGAAGAGGTTTCGGTTGATATTCCACTGAAAGCTTTCCTACTATAACGTAAATCTATTAGATCTAGTCTTTAGCTCTGAAACAGCAGATAAAATATTTACTCTTAAACACTGGAAGAGCTGTCGCATGGAAGAAAGCAACCATGTCAGTTACTTCAACCTTTATTCATGGGACTTGTTTTCCAAACTTCTGACCATTTTCATCACCTAGATACTCTTATCAGTTCTTTGGTATACTTCTTAAAGTATGGTTGCCAGAATTGGACACAGTCCTCCAGAGGCAGTGTGAATAGCACAGAGCAGAGTTTTATGATTTGCATATTGGTGTGTGTTAAGTGCTGTCAAGTTGCTTCTGACTCATGGCAACCCTATGAATCAATGTCCTCCAAAATGTCCTATCTTTGACAGCCTTGCTCAGGTCTTGCAAATTGAGGACTGTGGCTTCCTTTATTGAGTCAATCCATCTCTTATTGGGTCTTCCTCTTTTCCTGTTGCCCTCAACTTTTCCTAGCATGATTGTCTTTTCCAGTGACGCTTGTCTTCTCATAATGTAACCAAAATATTATAGCCTCAGTTTAGTCATTTTAGCTTCTAGAGTCAGTTCAGGTTTTGATCTAGAACCCACTGATTTGATTTTTTGGCAGTCCACGGTATCCGTAACACTCTCCTCCAACACCACATTTCAAAGGAATCTACTTTCTTTCTATCAGCTTTCTTCATACTACCTTTCTATTAATCCTGATAGAATTTCATTTGCTTTTTGCAGCTACATCACAGTGCCAACTCATGTTCAGCTTGTGATCAACTGTAGCCCCAACATCTTTTTTAAACATGAACTGCTGCCAAGCCATGTGTCCCCCAAACTATACCTACACTTTTGATTATTTTTATCTAAATGTAGTATATTTGTTTCTGTATTGTCTCATCATGCTTATCTCAAACAACCTTTCAACCTATTAAGGTCATTTGCATTTTTTTTCCTGTCTTCTACGCTACCAGCTATCCCTCCCTGTTTTGTTTCTTCTGAAAATTTAATTCAACCCCATAATTCAATTCATTGATAAGCATGTAGAAGAGTATGAGATCCAGAACAGTAGGTTCTGTAAAGCTAAGGTCCTCATAGTTTTCCAACTTGCAGTCTGTGATTTTATCAGGGATACTACAAGAGCCCTGTGGCGCAGAGTGTTAAGCTGCAGTACTGCAGTCCAAGCTCTGCTCAGGACCTGAGTTCGATCCCGACGGAAGTTGGTTTCAGGTAGCCAGCTCAAGGCTGACTCAGCCTTCCATCCTTCCGAGGTTGGTAAAATGAGTACCCAGCTTGCTGGGGGGGAAGGCACTGGCAAACCACCCCGTAAACAAAGTCTGCCTAGAAAACGTCGGGATGTGGCGTCACCCTATGGGTCAGGAATGACCCGGTGCTTGCACAAGGGACCTTTACCTTTACAAGACAGGTAGGTTTTCCAGAATGTGTGGTACTCAGAGTGCCTTGACAAACTGGCTTCATCAAGGCCCCAGGCCAAAGGAAGCCACCTTGTCCCTTCTAGTTTTGATTGTTCCATATAGGAAAAAAAATACAAAAGCACCCAGTGGTTTCCTTTCAAAGATAACATAGAAGACTTATCCAGCTTCACAGCCCGCTCTTTTCTTGAAGAACAGAGCAACATCGAGTTCTTCACAAAGAGTATTTGTATATTGAACCCACAGTTTATTACCAAGAAGCAGATATGGATTTCTTTTACTAAGTTTCTGCATTTTGTGACAGTGTTTTATTACACTTGCCTATTGATTTTGACTCCTTTGGAGCTAGTTTGTTTAAAGCCGTATAAGGATTCAAACTGAATCTTTTAAACAAATAAAACACCTGTAGAGGACTTAACAGAGAACCTGGGGAGAGCTGGAAAAATAGTGAGAATCTATTTTTTTTTTTTTTTATTAAGGTATCATTGTCAGCCTAGCTGATAAAGTGGGTGCACAAATGGTTGGAAACTTACACATTTCAAGTCATGTTCCTGTGTAACTTCTAACAACAACAACAAAAAGCAGAACAAAGTTTTTTCCACATTGGGGAGTGAATGATAAATGGGTACATTTACTTTGGTTGCAAGAGCTTGTGTTAACTTCATTGACTCTCCACCCAGAAAAAAAGGGGGGTACCCTTAAACAATACATTTGAAGCATCTGAAAGGCAACCTGTGAGTAAATGGATTCTGATCACTTCTAGGCACCACCTTGAGAAGATAATAATTTTCTTTGCTGGAGGTGATGGCTGAACCTTTATTTATTTATACTTTTTTTATTCTGACTGCATGTAACCCAGTAAATAGCAGAGTGAGCAGGAGAACCTTTGGGGATTTAGCCAATATCTCAACACACTGTTCTGGGACCATTCCAGCAGGTGTATCTTTCTTCTTATCTACCATTTCAGACAAGCTGGTGATTCCTCCCATTCCACTTCATGTACCTCTTAGTTTGGGGTAACCAATCTAGTGTAGAGAAGGAGTTAAATTAAGTTTCAGGAAGGTAGCCATACTGGTCTGCAGTAGAAGAGCTAGATTTGAATCCACTAGCTCCTTAGAGACCAACAGGATTTTCAGGATATAAGCTTTCAAAAGTCAATACTCCCTTCATCAGATACCGTTGTCACAGATAAATGTAAAGGCTTTCCTTCACGAACTGTTTAGGAAATAAAATGCTGTTGTACAAGGGTTTTTTAATGGTTAAAATAAAGTCAGTCCATCAGCAACTCAAACTCAACCAAACTAGTGTTAGGTTTTTGGTGAAAGTGGGTCATCCCTCCCTAGGAAAATCTGTTAGGGCAATGCAAATTTTAACTCACATTGGCCATAAATCTTTGCAGTACTTACAGATCTTTTGGGAAAACAAATACCCAATAAGATGGCAGTGGTCAGGGCAGATCTTTGCACACTCACACCCTCCTAGTTCCTGGTTTCCACTGTGCATAATAATGTGTATATAAGTATTTTTAGGGTTACTTCACAGAAACATAATGTGACTCTTAGCTGGAAGTTAACTCAAAAAAGAAACTAACCCTTCCTTATGGCACACATCACACACACAAGTAACTTTTTTACTATGTTTATTATTAGAAATATCTAAGTAGTGTCTTGTGGAAAGTATCACCTTGTCCTTCCTTGATTTACATTTTAGAGTAAATTTAACCTAAGTGGCTGCATCTAAAGAAAATATCCACCATATTAATCTGCTTCTTAAAATGGCCTCCCAATAATACTGCTAATTGAATTAGAGCATTTAGCATTTTTGACAGGGTGTGTGTGTGTCCTGTATGCTTTAGTTGACCAAAGATACCTTTTAATGTTCTTACAATCTATATAATTGGAGACAGCCAACTTCTATATAAGAACAGGTTTTGGAGGGTTATCCGATGCAAGACAACCAATCTTATGCATGCTTATTTGAAATTAACTCTCACTCATTCAGTGGGGCTTACTCCCAGCCAAATAAGCGTGCTTAGCTTTGCAGTCGCAGATGATCAAATAGGCAGAATTTCTAAAAATCCAAAGAGAGCCAAATCAAAAGCATCCCAAATTTCCCGACATTTGGTTCATTCATTGCAGAACGAGCATGCATAATAACACAAGAGAATTAACAAAGTGGCAGATGTCACTCATGTTGCTTTATACTCTCTTTGGGAGGCACTTACTATCAATTACCATGGCGGTGTATTAAGTAGAAATTACTTTCTTGGCTACTGTCCAGCAAATATGGCTCCTGCACAAGCCACAGCAGAAAACTTGATAGAGTCATTTGCACCTTTCAAATAAAATGTTCTCCTTCTTATTTGTTTTCTCCCCCCCCCCCCTTGTCATACATATGGAATTTTAATTTGTGGTAGAACTGGAAAAGTCCTACATAAAGGTTTGGTTTGTTTAAAAATTCCATGCAAACAACCAAAATTCTGCTTCCGCTCAATAGTTTTGCTGGTACCCGCTTTTAAAAAAAGATTTTGAATCATATGATGCTACTTAATTAGGTCAGCATTCATTTGCATATGAAAGGAGGGGAAAAACTTGTGGTTTGTTTAAAATGAAGTCAGTGCATGTTGCATTAGGCACCATTTTAGAAGAGGCAGTCCCTCCTCTTTGGCAATGAAGAAGGGATGCTTCTTGTAAGATGGCTCCACTATTGCAAGTACTTACGTTAGTATTTTGCCTGGAGGGAAGGTGGCATGGAATAGCCCAATCTTATCAGATCTCAAAAGCTAAGTAGGGTCAGTATTTGGAAGGGAGACAGAGGAAGGCAATGGCAAACCATATCTGCTTCTCACTTGCCTGGAGACCCCTTGCTGGGATTGCCATAAGTCAGCTGCAAATTGATGGCACTTTACACACACGTTAGTATTTAAGTACTTGGTTTAAATTAAACACAGTGGTTTGACTAAATATTGCAGTAGTGAAACAATAAAAAAAATAAGAGAGCAAGATCAAGGTGGGGAGACGTTTTGCATGTATTCTTTATTCCTTGAGTTGTACACTCAGCCCAACATTGCTTGGCAATGGTAGTGGTTCCTTGATGGGATTTCATATATATACACATTTCTGATGGTTATGTTCTGAATATAGGAATACATGACTAGCCTGTTTTCTGTGCACTAAGGTCATATTGTCATATTCTGAGAAATTCTAGCATAAACTCAGTGATGATTAAATCCAATATTAACGTTACAATACCAAACTTAGTAAAAGCCATTTGCATCAACATTTAAAATTTATAGAGCTTTCCAAAATGACAGCAGAAAATGAAGACCTCCCACATAATCCACAACCAGTTAATAAAACCCGATTTCCATATTTTCGGGGGTGGGTGGGTCTGGTTTGGCTTTAGCCTAATACACACCCCTAATTTCCATATCCAAGGATCAGGAACATTTTGATGTTGATTTTGGAATAAAAACATCTTCTTGTTTTCTTGCTTCTTTGTTCCATACTTGGACTACTTACACCAGGGCAAGATGGAGCTTGTTTCTTTCCCTACTGCTAAGATCTTGACTTTTAAAACTTACTTAACTTCAGCCAGATAATACCTTGGTCCTCTTACTATCTTGGGGAACACTACACTTTTCTTTTTATATAGATTTGAGACTGCTATTCCCACCATAAACATGCCCGGGTATTGTTGGACCCCTAAAACAGCATAAGGGTAAAATGGGGGTCTATATCAAGTGGTCGGAATTAGTGAAAGTAACCCAATTTTCCACAGGCAGCAACATCTTTCATTGGCAGAAAACTTGGCAAGGATCCATTCATAGCCTCTAAGCCTCTTCAGAGTGAACATTCTGTTTGCATTTCATCACCATCATCATCATCATCATCTTATATTCTAATAGTGAAGTTGGTCAAATCTAAGGATGTTTATATCCGGTGACTGAAGCTGTGAAGAGGCAAGACAATCTTTCTACAAACTTGAACTTCTACAAACTTGGGTTTGCAGAATAATCTAAAATCTTTTTTAAAAAATACATTGGGGCATTAAAAAAACAAAATGATAAACGTAACACCTATTGCTTTCAGGATTCCTTTAGTGGCTGTTGCTAGGCAACCACAGATTCCAGGCTTGGTTCCGTCAGTAAAAGGCAGGGGTGTGGGCAGGGTCCTTTCCAAGGTAACATTAGCCTTTGAATGAGGACTCATTGGGGTCAGGCCTGGCTAGGGTTGCCAGCTCCAGGTTGGGAAATTCCTGGAGATTTTGGGGTGGAGTGTGAGGAAGGCAGGTTTGGCAGACAGATGTAATGTTATAGAGTCCACCCTCTAAAGCAGCCATTTTCTCCAGGGGGACAGATCTCTGTCATCTAGACAACAGGTGTAATTGTGGGAGATCTCCACATCCCACCTAAAGGTTGGCAACACTAGGCCTGGAAGCAGCCACTGAGTTACTTGATACCACCTGATTGTATGACTCAACTAGGCCTAGTGGCTTGCTACTGTTCAACAGTAGTCACTTTATGAAAGCCAGTGTGGTGCAGCAGTTATAGCTTCAGAGTAGTGTCCGAGAGACCAAGGTTTGAATCCCCATCTTCCTGTGGAAGCTCACTAGTTGATTTTAGGTTACTCATGTTCTTTCAGCCTAACATACCTAACAGAGTTGTTGTGAGGATTAAAAAGGAGGAGAGGAGAATAATTTAAGCTGTTTTTGGTCCCCACTGTGGAGAAAGGTAGGGTATAAATGAAGTAAATAAATAATAAATATAGCTGAAGATGGGAGACACATAAAAGGTAGGTTGGTGAATGGCTGAGAAGGAGAGAATGAAGCAAGAGAAAGGGAGAGGATATGGGGGTTGCCAGGAGTAGGGAAAGAGGAAATAGTATGGAGAGGGGGATACAGGGGAAAGTGAGGTACCACTCCACAAGTCCTTGAGGCTTTCCTATGTAACTTGGACTGGCCCAGTAGCCACCACCACACAACTGGACATTTGTTTTCCTAGGTAAAGGCTGTCGGAGGGGGGAGCTAAAGACAGAGGGGCAGATAAATGTAGGTTGGTTGTTGAATGGAAAGGAGAGAACGAAGCAGGGAAAGGGGAGAGGATATAGGGGCTGCTAGGTGGAGGGGGAAACAAAATAGTGTGGGGAGGGGAAAAAAGAGGAAAGTCAGGTGCCCTTAACAAGTCCTTGATTGTTCCCTACCATGCAAGTGGCTGGTACTACAAAACTGGGTCAGTTTTCCTAAGTAGAGTCTGTTGGGCAAGGAGAGAGGGAAAACTTAAGACAAAAGAGCAGATAAAGGTAAGTTAGCTGTTGGGAGGAAAGAAAATAGGGCTACCAACAGCAGCTTATGAAATACTGGTGATTTATGGGGTGGAGTGTGGAGAAGGTGGGGTTTGAGGAGGGGAGGGATGTCAGAAGAGTATAATGCCGTAGACTCCACCCTCCATAACAGCCATTTTTTCCAGGCGAATTAGGGCTGCCAACCTCCAGGTGGGGGCTGGAGATCATCTGGAATTACAGCTGCTGTCCAGATGGCAGCGATCATTCCCCTGAAGAAAGTAGCTGCTTTGGAGGGTGGACTCTGTGTAATTATACCATGATGAGTTCACTTCCCTTCCCCTCACCTTTCAAGGCTCCACCTCCAAGTATCAAGGAATTTCCCAATTTGGAGCTGACTACTCTAAGGAGACAGAGGCCCAAGGTTCAGAGTGGTAAGCTGGAGTTCTGCAGTCCAAGCTCTGCTCATGACCTGAGTTCGATCCTGATGAAAGTCACTTTCAGGTAGCCGGCTCAAGGTTGACTCAGTCTTCCATCCTTCCAGGGTCGGTAAAACGAGTACCCAGCTTGCTGGGAGTGAAGCGTAGAAGACTGGGGAAGGCAATGGCAAACTATCCCGTAAACATAGTCTGCCTAGTAAACATCGGGATGTGATGTCACCACCACATGGGTCAGTAATGACCCGGTGCTTACACAGGGGACCACCTTTACCTTTTAACTCTAAGGAGAGAAGGAAGCAGGAAAAGAGGAAAGTCTCTGGGGGGTGTCAGGAAAGGAAAAGAGGAAATAGTGGCGGAGGGGAAAGTGAGATTCCCCCCCCCCCCCGAAGTCTATGAGAGTTCCTTACCATGTAAGTGGGCCTGGTACAATGGCAAGCAGCACCCAATTGGACCATAGTTTTCCTCGATAGAGACTGCTGGGGAGGGCTAGGGAAATCTGAAGACAGAGGAGCAGATAAATGTAGACTGGCTGTTGGGTGGGTAGGAGAGAAGGAGGCAGAAAAGAGAGAAACTATGGAGGCTTTCAGGAAAGAGAAAGAAGTAGTAGTGGGGGAGGGGGAAATGAGATGCCTCCCGCAATTCCTTGTGGGTTCCCACTTGTGTAATAGCAAAGTATTGCCCCATCTGAGAATACTTAAATCCAGAGATTGGAGTGGTGGATAGACAAGAAGGATTTTCTGACAAACCTGAAAAATGCCTCAGGTTTGTAGATGTATTCCAGATGTATTGGGTGGTGGTCAAGGCAGAAACTGTTGGTGTGGTAGTAATGTTAGTTTTGAGATGCTTTCCTGACTATTAAAGGGAATCAAGGCAGAGTGCAAGGAAAATACCCCTTCCTAATTTCAGGTTTCTGAATATTTGCCTTCTCTAGCTCAAAGCTCCATCAATAATGCATGACACAGCCATTGGTATAGCTATAGACCACAGCAATCTATAATGATGATGACATTAGTGGTACCTCTCAGTGCATTAAATCAGGTCTCATAATCTCACATGCTAAAAGGAATGATGTGGTTGATGGCTTCCATATTAGATCACGGGATGTCTGGAACAATGTGCATTTTCTCCCAGCTATAACATTCCCATTCAACACCTTATCTGTTAGGATAACTTTAAATAATATAAATGAAAGTTCTCAAGAAAAAATAATAATGCCACATACATATAACAAAATTTTTGTACAGATATATACAATACTGAGAAAGAGATAATAATAGATACATTAATATGCTAATTACTTAGGTGGGTGGGATGAATAGAGTTTTAATTTTGTTTTAAGGAATGGAACCAACCATCTGTCAATTCATTTTTGTAAATACCAGCACTGTTTATATGTCAACCAATATGAAGTTTTGCTGATATATGTCCATTTATATCCATGCCAATAGCTGTTTCATGCATCTTGTTTATGGAGCTTTGTGATCAATTAGTATTGCTTTTGCCAAAAGACACCAGATATTCAGAATTTCTTCAATGTGTTATGTAATTGTAAACTGGTACACAGACACAAACATACATACACAGAGAAAGTCAGTATGATCACAATTTCAGTAAGAGAGATGAGGACATCATACAGCAGGATGCAGGGCTTTGCTTTATGTTACTGCTCTGCAGATTGTGATGGCCAAAGAGACAATCTGCTGTTTAGTTTTGAAAGCAACCTGTCTCTTTGGCCATGGCTACTGGTCTAGCTTTGTCTGCCCTATCTTTGCATATCAGTCACTTCTTGGGATCATGGTCCAGATCTTTATTTTGCTAGTTGTATGTTACTATTTCAGTCGAAGTGCAGACTTGTTCGTTTATCTACATGTCTGGAACCAGAACTAAATGAACAGATGGGATGCATGACCTTCCCAATGCTATTCTAAGTTAAAAGTGGAAATGAAAAGTGAACAGAAAATGTAAAGAAGAGAACGACATTGGAGGTTGAACATAAAGTAGAACTATTATATGTATGCCTTAGGCACATAGGGCCCTGCAGACCAGCTGAAGCCATCTCCCGTTGTCTTGTGGTAAGTTATAATTCCTCCAGCGTCCTTATCCATTTGGTCCTACCCTGCTTTTACTATGAGCAGCTTCATATCTGGTGGCTAGGCATGAGATTTGACAGAAATTGAGTACTTGGCTGCATGGGGAAACAGAAGATGATATGTGTTTTCCAACACTTCAAAGGCTGAGAGTGAGGCATTTTTCCCAGAGCTTCTCAGCAAGTCCATGAGTAGCTCAAGTCTCTTTGAATAAAGTTGAAATCTGTATTAGAATGCATATGTGTGTAAGAAAAACGTATGTATGTGAGTGAATACGTGGGAACTGGCTGGTGCTGGTAGCCCAAGTCTTAGCCAATGTGGTGTAGTGATTAAGAGTGGTGGTTTGGAACGGCAGAGTCTGATTTGGAGAACCGGGTTTGATTCCCCACTCCTCCACATGAGCAGCGGAGGCTAATCTGGTGAACTGGATTTGTTTCCCCGCTCCTACACATGAAGACAGCTAGGTGACCTTGAGCTAGTCATACTCTCTGAAGAGCTAAACATAAATAGGAGCTGGGTATGTTTAGCCTGAAGAGGAGAAGACTGAGAGGGGATATGATAACTATCTTCAAGTACTTGAAGGGCTGTCTTATAGAGGAGGGTGCCGAGTTGTTTTCTGTTGCTCCAGAAGGTTGGACCTTTTCTAACAGTTAGAGCAGTTCCTCAGTGGAACAGGCGTCCTCGGGAGGTGGTAAGCTCTCCTTCCCTAGAAGTTTTTAAGAGGAGGCTAGATGGCCATCTGTCAGCAATGCTGATTCTATGACCTTAGGTAGATCATGAGAGGGAGGGCACCTTGGCCATCTTCTAGGCATGAAGTATGGGTCACTGATTTGGAGGGAGTGTGGAGGGAGGTAGTTTGGAATTTCCTGCATTGTGCAGGGGGTTGGACTAGATGACCTTGGTGGTCTCTTCCAACTCTATGATTCTAGGATGTTGGTAGTGGGGAGGGGAAGGGAAGGTGATTGTAAGTCAGTTTGATTCTTCCTTAAGTGGTAGCGAAAGTCGGCATATAAAACCTCTTCTTCTTCTTCTTCTTCTTCTTCTTCTTCTTCCTTTTTCTTCTTCTTCTATCATTGTTAGCAATGAGTTATAAGCATGGGCTCATAGCAATAGCAGTCACAGCTGACAAATGTCATCTTGGTCACCCTGGTGGTGGTGTGCCAGGAGATAGACAAAGGGAGTGCAACTCTGTTGATTCTTTGGACCTCTCCATGGTTTTTGATACCAGCAATCATGGTATAATCCTTACCTATCTGGGCTGGGATTGGAAAGCATCGTCCTGTGGTGGTTCTGGTCCTACCTAGAGGGTAAGTTTCAGAAGATGGTGCTAGGGGATTGCTGGTCTGCCCCTTGGTCTTTGAGCTATGTTCCATCTTGTCTCCTGTGCTCTTTAACATCTACATGAAACTGCTGCTTGAGGTCATCCAGATATATGGGGTGGGCTATTACCAATATGCCGATGGCACTCAGCCCTATCTCATGCTTCCAGCTGATCTCAGGGAGGCTGTAGAGACCCTGGAGGCAGTTTTGGAGTGGATGTAGGCTAATAAACTGAATCTTAACAAGTTGGAAGTGCTACTAGTAGGCAGAAGCCACAATTTACAGTGTCACCCATTCTGGATGGAGTTGCGCTCCCGTTGAAGGAGCAGGTCTGTAGTTAGGGGATTCTCTTGGATCCAGGCATACTGCTGGATAACCAGGCAGCAGCTGTGGCCAGGAGTGTCTTCTACCAACTTCAACTGGTTAGCCAGTTGTAGTCTTTCTTGGACAGAAAAGATCTGGCCATTGTGGTGCATGCCCTGGTTACATCTAGATTAGATTACTGCAATGCACTCTACATAGGGTTGAGAAGTATTTGAAAACTTCAATTGGTACAGAATGCTGCAGTCAGAATGTTGTTGGCTGGAGTGGGCCATGGGGACCATATCACTTCACTTTTGGCTCTACACTGGGCTCCCAATTTGTTTCTCGGAACAATGTAAAGTTCTGGTCTTGACCTTTAAAACTCACTGTGATCTGGGACCAATGTACCTGCTGTACCACTTACTCTCTCCTGAACCTGCTCAACCACTATAGTCATCTTTGGAAGCATCACTTTGGGTGCCCCTGCTTTCTGAGATTAGGCAGGTGGGAAACCTGGGAGAGTGCCTTCTTGGTCATGGCACCAAAGCTCTGGTTCTCCCCAGGGAGATTTGTTTGTCCAGTTCTGGTGTGATCTTCCATCAGCGAGTGAAGACCTTTTTGTTTTGTTTGGCATTCTCTCAGTGATCCACCCTTCCTGAGCAATGTTTTAATTGAAAATTTTATGTCTTTGTATGCGTTTAAACTATGCTTTGATTGTTTTAATTATATGTGTTGAGGAGTTGATTTTAATGTTTTTAAAATGTAATTTTATCATGCATGTTTTAAATTTTTAGCTACCTTGGTGGCCCTTGTGAGGCTGGAAAGGGGGAATATAAATTTTGTGAA
This sequence comes from Euleptes europaea, assembly GCF_029931775.1. Taxonomy (NCBI): domain Eukaryota; kingdom Metazoa; phylum Chordata; class Lepidosauria; order Squamata; family Sphaerodactylidae; genus Euleptes; species Euleptes europaea. The sequence goes on along the minus strand of NC_079316.1, from coordinate 58,258,573 downwards.
ATAAATAAAATAAAAATAAACAGGGAGGCCCTGAAAATCAGCCAGGAAGTTTTACTGCATGAATGAAAGATGTCTAAAGTCAAGCAAAAAAGTTGTTGTCTTTGTTGCGACTTGAAGCATCCTTATACCACTAGTGTAGACAACTGAACACTGCATGTCAGGACTGTTACAAACTGAGATTGGTTAAGTGCTTTCAAGGCCTGTCACATCTCACAGATGGCCTGCAAAGAGTAGCTTCACAGGTTAACACCCCACCAAAGTTCAGCTGTTGGCTCCTGTAAGGCATGTTGTCTCAAGCATCTAATTAACCAGCCGCAGCCTGTTGTGGAAGGGCGGATCAGGCCCTTCCATGAGAGGAGCAGGATCAGCACTTTTGAGAGCTTTCTCCATGTTCTCTCCCACTTCCCAAGAATTCACAGAAACAGGCTCTCATGCAAAGCAGAGTTAATTCAGCAACAGATAGATAACAAGCAATTAGTGCAGTCCCACGATGACTCCCCAGTTCAGGATAGAGAGCAAAACAACAAACCCATATACAGACAGGGTAATTACCTGACAGAGCACTCAGTTCTCGGGGATGAGATGGAATGCTATAGCAGAGTCTCTCCCTCAAGAGAAGAGGCTTCCCTTTGCTAATTTTAGGGTCCCTTCTTATACCCTGTTCAAAACAGTGGCTGATGGTACCATAGTGTGTCAGAATGAACATGTACAATTACATATTCTGTACATGTTGCAAGTGCCCCTGATGTGATAAGATAGAGTGGACCCTCCTTCGGGTCTTATCTGGTCTTATCAGAAACGGTATGCTCCCATTGGGTATATCTTTGGGGTACTTGTTCTCTAACTGACCATCAGGACTGATAAGCTGGTCTTCCCTGTTTCACTTGTTTCTGAGAGGGGCAGGCAGGCATTTGCTTCTTGGAAAGATAGAGAAGCATAGAGAATTCTAAAATGGCTGTTCTCCAGACAGTAAAAAAGACCTAAGAAATGAAAGAAAAAGATCAGAAAAATGCAGGGTTGGTTTTTGTTTCTCACAAGGATAGCATTCCTGACGCTTCTGTTCCCTCTTCTTGTTCTGCTATGAAGAGAGATTCCCCTTCTTTCTCATGTGTTTTGATGCTCTGCCTCTACATGAGTTGAATGTTAAGTAATACAAGGCAATCAAGTTCTGCTCAAACTTGACTCCAATACAGAGCACATCTGCTATGTCCTTCACTGCCAAAAATCCAATCTACTTTAGAAGTACCTAGGGCTATGAAGCTGGAATACATTGGATTTTGGGCAAAGAAAGATTTAGGGAAGCTGTGCCTTATAATAGACAAGATTATAGAAGTATTTGTAGAAGTTCTGGTAAGTGAGGTGCTTAGTTACTGTATCCCTTTACCTTTGGGAAGGTCACCTTTGTTTCATTTCTGCTTGTTTGCTACACCTGGGTTATTTTCCACATCTGTAGAGCCTACTAATTTTTTTCACAAAAAAAATATTTCCCAGAGATTCAGAGGGCTTAGCCATTTCTTTGCCTTTCTCCAACCCATACCTTCAGTCTTCATCTCTTTTATCCACACAGATTATGTTGCTTACTGACCCTGAGATTGAGAGCAGCCTGCTGATCAGTTCTGATGAAGGAGCCACTTATCAAAAATATCGGCTGAACTTCTATATCCACAGCATGCTCTTCCACCCCAAGCAGGAGGACTGGATCCTGGCCTACAGTCAAGATCAGAAGGTGAGTTTCTGCAGATATATTTGCCTCTGAAGTCTGGTGCATTTTTTCACTACATCTCCATTTCGAAGAAATAAAATCTTTATATACATACATACATACATTTATTATGAATTTCAAGAACATTAAAAAAATCTGTATCATACCACTGTATACAATATTCCAAATAAATAAAATCTTGAAACTGTGCACATAGCACAGCAGGTCATTTGGAATAGTTGGAGTCATAGTTATAAAGTTAATTGCATATCACAGGGAACTGAGGGTTTCCTCTCAATTGATGCAACTGGGTTCCAATAGTGGGATGAGCAATAATTTTCTTGAAAGATGGAAAACATCATAATAGGTGCTTCCCAGGCCTGTACAAGATGGATCAGGGGGTTCTTAGTGTTCCCTGAAAGAAGACATTGGAAGGGAGGAAGAGATGATAGGGCCTGATCCTTTCTATGTAGAGCCTGCTTTGAAGCCTGCTAGATGCTATGGAACATGTACATTGGATTTAGGGGCTCTCTGCACATGAAAACTATACGCCCCCCCAGGGTTGCCAGCTCCAGGTCCAAAGCGGTCATTTTCTCCAGCTGATCTATGTCACCTGGAGATCAGTTGTAATAGTAGGAGATTTCCAGCTGCCACCTGGAGGCTGGCAACCCTACCTATGATGCATGATACAGTATGTGTGCATTGCAGCAGCCAGGGCCTCCAAGCACAATATGGCCTGCATAGCAGGTATTAGGCTCTCCTTCCAGCCCCTACCTTAATACTAATGAGTTATTTCAGGATTCAGCAGTATCTCTACCCCAAAATGATGAATGGGTTTGCAGTGTCAGCTTAATTCAGTGTATTGTTATTAAGGTGGTTGTTATGGCCCATCCTGTTTATTTGTCCACTCGCTAGGGAGAAGGATCCTTATGTTAAAGATCCAGAGAAATACAATCTAGGAGCTTTTTTCATGATCCTAGAATAATAAAATGCAATTCAGAAGATAAATAATAAATAATCTTCCCACGTCGTCAAGCAAATTATTTATGATCCAGATCCCAGCAACTCTCGTGGGTTCTTAAAAACACATTACAATAGTACCCCCCTCTTTCTTCTGTAAGAATATACACGTTTTAATTTGCTGTTAGAATCTACATTTTCCCCCTCCTTCTGGACAAGCCATGTGTCATATTCATGGCTCTCTAGTCCAATGTTAAAAAAAATCTGATTTCTCCCCACAATCAGTATTCTTAGTGTACACTTGAGAACATTAGAAAAGCCATGTAGGTGCTTTTTTCACAATCCCTAAATCTCCACAGATTTTTAAAAATAATTTGTGACTTTCCCCTCAAACTAATCACTGGGAATTTTTCCTGATAAGCAGTTGGGGGTGGGGAGTACCTGTTTCCATCACTACATCTAACATAGTAGGATTACACAATCATTCCTAAGTTGAAAAAACAGAGAGGTTAATATAGGCCCTGATTGTTATTCTTCGTCAACATCACTCAGATTTTACAAATGCAGGCTTAGGGGGCCCTCTATTGAGTACCAGAAATTAAATATGGGTTGCTGTGTCTCCCTGAAAAAATCTATAATGATTTCTCAACAAGTAGAAAAGGGAAAAAAACTTTAAAAGAAGAAATTAAAAATATTTCCTTACAGTCCTATGCATCATTGGCTCCTGAAGACCATCAGGTCATTCTTTTGCTTTTACATGAGCAACAGAACAGTGTCCTCCATATACTACACTTCAGCCTACCCACTGAAATCTGGGACCCTGAGATGGATGAGATTTGGGTCTGGTTCTTGCCACTGGCAGAGAAATTTGGTCCTATCCGAAAAGAGAAGAAGCATCCTTTTTTTCTCATCGCTGTGTTTTTCTCTTCCAGCTGTGAACATAAATGTCCCTGTGGAGGTTTAAGCAATGTTACTGACCGAACTCAATTCACTGAGGGCTTTATTATACCAATTGCTGGGCTATTTAAATGGCAAATTAATCTATCATATTTGGACATCATGCAAAGCTTTATAATAATATAGGGATCCCTTTCAAGACAGTAACGGAGGTGGTGAACACTGTGCATCCATCAGCCTTTCCAGCTGGACTAGGCACCATTTAAAATCGATGCATTTATAAATCAAGGATGACAGAGGAATTGCTCACCTGTGTAAACCAATGTCAGTTAAAGAGAAGGTGTGTGAGAAAAGAAGAAAACAATGCAAGACTGGTTCTTGAAGTACAGGGGGAACCTTTACTGACTAACAAATGTGTACAGCCCTAACAGGTCCAGTGCCTGGTGCCCATCAGAACTGCCCTTTGTCAGGCAAAGTCACTTATGTTACTCGTGCAACAAGAACACTCACTGTTCTGAGAATGGAGCTACAAACAGAAGTGATAATTACTTCAACACAAACATCTGTGTATATCATCTGATGAAAAAGGGTGTAAATACTTCAAAATGTAACAGTGTAAACAAAATGCTAGGCAGTGGTGAAGAGATGGCACTCAAATGAATTTGCATCTGACTGTAAAAATATGGTAGGATTAAACAGATGCAGGCCATTATAATTAACCTTTTAAATAAAGCCCATATGTTATTCTGGGAGTATGAAAATAGAATAAGGTTCTCAGTTTTAAAAGGACAAAGAATCATAGAGTTGAAAGGGGCCATACAGGCCATCTAGTCCAACCCCCTGCTTAATGCAGGATCAGCCTAGAGCAGTGGTTCCCAAACGTTTCGGGCCACTGCCCCCTTGGTTCCACAAATTCAACCCCAGCGCCCCCTTACCCTATCCTATAAAAAGCATTATTCAAAATAAGGGTTTGCATGACTCTCTAAAGAAGATAATAACAATAAAATTTCAAAACAGTAACAATTAATTGCACATCTATTCATAATTTAAACTTTTTAGTTGAAATTTATTCAACAAAACTGATGAACTTGATCCAGTGGTACCAGCTCTTCAATGTCTGGAGAAAAATTCTGATAGTTTCTACTAAATTTGCCAGAATGGTGCCATAGCTTGATCTATTGTAAATTAGTGAACAACACAGTTGAAGTGGCCCACCTCTAGTGCCCCCTTGCTGCCCTCTTGCTTCTTAGTGCCTCCCAAAGTAATCCCACCGCCCCCCATGGGGTGATACTGCCCACTTTGGGAACCACTGGCCTAGAGCATCCCTGACAAGTGCTCGTCCACCCTCTGCTTAAAGACTGCCAGTGAGGGGGAGCTCACCACCTCCCTAGGTAGCTGATTCCACTGTCGAACAACTCTTATTGTAAAAAAAAAATTCTCTAGTATCCAGCTGGTACCTTTCCTCCCACAATTTAAACCCATTATTGCAATCCTATCCTCTGTTGCCAACAGGAACAGCTCCCTGCCCTCCTCTAAGTGACAGCCTTTCAAATACTTAAAGAGAGCAACCATGTTCCTCCCTCATGCCCCCCCCCCAACATCATGGTTTAGATCAGGGGTGTCGAACTCAATTATTATGAGGGCCAGATATGACATAAATGTCACTTGATTGGGCCGGGCACGCCTCACCAGCCCAGACTGAGAATGGAGTGGTGGTGGCTGCCATTGCTGGCTCGTGGGCCAAAGAAGAGCTTTCACGGGGCTGGATCTACCCCCCGGGCCTTATGTTTGACACCCCTGACCTAGGTGAAGTCCTGAGTATTGCCCATGTAGGCCTGCATGCATCATTGGTAGAAAATAGCTACCATGAAGGTACAACTCCATGGGGAGGGGCAACATGCAGGGCTCAGGATCAAGGAAGGGTTACTTACAACTAGTAAGTGACATGAGTAGAAGGTGTCCCCATCTAGGAAAGAGGCGACAACATTTACTATGGTTCATTCTGAGCGTTCATTTATTTATTTTTATTTACGCATTTGTACCCCACTTTTGTCCCTGAAGGGACTGAAAGCAATTTACCACTCCTACCCCCAAGACACTGCACACGTAAACCAATAAAAACAACACAACAGCAAACAACATCTTGGGCTGGTTTTCAGCTTGTATACTGGCTCCTCCAAAGGCTTGAGCTGTGACTCACTCTTGCCCTTCGACTCATGCCCAAGGGCTTTGCGCCTCTGGCTGCACTCAGGCTTTATACATGAACAGGAAGGGGAAAAAAACAATCTTCAGGAAAATGGTGCAGCTAATAAATATGTTCCTTCACTCTTTCGCTGCTTGCTAAACAGCCTTTGCCCACATCCACTCTTTATGGGTACCTGAAACAGAAAGGGGAATGACAATCCACTGCAAAGATGCTACACAGCTGACAAAGATGTTCCTTCTCTTACTCATTCCCTTCCTTCCTGCTCAGGCTTAGAATCATACAGTTACAAGGGGCCATACAGGCCATCTAGCCCAACCCCCTACTTAATGCAGGATCAGCCTAGAGCAAGGGTGTCAAACATAAGGCTCAGGGGCCGGATTCGGCCCCTTGAAAGCTCTTATCCAGCCTGCGAGGCAGCCGAGGCAGCCCTCCCCCCCCAATCTGGGCTAGCAAGGCATGCCCTGGCCCAATCAAGTGACATTTATGTAATATCTGGTCCTTGTAACAATTGAGTTTGACACTCCTGGTCTAGAGCATCCCTGACAAGTGTTTGTCCAGCCTCTGTTTAAAGACTGCCAATGAGGCGGAGCTAACCACCTCCCTAGGTAGCTGATTCCACTGTTGAATAACTCTTACTGTAAAATTTGTTTCCTAATATCCAGCTAGTACCTTTCCACCTGCAATTTAAACCCGTTATCTGCTGCCAACAGGAACAGCTCCCTGTTTCTTTTATAAGTTCTCTGCATTTGGTCAAAACTGCAGTTGTCCCTTTCCCCCATCATATTAATGAAATTTAATAGGAATGTTGTTGGGTGCAAAATATGGCACATAAAGGTCAACTGACCAAAGCAATCTGAAAATTATGCTAATTCTAATTTTTATTCATTTAGTAACACGCAGAGGGCTTCTCTAATTACTGGTCTTGAACAGTACATATGAACATATCTACCTGTATTATACTGAGACAGGCCATTGCTCCATGTAGTTCAGTATGTTCTATTCCAACTGGCGGCAGCAGAGAAAGGTCATGCAGAGAAAGATCCTTCCCAACACCTTTGTCTAGGGTTGCCAGGTCTGGGTTGGGAAATACCTGGAGATTTTTGGGGTGGAGCCAGAGGATGGGGTTTGGGGAGGGGAGGGACTTCAATGCCATAGATTCCAATCGCCCAAGCAGCCATTTTCTCCAGGTGAACTGATCTCTATCGGCTGGAGATCAGTTGTAATACCAGGAGATCTCCAGCTAGTACCTGGAGGTTGGCAAACCTGCCTTTGTCCCATGTCACTGCATCACTGAGCATGACCACTGCAAGTACAGCAAATCAAGCTGGACCTGCTTTAGAGCTTGTCAACCAATTTTTTTTCTTATCTCAGAATGAGTCAGGGTAAAAGATACATAGATATTTTATGCTGGTGTCTTGTTCTTCATTTATGTTCCTCAACAGAGGTTTGGCACCAGGGTACAACTGCTAGAATGCATTTTTTTCTTTCTTTTAATTTGTCCATAAACTAGTGTACAAACTAGGCTATAAAACATACCCTCCGAGTGCATCCATCAGTCTCTTAATACACCTCACTAAACATTATGTTTTGAGACACATCTTAAAATAAATGAAAGAAATAAACTAAATAGCAGTGGGGAATAGAAGAACAACCCCCAATAAAAGAGAAAAACAAACAGATGAGCCAGCAGCAGACAACCTGATGATACGGGCAATCTAACCTAGAAAGTTGTCTGTGGAGGTTCCAAACTGAAAATGAAAATGCCAAAAGTGGTTTCAAAGATATTTTTTAACCCATGACAAAGGAAGTTTTCATATTTCAAACTGAGTTGTTGCAAAGCATAATGGCATTGGCAAAGCATGATGACTGTCATTACAATCAATCATTGATAAACCCTTTATCTAGGAATATCCCATATTCTTTTTTAATACCATTGTGGACTGATGCACATTATAACAGCCTCATGGAAGTCAAATTATTCTACATAGTAGCTGTCACCATGTGACGAGCTGTAACAGCTCCTGTGTGGATGGACTTCATGTGCTGGAAATAAAGGGTTAGATCCGGAATAAAATTTCCATTAGCAGAGTCAAACTTTCCTGCCTGCCCCCTCCCAATGTAGCACATTGATCTCTGCAAAATGCCATTACGGGGGGTTAGAGGACCCTGAGGAATGGCATGAAGGGGGTCTGCAATGGAAAGATGGTATCAATGGAAATTGCCAATTTAGTCTGGATCTAACCCAAAGTGTTTACTGAATCATAAATAGATTTTTAAAAGAATTAGTGAATTCTCGATGGACAAATCAAACTTAGAATGGAATCTCGGCGTTCAAAAGCAACATACTTCAGAAAACTGGATGATGGACATGAATAACAAGGAATCACTATTACCAAATATACAAAGGGTGTCTGACTAACCACTGTTGGGAACAGGATGCTGAATTGCTTTTATCTGATCCAGCAAAGTAAATCTGTTGGTCTTTGGAGGTCTGATAGAGTAGGAGATTGCAGGGAGGTTTATGTAGTTAAAATGTAAGCTGTGATTTTTTTTAATTTGACAGTGTGAAGAAAGTATCATTTAAGATAAGGAAGCATTGAGACAGATGAGTAAACCTGTCACTAAATTTAAGAGACAGGCATTTGAGAGAAGAGCATTGATTGAAGGAATTTTTACCTGAACATGTTTAGTGATGATTGTAAAGAATCCAAAGGGGACATCACAGGAAGACTAATTGTTGGGATGTTAATCTTGGTACTTTTAAATGACTGTTTCTCCTCTAGATGGATATCATTGGTATCTTTCAGAAACAAATAAATTGGGATCCAGATACCCAGTGAAGTATATTGATAACTTCTGTGCAGTGTGATTGATTTCTTGGTACTATTTCAAGGACTTTGATTTTCCAACCCTTGCATGTTATTTTCTACTTTTAAATTAATCTTTATATGTTTGAAGTGTTTGGAGCTGCCAGTTAGAGAAGAACAGGGAAGATGTGTCACATTATATGACACATGGTTTCTAGAAAAGCGAAAGTCTTGGTGAATACCAATTGACAAGGAATAGAATCTGGTCATGTCAGGACTGCTGGGGGAGGCATTTAATTATTTTGCTCTATTCCTTTTTGGCAGCCTCAGATGTCCTGCTGGAGCTGCTGTTTGCCTTTAGGAGAAACATACAGACTACCTGCACCTTGCCCATATGTAGGGTTCCCAACTTCCCAGTATTGGCAGGCAATCAGCTACCAATTGACTGAGGGTGTTCGCTGACCCTCAGCTGGTCAGCAGGCAGAAGCAGGCCAGCTGAAGGGGAGGATCAATCTGCACTCCCAGCATGATGACGTCACTTTTGTGTTGACACATTGCACTGGGGATGCTCTAACACTCTCCCTCAAAAACACTATGGAAACCATAGAGTTTTTAGGAGAGAGTACTAGGAAACTCCCTGTGCTTCACGTCAATGCAGAAGTGACGTCATTGTGCCAGGCATGTGGATCACAGCCCCCAGCCCCGACCCCATATAGTATACAAGGACTATTCAGAAAGTACTACTTGAGACTACTAATGGGCTATGGCATTCTATCTGATGGGGACAGAGGCAGCCACAGAACAGGGGGAATCAAAACTGACAGTGGGGGCCTGAATTATTCTATGTTTTTCAGATCACACACTTCCTGTCACCATTTTAATGGGGATGCAGACCACCAGGAAATTCTGCTGTGCAAGTCCCATAGAAGTGAATGAGATCTGTGCAGTGTCTCATGCAATGTCTCATTCTTTTCAGTGGTTCTGACACAGGTGAATGTATTAGATGGTTGTGCATTTTGACTGTCAGCATTAGCAGCAGAGATGCATACAGCTCATAACATATAGTTAAATGTTAAACAGTAGCAGCATGCAGTGTGCACACAAAGCCATAGATGCAGCTGCCAAGTGGGATGCAATTTACAGCCATTGAGAATCTAGGCCATCTATATTGTCAGTACAAAAGAGATGCTTGAGATACAAGTTTCCCCATGATGTAACAGAAGAAAAGGAAGACATCATTTATTTTTGGGGAAACAAGTATATGTCCCTGAGTTTTTATCTGTTTTCTACTCTGTACTATATATTTTTCTTGTGCTTGAATTGATCGAAAAGAAATGGATGAAGGTATCAAAATCTGGCTCTCTGCTTACAATGTCACAACAAATGCTTAATGTTTTAATGAGCACATTCTAAAACACCATCTAACAATGACAATTATCAGCTTTTAAGGTGGAATCCTCATGAACAAATCTATTGTACCATGAAAAATCTTCTAACGAATGGGTGCTCTCACCTCCCCCACAAACAGAAGGAGAAAAACATCAACAACCATTTTGAGAGAACATAAGTCCAGTTGACATCACTTTCTCTTACTTCCAGTCAGCCTGTTTCCTCCCAATCCATAATGGTCCCCATGTCGCTAACATCTGACAAATTCTCCCAGTAGAGAACATTATATTCCATTTATCTAGTCTGTTAGTTCAAGCCATATTTGTGATGCTTGAGTTTGTACTAGATTTAACTTGACATATATTCAGTTTCATGGTTAATCCATTTAAGTGGGCTATATACTTTATTTAAAAAATAGACTTAACTTGAATGACATTTATATTTTGTGACGAGACTTGTATTTATGGTAGCTCTCCATCCCAGAGAAAACTGAGGATGGATTCCACATCCAAGCTCAAGTGTATGTGTAGGAGAAATGCAATTCTTGCTGCTATGCCTGCCAGTAAAAAAAATACGTCTTCCATACCCAACTGCCCTGGAAAAGGACAGGAATCCATTGTTAGTGGTCTATATAGTTGCACACTCCTATTCCCTTCACCGCAATCCCCAGAATACCTCCAACATCAAGTTTCTTGGGAACTTCATGCTGGTTTACTTGTATTCATTGAAAAAAACATGTTTGGGGCACTTTTAACCAATAAAATGTATATGAAGTAGCAGCCTACAATATGGCTTTCACTAGAGCAGGATACACAGGAACATGGTTGCCCTCTGGTTTGCTGGAGGGACTACTTTGGCTGCTGCTCTTTGACTGCTGGTTTCAAGGGATGAAGAGGAGTCCTTTTCTATGGCGGCACGGGCTTGCCACTTGGTCTGGAGAGGCTGCTGCACACATCTGCCGGGGTTGCCATGACCAGTCCAGGAGATTGGCAACCCGTTAGGCTACATGCCTATGTGGTTGTCAAAATTTTGTCAATTGCATTTTGCTTTAATCTTAATCAAAGGGACTCAATCATGATTAAATTTGGTTAGATTGAACTTAAATTGCCAGACTCTGCTTTCATCCTACCAAATTTAAATAAATTGGATTACTCTCCAGATAAAGACCAGCACCAGGTTGAATGATCTGCTGCTTTTCTCTATCTATGGAAAGGAACATAGGATGAGGAGAAAGACCCTATCTCCCTACTCAACCAGTATGTCTGGCCTTCTTCTCATGCTGGAAGGAACCACGTGAGCAATTTCTTCAAATCCCTTGGGCATAGTCTCCAAGCACACTGCTGAGACCCTAGGTTAAATATAGAATTACAACCTTGTATTCAAGTTTATGTACATTGAAAGGTAGCCCTATTTGCACATTTCAGCACTGTATGAATGTCCCCTAGTGTTGGAGATGGGACTGACATTCCAAGTGGGTGGGGAAATTAGGCAGGCTTTCTTTATCCTCTTTCCTTCTTGTCCTCTCTCCCTCCTCACTGAGAATATTTTCTATAACAGGTCCCAAATGGTAATTAATTAGCCTCCTCCACTCCTTTATTCCCCAATTGCAACAGATTCTATTGTTACACAAACCTAGAAATGAAAAGCAAGAAAACTGAAATCTCATTCCAATCCTATTGCCACCAGTGAGATCCAAACAGAAGTGCAAAAGGTGGGCAAAATCCTCAGCCTCTTTTGTTTATGTGTCAAATTCAGGAAACCCTTTTTGCAGCATCCTTCGTTTCCAGGCCATCTGATGAAGACTTTGAGAAGTTTAGGTATTCCTTTCCAGCAGATAGTTTCTGTCACTTTTGCTTGAGACTGGTTTTGAGGCTTTGCATCAATGGAACTGACATGGTTGTTGTGCTACACTGCTGACAACACTGTCAAGTGTCTGATAAAAATTCACAGGTTTGGGAATCACTGCAGTAAGATTGATCCCTACTTGCGCCTGCGTCACACTATCTGGCTTTCCACCACTTTCAATATGACTATCAAATATTCAATACTGTTCTTCCCAGATGTCACAGCCATGAAATCAGTAGGAAGTGACATCAGTCACTGCAACAACATGGTCTCTTGATCAAGAGCTCATTAAAATGCTTGGAACAGATAGTTTGGAGGGAGATCGACAGGATAAGCACAGCCAGGAGGGTGCTGTGGATAATGTGTTCGATTAGGAGTGGGTAGACCAAGGTTTAGATCCCTCTTCTGCCATGAAATTTGGTGACAGGAGCACCATATGTTGAAGAGGATGGAAGTGGGAGAACAGGAGAGATTGGGGATGAGTGGAATAAAGGACTAAAACAAGGGTGGTAGGACAGAACAGAAGCAGGAGAAGAGAGGGGCTGGACACACCCACACCCACTCCTTCTGTTTGAATTTTTCAGCTGCTACATCTTAATCCTGTTGGAAACCTACAGTGTCAATGAATCTGTTGGTATCAGCTAATTTCATGCAATGATGTCTTAGTACGGCTGTATTAGATGCAAAACAACAATTAGGGGATCAGAGAACTGCAAGTAAAGAGTTCAAGCCCAGAAGAGTGATGGGAGAATCCCCTTCGACTTGATCTGAAAAAGGGACAGCAATTATGAGGAATATTTGAGAATGCTTTGAAATGTCCCCTTCCCCCTCTAAATTTGCTCACCATTGCCATACCCCACGAGCCCCAAAATCCAGTCCCCATGAACCCCCAGGTCCCTTGAAATCTCCTTACCTGATGCTTCAGCGATGGTGGCAGGAAGTGTCTGTCTCTTTTACTCTCCCCCCACACACACTGTTATTGTCTGGAACATTGACATAGCAGCATTCCAAGTGCTGGGGAGGGAAAGAGACCTCCCTTCCTATGCCACCACAAAAGCAGCTCCCACAGTACCAGCTAGATAAATGAATGGGTGGAAGGGAGTGGGAAGCTAGAAATCTTTGATTTCAATTAATATCCAGATTTGAGATACATATTCCAATCAAGATATTATGGACTTTGGCAATACTGCTAATAGCTGTTCAACAAACGTGTATGTCTCCTGCACTTTACATAATATTCTGGTTTAATGGATCCCTTGTCAGATTTTGAAGGGAGGGTGGTTCACAGAAGCAACCCTTGAATGGTTATTTTATCGCATTTAATGAGTTTTGACATGCTATAAAAGTCTTCACAAATTAAACGCAAAAGTTGTTGGGAGAAGATTAAAATATTTTCTTTTTTCTTTGATGTTTTTCTTTAGTTGTACAGTTCAGTTGAGTTTGGAAGAAGATGGCTACTTCTCCAGGAAAATGTAACACCAAACAGATTCTACTGGTAAGAGTTAAGCAATTTAGTATAGCATACTTCACAGTCAACCACCTCATCAGTGTTTCTAAAGAATGGGTTGTGTTTCTGAGAATAAGCAGTGCTGTTATATGATTGATTCATGGATTATAAATTCTTGTACTATGTTATCAAAATGTTCTGAATGCTAGGTATCTCCATAATTAATTGTATATATTTGTGGTTCTTCACATTAGAATCTTTCTTCTCCTATCCAATTTACAGCTCTATTCTTCCTTACTTGGAAGTAAATCTCACTCTACTTAATGTAACCGAACTACTGAATAAATATTTTTATTATTAACATCATCAGCCTCCTGTTTGGCCATGGCAGCATACATAGGGGGTTGGATCCCATGGAAATTTTCTGCTTACAGAAGAATTCTTGAAGAAGAAGAGTTGGTTTTTATACCCTGCTTTTTCTTCAGCTTTAAGGAGTCTCAAAGCAGCTTACAATCGACTTCCCTTCCCCACCCCACAACAGACACCTTGTGAGGTAGGTTGTTCTGAGAGAGTTTGGAGAGAACTGTGACTAGCCCAAGGTCACCCAGAAGGCTTCATGTGTAGGAGTGGGGAAACCAACCCAGTTCACCAGATTAGATTCCGCCACTCATGTATGGGAGTAGGGAATCAAACCTGATTCTCCAAATTAGAGTCTGCCACTCTTAACCATGACACCAAGCGGGCTCTCCCAGCCACTGCAGATCTCTTGCCCACAGCATGATGTTCGTGTGGGGTCCCCCTGCCTTCCAGGAGAAGCATTTTGAAGATCATTTGGAACCATAATGGTAGGGAAAGCTGAAGAAATCTAATTCTTCTGACAGAAATGCCTTTCACCAGCAGAGACCCAAGTCATGATCTGTCCCTAATGAGTTCTTTATTTGTGCTAAATTCTGACTTTGTTCTCAAATTCAATCAAAACATCTGTAAACTAATACTGCAATATTATGTAAATTAAGTGTTTTGGAAATGACTGGATGACTGGTACCAGCTTAGAAGAGACATTTCTCCTTCTCTTCTACTCCACATGGAATACTGTGTACAGTTCTGGTCACATGGAATACTGTGTACAGTTCTGGTCACCACACCTAAAAAAGGATATTACAGAGCTTGAGAAGGTGCAGAAAAGAGCAACCAAAATGATTAGGGGACTAGAGCAACTGTCCTATGGGGAGCGGTTAAGACGCTTAGGGCTGTTTAGCTTGGAAAGAAGGCGGCTAAGGGGAGACATGATAGAGGTCTATAAAATTATGCATGGTTTGGAGAGAGTGGACAGGGAGAATTTTTTCTCCCTCTCCCATAATACTAGAACTGGAGGGTGAAGCTGGAGGGTGAGAGATTCAAAACAGATAAAAGGAAGTATTTTTTCACACAAATCATAGTTAAATTGTGGAACTCCCTGCCCCAGGCTGCCAGCTTGGAGGGCTTTAAGAGGGGAGTGGACATATTTATGGAGGAAAGGGGTATTCATGGCTATTAGTTAGAATGGATACTAGTCATGCTGCATACCTATTCTCTCTAGTATCAGAGGAGCATGCCTATTATATTGGGTGCAGTGGAACACAGGCAGGATGGTGCTGCTGCAGTCATCTTGTTTGTGGCTTCCTAGAGGCACCTGGTTGGCCACTGTGTGAACAGACTGCTGGACTTGATGGGCCTTGGTCTGATCCAGCAGGGCCTTTCTTATGTTCACATTATATTTGTGAATTTAGAAGCCTTCTCACTCTATGACTTGAAGCCATCTTCAGCAATTCCTTTATAAAAATGCAAGTCTTTCCAAAGTACATCTAAATTACTGAAACCAAATTCCTTCTACCCTGGGACACTCATGCATTATTTAAGATCAAAGAAGAGGTGTCTTCCAAACAGCTCTGTGTACTTTTAAAAGAACTACTTGGGATGGCTGACAAGATAAAAGTAATATTTCCAGAATATCAAGCTGTATAGTTTAACTGCCATTTGACCCAGCCATTGCCCTCAATTAATTATTTCACAGGCACTTTTTGACTTATAAATGCATGCACATCTTTGAGCTGCTGTAGAGAAATCTGCAAATACCATTACTGGGGAGACTATAGTTATATTCCTGCTGTTTCCCCCCATATAAGATACTCTTCTAAATGTCTTTCCCCCACTACTTTTAGCTGTTTCCCTATATCTCCCCAAGGAATCTACAGGGTGGAAAAATAGTCTGCTGATGTCTCCTACAAAACTTTAGAGCATCGCATTTAGAAACAATTTGGCTGCCTGTAGGTGATAGACATTCTGTGTTCTCATGTCCTGTGTTTCATTAGAAGCGAGTCATTAACATAAAAGCAGGATTTTTTTTAAGGGCTTATCTATCCCTTCTCTTTTCATCCTTCCACCTGCAGCTATAAGTCATTTGGAAGGAACAGTGATGCTGCACCTGGGAAAGAGATAGCAATAGAATGTGCAGGCATACACAGAACAGCAGAGGATTAAAGAACTCACAGAGTGGGCAGAGGGACCTTTCTGCTCTCATGGAAACCATATTCCTATAGTGAGCTTCCTAGGGAAGATATGATTCTGCTGTTAAAAAACAGTACTCCATCGAGATGGTATAATCTTTTATGGCTTTAGAATAGATATATGGCTAAAACATTTTCTTCCACTAAGCTTTCTGGAAAGCAAGAAGTTGGCATATACTTTTTGGAGAACTGCTGATTGTACTTTTTTTTTTGGTAATTATTCATTTTCATTGTGTGCTTTCATTATTTTATAAGTGTTTTCATTTTGTTTATTATTGTTCCCTACTTTTGGCATCCTTGAGATAGCAAAGCAGTATCAATAAATGCATGCATAAATGCATACTAATTTAGGCCTCCGTCTTTGTTTCAGTTGGCAAGACACTGTCTCTGATCAGCGCTGCTTAAGGGCACGTCTGCACTGGCACAAATTCATGTATTAGATCTGTACTGGATGAACTCCAGTGCAGCGCATCTGGCCTACATAGCCAGCACTGTGCCCTGTGTCCAACTGGTATTTGTGTTTGGCGCAAGTGGGTGTAATTGCACAGTCAGGTATTGTAGTCTGCACGACTGCAGGGAGCCACAATGTCCCTGTTTAAAAAGTAATGATGTTGTTATGTTCTGCTGCAGCTAAATTTTAAAGCAGGAGCACCAGCCCATTATGGACTGGTAGGAATACAAACATAGTCTAACTATTTGTCTCCTCAATTGATAGGGTTGCTGGAACCGGTGGGCAATTGCTTGCCAATCCAGCAGCCTGCTTGGACCACTGGTCGCGCGTGTGATGTGCTTATGTCACTTTCATGTTTAGCCCCGGAAGTGCCGCATCACAAAGGGGCCCTTTACCACTCAAACCCCCCAAACGGGGGTTTGGGTGGGAAAAGGGTCCTTCACGATGCAGCGCTTCTGGGACTAAACCTGGAAGTGACATGAGCATGTCATGTGAGGTCGCGTGTGTGCACCACCGCCTCCCCCAAAAATCTCCCGCCTGGGGTTGCCAGGTCCCTCTTCACCTCCGGTGGGAGGTTTTTGGGGCAAAGCCTGAGGAGGAGCGGCTGGGTTTGGGGAGGGGAGGGACTTCAATGCCATAGAGTCCAATTGCCAAAGTGGCCATTTTCTTCAGGTGAAATGATCTATATCGGCTGGAGATTAGTTGTAATAGCAGGAGATCTCCAGCTACCACTTGGAGGTTGGCAACCCTACTCCTGCCGGTGAAGAGGAAAGACCTGGCAACCCTATCAATTGACTAGCACACATGGAATGGCTACCAGATGGAGGCCACCTTACACTATTTTTGTAAGCCGTGACATGGCATGGAAAGAAAGTCCCAGTCCAAGTGGTAAGCCATGGCATGCAAATAGCTTGATGTGAGAGCAACACCTACTAGCAGGAGCAATGTAAAAGTCTGCAGCCATTTGATGTGAACACCAAAGGTACTTTGTCAGAAGCCAGTCCTATAGGATCACATTAGAATGATAAGTTAAAAGCAGAGTATTTCCCATGTTTTAGATCACTGTGATGATCTAATCATCACTGCAATAACTTTCAGGCATCATCATGTCACTGGTGCAATATCTATCTAGATGATTTAATCAAAAACAAAAAAGAAAGAAGCAGCGATTCTTCAGGGTATTTCACACCGTGCTCCTCTCTGCAGACTCCATTTAATGTCTAGGATTGTTCCATGAAAATTTGTTTCTTTTCTATAACCATAACAGTCTCAGGGGGGGATGTGGGAGGGGGAAGTTTGATAGCTAAATCTGGTCTGAAATTTCTTTATCTGAAATTCAGATCCCTGTTTATATTTTAACTTGAGAGGAAACTTTGGTTAACACATTATCCCAGAGATAATTATGGGGCAGTTCAGTCATTGGGAGAAAGGGAAAAGTCACCATAAGGCCAGATTACATAAGCAAGAAAAGAAATCATTTGCTTAGAGATTCAGGGAAGGGAGACAGTTTGTGGTCCAGATGGCACCATACTATAAAAATGACAAACTCTAAATATCATCATCCTTGTCAGGGAGTAAAGTAGAAGAACAGTTTGTAAATGTGGGAAGACAGGGAGATGGACAAGAAAGCAAATGAGCACATGGTCAGTGCAAGGAAATAGTGAATCCAGAGAAGTAACATACAAAAGTGAAAATGCAATTAGTGGATGGACAGGGAGGCAGCGTGATATGATCCTGCTTCCTAAAGCTAGACATTCTAAAGTCATGGTAACTATTAGGGTTCCCAGAGCCCCACTGGGGTCGGGGGGATCCCCTGCTTTGGGTTCCCTCCCCTTGGACCCATTCAGTCAGCCAGCAGGGGAACTTACCAGCAGCTGTCAGCTGAGCTCACCTCTGTCAGGCCTCTGTCGCCTGAGCTCACCAGATTGATGGCGTATGTTAGAAAGCGTTGCAGCTCTATAGGCGAGTAAGTACAGAAGACTCAGCACGTAGTACAAAAGTGCTCTTTTATTCACAGTGACAGAATGCTCCGCTTGGTCATCAACTCTCCACAACCCACAACCCAATACATATATAACACACCTATATACATATCTGGCATAGTCTCTCAGCCAATCAACTGTTGGCTGCCTTGTCTTCCAGGACTATCTAGCTCAGTCCAGTACAAGCCAGTTTTTCTGCTCAGTCATCGAGCTGTCATGTGACACCACCAATCACCTGGCTGTCACATAGATCTTTTACATCTGCTTGCCATGTGCAGTCTCATGTTCCAACACTCCTCCTAGACTGACATTGCAAGCCCCAATTTGCTTCTATACAGTTCAAACTTTTCTGTAGGCAAACACTTGGTGAAAACGTCAGCAATATTTACATTTGAAGCACAATGTTTCAGAACCATTAAACCATTGTTGACCGCTTCCCTGACATTTTGGTATCTTATTGTGATGTGTTTACTTCTTGTTCTTATACCTTGATACCCAGTCAATTGCTGTGCTGCAGTATTATCACAGTAAACACTTACAGGCATTTCACATTCAAGATTTAGGTCTTTAGCCAGTTGACACAGCCATTCCAGCTGAATCTCACTGTCGCTTAATGCAGAATATTCTGCCTCACATGTGCTGGTAGCTACATGAGTCTGTTTTAAAGACTTCCACATAACCAGTGCCCCATGTAGATATAGCACATACCCAGTGGTAGACTTTCCTTCTTCTCTATCTCCCCAACTGGAGTCACTATACACTGTGATTGTTTCCTCTGCATCAGCCTTTAAACACAACCTGGCTGAAGCTGAGCCTTTCAAGTATCGCAGCACCCTTTTTGCTGCATTCCAGTCTTTCATGTATGGGCATGCACATTTCTGGCAAAGCAAATGTACTGCCATACAAATGTCTGGTCTTGTCCAACATGACAGATATAACAATGAACCCACCAACGATTGGTATTGATTTTTATCATGGAATACCTTATCATCCACCTCTTTCACATACCCTGTTGTCATGGGAGTCTCAGTGCTTTTTGCCTCTGTCATTTTAAATTTTTCTAGGAGCTGTTCAATCTTTTTCTCCTGGCACAATTCAAAATATCCTTCTGGGTTCCTGGTAATTTCTACCCCCAGATAATTTTGAATGTCACCAAGATGCTTCATTTTAAACAGTTTTCCAGTTGCCTCCTTAAACCAGTTTAGTTGTTCTTTTGTATGACACAACAAACAAAGATCATCAACATATAAAAATACAACACAGTCAGAGCCCTTTACACATTTGGTAAACATACAAGGATCAGCAACACCTTGCTTAAACCCAAGATTTGCCAATGCTTCACTAATGCATTGGGACCATGCACGTGCACTCTGCTTTAATCCATACAGAGCCTTATGCAATTTTAGTACTCCCTGTTTACCCTTGCATTCAAACCCAGGGATCTGCTCCATATATATTTCCTCACTTTTGTTGCATTCAGATATGCAGTGGTGAAGTCAAAATGGTGCACTAACATGCTATCTCTGACAGCTTTACACAATGCAGCTCTTATAGTATCAGCCTTCACAGTGGGAGCAAATAATTCATCAAAGTCTTGCCCTTCAACTTGGGAATAACCCTTAGCCACAAGCCTGGCCTTACGAAGTATCTTCCCTTCTGGACACTGTTTGACCTTGTAAAGCCATCTGCACCCTATGGCTTTTCTCTGAGCTGGCAGTTTTGTTATAGAGAATACCTTATTCTCTTTCAGGGAATCAAACTCAGTTTGCATGGCTTCTAGCCAGGCCTCCTTTTCCCTGCTTTCCAAAGCCATTACCTCCTGAAAACTCTTTGGTTCTTTGACCTGTACATGATTAACATCAGTAGTTTCAAAACCATACCTCTCCGGGGGAATTCCTTTAGTGCTCCTACTTGACACCCTAGGAATCTGCCTCCCCTCTTCAGCCCTTGGTGATGAAGCCCTCTGAGGAGATCCCTCCTGCTTCACCCCATCTGCATCCTGTGAGAGATCTGTCAATGGTAGCCCAATTTCCTTTGGCTCCTCCTGTCCATGAATTCTGGCCCAGTTACTTCCCTCACAAAAATTCGCAGCTCTGCTGTAGCTGAGAGAATTATGCTCATCAGCAAACCTGTATGATTTCATGCCAGACTGATACCCAAGGAAGGTTAGTTTTTTAGCTCTCGCTCCTCCTTTCCTTCTCTTGGATATTGGCACATCAACCCAGGCTTTTGTACCAAACACTCTGAGGTAACCTAAACTAGGATCCCTCTGGTACAAAACTCTATAAGGTATGTCTTGTATGGACCTGGTCCAGATCCTGTTGGAAACATAGGAGGCGGCCTTTATTGCTTCTGCCCAGTATGTCATTGGCAACCCTGCATCCTGCAACATGGAATACATTTTTGTTTGTAGCATTCCCCCATGTCGCTCAGCAACACCATTTTCTGCTGGCACCGCCACGTTGGCAACCCTGTGCCTCACACCTTGCACCTGCAACCATTTCTTAAACTCATTTGACATGAATTCTCCCCCAAAATCTGTTTGGAGAGAATCCAAGGTACATTTAAGTTGTTTCTGCACTCTTTTGGCCCAATACTTAAATGTTTCAAACACCTGTGACTTCTTTTTCAAAGGATACACCCATGTGAATCTGGTGCAATCATCCACCAGAATCAACGCGTAACGGTTACCTGAGTGACTCTCCCTGTAGGGGCCTATGACATCTGCATGCACTACCTTTAGTGCAGTGTCTGAGAGTCTCTCACTATGCTTAGCCACTGGGTAAGCCTTAGATTTGGAACTTTTGCATACCTCACAATCCAGGTAGTTCCCACACTCTTTAACTTTTTCCTTCCCCAGTAAGGCTAGCGTTTTCTTTATGGTCTCATAATTTGCATGAGCCAACCTTCTATGTAGCAGATGTATGCAATTGTCATGGGGGCTCTTATTAGTTATCATTTTTGCCTCCACATGCCTATTTTCTACCACATATACATTATTACACATTTTTCCTGTAAGAAGCACTTTCCCACCTTTGGATATCTTACAAGCCTTGTCTGTAAATGTTACAGTATATCCAGCCCTGTCAAGGGCACTTACACTTAGCAAATTGTTCTCTAGTTCAGGGACACATAGCACCTTTTTAAATGTATAGTTCAAAGCTGGGAACCACACACTCCCCTCACGTGTCACCTCAGAATTCCTTCCATCAGCGAGGCTTACATGCGGCAAACTTGAGTCCCGTGCGTCTTTTAAAAGTTCCTGATGCCGGCAAATGGTCTGTGACGCACCAGAGTCTAAAATCCAGACACCGGCTGTGTCACTGTGCTCAGTCAGCACCAATGATGCCTTCTGACCGCTCACAAACTCACGTGACGACTGGTCCCTTCGGCTTTTTTTCCTTGCTTCTGGGCAGTCGCGCTTTAAGTGATTTGTTGCCTTGCAGATGTAGCAACGTCTGACCTTCAGAGCCACGTGCTGCTGTAAATCACCCGGCTTTCTCTGCTCCGCATTCCTCTCTCCGCCGGCAAACCTCCGCGTCTCCCGGCTTGGCAGGTTTCCCTCCGGCTTGGCAGGCTTCTCAGGATTTGTTGCAAGCAATCTCTTTTCATGGTCCAAAATTCTTCCAACAACATATTGTAGAGTCAGCTTATCAATTTCAACCGACTCCAGAGCAGTAATTAACATATTATACTGCTCAGACAGAGAGCTCAGGAGTATATAAACTTTATCATCCTCCTGTAGAGACTTCCCCCTCTGCTCCAGCATTTGGAAACATTCAGTCAGTTCATTTATATGGTTTCTCACAGGAACTGACGGCAAAAGAAAAGTTCTGTACATACGCCTCGTTATGGCTATCAAAGAGCCAGCTGTTTTTTGTACGTAGACCTGAGATAATGAGTTCCAGGCTGCTTTCGCTTTCAAAGCTCCCGTCACATGGACAAGCTGGTCGTCAGCCACGCTCAGCACTATGCTTGCCAGTGCCTTCTCATCTTTCACCACGTCCTGCGGCGTCTCAGGATCCGGGGGGTTGGAGACATAAATCCACAGTGCCTGTCTTTTAAGGTAGTGTTGCATACGTAACGCCCACACATTGTAGTTGGTAGAAGTGAGCTTCTCCACAAGCAAGGACATTGCAGCTTGAGCCATAATTTCTCCCGCTCCCTGCTGCTCCTGCTCCGTGTCGCTCTCCTCCTCCGCCTCGGACGCACTGCTGCTGACAGACCTGCTGGGCACCTCCTCTGCTCCGTCTGACTCAACCTCAGACATCCACTCGCCTTCTGCTCACTACAGCCCTTGTTCCACAGATAGTACCTCTGCTCAGAACCTCCAGGATGTAGCGCAGTTGAGCTGTTCTGGGCCCATAACCCTGATGGCGTATGTTAGAAAGCGTTGCAGCTCTATAGGCGAGTAAGTACAGACTCAGCACGTAGTACAAAAGTGCTCTTTTATTCACAGTGACAGAATGCTCCGCTTGGTCATCAACTCTCCACAACCCACAACCCAATACATATATAACACACCTATATACATATCTGGCATAGTCTCTCAGCCAATCAACTGTTGGCTGCCTTGTCTTCCAGGACTATCTAGCTCAGTCCAGTACAAGCCAGTTTTTCTGCTCAGTCATCGAGCTGTCATGTGACACCACCAATCACCTGGCTGTCACATAGATCTTTTACATCTGCTTGCCATGTGCAGTCTCATGTTCCAACACAGATGTGACGTCCTCATGTCAACAATGGGGTATGGACACTCTGGTATCTGGGCAAAAATTTTATGGTAAAAAGTGTCCCCATGTTGCCGGCAATGTGATGGTATCTTTTCCAGTGCATGCCAGAAGTGCCATCAATGTGTCACCAGCAACAGAGGCCTAGGTCTCAGTATGCTGCCAGTAGCCCCCCCCCAGTTGCCAGGGGGGTACCTGGCAGCCCTAGTAACTATATTGAACAGAATTCTGTTCCATATGCTTTCAAATTAATCCTAAGGGTAGAATGACATTGTAAACCCAACACTGCACTGCTACCATAGCTACTATCCTCATTGAAATCCGCACCCCTATAATTTGTAGGATTACTTTCCCTGGTAGCATTGAGAAAGCATCTGCTGTGATGCCTAGAGAAATCCTATGTCTTGTTCACAAAATGTATTAAGGAAATTTATACACTATATTTCCAGAGACCTGCTCAAGATGGCTTACATCTAAAACAATAAAACAAGGCCATCAAAGGCAATTAATTAAAAACCATCTAGGGTATAAAACAGCATAAAACAAACGTTGAACACCTTAAATTATATTGATAAAATGGTCCTCAGGCCAGAAGCAAACAACAAAACAGCTCAAAATGATAAAACCCTTTAATTAAAAGCTTAAATAAAAAGATACATTTTTTGCTCTGGCACCTAAAGGAAAATTAGGCAGGTAAGAGATTCCAAAGAAAAAGTATCACTATTGGAAAAGTTTTGTCTGTGGTTGCTGCCTTCTTTACCTCTGCAGGCAAGGGCACACAGAACAGGGCTTGACTGGTGGGCTGCACAATGCAGGTGGAGGTAGTCCATCAAATACCCCAACTCCAAGCCTTTTTTGGCCTTAACATTATGAACCAATAATTTGAATTATACCCAAAAACAGATAGGCAGCCAGTGTAAATCTTACCAAAATGCACTTTGCAGGTGATAAAATGGGGCTGCCATTATGAGTGAACCAGATCATGTGAGTCTGACAAACAGTCATTTCCATGGTCACCCTTGCAGATTGCGATTCAAAGGAGATGATATATTTCACTATGAGTCACTTCAGTTCAAAGTATTCAGTGCATGCGTCAACAGCCAAGTAGGCAATTAACTACTCCAGGGCTATTTTGAGTAAGGAAAATGGTGTGGAGGGAAGGCTGAATCCCCTCATCCTTCAGTGCTGCAGTCCTGATCCAAATCAGGCCCTGGCATGCTTGGGAACCTAACTAGTGGCAAAATCTATCATGTAGTTTGGACCTAAGAATCACCTCCAGGCAATGAAAAGGTTTGAAAATGGAAAGATAATTGATTTTCAACTCTCTCTCTCTCTTTTTTTTTTTTTGCATTCTTATTTTCAAACTTGATGGCAAGAGGAATAAATCCACATCAAAGACTTACAGCCCATTCCTGAAGGGGGGGGTAGATCCACAACAGCTGGGAGTGGCGTAGCCACACTGCCTCCTCAGAGGCTTCCTGGTCGCTGAAAGGAACGGAAAAAGCATTTTAAAGTAAAAAAACCCAAAAATGCCCCCATAGTGCAAAGTGTGGCTATGCCACCAAAAAAGGTGGCGTAGCAACATCGCAGTTCGAGGGGTTGTTCCTGGGGTGAAATGGGTTTGGAAGGTGATTGATATCAGCTCCACCCCTTGGAACCCCCGCCCCCCGCCAGCATAGGCTTTTCCTTCCAGGAATTCCCAGGCACCTACGCTGGTGCAGGGTCCCATCAATTACAGACTGTGTTACTGCTCTGAGCCCAGCCTGTCTAGGAATTGAGGGCAGGCTATAAATATGGGGGGGGGGAATAAGGAGCTTCCCCCCTTCAGGAATGCACAGTTAAAACCCGTCTTTAAGCATTTGATCACATATGATCGACTGAGCTTGATATATATCTTTAGGTGGAAGTTGCCAATTGAGATTATGTGGAGTCTAGCATGCTTAAAAATTACCATTTATCAGCATTTCTGACCTTTCATCCCTATGGGCATCTGCTGGAGGCTGATGTAGAACTTGCCAATCAAAGTGACACTACAGCATCTCATCTGGGAAAATCATCTGTTTGATATGACACAGAAGCCATGGCAGAAGATTGGAACAGCTCAAGAAAAAATAATTAAAAAGAGATAAAATTCTTAGCTTATCCATAGAGTAAACATGTGCTTGCTGGCCTTTTCTCTGGAGCTCTGAGGAACTGGGAGTTAATGAAACATTTTTATTGTCAAATGGATTTTGGTTTTAGAAGGAAGTCTGGGTCAAGGTTAGTGCCTCAGGGTAAGAGATGATGTTCTAGTCCTGATACCCTTAAAGAGGCTATTGCCTCTGAGGAATTTTGGATATATGGGCCACTGCCATATGTAGCAGAGTGAATGGCACTTTGAGGTGCCAGACTGCATGAAAAACAAAATGTTTGAATTCTCTGTAATTAAAAGATGCTGCTCCCAGCACAACTGAAGGGGACTTTATTCCTAAATGAACCAAGGCAGCAGTCCAGGCCTCCGGCATCTTGTGTGAGGAAGCCAATAATGTTTGTGTAACATCTTTGCCTCCTGATGTGACCAGAGAAGCATATGCTCCATTTGGCATTCTGCTGTCCACTGGGATGCCAAACTTATTGCACTGTATGTAGTGAAGACTTCTTGCTAAAAACTCCGTTGCTCTTTTTGTTATTAGGATCCATATCCTATAACTACAAGCCATTTGCATTTGAAGCATTTACCAATTTCTGATAAACTTGTAGTATTTGAAAGCCAAAGCCCACAGACTGGTAATATATATGTATATATATCCCCACAGTGCAAAAACCCTGAATTCAATAAATATTCCTTCATTTTCCATGATAAAACAACATATGAATACAACCAAAGGCATCACATACTCTGTCCTTTGTGGTGTAGTGGTTAAGAGCTGTGGACCGGGTTTGACTATTTTGGATTTGGAGAACCGGGCTTGATTCCCCACTCTTCCACTTGAGCGGCAGACTCTAATCTGGTGAATCGGGTTGGTTTCCCCAATCTTCCACATGAAGCCTGCTGGTTGACCTTGGGCTAGTCATAGTTCTCTCTGAACTCTCTCAGCCACACCTACCACACAAGGTGTCTGTTGTGGGGCGAGGAAAGGAAGGAGATTGTAAGCCAGTTTGATTCTCCTTAAAAGGTAGAGAAATTTGGCACATAAAAACCAACTTTTCTGATTAGGTTTTTGGGGAAAGTGGAAAATACTGACTATAATTAGTGTAGTAGTGGACAGAGGAAGTCATGGTGGGAGATGGAAAATATGTTTCAGCATGCACAAGGACACACTAGGTGCTTCTGAATCCCTGAAGGTTTGCTTACCAGAACTGGATATCTCTTTCATATGGGAGCAGTGCTATTTCTCCACTGACTTGAGTTGAGATGAATGGGAAAGATGAATAACTTCTCATGATATGGTGAATAAATGAATGTCCCTTTGTGAATTCCATAATTGGAGTGGTGACACATCCTTTTTTTTTTTTTACCTTACCAAATCTTGATGGCCATCAGATTGATATTCAAGAGAAGTTCTAGACTACTTAGAGAAGAAAAATTAGTACATATTTCTATTGATGAAGTTCACTTTTCATACTTGTAGTACATTATACTTCGAGCTTTTAAAGCCCAGACAAAGGTTCTGGTATTCAGCATTTTGAAATAAATTGTTACACGTTTTAAACAAGAGGTTCTTGAGAAAGTAGGGAAGTAGGTTTAGCTTCTCTTAGATACATGATAATGAATTTGTTAGATTATTGAGGCTAAAAGTAGATGGATCCCCAAAGCCAGTCTTTGCAAGAATTGAATTACTAAGTCATTATCAAGTGCTGAACAGATACCATTTTTTACTCTCTAGTGACAGGGAAAAACATGTTAGATATTTATACTTTCAGTGAAAGAACTGTAGGGGAAAACATCTCTCTTTCTCCCTAGTGTGTTATGGCCAGTTAGCCTTTCATAGTGATGTAGGGTTGAATAAAATGGAGTTGACTGAAACTGTGTCCAGGTGGCTGCCAGCTGGTTTGCCAAAAAGTGGTGTGAGGCAATCACTAATTGAGATTGTGCTAGCAATAATCTAGCTGATCCATTCTAGTTTGCCATTGGAGGTTGGACTAGCAGGATCAGTGTGGAAATCAGCACATACCTATATTGTTTTGGGAGGGGGCGCCAGACCAGAAAGCCTGGCACCCAAGCATCATTCCTTGGGATATTCCTAGAAACATAAAAGATAATGAAATACTGAAAAAATATTCACTGAGCCATCTTAAAATAACACTACTGACCTTTAAACCCTTCCAGCTGGGATTTATAACTGAACCAAAATTTCTGGTCTATGTATTTCCTTGGAGCACAAAGTATTCTACAAAGCATACTAATGGATCAAGGTTAAATAAACAATGTGATTGGCCAGCACAATTGCTGAACAGGTAGTTAACCAATTAGAGCAGAGCAATGGCAGGCTATAAATAGCCCTCTTGCACTCTGGAGCCAACTGTTCACTGGCTAAAATTGGCTTGCCCTTCAATTCATAAAAAAGTGTGGGCTTAGCTGTTCACCTCAAAGACAAACAGTAATTGTGGGGGTTCTTTTTGAATTGATTTAGATAAGTTCCTTTTTTTCCCATCTTGTGCAGGGGGCAGGGCTGTTAAATAGGCCTGGTTTACTTTGATTAGGCCCATCAAAGGGACAGACATAATTAGTACTTAGCAGTGCATTCCTAAACAGACTTACATCCATCTAAGTCAATTGAAATCAGTGCATTTAGGATAGCACTGTAATTAGATTGGCAAGCATCTTTGTATGGGGGGAGTAAAACGCTGCTGATCCAAGATTTAAGAAGCTGGTCCTGTCCAGACACTGAAAAATCCACTGGATAGCCTCTTAGGGAATCCCTGCTAATAAAATCAAATTTAATAAATTGCGTTTCAGGTGTAAATAATTAATAAACTAAAACTTATCTCACTTTTATTTATGGTGTGTGTTAGCAAATGGGTGTGCATAACACAGTTTAGCATGAATGCCAAGTTGAAAATTTAATTAGTGCAACAAAGTAATTATACATCCTATTTAAGCACTAGTTTCTGACCACAAGGTATGCTGAATGCATGGAAATAAGCCAAGCGTTACATTCTCATTAAAAACAAAACAACCTTTCTTTTTATTGGTCCAATCCAGAAATGCCTAACATGAGATGTTGCCAGTGTTTCCAAAATGACTTTTAATATGTGTGCCTTGAGTTCTGTTTGTCCAGCCTGAAATTCTGCACTGCGACTTGAATTTCCAAATAAAATGTGATGGTGCTCATTGTACAAGGTGACAGCTTACCGCTTTGCAGTGTCTACATGTTAAAATAATCAAATATTAAATGCCTTACAAATCTCAGTTTTTATTCCCATGTAAATTTCAAATTTTGACCCCTATAGCTGTTTAGGAATGAAATCTACCTGTTATTGATCTGAACTTTGAGTTAATAATCTGCTTTCTGAGAAAAAAAATGTGGCTGTAATGATGAAATACCAAATGTGGATGATCTTTATTGCCTGTTTGATTATGTGACTTCAGAGCAAAGAGAAGCTTGACTCACTAACACTTCCTTTTCATTGCTGGCCATGAGTTATAGACTTTTTCACATTCGTCAAATAAATATAATAGGTAGAAGACTCTACCTGACAAGGTCTTTATTGAATTTCCTGGGCAAGGCAAATAACTGCTATCAAAAGGGAGCCATGTTTTGGAGAAATACAATAGTTGGTGTGATGAAAGAGGAAGGAGAAGAGATACTTCAACCAATCTGTTTTTAAAACTTAGAGAGTTCTTTTGATTAGACAATAGCAACAAGAGCTTATAATGGACATTATCAGTGATTCTCATCAAATCCCGTTTCAAGAATTGCCATGGGAACAAAGAACCGTATTAGGTTTGTGTTTTGTTTTTTTGTTTTTTTAAAAAAACAAGATAAATTTGAGATTTTTTTTAATGTAGCCTACTGAAAATTGTGAAAGAAATTTTGCAGGCTATACATTGGACTTTATCATTTTTATCAGGCAAAATTGTATTAATGCAGTATATGTTATTAACTTTGTCCAAGCAGAGTAGAACTAACTGCAATCTATAATTGTGTTCTCGTTCTGAGGAGGGAGGCATCTTGCTATGGGTGATTCCCACCAATTGCTCAGGGAGGAAGGCCAACTTTAACAATTTCCTGTCTCCTGCATGGGAGTCACCCCAGCTCAGTTTGCTTCCTGCTTCAATAGGGAGTGCAGCTGAGGGGAAAAGGCTCTTCATCCTTTTATACTTGCCTTTCTCCTAGAGCAATTTCAGACCTGGAGGAGAATCTTCCACTGTCTCTCACCTCCTCTCGGCTCTGCTGCTTCTTTTGACTTTGTAACTTTTCTCCTCCCTTCCCCTTCCTTCCTATTAATGGACCTGCAACAAGCCTCACAGGCTTTGGAGGAATGTGGAAGGGATGAATTCTTCTCTGAGAATGATGCAGACCCTCTTTTCCTGCCATCTGCTTCTCATGGAGAGAGCTTGCCCAGCCAGTCACGCTCAGAGCAAACTAGAAAGGACATGATTCAAAAGTAAAAGCACTTTAAAATGCCCCATAAAAAAGACACAAAATGGCACCTTAGGCACAAATGGCACTCTCAGCTGCCAGTTCAGTCCCTGAGGGATACAATGGCATGCCAAGCTCCTCTATTGGAACCCCCTAACCCAAATGGACTCCCTGACCACCAGAACAGATCTTCAAGGAGGTAATGTACAGTCTCCCCAACCCCTCCCAAGGTAGTGGGCGAGTGGAATTCTTGCCTGGCTGAGTTAATGGAATTTCTAAGGAGAGCCTTGAGGGAAGATCTACAATGAATGCACAAATGCTCCTCTCCTACTCCATCTCAGGGTTCCAAATGCTCCAATCTGAGATCACCCTCGCCTGTCTCCAAAAAAAGGTCCAGACGCGGGGAGAGACATCCTTCATTCTATCAGGATCAAGTGTGGGAAAACTCAATTTCCCATCATTAACAGCAACCTTGCAATCGACCATGAGGGAGGAAGGAAGCAGACCAGCGGCCATTACTGACAAGTCTAAAAAGGTAAGTACATTTAAAATTCTCCTGGGGGGCATTGTTGGAGGTAGAGCCTCCAAATTCACAGCATAGTTTGAAGGGGCTGTCCTTGCATGACCCCTGAAGTTTGGCGAGAATTGGGTCAGGAGTCTGATTTTATGGGGTTTGGAAGGGCTGCCCCCTCCTCCATAGACAACCATTGCAAACTACACAATGACTATCTATGGAGGAGGGGGGTGACCACCTCTGAACCCCATAAAATTGGACTCCCTGACCCAATCTTAACCAAACTGTGGGGTCTGTACAAGGACAGTCCCTTCAAGCTATGCTGTGAATTTGGGGGCTCTACCTCTAAAAATGACCCCCCCAGGACCCAAAAAAGCCAAATAATTATTCAGCTTTTTCCAGAATTGCCTATTCGGCTTCAGCTTTCTCCCCAAGTTTGTGTATTCGGTAAACCTGAACCGGAAATTTACCGAAATAGCTAAGTTTGGGTTTATTTTCAGTTCAGGTTTATCGAAAGGCACACACCTAGTGTAGTGTGAAATTCATGCCACATGACCTTATGCTTATTTTTTTATTTTCTCCCACTTTTCTCCCAAATCAGATCCCAGAGTTACTTCTCACATCATTCTCCGCTCTTCTGCTTTATCTTCACAACAACCCTACAAGGTAGCTTAGGCTTGGGAGACTGTGATGACCCCAAGAACACCCAATAGCAAAGTCTGCATAGCAAAGTCAGGATTCGAGCCAGGCTGTTCGATCCTACTGTAATCACTCTAACTTGCCTTTTTAATTATGTTTGGCGTATGGAATGGAGAAAAGATAAACTGTAGATGTTCAATGTTGAGAAAGACACATTCCCATCATGCTCAGTGGCACTTCCCATATTCCAGGTCTTGACAACTGTACTGAAAACAAATTCAAGGGGTTAACACTTATGAGCCTAATATGACTGCCACCTTGGGTAAGGCAGTTTTTCAAGCTCAGTTTTAGTTTTATTTTGGGGGGTTTTGTATAGAAATCACCTAGGTATGCTTCCTTAGAAGCAGAGACCTAAGAAGGAAGCATGCATCATGAAGGAAAAGACTGCAAAGGCAATGAATTGATAGCCAGGAGAAAAGTGGGAGTGAAGGAAATACCATAAATAGGCTAGGGACAACAGAAACTCGGTAGAATTAATATTAATAGCATGGAGTATGTAAGAACGGGAAGTTTTGGAGGTTGTGGGCTATACACATTGTGACCCAAATAAAATGTGTGGGGAAGAAGCTGAACAGGACTTGGTTAACAGGCTAGTAGTAATATATTTAAGTGTCCTAACTGAGGCTGTGCCCCGACCTATATGGCCCAGGCTAGCCTGATCTTGTCAGAACTCTGAAGCTAAGCAGGGTCGGTCCTGACTAGTACTTGGATGGGAGACCCAAGGAATAACAGGCAATGGCAAAACACCTCTGTTAGTCTGTTGCCTTGAAAACCCTACTGGAGTTCCATAAGTCAGCTGCAACTTGCCCGCATTTTACACCCACACAACTGAGGCTGTAACCACATGACTGTTTTGTTGCACCTTGGTTTTCAACTTGGGTGGTGGTTTTTGGCATAGCCACACAGCATTATTCTTCAGTCACCGACTTAACAGGTTTACTGCTGCTTTGTTCTCTCAAATCTTCCTTGCTACAACCTTTCTAGAAAGATCACAGTTCAAGCAGGTTAGCATTCTGGATGGGATGGCACATATTTTCAATCCCTGTGACCAAATCGGTGCCATTTTACTGTCATCACCCCCTTGCGGCTGCTTTTCCCCCTGCCATACCATTGGAGGTCTTCTGGCCTTTAAAAAAATCACTAGTTGCAATATTGCTGTAGCATTAGTACATCATAATGATATAGCAACTCTCAATTAAAAAAAAACAACTACCCCAGTGGCATGGCAAAGGATAAAGGGCAGCCAAAAGGGGAGGACTAAGGAAAGGTCATAGGAAACCCTCGTTTAGATGCTCTGTGGTTGTAGTGCCACTGCATTTGCAGCAGCTATTGATTCACAACAGAATCATTGCCAAGTGGATACTGCCTGTGTTTGTCTATTCTGTTATTCCTATAGTATGTGTGGTTGTGGTGACCTGTTCTATTAGGAATCCTTTGGGGACACATAGCAGGAGATTAGACTTGATGGATTCCAGCTCATTCTCAAAACTCTCCTTTTGTATTTTTTAATGTAAGTATCCTCATTCTACACATCACGCTAGTTTGCCTTGATGCATTCTTACTGCAATAAAGAAAAGAAAAAAATAACATCAGGAATGGGCCTATCTTTGAACTTCATCTTCATTACACATGCAGACAACACAAAATAACGATTGCACTATTATTGCTGGGCCACAACATAAATTCTTTTGAAGCTTTGAAGCCCTCATGGTGACTTAGAGGGCTTGAAGGTGATTAAATTTTTAGGAAGTAACTTTGTAATAGAAGCTTTTGAGGGATCTTACATATTTCATAACATAACCACTTTCTGCAAAGGCAGCCAGAAACATTAGTTTGCTATTCCCCTTGGCATTACTCTGTCTTAAGCCCCCCTCCCTAACTCTCCCACTATTCACTTTAAAATCCATCCAAACAATTCTGTAAGTACAACATGAAAGTCGTAAGCAAAATGTACAGTAGATGCCATTGAGTGGCTGTGCTTCAGGTCTTTCCCTAGTGGATTAAAATGTAGAGGTTCTTTGGTGTGTGTTCATAGTAATGACCATGAAAGGGTGAAGGATAAATTATGGCTCTGTTTCAACTATGAATCATGTACAAAGAATTTCAGACACAGGTCATGAAGTTTTAGTGAGCAGAACCTTTGATGTCTGGGATAACTGTGATCCTGCTGGTAAGAATTCAATGGTGCCAGTCCTACTTTTATTAAGTTATTAAGTAATGTGAGTTACAGGTTTGGTTCAAGAAAACATTTTCCCCCCACACACATAAATTGACTGTTGAAGGCAAAGGTTGGCCTTGATTGTTTTCATCCTGAGCGACTGGTCTTGTCTCCATACCTAGAGATATATTAACTGGCCATTTCCATATGGGTTGTTTGCCTTGTTTAATGTTATTGGGAAGTGTCTTTTAATACTTCCTTTAGAGTATCATGATGCATTCATGAACTTCCCATTGTTTCCCTGGCTTTTCTCTGATCTTTCTGAAACGGACTTTCCTGTGAAATTTTGGGAAATATCTTGTTATGGGTCAGCCTGCTGACACCTCAGATGAGAAGAAAGTGGAGGAAGTCAGTTCCCGTCCTGGGCTGATAACAGAGGAGCAGTCGCAGGCAGATGTTATAACAGAAGAGCAGTCTCAGGCAGAAGCTGTTGTACCATGCCCTCAGCCCTCCAGCTCAAGAACTCAAACCATGCCTGAAGCCCAGCAACCATCAGCCTCACCTTTCAGGTCACTGGAGCCCTTAGAACAAAGGAGGAGGCCATTACAATGGGAACTCAAGGAGAGATGGAGAAGTGCCAGCAGAGATCAATCCCTGACAGTAGCACTGGGGTGATGCAGGGCTGATGATTTACACCTGGCTTGGAATGCCAAATTAACTACAGCTGCCTTATCTTCCCAGCAAAGTAATTCCCCATTTAAGCAGCCAGTGAAGAGAAGCTAGTGTGGGAGCAATGAACTACCACCCCTTTGTAACTGTGCTTCAGACTCTCTTCTGGACTGGACCCCACCTTTTGGATTTACCCTCTTCTGCTTTGATTCTTTGGACTCAGAATTATCTGTGTTTGACCCACTGACCATGTTTCCTGCCATAGCCATATATCTGATTCTGGACAGATCTCAATAAAGCCTGGATGGCTGTCATGCTGGTAGGACAATTTAGATTTTCCTAACCACATTACAGCCATTTCCCCAGACCCTATCCTCATGGCAGCCCTTTCTGTCCCTCACCACTGGAGGGCTTTTTGTTTTTTTGTTTTTAATTGGGAATTGAATACTGTTATACTGAAATAACATTATGTGTAGCAGGTTATCTAAATTCACAGTTGTCATTATTATTAAGGTTCTTCACATTTCATTGTGAAGATATAAGGCAGAGCATAAGGGGCTTTGTTTGTGAATGAGTGGTGGAGGTCTGTATCCTGTATTCTGTCTGAATGCCATTAGCAGGGATACCCAGCAGATGTATTCTTCCCTAAACAGTGGAATTGTGGGAATCTGTTTCTGAAACATGGAGCTTCAGTATGCACTCCTGAGAATAGAGTCAATAAGCATGATAGCTGGATAGATTGTGGGTATGTAGAACTATAAGAGTTTTAGACATATAATGGTGTTTTAATTAACAAACTACCAGAAGCATGGAGTCTGTCCAACATCAGAGACAAAGCACAGTTCCCAGTGTGGAACGAAAGCTACACCACTTGGGTCATACACACCACTCTCCTGTTCACTACTCAGTTGGTCTGCTGGCACAATGTTCTCTGGGACTGAGAGAAGGCAAGCATGCTGTATGTTGCTTTATTACATGTCACAAGTATCTTGGTGAATCCAAATTAAATACCCCAAGTACAAATTTTGGTCTGACACAGGTGCTTATATTTCCCTTCCCATTAATAACACATCACCTTAGAATCTAGTCATCACATATGCATCTTCATGCACTCTAGACCTGCAGTTAAAGTTCTGTACTTTAGTGGGATTACTAGTTCTGTAGTTCAGATTCTGTACTTTAGTGAAATTACTACTTCTGTTACATGTGTATTTAAAGTCATTAATTATTTCTAGCTCCAGTGCTTTCTTCCATTCAGGAAGAAGGGAGAGCATGCATACTGAAGGGGAGGCTAGTACCTTGCAATGATTTTGCATGATTTGCTAATGTGAAAATGTATCTTGTGGTATGCTTATGTTATGCAAATGAAGTCCATGGCTTTTCTGCCCCTTCAAGTTAAGATATCTTGTTACTTCTATTAAGTAGGAAAGGGGAAGATACAGCATGAAATTGGGCCTGTGAGAAAATGCTCTTGCTACTAAATCTAGCCAGCCAGGCAAAAGCAATTATGTTTGCTGCAACAGCAACCTTCATAATAACTTACAACTAGGAACTGCCTGTGACATCCTCCCCCCAAGACAGTAGTCAATAATACCGAGGCTTTCTGTAAGGTTAGCCTACAAGCCACAGAACTGCTTTCTTTCTTTCAAGATAGAAGAGGAAGAAGTGACAAGCAATGGCTTTAGCTCATATTTTACCTTGCCCCTGACCTTTGGCAGAATAATACCGCTCGGTAAAAAGAGTTTGGCCGCAGTCCTTTCTGATCTTGTCTACTTGGAAGAGGTCTTCTATGATTTTCTTTATTCTTCCTTTGTTTGTTCTGTGGATTGGGCTGTGTTAATGGACAGGCTTGGGGATGTAAGAAAAGCAGTCATTCCAAACTTTATGAAGTTTAGGGTTTCCAGAGGTTTTTCACTTAATATGTTCCTCAATCCAAAGTATCAAAGACCCTGTAGAGTATAACAAATATATAATCAACAGGAAGTTTCAAATTTCTGAAGAGTCTACCTGTATGATGCATCACTCATATTCACACCACCAAAATCTTTGATGTGTATCCAAAAAAATATGAATCAACCCAAAGAAATACAGAAAAGACACATTAATAGTGCCATCCTAAGTAGTTTCATAGCCTTCTAAGTTCATTGACGTCAGTGGTCTTAAGAGGGTATGCCAATGCTTAGGGTTTCACTGTAAGTTGCTCACAACCAGATATTTGGTCCAGAAGCTTTTAGAGAAGTCAGTTACTTTGACCCATAGGTTCAAGTAGGCTTCTGTGGCTGGCGTGACTGCAGTCCCTATATATGACTGGGTCATGGTGTACATATTGAACCTCTGATTAACTGATTAGGATTGTGCTGCAAAATACAGTTATTTACAACTATTTACACATGAATACTGTGATGGTTAATCGTATGAGGTTTCCAAGTTTGAAAAAAGTTAAGACATGATCCTCCCACATTGGAATTTTTTTAATGATCAAAGTGAAATTCCATTTCAATTTTGAATTGGCTTTGAAGTAAACCTGGCCCATTTTTAACTGCCCTCAACCTTTCCTCAAACCCTACTTTCTACCAGCATCAATGAGATGTACAAGGAGAGGGCCATAAGTTTCCATCAGGGAAAGGGAAGGAAGGGTTGCTCTCTCTTGATTCCTAATGTCTCTGTTTACAATGTAGTGAAGAGGCCTGTGGTGGATCCCCTCTGTCCCTCACACATGGGCACCTATCAGGTAGTGGAGCTTTAGAGGTGACACTAGAACACTATCCTTCCTCTGTATGTAAGAGAAAAAACAGCAGGGCAGGGGTAGTGACAGCTCCTCCTTGTGCTCATCACCTGCTGCCAATGTGAAAAGCAGACACTATTCCTTCCTCGTTCTCATGGCTCCCAGTCTTTGGTGAGACTTGTATTGGAAAACTGTGGGAGAAGGCACTGTGAGTTGACCTGCAGGTCTAAACATGCCCTTAATTTCTCTATGGTGACAGCTGCTACTGTTCTTCATTGCCACCCAAAGGCCTTAGGTCAGTGATCAAATCCATTTGGCAAAGGCCCCACTTCTGGTGTATGATATTTGGCAGATGCTGACAACTGATGTATGGCTGCTTTTAGACTCTTAGTGGTGACTTTGGTAAAGTCAGTGGTAGAACAAGGAAATAGGGGGAAAACAGCATTCCTCACCAACATTAGAACTTTGCCAATGAGATCCACCAGTGAAACAAGACTACACAAAGACTTCTGGTTCCCTCTGGTGGTTTCTGCTATACCATGCAGGAATTAATTTGGCAGAGCAGTGAATCTCAGTCCTTTTATGCATGGGTAGTTTCTGTTGGATATGCTGCTCTCTTGAGGCACAGTATTTGAACTTAAATTCTCAAATCACTAAGCACGGGGGCTTCCCCCCCGAAAGAAATTCCTTAAGAACTTGGGGTTAAATTTGTTCATCACCAGGGAAAATGCAGAGCTTCAGAACTTCTTACTAGTGTTCTTGCTTGTTGCAAACACAAACACAAAAAAAACACCTGTTTGATCAAGCTGAGGTCTGAAACTGACCACACTTGCTGTGAAACTGACCAAATAAGCAGCCTTATAGTTTTCCAGCTTTGAGGGAAGGGGTTGGATGAGAGGAAAGACAAGTGGGAGTGAAAAGCGAGAATGGGCATGGGGAAAAACTCTGAATTGACAAATATGCACAGGACCAGCTTTACATTTGGGATCAAAGCGACATTTAACTCAGGGTAAAACAGCATCCACAAAATGTGGGGGAAATGCGAGGGGAGAACGAGGCAACTTCTAAATGTTGGAAAATACATGCATAATGAAAACAAAGCCCCAAAATACTTGGGGCTTGACAGTGATGGAAATAAACTATGCATAAAAGTCCTCAAAGTTGATAGATGAATATTTTAAGAGCTAGAAGTCAGTGGGTGATATCCTGTTGGTAATTTGTTGTTGGATCTTTGCTCCATTTCCTGCTTTAGGGCAAATCCGAGAAGCTCCTGCCAAGCGGGTTCAATGGTTTAATCCATGTCCAGAAATGTAAGAATCAGTATTTTGTTCAGAGAAAGTAAAATAACATTGCTAGGATGTCCCTGCTATAAATGTTGTGGCTTATGTCTATCATGGAATATCATATATGTAATTATGTACTGGAGCTATTTGGCTCACAAAAAGGGGAAGTACTAAATAAATACATTCAGGATGGGGGGGCACAGCCATGCCTTTTAAAATAGAGTTCCCATTTGCCAAGATGTCACATGCCATATCAGCTTTATTCCACTTTAAGAAGAAAGCATGGTTGTTGATTAAATAGCTACATAATTTACAACGGAGTGCAAATTCCATTAAGGAATGTCAGTGTAACATTAGAGATATTTATTTCATCTCTCTCTCTCTCTCTCTCTCTCTCAGCTGCTTACATATGCACTTTACTACTTAAAACTGTTCAACTTCATCAGGCACTTTACTACATAAAACTGTTCAACTTCATCATGTACTTTCAGTCCAAGAAGTGCTCCATTTTCCTTCTGGGCCATGAGAGTTACACGTAGACCAGTGAGACCTGTATTCAAATCCCTTCTTGAGCATGAAATTTACCATCTTTTAATCCAATTTATGTCACACTATAGTTCTGTGGATATAATGAGATAAATCCATGTACACTGTACAGAACTTGGGAGAATGCCAGGATATAAATGTGATAAATGAAGGGGGATTACTATTATTCTTTTTAAGTGGCCTATTTAATTCAATTACTCTATTTATTCATTATATTTATATCCCTCTTTTCTTCCATCATAGAACATGAGGCTGCATACATAGGGCTTCCGGGAGGTCTGCCAACCAGACTCATACCAACTTAGTTCGCTTCATGTGTTGCTGCACTGTGTGTACTTGAGAAGACTTTGGGTGGGCTTACACAGCCAGTTTTTCTCCTGAATGATGCATGACGATGCATGGTGGGTATCTTGTGTGGGAGACAAAGACATAGGTCTAAAGCTAGATATGGGAAGGATCTAAACTGTGTTACGGTTGGCCTACAAACCCTGTTCCATGAGTTGTTTCCCATACGTAGTGTCAGATGGGAGATAAGCACCTCTCAGACAAGTAATTCACCCTCAGCTAGGGTTGCCAACCTCCAGGTACTAACAACAAAGAAGATGATTATTGAAATGCAGGAGAATATCTAGAATCTGCATCAGTCCTTTTAGAAAGGGATCCACATTGCGGACCTTGGACTAGTTCTGTTGAACTTGGCACCTACATGTTACTTCGGGGCTGTTGTTACTAGCTGGATTCTTCCAGCATGTTTACACAATTTATGAATGTATTATTTCTATGTGTATTAGGGCTGTCAATTCGGTTCGTCCTGAACCGAAAAACAGCTGAATTTCCCCTGATTCGGCGGTTTTCAGTTCAGATGGAACCAAATTCAAAAAAAGGTGGGAAAACAATGAGCCAAATTCGGCAAGTTCAGGCCGATCGCCGAATAAATTTGGCAAATTCGGGGGCTCCGAATCATCAGTATAACTGTCAGTTAGTAAGCAACTAGCAGCATTCTCCCGCTGCCAATGGTGGCCAAGCCGGGTCTTCTTCTGGCCAATCAGTTGCAGTTGAGTGCATGAGCCCAGCTGCTGTGCGGCCCGGGGAGAGAAAGACAGAGTGTCTGTGTGAGAGAGAGATCCCCGTGGGGGGGTGCGTGTGCACATTCAAGCCTTTCCGCAGCTCTGGGGGGCATGTTTGGAGGTAGAGGTCCCAAACTCTCAGTGTAGCTTGAGGGGAGTCGTCTTGCAAAAAACCCCAAGTTTTGTAAAGATTGGGTCAGGGGGGCCCGAGTTATGGGGCCCGGAAGGGGGTCCCCATCTGCCCATTGGAATAAAGCCTTTAAAAACACATTCGTGTTGGGCTGTACCATTACCCCGGCCTGGGGGTCTGGTTGCCTCGGCAGTTGGGCCATACCATTACCCCGGCCCGGGGGTCTGACTAAAAGGCAATTAATCCCGAGTTTTGGGGTCCCCCCATCCACCCATTGGAATGAATGGGAGCAGGCAATCCTTAATGTACATCTAGAGAGCGGCAAATCCAAGGCAAAACCTCCCGTGCATAAAATGGCCAGAGAGTATGTGCGTGTGAGTCTGCTAGAATCATATTGGATTACTCCTGAATCCTGACTCCCAGTCTCTGCTCCTGATGGAAG
Organism: Euleptes europaea; assembly: GCF_029931775.1. Lineage (NCBI taxonomy): Eukaryota > Metazoa > Chordata > Lepidosauria > Squamata > Sphaerodactylidae > Euleptes > Euleptes europaea. The sequence goes on along the minus strand of NC_079316.1, from coordinate 58,218,812 downwards.
ATAAGAAGACATCCACAATAAGACCCATTTGGGGGCTTTTCTCTATAATTCTCTATAATTTTTCCCTGTGTATGTGAGGAGGGGGAAGATTCTCTCTCTGTGTGTGTCTGTGTGTGTGTGAGGGGGGAAGCCAAAGGGGGTGGGTTTACCAGTTCTGCTGGGGGGTGGGCTTGATTGCCTCTGTGTGGGACTGTGCTTTCTACTGTTTTCACCGGTTGCCAACTTCGTGTGGAGTTAACAGGGTCAGTGAGTCTCTCTCTGGCTGGTTCCTGTTGTTTCGAATGGGCTAGCCTGTCATTCGTTTTAGTACATCCCCTGTAATGTATTTCAGTGGAGTCAATGCAAGTCAATGGGCTGACTTGTCGTTCGTTTTAGTACATCCCTTTTAATGGCTTTATTCCAATGGGCAGATGGGGGACCCCTTCCGGGCCCCATACCTCAGGGCCCCCGACCCAATCTTCACAAAACTTGGGGGTTCTTGCAAGAAGGGTCCCCTCAAGCTACACTGAAAGTTGGGACCTCTACCTCCAAACATGCCCCCCCGGAGCCGTGGAAAGGCGCGAATGTGATTGTAATGGCTTTATTGCAATGGGCAGATTGGGAGGGACCCCTTCCAGGCCCCATATCTCGGGGACCCCTGAACCAATCTTCACAAAACTTGGGGGTTCTTGCAAGAATGGTCCCCTCAAGCTACACTGAAAGTTTAGGACTTCTACCTCCAAACATGCCCCCCCAGAGCCGTGGAAAGGCGCGAATGTGTTTTTAATGGCTTTATTCTGCTGAATTTTTTCCTGAACTTAGTGCCGAATTTCACGGATCTGAATCGGGGGAATTCGGACTTCTGCATTTCCCAAATCGAAATGGGCCGAATTTTGCCAAATCCAAATTTTACCGAATTTTTTTCAACAGCCCTAATGTGTATATTGAGTATGGATTGTAGAGCATGTATGTTTGTTTTTTAGTGTTTAGTTAGATGAGAGAGCCTGCGTGCTGTCTTATTTTTGTTGTTAGGTTGGCTGATGCAGCATAGCTTCTTTCTGTTCATTTGGAACCTCCAGGTACTAGCTGGAGATCTCCCACTATTACAACTGATCTCCAGCCAATAGAGATCAGTTCACCTAGAGAATACGGCCGCTTTGGCAATTGGACTCTATGGCATTGAAGCCCTTCCCCAAACCCCCACCCTCCTTAGGCTCTGCCCCCAAAACTTCCCGCCATGGCGAAGAGGTGCCTGGCAACCCTACCCTCAGCCCTCCATTTTTGGACCGCTATGCTTAGCTGAAGAAAAGGTACTTTCCCACATAGATTACTTATCTGTATTACCATCAATCAGTTATATGTCAAGAGCAGTTCCCCATGTGCTCCTTTCTGTCTGTAATTGACAGAACTGGAGTGCAGCACAGAACTTAAGATCTGGAAGGCAGATGACAAGCTCCCAGTGACAGTCAGCTTTATCTATAACCTCCTCCGCCTTCTTTTTCCTTGTTAGAAGGATGTTGATGGAGAATGTAGCAGTCTCTCCCCATCTTTTTTTTTTTTTTGCTCTTACCTCCTCTCTGTTTCTTTTAGTCGGTGATGTTTTTCAGGAGCCTTTCCATACTTCCTATTTCAGCAACTAATCAACCATCCTTTAAGGAAGAATCTGAGAGATGGTTGATTAAGAGAGGGGTGGGATGGTGCAGACATACTAGGAAAGGTGGGAATTTATTGGTTTTAGACTGAATTATTAGGTGATTCATTGTATGTGGGGGTTTTATTTTTTTTAGAAACTTTTGTCAGCTGCCTTGAGCAAGTCTGGAAAAGTGGAGTAAATGATTTAAACAAATCAATATAAGTATGTTTTTAGAAATTTTGGCCCTGAAAACCTGTTGATAGATGACGGAATTTGTAGCATAAGGATGCTTTTGAGCATATTATGGATCTTAAGGGACTTTTCAGTGATAATAGGGCAGTGTAAAACCTAATCAAGAGATTTTATTTTGCATTGTGGATTTTGCATTTTAATGTGATATAAACATTTTGCCATTCTAATGCTTGACTGTTTCACTTATGAGACTAACAGCACATTCCTGACGAAAGTCCTCAGGAGACCAGGAAGGGTCTGTGCCGGCATCGGGGGCCCCCGCACCAGCATCTGGGCTACTTACTCTGCTGTAAGAGGCCCCAACACCAGTGGGGAGGCCCGGACGCCGATCTCTCAGTACTGCCATGGCACCACCCTGAGACACTGGGGAGGGGGTTTGTTTTGGCTTTAGCTGAATGTACACACCTAGTTGGTGATCCTTCAGGGAAAAAATAACAAAACAAAGAAATGGAAAACAAAACCAGCAAAGGAAAAGAAGGGTACCCCCTTCCTTCTCTACTTCAGGTGGTGCTCCAAGTTCAAGAATTTCAGCATAACATTTTTGGAACAAATCATCTGGAGAAGGATTAGATTGCAAAATGAAATGGCTCTGAGGGGTGGTATGGGCTCCTCTCTACTCCAGCTGTCTTTGAAGAAATGTTTCCCAGTGAGCCATCTGAAATGAAGAGAAGAAGGAGCAGGAGAGATTGGTAGGTACCGGCTTGGACTGGGACTTCTTCTGATGTCTGCCCATAGATTGCCTGCCCATAGATTGTTGTCCAGTAATGAGGCTTGAAGGAGGGAAGGCAGCATGGTACAGCCCAATCTCGTCAGATCTCAGAAGCTAAGCAGGGTCGGCCCTGGTTAGTATTTGGATGGGAGACCACCAAGGAATACCAGGGTTGCTATGCAGAGGAAGGCACTGGTAAACCACCTCTGTTAGTCTCTTGCCATGAAAACCCCATAAGGGTCACCATAAGTCAGCTGCAACATGACGGCACTTTAAACACACACACCCAATAAGGCTTGAAACTTTCTGGGCTTCCTTGGCCCTACAATCCATCCTTGTTGCCATTCAACCATTTATCTTAAGTGGGGAAAGTCTTTCTTTTTTGGTAAGTGGTCAATTTAAAACTGACTCTGGTCAGTCAAAAGAATTTATCTTTTTACACTCCATTTTTCTCCTCAGTGGGGATCCAGAGTGGTTTACAACATTCTCCCCTTCTCCTTTTTACCCTTTCGGCCTGGGAACGCTCCCTTTAGCCAGCGCTGAGTTACACCTGCAAAAAGGCAGGCATGGCCCCATAAAACCCTATGGAGGAGTTTCACGGAGTTTTGTTAAAATTATCTTTTTGTGTTCCTTTTTCGAACCGGGAAGCCGCTCAGGAGGTGACACAGCTGTGCTTTCCCTGGGTGTTTTTTAACCACCCTCCTTAGGATTGCACAGTAAAACAGACCTGTGAGCTCAGTTATCATGGCACACACCTGAACTTCCTATCTCTGGGCTCCTAGCTAAGCATACATGGTTGCTTTGCACATGCAGCATCCTGGGTTACACAAGATGCTGTGCTGTGAGTGCAAAGTCCCATGGGTGAGTTCCTTTGCCTTGCCAGCATTATTTTAATTTGGACCTTATTGGGGCATCTGGAAAGAAAACGAAGGACCCTGAGGAGTTGTGTGTAGGGGAGATGATATTAATAAAGAAAGAAAGGTCATGAGATTCAGCAGGGGAGGCAAGAGAACTCAGCTTGATTCTGGGGAGGGGTGATAGGTTTCGCCGCTTTAATTTTAATAAAATAATTACTTTATTACTTTGCTTGAGGCCTCTCTAGGTGGTTGGGCTTAAAACATCCCCCCTCTATCCATTTGCTTTTCTCTCAGATTAGAACCACCATATTAGATGATGATGATGACTACTGTCCTGATCAGGATCAAATCAAGCATATAATTACTGCATGCTCATCCTCACACTGCCTCATGGGAACAGTAGTTCTTTTTCTGGGGGAAACCCTATCATTCCTTAGGTTAGTGGATTTCAAACCATGGGCTAGCACCCTGAGGTGGGTTACAGAGCTTCATACATTGTATTGTACCCTACAGAGTACAGCTGCCTTTTTTGCTGCTTTTTAGAAGGACCTACTGCTAGTGCATATATGTAGAGAGCAAAAGTGGATCTCCTTGTGCATTTTTTGCATGCACACTGACAGGAAATGAAGGAGAGCAAGGTGATGACAGTAGAGATAATTCAGTAGAGAGAATATTACATCTGACCTCTGGACTACAGAGATCTGTTCCCCTGGAGGAAATGGCAGCTTCAGAGGGAGGACTCTATGGGATCGCATCCCTCCTGAGTTCCCTCCCCGAACTCCATGCTCACCAGGCGCTAACCCCTCCAATCTCCAGGACTTTCCCAACCCAGAGTTGGCCACCCTAGTCCCAGGTCTGGAAAGGTTGATGACTTTTTCCCTGAGCGACCATATGGATCTCATCCTGCATTATGACAAAGAGCTGAGCTGTCTTAACATGCTAAGGGAGCACTCTGAGAGAACAACTGCAAGCAACACTTTAATAAGGAACACTTCAATGATTCAGCCATGAGGTGCTTTCTTCTCCAGCGATCACAAAGCTGTAGTTTGCTGACTACACTGGTACAAAAGTAGCTACGTGCTGCTGCACTTACGTTACAAATATGTCTTGCTTACATTGAATTTCTCAGCATCTTTCATCATTATTAGATGTACCGTCAAAACATGACAGTAGAGATGATTTACTCTCGTGGATTCATGCTTTACTTGCAAGTAGGAGGGCCTTTTTAGTATCAACTGCTCTTAGGTAAGCTTGAGTTCTAAGAGGATAGGGCTTGAAGGCATTGTTCTGTACTGAAACTCTTGGTATTCTGCAAAATAGGTTTCATAAATATTGACAGATTCAGTTTCTGTAGGTCATGTGCGCATGTGCTTTGTCTCAATTTATTCTCCTTTCAATAATGAAAATATGTACAGGACAAGTGGGTAAATATGAAATATACCTTTATTTTCCTGAAATCTAACAAAGCCTGCCCACCCACAGAAATGCATGTTTCCCCTTCTGTGTCCCCTAATACCTCCCCACCCCCGTGCATCCACTGCTGTTTCCACATGAATATCTACACCAAGGTGACTGAAAAAGCCATCTCTCTTTAGAAAAACTTTTCTTGTGAATCAAAATCTCAAGGTTCATCTCCCTTAATTTTAGTAGTAGACTGGATAATACATTACTGTAGATCTTTCTCAGACGTAGGTAAGTATCGTCTGTTCTACTTCTCCCTGAAAGAATTTCTTCCAGTTCATAGCTTGACACTATACTGCCTTCTAAGATTTGGACCCAGATCACGTCCTCCTCTGTCACGGTTCTTTATTTCTTCAGTGCTTTCTCCATTATTTGCATCAGGACATTATGGGACTTTACAGCATTTATTAAGTAATACCGTCAACTGCTCTAAAGAGAGACAAAATGCCACCAGAAAGATAAACCAGTGACATTTCAAAATCTCTGAAAATGGAAATATCTAAAGAGACGGGATTTGGTATATGTTTTGAGAGTCTAGCTTTACTTAGGCGATACTGCTTGTATGTAAACTGATTGTTAATCTATTGATTTTCCACCATTTGGATTTTTCTTTTCTTTTAACCATATAACAGTAAAACATCTGTCTACATCTATGGTTGATTTAATACCTTTTCTCTGAATTGAGAATTCTATATTTATTTTGACCCTGCTACATGGACAGCCCAATCCTGAGAGCTGATTTGGTGGTGGCAACTAGTGGTGGCACTGTTAATGGCGGCAGCGATCAGATCCATATGGACATTCTGCGGGGGGGGGGAGCAACACGGTGTGGACTGCATAGTGAGTATGCCCACTAATCAGGCAGTGGTGCCTCATGACATTCTTTTAAGTGCAGCCAGTCACCACCAATCACCACATAACTCCTTCCCCAAAAAAGGGTTAAAAAAAGAAAAGAAGGAAAAGGACCAGGCTCAAACCCTCAACCCCGCACACCAACAGCCTAACATCTGAGCCAAGAAGGCAGATGCAGAACAAGCATAGCATTAGGCTGCTCTGATGTCACCACCAGCCATATGGAACCAGACAGACAACATTGCACAGATAGGCATGACTCAGTGGGAGGGGGGTGAGATAGCATGGCTGGATTCAGTCCCCACATTGGGAGGGGCCAGAGGCAGGCAAAAGCTTTGGAGCTGACATTTCACCCCCACAAACCTCGTCGGAGAACAGGATGGCCCACCCAATGGACTACCCTGGACAGCCATGATTTTTGCTGAGACACCGCTTCACAATCTCTCCATGCCACACCCTTACTCCCTGCCCGTCCTACATTCCCACATGCCTAAACTGCAAGCCTGCATGGCTGATCAGATGTCAGCATTGCTGTGGGGGAACATGAGACCAAAGCCTGCCCTCAGACCACCCTCAGCCTGCTCCCTGTGCTTGCTACGAACAGCAGCCAGCCGAGTGTGTAAGTGGGAAGGAGATGTGGACTGAAGAAGGGTGGCCACCCCCTCAGAAGTGTGAAAGGCAGATCAATTCAAGAGGCACCATAAGGAAACCACAGAAGGGGTGGGAGGGACAGATGAGAAAACCTTATATTAGGGCTGTTGAAAAAAAAATTCGGTATAAGCCATTAAAAACACAACCGCCCCTTTCCGTGGCTCCAGGGGGGGGAATTTTGGGGGGTAGAGGTCCCAAACTTTCAGCGGAGCTTCAAAAGACCCTTCTTGCAAGACCCCCCAAGTTTTGTAAAGATTGGGTCAGGGGGGGCTGAGATATGGGACCCGAAAGGGGTCCCCCCACCCTTAATGTGCATCTCTGAGCAGAGCTTGCCACCCAAGCACAAAGCTCCCAGCCCCGACAAACAGCTGATGAGAGCAAGGGCTGGGGCAGGTGCAAAGAAGTTGGCAAAGCAACACAACTGCAAAGCAACACCTTTGCAAACATGCAAAGGGCGGGGCAGGTGCTAAGAAGTTTGCAAAGCAACACTACAAAGCAACACAACTGCAAAGCAACACCTTTGCAAACATGCAAAGAACGGGGCAGGTGCTAAGAAGTTTGCAGAGCAACACAACTGCAAAGCAACACTGCAAAGCAATAGCCTTGCAAACATGCAAAGCAACACCTGACACCTGGGAGTTTGCAAACCATGGAAAGGGACAGAGGCAGCTAGCTATGCATAATGAGCAGGAGGGGGTGGAATTTCCCCTTTTGCATGGGACTCGGGACCAGGCAAATGCATTCTTTAAGTCACCATTTGAAACCCCCTGACCCAATGTTTACAAAACTTGGGTGGTCTCTTAAGAAGGCTTGTCTGAAGCTCCATTCAAAGTTTGAGATCTGCACCCCCAAAAATGTGCCCCCTGCAGCCACGGAAAGAGAAAGGGGGGAGCCGATATTTCTGCCCCCACTGAACCCATCTTTACAAAACTTGGGTGGTATCTTAAGAATGATTGTCTGAAGCTATGCTGAAAGTTTGGGGGCTGTATCCCCAAAAAAAGCGCCCCCTGCAGCCACGTAAATGGAAAAAGGGGGGGAGGGAAAAGAGATGGAGCCCATATCTTGAGACCCCCTGACCCAATGTTTACAAAACCTGGGGGGTATCTTAAGAAGGTTCATCTGAAGCTCCACTGAAAGTTTGGGATCTGTACCCCCAAAAATGCGCCCCCTGCAGCCATGGAAAGAAAAAAAGGGGGAGCCCATATCTCGGGACCCCCTGACCCAATGTTTACAAAACTTGGGTGGTCTCTTAAGAAGGCTTGTCTGAATCTCTGCTGAAAGTTTTGTGTCCCTACCCCAAAAAATACGCCCCCTGCAGCCACAGAAAGGAGCGAATGTGCACAAGCACCCCCCCACAAGGATTTCTCTCACTCTCTCTCTCTCCCCGGCCGGGCCGCGCAGCAGCTGATTCCTCCAGTACTCAATCCTGACTGATTGGCCAGAAGAAGACCCAGCTTGGCCACCGATTGGCCGGGGGAGGAGAATGCTGCTTAATGACGGTTATGCTGCTTACTGACGCCCCGAATTTGCTGAATTTATTAGTGAACTCCCGAACTCGCTGAATTCGGCTCCCCTGGTTTCCCGCCATTTTTGAGTTCGGTTCGTCCCGAACTAAAAACCGCCGAATCAGGGGAAATGCGGCTGTTTTTCAGTTCGGGCCGAACCGAATCGACAGCCCTACCTTATATTTTCACCAACAAACAGACTGGGACAGAGCTGTAGATCACTAATCACACCAGACTTTATCGAACAGTAGCATAGAAATACCAACAGGGTATTAAGTATGGCCCCTGTGCCTTTGCAAGCTGCTCCGGGAAGCCATGGGGAGATGGGGCAAGACTTCCTTCTTACAGTATGCCTGTGAGTGGGGTGGACTTGCCTGATGGATGGCTGCCTGAGGCAGGATGCTGGAGTAGCTGGGCTAGAACCAGTGAGATGACAGCTCTGCAGCAGAGTGACTGAATCCACACTGGTCACTGCAGTCAACCCATAGCACACCAGGAATGGCATCCTGTCAGGTCGTCTCCCTGCTGAATCACCACCTTGACAGATGCTAAACAGGGATATATGCAGTAATGATGAACAGCACAGTGTTCCTAATGTCCCTCCTATGGCTCATGCCATAGCCATCCAAATGACTCTTACTCATCCTCTGTGTGGGTTGCGCCTCAACAGTATCTGCTCCATCTGTTTCTGCTGCATAGGGTTCCAATTCTGTAAGACAATAGGTGCTACAGTTGCTTGGCCAGTAGATCAATGGAGCACACTTTGGCTCACCTGTGCAATCCATTGGAAGTGATGCTCAAGGAGAGGTGCAGTTCAATCAAGCTGGATGCTGCTTCCTCTTTGCTGCCACCTTTCTCCGTGGGCTGAGCATTGGAGATGATGCTCATGGAGGCCCCCAAGCACTTGTTTAAACTGGGTTGCTACCCTTCTAAAGCAGATTTGCATGCTCAGATCATGATAGTGCAGCACCCACCTGAACTTCTCGCCTCTGGGCTGCTAACTGAATCTGACCACTCTGGCTCTTTTGAAGGCTTTATAAATAATCAACACGGTGACTTAAACTTGGATACTAACAAGGAACCAATGCCATTCATCAAGAGCTAGCTTGGCACCTGACTTGACTGGCACATGTTTAAATCCCCTTTCTGGGTCAGGGCTAGTATGTTAACTGCTGGGGGGGGGGATAGACTTGGCTGAATTTGTTGGGAACAAATTTGACATATTGGTAAAAAAAAATCAGTAATATTTTCCCACTGATGGAAATGAATACATCTACTGATTATAACAACTACTTTATGTACCACCTTCCAAAAATATGCATCAAAGCATCAAGTACTAGAATGTATTGCATCTTCTGTCTAAGTAGCATACTGTAATGTATGCAACTCCTGCCATAAAATAAACATGTATTGAAGACAGCACTAATTTAAAAGAGAAAGTACTGTGTATCAAGTTTGGACAAAACAGAATGAATTAAAAAAAGACACTGTGGACTAATGAAAGCATTAGTCAATGAATCAGCTTGATTAGTCATATAATTAATGCATTGTATATTAAAGCATGGATTTGAATAAAATCTGGCCAGTGTGAAAGGATCTCTAATCACTCTTCATAAGTAAATTGCTTGTATGTGCTATTTGTTTAAGAGAAATGGTCTTCATTATTCATATTCTCATAATTCCACCTGAATTGATATGTTCTAACATGTATTTTAATGAGAGTATTAAATAATGGGATAACAGCAACAAGATGAATTAAAATAAAATGCCTTAATCAGTCAAAAGCCCTCACTGGATCCATAAACCAACTCAACTGTGGAATTACAAGAAAGAAATGCCTTTTAAAAAGCATGAGTCCAATATTTCCAGAGCTTCTGATGCCTCCTTGTGCCTCATTGTAAAAGTTGTTGGACTGGCCTCATTTCCCTACCTCCAAGCAAACTGCATAACAGAAAAATAATATAGCAAATGAAGCTTTATGGGCAGGGCTGTGGCTCTGTAGTACAGCATGTGCTTTGCATGCTGAAAGTCCTGGGTTCAGTCCTCTGTACCTTCAGTTACAGGGATCAGGTTAGTCAGTGATTTGAAAGATCTTTGTATGAGACCCTGGAAAGTTGCTGCCAGTCAGAAATGATAGATGTTGATAGACCAATAGTCTGACTCAGTTGAAGGTGGTGTCATGTGCTCACTTATAATGAATAGGGCATTCTGACTGAATTGCCTTTCATGTGTTGCCACTTTAGTGGTAGTGATACAACTTTCTGCTTACCCAGCCAAAGCAGAAGTGATTTGAGCCAGAAGAGTCATACCCTGTGATAATTTCCTTAAGAATAAATCATATAACACACAAACCAAGAAACATTGTTAGGGATTCAGTACGAGTTCCATTTCAGTCAGGGCAGTTAAAGGGTTAACTTGTTTACATCAGTAGTTTAGATAGTCTCAAGATGATGATGTAAATGACAGATGTAAGTATTCTGTTGGCTAGGAAATCGCCATTGCAAACGTGCAGAGAGTCACGAAGTCAGAATTGTTTTATTACCCTGTTCTTTGTTAAAGGTGTGGAACTTTGGAGCAGGATGTGTTAGTTACTTTTTGAATCTCACAGAAGCAAGATTCCTGTTCTTGGCTCTCCTGAGCTGAAACACAGACAAAGGGATTTAAGCCATAGTACCTGCTAGAATCTATAGCAAGTTTTGTAGGGAACTAGATAGGAAGATGTTATTTGTTTTACTCCATGTTACCCTTCCTGATTTTTAGTACAGTAAAGGATTTTTGTTTGATTAAGAAACAAGTCTTTGACTCTGTTTTATCGTGTGCTTGACCTGAATTCTTTCTAACCGCAATCACGATTTATTGGGCCTCTTAACAAACCCCAACGAAAATGATTATGATTCATTGGTTCAGATCATACATTACATGAAACCATGTTATTTTAGCTATGGTTTGTTTGTTTCAGGTGATCATACACTTCATGGTTTGTCTGTTTCTCATTGCCTGTTTTTCCACCACTCGCCCCTGCAGAACCTGGCTGATATTCCAGACTGCATTAATGCAAGGTGTCATTGGGGAACAAGCCAGGATTAAGTCAGTATGTCCACATTTGTATGTCATGCACAGTCATAGTCACAGTTACCCATTGTTAACAATCCCGCTTCAAACCATGGTTTGACTTCTTGGTTTTACATGCACAGTTAGAACAGTGGCCTGTATTTGAATGCTCAAAGTAACCCCAGATTTAAGCAATTATTAAACTAACCCTGGTTTGTATAATGTCTGAATCAAAACATTGTGTCAAGTGTGGCTCTTTGATCCTTCCTATCAGAGGAAGAGAAATGCAACAGGAACAGAAGATAATGGAGTTGAACCATTAGCTGCATTGGTGGTGCCAGCAGTAGCAATTTGGATTCTGGGACCACAGGCTAGGTTTTCTGGAAGGTGGTCTACTTGCAAGTGATGGACTTTACCTATCAAGGTCGGGAAGAATGCATTTGGCAGAAACCTGGGGAGGTTCATCAGGGGGGCTTTAAACTGACACAAGGGAAGGAGACGACCAACACAGGGATTTTCGTGAAAGAGAACAAACAGCAGAGGCCCACCTGGCAGGACCAGGTCAAATGGAACCAAAGGTGCGAGGCTTCAGGTGCCTATGTACCAATGCCAAAATCTTGGGCAATAAGAAGGAAGTGCTTGAGCTTCCAATGCTGACAGAAGGATATGATTTAGTAGGCATTATAGAGACTTGGTGGGATGATTCCCATGAATGGAATGTAGTAGATATAAGTTGTTCAAAAAACCCCAAAAAGGTTGAAAAGGAGGTGAAGTGGTGCTGGATGTGAGGAGAGGAATTGTTTATTAGGAAATAATGGAGGAGGTGGGTGGCAGCCCAGTGGAAAGTATCTGGGTGAGGATAAGGGAAGGGAGGACAAACAGTATTGTGGTTGGAGTCTGCTACAGACTTTCTGACCAAAATGAGGAGGTCGATGCTGCCCTCCTTGAGCAGCTTGACAGTATATCCAAGCAACAGGACCTTGTAGTTATGGGTGACTTCACCTTCCCTCATGTGTGCTGGGAGACAAACTCTCCTAAATGTCCACAGTCATGCAACTTCCTGACCTGTCTGACTGACAACTTCATTTTCAAATGGTGGGGGAAGCCATGAGGAGGTTGGCTATACTCAATATTAACCAACAGGCAAGAATTGATTGTTGGGGTGAACGTGGTAGGGACCTTAGGGGGAAGTGACCATGTCCTCCTAGAATTCCTTTTGCTGTAGGGGATGAAGGAAGTTTGTAGCCAGATGCATATGTTAAGATTTTAGTTGAGCAGAGCTTAATGAATTCAGAACCATGATGATAGTAATTCAATGGGCAAGAATGCTGGCAGGGAAAAGAGCAGGTGAAGGGTAGGCTCTCCTAAAACAAGAGCTCTTGCAAGCTCAAGCCATCACTATTCCAACAAGAAGGAAACATGGTAGGGGATTAAAAAATCCAGTGAGGATGAGCAAAGAACTCCATGATGAGCTAAGGAAAAAAAAAGGAAATGTTCAAGAAATTAAGGAAAGAATATTCCTCTAAAGAAGAGTGCCAGAGGGTTGCTAGGCACTATAGGTCAGTCATCAGAGAGACCAAAGCTCAGAGTGAGCTGAGGTTGGCCAGGAAGGTTTGCTACAGCAATAAAGTTTCTTCAGATATGTGAGGAGCTAACACAAGGTAAACAAGGCCATAGGCCCACTATTAGGTGAAAGTGGAGAAACCTGAGACATGGGCCAGAGAGAAAGCAGAAAAGCTATATGCCTATTTTGCCTCACTTTTTTCCTTGAGGAAGAGAATGGACTCATCTAGAGATGGTAGTAAACAAGAACCCCCTGACCCAAACTTAACCAAACTTTGATGATAATCTAAACAGAGTTTCTTGCAGCTATGCTGCAAATTTGGTGACTCTACCTTGAAAAATCCCCCCCCCCCCCCGCAGCCCTGCGAAAAAAATCCCCCATAGGCTGTAATAGCCATATTCACGACCAAGATTCCATGGGGAAACTAGTTTCCAGATTTGGAGCCAGGTCTACCATTTTTTTTAAAGCCACAGAAGCTGGTAGACCTGGCCTCCATACTCAGAGACCAGGACTACCCATGGATCAAGTTCAAAACAACTAGAAAATCTGGCTTTGAAGTCCAGAGACCAGGTCTACCCATTGTTTCCAATGGGAAAAGCCGTGGGAAAGCCGAAAGCCAAACAAAGCCAAATACCTATTCGGCTTTTCAGCTATCTGCTATCTGGCTTTGTTCAGATTTCCAGTTTTGCTATTTGGCTGAAAATAAACCTGAAAAAGCTGCTTCGGTTTGGGATATCAATATGCACACCCCTAATGATCTCAGCCACAGCAGTGGTTGAGATGACAAGCTAAATTAATAGATGGGGGAGGGGCAGTGGAAGGAGGACTAATAACCCGGATACAATTGTGGTAAAGTCTTCTAGGATCCTTCAGTCCATTAGTTGATTTGTTCCACCACCACCAGCAAAGCCTCGAGTGAAGAGCCACGTGACATGGGTTGACATACTATAACCTCACTATTGCTCACCCCATGATAAGCTAGTTTCATTCCCATGCAACATGCTCCACCCTAAACCCAACTGTCTCCTGGTCTTGATTGGCTTGAAGATAATTCACAGTGGGTAGCCGTGTTAGTCTGTCTGCAGTAGTAGAAAAGGGCAAGAGTCCAGTAGCACCTTAAAGACTAACAAAAATATTTTCTGGTAGGGTATGAGCTTTCGTGAGCCACAGCTCACTTCTTCAGATACAGCTAGAATGTGAATCCATCTGTCTTTAAGTAGAGGAGAGTGAATTCAGACAAGCATTAGTATGTAAATGTTAACCGTATGTAAATGTGAATAGCAGGCGTGATGGGATTAGGTGTGGTATGCAGAAGAGTCTGTGATATCCAGGGGAGAGATGGGTGTGGAGAAATCAGCATTGGTAATGAGCCATGAATGCAAGGTCTTTATTCAGCCCAGGTAAATGCATTGACTTTAGTTTGAATATCAACTGTAATTCAGCAGTTTCTCTTTCCAATCTCCCTTTGAAATTCCTTTGTAAGAGAACTGCTACTCTTAAATCTGCAACAGAATGTCCTAGAAGGTTGAAATGTTCTCCCACTGGTTTTTGAATATTGTGGTTTCTGATGTCAGACTTATGTCCATTTAATCTTTGTCTAAGAGACTGACCTGTTTGTCCAGTGTAGATTGTGGAAGGGCATTGCTGGCATTTGATGGCATAAATCACATTAGAAGATGAGCAAGAGTATGAACCTGAGATAGTATGGCTGACATTGGTGGGTCCAGAGATGATGTTCCTAGAATCTATATGAGGGCAAAGTTGGCACCTTGGTTTGTTGCAGGCCTTGGTGCCAGAGTCCATGTTCCTGTTAAGTAGTTTATCATCCTGGGTGAGAAGTTGTTTTAGGTTAGCCGGCTGTCTGTAAGCAAGAAAGGGACGCCTCCCCCCCCCCCCCGTGCTTCAGCGAGGGAAGTGTCACAATCCAGCATTGGTTGTAGGTCCTTAATAATACGTTGGACTGGTTTTAGTTGGGAGCTATAAGTGACAACCAGAGGTGTTCTGTTGTCATTCTCTCTGGGCTTATCTTGTAGAAAGTTGTGCCTGGGTATCATTCTGGCCTTCTCAATCATCTTTCTCACCATATCAGCAGGATATTGTAGCTGCAAAAATATTTGCTGTAGGTCTCTCAAGTGTGTATCTCTGTCTGAAGGACTGGAGCAGATGCGACTATAGCGTAGGGCTTGGCTATAGACAATGGATTGTCTGATATGGTTGGGGTGGTGGCTGGACGCATGTAGATACGTTTGCCGATCCGTCGGTTTCCGGTACAGTGTGGTGCTTGTGTGTCCCCGTGGATCCGTACTGTGGTGTCTAGGAAGTTGATTTCTTGTTCGGAGTAATTCATAGTTAGATTGATGGCAGGGTGGAAGTCGTTGAAAGCCTGGTGAAATCTTTCAAGGGCTTCTTTGCCATGAGTCCAGACTAAGAAAATGTCATCAATGAATCTCAAGTAAAGGAGAGGTGCCAGTGGGTATGAGTTCAGAAAACGTTGTTCTAGATCTGCCATGAAAATGTTGGCATATTGTGGAGCCATGCGAGTGCCCATGGCAGTGCCATTGATTTGAAGATATAAGTCCTTACAAAACCGGAAGTAGTTGTGAGTGAGAACAAACCTGAAGAATTGTGTAGCCAGATCTGCAGTGTTGTTGTCAGGGATATTTCTAATGGCTTGTAGCCCGTCATCATGGGGGATGTTGGTGTATAGAGACTCCACATCCATGGTGAGTAGAATGCTGTTTTCTGGGAGACGGTTGATGGACTGTAGTTTCCTTAGGAAGTCTGTGGTGTCTTGGACATAGCTGGGGGTATTAATGACATATGGTCTCAGAAGGGAGTCCATATATCCTGATACGCCTACAGTGATGGTTCCAATGCTCGAAACAATGGGGCATCCAGGGTTGCCAGGTTTATGTATCTTAGGCAGGAGGTAGAAAGTGCCTGGTCGAGGTTCTTGAGGGGAATCCATATCAATTCGTTCCTGTATGATTGGCTTGGACTAAGTAGATTTGTGCTAACTACAGCCTTGGCTTATCCCTGGACTTATCTTAAACTTATTTAGAAAATATAGTTATTTTTCTAGGGAGCTATGGCTGATTTAAAAAATCATCTAGAGCTCAGTTCCAAACAAAAGGCAGAAAGAGCTAACAAGCAAGCAAAACAAGAGAGGTTCTTCCAGAAATACCTTTGTATATTGAAAGCAATTAAAGAACAAGAATATGACTATACACTTGTTGAAACTACCACTGAGGAAGCTGTATGTGGTGCCCCCGCTACAAAAGATACAAACTCTAAAAGAATGTTCACAATTTGGAGATATTTCATAAAACACACAGAGGAAAAAGAGGATTTCAAGGAAAGTGAGAGTACTGCAAAAACTGCAAAAGAAGATGGTATTGTGCCAGGCTTGAACTACATTGACCCTGCTAACTAGCCTAACTATTGCTGTGGTAATTTGTGACAGTTTATAGTACAACATGGACCACAGCAGCTTGTGTCATATGATTTCCCCAAAGACTCAAAAAACAAAAGATTTTGTACACTACCAGAGAAGACTAGCAAATGGCTGATATATTCCACCTCAAAGGATGTGGGTTTTGTTTTGTTTTTACTGTAGGTTGTTCAGCAAAAGAAATGGTGCATCAATTCTTCAAGAATCAGGTTCAAAAGACTGGAAGAACATTGGAACGATTCTATCTTTACATGAGAGGAATACTCTCTATTTAGAAAACTATCACACCTGGAGAGAACTTGAATGGCATTTACCTAAGGGAAAAACAATTGATAATATTAACTAGCAGAAAATCAGGCAAGAAGAACAATATTGGCAACAAATCTTGAAACACTTGATTGATTTGATCAGCGTTCTTGGCATGCAAAACTTGGCATTCCATGGTAGAAGTGAAAAGTGTACAGTGCTAACAATGGATTTTTTTTGAAGTTTGTAGAATATTTAGCCCTTTAGATCCTGTCATAAATTAACACTTATGCAGAGTTAAAGATGAAGACATATCGGCTCGCTACTTAGGAAAAGATATCCAACATGAGCTTATACAGCTTCTAGCAGGTGCTATAAAGCAGAAAATTTCAGCACATGCAAACAGCCAAATATTACTCAGTTATTCTGGACTGCATACCTGATATTAGTCATACTGAACAAATGACAATGATTGTGTTATGTTGATGTAATCAAACCATCAGATTATGAGATGTCTGAGCCTGAGGTTATGATAAAATAATATTTATTTATTGGGATTTGTTCCACTAAAGGAAACTGCAGGTGCTTTTATGACAGAAACTCTTATTGGACAGCTTGAGCAAATGGGATTACTACTTGAGAATCTGCATGGTCAAATTTATTATAATGGAAGTAACATGAAAGGCAAGAACATGGCATACAAAAGAGAGTCCTGGACATAAAACCATGTGCCTTTTTCGTGCCCTGCAATGCACACTCTTTAAACTTGGTAGTCAATGATGCCACTAAGTGTTGTCTGGAAGCAACTAGTTTCTTCATCTGGGTTCAACAGATCTATAATTATTTATCTGCATCGACTGTGTTGGTGATTTCTAATTGGCCATGTATCAGGCATAACTGTTAAGGTGTTGAGTGAAACAAGATGGGAGAGACAAATTGATGCTTTGAAACCACATAGATATCATCTTGGTAGTACATACGGTGCTTTAATAGAGATATTTGATGACACCATCCTAAAAGGTTTATCTGGAAATACTTCCCAAATTGAAGTTAAGTTAAAGGAGTTGCAATGGGCGCTTCTTGCGCCCCCGCAATAGCCAATCTATACATGGTCACCTTCAAGAAACAATTCATCTTGGCTAATAATCAGTTCTTGGACGATATTATTTTATTCCGGCGTTTTGTTGATGATTTGTTATTCTTATTTAAGACTGCAGAATCTTTTGTTAATTTCACTAAATGGCTCAACAATTGTGATCCTAACCTAAGCTTTACAGGCACTTATAACACTGAGAGCATCTATTTTTTAGATCTGGAGCTCTTCATTGATAGCGATAGGACCTTAGCCTTTAAACCATATAAAAAGCCTATGGCAAGGAATGCTGGTTTGAGATTTGAATCTTACCATCCTTTTCATTTGAAAAACAACCTTCTTTTCAGTCAATTTTTACATCTAAAAAAAAATTCTACCCGATTTTACGATTATGAAAGAGCAGCTAACAATCTCCAAGTAGATCTTACTAATAGGGGATATCCTTCAGATACCATCCAACAAGCCAAACTTAAAGCAGATCTTAGGGACCACAACTCTATGTTACAAACCAATAAGACCAATAACGAACGGAATAGAATTTTTTGTTCTCTCACGTGCAGTAGGCACTCCAGTGCAATCCAGCGTATCATTAATAAACACTGGCATATTTTAACGAGTATAGCTGGATGTTCTGAACCCCCGATTTTTGGTTTAAAATGTAATGCCTCCTTTAGGGACAAATTGATTCATTCAGATGTTGCTCCTAGACGCCCACCATCTTTGGTTTTAGGGCATTTTCCATGTGGCTCCTGCTCTTTCTGTTCCCTTAGTCTTCCTCTAAGGGAGTTCAGTTCTACCTCTTCCAATTTTATTTTCAAGCTTAACCATTTTTCTAATTGTTCCACTAGCCAGTGCATTTATGGCATCACTTGCAAATGTTCAAAACTTTATGTGGGAAGCACACTTAGACCCATCAAAGTGCCGTAGGGGAACATAAATCTAGGATTAGGGCAAAAGTATTGGACTCCCCTTTAACTCTTCACCTCATTAATAACAAACATAATGAAAATGACTTAGCTTTTTTGTCATTTGGGTCTACAGGGGTAATTCTTTTGATTCAGAAAATGTACAAAAAAATTTATTAAGACAAGAAATGCACTTTATTTATTTTTTCCAATCTTATTTTCCATTCGGTTTAAATAATGAAATTGATTTATCATTTTTTATAATTTTCCGTCTAGTCTAAGGAAACATAGCTGTTACCATTCAGCTTAACTTTCAAACTGTAATGAATAAATTACCGACACCTGTAGCTTAGATCCTAACACTTGAAGGCAGGACAGCCATACAGGCGCAAAGAAGGATGACCTCTTGAAATTTTGAAATGAATAAGAATTCCTTTTTAGGTATAGTATTGTTGTCTTTATATTTGCTGAATATTTTTTTATAATAATGTTTTTAGAATAATATGAATGAGATATATATTTTGGAGAATGGTTTTATTATGTTTCAGGAACTTTACATCTGAATGTATGATTTGCTGATGAAGCTGCCTTGGCAGGCAGTGAAAACATTCGGGACATCCGGACCGCGTTTTGACCTGTTCTTGATTCCATACGTTCCATTGTTCTAAAAAGAAAGAAATTGAGAAATTGACTTTATGCTATTGCTATTTATACTTACCATACTATCTTGTGACTTTGTTGCCTTGCAAAACGTTGTAGTGTTTGTATACAGCTACTTTGTACAAATTCATTCCATGTATGTTATCTCCATTAGTTGGTTAAGTTTCCTTTGATTAGTATTTGTATTTATATTCACTTTTCACGTACACATTGTAGAATATAAGTTTCTTACTAAAATTTCGAGGTTGGTATTATTTTTCCTCCTGCAACTTCCAGGCTGGAGATCTCCTGCTATTACAACTGATCTCCAACCAATAGAGGTCCATTCATCTGGAGAAAATGGCCACTTTGCCAATTGAACTCTATGGCATTGAAGTCCCTCCCCTCCCCAAACCCTGCCTTCTTCAGGCTCATCCCCAAAAATCTCCCGCCAGTGGTAAAGAGGGGCCTGGCAACCCTACTTCAAAGTCTATGCCACAACAAGGAGTATGTCTCTTCATACTGCAACAAAAACTCCTGGTTAATGTGCCTAATGTTTCTGTTGCTCTAAGGATCCTTCTCACACTTGTAGTGTCAGTGGCAAGTGGTGAACAAGCTAACTACTTGCGTCTCTTCCCATTGCTAACTCATTTTCAAAAACAGATGCCTTGTACGAAAAATGAAAACCACAAAACTTCAAATTGATATTTAAAAAAAATAGTGAGAATAAGTAATACAACTAATTTTATGACCCAGTTTTATGTATCAGCTTTGGAAAGGCTAACTTGAAATGGGCATATATGCAATGTTGCAGGAGCACAGTTAACACTGGGTGTGATGTTAGTTGAATTAGTCTCACCCTAAAATCATTTTGGCCACCACTTATCTAAAGCCTTTTTTAAAAAACAAAATAAAACTGGGCCATAAGATTAGTATCCAGGACACGTTTTCCCCAAAGTTAAATAAGTATCTCTTTTTTTGCAAATTGAAGGAAGGCTCTTGGATTAGAGCCCTCTAATCCAAGAACTGACAATAGGTAATTATTCAAAAGTTTTAGGCTTTTCCCCCCTCCTGTGCACTTAATTTAGTTAGCTTTTGGCAAATATAGACTGCTGTATACATTAATCATTTTAGTCACTCAAATCTAGTAAGAGATGATTATTGGTATTTGCTCCTTTACATTGAAATACTGCTGATAGAATGGAGTTTCAAAAGTTACTTGTTGAAATAAGTTGAAAAATAGAAGGGATCTGCTATAATGGTATTTTCCCCCGAAGATGCTGTGGAGAGAAATGAATTTGAAGAGTATCTCAACATTTGCTCTCTACTTTAAATCATTGTTTTAAATTGAAAATTTAGCTCATTGTGATGTTTCACATGGTATTATTATGAGAAACAAAGTATAGTGCATGTGATGGGCAGCCATGTTAGTCTATTAGAGCAAAAAAAATAAACATGAGTTGGTGTCATCTTAAAGACTTACGTTTGTATTCTGTCATAAGCTTTCATGGACTAAAGCCCATTTCTTCAGATGTGTATACTAACTCCTCACTTGGTAGATACAAATACAATGTTATGAAGAAAAAAAATTGTAGAAAGAAGGACCAGAGGGCTGTGAAAGGCTGGAAGTACAGGGTGTGATAATGTAAAATTCAAATGTAATCAAGAATACTACATAGACTATTCACAATAGCAGTAATTAATGATAATGCAATCCCCCCAGTTTTGTTAAGCCGGCTTCCTGTAATTCAGCAGTTGGTGTCTTCCTTTGAAATTCTTGTATTGGAAAATGGTAAGTTTTAGATCAGCAGCATAGCGTCCTGGCAAATTACAATGTTCTTCCATTGGCTTCTGAATATTGCAATTGTTTATATCAAATCTGTCCAGCAAGATTATATGGAAGGAACACGCTAAGAGCCATAAACTGGTAAACTTCAGCTTTCTCTTAATTAGGCTTTCCAGTAGGGGTGTGCATATTGATATGTATTTTTAGTATGGGGGGTGGTTACCAACAAAAAAATGGCAGCAATAAATGGGAGCCAGAAAAGAGGACCTGAATAATGCCAAATTTATTTGGCATTATTCGGGTTGCTTTGGCCCCCCTGCCATTTCCCCCCTCCATCCCTTCTTCCCTCCCCCCCTTACTTATGTGCTGGCTGACTCACATCCATGCTGCCCACCTTCTCCAGAGTCCAGAGAAGGCAGGCAGTGTGGATAGGAAAGCCCCTGCTTTCTTATCCACTCTGCTTGCTAGCTCAAGCCTCCATGGAGGCCTGACCCGGCAAGTAGTGTGGATAGGAATGCAGGAGCATTCCGATCCCAGCTTCCTGTGGGAGGTATTTTTTCAGTATTTTTGGGGTTTGGGTTTATTAACCCCAAAAATTTTAAAAATCTGGGTTTTTCATATTTTTCATAATTTTCCAGGTTTGATAAACCCCAAACCCCAAAATACAAAAAAAAATTTTTTTTAATGGTGCACACCCCTACTTGCCATTCACCTGCCCCTGGCAGGTAAACCTCTGCCCTTGGTTACAATACACAACTCTTGAGAAATGGAGGAGTGGAAGAAAAAATAGCTAGAAAATTGCTTCTGTAGTAATGCTCCAGGAATTTCTCCTTGTCCCTATGGTCTTTACCATAGATACTGGGGAAAATCAATTGTCCCCAAATGCCACCCTCTCCACGCACCACCTTCAAAATCTCCTGGCATTTGCCAAGGCAGTGGTAGAAATTTTATAGTTAATAGTACCTTAAAAAAAAGGGGGGGGAAGCTTCCTTTTATGGGGATAGTCATTGCGCAGAAATGTGTTCCTAAAGAGCTGAAAGTCCTGGATTTTTATTCTATAGATATAGCTACCTAAGACTCAAACTAGATATGACAGCATCTCCAAGTCCACCGCAAGGATGCCTCCACTAATTTAGGGATGAAATTTACCTGGTTGCAAATGCCACAGAGGCACAGTCCTGATTGGGACCGCAGCAGAGGAAGAAGGGGCACCAATTCCCCCCAGCTGCATGCTATTTTCAAGAGCTCAAACATTGGGGATTTGGGCTTTTGAAAATGTGCATGGAGTCCCTCTTGCCCACCACACTACAGTCCCTATCAAGATCAGGTCCAAATGGCGTTTGTGAACTGATGGAATTTTACCCTAAAATGGTGGAAGCATCCTTTGGGTGGAGATGCTGCCACCTCTAGTTTGGTTATAAGACTGGGGATGAACTCTTGTTTCTCATAGTGATGAGCCATAAATAAGTGGTATAGTACAAACCATTGTGTGGTTACAAAGCTTTTCCTAGAAAATTGTATAATCGGATGAATTGTATTGAATTGTATTGTGTTTACGGGAGCATTTTACTCCATTCATATAATCTGCAGAGTGTATTGTATTTTGATGCTTCTAATTCTATGAGAAAGTGAGTATAGTTTATTTTCTAGTTATTCTGGCCTCTCATCATTTAATATTTGAATCAATAACATGCCTGAAAATTAATGGGGAATTTTGCTTTCCATTTGGCAAAATAAATAGTAAAATATTTCTTATTAAGTATTCATTTAAACACACAGACTTAAATTGTTCAAAATAGAAATATTCTATTTATCCATTTAAGTATAGAAATACACAAGCATGCATGCATGCACACATATATAACATATTAAAACTAAAGCTTTGGTTTCTACTTTTCCAGGTCCAGGATGGGAACCAGTAAAGAGCCAGACATTGTCCATTTGGAGGCAAAAACTGTGGATGGTCGTAAGTACTTTTGCCTTTGTGTAGTAATTTTATCATGCATGGTTAAAACTTGGAAGTTCTTTAGAGGACAGGAAGCACTCACTCTGCCATTATCTTCCTAAGTGGATCATCATATACATTCCCCATTGAAAATAATGGTCCTGGACTCCTGAACCCAAAAAACAAAAACCACATGGATTTGAATCCTTAACCAGTAATGACCTATGCAAAAATAAGGAATCACAGCAAAAGTCCTCTGAACTACTCTGGCCATTTCAAACAGTGCTGTGCTTCACCCCTCCCCGCCTTTTTTCATGGCAAATTCTTTTTCATTTTTTGTAAGATTACAAAAGATTAGTTCTGTAGCATCATAGCACCACTAGACCATCATAGCAATCCAATGCATCTATATGCTGGTGATACAGCACTGAATTTCGATTATCACCAGCTATCAGATGCATTGGATTGCTATGGTGGTCTAGCACTATGGTGCTATAGCACGAATCTTGGAACATTAAAAAAAACTGAAAAAGAACTTGCAGTGGGAAAAGGCCGGGGGGGCGGGAGGACGCGGTGCTTTCGAAAGCTCTCCAGACATTTTAAACAGCACACTGCAGCTATTCAGAAGTGCGAGGAAGAACTGAAAGTGAGATAAATCAGTTTTCATAAAAAATGGCTGAGCTCTGGGATGACAATGGGACACAAACAGCTTTGTCTGAAAAGGTTTAAAAAATCCATTAGCAACCGTTAGCTCAAATGGATTATAAGGGCAGTTTGAAAGGGGCCTCAGTGTGTGTGTGTGTGTGTATGGAGGGGAATCGTGCTTTATATTATGTTTGACAAAACTTTGACAAATTCCAAATGTGGTTGCATCAAGGTATTAGAGAAGGTTAAGCTAAGTTAGGGGGAAATTGGGGGAAGCAGGTCCACAGGGGTCTGTTGGTCCTCCGCAGCTGCTTCCCCCACCTATTTGCCCTGTCAGTGAGTCATGATCCCACATGATGCGCCATTGCTCAAGTATGTGTGAGCTGCACCGTGGTGCAAGATGCTAAGTCCCATGGTCATGGGGACAGCAAACATAGCTCAATGCTGTGCAACTTGGCATCTTGCCTGGGCATGAACCGACCAGGGTTTAGATTGCCCGATGGATACTACCATGGCCTTGGAGGGAGGGGGTTCAGCTAATGGCCAATGGGTGCCATGCATGGCATTTATTGGCCTCCTGTGCTTTTCAAAACACTGGATGGGGGGAGGCATGGTGGCTGATCGGGGGATTAATTTTTCAGACTCAATAACCTATGGGCTATGCCACAGATTTTACTGGGGGGCATTTCCAGGCAGGAACAGCTTATTGATCTGACTAACTCCACTGTGTCTCTGAGGCATATCGGCTAGGTGGCTTCCTGTGCCCTTTGCCCCCTTGTGAGGATTGCATTGCAAATAACTAAAATACATATTTATATTTAATCATTTTCTTGAAGGATTAAAACCCATGTTGACCCCCGCTCTGAGCCCGGCTTGCCGGGAATGAGGACAGGATATAAATGCAAATAATAAATAAACAAATAAATAAACAAATAAATAAGAAAGTGTGAGTGAGAAAGTGGGGTTCACTTCTGCATTTCCCATTGGAAGAAGCTAATATGCAATTTATAACAGCCTTCTATTTTTTTTGGTTCTATGTCCCTTATGAATTGCTTGAGTTTGAAATTGGCTCAGAAAATGTAGTAGAAGAGAATGACAGCAGGAAAAATCACAAATGTGTTTTTTTTCGGGTCAAACAAATGCAACTACTTTCAGAGTTTAAATACTCTTTTAGTTAACATACGGCCTTTTGAGCCATTCTGCTTGATCTTCATGAGTAGCAAATTATGCCCAGTGCTTCAATGTGTACGGTGATATTCTTGGAATAGAATCATTATGTATACTACAGCTAGAGGACTCAGATGCTCAGTATGTCTCAGATAGTGATGGGACCAAACATACTTCCAAGTAAGATCTGTTCAAAGGGGCTCTCTTCTTATTGGTCATAATGACATTAACATGTAATTTCACCATGTATGCAAAAGTAGAGTCTGGCCAGTACACCAGTATCCTTACACCCACAGCACATATGGCCTTTTCTGTCCCCAAAAAGCAAAGACTGAAGTTGGCTGTGCTGGCCACCATTGCTGTAACATCTGAGCTTTGCCCAAATATCTGTACTTCAGGCTGCCACTGCTTTGGGAGTGTCTGCGGATGGTCTGTTTATTCTTTTTTACAGGTCCTTCCTTGGAGGGCTAAAAGACAGTTCAGTCTAGGCAGTATTCAGTTCTAGTTTTGCAGACAACTGTTTTGAAATCCTGTCTGTAGTTATTTCAGTGTTAGGAATTATGAACTGATAAGCTTTTGATTTCATAGCTTCTACCTTTTACATGTCACCTCATTTGCTCCTGTTTTTATTCACCATTGGCCTGTTTCCACAAATTTATTTTCCTGTCAAATGAAGATGAGCTTAATTTAGCCATCTAATTAGCTTTTCTTTTTTTATTTACTTAGAAGATAGGGTTTTTATTGCTTTTCCCACAGAGATTTAAAGTAGTTTACACTCAATGTAAATGATGCAAATAATGAATTTTAGTTGCAGAGTGACAGTTCTAAACCTTCATATTCTTTTGCTGGTGCTCCATTATATTATTAGACTGATTCTTCTTTATGTGATCCTACTGCCAGCTTTCATTCCATTTGAAACCTTTTAAGTTAAAGTATTTATTTATGTTATTTATAGTCTATTTTTTCTCACTGAGATTCAAGGGAGATTACACAGTGGAAGTCATTACAGTCAACAGGATGGGACATCCAGTAAGCGCTGTAATAGGAATAAGACTGCAGAAATCGGAAACCAAGCAAAATCTGAAACAAAGCTGAAATCAAGTATAAGTATTAACATGGCATGTTAAACAATGCAGAAATTGCATATTAGAACAATACATATAGCAACAGATAATACATATTATGAATAGTGGTATGTCCCTTTCCTTTCTTTCTGAACCATTCCATCATAATATAACCCTATTACCTGTGTACGAATGTAAGAAAAATTCAGCTTTGCATAGTTTGCAGAATGCCAGGAGAATTGGAGCCTTCCTGACCACATCAGTCAGGCCATTCCATAAGGGGGCTGTAACAAAGTATGCACATGTATGGACAGTTGTTGATCTTGCCCATTTTCCGGGTGGCACCTTCAGAAGGCCCTGCTTGGATGAGCAAAGCTGTCATGAAAGAGCAAAAGAGGAGAGACAGTCCTGGAGATGTGAGGGCTCAAGGCCATGGAGGGCTTTACATGAGACAGCCAGCACCTTGAATTTAACCTGAGGAGGAGGAGGAGGAGTTGGTTTTTATATGCCGATTTTCTCTATCTTTTAAGGAGAATCAAACTGGCTTACCATCCCCTTCCCTTCCTCTCCTCACAACAGACACCTTGTGGGGTAGGTGAGGCTGAAGGGTTCGAAGGGAACCTTGACTAGTTTAAGGTCACCCAGCTGGCTTCATGTGTAGGAATAGGGAAACTAATCCAGTTCACCAGATTAGAGTCCCCTGCTCATGTGGAGGAGTAGGGAATCAAACCGGGTTCTCCAGATTAGAGTCCACTGCTCTTAACCACTATACCACCCTGGCTCTCAGTAACTGATGAACAGCCAATTGAGTGATTGTAGAATGGGAGTAATATGCATGATCTGGCTAGCTTCTGATAATATCCATGATGTGGCATTCTGCACCAAATGGAGTTTAGTATCAATGCCACCATGGCATGAATCCAGGTGGCCAGATCAACCAAATCGAGGTAATATTCCATCTTACTGGCTAAACTGAGTTTGAAGAAAGCATTTTTTGCAGCTCTAGTACCGTATATACTCGCGTATAAGCCGAGTTTTTCAGCCCAAAAAAAGGGCTGAAAAAGCCGGCCTCGGCTTATACGCGGGTCAATACGGTAGAGGGGGGAGGGGGGAACTTACCGCCGTCACCGCCGCCATTGCCGCCGGGCCTGCGCACCTTTCCCCGGCCGGCAGCAGCCTTCCTGGGCCGGCAAGAGGCCCCTCCAGGCCGCGCCTCCGCCGCTGCTGCGCCCGGGCCGCTCCCAGCAGTCGGCAGCAGCCTTCCTGGGCCAGAGAGAGGCCCCTCCAGGCCCCTCCAGGCCGCGCCTCCGCCACTGCCGCGCCCGGGCCGCTCCCTGCAGCCGGCAGCAGCCTTCCTGGGCCGGCAAGAGGCCCCTCCAGGCCCCTCCAGGCCGCGCCTCCGCCACTGCCGCGCCCGGGCCGCTCCCTGCAGCTGGCAGCAGCCTTCCTGGGCCGGCAAGAGGCCCCTCCAGGCCCCTCCAGGCCGCGCCTCCGCCGCTGCCGCGCCCGGGCCGCTCCCTGCAGCCGGCAGCAGCCTTCCTGGGCCGGCAAGAGGCCCCTCCAGGCCCCTCCAGGCCGCGCCTCCGCCACTGCCGCGCCCGGGCCGCTCCCTGCAGCTGGCAGCAGCCTTCCTGGGCCGGCAAGAGGCCCCTCCAGGCCCCTCCAGGCCGCGCCTCCGCCGCTGCCGCGCCCGGGCCGCTCCCTGCAGCCGGCAGCAGCCTTCCTGGGCCGGCAAGAGGCCCCTCCAGGCCCCTCCAGGCCGCGCCTCCGCCACTGCCGCGCCCGGGCCGCTCCCTGCAGCTGGCAGCAGCCTTCCTGGGCCGGCAAGAGGCCCCTCCAGGCCCCTCCAGGCCGCGCCTCCGCCGCTGCCGCGCCCGGGCCGCTCCCTGCAGCCGGCAGCAGCCTTCCTGGGCCGGCAAGAGGCCCCTCCAGGCCGCTCTGCCGCCGCTCCCTGCAGCCGGCAGCGGCCTGGGGGGGCCTCCTGCAGGCACAGGAAGGCCGCTCCGCCGCCGCTGCCGATTCGCCGCGTCTCCCGGTGAGTAGGGGGTTCAGGGGATCTTCCCCCTCCCCCCTTGGACGGCACTGGGGTTGGGGTGGGTCGGGAGGGCCCGGGAGACCGGTGGGAGGGCGACCTGGGGCAGGGGCGACATCATCCCTGCGCTCTAAAATGGCAGCCGCCATTTTAGAGCGCAGCATTGCCAGTAAAGGGAATTTCTTATTGACCCTCGGCTTATACGCGGGTCAATAAGAAATTCCCTTTTCTGGCCTCAAATTTGGGGGGGTCGGCTTATACTCGGGTCAGCTTATACCCGAGTATATACGGTAACTTGCTTCTCCAGCAGTAATGTTGGATCCAGTATTACCCCATGGCTCTTAATTGGGTCAGCTGAAGGTGGGAAGCACAATGTCCTTCAACAGCTCCACCTTCTCAACCAGCATTACTTCTTTCTTGTCAGAATTTAGTTTTAGTTTGTTCACTCTTAGCTATTGAACCACAGCAGTCAAGCAGCAATTCAGGACCATTGTCATATCACCAGGAGATTTGGGTGTTACCAGCATATAGATGACAGTCAACCCCAAAACTGCAAATGATTTGTACTAAGGGCTTTGCCTAGAGGTTGAATAGCATGTGGGATAGGATTGTACCCTGTGGAACTCCACATGATAGGTCCTACACTCTTCCTCTATAACCCTGTCCACCTATCTTTAAAAGCTTTATTGAAATCAGCGTGGTGGGCTTATATTTTTATGTTAGCCTTTTTCTCATACTGGCTGCTGATCAAAGTAAGAACATTCAACAAAGCTATTCAGTCCATTTTGGCTTGCTCCAGTATGGCAATTCCCCATCCCCTTTCCTAGTCAAAACCCAGTATGTTTTCACTGTTACCATAACAATCAAAACAGCAGCTGTTGTTGGAGATGAGACTGTTGGAAATGAGAAGCATAACATCCCAATTACTGAGAGGAGAGAGAACATCTGTGCTAGAGAAGGAATGAAATTAATTTCAGATCTCAGCATCAGAATATATTAATTGACATGAATTAAGTGTAAGTGATGAGGTGCTTCCTGTATATCTGGGTAAATAAAGAGTCCACAAGGATTGAATACCAAGAGACAAACTTTTGTCGAATGCTATCCTAAAGAGCTCCCTTAAGATGAAACAATTCTTGTGAAAAAAAATCTACTGCAATGTTTGTAATATATGTGGCATCTTGTATTACCTTTCCTGAAATTCTTACTGTAATGACACTCCAGATCTAGAAACAAGGGACTTAGATTTCATACCCTATAAATCTCTGTTACTTTTATTCTTGAGGCATTTGGACCACTAACAGCCCATTCCTGAGGTTGGGGGCTGAATGGGTTTAGGAGGCGGCATGGCCCCTACGCTGGCATCCATGTCATTTGCACTGTGCAAACTGTCACAGATGCCGGCGTAGGTGCACTTATGCTGCCCCCCCCCCCGGACTGGGGCTGCAGCGTGGCCCTCGGATGCCAGCACAGCCTCTTGCCAGCTTTCCATTGGTGCAAGTTCCTGCGCTGGCATCCTGGGAGTCCATTAGGCAGCTTCCTAACCCCTTTCAGTCTGGGAATACCCCTTTACACTACGGTGTTGCCACACCACCTTTTTGGTAGTGCAGCATTGCTGCTTTCTATGGGACTCCCCCCCCCCGCCACATTTTCTAATTTTATTTTAAAAACAGCCCTTTTTTACTCCAGTTGAAGCTGTGAAACCTGTGTGGAAGTGACGCTGCGGTGCCTCAGCCACACCGTTCCTGGCCACTGCGGCTTTAAGGAATGGGCTGTCAGTCTTTAGTCTTCAATTAAAGCCGAAAGTGCCGCACATGCTGCAAGTGCGCGCACGTGCATGCACTGCCTGCTGGCCCTCAGCTGGTCAGTGGGCAGCCCGGTGGATCGGCGGGATTTTACCCACCACCACTGGGCACTTGGCAACCCTACGAAATGCCTTTGGCATTATGCTGTTTTAATGTTTTTAAATAATTTTAATCTTGACATAGCGCTTCTAATAAATTATATATTTTCATTATTTATATATTTTTTCATCCCACCCAACCTTGGGTACCTAGCTTCTGTTTTCTAGGTTGGGTTTTATTCCCCACTTTATTCTTCTACTGAAAACAGCTAAGAAACAGGCCTATTTCTGTGGTATGCATAGCTTGGTTGTTTCCTTGTTTTCCTTTACTCCTGCCCTTTTAGTGTAAGAGCAATACAGTTAGCTAGACAGCCAGGGCCTTAGACAGCATAACAATTACAAAGTAAGTTTCTTGTTTGACCCATCCACTTCCAAAACCCATGTAGCTTCCCCCCACACACACACACAAACACCAGTGACCACAAGGGTAAAGAACACAGTGGGCTCAAGCTGGAACCAGACCAATAGGAGGAGCGCACACCTTGCAACACTAATAAATACAATGGAAGTTACTTCTAAGTAAGCCTTCATACTTTCATGCCCTCTGCAGGCCTTCCCAGTCAGGTCTCCTCCAAAGCAGTGCACTTAGATCTAGACAGCAAGGATTGGGAACATGGATAGATGCTGGCAGCCTAGGGTTGGCAACCTCCAGGTACAAGCTGGAGATCTGCTATTACAACTGATCTCCAGCCAATAGAGATCAGTTCACCTGGAGAAAATGGCTGCTTTGGCAATTGGACTCTATGGCATTGAAGTCCCTCTGTGATGGACTAACTAGAGTAGATGTATTACTCTGCTCCTGGTGCCCATTTCCATTCAGTTTATTAATGCTTACAGACTGATTGGTCATATGCAAATAGAGAACGATACAAATTATATAATTATAAATACAGTATTTACATTATAGGAGATCATTATTAAATGCCATAAACAAAAGTTTTACCACTGCAGGAATCACATGAGGATCAACATCAGCTAACAATTTAGCTACAATCTCCAGCTCTGAAGCTGGAGTCCATTTTTGAATGTAAATTGTAATCCACTTGTCTCCTTGTATCCAACTTGAAGGCATTCATATTCTTCACTGTTTACATTAGATATGAAAGTACTAATTTGTTCCATTTAAGCTCTGGTAGCTGCATCTGTTTAAGGAGTCAGATTATTTTACAGGGCTTTGAGATTCTAGTATCTTATGGTGATTTGCTATACTATTCCCAGGTCCTTTGTAAACTGTTTCAGTTGCTTCTTTGAATCATCCAATGAAGATGCTCATACAACTTCCCTAGGAAGTGTGTTCTGTGAACTGTTTGCTAAACTAGAAGTAGAGGGGATGGGATGAAAGTTTGCACTTTGAAAATTAAGTCCCCTTTTTGTAGCCTTAAGGCTTGCAGCATGATTTTTGCTTTTCAGACTGTAAAACCCACACTGGTCCCATGATTACCTGGGCTGCAAAGGGGTGGTGGGTTACCATGGGATGGCATCTCATGCAGAGTGAAGAAGTTAGATATGACTTCTAAATCACCTCTGCAGATAGATCATACATCGTATCTATGTTTCACTTAGAAATCAAGGTAAGCAACTGGCAGTTCAATCAATGATGTTGGGCAACCTATTACCTAAATTCTTTTGCTGTTTTTTTTTTTAAGTCTTTTTGCCTGAGACACAGATTTCAGAGTTGGCTTCATTAGAGAGGAGAGTCTGTCAGAAATAAACAGCAAAGTTCAAGGCACATTTTGAATTTCCTGTTCAGGTAAAACCTTGGAGAAATTCTGGAGAAAACAAAACTAGGTTCAATGGGATTTGTGACATTCCTTCAAGGGGAAGTGGACACATACCCATTTTTACATGTACATTGTGCTGCCAGCCTGGTGTAGTGGTTAACAGCGGTGGTTTGGAGCGGTGGACTCTGATCTGGAGAACTGGGTTTGATTCCCCACTCCTCCACATGAGCGGTGGAGGCTAATCTGATGAACTGGATTTGTTTCCCCACTCCTCCACATGAAGCCAACTGGGTGACCTTGGGATAGTCACAGTTCTCTTTGAGCTCTCTCAGCCTCACCTACCTCACCGGGTGTCTGTTGTGGGGAGGGGAAGGGAAGGTGGATTGTAAGCCGGTTTGATTCTGCCTTAAGTGGTAGAGAAAGTCAGCATATAAAAACTAACTCTTCTTCTTCAATATGACCCCCCCCCCCATCCCAATCTCTCTTCCACTTGACAAGCCCTTGTGCTTGTCTGGCCTTTTCGCCAGCAGTGCCTGAGCCTGACAAGCGAGCAGGGGAGCAGTTTAAGCCCTTGCTCCTGTTTTCAGTCCTACATTGGGCCATGCTGAAACTAATCCAATTTAAAGAGGTCATCAAGTCAATATGCAGGTAAAAGCAGAGCCAAGATAAATCTCAATGTAAAGTTAAGACCATTCAAAATGATTTTTTTGTTTGTTTGTCATTTCAGATGCTCAATACATCACTTGCAGGATGCAGAACTGCTCTGAAGCAATAAGAAGTAAACCTTTTCCAGGATACATTGACTTTGACTCCCTCATTGTCCAGGATGATTATGTGTTTGTTCAGGTCTGAAACAGCCCTTTTTCCTGCTGATTGATTGCAACTCATTTGTTCTCCATTCCTGAATTTTAATCTCCCTTTCCCACACATGCAACAAAACAGCTCGAGTGTTACATCTTAGTGCATCAAAACTAAGCTCAGGTCCCATTGGGATGCTAATTGTTTCCTTCTGCCTGTACCTCAAGTGCCTTATCAACACTAGGGTCATGGGGGATCTGTCTGGAGTGTGTGAGCTGCCTACAGAAAGAATCTTCCTTGCCAATCAGCCATCCTCATCTTGCATTCTAAGAGTATCCTCCTCCTCGCCCAGTTTTTAAGTTTGTATGCCGGGTTCTGATACCACAATTGCAACAGACCAATCAAGGCTTTTTCTATTAGTTTCAGATAGGGGGAGAAGAGGTGAGGGAGAGAGACAGAAAGGGAGTGCTAGAGAAGAGTAATCAGGCATGATTGTCATGCATGGGCTATGATTATTGCGAAGAGGATGGAGATGAGATGTATTCAGCTGAGCTGTGTTCCAGGTGAAAGCCAGAGAATATAACTGAATGGTTTCAGGTTTCATTATCCTCCTGCTGCTGTCCATTTCATAACAAAGAAGCAGGAAATAAAGTGCAAGTAGAGTGGAGATGAGCCGTAAATTATCTGGCTTCAAGCTATTTTACGAGACTCCAAGGCCCTTGAATTGTTTCAATGCATACTGGAGGGCCACTTGTTGGGCTGGACTGTGTGAGGTCCTGATTTTTAAACGGAAATTATCCTTGGCTGTTTGGAAATGCTACCAAACTTCCCTTTTATGGTAGCCTTCCCACCCCATGAAGGTGGTCCCCAAAACTCTTTCCAACCCAGAGAAGATATTTGCCAGCCCTACAGCCTGCATCCTATATGCAGGTTCCCATGATTCCCAGTACAGGGTTTTTGTTGGTCGAATGGGACATCTTCCTCCCTTTTTCACCTGTGGTAAACTGGGTTACATCCAACTGCTTGTGTTGGAATGTCCTGCCTTCTCCTTCCCCAAGTAAAAATTCCAGACAATTCCAAAATGTTTGTGTGCTTCATGCCCTCCCAGTGTTCGCTACCTAAGTATTCTGGGATAATTTGCCTGCCCCTGATATGTATTCAGTATGTATTGACAGTGGTATGACAGCATAACAGTGGAAGTTAACAGAGAGTAAGGCAAGTCAATATGATATGATAAGCAGATGCAGAAAGGCAGCTATGGACAGCTGTGGGCAGCTATGAACATTGTATGAATGCATGATCCCTGAGTCATCCCTCTTTTAATTAAGGGGTTGATTTTTTAAAACACTATTTTAGCCTGGGAATTGTCATTTTAAGCTATTTGTGGTTTCTTTTTATGATCTGTGTTTTTATGCTGGAGCTCTTTTAATGCTAGATTTTAATTAATACATTTTAATTTTGATTGTTTTATTTTGCAAGCTGCCTCAGGCAGGGTTTTGGAGAAGCAGCATTAAAATGTTCTAAATAAACAAACAGTTCTCCTTTGATTTCTGGATCTGTTCAGAACCATTCATGCTTCCAAGATTTTCTATACCATCACAAGTCCTAGAAACTTGTGGTAACACCTGAAATGCTGAAAACATCCAGTGTTTCACTAGCGCTTAGCTCACAGGGGTATGAAGCAAGCCTCTGAAGTATGTAAACTACTGCACAGAAATTGTTAAAAAGTCAGTTGCACAGCGTATTGTAAGTTCAAGTGTAACAGTGCTATCCTTAGCAAAATTCTACCCTTCTAAGTCCATGGAATTCAGTGGGTGAGCCAGCGTGGTGTAGTGGTTAAGAGCAGTGGTTTGGAGCGGTGGACTCTGATCTGGAGAACCGGGTTTGATTCCCCACTCCTCCACATGAGCGGCGGAGGCTAATCTGGTGAACTGGATTTGTTTCCCCACTCCTACACATGAAGCCAGCTGGGTGACCTTGGGCTAGTCATACTCTCTCAGCCCCATCTACCTCACAGGGTGTCTGTTGCGGGGAAGGGAAGGTGATTGTGAGCCGGTTTGAGTCTCCCTTAAGTGATAGAGAAAGTCGGCATATAAAACCAACTTTTCTTCTTCGTCTTCTTCTTCTGGGCCTAGGAGGGCATACATTTATTTAGGATTGCACTGTAAGTTATATAGCATAATGAGTAAGTCTGTTGTACTGCTTACAAAAACAATTGTGCATAAGTTAGTGATGCATTATGCCCAGTTGCTGCTATGTAGTTCAACATGTTTAACTATCAGAAGGATTGTATTGTAGCATTGTGCTATTACATTCAAATTGATTGCATTATGTTTAAGTTATGAAATGAAAAATTCTTATGTACCATACCTGATAGTTAATACAGGCCTAAAGCAAACCTGAAAGCATCTTCATGTTATTTAACATGCCTTTAAAATAACTGTCACCCCTGCTGTTTTATTTATATTAATGTATCATACCAGCCATTTGTTTACTTTTACCATGTACAAGCCAGCGAGATTCACTTTTGTTTTGCCCTTGAGGCCTCTGGGGAAGAGAGTCAGTTGTTTTTTTCCTGGTTTATTTGCAGCTAGCTTTTATCTGTATAGTAGAAAGGTAGTCAGTTTCATTTTTGCCAGCTGTTGAAAACATTAATGGCTCTGGCAGATGTTAACGAAATGGAACATTCTGCAGAACTCCGAGCGCTTGGGTGTACTTGAAAGGTCTGGCCAAAACTTTTGGGCTCGGCGTTTGGATAAAGTTTCCCAAAAGTTGACAGGAGCATAAAACCTTTTGTCATTGCACTCTTAAGTCCTGTTGGTTAGGTATAAAGAGCAACCGCTATTGACTGAGCATTATAATTGCCACATGCTCAGTCAAGGATTCAGAAGTCTGTATCTAGGCTCTAATGTTTGCAAGGTCTCCCGCGCCCTTCTGCCTTCCTGTACAAACAATCTGAATAAGGTGTGCTACTTCACACTGTCAGTTTCCATGGCTGAGGATGTGAACGATGGCTGTTTTGTCTCTTGCTGTAACCGCAGTGCCATTTCTGAACGGTCACTGCCACAATTGCATTACCCTTTCCAGCCCAGCCTGCCTATTATTTTCTCCCTGCCTTAAAAAAAAACGAAACGGTGATAATCATAACCTTGATAATATAAGAAAACAATGTTCTGTGTTGCAGCTGACATCGGGAGGTCGGCCTCATTACTACGTGTCCTATCGGCGAAGTGCATTTGCGCAGATGAAGCTTCCTAAATATGCATTGCCAAAGGTAAGCTATTACGCCTGGAACATTTTTTACAAATGTACTTTCAGATCACAGCTAGAGCAGGCACTGCTGTTCCTGAATGGCATCTGCAGGATTGGTTTAATTAATGTAATTCGCCCAATTCCTTTTAAACAAAATTGCAGCCACCACAAAAAATAAATCCACTCAATGAGGTCAATGTTTCAGCTGGCCGAGGATGTCAGTTCAAAATCCAGATTGATTTTCCGGTTGGCGGAAATTACTAATTAGAATTTCTTTTTAATCATTAATGACATTTGGGGTTCTCTCTGAAAATGTTTTCCCCTCTCCTTTTCTTTGTGTGGGTGGCTACCATGTTTTGCTTCGTTAATGGATTTTAATGGGAATTAAAGAAAAGGATGCTTTGGTATGTCTGCTTCACATCTTCCCTAATTAAGAACAATGAAAAATTAGCAATGGAGCCTGAAAACATATCGTTACCTTCCGAAGCCAGGATTTTAAAGAAGATGAAGGAAAAAGATGTCAGTCAGAAAGAAGCACATTTCCCTTGGAAGTCATCAAGGTTTTACACTTCAAACCATTCCTTAAGACAAATGAGAGGGTCAGGGAAATTGCTGTTAAGTTTGTTCCCCACACCAAGAGATTTGATTCATTCTGTCATGATTCAGGAACATGGTCTATGAAATTGCTTGCCAGATTCAAGGTTCTGCACCTTTTCGATATACAATGGCCGGGGGACAGTTTATGCAGGAAATTAATTGATGTTCTTTGAGACATCTGGCCATGGTAATGCCAGCGTCCTTGAGCTTCAGCTTCTGCATGTATATACAAGGTCCCATGGAAGTCATTTTTTTTTATTTTTGAAAGCCAACTTTTGAAAGACTGGACCCCATTTAATGTTGAAACTTTCAAATAACTCTGGGTTTCTGAAAATCATTGCCCTTAAGGAGTTTTGACGTAGAATGAAACCTCAGGCATTTGAAAAGCCCTGGGAGGATTTATCCTGTCAATTCACATCATAGTCAGACAAGTGTTTATTTGCAATAGACGTTTAAAAAGTCATCAAAACCTTTTCCAGCCAGTAATTGTAATGGTTTTGCTAAAGGTCACTCAGAAATGCCAAACTGCAGCTCACACAGCCCATTTGGGATAAGTCTGTTTGCTCTTAGATGGTCAGGCTTTCTGAGCTGCTCAGTGTCCATCTGTCCATCTACAGAAAATCAGGAAGATCACTTAAGGGATGAGACCAAATTTCACTGTGTCTATCTCCATTTTGATTTTGTTTCTCTTATGAGAAAGGGGCCAAGAAGTCTTCAGCTTTGCATCACTTTCTGTTTCCTTATTCTAATTTCCCCATTAAAATCTGCACATTTTTCAATGTTACTTTTGCATCAATTGCACACACATGATGCCAAAATGACTTAAAATTGCAAAAAAAATCTAATGAAAGAGCTTCAGAAATGATAGCAACAAAATTAGACAAACTAGAACTGATGACAATGACAACATACAGAACCAAAATGAATCCAAAATGGCTATGTTGGCTCATCCACAATCACTTTCTATCTAATTGGCTTGGCTGATGTCATCTCCAGTTATCTGGTTTGCATCCTGATTGACTGATGTAACAGAATTCCACTAGTAATGCCTTCAGTGGCATCAATGTACATGATATTTCTCCAGCAGTTCCAGGGAGGGGAAAGCTCTGATTTTTGAGTAAGCTCCTCTTCTTCTTTACAGACTATGTCTTTTGGCAAACACCAAGTGGTCCCCTCTAGTCCCCAGACTGGCTGTAACTAGGTAGTAGGCAACAAGTTCCTGATTTCACTCCTACTGATTTTTTTAAAATAGCCCCACTTCTCTAATTTTAGTTATAAGGACTCTCAGGGCCCAGAGACAGGAGAGAGGACTCAGCTGCAGTTCTTCAGACAACTTCTAATTCTGTCTTTGAGACAAGTATCTTTGTGCCAGTAATGTGTCATTAGCAGAAGTAGATATTCTTAAGGAAATGAAGGATTTTTCTCTGTGTGGGCTTGCAGATGGACTCTCTCCAAAATTCAGTCAATATAAGACACGACATAAAATGTATCTGCCCATAGAAACAGCTGACTACATTACTAGGATATAGATCTGGCCCAGAATCTCACCTAACCAGTGTACCATCTGCTGGTTCTGAGCTCTTATTGATAAGTTATCTTATTGATAACTTATTGAGACCAAGACACTACCCCACACTGTGGAAAGTGGAGGTTATTATGATCTAAGTAGCAAACACCCAACCCTCTGGCAGATCATGAAGCATGGAGCAGAAATAGTTCTAATAAATGTGTAACCGCCAAGACCATGGTTCCAAGACCTTCTCCAGTGATGTCCTCAATCTCTGTAGCACCTTTTACAGTGCCAGACAACCTTTTCCAGGCCAGGTATTAGAACTAGGTCTGCCCCAGCTGACAGCTGTAAGTTGATTGCCAGCAGCTTTTGGCAGAGGTAGGGTTGCCAGGTTCTTCCTGCCCACCGGCAGGGGATTGGGGGGTAGGGTTGTCAGATTCAGGTTGATAAAGCCTGGGGAGGACAGGGACTTCAGTGGGGTACAATGCCATAGAGTCCACCTTCCAAAACATTCATTTTCTGCAGAGGAACTGCTCTGTTTGGAGATAAGCTGTAATTCCGGAGGATTCCCAGGTCCTGCCTGGAGGCTGGCAGCCCTAGCATTAGGTGATTCTGAAGAAATTACTTCAGCCCTTTTGTCCTCACACAAATCTTCTACCAACAGGATATATAGCAAGAAATCCCTGGACTCCCCTGTTCCTCCCTGAACAGAGACTGAGTCCTGGGGACTGGCAAGACTCAAGACCAATGGGGCTTTTTTCTGGGCCCTCTTTCTCCACCCTCCAGGGCCTCTTCAAAGGGCCAAAGGGCCCTGGTGAGCCTATAAAGGCTTCCATTTTCTATCCTTCCCTTTGCCACGCCTGTTGGAGCGATCCACTTCAGGCATCCCGCTGCCAGCCTCTCCATGGCTGTACAGGCTTTCACTGCACCTTCCTTGGCAGCTAGGGTGTTGTCGACTGTCTCTGCAGTGGGCCTGGTGGCTGCTTCTCTGGCTAGGTGACTTGCTGTGGACCTGTAGGCTGCTATGCCTACTCTGGCCATGCCTCCCCTGTCTGCTGCTTCACCACTGCATTATCTGGCATTACCAAGCCTGCCTGGCTCTTCATTGGGGTGGGCTGCCATCCCTCCACCCCAGTTCTCGTTGCCATTGCATCCCATGGCCCAGTGGGTTCTTCTGTCCCAGTGGTCGCACTGTTGCTTAAGGTGAGTGTAGGGGCATGGGAATTGACCCCAGACGGGAAAGCTGGCATGTCTGCTGGCTTTCTTTACAAGGGCCTTAGTGCTATGTTAATACACCAACTGGCAATGGCATCAACCATTCTGGGAGTTGGCAAGACTGCCAATTTTCACATCATACACATTTTAAATGTTTTTCCAAGGGATATCCTTCATACAATTCATAAATTCATGACCTGGGACCTCAGCGCAGTGCATTCTGCACTTATAAAGGCTGCCTATAAGGAGATTGCATGTCCTCTCAAGGAATTAATGCTCAAGACTCTCTCCTCCTTTCAAAGGGTCTCTCAACATAAACCCGTGCATTGTTCATTAGGACAAAATATTCCTATGGAAGAGTCTGGTGTTCATTGTGAAGCTTAACCCTCTTCTTCATAGAGCTGAAGAAAGATTTCTCCTTTTGCCCCAATCAGACTCATTCAAAAGACATCAAAAAGGCACTAGTCTTCTCTGTATCCATACAAAATCAGGTTCTCTTTCTGCATTGTTTAGAGATTCCTCTTTAGCCACCAGGGTCTCCATGTTAACTATCAGATGATTGGAATTGAATCTGTAAGATTTATCAAGCAAAAGGGTTGATTCCTACCCCTTTCAGCAATCACTGCCCATTTCTTGAGGGTGGAGCAACTTCCACTGTATACCAGAGTTTCCCTCCCATAGAATTAGGTTGTTGTAAAGTGGCAAATTGCAAGGAATCTCATACACTTGTACAGCATTATCCTGTAGATACCCTTGACGTCAGTCAACACTGCTTTGGTAGAAGTGTTCTCCAAAGGGTGATTAAAAAACAGACTAATGAAATTCATCCTCCATTAAGAATTCACTGTTTTTTCTACTTCCTTACAGTAAGAGATGGCTCTACCTCAGAACCACTGGAGAAAGGAACATTTGAGCTTACAGTGAATTTCCATTCTCAGTAGTTCCGGGGTGGGGGCAGTTTTCACACCCAGCTTCATCATTCTGGAGCAACAAGGTATAGATTTTTGCAAATTGGGATGGCTTCTTCAGGGGTAGCCTGCACATCTCATTGCAAACTTGGGCAGTTTAAGCAGACAGCATCTCTCTCTCCCCCCTCCTTATTTTTTTTATCTTTGACCTGCTTCATTGGGTTAAAGTTATATAGAGCAATGCAGTCTTATGTTCTAAGTCAGTAATTCAAGAGGAGTCATTGGACAGAGATGGAAGCCCTTCCACTTGGTCTCATGTTCACTGGAAGACCTTGCCCATGACCATGGGTGGGAGCTTACCCCAGAATCAAAGACTGGCCTACCCCAGAACCACTGAGAAAGAAAATTCACCATTCAGATTTAATAACAACCCCCCCCCCAAAGGTCTGTATTCCAAGAAGCTTACAATCTGAACATGGAATGAAATATTTATCTGTATTTCTCTGAGTCTTTTTTGTGAGTCTTTTACAATTGCAATGTCAGGGCAGTAATTTAAAGGAGAAGGAGCCATCACGCTTGCTGAGTTTAGGGTGTCAGACTCCCCACTCTGCCATGAACCTTGCAGGGGTAATCTTGGACCAGTCGTGGTGGGCGCCACAACAAGATGTCTGCCTCAGGAGGCAGAGCCAACCACAAAATGTCAGAGAGTGAGGTTATGCATAATTGTAATAGTAACTTTCCAATGTTTTATGCAGAGGCTCTGCTTGACTGGATGCCTTTTAAAATTAACATATTGTTTAAAAATATTTTCTTTCTTACACACAGTTTGCCTTCATCATGTGGTGCTGTGGTGGTGGTAGTTTCCAAAACAATGTTTTTAAAAATCCGCAAAGCCAATCAGATCTCCAATAGCCAATCAGAAGCCCTGCTGAGAAAAAGCCCCCCCCCCCACGGCCATTCCCACTTTTTAAAAACACTCAGCAGGTCCCAGGAAAGGTGATGGCAGGCGCCATGGTGACCATGGACACCATCTTGGAGATCCCGATCTAGGCATATCTTAAATAAAATCAATAGAATTTGCACTAGTCTGGCAGAAGAGGGGGCTGCCCTGAGCAATGTCTTCCCTGTGTGATTTGGGAGCATGTGGCCTTGTGCAAAAGCTCCAACACCCTGAGCTGCCTCTTGGTGGCCCATCTTGGCATAACATCAAGGACAACTTCCTAACTGGGCATTCATTAGCTTAGCATATTCCTTGGAGAAATAACTCATAGTAAATACTTCCCAAGCAGTTTGATCTGATGCCTCTTTCCTTAACAAGCCCCAAGAGGCCCTCTCTGTCACAAAGCACAAGAACTAGATGTTGCTGAATCCATCTACACGGTATTTAAGGCAACAAGGTGTTTCATTACAATCTCATAACTTCTTCAAAGGGTAAACATGAAATGTGTATGCACGGGAGCTACAGCAGAAAAGGCGTGTTTAGGATGCTGTTATCAAAGTAGGTGACTGCCTTTATTAAAAATGAACAAAGCACAGTGCAGTCAAAAGGAAATGAAACAAGCAGGGTCCTTTATGACTAGAAGGTCTTTAATCTCTTTCAGCTCAATTACTTTGCCCAAATAAAATCAATGGTGTAAAGAGTTCTTAGAGACTGCAGTGGCTTGTGGAATTTTGGAGCAGAATTTTCATACCCAGAGTAGTTTGATCTCTGCATCCCTGACCTTTTCAGAATTCGGCCCCTGAGCTGACTTAGGCAAAATGAAGGGGTTGAATTTAGTGCCTTTGATGTGGTTATATTGATAGTGATTCCAGGTGTCAGCTTTTTAGTAATGACTACTAGCATTTAGAATGTATCTAATAGAGAATGCATGGGTTATCATGTGTGTCTCCCCAAAAAAATTATCCTACCTTTCTGCCCTCACAAAGGCCACCAAGGTGGCTTTCTTGGGGTGGAATGGTGAGAAGAGAGAGAAATGAGATGATACGTTTAAGGGAAAGAGGAAGCGAACAAATATTGTTAGAACCCAAGCAAGAGTGCTACATGGGGAAGTGGACGTCCCTCTTTTTCTGGTGTCTGTGTTACATGAGAAATTCTGCTCTGCTGGAAGGAACTAGAACTGTGTTTTCCAACCTGTGGGTCAGCAGCCAGAATTGGGTTACGAAGCCTCTGAAAGTGGGTCACGGGCCAGCCCTCCGAATGGCCACCTCTGTCCTTCCCATTCCTCTCTTGTATTTTAGAAACTGAGATCTGACCCTGGAAACAGTATCCTCCATACATTAGTAGGCATTTTTCTTCTTCACTGTATATGCATATTGATCAAGTAAAATGTGTCCTGATGGTTACTACAGTGAGTTTCTAAGACCTTAGGGGGGATTAGAGGAAGCAATGGAGAAGGAGAGCGTGGTCAAAGGCTGGAATGTAACCTCATGCAAAGGCTGTGTATGTTGGAATGCCACTTGCTTTGGGTTTGTAGTGGGGGTAGCAGCTCCCTTTTTATGTTTGTAGGTTTCTCAAAAGCAACTAGTTAGCCACTGTAGGTAATGGAATGCTTAACTAGAGTGATAAGATAACAGTTTGCCTAGAGTGCTAGAAAACCTTGGGCCAACCCTGGATGATCACCATACCACGTAAATTTGGACTTGTGAGTCACCATACCCAAAAGGCTGGGAACTACTGAACTAGAGGACAGGATCTATCATTTTGTATAAATGCTTATGGTCATTTACGCATGGTCGCTGTAGCCTCCTTTATTTCCTGTTTCAGCCAGGATCAAATTTCCCTGTTTCAGCCAGAACCAAACCTATGTCTGTAGTAATGTGAAATGGTGAGAAGGACTATGTTCTTAAAATAAACCACTGGAACACAAAGTGTCTCTGCAGCGCTTCCTCCCCACCCCCGCCACCTACTGTCATTCATGCGTGCTTTCCCTATTTGGATAGTTTTGCCTTTTCAGCCTCCAGCATGTGCCACATCTTATCTGCCTGACCTTTGTTAGTCTGCCAGATCATTTATATACTTCCAAGTTCTGTAATGATGGAAAGAATCAGCACTTCCTGTCCATTTTTAATCCAGGTGTTATTAGGACAACCCAACCTAACAACCTCTGGAAGGGAGAAAAGCCCACAAAATTAAAAATATATATAGGCTCTTTAAAAGCACTGACAGTATCTGCAATTGAGACAATAAATCAGATGCTACATTTCTGTCATTGCAGGTGGCAAAAGGCCAAGTTCTCCTGACCAACTGAGAAAAGAGTGCTTGCGGCATGTTGGTGATTCAGAAAGCATTGGCCTTTCACCCCTGCTGTCACCCAAGCAAACGCAGTGTGTGCATAACGTTGTTCTTTCTGTTTGGAAAATCATAGAGACCAGACAGATGGACTGCATGTAAATGCAGATGCTCCTGCATCGCTATAAACGGGGGAATTCTGAAGGTTGGGGTTGTGATGTTTGTGTAGGCAGCCATATAGGAAAAGTGTCACAACCAATGTCAGTGGGCCATTCATAAATTGTAAGATAGCTTTCTTTTCTGTTCTTTCAAAAGGCAAGAGGTG
This sequence comes from Euleptes europaea, assembly GCF_029931775.1. Classification (NCBI taxonomy): domain Eukaryota; kingdom Metazoa; phylum Chordata; class Lepidosauria; order Squamata; family Sphaerodactylidae; genus Euleptes; species Euleptes europaea. The sequence goes on along the minus strand of NC_079316.1, from coordinate 58,175,867 downwards.
CTTTTTCTCTTGACAAAGGATGGGGGTGATAGCGCTTCTCCCTATGTCTTCCTATATTTTGTCAACGAGAAGGCTATTTCATAGAATGATTTACCCAGCAGAAATAACAGGCAAATTACTACACCTGGCAGGAAGAATAAGGGCTGCATTATGCTGTGCATGTGAGAGGTGTTTGTTGCACATGACAAGTTTCTTGACAATCCCCCAGCCTAGTAATATATGGCGTGAATAAAGAATGGGTAGAAAAGGGGGGGGCAGCTCACTGTTATGAAGAATGCAAAGTATTCCTTCTCTGTGTGTGCACGCACACACACACATGGTCTGGTCATCTGCAAGTTATGAGTACTGAATAGGGTTGCCAGGTACCCCCTAGTCACTGGCGGGGGATGGGAGGGCAGGTTTTCCAGATCCAGGTTGGGAAACTCCTGTATATTTGGGATGGTGCCTGGGGAGGACAGGGACTACAGTTGGGTACAATGCCATAGAGTCCACCTTCCAAAACATCCATTTTCTCCAGGGGAGATGATCTCTGTAGTCTGGAGATGAACTGTAATTCCCGGGGATCCCCGGATCCCACCCGGAGGCTGGCATCCATGGCACTGACCTTGTACTGTAATCCAGATATGGAGTAATTAGAAATTAGGACTATATTTCTTGGGAGGCAGCAAAATGCCACCCTGGGACAAGAGCTGGACATTTTAAAGGAAATGTGAGAGATCCCCCTCTCTGAGTTTGCTTCTCCAAATCAGTTGCTCAGACGTTGATACAGAAACAATCGATTTATTGAAGCCTTCAGGAGATGAGACAGGCACAGGTAGAAAGTTGCAAGTGAGGGGCTATACGGGTTTACAGAATATATTGACTCCAGGGCACTGGGGCACTGGGGTTCACACTTATTGTTATGGGAAGTTACAAGCTTGGCATAATACAAAACATCAGACAGATCCCAGGAAGTCTGGGCGGCTATCACACTTCCAAGGCCGCATCGGCCTGAGGGAGTACTGGCAGGAAGAACAGCGGGGGGGGGGAAGATACATGGGCCATCAGGCCTGGCGCCTGAGACCAGAAGGTGTGAACTGCTTTTACGAGTTCACTGATAACACAGCAGGTGATGGAAAGCAGAGACACAAAGACAGAGACCCTCACATTCTGCCCCCCTTAAGGCCCCCCCCCGGGGTCCCCGAGAGGACGAGGCTTATCGGGATAAGCAAGGTGGAATTCCCGGACTAAGCGAGGAGCCGCCATGTGGGGTGCGGCCACCCATTCGTCATGAGCGGAGCCAAGGTTTTTCCAGCGAACAAAGTAAAACAGTTTCCCTTTCTTCCATTTGGAGTCTAAAACCTTGGATATTTCCAAATGGGTGTCCCCTCCTACTACGGTAGGAATCTCGTGTGCGGGAGGGGGGTGGAACTGGGGGGCTGCCACATAGGGTTTGAGGAGGCTTATATGAAAGACTGGATGGACTCCTTTCAGAGTTTTTGGGAGGTCCAGTTCCACAGTAACCTCGTTGATTACTCTGGTAATGGGGAAAGGTCCCACATAACGGTCGCTCAGTTTTTTGCAGGGGCGAAGAGAGCGGAGGTTTTTGGTGGACAGATAGACTTGCTCCCCCACCTTGAGTTCCCATCCCGGAGACCGGTGTTTGTCTGCTTGTTCCTTGTACTTGCTTTTTGCCCTTTCCAGATTTTTGAGCAACCATGGCCAGGTGGATTTAACCACCTGAATCCACTCCTGAAGGTCAGGGGTAGACTGGAGCTCTGGCGAGACGGGGGCAGAACCGAAAGGGCCGAAATCCGTCCCGTATATAACTTGGAAGGGACTAAAGCCGGTAGAGGAATGAGGCGCATTGTTATACGCATATTCGGCAAATGGCAGCAGGTCGACCCAGTCGTCCTGGTGGAAATTTACATAGCAACGCAAATAACATTCTACCACCGCATTTACTCGTTCTGTTTGACCATCCGTTTGGGGGTGATAGGCGGAAGAAAGGCCCTGCTCTTCCACTCCCATTAACTTTAGGAAGGCCCGCCAGAATTTGGCAACAAACTGGACCCCCCTGTCGGAGAGGACCTTCCTCGGGATCGAGTGTAGCCTGAGGACGTGTGTGATGAACAGTTTAGCTAAGCCCTGGGCTGAAGGAAGGCCTGCACATGGAACGAAGTGAACCTGTTTGGAAAAGAGGTCTGTGATAACCCAAAGAACCGTTTTTCCCCGACTCGGAGGTAGGTCGGTGATAAAATCCATGGCGATGACTTCCCAGGGACGGGAGGGGCTCTCAAGCGGTTTGAGAAGCCCTGGGGGTTTTCCCATCCGTTTCTTGGCTGTGGCGCAGGTGGGGCAGCTGCGCACATACAACTCTACATCAGATCTCATACCGGGCCACCAGAATTGTCTTCGAACCAGGTGAAGCGTTTTTATGAAACCAAAATGACCCGCTAGCCTGGCACCATGTACAAGTCCCAATACTTCCTTGCGAAGAGAGGAGGGGACGTACAGTTTCCCCCCTTGCACCCACCAAGTGTTGGTACGTTCCAGACCAGTGGGGAGGAGATGATGCTCCTCCTCCTGCAAGGAGGCGTCCCGGAGTCGCTGTTGGAAGGCTTCCGGGATGCCTTTGAGTGTAGGGGGGGTCTCCGGTGGTCGGGCTTGGGACCGGGTGGTGACGGCTAAGCTAGGAACTTCCCCTCGCTGCTCGGGAGTGAACAGGGAGTCGACTGGGCGATCGAAATCGTTGCGATACTGGGGAAGTCGTGACAAAGCGTCGGCTAGGGCATTTTCTTTGCCAGGGACATGTCTGAGAGTGAACCGGAACTTAGCGAAAAATTGGGCCCACCGAACCTGTTTGGCATTGAGTTTTCTAGCCCCCTTGAGGGCCTCAAGATTCTTGTGATCGGTACACACTTCGAATGGCAGTTCGGCCCCTTCCAAGAAGTGTCGCCATATGGTAAGGGCATGTTTGACCGCTGCTGCCTCCTTCTCCCAAATGGCCCAGTTGATTTCAGACTGGGAAAACTTCTTGGAGAAGTAGGCGCATGGTCTCAACCGTCCCCCCTCATCCCTCTGCAATAGGGCCCCGCCCATGGCTACATCCGAGGCATCCACTTGCACCACAAAAGGCTTGGTGCAATCTGGGTGAGCCAAAACGGGTTCGGATGAAAAAAGTAGCTTCAAACGTTCAAAAGCTAGCTGGCACTGGGGGGACCATTGCAAACGGGCTGAGGGAAGCGCGGCGCTAGCCCCCTTGTCCTTGGTACGCAACAGGGCAGTGAGGGGAAGCGCAACTTGGGCAAAGTTAGGAATGAAGTTCCGGTAAAAATTGGCAAACCCCAAAAACTGCTGAAGTTGGCGGCGGGTAGTGGGGGGTTCCCAGTCCCGCACTGCCTGGACCTTGGCGGGGTCCATTTCCAACCCTTGGTGGGAGATCACATACCCCAGAAATGTAATGGAGGGTTGGTGGAATTCACATTTGGACACCTTAGCATACAGTTTGTGCTCCCGCAGCCGCTGGAGCACCTCTCGCACTAGGCGCACATGGTCTTCCATGGTTTCAGAGTAATTAAGGATGTCATCGAGAAATACCACCACCCCCCGAAACAGTAAATCATGCAAAACCTCATTAATTAATTGCATAAAGACACTCGGAGCCCCCGAAAGTCCGAACGGCATGACTAGGTACTCAAACATCCCAAAACAACTGGAAAAGGCCGTTTTGGGTTCATCTCCTTCTTTGATGCGAATGCGGTGGTAGGCTTCTACCAAGTCCAGTTTGGTGAAGATTCGGCCCTCCTTTAATTGTGCTAGAAGGTCAGGAATAAGAGGGAGGGGGTAAGCATTAGACTGGGTGACTGCGTTCAGTCTACGAAAGTCAATACACAGTCTTAAATCTCCCGTCTTTTTCTTTACAAAGAAAGCTGGGGCTGAATAAGGAGCCTTGGAGGGGCGTATGAAACCCCTCGCCAGATTGACATCCAGATAGTCTCGCAACACTGTCTTTTCACTAGGGCTCATGGGGTAAACCTTTCCCTTAGACAGTTTGCCTTCCCCTACAATCTCGATGGCACAGTCCGTTTCTCTGTGGGGAGGCAGTTCGTCGCACTCTCTAACATCAAAAACATCAGTAAATTGCGAGTACTCAGAGGGTAATTGAGGAGAGACTGGGGCGGGGGACCCTACCAGTGCGGCGGCTGGAGTCCTGAGTACCCGTTCCTTGTCATGCAACCCACAGGGGTTTTCGGGGAAGGAAAGCACCCGTTTAACCCAATCAATGGAGGGATTGTGCCCCCTTAACCAGTTCATCCCTAACACCACAGGGGTTACAATAGGGGCGATAGTGAAATACAACCGTTCCCAATGTTCCCCCACGGACATAATCACGGCTGCAGTTCTGTGGGTCACCGGGCCCCGTTTAAAGTCACTCCCGTCCATTTGGGAAAAACGGAGGGGTCCCGGAAGCCGCTTGCGCCGGACACCCAACTTCTTGGCAGTTTCCTCATTTATCATGGTGCGGGCACACCCCGAGTCGACCAACGCGGGGACCTCTAACGGGGGACCCCCTTTGGGTAGGGACAGATGGACACGCACAAATACATTGTCCTCTTGGGCGCTTACCATCGGTGGAGCTCCTTGCACAACGATAGGGACGGTCTGCTGCGGAGCCCCCTCTACAGCAGACCGACGGCGTTTTTTGCCGGCTGTTCCCACTCTTCCTCCTCGCTGGAAGAGGGGGACGGGGTAGTGGCCTCCGGGGAGCCGTCCGAATCAAAGACGGTATTTGTAATCCGGGACCCCGATGGGACCGTAGAGTCGGATGCCCCATCCTGGGGACGTGCGTGGAGAGCGGAGGGTGCGCCGGAGCGCCGGCTCAGTGGTCCACTTCTGCGGCGAGGCTGGCTGTCGGCGGCCGGTTTCGTCGGCTCGGCCTGGGTTTGGCGGGGAGGGGTCGGACGGCCTGAGCGAGAGGGGCATTGCGATGCAAAGTGACCCTTTCCCCCGCAGATCAGGCAGACGCCGGCCTCGAACCGCTTGCGGCGTTCCGCGGCCGAGAGGACCCCGCCACCCCCTTGCCGGAGTTCCCGGCCACGGTCACCCCGGGGCCTGGGGTCTCGCCCAATCCGTTGCTTGGACAAGTTCAGGAGTTGTTTGCGATTCTCGATGTCAGCAGCATGGCGAACCCAACCTTCCACATCCGGGGGGTTCCCTTGCATGAAGGCCCAATGTTGGAGGTCTGGGTTGAGACCCTCCCTGAAACATTGTACCAAGGTAGCCTCACTCCAGTCCAGAATTCGGCTAGCCAGTGACTGGAACTCACTTGCATACTGCGCCACCGACTTAGTCCCTTGGCGCAGTTGCATCAGGGAGGCTTTAGCCCGCTCACCTAGAGTCGGGTCCTCAAAACGGTTTCGGAGTGCTACCATGAACTCGTCCAGGGTTCGCAGCACCGGCGAGCGGAGTTCATACTGCAACACCATCCAGGCAGCCGCCTCCCCTTGCAGTAAGGAAGCCACGTACTGCACCCGGGACTCCTCAGAAACGAAGGTTCGGCCTTGTTCCCGCATAAAAATGTCTACTTGGACCATAAAAAAGGTCAACTGGTCTCCCGACCCGTCATACGTGACTTTCAGGTCCCGACGGGCCGGGGGGGCAGGGGTTGCGGGCGGAACTACTGGCGCCCCGTCTGGGGGAGCACCGGCTGGAGGTTGCAATTTCAGCGCATCTAGGGTCGTGGCCATCTCACCCATTACGCGTTGCATGATCTCCATCTGCTCCTGCATAGCCCGGCGGTCTTCCTGCCACTGTTTTCGTTCTTCCTCCATGAGGGCCTCTTTGCGGGCCGGGTCCCCTTCGAGTCCCGTGCTGGGGAAGGCCAACCGGCGATCCTTCGCCGCAGTCCGCGAGAGCGACCAGCCCTTGGGAGAGTCCAGCCAATAAGTGAGCCCCCGGGGACGTCCGTCCCGATCTTGGTCGGGGGCGCGACCCTTCGGTTTCTTTGGCTTGGCTCCCTCCTCTTTAGGGTCCGGCTTCTCCGGCTCGTCCGGTTCCTTGGGGGCATCGGGGTTAGGGGTGGTGTCCTCGTCGGCTGACATTCTGTCCAAAGCGGTACAGCTGCAGTCCGAGAGGCAAGGACTTGCAACTTAATGTGAGAGATCCCCCTCTCTGAGTTTGCTTCTCCAAATCAGTTGCTCAGACGTTGATACAGAAACAATCGATTTATTGAAGCCTTCAGGAGATGAGACAGGCACAGGTAGAAAGTTGCAAGTGAGGGGCTATACGGGTTTACAGAATATATTGACTCCAGGGCACTGGGGCACTGGGGTTCACACTTATTGTTATGGGAAGTTACAAGCTTGGCATAATACAAAACATCAGACAGATCCCAGGAAGTCTGGGCGGCTATCACACTTCCAAGGCCGCATCGGCCTGAGGGAGTACTGGCAGGAAGAACAGCGGGGGGGGGGAAGATACATGGGCCATCAGGCCTGGCGCCTGAGACCAGAAGGTGTGAACTGCTTTTACGAGTTCACTGATAACACAGCAGGTGATGGAAAGCAGAGACACAAAGACAGAGACCCTCACAGGAAATTTTGTGAACTGCATAGTGCAAATAATTAAAAAATTACGGTTTACTAATATCAACATCACTAATAGCTGGCTGCAGTTTTAATCTTCAGCACAATTGATTAGATCAGTAATTTATAAAACAGAAACTTTAAAACACAGAAAATCTGAAAAGAAATACCTTTTATATGTAATATTCTTTTATGTTGGAGATCTATGTGTTTCATAGTTGTTCATAAACAGTGCAATCCTATATTCACTCTAGTCTTGACTAGAGTAACTCAGCATAGGGTTTTTGTATTTCTGTTGGGGCAGGGGGACTCAACACTGTTAATTCACCATTAATGATACATTAGTTCCCTTCCTTCCATATCCAGGTCCCAGGTGCTACAGTGTATATAAGGGGGCTCCTTAGGGTTGCCAGGTCCCCGTCCCCGGCATCTGGCAAGGGATGGGAGGGACTTACCAACTGCAGAGGGAGGCTGGAGCTGATGCGACAATATTACTTCCGGAAGTGACATCATCATGTTGATGACATTGTGGGAGATGCTCTGATATTTGGGCAAAAACTCTATGGTAGAAGTGGTTTTATCGTAGAATTTTGCCTAAATACCAGCGCATTTTCCACGATGGTGGTGATGTGATGACATCCAGAAGTGACATCATAGCGTCAGTGGTGCCCAGGATGAGGCCTACATTTACCACTGGTAAGTCCCCCTTTGGCTAGCTGAATGCTGCTGGGGGGAGGGAGCCCAAAGCGGGGGATTCCCCACCCCACCAGGCGCCTGGCAACACTAGGTCTACTAGAAGGATGACCAAGTCACATATAAAACCGACAACCTCTGTTCCCTTATGGTCCCCTTCTCATATCCATAATACTCAGTGATTCCTAATTGTAGAATTTTCTCACTTTTATGAAGGACAAGGACAGAATAAATATTATATATTTACTGTAGCAAATGTGCCTATCTTCCGCTGCCATTGTACATTGCTATTGCCAGTGTAAATGTTCATTTAACAAGTCCTAAGTCCATTCTTGATCTGCATATATTTGCAGAGGAGAGGATGTGTAAAATATGCATGTGCACTTGCAAGTATATCGGCTTTGGTTTCTGATTAGACTTCTTAATGAATCTCTGCTTTTCTCCAAGAAGATTGCCCTGCCCTGCCCTTGAAGTGGAGACAAAGGAGATGCTTAAGAGTGATATTTGTTTGCACTTTCCCCCTAGGACATGCACGTTATCAGCACGGATGAGAATCAGGTGTTTGCTGCAGTTCAGGAGTGGAACCAGAATGATACATACAATCTTTACATCTCTGATACCCGAGGGGTTTACTTCACCCTGGCTTTGGAAAATGTCAAGAGCAGCCAAGACCTGGAGGGCAATGTGATGATAGACCTCTATGAGGTATGTGACAATAGCAACCATTCTTATATATACACAGGAACACCCCTAGGTAAGGCAGGACAAGAGGGCTGTTTTCTGAGAAGGAGTGGAGACACCAAGAATTTATTACACCAGGCCATTCAAAGATGTTGTTTTTGATTTGCAAACCTCTAAGCAGTTTAAGCTTAACAGTTATTTCATTTTACAATCTCTGAAACTGAACAAATTCAATCGAAGTGCCAAGAGAGGGCATCTGTGGAAGACACACAGTGCAATCCCTGGAAGACTAATTCCAACCCAAACCCACTGAAATCAATTGATTGGCAGGATAACAAAAATGTGCCCTTACCACAATTCAGATCTGAAATTAATATAACATTTTATGAAGTGCACACTCCTACTTTGCTGATGATAAGTAGTTACAGATCTGATCAGTTTCTGTATGGGAACTCAACTGGGAATCATCTGTATACCCTCTTTGAGTTCCATGGGGGAAGAAAGATAGGATATAAATAATAAATCTGATCCATACAGGATAAGGGGTTTTCACTTTCAGGTACCCTGCATTAAGGGATAACTGGAACATTACATACAAACCCACAGAGAAATTTAGTATTGAAATATGGACTTCTTCCAGCTTATACAGCATGGAAGTGTCCTTTTCCTTACAAGTGAGAGCAAAAGTTTTACCACAGTTTGGTAGGGCCACTGAAGGCCGGATAATCAATCTAGCATACTTACCACAGATGGCTAATTGGCCAAGCTAGCTATACAGAAAAATGCCACTGGAGTTTCAAAATGCTGCCTCAAGAGGATTCTCTGTGCTGTCCACTTGAATCTGAAGCCATTTAGGGGATTGAGTTTGACTTTGATATTTGGCTTTGAATGTCTCTGACTGGCAAGCACCTCGAGACAACCATTCACAAAGCCTGAACATCCACTGTTTAAAAGCAGACAGATTGTGGAGGAATGGGCATGCCATTTCCTGACTACACAGAAAAAGATTTCTTTGGGGGTGGGGGAACTATTAATCCCTGTATCACTCTGGCAGGCCACAGAAAAGGCTGTTGCCTCCTATTACCATCAGGTTGAGGAGTGGTTTCATTGCATTATGTAAAGGTGCCGTATATCCCAAGAGAAGGGGGAGCAATTGGACAAAAGACTGCTGTATTATTAGGCTGACAGTTCATAGCAGCCTGGATTGAAATTGATGCGATCAGACCAGTCATGTCGTATCTGCTGATTGCCTAGATAGAAAGAATATTGGCTGACACCAAGGCTGGCACAAAGCGTTCCCTTCAATCTGATTGTTCTGGCTGAGAGCGAGCTGAAAGCCATCCAGTGCAAGACTCCCAGTAGGATTGCTATGAATGATGAGTTCTTAGGGGTAAATGAAGATAAAGAACCGATAGGAGGAAAATCCATAGATGAATTAGGAAGGGAGGGTGGAGTAATCAGAGCCTAATTGGTAGGAAAAGCAGTAGTGGTAGATAATAAACAAATGTACACATAATCTCAGAAACAGTCATAGCTGTTGGTCAATCTTCTTATTTCCTAAAACCAAGGCTGGGTCGACTAATTGGTGTACCAAAACTGTGACACACAGAGAGATCACATAAGTTTCATTATCTGAGACGATTCCATAATGAAATATATGGCCACGTCATGGCTGTTCCATAATTCTTGTTACATCAATCTGTAGTGACTGTTCCCTTCTGTTAAGAACTAGAGTGAAAAGAAGATACGGCATGCTTGACCATTGAGGATTCATCTGTCCCTCAAACCCACACTGGTAGAATTTTTTTAACAGACAGGCTATCCATTCTCAACCACACTCTCCTTTCCTCTTTTAGACTATTTCCTCAGTCTTGAATCATATTTAGCTCTACCCATGCTGTAAATGGCCAGTGTGTGTTTGGGAGTGGGACTGTTGTTTAAATGGTATTCCGTGTACTTTCAGGATCAAGCTCTCCCCTCCCCACATTTTGTTTTTAAAATCACTATCCCTGCAGTTATTACTAGGGTTGCCAGCTCTAGGTTGGGAAATACCTGGAGGTTTTTGGGGTGGAGCCTGAAAAAGATGGGGTTTGGGGAGGGGAAGGACTTCAATGCCATAGAGTCCACTTGCCAAAGCAGCAATTTTCTCCAAGGGAACTGATCTCTATCAGCTGGAGATCAGTTGTAATAGCAGGAGTTCTCCAGCTAGTACCTGGAGGTTGGCAACCCTTGTTACAACCCACAAGTTGTTGACTATGAAGCAAGGGTTCTTTACAGTTAACTTTTTCATGGCTTGATATGAATTAGAACTTTTTATTCTGGTGTCCTCAGCCTACATGTTTCAATTTCCAAGGCTTAACATAACCACTACTAACAATGAACATTGTAACATATAGTTTTTAGATTCTATATGGAAACAGCACCCCAGGAGAGGGTGATACACAGGATAGTCAACAGTCAGGCACCATAGGGATGTACAGTTGAATTGCTATTGAAACGCTTGCTCTAATTTATCTCTGGTGCACCTTTTTCTGTTTTCGTTACAAAATGTCACTTATAAGAATGAAACCAGTGTACTTGTGGAGGAAATTATCTTTATATTCTTAGAATTCTCTTCATTAAAGTGTCCCTTGCTTTCTTTTTTAACCAAATGTGCTGAAGAAAAAGCAAGAGAAATGTCACCCAATGCTAATTCCCTTTTCATCCTCTTATCTTAAATACTGATTTGTGAATACTGTAGAATTTCACTTCCATGTGTCGAATTTCCACCCCCCCCCCCAGTTCTGTACTGCATAGGTGTCTAATAAAGCCTATGGAATCTCAGATTTATATTTATATGTATATGTACTGTGTTTGAATATACTGAGTTGAGTTATATATGATATGTTTACTGCTCTTTTAAAATAAGTTGTGTGTTTTTTCTGTGTGAAGCACAGCTTTGGCAGATCCAGGTTCAAATTCCCACACAGCCATTAAACTCACTGTGTGAACTCAGCCAAACCTACTACAAAGGACAGTGGTGAAAATAAAATGAGGGAGGTGGGAAAATAGATGCCACCAAACTCCTTGGAGAAAGGCTGCGATTAAAAAGTGTATAGCTAGAGAGAAATCTTCACTTTTCCAGAGGAGGGGGGAATCTGCTCATAAGTTTGAAAACTTCTAGTGGAGAAGAGGCAAGAGTATACAGGCTGGGGTAACCCACAAAGACTTGTGGATGGTATCTCATTTTCCTCTGTGTCCCACTCCCCACACCCAAGTTACCTGGGGAATCTGTGTGTGTTGTTTGGTGGCCACCGCTTGGCCAAGCCAACTTGTACAAGTTGTTAGTGAGTCACTGGGTGGGTCATATGCTGGTTGCCATTTGGCCCGGCCAAGTTTCTTAACACTGAGTTGCCCTGGTGGGTTGCAGAATGGCCACTGCTGGACCTGGCCAATTGTTTAAAGTGTGTATTAGTGAGTCGCCTGGTGGTTGTTCCCAGGTCTGGTCCCATCAAGTCCTTTCTTCATCAGAGGATACAACAGGAAATAACCCTTTTCTAGGGTTGTTTTAGCTTTCCAGTGAATCCTGCCATGCACCTTTGATCTATAGAAACACAGGTTTAGAAGGCTCAACAATATTATTGTGGTTATTTAGTGACACCCAAAATGGTGATCAAGATCTCAGAATGTAATCTTACAAGAGCACAGTGGGCATTCATTTCTTAAACTTACAGATGTTGTTTCTGTTATTTTGGAAGTTTTAACCCCCCTCCCATATTTTTTTAAGATTTCAGATTTTGTACAAATGTAGGGCTTCTCTTAGGTTTGTAGAGCAACCCCCCACCTGTCCATCTCTGTTGTCTGGAATTTTTTATCCACTCTCTATGGCCCAGTTCAAAAATGTTTTAAAAAATGATATAGAGTGGCTTCAGGTTTTCACCTCAGTACCTCATTACATATAAGAAAAACATTGAAGTGAATGCAATGGTGTGTGTGTATGGCTGATGAGTACCTTTTCTCAGAAGAAACACAGACATCCACTTCATTACCACCCCCCCTGCCTGACAAAATTGCATGATTATGGAAAGTCTCCAGATACAAGTGATATCACCAGCCGGAGCCCACCAGAGATGCAGTTTTGGCCTCACGCCACAGCCTCTGTCTCTACTGCTTACCAGATGTATTAAGAAAGAATGTCCTATGATGTTCTGATCTTGAGCTAGTCATTAACAATGGAAGTCCAAGGTTTTTCTCCTGTTAGAATAGTATGCTGTTGGGTGCCAATTAGGCAATAACTGCTGAGAATAAAAGGGACCCACGGGCAACATTATGTCTCAGTTCTTGTACTCCCCTGCCAAGCAAGCAGTGCAGGATGCAGGATCCAGAAACACCCAGCCGAAAGACAAAGGTCCCCTCCCTCCTCATCCCACTGCAAAACCAAGAGCTGGCACAATGACAGATTGTGTCTCCTGCTGTTGTAGATATTGTACTATTGATTTTCGGGACATGGAAAAAAGCCAAGCTTGTTTGACAAAACAAAGTTGTTTTTCCATGGTGCTTTTTGAATCCCTTTCACTTTGATTTAGAGCCAAGCAAATTGTCCTTTTGAAACCTGTAAACTAGCTTTGTACCACTTCTGAAGGTCTTACCCTTGTCATTCCTTTCACTTAATTTGAATTGGAAATCTAATGGAACAACAATTAGATGACTTTGTTTCTGCAGACACCATAGGGATGTGTACACAACTAGAGAAAAGTTGGTATCCTTATTTAAACTCTTTCTTCTTCCCTTTAAAAAATTCAGACCTTTGCCCAAACCAGAACTACCAATTTTGCACAAAATTTGCTTCAGTATGTACTCCCAGATAGCTAAATTAATTACCATTGTTCAATTTTATGTGTCATGGCTGAGAGTTTTGCCATCAAGAAGAAGCTACTTCCAACCCATTACACGGGTTTAGGTTTTCTAGGGTTCCACAGCAGAAAACCTCCTCCATACGCTTTGAATCCACAGCAGTACTTTATTTTACTCCCTCAACCAGCACTAATAAGGGCTCCTTTGATGCATTTTCCACCTTAGAGTTTGCTATGTATACAGGCTGTGCACCATATCCCCAAGCTTGATTTGACAGGTAACAATGTGCACACAGTCTGCGTCAAATTGGTCTATTTTTCAGCCATGTCAATTTTTCCTAGGTAGCAGGGATAAAGGGAATGTTCTTGGCTAACAAGAAGATTGACAACCAAGTGAAAACTTTCATCACATACAATAAAGGACGAGACTGGCACTTGCTGCAGGCCCCGGACACAGATCTGAGAGGAAACCCAGTTCACTGCCTCCTCGTAAGTGATAGTTTGTGGGAAAGGGAGGGAAACATTTTTTGGAAACATTGCTTATTAAAAATGCATGCATCTTTCAACAGAGGTTTTTTTCACAAGGGGCATACTATGTGAAAACTTCATTCCTGCTTTGGGGATCAAGTTCTTTTTGAGTTTTCAAAAGGAAAAGTGAGTGTGTTAGTGAACCTTTTCTCCTGATGTATCCAATTTTGTCTTTGGCAAAAAGGAAAAACCTGTATTTTGTGCTATTATGAAATAGAACACTAGGTGGGGAGAATGAGAGCTTTGTGGAAGGCAAATGAAAGACAAATTTGCAATGTAACTGAAATCTTGGGGAGGGGGTTACTCTGGAGTAAGGAGTAAATGCTGTAACCAGGATAAAGTATTCCAGTTAGGAAAATCTGTGGAAACTCAAGAAACATATGACAAAATTTAAGAATGCCAATCTGATAATACTGAATTTCTTTAGAGAGGATTTGTACCACTTCTGATTACTAGGTTAATAAATGTATGCCCATGAAAATTAATGAAAGGTTTTTCTCCACAAGTACTAACGCTCACTTATTTATACATTCTCTGCTCACTGCCTTTTGGCATACAAACGTCATGCTCATGTGAATAACCTGGACGTCTGTCATTCTATTGGTTCCCTCCTGTCAAACCCAAGTGCTAGTGACTGACAGATGACTTCCTTTAGAAGAAGTGTTCAAGTCTTTCCCTAGCTCTTCAAAATAAATGAAGGTGCCCTTGGATTCTTTCAGTCTGGGAAGATGCTTTGTGAGAGTCATGGAAATATGATCCATGAAGTCTAATTTTAACTTGATAGCCAATTCTTGTGTCTGGGGGCAGCCCCAGTACCCCCAAACATAGCACAGGTGAAGAGGACAGAGCCAGCTGGAAGAGCCTGCCTGGAGCAGCCTGCATGCAGCAGAATTCAGCTCTGCCCCTACCAATTGACACAGCAGGGCAGTCTGCCCTCCAGGTGGTAGGCCCATTGAAACCATGCCTTCCTAGGTGTCAGCAGCACACCCAGTCCAGTAGAGCCTGGCAAGGTTGGAACAGCTGCCACAGCTTCCTTCACCATCTCCACCCTCCATCAGTAAATGTCTGGCAACCTATTGTAATGTGGGTGAATGTTTTGTTCTCTACTCCCATGCTTGACACCAGTTCACCTAAGGGAAAGGGCTATATGGAGAGGGGTTTACTGACTGCTGAATGGTAGATTATGGCTGCTACAGTTCTGGACTTCTCAGAAGCTTGGACTTCTGAGGTGAATCATTTCAGTGGTTATTTGTATATTGACCAGAGATACAGATCTGACAATACCAAGGCCCTGTGACCTGGGCAAGTGCTCAGTGTATCTGAACACTGAGCTTTGAATATAAATATATTCTCCTTGCCTCCATATTGTGAGTCATCATGTATATTTATGAGGGAAAACAGCCTTTGTTCTCTTCATGTTTATGTTGCTTGCCACCATCCAACTATTATAGTGATATGATGGGATGTATTTATATGTGATTCTGTTATGTCCTCCTCTCTTAACCCAGCTCCAAGAAATTAAATGAAAACTTGGGGGGGATGGTAAACTCCTTTCCCTTCCCCCCAAACACACAGACACACACACCCAAACACACACGTGCAAGGCCATAAGGCTCCATGGACATACTTCAGGTGCCAGATGTAAAAAAATAATAATGGTTGAAGGTAATGGAGACAGAGGCGAGCAAAGCATGTCCATAAATGTGCACCATTTGTGTTGTGCCCAGTCTAAGCTAATTGGAGAAAACAAGATGGAGAATATTTTGAAGAGAGTGAGAGAGTGAGATGTAACCTTAATGGGATTCCAGTGCTGGGCAAATTACATCCATTAG
Source organism: Euleptes europaea (assembly GCF_029931775.1). Classification (NCBI taxonomy): domain Eukaryota; kingdom Metazoa; phylum Chordata; class Lepidosauria; order Squamata; family Sphaerodactylidae; genus Euleptes; species Euleptes europaea. Next base: position 58,160,735 of record NC_079316.1, on the reverse strand, counting down.
CTAGCAATTTAAATATGCCAGAGGATGTTCCCTGGCTAGCCCTTCAGAACAGATACTACTATCAAGGTGCACACGCTTTTCCTCTCACTTTGCAACTTCAGTTTTGTTTGCTTCCTCTCATTCCCAGTTGGGCTGCTACAGAATATGACCCTTCCAAGGCTTTCAGTTGCAGTTACTGTGTTTGGTTCATTGTTCTTGCCTGCTGACGTTGCCATCCATCCCTCCTTTCATCTTCTCAGCAGGAGTGCACCTCCCACCTCTCAGCACTTATATCTCATTCACTTTTTTTTCTTTTTTCTTTTTTTTGCAATGTGGCATGCCATCATTTAGGGCTCACAGACTGTCCCCAATGGTGTAAATGTTGGAGCATAGTTTTGCTCCCAGAGCTCTCTTTAGATTGGTGAGGCAGGTGAATTGATTATCTTATACCAAGTTTATTGGCATTTAATCTGCTCTCCAGCAGTTTTACAGGCATTTATTAGCTAGGGATATAGCAGGTTGGTAAGTATCCTGGGGAGGTCTTTCCATATGTATCCTCAGGGATTGTTGAGGGGTTTTGCTAACCATGAGAGAGTATTTCAACCCCAGGGCTCAAATGGGAAGTGCAAGTGTCCTTGTTTTATTATTTACTTTGACTGCCCTCCTATCTGTATCTCCTGTCTCAAGCATCTACAGTGGTTCCCAACCTTTTTTTGACCAGGGACCACTAGGACTTTTTTGTTCGGTGCAGGGACACCAAGGTTCAAAATAAAAATTCTGAGAATTTGAAAATAAACTTTAATCATAACTGTTAGTTAAACATTAAACTTAGAATAATATTTGAATATATATTTTTATAATAGAAACTTTTAATTGAAAATATTAATTTATTATGGGTTTATAACTTTGTTTCGCGGACCTTAATTTAGTTCTCGCGGACCCCTGGGGGTCCATGGACCCCTGGTTGGGAAACAGTGATCTACACAAACAGATGTTAGAAAGTGTACTGAGTTATTTACAACTCCTGTGTGCTGTTGCATTACAGGAGAAATAGGGCTGTCGATTCAGTTCGTCCCGAACCGAAAAATAGCTGAATTTCCCCTGATTCGGCGGTTCTTAGTTCGGATGGAACCAAACTCAAAAAAGGCGGGAAAATGGGGAGCCAAATTCAGCGAGTTCGGGGTGTTCTGTGAATAAATTCGGCAAATTCGGGGTTTGGCGCAGCAGCATCACCGTCAGTTAGTAAGCAGCATTCTCCTGCGGCCAATCGGTGGCCAAGCTGGGTCTTCTTCCCCACCCTTAATGTGTGTCTCTGACAATGGGGGTTTGCAATTAGCAGAGCTTGCTGCCCACGCCCAAAGCTCCCAGCCCCAACAAACAGCTGAGCTGCGGGGAGCAAGGGCGGGGCAGGTGCAAAGAAGATGGAACAGAAGACATCCACAGTAAGACCCATTTTGGGGCTTTTCTCTATAATTTTTCTCCTGTGTGTGTGGGGGGGTGGGGGAAAGCAGAGTCTATGTGTGTGTGGGGAGGGAGCAGTTTCTGTGGGTGGGGGGGAAGCCAAAGGGGGCTTTCGCTTGTTCTGCAGGGGGTGTGTGCCCCCTGATGGAACAGAAGAAATCCACAGTAAGACCCATTTGGGGGCTTTTCTCTATATTTTTTCTCCTCTGTGTGTGTGGGGGGGGGAAGCAGAGTCTGTGTGTGTGTGGGGAGGGAGCAGTTTCTATGGGTGGGGGGGAAGCCGAGGGGGCTTTTGCCTGTTCTGGGGGGGTGCCCCCAGAGTCTCTCTCTCCCTGGTTTGAGGGGGGGGCTTCAGTTGTGTGTCCTCAGGTTTTCTGTCATTCATAAGATCGGTTAGGTCTATTTTGATGCTTGCTCGAAACTGGTTTTCAAATTGTGACTTAAAGAATGCATTTGCCTGGTCCTGAGTCCGATGCAAAAGGGGAAATTCCACCCCCTCCTGCTCCTTATGCATAGCTAGCTGCCTCTGTCCCTTTCCATGGTTTGCAAACTCCCAGGTGTCAGGTGTTGCTTTGCATGTTTGCAAATGTGTTGCTTTGCATGGTTTGCATGGTTGCAAATGTGTTGCTTTGCATGGTTTGCATGGCTGGAAATGTGTTGCTTTGCATGGTTTGCAAACTTCTTCGCACCTGCCCTGCCCTTGCTCCCCGCAGCTCAGTTGTTTGTCGGGGCTGGGAGCTTTGGGCGTGGGCAGCAAGCTCTGCTAATTTCTACCCCCCATTGTCAGAGATGCACATTAAGGAGGGGGGACCCCTTTCGGGGCCCATATCTCAGCCCCCCCGACCCAATCTTTACAAAACTTGGGGGTTCTTGCAAGAAGGGTCCCCTCAAGCTACGCTGAAGGTTTGGGACCTCTACCCCCAAAAATGCCCCCCGGAGCGGCAGAAAGGCTCGATTGTGTTTTTAGTGGCTTTATTCGGCCAAATTTTTCCCCGAACTCCGGATCTCATGCCAAATTGCACAGACCCGAAGCGGGGGGTTCGGACTTCGGCATGTCCCAAATAAAAATGGGCTGAATTTTGCCGAATCCGAATTTTACCGAATTTGTTTTTCAACACCCCTAGGAGAAACATCAGTGTTCCCAGCTCTCTTTTTTATCAGCAGCCTTACAAAAAACTAAGACATGCCTATATTTGAGGAATAATCCCAAGAACAGTTCAACTATAAACTTTATTTTTTTTAAAAAGTGGCTCTAGACTTACGTAAACTTAAAATGCTATTCCAGAAATAAAATCAGAAGGGCCATTAAACCAAACAAAAATCAGAAAACTCAGGAAAAACAGTCTCCCATAGGAAAGGTATTCTTGCCATTTATTAAAGGTTTCACTGATAGGATGGAGAAACATTTGAAAAAACATAACCTACAAACAGTGTTTAAACCCACCAAGAAAATACAACAGATGCTACGATCAGCAAAAGACAAAAGAGACCCCCTCACCTCTGTAGGAGTATATTGTATACCTTGCAGTTGTGGACAAGTTTACATTGGGACCACACAACGCAGCATACAAACAAGGATAAAAGATCATGAAAGATACTGCAGACTTGGCCAACCTGAGAAATCAGCAGTGGCTGAACATGGACTGACCCAAACAGGACACAGGGTCTTATTCCAAGACACTGAAAGACTGGACAATTCTACCAACTATTTTGTCAGATTGGACAGAGAAGCCATTGAAATTCATAAACATCAGCACAACTTTAACAGAAGAGAGTTTAAGAATGAATAAGGCTTGGCTTCCTGTCCTGAAAACCTCCAGACTAACAAAGACTACAGTCAACAATAGCCATGCAGATTAGCTTTGGATTTCACACATTAACTGATCACTTCAGGATACAATGGTTCCATATTAACATACCACACCCTCATTAGCACATTATCTTGATACTTACAGGACAATGATTAGCACATTACCTTTGATACTTTTTGCAGGACAATGATTCAGCTCAACCCAACCCCTTTCTGACTATATATTACTCTTCCTACACACTTGACACTGAGAGACACTGTCCTTCAGTGTTACTCCTCTGAAGATGCCTGCCACAGCTGCTGGCGAAACGTCAGGAAAGAAAATAACAAGACCACGGTTACACAGCCCGGATAACCTACAAGAACTGATGAACTCTGACCGTGAAAGCCTTCGACAATATTTTAAAATGCAGTATTACTGTGATGCACAGACTAAATACCTCTTTTGGTTTTATTCATGTATCTCTCTTAAACATCAGTATTCGACACTAGTAAAATCAAAGGAATGTTTGCTAATGGGACTTGGATTTTCCCTTGATCCACCGAAGGGCTACAGAATCACAGAAGTTAGTTTTCATATGAGATCTCTAGGAAGATAAAAAATGATTTCTACATGCGTGGCATGCGGAATTATATATACAGAGGCCTCTTTAAAAAGCAAGACATGTGCCTATCAACAGTTCAGACAGGAGCATGGGTATGATTTCGTTCCTGTTGCCTATCTTCCACAAACAACTGGTTGGAATGACTACTGCATACTTAAACTGTGGAACTCCCTGCCCCAGGATGTGTGATGGCTGCCAACTTGGAAGGCTTTAATTGGGGAGTGGACATGTTCATGGAGGAGTGGGGTATTCATGAATACTAGTAAAAATGGATACTAGTCATGATGTATACCTATTCTCTCCAGGATCAGAGGAGCATGCACAGGATTAGGTGCTGTAGAACACAGGCAGGACAATGCTGCTGCAGTTGTCGTGTTTGCGGGCTTCCTAGAGGCACCTGGTTGGCCGCTGTATGAACAGACTGCTGGACTTGATGGACCTTGGTCTGATCCAGCAGGGCCTTTCTTATGTTCTTATGTATTGCTTGCTTTATGTGCATATAGTTGGATTAGAGATTGACTGCAATTCTTAGTCAATTGTGCTTAAATTCTATTGGGTTCAATTAGCCTTGAAAAGGAGATGTTGCTGGTGAATTGCAACCAATGTTAAGCACTGTCCTTTGGGTCACTTCAGATTATTCTAGCAGTCACAACCCAGATATTCCAAGGCAGTTCATAAAGCAGAGCATGGAGACCCCTCTCTCTGGCTTGTGCTAGATCTGGTACTCAGAGTTATATTGCCTCTCAATGTGTGATCCTATTTCCAGCCACCTTGCTTAGTAGATACATGGATATATTTGAAGCGCAGGCCATAACAAGAATCATAAGTGATACACAGAATAGAAGATAACAAGATCTAAACAATAAATAAATGTTCAAACAAACTATCATATGAACAGGCTCTGTTAAATTACAAATAATCTTTTCAGTTATATATCTGTTGCTGCTGGCTACTCCTTTTGTTTTGTTTTTTAGTTGCCGTTGGTAGACTTGTCATTCAGTAAATTATTGTTTAAGTAGATAACTGTGTAGGTCATAGCAAAATCCAAACCTTAAAGCTGACAGCAGTATAAATGTATAGATTTCCTTCTATACTATATTCCCAAATGATGTGTTATTCCTTTCCAGCCTTATTGCTCCCTACATCTTCATCTGAAGGTTTCAGAGAACCCATACACTTCTGGAAACATTGCTAGTCGGGATACTGCCCCAGGCATCATTGTGGCCTCTGGTAGGAAATGTTCCAGTACTATATAAAAACATGTATAATTTCCTAACACTTTTTAAACTGTTCATAAGAGCAGAAATCTTGAGCCTATGATCATTTAAATAAATTGGCCAATTTTTTTTCAAACTTGCCTTCAACATGTACATGAATTGTTTAAACCTATACAAGCAGAATGCATTCCTGCCTTTGGATTGAGCTCCCTTCCTCCTGTGTCTTAAGATGCCATTTCATTTGATGGTGCTGTCTCTCTTTACAGGCAACATTGGAACTGAGTTATCAGACAACGATATCAGCATGTTTGTTTCATCTGATGCTGGCAACACTTGGAGACAAGTGAGTAGCTAGTGGTGTTTTAGATGGCCAACAACCGACAAGCTAATAAGAATTGCTTGTGAAAAAAAATGGTTTGATTTTGGGGTGGTGCTAGGGATTGTACTGTTTTAGGTAACGATAAAAGTCCTCCGTTTGCAGGGTACACTCTATGGCATTATACCCCACTGAAACCCCTTCCCTTCCTAAATCCTTCCTCTCCAAGATTCCATTTACCAAATCTCAAGGAATTCCCCAATCTGAAGTTGGCAACCCTAACTAACAGGGAATTGGAAGTTTTTGCCAGCAACCATTTTCATTGATTTCAGTCCCATTTTGCAAGAGCTGTGGCTGAAAATCAAATCTTTTTCTAAGGCATAACTAGTATTTCAGTACAGGGCAGCCTGCCCTTTGTCTAATATGATTCTAAATGTTGTCATTATCTATATAATCTCATTTTTAATACTGTTATATTATTATCCTGAGTAATAGTCTACAAGAGGGATTACTTCAATGTTTAAAGAAATCCTTACCTCTATTCTATTTAAATTCATCGCCTTTCTGTTTCGCTTCTTGATCCTTGGCCCTATTCTTATTATTTTATGAGAACAAGATAATGTCATTCATTATCTGCATGTGATTACTTATGGTGAAATTTCCTTATTAACTTATAATAAAAGATATAGTAGCCTCACTTCAGAAAACCTCCAGAAAACACTGATATTCCAGTACCATCCTAAGGTCTATTTCAAATCACTCCAAAGTATTACAGGTAGCATAAAGCAGCACAATATCTCCCTAATCCTAGTCCAAAACACACAGAATTTGTATTCAAGTGTAACATTGCTTTTTCCATTGGCTTGGATCCAGCACAGAGAGAATAAAGTCACCTGTGACTTGATTGCTTCCCCCATCCCATATTAGCCTGAAACATCCCTAAAACGCTGTTCCTGGGGGTCCCTTATTCTCCAAAGCAATGCTTATTGGGAGGCATTTTGGCTTGATCTGCATCTGGAAATAGATAAACCTGCACTGAATCAAAACCATTACATTTAATTGTCCCTAAGTATCACTCTTTGTTTAGTTCTGCTGGTTTAGTTCTGGAGAAGTAGCATAAAAATTCTGTAAATAAATAAATAAAACGAGAAGAGGCATCAATAGGGTTGCCAGGTCCCTCTTCGCCACCAGAGGGAGGTTTTTGGGGTAGAGCCTGAGGAGGGTGGGACTTGGGGTGGGGAGGGACTTCAGTGCCATAGAGTCCAATTGCCAAAGCGGCCATTTTCTCCAGGCAAACGTATCTCTATCAGCTGGAGATCAGTTGTAATAGCAGTAGATCTCCAGCTAGTACCTGGAGGTTAGTAAGCCAAAAGAGACACCTCTGTGTATAAATGTAGCTACTCCAAATGTAACACAGATCAACCATACAAAGTATAGCTAAGCAACAGACTGTATTATACAATAATATTGACAAGCACATACAAACATTCCTATTTCTTCAGCATAAAGAGTACCTGGAGGTTGGCAACCCTAGGCATCAAATAAGCCTAAGTTGGCCTGTACCACTTCCTCATCTTCTTCATATCTGTCTTCTTCACATCTAGTCCATGACATTGACACAAAATAGAGTTTAAAAATTAAGTATGATAAAAATAACAATGGGTTCGATGCACAAATATTTACTCTACTGAAGAATTCACACATATGTCAATAGTTTCAGAGTCTGCTGCAGTTGTTGGTCTGTTGCAGCTTAAAAAGCATCTGCTATTTTTAACATCACTCACAGGGAAAATAAAGCTTCAGTTCATTTCACACAAACTAGAAATGATGATTTCCAAACAAGTATTTTCCCTACCCCACCCTTCTTTTTCTGTAAATTAATTGCATATCCATTACTTTGAGTACAAGCATTTAATGAGCTTTGGCAATCAAATAATAAGATGGACAGCACAAGGTAGCTACATAGAAGTAAATATGTTTTAGTAAGTGGTTGGCATTTAATTAACATCTGTTTACTGTCCTCATAAAGTGGAATCAAGTACACGCATAAGTAGAATTAACAAAGCAAAAAAGGGGGTGTAAGGCTAATGGATATATTGCCTACCATGCATAAAATGCTGAGGGTCACTGTTTTCATTACATAATTCACTGCAAGGTTGATAACTGAATACATCTATGGCTGTGTCATGCAAAAACTAACAACCCTCTTGAAACTATTATCTGTGGTGGGCAAAGCATATGGGAAAGGAAAAGAGTAGGTTCTATTTCTAAAACATGCATGCAAACAAACATTACAGAGACTAGTATTAGGGATGTGCTTTCATTGCTGCGGAAGAAGTGGGGGAAGAAAACCCACCCAAAAGGCCATTTTTTCCATTCACTTGGGCAACAAAAAGATGGAGAATACCAGTGAAAGGGAAAATATCATTGTATCACTGTCCTTCAGTGTTACTCCTCTGAAGATGCCTGCCACAGCTGCTGGTGAAACATCAGGAAAGAAAATACCAAGACCACGGTCACACAGCCCGGATAACATACAAGAACCGAAAAATATCATTGTTAGGGTTATTTTTCCTTCCTTCCTCTTCCTTCTAACTCCCTTCTTTCTTCCTGACCCCTCAACAACTTCTACTTTGCTGCAGCAGCTCCTGTTCCTGTTTTTGCTGCTGTAAGAGTAGCTAGGAGCCCCGTGGTACAGAGTGGTAAGCTGCAGTACTGCAGTCCAAGCTCTGCTCATGACCTGAGTTCGATCCCGACAGAAGTCGGTTTCAGGTAGCCAGCTCAAGGTTGACTTAGCCTTCCATCCTTCCGAGGTCGGTAAAATGAGTACCCAGCTTGCTGCGGGCAAACGGAAGATGACTGGGGAAGGCACTGGCAAACCACACCATATAAAAAATCTGCCTAGGAAACGTCAGGATGTGACGTCACCCCATGGGTCAGGAATGACCTGGTGCTTGCACAGAGGACCTTTACCTTTTTAAGAGGTAGCTGGGCAGGTAAAGGGCAGGTGGGTAGAGTATCTCTCTCCCCCACCCCTTCTAGTGAACCAGGCACTGTTTCCACAGTCTTTGTTCATTTCTGTATCCTGGGAAATATAGTCCCCAAGATATACCAATGGATACAAAGAGGAATGAAAATAAACACATATAATAAGGAATTGGATTAAAAATGCATAATGCAACACAAAATGGAACAAAAATAAAAGAGTGATTGTATGCTCCTAGTTAGAAGAAGAGTAGAAGAAGAGCTGGTTTTTATACCCCTCTTTTCTCTAAGGAGTCTCAAAGTGGCTTACAGTCGCCCTCCCATCCCTCCCTCACAACAGATACCTTGTGAGATAGGTGGGGCTGAGAGAGTTCTGAGAGAACTGTGACTAGCCCAAGGTCACCCAGCAGGCTTCATGTGGAGGAGTGGGGAAACCAACCTGGTTCAGCAGATTAAAGTCCACCACTTTTAACCACTGCACAATGCTGGCTCTCAAGCATATCAAGAGAAGTTTATACTCTTGTTCTTTTTTCACTTCATCTCCTTTGTTAAAGGAGTACAAAAGTTCAAGTACGATAGTCAACGCTGCTTGATAAACTGAAGTGCTTGTAGTGAATATGAAGGCAGTGAAGCTCTCAGTATCTTATACTCTCTTTGCATGTGCATGGAGTGATTTGGTTACTATTGCCTCTGTAGATTTTTCAATGACTTGACCCACAGGGTTCAGCTTTACAGCATATTTACATGGCATTTAAGCAGAGCATCTCTCAGGCAGATGTTGCCTGCATGTTATGAGACATGGTAAAATATGGGCTGAAGCCGGGAAGCTTTCCTGGCACAATACAGGAACGACCACAGAGATGGTGTCAACCACTTCTTTCAAGAAACAAGTTAGATTGCAACTAACCTCTGCTTAAGCCTTGACACCCAGTATGTCTTCCTTTTCTGTTTAGAAGACCCAAGCTGGTCAGTTTTCTAAGAACTGCAAATGGAACTGCTTCTGAGTTCTTCCTGTATCGAACTGCAGCTTGTCTCAGTTTCTGCAGAAAGCATTGTAGGTATGGTCATAAAGATCTAGGTAGCAAGGAAGCTAGTTACATTGTATATGCACTCCAGTGTATTTGTACTCCAGGCACTTAAAAAAGGAAGCTACTGTACAATAGGAAACATAAAAATAAAAAACTCTACCTGCAGGCTTCTGTATGACTACCGTATATACCCGTGTATAAGCCGACCCGCGTATAAGCCGAGGTGCCTAATTTCTCCCCAAAAATGGGGGAAAATTAGGCACCTGCGTATAAGCCGAGGGTCGGCTTATAACCCCTCCCCCCCCCCGCAGGCTTACCTGACCGGGCTCCTGGCGGCGGGAAGCGGCAGATCCGGCGGGGGCGGCCTTCCTGCAGCTGCAGGAGGCCCCCCCAGGCCACTCCTGGCGGCGGGAAGTGGCGCGGGCCCGGTGGCGCAGCCTCCCTGCGGCCGCAGGGGGCCTCTGGAGGCCGCTCCCAGCCGGGAAAAGGCGGCGGGGGCGGCTGAGGGGCCTCCCTGCGGCCGCAGGGGGCCTCTGGGGGCTGCTCCTGGCCAGGAAAAGGCGGCGGCGGTAAGTTCCCCCCTCCCTCCTTCCTCCTCCCTCCCCTCCCCTACCGTATTGTCCCGCGTATAAGCCGAGTTTGGCTTTTTCAGCCCTTTTTTGGGGCTGAAAAACTCGGCTTATACGCGAGTATATACGGTACTATATAACCTCAGAGTTTCAATGATAAGCCCCTGTTCGTACATTGACCGGGTCCTGTCATCAAGGTCAAAGTAGAAGAATGGCACAAACCCTTCCATTTCTACAACATAGATTTATTTATTTATTTCCATTATTTATAGTCCTTCTTTCTCACTTGGACTCAAGGCTAATTAAGCAGAGTGGGTCAATACAATCGATGGATGGGGCATTCAATAAACAAATGCAATAGTATTAAGGTTGTAGAACCAACCAGAAGTCAAAAAACAGAACTGAAGCAAAGCATAAGTATTAACATGACATGCTGCTTCTGATGGCAACCCTATGAATCAATGTCCTCCAAAACGTCCTATCGTTAACAGCCTTGCAAACTGAGAGCCGTGGCTTCCTTTGTAGACATTAAATGATTCAAAAAACCACAGTAGGATCCTAGTTTCAATAACCTATACACAGTAGTATAGACCATAGTCCCTAATAATTTTTCTAAGTAACTCTGTGAATCATTTAGTACAGTGCAAGTCTATTGCCTGAATAGAAAAGCCCTCTTGAATGCTCCAGTTTTGCATAGTTTGCAGAAAACCACGAGAGTGGAAGCCTTCCTGACCTTCTCGGGCAGGCAGTTCCACAAGGTGGGGGCCACAAATATCCTCCTGAGTGAGCCAAGCCACACATGGCCAGTCCCACATCTGCTTGTTTTGTGCAGTCTCATCCCATTTTTTTTAAAGAGTCACATGGACTGAGTTTCTACACAAACCACATTCATCCAGAAGGCCTGTCTCTGTTATTTGCAATAGTGTAGGGAAGGGGCTTACACTGTTTCTTCAACACCTTGTTCAGCACAGCCTCTTTTGAAGGTATAAAATGTGACAAAGGAAAAGCAGCCAGAGCTAAGCAAGGCTTTTTGTAAATTTGTGTTCTCTAAGTGTTGTTTCTGCCTTGTTTCATGTGCCTTGAGGTTACTGAGATAGGGCCATTTCACATGTTGCATTTTTTTCCTGCACTGCCAACACTTAAATTTATGACAAGCCATGTACACTCATGTATGTAATGAAAAATGCATTTTTTGCTATCAAGTCATAGCTGACTTATGGTGATCCCCTAGGGTTGCCAATCTCCAGATACTAGCTGGAGATTTCCTGCTATTACAACTGATCTCCGGACGGTAGAGATCAGTTCACCTGGAGAAAATTTATGAAAAGCCATGTGCACTCATGTATGTAATGAAAAATGCATTTTTTTGCCATCAAGTCATAGCTGACTTATGGTGATCCCCTAGGGCTGCCAATCTCCAGATACTAGCTGGAGATTTCCTGCTATTACAACTGATCTCCAGACGGTAGAGATCAGTTCACCTGGAGAAAATGGCTGCTTTGCCAATTGGACTCTATGACCTTGAAGTCCCTCCCCTCTCCAAACCCCACCCTACTCAAGCCCTGCCCCAAAAACCTCCCACTGGTGGCAAAGAGGGACCTGGCAACCCTATGACCCCGTGGGGTTTTCAAGGCAAGAGACGTTCAGATGTGGTTCGCCATTTCCTGCCTCCACATCACAACGCTGTTATTCCTTGGTAGTGTACCATCCTAATACTGACCAGGGCTGACCCTACTTAGCTTCTGAGATCTGATGAGATCAGGCTGTCCAGGTCAGGGCAAACATGTTTACTTTGTACTTGCTCTTGGGTTGGAAAGCCACAGCTAAGCAGAGATGATAAAAGTAGGTTGGATGATGCATTGATGTACTAAACCCACTTTTCACCACAGTGATTCAGTTTGGTGAATGGCCCACTCACATTTGTGGGGGAGGATGGACAGAACATTAAATCTTTAGATATATTTTTACCATGCAGAATTGCTAAGTTTCGCTGAATGGACAGGCAGTGAAAGATAATTTCTTTAATATCTGAAGTAGCATTCCAGGAAATTAATATTTTTCAGTGTTTGCTCAGCTCGTATCTGCAAACTGAAGGGTTTGTTGCCTCTAGTAAACATCCATAATCAATGAAATGAGACTATGATGATTCTCCTATCCAAGAATATTCTTGCTGGGTGGGGTAGTGTGACAGATTTTGGATGACAATGGAAGTATGATGACAAGATTGGTTCCTGCTTTAAATTCCAATACCTCCTGCAAAACAAACCCTTTCAAACTGATTACAGAACTGTGACTCACATTAATGAACCGTGTGTTTTTCTGTATTTTTTCCAGATCTTTGAAGAGGAACACAGCGTTCTTTATCTGGATCAAGGTGGGGTTTTGGTTGCCATGAAACATACATCTCTGCCTATCAGACATCTCTGGTAATTACTGTGACTTCTCTGATCTCATTAGTCATAGAGTCCATCATGATGGAATATTTTTAACTAAATGCCAGGGTATGCCAATTAAGAAACTTGCATGCTTTCTCTCCAGGTCACACTAAAGCAAGGCTTCATATTTTGCACATAAGATGCCTTCAGTGGCCATATTGACACTTGGGTTAAAATTAACAGAGCTGCTGCGCATTTTACTCTGTCTGGGAATGTGGACTCTTGAATTAAAAAATAAAATAAAATCCATTGGGACCGTTGGTTATGCTTTCAGTTTGACACTCAGTTTCCAAATTTATTCTATACACAAAAATAGTCACAGCTGCACAGCATGTAACACGTGCTAAGTGCTTCACGTTCATACACTTGCAGCCACTAGTGCAATAAAATGACATGCTCTCTCCATTCTATTAAGTGATTTTAGGCCTGTTATGCTATTTTTGTTCAGTCCCTAGGGTTGCCAGGTCCCTCTTCAGGGAACCCTCAAGGACTTTGGTGGGAGGACCTCACTTTTCCCTGTATAAATCTCCCTGCACTATTTCCTCTTTCCCTCTTCTTGGCAACCCACATATATTCTCCCTTTCCTTACCTCATTCTCTCCTTCTCAGCCAAGTGGGCCTGGCCCACTGGCCAGCACTGCAGAACTGGGCTATATTTTTTTTCCATTGAAGAAGAAGAGTTGGTTTTTATATCCTGCTTTTCTCTACCTTAAGGAGTCTCAAAGTGGCTTATAATCAAACATTCCCTTCCTCTCCCCACAACAGGCATCTTTTGAGGTGGGTGGGGCTGACAGAGTTGTAAGAGAACAGTGAGTGGCCCAAGGTCACCCAGCAGGCTTCATGTGGAGGAATGGGGAATCAAACCCAGTTCTCCAGATCAGAGTCTGCTGCTCTTAACCACTACACCCCACACTTATCCACTACACAACACTGGTCCTCTATGTAGGGAGTGCCTGGTGGGGGGGAGGGAAAGCTGAAGACAGAGAGGTAGATAAATGTAGGCTGGTTGTTGGGCAGGAAGGAGAGAAGGAAGCAGGAAAAGGGGAAGGCTATGGGGACTTTCAGGAAGGGGAAAGAGGAAATAGTGGGGGGGGATTAGATGCCTCCCACAAGTCCTTGTGGGTTCCAGTTTGTCTTACTTAATAATCATTGACATTCCTGTCTTCCATCAGTGTGCTTAAACCTTTATAAACTCATTCATAGTATTGGCTCCTATCAACACCTGTGCATATGCATCAAATATAGGTTGATTTGTTTTTCTTATTTTGAACAAGTTATGCAGTATTTTCATCAAGCATCCTTGTCATACGGAAAGCATTCCTAACACCTGATGATGCCTTTTGTTTAAATGTTATTGTGCACTTTTAAAAAGGTAGAGGAGGACTCCTTTAAAAAGGTGGGCTACTACCATAGTCCTGCAATTTCTTGACATTTTGCATTCCTCACCCAATCATTCCTGGCATTACCTTTTTGATGGCTGCAATATATTTTCAGGATACAGTCCACCACAATTCAAAGTACTTTCTCTCAAATGGGAGGGAAATACTATTTCAGAATCCTGCAGGGCATATGGATAATTGTAGTTATTTTTTCAGTGTTCAGCATTTTGTGCTTATCAACAATGAATTTCATCTGCCATTCCATTTCACTATTCCAATGACATGAGATTTTTTTTTAGAAGACTCGCCCTCTAGTTTATAATGAACTGTTTTCAGTGAGCTCTTGTTCTTTGTGAATACTTACCATTTCTTGGACCTTTTTCACATCAATATATAACTTAAAAGCAAAAGGTAGTCAGCACTGTCAGTGTTTTGATATTTAAGGGATCTGCCTGTTAAAGTATCCTATTCTTCAGAACTTTGCTATTTCTGAACTTTTTTGTGAGAAGACAGGTTGGACTGTTTTCTTAAAACAATTCATTCAGTTCTTAAATCTGGGCCCATTTGCCACCTGCAACAGAAGCATCCACTTGTTCTTCTTTCTTCCTCTTTCTTTTACCGTAATGTTTGTAAAAAAAAAAAAAAGAAAGAAAGAAAGAAATGTTCTCTACCATTTTTGTCATTGCCAGGTTAAGTTTTGATGAAGGAAGATCCTGGAGCAAGTACAGTTTCACTTCCATCCCACTTTTTGTCGATGGGGTGTTGGGAGAACCTGGAGAGGAAACCCTAATAATGACGTAAGTAGGGGATATAAGGAAGATGATAGTGTGCATCAGATAATTCCCATGGAAACCTTCCCTATTCCTGAAGTGTAAGAAAAAGAAAAGGGGAGGGGAAAAATTAGGAAAAGATAAAAAAAATGATATACAATACATTCAAAATTTCTTCTTCTCCCCCCCCCCCTTTCCATGGCACCCTCATGTTATGGCAAACTCACTAATACATTAAAAACTGCCTATTAAAATAATGTCAGATATTTTCAACATTTCTTGTCTTGTCTTCTTTTCTTCTCTTCTTATCTTCATTTCTTCTCTTCTTAATGCACAACCTCAGTTATAACCCAAATTGGGTTGTGATAAACATAATAACATATTGAGACATACCTATATATGTAAAATTTCAAGTGGAGATTTACAATATGATTTAAGACTTTAAGCTCTAATATCATTTATGATTTAAGACTTTATGACAATATGATTTAAGACTTTAAGCTCTAATATCAATATATAATAAGATAAACATAGTGAAATCAATAATATTTGTAGTCTTTAAATATGGAAGAATAATTCTTCATCATTGTTATATTCCAGTCCAGATTCCCATTAGTACTAATGCTTGATTCTTAGTAATGATGAACTGGCTCAATGTTGATTAAACTAATATATGTTAATGAAATGGTCTTATTTTTAAATCACACATGACTATTTAGTATTTGCTATGAACTGTCAGTGTTCAAGTTAATTCATCCAGCTTTGTTTAAACAAACTGTGCACTATTGCTTGGGGGATCCCCAGTGTGCCACAGTGACCTAACTCCACAATGTACCTTAGCTGGAAGCAAGGAAGTAGAACTGGAAACATAGTTGATTACATGGCTCGGGGTGAAGCTAATTAATTGGTAGATTAATTCTTTTAACCCATGATACAGCCAGCCAAGGTCTTGTGTTGCAGCATGCCAAATTCTGAGACTCATGCTGCAGAGCCCAGTGAGGACAAGGGATGTTATTTGATCATACCTTGTATTTAATAGTGAAGGGTGCCCTAATCTTCAGGTACTTAACTCTGTGTATTGGGGCCATTTATCCAAAAGTAAAAATGTTCCAAAAATTGGGAGGATGCTTGCAGAAACCTTTTAAAAATGGATGGGGGATTTTAAATCGAAGGAATGTTGTCCGCACTTGTGTACACAGTGTGCCTCTGCTGGCTGGGCAGCATCTACCCTCCTCACGGTGTGCTGCAGATGCTGGAGAAGGGAAAGATGCTGCCACCTGAGCCACATCGGTGCAGGCAAGTGGAGGAGGGCACAAGTGAGTGGGATAGCTGCTGGCGCTTTGTTGAGGACTGAGAGAAGGCGGAGGAGGGCAGCTTTGGTCTTTTATGCATAGCTGTTTCCCTCGCCATCACCCCTCCAATTACTTCAGGTCTTTGTGCTGATTATGCGTGCCATTTCTGACCATCAGAGGCTGCCTTGCTCTCCCCCTGCGTTTCCTCATGTTTTCAAATTTGAGATAAAACAGGTATCTGAAAATGTAGACAAAATGCGGGGAAACACAAGGGGAGAGCAAGGTGACCTCGGACGGTCGGAAACAGTATGCATAATCAACACAAAGACCTTTGTCACTGGAAATGGTGAACAAACTTTCTCTTTCCACCCCCTCAGTTTTTATAGGCTTTGCTTGCCTTTCTGCCCATCTCATTGCCCATAGTATCTCCTTCCCTGTGGTGTGGTGGAGACGAATACAGGCTCTTCCCTCTCAAGGTAAAAGAAGTTACTGCTGCCACCACACACATACTGCTGCCACACACACGCAAAGTTGCAGGCAGACAAGAAAAAGAATTTGTGGCTTGCTCCCTTAGCTGGAGAAAGGGGGGGACAGGAGTAGGCATTGTGGTTCATCCCCCCGCCATGCAGGATGAGGACGATGGTGAGGCAGATAGGCAGGTGGGGGGGAGCAGGTGCTAACAAGGTGATGGAGCAGATGTTGGGAAGGAAACCAGGAGCTTCCACTGTTGAAATAATTTCTGGGGTGTCAGGAATCAAAAGAAGGGTGATCAAGCCTTCCCTCAAAATCCCAGTAATTTAAAACAAGGTCCCTAATATCAGGTCTCATATTAACCAGCAGAGAGAAAGAGACCAGAGAACCAGCATTCAGAAAAATAAAGCTGCAGCTTTTATTGAATGCAATGTATTGTAAATTAATCCCCCAATATATATGTCTTCCTGCCCCAGCGCTTTGCAAATTTGGGAATAAAACTGACCAGTCAGGAGAAATCTAGCAGGGGAGATGTCTACCCTGTGTTTCACAGCCCTGATCTTTATATCCCTTCTCTCTGGGTGTTGCAGGCATGTCACCACACTTAGAGGCAGTTATGAGGGTATTATGACTTGTCCTTGAGAGGTGATCTCATCCCACATCCTTTAACTTTTGCAGCACTATGTTTTCTCAAGAACAGTGCTAACTTTTATGCCCTACTTCTCTCTTTCTGCATCTTCTTTTACCCCGAGGTAAAAGGCTTTCATCTGTGGGCTGAGCCCCCCTCCAACCAGTTTTTAGCCCCCTAGTTTCTCTTATCCTCACCAATTTGGTGGTGGTCACACATTGTTGGGACTTGTGTCCCCTTTCCTCCAGCAGGTTTTCCTCTGGGCAAGATGATTAATTAATTGAGGGGGCGTGGCTCAGTGGTAGAGCATCTGCTTGGCATGCAGAAGATCCCAGGTTCAATCCCTGGCATTTCCAGATAAAGGGACTAGGCAATCAGGTGATGTGAAAGACCTCTGCCTGAGACCCGGAGAGCCGCTGCTGGTCTGAGTAGACAATACTGACTATGATGGGTCAAGGGTCTGATTCAGTATAAAGCAGCTTCATGTGTTAAATAAAATTTTTGTTAACGCAACAACATGCAAATGTTTTGCGACATGAGTTATAGGATATTTCCTGTTTTCAAAGGTCACAAAATACCTGTAGTATGCCATACTATCCACATTAGTTATCATAATCAGTTTCTCATGATGTGGTACAATCTGACATCCAGTTGTCATCTCGGCACTATTAAGTGTGTGTGTGTGCGCTACTTCAGAGCACACTAATTCTGGCTTCCTAAATGTCAATGTTTGATAGTCTCTTCAAGTTATGTTGACTTAAACCAATGGAATCTCCCAAATCCCTCTTTCTGTATTTTGCAGAGTTTTTGGACACTTCAGCCATCGCTCTGAGTGGCAACTAGTGAAAGTAGATTACAAGTCAATTTTTGACAGAAGGTGTGCTGATGATGACTACCGACCCTGGCAGCTTCATAGCCAGGTAACAAATCTGAGACCTTGATCAGGTCCTAATTTTCTGATTGAAGATAAAGGGCTGTTGATTCTAATGTTTTGGTTCAGAATTAAATGAATTTCCTTCCATAATAGAGTTCTGATCTATGCAAATTAACTTGCTTCCAGTGAGCCCTTAAGGCGAATCTTAAAGGAACAGCTGACTAGTAACATAAAGTATGAAATCAGGGTTTATCTGATACTTTCAGTTACAAGTCATTCAGACACATGTACCACCATGGGATGTTTTGCATTTCTCAACTGTGTTCTTTACAGAGTAAAGAAAAGACTAGTCATTATTTTCTGAAATAAATGAAATTCCTTGTTGACCCTATGATTAAGCAAACAGAGGCCAAGATGTATATATATATTTATAACCTAGGGTTATACCTGATCATTGTGCTATGTCAAAAGAATGTTTTCCCTCCAATTTAGGGAGAAGCATGTATCATGGGAGCAAAAAGGATCTATAAGAAGCGTAAGTCAGAAAAGAAATGCATGCAGGGAAAATATGCTGGAGCTATGACATCTGAACCATGTGTTTGTACAGAGGCGGATTTTGACTGGTAAGTAGAGCTTGCAAAATATGGCTGAAAGTAGGGCTGTCGATTCGGTTCGGCCCAAACTGAAAATCAACCGAATTTTCCTCGATTCGGCGCTTTTCTGTTCGGACGGATCCAAACTCCAAAATGGGAGAAATCCGGGAGGCCGAAGTCTTCATGTTCGGCGAGTTCGGCAAGTAAATTCGGCGAATTCAGTGGTTCGGCAGAGATGCATGCGCAGGAGCTGATCCGCCCGTTGGCAATCTGCTTTCTCCCGCGGCCAATGGTAGCCCAGCAGATTCTTCTCATGGCCAATAAGAGCATTGATTTGAAGTTTTGAACTGGCCAAGAGAAAATTTAAAACGCCCGCCCATCCCTCCCTTCCCCACTGTCTTCCATTTGGTGGCGAGAGATCCAGCGATTCCAGCCAGCAGAATTGTTGCGGTTGAGAGATCCACCCGAGTTCATCAGTTGGAACTGGTTTGAGGGTGTTTTGTGGTGTTTGTGTTGTGCGGGTGGTTGCTTTGCTTGGGGTTCCACGGTCCGGCCTAGCCTCCCCCCCCCAGGTTGGCTTGAGAAGGGCGAGCGGTCTCCGTGCGGAGGTGCGAGGAGGACCCTCTCGCCGCCGGGGCTCCTGCGTTCCCATCCCACCCCCCACCCCCCGGTGCTTGGGTGCCCTCTAATCTTTGCAACCGGGGATTGCCAAAGCCGCTGGGCAGCCACACCTCAAAGTGGAAGATATACATTACACAGGAAAAGACTCTCTGAGAAAAAGAAGGGGGGGTATGTCTTTCCCTTCCTCCAGCCACTTTTTGTAAGAGAGTTGGGTGGTCAATTAATTACTTCCTCCAGCCCGCGGAGCTGCCATGGGTGCAATGCTTATATTTCGCGCTTCACCCCGGCATGCAGTTTGTGAATTGCGTGGGCTCTCTCAGTCCAATGTATTGCATTGCATCATTTGCTTGAATGTGCAAATGCAGCCGAGCCGAGTCACGGACGGTCTATGCTTTGCGATGGGCAATTGGGGGAGGGCTTCCGGGATCCATATCTCGCCTCCCTAGGACCCCATCGTCACCAAAATTGGCGGTCCTTTCAATAAGGGTCACAAGAAGCAATGATGAAAGTTTTGAACGTCGAGCTCTAACCCCCCCCCTGCAGCCGCGGGAGGCCAAGAGTGATTGTTTAAAATTTAAATGGCAATATTTGGCCGAATATTTTGCCGAACTTTAATTTCTCGCCGAATTTAACGGATCCGAATCGGGGGAGTTCGGACTTCGGCGTGTACCGAATCCAGATGGGCCGAATTCGGCCGAATCCGAACTATACTGAATTTTTTTATTTTCAACAGCCCTAGCTGAAAGGACAGCTGTAGCAAGGATATCACTAATATCCTGGTTGTGTCTCCAACAGCTCTGAAAGCACTAACACCATCACTTTATTTCAGGAAAGGTTTTTTTTCTTCTAATTTTCATCACTGTAAAATGAACAGCTCCTGCCTTTAATCAGCACAGATGTGTGGGATGGAACTAGCGGAAGCTACTGGGGCATACGAACAGCCCAAGTGAATGTCGCCTGGCTCCTCTTACCCTTTGCTGGGCATCTGCCAAATGACCAGGTGGTCAGCCATTATTTGACTTGAGAGAGGCGTCTCTCATGTGTGCTACAGCTCAGGAGCTTATTTGTGGTACTTCTTGGCCTTCTGGTGGGAAATTTAAAAGGGCAGGAAAAGCTGGGAAACAGAAGATATCTCAGCAAGGGACTGGAGAAAGACTAAAGAATATTTTGATGAGAGGCACTTAGAATAAAGTTCCGGAGATAGAAAGCAGATCAGTCTTGATGGAGGAGATCTATCTTGAAAGAGTACAGGAGAAAAGGTTGAGTAGCCAGTACTTAAAAATTCTAAGTTATGCCATTAGCAATAATAGATTGCTGGGGGGGGGTGTTCTTCAAAAAATTATCATTGTAATCCCATATTAGAAATGGTATGGTTATCATTATCATTAAATTTTGGGAATATATTATCCTTCCAGAAAGTTGTGTTGGGCAGAATGTGCATGCTTATAAATAACAGAACAATACTCCCAATTTAAAGGAAACAATAATCATGCCTTTTCTGAGCTAAAAGAAAATTATAATTTTCAGTGCCTTCCCCCTAGAGGTAGCAGTGGGAGGGAGGGGGAAAGTGGAAGACTGCCCCAGCCTCCAGCTGATCCATGGTGCACGGGCCTTTTAAACTTTAAAGGGCCACAATCTCAATGGGTGGAAGACCTGGCCTCCAGAGTCTGGAGACAAAAGGTCATTTGGTTGGAGGACAAGAAGAAGGGGAAAGTGAGACTATGGGGGCTACAAGCAGGAGGAAAAGAGGAAGTTGTGTGGGAAGGGTGATACAGGGGAAAATGAGGTACCCCCTGCAAGTCCCTGTGAGTTTTCCATTTCGCAGCTGGGCATGGTGGCCAGAACTGCACAGCTCAGCCATAGTTTTCCCGATAGAAGCTGCCAGAGGGAATGAAGGAGGGAAAGACCAGGGGGGACAGATAAAGGTAGGTTGGCTGGTGGGTGAGAAGATGAGAAAGAAGCAGGAAAAGGATAGACACTATGGGGTATTCTTCATGGAGATTTGGTGCTGTTTCGACGCTGTTTTGCGTCGGAGGCAAATTTTGGTTATTCACTGCAGAGCCGTGTTTTCCCCCACTGAGCAAAATAAGCCAGTTTAAAAGAGAGGCAATCCAAACCACTTCTGAGCCGTACTTTCCAGTAAAAGAGCATTTTGTTGCTCGGATGCCCATGAAGAAATGTTTGCTTCGCTCCCCGGGACGTCTCCTTTCTCCTCCCCCAAGAACGGTGATTGGCTGGGGGAGTTGCCACTCTAACAGCATCACACCGGCAGGAGGGAGACCCAAAGCAGACTGGCTGCCCCTCTTCAGAAGGGTGATGGGGTTTTGGCTTGGATTTGCCGCTCTCAGGATGCCCCTCCCCAACACACACACACATAGGATCGCACCGGCTGGAGGGAGACCCAGAGCAGACTGGCTGCCCCTCTTGAGAAGGGTGATGGGAGTTTTGGCTTGGATTTGCTGCTCTCATGGTCCCCCCACACACACACACACATAGGATCACACCGGCTGGAGGGAGACCCAGAGCAGACTGGCTGCCCCTCTTCAGAAGGGTGACGGGAGTTTTGGCTTGGATTTGCTGCTCTCGGGATGCCCCCCCCCAAACACACACACACAGGATCATGGGAAGAGTGGGCGGGATTAGGCGGATTTGGAGCGGTGAGTCATGAGCGGCAGCAGACGTAAGCAGCGCAGAGAAGTGCGCTGTTTCTCCCGTGAAAAATTGGGATGGGGGGAGAATCTGCACTGCCATGAAAAAGCTATTTAAATCAGTTTATTATTTGCTCCGATTCGAAACGGAAGCAAAATCCACCGTGAAGAATACCCCTATGGGAGTTTTCAAAGAAGAGAATGAGAAGTGGGGGAGGGAAAATGAGATGCCCTCCCCAAGTCTTTGCAGGTCCCCTGTTTGTCTCTGTGTGTATAAATTATCCTGTGCATTCTGGAATCTCTAAAATCATAATGGTAGGATCTATCAGATCCTTGAGAGAAACCAGTAGGAATGTCAAGATTCTATAACTATTCATCTTGCTTTGAGCTCTGCAGGGAAGAGGATACCCCACATTTCCCTGTTCTTAGTTGCTACTCTTTGCACATGATTCAGCAGGCAACCTTTAGAAACCTGATCCCAGTGGGATGGATCTGATATCATCAAAGTCAGATCAATCCCCATGTGTTTTTCTTTAGTTTGGTTAAAAGAGTAGAAAACAGCAAGCCTAGTCTCAGACAGGATGATTTTTTAAAAAGCCATGAGAACATCTGACAAATTAAACATAGTTAAAATACTGTAAAATTCAAGAGACACATCAAATCTGTATTTATTCAAAGATGGCAATTTGTTGAGAGCTGACATGAATCAAAGGTTTCAGTTATTTTCTACTATGTCACCAAAATCACTGTATATATTTGAGGACTGAAAACAGATAATCTCTGAATGATACTTGGAAAAATGAGTAAGTAAGAAAACAGCTAGCGAAGGAGTCAGAGCTGCAGTGAGATTAGATTTGTGTGCATTGCCCATATCTTACTACCAGGGGGCAATGGTGTTCCAGGAATGATTCTTCTAGTGGCGCTGGTCTACCCAGCCCTAAGGACAATATTTCCTAGCAACTGCCTAGAAACCAAATTGTATTTAATCAAGTAGTAAATGGATTACTCAATGACACATGTGTTATTAAAACATTTATTTACCCGTATTCCTTGTGCTTTGCTGCTGCAGCATGCATAGTATTATCACCCTAGCAGCAGGCTTTTATTTTATACAAAGACTTAAAAAGGAAAAAAAAATGTGATCACTCAGTTTGGTTGCTTGGTTGGCAGCAAGTATGATTTCATAATGTTTGATTACCATCCTGTCTTGCTTCATTGGGGCAAAATTTGAGAATACATGTTTATGTGAGGGCTTGAAAAGACCTTTCTGTACCATCCAAACTCCTGTCGTGATGTGCCAAACCATTCCCATTCTCCAAACTCATAGCCTAAGTTCATTCATTACCTTGGTTATTTGTGGGATGGCAGGTCAGCGTGTTCTTCTTTCACCATGCAGAAATGAAATGTATGAGTTGGGTCCTTCCACATAAATGCCATATCATGCCAGAGTTCTGTATATGTAGTTTCTGCCTCCCCCTTTTGATTTAGGGACAGTACACAAACAGGGGCTCTGTGAAAATGGGTGTTAACATGGAAACCCAGGATTTCTGTGTGGTAGATGAAGGGTGTGCACCACATTAATCATGCAGATGGCACAGGTGATGCACAAATTAAAGCATTATAATCAAAATGACATTCTCATTGCCAAAATACAGGAATCAGTATGCAGCTGCTAAACTGCTGTTATTGATTGCAAAATCGTGTCTAAGCTTTTTATCAAAGCATTATCTGGATTTTGTTAGCCAAATAATGCATATTCTACATATGATGCAAAATGAAGTCTTGGACACTGTTTCATGTGCAAGTCTTCATGGGATGTTTGAGTTTGCAAGTTCCAGGGAAACCAGAGAGGGCTGTTGCCCCAATATTCAATAAGGACACAAGACCGCAGCATGGATTTAACTAGTTTATTTAAAACAGCTGATCTATGTCATCAATCAACTGTAATAAATTCTAATTGAGGGCGGGCTGCGCTAGGCAGCCTAGCCATGGCTGCCTTTTGGTTTGGCAAATCCACCCTGGCTCCAGACTTGGCCAGCAGCTGCTGCCGACCTCGTTTGTCATTGCCCGCACATGCTGTGCGAAGAGGTGCCCAGCCCCAGCCCCCTTTCCCGATGCGCCATGAAGCCACTACCAGATTTGGAAAGATGTTGCTGAGCACCAAAGGTGCTTCACATGCCCCATCCTGCCATAAAGCAAGTGATGGTCTGTTTGGAACCCATCCTCCATCATGCCCGATGGTTCAGGCTGCTCACCGCTGCTCCCTACCTATCCATAAGCAACCTGCCCTATCCCTGTCAAACTAGTAATGGCCTAAACAGTCCTAGTTAAGGACTGTTAAGGACTGTTAACAGGCCTAGTTAAGCTATTAATAACTGCCCAACCTGAACATAACAAAGCAGGCAACAAAATCTCCCCCAAAGCCAATAAGGGAAGAAGCCCAAAAATTCCTGTTTGGCCCCAACGGTGACCAGCTAATCCCATGATATTAAAGGGAAGGTGGGTGGGTTGGCAACAGGCAGCAAAAGCTGCCTCATGAAGGAGAAACAACAATAAAGCTTCTCCTTCCAGCCTTCCCATTGGATGGCAGCTTTTGTCTTGTAGCCTATCTGGCCTGATGTTTTATTCACATTGGACTGGGGCAAATCAATCCCTGGTTTACCAGCCAGGAATGCCTCTTGCAAGAAAGTGTATCATTGCAGGGAAACTGAACCATAGTGTGAACTTTGATCAAATTGTCATTGGAGCTGGGAGCTCAGGTCTCCTCTATGGCAGAACCTGTTATCAGCTTTGGTTGCTATGCCAGCTATGATGTGGCTGTCATAATCCATGCTAGATTACTATAATGGGTTTTTTATTGTGCTGCCTTTGGTAACTGTATGGAAACTTAGTTGGTCCAAAGTTCAGCAGCCAAGCTATTATCAGGGGCTGGATACAGCCATCATATCCCTCCTCTGTTGAGGGAACTTCACTGGCTGCCTATCTGTTTCTGGGCACAATTCCAAATCTTTTAAGGCTCTAAGCAGTGTAGGCTAGGAGTACTTGAAGGATCATAACTTCCTCTACTGTCCAGCCCATCATTTAAGTAAGATCTTGTTCTCAAACTCTGCTCTCTGTGTCTCCTTGCATGCAGCGTGAGAGAGGTGGCATCCAGAGAATCATCTAGTTGGCATCTCAGCCTGGTTGTTAATCCCAGTTTCAGGCACCATTGCCTGGCTGGAGTGTGCTACACATCTGCACGCTCAATACCCATGCTCAGATATCAGTAGGCAGGTTTATCATTTGCTGCTCCAGTTGATGCTAATGCTTGCTGATTGCAAGGCAGCCTGTTGTGCCTACAGGTAGGCAGCAATTTGTTGTTATCATCAGAGCTCTGTGTGCATCAGAGAGGAGACAAGAAGTTCATTAAATTACAGGTCTGCAAGGTGAAAGAAGGATGCTAATGCCTCTCTAGTGAGCTTCGTTAAGCAGCTGCCTGTGTGATTTATCTGCATATGTGTATGTGTGAGAGTATGATGAGATCAGCAGAACAAAACAAAAAAAACTTTCTAGTAAAAAGTCAACATGCATGGTTTGGGGAGTATTTATGGACACTTAAGACAAGGGAAACGTAGCACTGACACCTAATTTAACATGGCGGCTAATGCTCAAGTGACATAAGATGGCAGATCCGTTTTCAGCCTATCTGTGAAGGATGTGGGTTGATTTAAAACAGTGTTTCCCAACCTGTGGGTCACAAACCCTCTGAAAATGGATCGCAGGCCAGCCCTCCCTAATGGCAGCTCCTGCCCTTTGAACACATGAAGCTGCCTCATACCGAATCAGACCCTTGGCCAGTCAAAGTCAGTTTTGACTACTCAGACCGGCAGCAGCTCTCCAAGGTCTCAGGCAGAGGTCTTCATATCACCTACTTGCCTAGTCCCTTTAACTGGAGATGCTGGGGATTGAACCTGGGACCTTCTGCATTCCAAGCAGATACTCTTCCACTGAGCCACAGTCCCTCCCATCCTTCTCGTTTTCTCCTCGCTAACTTCTCATATTCTCATCACCTTTCCCTCTTTGTGACAATAATGGGGTGGAGGAAGCCATCCAGCAACTAATAACTTCATGGTAGTAGCTGAAAGGGGGGGGGGGAGCTTGAAGAGTAGGTGGGAGCTGTTCAGCATGCCATGGAAAAACCAGAGGGCCATAGAAAGAGGCATGTGCATACAGTGGCTCTGTCTTGGTGCTGCTCCCTCAGCAGCCCATCCTCTTGCTCAGCCCCCTGTAGTGCCTCACTGCCCTCTACCTTCTGTGGGAGATGCACTGCACTGAGCTCCTTGCCATCAGCCTCCTCACTGTATCTACTCAACCTAGTGCCCCCCCCCAACTCCTCAACTCTTTATGTGTCTCCTCAACCCAATGCCTCCCAAGCACACTGCATCAAACTCCAGCTCTGTCCCAGCTAGCAGACAAGGAGGACGAGAGAGAATTCCCACTTGCTTGCAGTTCATAGTTGGGGCAGCTGCAACCTTTGTGTGATGTTTGTTGGTTTCTCAAAAAGATCTGGGTGGACAGTATAGACAAAGTAATGCTGGAACAGATGGGTGCCAGGTCATAGTTTGCCCAGGGCACCAAAAAACATTGGGCCAGCCTTGGATGGTAAATTTGGACTTGTGGGTCACCATACCAAAACGTTTGGGAACCACTGATTTAAACCATAAAAGGGATGCACGGGTGATGAATGTGGAAGCTTCCAGGAATCCCTCCCCTTAGACAGTTTTCTTTCAGCTAAGCTCTCTTCTATTATTGGAGTCTAGCTGTGGGAAATGTGACATCACAGGACAGACAATGAGGAGTTGTTCTTCAGGAAAGTGGGGTTAGCACCATGTTGCTTTTACAATTAGATTAACCTCTTTTTCCAAGCATTATCTACATAAGTGATTACAGACCACCCTGGCACACTATGCATATGATTCTCTGTCCCATGTTTTCTTGGTCATCTGTATTACCCATGTTTGTGTGTGTGTGTGTTCCCCCCCCCCTGCTGCACATTCTTATGTATTCTGAAAATTTAGTTCATTACTAATTGGTAATGCTGCCCTATGTATCCCATTTGGTAAGTTCATTGTTTATATTCAACCCATGACTGGGGCATTTGCATGTTTTTAAATGGTTTATCTGTTAATGTAGCATGTAGTGTGAACATACAAAAACATGCCATAAACGCCAGTTTAAATTTTGCCTCTCAAAAGACTCAGTAGATTTCTGAGGCAGGCCGCTGTCTATTGTTTCAGGTTTCTACCCCATTCACACATTTGCAATATATGGAATAATAAAGCTAATCTACTTTGCAGGGTTGTTCAAGGCTTACTGAAGTGTTTTGAGTGTGCTTATGACATAATGTATGTGAATTGCTTGAACACCCTAAAGATCTCTATCCAAGTTGTTCTTTCCACTACAAAAAAAGTCAAAGTTTCTCCACACTGAAGCAAATGGAGGCCATACTTAATTTTTCTGTTGTGCCACAGGAAGGATGGTTGTGGTAGAGAAATATGATACACATATTATCTTTCATACACACTTCCTGCATTCTCCTTCTCTTTCTAAAAATTAAGAACCCCTTTCAATAATCCATATTCAGCAATGAGATATCTTTCACTCAGAAGGAAGAGGAAATATGGGATGGTAACACAAACAAATATTGTTAATTAAATCTGGTGCTGAACATGTTCTCTCAGCAGCATATTCCACTGCTTTGTTTTGTATTTGATTACTTGAGCACATGGAGAGTACAGGGCAGCATCTTTTTTTAATTATACTGATACAGAAGAACTTGGAAATACACGCATCTTGGACTTGTGACAATCACAATTCAGAGGCGAGAAGCCTCATTCTTATGCAAATACTTGTTTTCCTTGGCAAAACTGAAGCAGCCTTTACAATCCATTGAACAATCATTTTAGTAGCCTTCATGCTGCCACTCTAGTCAGGGTGCTTATAAAAGAAATTTGCTTCTTTTAATATCCTCAATGAAGCAAATTTATTTCATAAGCATCCTTACAGCAGCATCTTAAGCAGAGTTATGCTTTTCTAAGTCAGTGGGTTTAGAAGGATATAATTCTTCTTAGGATTGCACTTAGTCTTTCAGACTAGATATGCCTGTGCTTTAGTCTGTCTCCTTTACCTACCAGTTTTGCAGTATACTTGCAAAGCAATTAATCAGCCTTCCTCTGCTGACATATTACAGAAAATATTTTTTTAATCATATAAACTGAAGGGGGAAACTCAATGTTGTATATTTTAGCTCATTAATATAAAAATGTGCATGTCCCCAGTTTTCAATGATAATGAGTCTTGAGCAATTCTTGGGCACACCCATAACTTCCAAGTTCAATATCTGGTGATATGGAAAGGAGCATAGGTATAAAAGAAGGCTCAGAATCCCTTTGCCTGAGACCTTCAAGAGCAGCTGCCAGACAGAGTAGACAATACTGGGCCAGATATCATAGCATATGTTAGCTTCATATGCCCTTACCTTTCTATATTTATACTGTGAATAACTAAATACCCGAAAGGGACACCATGGTGGCTAAATAAAGGAAAAGTTGTGTACTATCTGATAAGAGAATGATATTACTATTTCCTTGCCTGTCTCTCTATTGGGTGTCACAAGATCGCTTCTACTAACGTTGCTCTGATGAGAACAACTAGCACAATCCAAAGTGATTCCAACTCAAATGTTGTGTAATCATTATTGTAAAGATGCAAATGCAGAATAGAGGCCCAGAGCTATCCTCTGGTTATGGAGGATGTATACATTTATAATGTCAAGCAATTCTGATGGGTAGATGTTGATATCAGTTTGAAGGAGCTTGAGAGGGGGTTGTGAATGTGGTATATTTTCACGGCGTTCATGTCACTTATCTCCCAGAATTGCATGGGTATATTGTAGTGTGTGGTATGTGTTTCACTGAAATGATCTGTCCTTTTACCAAACCAGTGATTATGGATTTGAGCGTCACAGCAATGACCAGTGTTTGCCAGCATTTTGGTACAATCCGTCTTCCTTATCCAAAGACTGCAGTCTTGGCCAGAGTTACCTCAACAGCACTGGGTGAGTTACCAGATATGGCTCATGCAGATTCTCAGTGTGAACGGTTGCTACAATTTTCTCATGCTGGTCCACAGACTTTTAGTGCACTCTCATCTGGAGAACCGGATTTGATTCCCCACTCCTCCACATGAGCGGCGGACACTAATCTGGTGAACTGGATTTGTTTTCCCACTCCTCCACACAAAGCCAGCTGGGTGACCTTGGGCTAGTTACAGCTGTCTTAGAGCTCTCTCAGCCCTATCTACCTCACAGAGTGTCTGTTGTGGGGAGTGGAAGGGAAGGTGAGTTTAAGCTGTTTTGATTCTCCCTTAAGTGGTAGAGAAAGTAGGCATATAAAAAACAACTCTTCTTCTTTATTGGTTGTGTACTATCATTTTAAAAAACATTCTGAGGATTTTTTTTACAACAATTAAATGGACTAACAGTCCATTCAAACACTGACAAGAGAATACAGTTCAATCTAGTAGGTGAGGGATCACTAATTTGAAAACACCTTCCTTCACATCAAAATTTCCCCTTGTGGTAAAACTGTCATGTCATACAGAAGTCCAAGTCTTTCCCCCAGGTAGCATATATCTTACATATATCTGACAAAGTGGGCTGTGATTCACAAGAGCTCATATAGAAATAAATCTTGTTAGGTTTTAAGATGCTGCTAGACTTTTGTTTTATGATGCTAATTTTGTACATAGAAGGGATGGAACAATCATACACGCTGTTGCAAATGTTTCTGTCAGGTGGTTCAGCTCAACAAGCACTGTACCATGAGTGCGCTCATCATGTGAAATGATTCTGTGTTCACTTTTCTCAGAGTAGCATGAAAATACTAATCAAAAGCAGGTGAGTATCATCAGTGACTGAAATACACTGCAGTGGGGAAAGAGGCAATCAGCACTTCAGCAAAGCATTTGTGTCTTCTCTCAATGATACGTGTGTAGCGCAATCAGTAACACAGAGAGAGACTATAGCCCCCCCAGTTGATACAGTTCCATTAGGACCCTAGAAGTTGAACAAACTACATGTAAGGAGGAAGAAAGGGCACAGTGCGATAGAATGGAAAGAGTGGGTGGGGACTCTGCAAGCTGCACCTTCATCTGATCCCATTTCCTACCTGCCTGCTTCATTCCTGCTGCACATGGCGCCTGCCTGATGGCATTTTATTTTTGTATCGCATCCATGGCCACTCCGCTGTACTACATGGTTTCTCTGGTCACCTTTCCAAATGCCTCCCTCTACTCGCTCTGCCATTAAAAAGTGAAATTTGGCAGGGAGGGTCCCTTGGGTTCATGGTACAATTCCTAAAAATATTCACTCTCAGCAGAGTAGGAAAGGAGAATAGAGGCATGTTTCCCACTGCAGTCAATTGAAACAAAAATGAATTGAAAAACTATAGGCTCAAGCAGACAAAGATCACACATTTATTCTACCCCTATTCCATTTATTCCATGCAAATTACATGCGTGTACAGAATCAATTTACCTTGAGGCTGTGCAAGGAAGGAAAGGCTGTTTTACTCTTCAGCTTCTACCCAGTTTTGCTATTCCAAATAAGGTTTTCTGTTTTGCTATCAGCATTTTAAAGTAGTGTGTGTGTGTGTGTATTCACCACTTAAAAGGAATATATATATATATATATATATATATATATATATATATATATATATATATATATATATATATATATATATATGTATGTTCCTTTAAATCCTATTAACAAAGCAGGGAGCCTGGTTTTCGATACTGAGGCTGGCACTGAAGGGTTAATCAATCAATAAATCTTTAATGGCAAGGGTTAAAACCCTCAACCTTTTCCAAGCAAAATGGATGCTATGTAATTCTAGAATTTGTATTTTATTTCTTTTTTTTTTCTTTTAGTCTTATAGTGCATTCCTAAAGAGAGTTGCTACAGTCTAAGCCTATTCATTTCAAGGGGCTTAGACTAGAGTAACTCTCCTTAAGAATGCACTGTGAGTGTGAATGCACTGTGAGTGTAGCTGAATTGGCTGTATGAGCAGTACCATTAAAGTAAGTTTATGGACAGAACATCTCATTTGTTTGAGCCCTAAGACAAACATATTTCATAAAATATAGAAAAACCAAATCAAGGGGTTTTTTAAAATGAAAAATGATAGTAAACAAAAATAAAACTTTGCGTGTGTGTGTGCATTCCCAGAACCAGTGGCTGCTGCCACTCTAGTTCTGGGATACTAGCAGTTACGTTTGTGTCTGCTGACTTCTGCCAGTAGTGGGATGCCCATACCCAATCCCTTGCTCTCTTTCTGTAACTGACCATAAGAACATCAAATGTTGTTTAAAAAAAGTGCCTAAAGTTGTCCAGTTAAGCCAGTTAGTGGTTAGGTTGCTTTAACTATTTGGCATGTGGGAGAAAAGAAAATTTAATGAAATAAAGAATCTCCTGTAGCCCTGTCTTTAGCCTCTCTGTCTATTTCCCTTTTTCAACAGGTATAGGAAGGTTGTATCTAATAACTGCACAGATGGTGTCCGTGAACAGTACACAGCCAAGCCTCAGCAATGCCCTGGCAAGGCTCCGCGTGGGCTTCGAATTGTCACTTCAGATGGCACATTGACATCCGAACAAGGACACAATGTTACCTTCATGGTCCAGCTGGAAGAGGTATGGTCGATTTCCTACGCTTCCCACTGGGGCCCTTGAGTCTGAACCATTTAGGAGAAAATGGATAGAACAGAATGCCATGAATTCTGTCAGTATGACTTAACTGATCAATGGCTTGATCACAGATTTCAAATTCTGACAAATTCAAGCTGTCTGTCTGAGCTCTTCACCCCCCCCCCACACACACACACACTAAGCAAGCTATGAGTCAGTGCTCCATGGCTTGCAATATATGTGTGTCTCTACCTCTGCTGTCCCTGACTGCTTGAGATATACACTGGAGAATGAAGCTAACAGGCTAATGTTGTGAAGAAAATACTGAGGCTGGACAAAGGAGCAGAGGCACATTGCAGGTAGAGGGATATTCCTGCTGTTAGCCTTCCAGATCTGGTGGTCCTTGCAATGATGAACTCTGTAGCCACTATTTGTTATAAAGGGCAAAAGAAATCGATCTATTCCAGCAAGTGGTGCCTGTAGTGGTGAAGATTACTTCAGGTAATCCTACTTCACATGAATGCCACCACTTGATGACTTGAAGCTGGTGATAATCCTATCATATGTATTTTATCCCCCTAAAGTAATTATGTGAATTGACCCTAAGTGATAAACCCAAATTTCAGGTCCTTTACCCAGTTTTCTGATACGTGTATTCTTCCTTGCTGGTCTCCCATCCAAATACTAACTAGGGCCGGACTTCCGGTAACTGAGCTGATCCTAGCACACGTCCCTTGGGAAAGCTCCCAAGGGAATCCAAGAGACGCTTTGAATTGGAGTGTTTTTTAGCACACCAACCCGGTTCTAAATAGTGGACCGGGGTACAGGAATTCCTCTGCAGCCCGAAGAAAGCGGTGTGACTCCCATACTCTCCGAGGGAGCTTTTTTAAGTCCCCCGGAGGTGTGGATGGTGTCCCACTAAGCATTGAGGGGAGATTGCATCGCCGCAAGCGTCTCATTGGCATTAGGCTTGGACCTCCATTACCTATAACCATCTTATGTACTATTTTAATGAAGAAAAACCTCACCCTCCGAAATCTAAGTGAGTAACAAGAATTCTTTTGATCTTACAGGGAATAGAAACTTGAACTGGTTGGCAGAAATAACTGGGAACTCCGTATCCTCCCCCCACATTGCATAAATATTTTTTCACCAAGATAAGATATCAGATAAAATGGCAAGGACGCTATCAAGTTGATCTGTGGGTAGTCTAAACAAGTGAAAACTTACAAAATAATTGATCTTAATGGAAATGGAGGGAGGTGTAGGGGAAGTCAATAATTTTTTTCCTAATTATATACAAATATATTTACTAATGGTTCCTATTTGTTTTTATTTGTTACTGTTTATTTCAACTGTTAAACTATGTGTTTAATATTTTTGGAAAAATCTAATTCTCAATGGGACCATTAGAATACTTTTTGATCTAATTCCTTATTTACACCTTTTTAAATTTTATATTAGGTATTGATCTAATGATGTTAGATAGGATGAATATGCTAATTAAATAGTATAGGGATTAGTTCCGTTAGCAAAAGTTTATACAATTTATTTTCAGACGGAAGAGGGAGAGGGGGAAGTCAATTTATTGTTAATTTAGTATTGCTACTTGTTTTTTTAGTATTATTACTATTTTTAATATTGGATATTGTTTTACATGTTGATATATCAAATTAAGAATTTTTTTTTAAAAAAATTATACAAATACTAACCAGGGCCAACCCTGCTTAGCTTCTGAGATCTGGTGAGATAGAGCAAGCCTGGAGCTACATGGGTAGAAATTAAATGCTTGTGTTTCAATTTAAAACTGCTGAGTCATTGACAAGCTATATGTACATGTCAGAAAATACCAAGACCACGGTTACACAGCCCGGATAACCTACAAGAACCAATGAACTCTGACCGTGAAAGCCTTCGACAACCCCGGAAATGTTAGGACAACAAGAAAAAAATGGAATAATTGTACATCATTCCATGGAAAGAAGAAATCCATCAGTGACTCTGCAGCACATCTGTTAGACACTTAAGCAGCAGCAAAGCTAAGAAAGCCAGACATCCTTTCCACTGTGATAGTGCTCAAGACTCTGGGTTGGAAAGAAATTAGGAAGAAAATAATAACTTTTTAATGCTAATAGTTTTTTCATTACAGCTTTCAAATTCCCCAGGCCCGTTTTAGGATGGTATTTTAAAGGAAATACACACACATCACTCTAAGCAGCAATTCGTTTGGATTTGTCCTTTGTGTTTTGCCTAATACAGTTGAACTTAAATTGATTTAAGATTAAGCACATTCCTAATTGCTTTGTGGAGTCAAAGATGTATTTTAAAAAAATGTGAGCGCCTACAGGTTGCAAATATCTTCTGTAAGGAAGTCCCATCTAAACGCCTTCAATGTTGCGATCTTTGGCATGCCTAGACAAATAGCACGGGGAGGGAAAATAGTGTTCATCTACATAGTCTGCATAAAGCAGATTTCTGACAATTTCATTCTGGAAGACAACTGAAGAGAAGGAACATCTGGCTGTTGCAACGGCTAATTAAAAATCCATTTAAACATCTGCAAGGAGAAAGAGACGCAAGTCATTGCCTAATTGAAGACTTCCAAATGAAATGTGATATTTGGGACTCAATTTAATTTTAGTTTTAGTTGCATCTCATTGTGTTAATACTGATTTACATAGAAACCTCAGTGCTTTATAGAACAAATTCATGCTCACAGCCTCTTGGGCAAGATTAAAATTGAACGTTTGAAGGTGTCATGCTCATTAGATTGATTAAAATGAGGAATATCATCTCTCAAATGGCAAAATACTAATGATGGCATATCAGTAATCAAGACATAATAAACATTCTGTAAATAGGACAGGTTGTTCAGACTCCATTGATGAGAAAAATCAGGATACTGCAAAAAAGTGGTGTCTAAGATGCAGAGAAATGTAGGCCCAGCTCTTCTTTCTTATGTACATTTGTGATGAACCAGGAAGAGGACATTTGGACCTGGAACCTCATATAAAACTCTGCCTCTCATAAAAGCAACACAGCCTTCTGGGTCTTACAGGCAATATGATCAAGATGATATCACTCCCCATTCTACCATCTCCTAGTTTCCCTGACCAGTCATGCCCAACTTTGCCCCATGGTCTAAGAGAGGATCGTCCATTCTGGGAAGAGGGTGGCGAAGAGAGACCCGGCAATCCTAATCATGAAAAAGGAAGTCTAGTAGGGTTGCCGGGTCCCTCTTCACCACCAGTGGGAGGTTTTTGGGGCAGAGCCTGAGGAAGGCAGGGTTTAGAGAGGGGAGGGACCAATGCCATACAGTCCCATTGCCAAGGTGGCCATTTTCTCCAGATGAACAGATCTCTATCAGTTGTAATAGCAGGACATCTCCTGCTAATACCTGGAGGTTGGCAACCCTAAAGTCTAGTGATGGGAGCACCCTGCAGATTATGCTGACCCTGCTCATCGGCTCTGCCTCTCCCTGCCTCTGCTCCTTGAAGCCTTTCTGTGAAGGAAACCAGAGAAGGGCACTGAAAACCAAGGGTGCTGAAAGGCAGGGAGAGCTGGTGAAAGGGATCTGTATGTGTGAATGTGCATGTGTGTTTGCAGCAAGAAATAAAAGGGCGAGGAAAGGCATTGACTGAGGATCATGTCATGGAAGGAGTACTTCCTTCTCACTGTCTCTTGTCTGTTGCCCTTCTGCCTCTCAAAGCTTTTGCCAATAGGAAAACAGGAAAGGCCATTGAGAAGAAGAGTGGGTTTTTATACCTTGATTTTTTCCCCCTACCTTCAAGGAGTCTCAAAGTGGCTTACAATCACCTTCCCTTCCCCTGCTCACAACAAACACCTTGTGAGGTAGGTGGGGCTGAGAGAGTTCTGAGAGAACTGTGACTAGCCCAAGGTCACCCAGCAGGTTGTGCGTGGAGGAGTGGGGAATCAAACCCTGTTCTACAAATTAGAGTCCACTGGTCTTAACCACTACACCACGCTGAAGCAGACAGAGCTAGTGAGGCAGGTAGCAATGTAATTTAGGGTTACTGTGAATGTTACAAAAATATGGTTAATCAAGAAAAAAATAGTAGCCATGTCACACCAACACTAATCAAACCCCAAAATACAAAAGCATGCGACTAAGGACAATACTGATAGATTTCATTTTGTACCAACATTATAACTACCTATATATACTGACTGAAATACATCCAAAGTAACAATACACAATATTTCTACTGGCATATATGGACTCTTGATTCTATGCCAGTAGAATTATTGTGTATTGTTACTTTGGATGTATTTCAGTCAGTATATATAGGTAGTTATAATGTTGGTACATAATGAAATCTATCAGTATTGTCCCTTACCCACAAAAATATGGTTGACATTTGAAGTTGTGCAAAATGTCCATTTATGAAGATTTGCTTGCAATTAAAAATGAGTTATATTGTAACAAGTTTTTTATTTGCGCAGTTACCACTGGCCAGGTAACTGCTGATTACACGTGTTTGATTCTATAGTAATTATGGAATGCCACTTTTGAAAGCCGCTAAGTTAGGTTGTATGTGATGCTTCTGGGCAGCATTTTCCGATCTCTTCTTTCATTGCTGTCCACAGCTAGGAACCTTTCTTCTTCTTGTTCCATATTTCCCCAAAGCGTGCACCTCTGCAGATAAGAAGCCACGGTCAATTTCACTTTCAGTTTCTTGTCTCAAAGCTGCACTGATAGGGTATAGTGCTTTCCCAGTGTATTGAAAAGGAAATTGATTGAGGCTTTCAACTGCTTTTGAGTTTCAGAGATGCTGGTCACAAATTTGCAAGCAAATTGCAACCTGAACAAAGATGCAATCAACCATTCTTGGTGTGATTGCCCTGTGATTTGTATCATGATCCACAGGCAGGATTCTTTGCCCTCTCTTTATTATATATTTGGATAATTTTGATCACTTTCTTCAAAATGTATTTACAGAATAAATGTTTAAAAGATACCTTGGATCCTGCCAAATGTTTCTTCCAATGGAAGGCTTTTCATCCGCAGTGTACAACTTCCTTGCCCCCACTTTCCACCGCCTCTCTGAATGCCCTCTTAATTACAGCTCCTGGGGGTAAGAGAAGCTCCTGAGACCCCCAGGGACAGAATGAGAGGGAGTCAGAGGTCTGCATCAGGACTGAGGAGTCAGCAAAGGCCTCCCCTGTCAGCAGAATTCCTCTGTGAGATCCAGTAATGCAATTATACTTTCAAATGTCTCACATCAAATCATTCAGCAGTATATGATTATATAGCATCATAATTAGAAATCAAAAGCAATAACAGTGAAGATCAGATATATTTACACATGAAAGGCTTAAATAAACAGAAACATTCAATTTTTAAAAACAATTGCCAGATCCAGCATTCTGCAGATGTTGAGAAGGCTTTCATAACATGGGGATAATTATGGGGAAAGCCTCTCAGAATTGGCTGCCACTCTGATTTTATCAAAAACCAAGACCAGATTGTCCTGCAGATATCCATTAACAAGAGGGAACGTAGAGGAAAGGTGGGATTTTCTCAATTTTTTAGACCCAGTGCTGTAATCGGGACTAGTTTTCTTGATTGGTGCTTGTATATCCCTACTCATAATCACTGGGGCAACTAGAATTGTTGGGGTCCAGGACAAGTTATATTACCCTTGACCGAAGAACGGTACACTCCTATTTTGGATGGTCATCCTCTTCCACCGAGTGCGCAGCTTCAGGAGGGATGTACATGGAGCAGTGAGGGAGGTAAGGGACATCTGCCTAGCCAGCCAGATCAGCCTGGCGATCAATGGGGTGACAGATGTCGCAGCCAGATTGCCCTCACATCCGACAAGTTATATTATCCTAATATCTTGTAACTCCTACTCACTCTTTATGCTCATACAAAAGAAATATGGTATTTCAAAATGGTGTCTATATTTAAATGCTCTTATCCAATCTTCCCTTCTCTTAATTACATGCCTCATCTTTCCTCACTTTCTGGTAGACTAGTGCTAGCCATTGTAAATGACAAAAAAAATTCCAAATGTTGGAAAGCTGTTTTCATGACAGCCTAAGCAGAAGTAATTCCCACTGTATTCAGAGCCTGACTCCCGGATAAGTGCTTTTAAGAGTGAAGACTTTCTATACAGTCTGAAGAACAAGTGATAGATCATTCACTAATGTAACTAAATAATTCCTTGATAGATTTCATGCATGGAAAAACAGCCCTCTCTTGGTAGAAAGCTACATTTAGCCTGCAGCTCAGTCTAGCTCTTGGTAGTCTAATCTGAGGTTATGGTTCTACAGGGACTATAGCTTTGTACCACTAGGGCAGGATCCCAGAAGATTTGAGAATAAATTATCAGAGCCTCAGGGCAACCATTCTACCTTGCTAGAAATGGGGCCACGGGAGAGGTGACTTTAAGGTCTTATTACAAATAGGTATGCTTAGGATCACAGATTTAATGTACTAATATCAAAACCTGTAGAAGAATCAGATTAACTTTACTGTCTACTTTATCTGAATGCAGTAGAATCAGAAAATCCTGCCATCTAGCATTACATCTGCCATCAAGATTAATGGAAAAACAATGATAGACAAAAATCTGTTGTAATTTCATTCAAAATAAAATATCTGTCTACCAGATCACACACATGTTCCTCAGTCTCTGAAACTAAAATATTTAAATGTCAGCTTTGTAAATGTGGCCTTTTCTGTGGCCTTTACCAGTGGAACCATATTTAACTGAGGGAAAGCATTTGCAGTTCAAGTGGTTTAAGTAATAATGAAAAAAGCACTGGAAAAACCAAACACATTTATTTTATGAAGGAGACTTTCTTAGAGTGGCAGCTGTGGATCCTCTCTAAATAGACTGGAAGGGGACATTTCCCCTGGCAGAATGCCTTGATGGAAAACAGAATCCATCCTCCTGAGCTTAGGAGTGATTTTCTTCTTCGGTAGTAACTGGTAGCATATTCATTGGCCTATCAGAATTTACAAAGAGGTGATGACGCTAAGACACACTTATTAGTAGAACTTCAAATACCTGACCTTTTTTTATAAGTTTTCTACATTATTCATGGGTTTGGAAATTCTAACGTATGTTGCTTAAATTCTAAGGGGGCCAATTGGTATGATAACAGAACAAAATTGTGTGCAGTGCGATGCGAGAATCTATCCTTATGATATTTGTTTCTTTTAAAGGTCACACACTTTACTTTCAGAATAGTTTTGTAAAAATAGTATGAACAAGTCAGGTTCTTAAATTTGTGAGTTAGATGCTTTCTTCTAAATTTTTGAAGCATTTCTGTGCTGCAGAAAAGTCTCTTCTGTTTTGAGAAGGAAACATTATTGCTCAGAATCCCTTGGAAGAAGTGAATCATATGGAGTCTCCATTTTGTGGCCTTAATATTTTGTCAAGGATAGGGGATTAACTGGTGGAACATCATGGTGGCTTTTAAATATTTGATAGGAGAAGAATTCTCTCCTGGTCACTTGCTTATGAAGTTTGTCAGTGAGATTTTAATTTTTAGGGATGTCTCTGAATTC
This sequence comes from Euleptes europaea, assembly GCF_029931775.1. Lineage (NCBI taxonomy): Eukaryota > Metazoa > Chordata > Lepidosauria > Squamata > Sphaerodactylidae > Euleptes > Euleptes europaea. Next base: position 58,121,788 of record NC_079316.1, on the reverse strand, counting down.
TGCGGCACCTAAACATTGCACCAGAATTAGCTGTCCAAGTTTTCTACGGAAATCCTCCTGAAACAGACCCCCTTACATAATGAGAGTTGGTAGCTATAGGGACACATTTAAGCCTTACTGTGCAATTATGCGACTCTGACCTTTGTTGTGGAGATCAAACTAAACTGAGGAATGTTTACCAGATGTGAATTCACTTGAAGAGTTATTGTATACTAGAATTAGGGTTTTCTAAAGTACACCATTTTATTTTGGGGTTTTTTTTTTTTTTGGAGTAGAACCCAGAAATTCCAGTTCACGTTATATATTGTGAATTTGCACTTGAACATATGAATCCTCTTCAAATTGTTGTCAATGCTCAGTTTTATTAACCTCTGACTCCTTTGCACATCTCTAATTCAGGGTGATATCCAAAGGTCAATAATACGCGTGGACTTTGGAGATGGCAGTGCCGTGTCATACGCCAATATCAGCTCGACAGAAGATGGGATCAAGCATGTCTACCAGAATGTGGGGATTTTCCGAGTGACAGCGCAGGTGGAAAACAGCCTGGGGGCAGACAGTGCTGTCCTGTACTTGCATGTAAATTGTATGTTATTACTGTTGGTATACAAAATATTTAAAGACACGTTTTTTTCTTTCTTAGGGATGAACCTTTTTTGCTTTGAAGGAAAGCTGGTAGGAGCAGAAGGAACTTAACATTTAGCTCATGCCCTGCCAGAAATTGTGTTACTCTTTAAGGTGCTACTGGACTCTTGCTCTTTTCTACTGCTATTGAGAGACTAACTTGGCTACCCATCATGATTTATCTTAAAGTTATTATAAGAGAGAAGTGAGCGCTAGAGGAAGTATCTTTGGATCATGGTGCCTCCATTTTGGTGACTCATAAAGATAGAATGACAGGAAAGGAGGGCATCTACATTCATTGATGTTGTTACCACTCAGCTGCTTACTGTAAGAACTGGGCAGGACTTTCCAGCCATAATGCAGTTGAAATCAGAGTGTAGAAATGAGATCAAAACAGATAGGGTCAGTCATGAGCCCCGAAGTGCACTTTTAAATATGCATGGCAGAAGCATGAAACTAGCTGGAGCATTATCTAAAGCATTGTGAAGGCTGCTGGCTGGCTTCCACACAGCTTTGTCATGTATGTTGTAGATGTGGCAGGGCATAGGAAGGAAACTCTGATTTGTGCTGTTCTCTACCACCTCCACCCACACAAATACACTTTGCAAAGAACTGTTAGTGTAAAAGGAGCTTTTTCATGTATATGGTTTTCCAACTCTGACTTGGGAAATTTCTAAAGATTTGTTGTGGTACCTGGGGAGGGTGGAGTTTGGGGATGGGAGGGAGCTCAACTGGGATATGAGGCCATAGTCTACCTTGCAAAGCTGCCATTTCCTCCAGGGAAACTATTGACTGTAGTGTGGAGATCAGTTATAATTCTGGAAAAACTCCAAACCCTACCTTGAACTTGGTAATCCTACATGTATGCTGTTTTACTCATTGAGGCCTTGTCCAAATGATGTCTGCAATTATTATTTTTTTGCAGTGGAAAAAGTATGAGAACAATGGATTGTTTATACCCAAAACGGTTCAACCAATAATGCTAAACATTCTGAGTAGTCAACATTTTTAAAAAAATAAATAAATATAAAGTTTATTTATTGATTTATATTATTTGTAGTCTGCCTTTCTCACTGAGTGTCTGAGAGAAGGTTTCCCGAGTTAGTGATTGATTTATGATGGACACTAAGTGCTTGCTGGTGTGGTTCTCAACAGGATTTTAGCAGCCAGCCATTGAAAGCTCCCAAGGTGGAAGAAAGTAAAACGTTTTAAAATATTAAGTGCTGTAAATGTATAGGTACTGTCATGCCGGCCATCTCATTGCACTCTGGAACAAAATCTACAAGTTTATGGCTGTTACCGCACTAGGTATTCCCAGCGATGTATTAAGAGTTTGAAAATGTTATAAAAAACATCGCTTTAAAAGGGTTTTTGGATGCCACGGCTAAAAGATGGTTGGAAGACGTCTTCACAGCTAAAGGGGCTAAACAAAGTGCAAACAGTATTTTTTATAACAGTTTCAAACTCTTAATACATCGGTGGGAATACATAGAAAGTGTGAACAGTATTTTTTATAACATTTTCAAACTCGCCCCGTGGCGCAGAGTGGTAAGCTGCAGTACTGCAGTCAAAAGCTCTGCTCTCACGACCTGAGTTCGATCCCAACAGAAGTTGGTTTCAGCCGGCTCAAGGTTGACTCAGCCTTCCATCCTTCCGAGGTCGGTGAAATGAGTACCCAGCTTGCTGGGGGTAAAGGGAAGATGACTGGGGAAGGCACTGGCAAACCACCCCGCAAACAAAGTCTGCCGTGGAAACGTCGGGATGTGACGTCACCCCATGGGTCAGGAATGACCCGGTGCTTGCACAGGGGACCTTTACCTTTACCTAATACATCGCTGGGAATACCTAGTGCGGTAACAGCCAATGTCAGGCAGTGGGAAGTTGTTCTCTCTGCCTCTTATCTCTTCCCATCTTCATGGAAATGCTAGCAGAGCAAAAGCCAAGCCTTGTTTGTAAAGGTCACCGCAAACAAACACAGAGTCAGTTCTCTGGTAATATCTTTACAGAGGATCTGAAGGTCCCTGATAATATAAGACCAAGCTGTCTGGCAATTCTGACAGAAGAAGATCCCACAGGGCCCCATCATCATTGTGCTCTACTTTGTTTGCAAGCTAATGAGACCCCTTGATAGAATAGCTGGTCGCTTACAAGTTACAAAGGGAGAGTCATTGCCTGGGTCATTCCCTTCTTGTAATGGCTTTTCCCACCAGATACTTTTATCAATGCAGGTCAACACTGGAGCAAAATGCAAAACAGCTAAGTGTTACTAACATTCTCAAGGAGATGTGCCCTTTACAGATTCTGGGATCTAATTCACAAGAAACCTTAGATCTGGGGGATCACACTAGGCTGGGGGATGGGTGCAGGTGTGTTTGCTACAGGTGTTTGCCTGCTGAATTTATAGTCTGTCTTTCTTGCTGAGGCTCAAATTTTTTGAGTTTTGAGTTTCACTTCGAGCATGCTAGTCAGAGGACCAGTTCACCTGGCTGAATAATGCATCTTGCTAAACAGCTCATGCTACAGAGGCTGCCAACATATGCAAGATCAATAGGGATGTAGATTTTTACTTGTAATTCTCTTTTTTTTAAAAAAAACTTGATTTGGTTTCCTTATATATTTTTTAACTATCCACGTTAGTTATTCAATTCATTTTCCATTTCTAACAGTTTGTAAGAGAAAAACATTGCCAGTTGTAAACTGCCCCCTCTTTTAAACAGGATGGAATTCTCATAAATAGTAAACTTTCTCCAGTATATCCTCCCTGCCAAATTGTAAATAGAGAGAAAGTAAAAAGTCTCTCTATTTTATATGCAAAATGGGAAAACTGAGGTGTTTTGCAAAGCACACAAGCAGGCAGGGGGCAGAGCAGAGACTTGCTTTTGGTGACTCAATTAACAAGTAGCATGACAAACAGGCACAAATAATATGTATCATCATTAGGGTTGCCAACCTCCAGGTTCTAGCTGGAGATCTCCCGCTATTACAACTGATCTCCAGCCAATAGAGATATGTTCACCTGGAGCAAATGGCCACTTTGGCCATTGGACTCTATGGCATTGAAGTCCCTCCCCAAACCCTGCCCTCCTCAGGCTCTGCCCCAAAAACCTCTCGCTGGTGGCGAAGAGGGACATGGCAACCCTAATAATCATAGCTATATATCTAACAGCTGTGTGTGTTAAGTGCCGTCATGTCTTTTCCAACTCATGGCGACCCTATGAATGAAAGCCCTCCAGAATGTCCTATCTTTGACAGCCTTGCTCAGATCTTGCAAATTGAGGGCTGTGGCTTCCTTTATCTAACAGCTAACTATGCCTAAATCTGCAGTCACCTAAATCTGCGGATCAGGGTCATTTACACAGAAGTAAGATTTTTCAGAAACTTGGGGGACAGGCTTGCAGAAAAATCTTACAACAGGAAAAATGGGGACAGGGGTAAAAAAAAACCCAACCAAACACAAGAACTGTTTTCTGTGCAGCTGCAGATAACAAAGGAAACAGCTCTCAGGAAGCTGTGTCGGGCAAAGGTAACAGCAACTGACAAAGATGGGAATAGATGGCAGGCAAGTGAGCAAGCAGGCAGAGCTGGAGGTCAGGGAAATAGGAGCTGGATTTCTGAAGCTGGACAGGCCAAAAATGCAATGGCGGCAGCCAGAGCGAGGAAGAGGCAGCACATCTTTCTTCTTCCTTTGACTGGGAGAGAAGGCAGGCAAACAGTGATGGCTGGGAGAAGAGGGGGAGGTGGCGGCACTGCTTTTCGTTTGCCCAGTGCAAGTGCCTGAGCGGGAGAGAAGGGTGCCTGGGATGGTAAGTGGAGGAAAGGGAGATAACACCCCCCCCCCGCCAAGCTCATACAGGTTCCTGCTTTTATATAAAAAATGGCATCTAAGAAGAACCAGATTTAGCACACTACTTCATCTTTGCCTGTTTGGTGATGTTGGTGAGTTCTTTCCTTCCCCCCCTTTTTTTTAAGGTTTTGTAATCCCAAGGGACCTTTTTGTTCAATGTAGCCATGCTGCCAGGACACAGTTGCAGTTTTTCTCATGAAGCACGTACACACTATTGAGACACCGTAGCATTTACCTGTATTTCACCCCCCCCACACACACACACATACACACACAATCTTCAGTGACACTCATAGTACCCACAGATGTACACCAAAACATTTGCCTTTTTTGCCCATCAAATTTGCCCATCCCAGAGCCAGTGAGGCAAAGTAAAGCATTTACATGTATCCCGCTCCTCAGTCTGCAATACTGCCTGTATTCCAGAGTGTGCAAACAAAATAGTTGTTCCTGTGCCTAGCAGACACAGCAACAGAAAACAAAATACCTTGAACTAACAGGAACTATTGCTTATGTAGAATCAAAGTATTTTCCAAGCCAGTGAGCCAACAATGTGATCAGGGAAATATTTTGCAAAGGCAGATCTATCAATGTAATCCCATTCAATAGCAAGATCTGTTCATCTCTGCTGAGTAAACATCCTTGTTGTTTATATTTCTTTTCCCCTCTTCTTCTGACCTCCACAAACTCTGACGAGCCATGTGCCAGATTAATGGGCAAATTTCCAAATATTATTCACTGCTGTCAGTTTTTAAAATTTTGATTAGACATATTAACTATATTATATATTATACAGAGAGATTTGTAAGTTCAGGTTGTAAGTACATATTAGAATGTACATCCTCTCAGTTGGACATATATTAAATGCTAAACGGTATTGATGTGATTCAGCACAGACGCTGATGGAAATGTGTCTATGATTTTAAATTGTATATCTATAATAACATATATGAAATCAAGGAAACACTGGGTAATTGCAAATGAAGTACAATTATAATTTTCATAAACAATGTTCTTACATCACATTAGTGCAAGTGAACATGTTGTCTTTGGGGAGGTTTTCTTTTGGACTTCAGAACACCTATATAAAGGGACACTAGATATTTCACATTAACCCATCTATGAGGTTTTACTGTCAAGTACACATTTATCTACCACCTAGTATTCATTTATTTGCATATTTACACACCACACATAGGGCTGGATCCAGCAAAGTTTTTCGGTGGGTGCTTGGACTTCCTCTCCCAGAGTATGACTTTCTGTACCCTCCATGGCAGCTCAAAATGCTCCCAAAATCCTTTTTCTGAGGGAGAGGAGACCCCCCCAGGAATAGGATCTTAAGATCCTGATGGGCTGCCGCAGGAGGGAGGACTGAGAAATTTGCTCACAGAAGTCTGCACCTGTAGAAACACTATGCTGGATTCAACCCATATAGTTTTCAGTTTGATGTAAAAGTCAAGCACTATAATTTAGGGAATTTCAGACCTCAGTAGATACTAGCAAAGTTGCAATAGTCACCAAATTCAGAAAACTTCAACTTTGGCAGCTAAGTAAAAGTCTCACGTATATAATGAGAAAATAAGAAGTATACCAATTCCATATATCTGAATAGTCCTGGCAAAGGCACTCTATTTTCTTAGGGCACCTTGAACAGATTTAATAGCAAAAATGACTTTAATCATAATAGATTAAGCCCAGTGCTATAAGGAAAAAATGATTCAGATGTTTTTCTTGCTATGTCACGTAGATAGTAGTACAACACCACCTGCTGTTCCAAAGCTGTATTTTCAAAATTGCATTTTTGTTTTTTTGGCACACTGATTGCTGTAGTTAATCAGAATTACCTGCTTCAGTGGCTTCCTTTTAAATCAACATTAGAGAAGTAGTGGGAGTCTCAAAGGAGATTATATGTTCTACACCTGTTTCTTCAAAGGACCTTGTTGATTTGAACCAGCTTTTATAGTAGCACAGAGAATATGCTTGCTTCAGTAAGAACTAAATGGCTGAATATGTTCAGCCCCCACTTCAGATGCAATAAAAATGTTGGGCATTAACTGAAATATAAAAAAAGATCCAATTTTGGATATTTAATGAAGGATTTCTAAGCAAATATTGTACAAACACTGACCAATTACCCATGGGGGGGGGCTCTCCTAAATGGACCAATATGATATCTTCTTGTACTATCCTGACCAGCACATCTTATTCCAGATTAATATATTTTTTTAATTCAGATATCCATCTCAGGCTATGTGCATTCTGGCAGGAAAGTTGAATATCCAAGGTGTTTTTTTAAAATGGTTCTATTAAGGCCATTTTATACCTCTTGTGGTAAAATAGTTTATTGTTGATATAGGAGATGCCACAAATATATTCTGCTTGGTTTCTGTGAGATAATGAAAGTGGACGGATGTGGTGAATTTGTGCCTTTCTTTATCTGTTACCTTGTTTAATGCTTGCAGAAAGAAATAAGTAAAGTTCATGAGGGAGGTAATTCATAGTTGTTTGTTCCTCAATGATACATATGAGCACTGCTAAGCAATAACATATGTATGGGTGTGGGGGGGGGGGGAGGGTGGAAGAGTAGCCTCTAAGCACCCAGATAAGAACAGAAGCCAGGAGCTATAACATGGCATGGCTTCTGCAAAACACAAAACACACAAAAAACTGCCCTCCCCAGAGCCCCGCAAAACATTCTCAATAGTTTCCTTATGCTGGGAAAAGTTCTCTTGGTGATTCTCAGCTCTAACATAGCTCAGTGTTGTGTCAATGGGGGATATTTGTGGGGCTCTGAAGGTCTTTTTTTCAAGATAGAGGCACCAAATTTATAGCAGAGCTGCTAGTAACTCTCCTTACGCATGGAATCCTCTCCGCCCCACGACAGGAAACCGAAAGGCTGTCCTTGCCACAAAACCAGCCTTTCAGTTCCTCGCCACCCCAGCTGGTTTGTGATGGGGGAGGGGAAGGGGAGGGAGGGATGAAAAATGGTGGCAGGGCCATAGTGCCCCCCAAAATGCTGAATAAATTCAGCATCATTCGGGGTCCGCTTTTTTGACTCCCATTCATTGTGGTCATTTTTTTGCCCAATTCCTGTGATTGTCCAAATGTGGACAATCCATAAACTGTGCTTTGTGACCATACATTGTGCCAGGTTCTGAAACTATGGTTTATTAGTGTGACGTTGTTCAGGGCCGAATTGGCCATGTGAGCAACATCATTAAAGTAAAGAAACTATGATTTGAAGTTAGTTTATTAACCATAGTTCATCTTACCTATAGATTTATGTGATGTACTAATATAGACATCCTGGCTTAATTCTACCTTGTTCCCCAGCACTGTCCTCACTGCAATGAAGGTGAGAATATCAGCTGGAACTCTGTGGGGAGTTGGGGCGGGGGAAGCAAAGGTGATTAAATGAGCTTGTGTCAAAGTTATGAATCTTTAAAATAAATCATGGTTTTGTATGTCTGCGCTGGTCAAAGACTTCTTTCATCCAATGATACAAAGATCAAATTATTCATCTGATCATGAAGATCAATCTGCCATCTAGCACAGTAGTATCTACCCTGATTGGTAGCAATTACCAAGGTCTCATATGAAGGTCTTTTCTAGCACTGCTATCCAAGGTAATTTAATAGGAAATGCTATTAAATGTGCAAATTAAATTATCATCCATTGAACCACTCTTTGTAGTTAGGGTTGTCAGATGCCTGGTTCCAGTAGGGAAACCCTGCTAGTGCTCCCAGTCATTCCACAGTACTCATTGGAGTAGTGGGAGGAGAACTGGGGGGAAATGATGGTGTGCAACACCATGATATTACTTCTAGATAAGAAACCAGAAGTGGCATTGTTGCAGCCCACAGCACTACAGGATTTTCCCTGATCACTATGGTTTTTATGACAAAGTGTTGGGGAAGTCCTAGATTGGGGATGCTATCATGAAACTTCCTAAAGGGGGCTGACTCTGTGACTGTACTTATGCTAAAATAATTTAGAGTGGGATGTTGAAATCAAGGTCACATAGTCTGATGTTAAAAACTAAAGCAACATTCTCATCGCAACCCAAAAAATGCTTATATAAATCAACAATGTTTAAACACATGACAGAGTTCCTACACAGAAGTCACTTCTATGTAAGAATTTGAAGTCATGTTGTGTATTGATCATTATGTATAATGATCTTCCATCTGTATTTTGTTACAAGTGCATGTGCTGGAAGCAGCAGTTGGCCGCAGCTTTGCAGTGTGAATGCAGCATGTGTAAGGTTACAGTGTGATCTATATCTAGGAATCACATTCACACATACACACACACAATACAGAAATCATTTAATGTTGGCATTTTATTGTGTATGACAAATCTTGCAACCCTTATTGAAGTTGGGGAGAGGGGGAGGACAAGAATAGAATATTAATAGACAAAACTAATTCACAACACCCCCCCCTTCTTTATTTCTAGGCCCTTTGGAACACGTCCATTTATCACTGCCATTTGTAACAACAAAGAATAAAGAAGTTAATGCCACAGCCGTGCTGTGGCCCAGTCAAGTTGGAACATTAACTTACATCTGGTGGTTTGGAAACAACACAGAGGTTTGTAGTTTATGCAGCTAAAATTAATTGTCAAATCATGACACAATAACATTATTGTGGGGCTTTCAAATTCTCTCGTGGCATGGATTGCAGACCCCTGCAAATCACAGAAAGCAATTCTCAGCACCTTTATGTTGCAAATCAGCTTTTTATAAATGTACTTAACTGTCTCTGTTTAGGCCTCATTTGCATCTTATGCAAATCACCAATCCCCCATTGGGCACGGCTGAAGAGATCAAACTGAGAAAACTGCACAGTGACAGATTATCAAAGATTCCAAGATGCGGGGCTTTTTCTCTCTTTCCCTTATGTAAAATACAGATTTTTTTTTAATGTGGAAAAAAACACCCTCATGTTACAAATCCAGACTTGAGAGATAAAAGTTTTTAATTTGCCTGATGTTCTCTCTGCACTACTCCAGGGTTTAAACTGTAAATCCTAATCCATGTGCTCTGAAGGAATAATAAAAAAGGAATGTTTTCCTAAAGTACCAACACCTACACTTTCATACTGCTAAACCTATATGAAGTTCTCATTTGCGCAGTTAAGCTGAAACAATGCCTCATTACCACACACTAGGAGAAACAAAATGATATATAGCACATTTTTCTGCCTACAGACAGTATTTAGCATAAAAGAACAGGCACAAAAAAGACACCCCCTTTTTTCTGCCTCATTTGTGAATTGTAGGAATCTTAACAGGTGTCTGATCAAATTGTTCTTTATTTGTGTTGCTGCACTTCTCACAAGCTCCTTTAATTTTCAGCAAGGAGCAAAGAGAATTGAGACAAGGATGGTTGAAGATGCTTTCCTTATATATAGGGTTGAGTGGTAATGGTTTGGATCCAGACTAAACTGGCAGGTTCTAACAATTTCCCCCTTCCCCTGCAGACCTCACCATGTCATGACTCATGGTTGGTTAACCCACAGGAGCAGCATTTTATGGAGACCTGTGGGCTACCATGGAGGGGAGAGGCAAGAAAGTCCTATTATGCTGATGGAAAATGTAGTCTGGATCCAACCCAAAATGTACATACAGATGCCTCAATGGGAACACCTGTTGATCCATGAATGATGAAAAGAATACCCATTGGTATCCATCCTGTTCTGTTAGTGTGCATACTGGTGGTGACACACAATACAGTGTGCCATACACTGCAGAATTACATCAGCAGCCTTTTTTGAGATTTGACTACCCTCTGATATTTCCTACCAATTGTAATCCCATTGTTAATCAGTTGCAACTGATCATTGTAAACCTTGGTTGCACCAGTGTAGCTGACCCCTCAGCAATGGGGGAAAAAACCCTTCTAAAATGATGTACAGTATATAAGTTTTATCTACCCCACCATCTTACCCCAATGACTTTTGGTTTCAGACCATTTCTCTGCTATGTCGAGTATCACGTCATCTTTTAGGACTTGAACAGATGACATGTTGATAATACAGAAGGTCCCTGTTGAAAGAGTCATGCCGCTGCTTCTTTTCTGTTTTGCCTTTTGTGTCGCTTTCTTGTAATCCCCTTTTCTATTGTCCCTATCCCCATTTTTTAAATGTCTCCATGAAGAACTTCCACTGATGCTCATTGTTTTATGCATCATTGTGAGTCAGGGTGGCAAAGGAATGTTGCTCCAGGTCAAGTTGGTTGGTAATCCTAGGATATTTTCGCCTCGCTCTGGTGTTCTCTACAAGGACCTTCCTGCCATTCCTCTGGTATTTGTACAAATTGATCTGGATTATGTGAATTAATCAGCAAGGCTTTTAAAGATAGTCTTTATACTAAATGTTCTGTTGAACCCTTTCAAATGTCTGTTTCTAGGATTCTTGAACTGGAATAATATTATAGTAGCACTCCTTTGTTGCCTTCTCCAGGCCAACCATTCAAACCAGGTAGATTTGCAATAAGTCAGAAGGAAGATCCTTGCCTGGTTGTGCAGCTACAAATAAGGCACACAACAGGATTATGTACCTCCCCATTCCTTTTTTGTGCCTTTGCAGCCACTGATCACCCTGGAAGGGAGCATCACATTTACATTCTCTACAGAAGGGATGAACACTATCACAGTGCAGGTTTCTGCAGGGAATGCCATCCTTCAGGACACCAAGACAATTGCAGTGTATGGTGAGCCCTATTGCTTTTGTTAATCCATTCTAAAACCACCTTGAATATTTATCACTATACTACATAGATATGGGCAAGATAAAGCCACACAAAATGGGATGTATGTAAGGCACCGAAATCAGATTGTCTAGAACAATGGCCACTGAGAATTCAGCATGTTTCCTCTATTCTACAAAGTTCTGTGTAGGTGTAAGGCAGGGGTGGGGAACCTTTTTTCTGCCAAGGGCCATTTGCATATTTCTAACATTGTTCGGGGGCCATACCGGGCGTAGATCTCCTGGTGGGGGGGGGGAGAAGCTAGGGTTGCTAGGTCCTCTTCACCACTGGCGGGAGGTTTTGGGGGTGGAGCCTGAGGAGGACAGAGTTTGGGGAGGAAGACTGCATAGCCATAGAGCCCAATGGCCAAAGTGCCCATTTTCTCCAGGGGAACTGATCTCGGCTGGAGATCAGTTGTAATAGCAGGAGCTCTCCAGCCACCACCTGCAGGTTGGCAACCCTAGGGGAGGCTATGCAGAGAAGGCTTGGAGGGTGCCTCTGCTCCCCCAGGTCTTCCCCCTCCTCCCAGGTGGGAGGGCAGCCAGCGGTGGCAGCCGAGGTGCCAGGGGGGCGCAGCTTGCAGCCTGCAGTCAATCTGCAGGGAAGGAAAGAAGGAAGGAAAGAAAGAAGGAAGGAAGGAAGGAAGGAAGGAAGGAAGGAAGGAAGGAAGGAAGGAAGGAAGGAAGAAAGAAAGAAAGAAAGAAAGAAAGAAAGAAAGAAAGAAAGAAAGAAAGAAAGAAAGAAAGAAAGAAAGAAAGAAAGAAAGAAAGAAAGAAAGAAAGAAAGAAAGAAAGAAAGAAAGAAAAGAGAAGGAGAGGAAAAAAGAAAAAAGAGAAAGAGAGAGGGGGGAGAAAGAAAGAGAAAGAAAAAGAGGAGAGAAATAATAGGAGAGAGAGTGACAGAAAAAGGAAGAAAAGAGAGAAAAGCCTTCACACACACACACACACACACACACAGCCGGCTCCATGCAACCAGGCTTCAGCCCTCCCACCTCCCCACCCCCAGTCCACAAAAGTCCTCCACCTGATCGGCTCCCACACGCATGCTCCGCTGCCAGGAGCAGCTGGCTTTTTCCTCTTATTCCCCCCTCCCTCAGCGGCGAGAGAGGTTTAAACTCTTGTGCGGTGGCTTGCAGGAATGCTTCGCCTTCCCTTGGGGGAAGTGTCTTTCTCCCTCCCCCTCCTCTTGCCGATTAACAGCTGACAGTCGGCGGCGTTTAAAGGGGCTGCAGCGTTCCTGCATGCTGCCGCTTCAGGGAGGGCGGTGCTGCGCTGTGTTTCTATGGCAGGGCCCTGGAGCTCCTGGGGGCCACCAAAAATGGCCTTGGTGGCCATAAACGGCCCGCGGGCCTGACGTTCCCTGTCCCTGGTGTAAGGCATGAAAAATGTCCATTAAGTTCAGGACTTTATGTTGTTGTAAATTTTGTACCCCAAATGGACTTGACTCAAGGGAAGACACACATCTAAGAAACACAATAGCTATTTTCCACTTCATTCTATGGGTTGTATCCTGATGATATTCTGCTGACAGAAGGGGAGGGGGTAGAGCCATCTTATCACCTCACTGTAGCTTCTGACCTCTAACTGCTTTTTACCTGTAAGGGTCCTTCAGCTCCCAGCATCAGTTTTTCAGGGGCCACAGGGTGCTTCTGAGAAAAGGAATGTGGGAATGATCCACTTCTGCCAGCAGGAATCTGGTGGGCCTAGTCCTATAGCCCCAATGATAGCAAATCCACCAAATCAATCCCCAAGCCAAATATCAGTCCTGAATTTCACTGTAATTGTGGCTGTATTTTAAACAGGTTGATGGTTACCTCATAAAAGGTTGGACCGAGACCTAGTGGAAAAGAGCACTGGTCCAATACACTTGTGGGGTAATCCTAAGCAAAATTATGTCTTCCTAAGGCCATTGACTTCAATGCACATAGAAGGGTGTGCCTCCTTTAAAGACTGCACTGTGGTTACCGGATACATCAGTTGCACCATACTATCACAGATGTTGTTCATGCTGCCAAACATTAAAGAGAAAGAAGAAATAGCCATATCTGGTAGATTTAACTGGGATGTTAAAAACAAGATGTGGGGGTTTAGATATTTTTGCCCTTTTCCAATTCAGAATGAAATTTACTTTTAACTGAAATGCTGTTAGCATTTGCATTTCCCAATCCAATACTTCCAAGGTTGTTCCCGTTAGAAGACATCCAAGCTGAAAATGTTAATGTAGTGCTCAGAGCTCCTACCAAATGGATGTATAACTTGCACCAAGAACCATTTCCCCGTCTTTCAAACATGGAGCTCAGCATAACACTTTTTCTGAAATTCCCGTCTGAGTTTCCCCTGCTGCTCAGCCCTTTAAACTAATTGCCAGGCTGCTTTGCTTAGTTTGAAGGATGTTTTGGAGTGTTTCATTTGCATCCTTTCAAAAGACAAATATTCTAATTGCTACATAAGATGCCTGCGTTTTGGGTGGAGGCAGAAAGAACAAATATCAGAGAAACCAGTGCAAATGAGGGATTTGCCTGATATCAAGCGGTCTCAGTAGGCTGGTTCATATACCCACAACACTTAATGAGCCGATTGCTCATAGATCTTTGGGCTTTTCAACGTTAAGAGTTTTTCTTTGGGTCAGTGCTAAGCTGAAGTTTATTTAATCAGAAATTGACCCAATGCTTCTGTTAAAAAAAACACACTTAAGAATCATCACGGGAAGCACCGAATTCCTAAGTCTGCAGAATTTAAATGGCATTGTTCTGACAGGCAGCAAATAATGTAGCTACAACAATCACAAAAAACCATACTGAGTTTGTTCAGGGTTACAGTTAGCTTGGTTGGGGTAAATAGTATTAGCCAGGGGCTCAGTATTTCAGACTGTTTTCTCAGTAGGTGTTAAATTGCTTAATATAATTAAGCAATTTGTGTTATGCGCTTATCTGAGTCTTTCATAGAAATGTCACAAACTACTATGGCTTTTAACTCAACGGTCACTTTTGCAGTGCACTCTCTGTAAATTAATAACTTGATGACTGAAAATTCACATCATGCATCTAATGAAATGGCCTCAAGTTCATAAAAGCCGATTCATCAATAAATGTGTTAATCTTTAAGGTGCCACAGGACATTCCTTGTGGTTTAGATTGCTTGTAGCAAATGATATTTGGAAACTATGAGCACAAATTATGGTTGGATGCAATACTCCAAACCTTCCAAAATGGCCTGTGATCAATCTTTCATGTGATATATTGCCAGGCTTGCCATTCCCCCACTGGGGTGGGAGATCCCCTCCCTCCAGCAGGCACATCCCTGCTACTGTTCAGCTGGCCAGTGAGGGGGGAAATGGTGGGAAATGTGGGGGAACATCGACAGTGTCCTGATGTGCTGCCACTTTCCATGCACCTGGAAGTGATGTCATGTGAAATGACCCTGAATTAACCGTAAAGTTCAATGTCATGTCAGCCATGTTATCATCTGTTTATTATAGTGGAATATCTGCCACACTACTCAGTTTGACTGGTGATAATTTACATTAGTTCTTAAATGCAAAGGATCTGATGATCTGATAAACTTTTGTTATCTAAAATTATTATTGTTGTTGTAGTTATATGTTGTTTTTCCTTGTAGGTCAAGGTGGCTTAAAAATCATCATTAAAACACTACAATTTAAAACTAACAAAAACCCCAATAACGCCATTCACCCCAAAAGATACTCCAGGTTATACCTCATTAAAAGCCCTGGAAAATATAATGGCCTTGCAGTGTCTCCTGATGATGGCACCCTCCTCACCTGCTCAGGGAACCCATTCCACTGAATGAGAGCTATGATGAGGCACTGGCTCTTGTTTATGTCAAGCAGGCTACATCCACTGGGGGAAGAGCCATTGGGTAGCAGCCTAAGGACTATAATTGGCTCTTAGAAACCTGTGGGAGGATGCAGTCCTTTAGATATGTGGGTTGTAGGCTATGAAGGGCTTGAAAGGTTATAAGCAGATCTGAGAGAGTTGGTGAACCAAAAGAAGCTGACAGAGGGTACACTTGGCTACTAGACCACTTTTGCAAACAGCAAGGCACATTATAAATTGTGAATTAATCTCTTTGCATAGAAAGTGAAGCAAGTTTTTTTTTAAAAAAAAAAAAACTCACTATGATTGAGGAGTTTTCACTCATAACATTCCTATGTATTTTCCTTCCCTAGAACAATTTCAGTCTTTACGGCTAGCCTTCTCTCCAAATCTTGATGAATACAATCCTGACATTCCTGAATGGAGACGGGACATCAGTCGAGTTATCAAAGGAGCACTTGTTGACGTAAGTGAGAAAAAGTGTTTCTACTTCTGATTGATGTTGTTCTTTCTTCCACATTGTTTGTGTTTCCACCTGCTTTGCAAGTTGATACTGGGAGAAATTCTTCTACAATCCAATTTCAGACATGAGAATGACTTGTGAATGTAACTTCTGTGACTGCCAAGGGTGATGTGGGAAGCAGACACAGGTTATAGTTTGAGGTAAAGCAAACAGTTTTTTTCTTAGTATTCACAAATATTATTGGAACACATGAAGCTGCCTTATACTGAATCAGACTCTCTCCATCAAAGTCAGTATTGTATACTTAGACTAGCAGCAGCTCTCCAGGGTCTCAGGCAGAGGTCTTTCACATCACCTACTTGCCTAGTCCCTTTAACTGGAGATGCCAGGGATTGAACCTGGGACCTTCTGCATGTCAAGCAGATGCTCCACCGCTGAGCCACAGAAGCTAGTCACAAGAAAGGGACCAAGGCTCAGCAGTACAGTATGCACTTTACATGCACTAAGTCCTGCATTTAATGCAGAGCATCTCCAAGTAAAATGACTTTGGAAAAACCTTCCTCTTCCTAAAGCCCTGGTGAACTATAGGCACTCACATTAGACAATATCTTATGTCACTGCTAAGGGTTTATCTAGGGGTGTACTCTTAGATATTCCCAAGCCAAAAACACACCCGAAATTTGCTTTTTGAGGTCTATTAAAGGATATCCAAAATGACTCAAAACACTCCCAACACTCCCAAAGGCCAGGAGTAGGAAAGGAGAGAGTAGAAGCTGGCTCCAAAAAACAGCCATTTGGCAACACTTAGTCCCTTTAAATTTTTAAGGGCCATTATTTTCTAAAGGAAGACCTGGTCAGAGAGAAGAAGAGTTGGTTTTTGTACACCGCTTTCCTCTACCTTAAGGAGTCTCACAGCAGTTTACAATCACATTCCCATCCTCTCCCACAACAGGCCGTTTGTGATGTAGGTGGGGCTGAGAGTGTTCTGCGAGAACTGTGACTAGCCCAAGGTCACCCAGCAGGCTTCATGTAGAGAAATGGGGAATCAAATCCAGTTCTCCAGATTAGAGTCCACCACTCATGTGGAGGAGTGGGGAATCAAGCCTGGTTATTCAAATTACTGGCCACTGCTCATGTGGAGGTGTGGGGTCTCAAACACGGTGCTCCACATTAGAGTCCACCACTCTTAACCACTACATCATGTTGGAGAGTCCAGGGCAACTGTTATAGAAAATAGTAGCCAAAGGGACTAGAGCTGCTTGCTAGGCCAGCTTCATCTCCTTTCATCTGTCCTTGATCCTGCTCCTTCAGAAAGGCGGCGGGGGTAGGGGGGAAGTAGACCCAATATTCCAGGATCTGAAAAAAATCCAAAATGGAATCATGAATCAGTAAAAACACTCCCAAAAATTCAGGATCATGGAACTGTTATCTTCCTCCAACTGTGGATATGAAATTAATATTTTTTTGGAAGTGCACACCCCTAGTTTTTTTTTCTTTCTTTTGCAGCAGGCTAGATATGTGAAAAGTACTTTAAAAAAACTTAAAGCAAAGCAGTTGTTCAGTTTCATGTTATCTTATTTTCCCTTCAGTTTATGTTGCTTCAGCCTAACATTTTATCCAGCAATAACCATGTTTGTGGTAACATAAAGATGTAGCAAGACTTTCTAGGTCACTGTGGGTTTCCCTGTACTTGAGCGATGATAATACAGTTCATTAATCACCACAGCTGTCTTTGCTTAGCCATGGAGAAGAAAACTGAAACTCTATTTCTTCTCTGCATTTCCTTTATGAAGCAAGAATACACAACACAGATCAAAAAAGCGTGGGGACCTTTTGGCAAAATAACATTCCTGGGGAAGTAACATGAAGTCAGCTGGATGACCTTGGGCCAATCACAGTTCTCTCAGTGCTCTCTCAGCCCCACCTACCTCACAAGGTGTCTGTTGTGGGGAAGGGGAAGGGAAGGTGATTATTAGCTGGTTTGAGTCTCTTTAAAGATAGAGAATACAGGGGTATAAAAACCAACTCTTCTTTTTCTTGCCACCACCAATAGAGACAAGGGCATAAATGAGTGTCATTTTGAAAACTCACCCTACAATCTGTTTTCAAGAAGCCACCTCCATGTTCACACTGCAGAAACAATGCTTCCCTTGAACAATTTTAAGCAATCCTTCCAAATGACAAACAAGCACCAAAAATCACTAACTTAGAGCACAAGGCATAGCTAATTGTGATAATCATTGAGCTTCTATACATTTCTACTTTCAGAAAGATATGCTCTGATTTCACTTAGAATTTCATGCACAGTGATGGTGGTGTTAGCTGTGGAGGACCAAGAAGGCCTAAGCTGGGTGTCCCAGTATAAATCTATGGTGTTGTCCAGTCCATAATAAAACACAAGGAGAGACCTGTGGTCTGTGCTATGCTTGCAGAAAGAAGGTTACTTTCTATAAAAGGGCCCATCAGCAGACCTGATGATAGACTTTGATGGAGCCTGAGGAATTGTTTCAAACAATTCCTGGTCTTACAAGGGATCAAGAAAATATGTATACTTTTAAACATATATTTCCTTTGGAGCCTACCCCAAAAAGGATACATATCTTTTGGCATTCTCTCTTATCAATATCTATCATTAAACTGGAGCAGATACTGCATTTTTTGCTTAGCACCTGTTCCACATTTCTTACACAAATTTCAAGGTAGTCTGATACTTTTGAATCAGAGCTGATTACGGTGGCAATGTTGATGAAAATGTATATTGCATGTATGGGAGGGCTCATTTTTGGTCTGCTCTCAACTTTGATATCCCACTAATATTTACATAGGATTGCCAGGCAACTTTCTTTCATTAATCCGTGCATGTAGGGATGCTTCCAGAATTCCTTATTTCCAAAAGTCAGGCCAGATAACCTAGCCTTAGTTGAAGCAACCCTGATGGGTTCGTTTCCCACCATTTCTTTGGCTTGAATTCCAGAGTTTGCAAAGATCAGTGCACATATGCACTTTGTTCTTTCTGTACTTTCGCAACCCTCTAATTTCTTTATATATATTTTTTTGCTTTCTGATAAGCCTTGAGCATGAGTGACTGTTGTGTGTGTGTATGAGTGTGAGCTGCAGCAGTAAAATTAAAGGACCTTTCCTGTCCTTGTAAGTCCCCTGCTGAGAAATGCATATCATGAAATCTGGTTGCCTGGACAGCCCTGTAATTAATTCTCAAAAATGTCAGGCTAGTTCATAGATTCATCCCAATCCAGAGGATATCCAAGCATACATCCAAGACCACCTACAGAAAGCCAGCAATTTAGTTTTGCAGGACACACAAGTCCATTTAATGTGATCTGCATATTTGTAATAGTCCCAGTTAGATAAACCCATAAGTTAGTGGCATTACACATGTTTTGCGTGGACAATGTCCTATGTTCTGACCCAGGCATCCATGCCCAAAACATTAGAGAGCTGCTGTCAGCCAGTGTTGGCCTGCTGGGCTGACTCAGTGTGGCAGCCATGCACATCTCCCTTTTTGGACAGGAAGGAAATTATTAAACTGGCCTACTTTTTCTGTAAGTCTTTAAGAAAATGTCAGATCATGGCACATGTTTGATTTTCTTTGCTCCAAGAGATTTCATCTATGACTGCCATTCATGTAGATGGGGATGAGACATTTGCATATCATGAAAATTCTGTGGACCCAAGTATTTGATGTATTTGAAGACATTTGGTTGAACCCAGCCAATTTTCCCATTCAATCTCACCTATCTCCCCTCCATACTACTGCCCCCATTAAACATGGCCTTTCTTCATGCAGATCCCATAATCCTCAGCATAGTTCTTTTGGTGATAAAGGGAGACCCTCTACTCCCTTTTCTGTCAGCAGAACAGTTGGTTGGATTCAATCCATTGATCTGATGAAGATTCATTCAAACAGATTTGAATGCAGTTTAAAGGCAGATATTTTTATTTTGTTTTTTTTGCACATTTTTCTAAATTTTATACAATAGCATGTAAATTTGAAAATTTGGAAAGACATCTTTTTAATGCAGTTTGTCTGCAGTCTATAAACCAATCTATATATAAACTAAAAGCCAGCATGGTGTAGTGGTTAAGAACGGTGGTTTGGAGTGGTGGACTCTGATCTGGAGAACCGGGTTTGATTCCCCACTCCTCCACATGAGCGGCGGAGGCTAATCTGGTGAACTGGATTTGTTTCCCCACTCCTACACACGAAGCCAGCTGGGTGACCTTGGGCAAGTTATTCTCTCTCAGCCTCACCTACCTCACAGGGTGTCTGTTGTGGGGAGGGGAAGGGAAGGTGATTGTAAGCCAGTTTGATTCTCCCTTAAGTGGCAGAGAAAGTTGGCATATAAAAACCAACTCTTCTTCTTCTTCTAAAATTTCTCTCATTTAAAAGAACCCCATTTTTAAGAGTCTGCTAGTCTGACTACTGACTACTTCAGACTACTTCAAGTGTGAAGGAATCAGAGATTGGGTCTTTTTGTGTTTGTTTTTCCTGCCACTCAGAAAAACCTTGTAAAGCCACCCTTCTTTACTCTAACCCTTTCTTTCCACATACCAGGCAACAGCTATTTCCAGCAAACACATTTTGGTGGCAGTCCTGCCCAGTTTACCCACATCTGCTGAACTCTTTATTTTGCCCTATAAGGATCCCACAGGAGAAGACAAACAGACGGCAGAAGATCTGCAACAGGTATTGATTTTCATGACTCAGAATTTGTATTGGGGTACCTGCCTGTATTTAATGAGTGGAGGGAAGGCACAACAATGTTAAAACAAGACATTGGCAAAATATCACTTGGTATTTCCGTGGGAACTGAAATCACTCTTCAGATTATGGCAGCATATTTAAGAACTAAAAGTACAACACACATGTGATCCACTACGAAAGAGAATAATTCTAAGACTGAGAAACATTATCATCGAGAAGATAAATGGGTCCTTTTCAAGATCACTACACCCAATATACTATCAATTTGGAAACTCCAGTTGCTGTAGAATGCTGGGGCTCGGCGGTTATCAGGAGCTAGGTGGCACATGCATATTACTCCCATTCTGTAGTCATTCTGCTGGCTGCCCATCTGTAACTGGGATCAATTTAATGTATTGGCTATCACATACAAAGCCCTTCAGGGCCTTGGACCCTCATATCTCCAAGAGTGTCTCTCCCCCTATGCTCCACCATGTCAGCTTCACTCAGCTGAGAAGGGCCTTCTGCAGGTGCCAACCTACAAGTTAGCAAAATCAACAACGGCACGTACACGTGCCTTCTTCATTGTGGCCCCCACCTTATGGAAAGGTCTGCCTGAGAAGGTCAGGAAGGCTCTTTCCACAAACTATGCAAAACTGAACTACTCAAGAGGGCTCTTCCTCTTCTATTTATTTCCCATATTCAGTTATATTCAGTTATATTTATTATTTGTTTACTTGATTTTTACCCCACCTTTTTTCACAGTGGGGACCAAAGCCGATTACATTATTCTCCTCTCCTCCTTTTTATCATCACAACAAACATGTGAGGTAGGTTAGGCTGAAAGTATGTGATTGGCCCAAAACAACCCAGTGAGCTTCCGCAGCGAGATGGTGATTTGAAACTGGATCCCACAGACCCTACTCTGAAGCACTACACCACACTGGCTTTCACAGGATGATGATGAAGAAGAAGAGTTGGCTTTCATATGCCGACTTTTTCTACCACTTAAGGGAGAATCAAACCAGCTTACAATCACCTTCCCTTCCCCTCCCCACAACAGAAACCCTGTGAGGTTGGTGGGGCTGAGAGAGTGTGACTAGCCCAAGGTCACCCAGCTGGCTTCATGTATAGGAGTGGGAAAACCAACCCGTTCACCAGATTAGCGTCTGCTGCTCATGTGGAGGAGTGAGGAATCAAACCCAGTTCTCCAGGTTAGAGTTCACTGCTCCACCACTACACCACGCTGGCTCTCATCTGAAATTACAACTGATCTCCAGATGACAGAGATCAGTTCCCCTGGAGAAAATGGCTGCTTTGGAGAGTAGACTGCTGAGGTTACTTCCCTCCCCATACCTCCCCTCCCAAGGCTCTACTCCCAAATATCTAGGAATTTCCCAACCTGGAGCTGGCAACTCTAAAAAGGAAGTAGGGAAATGGGAGGGCTATGGGGGCTTTCAGGAAAGGGAAAGAGAAAATTGTGGGGGAGAAGAAAATGAGATGCTTCCCACAAGTCTTTGTGGGTTCCCACTTGTTCTTTCATAAAATCAACATTAGCTGAAGTTTCGATGTACTTCAAGCTGATCGTGTGCACAAGTATACACTAGCCACAAGTCTTGTCCAGGTGATAATTAGGTGGTATGTAGTTACAAATGTTCTGGATATTTTTTGAGCCACAATTCACTGCTATGCACTACCCTGTCGCTACACTCCTGGATAAATGCAGATACTTTCAGGATTTTCAGTCTGATCCAGGAGCTCATGTTGGAATCCCAAAAATGCACTATGAATGAGTGGGATTGCTCACATTAACTCTGAAAATAATCTGGCATAAATGGATTAATTCATTGAGTGTCTGAAACGTTATCAAAATGCTTGATGGACTCATAAACTCTCACAGTTTTTGAAGACATCATCATGGGTTTAAGGGGCTCAGCTGCTGCCAAGCCCTTTGTTGGAGCTCCTCCCAATATACAGTCACACACAATTTCTTCAATATATTGTCGAAGGCTTTCACGGTCAGAGTTCATTGGTTCTTGTAGGTTATCCGGGCTGTGTAACCGTGGTCTTGGAATTTTCTTTCCTGACGTTTCGCCAGCAACTGTGGCAGGCATCTTCAGAGTAGTAACACTGAAGGACAGTGTCTCTCAGTGTCAAGGGTGTAGGAAGAGTAATATATAGTCAGAAAGGGGTTGGGTTTGAGCTGAGTATTGTCCTGCAAAAGTATTGTCCTGTAAGTATCAAGATAATGTGCTAATGAGGGTATGGTATGTTAATATGGAACCATTGTATCCTGAAGTGATCTGTTAATGTGTGTTTTGGATTACACACATTAACAGATCACTTCAGGATACAATGGTTCCATATTAACATACCATACCCTCATTAGCACATTATCTTGATACTTACAGGACAATACTTTTGCAGGACAATACTCAGCTCAAACCCAACCCCTTTCTGACTATATATTACTCTTCCTACACCCTTGACACTGAGAGACACTGTCCTTCAGTGTTACTACTCTGAAGATGCCTGCCACAGTTGCTGGCGAAACGTCAGGAAAGAAAATTCCAAGACCACGGTTACACAGCCCGGATAACCTACAAGAACCAATTTCTTCAATGTTTTAAGGCAATTCGAGGGACTGTGAATCGGTGCTCTTTTGAATATAGTAGCGTAGTCTGAGTAGTTTTGGAAAGATTGAGATAATTTATACTATGAGTACTCAGCAACACTGTACACTGTGATCTTTATCTATTTCAAGGTGTGGTGTCTGCTGAACACCTGATAATTCCCACTTACTGCTGATAAATGTGTTGCACTTTCTCCATCTCCAAAATTTTGTTGCTGCTTTCATGCCCGATGCAGATGTGATGCTGGCACGAGAAAGTCGTTTAACTGTGTCATTTTGTATTCATCTGGTGTCTCATTTAAACTGAGCTTCAATTCATGCAAAGCACCTATGTGTGGCTGGATTATCATAGCATTAGCCTGGGTGGGCATTTTAGTGGCACATATCGCTTCTTTGTATGAATAGCAGCCCAGTTTTAACAAGTGATTGGGCAAGGGAAGTTATTTTGCCATGTTCAAGTCACCTGAAACAAATTCAAGGAAACAATTCTGAAGCTAATTCTCCAAGGACAAATTTGCTTTCAAAAACTTTGCATTTTCTCTCCGCTCCCCCCCCCCCCCCCAGTATTACCCATTATGAATACCTTTGGATTTAGGAACTTTAGAAGAATACTGGAAAGACAATATTTAAAAGTCATATTTAAGAAGGCACAAATATTGGAATCCTGGACCCCCACCAACCCAAAAAATATTTCACCTCAGTGCATGCATCACAGCTTTGCCTCAGCTAAAGCCCAGTGGCCAGGCTGAAGTCATCTGAAGTTTATGGCTTCTCATTTTACCCATTTGGCTTTCATCTTGCTTGACAAACTACTTAGCTTTGTAATTTTCTTCCCATGCAAGGCATAAACATCAAGAACAGAGATTTACTGCTCTGCAGGCACCCCTCCCACTTCATAAATTGGAAAAGAAGGCAGTATACAGAGTGGTGAATTTACAACTGACCCAACTCGCCTTAGGCACTTGGCTGCTTATTGTATTCCACAAATTATTATATAGATATTTCCCCCATGCATTCTCAAATGCTCTATGGTCATAAAGATTTGTAGCACTGGCACACTGTCCTCATTGCCTTTAGAGGAGGGATGAGCCTGGTGTAGCTTTCACTGGGGATTCCGGCATCCAGTACCATGCTATCTGAAGGGACAAGATTGCAATCTGCTGTGTTACAGGAATTATTCTTGATTTATTGCTACTTATTTCCTGAGGAGCAGTGTCTTTTTTGGCTTCTCAACATGCAGAACAGTATATGTGTTTTGTTTCATCAGGAGAATTGCATGCATATTTCATAGTTCCTCCCCTCCTTAAATCTGGCATTCTGTCCTATTCTCAGGATTCTTTCTCAGTGACAGAAGCAGACGTTTCATTGGATCCCTCTGGTTTTTCCACTGGTAAAAAAAGAAGATGGGGTCCCCTTTGACCACCAAAATAGCTATGCTTGGTTTATTTGGAACCTATATGTACAAAAGCCAGGGCGGTAATAAGGAGTAGAATAGGCTGAGAATGATAGAAAACGCTGGTTTGGTCCAACCCATTTTCTCATTCCCCAATAGTCATTTTGAGGAGCTACAGGTCAATGGAGCATGTTTTTCTTTACACTTATCTGTTGGTGAACGCTAGCTGCTGTTGTCCTACTATTATTCCCATCCAAACTGTTGCCACAATTTCGTTAGATAGATAGATAGATAGATAGATAGATAGATAGATAGATAGATAGTTTATTTGCGGCCCTTGGCCAGATAAAACAAGATACATGGACTAAAATGGTCTTACCTACAAAGCTTTACAGTCCGAGTCATAAGTCACTTAAAAAATAAAAATAATAAAATAACATCCGAGTTACATCTGCCATTTGGACTAAGAGATTACTCTGTGGCAATGAATTGTCATTGCAGCTGTACAAAATTTTGCTACCTGAGAGGTGACTGAGGGATTATCTCCTTGTAGGAGCTTTTCTAACTTTTCTCTATCCCTGACAGATCCCATTCTCAGTATGAGGGGCTCAATAAACTTAGAACGGGGTATAGTGTAATAGTTACAGTTCAGGAACACATGTTCAGTGGTTTCTAAATCCCCGGATTTGCAGGGGCGTAGTCTCTCTGCCCTGGGTATCTTCTTGAACTTCTAACATAGCAGAGGGTAAGGCGGCACACCTAGCCAAGGTAAAAGCCCTCCTATATTTGTTTATCAGTAACAGAGTAACAGAGGCTGATAAGTAACAGAGATAGGCTGTTGCCACAATTTCATTTTTAGAATCTTTTATCTGTTTATAAGAGCAATCAAAAGCATTCTTATGCTATTTGCACCTTGGGTAACCTTTTCATGGCCTAGAGATGCACCAGACATGTACCATGAGGTATGGGGAACCACTGTTAAACTGCAGATTTTAATCTTTAGAAATAATCACAATCTGCAGATGATTCATTTAAAGGCAATGGACTCCAAAACAATCCCTATAAGGGTTGCCTGTACCCTGGAGGAGGCAGAGGATCTCTTGCCCCCAGCTGGTGTTTCTTGCCTTGCTCTCAGCAGCAGCAAAAGAAATATAAAAAAATGGCTATCAGCCAACAATGTCACTTCTGGGAAAACCTGAGAATGATGTCATGCCTCTCTAGGAATCTGCCAAAACTCTGTGGTAGGTGATTCACACTGTAGGTGATTCCTGGAGATGACTGATGTCACTATGGGGTTTTCCCCGGAACTGATGTCAAACTGTCAGCCAATGCCCCCATATCTCGGTGCCCCTGGTCTCTGACTAGATTCTATGCTGGACCTGACATCCCTAACCCGGCAAAGCCTATTGCTTGTTTTGTGACCGTGTGTATTTCTTCTCTCTTTAGGGGGGGGGTGTTAATTGAATTTTTCATGTTAATAATGCTTACTTAATAACACATCACAACCATCTTTCTATTACAAAAATATATCAAAAAAGTAGAAAAAAATCTTTATAACATTATCCAAGTCTCTAAATTGAAATACAAATCTCAAAATGATAATGCCCAATGATACATTGATTCCTTTGGTTTAATATTATTCCAATATTTTATAAATATGAGCCATCTTTGTATAAATAATTTATGTGCAGAAAATCTCTTGACTTTTCCTTGCCTATATGATGTGATCTTATCCATCAGCATAATATACCAAGATTTTCTGAGCCCAGACTCAACAGAGGGACTCCTCTTTTGATTCCATTGCTTGGCCACCAACATCCTTGCTGCCGAAAACAGATTCCATAAAAAATATGCATATTTTCTCTCCATGTGTGGGTGTATCTGACCAAACAAAATGAATACTGGAGTACATTCCACCTTTTCTCCTATTATTTAACTTAGGATCCTACAAATCTTTTGCCAGAAACTGGAAAGTGCCAGAAAACTCCATCATGAATGGATAAGAGATCCTTTATCCACGGCACATTGCCAGCATTGTTCTGATGTGCTATTAATCATCTTTTTTCATTCTAATGGGGGTGTAGTACCACCAAAACATAAGCTGATGTTGATGTTTACCGAGGTACTCAAAATACCTCTATAGATCCCCCCCATTGATAGATAATAGCATGCACAGTCAGTTTTGCATCCCATGTTGGAAGATTTCTAATCTTTCACTTTGAGACACCCATGTGAGAGGGAGGGTTTCTTCTGACTCTTAGCCCAGTTGCCTTCTGAGATAGTGAGCAACCAGTATTTTACCTTTGCTGGATGAGTAACCTTTAGTCATGAGAAGAGAGGTCTAGGACAGCCCCCTTCCTCACATGCTAGTGGGGTCTTCTTTTTATTTCCACATGGCATATCTGAAGCTTTCCAAACTAACAAGTATAAGGTAAAAATATATACCCTTCATTGTTTCAGGTAGCCTATTGGGTTACAAGATGCTATGGCTTGCATCTCCAAAGCTCTCTGATCCAACAAGGGATCAGTAAATTGCAGAAGCCATTCTTGCTTCTGTAATCTGTTCCGGAATTATGAGAGAGCACAATAATGCCATGCCACTCACCACTAAAATGCTACAGAATGGGAACTGGACAGTTCTGGAATGGTGGTGATATACAAATGTATTCACATTTCATTTATTAATTGCTTAACTACTTAAAAATCAGATTGTTTGTCAACTAAATATTCTTAAAATGACTCATAACCCTAATATTAATTGATTAATAAAAGCACAGCTATCGAGTATTAATAATCTCTAAGAGATTGACAGGCCTGCTGATGTTTGTGGAAGGGTATCTCTGTGGTTGCCATGCAACCACAGCACATTTTTTTTAAACCAGGCATCAGAATGACATACTAGTAGTTTCTTACTTGCTGAAGCATAACAGTTACATTCTGTTGTTGATTTTTTTCCTATGGAGGTATGTCTTCACTCAACTGATTCCAGTTATTTTCTGTCAGTTTGTAGGGCATCCGTTTCTGCTTCATACACAGTGCTATTGTATCACACTGAATCCAAAGGAATAGAATATCTCTTTAAATCAGCCTTATTGTTCACTGGGAGTGGGGTTTCAGCATTCAGAGGGTCAGTACAGGCATTAGAATACCACTACCCCTCAACACGGAAACTGTCAGCTGACAGCCGACATTAGCAGAGTTTAGACATTTGAATCAATGGCTAGATGTGAAGTCTGTTAAACCTCTGCTCAAATTAGAGGGTGGGAATATAAGAAATATAAGAGGCTTCAGCCAGGGAGGGAGGGCTATAAATAACAAAATGAATAAAAATAAAAATATGCCACTTAGCTGTTACAGAAGGCACCAGGAAGCCTCTTCATCATGTCTCTCTGTGTTTATGTGCCTGGCTAAGGAAGGCAGCCTAATCTCCAGCCCTTCATTGCTTTGCTTACTCTGTCCGGATTAACCCAACATGCTGACTACCTGCCTCTCCCCTCTGCCACCCCAATGCTTGATGCTGCCACAGCTCAAGAGACCCAGCTGCATGCAGTGTCTACTATTGAAGCCTTTTTCTAACATTATCTGTGGGGATATCCAACCCCATGTACCAGGAGGCACACTGTTCATTGTCTTCCCAATATTTATTTTGCCATTTCATGTGACTCAGACCCCACACGTATTATCAGCTATATACATAGTGACCTATTCAGATAAAATGCATATTGGGAGGCTCATGGATAGCACACTGTCCTGCTACACATGGTTCAATACTTCAAATGTAACATCTGTAAGAGGCTAGAGTCCACTATAGATTTTGCTAATTATCTGGCTGAGGAAAGCTTCCAATACAAAGGAAAGTCTCTCACTAACTCTCTAACTGCCTTAAATCTTGCTTTCTATCTGGGGCATTTTTATTAGGATCCAAAACAACTCTCAGCCGAGGGGAGAAGGACACATTATTAAACTTTAGCCAGTGAACAGCTAAGAGAGGATTGGGGGGAGTCTAACTTAAATGGATATCAAGAGCCACACAGAGACACTCTGGGAGAAAGTGTTAAAACTTCTAAAGAAATCCTACTTAGATCTAGCTGATATTTTTGCTTTCTGGACATCCAGAATAAGGTACTAAACCAGTTAACAAATATTTGAAAATTCACTTCTGGAATTAAGGGGGTTGCAGGAGGTTAGATTATGTATTTTCTTTATTCATTTATATCTTGCCTTTCTCCCCGATGGGGGACCCAAAGTGCCTTTCATTATTCTCCTCTCTTCCATTTTATCTTCACAGCAACCATGCAAGATAGGTTAGGCCAAGAATGTGTGCATATTCCAAGGTCACTCCTCAAACTTCCATGGCAGAACAGAGATTCAAACTTGGATCACCCAGATCCTAATCTGACACACTAACCATACACCTAGGGTTGCCAACCTCCAGGTACTAGCTGGAGATCTCCTGCTATTACAACTGATCTCCAGCCGATAGAGATCAGTTCCCCTGGAGAAAATGGCTGCTTTGGCAATTGGACTCTATGGCATTGAAGTCCCTCCCCTCCCCAAACCCCACCCTCTTCAGGCTCAACCCCAAAAATCTCCCGCCAGTGGCAAAGAGGGACCTGTCAACCCTACATACACCACACTGACTATCATCCCTGAGCACAATGAGGCCCAAAGGTTCTGTCAGCATGGGAGTAGCAGGTTTCTTTTCAGTTTCTTCAAGATAGCAACCTTAGCTTCAAGGGCACAAACTTGTTTCCTGAGAGGCTCATTGTACTAAGCACAAACTCATGACTTCTGCCTGACAGACAGGCACTCATGCTGCACACTTCAGTTCACTAGATTTGAACCTAGTTTTCCCAGTCATAGTCCAACACTCTAATTAATACACTGCACTGCATCTCACGTTGCACCCATACAGTTTTAACAATGAACCCACACTTTCTCATCATCAGATTATTATGCACTAGATAGTTTGCTGTCCTGGATGGGTACAGATAACTAAGCTGCCTTATCATCTCCCAAGCACTTCTCGCTGTTATCCACTACCCTATCTGTTGCCTCTAAATTGATGTGCTGATGTGTTTTAGTGATGTAGTTCCTGCAGTTTATAAAATGACAGGGATAATGTCTGAACTATTTTGAGGGTGGCAGAGAGCACTGGGGAGAAGAGCAGTTAACAACTTCTCTTATGAACAGGGCAGCTGAAAGCTGTACAAGGCTAATAAATACTGAGATGGATGGCTGTTAAAATAAGGTTTGCAAAGGGCTGAGATTCCAGCGGGCTGATTTTGTCCTGCTTGTTTTTCATAGGAGACATCCCTCAAAGTTTATGGCCTCACCATCTTGGTAGACGTTGATTGTGAGACATGGAAGTGGGATTTAATTTCTCCAACACACCACTATTTAGCATTCATTTTATTTAACACATTTAAAATGCATATCCCACCATTTCAAATAAAGGGAGCTAAGTTCTAGACTTCTGGTTCGTTCTCTCTCTCTCTCTCTCTCTCTCTCTCTCTCTCTCTCTCTCTCTCTCTCTCTCTCTCTCTCTCTCTCTCTCTCTCTCTCTCTCTCTCTCTCTCTCTCATTCTCTCTCTCTCTCTCTCTGAGTGAGTGAGTGAGTGATGCAAAGGAGACTGGAAGAAATGTGACATTAAGTTACAAAGTAGCATAGAAGCTTATATGGGATTCGGACAGTGCTCAAGGGTAATGTTATCATATCTTAATTATACTTAGGTATAGCATATGCATTAATTTAAACTGCCCTATATATATATATATATATATATATATATATATATATATATATATATATATATATATATATATATATATATATATATATATCTCCCTCTGCTGCATCCATATTTGCAATCTTCTGACACATAGGACAAGCTGTTTTCAGTGAGCCACTAGAGGGAAGTATTACACATGTGTGGACATGTGCACACACCTACACAGAAAATGAATACAACATCCTTCACACCCACTGCATTCTTACTTTTATTATCCTGAGTGCAAACAATATAATGAAATGAAATTTTACATTGAAACAAAATGCTGTATGTATCAAATGTATGAACGTTTCACATGCAAACAAGAGATGATGTTTAGGGATTTTATGAATGAAGTTTAGGAGTTTTAGGAATGATTTAAACTATTGGTTCTTGTAGGTTATCCGGGCTGTGTGACCATGGTCTTGGTATTTTCTTTCCTGATGTTTCGCCAGCAGCTGTGGCAGGCATCTTCAGAGGAGTAACACTGAAGGACAGTGTCTCTCGTTTTAAACTATATTTTTTATCATTCTTAGAATTTCCAGACCACATTTTGCCACATAGTACACTTATTCATTTATTTTTAAAATGCCTAATGCACCATTCCCCCAGTAGCATTACAAGAAATAATAAAACAATTCAAATCGAAGTAAGTTTACAAACGATTAGCACAATATCAACAGAATATTCCATTATTTATTATCTATGCTGTGATGGATGTAGCCTAGGTTTGCCAGCCTTGCAGCAGCATTTTGAAGGATGGTGCCTAGAGAGGGTGGAGTTTCAGGGAATGTGACATCACACCCTTTGTGATGACTGTCAGTTAAAATGTTTAAAATGGCTGTCTTGCTCTGACTCACAAGAGTAAGCTCTGACTAATGGACATTTCTGCTGGAATAAATTTTATTATTCTTGATGGTGTCTTGTACTGGAGTGTTGCATGACAAAAGTCCAAGTAGCTCCAACAGTGTTCTTACTGGTGCACAAGAGCTTGTGAAACTTCTTATGCAAGAGGAATACTGTGGTAGTAGTGGAAATTGCTGTCAAGTCACAGCTGACCTATGTATAGGGAAACGTATAGGGTTTCCAAAGCAAGAGACTAACACAGATGGTTTACCATTGCTTGCCTCTGAGTAGTGACCCAGGACTTCCTCAGTGGTCTCCCATCCAAGTACGAACCAGGGCAGACCCTGCTCAGCTGCCAAGATCTGATTGGATTGGGCTAACCTAGGCCATCCAGGCCAAGGCCAGGCACACATAGAATCTGTTATAGTGGTGTGTGAACTCTTGAGGAAACTCTCATGCAAGATATTTGGATTGTGGCTCAATGGTGGAACGCATGCTTTGCATGCAGAAGGTCCCGGGTTCAATCTTTTGCATTTTCCACTTAAAGTTTCTCAGGCAGCAGTTGTTGGGAAATCCCTTGCTCTACCTGAGAGCCTAGAGAACTGTCACCTGTCATAGTACACAATACTAATACTACATAGACCAGTAGTTTGACTTCATATGGTTTCGTACTTTAAATGGTTCCCTGCTTTACAAAACAAGTTGGAAGAGTCAACCCTCTTTTTCTCAGTCTCCTGGCTGAAATCTGTACTTCCCTTTCCCCCAGTGTTTTTTCATAACAAACTTTAGAAGTTCCAATTAGGACTGTTGATTCGGTTCCATTCGACAAGAAAAACAGCCGAATTTTCCCTGATTCAGCAGTTTCTACTTCGGATAGAACTGAAGTCAAACAGGCGGGAAAACGACGAACTGAACTCAGCGAGTTCAGGCGGACTCCGGATAAATTCGTACAAGTTCGGCGCCCCCAAAGCAGCATTCTCCCGTGGCCAATCGGTGGCCAAGCTGGGTCTTCTTCTGGCCAATCAGTTGTGGATGAGTGCATGACCCCAGCTGCTGCATGGCCCAGGGAGAGAAAGAGAGACTGGGAGTGTCTGTTTGTATGAGAGAGAGATCCCCGTGGGTGTGGGTGTGCATATTTTTGGCTTTCCACAGGTTGGGGGGGCATTTTTGGAGGTAGAGGTCCCAAACTTTCAGCGTAGCTTGAGGGGTCCCTTCTTGCGAGAACCCCCAAGTTTTGTAAAGATTGGGTCAGGGAGTCCTGAGATATGGGGCCCGGAAGGGGTTCCCCCAAAATTGCCCATTGGAATAAAACCATTAAAAACACATTTGTGGCTTTCCATAGTTCCGGGGGGGGGGGCAGTTTTGGAGGTAGAGGTCCCAAATGTTCAGTGTAGCTTGAGGGGACCCTTCTTGCAAGAACCCCCAAGTTTTGTAAAGATTGGGTCAGGGGGTCCTGAGATATGCGATCCCCCCATCTGCCCATTGGAATGAATGGGAGCAGGCAATCCGTAATGGGCATCTAGAGAGCGGCAAATCCAAGGCAAAACCTCCCATTGTTTCTGGGGCAGCCAGAGAGAAACTCACCACCGACCCACACTGACCTCCAGGCAAAGGTGGCAACCAGTGAAAACAGCAACAATCACACTCGCAAAGAGATCAAGCCCCCCCCCCCCAGGACAGGTCACCCCTCCCTTTGGCTTCCACCCCCCCCCACACACACACACAGTAGAAGCCAGTCCGTGGCTTCTAAGAGCCAATGTAACTATGCCGAAAGTGCATCCCGCTCAAAGCGTAAGTAAACAGCGTAAGTATCATGGGTAACGTACGTATCTTTTCATTTCAACACAGCCAAAGTTGGAATAAAGCTACTTGCTAAGTGCGACCTGCGCATATTGTGTATAAAGCTACTTGCTAAGTGCGACCTGCGCATATTGCGTATCTTCAGTATTGATAGTTTTCATGCTGCTGGATTCAAATCTTCCACAGCAACAATCACACTCGCAAAGAGATCAAGCCCCCCCCCAGGAAAGGTAACCCCCCCAAATCAGACTCCACAGAGGCAATCAAGCCCCCCCCCAGCAGAACAGCCCCCCCCGAACCAGAAGACGCAAATTCCAAACGTAAGAGAAGAACTGGCCAGACAGAGAGAAACTCAGAGGCAATCAAGCCCACCAGAACAGGTAAACCCACCCCCCTTTGGCTTCCCCCCTCGCACACACACACACACACACAGAGAGAATCTCCCCCTCTCCCACATACACACAGGAAAAAAAATTATAGAGAAAAGCCCTAAAATGGGTCATACTGTGGATGTCTTCTTCTCTTCCATCAGGAGCAGGGACTGGGAGTCAGGACTGAGGAGTAATCCAATACAATTCTAGCAGACTCACACACACAGACTCTCTCTGGCCATTTATGCATGGGAGGTTTTGCTTTGGATTTGCCGCTCTAGATGCACATTAAGGATCCCTTGCTCCCAATCATTCCAATGGGTGGATGGGTGGGACCGCATAACTCGGGGGGCCCTGACCCAATCTTAACAAAACTTGGGGGTTCTTGCAAGAAGGGTCCCCTCAAGCTACAATGAAAGTTTGGGACCTCTACCTCCAAAATTGCCCCCCCCCGGAGCTATGGAAAGCCACGAATGTGTTTTTAATGGCTTTATTCCAATGGGCAATTTTGGGGGGACCCCTTCCAGGCCCCATATCTCAGGACCCCCTGACCCAATCTTTACAAAACTTGGGGGTTCTTGCACGAAGGGTCCCCTCAAGCTACACTGAAAGTTTGGGGCCTCTACCTCCAAAACTGCTCCCTGGAGCCTTGGAAAGCCGCGAATGTGTTTTTAATGGCTTTATTCCAATGGGCGATTTTGGGGGGGACCCCTTCCAGGCCCCATATCTCGGTACCCTCTGAACCAAACTTTACAAAATTTGAGGTTCTTGCAAGAAGGGTCTCCTCAAGCTACACTGAAAGTTTGGGACCTCGACCTGCAAACATGCCCCCCCCGGAGCCGCGGAAAGGAGCGAATATGTTTTTAATGGCTTTAAATGGCCGAATTTATTCAGGAACTCCGAATTGCGTGCCGAATTCCATGGATCCGAATCGGGAGAGTTCGGACTTTGGCATTTCCCAAATAAAAACGGGCCGAATTTTTCCGGATCCGAATTTTACTGATTTTTTTTTTCAACAGCCCTAGTTCCAATCTCACTTCCATCATTTGTAGTTTGGCCCTTAGAAAAACAAGTCCAATGCTGCATTGGGTATCCAAGACTAGTTGTACAGTTTTTTAGAACCTGGCACACATTTTAAACATATGGCAGGAGGTGTCTATGTGTGTCTGTGGGGAGATCTTTATGTCTAATTAAGGTTGCTGGGGCACGTACTGAGAAAAAGTCAGCCCTCATTCAGGCAAAACTACATTAGAAGCCAAATTAATTGTGTTTTGTTCTCTTTGTAAATTAAATCTCCATTCTCTCTTCTTTTATTTGTTATTATTATTCATTATATGTCCATTGATGAGAGAATGATAAGCAAAGAATGGCTTCTATTACAAAAACATTTTTTTTGCACATTGTGTCTAATTCTGCAAATGAAGCAGATAAAGTCAATGAGGCTCTGTGAAGGACCTAAACTAATTCAGAGAGCTAATTATTTTCACAGAGGAGACTCTTGACGACTCTAAATTAGGTGTTTTGCAATGCTGAGAAATGTTATCTTTCGTATGGTTTGCTTGATCTCAGATGCAAAAGAACAATATGCTGCCACCCTCTTAAAATAGCTGGCATAAATATGAGCTGTGAGTGTGTGTGCATGATACTGTTGTTAGCCATCCTAAGCATAGGGGTAAATAGAAATATAAAAGTAGATTATAGCATTAAAATACATCTCTACCCACTTTAGTATGTGGTTTGAAATTTCCTTTACTTTACAGATATGTGTGCAGTCCAACAAGATGTTCTCCTGCTTGTGCCATTGAAATAAATGTGGTACTGGGCCCCAGTATCACTAAGATTGCTCCTGACTAGAATGTTATTTAAATGCTTAATTCCTTAATAATGTGGCGTGTATATGTTGCTATATGTGTAATCACATCTAGTCTGCAGCTGGACTCACCTGCTTGAGTTACACTCTTTTAGGTCCTGCTTGTGACACAGTTGGAGTCTGGCTTGTGCAAGAATGATCTACTTTAACTTGGTATAATAAATTGTTGTGTTGGTAGGTGGCATGGGATTTGTAAGCACATGGAATAGCTTTACACCTTAGAAGGTTTTATGTGGGCTCCACTGCTTTACCACTGGGTTCTGCTCTAGGTTCTTTTCTGTTTAATGTTGGCCTTCACCTTGAGTACACAGACTCTTCTCCCTGTCCATCCAGAGCACTATCTCAAACTCTGCCAAGTTTTCTATTTTGACGACTCTGGATCCTACCCAGGAGCAAGAATTTTTTTTTTTGATACATTGGATATGGAAAAGAGGAGGGGCATGATCTTTTATATTCAGAGAACAGAAGTTGGAAGACCTTCACATAACCCTCCTCATGGTAAGCAAAGGTCCTACCTAAAAACAACCTTCTCAGACCACTGCTTTGGAAGAGCTAATCTGTTGAATGCTTTGACAGTGGATGCAGAAGAGAAAGAACCTTGAGCATGTCATTCAGCTCTTTCCAGCAAGAAACTGAGGCAGTATCAAATATATGCAGTAGTAGTTTAGCTGTTTCAAAAATGTTGTCATGCCAAGTATGCATACTGAAGGCCAAATTCAGACTTCTTATGAAGTGACTTCCAATATATCTGTTGCTGTGTTAGAGCCACTCATATTGCTGTGGGATGTGATCCAAGACCTCATTTCATGTTTTGTTTCTCTGCATTCAACTTGAGCTATAGCCATGGAACCATAAAAGTCCCCCTGTCTTTCTGGAAGAATTAGTGGTGCTATACATGGAATAGTGTTATGGAATATTACATGTCATGGCTGTAAATTCCCTACTGAACTGTTGTAGTTATAATACCTTTCGACATCTCTCATGTCAAACCATAATTGATTAATATTTATGACTTATAAACCTTAGAAATGTGGCAGAGCTTTGAAACTGGCAAAGTAATAGCATAAACTAGCTAGATTCCAAGCCAGAAGCAAAATTCTACTCTTGAATTCCATGTGCATTTTTTAGGTCAGAAGGGCCTTCAGTTGCCTGGAGAGCTATATGATTTCTGTGCCTGCAACTCTAGCTTACAATAGATCACTGATTGTTTATAGTACTCTGTACCAAGATTACCACTATGGATGTGGAAATGACTGTTTCCTGCCTGAATACAAGTAAAAAAACCTGTTTGGTTTGTCAAGTCACAGCTGACATATGGTGTTCCCATGAGGCTTTCAAGGCAAGAGATGTTCTGAGGTAGTTTGCCATTGCCTGCCTCTGTGTAGGAACCCTAGACTTTCTTGGTGGTCTCCTAACTAAATACTAACCAGGGCTGACCCTGCTTAGCTTCTGAGATCTGATAAGATCAGGCTAACCTGGGCTATACTGGTCAGGGCAGAAGGAAGAAGAAGAATTGGTTTTTGTATGTCAACTTTCTCTACCACTTAAGGAAGAATCAAACTGGCTTACAATCACCTTCCCTTCCTCTCCCCACAACAGACACTGTGTGAGGTAGGTGGGGCTGAGAGAACTCTAAGAGAGCTGTGACTAGCCCAAGGCCACCCAGCTGGCTTCATGTGTAGGAGTGGGGAAACCAACCCAGTTCACTAGATTAGCATCTGCAGATCATGTGGAGGAGTGAGGGATCAAACCTGGCTCTCCAGATTAGAGTCCACCGCTCCAAACCACTGCTCTCCACTCCATACATTTCCCTGGATATTGCTCAAATGTCAAAGATCAAACAACAATGGAATGGATTTAAAGAAAGTAAACATAACTGCTTTGGCTTTATCAACTCACTGCTTTGGCTTTATCACAGATGATCAAGGAAATTGTGACTATAGCTGTGATAGTAGCTTTAGCCCACTCCAAGAATCTGAATTCTTTTGGTTCTCTGTTAAATACTAACCCCAAAATGGTTAGTCCCCCACATTGACTAGTTAGTACACATTTTAAGATCTCTAAGACAAAAGAGCACAACTAGCAATTTCTGAATATTTATTTTGGCATTCGTTGCACTCCACAGACATGACATCAGTACTGAACAACAGAGCCTTTCCACTATCGAGTTTACAGCATATGTGATCTATCAAGACTCATCATGAATTTCAAAGCTGTCTCTCACTGGTCATGTGCAATGGCTCTCGTCCTAAATAACTACATGTCCTTTCTGATTTGGTTTTGAGCCATTATGCTGCACAAAGCTTTTTGGCACACCAAGAACTTCAGTAATCACCTGTGTTTATGATACCTTTCACTCTTAACATTAGAAGGCCCTAAATTATGACTTTCTACTGATATAACTGAGACTGTCTACAGTCTAGCTTGTATGGCTATATGAATGTTCTCTGGCACGTAAAGAATATTTCAGAGACATGTCAAGAGCCAGCATAATGCGGTATCGGGATTAGATTAGGATCTGGAAGACTTGGGTTCAAGTCCCCACCTTTCAGCATAACTGGCTTCTCAAGGCTGTAGTGAAGATAAAATGAGAAAGAGTGGGACAAAAGTATACAAGATAGATTATGCCTGGTGGTATGGCCTTCCACTGCTCCTTGGTCCTTTCAATACTCTTGTATAAGATATCTGATGTATAAGGTTTTCCTGAAGGCTGTGGGCTTCTCTAGGGAAGTGTAAAGGTACCAAAGTGTGGAGACTGCAGTAGGTTCCATCATCTTTCAAAATCTCATCTCAGTTCTGTCTTTTTTTTAAAAAAAAAACAAAGTGCATTTGTAGCTAGTGATTGGGTCTGCTTTTTCCTTGCTTCTTTATATATGCTGCTATTTCTCTTTATGGAGGTGAGTGAAGCTCATCTAGAAAAGGAAAATCAGATGAAGAAAGAAATAATGAAAACCTCATATTTTCAGGTGGGAGAGAAAATAGCAAACTCTTTCCAGAGATGGTAGACCCGATGTCAGCATATGAAATGTTGCCTTAATAAATAGTATGGTGATTGGAAGGATTTGCTTCTCTTCACATTAGTGCAATTTTTGGCATATACATGATTTCCTCCTTAATATTGAGGAATAGTGTTCCAAGCAATCAGTGGCCAATATGAAATGCAGGAGCCAAAAATAGTTTAATGAAGATCTAAAAGATGCTGATAAACCTTTCACACTGGAAAAAAACCCCTGAAAGTCAGAACATTTATTCCTATCTGAGCATCATTACAAAGTAAATCAACAAAATTAGAAAGATTGAAAATGGCCTAAAATGATGGGAATGTCTTTTTTGCTTGATAATTTCTCATTAACCTTTGAAAATTACATGACACAATTACATCATATGATGAGCTCATTAACAAGAATAGGTGTCACAAGATGATTGCCCTCAAGTCAACCACTGGTGAGAAAAAAATGTGATGTGGATTGGTCTTAGCTCTATATGTGTCACTGCATAGTTGGTGTATATATAGCAATTCTTTGACAATAAAAGGGTTACTCTGCAACTTTAAGGCACAGTTTGCTGGTTGTTCAGCTTGTGATATAAACTCTTTTTGTGTGATGCTAGCAGAGAGCTATAGGCCTGCTGTGTTGTGTTTCTTCATTCTTGTTGTGTATATTATTTGTTCTCTAAATAACGCTAACCTGGGACCTCGTGATATTCATTGTGTGAAGTGTATACATAAGAGTGTTGCTGTACATATGTGGGAATATTTAGAGCCCTCGTGGAAAGCTCTTTCCTGAGGTAGACAATTTCATTCACCACTCATGATAGCTTCATCCAACAACAGAGACAAGAATTGTACAGAAAGAGAAACTCTTTCTTAAAGTATCCCATCCAGTTCTTTGAATACCGAAGCAAGCAATGCAGTTATTGTAACCACACTTCCTTCACTTCTCTCTGAAGCATACAGTTGGAGACAAGCCTGGGCTAGGTGTAATAATGTTCTTGCTCTTTGAGGTAACTCCTGTGTCCTTTTGTACTAACTGGGTTATCTTCTTTCCCCCCCAGATTTCAGAAATATTAGTCCAGAAACTGACTCAAAACTCCATCCAGTTTGACTTAAAACCTGGGGTTAGAATCCTTGTTCATGCTGCCCATTTAACAGCAGGTTGGTATTGATTCTTTAACATCACACTTTTCTTGTCATTGACACCAATGTGGAAACTTCCTATTTTTATATTTGGAATTTTTGATTGGATTTTTAATATAATTGGAGAGCCAGTGTGGTATAGGGATTGTGATCTAGGAAAACTGGGTTCAGATCACAACACTACCATGAAATATGCTCAGTGACCTTGAGCTGCCTGTCTAATCTATCTATTTATCTGTCAGTCTTGTCTAGTGCATTCTTATTCTGCTTTTAGGGGTGTGCAGCAAAAAAAAGTGGTAGTTGGATCTGGATATATCGGAGTCAAAATATGTCAGTATTCCCAGTTAGGGCTGTTGAATTAAAAAAAAATCGGTATAGTTCGGATTCGGCTGAATTTGGCCCGTTTAGATTTGGGATATGCCGAAGTCCGAACTCCCCCACTTCGGGTCCGTGCAATTCGGCGGTAATTCAAAGTTCGGGGAAAAAATTCGGCCGAATAAAGCCATTAAAAACACAACCGTGCCTTTCTGTGGCTCTGGGGGGGCATTTTTTGGGGTAGAGGTCCCAAACTTTCAGTGGAGCTTCAAAGGCTGTTTCTTGAAAGACCCCCCAAGTTTTGTAAAGATTGGGTCAGGGGGGCTGAGATATGGGCCTCGAAAGGGGTCCCCCCACCCTTAATGTGCATGTCTGAGCAGAGCTTGCCGCCCACGCACAAAGCTCCCAGCCCCGACAAACAGCTGAGAAGTTTTAAGCAAGCATCCAAATAGACCTAACCGCTCTTATGAATGAGGGAAAACCTGAAGACACTCAACTGAAACCCCCCCCCTCAAACCAGGGAGAGAGAGACTCAAGGGGAAACACACACCCCAGGCAGAACTGGCAAAAGCCCCCTTTGGCTTCCCCCCCCACCCACAGAAACTGCTCCCTCCCCACACACAAACAAACTCTGCTTCCCCCCCACACACACACACACACAGGAGAAAAATTATAGATTAAAGCCCCCAAAGGGGTCTTACTGTGGCTGTCTTCTGTTCCATCAGGAGGGGCTGGGGAGGACTGGGTAATCCAAGACGATTCCAATTAGTCACGGGATGTTTTGCTCTGGAGAAGCATACAGGATCAGCTGATCCATTCATCCCAATAGGGAAAAGGGGAAAGGGGAAAGCCCATATCTCGGGACCCCCTGACCCAATGTTTACAAAACTTGGGTGGTCTCTTAAGAAGGCTTGTCTGAAGCTCCACTCAAAGTTTGGGATCTGCACCCCCAAAAATGCGCCCCCTGCAGCCACTGAAAGAGAAAAGGGGGGAGCCGATATTTCTGCCCCCACTGAACCCATCTTTACAAAACTTGGGTGGTATCTTAAGAATGATTGTCTGAAGCTATGCTGAAAGTTTGGGGGCTGTATCCCCAAAAAAGTGCCCCCTACAGCCACGGAAATGGAAAAGGGGGGAGGGAAAAGGGGTGGAGCCCATATCTCGAGACCCCCTGACCCAATGTTTACAAAACCTGGGGAGTATCTTAAGAAGGCTCATCTGAAGCCCCAAAAATGCACCCCTGCAGCCATGGAAAGAAAAAAGGGGGGAGCCCATATCTCGGGACCCCCTGACCCAATGTTTACAAAACTTGGGTGGTCTCTTAAGAAGGCTTGTCTGAATCTCTGCTGAAAGTTTGGGGTTTGTACCCCCAAAAATACGCCCCCTGCAGCCACAGAAAGGAGCGAATGTGTACAAGCACCCCCCCACACACAGGAGGATTTCCCTCTCTCTCTCTCTCTTTCTCTCTCTCTCTCTCTCTCTCTCCCTGGCCGGGCCACACATCAGCTGATTCCTCCAGTACTCAATCCTGACTGATTGGCCAGAAGAAGACCCAGCTTGGCCACCGATTGGCCGGGGGAGGAGAATGCTGCTTACTGACTGTTATGCTGCTTACTGACGGCCCCGAATTGGCCGGATTTATTTGTGAACTCCCGAACTCGCTGAATTCGGCTCCCCGGTTGCCCGCCATTTTTGAGTTTGGTTCGTCCCAAACTAAAAATCACCGAATCAGGGGAAATTCGGCTGTTTTTCAGTTCGGGCCGAACCGAATCAACAGCCCTATTCCCAGTTTCCCGATACCAGTATAGCATTCAGATCTGGGTTGTTGTTGTTGTTGTTTTGTGGGTTAGGGTTAGGGGGTCTGATATTTTTTATCTCCATTATTCCAAGTAGGGAATCTTTCCAGGGGCAGGGGGCTGATGGGTGCTTTTAATGATACTGGCAACAAAATTGCAGGGAAGCAGCTGGTGCCTGTCCATTAAATAACTCCCAGATTTCAAGTTGTGGGTAAACTGCTTAGGCTGGAGGATGTATTCAGGCTTTGCTTAGTGGAGTGGTAGAATGCAGAACCTAGAAACTAAAATGGCCAAACTCAGCCTCTCATACTTTGGTCACATTATGAGAAGACAAGAATCACTGTAAAAGACAGCAATGCTAGGAAAAGCTGAAGGCAGCAAGGAAAAGAGGAAAACTCAACATGAGATGCATTGACTCAATCAAGGAAGCCATGGCTCTCAGTTTGCAGGACCTGAGCAAGGCTGTTAATGATATGATGTTTAGGAGGTCATTCATTCATAGGGTTTCCATAAATCAGAAGTGACTTGATGGCACATAATACATGCACAGAGCAGAGAGCTAATATAAAAGTTCCCTGCCCACAAACTCTTTTGGAGTTTATATGTTCAGTCCTGAACATAGCAAAGAACTGCTGCTGATGCTACATTGCTTCTCTACGGGCCTGGCTGTACAATCAGCCCTTGAAAAACCTGCATGCTATGAGGCAAATGTGATAGGTGGTATTAGAAAATAGCAGCAGAGTAGCTCATAATAGGTAAAATAATATGAGCTCTGTAATGCAATAGCGCTACAGTGCTAGGTTTCAAGCTGGCTCAGGTGAGCTGCAAACAGGAGCAATTTTGCACTATAATAAACCAGCTGGAATATAATACAACATTTGGGATCCTGAGTTGGAATATCAGTGTTTGGTAGACGAATAATCAAGTGTGATCAACAATCATACAGGAATTACATTTTAAGTGTAAAATGCAGACCTAGATTTGTGTAACTTGACTCCCAAACATCATCTAATTTGGATTTCAGTAAAATGACTCAGTACTGACTCTCCACTTCTGATGTTCAAATAATACAGGCCTTCTGTTCAGAATGCAAATTATATCAGAGAAATTTGAGCCCTGCTGCCAAAGTTAATGACATTTTTATATTCTTCATAACTTGGAATTGGGATATTTTAAATGTAGAAAAAACCCTGTGATCCTGAATTCAGACAAGTTTCATTTCACCATTAATAATTTTGGTAGTGCTCAGTTTTTCCATTTCCGTTCCTTGCAAGCTAATTAGTATAATATGTCATGATCACAGGCTGTGTGCAAGCCTCTGACTTGATAAGCTGCTGCAAATGTGATGCTAGTTTTCTCAAGATACCATTTAAAATCCACCAACACAAACACATTCATATCATTATGACACTGGGAGAAGACTGATGTTTCAGATAATTGCCTAAACCATGCAAGATGTATCTTAAATGGGATCGGCTAACTCCGTGATCTTGAATGATTGCTGGAAAAAGCTGGCCACCATTTATATGTAAGTCCTACTGACCTTATGGGATGTATGCAGGAGTCCCTGCAAGCCAGACTGACTTTTGTTGTTTAGCTTTAAGCATATGGCCGATATTGGTGGCAGCCCTAAAATAATAAGAAATGAAGCCCTACCAGTAATTTCCATATTTTCAGGATTTCTTTTGCTGGTGTATATTAATCCCTCAGAGCTGCCTGCTAAACATGAAGTTTCTCATGTTCATCAAGATGGTATTTAAACCACATGCATCATCTGGTCAATTCAGCTGACAGATTCCACTAATGAAAGAGTCTCAAGCCATGTTTTACATCTATGAGCTACACTGAATTCTTCTGTATGGATGAGAAACATTAATCGGAAAGTGATGTGGCATAACAATATTTTCATGTGGCTTGAAATTCCCCCACCTGCCCACCCTGGGCATCCTCTGGGCATAGCCACAAGACTTCACATATGCAGTTCACCTGGTATGCTACTAACACAGAGCAAAGCCCTTTTACCATACAACAGTGACAATCACAGGTGGGCCTAGGCCAAATTACATAATCCTTCACTTTTCTGTTAGCCATTGGGTTCTGTCTAGGTTTATATTTTCCTTGTTCCATACTGTGCTTCAGGATTAGTCTGCAGGACTCTTCATACCTCCTGGGAAGAAAAGAAATGTTTCTTATAGTTTGAAGGGCGATCTTGCTAACAGATTCCTGCTAATTTAAAATGAGTAGGTTAGGGATGGAACTTTCCCCTACTAATTTCCCATTGGTTCACC
The DNA here is from genome assembly GCF_029931775.1 of Euleptes europaea. Lineage (NCBI taxonomy): Eukaryota > Metazoa > Chordata > Lepidosauria > Squamata > Sphaerodactylidae > Euleptes > Euleptes europaea. Next base: position 58,078,353 of record NC_079316.1, on the reverse strand, counting down.
ACTTAGAGATGATACAACTCAGATTCTGCATAATTTGAAGTGGAATCCATACCAGTTCACAATCTAGATTTCCCTTTCCTGCTGTGGATGGGCTATAGTTCAGTGGTAGAACACCTGCTTTGCTTGTCAAAGGTACTAGGTTCAGTCCTTGGCATGTCAAGTTACAGGATTGCCTGCGACCACAAGAAACTTCTCTAACAGAGACACTGCTGCTGGTCAAAGTAGAAAATACTGAATTAGATGGACCAATGGTCTGACTGGGTATAAGGCACCTTCATGTGTTGAGTGCTGTAAACTTCACACTCTTAAACAAGACACATATGTCTCCTAATGTCTATATGAACACAGTTTTCTAGTAAAGTTCTTATTGCAGCTGTCTGTGTACAGTTACTAAGGAGCTTATAAAGAGTAAGGAAATGGAGCTCTGGAAAGAGTGTATGCAGTGAACAACATTCTTTTAAACAGCACAAGAGAAGAGTTCCTGTTTGAAGCATTTCCTAAGCTAGATGTGTCCCTATAGCCAATTAGCAGCACAGCAAATATCTGGCTGCCCTCTTTGTAATATTGCAAAAAACTACAGGAGGTAAGTAGAAATGCTGCCTTCATTTCTGTCTCCACTGAACTAAAATTATTCTCCTAATAGGTAGCTGTCACTTTTTAAATGGTCTAATTTCTTTTAATAATAAAAGGCTCCCAAAGCCAAATGTTGATCTAGGGGTTTTCCTTAGTGGCTAAGGATTTGGGGTGTATATAGATGTCCAAACATGACCCACTTCATTTACATTATGTACTTGCTGGACAACTCCAAGCAAGAGTCAAAGTCCAAATTTAAATGTAAAACTGCAAAAAAATGTTGCCATTACATTTTTTATTCTTCATAGCAATATCAATGTCAACAGTACACTGAAATCTTATTTTATTAATATAATTCCATTGACTGGTAGATCCTATAAGGTAGTTCTCTTAAAGAATAAGGCTTTGAATGAATCTATACACTGTCAGGGATGGAGTAAGATGTATTAATCTGAGTTGGAGTTCAATAATTTAAGCATTCAAAAGACTTTTTCCACATGGCCATTCGCTAAAATTCCACTCTGTGTGTGTGGGAGAAAGGTCTCTGAGGAAGGCTTTAATGTGTGGATAGAATCATTTGAAAGTAAGAAGTCTTTTAAGTATCCTGGGCCCAGATCATTCAGGGTTTTAGATGTTGAGCCAATATTTTAAATTGTTTCTAGAACAGCTAGTGAAGCTGACTGGCATAATAGGATCCAAAATCTTGGCTCCACTTTCAATCTGTCTGTTGCATTTTGAATCAATTGTAATTTGTTGGCTTGTTTGGGCCATTTATTAGCTGCTTCTTAATATGTTATGCTTGAATCAGCTTACAGAAAGAAATTGTAAAATTACTGAAACAATATGATGAATTAAAAATTAAATCACATTGTAAAAGAGCAAGTGAAAAGCCATAAATATAATAAACCAAGAAGGAAGGTAAAACAGGTGTAAAATAGCTTTTGCTAAAAAAGAATTTTGGAGAGGTCCTTCTGTAGTTTACAAGGAAATGCTTGGGAAAATAAAATGTTTCTCACATGACAAACCTCTGGAGGAAGAGTATTCAATAACTGAGGTGCCACGAATGAAAAAGCTCTGTCTTTAGTATCCACCCACCTCACTTCAGAAGGTGCCAACACAAAGGGCACTTTCACACATGCCTAATAATGCACTTTCAATCCACTTTAATGATCATTTGCAAGTGGATTTTGCCATTTCACACAGTAAAATCCAGCTTCAAAGTGGATTGAAAGTGGATTGAAAGTGCTTGGAAATTCACTGTAAACAAGAACGGTTTAAACCTACCATGATTACCTGGGCACAAACTTTGGGTCACGACATATTTTTGGATAAATGGGAAAGACTTTGGTCTCGAGATATGAAGTGTGTTCTTGCCCAATCTTTGAGAGAAAACATTTACAAAATGATATATAGGTGGTATTTAACGCCTAAAAAGATGGCAAGGATCTACAATACAATGTCTCTAAAATGCTGGAAGTGCAACATAGAAACAGGTTCATTCCATCATATGTGGTGGACCTGTGATAAAGCTAAAAACTTTTGGGACATGATTTACAATGAAATAAGATTGATTATCCAGAATAATATACCTAAAACACCAGAGATGATGTTACTTAGTGTGATACCGGATACTATCATGACTCAAAGATCATTTCTAATCTATGCCACCACAGCTGCAAGATTGATTTATGCAGCTAAATGGAAATCAGCGGACATTCCAGATAAAATAGATTGGATAAAAAAAATGTTGGAACTGATGGAAATGGCAAAACATACGGCACTGATAAATCAAAAAGATAATATGCAATTTATGGGAGAGTGGGAGGCTTGGAGAAGTTATTGTGAAAATGAATTGCAACTGGGGAAACTTGAAGGTTACTCTTTGATCTGATCCATTTTATATCAATTTTAGGGATGTGTATACATCAGAATGCATAGTTATAATAGGATTGACTACAAGATAGATAACAAGTATATTTGAATTAAGTATATACATGAATTTTTATATTTGGTTTTGAAATAAAATACATTTGTAAGTATATTACAATATTAGGATTAGAACTATATCAAAAGAGTATACAAATTTATAATGAGATAATGACTTTTACTAATGATTTGTTTGTTTATATATGTTGAAAAAAGAATAAAAATTATTATAAAAAAAAAGAAAGTGGATTGAAAGTGCCCAAAGAGTAGGGCTCAGGGCACTGATCTTAATGGGCAGGTAGGTTGATATGAGAGTAGGCAGTCCTCCTCCAAACAGTCTTCAAAGCCAGCTGTACATACAACATAGTTCTATAGTATAATCTATCATCTCCTTTTAAGCAAAAAGATTTATTATCTTTGACATGCATATTAACTTCATGTGTCTTTTAATTGTAACCAGAACCCTGTACAATTTGAGATCAATGAAACTGACCATAGCCCACAGTGAACAGACTGAGTGCTCACTAAGGACTTTCTAAGCATCCTATTCTTTCTGCTTTCCCGAGACTACAAAAATTGAATATGTATCCAGGGAGAATTATGAAACATTTGGCAGGACCCAATGTGGCTAGAAGGCTGTGCTTGCTTGGAGGGTAATGAGCCGTGCAAACCAGATTTACAATTATAGTCATTCAGTATGTGGCAGAAGTGAACTGGCCAGAAATGTAGGTGTTTGTTTGTTTTCTGACCAGAGATACTGCAAGGTTTGATCTGGCAATGCAGTTATACCTTTATCTATCCATACCCACTGGCTACCAACCACATCCTTTACCTTGATGCTCAAGGTCAGGTCAAATTCAGGGTCATCAAAATTGGGTAATGCTGTGGTCCTTGACTCACTTTTTGTTAATATGCCATTAAATATTTATATTTTGGAACAGAGCATGTATCACCCCCCAAAAACTTACTGACAGTGCTGTGAAATATGATACATTCTGACATTTCACATTTCTCATGAAAGCACCATAGCCATTGGGATGACAAACTGGGAAATATCAAAGATGGCTGTTCAGAAAGCGATATTCATTCTGCAAATTCTGTGTATGGTTATGTGATGGTGTGTGTTATAATACATCAATTTATTTATCTGAGTCTAAATAAGTCATTTTCAAATGTTGGGCCAAAGACAAGTGTGTGTTGATTGGGAAAGGCCTGTGTCAGATTCTCATGTACTATGTGGCCCAAACAGTCCAGTAGGACAGACCTAAACAAAGAGTGGATACAAAATGTAAGCAACAGCTGCAGAGACAAATGTGACACTGTTGGTTGTTTTCCCACTCTAAAGTTCTCTTTAACCTTTTGCAGCCCCTCTTATAGATGTCACACCTAGCCACAGTGGTTCAGCCATGTTGATGCTGCTCTCCGTGGTGTTTGTGGGCTTGGCAGTATTTGTAATCTACAAATTCAAAAGGTAAGAATCCTTCCTTTTTACTCTTCAGTTCATCTTTCAGATGTGAAAACTTGATGCCAAGAGCTCCAAAGCGTACCTCAGCAATGATGGTTTCTGTTAATGTTTTAGGAAGATTCCGGGCATTAATGTTTATGCACAGATGCAGAATGAGAAAGATCAAGAGATGGTCAGTCCAGGCAGTCAAAGTGAAAGCATGCCTAATGTCCCTCAGAGGGAGATGACCCCAGAGCAACTAGTAGAGGAGAAGGTGGATTCCCAGCCCATAGGTAAATAAACGACAACAGCCAGGAACTGGTCAGATTCTGGATTCTGATTGGCTAAATCTACTCTGAGCCTTCCAGCCTTCTCTGCTGCAACACCTAACTATTCCCACTTTTGTGTTAACCTCTCTAAATTACTCAAATTACCCTTCCTCCTGCTGATCTACTACATCAATGAGAAAATCAACAGTGTTTTGTCTTCACTGTAGTAACTCTCTCTGTAATAGCTTAGGGTTACAGAGACAAGGTACTTGTACAAAGTACTTAAAATGAAAACATTTTACATGGATTTCTCATGTCTGGTTTATAGTTACTCCTCTGAAGATTGACACCACCCTTGAAGATGCTCGCCAGCTGCTAAGCAAAGGGCAGATTTCTCCTTGCTAGCTGCCCAAAGAATTTTAAACAAACCTTCATTGTAAAATTGTGCTTTCAAAATGTCTCACACTAACAGACATTGTAGATTCCCAACTGAGCATTTTCCCATGCATGTTGAAGTTTGCAAGCAATCTTGAAAAGGCTATATGAAGACTTTCTGTGGTCTTTCACACAGGTATCTGCCCCTGAGTTCAATGCTTTCGGGAAGGAGGTTTTTTTTTTTTTCTGCTTCCCCACAGCATTGTAGTTCATTCATATACCTCCAGGGTTTTTTTCGCCTGTTCTCTGATCTGTCTCAAGCCTAATTTGCTCTGAAGTTTTGGGAAAGATCGAAGTAAAGTCTGGATGGCTGCTGTGCAGGTGGGTAAATTCAGATTTTGTGGACCACATGGCAGCCAGTTTCCCTGATCCTGTCCCCATGGCAGCCAAGTTCTCCCCAAGGTTTTTTTTTTAATTATTTAAAAAAATCAGCATGGGGACAGGATCAGGTATATCGATATACACCTGCAATAATATTTGTAGCGGGTTCTCTGAATTCCCAGATGCCATTAAAAAAAAAGTAATTCTCTATCCTCTTCCCTTGCAGAAATATAATGAAAAAAGGCACATCTTTGCAAGGGAAAGGGCTAGAGACTTTAAAAAAAGTTGGGAGTTCAGTGAACCTGCTACACCTATCATGACAATGGTATATCAATATAACAATATTTTTGTGCTGACTTTAATTTTTTTTTTGCAAAAGCCTTTGTGGCGCAGGGAAGGAGGGTGGCCACTTTGGGGGTGGGGGAACTGGGGCAAGAAAACTGGGAAACTTTGCCATGGGGAGGCTGTGTTGCAGTTGTGCTTTATCTACAGCTGCACCAGCATTGGGGAAACCACAAGATCCTGTCTCTGTGTGGAAGATACCTCTATCTTACACTGTCCCGCCTTTTTACAATGCCTTTTAACATAATTAGGAAAAGAAAGATTGAGGTTGTAACTCTAATAAATAACTTGAGAATCTACAGTAGTCCTGCAGAAGCAGAAACTACTCCCCACAATTGTGATAATTGTTTTAGTGCTGCAGAATTAGTGCTATGTGGTTTGGTTTAATACTGCAGCCCACCAACTCTTTTTTTCACTTGTAACTTGTTTAGCTTGGTTGATCTGACTGAATATGTGTGGAATTTCCTCACTTAACTGACACACTGCACATTCTTGATCTTTAACGGCAAAAGCCCTTAGGAGGCAAGGAAGGCACTGCGCCAGGGTTAGGGCCCCCCGGGCTACTTACGCCGCTGTTAGTGGCCCCAACGCCAGCGGGGAGGCCCGGACGCCGGTCTCCGGGCACTGCCACTGTCACACTGCCCCTGGGACTCTGACGGGGCCTTCTGCCAGTGACCCACCAGCGTAAAGGCCCGCGCTGGCATTCCAGGGGGCGTTCTGGCATCCCAAGAGATTCCCAGGGTGGGCTGGGGGGAGGAGCTGCCATTAGGTAGCCTCTTGTCACCTTTCGCCCTGGGTACGCCGGCAGCGAGAAGAGTGAGGCTGCGCCTGTTTTTTAGCAAGTGCAGCCTCGCTTTTCTCTATGGGGTGAAAAGCCCTATTTAAAATTTTTTAAAAGCCTTTAAAAGGTGTTTTTTTTTAAAAGTTTTTTTTAGTTTTTGGTGCCAGGGAAACAGATTAAGAGGTGCCACATAAGGCTGTTGATTCGGTTCGGGCCGAACTGAAAAACAGCCGAATTTCCCCTGATTCGGCTGTTTTTCGGTTTGGATGAACCGAACTCAAAAAAGGCGGGAAACGGGGGAGCCGAATTTGCCGAATTCGGGGGTTCAGTGAATAAATTCAGCAGATTCGGGCCCCCCGCACCTTCATGGGGCTTCCATGAAGGCGCGGGGAGGGGTCCCTTTAAACAGGTCTGTGCCTCCCAGCTGGGGGGGGGGTCTTGCCAGCCCCCCACCAGCCGTGCTGGGAGTCCCGGCAGGGCTGGGGGGGCTCTGGAAACCCTCTGCGCTGCCTGCGCAGAGCGTCTTGCCGGCCCCCCGCCAGCCCTGCCGGGAGTCCCGGCAGGGATGGGGGGGGGCTTTAAATAGATTTGCGCCTCCCAGCAAGGAGGCACACATCTGTTTGAAGTCCTCCCGCGCGCCTCCAGGGAGCTTCCCTGGAGGCGCGCGGGTGGCCCTTTAAACAGATCTGTGCCTCCCGGCCGGGAGGACCCCCCCCAGCTGGGAGGCGCAGATCTGTTTAAAGGGCCCTCCGCGCGCCTTCAGCGAATCCCCCTGAAGGATTTCCGGGGATCTGAAGCGGGGGAATTCGGACTTCGGCATGGCCCGAATAAAAACGGGCTGAATTTTGCCAAAGCCGAACTATACCTATTTTTTTTCCAACAGCCCTAGTGCCACAGCGGCATCTCCTCCCCACCGTTCCCCCATGCCGAAAGCTCAGGAATGCACTGTCAGTTTTGCAACCAAAAGACAAATAGAAGCAAACACACTACATGTATGAGAAGTTTTATATGATTAATTTTAACGTGTTTATTCATCATTGGCTTATTAGTATCAGAAAGCTGTGTTTTGTACCCTAAAACATAGATGGAAAGGGCGAAGTATGCTATAAAGAAAAGGAAATTAATTCTTGAGGAGGCTTAATCATTGAGTTTTGATTTCATCCTCAGGCCTATTAAGGGTCAGAACAGATCTTTCATCCACCAAGACATATGGGCTAGTATGAGAATAGGTAATATTCATCAAGCATTAAGCTACTGTGAGGGACAACAAAGATGACAAGAGGCCCATCTTCTGTAGCATCAGTAAATATGGTGAGGAGAATCTTAAACATGTGATCAGAAATCAGAGAACTTAAAAGACAAAGTTGAACAGCTTTCTTTCTCTAAATTTTTCTCTTGTACATAGCTTTCTTGTGTGAGCTTCCTGAGTTTGCTTTGTTAACCCTCTTCTTTGCCCTTTAGACAATTCTAGCATGGTATATCTTTGCTTCATCTGCATGCCTTTTCTTCCTATTTCTTACACTTTGATTACATGAGCGAATATTTCTGTTGGTGCTGACTTTGCCTCAATGCAGAGTTTTGAACTTGATGACCTTTTGTTTCTTTTCAGTCAAACATTTCTATGTACAACTGGATATGCTGCACTTCAACAGTTTGGGGTGCTTGAAGTCTACCTAACCAGAATACCCAAAGTGTTTCCTTCTGTAAAGTTTTTGTACCTGATATTTTGAACATTTCTCCCTCATTAAACAAAAAGGCATACTCTAAAAGCCACTTTATGACTCATAAAACTTTCAAAATGTGGTACCTGCATTTAAAGTGGAGTAATTTTTAATGAAATGCTACAGTTTTATTTTGTATATGTAATGAATTCTGTTTTCTGTATGACATTTAGGAACCAACAAGGACTTGTGGGGACATCTCATTTTCCCCCAATTACTCTTTCCCTTCCCTGAAAGCCCCCATTGTCTCTCCCTTTTCCTGCCTCCTTCCCACCTACCTTTATCTGCACCCTTGTATTTAGTTTTTCCTCCTATTCTATCCCTGGCAGCCTCTGCCCAGGAAAACTATGGCCCAGTTGCACAATGCTGGTTGCCAGGGCAGGCCCAGATGCACCATGGGTAACCTGCAAGGACTTGCAAGGGGGAACATCATTTCCCCCTGTATCACCTTCCCCAGGCTATTTCCTCTTTGCTTTCTCCTGGCAACCCCCATATGCTCACAATACTTTGCCTTCTTTTCTCCTTCCCATGCATACACCCACTTAACTTTTACTTGTCCCCCATCTTCAGCTACATCTATTACTTTTTACTTCATTTATAACCCACCTTTCTCCACAATATGGACTCAAAGCAGCTTACATCATTCTCCTGTCCTCCATTTTATCCTTGGAAACAAATTCGGATCAGGGTCAAATTGAAAGTGAAACACTTTGGAAAAGGGGGCCCCTCCTCCAGCCCCCTGGTCCCAGCCCCCAAGGGAAAGAAAGAAGAAGACACAGTCTTCCTGACCATGCACTGGTAGGGAGGTAGGGAGGAAGGAAGAGGCAGCCTGCCCAACCAGTTGGCTGGGTGCCACATTCCTTGCCTCGCATGGGGCTCAGGTGGGCTGGGCACCACTTCTCATGCCTGAGGCGGGGTGGGTGCTGCTTCCCTGGTTTCATGCAGGGTTTGGGCAGGATGAGCCAGGTGCTGCCTCCTCACTTGCCTGAATCAGGCACCACCTCCCCCCTCACCTTGGACAGATCAAGCTGGGCACAGCCTCCCCTCCCCTTGGGCATATTAAGCCATGCACAGCCTCCCCCCTGCCTTGGGCAGGCCAGGCCAGGTGTAGGGCTATTGAAAAAAAAATTCGGTATAGTTTGGATTCAGCCGAATTCAGCCCATCTGGATTCGGGATATGCCAAAGTCCGAACTCCCCAGCTTTGGGTCCGTGCAATTCAGCACGAATTCAAAGTTCGGGGAAAAAATTCGGCCGAATAAAGCCATTAAAAACACAACTGTGCCTTTCCATGGCTCCGGGGGGGCATTTTTGGGGGTAGAGGTCCCAAACTTTCAGCGGAGCTTTAAAGGACCCTTCTTGCAAGACCCCCCAAGTTTTGTAAAGATTGGGTCAGGGGGGGCTAAGATATGGGCCCCGAAAGGGGTCCCCCCACCCTTAATGTGCATCTCTGAGCAGAGCTTGCCGCCCATGCACAAAGCTCCCAGCCCCGACAAACAGCTGAGCTGCGGGGAGCAAGGGCGGGGCAGGTGCAAAGAAGTTTGCAAAGCAACACAACTGCAAAGCAACACAACCATGCAAAGCAACACGTTTGCAACCATGCAAAGCAACACCTGACACCTGGGAGTTTGCAAACCATGGAAAGGGTCAGAGGCAGCTAGCTATGCATAATGAGCAGGAGGGGTGGAATTTCCCCTTTTGCATCGGACTCGGGACCAGGCAAATGCATTCTTTAAGTCACCATTTGAAAACCAGTTTTGAGCAAGCATCAAAATAGACATAACTGATCTTATGAATGAGGGAAAACCTGAGGATGCACAACTGAAGCCCCCCCCCCCTCAAACCAGGGAGAGAGAGACTTGAAGGGGCACACACACCCCAGGCAGAATGGGCGAAAGCCCCCTTTGGCTTCCCCCCCACCCACAGAAACTGCTCCCTCCCCACACACACACAGACTCTGCTTCCCCCCACACACACACACACAGGAGAAAAATTATAGATTAAAGCCCCCAAAGGGGTCTTACTGTGGCTGTCTTCTGTTCCATCAGGAGGGGCTGGGAGGACTGGGTAATCCAATACGATTCTATTTAAGCACGGGAGGTTTTGCCTTGGATTTGCCGCTGTGGAGATGCATACAGGATCGGGTTCATCCCAATAGGGAAAAGGGGAAAGCCCATATCTCGGGACCCCCTGACCCAATGTTTACAAAACTTGGGGGGTCTCTTAAGAAGGCTCGTCTGAAGCTATGCTGAATGTTTGGGGACTGCACCCCCAAAAATGCACCCCCTGCAGCCATGGAAAGAGAAAAGGCGGAGCCCAAATTTCTGCCCCCACTGAACCCACCTTTACAAAACTTGGGGGGTCTCTTAAGAAGGCTCATCTGAAGCTATGCTGAAAGTTTGGGGGCTGCACCCCCCAAAAAGTGCCCCCTGCAGCCAAGGAAATGGAAAAGGGGGGAGGGAAAAGGGGTGGAGCCCATATCTCGGGACCCCCTGACCCAATGTTGACAAAACTTGGGGGGTCTCTTAAGAAGGCTCATCTGAAGCTCCGTCCACTGAAAGTTTGGGGTCTCTACCCCCAAAAATGCGCCCCCTGCAGCCACGGAAATGTGCACACGGAAATGAGCGAATGTGCACACGCACCCCCCAACAAGGATTTCTCTCTCTTTCTCTCCCCGGCCGGGCCACGCAGCAGCTGATTCCTCCAGTACTCAATCCTGACTGATTGGCCAGAAGAAGACCCAGCTTGGCCACCGATTGGCCGGGGGAGAATGCTGCTTACTGACAGTTATGCTGCTGTGCCCCGGGTTTGTCGAATTTATTTGTGAACTCCCGAACTCGCTGAATTCAGCTCCCCCGTTTTCCCGCTATTTTTGAGTTCGGTTCGTCCCGAACTAAAAACCGCCGAATCAGGCGAAATTCAGATGTTTTTTGGTTCAGGCCGAACCTAATCGACAGCCCTAGCCAGGTGCCATCTCCCATATCACACCTCATCTCAGGTGGGCCAAGTGCCACCTCCCCTGTCTTGCCTCTGGAGGACTGGGCCAGGGCTCCCTCCCCAACCCATCTCAGGCAATCCAGGCACTTCTTCCCTGTCTCACCTTGTCTCATGTGGGCCAGGCTCAGCCCTTCTGTTGCAGGAGTGGCCCAGCCCAGGAGGGGCAGAGGCCATCAGCCCACTGATAGGCATCTTAATGGCCAATCTGCTCCACCTGTGAGGTAAATGATAACTGTGTAACTGGCCCATGGTCACCCAGTGAGTTTCCAGGGCAAAATGGGGATTCAGGTTCCTAGTCTGAAACTCTAATCACTACACCACACTGGCCTTTGTAGGGTGACTGCTGTTGAACATTAGCAAGTAGCCACATTTAAGTGAATCATGCAAGTCATGTCGTATCAAGCTGAAAAGCCCACCCTATCATCTGGCTATCTTCAGAGAGAAGCGCGAGAGCATTCCCATGGTATTTCAGGCATGCTATTTCAGGCTGACCTATTCCTGTATTAGTTTTAACCCCAAGCTACATTTTCAATTTGTCTGGATTAAGCTTCATCCAGTCCCTCACCACTCAAGAAACTGCACATACATTCCCTACCTGGATTCAAGTAGAAAGGTGAGATAAAGCTAGGTATTATCTGCATATTGGTGTCAACTCCAAATCTATGAATAACTTCTACCAGCTGTTTCATGAAGATATTGGACACCATGGAGACAAGATGGAACTTTCTGGAATCCCATAAACCAGTAATCAAGGAACAGAAGTTCTTTAGCACTACCTTCTGGAACTGACCTTTCATGAATGACTGGAACTATGCCAGTACAACACCTCTGAGGTCCATTCCTGTCAGGCAGACCAGAAGAATACCATGGTTGCTAGTACTGAAGCCTGCTGCGAAGTCCAAGACAACTAACAGGGATGCACTTGCCCTGTCAGGAGACCTCCATCAGGGTAGATCATCCATTCAGGTATCAAGGCAGATTATGTGCCATATCTAGGCAAAAGCCAGATTAAAAAAAAAAACATAAATAAAAGCACAACGCCTAATTTACTGATAAAATCAACCAAATAAGCATAAGACTTTTTGAGTGTTTATTTTTAAATAGAATTACAGGATATAGATCTTCTAATAAATTAAAACAACAGCATAACATTTATTTCAGATAAACAGCAGACCATTATAGTACGAGTGTAAAACATGGGATGACAGTTCTCCAATATGACCTGTAGCATCTCCTGCCCATAAATATGAACCATATTCAGAAGGACTTGTAAGTCAACAAATACAAATCAAGACTTATAAACTGAAGGGGATGCTGTTTTGATGGGAAGGTGATTTTGACAGGCAAGCATTAGTATGTGGGAAGAAAGGGTGGGAAGGAAGGATGGTTTAGATGGCTAAATTTGGACTTGGATTCCATATTGAAATACAGTTTCATACTTGTGCTGGAAATGTGAAAGAACATACAGTTTTTCAGAGCTTTGGGAACACTGTTTGTATTCTTCCTAAAAGTGTCTGGATTGAGGTAAAATTGATGATTTAATTTCAAATTCAAGTGGAACTTTCCCGTGGAAAAAAATGGCACTCAGACAATTGTTGAATGGAGTGTCTGATCTCTTCTGCTATATAGAAGACAATCTTTACAAGCAATAGTATAGAAAATAGAAAGTTTTTTTTTTTACTACTTTCTGGCTTTGAGTCAATGAGAGCCCTTTAATATATTCTTGAACATTTGTATGCATTTCCTTCTTATTCTTTGTTCTCCCCTCCCCTTTCCTGTGTTACTTCATAACCTGCTTTTTAAAACTCGTGAAATTAAAAGATTTTTACTCCAAAAGCTTATACAAGAAAAAGAGCAGAATAAAATTAATAAAAGGATGATAAAAAGAAACTCACAGTCAGAAATTGAATTGTTGAAGGTAAAGAACAGACTATTAGCACCAGATAGAGTAGGAATATTCCACCTAAGAGTGAACAGAAGCACTATGACCAGAGAGAGAAACAAAATCTACAACAGCCAGATCAAAATAAAAATAAAAATGGGAGGCAAAAGGAAAAGTAGAAAACAATTAAAATCAGGCAGAAAAGGAGGAGACTCAAGTAGCAGAGAAACAATTTGTAAGAAAGAAATAACATGAGTTTTAAAGGGAAAAGTAAGAAAATGACAGGAGGAAGGATGCATAAAAACAGTTTTATTGCCAGAAGAGAAAACAAAAAACCACTAAAGGTAATGGCAGCAGGAATCAGAGAAAGAAATTAAAGTGAGAACCAAAAACCTGAAAGGAAAAGATCAAAAATAAGAGCAATTTTATTATACACAGTGCATCAACTCAAGAGAATGAACAAGAGGAAATGAGGAAAAGTCTGACCAAGAAGAACAAATCCAGAGCTGAAAACTTAGCAGAGACCAGGATTTAGAGCTATATCTCCAGTTAACCAACGGAACTAAACAGTGATCAGCAAAAGTTGAGGTACCAAAGGAAAAAGAATGGAGCTAAGAAACACAGCCGAAGCATTTTTTTCAGCCATCTGCTGAATATTAACAAGTTGGAAGAAGCGTCTCAGAAGTCTAACTGGTCCTGCAGAGAACCCACACAATTGATAAAAAGAACAAAATGAAAGAAAAGGAGTTTAAAACTACAGTGAGTTTTGCATGACATCAAACAACCTTTGCAGTATATTTGCAGTTAGGCTTGCCAACAGACCTGGAAGATCAATCACGATGGGTAGCCATATTACGGTAGTCTGTCTGTAGCAGTAGAAAAGAGCAGGAGTCCAGTAGCATCTTAAAGACTAACAACATTACTGGCAGGGTATAAGCTTTTGTGAGTCACAGCTCACTTCTTCAGACCTGGAAGAAAATGCCCTGTATGGAAATGGGCAGCTGAAGCTTTTTGTGGCATCCCACTAAGCCTCTCTTAAAAGAGCAGGCCATTTTTCACCAGGCCTGTTGGCAACCCTACCTGTAGTACTACTCCCAGTTGCAAATAAAAAAGCTAAGACCAGGAAATCTGGCATGGCGTGAGACTGCTACCACTGCTACAATAATGAGTTAAATTACCTCATCTCCCACCCTTCTCTCTTGATGTTTAACTCCCTCTGTAGCCAGGGGGAAGAGAAAACCAACTGAATTGAGAGGAATGGGAAAGATGAAAGCAAAATGTCAATGGTGTGATGAGAAGGTGGAACAAACACCCAACAACGAAGTTGCATATATCCCATCATTTTCATCAACAAAAACAAGCTTATTTGTATTTTGTTCCATCAACAAAATCCCTAGCTCTTCTGGGTTTTATTGGTTGAAAACCACGTCTACCCCAGTGGTAGACCAGTGGAAGACCTTCACAATTGAAATACAAAGAGAATTCGGCAGTCATCAAATGTAAATCACAAGAGGCCAAGGGTGAAATATGCAACTTTAAAGGTTTCAGAGGGTAGCCATGTTGGTCTGCAGTACAAGAGCTAGATTTGAGTCCAGTAGCACCTTAAAGAGCAACAAGATTTCAAGGGTATAAGTTTCCAGACTCAAAACTCCTCCTACCACTGGGTCGTGGCCCAGTGGTAGAGCATCTGCTTGGCATGCAGAAGCTCCCAGGTTCAATCCCCGGCATCTCCAGATAAAAGGACTAGGCAAGTAGGTGATGTGAAAGACCTCCGCCTGAGACCCTGGAGAGCTGCTGCTAGTCTGAGTAGACAATACTGACTTTGATGGACCAAGGGTCTGATTCATAAGGCAGCTTCATGTGTTCATGTGTTTGTACCTAAACCCTGAAAATCTTGTTGATCTTTAAGGACTTGAATCTAGCCGTGCCACTTAAATGCTACCTTAGGTGCAAGGAAGAAATAAAGACTGCCAGTTGTTGGTTCTATAAATGAAAACAAAAAATGCATAATGATCTAGTGTAAATGTATGTTCTGCTCTTACTGTATGGATTTTATTCTGAATTAACCTCACTTCCTTTGCATTATGTTGCACTTTGGGAATAGTGTTCAAGAACTGCTTGTGATGAATCTAACTGATTCTAGCTGGGGTTATTTGTAGGGTTGCCAGATTTCCAAAGACCAATTCTTGTACACAAGAGGCTATTGGGAGGAAAATTTCCTGGACATCCTGGACACCAACCAGAGAGCGTGACCAGACAGCCAAGGACTGCCCTGGGTCCAGAACCAGACAGTGCATAGACTGTTGCCCTGCTGATGAGCACGCTGGCGGTCAGATGTATGAGGAGCGCTCGTCAGGCGCAGGTGCGCTGGGTTGCTGACCTGCTGATTAGACAATGGGCAGTCAGCGGAGTGGAAGGGCGGGGGCTGGTACTGCTGTCTGCAGGGGGCAAAGACCAAAGTGGCTAGACTGGGAACGTAAAAGGAAATTGAGAGCTGTCAGTAACAATACTGCACGAATGCTGTCCTGGATACCGGACAAATCAGGCACTTCCTCTATTGCCCAAGTCAATCCTGGATATCTGGCAACCCTATTTTGGATCTAGCCTTGGCTCAATTGGAGCTAGGGCCAAGCCATGAAAGCATTCTGCAACATTGAGATCAGCCCTGGACAGTGTGATCTAAAAAGATAGACAATGCTTTAGAGTAACAGCAGCCAATCTCAGTATATCTGGGATTAAGATTGTTGCTGGATTTGTTTTAATGAATTATGGTCTAATTATGGGTTCTATGCAAACAAAAGAAGCATGTCCTGACTATTGGTGGGAGGACAATGTGACTCCATAAGATTCCAGCTGGTCCCCTTTTATGCTACCACTAGGGTTGCCAGGTAGTAGCTGGAGATCATCTGGGATTACAACTGATCTCCATCTGATAGAGATGAGTTCACCTGGAGAAAATGGCCACTTTGGAAAGTGGATTCCATGACATTATACCCCTCTCCAAACCCCACCCTCCTCAGGCTCCACCCCAAAAATCTCCAGGTATTTCCCAACCTGGAGCTGGCAACCCTAGCTACCACAGTTGCTATTTTATACAGGCCTCACTTGCTTTTGTGCATACATTTTTTGCATGCATCTTAAATTGGATGAACTATATGCTTGTTACATAAATAAACAACATCTGCAGATGCTGCAGACCATCAATGTAATCCTCTCACTTGCTTAACAGGGGAGGACAGATTTTCTGCAAACCATTTCATGGTTTTTCTGTCTTACATTCTTCTCTGCCTCACCTCTGATTTCAAAGACAGAATTTCTCTAATTACTTCCTGAAATGGCATATGTGTAATTTGTTCTTTCTGCACTTTTCATCCCTTTCATTGATATGATTCTCCCCTCCTTTCCCCATTTAGATAAGATCAGAAAACCAGCCATCATGAACCTAAAACACTGGTATAATTTTTCAGCACACTGTGCTGTGCACAATTGCATTAATATTCCTTTTAGTTAATGGAAAGGTCCTGACTTGTTAGTTCCATAGTGCACATTGTTCCTTTTAGTTAACAGAAAGGTCATGTGCTCCCAGGCTTCAGATAGGACATCACACACAATTAAACCACTTCTGTCTCTCCCTATCTCAATACTACTGTGTTTTTTTAAAGAGGGGGAAGACTGTGTGCATAAGCATTGAAAACTAAGATCTCAGCACATTTAAATGAATGGGGAACAATGCACACTACTGTTCTTGTGAACTCTCACATCAGGACCTTTCCATGATCAAAAAGGAATATCACTACAATTATACAAATAATCACAAATGGGGGAAAAAAATGTCTAGTGTTT
The DNA here is from genome assembly GCF_029931775.1 of Euleptes europaea. Classification (NCBI taxonomy): domain Eukaryota; kingdom Metazoa; phylum Chordata; class Lepidosauria; order Squamata; family Sphaerodactylidae; genus Euleptes; species Euleptes europaea. The sequence continues at coordinate 58,061,821 of NC_079316.1, read as the reverse complement.
TAATGTGCAGGATTGCCCATGAGCATAGTTTACATGAACAGGGGAAAAATCACACACTCATAAGATACCTGCTGTAACAGCAGATACTAATGCTTAGTTTTTACAGATTTTGAAAATCCAGTCTGTAAGGAACTGGGAAATCAAATGTTGCAATGTTGTAACCAAGATTAGGTAAATTAGACCTCCCCAAAATTTGGGGTGGGGGATTTAGAGGGACAGACATTCAGAAGCAATTTGCTGGTTGCTTTTCTTCTTGGCAACTATTAATTGTGTGTGTGTTAGTGTGCATGCAGCTGTTGTAATCGGCAACACCCATATGCATGAAACACAGCAATGTATAAGTGAAAACATCCAAGGCTTTATCATAGCAAAAATAGCAAGTATGGCAGCACAGTTCCAAAGGGCTAGACAAAATTTCCGCAAAGATCCCCGGCCTATAACCAAGGTAAGTGGAATTCATGGTGGATTCTGCTGGGAAGTTTTGGACTTCTCTTGAAATCAGGGCTTTCAGGTATTAAGAAATTGCTCCTTTGTAGGCTTAAAGCTAACCTCCCCCCAGCTATGGAAATTTATTACTGGCTTTCAACATTCATTGTGAACAGCAGGCCTTTAAGCAAAGGCAAATGCCTAAGCAAACCTCTGACATCCTTGTTTTCTTTTCAAGTACCATTAAGAGCCTTCTGAGGAACACAACTAGCCCTGTTCCTACTCTCTCTACGTGCAATTTGACATGGTTATGTCACATGCATTAGTACTGGAACAAGATGTTACATTTTACCTTCTAAATGGCAAGCCAATATTCTGGCCACATGGCATGTTAGCGTGGTATGATGGACTCCAAAGACAAATGTTGTGATATTGAGGTATTTTCTGTTCAGTAGCAGTCTGTTATTTTGCTGACTTCCTTTTCTTTGTTGTGTTTCTTTCTCTGTCGCAGGAAGTATTTCCACAGTTGCTGAGACTCAAAGCACAAAAGAGATCCCTACCTGTATAAATGTTTGAAACAAAGACACCGGTCTATCTGTCTCCCCTTCACCCCAAGAGAAATATATATATATATGTATAAAAAAGAAACCAACCACTGCTTTTGGACTTTTTGATTCTTCTGATGACAAAAAGGGTTTTTAGCTTTAAGCCTGTGCATGTGGATGTAATTTGGATAACATAGTTCGGACTGCAGTGTACAGGTGCTCTCTTTTAATTGAAGAAAGGGCAGGGGGAATGAAAAGGACCCTTTCCTCTCAGTCCACTTCTCTTTTCTTTTCTAATCCAGGTTTACTTTGTAGATGATTCATAATTGTATAGGCCAAGGATGTGCATGGGGTCTTTTGGGAAGAGGTTGAGGTGGGGGTGAAAGCTCCTGACTTTCAGTATAACAGTTTTTGCTTTGAACACTGCAAGCTTATAGGTGGATTTGCCACCCCAGCCTAAATTTCTAAAACATACACACACACACAAATTGCACTGACGTTTAAAGGCACCACAGTGTTCTTATCCTTTTTAATTTTCCATGTGTTATTTTTTTTGCCTTTACATATTTTTCCCTCTCCTTTGTCTATAACTGTTTTTGGCTACTTCAGATATAACAAAGGCTCAGAAGCAGCTTGGGTATCTCACTGACAAAGTGCAGTTGTTTCATAAGTAAATGGTTGTCCCTTCGTTCTTGCCTATCTGGTAAAATGAAGTGTCCACTATACCTTTTAAATGACCTGGCCACCCAAGACAGCCTCTCTCTGGTGTTAGGTACTTTCTGCATACCTCCACGAGTAAAAAATGAGGGCGTGATAATATCTGGTCCAAATGGATTCAATCTATTCAAGCATTTATATGAGCATCCAACTGATTCTGTTTGATGTATAGCTTCTTCAGATTGGAAATAGATAATAGTTTTTAAGAGCATCAACTTCCTATGGTATAACGAAATATTTCTTTTGTCCCATTCTTCCTTCTGGTCAAACGGGTTTGGCAGGGTTTTTTTTTTTAACAATAGGAAAACCTGCAAAAAATGATTCCCCCCAAAACGTAGATCTCTCAAATCACCATCAGCCCTGAAAACAACATGATCTGCCTTTACCCACAGTTTACCTGCTCTCCAACTGCTTAACATTCCATCAAGGTATTTGTTGCAGAGCAATCATTTGCAATGTCTTTGTGACTCCTGGCGAAAGTTCCAGTAAATAATGATCATAGAATCTATTTTTAGACAAGCCAACAAGCTAAGGATATCTGAAGATGCAGCCTTAAGAAACTTGCACAGATGACCAATTCATATGAAATGTTTGCCCAATCCTGTGGAACTATCCCAATATGCACTCCCTATGAGAAATGACTAATGAACCACTCTTGTCTCCATGTAGTATGTATCACTCTACAAAAACATACCTTCATGTCCATCTCAAAGATCTTAGAGCTCAGATCAATCCTTCCCTTTTTTCTGTCCTGATCACATGATCATGGAATCATCATAATCGGCATTGTCTACAAATTTAAGTAGATTATTTTCGTTAATTGACTCAGTGAGTCTAGCAAAAATATGTGTGACTCATTTTTGCATCATACTGAAGACCCTCTGGAGTTGGTATCCAATCCAAAACAGGTCAATAATTGGTACAGATGCTTTCAGCGGTGATGCCAAATGAAAACGAAGTGGAATTAGAGGAGATGGACAAGAAGACCGAGTCACATAGTGAAATTTGTGGAGATGTGTGATGAATGCACAGTCCAGGGAAGCAGGTCATCATAGGAACAACACCTTCCATGATCTCCTGCTTCCTCAGATGTACTGTGAGCACATGCAATCATCAAGTACTTCTTTGACCATACATGCTGTGAAGTGGATTCTGCTGGCTATTCCCTCTATGACTAGAGGGCCAGTGGGGAGCAGCCAATTCATGCTGAATCTGAAACCTTAATTCCTCAGAACTCATTGCTAGTTCTTAAAAGTGTCTGACTGTTTGAGGATGCTATCTGAAATACCAGTTCAGACCTATCTCAGATGTCCAGGTAAATAACCCAGTCCATTTAAACTATTTCTAAATATGAGAGTACCTTCATCTCTAGGCAGGTCTGGTATATTTTTCACAGCCCTCTAGATTATTAAAATTAGGCCAGAAGTTGACTTGGAATGCAGCATTATAAATTTTCAGATCTATTTGAAAAATACGTTTGAGCTGTGTGTAAAGGTTAAAGCTGAATTAGAAATTTAGTAGTTCAAACATCTGAACTTGAAACTTTGAGATGTTGTACAGTACTTTTAAAACAAAAAATATTGAAAAATATGGGCATGTTGATAATAACCAAAATATCATAACAGCTTTTTAAATTTTAAATTCATTGTATGACAAATGACTAATACTTTGATCCATTGGTCACTGTAATGTTTAAAAATCTTCATAACATGACAAACACTGGAAGAAGACAAAGCCTAAATCCAAAAATTAATTAACTGAGACTACTTAAACTGATACCACCCTTTAAGGGACAAACCTATAGCCCCAACAACCTGGGGTTGCAGGAGAATACACAAACACCACTGTTATGTCAGTGTATGGCTTTGGACTCTTGTTTCTAGCCAGTTCTGTAGTTCTGTTTGATGAGGTTTAAAGGTATTGCACCGCACAGACATGACAGAGATATTATGTGGTGGGACAGACATGGAAATGATTCCTCTGTACATCGTTCTAAATCCCTTTCTCTGCTATAGATCATGTTAGTCCAATTCTTACTCACTTGATATGTAAAAATATTTTTTTGTAATGGGAACGCATCTCACAGGTAGCTTAGCAATATCTATTGTCAAAGGCTTTCACGGTCAGAGTTCATCGGTTCTTGTAGGCTATCCGGGCTGTGTGACCGTGGTCTTGGTATTTTCTTTCCTGATGTTTTGCCAGCAGCGGTGGCAGGCATCTTCAGAGGAGTAACACTGAAGAAAAGTGTCTCTCAGTGTCAAGTGTGTAGGAAGAGTAATATATAGTCAGAAGGGGGCTTGGCTTCCTGTCCTGAAAACCTCCAGACTAACAAAGACTACAGTCCACAATAGCCATGCGGATTAGCTTTGGATTCCACATGTTAACAGATCACTCAGGATACAATGGTTCCACATTAACATACCACACCCTCGTTAGCACATTATCTTGATACTTACAGGACAATGATTAGCACATTACCTTTAATACTTTGCAGGACAATGATTCAGCTCAAACCTAACCCCCTTCTGACTATATATTACTCTTCCTACACACTTGACACTGAGAGACACTGTCCTTCAGTGTTACTCCTCTGAAGATGCCTGCCACAGCTGCTGGCGAAACATCAGGAAAGAAAATACCAAGACCACGGTCACACAGCCAGGATAACCTACAAGAACCAGTGATATCTATCTTTGGAAACAGACCCAGCTCTTTTTCTGTTCAATGGAACCCAAACCGACTGAATCCAAGAATCCTGGCTTAAGTGGTTTGTGGATCACAAACCCAATGCCTGCCACACCATTTTGGCATGGTTATAAGGGAGATATGTTTCTGTGGGTTGGCTCTTGTGGAATGCTTTCACCAGAAGGTCTCTTTCCATTTTCCTAAACAGTGTGGAAACTATCCCATGTGATGAGATCCTGAATTGCTACAGTAAGTTGTTGGTTTTTCCCAAACAGCCAAAAATTAAGTTTGGCCCCGCCCCAGGATTTTTTCAGATTTCTTTCTGGAGTTCCAAATTATCTGGTCTTTTTTTCTTCTTAAATGGAACTGATGCATCAGAAACCCTTAATTTTCCATATTTTGAAATTTAATATAAAGCACTACTCAAATGTAGTTTGCCATATCTTTCTATTCCTTCAATTCATTTGTGTCTTTTCCCTCCTGTACATTACCAATTCAGATGTGTGCTCTGGTAAAGCATTGCAAAAAAGCAGTCTGATTGTATGCATGGAAGCATCAAGATTGAGGAAGGGGCAGTTTTTGCCCATTTGAACATTGACAAAACACCACAAAATCAGTATTTATGTGATGATATCAAGTTTCTGTATGCTGCTTTATGAATGGGCAGAACAGCATGTGAGCATCAGTAAACCCCCACACAAAATGAATTTCATGCAATTTCATGCATGATTGCACCCAGGTTGTTTTTTGGAATGTTTTATCAATGTGCACAAGCTACAGATAAGGGGGGAAATGTTATGAATTGAAGGCACTGAAAACTGACAAGGGGCATATGCCGAGATTCTGAAATTTAGTAATTCTTCTAGTTAAATTAAGGAGTATCATAGCTCAGCAAATTTCCATAAGAATAAATGAACAGAACTAGTATAATCTGCTCATCCCTACTGTGTCCATATGGTTCTTGTGTACATATGGTTACTGCAACAAACTGGGATTTTGTTACAGAGAATGTCTCCTATTGCAAGTAGGGTTGCCAGGTCACTTTTTGCCACTGGCAGGAGGTTTTTGGGGTGGAGCCTGAAGAGGGCGGGGTTTGGGGAGGGAGTTCAATGCCATAGAGTCCAATAGCCAAAGTGGCCATTTTCTCCAGGTGAACTGATCTCTATTGGCTGGAGATCAGTTGAAATATCAGGAGATCTATTGCTGCTATCTGGAGGTTGGCAACCCTAATTGCAAGTGAAGTAATAGAACAGGTCTAGAGACACCAGATCCCTCCTAACCAATCCATGGCCTCTTATCTTATCAATTCTAGTGTTACTGATTATCTACAGCTACTTGGAAATCCAGGAATACAGAGAAGTAGCAGTAAGCTTAAATGCACAATCATAGCCTACAGAGTATCATTACCTGATATGGTTACAGGAATCACATGGTAAGCTTTTAAGCAGGGCATAATTTACAACCACGCTACAAACCTTTGAAGCATGGATTGTCTTCAAAAGAATGGTGAGCATAATGCATGAGTATGTCTCAGGGAGGCGACTTAGCTGAGCAGAATTTGAAAGGCTGCTTTACATTTCCACTTGAGATTGAATCCGAGCCCTAAACTAACAAAAAAATAGGGAGGCTTTTAAATATTTTCCAACTGGGTTAGGGTATCTAGAATTCCTCTACACTTTTTGCTATAGGATTTGGCATCAGTTGTGTCTCTAAAACTGTAGCATTTTGGAAGACCAGAAAATATTCAATTATCCCTGTACAGTAACCCTCACAATTATAACAGGCCATGGAAGTCCAATACTAGCCAAGTTATTTTTATAGGAAGTCAATATGAATGTTTTTTCTTATAGCATTGGAACTACTGCTAATTTTAAAATGACTTTTTTGATGTAATTTTTTCCCTCTTGGTTGGATACAATGTAGTGTAATGTATAATTGCTATTGTTTATTGCTTTTACAGTCATATTTATTAAATAGATTATGTCTCTAAAAGAAGGCATTGGTGTTTCTGTTTCTTATTTATCTCTTTAGCGCTTAATTCAGCATTCTTAAAGCTGGCAGTGTTTGACCATGTTAAAAGTCCCATTTCTTTCAGTGGGGCTTGCTCTCAGGAAATTGTTGTTAGGACTAGAGCTGTTGAAAAAAAAATTCGGCAAAATTCAGATTCGGCAAAATTTGGCCTCTTTTGATTTGGGAAATGCCGAAGTCCGAACTCCCCCGATTTGGATCCGGGGAATTCGGAACGAGATTCGGCGTTCCTGAATCAATTCGGCCGAATAAAGACCCCTGTCTGGTTTCCAGGGAGTCCCTGGAAGCTGGGTGGTGGTGGTGGGTCTTTAAACTGCTCTGCGCTGCCTGCCTAGGCAGCGCAGAGCAGTTTAACCTCCCCCCCTTCCTGGTCCCGAGGCTCAGCTGTTGGGCAGGGACCTGCCCAACAGCTGAGCCTCGGGACCGGGAAGCACTGGGGGGAGGTTAAACTCCTCCGCGCTGCCATCCCAGGCAGCACAGAGCACTTTCAAGACCCCCCGCCCGGCTTCTAGGGACTCCCTGAAAGCCCTGTGGGGGGTCTTTAAACTCCTCCACGCTGCCATCCCAGGCAGCGCAGAGCACTTTCAAGACACTGCCTAGGCAGCGCAGAGCAGTTTAACTTCCCCCCTGCGCTTCCCGGTCCCGAGGCTCAGCTGTTGGGCGGGTCCCCGCCCTATGAATTAGCTTCTACGCATCCTATCATTAACAGCCTTGCTCAGCTCTTGCAAACTGAGGGCCGTGGCTTTCTTGATTGAGGTAATGCATCTCATGTTGGGTCTTCCTCTCTTCCTGTGCCTTCACTTTTTTTTTTAGCATAATTGTATTTTCCAGTGCCTCATGTCTTCTCAGGAGCCCCGTGGCGCAGAGTGGTAAGCTGCAGTACTGCAGTCAAAAGCTCTGCTCACGACCTGAGTTCGATCCCGACGGAAGTCGATTTCAGGTAGCCGGCTCAAGGTTGACTCAGCCTTCCATCCTTCCAAGGTTGGTCAAATGAGTGCCTAGCTTGCTGGGGGTAAAGGAAAGATGACTGGGGAAGGCACTGGCAAACCACCCCATAAAACAAAGTCTTCCTAGAAAAACTTCGGGATGTGACGTCACCCCATGGGTCAGGAATGTTCGGTGCTTGCACAGGGGACCTTTTTACATGTCTTCTCATAATGTGACAAAGGGGATGGTGCTCTGAAAAAGTGCCAGACAAAACCTTCACTAAGAAGAAGCACATATTTGGGGAACTACTAAATTAGAGAATGAAAGAAATATATTTCTATCTCTCATTTATTAGTCCCTCAAATATGTTTTTGCCCCTTGTAAATATTTTGAGAGCCACCATGGTGTAGTGGTTAAGAGCAGCGGATTCTAATTTGGAGAACCAGGTTTGATTCCCCACTTATCCACATGAGCAATGGACTCTAATCTGGAGAAATGGATTGGTTTCCCCACTCCTCCACATGAAGCCTGCTGGGTGACCTTGGGCTAGTCACAGTTCTCTCAAAACTCTCAGTTCAGGAGGGGAAGGGAAAGTGATTGTAAACCACTTTGAGACTCCTTAAAGGTAGAGAAAATAGGGGTATAAAAACCAACTCTTCTTCTTCTTTGTCTGGAACATCTATAAAGTGTGTGCGTGAGAGTGTGGGCATACTTACACAGAAGGAAAGGCAGGATGCAAAACAAACAGGTTGTTCAAGATAGAGGCACCAAATTTTCAGTGTAGCTGCTGGTGACTCTCCTTACACACAACTCCTGAGGTTGCTAAAGATTGGGTCCAAGGGTCCAATTTTATTGGCCCCCAAATTACCAATAAAATTGGACACCCTGACCCAATCTTTACCATATTCAGGAGTTCATGTAAGGGAAGTCACCAGCAGCTATGTTGAAAATTTGGTTCCTCTACCTTAAAAAAAAAAAAAACACACACACCCAAATACTGGAAAGATTCCCCATAGATTATAATGGACCCAAACTTTTTTGGATTCCTGAAAAAAACTGAAAACCCATACCAGTATGGGTAGTCGAGAATTTTTGAGAATCCCAAATATTTTGGGGTCCAATATACCCAAATCTGAATTTTACCAAAGTTTTTTTGATGCAAGTCCCTAATCGTAAGTATGTCTTCCCTGCCCTTCATCTAGTAAAACATTGCCAGTATGTTGCACTATGAAAATGGATAATAGAATAAGGAGATTACTAATTGTTTTGATGGGCTGAGATTAGAAATTGCAGATGAATGTTGCTTCAACACCCATAAAAGACATTTTAAGCCACAATTGCTTTCTGCTGGATCACATCCAAGTAGTATCACTTAGCCTATGAACTATGACCTTTTTTTCATACACATAATGACATTTATTGCTTTTGCTGGTGGGGAATGGAACCATCAGCTAACACTCACTAGGTGGAAAGCAGGAATTGAAAAGAGTATCATGTTTATATTCTTAGAGTGTGAAAATTTGTTCACTGTTCCATAGAGGTATAGAGGGGTTATAGAGGCCATCTGCTGATCCCCCTCTTGTATTCTCTCTCTTCCTCTCATCCTCTTTAAACATTTTGAAGTAGCAACTATGTATTTATCATCCCAGGATTACCATATCCTGGCAAGGAGTGCCACTCAGGTGGCTCAGCTAGGACATTAATGCTGAATTAGTCAGGAAGCCTGCTTTCAGAGCCCACTGACATCTCAGACCCCATGATATTAGAGTTGCAGGAGACACCCTGGTTTTGATTTTAAAACAATGGCATTAAGGTCAGAGTACGTGCAATTAAGAAGCTGTTACAAGGGAAAGAAGCTTGGTTCCCAAAGGAAATCTATCTTTGTTCATGTTCCATCAAAAGCATGTACAATCTGTGCACAATATTGTCGAAGGCTTTCATGGTCAGAGTTCATTGGTTCTTGTAGGCTATCCAGGCTGTGTGACTGTGGTCTTGGTATTTTCTTTCCTGACGTTTCGCCGACATTGGGACCATACAACAGCATACAAACAAGGATAAAAGAACATGAAAGATACTGCAGACTTGGCCAACCTGAGAAATCAGCAGTGGCTGAACATGGACTGACCCAAACAGGACACAGGGTCTTATTCCAAGACACTGAAAGACTGGACAATTCTACCAACTATTTTGTCAGATTGCACAGAGAAGCCATTGAAATTCATAAACATCAGCACAACTTTAACAGAAGAGAGTTTTAAAATGAATAAGGCTTGGCTTCCTGTCCTGAAAACCTCCAGACTAACAAAGACTACAGTCCATAATAGCCATGCAGATTAGCTTTGGATTCCACATGTTAACAGATCACTTCAGGATACAATGGTTCCACATTAACATACCACACCCTCATTAGAACATTATCTTGATACTTACAAGACAATGATTAGCACATTACCTTTAATACTTTGCAGGGCAATGACTCAGCTCAAACCCAACCCCCTTCTGACTATATATTACTCTTCCTACACACTTGACACTGAGAGACACTGTCCTTCAGTGTTACTCCTCTGAAGATGCCTGCCACAGCTGCTGGCAAAACGTCAGGAAAGAAAATACCAAGACCACGGTCACATAGCCCAGATAGCCTACAAGAACCGATGAATCTGTACACAGTTTTCACTTGATTTTTCTTTATATGTGTATTGAGTACTTCTCATGTTACATTCAACATATGTACGACTGAAAATGCAATTGAAACCCCACATTTATTCAGGTACATGCAGGGAATACATTAATTCACCGTAACATCAACAAGGCTTCTGATACACCATAACCAAAGGCTCTATAGTGGACCTCTCTGAGGTTCATCAACTTTCTGGCCATGATTAATGACAATAGCCTACCCACCCACAACACTCAAGAATCTCTCTTACAGTTCAGGTTTCCCCCAGTGACTTCCCCCAATGCACTGTGAGCACTGTATCCTCCTAACAAACACTGGAGAGGACTTCAATGCTGGGACTAGCCCATGGGAGGACAAGAGTAGTATAAACTGAATGGCTTCCACTAGGAATCCTTTGATTTACCTGTTGATGTTACATTCCACCAAGTTACTCATAGCATAATATAGTCCCTCAATTTAGTATATTGCACTGACTTTTCAATATGTCTACTTTGGCCTCTTGTCATTTTTATATATTCAATAAAGACCAAAAACCAGTTACTGTCTCCCTTTGTCTTTTCACATAGTTCTATCCAAGATGTTTTTCTAAGTTTGCGCTCATGTAAAAAAACAGTCTCAACAGTCTCTTACCCTGGGACAGAAGTGTACACCTGAAGGTCAAAGGTGTGTAGCCCCTTAACTAACACATCTGAACTCCAGCTGCTGTATGGCATAGGGAAAGCGAGGGGGGGTCTAATCACTTCTCAGAACAGGTTTTGTACAGGTGATGAAGTCTCCGCAGTAGGGCTATCGATTCGGTTTGGCCCGAACCGAAAAACAGCTGAATTTCCCCCGATTCGGGGTTTTCCGGTTCGGATTGAACCAAACTCAAAAGGGGGGGACGGGGAGCCGAATTCGGCGAGTTCGGGGTGTTCCTGAATAAATTCGGTGAATTCAGGCCCTTTAAACAGATCTGTTTCCCCCCCACGCGCCTTCAGGGAGCTTCCCTGAAGGCTTGCGGGGGGCCCTTTAAATAGATTTGTGCCTCCCCGCCGGGAGGCGCAGATCTTCCCCCTGTGTGCGCCTTCAGGGGGCTTCCCTGGAGACGTGCGGGGGGCCCTTTAAATAGATCTGTGCCTCCGGGCCGGGAGGCACAGATCTGTTTAAAGCCCCCCCCCACGCCTTCAGGGAAGTCCCGGGAAGAGGGCCGGGGGGTCTTTAAACCCCTCTGCCCTGCCTGCGCAGACAGCGCAGAGGGGCTTGACAACCCATCCCCCCTCTTCCCAGGAGTCCCGAGAAGAGGGGCGGGGGGTCTTTCAACCCCTCTGCCCTGCCTGCCCTGACAGCGCAGAGGGTCTTGACAACCCATCCCCCCTCTTCCAGGGACTCCCGGGAAGAGGGGTGGGGGGTCTTTAAACCCCTCTGCCCTACCTGCGCAGACAGCGCAGAGGAGCTTAACAACCCATCCCCCCTCTTCCTGGGACTCCCGGGAAGAGGGGCGGGGGGTCTTTAAACCCCTCTGCCCCCCGCGCCTTCACGGGCTTCCCAGCACTTCAAAGACCCGGCCGAATTTTTCCCCAACTCCAGATCTCCTGCTGAATTTCGGGGATCCGAAGAGGGGGAGTTCGGACTTCGGCACGGCCCGAATTTAAAAGGGTCGAATTTTGTCGAAGCCAAACTTTACTGAATTTTTTTTTTCAACAGCCCTACTCTGCAGCATTAGCTGTGCTGAGTTTTGAGCCAGGGTGGGGTTATTGTTATTCAAGCAACCTTCGGTGGGCTGCTTGAGACTTGACCAGAAAGCTTGGGGAGAGAGGTTTCATATTTTGCTGTAGATCGGTTCTAGTAAAACCTGATTTAACACAAGTATTTGTGTCTTTCTTCAGAGATGTATCAGCACTTTTTTGTAGGAAGTTGGTATCCATTGAGAGGACCATGTATTAAGAAAGCAATGTGGTATGGATGATTGCACTCATAAGGGAAAATGGTTAAAAGCTCCCAGCTGCCTCCTGCAAGAGCAGAAAGCCCATTGGATGATCCAACCTGTTGTTTGAAGGAGCAAGGGGAAATCAACACCACCATCACAATAGTGCTACATCCTTTTATTAATGAAGGTATGCCATTCACTACTGTAAAAAATAAAACAAAAACAAAACTAAAGCACAGCACATTAGAATGGGGGAGAAATCAGAACTTAACACTAGGTGGCTTTCATTGCAGGAGGCTGGGACAATGCAGCCATTTGAATAAGATGCTTTCCAAGGCTCCTTCAAAACCAAAGTGTCAGCTTGGTTCACATCATTGTCATCTCTATAGGATTACTGTGTAGCCCTGCAACATTTTGTTGCAAAGAAAGTGACAGAGCCTGTCTCAAGCTGCTTGGCATCTGATCGAAAGTGGAAGCTATGCATTTAATAGGTCCTCAGATAGTGACAGAAAGCAGCCCAACAAAGACAAAACCAGCATCATTGGGAAAATAATCTCGGGAAGTGGAATGTGGGTTAGAACTGGGGACTAGATTTCTATGAATCCCTAAAAGTATGTGTTTATGGCACAAAAAAAGTAAAAGACAGTTCTAAAAAGTGTATTTCCAATGGGATTGTTGCATGAAACTAGCCACGGAATAGGCATGTACATGTAATGTACACTTTAATCCAGTCCATTGGTTATTATGCTACAATTTTAATAGGCAGTCAGCCCAATCCTAACTGGGAGGAGGTGGGTGGGTGAGAAAGGATAGGAACCAGTGTGACCCCAGCACTGGCATTAGTGCCACTTGTGTTGGCTACGCCATCTCTGGGCACTTCTCAACCCCCTTAGTAGGGTTGCCAACCTCCAGGTGGTGGCTGGAGATCTTCCACAATTACAACTGATCTCCAGCGGACAGAAATCAGTTCCCCTGGATAAAATGGCTGCTTTAGCAATTGGACTTTATGGCATTGAAGTCCCTCCCCTCTCCAAACCTCACCCTCCCCAGGCTCCACCCCCAAAATAGCTAGGTATTTCCCAACCCAGAGCTGGCAACCCTACTCCTTAGGATTTCATAGTTAGACTGCAGTAACTCTGCACAGAACTGCACTGTTAACTTGCTAAATATCGGAGGCTATGATCTTTCCATATATGCTTGTCTTTAGATATATACACATATTTCTGTCAATTAGAGTCTAATTGTGTTGTGTTCTTTGTACATCTGCCAGATTATGAACCTATTGCCTATCCCCTGAAAATGCTATTTTTGACGTATAAGATAGTAGCGTTTTTTTCTAGCAATACTGTGTTTTTTTTTAACCAAAGGATTCTGCTTTTGACAAGCCCATATAGAACAGAAGAAGTCAAGCAGTGAATATTTCCTGTTTTGAAATTAGATTCTGTTCTAAAGTCTTACAATTTTTTTAATATGCCTTCAAATCTTCTGCAAGGATAGGTGACGGAGAAGTTAGAACTTGAGTGGTAGCTGATTATTTTTTAACTAGATGATGCATGAAATGGTATTACCTTCAAGCCTACAATTGGAACTCAGCAGCTATCTTCAGATACCTGGTGGTGGGATTAAAAGGCCTCTCTCCAGCCTTCTGCTTTGGCATCTTTCAATGTCTTTGGGCTTTCATGTCTGGACAGAAAATGGCAGAGTTAAAAAGCACACTTTCTTCTAGTACAAGGTGCCCTGAGGAGATTTGTACCATTTCATATCTCCCCTGCCAAGATATCAAGAGGTTCTGTTCTTGCTGAGAGAAGGAGTTTAAAGGACAAGGTGTCAGTAGGGATTCCGGAGGTAGGAAGCTTGGTAAATATCCGAAGGATGCCACATGAGAGCTTTGCTGGAGTGTATGACTGCATCACAGTTTCTTGGATGTGTTTTGGCTTTGCATTGCTTATAGCACTCCTTCCTTTAGGCATTTCTTTGCTCTGTGCTTTCTTTGATCTGCAACTGTGTGTTAGTTGGATATTCCTGTATAACCTACCCTGCCAAAAGGGTAACAACTGGCAACTAGATAATGTTTTATTATTTTAAACGGTTAATTACCTGTTTTAAATATTACTAATTCTTGATAAGTCTTGTTGAGGATGTGGGTGGAAGAAGATAGTTTCTGTAAAGGTGATATAACCTAGGACTAAGCAACAAAAAACTCATTGCCAGAAGAAAGGCCATCCTTAATTTTTATCTTTTGATCTTAATTACTCTTATGAACCAAAGCCAAAATGGTTTTAAAATAAACAAGTTGATAACCCATTCGTACCGGGAAAGACCAACATTCAACCGGGGAGGGGGGGAGGAAGGGGGTTTATGTAGGTATGGGCCAATATGCAGTACCAGCACCTCTTTTGGCCAGCAGGGTTTGGGCCATTTATGCTGGGGGGCCAGCACTTTTTTAAAACTAAAAAACCCACCCACCGCATAGAGCTCTTTCCCAATACCTCATGCCTTTGCAAGTGCCAAAACAGCTCCTGGAGTGCAAATACCCACAATGCAGCTGTTTTGGCACCTGAAAAGGCACAGGATGAGAAAGAGCTGTGAGCTCTTTTGGATTGGGGCCTCACGGCATTTTGAAATCACTGTAAAATGGCGAGAGTAAGGAAAGCTTGGACATATCGACTGCAATCATTTATTAAATCCTAAAAACCTAGAAAAAGGACATGAAATAAAACCTATATAGGGATACACAATGGCCCACCAGTTCACTCGGAATTTGTTCCCATATTGGGATAGCACAAATGAACAGCTGAAAAACTGCTTCTTTGTATTTCAGTAGTTTGCATATGATTGACTGTGGAACAAATCCAGTTACACAAGATTATGCTCATATATGAGAATATGAGGTGGCAGTTAAAGCAGCAAAAAGAGATTATTTCACAGCTTCCGTTGCATCCGCTAGTTTGCAACCAGCTCAGTTATTCAGATTGGTTTGACAGTCGACCACCCCTTTGGTGTGTCCCAAAATTTATACTGATTTGGCCCTCAGCTATGATTCATTTGAAACCTTTTTTGTGGGTAAAGTCTCTAAACTCCACCAAGAGTTGACCGCCAACTAGATAACAGTAGTGGGATGGGGGCTCCACTTGCACTGTCTGGTTCTTTTTGGAACTCTTTTGGCCTGCTCACCCTTGTGGATGTTGACAGGATCTTGACAGCTGCAAAGCCAACTACCTGCTCCTTGGATCCTTTTCCCTCATGGCTGGTAAAATCGTGCTACAAAGTGGTAAGTGGCCCTTTGAGACAGATTATTAATTTGTCTCTCTCAAGGGCTGCTTCCCCAGCATCTTTATGGAGGCAATCGTTAAAGCCACGATACATAGAGTTTTGAGAATTCGGATCAGAAAACTGCATCTTCAGAGCGGCAAACCCAACACAAACTTCCCAAGCCTAAATGGCTGGTGTTAACCTTTAAAACTCTTGAGGGTCTAGGACCCTCATACCTACAGGGCCACCTCTCCCGTTACAACTCCCGTGCTCCCCTTGGTCATCCTCTAGGGGCCTCTTGCAGGAGCCCAGCTCAGTTAGCTATCACTAGGGAAAAGGCCTTTTCAGTTGTGGCCCCTACCCTGTAGAATGTATTCTGTCATGACACTCATGCCTTGCTGTTTAGTTTCCACAAGACATGCAAGGCCAAATTGTTTAGGTTGGCATTTGGACTGTAATCCACATGTTTGGGTTGTTTTGTTAGTGGTATGGTACTAGCCACATATTTTAATAGTTTAACATTTTAATGTTAACAATTTATATTTATCTGCTTTTATGTTGTTTTAACTCATTTATACTGGTTTAATGTTGTAAGTTGCTGCAAGATCTTTTAGACAGGGGTGTACAAACAAAAAAGAGGGGGAAAAGGAAATTTCAGATTCAGGTATATTGGACCCAAAAACTGTTTGGATTCCCAAATTTTCTAGACTTTTCCAGAATACTCATACTTTTTTTCCAGAAGGGTTTTGGAATCCAAATTTTTTTGGCTCCATTATAGCCTATGGAGAATTTTTCCAGGGCTTGGGGGTGGGGGTATTTTTAAGGTGGGGCACCAAATTGGCAGCATAGATGCTGGTCACTCCCCTTACAAGAACTCCCAAGTTTGGTAAAGATTGGGTCAGAGGGTTCAATTTTATGGGCCCCCAAATGGAGGGGAAATGGACCCCTGACCCAATCTTTACCAAACTCAGGGGTTCTTGTAAAGAGAGTCACCAGCAGTAATGTTGAAAATTTGGTGCCTCTGCCTTAGAAATAGTCCCCCAGAGCCTTTGAAAGATTTCCGGAGAGGGGAGGATTTAAACTTTAAAGCCTTCCATTGTAGTCTATGGGGAATATTTCCAGGGATCTAGGAGGGGCTATTTTTTAGGGTAGAGGCATCAAATTTGCAGGATAGCTGCTGGTGACATAAAGAAAGATTTTTCTCATAAATCATAACTTCTTATTTACTACTGAACAGCTAACCAAAGCTTTGAATACAAACACACAGCTAAACAAATCACAGTTCATCCTGACATCTGAATCTTTTCTTATCTTGGCCCCATAATATTTAGATTTACTCTACATACATAAATAAGGTAATGGACAGTAATTTCAAAATAGCAGCTCTTTTGCTACCAGATCAAATATCACCCAGAAACATAATTTCAATTCAACCAATCTATCTAATGGGGAAAAAATCCTGTTTTAAAATAACACCACTATTAGTAATTAAACTTTCTGAACACAGCTTGGATCTTGCTTGGAGGTTCCAAGAAAATAATATAATAGTACCAGGGGGATTTTATAGAGTTCTGTGTTTTTTTCATACTTTACAAATATACTTATAAATGGCCAGACATTTTAATTACCATTACAGATACCTGTGGGCTGCTACTGGAAACAAGCCAGTGTGGAATCCCATTGCTAATTAAATCTCAATGACTATTTCCTTCACCTGAAGGCCCATAAGAAGATTGTGTTTGTCAAACATCTTCGAGACAAATATCCACTTACCTAATTTCAAACTGAATATCTTATTCAGGATTGGAAATTATCCTTCCTCTCCAGGGAGTGGTGGCAAAATATTATTGCAGTATCATCTGGGAAATAAACCTATCCCTTCCATTTAGAAAGAAATCATATTCCTCTAAATAGGATTTTTGAAATGAATTCAGTGCTGAATACATAAATGATAGATTTTATGTATTTATTCTAGTGACATAATTAAAAATCGTGCCAACCTCATTATAAGATAAAGGCAGCAATCATACGCATATTCAACAGACAAATTGAATTAAATCAACGGGACTTACCTCCAAGTAAACAAGATTAGGCTTGGGATGCATGTCCATTTTGAGCTGTGTAAAAAAGCATTTTTACTTGTCTGTAACTAGGGTTGCCAACCTCCGGGTAGTAGCTGGAGATCTCCTGCTATTACAACTGATCTCCAGCCAACAGAGATCATTTCACCTGGAGAAAATGGCCTCTTGGGCAATTGAACTCTATGGCATTGAAGTCCCTCCCCTCCCCAAACCCCTCCCTCCTCAGGCTTCTCTCCAAAAATCTCCCGCTGGTGGCGAAGAGGGACCTGGCAACCCTATCTGTAAGATACTAAAAGGAGTTCCGTGGCGTAGAGTAGTAAACCGCAGTACTGCAGTCAAAGCTCTGCTCATGACCTGAGTTCAGTCCCAATGGAAGTTGGTTTCAGGTACCTGGCTCAAGCTTGACTCAGCTTCCATCCTTCTGAGGTCAGTTAAATGAATACCCTGGGGATAAAGTTTGGATGACTAGGGAAGGCAATTGTAACCACTCCATAAAGTCTGCCTAGTAAATGTCGTGATGTGACATCACCCCATGGGTCAGTAATGATCTGGTGCTTGTACAGGGGACTACCTTTACCTTTAATATATTAAAAATAAAATCTTATGCGCTTTTCTCCCCTACCTACCATGTGCAGTCAGAAATTTACTAAATCCAAATGAGGCCCCATCCAAAACTATTGGGGAAATTCATAATCTGACAAAAAATATTTCCAACATTTGAGAGCGGTCAGAAGTCTCCCAGGCTGATGGTTATTCTGGTGCCTCACTGTCTAGTTCCCTGGCACCTCTCATCAAGAACTGCAAACCTCTCAGACTATTGGCTGCTTAACCTTTTCCCCAGATTATCCTGATCATTTAGAATAGACAATATACCTCACTACATTCCCTACTACGTCCTCTCTCCCCCTTCCCTCTTTCTCTCTTGGGTTTACATATTGAACAAGTGTGTGTGGTCATGAGGATATCATGCATTTTACTCTGGATGTTTTAGCACCGGGTGTTATATCTATCTTTTTTTCAAAAAGAGTCAGATGCCATTTCATTGGATTGAAGGAACATTTGTCCACATGCTATTTTTATAAGAGGAGCCAAGATGCCAGATGGCCCTTCAGTTATGGGAGGCAATGCTAGCATATAAATACAAAACAAACAACAAACCATAGATAGAGGTAGAGGCAGAGAGGTCATGGTTGGGTCCTAGATAGGAAGGCAACAGCAACAACACAGAAATGAAGAGAAGGCTGACTGAAAAAGAGAGTGGGTAGGTTTATAAATGTAACCCTAGTTCTGGGGGGGGGGGATCCTACTCTGAGAACCAACTCAGTATTTCCTCTTTACACTAACAGTGGATTCCTGTTAGTGCAGTGCAGGAATGCCTGCGCTGGACTTAGGAAGCAACGCAGCAATGCTGCCTCCTAAGGAGGTTTCGGCCCGGGGCAACCTCCGCCTGGTGCACAGGAGATACACCACCTATCTCGGAGGGGGGAATGGGGGGCATTCCCGAGCTGAAACGGCCAGCACTGTAACACCCCGGGAACACCTCCCAGGATGCCGTTACGCCCTGGGGTTGCCTCCCGGGACGCCGTTACGCCCTGGGAATGCCTCCTGGGTGGCCGCCGCTGCCTTTGTCAGTGTCCAGGCCCAGCGCTGTTGGACCAGCAGCTGGCGACCGGCGTCTGGCCCTGCATGCCAGCGCTGGGGCCACAAACGCTGCCGTGCGAAACCAAAGGCCTTTGACCTGCGCAAGTCAGAAATGCGCTGTAAATACGCTGAATTGTTTTAGGGATGGTTGAAGAACGGTTTATTTATTCATGCACTATAATAAGTTCTCTCTCTCTCTCTTGTCAGAGACATAAGTCAGTGTCTTGCTGAAAGGAAATTCACTATGCATGAATGGAAGGTAAATAACCCAGAATAAATAATTCTTGGCCAATGTTTCACTGTAGCCTGCCCAGGCTTAGGAGGTAGTCATGACAGTCTTGGCAACAGCTGGATGCAAATTGGGAATCTCCAGGGTGATCTTATTTTAATGACTTAATTGCATATGAAAATCGAGCTGCAGTAAGTTGTCAGCGCAGTGGATGAAGAGTGAAAATCAGTGAAGCAAAACTCTATACAAGGGAAGACATGATGGCAATCCAGCACCAGGTTTATGTGTCTAATTAAGGTATCTGTTGTCATAGCACAGTAGGAAATGTGTTCACTGACTTGGGAGTATTGAATCAAGTGCCAAGTGAATGTAAAGGAAAGTCTCCAGAGACTCAACAATAATATTTGCTGTGCTGCACAAAAGACACACAAGAGAGCAATAATTATGCCAAATAACTGGAAAGAACCCCCCAAAGAACTCATAGAATCAAAGAATCATAGTCGGAAGGGGCCATAAAGGCCATCTAGTCCAACCCCTGCTTGATGCAGGATCATCCTAAAGAATCCTGGACAAGTGTTCATCCAGCTGCTGCTTGAAGACTGCTAGTGAGGGAGAGCTCACCACCTCCCTAGGCAGCCAATTCCACTGCTGAACTACTCTTGCTGAAATTCCCCCTCCCCCAATATCCATCTGTAATTTATACCCATTACTGTGAGTCCTGTCCTCTGCTGCCAACAGGAACAGCTCCCTGCCCTCCTCTAAACAACAGCCTTTCAAATACTTAAAGAGAGCAATCGTGTCCCCCTCTCAACTTCCTCTTTTCCAGACTGAACATTCCCAAGTCCCTCAGCCTTTCTTTTTAGGACTTGGTCTCTAGGCTTCTGACTATCTTTGTAGCTCTCCTCAGCACCCGCTACATTCTGTCCAAATCATTTTTAAAGTGAGGCATCCAGAACTTCACACAGTACTTCAGGTACATCCTGATCAATGAAGTGAATAGTGGGGCCATGACAACTTGTGATTTGCATGTTATACCTCTGTAGATACACCCCAAGACTGCATTAACCATTTTTGCCACTGTATCGCACTGACTGCTCATATTCAGTTTACAGCCCACCCATACCCCTAGATCTTGTTCACACACACTGCTACCCAGAAGTCTATTCCCCATCCAGCATGTGTGCTTCTAAATTTTTACCCAGTTGTAGAACTCTGCACTTGTCCTTGTTGAATTGCATCTTGTTCCCATCCGCCCACTTTTCCAGTGTGTTCCGATCTCATTGAATTCTATGTATGTCTTCCAGAGCGTTTGCTTCTCCTTCCAATTGGGTGTCATCTGCAAATTTAATGAGTAGTCCCTCCATTGCCTTATCCATATCATTTATAAAAATATTGAAAAGTACTAGGCCCAGAACCAAGTCCTGTGGCACCCCAATGGACACTTCCCTCTAATCCAGTGGTTCCCAACCTTTTTTTGACCAGGAACCACTAGGACTTTTTTGTTCGGTGCAGGGACCCCAAGGTTCAAAATAAAAATTCTGAGAATTTGAAAATAAACTTTAATCATAACTGTTAGTTAAAAATTAAACTTAGAATAATATTTGAATATATATATTATAATAGAGAACTTTTAATTGAAAATATTAATTTATTATGGGTTTATAACTTTGTTTCGCGGACCTTAATTTAGTTCTTGCGGGCCCCTGGGGGTCCACGGACCCCCGGTTGGGAACCAGTGCTCTAATCAGATGAAATACCATTGACAACTACTCTTTGGGTGAGGTTCTCCAACCAGTTCCCTGTCCACCTAACTATCTTAGAGCCTAGTTTGCAGTGCTCCAGTGTACGCATCATAATACCATCGGGAACCCTGTCAAAAGCTTTACTAAAATCCAGGTAAACAATATTAATGGTGTTCCCATGATCCAGTAAGCTTGTCACTTGATAAAAGGTTGGTCTAACTCTAACAGGATCTGTTGGGGACAAATCCGTACTGACCTCCCCAGATCACCAAGTTGCCCTTCAGATGCTCACAGATTGTGCCCTTTAAAATCTGCTAGTAATGACCAAGTTACTCACAGATTTAGAACATAGAGACCATCTTTAATTATGTGGTGATGCCAAAAGGAAATGTGCTCCCTCTTCCTGGGGACAGATTACCCCATCTTTTCTAGTGCTTCCAGACTATCCAAAATTCCTAACTATTCCAACCTTTCAAAGACTTTTCTTCTTGGCCAGACATAATGCCTTATCTCTCAGCGAATTATTTGGCAGATTTTTAGACAGTCCAATCGATCAGAGAGACTGCCTGTGTGGAAAGGCAAAGACAGAAACACCCATTTTTTATTCAATTTTGATTTATATTCTTTAAGATTGTCTTTTACCACTCCATTGATTTCACACTTTCCTGTTTGTTCTCAAGATTATCATTTATTTTATCTGCTGTCTGGTAAATATAAGACTGTTGCTTTATTTGTAGTTTATTACTTAACAGCTGCCTTGAAGATACACTGAAAGTTATAACCAAGTTATGCCTAAATACTCATCAGCGTACAGGTGCTCTTTTTGCACTGGAACTGGAAAATCTGCTGCAGTATCTTCCTTGAGATATCCAGATTGACTGGCCTGTAGTTTTCTGGGTCATACCTCCTCCCTTTTTTGAAGACTGGGATTTGCACTTCTCCAGTTTTGTGGCATATCTCCTGTCCTCCAAGAAGTCAGCCCCACTAAAATCTAACATATATGTCTGGTCCCCCACAGCAAAAGGGATCCCAGGAGGACACAGTCATTTCCCCCTAAGGTCCCAACCATGTTCACCCCTGACAATCCATTCTTGCCTGTTGGCTAATAGTAAGTCAAGCATAGTCAAGCCCCTCATAGCTTCCTCCACCATTTGAAAAAGGAAGTTGCCAGCCAGGCAGGTTGGAAGGTACATGACTGTAGACATTTAGCAAAGTTTCAACCCATTTCTCAAAGTTGCAGCAGCCTGGAACAGTGTGGCTGAGGTGCTGCTGCATTGCCTCCACAGAGGTTTTATGCTGCCACGGGAGGAAAAAAGGGCTGTTTAAAAAAAAATCAGAAAATGGGGGGGGAACCTCCATAGAAAACAGCACTGCCATTGCTTAAAGGGGGTGTTCCCAGGCTGAAAGGGGTTAGGAAGCTGCCTAATGGCAGGTCTGCCCTGGGAATGCTCCCGGGACACCAGCCCGGGGACTTGCTCCATCCTGGGAGGTTGGCATAAGTGCCCCTATGCCGGCATCCGTGCCAGTTTGCATGCTGCAAGCGGCACAGACACTGGCATAGGGGTCACCTCCTATGCCCATCCGGCCCCCAACCTCAGGAATGGGCTGAACGTGTGAATTTTTATACTGAAATAACATTGAGCAGTGTTCACATTTTTATGGGGGGGTGGATCAGTGCAAGGAAATAGATAATGGTAGGAAAATGACTAATAACGGGTTCAGTTTGCCCAAGTAAGAACTAATTTGGAAACATTAATTCCTAGCATGGAATTATTAGGCAAGGGAGTGTAAATAAAACCGCTTGCATTATAGCTTGTGCATGTGTAAAGTGCTGTTAAATCACAGCCTACTTATGGTGACCCCAGAGGTGAAATAACAATGACAACTTGGAAATAAATTTTATAGCCTTTTGTAGATCATACTATATGACTGTGAAGATGTACAATGAACCTGTGTCTTTGGGACTTGAGCTGCAATCCTATGTGTACTTACCTTGGAATAAGCCCCATTGAATCATACTCTAACTGATACAAGAGGATGGGCAAGGCAATGCCAAATTTTAGAGCGATAGGGTAAGTTTTTTGAAATATAATTGTTGTATTTTGTAGATATGCGATCTGCTTCAGCTGTAGAATGGTTCCCATCACTGTATGATATCCCCTTATTTGCTTTCCTATACCTTGTTGTACTGTCATGTTTCATAATGTCCAAATGTTTCAATTAATCTTAATTTCAGAGCTGGTTGCCAATATGGTGTATTTGGGTTGGAAGAGACAGTATGAAAACTCAGACCTGGCAACCACATATTGAATGAGGAAATCCAGCCTCAAATACAAATTTGTTCCAAGTGTTAGGAAATCTTTTGCATGGGACAGATATTTTCTATTCACAATAACATTCAAAAGCTTATGTGGGAGCAATTTTCTATGGCTTCAATATGAATAGCATTCAACTTGATATGTATGTATTTGAAATATTTATATCCTGAATCCGCAGTCAGTTAAAACTCCTGAGGTTGCTTATACCAAGAGTAAAACAAATCTGCATGGACAAAAGCCATACAGGATGGAGGTTGTAGTAGGAAGAAAAATTGGGTGTGATTGAATAAAAAAGTGGGCTGGATCCAACCCAATGAATCCTATCTACTTACAAAACAGCAGAATTATAAAAATATAAGAATTCTGAGTTAAAACTGTGAGTCGGTCTGTGATTTTGAAGGAGCACAAGCATCCTTATCCTTCTTGATTGCTTGCCCTTATCTTTCTTTCCCTTGCACTGCTTCTTCCCTTGCACTGCTTCTTCCCTTGCACTGCCCTCTTCCCTCATCTTCATCTGCACCTTTATCCTTCCTTCCTTCCTTCCTTCCTTCCTTCCTTCCTTCCTTCCTTCCTTCCTTCCTTCCTTCCTTCCTTCCTTCCTTCCTTCCTTCCTTCCTTCCTTCCTTCCATCTATGGAAAGAATAATGAGCCGCACTTGATAACTAAGTGAAAAGAAACAAAGTCTTGAACGTAATATATACAATTATTACCACATCTTTGCACTTTGTCAGACTTTATTACTTGCCTACCATGTAGGAAGCTAGTGAGTGTTTGATTACCATCTGCAAACAAAATCAAGATTGCCTTCCTAATGATTTCTGTCAAACAGGGCTAAAATGAAAATATTCACTAAACGAATGAAGGCTTGGGCCTGTTTGTTTGCCTATGCTATTTTTCTCCCTTCTGAAAAGTTCATTTGTAGTTGATTAAGTTCTGTTGATGGTTTTGACTTCTGGGCTTAGAACACTCCCACCCCAGAAACTCCCTCAAGTGGCTTATAAATAAATTCCAAATCAATTTAAACTATTAAGGGAAGGTAAGTAAAAATAATTAGGATATTAAAATACTTTGTGCATTTCCAATCATGAGTTTATTGCAGGCCTGGATCTTTTCCAAAGCACAATAATGACACAAAAACATTGTAATGTAGCATTTGTCCCTCAATATGAGCGATTTACTCATGAAAAGATTGATAGCCTGCATTAAACTTGAAATAGACCGATATTCTGCAGTCATGCCCAGCAGGGAATGAGAGTAAATGTTTAAAATGTATATACTGAGTATATTAAAGGAAAAGACTTACAACTGTGCAGATGTTTAATCAGTGTTCAGACCAACACATGGAGGGGATTTGGAGTCGGATTCTCCTTCTTACTAACAAGTCAGATGCAGCAGGACAAGGAGCAGGAGAGCAATCCAGCCAGGTGCAGGGCAAGAGGAGCTCTTGAGAATAGCTGCAGTTGCAGAGGCCTGGTTTCTCTTGTTGAGTGTCCATGGCCCCTGTGGCATGACAGAAGAGCTCATTTGCTGCTTTAGCACTTGTGCCTTCAGCTGCTAATTGCCCTGAACCTGGCCTGGGGTTGCCAACCTCCAGGTGATAGCTGGAGATCTCCTGCTATTACAACTGATCTCCAGCCGACAGAGATCAGTTCACCTGGACAAAATGGCTGCTTTGGCAACTGGACCCTATGGCATTGAAGTACCTCCCCAAACCCTGCCCTCCTCAGGCTCCACCCCAAAAACCTCCTGCCAGTGGCGAAGAGGGACCTGACAACCCTAACCTGACCAGACTGCTGCCCTTTGCAGAGAGCAGATGGGAACTCCAATGTATGGAGGTTGGGGCTGGAGCAAAAGCAGGAAGGTCCCTTGTGTGAAAATTATGAGCCCTGAAAATCTGATCCCGGTTGGATGTTGGGTCACCAGGTCCCTCTTCACTACCTCTAGCCAGTTTTTGAAATGGAGCCTGAGGAGGGTGGGGTTTGGATAGGGGAGGGACTTTAATGCCATAGAGTCCAGTTGCCAAAGTGGCCATTTTCTCCTGGTAAACTATTGGCTGGAGATCAGTTGTAACAGCAGGAGATCTCTAGCTAGTATCTGGAGGTTGACAACCCTAGTTGGACAGAAGAGCTAAAAATATTTCTAATTGAAATCTATGTAAGATGAAAACCATGAAGGCTATAAGGAATGAAATTAAAACCAACATTCATGTTTCAGGGGGATGTGCTTATTATTATTCCAGACCATCTTATAGATAATTATATGAAGAAGTCTGGGATACACCATTGAATGCATTCGCTCAAAGCTGCGTTATATTGAGTAAGGTCATTGGTCTATCAATGATCTATCTATTGTCTTCACTGGCTGACAATGGCTCTCCAGTGTCTCAGACAGAGGTCTTTCATGTCACCAACTCCCTGATCCCTTTAGCTGGAGAGATGCTAGGGATCAAACATGGGACTGTTGGCATGCAAAGTAGATGCTGTACCACTGAGGCACAGCACCCCTTCCTGTATTTATTTATAAATAAATGATTAAAAACCTATACGCACAGCTGGAACACAATGCAAAGAGGTAAGGATCAGGGCTAGCAGGTGGAATCCTAACCCCACACAAAGTTAACATCTACACAGGGTAGTGATTCTATCTATTGCACGGGGGGCGGGGGGTGGGAATCTTAACCTAGCCATTCCTTATTTTGTATAATTGCTGGAGGCATACAAAGGCTTCATTCTGCTAATAGTGCATTTGGTAGAGAGAGATTACACTAAAAGGAATCTGAATACTCATGTAGAAATCTATATAAAGGTAAAACCATATTATTTGCTAAGTTCCTTTCAATTTAGAGTTGAACATCTTCGCCTGCATGCACTATGAATTCCCTGGTGCACCGAGAATGCCAGAGAATGGTATTGGGTACTGCATGTGCTGAATCAGTCAATACAAAGCAATCACCGCAACTAGAACTTTAATATATCTTGCTATCAGTTTATATGCAATACTTTTCTGTTGAGAAAGCCCACATATTCAGCTGATAGGTATCGATTCCTAGTTATTGCTGTTTCCATTCTGAAACCCTCTTGTTCTATTAAACCTGTTTACAATTTACAGTTCCTCTTTACAACACTGTCTCCAGCTTCTTCATGGTCATCCCAAGTGTTCCATTTGAAGACTCCAATATTTTCCTATTGCCACTATCAGGATATTTTTCTAACACAAACAAAGCATTACAGAAAATTGGAATTACATACAAAGGCTTCATTCTGCTAATAGTGCATTTTTCCACCCAATGAAGTAGTCTGTGCAAAGAGGAGCCATGATTATATAGAATCAGAAAGTCATCACAAAGCAATAATTTGACAGAAGGTGGCAATGCTGCACCCAAAAAAACCCAGCCAGAATGCTCCAGCAGGAGGTTTTGGTGGCGGAGCTTGAGGAGGTGGGGTTTGGGGAGGGACTTCAATGCTATAGAGTCCAGTTGCCAAAGCAGCCATTTTTTTCCAGGTGAACTGATCTCTATCAGCTGGAGATCAGTTGTAATAGCAGGGAATCTCCAGCTTGTACCTGGAGGTTGGCAACCCTACTCTCCAGGGACCGACTCAACATAACTAGTTCAAGTCATCTTATAACTCAAACTTGCATGACAGAAATATGTAACTGAACACTCACCCAAATAGTTGTGAGATCAGCAGAGCAAAAAGAGATGTGGATAACTCCCCTTGAAAAATTCTGGCCCTATCTCTGTAAACAACTTTGCTTGCTACAGTAGGAAAAAGTCAGCGACAAGAGTTGCTTTTCAAATTCTGAAAGTTTCATTTTCTTTCCACTAAATTTCACTTTATAATAGTTCTTTCATTAAAAAAAAAACTTGTTTCCATTCTCATAAACCACCACATAACTTCATGCTAATCTGCTTCATTTATATTGAATATTAACTTGATGGAGAGTGGTACTAATTAATCCTGCATAAATGTAATTTGGTGGCTGAATAGCACAGCAGCATGACAATTAACATGGCAATAGGAAGCTCAGCTATCAGATACAATTTCTGCTTTAGTCCTATTACATTACACAGGACAGACACAGCTCCCAATGAATTTAATTACGCTGCTTCTATATCCACTTTCTCCTAAACTTGAGAACTACCGTTTAGCCTTGTGGACCCCCCCCCCCAAAAGCACACAATCCCTTTCTACATCTGCTTTCCCACCCCACTTCCCTTGCATCTCATTTCATTTGAGTCCTCATCATTACTAATAGCTAACAGTTATTGACCTTGCCTGCAAGGTCACTGCGGGATAAGATAATGCTGAAGGCAGCAAGCTTTTGATAATTAGCAGTAATACTGAACTCAATTTTTTGTCAAGAGAAAGCAGCTGCAAATAAAGAATAATAAACAGGGATGCTGCAGATTTCACCACGAACATGTTTGACAGCTGAATCTATCATGTTTCAAGGTGTCAGCCAATCACTCACCCTGTTCCATTTGTGCCAAACAGCCATGAATACTTGTTAAACAGGTTTGCATCAGGCTTTTGCAAAGTGGCATATGCACAAAGACGGTGCTGATTCAATCCGAACCAAAATTAAGTTTTGCAAAAAAAAATTCAAATATCACATCCTCCCCATTTGTAGTGCACCCCAAATTGTTCAAATCATACCTGCCATTTATATCTTACCCTTTTAGTTGATTTTGAATATTTACTTTATTTGTAGTATCCCTTTCTGGCTGAAACTCAGACCGATCACACAATTAAACAATTTAAAAACTGTAATAACACAGTATAATACATACAAACAATGCATTCGGACTGGATTACAATATTAGAGAACAGTGAGAAGATGGCAGTCTAATATATACAATGAACAACGTAATAAAACTGAATGAAAAAGATTAGAAAACAATTCAACACACATGATATGTACAATAAAAAATACAATGAGAACTGCCTGATGTTTCCACAATTAAAACTATATGTGGAATAAAAGTAGTGTGGTAGCCTTTCTGACCTCATCAGGTAACCCATTCCACTGGGTGGAAGCCACAACAGAGAATGTTCAAGATACCTACTTGCAAGGTGGCATCTTCGGAAGGCTCTGCTCAGATGAACAAAGCTCAATTCATTGCTTTCAACCTGGAGATAATATAATGGGAGACTTTGAGTGCAATCCTCTGCAGAGTTACTCCAGTTTAAGCCTTTGGGAATAAATGGATTTTGCCTAGATTAACTACATAGGATTGTATTATACATTGCACAGAACTTTACCTGTACTTGAAGCCTGCTGGGTGAACTTGGACCAGTCACAGTTCTCTCAGAACTCTCTCAACCCACACGGAGGCAGGCAATGGCAAACCTCCAAACTTCTGTTGCCTTGAAAACCCTATGGGGTCACCATAAATCAGATGTGAACTTTACACACACACACATTAGAAATGAACTGATTTTCCCCATCCCAGAATTACTTTAGCATTTCAAAAATCTATTATGTATTGATTTCCACTTCTTAATTCTTTCTAGGAGAACTTCTACAATTATTTCTAGAATTGGAGCATTTGTAGTTTGCCACAGTTTTTTTCCCTCAGTTGTATCTCATTTACACCACCAATATTCACATGCTTCAATGATAACAAAGAGGGAATAAAAAGTTGGGATCAAACCAAAGGAAGTAAAACCAGGAGCAAGCTGTAAATGTTCTAGTTCAGGATAATGAATTTTATAAACACAGGGAAGAAATAATCTTGATGTGGTTTTATGTATGATCACAGCGATGCTCTTTTAGTGCAGTATTTTACTGCTGTACATATGTACACTAACACATTAATAAAATGGCACACAAAAGAATCTCAATACAACAATCACACCATAACATCAAGGCAGCTATTTTTTTTTTTAAATAATTCTTTACCAGTGAACACATATGCATTGGGAACAGCAGATGGTGACCGTGGGTGTCAGAGCAGCTGTGCAGATGCTGCCAGCCTTCCTCAGTTGGTACTACAGCCACAGTATTGCAGTCAGAGGGCTTTTCCTCATGGGGTGTTTTTGACAGTTTTGCCCTCATACTGTTTCAGTTCAACCCCTGATTTCCACACACATTTTTGTGCCTTAAATTTTCACTTTGTTTTTTTTTGTTGTTGTTGCTGTTGTTTTGAGCCCCCCCCCCATGGTTTTTTTATTTATTTATTTTTGTATTTTTTATTTTTTTTGGTTCTTGGAGAACACTTTTACCCCAGTCTTTTTTCTGGCAGCTGGTTTTGAATTGGCTTTTTCCTCTATGTAATTTTTCTGTTGGTTTTTCTTTTTTTCCTGCCCAGTCTCCAGCCCACTTTTTGATGATTGGACTATTATGGTCAAACCACTCCTTCTTCTCCCCCTTGAAGATGAGTGGTTTTGTTTTCTTTTTAAAAAATGGCACTGAAATAGTGATATATTGCTAGAGTATTGTAACAAAAGGCTTAACAAGTTCTCTGAATTCCCAGCATTCATTTTTTTATGTAAGCCTCTTGTGCCCTCTCTTGAAGAGATATGCCTTTTCCCTTCTCTATCTGCAAGGAAGGAGATAAAGACTTACTTTTTCTAAACCTGGGAATTATTTACTTTATTTTAGACATATACCCTGCCCTTCCCCTGCGTCACAGGGCTTGGGGCAGCTCACAACAGTCCAATAATCAATAATTCAACTATGATAAACCACACAAAAATTTTAAAATGCAAAATAGCAAAATATCCTGACTAGGGTTGTGCATATCGATATACCCAAACTGAAAATAAACCCGCAGTGTTATTGTCAGTTTCTCGTCTAATTATGGCCAGCATGGAATTTGCCTTTTTCACAGCTGCTGCACACTTGGTTGACATCTTCATCGAGCGATCCACTGCCACCCCAAGATCCCTTTCTTGGTCTGATGCTGCCATCACAGAACCCATCAGTGTATATGTGCAGTTGGGATCTTTTGCCCCAATATGCATCACTTTACCCTTGCCCACATTGAATCTCATTTGCCATTTTAATGCTCATTCTTCCAGTATGAAGAGATCTTCTTGGAGCTCTTCACAGTCCGTTTTTGTTTTAACCTCCCTAAATAATTTGGTGTCATCTGCCACTTCACCACTTGGCCACTTCGCTGTTCACCCCCAACTCCAGTTTATTGATGAACAGATTGAAAAGTACCGGTCCCAACAAAGATCCCTGAAGGACCCCACTGCTCAAATCCCTCCATTGTGAGAACTGACCATTAATTCCTACTCTCTGCTTCCTATTTTCCAGCCAGCTTTCAATCCATAAGAGGACTTGTCCTCTTATCCCATGACTATGAAGTCTGCTTAGCAGTCTTTGGTGGGGGACTTTGTCAAAAGCTTTTTGGATGTCCAAATACACAATGTCCACAGGCTCATTCCTGTTCACATGCTTATTGACACTTTAAAAAAAAACTAAAAGGTTAGCAAGACAGGACCTACCTTTACAGAAACCATGTTCAGTTTTGCTCAGCAGGGCTTGCTCTTCTATATGCTTGACAATTCTATCTTTAATAACGCTTTCCATAAATCAGCTGGGCTGGGAGACAGAGGCCTAGCAGAGGCCTAGCAGCCACATT
Organism: Euleptes europaea; assembly: GCF_029931775.1. Taxonomy (NCBI): domain Eukaryota; kingdom Metazoa; phylum Chordata; class Lepidosauria; order Squamata; family Sphaerodactylidae; genus Euleptes; species Euleptes europaea. The sequence goes on along the minus strand of NC_079316.1, from coordinate 58,031,050 downwards.
CTGTATAACCTGAAGTTTCTGAAGCAGCCTCAAGGGCAGCCCTGTGTAGAGTGAATTGCAATAGTCCAGCCTGGAGGTGACTGAGGCATGTGTCACTGTGGCCAGGTCCTGGGAGTTCACTCACTCCCAGGATTGCAATGTTTAAATGTCCCATTTCTCATTTTACAATTTCAAGCTTACCTTGGTTCATACTTTTCACATTTCATGTTCCTACTATGTGTGTCGAACAGCTTTGGGATTTCCTTTTGCATCCATTCACATCAACAACTTGAATGTCCTTTCTGCTTTAATCCAGTTTTGGCATTAAGAATATTGCTATTCATACTTATCCTCTGCTCTTCCCCAGTAGCTGATACAGTGCTATCTGACCTAGGGGCCCTGTCTTCTAGCACTATATCTTTTTTCATTTTCGATTGTCTCATCATAGGGTTTTAATGGTATGAGATGATCAGAAGTGGTTTACCATTGCCTTCTGTAAAATACTAGCTAGGGTTGGCTGAAATGTAACTACCATTGTCTATGACAGATCCTCTGCCAGTGTCACTTTCCAATAGTACTATACCATAGGAATGCATTCCCAACAGAGAGTCACTCCCACAATGGGCAGGGTGTAGCACAAGTGGAAGCTGGACTTTGGGTCCAAGTCTGGACCATGAACAAGCCTGCCATTAATCTGGGATTCATTTGGTAAAATACAATGTGCAGTGAGAACCACAACAGCCAAAGGAAGATCCAAGTCAAGAAAAAAATATCACATTTTTATCCCTCTCTTCCTCCAAGGAACTCAGTTTACCAGCTCCTTCTTTATTGCATTTTATCCTTATTCACAAGGCCCTGTGAGGTTATGCTAAGAGTGACATCAGTTCATGGCTGACTGGCAGTGTGAATGATATAGTCTTTCTGCTCCTAGTTTGTGCCACACGGGTTCTCACAGGCAGGAAGATGGGATATGAACACACAGTCTCATGGTGGAAAAAGAGCAGAAATATATTTACCTATTAAAAATATAGATGCTAATTGTGAATTTCAGTCACATTTCATGGCTGTTACAACTATGGAACAGATGTTGATCAGGAGTACTCTTGCTAATGCATTTAATATCCCATAGCACCAAAACTGATAAAGCAGCCAAATCCTGCAATCTTTTGGACACTTCTATTAGGGCTTTCTTTCAAAAACCCTTTGTCTGTGGCTAGAAAGGGTTGCTTCGGTTCCCAAATCCTATTTGGTTACAGTGCCACTCAAACATGTTTTGCAATATGAAAAGGTATATTCAGAATTTAAAATTAATTTCAGAGTATGATTTTCTCTTTTTTCCTTTATTTTAAGTTATTTTAATCTCCTTTCAATATTGCTGTATCCTGCTGTTGAATCCCTCCCCCACCACACACACACACTAATTCTGGACTCATCTAATTTGCCTTATTTCAAAGTCATTATGATATCCTCAAGACACCATTTCATAATATCCTCCCGTTGAAATGTTCATTAAAATCTAATTTTTGTCATCTCATTCTGGCTTTAAAGCTAGTAAAATCCACAGTAATTATAAATATCCATCTTGCAACAGTATATATTGACATCTGAATATGAAGACAGAAAAAGTGGATACATTAATGGGAAATAAGCCAGAGATATTTAGCATAGTCCTACGTGACACTTAGCTTTCTTTCTAGCTTCATTTGAGCCTGTTTTAATATTTTTACATGCTATTAAGATTACTGAGAATGTTAATCAGAAGGGACCTCCTCTGATTTCAGCAGCCAAACATAAGGAATATTTGGCTTCATCAGATCCATTATTTAGTGCCAAGATCTGAAGTGCTAAGGAAGAAAGGTACAATATTGCTTCTGTATTTGATCCAAGGTTCAACAAGAACTTAATGTTTTCCAGAGAATATCAGAAACAATTTTAATCAAGGGAGAAGAAATCATTTATGAGAACTTGGAACATTCCTAGTATTAACTGGCTTCAGAGAATATGGGTAGGTACAACTTGATTCTTCATTACTTAGCATCTTTATTTTGATTTATTTCCTTCCCTGTAAGGCTTTAGAATTTACAAAGTATCCTTATGTTACCCTCACAACTATCCATTGAAATAAGTTAACATAATAGTTGTTTTCCACACCTAGTTAGCATCATGGTCAAGAAGCACTTTAAATCTGGGTTTCCCAGGTCTATTAAAACTGTGTTCACAATACTTAACCTATGGTATGAAACATAACATGTATGATTGCATGCTGTAGATTAGTAAACTTAACAGATTTTTTTAAAAAATACACACACCTATCAGTCCTTCTAGCCATGAATCATACTGTATATTTGAAAATGGATATAATAATATTTCCTTTTTAATTCTGAAGCTATTGATTCCAAAATGATAATAGAAAAAATGATATATAAGGAAATACCTATGAAGAAGAAGAGTTGGTTTTTATATGCCAATTTTCTCTACCACTTAAGGAAGAATCAAACTGGCTTACAATCTCCTTCCCTCCCCCTCCCCCTGTGAGGTAGGTGGAGCTGAGAGAGCTGTAAGAGAGTTGACTAGCCCAAGGTCATCCAGCTGCTTCATGTGTAGGAGTGGGGAATCAAACCCTGTTCTCCAAATTAGAGTCCACCACTGCAAATCACTGTTCTTACCCACTACACCACGCTGGTGTATATGAACACTTAACCACTACACCACATTTATGTGAACTTATTTGAACACTGCTAGTGGAGTCACCTGTCACCTTTCATGGTTGCTGGAGACAATAACAATTAGAACGGTCTGGTGATCTCCAAAAACAGATTTCTGCCCAATTGGCTCCCTTTTGCAATGCCATGACCCACGCTGACAAGCTCAGTGACTCATACTCAGAGTCCTCAGAGGCAGAGCCCGAAGAGCCAAGACCACCAGCCGAGGACCAGCAGGACCAGGGAGAGCCTAATGTGGCCAAGACACCAGCTAATAATGGTCCAGCAGCACCAGAGAACATCCTGCCTGAGCCTGCAAGGGAGGTCTTGCCACTGGCCTCTGAAGTAATCTCCAGGGCTCTGCTGGGCTGGACACAAAACTGGGCCCATGCCCCCCCCAGGGGACACTCCCACTCTGCAGGAACAGTGATGGCAGAAGACCCGGGCTGAGGTGTCCCAAAGGATGTGAAGTCCTTGACTGGTTGCACTAAGCCTCATCCCCAGAGCGAGAGAATGAGAGTAATAATTCTTCGCACGATCCTGACCCAGGCACAGTGCGACCACAGGAACTCAACACCTGCCAGCAGGGCAGCTGAGCCTGATTACTTCCCAACTATTTAAGCCAAGACTTTGGGAGGTTATCTGCTGGATCTACCAGTCCACTAGCTGCAAGCCTGTGTGCCAGCTCCAGCACCTTGCCTTCAGTTCCATTTCCTGGCTGCCAGCACCTATTGAGTCTCTCAAGCCATGCTATCTAGACCCAAGGATACTGCCACTAGCTGGCAACCCTAACTGCAAGTCCTTCGTAGCAGCTTGCCTAGTCAGTTTGCCCTGATCTCTAAGTAAAATGTGGTCTGAAACACTTCCAGATTCTAGCACCCTGCAGCTATAATAAAACATGAACTGGACTTCTGAACAGTATATTTAAAAAGTCACAAAATCACAAAATCTGGGTTCTTAAGTCTATGTGTCCTATTTTTATGGCTACCTGCAATGTGACAGTAGTGTCTGATTGCTGTAGCTGAGAAAGTATAATCAGATGACAATTCCAATGTATATTTTTGCTTATCACTGGCTCTTCAAGGATACACCACCCCCATTTGTGGGAATAAAATTTTGTTAAATTGGGGCTCACAATAATGAAGAGGAAAAATACTGGGAAAGATGAAAATGTTAGGTTATATCTGGAAGATTAATTAACTTTAATTTCCACATCAGTGTGATTCTGCCCTTCTAAAAATATCTGCGGCTGTTCATTTTGTTCTGGCTGAAAGTCTCTTGCTCTGATGCCCTGAATGTACCATTATTCTGATGAGGGCAATCTGCCTCCAGAACATGGTGTCACAGGAAAAGGACTCATAACGACAAAAATAAGAGCCATTTGATTATTATAGTGAATTTTATGCTCATTTAAATCAAGAACTTCTGTTTCAGCTAGTCTGATATCTTTTGGCAAAGAACTTCCTTCTGGCAAGTCATCAGCAAGACCATGAAAAACCCATCGGGGAGAATTCTGTGCCATCCAGGCCTGACAGCAATTATACAAAAGTACTCTTCACTTTATGGACATTAGAATATTGGCGAGCCCTGAAAATGCAGTTGCAGAAGAGGCTGCTGAACTAGTATGACTAGAAGAAGAATTCTTCTGCTTTTTATATCAGTGGTAAAATTTATGGTCTTCCTTTCTTTTACATAAAAAGGAATATGGGGGGAGGGCTAGGGGAAAATAGACTAGAAATCCCATAATTCAACAGGAAAAGTAGGCTCCTTGTTGAAAATTGGGGTTACAAATAGTTCTGGGGTTCTAAAAAATTGAAAACTCTGTTCTACACAGGGCAACCAAGGTCCAGAGAAACATATTCATATTTGGTTTAGATATGTGGATTCTTTGAGAGCTGTTGGAATCTGCTGCATTGGTTTATGCAGTCATACTGCCTAAGCATGGCAGGGCTGTGTAACTGCACCTTTCCCTCATCAATTTGTCCTTTAAAAATCCCCCACTGCATTTTATTTCATCTGTGTTTTCAGAAATAATTATTTAATGCTATACAAAAGAGATACTATAATATACAAAGTATAATCAAATTAAATAAGGCAGATCAGACCTCTTCCCTGAGTTCAGGACTAGATTGAATGAGGAGATTTACCTGAAACTCAGTCTGCAGGGGATTTGGGGGTCTGTTGGGAAGCCTGCTTTAGATGGGATCACATGAAGGATCAGGATTACAGCTTCAATGGAACTTCTGGCTTTGCCTCTGGATACTCAGTTATCAGTGATGTCTTGATGTTATTTTCTCCAGCTTCAGCTGGCACACCAGTTAGACACTCTGCTGAATGATACAGACCTGAACACCTTTGCCATGCTTCACTGAATATATATGATATTAGAATGCTATATTAGACTATTGTGATGGTCGAGACTTCCTGTGAAGATGATACTGAAGCTATAAAAAGTATGAAGTGCTATCCAGTGTCTGCTGTAGGTGATACATCAGTAAAACCTTATTGAAACTTGCATTACAATCATTAGATAAGTTGTGTGTGTGAGAGAGAGAGATCATGGAGACCTCGTAGGCTTTCAAGGCAAGAGACATTTGGAGGTGGTTTGCAACTGTGTGCCTCTGTGTGGGCTGAGAGAGTTTGGAGAGAACCGTGACTGGCCCAAGGTCACCCAGCAGGCTTCATTACTTTAGTTACCGGTATGATTTCAAGCTGAATTTATATAGCCATAAGCAACCAAGGAGCATGGGTGTCTATATCAAATTATAGAGTTGGAAGGGATCATACAGGCCATCTAGTCCAACCCCTTGCACAGTGCAGGATCAGACTAAAGCATCCCTGACAAGTGTTCATCCAACCTCTGCTTAAAGACTGCCAGTGAGAGGGAACTCACCACCTCCCTGGACAGCCAATTCTACTGCTGAACTACTCTTACTGTAAAAAAAATCCTAATATCCAGCTGGAATTTCACTAGAGGACCTTGGACCAGTCATACACACTCAGCCCAATCTACCTCATAGGGTTTTAGGGAGAATAAAATAGAAGATAGATGAATGATGTAAGCTGCTTTGGATCACATCGTGGAGAAAGGTGGGGTATAAATGAAGAAAATCAATAATAAATAAAACTGAATATGGGGCAGAGAAAAGGTTGTTTGGTAGGTGCAAATGACAAAAGGAGGCAGGGAAAGATGAGGATACTGGGACTGCCAGGAAAAGGAAAAGAAGAAAATTTATGGGGAGAGGGACACACAGGAGTGAGGTTCCCCTGTAGGTCTTTGTGAGTTCTTTTGTGTGCCACTTGGCCTGGCCTGGTGGTTGGCACTGCGCAACTGGGCCTGGTCTAGCTCAACCTAGCATCCAGAACTGTACATAGGTTTCCTAGGAAAAGGCTGCCAAGGGAGGGAAGGAGTGAAAGCTGATGACAAGGGGAAAGACAAAAGTAGGTTAGACAGTAGGTGGGAAGGAGAGAAGGAAGCAGAAAAAGAAGAAAGGTTATGATTCGGCTGTTTTTCGGTTTGGACGAACCAAACTCAAAAAAGGCGGGAAACGGAAGAGACGAATTCGCCGACTTCGGGGGTTCAGTGAATAAATTTGGCAGATCCGCCCCCCCCGTGCCTTCACAGGGCTTCCATGAAGGCACGGGGGGGGGGGGCTTTAAACAGGTCTGCGCCTCCCGGTGGGGAGGCACAGATCTGTTCCACACACCCCTTTAAACAGATCTGCGCCTCCCAGCTGGGAGGCGCAGTTCTGTTTAAAGGCCCCCCCGCGCAGAGAGCGCAGAGGGGCTTGACAACCCCCTGCCCGCCTTCCCGGGACTCCTGGGAAGGGGGGCGGGGGGGTCTTTAAACCCCTCTGCGCTGCCTGCGCAGAGAGCGCAGAGGGGCTTGACAACCCCCCGCCTGCCTTCCCGGGAGTCCCAGGAAGGGGGCGGGGGGTCTTTAAACCCCTCTGTGCTGCCTGCGCAGAGAGTGCAGAGGGGCTTGACAACTCCCCGCCCGGCTTCCCAGGAGTCCTTGTTTAAAGGGCCCCCCACATGCCTTCAGTCTCCCAGCACAGATCTGTTCCACCCCTACTTTAAACAGATCTGCGTCTCCCAGCTGGGAGGTGCAGACCTGTTTAAAGGGCCCCCTATGTGCCTTCAGGGGGGGCCCTTTAAACAGGCTTGTGCCTCCCGGCCGGGAGGCACAAATCTGTTCCACCCCCCTTTAAACAGATCTGCGTCTCCCCAGCTGGGAGGCGCAGACCTGTTTAAAGCCCCCCCCCCCGCGTGCCTTCAGGGAGTCCCCTGAAGGCACGCAGGGGGGGGGGCTTTAAACAGGTCTGTGCCTCCCAGCCGGGAGGCGCAGATCTGTTCCACCCCTTTAAACATGTCTGTGCCTCCCGGCCAGGAGGTGCAAATCTGTTCCACCCCCCCCCCTTTAAACAGATCTGTGCCTCCCAGCTGGGAGGCACACACCTGTTTAAAGGGCCCCCTGCATACCTTCAGGGAAGCCCCCTGAAGGAGCGCAGGGGGGGCAAATTTCCCCCCGAACTCCGGATCTCACCCAAATTTCAGGGATCCGAAGTGGGGGAGTTCGGAGTTCGGCACGGCCTGAATCAAAACGGGCAGAATTTTGCCGAATCCAAATTCAATCAAAAAATTTTTTTCAACAGCCCTACTCCCGGGTCTCAGGCAGAGGTCTTTCACATCATCTACTTGTCTAGTCCCTTTAACTAGAGATGCCGGGGATTGAACCTGGGACCTTCTGCATGCCAAACAGATGCTCTACCACTGAGCCACAGCCCCTCCCCAGCAGAGTTTATAATTTTTTTAAAAAAATACGTATATCCTGCCTGTCCAACAACCCTGGGTGGCTAAGCTTAAATGGGATCAGGCTATTTTCGCAAAACTGTTTCCCTTGTACAATGTAAATGCTTAAGACTCTGTCAATGAGCAATAAAGGTTGATGATGACAACCCTGGGTGGCTAACAAGATTATTATATCACAGCACTACCTCTCTGCCTTCACCAGATATGTTGCAATGATGACAAAGTTACCTACATAACATACATATTTAGACACAGAAAGCCAGAGCGAGAATGAGCGAGATTCCCAGTCATTTCACACTACCATGGGAGCTACCATGGAAGACAAAGAGGAAACAGTGGGGGAGCAGGAAATAAGATGTCTGCCACATGTCCTTCCACATCCCCACTTGTTTTGTTCTAATGTATTCATCTTTTTCTTTGATAAGTCATAGGAGCAATTCCTGCTAATCAGGGATCCGAGCAAACAGGCTGGCATTATAATAATACTTATCTAATCAGATTTTGCTGTGGACAATCATCATTGGTGGCAATCAAAACCAATTCAGAGTGAGGTCAATATTTCCTTAACAGTGGCGTACCTTGGCTCTTGGGGCAATCGCTGAAAAATTGCCTCAGAGGGGAGCTACTTTTCAATGCTGTCAAAAATGTTTGTGAAAAGTTCCCACTCCTTGTGTTCAGCTCAAGTGTTCAGCTCAACACTGTCCTTCAGTGTTACTCCTCTGAAGATGCCTGCCACAGCTGCTGGCGAAACGTCAGGAAAGAAAATACCAAGACCACGGTTACACAGCCCGGATAACCCACAAGAACCAATGAACTCTGACCGTGAAAGCCTTCAACAATATTTTGTACAATGGTGTTCCCCATAACTATGTATTGGTGTGGCAGTTGAATAGTGAAGAAAGCAGACAGGAAGAAAGTTGTTTATTTTGAAATGTGGTGTTAGAGGAGAGTTCTATGGATACCAAAAAGATAAATAAATTGGTTCTAGATCAAATCAAGCCTGAACTCTTCCTAGAAGCTAAGATGACCAAACTGAGGCTATCGTACTTTGGTCACATTATGAGAAGACAAGAGTAACTGGAAAAGACAATAATGCTAGGAAAAGTTGAATGCAGCAGGAAAAGAGGAAGACCCAACATGAGATGGATTGACTCAATAAAGACCTGAGCAAGGCTATTAACCATAGGATGTTTGAGTGGTCATGAATTCATATGGTCTCCATGCATCAGAAGCGACTTGATGGCATTAGCACGCACACACACACATATACTTTTTTTAGTTTATAGTACTTTTTAAGTACAATTTAGTACAAAATAGTACAATTTTAAAAATTAGATCATTAAGCAAATAATTAAGATTGTTATTATCATTATTATTGCTTGCCTGCTGTCTAAAGCATGGTCTCACCAACTATGCTGTAGCACGACTTACTGAAATCTCTGGTCCATTCTCTATCCTTGAAAAAATAATCCATAATTAGGGTTGCCAGATCCTTCTTTGCCACCGGCATGAGGTTTTTGGGGGTGGAGCCTAAGGAGGGCGGGGTTTGGGGAGGGGAGGGACTTCAATGCCATAGAGCCCAATTGCCAAAACAGCCATTTTCTCCAGGTGAACTGATCTCTGTTGGGTGGAGATCAGTTGTAATAGCAGGAGATCTCCAGCTAGTACCTGGTGGTTGGCAACCCTATCCACAGTGCTCTAAACTTATTTAAATTAAAATGTTATCTTTAGTGTTCCCAGAATCTTCAAGAAGAGGTTATTTTGGTACATTACAATGAAATGTCTGGATGAATATACAAGGACAATCAGTGTTATCTTACCTCCTTGGTTTTTATTAGGAAATCAACATGATTATATGGTGGTTTCAATTATAAGCCTATTAGGTAGGTAATTGACAACACCACAAGAGTACTCATGTTACATTCCATTTGTTTCAACTACACAAGTGGTGTGTTGTGTTTTAGGCAAGTGGAGCACTAATCAAAGCATAAATGACATTCTAATTTGTCTGATTCCCTGGACTGAAATGAAGTTGTGTTTAGCAGGTATTCAGGTTGACCTACAGTCTACCTGATAACCCTTCTTCCTTCTCACCAGTAACATATCTGAAGTCAGGAAATTGCTCATTTCAGAATAAATGTTTTTATTGCAATAACTGGAAGCCGAGACAACTTTACCACTAAATATCTATTTTCTCTTTTTCATAAGAAAGTTAATATATGTGGCCTAGAAGAATGCTGTAGAAAAATGTATTCAACCATGTACAAGATGGATCAACAGTAGAGAATGGCATCTATCTTGGGAGGTGTATTTTGAGTTTATTTGGTTTTAATTTGTAATGTTTTAATAGCTTCTTGTGTCTGTGCTTCCAGCTCCTTTTGATGCTCAGGCCTCCTTATCCAAGCCTGAGGGTACTCCTGATGGCCTGACCAGAAGTAAATATGGCTGGGCTGGAGGTGGAGGAGGGAGAGGGCAGAGCCTTCTCCAGGGCTGTTTTGTCCTTTGAGGTAGGACTGAAGGAGCTAGGCCCAGCAATAACCATCGGGCAACTTGCTACCATGCAACATGCATGACGCACTCATGAAGCTGAAGAAATGATTAAAATGTTGGAATTAACTGCCAGAAAGTGTAGTGATAGCCACAGGCATAGACCACTTAAAAAGGAGATTAGACAGATTAATGGAAGATATGTTTATCAGTGACTACTAGACATGGTGACTAAAGGGAACCTACACGTTCAGAGGCAGTCTGAAATACAATGACAATAGGCAACATCAGTAGATTGCCAGGTGGCTTGGAATGGTGGGCAATTGCCCGCCAATCCCTCTGCTGGCTGACAGCAAGGACTGTGTGTGTGTGCAGCTGTAAGAAATGCGAGCCTGTTACTTCCAGAAAACTGCAGCATGATGGGACGATTTACCACTCAAATGTGGGTTTGAGTGGTAAATCGTCCCGTTGTTCTGTGGTACTTCTGGAAGTAAACTGAAAATGACGGGATCACGTTGCTCACTGCCACACATGTGTGATCCCCACCCTCAAAATCTCCCGCCGGAGGAGAGGAGGGACCTGGCAACCCTAAACATCAGTGAAAGGCATTGACCTCTAAGCTCTGTTGTTGGCCCTACAGAGTAACTGGTTGGCTACTGTGTGCGGCACAGTGCTGGATTAGATGGACCCATGGTGTGATCCAGCAGGGCTTATGTTCAGGACTTTGGGGCAGAATATATCTCACTGTTCATTAATAGCTGGGCTCCGGCTTCAGGGAGAGATGTATAGTCTGACAGCTAAGGATCAGAAGGAGATCGAGGCCTTGCCCATGGATTCATAGTTTTCCCAGGTCTTTGAAGGCAGCAGCAGTGAGATGAGGGAGGGTACTGTTGGCTGAGCCATCCCAGTCAAAATGATGGTAGGTACCAGGACAAGCTCCATGCCTAAAAGAGAATAGACTGACCCAGTTCCAGTCACCTCTTTCCAAGATATGATAGCACATTAAAGTAGAGACTTCTGCCGGAAAAGGTAAAGGATCCCAGTGATTAGACTAAATGTACCCGGTAGAACCTCAAATAGCCTCATTCCAACAGCACTTCTGCCCAGAAAATAGCCTCTTGATGCTTTCTAATGCTATGTATCAAGTCATGGCTGCTCTGCAACTGAGCCCAAACCTTAATAGTGGTACAGGCAGGAAGCAATTGCCATGGTGTTTTTCCTTTAAGCATAACCTCATTCTGTCTTTGAGAAATTATTTCAATCTCTGGGATGCTGCCCAACCCAAACTAATCCTTTATGTTTATACTTCACCTTCTAGCATTAAAGACATTAGCTTTGTCTTCTAGACAGAGGACCCCATTTGTCTAAGGGTGGACTTGCTACATAATCTCTCCCTAAAGGCCATCAACCATTTCTCAGTGGGAAAGTTTCTCTTTCTACCCCTACAGGCTAAATGCTGATGATTTTTCGCCTCCCTACTCCTAATGGAAGCTATCAGTTAAAGGTAACTGTGAGTCTTACTGAGTCTTGGCTACATTTGACCCTACAGCCTTTGGAGGGAAAATTGTTTGCTTTGTGCTTTGATATGGCATGAGCTAAACATCTACTTTTTTAAAAAAGCTTTGAATTATGGGTATCTAGAAAGGTATGCAGTTTATATGATTAAGCCATCTGCTACACAAAGTGGTGCATCTAGGACTGGGGAGGGGTGCACAAAGTGGTGCATCTAGGACTGGGGAGGGGTGGGGGTGGGCAAAGCCAAGTTTTCCGCATTTCTGGTCAATCCACTTCCTTTGTCACAATGAAATAGCTTGCAACCACCATACTTAGATATACCATTAAGGTATAATTATCATTTATGCAGACTCTGGAGAATGAGATTTATAAATATTTAATAAATAAAAACTCATTATATTTAAGCCAAGTGGGCTGTTGATTCTTATCCTCAGGTTTAAGCAATACTAGGAGCTTTCCATTATGCATAATACGGGGCAATGATTACAGTGGCCATTTATGCAATGGCTGTTTCCTCGCAGTCACCCCGCCAACTACTTCAGGGCTTTGCTTTGATTATGCTTGCGTTTTCCGACCATCAGTGGCCACCTTGCTCTCCCCGTGTATTTCCCCCATGCTTTCTGGATGTTGGCCAAACACAAATCCAGAAAATGCAGGCAAAACATGTAGAAATGCAAGGGGGGAGCGAGGCGTCCTCAGCCTAATTTAACTCAACTGAACTCACCACCCAATTCTCGCACAAGGTGGGAGAGATGGTTAGGGTTGCCAGGTTTGGGATGGGAAATACCTGGAGATTTTGGGAGTGGAGCCTGAGGAGGGCAGGGTTTGGAGAGGGGAGGGGCTTCAATGCCATAGAGTCCAAAGCAGCCATTTTCTCTAGGTGAACTGATCTCTATTGGCTGTAGATCAGTTGTAATAGTGGGAGATCTCCAGCCACCACTTGGAGGTTGGAGATAATAATGTACCTGTGCTGTAGTTAGTAGAGACTAAGGGAATAAGCAGCACCTGGGCTCTAAATTCAAGTAGCGTTGAAAAACACTACTGTGAAATTGACCAACATCAATGTGAATTATTTTGTTGCTTACCTGGAGGTTGGCAACCCTAGAGATGGTGCCCAGTCAGCCTGAAGTGAGGCAGGGGAAACAGAGCCCAGCCCACCAAGCCCTGCATAAAAGGCAAGGCAGGGGAGGAGGAGATGCCTGGATTAGCCTGCTTGAGGCAAGGCAGACACTGGCACCTGGCCAACCCTGGAGCCAAACACTTGTGCCCAGCCCAGCCCAGCCCCATGCAAGGTGATGCAGATGGTGGCCCCTGGGTCAAGCCCCCACAAGGGGATGCTGATGGTAGCACCCAGCCAGCCGATCCCCACAGAAAGGGATGCAGACAGTGGCACCCAGCCTGGCTGAGCCCCACACAAAGCAATGCACATAGTGGTGGCCAGCCGAGCCCTGCTCAAGGTGAAGTGGACATTAGCACCATTTAGCCTGTCTGATCCCCAGGTGAGGCCAAGCATGGCATGAGGCAAAGCAGAGGGAGGTACCCAGCCTGGCCCAGCCCTGCACAAGGCAAGGCAGATGGCAAGAAATGTTTAGAGGTGGTTTGGCATTGCCTGCCTCTGCATATCAACCTTGGTATTCCTTGGTGGACTCCCATCCAAACACTAACCAGGGCAGACCCTGCGTAGCTTCTGAGATCTGACAAGATCAGGCTAGTCTGGACTATCCAGTTCAAAGCACTCTTCATATTAAAGTTGTTTGAAGCCATTCTTCCTGATAGTCTTTTTCTATGAACCCAGAAACATTACATATATGGAATGTGTTTATGATCATTCCATGTTCCTTACAAATTACATCTATCATGGGCTATTGATGATATGGTAGGGGGAAAGAAACAATTAGCCACAAGGTTAGTCAAATTACAACAGTAATTATGACACTATCAGAAGATTAACTACTACAAGTCAAGTCTAAGAATCTCCTCCTACTTACTGGAAAAGAAGTTAATTCATGGTGGTGTAATTATTGCTTTTAAAATTAAAAAGGTTTTGTTAAAATTGATTTTAACTACCGACTGAGCATGAATGAGAAAATTAAAAGGCATAATCTAAAAATTATGCACACTAAGGGAAGATGAGCAAGGGATATTTTCATGGAAATGGTTGTTGCTGGCAGGAAACACATCTGACAGAGAAAAATGAGAAAGAGAAAAGTTCAGTGGTCTGAGATCTGAGTTTGGACATGGGACATCTGAGATCAAAGTCTGGATCATATATGAGTATCATTGCAGGGAAATGTAAGGAGGGAAATTTAAATGGACAGTATCCCTGAGAAATCCCCATAGTTGGTTTGTTTGCCATCACGTCTCATCTGACTTATGGCAACCCCTGGTGTCTTTCAAGGCAAGAGACGTTCAGAAGTGGTTTGTCATTGCCTGCCTCCATGTCACAACCCTGGTATTCCTTGGAGGTCTTCCTTCCACCTGGTATTCCTTGGAGGTCTCCCTTCCAAATACTTGCCAGGGTCGACCCTGCTTAGCTTCTGAAATCTGAAGAGATAGTTTTTTACCTGTTCACAATTGATAGCATGACATTGCAACTGCCTTTTAATTTTTTTTGACGCTAAAAAAGATAGGTGATCAATAGGAAAAACCTTGGGATATAATAGTGTATCCAGACAACACAATTGGCTACCTATCAAAACTGAGTGGCCAAGTTATGGCTTTACCATCCTAAATTACCTATGTGAAAGCAATCTGTTGCTCGTTTCCCCTGTTCTTCTTTGCCTTCAGAGTCCTTGTTTCATTTATGCATGCTACCTTCTTATTGGGAAACCACATGATTTCATTGTTGGGGGTCACAGTTGCTCATAAAGAAAATCATGTGGGCTGTCACAGGGTCAATCACATGTCACATTTCTCCACTTGTTTACCTTTCTTTTCCTATCTTTCTTGCAGCCCCACAGCAGCTGCAGAGAACTGTTTCTTTTTCTTTTTTAAAGAGAAAGCGAGAGAGCCCAAATGTGTTCGGAACAGTGCCACAGTAGGAGGAAGGGCTCCTGCCACCCTCCAAGCAGTTTTTGTGTGTGGAAACTGAGTGTGTGTGGGGGAGTTATCTCACCAATCTTGATGCTCCACATGGAGTATCTGTTGATATGGCACAGCAGAATCGGGAATATAACTCCCCCCTCCCGGGCACTGGTTTTGCATGAGAAAACAACTTGGGTGGGAGTCAGGAGCACTTCCTCCCCCTGTGGCACTGTTCTGAGCTTATTTGGGCTCTCCTTTTTATTTTTTAGAAAAAGTTCCCTGCAGCTGCTGTGTGGCTGCAGGGAACATGGGAGACAAGTGTAAAGAAGTGAAGAAACATTAATGTAGTTTACCCTTTGGATACAACAGCAGTATGAGCAAGCAAGGCTGAAAAGGACAACGAAGACAGAGGACAAAGAAGAGGAAGCCAGGTGAAAGCAATAACCTAGGGAACAAATCTTTTTGTTAAAAGAAAATCAAACTGAACACTGTCAAAGCAACCTGAACAGTCATCAATCTATTTCACCGCATTAGATGTGCGCCTTTCAAAATCAAAATTAGGTAATATTTGGTGTAGCCCTAGAGAAAACTATAAAAGACTTTGGTATAGGTGGGGGAAGTAAAACTTTTCCATTTTATACTAGCTTGTTGAGGAGAACTTAATAGCACACCTTGGTGCATTTAATCCTCCCCTCAGAATTAATGCTGCTTGCTTAGTATAATATGTTTTATCACATGCACAGTCACTCTTCCTGTGGTGGAACAGGAAAGGTCAGAAGGTCTCACTGTGCCTGATCAAAATTAAAACATGAAGTTACTGGCCTCATTTGCATTTTATATAAAAGGCACATGAGGGGATTGAGCAGAGAGGGGAGGTTTTACAAAACACATTTGCCATTGGGAAAATGAAAATTCTTGATACATTGTTTCTCTTTCTCTCCCCCCTTCCCCAACAATTTTTCATTGACTTATGTATAACCTGTAAGGCAAGAATGGAGCCAAAGAAGTGTTGATCCTGAGAGTTTGAGCTGCTGTACCACTGCACTGTCTCTCTTGTTAGTATCAAGCTTTAATAGTGCTTTCTTTTTAAAGGGGGCACAGGAATCCTCTTATTGGGGACATCAGATAGGATTTTCTTAACATTGTAACACATCATAACTCTTTGGGAACGGGTGAGGTAAAACTGAGGTGAGGATGAAGTGAAATAAGATCATGCATAATAACGGAAACAATGCGTATTAACTGGAACAATTCTGTGATGGTAAGCCTTGGAGCCTTCAGAAGGTCAGCAATCAAGAAATTACATTTCCCACCTTTTGCAATCAATCTGCTGTTTGTTGTCCAAAGTTATAAGTCAAATATTTTAGTGATGGCATTAATGTGAACAGTTTGTAAGATTGTTTCCAGTTCATGAAATGAGATGAGGGATAAAAGCACTGAAAAACTGGAAGAAGAGTATATGGCTGCTTGCGAAGCCATGGCCTCTCTCACTGAAGAGTCCAAGGGGATGGCTGCCTTGTTATGTGAACTTGCCTACCTAGAATGCTTAAATAAAGAAAACTATTGATTTTTTTTGCCCTGCATAAAGGGTTACTATTGAGTTCCCTTGATCTAATTTAACAACAGGAACCAGTTTGCATTTGTCAATAGCCATATTGAGGGAAGGATAATACGTCTGATTGTAACCTCATTTTCAAATTGTCTTTGTTCAAGAATACTTTGACATTTCTTTCAAGGAGACCATTTACTTGAGAAGCAAGCTATGGATTCTAACAGAATCCCTGTACATGAGGCTCCTCCGTGTGTTGAATGAACTCATGGAGGGGGAAAGTGGGTGTATGTGTGTATGTGTGTTGGCCCTGCCCCATACTTCTGTCTGATGTCTGAAGAAGTACAGAAGAAGTGCCCATGCATACACTCCCTGCCTGTGATTGGCAATGTTTGGAAAGCAACATCCCTGATGCCAGAGAGGGAGTGTATGCACAGACACTTCCTCCATGTTTTCACATCATGCAGATAACTTAGTGAGTGTGCAGAGGTAGGGGCAGGCCAGCACCCACATGCCCTCAGTTCCTTCCCTCATGTTCAGTCAACAACTGGAGAGGTTGTGTGTTGAGGGCTACAGGACTCCCTAATTAGCTGCAAACAGGATAATAGGTTCAATCCAGACTATTTTTCCCATTTACGGAAAAGGTGGGGTAATTTTCACTTATTCTGCCTTCCTGCTGCAGATACCCAATTAGCTTCTCATGATGTCCCGAGTATCCTCTGAACCACAGGAGCAGCTTTCCAGGAAGTTCAGTGGCCTCCAGTGGGATTTGGAGGGTCTATTTCACTGAGAGAAGTACATTGTGTGAGTGGAAAATTTAATCTGGATCCAACCCTATATTTCTAGCAAGCTTCAGGCAACATCACAGTATTGCACATGTATGAATGTATAGTATTTGTATATAGATATTTGTATATTTTGTAATTAAAAAGCAAACAAAAATACAATAATCTGGTTCACCATATTAGAGTCCACCACTCATGTGGAGGAGTGGGGAATCAAACCTGGTTCTCCAGATTAGAGTCCACCGCTCTTAACCACTACACCACATTAGTTAATCAGCATTCAGGCCCCATCTTCCCTTCTCAGTGAAAGTACTGTGAAATGTGAGTGTTCAACTTCTATCAGTGAGAAGACATTAATGTACAGAATAGTGCTGTGCTTAGTGATCTTTGGATTAAAACTTTAGACACGGTCTGATTTGGGCTATACAAGAGCATTCTAAAGTGCAAATCAAGGGAGGGGAAGTGTGACTTTGGAATATCAGTGATCTACAGTTGCTTGCAGCTCTAAATTTCCAACTTCAATCTTACATCTGAAGTGGAAGGTCATAATGAGAACTGCTTTCCATGATATCTAAAGTATTCATATACAGTGTGCCCCATAAACAATTCTGCAATGCTTCACAAATCTAATAGCATCTGAACATAGTGATTATCTTAGTGAATTCTGCAACACTTGGCTGAAGCTAGAAATGACACAAAAGGATGTTATTCAGTTAAAGGTTTGGCCCAGCTGCTATGGCATGTTACCATTTGTCAGTGCATAGTTCTTTGAGAATCAGAAGTGAACAAAGCACATGGTGCAATTAATGGGTATTTTTTATTTTCATTTTAAATGTTTATTTTTTTAACATTCTTTTTGTTAAAACGTTTACTTTTGCTTCAATAAATGTCCCCTCATTTTCAGCTTCAATTTACTGAGTGTCCATTGGGAAAAAAATCTCTTTCAACAAATCACACCTACCAAATTTCAGAGAGATAGGAGAGAAAAGGACTTGCAGGGCACTCTTATGCATGTTTACTCAGAAGTATGTCTACTGTGTTCATCAGTGCTTACTCCTAAATAATTGTGCAGAGGATATCAGCTCCTTATGCCCTTTCAGCCCTGGAGGCTGGCGGTCAGAACTGAGCTGTTGCGCCTGCTTTTTAGCAGGCTCAGCCCTGTTGAAAACGAAGGCTTTTTTCATCCTTTTAAAGGCTTTTTTCATCCTGGCGGCATGTGGGAAACGCTTAGGAGGAGGCGCGGCTGGGCCTCTTCCACCATCCCTGCACGCCGGCATCTCAGGAATGCATGGCAAATGTCTTCAGGTCGCAATGAGTCCTTGTTTGAAAACAACTTGGTGGTAAGCAAAGTCCAACTCCTCCGGTCCAAGTGCTAGGTTCTTCTAATGAACTCCTCTTGCATAGAGAAAGAATAACTGGACATCACTCGATCCAGGCCACCTCTTCAACTTGATAATCATAGTTCTAAAATAACAGTGCGATTACACAACAGTACCAGTCATTCTAAATGTACCCCCTTCCAATTCACTTCACCTACATTAATTTCACTTACCTTATACAAAGTGGTAAGAGTCCAGAATTTTATACAGCTCTCCAGCAAACAGCTGCTCACTTCCATTCACTGACACCAGCCTTACTGGGCAGAACTAATTAGCTCCTGGGGGGTTATACACACATACAACTCCCTGTCCAAAATAGTTTCCTCATTCTTTTCCTCTAGGTGTGAAATCAGTATTTGCACAATTACTTCTGATTTGCCACCAAAAAGTAATGGTACTTTCAGGACACAGCTTCACTAACATTTACAAATGTTTTCTAATAATGCAATATTGTTCCCTCTTTAGAAATGAGCTGTGGCCCATCATCATTGTCCATTGAAAGACTTGGGGAACTAACTTTTACTAAATAAGGTACCCACTTAAACAGCAGGCAGGCTTGGTATTTCCCTGAATGGCTGACTGGCTTGCTACTGTTCAGAGTGTTGTGCTATTGTGAAGCACATTAGGATGCAATGACACTTCTTCCCCTCCACTCATTCTTTAAAATATGCTTAATTGTAAAATAGCTTGTATAACATAGATTGCTTTTTAGTTATGTGACTGGTCAAAACCTACTGCTATGTTTGGCACACTTACAGCTGCAGAGATAACATTTTACTCCAGAAAAATAAACAGGCATGGATATTTGTTGCATCCTTGATAATCCAATTAATTTGCTGATTAATTTTCAGGTTCCTTTGTATCTATGCAGGCTTTTATTTTTATCTTTGTATCTATGCAGTCTTTTATTGGGAAGTGATAACTCTTTGAATACTTTCTGCAATCTTCAACTGTCTTTGGTGCTTCCTATTTAATTCATTTACTTGATGAAACTTAATTGATGTATCATTGAAGACCATGAGAATACCCCCTTGAATGCTAAACAAAGGGGATTAATAAAGGCTTCAATATATTATTAATTAGACAACTTCAAATAGAGTGTTCACATATTCTCAATGTTAACATTCTTTTTGAATCCACAATGCTCATCCTACAAAATAATTCAAATAGAACGGAACAGAAGGATTTTGGATTTTCTACAGTTCCTTGGATATTAAAAGCATTTCAAAGCCAATGTTGTGATATATCTAGTCTCTGCTGTAACTGTGCTGCTATGATATTATGTCCCATGTTGTTTCATGAGTTAGGGGGATTTTATTAAATAGCCAGTTTACTTTTCAGTGGCTATTTATCAAATTGAAAAAACTTGGCATCCAAATTTATATAATCAGAATTTACTAAATTGGTAATTACTACATTTCTGTGCTTAGTAAAATTGAATTGAAAGAAGTATTTGGGATCGATTTTCATTTTCTCTGACACTACTGTCAATATTCCTAGGAGGGGGAAAATGTCAGCATGTAAAGCTCTCTGTACCTGGGTCAATTCCTCTCCGGATGGTTCCATCCTCCTTGTAGCATGGCAGCATCACACACAGTAAGACTGATATAGGTTAGTCTAATTTAATGGAAACGTTCTGCTTTTAACTGGTTTCTCATGGCTTACATCCCTGACAACAAACAGAAGGCTAAAAAAAAATTTTTTTTAAGTGAGAATAGGATTAAATGGGTGGTTCTGTCCATGGAGGGAATGACGCTCCCCTTCATACTCTGAAATTCCTTTCTTGGCACAGCCTGGGAACAGGCTAATCCCATGTCTTAATTCCTCTTCTTCTTCTCTCACCCACATGCACCTGACAGACTCTTGATAGTGATAAATGTCCGGTACTTACCGGTCATCAAGCATCTATTGTTCTCTGCATTACCTAGCTCCTGTCTTTTCTCTCAGTAATGTTTCAATACTTGAGAAGTAATCATACCTTTGTGCGCCTTGACCACCGTTCTAGTGAAGTCATCCTGCCTTAGGGCAGAATTTTAGTATAAATATAGCCACCCTCACAGTGGCAACTTTGTATGTGTTTTTCCTGGATTCAAAACGTCTGCCCTGTACTGCTCGTGCTGTTTCTCTTCGTGAAGTGCTGGTTGCTGATCGCTCCCATTGCAGTTACTCTCCTTGACTTCCTTCAAGACCTCGAAAGGTAGATGTAACTCCCAATTACCCTGTTAGGAATCTGTGTGTGTACTGGATTATTGTACTCTTTCTCTGTGTGTGTACCCCCTTTTTCATTCCCTTAAATAAAGATAGCCTGTTTTACTGTTTAAAGGTAAAGGTTCCCTGTGCAAGCACTGGGTCATTCCTGACCCAAGGGGTGACGTCACATCCCAATGTTTCCTAGGCTGACTTTGTTTACGGGGTGGTTTGCCAGTGCCTTCCCCAGTCATCTTCCCTTTACCCCGAGCAAGCTGGGTACTCATTTTACCGACCTCAGAAGGATAGAAGGCTGAGTCAACCTTGAGCCGGCTACCTGAAACCAGCTTCCGTCGGTATCAAACTCAGGTCATGAGCAGAGCTTGGACTGCAGTACTGCAGCTGACCACTGTGCACCACGGGGCTCCTTTTACTGTTTATATTGTTTTATTTCAGTTTATTCCTCCTGATTTGCTTATCCCCTATATATAAAAGGTCTTGCTTTAAACCAAGCTTCTGTAGTGCTCAAGGTGTCTCCATAGCTAATTCCCCCATCTAAATATTGGAGACCCCAGCATTCCCCATAACAAATGTAAGAACTTTGGTAGTTTATGTATTTTTCATATGGCCCCAGTGTCAAATACATTGATCATGTAAGCTTGTTGTGACTCTCCACTGTGCACCATTATCTTCACAATCCTTTGTTTGGATATACTTGGTGGCTTTCCACTAAAATGTTACAAACTGCACCAACATATTTTCCTTATCAGTCCTCTGTCCTGACCTCCAGCAAACAGAAGGGAAAACTGGCAGGAAAGGACATGCAGTTTTCATCAGTCTTTTCAAGACCTGTCACATAAATTTTCACTTCATCCTTGGAATACCTCTTGGTGAAAAGAGGATGCTAAGAGACTCCAGCGTCCCTAATCCATTACTCTGGGGGAAACTACAGCTTGTCTTTATTCCCTTTATCTGCACACTGACTTTCATCATAGACCAAAGACTGACTCAGAAAGAAAAATGAAGAGTTAATTGAAAAAAGGAACATAAGCCAAGTTGGAAAGCTGCTAAATGTTTTAATTTCATAATGAGGCCGTTTAATGCAGGTATATGGTTTCCTCTTTGATAAACCAATTAGAAAAAGTAAATTGCTTTCCTGCAAAACCCACACAAAGAGAGGATTACAATTGCAAGAAAACCATGAAAAATGTTTGACTATCAACAAGAAAGGAAAGAACAAAATGAATCAGCTTAACAGCTGCCAAAATATGAAGTGCTTCATGACAGAAGAATAATTCGTAGACTGCACAGTATGAGATTTATTCTTTCTAGGATAACAGACTTTTTTTCCAGGAAAGCAAAATAATAGCTAACCCTTGAAAGTTGATTTCTAGGAGTGGAAGAGTAAGACTAAGATACAGACATGAGAAAAATATGATATTTTAAAAAGTAAACTCCCCCCCCTCCCGCCATGTGGATGATGAAAGCTACAGAGATACCCACTGACAAGGCAGGGAGCTCCATCATTTCCAGGGACCCCTCAGGTATTTAGAAAAAAATAGTTTGAAAATTAACCAAAAGAAAAACAACGAAAAACAACTTGATAACTGCAAAATACATTTGAGATGATTTGAATGCGGAGGGCAGCTAGCAGGCAGTTAAAGAAAGAAGAGGGAAGGGGCAATTTAGCTGATTCAAATGCCTGAGAGGAAAGGGGAGATTTAAAGATTTTCAATTTGTTCTGCCTCCCACAAGTTCTTATGGGCCCCTATCTTGTTATAATAGCAATGTATAATAAACTAGCTTCAGATATCTATGTTATGGAATGGCCTGGGGATCTCTCATACTTAATCTTCCATTTTCGGAGTTAAAAGACCTGTATCTAATACGTTATCATACATATTTACACTGTGTTAGTGCTGGCCAATTCTAAGGGATGTCTGGATTCTCTTTGCAAGACTGCAGAATTGGTGAATATGTGTGTGTTGGGGGGCAATACATTAAGCTTTAAATATTCTTGTAGCACATTTTAAATTGTGCTACAATTTAATACTGGCTATTGAAAATAGATATTATTTTTGGATAGACATTGGTTTGAATTTCTTTGCTGATTGTTGCCCCAGGCACCCATCCAAAGAAGACACAAAGCAACAGCTTGGCTTTAAATAGTTTACTTAATTAAACTGGTATGCATAATATTTCAACATGCTTACATATTTAAATGCATGGGCTGTGCTTGGGCATTCTGTATGCAGCTGCCTTTTCTGGCAGACCCACCCTGACTCCAAACACAGCCAGCATCCCCTGCCAGCTTTGTTTACCATTGCCTGCACACAATGTGCCAGGAGGTGCCCCCCTCACCTGATGCACCACACAGCCGCTACCAGGTTTGGAAAGATGTTGCTCAGCACCAAGGTGTTGGGGTTGGACTGAGATCTGCTCGAGGGGGCAATTCTCAAACCCACCTCTCCTGAAATCGAGACAAGACATCAGCAATGCTGTTATTCAAACCAGTTACATGACTAGCCTTAAACCATATATTAGGCTTCAAGCAATGTAATGCAAATCCTCTCAAAAGCTGCAGAACTCTGGGATTCCCAGAAGTCTGTCAGTTTAAGTACCTGCACCACCATCTGGTTGTCTCACCAAAACAAAACTACCAATGTTTAAGGAAATCTACCCAGATGTGCGATGCTACCACCATTGGGAAAAACTCAAAAAACATGAGGTCCCTAAGTACTTCTTCTTACACCCAACCTTCAGGCCAATACTGGGAGCAACAATGGCCTTGGAAATAAATACCAAAACCATGTGCACCCATGGCATCAAACTGGACCAGGAATTCATGCCCTGCAAGCCAAAACTGCCTCAAAAATGACAAAATTCAAACCAAATATGTGCATCTGCTTTACTCGTCCCTGACACTCTAATCTTATGGTGAGACTGTGTAATGTTCCTGGTGGAATTGGACATATGCCACAAAAATAGGGTTGCCACTCTCCAGGTGGTGAGAGAAAGTATAGTAAGGGCTCTATAAATGACATACAGTTTGTATGTCATTTATAGAGCCCTTACTATACTTTCTCTCAGCTTGACTTTTATAGTAAATGTGCCTTTTTTACTCTCCAGGTGGTGGCTGGAGATCTTCTGTTATTACAACTGATCTCCAGGTGACAGAGATCAGTTCCCCCTGGAGAAAATGGCCACTTTGGCAATTGGACTCTATGGCATTGAAATCCCTCCCCTCTCCAAATCCTGCCTTCCTCAGGCTTCACCCCCAAAATCTCCAAGTATTTCCCAACCTGGAGCTGGCAACCCTACACAGAAAGGTCCTACCCAGTACCATTACCCTACCAGCAAATTTAAGATGGCCTAATACTACCTGCAACAGCTTAAGTGTTACTTTTGTACTACCACATAACTCCTCCAAAGGACCCTGTCTAACAACAGGTGGAGATCATTGCAGTGAGCTGTCCCCAGGTACCTGGGGCCCTTATCTAATTCCTACCCTTTGTCAAGTGCTTTAGTTATCCACCCCTGTAAGGGGGGGGGGTGCTTTTCTTACAGCAAAAATGCTCCCTTGCACACTTAGGCCCCTTTCAGATTACTGGTCTAAACTGGATATCATTGGTTGTTGGCCCAAATCCAAGTAAAGCAATACAGGGACAGGTATTTCATACAGCTCATTTCAGTCTGTCTATAAACTATCTCTAAAGCTCTCTGGCTGTTTCAAACAGGTGCTGCTATTTTTCCCTGCCTTTTTCCACATGGTGTTCTTTTTCAGCTACAGTGACAGGCAAGTCAATTGTCCTGCTATAGCATGAAGCCAGCTGGGTGACCTTGAGCTAGTCACCGTTCTCTGAACTCTCTCAGCCCCACCTACCTCAGAAGATGTCTGTTGTGGGGAGAGGAAGGGAAGGTGATTGTAAGCCGGTTTGATTCTTCTGAAAAGGTAGAGAAAGTCGGCATACAAAAACCAATCTTCTTCTTCTTTTGTATTCATATTACATACCTTCACTACTTATTTGACTACTTATTTCAGTCCATCACTACTTATTTCAATAAGCTGGTAATTTTTAGGGCGGATTGTGCTAGTAATCCGCATGGTCTGCCTTTTGGACAGATCCTAACTCGACTGGTGTTTTTGCCAGCCTTGCTTATCACCACCTTTATAGCTGTGTGTGCACAGTGGTTCCCAGCTCCATCTCTCTCCCTCAATGTTCTGCAAAGCTACTACCAGGTTAAGATGCCACTCAGTACCAAGGGCACTTCTTCATGACACATCCAATTGCAAGTCATGCAATAGCCTGTTCCAGACATGTCCTCCATCATGCAGATGTCATAGGGTGCTAGCTGATTAATCCTACCTATCCAGAGCAACCTGTACTATTCCTCCTACCTTGTTATAACCAGGCCTCTTTAAAAAGGGGAAAATTCATCCCTCAGAAACAGCATGAAGCAGTGAAAAAGAGGCTCCTGGCACATCCAATTTCCAATAGTCTCAAATAAAATCCTGCTCAGCTCTATATAACAACCAGCTAATCTTGGGTTGCCCCCAGGGAGGGAGGGGTGAGTCAGCCACAATGAAAAGGCTGAAGGTGAGAGGGTGCAGCAGGGCAAAATGGCCAGCTGCCCTCTGACCTGATAGGCTGACTTGTTTTGTTGCAGCCAATGGAGCTTCACACTTCATTTGAAGCAAGCAAATCAACCCACAGCGTGTCCCGCTGTGAAATCTTACTTTTCAATGGGAAATAAATTCTATATGTTAATGAATTGGATTAGATTCATGGTGGATAAAATCATGACAGACAGAAAGGTTGCAAAAAACCAGAACTTTTTTAAAAAAAACTTAGGCCATTTCATGACATAAGCTGCCAACCACTGCACTACTAGGGAGATGTGGTGCAAATAAAACCCAAAGGTGACCAGAGTTTAGTTAAAGGACACAGGACAATGATTTGAAAATCTCTTTGCCCCATGGGAATTCAAGAAAGTGCCATGAATAACCACCACAGCAAGAAGTGAGCTGTGGCTCACGAAAGCTCATACCCTACCAGAAAATATTTTTATTAGTCTTTAAGGTGCTACTGGACTCTTGCCCTTTTCTACCACTTCACCACAGCAATGTTTTTTTTCCTTTCATTCTGTGCTTCAGGACTGAGATGACTTTGTAGAATTGCTGCAATCAGTGGAAGCAATAAAAGATGTCAAGAATAATCACTGGCAGCCCTCAGAGTAAGGGCTGGGTGCAGCATTATTCACTCACTGTGTTGCTATTTATTACTCAGGCAAATAGCAGCCAGCTACATCATTCTAACATTAGTAGGCAGAGTATCTCCAAATTGCATGCATTTTCCTTCTTCATATTCAACAAATCTTATAACAATATAGTCATTGCCATTTGCTGCATTACATGGTCGGGATGACAAAAAGAGTCTCAACTGGAAGGCCTGTATAGCTTTCTTCTCACTTCCCTCCACCTCACTTCCCAATCTTTCACACACACTCATATATAGTGAGAGATTTTACCTCTACTTTTGTATCTGGAAAAAACCTTGAAGGCCTTTATGTCCTGCTTACAGCCAACAGCCATACACAGAACATTTATCCATTTGATTATTTAGCTGTCATAAACCAATTCATCTGTTAATCTGCTTATCTGTTAATTCTGTTGTCCTTGTCTGCATATTACAGGGATAATGAGAAATATATTGGAATGAAATTTCAGTTTCTACTTCATTACTTCAGAAGTGGTGAACTCCAAATTACAAATTTAGGCAAATGGTTTTCTCACAATCAGGCAGCAGTCCACATAACCTCCCTACTTTCTCCAGAATAAGTAGCTCTTCCTCGATCCAGCATGACAACAACAGCTGAATGTAAATATTATGTATGTGTAGGTTACACACAAGGCTGGACACAGAGTTCCAACAGCAATCGCTTTTTTCAGCTAACAGGGAAGAGAGAACAAGCTAACTGCAGAACACCCCAACTTATATACAGTTCCCACCCACCCGGAGCCACCCTCCCTAGTCCGTGGTTGGACGGCCAAAGTCCACGGTCCAATAGGGAAAAACAGACAATGGAGTCTGGAGCAGAGCCTCAAGCTCAACACAGTTCAGCACAGCTGAGTTCAACAGTTCAGCAGTTCAATAGTTTGATAGTTCAGCATAGTCCTTGCACCAACTTAAATACATTACAGTAAACATAAGAAACACTAGAGGTAAGCAGCTGGCTCAGTTCACTAGTCCAGTCCATCCATCCTGTTTCACACCGTGTTCAACCACTTGCTCTGGAGGGACAACAGACAGGGCCTAGAGGCCAAAGCCTTCCCTGATGTTGCCTCCTAGCACTGGTATTTACCAGTTACCATCCTTGTACATCCCTTTAGTAATCTTGGCTGGTAGCCATTAATGAACCTCTACTCTATGAACTTGTCCAATCCATTCTTAAAGCAATCTATGCTACTGTATATCTCTACAATATAATTACTGGCATACATTTCCACATTTTAATTACTTATTGAGTGAAGAAATACTTCTTTTTGTCTGTCCTGATTCTAATGTCCATAAACTTCATTGGTTGTCTCAGAGATCCAGGAGAAAAAGTTCTAACAAGTATTGTTTTGTGTGCCATGAATAATTCTATAAACCTTTAACATGTATCCTCTTAGCCATCTTTTTTTTCTAAACTAAAAAGCCCCAGGCTCTTTAGTGTCTGTTCACAGGAAATGTACACCAAACTCTTAATCATCTTGGTTGCCCTCTTCTGTGCATTCTCTGCTCTGCAATGTGTTTTTAAGATACTGTGACCAGAACTGTACAGGGTATTTCAAATGAGGCTGCACCATAGATCTATTCAAGAGCGTTATAATATGGGCCATTTTAGTTTCATTCCCCAGCATGGGGTATGCCTTTTTTAATCCTGCCACACACAGAGTCAACATTTTCATGATTCTGAGACAGTTGACAGAGTGCTAAATTCTTGTCTACTCTATTGTCAGAGGTAACATTTTGGGGATGTAAGACAGTGACTTTGCCAGTTGTAGCCGAGTCTGTCAATGTTTGGAATTCTTTGCTTGTGGAGCAGGGATAAGAAGAAGTCATCTCCACAGAGCAGAGAGGATCATAACAAATGATTTTTATAGCAATTAGAGCCTTGGCTTATCAAAGGGGAGAAGAAGAAGAAGTCTTCATCTGCTTGGTCTTCTGAGAGGCAAAAGTGAATATGAGTATAAGATATTCGATTCAGGGTGAAAAGTTGGAAGATCAACCTGAAGATAACAATGCTTAAAAAGTAGACCCGTTAATTTATCTCAGTGGTGCTTTCCAGTAAAAAGATTTGAAAGTCTCAGGGTGAACCCTTCACTAGCACTGCTTGGAAAGCCTTCTAGAAATTGTTGAGTGTCAGCTTCTGAAACATGTCTGAAATCCCAAGGAACCAAAAATACTGATTTTGTATTTTTTTTTTAAGTTGACTTTTATCCAACTGGAAAATCCACTGAACTTAAAACTTACATTTGGTTACCAGAATTTCTCTTTTCACCAGGGTTGCATATCTTACTATTTTGCACTTTTGTGTAGAGTTACTAGCAGGTTCTAACTGTTGTGATCTCTCTGTTTACTACATTAAAAAAGTAATTAAAGCTACATGGTAGCTTCTCTAGTTTAACAAGAATGAACATGTACTTTATCTCTCATCAAATGCAAAAAATAAAAATCCCAAAGGTTTCAGTCTTTTTGAATTAGGTATGTCCATGATTTGATCTGAAAAATTTAAATAGGATTTATGTATTTATTTATTTTGCTCAGAGTGTCTATCTATTGTGGCTTCTTATAGTATTTTAAAAAAACCTCCTCAAGTTTACACTCTAAGTAGCTGACACATTGTTATGACAGCAATTTCAGCACAATGCACAAACAGAAGAGATGGAGGCATGCTTCCCAAAATGAACAAACAGTGCTTTTAAGCCCTAAAAGATTAATTTCCTTACAAATATTTGCCCTTCTTGATTTTGATGGATGGGTACAATCTGGTATGTTAAGAAACACAAGGCAAGCCAGCCTAGTATATTCACAGGAGCAGATGGCAGACTATTTCAGAATCTGCCACCATTGTGTAACTGACCAAGCCAATTCTGGGGTATGCGGCAGACAGAATTCTTGTTGGGCTAGCTTTTGCACTTCTAGGAACTTTCTATAAGAGATGAGAACTCCAAAATAGTTACAATCTTGATTTTTAAAAAAATCCACTCAACCGATACAATTATTTAGAAACATACAACAATTAGAAACCAGAGAACCACTGGCATACATCCAGTGATGCAGTTCTGAAGACTTTATGGCCCTTAGGTCTTCAGAAGAGGGAGTGGTGATATCCACTGATTTCTTCCTCCAACTGCAGACCCACACTGTGAGACCTATATTAAGAGAAGGGAATCTCAATGGGCTAAAACCCAAGGAACGTTCTGCTTGCAGATGGTTGGGCATTTGCCAATGGTAGAATTCTAATAATAATTGATTATTACACCCAGTTTCATTAAACAATCATATCCAGTCTTTTTTTATTTCATGTAATTGAGTATACAAAATTCAGATTTCTGTCTTATTACAGTATTTCTCTTTAAAGCTTCCATCCTATATTCAGTGGCTTAAGTGTCTTCTTCTTCTTCTTCTTCTTCTTCTTCTTCTTCTTCTTCTTCTTCTTCTTCTTCTTCTTCTTCTTCTTCTTCTTCTTCTTCTTCTGGTTTAGAGGTGCTGCAAATTTCTCTGAGAATTAATTTGGCAGACAAACTTATTCAGCACTCACAAAGTTAGTTGGTTTGATCTTCTGAAGAAGGAATGTGGGGCTCCTACTGCTTGCTCTCCTTCAGAATTGATTCTCCTGCAAGGATAAAGATCATTTCTTCATCTTCACACCAAAACATGCCATGGTCCTCTGATCTGATCTGAAGCCATAGTAATGGTTGCTGCAAAATGTGGAATTATTTATCCCCCACCCCCAGACACCACCAAATTTCCCAGAAGTATTAATTTTCTGTTTAATGTTTTTTGTTAATGACTACACAGATTGGTTGAATACTGGAAAGAAGTAGTTATGATGTAACTGAGCCATGGGATCACTCACACAGATGTCAGTCTTTTACATCTGAGTTCACATGTTTTTCAGTGGCAATATTCATCATCATCATCTCCATGTTGCTTATTGTTGATGACAAAATGACATTGCAGTCTTGACATATAAGATATAGGATGAAAAGAAAAATATGAGGACCATAAAATGGCCATATGAAGTCCCAAATATAAAAACATATAATACAAAGTCAGTAAAATTCATATTTTGTTCCTGTAGAAACAAATTTAACACTCCAGCAAACTGTCAAATATACTGCCTAATCAAACATGCCTTTAGCTCAAAGTTTCTTAGCTGCTAGAACTCAGAGCAAAACCATGTAAGTTACACAAGGGTCTGTACTGAATAGTTAATATGTTATTTTCTCAAATTAAATTCAGACAAATTTAAATTGAAACATGCTAAAATACTCTAAGGAATTTAAGTGTGGATTTCTATGATGGGCAACCCCCTGCCCCCACAGTTCTGTCATCCACTGTTGCTTGATGCAGCAGTTGGAGCAAAAATGGGGAGGGAGATGTTATCATGTGATGTTACTTCCAGGTGAAGACCTAGAAGTGATGTCACTGCATTGAGCAATGCTCTAGGAATCCCCCAATCTTTATACCATAGAGATTCGGAGCATTCCTAGAACATTGCTCAATATGGTGACATCATTTCCACATCTTCACCCAGAAATGACATTGCTGCATTGAGTGACATTCCTCCTCCCTATACCTTACCCTCCAAACCGTCTGGGATTGCGAGACTTTTGCTTGGCAACCATACTGGGTTTGGAATAAAAAAGACAGTATTCTTCAATTGCAATAACCAACAATAATGTTTTCCTTGTAAAAACAGGATGTTAAACAGATTTCAAAATATCATTTTAATTTAAGAAACAACCATTCTATACCACCCCTTCTTTCTATCCGCTGGCTCAATTGCTTAGTAACAGGAGCTCATCTGCTTGCCTTCCCCTACTCAATCAAGGGCTTTGATATTGTCAGCTTTCCAGTATTCCAAATGACCTCCAGGTCCCCCTTCCTTCACTGCATGATATTATAGCTGAGGTTCTCAAAAGTCAGAACAGTCAGTTTCAGAGGGTTGTTTTTTTTAAAAAAAAAAAATATCCCCACACTCATGAGTATGCAGGAATTAAGAATCTTCCAATATTACTAGAAATAGGGAATTTTACACTAATGAATAACTTGAATCTTAGCCCTGATGCCTTCCTTCTTGAGAGGCTTGCCTGTTTACTGCAGACACAGAATTTGGTTTGACTGCCTTCAATGTCATGCCTAATTTTGCCTGTACATGCAGATAAACAAGAAATAAAGTCTCATGTGGGGGCACAAAATGGTACGAATAGCACATCTGCTTGGTGAGGTAAATCATACAAAGTCACAAATAGTTTCTCAAATTGATATGTTCCAAGATTTCCTCAAAAGCCCCCAGCAAGTCTTTAAAGATGTTCCTCATGATATTAAAGGGGAATAGATCTCCTACCATTTAGCAGAAAATGCTTCGTATCTATCAAGTCCATGATTAGTTACAAAGAGAGAGGTCTAACTGGAACTTTAGAGGCTGCAGTGTCTCTTGGAGCTAATACAGATAGTGACGTCTTCTCCCTCTCTCTCTGATGCCTAATTGAATTTTGCTCAAAGCAGGTTATAACCTTTCTTCCAGCAGCTGATGGAAAATATATTGTACCATTGTCGTTCTTTTGAGATCAAGGCACCTTCCTTTTTAGCTCTTGTGACTGAAGAGCAAGCAACAAGGGGGAAATGAATGATGTTCTCAGAAACCTAGCCCAAATAATGAATTCTATTGTTACAGTTCAAAGCAATTCTTGCAAAGCATAGAAAGACTGTAATGGGGGAAAGCAGTACTTTTGTTGATAAGAAATGGCTGCTTCATGACTGCAGTCACAACAGAGGACATAGCCTGCAATGCTAATTTCAGTAACTTCCACAGAACCTTCAGATTATCATTTTGCCTGGCAGTAGTATGGAAAAATCTCCTTGCAGAAAGCCATATCCAGTGGTGAAACAGATGACTATTTTCTTTTATGAAGAGCTTGGCTCAGTTCCTGGCATATACAGCTAAGGATGTTGAGTAGATGACCCAAAAAATGACGTCTGCCTGGAGAGCCACATGAGTAGATAATACCAGCTACTCATACCCTAAGAAAGTCTAGTTCGAATCCTACTCAGGTACGTGCAATGAGAACGTGTTCTTAGGACTATACTGTGACTGCATCAACATATACCTGGTATGTAACAAGATCATTATTGTTATCCCTGAACCCCTACAAATCCAGGGCCATAATATGCCAAGGGTTTAGTGGGAATCCATCTTTTAATGGTAATTAATCCATGGAGGAAATAAAATATGTCTCATGATGTGGCAACCAGGGGCTGTGATCAAGCTGAAAAAACACAGTCTTGAGGATTGAATCCTCACTGCCCATGGCAATTAGCCACCATCAGCCCTTCTAAACTAACCCTCAGCTGAGAGACTGAGGGACCAGGTTACCAGCCCTACTGAGTGTTAATCAAGAAGTCATCCATGTAAGGTAGGATACTTGCAAGTTGAGTTCCAAAAAATAATTACTTTGGTAGCTGTAGTCAAAATAGGCCAAGGTAGTAGATTTAGATTGAAGCCGCCAAACCCAAATAGGAGTATGATTAATAAGGCTTATTAAAAGAAATGTGCAAAAGTATACAAATATATAAGAAGCAGTGCAAAAACAGGGAAGAAAATAAAGTAAATTGCTAACTTAGAATACTTATTCAGGTTTTAGTCCTCTGATCAAAATGTTACTTAGCCAGACTGAGAAGTACAAAGTCCAGATAGAACTCCAAAATCCAAAATCCCAGAAGTAGGTGTTCCAGCCATGCAAGGCACAACCTATAGTCAAAAGGATGGATAGAAGCACCAAACTTGCACGAATGGTCTTGCTTTACGCCAGACTCTGTCCACAGCTAGCCTAATCCTGTTTTTAAAATGAAAGTTGTTTGGTCCAAAATGTTTCTTGTATTGTGGCTTGACTGTACCTGTATACAATTTTTGTTTATTTATTTATATACAAAATTTAGATCTCACCTTTTTGGCCTTACAAAGGCCACCAAGGCAGCTAACAATTTAAAGCCTGGCCTTCCGTTACTGTCATCTACGGATGCCCTGCTTCAGGTGTTCCTGCCTTCTGAGATTAGATGGATGGCAACCCGGGAGAGCATCTTCTCAGTCATGGCACCAAAGCTCTGGAGCTGTCTACCCAGGGAAATTCATCTGTCCTCTTCTGTAGCTGTCTTCTGCCAGGAGTTGAAGACTTTTGTTTCATTTGGCATTCCCTCAATAATCCCTCATTCCTAACCAGTGTTTTATATTTTATATGTATTTTAACTCTGTTTTTTAACTTGTTAAAAATTGTTTTCATGAGGTATGTTTGAGAGGAGGGTTATTTTAATAATTTTATAATGAATTTTATCATGTATGTTTACAATGCTTTCCTATGGAGGAGGGGCAACCGCTTCAGGGGTCCATAAAATTGGATCCCCTATTCCAAACATTACCAAACTTTGGGGTTCATGCGAGGTGAGTCCCTTGCAGCTATCCTGAAACTTTGGTAACTCTACCTCAAAAAATGTCTCCACAGGAGCTGTGAAAAAAATCCCAGTGACTATAACAGGCCTGATTTTATCCTGGAAAACCTAAAAAAAGCCAAAATGCCCATTTACGGGTATTTGGCTTATTTCAATTTTCCAGAAAAAAAATCAGGTCCATTTAACCCAAACCCAAAATTTAGTGGAAAAAAATGAATAAATGCACAGCCTTACTCTTGGTCCAATGTCTTCTAGAGGTTTTAATGACAAACTGGAATGGTCAGTATTTTTATAAATAGCCACCTTTTTAGTAAAGTTTTTAAAGACAATTATGAAGAATGCTTTTGCATGTAACAGCTACAAGTCATCAGTGGTAATGCTTGACCTAATCATGGGAACTTCTCATTCATGACCATCTTAAGCACTGAAAGCAACTGGTTTGAGAAAAAAAGTCCATTCTGGTTTGTTACTGTTTTTAAATTATCCGATTTTAATGACTATATTAATTCTTATATATTTATTGTAATATTTTTGAGCAACAGATGGGTTATCATTATCTCTGTTCACAATGCTTTTGATTAACCTTCTTAGTCAAGGTAATTGCTTACATTGTCCCTTATATCAGTTATGTATAAATGTTTGATAATATTGGATTTTGATATTGACTTTTGATACATAATTGTATCTAGTTAATTTAATGTTGGTGTTACTGTAGCACAATATGTAATATTATCTCTTTCTCAGATTTATGAGGCAATACATGAATCACTTATTTTGTCTCATTTTATGTAATTTATGCAACCCTCAGATTTATGTAACCTTAAAATGTGTATTTAATTGGTGTTTTTGATAGCATCCCACACTACATATGACATTCCTATTATTTAGCCATTAATTAAATTTTTGAAGTGTTCATGGAACATATTGTGGTGATATTTGATAAACATTTTTGGATTTTTGTGTTTGTCATTCCAATATATATACATATTACATTTATGTGTCGTTATTTTGTTAACACTTTGCAGTGGTCTTAACTTCTTTCTTGAAAACGACATTATTGGCCACAGCTGCCATCTGCTTATTCAGCAGTAGGTGTAAGTATAAGAGAACCCCCCCCCCCGACTATGGACCTGTTCCTTCAAGAGCAGTACAATACCATCCCAGATGGGTGACACTTTAAATCCTGAGTCAAACCTTCCACCCACCAGTAGCACTTCCATCTTGTTGGGATTAAGCTTCAGTTAATTAGCCTACATGCATTCCAAAATTGCCTCCAAGCACTGGTTCAGGGTTTCTACACCCTCCCTGGGATCAGATGGTAATGCAACATACAGCTGAATTTCGTCTGCATATTGGTGATAACTTTGCCCAAATCTTTGGATGACCTCACCCAGAAGATTCATGTAGATGTTAAAAAGCATAAGGGACAAGATGGCCAAGATGGAATCTTGTGGCCACAGGCCAAAGGCCAATTGGCTGAACAGCAGTTCGCCAGCACCACCTTCTGAAACCTACCCTCCAGGTAGGACTTGAACCATCACAGAATGGTACCTCTCAATCCAAGTTCAGATAGGCGGTTGAGAAGGATACCATAGTTGATAGTATTGAAAGCCACTGACAGACTCAGGAGAATCAACAGGGTCACACTCCCTCTTGTCGATTTTCCAGTGCAAGTCATCTACTGTGGTGACCAAGGCTGTTTCAGTCCCATAACCATGCCTGAAACCAGATTCAAAGGGATCAGAATAATCTGCCGCATCCAGGCAGGCTTGGAGCTATCCATTCACCACCCATTCAATTACCTTGCTCAAGAATAGAACATTTGAGTCTGGTCAATAATTATTGAGATCTCCTGGTTCAACAGTAGGTTTCTTTAGAAATAGACACACCACAGCCTTTTTCAAGGCTAGGTGACCACCCCCCTTTTTAAGGAAACATTAACTACTTCTCAAACCCAGTGAGTAGGGTTGCCAACCTCTAGGTACTAGCTGGAAATATCCTGCTATTACAACTGATCTCCAGCTGATAGAGATCAGTTCACCTGGAGAAAATGGCCGTTTTGGCAATTAGACTCCATGGCATTGAAGTCCCTCCCCCAACCCCACCCTCCTCAGACTCCACCCCAAAAACCTCCTGCCGGTGGCAAAGAGGGACCAGGCAACCCTACCAGTCAGCCAGTCCTCTTCCCCCGATGATTTAAGTAACCAGGAGAAGCAAGGGTCATACAAGCAGGTGGTAGGCCTCAAACCTCCAAAGATCTTGTCCGCATCCTCAGATTGAATAAACTGAAAAGTATCCCACATAATTGGACCAGTCAGCACCCTGCCACCATCCACCCTGTCACTGCTAATGTGGAGTCCAGGTCAGAATAGATGCAAAGTGCTGAGCAAAACGGTCACAGTGGGCCACTGAGCAGTCCACCTCTTCCTGCAGGCCAGATCCCAACAGGCCCCTGACCACCCTGGAACAGCTTCATTGGTCTACACAGTGCAGCCCATAGTGTCTGTATTTTATTATTCTATTGGGTTAAATGTAAACGTATAAAAGTTTGTTGCTTTGACCTTGTTAGATCTCATCGAGAAAAACTGTACACATTTTGACAGTTTCAGTTAAACGTTCATTTAGGGCTGTTGAAAAAAAATTCGGTAAAGTTCGGCTTCGGCAAAATCCGGCCCTTTTAAATTTGGGCCGTGCCGAAGTCCGAACTCCCCCGCTTTGGATCCCCGAAATTCGGCAGGAGATCCGGAGTTCGGGGAAAAATTCGGCCGGGTCCCTGAAGTGCTGGGCGCTGCCTCCCCAGGCGGCGGTCACCACTTCAAAGAGTCGGGAGGGGGGAGGGGGTCTTTAAAGAGCCCCCCCCACGGGCCTTCACTGGGCTTCCATGAAGGCGTGCGGGGGGCTCTTTAAGCAGATCTGCGCCTTCCACCTGGAAGGTGCAGATATGTTTAAAGGGCCCCCCGCGCACCTTCAGGGAAGCCTGTGAAGGAGCGGGGGGGCAGAGGGGTTTAAAGACCCCCTCCCCTCTTCCTGGGACTCCCGGGAAGAGGGGTGGTGGGTTGTCAAGCCCCTCTGCGCTGCCTGCGCAGGCAGGGCAGAGGGGTTTAAAGACCCGAGGGGCGGTGGGTTGTCAAGCCCCTCTGCGCTGTCTGCGCAGGCAGGGCAGAAGGGTTTAAAGACCTGAGGGGCGGTGGGTTGTCAAGCCCCTCTGCGCTGTCTGTGCAGGCAGGACAGAGGGGTTTAAGGACCCTCCCTCTTGCTGGGAGTCCCCTGAAGGTGTGGGGGGGGGGCTTGGAGGTGCAGATATATTCCAAGCCCCCCCGCGCGCCTTCAGGGGATTCCCCTGAAGGCGTGCGGGGGGCCCCTTTAAATAGATCTGCATCTCCCGGCTGGGAGGCACACATCTATTCCACGCCCCCCCCCCCCGCGCTCCTTCAGGGGACTCCCCTGAAGGCGCACGGGGGGGCCTTTAAATAGATCTGCACCTCCAAGCCCCCACACACACCTTCATGGGACTCCCCTGAAGGCGCGCGCGGGGGGCCTTTAAATAGATCTGTGCCTCCCGGCCGGGAGGCACACATCTATTCCACGCCGATCTATTCCACACCGAATCGGGGGAAATTTGGCTGTTTTTCGGTTCGGGCTGAACCGAATCGACAGCCCTACATTCATTCAGCAGAAATGATCTGGGCAGTGATTACTGCTTCCTGCATCAATTCCTGTTCCTTCCAGTCATTCTGAACCATGCTTCCCTGTTCTCACTCTGTAAGATGTTTGCTAATCTCCCAATTTTAGATCAATTAGAACCCTCCTTTTGTGAAATCTTATGGATTCCACAATGGGCGGGGGGAGGGGAGAATACAACACTTTAGCATCCTGAGTTCTATGTGCAAAGCACAGTTTGTAAGTATGTACTGGAACCACTGAACTAGGACAATACAGAGTTAAGAAAATGTGGTTATAGCTATTTCATGGCAGAGTGATTTGAGAGGTGCTTCTCTTGCTGCTTGAGACAGGGTGAGGATACCATAGCAGTAAAAAGAGATGAGAAAACCTAAACTATGTATTTCTTGGCTGAATGTGAGGGGAAATTCTATGAATAATCCTAACAGCATATTCTGTGATCTGATTTGTTATGAATGGAGCTCTGCATGCTGTTCTATTGTCAGCCAAGTCCATTTTGACTTCTTTTGCCTGAACACACTTATGGCAGACACAATTCCTTATTATATGTTCAATTATGAAATTGGGAACGCTGAAGCTTTTCTTAATATTCTACATATGCCAGAAAAAAATTCTTAGGGCAAACCTCCTCCCACAAGTCTCAACTGTCTGCTCCCACATAGCATAATGGTAATTTATTACACAATCCAAAGTCACTTTGAGTGAAATTCTTGACAACAGATTCTTGGCTGCAGTTATACTTATTTATTTAGGTTATTTATCGTCCGCCTGCCTCACTTGGACTCAAGATGGATAAGACAAAGCATAATTATAGCATAAACAATAGCATAACAAGAAAAAAATACACAAAATATTGTTGTGTGCCAACTGATCTGTTGTACAAGGTCTCCGGAGAGTTTGTAGTAAGAGAAGAGGGCATTGGTTCCTCCTGTCCAGTATTAATGTAATTCACTACTGTTGAACAGGTTTGTCACTAGCCGGCTTTACTAGAAAACCTTTTAGATAAAAACAGCTGAGGGCCCCACAAGGACTGGTTGGGGACATCTAATTTTCCAGCCCCCAACTATTTCCTCTTTTGCTTCCCTGAAAGGCCCAATAGCCTCACCTCTTGTTTCCACAGGCACAAGGACTTCCACCCCTGAAATGTGATTTCCCTGCCTTTCCCCTCCCACAATAGCCACAAATGCCCATTGAAATCCTTTACTTTGGAGGTCCTCTCATTCCTTTCCTAAATGCATATATACATATATAGTTTTAGACTAGATTATTTTTATTTTATTATTATTTTTATTATGATTGTCCTTATTTTTCAGGGGTACAGCTGTTTTATTGGCATTTTTGATGATTTTCTGTACTTTTTTACTCTGATTCTGAGAAACTGTAAAGACATTTCAATGTTAGTTTGTTATAGTCTATGGATCATGTAGGAAAAAGCAAAAATGGGTGAACCTGGTCAATTTACAGTGCAATCCTAAGCAGACTTACAACGTTCTATGTTCATTGACTTCAATGTGATTAGAAGGGTATCACTCAACTGAAGATTGTACTGTTAGATTCCCAGTTCTGTTCTACCTAGGATTCTTAAAGTACATCTTTTGGTTCTGATAGCTATGATTGTTTGCTAAAAATTCAAATATGAGGTGAATTAAGCTGTATTCTTCATGGGCTGAATTTGCATTAGTCTGTCTTAAGCATTTTGGAAATCAGGTGAGAAAGGCAGGTAGGCTATTCGCTTATCAGCTTCAGTAAATTCATAGTTGCAATATAATATGCTCTGCTGAAGATAAGGATGGCAAGGTGCATTTCACTCAAAATGCCATTAAAGCTCAATTGTACGAATTTTATTCATTTTTATATAGAGTGATTTCTTCTTCTCCAAATGCAATCTTGGATTTCTTTGCTTCCCAGGTTATCAGACCATCAGAAAGACTGTTTGGTATTTCCACTACAAATATATGAAATTAAAATATGAATTTGTTTTACAAAAAA
Source organism: Euleptes europaea (assembly GCF_029931775.1). Classification (NCBI taxonomy): domain Eukaryota; kingdom Metazoa; phylum Chordata; class Lepidosauria; order Squamata; family Sphaerodactylidae; genus Euleptes; species Euleptes europaea. The sequence goes on along the minus strand of NC_079316.1, from coordinate 57,992,242 downwards.
ATTCAAGATTTAGATGCCTTTCTAGAGCAGCATAACACTCAGTGAGAGCCTTGAGTTCCTCTAGCTTACAAAAGAGGAGGACTTAAAACAGTCTTATAGTCTCCTGAGGACAATATGCGAAACTACTATGTCAGTGCTTCTCAAATCACAGAAGGAGTTGTGTGCACTATAGCCCAATTCCTTATGAGAATTGATATCAAAATGTTAACCATGGCTTTGAGCAAAATAAAGAAAATTCTTAAGAAAATGGAAGAGGGGAGAATGATGTTGTAAGCCACTTTGGGTCCCCATTAGGATGAAAGCAAGGTATAAATAGCTAAATAATAATAAATAAGGGTTGAGGCTCATTTGTGCATGCTTAATGTTATCGTGCTGCCAAAGAATAATGATGATATGGATCCAGAGAAGGTGTTTTTTAAATAAAAAAATCATTGAAAATTTTCTGTACCATAGCACCCCTGCAACCAGAATACACCCAAAGCATATTACTGAGCTGCTATTCCACTTCTAGGATTACAACCAATGGAATATGTTTGAATTCCAACCATTTCACATACGGGACAAGACCAGGTTGTCCTGTTGTATCCTTTTCATGATTTGGTTCAAGAGCTGCATGATTAAATGAGATGGCAGGCAACAGATATGGTCAGATATAAGTGTTTATTGAATGTGAATGATGAAATTTAGTGTTGTCTAATTTCACTTTCAGTCATCTTGACACCAATAGAAAACTATGGCACATTCTCAGGTTGCAAAATTAATCACAATATCTGAGACACTTTATTAATTCAAACCTCCAATAGCATATTGCCTGGAGACAAGTGGCCCTGTAAAATTTCAAACAAATACACGGGCAGCCCATTCCTGAGGGGAGAGGGTGGATACATGACTGCTGGGAGTGGCGCAGCCGTGCTGCCTCTTCATAGGCTTCCTGGCCGCATAACAAAAATTTTAAAAGGGGGGAAATGGAAAAGGCAAAAACATCCCCATAGAAAAGAATGGCGCTGCATCACCCAAAAAGGTGGCGTAGCAATGCCGCGGCAGCAAGGGATGTTCGCAGAGTGAAAGGGCTCTGGAAGCTTAGTATCATCAGCTCCGCCCCTGGGAACACCCTGGAAACACCTCCCCATGCCGGCATGGGCTTTCCCTTCTGGTGGAGGAGGTTGGCAAAGCTCTGTGGCTCCCCAGCGCCAGTCTGTTTGCCCCCATGCCAGCATTGGTACCACTTTGCACCATGTAAAGTGGCGCGGACACCAGCATGGGGTCACATCGGCTCCTAGGGAGCTTCCCCCCCCCTTCAGGATTGCAGCCTTATACACCTAAAGTAATCAGTAATAGTATACAATTTAAAAATAATTCTTCATAATTCCTTTTTGAATTTACATAGATGGGTGGTTCTGACTATAATTTTCAGGGGGTGAATTAATAGCTAGAAAATGAATATTATTCCACGCAGTAATGGGAAAACAGTCTTCTGTCTGATCAGTTTGATCTCAAATTGCAAGCTGCACTTCCAACACCTCTAAAATGTTCATATGGTATTGAACAGAATTATTCTGTATGGCAAATATGTTGTGCATGGGTGTACTGACTGCTCCCCCCCAAAAAATATGCCTCTATATATCTAACCAGTCTGATAGACAATAATATTAACTTATTAAAAATGAATATTACTTGGTTGTCCCTATCCTGCTGGGATGTAGGAGAGGGAGATTGTGCAGCTTGCGTCTCTAGCTTTGCCCTAACTCCTAAACGCTAGCATGCAGGGTTAATCAAATTAGAACATAAATACTTTGTGCATTCTTGCATTTTCACCTAGGAGCTGTAGCTGAAGCCAGTCAGTTCTGAGCATGCTGAAACATGGCAAACTTTGCAGCTCGAAAACTAGCATGCTTCAACTGATAAGTTGTGAGTATGCACTTATGTTTGCTAGGTATCTGGAAATACTAGGGTTGCCAACCTCCAGGTACTAGCTGGAGATCTCCTGCTATTACAATTGATCAACAGTCATTAGAGATCAGTTCCCCTGGAGAAAATGGCCGCTTTGGCAATTGGACTGTATGGCATCAAAGTTCATCCTCTCCCCAAACCCTGTCCTCCTCAGGCTCCACCCCAAAAACCTCCCACCGGTGGCAAAGAGGGATCAGGCAACCCTACCAAATACTGAATGCTGCTAATTATGTAGATACAAAAAGATTCAAAATGTTGAGCAGTTTAAATTATAAAAATATCATCAGTGTGACTGTATGGGATGCTCATCTTGAGAGAGAACACGAACATTGCAAACAAGGCAACTTTGAATTTCAACATAATATATCTGAAAATTAAATCATCACCACTTCAGCATCTTTTGTTTGTCCTTCAAGACTTGCTTGTATTCAGTAAATATAAATATATTTTTTAAATCTTCACTTTATTTTGAAAAATATTTATAGGAACCTGGAAGAACATAGGTCCATCATATTGCTTTGGACCTTGTGAATGCCCTGCTGAACTGTTTAGAGCCAAAAGGAATGAGAACATTATGTTTGCTGTCTGCAGAGTAAGTGGTGAAATTCAAAGAATGCTCTGGTATATGACCAGTAAAATCTAAACAGAGTTGTACCCTTCTAAGCCCATTTACTTAAATGCACATAGATGGGTGTACCTGTGCTTACTACGAAACTCGTGTTTTGCTTTGTCTGTGAGATTTCTAGTCATAAAAGATAAGTGAACAGAGAGTAATATTCTTTGACTGGCTATAATATGGATAGCAGGGAACAAATTTACCAAAATGCAAGGGACTTGGTAATATTCTTTGTACTTTTAATTATTGTTTGCTCACAATGGTTTATCAAATATCAAAACTGATGGATTTAGATACCTGGGGGTGATGCAGCTACATAAAAGTGTGAAGAAACAACCATCAGTCACTTCCAATAACACTGATGAGCTCTTTTTCCATATTTCCATACCTAAGGGGATGTGACTTGGTTTAATTACACAGTCAGTGACTGCAGGCAAAATTTGGGCATGTGTGTTGTACCATTCCCCACCTGCGGAACTGTGGGTAGAGCCAGGTGTAGGACATTTGTCAGTCACATGGTCTGATGGTTTGCACCAGCTATATAAGGAAAAGTGATATATTTCCATCAAGATGGAGAGTGTTCTGAATGTTTACACTTGTTGGCACTCGGGGACTACTTCCCAAATTTTGAAGTTGTCTGGAACTAGCCACTGTAGGCTAGCTCCAACTCTGGATAGCTCAGTGGAAACTCAGCAAACAGCTCTTTCTGCAAAGCTCCCTGTGAGCACAGCTTTGTATAACAAAAATATTGAAAGGACTGTCAAAAGTATTAGAAAAACATTCAGAGTATTCACTTTATAGCATGTCGGTTTTCTGCCATTAGTTCTCTTGCTGTAGTTTTTGTGCTATTTTCCTCTTGTTTAGGGTGTTTTCTTTATTACAGCATGACCTGAGTGCTCGGAGGACACAATGAATGTGATGACCCCAGGAACCAATGAGCAAATAAAGCTCATTTAGAGTCCAGGCTAAGCCTCTTGGAGAGATCACATAAGCAAGCCGAGACAATTAGGAATACAAGCATACTTTGGAGATATTATGGGTTCAGTTCCAGACCACTGCAATACAGTAAATATTGCAGTAAAGCAAGTCACACATTTTTTTTCATTTCCCAGTGCATATAAAAGTTATGTTATGTCTAAAAAATACTGTCCTATAATAATAATGAAAAAGTTTGAATGTGACCCAGAGGCCTTTTATCCAAGGGTTGTTTCCGTTGTTGTCAAGCTCAAGTACTTCGAGTCTTTGTTTTCATTATGCATGTGTTTTCCAACCATTAGAAGTCGCCTCACTCTTCCCTCGCATTTTGCCCACATTTTGTGGATGCTGTTTTACTTCAAGTTTAATGTCTGCCTTGATCCCAAATTGAGAGCTGATGCTGTGCATACTTGTCAATTTGTGGTTTTCTCCCCACACTCATTCTTGCTTCTCTGCTCTACTTGCCTTTTCCTTCCTTCCAACCCCTCCCCCGGAGCTGGAATACTATGAAGCTGCTTATTTGGTCCGTTTCACAGTGAGTGTGGTCAATTTCGGACCTCAGCTTGATTGAACAGGGCTTTTTTATTTGTTTGTTTTTTGCAGCCAGCAAGAACACTGAAATAATCACAAAGACGTATGCGGCTGCTTATTTGCTCAGTTTCAGAGGAAGTGTGTCAGTTTCAGAGTTTGGCCGGATGGACGTGTGAGAAAACGGTTTATCCATCCCAGCTGACATGGAGATACACAAATAAGCTACACACACACACACACACACACACACACACACACACACACATGCACACGAATGCATGCAAGAAGGGAACACTTGGTCAAAAGGGTAGTGGGGGAGGGGAAATCAAACAACAGAAAGTCGCTAAGAAAACAGATGGAAACAGAGGGAAAAGTCGGGATGGGGGAGGGTTTGCGGCTAATTGTAGCTACTCAGTTCAGTTAAAATGAAAGAATCCCATTGCTTGGCTGGTGGGGGCTGGTGATGTATTTGGAAAAAATCACCAATCACAAAGCAGCATTTGAAGGGGGAGGGGAATAACACATATGCCATTAGTTCTGAAAGTCTGCATTTCCCCTGGTGATGCATAAATTTAACCCCAAGTACGCCGGGAATTTCTTTGGTGGAAAAAGGCCCTGTGCATAGTGATTTGAGAATTCAAGTTCAAATAGTGTGCATTGAGAGAGCAGCATATCCAGCAGAAACTACCCATGCATAAAAGGCCAGATACACAAAGTGAGCACATGCTGCTGGGAAAACTGCACTGATAGATTTGTTTGAAAATGCAATATCTGCGAGGCACAAAAAAAGCGCAATAAAACGAGGTGTGCCTGTATGACAACGTCACTAAAAACAATACTTGCCAAATAGGCAACAATTTTCTCTCATTTACAGCAAAGTTTGGGGGGGGGACCATGGACAAAAGCTTTGTCCGCTTTGTCTAAGACCAAGGATTTTTTTTTAAATTTAACTCGTTTAAGTGGGGAAACTTGACCCTATGTAGTCAGCAGGTAACTAATAGTCTCCTTATCATTAAAAGTACTCCATAGCTGGACGAGCTGACTTTTTTCCTTTTTACTATCAGACCATTCCAGTGTGTGGCATTTATATTCTATGAAGGAAATAGTGAAATGACATATGTAAAATCCCTAAACTCTCAAAATGACTGAAGAAATGATATTGTGAACCTTCTTCCCACACACACTTTGAAGCAGCATGTATTTTAATGATAGCCAATGACACAAACACTTACTGTCAGGGCAAATCCATTCACATCCAAAGAGGTGCTAAATGGATTCTTTTTCCAGTGTGTGAAGAGCAGAGTAGACCAATGCTGTCACAGTTCACAGAAAGACCAAAACATTCCTATTTGGTTTCATGTGCTGTGAAATGCATGCTCAAAAGGAAAACATACTTGTCATTTCTGAATGATCTTCCCTTTCCATAGCATGTAGAAGGGGGGAAATCAATTGATATTCAGTCTGTATGAATGTGAAGCGTCTTAAATTAGCCAAGGCTACTTTCTAAAGTACATCATCCAGATGTACTTTTAAAACTATCACCTGGCCATATAGAATACTCTTTCTTTTAGGCAGTTCATCTTTTCTAAGGAATAATTATTTTTCCATATCTATTATTTTTGTTTATTTTATAATAATACTGAATGCTTTAGAAACCATAAGGAAGCTTAAGGTTTGTGATTTATCTATTTGCAATAATGAATTATTTATAAGAAATAATTATGGTTTTCAAAAATTTGTAAAGCATAGTGGTAGAGTTCAGGATCTTTCTGAAGCACACAAGATAAGAATATAAGAACACAAGAAGAGCCCTGCTGGATCAGATCAGTGGTCCATCTAGTCACACAGTAGCCAACCTGTTACTGTGGCCAAGAACAGGGCATAGAGGCCAAGGAATTCCCCTGATGTAGTCTCCTGGCACTGGTATTCAGAGGTTTCATTTAGTCACTATGGCTAGTAGCCACTGATAGACATATCCTCCACAAATCTATCTAATCCCCTTTTCAAGTTGTCTGTGCCTGTGACCATCACTACATCCTCTGGCAGTGATTTTAATCACTCACTGAGTAAACAAGTATTTGTTTGCTTAGCACCAAATTGGGAAGTGTCTAGGAGCTGACTACTTACTGCATTCCCCAACCCTGTCACCCTCACCCTGGAATGAGATTACCAAACACAGACCCTTTCCCCATGATGACTCAGCATACAATTAAACACACAGAGACTTGCTGGAATGAAATGGCCACAACTTTTATTACTGGTTATAGCTTCAGACATTGGTGTTGCATAGGGGCAGGATCCAAGGCATCAGCTGACCTGCATGCCATCTGATGCATCCTACTCCCAGCCCACCTGTGGGGAGTAGCCTGGGATGGCACTATTTGGGACCCACATGGATGAAAACCTACTGTGTGGTCCGTGCCACTCGGCGGGAGGCCCCTCCTGATAGCCTCCGAGCTGGGCATGTCCCTGACAGCCCCCAAGCTGGGCATATCCCAGTCCAGGCCTCCCTGGAAGCAGGCTGAACTGGGCACGGGGTGAGGGCTTCCAAAGTACCTGGACGGCACACTGGAAACAAACCTCCCATCATCAGATTTCTGTCCAGGTCAACCCCATATTGATCAAGGGCCTCATTGGTCCATCTGAATCATGGGCAGGCCAAGGAGGTACATGGCAGGCAGAGTGGGAAAGTTCCCGACAATGTTGGCAATGCACAACTCCTTTTCTGCTCCCTTGTCAGCTGCCCTTTTGCGCCAGCATGCTGGGCACCCAGCCATGCCCCGGAGCACCTGCCCTGGCCCGTGCCATGCCAGACAAGCACCCTGATGCCTTGTGCCAGCTCCCGACCCTCCCCCATGCATATCTGCAAACTGGGGCTCGTAGGTGAGTCTGAGACCATGCCTCCTTTTGTCCATCCTAAATTTACTACTTCATTGGATGTCCCTGAATTCTAGTTATTTTAGGAGGGAGAAAAAGTTCTCTCTGTCCACTCACTCTACCTAATGCATAATTTTATGAACCTCTATCATGTCTCATCTTTGTCATCTCTTTTCTATACTGAAAAGTCCCAGAGTTCTTAGGGTTACTAGCCTCATGTTATGATTAGGGTTACCAGCTTCAAGCATGGGCATGGATTTATTGCAGTCTCTATTGCAATACTGAGCTTCCTTCCATCCCCGAACACCACACTCTTTAGGCACTCCCCCCCCCCCAAATGTCCAGGAGATTCCCAAGCCAGAGCTTTGTGGGCGAAAATGGCCTGTTGCACCATAAGGAGGTACACATTCTGTTGAGAATATACAAACAGAATATTTGTTGGTACTGTTGCTTTTGCGGGTGGATACATTAGATGTTAATGCTTATAGATACACTTAAAGGGTTATGTATGAATGTATGGTAGTGAGGAAGTATGCTGAAGCCAAGGATTTCAGTTCAATTTTAGTGAATGACTGGCTCTAATCATCACTTTGACATGTACATGCATCCACACACTGCTGAATCTCACATGCTTGAGCCATTTAAGATTATTTCTTTACCTATGGGCATATTCCTTGATTTACCAAGATCACTGTTATAGCGCAGCTGCCTTAACTCTATCAATGATTTAAATATATTATATGAAATAGTTGGTCAAAACTGTGTGGGTATTCTACATCAGTGAAAGAAACTGGACTGATGGACTTACTCCAAGCTATATAATTCAAGCGTCAATTATTAGTTTATTTGGCAATGCTTTCCCAAGACACATAGGACTCCGCAATCTTTCACAAGACAGTCCCAATGCATTAATAACCATTCTTTGCATCAGTGCCGAACAGTGTGTTCGTTCTCCCTCCTTTGCTCTCTAAGCAAGAGATTTGGCGTTTTTGTCCTTGAAGCAAATGTACTGGTTGGTTGGTTCTTGTAGGTTATCCAGGCTGTGTGACCATGGTCTTGGTATTTTCTTTCCTGACATTTCGCCAGCAGCTGTGGCAGGCATCTTCAGAGGAGTAACACTGAAGGACAGTGAGAGACACTGTCCTTCAGTGTTACTCCTCTGAAGATGCCTGCCACAGCTGCTGGCGAAATGTCAGGAAAGAAAATACCAAGACCACGGTCACACAGCCCGGATAACCTACAAGAACCAATGAACTCTGACCGTGAAAGCCTTCAACAATATTTTGTACTGGTTGGGTTTATTAAAACTGTGGTTCAGTCATAGTCATAAGCTATTGCATTGGAAACAAAATATTAAATATACCTACATACTTTGAAAACAACACGAAGCAAGAAAACCTTTTTATATTTGGATACTCCTTTGTTCCGAGCGCTACCTTCATTCCATTCTTGAACTTGATTTGAACTTTGTATAAATGGATACTGTGAACCAATATGACGTGATGGGAATAGTATTGCATAATAGGCAACATAGGTTCAAATCCCTGTACTGTCATGAATTCTGTGATATTGCCTCTCAGCCTCAGTTCCTTGTATGTAAATTGAAAATAAAAATGACCTCTCACATAGGCTTTGTTACGAAAATAAGGAATTAAATTAAAGGACTCTAAGAAAAATCTTTTTGTAGCACTACTGTCTTCACCCAAAGAAATTCATGCTTAAGTCCTATTTAAATTAACAGAACATAAGTTAGTCATGAATTAACCATCCCACTGGTTTTATGGGGTCTTGTTCTAAAGAAATACGAGCTGTAATAAAATAGCTACCTGCTCTGGCTTGGGTCCTGAGGTAAATCACTGATGGAAAGGATTTGCTTCAGTAGAACAGAAATTCCTTGTTTCTCTGATCCTGCTACAGCACAAAGTGATCCCTAAAATGTTTCTCATGGAAGACATGGGACTCCCAGGAATAGGATGAGGGATGAGTTGGATGCAAGACTGGTTACAGATTTTGGGGGGCCCTGGGCTGAGAGTTCCCAGGAACCTCCCTTTATACCCACTCACCCATGTGTCTCACTATCTGCCTGTGCATCCTTCTCATGCTCTGCTCTCAAGCCCTCCCATTGCCCATGCTCACAGCCATCTGCACCACCAGCAGCTCTTTTCCTGATGGCACTGGGCACTGTATGCAGCTGGGAGCATGGGTGATAGAATGGGCATGTTGCATGGTTTGCAGCAGTGGGACCTTCAAGAATCCCTGGGCCCTGTTAGCTGCCCCACGGGAGAGGATGCTGACACCAGCCCTGGTTGGATGTCTGCAGTAGGAGGCAAATTCAGAAAAAAGTCACCTCCTTTCTGTTAGTGGGAATTTTCTGCAGTATCCCAGCATCTGTTCTGCAAATACTCATGCTTCTTATTAGAAGAGGTCATACATTTATATGATTGGTGGGTTTAGTGGCAGTTCTCATGCTTCAGCTTGAGAAAGTAGTTATATACCTACATATCTGCTGACTGAGAATTCGTGTGTGTGTGTGTGTGTGAGAGAGAGAGAGAGAGAGAGAGAGTTTAATAAAAAGTTTTATTATTTTTCTATACTGATTAGACAAAGTATTCAACAATCAATATAAGTAAACATCAGAGTATAAATTCTAATTAATAATTGTTGAAAATACATACATATATAGATAAAAAATAAAATATAAAGACTTCCCCTACACCTCCCTCAATCTTATCATTTATTTGTAATCTCCTTTGTTTAAGATTCTAATCCTAATATTGTTACAGACATTTATAACATTTACTATTTCATTTACCTATATTAAAATAAAAAAAGAAAAGAAAAATAAAAAAGAGAGAAGAACAGATATAAAATAAAAATAAAAAATGGATTAGATGATAAGTATCATTTTTAACTTCCTTTAAGAATGTATATTCTAATTCCACATATCTAATAAGCGTCATGTTAATGCCATTAATTATTCTATTTTTGTCAAAGCCAAGCCATTTAATCAGTCCTTTTTGAGTAAATCCCGAGAAAAACTAAGCCCTTTGACCCAGTCTCTTTATCTTAAAATTCCAGCATCTTCCTCTTTTTCCCAGTAGCTTTAAACAACGAAGGGCATCCATGGAAGTTGTTAGTGCAATTCCCTCTGTGAAAATTGATGGGGGATAGTGAATCCGCAACATGTTTTCTTCCATCCCTAAGGTGAGAAGAAAAATCCCGGTATTTCCAACTTTTTGCCCTTTTAAATTCTCCCAGTTGACTTTGAAAAGTTCATCAGGTAAGTCATACAGCCAAAAATCAAGGTCTCTTACATTCATATCCATGGTTGTCAATTGGGTTGGTTCGATTTCTTCTTGCAGATGTATATCCTTCGGTAGTCCTTCGTTGCTCTCTATCTCCTTTGCAGAATTTAATTCTTCTTTTGATGGTTTGTCATTTGGGGAGCTTCTGTTTCTCATCTCAGATCTCATTATTATAATTCGGTCTTTTATGTCCTTAAGATCTCCCAAAATTACATCCAATTTTCGATTAGCAAGTTTGTAGATATTGTTTGTCAGAGAGACTAGTCGATCCATGAATTTAGTCTTACTTTCCATGGTTGCTACTTCTGGCAGTTTGTTTTTTTTGTTTAATTTGTTTAATTTGTTTAATTTTGTTTAATTAATTGTTTAATTTGTAAAATCCGGACAGGTATACGTTGTGAGTTGTAAAATGGTGTTACGGGAGGCAGGATAAGAGGTCGCTAATCTGTCGTTCCTTCCTTTTGCCTAAGAACTTGGGAAGTATTTGCCAGTTACACAGTGGTGTCACACATCCGGTCTCAAATCCCGTAGTATTCTCGCGTTGGCAGACGATAGCTGATACTTCCGGCTAAGACGTGGCTTAAGAATTTGTTTACTCAGAAAAGCCTCCTTCCGGAAGTGGGGGGGGGGAATCTGCTCATCCCTCCCCTTTACACTTCTAGATTTCTGATTGGTGGCTATACCATCATTCAAATAGTACCAATTGTTATGTCTATCCACCAATCAATTTGATTAAGATCCTGCTGGCTTATCCAATGTTTTTAAATGTCAAAGAGTCATCCAAACCTCAGATGGGGAGATACGGATTCTACAGATATTTTTTCCACTCCTTCGGAACTTCCAATTCCAGGTAAAACAAAAGAGTTCTTGTTACTTATTCAGATTTTAGAAGAGTAGGTATTCTTGCTTATGTATCGTTGCTTAGATGGTAATAGGCAGAAGAGAGCTGAACCTAATTCCAAAGAGACGTTCATGGCAATGGTTTCCCCACAGGCCAGACGGGACCTCATCCAGGATTCCATGAGTCGCGTGATGGCTCTCTCGGCAAAACTGGGGGTCAAACCGCACTTCGTGGGCAGCAGGAGATATCCTGTTTCCCAATCCACTATTTAGGATCGGGTAGGGGTGCAGGATTACACCCCAGATTCGAACGAATCTTGGTTCCCATGGGAGCCCCCAAGAGACATGGTGCTCAGCTCAGCGTCCCTAGCGGAAGTCGAGAGAGAGAGAGAGAGTTGAAGTGGGCTCCTGTCTGGGAAAGTGCATGCTTCAATAAATCTGTTAATTTTTAATGTATCACAAGATTGTTTGTACCACTTGATTGTATGACAGACTTACACAGCTATCCCACTAAAATCTGGAGAAACGTTTGGACGAGGAGACTTTTGAAAGCATCCTCATTCACTTCTCATCTTCCAGTGCTTAGCTTGCTGGATGGTGAACTTTCAAGAGCTGATTTTCAAACATGCCTTGTCCTTCCAAATTAACCCCATTGTAATGCTTTCTCTATTCTAGGTGAACTAAGACAGCATCATTCAGGCTGAGGTTTCAATGGTGTGTTGGGAAATAATTCTGTCAGGTGAATAAGAAATTGTTTGAATACTACATTCTGTTGTGGCTAGACAAACACATAGACAAGGAGAAGGAATTGGAGGGAGGGGCCATTCAGTGTTGTATTGGCAGTCAAAAATCTTGGGCTGGTTGTGCTAGTAACAATTATACAATTACTGTACAAAAGGGGGGAAATAACTGCAAAGACTTTTCAAGATTTCACCAGTGTTTCAACCATTTCGGCATGTGAATATCATTTTCTGCTTTCATGAATATTAAACCATGATTCTTCCCATTCAGAAACATCCTACAAAGTCAATACCTTTTTATTCAGAGAAACAAATAAAACCCTTCAAGACTTTAATGTGGCTATTAATAACATTATACACCTGAATTCATATTGGCTCAAAGAATGAGGCAGCACTAGATCCACCAAAGCTTTTTCTAGTCTGCATACCAAGAAGAGCTGTTACTCCATCACTCTCTCTTCACATTGGTAAGCACTAGAATTTAAGCTGGTGAAGCCCCAGCCCTCAAGGGCCCCACTTTCATTCCCTAACTGGTAAGCCATGAAAGGCCAGTATGAGAAGCAACCACCCATCATAAGTGGCCTCAGAGTGTTTGCAAAACATGCCTAGCCTTAAGCAATTCCACACTGTTCTCTTACCCAGTGAGGTCAAAAACAGTCCAACAACCCAGCCTATCTAGAAAATCTGTAAAATTGGCAAAGGGAGGAAGGTGAAAAAAACCTTTACTGACCAATAAGAAAAGGAGTAAAAAACTCCTGTTCCAGAATGTCCAGCTATTCCCATCTTGCAAACTGACAAGCTGGGTGTGTGGGCAGCTCCAAAAAGCAATGTAATTCAGGGAGAGAACGAGCAAGCCTATAAAGCCATACTTGCTCCCATTCCCTGATTGGCCAAGAGCTTAGTCTCCCAGCATGTCCAAACCTGAGCAGTCAGCATCTTCCTTTTAAGGTGGTGAGTGTGAGCAAAGACAGCTCCTGGGTCACAAAGGGTGGTGTCTGGACTGCTACAAAATTACTCTCTACCTGTCTTTTAAACAAATCCATTTTCTTACCTTTACCTGTACTTGGCAAAGACATAATAGGGAAAGGCCCAAGGAGTTTATAGTCCCAAAGTAATTATGGAATAGGATAGGAAAGAGTGTAGGAGATATTGCCATATACCTGACCTTTAAATATGTAAATAGCCATATCTTCTTCCTGTGTGGCAATTTACTAGGAGGTTAACTTGTCAACATGTACTGCATAGTAATTACCTGATATTTATCCCCAGTAGCCTAGACCATTAAAAGAGAAAGAGAAAAGGAAACAGCTTCCACTAGTGGGGGAGAGAACACTATAAAATAAACTACCTCCCAGGCAGCAAAGATGAAATTAAGGGCTTGAAAAACCAGCACAACTACAAGGTAGGTTCTTTACTGTACTCATGCAAAATCACCCAAATCTCTCTAGTGCACATTCTCATGCAGAAACTTCCATTAACCATAGATGAAACAAGTCACATTTAAAAAGAAGAATTAGTCAGAAAACCTGCCATATTATTCTTCCCTGAGCTCATTAAAGAAGGTTGAGGGACTTTCTCTTTCTCAGTACTCAAATTTTCTATTGCATGTAATAATAATGTTTCCAAAAAGGATCTCCCTGCCAGCAGTGCACACTCCTTCCTCAAGCAACAGAAATGGATTTCTACCTCATACTTTTCTCTTTCCACCGCAGTGTGCAAATACACATGCACATATGTCAGGCGCAGCATTCCTGTCCCATTGCTTAAATATATACATTCAACACTTACTGAGCACAATTAATATCACTGGGTACAGAATCATTACGTGTCAATGAGAAGGGCAGGAAATGTCATCTTCCTGTTGCCACTGATTACTTGGTTGCTTTAGTATAATTTTCATTCCTTGGGTTTTGGAAGCTTTTAATTAAATAACATTGATTAATGACAGATGTTTACTCTTCAGTAAAAAGCTTCCTGCAGCACCAGCAGCAGTCCTGTCAGTAAAGGAGCGGCAGGTGCCTTCAGGTAGGTCACCAAAAAATCCTCTCTATCAGCAGCAACTACTTAGCTCAGAATCGTAACCCACTAGGTCTACCTCCCAACTCAGCATGTATGTTATGGCTTATATAGAAATTGGAGGCAACTCTAGAGAGGACTGCTAAATAACGTTTTCAAGTCTATAATCAAGCTTTCAATAAAGGAAAGAATTGTTAGTCACATGGTGGAACAAGCCCAGTTGTGTAAGAATCATCATGGCTGTGGTAAAGGGAAGCCCTCCCTAAACCTTCTTTTTGAATTGACAGTGTTAACAAGCATATAGGTAAGGATAATCTGGTAGACATTGGATCCTTGTTCTTCTAAAAATATCTTTTGACAAAGTCGCTTGCCAAAGGTTCCAGAGTCGACTAAGCAGTTGGGATAAGAGGAGAAGTTCTCACATGGATAAACAGGAAGCAGAGAGTAGGAGCGAATGGACAGTTCTCACAATGGAGGGAAATAGATGCTGAGTACCATTCTCTGTAATTCAAGGAGGTATAATAGAGTGAGAAAGGGTGCAGAAAAATGCAAAACTGATTAAGGAGTTGCAGCATCTTCTCTACAAGGAAAGTCAAAGGAGTTTGCGGGTTTTCCGTTTAAAGAAAAGAAGCAGGAGCACAATGAAGATTTATACAATTATGCATGGAATGGATAGAGAAAAGTTTTTCTTCCATAATACTAGAAATCAGGGGCCCCTAATCAAGTTGATGAGTGGTAAATTCAAGGCAGACAAAGAAAATACAACTTCACTCACTGAAGAATTGTGGTATGCTTAATTTGACACAGGATAGGCCAGGGTAGCCCAGTCTCATCAGATCTTGGAATCTAAGCAAGGTTGGCCCTGGATAGTATTTGGATGAGAGACCACCAAGGAATACCAGGGCTGCGACTTGACGGCACTTTACACACACACACACACACACACACACACACACACACACACACACACACACACACACTATGCAGATGCAAGCAATGGAAAACCACCTCTGAATGTCTCTTGCCTTGAAAACCCTACAAGGTCTCCATACAGCAGCTATTACTTGACAGCAAAACAACAAATGTAATGATGGTCACTGGTTTAGATGGATTTAAAAGGGAATTAGACAAATTCAGTTTCAACAATTAGGTATTATGACTAACACTCTAATATCAGTGCTGGCAAAACTAGGATGA
Source organism: Euleptes europaea (assembly GCF_029931775.1). Classification (NCBI taxonomy): domain Eukaryota; kingdom Metazoa; phylum Chordata; class Lepidosauria; order Squamata; family Sphaerodactylidae; genus Euleptes; species Euleptes europaea. The sequence continues at coordinate 57,977,195 of NC_079316.1, read as the reverse complement.
GGTTTTGGCCTCTATGTCCAGTTTACTGGCACTGCAGTGGCACTTGGTTGGTCACTGTGTGAAACAGGATGCTGCACCAGATGAGGATGGCTGTTCTTATGTTATATATGTCACTTCCAGATGTGGCCTCAGACCAGGGGTTCCCTTGCACAGATCAGCAAGAGTCACCCTTTCATGTTTCTCCTCAGCCATCGATTATAGTTTATAGACTATTACTTCCATGTGCCCTTAGACCTTGGTGCCACCTCCTAGGGGTCGCCCCAGAGTGGCACTCCCAAAGCTGTTCTGGCTTAGCCCTCACATCTGAGTTTATCCTCCAGTGTCTCTGCTGCTTGTTCCCTAATGCTCAGACACCCAGCCTTAGAGCCCCTAGTCCCCTCCCATGAGCTGTCCCTTGAATCTCAGCTCACCAGTTCTTTGGAGCATGGCCTTTCCTCCCTTTGTGCCATTCAGTGCCACACAGCCATGTGGGAGACGTGAAGCAGATCTGTTCTGCCCCTGTGCTTGGGTCCTATCACGGCCCTCAATGCCACAGCTACCATCTCACAGCTCCTCCTTGGCCCTGCCACCGAACTCCTTGGCTCAGCCATGGCCTCTATAGGCTCCCCCTCCTTCGAGCTGGCACCCGCTTCCATGTTGCCATTCCCATTACCTGTGCCTTCTCCACTAACTGATGCTGCCGCCTCCAGGTCGGCTGCCGCTGCCGTCCCCTGGGTGGCTGTTCTCAGCTCTTCCTCTCCCAGTTTGAACCTTCCCATCACGGCTCCCTCCGCTGTCACCACTGCTTCCTCCCAAGACCTCTTCCCACCTTTCCCCAGGCTGACTTTTAAAGCCCCTAGCTGGGTGCCCTGCTCCTGCCCTCCCACTGGTGATGGCGCACCAATTCTAGCCAGGTCATATTAATTTATGACCAGGGCCGGATTTAGGTTTGATGAGGCCCTAAGCTATTGAAGGTAATGGGACCCTTTATATGTCCAGCTGTCCTTTGTCAACAACAAATTGTCGCTGTTTTTTTGTGTTGAATATATGCTATATGATAATTTATGGACCTAATAGGTAACTAAAGCCGTTTGCACATAACAAAATATGTATTTTATCAAAGTAATTATTGAACTGAAATACAATTAAGAAGTATATTAATAGTGAAATAATTATTAAGCTCTAACTTAAAATGATAACACTGTTGCTGTATGTAGGTTTTATTTTATTTGTTTTTTTATCTTATATTTTGGAAATGTACATCCAGGTTTTTTTCCATTAAATTTTTTTGGGGGGCCCAAGAGAGTGGGGCCCTAAGCTATAGCTTGTTTAGCTTATACGTAAATCCGGCACTGTTTCTGACAGGTCTGCAGGAGGCCCCCGGCGACTGGTCAGGGCTCACAAAGCTGGTCTGCCGGATGCACTGTTGCACTTATGTGATCAAATTATTTTGGATGGCTCATTCCTTTTTTTCAGCAGTTGGTGTCATGACTTGAAAAGGGTGTTTGAAATTTTTGGCTGAAGAAGTTATTTTAGTATTTTGCAAGACCTGACAAGTGCTAGAAGATAAAGGAAGATGATTAAATAAAGAAGAGCTAATTAGACACTAGGCTTGTCAGTCAAGGCCAAATCTATTTCTGTATATACTTATTTATATCAACCCTCTGACCAGAAAATAGGGGTAAGGGAGGGGAATAAAACAGAGGTTTATAAAGGCCTTGTAAGAGTGGGGCTTTTCCCATTATCGTCATGCACATCTGTCAACTCTATACATTTCTTTTAGATGAGGTAGAGGGACCTTTGCCATTTCGAATGCATCGCCCTAATCAAATCGCTATCACTCCAAAATGGTTTCTGAAGAATGTATTATACAGCTGTAGAAAACCATGGAATGAATAATACTTTTGAGAACAATAGGTAAAAAAGTGCTGAGACCTGGCAGAAATGACTAGGCTCACCTATGTTATGAGGAGAAAGTGTCATTAGCTCCTAGAAACGATGGTGCTACTGCAAAACACAGTTGTGATATTTCTAGCTTTGGGAGTAATGTCATGGATTACCTTGGTGTAGTATATGTAATTGCTGGGAAATTGCTATATAATTTCTTATGGCATTATCTTTTTCATCCTGTGGCTAGATATTGAGGATTGGGTTAAAAAAAATTGCAATGCATTTTCAGCTATTATTTGGGCTATTTGATCAATGCTATCTGTTTTTATCTAGCTGGCATTCTAGGACTTTTCATTGCATAAATAATACTTGAAGTGTTATTTTAATATATTTTCTGATCATAGGAGAAATTGTATTATATATATTACAAGTAGGGACTCACAAGAGACTTGTGGGAGCGGCCATGCCATTCCTCCACCTTAGATTCCTCTCTTCTCCTTGCAACTTCTGTCAGTGTCTCTTTCACTGCCCAACCCCACACTCTAACCTTCTGTCCATCTACTGTCACTTCTCTCTTTCTGCCCCCACCCCATCCCTCTTTTCTCTCTCTCTTTCTGATCCCCACACCATCACTCTTTCTTTATGTCTCTTCCCCCCCTCTATCAATCTCTTTCTGCACCCCACCCATCTTTCTTTCTCTTTCTGCCCCATCACTCTGTTTCTCTGGGTGAAAACACATGGTCGCTTTAGCCTCTTTTATTCCCTGTTTCAGCCAGGATTCAGCCAGGATCGATCACATGTGTTTTGCCGAATGTGCATTCGATCCTGGCTGAATCCGGCTGAAACAGGGAATAAAGGAGGCTAAAGCAACCGTGCATTTTCACCCTCCACCTTGGATTTATCCATGAAACAACCTAGTAGCTTGTGATACTGACACAGATATGCTATTATGTACCAGCTGAATTTTCCAGATTGTTTTCAAGAGCAGTCCCACTTAAAACACATTCCAACAAAAATAACAAGATGTTACCATTGTGTACATGACAGTAACCAGGTCATTTGTTAGGAGCAAGGGACCCAGATAGTATACTAGCACAAGCAAGTGAAAAATGCTCCCTATGACAAGCCACATGGGAAAATCCATGGTCTAGGAGCAGGGGTGTCAAACATAAGGCCCAGGGGCCAGATCCAGCCCCTTGAGAGCTCTTATCTGGCTCGTGAGCCAGCCACGGCAACTACCCCCACTCAATCTGGGCTGGCAAGCCCACTATTGGCCCACCTGTCTAGGCAACCACCCCCCTAGGTTAGGGATGAGTTTGTTTCTTTTCTGTATCTTTTGTATTCAGATTTGACCTTAAAATCTTTGGGAATGCCAAAAAAAGCTGAATACTCAAACCAGTAAATGGGGGGGGGGGATTTCCTGGCTTTTTTTGGGGGGGGGATATCCAAATTGTTTTGGCTCCATTAAAGTCTATGGGGAATTTTGGGGGGGACTCTGGGGGGTTGTTTTTCAAGGTAGAGGCTCCAAATTTGCAGCAAAGCTGCAGGTGACTATCCTTAGAGGAATCCCCAAGTTTGGTGAAGTTTGGTTCAGGAATTTCATTTTATGTCCCCAACCTGGAATCCTATTGGCCACTCTAACTTTCTGCCTCCACTTTCACCTCCCCACTCTATAAATTGTTGCAATCCACAGCAACCTAGCAAAAATGCAATGCAAAATGCATTGTAGCCATTGGCCAAATAGGAAAGTTTCAGCGAGCTCTCCTATTTGTCCCTTCAAGATCCTCTCCTCTTCCGTCCTGTTGCCCTGGAAACCAGCCAAAGGGCAACAGGAGATTGCTTCTTCCAGAGCAATCCAGCATAGGGGGAGCACCTTTGCCAGCTCAGCAGAACCCACGTGGAAGCCCAGCAGAGCACCAGCCAAGGTAAATTTAATTAAAAAAAAAAAATAAGCCCAATCACCAGCCTCTCTAATGGGCTTTAATTTTTTTTATAATTCTTTTTTTTATAATCCCCCCCTTCCCGGTTCCCTTACACAGGCCATGGAAAAGCCAAAAAGCCAAATTGTTGGCTTTTGGCTTTTCGGCTTCATCTAGATAGCTGTTTTTTCCCCAGTTCTGCAAATCCAAATGTTGTTGTAACTAGACAATCCATTTCATATGAAGTCCTTGGAGATTATTAGCCACTCCTCTCCTAACCACCTTGACCAAAAATAATGTTGCTTAACAAAGCAGGTCTATAATTTCCCAACATAAGGGTATAGAGGGGAAATTTTTCAGTAGTGATCTTACAATTATTCAAATTGCACTTATGGTCCTATGGGCAGGGGAGGCAGTGAGAGTGGATGGGAGAACAAAACCACAGGCAAACATGACTGGAGTGAACATAGGCCACAGGTGTATTGAATACAGCCGTAGGAGCATTGTTGCAGCATGTGGATAGATCCAGCACTGGGTGACCCATCAGTTGACCAATAGCATCCCTTCTCCCAGCCCACCTGCTAGGGAAGAAATGTGGAGTGGAAAGTCCAGGGATCATGGGCACAAGCCAGAAGTCATGGGCACAAGCCACTGCTTTGTTCCCTTGCCTCCTGGTGACGAGAGCCATCCGACAGCCCTTGAGCTGGGCATGCTGCTGTATGGCCCCCACTCCCAAGACCCCTTATGGGGTCCCTAGAATGGGGGAGGTGGCGATGCAGGCACAGTTTCCCTTCAGATGGATCCTGCCTAATGTCCAAATCACCTACATAAAGCTGTGACAATGAAAGCATGCAAGAAAACCCAACAACACCATGTCATGACATATCAGGAAGAGAACAAAGGGAGGGTGGGAGGGAAAGCAGGGGGGTGAACCAGAGTGAAGACTCTGTACTCCAGGTCTGTTTGATGCTCCACCCCTCAGGTGACCCCAGATGCCCAAATGGCCAGAGGGCAACTCACCAGGCTCCTTGCTGCAGCCATGGAACCAAAGGGGAATCTTTCCTCTCAGCTCGCTGCCTGCCCTGCAGGCACAAACGCAGCCCTTAGTCGGGAGCTGTTCCTTTCCCTCAACGATATACTGATTCTTAGTAGGACCCAGATCAATAATTTCTGCTTATTAGTCAAAATGGACAGGGATTGAACAGGCATGTTGTACAACAGAAGTCGCAAGTCTACATTCTCGGGTTAATAACTGAAACTTGTTTAGCGCATGAAGACTAGTTTGAAAAAGCAGTGTCTCAACTTGGAAAATCCCTGCTGGATGACAAAGTGGCAGAAGAGAAAAAAAATATGTTTGCTGACTTCTATAATTAAACAGGTCTTCAAATACACTCTATTCTGTGTTCAACTGAATTTGATATGATATTTTCTCACTTACATTCAATCTGTAGTTCTTAGGTAAATCACTGACTGCAGCATCCCAATATAACAAGAAATACACTGGCTAGTAGGTAAGAGCATCTAAGAATTACTATGTACTGCCAAGTGATCTCCCATACCAACTACTCACAAGAGAGTTACATATTAGTTGTTTAATGGTAACTATCAGGATCCATCAACCTATCTAGCCCACCACTCCTATAGAGATTAGGAGAGCCTATGAATCTGGCTCCATCTACCTTTGGCATCACTTCCCATTGAATTTTGATATAATATATGATTTTCAGAAGCACTGCTAGCATGACAACTTTTACCAGCTCAGAAGGCCCAGTAGATGACAGCTGGAAAGGCTATTAACTACAGTCTGGACAAAGTTAAGTGTGCACTAAACAGTAAAAGCAAAATATGCTGAACTGTACTATAAAAAATTAGTTTTCTGTCCATATTTCCTAATTCTTTTGCTTGTTTTTGGATGTCAATTGACACTTTAGCCCCCCCCCCCCATTTGTTCAGCTTGTAAATTGTACAACTTCTCTAATTATGTTCACAAACTCTAAAAGCAATGCATAAATTAAGTTCCTCCAAAAATGCAAACATCTTTTAAGGCACAAGTAATACACATCAGACCTTCCAAATGTAAATAAATTCAAATTGATTATGTATAATTGATGACACAGTGAAAGCTGGCCAGATGGGGGTACATTTATTAAACAAGAAGGCAATGTAAGATCTCTGAAATGTTGCCATGTAGATGACATATTCGGCTCTGTGTTTAGCAATAAAATTCCTTCAAAGGGGACAGAATCTCTCTTTTGAATATACCATATAGACTTGCAGCTGCTGATGCACAACAGTCATAGCTCAGGTCACTGTAGAAACCGTCACTTCCAAGTTGCAGCAGATCAACCAACATTTGTAGCTGGGGAGCATTTTTTTCTGCAGATTTGAGTTATTAATATAGACTGGAAGACTCAAGTTCAACACTATAGATTTATCTCAGTTTGGGAAATTGGGCATTATGTAAAGCTCTTGGTAACAGAATGAAGTCTTTGCATGGCAAATAATAATTCCTCCTGTGTTATAATGTTTAACCATGCAAAATACCTAAATTCTTCCCTAAGGAGAACCAAAGGATGAGAGGCGGTAGACTTCAGTTGCTGAAAATATAATTAGATTGGGTATATTGGCAGGTCCGCTTCTCCTGCTATGCTATGCCGTGACAACTTCACTCATAATTAGAGAGGATTGATGGCTACCTGTGCATGTCCACTCTCTGTTTTGGCTTCCACCTGAGGAGGCCAGGAAGGCTCCCACACTTCTATCATTACACAGACTGTAAAAAAATGAATAGTTCAGGAGAGCATTTTTTTTTCCAATAAAGGCAATCAGAGCTGCATTATAGCCCAGCTTATCCCAGGCTTGTCAGATCTTAGGAGATAAGCAGGGTTGGCCACAGTCGATACTTGTATGGGTCATCACTAAGGAAAACTGGGGGTTCTATACAGATGTTAAACCACCTATGTTCTTCCATCTCCTGGAATGACCTGTGGAAGGGGTAACTATGAGTCAGTCGTGACTCATTGGCACATTCTTCTTCTGTAATTGAATGGGCAGGGAGAGTGCTTTTATAAAGTAAACAGGACAGCAGTCTATTCTAGTTTATTGTATGTACTATCTTGTTCTTAGTGCCTGGTCTTCAGATTTTGTAATTCCATCTCTACATTGTTTATGATATATCATATCTGATTTTGCACTGTTTCAAATATTTGTAATCCTAGTCCTATTGCATTGTTTATTGGATGCCTCATGCTACTTGATTGCATTACTTTATACTGTGTAATCCATTTCAGCTCTGACCAGGCTAGCCTGATCTCATCAAAACTCAGAAGCTAAGCAGCGTAGACCCTGGCAAGTATTTGGATGGGAGACCACCAAGGAATACCAGGGTCATGACAAGAAGGCAGGCAATGGCAAACCATTTCTGAATGCCCTGAAAACCCTGCCAGGGGTCACCATAAGTCAGATGTGACTAGACAACAACAACAACAACAAAATCATCTCAAGTCTCAGTGAGAAATGTGGGCTGAATGAATCAATGAATGAGTACCACTAAAGACCTGTCCAACTGTGACAACAGTGGAGCAATTGATTAATTTCCTCCTTTGGAAGTTTTGGAGCCTTTTGCTTGGGGTTCCTTTTCAAGAGGAGACTATGGAAGTCTCTGCTAAGATAGGATGTCTAGATTTTAGGAATCACAGATTGCGGTGGTGAACTTACAACTATAGGATTTTTTTAAAAAAACACACTAAAACATGAGTAAGAAGCACTGCAAATTGTGCAAAAAGTTGACCAATATGTATGGACACGCCTCCCCCTCTGCATTCTTTACCTGGTTCCCAAACTGTTTGTAGCCAGTAGGTAGGAAGGAATGTGAACGAGACCGTTATTCACCATGGTTCTGATCCATGTTCATGCAACCATTATAAGATCTTGAACCTCAAATATAATCAATATCTATGCAGCAAGCAACTCTGAATAAAGCCCATCGAGTGGAAGCCTCAGGAGCAGTTGTGAATGCTTTACAAGTTGTTTCAAATAATAGTATGAGCATCTAGTTGTTGTATGCTTCAGTCCTGAGGGCCAATGAATCCCCCAGACTCATGGCCTATATTTTTATTCCTGTCTCCAACAGCAGACTACTTGAAAATTTTCAATCCTAGCTAGGAGAGATAAGAGGGAGGATACCAGAAAATGATTTTATACTCTGTGGACATACTGCTTTGATTCTATTGTTAAGAGGGAGACCTAAGAGAAATGCAGTCAAACTTCCATTCCAAGCAGATTGCCGCAGTCTAATCAGTTATTCTACTCTGTCATTGCTATAAAGGGCAAGCTGACAAAATTAGCTTCCTGTGAAGAATTTAAAGAAGCAAGTCAAACACGCAGCAAGTGGGTTAGATCTTCTGCAACTCAGAATGTCTCAACTTATTTGCACCAACCAGTTTGACATTTTGTTGCCTGTGCTGATGTCAGTCAGTCCATATATCAGTTAAACCATTTTTTTTTTGTATAGCAAATTTCTTTAGATGTACATTAAATTCTCCAGTTTAACTTGATTGTTTATCAGGTCAAATGCCTTCTTAATAAAATCTTCTTTTAAGAAACAGGCTTTTCTCCAGAAAAGATATCTGACCTATTCATAAACTAGAAAAGTGTCTTTCCCTGCAAATATAGCAAGCTCCAAACTAAAATTATAAAAATTGTAGTTTCAAAACCCAAACAGCACATTTACCAGTTTTAATTTGAGCACAGCTTAGCTAAGCAGAGTGGTAGCTCACAAACAAATATTAATAGTGAAAAATATAAGGAGCAAAGAAATTACCTTACATCCTGGTCCTGTGCTTGCTCCAAATTGAATCTCATTAACTTAGATGAGAATTTCTCCTGGGTAAGAATGCATAGGATTGCATCTCTATAGCCTAATCCTTTATTCATAGATCCTATTAACTTACACCCAAATAGAAATACAGAGCATTTCAGCCCATTTAGAAGGCATTATAAGCACTTCTCTGCTCAGAGACTTTGGAGAAGTCTTGAATTTCCCTCATAACACTGTTTTTTATGAAAACTGAACACAACAAATCTGAACCAGTAGCTGGCTTATATTTATTTACTGTTCCTCAGTCCAGAGAACGGGGATGGTGTCATATTCACCTGGTTCAATAGTTAATATAAGATCCTGTCTTGGAAAAGTAACAGATTTGTTAATTATCTCTCATGAAATGAGAACAGAATGCCTCTTTTACAAACGAACTAAACCATTTCCTGAAGTTGGACCAAACACAAATCTTGTTATATTCATGGGAAGAAGCTGGAGCTGGTCTGTTATGATTAAGACTGTTCTTATCAGCCCATTCCTGAGCTGTCGGTGGCCAGGGATGGTGGGGAGGAGGGGCCACTGTGGCACCTCTACATTTCCCGGCCACTGAAAGCATTAAAAAAGCCATTTGCCAGCTTTTTCAAGTTTAAATTGGGCAAAATGCCCCATAGAGAATAACGAGGCTGCACCTGAAAAATAGCAGTCGCAGCCCCACCATTTTCCAGACTGGCGTATGGTGCCAAAAGGGGACAGGGAGCTGCCTACAGGCAGCTGCGCCCTTGGCACACACCCCTGGAATGCCAGCCCGGGCCTTTACGCTGGTGGGACGCCGGTGGAAGGCCCAGCCAGCATTTTGGGGCGCAGCTCCACAGTAGCACCAGGAGACTGGCGTCCAGACCTCCCTGCTGGCATTGGGGCCACTCACGACAGCATTAGTAGCCTGGGCGCCAGTGTGGGGGGGCCCAATGCCGGCGCAGCCCCTTCCTGCTGTATGTGCTGGAATGTACTGTATGTCTTACTTCTTAGGACCAAATGAGACATGATGGGGCCATGGGTCCTATGGCTGATCCAGCACTTGAAAAGGTGCACTGGAGGGGACAAAGTCTCTTGTTCTTGCTGTGCTGCAGGGCTGATCAGGATTGGGTACTCGTGGCATTTTTAAATAGCTGAGATTGCCTCTAAAATGGCATCAGTGGCCACAGTTAGGACCGGTGGCCACAGTAACATCTACTTAGGCCCTCAGTGTCATTTTAACAGTTTTAGCAACAACAACTTATTGCTCCTTCTCTATTGGATCTTCTACTGATTATTCTGTCTTCATGCTCTTAATGAGATATTATTCAATTAGATCCACTGTCTCCAAGATCTCCAGTTCACTATTTTAATTCAGGTTGTCAGAACACGATCCTTCATATTCTATGCAAACAGAAACCAAAGATTAAAAGAAAAGAAGCAAGTCTCCATAGTACACTATTCTTTCTTTCTTGGCAACTCCCTTGCAAATTTCACTACTGTTCCACCCCAGTTTATTAGTTTTCATTGCTTACTTATTTCATGCCCTGCTTTGGAAGTTTTCTATTGTGTTCCTGAGTGCCAGATCAACCATTAGCATTTTTAAAGCATCCTAGAGTCATGAAATTGCTCAATTATTCCCAAAATGCAAAAGCATGATTCTTCAACTATTTCTTCCAAGAAAAAGAAAATGAGGTTTATTTTTATAATTGTCTTAACTTCCTCTTACAGCCATTTGGTATTCATTACATTAAATGGGCTTTGCAAAATTGGCCTGGTGAAAGGATTCTAACACACTCTTAATGCATCTTTCCTACTGCTCTGCTTCCTTTGTTGTTTTTCAGGCATGCCATTCCTCTTCCTGGTAGTTTTTGACCATAATTAAACCATCACCTAGATATGCGCCAGCAGTGAAAAACAACCTGATTTCCTACTTCCGCTATGACCAAGAGAAGTATTGCACTGAAATCCTCTGGAAAAAACATAACCTACAAACAGTGTTTAAACCCACCAAGAAAATACAACAGATGCAAAAGACAAAAGAGACCCCCTCACCTCTGCAGGAGTAGATCGTATACCTTGCAGTTGTGGACAAGTTTATATCGGGACCACACAACGCAGCATACAAACAAGGATAAAAGAACATGAAAGGTACTGCAGACTTGCCAACCTGAGAAATCAGCTGTGGCTGAACATGGACTGACCCAAACAGGACACAGGATCTTATTCCAAGACACTGAAAGACTGGACAATTCTACCAACTATTTTGTCAGATTGCACAGAGAAGCCATTGAAATTCATAAACATCAGCACAACTTTAACAGAAAAGAAGAGTTGAATGCATTAATTATGATTGCTGCTTGTCACGTCTTAAACTGCACAGCACTCACTAACTGTGGTTTAAAAGGACTTTGCTTTGGTCCAAGGGTGCCCTTTATTTATATTTGTATTCTGGGCCAGATAATGTTGCATTGTGGACTCTTTATACATAAATACTACCTAGTGCTCTGCATATTACTGGTGATGTTAATCCTACAGAAATATGATTCAAATGTGCTTTTTCAATGTGGATAGAATCCTGTAGAAAAATAAGGCCATAAACATTTCTGTTAGAGAACAAGTAAACAAGTCTGTATCATGAAGATATTCCTAACTGGAGACGCTGGAGAACAACATCTATGGTACAATAGAATAAGTTGTATAACTAAGTCTTTGTTACAAGGGAAAATGAATCATACTTCCTGCAACAACCTTTTTATCAGGTGATGGAAGGCAATAGCAGAAACTACAGGCTTGAATAATTAACATACAATATAAACAAACCATTTCTCATCGAAAGTGACTGCAAAAATGTCACTTTTTAAACACTGTGGCAAGCAGCTCTCAGCAAAAAGTGCAACAGTCAAATGCATAACTTTAATGAACGTTGTTTTTATTTTATTTAATGACTTCATTCATTAAAGTGTGACCCTCTGACAGGGGAGAAATCATGTGAAAAGGAGTAAACTTATTTCTAGCGTAACTACTTCAGAGATAAAAACAGTGACTGGGAAACAATGAAATGCAAAGAAAGTGGATGAAAACAAAGGTCAAGTCCACACTGAGTCCATGCCACACAGACCAATCAAGCATTATGTATGCAGACTTACAATGGAGGATCCACACGTTAGTGGATATTGCACCACAGAAATAAGTACATATTTCAGAGGCATATCCCTTCTTATACCTGCCTGCTGTGAAGAAATCTTTTCTGGTTTCTAGTGTAGAGAAATAATTGGAGATAGTACCTTCTCTTTGCAGGGAGTTTTGTTTGAATACAGACCAAGACCACATGTCTATGAGAATCAAAGAATCCTTTGCTAATGTGTTTTTTTTTTTTTTTAGGTAGAAGATGGAAGGTGTGTGAACAACTGACAGTACTGAAAAGTGAATGCAAGGAAAGCAAAGGAGAATTTGAAAGGTAAACCGAAAGGAGGAGAGAAGGGGTGATTGTAGAATAATGGAGTGATGGTTATGTGAGAAAAGGCCATAGGTGGAAATCTGAATGAAGGGGTGGGAGAGAAAGTAATTTGAGGTGGGATAACAGACACCTTTATCTACTGTATATAGGAATATGGGATACATTCGTTAATAAGCTGTCTCTGAGATTTTTGCCACTTAATTCAGCAGTAAGGGAACTGGCTGCAAAGGCTGGATGGAGTGGACTGGAATGCAAGCACTGGGAAATGGCTGGGCTCGATAGATACTGCAGTTTGGTTAAAAACCATAATATAATACAATTCTCTGAAGTGTCCAAACATGGTAACAGAGGTATCCCATTTTTTCCAGTATTTACAGATCAAAGAGCTTAGTAACCACTAGAATTAGGAATCAAGAAATAGGAATCAAGAAATAGGAAGAATCCCTTTGAACAACTGGTTTCTAAAACTAGAAGTAAACACTCACTCTCCAACTTCTTAAAAAATAATATCTATGGTCCTCTGGGGTTCAGGATGACCATATAAAAAAAATGGCATAAGGCCCTGAGCCACAACTTAATACCCAGAGTTGGCAATTTTGATTTCAATGGGTCTAAATTTTTCAGCCAGCTTTACTGTATGGGAGAACTTAATTAAGATGATTTACCAATGGCATTTTTCACCTGTTAAGCTTGTGAAGATTTATAAGGCAGTACCTAGCAATAGTTAGTATTGTGAGGAATAGAACACTGATTATATCTACATGTGGTAGAACTGCATGAGAGCAAGAAATTATTGGCATATGGTCAAAATTATGCTTTCTAAAGGTATCCAACATGTGTCATTTCTGTATATTTGTAAAGTTATGTTATGAAAATTAAAAACAAGTTTTTAAAAGAATGCAAGTATAAGCTTTAAGAAGAAATATCAGTGGCAGATTCTCTTTTGGCTCAAAGTCCCCACCCAAGTGCAAGCTCTGAATCCTAAATTGTCTCAGGAAGGGGAGAAATAAGGACCATAAGCAAGCTTTTACAATCCCCTTTGAAATGCTTGTGTCATTTCTCATGGAGAGAGAGAAAGAGGCCTTTTAGGGAAGAAAATATAAGTCTAAATTTCCTGACCTCAACCTCACTGAAAAAGGAAAACCCAATTACAGTGTTATTGTAATTGTTTCTGAAGATTAATTTGTCTTTACATCTGTTCTTTAATTTTGGTTTTGAACACATGAAGCTGCCTTCTACTGAATCAGACCCTTGGTCCATCAAAATCAGTACTGTCTACTCTGACTGGCAGCGGCTCTCCGGGGTCTCAGGCAGGGGTCTTTCACATCACCTACCTTCCTGGTCCCTTTAACTGGAGATGCCGGGGATTTTATTTCTTGTGAGAGTTTCATTTGTAACTTCCATGCTATCGTACAAAGCATGCATATCAGAGAGAGCTACAAAAGCTATCATTTTTATTCTTTTCTAATAACCAGCATGCCTTGCTCTATGTGTACACCAAATCTCAGATTTCTATCTCTACCCCAAAGAACTCAGAAGAAACATATGAGGCTAATTTCCAGGTATAATAAAGCTGTCATGTCCAATTTGGAAATGTACAGGGATTTTAAAATTAATGTAAGTTAACTTAAATTACAATATGGGCTGCCCAAACAACTTGTAACATAAGGGAAGCTCTATTCCAGGGCTAGCTGGGCAAACATACTCCATAGCTACAGTATTGAGATGTAATTATCTGATTTAGAATACAAATTCTCAGTTGAGTTATGAATCAGGCAACCTTTCCCCCAAACATTCTTCTCCATATTGAATGTTGACAGTACCTTCCTAAGCAGAGATATACCCTCCTAAGCCTATTGACTTCAATGGACTTAGAAGGGTGTAACTCCATTTAGGGTTGTACTTTTGAAGATCTACTGAGAATCTGTAGGCACATGTGCAAAAAAAAGGGAGGAAGAAGGTATTTAACATATTAAGTACTATCACTGAAACTCTTTTGATTCCTGGAAAATATATATAAACTACAGCTTCTTTGTAGATGTTGGGGAAGCGCTGTGGCTCAGTGGTACAGCATCTTTTTGGCATGTAGAAAGTCCCTGGTTCAATCCCTGGCATCTCCTATTAAAAATGAGCAGGTGATGTGAGCCTGAGACTCTGGAGAAATGTTGTCAGTCTGAGAAGACAATACTGACCTCAAGTGACTAATGGACTGATTCAGTATAAGTCAGCTTCATGTGTGTTCATGTACATACTTATTGGATTGGATCCAGAGTTTCTATTACTTAAACAATAGAACCTTCCTTTGACACAAGGAACCTTCCCCCAGTGGAATATGCTGCTTCAGCTGGGGAAAGGCACTTTTCATTGGTGGTAGTCTTCATTGTTAGTGGAACTGAACCTATTAATCCCATCCATTATATTATATATGTGTTTTAAATTCTCAGGTGAATGCAAAAACTACAGGAACTAAAGAACCAATATTCAATAAGCTTGCACTATCAAAATCCCTTCCTTTTTTTTTTCTTGAAGTCAATGGTTTGAGGAGTTAGGCCCAAAGGGGTTTTTCAATCAGTACTTAAAATAATTATGTAGCTGGATTTTTTTTTTAAGTTAGAACTATCGGGGGAAAGGCATTAATTCACAACATAGCCCAGCCCCCAGCCCCTAATAAAAAAAATTCTCATACCACACAAGTATAAACTGCCTGTTTCAGCTAGTAATGGCTAATTAGGAACATTTTGACAAGCGTATAATTTCAATCAGTAATGCTCACTGTTAAGGCAATGTCATGGTTTGTGGAAACCCATTGTGTAAAATTTTAATTCAAATATGTTTAAAAAATTGTTGTGTGTGTAGGAATCTCTCCAATTGAAATGACAAGGGATAACATTCTCATTGGTAATCATTCAAATGAGAAACCCTCAAGGAATGTACAAAAGTAGCGAAAGGGGGGGGGGATAAAGCTGCCTTCTTTGATTTGAGCACTGTGTGATATAATACATGCAGCAGCTATCAGTAGTTATGGCAAAATAAATTTTAGTAATATCCATATCTGAAAAGTAAAACTCCCCAGGGAGAGTTGCTCTTCTGAGTGGGAACAGCAAGTTGTTTACTAGAATGATCATATCTTAATCCCCACAAACAGATAATTATATCCTAATCTTCACACTCATACCTACGTGGTCACATGCCAACATCTGGTTAAAAATATACTGAAAGGCTATCCTTATTCAGTCACTACTGAGAAAATTCTAATTCTAATTAATTCTATGCATGTAAATATAATAGATAGGTGTATGGTTTTGTCGCAGGGGTTGAGCAGAAAAGTGAATTATGCAAGCAGCTAAAGAAACAAAGCAGAGGCCTTAGACTTGGTAGTTTTATTTTATCTCGGGGAGCTCTCCCTGTATGGACTACATCCCATTTTTTGCTGTGCAAACGTTACCGTATATACTCGGGTATAAGCAGACCCGAGTATAAGCCGACCCCCCAAATTTGAGGCCAGAAAAGGGAATTTCTTATTGACCCGCGTATAAGCCGAGGGTCAATAAGAAATTCCCTTTACTGGCAATGCTGCGCCCTAAAATGGCGGCCGCCATTTTAGAGCGCAGGGCCCCTGCCCCAGGTCGCCCTCCCGCCGGCCTCCCGGGCCCTCCCGACCCACCCCAACCCACCCAGACCCCAGTGCCATCCAAGGGGGGGAGGGGGAAGAGCCCCTGAACCCCCTACTTACCGGGAGACGCGGCGAATCGGTGGCAGCGGCGGTGGCGCGGCCTTCCTGGGCCGGCAGGAGGCTCCTCCAGGCCCCTGCCGGACGGAGGAAGGCGGCTGGACGCGTGGGTGGCGGCGGCGCGGCCGGCAGGGGCCTCCTGCCAGCCCAGGAAGGTCCCTGCCAGCTAAAAGAACGCGCACGGGCGCGTGGGCGGCCCAGCGCGACCGGCAGGGGCCTCCTGCCGGCCCCTCCAAGCCCCTGCCGGCCGGAGGAAGGCGCTCGGGCGCCTGAGCAGTGGCGGAGCGGCCGGCAGGGGCCTCCTGCCGGCCCCTCCAGGCCCCTGCCGGCCGGAGGAAGGTGCCCGGGCGCCTGAGCAGCGGCGGAGCGGCTGGCAGGGGCCTCCTGCCGGCCAAGGAAGGCCCCTGCCAGCAGGAGGAAGGCGCCCAGGCGCCTGAGAGCCGGCGGAGCTGCCGGCAGGGGCCTCCTGCCGGCCCAGGAAGGTCCCTGCCGGCTAAAAAACGCGCCTGGGCGCGTGGGCGGCCCGGCGCAGCCGGCAGGGGCCTCCTGCCGGCCCCTCCAGGCCCCTGCCGGCCGGAGGAAGGCTCCCTGGCGCCGCGGCGGTGATGGCGGTAAGTTCCCCCCTCCCTCCTCCCTCCCCCTCCCCCCCTACCGTATTGACCTGCGTATAAGCCGAGTCCGGCTTTTTCAGCCCTTTTTTGGGCTGAAAAACTCGGCATATACGCGAGTATATACAGTACTCTTTTTCTTACGAACTGGAGATGTCTTTCATCCCGATCTCCTTTTCACTGTGGGCTTCAGCTAGGATTTTTGACTCCCCAGGGAACCCCAGAGAAAGATTGCTGCTGCGTTCCCCCCAACAGCATCCAGATGCAATCCAAACATTATGTCATATGACCTTCCCAGCTTCCTAGGCACCCCAGAATGTTGTTCATCTAGATGCCCCCTCTGCCACACAGCCCTTTGCACAGCCATCAAAAAACCTACTCCAGAGCAAATTCAACGAGATTTTGCTGGAGTCAGCAGGATTGCCTTGCTATTATTAACCAATGCTATCTATGACATGTTTTGTGATGTTCCCTTTTGCTTACAACTCAGGAATAGGGGATGCAGGTTCCTGCTCCTAGGTTCACAAAGCACAGACAGATGTGGGAAAAACAACATCCATTTATTAACAAGAAGATACATGGATAACAGCAACTGGTTTCAGCGCAAGGGAGCTCATCCAGTCCATAATTCTAACTAACAAACAGAACTAACAAGCCCCTACTCTACCCTGTGAGACTAAGTCAACACATGTAAATATCAGACTGTGCCATTATAATGTATATGATAAATATTCCACATGAACTATGCAACTAGCTCCTACCATAAGTTGCACCTCCAACAATGATTCGTATGATTTTCTAAATGAAAGTCTAGGGATACTGAATAAAATTAAGATAAAATGGAGTAGATATCTCATTGACTTCAGGCGTTTGAACAAAGGGTTGGAAAGTGGATTTGATAAGTTCCTGCATTCACTGACACTGGCTGAGACCTTTCTGGGCTTGTCCAGTTAGTTCTATGGAGGATGAATTTCATTTGTTCTCCTTCCAAATATGAAACAAACAAATAACAATGCCTTTCTTCTCCTCAAATGGTGGCAGAAAATTCCATCAAATCACAGCTGATATAACTACCCTGTAGGGATTTTCAATGCAAGAGACGTTCAGAGATGGTTTGCCCTTGCCTGCTTCTGTGTAGAAATGTTGAGTTTCCTTGGTGGTCTCCCTTCCAAATACTAAACAGGGCCGACCCTGCTTAGCTTCCGAGATAGGGTTGCCAGCTTCAGGGTAGGAAATACCTGGAGATTTTGGGGGAGGAGCCTAAGGATGGGGTTTGGGGAGGGGGAGGGACTTCAATGGGGCATAATGTCATAGAGTTCAGGTGAACTGATCTCTGTTGCCTGGAGATCAGTTGTGATAGCGGGAGATCTCCAGCTACCACCTAGAGGTTGACAACCCTATTCTGAGATCTAATTAGATCGGGCTAGCCTGGGCCATCCAGGTTAGTGCTTTCCATGAATACTCATACCATTTAGGTAAGAAACAGTGATAATTCTTTGATCTTTAAACATTTATGCAAATAGCTTAGCATTAAGTCTTCTTAAGATCCCCTTGCTTTCAAAAACAAAATCAACAAGGGGAAGAAAGATAGCAGTAGTTTTATCCCCACTCTCATGTGTTCAACTAATTATGTTAAAGGCTAATATGATTTGGTTATTTATGCTGTTTATACGCTAAAGCAATTGGGAAATCATTTAAGCATTATATTTAATTTGCTATTTCAAGTATTTCAAATTGTTTGAGCTGCTTCCAGCCTCAAAAAAAGACTGCTTTCTTGTATCTTTAAAAGTTTGTTTCTGCAAGGTTGCTTTGAGGAGAAATAATAGGAGTTTCACTTTACAGGAAGAAAGGGGAATGCTTGAAGTCAACGTTTTCTCAAGACAGAACACATTGTAATGATGATCTTGTCTATCACTTCCCCCTGCCTATCACTACACACCTGCTCCAAGCTGTAATTGTCCTGAAACAAGAAAGATGGTTTGTATGATTTTGAAAATGCTCTGCTGTTCCCATCCAATTTCAGAGTTTGTTTCTTGCTTTATGTACTGTGTGAACTGTGTCCCCCAATCAGCTTGGTGTGTGTGTGTGTGTGATTATGATGGCTGTGCCTCTATTTTTTATGAGGATGGAAGAGAAGTAGTCATCTTGCCCCATGCTGACTAGCCAATACAAAAGGAGCATAGTTCCACTTATCTTGGCCACTAGGGCTGTGTATATTGATACGCCAAACTAAAAATAAACAGGTTTAATTTTGGCTGAATATCAAAACCGGAAATCTGAGCAAAGCCAGATAGCCTATTCCCACATAGCCAAATACAATAGTTTACAATAGTTTCCTATGGAGGATAATGATGATCCCTTCTGGGGCCCATACAATTGGACCCCCTGACCCAAACTTTACCAAAGTCAGGTTGACAGAGAAATGCGAAGATCCGAACATTGTGAGGGCTGGTGACCAGGTCATCTCTAATGGATGGAAAACTAGTGCATAACTCCAGGAAACAACTGAGACAGACCCGGGGTGAACGTGAGTGAAAGTACCCCTGCATAAACGACCACTGTTGTGTGTGTGTTTTTTTAATTGGCTCCAGAAGCAAATTAGAAGCCAGTGTAAGTGGAACAAATCTGGAGTGATATGGTCATTACAACCCAGTCAACATTCTGACCGCCATGGAGCTCAGAACAGTACATGCAGGCTCTGTCCCCATACTTTTTCCTTGCCACAGCCCTGTGATGTAGGTTAGGCTGAGCGAGACTGAAGCGGGTCAGTGACTTTCGAGTGACTATGCTCTTAGAATCGACCCCTTCCTGAAAAGTGGTATGTTATCTTATTCAGTTGGTCACCTACTAAGCAGGACTCAACTACTTTACTCACTTAAAAAGTAAGTCTTTTATTGATGTGCTCCAATGTAATTGTGCATATGTGTGTGTGTATAGGCAAGTATTACAAAGTCTTAAAATTCAGTAACAATGTATATAGTGAAGCAAGCAAGTTCTACATACTATTCAGTTATAAAATCCAACACTTAAAATATAACAGTTAAAGAAGTCTGATTTAAAGGACAGCCCGCCCCCCTTCAGCGGGCTCCACTGGAGAGGTGCGGGCTGCCCTTTAAACTGATCTGCGCCTCCCAGCCGGGAGGCGCAGGTCAGTTTAAAGGGCAGCCCTCGCCTCTCCAGCGGAGCCCGCTGAAAGGTGCGGGCTGCCCTTTAAACTGATATGTGCCTCCCGGCCGGGAGGCGCAGATCAGTTTAAATGACAGCCCGAGCCTCTCCAGCGGAGCCCACTGAAGGGGGGCGGGCTGTCCTTTAAACTGATCTGTGCCTCCCAGCCGGGAGGCGCAGGTCAGTTTAAAGGGCAGCCCGCGCCTCTCCAGTGGAGCCCGCTGAAGGGGGGCGGGCTGTCCTTTAAACTGATCTGCGCCTCCCAGCCGGGAGGCGCAGGTCAGTTTAAAGGGCAGCCCGCGCCTCTCCAGCGGGCTCCGCTGAAAGGTGCGGGCTGCCCTTTAAACTGATCTGCGCCTCCCAGCCGGGAGGCGCAGGTCAGTTTAAAGGGCAGCCCGCGCCTCTCCAGCGGAGCCCGCTGAAAGGTGCGGGCAGCCCTTTAAACTGATATGTGCCTCCCAGCCGGGAGGCGCAGGTCAGTTTAAAGGGCAGCCCGAGCCTCTCCAGCGGAGCCCGCTGAAGGGGGGCGGGCTACCCTTTAAACTGATCTGCGCCTCCCAGCCGGGAGGCGCAGGTCAGTTTAAAGGGCAGCCCTTGCCTCTCCAGCGGAGCCCGCTGAAAGGTGCGGGCTGCCCTTTAAACTGATATGTGCCTCCCGGCCGGGAGGCGCAGATCAGTTTAAATGACAGCCCGAGCCTCTCCAGCGGAGCCCGCTGAAGTGGGGCGGGCTGTCCTTTAAACTGATCTGTGCCTCCCAGCCGGGAGGCGCAGTTCAGTTTAAAGGGCAGCCCGCGCCTCTCCAGCAGAGCCCGCTGAAGGGGGGCGGGCTACCCTTTAAACTGATATGTGCCTCCCAGCCGGGAGGCGCAGGTCAGTTTAAAGGGCAGCCCGCGCCTCTCCAGCGGAGCCCGCTGAAAGGTGCGGGCTGCCCTTTAAACTGATCTGCGCCTCCCAGCCGGGAGGCGCAGGTCAGTTTAAAGGGCAGCCCGCGCCTCTCCAGCGGAGCCCGCTGAAAGGTGCGGGCTGCCCTTTAAACTGATATGTGCCTCCCAGCCGGGAGGCGCAGGTCAGTTTAAAGGGCAGCCCGAGCCTCTCCAGCGGAGCCCGCTGAAGGGGGGCGGGCTGCCCTTTAAACTGATCTGCGCCTCCCAGCCGGGAGGCGCAGGTCAGTTTAAAGGGCAGCCCTCGCCTCTCCAGCGGAGCCCGCTGAAAGGTGCGGGCTGCCCTTTAAACTGATATGTGCCTCCCGGCCGGGAGGCGCAGGTCAGTTTAAAGGGCAGCCCGCGCCTCTCCAGCGGAGCCCGCTGAAAGGTGCGGGCTGCCCTTTAAACTGATATGTGCCTCCCAGCCGGGAGGCGCAGGTCAGTTTAAAGGGCAGCCCGAGCCTCTCCAGCGGAGCCCGCTGAAGGGGGGCGGGCTGCCCTTTAAACTGATCTGCGCCTCCCAGCCGGGAGGCGCAGGTCAGTTTAAAGGGCAGCCCTCGCCTCTCCAGCGGAGCCCGCTGAAAGGTGCGGGCTGCCCTTTAAACTGATATGTGCCTCCCGGCCGGGAGGCGCAGATCAGTTTAAATGACAGCCCTCGCCTCTCCAGCGGAGCCCGCTGAAGGGGGGCGGGCTGTCCTTTAAACTGATCTGTGCCTCCCAGCCGGGAGGTGCAGGTCAGTTTAAAGGGCAGCCCGCGCCTCTCCAGCGGAGCCCGCTGAAGGGGGGCGGGCTGTCCTTTAAACTGATCTGCACCTCCCAGCCGGGAGGCGCAGGTCAGTTTAAAGGGCAGCCCGCGCCTCTCCAGCGGAGCCCGCTGAAAGGTGCGGGCTGCCCTTTAAACTGATCTGCGCCTCCCAGCCGGGAGGCGCAGGTCAGTTTAAAGGGCAGCCCGCGCCTCTCCAGCGGAGCCCGCTGAAAGGTGCGGGCTGCCCTTTAAACTGATATGTACCTCCCAGCCGGGAGGCGCAGGTCAGTTTAAAGGGCAGCCCGAGCCTCTCCAGCGGAGCCCGCTGAAGGGGGGCGGGCTACCCTTTAAACTGATCTGCGCCTCCCAGCCGGGAGGCGCAGGTCAGTTTAAAGGGCAGCCCTCGCCTCTCCAGCGGAGCCCGCTGAAAGGTGCGGGCTGCCCTTTAAACTGATATGTGCCTCCCGGCCGGGAGGCGCAGATCAGTTTAAATGACAGCCCGAGCCTCTCCAGTGGAGCCCGCTGAAGGGGGGCGGGCTGTCCTTTAAACTGATCTGCGCCTCCCAGCTGGGAGGCGCAGGTCAGTTTAAAGGGCCCCCGCGCGCCTTCAGGGAATCCCTCTGAAGGCGCGCTGGGGCCGAATTTTCCCCCGAACTCCGGATCCCCCCGAATTACCGGGGATCCGAAGCGGGGGAGTTCGGACTTCGGCACGTACCGAACCCACAAGGGTCAAATTCGGCCGAATCCGAACTGTACCGAATTTTTTTTTTTTGACAGCCCTAACAACAATAATTCCATAGTTCATGTGCTCTAATATGTCAACGCCTGTAACAAGACTGACTGGCCCAAGTTAACTAAGTGTGTTTGAACCCCAGTTTCTCATGTCTGAATCTGACACTTGAACTACTAGACCATACTGGCTCTGGGTAGGGAATTATCCATTGGGCCCTGGAAGTCTCAGACTTACTGGATGAGGAAACTAAGAATGGTGACAGGGTCTCCCCTGTACACCTTTAAGGGGTATATGTAAGGAAAGTCTAGGAACAGTATTGTCATATGCATTCCCTTGCCATTCTGGACCACAAGCTATGATTCTTAATATAAACATAATAAGCTCTGTAAGCAATCACTATGTTAATGTGCACTCACTGCCCTGTATTATATTGAAACAAAGCACACATATTTTTAATATAACTTTCTTGCCCTTCCTTTCTTCCTCCCTTCTTCCAAAACTTCTTTGTTGAGCCAGTATGTGGCATTTCATGCCTAAGTATGTTAATGCTAAATACACTCTGCTTTGCCTTTTGATAGTTTTCTATAGTATGTTATGTTTCTATTTCCTTTCCTCCCCAGCATTCAGACAGAGGTATCACAGTTATCAGCCAGGAATGAACTCTGAAATATACAAGAGGGCTCTTTAGTCATGCTTTGTTTGCAAATGCTCCCCCAAATACAAATTTATTCTTCCCTCTTCAAACAAGGGAGCCTTTTCATGTTTTGCAATCTAACGAAAGGCTTGTATTTCAAAAATATAGAGAGAAGACAATATTAAACAATGGAAGGGAGGAAGACTGTGTTTGGGGATCTGTGAATTTGTGATTATGTCGTATGTATGCAGTTGTAAGTAACTATATAAATATTTCATTACGCAAAGTTTAAGTTGTGACTTAGTTGCTGGAGAACTGGACCTAGACAATTCTGTAACACAACAGTTAAACATGCCCTTCCATGTTTAAATCACCCTAACTGGTCCCAAGTACAGCTGGTAAACTGGTACTACTAAACTGAAATCACTGTGAAGCTTCATGCTTGTCATAACTGGGATCATGATCATCAGTAATCCCTCCTTCATTCCTTGGGTTTTCCACAGACATCAAGGCTGTGTGGTAGCTGAGTCTCAAGGAACTATGACATGTATCTAATCTATAGGCAGCCCTATATTTAATGCCATTTATAAATAGAATTCTAGAGAAGAGGCTTGCTTCTCAACTTGAGATACTTCTTGACAGATCTGTTTTCAATCCTTTTCAATCCAGATTTAATTTGGGGTACAGCAAGGAAACTGCCTTGGTTGCTC
Source organism: Euleptes europaea (assembly GCF_029931775.1). Taxonomy (NCBI): domain Eukaryota; kingdom Metazoa; phylum Chordata; class Lepidosauria; order Squamata; family Sphaerodactylidae; genus Euleptes; species Euleptes europaea. The sequence goes on along the minus strand of NC_079316.1, from coordinate 57,953,868 downwards.
TGATGAATGACTTGAGAGTTCACTGACAGAGGAAGGACATCCGTACCAGTTCTCCTGAAACTCTCAGCAACTTTAGATACCATCCACCATGTTATCTTTCTGGATCACCTGGTGGGAATGATATTGATGCTTTTGTGCTGAAGTCCTTCATTAGGAACAGGTGATTTGCGGGGGGTGGGGGCTTTGATGGAGAAAAGTTTAATTCTTTTAATTAATACTTTTCTTATTAGCTTGCTGACTTTCCTCAAATGCCCTATAAGCTCCCCTTCCCCCTAGGATGAGACCAAGTTACCCCCTCCAAGATTTAGCCTTTTCCCTTATCTACATGGGAAACTGAAAGTCCGCATTTCTTCAGTTTATGGCCTTCTTCCTTTCCTGGCCTTTGTTATCTTGCCCTGTATATGTGCAAGATGTGATCCTCCCCCCCTCCACCCCCCCACTCATAGAGCTATTCACTATTCTTAGTTAAGTAGAAAACGTAGTGAAATGCAAGATCCTGGGTCCCACCATTCAGAAGATAGTCGGGAGATGTACAAGGTGGGAAAATCCATAGGTTTGATTGGACCCAGATGGACGACACCTTGACTTGATCAATCAATGCTATTTTTTTAAGAACAGTCTTTGTCTTCTTCGCCTCATGGTCAGTTTATTGGACCCCCTTTGGAAACCCACTCAAAAATTTTCCCTGTCAGCTTTGGTTCTGCCACTTGGTCTTTGCCCTATGCACCTGTGGAAATGAGCTCTGACTCCTGAAACCCTATGCAGGAATAATTTTTGTTCTTTTAAGGAGCCACTGGAATTCTGTTTTATTTTGTCTTGTGTGGTTTCTGCCCTGACCTGGATGGCCCCGGCTATCCTGATCTCATTAGAGCTCAGACATTAAGCAGGGTTGACCATGGTTAGTATTTGGATGGGATACTTTGGATGGGAGTCTAAGGAAACCCAAGGTTGCTACACAGAGGCAGGCAAGGGCAAACCACCTTTGAACATCTCTTGCCTTGAAAATCCTACAGGGTTGCCATAAGTTGGCTGCGACTTGACAGCACTTTCCACCACCATGTGGTTTCTGTGCTATACCCCAGATGAAAGTTGAGTTAGGATAAATCAAACTGACGATATTGCTGATCAAGTTTGGAGCCATGGTAGATTTGCCTAAGGCCAGTCCCATTAGAGACCAGTTAGTGTCTAATGCTGGTCCCATTAGAAACTGTCTATTAGCAACAACTTGCACTTTAAAAGTGAAAGTAATGTTTTTGATGATGTATATCTGCCATAAATTAATCATAGTTTAACCCAAATACTCAGTGTATTGTGTCTTAATGGGACAGGCACAAATAATAACTAAGTCACAATCCATCACATTTCTTCTCCTCTCTCCTATTCTGTGCATGCACTAAAGCTCTCTCTAAGCATATCATTCATTGTATTATTTTCTTTCTAATTGATTGCCTTCCCCAATATGGTAGTGATTGAGAGGAAAGCTAAGGGCACTTCAAGCTAGAATTTAGGGTTATCCTATAGACACAGGTTTGCATTTGGGGGGGGGGGTTCTCAGGTCCCCAGGTTTTCTGAAGACCCCCAGTACAGCTGAATACAACAAGAAACATGTGCTAACAACTGCTAAAATATTTTGGTAAAAGCTGGATTTTTTCTGTTATATGGTGGCAAACTGTTTATTTCCATTTTGTAATTTCTGCCTTTGTCATTGTGTTGAATGTTGCTTTCAAATATCTGCACTGAATTATTGTCATAATACTTTGGCCTTTTGTACATGGTTGTTCCCCTCATTGTCACCCCCCTGACTACTTCAGGGGTTTGCTTTGATTATGCATATAATTTCCAAACTTCAGAGGTCGGGGTGGGAGTGACCGCAAGGGAAGCAGCCATGTATAAAAGACCTTTGTTAGGTTGAAAGGAATGATGGAGTAGTAGTAGAACTAGGGTTTTTCAGGCAAAGCATAAGCCCTGATTCTGGGATGGGGAGAAACAGTGGGGTTATTGTGTACATGCAGAGAGGGTAGACAACTGGGAGGCTTGCTGTAAGATTGAGGACAAGAGATTGTTGTTCTCTCAGTAGGGCTGCCAATTCGGTTCGGCCCGAACTGAAAATCAGCCGAATTTCCCCTGATTCGGTGGTTTTTAGTTCGGGAGGAACCGAACTCAAAACTGGCGGGCAACCGGGGGGGCCGAATTCAGCGAGTTCAGGAGTTCACGAATAAATTCGGCAAATTTGGCCATCAGTAAGCAGCATAACCGTCAGTAAGCAGCATTCTCCTCCCCTGGCCAATCGGTGGCCAAGCTGGGTCTTCTTCTGGCCAATCAGTCAGGATTGAGTACTGGAGGAATCAGCTGATGTGCGGCCCGGCCAGGGAGAGAGAGAGAGAGAGCGAAATCCTCGTGTGTGTGTGTGGGGGGGGGTGCTTGTGCACATTCGCTCCTTTCTGTGGCTGCAGGGGGCGTATTTTTTGGGGTACAGACACAAAACTTTCACTGGAGCTTCAGATGAAGCTTCTTAAGATACCCCCAAGTTTTGTAAACATTGGGTCAGGGGGTCCCGAGATATGGGCTCCCCCCCTTTTTCTTTCCATGGCTGCAGGGGGTGCATTTTTGGGGGTGCAGATCCCAAACTTTGAGTGGAGTTTCAGACCAGTGTTGTTAAGATACCCCCCAAGTTTTGTGAACATTGGGTCAGGGGGTCCCGAGATATGGGCTTTCCCCTTTCCCCTTTCCCCTTTCCCCTTTTGGGATGAATGGATCAGCCGTTCCTGTGCATCTTCTCCAGAGAAAACCTCCCGTGCCTAATTGGAATCATCTTGGATTACAAGTCCTCTTCAGCCCCTCTTGATGGAACAGAAGACAGCCACAGTAAGACCCCTTTGGGGGCTTTAATCTATAATTTTTCTCCTGTGTATGTGTGTGTGTGGGGGGGGAAAGCAGAGTCTGTGTGTGTGTGGGGAGGGAGCAGTTTCTGTGGGTGGGGGGGAAGCCAAAGGGGGCTTTCGTCGGTTCTGCCTGGAGTGTGTGTTCCCCCTCGAGTCTCTCGCTTCCTGGTTTGAGGGGGGAGGTTTCAGTTGTGTGTCTTCTGGTTTTTCCCTGTTGCAAAGGTGTTGTTTTACAAGTTGAGTTGCTTTGCAAACTGTTGTCGGGGCTGGGAGCTTTGTGCGTGGGCGGCAAGCTCTGCTGAGAGATGCACATTAAGGGTGGGGGGGACCCCTTTCAGGGCCCATATCTCAGCCCTCCCTGACCCAATTTTTACAAAACTTGGGGAGTCTTTCAATATACGTCCTTTGAAGCTCTGCTGAAAGTTTGGGACCTCTAAGCCCAAAAATGCCCCCCCCAGAGCCGCGGAAAGGCGCGATTGTGTTTTTAATGGCTTTATTCGGCCGGATTTTTTTCCGAACTTTGAATTCCCGCTGAATTGAACGGATCCGAAGTGGGGGAGTTCGGACTTCGGCACGTACCGAACCCACAAGAGCAAAATTCGGCCGAATCCGAACTGTACTGAATTTTTTTTTTGACAGCCCTATCTCTCAGTGGGTGCTGTCACTGAAATCAATGGGACCTTAAAGTGCTTAACTTTTGACGGATTGTGCTCTGTTTATTTGCGTGGAGGCCCCATAATATTTCTCCTTGAAACACAAGCTGGTACAGCTACTGTGGGAGAATTAAATTAATGGCCACAGATGAGAGAAACCAGCCATGAACTGATGGATCAATAAAGTTGAAATACAATAGGACCAACAAGAAACAAATCTGTTGATATCAGTTTTCTCTCAAAAGATTTGAGTGATACTTCAAGTGGCAAACATTGATTTAGTGGTCATTTTTAACACAAATCTTCCAATTCTTTTGAAATTGTTGCTACAGAATCCCCCGAGAATAAAAATCAAAGTGCCATATCTGGGACATTAGTCCAATACAAAAACTCTCCTCTCACCAAAGGAAGAAATGCAAAGTAAATTATTTAGAAACCCATATTTCAAAAAAGCTTGTTTCTACAGCTTCCAAATGTTGCACCTGCTAGAAAAACATAAGATAATGCAATTCTCATCATAACAGCTTTGCTTATAAAAAAAACATAGTCTTCTAAATGTACTGTATATTTCAGTACAGGTAAAAATTCATGCATTCTTTGACTATGTCCTGTTTATCTTCTGTGTGTAAAGTGCCGTCAAGTCGCAGCCAACTTATGGCGACCCCTTTTGGGGGTTTTGCATGGCAAGAGACTAACAGAGGTGGTTTGCCAGTGCCTTCCTCTGCACAGCAACCCTGGTATTCCCTGGTGGTCTCCCATCCAAATACTAACCAGTAGGGCTGTCAAAAAAAAAAAATTCGGTACAGTTCGGATTCGGCCGAATTTGACCCTTGTGGGGTCGGTACGTGCCGAAGTCCGAACTCCCCCGCTTCGGATCCCCGGTAATTCGGGGGGATCCGGAGTTCGGGGGAAAATTCGGCCGAAGCGCGCCTTCAGGGATTCCCTTCAGCGGGCTCCCGTGAAGGGGGGGGGCTGTCATTTAAACTCATCTGTGCCTCCTGGCCGGGAGGCACAGATGAGTTTAAATGACAGCCCGCCTCCCTTCAGGGGAGCCCGCTGAAGGGAGGCGGGCTGCCCTTTAAACTGATCTGAGCCTCCCAGCTGGGAGGCGCAGATCAGTTTAAAGGGCAGCCCGCGCCTTTCAGCGGGCTCCCCTGAAGGGGGGGCCGAATTGGCTGAATTTATTCGTGAACTCCCGAACTCGCTGAATTCGGCCCCCCCGGTTGCCCGCCAGATTTGAGTTCGGATCCGTCCGAACTGAAAATCACCGAATCAGGGGAAATTCGGTTGATTTTCAGTTCGGACCGAACCGAATTGACAGCCCTACTAACCAGGGCTGACCCTGCTTAGCTTCTGAGATCTGACGAGATCAGGCTAGCCTGGGCCATCCAGGTCAGGGCCCTGTTTATCTTAGTTTCAGTTTATCCATGTGTTCTGAATAACCTTCAGAGTGTTTAGGGAAATGAGTCTTTAATTACCTTAGAATTTCACATTAATACTGCTCGGGCAGACCATTCCTGAAAGGGGGGTACTTACAAGACACCCACGGATGGCACAGCTGCACCATCTCCTGACCAGTTTGCAGCAGGATAGAGGGGAGGAAAACAATTTTTCCCCAAGCCCCATGAAACCCATAGAGTGTCATGGGGCTACACCACTTTTTTGCAGGGGTAACTTGATGTGAGAATTCAGAGAGAATTGTAACTGGCCCAAGGTCACCTGGCAGGCTTCATGTGTAGGAGTGGGGAAACCAACCCATTTCACAAGATTAGTGTCCGCTGCTCATGTGGAGGAGTGGGGAAATCAAACCTGGTTCTCCAGATTCTGCTACCCTCTTCTTTAAGCCATGGTGGCCATAGAAGTGGAGATAGGACAGCCAGTTCAATACTTATGGCTGCTACTGAAGAATCCTTGTGTTTGTTTATTTTTTATTTAATTTATATTCTGGTTTGGATTGAGAAAAAGTCACTGGCCCAAAGGCACCCAACAGGTTTCCATGGCAGTGGGGTTTCAAACCTAGATCTCCTAGATCCTAGCCCAACAACTTAACTCACTACACCACACTCATCAGTACTGAATATTGTACAAAAACTAACAGCCTACCAGTAATAAAATTATAATCATCACTTGAATCCACAAGAACCTTTTAAAGACTGCCCTCCACTAATCCTTAGAGGACAGGAAGCATTACAACAGAATGGAGAGAATGAGGAAAAGGCACCTATGGACAAAGAAGCCAAGTTGCAAGGACCCTTCCATTTTATTGCAGGGCTATTGCTCCTTTAAATCATGATAGCAACCATCAATTACAATAACCCCTGATTCTTCTATTTGAAAAAAATTAAAACACCTCTACAGATATACTTTACATATAAAATGCTACATTTTCATATCCCTTTTTTGTAATTACATGACCAGAAAGTTCAAATGCATTTTTAATACAATGCTTGAAAGTTTATTAGATTAATGTGAGAGAAGGGTCTTACGTAACGCACACTATGCAATTCATTTCAACTTCATTACCTGGAGTACTTGACTGAAAGAAAGGAATCCTTAAGTACCTGTTTATTAACTTACTGTCAAAGTCTTCTGATTATTTCAAGGAGATACTACAGAATGAAAAGATGATGAATAGAAGAGTAATCCAATGATTGATTCATTTCCTTTGGTTAAAAAAAAAGTTCATAATGAAACATAAACGTGTCAGGTTGGCTTCTGCAGGATTGATATTTAATGTAACTCCTCTTGAAGATGGAATTAGATTTCTTTAAAAGTCCATATTAAAAGATGATGGGATAGAACCTTCCACCAAGGCACCATTACTGTTATAAATCTTACACAGAAAAGAGAGGATTTTGAAAAACTTTTCTGAAGTGCTGCAGTAAATTGATTTATGCGGTTCTAAGCAGTAATTATGAAATGTGCTTATCTAGACACCCTCCGTTTCTATTGATCCTTGATGAAAAGCTCATAATTTATGGCATTCTGATGTTTAGGATTTTTGGAATTATTTATGACTCACAGTCCGAGGAACGCTGCTAAGACAAAATGGAAGTTTGAAAGCTGATTTGCAATGCAAAAAGATGGGCTGTTTTCAAGGACTGAGCATAGATAGTTACAGCAGTATGCCCTGAAGATAACAAAGAGAATACAATGTGCTTCAAAGGAGTGAAAAATATTACTATGCATCCAAGGGTTAAATCAAAGGATAGATGGAACCTTGTATTCCACTTGGAGCAGAAGTAGATTATGAGTCTTCTAAAAGGTTTGCAAACTCCCTTCCTACAACTCAAGTTTGGCAGGAAATGGATGGAATGGTAAGAAGCATCCTTCTTGCAAGGACTGGATGTTGAGTGTCCTGTTTCACAAGCAATTTGCTGGCAGCTGTCTAGCTGAAGGAACAAGCACAAGAGTAGCTGGGTCTTCATCAGGATCTCATAATTTAACCTGCAGCATGTTAAGTGTGCAAACTGCATACATTTAAGCATTTAAAGTTGCCTGATTAGTCCACTTTGTCTATTCTGATGGGCAGTAACAGAGAAAGATCCACTTTCTCAACATTTCCTGTTTGTAGATGCCAAGGATTGAATTTAGGAATTTCTGGACATAAAATGTCTGCTCTGAGCCACAGGTCCTCATACCCTAGTTTGCATGTGTGTGTGTGTTTTAAAAGGGGGGGAAAGCACAATAGAGATCAATTATGATACAGAAGTAATAATCTATTTGTTCCAATCCTTTTAGTAGATCAGTTGTTCTACAGTATGACCATCCTGTGTTAGTCAAGGGGCTACAAAAATATGATTTTGATTTGAGTTTGAATTTTACATTTAAAAAATTCAGTACAGAGGTCAACGATATCTCAAATCCTAAACCAATTATTCTCTCTCATTTAGAGGTGACTGGACTTTTGATCACCACTCATCTCCTTTGTGTTTTGTGGCAGTGTATGTGCTCTTGCTTAAGCTTCTGACTCTCCCTGGGAATGAGAGAATAGTGAGGCAAATTGGGTCACCATCCATCTGTATTCATTGGGTCTCTATTCGACTCTGTGTGCCTGCCAGTATGTACAAGCAAGGTCTCCTCTGTTCATTATAGGGCAGATGAGATGGCTTCATGCAATGGGAATTGGCATAGCCTCCCTCCCTACAATCATGGATCAGTCTCTTTTCAGATCTCACAACTCCCTACTTCGTTAAGGACCTACTAGTCTCTTTGTTGCAAGAGTAATGCATCTGGAATTTAGAAATGGAATTTGGATTCAACTATGTATTTATTATTATAGAAGCCCAGTCTGGCTTTTTGTGATTGGCTCTCACAACTTTTAAAAATTTCTATTAATGGTGGTCACATGGGTCCAGTTTGGATTGGGACCATAGTCCTGAGGAGGGTGTTCTGAGCTTCCCTCTACTGACTGATTTACGTAATAGTGAAAGCTTTCAATTACTGTGGTGCTAGAAATCCCAGCAAAGTGGTTCCTGTGGTCATGGCCTTTCAGCCTCCATTTTGTTGTCTTGGATATGACCAGTCCATCTGTTTTGCTAAACTCAGAAAGTTTTGTCTAGTGTTTGATTAGGAATTGTTCCAGAGGGTATTTACAGAACAAAGGAGGCAAGTAGGATAAAAGGAAAGGCAGAAGCAGGCCATGAAGGAGCAATGGCAAGTTACAGACATGAAAGAACAATGTTAAGCTTACCCAGTCATTTATGATGTCTAGAAATTTCATTTCTACAGCATGACTCAAGCACATTTTTACCCAGACAATGTGAGGGTAGCTGAAGTCTCCCAATATCATAACATTATCTATCACCTCCCTTATTTCCGTATCCATCTCAAGATCAGCCTCAGAAGGGTGATAGTACACCCCCCCTTTTAAGTTACCCTTACGGCCCAGTATTTCCCCCCATATTACTTCTGTTGGGGAGTTTATTTCCCTAATGTTTTCTAATTTATTTGATTCTACGGTGTCTTTGATGTACAATGCAACAGCTCCCCAACTCCATCCATTCCTGCCCTGCCTAGGAATGACTGTATCCTGTAGATTTTCCCCATTCCACCATGTTTCTGAGATAACCACTGTATCTAAATTGTCATTGAGCACAAAGTACTGTAGCTCCCCCATCATTACTCAGAGACTTCTAGCATCTGCATATAGACACCCATCATCTCCAGTAACCTTCACCTCCCTTGGTCAGTAACCCTCACCACACATGGCCCTCTTACCCTCACTCCCAAGTTCTGTTATGCTCCTCTCAGTATTACCCTGAGTCTTTAAACCATCATCCCTTTTGACTTTGTTTTCATTTCACTTCATTGATCAGCCAACATCAACATATGGGGACAAGCTAAACACATTTATACATATAGAAAAACAACAAACCTTTTCTTAACTTAGTTAAGCACTTATTTTAGTAATAAAATGATTAAAGCTTCTGCTTTCTTGTCAGCTGAGCCAAGGCACAAAATTTGGCCAGTTTAGGAGTGATAAATATACCTTGTAATCCAGCTTGAGTCTTAGTGAGAAAGTGTGTGTGTGTGTGTTAAGTGCAGTCAAGTCGCTTCCGACTCATGGCGACCCTATGAATGAGAGTCCTCCAAAATGTCCTCTTTGACAGCCTTGCTCAGATCTTGCAAATTGAAGGCTGTGGCTTCCTTTATTGAGTCAATCTATCTCTTGTTGGGTCTTCCTCTTTTCCTGCTTTTTAGTGAGAAAGACGGGCTATAAATGAACTAAATAAATAATAAAGTGGTTATTTAAAATGTTTTACATATATTTTATTTATCATATGTTTTTATGGTTTATGGTTTTATTGTACTTCATTGTTAGGTGCTTTGGGTCAGGATAAAGGCAAAGGTAAATATCTTAAATAAATAAAATAAAATGGTATTGGTTCACAAACTCAGTCAGGAAACACCAGCAAGTGATTCTTGGGTCCAATTAAAAAAGAAAGCTGGAAAGATAGTTTCCATTTCTAAAAACCATTTAGGAGTATGAATAACAGGTGTTCGAGATTTTCCAAATTTGTTAGTACTTTACTTGCTTAAAGATTTCCCATAGTAGTCACATATCTTTCTAACTTTTCCATTGTGTTTGGCGAGTTAAGTCTCTCACTATAACCTCCCACTATTGGTTTTCCTTTCTCTGTCCCTGCTTCAGTGTCTGTCAGAGGAAAACGAGGGCTGGCTTGCCAACATTGCACCAATGTGTGATGCCACTTCCAGCACAAAACCAGAAGCAATGTCATTACATTGCTCAAAACTATTTGGTTTAACCATAGAGTTTTGGCTGTATCTTAGAAAGCTGCCCCAATACGACGTCATAACTTGGCGTTTTGCACTGAAGTAACATTGCATGTTGGTACGATGCCAGCAAGCCTGTCCTAGCGCCCAGTTTCTAGTTGTGTTGAGAGGTTCTGGTAAAGTAAAGCTTCTCATTTTTCCATCTGTAGGTTTGCACATTGAGGCAATAGATGTCCCCCAAAACCGAGGAACTCTCTGAAAATAACCTAAGTTTGCATTAAGCAACAATCACTCTGTACTGTTCCTTTCTTGAATACTTATCTTTCTCACTTGAAGTTTCTCCTTATTCATGTACCTTTTGTGCATCATGTATTCTGTAATCAGACGGTGTCCTTTCTGCCTTTCATAAAAGGCTATCCATTAAACTTTGATTAGAATTCTTCGTGTTTATCTCAGTTCTTCATGTCACACAGTCTCCAATGTTGTCTATGGTGTATTCTGTCCTGGTCCCTTTAGAATGGTGATTGACAGGCCAAGAGCTCCATTTTCCTTTTTTAATGTTCAGTAGTTTAGGGAAAATAAAATCAACTAACAGCCTAAAGTAGATGGAGAGATGTATTTATTTTGCAAATCCTGTCCATATGGGAAAATTCAGAACATGCAGATTTAAATCTTCCTTTTTAAGAATTTCTTCCTAGTGCCAGACTCTGCAACTATATCTGATAAAACTCAATAAAGCATTTTAAGCATTTGCATTCCTCCAGAATTTATTCATTCAGGGTTCATCAAAAGATCTTAGACTATTCATTCTGCTCAGATGATGGGTTCTAATTTTAATCAACACAGCTAAATTCAGCCTTGTCAAAGTTTACCTTAACAGTTATAATATTATTCAGGAATATCCCAGTGGAAAATAAAGAACACCTGAAGCCAGGCTATGTGAAACTCCCCAAACACGCTCTTTTTGAGAATATTTTTGCCTCACAAAAAGTAATACAGCATGATTGGTATCCTTATACATGAAAGCGATATGCAGTTTTACCAAAGGCTATCGTTTCTGAATTATCACTTCTTGTGTTTGCTTGAATATAAGCTAAAGTACACAAGGCAGATCAGCCTACTACTGTACAGAGTGCTGGGCTTAACACCTTTTTATTAGGATCAACCAAATGACAAATAAGGCAGCACTATTTGACTAGAACAGGGGTCGGCAAACTCATTAGTCAAAAGAGCCAAATATCAACAGTACAACGATTGAGATTTCTTTTGAGAGCCAAATTTCTTAAACTTAAACTATATAGGTAGGTACACTGTTTATTAACTTAATAAACTTTAATTAAAGTTTTAAGTCTTAATTAAACTATAGGTACACTGAATAAAACTTGATATCATACTTAATAGTGATCTTATTTATTGATAAAAATTAAATTGTAAGTCCCTGCCATTTCCCCCTCCCCGTCCGGAGTCCTCGTCTGGAGGCCTGGTCTACCGCCATAAAAGCCTATTGGTAGACCTGGCCTCCGGCTGAGTCCCATTGGGAGGCCAGGTCTACCCATTGGCTTTCTTGGCGGTAGACCTGGCCTCCGGAGGCCCATAGAAGCCAATTGTTAGACCTGGCCGCTGAAGGGGGACTTTTTCCCCTCCTCGGAGTCCAGGTCTACCGCCAAGAAAGCCAGTGGGTAGACATGGCCTCTGAGGAGGGAAAAAAGTAAGTAAGGTATCCATAAAATTAAATCATGACAATGACTGACAAACACTTAATGTGAACAATGTGAGCAAATTTTTCTCTAGATTCACAGATGCAGTAAACACATGAGAACATAAGAAAGGCCGTGCTGGATCAGACCAAGGCCCTTCAAGTCCAGCAGTCTGTTTCCATAGTGGCCAACCAGGTGCCTCCAGGAAGCCCACCAGCAAGACCAGTGCAGCATCATTGTCCTGCCTGCATTCCATAGCACCTGATATAATAGGCCTGCTCCTCTGATCCTGGAGAGAATAGGCATGCATCATGATCCATTTTGATTAGTAGCCATGCATAGCCCTCTCCTCCATGAACAGGTCCACTCCCCTCTTAAAGCCCTCCAAGTTGGCAGCCAGCACCACCTCCTGGGGCAGGGAGTCCCACCATTTAACCACGCGTTGTGTGAAGAACTATATAGGTAGGTACACTGTTTATTAATAAACTTTAATTAACATTTTAAGTCTTAATTAATCTATAGGTACACTGAATAAAACTTGATATCCTACTTAATAGTGATCTCATTTATTGATAAAAATTAAATTGTAAGTAAGGTATCCATAAAATTAAATCATGACAATGACTGACAAACACTTAATGTGAACAATGGCCTTGCATCTCCCCGACCCCCACTGACATCTCGGCAGCCGCCCTGGCGCATCCTGGCTGCCTCGGCCTCCCGCACTCGCCTCTCGGCCTCCTCCTCCTTGCCGCCGCTGCCTGGGCTCTTTCCTTCCCTCCCCGGACGGCCTGGCGTCCGCCCCTCCACCCCTCCTCAGCGCCTTGGCCTCCGAGGAGGAGGAGGAGGAGGAGGAAGAAGAGGAGGAGGAAGGCGGAGGGCTGTCCTCCCCCCTCCCCTCTCGCTGGCGTTCTCCAGCGGCGGAAGGGAAAGGCAGGCCATGAGGGGGACGCGCTGGAGCTTGCAGGTGAGGAAGGCGGGGGAGGGTTTGTGTGTGCTGGATCGGGGCCTCCCTCCTTCTCCCCGGTGCTCGGGCAAAGATCTGCCCCCCCCAGGCGCGGGCGCGGCTCTGGGCTGGCAAAAAGGCGGAGAACTTTTGCAGGACTTCTGCGTGCGCAGAGCCTGGCCGGGGCAGGGAAGGGATGCCAGGCTCTCCTCCACCGCAACGTGCAGCCACGATCCTCTGCCGAAGGAAGCCAGCCCCCCCACGCCCTCCGCGCCCAGGGAAGGTGGCTTCTCTCAGGTGGGCGGCCGCGATCCTGCAGCCCAGAGCCGCACTCAAGGGGCCAAAGAGCCTCATGCAGCTCTAGAGCCACAGTTTGCCTACCCTTGGACTAGAACTCACCATCATGGCCTGAGAAATTTTCCTTTTAAAACATTTTTAGGGGAAAAAAATTGTAACATCCAGCTTGATGAAGAATTCAAGTGAAGTCAAAAGCTCTCATACTTATTATTACTGGCTTTTTAGGGCTATTATTTTTAATGGCGGATGTGAAATGGTATAGTATAGCCTGATCTCATCAGATCTTTGAAGCTAAACTGGATCGGTACTTGGATGGAAGACTACCAAGGAAGTCTTTGCAGAGGAAGGCAATAGCAAACCACTTCTGCTTAATCACTTGTCTTGAAAACCCAATGGGGTCACTATAAGTCTACTGCAACTTGATGGCAGTTTACACACACATTTTTAATGGGGAACCAGGTGGAGGGCCTAAGGCACCAAATTTGACCAAAACATAGTCCTCTCTCTCTAATGTAAAGGTCCACCCAAGTTTCAAGCGAATTGGACCAAAGGGTCCAATTCTATGATTTCCCGACCAGGGTGCCGCCAGCCAATCTACTTGCAGAGGAAATAGGGGCTCCACGCCCAAAAAGGAGGGAGGGAAGGAGAAGGAGCAAGCCAGAACCACAGCTCTGTTGTTCTACAGGGGATATATATCATGGGGCTGGAGTGGCTGTTTTTCAACCAAATGACATCACAATTGCAGGGGAGATAGTGCTGCCTATCTACTAACCCCCCAATTCTATGAGCCCCTGAACAAGATGCCCTATCCATCCTACTTTTTGAGGATAAAAGGGTCTTGGAGGCACAAAGGAAGGTGGGAAGGAGAAAAAGCAAGTCTCAGCTCTGCTGGATCCTGTGACTGGTTACACCATCCAGGAACCACCTTCCCTGGGCCACAACATACCTGCTGCTGCTGATGGCAAGCACCCAAACACAAAAACTACACAGATTTTTTTAGCGTGTGAGGGTTTGATTCCCCACTCCTCCACATGAGCGGCAGATGCTAATCTGGTGAATCCGGTTGGTTTCCCCACTCCTCCACATGAACCCAGCTGGGTGACCTTGGGCTACTCAAAGCTCTCTTAGAGCTCTCTCAGCCCTACCTACTTCACAGGGTGTCTGTTGTGGGGACGGGAAAGGGAAGGTGATTGTAAGCCGGTTTGATTCTTCCTTAAGTGGTAGAGAAAATCAGCATATAAAAACCTTTATCTTATTGTGAGAAAGGTAAGAGATCTCCACCCAATAATTTCCACACATTTCTACACATTCCAATAAGGTCTCCAGTGCTAACTAGAAATAGCTAATGACAGAATGGCTCCTATTTAACATGTATATGAAACCATCACACCAAACAACAGCAAACATTAAACCTGACAGCACGTTCCTGCAGAGAAATATTGCTAGCAGTTGTTTTTAGTAGAAAACTACATACCAAAGGGACCCAATTGTCAACTCAGATGTTGCCACCTATAATTACTTCTAAAGATACATGTCCTATAATGATCCGAGGCACTCCTGTTATCTCTTTCTGGTGATTGATCTGTAACATCTGTCACCACCATCCATGTAAGTTAAGAGAGCAATTTTGCTTTAGAATGATATGGACAACAGACAGTGACACTAAGTTACAGTATACTATGCATTCAAATTAAGGGAGAAAGAAAGGAAAGGAAAGAGGAATGTCACATAGCATCTGCCAGCTAATGTTTTAATGCTGAATTTGAAGACAGATGGATTTTGACAAGTGAGATATAAACAAGCAAAGTTATGCTGTTAGTAAGTTAGCTGTTGTGCTGTCTGTAAGACCATCTCATCTAATATGAACATGTGCATCGGTTTATATCCTTCCAGCAATCATTCTTGCCGACTCCTTCCAAAACATTGCCCCTACGTGTTCCTCAGAGTTGTGCTTTTTCTGTCAATGTTCCTTTATTATAGAATGGCTTGCCAGAAGATGTTCATAAAAGTCTTTAGGAGAGGATGCAAAACAATATTATTTGTTGTTTACTGTTTGGGTTGTTATAGATTTATGGATTTGCAAGCAAGGGACATGCAAGGACTTGCCAGAGCATCTCATTTCCCCCTGTATCCTCCCCTCCCTCCATCATCCACTATTTCCTCTTTCCAGCATGGAAAGAGAGCCGGCATGGTGTAGTGGTTAAGAGCAGTGGCTAAGAGCGGTGGACTCTAATCTGGTTAACCGGGTTGGTTTCTCCACTCCTACACATGAAGCCAGCTGGGTGACCTTGGGCTAGTTACAGTTCTCTGAACTCTCTCAGCCCCACCTACCTCACAAGGTGTCTGTTGTGGGGAGGGGAAGGGAAGGTGATTGTAAGCTGGTTTGATTCTTCCTTAAGTGGTAGAGAAAGTTGGCATATCAAAAACAACTCTCCTCCTCCTCTCTAGTAGCCTCCATAGCTTTTTAGCTTTTTCCACAGTCCTTTTCCTGCTCCCTTCTCTCGTTGCCACCCACCAGCTAAACTACATTTATTTACCCTCCTATTTTCAGCCTTCCTTCCTCCCCACAAGAAAAATCTGGCCAAGGTGCTGCTGGGCCAGCCAAGTTGTGTGGGTAGTGAATCTCTGCAATCACTGCCAGGCCTGTCCCTGGTGAGTCCTCCTCCATCAGGGGATGTGACAGGGAAGGGGGAACATTTTCCAGGGCAGTTTAGGCCTCTACGTCCACCATGCCCCCCATGGCTATACAGAAACCAAGGCTTGGAAGGCTGGGCAATATTGTTATGGTTGCCTAGCAACCCTAAAACTGGCCTGGATATCTTAGAACATAGTCTTAGTGGGCATTCTTTTCTTAAAGCTAAAGGTGTTGTTTCTATTATTTTGGGGAGTTTTAATCTCCCAGTGTTTTGTGTGTGTGTGTGTTTTAGATTTTAGTTTTTTCTACAAACCTTTAGGTTTAGGGTTGCAAGATCCCCCCTGGGCATCAGCTGGGGATGGGGGAGAGTTGCCCAATCCAGGTTGGGAAACTCCTGGAGATTTAGGGGGTGGAGCCTAGGGAAAACAGTGACCTCAGTGGGGTACGATGCCATAGAGTCCACCCTCCAAAGCATCCATTTTCTCCAGGGGAACTGGAGAAAATGTAGTCTCTGTAGTCTGGAGATAAGATGTAATTCCAGGAGATCTCCAGATCCCACCTGGAGGCTGGCATCCCTATTTAGCTGAGCAGAGAAATCTCATGTTTGTCTCTGACTCCCCTTCGTGGATTTTCTTATCCACACTGTATGGTCCAGTTTGGAATTAGATATATGATAGGTCCCCCCTCTCCTCTGGCAGGAGATTTTTGGAATAGGGATTGCACATGTGTGGCTGTGAGTGACACAATCAGGTCACTTCCAGTTTACTTCTGGAAGCACTGCAGTGCAACCAGATGATTTACCATTCAAACCCCCATTTGAGTGGTAAATCATCCCTTTGTGCCGTGGCGCTTCCAGAAGTAAACTGGAAGTGACAGTCTAAATAGACTGAAAGAATCTGAAGGGGAGTCCAAAACTCGAAAGAAGGATTTCATTCATGTACAGATTAGCGAAACTACTAAAAGCTTGAATTATATTTTATGAAGATGGCCTTAAATAAACTTAGAGTTTTCACTAAGATGTGCACCACCAGTTATTTATACCCAGTTCATAAAAGCTTGCAGTGTTGCCAAGCACAGCTGGTGGGAAGAAGGCTATAGATCAATCCAATTGTATCTTTGAAATCCTTAAAAGGAGCTCTTACTGTGCAGAAACCTTTCATCTCTCCTAAATGACAGATGTATCTGAGAAGTACCTGTTGCACTCCCATGAACTAGTCCTCCTCTCAGTTACACCTGCTGACTTCTGGTATGAATCAATGGACTTCAAAAGTATTTACTTGTAGTTGGCAACACAAAACCTGAAGAAATCTGATCGTTTGGGAAATTGTTATGCAACAGGCAATTGATTACCGAATTAAGACTAGGCCACTGAACTTGACTTGGGTCTTTTTCTTGTCATTCAGAAAAATGGGAATCATAAAACTGGCATCAGGATTTTTAAAGTGGCCCATAACGTTTGAGTGGAACTCTTGCCGCGTTTTCCTGAGGGGCAGGGCTGAGTCCTCAGGAGGAGGCGTGACCTTGCCGCCAGCATCAGTGCCTCTAATCATGCAACAAGATGCACTTACGGTGGTGGCGAGGGCAGTTCTGATGGAGCCTGAGCGCCGCGGAGCTGTGCCTTGCCCCTCTGCCGCTGTGGTCTCTCCGTGGCGAAGGCCACGGCGGAGAATTGCTGTGCCGGCGTGAGGGGGCATTCCCAGGGCGGGCCAAGGGGAGGAGCTGCCAGTCGGCTGCCTCCTATCCCCGTTCTCTGCCTACCATGCTATGTAAGAATTCCACATGTGCCCACAGTCTCAAAAAGATTGGGGAACCCTGATGTAGATCAAAGTGTAGGGATGGTGTCATAGATATTAGGAACTTGTGGTATGGGGTAATAATGTGTCCACATAAAGCAGTGTCAAGGGCATTCACTTTTCCTAACTCCAGCCACATTATGTAAGGGAATATGCACTTGTGGTGTTTAATGCTATGCATCACAAATATTGATGTAAATTTAGGAAATCATACTATAATTTCTAAATAAGGTTATATGTCCTTTTACCTTTCAAAAATGCCAACTTTAGCATTTTCCTGAGGTTAGGTGTTCCATCAGAAATTGCTAACAAGTTCTTAGCAGTTCCTATATAATGTACGGCTGTATTTTTTTATTTCCTGCAGTTTCAAGTTGGCTGGATGGCAGAAAGCTTCTGAGCATAAACAGAGTGCCCATTCCTTACTACAGACTGCCCCTACATGTTTCAGATTAGCAGGTAGCTACTAACTTTACAAATCGAGTGCCAAATGGCACCCATATCAATAGGCTCCATTGGAAATGTTACTTATTATAAAACAGTCCAAGGCTTCAGGGAATTTTTTTTTAAGTGCATAAAGCAGTGGTCTACTGGGACCTAAATTCAGGACAATGAAATGTAAATTGTAAGAAGGTATATGCAAGGTATACATGTCCTAAAGCAATCTTTAAATAGTCCAATTTTCATTCTATCTAAGGTAAATGCCATGTTTTACACCGCTATTTTCTTCAGTGCAATGTAAGATAAAATGCCACATTAGCATATTAAACTTGAACAGTCTCCAGTATTTTGTAGCACATACAAAACAATGACAGTTGCAACATTCCCTCATTAAAGGAGTGGGAGCCATGTGTTCAAAAATGTATCTTGAGCAGGAACTGCCCAACTAACTCACTTAAGAATCTTATGATAAATTCTAACATAGTTACAGTTTTAGATATAGACATGTGAGACTCGCAGTGAGGGAGTCCATCACCCCACATCACTGAGCCTGGCATGGTTCCAAGCCTCACCACCCACCTTAAAACCTGGCGGCAGCAGAGGCATTACTTAGAAGCCACTCCAAGCCCAGACTATCACCTGGATTTCCTTGCCATGACAGCCGGGTTGGGAGCGACTCCCAAAGTCCTCCACCATGGCAGCCAGGCTCAGAGCAGCTCCCAGCATCCTGCACCACCACAACATAGCCTGGAGCCTCTACCAGCAGCTGCAGTGGCTGGGTCTGGAGTGGTTCCCTGTGGCAGCTGTCACCAGCTCTTCCAATACATGCATTGTCTGTTTTTTTTTTTTTTTAATTTGGGGGGAATTAAAACCCCCAATGTATTTTTTTAACTTTTCAGATTTTTCTGCAAACCTGGGAAGACCCACAAGTTTGCAGAAAAACATGGTCAGCATCTGTGTGGCCCCAATTCATGGATTTAGGTATACACAGATGGGGACACATGCTGCTATTAGATATATAGAAGTTATAATATGTGACACTTCCTCATCATTGTTAATGTTTTAGGAGGTCAGTGGGAAATGTTAAAACATTCTGACATGTACTAGTTAATCTCAAGAGCCACTAAATACTTTTTCTCCAGGGACCTAATTTAACCTTCATTTATATAATTACTAATAAACGTCATAACTTTACCAAGTGGTGTGAGTGAGGTGTCTTTTCTGCTGAACTTCTGGAAAAAAAAACATGACTGTCTCTGTTGTCAAGGAAGGCAATCTGAAATTTCAAGCTGGTAGGTAAGAATAACAAATGGGTCTCGGCAAAAAGAATGTCCGCAGAACCCTACAGTTTGAGTGGCAGCTTCCTAGTTCCTTTCTTTATCATCTCAACAATTTGGGAGGAGGCAGTAAACAGGTGCAGATCTTAGGGATGTGCAGAACACCATCATAAAATGTCATTAGTCTTATTGAAACTATTTTTACAAGAGCCAAAGTTAGGGGCGGATGACCCAGGAAACTGCCTAGGGTGTTCCACACCACGAGCAGCTGTCACAGGCTGTCACTTACTATAACATTATTTAATTCTGGTCTACCCAATATCTGGTTCACAATTCAATTTATGATGCTCTTCCATTTCAATAATTATTTAAAATTAAAATGCTTCCATCAAACTTAGATGAAACCATTTTGGATTTATTTTCTTATATATGACAAATAAATATATATGGCCCAGGCTAGCCTGATCTAAATGGCCCAGGCTAGCCTGATCTTGTCTGATCTCTGAAGCTAAGCAGGGTCGGCCCTGGTTAGTATTTGGATGGGAGACCCCCAAGGAGATTCAGGGTCACCCACTACCCAGAGGCCGGCAACAGCAAACCACCTCTGAACATCTCTTGCCTTGAAAACCCTATGAGGTTGCTATAAATCAGCTGTGACTCGATGGCATTTTCCACCACCACCACCCAAGTACAAATTTATCATCTTATATGGCAGGGACAAATCATATGTGCAAGTTGTGCATCAAAGTTTAGAAATAAGCTGAAATTTGACATAATAAAGCATTCAAAAGTTCAACAACTGGAGAGGGAGCACAGAAGATGCTCCTTGTCTAGGGCACCATTTATGCTAAGGCTGGTTCTGCTTTTGGTCCCTTAGAATGCCTTGGATGCTCCTAAGCAGGGACCTTTAAATGTGTCTTAAATTTTTGCATTAAGTGACATTTGATAACAAATTGTGTGTGGGGGGTGGGTGGGGGATAGGAGTTCTGAAAGGCAGTTGGTCAAGTTGAATGTCTGCCTTGTGTTCCTGGAAACTCAGGGTTTGCACAATAATCCTTACAAGTATTTTCAGTGATTCAAGCAATGTTTTAGGAGGTCAGTGATTCAAGCAAGAGCAGCTGCTTGAATCACTGAAAATCTCTGCCCGTATTTCAAAGCAGCTTTTGCCTTGAGCTGTGGTGCAGAAGATATACAGAAAGAGGGAGAGAACTTAAGGATACAGACTTGGCAGGCCACTGGGACTCTTTGGCCAACATTTCATATTGTGTCAGCTTGATCTAAAGAACATCAATGGCATTGAAACGCCTTTTCCTGGTGATGGTTTCTTTTTATATATAAAATATTCCTGTGTTGATCTCTTCCTGTCAAATGAACACAGATGCTTATGGCTAATCAGCCTTTGATCTCTGCTGAAGACAGCCGATCAGAAAAGCATACCATGGATGTCAAAGCTTGGCACGGATCGTTTCTACTTTGGTTCCCTTTGCTTGCAGGATTAACCTCTCCCAGCAGCTTTGATAGATCAGTATTAAATAAGATGAGCCTCCAGAGTCCTGTTAAACATCACTCATGTTGTATTGCATTGAAGATGTGCCTCAAAATAGATAGAAAGGGGTGGGTGGGAATGGAAGCAGCATAGCGAGTAATTCATTACAGACACAAATTTGCAATGTAATTGCCTTTTGATTAGGTCAAGTCAAAGTTTGCAAAGGATCAAAAAAACATTTATTCTTATTGTCTTCTGCTTTTCTATAGGAGTTTTCAAAGTAGTTTACATCTTAAACACAGTACAAGTTTTAATTGGTTAAAAGAATGAAATCAACAAAACCAAACAGCGGGAACCTTCCACCTCAGATCTGAGGTTATCTATTCTTCCTTGTCCCACTACAGAAGTGTTAAATTTTGAATTATGCTGTAATAAAAGAGCCTCCACGGGCCTCCCTGTTTCACCTGGGTGAGGAATGTATCCAGCTGCCCAAAGTCCTAAATTGCTGGATGTTCATTGCAGTCTTACACAGAGTTACACTCTTCTAAACCCGCGGAAGTTAAGGAACTCAGAAGGGTGTAATTCTGCTTAGGTTGGCACTAGACAACAGAGAGATCTATTTTTCAGCCTTTGGCTTTTCATTGGCTTTCCCCACTAGTAGAAAACTAGAGATCTGCTTGTTCAGCACCTATAAAAACCAAATGCATCTGACAAAATGGGCTGCAGTTTGCAAAACCTTATGCTGGAATAAACTATTTTCATCTTTAAGGTTTCACAAGCCTCCTGTTTATTTTGTCTAGAAATCAAACTGACTCTCAAAATCCTTCAAAAGTAGGGCTGTCAATTCGGTTCGGTCCGAACTGAAAATCAACCGAATTTCCCCTGATTCGGTGATTTTCTGTTCGGACGGATCCGAACTCAAAACTGGCGGGCAACCGGGGGGGCCGAATTCAGCGAGTTCGGGAGTTCGCGAATAAATTCGGCCAATTCGGCCCCCCTTCAGGGGAGCCCGCTGAAAGGCGCAGGCTGCCCTTTAAACTGATCTGAGCCTCCCAGCTGGGAGGCGCAGGTCAGTTTAAAGGGCAGCCCGCACCTTTCAGCGGGCTCCGCTAGAGAGGCTCGGGCTGTCATTTAAACTGATCTGTGCCTCCCGGCCGGAAGGCGCAGATCAGTTTAAAGGGCAGCCCGCACCTTTCAGCGGGCTCCGCTGGAGAGGCGCGGGCTGCCCTTTAAACTGACCTGCGCCTCCCAGCTGGGAGGCGCAGATCAGTTTAAAGGACAGCCCGCCCCCCTTCAGCGGGCTCCGCTGGAGAGGCTCGGGCTGTCATTTAAACTGATCTGCGCCTCCCGGCCGGGAGGCACAGATCAGTTTAAATGACAGCCCGAGTGTGAGGGTCTCTGTCTTTGTGTCTCTGCTTTCCATCACCTGCTGTGTTATCAGTGAACTCGTAAAAGCAGTTCACACCTTCTGGTCTCAGGCGCCAGGCCTGATGGCCCATGTATCTTCCCCCCCCGCTGTTCTTCCTGCCAGTACTCCCTCAGGCCGATGCGGCCTTGGAAGTGTGATAGCCGCACCAGACTTCCTGGGATCCGTCTGATGTTTTGTATTATGCCAAGCTTGTAACTTCCCATAACAATAAGTGTGAACCCCAGTGCCCCAGTGCCCTGGAGTCAATATATTCTGTAAACCCGTATAGCCCCTCACTTGCAACTTTCTACCTGTGCCTGTCTCATCTCCTGAAGGCTTCAATAAATTGATTGTTTCTGTATCAACGTCTGAGCAACTGATTTGGAGAAGCAAACTCAGAGAGGGGGATCTCTCACATTAAGTTGCAAGTCCTTGCCTCCCGGACTGCAGCTGTACCGCTTTGGACAGAATGTCAGCCGACGAGGACACCACCCCTAACCCCGATGCCCCCAAGGAACCGGACGAGCCGGAGAAGCCGGACCCTAAAGAGGAGGGAGCCAAGCCAAAGAAACCGAAGGGTCGCGCCCCCGACCAAGATCGGGACGGACGTCCCCGGGGGCTTACTTATTGGCTGGACTCTCCCAAGGGCTGGTCGCTCTCGCGGACCGCGGCGAAGGATCGCCGGTTGGCCTTCCCCAGCACGGGACTCGAAGGAGACCCGGCCCGCAAAGAGGCCCTCATGGAGGAAGAACGAAAGCAATGGCAGGAAGACCGCCGGGCTATGCAGGAGCAGATGGAGATCATGCAACGCGTAATGGGTGAGATGGCCACGACCCTAGATGCGCTGAAATTGCAACCTCCAGCCGGTGCTCCCCCAGACGGGGCCCCGGTAGTTCCGCCCGCAACCCCTGCCCCCCCGGCCCGTCGGGACCTGAAAGTCACGTATGACGGGTCGGGAGACCAGTTGACCTTTTTTATGGTCCAAGTAGACATTTTTATGCGGGAACAAGGCCGAACCTTCGTTTCTGAGGAGTCCCGGGTGCAGTACGTGGCTTCCTTACTGCAAGGGGAGGCGGCTGCCTGGATGGTGTTGCAGTATGAACTCCGCTCGCCGGTGCTGCGAACCCTGGACGAGTTCATGGTAGCACTCCGAAACCGTTTTGAGGACCCGACTCTAGGTGAGCGGGCTAAAGCCTCCCTGATGCAACTGCGCCAAGGGACTAAGTCGGTGGCGCAGTATGCAAGTGAGTTCCAGTCACTGGCTAGCCGAATTCTGGACTGGAGTGAGGCTACCTTGGTACAATGTTTCAGGGAGGGTCTCAACCCAGATCTCCAACATTGGGCCTTCATGCAAGGGAACCCCCCGGATGTGGAAGGTTGGGTTCGCCATGCTGCAGACATCGAGAATCGCAAACAACTCCTGAACTTGTCCAAGCAACGGATTGGGCGAGACCCCAGGCCCCGGGGTGACCGTGGCCGGGAACTCCGGCAAGGGGGTGGCGGGGTCCTCTCGGCCGCGGAACGCCGCAAGCGGTTCGAAGCCGGCGTCTGCCTGATCTGCGGGGGAAAGGGTCACTTTGCATCGCAATGCCCCTCTCGCTCAGGCCGTCCGACCCCTCCCCGCCAAACCCAGGCCGAGCCGACGAAACCGGCCGCCGACAGCCAGCCTCGCCGCAGAAGTGGACCACTGGGCCGGCGCTCCGGCGCACCCTCCGCTCTCCACGCGCGCCCCCAGGATGGGGCATCCGACTATACGGTACCATCGGGGTCCCGGATTACAAATACCGTCTTTGATTCGGACGGCTTCCCGGAAGCCACCACCCCGTCCCCCTCTTCCAGCGAGGAGGAAGAGTGGGAACAGCCGGCAAAAAACGCCGTCGGTCTGCTGTAGAGGGGGCTCCGCAGCAGACCGTCCCCATCGTTGTGCAAGGAGCTCCACCGATGGTAAGCGCCCAAGAGGACAATGTATTTGTGCGTGTTCATCTGTCCCTACCCAAAGGGGGTCCCCCATTAGAGGTCCCCGCGTTGGTCGACTCGGGGTGTGCCCGCACCATGATAAATGAGGAAACTGCCAAGAAGTTGGGTGTTCGGCGCAAGCGGCTTCCGGGACCCCTCCGTTTTTCCCAAATGGACGGGAGTGACTTTAAACGGGGCCCTGTGACCCACAGAACTGCAGCCGTGATTATGTCCGTGGGGGAACATTGGGAACGGTTGTATTTCACCATCGCCCCTATTGTAACCCCTGTGGTGTTAGGGATGAACTGGTTAAGGGGGCACAATCCCTCCATTGATTGGGTTAAACGGGTGCTTTCCTTCCCCGAAAACCCCTGTGGGTTGCATGACAAGGAACGGGTACTCGGAACTCCAGCCGCCGCACTGGTAGGGTCCCCCGCCCCAATCTCTCCTCAATTACCCTCTGAGTACTCGCAATTTACTGATGTTTTTGATGTTAGAGAGTGCGACGAACTGCCTCCCCACAGAGAAACGGACTGTGCCATCGAGATTGTAGGGGAAGGCAAACTGTCTAAGGGAAAGGTTTACCCCATGAGCCCTAGTGAAAAGACAGTGTTGCGAGACTATCTGGATGTCAATCTGGCGAGGGGCTTCATACGCCCCTCCAAGGCTCCTTATTCAGCCCCAGCTTTCTTTGTAAAGAAGAAGACGGGAGATTTAAGACTGTGTATTGACTTTCGCAGACTGAACGCAGTCACCCAGTCTAATGCTTACCCCCTCCCTCTTATTCCTGACCTTCTAGCACAATTAAAGGAGGGCCGAATCTTCACCAAACTGGACTTGGTAGAAGCCTACCACCGCATTCGCATCAAAGAAGGAGACGAACCCAAAACGGCCTTTTCCAGTTGTTTTGGGATGTTTGAGTACCTGGTCATGCCGTTCGGACTTTCGGGGGCTCCGAGTGTCTTTATGCAATTAATTAATGAGGTTTTGCATGATTTGCTGTTTCGGGGGGTGGTGGTATTTCTCGATGACATCCTCATTTATTCTGAAACCATGGAAGACCATGTGCGCTTAGTGCGAGAGGTGCTCCAGCGGCTGCGGGAGCACAAACTGTATGCTAAGGTGTCCAAATGTGAATTCCACCAACCCTCCATTACATTTCTGGGGTATGTGATCTCCCACCAGGGGTTGGAAATGGACCCCGCCAAGGTCCAGGCAGTGCAGGACTGGGAACCCCCCACTACCCGCCGCCAACTTCAGCAGTTTTTGGGGTTTGCCAATTTTTACCGGAACTTCATTCCTAACTTTGCCCAAGTTGCGCTTCCCCTCACTGCCCTGTTGCGTACCAAGGACAAGGGGGCTAGCGCCGCGCTTCCCTCAGCCCGTTTGCAATGGTCCCCCCAGTGCCAGCGAGCTTTTGAACGTTTGAAGCTACTTTTTTCATCCGAACCCGTTTTGGCTCACCCAGATTGCACCAAGCCTTTTGTGGTGCAAGTGGATGCCTCGGATGTAGCCATGGGCGGGGCCCTATTGCAGAGGGATGAGGGGGGACGGTTGAGACCATGCGCCTACTTCTCCAAGAAGTTTTCCCAGTCTGAAATCAACTGGGCTATTTGGGAGAAGGAGGCAGCAGCGGTCAAACATGCCCTTACCATATGGCGACACTTCTTGGAAGGGGCCGAACTGCCATTCGAAGTGTGTACCGATCACAAGAATCTTGAGGCCCTCAAGGGGGCTAGAAAACTCAATGCCAAACAGGTTCGGTGGGCCCAATTTTTCGCTAAGTTCCGGTTCACTCTCAGACATGTCCCTGGCAAAGAAAATGCCCTAGCCGACGCTTTGTCACGACTTCCCCAGTACCGCAACGATTTCGATCGCCCAGTCGACTCCCTGTTCACTCCCGAGCAGCGAGGGGAAGTTCCTAGCTTAGCCGTCACCACCCGGTCCCAAGCCCGACCACCGGAGACCCCCCCTACACTCAAAGGCATTCCGGAAGCCTTCCAACAGCGACTCCGGGACGCCTCCTTGCAGGAGGAGGAGCATCATCTCCTCCCCACTGGCCTGGAACGTACCAACACTTGGTGGGTGCAAGGGGGGAAACTGTACGTCCCCTCCTCTCTTCGCAAGGAAGTATTGGGACTTGTACATGGTGCCAGGCTAGCGGGTCATTTTGGTTTCATAAAAACGCTTCACCTGGTTCGAAGACAATTCTGGTGGCCCGGTATGAGATCTGATGTAGAGTTGTATGTGCGCAGCTGCCCCACCTGCGCCACAGCCAAGAAACGGATGGGAAAACCCCCAGGGCTTCTCAAACCGCTTGAGAGCCCCTCCCGTCCCTGGGAAGTCATCGCCATGGATTTTATCACCGACCTACCTCCGAGTCGGGGAAAAACGGTTCTTTGGGTTATCACAGACCTCTTTTCCAAACAGGTTCACTTCGTTCCATGTGCAGGCCTTCCTTCAGCCCAGGGCTTAGCTAAACTGTTCATCACACACGTCCTCAGGCTACACTCGATCCCGAGGAAGGTCCTCTCCGACCGGGGGGTCCAGTTTGTTGCCAAATTCTGGCGGGCCTTCCTAAAGTTAATGGGAGTGGAAGAGCAGGGCCTTTCTTCCGCCTATCACCCCCAAACGGATGGTCAAACGGAACGAGTAAATGCGGTGGTAGAATGTTATTTGCGTTGCTATGTAAATTTCCACCAGGACGACTGGGTCGACCTGCTGCCATTTGCCGAATATGCGTATAACAATGCGCCTCATTCCTCTACCGGCTTTAGTCCCTTCCAAGTTATATACGGGACGGATTTCGGCCCTTTCGGTTCTGCCCCCGTCTCGCCAGAGCTCCAGTCTACCCCTGACCTTCAGGAGTGGATTCAGGTGGTTAAATCCACCTGGCCATGGTTGCTCAAAAATCTGGAAAGGGCAAAAAGCAAGTACAAGGAACAAGCAGACAAACACCGGTCTCCGGGATGGGAACTCAAGGTGGGGGAGCAAGTCTATCTGTCCACCAAAAACCTCCGCTCTCTTCGCCCCTGCAAAAAACTGAGCGACCGTTATGTGGGACCTTTCCCCATTACCAGAGTAATCAACGAGGTTACTGTGGAACTGGATCTCCCAAAAACTCTGAAAGGAGTCCATCCAGTCTTTCATATAAGCCTCCTCAAACCCTATGTGGCAGCCCCCCAGTTCCACCCCCCTCCCGCACACAAGATTCCTACCGTAGTAGGAGGGGACACCCATTTGGAAATATCCAAGGTTTTAGACTCCAAATGGAAGAAAGGGAAACTGTTTTACTTTGTTCGCTGGAAAAACCTTGGCTCCGCTCATGACGAATGGGTGGCCGCACCCCACATGGCGGCTCCTCGCTTAGTCCGGGAATTCCACCTCGCTTATCCCGATAAGCCTCGTCCTCTCGGGGACCCCGGGGGGGGGCCTTAAGGGGGGCAGAATGTGAGGGTCTCTGTCTTTGTGTCTCTGCTTTCCATCACCTGCTGTGTTATCAGTGAACTCGTAAAAGCAGTTCACACCTTCTGGTCTCAGGCGCCAGGCCTGATGGCCCATGTATCTTCCCCCCCCCGCTGTTCTTCCTGCCAGTACTCCCTCAGGCCGATGCGGCCTTGGAAGTGTGATAGCCGCACCAGACTTCCTGGGATCCGTCTGATGTTTTGTATTATGCCAAGCTTGTAACTTCCCATAACAATAAGTGTGAACCCCAGTGCCCCAGTGCCCTGGAGTCAATATATTCTGTAAACCCGTATAGCCCCTCACTTGCAACTTTCTACCTGTGCCTGTCTCATCTCCTGAAGGCTTCAATAAATTGATTGTTTCTGTATCAACGTCTGAGCAACTGATTTGGAGAAGCAAACTCAGAGAGGGGGATCTCTCACACCGAGCCTCTCCAGCGGAGCCCGCTGAAGGGGGGCGGGCTGTCCTTTAAACTGATCTGCGCCTCCCAGCTGGGAGGCACAGGTCAGTTTAAAGGGCCCCCGCGCGCCTTCAGGGAATCCCTCTGAAGGCGCGCTGGGGCCGAATTTTCCCCCGAACTCCGGATCCCCCCGAATTACCGGGGATCCGAAGCGGGGGAGTTCGGACTTCGGCACGTACCGAACCCACAAGGGTCAAATTCGGCCGAATCCGAACTGTACCGAATTTTTTTTGTTGACAGCCCTATTCAAAAGGCTTTAAACAATAGTTCCAGCAGCTCTTTTTCTATCTTATACCTATTTATACCTCTTAAGTCTCAAGTTAGCATAGACCACAGGAGGTTTTTCTGTGAGATTACAGAAGGCCCACAGAATAGCATAGATGTAATAAAAATGTAAATATTACTTAATAAATTACAATGAAAGAAAGAACAGAAGCCTGTATACAACATTTCCAGCAAAGCGAAAATGTTAAAAAATGCAATGAACACATTCTGGTTTCACAAAATCTAATGTACCCTGAAGGAGCCCCGTGGTACAGAGTGGTAAACTGCAGTACTGCAGTCAAAGCTCTGCTCATGACCTGAGTTCGATCCCGACAGAAGTCGGTTTCAGGTAGCCGACTCAAGGTTAACTCAGCCTTCCATTCTTCTGAGGTTGGTAAAATGAGTACCCAGCTTGCTGGGGGTAAAGTGCAGATGATTGTGGAAGGCAATGGCAAATCACCCTGTAAACATAGTCTGTCCAAACCGAAAATATACCGGAAATTAACTGTTGCAGCAATATTCAGGCTTCGGATTGACTGAATACCCAAACCTGGCTATCTGCCTGAAGCTGTATAGGTGATTCCCGAAAAAGCTGAGCAGATATTCAGATAGATATTCAGCTTTTTTGGGTTTTGGCTATTCACTTTTGCTCAGATGCACAGCTCTGTGTTTTCTCCCATTTTCTATCTTTGACTGGTTTTGTTAGGGCCCCATAGTTGGGACACTTTTGAGGTAAGGATTGTGTAAGGTCTGACCAAACTATCTATCACCATTCAGTGGAGTGATATGGATTAGGATAGTCTGGAGGCAGAAGAGTCATTTAAAAGGTGGGGCTCACCCAGTCCCATCTATAGGGATATACTCTCCAACTAAAAAGCACCAGCTTCAACAACTGCTGAACAGGCTTCGTTCTGAAGAAGACTGCTCACCGACATGGATGAGCAATCTCTTTCACAAGAGCTGCCTTGGTCATGACTTCAACTGGCTCCGATATCACCACTACCACCCCTGAAAACCTGTTCTCAAACTGAAGGTCGCCCTGAGTAGAGGCTTTGTTTCCCTGCACCATGACAATAATAAAGGACTGATCGCAGGATGTCATTTGCCACCAAAAGATTTTTTTTCCGTGCCTTATTTTTCTTGCATTTAAGCTGTTTTCCTCAGTTTGGAAATTAATTTGCATGGACATCATGCTATGTGCCCCAGATATGAAGGGAGCCCAGACTTTGAGGTGCCTGCCAATAGGCTCTTTCCTTGGCAATGTGGAACTTCTGAACCTGACAACAGATGGACAGCTCAGCTCACAAATGCCTGGAGGATGGGGGTGACACTTTGCGAGCCTATAAAATTGGACCCCTGTCCCAATATTCACCAAACTTCGATGTCCATGTAAGGAGAGTCCCTTGCAGCTATGCTGCAAATTTGGTGACTCCCTGTCCAAAAATGACCCCACAGGAGCTTTGAAAAAATCCCCACAGACTAAAATGGACCCAATTTTTTTCCCGGTAAACCCAGTAATAAAGCCAAAATACCCCTTTACTGGTATGGGTATTCAGCTTATTCTAGGTTTACAAAAAAAAAATTGTGCCCAATAAACCTGAACTTGAAATTTACCAATTTTTTTTTTGTACGACCCTAGTCTGCCTAGTAAATGTCTTAATGTGACGTCACCCCATGGGTCAGTAATGACCCGGTGCTTGCACAGGGGACTACCTTTACCTTTTCAATGTACCCTAAAACTGAAATGAAGTTACCCAAATAAAGTGACACTACTCTCTTTTGATCCATAAGCCAAACCCTCTCTTCTATCTGTTGGAATTTTCCAGACAAAGCTAATATCTTTTGTGTGCCTCTTTGTGGATTTCCTGCATTGTGCAGGGGGCTGGACTAGATGACCCTGGTGGTCTCTTCCAACTCTATGATTCAAGGATGTGATACCTATCCTTGGTTCTCAGGATAGCCCTTTTGATTTACACCAGCCAATTAGTTAATATATGAAAGCAGATTCCTCCCTTAACTAGATTTCCAACTGAACTCAAACCAATAATGAAAAGTATCACGGTTGCTTGAGCATCAGAGTACAAATTACACATTTCCCCCTAAAACGATGAACTTCATACAGGTTATCTGTAAACAAGATATCATTTCACCATTCATCCATGTCTTGCACACAACTGAGCCCTGCTCTGGCAGGGAAAAAGATAAAAATCTAATAAAATAAATAGTAAAATTAGCGGTTTTTACAAAAAGATAAGAAATTTAACTTGATATAAGAAATATTAAGTAAAGGCCCTTTTATTAAGGCTTACAAGGTTTCCAAAGAGTATAGCAGCATAGGTGAAAGTAGATAATTGGGTCTCAAAGTAGCTAAAGATAGAATAATTCACAGGACTACATGTAAGAGACAATTGTAAGATAGACTGCCCAGCTGGAATCAGTATTTGCTAAAGCAAATGCGAATGGGACCTTTATGGAGCTTCAGATTAAGAGAAATTGGACAGTTTATGTTGCACTAAAGTACACTCCTGCATTTCAGATTTTTCCTACCATGACAAAAAGGTTTCAAAAATCAGCTGGGAGGGCAAGGGATTTACGTGTGACAAACTGCTGTTGGAAAGAGGATGTTTATAAAATATGTTTATAAAATAATGAAGGTATGTTTATAAAATAATGAAGAAAGAATTACTGATTGTGAAGACTTCAAATTTTTTATGGAAAAGAACAGGGCTATTAGAAAACCGTGTTAAAGAATGACAAGCTGAGAAACAATCTCCTCCCCCTCCCCCAGCCACAGGCTGCAAGGAGCCAGGTGAGGAGGTCTCCTTTGAACATTTATCCTTAGTGCCTTCTAGATTAAATGGCTTCTCTCAAAGTAAGGTTGCCAACTTCCAGGTGGTGTTTGGAGATCTCATAATTGCAACTGATCTCCAGGAGCAGGGATTAGTTCCCCTGGAGAGGATGGCTGTTTTGGAGGGTGGACTCTTATAATATTTTACCCTACAGAGAACCCTGATCTCCCCAAACCTCAGCCTCCCCCAAATCCACTCCCTAATCTCCCAGAATTTCTCAACCAGAAGCGGGCAACCCTAAGACCAAGCAACTCCTGATGGTGGACCAGACTATTGCTCATCATCAGGCAACAGCCTCCTCTGAGGCTGGACTGCTTTCTTTCTAAGTTCCCCCCCCCGCCTCTCCAAGGCCGGGACTATTTGCTGTCTTTATATGGTACTCAGTATGGTCCAACTGCTAGCATGTTTTCCTCCTGTATTCTCCTGGTTGCTGGTGGCTTTGTGTACTCTCCTTTGTACTTTGTGTACTTTGAGGGGGTCAGCACCCATCCCCCTCCATCTATATGCACATGCATGGTTTTCAGTTTCTATATTTTGCATGTAAAGGAAATGAATAAGATCTTCATTCGATTTCTTAAGGGGCTGAGCAGCCATTTCTATACCCCCACATCAAGGCTCCTTCCCCAAATCCTACCTCCCCAGGCTCCACCCCACAAATCTCCAGGAATTTTCCCACCCTGTCAACTCTACATGGTGGACATAACTGCATTGATAAACCAAAGAGACAATGAACAGTTTATGGGAGAATGGGAGGTATGGAGAATTTATTGTGAACATGAATTACATTTAGGGAAATTAGAAGGTTACACATTGAATTGACCAGTTAGGTATTCTCTGATGACTAGCTATTAGATTTTTGTTTAATATTAGGGTCAATACTATAAACGTAAGAAATACATTAATCTATTTTGAAGCAGAGGGAGGTGACGGGGAAGTCATTGTTTAATTCATTACTATGTATTTTTAACAACATTACAGAGATATTCGTTTATGATTGTTATTATAACAGTTGTTAAATGGATGTTAAAAAATTTTTTTGAAAATAATAAAAAAATTATTTAAAAAAGAAAAAGAAAGAGAAAGAGAATGAAAGAGAGGGTGAGAGAAGGAGAAAAAGACAAAGAAGAATGGGGAGGGTAGGTGGCTGGGATCGTGCAGTGTTGCAACCCCACTGCACCCAAAAAGGGACGGGAGTTGCTGGGTGGGCGAGCAAGGCCCGAGCAGCCTTGTGGTGCCCAGAAAGGGATGGGGGTGGCTGGGGGGCATGCAAGGCCGCTTGGGCCTCGCTGATCCCAGAATAGGGTTGCCAACTGCCAGGTTGTAGCAGGAGATCTCCTGCTAATTCAACTGATCTCTAGCTGATAGAGATCAGATCACCTGGAGAAAAATGGCCGCTTTGGCAATTGAACTCTATGGCATTGAAGTCCCTCCCCTCCCCAAACCCCGCCCTCCTCAAAAATCTCCTTCCAATTGCGAAGAGGGACTGGGCAACCCTAACCCGGAAAGGTACAGGAGGAGGTGGCTGGCTGGGCGCATGAGGCCTCTCGGGCCTCACTGTGCCCAGAAAGAATGGGGGAGGTGGCTGGCTGGGCAAGCAAGCAAGCGATGCCGGAGCAGCCCTGTTCAGCCCAGAATGGGATGGGGGAGGGTTGTTGGCTGGGCGAGCAGAGCCGCCATGGCCCCAGGAAACCCATAAATGGAGGAGGGAGTGGGGGCTGACTTCCTCGGCTCATTGGCCAGAGAAATGCAGAATACCGATTAATACAACTTTCCATTTAAGTCTTGTTTCAAACCTTCCTGATGTTTTATAAGCATGTGTGTCTAAAAATTTCCAGCTGCAGATCTTTTAGTTCAGATTTCATCCAAATGGCATAAACAGACATATGCAAATTAGCAATGATAATTTCCTTCCCCTCTAAGAAAAATGGGCACTCTGTCAAGAAATTATCAGTCGAATTCTTATGAGTATCATGATCTGCACATGGAGCTTGTGGGCATACAAAATTGTCTGTATATTTCATTGAAAAGAGGACACATAATGGAATGGGCACCATACCATCTGTTGCCTCCTTTGAAGTGAATGGGGGAAGCCCTTCTGGATATGAGCATCAGCCCCTTTCACCTGTGTTCACAGGTGATTGTTAGATTTGTATGCATGCATGCAATTCAGAATCATTCATGCACAGAAGTCCTAGGTGTATTGCACCCAGCAGGGATTTTGCTATTAACTTCACTGTGATCTAGGATATACATATAGACTTTTATAGAGTCTGCATATTTTGCTTTGCGTAGACGATAGGCTCCAAATGCCAATGGGGAGGTTTGCTCTCTTACTGTAGAAAAAGAATTTTCTTGCTTAACACAATTCTTTATGCAAGGTCAATCCATATATCATTTTCCTATTTATCACAGCATCATTTATGGCTCCGAATAAATCTGAAAGTTCATTTAGTTGAGGATGATCAATATCTCGGGGTTTTATGTCTGAAATTGACTCTGCAAAAAGAAATACACCTCTTGGAAGGATTCCCTGGAGTTTGCTCCAGTCTTTTTATTTATTTTTGTAACCCAGTTTTGTAATACAAAGGCGTCTGAAATAAGCACAGCCGATACAAATTAAAGATTGTGCCTGGTTTTGTCCCTTGGAAGCAATGGAAATTTGTGTGATCTGAAAATTAAATCTGCCATGCTTTTGTGTCTGCCCTCTGCCACCTTCACGCATGCAAACTTAGGTGTTATTGATGAGACTCGGATCTTTTATGCACAACTGCAGATGAAAAATTACTCATATTGACATTTGATAAAGAGCATATCATCGGGGAGTGTGGAGGGAGGTGAACAAAGGGGCAAATGGAAATCTGGTAAATATATCTTGTGCATGTTTCAGGTTTTACGCAATTTGCATGTTTGTTGTTGTTTCTTATATAGGTTTAATATAATTCACAGTAGCTCATTTCTTTTAAAACATTAAAAATGTGGAACAGCTGGGGAGAAGGAGGAACTGGAATGGAATGAAAAGCTTGTGATTTGACTTATCTGGGTTTTTGTGCATGTGTAGGAAGTTGAGTCTTTGTTTACACAGTGTGTATTGGGGAGGGAGACATTTGCTAACTTGTAGTGTTTTCCTTTCCTTTGAGTGTTCATGCTTTTTTTGGATCTCAGTTCAATTTGCTAAATCCTGGCATGGTAGGACTTGGCACAGCAGGTGGTAGGCTTACATGTGAGTTTTGCACTGACTGAGAGGGTCAACAACCTAGAAGAACAGAGAGAGCATTCCAGCAAAGGATATTATATGTAGGGAACCAAACAAATTCCCATCTATCCTAATTAAAGATTCAAGACATCACCTACAGAAATTAAAACAGAAGTTAAAATAAGGCCATGGCAACAGCAGCATTACTAGTCGCAGAAAAAGAAGAGCTAATTAGGTATGGAGACTTCTGAAGGTATCTCATTCATAAATAGGAACTCATTCAGATAGGAACAAACAGAAAATTCCAAACTGTCTGCAAAGTGATTTCATTTAAATCAAACATTTCCAAATTATTGAATCCCTCTAGTACAGAGAGTGTATCTCCTAATTTCCAGCCATTCAGTAAATATCAGGTAGTCAGCGGTGCAATACAAGAACAATCTGTCATCTGAGATATGTCAGAAAGAAAACTACCAAACCCTGAAAAACATCACTTCAGTAGCAAATTGTGATCTCTGTTTCTTTTCCCCCCCTATTTGTCAGTAAGTCAAACACATTTGGCTGGTGCAGTTTTGTCCCTCATAATAAAATAACTCATTTTAACCATCATTGTTGAACCAGGGAAAGCTAGAATCAGTGTTGCAAGTGTCCATCCATGTTATTATGAGTAGCTCTACTGAATGTGTACTGAACAAATGAATTCTGGCCCTAATAGAATTATTCTGGTTCCTTCTTTGATTACTAGGGTTGCCAAGTCCTCTCTGGCCACTAGTGGGGTATGGGGGGAGGGGAGGGTTGCAAGATCCAGGTTGGGAAACTCCTGGGGATTTGGAGATGGAGAGGGATCTCAGTGGGGTACAATGCTATAGAGTCCACCATCCAAAGCATCCATTTTCTTCAGGGGTCTGGAGACAAACTGGGCAGTGAATGGTTTCTTACTATGCAGTGATTTTATGTACTGGTATGGGGGGGGGGAACAGGATCAAGGAGCCATGAAATACAGAAACAGGATGAAATATAATTGTGTATAATTCAGATCTAATCAAGAAAAAAAATTATCTTTACATAATGAGATTTCCACCTTTACTTCCTGCATTTTATGGCTTCTTTGATTTGCTTAAAAAACAAAAACAAAACACCACCACTACATACAATAACTCCATAGTGAAAATCCCCTAACCTCATCTGAAGAAGTTGGCTGTCTAGTCCATAAGAGCTTTTGCTGGACTAAAATGCAGTTAGTCACTAATGTGCCAGATAGGAGTCATCTATCTATTTATATCTATTCAATCTGTATCCACGATTAAATTCTGTAAAAGCCTTTCATATCTTCTAACCCTGCTCTTACACTGCGTGTGAAATGAAACCATTTGACTTAACACATCTCTGTTTTTATAAACACCCACACACTTTTTCTGAAGCTTGCTCTGTATGAAATACCACTTGCCTAGCTCTGTATCTGAGTGTTAAAAATAAATAATTTTGCCTATAGTTGGTGTAGTAGGTGCATATTTATAAGAAAAACACACAACCATGATAGCCCTCAGTAAGTGGCAATAGATAGGTGAAACAAGGTAGGCTGACGTCAGGGATAGCCGTTTGAATGAGTTTGATCCTAAACAAGTACAATAGTTCATACGATCTTTGTATTAAAGGTTACCAATGATAGCTAATATACAGTGATGTATTATAAGGTCTTGACTTCATTGAAAGGCATTAGCAATTTTAGGTAACTTATCACACCAAACAGAAAATATAGTCATCCCTACTCTCTCTAAGTTCCTAGGAAGATCTAGAAAATTCTACACGTCTCCTCCTTGAAGACTGCTCTGATGAGACCACCTCTAAAGTGGCCAAATTCTGTGCTGAAACCTTGTCCATAAGGCAAGCAAATATTCCAAATGTTTTAATAACTTTTATGTATAATGAATTACAGCACAATAAGGTTATGAATTTAAATTTATGTGCATTAATTTTATATTTTTATATAAATTGTGCTGTTAAACTGATGTTGACTGATCTTTTGATGATAATAATAATAATAATAATAATAATAATAATAAATGCTGATTTATTTATATCAAATTGGGACATGATGACATCTCTCAGAGTTGGGGTAGGGGCAGACAGCATATCCTCACCAAGACTAACAGGCCAAAAAGGGAGCCCATCAGTCTAATTTGTAAATGGTCGGACCCCTTTTCCTGATAAGGGGTGCCATGAAGGCACGGGGGTCAAAGACTGGCATCAGATCAAGACACTGCTCCCCACAAAATGGATGCCTCTCGGAGGGTTTTGGGATCCATCTTGTGCGTCAAGACTGGGCAGGAAGGCAGCTGGCCATTGAACTTTTCCCCTGGCCATAAGGTGGGCCTGGCTGGACAATAGGGCTAGCTAATGTCCATTCTGTCACCCTAAAGTGATTTAATCAGGACTCCGAGCTGACCATTACTTACCCTATCTGCACCCATCCCAGCAATCAATCAGTATTCAAGAGAATAGTCTAGGCATTCTCTTGGGTACTGACGACTCATGAAGTGTACTGGCCGGGCTGGCTGGCGGGGCTGCTACTGCAGCATGGTGCAGAGGGAGCTGAGAGTGGGCGTGGCTGGAAGCAGTGTAGGGTACAGAAGCCGAGGCTTCTGCAGCCTGGCTGCTGCACAGAAACAGTGGGGTCAGCAGGGGTAAGGCAAAGTCTAAGAAGTAGTCCAGAAAGCAGGCTGGGGTCTCTTACATATCACAGGCTAGGCAGCAAGGGTTGTCGTTAATCAGTCCAAGATCTGGGTCACAGGCAAGGCGGTATGCGTCATCTTTAAACAGTCCAAGGTCGTTCTCAGGCAAGATAGCAAACGGAGTGGAGCTTGGCTGAAACTGGAATTCAGTAAGTTGCTTCCCCGCCTAGGCTGATTTTTGCTGCTCCTTAAATCTGGCCAGCTATCAGAGTGATGTTGGTCCTGTCATCACTGACTGTCACTCTCTACAGCTGGAATGCCTCTCCGGCCCTGCAACCGTGCCGATAGTCTTCTTTCACTCAGCAGAGCTCGGAGTTTCTGTCTTCGGTGAACCATGCGGGAGGATTCCTCTTCTGAGCCTCTGGCTGACTCTGGCAATCGAGCCTCCAAGCGGGACTGGAATTCTTCAGCCTGGCTAGACTTAGAATCATCTGATGGCCCCTTTAATCCAGCATCTGGTTCAGAAGGCTCATCAGCTGAGGGATGGCCAACTGCTCCAGCTCTGCATCCGAGGCCTCGGACTCAGCCACAGGGGGCCATGACATGAAGCCTCTCCTATCTTTTTGATGGAACCCCTGAAAAATAATCAATTCTTTGTATTAGGCTATCTTGCCAGCTTACCTTATACCACCTCAGGGCCCATTTCTTTGTATAAATATTGGTCCTTTGGCCATTCATAGTGTATTCTGGATCCATGCACACACCCCCACTTGCGTGTGGGCTCTTCTTAGCTCCTGGAAACACTGGTTGTTTTCCTTCTCAGTGCTGCTTTCCCTAGACATCCTTTCAAGACTGGTAGCTATCACCCATCCCTATAACATTATCCAACTTCCTCTCTTTTCTCTTAGTGAGCTCTTGTATGCTTTGTATGCATATGTTCATGGCTTAAAATATATTTCTTGTTTTACTATTTTTATTATTCTATTACTATTATTATTCTATTATTCTAGTACCATTATTTTTTAATAAAAAAACATTTTACTTATACAACTGCCTGCTCATTTGAGTGTTTTTACTCAGGACTATCCTGGTATACATAGGTTATGGATCCCAGTTACACCCTTTCACTCTCTGTATCCAGCTAATTCCACCAACTAAAGTGGAGACTCAGGGTAACAAATTTAATAGAACCACCCTCCCCTCCAAATTCCTGCTCAGCCCCAAAGTTGTCAGCTAATCCGATGGTGTGAGTTTTGGATGAGTCAGAAGGAAATGCCAAAAAAAGTGAGGCTGTAGGGGCAGAATTGCACTTGTAAGGTGCTCAAAGCCTTCACCTGATTGGGAAAATATGGTGCAAAATGGTCCAATTACCCAGAATGTCTTGTGCCCCTTAATCCTTTCAAGAGAGGTACAGGCAAAAATGCCCCTGGCCTCATTTAGGGGCATGGAACAGAATTACTAGGCAACTAAAGTGAATGTATTGTATTCTATCCAGTGTCCAAAGCAACATTTTTGTATTTCTTGCCATCTCTAATCCTATCCCATTACTTTAATGCTTTTTGAGTCTTCTGCCTCCCAAATTCTCCACCATCATTTGGCTAGAGGAGAGATGAGCAAGTGCTTCTGAAGTTCTCATCGTGGACTCTGGATCCATTTATAAATTTAAGGGGATGGGAATTAATAGTGACAAGGGGCAATTATGATACTTGAACATGTATTCCTTAATTGAAATAAATCAGTGGCAGGGAGGAAGCTAGAAAGAGAGGGCTGATTGAAGAGGTTTGAAATGGAAAATAACAAGACTAAATTGCACTCTGAAATGTTCCAAACAGATCAAGAACAGAATGTTTCATCATGGGAGGAAAACTACTACACTAATCAACTCTCTGCATTTTTCTCATTCTTCCAGATTTCCCTGTTGGAAAGAAGGGGGGTATTCTTGTAAAACTGAAAAGGTGCATAAGTTTCTGAAAATCCCTACCCCGTACATGTAAAGTGATGACATGTTTTAAGTAGCTTATATACCCATGACAGACTTTGTGATTCTGGGGCACTAGGCAAAAGTCAAGTATGGGCCCCAGAATCACTGGAGTCTGTGGATAAGGCAGCACATCCCCTCAGGTGCTGTATAGCTGACTGCCGATAGCCACATCCCTCACTGATGTCACTTCTGGAACTGTGGTGGTGGATGGCAGCTTCACTCAGGCACAAGCTCATAGCCAGAAATGTTGTTTTGGGGGGCAAATTAGTACAGTGGAAGCAGCCCATTGCATCACAAGCCTGGTTTAGGGCAGGGGGCAATTCCAATCCATTTTACAGTGCAAGGGCTTTGTAGGATTAAATATTGTAAAGAGTACCTCTAAGCATGTGCAGAATATCTTTCCCTCTCCCACTGAATCAGCACAGTTCCTTTGCCTACAAAGTCACGGCAGGCATCATACGCATCATCTTCTCTTTTTTGTCCCCAGCCCAGTGTATCTTTATCCCATTTGCAACCTTTTCTGTAATCCATTTTAAAACTGCTACCTACTAGGGTTGTACAAAAAAAAAAAAAAAAGTTTGGGTTTATTGGGCCTATATATATAGTAAACCCGGAATAAGCCAAATACCCATACCGGTAATTATGGGTATTTGGCTTATTTCTGGGTTTACCAAAAAAATTCAGGCCCATTATAGTCTATGGGATTTTTTTGAAGCTCTTGTGGGGGCATTTTTGGAGGTTGAGTCACCAAATTTGCACCATGGCTGCAAGGGACTGTACTTAGACTGAAGTTTGGTGAACTTTGGAATAGGGGGGTCCAATTTTATGGGCCAGTGAAGGAGTCGCCCCATCCTCCAGGCATTTGGGAGCTGAGCTGTCCATCGGTTTTCAGGTTCAGAAGTTCAGCGTTGCCAAGGATTGGTGGAAAGAGCCAGTTGGCAGGTTGGCATCTCAAAGTCTGGGGCTCCCTTCATATTTGGGATGCATAGTATGATGTCCATACAAATTAGCTTCCAAATGGAGGGGAAAAGGTTTAAATGCAAGAAAAATAAGGCACAGAAATAATTTCTTTGGGTGACAAATGACATCCTGTGATCAGTCCTTTATTGTGGTAATCAAAAATCTGATTTCACGGTTGTAATGGCCGCTTCCTCCCTCCCTTAAGAGTCATGGGAAAACTTAATTTCCCATGATTTATTGCAACCTTTCAATCAACCATAGGAAAATGAGTGTCTTGAGGAGGGAAGCAGAAGGGCGGCCATTACTTACAAGTCTAAAATGTAAGTACTTTTAAAATTCTCTCTGGGGCATTTTTGAGGTACAGCCCCCAAATTCACAGCGTAGCTTGACAGTACAGCCTCCCTCCTCCATAGAGAAGTATGGCAAAGTTTAAATGCTTCTCTATGGAGGAGGGTTGCGCTCCCTTACGGACCCCATAAAATCGGAACCCCTGGCCCAATCTTCACCAAAAGTTGGGGGTCGTGCAAGGAGAGTCCCTTCAAGCTATGCTGTGAACTTGGGAACTCTACCTCCAAAAATGCCTCCCCCAGCTTAACCCAAGAATTGCCTGTTCAGCTCAGCTATTTCCCATGGGGGGTTTTTTGCCGGTAAACCCGATCGCTGAAATTAGCCAAAATGGCAATTTTGGGATTATTTTCAGCTGGGGTTTACCGATATGCACAAGCCTAGTGATGAATCTTCTTCAGAAGCCTGGTAAGCAGCTGTAGAAGCTGGCATTTTATAGTTGGAGGGTATATCCCTCCAAACAGGACTGAGTGAGCGCCGTCTTTTAAATAACCCTTATACTTTATGCAGAATTGCAGATCAACCCACCAAAAAAATGTCAGACCAAGTTGACTCTGATTCCATGACCCCTGCCTCAAAAGGGCCCCAACTATGGGGCCCTAACAAAACCAGTCAAAGATAGAAAAATGGGAGGAGGCACTGAGCCATGCCCCCTTCTTCTTAAGCATATTGGTGGAAATGCCTTCTCCTATAAAATATGTTATATTTATTCCATCTTTGAAAGTACAGAGGTCAACTATCAAATAAGCTCATTTGGGTTTACAAGGCATTTTGATTAATATCCCTTGTCTAATTCCCTAAGAAATGTATTGTATCTCTCTGTGTAATTAAGACAAGGCTCAGTTATTTAGGTAGTTGTTAGTGAAGCTGATTTGCATACAATTAACTGTACAAATTTCTTTGGTTACAGAAAACATTGGATGCCTTGCCCTCTTTTTAAAAACATGAGTGTTGTTGCCAACTTCATGACAGACTAAGTATGAAGTGATTTTCAAATGACAGTGATCCAGATGGGTAACTAGGTATTGTTTGGATGATTGATAAGCTCTAAAGGAATATACAGAAAACAAATTGCTTCTCCAACATCATGCTATTTATAACCAGTGTATTTCTTCCTGTATGGTGTGTTTCTTGAAAATCCAATTAGAGTATACGCATAGAGATTAAAAACAAATGCAAACTTTGGGTTATTGCAGTAAGCCTGGAAATGATTTCTTCTGACCTACTTATTGGGAAATTAATATTGCCACAGTTTTGCTGTTGTTGTCGTCCAAGTATTTTGATCTATCTATCACAGATTGGCACGCTTGATAATACTTCTGCTATGAAGAAGCAGCTAGCATACACATGACAGCCCTGTGAATTCTGCATTAAAAATCCATACTAAAGAATGCCAAATTCCACAGCTATATTGTGAAGATAGAGGGTAAATTACACAGATTTGTTTTAATTTGTATTATTGCTATTTTAAGAATTGGCTACACCCAAGAAAATTGAATTGTAAAGAATCAATGGGTGCAACCATGGTGATGGTAAACACATGTATGTGAGATGTAAACTGTTTAGGGAGATTTAATGGTACCCCTTTGGAAAAGAGAATTTGTAGCTGTGGCTTAAACCAGATAGACTCCATTTATCATATTTTATTGGAATGTGAAATGCTAGCGGACCTACGTACTAAATTTTTTATGCCATCAATTTTGGATAGGAACTCTCCCCCCCACTCTCTGATCAGACTTTTACTGAACGGGTATGATCCAGAAACTACAGAAATAGTAGCCATGTTTTTGAAGCAAGCTTTAATGATAAAAATCAAACAAAAAATATAATAGCTGCTATTCCGGTTACTTGTAGAAACTAGTTTTCTATATATACCTTATATCCACTGTACTCCGGCATACCTCATTTTATTCATATTTATTGCTACAGATTGCGATATTGATGTTTTATCATTTGCCAAATTCTGGAATACCTTGTACAATTTGTTATGCCAATAAAGGTTTTTGAATTTGAATTTGAATTTGAATTTGATGTAAACTGTTTGAGAAGAAATGACTGGCTTGAATTGCACTGAGAATTTCTGTGGACAGAGGCGGAGGAGATTTTTTTGCTGTAAACCTCTGACTTCCCCACAGTGCTGTCTCCTTTATCTCAGGAGCAGTATTGGGGGTGGGGGGTGGGGGTGTATTTTGGGCTACCTTGGGGTGCAGGAAACTCATGCTCTGTGAATTTAAACACCTTCAGTTAGTGGAACTTTCCAGTGTATCCAACCCCATCAAGTTCTGCAGGAGAACTGACAGCACCTAAGTAGCATGTTCCCTATCCACAGGAAGGTTGTGTCATGGTAGTCTAATCGAAGGCCATCAACAGGATGGGGCAGCTAAACAAAACAAATTACAAAAAAGTGTGACTCCTCACGCTTCAGTAGGTAACCTGCCACTAGTCCCTTTGACTACCCATTTAGCCATAGACCAAGGGACAAGCCTCTAACCCTCCTGGAACTAAGATCAAGAAAGTCACCCTTGAAGGTAGGACACTCACAGGTGAGTTTCAAAAAACAATTAATTTGGTAGCTGTAGCCAATGAAGGCCAAAGTACTGGATTCAGACGGAAGCCTCCTTAATTTAAAGATACCACAAAATATAATTAAAGTGATTTATTAAAATTGTGCAAGAATAATAATAAAAGAGCAGTTAACATTGAAGATAAAATGACAAAGCTAATTTTAAAAGACTAACAACATAGTTATAAGCATAAGTTCAAAAATCAAGATGTTACCAGAAAGGCTGAGTTCTTTCAGGAATCAAAGTCCAAGATAAGGTTTCTGGTCAGCATGATAAGGCACAGAGTATGCTCCTGGACCAAAGCTCAGGACCAAGAAGGGAGCAAGGACCAAACTAGAATGAAGGATCCAAGCTATATGCTCAAAGACCTGTGTTGGCCTGATCATGGTTAGCCAATCAAATGTATGGTCAATGTTATCACTTGATGAACAAAACTGTTGTTGACCATGTGACCTAGGGGTCAGAGGAATTTGCAAATTTCCAATGTGACCAGGCACTCCTTCGTAGGGTTGCCAGGTCTCTCTTCGCCAACGGTGGGAGGTTTGGGGGGCAGAGCCTAAGAAGGGCAGGGTTTGGGAAGGGGAGGGACGTCAATGTCATAGAGTCCAATTGCCAAAGCAGCCATTTTCTTCAGGTGCACTGATCTCTATTGGCTGGAGATCAGTTGTAATAGCAGATCTCCAGCTAGTACCTGGAGGTTGGGAACCCTACCACTTAGCAAGGCCTCTCTCCCGCTAGATTATCTCAGGTGTTAATTAGTTGAAATGTTCGCTCCCAGCCCTAGTGTCCTTGGAGCTGATTATACTCAGTGGTGTGAACTGTACTGGGTTCCCATCTTCCTTATCTAAGTCTCTGCAATTATCAACTTCCATCTTTGTTAGGCCTCATCCTGAACCACTGTCTGAATAAAGCAAGAAACTGCATTAAGTGACCAGTAACTTGACAGGTTACTGTCAAGAGCCCCATGGCACAGAGTGGTAAGCTGAAGTACTGCAGTCCAAGCTCTGCTCACGACCTGAGTTCGATCCCAACGGAAATTGGTTTCAGGTAGCCAACTCAAGGTTGACTCAGCCTTCCATTCTTCCGAGGTTGGTAAAATGAGTACCCAGCTTGCTGGGGGTAAAGAGATGATGACTGGGGAA
Source organism: Euleptes europaea (assembly GCF_029931775.1). Classification (NCBI taxonomy): domain Eukaryota; kingdom Metazoa; phylum Chordata; class Lepidosauria; order Squamata; family Sphaerodactylidae; genus Euleptes; species Euleptes europaea. The sequence goes on along the minus strand of NC_079316.1, from coordinate 57,910,268 downwards.
GGCACTGGCAAACCACCTCGTAAACAAAGTCCGCCTAGTAAACGTCAGGATGTGACATCACCCCATGGGTTAGGAATGACCCAGTGCTTGCACAGGGGACCTTTAACTTTATAAGCCTTTTAGCCAACTTGAGGGATCTGGAGGGCTTGATACTAAATAACAATTTAGTTTTAGTGGGACTATCAGAAGCATGGAAGAATGGGGAAAATCAACAAGATGGTATTTACCCTGGGTATAAACTGTACAGACAGGACAGGAAAGGGCTTGTTCAGGGAGGTGACGTTTTGAATATCAAACAGAGCGCAGAGTCAAACAAACTAGAAAACATAAGGGGAAGGTTCCGCCACAGAATTGCAATGGGTGGAAGTACCTTAAAAGAAACTTAAAGGTTCCTTAAAAGTGTGAGTATATGATAATTCCCTGATGAAACCCTTGGTGCTGCTCATGAGCTGGAAAAGGAAATGATGTGACTAAAGCAGAAAATGTTGCAACACTGGTGACTTCAACTACCCTCATGTTGACTCGGTAAATACGTGCTTCAGTCATGCTGTAGAAATTAGGTTCCTAGACATTGTAAATTACGGCATTGGAACTGACTACAGGGTTAGTGATTTTGGACTTGGTTCTGAGCAAGGCTTGAGACCTAGTGCAAGATATAGATGTTGTTGTTCCAGTTGGGAAGAGTGACCTTAATGCTATTAAGGCTAGCATGCTTGTTAATAGAAAGTTGCCCCCCAAAGTCCAAAACTATCACATTTGACTTCAACAGAAGGAACTTTACAAAAATGATAGGACTAGTTAGAAGTAAGCTCCTAGCTCTGAGGGCACTGGGCCCCGGGATGAGAACCAGATGGCTGGAACTTGTACACTACCCATAGCATCTGCCTTTTTCATTGTTCTCAAGGTAGCCAATTGGAAGCCTGATGTATGCAATGGCCATGGCACTAATCTTTTATGCAAAGGGCCCCCTGAGAAGCCTGAACTCCACAGCTTTCTCTCTCTCTTTCCCTTCATTAGCATACCCAAATGGGGAAAAGATTGTTGGGAACCACTCAGCCCTTCCTGTCCTCCAGAAGGCCAGACACCTCAAAACTGACCAACACTGCTTTCCACAGCCAAAAGACCATTGTTAATACTGATGGCAAGTGTTTCTTGTGAACCATGCCATCCACTCCACCCCCATACGAATGCCCCAAGGCAGCAAAGTCAAACATTATGTACCACTGACCCTTTGTGACCTTTCCAAATTCCCTCCTAATCAATGTTAATCATCGACAAAACCTAGTCCTGAGCTGATCCATTCCTCTCTCCAATCCTGCTCCATCCCAGAAAACCCAACAGAGTGTTCAGCACCCTTCCATGGCTGAGGGCTCACTGTTCAGGGGGTGACAGCATAGGACCCTTTGGTATGAGCAAGCATATGCATGTCAGTTACTTGTAGAATAAGCACCATTTGCTCTGCAGGCAGTTTGGAGCATTTGTACTTGATATCAACCTCCCCACCCACCTTCAAACGGCACCTACACACACACACACACACACTCACACACAGTTGTGGTAACTGAAGACACTTTATTGGAGGGCTACTGGCGTAGAGTGGTAAGCTGCAGAACTGCAGTCCAAGCTTTGCTCACGACCTGAGTTCGATCCCGACGGAAGTTGGTTTCAGGTAGTCGGCTCAAGGTTGACTCAGCCTTCCATCCTTCTGAGGTTGGTCAAATGAGTACCCAGCTTGCTGGGGGTAAAGGGAAGACGACTGGGGAAGGCACTGGCAAACCACCGCGTAAACAAAGTCTGCCTAGTAAATGTCGGGATGTGACATCACCCCATGGGTCAGGAATGACCCGCTGCTTGCACAGAGGACCTTTACCTTTTTACTTACTGGGGTAAAAGGGGCTTAGAGTACAAGAGTCCATCTCCACATAACCTAAGGGAAATGAGTATTCCTTTCATGGAGCAGCATCCAAATGGGCAGCAGGCTTCAGACAATTGTCAACTTCTGAAGGCAGGTTTAGTCTGTGGCTAGGACACAGTGGGGCCAGGGAGACAGTGGTATGAGCCTTTGCTTAGCCTGTTGGATCTTCACCTGCAGGATGACAAAACAGAGGGATATGCAGCTACAACAAGGGGCCGAGTGTCCCTTGGTGGGCACTGATATGGCAGTGAGGGGTCACCTGGGAGTTCACTTCAGGGGCCATGGGGAGGTACTCTGACACAACCACTCACCCCAGCTGAGGCTGGTTTAATCCAAAACACCCTCACCTGTGTGATGTCCATCTCTGGAGCAACTGGCTCCACCTTGGCAGCTGCTCCACAGGGTTGTGCTCCTGCAAGGGAATGAATTCAGGGATTGTATGGTTATCCACTCCACTCAGCATGGGGGGCTGCTTGAGGGGGAGCCAGGCAAAGAATAAGCTGTCAGCCCATTGCAGAGGCAAAAGCTCGGGCCCCCTCCCCTGGCAGCTCTCCTGGCCCAGACTCCACACATCAATCCCCCTTGCGCACGATTGTCCATGGTGGCAGGAATTTGTGGCTGCTGCCACCCCCATTGGACTGTCATGCTACTGGGTTTCAATGTAGGAGGCAGCATTGCTGGGTGGCTCCCAGCCACTGATGGAGGGAAAGGGGCAAGGAAGTTGGGGGAACAGACCCCTGCTTATCTGTCAGTGTGCAGCCGCCCCTTTGGGTCCTATCTCTGGAGATGGGGTATCTGTTAGGGTTCAGAACTGGGAGAGGTCAGCCACAGAATGTGGACTTTGCTCTCCCAGTTGGGTGTTGGTGCAAGGTGTTTGCCCAGTAATGCTAAGTGCCCTCTCTGTGCTGTTCCCACCAGCAAGGTGCCTCGGCACTTGTTCTAAGTCTGCAAGGAGCTGTCAGACAGTGTCCTGTGTGCTCTCCCTCATGGGTTGTGAGGTGTCCTGGCTGGAATATTTATAGGGCTGGGGGGCATGATTGGGTGCTAGGAAGGGCACTTGGCCACTGCAGGGGAAGGAGGTGATTGGGTGTGCACTTAGTTGTCATCTTGAGCTGCTTGGGGCCTCGTGGGTGTGGCTGCTGCAGGGGAGATCACTTGATTTTTTTGGCTCAATGGGCAGCACCTATGGGGCTTCACTGGGTTTTTTGTTGGTTCAACTTGGCGCCTCTATCAGAAAGTGTTCCCAGGCTGAAAGGGCTTACGGAGTGCACTAACTCCAGCCATGCCCCATGATCCACTCATGATGACACCAGCGCAAAGGCCTGCACCTTACTTGTCCTGGCGTGCAGCCATAGCAGAGCTGCAGTGATGCTCAAGAGTGGCACAGTGGCACCGGGGCCCTGCGTCGACATAACTGGACTTTACACTAGTGCATCTCAGAGATATTCCAGGGTAAGGGTCAGTCGTCTCCCTGAGCCAATTTGGCTTCCCCCTTAGGATTGCACTGATAATGTATCAAATAAACAAGTACTTCATAAAACAAAGGAAACGTTTCTCAAAAAAAATTTTTTTTTTGCTCAGTATTTCATCTCTAAGTTCCTGAGAAGGCTTTGTTGCCATGTTACTAGGGCCTATTCATATGTTAGCATTTGGACTCACTGGCCCTTCTGGCTGTGCCCCTACTCACAAGCACTCATCATAACAGAAGAATGCAGCTATTCAGTGGCAATACTGTCCATAATGGTACCACTTGGGGATGAGCAAGACTCATCATGGGAAGGCATCAAATTTTTACTAGCGGATAGGATACCTTCTGTTTCCGAACATATAGCAGAATTCCTGGCGATTGTTATCAAAAACAAATTAAAGGGTAAAGAAACAAACAAATAATAAAATCAACCGAGGCAACCTACAGACTCTGGGAAAGAATACATAAATGGGTGCTGGTGACAGCTGTGCTGGACATGAAGTCTTGGTTTTTTTACTTGTCTCTCAGGAGAACGTATTATTACAGCATCTAACGCAGACGAGTTATAAATTGATGGTTAAGTTTTAGTTATTCTGTTGAATTGTGAGTATGGAATATGGAGGTTTATGTCTTTTTGATACCTTTAATGGCATGATAATAAAAATAGTAGTGACTGAAACTGGTACCGCAGAGCACAAGGTTAGCAGAAATGTAGTTAATAATGTCAGTAATATGAATATATTCTGTTCCCCGTGATCTTAATCTTATGCATTACAATTAAACATATATAACAAAAGGTTACATAAAATCTAATGTTTATTAAATTAGAATAATTTTAGAAAATAAAAGTGTTTAAGAATATTTAACATAAATGGTATGGACTTTATTTAGGCCTACTGCAGGCTCAGCAGTATCATGAACCAATGTTTTAAATTCGATTTAATTTCATTTTTCTTAAAGGTTTCGTTATTTTTCAAAAAAAATTGTGCTGGTTTTGTAGATTAGCTTCTGGTTTTTGTATGTCCTAAGAACATAAGAAAAACCATACTGGGTCAGACCAAGACCCATCAAGTCCAGCAGTCTGTTCACACAGTGGTCAACCAGGTGCTTCTAGGATGTCATTTATATGAACTACTAGCTGTACCCGGCCACGCGTTGCTGTGGCCCAGTCTGGTTAAATGGAAAAGAAAGAAAAGAGAAAGCGCACGTTTCTAATATGTTTAATTTCACAATGCTTGTGGGTATACAATATATTTTGTTGTTCCATTGTCTGTGCAGATATATTGTCTGGTTTGCCGACTCTAGAACCCGCAACATATAATTGTCCATGTGAGAAGCAATCCGTGTCTAGATCTAAACCACACAATTCTAAAGATTGGCCCTGAGCTTTGTTGATGGTGATTGCAAGCGCCAATCGAATTGGGAATTGCAATCTCTTAAATTGAAATGGCATATCCGTTGGAATCATAGGAATGCGAGGAATGAGGACATCTTCACCTCTGAAAGGTCCTGTCAAGATTGCTGCTTCTACGACGTTGCTCATGAATTTTTTTACTGCAAGCCCCGTGCCGTTGCAAAGCTTTGGCTGGTTGATATTTCGCAACATGAAAATTGGCACGCCGATTTTCAATTGCAGTACGTGCGGTCTGGTAGATCGAGTGAATTCAAAAATTATGTTGGATAATTAACCGCTTCATCTGCTTCCACAACAATGTCGACGGACTTGTATGTGACTGCCTCGCTTTGAATGTGAGACTGAATAATATTGTTAAGTTCGTAGACATCTTTGTTCTTGGCCGCAAGAATAGCTCGTTCACTCAGCCAATCGTGATTCTTAAAATTGGTTTGAATATTGGGAAATATTTCTTCAACCAATTCTTCTTTTGACATCACTAAATTGCAGAAGTTATGAGGCAATGAAATTCGTCCTGAGGTCAGATCAACCGGTACCTTTCCGTTCTCAATTTCCAGCAATTGATGTGAGAATATCTCAGCTGATTGATCGTTTTGCAGCTGGACACGCATATTTGTAGTTAATTTTAACGTCTTTACGTGTCGCCACAAAGTAGAATATTTCAGGCAAGCATTTATTTCATCCGCTTGTGTCGATCGAGGAATTACAGGTAATGTTTGCCTGAAATCTCCTGCAAGCAATATTAATGTGTTCCCAAATGGTCTGATGTTTCCACGCAAATCTTGCAATGATCGATCAAGAGCCTCGAGCGATTTCTTGTGCGCCATTGTGCATTCATCCTAAACAATAAGTTTGCATTTCTGCAATACTTTTCCCATGCCGGATGCTTTGGAAATGTTGTACGTGGGAGTTTCAATTAATTGCATGTTCAATGGCAATTTCAAAGCGGAATGAGCAGTTCTTCCACCTGGTAGCAATGTCGCAGGTATTCTGGACGACGCAAGAGCTAAGGCTATGTCATTTTGGGATCGAATTGCTGCCAGAATCAGTCTAATTAGGAACGTTTTACCAGTTCATCCTGGTGCATTTAAGAAGATAGCGTGTGTTGCTTTTACGTCCAACAGATGGCGCTGTTTTTCAAAAAAGTATGTTTTTACCTGTCACAGATGTGACATCTATATAATATAGGTATTTAAAAACAACCGCATATTTGAATGCAACGTTGTGTCAAAATTTCAAAGCAATCGGTGAAGAACTTTCGGAGATTTAAGATTTTGAACAAACGAACATTTACATTTTTATTTATATAAGATGTATAAGGCTGAGTTATTGATGCAGAAGTAATGTTCAAAGATGCATATCGTTTGCAAGAAAATTTGGTGCAAGGAAACAAAAAAAATGGTGTGAAAATAAAGCGTTTGTAGTTTCAGTAAGCACATGTCCTGTACGCCCATCTAGCTCCCCCTCCAACATTCACTCAAGAACTACAAGCTTCTGGGAAGGGCTGTGGCTCATTGATAGAGCATCTGCTTGGCATGCAGAAGGTCCCAGGTTCAATCCCCAGCATCTCCTGTTAAAGGGACTAGGCAAGTAGGTGATGTGAAAGACCTCTACCTGAGACCCTGGAGAGCCACTGCTAGTATGAGCAGACAATACTGACTTTGATGGACCGAGGGTCTGATTCAGTATAAGGCAGCTTCACGTGTTCATGTGCATGAAATTAAGACTAATTCTTGAAGCCCTTTGAACAGTTGTTCCCATCCAAGGACTTCCTTGTGAGAAGCACCTGGAGGAATGGGACTCTTCTCTTTCTACCACAAAACCAAACAGCCAGATAACATACTACATTAATGAAAATAATCACAACAATTAAGGTGTTATATTATTCACATTCTGATTATAATGTTCCCATGTGACAGTAGAAATCTAAATCACAAAGTCAGCAGCGGTTGTACTGTGTCCTTTGCCAGCCTGCCTCATAACACTGACAGACCTTATGAAGTCAGCCACTAATTAGAGTAAGATTCACAAGAGGTGATTGAGTGGCTAACGATACTCATTAATCACTATAAGGTTTTGATGTCATTATCAAGAATGACAATGAACTGAAGCCCAAGCAAATAACTTGTCTGTAATTAGAAGCACCACAGCTGAAATGGCTGAAGATTAAAGTATATTTTTTTAAAACACACAAGTCAACGCAGTGAGCCAAATATTTTTTCCCCTCTGTGAAGTTGCACTGGAGAAAGATGCTGGTGGGTGGGAGGGTGGCTGGTTGGGTGGGTGGGTAGAGCTAAATTTTGATAGCAATATGTTATCTTCATACAATAATCTGAAATCATGCAAAAGCATGTCTACGCAGTTGGTAATTTTTTTTTATACCAAATTAGAGACACAGTCAGAGATAATTCAAACATTCATATGCATTGCTTGATCTCATTATTTGATAACTCACCTGCAGGTGTGAACTGCCTCCACTGAAATGTGTTGAATCTGTGATGCCTATTTCTGTGGAGGAAACGCTGTCTGTGATGTTTGTTCTGGGCTGATACGTACAGTTTACAGTTCCTTTGATTAATGTCCATCAGGAGGTAAACTGAGAGCATGAAGAGAGAGAGAGAGAGAGAGAGAGAGAGAGAGAGAGATTATTCTTTTCTCTCACATCCAGAACTCAGAGTCATTCCATGAAAATTATTAGCAGGGGATAAACAACAAACCAAAGGAAATATTTGGTTCTGTATAATTATTTCATAGAATTAATAACCGCGAGAAGAGCTGATATTTTAAATGGTTTTAAAAGAAGATTCTCCAGATCCGTAGGAAATTATTCTATTAGTATCGAGGGTAAAATGGAGCCTCTAGATGTACTTTTTTTTTCATTCCCTGCTTCTGAAGATTTATACCAAAGAACAGACATCCATCAGACTATGTGCAGGAGCTTGGGGCATTTGGCCAAACACTATTGAAGTCAGTGTTATGGACAAGACAGAGCTTTAATCTGATCCAAAAAAGAGCTTTTTGGTGTTCTTTAATTTTCCTCTTCCTTCCCACAGACACCATCACTAGAATTCCTCTTTAATTCTTCTGGCCTGGAGAATTTACCACGTTACAGCTTCAGAAAGCTAGAAATGTGTTAACTCTGATCCTCTCTGAACCCTGTGAATATGATTCTATCTATCTCCCTAAGGGTGTATTTGATTCTGCCTATTAACCCAAAGTATTTATATAGAACCCACAAAACCTGGTGGTTATATTCTCGCATCTTTCATTCGACTAGCCTCAAAATCAATAAAAGATATTCTTAAAATAATACAAAACTGTAATTAGGTTTTAAACTGGAATTCAGAAAATCAATAGTTAATATTTGTAAGACCAGGATATTTTATCTGCAAGCGGTATGTCTGCCTTGCATCCCACAATACACTGCAAATACCATTCACGTGCATGCTGCTGAAAACAAGAGGGGAGTGTGGTGGAATGAATGGTACAGTTCTGACTCCAGGTACCACACAAGAAAGGCCTTCCTAGGGGGACTTACCTGGGGCCTGATGCACAGAAGCTGCAGCCAGAGCACAGAAGTTGGAGCCTTACAAACTGGGTGATCTAGAAAAATTCCCATCCCAGCTCAAGGATAGCCCACCTGCTCCAAACAGCCCACCTGCACTTGGGACTCATCTTACCAGGGCTAAACTGGGGGCGGGGCCCAAATCTTGCGAAGTCCACCAGAGTGATTGTCTTCTTAAGAGCTGGAGCACAGTCTGCAAGCCTGACTCTGCTTCTCCATTAGCGTTGCCAGGTCCCTCTTCTCTACCGGTGGAAGATTTTTGGGGTGGAGCCTGAGGAGGGCAGGGTTGGGGGAGGAGCTTCAGTGCCATAGAGTCCAATTGCCACAGCAGCCATTTTCTCCAAGTGAACAGTTCTCTATCGGCTGGAGATCAGTTGTAATAGCAGGAAATCTCCAGCTAGTACCTGGAGGATGACAACCCTATTTTCCACTGATCTGCCTCTTTATGGGCCTGCAGTATCTGCTGCTGCTGGGTGGAGGCAGAGCCTGGAGGGCTGGTGATTCTGCACCTGGCCAGCCTTGATGAGGGGAAGCGATCACTAGATCTGGAATCCCCGTTTGCTATCTGAGAAAACTTGTTATGTAGGTATGTGTCATCAATTTGCAACCATTTGCAAGTGAGAAGCAGAGGTAGTTTACCATTGCCTTCCTCTGAAGAATCTTCCTTGGTGGTCCCCTATCCAAGTACCAACCCTGCTTGGCTTCCAAGATCTGATGAGATCAGGCTGTACCACACCATTCCAAACAGCACTGAGCACTGGCCATGGCCTGGCATCCCTGGGAGGATTTGTGAACCAGGGGCAGGTGTACTGGTGTCACACTGGCATGCAACATCACTTCCATGGAAAACCAGATGGGGAGGATGACTTGGATGATAAAGAAATGGTGTGACTAGGGGAACTTCCATCCCTTCCTAGGCTGTGGGGGAAATAGTGCTGTTGCAGCATAACCAGAAGTAACTCATGTGTTGCCTTGACTCTCTAGCAATTCCTCAAATCTATATGGTTTTATATTCAGAAATCCATTACATTTAAGTTAGCCTGAGTCATTTTATAAAGCATCAAAGTGTTTACTGTTCTCATAGCACACTATTGGGACTCCTGCTGAATTAAGCATCCTAGGACAACTTCTTCCTGAGATGCTGCTTTAGGAGAGTTCTACACTTCGTTATGGACAGATAGATATGTGAAAAAGGCAAAAGACAAACATACCTTGCTACCACCACTGCTCCCCCAGTTAGGTTTTCCAGGTCCCTCTTTGCCATTGGTGGGAAGTTTTTGGGATGGAGCCTGAGGAGGATGGTGTTTGGGGAGGGGAGGGACTTCAATGCTATAGAATCCAATTGAACTGTTCCATTTTCTCCAGGTGAACAGTTGTAAAAGCAGGAGATCTCCAGCTAGTACCTGGAGGTTTTCAACCATAACCCCTGGCAACCCTAACCCCAGCCCCAGATAGGTTTGGGACACATGGTACAAAGGCTCACAGCTGGGAAGGGATGGAGAGTGGTAGGGATGAAAGCATAGCACTATGAGCCAAGGCCCAAATTTTTAAGCATCTGGACCTGATGTTCAGCTTTCAGTTCATATTCCAAACTTCCCCACTTTCCAGCTCTCAGATAATTTGGTCCTGACAACTCAGATTTCTAAAAGCTATGTTTAAGACTTTGTTTACATAAAGTTACATCCACTGGCATCCACCATGTATGTAAAATCAATTTTCATATTCTATTACACTTAAAATAGGCAAATTAGTTGTAGGCCTTTAGGTCATAATAAACAATATCTTTTCTAGATAAGGCTGATCTGTACGTTCAGAAACGTCTTAGTTACTGCATGCTGATCTCGAAGTACTAAAGTTTTAATTAAAAGATGGAATGTTTCACTAGTGCCTGCCATAAACTTTACTATCTGTTTCCTGTCAAAGGTGCTGGGTAAATTACAACTACTTCTTCATTTTATTTTAATTAAAAATTGTTAGATGGCCATGATCGCCTTTCTTCCACTTTTGTTATTTAATAGCCTTTAAAGAAACAGAATTGAACGGCTCTTTAGTATTCCGTGAAATCACAGATGGTTAAGTAAGGCAATGGAAGCTTGGCTTCCAGGGGTTGGTATGATTAATTAATTTAATGTGTTTAGGAAATTGCCCTCCTTCTAGGCTAAAAGCATATTGCCCAAGGAAGGCTTTGGGGATTTTCTTTATACAGATGTCTCCCTGTTCTAATTGTATTATGTCTCATGGCAAAGGAAGCCTAGACTCAAATGTAATTACTGATTGTATCATTTCCAATATAGGTTCTTATTAGTAGGCCCAGCACTATTCCTGCGGGGACAATGTTACCGCTGTAGAGCTTGCAGGACTCAAATTTGTCTCATTGGTTCAGCATGAGGGTCAGTTGTTTGTATACAATTACAACCAAGCTATTGACACTGAAATACTAACAGGGATGTACGGCTTTTACGCACACTCTACTTGTTCCTGATTTTCTCGGCAGTCAATCCACAAAGATTGGAATCAGATTGAGCACAGTTCTTTTGTATGTCTACTTTTTCTCTGCATTTTGCGCAGTTTTGGAGTCAGTTTATTTTCTTCCCCATGTGCCTTAAATAACAGGGATTTTCAAGGAGGGATGCTGTCATCATCGGTGTTGTCACCACACTCCTCTTTTTATTTTATTTTTTAATTTGTGTGCATTCTTATATCAGTATAACAATATCATGCCTGCATTAAAAGGGCACTAAAATATCTATATATCAACATAGAGCTGAACATGGTCAGACAAAGCTGGCACTTCTTAGATTCTTAATGCTGTGCTATTGCATACCACTTTGTTCTACTTTAAATATATGCATTTGTACTAGACTTCCCCCTCATTATATTAGAGTGCCAGCTTTACCCCAGATGCAGACACAGTCTTATCCTGATTTACCTACCTTCAGGAGCTTCTGATTATCTGCCAGTGAGTTGCACTGTTTGCAAAGTACCTTTAATCCTGAGACGTATGTGAGTACTACCAGTACATATAGTCTTGCCAGCAAATTATTTATAGTAGCAATGTTGCCTGTTGTGGAGTTCCTGTTTCCTAAAACCCACTTGGAGACTATGCCTAGAAAACGGTCATGTACTCAATTTTCTTCTTGTTGGTTGAGCATCAGTGATAAGCTTCTTAAGGTGTATAATTAAATCCTAGTTCCAATGGTTATTGTATATAATTTATATGTCCATAGTAAATTTACATGAACAGGTGTCTTTAAAACAAATCTTTCAAATATGTACCTTTTTGGATTGGAACACATTATATTACAGAGGCAGGGATACCAAATCTGTAGGGTTGCCAGGTACCTCTTCGCCACCAGCAGGAAGTTTTTGGGGCGGAGCCTGAGGAGCGCAGGGTTCGGGGAGGGGTGGGACTTCAATGCCATAGAATCCACCTGTAAATTAATGTTTTTGGAGCATAAAGCTTTCTGGGGGGTGTACCAGAAGATTTGGTATCCCTGCATCTGCAATTCACACAGTGAATACATATCTGGTCTGATTGTGTCTTTATCTCCAAGGTAATTAATAAATGCTAGTTAATGCTTGTATGGCTGTCAGGCTATAAGAGTATAGAGCAGTAACTGTCATGGAGACCAGCTACCCACTGTCAGATGTGATGTCCCCACCACTGTCCCCAAACAGTCTTTTGCTTTTTCTGATAAGGGTGAATGACAGCCATAAATGTATATACCGTAGCACAAAGCAGAGGAGCATACTTTAAGGTGCAACTGAGATAGGGAACAAAATCATATATTTGGTGGTTCCAGCCATTTAAACTCAGGTCTGTGCTTATCTGCACAGCCATATCCTAAGTTTTATTTCTTGGTTGCACTAAATTGAGAAAGAATTTAGAGGGAACATCTTTTATGTACACATACATAGAGGGAGGAAGAGAGATGCCCTCATCTCTTACCTGTCCTCTGTTTCTATTTCCCTATTCTAAGTTTACCGTATCTCTCCAGAATAGGCATCTTCACATATTTTCACCCTGCCTTCACCTACCACCACTCACACAATGTGGTGTTCTGCAGGGAATCTCCTCTTTCCGTTTTCCCAAACCTTGTGGCTTTCAAATATTATTCTGACAAATTTCAAGCACACCCATTTGCAAAAGAGATCATGTGTAGAATGTGCCATGTGGCATGTATGGATCGGCTGAACTTTAAGTACCAAGAACCAGAACTTTTAATGGAGCAGCAGTGTGGGAGCTAGGCCTTACTTGCTTTCAGACTGTACAAATAAGGATCAGGGAGCCAGTGGCAAACATTATAAATAATTCAGCCGTCCATCACTCTGCCTAACAATCAGAGAACTCTTCTGTCGTCCCACTGGATAGACAGATAAGAGAGGAGGAAAGAATCTGTTGGCAATGATTAAAGGAGGTACTCTATAACAAGCCTTCCATGAGTTACGGCTGGCAGCAAGGTATCTGGTCACTCATATTTAAGCACATATTATTTCCAACTTCCTGACAGTTTGTTCTGTGAGCTGCTGCTATTTGTCTTGAATGAAATGGGGGCTAGTAAAGAGCAGCTGAGTAAACATGAAAAACCAACTTGAAGAGTAACATAGTCCCAACACACTGCTGCATCACACTCCATCCAATAATTATTTAAAACTGTATCTACATCAGTGTTGTTGATCAGTGTAATCAAGAATATGCATATTGCCCAGACAATCTGAATAATCAGTTCTTGTAGGCTAGCCGGGCTGTGTGACCGTGGTCTTGGTATTTTCTTTCCTGCCGTTTCGCCAGCAGCTGTGGCAGGCATCTTCAGAGGAGTAACACTGAAGGACTGTCCTTCAGTGTTACTCCTCTGAAGATGCCTGCCACAGCTGCTGGCGAAACGGCAGGAAAGAAAATACCAAGACCACGGTCACACAGCCTGGATAGCCTACAAGAACCAATGAACTCAGACCGTGAAAGCCTTCGACAATATTTTAATCTATATAATCCCCAAAGAGTGCAGATAAGAATAGATCTGAGTGGATTTGTACATTGACCAAATAACATGAGTAAGTTCTATGTGCATTTTGTCTATAGAAGCTAATTGGGTAGTGATCAAAAATATCACCATATTTTAATTAATCCTTCTGCTGTTCTACTTTTGAATTCAACAAGAAATCTCACATGTATGCTATCTGATCTTGGGAGACTTGGTAAGTGAGAAAGGTCTTCTTTTTCTGGTGTGTTTAATGCAATTCCTCAGATGCTATATAAGAAAAAAGTTTATGAAAAAGTATGTGATTGTTCACAATACATCTGTACTACATACATTTATTAGTTTTAAAATAGTTTAATCCACCTCTACTCCAAAACCTAGGAAATGTAATTTGGTGAGGGTTTTGAGAATCTTCTGTTACTGTCCTTGACTGTTCCCTCTCTACCTTCTCAGGGTTCTCTACGGTGAGAAGGTGACAATTAAAACAGATTGTTTGTGTTTAAATATGCCCTATGACTCTACCTTCCCTTTTGCCAAACTATTAATAGTGTCTGTATAATTTGCAGACAAAAAATATATACAACTGCATTTAGGTGAGAAATAAAAAATAGCTCCCTATATGCACTGATTTCTCATAAAAATGCTCTGTCAACCCCATAAAGCTCTACTAACTTGTTTTGTTTTATTAATGGATGGGTTTAGTTTCCTCTAAAACAAGAGATTAAATGTGCTGGTGTATTAATTGGATTTTTTGTGTGAGCCATCCACATACAGAATTAGCGTTGTTTATTTTTACAGAAGAATCTTGTTTTTCTGCTGAGTTGCTTTGGTTGTGAAATGAATTATTACAGCACAAAAAACTTGGCCTGATGTAGTGGTAGGACATGGACACTTTATTTTTTTTCTCCTCGTGTAACGTCAGATATTAACTTTTCCTTTAGCTGAAATATGTTTGGGGGGGGGGCAAAAGGTCCTAATTGTGAAATGCACCAGAATGTTCATGTGACAGAGTAAAAGGATGCAAAATCCCTACTGCTTTTGCTTCTGTCTTCCCAACAAGTAGCCCAATGAGCTTCGGTTTTTACAGCTATGTTTGACCATTATTTTCCTTAAATTATCGTTGTTCCTTCACTTCCTCCCTGCTCTGACCTAAAATCCCCAAGTATGTAGCAGATTGTGTGCTGCTGTTGCCATTGTTTCAATCCCCTTATTGCTCCTATAAGTCCCAAAAGTCTGAGAGAGATAAGCAACCAAGACTCTGTTGTGCCCTTGGCACATATGAACATGAAGAGTCTATTCATTTTAGTTTGGTATCTTATCATTTTCTTGAATTTTCTAGGAACGTTCAGAAGCCAAACGAGTCCTTGTGCAGTGTGCAACTCTCCACTGCTAATACGGTTACTCTTTCTGTTAATGCTAATCAAATAATAACACCTGGAGAATGTTGGCATTACATCCCATTTGTACAGCTCTGATCCATGGGGTTGCTGGGATATTTATCTCTTCAGTTATGTCAAATGAGGCAATATAACCAGTGGAACACTTCTAGTGATGAATTCAGCTCTTTCTGTGGACTGAGTTATACCTAGTCATGTGTGTTCAGATACACCTGAGCCAAAAATATACCTGAAAAAAATACCAATATTTTCCAGGTATATTCAACAACCCAAAAATTTCTGGGAATTTTTCGAGATACCAAAAAATGGTTCATAAAATCCCAGAAATATTTGGGATTTACTGGGAAGCCAGTGTTTGCCGGGTCCCATGAACTCTTTTTTCATATTCTTTTCCCCTTTGTTTCTGTTTCCTTAGGGGGTTTCTATGGGCTTGCTAGGCTGCTTGTGTCAATTTTAAGTGTGTTTGTCAGTTTCTAGAGTTTTTCCCCCTTCTTTGCCAGAATGGCTTTGTGTCCCCTTCATGTTTTTTTAGTGATGTGCAGCAAAACCCACTCCCCTCTTAGTTCTGTTGATTAAATTGAGTTGGCACTGCCACAGTGGCACTGGATTCTGCTGGGCTTCTATACATTGCCATTTGTTCTGTTGGGCTTGCAAAATCACCCCTCCCCACAGTTTGGAATTGTTTTGTTGTGATTCTCTGGTTTGACATTACTTTTGTTGGGCTTGCACTGCCACAGTGATCCTGGGTTCTGCAGGACTTCCACACCTTGAAATTGGTTTTGCTGGGCTTGCAAAAGTACCCCCCTTTGAGTTTCCCCAGCAGAGATTCTCTGGTTTGATTTTGGTTCATTTGGCTTGGCACATTGGCTTGTGGTTCTACTGGGATTTCTGAGTGCTGCAATGATTCTGCTGGGCCTGTTGTTGGTTCTTCCATGGGAAGCATTTGACCAGTGATTGCTGCTTGCAGGCATGGCTTTTGCCCTGGAAGCATCTTGGAGGTTCCCCCCTCTATAGGAAATAATGTAGGATGGCTGGGGGCACCCTGTTAAGGGACCCATAGAACCGAACCTTTCAGTCCAATCAACTTGAAATTTCAAGGTAATTTAAAGGACAGGCTCCAGCAGCTCTGCTGAAAATTTAGTGGGTGTACTTTAAATATATCCCCCAGTCACCTGGAAAGTTTCCCCTTAGGGAATAATGTACCTGACAAATTTGGAAATCCCCCCAAAAACTTCAAATCTGAATATCATAGAAATATTTTATATGCAGGAATATTGGGAATACTGACATGTTTTGGGTTAAATATACCCGAATCTGAAAAATACCATTTTTTTGCACACCCCTAGTTATTAAAGTACCACAAGTGAAGATATGGAATAGCTTTTCCCCTTCCCACTGCAGTGAACTGCAGCTCAACAAAGTGTTATAAACAACGTTTGAAGCAGAATTTAGGCCTATGGACCTGAACCAAACTGCAGCCATTACCTTCTCTCCGATGCTTCTCTGGTGTTAGCAAGAGACATTTCCAGAGGATTGGGAAGTGAGTTTTCAGGGTGTTTATCAGTTAGTTATGGTCACAGCAGGCAGCCAGAGTTATGGCATAGGACCCTTTGCACAATTCATAATTCATAGACCCTAGAAAATCCACAAAACATCCAGAGAGAAAAGAAGAAGAGTTGGTTTTTATATGCTGATTTTCTCTACCTATTAAGAAGTATCAAACCAGTTTATGCTCTCCTTCCTTTCCTCTCCCTACAACAGACATCTTGTGAGGTAGGTGAGGCTGAGAGAGCTCGAAGAGAACTATGACTAGTCCAAGGTCCCCCAGAGGGCTTCATTTATAGGAGTGGGGAAACCAACCTGGTTCATCAGATTAGAGTCCACCTCTCATGTGGAGGAGTGGGGAATCAAACCCAGTTCTCCAGATCAGAGTCCACCATTCCTAACCACTACACCATGCTGGCTGAACAAGAGGTCCTTGATTTCTTTATCAATAAGTGTGCACTAGTAAGAATCTTCCCTAGAAACAGAGGCAGCACCAAGCCCCAGACAACACAGACCAATCAGGAGGAAGGAGGGCAAAAAGGCAGGAAAGGGGTATAAGAGTAAATGTACCCTTTGTTTTGAGTTGCCTGGGGCACCTGGCACAAGTTGTTACAATGCTTCTGTTTCTGCACCATGACAACATGTGCTGAGTAAAATCCAGGTTTCTCTTACTTGTCTTCTTCTAAGTAGCACAATAAACCTCCTATTTTCTTTTATGCACATGTGAGTGTGCATGTGATGTCTCTTGACTTCTCACAAAACAGATAGGACTCCCTGCTACCTCTCAGAGTTTGGCCCCGATCACCCCAGCTTTGAACAGGGAGCTGGGCACCCTAGGTTAGCCAGGAGCCACTTTTTGGTTCACGGCAACTGCTCCTGGGGTTCATCAAAACCACGGGAACAGCACTAATGATAATGTGAGGGTCTGCAATGGGAAAAGAAAACTAGTGAAATCCTCTGTGGTCTAATGAGGCACCATTCCACCAGCAGAAAATGAACAGTAGGTTCAGTTCTGAGTATGTGTGTAATGTGAAATATTTGGAACATTAGTAAAATGTTTTGAAGCCACTCCTGTTGCATTGGGGAAGGAAGGAGGGGAAACAGGTTAGCATTAAATCACAGTGGGTAGCCGTGTTAGTCTGTCTGCAGTAGTAGAAAAGGGCAAGAGTTCAGTAGCACCTTAAAGACTAACAAAAATATTTTCTGGTAGGGTTTGAGCTTTCGTGAAGAAGTGAGCTGTGGCTCACGAGAGCTCATACCCTACCAGAAAATATTTTTGTTAGTCTTTAAGGTGCTACTGGACTCTTGCCCTTTTCTACTAGGTTAGAATTAGATTGCTCTTCTTAGTACAATCCAGTAACTAACAAAATGTGAATATGGGTCTTTGAATGTATATCCTTCAGTGTTCTGTTGCAACCCACAAAGGCAGCCTGCCTTCATAAATGTCTCTGCAGGACCCAAAGCTATTTAACTTGGACTAATTATATCCAATATGAATTGGACTTACAACGGGCATGAGGTCAAAGTGAGGAGAGAGGCAGCATGTACATTCTCTGAAATGATACCAACAGAGAATTCCTCATTTTTAACTGTGCCATTATTGCTTTAATTAAAGCATTTTAACAACCAGCCTTTTAAAATTATACCTTACTACTACAGTTTAAAGATAATTTCCCATTTTTATAGCTCCTTCCTGTTACTGGGAATAGCATGTTAGCCCAAGGTATGATGAGCAACCTTACTAGTTCTTAATGTTGAAATACATGAGAAAGTTAAAATGCTTGGTAGGCAATAAAGAAGATGTGCTCATCCCACTTGTAGATGTTTGATGTCAGGCACATCAGCACATCTTGCCAAAATGGGAGTTAACCAATGGAGGTAAATGCCAGGTGTCAGTCAGAAAAACACAGTATCACAACAAAATCAAGTTTTTAAAAGAGCCTTGATAGAATATTAATTGAAGTGTCAAGATCAAATCTTTCTCTTCCAGTTCTAGTAATTTGTATAGTAATATGTTGACAATAATGCTGTGGTGCATCTGGAGGGGAAGCTGCAGAGTTGAAATGTACAAAGTGACCTTCATAAAATGAGTTCTTAATATTGCAGTCCTGGGCTCACTTAATAAGAAGTAAGTATCATTGAGCTAAGAGTACTTACTTCTGAGTAAACATGTACTGGATTAGGCTGCATGTCCTATAAAACCCCCAATCAAGCAGTTTGCAGTACAAGGTCCAATTTTAAGATTAACCATTACTAACTATCGACGCTACTCAACAGTCACAGGATTTAGACTAATTTTATTTGGAGACCCAAGGCATTATAAATCCCCCTCTTCTCCCCCAACACAAATGGAAGAGCACACATAGATCTTAGACAAGCAGAATTTACAGCCTGGAACTCCAGAGAACTCTAGGTGTGTTCCCCTGATGCTTTGCCTAGTATCTGAGCATTGTTCCCCCACCAGGGTCTGATCCTTTGCCTGGGAGAAGCCCTGGGCTTTTTTGAGGGCTTCCTCTATTGAGTAAGCTGAAGAGGTGTTTGGGTGATGTAGTAGTAGTGGCTATGCTTCTTTCCCTATGTGGCCCTTATTGTAACTCAAATGGTGCCCATGTGAAGGGTCTCTAAATTTTGGAGCATTCCCCTTATCTGTCAAGTCCAAACACACATACTTAAGGGCTAACTTTACTAAGGGATCACTGGGACCCTACTTTAAGTTATGGGGATAGAGAACTTTCCAGGCAGAAAATAGAACAAACCCTCTTTGGAGGCACATGGTAGTGCCATGGTTACACCATCCCTAGCCGCTGCAGCTCTCAGGAATGGACTGATAGTTACATAACTTATACATTTGGTACAGCTTTTTCAGTGAAGACGTTGCAAACAGTCAGTATCTTTTCATTTCAAATTATATTTACTATCTTGGAGATTCTGAAAACATGAATGTGTTTAAACAGACCTAAAATCTCATCATATCTACCAGACAACCCTAATTTACTCCTATCTATATTAAGAGCATTTAGGGATTGTCTACTGAACAAATATGAGGTATGTAAACTGAACTGTACTGACCCAGTATGAAGTACGCAAACAACAGGCTTGGCCTTAAAGTAATTTCAGCAAACAAATCTACAGAACAATAAATATTGCCTGGGAGAAATCAATTATGTATTTTAAACCAATTATTTTAAAAAGCTTGCACATTTAATGGGAGGTTAAGTGTGTTTGAAATGGGCAAATGCTTTAGCCCTGCTGGGATATTTTATATCTAACAAGTAGGTCACAAATTAGATGCCAAGGGGGAAAAAAGACAATGCTAGGAAATGTTGCATGAAGTAGTAAAAGAGCAAGACATAGCATGAGATGGATTGACTCAATAATGGAAGCCAAGCCACAGCCTATAGTTTGCAAGACCTTAGCAAGGCTGTTAGTGATAGGATGGAGGTAATTATTTCATAGGGTATTTATAAGCTGGGAGCACCTTGATGGCACATAGAACATGAGATTCTGAAAATCAACAAGTAAAAGAAAAACCACAATCTCATCAGGATATATATTTTTTCAAAGTAATTGTACAGTCACAGTAAATTAACTTTTAAAGTTGATGAGGAAGGACTACCTTTTAAAAATGATAAGTGGGTTTTAAATTAAATTATTTGAAATTCCTCAGTTTCGCCAGGTTCTAACAGCACTTCTAAGAATAGTCATCTGTGCTGTCTGATCTGTTTTGTTGGGCTGTGTTTTTTGGGGGGTGGGGGAGGAAGATCTCATAATTGAATTAGATGCCATAGAACTGAGCCATTAGCAGTTACCAGTAGCCAAATAGTGGAGACAGCAGTGATGGTTTAACATACAGAAGCTACCCACCACCATCATTTTCAGCAACTGACCATTCTGTCTTCTCTATGTTCCACCAGATCCTATCAAAGTTTTTTTTGGGGGGGAAACTTATTTTATTGTGCAGAAAATAAACAGCATGTGCATTTCTGTGCAGCGATAGGAATACTGATTATGTTCTTTCTTTTGAGGGAAAGGTTTTCAATTGGCTTTAATTAAAAATGCACAGAAAAAATACACTAGTCAAACAGACTATGGAACAAGCATCTAAAAATCCAAAAAGAGGCTATAAATGTGAACTGCAAACACTCTCCATCCTCTTTCCTTATGTACATCTCTATCCCATGCCATCAAAAGGGATTTTAATTGTTGAAAGGCACTTTGGGAGTCAGCCTTGACTGTAATAAATACAGTGGCTCTACTTGACAATACATTGGATGGAAGTCAACAACAAAAACTTGTTCATACCAATCCCAAATCTCAGACATGCTAAACCCTAATCCTACAGCTGCTGATATGAGACCAGAAATCCACAATCACTGATAGAAAGGACAAGTGTTGTTTCATATTATGGAAACTAGGTTTCAAAACAGCTTTCCTGAACTCCATCCAAATGTCATCCTTCTGATAGTACTTTGACCAAATCTTAGCTCTCTTGCTTGTCACCTGAAGCCTGACCTACCCATAACCCTGCAACTTTCATGTGGTGAAATAATCTTATGAAGTAACCCAGGAAGTCGGATCACAGCTGACTTCCAAAATTGCTAAAAGATTTTGAACTGGCTAGGATTAGGAAGAGCTAGTTTTTCACTGATACTTAAAAGTGCTAAATTAAGGTGCAGGGCAGACATAACTCTAATAACTTCCATAAGAGTGCCGTTCTGATTTCTGTCCTCAGGAGCCCTGAGTTTGCATGAAGGAAGGCTTCTTGATCCCCTGACTCCTATTAAATCTCAGAAGTGTTTCTGTGGAACTTGGTCAAAACTTCTTGGCAGATTTCAGATTACACGAAATAGCCATATTTGAACTGAGCATTGATTGAATCTCAAGCGGTCTGCTCCAATTGCAGTGAAATCTGCTTGTCCCTTACTTTCTGTTTCTCAACACATTTAAGCTCCACAGAATCTGATGAGACATTCACAAAGAGAGTTGTAAATCTTCCTGAGATCAATTATATTTTAGAGGCTTGCCTGCGCTTATTCGTACAGAAATCTGTTAAGCATGAGCACAGATGAAAATTATCTCCGAACTCTTCGCTCTTGGTATTTGCCTCTGCTATTATATATACATTCATAGAATCGTAGAATCACAGAGTTGGAAGGGACCTCCAGGGTCATCTAGTCCAACTCCCTGCACAATTCAGGAAATTCACAACTACTTCCCCCCCCACACACACACACACACAGTGAATCCTACTCCATGCCCAGGAGATGGCAAAAAATGTCCAGCATCCCTGGCCAAACTGGCCTGGAGGAAAATTCCTCCATGACCCCAAAGTGATGGTTGGCATTTCCCTTGGCATGCAAGAAATGGCCATGGGAGCTAACCATTGATGTAACCATTCTTCTTCCCCCTTCCCGTCATGATCTGCCTAAATTCACAGAATCAGCATTGCCCAAAGCTTGCAAGCCATTCCACCCCAATTCTACTCTATGCTGACGAAGCAGTTCTCCTGTCCCGCACAAGAATTGGTTTGAAAAGATCTTTGCAAACTTTTTCTGAGTACTGCTCTAGGGAAGGTCTTAAAATAAACCATCATAAATCTAAGATCATGATCTTCACTAAGAGGAGAAAAATGCCTCTTTTTCGCTGGGTATTAGATGGCTTTGAGGTTGACCAAGTCAAGGAGTTTGTTTACCTTGGCATTCTGTTTTCCCATAACCTAAATTGGAATGCCCATCAAAAAGCAGTGTCCAACAAAAATAAACCTGGGGTTGGTGCTATTGTCAATTTTTTTCACACCAAAGGTGGCAAATATATTCCAGGGGCTATTTAGGTTTTTAACCTGAAAATTACCCAATTATCCTCTTTGGTGTTGCCATCTGGATTACAGTCATCAATGAATCTATAGATCGTCCACTGCTTCAGTTCTTACGAAAACTCCTAAATGCCCCTCGATGTGTTGCTGGCGTTACTCTTCGTTCCGAGCTTGGCCAAATGTCACTTGAAGCTAGGGCGTGGTTGGCCGCCTTTAAACTCCACCTTAAACTGTGCTTTAGCACTGAGGGGTTCCTAGCTTCTCTGAAGCATGACCCTTTCAAATCCTCATGGCAAAAAATCTTAGATGAGAAACTGGCGTTGCTGGGTTTCTCGCAGGATATGATATCAGATCTTGGGAAAACTGAAGCTTTTGCCAAAATTAAAAAGTGCATTAAAGAGCTCGATTATAACAGCACTACTTTTCGTGCTCGTCGCGTCTGTTCATCCCAGTTCTTCGGAATACCCCCTCCACGTGGTCTGCCTGCCTATACATATTATCTGACAACTCCTCGTCTCTGTAGAGCTTTTTGCTTGGCTAGATTGAATGCTAATCCTTCTATGGTAATGCAGGGCAGAATTCTGAATATACCATACTCAGACAGGATCTGCCCTTGCTCTTCTGGCTCTATTGACACATTAGCCCATGCCCTTTTGGAATGCCGCTTTTACGAGGAACTTCGATCGCACTATATTTTCCCCCTTTTAATATACAAATCCAATGCCTCTGTGACTGACATAATGCCTTTTTTACTAAGCGACAGGGACCCCAAGGCTACATTGTCAGTGGCAAGATTTGTTTCAGTCCTTATATCCCTCCAACACTAGATATATGCTGCTCAAGATCAATTGATCAAGGAGCTTCTAAGGGATAAAAGGAAAGGAAAGAATCAGCATTGCTGTCAAATGGCCATCAAGCCTCTCCTTAAAAACCTCCAAAGAAGGAAATCCCACCACCTCCCGGGGAAGCCT
Source organism: Euleptes europaea (assembly GCF_029931775.1). Lineage (NCBI taxonomy): Eukaryota > Metazoa > Chordata > Lepidosauria > Squamata > Sphaerodactylidae > Euleptes > Euleptes europaea. Next base: position 57,887,202 of record NC_079316.1, on the reverse strand, counting down.
GTTCCACTGAGAAACTGCTGTTAACTCTCAGGAAGTTCTTCCTAATGTTTAGCCAAAAGCTCTTTTGATGTAATTTCAACCTGTTGGTTCTGGTCCAGCCTTCTAGGGCCACAGAAAAAAACTTGCACCAACCTCTATGTAACAGCCCTTTAAGTACTTGAAGATTGTTTTCATATCACCTTTCAGTTGTCTTCTCTCCAGGCTTAACATACCCAGCTCTTTCAACCTTTCCTCATAGGATTTGGTCTCCAGATTTCTCACCATCTTCGTTGCTCTCCTCTGTACATGTTCCAGCTTGTCTATATCCTTCTTAAATGGTGGTGCCCAAAACTGAACACAATACTCTAGTTGAGGTCTAACCAGAGCTGAGTAAAGTGATAGCATCACTTCGAGTGATTTGGACACTATACTTCTGTTGATACAGCCCAAGATTGTCTTTGCCTTGTTAGCCACCACATCACACTGCTGACTCATGTTCAGTGTATGGTCTACTAAGACCCCTAGATCCTTTTTGCACATATCACTAACAAGATAAGTCTCCCCCATCCTATAATTATGCATTTGATTTTTCCTACCTAAATGCAGAACTTTACATTTATCTCAGTTGAAATTCATTTTATTAGTCTTAGCCCAGTTTTCCGGCTTGTCAAGATCATGATGTATCCTGACTCTGTCTTCTACCATATTTGCTACCCATCCCAATTTAGTATCATCTGCAAATATCTGCAAAGTCTGGTGGTAGCAGGAGTCGAAGATGGCACCTTTTTAGTTGGAGGGTATATCCCTCTAGACGGGACTGGTGAGCCCAATCTTTTAAAAAACCCTTTTGCTTGATCCGTATCAACCCACTCAATAGTGATGATGATGGATAGTTGTGTGGTTGGAAGGTTGGTCAGACCAAGTTGGCTCTGATTACACAATCCCTACCTCAAAAGGGCCCCATAGTAACAAAACCAGTAAAAAAAAAAAAAAGATAGCAAAAGGGGGGAAGCACAGAGCCGTGCCTCTGAGCAAAGGCAAATAGCCAAACCCCAAAAGCCGAATATTCAGCTTTTTTCTGGAATCACCTATTCGGCTTTGGGGAGACCCCCAGGTTTTGGCATTCAGTAAACCCGAAAATTACAGAAATGGCTAATTTCAAGTTTATTTTCAGTTCTGGTTCATTGATATGCACAACCTTAATTAGGGGGGAAATAAATGTAGAAGTTTTAAGGTCTGTGGAATACACAATTTTGCTACCCCCATAATCTTATAATTGGGTTGACCAACAGATACTTTCCAATGAAATGCAATCAAGACATCCTGCCTACTTCCAGGAAGGCTAAGGGAAACAATTATCTGCTGCCCTTGACTCCTAGGCATTTAGCATCACCATAACCATTTTACAAACAAGGAACAAAGCAAATTGGAAATAGATTATAAAGAAATGAAAAAGCCTTTTCAGGAAAGATCAAAGCAAAGCCTAGATGGCTGTTATGGGTGCAGGAAAGTTCAGGTGTTCTTGGTCCCACCCACACCCTTTCCCCTGACCCTTCCCTATAGCAGCTATTTCTTCTTCCTGCCACTGGGAGGCTATTAAAATGGAAATTGAATATTGTTATATCAGTATAACTATATAACAATATCAGGTTTTCTGAATTCCCATCTTTCATTTTTTTAAAGTAAGTCTCTTGCCCCTTTCCATGTGGCAACATCAGGGGAAATCCACACAAGAAAGGGGCTGCAGACTTACTTTAAAAATACGAAAGCTGGGAATTCAGAAAACCTGATACACAGATTGTTATAACTATATAGTTAAATTCAATTGTCAATTAAAATAAAAGCTGGAAAAGCCCTGTTGGTGTGGGTGAGGACAGCTGCTGCCAGGAGACTGGAACAGAAAAACTATAAGGAAATCTGCTGTGTGGAAGTCCATTATCACTGTGCACTATTAATAGGTACAACAACAAAACAAAACACCAGGCTGTGAAAACATAACAAACTATATTGACAAAAATGCTCACAGTAACAATCTAAGGGTCAAACATACCAATTACAAATTACACAGAATAAATGCAAATGCGCCAACCCAACCACACTTTGGAAGTAAAGCTAAATCGTAAGTCCACCAGGTATGTGATAAAGTTCATGGTAAAGAGTCTTCTGCAGAAGGTAATCACCAAATTGGTCAGGTAAGTGTTTTCTTTCAGCAAACAAATGGCAACAGATAAGGTAGATCAAGGATTCCTTACACTAAGGTGATGTGTTAAACTTGCATTTACCCAGATGTAAGATACTGGACACCATTGGCTTTATGTGGATCAAGCGACTGATGAAGCCATTGGTGTAAACGGAGCTCAGTTTTTTGTCCGGAACATCAGTCTCCCTTGATCTACCTTATCTGTTGAAGGTTGTTTGCTGAAAGAAAAACGTACCTGACCAATTTGGAGAATACCTTCTGCAGAAGACTCTTTACCACGAACTTTATCACGTACCAGGTGGGCTTACGATTTAGCTTTACTTCCAAAGTGTGGTTGGGTTGGTGCATTTGCATTTATTCTGTGTAATTTGTAATTGGTACGTTTGACCCTTAGATTGATACTGTGAGCATTTTTGTCAATATAGTTTGTTAAGTTTTCATAGCCTGGTGTTGTTTTGTTTTGTTATTGCTCTCTTGGTAGCTACAGCAGCAATGGGGAATCTCCACAAGCCTGTCCACATGTGGAGAACCCCTACATATTAAGCTTCTGGATTACATCAGGAATTCAGGACTTTCCAATTTTATTTTGCCATTTCATTAGCACAGACACTGAAACGTGAATCTTGAGCTCCCCAAATGACAAACATTCCAAATGAAGACAACTATAGTCCATTATGAAACAAACTCATTTGGAGATGGCACATTATTCTCAGCACAATCTGGCATCTGTAAAAAAAACAAAAAAAACCCAGAGTATTCTAGTTAACTCTTGTTGGAAGAAAAAATCTATTAAAATAATTATCTGCAAGACTCCCCCACCCCAAAAAAACCCGTTAGTAAATTTTAATTGGAGCTGCATACTAATTTCATTGTGCAATTTAACAAATTAGATTTAAGTGTGCCAAATGGCTTTTTAAATACAATGGAAAATTAACTCATGATTTTGTTGTTTAGAATGTTAAACATAAACTTCATTAAATGTTGGGTAAGAATTTACAGTTAAGATTTTGGCGCAACTACTGTATGGAATACCTGTCTGGATAGAAGCATTGAATAAAAATTTGGAAGCTGTACAGACTTCCTTCCTCCGCCAAATACTAGGACTTCCTAGTTGTGTCCCATTCCAATCTATCCTTAGTGAAACTGGAATGATGACTTTAGAGACCAAAGCTTGGCTCTCAACTTTTAAATACTGGATTAAGATTCATTTTTCTCCAAATGAAAATCGTTTTACTCCCTTTTTATTAAAAGAAGCTGCAGATACAGAGTGGTTCACACTTATCCCATGCAAACTGAAAACCTTGGGATTAGATATAGACAACTTATTGATGCTGGACAGCCAAACCATTTTCCGAGTTATTAAGCAAAGACTACTTGACCATGAAAGACAAACAATCCTGCCTGCAACTCCTTTATCTTGTTCTTCATCCAAATGGGGTCTTTCTGCCAATTTTGGACTCCTCCAGGATTACTTCTTCTTTCTAAGTGATCCTTCCCTCCGCAGGGTCTTCATGCTAGCTAGACTAAACGCCTTTCCATCGGCAGTTTTATTCGGGAGATTTAATGGTACCCCTTTGGAAAAGAGAATTTGTGGCTGTGGCTTGAACCAGATAGACTCCATTTATCATATTTTATTGGAATGTGAAATGCTAGTGGACCTACGTACTAAATTTTTAATGCCATCAATTTTGGATAGGAACTCTTCCCCCCACTCTTTGTTCAGACTTTTACTGAACGGGTATGATCCAGAAACTACAGAAATAGTAGCCATGTTTTTGAAGCAAGCTCTAATGATAAAAATCAAACAAAAAATATAATAGCTGCTATTCCGGTTACTGTAGACACTAGTTTTCTATATATACCTTATATTCACTGTACTCCGGCATACCTCATTTTATTCATATCTATTGCTACAGATTGCAATATTGATGTTTTATCATTTGCCAAATTCTGGAATATCTTGTACGATTTGTTATGCCAATAAAGGTGGTTTTTTTTGGTTGGGTAAAATCAGGATTTAGAGAGTGGTAACCTGGTCAGAGAAATCCTGAGGGATGCTAAGGCCCCGCTATTCCTACCAACCTAGGCCTTGTACGCATTCTTAGTTTCCTCGCGTCCAACTTCCTGTTTTTTCAGGTAGGGGGGTCAGTTCTGCACGAATTTTGCTCCCTCTGATGGTCAATTCAACATCACACAGCTTTAAATGAAGCCTTTCTCCCTGCAGTTTAAATCAGCAACTTTTTGTGCTTCACAAACTCTGGTGTTATATCAAATTGACCACTAGAGACAGCAAAATGGGCGCAGAACTGAACCCTCCCCCAAAGAAACAGGAAGTTAGATGCAAGGAAACTGATAATGCATACAAGCCCCTAGTTAAAGCCTAATCAGTCAAAAGGTCAGGCCTATTTGTTATGACCCAACCCTTACTTACAATGCAAAGCAAATAAAAAAGACCCTTTCCCTGCTAATTTGAAGTCCATCTAATTCCTTCTTGGCCCCTACAGTATGATCAGCTAATCCTGCATTATATGTACAGAATGGGAAGGAAAGGCAGCAGCTATAAACACGAATGGTCACTAGAGGAGGAGGTGACCTAAACAGTCACTTTTTAAAAATTTTGGTCATTGATTGGACGGGCAGTTCCTCTGTGCCTCACTTGTTAAATAGTGAGGGCGTGGGCCTGGCTGGAACCCTGAGCTCCCTGATGACATAGCTCTTGCTGCCCAGCCCCCTGTGACATGCCACGCAAGTGCCGCCACCGTGGCCCTGCCCCCTGGTTCCCCAAGTCTGCAGAAACATCTGTTTGAATTGAGTGTGCCTCCTATCTGTGGATTAAGGTATCTGCAGAAGGGGGCACACAAGGGAATTAGATACATAGATTGTTTCAATCAGTTTTCCTGAAAGAATATTTAGAGGATGCACATCATCAAAACTATACTGAAATTTTTGAGCAGAAAATTTTGGTTTTAATTATCACACCAGGCAGAGGGGGGAAACAGTGTATTAATGAATTCATCTATTGCACTGCACTGGGTGTGCAGTGTGCTGATCAAAGCTCTTGACCAATTCCTTAATCTGATTATGGTTAACTATTCAATGGCAAAATACAGAGCACTTTGAGGTCCGTGAGTGGCCATTCAAACAGGAAGGAATGCAAACAGCAGATCATACACACACTTCTTAAATATTGCTTTAATTTAGGAGGAAATGTATTTGCTCATATCTGTCAGTGAGATGCTAACCCACTGGGATTATGTGTATATGAAGGATTTGAATTTCCATAATAATGAATAACTAAAATCAGATTGCTGGTGCTGTTCATGTTACATTGTCACAGTGCAAACAACTGCGAAATGAACTGCTGAGTGGTGGTGTATCACAGACTTTAATCTCCAGGTAATAAACATTTAGAAACAGAACACAGTGACCTAAAATTAGGTGTTTGAGTTAAAACTGTTTTCTTCATACATGGACCAATCAGAAGCTCAGAAATTGTACTTGTTATGGGTCCCCCCCCTTGCCTTTCCAAGTCAGATCATGTCTCCTTTACACAGAATATCTCTATATGGAATTAGTTTCTTTTAAAATAATATTGTTGAAAGAGTAAAAGAAGAGTCAGCTCCCAGGTTGTAATTGTCATTCAAGGGAACACATCCACAATTCACCCCTCTAGGAAAACTTGTAACCGTCCAATCCTGATCAACTTGCCACCTGCCCAGCAATAATAATTGCTGCCTGTAGTTGATTTTTAATGTCAATAATTAAATAATCTAATTTACTGAAGAAGTGGCAGTATACCTAGGGGTCATTGCTATTCAGTTCATTATTTGTTTGTTTATATTCCACTTTTCACCCAGCCTCTGTTTCCCCATGTTTTGCCCGCATTTTCAAATTCAAGATAAAACATGTTTCTGAAAACATGGGCAAAATGTGGAGAAATGAAGGGAGAGAGTGAGGCGACCTCTGACGGTCAAAAACATCATGCATAATAAACACAAAGACCCAAACTCGTTGGAGGGGTGACGGCAAGTGAAACAGCCTTGCATAAAAGACCAGATCGGCATACTTAAATTTAAGATCAATTCCAATATCACTCTGACAGAAAACACAGATAAAAGAAAGCAAGCCAGAAATTTCACGTATTGGCTACCTTTGCTTTACAATGTTTTGCATGGCTTAGAACTCCTCCCCTGTCAAGTCACAGGTGACCCCATGGGGTTTTCAAGACAAGAGACATTCAGAGGTTGTTTGCCATTGCCTCCCTCTGCATCATGAACCTGGTATTCCTTGGTGGTCTCTCATCCAAATTCTGAGCTGGACTGACCCTGCTTAGCTTAACAGATCTGATGAGATCAGGCTAGAACTAGGGTGCTTGAAAGATCACCTACGCCCTTACTGTCCTGTCTGGGCACTACATTCATCATTACAGTTCCTCAATCTTATTCATGTCCCTCAACCTCTGGAGATGAGATGGGTAGCCAGAAGCAACAGAACATTTCCGATGACAGGCCAGTTTTGGGACTGCACTTCTCCTGCCACTGCACTTGGCACTCAATGGCTCTTTCTCTGTGCCAGACAAAGAGCTGCCTGATAATTAAGTCATTATTCCTTTTGTACTGATGGTTAGCTATTGTCTACTGTTAATAATGCTGCTATTATATTGGGTTTTATATTGTCTCTTATATTGTATTGTATTATATATCCGTTGATGTGGGTTTCATATTTTTATTGTCTTTCAGTACACTGTTAATGGAGAGGCAGTATATAAACATTTTAAATAAATAACTACATATAAGAAACAGTGATATTGGGTTGGCTGCAATTCTTAAGTAAGTTCATGGGCCATTACACGCATCACAACCGATCTTCATCTGATGAGGTAAAAGAATGAAAACTGGTGAAGAGCTTTAGCACTCATTCTCAAAGTCCTGGCTGTGGCACCAAATGCAGTTGCATCCCTGAATCTTGGTTCTTACCAGGCCAAGGAGTGGAGTCATATGTACTACACCCACTTTACCTCTGGTAAGCAGCATGAAATGTGTGAAGAAAGCTGGCAGAGTGGTATCAGCTGATCATTGAGAAGCACATGGGGGCCTGATATTCCAGAAGAATGCCTAAAATCTGATATCTGCACCCCCTTCCATAGTTTTACACAATTCTTTAGTCTCTTGCTTGACTACTGACCATCACATATCTTGAAACCTTGGCTGTATTCTTCATACACCAGAACCACAGAACAAGAAAGCAAGCCACTCAAAACCCTATTGTATCTAAATATAACTGTATTTGTTTATTATATTTTTATCCCACCCTTCCCAACTAAAGCCAGGCTCAGAGTGGCTAACAACATAGAATTACCGTTAAAATAATAAATATTGTATAAATAATGAAAATAATACCTAATTAAAAGTTATTAATAAACAATAATGGCACCCTGGTCATGGCTCTCAGGTGATATTTTCATTTCCAGGTTTGGAGAAATCTGTGTACCATGGGGAGTAGGGCTGCCAGCTCCAGCCTTTCTTTCTCCAGGCCACCTGCAGGATGGCAACTGTTACCAAAACTGCTCTTTGATCGGGGAAATTAGCATGAGCAGCGGCACTAATTTATTTATATAGCGGAATCACCCAATGTATACCAAGGTTGTTTTCAGTGAATCTCAGAATAATGACAGACCAAGGATTTCCAGATTAAAAGTGTTTAATGTTCATTCATTCAGTGTTGCAAATACATACATACAAGAAACTAAGAATAAAAAGGAGGTAGGATTAGAGATGTTTCTCAAGGGAGAGGATGTTGTTGATTGGGTAATACGTTACCGATCTAGAAGTGGAGATGTCCAAAATCCGTGGCATATAGGTACAAAATAAAATATAGTGGGGGATGGGAGAGGGTGTATCAAAGCCCTTGAGCCAGCCAAGTCACCGGAAAGGAGGGGGTGTGGAGCTCCGCAAAACTCAACACACACGGTAAAAGGAGGAAGAGGTAGGGCAGAACTTTTCTGCTTTGTCGGGGAGGGCAAAATATACCCTTCTCTGGGGTGGGGGGGTTGAGATTCCCCAGATGGCTCCTATCTAAAACAATAGGGATCAAAGACTTTGGCTACAGAGATGGGGCAGAGTGACAATTTGTAAACTAAGCTGACACCAATGATTTGCATATCTCCGGGATGGCTTGACTCGATCTTCTCATGTTCGACAATACCTCAGGAAGGTGTGAATCTCTACACTCCAGGGATGCAGCAGAGGAGTTCTTCCTAGTTGTTAATGCCGATTGTGGTGGATGTTTTTCTCACAGGATACTGGGGGGGGGGAACGGTAGGAGAGAGCAACGTGATGCTCTCGCCTCGGTGTTATGGCTTCCTTCTGGATCAGGAGACAATCAGGATCATGGCTTCCCTTTGGATGGTTCTGCAGGGGTGACCCGGTCTCTTGTCCTGGACAGCCTGGTAATGCAGTGGAGCGCTAGCCCAGAGCAGCAGGCTATTAACGCTTAAACAGTACAGTGAATCTCTGAGGTAGTTGCCAAGACAAGGGCGGGAGGTTGGGCAGCACATGTGGCAACACAACCCTAGTAGGGAGCCACAAGGTGTTAATGGATGGGCATAAGATAGGGTTGGGGGGAATAGGGAAAAGGGAAAAGAGGGAAGGGAAGGTGGGATAGAGGGGAAGAATTAAAGGGAAAAGAAGAGAAGGGAGTGGGGAAGAGGGGGAAGGGGGAGGAGGAGAAGGGAAGGGCAGGAAAGGAGAGGCTAGCTAAGAGAACCACTGCTGTCCACAACCATACGCCTGGTGGAACATCTCCATCTTGCAGGCCCTGCAGAACTGTACTAAGTCTCACAGGGCACTGGTCTCATTTGACAGAGAGTTCCACCTGGCTAGGGCCAAGGCCGAAAAAGCCCTGGTTCTGTTTGAGGACACATGGATAAGTTTGGGTACCTGACAACAACTGAATAAATTATAGTTCTAGCCTTAGCTCTACTAAACACAGCTTTGATTAGCTAGGGAATGCAATTATTTTTTATAACACTACTTTGCAGACAAGAGTGTAAGAATAGCACTGACCTTTTCTCCCTGCTTGCTATTTTAAAAACTGTTTTCTGTAGACAAGCTGAAAATTTGCTGAAAAAAAGAAGTGCTTTGGCTTCATTTAAACCTAGAAACAGACAGACTGGTTGTTTTTTTGGACATTTACATCAAAGTAATTACAACAGTATGTTAAAGTTCTGCATTCATTAAGAGGATTTGAAGCAATTATACAAGAATTCACACTTGTGTATCTATGTGTGTGAGAGAATAGAAAGAGCATTGCAAAAGACAAAAGCACTGAACTGTGCTAGATTTTTTTCACTTTGGTCTCTTTTACATTTCTACTCATTACCTCTTTTATAGAGGTAAAAGAAATAGGTCTATAAAAGATGTTGATACACACACACTCAACTTACAGATATACCATTTTATATTCTGGTATGCAATTATTTTCATCATTTATCACCTCCATGTCAGTCCAGTGGGGCACTAGACTATAAACTGAAAGCCAGTGTGGAGTAGTGGTTGGAGTGTCAGCTAGGATCTGAGAAACCCAGGTTCAAATCCCAACTCTACCATGGAAGCTTGCTTGGTGACCTTGGGCCCGTCACACACTCTCAGCCTAACCCATCTAGCATGGTTGTTGTGAGAATACAATGGAGGAGAGGAGAACAATATAAGCTACTTTGGGTCCCCATTGGGGAGAAAGGCAGGATATAAATAAAGCAAATAAAGAATCCTCATTTTAATCTGATCAGAACCACACACTTTCATGAGGTATTAATGCTTACATAGAATGCCTGTTCTGCGAGAAAGTTTACAGTTAGGGTAGAGTTCTCTCCCCCACCCAAAAATAGTCTATTTTGAGCATAAATTTGAAGAAGAGAGGTAACATCATTCAGGTGTTCTGGGAGGCAGTTCAAGGCATAAAGCAGTTACTAAGCATATTTACATTTCCCATACTGTTAGCCTAATATGAAGTGTTTTATTCATTTCAGCTGCTAGCAGCTTTTATGTAAGATCCAATAATTTGGATACATATTTAGGGGTTTGAAATGGTCCGTTTTATTCTTCTCTGTTAATGGCCTGGTTGGGACCTCTTTTCCTATCTTAACACAATCAATAATTGTATAACAACATGTGGCCCACATCTAATGTGTTAGTTTTAGTGTGGTTTCGTGTCTAATGGAGATGATTACCTACTCTATTGGTATTAACAGGCAATTCTGCTAATCAATAACATCCAGGAAATTAGCCAAAAACCCAAAATGGACAAGAAGTTAGAGAATTCTATAAAGAAATCCCTGTAGTAGATGCAGAATTTAACACATATTTCAGATTATATACATTTTTTTAAAAATCTGAACTTTATAATAGGAAACCGTGAGGAAACAGCCATGCATAAATAGCCTCTGTCACAGCCTAATTAAAACCTAAAACTTTGATGGGTAAACTAAAGGAAACTGAGGCCCAATTGGTGTTGGAATATAGCACTATCTTGTGTAGAAAGAAGAAAAAGAAGATCCTGCAGGGGGCAGCAAGCGGGACCATAGGCAAAATACCTTCTTTCTAAAGGGGCTTTTCCTTTTCTGTCTGCAGGTTGCTTCTCTTAGGCTTTTCTTCTAGAACAGTCTAGAACACTCTCTCAGTTGTAAGGAAGCTAGGTTTGTCTCTTCTCTTTGTATCCAGTTTTGTAGTTCCACAAATAAAGCTTTCTTTCCTTTTAATCAGTTCAGTGCCCTGATTGTTGCATCATGGGCATTCTCTCAACAACTGGGACAACTTCTAGGCCATTTATGCATGGCTGTTTCCTTGCAGTTACCCCGCTGACTACTTCGGAGTTTTATTTTGATTATGCTTGCATTTTCCGACTGTCAGAGGTCGCTTCACTCTCCCCGCACTTTTCTGTGCATTTTTCTTGCGTTTTCTGGATGCTGGCTAAACCCGAATCCAGAAAACACGGGCAAAATACTCAGAAACACATAGGGAGAGCAAGGCGACCTCTGACAGTTAGAAAATGCAAGTATAATCAAAGCAAAGCCCTGAAGAAGTTGGTGGGATGACTGCAAGGAAACAGCCATGTGTAAATAGCCCTAATGTCCAGAAGCTACAAAGTCAAGTGGACATATTCATAGAAATGGAGACTCTTTTGTGTTGTTCTGTAATATTTAAAATCAACAATACTTTTTTTTTTCAAAGTATGTTGACTGGGTTATGAGTATGTTTTCATGAAGCCATTAACTGTTGTCCTATCATTTTATTATGAGTGTACTGATTTTAACACCATTAATTGTTCCCAGAAACCCTCATGTTAGTATCAGTTTGCCCTGAATGAAATAACTGTTGCATTGTGGAGTACAGAAAAGTATGCATTTTTACCTTTAGTAATACAAGTTGTGAATATGCAGTAGCTGAAAGTCTGTGCTGAAATGCTACTTTCCGGTGACATTACAAAGGGCAATCCAACCTCACTGTTCAATTTACCTGCTGAAAAGGAAACAAAAATCATAGGCTAATTGCAATGCCATCTGTATGTGAACCTTAAGACAGCCAGAACAATCATTCAGCTTTAACCAGTCATGCCACAGGATGTAACATGCTAATAGCCATTTCATAGTTATTACCATTACAATTAAAGCACTTAGGTGCCTATGACCTATAATTTATGATGTTAACAGGCAATCTACTCAACTTGATAGAAGAGCTGAGGTCAATGATTCAAATCAGTCCCCCATTAGTTACCCTTATGTACAAAGATATGCCATTGGTTGTAAGATCCAAAAGTATTCAGTACAATTGCCACTCAGTATTCAGCAACATTATTTGCCTGAAGTGAAATTGCCTTAAATGCAATTGGAAATTTGAATTTCTTTCTCACCTTGTGTGTCTACAAGGTTTTTTATTTATTTCTTTTCATATTTCCAGGAATTCTCCTTCCAGACCATCACTGCATTTAATAGTAAATGGTGTATTTTGTACTGTGAAAGCCACAAAAACGAGCCACCCACAAAAAAGAATGGGGGTTCTATGTACTCGGCCTTCCTGGATTTATAGAAAAATATGATTGGTAAACTTATCAAACCAGAAAGCAATAAACCTCCATTGCTTAGCAGGGGCTGAGCATGCTTTGGGAGGAATGGGATGCAGGGAGCAGTTGAGATTCAGTAAAAGAACAAAAAGTGGAGGGAAATGAACTTGCTCAAGGCCCTGAGATCATATAGAACCTGCAGGAGCAAATCACTTATTTACTCTCCCTATGATTCGTCATTGGCCTCTAGCTTGTCCCTTTTAATAGTAATCTGGCTGTACTCAGATCTCAGTAGCAGCAGATCCCATTAGGATTTCAGTAGCAGTTAAACCAATCTACCCACAGACAAGACAGGAATCTTTATGCAGGCACCCTGCAAGTGGCCGTGATCTTAATGGAGATTTTGGAAGGAGAGCTTGATCACTCGAATCCTGCCCTCAAACTCCCAGGGAAAATGTGAGCCTCTGGATTGGAGTCCAGACGGCCCCCCTATCATCAGATATAGCTGGGTGTCATCAGTGTACTGATGACACCCCAGCCCCAAACTCCAAACCAGGTGGGCGAGAAGATGCATATAAATGTTAAATAACATTGGGGAAAGGATTGCCCCCTGTGGGACACCCCCAGGGCCACCCTCTGTCCCTGACCTTGGAGAAATGAGATCAGCCACTCCGAGGCTGTCCCAAGTATGCCAGTGCTGGCAAGGCAGTGGGTCAATAAATCATATTTGACCACATCAAATGCTGCCGTTAGATCAAGAAGTACCAGCAGCGCTAACCCGCCTCGATCCAGCTGTCTCTGGAAATTGTCTGTGAGGGCAACCAGTGCTGTTTCTGTCCCATAGTCAGGTCAAAAGCTGGGCTGGAATGGATCCGGGGCCAATGTGTCCTTTAGGAAACCCTGGAGCTGCTCCACTGCCTCTCTCTCAACTACCATACGCAGGAAATATATGTGGGACACTGGGAGGTTGTTGGACCAGTGGGATCAGTGGGATCCAAAGATATTCTCTCCAAGAGCAGCCTCACCACTGCCTCCTTTAAACTCCCTAGGAAGGTCCCCAAATGGAGGGGCAAGTTGATAATCTCCTCCAGGGGGGCAAATCCCATCATTGCCAGATTTCACTAGCCACAATGGGAACAGGATGAGAAGCCAAGTGGTGGGCTTCACAGGTGCCAGGATCCTGTTCACATTGGCTGGGAGAGCCAAATGGTCAAACATAGGGCCAGGGGATGGCTAAGGGGCCACCAGTTCACTCACTGTATCAATATTGGCTTGGAGGTTCTGATGGAGCGACAAGATTTTATCCACAAAAAAACTTGCAAAGGTCTCGCAGCTAATGGCTGAATCACGACTACTTTTGGATCCCTCAAAGAGGGAGGTTAAAGTTCTAATTACCCTAAATAATTTCTCTGGACTTGAGCTCGTGAATGCAATGGAGGCTGCACAGAGTGCCTTCTTAGCAGCCTTTAACGCCATCTCATAGGATTTCATCAACGACCTAGCATGAGAGCCAGCATGGTATAGTGGTTAAGAGCAGTGGTTAGGAGCGGTGGACTCCCTCCCCTCTCAAACCCCGCACTCCTCAGGCTGCCCCCCCAAAACCTCCCGCCGGTGGCAAAGAGGGTCCTGGCAACCCTAGAGATGATTGGGGGGGGGCAGGACAGTCAGCCAACCAAGAAAGGACTCTTTGGTTGATCTGTCTCACTTGAGGGCCCCCTTGCTTCTGTGACATATGTATAGAATGGGATAAGTATCATGCATATGGCCTTAAGTGATGCCCTTATTACTTCTATTCAAGCTACCCATTTATTCCACACACCTACACAGAGCTTTTACATAATAAAAACAATACTAAATTTTAAAATACATTTTGGAATATTTTAGTATTGTCAAAATAAAAGGATGAATTGGACTAATTCGTTCTTATTTGGAAGAGTGGTTGAAGATTACATGGCTTTAGATAGTTTCCTTCCTAACGTTTGGCAAAAGAGAAAGAGAAACCACACAGAAATGTCTGCCGTGATATATAATTAACTGAATTAAAATGGATGGCAAAGACAAAACATTTTATTATCTTTTTTTAAAAAGTGAATTTCTCTATCACCCTGCAGATAGGGAAGCATCGCTGATTGATTGAGCCTAATTATTGAAAACTGGAGGAAAAGACTAGCACAAAATGGATTAATTGCAAAATCAAAATCAATATTTTATTACAGCTGCTCATGAAATATTTACCAGCCACACTGGAGTAATTAAGAAGATATAACCTCGAGGTTAACATGTCATTTCTCATATCCATGTTTATTAACCAAATGAGTTAACCATTCCAAACAGAAAACAATCATTTTCTAGCATGAAGCTAGTATGGATTTTTTCAGTTGGTTCTGACTCAGAATAAGTAAATGTTAGGCACCTCTTGGTGCTGCAATGAATATTCTTTGACTTGAAGACTGCATGGGCTACTAATAGGCAACTATTTGAAGCCAAACAGAAGCAAGTTGTTAACAGTGAGTATTTTAAAATTATCCCCACATTGAGCATTGTAAATTGAGAAACATTTATTCCCTGTATGTATTTGTCATGGTTGGAAAAAGAAGTAGCATGACCTGTCTTTAGAGATGGGAAGCTGTGATAAAAAATGAATAAATGCATCGGCTGAAGTTTATTAAGGAAATATGTCTCTGGGGAGAGGTTGTGACTAGAAAAATCATTAATATCAGACAAACCTGTAGATTGCTGTAGAATCTCCATCTAGATTGTCCTGCAAAAAGTATCAAAGGTAATGTGCTAATTATTGTCCTGTAAGTATCAAGATAATGTGCTAATGAGGGTGTCATATGTTAATATGGAACCATTGTATCCTGAAGTGATTTCACACATTAACAGATCACTTCAGGATACAATGGTTCCATATTAACATACCACACCCTCATTAGCACATTATCTTGATACTTACAGGACAATGATTAGCACATTACCTTTGATACTTTTTGCAGGACAATGATTCAGCTCAACCCAACCCCTCTCTGACTATATATTACTCTTCCTACACACTTGACACTGAGAGACACTGTCCTTCAGTGTTACTCCTCTGAAGATACCGGCCACAGCTGCTGGCGAAACGTCAGGAAAGAAAATACCAAGACCACGGTTACGCAGCCCGGATAACCTACAATAACCAATACCAATGTTGCTAGTTTAATATGCTGCCTATTTGTATTCCAGTGCTGGACTTACAGTTGCCCAGTACCGGCTCAATGCTGGCATGACTTGGCATCAGTGTACTTCCAATTAAGCAGACATGTATTAAAGATATCTTTGTAATACAGGATCTTCGGGCTTAGATGTCATCCTAAACTATTCAGAGGCAGGGATTAGGATGCTGTCCTGTGTATTGCAAGTTTAGTCTTCTTCCTAACACATACCCTTTGTCCTGAGTGGAAAAGCACTATGAAGACTAAAAGTGCTACATCTTCCCAATGCATTGAGAAAAGAGCTTAAACTGAACTGAGAAGATGGTGGGCTGAAAAATAGTGGAATGTGAACTAAGCTGAGAAAAAAAGATAATGGAAGTTAAATAAAACATTTTGATCCAGGTTACTATTAGCCAGATACATGACTATGGGAGAAGCACATGCATGCTTGGACATATTTTGAAAGATACTGAAACTGATCATCCAGTTAACAGGTAAGCCAGTATTAAATGGTAATGCATATTGCTTGCCTGTTCAGCTGAGTGTTTGCTGTAAGCAAATAAACAAAATGTACAAAACATTTTGGGCTAATGTGTATTTGAATGCCACCTGCACATATTTCTGTGTAGGCTTTAGTTGGTAAAGGAAAAACTTGAATTAACCAACTGTTATGACATAGTGTGGAAACAGGACTTGGGTCATCTGGGTTCTAATCCCCACTCTGCCATGGAAGCTCGCCAGGAGGTCTTGGGCCCATCATGATCTCACAGCTTAACCTAACTCACAGGGTTGTTGTGATGATGATGATGAAGTAGTAGAAGAAGAAGAGTTGGTTTTTATACTCCAATTTTTTCTATCTTTAAGGAGTCTCAAACTGGATTACAATCATCTTCCCTTTCTCTCCTCACAGCAGACACCTTGTGAGGTAGGTGGGGCTGAGAGAGTTTGGAGAGAATTGTGGCTAGGCCAAGGTCACCCAGCTGGCTTCATATGTAGGAGTGAGAAAACCAACCTGCTTCACTAGATTCATGGGGAGGAGTAGGGAATCAAACTCGATTCTCCAGATTAGAGTTCGCCACTTTTAACCACTACACCATACAGGCTGAAGTAGAAGAGGGGAGAATGATGAGGTGGAAGAGGGGAGAATGGTGTAAGGTGCTTTGGGTCTCCATAAGTGAGAAAAATGGGATTAAAATAATAAACAAAAATAAATAAGCAACCCCTACTGGGAAGAAAGACAAACAATGAACATGCTGCAACTTCAGACCTCCATAATCTCACCAGAAGTCAGAGGTCGTTTATGCATGGGTACCTTCACTCATGTTTGCCCCCAGTCTGAATTGGTTGTTCCTTGGAGTTATGCATGAGTTTTCTGCCCATTCAAAACGACCTCATGCCCAGCCCTCGCAATGTCCATGTCTTCCCATTCCCGCTCCCCTGAACAAAACCTGGGTGAAATCCCCGTGCATAAGACAAAGAGAGGGACATGCAAGCTTGGTTTCGCTCACAGCCAATTACAAAGCAGCATGCCCAGAGGCCGGGATTGAAATACTTCCAGCTCCCTGCTTCCTCAGAGCTCTTTCTGAGCAGAAGAAAGGCTTTCAGAACCAAGGTTTGGATTTCTCCCCTGCCCCCTTTCAGATTGCTCCTTTTTGTTGTTCTTAAAATGTTTTTTATGCAGCAATTGGGTTGTGGGGGAGGAATTTCCTCTCACAGTAAGCACCACAAGTAAGCCAATTACAAAGCAGAATTTAAAGGGGCAGGACTTTGAGCATGGAGACTGCTAGTGCATAGATTCCCAATAGGAAAGTGTGGGTCCAGCCAGCAACAAACTTCAGGTAAAACTCCCATGCATACATGACCAGAGACAGTTTCTCTCTTTGATTCCTTTCTCAATTGATTGCTACCCACAGCATAAATTCAGTATGTATGTGGGTGTTAACATTATGGATGAGCTCAGATCCTGATTCGCTCATTTTGATGAATAGCAAGATGTAGGCTATGTAAATAAACATGAATATTGACCACTGGAAAATGGCATAGAACACATTTGGAGAACCAGAACCACCTATTGAGAGTTATACTTTAACATGTCTTTTGCCAGCAACTAGTAGCTTATGGTACCAAAGAAGAGACCCAGTTGTACTCCCATAATCAGAAACAAATGGTGCGAATCCATGAACAATGCTCCAAACTGACTGTGACTTACCCAGATATCATTTGTGAATATCACACTGATCAAAGATTTATTTTCCAGACTGTTACCAAATCTTGATATGTCCTTAATGCCCCATGAAGTTACATTCCTATCACTTTAGAGGTTAATGTTGCAGCTTTCTGCTTTCTAGAGAATCCATTTGCCATTATTTTTGCGATGCCTGCTTCACACTACTTGTATCTGTGAGAAAACTATTTTAGAAATGATAACAAAAGTCTGCTCTGTCTGTTTTCCATATCCTTTCATCCATAAAGTCGTATAACTTAGGTATTGTGAATATGACAGTATAGGCATCTCAGAGAAACTGGAAGCAAAATATGAAAGGTTTCTTTGGACATGTTGTCATAGATTCCTTTATGTAATGCTGTTTTTTAAAACATGAACTAATACTCACCCCCCCTTGATATACATCAGTAACCTTTGGAGATGATTCTTGCAAGGGTTTGGAATAGCATTACAAGCTGGTTATATCAAGGTGGAATTTTATCCCATAGCTACTTTAAATGTCTCCATTGTAAGGGTGCGTACCTATTTAAAATGACAATGACATTGTAAAAGTTCCATCTGATACATGCGTGGTTCACATAACTTGAATATGAATATTGCTAATTAAAATTTAGTAATGAAATTCAAATTTCAGAATGTTGTCGGTAGAGAGATGTAAGCCATGGTAACTACACGGGGGCGGTAGGAAGAGGTTGTGTGTGTCAGTACAATCCTACGCAGGGTTATATCTTTCTAAGCCTATTGACTTACTCTGCTTAGGATGGCACTATGTGATAGGGTTGGATGGAAAATACCTGCCCACGGAGAGGGAGTGATAAAATCCTCTAAAAGCTGCTGGATTCTGTACACATTCTCTCTTATACTGCTGAAGTTTCTCTATTAAAAAAAACCCTATATTGATAAAAGTGATGTGGCTACACGGTACAACATTCCTGATCCAATTAAATTGCATTTTCTAGCAGGACAATATGGTTTAAAAGAGCAGAAACATACACCCACTTACAAAATAACCCTTAGACAATATGCAGAGAAATTGTTCCTTCTTTATAACTGATATCCCTTCTCATGCGTGGGTGGAGGCAAATTTACAGACTCTGTGTAAAGAGATTAGGATGGCCTCAGTCCCCCCCCCTTTTCATATAAAATGCAAACCCACAATTCTTTAAGGGATAATTGGATGATTTATTATTTGTGCATAATTTCTTCCTCTGACGTATGAACACATGAGGTAACACATTATTTCTTTAGACGTTAAGCTAAATGAAAAGCAAATTGTCTCCATAAAAGATTGGCTTAAGTTGCATAGCTCATTAGCAACGTAATTCTTCCAGCAGGCCTGGAGGTATGAATTAGAAACTGCAGAATGCTTCCTGGCTAGGAACAGAATTTCATTGATCAGTGAAGATGGCCAATCATGGTGCCCTCTTGAAATATGGTGGTTTGCATCTTAGGCTCTGGTTAAACTACAAAGAGGGGAAGCAATGACAAAGGGAGGAATTTTAATAAGTCTGCATTATCACATCACTGGAACATTTCAAAATGTATTATACTTTTATAATCCCATATGGCACCCTCACATAAAGTCAAACACACCAGGAGGCTTATCCAGCTCTTTCTTCAGTTCTTAACCGGATATGGAGTTTCCTGCCTTGTTGGGGTATGCATAGGGTTACCAGCCTCCAGGTGGTGGCTGAAGATCTCCCACTATTACAACTGATCTCCAGGCAACAGAGGTCAGTTCCCCTGGTGAAAATGGCTGCTTTGGCAATTGGACTCTATGCATTGAAGTTCCTCCCCTCTCCAAACTCCACCCTCCTCAGGCTCCACCCAAAAAATCTCCAGGTATTACCCAACCTGGAGCAAGCCTAGGTATGCAGCAATGTAACAGACCACAGCATGGCAGCAGGAAGCTTTGTGATCCTCTCAGGATTCTGCAAGTCAGTACGTTGAAGGAAAAAACAAAATCTATGACATTCCATGCCTGACAATGAATTCATTCTGATGTACTTATGAGCCTCTCAAGCTGATCTCAGAAGAGGCAGCATGTAAATGTTCAGAATACATAAATAAAGCTGGATGAGGGTAGAGATCTGAGAGTACACTATGGTGGGCATAGGGTTGCCATGCCATGCCATAGAGTTTCCAGTGCTTCCTAGAGCTACTTTATTTCACTTCTAGGTTTTTCTCGGACGTGACATAGTGATGTGTACAATGCTGATTTTTCTCCCTTTACTCACTTCAGACTCTGCCTTCTATATGCAGAGAGAAGCTCAAGCCTCTGATACAGTCTTTAACTTTGGTCTCCCCCCGCCCCCAATCTACGTTTGTTAATTTTCAGTCTTCCTAGATTAAAGTTTCTGGTATGTTTAAAAGTATGTAAATTCATTCCAGTATGTTTCCAATGAACTTTATGCTGATAGCTCACATTTGAAAATGCAAAAGATTTATCATGTCAGAAAGAAGGGTGTCTTTTATGACTTCTCCTTTGTGTGATAAATCTGATAATTTTCATGTAGTGGCAGATTCAGGCAAAGGCCTTCTTTCATGAGACACTGAGTAGGTGGTACATTCTGTGAAGGAGGACTGTACCACTTCAAAAAGCGGACATTTGAATCAGCCCTAACATTTCCCAAATGACCTAAAACTCACATACCCACAAAGACTAATTAACTATATTATATGCTTAACAATTGTTGCTTAATAGTGCTGTCTTCAAATTGAAGTAATAATCAAATTATCTCCCTCTTGCAGCTGACCATGTATTCTGTGAGCAAAGCTGATCGGTTTGCAGAGAACTCTGCTTTAACTCAGGATCTGAGCTCTTGCAAAATACTGTGGGCTGTTTAACTGTCAATTGCAATAAATAATTCATCTCATCACAGCTCTTTTAAATTTTCTTGTGCCCTGATTTTGTGTTTGTGTCTTGATAAGGTGAGGAGATATACTGTCATCCTATCTTTGCTTTTCATATTAGCAATATAGGAAACTACTTTTAAGGCGAGAGGACAGGATTTTTTTCATAGCCTTGCAAAAACTTTTATGTAACAGGTGAAGGGACAAATTATCATGGCTTGGCTATTCAAGTTAATTCTCTTTTTTCCACTAGGTGGCACTCTGTAGATATTTCTAAATTAGTTGCTTCTATTTTCTTTTTTTTGTAATTTAAGGCCATCAAATTAGAGACTTCCTTACAAACCTCCATTGTTTTTAGCCTGCCAGAAAAGCCAAGTGAATTAGATAGAGCAGTTCAGAAAATTAGCATTGTTAAATGTGTCACATATATCACTAATAAAGTTTCATTATTTACACTGCCAACTAAAAAAGCACTTATTTCCCAATCAATCAGTTCACAACTAAATAAACAGTCATATAGGGATACAGAGCGAAATGATGATCCCAAATCACATTTTCCAGAGCTTAAATGGAAAAATAAAGTTTGTTGGCCAACAGAGGTTAGAAGACTTTCTTTGCAGTCATATCCCCATCTCCAGCTTCGGAGTATGTTGCTAGTATAAGGAAAAGATTACAGATATTAGACTCCATATTTTAATTCCTAATAATTAGACATACGTGAACTGTCCTCTGTTCCAAATTTGATGCAAGCAGCACCTTCAACAATTCAAACAAGTTTGCTTTTTTGTTGAGCACTCAAAATGGTTCTAAATTTTATTTTAAATGTTTTGTAAGTGCACACTCTTGCACTGTCTCTGTACCCTTACCCCATTTATTACCCATCTTTTCCATGCAATGGGAAAGAGACTTAAATGATAAAAGAGATTATTTTCTTGGTTAGGCTATGTGGCTTGTCTCAACTATTCCAGCCTGACCCATTTTGCCTGCCTGATTCCCCAAGCCAAACATATCCATGCACTGTATTCTGCATGTGAATACTTTCTGAGTTCTGGCACTTCTTCCTGCATTGTGCAGGAAGGTTGAACTCTATGATTCTATGATTCCTGGGAAACTGTAGCTTAAGTTGGTAAATTTGAGCATGCACCAACAAAAAGAAAGGCTGCTGAATGCCAATCAGGGACAGGCTGGCCATTAAGGCTTCTGGGAAATGCTCGAGGTGATAGTTTCAGCACTGGACATCACATGGAATTTGTATACAGCAGCCCCCCAGAATTCTAGGAAAATGGACTCTTAAGATTGTTAAACTGTGCCATGAAACTCCGCACTGGCTCCCAGAGCTCCCTTGCACTTTTCTGGATATGGCCGTCTGAACTGATGTACAGCTGACCACCCCCTCAGGGCCAAAGGGGGGGGGATTTACAACAAGTGAAAGTGTTTAACATTACAGAAGCAAGTGATAGCTCAAGAAAATTCTCTGTCTTTTCTCTGTGGAACCCAAGAGCGGAAGGATTTGTAGTCTGTGCAAAAAGAGACTCTCTGGCTTCAATGGAGAGGTCCCTATCAATTTCTACTTGCAACTTCATCTGCAGTCCGGGAAGCTGAAGTGAAGCCGTGGATTTATCATTTGCACCCCCAGTAGCAACTAGGTTTACCCGGCTGGCAGGTTTTTGATCCAGAACTTGTTTGACTCACCTCCCTTGCTCCTCTGCCTGATGAGTTGGTGGAGGTCATGGGCTACAGAACGTCTCGCCTGCACTAGCTGATAGTCAAAGGGGAACTTCCGGAGTCATTCCTAAGATATCCATAATTCTGAAGCTGTATTTTATTAGAATAGTTTGTTAAATATGGTTTTTGCCTTCTAAATCTGCTCTAATGGTGACTAATTCTCACATGTGCCCCCTGCCTGCAAATACCTAAATCTGCAGTTAGGGGGGCACACTCAACCCCAACAGGTTTTCCTGCAGACGTGGGAGACCCTCTAGGTCTGCAGAAACATCTGAAAATTAAAAGAAACTGAGGGATTTAAATACCCCAGAATTAAAACAACAACAACAGTGTTGTCTGTGCATGTGCAGACAATGCTCTTACCTGTTGAAATAATGGCAGCAGGGATAAATGCTGGCCCAGCTTGGCTTCGGGCAAGTTGGAGGATAGGGGAGGCCTCTCCCTCCCACACATAACCCAGCTTTCACTTGCTCACCTAGGGTTGCCAGGTCCTTCTTCGCCACCTGTGGGAGGTTTTTGGGGCAGAGCCTGAGGAGGGCAGGGTTTGGGGAGGGGATGGACTTCAATGCCATAGAGTCCAATGGCCAAAGTGGCCATTTTCTCTAGGTGAACTGATCTCTATCAGCTGGAGATCAGTTGTAATAGCAGGGGATCTCCCGCTAGTACCTGGAGGTTGGCAGCCCTATGCTTGTTTGAAGACACTCCAGGAGGGCAAGCAAGCCAGTGAGGGAGGGAGGCCACCCCACCACTGGTCTTGCTGGCTTGCCCAAAGCCACTGTGGGTGGGCAAACAGGTGAGCAAGGGAGGGAGGCTGCCCCCTTGTCACTCTTGCCAACTCATCCATAGCCTATAGATTTCTATGGCCATAGATTTGCCATAGATTTCCCCCTCATGAGTTTCACAGGCCCCCACTTGTTTTACATAATTGCATCTCACATTTCTTTCCTTCCTGCATTTCATACCCCCTTGACTCTGCTGTATCATTTTTCTGTAATGTTGTTGCAATGGATTAAACACAAGTAAATCAAGATAAAACAGGCAATGCGACTAAGATGTTAGATTTAAAAAAAAAAACCTGTTGTTGGCAAAAATTGAATCATTATTAATCACAATGGCTGCGTGCACAAGAAGCTTCAGGTATCTCACATAAAATTAAGATAGTGGCAAAGATTTGCAACCTTAGAATGAGTCTTTAATAATTAATAGCTACATTCTTCTGAAGCATGGCCTGCAGCTCAAGGGAGTGCTTATGAAATGAAAGGTCTTTGTGTTAAGTTTGCTTTAAAGTCAACTGCCGACAATAGCATTTGAAAGTCATAACCATCTCTATTTAGCCTTGTAATTTCAGGCAAACTTGGTCAAGTTTATATTGCAAAAGAGTAGTTGATCTGTCCATGTAAACTGATACTAGGATACTAGGAAAGAATTACTACCTGAACCCCTATTTTTATGTTAAATACACAGGGTGATTGGAGAAGGAATGGAGTTAGCCATTTCACAAGTCAAAAACCTACATGATTCAACCTTTTTTATTATTATTAGAGGCTAGGGTTGCCAACCTCCGGGTACTTGCTGGAGATCTCCTGCTATTACAACATCTCCAGCCGGTAGAGATCAGTTCACCTGGAGAAAATGGCCACTTTGGCAATTGGACTCTATGGCATTTAAGTCTCTCCCCTCCCAAACTCCACCCTCCTCAGGCTGTGCCCCCAAAACCTCCCACTGGTGGCAAAGAAGGACCTATCAATCCTATTAGAGACTCCCCTTCAGTTCTTCTAGGTTTTATTCCAGATCACACAAAGTTCTTCAGTAAATGAAGAACTCACTAAGGAAGTCATAGGCCAGATTACACATTTCTTTTTATTTTGCCTTGTATACTAATGTTCTGTCATTGGTGTAGATCTTGTGTCTTATTTTTATTGTATTGCTATTTAGACATTTATATCCTGGTTTCCTCCCCATTTTGGACTCTAAGCAATTTGCTGCTACATCATTATCTCCTCCATTTTATCTTTACAACAACAGCCCTATGTGGTAGGTTAACCTGAGGGACAGTGTCTGGACCAAGGTTATCTTTGAGCTTCCATGGCAGAGTGGGGATTCAAACCTAGGTTTCGGAAACTCTAACCACTATGATTTCATGCCAGCCTATGCTTGTTCTCTATTCGTGCATCCAAGAAAAATCACCCAATTTTAGATGGTGTACATCTTGCATAATTTCTTCACCTTGTTTTGAATATTGAAATGAGTCATGATTGTGACATGCACAAGTATTTTTATTGATTTCTGGTCATGCCATTGTCTGCCCACACTTAAGTTTAGTAGTCCTGACTTTTATCCTATTTGGTAGTTTAGCTGAATATGGAATGAAGAGCTAAGTGAAAGCAATCTCTGATCCAGGAAGTAAGACCAAAAAACAAAACCTGTCATTGAATTAATTGCCATATTATCTAGGGTGCATTTTTGTTGTTTACCTCTGGTAGAGCATAAAAGTGAATTGTTGGACTTACTGTCCCACTGCACTGTCTCTTTTCTGCAGAACAGAAGAAATTCATCCGTATGTGCTATTAATGGGAAATTTGAGTTGTTCCAAGGTCGCCTCAAAATTTCTTTACCCAGCAGTTGGTTTCAGCCAATCAGAACTGAGGAATGTGTTCTGCTAAGCTACTTTGGCTCTACACCTTCAAGTCATAAGGGCAACGTTAGCTTGTAAAGATGTAGAGAGGAATCAATGATCTATGACGCAAGAGCTTTAGAGTTGATAAAGGGTCTACTGTGGAGCTGATGTGTGCTGAAAAGACCTGGCAACCAACTGCAGTTTAGAGCAAATAAATAAATTTACTAGAGAGCAAGACTGCTGATAAAACAGAAAAAATATACTGTACTCAGGAGGAGGCAATTTGAACTGGAGCCCTAATATTTTATACAAGGGAATATTGAATTTAAAGAAAGACTTATTCATTCATTTGGCTTTTTAACTTTACGAAGTGCTTTTATTGACTGATTTTGTTTGTGGCAGCTAATATTACCATCACCGTAACAATATTTTTTTTCCTTTATTTACTTCCCTCAGCACTAGTCACTATAGAAAGTTATTCAACTTCCATTTGTTTCCCAATAACACAAAGTTTTTAAGGTTAAAAAAAGGTATACGTTTTGAACTAAAGTTCAACAGATATCAGTAGCACTGTATTGTTGAAAGGGATTTCAAAGGCCTATACTTTTAAATAGAGCTTCTCCGTATGTAGAACATACACATTTTAGAGACATTAACACCATTAATTCATAGCTCATAGACCTGGCATATAGAAAGTCCTAGCGGGAAGCTTAGCACCTCTAGTTATTTCAGTTAGTACTACTGAAAAAGATCTATTGAGATCATGGAGATCTGCTACAAGTCAGTGTTGGTCTACATATTGTTGCCATTTTCCCACTTGAGGCAGGGGACCTCTGCCCCCAGTGGGCCCTTCCCACCACCGCTTAGCTGGGTATTGGGATAAAAATGGGTGTGAAATGGGATGAGGGTGATTGCCAGCACCCTGACACATCGATGTCACTTCCAGCATGACTAGCTGTCAGCTCGTCAACAACAATGGTCTAGAATTCAGTCAAAACTCTGCAATTAAACCATACAGTTATGGCCAAATACCATAGCATGGTCATACCAGAAGTGATGTAAGTGTGTTGTTGGCAACATAATAGCATTGCCAGCAAAGACTCCCCCCCCCCCATGCCAGGTGCCAGCATTTGTTGGCAACCCTAGGACGACAACAGGGACATTCCCCATTTGTTAGCATTCTCAAATACCTTCTCCCAAATACATTATGTTATTGCTCTTACCAAATTCACCGGAAATCTGCTTTATTAGGATGTTGCCCTCTGAACAGTCATGTGAGCAATGGAAGTGTTTCAGGTGGTGCTGCTGAACTTTTTTCTCACCTTTTCCCAGAAAAAATTCTCCGTTACTATCACTCAGGTGCAGAAAAGAAGTTAGATGTGGTGTATTTATTCAGAACAAATGTGAACTCGAGAAGCTTCCTTGGCACTGTCAAGGCTGACTCTGCCTTAGTGCAGTAAGGTAACCAAGTTCACCTTGGTTTGGTCTCAGTAACTCCCCCAAGCAACACACACCATAAACCAAAAGAAGGCTTTACTGAAGAAATGTAAGAAAAGATATTAAAATTAGGTGTATAGTTCAGTGGGAGCGAAGGAAACAAAAATAACAAAGCTGACTAGCTGTTTTATTTACTGAAAATGGGAGAAAGCAGTTTTCATTAAAAAAAAAAATGGCTGAACTCCAGGATGCCAAAGGGACACAAGTGGCTTTGTCTCAAAATGTAAAAACCCCCACACACAAATCAATTTGCAGCTGGGAGCCAAAACGGTTGTGTCTGAAATGACACAAAATATCCATTAGCAACCATCTGCTAAAATGGATTATAAGGGCAGTTTGAAAGGGGCCAGAGACGGAAGGTGGATTAAAAAATTCAAAACGAACAATATATACAATAAAAACATTTACCATAACTTAACAGATATGAAGACTTGACCAGGATAGACTGATCTCATCAGAAGCTAAGCAGGGTAGACCCTGGCTAGTATTTGGATGGGCAACCTCCAAGGAATATAACGCGGAGGTAGGGTTGTGCAAAAAAAAAAAATCAGTAAAATTCTGGTTCAGGTTTATTTCAGTAAATTTCATTAACCATTCCAGTAAATTTCAGTATTAGGCTTATTTTCAGGTTTACAGAAAAATTCAGGCTCATTATAGTCTATGGGGATTTCTTTCAAAGCTCCTGGGGGTCATTTTTTGAGGTAGAGTCCCCAAATTTGCAGCATAGCTGCAAGGGACTCTCCTTCAATGGTCACCAAAGTTTGGGGGTCCAATTTTATGGACCTGCAAATCCTGCAGGCATTTGTGAGCCAAGCTGTCCATCGATTTTCAGTTTCAAAAGTTCAGCATTGCCGAGGCCTGGCAGAAAGAGCTGATTGCTAGGCTGATGCCTCAAAGTCTGGGGGCTGCCTTCATTTTTGGGTTGCTTTGCATGATGTCCATGCAAATGAGCTTCCAAACAGAGGAAAAAGGCTTAAATGCAAGAGAAATAAGGCACAGAAGACATTTCTTTTGGTGGCAAATGACATCCTGTTAGCAGTCCTTTATTGTGGTCATGAAAAATCTGATTCCAAGAGATGGTCATGGTGCGGGGAATGGATATCAGAGCGAGCTGAAATCATGACCAAGGCAGCTCATGTTAAGGAGATTGCTCATCCGCAAGGGTGAGGGAGTCTTCTTCAGAAGACCCATGAGCAGCTGACGGAAACTAACATTCTCCAGACTGGGTGAGCCCCATCTTTTAAAGTGCAGATCAGCTCACAGTTGTTAGTTGGTCAGACCAAGTTGGCTTTGATTGCACAACCCTATGCAGAGGCAGGCAATGCCAAACCACTTCTGAATATCTCTTGCCTTGAAAACCCTATGGGGTTGCCATAAGTCAGCTGTGACTTGACAGCACCAAAAAAAAAGAAGAAGGAAGGAAGGAAGGAAGGAAGGAAGGAAGGAAGGAAGGAAGGAAGGAAGGAAGGAAGGAAGGAAGGAAGGAAGGAAGGAAGGAAGGAAGGAAGGAAGGAAGGAAGGAAGGAAGGAAGGAAGGAAGGAAGGAAAAAGAAACAAAGAACTACAGCAACATCCCCATCACTGAAAAGTCCAGTTTTATAGATTCTATGGTATGTTGTGATTGTGGGAGCCTTCCTGAACTAGTCAGGCAGGTCATTCTACCTAGTGGGGTACACCACAGAGAACACTAGTGAATGGGCAGCCAGTGATCTTACCCATTCAAAGAGTGGCACATTCAAAAGGTCTTGCTCTATGAGCAAAGCTGCAGCAGCAGAGCATATCCAGGCCCCCAAACACCCCCAGAAAACAGGTTGGGTGCAAGACGAGGCGTCAGACTACATCAAAGTAAGTTCTCTGTCCAGAAGAAGCTCAAGACATAAACAGTGCTGCTCCAACAGCCTCAGATCCCAGGTACAGAAGGTTGAAAGAAACAACCTCAAACAGCTCTTGAGCAGCCTGTTTCTGCCAAAATTCACCCAGGGGAGTAATAGAAACTGCTTTACTGGGAAAATAAGGAGTATAGCTTCAGGGTGTCTGCTCTAGCCGCCATCTTGTCTGAGATCCAGACTACAGGGGTGCCAGCAGAGCACAACAGGAGAGACAGTTCTAGAGTCTCAGGCCATGAAGACTTTTATAGGTAATAGCCAACCTGGAAACTAATCAGTAGCCATGTAATTGTTTACAGGAAATTGTTAATGTTGGGCAACTTTGAAAAATATTCACCTGATGTTTGAAGTCATTATAGTATTTCAGCTTGCTGACACTTTATTCTGCCACACCAGGATAAGACTAGGATTGTCCTTCACCTTCTGGTTTTGAAACTAGATCATTTTGGATGAATGTGGTCCAAGCTAGTCTGTTAGAAACATAAAAGAAATTCTTAATTTTACATCGGTATTCCAGAAAGTTTCCCCTCTATGAATGAAAATGAAGAGGAAAACAACGCATATTATACACCTCCATGTGCATTAGTTCTTTCTTTTGCACTCTGCAGAGTTGAACTGATACAAAAGGCTCAGTTTTGGATTCACTAATTGGGCAACATGGCTGAACAAATAATACAAAAACTACCTACCAAATATCAAGCTATTTTACCTTGCAAAAATCTAAATGATTATTTCCCATAACAAATATTTATTAAATCTGAAAATGCAAAATTTCTACTCATCAAGGATACAATCCAGAGACATTAAAATCAATGAAAGCATTGTCAGTGATTTTATGGTACTGTTTTGCCATTGGTTCCATGAGCTGCCTATGCTATTAATAGGGTTGCCAGGTTGGTGGTTTCAGCGGGCAATCCACCCAGCTGCTCAAGAGCGGGGATAAGCATTTTGGGAGTTTGACTGCTAATGCGGCTGCAGCGATGCAGCACTTCCGGGGGTAAACATGGAAGTGATATGATCACATTGTGTGCAGCCATGTGCACGTGTGATCGCCCCAACCCTGCCCCCAAAAAACATCCTACTGATTGAGAGAAGGGACCTGGCAACCCTAGCTATTAAGAGAAAGAAATGAAAAAAATACAATGTAGCACACAGGGCAAACAATAATACTAACCAGCTTTGGAAAAAATGAACCTTCCCAGGTTCTTGTAGGTTATCCGGGCTGTGTAACCGTGGTCTTGGTATTTTCTTTCCTGACGTTTCGCCAGCAGCTGTGGCAGGCATCTTCAGAGGAGTACTCTTCCTACACACTTGACACTGAGAGACACTGTCCTTCAGTGTTACTCCTCTGAAGATGCCTGCCACAGCTGCTGGCGAAACGTCAGGAAAGAAAATACCAAGACCACGGTTACACAGCCCGGATAACCTACAAGAACCAATGAACTCTGACCGTGAAAGCCTTCGACAATATTTTGAACCTTCCCAGATTTAAGTTTTTGGTTTTTTTAAGGGAATGTTTCTGACCCTGAGTGCTACTGCTGAGTTTTGACCTGAACATCAAGATGGGAATACATTCAACAGAGCCTAATTCATACTCTCCATTTGAATAGGTATGAGCGGGCAAGTTTGCCCAGTTTAAATGTGCGATGGATGAAGTGTATTGGTATAATGACATTTTACTCATTGAAAGCACTCCGTTTGGCATTTATGCCACAATAATAGTGGCATTTTCACCTCTTGAGTGGGAACAGTGCCATTCCAGCAGACTGGGGGTAATATAGAAGCCAGGAGAAGGCTATACCTTATGAGTTTCAAATGGGCAAATTAAGGGCAGATTTCCAAATCCCAGTGCAACTGCAGTCATCACTGAGCCTCTGCATTTAGGATGAGAAGTGGCTGGGAATTACCTCAGCAAGTCTAATGAGAGCTTGACTTGAAAATAAAACAAGTAGTTGTTCCAAGAAGAAAGTTTTTTTGAATACAGTATAGGGAGGGAGAGGCTTTCTTACAAAGTCACCAAGGACACCAAGGTCTAAAAAATGATGCATGGTATGGAGTCAGTGGACAAGGAGCAGCTGTTCTCCCTCTCTCATAATACTAGAACTGAGGTCATCTGCTGAGGCTGGAGGGTGAGAGATTCAAAACAGATAAAAAGAAGTATTTCTTCACACAATCCATAGTTAAATTGTGGTACTCCCTGCGCAAGGATGTAGTGATGGCTGCCAACTTGGAAGGCTTTAAGAGGGGAGAGGACATGTTCACAGAGGATAGGATATCCATGGCTACTAGTCAAAATGAATACTAGTCATGATGATAATTCACAGTGGGTAGCCGTGTTAGTCGGTTTGCAGTAGTCGAAAAGGGCAAGAGTCCAGTAGCACCTTAAAGACTAACAAAAATATTTTATGGTAGGGTATGAGCTTTCGTGAGCCACAGCTCACTTCTTCAGAAAGCTCATACCCTACCAGAAAATATTTTTGTTAGTCTTTAAGGTGCTACTGGACTCTTGCCCTTTTTGACTAGTCATGATGCATACCTATTCTCTTCAGTATCAAAGGAGCATGCGTATTATTATTAGGTGCTGTGGAACACAGGCAGAATAATGCTGCTGCCGTCATCTTGTTTGTTTGAGACTTGAGCAGTAAAAAGGATGCCAGTTGTTACTACAGGTATAGATCCCAAAAATGGAATATGAAAACATTTGGAACAACTTAACATCTTTCTAGTTCTATTTATTATTCCTGAAATCTGATTCAGATATCACAAAACATGGTTTTACAAGAAGCATTAGTGATTCACGCTGCCTGCTTTATTATTTCTTGCTTTTGCATGCAACAAGATATATGAACGGGCTCCATTTTACAGTACACAATAGAAATGAGCACATGAAATATACCGTATATACTCGAGTATAAGCCGAGTTTTTTAGCCATGATTTTTGGCTTAAAAAACTCACCTCGGCTTATACTCGGGTCAATATGGTAATTCGCCTGCCGGGCCCTCTCCCAGCGCGCCTCGCTGGCCAGCTGATGGGCGGGCTGTCCCGCCTTCTCCCCCCCACCCCACCTGATTACGCCTTCTGCGTGGTGGGGGCTTCTTTCCCCCCACCCCACCCCACCCAATCGCGCCTTTTGCGCGATCGCTGCGCCTTTTGAGCGATCACCGCGCCTTTTGCGCAGTGGCGGTGGTTTCTTCCCCACCCCACTCCACCCCACCTTCTGCTGGGTGGCAGTGGTTTCTCCCCCCCATCTCACCCAGGCCGGTCCTCCTGCTTGCCAGCTGACCCTGCGGGGCCTCCTGCGCGCAGGGAGGGGGCCGCTGCTGCCGCCACCGCCTACCTGCACGCCTGGAGCCTGGTCAGGTAAGCCTGCGGGGGGAGGGGGTGCATTTCCCCCTCGGCTTATACATGGGTGCCTAATTTTTCCCAATTTTGGGGGTGAAATTAGGCACCTCGGCTTATACTCGGGTCGGCTTATACCCGAGTATATACGGTAACTCACCGTGCCTCCTTTGGAATGTTTATTCATTTGGTACATTTTTACCCTGCCCTTCTTCCAAGCAGCTCAAGGTGGTGTACATCATTCTTCGTTCCTCTATTTTAATTTCACAACAACCTTTATTTGTTTGTTTGTTTGTTGGGTTTTTATGATGCTCTTCTAGACTAGGTTTGGCTCAGAGCGGCTTACAACCATTTCAAACCATTAAAACAGCCAAGCAAAATATCTGCAAAATATTTGTTACCTGTTCATACTTCATACATAGATTGGTGGAATGATTTCTTCTGGAACTGTGAAGTCTATAGATTCTTTTTTGTGTGTGAATGTACTGGAAGGCGCAGATCTGTTTAAAGAGCCCCCGTGCGTCTTCAGGGGGCTTCTCTGAAGGCACGCAGGGGGCCCTTTAAACAGCTGGGAGGTGCAGATCTGTTTAAAGAGCCCCCACGCGCCTTCAGGGAAGCCTCCTGAAGGCCCATGGGGGGGGACTGAAATAAGGCGGGAACGCAAACCTGCCGAATTTATTTGGCAATGCCCCGAATTTGCTGAATTCAGGGCATCGTTTTCCCACCTTTTTTCTGTTCGGTTCCATCCGAACTGAAAACAGCCGAATCAGGCTGGGAGGTGAAGACCTGTTTAAAGAGCCTAATTCAAGAAAACGTTCACGGTGATGTATTTCCCCTATGCCGGCGGGACCGTGCCCAATGTTCCCAAGAGACTTCTTCTCTCAGAAAAAATGGGGGTCAAACCGTTCTTTGCAGCTGCAGGGGGATTTCCTGCCCCCCAGAGGTGACGTCTTTCCGACTTAAGCAGGTCCTCCAGCCACGTTTTTCCTGGAAGTGACTTGTCTTGGAGAACCGGAAGACAGTAAACTTGTTGTTCCTTAAGGCGTTTAATACCATCGTAGAATCATCGATCATAGGGCCAGAAGTATGTCTCCCTTGTGCAACTGGCAAATATTTCCCAAGTTCCTGGATATCAAGAGGAGGTAATGGAAGGTCCATGACTTTGAAATTCCCTGTGCACACTGTTTCCTGTGACATCTTCGTGCTAGAGTGTCTTCAACTCGATGGTATTTTAATTCTAAAGTACTACCTACAATACAGGAACCCTGCCAAACTACCTACAAATTTCTTTTTCCTTTTCGGTGTATTTGTCTGGACTTTACCAACTGAGTTTTAACAGAATTCTTAAAAAGCAGCAACCATGGAACGTGTGATTAATCAGCTGGATCATCTAATTGCTATGATAAACTCTCAATGTCAATCTATCAACCAAAAATTGGACATTATCTTAGATGAACTTAAAGATGTAAAGAACCAAGCTACTACAATGAAGCCAGATGTGGGAGCAGTGGATTTTCCAACTGAGAAGATGGCTGAAGAACAGAAAAACCCTATAAAGGAACTGGAAAGCCACGATCAACAACCAGAAGCTGTATACCTTCAAGAAGAAATGGCAATGGATTATCTGGCTACAATGGATCTAAATATGAGAGACTTTGATTTTAGTCTTTACAATCTGCCTGTAGAACTCTTTAATGTCAGCTTGGAGGACTTGAAGGGTGGAAAGGCTGGAATTAGTGGGATTTCTCTCTGCGACTTTGGGATGGAAGAAATTGAGATGCAGATTTACTATGAGATCCCAATGCCTGCAAAGGGAAATTTACCAACAATCTCCAAGGATGCTCTTCGATGTTTGGTGTTAAAGAGGAAAAGTGGAAGACGCTGGAAATTCCGGACAAAGGGACTGGTTAAAAGAGTTTAGTTTTTCTGGAACAGAAAAGGATCTGGTCAAAAGGTTTAGCTTTGGGGGAAATGGAATAATCTCTTATACTAATATTCTAGAAAGATGATTTGCAGTTACGGGTGATTGGGAGACATGGAGGGTTTACAGAGAAATTGACTTTTAAAGAAGGTATTAAAGGTTACCTATTATTCTAATCTATTTACTATTAATGAGATTTATTTAAAAAATTGTTTGTATTAATTAATTTTTTAGTGAATATATTCAATGCTTTATCTTTAAAACTGCATGTGATTTAGTTTAATGAATAAAATTAAAAATATTAGGATTAGAATTACCTATACTAAAGAGTACATAGGTTTATTATGGATGGAGGAAGATGGTAGGGGAAGTCTTTCTTTTTTCTTTTTCTTTTTATATTGGATATACTTTCAACAACAGTAGAATTTGTTTTTTATGATTATTAGCAATTATAGAAATGTATATGCATAATGGATTTAGAAAAATAATAAAAATTGTTTTTTTAAAAAACAATTTTATGGGCCTGCAAAAGGGTTACCCCCATCCTCCAGGCATTGTCCATCGGTTTTCAGGTTCAAAAGTTCAGCGTTGCCAAGGGACTGGCAGAAAGAGCCAATTCCAGGGTGGCACCTCAAAGTCTAGGGCCTGCCTTCATTTCTGGGTCACTTTGCTTGATGTCCATGCAAATGAGTTTCCAAATGGAGGAAAAAGGCTTAAAAGTCATGATCATGGGGGCTATCTGAAGGAGATTTCTCATCCACATGGATGAAGAAATCTCCTTAGGAAGCCTGGTGGGTGGCTGTTGAAGCCGGTTCTTTTAGTTGAAGGGTATATCCCTCCGGACAAGACTGGGTAAGCCCTGTCTTTTAAATAACCCTATCTCAAAAGGGCCCCAACTATGAGGCCCTAACAAAACCAGTCAAAAAAGAAAGAAACAGGGGAGAAAGTACAGAGCCATGCCTCTGAGCAAAGGTGAATAGTCGAACCCGAAAAGCCAAATATTTATTCGGCTTTTTCAGGAATCGCCTATTTTGCTTCGGTTTTATCCCCAGGTTTTTACGTTTGGTAAACCTGAAGCCTGAAATTTACAGAGATGATTAATTTCTGGTTTATTTTCTGTTCAGGTTTATCAATATGCACAACCCTAGTGAAGAATCAAACCCAGTTCTAGAGATTAGAGTCCACCACTCTTAACCACTACACCGCATTGGCTCTCAGGAATATGAGGCCATATAGTCTGCTCTCCAAAGAGACTATTTCTTACAGGGAACTGATTTCTAGAATCTGGAGATCAATTGTAAATTGGTGAGAACTCCAGGCCCCATCCTATTCCTCACTGTTCCAGTGAAACAGAAATGTAACACTAGCATCAGGAAATGGAAACTGAAAGCCAAGCGCACCTGATATTGCACTGCTGGCAGAATAGCCAGAATTGGCTTCACTGGTTGAGGGTTGAAAATGAGAGGAAATTCCCTTGGATTAGTTACCCTTTGGTGGTCAATTAACAGGCCATACTCAGCTCATTTGTATAAGTGTCTATGTGCCATCAAGTCGCAACCGACTTATGACAACCCCAGCTAGGATTGGCAGCTCCAGGAAATACCTGGAGATTTTCGTGGCAGAGCCTAAGGAGGGTGGAATTTGGGTAGAGGAGGGACTTCAATGCCATAGAGTCCAATTGGCAAAGTGGCCATTTTCTCCAGGTGAACTTAACTCTTAGCTGGAGATCAGTTGTAATAGCATGAGATCTCCAGCTAGTACCTGGAGGGTGGTTACCCTAACCCCAGCTAGGGCAAGTGAGAAGCAGAGGTGGTTTGCCTTTGCCTTCAATTTCAGAGTCTTCCATGGTGGTCCCCTGTCCAAATATCGATTCTGCTTAGCTTCTGCGATCTCATGAGATTGGGCAATACCATACCATTCCACATCTTCAGCTTATTTTCATAATTGTTATCATCTAAACACACATCTCTAATTAATAATGCACATGGTGTCATGAAAAGGAGGAACTTATCAAGGCAGTACTGATTTGTCCTTAACTCACTCTGAAAATTAATTATTGCAACATTTCATATATCATGACAGTCTTTTATTTCTGGCCACTATTATAATCTTTTGAAACAGGGTTAGGTTAGAATACCAAGTAAGCAGCATTTTCAATCATAAGAGTAATGCAAATATTAATAAAAAGACATACTTGGGGTCTGTTAAAGGGTAAAATGTAGTTTTGCCACAGAAATTGGGGATTGTTTATTCAACACAAGGTGTACTCTGTGATTATTATGTTTTTTTTATTATGGCCATTTCATTTCCCCTTTGAATATTTTACTTTACTTGAACAACCGAAAAAATGAATTTTACACCAGATAATTATGAATTGATATGAATTACACCTCATACATATGGATGATCTGTTTTGTGAACTGGAAACAACAAGAGATATACACATAGTCAGAAAGAGGTTTTCATTTAAAGGCCCAGACACATAAGATTATACCTGAATCTCACTAATATAAAGCCTTGTATGGCATGAGGGATGAGTTGTGTTAAGTTCGTCATGTGGATGTCTGTTGTGCATTTTCCTTCCTAATTGTTTTTCTTAGAGTGATGACTGGTATTGACATCACATTACAAGTTAGTCCTTTAAAAAGACTTCTCTGCCTTTTTCTGGCCCTAGAGAATTGCATTTATATTTTACACTGCAAGAGAGAGAAATTAATATACTATTGAAATACATCTTTTTAGGCGGGCAAGATCTCAATAGCTGCTGCTTTGAGACCAGGACTCACTGAGCACAAGATTACACAAGCCAGTTAAAGACCATCACACTGAACTATCTATACATAAAGAAGTGTTGTGTTTGAGTTAAATGGTTCTTATGCAAGAACTTAGAAAACATCTCTACTGCTAGAGTAACAGAGAACCCAAAGTTGCACGAGTATCTTTGTAAGGCAGACAGAATTCAGTATTTCATATAGCTACTTAAAATAAACTTATACTGGTTACAAAACTTCTTTACTAGTGAGTTTCTGGAAGAAAATTATAGACTTTGGGCCAAACTACTCTAATGTGACCGCATCCTTGTGTCTATTTCAGCACTTGAAAAGATGTGTGTGGGGGAACAAGAGCGCCTTGTCCCTTAAGGAGAGTCCCTGTCTAAGGAGAGTCCCTTGCAGCCACATTGCAAATTTGGTGATTCTTCTTCCAAAAATGCCCCTATGCAGCAGCTTTGAAAAAAAGCCCCATAGAATATAATGGTCCCATTTTTTTTTTACAACAATTTTCACTTTTTTCCAGTTCTTTATATTCTGCACAAACTCACCATTTATTGGAAGGAAAAAGACTCTGGGGCAGATTCCAGTTTTCAAGTACTTCCAGGTAATCTGAAGAGTCCACATGGAATGGAGAAAAGTGGACTAAGATGCAAAAAATGGAGGAAGAGTTATTTTTATACCCTGCTTTTCTCTCCCTTTAAGGAGTCTCAAAGTCGCTTACAATCACCTTCCCTTCCCCTCACCACAACAGACACCTTGTGAGCTAGGTGGGGCTGAGAGGGTTCAGAGAGAACTGTGACTAGCCCAAGGTCATCCAGCAAGCTTCATGAGTAGGAGTGGGAAAACAAACCCGGTTCACCAGATTAAAGTTCGCCGCTCATGTGGAGGAGTGGGGAATCAAACCTGGTTCTCCAGATTAGAGCCCACTGGACATAAACTCTAGACCGCACTGGAAAGCTAAGAAGGAAATGTCAAGGTCAGTGGTTATCTAAATGAACAGTTTCACAGATGTCTAATCAATTCTCTTCATCCTCCTTTGAGGCACTACTGAGCAACTAACAGCTCTTCAGTATTCGTTCCTGCAACAGATAGAGGTTCTCAGATAAATTAAATACTTGGGAAGTCAGTAACAGGCAGTTATAAAATAATCTATATACAGTTGTGTCTGTCAGATTGTATTTTTTTTCTTCTTTACCAGCTATCCTACTCAGCCTTTAATTATACTATGCCATGAGGTTGCACTGGTACAAGGACCATATTGGCTCACCCTGTATCTCTGCTAGGCAAGATCTGCCACACTGCATTACTTTTCTCCCCATCACTCTTCCCTGAAAGGTCAAAGACGCCATTTTGTTCTCAAATGAAAAAAAAAGCTTGTTAAATCACCCTCAGAGCTGTCTATTAGCTGATCACACATCTGTAAAAATTTGTCATTTCTCATTATTGTTGAATAGATCAGTGCACCACACATAAATGCAATGATGTTTTGTTCAATACACCATGCTAGTCTGTAAATGATTTCTGTAATCTTGATTTAGGACCATGGATTTGGTTCCTGCTCCATCAAAGTTAATGATGGTTTTAGAAGAGACTTCGATAAGCATTAAAATATATGGTGTCCAGGAGTTCTTTTAATGAACTGTAGTAAAAAGGAAAAGACTTATTTACATCCAAATTTCTTCCAAAATGTTAGGTATAACCTTGCTATCTGAATTCTACAATGTAGCAGTTGTAACATTTCTTCTGGTAGCAACTATAACTCTGGCGTAGAGGGCAAGCTAAAGTCCTTGGTTCAATCCCTTTCTGATTGTTTTGTAAAAAGTTAACATTATTGGGCTCAATGGACCATTGGTTTAATTCAGTATGATAACACTAACATACGACAGGAGTTATGTTGTAGCAGAAAACCATATGAGATAGCATTGTACAATTACCGTGTAATGAAGAAGCACATGTAAGTTAATTAACTTGCCAATTTAACAAGCTTTTTACTGTAAGTACTATCCACAAAAATTATCAATGTATCATCCAAATTAATTGTGTATTCCAAAGATCCAGAGTAACAACTACAAAGTATTGTATAAACTTAACAGTCTTATCCTGAATGATATGGCTGTGTGTAATTGTTGTGATACTCAAAGTTCAAAATAATATGGCTTAGAAATAGCACATCATATTCATAAAACAATCTTGTCCAAGATGAGATGCCCAGCTTTGGTAACTTGTTTTGCTAATGCTTTGTCAAAGTGGTATCTATATTTATTAGCTTTCCTTAGTAAATTAGGTGTGACTAGCCCAAGGTCTCTAAATTTTGTTATTCACTCGGCTCTGTGAATCATCAGTGTTTCCATTCTGTTTATGGTTGTTTTTAATTCAGTATGAGGCAGACATAGTTGTGAAAAAAGCTTTCTATTTCAGGAAGTAACAGGCCTGTTTTGAGTTTTCAGTAAAGCACAAACTCCATTACCTGGAGAGAGGCACAGCACGTAAACATCCCAGACTTGGGATAGGGAAAGAGCATTAGCATATTGATGTCAAAACAGCATTTGTAACAATGACCTGTCAATTATCTAATCCAAAGGGCATAAATGGAAAATGCCCCCATCCTGACACCTAATCTTTCCTCTCTACACCTGGCCCCCCTTCTTTGTCCACTATACTGCTTTTATTTATCAAAACCTCCTTTGGGGGGAATTTTGATTTATCACCACACTTTCTGCTTAGATGAGAAAGGCCTACTTCTGAGGGACCTGTTATGTATGTCAGAGGGTATTGTGCACCTTTTAGTTGGGGTTGCTTGGACCTCTTCAGCCCCTGTACTTTTGAAGAGTAGGTGAAGTGGGTGAAGTTTTCTGTTCTTGTCATAGAAGTCATGGAATCATAGACTTGGAAGGGGCCACATAGGCCATCTAGTCCAGCCCTCTGCTCAATGCTGGATCAGCCTAGAGCATCCCTGGCAAGTGTTCATTCAGCTGCTGCTTGAAGATTGCCAGTGCAGGAAAGATCACAATCTCCCTAGGCAGCTGATTCCACTGTTGAACTACTCTCACTGTAAAAAAATAATAATCCCTAATATCCAGCCAGTCCTATCTGCTGCTGCCAACAGGAATAGCTCCCTGCTCTCCTCTAAGTGACAGCAAATACTTAAAGAGAGTAATCATACCCCCCAACCTCCTCTTCTCCAGACTGAACATTCCCAAGTCCCTCAGCCTTTCCTCATAAGGCTTGGTCTCCAGGCCCCTAATCATCCTCGTTGCTCTCCTCTGAACCTGCTCTACTCTGTCTATATCCTTTTTGAAGTGAGGCCTCCAGAACTGCAGAGTACTGATCAATGCAGTTTACAGTGGGACTATGACATCTTGCGATTTGGATGTTATACCTCTGTTGTGGTGAGTTGTGTTCTGAGACAACTAGTTACACTTAAGACCTTCTGGGCTTCATTTTGCCACTCAAAACAGAGCAACATGCTCCAGAAAAAAGCAAGACTTTGTCATGTTTTGCCAAGCCAAGGTACCAGGTAGGGGGATCAAAGAATCATAGAATTATAGAGTTGGAAGGGACCACCAGCGTCATCTAGTCCAAACCCCTGCACAATGCAGGAAATTCCAAACTACCTCCACACTCCCAGTGACCCATACTCCATGCCCAGAAGATGGCCAAGGTGGACTCCTTCTCATGATCTGCCTAAGGTCATAGGATCAGCATTGCTGACAGATGGCCATCTAGCCTCTTCTTAAAAACCTCTAGGGAAGGAGAGCTTACCACCTCCCAAGGAAGCCTGATCCACTGAAGAACAACTCTGTTAGAAAATTCTTCCTAATGTCTAGGGGGAAGGATGACCTTGATGAGAGATGTCAGAAGATTGTGTACATCTACTTAAACTGTATTTTCCTTAAATTCTCTATAATCTGTAATCTTCTTTGTAGAATTTCCCAATAATACTTTCTGTGTGCACAGAAAAATATCTTGTACAATTTGTATTTTGTATTAATTAATTTATTTAAAATATTTATGTGCCCACTTTTCCCCAAGGTGGGTAACAACAACATAAAAACAATTTGATAAAATAAATATTAAAACAAGAAATATAGAATATTTTTTAAAAGTCTAAAAACAACTTATGCTTCCATAAGCAGGACATTCCTCCTTTATCCATGCTCAGGCTGCCCCCACACCTCTCTGGAACAACCTAATTTTGCAGCCTCGCCAGAAAGCCAGGCAGGTAGGAGCTATAGTTGCCAATGATGCTTGCAAAATTCTTAGAGATTTGGGGGTGGTACCTGCAGAGGGTGGAGTCTGAAGAAAGGAGGGAGCTCAGCTGGGGTGTGGTGCCATAGAGGCTGCCCTTCAAAGCTGACATTTCTACAACGAGAAATCAAAGAGATTTGAAAGAGAAATCCTTCCTTTAAACAAAAAAAAAGTGAACAAAAGGAATCAATGGCTGTATCTTTAAAAGTGAACTTCAGAAAATTAAATCCCCCTTTCCATAACTTTACCTAAAAGTATGTGCCCCCCCAGGTGCTTTACCTTTAAAGGTAAGCACCAACATCTTGAATTGGATCCAGAAACCAATCTGCAGCCAGTGAAGTGACATCAAAACGGGAGAGGTATAGTCCCTCCAGCTAACCGCAGATAAAAACAGGTTGCCATATTTCCCTTTGAGAGACTTTATGAGCTGAGCACTCTAAGCACGCCCTACCATACATGCCTAAGAATGGGAATTGGGGATCCTGTCCTTGTCTCTCTCACACAGACATATATTTAAGGGGCGACATATTGATTAGCCTGATTGGCCTACACACACATGTATAGGGGCTGGTTCAGGAAAACATTTAGGAATCTGTAAAGACGTAACTGTTCACTGAAAGGGTATATTAGGTAATCTCTACAGAATCTCAAACAAGAAATTCAAAGAAAACCACGACAAGAAAAAATGGCCAGATTTTTTTGGGACCATTACTCCAATAACCTAGTGTGTCAATAAATGTATGATACAGAGCTCCCTTGATTCCATTAGTGTGGTGAACAGCTTCTTCTGTAGGAGAGATTACACAGTCTATCTTTGATGTACAGCTTATTTAAATGTTAATAATGTTAAAACCAATCCTAGGGTTTTAAAATGTTCTTGAATTACCTCCCTACTGTTCTCATGAAATCCATTTGAGACAGTCACTTTTATAACACATGGTTTGCTATGTATAAATGGTCTGAAGAGTGACAAATTAAAAAGCTTTTATAGCGAACTTTAAATACTGCTTAAGGATTCCAAAATGCTACCTAAGCTGGCTACCACCCAAACAATTACAAACTGGCAGGATACATTTTCTTGACTATCATC
The DNA here is from genome assembly GCF_029931775.1 of Euleptes europaea. Taxonomy (NCBI): domain Eukaryota; kingdom Metazoa; phylum Chordata; class Lepidosauria; order Squamata; family Sphaerodactylidae; genus Euleptes; species Euleptes europaea. The sequence continues at coordinate 57,845,601 of NC_079316.1, read as the reverse complement.
CTATTGAAGGATCGTTGTCATTTGCTGCTTCTTTTAACTGAACTCCTGTTCATTAGATAGGCAAAACTCTTGAACTCCCCCATTGAGTACATACTAAACAACCTCATTTCTAGCCTATTTTTCATCTCTTTCTATCAAAATCAGCCCAAAAGCCCAGTGACAATGGTGACTGTATAATTTTGTTGACCTTCAGAGAGAGTGAGTTAGATGACTCATTGTAAAGATACCACAACTTCCCTGTGATGAATTCATAGAAAAATGTGAATCTCATGAAACCCAGGGAAAAGCTAGAAACTTGTTTGAACATGTCAAGGGAAGAGGCAGAAAGGCCCTGTAAGCTCTGGTGGCGGCAGCAGTGCTAGGGAAAGTTGGATCATAGCCTGTTGATTAGTCCTCACATGACATTGCATGAGGTCGTACAGACTAATTTTTTAGATGTATGTTGAAACATACATGATGGACAGAATCCATCTGTGTTTCAAATAACATGCATACTAACACATTCTATTGTTCAAAAAATCTGGTTGCATAAATTACTTTTAGGTATCATTTTGTACTCCGTGTTCTCAATATTCTTCAGTGCAAGCTCCACATCATGTAATTATAATCCTTCATGTAAGGCAAATGTGTTCTTGTGTATCATGGCAGAAATATTCATTATCATAGACATCATTGTTGTTATCCTCTTTCATACCTACTAGATTATAATCACAAATGATTGTTATTACTTGGCACATATGCTATCTCAGTGCAATTTAAATGCATGTGTGACAGATTTTTGGCCAGTATAAATTGATTTAGCTCTACGGAGTACAGTGGAACTAGATAGATATTATGCCAGCTGAGGGCTGTCCCATAAGCACTTACAATTTAATGTTCATGTCCATCATGGCTTTTCGGAAATGGTAACCAGGCAACACACAGGGATACATTTCCTACTGCCTCTTATCTGCACCTCCCTAAACAAGTGTAGAAGTGGAATTTATTACTGGCTCGTTCTCCCAGAATTGTGCCATGAGCCTTGCTTGAAACCTAGACTTCCCGAGTTCAGAGTCCTAGGTGTATTGTCAAATGAGGCTTGCTGGTTGGTGATAAAATTGCTGAGACTCTGTGACCTCACCTCAGTAAGCTCTTGCCTTCTGCTTATCAATCATGTATACTATGTTCCTGGAAACAGTGCTTGTTCCACTGTCCCTCTTGAAACAGAATAACAGCATTGTATGTGCAGGTAGAAAGCAAGAGGTCATCTTTCATTTTCTGAGCTCTGCAGAGAGGAAAATTTGAAGCAGAGATGCATTATGGTAATAAACTCATATGCATATAGAATATGTAGTGTGAAAATAGAATGCATTGCTTTCAGGAAGCTGCTGGGGCTATTTAGTCAGTACTAGCACAGTCCATAACAGAGCTGAAATCAAATGGTCACTCTTTAAAGGAATGCTACATTCAAAACCAGCTTTGGAATCCACCAAAATTAATTCTTTCAGGTATTTAATGTCCAATATTAGCCTTTGGATTACCCTATCAAAAGATAGGAAGAAAATAGATTCCTTTGAAATGTGGTGTTGGAGGAGAGTGTTACGGATTCCGTGGACTGCCAAAAAAACAAATCAGTGGGTTATAGATCAAATCAAGCCTGAACTGACCCTAGAAGCTAAAATGACTAAACTGAGGCTGTCATATTTTGGTCACGTCATGAGACGACAAGAGTCACTGGAAAAGACAGTCATGCTAGGAAAAGTTGAGGGCAGCAGGAAAAGAGGAAGACCCAACAAGAGATGGATTGACTCAATAAAGCAAGCCACGGCCTTCAATTTGCAGGATCTGAGCAGGGTTGTCAAAGATAGGACATTTTGGAGGCCTTTCATTCATAGGGTCGCCATGAGTCGGAAGCGACTTGATGGCACTTAACACACACATCAAAAGCACCAGTGATTCAGAGGTTAGTGTTTTACCCCTAACTGGCTAGTTCCTTACTGTTAATAGTCTGGTGATTGAAGTTTTGGTTCTGAGACCTTCAAATGCTGTTGCTGATTCTTCTTTTTTGTTGGAATGATTCCATTGCTTGCTTCTTATTGTTGAACGAGTAGTTCTTTGCCATAATAAAATATTCACTATCTAGGATCTTAGTCCACTTACCCACCCATCCTGGACAGCCAGACTCTTCCAAATCCAAATCAATAGGGTTTAACAACTTACAACTGTGTGAATATGTAAATCAAAACTGCATCATTTCTGTTGTGAGAATCCCACCCCCCATCTTTTACTTTGAATTTATAAAACATTTATGTTGTTTGTTAGGGAGTGGAATGGTTATTCTTCATATTTTCTGCTTATATTTCCAATTGACTGACTGTAGAGAGAAACACTGTTCTGGTTCATTCATTTAGAAATCTTCCATACAGAGCAGCTCTGCTAACACAGTTGTGTGGTGGAAACAATTTAGCCAAGGCATCGACACTGGTGCTTAGTGCTGCAGAAGCACAATGGCCTAAAATGGGCAGCCCATTCTTGAAAAGAGTGGTGGAGGCACGGCATTTACAGAGGCTTCCTGGCCACCGCAGAGAAAATAAAACAATTTAAAATGTAAAATGGGGACAATGTCCCATAGAAAACAGTGAGGCTACACCACCAAAAAAGGTGGAGTAGAAACGCTGCAACTTGAGGGAGCATTCCCAGGGCAAAAGGGGTTAGGATGCTGCCTAAAGGCAGCTCTGCCTCATGGAATGCCCCCCCCCCACACACACACACACACACCAGCACAGGCTCCTACTTCCAGGATTTTGTTCCTGGCATGACTGTGCTGGTGGCGGAGTCACTTATAGGCACTGGCATGAATGCCCCCCATGCCAGTGTAAGTGTACCTTATCCTGGCATAAATGGGCACTTACGTCGCCACAGAGTCACTCTGGCTCCTATGCTGATTTGCCCCCCCCTTCTCAAAGAATGAGAAGACCTCACATGAAGAATGAAAAGATCTCACATGGATGACTTGGTGAGATCCTAGGTTTAATTTTAGAACTTGCCTAGATATGAATTTTAGAACTTACCTAGATATGAATGAAGCACAGCAGTGATAAAGGGTTTATTTATGTTATGGACTCCATGGCACCCCGAAAATTCAGAAGTTCACATACTCTTCATTTCTGAAAAGTGCCTTTAGTGGTAAAAATTAAAATGAATAGGAATATCCCCATTTCATTTTGGTGCCAAAGAATAGGTTGCACTGGGAATCAACCGAACAGTTGCTATTGTCCATATATGAATATACTATTCATTCACCTTCCATCAGTGTCTGTGCATGCATTTTAAGTACTATAGGATTAAGAAAATATTACAAATTATCAGAAACTGAAGACTTTGTCAATAGACAAAGGAAAAACCTTAATCCTAGTAAGGCAAGACAGAAGGCAAAATAAGATAATTAGAATAAAATGAAGATTTAATGGAATAACTGTGCAGGCAAGGGATAACAGATTTAAGGCTGCACTGGTTTCAGATATTGCATTAAAATTAACACGGCTTTGGCTATGTGATGTTACAATAAAATAGATTGAAGAAAATCTTAAATTCTTGTAATGTATTTTTATGATAATGGACAATATGACTAAAACATGACACTTGGTGTTACATACTTGCCAGTTCTGCATACAGTTAGTCTATAAAACCATATTAGAAGAATTGCTGGCTGGCTAAAATGCACTAGGAGATAAAGGAAAAGCATATGCCTCTTAAAAATTAAGACTAGAAGGTACCTTAAATATCACCTCAGCAGTTAGTCCTGCAGAAATGAAATCTCAAATAATAACAGAAAAATTGAATTCCAATTTATTTACAACCAGTTCAGGCTTCGTGTGTGTGCGTGTGTGCGTGTTAAGTGCCCTCAAGTCGCTTCCGACTCACGGCGACCCTATGAATGAAAGTCCTCCAAAATGTCCTATCTTTGACAGCCCTGCTCAGATCTTGCAAATTGAAGGCTGTGGCTTCCTTTATTGAGTCAATCCATCTCTTGTTGGGTCTTCCTCTTTTCCTGCTGCCCTCAACTTTTCCTAGCATGACTGTCTTTTCCAGTGACTCTTGACGTCTCAAAATACGATAGCCTCAGTTTAGTCATTTTAGCTTCTAGGGTCAGTTCAGGCTTGATTTGATCTATAACCCACTGATTTGTTCTTTTGGCAGTCCACGGAATCCGTAACACTTTCCTCCAACATCACATTTCAAAGGAATCTATTTTCTTCCTATCAGCTTTCTTCACTGTCCAGCTTTCACAGCCATACATAGTAATAGGGAATACGATGGCATGAATTAATCTAGCCTTGGTGGCCAGTGGCACATCCTTTTTTTATCAGGATTCATAGCCTCATCTATAAATTTCAGAAGGTTTGTCAAGTTAGTCTGCTGCAGCCCAAAGAACAAAGAGTGTTGTGACATCTTACAGACTGTGGACCCACACATGTATGTAGAGACAGACAGACAGACAGACAGACAGACATAGGTACAAAGGAGAAAGGCAGGAGAAGAGGAAGGAGTATCACAAAATCAGGCAACAGATTCAAGCAATCAGGAGGCAGGTGAAGTTTCAGTACTGTGCAGACACAAGTAAAAACAAGATCCAGTCAAAGGTATAATTATTAGGCTGGGTATTGATCATTCCCAACAAAAGAAACAAATAGTTTCAGGAGTGAGCTAGTCAGATATCCACTTCCATTTTCTACTGGGACCAAACTCTGTGAAATCAGCATATGAATTATAGCTCAGCAGCATCTTGCTGGATTGTCCTTTGAAACTTTTTAACCTGATGAATGTCATCTATTAATAGGGTTGCCAGGTCCCTCTTTGCCACCAGCTGGAAATTTTTGGGGGCAGAGCCTGAGGAAGGCGGGGTTTGGGGAGGGGAGGGACTTCAATGCCATAGAGTCCAATTGCTGAAGTAGCCATTTTCTCCAGGTGAACTGGGCTGTTTGTTTATTATTGTTGTTTAGAAAATTTATATGCTGCCTCTCCAGAGATCTGCTCAAGGGGGGTTACAACTAATAAAACAAAAGCATTACAAAAGAAAACCATTTAAATGCAAGCTTGAAAAAAAAAACAGGGCAAAGCCATTCAAATCACGATCAATTTTAAAAAAAGATATCATTAAAATAAGCCTGGGTAAAACAACAGAATAAAATACCCCATATGGAAACAGTCTGGTTTGGCCAATGTAAGTAGCATAAAGACATTGTCAGCACATGGTTTGTTTGTTTATTTATTTGTTTACTTTATCTATAGCCTGCCTTTCTCACTGAGACACAAGGCAGGTTGCAAAATACAAAACAGTTCATATAGAATGATGGCATATATCATATTAGAAGATCTGCTAGTGAATGAGTCATTGACAGTGTGGCTAGTGTTGTTAGACCTTGGGATATGTTACTTGAATGGATAAATACACAGGCAGCATCGTTCATTGCAGAGGCTAGTCTCAGGGTCTCTGGCTCCATTGTTGCTAGTGAAGAGTTGCATCATGTTTGGGAGACATCCTGTAAACAAAACAGGCTTTCCGCTCAAAGACTTTGAGAGCTAATGACAGGGATACAAACCCAATTACTATGCCATGATTATGACATCTATGTAATTTGCAGTCAAGACTTAGCAGTCAACAGGAGGTGACAGTGGGGCATGTATCCATGGTAAGACCAAGCAAATCAATTTTATTTCTTTATATATTTGCTTATATTGTAGTCACATTTTGGGTGCACTTCTTTTCACAGAGCGTTTTGTAGTTTAGTCTGTATTGATGCAGTATTGTACAGCTTTCATGCTAAATGTATATGTTAAAATTGCTGTTGCAATCTTGCTTCTCCCTTTTACAAATAGAGTCTTTATTTTGGGGCCATTTTCGGTTTCATTGTGCTGATTTCTCTCTCCATTAAATTGATGCAGTTCTTACTATTAGATTTGCACCCATTGTGCATAAATAACACAATATATAAATGGCAGTATAATGATTAAAAAATGATATGAGAGAAAGAAACAAATCAGGAAAACCAGCAACTAAAATGAGCTAAAAGGTTCACAACAACAACAACAACACAGAATAATGAACAAATGTAAAAGAGCATACACTGCCATCCCTAACCCATGGAATACCACTACATTTCTCTTGATTATTACTGTGTGTATATACATCTATGGAGATTGTATGCATGCGTGAACTTGTCCTAAGATGTGAGTGTCCAACCACCAGGCATCTCATAAATTAGGTGAATACATTAAACAGGCAAATCATTTTGTGCACCCCTTTCATCCTTGTCATATAGAACAGATCAACAATTGTGTCATAATGTAAATTGCTGGAGCAAATAACCAATAATTGTTTACGTGCTGGGTAATTGCTGTCCACTTAATTATAGGGTAATCATCATTTACCATGAGTAGCTGTTGGCACAGTATCCCTTATCATTATAGGTTAAGTGCCTGGCTATTGCTGCTTTAACACTTGGATCTGAAGGGTGTAATTATGTAACATTAATCTTTATTATGAGGAAAAGACATGATAAAAACATGTCACCCAGCTGTATTAAAAGTTATTGTGCTTGTTATTAAAAACTATTTACCTGTTCAGTAATTGTTTAGAAGGCAAGTGAAGAAATACAAGAAATCTTTCAAATAATCTTCTGGTCAACTGTGGCTAGCTTTGGGGGCTAAATCAAGAATGAATGTACTGAGCTTTTGGATTCTTTTTGTCACTAAAGTGGAATGTTGTGAACAGTTACCAATCGTCTAAAAAATCATCAGTATTTGAAAAGTGTGGACATCCTGGTAAAGCCAAATTGAGGTAGGGGGAAAGCAGATTGGGAGAGCCATTGATCTTGCAGCAAAATAGTCAGAAAGATCTCACATCTCTACCCAACACACAAAAGAAAACTAGCCAAGGATTATGAATGCATACCAGCAAGAACTGGCATGAAGATGGCAGAATTCAGAGCCCTTGAAGCTGAGGGTAGCTTTTAGTCCAGTTGAGGACTGAACAAGGAGAAATTGCATTAGAACAGATTAGCTTTATACCAGGTCAGACCACTGGTCCATCTAAATCATTATACTCTACTTGGACTTACAGCAGTCTGCAGTGACTTGGACAGAAAAAAGGTCTTTCACAATATCTACTACCTGAGATCATTCAGCTATAGATGCCAGGGACTGACCTGGGATGTACCCCCATCCCCCTTAAATCATTAAAGAAAGCCGCTGAGTTCTTCTGGCGGCTGATTCTTTGAAATGGACACTTTAGTGGTAAAGATACTTGCCCCTTCACTGCTGGATCATATGGAGAAGAGAAATTGGGCACAGAGTACAGTTCATTCACAAAGCCTACTTTCCCTCCCCCAAAGGTTAATTTTGGATTTTAAAAAGGTCTTCTTTGATACAGAAAGGAACACAAGGAAAAGAAAAACTGGACTATGTTTTTTTCCTTAAATTTTACAGAGGACCCAGTTTGTTTAATATAAAGTCCTGTTGTGTGTCTACCAGTCCTTCAAATTGGCATGTATGAATACCTGTGGCCTATTATAAACAAATGATATTTCTAGCTCAGTGCATTTGGTCCCCAGTTAAAAATTAAGACTACCTATCATTTGATATGATGAATCTGATGACAACTGGAATGATTGTTTCAGTTGATATTAATATTGTTGTATTAACACAATATATACAGTAAACCTAATGAGCTGTGGGATGTGGGAAATTAAACTACTGGCAAGGAAATTAACAATGGCTATTGTAAGATTTTGTTTAGCATTAACTAAGCTCCATGTGTGCTAAATTGTGCTCATAATCACCTCCTCTTGTTTTGTATTTGTTAAATCACAGTAATATAACCAATTTAAGACCCACTGGAAAAGGCAATAATGCTAGGAAAAGTAGAAGGCAGAGGGAAAAAAGAAAGACCCAACATGAAATGGACTGACTCAGTAAAGAAAGCCATGGCCCTCAGGAAGCCATGGACAGGAAGGCTTGGCTTCCTGTCCTGAAAACTTCCAGACTAACAAAGATTACAGTCCACAATAGCCATGCAGATTAGCTTTGGATTTCACAAATTAACAGATCACTTCAGGATACAGTGATTCCATATTAACATACCACACCCTCATTAGCACATTATCTTGATACTTACAAGACAATGATTAGCACATTACCTTTGATACTTACAAGACAATGATTAGCACATTACCTTTGATACTTTTTGCAGGACAATGATTCAACTCAAACCCAACCCCTTTCTGACTATATATTACTCTTCCTACACACTTGACACTGAGAGACACTGTCCTTCAGTGTTAATCCTCTGAAGATGCCTGCCACAGCTGTTGGCAAAATGTCAGGAAAGAAAATACCAAGACCACGGTCACACAGCCCAAATAACCTACAAGAACCAATGAACTCTGACCGTGAAAGCCTTCGACAATACCATGTCCCTCAGTTTGGAAGACCTGAGCAAGGCTGTTAATGAAGGGACATTTTGGAGATTGTTAATTGATAGAGTAGCTGTAAATTAGAAGTGACTTGATGGCACTCAACACACACAAACATATAACCAATTCAACACTTGCAATTATGAGTTAATATCTCAACTTCATTCATTGAACATGTGTGATAAATGCAACCCATCAAGATGGTGTCCCAAGCAAACACACTCATAGTCAAAGTGAGTGAGGAGAAAGAAAAGCCAACATTAGATCTCCCTATGGGGTTATTTTAAGTTAAAAGCAGTCAATGTCCTTAAATTAGATCTGAGATGTGGCACTGTTGTGTGTGTGTGTGTGTGGGGGGGGGGGAATTATTCTACCTGCCATGCTATTTCCCCCATTGGGAATCAGTGTAATGTAGTGGTTAGAACATCACATCATTAGACTATATCTAACACAAAACATAGAAACAGTGCCGAAAGAGACCTCAAGTATCAACCCCTTGTACAATGCAGGAAATTGACAACTACTCCCCCCCCCCACTCCCCCAATGACCCCTGCTCAAAATCCAGAGGAAAGCAAATAACCTCCAGGATCCCTGGCCAATCTGACCTGGAGGAAAATACAAGAGAGGATTTTTGTTTCCCTTAATAGCTAAGCAGAAAAGGGAACATCAGCATTGCTGGATCTTCTGATACATTGGATTTTCTAACATCTTGGCAGATATAAAGATACAAGGGTCTTTGCATCTGATCAATTTGTCCCCCAACTTTACTCAACAGGATAGAGAAAAAAGGCCATGATGCCTAACAGCAAAGCTCTTACAAGCTCTGATTGATTTTGCCTTTGTGAAATAAAATGAAGCATGGATTCCTTATTGTGAAATAAAGAAAACACAACAGGGTCAATAAAAGGCTCTGTATTTTACAGCTACCCTGGTATGCAGAATATTTTTTCCAGATAAAATCTTATCATCTGATTCTTTATTTAATTTTGGAAAGATAATAGAAACATGGCTTTCCTTTCGTAGGAAGGAGAGTTTGGTTTATCTTTCAGGTCACACTGCTTTGTTGCCTTGATGAAACTCTTTAGAAATCTCATTCATTTTCAGAAGGGGGGGAATCGAAACAATCTCCCTTTGGATATAAAGGCTCTGAAAACACCAGCCCTTGTGGAGCCAGAAGCATGCCACATGTTTCCAATGCGCTGGTTAATATGCCAGCAGCAGAATAACAGCTTGTCGGCTTTTATTTGCAGTTAAATGAAATTTGTGCAATAGATGTGAATTGTGACAAAAAGGGATTAAGTATTGAAATGTAACATATTATTAGTTCTTAAAAAAAATGTCACACCCTCATCGCTTCTGTTTGCTAGAGCAAAGTAATCGACACACATTCTAGGAAGCGCTGTCTTGCAGCCTTGGGCATTCTGATTGCAATACCACAGGGCACTCAACGTGCAGACCTTGTTAAAATGTACAAAACGCTGATCGTGAGCAGAAGTGGTCTGATAAAAAGTGAAGCCACTCTGATTCCTCAACATCTTATAAGTTGGGTGTGTTGGGGATCAGGGAATGGAGACAATTGCATCTGAGAGATATTTTAAATTCAAATTCCTCCTGATTTCAGCTGTATAAAATGATACTCTTTCATCCATGTAGAAGAATTAGCAATGGAGAAAGCAAATTTTAACAAACTTAAAGTTATGTTGGGTAGAATCCCATGGTCAGAAATCCAAAAAAAGGAGGAGGGGAGAATAAACAGGATGACATACAGGAGAGAATTTTATTTCTAATACTTCTCACTTAAGTGTAGATCAGTTTATCTGTCATTATTCATGTAGCAGTTATTATTCTTGTATTTGCTAATTATTTCATGAACCAAATGGTCCTTAAATGTCTCTTCCCTGTCCACACAGTGTAGATTATGGATTGAATTTGCCATTGGTTGAAATGAAGGTGGTATGTCAGCTGCAGACAGAGACCATGACTGAGGTGATAGCAGACTCTTTGTAAACTATTTGGTATATGTGGCTCAGTATCAAGTATATGTCAGTCTGTCTGTGCTTTATTTTTATTTTATACTTATATTTATAGCCCACCCTCTCCCTGCATAGCAGGGCTCAGGGCGGGTAACAACAATTTAAAATACACTAAATAAATAGATGTATTAAAACTAAATTAAAACAGTACAATAGATGGTGCTAAAAAGCAACAGTGTACATAGTACATGTGGGAGGGAGGCACAAGGTCCAGGCTAGCTGATAGATTTGCTGTATACTGTTGCTGCCCTCAACTATATGCCTGGTGGAACAGCTCTTTATACGGCCCTTAAGTTGTTGTCTCTTTATTAAGAGAGAGGGAAAGTGGTTTCTTCTTGCTTATGAAAAGTTGGGATCACCTGTACAACTATTAATATATGCTGAATATTGGAATGGGATGGGATGGGCTGGCTCCATGACAGCTTGTTGAGTGAACTTGGGCAAATCACACTATTTCAGCTTTCATCTAACTTATAGGATTTGGTGAGGATAAAATGGAGGCGAGGAGAATGATGCACACCCCTTTGGTTCCCCACTGGGGAGAAATGCAGGGTATAACTAAAGTAAAGAAATAAATAAATACATACACACATACATAGTATAGGAATCCACTGAAACAAGTACGTTTAAAGGCAGAACTATGACCTCACCGATCTATCCTACCTTTTGGAATGATTAATGGAACGTATATGTACACTTGTAAACTTCGCTGAGAAATCTGGACCAACTTCTACTAGAACTTTAAAAAAAACAACGGAGGATAAACTGCCCAATTCATGTAATTTTGGAAAGAAAGTAAGGTGCTCTTAAGTTCATGGAAGCTATAACATATGGCCTAATGAGATTTTGACAGATTGTGCATTGCCCAAGTAAAGTTAGCAAATCTGATTTTTGTAGAGATAAAACCATTGATTTTTCCCTCCTAAAATTTGAACCTCACAAAGCTTTGTATCATCTCTAATCTACACTCATATGACTTCTAGCTTAGTCCAAATTTTCACAAAGGGTATATCTCTATCTGCTAAGTCACTGAGTCGCATTTACTTTCAAAGCATCACTTTATGTGTCAGAGCATCAGCCACACTTATTCTGTTTTGCAATCATAGAGAGGAACAACTTCAAGAATGAACGGAAAGAGATGCTTTCAGAAAATAAGTTATTTGTGTGACACTCTTCTAGGAAAGAAATGGCCATATACTATTGATTATAATGGAGCCCATAAATGTCAAACTAGATAAGTGAGACCTTGTGAGAAGAGGACATAGTGGTAGAGAACACTATATATAAACCTGGAGACATTTTTGTAGATATCTTTCTTTGTACGCACTCCCAGTTTAGCTTGAACAATCTGAAGCAACCTTCAACTGGAGAAAGTTTGTTGGGTAATGTTTCCACTTTGAAAAATTACCTTTCTATATTCCTGAGAGTTTTGAAGCCACAAGTGATCTCCTAAGAAACTTCTAGTAAGGAGGTAAGGAATGCAGCTTTTCTACATTCAGTTCACAATACTGAGATAGGGATGAAATGAGTTCAGTATTGTATGTTGATGAACCCAATACACATCTTTATGCACTTGAACAAACATCAGAGTTTCAACTCCCATTTTCCAGGGCACATTCTCTTCCCCCCTTGTTACTATACTTATTCTTAACCTTTGTACTTGGGTACTGCGAAATGCAGTTTTATCGTTCTGTGCTTTTCTCCTCACCAACACTGTTACGGTACTTCTGTTAACTATACCAAATGGATAGACATTGATACTGTGATGTCATATCATACAAAAATGGTGAACATTTCTCTTTGTATCTAATGAGACAGAGCAGTGGATTTCCCCACTAGAATTCTGCCCTGCACTTATTTCCACTAATTTGTTCCACTTTAGCTAGGAGAATTTCTGAATTGAGTTTCTGAACTAAAGTATGAACTGTTTGCTGGACCATTTGGTTTTTTAATTTCATTTGTGTCTCATTCTCTGCCCTATATTACCAGGGTTATGTGTAAATTGATGAAATATTGTAAAGTAATCTTGATATGATTGTAAATAGGATTGCATCTTCATTGCTTATTACAGTGTTTTATCAATAGACATCCACAAATCATTAATGCAAAAGAGGGGTAAAAATGATGAGCTCAGTATTTTATTTATTTATTTATTTATTTATTAGACTTATAACCTGCCCTCCCCAGAAAGCTGGCTCAGGGTGGGTAACATCATTTTAAAATACAACAACATATATATATATATGTGTGTGTGTGTGTGTGTGTGTGTGATAAAACCAGTAATAAAATTCTAAAACCTAACATGATGGTGCACAAAATCTAAAAACTGTAGGGGCCGTGCAAGTGACAACCCTTCACTTTATATAGTTCCCAATCAGGGGGGGAGAAGGGGGGAGGCCAGTAAGATGGTATAAATAATATAAGCTATTATAAGCTGCTGTCCTCAACAAAAGGCCTACAAAACAAAAGGCAAATACTCAGTGCTCCCTAAAATCCATAAATAAAAATGAAACAATTGAAAATTCCTAATGCATCAGTTCCATTTTGGAAATTATCACTAATTCAGAACTCCACCCCAGGTGAAATTTTTATTAGACCAATACTGGAAGCAACCTCCAATGAGACCTGGTGTTGAGGTCATAACGGGTTAGAGATATGCATCAGTCTTGGCCCAGACTGAACTCTTTATCTACCCTCTGTTCTTGCCCTTTCTTTGATTCTTGAAGCATCTTAACTTGGATGTAGACTAATGTTACCCTGGCAAGAGAGTGGCCATAGTACATATTCTTGCTCTTAATGGGATAATTGTGGTCACTAAACAACCATCAATTCACAGTCATCAGTATAAGACATTCTGGTATGTTTTAAAAAGAAACATGATTTTGAATTACAAAAAAAGATGTATGAACTGAATATAGTTAATTACTACAATCAAATATTTGTTTAATATTTAACAGGATTAAGTGGAAAAAGATGAATTAGTGCTGTGTCATTTTGAACATCATATATTACAGTTCTTTCCAAGTCAGCCACCGTAATAGCAATAGATGGGATATTCTTAAAGATGTCAGATACATGCTCAGTATCACTAAAGATGAATTAGTAACCACCCTAGATCCTTTTAACCATCTTGCTCTTGTACCATCTTCATATGAGTAAAGTGATAATTCAAATCTGCCTTAGTAGTGATAATAGACGCAGGGAATAATATTTGTTTTGGATTAATTAATGCAGAGTGCAAGGATCATATCTTCTTTTTGTGCAAGAGGGTCAAGAATTCTGAGGGTCAAGAATGTATGCTATATTGGAGACCCATGTCTGGTTAACCCTGATGTGACATTAAAGAAGTGGGAACGAGGTCCTCAAGTTGGATTGGGACTGAGGCAAACAAGAGGATATTTAACTCTTTCTTCCCACGCTGTGTAACCAGTTGTAGCCACACTCTGGGGTCCTACTAACCCTGGTAGGATCAGGTCCATAGCTGGGGGTGGGGCATTTGGAATCAACAATCCCTCATTAATATGCTACTTTGCTGTCTGAATTCCCTGCTTTCATTTCTTAAGTCTGTAGCCCTTTTCATTGTGGTAGTACTACATTTATTGCGGCATTGCGCCAATAAAGATTAAGAACATAACAGCAATGTTACCACGGGTACATTGATATTATTTAAAAGTTATGTCATATTAAATTGAAAGAGTATATATAATTAAAATTTTCATTGTGGAGATATAACTAATTTTGTCTGGATTGAATGGAGGAGGGAAAGCTGCAGGGTGAGTGGCATTGAGTACATTAACCCCTTTCATCAATGGAAATCTTCTGCTGGATCCAATCCAGTTAAGCCATTGTACAATTTAAGAAGAGCTGTGTCATACTATTTTTACATATCAAGAAACATCAAACCACATGGCCTGTTGTGCTGTGCATGCCACACACACTCAAGACAAGCCCACCTTTCTTGGAACATAACAGATAAAATTTCTGGATGTGCACCAGATGCTTCACATTAAGGAAATAGAAAATACAAATAAGTAGACGTGATACAAACTAGCTTCAACAAATGACTTCATACTAATTCCCAGGGGAGTTCTTCTTAAATACTGTTTCTTCCCATTCTTCCCAAGGATATTGGTTGTATCTCTCTCACTCACATACACACACAAAATGGCAGCATTTAGCTTACAAGTAGGGTTGTGCAAATTGATAAACGCGAACCGAAAATAAACCCAAAATTAGCCATTTCAGCTTCATTTGTGTTTTGGGTTAACCGAATGCCAAAACCTGGGGATAAAGCCGAAGCTGAATAGGCGCTTCCCAAAAAAGCCAATGATAACTATCTTCAAGTACTTGAAAGGCTGTCATATAGAGGATGGTGCCAAGTTGTTTTCTGTTGCCCCAGAAGGTCGGACCAGAACCAATGGGTGAAATTAAATCAAAAGAGTTTCCATCTAGACATTAGGAAGAATTTTCTAATAGTTAGAGCAGTTCCTCAGTGGAACAAGCTTCCTCGGGAGGTGGTAAGTGCTCCTTCCCTGGAGGTTTTTAAGAGGAGGCTCAATGGCCATCTGTCAGCAATGCTGATTCTATGACCTTAGGCAGATCCTGAGAGGTAGGGCATCTTGGCCATCTTTTGGGCATAGAGGAAGGGCCACTGGGGGTGTGGGGGGAGGTAGTTGTGAGTTTCCTGCATTGTGCAGGGGGTTGGACTAGATGACCCTTGTGGTCCCTGCCAACTCTTATGATTCTATTATTCTTTCTCCCATTTTTCTATCCTTTTTTGACTGGTTTTGTTGGCACCCCATAGTCGGGCCCTTTTGAGGTAGGGATCATGTAATCAAAGCCAACTTGGTCTGACCAACTTTCCACCCAACAGGAGACTAGTCTGCATCGAGCATAAGGGTTATTTAAAAGATGGGGCTTACCCAGTCCCATCCAGAGGGATATACCCTCCAATTAAAAAGGTGCCATCTATGACTACTTCTACCACCAGGCTTCTGAAGGAGATTTCTTCATCCATGTGAATGAGAAATCTCCTTCAGACAGCCCCCATGGTCAAGACTATGGATGGCTCCGATCTCAACCCCCTCTAAAAACCTCAAATTGAAGGTCACCCCAAGTAGAGGCTTCTTTTCCCCGCACCGTGACCATCTCTTGAAATCAGATTTTTGATGGTGACAATAAAGGACTGTTCACAGGATATCATTTGCCACCAAAAGAAATGTTTTCTGTGCCTTGTTTTTCTTGCATTTAAGCCTTTTCCCTCCGTTTCGTAGCTAATTTGCATGGACATCATGCTATGCGCCCCCAAAATGAAGGCAGCCCCCAGTCTTTGAGGTGCCACCAGCCATTGGCACTTTCTGGCAGTCCTTGGCAATGCTGCTGAACTTCTGAACCTCGAAGCTGATGGACAGCTCGGCTCGCAAATGCCTGGAGGATGGGGTGACCCTTTTGTGGGCCCATAAAATCGGACCCCCAGTCCCAAAGTTCACCAGACTTCGGTGTCTGTCTAGGGAGCATCCCTTGCAGCCACGCTGCAAATTTGGGGACTCTGCCTCCAAAAATCCCCCCCCCCAGGAGCTTCAACAAAAATCCCCATAGCATACAATGGGCCTGCATTTTTCAGTAAACCTGGTAATAAGCCAAATACCAAAATTTACCGGTATGGGTATTCGGCTTATTCCAGGTTTACCAATAAACCTGAACCTGTAATGTACCAATTTTTTTTTTTGCACAATCCTACTTGCAGTATATCTTTATATCAATGAGCATCTTTAATGTACATAACAAAAGACACCAAGGCTTTTGTACACATAGTACAAAAGCCATACATCCCCATGTTGACGGTTTACAGAAATCCCATGGGCATATGGTCCCAATTCAGATCTGAACTCCAATGTATTAAGGTAAGGGACATCAACCTCCCCCATGTTGTTTTCCCAGCCCAAAATGGTCCAGGAGAACCAATATTTCCTCAGTGATTAAACTAACTTTTACTGATAGCTAAAGATAAGTTTTCCCAAAGCTCAATGAGGTCAATTTGGGTTGGTTAAACAGTGCCAGGAGGAAGGCGGAAGTCCCTTCTTCTGGCATACTGTGGTCCTAATCTGAATTGATCCCATATGCACCTGGAAACTGACGTGCTAACAGCATGTTAACTCCAGGTGCACTTTTGACCCTCATGTCTTCCATCAATATGTCCCCTATGTAGAATTTGTAATATATGAATTGCCTTTCTGAAAACCAAGGGATACCCAATGGGTGACATTTTTGTGCTTCAAATGACTTCTTGCCAGTAGAAGACTTTTACTTCAACTCTTGCAAAGTTTCAGTTATAAGGGGTTTCCCCCTAGCTATTCCATTAACATGTACGTATACTTCATAATTTTATAAACACATTTCATTGTCTTGTGGTTTAGTAAAGAGGAAGAATGTGCTAATCCCTGCTGTTTCACTCCCCAAATCCTCATTTCAATTTCACTTTTGCCTCATGCAAATCAAACTGATATAAACATTTTCCCAGCATTATTTGTGTCAATAAAAATGACTCATACATATAAATGCTGTATAAAGAGCAACAGAATTAGTCTATCCCTAAAAGCACTGAAGCTGTTTCCTTGCATGTCTTTCTTTCTCCAGGCCCAGCTCTAAAAGCAGATGATTTAACTTTCTATCTTGTAACAAACTGAACATGAGCATCCCAACTGCAGGTGTTTGTACTGAAATGATTCAAAAAAGCATATGGAAATTCAAAATCCAATGTGTTAAAATTGTCCCTATGATCAAGGCTGTTAGAATGATCAGTTGAATTAAATATTAGAGACATATACTACCACGTTGAAATACTAGAAATAGACATTCTGTTCCCGTTCAAGAGAAGTGCAGCTTGAATGCCGCACAATGCAAGGTCACGTTGAATTACTATGCAGAAATGTGTTCACATTATGGGACTCCATCTCCTCTGACTAAATGAAGGCTGTAAATGATAGACACAGTAGTGTAGAATGCCTTTGCTAACATCATCATCATCATCATCCTTGACAGGAAAATGCCCAAACTCATAAACATTATTCACTGAATTAGGCCAAGGAGGAGTTGCATTTATGAAGAGCCTGTCTAAGTCATTATTGATTTAAAGGTGATGAGAACAAGCCTGGCTTTTTATTCGCCCAGACTATATCCATGACTGCCTGCAAGGGCAGCTCAAGGTAGACAGGAAGAATTTGAATTTCTCAGTTGTGCTCTTCTTTTGTTTGGCATGCTTCCTGTCAATGTGAACATCTCCATTCAAGACATGCAAAGTGAATGTCCCCAGTACATTCCTCTAGTATTTCACCCCAATCACAATACCCATAAGTTGTCAACTGTAGTAGTTGTTACCGGAGAAGAGGAATGTAAACTATTTCAGGTTTATAATTACTGGAGTTTAATAGAACACTCTGCTTTGTAGAATGCCTCTCTGACAAACAGCATTTGTCCAACGAAATGTCTCCAGATCATATGCTCACACCATAACAGAACAGTGCTCCAGCTTTTCTTGTATGCTGTTCAGCCTCTTTATATTTCAGCATGGCTGGAGCTGAGCTGTTCCATTTCACCATATTGATGCATCTTGGCTGCATTTTTTTCAGCATTCTGATGGGAATTCACATAACAGACATTTGATTAATGCTAAGGTGTACTGCAAAAAATATGATAGCATGAGTAAATAAAGGAGCTGTTGCTCAGGGGTTGAGTATGTACTTTGTGTGAAGAAGATGACAGGTTTAGTCCATGGGATTCAAGTAAGAATCTTAGACAGCAGTGCTGGGAAAGACCTCTGTTTTGGAGAGCCACTGCCAAAAGTGCTGGCAGAACAATGGCTTAACACTATGAAGCAGCACCATATGTTCTATATAGCCCTTTGGCTTGCTCTCCAGACATGATAATACCCTGTTGAGCACTTCTTCTTTTTCTTTTTTCTGTCAGGGATACTTTCTATCTAAGGTGTGTGGGAGGCAAGAATTCAACAGACAAAGGTTTTGCAGGGGTTGCAATGTACTGACAGAAAAAAAATGGAAGTCTATTGCTAAACCATGTAACAATTTGCTATATTTACTTGAACATTTTACTTGTTTTGAATTATTCTATTAAAGGTCATATTGCTGGTTGACTTTGAGGTCCAAATAGGTTCCTAGCGGAGCTGGGGGAGTACAGGAATTCTAGCATGGGAGAGCCAGCATGGTGTATTGGTCAGAGTGTTGTATGAGGATCTGGGTGACCTGAGTTTGAATGGGCATGTGGCCGTGAAAGATCGCAGAGTGACCTTGGGTTAGTCATGCTCTCTCTTTCAGTCACTCTCTCACCATCACAGAAGTTAAAATGGAGGAGAAATAGCAATGTTGTCAGCTACTTTGAATCCCACAGGAGAGCAAATAGATTAATAAATTTCCACAGGATTCTTCAGGACATGCAATGGCCCTGCCTCCTGCCAGGGTGCACATAAAGACTTGATTAACATGTTCAGGTCCAATCGTAATAAGTTGACTCTGGAGTAACCAACTGGATGTCCATCAAGCATCCATAAAAATATGCTGGTAAATCCAAGAAATCAGAAGAAGATTGAGACTGGGAAGGGCAGCCATGAAGGAGCTAGAAAAAAATCTGAAGTGTAAGGATATGTCACTGGCCACCAAGATTAAGTTAATTCATGCCATCGTATTCCCTATTACTATGTATGGGTGTGAAAGCTGGACATTGAAGAAAGCTGATAGGAAGAAAGCCGATTTCTTTGAAATGTGGTGTTGGATGAGAGTGTTACGGATACCGTGGACTGCAAAAAAAAAAAAAAAAAAAATCAGTGGGTTATAGATCAAATCAAGCCTGAACTGACCCCAGAAACTAAAATGACTAAACTGAGGCTATCGTATTTAGCTCACATTATGAGACGACAAGAGTCACTGGAAAAGACCATCATGCTAGGAAAAGTTGAGGGCAGCAGGAAAAGAGGAAGACCCAACAAGAGATGGATTGACTCAATAAAGGAAGCCACAGCCCACAATTCGCAAGATCTGAGCAAGGCTGTCAAAGATAGGACACTTTGGAGGACATTGATTCATAGGGTCGCCATGAGTCAGAACCTACTTGACGGCACTTAACACACACACACACACACACACAAATCCAAACTATTTGTAACCTGGAAAAATTGATGCTCACCAGGGCAGGCTAACATATTTCATCTCTTACTTCCCTTCCTTTACGGTCCAGCTGGTTCCATGTTAACAATTGATATCGTGATATATAAAATAAAGTGAGATGTAGCACAGGGGAGGATATAGCTTTTTTCAGGTATAATTTTTAGAGTAATCTTTCTAAGTGCCATCTAATACATTCAGAATGGTTTAATCTGCTAGGATTTCCTGTAAAACCATAGCACAGATGTAACGCTGCTAGATTCAACCTAGCAGCAGCTGTGTTAAGCCATATGATAAAGTGTTTAATGATTAATGTGCATCCCTGATTCTTCTACTTGCCTTGGCACAGGACCCAA
Organism: Euleptes europaea; assembly: GCF_029931775.1. Lineage (NCBI taxonomy): Eukaryota > Metazoa > Chordata > Lepidosauria > Squamata > Sphaerodactylidae > Euleptes > Euleptes europaea. The sequence continues at coordinate 57,825,585 of NC_079316.1, read as the reverse complement.
GGATGAAACATCAACATCATTTGTTATGGCAACTCCTTTTCTTGTTGATTTTCTATTGGAAGTACTTACAACATGTGGAGCTGTTTACATTAATCCATCTAATTCTACTACAAGAGGTGCTCTAGAAATGCAAACACAGATATCCATCTCTTGCCTTATCAACAGCTGTCTGCTGTACTCTACAAAAATATCAAACCAAACAGGTCCAAGAATATAATTAGTGCAATTTATCAGTCAGAATGAAGTAGCACCTAGATTTTGGCAACTAAGGTGTGGAGCTTTATTCTGGTGAGTTTTGTTCAAAACTGGATTTTGCTCCAAACACTTTCCACATTATGTTGACAGCAAGCCAGAAATGCTACAAGCTGATGAAATAAAGAGAATATAACAAAGTACATGAACACATACAGATGAATGCTGTTGGTCTCTTCACTGATAACTGAAAGTACTTTTATTTCTTAAGAAATCTAATAATCTGAAAAAGGAGCTATTAGTTATAATTGCATCACTCAACCCCTGCCCATTTAAAGTTCTATCCAAATGTAAGACCTAGTGTCTAGAACCATGATGAAAGCAAGCAGACACTGCAACATCATTAAAATGTCAAGTGAGACTAATAGTGCATTCCTAAGGAGAGTTACTCCAGTCCAAGCCCATTCATTTCAATGGGTTTAGACTGGAGTAACTCTCCTTAGGAATGCACTGTAAGCCAATCAGCAGTTTGAGAGAGAGAGAGAGAGAGAATCATATTTCTGCAATTCTGCAGGGATAAATTGGGACCACCGCAGTTCTATTTTCACCTCTGTTCTCTCAGTTTCCTGAATTCAAAGCATGATCCAGAGCAGGAGTTCCCATCCTTTTTGGTATGGTGACCCACAAGTCTTTACTTGGTATGGTGACTCATCCAAGGTTGGCTCAGAATGTTTTTGGTTTGTTTGTTTGTTTTGCTCTCAAGGCAAACTGTGACCTTGGCACCCATCTAGTGTAGTATTTCATTTTCTACATGGCTGACCAAATGATTCTGAGAAAACATCTGTTATGTATGCAACCCTGGGCAGCTTGGTTCCCCAAGGCTCCTGAACGGTATGCTCCCATTGGCTTCTGGGGCTTCCTTCCCCATCACTGTCGTGGGGGGAGTGGCCGCAGGTGGCCAAGCGGGCATATAAGCAGGGGTCTGGTCACTGTAGTTAGTTCTGGTTTTGTTCGTACAATAAAGCGGTTGCTGTTGGAACTCCGTCTCTGACCTCGTGTGTTCCCCCACGCGGACTTAACAGTGGCGACGAAGGCTGGTAGGCAGTCCGGCTGTCCTGCTGAAATCACTGCTGAATCCTGCTGAAATCACGGTGGCCAGTAGGCAGCCCGGCTTGCCTTGCTGAATCACTGCGACACACAAGGAACACATTGCAAAAGAATGCAGCTGCTTCCACTATGAACCACAAGCAAGTGGTGTGCTGAAGTACGCAACCTGTGCATATGGAGGTTACATTCCAACCTCTGACAACACTTTTCTTCCCCATCACCCTCTAATCCCCACTAAGATTATAAGAAACATTTTACTTGATTCTTAATCAATAGGCATATGCAGTGAAGAAAAAAAATGCCAGCTAATATGTGATGTGGAAGATACTATTTCCAGAATCAGATCTTAATTTTCAAAATATTGGTCAATGCCTTAAGCCAAATTAAGCACTGAAGTTGGTTCTTCCAGGAGCCACTTCACACATGATTTTTCTACAGATATATTATTCTACATAGCAAAATATGTATACCTATCTTTTATCAGGTTTTGCTTACTGAGATAGTACAATTGGTTGCATTCACAAATGACAGCATATGTTCCTTGTAGGTAAATCGCATTAAAAATGGCCTAGTTTTCAGTCTCAATACAGTACAGTGCAAGGGGCTTAGCATGGTACAAGCTGTGAAACCATCCTTGTTTACATCTAAACAGAAGACAAAAATTGTTGTTTTACCACTGGCTAGATGCTATTCAACAGCTGTTTGCTCAAAACTGCTTAATGCTGAGCATTATAACACCTTGAACCACCTTCTGAGTGGATGAAGTGTAGCCTTCCATCAGTGCCTCTGTTGTGATAAGAGGAAAGATTTAACTGATTGCCTGGAAATTGAGGAATCCGTTACAGAAACCAAGCCCATCCATAAAACATATCACATGTGGAGGAGAAGGGGTTATAATGAAGAGTCTTCTCTTATTCTGCGTGGAAAGGTCACAAGACTCCCTCTGAGGTCATGTATCTCTGTTGTTTCCTCCTCTGCCAGTCAGGCCAGAGCCAGAATTTGAGGAAACAGTGGGTTGAGGAGGTTCTTGAAGATGACAGATAGCGGCGAAGGGATTGGTGGCAAGGGGCTCAGAGTGGTACCTCCCCCACAACAGGTAGAGGGCAGTGAGGCACTGCAAGAGGCTGGGCAAGAGGTTGGGCTGCTAAGGAGCAGCACCATCATGGAGGCAACTCTCGCACGTGCCTCTTTTTCTCCAATGGTTTTCTGTTGTGCACTAAACAGCTCCCACCTGCTCTACCCCTTTGCCCTACTAGCTGCTACCATAAAGTTACTAGTTGCTGGATAGATTCCCTCCCCTCATTATTGTATCAAGGAAGGGAGAATCAAGGAAGAAGAGGAGAGAAAGAGAGTAGTTCAAAGGGCGAGAGTGGCCATTAGGGAGGGCTGGCCTGCAACCTACTTTCAGAGGCTTCATGACCCACTGGATTCAAAGCTGCTCTTCCTCTGGTGTAAACACTTCTATTGACACAGGAAAGGGTGATTCCACCCCCCACAACAGATACTCACTTTACCTCTCCCACTGATGTGAGGTTCTCCTGGCTCCCAGGACCAGAAGTTCAGAGAGCTCAGTAGGCTGCAGTAGTAGTGATGGGAACAGGAAAGTAACATGCTGCAAGGTCTGTTTTGTTTATGGTACTTTGAATCCACCCCCATATGTTTTCTGTTTGGGGCAACACTAAAAGCCTATTCCTGAGCCATCGACTACCTGGGATGGCATGGCTGCGGCTCCTCCAAAGCTGTTCCCTAACTGCCAAAAGGCTTTAAAAGAACTTTTAAATGTTTTTTTTTAAAATTAATAGGGCATTTGCCCCACTGAAAACAGCGATGCTGCGCCAGCAAAAAGCTAGCACAGCAATGCTGCTCTCTCCGTCGGCATACCGGGGTGAAAGGGGTCAGGAAGCTGACTACTGGCAGCTCCACCACCCAGCACGCCCCGGGAACATCCCCTGGGATGCCGGCATGGGGCTTTGTGCTGGTGGGATGCCAGTGGAAGGCCCAGCTGGCGTCCCTGGGTGGCATTGCTACAGAAGCACCGGGAGAATGGTGTCCAGGTCCCCCTGCCACCATCCATGACACCCTGGATGGTATAAGTGGCACGGGCGCCAGCGCAGCCCCTTCCAGGCCTCCTAAGGACTTTCATCCTTGAGGCTCAGGAATGGGCTCTAAACTCACTTACTTGGGACCTAAACTTAGGGGAATTACTTTTGAAGTAGCATTCATAGGACTGGGATGTTAGCCTTGGAAACTCTAGCAAGGATAGTTAAAGTCAAAGTTCATTGGAGTATATTTTCCACCATCTTTGTTGATGAGTAACCATCCTTTTAAAAGAATATAAATTTCTAGAACTCATACATATAAAAAAGAAGTTGAGAAAATCAGTGGAAACGGTCCATTGTGACTGAAAACTTAAGGAGAAACAGACTTCTCAGGAGTCTAGAAGTCAATAGAGATGAAGGTTGACTTTGAGCCCCCTACCATAATTTCTAAGCCCTGGTCTCCATTTCTTCCTTTTGCCTTTCTTTTTTGTTCTATATGTTTGTATGAACATTCTGAAGTCTTCAAAGTCTGAAAGATCACAACTGGAGACAATTTATACAATATTTTGAGAACAATGTTCTCCTAGTTTATTACATAATACGGATAGACTATGAAGCTATGTGATTCCTATTGACTAATGATTCAGTAGAAGCTTCTGGTTTTCCAAGTACAATTCTGGAGACTTTGACTGTCATTTTAAGGTTGTAAACCAGCACATGTTTGTAGTGCAACCCTAAGTGAAGTTATTTCATTCTAAGCTCACTGAAATGAATTCCCACTTAATTTAGTACACATTACTTTTGATACATAGGCTTCGAAAGCAAGTGCTTTAAAGCAGCAAGGCAATATACAGCAATGCCAACTCCTGTCCTATTTCTTTCACATCCTTCTCCCAATTGATGGAGTGAGTCCATTCTAGTCCTCTCAGTGGGCATTGTATGAAGGAATCTAGTGCCTGAGAAGGGAAATGTCACTTCTACCATACAGAGCCTGTTGTTGTCTTTTAAAAGATAGGAAGTGTTTGTAACTGAGAGCCCAAGTTCTGATGGAAATAAACACAACATGCAAAGTGCAGTCTAGCCATGTCTTCATATATATATGGGGGGGGACTTTTAAATATTTATGTCCATATGGCTGTGAATGGATATTTAGAATGGGTATGTTGTTTCCTATCCATTAAAAACAAAGGCTCATTTTTCATACTTTAGCCTTATCCATGCAGTTCCGCAACTAAAAGAACTGCTTAATCTTAATTACATCCTTTAATTTCCTGTTGTTTTGTTGGCTTTATAGGCAAAGGAAGATGTAGCCTACAGGGAGGCATCCACTTCCAAATCTGCACTCAAAGAAATAAGGCTTTTGGAATGCTTTATGATCATTCAAAACCAACATTTAATGACAGGTAAGAAGCATAATCTATTTATCTTTTTTTAAAAATCCTACTCAAGGTTGGGCTGGAGGGGAAGCACATCAGGCAGGGATCCACAAAGGCAAACTGTGCCTAGGAAGAATTTCTTGGCAGTATTTTCACAGAGAAACATCCTGGGCATTCTCTAGGCAGATGTTGGTTGGGATATGAAGGAGAGTTCAGCAAAGTTACAACAATGGGATTTACTGGAAAAGGTCATTGAATTGGTAAAGCTGATGGGGAGTCATCAGCTTGTTTGACCAAATGCTCAACACTGGGGGAGCAGAAGGGTTTCAGAGTAAGGAGCAACAGGAGTCATATAGCTACTAGGCAACCTAATAAAATGACTTTGGCTCCTCCTTTTATTTAAGGCAAGGATGCCACTAGCACCATGATTAGGCCTTCTAAGATATTTTATTTTGCCCTTAGTGATTTTATTACATTTTAATTCAAGAGGACATAGTCTATGAAAGCTTAAGCTGGAACAAAATCTTGTTAGTTTAAGGTGCCAGAAGACTCTTGAGGATTTTTGCTACCTTATAGGATTGTTGTGAGAATAATTAGGCACTTTGTAAATTAAAATTGATTTATTGAGCAATGCTGTCATCCCCTTCTTCAGCCTTCAGTTCCTTTGCCAAAGCCTTCCCCATCTCATTATGAATCACACATGAAACCCATCTATAATCTTGAATACTCCTCTGAGCCTTTTTCAGTTGTCATTATCTGTTTTAAAGTACAGTGCTCTTAACCACCAACAGTACTCCAAAAATGGCCCAATGGGTTCCACTTTCAGCATTAGGTAGCTATCAAATTCCTAATGACTTAGAGGACAGAAGTATATCAGATGTTAAGTGGTTTATAGACTTTAGTGTAGACATATTTAAGGTTAAAGGGGCTGTGGATGTTGTGTGCAGGGAAGGGTGAAATTCAGAGCCGAGCAGTGATCTAGAAATTATGAATTGATTTATAAATTGTGCAAGTTGGTCACAGAGGAGCAATAGGGACAGTGAATAAAAGCAATGGTGTGTGTGTGTGCATATTACTGCGTATGGGAAAAAATCATGCTGATGATTGAGAAATGTTTTCTGTAAAAGTTATAGAAATAATCTCCCAGAGGAAATGGTTAAAACCTGCAGTCCATGTTCATGTGATCTGGTAGTTAGAAACTAGATAAAAATAGCTAGAGTCAACAAGATTTTGCGGGTATAAGCTTTCAAGAGTCAAAGCTCCCTTTGAGATATGAGTTAGAATTACTTGTAATTGCAATGCACATCGTACCTCTGCATCCTGTGTTCCTTCTTTGCAATACCCCTCTATGAAGACAGAACCCCTGTCTCCTTGCAGTAATGCAACCAAGCTTTCCTGGGTTTGGCCAGTAACCCACACAATGAAAGTTAACTAAAGCTTTGTTGAAGGAAGATTTAGAAAAAAGGTTTAAAAACACAAGTTACAGTTTAGTAGCGATGAACAGCATGAAAATAATAAAGCTATCTCACTAAACACTTACAGGGAATCTTACACAGCATAGATGTTACTTGAGACCTGCGGTATCTAGAACATAATATGAAAATCTTTCTGGCAGCATAACAGGAAGGAAGGGGGAAGAGGGTAAAGGAAAGGAACCACTAACTTCTCAATAGCTACTTCTTATGGAAAAGCTGACTGACAGCAGGTGACCTCTAGCAACCAAGCCTTGGGCTATCCTCACTGAAGCTTCTAGTTGCTGAGAGCAGGTTGACCCCTCCCAACCAGAAAATTCCAGGGAAGGAGCCCCTCCCAATCTAACATTCCCAGCTGAAACAAATAAACAAATTAACTGAAGCCTGAGAAAGTATCCTTGGGAGGAAGCTCGTTATCTGCACCTGTGAGAGACAAACAGGCTTGAGTGGAATTTTTTTAGCTAAGATGGATACCATTTTGACACTCTCCCATCTGGCTGGGTTATAAGGACTCAAGTCTTATTGCTTTTGGTATATTGGACCGGAAAAAAATATTAGTATTGAGTAGGGCAAGTTACAAAACTTTGGGGGGTCTTGCAAGAAGGGTCCTTTGAAGCTCCACTGAAAGTTTGGGACCTCTACCCCAAAAATGCCCCCCTGGAGCCGCGGAAAGGCGAGGTTGTGTTTTTAATGGCTTTATTCGGCCAAATTTTTTTCCCGAACTTTGAATTCGCGCCGAATTGCACAGACCAGAAGCGGGGGAGTTCGGACTTCGGCATATCCCGAATCCAGACGGGCCGAATTCAGCCGAATCCGAACTATACCCAAAAACTTTTTTCAACAGCCCTAGTATTGAGGGAAATTGGGAGTTATCCCTTTCCATATAGTCTTCCAATTTAACTCGTACATCTAGATCTAGGTAGTCTGCAGCTATAATAAAATAGTCACTCAAACTAGCCCCCCTATATCCAAAAAAAGTAAAGTCCCCTTTTCCATCAATTCTGTTTTGCCCATTCAGAATAACCAACCCTCTTTGACAAAGAAATCAAATCGTTTAAGACCTGCTGCATTATCTTTTGAGTATCTGTTAAATAAATGGGGGGGGGGGATAAATTCTTCAGGTTCATCCCCTAGCCACTTTCTAATTAACTGCTTATCCTCTTGGCCAATTCTGGCATTAAGAACACGTGCAGTAAGGATTTGGAAATTAGGGAATCGAGAGGCCAAATTATCATAAACCATCAAAAGAGAAGTCCAATGAGAAGATAATGCATATTTATGTTGGGTAGGGGGGATATATATGACTGTTATTACAGTGTCAAAATCAGCCAATTGTATCAAAACAGCCAATATTAAATCAGATGAAGCTACTACTTCCAGTTTGTAAATATTAAGAGCAGATGAGACAAGGCAGGCAAGTCCTCCTCTCACCCTTTTGAGCCTCTCTTTAAAAAAATTATATATCCTGGAAAGCTTATGGAATTACTTCGCCAAGTCCCCTGTAGTAATGTCAAATGTAGACAAAATGGAGTTAACCTCAAGGAAAAGGCATTTTGACTTCCAACCAGCCATAGTTCAGCTTACTATTCTTATATTGTTATGGGGATATTGTCATTGACTTCCAGATGTATCATTTTCAATTGAGCCAGCTGAAAAAGCAACACTAGGGCTTGCAGATTGTTATCTGAATTTCTTATTCGGGGGGGGGGTGATAAAATGGATGATGAAATATCCTGGGTAGATTTTTTCACAAGGAAGGAATAATTCCTCCTGAGCTTTTGCAAGAGGAGGGGTTACCCCTTTCTTCTAATTCCTTTACTGGTTGTTTATTTGACTCTTTCGAAAGGATATTTTTATTGGAATGTAATATAATAGATCCTAGGGCCGTATTATGTCTTTTATCTTTGTTGCTGGGTATGATTATGTTCTTTTGTTGGACTTTAATCAAGTTGGCTTGTAGTTGTTCAGATCTCTTGATGATATTTGCTTACTCATGAAAGGGGAGAAACTCAAAAGAGTTTTTTTTAAAATTATTTTTATTATTTTCTACAATTCAACAAAAATAAACATATCTCAACAATATATTCAGTTGTAACTGCTTGTAACAAAAAAAATTCATTGCTATTACTGAGAATATGTTATCTATAATATTCAATGCTATCTACTATATGTGACTTCCCCGCATCTTCTTCAGTCACTAATTCTACTGGTTAACATTTTGCATTTCAAATTAATTTCTAATCCTTATTTTCTCTCCTACAGACTTGCTTTAAGCCATCTATACTACTTCTATAAGCAATTTCAAGTCCTACCTAGTTATAATATTATCATCATTGTCTCTATATAACATTCTATTATTCTATAATAAAGGGATTAGATCAATACATAAACAAATTTTCCCATTAGAAATTCATCAAAGTAAATCCACCGTGGCTCCCTTACACCCCAAAAATAAGCATCATTTTAGCCATTATCTTGTTTTGGGAGGGGATCTGCCAGTCCTTCTTTATTTCCCAATCCCCACCCCCCGTTTTTCAATATAGTAGCTGCAATTCTGGCCTCTGAAAATGTAAAAAAAGATCCCAGTGATTGTATCCATTGGCTTCTTGTTAAAATTTCCAGCAGCTTCTTGGTAAAATCCTTCGTCATGTCTCCCTCCATCGCTGGCTGCCAGGAAGTGTTTTCTTGGGATAATAATGTTCCTCCTGTCAGCAGTAACGCAGACAAGTAGATTGTAGAGGTATGGAGTTCTCTCATGTTGCTCTCTCTCATTGCCAGCTGGTCACTTGCAGCTACCTCTTTAAAAATAAATTGTTCTAATTCATTGTCATTTTTTTCCATTGACATAATTGTTGTCATATCTTGGGTCTTCATATCGTGGATCTCCTCAATAATTGTGTCCAGTTTTCCATTAATTTATTTAAATAGGATATTCATCACCTCAGCTAGTTGAAATACTTGATGTGAGAGCGCTTGTTGTTTTTCAAAGACTAAATCTTGTTGCACTGCAAACATGTCCATTTGTTTGAGTAACATCTCTTCCATCCTCTTGTTTGACATATCTGCTTGTATTCTTATATAGAAGCAGGCTTTGTAATTTTCAAGATATCCTCAATTACGCTTCAAAGCAGCACAGATAAAGAAAAGAAAGTAGACAGGAAACTGCAGTATCATAGACCCTGCGTCGTCTCCTCTCAGTGGTTAAGTGGTAGGAACAATTTGATGGTTACACCGGGGAGATTCACTTCAAGTCTTCCAATCTGCCCTGTCTTTTCGATGGTAACAAAGCCCTTCTTATTATCTTCCGGTCTTAAGAGGCGACGTGGCTGGACATTGAATCAAAGAAAGCCGGAAGTGGGGGGGGGAGGTTTTCGTCTCCCTCCCTTCCCTCAAAGCATTTAATTGGTAGTTGTAAAGTCATTCAAAAGTCCCTTTTATTGCGTCTACTCACTGATCAAGTTGATAAGGTCTTAGTCAGTTCATTTAATGGCATTTGTTTATTTTAAAAGTCTCGTTACGCTGGGCAGGGAGTCGCCGGTTTTCGTAGGTGTTTGTATCGTCATTCAGGTCTTCTCAATCAAGATAAAGGCAAAAAGTGTCTTTTTACTCACTCTGACTTCCAAAGGTGAGGCTTCTTGTTCTTTTCATAGATTATTTGATGTTAATGTATAGAGGAGGTCAAAGCCTATAATCCAAAGAGTCGTCCGTGGCAATGGTGGCCCCTATGTGCCAGCGGGGGCAACTTCCAAGAATAAGAGAGGCTTAATAAAAGCTCTCTCAGAGAATATGAGAGTCCAACCCGCTCTTGAAGGCTGCAGGGGAATTTCCTGCTTCCCGATCCACTATTTAGGACCGAGTTGGAGTGCTTTTTGCACTCCAAATCTAAACGACTCTTGGTGTCTCCTGGGAGCCCCCAGGAAACAATGGCACTCGGACCAAATGCTCTACAGGAAGTGAGAAACTCAAAAGAGTTGATGAAACTCCCATGTATGGTGTCCATGCACCACCCTTCAAAGATATTGGTATGCAATTTTCATTTACCCTCCTTTTTTATGATTCAGGTAATTTTCTGGACTTCTGAGGGGGGAGTAGATTCAGTTAAGTCAATTAATGGGGTTTCTAAGACTTTTGAAGCCTGTCTCTTTACTGGTTTGAATTTACAGCTAGTATTTTTGTGTGATTTTGCTACTTTTGAAGAAGGTTTCAATGGAAATTTAGTGGAAAGCAAAGGAGTAATTACAGCATTTTTATGGGGACGTAGAGGGTAGATACCACGGCTAATTAGCAATTCCTGGTTAGATAAAATTAAAGATGGAAGTTTTGAAGAATGGAATAAAAGCATTAATCTACAAGAGCGGAGGTTACTGCATAAGTGGTCATAATTTTTTAATCAACTAAAGCTGGATACAAATGGTCATAATGTATCAAAAGAAGTATAGTGTCCAGATCAAGCAATAGATGTCATTGCTTTACTCTGCTCTGGTTAGACCACACCTGGAATATTGTGCTCAGTTTTAATTTAAGAAGGATGTAGAGAAGCTGGAACATGTCCAGAAGAGGGCAACAAAGATGGTGAGGGGTCTGGAGACCAAGTCCTATGAGGAAAGGTTGAAGGAGGAGACAACTGAGAGGTGATATGATAACCATCTTCAAGTATTTGAAGGGCTGTTATATAAGGGATGGTGCTGAGTTGTTTTCTGTTGCCCCAGAAGGTTGGACCAGAACCAGTGGGTTGAAATTAAATCAAAAGAGTATCCAGCTATACATTAAGAAGTTAGAGTGCTTCCTCAGTGGAACAGGCTTCCTCGGGAGGTGGTGGGTTCTCCTTCTTTGGAGGTTTTTTAGTAGAGGCTAGATGGCCATATGTCAGCAATGCTGATTTTATGGCCTTAAGCAGATCATGAGAGGGAGAGCAAGAAAGTTTGTATCACCCTGAGCCAGCTTGCTGGGGAGGGGGGCTACAAATTCAATAAATAAATAATCAGTGTTTGACTCTCATGGCCCTTTCTTGCATGCCCAGGATAGTGCCAATCACCACTTTAGGGTCAGGAAGCAGTTTTCCTCCAGACCAGATTGGCCAGAGGTCCTGGAGGTTTGGGGGTGTGGCGGGGGAGGTAGTTGTGAATTTCCTGCATTGCGCAGGGGGTTAGACTAGATGGCCCTGGTGGTCCCTTCCAATTCTGTTATTCTATTCTAAATTTAGGAGGAATGCTAAATGTTCATTTATGAGTCATTTTTTGTTCCAGCTAACCATTTTTCCTCTGATGCAGTGGATATCCAGCACAATACAACAAAGGTCTGGTACAGAGGAAGGCTCTTTCATAATATTCTGGATTTTCTCCTGTTTTTTCATTAAGATACTGTTTGATACTTGAATTGAAAGTTAAGCTGTTTTTTTCCCATACATTTTATTTAAAGTATCTGCAATAAGGAGAGTTTGTGATCCCAACAGGCCCAATATTGAGTCACCATTTTTTGCTATGTCAAATTGTTGTTCTGTAAATCACAGTGATCTATAGCTTCTTCTTTGGTCAAGGGGTTAGACGGGATTACGGGCATTGTTTATGTCATTTTGCAGAGAGAGTTGATCTGGGGCTGACTGCAAATATTCAGTATAGTTTTCAAAATCATAGTAGAATCTAAAGGGGTCTTCCCCCCCACTTTGTTTGGGAGAGGGAGGTGTAAGGTCATCAAAAGGGCAATTACACTTATGATTCATAATAAAACTCTAACCTTTCATGTAATTTCAAGTCCCCTAAACAACTAGATATATTAAAATGTATTAAAATTTTCTAATTAAATTTTGATTGAATTTTACTTTAAGAAGTGTCTGTGCCTTAAGAGAAATAAATTTGGCCTGAAAAAAAGGAAATGAGATAATAATAGTATGGTAAAAATATATGAGGGAATATATGAGAGAAAACACTCTTCCTTCCTCCCTATTTCTGCAATGCTAAAATCCTAAACTTTAGAAGGAAAATTAAAAGTCTCCCTGCAAATGATTAAAATCCTTATCAAAATTGAAACAAGCTAATGAGGCTGGATAGGTAAGGTAACAAAGTAAAACAAGGGAGATGACAAAAACAAAGTAAAACCAAGAGAAATACTGCTTTCACAAGTTAAATATAGAGCAAAGTTAACGGCAGTTTTCACAAAGCTTTCCTTCCATCGTCTTGATGTCATGTTGCCCCACACTAATGAGGGAGAAAGGGGGGATGGGAGATGAGTGCTAAAGCAAAGTATAACAGCTAATTACAAGCTAAACACTTGAAACTTGCTAAATTACAAACAAAACAAAGGTACCGTAAATACCCGTGTATAAGCCGACCCGCATATAAGCCGAGGTGCCTAATTTCTCCCCCAAAATGGGGAAAAATTAGGCACCCGCGTATAAGCCGAGGGTCGGCTTATAACCCCTCCCCCCCGCAGGCTTACCTTTTCCAGGTGAGCAGGCAGGCGGTGGCGCGGCCTTCCCTTGGCCGCAGGAGGCCCCTCCAGGGCGCTCCTGGCCAAGGGGAGCCGGGTGCGCCTGGCTGCAGTGGAGGCACGGCCTTCCTTCGGCTGCAGGGCGCTCCTGGCCGGGGGGAGCCAGGTGTGTCCGGCGGCGGCAGCGGTGCGGCCTTCCCTTGGCCGCAGGAGGCCCCTCCAGGGCGCTCCTGGCTGGGGGGAGCCGGGCGCGCCCGGCGGCGATAGCGGCGATGGCGACGGCAGTGGTAAGTTCCCCCCTCCCTCCTCCCTCCCTCTCTCCTCCCCTCCCTCTCTCCTCTACTGTATTGACCCGCGTATAAGCCGAGGCCGGCTTTTTCAGCCCTTTTTTTGGGCTGAAAAACTCGGCTTATACGCGAGTATATACGGTATAATAAGCTTGTCCTCTAAGGCCAAAGTTGCAATATTCTTCTCAACTGCTAAATACACAAAAGATTAAGTAAAGAACAGATAAGACAGCAACAGTAAAGATTGTTTCCCTCAGTAGCAAATTACCAGCCATCTCAACACCAGCTGGAAATCGACAGATATTAGCAGAGCAGAATGGAAACAACAAAACCTAGACAAAATAAAACAAAAATGAAGTTAAATAATTCCAAATCTGTATTTTGGCGATAGTGCACACCCCTTGTTACTTCACATATTCAGGTGTGCAACCTCTAGTAATGAGATCAAATGAGATCAAGTTATCTACACGTATCCATTAATTATGCCTTAGACCTATGATAATGACCAAATATAAGTTGTGTACTGTTGTGTACTATCTCTTTGCCATCACTGATAGAACTGTGTAAGACTTTCCAAAAACTATGTATTGACCTATAGAAAGAGAAGTACATTGCATCTCAAAATAATCACTGATCAGCCCTAAAGAAATAGTATTCAGGAAAGATTACAAGAATTTTGTGGCAAACATATTTGCTGTAAGTTTCTGCATTTGGATAAATCAATTACAGAGAATTCATATAAGAATAGTGGTTAAGAGTGTGAGTCTTCAAATATTATTTCAATCATATACTCACTGGGTGGTCTAAGGCAAGCCATTATTTTTTGCGTAAAAGATAGTAATTGCAATAGTTTCTTTAGACATCTAGATCAGTCTGTCTATGGTTAGTGGAAAACACATGTTATCTCCAAACCAGAAATGGAAACCATGGTTTGAAATGGATAATCCAGTTCTGATATGGAGGCAGCCTATGGTTAGCAGTAACTCAAATTTTGTGGTCATTCAGATACTCCATTATTATTACAGTGAACTGGAAAGCAGTGGAGGGAAAGCAGTGAATTGCAGAAAGCAAGGAGGGAGAGGAGGAAGCATATGAGCATAAGGCCTGTTCTTGGCTGTGATTTTGGAACCAGGCCAGAGTATACTGATATTCTTCAACACTCACGCCACTAAAAATGAAAATAGAAATGTGTACTAACAGTTGTACAACCAGACTTAGTGAAAGCTGTTCACAGTTTACACAATATAAAGTTGTTATAGCCACCCAGTATTCAGTTTAACACATTTCTTGTCTCTGGGGAGGAGCCTGAGATGTACTGAAGCTATTTTTTATCAGCCTTTTCTGAGGAAAACTGTAGTGTTGATAGGAGTCATCACTATCTTCTTACCTTTCACAGGGAGCTGCGATCTTAAATAGATAAACCATAACACTGAACCTTATTAGGGTTTTCACCCCATTGTCTTTAGGCCAGGATTAGCTTCATAATGGCAACTGCACCTGCTACCAATTAACACTGGTGTTTCCCATTTTTCTCTTGCCTTAAGACCCATGCTGTGCTATATGTCACGTCTTGTCATCCTGCCTGGCATGATGAAATGAAATTCAGCAATGCACAGATCACTTTCTCTCTTGTATGGGGAGCATGTGGAGATTAAAATAACTGGCACATCCAGGAACAGAGTAGAAATGCTGTGTACTTGTCAACAGGATAGAATGTTGTCACAGAATAATGGTCTCCCACTGCTGCTTAATGTGTTGCAGCAGGAAAAAAAAACCTTGATTCTGTTGTTAATGCTCTTGTTCTCATGACTTTTAACTTTGTGGAATGACAGACTGAGCCAGAAACATTTCAGGGGATTGTTCTCTTTATGGATTATTATGGGAGTTGTTCTCTTTATGGATTATTAAACTTTGTTAACCATTATCACTTTAGCCTGAGAACAGCTCACAAGGCATACTTTGATAGAATGGCCTATGAGTGTCACTCCATCCAGCCATCTGAGGTGTCTAAGCCTCCAGCAGCTGTTCCAAGTCTCTATCCAGTGACATTCTCCTGGCTCAGCCAACTCTCAGTTGTGTTGTTCTCTTATTCTTTCTTTGGTATGTTGCCACCTACTGATTGTTTTAGGAATTACCCACCAAGAGAACAAGTACTCCCAGCTTCCCTACCATGCTTACATTCTAAGGCTCCACTTAGTGCCTGTGTCTCCTCCTATCCACAGTCTGGTTACCACTGGGATGACTTGCCACCCTTGCACACTCCTGGGAAAACAGTGATTTAGCTACTGACCACCTCCCTTCCCTGGCACCCATTTTAAATAGTGTGTTTGAATGGTGGAGATCTACATGGTACAGAGAAGAACTATCAGCCTTTAAAATAGTAAATAATTTATTAAAAGTAAAAAGTCTACATATATACTGTCTGCATGGCAACACATTGTTCCTTTGTATAGCTTGCTCAATGTAAACATATGATCCTCTGTCTCTCAGCCCTATACATGCCCTAGCTGATTTTCTTCTACATCAGGCACTTAAAGTTAGACGTTACAGTGTTCTGAAAGTTTCCATTACTTTGGAGTCTTGGTCCAGGCAGACAGCCATTGGCTGCTCCAAGTGGCAATAGCCACCATCCAAAACGGAGCTGGATGTGAGAGTTTCCTTCCGCAAATTGCCCCAAATGGAATACCGTATATACCCGTGTATAAGCCGACCCTCGTATAAGCCGAGGTGCCTAATTTCTCCCCAAAAATGGGGAAAAATTAGGCACCTGCGTATAAGCCAAGGGTCGGCTTATAACCCCACCCCCCGCAGGCTTACCTGACGGCTCCGGCAGCAAGGCGAGGGTCTGGAGACAGCGGCGGCGTGGCCCGGCGGGGGGTGGGGCAGCCTTCCTGCGGCTGCCCCAGGCCGCTCCGGGCGGCGGTGCGGCCTGGCGCGGCCCGGCGGGGGGCGGGGCAGCCTTCCTGCGGCTGCAGGAGGCTGCCCCAGGCCGCTCCGGGCGGCGGTGCGGCCTGGTGCGGCCCGGCGGGGGGCGGGGCAGCCTTCCTGCGGCTGCAGGAGGCTGCCCCAGGCCGCTCCGGGCGGCGGTGCGGCCTGGCGCGGCCCGGCGGGGGGCGGGGCAGCCTTCCTGCGGCTGCCCCCGCCCGCTCCGGGCGGCGCGAAGCGGCGGTGCGGCCTGGCGCGGCCCAGCGGGGGCTGGGGCAGTCTTCCTGCGGCTGCAGGAGGCTGCCCCAGGCCGCTCCGGGCGGCGCGAAGCGGCGCGGGCTCGGCGGCGGCGGTAAGTTCCCCCCTCCCTCCTCCCTCCTTCCCCCCTCTACCGTATTGACCCGTGTATAAGCCGAGGCCGGCTTTTTCAGCCCTTTTTTTGGGCTGAAAAACTCTGCTTATACACGAGTATATACGGTAAGTCAAAATGGACCTTTGTTCTTCAGTTCCGTTGAATTTTATTATCCCACTTTGCCTATACCTTGTGGGTCAAAAAATCCTCTCCTGAGGTTGTCAGGAAGATACAGTCTAGCTTCTCACACCTCCTAGTGAGTCAACTTCTAGGAGTCAGATTCCAGCAAAGGTGTGAGCTACCATTTCATTATCTCCAGCCAGGATGGCTAGTATGTGAATTCTGGAATTCTCGAGCTGAAAATATATATGAAAAACACTGTTTCGGGTTGTTACAGTCTGTGAAGCGTTTTTGTAAAAACTCATGTATGTATTTGTATATATAATTGTAAATAGATAAGCATATATATTAGAATGAATTTAAAGTCTTTATGTGTATTAGAAAGCCGAACAATCATGCAAATTCAGGGTTCCCAGCTGGCACAAGCCAGGCACAGGGCTAGGTTGTTCTTCCTTCACTCCCTCATTGGTGGGAGTAAAACCCTTTTTTCCGTGCAAGTAGAATGCCTGGGGACACCTTGTTTGGGGGGCTGTAGAATTGGACATCTTGGACCAATTTGCTTGAAACTTGGGTGGCCTTTAGTGGACAGGCAGCTCAAGACCCTTGAAATCTTGGTGTAATTTGGTTGAAAAACAGCCAGTCTCACCTTGCAGAAAATGTCCCACATAGGCAATAATAACGGAACTGCCATTCTCCTTCCCTCCTCCCTTTCTCACTTTGTGAAAAGAAGCAAATAATAGACCACAAAAAAGAAAAATGGTAAATACAGTATTGTCAGTCAGTGTAAGAGTAGGAAAATGAAATTAATGCAGACAGGATTTAAAAAAAAAAAAAAAAAGTGCTGGTAGCCAGTAGCATAAGTGGTGAGAATTGTGCCTGTGTCAAGAGGCACCAAATTTATGGGGTCTGTAAAATCACTTTGTTCAATCTTCTTGAAACATAGGGGGTCTGTAGATTAGAGGGAGGACTATGTTTTGTGAAAATGTGGCGCCATTATATTTAAAAACTGGTGACCCTGATCTTAAATTGTTTCCCTATTGAAAATAATGGTCCCGAAATGACAGAATCTAAAAAATCACATGGATTTGAATCCCAAACCCATAATGTCCTATCCCAAAATCAGCAACCACAATAACCCCCTTCCAAATTCCAGATCTGAAGTTATATATATATATATATATATATATATATATATATATATATATATATATATATATATATATATATATATATATATATATATATATATATATATATATATATATATTCTCAGAGCACAACCCTAAGAATGGCCATTTGTATTTCCAGTGCTTTGATGGTTGGCACTTGGCAATGCTTGGGTGCAACTGATTCCTCCCCAAAATGTAAAAGTATTCATGAACTGTTGTCTTTTACACCAATTTTTTTTTACATTGTTTCTGATTTATTTTTTTGTATTTTATCTCTAGTTTGTGAGTACCTCTGTTTATTTCCCTTGATCTGGTTAGTCCATATCTAGGGATGGCAGGAATAGGACAGCTTGTTCATGATAGATGACTTACATCATATTCACTCTACCTATTTAAATAAACTAGTGAAAATAGTTTTAAAGGAATATAATTGTTTTGATGTGCATCCTATACTCTGAACAAGAGGCTACTGTTAGGACAGAATATGGAGAAACAGAATGGTTGGCAAAGGATGTATTTTATCTCCCTATGTCTTAAATATCTGTGCACAACATATCACAAGGAAAGCTGGATTAGATTTAGATGAAGATGGAGTAAAAATTGGGGGAGGAACATTAACAATTTGAGATATGCCTATGATACCACTTTACTGACAGAAAATAGCGAAGGCTCGAACCGACTACTGGTGAAAGTTAAAGCAGAAAGTGCCAAAGCAGGACTACAGCTGAACATTAAGACAAAAGTAATGACTACTGGGGAATTACTCAACTTTAACATTGACAATGAGGAAATTGAAATTGTTCATGAGTTTCTATTTCTTGAATCCATCATCAACCAAAAGGGAGAGTGCAACCAAGAAATCAGAAGGAGATTGAGACTGGGAAGGACAGCCATGAAGTATAAGGATGTGTTGCTGGTGACCAAAATCAAGATAATTAATATCAAAGTATTCCCCACTACTATGTGTGGGTGTGAAAGCCGAAAAATGAAGAAAGCTGATAGGAAGAAAGTAGATTCCTTTGAAATGTGGTGTTGAAGGAGAGTTTTATAGACATATGGACCCTCCAAAAAGACAAATAAGTGGGTGCTGGATCAAATCAAGCCTGAAATGTCCCAAGAAACTAAAATTACTAAACTTAGGCTATTGTACTTTGGTCACATTATTTGAAGACTCACTGGAAAAGACAATAATGCTAGGAAAAAGGCAGCAGGAAAATAGGAAATCCCAACATGAGATAGATTGACTCAGTAGC
The DNA here is from genome assembly GCF_029931775.1 of Euleptes europaea. Lineage (NCBI taxonomy): Eukaryota > Metazoa > Chordata > Lepidosauria > Squamata > Sphaerodactylidae > Euleptes > Euleptes europaea. Next base: position 57,806,867 of record NC_079316.1, on the reverse strand, counting down.
CACATCTCTCAGTTTGCAAGACCTGAGCAAGGCTGTTAATGATAGGATGTTTGGGAGGTCATTGATTCATAGGGTCGCCATGAGTCGGAAGTGATTTAGCGGCACTTACACCCACACACACGGAGTAAAACTCAAATGTGGTTATCTTGTATCTTCATTTTTGGGGAAGTGCCTGGAATAAACACTCTGTATTAAACTGGAGGACTTTGATTCATAGGGTCGCCATGAGTCGGAAGCGACTTGATGGCACTTAACACACACACACACATTAAACTCATATCCCATTCTGTACCAGTATTTCTCCCATCTGTTCACAAATGGTAAAAGCAACACAATCCTCAACAAAATACTAAAAACAGATATTGCAAAGACTAAAACAGCAATTATCCAGTTTAAAACCATTTCAGTTTTAAGCCTTCTGAGGGAAGCACAATCTTTTTGTATGACATGAACACAAAGAAGTCATCCCTTCCTAACTCAACAGAGCTTGGGGAAATATATACTAGGAAGAATGTTCAAATACACTATTAAATTGTGATGCCTATCCTCCTCATTACAATCCGATGCATGACTTGTTATTAAGGAACTGTTACCCTTTTCATTGGGAAAGGAAGTTCTTATAATTGGCTCGATTTAGTTCCTTCAGGCATTCATTAAACTAATTATTACACAGCATACTGAGCTGCAAAATTTTATTTTGCCATATAAACATACCCAGAATCAAAGCTTTCAATTTTTAAAGGTAATAACTGTCTTGCCAAACCATTTTTGATTTGTCATTCTTTTTGCTAAACTACTCATACAATTAAGTTTGCTAAATTTTAATTTTTCAATAGCTTTGAGCTGAATGAACATTTTAATGAGAAGTTCAACTTTTTTTTTAAAGAATAAATTCATCTGTATGAATCAGCATAACTGGCAGTTTCCAAAGATCCAAGTAATGTTGCTTAATGTGACTGCAGTTCATATTATTGAGGAAATGTTTATAGGATGGGCAATCATATAACTTTTCCTCTAAACTAAAATGTGGCCCACACTCAAAGGACCAGGAGCTCTCCTTTTTTATTCTTCTCCTTGCTCTAGGTCCTGATACAAGGCAGCTAACAAAACAAGTTGCAAACACACAAAACAGTAAAATAACCAAACAGTAAGATGAAAACAATGCAAGATAAAAACAGTATAGCTAGATTGCAAGCCAATTTATCCTCCACAAAACGCCTTTTGAAATAAGAGCATTTTATATGCCTGCCTGAATGCAGAGAGTGAAGATGGCCGTCACACACATTCTGGTAAGCTATTCCAGAAAACTGGGTCTGCCACAGAAAAGGCCTGTGACCTGACTATTGCCAAATGAACAATCATGAGAGATGTCACCAAAAGAAGATGACGACCTGAAGAGTGCAGATGGAGCGAGGGAGTATACTAGCAGATGCAGTTCAATAAGAATCAGGGTTCTACATCTTGAATAACCAGCACTTGTGGGCAAGAAACAACTAGGAAACCAGTGCAGTTGATGTAGAACTGATCTCAGATAAGTCTTGCTGCCACATTTTGTACCAAAAATTGAAGCTTCAAACATTCTGCCAGAAGGTGTTTTGGCCTATTTGGGAAGGCTGTGTTAGGTCCACGTGGGAAGGATTCACGAGGTCGGAGACGGAGTTCAAACAACAACCGCGTTTATTGATTACAGGAACAGAACTGGTTAACACAATGACCAACCCCTGTTTATATGGCCCCTTGGCCGCCTGCGGCCACTCCCCCCTTGATCCGTGATAGGGGGACATAACCTCCTGGTGACCAATGGTACATATTGGCTTAGAGCCAATGGGGTCTGTTTGCTTGACCAATAGGGTGAGCAGGGTTTAGGATCCTTCATGCAGAACTCAAGCTCCTAAGTCTCCCTTGCTTACTCCCCAACTATATACATACACAACAGGCTGGCAAAAGCTTCCTTATTTTGGAAAACACTTGACTGAATAGGCAGTTGCCGCTTTTATTGCTGCTTTTATTGCTGCTTTTATTTTTCTGATACAACTAATTAGGGGTGCAACCAAAAACCTTATCATAAACTTCTGTTTTGCTTCTTCCTTTCATGAATCGAAACCTCAGTCTTTTAGCAACCTTTTCAGTTTTCTTGTGCCACATTCTACCTGCATTTTTTATTTATGTTTCAATGTTATTTGAGCATCTGTTACATATACATATGTATTTTATGTATTTTAAAAGTTGTTATCCGCCCTGAGCCTGGCTTTGGCTGGGAATGAGGGCAGGCTATAAATTTGAATAATAAATAAATAAATAGCACTTAAATGGTGTAGAAGAGGTAAACAACCAGTAAGAAAAAATAGGTGGGATGAAACACTCACAATGACAACATAGTTCACCTGAAAGAAATGAAATGGGGCATATTTGTACATCCTGAATTTTAATTGTTAAAAACTATTTTATTATAGGATTTTGCAAGAGCTATAAGTTGTGCAATAGTCACAACATGTGCCTTTGGGTTAACTGGTGATGTAACAAATTACGTTAAATAAAAACAAAATCTCCTAAAGAAATTTTTGTTTTGAAAGGCAGCCAATTGCTTGTGAATCTTTTTTTTTTTTTTTTGTCTGTATGTGTGGAGGGAGTTATAGTTATTCACCTTGAATGCAACGAAGTTCCTTCTAATGTGTTTATTATCATCAGCATTATTGTTATTACTATCACAAGTACCGGCTGATGCATTGCTCGGTGGGGGACCAAATGACTTTTTGCCTTGGCAGATAATTGTGAAGGCAATTCTTTTAGATGAATGTGTCAGGCTTCAGCAAATACACAGCTTTTCAGGCAATAGACCTTCAATCCAGGCAGAGCTGCGATTCAAAGATTTATTTCAGAAAGTCAGTGATTTCAGTAAGAGACGCTCAAGGCTGGAATACATGACTGGGGGAGAGTGGATACATTTATAGAGCTTCACAATAGGGTTACAGGAACAAAGAGACAATGTAGTCATTTCCTGCCAGTAACGACTTAAGTAAAACTGAAACAGAAACAATCATGAGCAATCAGTGGAGGAGATGGCGGAGCTCTCGGCTTTGTGCGCGGGACCCGATATCAGATCGAAGATTTACATGGGTGGGTCCCAATAAAATTGTAAATCCCTGGCCGGAGCTCGTGTGCAAAACGGGGGGGGGGAGGAGTGCACGGAGAACTCCATTTTGTTTGCGGGGAAACCATCTTGTTTGAGCATGGAGCTGTCAGAAGCCCTATCTGACAGAATGTTCCCAATTTATGGTTATGATTATATGCTTTATCACTCTGTTTATATGTACATACGTCCTACCAAACTGAATGTGGCCCACCAGTCACTTCCTCTGGCTTGCTGGGTCCTGAATTAACATCCTGGTTTTTATGTCTACCTGACAGTACAAAAGCAAGAAAGGGTGTTAATTTTATGTATGCATCTATGTATTTTTTAATCTTTTGTCTTGATTTGCTCCTAGGAGGGAATCAAGGCAGCTTACAAAAAAGCTAAAACCAAATCACAACGTACATAACAACATCAAAAATAACTTATAGACTAGAGCTGCCAACCTCCAGGTACTAGCTGGAGAGCTCCCAATATTACAGCTGATCTCCAGCCGATAGAGATCAGTTCTCCTGGAGAAAATGGCTGGTTTGGCAGTTGGACTCTATAGCACTGAAGTCCCTCCCTTCCTCTTCCCTCCCTAAACCCCACCCTCCTCAGGCTCTGCCGCAAAAAATATCCAGGTATTTCCCAACCTGGAGCTGGCAACCCTATTATAAACACACAGCAGGAATCACAGTTTAAACCAGACCAGCAATCTTAAGCAGAATTATACCTTTCTAAATATTCAGTGGATTTAGAAGGGTAGTACTCTGTTTAGGGTTTCACTGTAAAAAGTGTTCTCAAAAGCCCTCTTTACTATCTCTGATTTACTGACTTTTCCAAAAGCCAGAAGCTTGTCTGACCAAACCAGGCAGCCATTCTAGAATTACAGGGTAGCCACCAAAACCACAAGAAGGCTTAGATCAGGAAGCTGCAAACCAAATAATCCAAAGGAAAGAGGCAGCCAAAAGATCCTGCTGTACTGTATGAAAGGCTGAGCAGGTACATATGGGGAAAGATAGTTTCTCCTGTTATGGAGAAACTGAGCAGATGGAGGTGGTCCTTGGGGAACTGTAACTAAGACTACTGTATTATGATCAGCTCAAGACTTCATGGCTGCTTTGACAACCAAGGGAAAGTCTCAGCATGACATCAGCATAATGCTTTTCATATGGACCAGCATACTGTTTTCTCAGGATGGCAGAGCTGTCATTAATTTCTTTGTCATGGCCAGCACACTCTCTGATGAAGTTTGTGACACAACTAGTAATTGACTGAGCCATAACTAGATTTTTTTTTTGCTGTCAGGTCAAAGTTGACCTATGGCGACCCCATAGGGTTTCTAAGGCAAGAAACCTTTGGAGCCATTGCCTGCCTCCACGTCATGACTCTTGTATTCCTTGGAGGTCTCCCATCCAAATGCTAGCCAGGGTCAGGGCTGAAAGTGTGTGACCGGCCCAGATCACCCAGCAAGCTTCCATGGAACAAGTGGGGATTTTAAGATGAGTTTCCCGGGTCTTAGTCTGACACCTTAACCATTATACCATGCTGGCTGTCATAACTAGATTAGATTACTGCAATGCACTCTACATGAGACTGCCTTTGAGAAGTGTTTGGAAACTTCTGTTGATAGAATGCTACAGCGAGGATACAGACTGGAATGGGTCATAGGGACCATATCATGCTAGTCCCCCATCTACATTGGCTCTCACAATTAGCCTCACCATCCAACAGAGCTATTCCAAGCTGTACAAGGTGTGCTTCAGACCAGAACACAGCATGGTTAGCCCTTGGCAGGAGGGCAACCTGGATGTTACTATGGTAACATGAGTTCCCAACTTCATTTTTTCCTATGACAATGGAGGGCGGAAGTGGGATTTTGCTTGGGAGTGTCAGTGGGCAGGGGGAAGGAGAAAAACATAACCTTCCTGTACCCACAATTTCTTCTCTGTAAATGCCTCCAATATGCTGACCTCAACTTCCCATGTATTCACTTCCACTAAATTTCAGGGCTCAACTGTGAAAGAAGATCTTTAAAATTTAACTAAATGGCATTGATGGGGGATATCAGCTGGCAATGGGATAGTAAAGCACCCATTTTTATTTTCCAGCTTTTACCTTTAAAAGCCTCCTTCCCAGCCCACACATTAGCATTTCAAGGGGAGAACAAGAATAGGCACCCAATGTTTCCCTTGTAACTTCTAGTAATAGGGCCTAAGAAAATGCTACAATTCAATAGAGATGCACAGTTTTCCAGCAGCTTTTTCTCAGTGTGAACAAATTATTAACCAAAGGACCTAGATAAGGAGCACTTGTACCACACAAAATATCATTGAGGGGCAGGGGCAGTATGTCTCCTCTTTAAAATAAATCAATAAATTAAAAAAATGGGGGGAAAGATAATTAAGCTCCTAAGCGCCAGTTATTTTTTACATGCAAAATGCCTCAGTAGTTCTGACACATTATTTACCTCCCTTGTGTATAAAAAAACAAGATAAAAAACCAGCTAAAGCTGTTGATTTAAATGGGTTTTGCTGTACATTTCACCCTTGATTGTTTAGTCAATGTAGCTGAATTTCAGCATCTAATGTCTCCATTCTGAGTGATATAATTGTGCATATTATGTATTAATTTACACATCAGAGATATATTTCCATATGCTTGAAATAGTTCCATGAATCTGACTGTTGTGCTTATCTATAATTTGGGTTACATAATTCCAGTAAATTTGCACTAATCTGCTTAACCCTTCAACTCAGAGGTTTGTGCAGAGTAAAGGCACAATATCGGTTGGTTGGTTGATAGGTTGGTTTTAATTTAGCAGTTATCACAGTTTCTTCCAGCGGATACAGGGCATAACCTCAATAGTTTTAGAAAAGCTGGTTAAATTTATGAAGACTGTTGCACTGAAACTTCACTACCTTTTTTTCTTCTTTCTCTTCTGGGATACCCACAAAAGGGGTGTTAAATCTAAGGAAATCATCTCACAGAAGGAATGGCCACACTACAATGTACACTGGTTTAACTCTCTTGGTATTACTCTAAAGAAAAAGTGCCAAATTTCATAACTATCTGACTCAGTTTTGTCCATCTGAAAATTCTCAGCAGCAGTATTACCAATGTAGTACCTTTTCTCCCAGAAGTTCTCCAGTTCAGAATGGTAAGCAAGATTTTGTATATGCACAGTCAGTGTTCAGCAGACCAGGGTTCAAAGCCAACTGGGGGAACCATACACAAATTATTTAATATTGCTAACGTCTTTCTCTAGATAAAACCATTACTGATTTTTGTAAATCCTCACAAACAGCCAGCTAAGCAAGCTCTTGCAAACTTTTTAATGTTTGTTGTACCATATCCAGATCTAAAACCTGCTATCTTCACAAGGTGCATTTGGTTGTTTGGGGGATAGGAGGAGAAATGTCACTGAATTTTCAAGCAGTTTGCTGTCAGGATCTCAGAATGTATCATGCCTGGTGCTATAGAATGATGTATGGCAGACAAAACTAAACAGTTTTTACCAGAGGGCAATATGATAATATGCATATGCACAGCATCATCAGAACAGATGTGGCAACATTTCAAGCCAATAGAGAACTCTCAGAAAACAGGTGCACTCTTTGGGGGGAATGCTTGCTAAGAAAACTCCTAGATAATATGCCAATTCCGAACTGAGCCAATGGGAACTCATTCATCACTACGTTTGGTGATTGTACTGGAAAGATTCTCATAATCCATCACAAGGCTACAATTTCCAGAGGTTTTTTGGAAGAAGTCATGGCATTTTAGAATGGTATGAAGCCAGTATTCAAGAATGAACCAGAGATATGCTCTGCGAGAGTTGTTAGATTGATTTTGTTTTCATATGCTGCTCATTATTGACTGTATTTAGGGTTTGATTAGAGTATTTGTAAGTCATTCTGATGGATAGCCATGAAGGTTGTCTTCCCCTATAGTGTGTGGTGCGTATTTTATTTATTTATTATATTTTTATTACACCTTTCTCGACTAAAGCTAGACTAAGGGTTTCTAATAGCATAGAATTACAATTAAAATAATAATTACCAGATGAATAATTAAAACCTTAAATAGTAAACAATAATGGTGCCCTGATCATAGCTCTTGGATGATGTTATTGTTTCCAAGATCAGAGAAACCATGACTACCCAGCATGAGGAGCCACAAGATCTTGATGGGTCAGCCTGAAATAGGATTGGGGCAGCAGTAGGGAAAGGAAAAGGGGGTAAGGGAAGGGAGGAAGGGAAGGAGAAGGGAAGAAAGGAGAGGAAGAGAAGGGGAAAGGAAAAGGGGGATGGAGATGAAGGAAAGAAAAGGGGGGGAGGCCAGCTGAGAGAACTGTTGCTGTACCAATGAGACATAGCCCCTCTCTGTGGTGTACCATTTAGCTGTAGATGGGTGAGACAATCAGACCCCAAACTGGTGCTTGTTACCAGCTCATCACAGTATAGCCCTGAGAAACTGGTCTGAGGTAACTTCTTTCTCCCTCTAAGCTCCAGAGGGCTCAACCTATCCCTGACTCCCCCTCAGAAAGAAATCATGTAATCAAAGATGGACTATTTAGAATTTGGGAATCTGTTGGAAGGAGAAAAAGCCCCCCAGTATCACCACTAATGTCTCAGTAGCATATTACAACAAACATGTGAGAAAAAATGACTATATAATTTAACAGAGATATGATAATCCCATAAAGAGAGATCAAGTCACAGTGAAAGATAATGGATAAAGGCAAAAACATACAATGGCTAATATATTTTCAACTGATTTCAAGTTTTGAAAAGGATGTTCAAATAGTGGGAGGAGAAAAAAGGGAACTGACCGAATTCAAAACGATAATAACAAAACAAAAGGATAATCTATTAGGATGAATCTATAAATTGTTACTTCAATATGACACAGAGACAGAACAAGTTAAGACATGCATGATCAGATGGATGCAAAATTTTGAGGAAGAAATATCCTTCCAACAATGGAAATCCTTATTGGATTAAAGATATTAAATTTACACCCAATCAGTCACTAAGAGAAAATTGGTACAAGATGTTTTATAGATGGTATATCACCCCAAAAAACATTGAGAAAATGGACAAGAATTATAGAGGAAAATATTGGAAATGTATATAGACAGTACTTTTTACCATATGTAAAAAGAAATACATGCTGAAATACAGAAAATTTTAAAGACTAAATTTCCTATGGAAGCAAAAAGTATGCTACTGGGTATCATATGAAAAACATTCCAAAAATTTTGGAAGAATTGTTTAGATACATGATAATGGCAGCCAGAGTTGCAATAGCAACAAAATAGAAAGCAGAAGAAAGCCCTACCATAGCAGAATGGGAGAGCAAGCTGGCTGAATATGCATCTACAGCAAATCTCACAAACTATGTTAACAGGAAACCATGTAAAGAATTTCAAGAAAAATTGAAATCATATTATTTGCATTACTCATAATAATAATGAAGATGATGATGAAGAAGAAGAGGCGGCAGCAGCAATGCACAGATTTTTCCTGCAGGAAGTTCCGGTTTCCATTTTGGGTAGCTACAGAGGATCTTGGGTGGCAGGATCTTAGGTGAAAAATTTCCTTCCACAACTTCTGGAAATGGCTACCAATCAGTGATCCCCTTTGGCAGCCCAATGAGGAAACAGGGTATGTGCCAACTGGCATTGGAGCTGGGAGGTAATTGAAGACTTTGGGTGAAAACGCATGGTCGCTTTATCCTCCTTTAATCCCTGTTTTAGCCAGGATTGAATGCACATTAGGCAAAACACATGCGTTCGATCCTGGCTGAATCGTGGCTGAAACAGGGATTAAAGGAGGATAAAGCGACCATGTGTTTTCGCCCTTTGTTTGGAAAGTTAGCATGGTATAGAGTGTCAGATAAGGATCTGGGGTTCCCAGGTTCAAATACCCACTCTGTCATGGAAGGCTGCTGAATTACTTTGGACCAGTCTCACACTCTCAGCTTAATTTACCTTATGCTGTGAGGATAAAATGGAGGCATGGATAATTATGTAAACTGCTCTGGGTCCCCACTGGGGGAAAAGGTGGGGTATAAATGAAGTAAATAAATAAATACAGATACATAACCTAGAATTTAATTTTTCTGGTTAACTACATCCATCTAGTAAAGCACTTTTATTCCCTCCCAGAAGGCCCTCTCTTTAGCCAATTCTGGATACTGCCTCAGGTAACCAAGGGTACAGTTGAGTCAGGATATTCTGATACATTGATTTGACTTGACTAGGATCAATGAATGAATTACCACAGATACTGCAAGTAACATTTTCCAAGGTTCCAGGAATGCTTCAAGATAGTATAAACATCTGTTTGGATTCTTGATTATTATTTTTTACACAGATGGCATTTGTTAATATTTAATGTCTACATTTTAAGGACAGCAAAAACCTGTCATAACACTTCAAAAATAGCCTTTTCAATTTAAAATTTTCAAATCTATTATGTGTTCAAGTCTCACTTTTTAAATTAGCCCCAATTAAATTGCTCTTTTCCCCTTCACTGCAGATCAACAGCTGCATTTTGTTAAACCTGGCATATCGTGGTCTGTTATTTTTGTAGTTTACCTTTCAAAACTCTTCAGTAAATCTTTTGCAAAGTTTTGGAGAGCTGGCAGTTCTGAGAAAAGATATTTCATGCAGCATCTAATCAACAATTAGGGAAGTATTAAATGAGATTGTGATTAGTTGATTAAAAGGCCTGAGAGGCCAATTGACTTTGATATTGCAACATTCCTTAAATCCTGCAGGAAATGAAGTGAAATTACACTCTTGTTTGAAACTCCCTGCAGTCACCTTTGTTACCCAAAGGAGACCGTTATCAGCAATATATACATGTAAGCATCCCCACCTGTGTAAGTTGCAGGCACAGGTTCCAGGGAATCTTTTAGCCCTTTTATACCCAGATACACAAGGCTGAAATAAATGGGTTGGAGACAGATACTTAGTTAGAATTTCTTCTAACCAAGAATACAGAGTAGCAAAGAATAGATGGTGGCTTTCAAGTCAGGAATAAATCTATGCAGTAAAACACAAGTAGCAGTACTAAACAGTACAATGAAAATGATTTACTTATGCTTCTCAAAGCATCCAATAAGAACATTCATGTGCAAATCTTAAGTATCTTAATCAAATTAAAGTTTATTCCAAAAGCTGTTCCTCCCATGTGGCTAGTCTAAGGAAACCCATGCAGGGAAGGGGGAAAGTGTTTGTATGCTCTTATTGGACATGGAAGACTGAAGAGGGAGAGATAGGAAGAGGAAAGAAGGCCCTAGTGAGGAGAGAGAGACTATGGAATGCCAGAGCATGGTAACTACAATGGGTTGAGAGTCAAGAAGGTCAGAGCTAAGAAGCAATGATGGGAGAATGGTAATATTCTGCTTATCCTGGAGGTTATATTCTGCCTGTGCTGAAGAGAGAGTGTGGCTTCATGTTGGTAGTGAAAGAAGGTCTAGGATGGTAACCAACTCCCATGTTATCAATGGAAGAAGCAAAACCAACTCAAAATGATGGGGCCAGTCATGTGTCTTTTGTATCTTTCCCCTGACTACAGCAAGATTGTTGAGGCTGGAAGGTGTCAGGCCCCTTGTGGGATATCCTGGATGACTGATGCCATTGGCCAGGGTCCCTTGTGAATGTGTTTGAGATGACAAATGTCCTACCTGTGGGGTGCTAATGGATCAGGAGATGAGTTCATCCTGCTTGACTGAGAATTTGATTAGGTTTCCAGGTGAGTGAGAGATATTTGTCAGAGATATTTTTGAGTGATCTAGAATGTTTGGGAATTGTTTTGCAAAGATGGGACATTTATCATGGCCTTGGAAATTCACAAAAAGGAGTATTTGAGTGGCAATTTCCCCAAGGGAATCAGACTGCTTTCTTTTACAATTGTGCTGGGGGTTTTTCCCCCACATAGCCTGACCTAGTTTGAGATCAACAATGAACTCTTCATGTATCTTTGGCTATACATGGCTCTAGAGGAGCTCCAAATCATGGTTCCTGGTGGACAAGGGTTATTGCGTATCACCTTGTGATGGCAATTGCTGCATTGCACCGACCAGACACCAAGTGAGGATGGTTTATTCAGACCATGAAAAGGGTTTACAAATGAAACCTCCTTTGAGGTCACTTAATAAATATCCTATTGATGAGGCACATCTCCTTTTACATTCATATTTTTCATACCATTTTGGCTATTGCCACAATGCCAATAATACAAGAAACATTAATATATTAGAGTGTTCAGAGTGGTTCATGTGCATTATCTTAACCTTTACAGCAGCTCTTTAATCTAGTCTACAATATTAAACCTGTTATACATGGAACAGGTTTTAGCAAGATGTCTTCAGTGGGGCTCCAATAGCTAGAGTAGCCAGCTCTGAGTTGGGAAATACCTGGGAATATTGGGGATGGAGCCTGAGGAGGGTGGTGTTTGGAGACGGGAGGGACTTCACTGTCTTAGAGTCCAATGGTCAAAGTGGTCACTTTCTCCAGGGGAACTGATCTGTGTTGCCTGGAGATCAGTTGTAATAGTGGGAGATCTCCAGCCACCACCTGGAGGCTGGCAATCTTAACAATATTAACTGCAGTCCATATTGCTAGAGAGTGGGTTGTCTTAGCTCCTATATCTTGCTTGCATGCTTCTCCCTTGGGAGGGAAGCAGTGAAGTGTGGTTTAGTGCCCAACTCGCATCATTAGGAAGGTGCACGAACATGTTATTCATTGTCTGCTTTTTTGTTAATTTTGGGGGCCCTCCTATCTGTAGTGTTTGAGGCGATCTTCCCAAGCTTTCCCAACAGCTAAACTGCCACTTGACAGAGAAATAAGTCGTCCCCCCCCCTATCATTTAGCTGTTTCTGTTGGTTTCAGTATGAGAGCCAGTGTGGTGTAGTGGTTAAAGTGTTGGACTAGGATCTGGAAAACCTAGGTTTGAATCCCCCACTCTGCCATGGAAACTTGCTGGGTAACCTTGGGCCAGTCACACACTCTCAGCCTCGACCCTGGCAGGTATTTGGATGGGAGACCTCCAAGGAATACCAGGGTCGTGATGAGGAGGCAGGCAATGGCAAACCACCTCTGAACGTTTCTTGCCTTGAAAACTCTATGGGGTCACTATAAATTAGCTGTGACTTGACAGCAAAAAAAAAAATGGTTTCATTGTGGTTGTGCCTGTGACAACTGGGGTGAGATATTTAGGATTTACACTTAATTAACAATCTTTTAACTCTTCCTTCTACCAAATTTTCAAGGGGGAATTTAATTGCCATATCAATTTACTGCTTTCCTTAGCTGTCTGCTGCTTGGCAGGGAAGATCCCTTTGGTGTGGGATACAATCCCCCAACATTTCATCTCATCTGGAGAAGTCACACCTGGAAATGTGTTTACTGTTGAAATTACAATTGCATTGATTTACAATTGGATTGATTGAATTTATTTCCCTATACAACTAGCTTAAATTCTGATATTAAAGAATCTTGCTCAAGGTTTAAAAATGACCCTGAAACTAACCCTTTTTTGGGGGGAGGAGGGTCATATCCTTGGCAGTTATAAGTGTAGCCACTTTCTGGCAGGGACATCAACACAAGCATCCTCTGGGAACAGAAGCAACATCAATTCAATATACTCTTGCCGCAGCTGCAGATAATGGTGTTTCATCCTGCCTAGATGGGATAGTTTATGGGGGTTTCCTTCCTTTCCCCCCACTCAGTTTTTGCCACAAGTGCCTGGGTAGCCAGACAGGTTAAGATATATGATAGCTAGTTAAGAACAGACACAAATTACAGGCCTTTCACATAGCAGCATAAAGATGCGAAAGAAGCATTTTCAGAGTTTGCCACCAAGTCGCTCAGCCTGTAAGAAGTATTGATCATGGGTTGCAGAGCAGGAAAATAATGATGCAAGAGCTCTAAGTTTAATATCAGATGTAATTATCCCAGAGGATATATGGGTGATTGTACAGCAAAGCCATTTCTCTCTCCCTCTTTTCCAGCACCGATTGCTCTAATGGAAATATTATTTATTAGGCAGTTTCACCTGTTCTGGACTTAACGTTCTTTTCCCACTGGGCTTTCTAAAAAGAATGCTGCCTTTTTGCTCTGCCCTTCACTGGATCCCAGTTTCTTCCCAAAATATATTAGTTCCAGAGTGAGACTTTGTGGGATACGCAGGAAAAGGAGTTTAATCGCTGAAATTCTGTTTCTCCCACCCCACAAACATCTCCGGGCCAATTTATTTTAACTGAGGCAGGAGACAAGAGAACAGCCATACAAATGAAGACCAAACACATGTGGAATTGCCAGTGCTTTGGCTAGTTAGAATTTCAGCCAATTCCATTGCTTGGCCTTACCCAAGTTGTCATGACCTATCAACTCCTTCTTATGTAATGAGAAAGGACAAAAGACAAGCAAAGGAAGCACTTCATTTGTAATGACATTTTTGGTCAAATGGGCTGGACAGATGGCAGACAGGAAGGGGAACAATGACCAGGACAGCAGCAGGGACCATGTAGAACAAGGCGGACAAGGAGAAGAACAAGGAGGAGAACTTGACGGAACAAGGACAGCCGTGCAGAAATGTGTTTGGCAAACATTTGTAATGTGATTTACAACAATTGTGAGTGCTTGATAAAAAAAAAACAAGTTTTTTTTAAATGTTCAAGTTTACCATAATCAAATTGCTATTTGAGCAGAGGGAAGCTGTCATATCATGGGTTTTGATCATGTACCAATGCCATTGACTCTGATGCATGCCAATAGCAGAAGAGGAAAAGTGGTCATCTCCCAGTATGCTTTGTTATGAATCAAGAAAAGTTTCAAGATAAAGAAACACAGACTAATGAAATAAAACAGCATGAACAGTAAAAGTTATGAACTCATTCTATGTGAACTTCATGTACTAGTAGGAACTATAAGTGTAATACACTCGTGTGTTCTGTTTTAGTGCTTGTGACAATGTTCAAAATCACCTCTTTACGTCCATGTAGGTTGTTTTGAATGTTGCCACAATTACACACCCATGCACACTCACACATATAATTAAACTGTAGGGATTTGCTAGTTTCAGTTTAAAGGGCTCCTGACAAAGGCTTTTTCAGAAGCAACATCTCAGGGACCTACAACAAATGTTAGGCATTATACAAAGAATAATTTAAAAGGAACTAATTTCATAATAAGGTTATCCCAGATCATATGTCATCTAACGAAGTGAGAACATTCTCAGGTGAGAAGTCTGCAGTAAAGTTTCCACTTCTGTGGTTCAAAGCTTTTCTTTCCCATACCATGTACATCAGCTTTCTTGACTGTGGAATGTCAAGTTTAAAAGAACCTATAGTTAGTTCTCCATGAATAACAATAGTGCATACGACTTCAACAATAAAACTTTTCAACTTGTAGGAAATGGGAATTCCTTCCTTCTTTACACTGATAACAGCTTGATACATGCTTGTGTAGCTATTTGCTTTCTCTTCACCACAGCCACTGTGACTTCTTCATCCTTTTGTGCTCATATGTGGCAGACTAGAATCTGTATCTGGGGCCACATTTTGCTACTCCATTGTCCAACTGCTGCACAAAACTGTTGGTATACCATCCCTTTGTGAAGGTTGGAATTAAACAATTAATTAATTAAATTCTAACTACTTAATTTATTTAACAGTATGTATTCTTCTGCATTTTGTTTTTTCAGCCATCGTTTTCACTCTACAGGTTAGGATTTGGGAACTAATACTGTGGGACAATGACAAGTCTAAGGCCAGACCCTCTAAATCATTAAGCTTGTTTTATATATATATCAGTACCCACGGTTAGTGATTAGAAAACTCTCCCAGCTTGGATTGTAGCTTCATTTTAAATGAGCCAGCATGGTGCAGTGATTAAGAGAGGTGGTTAGGAGCAGTGGGCTCTAATCTGGAGAACTGGGTTGGTTTCCCCACTCCTGCACATGAAGCCAGCTGGGTGACCTTGGGCCAGTCACAGTTCTCTTAGAGCTCTCTCCACCCCACATACCTCACAGGCTGTCTGTTGTGGGAAGGGGAAGGGAAGGTGATTGTAAGCCGGTTTGATTCTTTCTTAAGTGGCGGAGAAAGTTGGAACATAAAAACCAACTCTTCTTCTTCTTAAATTGCAAGCAGCTTCTGTAAACATTATAACAGAATTGTACACTGAATTGGAAATGTTTGTATATGCATATTCTTGTACTGCCACATAAGAACTGTGGCTCATGTGTGAGAGAAGGCATTCTGTTGCCTCAGTGATAGAGTGATATGCCTTACACCATGATTGGCTGCTGGCTCATGCTACTATTTATTACCAGCAGAATGACTTGCCTTAAGGATAAGCCAGTAGCACCAGTAGTCCTCACAGTTGTAACTGAAGGACCATCTCCTCCCATACTGTAGACCTCTCCAGTTAAGATCCTCCTCTCTGTGCTCCTGCCTGCATTGGTGAGGTGGTGGCACTTTTCAGTGCCTTTGCCCCCCCCCCCCATTATTATCAGTTACTTGTGCACCCCAAAAATACCCTTTGGCTTAAACAGATCCTGAGGCATGACTTTAAAATACCAGGAATGTTGAATATCCCAAGAATGTTTGGCCACAGGATGCCGGATGGGAGGGGAAATGTAACTCTTTTCCTCAAAAGAAGGTCTATTGATCAAAGGAAATAATTGATAAAAGGCATTATTTACGTGGGAACAGTCTAGCACCAGGGATACCACCCAAAAATGCATGGATAAAAAGCCCTTTTGAAACTCCAGAATTCTTTACACCTTCTTGGCCCTAAAACATGACATATGTTTAAACTATAGATAATCAAAGACAGTGACATTTGGTTCTTGTAGGTTATCCGGGCTGTGTAACCGTGGTCTTGGTATTTTCTTTCCTGACATTTCGCCAGCAGCTGTGGCAGGCATCTTCAGAGGAGTAACACTGAAGGACAGTGTCTCTCAGTGTCAAGTGTGTAGGAAGAGTAATATATACTCAGAAAGGGGTTGGGTTGAGCTGAATCATTGTCCTGCAAAAAGTATCAAAGGTAATGTGCTAATCATTGTCCTGTAAGTATCAAGATAATGTGCTAATGAGGGTGTGGTATGTTAATATGGAACCATCGTATCCTGAAGTGATCTGTCAGTGAGTGAAATCCAAAGCTAATCTGCATGGCCATTGTTGACTGTAGTCAACAATGCAGATTAGCACATTACCTTTGATACTTTTTGCAGGACAATGATTCAGCTCAACCCAACCCCTTTCTGAGTATATATTACTCTTCCTACACACTTGACACTGAGAGACACTGTCCTTCAGTGTTACTCCTCTGAAGATGCCTGCCACAGCTGCTGGCGAAACGTCAGGAAAGAAAATACCAAGACCACGGTCACACAGCCCGGATAACCTACAAGAACCAATGAACTCTGACTGTGAAAGCCTTCGACAATACAGTGACATTTCTTTTTCAAATGAAATTCCATGACAATACAATAAGCATCGCAGGAACAACTATTATTTTCAATGTGTTTTGAAGGGGTTTATCTTTTTGTCTCCATTTTGCAACAGGCAACTGTGCTTTTCCTGGGATCTCTGAATCTTATTGTTGCAGATATGTTTACCTATGGGACTTTAAACAAATTTATTACCCCAGAATTCTCAGGAAAACACCAGGAGAAAACAGGGAACACCTGAAAGTGTGAAATCATTTCAGACTGCTCATCAGATCGCCAGTAGTTCTGATTTTGATCTGAAGAACAGACCCATGGGGAAGAACCAATGCTAGGATTTCCTAATGGGTGAAAAGCTGCATGACTTCTCTCTCTGTATTGCCCTTCTTGCCTGGCTGATGGGAATTTTACAATTGCAAATGCTTTGTGTATTATCTTACATGGGTCTCCTCTAAGGTTGCCAGGTCCCTCTTCGCCACTGGAGGGTGATTTTGGGGGCAGAGCTGAGGAGGGCGGGGTTTGGGGAGGGACTTCAATGCTATAGAGTCCAATTGCCAAAGTGGACATTTTTCTCCAGGTGAACTGATCTCTATCAGCTGGAATTGTAACAGCAGGAGATCTCCAGCTAGTACCTGGTGGTTGGCAACTCTAGTCTCCTCTCACATCCATCTGTTCAAGTTTGATTTTTCAAACACCTGATTTGTGAACATCAAATAATTTTTAGTCCTATCCTGTTATGCGTGCACGTCTCCCATGGGGACATGCACGAGCTCCCTTTTCTAAACATTATAGAAAAACTGTAAGAACAGGAAGTGAAACTCCCTTGTGCACGTTGAACTAGCATTTCATGCTTCGGTGCTTTTGGTAACGTGAGAGTGTACAATAAATATAACAACAACAACAATAACGCAACAATGGATTTTAAATGCCAGTAAAATCTAGTCACAAAAATGAAACAAGTGGGTACTCATTTTAATTAGTTGCCTGTATTCCTGAGCCAGCCCATTTTCTGAACTCTATATTAAACAATGTTTAACCGACTTGCTAACCCCTGCCCATTACTGCAACATTTACAAATTTTGCTGGAGCTTATAATGCCATTAATATATTATTTACGCCATATCACATCTTTTCTAAACCAGAAAGCAAACTGTATGGACAGCTTCTATTATTTTCTTTTAGCTGGAAGGCAAAGCTCTCACTTTCCTTAGTGAAATGTTACTTCCATTGATTTATAGCTTTGCAGATCTTTCAATGTGTGTTTGCTGAATTTGCCATCCAACAGGGACTAGGTAATCTGTGTGTCTTGGCAAGGGCTATTCATCTTACACGCTTCAATCCCTGTGTTACATTATTCTTATGTTTATGAACTCCAGTAACAGTGATCACTGTAGCTGCACATGACACCAATATTAGGGCATGAGACGGGGAATCAGCCATTCCTTTGCTTTTTGTGGAATCTCAAGCAATCAGAAGAGAAAGGCCTCATTCCAAGGTACAAGTGTTTTGTAAAGTGGTGAGGGATTGTCATTGCCAAGACAGATGTATGCTATCAAGTTAGATCTGTCTTTCACTCTTGCAACACGGTTTCCACTGAACAGTCCAATAGTTTTGCAGGTCAAGTCAAGTTTATTAATACGGTTGACTGACCAATCACGTGTCAACACAACAAAAATTTACAGACACAATAGTTTTGCACCGCAGAATCACAGACTGCCCAAACATATAAAGGTGTAAGGTCAATAAAAGCAACCCCTGGTTAAAATTATCATATTAAAATCGATAAAATTGTAAAATATTCTAACAATCATTCTCTAATAAAGCTCTGTGTGTTTTAATAGCAACAGCACAGAACTTGGAAGTTTGGACCATAAGCTGAAGGTATTATCCTAAAAGGAGCTACTTTGCCAAAAGCTCAACTGGCTCATCAGGGAATTTACCAAGTATGGGGGAAATAAGCTTTGATCTAACTTTGTGGTAGAATGGGCCAACATATCAGTGCATGTTTGATGGTTTCAATGTCCCATGTTCCACACAGACATAACCTCTCTGATCTAGGAATCAGATATTTCCCTTCTAAAACAGCCAGTGGTAGGGCCTGGCATCTGGCAAGGGTAAAGGCCTTTCTATAATTAATAGACTCAAGATGATAAAAATAAGCTGCAGGTGAGACCAAGTATCTAAATTTATCAGGTGCTAGGAAAAATGGTGCAATAGTTTTGCAGGTAATGAACACAACTTGTTTCAAGGCATGACAGGGCAATGGCAGCTGGTTCACCAAAAGCTGCTTCATATCTGACTTTTTTTTTCTATATGGAAGCAACATTAATGGAGTAAAAGGTATCATAGATGAAACCACGTGTACGGTCATGTGTAAAGAATATGTGCTTTTCTATTTGGTCATGTAGAAGGACTAGTTTTGGTGATATGAAGATGATTGTGAGAACCGTCCTAAGCAGGTCTGCTCAGAAGTAAGCTTCACTTTCTTCAGTGAGGCTTCCTCTCAGGAAAGTGTCTTTTAGGATTACATCCTAACGGTTTCACCCTAAGCAGAGTAACACCCTTCTACATCCATTGCAGTCAGTGGTCTTAGGAGAATTTAAGTCTTGCTTATGATGGCATCTTTGGCAGTGGGAAAAGGGTATGTCTAACTGCTTCCTCCCCCCCAAAAATGCTCAGTTCACCCCAAATATCTACACAGGCACTTAACAGTTGAATAATGCATACATATGCCCAGATCACATGGCTATTTCCCAGTTTTTTCTTTCTGGAAAATGGACAGTGTGGTCCATATGCATTCAGATGCATGGGGTAAAAGGGATTTTGCAAACATACACTATTTGGAGCCATTTGTCCAGTGATTTTGATGCTAAATATGAAGTAGAGGGAAAAAATGACCTCAGCATAGCGCACATTGACTAACATGGTATTCATTGAGTTGTACTGTGCCATCTGTAATGATCCTTCTAATTCTTCTGGGCTATAGGGTTGCCAACCTCCAGGTACTAGCTAGAGATCTCCTGCTATTACAACTGATCTCCAGCTGATAGAGATCAGTTCACCTGGATAAAATAGCCACTTTGGCAATTGGACTCTATGGCTCTGAAGTCCCCCCCTCCCCAAACCCCCCTCCTCAGGCTCCATCCCAAAAACCTCCTGCCGGTGGCAAAGAGAGACCTGGCCACCCTACTGGGCTAGCAGAAATCACCATCATGGAATGATATAAGGATATCAGGGATGCTGGTTCAGTGTAGCATCAGATATAACCTGACAGCCATCTTTTGAAAATAAGCATTACAGGGGGGGAAATGGTGCATTCAAAACTTAGAATGTGGAACTTGTGAGAATTAAAGGCATCAAAGAAATGTGATATCAGTTTTGGTGTAAATGTTTTTTTGGCACTTCAGATGGGTATTGTTGCTACTCATTAGGCCTTTGTTGAAAGTCAGTGTTTGGATAAGGCTTGCTGCATTTTCCTAACTGAATGGGACAAATTGGATGATGGTGGAATGAGAGGGGGGTGGAAAGGAAAGCTTTGGGAAAAGGAATGTGCACAGAGAGATAAAGATGAGCAGGCATATTGAATTTGGAGAAGAGCAACTGTAACTGTCTCTAGGTACATAAAAGAAAATTATAAAGAGGAAAGGGACCAGTTATTCATTTTGAGTCAGCAAGGACAGGACAAGAACAAATGGACTTAGGATACACTAAGGGAAATCTATTTAACATTAGCAAATAATTTCATGGCTATAAAAAGTGATTAGGATGGTGGATGGCACTTTGTAAGAAAGGTGTGACATTTACATTACTAGCGGTACTCATTGTACAAGCCTAAGGTGGTTCATCAAGGAAAGCAGAAAAAAGAAAGAACCTGAGATCAGCCTTTTTATTCCATGATCTAACAGGGGCAACTGAAACAAAAAATGGAACCCCTTCCAATCCAAGAACTCGTTCCTATAAATGAAGTTTTTGAAAAAGAAAGAACACTGAGCACTAAGAAACCAACTAAGGTATTTGCTCATTATTAAACTTTCTGTGGGAAGTGCTTCTACCATGTCTTGATTAAAAACCCCTATTGTGTGGACTTGAATATTTTTAAAGAAGAAAAGTAATATTTTCAGGAGTTCTGTATTTGGGTGGCAATGTTTTCCTCCTGGGCCTCTGTATTGTGCTTTCCACAATATTAGACATAGTGACTTTAAATATTACCACGTTGTAATGAAAATTTATTTATGTATAGTCTGCCTTTCTTGCTGAGGCACAAGGCAGATTGCAACTAAAAACAATGCTGTAAGGCAATAATGCCAACAGTTACTCCCAAGTAATGTTAAACAAAATTAGAGAACATTGCACTAAAAACACTATAATACAATAGAATTCCAGAATTATTTAGGTTTCATTATATTCTATGGGGATGATTTCTGGGGCCTGAAAGTGCTGTTCTGCAACCAAATCACAAAAACTGCAGAGAATCTAAACTTGTCCCCTAAAGATCTGCCAAGTTTCAAGCAAATTTGATCCATGGGTTCAATTCTATGGGTCACTGAACAAGGTGTCCCAGCCATTCTACTTATCTCCATTGTTTAATATGGGAGGGGAAAAACATGCTTTATCCAAGGCAAAGGAGCCAGTACCTAAACATACATGAGCAACCACTGGCCAAAAACCTCACAATGGAAACAGAACCAACAACAAACTAGAGAATCCCTGCAAAAAACAGGCTGGTGTGGCAAGCCCAACACAATCAATGTCAAACAAGAGAATTCAAACTAAACCAACCTGACAATCCATACAAAGGCAACCAGCCAGACCTAGCAAGATGCTAACATAAACACACACATCACTTCCCCAAGGAAAGACTCATAAAATGAGAGGCAGGGGTTTGGGGCACCTGAGTTCTCTGTCTGCAGTATTCAGTTTGTAGTGTCACTGGCTTGGAGGAGCCTAGAGACAGAGCTGCAACTGCCCTCCATCACTAGCTAAATTGTGGAACTCCCTGCCCCAGGATGTGGTGATGGCTGCCAACTTGGAAGGCTTTAAGAGGGGAGGGGAGTGGAGTGGGCATGTTCATGGAAGAAAGGAGTATCCATGACTACTAGTTAAAATGGATACTAGTCATGAGGCATACCTATTATCTCCAGGATCAGAGGATCATGCCAAGGATGGTGCTGCTGCAGTTGTCTTGTTTGTGGGCTTCCTAGAGGCACCTTGGCCACTGTGTGAACAGATTGATGGACTTGATGGGCTTTGGTCTGATCCATCATGACTTATGTTCTTATGTAGTGCTTTTGTTCCCTACCCCACCTCTGTAAAGAAGAAACATACCTGCCTTATAGCCTGCATGAGCTTCATTGTAGGTGTGTGTATGTAGCAGGGTTCTTTATGAGAGCTGCAACAACATATTGACACCATATTTACTTATCTTCTGCTCAGAACTGTATTGAAAAGAGCTGAGCCCCACAAACATCTCCCCCATGCCCCATAGCAACTAGGGTTCAATTGAGGGCATCTTCTATTTTTAAAAAAGAATGTAATTTGGAATGTGCCTTGACCTGGATGGCCCAGGCTATCCTGATCTTACCAGATCTCAGAAGCTAGGCAGCGTCGGCCCTGGTTAGTACTTGGATGAGAGACCACCAAGGAATACCAGGGTTGCTATGCAGAGGAAGTCAATGGCAAACCACCTCTGTTAGTCTCTTGCCTTGAAAACCCTACTGGGTTGTCATAAATTGGCTGCAACTTGACACTCACAATTTGGAATGTGGGCTTTGAGTGTGTGTACATTGCCATCAAGTTGCAACCAACTTATGGCAACTCCACAGGGTTTTCAAGGCAAGAGACTAACAGAGGTAATTTGTCTGTCTCTGCGTCATCCCCTGGACTTCCTCGGTGGCCTCCCATCCAAATACTAACCAGGGCAAATCCTGCTTAGCTTCTGAAATCTGATGAGATCAGGATTGCTTGGCCTATCCAAATCAGGATGGATTTTATATATACATTCCAGAGGAGAGCCGTGGCTCAGTGATAGAGCATCTCCTATTGCATGCAGAATGTCCCAGGTTCAATCTATGGCATCTCCAGTTAAAAGGATCAGATTGTGTGTGATGTGAAAGACCTCTGCTTGAGACCCTGGAGAGCTGCTGCCAGTCTGAGTAGACAATACTGACTTTGATGGTCTGATTTCAGTATAAGGCAGCTTCATGTGTCCAAGTGACAAGGTCAATTTATGGTTTAATCCTCTGAAATGGACATGGCTGGCTGACCTAAGTGTAACCTAATAAGATGAAAGAAAGGAAATTGTTTCATTATCTCATCCAAGTAGACATTCCAGGGTAATATCCCATTTTGAAGATGTTACTTTTGCTTTCACTGGGCATATTCTAGCACTTGTGCTATTTTTTAGTTGTGATTACTTGAATATTAACCTTCTGTGTTTGAATGCAATCTTTCTGACCTGAAGCCAAAAATCATTTTCTAGAGTCACACATCCATGTACCCTTCTAGGGTTTTTTCATATTCATTCTGCTGTTTCAGCCTCATTTTCTTTGCAATTGAGATCCACAGTGATGTTTGAGGTCCTGAAATTAGTTACCGGTTGCAGGGGTCTGAAAGGGGGGAAAATTCAGAAAATTGGCTAAGTGGTCTTTGTCTGCCTTCTGCCAAAGGGCAATTTTATGCTGTAGTTTCATTTAGAATTCATTTTTTTACTTATGAAATTCTAAACAGCTTATCTGATCACTCCACCTAAATGGACTAGCTGAAGAGCACAATGCTGGGAAAGGGTGACACTAGACCTAATGAGATATGGGAGATAGATTTTGATTGCACTACAGAAGGATGGGGGAGGGAGAGGAAATATAAATCATTTTTTCCCCTTTCTGCATCTGGGAATGCAATTTTTAGAAGACTCTCCAGACCATTTGAATCTTAATTTGGAAGACTTAACATCATCTCTTTTGAAGGTACATTCAAATGAAAAATTATATTTTATTAACAAACTTTGTAGCTAGTCAGATTCAGTCATTTCCCATGTTCCAGTTTCCAGTGTGAATCTTTGCATAGCTAAATTCACTTGCACAGATCTAGATACTGAACATTTCTGCAGGAGACAGATCTCTTGAAATGGGAAGCTGCCGTTATACAGTTCTTAGGGGGAAGATTTGCCAGTTGCTTACCAGTTTCATCCCCCCCCCTCAGGCAGTGGGATAATGTTGGCATGGAAAGAAGATGCATTGTGGGTGCTTCATATATGACCCTGGGCTTTTAATGTTATTTCCGTGAGAGGAAGAATTATACTGTAGCAGCTCTAGCAAAGCAAAATTATGGCCAGGAGAAGGGACCCTTGTTGATTTTACACATCACACAAAGTGATATAGAAGCAGACTATCATAGCAGAATGCAGGGATATGTGTGAGAGTTTAAAACCACCACATAAAAATATCCCTCAACACACCACAGAGGGCAGTATAGCCCTTTCTTTGATGTGATCATTTACAATATGCTATTTACATGAGGGAGAATTCAAATATATGGATTCCCTTAAATAAAAAACAACAACCCACACACACGACTTCCCACCCACAGTCTAGAGTGGTACAGGTCATGATTTTACCACCTCAAGGACACTTGTATCCAACAGTTGTGTGTGTGTAAAGTGCCGTCAAGTCACAGCTGACTTATGGTGACCCCTTTTGGGGTTTTCATGGCAAGAGACTAACAGAGGTGGTTTGCCAGTGCCTTCCTCTGCACAGCAACCCTGGTATTCCTTGGTGGTCTCCCATCCAAATACTAACCAGGGCTGACCCTGCTTAGCTTCTGAGATCTGACGAGATCAGGCTAGCCTGGGCCATCCAGGTCAGGGCAATCCAACAGTTACAAGATGTTTTATGTATCTGAAATATGATAACAGTAATGTTACCATATGGTAACAGTACCATATATTACCATATGGTAACAGTAACATTACTATACTGTATCTTCTTCCTTTGATTTACTGGGTGACTTTCTGTATGTTGCAAAAACAAATAATGCAAAGCCAAGCACTAATTAAAATTCTGCCAATCTATGAAGAGGGCTGCTGAAGTCGATCAGTGCTCTTATAATGGTCACTCTCTCTTGGAGTGCAGTGGTGAAACCAAGATTAATAACAGCCTAGATTTAATTCAGTCCAAATAAGATGTCTGCAGAGATATCCTTGGGGAGACTTTGAATTACTTAAAGCTTGTGTATTCTGAAGACATAAAAAACACTTTTGCATCTCTTGATGGCTCTGTTTCTGATCTGGTTATGGATTTCTGCTAATTGGATGTTGTAACATAAATGAATAATAAAGGATGCAACACTACTGATGCTGAAAGACGAGTTACCGTAAGTTTCAGTTTGCTTTCTGTTTTGGTGCCTATGCAATTGAAAAATTTGAAACCAAAGACAGCACTTCAACCCTTTTTTTAAACATGTTTTGTTGGTGTTGCTGCCTGTGGGGGGAATCCACCTTCCCCATTCTGAGAGTGGAAGGAGTCAAGAAAGGAAAGGAATTTCCACCAGTTCTTCGTTTCCATTGCATACCCCCCTTGTCACATCCCATGTTGTTCCTGACTCTTAAGCAGAGCGTGCAGGGAAAATATATTTTCTGGAAGTGAAACTTTGCTCACAGTTATTTAGAGCCAAACAAAAGCAGTACATGCCCCTTACAAGAATCTAAGCATTGATTTGCACATTTTTGTAATAAGTGGTAGCCTCTACATGTCAACGAGTGGCGTTAAATATGGGAAATTATGAGCAATCTAGCAGTACCCATGCATGACCTAATCAAAAATGCACAAACTAAAAAAGAAGCATTCTAGAATGGTTGCTATCAGAAAGAAAGTAATCCTCACCTGAAGCAGACATTTTTAATTGTTATTCCAGAAAAGATGCAACTTTAAACTGTAGACATAGCAAGATGTTCAAATGCAAGGGGAGAAACTTAAAAGAAACTTGCTGATACAAATTTAACTACTGTTCAACAAAGAATATTCTCAGTGGGAGGAGAAAAAGAAATGCAGGACAACCTAATTTAATTCTTCCCTCGACAGTTATTAATGAACCCATACATATACAGAGACATAAGCATTGATGAGATATGCTAATCTCAGTAGAGATAAGAATGAACTTGCGGGTCGGATTCATTTATAAGATGATCAGCAGTACACATTTGTCATTGATACATATCTAATAAAGTATGTAAAGACAACTTGATATCTCACTTGCAAGAAAGTGTTGTGTTTTTTGCAATGACAGCATAATGTCTCAACTTATTCTCATCGTGCTTTTCATTATTTACACCTAAGTGTATCTAAGCTGAAAACTGCTGAACAGTTAAACCATATAGAAGATACCCAGGAAAATGCAAATCACATCCATTTCCTTTTGTTTTTCACAAAGGAGAGTACAAACTTTTGTTGCACTTTGCAACTTCACAAATCACTGGATGTTTGATACCTTTTATGACAGTGTATTAGATTTTGTTGCAGATTGTATATATTTTTCTGTACCTTCTCGAGTATGTTCTTCCAAAAGCAAAAGTTTTTTTTTTTTTTTAAACAGCGTAGGCATGGTGAAGCCATCCTTGCATTCGTTTCAGAAACTGGCTTCAGACAGTTAGGGAAATCTAATGTTTCTTGCATTTAACTTTTCATTCAAAATTATAGAGCAGGATAAAACAGCAAACACTGTGTTGGTACAATAGTCTCCTCCTTCAGCAACAATGTCATTGGAGACCATTTTTCATCTTTTTTTGTAACAGTACTCTCAAATAAGGACACGAGACACCAGTATGTGGGTTACCTACTTCATTGATGGCTGGTCTGCATCAATTAAACATCCCTGAATTTGTACAAGTTGCTAGTAACAAGCAGCGTACATCAGCTACCAACATTTTGGGCAAACCCACACTGGCTCCAAACCTCTGGCTTCATTTACAGTGCTGGGTAATATTAAGTCTCAACCCCCCCCCCATGTGCCACACCAGCAACTGTTTCCTCACCAGCCCACTCAGCTGCATGAGCCAATGATGGGCTAGTTTGGAAACAGCCCCAGCCCCCCAAAAATCTGGTGCTTTTAAATTAGCCCTATCTATCCTGTAGCAACTTGCACTTTTCCTGCCAAAACCAGTCAAAAGACCAGGCATAATTAGAGAGTACCACCACTCCCAGGACACTATAGAGCAAGTGAAAAAAGCCTCCTTCCAGGTCAGTTTGAAGGAAGCTCCAAAAAATCCTGTTTGTCCCCTCAAAAGGGGTTGTCACTGGGGCAGAGTGGAATTGCAGCACCATGGTGGTGAATTCAAAAGGGACCTATGGGGTGGGGGTTGAAGGCAGAGGTCTCCCTCTAGTCTTTTCTCTCGCTCTGGGTTTTAGAACAAAATTAAAGCAAAAAAGGGCTCAGCTCTAGTATATATTATAAATTAAAAAATGTGCAAAAAAATGGAACAACTGGGCATTTTGTTTACCTGTTATTTTTTTTCCACTTTCATAGCTGTTTAAAACTGGTTTAATAGAATGTAATCCTCCATGAAAAAAGAATAAATTGGTAGTTAAAAATACAATGATTTGTTTTATTACTAAGTGCTAACATCAAACAGTCTATAGATGACACAGTCTTTTGTCCCATGGGTATCATTCTGATTGGCTAGAGAAAAGAGGTGTACATACTAATTATGTTCATGGAAATGTGACATTAAATCAATATATGCACACACAATGAGAAGTATGCATGTTTTATGAGATCTCTGTATTTATGGCACATCTATTTGTACCAAGCTAGTGAATGAATATAAAAACTGCCACTTGTATGAAAGGTCCTTCTTTATTCCATGGTGAGGGTCTTGTGGAAGACATCAAGGACATGTGCATGTGAATATATTATTCTTGCTATTATATTTATATCATTTGCATGAATATACACTGAAACCACTTGCTCACCTATTACTGTGTGGCAAAGGAAATGTCTATTGTCTACAACAAATTGAGTAGTTATTAGATACTCGTTTATGACAAATGTATCTCAAGCATATTTTTATAGTGAAATATTATGAAAAAAAATATTTTCCTCCCCTGTAGAAATGTTGCTTGGCTCATTTGCTTCACATATCTAGAATTCATAACTCTTTGCCAGAATCTTTGGGCACCTGAATCAGGAGCCTCTCCCAATCTATGCACTAGCACTCTTTGTAGTGAGCTCAAGGCATTGATAATCTTACTGTGGTTAGTGTAGCTTCTAGTGTAGCTTCTTCCTCCTGCTGTCTTCATGTGGAACATTGTGGATATTAATTATCTTTGTTAAAGTTTTACATCAGACTTGGATTTTAATCTCATAGAAATGCTGTGAAGTATGCTAGATTAAGAGTTACAGTCAAACTAGATGTAATAGAAATCATGGATCTTCCAGAGTCTCTTTAGGAAACTACAAATATGAGAGACCCCGGTTGGTCTTTGAGATGCTACTAGACTCAAATTTTGTTTGCAGTACATCCAGTTAATTTCTGTACTGTTCATGTATTGCCCTGAATACTTCAAGTTGTGATGCAAACCGTAGCTGTTCATTTCTTATTCTTTTTTTTCTCTTTTTTTTTTAGAGTTTTGTATTTTGGCTTATTTTATGGCAAATTGATCATTGTGCCTCAATCCATCACTGAATTTATTTCAATTAAGCTATTGAGTTTCTGTGTTCCTCACTAGTTCTGCATGGCCCAGGGGGACAAATAGAACCATGACTAAAAGCTGCCATAAGTTATATACAGGAGATGCAAAAGACCTCCGCCTGAGACTTTGGAGAGCTGCTACCAGTTAGAGTAGATAACATTGACCTTGACAGACCAATAGTCTGATTCAGTATAAGGCTGCTTCATGTCTTGATGTATTTGTCATGGTCTGCAATGACAAAATATGCACGTGAGTGGACCTAACCTAGGTTCTGAGGTGAGAAGAGAGACATGGTGGGAATGATTATTTGCAGGGCAGCATGTTAGCCCTAAAAAGAGGGATGGAGGGAAATAAAAGAAGTTAATAGCAGATGAATTTGAACAGTGCAGAAAGAGCAAGAATGAATGAGCAGAAGGGTGGAAATATATAACGACAAGAGTTTAAGGCCAATGTGATAGGGAGGAAATGCAGAGAACTGAGGAAGGACCTGGCTGATTTGGGGCTAAATTGACCAATTGTGTTTAGGAAGGATATACTCTAGTAGCACATTAAAAATTCTTTTGATTTTCAACTATAAAAAAGAAATAATATAAATCCTGATAGACAAACAAGATTTTCAAATATTTTGAACGATTTGGATCAAGATTGGAGGCATGGAAGAGAAAGGGTCATAGCCAGTGCCGGATTTACGTATAAGCTAAACAAGCTATAGCTTAGGGCCCCACTCTCTTGGCCCCCCCAAAAAAAATTAAAGAAAAAAACTGGATGTACATTTCCAAAATATTAAGTTTGTTATGAAAAAAAATCATTTTAAGTTAGAGCTTAATAATTATTTCACTATTAATATACTTCTTCTTAATTGTATTTCAGTTCAACTATTACTTTGATAAAATACATATTTTGTTATGTGCAAATGGCTTTAGATACCTATTAGGTCCATAAATTACCATATAGCATATATTCAACACAAAAAACAGCGACAACTAGTTGTTGACAAAGGACAGCTGGACATATAAAGGGCCCCATTACCTGCAAAATCTTAGGGCCTCATCAAACCTAAATCCGGCCCTGGCCATAGCATTAGTCTTTCCAGCCTGCTGCCAGAAATGAGTTCGCAAATGGTACTGCAAATAATCTCAAATCTACAAAACTATTACAGCTCTACAAACATAGCAAGATTATTATTTTTTCATGAATGAGAGGTATAGCTTGAGTAATGAAATTTGTGCAGGCTCTTTATTGAATTATGTGCAAGCACATTAAAGCTCAGACTTAAGTTTTAGTTAAATGTGAAAGAAATGTCTGACCTTTTTTATTAGAAAATATTACCTAGATAACTGGCCTGTCAGAATGGTATGCCAATTGCTTCCCAATGTAGTGAATGATTTATAGCTTGAGGATTGATCATGTGGCAATGAAAGGGCTATAAACGGATTCAGTGCTGCATGCAGCAAACCAAAAAGGATATCCCCCAAATCCCAGAATTCCACAGGTGACTTAATAACTTCCTTGGTGACTACAAAGAGAACCTCTGTTTTCTCCCTCCCAATGTTATTTCTAGTCCTCTTTCACTACTTTTCTACACTAGCTTTCATTTTTTTCCTTTCCTCTCCTGCAGTCAATTTCATTTTTGCAGCTATATATTTTGCTACGATCTGAATCTCACAAATGTACCTTCAGTGTTTTTCAAGTGTTTTATTGATATTGCCCCCTCTGTATCCTTTTTTCTTCCCCACCTTCCTTCCAGTTCCTTCTTTTTTTACTCCTCCTTGGAGGCAGGCAATGGCAAACCACCTCTGAATGTCTCTTGCCTTGAAAACCCTAAGGGGTCACCATAAGTCGGCTGCGACTTGACGGCACTTTCCACCACCACTCACTTTTTATTTCCTCTACCACTCATGAAAAGTAGAATTCCTGGAATTAATGCCAGGGAGCAATTTGCCCTGGCCCTAGGGTTGCCAGCTCTGGGTTGGGAAATACTTGGAGATTTTGTGGGTGGAGCCTGAAGAGGGCAGGGCTTGGAGAGAGGAGGGACTTCAATGACACAGAGTCCAATTGCCAAAGCATCCATTTTCTCCATGTGAACTGATCTCTATCAGCTGGAGATCAGCTGTAATAGCAGGAGATCTCCAGCTACCACCTGGAGGTTGGCAACCCTATCTGGCCCAGGTGGAATTCAAGGAGGCACAACGCTTCATTGGGCACTAAAAGGATTAGCAGCCAATAAGGAGGCATGACTCTTCAGCTTATAGTTTGGCTCCACCTCTTCAGAGCACGCTTTAGCAGTTGGCTGCTGCCCACCCGCCCTCCCTTTAGTCAACACTGGATCAGCTGGTCACCAATGGGGCCAAGCAGGAATTTGGGGGTTTCCCCCTGACTGGCATTGGGGGTGCCTTTTTTGCCTGCTTTGTGATGTCAGGGCAAGGGTTGGTTAAATAAGCCTGGTCATTGATTGTGTAGGCCATAACTAGTTTTGGCAGGGATTGAGAGGCTGATCACAATAGGTAGGGATGATCAGCAAGCACCCTTAGACTTCCCAAGTGGGGGAGGGAGTGACCGCCTCAATGGGTGTGGGGGAGGTGGGGGTGGGAAGGAGTGGCCCTTGGTGGTGAGCAACATTGTTTTGACTCTGGTAGTGGCTGTACGGCACAGTAGGTGAGGGGGCTGGGGCTGGGCACCTCTCATCACATTGTGTGCAGGCTGTGATAAACAAAGCCAGCAGAAGATGATGGCTATGTTTGGAGTTAAGAGTGGGGTCTGCCAGAAAAGCAAACCACAAGCAGGCTGTATTGGTTAAGAGCGGTGGGTTGGAGTCGTGGAGCCTGGAGAACCAGGTTTGATTCCCCACTCCTCCACATGAGCAGTGGAGGCTAATCTGGTGAACTGGATTTGTTTCCCCACCCCCACACATGATATCAGCTGGGTGACCTTGGGCTAGTCACAGCTCTCTTAGAGCTCTCTCAGCCCCACCTACCTCACAGGGTGTCTGCTGTGGGAAAGGGAAGGGAAGGTGATGGTAAGCCAGTCTGATTCTTCCTTAAGTGGTAGAGAAAGTTGGCATATAAAAACCAACTCTTCTTCTTCTTCGTACAGCATATTTAAATGATGTAGTTCAGTTTAATTAATTGACTAAATGAGTTAACCCCAAGCTGTTGTCTCATGTCTTCTTTGAACAGGTGCCTGAGGCAACTGCATTGTAGAGATGAGTGAACCTCTTTGCATTTCTTCATATGCTTCACCTGAGGAGGAATCCTGAAATTTGCTTTGAATTTCTCTTTAGAATACAGCTTAATGCCCAGTCTGATACAGTGAGATTTGAGTCCAGTAGCACCTTAGAACCCAACAAGAGTTTCAGGGTATAAGCTTTTGAGAGTCAAAGCTCCCTTCATCAGATACAATAGAATAGTCTGATATTCCTATTCTGTGGGTTTCACTTAAGCTATTTGCCTTCTAAATGTGGATACAAGAAAGTTCATGAATCCTCATGCTGATTCATTTCCAGTTGGCATGAGAAATGCAGTGATCCCCAAACTCTATTCTCATTGATTTATTCATTGGGTTAATTGGTCAGATCAGATCAGAATTTGAGTTCATCCATGGAAGCATCCATGTAAGAGGCCACTTAAGAGGCTTATTGCCTTCCTATCCTGGCCACTAGCTCTACCCGGAGCAATTGTGCCCAGGCTGGCTTCAACTGAAGCATGGCTTGTACACAGTATAAGCATCCCTTGACTGTTCGTTTCTGTCCAGTCCTTATATCAACGAGAGCAGGAACTGAGTTAGGTAGAAACTCCATTAGGTTAGACTTATGGGAGCAGGCATCAGTGGAAGAAAATTAGACAAACTTTTATGCATTTGCTGTGATATATTAGAGGAGAAGAAGAAATTTGAAAATACTGGGTAGTCAGGTATTGTTGAAGACCTTTAATTCATTTTAGTCAAGATCGGTACCTAAATTATTTGAATCAGAGGGAGGAGGAAGGAAGGAAAATAGTATCTTTCTCTCAATATTTTCAACAGACAAATTACCAAAAGGGGAGAACTTTGAAAGAGCATTTGGTATAAATAGTGATGGGGGTGGGTGCTCTACGCTGAGTCTGGGGGAGCCATGCATTCAGAATAAATGTCAGATTGGGGGGGAGGAATTGGTTTCTTGATTTTGTTTGATGTTGTTTGATACCTGTGTCACACATATTTTATTGGAAGTATATAGACATTTTTTTTACGGATAAACACAGCATTCTGGAGATAGGGTCTCCCCCCCTCCCATGGTTATTATCAAAGAAGCATAAATGAAGGATAGGCTACAAATAGAACTACCTCTCTTTTATATTGCTTTTCATCTTTAAGGCTTCAGCCTGCTGCAGGATACCTTATGAAGCTAAATATTTGCTTGCTGAACTGCTTCTTTAATGAGATGTAAATTCTTTCATGTTGTTTGCCAAGAGAATAAGTAGATTCATTAATCAGCAGTTGAACCTTTTTATTATTATTTTAAGTACTTTTTCATTGCTAATAGGATCTTGGGATGTGTTTATGTACTTTCTTATTATATTTCCATTAATGACTGATCCGAAAGATGTGACAGCAGATTTACAAAACGTTCATGCTGAGAATGCTGGAAGAGTGGATTTTTTGGGAGAGAAAAGATGAAGAGCCACTTTTACCGATGCTTCATACTTTAGGGTGTCCATATGAATGCTGCAAAGGAATGCTTCCATGTAGTCACCAGGAGGTAACCATCCCTTTTGAAAACGATCGATCAATTCATTAAAAATAAAGTTAGAAAGGTGTATCCCACCTACTATGCATGAAGTGGTTTAGAAAAACAGTAACATTGCAGCTGCGAATCAGAATAAAACAAAGACACTCTAAAATGAAATAATGGGATGCAGTAAGAGCTAACTTTCTAGCAAACAGTTTTTGGACTGTAGCCTCCTCGGAACAGCACAATCTTCACCACAAGAAGAAGATTGTATGCCAGTTTTTTCGACTTTTTAAGGAGAATCAAACCGGCTTACAGTCTCCTTCCCTTCCCTTCTCCACAACAGACACCTTGTGAGGTAGGTGAGGCTGAGAGAGCTCTAAGAGAACTGTGACTAGCCCAAGGTCACCCAGCTGGCTTCATGTTTAGGAGTGGGGAAACCAATTTGGTTCACCAGATTAGAGTCCACTGCTCATGTGTAGGAGTGGGGAATCAAACCCAGAGTCCACTGCTCTTAACCAATACACCATGCTGGTTCCCAACACCATGCTGGCTCCCAACATACATTAAGTTTATTATGAAATGGTAACACTACTTCTATATCCATGGTGATTAAGATTTATAATCAGTTTTCCATTACTGTTTTGATCCACATAATCTTTTCATTCATAGGTTTATTATAATCCCAGGGCATTTCCTGACAACTTCATTCTTCCCAAGCTAGGTGTCCCATTAGACACATCCTTGCATTTGATTGGCTAGTGCGCTTTTTCCTTAAGCTAGAAAATATTAAAGTTAACTGGAGTCTTTGTACGCACTTATTGTTCTTACTGCTATTTACTACTGTTGTTTCACCCCCACCTAGATAAACACTGCCTCCCTAACATTAAAACTCTGTTGGTATAATCAGTAATACTAAATGGGATTATGTGCACAAAAATGAGTGTAAGCTGAATCCACGATATCTGTAAAGGTTATTCAGAAAAAGTCCTGGTATGGATTCTTTATTTCTATAATACAATAATATTTTTCAAAGCTTTCACTGCCATCCTAATCAGTTACACCCTTCTAAGTCAACAAACTAAGAGGAGTGCAACTCTAATTAGAAACAGTGTACCAAAAATTGTCGCTTCAGGTTTGTGCCAACCAACTGCCAATGAACCATAGAACAAGATCATTACAACTGCAAACTGATTTAGAACAATTGAGGGAGGATACAGACATTACATAGGGTTGCCATTTGCACACATGAGAGGGCTTCTTTCATGGGCGATTTCACTGTCATGAATAACATAATGCAATCAATGTATGAACTCAGAGTCTATAAAGCTCATCTGGTGCAGTGTCTGGGATTGTTACTGATCCAGTGGAAGTTGTGATTCATGAATTTACAAGGTGCAGAGTCATCACAATTAAAAAAACACTGTATGCAACTTTTTATGTTTGGGCTGAGGTTTTTCATGGTTTGTTAATTTTAATGATTGCTTTTATTGCATTATACTTTGTGAGCTGCCTTGAGCAGGTCTCTGGAGCGGTAACGTATAAATATTCTAAATAAAGAACTGAGCATAGCAAACAGCTAATGTAATTCACCACACAATCAGTCTTAGATCAATCCAACGTGGTGGTGGTGGTGGTGGTGTGTGTGTGTGTGGGGAGAAGGTTCTGGTACTAACTTAATGACTTGCAAAATTAGTTAATATGATAGCTGTGTGGTACAAAGAGGTGTTTGACAGCTACTTTAGGTTTTGTTTTTGAAATGGACTTAGAAGGGTGTAACCTGTGTAGGACAGCTTTGTCAGTTACTAACCCATACCAGAATAGCTGGTATGGTAAAGGTGATGGCCTCAGGTGGTGGTGTGGTGAGTGGCAGCCTCCACCATCTCATGCTACCACCAATGTTGCTGTGACATGCAGGAGTCTGGAAAGCCCCACTGGGCATGTGTGGCTTGCTATGCTCTCTTTAAAAATGCTTGGGGAATGAGAAGAAAAGAAGCATTCTCAGACTCATGGGCAGGGGTGGGGAGTATGGGAGGTGGGGGGAGCAGCTGGGTGAGTGGTGACAGATGATGGGGGAAAGGATGGCAGCAGGGAATGACGGTTTCAGGCCCCTTGTTGAACCATCATTGAACCCACATGCAAATTTACATAATGTTTACCCATTTTATTAGTTTTGCAATCGTCCTGTGACTATCCATTGTTAAACTAATCCAGGACACCAGAACATTATCACTTGTTCTAAGTATGGGACTACATGTTACATTTGACATAGGGCTGCCATATATAATGGTAGACTTATATGGAGATGTTCCTTTAACCTGTACTATATACCAAGGAAGGGGACAGTTTGGTTCCTTTTGTTACCCTATCCCACACTGAATCCATCTCTGCCCCATCTGTTTTTTTATCAGGATGGCTCAGGATAGCCCAGGCTTGCCCAGTGTCATCAGGTCTTGAAAGCTAAACAGGGTCAGCTCTGGTTAATATTTGGATGGGAGACCAAGGAATATCAGGGTTGCTATGCAGAGAAAGGCAATGACAAATCACCCCTGTTAGTCACTTGCCTTGAAAACCCCTTAAGGGATTGCCGTAAGTCAGCTGCGACTTGACGGCACTTTACACACACAACATTTCTTTTCAGACAACAAATGCATCTGTTTGCAAAACATACATGGAATGTTTCTTCCATTTCAGATGGTTCTGTGCCCACTCTTTAAAAAAAAAACCACTTTAGCGCTATATCAAAATAGCATTTTTAAGTGATTAACTGACTGGTCAGTTTCTTTCTCTCTTGTTAATTTGCCTTCCCTCTTTTCTATTGATTGGATTATTGGCTTCTCCCCGAGTAACTGATTGGTTGCCACCCCACCCTACCCCTTTTTTCCTATCAAACCTTTAGTCACTTGGCAAACTGTCTGCTCTTTATACTTTACATTTAATGACCACTATTCAATGAGTGTTTGGTGTGAAAGTCACTGGAGGGTCACTGGAGACTGGCTGCCAAAAAAATCTCACTTTTGTTCAGAGTTAAAAACACAATACAATACCCATGGGAAAGTGGACTTTATTTTATGGTAGCTACTTAATTTGTTTTCGAGGGTCTTGGGAGTTTCCAGTCACTAAATGATAGCTTGGTGGGTGGATCCAGTCACAAAATGGTAGAATGTACAAAAAATTACAGCATTTCAGAGCAGGTCATCAATGGTGAGGTGGGGAAACCTTTCCTCTGCCATTTTCCCAAAGCAAACCACCAGCAACTACTCAAATGGTACATTTTCCTGCAGGGATAAAAATATAAAGCTATCTTTGGAAGAGGCAAACAGCAGCTTTTCTGCAAAGGGAAAGAGTCACTAGCATGTTCCTTTCCGGTCCAGTGTGTGTGTGTTCGAGCACGCACATGTGCGTGTGTGCATGTGAAGGCGGAGGAGGAGAGGCACAGGGAGGGATAAGAAAGTGATTGAAGCAGTACTGGAGGAGGGATGGAGAGCTACTTTTAACTGCATGGAGAGTGTCTTCTGC
This sequence comes from Euleptes europaea, assembly GCF_029931775.1. Taxonomy (NCBI): domain Eukaryota; kingdom Metazoa; phylum Chordata; class Lepidosauria; order Squamata; family Sphaerodactylidae; genus Euleptes; species Euleptes europaea. The sequence goes on along the minus strand of NC_079316.1, from coordinate 57,770,384 downwards.
CCACTCCTGGTGCATTCAGTCAGTTACTCCATGTATTGATCATCACAATGTGTATTTCTTTGCCCTACTTCATATCACTGGTTGGAAGTGCATGAACGATGTCAGGACATAGGCTAAGTGATCCTACATATTACAGGCAATGGTAGAGGGGAAGTTGACAGAGAAACACCATTTTCCACATTCGCCCTTCATCAAGCATAAAATGTATTTCCATTCTAAGAAATAGTTAGCTTCTTAAGGGACAAATTCAACCACTCTGATTCAGCTAACCAGGATCACACATTCAAGCATTCAATACTGTATGAATTAATATCCCCGCTGTTAGCAACTGCTGGGCAACTGTATAACAGTAATTACTGTGACTGCATTATGTTCTCTTTGAGACAGGGAAATGTTGTAGATAATGTTTGTTTTTGATCAAGTATTTTCCTTTAATTGTTATGGCAAATGTTCTGTGTTAGATAATTAGTTGTTGACCCTTCTTTGTGGCTTCAAAGTGTGAGGATGTTAGACCAGCCATCCTATTATTATAGAAGATAAGGCATTTTAAAGCAATTATTACATACAATATCTCCAGAAAATATTCTTATTTCATTTTGTCTTTTATGTTTCCGACTTACAGTAACAGTTCCATGTGCATGATACAGCTTGTGGCTGCCATACAACAGTATTACGAGTATTATCTGGTAAGGCTGGGTTGACAATGAGAAATGACCCTACAACATGGCATCCATCTTAATATGACAAACCATATATGTGCACTGAAATATCATGTGCTTTTAAGCTTTGTAAGGAGCGGTGTTTTAGTGTCCAGACAATTATCAAATTACCAGGTAAGGAAGTGGGGGGGGGGGAGGAAGAAGTGCTTCTCTCTGTACTTCCAAATCCCACCTTGCTAAGATTTATCCTGGGACAAGAAATAGTTTGTCCCTCACCATTAAGTGGGCTTCTTGGACCAACTGAGGTTTCTAAATCATCCTCAAGGGTTGCCCCATGTACAGTGTGTTACAGTGGTCAAGTAGCTACCACCAGGGCAAGTTGTTATGAGTGGATGAATGCTTTCTTTGGCTCTGTCCCTTTCTTTCTTTAATTGCCTGGACCTTTTCTTCCATGGAAAGTGGTTTCCAGGCAGTTAGGGAGAGGAGAGAAAGATCAGGCAAGGGACAGTGTCATTAATAGCTCTGAGCTGTCAATGAGGCACAGGACAGCTGAATGAGAGGTGCTAATAAAGTTGCAGGCTACATTTGCCCTCCTAATGCACAGTGCTGCAGAAGACAGGTGTGTCCCAGGTAGCAGCAGATATGCAAGTACAACAACAGCCAAGCAGATAATAGAATAACATGCGTATATCGCTCACAGTTTTTATTTATATATCTAAGGCTGGCGTTGATTTTACTGTACATGTTTTCAATAGTTGAACTCATTGCGTTCAAAAGTATGTCAGATCACTCAGCCTCTTTAGTTTGTGCTCAACAGCAGCACACACCTGCTGAACAGGTTTGCATTTGGTTTTGCAAAATTATGTATGTGCAAAGATGCTGCCAATTCAAACCAAATCAGCAGCCATGCTCATAACTAAGGGCAACTTAGATAAACACCTAAGGGGAGGATTTCATTAAAATGCAATTATTTTTGACTGATTTTATATTATTTGTGACTTATTTGTCTGTTACAGAAACATTGCCTTCTGAGTGGAGTAGTAGGGCTGTTGAAAAAAAACACTTCGGTACAGTTCGGCTTCGGCAAAATTTGGCCCTTTTAAATTCGGGCCGTGCCGAAGTCCGAACTCCCCCGCTTCAGATCCGTGAAATTCGTCGCGAGATCCAGAGTTCGGGGGAAAATTCGCCCCCCGTGCGCCTTCACGGGGCTTCCCTGAAGGCGCACGGGGTCCCCTTTAAACAGATCTGTGCCTAACAGCTGGGAGGCGCAGATCTGTTTCCCCCCCCCCCACGCTCCTTCACGGAGCTTCCCTGAAGTCGCATGGGGGGGGCTTTAAACAGATCTGCGCCTAACAGCTGGTAGGCGCAGATCTGTTTCCCCCCCACGCGCCTTCACAGGGTTTCCCTGAAGGCGCGCGGGGAGCCCTTTAAACAGATCTGCACCTAACAGCTGTTAGGCGGAGATCTGTTTCCCCCCCGCGCGCCTTCACGGGGCTTTGCTGAAGGCACGCGGGGGACCCAGCTGGGAGGAGCAGATCTGTTTAAAGGCCCCTCCCGCGCGCCTTCACCGAAGCCCCATGAAGGCACGCGGGGGGGAGCCTGACGGCTGCACCGAACCCCGAATTTGCCGAATTTATTTGCCGAACACCCTGAAGTCGGGGAATTCGGCTCCCCCGTTTCCCGCCTTTTTTTGAATTTGGTTCGTCCCGAACTGGAAACCGCCGAATCGGGGGAAATTCAGCGGTTTTTCAGTTCGGGACGAAGCGAATCGACAGCCCTATGGAGTAGTACTGCACTGTACTGCATAGCTAGGAAGCAATCCAGTGAAGCAACCTGTCGAACGGCCACACACGGGCTGACATAAAACTGGTAATCCGAAAAGCAGCTCACTGTTTGTGGTTGACAATTTTTCAATTTTTCAGGAAGAGAACTAATGGAGAAATGCATTTGTTCTCCTTGAACATTATAGAACCCCAAAAGAACCAAGATTTGACAGATTTATGTATCCATAATTGCACTTGTTCTGTGTTTTTGGTAGAAATGGATTAACAAGGTCAACATGGCTCTATCCGAACTACTCATCAATTGCTGTACCTTATTAAAAAACATCTGAGAACTGTGGTCAATTAGAACATATTTTCCTAATTTGTAACTTGTCTATCTAAAATGTAATGTATTTTTTTTAGAGTAGGCATTTATTATTTTTATTTTGTTTGCATTATATTGTTCGCAATTTAGGTTCTGGAACAGTATGTGTGTGTGTGTGTGTGTGTATCTCATGAGATCTGCAAAGACTTCTGGGGGCATCTGATTTTCCTAGGGCCGCCAGGTCCCTCTTTGACACTGGTGGAAGGTTTTTGGGGTGGAGCTTGAGGAGGGCGGAGGTTGGGGAGGGAGTGACTTCAATGCCATAGAGTCCAATTGCCAAAGCGGCCATTTTCTCCAGGTGAACTGATGTCTATCGGCTGGAGATCAGTTGTAATAGCAGGAGATCTCCAGCTAGTACCTGGAGGTTGGCAACCCGGCAATTTCTCCTTCCTCACTATTTATTCCTCTCCCTCTCTAAAAGCTCCCCCTCATATGTATATGCAAGGAGGTTTGAAATATGGACACAGAGGGAGCCAAAGATTGAATTCCCCAATTGTACTGAACAACAAAAGATTGGAGGGGGGTGTTTTTGTTTTGCACGAACTGCTATGAAATTCAGTAGAACTTCTCTCATTTCAATGCCACTTTGTCACCAAGTAGGGTTACCAACCTCAAGGTGGGGCCTGGAGTTCTCCCAGAATCACAACTGATCTCCAAACTACAGAGATAAGTTTCCCTGTAGACAATGACAGCTTCAGAGTGGCATCTATGGCATCACATCCACACTGAATTCTCCCCTCCTTTTCTAAACTGCACCTATCCTATATATCTCCACCAAATATACAGGAATTTCCCTACTTTATCACCAGGTAATTACCTTGTATAGAATCATAACCTTCTTTCCAAGATTTGGCCCATCCCAAAATGGTTTTTATTTCCTGCAGAGTTTCTTTCCCATAATGAGACTTTTCTCGCAGTTGTTCAAACCTCCAAACCTGTGTTTGTAGTTTATATCCGTTCAGTGACTGGATTTAATCCACCTAGATTAATCTTTCCTTAAGTAAGCAAGTTGTGTTCTGTGGTGGTAGGTTTTAATCATTTAGTTTTGTACACTTATCATTTAGGGGAGAAATCCTCTTATCTGTGGAGCATGAAATAGCTCGTTGTATAACCAATATATAAAAGAGCTGCCGATTAACTAGTGCATTAAAGCTGTTTACAAGCCTTGTATCAGTATCTCTCAGCTTTTGTTAACTTCCTTAGGTACTTCAAACATTTCTAAATCAATTTATTCCTGATTTGTTACATCCAGGACTAGATTGGCCTGTAGGCAGGTACAGGTAGGTAATACCCTATAGTGTTCCTATGCAAAGAGTTTGCACCCATACACACATTTCTGATTGGTTATTTAGAGACCAGATACAAGTACTTTTCCCAGTGACTTCCAAATACACATCCCCTATTCTGTGGCAGCTTGTGGGTGCTAAATAGCTTCTTGCTACCTAAATGTATGCGAGTTTAAAGTCAATGGTGCAAATGCTATAAGCTTTGTCAAAGACCCAACATAAAAGGGGTGTGTCTGCTTGCATGTACTTTAGGGATGAGCAGTTGGATAGGAAGTAATGAAATGCCGAACCAAATATACTCAGCCATTTAATACAGTTATTGCGATGAATCCACCTTCAACAGTTAGCAGCCTTGAGAAATAACCAAAGAGACTCATTTGGTAGTAACATAAAATTTTTAAGTTGGAACTATGCTGTGCCTTAATTTGCATCTCAGACAGGAATGTGTTCTCTTATAGAAGTCTGGAATTGAGCAGACAGGATTTTATGTATAAGGGGGTATCATACCGTTCTTGTATCTTTCATCACAATTGCGTGGAAACAAAAAAGTGCAGACAGATGTGTGTTTCTCATTGAAACCAACCGACGTAAAGGGCAGAATGTAAAAGCTGCTTATGTGTCATAATAAAAATAGAGAAAATGAATAAAATCAGTGATGAACTATAAGTAAAAATGAATACGAATGCAGTGTTATTGCTCACTCCTGAGATGCACATATACAAACTGGGGAGAGGGAAGCACCGGCATATATCATGGTTCTTAAGGCTGCTAGCAAGGGAAGACTGTTATCTCTGTCAAGGGGTGATAGAGCCTCACCCCTTTGCTTCTAAGCCCCTATAGGTGTAATGATTACTTTGGAACTTTCCTGCTATGGGCAAGGTATTGCATTGGGGCTCTCCTGCTGTGAACAAGGCAGCAGTATTACATCTATGCAAAGCTGAGGTATTTCCAGCCTATCAGGCATTGTTTCTGAGCCAATATAAATAGCTGCTTCTGCTAGGGAATCTCTACCAGGGCAAATCAAATTAGTGCATTTGAAAGAACTAGTTCAGCTATTCTTTAGAGTCTGTTCACTAGGGTTGCCAACCTCCAGGTACCAGCTGGAGATCTCCTGCTATTACAACTGCTCTCCAGCCGATAGAGATCAGTTCACCTGGCCTCTTTGGCAATTGGACTCCATGGCATCAAAGTCCCTCCCCTCCCCAAACCCCGCCCTCCTCAGGCTCCGCCCAAAAAACCTCCCGCTGGTGGTGAAGAGAGACCTGGCAACGCTACTGTTCACTGACACATAACTCCTTCAGTATTGACCAAGAAAGATATTTTAGTCTCTCTCCAATAAACTACTTAGTTCTTCATTTCCATTACTGGATTTTCCCTGGATTTCCAGAACTACAGTATGTACTACAGGGAAACTGAACTAAGGACTGTGCATAGGGTTGCCACACTCCAGGTTCTAGCTGGAGATCTCCTCCTATTACAACTGACTTCCAGCCAACAGAGATCAGTTCACCTGGAGAAAATGGCCACTTTGCCAATTGGACTCTATGGCATTGAAGTCCCTCCCCTCCCCAAACCCCACCCTCATAAGAACATAAGAAAGGCCCTGCTGGATCAGACCAAGGCCCATCAAGTCCAGCAGTCTGTTCACACACTGGCCAACCATGTGCCTCTAGGAAGCCACAAACAAGACGACTGCTGCAGCACCATCCTGCCTGTGTTCCACAGCACCCAATATAATAGGCATGCTCCTCTGATCTTGGCTCCACTCCAAAACCTCCCACCAGTTGCAAAGAGGGACTTGGCAACCCTAACTGTGCACAAGTCCTAGGGCTGCCAGGCCTCTTGCTATGGCAGGAGGCCTCCTGCAGATTGCTTCAAGCAGTGGGAGGAGAAAAAAAATGCTGACAACCTCTGTGCTGGTACATCACTTCAGGGTACATCCCAAAAGTAACAATGGGTAGCTCTAGGAATTGCCAGAAACTCTATAGTTGTACCCAGAAATGATGTAGTGACCTTAGCAACATTGCTGAGGTTACACAGACCCCATGTCCCTGCTCCCCAAACCTTCCTGCTGGTTGCCAGGCTTGTCCATCTATACATCTGTGCATCCTGCCTCTATGCCTCCATCTATACATTCTGCCTCCCAAGCAGGATTACCCATCACGTTGTCATCAGACACTCACCATCATGTTGACTCTACCATGGCACCCAGCATGCTTTTAGCCAATCTCTTCTGTTAGCATAGCTTTTAATGTTCAGCAGCAGCCAAAGGGGGCAAGATGTAAATTTCCAGTACATCAGCTGGAGGACCTCTTCTCCTTTACTTTTGGTTGCCTACATTTTACGTTTAATGTAATGTTTTATAGGTAATAGGCTTTGCTATGATTTTTAGCCCAGTGCTAAAAAATCAATTATAAAAACATGTTTCAGTTTTAGAGATTTGTGCAGCCTAAATTCAGTTTAGATAACTCATTGTCAATTCCTCCATTTTGGGGAGAGAATTGCTTTCCAGACCCTAAGGTATCTTTATTAAGTTAATTAAAGTGTTCATACTTTGCTCTGGTTCCCTAAGGAAAATTAAAGTATCCAGAGTTTAATGAATCACATACCAAAATGCCCCTTGGGACATTTATCTCTTGACCTCTGACATCAAGGGTCTTGAGGATGCTGCCTCACACCACTTACTGGGAACTCGGTGTCTTTAAAGAAGCCAATTAGTTTAGTGGCTCTTCTCTGAAATTAAACACATTAAACAGCAAGCTCCATACACTATTAATAACTTGCACAATAATTGAGACAGGCATCTTTTCAGCAACTGCAGTTTCTCAGCATAATTTATCAGGTCAACAAACGCCCAGAACAATATTGCCAAAATAGATATTAAATATAGATACATATTTATTGCAACATTTAATAATATCCAAGCTGGAAGGAGCGTGGCTATTTGAAAAATCCCAGGAAGCAAACAATGCCAGTATAATTAACACAAGCATACAGTCCAGTATATATAATAACCAGCCTAATTCACAAAACCCAGTTAGGGAGCTTTAACAAATGTTTGATAACTGAGGGAGATTAAACCAGCTCAATAAGATTTTAAATTCAACTCAGTGGGCCATTTTGGTGGTAATATTGGAAAACAGGGTCAGAAATACAGAGGCAGGAGGATTAAACTTGAAAAAAAAATCTCATAGGCAGCCCTCAAATCTGATTTCAGATCTTTTGAACCTTATAGAAGCAACAGAAAAAGCTAGGTACTATGAATAAGATTTCCATAACTAGGTATGTTCTTTTAATGGATATAAACATAGTCTAATTCCTTTTATGCCGTGGTCTTTTGTAATGGTATTAGATGCAAACTGGAATTTAAAAGATTCCAGCCTAATTACATTCTTTGGTAACAAAGGTCTTGATTATGAAGAAACTGGCTTTTGGTCCATGTGAGCCCATGTATATTCCCAGAGAGGGGAATAGTAAGAGAGACACAGAATTAACTGTTATTTTTATTGAGAAAATTTTTATTTCACCTCTCAAGAAACTTGTCCAAGGGGGCTTACAAATTAAAAATAATAAAAACAAAACATTAAAAGATATTTATTAAAACTGTTGTTAAAAACCCAGCCCAGCATACAAACAGGCACCATAAAAACAGACCATGCACAGCTTAAATAAAGCTTAAACTTTGTTTAAACGTTATTTCCAGACGAAAATAGTGTTAAAAGATCAACCCCCTAATTAAAAGCCCGGGTGAAAAGAAACAGTTTGGCCTAGCACCTAACACAAGTCGGTGCCAGGCCAGACTCAAGGGCAAGGACATTGCATACGTGAGGTATCACCACTGAAAAAGCCCTGAGTCTGGTTATCACCCACCTGCTTCGCCTCTGAAGACAGGGCACAGAAAGTAGGGCTTGTGAGGCAGAGATTAACTGGTGGATTGGATCAATTGGGAAGGGGAAGTCCTTCAAGTACCTTGGCCCCAAGCCATTTGGGTCTTTAAAGATAAGAACCGGCACTTTGAATTGTGCCTGGAAACAAATATCCCGCAATGATTTTTTAAAAAAGATTCATAGGTCAAACTTACAATTTAAATATAATTACCACAGGAATTCCTTCAAGCATACACTTAATATTCCATACTATCCACATCTTTTCTTGCACGATCACTCCACTTCCACCTAGGGTTGCCAGGTCCCCCTGGCAATTGGCAGGGTATGGAGTGGTAGGGTTGCCAGATCCAGGCTGGGAAGCACCTGGAGATTTGGGGATGGAACCTATGGAGGACAGCAACCTCAGTGGGGTGCTATACCATAGAGTCCACCCTCCAAAGCATTTATTGATGCCTCAGTGAGACATCCCCTTGAGTCTCAGTGAGAAAGGTGATTATAAAGTAGTAAATAAATACACAATCAGGCATAAGTACCTGCTCTCCAAAATAGTACCTGGACAGACAAAGGAATGTGAAAAACTGAGTAGTGTGTACTAATAATAAAGAAAATGGCATACAGAAAAATGCACTTTCTTAGAATAGTAAATTACTAAATATTTAGCTCAGCTGGAAGTTATTTTAATTGGAAATATGAATATTTGAGAGACCATTTTTTTATTCTAGTTTATGCTGTTTAGAGTAAAAGCTTTGTTATCCAGCACTCATGGGGAATAGTGGTTGCTGGTTAATCCAGTGTGCCAGATACTCAAGCTTAGGGCTCTGCCCTGCCCTTTTCAGGAATCCATAGCAACCAAAGCCCACCCCAGTGGGAACACCATGGCAACACCTGGTGAGACCTTTACCCTTCCCTCAAGCCATTGAGCTATTATATGCAGCAGGCAGACAAGTAGGTCAGCTGCCTGGGAGACCTGTGTGAGAGCTGGCTTCTGATTGCTCAAGTCAAGCTGAGGAGAAAGAAGGCACACAAATTATGTCAGCTGGCCACCTGGCTGTCAGAAGCCCAGCAATGCTCAGAGTCGAGGCATCATGCTAGCCAGCTGGAAAGGTGAAAGTAGAGATGCCTGCCTCCAGGCGGTACCTGGGGATCCCCCAAAATTACAGCTCATCTCCAGACTACAGAGATCAGTTCTTCTGGAGAAAATAAGTGCTTTGGAGAGTGGACTCTATGGTATAGCACCCCACTGAGGTTGCTGTCCTCCTCAGGTTCCATCCCCAAATCTCCAGGTGCTTCCCTGCCTGGATCTGGCAACCCTACCACTCCATACCCTGCCAATTGCCAGGGGGACCTGGCAACCCTAGGTGGAAGTGGAATGATAATGCAAGACTGGCCCTGACTACATGATACATTTTTTAACAAGATGTGTCTGTTTTTCCTAGACCCAAATCACTTTCCCCGCAGTTACACAGCAGCTGCAGGAAACTCCACATTTAAAGCCTGAAGAAGCCCAATTTAGCTCAGGATAATTCCATGGGGGGCAGGGGCTCCTGCCTCCCCCAACATGTTTTTTCTAAGCTGAAACAGTCTCAGTGGGGAGTTATTTGCATCACTTCGGAGCTGCATGTGGAGTATTCTGCAACCACTTTGGCTCCCCTCCCATTCTGCTATCCTAAGCCCAATTGGGTTTCTGCAGGCTTTAAAATGGGCGTTTCTTGCGGCTGATATGTGACTGCAGGAAAAGCAACACCCCAGTCTCAACTTGTTAAAAGATGTATGATACATAGGCCCTAAAGAGAACCTAATGTTGCCTCACATATTCTTTTCCCCATTCATCCTGCATCAAGTTGAAGGAACATATTAATTTCCTCCTTAAGAAGTCACTGGCTTCAGTTTAGCTATGAAGAGGACTACAGTCCTTGAATCTAAGTTTCAAAACAACTTTGTATGTTTGCATATTTTTACTTCCCCTATTTAACCATCTGCCCTGATCTGGCTGTCCCAGGCTGGCCTGATCTTATTAGATCTCAGAAGCTACGCAGGGTTGGCCCAGGTTAGTATTTGGACGAGATACCACCAAGGAAATCCAGGGTTGTTACGCAGAGGCAGGCAATGGCAAACCACATTTGTAAGTCTCTTGCCTTGAAAATCCAGTGAGGGGTCACCATAAATTTGGTGTGACTTGGCAGCACTTTCCACCATCATTTGCCCATCCATTAACACTATCATTGCTGCACAATCTCACACAAGTGTGTGTATTTAATAATGGCTGTTTCACATGTTTGGGGTGACATGTTATCTGTGATCCAGACTGTGGTTGTTTAGGAAACAGAATACAGCTACAGAATGCAATAGCTCAGGTGACAGCGAGTGGAAGAATAGTGGTAGAAGAAGCAACATTAAGTCTCATAGACCTGAACCTAACCTTCTGCTCACTTGTTAAGCACCAATAATTTTTATGAAATTATGGCAATGTTGTTATACTGCAGGTGGAGCAAGTTGGGGGCTAGATGAGTTTTGGTTTTGCAGTGTTAACACTAGCAATCTTTGACTATAAATGCTTTGTGGCCCAATGACACATTTTACTGATCAGATGCACCCAGTTTTTCCCTGGTAGTAGACAGTACTAGAGTACTTATGCCACCAGGTATCATTCATTTTAGCATATCTGCACAGACCAGCTTATCTCACATCATTCACTGATGCTCTCTCTTGAAATTAGTGATCAATGTCCTGAGCAAATAAAAGAAAAACAGAACTTCTGCCTGAACATCAATAGTCTTGTTTCTTAGAAGGATTGCCTTCTTGCCTACATTAAGATTGATGGAAAGATTAGCATAATTAAATCTCTGAGCCTAGAGCTTTCTATTGCTAATCAGGGGTTACTAATGGTTTTTTCCTTTCTGTCTATGCTTTCCCGGATACATCTATTTTGTGCCAAGTAGAAAGGCATATTTTAAACCAAGAGCAGGTCAGCTGTCAGTTTATATATTTTGCATACTTGTCTCACAGCCCCAAATCACACAAGATTAAAGGTGTGTTCAGCTCTCTGAGACACTGCCGTTCTTGAAGGACAAAACCTAAACTGTACTGGTTTTGCAGCTTCCTTATACACCTGAACATAATAAACAGCCAATAGTGATCAGAATGTATTACAGCAGCTCAGAGTTAAGCTTCTAGCTTTTGGCAATGTGAAAGAAAGACTTCTATTGGTCTTTAAAGGGTTCATCTTTGTTTCCACCACTGACCAAGGATGAAAAGGGCTTTTAGGTGATCATTTTGGAGCCAAGAAAGTGGGACACCTCCTCTACCATTCCCTGTTAAAATTTTAATTGCACTCATGAGTGTTGTGTGGTGCTAATATCATGTGTGTGTGCCGTCAAGTCACTTCCAACTCATGGTGACCCTATGAATCAATGTCCTCCAAAACATCCTATCTTTAACAGCCTTGCTCTGGTCTTGCAAATGGCGGTCCATAGCTTCCTTTATAGAGTCAATCCATCTCTTGTTGGGTCTTCCTCTTTTCCTGCTGCCTTCAACTTTTTCTAGCATGATTGTCTTTTCCAGTGACTCTTGCCTTCTCATATGTGACCAAAGTATGATAGCCTCATTTTAATCATTTTAGCTTCTAGGATCAGTTCAGGCTTGATTTGATCTATAGGTTAATATCATAGGCATGTATTAAATAATGCTCACAGTATCATTACTAATAAGCTGCACATTTCCAGCTTGTTCAGGCTCAGGTATTCTCCTCCAAGCTAATTTACATGCATTAGTTTCATTGGTCATAAGATTTTAGCAAAGAACTCTATCCTGGTTTGTATTGTGGAACTGATGGCTAGGGCCAAAAGGTAAGGAGGCAGCATAACCAGATTTTAGAGGAAATGTTCACAAGGTCATCTTACCCATGAACACTTTCTCCCTTACAGACTGTGTAGAGACCCCTACATAACAAGGTAGGGTGGGAGCAGCGAGGGTCAACATTATGGGGAACAGTGCATTGTGGCGTTCCTTTGAATATTAATGACTGCCTGAGGTGACTAAAAAAAGCACTTGCCAGGGCAGTTAAATTGGTACTTTACTTCTCTATTAAATATTCGGTGGGGGGGGGGGGCTTCAGTAAGTAACCTTCCCGCCCCCATCAGGGCATTTTAATCATAATCACCTTTTTCCAACTGTCTTTGTGGAAAATGGCATCCTGCATGACCAATTATGAACCAGTCAGTCTCTGGGTTTATATGAATGAGCTCTGAATAGGGCTAACCTGGGGTTAATAGCTCTTTTATGAGATTGTCAATGACACAGGCCAAATGTTAGAGCCTTTCCATTAATTATTCTTGACATGTAATATATTTGACTAAACTCATGATTAAATTTAGGTGTCAAAGATCAGAACTGGAAGGGATGGTGAGAACAATCCCTATCTAGAGAAAAAAGACTTGATAAGATCTAATCAAGTCTTAATTGTTTTGACTTGGTGGCTTGTGAAGACAGTGGAGGCTTCTTATAGATCTGATAAGTGGAGTCAAATGGTTTATCCATGTACCATTTACAGAGAAGAGACTGCAGAATGATGGTTAAGAATTATAGAAGGGCTTGAGGTCAATATCACTTTGGTTTCTAACTTAATATTGATGGTTTCCCCATGGGATGTTCAGGTTGTGGTGACTGAAATTGTAGGCAGGACGAATCAAAGGCTTGTGCAGAGAAGAAAGTGCGAAAATGAAAAATGTAATGAAAGAATTTGGAAAAATGCAGTGTAGATCCAGCAGCTATATACCGTATATACCCGTGTATAAGCCGGCCCGCGTATAAGCCGAAGTGCCTAATTTCTCCCCCAAAATGGGGAAAAATTAGGCACCCGCGTATAAGCCGAGGGTCAGCTTATAACCCCTCCCCCCCCCGCAGGTTTACCTGACAGGGCTCCTAGCAGCAAGCGCCGCAGGCCCGGCGGCGGCGCGGCCCGGCGGGGGCCGGGGCAGCCTCCCTGCAGCTGCAGGAGGCCGCCCCAGGCCGCTCCCAGCGGCGCGAAGCGGTGGCGTGGCCCGGTGGGGGCCGGGGCAGCCTCCCTGCAGCTGCAGGAGGCCGCCCCAGGCCACTCCCGGCGGCAGGAAGAGGCGGCGTGGCCCGGTGGGGGTCGGGGCAGCCTCCCTACAGCTGCAGGAAGCCGCCCCAGGCGGCAGGAAGCGGCGGTGCGGCGTGGTGGAGGTAAGTTCCCCCCTCCCTCCTCCTTCCTCCCTCCCTCCTCCCTCCCCCCTCTACTGTATTGACCTGCGTATAAGCCGAGTTCGGCTTTTTCAGCCCTTTTTTTGGGCTGAAAAACTCGGCTTATACGCGAGTATATACGGTAGCAGAAGATTCTGGGCATCCAATAATTCCAGTAATGGTAAACGTACTTTGGATCCCACTGTCTGAAATAAATTATTAAATTAGATTTTCAAAATCATTGCTGGATCTCCTGTCAACATTGATTCTGTGTACCTTGTTTTCAGTTTTCATATATTATTGCCTAAAGCTGATGCCATCATTCCAATCAGGAAACTGCCTGAAAAGTTTGATACATTATTCATATTGACCTTTCTTTGCTATCTTTTCGTTTGGAGAAGTTGGCTAGATTCTGAAGAACATCCACAGGGAAAAGATACATTCCAGAAAGGAATTTGTTGCAGGAAAACAACAACATCCAATAAATACTATTGTGACATCTGACAAAGTGAGCTGTGGCCCTATATGTTGGCTTGTTTTTAGAGTGCCACAACAACCATTGTTTATTATTATTTATTCATATTTCTATATGAATATAGCATTGTAGTTGGGCATCAGAAGCAGATTCAACCTCAATTAAATTTGGTTTTGTTAGGGCCCCATAGTTGGGGCCCTTTTGAGGTTGTAATCAAAGCCAGCATGGTCAGACCAAACTAGCCTGGAAGGGTCATTTTAAAAGACGGGGCTCACCCAGTCATGTCTGGAGAGATATACCCTCCAACCAAAAAACACCAGCTTCTACAGCTGCTGACCACCAGGCTTCTGAAGAAGACTCCTCACTCATGCATATGAGCAGTCTTCACAAAAGCTGCCTTGTTCATGACTTCAGCTGGCTCCTATATCACCACCCCCACCCCAAAAACCTGCTCTCAAACTGAAGGTCGCCCTGAATAGTGGCTTTGTTTCCCTGCATCATGACCATCTCTTAAAAACAGATTTTGATTACTTCTAATAAAGGACAGTTCACAGGATGTCATTTGCCACCAAAAGAAATGTTTTCTGTGCCACACAAGAAATGTGTGGAGCTAAAACATGAGTAGGGCACTTAGGTTCATAGATGAATAAACTATAGTGCACTTTATATGCTCTACAATTGAGTGTGTGTATTGCTGACCCCCCACTTGCATCTGCACACCCCTCACTCTCAGCCTGAATGTATGTACAGCATGTACATCATGAGTTAGTCCTATCCCCTGTGAGGCAAGCACAGAGTTTATCTGCGGGAGGCCCAATCTGGCAAACAGCTAGGAGAGGAAGGCAGGGCATTCCTACTAACCCTGCTGACAGCAGGCTCCAACTCCATGGAACACACAGACAGAAGGGCTAGGAATGCCTCCCACCCCAAGCTGTTTGCCGGATATCTGCAGGGTTCTGTGTTAAAACCACTTCTCCTCACGGACTTCAGAGGGGGTTGGGGGAGCGATCAGAGACAGATTCGCCAGAGCTTGCAGTCTCTGAAGGTTCAGAGACTGCAAGCGCTGGGGGATCTGTGTTCAAATCGCTCCTCCACCCCCTCTGAAGTCATTGTACACCTCTGCTCCAATTGATCCACTTTTCCTCTGTCCTGTTCCCCATTTTTCTCACTTTTATGTCTTTAGCTTAAAAATAACTCTTGCTGCAAATTGGAGTAGCTCTAGTTGATATTTTTGGTGTTGTGATATTTGTTTCTGTTAGTTGGGAATTTGCTATTCTTTAACTCTGTGCTTTGATTTAGTATTTACCTAGGATCATTGCCCCATACTATTGTACCAGATCCCTCAGTAAATGCCATATTCCTTTTAAAACCTTTAAATTGGCTCTCTATCATCCTTTTCTGCTGAAACTTGCTATGCACAATCACCTCTTTATATAAAAGATCTTAATTTTCTGCTCACTGCACAACACACATATCAGTCTAAATGCATGTTCACCTGTTTGTGGAGGGGTGGTAACACATAAGCTATGTAGGCACAACAGTTTGGGGAACAATAACTTCAAGAACTCATTCATAGGAGGGAATTCACATGAGGATGGCAGAACCTTTTCCAGCCACTTCCATTTTTTCGAATCTTGCCTAGCAGTCACAGTTGTCCATGACACTTTGTTCAGGCCACACTGCCGGGGAGGTTTTAAGAGGTTATGGAACGGTTCCATAAATGTAAGACACTGAAACTATACCCTCTTTAATTATAGTTTCACCACAAGGGAAATAAAAGATGCAACCAATTAGCATGAAAAAGGGGCATCTCTTCTGCCATCGGGCTCATTGCTGTTTAATTTGCACAGCTACAAAGATTTAATTAGACATTTAGCAAGCCTCTGATACTGCAGGGCATTCACGTTGTCACAATACATTTTGATTTGCTAATATTATATCAGAGAAGTTTAGTGTCCTGTGAATCCTATTAATCTCAAATCAAACAAGCTAAGAGAACCCAGTTCAGTGGGCCACCAACAGCTTCTTCTCTTGGCCTTTACTCTCCTCTCACCTAAGCCAACAGTTGGTTTAGTTTTTTTAGGAAAAGACTTGGAGAGAAAGTGTTGTATTCCTTATAGTATATATTTTATTCTAGACATCCATTTATTAGCTATTATTTTTCTCATAAAGTTTAAGAGACTGTAGCAAGCTAAATTTGTTTGTTTATTTACTGTCTGCCTTTCTTGCTGCAACTCAAGGCAAATTACAGGATATAAACCAGTGCAATCCAGCAGCATAAAATAATCAATGAACAAAGCTCATACCCTACCAGAAAATATTTTTTGTTAGTCTTTAAGGTGCTACTGGACTCTTGCCCTTTTCTACAACATTAGAGAACACTGAGAGCAACAAACTAAGGCAAGATATACTATAAGCAATACAGCAAATGGATTACAATGTATAAGACAATTCAGTAAAAGTAGAGAGGCGTAGGTAACATAAGCCTCATTTTTTCAGGCTGAATGAAACATTCACATTTTTCAACTCTTTCCATATTAAGTATGTATTGGAAGCAATCATATGAACATATGACACTAATATACCACCTGACAGGCTGCTAGAGTTGCCAACCTCCAGGTGGGGCCTGGAGATCTCCCAGAATTACAACTGCTCTCCAGATTACAGAGATCAGTTTCCCTGGAGAAAATGGCTGCTTTAGAGGGTGGACTGTATGGCATTATACCCCACTGATATACCTTGCATCCCCAAACCCTACATTCCCCAGCCTTCACGCCCAAATCTCCAGAATTTCCTAAGCTGGAGCTGGCAATCTTACAAGACTGCAGTCTGTGAGGAGAAAGGCCCTTAAAATCCTTCCTTGAACAGTGGGCACATCTCTAGGGTCTGATGTGTAGAATTAAGCCTACCTATCCAGTGAGCACACAATAGATTCTGGCTGCTTTTTTATTGCTTCATACACCCTAGGAACTACAACCTACACACACAAAACTAGAACTAAGTGAAGCCTCTCCCATACACGCCTTGATGAGGGAAACAGGAACTACTTTATGATGGCTCACGAAAAGGCATAGACATATATACATACATATAAATCACACATGCATTATTCAAGCTAATACTGTCTATTCAATTAATTGTCAAATTAACTAAAACCACTTCAGAACAGGGAGTCAGAGTTCACTAGTACTAGACTCACCGTTGGAAATTAGTCTTTACTGCTATCCCATAACATAGTCAATGAATTTTACAGGCAACCTCACTTCACACCCACTACGTGTTTGCCTAATTACTCCAGTTGTTTCTGCCAATGCAGGGGGGGGGGCATCCATCCTTGCTCAGGTCCCCTTTCTGAAGGGAGGGTGTCTGAGCAAGGGGCTGTTTGCTGACTGACTCTTGCATTTCTGTGACCAAGTACATGTCAGGGGAAGAACAGTCTCTCCAAAGGCACCAAGAAACCTTTCAAAACCCTTTTTTTCTTTGGGGGGCAGATTGGCTATTGCCCCCACTTTGCTGTCATCTGGTTTCATGTCATCCTTAGAGAAGATGTAGCCCATGCATTTAACTGTACCCACTAAGAATTGAATTTTGACTTGTTGAACTTGACTCCTCTTCTTTGTGCTCTCTCAAGGACCTGCTGGAGCACCTCATCATCTTCCTCTTCTGCAAAATCACGTCATCTGCAATTATACAAACACCTGATATATTGCCAAAATACTCATGATTTTTCTGCTGAAAGACCTTACTGGCAGACTTAGTGCCAAAGGGCAGCCAGTTGAAATACTATCTCCCCCATGGGATGTTGAAGGTGAACAACTCTGCAGAAATTTTGTCTAGGGCCACTTGCCAGTAGCCCTCTTTTTCATCCAGGAAGGTGAACAGACTCAACCAGAAAACCCTTCTGCAAACTCCAACATCTGACACCATGTAGTATCCTCTGGGATTTGGTATGCAGAATCCAGCTTACTTATCCAGTTTGCCCTCAGGAGACTCTGGCAGCTTCAGCACCTTCTTTATTGATTCACATATGCTTGGTACTACAACCTACACACTGAAAACTAGAACTAAGTGAGGCCCTGCCCATACAGTCCTTGATGGGTGAAACAGAAACTAGTTTGTGAGGGCTGACATAAAGGTATACACATATATATACAGGTTGGACCTTTATGGCAGTTTGGCCTGGCAGCCAAGAAAATCAGGGTGAAGCAAATCATGAAAGTTGGTAAAGCTGGATACAGCCAAATTGGCATATTTTAATTTCTTAATTTTTGTATTCCTTTAATGATTCTGGTTTTGTATATTTTAGCTTGTTGTTATGTTGTTTTAGATGGTAATGCCTATGGCCTTATACAATAAACTTGATCTGATCTGGGGTGTAAGGAGAGCCAGTGTGGGCCTGGCTGGCAACCCTACTGGGGACTCTATCCCACAGCTGAGTCCCTGCAGTACAACTTTTCACTCTTATTTCACTCTGTTGATATAAAATGCTCATTAAATTTGCATAAACAATTTTCACTGGATTAATAAAAGCAGACAATGTTGTCCCAAATCTCTGCAAAACGGGGACTAAGGAGGACATATTCACCTTCAGCAAAAACAAAACAAACATGAACTACTCTGTTGAGGGTCAAGGCTTTCCTCCTAAAATGGGCGCTGGTTAGCTATGAAAGCTATGCCTAGCAGAGAAAACTTCATTAATTCATCTCCAAAGCCCCAAATGTAAATGAGAGGCTGGCTTCAGCAGAGTCTACAGGATGTTATCACAGCTGTCTTCCTCCGTTGCAATCTGTTCCAGTGCCAAATGAGGAAAACACAAGGCAAGTTGGCGGGCTGGCTGAATTATACATTCAAATTGCCTTGTGCTTAAAACCCCCTAAAATCCTAATGGCTTAATTAAGCCAGAAACATTATGGCATGTGGCTCTTTAAGTCCTGACTTCAAACTCCTTCACTTTAAAAGAGCAGGCAGCACAACAGGAAGTGCAGAGTGTTGCTAGAAACATTTGTATCCCATTGGACCTGAGAAAAGCAAGGAAGATCATTAGTTATTCAGAGATACTGCCCCTAATTCACATTGCAGTGAGAGTAGTAGGGGAGCCTCCAGTGTTGGGGTGTTATCTTTTCATCCTCACACAACTTGAAATATTCTGTAATGTCAATGTTTGAGTTACAGGTAGTAAAAAGCTACAAACTACAACAGCTCCACTTTCCAGACCTCGTTTTAAAACTGTAAAAACTTCATTCATCAGACCGAGAGGCCAGCAGCCATGACCAAATATACAGTTTAGATGAGACATCTAAGGGCAAGTGGGGCAAGGAAAATATCTTTATCCCACTCCGCTTGCCTCTGCTGCCCCCCAAATTTCTCTGGCTGCTTCCCTCTCCCTCCTTCTGCTCTAGTCTTGCTTCTTCCCCCAACCCTGCTTGCCATTTACTTCTCTCTTACTTGTTTACTTATCTGATCTTCGCGCCCATTTGCTCTTCCTTCCCCAAGCCATTTGCCACAGTCTCTCTCTTCCCACCCCATCTCTTGTCTTCACTTTTCCTCCCCCTTGTAGCTGCAGCAGTGTATTTATTCTTCCCATCCTCTCATTCAAGGCTGGTTCCAGGTTTGTGTGGGCCACAGACAACAGAGTATCACTGGACCCCCTTTCCCCTTTGGTACAACCTCTTTTGCCTCTAACCAAATCCCTTCCATTTGGCCCCTCCCCTTTAGCTCTACCTTTTCTTCTTCAACCTCTCCCCTTTCCATTTCAATTTACTTACTGTGGTACAGAGATCATATAATTTTTGCTTTCTTTGTTATTTTTATTACTTTCTATAAAACCAGGGAGAAGAAAATATACCTTCCATGATTTTAGTTGAAGCACTCACTGTTCAATAAAATTGGCATAATTTGTGTAAAACTGATACAAATATTGTTCTGGAGGAGCCTCAGTCTAAGGGTATGCAAAAATGTTTCTCCAATCTCGTTAAGGAAAGGGAAAAAGTCAATCCATGTCCCCTAAAATGCTTAAGCAGCTGAACAATCACAATATACTGACAATTTTCATTTGGAACCCTCCAATAAAGAGGAGGGAACTTATATTTTATCATTCTAAACAGGATCAATGAAGCCATAGCTAATTGAAGAAAAAAAAGTATTTTTAATATTGAGAAAAACATCACTTGTTTTTTTAAACCAAGAGTTACTTCTTTGACGCTGCTAATTTCATCTTCCCAAACATATCAAAGTCCAAATCTTTAACTGTTGGTTTTATACATATGTATTTTTAATTGTTTATTATCTTTCTTTAACTGTTTGTTGCCCTGAGGGCCCTATCTCAGTACAATGATGGATAAGTATATTTTTAACCTGTGTGTATCTGTGTGGTACACAAGGTGCGTACCAAAGCATCTCTAAATCCATCAACTAGGGGCAACCTTGTTGATAGCTTCAAGGAGCTTCATGTTCCACACTTCCACTGCAGACTAAACAGAACATATGCTTGGAATCCCAAAATCCCTCAACTTTGCAGCTTTTTTCCAGTGAAAATTAAGCAGTGCCTTTCCCCATGACTGTAACTATCTTGAACACATGAACCTGTCTTATACTGAATCAAATCCTTGGTCCATCAAAGTCAGTATTGACTACTCAGACCAGCAGCGGCTGTCCAGGGTTTCAGGCAGAGGTCTTTCACATCACCTACTTTCCTAGTTCCTTTAACTGGAGTTTTCAGGGATTGAATCTGGGACCTTCTGCCTGCCAAACAGATGCTCTACCCGAGTCACAGCCCCTCCCCCTTTTAAATTAGCAAAATAAAACATTCATAGACACATTTGTAGAAATCTGTATAAGGGAAATGATAAGAACAAGTGACTACAGAAGAACTAAAAGGATGTCTTAATTTCAGATGATATTATTCTGTAAGAAAAAACAAATTGTGTTAACCTGTCTCAATATTATGAATCCCTAGTGGCAACTGTAACGTTTCGATCCTTATTATTCTCTAGCTCCACTTGCAATCTAACTCTTGGATCAATTAAGGGATCCACCTCTGTCATTGGGAATGATAACCCAAGAAGGGATTTCTTTTCTCTCAGATATTTTAAAGTAAACTGAAAGTACTGAGTTTTGAAAAGTAATTGAACTTCTGCAGATTGATCTTAAGGTCACGGCCTGCTTCAGTCCACAAATCCTGAACAGATTATTATAGAGAGATAACTTCATCTACTAGTATTTCTGATATACTTGTCTACATTCAGCTGCGTATGCAACTGTGTACACATTCACCTTGTCTCACTGCTGCACTACAAAGTATTAAAGAGTTGCATTGACAGTATGTGATGAGATACACATTGAATGATTAAATAGTGAGAGGGCTGAGAGTCTTAGATTTTAGCTGTCCCCTCATTCAAGAAATAAATGCCAGCGGTTATACAGGGTGCTCCTACAGTCCTATGAAAAGACCTCAGGAAACCTGGAGGTGCTTCCAAAAGTCACTGAGCTTGGTAATTATTCTATTATTCTATCAGCATCCTACCAAATACATAACTGGGATGTGATTAAAAGGATTTTTCCTTCCCCTCTCACATGTTTATCAAATGAAGATCTAAGGGATATGTATTCAGATATTGTCAATCCTAAAAGTCCTTCAATTTATCCAGCATTGGATCAGATAGGCTATATCTGAGGCAGTTTAACATTCTCAGAATGACTCCCAGATCACTTAACGCTGTGAATTTATTGGGAATTTAACAGAGGTTGCCTGTCCAATATTTTTTTTACCGTTTCTTCCCATTCCCTGGGAAGCAGCATTTCTCCCAGCCAATCTGAATCCTGGGACCAATCAGGAGAGTTGCCTTGGCCAACCACACAGTGTTTCTTTGAGGGGAAGGAATTTTTAAACTGCAGCCATTAATTTCATTGCCTATTTGGAGCCAAATATGCTGCAGTCACTGTTCCTTGTGACTTGGAAGAGATGCCTGGCTTAGACTCCAGCTGGATGGATCATGCCTGGATGGCACTTCTTGACAGACTAATCTGATTAAGTTATTATTACTACTAGCTAGCCTTTTGTCCTTCCTTTTCCCCCAGGAGAGGGTGACATTTGGTCACTGTTGGTGGTGGGGTGGGTTTTGTTGTTCTGGGTTCTCTGTGATTTGATATTTAGTTTGTTTTGATCTTCTCCCTTTCCTTTTGTGCTTTTGAGGAATTTGTTTTTTGTTTTTCATTGTCAGTTTTTTTTCCCTTGGTTTTTTTTTTTTTTTTACCTTTTCTGGTTGCCTTCAGTTTTACCTGCTTTCTACCTTTTTGGAGATTCATTAGTGATTTTGGGTAACATGTCACATCTTTCACTGCTTAGGTTTGGATAAATAGGCTCCCTTACCTCTGCAATGCAATAGGTGGAGTGGGTGTTTGCCTCACTAGACAGACACTCTGGAAGGACTATTTTTACTCACAGTTACTAAATTTGATTTTTTAAAAATGCTGCTCTAGAAGGCTGGTGGGCATTTTCACACCCTTTTCCACAAGCAGAGAGGATGGCTGGGGGCATTTTATTCCAGGGGCTGTAAATTAAACCCCTTCACTTGAAACATGGGCAGTCTTTAGAAGAGAGAATATAATGGGTTCCCTGATATTTTAATACCATATTGTGAAAAAGTCCACTCAGGAAAATCTGCCATTTCCTACTCATGGAAAACAATGTGCAGATGCCCCGTGTGAGCTTTAAAAAAACATGACTGGAACCCAGTAAGTCTTCCCAATATGACAAAAACATTTCTGAGGATTTTTCAAACCAATGCCCCTTCCTTTCTTAAATTAAAACATATAATTTAAACAATGATTTTTTTCCAGTTTACACCCCTAATCTTAATGCATTTGAATCAATTATGAAAGGGAAAGGACCTTGTAATTAGGATATAAGCTGATCTCTGAGAACATGGTCTCAAAGGATGAAAGAATAAAATCCTTTTATTCAAGTGTTTGCCACTAAAACAAAAACTGAAATAATCAGGACAGGGTTATACCACACCTTTCCCTCAGGGCCGTCTTAACGCATGGGCACGGTGGACATTTACCCAGTCGTGGGGCCCCATGCTAATCTATGTATGTTTACTTATGAATAAATAAATACTATACTCAACTATAAATATTTGTCATTGGAAAATGCATATTTAGCATGCGTTTCACTAAAGATAATGAGCAATATTAATGTAAGAAAGGGCTTATTCATTATGAAGAAGAAGAAGAAGAGTTGGTTTTTATATGCCAACTTTCCCTACCACTTAAGGGAGAATCAAACCAGTTTACAATCACCTTCCCTTCCCCTCCCCACAACAGACACCCTGTGAGGTAGGTGGGGCTGAGAGAGTGTGACTAGCCCAAGGTCACCCAGCTGGCTTCATGTGTAGGAATGGGGAAACCAACCCGGTTCACCAGATTAGCCTCCGCCGCACATGTGGAGGAGTGGGGAATCAAACCCGGTTCTCCCGATCAGAGTCCACTGTTCCAAACCACCATTCTTAACCACTACACAATGCTGGTAGTTTGCCATTGCCTTCCTCTGCAAAGTCATCCATGGAAGCATCAATAAATATATATCTTTAATTTTATCAACCATTTACATTTTTATTCCTGTGAGTGGTTGTGTAGGTAGGGGGCCCCAGTGTGCTGCTTTACCTGGGGGCCCGGGGGGGGCTATAATGCTGTTAAGATGGCCCTGCTTTCCCTCCCCCTTTTTAAAGTAGCAACTTAATGAGGCAAGTATTTCAGAACCAAACTTTAAACTGGGAACAACAATAAAATAAGGAAATGGTGAAAGAATTAGAAGAGGAAGAGGGAGTAGGTAGCTTGGTGTATTTAGTGTATGATTTTATCTTAAATTCCAGTATCATACCAATGGAGAGTAATAGTTGGTTTATAGATTTCTGGTAACCAGTAATCTTGCTGCTACTAAGAGATGTAAAATGAGTTTCCTATGTTACAAACACTTTTGAAGAGCAAGGAAAATACCTAAAAGTGCTAGCCTTGGACTTTGTAGCTATACTCTTTTTTCCTGAACAGTAACTTTGTAGAAAAATTAATGGAGATTCTGCAAGGCAAGCAGAATGAAATACAATTATTTATAAATTATGCTTGACTAAATTGTGATGAGTGTTTTCCTTTGTTATAGCTGGGATATTTAAAAGCAAACAGACTTTTATTCAATTGGCTAAATCATAAACGGGACCATGCCTTCTTATGATTCATTTCACCTTTCTGTACTTCTTCTTGTACTCATGAGTTTAATAGAACCACACCTACTGATTGCTAACTAATTTTACCATTAATTTTCCTAATGATGATCCTTGGTCTGCCATGTAGTATGGTTTGTGCTTTAAATGTGGATTATACAGATTTATGAATGATAGTTTTGTCAATGGCTTCAAGCCAAAATGACTAAAGGGAACACCCATGGTTTGGATCCTGTGATCTGTCAGCAGAAAGTGATGACAACCACAGTTCTTCCCATCTCCACATTTCTCCAGCTGCCTTTAAAAAAAAAAAAAAATCCCAGGCAGGGTTGCCAACTCCAGGTTGGCAAACCTTTGGAGATTTGGGTTGGAGCCTGGTGAGGGCAGAGTTTGGGGAGGGAACTCAGCAGGGATGCAATGCCATAGACTCCGCTCTCAAAAACTGCCATTTTTTTCAAGGGGAAGTAAACTGCAGTCTGGAGATCAGTTGTAATTCTGTGAGAACTCCACCCCCCACCCAGATATTGGCAAATCTAACATCAGCTGGAGAAACAGCTATGCATGTCAGGAGGCTAGACAGGGTAGTGTTGCCAGGCCCCTCTTCACCACTGGCAGGAGGTTTTTGGGGTGGAGACTAAGGAGGGCAGAGGTTGGGGAGGGACTTCAATGCCATAGAGTCCAATTGGCAAAGTGGCCATTTTCTCCAGGTGAACTGATCTCTATTGGCTGCTGATCAGTTGTAATAGCAGGAGATCTCCAGCTAGTACCTGGAGGTTGGTAACCCTAAGGCAGGGGGAAGGTAATGAAATTGTTTCCTCCTACTTTCTTCATGAATGGAGCTCTACTTACAGAACAGGAAGAAGGGACTGATTTTGCAGCTTCCCACCCCATGTGGCTGTTACTCCATGCAGGACCTGTGACCTTGGGGATAAACTTTCATGGGGATAGAAATGGCTGCAGGGAGAGGGGAGTTGGGAAGATTGAGTATCTTTGTGCAGACCTTATAGGATCCTTGCACTGGTTCCAACCACTTGTCCAGAAGCAGTAGTGCCATCAGTAGGAGGCAACACCAGAGGAATGTCTTGGACTGTATGCCATATTTGTTAGCCTCCAGGGCAATAGGTTAGTCACTAAGTGAAAACAGGATGCTTGTCTGTCTGTCTGTCTGTCTATCTGACATAACCTGCCCTCCCCAGCAAGCTGGCTCAGGGTGGGTAACATCATTTAAAAACACAAAAACATTCCACATATATAGACATTAATAAAACTAAACAATAAAGCTCTAAAACCCCAACATGATGGCGCACTGAATCCCAAGTATACTGTAGGCGCCATACAGGTGGCAACACTTCAATCTACATTAAGCCCATTCAAGGGAGGGAAGGAAGGCAACTGTCCTCAGTTGTAGGCCTGGTGGAAAAGCTCCATCTTACAGGCCCTGTGGAACACTTACCAGGCAGAGCATTCCACCAGATGAACCACTGGTCCCCACAAATTGTCCTTCAGGTTTCTGCCTGGCAGTACTAATTGTAGTAACTGAATGTCATGTGTGAAGAGTTTTTGTTTGTTTGTTTTAAGTTTCTAAAGCTGTGTTAGTTACATGGGTTATAAAAAAACCAAAGTATTTATTGGTAGAAAAATGGGGTTTCAAAAAGCAAATAAAAGAACCTAGTGATAAATGCTGAGAAATAAATGCCTCAAATAAATGTAACACATTAGGGGAAAGAGTAACAAGGTTTGTGAAGGCTGCCCATGACATGTTGCTTGTAAAAGCACTGTACATTTTGTGGCATTTTTATGTGTTTGTACCTGAGGAATTTTATTTTCTTAATAACCAAGTTACAGGTGCTGCAAACAATCTCCTCTGCAGAATTGTCTGCTTAGGCACTCATCCACATACTGTACATAGCATATGCTTGTCCTTCTGAATGATCTGTCACAGAAAAAATGAGTTCTTGACAAGAACCAGGAGCCATGGAACACTGGAGTTTTGTTTGAGGATTTGTTTAAAATGCAAGCTATTGCAAGTTAATGGTGTAGGCAATTTATAGTTTAAAAAACACGAGCAATTTCAGGGGGAATAGTGATGCAGTCAAACAGTAGTCATTTAATCTCCCAGGGATATATTGCACAGGACAGCAGAGATTCATGACTATGAAAAGCAGCTACGAGGGAGAGATGTAGACCAGGACCACAGTACTGGAGCAGCAAGGAGGTGTAAACTATTCCTCAAACTCATTTTTCCAGTATAACTCCCCCCCCCCGATACTATTACACTTGATAGGGTAACACATAATATGAGTGCTTCCCCCCCTTACTGGATCTAAAAACAACTTGTGAGAGGTTATTTCTCTTCAGAAATGATATGTATGGGAGGGCTGAGTTTTCAAATTATTTATTCATTCAAGGTTTTACACCAATTAACCATATTTATCTTATAATTAATAATGGAATCCTGATCCTAGAGCCTACTAAAACAGAACTATACTAGAAAAATTCTAATTAACAATCCTTTGGTCAAAATACTTAGTCTTAACACTAATTTATACTTAATCTTATATTTTAACACATATCTTCACTAACACTACTTAGATGTTTATCATGGATCCTCAATACCACATAATTTGGTACTCAAAATTTCCTTTGTATTCTCATTGCCACATTAGCACACAATTATTTCATGACATCATTCAGTAAGTTAGACTTGCCAGATTCACAAAGAACAGAATTTGGATCGAACACTGGCACCTTTGAAATTTACTTTGAAATTTTTAGTGACCATGCTGAAATCTGCCATACCATCACCAAATCTTATGTATATTCATTGTGGTTGAAGCAGGAATCATTATTACCACACTTCAAGAAGAAAGCTTTCAATATGTGCCTTACTATGAGTTTTTTTTTAAAAGTTTATAAGCCAGAATTATTCAATGATTCTTTCTAAATACATTCATATATGAAATATTTTTAAGTGAGCTAGTAGCCCTGGAATCAGCCTTTAAATTAACTGTCTCAACCTATTTCAACCAGTCCAAACACAGCATCACCACAATTTATCTCCTTTTCACGTTGAGTTGGTTTAAACACCTACCAAAAATATTTTGTTTTAACATGCCTGAGCTCTAATCTGTAAGGGAACATGTTGGACACATTGGTTCCCCCAGTTGATTGATGGAAAATTTCCTAGCTAGTTTCACTGAGATACATTACTTTCTATCTAGACTTAGAAAATATCCCCCTTACAGCTTTCTTACCAAGCACTGCTATATCTGTTGAATTCTGTTTTCTCTTTATCACTTTGTTCTATTAGCCCTATAAAGAAGGTTACAAGGAGAAATATATACCTCATTGATTTCAGAACTGGTTAATACAAGCTTTTCCCCTTTCTCAGCTGAAGGTATATTGTAGCCTGAAATAGGTTTGCACAGAAAGAGTAGATAGTCACAAATTTGAAACTTTTTATGGGTTGTATCCTGTAGATCTATTCTGCTAATGACCATGCTTTCTTCTGGTGCCAAATGCCTTCTATTATTGTTAAAAATATTTGCAATCCCACTTTGATTCCAAACACATGGACCCAAAATGAATTAGAAACAGCAAAACACAAACTCATCATTATTAAAATGCCCAGAAAAACAGGAAATGTTATCCCAATTTCAACTCAAAGATTCAACACTTTGAGACATACAAGATGTCCCATATATCCTTTTGAACAACTCAGTTGTACAATGACTCCTGAGTGCCATAACAGTAGGCTCTTTATGCACAGTTTCAGTAAGGCTACTAGGTTGATACCTGCACACATAGTATATGACTAGGTTTCAGTAAGGCTACTAGGTTGATACCTGCACACATAGTATATGAGAGACATATACTAACCAGTATTGCAACTAGAACTAATCTGACCAGATGTTTGAGTAATTGGCAGTAGATTTTACAACCTATACACATGCCTGGTTGGGTTTGAACTGTTTGTATATTTATTTATTTCTGTAAGTGTGTGCAGGCATAACATGGGTTTTAATTAACCTCTTATGAAGGCCCAATAGGCTGAAATGCGTTTGGTTGTGGTTACAGATGTCAACCTTAGGAAATGCCACTGTGCTATTGTAATGTTTTTAAAATATTTGTAACCTTTACATAGCTCTTCCACTAAATTATATTTACAGTATTTATATACAGATACATATATCTGTTTTCCTTTTACCCTACCTCAGGTACCCAACCACCCAAAATGAATTAGAAACAGTAAAACACAAACTCATCATTATTAAAATGCCCAGAAAAACAGGAAATGTTATCCCAATTTCAACTCAAAGATTCAACACTTTGAGACATCTGCGATGTCCCGTATATCCTTTTGAACAACTCAGTTGTACAATGACTCCTGGGTGCCATAACAGTAGGCTCTGTAAAGTGGACGTAAATCGCAGCCAGGACAAATATCAAAGAAATATAAACAAAACGGCTAGCTACAGATAACAAGTGTACTACTAGGGTTGTGCACATTGATAAACCTGAACTGAAAATAAACCTGAAATTAGTCATTTTGGCAATATTTGGGTTTAAGTTTTACCAGATACCCAAACCTGGGAATAAGGCCAAAGCCGAATAGCCGATCACCGAATCAGTTGAATAGGTATTTGGCTTTTTTCAGCTCTGGCTTGCCCCTATGGGAAGTTTTTTTAATGATCTCTTTGGGGTAGGGCTGTCAATTCGGTTCGGTCCGAACTGAAAATCAACCGAATTTCCCCTGATTCGGTGATTTTCAGTTCGGACGGATCTGAACTCAAATCTGGCGGGCAACCGGGGGGGCTGAATTCAGCGAGTTCGGGAGTTCGCGAATAAATTCGGCCAATTCGCCCCCCCCCCTTCAGGGGAGCCCGCTGAACGGCGCGGGCTGCCCTTTAAACTGATCTGCGCCTCCCAGCTGGGAGGCTCAGATCAGTTTAAAGGGCAGCCCGCCTCCCTTCAGCGGGCTCCCCTTTTTTATATAAAAAAACCAAAGTATTTATTGGTAGAAAAATGGGGTTTCAAAAAGCAAATAAAAGAACCTAGTGATAAATGCTGAGAAATAAATGCCTCAAATAAATGTAACACATTAGGGGAAAGAGTAACAAGGTTTGTGAAGGCTGCCCATGACATGTTGCTTGTAAAAGCACTGTACATTTTGTGGCATTTTTATGTGTTTGTACCTGAGGAATTTTATTTTCTTAATAACCAAGTTACAGGTGCTGCAAACAATCTCCTCTGCAGAATTGTCTGCTTAGGCACTCATCCACATACTGTACATAGCATATGCTTGTCCTTCTGAATGATCTGTCACAGAAAAAATGAGTTCTTGACAAGAACCAGGAGCCATGGAACACTGGAGTTTTGTTTGAGGATTTGTTTAAAATGCAAGCTATTGCAAGTTAATGGTGTAGGCAATTTATAGTTTAAAAAACACGAGCAATTTCAGGGGGAATAGTGATGCAGTCAAACAGTAGTCATTTAATCTCCCAGGGATATATTGCACAGGACAGCAGAGATTCATGACTATGAAAAGCAGCTACGAGGGAGAGATGTAGACCAGGACCACAGTACTGGAGCAGCAAGGAGGTGTAAACTATTCCTCAAACTCATTTTTCCAGTATAACTCCCCCCCCCCCCGATACTATTACACTTGATAGGGTAACACATAATATGAGTGCTTCCCCCCCTTACTGGATCTAAAAACAACTTGTGAGAGGTTATTTCTCTTCAGAAATGATATGTATGGGAGGGCTGAGTTTTCAAATTATTTATTCATTCAAGGTTTTACACCAATTAACCATATTTATCTTATAATTAATAATGGAATCCTGATCCTAGAGCCTACTAAAACAGAACTATACTAGAAAAATTCTAATTAACAATCCTTTGGTCAAAATACTTAGTCTTAACACTAATTTATACTTAATCTTATATTTTAACACATATCTTCACTAACACTACTTAGATGTTTATCATGGATCCTCAATACCACATAATTTGGTACTCAAAATTTCCTTTGTATTCTCATTGCCACATTAGCACACAATTATTTCATGACATCATTCAGTAAGTTAGACTTGCCAGATTCACAAAGAACAGAATTTGGATCGAACACTGGCACCTTTGAAATTTACTTTGAAATTTTTAGTGACCATGCTGAAATCTGCCATACCATCACCAAATCTTATGTATATTCATTGTGGTTGAAGCAGGAATCATTATTACCACACTTCAAGAAGAAAGCTTTCAATATGTGCCTTACTATGAGTTTTTTTTTTAAAAGTTTATAAGCCAGAATTATTCAATGATTCTTTCTAAATACATTCATATATGAAATATTTTTAAGTGAGCTAGTAGCCCTGGAATCAGCCTTTAAATTAACTGTCTCAACCTATTTCAACCAGTCCAAACACAGCATCACCACAATTTATCTCCTTTTCACGTTGAGTTGGTTTAAACACCTACCAAAAATATTTTGTTTTAACATGCCTGAGCTCTAATCTGTAAGGGAACATGTTGGACACATTGGTTCCCCCAGTTGATTGATGGAAAATTTCCTAGCTAGTTTCACTGAGATACATTACTTTCTATCTAGACTTAGAAAATATCCCCCTTACAGCTTTCTTACCAAGCACTGCTATATCTGTTGAATTCTGTTTTCTCTTTATCACTTTGTTCTATTAGCCCTATAAAGAAGGTTACAAGGAGAAATATATACCTCATTGATTTCAGAACTGGTTAATACAAGCTTTTCCCCTTTCTCAGCTGAAGGTATATTGTAGCCTGAAATAGGTTTGCACAGAAAGAGTAGATAGTCACAAATTTGAAACTTTTTATGGGTTGTATCCTGTAGATCTATTCTGCTAATGACCATGCTTTCTTCTGGTGCCAAATGCCTTCTATTATTGTTAAAAATATTTGCAATCCCACTTTGATTCCAAACACATGGACCCAAAATGAATTAGAAACAGCAAAACACAAACTCATCATTATTAAAATGCCCAGAAAAACAGGAAATGTTATCCCAATTTCAACTCAAAGATTCAACACTTTGAGACATACAAGATGTCCCATATATCCTTTTGAACAACTCAGTTGTACAATGACTCCTGAGTGCCATAACAGTAGGCTCTTTATGCACAGTTTCAGTAAGGCTACTAGGTTGATACCTGCACACATAGTATATGACTAGGTTTCAGTAAGGCTACTAGGTTGATACCTGCACACATAGTATATGAGAGACATATACTAACCAGTATTGCAACTAGAACTAATCTGACCAGATGTTTGAGTAATTGGCAGTAGATTTTACAACCTATACACATGCCTGGTTGGGTTTGAACTGTTTGTATATTTATTTATTTCTGTAAGTGTGTGCAGGCATAACATGGGTTTTAATTAACCTCTTATGAAGGCCCAATAGGCTGAAATGCGTTTGGTTGTGGTTACAGATGTCAACCTTAGGAAATGCCACTGTGCTATTGTAATGTTTTTAAAATATTTGTAACCTTTACATAGCTCTTCCACTAAATTATATTTACAGTATTTATATACAGATACATATATCTGTTTTCCTTTTACCCTACCTCAGGTACCCAACCACCCAAAATGAATTAGAAACAGTAAAACACAAACTCATCATTATTAAAATGCCCAGAAAAACAGGAAATGTTATCCCAATTTCAACTCAAAGATTCAACACTTTGAGACATCTGCGATGTCCCGTATATCCTTTTGAACAACTCAGTTGTACAATGACTCCTGGGTGCCATAACAGTAGGCTCTGTAAAGTGGACGTAAATCGCAGCCAGGACAAATATCAAAGAAATATAAACAAAACGGCTAGCTACAGATAACAAGTGTACTACTAGGGTTGTGCACATTGATAAACCTGAACTGAAAATAAACCTGAAATTAGTCATTTTGGCAATATTTGGGTTTAAGTTTTACCAGATACCCAAACCTGGGAATAAGGCCAAAGCCGAATAGCCGATCACCGAATCAGTTGAATAGGTATTTGGCTTTTTTCAGCTCTGGCTTGCCCCTATGGGAAGTTTTTTTAATGATCTCTTTGGGGTAGGGCTGTCAATTCGGTTCGGTCCGAACTGAAAATCAACCGAATTTCCCCTGATTCGGTGATTTTCAGTTCGGACGGATCTGAACTCAAATCTGGCGGGCAACCGGGGGGGCTGAATTCAGCGAGTTCGGGAGTTCGCGAATAAATTCGGCCAATTCGCCCCCCCCCCTTCAGGGGAGCCCGCTGAACGGCGCGGGCTGCCCTTTAAACTGATCTGCGCCTCCCAGCTGGGAGGCTCAGATCAGTTTAAAGGGCAGCCCGCCTCCCTTCAGCGGGCTCCCCTGAAGGGAGGCGGGCTGTCCTTTAAACTCATCTGTGCCTCCCGGCCGGGAGGCACAGATGAGTTTAAAGGACAGCCCGCCCCCCTTCACGGGAGCCCGCTGAAGGGAGGCGGGCTGTCATTTAAACTCATCTGTGCCTCCCGGCCGGGAGGCGCAGATGAGTTTAAATGACAGCCCGCCCCCCTTCAGGGGAGCCCGCTGAAGGGAGGCGGGCTGTCCTTTAAACTCATCTGTGCCTCCCGGCCGGGAGGCACAGATGAGTTTAAAGGGCAGCCCGCCCCCCTTCAGCGGAGCCCGCTGAAGGGGGGCGGGCGGCCCTTTAAACTCATCTGCGCCTCCCAGCTGGGAGGCTCAGATCAGTTTAAAGGGCCCCCGCGCGCCTTCAGGGAATCCCTGAAGGCGCGCTTCGGCCGAATTTTTCCCCGAACTCCGGATTCCCCCGAATTACCGGGGATCCGAAGCGGGGGAGTTCAGACTTCGGCACGTACCGACCCCACAAGGGTCAAATTTGGCCGAATCCGAACTGTACCGAATTTGTTTTTGTTTTTGACAGCCCTACTTTGGGGGAGGATTTTTTTGGAGGTAGAGTTCCCAAATTTTCAGAGAAGCTTCAAGGGACGTTCCTTGCATGAGCCCCAAAGTTTGGTGAAGATTGGGTCAGGGGCCCTGATTTTATGGTATCTGGAAGGGGTCACCCTCCCTCTATAGAGAAGTATTGTAAACTTTACCATACTTCTCTATGGAGGAAGGGGTCTACCCCTTCCAAAACCCATAAATTGGACCCACAGTCCCAAACTTTACCAAACTTTGGGGTTCATGCAAGAAGAGTCCCTTGCAGCTATGCTGTGAATTTGATGACTCTACCTTGAAAAATGCCCCTTCCCCCGGGAGAATGTTAAAAGTACTTACTTTTCACAGTCTATAATGGTTGCATCCATACTCAAGAGTCATGGGTAAACTCAGTTTCCCATGAATCATTGCAGTGGGCATGTGCAATTGTGCAGGACCATTGCAAAGATTCATGGGAAAGTGAGTTTTCTAGCAGTCAGCCATTACAGACTGTGAAAAGTAAGTAATTTTAAAATTCTCCTGGGGGGCATTTTTCAAGGTAGAGCCACCAAATTCACAGTGTAGCTTCAAGGGATTCTCTTTGCATGAACGCCAAAGTTTGGTAAAGTTTGGGGCAGGGGGTCCGATTTTATGGTGTCCTGAAGGGGTAGCCCCCATTCCCCATAGAAAAAATATTGTAAACTTTGCCATGCATGGAGGAGGGAGGTGACCCTTTCTGGACCCCATAAAATTGGACTCCTGATCCAATCTTCACCAAAATTTGGGGTTCGTGCAAGGAGAGTCCCTCAAAGGTACCCTGAAAATATGGGAACTCTACCTCCAATAAACCCGAAATTTACAGTTTTTTCCCCACAACCCTATGGACTACTTTATTATGAACCAATTTCAGCTTTCAAGAGTTGTCTTCAAAAGCAGCCCTGCATATAATACGTTTCAGTAGTCAAATCTCCATGTTACAGTAGAACAGCTGAATCAAAGATGAGAGATAATTTATGAGCTAAATACAGTTGAGAAAAGTAGTCTTGTCTATCATACCTCCCTCCTTTTAAAACCAAAGGGCTGGATCAAGTATGACACCCAAGTTCTTAACAAAGTCTGAAAGAGAAACATCCATCCCATCCATAGTAGGTAGCACAATTGTTGTGAAAGCATCAACTTTACTGACAATCATCACCTCTATCAGAATTTAATCTGAGTTTGCTCTCCCTCAACCATTTGACTGTGACAGGACTTCAGATAGTGTTGCTAGCTCTGGGTTGGGAAATACCTGGAGATTTTGGGGGTGGAGCCTTAGGTTAGAAAAAAAAGTACATTTATTCCCAAACCCAGAACAAAGGTGTCAATATTGACATCTCTTTTTCCTGTCAAAGTTAATGTGTAAATTAAACATGTGTTTATCAAGTTAGTGAACTCCCCAAATTCTCCTATCTCTCAATGCAAAAGTAACCATTTGCATAAAATGGTTTCCTGTGGCTTTTATTTCTTCTGGTGACCTTCTTAATGCCCCCTCCCAACCACAAAGAAATAAAGTTGCTGTATTTTTCTTGGCTGTGTATAAGGAAAGCGTAATATTTTATTTACATATGCACTTTTTAAAAGCTATTTCAGAAAGGGAAAGGCTCTTATTTCTGAAGAATAAATGTTTATGATTGACAGGAAACACTTTACCCTTCAACAGAATATAGAATAAGAGATAAGCTCTTCGCCTCATATCCTGAATTCATCATGAATGTTGATTGTTTTACTCTGCTAAAGAAATGTTGATTTGGTCTACATTTTTGACAAGTTTTTTTAAAGGAAACATTTTCCCTTTCTGTGGCAGGTATAGTTTACTTTGGTGAGATCTGAAAATGATATTATCTTTTGCATCAAATGAAGACAAAATGAAACAAAAACATCAAAATGAATTCCAGGATAACTATGATTGATTAAAAATAATGATTTTTCCTTGTGCGGGCAGTCAGAAGACTCTACAGGAAACAGGAACATTCAGACAA
The DNA here is from genome assembly GCF_029931775.1 of Euleptes europaea. Lineage (NCBI taxonomy): Eukaryota > Metazoa > Chordata > Lepidosauria > Squamata > Sphaerodactylidae > Euleptes > Euleptes europaea. The sequence continues at coordinate 57,735,573 of NC_079316.1, read as the reverse complement.
CATTGTTCTAAATTGCGACACCATATCATTTGGCTCCTGCCACCCGCTGCCCCCCTCCCCTTAATCCAGAGAAAACAAGAACCTAGTTTACTTCCATTTAAAGGAGAGGTGGCAGTTTAAAATGAGGTTTTTTCTTTTCTCCAGAAGGATAAATGAACCAATGTGATAATGAAAATCTGCTAAAAGTTAAGCAATTTCACCTGTAACAAGTTTTGATGGAAAGATGGGGGAGGGGAAATGTGGATTATGAGGCTGCATAATTATCTCAACCCTGGTTGAGATGTTTTCCCCCCTCCTTTTTACATTAACGTTCATTTTCTATGGTGTTAAACAGGGAATGTTTAATTGGATGTTTCTAGAAAAATAGAGCACCATTTATTAATAAAAATCACTTTCTCAAAGATATGCTTGTGTTTTTTGGTGTGTGGGGGAGATTCTACTAGTTCAAAGGCAGGAGGCAAAACAAAGTTGGGCTCAGTTTCTGTTCTTTATGTCTGATCCATGGCAAGAAACCCAAACTATTCAAATACAGAATTTTGTTCAAAGGGTTCCTTTCATCCTCATTTACTGTAAATATTGTTATGAATCCTAACACCTCTTAAGTGCCATTTTGTGCTAATGATGACCCTGTCTTTTTCAGCAAGCCCTTTATCTGCTGCCCATGCCTAGTTTAACCAAGAGCTTGTTTGTTAAAGAAATTAAAGTAAAAGCACTTTGTCCTGTCATGTATGGGGGAACTGAAAACAAAGTTACCGTATATACCCGTGTATAAGCCGACCCGCGTATAAGCCGAGGTGCCTAATTTCTCCCCAAAAATGGGGAAAAATTAGGCACCCGCGTATAAGCCGAGGGTCGGCTTATAACCCCTCCCCCCCAAACTTACCTTCACTCCAGGCCGGGCGAAGGCGGTGGGGGCGGCGGCCCCCCCGCAGGAGGCTCCCCCAGGCCGGTCCTGGGCAGAGGGAGCCGGGCGCACCCGGCAGCAGCAGCAGCGCGGCTTTCTGGCGGCCGCAGAAGGCTCCCCCAGGCCCGTCCTGGGCGGAGGGAGCCGGGCGCGCCCGACAGCAGCGGCGGCGCAGCCTTCCCGCGGCCACAGGAGGCCCTCACAGGGCGCTCCTAGCCGGGGGAAGCCACGCGGGCCCAGCGGCGATGGCGGCGGTGGCAGCGGTGGCGACAATGGTGTCTGCGGTAAGTTCCCCCCTCCCTCCTCTCCCTCCTCCCTCCTCCCCCCTCCCTCCTCTACCGTATTGACCCACGTATAAGCCGAGGCCGGCTTTTTCAGCCCTTTTTTTGGGCTGAAAAACTCGGCTTATACGCGAGTATGAGTATTTTTTTTTAAAGTAGACATCATGGAAACTGATATAGAATTATTATCCTTTGAAGTCACAGCGAAATGGCTTAAACTGTGTGAAGTTAAACAAGCTGCAGATATGGACTTTTTTCCTAAGTAGACTTCACCTTGCTCTATATAGTAACATTCAAGTAGGAAATATTTAATAGACTTGAGGAACATCTAGACATAATTCCTTCTTGAGCTGAACATGTCTTATGAACCAAGATATCTTTATCCCTCAGCCTTGGAAAGCCACTTCCTTCTTCAGTAAATATCTCCAAGGAACCTAAGGTAACAACTATCTCAAGGGAATTTTTTTTAAATGAAAAACTTCAGGAGACATGTTTAAGGGAGCAACAGTGTTGTATGTAGGCAGCACACATCCCAGCTGAATATTTTCTGCTCCAAATCCACTCTGCAGTTGCTTCTCCCCTACAGAGTTCCATGAATGGGTTTACAGTAGGGTTGTCAACCTCCAGGTGGAGCCTGGAGGTCTCCTTGAATTACAATGATCTCAAGATGACATATATCAATTTCCCTGGAGAAAATGGCTGCTTTGGATGATGGGCTTTATGGCATTACATCCTGCTGAGATCCCTCTCCTCCCCAAACCCCTTACTCCCCATGTTCCAACCCCATATTTCCAAGAATTTCTCAATCCAGAGTTGGCAACCCTAGTTTACAAGAGTAAACCTGCATGTTGGACCTGGCAGTAGGGGAAACAACTTTTGAGTGGGTGGGGGGGAAAACCTGCCAATGGGAAAGGAGTAAAAAAAAAACCTCTTCCCTCTTATCCTCTACACCTAATTGCACCAATTATTGTAGATCCATCCTTTGTGCTCCCATCCAAACAGGAAAAGGGCATTGACAAAAAGGGGGAGATTATACAATAATCCACCACTGTGTTTAATAGCAAGCCATTCAGCTATTTCCATATGACATGTTAATTAACAACAACCTGCCTTACATCCTAATCTGACTAGGATAAACTGAGCTATGTGCTGATAGAGCACATAATTGGGGCTCAGAACTACATTGCATTTCTGGTGATGTTATTAGGTGCATCATGAGCTTCACGAAGCTCATCTTCTAGCCCAGTTTGCTTGCTGCTCTATTGACACCTGCAACAACACGTGGGTAGCTGGCTAGGTGGCCAGAATTTCAGCCGGTTTGGAGGAAGGGAAGTTTCCATTCTCCTTTCCTGTCCAGCACTGTTCCATCAGCAAAGGTGCCTAATGAATCCAAAGACCCATCATACTGGGTATTACATTGCCCAGTACGCACTGTGTGCTTCACTCAATGATGGAATAAGAGAGGCACCAGAAAGGAGTGCCTGGCTGCCTGAATTACCATCACATCATATCACATCATTAAGAGAACAGCTGCAGGTAAACTGGAGAGGAGGGATTAAAGAGGGGAAGTTGGGAGGAAGATGAGGAGGAGAGTCTGGATTCTTATCTGGCTTTCTCCAAGCCACAGAAAATGTCTGGGAGCCACTGAATTCACCTGGCATTGGACTCAAGCATTATGAGCAACTGAAGCAACTAAAATGGCAGTGGTGCCTCAGCTCTGAAAAAGACCATCTTTAAATCCTAATGATCTGGCCAACTACCACCCAATTTGTCTTTCCTGGGTAAGGCGGTTGAGAGAATGGTGGCTGAACAGCTTCAGGCATTCCTGGAGGAAACATTGGCTTTGGACCCATTTCAGTCCGGCTTCCACCCTGGTCATGGGACAGAGAAGGCACTGGTCACCCTCACAGATGATCTCCATCAACCGCTGGATCAAAGCTGATCTTATTAGATCTTACAGCAGCATTCAACACGGTTGATTACAATATGCTAGACCACTGCCTTGTCAACACCAGAAATTCAGGGGACAGTCCTTCAATGTCTGCACTCCTTTCTTCATGGTTGGGGGCAGAGGGTAGCACTTGTTGAGAAGGTATTGCCACATTATACTTAGGGGAGTAATCCTCAGGGAGTGATCCTTTCTCCCATGTTATTTAACATCTATATGTGCCCCTTTGCTCAGCTGGTCCAGAGTTTTGAGCTGGGTTGCCATCAGTATGCTAATGTCACCCAGCTATAGCTGTTGATGGACGGCCAACCAGACACCACCCCGAACACACTGGCCAGGTGTTTTGATGCTGTGATGAAAAGGTTGAAAGAGAGTTGATTGAAACTGAATCCATCGAAGATTCTCAGTTCTGTGGCTGAGCCGGAGCATGGCAGAGACAATGCACCAGCTCCAGCTCTTGAGGGGGTATAATTAACATCTGTGTCTTCTATCAAAAGCCTGGGTGTGATTCTGGATGCCTCCTTATCAATGGAGCCACAGGTCACAGCTATAGCCAAGGTGGCTTTTTTCCATCTCCACCAGGCTAGGCAGCTGATGCCGTACCTGTCTCGTCCTGACTTAGCTACAGTGATCCATGCAATGGTCACCTCCAGGCTAGACTACTGTAACTTGCTTTATGCAGGGCTCCAGCTGGTCCCAGAATGTGCTGGTGAGGGTCCTTATGGAGATTCCCCTAAAAGCACCTATTCAACCTGTGCTCCATCAGCTGCACTGGCTCCAGGTGGAGTACTGGATCAGGTTCAGGGTGTTGGTGTTAACCTGTAAAATCCTAAACAGTCTGCAGATCCTAAACATATCTGCAGGACCCCCTCTCCCAGTACGCCCCCCAAAGAGTGTTACACTCATCAAATAACAACTTGCTGGTAGTCCCTGGCCCAAGAAGTATCCAGCTGTCCTTAACCAGCGCCAGGGCTTTTTCGGCTCTGGCCCTAGCCTGGTAGAACTCTCTGTCTAGTGAGACGCAGGCCCTGCAGGATTTGGCACAGTTCTGCAGGGCCTGCAAGTCCTTGAGCCAGTATTTCTCTGTCAGCCTCACCTACCACACAGTTTTCTTGTGAGTTCTAAATGGAGGAATGAAGAATAGTGTTGTACTCTTTGGGTTCCCATTGGAGAGAAAAGTCCCGAGATGCTCAGGAGAAAGGCAGGCATATACATATTTTAAGCAGATAAAAGGATAGGAAAGATCTAAATAAATAAATTGCAAGTGCACATTCACATATGCAGATAAATATCCCGAACATACAGTGCCACTTTTTGGTAAGGCAACAATATTTATGGAAATAATTAGGAAGTTTTCACACATCTTTACAGCTACCCTATATAGTGGGTGCACTTCTAAAGTTAAAACAGTTTAAAGGCATACCCTTAGGACATGCTGCCTGTCTTCTTTCTCTTCTCTATTAAGTAGCTCCAAGCAGAATAGCTGCAAATATAGTAATGGGTACGGCTTTCTGCTCAAACTTTTTTGGCTCAAATAGCTTTGCAGCTGAAAAAGTTCTCTAATGAAAGTAAGTGTAAAAGAAACATTCTGTTGTTGATGTTCCACAGTGTTAAATGAATGCAGTGTCATGCCAAAAAACAAATGAAATGTGTATTTAATATAGAAAAATTGCTGAATTCTGGACATAGTGCATGTTGAAATGGAATTTCTAATCAACCTTGTTTCAATTCAACATCAGTTCAATCAGCAAGTGCCTTTATGTACCATTTGTTTCACTAATGCGGTATGGTATAGATTTTTGTGACAGCTGATGACCTTAGAAGTAGGACATGGGCCATAATCCACCCATGCTTTCCAGGGTGTAGTTGATTGTCAGGGGAGAAAATCAATAGATAATATAGAAGCTACATGCTAAGACTAAATTGGAGTGATTGATTTTCCCCCTAAGGATGAATTGGGTTCGCCATCTCCCATTTCCACACCAAATCGCTGTGTCTGGTTATAGAGAAATATTTACTTTCCAGCTTAGGTTTTACAGTGTGGAACAGAAAACGGAATGATAAAATCTAAGGACACTCATTATACATATTATCCCCCACATGTACACATACTCAGAGGACAGTTACACCTGAAAGAGGAATTTAGTTGGTGCCTGACTCCCTGTATTCATTAAGGCCTAGACTGTGATATACATACTTTGGCAATAATGAGATTGAGAAAGGAGGGACTCCATGTCAAGAGTTAACAGTTAGACTGTGGCAAATTTGTGTATTTATTTATTTACTTCATTTATACCCACCTTTGTCCCTAATGGGCACCCAAAGCAGATTGCTTACATCACTCTCTTCTCCTCCATTTTATCCTCACAACAGCCTTGTGAGATAGATTGGGCTCAGTATGTGACTGGCCAAAGGCCACCCAGCAAGCTTCCATGGCACAGTGGAGATTTGAACCCAGGTCTCTCAGATCTTAGCTGACACTATAACCACTATTATTGGGATGTAAACTTCGGATATGACCATGACACATTTGATAGCTTGTAGCAAATCAATATATAGAATGGGAAATCTGAATATTATTACACAAGAAGTTAGAATTAATTAAATTTTGTTAAATCACTATGGAATAAGATAGTTTCAGAGGGTAGCCCTGTTGGTCTGCAGCAGAACAGCTATATTCAAGCCTAGTAACACCTTAGAGTCAAAGTTAGGGATGTGCAGTTTGAAGAAAAAAAATCAGTATTTTTTTTAAAAAGATCTGGATATCAGGGAGCCAACAATATTGGTATTCCTTGTTTTCTGGATTCCAAATACTGGTTTGGTATTGATATCTGGGGTTTTTTTGGGGGGGTGGGGCTTTCCAATATTCTATGGAGAATTTTCCAGGGGGCTGCAGGGGCTGTTTTTCTTTTAAGCTAATGGAAGCAAAATTTCAGTGGAGTTGCTGTGTGCCTATCAGTTAAATAAGTTTTAATTGAATTGGACCAAGAGGTAGGCCTCTATCTATGGGCCCTTGAACAAGAGGCCCCCAGCCATTCTCCTCCGTAGGAAACTGGGTGGTGTGTGTGTGCTAGCTTTCTCCAGGGCAAAATGTAACCAAATACTCAAGCGCAAACATAGCAGCCTCTAGCCAAAAGCCTCTCAAAGCAAACAGAACCAGCAAGCCCAAAGAACCAATGCAGCACCAGGAAATCCCAGCAGAATCATAGGACAATGGGGAAAGCCTAACATAACAAATATCAAATTAGAGAATCCAAAGCAATATAGAAGCCGAGAATCCTCCAAGGCAAATGGAACAGGAATGGTTTTGCCAGCCCAACAAATGTAAAATCAGAGAATCCTAGCCAATGTACAGCCCAAGAATCTAAGACAATGTCAAACCTGAGAATCCAACAAAAAACAAACACAAACCAACTTGCCGAAAGAACACAATGTTGCAAGATGAACAAAACCAATTTCTAAGGATGCGATCAAAGCCAAAACAACATGGCAGGCCAATACCAAGCCCCACAAAGACACAGAAACCCAGTGAAATTTAAAAACAACAACCAGTCATAGGAGGCTTAAAATGCTAGCTCCCAAGATTCCCAGTTACTCCCAAATACTTGCATAATTTTTAAGGACCCATTTCCCAATATCCTAAAAAATCCTGGACACCATCAGAGACCTGAATATATCTAGAAAATATAAATAAGGCATTTTTTGATATAAATTTGGACCGGAAGTATCCAAATGCACATTCCTAGTCAAAGCTCCATTCATCAGCTCTCCCCCAACTTCCATGTCCAAGCCCAGCTGCTTGCTACTGTTAAGGTATCTGATGAAGGGAGCTGTGACTCCCAAAAGTTCATACCACAAAAATCTTGTTGGTCTTTATGGTGCTTCTGGACTTAAATCTAGATATGGAAAAAATGGCTTTGATGTTCCCCAGTGGAGGCTTAGTGACCCACTACAATGGCAGAACACCCATTGTGCTGCACTTCACAGAGAACATATTTTGAATATTTGATTATTTAAAGATAATTAGCTGACTGGATATCTAGCATGGCTGGTAATTTTTAGTTAATATGAATTCTTTGCAAAAATAAGTACTTCAAGACATGCAAGTCCTAATTAAAATATGTTGGTAAAGGCAGTCTTCTGAAGTTGAGTCACAGCTGGTGTGTAAATGTTGTTGTGAAATATGTACTAATTGAGTAGTAATGAAATGGTCTCAGGAAGCAGAAAATTATTGTTCGTCATGGGAGTGCCCTGATCACATATTGAGAAAAAAGAAGAAAAGCGGTTAATTAGTATATATTCAAGATGAGTAATCTAGATATACAATTAAGCAGAGGAATAAACTCAACCGTTCACTCTAGTAATACCAAGAAACAGGCAGTCTTTTCAGCCTTGCCACCCAACAATACAGAGAATGACTTCAAACACCTTTTGCTTTTCTTTGCCATATGAGTTTTTTATACCATTTTCCCCAAGGGATCTAGAGGTGACATTTTAGCCAGAGCAGTGCAATATGAGATTGAAATTATAATACTTTACCAGAAGCGGGGGGACCTAATTAGCACAAATAGGAGAAGCAATGATGTGAACTCTGGCACCCTTCTCTTATTTAGTGCAGAGCACTTTCCACTTCCACCATTCACCCTCCTAAAATAGGGTTACTGTTTTTTTCTGTTTTTTTGTTTTTTTAATCTGAAGGTTAGTAGATGTTGTAGTCCACCTGGGTATTGCAAAGCATGAAATTTGGCACTGGATGGAGGAATGCACCAAACATGACAAGTTATATCTTGATATGAATGAGATTCAATAATATTTCAAGGCCATGCTTTCCTTCAGGGTTTTAGGTTTGAGCACTCTTGAAATATCATGGCATGCTGCAGGGCCAAGAAGCTGGAGACTGAATAGCACATATTAGTTCTCCCCTACTATTCCAGCAGAACAAGCACATATAATTATGCTAATCATAGAAATCATATTTTGTTCTAGTTGGCTGAATTGTACCGCAAAAAGATGTAATTTGGACAAGACAAATTCCAAAGTTAATATACAGAAAAGTGTAAATATATCTAATTCTCAACATGGTCCATCTGTGGATAGTTAAATCCAGAGACTGGGGCCATTTTTAAAAATCTGAGGAAAGTCCCACATTTGCAGAAAAAAATTGAAATCTTAAAAAAAAAAACATTTTGGCTTCACCCTTTTGCCAAAAATAAAAGAAACAGTGCCTGTACCTTTAAGGAACAGTTCAGTGGCCATTGTGGCCATTGCTAGGCAATCACAGAAGTATTGCAAGCCTTCAGACAATGGTTGCTATCAGTAAAAGGCTAAGGGGGAAGAGCAGGGCCCTTTCCATGGTAGTTTGAGGCTTTGAGAGAGGACTCTTTGGGACCAGGCCTACCAGCAACCACTGGCCTACCTGCTACCAAGCAATTTCCATGACTAGCTGCTTCCTTTTGTTCTGCAATGGATGCCTCTATCTATTAATGTACAGGGGAAAATATTTATAGACTCGAAGTAGTCTACTGAACTCCTATCACCACTGACTCATGCTCCTATAATGAATGCTGAATTCATATTTTAATATTCACTTGTCGATATTAACATCAGTAAAGATTGCTGAAAATGATGAGACAAATTTTCATGAGCACTCATTAGTTTCATTAATCCCCCTCTTCCTCTAAAAATGGAGTCCTAGTTGCATAAGTCTTTGAGGATGTTACATAGAAAGAATCACACTGTTAACTATAACTTTTCTAGTGGAATAAAGTGTTTTGAACTGAGCTCATATCAGAAGCTTCCCTTCTTATTCTAATTTGATCCAGTTTTCAGCATTGTATCTGTATTGCAAATACTTCTTTTTAAAGGGGCAGGGATTGCAATGTGCCTGGGATCAATGTATCAGCCACAAGCAGGGAAATGCCCCTGTGAAACATCAATCAGTGAGTGCTGTACTGATCATATCTTCATTTAGCTCTGATTTTCTCATATAGTGAGATGCCTTTTTGAACTCCCATTATTGATTTTTAGCAGTGTCTTTCTTATTCTAGAGATGGAGTGAGAAATGGGTTAGGGGTAGAAGACACATGCTGAATTAGTATTTGTAGGGGCATTGTCCATAGCAGCAATGGTTTCCAGAAGAGTACTTGAAAATATTGACACAGCCAAATGAAAGGATGTTGATTTTGCATCACTGCATTTGCACCTATATGTATATGATGAAACTCTGACAAATGTGGGAGGAGGCAGGTCTGAGCACCACACAGTTCTGTCCTCTCCACTGAAATGAAAAGGGAAAGCCTTGAGGGCAAAGAAGATAAAAGTGTGATCACATATTCTTCCTCTCACTAGGATCACTATATTGCTATGAATGCATTTTCTTACTGCTCTATTTACCACACAGTGCATAGCACAGTCCCACTTGTAACTATTAGAACAGGCATCGCTGTCAACAATATTTGCTATGCCTCTAGCTATATCAAAGGCAACAATACAGTACTTTTTATTAGGACCAAGTGAAGTGTCATAAAGTGGTGAACAAAATTCCCAGTTCTCCAGAATTCTGGATAGATGTTCAGTTAAAAGGTTTTCAGGGCATCCCCACGGTGCAGTTCATATAAGTCTTAAGGAAGAAGATATGAAATTAGTTTGACTTACTTGGGTTAAACAGTGTTAGATGCAACAGATTCCAGATCGGACCTCATCTGAGAGCTGATGAATTTTTCTATGACAATACAGGCTTTTTATCCATCTACAATTTTTATCCATTTGGAAAATACCAAATTCACTGTTCAGGAAAGGGATTCTTAACATAAAAGATGATGACCTCGGACCACCTAATGATGGGACTTCATTTACTGGTGGTTACAGGGTCTGCAACCACTATGGCTTATGATTATCCTTTACCTATGTACCACCTAAAGTTAATCTCCAAATGGAGGAGAAGAGAACAAAATCTAAGCTGCTTTGGGCCCCAATGGGGAAAAAGGCAGTGTATAAGTTATGTAAAGAAAAAACTTGTATCATGCTAGGAATGCCATATTTTTCTCTGCCTATAAGGGATCTGTCTGTTATAATTAGCGCTGGAAGAAGATCCAAATTAGTGCTGGCGTTTATATTTTCAAAGGGAGAACAGCCATTGCTTGCTTCTCTGCCCAGTAGTCCTTGACATAACCAGAAATATGTATGTTATCTACCTCAGCATAAATCAGTTAGGTTTGTATAACACTTCCTGTGCCCCATCTTAAGACTGTAATAAACAGCTTCCAGTGGGGCTTTTCCATTACACATCGAAGCCTCCTTTTCTTCCTCCTCCATCCTTTTCATGGGGAACTAAAAAACCTTTCAGTACTTAGTGTCCTAATAAAAGATTTTACACCATTATTGCTTTTGGATTCCCTTCCCCCACCCCCATGGGCCAGAAAGACTACTTGGAATTTTTATCTCTATACCAGATTCCATGATTCAAGCAACATACAGCATTTAACAGGCTGTGTAAAAAAAGGGTGCATAAAAAATTTAAACAGATGCTATTTTTAAAGTAATCCTTAAACTATCTACATGTTTTAGAGACTGTTACTCAATTAGCTTTAAGACCATTTGATCCTTAATAGCTAGAGGCCATCATCCTTCACTCTGGATGCCTTTCATCCGGTACTGTCATCCAGCACACCAGAGGAAGAGCTATTCTTATAAAATGTTCTTATGCGCCATGAAATATTAGTTTGTGGTTAAAATGTGATGCCTGTAGAAGGAAGATGTGGATGTTTGGCAGCTCCTGGGGAAGGCTCACTCATCCTTTATCACCTGTTAAGGCTGCTTCAGATCTCCGTCAGTCACCTGTTGTTATTTTCAGCATCATTATTAAAGATTAGCAGGGCCAGTCTGCAGGCTGATCATTTCACAGTTTCTGCTCATCGTCATTAATATTCTGGCAGTAAGATATGAACGTCTATCACTGAACAGGGGTATCTCTAAGTTTCCATTTCCTAACTCTCTCTCTCTCTCTCTCTCTCTCTCTCTCTCTCTCTCTCTCTCTCTCTCTCTCTCTCTCTCTCTCTCTCTCTCTCTCTCTCTCTCTCTCTCTCTCTGTGTGTGTGTGTGTGTGTGTGTGTGTGTGTGTGTGTGTGTGTGTATGACTCCATGGAATAGCAGCAGACACTCCCCCTGAATATCTTTTGCCACCTTTTTCGCTATAACAGCTTTCGTTCACAGTGTATTAATATCCAATAGCATGGTTTAAACATTTATTTACTGCCATTCTATGAAGTATGTATTTAATGCATATAGCACAGCCTTTGCTCTCCTAATAATGGTCTTTGACACTTCTTCATTCCCTCACACTAACTGCTCTAGAATCACCCCCATGCAGCACCTCTTTGCACTTGCCCTATTGATCCAGCTGGTGCCCAGTGAGTTTGTCCGCATGAAATATTGAGTGAAGCCAAGATCCAAACAACAACAAATTATCTTTTTATTCATTCTCTAGTTGTACATAATCACGCAGTACTGAGATCAAACTCGAGATCCCAAGTTACTGAAAAACAAAATGTTTTGAAAGTTTTTTTTTTTTTTTTTACAAAATCTGCATTTTTCAAGCAGGCTCTGTCCAATTCACTTGAAACTAGGGCTGTGCATGTTGATAAACCCAAACCGAAAATACCCCCCCCCCCAAAAAAAGCCTTTTCGGCTTCTTTCGGGATTAATTTAAGCCAAATAACTGGGAATCAAGCCTAAGCCGGATAGCCAATCGCTAAGAAAGCCGAATAGGAATTGGGCTTTTTTCAGCTTTGGCTTTCCCCAGGTTTTCCCTATGGAATTTTTTAAGTTGCTCTGGGGGAAGCATTTTTTGAAGTAGAGTCACCAAATTCACAGCATAGCTACAAGGGACTCTCCTTGCATGAACCCCAAAGGTCACCCCCATTCTCTGCAGGAAAATGTGGTAAAGTTTACAATGCTTTTCTATGGAGAAGGGTGTCCATCCCTTCAGGACCCCATAAAATTGGACCCTTTGTCCCAGACTTTACCAAATTCTGGGGTTCATGCAAGGAGAGTCTCTTGCAGATATGCTGTGAATTTGGTGACTCAAAAAGTGCCCCCCCGGGAGAATTTTAAAAATACTTGCTTTTCAGAGTCTGTAATGGCTGCATCTGCACCCAAGATTCATAGGAAAACTCAGTTTCCCATGAATGTTTGCAATAGGCCTGCTCAAAGCTATGGGTAGAAGAGCATCCTCCATAGAAAAGTATTGTAAACTTTACCATGGACAATGGGGCAGATACAACATTGGGGAATGGGGTTGTGAAGAACCACAGGTAGCATGACAATTTCAGGCCATTAAAATCAATGAGAGCCTTTTCATCAGTTCTGTTAGGCACTATCAGGATAGATAAAGTATGACAATGTTCCAATCTGGTTGTTCCCATTTTAAGTGATCACAGATATGGGGCTGCTTATGCTTGACATTTCCTTCAAATGTACTCCCAAGATCTATGCTTTCGCTGTCTGAATATGAAAAATTTAAATCCTTTTCATTTCTTGTACATGTTGTTTACCGCTCATACAGCAAACCTCCCTGTCCTGACCTTTTGGGGGAAAGTCTATTGACCCAAGTTACAATAGAACTATTTTAAAGATTTAAAATAGAAACTTAAAAAAAATCAGCTTTAGTAAAAGCCATGCAAATACCTCACTATGTTCTCCAGATTTACTCAGACTAGCATAAGAAAGGCCATGCTGGATCAGACCAAAGTCCATCAAGTCCAACAGTCTGTTCACAGTGGCCAACCAGATGCCTCTAGGAAGCCCACAAACAAGACAACTGCAGCAGCATTGTCCTGCCTGTGTTCCACAGCACCTAATATAATAGGCATCATCTGATCCTGGAGAGAATAGGTAAGCATCATGACTAGTATCCATTTTTATTAGCATCCATGAATACCCCTCTCCTCCATGAACATGTCCACTCCCCTCTTAAAGCCTTCCAAGTTGGCAGCCATCACCACATCCTGGGGCAGGGAGTTAATTTAATGCACTGTCATCATGTCCTTCTAATGACTACTTTAATGCACCGACTAATTTAATGCACTGTCATCATGTCATTCTCCATCAGGATTACCTTGGTCCCCCTCTGCAAGTAGGTGATAAGTAGAAAGGCTATTCTGTAAGGCTGTTCTCTCAGCACTTGAGAAGAACTCTTGTTAGTCATTCTGTCCAGACTCAGATTTAAGAAGTGGGATTATCTCTTGCCAGGAAGATGCTTATTCCTTTGAACAACTTGGAACAAGTCAAAGAAGAATGACAGTTGTTTGCCTTTCAATGTCCAACCCTCTAACTACTTAGTTAGATATATAAAAGAAGTTGACTATGGTTTTCCCCAAGACCTCCAATCTTTGTTCCTTTCTTCTACTTATTCCAAATGCTATTCAGTATGTTAAATAATCTGTTTTGGACAGAATGGGCAGCTTTATCAGTTTTTATGCTCCTGGGCTTAATGGCATGTTGTATTTATATTGATAATTTATTATTTTAATTGTAAGACTAGGGCTGTCAATTCGGTTCGGCCCGAACTGAAAATCAGCCGAATTTCCCTTGATTCGGCGGTTTTTAGTTCGGACGGATCCGAACTCAAAACTGGCGGGCAACCGGGGGGGGCGAATTCAGCGAGTTCTGGAGTTCGGCGAATAAATTCGGCCAATTCGGCCGTCAGTAAGCAGCATAACCGTCAGTAAGCAGTATTCTCCTCCCCCGGCCAATCGGTGGCCAAGCTGGGTCTTCTTCTGGCCAATCAGTCAGGATTGAGTGCTGGAGGAATCAGCTGATGTGCGGCCGGCCGGGGAAAGAGAGAGAGAGAGGGAAATCCTCATGTGTGTGTGAGGGGGTGCTTGTGCACATTCGCTCCTTTCCGTGGCTGCAGGGGGCGCATTTTTTGGGGTACCGACCCCAAACTTTCAGGGGATATTCAGACAGGTTTTTTTAAGAGACCACCCAAGTTTTGTAAACATTGGGTCAGGGGGTCCCGAGATATGGGCTCCCCCCCTTTTTTTCTTTCCATGGCTGCAGAGGGCGCATTTTTGGGTGTGCCGACCCCAAACTTTCAGCGGAGCATCAGACTAGGCTTCTTAAGATACCCCCCAAGTTTTGTAAACATTGGGTCAGGGGCCCCCGAGATATGGGCTCCACCCCTTTTTCCTCTCCCCCCTTTTCCATTTTCGTGGCTGCAGGGGGCGCTTTTTTGGGGGTTAAGCCCCCAAACTTTTGTCATAGCTTCAGAGAATCCCTCTTAAGAGACCACCCAAGTTTTGTAAAGATGGGTTCAGTGGGGGCTGAAATATTGGCTCCCCCCCTTTTCTCTTTCCATGGCTGCAGGGGGCGCATTTTTGGGTGTGCCGATCCCAGACTTTCGGCGGAGCTTCAGTCAAGGCTTTTTAAGAGACCACCCAAGTTTTGTAAACATTGGGTCAGGGCCCCCCGAGATATGGGCTTTCCCCTTTCCCCTATTGGGATGAATGGATCACCCTCGAGAGATGCATACATATGGATCTTATATTGGATACAAATGGAATCATATTGGATTACCCAGCCTCTCCTGCTGGAACAGAAGACAGCCACAGTAAGACCCCTTTGGGGGCTTTAATCTATATTTTTTCTTTTCTGTGTGTGTGTGTGGGGGAAAGCAGAGTCTGTGTGTGTGTGTGGGGAGGGAGCAGTTTCTGTGGGTGGGGGGGGAAGCCAAAGGGGGCTTTTGCCGGTTCTGCCTGGGGTGTGTGTTCCCCCTCCAGTCTCTCTCTCCCTTGTTTGAGGGGGGGCTTCTTTTTTATTCTTCAGGTTTTTCCTCATTCATAAGATCAGTTAGGTTATTGATGCTTGCTCAAAACTGGTTTTCAAATGGTGACTTAAAGAATGCATCTGCCTGGTCCCAAGTCCAATGCAAAAGGAGACATTCCACCCCCTCCTGCTCATTATGCATAGCTAGCTGCCTCTGTCCCTTTCCATGGTATGCAAACTCCCAGGTGTCAGGTGTTGCTATGCGCTGTTGCAAAGGTTTTGCATTGCGTGCTTGTGTTGCTTTGCAGTTGTATTGTTTTGCAAAATTCTTCACACCTGCCCCGCCCTTTGCATATTTGCAAAGGGGTTGCTCTGCAGTTGTGTTGCTTTGCAAAGTTCTTAGCACCTGCCCTGCCCTTGCTCTCATCAGCTGTTTGTCGGGCCGGGAGCTTTGTGCGTGGGCGGCAAGCTCTGCGGAGAGATCCATATTAAGGGTGGGGGGGACCCCTTTCAGGGCCCATATCTCAGCCCCCCCTGACCCAATCTTTACAAAACTTGGGGAGTCTTTCAATATACGTCCTTTGAAGCTCTGCTGAAAGTTTGGGACCTCTAAGCCCAAAAATGCCCCCCCCAGAGCCGCGGAAAGGCGCGGTTGTGTTTTTAATGGCTTTATTCGGCCGAATTTTTTTCCCGAACTTTGAATTCCCGCCGAATTGAACGGATCCGAAGTGGGGGAGTTCGGATTTCGGCACGTACCGAACCCACAAGGGCCAAATTCGGCCGAATCCGAACTGTACCGAATTTTTTTTTTTTTTGACAGCCCTATGTAAGACACCTCAAGCAGGACTCTGGAAAGGTTCCATAGAAATCTTCCAAACAAATAAGTAAGTAAATAATAGTTTACACCGAGACTATTCAATGATTCGCCACTAAACTGAAAATATGTGGTTAAGAAATCCAGTAAATCCATATTGGAATAGTTTTTGTCAACATCTTTGGAATTTTATTGCACCCACTCTCACCATGAAATTAGCATAAGGAGGACACATATTTTAAACAGGATAGATAACTAGCATATAATCACAGATCTGGAATTATAATCTATCAGTTATTTAATCGCTTCAATACATCTTGACATAGTTGTGTCTCTGATATGATGAAAAACATGAGTGCAGATTGCAAACCCTTCTAAATCTGTTCAAGTAAATGGATTTAGAAGGTTGCAGCTCTTTAAGATTGCATTGTATGACTCTTAGGTCTCATAAGGAGCAAAGTCATCAGCATCTGAGTATCCCAGTACAACCACTAGAGGGTAGCAAAGCAATACAATGCCATCCTGACCTAAAACAATGTGCTACTAAATCACATTAGTTTTTATTATTAAAATGACAGACAAGGAGGAGCCTCTTCTTAAGTCAGAGCAAGGACCTAGTGCTAAAATTGTGTCTCCATAGAATCAAATTAATCTTGAAATAGAAATTTGAATATTTAACCAAGCAAAAGAAGGACTTGGATTTGCTCAGTATTCTGTCTGTACATTGGCCAGTTTGTAACACAATAATTCAATTGGACTTTGAAATGTGAAATGTCGTGTACACATTTGCTAAATTTGAAAATCAGTACCCTACATCTGTTTTAAAAAATGAGGGGGTAATATGATATACAGTACAATGCAGCATACACCCTTTTTAAAGGAAGCCAGGAAAGAGGGATCACAAAGTGTAATATATCATTAAACATTGGGGCACCATGTTTACATTCAGAATATAATTTTAAGCAACATGTCCAAACCCCATCAGGACCTTCCTGTGTCTGGGGGAGGTGGCAGAAGTTAGTGATGCCTGTCCAACCCCATGCATTAATAGTTTGTTTCTTTAAGGACCTTCAGCTGTGTACCTGTTCAAGCTAGAGGTTGCAAGGAAGAGCAAGCGTGAAAAATAATGGAGAGGTATCACAGGCACCACCCCGTAATAGATCCTCTTACAAGGCACAAAAAGGCAGCAATATCTTCTGTGTCTTCTTAGCAACATACAGAGGTGGCTGAAGTAAGCTTATGTAAACAGGAAGAGCGTAACAATTATTTCCTTTCCTTTCCTTTTATCCCTTAGAAGCTCCTTGATCAATTGATCTTGAGCAGCATATATCTAGTGTTGGAGGGATATAAGGATTGAAACAAATCTTGCCACTGACAATGTAGCCTTGGGGTCCCTGTCGCTTAGTAAAAAAGGCATTATGACAGTCACAAAGGCATTGGATTTGTATATTAAAAGGGGGGAAATATAGTGCGATCGAAGTTCCTCGTAAAAGCGGCATTCCAAAAGGGCATGGGCTAATGAGTCAATAGAGCCAGAAGAGCAAGGGCAGATCCTATCTGAGTATGGTACATTCAGAATTCTGCCCTGCATTACCATAGAAGGGTTAGCATTCAATCTAGCCAAGCAAAAAGCTCTACAGAGACGAGGAGTTGTCAGATAATATGTATAGGCAGGCAGACCACATTAGAGGGGGTATTCCGAAGAACTGGGATGAACAGACGCGACGAGCACGAAAAGTAGTGCTGATAATTATTTCCTGTAGATCTATTAAGAATGTTAGCTTGTCCGTTTTACCTGGTTGCCACTATATTATTACAAGGCTCTGTTTACAAGCCTTGTTTTATGACACACCAAGGTCAATTGTGAGGAATGTGCAAAATGAAATCCCCAAGCTGAAGATATACAGGGAAATCTCTGGGTTGGGTCAGTGTGTGTGTGTGTGTAAAGTGCCGTCAAGTCGCAGCCGACGTATGGCGACCCCTTTTTGGGGTTTTCATGGCAAGAGACTATCAGAGGTGGTTTGCCAGTGCCTTCCTCTGCACAGCAACTCTGGTATTCCTTGGTGGTCTCCCATCCAAATACTAACCAGGGCTGTTGGGTCAGTATATTTCCAGAATAGTAATATAAATTTGGTGTTGTTATAATGAAGCCCCCTTCCCTGAAACAATCTGTGTTGTGTTGTGTTTTGTTTTTCCAAGTTTGCTTACCAGCAAAGCAGCATGTGCTCGTCTTTTTCTTTGATTCCACTGATTTCTTGGGTAATGGAATTTCTCCGATTCAATTAGATCCTTGCAATCACCTTTGGAGACAAGCTGCAGAGAGTTACCACTCTCCTTTATTCCCTCACTTGTGGGGGCAGGGCTAGGGTTGCCAGGTCCTACCTCTCCTCCAGCGGGCACAGCTCGGGATCGTGTGGCAATGCGTGGATGCGCCGATGCGCATGCGCGTCACTTCCGGTTTTCAACTCTTTGTTTGAGTGGCATAAGTTATAAACCGGAAGTGACCTGCAGCGGTGTGTCCCCAAGGGGCAAATTGCTGGGGGTTTGCCCGCCACCACCGGGCGCCTGGCCACCCTAGGCCGGGCCCATTCCCCCTCTGCAAATAGGATCGTTAGGGGCACCTTATTTGAGGGCACGTAGAATTGGAATCGCAGGTACAATTAGCTTGAAATTTGGGAGGTCTTGAGGGAACCGGCAGTTCTCACACCCCTGAAATGTTGGCATCATTTGGTGAAAAAAAGCCACTCCAGCTTCCCCTGAAAATCCTCCATAGGCAATAACAGCAAAACAGCCACCCATCCCCTCTTTTCTAGAGGTGGAGACTTTTCCCTCCTCTAAAAATACTATGCAGGGGGCACCTTGTTTGAAGACCCACAAAATTGGAACCCGTGGTCCAATTTGCTTGAAATTTGGCAGTCCTCACTCCCTGCAATTTTGGTTCAAAAGCAGCCAATCCAGTCCCCCCTCCCAGTTCCCTATAGGGAATAATGGAAACACTGCTGATCCCCTTTTTCACTTTGAGCACAATCCTAATGGTGTGTGTGGGGGGGTACTTGCCCCGGGCCCGGGGATGGCGCAGCCGCACTGCCTCCTGAGTGGCATGCTGCCAAGAAAATCCTGTGGAACTCTCCATGAGTTGCAGGTGTAACTCGGCACCTGCAAAAAGGGTGTTCCCGAGATGAAAGGGCTTTGGGAGGACTGTTTTCTGTGCAAATTTGGTGCCATTATCTTTATAAACAGCTGTTCCAGACCCCTTCCCCTGCAATAGATTCCCTATTGGAAGTCATAGTCCTAAAGTGCCATAATCCAAAAAATGACACAGATTTTAATCTGAACTGACAATGTCCTACAGAACCATAAGCAATTACGGGCCCCCATCCAAAGTCAGGATACTAAAGTATAATGAATTTTTTTTCTTGCTGCACACTTCTAAATATCAAGAAGAAGAAGAAGAAGAAGAAGAAGAAGAAGAAGAAGAAGAAGAAGAAGAAGAAGAAGAAGAGTTGGTTTTTATAAACCGACTTTCTCTACCACTTAAGGAAGAATCAAACCAGCTTACAATCACCTTCCCTTCCCCTCCCCACAACTGCCCCCTGTGAAGTAGGTGGGGCTGAGAGAGCTGTGACTAGCCCAAGGTCACCCAACTGGCTTTATGTGTATGAGTGGGGTAACCAACCTGGTTCACCAGATTAGCATCTGCAGCTCATGTGGAGGAGTGGGGAATCAAACCTGGTTCTCCAGATTAGAGTCCACTGCTCCAAACCACCGCTCTTAACCACTACACCACGCTGGCTCACCACCCAGTGTCCAGGCTAATCCTTTCCAAGGCAGCTGTTATGGGAGTAGTTTTACTCTCTACTTACTGTGGCTAGCTTGCACTTTTTCCTGGCAGCTGCCCAGGTGCTGAGATAAAAGTGGCTGCGAAGAAAGTGGGGCAAGGAGAGGAAGAGCCCCTTACTTCATTTCCTGGCATGAGGCCCACAATTCAGGGAGGCTCACAGCTGCTCTGTCCTCAGTCCATCCAACATTTCAAGGTGAGACGACACTGGGGAATGGAGCTCAAAAGAGCCACAGTGGTATGTCAGAGAGCCACATGTGATTCCCAAGCCACTGAGTGAGTATCACTGCTATACACAAACCTATACTTACAGTAAGTTTCAGTTTCTTCTATTATGTGCAGCCTCCTCCTGAACTGATAACAGGTTTAAAAATCTTATGCATCAAAATACTGAGACGTTTCTATGGTTCCTGGATAACTTTTTCTCATTCATGATCTTGACTCCTTTTTCATTTTATGTTTAATTTAACATACCATTGTAAACATTAATGAGAACAAAAGTAAACTAGGAAGAAAAATATGAGTGAGAGTTACTCTGTGTAATTGACTCATTGAGATCTTGGATGTATGAGGAAGTCATTTTAGGGCACAAATGGCTCCCCATGGGAAATTATCTTATTATAATCCCTACTGGGATATCAACAGGATTATATATTACAAACCCAATATTGTTTACACTGTTGGGGACCTACTTTGCTTGAGAAAGAATATAATGCAGCTCATTTAGTGTAAATTGAAGACTTTGAAACAATGGAATTATATGACCTATAAAGGAGAACAAAGAAGAAAGGGCCAAAAGGCTTTTAAAGAATATGTATGCAGCATCATTTTTGTATATATTTTGTGTATATTAATAATAATCGCTTGCACCAATATGACTCCCCAGGGCAGAGGGGAAAGTGCTCATTTTTACAAATGGATTTCCTTTTGTTGAGTCACTGAAACTTCCCGTTTGCTTCAGGAGAAGATTAAAAATGATGTTCTGGCTTTCACTAACATAAATCAGAACCTTAATTCTATTGAATTCAGTGATCCACCCTAAAGGGATAGAACTGCTAAGTGTGACTTCAGATACATTTTGAAAGAACTATACCTTTCAGCCAGTTTTCTGCCGGTCTTCTGCAAGTATCTCTGTGAAGTGCCTTGGACACCAGATTTGTTATTCTGGCTTCCAAAATAGAAAACATTTGCCTAGACATCTATGGTTGCAAAGGCTTCTTATGTTTTTTTCATAAATGAAATTGTATAGTCCCACGAAAGTATATGAATATGTCATAATTTGGTAGGAAGCCTCCCAGAACTTGACGAAATTGGCACCTATTTTGGTAAGGTATGCTCACATTCCACCATCATGGCGGAACCAGAAATCTACTGTTCAAATTTTGTTCAGCCATAATTTAATAGGAACCTTAATTACTCCGGTGGTAAATCAAAGAAGAATCTGGTTCACTCATGTAGGATTCCTATATTTTATATTACATTCTAGACTTTGTATGTTTCACAAAAGTTCAGAAAGGTACTATGGGTTGGAACTCTCCAGAAGAAGAGCATATTCCATCAGCAGAAGTCTCCTTGGACAGGAGTAAAGTACTGCTATTAATATAACAGATCTGTAGGAACCAGCCCTATTACTTTGTTTTTCTGCCAAAGGGGGCAGGAAACATTGAGAGACCATTATCAAATTATTCAAAATTCACACCTTGCTAGGAATAACACATCTTCAGTCACTGTGAGCCCAACCTGATAAACCTTCTCTAATTAGTTTGTGTGCAAACATTTTATAAAACAGCCCCAAAGCTGTGTCCTTGTCATGCAAATCTAGAGACACAATACAACTTGGAATGCAGTTGCTCAGCATTGCACTGGACAGAATGTGCTTATTAATTAGCAAAGACCATCATTAATAAGCTAGAGGTCATGTTTAGTCAAAAGCCCAGACTTTACAAAATCCAAGGAGTAATAATGCAATAGGTTAGGAATCATTTATCACTTGTGAGTGGTAGTGAGATTAACAGAAAAGAATCTGCCACTGGGCATTGTGTCACTAAGGTTACAAATGAGATAATAATATGAATGCCCTTTCCCTACACGATATGCCACCTATATATTAACACCACCACAAGACAAACTATGTAATTTCCATTACAGAGCTGTTTACAGACAGGAAAGGAAAAGTGACTCCAGGCACAAATGGTAGCACATTCCTTGTTTCAACCTTACTTAAATGGTATTGCTGCAACATCCAAAAGGCCACAAGCAGCATCACACAAATATAACCCCCCAAATTAACCCTTTTTACATTTAATTACAGCCCGCAAAAAAATGTAGCCACGAATAATGTAATTTTTTATCTGTGCCAAATAGCAACCATTGAATTAACCTTTGTGGGGAGAGATAAAATGTATAAAATAAAAATTGCCCTAAATATTTCCCCCTCAAATCATCCCAACAACAACACTACAGCAAAATATGTTCCAGGGTCTCTATATGACCATCTCCACATACGCAGTTTCTGTCTGAATAGGGAATGCCTGCAAAGCATCCTTCGGTAATCCTAGGTGGGAACACATTCAGCCTAGCCAACATAAATGCTCTTCTATTCTGATATACCATTAAATTAAAGACATATTGTGGAATGGACTTAGAGGAGATTAAACTATAAATGGCCACAAAGCAGACTCGCTGAGCTCTCTCCTGGACACTACTAAAATCAAGTGATGTCACCCTAGATTTAATTTCCTTCATCTGATATGCCTCATTGGGATTAAAACGCAACCGCTGCAATCTATTTGCAATAACTTTTCCAGGAGGATACATATTGATCTTTTCCAATAAGACTTATAAACACTTAGACACCAGTGTCTTATGGTATAATAGAAAGGCACTTTGCCACGCAAGAACCTCCAGGGATTTCTGGTCCAATTCCAATTCAAGAGCTACCCTGGAAACACAGTTTGGCATCCCCGCAATGGAATGGAGAAATTGCATTAGTGATTGATCGATGCCTTCATCAACCACTAGGGTTGCCAGGTCCCCCCTCCCAATCAGTGGGAGGTTTTAGGGGGTGGGGCTGTAGCAGCTACGGGTGCACACAGGTGCACGCACGTAATGACGGCACTTCCAGTTTTACTTCCGGAAGTGCTGCATCGGGGCAGCAGATTTAACACTCAAACTTTGGGGGTTTGACTGTTAAAGTAGCAGCAGCGATGCAGCGTTTCCAGAAGTAAAACCAGATGTGTTATCATCATGTGTGCGCACTTGCGCATGCATGCAGCCACTGCTCCAGAGCAGCAATTGCCCACCCATACCACCCACCTGGCAACCCTATCAACCACATCAATCAAAATTTCAATGCCGTACAGTAATTGGGGAGTCACCTTGGCATTAAAGCTTTAATTGCTCCAGGTATATAGTTCCTACCTCTAGAATAGAAATAACTAATTAAGGCATTGCTCAAAACTTTCGCTTTGAGTTTAATATTGAATTATGTTATCTTGTGAAAATCGGTGCCCTCCTCCAATTCTGCAATGCAACAATGGGATCATACCTGCAAATCTGCCTATCCTGGAGCCAGAGCTTGTATCTCTAATTTTATCAAATTAGTGTTGACTTTTGAAATAATTTTGGCCTACAGCGGTAAATTAAACTAAAAATTAAAACCTCTGAAGAGAGTTGTTATCCTGATGGGAAGGTGGAGAAACTAAGACATGATGAAAAAAAAGATGTCTTCAGAAAGTCATGAATAAAGTGTTTATCTGTGGCAAATGTATTGAAGTGTCACATGAGTATGACATTAAAGCCTGCAACTTTCCTGATGACTTGTTTGATGTCCTTGGGCTAGCAAAGCCCTAAATTTCTATGGGAAAACAGCAAATGATAACATTGACTTTCTTAGTGCACAGTCAACAACAGAGGAGAAAATTTTTTCATACATGCTGAGTAATAATTGTGATGCATTATATTGCAACATCTACTGCTTTGAAGGGGGGAAAAGAACTCATCACAGCTATATGAATCATACAAGTAAGACTGCCAAGATCTCATAGAATTTTACAGGCAGATTTCATGCTACATAAAATGTATTGGAATCCACATTCTAGCCCTAGGGTTTTCAATTTCTCATAGAGTCAGCCATGCCAATGAATGAAGCAATGGCACACCAATGATATTTGGTCTATCAGTACCTAATATAGAAAGGAAAACTATGTAAACTAATGACATCATGGCTAATTATATTGGTATACATAACTGTAATAATGTTGATTTCCCTCTCCAATTACTGTTGACACTAACTGGAGATAAGGAGAAGTGGTATCTGAAGAAGTGAGCTGTGGCTCATGAAAGCTCATACCCTGCCAAAAAATATTTTTGTTAGTCTTTAAGGTGCTACTGGACTCTTGCTCTTTTCTACTACTGGAGATGAGGAGATCTGGCTTCAGATTCCCATCAGCCATAAAGCTTGATGATGCAACAAATATTTAAAAGTTACTACAGGATCATAATTCAGAATGAGGAGAAAGAAAAAGAAAGTTGCTCTGGAAGCACAAGAATAAAAAGGTAAGCCAAAAAAGAAAAAAGAGGAAAAAAGGTTGAGAATACAAAGAAACAGAAACAGCAATATGATGTAATATATAAAGGAATAAATTCAATTATGTGCATACAACATAACAGCAGTAACTTAATATATAGTTTTTCATGATGTCTGAGTGGAGCCAGAGTCTAACTAACATAGGCTCAAAAGGTTGAGAATACAAAGGTTGAGAATACAAAGAAACAGAAACAGCAATATGATGTAATATATAAAGGAATAAATTCAATTATGTGCATACAACATAACAGCAGTAACTTAATATATAGTTTTTCATGATGTCTGAGTGGAGCCAGAGTCTAACTAACATAGGCTCAAACTACATATTTTTCACATAGTGATTTTGTGCTGTACAGATTGCATAGATTCTGCACCCTAACCACAGAGAAGCTCTCTTGTGTACAATTAAATTGCAGAGTAAATTATGCAAAGTAAGATAACTCATACATCAGTGCTCAATTTTTATCTATGTATCTAATAATGATGTGTGTCCCCCATCTGCGGATATCTAAATCCACAGATGGGGCCAAACTATGCTAAACAGATTTTCCTGCAAACTTGGGAGACCCCACCCCCCAGATTTACAGAAAAATCTGAAATCTTAACAGAAATATGTTTGGGGTTTAAACTCCCCTCCAAAATAAGAAGTGTCTGTGCACTTGCAGATAATGCACTTACTATGGTTGCCAAGCTCCAGGTAATAGCTGGAGATCTCCTTATATTACAACTGATCTCCAGCCGATAAATATCCATTCACCTGGAGAAAATGGCAATTGGACTCTATGGCATTGAAGTCCTTCCCCTCCCCAAACCCCACCCTCCTCAGGCTCCACTCCAACCATGATTCACTTACCATGAATCTATGATGGCAGCAGTCATTGGGAGTTACTCTGGGCCCAGCCACAACGGCAGACACTGGGAGCCATTCCAGACAGCTATTAGGAACTCCAGGCTCAGCCATCATGGGGGGAGAGGTGTGATCTCCACTGAGACGGCAAAAGGACGATCAGCTGTGGGGGCAGGGGAGTCCTCACTATCCCCTCCCCTGAGTCAGCAATGAAGGATTTGGGCAGGGGGCACAGGAGTTTTTTCTGCCAGTAATGGATTTGGGTAGGGGGTGCGGACATCCTTGCTGACCCCCACTGAGCCAGAAAGCCTACCCACCCATTGAACTGGGAAGGAGGGTATCAGGTGGGGGACCACAGGAGTCCTCATCCCCCTGGTGAGCCAGCAAGCCTGCCCACTCACTGAACTGGCAATCAAGGGAATTGGGTGAGAGGGGGCACCTTGCCGCCTCCTGCTGATGACCTGGCAAACTGGGAGGTGGCAGTAGTGGCAATGGTGGTGGGGTGGCTGGGAGCTACACCGACCTGGCAGTGGCAGTAATGGTGGGGGGAGGTATCCCCTCCTCTGGTATCACAAGTCCCCACTTGTAATTTATATATTTTCTTGGCATGGAATCTGGATTGCCCATGTTCAGAGTTTTAAGGGGGGAGTATACAGAGCTTTATCAGCTAAACATCATCCATAAAACTCAGTAGTATGATGGCCTTCTAGATATATAGTAGGAAGAAATTCAGAATTTAAGAACTGGAGAGCAGTAAGATAGAATTTCAGTTCTTTCTCCTGCATGTGCCCAAACCCAAGTTGTCTCACAGGAATTTCCATGTTGCAGCTTGCATGATGGCTGAAGTATACTTCCACTGGCCAACGGAAGGAATAAACATCAAATTTTCTCTGCTTAAAGAGTGTCAGGTGAACTGCACATGAATATATTATTACTAATATCTTCAGAAGACTATCCCCCCCCCCCCCCGCACTACATGCCTGGGCTGTCTGCTGAAGGCCTATAGGCAGAAGACACCAAGTCTGATTAACACAAAGGTGCATGGTCCCATCTGGGCCAGGCACCCAGTGCAATCCTGACAACCATCCCCCCCCCCTCCAATCCCAGTGGTGGGCTCCCCTGTGTGAACAAAGGTGCATGATTAGAATTGCTTCAATGTTGATGCAGATTCCAACTGGCAAGATTCCCCACCCCAATGTCCATTTGTGTAGACTGGTTCTTAATTAAGGAGGGCAAAGAGGCAAATATTTTAAACAAGTCAGCTTTCATGGCTGCATAACTAATCAGATTACAAAACAAGACACAGGCCAGCTTCTGGAGATTTACAAGGAGTGGGAGATAAAGATAGAAATACAGCCCAAAACATTTTTATTTATCAGACAGAAAATCCAAATGGTGCATTCCATGATGGTATAAATAGGATGGTAATCCATAATGATTGACACACTGCTTCTTTTTACTGGTAACTGTGGAGGCAGCAGCTCATGGAGAACTCGGAGACCTCCTGGACCTCAGCTACAACCTAGGAAAGATATGGTGGCCAAGAACCTGAGAGACAGGAGGATCTTCTGCAGGACAGGGATGGCATGTGAGGCAAGGGCTTGGCCTTAGAGAGCAGGACCAAGCTCCTCACAGAGACCTTGGATGGTACTGTGTCCAGGTGGAAGAGAAACTGAGGATGCAGTCCCCTTGATGGGACCAAGGGCCCAGGGGACCCCACCTGGCTCAGCCTATCCCCCCACCCTCTCATCCATGTGAACAGCAATCGAGCATGAACAGCTGGAGATCTGACAGCAGTGGTGGGATTCCTCCTTCAGGGATCAGCATTGGATGGAGGGGCTGTCAGGCTCAGTGATGGCAGCTGCTGGGCACCTGGAGGGTCTGTTCTGTTGCAAGGGATGCGGGAGAGGGGCAGATGAATGTTGAGAGGCTGTTGGGACACCTGACAGAGGCACTCCATGCCCCCAACCCTCCATCTGCCTTGGTGGCCCCTCCTCCAGTTCTGCTGCAATCAGGGGTGGTGTGGGGTTGGTGCATGGGCACCCTTGATTAACCTGGGTGACCAGCTGCACAGTGAGGTCACCGGTGAGCAGTGGCCAAAAGCTGATGTGAACACTGGGCACCACTTCCACCCCTCCCCTCCCCTTCCGATCTTTGTACACCCTTTGCACTATTTTGACACTGTGGCATCTTGGGGTGTGTGTGTGTGATGGACGTTGCACAACTGTCTTTTTTCTTGGCATTTAGGGCTGTCCTTTTTCCCTTTCAGCAGGTGGGTGGTTGCCCAATGGAAAGGGGCAGAGGGGATGCCCAGTTGATGTTTGGGGGAGCTTGATAATTCATGTGGGAATGGAGCCTGGGGAGGGGTCTTTGGTAGGGCTGTGTCACATAACCATCGCTGTCCTCTACTGTAAGCCTGGCAGAACAACTCCAGCTTACAGCCCTGTGGAATTGGGAGAGATCCTGCAGGGGCCAGGCCTCCACAGGCAGAGTGTTCCATCAGGCAGGGTTCATGGCCAAGAAGGCCCTGGTCCTGTCTGAGGATAGTCAGACTGACTTAGGGCCAGTGACCAGTGACCACCAGGAGGCATTGCTCACTGGAATGTAGGCTCCTTGGGGGAACATAACAGGAGAGGCAGTCGTGAAGATATGAGGCCCCCGGACCATTTAGGGCATTAAAAGTTAAGACCAGAACCTTGAATTTGATACAGAAGCCAATTTGGAGCCAGTGCAGCTGGCAGAGTACTCGTGTAATATGTACCCTCCAAGGTGTCCTTGTAATTACCCGGGCTGCTGTATTTTGGACCAGCTGGAGCTTTTGAAGCGGCTTCTAGGGCAGCCCTGGATAGAGTGAATTATTAGTAATCAAGCCTGGAGGTGACCATTGCATGGATCACTGTGGTGAGGGGGCTAGTTTCTGGAATCACCGTAGATGGTAGAAGGCTGTCTGGACAATGGGGGAAACCTGCCTCTCCATAGAAAGGGAGGCATCTAGCCTTGAGGAGTAAACATAGCAATACTTTCACTTTGCTGTTTTAGCACTTTGCTGACTTTGAAGCCTGTTTTCTTGTGCTGCATGAAAAACCACCATTCTAATCTGAGTACTGACATGGTATTCTTGGTATGCTTGGTATGCTTGGTATTGTGTTAATCTAACTAATCCTCCATTTGTTCTGTTACTCTAACTGTTCTTCAAAATGAAAATGAGCCAATATCTCTGGAGCCAATAGAGCTTGATAATTCATTTCCATTTGTTCAGATACCTCAGAGGACACCACTTTAGACTGCTCAATTTATTCTTTAGCATTTCAATTGAATGTGCAGCACTAAAGAGACTGCACCGCTTTGGTACCTACCATATGAAAAATGACTTCAGCAGGATAAATATTTGTGGACAAAGCATCCTTTAGACACATCTATTAATTTTAAGTGTTTCCAAAACAATTTAACAGAGGAGCATACCGTTTTTTAGCTTTCCAGATTATATAATTTTTATGGATTGCCAAATACAATAGGAATTTGTGAAATGAATTAACCTACAAAACATGAAAATTGGCAATGGAGAAAGGCAGGGCTGTGCCAAGAAATACAATAAATAAATAAATCCAAGTGGCATCAAATCACCAGCAGGTTTACTGACATTAAAAACATATTTCCCTCCAATAATCTGCTAACTGGAAATCTTGCTGCTTCATACATTTGTCTGCTATGAATATAACAATCCCCTCCAGGCTAAATCCCTGAAGCAAAGGAGGAAAATTTCAGCCCAGATCTCATAGAGCTGCCACAAACACATCCCCAACTTTCCTCCCCATCCCCAAAATGAAAATATTAAACATACACATCCCTAGCAATTAAGTGTTCAGTTCTCAGCTGTGATAAAATCAGGAAAGCTTCATTTGCTTCTGCAATGCCACTTTTTAATAAACTAAAACCAAGGAAGAACAGGACTTGTCAGTTGCCTGCTGGGCTTTCAAAAATGCCCCCCCACCCAACTGTGAAAATCTCTATCCCCCAAATGACTGCCTGTATTTGATATGAATGGGGGGGGGGTAACCATCAACAGTTGCTCCCATCCTATGCATTGTCTTGTCAAATTTGACCAACACTCTGTAAAAAATCACTCTCTATATGAAACGTATCTTCAGTATCAAGGCAACCCATGCTGACATTTTCCACTTCCCTCAATTAAATGTGATCTGTTGAACTAGTTAAGTGAATGTTTCAACATGAACCCAGAGGCATTAATACAGCTACTTGAAATAGGGCTGAAAAGTCTTGGAGTCTTGAGAAGATGGGAGACAGGTTGATAACATTCCTAGTATATAGACACAGGCCCTTTAATTTTGTCCCTCTTTCCAAGAGCAATGAACTATCTTTATCTTTCTGTAATGGAATTCATCCTCTCCAGACAGGATGGACTTTAAAAGTCCTAAGTGATAGTGCCTGCCTTGAGGAAATAACATTTCAGCAACATGAAAAACAAGTGCAATATGCTCTCTCTGGCCTATACTGCTTAGCAGTTTATCCAGTTATGATATATTGGCAGCAATATCTTCCTGAACACCCAGCCACACACTGAGCAAATTGTAAAGGTTTCCCACCAGTGAAAATGAATAAATGGATCGCTGTAGTTCAGTCAACATTTGAGAAAAATAGGCTCCTCTGAGCCATTCTTCTAGTGGATAGCCCAAAGGTCTGCTGAAATAATGGTCATTATTAGTATTTTATTGCATGACAGTTACAAAGATGATACACATCTGTTAATCTCAAATAACAAACTAAAGAAAAATGAAAGGTTACCTTTTTTGCTCACATGGAATAAGACAATGCCCCAATGAATGGCAGATAGATAAGATGTTGGAATCAAAGTTAATTTCCCATTAACAGCACATCCACCAATGCAATGAAACTGTCCTGCCTCCCCCCTAGGGTTACCAACCTCCAGGTACTAGCTGGAGATCTCCCACTATTACAAGTGATCTCCAGCTAATAGAGATCAGTTCGCCTAGAGAAAATGGCCTCTTTGGCAATTGGACTCTATGGCATTGAAGTCCCTCCCCTCCCCAAACCCTGCCTTCCTCAGGCTCCACCCCCAAAACCTCCCACCGGTGGTGAAGAGGGACCTGGCAACCCTACTCCCCCCTGATCAAAGCAGCCCACCAAGCACCCCCAAATGCCGCTCTTTGGGAAAAGAGGATTTGCAGGAACATCATTAGGGACAAAAATGAGGATTGCTAAAAGAGGGGGGAACTGGCAAAATTACCCATCCTCTTCATCTAACTAAAACTGAGCTTCAATTCAATACATTTTTCATCCAAAGTAATGTTAGTAAAATAGCTCATTGAATGCTATGATTCAACATGAGCTGAAGGTCATCACTCTAAGCCCATTCAATGCAAGCTCCAATAGATTAGTTCATTGAGCTGGAAAAAGATATTAACATTTTAAATATGCCAAACTTCATTAAAGTTTGAACTAGAATTTTCAACATGAAATTTCATCTCAGCATCTGAGTGCTTTAAGGTTTTGAAATACTGACACATACTAAAATTTCATCACATGTCAATGATGAGGTAGTATCATCTACTACCTACTACTGCATGAAACTATCAAATACTGTAAAATACCCAGTATTGTCAGCAAGAACCAAATAAACGATTGAAAACCCAGTGACTATTCAACATGTATTTAAATATTATTCAGTGAATGTTTGATTTCAAAATTCACACAAGAACTTTTTGAAATGAATGTTTGTTAGGAGATCCAAATCAGACTAAAAGTTGCTACATCTAAAGAACAACAAAATGTGGGGTTAGGAACAGTGTAGATTGCTTAAACCACACCATGTGCCAATTAGAAGGTTTAAAAAAGTCAAGTAAAAGTCAAGCTGGTCTGAGACCAGAGAATGTTTATTCCACCATTCCATATTATACTCCAAATCAACAACTCACAATGAGCTATTCATGGTCCACTCCATCTGAGAGATCTCTGTAATTTGGCTTGGGTTGTCTAGCAATGTTTCTTTTTAAAAGCCCAGTTTCAAAGTTTGATCAGATGGGCTATCAGTGCAAGTCTGATCTTTTTAATATCATGCTATAAACTTTTCGTGTATGGTGTTGCCTTTGCAACTGGCTATTGGTGCTGGGGTTGTAACATGTTTACTGTGGTTTGTCTGATTTGAGAGAAAAGTGATTTCCAAATAGTTAATATCAAACTTGGAACTAGGTGAGGGGAAGGTTCATATCAGCAAGCCATGAATAGCATGACCACTCAACAAGTTTAACCAAATCAATATCATACTGAATCTTCTGTCTAGTGAGATCAACATTAGTGACCAGAACAGGTACAAAATGCCTTCAGGATAGAAAGCTGGTGAGTTTAGACAAAAATGGGGATGGGAGGATGTTCTTCCAGTACATTTTTGGCCTTAGATTGGCCCAGTTACCCGCTCCATGTTTGAACAAAATGGATTTCAGACCCTGACTCTGTTATTTGCTATCAGAAACTGACTTTTGCTGAGACTGCAGTGAAACAGCACTGTGCCATTGTTTTTCATTCTATGAGGAACATCTGACCACAAGTAACTGTAAACACTGGGAAAGCACATCTTAATACTGACAGAAAGCATTTGGTTTTTTTTGGGGGGTGCAGCTTATCTAAAGCTTGTCCAAATGGATTTTTACAACCGAAGACCCCTCCCACCAGATGACTCCATCTGTGTTTGACCCTTCATGACATTATGGGGTGGGGAGAACCACGGATTGCTGGATTTTTGGTCTCATTTTGTGTGGCTTTGGGAGAAGCTGTAGATTCAGCTGAAGGAGCCCAGAAATTGACATACTGACCGGAACATGGCCCATTAGCTTTGCTGACTGAGTTAATATAAGCAGCTGCTGAAATGCCATGAGAAGGCAATCAGATTGTACAAGACCAGGTTCCACACAGAAAGGGAACACCCCTGACTATTTTCATGCACAGTCATGCTATACAGGAGTACTTTTCCTTGAAGCCCAGCTGTTACCTGAATTAGATAATCTCTGCCTTAGGTTAGGGAATTAGTGTGGAAGACTAAGCTTTGTGAGGGGTCAGATAACAAAGGATCTTTTTAGCCAGTGTTTACAAAGATGAGCCCCTTTTCAAAAACTCTTAATAAAGAAGCGGTTTTGAAAATAAATTGAGTTTTTATTATAAAAATGGTTTCAAACACACACACAGTAAAAATCATACTCCCGATTCACACAAGTCCTAAGAAAATAACAGAGAGGAGGGGTGGGACACAAAGATATGGTGGTTGAGGTGATATTTACCCATCCAGAAGAAGACATCTGTTGAAAGCAGTGCTAAGAAGGGAGAGAAATGCACCAGCATTCCTCAGAAGTAAAGGAAAAAGGACCTTACACACAAGTAAGAGGTGGGTGTTGGATTCAAGGCACACACAAGAAGAATGATGCAAAGGGTCAATATTTACAGTTAAAATGAGAACTGAGGCTGCATGAGGTAACTGACAAATAAAAGGTTTGCCACAGACAAAAAGTCTAATTGCTTCTCCAGTAGCTCAGACAATGATTATGATGGGCATGATGTCATGTTCAGGATGTTTCAGAATGCCTGTGATAACAGATCATTGGCCAGAGACTGTATTAGTATTGTGGGTGAAATGTGTTTCAATGTCTGAGAAGTTTTCCCAGGATGGGTGCGATTTGGACAGGAGATGGTTGACCTAGGTGGTTACCGCACTTTGTATTCCCAGCGATGTGTTAAGAGTTTGAAAATGTTGTAAAAAACACCGCTTTAAAGGGTTTTTGGATACAACGGCTTATAAATGGTTGGAAGACGTCTTCACAGCTAAAGGGGCCAAACAAAGTCCAAACAGTATTTTTTAGAACGTTTTCAAACTCTTAATATATCGGTGGGAATACATAGAAAGGACAAACAGTATTTTTTATAACATTTTCAAACTCTTAATACATTGCTGGGAATACAAAGTGTGGAAACCCCCTTGATCTCCTCTGCATGCTGGATGAAGCCTGGGGGTACTGCAGATATGCAAAAGAACTAGTCAGAGTTTTCTGAATAGCCTCTGATTGTTGATGGGATTAACCTGTTTACTATGAGTTCAGGTGTCTGCCAGGAGTGTTTCATTTAATATGTGAGGGAGGCTCTGCTTTACTCCCCACTGTTCTCTCAGCCTGCCCCACCTTGGGGCTTAGAAAATTTTAAACAACTTTTTACTGCCAGTCAGGACCAAAATTTCACCTAGGTGACAAAGATGGCTTCCAAGATCCCTCGGATGTGTGGCTCATCTTTGTGGAGCAGTGCCCTCCCCTTTTCAGGTTAGCTTTGGCCCTATATGCCTTTTATGGCATACCAGGTAGTTTAGGGCAGTTCAGGTGTCAACACAGCCAGAAAACCCTCATTGAAAGTCTCTGGAATACACTGCTAATTGCTGAAAACAAAAAGTCCCCAGGACACAAGTGCAAACCTGCCCCTCTAACAAACAAGAAGACCAGTCTCATGACTGATAAGAACAGTCCCAATCAGCATATTGTTTTAGTTTACTGTAAGATGTTATGGGGTTTTCCTATCCCCTCGGTGCCAAAGTAAGCAATGGTACCACCTTTTCCCCAACAGAGATTTAGACCGGAGGAAGACAGCCTTTTCTTTTTGGGCAGTAGTAGCTGTTTCTGCCAAGAGTGCACCTGCTTTAAGGTCTTTTAATAATGGAGAGCAGTTTTATGGTTATAAATAAATGTGCTTGTACAATACATGAACCACACTTGAGAGCAAGCCATTCCTTTGAATGGCATTACTAGCCATTTATTTTCAGACTATTGTTTCAGGAAGCTGTCCTGGACTGAAGACCCCAGGTAACTCAATAAATAACTCAAATCAACACAAGGGATTAGCCCAGCTCTGCTGCCAACTCAAAAGCAGAAACAGAATCAGAACTTTTCACTCTCTGTCAGAAAAATAAGAAAAGCCAATACTAGTAACAATTGCCTTTTAAACAAATACTGGGAGAATTTAACCTCGCAATACCAGTGGTCAATAGCAACTTAGTCTGCCTCTGTAAATTTGCAATGAGAAACTAAAACATTTAGTTATAGTGTTCAACTGGTGACAGGGTTTTAAATCTAAACAGGGGCAGCAAATGATTAGTTATGAATTGCCACTCAAAAATCTATCGTCTAGAGTCTTTTTTGTTTATCAGTAGCTATTACTAGAGCCATAATGTAAATAGCTTACTTTCTTTCTCAAGTGTGACCACATATATAATGCTCTGGGTCATCTAAATGTTTATTGTTTTAACTCTTAAGTGTTTGTCATACAGCCCATTCCTGAAAGGGGGGGCGAAACCTCTTAGGAGGCAGCCTGACCCCGCCGCCAGTGTACGTGCATGTAATCTCTGGCTCTGCCAGTGCCCAAGCGACGCTGAGCCGTGCCTTGCCTCTCCTTTGGCGCGGCCTCTTCCTGGCACAGGCCACGGTGTACAGTGGCTGCGCTGGCGCAGGGGGGGGCAGGCTAGGGGCGGACTGGGAGGAGGAGCTGCCGGTTAGGTGGCTCCCTATCCTGGTTCGGCCCGGTACGCCGGCGCCAGGAATGGCGGTGCTGCGCCGGCTTTTTAGCCTGCTTTTTAGCAGGCGCAGCCTCGCTGTTCC
This sequence comes from Euleptes europaea, assembly GCF_029931775.1. Classification (NCBI taxonomy): domain Eukaryota; kingdom Metazoa; phylum Chordata; class Lepidosauria; order Squamata; family Sphaerodactylidae; genus Euleptes; species Euleptes europaea. The sequence goes on along the minus strand of NC_079316.1, from coordinate 57,700,928 downwards.
CTATGGGGCAAAAAGCTCCGCTTGAAGGGAAAGAAGCCGTGAAACACAGAGATCATGTGTCTGAGTGTAGTGTGATGTACTCATTCTAGAAAGAAAAGGGGAAATCAGTACAAAACTAGAACTAGTTTACAATTAACTGCAAACGAAATGTGAGCCAACAGTATAATGTTACTGCAATAAAGTAAAACAGAATTCTGGAATACATTTACAGGGGAATCCTAAGCAACCTGTTATATCTTCTAAGACCATTGAAGTCAATGGGCTTAGAAGGGTGTAACTCCCAGGAGGAGATATTTCATTTTTCAGCTCCTAGAGTGAATCTGAACTGGGATCCAATTCTCAAGGACCTGTACTTTCTTCATACTAATCTTCACTGTTAAACTTATTGACTCTCTGTCTCAGGGCTTTTCTGCATGCTCCACTCACTCATTATTATTATTAAATTTTGTTGGCAGTTGATCCAAAAGCATTTGAATTGGTTTGGGCATGGTTCTTCCACACATCTGCTCTCTGTCTGCATTTTCACATTTGTGGAATCCGTTAATTTTCTTCTGCATGTGCTGTAAATAATCAGGATTTTCAAGGGAGGGTGCTGTCATCACAGGTGGTGTCATAGGTGGCATCAAAGCACCACCACCCCTTTTTAATTTTTTTGGCATGTTTATAATGCTATTAAGGCTGAATTTAAAATAATCAAAAACCAACACATGCTTAGGGATGACTAGAAAAAGCAGGGGTACCATTGACACATGCAAGGGTGCTGGGAGGAGGGTAGCATTCCCAGGGCAGGGAGGGGCTTGTTGCTAGTGCCTGCCGATCTTTGCTCAAGGAAGCCTGAAAGAAGGGCAGCTCCACCGCCCATCTGTTTATGAACTATATATGAAGTACTATGTTCCTTTCAAATTGACCTTTTTTCTGGTTATGGGTGTGCCGCCCTTCCCACTTTTGCATTAAAAAAAATGGTGCTATACTATTGTTATACAGTTATACAGCAGATCCTCTGAATTCCTAGCCTGCTTGCTTTCTTTTTTTAAAAGTAAGTCTCTAGCCTCTTCCCGCAAGGAGATATAAAGAAATAAGCAGATCTCTACAAGAGAAAGGGCTAGTCTCTTATATTAATAAAAGTGTTTGTTTAAAAAAAATCAAAAATGAAACCACTCATATTCAGGATTGGGGGGGGGGAGGAGAGGGAGTGGTTTAACAGCAACGACAGTCCAATAATTGAAAAGTAGGCTGGAGGTTGCTGCGAGTGGGTGGGGCAAACAAAACCAACAGAAACTTTATGCCCAAGCAAAAAAGGGACTCAAAATCAGCTTCCAGTAAAAGATTGGGGTTAAAGTGGTCTCATGAAAACCACAAAAAAATTAAGGAAGAGTGCAAATACTTCATTGTTTTCTGTTTAATAGGTCATTTTGGCACATAACCTCAGTTGAAAACTCCCAGAACATCTAATGGGAGAATCTGGGAGAAAGATTATTGTGGTCAGAGGTCTGATGTCAATAAATCCTGCCGCCCTTACCCATTCCTCTGTGGGTGTGGCTGAATCATAGTCCATACGTTGGTCTGTCTCAAAATTTCCAGGGCCTCCTAAAGAAACTCTCAAAGGATACATGCAGGATTCCCTTACAGAAGAAATGAACAACTACATGCTACAGGTTCACTATACAGTTCCCCTGATAATCCACCAGCAATCTAGCTGTCTAGTCCACCAGCCTAATGTTGTTGCTGCCCTCAAACTTATTATCATAGTCAAGCATGGTGTCTCTCTGCGTGTAAGGAAGATCTCAAAGTGATAGATGACAACACCATCCACTGCAACCACAGAGGGCCAAGGCAACCAACTTGCTCATGGTGGTGATGGCTCACCTGCCATGCATGGGGTCTGGGGCAGCCAGCAGTCTCATGGTGAGAGCACCATCTTTTGCTCCTTTCCCATCCATTGAGGAGTTTTCTATCATTGTTTTTGCTTCCTAATCCACCCTGGTCCCAGTTCCCCCCATAGACATACAATGTGGGAAGCCTACCTGCTCTGTAGATGTGAGGGACATGAGCTTATGATATCCTGCACATAATAAGAGTAAGGAAGCATGCACTCAGATTCAAGATAGATTGAGAAGAAAAAGAGTTAGATGATCTCTCCCAAGCAAATACTGGTTGAGGACCACCCTGGTATCTCCACCTAAATCTCACTGCACTGAGATTTGTCTTTTAGAGTCATTTTCCCCAGCCCAGTTAGCATCTAGAAGCAGGAAATGTTCTCTTAGTCTGAAAGGTGGATATGAGGTTGCCTTGCATGAAGTGTACAATATCTAAAAATGTAATCCAAGCTGGTTTAGAGATAGAAAGTAACAGTTGGCATTGTGTTTCCAGTTGAAAGCAATGGAAAAATTATCTCCAGTATGACACCAAACACAGGCCATAGTAATAGTAAAGAATCTGGACCCCAGTTATGATAGCCAACAAGAGAGAGTGAATTTCATATATCAATTTGAAATCACCAGACAGTCATTTGGGCTTCAAGCTTCTGCTAGAAATGATTTGGACTAACACACCACCCTTATCCTAGATTATGGCAACCAAATAATTATGGGTTTCCTGTAATCGTTGATTATATGAATCTAAATGCAGAGAAGAAATAAGAGTTAAATAGTGGGAAGACATTTTAATGAGTTAGAAAACATAGCAAAATACTAAGCGAGGAGAAGAGACAGTTAAGAAGAGCTCATTTTGTGTACGTGTAGGAGAATCAGACTAGCAGTAGCAATGAAAGGCAAGGATCCTTCTACATGTTTTTACAAATTGTAGAAATAAATCAATTTTTACATACTTTACAAAAACAATGTATCAAATGTTACATTGCATGGTGGCAAGTTTTAGGAGACCAAATCAAATATGAAGGCTAGCATCTAGTCAGATAGACACTGAGGGAGCAAGTCAGTGAACCATTGTGCTAGCATCGTTCCACTGACATTAATTGGGCTGACCCGACGTGAGCTGTTGCCAGTTCTGCCTTTACAGTTGCATTTAATATTTGTGCCTGTTGAAGTGTAAGGATGAACATCTGCTTCATTTTGCTTTGAATTTGCTACAGTACATATTTTATGTTAATTAAGTTTATAATAAAAAAATAAAAAGTTAAAGAAACCCAGTTAGTGTGGATATAGCCGAGCAATTATCTGGTGTAACTGCTTGTTTGCATTAGCTAGAAAGGCTAGAGATTCAAACTAGCAAAGAAGGAATATCATTAAAACTGCTTTAAATGTGTATAGAGTTGTGGGAAAATAGTATACTTTGAAATACACTGTAATTTCAAGCCCAATTTAGGGAAATATGTATATGTTTGAGGTTTATTAGGCAGATAGGCTGCCATGGTATAAGGACTTATATTTCCTAAATTAGTTTGTGATCTGTCCAAATTCGTACAGCAGGATAGCTCCAGCATGCTGTTTAGTTCTGAACCAATGTTTCTTTGAGAATTGTAATCTTTGTTCAAGATCCAGGAGCAAGTAAATTTCAGTTACAGACAGCTTTCTCAATATTTACTAACCTGGCCATTCTCAAGGCTTACATTAATTATTTTATTTTTTATTTTTCATATTTGTAGTCCACCCTCCCCAGCAAGCCGGCTCAGGGCGGATATCAACCAAGATATGTCATTTCTAATTCATTTAAGATCTTCACATTCTAATCCATATTGATTCGTTTCAGGTCTCCACGTTCATGCTAGTATTCTTTTCTTAGGGCTTATGTTTCTCTCCCCCCTAGGGTTGCCAACCTCCAGGTACTAGCTGGAGATCTCCTGCTATTACAACTGATCTCCAGCCAATAGATATCAGTTCACCTGGAGAAAATGGCCACTTTGGCCATTGGACTCTATGGCATTGAATTTCCTCCCCTCCCCAAACCCCGCCCTCCTCAGGCTCCACCTCAAAAAATCCTGCCGGTGGCAAAGAGGAACCTGGCAACCCTACTCCCCCAGCTGCTTCTAGGGAGGACACAGGGTCACACCCACTTCCTAAATTTCATAATACTGTGACTCAGGAGCTAGTTGGGCCCTTAACAGGCATAGTCAAGTTAGCCTGAAGTCTGCTCACTAGGAAAGCCAGTTATGTCTTTTTGAAAAGGATAAAACCCAAGTTTATGAGTGTAAACCACAAATATCAAGTTCACAACCCACAAACTTTATTAAGCTTGAGGATTTGGATTTAATATGCCTTATTTCCTGATCCTTCAAAAAATTATAAAACAGGCCCTTTCCACTTTTGTGGGGGGAAATTAGTTCAAAACGATATATTCCAGTTTTACTGATGCATGAATGTGGTCTCTTCTCAATTTATTAAAGTTCATGCTACAATATTTGTTTAAAGCTATGAGTCCTTCTTAAAATCAATATGAAAGGTAAATGAAAGCTAGTATAGGGAGTTTACAAAGGGAGGAAATCATTGAAGGCTACTATTCTGTAGGTTTGAGAACTTATGTTTTCCTACATCGTATAAAGACAAAATGCTGGTGCCCAAATAATATACACTGGCTAAAGTTAGGATGCAAAAGCCTTGTATATTGATGCATAAACAAAGAATGGCTCCTATTAAAAAACAAAAATAAAACCCATAAGGATTTTAATGAGGGGAGTAATTCTTCATGCTGCAAAAGAGTGACAAGAAAGAAATATTCCAAAGCTGCAGCCATAAAACTTTAATGGGTTTCCTGAATTGTATAAGTTTATAAGTTGCAAGTTCAGTGCAGTGGACAAAAAACTGGTTTTGAATCTGCAAGTTCTAGTCTCATATATAGCGCCTGTCATGGACTTACAGTGTGTGTGTGGCCAAGTCAGTTTTTCTTAACTCAGCCACAGTTCACAAGGCATGATATTTAAATAGGGATTTTGAAGGGCATGGGACAGATTCCTGGAGGACAGGTCTACCAGTGGCTACTAGCCATGGTGACTAAAGGGAACCTCCACATTCAAAGACAGTAAATCTCTGAATACCAGGGCCAAGAGACAACATCCAGGGAAGGCCTTGTCCTCTATGTCTTGTTGTTGGCTCTCCATAATAACTGGTCGGCTACTGTGTAAGATGGGAGTCTGGACTCATTTCATGTTCTTATGTATAAATATTTTAATGAATAAACTAAATATTATGGCCTACATGTTACATTTTCCACCAGGAAGCTATTAACAAATACCCTTGGCCAAGTCATTCTCCTCCCTTCTGTAACATTACAGAACTCAAACCACAAGGATTACAGGCATCATTTGAATGTTTCCATTCCTGTCATTGACAATAAAACACATATAGCAGAAGCCTGATGTGATGACCATGATCCAAGTGAAAAGTGTTCCTAGATATTGTAGCATGCAAAAGCAGCAATAAGTCATGCGGAGACCATTTTCAGCCACATTCTGTTGGAACCACATTTATTTTACAACCTGATAAGATGATTCCATTAGAGAGTAATCTCTTAACAAAGATGCAGCATAATCCACACACAAAAGGATTGCTCAGTTTATGCCAGTATTGCAGAGAGGCCTTATGCTTATGCAAATAGCAGGGCAGGTATTTGGAATAATTATAATTACCATTGGCAACCCAATCAAAATGAGATGAACATTTCAGCTGAGCATTTCAGGCTCTCATCGCATCTAGCTGTATTCTGTGGAGACTATTTAAATTGTCCAGAGTCCTGCGCACCATTTTTGGTAAGATACTCTTGGCTTTTATTAACTGGGGCAGAGTAGGCAGGAGGTAAGCCAAGCGGACTACTTTGAGAAAGAACATCCTGTCACAGTTCTCACTTTTTCGTGGAACCAATTCATGTTAAATATATGTTGGCTTTTCGATTCTTATTTAGACACTTCAGTCAATTTATTCATATAGAATTTCACAAGGTGCAGATAGCATACAATGATTTCCTAACCATTTGCAGGAGGCTGACAGAGTTTATTCTGTCAACTGTAAAATAAATTTTCATCACCATTTTGGCAGCTGTGTCACTAGCAAATGATGGGTGCATGATGCTGCATTATACTGAATCAGACCATTGGTCCATTGAGGCCAGTCTTGCCTTTACACTGGTAGCAGATCTCCAAAGTCTCAGGTAGAGGCTTGTCTCATCACTTATTATCTGATCCTTTTAATTGGAAATGCTGGGATTTGAACATGGGAACTTCTTCATGACAAAGAGATGTTTTGCCACTGAACCACAGCCCTGCTCCAGATGAAATGTGTGAAGATCCTTTAGGGGCATGAAACAAAGCAGAGTTCCCCAAACTTGTTCAGCCTGTGGGCACTTTTGGAATTTGGAACAGGCTAGTGGACTGCGCACTACCACAGAATGATTGCTGTGGGAAGTAGGCTCAATCACAAACTGCTGTCATGGGGGGCAATTACAAAATGTTGGGAGGAGTCAAGCCATGCTATGATGGGTGCAGCTATTTCTGATTGGGCACTCTCCACAAACCCTAAGGAGATGTCTCCTGGGGTCTTATGCACCACCTCCTACTCTGATGAGGTCAAGGAAAGCCAGAGTTGATTCTTTGCTTTAGGGAAGAGGTGTTTTGGGGGGAAAGCAAGTGGACACCAGGAAAATATTGGTGGGCACTTTGCTTCCCATGGGCACCATACTGGGGAACGCTGAAATAAAGTTATATCAGTCCTCCTATGAAAGGACATGTGGGAGAGTGACAAGGTAAAAGGTTAAGATAAAGGTCCTCTGTGCAAGCACCGGGTCATTCCTGACCATGGGGTGACATCACATCCTGACGTTTACTAGGCAGACTATATTTACGGGGTAGTTTGCCACTGTTTTCCCCAGTCATCTTCCCTTTACCCCCAGCAAGCTGGGTACTCATTTTACCGACCTTGGAAGGATGGAAGGCTGAGTCAACCTTGAGCTGGCTACCTGAAACCAACGTCCGTCAGGATCGAACTCAGGTCGTGAGCAGAGTTTGGACTGCAGTACTGCGGCTTACCACTCTGCGCCACGGGACTCCTCAGAGAGACAAGAGCTATACACAAATGATGCTTTGCCCCTTAACCTTTTAAACAAATATACAGTTCTGGCATAAAAATACCATAGCTGAATTCTTTCATGTACCATAAGTATGTGTATAATGATTTCACTCAAGATATTTTTCCAGTCTGCCTGCTCAGAGATACCTCAAAGGAATCCTCTCAGGCCATCACAATGAAATGTAAGAAGGAGTGTTCAGACAGACTGTGAAACATGGGAAATGATATCATGGCAACTAACCATAGCTACAGATGTAGATTATTTGTAAGGATCCATACACCTGGTTCACACACTGACCAGACCAAGGATTGTTCTGGCATTGCGGAAGCATAGTTGCACACATGCAAAACCTCAGCATGCACAGAAAGGAGCCAGTGAGGTGGGTTCTTCTTCTTGCAGAGATCTAATTGGTCGGTTGGTTAGTTTGTGGGCACTTAGCATTAAATTAGTGGGCCGTTGCATGACAAAAAGTACCCCTTACTTATTGTTTGCATGTAGTTCTTTACTAATTTCACCATATAATTTTTACACACTACAGTTGCTCTTGTACCCTGCAATCCTCAACAACTAGTTTTGGGTTGTTTAGGCTTATGCCATCTTATTCAGTATTTTTAGAGTTTTCAGATATGCAGTCTGACTTCTAAATGTCTTAAATAACAAAATCCCCAATGTGAAATGTCTGCTATTATTACAGTCTTATAAATATTATTAGAATAGATTAACATAAGAACAGCTTTAACGAGTAATAGCTTTGGTGCATGCAGCCCAGCACGCTACCTCCAACATCATTTGCAGCCTAAACCTCATGTTAGTCAGATTTTCCTCAAATGGATCTCTGCTGGGAATACAAATGAAATTTATTTTGGGTCAGGCACATAGCAGAGGTAACCATCTGGGTTATTAATAAATGTGAATCTTGGGTTTAACCAAAGGAAATTTGTCTCTGTTTCAGTCCTTTCTGGTTTTGGCATCTGTGGAATTCACACATAGTTTTAACCAGAGATTTATTTGTTTTTGCTTTACATAGCCCATCCCCAGAATTCATCATGTGACCTCAGAGTCAACTGGCACACTTGATTTCCAAAAGTGTTCTAGGCTGGACTTTGATTAGCATCTACTGGAGGGAGTTCCCCAGCTTTTAGAAGCAGTCTTTTCATGCCCTTACTATCTCCACATGACATCAAGGCATCCTAATTTGAATACAAAAATCATAACAGAGCACATGGCAGTAGATGATATAAGTCAACATTTTATGTTTTATAGGTTGGTAGAAAAATTGGGGAGGAAGGAAGACACAGATATCGGAGCACTAATAGTGCAAGACCTTTATGATTTGACTCATTCAAGCCAAATCACATTTACTAAAGTATATTTACATTTTTTATATTTAAACATTCTAAGACTATTACAAGGAAGCACATATGCAGTCTCAGGCTCACTCCCTAGCATTCACAATAGAAAGTCTCTCAGGTAGCTAATTCTGAGAAAGACCTCTATCTTAGAGAAGTGCTGCCAGTATGACTAGTTGGTACTGGGCTGGATAGACCAAAAATAGGACTACTTAAGAACATTATCTTCTTTTCAAATCATCTTTAAATCAAATCAAATCAATTCTCTTCTTTTGAATTTCTCTGAGGAATTTCAAGTTGCTAAGGCAATGGCAAACAATCTCTGTTAGTTTCTTGTGGACCCAGGGATGAGGTGGGGAGATGAGAAGAGGAAGAACTACACACACACACACACACACACACACCATGTTGTGGGAAATTAGGCCACAGCTTTTTATTTCCTACATACACAGGAGCACTGGTGCAGCATGGGGACAAATCCAGCATCGAGCAACCTGCCTACTGGTTGATGTTACCCCATCCCCCCAGCTCATCTGCCGGGGGGGGGGGAAACCATGGAGTGCCAAACCTGGGATCTGTACAGGCATTGGCTGCTGCACAGTTCCCTTGCCACCTGGTGGTGAGATCCAGCTAACAGCCTCCGAGCTCAGTGTGTCATTGAGTGCCCCCCACCCCAAGATCCCTTGGGTAGGGGGTTCCCAAATTTGTCCCAATGTCTAGACCACCACAAGAGTATCTTGATGTGATCAAACATAAATTCTTGGAGGCATAAATTCTTAAATTGTTGGATGCAATGTTATACATGCTCATGAGTATCTGTGTGTATTACTCCAATATTTATTTAAAATAGTGGTATCCCACTCTCAAAAAAGACAATCTTAATATGATTGCATGTATGATCCTATCAAGATTCTTTTTGAGTAGTGTTTTATTAACACTACCCCCCCCCCATCCACCCATTGGAATGATTGGGAGCAGGCAATTCTTAATGTGCATCTAGAGAGCGGCAAATCCAAGGCAAAACCTCTAGTGCATAAATGGGTGGAGGGGGGGGGCGCATAACTCGGGGGGCCCTGACCCAATCTTCACAAAACTTGGGGGTTCTTGCAAGAAGGGTCCCCTCAAGCGACACTGAAGTTTGGGACCTCTACCTCAAAAAATGCCCCCCCCGGAGCTGCGGAAAGTCACAAATGTGCTTTAAATGGCTTTATTCCAATGGGGGGACCCCATAACTCGAGCCCCCTGACCCAATCTTCACAAAACTTGGCGGTTCTTGCAAGCAGGGTCCCTCCAAGCTACCCTGAAGGATTGGGACCTCTACCTCCAAAAATGCCCCCCCCCCGAGCTGCGGAAAGCCACAATTGTGCTTTAAATGGCTTTATTCCAATCGGGGGAGGGACCCCACAACTCGGGGGCCCCTGACCCAATCTTAACAAAACTTGGGGGTTCTTGCAAGTAGGGTCCCTCCAAACTACACTGAAAGTTTGGGACCTCTACCTCCAAAAATGTCCCCCTGGAGCCGCGGAAAGCCGCGAATGTGTTTTTAATGGCTTTATTCCAATGGGCAGTTTGGGGGGACCCCTTCCGGGCCCCTATAACTCTGGGCCCCCAGACCCAATCTTAACAAAACTTGGGGGTTCTTGCAAGAAGGGTCCCTTCAGGCTACACTGAAGATTTAGGACCTCTACCTCCAAACATGCCCCCCAGAGCCGTGGAAAGGTGCGAATGTGTTTTTAATGGCTTTTAACAGCCAAATTTATTCGCGAACTTCGAATTTCATGCCGAATTCCATGGATCCGAATCGGCGGAGTTCAGACTTCGGCATTTCCCAAATAAAAACGAGCCAAATTTTGCCAGATCCGAATTTTACAGAATTTCCCCCCCAACAGCACTAGTTTGCCTTGTCAATTCTGACACTGTTAATCAGCAGTTGGCTACATGTCAGCAACTCAAGCCTGTTCAGTGGGTTACTATAGTAGAGCATTCAGCATTATTCAGTATTATTTCACGCATGCACATTATCACATAGCCTGATGGGAGTCATAGTTTCTCCATCTCCAGATCTAGCATCACTGTTCACTACCCCACAGCCAATTGTTTAACTAAAGAGTGAGCAAACCAGCCAGTCTCTTATAAATAAACACTGTGTTTAAAATACAGTCTTACCATATGATATTTTTTTCCAATTTCATGTTACAATGTTATTTTGTGCTTACATGTGTTTGCACATGTAAGCAAGTTAAGTCATAGTCCCTCACTCACACATCATTTAATTGCCTTAACCAACCATCCAATACTCTGGGGAAGAACAGACTTCGCTTGCTGTGTAGATGTAAAAGCAGCTGCAAGGCAGAAGGAAATGAAATTCTACCATCACACTGCTAAATGGCTGCAAACCAGTTTGGCAGCTGCTCAAGTCAGATGGTGGTGAGATGAGGAAATCTGAAACTCAGATCATGAATTGTCATAGTTGTCAAAAAGAATATGTTCACTTGCCAAAAGTGATTACCAGAGTGCATGCCTTGGTAACCTCTAGATCAGATTGCTGTGATGTATTCTATGTGGGGATGTCCTTGAGACTGTCCAGAAGCTACAGGTGGTACAGAATGCTGCAGCCAGAACACTGACTGGATTTTTAGGAAACTTATCACTCCAGTTTCGTTCCATGTCCACTGGCTCCTAATTTGCTTCTGAGCTTGATTCGAAGTGCTGGTTTAAAGCCTTTAAAGCCTTATATAGCTTGAGGCCAAACACTTCAAGGACCATCTACTCCTATATGAACCTACCCAGCCATTCTGGTCATCTTCAGAGGTCCTGATTTGTGTGACCCAAGCATTGGAGGCTAGAAGGTGGCAACCTGAGCAGGGGCCTTCTTGGTTATAATGCCAAAACTATGGAACTCCCTTTCCATGGAGATTAATTTGTCTCACTCTATTGTTGTCTTCCACCAGTGGGTGAAGACTTTTTTGTTTTGTTTGGCATTCAGTCACTAGCATCACCAGCATGTATTAGCCCTTCTGTTTGTGTGTCTATGTGTTTATATTTTTTATTTAATTTAGTCATCACAAATAGTGAAGAGTTTATTTTTTAAATCCTCTTAAAAGTCATTTCAAGCATTCTTATTCAAAGGAAATTCCTAGGAACACTAAGAAGTGTTCTAAATATTTTATGTGTATATTTGTGGTTTAAATGCTGTTTTTAATGTTTAAATGGTCATTGTGTTGGCGACTGGGGGTTGGCATAAAATGTTTTAAATAACAGAATGTGTTTGTTTCACCTCTACTTTCTTTGGAGATGATAAATTTAAAAAGTCATGACTGGTTTTTGGATCGATGCATTATAAACCCAAGCATTGTGATTTATTCACTCAGATACCTTACTGTATTATAATTCTTCCCTACCCTTAATGGGCAAATTTGTCAGCTCCTCTCTTTCTAGTGAGAGAATTTATGAAAAGAAGACTTTTGTCCTGTATAATTAAAGTCCATTCATCCTGCCTCCCAGTCTTATTCATATAAACATATGCTGATGACAAGAAGTGAGAGGACAGATAGGAAATCAGCTCCAAACACACTTCTGACTCTTGAATCTTTGTTTTATAAACCTTCCAACAAAGAAAGGAATGCTAGATCTTCCAGGTCCATATCTGATTAAATATACTTGCTTATATAGCATATAGTCTGTGCATTCCGCAGCAAGAGCTATTGCAGTGTATCTAGTTAAGGAGTTTTACAGCCTAAGGAGCCTTCCTCCTGTTTAAGTGGCTTTTATTGGAAGAACCGCTAAAGTTGGAAGAAGGCTCCTTAGGCCAGAGGAAAGCTTCAGATGTGGTGTAGTGGTTAAGAGCGGCAGACTCTAATCTGGAGAACCGGGTTTGATTTCCCACCCCTTCACGTGAGCGGCGAACTCTAATCTGGTGAACTGGGTTGATTTCCCCACTCCTACACATGAAGCCAGCTAGGTGACCTTGGGCTAGTCACAACTCTCTTAGAGCTCTCTCAGCCCCACCTCAGCCCAACCAATTCTTCTTCTAGTAGAATACATGCCATTAACATGCAGGTTGTACTTCTACATTAGCAGATTCTGTTGGCAGACAGGCGAGGAGCTGTTCAATTCCAGTTTTGGCCTCTGCTGATTCACAAGGCTCTTTCTTCAATGATGGTCAAATGGCACAGCCAATACAACTTGTTTTGTTGTTTAAACCATTTGAAATGTAGAGCTAAGCCAGCAGAGGAGAATCACAATTTAAGCACAATTACAGTATGTCAGAGGATTCAAAATAACGGTCACTGTGTGAAAACAATCTGTTCCTGGTATGGCTTTGCCTAGTAAAATATAATTTTGTGAAACAAATTATTTAAACAAATTGGCTGTGTTGGTTAGGAACAGGAATAAAGCAGTAGGTGGAGTTACTGAGCAGGATTGACTCCGCCTCCTGGCAAGGCAATTATCATTTCCTTTCCAAAGGACTGCTCTCCAATTAATATAAATGTGAGGAAAGCAATGTAGGTTTTAATCAGTCAAAGTGATTTAATAGTGGATGACAGAACGCTCAGCTGGCTCTAATTTTATGCTGCATGTTGGAGATTGTTGTTGCCAGGAGTGGATCATTCAAATCCCTCAAGAAGCATAATATTAATCACTTCCCTTCTTTTCCACTTCTCTTTACAAAATAAAAATAAAAGTGACTTACAGGTAATGCAGGCAGCTGGGCTGAATATTTTATAAGGGCTGGAAATTAAACTCTATTCCCCCTTTCCTTCCAAATGATCAGCGTCAGCTGAAGATATGATTATCTCTGCTGTGTCTCCCAGTGTTATCCGCTTTGCCTAACTTCCAAAGGCTTTATCACCAAGGTGCAGCATTAAGCAATCTGAAAGGGATCCAAAACACCCTCAGCAATATCATATAGGCATGCAAGGCACACAGCAGGAGAAAACCAAAAGTATCTGACAGGAACGGCTGGACGAGATTATGAAAAATGTCCCCGGTGACCAAAAGTAAAAGAGTAAAGCTAAACCAAATGCAAAATGTCATTGTATAGCAATTCTTGATGCAATCTTATGGATTAGATGGCCAGACAGCACTAAGTGTGTGCAATGCTGACTAGATTCACACATACACCCCTTATTTAATTGTCCTTCTGGTAGGCATGCAGAAGCAAAGGACTTGCACATGCTATGTTTATTCCTAGTCTTCTAAGTGAGGACAGTCATTTGTTAATTTCTGTTTCTATCCTGATGTTACTTCAGAAGCACAGAATGGATAACAATTTTTATTTATCCAGTACATATTTATCCTACACTTCCTCCAAGGATTTCAGGGCAGCACACATAGTTCTCTCCTCCTCCATTATGGAGGGATGTTAACTCTGGGTTAGGAAATTCCTGGAGAATTTGGGGTGGAGCTTGGGAAGGAAGAAGAGTTGGTTTTTATACCCCATTTTTTCTCTACCTTTAAGGAGTCTCAGCCCTGACCTGGATGGCCCAGGCTAGCCTGATCTCGTCAGATCTCAGAAGCTAAGCAGGGTCGGCCCTGGTTAGTATTTGGATGGGAGACCACCAAGGAAGTCCAGGGTTGCTGTGCAGAGGAAGGCACTGGCAAACCACCTCTGTTAGTCTCTTGCCATGAAAACCCAAAAAGGGGTCGCCATAAGTCGGCTGCAACTTGACGGCACTTTACACACACACACAAGGAGTCTCAAAGTGGATTACCATCACTTTCCCTTTCCCTCCCCACAACAAGACACCTTGTGAGGTAGGTGGGGTTGAGAGAACTGTGATTAACCCAAGGTCACCCAGCAGGCTTCTTGTGGAGGTTGTCTTTGTCCCCTTATCTTCACAACAGATACACTAAGGACAAAATAATTAATACTGCAGGCATAATTTTTTTTGATTTCTCCATTCAAAAAGGGTTAGTAATCTTAAATGGCCAAAGAAGAATTGATGAAGAAGGAGATTTTACCTTCTTCGGGCATAGGAGAGCCAGTCTAATCGCCTACTTTATCATAACTGCAGACTATCTCCACTGAATTAAGGAAATTAAAGTAGAAGATTATATAGGAGGTGATCACCTCCCAATCTCACTGAAATTCTACACCTTCACCAATAGTCAACTGCATGATAGACATCTGAACCAATTAAATGATAATTTAATAACTAAACACCGTATTAGATGGTCTCCAGATATCAAGAAGGCGGTAATGACCCAATTCAACTCTATAGAGTTTCAGTAGAAAGAGCAACAGATACTCACGAGTAAGAAAAAAATGATTATATTACAATTTTATACTCATTATTCAAAGTTTTTGAACCCTTATACACCAAACCTTACCAAAATTTTCCTAAAATAAATACTAATTGCTGGTTTGATGGATGAAGAGTGAAGGACATTAAAGAAAAAAAATCAATCATATACATTGTGAATTTAAAAGGAGTAATGTGCCAAATGCCCTTAGGGACCTATTAAATTTAAAAAAAATTATAAAAATATACTAAACAGGAAAAGAAGGGAGGGAACATATAAGATGTGGGGCTTACTTATATCTGCTATTAAAAACAATGACTCTAGACAGTTTTGGCTATTAACTGCAAGAAGCTAGAATAGGAGCCCTTTATTACCATGCTGTATTTTGTCAAGTGTATGGTCACAATTCTTTAAGAGTTCTTGGGCTAAGTTCTGTGTAGCTTGTACAGCATTGCAGAATTCCCAGAGTTCTGGTTTTGTTAAACCAATGGAATTAATTTCCCCAGTTTTGGTTGGCTTAACGTAGAGGAAGCTTTCTTATTCTCTTTTTCTCATTCTCTAGAAATTCATTGTTAGTAACCGGTTCACCAGATTAGAGCCCGCTGCTCATGTGGAGGGGTGGGGAATCAAACCTGGTGCTCCATACTGGAGTCTGCCACTCTTAAGCACTACACCATGCTGGGAGTTTAGGGAGGGGAGGGAGCTTAGCAGTGATGTAATGCCATAGAGTTCCCCCTACAAAGCTGCCATGTTCTCCAGGGGAACTGATGTCTATCGTCTGGAGATCAGTTGGAATTCCAAGAGAGCTCCAGTCCCCACCTGGATTTGGCCAACCCTGTGAGGAAGGTTATACTGAGAGTGACTGGCCCAAGGTCACTCAATCAGCTTCCTGGCAGAGTGGAAATTTGAACCTGGGTTGTTGTTATGAGGGTGGGATGGAGGAGGGTAGAATGATGTTGTAAGTTGCTTTGGGTTCCATTTGGGGAGAAAAGTGGGATATGAATAAGTACATCATGGTAAATACCCCCACATGCTTTGACCCTATGTGCACACATATAACTTGAGTAGATAATGGGTCGAAGTGCTCCCAGTCAGTAATAACATGTGCCATTTCAACACTACAGTAACCATTTGTTGAGAAGCCAGTGGTCAAATTGCTATATATGCTTTGGACAGCTCAGAATCAGTTTCTGATTCCAACTGAAATAAAACATGTCTTCAAAAGAAGCACAATGTCACTCTTATTTCATGAAGTATAATTGGCCTTCAATTTCCCACCCCACCGAGCCAAGTGTTTGATAAAAAAAGAAACAGCCACTGTAAAATGCTGTTTTGCCATCTGAATAAAGAGAAAGCTGTGAACGATGTTAGGAATTTTTTTTGCTCATAATGATAGGTCTGTAGTACCGTGTGTGTCTTCTTCTGAAACAGCCACTTTGCAGAATTTCTTGTGTGTGTGTGTGTTTTTTTCCTTCTAGCTTTCCTTTCCTTATTTGAATATTCTCAGACTCAGGCATACACACATCTCTGATGATAAATCTCACTCATGCTAAACAAAATTCTTCCAGGCTTTTTCTTGCACACTACTTGTTATCATTTGACAGCTTCTTCTGGAATTAGTCTTAGTACCTTCCCACAGACATGTTGTAAATAATTACATCTGACAATATTTAACCAAGGAAAGCTCAAAACGGAGAGAGGTACAGTTTTCCAATGCATAAATTTCTTGCATGGTAGTATATGAGGAATTAGGGAGTGTTATTTGAAACCACCAACAGAGGTCACCATTTCTCCAACACCCCTGCATACCTTTTCCTTTTTTGCCACTCATCATGTCAATATGCAGCATCACGTCTCAACAGGTACGTTTCATTTATACGAATGTTATTTGAGAACAACTTTATTAAAGATGCACTGCTTTGATATGATACAATGTGGCACACAAAGTGGGCTGTATCCCGGAAAGCATTACAGAATTAAATAATGTGAGGCAGCAGGCATGGTACAGTATAAATTACACAAAAGAGTGCGATGCAAAGGCACTCAGCAGAGAATAAATTAAAGTGTTCAGTCATACAGATGGGAACACAGGGAGAAATACAGAGGCACCAAGAACCATGGAGGAATCAAGTGAAAAAGGTGGGAAAGGGGAAAGTCATAGAGGAACCTTCAAAAAACTACAAGGAGCAGCTTCTATAGATTGTATGCACCTACTCTCAGAGTGCAGACAGGGGCATTTATTTATTTTATGACCTCAATATATATGGTGCTTTGAAGGGTAAAGAAGCAAGGGAGGGGAAGCTTTATTCCTTTTGTCACTTAGTATCAAAATTTTGACCCCAACTAAGATGGGTGGGAAGGGAGAAGAGAAATGCCAGGAAGGAAGGGCAGAAAGAACAGATTCACGTATGTAGTGTTAGTTTCTATAGATGTAGTTTCTATAGATGGGTACAGCATTGACTTCACAGAAAAGCAGGGTTTGGAGTAAGGTTTGGAAGAAAGGAAGAATGACAGGTGGCTCTACATATATGTTCTGGCAGGAAATTTTAAGAGCGTGGGGGATAAATCTCTGCAGGGAAAATATATTTCATTGTATTTAATAGCAAAGGGCTAGTCCAAAGACTAATTGGGGGGGGTGAATAACCACTAGAGTTCAAGTAGCTTTTTGGTTTCCTCTAGCAATTCAAACTGAAAGGGGGGGCGTAGACAAGCAGCCAGGATGAGGACAAAATGGTTGTGGTGGTCTCCCTTGTATAATATTTGTATTTAAAATATTTCCATACCACTTTTCTTCTTAAAAGATTCTCAAATCAGTCTACAGACAAAATTAATAGAAGTAATAAACCATAATATCAAGCAGACTTCATTGCTCATCTAAGAGAATGTCTGAGTGGTGTAGCTGTAAATGTAAAACTAGGATCTGGGTTCAATTCCCTGCTCTACTATGAAGTTCAATGGATGTCCTTGAGCCACTCAGTCTTGTCTACCACAAACAGTTGGATAATGATGAGGGTATGCACGTGTATGCACATGTGGGCTTCTTAGAGACAGGGCAAGATAAAATGCACTAAACAGACAGCTATCTATGTAGGTGCCAAGTAAATCTCAGCAGAAAGGGATATAACCAGGACATCCATGATAGCAAAGGCCCTTTCTCTAATAGCCATCCACCTAATGACTGATGGCTGGGCTCCTAGAGAAGAGCTTCCGATACAGACTTATATGCGGCCAATCAATTCAATTCAATTTATTACGGTCATTGACCAGCAAAATATGGGTCCAATCAGTCCTTAGGATATCTAGGTCCCAACTGGGTTGGGGTTATATAAGTCAACATTTCTTTCCAAATCTTGGAAATATATTTCATACCAACAGCTCCAGTTAGCTATCTAGTTGCCATATTTGAATCAGCTGTAATTTCCTAATCATCTTCAAAGGCAGCCCACTTACATCACATTGAAGGAATCAAGCACAGAATATAGTGGCAAGATCATTTCTGTCGAGGAGTTTCACAACCACCGCCTATGTCTGCTATCAGAATAAATTATGAAAATTCAATCAAATTGTGCTTAGCTTCTATACTTGAAAGTCTTTTTTTTTAAGGCCCTGGATGTTGTCCTGATGTTTTCTGGAAGCTCATTTGGCCTGATTTGAATCTGAATTTGTTTAAAATAAGATGCAGCTCTGAAGTCACTGTGTTAGCAACTCCATCTCAGTTTCCACTGATTTTCCATTAGTAATATCTTCCAGTTGCCTTTGAAGTTTTGCCAAGATGCTTTTGCTTGATCAAAATCAAAAGGGAAGTGTCACTGGGCTTTGCGTTCTTTATACAGAAACAGATTTTAAAACAAAGATCCTTCATGCACATAAAAATGTTTCTGAAGCAACATGATTTAAAAGCCACATCTCTCTGAAGGTTATGTCCTTGGCATTCTTTATCTGCAAAATAAAGAATCAGGATGAAGATGTAACTGAAGCAGTCTCTAATCAGGCTCACTCACTAGTCCCAAGTCAGTTGGTGGCAGGTGTGGATTAATCAATTTGCTAAGCCTCCACAGAAAAGGCCCGAGGGTAACTTGAGGCTCCAGCATTGAACATTGAGTTCCCCATTGTGAAATCCATGCCCATTCTGTTATAGCATTTGGTTACTATGCAGTCTTTTGCAGTGAAGAAAATGGTAGCTGTTCCATCATCATATTGGGGGGTATGAATTCCATTGGCTTTGTTTCATCAATGCTTATCTGTACATAGGTGTTCTGTTCCTCTGTACCACCCACTATCTGATACGACATTCATATGGGTTTAACAGTGCAACCCTAAGCAGAGTTATCCCCTTCTAAATCCATTTATTCTAATGGATTTAGAAGAGTGTAACTCTGTTTAGGACCTAGGTGTCTTTGCTGGTTAGAGTAGACAACACTGAAGTAGATGGACAAATGGTCTTATTTATATTTACTTATTAAAGCACTATTCACACCCCACTTTTCATCATGGTTCAAGGAGGCTTACAGCAATAACAATTTAGCACAAGACAGCTTTATATGTACATCCTCAAAAGTACTTTTCCCAGCTACTGGACCATCCTATTACATTCTTTCTAGCTCAGGAGCCATGCTTTTCTCCCCATATTTACCTAGTTAAGCCACGTGACTAGATTAGTATCTGGTTTTGGTTAACTTCTCCAGAATCCTTAGGTATTTATTCTAACACCCTTTACTGGGAAGAGCCCCAAGGTGCAGAGTGATAAGCTGCAGTACTGCAGTCAAAGCTCTGCTCACAACCTGAGTTCGATCCTGATGGAAGTTGATTTCAGGTAGCTGGCTCAAGGTTGACTCAGTCTTCCATGACTTGGTCCTTGCACAGGGGACTACCTTTACCTTTCCCCCCCACACACACACCTTTTATCAGGACTCCAGTTCTCAATTATTCCAGCACTGAATTATTTTAGTGTTCTTAAAACATGGAAATGATACATGTAATAGTTGATTGGTAAACTTTGTTCAACTTAAAAATACTGGGAAATTAGCTCATATTTAAAAATTGAATCTATTGAATATTTCAAAAGAATTCAAAATTAGCATATTTCTCTAGGGATGGTAGTGTTTGTAGAGAATAGATCAATAACAAAACATAATTTTTTAAAAATTAAGGATTTTTTTCTGATCTAAAGAGGCTTCAGCAGGTTCTTTCAGATGAAAAAAGTATGAACAGGTTTAGAGCTTTGACCCAAATCACAACTGAAAAAAATATTTTACGGTTTGATGAATTTGAGACATACATGCACTCACTCACAGGTGGAGTTGCCTCCCACTGGCAACCTGCTCTTCTTGCCAATGCTTGGAGATGCACTAGGAGAAAATTAAATGAAACAATGCCATTGGGCTGATAGTGTGACATCACTTCCAAGGAAAACCCAGAAGGAATGGGTTTTGCCAGAAACTCTAGAGTTTTTGGTGATTCCTAGAAAGCTCTGATGTCACTTATGGGTTTTCCCCAGAAGGGATGTCATGCTGTCACTGATGCTACCCCTTCCATGCCCCCACTTTAGACTCCCGCTGGTTGCCAGGCCACAATTGGCAACCCTAGTCACAGGCCCATGCATGGCACAGACTCACACACAAAAGCAATGTGTACCAGGGGCTTAAACTAGAACAAAGAAATATAATATCATAACAGAACATTGTCCTTCTTTGACAATAATTGTAACTGGCTGTCGTATACTTTCATCTAAGTCTGCAAATGGTTTTCTATTACTATGGACTAGAGATAGAAAATTAGAGATAGACAATTAGAATCCAAGAACTGGAAGTGGCCTTCTAGGCTATCTATTAAAGTTTAATTTCTGCTGAAAGCAGGAAATCCAAATTAAAGTATGCCAAAAACAATGGCTGTCCAACTAGGGCTGTCAATTTGGTTCCATCCGAACTGAAAAACAGCTGAATTTTCCCCGATTCGGCGGTTTTCAGTTCGGATGGAACCGAATTCAAAAAAAGGCGGGAAAACAACGAGCCGAATTCGGCAAGTTTGGGCGATCACTAAATAAATTCAGCAAATTCGGGGGGCTCCGAATCAGCAGCATAACCGTCAGTTAGTAAGCAAGTAGCAGCATTCTCTCGTGGCCAATGGTGGCCAAGCTGGGTCTTCTCCTGACAAATCAGAACAGGGATTCTCCGTTTTGAATTGGCCAGGAGAAGAGTATAAAAACTCCCATCTCCCGTCCCGTCCCGAGTCTGGAACTCATTTCCTTCCATTTTGGTGGTGCTGCTCCTGACTCTGAGAGATCCCGTTTCCTGCTTACTGGAATAGGACTGGGTTGGATTTACTTCTCATCCTTGCTCCTGCTGGAAGACATCCACACAGTTTGATTTTTGGGTTTTTCCTCTATACCTTTTCTCCTGTGTGTGTGTGGGGGGGGGAAAGCAGATTCTGTGTGTGTGGGGGAGCAGTTTCTGTGGCTGGGGGAAGCCAAAGGGGGGGGGTTTGCTTGTTTTCCGTGTGTTTGTGCCCACTCGCCTCTGTGGGTGTTTACGTTCTGCTTTTTTTCTGCCCGTGGCCTGGCCACCCTTGCCTGGAGTTGAGTCCGTGCGGCAGTGCACGCGTGTGAGTCTCTCCCTCCACTCGCCAACCACCCCACCTCCTCCTAGGGTCGTTTGTAAATGGTTGAGCCGAGCCGTACTGGCTTGAGGGGGGGATTTGGTGCCCACTCACCTTTATTTGGGGTTGAGCCGAGCCGCACTGGTTTGAGGGGGAGGGGGTTTGCCAGTTCTGCCACATGTTTGTGTTTGTGCCCGCTCACCTCTTTGGGAAGTTGCGTTCTGCTTTTTCCCCCTGCCCGATGCCTGGCCAGTGAGTTCAGTCTGCGTGGAGGTGCGCGTGTGTGAGTCTCTCCCTCCACATGCCAACCGCCCCACCTTCTCCTTGGGTCGTTTGTAGGTGGTTGCCAACTGCGCCTGGAGTGAGGGTGTCTGTCTCTCTGCCAGGGCTGTGTGTGTTCCCTCTGTTTATCCCTGCTCTGATGCTTTAGGTGGGTCCCACTGACCCAATCTTCACAAAACTTAGGGGTTCTTGCAAGAAGGGTCCTCTCAAGCTATACTGAAAGTGTGGGACCTCAACCTCCAAAAATGCCCCCCTGAGTTGCCGAAAGCCACAAATGTGTTGGTAATGGCTTTATTGCAATGGGCAGATGGGGGGCCCTTCCAGGCCCCATAACTCAGGACCCACTGACCCAATCTTCACAAAACTTGGGGGTTCTTGCAAGAAGGGTCCTCTCAAGCTACACTGAAGGTTTGGGACCTCTACCTCCAAAAATACCCCCCCCCCGGAGCCGCGGAAATGCGTGAATGTGTTTTTAATGGCTTTAAATGGCCGAATTTATTCGCGAACTCAGAACTTAGTACCGAATTCCACAGATCCGAATTGGGGGAGTTCGGACTTTGGCATTTCCTGAATAAAAACAGGCTGAATTTTGCCGAATCCAAATTTTACTGAATGTTTTTTCAACAGCCCTATGTCCAACCTTCGTCTGAAGGTTTCCAGTGAAAAAGAGATAGTACCCCCTGTAAAGAAAAGCAACCTTGCTCTTCTTCTGATCACCAAACACTGATTCAGGCTGCGGCCTTCTAAGTCTTCGATGTCTTGATATCAGACTCTGGGAGCTGATGACCAGCTCTCTCACAAACCATTCCCGTGGGAAACAATTTCCATTTCCCATGGGAAGCCACTTCACTTTGGGGGGAAAGGTGTGGAGACCGGAGGCACCATCCCCTCTACTTCAAAGCACCTCCATTTCAAAGTCTTCCTATTGTAAATCAGCTATCTGTTCTTTTGGTGACAATCCTGTTAGAAGCCTGACATCTCAAGAGCTTGAAAGAGCCCAGATGTTTTGCATTGCTGCAGAAATGCAAATACATCTTTAACTTCAAAAGGCCTAGAGATATCATGCCAAATACCTTACAAGTTTATTGTGTTCTCAGCATCTCATTGGGCGAATGGCCATAACCCGATGAGATGGGAGAGATAAATATGGACTCTGTTCTAATCAAAAATCATGAAGCTTGGGAGGGGGACATGCTGGCCATGTCCCTGAGCTATCATCACCCTTTTGACAACCATGCAGGACTGATACTCTGCGTGTCAGGAACAAACCTTTCTTTTGGACTCTGGTAACTATAAATCAACTAAAACTTTGCATTTGTTACTCTCTTGGAAACTTTGCCTATTTTGCCTGAAACTTAAAGAATTACTGTGAAGTTAGAGATTGCTAAGATTTCTTGTTTTATGCTACCTGTCTCACGAATAATTTCCTTTCTGTAACGAGCACATTTTATTAAAATAAACTTATAGACTTTATATTGAAGTCTGAGAAACCTTTCTGGGGCTCAGGGCTAAATCCAAGTGCCTGAGTGTGTGTGTGTGTGGGAAACCACCTACCTTAGTGTTTTGTGGCAACAAGCCTCCCCTGGCAGAAGTTCTACTCTGCAGGGACGATTTTTGCTTGTTTTGACTTTTGGGAAACTGGCTGGGGAAGAGTAGCTCTCAGCTCATCCCTGGGAAAGCCAGCCTTTTGGAATTGAGAGCTGGTGGCAATATACCTATACTGCGCTCAAAGGGGGAATCCTGGAGCTCAGTAAGGGATTTGGGTTTTCTTAGGAAAACATTTAGTGACTTTGAGCGCAGTCCATGTCGAGGAGACCCGGTCTGCTCTCCAGCAGAGGAACCGGCCTGCTGGAGAGCAGACCGGGTCTCCTCGACATGGACTGCGCTCAAAGGGGGAATCCTGGAGCTCAGTAAGGAATTGGGGTTTTCTTAGGAAAACATTTGGTGACTTTGAATTAAAGAGGAACCGGCCTGCTGGAGAGCAGACCGGGTCTCCTTGACACCCCCCGCCTTCCTAGAAAACTGGTTTGAACTGTTTTTAATGTTAGGAATTGCTGAAGTCTAGCTCCTGTAGCTTAGCAATTTTCACTGAATATACCCAAATTGTAAAAGTACTGAAAAAAATTGCTCATCCATAAATGACATCCAAGAATTGTCTTATCTTGAAAAGTCTAAAATGAACAACCCAATAAAACCATCTTTTCCGTAAATGCTCTTTTCTGCCATCCCCACTGAAAGCTTGCAGACAACTGAGATAGCTAACGTGGATTTTGCACTGCCTGGCTTGGTATGCTCCAATTACTTCTTTTTTTTTTTATCAAGGATAGCCCTTATGTTGTCACACCATTCCATAATAAATCAGTGTCCCTATGTTTGCCTTTTGAGGACACCTTGTGAAAAATTTAGTGCAATTTTGGCTGGAGTTGTCATTCTTCAGCTCCCTTCTCAGGGTCACTAGAAGTTGGTAGGTGAATGTTTCCTGTCTGTAGAGCACATTGATGTAAATGCATGCACACAGATATGAAAGCACTGTGCAGTGCACTGCCTGCCAATTTACTTACCCTGCAGTTGCTGAAGAATATTTGTTATTGTTGGTAGCACATTATAGGGCTGGTATGTTTTTCTGGAACATCTTTAACCTTATTTTTAAATGAGTGGAGGATAGGATAAATAGTATACTATTTATCACCAGAGTGGTTGAAATGCCTTTAGCAATGCATTACAGTGTGCGTTTGGTATGAGCAATGGGTTTTATAAGTGTGTCTCAATTTGCGAAACGTTGGAACTTATGTGATTCTATGTA
Organism: Euleptes europaea; assembly: GCF_029931775.1. Classification (NCBI taxonomy): domain Eukaryota; kingdom Metazoa; phylum Chordata; class Lepidosauria; order Squamata; family Sphaerodactylidae; genus Euleptes; species Euleptes europaea. The sequence continues at coordinate 57,676,640 of NC_079316.1, read as the reverse complement.
TACATTAAAAATTGTGCTGATCTGCAGTTTTCTTATAATTACCATACAACTCCATCTCTACAAAGTAGTAGAAGTGACTAGAGGTCCAGAGAATAACAGTGTTTGTCTTGTTTCTTAATTTCCTTCCTGTGCACTTACCATTCCCACTCAACCTTCTTCTAACTACATATATATTACTGAGAAAATTCCAAAGCGGTTGCTTTTTCTGCACTGTAATAGAGAAGCCTTGTCCCTTTAATTACACCCACAGATAGACAAACATAGTCCTGCCACCTTAAGGGTCTACTTACCCCCTAATGTGCTACATCATTTATTGTCTGACATTCCCTTATAATGGCCCTTTGTGGTGGAGGTACAAAATAAACATTGCAGTAGTCCCAAATTACACAATGTCAGTCTAGACTTGAAAGATGCTAATAGTTGCCTGGAGAAGAGCAAACCTCTTAGTGGAAGTTCAATATACTGAAATATTTAAAACTCAGCTGCTCAAAGTAAAGTCCTCAGTTCCAAGCCAATGATTCATACAAAAGCCTACCTCTCTGTTGATTTTGCAGACATTGGCCTTTTAACAACAGGATAGCACCCTGTAAACCATTGCTACCCCAGAGGAATCCACTTTTTTAAAAAAAGCATTCTATTTTATATTGTAATAGCAAAGTCAGCCAAATCTTTGGGTACTTAAATTCAGCGAATGGAGCTGTGAATGGGCAAGACTGATCTTTCTACAAAGGGCCCCAGGTTTGCAGAAAAATATGAAATCTAAAAAAGAAAAGAAGAAGTATATTGGGGGATATAAAAAAAAACCCGCACATAATAAAAGGAGAGCCTGTAGCATTAAGCTACAGATTCGTTCAGTGGCTGTTCTACACAACCACAAATTCCAGGCTTCAGTTTTTGTCAGTAAAAGGCAGGGGGAGGGGGCAGAGCCCTTTCCAGGCCTATTTTGGTCTTTGAGGGAAGACTCACTGGCACCAGGCCTGGCAAGGGTTGCCAGCTCCAGGTTGGGAAATTCCTGGAGATTGTGTTCTTTAGTCTGAGAAGGGCAGGATTTGGGGAGGGGAGAGGCCTCAGCCAAATATAATGCCATAGAGTCTAGCCGCCAAAGCAACCATTTTCTTCAGGAGTTCAGCTGCAATTCTGGACCCAGGATAGAGAGGGGAAGAAAAAACACCAACCCAGAAAAACCAGGCAACCCAGAAGGTTGTTTCCCTCCCCAAAACCTGCCCTTCCAAGGCTCCACCCCCAAATCTCCTGGAGTTTCCCAAGCTGAAACTGGCAACCCTAAAAAAGAATCTGGAAAAGGGGAGAAATCTATGGGAACTTTCAGGAAAGGGAAACAGGAAATAGTAGGGGAGGGGAAAATGAGATGCCTCCCACATGTCCTTGATGGTTCCTGCTTGTAATGTTATAATTTTCTGTCCCCAGGACAGTTTTGCAGTTATAATACTGTTTTTAATGAGGTTCGTGCAAACATTATAAATAAAACAGATACACAGATATAAAGTGGTCTGTAGAAAATGTATTTCCCAGATCCCTCAATCAATGAATGTGAATAAGCTATTACCTGGCTGAGTCAGAATCTGAACATACTTTCATAATATAGGGTCTAATTTTTACCATGCAGCTATGTAAAACAGGTCATTTGAGAGTTCATATCTTTTTTCTTTCTCAAACTTGTATCTGGTTCTGTCAGTAACAAAAATAAACTCTATAGCTACCCAGACTGCAGAATGCACACCAAGTAGAGAAAATTATTCCACCTACAATGCCACATAGGCCAATAGGTAGAACATCTTGAGGTCACTCACTGATCACACCATTCCTCTTGTGCTGTTAGCTCCTCTTATTTGCAATAAAAAAAATGCATAACCAGAATCCAAAAACAACTTCCCTGTAATACAGTTTAAAACTGTATTAATATAACATATTGTGCAAGCTTTCAAGTTCTCAGAAGATGTTTAATGAACTTTTCAAGGAACTTTAGTTTTTGTTTGTTTTTTTGTGAGAAGAGAAGGTTGCTCATGTGGAAGCTAGCAGTGGAATGGTGGGTCAATAAGGTTGCCAGCATTGTCTTGGCAAATGCCGGGAGATTTTGGGAGGAATGGTGTAGTTTAGGGAAGATGTGGCACCGCTTCCAGTTGACATGCTAGGAATTTCTCCTAATCTTTATGATAAAGACCATATTCATGTGCGGAAATTCCTAGTGTCACTATGGAGGCCATTTTCAACTGCTCCTCAATTTCTTGAGGGTGGAGAATTGGGGACAAGGGTGGGGGGATTACCCACCATGAATGGGCAAATGGGAAGCCTGTGTGAAAATAGAAAAGAACAGAAATAACATTATGGAATTGAACCTGTGAATGAATGACACTTTAACAGTGCAATCCTAAGAAAACTTTCCTGGGAGTAAGTCCTACTGAATAGACCTAAACAGGATTCTGAGTAGACCCAGTGAGTTTGCTGGGTCTTTCAAAAATGCACCTAAAATTGGCAGAATTCTACTGAGCTGTTCCTGCAAAGCACCTATGAAGCATAAACATACACCTGGAATAGCATTGAACCAACCAGTCAGTCTTACAAATGCAACCCTGCTAGGTTTGATAAGTGCCCAGATGGGCTGACACATGTCTGCATATAAAGCTAATTACAGGCTTCCAGCATTCTCAGCTTTTAAAGAAAGTGCCAGACTTATACTGAGTCAAATGTTCTCTTTAGCACTCCATGGATATGGTACAAATGTTTAGATGATGGTATAAACAAACCCATGTGACATATGTCCATGCATAACAGAGGCATCCCCGGTCTTTCCTCCCTTCTGCTCATGACATATTTATTTTGATACTCCCCCTCACTTTGGGCTTTTCCACATGGGTTTTTCCCCCCATTGGTTTTGGCTCCATACTACTTTGGTTCATCTCCTGATTTTCACATGCATTTCTTCACCTTTAGAGTCACTGGAAAAGACAATCATGCTTGGAAAAGTTGAAGGCAGCAGGAAAAGAGGAAGACCCAAGAAGAGATGGATTGACTCTATAAAGGAAGCCACAGCCCTCAATTTGCAAGACCTGAGCAAGGCTGTTAAAGATAGGATGTTTTGGAGGACATTGATTCATAGGGTTGCCATGAGTTGGAAGTGACTTGATGGCATTTAACACACACACACACACACACACAGTTTTCACTTCAATTCCCCCCTCCGCCCTGGGTTTTCTCTGATTCTTTTGAGAACACTTTTACCCCAATCTCTTTCTGGAAGTTATTTTTGAGTTGGCTTTTTCCTGGTGCATGATGTATCTGTCAGTTTTCTTTGTCCCACACACTCCTGCCCACCTCCTCAAGCCCACTTTTTGATGATTGGACAGTCATCAGTGTTAAACCACTCCCTTTCCTCCCCCCACCCTTAAGCACTATACAAGGAAATATAAGATATAAAGGGAAAAGGCATATCTCTGCAAGGAAAGGAGGTAGAGCCTTACTCTTTAAAAAAAATGAAAGCTGTGAATTCAGAGAACCTACTTAAACCATTATTGTTATATTAGCATGCACAAAAAATGGGGAGGTGCTGTGATGTCACTGATGATGACAGCACGGTCTTTTGAAAATCCTCATTATTTAAGGCATGCACAGAAGAAAATAAACTGACTCCACCACTGTGAAAGTACAGAGGGAGGGCAGAAGTGCGGAAGAGTTTTCAAACAGAAGCCACTGCTAATGGATCCACTGCCAAGAAAATCAGGAGTAAGTTGAGTGTGTGGAAAATTCCTTTTTCAGAAAAGCCTCTCAAAATATGTCTTAGCTTCAGAAGCATTGTCTTAACGGTTATTAAAGGTCCTGCAGTTACAGGCTCCGCGTCTTCAAAATGATAATTAAAAAATCATCAAACATGTAATGAGAATAGAATTAGTTATTTTCAGTCTTGTTCCAAATGGACAGATGTTCACGTCATAAAAATCACCATTCAAATTGTTACTTATCTGGTGTCCTTGTTATTGGCAAATTCACTGGGGAGTGAACAGGGCTCAGAAGTTGAACAGAAACACATTGGGAGGAAAAATAAGAAGAGGAAGAAGAAGAGTTGGTTTTTATACCCCAATCTTCTCTACCAAATGGAGAATCAAACTAACTAACACTCCCTTCCCCTTGTGAGGTAGGTGCGGCCGAGAGAGTTTGGAGAGAACTGTGTCTAGCCCAAGGTCACCCAGCAGGCTTCATGTGTAAGAGTGGGAAATCAAACCTGGTTCTCCAGATCAGAGTCCTCGGCTCTTAACCACGCTAGCATTGAACATGGTTACATTGAAGCAGCACATTACATATCTCCCATCATCATGTTTTTATACACGAGGATGCCTTTGTCAATAACATCTTCCTCTTCACTACATTCCATTGTTGAATAAATATGTAATGTCAAATTTCGATATACTTAATATGTATGTATATATTTATATATATTCATATAGTACAAATGAATTCCCAGCCAACTTCTATGCTGTAATAGATCACAAAAAATGAATCTTTTCTTTACTCCTTTGGGGATGCAAGAGACTTTTGCCTCATTCTTCATGGTAGAATAGAGAATGAGCCTCCTGGGGAAAACAGGGCAGGGTAATCAGATAGCCCAGCCAGTCAAGCTTTATAACCCAGCCCCATCTCCAGGAAACAAATTACTTACCACAGCTGCTGATCCACCCACCTGCCCTGAATAAAGGGTGTTGGACTCTTTAGTTGCCATTAGGGATGTGCAAGTTTTTTCCAGTATTTTTTGGGTTCAGATTTGTTTGAACTGGTTTTTTTTTGGGGGGGGAGGGAGGGCTGAAATAAGCCAAATATCCATACCAGTAAATGGGAATTTTTGCTTTGTTTGGGTTTCCTGAAAAAAATGGCTCCATTACAGCCTATGGGGATTTTTCACAAGGCTCTAGGGGGGCATATTTCAAAGCAGATTCACCAGATTTGCAGCATAGCTGCAAAGGACTCTCCCTAGATGAAGATAAAAGTTTGGTTAAATTTGGGCCAGGAGATCCAATTTTATAGGCCCCTGAAGGGGTTGCCCCATCCTCTATTCAAAACAATTGTAAACTTTGATGTTTTCATGCTCTGATCTTAGCACTGTTTGAAAAATAGCTGTTCTATAATGACCCTTTCTTACCACTAAAGGGTAAAAAAATATATTCTGCTATAATTCTTAAGTGAACCACACATGAAGCATGACAAAGACAGTGTAGTGATTTTCAGTTTTCTTCTTATTTGACAATCAGTTGTTTGTTCCAGCTAATTGAGTTTCCTTCCAGTAATTAATCTTTGGAGTTCTGTATGACAATGCATACCCTGTTAACTTCAAACAATTTTTTAAGCTCAGTTGCTGCCTATGACTTCTGCAGCCATATCTAACTTGCATAGAATTGCCTCCCAGTTGTAATCTAGTGAGCAGATGATTTGTTGCCATTCAAGGTATTATATCCTGCAAAGATCTTAGACCCTGACATTATCCACTTCCCTAAACACTGAGACATTCGCTGCAAAGTCTAATCCAAGCATACATGTGTTCAAACCCAATACATCTGTGATATCTTCACATTCTTACCTCTTTTAAACTATAGTGTTCCCTCCTTCAAAAAAGCTTTTATGGGATTTTTCTGAAGGAGGAAAGGAACTAAGCAGCAGAATTGTGATACAATGGAAGCTTTTTAAATCATTGGTTTGTTTTAAATTCCCAGCCTTCACAGAAGATCATTAACATTTTGGAAATAAGAAGATAAATAGTAGTACCTACAACTTTAAAGTCCACCAGTATTTTGGTTTATATCATTATCTGCATCCCAAGTTTATAATTATTAAAATCTGAATCTATTATTACAACAGTTCCTGATCACCTCAACTGGCTGAGACTACAGAGAAGGGAGTGGAATAACCTCCATAACACCTACTTCTTCCATAATCCTGGGAAGTAGGGCCAGCAGTTGTCCCATTTTTATTATCCAGATTTTTTTTAAAGGTGATGTACATAATTCTGGAGTGTCAAATGCTTGAGGCAAGATGACCAACTAGATACTGATATCTAAGAACTGGAAAACAATTTCATTTGTCATGATGCCTTCAGAACTTTTCCCAGGATTCAACTGCAATCAATTATTATTTCCCATCCCTTCCCTTATTGAGGGTACCCTGTTGTTTTCCCTTCCTTTATTCTTCCCCTCTGAACTGGTTCCTGCTATTGTCATATAGTTTAAGGGTGCCCTTGGAATTTTTAAGAGACATTATGGATTTTAACTTGTAAACTGATGTGATTATAATTGTTGTTGGTACTGCTGTGAGCTGCCCTGAGCCTGACGTAGTCGAGAAAGAGTGGTATATAAGTAAAATAAATAAATAAAACCAAAAAGTGGTAAGAAGCATGTTAGTTCCAAGGAACAGACTATGATTAAATTAATCATGTTCTGTTCCAGTTCTGCATGTGCATCTTTTGCCATTTTGTCACTGTTATTATAAACCCTTGCAATAAATCCTTTTTTTATAACTTTGTTGTAATGTGTAAGAGCCCCCCACTGAAGAAAACTGAGTGACATAACTGAATAGAAATGTATATCAATTTCTGTGGCACCTTTCTGATGGCAGTTGACTACAGCCATGAATTTTTGGGGCTATTATTGGAAACCCTTTGAATCTGTTTTCTGGTTCCCTTTATGGCTAAGAGATCATCCTAGGACTTCACAAGGTAATTTACAAGGTAATTTGCACGGTTTCCTTGGATCCAACAGGGCTATAAAAAGTAGGTCTTTTACATTAGAATACTTGGTCTTTGCCTGGGCAGTAGGGTTTTGCATATCAATAAACCCAAACCAAAAATAAACCTGAAAAAGGCCTTTTCGGCTTCTTTCGGGTTTAATTAAAGCAGAACATTAAAACTGGAAATAAAGCCAAAACCAGGTAACTGGTCACCAAAACAGCCAAATAGGTATTTGGCTTTTTTTTTTGGCTTCGGCTTTCTCCAGGCTTTTCCCTATGGGAATTTTTTTAATGAGCTCTGGGGGAGGCATTTTTCAAGATAGAGTTCCCAAATTTTCAGGGTAGTTTCAAGGAACTCTTGCATGAACTCCAAAGTTTGGTGAAGACTGGGTCAGGGGTCCAATTTTATAGAGTCCCAAAGGGGTCACCCCTTTCCTCCATAGAGAAACATTGTAAACCCTTCTCTGTGGAGGGGAGGAACCCTTCAGGTCCCCACAATTGGACCCCCTGACCCAATCTTCACCAAACTTCAGGGTTCATGCAAGGAGAGTCCCTTGAAGCTACCCTGAAAATTGGAGAACTCTGCCTCCAAAAATGCCCCCACAGGAACGTCAAAAAACTCCATAGACTATAATGGACCCAATTTTTTCGGGAGACCTGGAAATAAAACCGAATACCCATATTTACCAGTATGGGTATTCAGCTTATTTCAGGTTTACCAAAAAAAAAACAAAAAAAAAAAAACAAGCCAAATAAACCCTTAACCCAAAATTTACTGAATTGTTTTGTATGTGCACAACCCTACTGGGCAGATCAACACTGGCCTTGCTTTCAAGGCTGCTCTCCCAATTAAAACCAAGTTATCAGTGATGTTGGCTCTGATTTGAACAAAAGTAACTTGTACTTACATTTCAGGAAAATTTATTATGCATATCAGATATAAATAAACCTACCTTAATCCATATCTCTCCGTCTCCTGTCTTCATTCTGGAATTGGGGAGAAGCGGCAATGGAAGCTTTAACAATATACAGGATCTTTATTCTTCGGACCATTTTTTCATATATCTCACCTACCTAGTCCATCTGTTGCCAAGCAGCTTCTATGTCTCATGTCAGTTTCCAATGACCTAATATTTTAAGTACATTTAATATACACTGCACAAATAACTAGTAGGGCTGAATACAACATATGTAGACCAACTTTTTTGGCTCAAAATTATGTTGCTGAATATTGTGAGCATATTTCAATTCAAAAAGCCATGTTTCAGATATGGTTTCTCTATGCTTAGGATGAAATGGTACAGAAGTAATCTATTTTTTCTCTTGAACATACTAAGAAAGTTGAATAGATTTGACCTTCAATTGATGCTTGTTTTCACAAATGGTATAACATTGTTTTAAGCAGAGGGTAGATGACCATCTGACAGCAATGCTGATTCTGTGAACTTAGGAAGATCATGAGAGGGAGGGCAGGAAGGGTTGTATCAGTGCTTGGCTCTCATGGCCCTTTCTTACAGGCCCAGGTTAGTGTCAATCGCCATTTTGGGGTCAGGAAGGAATTTTCCTCTAGGCCACATTGGCCAGGGATACTGGAAGATTTTTTGCCATCTTCTGGGCATGGAGCAGGAGATATTGGGGGTGTGGGGGGAGGTAGTTGTAAATTTCCTGCATTGTGCAGGGGGTTGGACTAGATGACCCTGGAGAACTTTTCCAACTCTATGGTTCTAAGATTCTATACAATAAAATATACAAATGACTGAGGAACATCAACGACTTCATTCCGCACCCTAATGGGCTGGTGAGTAAGCCAGGTGATGTTGCTAAAATGAAAGTAGTCATGAAAGGCTACTTAACACAACCTAAGTAAGAAATATTTCATGATGCTTATCAGCCATTTTAATAAACTCATTAAACCTAAGTTTCAGTTGTTTTGTGTTCTGATTTGGGGAGGGTGCTGGAGACAAATGAAAGAAAAAATCATATCATATTATGTTCATATCATGGGTAAAAGACTCCACTAAAGCTCCTTCCCCTCTGCTTAGCTATATTGCTTTTTTCTGAATTTTTCATAATCCTGGTGATGGCAGTCACCTACCAAGTGCCTTCTTAGACTCTCATTTTCAACCCAAAGATCTCTGGTTTGGAGTTAAATACCATATTACAACCAAATGAGGCATCATCATGAACCTAAAATAGAGTAAAGGCAATGCTTCCTGCCATCTTTCTAGTGCCTGTTCTTTTAAAAAGATACAAAAAAGAAATGATGCTCAGAAGCAGTTAAACGCAAAATTGCCACCATTAGTACATGGGGGAAATATTTCATCTGCTTGGCAGCCCTGTGAACAGGGTGGCAAAATAGCAGGGCATTTCAACGCAGCCCTATTCAACACTGGACAATACAAGTGAAATCCTTCTCTTGTTCTCTCAAAATGGAATTCCCAGGTGAATGTGGCCTTAGATAAGCTACAATACCCACATTCTCTCCTTGTACTTTTGAGATGATAGTAATATTAGCCAAGCTTCAAAGGTTTTTTCCAAGGTTGACAGAATAAATTCTGTGAAATGCTTTGCAAACTTAGGGAAAGTTCTATCTAAACACAAGGCATCATTATTGCAAAGAGGTAGCGCTGAGAATACTAATAGCATATTATTTTTAGAGATGTTAGAAATTCCTGCTTGTTTCTCCTCTTAAGCAGCACCAAGGGAAAATTATCTGCCATGAAAATACATTTGGGATGTTTTTGTATGTATATGCTAGCAGGTTATTCTCATATGTTACATAATATTAGCGAGACAAAGAAGAAATATGTCACTACAGTTTCAAAATCTGAAGTATGAAGCTGCTGAAAAACTCCTTGGGAAGCCCAAAGTTTAATAATTATGTTTAAATCCACTCCAAGGTTGGTTGAACATGAGATCAAAACCAAGGTGGAATAATCACTAAACTGTACACTTTCATTTCACGAACAAAATTATATTTATCTATGGCAATATCTTGTCACTTGAATTGTTAAACAGGTCTCTGAACGTACTCCTGTTTGGAGATGTTAATTTTGTTTCTTTATGTTTTTTCAGCTGATTCAGTAGAGGATGTAGCATTAAAGCCCCATTTTTGTGGTATCACTTCTCACTGTTAAAGCGAAACAATATTCTTCTAGATTTGGAGAAAATGGCAATTAAAAATGCCTCTGCCTTCAGAGGATAGAAGTTATCATGGGAGGTTTGTTAGAATATGAAATTTCTCCAAGGGCCTTCAATGGAAGATGCAGAATCTTTTAAAACTACCTATAGTTGGGGGGAAGCATAACTGACTTAAAAGGGTATGTAAGAATTGTAATATACTCCTTAAATTTTGCCACTTTGTATTCTATTCATTTGTGTTGTTTTGACCCCTTTCCTTTTCATGCTTGAATGTTTTTATATACTGGTCTCAATGAGTTCCCAGTTAAATAAGTCTGTGGCAAATAAAATACTACACATCCAAGAAACTGGGAGTGTCTAAGGTTGTGATCCCATATATGCTTACATGCAAGTATAACCACTGAACTAAGCAAATTTGCAAAGGATTTGGCTCCATATGTGCCCAACATGATGAATGCAGAAGGTTGTTTTCCACTTCAGTCTATTTTCTAAGTGTCATACTTCAACCAAGAAGGCTTAATTGTCAGAGGTCCTTTTATTTATTTATTTTTTAAAATAGCATTGTATTCCAGAACATCAATTTTGGATATAATCATATAAAACTGTGTAAGGTTTATCAGAACTATGTACATTTTACACTAAAAACAGAAACAAATGCATAAAACTCATGTGCCCTAGAAAGGTGAATTCTGTAACCTACTCACAAATAGGGCTGTCAAAAAAAAAAAAATTCGGTACAGTTCGGATTCGGCCGAATTTGGCCCTTGTGGGTTCGGTACGTGCTGAAGTCCGAACTCCCCCACTTCGGATCCGTTCAATTCGGCCGGAATTCAAAGTTCGGAAAAAAATTCGGCTGAATAAAGCCATTAAAAACACAATTGCGCCTTTCCGCGGCTCTGGGGGGGGGCATTTTTTAAGGTGGAGGTCCCAAAATTTCAGTGGAGCTTGGAGGGACCCTCCTTGCCAGAACCCCCAAGTTTGATTAAGATTGGACCAGGGGGTCCGGTGTTATGGGGCCCGGAAGGGGTCCCCCCCATCCACCCAAAGGAAAGAAAGAACAGAAGCCGGCTGCTATTCATGCAATGGGCGGGGGGGACCCCTTCCGGGCCCCATAACTCCGGACCCCCTGACCCAATTCTCACCAAACGTGGGGTTTCTGGCAAGAAGAGTCCCCCCAAGCTACCCTAAAAGTTTGGGACCACCACCTCAAAAAATGCCCCCTCCAGAGCCGTGGGAAAAACCTTCCTATGCCTGCTGGTGCTGAGAGATTTCTCATTAAGCTTGTTTCCTCTGCGGTTAACCACAGACGCCCAAAGTGTTAACCCCTCATGGGAAGTAGGTTAATGAGAAATCTCCCAGCATAGGCAGGCATAGGGAGGTTTTTCCCACGGCTCTGGGGGGGGGCATTTTTTGAGGTGGTGGTCCCAAACTTTTAGGGTAGCTTGGGGGGACTCTTCTTGCCAGAACCCCCGTGTTTGGTGAGGATTGGGTTGGGGGGGCTGGAAGGGGGCTTGCCCCCTTCTCCATAAAAACCAATGCAAAACTTTTGGCTTAGGGCTTAGGGCTATCCATGGCTACTAGTCAAAGTGAATACTAGTCATGATGCATATCTATAATCTCCAGGGTCAGAGAGGTTTTGCCGTAGATTTGCCACTCTCTAGATGCACATTCCCCCCAGCCAAATTCTCAAAACTCAACAATAAGCCCCCATGCAGAGTTTGGAGAATCTGGCTGGGAAAATGTGCATCTGGAGAGTGGCAAATCCAAGGCAAAACCTCCCCTGCTTAAATGACCAAGAGGTTTACCTCCCTCACCCAAGCCTGGGTGCTACTCTACCTAATAACTAGTGCACCCTTAAACAAAGTTAACCACCAACATCACAATTCACAAACAAGGCAGCTACCTTAAAGCAGATGGATCTCCCCTGCAAGCAGGAATCACACAGGTGAGGCGGCGCAACACTCTAGGAACCCAAGCTAACTTCAACCAAAGTACACTGGATCCCCCCCCCCGCGGGCAGAGACTCACACTGACCCACTTAACTCCAGCCAAAGTTGGCAACCACAAAAAACAGCAGGAATAACACTCCCACAAAGGCAAGCCCACCCCAACCAGAACAGGTAATCCCCCCCCAACCAGAAATCACAGCGTACACACACAGAGCAACAACCCAAACATCAAATTTAACATAAAGAGCCCCAAACCAGGCCAAGCTTAACAGAGACTCAGTCAGTAAAAGCCTATGCCAACTCCAGGCCACAGCAGGAATTAGAAAGCCAAACTTGGGAACAGTAGCACAGGCCAGAAATCACAGCCCGCACACACAGAGCAACAAACCAAACACCTTTAAAATGACTATTCACTGTCCTGATGCAAAAGGAGAAATTCCCACCCCACCGCACTCGCCTGCTCATTGTTTGCATGTGTGTGTTAAGTGCCGTCAAGTTGCTTCCGACTCATGGCGACCCTATGGCCATTTATTCATGGAAAGGTTTGCATTGGAGTTGTCACTCTCTAGATGCACATTTTCCCCATCTGAATTCTCAAAACTCTACACGGCGGCTTATTGTTGAGTTTGGAGAATATGGATGGGGGGAAAAGTGCATCTAAAGAGTGGCAACTCTGATGCAAAACCTTCCATGAATGAAAGTCCTCCAAAATGTCCCATCTTTGACAGCCCTGCTCAGATCTTGCAAACGGAGGGCCGTGGCTTCTGTGGCCCCCGCAGGCGGCAGGATCGCTCGGGAGATTGGAGGGGGGATTGGAGGGGGGGAAGGGCAGGCGATCCACTGCAGATCCCTCGCCTGTCTTCCCGGGACTCCCAGGAAGGCGAGCGGGAGGTTGGCAAGCTCCTCTGCTCTGCCTGGACAGGCAAAGCAGAGGGGTTTAAAGACCCCTCGCCTGTCTTCCCGGGACTCCCAGGAAGGCGAGGAACACACACCCCAGGCAGAACTGACGACAGCCCCCTTTGGCTTCCCCCCCACCCACAGAAACTGCTCCCTCTCCACACACACACAGACTCTGCTTTCCCCCCCACACACACACATACACAAGAGAAAAATTATAGATTAAAGCCCCCAAAGGGGTCTTACTGTGGCTGTCTTCTGTTCCATCCGGACGGGCTGTAATCCAAGATGATTCCAATTAGGCAGGGAACGTTTTGCTCTGGAGAGATGCACACAGGATCGGATCGGCTGCCCTATTCATCCCAATAGGGGAAAGGGGAAAGCCCATATCTCGGGACCCCCTAACCCAATGTTCACAAAACTTGGGGGGTTCCTTAAGAAGCTTAATCTAAAGTTCCAGTGAAAGTTTTGTGTCTGCACCCCCAAAAATGCGCCCCCTGCAGCCATGGAAAGAGAAAAGGGGGGGAGGCGATATTTCTGCCCCCACTGAACCCATCTTTACAAAACTTGGGTAGTATCTTAAGAATAATTCACTGAAGCTATGATAAAAGTTTGGGGGCTATATCCCCAAAAAAGCGCCCCCTGCAGCCACATAAATGGAAAAGGGGGGAGGGAAAAGGGGGAGAACCCATATCTCGAGACCTCCTGACCCAATGTTTACAAAACTTGGGGGGTATCTTAAGAACACTGGTCTGAAACTCCGCTCAAAGTTTGGGATTTGTACCCCCAAAAATGCGCCCCCTGCAGCCATGGAAAGAAAAAGGGGGGAGCCCATATCTCGGGACCCCTTGACCCAATGTTTACAAAACTTGGGGGGTACCTTAAGAAGCTTCATCTGAAGTTCCAGTGAAAGTTTTGTGTGTGCACCCCAACAAATGCGCCCCCTGCAGCCACAGAAAGGAGCGAATGTGCACAAGCACCCCACACACACACACGAGGATTTCGCTCTCTCTCTCTCTCTCTCCCTGGCCGGGCCGCACATCAGCTGATTCCTCCAGTACTCAATCCTGACTGATTGGCCAGAAGAAGACCCAGCTTGCCCACCGATTGGCCGGGGGAGGAGAATGCTGCTTACTGACGGTTATGCTGCTTACTGACGGCCGAATTGGCCGAATTTATTCACGAACTCCCGAACTCGCTGAATTCGGCCCCCCCGGTTGCCCCCCAGTTTTGAGTTCGGATCCGTCCGAACAGAAAAGCAACGAATCAGGGGAAATTCGGTTGATTTTCAGTTCGGACCGAACCGAATTGACAGCCCTACTCACAAACACACACATATTATGCATGTTAGCATGCATTTGCTTATTTTTCATGGTTAATTCTGTTTCTTCCGGCTAATTAATAAGCACAGAACTATGAAGAACTGTGGCTCTCCCACCCACTAAAAACCCTACACTACTTCATAATGAAATTTCAGAAAATACTAAAATATTTGCAGCTTTGTCTTTGCAGACAAAGGGGCTGGAAAGCATCATTTTAAAAAAGGGATTCTTAAATTGCTGTTTCCAATTCAAAATCCCACACTTGTGTGAATTGCTTCCACTGTCTATGAATATAATGGATGCACTTTATTTCAGACACCACAGGAACCAAACAATGACTATCAAACATAATCATCCCACTGTGAAGACTGCAAACTCAGTTCTTTAACCTATTTGCATTTCATAACCCGAATTGCTCAATTTGTTTAATCCATTAATATCACCTATTTCCAACAGAATAAATACTTCATGAGGTGGAATAAATAATGAATTGTGAGGTTAAGGTTGTATCGTGTCTTAAGTATACAATTGAAACATTACCAGAAGCAAAAGCTAGATGGGATCTTACAATCAGGGCCGGATTATCATGCTTGCCATTACCCACTAAAAATCAGGCCTATGTAGGAGATTATACCCATTCATAACTAGGGATTCCACTGTTGTGTCTCAAAATCACCATTTCAGTTTTGCTTCTCCCTTGCGCGAATTGAACCTGTGATTATTTTTGCATCACTGTCTGTTTCCTCTCATTGAATTTCTCCAATTAAATTAATGCATTTTAAACATTGTGTCAGTGTATAACATAGGGATGGTGTAGAAATGCTAATTTCTCATGCAAGTAAAGTGATGCTCAAAATCTTACAACAAAGGCTGTTACCATATATGGAACGAGAAATGCCTGATGTTCAAGCTGGTTTCAGAAAAGGAAGAGGCACTAGAGATCATATTGCAAATATACGCTGGTTACTGGAGCGTACGAGAGAATTTCAGAAGAAAATCAGCTTGTGTTTCATAGATTACAGCAAAGCTTTTGACTGTGTGGATCATGAAAAGCTATGGCTGGTTTTAAAGGAAATGGGTGTGCCACTACATCTGATCGTTTTGATGCGCAACCTGTACTCTGGACAAGAGGCCTCAGTTAGAACAGAATATGGAGAAACGGAATGGTTTCCAATTGGCAAAGGTGTCAGACAAGGATGTATTTTATCTCCCTATCTCTTCAATCTATATGCAGAACATATAATTAGGAAAGCTGGATTAAATTTAGATGAAGGTGGAGTGAAAATTGGAGGGAGGAACATTAATAATTTGAGATATGCTGATGACACTACATTATTGGCAGAAAATAGTGAAGATTTGAAACAACTACTGCTGAAAGTTAAAAGAGAAAGTGCCAAAGCAGGACTACAGCTGAACATCAAGAAAACAAAAGTAATGACTACAGGAGAATTGCACAACTTTAAGGTTGACAATGAGGAAATTGAAATTATTCAAGACTTTCTATTCCTTGGCTCCACCATCAACCAAAAGGGAGACTGCAGCCAAGAAATTAGAAGGAGATTGAGACTGGGAAGGGCAGCCATGAAGGAGCTAGAAAAGATTCTGAAGTGTAAGGATGTGACTCTGGCCACCAAGACTAGATTAATTCATGCCATCATATTCCCTATTACTATGTATGGGTGTGAAAGCTGGACAGTGAAGAAAGCTGATAGGAAGAAAATAGATTCCTTTGAAATGTGGTGTTGGAGGAGAGTGTTATGGATACCGTGGACTGCCAAAAACAACAAAAAACACAAATCAGTGGATTATAGATCAAATCAAGCCAGAACTGACCCTAGAAGCTAAAATGTCTAAACTGAGGTTGTTATACTTTGGTCACATCATGAGAAGTCAAGAGTCACTGGAAAAGACCGTCATGATAGGAAAAGTTGAGGGCAGCAGGAAAAGAGGAAGACCCAACAAGAGATGGATTGACTCAATAAAGGAAGCCACAGCCTTCAATTTGCAAGATCTGAGCAAGGCTGTCAAAGATAGGACATTTTGGAGGACTTTCATTCATAGGGTCGCCATGAGTCGGAAGCGACTTGACGGCACTTAACACACACACACACAAATGCTATAAAATGACTTGTGGTATCTGATACAATGAATCAGGAACACAGCAATGAAGTGTGTAGGTGTTTCTATGATTTTAGCTGGACATACCAGTATCAGCTTTATCTTTTTCAAGAATATCACATTCCCTATTAGGGTTGCCAGCTCCAGGTTGGGAAATACCTGGAGATTTTGGGGGTGGAGCCTGAGGAGGACAGTTTGGAGAGGGGAGGAACTTCAATGCCATAGAATCCAATTGCCAAAGCAGACATTTTCTCCAGGGGAACTGATCGCTGTCTCTCGGAGATCAGTTGTAGTAGTGGGAGATCTCCAGCTGCTACCTGGAGATTGACTACCGTATTCCCTATGGATGTTTCCCATCTAGTGTTTCTCTTAAAGCACTGTTTATTTTGGAAGATGGATATATTACCTTCAACACTCAGAAATATTAATCACATTTTTGGTACAGAACTGAACAATCAAGACTGGCAGGCTCACTTAGTGATACACAGAGGAATGATCTCTGTCCCCTGTTATCAAACAATTGCTTTCCAGATTAGAATAGCTAACCAGCTCATTGAAGGTGTTTTTTTTTTAATCACTGTGTAAGATAACCTAGTTATGGTACTTATAACTAAATGACCAATTAACCTTGACCGTCAATAATACATGTCTGTAGAACCAAAGATGGATCCAATTGTAGTTTATTTTCCCTGACAATCTGGTTTCATAGTATGTTTCCTCTTGATATTCACAACAATTCAATATGGTGAATTAATCTCATTGGTGGTTTATGAGGAAATTGGTTGTTGTTTTTTAAATGAGAGTTAACTTCTCACTGGACCTTCACAACCTGTCATGTTCTACTATTTTAAGTAGTGGCCATAAAAAGGAGGAATCCCCTTCAGGCACCAAAGGATGATGGTGGAAATGGGAACTAGCAATCTCCTTCTGGCTTGAAAGCTGTGTGTGAACGACTGTTTTTAAGTAGAGTTGGATGGCATAATTTGCATTTGAATGAGAACAAAAATACTGCCCCTGTGTTTTAATAGTTTTTTTTAGCCCTTATCTTCAATATTATTTCAAATTTACACTGTTAGTAAGGAATTGCTAATCATTAGAGGAAAAAATATCACAGGCTGTAAACCTGGTTCTCTCTCTACCCCTTCTCCCACTAATCTAAATCACCAAGCAGAACAAGCATTCATTTCCACCACCTCTTCCAAAGTGATCAAGACCTCATGTCCATTTTGGAGTTCCATTGCAGCTGCAAGAGCTCTATTTTCTTTACCTTTTCTACTAGGGTTCATCCCTAGATGTCTCCCAGGTCTTCTAAAATATGCATGAGTTCAGAATTAGTAAGAAGAAAATAACTTAATTGAGATAATAATTATAATTTAGTCTAGATTCTTTCAGTGCATCAGAGGTTGCCTCTTTAAGGCCTCAAAATAATGAATTTGATAGATCTTGTTCACTCTGCCACCCTGTGCAAGGTTGCTTAGCAACTACAAGATGTGGAATAGAGGAGGTTGCAGGAGTCAGATGAAGAAAAAAATAGAGAGGGGAATTATTAGCTCTGTGTATTGTGAAGACACTAAGGCCTCATCTGGTTAAGCATGAATCCAAAGTTACTCAAGAAACTGTACTGAAGTTGCTGTATATAACACACACATATCTGTGGACGTCCATGCACTACGTTAGTATGCTATGTAAAGTCTGTGGGATGCACATTACACAGTTCATTTCAGGCTAAGATAAATTTGGATATTTAGAATTCTTTTCATTTGAAAAAAAATGCTTCATGGTGGAATCTCAAAATCTTTCTGCAGTTTATCTCTGCTTTTATGGTAATTCTTCACTAATGGAATTCCAGAATAAGAGCACATTCCTGGGGGGTGGGGCGCAAAGCTCCATAGAAGTGGCATGACTCCGTGCCAGTGTAAGTGCCCATTTAACCTGGGATAATGGGCCCTTATGCCTTCCTGAGTGGCATATACACCGGCACCTGGGCGCCCCAGAGCAGTGCGAGCCTCCACTGCTGAAACCACCACACCAGGACCTAAATCCCAGAAGTGGCAGGCCATGCTGGTGTCGGGAGAGCATTCCCGGGGGTTCCAAGAAGTGGAGCTGACGTTAGTCAGCTTCCTAACCCCTTTAGCCCTGGGAATGCCCTCTTGAGCTGTCTTGTGGCTGCACCACCTTTTTATGTGGCACAACCTTGCTGTTGCAAGGGGCATCTTTCCCTTTTTTCTTTTTCTTTTCTTTTTTAAAAAGCTTTTTTTCCTCTGCAGCAGCTGGGAAGCTTCTGATGAGGCAGTGTGGCTGCGCTGGTCCCAGCCACTGCAGATCTACCCCAGCCCCCGGAATGGACTGCAAAAGTCAATCCCCTGGTCAGGCAACAGAGTTTCAGTAAACCTCAAAGCCAACATTTCTCTTTGCTTTTTTGTTTGTACCCAAAGCATCTAACCAACTTGGAATTGGATTAGTCTTGTAGGCCATGACTAGAAAGAAAATCTGAACTTAACATTTTGTTGGGGAGAAACTATAGTCCATAATCAATTCAGTGCCTAGGCAGAAAATCATAAACAGGCAAGGTCAATTTCTTCTACACATTTACGCCTCATTCGCCAATCCAATCTTCATGGTTGTCATTCGAAGAGAGGTTTGTGCAGCTGCAGTTGATGTATAATCTTATCAGATTTTTATATCAAACGTGCATGTCTCAGTTCCTTTCAACCCCACCATTGTTTTGCTGTGTTATCTTAAAGGTGTAAGGAATGGATTTCAGCATTTCCTATTTTGAATGTATAATAGTTTAGTATTGGGATGAGAGAATGTAAATTGCCAGCTAGTCAGATAGAAAAATAAGCTTAGTCGAGTACAATATCATATAACAAGCCTGAGTATTGATCAAATACAATATAGTATATCTAAAAATGTAATTGTAAAAATATAAAAATCATTCAGACTATCTACCTGTTACACATTGAAAGTATATTGTACCGTTTGAAGCCCAGAAATTACTTAACGAATAGTTGAAACATATTAAATAAAACATTGCCTATTACTCATTCTAGTACTATTCAGTGTGTGTCAATCATTTGATTAGCTAGAGATCATATAAGTGTAGAATGATTCCCACTTTTCGTCAAATTGTTCTGTAAGTTCATTATGATTAGGGTTCAGTACAAAAGTCATTTTGGCCAAACTGGCGTAGTCTAGCAGTTTTTCTTTCCAGTCTTCTATTTCGGATATTTGCTTTTGCTACTAGGTTCTTGCCAGAACCACTCTGGCTGCCATTGTAGCATACTTAAAAACATCATGAAATCTCGAAGGCAGATTTGATGGGACCATACTAAGCAGATAGTATTTAGGGTCTAGTGTTATCTTCGTTTTTGTTATTGTCTGTAATTCTCGTTGGATCTTTTTCCAGAACATTTGTAATTTAGGACATGTCCAACAAACATGAAAGTAAGAACCATCCGTTTCTTGACATTTCCAACAGGCGCCTTTCTTCCCAGAGGAAGTCATCTGTGAAACCATATTTGGGGTCCTGTACCACCTATAAAATGTTTTATACCAATTTTCTTTCACTTCTTGGCCCACAGTATATTTCAATTCAGACGTACAGAGTTTTTCCAATGATTCCATTGTGACCATTTCACCAAAGTTTTGCATCCACTTAATCATATTAATTTTCACTTGTTCTTCTGTATTAAAGAGGAGTTTGTAGATTTTTCCCAGTAAGCGAATATCATTCTTAGTTATTATCAGTTCAAATTCTGTCAATTCTCGAAATGGTTGAGGATATAAACAGTCTTTTTGTAGATTGGACATCAGTTGAAGGTAGGTCAGCCAGTTTAACTTTTGGAATTTTTCTTGAAGTTTAATAAAACTTTTAATTTCTCCTGTGGGCTCTATCATATCATTGTACGTAAAATGAACAGCCATTTTCAGTTTGACGTTATCATGGTAGGCTTCGATCGAAGACATTATGGATGGTGGAGAGGGACTGACTCTTCTTTTATACCTTTTCCAAACTTTTAGTATCGCCATCTTGATATCACAATCTTCTGATGCTTTAGTCATTTGAATTGTTGTTGAGGAGTCCCACAAAACTTTGTGAAATCCTTGCCCAAAATCTGCTCGTTCTAAGGTGATGTGTCTACTTTTGGGATGTTTGATCCATTCTGTAATCCAAGTTAAGCAAGCAGCATGATAATATAGTTTAAGATTGGGTAATGCTAATCCTCCTCTTTTCTTTTTGTCTTGCAAAACTTCAAATCTGATTCTTGGCTTTTTCGCGTTCCACACGAAACGATTAATTTGTTTTTGCCAATTTTCTATTATTCTGTCTGGTAAATAAATTGGGAGAAACTGAAATAAAAAATTTAATCTTGGAAGTACATTCATCTTTATCACAGATATCCTTCCCAACCAGGAAATATTCATTTTGGACCATGAGCTTCAGTCTCTTTCTATTTCTCCCCAAATTTTCAG
Organism: Euleptes europaea; assembly: GCF_029931775.1. Lineage (NCBI taxonomy): Eukaryota > Metazoa > Chordata > Lepidosauria > Squamata > Sphaerodactylidae > Euleptes > Euleptes europaea. Next base: position 57,656,014 of record NC_079316.1, on the reverse strand, counting down.
ATAGTTTAGTTTTAGAAGTGTCTTATTTTGTGATATGTTGACACCCAAATATTTAACTGACTCCTTTGTTATTTGACATCCAGTAATTTCTTTAATATGGTTGTCTTCGTTGTTTGTAGTATTAATAGTCAAAATTTTTGTCTTTGCTTTGTTCAATTTGTAGCCGGAATACTTCGCAAATTCCATAATATGATGGTGAAAAAATGGAAGGGTTTGTTTTGGGTTTTGACATATTAACACAACATCATCTGCATAAGTTTTAATTTTGTGTTCTTCATTTCCTGCTGTGAGACCTTTAACATTTGAATCATTTCTTATATAATTCGCAAGAACCTCCATAGACAAATCAAAAAGAAGTGGAGAAAGTGGACATCCTTGTCTGGTGCCTTTGGTGATGTTAAATTCTGTTGATAAGCAACCATTAATTAGAAGACGTGCCTTTTGAGCCGAGTATATTGTATTGAAAACCTTAAGAAGGGTGTCTCTACAGTCCATTTGTTGAAGTGTTTTTAGAATGAAATGCCAGGAGACATTGTCGAAGGCTTTTTCTGCATCTAAGAAAATCATGGCAGTCTTTAATGATTTTGACTTAATGTGTTTGATTGCACTGAGGACCAATCGTACGTTATCTCTCATAAGTCTCTTTGGAACAAACCCGGTTTGATCTGGGTGCACCAATTTGCTGATATGTTTTTGAGGTCTTTTGGTGATTATAGAGACAATATTCAGCAGAGAGATTGGTCTGTATGCCTGAGGGAGATAAGGATCAGTACCTTCCTTTGGTATCAAAGATATGTGTGCTTCTTGCCAGGATGGTGGAATCTTTCCATGTTCAATTACCTCATTGTACAAAGATAGTAAGACAGGTGTTAGTTGTTGTTCAAAAAGCTTGTAAAATTGTGGAGTAATCCCGTCTGGACCTGGTGCTTTGTCTGGTTTCAAATTATTTATGGCATCAACAATTTCTTGTGTTGTCAGCTTCTGATTGAGGCTCTCTTGCTCCTCTGGTAATAACCTGGGTAATTTTGCATCAGATAAATAACTTGATAGCCCCTGTTCTTGCAAGTCATCCTTTGCATATAGTTGTTTATAGTAATCAACAAATATTTTTTTTCAATTTCTTCCTGTTTATTATAAGTTATGCCATTAGCTTTTGCTCCGGTTATCTTTCTTCTCTGGTTGTCGGAGTTGGTTGGCTAGAAATCGACCTGGTTTATTCGCTCTTTCAAAAAATCTTTGCTTGGCATATTTGACTTTTATTTTAATTTCTTCTGTCTCTATCACTTCAATCTGATGTTTGGTCAGCTTGATGTCACGGAGAGTGGTTTTGTCTGGTTTAATTTGGATTTTTTTCCCTAGTAATCTTAGTTGTTCTAGAAGATATTTAAGTATCTTTTCTGATTTTGGCATTTAGAGCTATCATTTTTCCTCGGATAAAGGCTTTACTGGCATCCCATACAACAAAGTCAGACATACCTGGGGTCTTATTTAAGGCGAAAAACTCTTTTACATCGCATTTGCATTGTTCAAGTATCTGTTTTCTCCGTAATATTTGGTCATTTAGCCGCCATCTCCTAATTCCTGATCTTCCTCATGTCAGTAGCAGTTTTAAAGGTATGAGCAATAATTTAAATGTACGAGTTGACAGTGATATGTTATAGAAAAAAAATACTTCTGAGAGAAATACTGGAAAATTGTCTCTCGCATAATTTAAGTGGAATAGCAAAAAGGAGTCATGATAGGTGCTTGTTATAATATCGTTTTTGTTCAGTTATGTCAAAACTAAGGCTAAGTTAATAAATTTAAATTAATCTGGGAATGAAAACTTGTTATTCTGGATTTTCTGTTTTTCAGTGCTGATTATTAGGAAAATAAATTTTAAATTTTTATTTATTTGTCAACGACATTTTAAACCTGCCTTTTTCCAAATAAAAGAAGGCATGTTCTAATGTTATTTAAAGCCACAATAAAACCAAATAACCCAAATATAACGACAACTCATTACCAACAAAAACATGATCAAAACCTCATTCTTAACTCATACCCTACAAACGGAATGCATGCAGAACTATTTTAGCTCAGTTATGTCTACATTAAAAATACAGATGTAGGAAATGGTGCTGTGACATCTAGATCTGCCTTTCTTGCCATTTCAATAACCTCAAGACCCTGTTGCCTCATACTACTATAAACGGCTGGTCACTATGCTATGAAGCCAATACTGCTAAAACAGCTACATTCTTATCGTACCTTGACATCCTTTATAGCACAAGTTTGCTCCTTGGTTACTGACAGTAACAACAGTGCTTTAAGTGCATGGGTTGGGAAGGCGATGTGCCAATGAAAGGAGATAGTCAAACAGGCCGGCTGGCTCTTTACCTTCTTTTGCTAAGATGCTGCCTATCCACATTGGGAGTTTTAAGAGTTTTACTAGTAGGGACAATGTTTGCAAAGGTAGGTTGGCCCTTTAACGGTTGTCCTAGAGGGTGTCCATCAGCCAGAAGCAAGCTGGCCAAGTCCCAGCAATGATTGCAGCACCATAGGGTCTGCTTTGGTCAGATCTGACTAGCATCTACATTGAAGGATGCAACAAGTGAGCCTATGGCCATCGTCATCATCATCACTGGCCAGGCTCAAGCCATGCAGCCCCTGGACAGATATGGCCAGCAGTAGTGTGGCAGTGGCCAAGCCCACAGTCCACCCCTGTTGGTTTGTGATATATTCCCAATATATAATCTGTATTATTGTCTTGTATCACACTGTAAATTTTGTTGGCATGTTTTCTCAGTATTAGGGAGCCATCCTAAGCAGGTGTGCTAAGAATCCTATACAGGTCTATTTAATGGGGCTTATAATCAGGAAGGTGTTTTTTAGGATTGTATGGTTAATGACTCTCAGCTTAGTTCCTCGCATGTGTGAACTGACTTGACTTAATTGCACTTTGTTTGAAAGGATGGCTCTTTTATCATAAACATGAATGTGTTCTGTTTGTGAGTTTGTCCATAATATATGTAAAGATAATTAAGTGTCTTATAATTTAGCTACATTTTAATGGATGCTGCCATATTCCTGGACTACAAGGGCAACAACATGGTCTTCTTGGAAAATCAGAGGCTTGATAGCCCAACAGAGGGAAAAGGCATTAGCCCTCCCCTCGGTCCTCATCTTTCCAGATGGTGTAACCTACCTAAATGGATTCGCAGATACAGCTAGGCATGAAAGATGAGAGCTGTCAATTCTGGTCTACAAGATCGATGCTTCACCTGTCTCTACCAAGATAAATCAGATTATAAGCACAGATAGCTGCTCCTCAGCACATATCTTCAGTGCTTCTGACAGCCTGTATCAGGCAAGAAGATAACATCCCCCACTCCAATCAGTGACACATTGATGTCCTTGACCTGGACAAAGCATAAATCAACTGGGCACCCTTTTTGTTCAAGTTGCACATTCATAATTTGAAGTAGTTGTTGCTGCTGAGGCAATTTTTTCTTGCAAGTCTGGAGAGCAACAGTTGATATGCAATTGCTCCCATCACATAATTAGATATTAAAAGAGCAAATATTTCAAATGCACCAATCATCCAAAATATCAAGTAACTCTTGGGTCTCCTCAAGTCGATAAAATTAAGAGTAAAACTGTTAAGAAAAATCACAAATTCCATCCCTTAGGAAATTTCAACCTTATAAAATTAAATCTTTTCTTTGTGCTAGAAGGTTTGACATTTTTTAAAATGTTCAAAAGTGCTTATTAGGGAAGGTGTTATTTTTATTAAGTGATTTTCAGGCAAAACAAATAAAGCATTGAACCAGTAATGTCAAAATGAAAATTATAAACAATTTAACTGGAACCTGTCAAAATATTTTTTTTAAAAAATGTTATTATAGGGGGGGAAGGGTTGGGGTGAAAAAGACATTTCATAATGTTGAATTGACCTGAATAAATATTATCTTTTGCTCATTAGTGATTTCTAGAAAAAAAAATGCAGTAGAAACCTTCCAAAAACTCCAATAGGTTGGCCAAAGCAATATTAGAAATTTCCAGGGTATTTTTAAACACTAATTATCTGCCCCAGGCAGATGCTTTGAAGATTGAGGAAGAATCACTCTGGGAGAGGATGTTACCCTTAACCTACCAGGGCTCTTCCATAATTTAAATAGCCCCTCCAAAACTGCAGTTAACTTTCAGTGCTTGTTATGGTACAAGCACTTGAAACAGTCTTTTCCCCTATGCACAGTTAATTGCAGGTTCATAAGGGATATCTGAATCATGAGAGACGTACAGGACGAAAGGATTAAATATGTTTCCCCTTGTGGGGCTTTTAATTAGCCTTCAGAACTGTGGAAGTCCCTAGCATGAATCCTTTATATCTCATCCAGTTTTGCCCTCAGAGTTTGACAGTATGAAATTTGGGTACAGTTTGCCTCTGGAATTCATGGGCACATGAAGAATATAGCTCCTCTTCTGGTTGTGATAAAATGAGGAAGTGGTGGAAGTTTACCAAAGTCTAAAAGGGTTTTTGATGTCACTGTTCTTCTGATAATCTATCACAGTCAGGGGCTATGTTTGGCCCCTGTTCTGTGCTTATGTCTGAGGTGCAGTACTTGTAAGGCTTTCTGTTTCCCATATACTCTATCTACATTTGCTATGAGCCTCGAATGTTTGTACAATATGACCTTTTCCTAGAGTTTCTATCAGCAAAGTTAATAGTTGTATGCATATGAAATGAGGCTACAGAAATGTAGCTTGATATACTATGGTCTCAGATACTTCTAGCAGAAGTTTATATATACTGATTTACGTCAACTGTGGTTAGTTGTAGAGGGGCAGTCCATTTCTGAAAAAGGGCAGTTAGGCAGTGGCACAGCTGCACCACCTCCACAGAGGCTTCCAGGCCAGAAAAAAAGAAAAATAAACACACTTAAAATTAAAAAGTTGAAAAAAAAAACACCCCATTGACTTTAGCAAGACTAAACCCATGCATGCTAGGATCTAATTATTCTGAACCTGCTGTGGTCGATAGGAACGTCTCAGTTACTTTTGCTTTGAGTTTCTAAGACAGACTATTGAAGTTTGGGCTATGAAGACAGGGAAAATGTCTACATGACAAGCTGATGAAGAAAAACGAAACACGCTAATTACCTGGGATTCATGTTCTCTTGCCGGGTCCAGCCTTGTGGACTTCTTTCTGTTGGGCTTTGCCTCGTGGACTTCTGTTGGGACTTCTATTGGGACTATTCCCTTCTGTGGATCTCCTTCAGGACCGTGGTCTCATACAGTGATTTTGATATTGTTCTTTGTATGCCTGTGTGACATTTTGTTTGGATCTTTCTGCTCTTTCCATGATATTTGTGTGTATTAGATGTTGTCTGTATTAGGATTTGTTATAAGTATAGATTGCAGTTTACACTTTTCCTGTGCATTTATTGTATTGTGACTAACATTGCCTTATAACTTAGTGGTTAGTGAGCCTTGGAGCTGCTTTTCTTTGAGTTTAGCCTTGCTGGTAGCAGCTTCCATTTGTAATTGCTTTAGCGAGGCTATGCCAACTATTTTGCTGGCATAGCCCGGCTACAGTGTGGAGGGGCTTTCCCGGGGTAAAAGGGGTTAGGAAGATGCCTAAAGGAGCTCCACCCCCAGGAACATCCTGGGAACACCTCCCAAAATGCCAGTACAGGGAGATTCACCGGGGAAACATCGATGGGAGGCCACACAGGCATCTGAGAGCCATGCTGCTGCCACAGTCCAGGGAGGCTGGTGTAAGTCACCTTACATCGGTGTCCATACCAGTTTGCATGGCGCAAGTGGCATGGACACCAGTGTAGGGTTCATGTTGGCTCCTATGGGCATCCCCCCTTTCAGGATTGCATGTTTAGTTGGAATTCAATCCTCCACTTTCACTAGTTAGGCTAGTCAGGAGGAGGTTGTGGAGGCAGTTAACATTCTTCTGATTATTAGTATATTGTTGTGCCTGCACTCAGGATAAGAGCAGAGACTTAGAGAACTTAGGATCCCAACTAAATCCTGCTAGTCACCCAATACACCTCCCTTTTTTGCTGTCAAGTCACAACTGACTTATGGTGACCCCATAGGGTTTCCAAGGCAAGAGACATTAAGAGGTGGTTTGCCATTGCCTGCCTCTGCATAGTAACCCTGGTATTCCTTGGTGATCTTCCATCTGAACACTAACTACGGCCAGCCCCACTTACATTCCAAGATCTGATGAGATCAGACTAGCCTGAGCTATCTATGCAATAGATCCGTTACACTATGCAATATAGTAGCATGACATTGTTCCAGTGGTTCACTGTTGCCATACAGCCAAACTACATGTTACTACAGCCACAAATCAAACCTGTGGCTGGCAAGGCCATTTTAAAGGAAAAATTAGCTGTTTAAACATTGCTGCAAGGGTCTAGTCCTTATCAGGCTCACACTGCAGCACCACCAGGGGATTGCGTCCCCCTCCTACTCTTTTTCAAGTTCTGGAAAAAAAACATGGAGGGGCTGATTCAGCCATTGAAAAGGCTCAGGGGAGGAACAACATCACTTGGTGCCACAGCAATGTGAGCCTGATCCGGATCAGGCCCTTGCAGCAAATGCAATTTTTAAATGCCTAACCTTTCCTCTAAAAGGGCATCAGTAGCCATGGGTTGGACCTGTGGCCACCGTAACGGTAAGTTTGGCTCATTGTTACCTCATCCTAACATCCTACTGAAGATGCACTTCTGTCAGCAGGTGCATCTGCAAGATAAGTCAACATGGGGGCCTTATTTGCCATTCTAACTACATGGCAGATAAGGCCCAGAATAGCTAAATTTTAGGATTAACAATCTAGATTTTACCCTGGCTCTTCCTTCTTTTGCTGCCTTTCGGTCTTCCTAGGGGAGTCCATATTTTTAAAATCAGTATAAGAAGAGCCCTGCTGGATCAGACTAGTAGTTTTTCTACCTAGTCTAGTATTCCAGCATCCTGACCAGTTGCCCTGGAGGGCCAATGAACAAGATGCAGAGGACAAGGCCTTCCCCAAAGTTGCCTTCTACCCCGGCATTAGAAGTCTACTGCCTTTAGACAGAGATGTTTCCTTTAATCATCTTGGCTAGTAGCCATTGATGGACCTGTCCTCCATGTAGCTGTCTAAATCCTTTTCAAAGCAATCTATGCTCATGACCATCACTACATCCTCTGGCAGTGAATTCAACAATTTAATTACTGATTGAGTAAAGAAGTACTTCCTTTGGCCATACTGAATCTATTACCCATCAACTTCAAAAGTTGGCAACCTTAAGAGAATGTAATGAAGAACTGAACAGACCAACCATACAGCTTTTAGAAAATCAGCATATTTTTAAAGGGGTTCATTTTTCAAATAGATTTAAATGGGAAAAAAAGTTGAACTGAAACAAAAAACTGCAATATTAGCTTTGGCTCATTACAGTGTGGTGTAGTGGTTAAGAGCGGTGGACTCTAATCTGGAGAACTGGGACTGATTCCCCACTCCTCCTAATGAGTGGCAGACGCTAATCTGGTGAACCAGGTTGGTTTCCCCTCTCCTACACATGAAGCCAGCTGGGTGACCTTGGGCTAGTCACAGCCCCACCTACCTCACAAGGTGTCTGTTTTTGGGAGGGGAAGGGAAGGTGATTGTATGCCAGTTTGATTCTTCCTTAAGCAGTAGAGAAAGTCGGCATAGAAAAACCAACTCTTCTTCATATCCAGTTGTACCAACTACTCCCCTTTTATTAATTGTGCAGCCATTGGCTGTGAAATACCCTGCAACAGTCTAGTCCTACATTATAATGCTGGACACCCATGTAGCCTTGAGACCAAAGAACTATTATCCTTACCACCCATCAACATCTCGGTTTTTCCCACCCAGATCTGTGTGTTTTGCTGTGTGCAGCCACCCCCAACAAAGTCAATAGAACACCTTCCTGAAATGACAACTTACATGTTACTTGTAGCATGCTATCAAGGACGTTTCAAACCGTAATGGACAGGTAATGCATTACAATATTTTGCCAGAAGACTCAGTGGTAAATGAAAGAGGGATTTAAGACACATTTCCCCCTTTCCAGTCACTGTTTGTGCTCTGTCAACAGACTCCTAGTTATTCGTAAATATTAAAGCTTGAAATATGTGGGCTCCTGCTGGCAGCTTGCCAAGCTCAGTGTGACTTCGGGCACTTTAAATCTTCCCAAAATCTTCCATAAGTTTAGTGCTGCCTTCCATTGCAAGATAGAAAACAATTACAGCTCTACATTTTTAACCTTATGCAGATATTTGTCTTTTCGTGTTAACATAATTCAGTGATATATACCAGACATCACGTTTGCAAGCTGGTACGGTTTTTCCCCCATCTTGCAGCTTGAATAGAATACCCTTCAAGACATTTAAGTGTTATTGCAGCATCACTAAGCACTGCATGCTTAAAAGGTATGCCAGCAATAAAATACCTGAAGATGTAAAAAAAGATCCTGTTCAGGCAACTTGACTAGCAGCATATTTTACACAAGGTAGCCAAGTGTTCAGGACATCCATTTAATAGCGACAAATGCCCCAGTTCAGCAAAGGCAATCTCTGCTGGAAACAGGCCTTTGTGGACGTGGTCCAAAAGAAGATGTCCTCTTCCCCTCTCTTACCATATTCACAACTGCACATGTAATGAAAATATCCTCAGAAATATTGTCTCTGTCTGTATTTGTAAAGTGAATTAGAATAATCTTCTACGAGGGTATCAATGCACAGGCACAGATGTAGCAGCAATGGTGTATGGCAATGGAAAGTGCCATCAAGTCGCAGATGACTTACAGCAACTCAATAGGGTTTTCAAGGCAAGAGACATTCAGAGGCGGTTTGCCATTGCCTGCCTTTGCATACCATACCCTGGCCTTGGAGGTCTCCTATCCAAGTACTAACACGGGCCAACCCTGCTTAGCTTCCAAGATATGATGAGACTGGGCTAGCCTGGGCCACCCAGGTCAGGACACGTGCAATGCCCTTGCACAGTTAAGTTGATAATGTGTGCCACCAATCAAAGCTGGCCCCATCCACCATACTGCATTACTCGTTTTATTTGTTGATGGCCAAAGGACTGTTCAACCCATCTACTTGATCAGGCACAGTTTGATGGATTTCCTGAGTGACACTGGAAAGCAAGAAGCATGTGTTGCTCTAGTATTTCTCTCTGTGTGCTCCTTCCCATACTCTGTATTCAAACACTGCCCAAGCTTCTGAGCTGTCTTTCATTGGTAGTAAGCAAATAAATAAATGTGGATATTGGCATCTCCTCCTAAGAAGTTATATGTCCATTTCTGGTGCACTATCAAATTAAGCAGTAACTCTGTCCATGTGCATAGTGCATGCAGAGAACTAGCAGCTTTGGTAATTTGTTCCCCATATCAGATCAACTAAGAAAAAAGAAGATGACAGAGAGAAGCACAGGCTGGAACTTTTGAAACTTCTGAGACTACTGAAAGAGCTCTGGCATCAGTTGATTGAAATGGATGCACTCTATTAATTTTTTGGGGGGGGGCTTTCACACACATATTCCAATGTGATACTGTTGTGTGGAGACTATACCACATGACCTTCTGAATGTTTGAACTGTCTCTATTACAAGCCAAAAGAGACAAGGAGAGGTTCTCCACATCTCATACAGGACTACTTATTCTCAAACTACTTCAGGGGCTAGTGTAGTTCTACAAAGGTCCAAGCACAGAGGAAGGGAGAGAATGGGTACTCTTTACCATATGTTTGGTCCCAGGAGGTTGAAGGCAGCAACCAAGGACGTACGCTATTTATGTAATCTTTGAAATACAACAGATGTTTGACTTTCATGACTCTGGTGATTGTATATATAGGATAGGAATAGAGGTATGTATTATAAGTTTGTACCAGGGCCAGAAAAATTATGCTTGAGACCTGTTTCTACTTTGGGGTGGCAGTAATCATTTATAGGGTTGCCAGGTCCCTCTTCACCATCGGCAATAGCTTTTTGGGGTGGAGCCTGAGGGGGCCGGGGTTTGGGGAAGGGAGGGACTTCAATGCCATAGAGTCCAATGGCCAAAGCAACCATTTTCTCTAGAGGAACTGATCTCTATCGGCTGGAGATCAGTTGTAATAGTGGGAGATCTCCAGCTAGTACCAGGAGGTTGGCCACCTTAATCATTTGGGATTATACATTTTGGGAATTTCCACATGGATTATCTGCCTCAGGTTCATTGAAGTTGGAAAGAAGGTGTTTTTTCCCCCCCTGATTCCCCACATTATTTTTGTTGGATTTTGCCTGCATTGTCTCGTGGCATTTCCTCCCTCTGCCACCAGGGCTTGTTTTTTTAAAAAAACTAAACAGCATGTATAACAGTTTCTCTGAATTCCCAGCTTTTATTTATTTATTTATTTATTTAAATTTCTATCCCCGCTCTTACTCCCTGGTCAAAGTCGGGCTCAGGGTGGCTAACAACATATAATCCATACAAAAGTCTACTAAATACAATAAAATCATCCTTAATAAAACCAAAAACTATCCAAAAACTTTAAAACCAATATATAAGTAATAGATGGCGCTCATACATTAAAACCGCTATGGCTTTCAGGCAGCCAGGACCCCAGTTCAATTTCAATCCATAATATAAATACAGTGAAAGAAGGGGGAGGCCAATTCCGATATAAACTATAGTTGTCCTCAACCATAGGCCTGGTGGAACAACTCCATTTTACAGCCCCTGTGGATTTGTTTAATATCCCATAGGGCCCTGGTTTCATTAGAAAGGGAGTTCCACTAGGCCAGAGCCAGGGCCAAAAAAGCCCTAGCCCTGGTTGAGGACAGCCGGACACTCTTTGGGCTGGGGACCACCAGGAGATTGGCATTAGCCAAACTTAAAGTCCTCTGAGGGACATACCAGGAGAAGCTGTCCTGTGGATTTTAAAAAAGTAAGTCCCTTCTTTTGCGGGGATATGAGGAGAAAGGCATAGCTGCGCAACGGAAGGTGCTGAAGACTTACTTTTTCAAAATACAAAAGCTGAGAATTCAGAGAAACTGTTACACATCTAGTGTACCATTGTACTGATATGATATTCAATTGCCTTCTTTTTTAAAAAATGAAAAAGTTCCAGTGGCTCAGGTAGGGTTGCCAAGTGTCCTGTGGTGGTGGGTAAAATCCCGCCAATCCACCGGGCTGTCTACCGACCACCTGAGAGATGGCAGGCAATGTGTGTACGAGCACCAGCGCAACACATCCACGTCCCTTTCGGTTTTACCTGGACATGATGCAGACGCTCTAGCAGCCTTCGCCGAAACTCTATGGAAACCATAGAGTTTCGACAGAGAATGATAGAGTATCCACATTGCTTCCGGGTAAAACCGGAAGTGACATAGGCGCGTTGCGCCGCATGCGCCAAAGAAAACCTCCCGCCGGTGGATCTGCGAGACCTTGTAAGCCTAGTCTCAGAGAAGGAGACATGGTCACTTTCTGGGGCACTGGGGCAGGGAAATTGCAAGGAAATCTGCCATGTGGAAGCTCTGTTGCTACTACGCTATATTCACAGCCACACAAGCAACAGGAAACCACCATGCATGTCCCCATGTGGAACTCCTTTTGATACTAAAGTATTATAAAGAACTGAATGGAAAAGCCACTGTTGAATTCAAGCATGTGAATACTTTTGCTGACACCCTGCTGTGCATTTAACTCTTCTAGTTAAGTGCTCATCTTTCCAGGTGACAGAGGTGCTAAAGAAGTGCCAGAAAGACCTGACAGATCACTGTATTACATGTTAAATACCAAATGAGGATGACTGCAGTGCCATAAGAACAGCCATGGCGTCAGTAGCCATTTGAATCATGCTAAATGAATGGAGTATACTTAAAAAAAAAAAAAACATTTACTCTTTTACTTTTCCTGTCATAAACTTAACACTTTCTCTCCTTTTCATCTCTTATATCCAGGATCTCACACAAAATTATACACATTGCCTTCTGGCTGTCAAAAAATATCCTGAGCTGGTACATCCTGTAATGGAAAGAAATGATCTGTCGGTGCTTTGCAAAGTAACAGATTCCCCAGGCATAATCCTTGTGCTAAGATGGGAGCTCAGTTACTTAAAGGGGTGTTTGCAGGACATTCTCCTTGTGCTTTATTCACCTTTGAATTTGTTTATCCTGTTCATGGGCTTTGTGTTTAATACCTCCAGGGAGTTAAAGTCCACATGGTGTAGAATGAGAAAGCAGTGCAATAGAAACAATTTAGCCCCTTTCCTACATGTCTACATTTGCTGTTTTCAACTCACAGAAGAGAATCAATGATGAATGTTAGATATATGTATGTATATGTACAAAGATGAGATTTATTGCACTAGGCACAAGAAATTTCTTTCCCCAGAGCTAAGAATTATTAAAGCCGAAAAATGTTTGAGCCAAGAATGGCTTGGGATATAGAAGGCTATATTGTCTGCCTCTGGTATCTTTTCAGATTTATTATTATCTATGCTTCTTGCTGCTATCAGATAGAAATGGCATATTTGCTTTCCAGTGATCCCCCTTAACAGACATATATTTAGTATACACAACTGCTGTTAAGAGAGTTTACAAAGAAGCATTTGGGCAGCATTTTCTAGATACATCTATGTAGGCATTAATATATGTCCCTAGAGAGCTGTCTGCCCTCTCCGGCTAGGCTCCAGCACCAGGTGTAGAACTCACCCCAGCAGCGAAGGGCCACCCGAACCATCAGTGAACCGGCTACAGTCCAGGGAAGATAGCAGGAAACCTCCTCACTTCTCTCCTTGAGGGACATGTGACAACCCCAGAGCAGCTTCCCTGCCGACAGCAAGCAAACAGGATGGCGAGAGACCTGGGCAAGATGGCCCAACGAGCTCCAGTCAAGCCGTGCAACTAGCTGGCCCACCCACTGCCAAAAAGCTGACGGGTGGGCAAGCTCGGGCGACTGGAACAAAGACAGGCCACATGGTCCTTGGCCTACAGGAAAGGCTGGAAGGGCTGATGAAAACACCCTCCTGACACAGCTTTTTATGGACTTCTGGGGGGTGGGCAAGTGGGCGGAGCCTGGGAGGAGCCTCTTGGAGGATGAGGGATAAAAGGCCAGGAGAGAGCCATGGCCAGGGAGGACAGTCACAGGTAGTTTGTAGCTCCAAGTCAATCTGGCATCCACCATCGGCGAGGAGAGCTCTGACTTGCCCTGGGACTGGTCTGAGGCCAAGGAGGCTCTTGTGGTCTGGACCCCGCCAATCCCCGAGAGGGCACCCAGGGTGGTGGAGAAGGTGGAGCATGACAATATAATACTTTAAAAATACCGCTTCCCCCTTTTGCAAGGTATAGGACATTGTAGGGTGCAATGGAGAAGATGGTACTGGAGACTTGGAGCATTTTAATATCTATTTATTTACAAATATAGAAGTTGATTATTGGGTAACAGCTAGGATCCTTATGTAATTTGATGCTGTATTGTCATAATAGTTCAGCTCCAGGAATTTCCTGTGTAATAATATTGTATTCAACAAAATGTGGATCCTGTTACAGACAGGAAAAACTAGTTTTTAATGCATCACTAGTTTGTTGGAATATGAGACTGCACATGGCAAGCAGATGGCAAGCAGATGTAAAAGATCTATGTGACAGCCAGGTGATTGGTGGTGTCACATGACAGCTCAATGACTGAGCAGAAAAACTGGCTTGTACTGGACTGAGCTAGATAGTCCTGGAGACAAGGCAGCCAACAGGTGATTGGCTGAGAGACTATGCCAGATATGTATATAGGTGTGTTATATATGTATTGGGTTGTGGGTTGTGGAGAGTTGATGACCAAGCGGAGCATTCTGTCACTGTGAATAAAAGAGCACTTTTGTACTACGTGCTGAGTCTTCTGTGCTTACTCGCCTGTAGAGCTGCAACGCTTTCTAACATACGCCAACAGGGTTATGGGCCCAGTTCAGCTCAACTGCGCTACATCCTGGAGGTTCTGAGCAGAGGTACTATCTGTGGAACAAGGGCTGTAGTGAGCAGGAGGCGAGTGGATGTCTGAGGTTGAGTCAGACGGAGCAGAGGAGGTGCCCAGCAGGTCTGTCAGCAGCAGTGCGTCTGAGGCGGAGGAGGAGAGCGACACGGAGCAGGAGCAGCAGGGAGCGGGAGAAATTATGGCTCAAGCTGCAATGTCCTTGCTTGTGGAAAAGCTCACTTCTACCAACTACAATGTGTGGGCGTTACGAATGCAACACTACCTTAAAAGAGAGGCACTGTGGATTTATGTCTCCAACCCACCGGATCCTGAGACGCCGCAGGACGTGGTGAAAGATGAGAAGGCACTGGCAAGCATAGTGCTGAGCGTGGCTGACGACCAGCTTGTCCATGTGACGGGAGCTTTGAAAGCGAAAGCAGCCTGGAACTCATTATCACAGGTCTACGTCCAAAAAACAGCTGGCTCTTTGATAGCCATAACGAGACGTTTGTACAGAACTTTTCTTTTGCCGTCAGTTCCTGTGAGAAACCATATAAATGAACTGACTGAATGTTTCCAAATGCTGGAGCAGAGGGGGAAGACTCTACCGGAGGATGATAAAGTTTATATACTCCTGAGCTCTCTGTCTGAGCAGTATAACATGCTAATTACAGCTCTGGAGTCGGTTGAAATTGATAAACTAACTTTACAGTATGTTATTGGAAGAATTTTGGAACATGAAAAGAGATTGCTTGCAAGAAATCCTGAGAAGCCTGCCAAGCCGGAGGGAAACCTGCCAAGCCAGGAGACGCGGAGGTTTGCCGGCGGAGAAAGGAATGCGGAGCAGAGAAAGTCGGGTGATTTACAGCAGCACGTGGCTCTGAGGGTCAGACGTTGCTACATCTGCAAGGCTACAAATCACTTAAAGCGTGACTGCCCAGAAGCAAGGAAGAAAAGCCGAAGGGACCAGTCGTCACGTGAGTTTGTGAGCGGTCAGAAGGCATCATTGGTGCTGACTGAGCACAGTGACACAGCCGGTGTCTGGATTTTAGACTCTGGTGCGTCACAGACCATTTGCCGGCATCAGGAACTTTTAAAAGACACACGGGACTCAAGTTTGCCGCACGTAAGCCTCGCTGATGGAAGGAATTCTGAGGTGACACGTGAGGGGAGTGTGTGGTTCCCAGCTTTGAACTATACATTTAAAAAGGTGCTATGTGTCCCTGAACTAGAGAATAATTTGCTAAGTGTAAGTGCCCTTGACAGGGCTGGATATACTGTAACATTTACAGACAAGGCTTGTAAGATATCCAAAGGTGGGAAAGTGCTTCTTACAGGGAAAATGTGTAATAATGTGTATGTGGTAGAAAATAGGCATGTGGAGGCAAAGATGATAACTAATAAGAGCCCCCATGACAATTGCATACATCTGCTACATAGAAGGTTGGCTCATGCAAATTATGAGACCATAAAGAAAACGCTAGCCTTACTGGGGAAGGAAAAAGTTAAAGAGTGTGGGAACTACCTGGATTGTGAGGTATGCAAAAGTTCCAAATCTAAGGCTTACCCAGTGGCTAAGCATAGTGAGAGACTCTCAGACACTGCATTAAAGGAAGTGCATGCAGATGTAATAGGCCCCTACAGGGAGAGTCACTCAGGTAACCATTACGCGTTGATTCTGGTGGATGATTGCACCAGATTCTCCTGGGTGTATCCTTTGAAAAAGAAGTCACAGGTGTTTGAAACATTTAAGTATTGGGCCAAAAGAGTGCAGAAACAACTTAAATGTACCTTGGATTCTCTCCAAACAGATTTTGGGGGAGAATTCATGTCAAATGAGTTTAAGAAGTGGTTACAGGTGCAAGGTGTGAGGCACAGAGTTGCCAACGTGGCGGTGCCAGCAGAAAATGGTGTTGCTGAACGACATGGGGGAATGCTACAAACAAAAATGTATTCCATGTTGCAGGATGCAGGGTTGCCAATGACATACTGGGCAGAAGCAATAAAGGCCGCCTCCTATGTTTCCAACAGGATCTGGACCAGGTCCATACAAGACATACCTTATAGGGTTTTGTACCAGAGGGATCCTAGCTTAGGTTACCTCAGAGTGTTTGGTACAAAAGCCTGGGTTGATGTGCCAATATCCAAGAGAAGGAAAGGAGGAGCGAGAGCTAAAAAACTAACCTTCCTTGGGTATCAGTCTGGCATGAAATCATACAGGTTTGCTGATGAGCATAATTCTCTCAGCTACAGCAGAGCTGCGAATTTTTGTGAGGGTAATAACTGGGCCAGAATTCATGGACAGGAGGAGCCAAAAGAAATTGGGCTACCATTGACAGATCTCTCACAGGATGCAGATGGGGTGAAGCAGGAGGGGTCTCCTCAAAGGGCTTCATCGCCAAGGGCTGAAGAGGGGAGACAGATTCCTAGGGTGTCAAGCAGGAGCACTAAAGGAATTCCCCCGGAGAGGTATGGTTTTGAGACCACTGATGTAAATCATGTACAAGTCAAAGAACCAAAGAGCTTTCAGGAGGTAATGGCTTTGGAAAGCAGGGAAAAGGAGGCCTGGCTAGAAGCCATGCAAACTGAGTTTGATTCCCTGAAAGAGAATAAGGTATTCTCTGTAACAAAACTGCCAGCTCAAAGAAAAGCCATAGGGTGCAGATGGCTTTACAAAGTCAAACAGTGTCCAGAAGGGAAGATACTCCGTAAGGCCAGGCTTGTGGCTAAGGGTTATTCCCAAGTTGAAGGGCAAGACTTTGATGAATTATTTGCTCCCACTGTGAAGGCTGATACTATAAGAGCTGCATTGTGTAAAGCTGTCAGAGATAACATGTTAGTGCACCATTTTGATTTCACCACTGCATATCTGAATGCAACAATAAGTGAAGAAATATATATGGAGCAGATCCCTGGGTTTGAATGCAAGGGTAAACAAGGAGTATTAAAATTGCATAAGGCTCTGTATGGATTAAAGCAGAGTGCACGTGCATGGTCCCAATGCATTAGTGAAGCATTGGCAAATCTTGGGTTTAAGCAAGGTGTTGCTGATCCTTGTATGTTTACCAAATGTGTAAAGGGCTCTGACTGTGTTGTATTTTTATATGTTGATGATCTTTGTTTGTTGTGTCATACAAAAGAACAACTAAACTGGTTTAAGGAGGCAACTGGAAAACTGTTTAAAATGAAGCATCTTGGTGACATTCAAAATTATCTGGGGGTAGAAATTACCAGGAACCCAGAAGGATATTTTGAATTGTGCCAGGAGAAAAAGATTGAACAGCTCCTAGAAAAATTTAAAATGACAGAGGCCAAAAGCACTGAGACTCCCATGACAACAGGGTATGTGAAAGAGGTGGATGATAAGGTATTCCATGATAAAAATCAATACCAATCGTTGGTGGGTTCATTGTTATATCTGTCATGTTGGACAAGACCAGACATTTGTATGGCAGTACATTTGCTTTGCCAGAAATGTGCATGTCCATACATGAAAGACTGGAATGCAGCAAAAAGGGTGCTGCGATACTTAAAAGGCTCAGCTTCAGCCAGGTTGTGTTTAAAGGCTGATGCAGAGGAAACAATCACAGTGTATAGTGACTCCAGTTGGGGGGAAAGAGAAGAAGGAAAGTCTACCACTGGGTACGTGTTATTTCTACATGGGGCACTGGTTATGTGGAAGTCTTTAAAACAGACTCATGTAGCTACCAGCACATGTGAGGCAGAATATTCTGCATTAAGCGACAGTGAGATTCAGCTGGAATGGCTGTGTCAACTGGCTAAAGACCTAAATCTTGAATGTGAAATGCCTGTAAGTGTTTACTGTGATAATACTGCAGCACAGCAATTGGCTGAATATCAAGGTATAAGAACAAGAAGTAAACACATCACAATAAGATACCAGAATGTCAGGGAAGCGGTAAACAATGGTTTAATGGTTCTGAAACATTGTGCTTCAAATGTAAATATTGCTGACGTTTTCACCAAATGTTTGTCTACTGAAAAGTTTGAACTATTTAGAAGCAAATTGGGGCTTGCAATGTCAGTCTAGGAGGAGTGTTGGAATATGAGACTGCACATGGCAAGCAGATGGCAAGCAGATGTAAAAGATCTATGTGACAGCCAGGTGATTGGTGGTGTCACATGACAGCTCAATGACTGAGCAGAAAAACTGGCTTGTACTGGACTGAGCTAGATAGTCCTGGAGACAAGGCAGCCAACAGGTGATTGGCTGAGAGACTATGCCAGATATGTATATAGGTGTGTTATATATGTATTGGGTTGTGGGTTGTGGAGAGTTGATGACCAAGCGGAGCATTCTGTCACTGTGAATAAAAGAGCACTTTTGTACTACGTGCTGAGTCTTCTGTGCTTACTCGCCTGTAGAGCTGCAACGCTTTCTAACATACGCCAACAAGGTATAGGACATTGCAAGGTATAGGACATTGTAGGGTGCAATGGAGAAGATGGTACTGGAGACTTGGAGCATTTTAATATCTATTTATTTACAAATATAGAAGTTGATTATTGGGTAACAGCTAGGATCCTTATGTAATTTGATGCTGTATTGTCATAATAGTTCAGCTCCAGGAATTTCCTGTGTAATAATATTGTATTCAACAAAATGTGGATCCTGTTACAGACAGGAAAAACTAGTTTTTAATGCATCACTAGTTCCCCTAAAAACAAATAATATATCCTTGCATACCCCAAGCCTCCTTCTTTCAAATCAAGCACAAAATGCAGACCTTTTTCTCATTCATTATTTGTGTCCAAAAAAATGAATGATTTTATTGTCCTGAAATACACAATATATCTGACTCTCAACCTGGGCTAAATCTGTGAATACTTAATCCAGAGACTGTAGACATGTACAGACAAGAAAGATGTTTTGACAAACCAGAGAAAAGCCCCAAGCTTGCAGCAAAAATCTGAAATAAGTGGGAAAATACATTGGTGGGGGGAGGAAAGAATGGAAGGGAATGGCGGAAGGGAATACAGGGGAAGTTGATATAGGCCACACAAGAAGCATTGCCTGTAGCTTTAAGAAACAAATGCCTTCAGTGACCATTGCTAGGCAACCACAACAGTATTGCCAGCATTCTAGCCTAGTTTTCCAGAAGTAAAAAAAGGGGGAAGGGTAGGATCCTTTCCTTTGAAGGGCCAGGCCTAGCAGCAACTACCAGGCAACTTGCTACTATGCAACTTGCATGACTCACCCATTCTAACATGATGTTCACTCAGTGAACTGGGCCAGTCACATGTTTTCATCATAACCTACCTTACAGGATTGTTGTGAGGATAAAACAGTAGAGAGGAGAATTATGTTAGTGGCTTTGAGCCCCCATTATGGATATAGACAGGATATAAATGAAGTAAATAAATATCACTGTAGCCAAAAATTGGGAGGCAAGTAAAAGGTAAGTTGGCTTGTGGGTGTGAAGAAGAGAAAGCAGCTGGGAAAGAACAGAATATAGGAGTTTTAGGAAGAGGGAAAGAGGAAATAGTGTGGGTAGGTGGACACAGGGGAAAGTGAGGTGATCCCTGCAAGTCTTTGTGAGTTCCCAACTGAGCAACTGGACATGGTGGCTGCCACTGTGTATCTGGGCCACAGTTTCCCCAGGTAGAGGCTACCAGGAGAAGGGAATGAAGGACAACTGAAGACGGGGGCAGATAAAAGTAGTTTGGCTGTTGGGTGGGAATGAGAGAAGGAAACAGGAAAAGGAAAGAGGCTATGGGGGCTTTCAGGGAGGGGAAAGAAGAAACAGTGGCGGAAGGGAAAATAAGAGGCCCCCCCAGGATGGTTTCCAGGTTGTTAATATATGTAATTCTCAATGCAGTTAAATCTGTGGATATTTAAATCTGGAGCTTGGAGCCATGAACAGACAAGATCGATATGTCTACACCCTGAGAAAAGCCCAAGATTTGCATAAAAATCTGAACTCTAAAACAAAAGACTTGGGGGAGGGATTAGATCCCCCAAAATTATAGAAGCAGTGCCTGTAGCTTTAAGAAATGCCTTATGTGGCATTTGCTAGACAACTACAGTAGTATTGCTAACCTTCCAGCCTTGGTTTCTGTGAGAAAAGGCAGGGTAAGAGAGACCCCTCTCCAGGACTGTTTTGTCTTTTGAGAAAAAACTTACTGGGCCAAGCCCAGCAGCAACCAAAAGACAACTTGATACCACATGAGCTCCATCACTCAGCCAGGCCCAGCTACTCACTACTGTTCAACAGCAGCCTCTCCATGAAAGCTAGTGTGGTGTAGTGGTTGGAGCTTTCAATTAGGATCTGGGAGACCAAAGTCCAAATCACCACTCTGCCAGGGAAGCTCACTTGATGACCTTGTGCTAGTTAACCATTCTTAGCCTAATTTACCTCACAACATTTTTGTCAGGATATAACAGAGGATAGGGGAATGATGTAAGCTCCTTTTATTACCCATTGTGTGAAAAGGCAGGGTATAAATAAAGCAAATAAATCTTTAGCTGTCTAAAGATTGGGGGGCAGAGATGGTGACTGCGAAGTAAGAAGAAGAATAGTTGGGTTTTACACCCCAATTTTCTTTACCTTTTAAGGAGTCTAAAACTGGCTTATAATCACCTTCCCTTACTCTCCCAACAACAGACACCTTGTGAGGTAGGTGGGGCTGTGAGAGTTTGGAGAGAACTGTGACTAGCCCAAGGTCACCCAGCAGGATTCATGTGGAGGAATGGGGAAACCAACCTAGTTCACCAGATTAGAATCCACCGCTCATGTGGAGGAGTGGGGAAATCAAACCCGGTTCTCTAGTTTAGAGTTCACTGCAGAGAAAGGAAGAAAGCATGAAAGGTGAGGTTATGGGGACTGCCAGGAGAAGGGAAAGAGGAAATAATGTGGGGAAGGGAATACAGGGGAAGATGCGGTGACTCACACAAGTGCTTGCAGGATCTCTACCATGCAGTTGGGCTGGCCCAGAGGCTAGGTCATAGTGTTCCCAAGTGGAGGCTGCAGTGGGAGGGAAGGAAGGAAAACTGAAGGCAGGGGGAAAATACAAGTTGGCTAGTGGGTGGGAAGAAGAGAAGGAACCTGGAAATAGGGAGAGACTATGGGGTCTTTCAGGGAAGGGAAAGAGGAAACAGTGATGCTGGGAAGTACCATCAAGTCACAGCTGAGTTATGGTGACCCCGTAGAGTTTTCAAAGCAAGAGATGTTCAGAGGTGGTTTGCCATGGGATGCCTCTGCATAGCAATCCTGGATGTCCTTGGTGGTCTCCCATCCAAGTACTAAGCAGGAATGACCCTGTTTAGCTTCCAAATCTAGTGAGATCAGGCTAGCTAGGACTACCCTCGTCGGAGGAAATAGTACAGGAGGGGAAAATGAGTTGTCTGCTGGTTGTTTTTTGCGGGGGTTTATGTGTGTGTGTGGTTTTTTGATAAGTGGTTTGGGTTCTCTCTCTTTGCTTTTTTCATATGTAATTTATACAGTGCTTATACATTTAATATATGTCATTTATATGCATATCTAGGAAACAGATTTATTGACACAAAAAGAATATTGAAAAAAGGCATACATTTTAATGGAAAATATCAGGGTGAGAAAAAGGATGTGGCATGCCAATAAATTATCACAATTTATGTTTATATAAGAACAAATTGAAATTGAAACAGATTTTTTAGTTAAGGCAGCAAGGATGAGAAATTCAAAACTGTTCCCCATGAAAAGAGAGAGATGGGCAGAGTTTTAGTCTTCACACTAGCCGGTAGGTCTGACCTTCAGATTCTAGTAGATTGTAGTAGCCACAAGATATAAAATCTCCCCAATTTAGAGAAGCCTAGGGAGATTGTCATCTCTTTATTTGCTGCAACACAACACTGATTCTCTGCCAATAATATGCACTTGTGTTTATTTTCCAGCTATGCTGCTTTGGAGCATAGCTAAACAACAGCTGTTTACATACACTGATAGGAAGGCTCAACTGGGACAAACAGTAAATTTAGATAGCCAGGATTGATGATGATGGAGAATAATTTTGGATCATGAGAATTCTGCTGTAAAGCTTGGCTCTTATTAGACTTGGCCATTGCATTGTAATGGCAAACAAGAAAAGGTTGAAAGCAGAGCCATAAGAAGAGTTTTTGAAAATAGTCTTGAAAGAGAATTAATGGAATTCTGCATAATTTGTATGGTGAAAAGCAGGCATATAAACTAGCTGTTTATGTTCCATATCCATACTCTTTCCTGCCCGGTCTCTTCTAATTGAAGGGTGGTTTTCTTTCTTTCTTTCTTTCTTTCTTTCTTTCTTTCTTTCTTTCTTTCTTTCTTTCTTTCTTTCTTTCTTTCTTTCTTTCTTTCTTTCTTTCTTTCTTTCTTTCTTTCTTTCTTTCCTCCCTCAACACGCATGGCAGTAAACCATCCCTTTGTAGAGAGACACTGTCCTTCAGTATTACTCCTCTGAAGATGCCTGCCACAGCTGCTGGCGAAATGTCAGGAAAGAAAATACCAAGATCACAGTGTCACAGCCCGTAACCTACAAGAACCATCCCTTTGTACATTAGTTTTGAATTCTAAATGCCAAACAGGCAAAATCCTTCCAGTCTTCCAATGAGTTACATTGCAAGGTGCAAATTAGGGGCTTATGTGTGACTGCTGTTTCTATTATAAGAAATGCTGGGAAGATATGATTATGGATCTCTCATATAAAGAGGAGACATCGTAGGGCATACATACAGTTAGTAATAAGATGGAACTGCTCAAAGAATACAATGAGATAGCCTTTTATCATGTACAGGCAGAGTTGGATCCCATTTAACATATCCATGAACACAAGAATGTCTATGCACAGAAGCATGATTTCTTGACTCCCCACCCCTGCAGCCTGAAATGCCCCCCAAATGACTACACGTATACCAGATTGGAGGGAAATAGGCCACAGCTTTATTTAATACAGCTGCAGGAGCATTGGCACAGCATGGGGATGGATACAATATCAGGCGACATGCCTGCCTCCCGATATAGCTCCACGCCCCACCCACCTGCTGGAGGGGAAACTGTGGAGTGGCAAGCCCCAGGATCCCATGTGGGCAGAAGCTGCTGTGTAGTTCCCCTGCCACTTGGTGGTGAGGATTCTGGGGCTTGCCACTCCACGGTTGCCCCTCCAGCAGGTGGGGGGGGGGCTATATCAGGAGGCAGGCACATCGCCTGATATTGGATCCATCTCCATGGTGTGCCAATGCTCCTGTATTAATTAAAGCTATGGCCTACTTTCCCCCAATCTGGTGTATGTATGGTAATTTCCCCTAAACTCACTCCCTGCATTGCCCTTGGGCTTGCAAACAATTATTCTAGCTCTATCCCTCACCCAGCAGTGCCTTCCTACTAGCCAGCCAATTTTCTTTCTTGCCTTACCCCTTTCGCTACTGATGACTTGGTCTCATTGCTTGCCTTCCTGATTTTACTTTTGGCTACTTCTTGGCCTTACAACACCTGCAGATTCTTCCCCTTCATAGACAGTAATCCTGCAGAGACTTATGAACTGGCCTCCTGCCAGTCCTGACACCGAAACAAATTAAGTAGTGGTTTGTTCCATCAATTTTATGTAATGTTGCCTCATCTGATGGTGTTAAACATCTGACACTTGGATCAATCTGATGCGTTGCTGCTGTGAAACCCTTTACTTTGTCAGTGTCAGCTTTAAGCCTATCCAGTTCCCTGAGTTAATGGATTTTTTAGACGCTTATCTGAACCTTCAGTTTATGGAATCAATGCACCTAGTTTTGAAGACTAAAGAATCAGAGACAGGTTTGTATGTCAGAGATTAATCTAAATACCCAGCACTTTGTTCATAAGCCTATAAGTGGCTAGAACACCCATCCTGCTAACAGCTATTAATTCCTCTGCAAGGAGCTTGTTTCATGTGTGGGTTCAATTAAAGTAGTTAGAAAGCAACTTAAAGGGTAAAATTTCCCATCACTTCCAAAAATATCTTCAGGTAAGAGGGGAAAGTATCAGCTTGGTATGAAAAATTAAATATTCAGATTAACTAAACTAGAATACAATATGTGGATTAGGTGGGACACTGATGTCTGCAACATGTAAAAGACACACGGCATTCATTAAAATTACATGTTTCTAAGAATAACAAGAACATTAGATATGCTGCCCAAAATTGAAATAAATGTGTTCAGTATTGCACTATGACAGGGGTGGGGAACCTTTTTCATGCCAAGGGCCATTTCCATATTTATAACATCATTCGGGGGCCATACCAGTCGTAGATATCCTGGGGGGAGAGGCTAGGGTTGCCAGGTCTCCAGCCACCACCTGGAGAAACTATGCAGAAAAGGAAGGAGAAGGAGGGAAGGAAGGAAGGAGAGGAAGGAAGAAAAGAGAGGGTGAGAAAGAGAGAGAGAGAGAGAGAGAAAGGGAGGAGTTCCCAGCTCCCCCCCCCCTCACAAACACGCAGGCATGCCCCCGGCTGTGCAAGCGGCCAGGAGCCATCAGGGAGATGCCACTGCTGCTTCTCCTGCCTTTCTGCGCGTGCCACACACACACAAGCAAGCCTGCCCCCAGCCGCGTAAGCAGCTAGGAGCGATCGAGGAGAAACCTCCACGGCTTCCCCTACCTTTGCATGAGCATGCACACACACACACACATACTTTACCTGTTGGCCTCGGGGGAAAGTGAGGGGAAGGCTGCATAGGAGCCCACCGAGCCAGCGGAGGGTGCACCACGGCCATCGGCAGGGCAATGAGAGCGGAGGAGAGCGGCAGGAGATTCGGGTGCCCCAACAACTTTCTCTCCAGGAACAGGAAGCAGGGAGACTGGGGGGAAACGCCCCCACAGTCACCCAATCAGCTTTTAGTTTTGTTAGCCTGCTCTCCTGCCTCCCTGCAAAGCCCAAAGTGCCAGGAGAAGGGCATGGCTAGCAATAGCTAGCTCCCGGTCTCGGCAGGTGGGCCACGGAGCTCCAGGCCTCGGCAGGCAGGCCGGGGCCGTATAAAATGATCTTGCAGACCGGATGCGGCCCGCGGGCCGGGGGTTCTCCACCCCTGCACGATGAGATAGAAACTACAACTAGCATTTCTTAACCTTATGTTAATCACTTTTTTTATAGGGCAGAGTAAAAGTAAATGCCAACCACTTTTTTTACAGATTCCCTCTCCCCAAAATAAACTGGATATAATGGTGGTGTAGTGGTTAAGAGTGATGGGACTCTACTCTGGAAAACCAGGTTTGCTTCCCCACTCCTCCGCATGGAGCCTTCTGGGCGACCTTGGGCCAGTCACAGTTCTCTCAGAACTCTCTCAGCCCATGTCGAAGCAGACAATGGCAAACCACCTCCGAATTGAAGTCTTCCACCCATAATAAACCGACCTAAGTTTTATTATCCTTCCCTTGTCTGTGTAATCAAGTTGACATTGGTGGGCATATGTGACAAGGCTTTTATTCCTGCTGCCACCAGACATTGAAACTCCCTGCCTAGGGGATTAATTTAGCTCCTTCACTTGTGGCCTTCTGGAGATTTTCTTTTTTTCTGGAAGACATTTGGGTAGATAAACTAAATTGATCTCCTGACATAGTATTTTCTTCTGCTGATTGTTATTTTTTACTCTGGGGTGCTGGATTTATTGGCGGTTTCACTGCTTTTCTTACTATAGTGTAATTTATTGTTGCTTTTAATTCTTATGTGTTGCTGCTATCTGCCCTTCCATAGGGGTTTAGTCTGTTGTAATAGTTAGTCTTTATTACAATTGTCACTTGTGAGTCACCTTCAGCTCTGATTTTAGTAGAAAGATAGAAAATCCTCCCAATAAATACATAAGCTTGACAGCTTTTTTAAAAAATTAAACTTGTGATTCTCAAGAATCTGAAAAGGGAGCCAACTCTGTGCCAAAAAAACATGTACTGTATACATCTATTGGGCCATGTTACTTTCTGTACTTATTAAACATCCAGTAGGCTCGGATGGACCAGTCAAAGCAGTCTTTTTATAGCACATTTCCAAAGTTTCCATTCATCATTGCAAATGCAGAAAGGAAACCCCATATGCTCCTCTGTCGGCAGACAAATGTAATTTATAAGCCTAATAATTCCCCACAATACTAGATTAATTCAAGTATTTATGAGCACAAAGTAAGGGAAAAACATAGAGTTGAAACTTCTGGTATCACCTTTGGTGCCACAGTATTTATAGTTTTTGTTCCAATGGGAAATTGTTTAAATGGGGCATCATTCTGCTGCATTACTTCCAAAGAGTCCTCTCTTTCCAGCCACTGGGTTAAAACCATTGAGAACAAGAATGAAGGCCAAGTACCAGTAGGCACTGTTTAAATTGCCCTCTGTATTAGAATCTTGGTGCACTGTGCCAAGCAAACTACTATGCATTCCTTCCTCAGACTAACAATGCAATCTTGAGCACAATTTCCTGGAAGTAAGCCCCATTAAGTAGACTTTGGTAGGGTTTTGAGTAGAACTCTTTAGGATTATTTTCTTCCCATGAATGAGATCTCCTGGAGGCCATCTTGGAAGATCTCTTTTATTCCATAAAGCTAACTACATGTCATTTTTTCTATTGCTGTAGGTTGTGTCAGAGTTCTTTCCAATATGTGTGGCAACAAATGACTATCTGAAAGTGTTTTACGAATGAAAATAATACCAAAAGTGCTGGTGATAAATGGTTTTCACATAGATGTTCATTTTCCAGTATTCTAACAGTGAGTCAAGGAACCAATACAAAACCATTATTTGTTGAAAGTTAATTATATTTTGTAGCCCTGACTGAAGCATTTTAATCCTTTTATGAGCATCTATGATACAAGGACAGATTCAGCAATTTTGATACTTTTATTAGGGAATCTTTTCTTGTTATATTGTCTAACAAAATCTTTCAAATGGTTTTGAGTAGTGAAAATGAAGATAAATGTGATGCAGAACCATCATTTCCTGGGTGCTATGTATGTCGTATACGTTGCAAAAAGCTTTCTTTCCTAAAAATTTTAATAATGTCGAGCAAGTTGGCAAATCCATATAATGTCTCTGTTATTTGCAGGCCTTAATATGAATAAAACAAGGCAGCAGGAAGTGTCTGTATAACAGCCAAAAGTATTATATCACACCTGGCATACTGGAGCTAAAGAAATATTAAATATTCAGGAGTAATATTGTCTTCTGTGCCAGCCTGAGCTGCATAGTTTCTAACAATAAAAGGATATGCAACGTTGTGTCAAGCAAAAAAAAAAAGTTTGCTATATAGTATTATTTTATTAAATAAAATTTAGAACAAATCCCTGGATTTATAGCTGTTTAAATGGCTGGCTTCTAGCCTGAGGACAATTCTATGAATGTCAGTATTGTTTTACGCTGCTTTTAAGCCCCTACCTGGTTTTTATGGTTTGTTTATTTTAAGACTTCTTATGCTTATTTTCTTCTATTGTGACATTTGTAATTGTGAGCTACCTTGAGCAAATCTCTGGGGATGCTGCATATACATTTTCTAAATAACTAAATAGATAAAATACATAAATCAGCAGTAAAAACGGAAAAGTAAGAAACTATGGGCAGCTCATTCCTGAAGAGGGGGGCGAAGCTCCTTTGGAGCTGGTGTGACCCCCTGCCAGCATAGGTGCCTCCTTATCATGGAATAAGGTGGCTTCTACGCCAGAGCGGGGGTCACACACCAGCAACCGGGCATCGCCAGCCCCTGACACCAAAGCAGCCATGCCGGAAGGGCTTTCCTGGAAGGGGAAAGCCTGTGCCACGCAGCTTCTACAGCCCTTTCACCCAAAAAATGCCCCCTGAGCAGCAGCGGAGCTGTGCCAACTTTTTGGGTGGTGCAACCTCGCTGATTTCAATGGGGCATTTTCTCATTTTTTTTAATTTTTTTAAAAAAATTATTTTTTAGGCTCTACAGATCTACCCCTCCCTTCAGGATTGCACTCTTAGTGGTTATAGATTTTTTTTCTTATTTGCTGCCATTATTATGAAAGATAAAAAGGCATGATATGAAGGGTCCATTTCAAGAATTCTTCATACATTACATTTTTAGATGTGTTGTATATCTCCAAAATTAAACGTATGAATATGAAAGCTGTTTAGTAAATAGGATAGTTCCGAATTTCTTATCTGCTGTTGATAGTCTAAAATTCTCTATATTGTTTTCACTTCTCTCTTTAAGAATTGTACATATTTCTTTATTTTCATGCCATTCTCTTTCTTCCTCCCACTTATTTTTTATTGTAAAATGGAAATGATTTCCCAGCATTATTTGTGCATCAGTACATTAGTGTTATACATTATAAGCAAGGTATATTGCATGTAGATACCATCTAAATTTAGTAGCAAAACAGCATAACATAAAATACTGTAAACAAATCAATAAAACCAACAGCAAACAGCAGAGAACCAAAAGTGTTGATAAAAATATGAATAAATACAATAAGGAAAACCAGGTAATATATTTCTTATTCTTGTTGAAGACATATGTGTTGACTAAGTCAAATTTTTAGAAAGCCTGGATTGGCTGTTGCTCATTAGCTATCTGAGACTTATTGTAACTTGATGACATAGAACACACACACACACACACACTTCCATACACACGTACAACATGAAGAAAATGCTATATTTGAAAAGCAGAAATGGAGAAACATAAAGCATCATCCTACACAAGAGAGGCACACTGGATCCAGCTTTGCTTGTGACCTTATCAATGTTCAAGTTTACCTGGCTGAATTTTGGCATGTAGTAATTCTCAGCAGTATTATTAATTTAGAGCCATTTACTCCAAAAATTCTTCTCCAGCTTGGAATATAAACCATGCTTTTGACTGCACATATCAGCAAGAGGCCTTGTGTCTGGGTTCAGCGCCCAACCTGGCCTTTGCAGAGACACTCCCAACATCCGTGACAAGCCCGGCACTGCCAGAGCTGAGTAACGCCTTCCCTTTTCTTAGGGTTGTCAACCTCCGGGTATTAGCTGGAGGTCTTCTGCTATTACAACTGATCTCCAGCCGATAGAGATCAGTTCGCCTGGAGAAAATGGCTGCTTTGGCAATTGGATGCTATGGCATTGAAGTCCCTCCCCTCCCCAAACCCTGCCCTCCTCAGGCTCTCCCCCCAAAACCTCCCACCGGTGGTGAAGAGGGACCTGTCAACCCTTCCAGCAGCCCCTGGCAACACTAGAGTTCCTGGGACACCAGCCTTCATGAGTGGCCTCTGACACCTCTTGCTAAGGCCTTAGATCTCTCAACACTAGTTAATTACTTCATCACCTGACGCCGAAGGAACAACAGTGGCACTGGAGAAGAATGGGTCCCAATGGAGGTTACCAGACTAGCAGCAGCAGCCAGTGACTGCCTGGTCAAGGTGGCCTGGGCAGGACTGAAAAGGGGCTGCACCAGGCCGGGCTTATGGGGGGATTAGACAAGGATAGCCCAGCAGGTGGTATGGTGAGAAAAGGCCAGTAAGAGGGAGATGGAGGGCAAACCAGAGTGGGACAGGCACAGGGAAGAGGTGGTGCTCCAACCCCTGGCCCAGGTAATGAGCCAGGCAGAAGGGGCAGGACCTGAGGGGTGGAGCTGAGGTTAATCAGAGGGGCTGAGGAGAGGCATATATAAGGATGCTCCTCAACCAGGCCTGTCAGGAGTGAACAGGATGTTGGCCTACAGCTAGGGTTGCCAGATCCTTCTTTGCCACCGGTGGGAGGTTTTTGGGGTGGAGCCTGAGGAGGGCAGGGCTTGGGGAGGAGGGACTTCAATGCCATAGAGTCCAATTGCCAAAGTTGCCATTATTCTCCAGGTGAACTGATGTCCATCAGCTGGAGATCAGTTGTAATAGGATCCTTACCTGGAATGGACGGTATCCTTCTACTTACCTCTGTTGGGGAAGTATAGTATACTTTTTTCATAAATGGGTTATTCGGTTGAAACCTGAGACTATGGATGATGATGAATAATTGCACACAATATAATTTTGAAGAACTGAGGAAGAATTGGGCTGTGTGCCTTGAAACGATCGTTTTCTCCTGCAATTAATCAACTGCTGCAAAGAAAAGAAGTACATCTTTAAGGACATTTCAATTGACTTTATTCCATACTTACCTTACATAGGAATTGTTGTGAACTTGTGCTTTGGGGAAATTTTACATGGAAAAGAAATAAATACATATGCTTGTTGGGAATATATGTTGTTGGTGGGTATATTACCATGTACTGTAAATATATAGCCAGAATATTGTTGGCATTGCTCATAGCTATTCCTATACTGAATTTCTCATCTTATGATAAGTGTATAGAGGTGTCTGATTTGTTTTCCAGTACCTGGAGGTTGGCAACTCTAGGTTGGAGCCTGGGGAGGGTGATATTTTAGGAGGGGAGGGACATCAGAGGGTATGAAGCCATAGATTCCACCCTCCAAAGATACTAGGGTTGCCAACCTTCAGGTGGGGGCGGGAGATCATTCAGAATTACAACTGATCTCCAGATGACAGAGGTCAGATCCCCTGGAGGAAATGGTTGCTTGGGGGAATGTATTCTATGGCGTTATGCCCTGCTGAGGTTTCTTCCTTCCCTTAACCTCACCGCCCAAGGCTCCACCTCCAATTCTCCAGGAATTTCCCAACCTGGAGCTGGCAACCCTAACTGGGGCACTGATCTCTGTTGTTGGGAGATTTGTTATGATTCCAGGAGATCTCCATTCCCCTGGAGGTTGGTAACCCAAGAAGGAAGAAGGAAAAGGGCAGAGGCTCTGAGGGCTTTCAGGAAAGGGAAAGAGGAAATAGTGGGGGAGAGGAAATGAGATGCCTGCCAGCGGTCCTTGAGGGTTCCTACTTATCCCCTTCTAAACTCAGCCAAGTTGACGCTGCAAGGACCATATGACTAAGTTTTTTAATGTACTCCAATCAATTGTAAATTTTCCCTTAGAGCATTGGCTGTTTTTAGCAAGTAAATTAACTTCAATAAACTGTGTTTCTGATTTGAATAGGTCACAGAAAACAAAGCATCATGCAAACACAGAGATGAATGCATTCTGGAGGTTTTATTTTTATCCTCTTTCCATGGTTGTCGCTTTCTGCAAAATACTATACCAACACAATGCTTTTCATTTTGATTTCTACATTATTGCATTTTATTTTTATTTTCTAGTATTTGTTTGTTTTAAAAAATGCCAGCTCTTTTTCCATCTTCATTGCAGATTTTTTAAAAGAAGGAAAATGTACTTGAAGGAGTATTTCTTGAATTATGAGTAATTTTCATTTAATGGAGAAAGATGCTTCATCATTTTAAATTGTTGAAACATTCATTGAACATTAAAGGGGTATGAAAAAGGAAATTAGGGATTCCATGTATCCCAAAAATCTTAGGGCTCTTTTAAATTGTACAGTCTGTTTAGGAATAATTATTCAGAGTGGACTCAGAGAAAGTCTAACCACATCACTCAGGAATAGGGTTACCAGTTCCAGCTTGGGAAATACCTGGAGATTTTGGGGGCAGAGCCTGAGGAGGACAGGTTTGAGGAGGGGAGGGACTTCAATGCCATAGATTTCAATTGCCAAAGTGGACATTTTCTCCAATTGGACTGATTTCTATCAGCTGGAGAACAGTTGTAACAGCAAGAGATCTCCAGCTAGAACCTGGAGGTTGGCAACTCAACTCAGGAAGCATTCTGTTTGGTATTTTGTAGCTTGGGGTTCCTAATTCCTTTTTTACCCTTTCTTTTTAATTCAGCCAGATCCATATTCTGCTGGTCTGAAGATTGTTAACAGAAGAAGAATAAAATGGTCAAAAAAGAGCAATAAGAAGGGGTACCCGCTCCTTCTCCTGCACAGTGTTTGGCTGCAGATAGAGTCTAAGGGAAGCAAAGGTAGGGGGGAGCCAGTGCAGAGGGCCTCTGTCATTGTCCCCATCTTGGAGACTGTCCAGTTGCTAATGGACTCCAAGGGAAGGAACATGTGGTAGCGGAACAAGGCCGGCTAAAGTGAAGAGCTTGCCCTCTCTCCTTCTCAAGTAGACTACTAGGGTTGCCAGGTCCCTCTTTGCCAACGGCAGGAGGTTTGGGGGTAGAGCCTGAGGAGGGTGGTGTTTGGGGAGGGGAGGAACTTCAATGCCATAGAGTCCAATTGCCAAAGCGGCCATTTTCTCCAGGTGAACT
This sequence comes from Euleptes europaea, assembly GCF_029931775.1. Taxonomy (NCBI): domain Eukaryota; kingdom Metazoa; phylum Chordata; class Lepidosauria; order Squamata; family Sphaerodactylidae; genus Euleptes; species Euleptes europaea. Next base: position 57,623,932 of record NC_079316.1, on the reverse strand, counting down.
GATCTCTATTGGCTGGAGATCAGTTGTAATAGCAAGAGATCTCCAGCTAGTACCTGGACGTTGGCAAGCCTATAGACTACATAGCCATTGATAGATTCTGAGAGGACCAGTAGGCACACAGAGAAGTTTATTTTTATCTGTATAACTGTTCCTTGCATAGAGAACTCACCCTGTTTTAGAACAGAAATAAAGAGGCTTATAAACTGTATCTAATTTCACACAAAGCATGCAAAATGTATCACTTTTTTCAGCATTTCATGTGTGTCCTACTCTAAAGTTATAATTAAATAATAATTTCCTCCCACATGAATAGTATTGCATTAATTTGCTAGTTAATACAAGTCCCGCCCAAGAACTATTCCAGAAAGAAGTATTGTTTTCGTCCCTTAAAACATTGGAAAACTATCACATGTGAACATATGCAAAGGAGAACTTCCTGGTGAAGCTCTCACAGATGAAGTATTGTGAATTATGCACTAATGTCAATTAATCTCTGGGTTTATTAGCTGAAAAGCAACTGGAAGGAGGAGGAAAGAAAAGTTTATAACCCATCTCAGATCCATCTTGGTTTTATAATCTATGTTTTATGTTCCATAAAAGCCAAACCAGGCTTGGAATATGTCCCATTCATAATTCAGTTAACCTGTTAACAAGTTCTTGCTTAAGAAATACTTGACTTCAGCATGGACCCAGCAATGGATGGGGGCAGCGGGGGATGGGGAGGGTGTGCCTGGCCCCCGTAGGGGCCTGGCTGCACCCGGAAAAGGACGAGGCAGTGGGGAGGGTGGCAGGGGGACAAGGAGGGCGCGCCTGGCCCCCGCGGGGGCCTGGCTGCTCTCAGCAATGGATGGGGGCGGCGGGGGATGGGGAGGGGGCGCCTGGCTCCCGCGGGGGCCTGGCTGTGCCCGGCAAAGGGTTGGGAGGTGGGGAGGGTGGCGGGGGAGGCGGGGGGTGCTCCTGGCCCCCACGGGGGCCTGAGTTTGCCCAGGGAAAGGGTGGGATGGGGGGCATGGGCCTCACCTCATGGGCCGGAGACCAGCCCCCCAGGGGCCGGATCCAGCCCATGGGCCGCCTGTCTGACACCCCTGATTTAAACGGTAACTTGCTTGCTGGTTTGCTGGTTCATGTAATGACAAACTGTGGCTGGGGGTTAAATGGGAACTGACCCACACAAAGTCTTGAAAACCTTGCAAGGAGAGAATTACATCATTGAGATACAAGACAGACTTCACAGACATTGGCATGTAAACCAGAATGTTTGCATGCATATAAGTGTATGTAGGTTTTGTACACAGTTATAATCTCTGCCAAAATGAAGCTCTTGACTGCATGTACAAAATGGATGTGCATTAGGTTTTTAAAAATATATATATATATATATTAGTTTTTATAATAAGGGGTACAGAAACAGAAAGAAAAGGGTAAATACATAGTGTTGTTATGAGGAAGTGAATTTCTTTTTCCAAAATTCACTTTTAAAGATATATTCATTGATTCCTCTTATTCTCTTTTTCCTCTTTTAAAAGAGATATTTCTCTTTATTTCTCTTTGATTTCTCTTTGTAAAGAAAGAGTGGTACTCTGGCAGAAAGATAGGAAAGTTTAGGAAAATATTGCCTGCCTTTGAGAACCTGCAGAATGAAATTTTGGATTTTTTTTTCAGAAACTCTCTTTGAATTTCTTTTTGATCTAAATGGAATTGACTAGAAACTGACTCCAAAATCCTAAAAAGAGGGAAAGTAAAGGATTGGTGCACTTCAGGAAGAAATTGGGTAAAGAAGAATTAAGAGAATTTCTCTTAATATGAATGTGTATACATTGGTATGCATGTAAGTCTTGTTGCAGATATTCATCTACATATATAGAAATCTGGTGTTTGGGACCAGTGGTGCATTTCTTTTTTTAAAAAAAGAGCAGAACAGTTTCCCAGTAGACTATAGAAAATTAAATTCCACTCTCTTTGAGCTTAGCAACTGCAAAATAGCAGCGTGTGTGCCCCGACTCACCTGAGGCCCAATTTGCGGACATGGACGGGTAGGCTGGTGCTGACATTGGACAGGGAGATGATCAGGTGGGAGGTGGCTCTGCGGGCTGCTGGCGGGTGGCAGGAATTGCTGGCGGGTGGCTGACCAGGCTCAGCTCTATGGCTTCGCATGGCTGGAAGCCCTCCAGCTGACTGGCGGGTCAACCACACTATCTCACCTTGTCTTTGCCTCCCTCCCCTGCTTAATTCAAATGGGCCAATTAGGGCCCTTCTTGGGAGGGGCTTCCCAGCTGGCTCAATTTGGACCTGAGGTTTTCACTCAGGTCCACCGGCCAGGTATTTAAGGCCTGCCTGCTCACCCCTGCTTGCAGTTCTCCTCTCGTGCTTGCCCCGCCAACCCTCCCTTTGTTGTTATGGTTTGTAGTATGTTTTTCTTGTCACATCTTTAGAGGTAGGTGGCTTGGGCATGGGGCCTGATCCAAACACACACACATCACCTTTGAGCAGTAGCTTCTATCTGCTTGGAGAGCCAGCGTGGTGCTTTGGTTAAGAGCAGTGGGAGACTCTGATCTGGAGAACCAGGTTTGATTCCCCACTCCTCCACATGAGCGATGAACACTTATCTGGTGAACTGGAGTTGTTTCCCCACTCCTACACATGAAGTCAGCTAGGTGACCTTGGGCTAGTCACACTCTCTTAGCCCCACCTACCTCACAGGGTGTCGGTTGTGGGGAGGGGAAGGGAAGGTGATTGTAAGCTAGTTTGATTCTTCCTTGAGTGGTACAGGAAGTCGGTGTCAGGAGTCAGGAGTCGTGCGGTCCAGGCTCTTGACAAATGTCAGGAGTCAGAAGTCGTGCAGTCCAGGCAGGCTCTTGACATGAGTTAGGCCCATTTCTATATAAGAGCATCTTTCGGTTTTGTTTCCCTGAGCTGTTCAGACTGTCCCCACTCCCTGCCTTCCCCACCCCCTACTCTGACCTTGAGTCGCAAGCAGACAACTTCAGTATTATGGCTTGCTCACTCCCTGCTTCCCACCAGGCACTGTTGTCTCCCAATTCCCAGGCCTGCTTGATCTTGCACCTGGGGTTGCTTTGTGCTTAAAGTTATGCTTTGTAGAATGAATGGTCATTAGCAGCTTTGAATCTGGGGATTGCTTATGCTGTACCTGCGGCTCCTGAATAAACGTTTACCTGCTTTAGACCTGCCTGTCTGAGTGAGTGACTTTTTGGGATTGCCGAGGTTGGCTGGAGAACCTCACAGTCGGCATATAAAAACCAGCTCTGCTGCTGCCGCTGCTTCTGCTGCTTCTTCTACCTCTGCAGGCTCAGCCACAAGAGTAGTACCTGATGGTTTAATCAGAGGCAACCTGTCCTCACCTCCCACTGCCATCTGGGTAGCACTCCACATGAAGAGAATCACTGAACAGCACAGAACCTTTCCAAATCCCACTGAGGCATGTAAGTTAACTTCAGCCTTCTGAAATGAAAAGGAGGAAAGGTTAGTTGTTCTGACTTCAGAAAACAGGGAAGACATTTTTTCTGTCTCTTTCTTGGCACTTTTTCCATCTTCATGGCTGCTTAGTAATTTATTTTATCTTTTTTTTTTCCTATTTCTTCCTAGCTTTAAAATGTGTACATGTGGGAGGGATAGGTTTCATTTTCTTCTGTGTGCTTTAAAATAAATTGTAGCTTTATTTTCTCTCATTGCATGGCTTGTTCAGACATCCTTGTTCTGATGTTCCTATTGATTTCTAGATTCGAAATCAATTGGGAGGAGCAGAGGGTTTAATTTTGTTTTTGTCTGCTCAAAGCAAATTGTCATCCCCCGCCCCCCAAGTTCAAATATCTTTTAAGATTTTGGGCTAGTTCTTCTTGCTCTTTGCAGCTTCTGAATAATTTGGAAGAGGGAATGACAGTGGAGAATGTTGTGATTTCTGGTTTTTCCTTGCTATTATTTCCATTTCACAGCTCCTTTAGGGGATGGGGGAATGGGACAAACGAGTCTTTATATTCATACCGTTTTCTGTGTCCTCATGTCATTTTTCCCCATAGAAATGTACATGTTTTAACATTGTTGGGTTGTCAGTTGAAAGCAAATTGTGTATAATAATGTAAAAATTCAGGTAAGTATAAAGTGTCCATGAATGGCGAAAAAGAAACAGAACAAACAAAACAATCATCAAGAGCAGTAAAATGGGGTGGGTGGCAGTGGATAGCAATGGCAGCTTATACAGTCTAAGAAAGATGAAAACTGACATGTTGGCTCTTCCTCAATAGTATAGTGGCTATTGTGTATTTAATTATTTTGTCTAAAATATTTATCCCACTTTGCTTCCAACCCAGAGTACTCAAACTAGCATACGTAAATTTAAACACAAATACAACATCATATCAACAGAAATCATCATCATATTGTCATCATCATCAGTTTATATTCTAATAGCCAAATCCTTGACAGGAGCTATGAATGGGCAAGACAGATCTTTCCACAAACCGGACAAGGGCTCCAGGTTTGCTAAAAATTGTGAAATCCTAAAAACAACAACAACAACAACAAAACACAGCGGGGTTTTAAAAATGATCAAAGGAGCGCCAGTAGCTTTAAGCAATGGATTCCCTCAGTGTCTGCTGGTAAGCAACCACAGCTTTCCAAGGCTTGGTTCTGTGAGTTGAAAAGGGGGGCGGGGCAGAGCCCTTTCCAGGCCTATTTTGGCCAGACTAGGGTTGCCAATTCCAGGTGACTAGAGTTGCTGTACACCCACCCTCCAAATCAGCCATTTTCTCCAGGGTACAAATCTCCATTGTCTGGAGTTCACCTGTAATTTTTTGAGACCTCCGGCAACTGTACGCCTGGAAGCAACTTCTGGGCAACTTGATACCACCCTCTTGAATGACTCAACTAGTCCTGGCTGCTTGTTTCTGTTCAACAGCAGCCACCCTATGAAAGCCAGTGTGGAGTAGGAGATAGAACTTCAGAGTAGGGTCTGAGAGATCCAGGTTCAAATCTCTACCTTCCCACTGGGTAGGCTTGCCAGGTCCCGTAGCTCCACCGGCGGAAGCTTTCCGGGGCTGTGGCGCACCATGCGTGTGCATGCCTGGTTAGACACACACACGCACCCCATGCAACGTGCCTACATCACTTCCGGGTTTACCCGGAAGCAACGCAGACGTTCTAGTGATCTTGGCCAAAACTCTATGGTTACCCGAAAGTGATGCGTGTTTGTGTGCATGGATTTTACCTGCCACCACCAGGCACGTGGCAACCCTATCACTGGGTGATTTTGGAGCAGTCATAGAGATTATATGAGGGGTTACTGCGGAAGGGAAATAGTGGTGAAAGGGGATATATTAGGTTAAAGTGAGGTGGCCCCCCACAAGTCCTTGAGGGTTCCCTACCATGCAAGTGGGCCTGGCCCAGTGGCCAGCACTGCCAACCTGGCCATAGTTTTCCTAGGTAGATGCTGCTGGCGGCGAAAGGGAAACCTGAAGACAAAGGTACAGATAAATGTAGGTTGGCCGTTGGATGCAGCAGGCCTGGCCACAGTGACTATGCAACCTAGGAGATGTAGCAGGCCTGGCCCTGGCAGCTGCACAGCCTAGGAGCCAAACTGGGTCCAGCAAAAATGTGTGGGAGGGAAATGGGATTCCCCACTCCTGTGAGTGTATCTCCCTCCCCCAAGCCAGCAAACCCACCCTCCCTCCTGCTGGAAGGTAGGTGGAAAGAGCAGCAAGGGGGGTTAGTAGAGTGCCAAGGGTGGTGGGTAGGTAGCAGAGTTGCAAGGGTTGGGGGTAGGAGGACAAACTAGCATGTGGGGGGGGGAGCGAGTGGAGAGCAGCTTCAGGGTAGGTGGACAAACTACCATGTGTGTGGGGGGGTGAGTGGAAAGCAGCAAGGGTGGGGTACATTGACAGAAAAGGGTGGGGGGCAAAAGAGATCGGGTAGGTTGACAGGAGGGGGAAGGGGAATTAGGGGGTAGGTTGACAGAGAAAGGGTGGGTGGGCAAAAGAGTTGGGGTAGATTGACAGAAGGTGAGGGATGAGAAAGAGGAGGAAGATTGTTAGAGAAAGGGAAGGAATCAAAGTGGGGGAAGGATGCACCCTCTCCACAAGTTTCTTATGGGTCTTTTCTAAATCTCACGTAAATTTTACCTCTTGATACATAGTCCGATTGTTGGTGCAATTAGAGTAAATTATGATGCTAAACTTCACAGTTTTAAGGATGAGAATCTACATATGATGCCAGGTGACTCCTCCAAGGAGAACAGGTGCTTTGTTTTCTAAAAGGTAGCCTGCAATTAAAACATAGCAAGTATAATTACTTAATGAAGCAAAAATTGAAATGGCATCCTAGGAAACTTAATTTTGAAATTTGCTGTCTCTTGTGTGCAGTAGCCTTTGATTCAAAATTCAGCATCAGAATCAGTGGCAATTGTAAGCCATTCGTATCTTTGACACCCTTCTTCATTATGCCCTGTCACTTTGCATGGAAATTGGTATCAGGCAGCTATACCCAAAATCTCTATGTATTTGATACTGGTTGCTTAAAGGTTTTAAAATTCTAAACTGCTGATACATTCAAATTGCCAAAAAGGACATGAAATTAAAGCCAGTTTTCCTGACATTTTGAAACTATCAGTGTTGGGGAAGAGAATTTGCTTATTTATTTATTTTTCAATAAGCAGCTTCTGTGCCTTCTCTATTTGCAGTAGTGGGCTAGACTTATGCTGAATTAAAAGTGATGCTGAATGGCTACATGTGGCCAGAAGTGCATTTAAGACGGGTTCCCACATATACAGTAGTGTAGTGATCTGAGCTGTACTAACACCTTTTTCTTGGGCCTAGATTGTTTGGAAGATCCAGAAGTTAAGTATAATAATGAAGATACGTGTTAAATTATAAATGACTGTCTAGTACCAAAAGTCCATCCAGCCAAATCTTCTGCCAGGATCTCTGAAAATGACCTTTCTACTCTGCCACCAGCAGCTTTTTAACTGTAGGCACCATACATTGTCCAGGGACAGGCACCCCCCCTACTATATTTTACTTTTTCTAATCATATCATCCTCTCTCCTGTTCCATTTTGTCAAGTGGGAAAAGCTGGAACAATTCTTTAAAAGCCTTCAACACAGACTCCTATGTGCACAACCCTGTATGATTGAGCTGGAAAAACACACTAAAGGACACACTAGTCTGTAAGTGCTTGTTGTTCTGTTTATAACATTCAGACCTGACAGTCTGCCCTCAAAGTAAGAAGCTACTGTCTTTCCCCGCTCCAAGCCACACAGTCCTCTGAACTGATTAAAGGAGAACTTCCTTCATGTTATCTTCCTCCAATTGCATGTTAGAGATTAGCAAACACGAATTCAAATTACCTTATTATCTGGAACACAAATTACTGATAATTTCTTGATGAGGATTTTTTTGTCTTCATTTCATAATGTTCAAGACAAAAAAAAACCTATGCTAATGAAAGCAGAAGCCAGTTTTTTTATCAACAAAGTTCAAACTACACATTTAAGAGACAAGGATTCATTAACAGATATATCTTGGGACCAAGTTCTCACTTACTCAAGATGGGTATCAGCTCATTCTCAACAAAGGTCAATTCAAGAATAAAGAGAATGGATTTTCAATTTTTTACTGTGGCTGAAACTAGAATAAAACCAGAGCATCCCGTAATCATGTTGTTGAAGCCACTGGATAGCAGTGAGCTATAAGAGCTATTGTTCCTCTGCGACAGGAAGCCCAACCTTTTTGAGCTGGTGGCATCTTTGGAATTGTGACACAAAGAAGTGGATGCAACCCCAAAATGGCTGCCAGAGGAGGTGGAGCCAACCCAAAAATGGCTGCTGCAGGAGGTGGAGCCACACACACAGTGAAAGCTCTCCCCTCCCCAAACCCAGCCCTCTTCAGGCTCTACCCCAAAAACCTCCCACCGGTGGCAAAGAGGGATCTGGCAACCCTACTTTATTGGGAATCTTGAGATTGGGAATCTGCCAATCTTGAGGAAATCAGATTTTGAAGCCAGGGGATGAATTTATGGAAATAGGAAGTCTTTTGGCAGTTGCACATGTTATTTGTTTCACCAAAACGCTTAGGTGAAGCACATGGCTGCCTGAAGCTTATGGGGATCAAGTAACATGCTGACTTAAGTTTGGAAAGCTCCCCCCCCCCGCCACCAGAACTGTTCCTTCAACAACGGCTATCTGATGAGTCTGTCTTGAACAGCCTAGGTGACATGAGTGTGATTTGTCTCAAGGGCCCCATCCAATAAACCCAGAGTTCATGGGTGTAATGAAACTTTATTAAATACACATAAATTCTAAAAAGCAGAGGTATTTGGGAACAACCTATCAGCGATAGAATTAAGATTGAACACTAATAAAAGAACAGAAAGAAATCTAATCTTTAGATTGCTAATCTTTACTTACAAAGCTTATACAGTCCTCTCTCTCTGAGTGAGTCCAAAAAGAGGTTATTAGAGTTCCAGATGACTGGCACCTCCCCTTTGTCCAATGACATGGAGCTGCAGGAGCCTGTCTCAGATACCAGAATCTTCACACATAACTGCTCCAATGGCTGCCAAATTTATAGATTTCTTCCCTAGTTTGTGAGTTCCCTTCCTGGGCCAGTCCCCTGGAGTACAGATTCTAATTTTCCCTCCAAGGTGACTGTTGACCAATCATTTAAAAAATATAGATTAAAGGAGTTTTGAGGGCAATTACCAGGGCAATTGACAGCCTAGCCCAAATGGTAAATTTTGGCCTGTTGATTCATCCACTTCACAGTGCACCAATGACCACAAAAATTCCATCCCCTTCCTTGAATGGGACTGGAGGATCTCATTTCCCTATGCCAACAGATACGCTTGTTTGAGATTTTTCTAAAAGCATATTAATATTCTCATAATGCCCATTAGTTAGTGCTCGTAGGACAAACAAGGCAGTGTTTAAGAAATGAGTAGTGGTAGGAAAGGGTCAGGTGGAGGAGCTACTACAGAGAGTCAAGCCTGGCTCAGGAAAGGGTGTTCCAGAGAAATAAGTCATGCAAAGTGGCTTGCATGAATAGAGAGAAAGTCAGAATATGGCTTAGTACAGATTCTAAAGGCTAAAGAATGCCAATGCTGCATCCCATACAGTTTGTTGAGTCAATCTATCTCATGTTCAGTCTTCAACTTTTTGAAGGCATAGACTAATTATGGTATGCTGGGCACGTGGACAAGTTTACATTCAAAATGTATTTGGTCTCAGAAGCTAAGCAGGGTCAGCCCTGGTTAGTATTTGGATGGGAGACCACCAAGGAAGTCCAGGGTTGCTATACAGAGGAAGGCACTGGCAAACCACCTCTGTTAGTCTCTTGCTTGAAAACCCCATAAGGGGTCACCATGAGTCGGGTGTGACTTGACAGAACTTTACACACACACACAAAACAAGTCTAGAACCAATGCAGGCTGGAGAAAATGCCTTGCTCTTGGTATTTGTACAAACAACCAAGGTAACTATTGCTGGTGATAGATGTAGGTAAAAAAAGGCAGAAATCCAAAGTAAATTTAATTAATCCACTTTACTATCAAAAAATCTTCTAACATTTAGTCTTAAAGAATAACTTCATGTCTCACCAATTGATATAGGAGGAGTACTGACAGTATGACCATATCCAGTATATAAATGCTATTCTCAAAGGCTTCTGTGCTGTATATACTTGCTAAGTATTATGCCTTCTTCAGAAAAGTGAGACTTACTTCTGAGTAAACATGCACAGGATTAGGTTCTGCCACACCGAAACCTTCAGATTGATAGGACATCACCCAAATTATTGTAAGTAGCACCCCTGAAACCTAAGTTGTGGAAACTGAATGGCAAGAATAGCATAGTGTAGTAGTTTTATCAAGCCACAATATAATGATTTCATAAAGGGGGGGTAAATAGAAGAATCCAGATGCATTTGTATTTGTCAGTTGTTTGCTGCATGCTGTCAGCACCAGAAGAGCAAGAGACTATATTTAAAAATGTGTCAGAAGTGATGACAAAAGACACCCACTCTTACTTGGGATTTGCAGTGACCTTTTCATATTGTCTCCAAGAGAGTTGCCTCGCATTGACCAAGCAACTAATTAAATTGCTGAAGGTTGCCGTATATCTCTATCACAGTTCTACAGAAATCCCTTTCTCAACTCGACAGCTGGCTTATTATTATACTATGCCTCCATTTGTTTCCTCTGCTTGTGACCAGAAGTAAAACCATTACAAGGATTTCATTGCTACATGCACATATGCTTGGAACCTTCTGTGGAAGCCACTGCTGTGTTGATACTCTACTCTCATGGAATTCATGTATTCTATAATTCAGCTATCTGTTAAAAGGTAGATTTGTTTCTTCATTTTGTAGTTTCCACCTTGGACTAGGAATCTTCATGTTATTATTCATTAATATGCATGAGATGATCAATGAATGTCTGCAAAAACTCTTGTCATGGATTCGGATGCCTTGAGAGACTGAGTTTTATTAAATGTTAAGCAGCCATACGACTAGAATTCCTTGGCAGGTCACTGTTGTCTTGAGATCCCTGTCAACAAATGATTCATTACCTTGACAACTTACATTTGGAATATAAGAACAGCCTAGCTAGATCAGACCAGTAGTAAACCTAGCCCAGAATCCTGTTTCACACAATAGTTAAAACATTGCCCTGGAGGGCCAACAGCTAAAGCAAGAGTCCAAGACCTTCCCTACATGTTACCTTCTAGCATTGGGTTTCAGAGGTTTGCTGCCTCTGAATATGGAAGTACTCTTTAGTCACCATGGCTAGTAGCCACTGATGGAGCTACCCTCCATGAAGCTACCCAATCCCCTTTTAAAGTCATCTCTGCTCATGACCATCGCTACATCCACTGGCAGAGAATTCCACAATTTAATTTCTAATTGAATAAAGAAGTATTTCCTTTTATCTGTCCTCTACCAACTGCCCATCAACTTCATTTAGTGCACTCAAGATCTAGCATTACGAGGGAGGAAGAAAAAGCTCCACTTTTTCCACCCCATCCATAATTTAATACAACTCTATCATGTCCCCCTTTTAGCTGTCTTTTTTTCTAAACTAAAAAGCCCCAAACTCTTCAGCCCTTCCTCATTGATAAGGTATGCCAACCCCTTGATCATCGTGGTTGCACTTGTCTGTACTTTTCCACCTTGGCAATATGACACTCTTATTTTTATGTTATTTTTATTTAAATAGCACACCCATGGAACATTTTGGTGGGGCTTAGATGCACTAGTCCTGCTAAATTGGGAGAAGGGAATGAAGCAGAATCAAAATGGATAACAGAGACATTTTAGATCAGTGGTTCCCAACCTTTTTTTGACCAGGGACCACTAGGACATTTTTGTTTGGTGCAGGGACCCCAAGGTTCAAAATAAAAATTCTAGAATTTGAAAATAAACTTTAATCATAATTGTTAGTTAAACAATAAACTTAGAATAATATTTGAATATATATATTTTATAATAGAGAACTTTTAATTGAAAATATTAATTTATTATGGGTTTATAACTTTGTTTCGTGGACCTTAATTTAGTTCTCGCGGACCCCTGGGGGTCCACGGACCCCTGGTTGGGAACCAGTGTTTTAGATGAATGGGGAATAGTAACATGTGCAACAACATACCTTGGGATTTATTTTTGTACTGCTTCCTGTACTCCCGGTTTGCAAAGTAATCTGGGAAGTTCCCCTGTAGGTATGCTGAAAGAGCTCCAAAATTCCACATAGAAAAGAGGTGATTAAATTTATCTCAATTTCCCCCATGAATCTTCTTCCCTAACAGCAAAGCTCTGGCAAGAAGGCCTTGATGAAATTTACAGACAGCAGAACTATAAGAATTGCTGTCAAAGAGTGTTGGGCCCTGACAATGGTAGCCCCGGCCTACTGAATGTGTGTAGAAATGTGTAGAAATGCTAACAGACCAGAAGAAATGCGAACTTTCTGTTTCAATGTAAAGCAGACAGGCTTTTTTTAGAACAGCCAATACTGTTTCGTTTTATTGCCAATCTGGCTACTGTTTTAGTCATGTTTGTTAGTAGTAAAGTTTAGGATAAAGAAAGATGGTTATTTTTTTGCATCCTGGGATGATACTATATTGTGTGTTTTCATTTGTTGGAAGCCACCTCAAAGATTGCTGATTATGGAGAGAATACATTTTATCAATAAAATAATGAAACACATTTTTATATCATCTGTACCAGTCCATGTCCAAAAGTGCTTTTCATGGGTAAGTAATTCAATTAAAGTATTTGTAGATCCCTCAATTACAGCTTGTATCAAGACTACAGAGACTAGAGATCAGTTCCCCTGTAGAAAATGGATGCTTTGGGGGTTGGATGGTATGACATTGTACCCCACTGAGGACCTTGTCCTCCTTACTCTCCATCCCCAAATCTCCAGGAGTTTCCCCAGCCTGGATCTGGCAACTGTGCCCCCCCCCATCCTCTGCCAATGGCCAAGGGGGGATCTGGTAACCCTACTTCCCAGTGTGGCTAGCAATGTATCAAGGAACTAAGATATTCAGAATAGTTAAATCACAGCAGTAAAACATTAACCCCTTAGAAGCATCAAAACAGCAAGAGATTAAAACTCATGTTTGAAGTTTGTTTCAGAAGAATCTTTCATGCTAGCATTGCTATTTCAGTTACTATTTCAGTTACCTCATTGGAAGGCTGAAAAAGAACCAGGAGCACCATTTCATATTTCAGAAGAAGTTCAAGTTGCCAATGTTTGGTTCCAAAGATTCTTGTAACTGAGATTGTGGTGCACTAGGGTTATAGTAAGGAGAAAGGAACTGGATATGCAAGGGTGTGTGAAAGCAATCCCTGGGAGCGCCATTATCAAGTGGCCTCTTGCTCTGACGGCACTTGCCCCACCTTCCTCAGCTCAACAAAGATAGGGTGACAGGTAACAAGGAAGCACACATATACACTTTGCAATATCTCACATGACATCACATGAAAATGTGCACTAGGGAGCACAATTCAACAGTCCGACTCAGCTGCCTAGGGCCATTGTATGCGGAACTCTGTTAAATATTTGCATGAAATTAAAACAAAGCTCCAAAATTACAATCAAATACAAAGTCTGTTCTTAAATACACTCCTGGTGGAATTTCACAAGGGTGCACTTGATAGGGTTGCCAAGTGCCCAGTGGAGGCGGGTAAAATCCTGCCAAACCACCGGGCTGTCTGCTGGCCAGCTGAAGGCCAGCGGGCAATGTGTGAGCACGTGTGAGCAGCACGCACGTCACTTCCGGGTTTACCCGGAAGCGACACGGACGCTCTGGCAACCTCAGCTTAAATGCTATGGAAACCATAGAGTTTTGGCCGAGATTGCTAGAGCGTCCATGTCGCTTCCGGGTAAACTCTGAAGTGATGTAGGTACATCGTGCGGGGTCACGCGCCAGGCGCACTGGTGGAGCTATGGGGCCTGGCAAGCCTAGTACTTGAAGAGCTCCCTTCATTAAATGGCACCTGGGAAAGTATGCCATTTATGCAGTGTGCAGGCTGCTCAGGATATGGAAAGTTTGTGTTCTTTTCCCTGAAGCACTAACTAATACCATATAAGGAAAAAATGAACCTGGAAATTGAACTTTGCAGGAAATATTTTATTTTAATCAGTTTAGAGGGTTCCTTGAATGACAAGAAAGGGGACTGCTTTATTGGCTCCGCAAAGGAGACTCCGGAGGCCGATCAGGCTTTAATTTGTTTCGATTTATTTGATATTTGCATTCCGCAGGGTCAGACTCTAGAGGGTAGTCTACATGCTAAACATTAGTAACATGGAGGCATACTCATAAAATCCCTATTTGTGTACAATAAATATGAAATTACCAAACGTATTAAATTAAAATGTGATTAGTTAAACCAGTTTGTGGGCAATACTTATAAATAATCATCAAGCTGTAATTCCTTAGAGGTCATCATGAGTCTATCAGGCAATTTTTGTTCTTTGATGTCTTAGGAGCATGCAAGATTAATAGAGACGCTTCACCTTACTTAGGAAAAAAATCTCTTTTTTTCGTACATAGGGCAGTGTGTGTGTGTGTTGGGGGAAGTAGTTTTTCAGCTCTCTTACTGATCTGTAGGGTTCTCCCCAAATGTGCTACTATTTTATAATCTCCCAAAAGACATCCTGTCAACTACAGCCACGAAAAGTATTTTCATATCCCTCATAGAGAAAGTAGCTGAAGGCATACATGGTCTGTTCTGTGATTTGTGGAACTGGGATCTCATTGCATTCTGACTGATCTAAAATCGACCTCTGCCCATGCAGTTGTATAACCAGGCTAGTCCAATCTCATCAGATATTGGAATCTAAGCACGGTTGGCCCGGACTAGCATTTGGATGGGAGACCAACAAGGAAGTCCAGGGTCACAATGCAGAAGTAGGCAATGGCAAACTATCTCTGAATGTCTCTTGCCTTGAAAACCTTACAGGGTTGCTATAAGTCAACTGTAACTTGACAGCACTTTCCGCCACCACCAGGATTGCATTGTGTGATGTGAGCATCCACCAGCAGACGTGCAAAAACTCCACTGTTGCAGCGATAACCAAGCGCCACCTATTTGATCAAAATTTACTCCACTTGCAGAGACCAAAAAAAAAAAAAATAGTAGAGATGAATTTGTGCACAGCAAAATATGAAAATGTTTACGGATGAAAATCACTCCTAAAGTGAACAATATGTTACATTCTTATAACAGATGTTTAATCTCCATTTTGTATAAACATTTTTAGATCAGTCATTTAAGGGTCAGTCAGCTACTGAACAGTATGGAAGACATTAAAAAACTGTTAAAACAGCTGAAAAAAATCTAACATCCTTTAACAGAACCCTGCCTCACAAATCCCAATGAACTACAAAGCCATCAAGGGGCTCCAAAGACCCTCCAGAAAAGTTCATTCATGCAGTCCTTATGAAATTGTTATAAAGATGAGGTTTTCACGAATTCCTCTGGAAGATAGTTCCATAGGGTTGAGATGGCAACAGAAAAAGCCCATATATGGGCAGCAATGGAATTCATTTTCACCAGGGTTGCATGACCCACAGGGGTTGATATGATAAACTCATGGGTTCATGTTGGAGAAAGGGCTCTTCAAGTATAAAACAAAGTGGCCTAACAGGATCCTCTACTTCATCAGTGGATATAATAGCAAATTAAGACTCCTCTCCTCACTCAGAATGAATATTTGCATGGCTATTTGCATGGCATTCTTCCCTTTTTCTTTTTAGATATCAAACTTTTCAGATGATCTGTTTGACCTGATTAACTTTATTTCAGCTTTCCTCTTTCTTCATTAACAGAGACACATACAATCTCCCTGCTTTCATTTGAGTCAACATCTCCTATTTCCTATGGACAGTTAATCAAAACATAAGGGGAAATTATGGAAAAATTGCACCCATTGAGAAAATATCTGAACCATTAACATTACAAAGGCAGGCTTACCCATCATTCACAACATTATTACAGGACACAACTGGACACTTCTCAGGGAACACCCCAGCAGGGGATCATGATGATGCCCCTAATCACAAAAGAAATAAAAGTGAGGAAATGTAAAAATAAAAGCAGGAAAACAAAAAAGGATAGCAGACAATAGAAGTATGATAGAAACATGCATTCTCTTAAACTTCTAGTGCATCAAACCTATTTGATAATTGCTGTTCCATCATTTGGTACTAAGGGATCTATTTGAGATCTGATCTGAGTGAAACAGATTAATGTGAGAATTTCTTTTAATCCCTAAAGTCATCCTATGAGTGAGTGCCTCACCGTCTGCTCAGAGACTGCACCAAAATTCATTTTGTCTGCATACGGAGTACAGGTTTCAGCAGCTCATGGCTTCAATATGAATGCCTGCATTACAGCCCCCTTCTCTAGTTTTGATTATGTAGCTGAGCAGTGGAACCTCCCTCCTCTCCCATCCTTACTTATTTACTGCCGCTACAGAGACAGGTTGTGGCAGTATTGGAAACAGCAGTGTAGGCAGCTACCTAGTTTACACACTGGAGGAAAGAACTATACCTCTGACTCCTGCTTTAGCTGTTCTCTCTGGTGCCTTGCAGTGCATGACCCTATAAAGCCAATCGGATGTGAATATTTGATAAACCCCCAAAACAAATCAGTATGAGGGCGATGTTTCCTGCATTCACTTTTAATAGCTTGTCATTTTTGTCCCTACTGAATTATTGCTAGAAAGGGAGGGGAATATTTCACAGGAAACAAAATTTTCCACAAACTGTACCTCCTTTTTGGCTCAATCTTCAATGACAGTTTTGTTAGAATGTTGCAATAATCTTATTCTCTGATATTTCTAGTGTTGCCAACAGACACAGAGGAAAATGTCCTGTCTCTTTAACAGGGGTTTAATGTGTGGAAATGGGCAGCTGAATTTTTTTCATGTCAAATTGAAGTAACTCACCGAGTGTCAGTGCGACATTTTTTGTGAATGAAGTCTCTTCCCTCCCCAAGGACCTAGCCTACTTGTTCCAAACCATTAGTAGGAGGCTCCACCTACCATGTTGTGTCCTTTTTTGGACTCCTTCAGCCTGGTACATGCTCTTTGGATCCCTAGCCTTCCTGGCTGGTGAAAGCCTGCAAGGAAATGGTAGGAGAAGCCCTGAGAGAAGTTATTAATCTCTCACTCTCTTGGGGTTCTTTCCCTAAATCCCTTCAGGAGGAGGTGGTGACCTCTCCAGAAAAACCATTGCTGGACGAGAGGGACCTAGCCAATTACAGCCCAGTATCAAACCTTCCATTTTGAGGAAAGGTGATTGACCGAGCCGTGGCCAAACAGCTTTGGGTATTCTTGGATGAAATATCAGCCCTGGATGCCTTCCAATCCAGTTTCAGGCCAGAGAAACCCTGGTAGCCTTGGTTGATGACCTCCAATTACACCTTGATAAAGGTGGGTGAGCGCTGCTGATTCTCTTCAATTTATCTGCTGCTTTTGATACAGTTGACCATCTGGTCCTAGTTGACCACCTAGCCTCCCTAGGAGTGAGGGGCACTTCATTGAGGTGTTTCTTCTCATTTCTCCAGGGACTCTCACAGTTTTATTTTTCACCTTACAGAAATCATTCAATGAGAGCAACAATGCTTCTCATCTGCTTTGTTGATTATAACAACAGAAATTGGAATGTTGACGATGCACTTGTGTGACATTCAGAATATAGTGCATCATTTGATTCGAAGTACAAACTACCATAGGTAAATATGACCCCTGTTAACCAGATATCATGTTTACTTTCTAATTCTAACTATAGGCAAGGTAGGCCAAGGCCACTCTCTATTTGCTTAGGATAACAATTAGGAAGATTAGCGATTAATGGATGTTTATAGAATCAATGTCATCAAACTGCATTTAAAGTTCAGTGGGAAACTGCAAAACAAAACATTTTACCTAGCATTACATTATAGGGTTGCCAGGTCCCTCTTCACCACTAGCAGGAGGATTTTGGGGCAGAGCCTGAGGAGGGGGGGTTTGGGGAGGGGAGGGACTTCAATGCCATAGAGTCCAATATGCAGAGCAGCCTTTTTGACCAGGGGAACTGATCTCTTTCAGCTGGAGATCAGTTGTAATAGCAGGAGATCTCAAGCTAGTACCTGGAGGTTGGCAACCCTATTATACTAGGACTCTACATATTAGTGCCATGTGTTTCTATAAAACTCTGCATGTACAAAATATGATGCTACAAGAGCCTGAAGTCAAATCCTATGTTGTTCCAGCAATATTTGTAGTAGTTAGAAGCTCTATGAGTTGATCGAATTGTATGGTTTCTTCTCATGCTGGAAGCAAAGACTAAGCACATATTGGTCTTTTATGCATGGGTTGGATCTCCCTGCTTGGACCTGGGTTCATCACACATTAAAATAACACAGGTTGGGGAAAACTGTATGCATTGGCTTGAACAATCAAGGACGAAACTGTATGCTAAGCGAACCATGAATACAGAAAAACAGTCTCCCAAGATCAAATCAAGTCCCACCCCTTTAAATGCTGCTCTATAATTGGCTTACTTCGCAGTGCTCCCTGTGAGAGAAGTTTTCCTTCCCCCCAGACTCAACTGCCACATCAAAAAGCATTTTAAGAACAAAAAACAAAAAAACAGAGCAATCTGAAAGAAGGGGGGGGGATCCAAGCCTCTTTTTAAAAAAGCCTTTCTTTTGCTCAGAAAGAGCTCTGGGGTAGCAGGAAGCACTTGAATCCCCACCTCTTTACACACTGCTTTGTGATTGGCTGTGAGAGAAGCCAATCTTCTGTTTTCCTCTGTTTAGCCACTTTGCTGCTTTGAGGAGGGGGTTGGAAAAGGGTGGGGAGTGATGGCGCGGGGAAGCTCAACCCGACAATGGATTATGCACGCTCTGTGACACCGGAATGAGCCAGGATGAACAGTTTAATTCGGGCCAGAAGAGGAATGGGAAAAGCCGGGTTCGTTTTGCATTGAAACAGTGTTGAGCTTCCAAAGAATGAGGTATCGTGCATACTGAAAAGTTTAATCCTGGCTGAAATGGGGAATAAAGGAGGTTAAAGCGACCATGCATAAATAACCATCCACATCCTAAAATTAACCTTTAAAATCAGCTCTTCCTTAAACAGAGATGTAATGCAAATGTGACACGAACATTGAAGATAATGTAAATGTACACCTCATTTATTTTGTTCAGTTGTCCATGTGTTGCAAATAACATCAAAGAATTCCAAATGTGATTTTTGGCATCCTGTGTGGAATTATCCAGTGGGACATCTGAATCTCTTTGTGTCTTCTGGGAATGAGCATATTCTGCTAGGTTATTACTAAGGTTGCCAACCTCCAGGTACTAGCTGGAGATCTCCTGCTATAATTACAACTGATCTCCAGCTGATAGAGATAGGTTCACCTGGAGAAAATGGCCACCATGGCAATTTGTCTCTATGGCATTGAAGTCCCTCCCCTCCCCAAACCCCGCCCTCCTCAGACTCTGCCCCAAAAACCTCCCACTTGTGGCAAAGAGGGACCTGGCAACCCTAGTTATTACAGTGTTTTATACTGCTGTACTCTCTTGTCTTCATGGTTGCTTTGGATTTGCTCTCTAATAATCTCTTTGGGATTTCAGAAAGATCTTTGTAGGTCTGTGCAGCTGTACTCAGCTAAAAGTTACTATTGATGACTCAACAAGGTTTGTTTGTTTGTTTTCCTGAGCATCTAGTTTATTGAGGGGCTCATATTGAGAAAGATTTTTATTTCTGAGGATCAACAGCGACTTTCTCAAACTTCCTAATCGATAGCTTCTACAGAGTCCCTTAAATGCTATTGTCTGGTTCAGGAACCATGAAGCAAAAGTGAAAATGAGCTTAACAGATCAATAGCTTCTTCCTGCTATCTTTTAAGACTTTGTTATTTATTGCTTTCCATGTCCCCAATTCTAAGCTTTATAGGCCACAATTTTTAAAAAGCCAGCTTCTCATTCATACTAAGAAAAACTCCAGTGTAAGCATGATGGGTTGCTTGCAGTTAAAGTCAGCATTGCTTAAATACAACTGCTTTCTCACATCAAACATCATAAGCTTGTTATGAGCTTTGGGGCATCGGTGGATTTCCCCTTCAAATTCAGAATGTGTCCTATTTCCCAGTATACAAGTTGATTCCAAAACCATCTAAGTCATAAATTAAGCTGAATGTAGAGCTTCCAAAGCTTTACCATAACAGATTACCATGGCATGGAAAAGATCCTCATGCAGAAGGGGGAAGCAATTTCCGACATTCTTCTCTTGAGAAAGCCCTTCACCTCACCTCCTGTGATGCTCCTGGATATTATCCATCAACAGGAGCAGTATTTCAGGGGTCATTATAGACTTCAGTGGGAGAGGGAAGGTGGGGAGGTCACATTTCCATGCACAGAATTTAGACAGGATCCAACCCAAACTCTCCAAAGTTGTGGAAATTGTTGTTCCAGCCTCCCTGAAATAAAGATACAGACCTCATAACTTGGGTTAAACTGGCATTAATTGTTAACTGCTGATCTGTGCAACTTCTTGACACCCCCAAAGTGCTCTGTGTTAGGGCCAAACTAAACATTGTTTTTTGGCAAGTTGCGTCTGGATTATGCTCGTATGAATTATGCTTCTATGAATCCAATCCACCCATGTTCTCAGAGTGCAAAACCCTCAATAGAACCACTTGTTTCACCAATGGGTCTGCTCTAAGCTCAAAATCACTGCTGGTTTTCAGAGCTATGTAGCTACCATTCACAAACTCAGCTGAGTCACCTGCTACTCCCTAGCTTCATATTACATCATTTCAACAATTTAGCATTATTCCTAGCATGAAGTTGGCCTACTGCAATGAGTGACTAGGGACTATAAGCAAGAAATCTACTTTCCATAAGTAGTTATGGAATCTAACCCAGTACAGCACAAACTAAAGGACTTCTTTAAGTGTGTTTCCAGTTATTTACTTTAGTATTTCCTAGGGTGGTCATCTTTTGTTACCAAATGCTTTCCTGTGCCTTTAACTGCTGTTTGATATCAGCAGCTAGTTATACCTCTCGCCATACTTCACTTGCTTATTAAGCTGCTGTTAAAACCATAGGTTGGCAACCTTATATTTTTCCCTCCTGCATTCAGTTGCTTCCCAGATGGCTATATCTGTACCTCTCATTCAGATCCCTGTAAGTTACGCTTATGATAACATGCAAACAAAGGTACAGGTCTGAACCGAATGAAACATTGCATGAATGACATCCTGCTTCACAAAAATCTATTAATGTGCTTGCAAATAGAAGTGTGCTCTTCAACTCAAACATTTCCAGAGCATAAAACTTGGGCATAAAACAGGTCTGAGCATTGAATGCTCCTAAATTATTAATCTTGCCTAAGTAGCAGTGTCTAGATAATGAACTGAACAGCCACCTTTCCCTACCAGCCCATATTTTACAGTTTTAGCAACAAACAATGGAATTGATTGTTTTATATTTTCTTTATATAATCATTGGTATATCTTGGGATTTAAAAATGTTGGGATAATTTCAATTTCAATACCTTTATTGGCATACTATAAATGTTGGGGTAAAATGATCCTTTATTTAGCCTACCTTCTCCAAACAGGATTAGGACTTTTTATAGGTCTATGCACAGCATGCGATTAAGGTTAAGGTGGGAGGATGGAGTCTTGTTTCTGCAGGATGATTCTGGCACCAGCTTCTTACCTAGCCTTCATACAAAGCCCCATCATGCCCTGCTAAAGCACTATTAGCTTTGAATTTTGCCATCACTGCCATTTTTTCTGTTTCAATCAATATATCTAATTAACAACATGGCCCCATCTGTGACTACTTAAATCCAGAGACTGGAGCCATGAACACAGAAGACATCTTTCCACGCAGCCTAGAAAAACCCCAAATTTGCAAAAAAAATCAGATTTTTTTTTAAAAAAAACAATAACACTGGAGGTTAACCTCGTCTCCCAAATAATAGAAACAGAGCCTGTAACTTTAAGAAATAAATGCTTTCTCAGTGGCCATGATGGGGGTTACTAGGCAACCACAACACTATTACTAGCCTTCAGACCTTGGTTTCTTTTAGTAAAAGGTAGGGAGAAGCCCTTATCCAGGACTATTTTGCCTCCATTCTCCCCTGCTTCCCTCCTCCATGCCCTTTAGGGATGACTCATCAAGGTCGGCAGCAGCTACCAGCAATTTGCTACCATGAAATTTGAACAAGTCACCCAGGTGCAGTGGTGGTTACCGGATGACTTGATACACAAATTGCCTGGGCCCAGTGACAGCTAGGGTTGCCAAGTGCCAGGTGGTTAAGCAATCCAATTAACAACCTGTGCCGTATAATAGGAAGCCTAAAGAAAATAAGCAGCACGTGGGCTCAACAATAATATAGCAATTCAAATTTGAATAAACTTACAATTTTTTTTGTATTTCAAATTTTATGTGGGCATTAACATTCATGCCCCATTTTTATAGTGCCAAACTTATAAACAATAAACAATACAGCATGAAGCAAAACCCAAAATCTGAGTACTACTCTTAAACAAAAAAAAGACTTAATACAGACTTAAATGGTCTGGTAACAGAATCTAATTACAGCGCAACTCAAGGTCTGTGGGCAGCCACCCTGTGTGTGAGTTGCGTCTCTAGTGCCCGAGGAAAACCTATTGCAGGTTCAATCAGAATGTGGCGACCTCGAAATCTAGGGGAAGCACTCCTGCGGGTGCAGAAAGGACCCAGGTGACGATCCAAAATCAAGTTGAGGTAGAATAAAGAGCTGATGAAGCCACTGAAACGACTGGTCTCACGTCCTCTATCTGCATTTATTCTACCTAAACTTGATTTTGGATCGTCACCAGTTGCTGGAGCAGCACATGGGGGGAGGAAATGTTATAAGCCCTCCTGCCCTATTTTACATACAGATTCAGATAAATTAATCCAGCAGTAACACTGGCCAAGCTTGGAGCCAGGGTAGGTTTGCCCAGAAGACGCTGGTAGGCATGGTAGAGTGTTTATTAAAACAATTCACACTAATGTTAGGTATATTTAATTGATGTAAATCAGCTATAAATACGAACTACTGACCTTTTCAGTCTTTATTTGGGGTGTTGGTAAACATGTTAAGAGAACATAGATGCAACTTCCTCCATTACTTTCTGGGGGTTGCTTCAATTTCTACATATAGTTGTTATAGAGTTAGCATGAGAAAGAGTGACTGGATAGCTCGGAATATATGTGATTTTTGCTTTTGTGTTTTGCCTGTTCATAGTATTATTGCAAAGAATGCTACGTTTGGGAAAATTCTGTGCTGTATTTACCTCAGATAGATCTCTAATTGTTGAGACAGGGAATAGACCTAAGCATGTGTATTTGAAACAAGGTCTCATGTTATTCAGTGGTCGTTCTTCCAGGAAAGTGTCCTTAGGATTGCTTATAGATTAGTTAAACCTTGTCTGAGTTTAAGAAAAGCAGTAGCGCAGATGAGTCCTGAAATGAGTGGGTGCTTAGATTGCTGATCTTTGGGATTTTGACACCTCTAAGTAGTATGAATCTTATCAAGAGAAACAAGACAGCACTCATAGGATACTAGATCATGTATAAGAGGAAGTACCTTTTTTATAATGTTGAGAAAGCAGATAGGTTTGCCAGCTCCGGGTTGGGAAATACTAGGAGATTTTGGGGGTGGAGCCTGAGGAGGGTGGGGTTTGGGGAAGGGTGGGACTTTAGTGGGGTATAAAGCCATAGAGTCCACCTTCCCCTAGAACAGTGATGGTGAACCTTTTAGAGACCGAGTGCCCAAACTGCAACCAAAAACCCACTTATTTATTGCCAAGTGCCAATGAGGCAATTTAACCTGAATACCACCCCCAGAGGGGGCCCAGAGGGAGAGGCTAGGGTTGCCAAGTTCCTCTTCGCCATGAGTGGGAGGTTTTGGGGGTGGCGCCTGAGGAGGGTGGGGTTTGAGGCAGAGGGCGCCTCCTTCGCACCCACCAGCCAGCCATGCCCCTATGCCCGCACAGGCCCAGAGGGCACTGGAGAAGCTGCCGGCCATGCCAAGTGTGGGCGCTCGGCTTTTGTTCCCTGCTCTCCCACCCGCCAGCGGCGGCAATGGCGGCAGCTTCTGTGGGAGAATCTGGGGGCCACCGCCAATGATGTTGGAGGTTCCCCACCCCTGGGCTACAGCCTCCCCCATCCGGGGCGGGGCAGAGCCGGAAAGGCCAGTGGCTTGGAGGAACCACGCGTGCCGGCAGAGAGGGCTACGCGTGCCGGAAGTGGCACGCGTGCCATAGGTTCGCCAACACGGCCCTAGAAGAAATGGATGCTTTAGAACTGATCTCTGTCTCCTGGAGATCAGTTGTAATAACAGGAGATCTCCAACCACCACCTGGAGGTTGGCAACCCTAAGGAGCAGAGGATAAAGGTAGCTCATCTGATTTTAGGCTTAAAATCAGAAGGAATGACTTTTTAATAGATATTGTCGTAGGAGTTATTTTAGCCATTGTAATTCAAAAGGATCCAAAACCAAAGCAGGCCGGTATAATGAAGAAAACCCACTAGTAATCTTCCTTAGCACTGTGACCCTACTCTGAAAATCTTTCTTTCTCTTGATTCCCTGTAGCTGTGGTGTCAGTTCCCAGGGCCAGAGGAGTGTGGTCAAGAGAAGTCTGAGCTCAAAGCCGAGGGTCAGAAGCAGGTGCACACAGTGAAGAGCACAGTCAAAGTCCAGTCCAAAGTCAAAGATACATGAAGGGTATCAGGTTAGTAACTCACAGGTAGCACAGAGTGAAAACACAAGTCATCAGCCTGGCTGCTAACATTCGTTTAAATAACCTAAGAGGACCCAGATGATGCTGATTCCTCTGAGGAGTTCTCACCAGAGGGAGCTCATCCTCCTTATCACTGTCAGCTGGCATGGTTCTCGGAGCTTGGATTATCACTCTTCTCCTACGCTGGAGGAAGAGGGGTCTACCCCTTTGACGTCGCTGCTGTAGCGGTGATGGGGGATGCTGCTGGGTCCAGATGAGTCCTCTGCCCTGGGTGGTGGTAGGCATGGGGCACAGTCATCTGCCTGCGCCTGCTCTGGTTCCCCCCTGTCATTGGCAGCAGTTTCCAGCTCTTCTACTCCTGAGGAAGCTTCAGCAGGCTGACCCATGACATGTGGCTTATTAAAAATGAGATCCTAATGACAAATTTCCTGTGTGATGTCTTCTTTGGCCCTGAAAACTTTAGGGGTGAGCAGGTGTAGCCATCCCATGGGACGTTCTATATGATTTCATTGGTGTAATTTGCCAGTGCTTTTTGTTTATCTCATTTCTGCTGCCGTGGCTGATGGTTTTTGTTTCTCTTCTACATTCTTACACCATTTATAAAAATCCATTCTACCATACATGCGCTAGTGATATACCAATTATATGCCATTTATACAGACCATTTTTGCCATGAATGTGCAACTGAAAAATAACATTGAAACACTCATTCCTTTTTACAGCAACAAAATGGAACAAAGATACCAAATGGTGTGAAAATAAGGATCCGTGGCTTCATTTCTTCCTAGGGAGAAGCAAAATCAAACAAGTGGTATTCAAACTGAACCCTTAATTTTGCAAAGTTCATTATCATCCCTCTTAAGAACTTAAAGATGTGTCTTTCCCAGTTCTGGTTGGAGAGCTATGTTTCATAAGCTAGGTGTCTCAACCTTCTGCTTTTGTGGGCCACTAACTACATGGTACCTGAGATTTGTATTAAAAGATATTAAAGATTAGTGTTGATGACTGCATGACTACATCTAGTAAGAATTAGCCTTCTGCTGTTTAATTTTCTGAAATCATAGCCAACTTAAGAAAAAAATGACAGCAAGAGTGTGACTGAAACTCTATTGCCACCACCATGCAGTGTGACTTGGGATTTTTCTATAAAGGTTGCATTACCTTTGTCTATATCAAAGCTAGGGTCTGAAATGTATTCACATTTAAAAACAAATCTTATCTCTTGCTGTCCAACCTTCCCAGTTATTCAGCTTATTTTTTTTAATTCCATCTGAAAAGCAGTTAGTTATCAAGGTTTTTGGATGCATCTCACAGTTCTAATTAAATCCAAGGTTCTTCTCGTTGAGAAACCAGCAGAGAATAGTTAAACGGCTCTCACAGAGTGGTTGATGCAAAACAGCTGTATTCATGATAGGGCACAATTAAAAATTCAATATATCTTATCTGCTGCAGCCAGCGATTCTGTTGGAACAAGTCAATCATTGCTGTTGTTGAGTGTATGCAGTCTTGTAAACAGGTATTCAGAAAAGTTATTCTAACTGTACTGAGCCTTGCTGCTTTTATTTGGAGGATTGAGAGAAATACGTACACACAAACAAATGTACTGAGGTTACACTCATTTAAGCTTGCCAAGTTTCTGCTGGGGATAAGCGATCTCCTGCCCCAGCAGGCCCTTCCAACCACCACTGAGCTGAACAAAATGCATGTGTTAAACTAGTTTTTTTTTTAATTACAATGTTAACTGCACATTAAGCTCATGACCCTCATTATGTGAGATCCCAAGGAAGCTGCCCATTGGCTTTACCAGCATTTGGGCAACCCACACTGGCTCCAAGCTTAACATGGCCACAGACCATATCTGCTCTTCTTTACCTACACCAAACGTATATAGAGAGGTTGACAATTAACCTAGGGTTGCCAGGTCCTTCTTCGCCACCAGCGGGAGGTTTTTGGGGCAGAGCCTGAGGAGGGCAGGATTTGTAGAGGGGAAGTCCAATTACCAAAGCGGCCATTTTCTCCGGGTGAACTGATCTCTATTTGCTGGAGATCAGTTGTAATAGCAGGAGATCTCCAGCTAGTACCTGGAGGTTGGCAACCCTAACGATCATGGAAGGTGTTTTTTTTTTCAGCTAGAATTATTTCTAAATTTGTCTGTGCTTGGCCAAAGACTATAAAAGTAGGTCTGGTTCCCAGACCAGGCCGTTTGAGAGAGTTTGGTGGCATAGTTTGGCTTTAGCTCTTGCTGCCTGATTCTTCCTCTGTGATCCTGGATCCTGGTGCCTCATCATGATCTGCTGGATTACAACCTGCTGCTTGGGTTGGATTCCTTCCTGCCTGCTGCCTGGAGGAGAAGACATCGAAGGGTTTGAGATAGCATCGTTTTCCTTTTAAACCAGTTGTTGTATTTGGGGCATATTTTCTAAATTTTGCTAGAAGCCAGCAGGCCTTGGTTGGTGGAGGGGGAGGGATTGCTAGTTTGAGGGGGTAATTTGATTATTCTGGGTGGGAGGCCCTGCTTACATTTCTCCACTGCTTGCCGTTTCAAAGTTGCATTGTTTGAATTTTAAGGTTTTCTCTGCTTCAGATCTTGCTGGTTTTACCAAGAAAGAGGGGGTAATTTGATTGTTTGGGGAGCACTGCTTTGTTGTTGTCATCCTCATTTTCACTGTTGAATTTAGAGAGAGGTTTTCTTGGCAGTTTGGCGTCTTCTTTTGTGAACTTTGCAATGTTTTCCTATGGGAAATGGGGGCCACCCCTTTGAGACCCCATAAAATTGGAACCCCTGACCCAATCTTCACCCAACTTCAGGGTTCATACAAAGAGAGTTCCTTCGAGCTGCCCTGAACATTTGGGAACTACCTCCAAAAACACCCCCAAAAATTTAAAAAAAAAATTCCCATAGACTATAATGGGCCTGAATTTTTTCAGTAAACCCAGAAATAAGCCAAATACCAATATTTACTGGTATGGGTATTCAGCTTATTTCAGGTTACAAAAAAAAAAAAAAAAATCAGGCACAATAAACCCAAACTTGAAATTTACCATTATTATTTTTTTGAACAACCCTAGTCTATACCAGCCTCTTCCAACCTCAAAATCATTAAATGAAACCCTTTTCCAAACAACTTCTCCATCTGAGGTCAGACTGGTACTGGGAGGAAGACAAACTTTTCCAGTCATGGTACCCTATCTTTGGATGTCCTTCTCTGAAGAAGCTTGGCCAGAATAGCTCCACTCTCATCTTTCTTGAATAATTTGAACTATTTTGAATCCAACATGCATTTGAAGAAGAGGGAGATGCCTGGGGAGTATTTTGTCTACTGCTACGAGTTATTGTTGCTTTGTTATTTACTGTAACTATGAGTAGCATTTCAATTGTTATTTAATTAACGATACTGCTATTGAAATAGTCTGTTTTATTGGTTTTTAAGAGCTGTAAACTACCCTGAGCATCCAGTTTGGGGCCATAATCACAAACATGATTTGTTTCTTTGTTTAAAACATTTCTGGACTGTTTTTCTCCCAAAGGGACCCAAAATGCCACACAGCAAGAATTAAAAGCCATAAGAATAGCTTCAATATATTCAAACAATGAACAACAAAATGCCAGGGCAAACACCTAGGTCTTGTGCAGCCTTCTGAAGACCATGCAAGTCAATGCCTTCCTAACCTCAGGAACATAGGAGCCACAACCTGATTGAAAGTCAGAAAAGGGCAGCATACAAGTAAAATAAACACATAAATAAACTATTAAAGCCCAAGACCATGCAAAGACAGTTTTCACATGTCTGCAAGAGAGGAGCAAGACACTGTTGGGACAACCCATAAAATAGCGTTTCTTCCAGACAGCAATTGGAAAAGAAAGGAGAAGGCTGTTGCTTAGCAACAAATACAGTTCTACTTATATTCTTCTCCTCCCTCATGAGTATTTTTTATTAATCATAGAAACACAGAGGAGAGACGTGCACAGTGAACTAGGAATGGTATATAAGAAATTTGGGAGACAGTTTATTGCCTGCCACTTTGTAGCTGAGAATCCACGAATCTACACATACAACCAAAACACACATGTGGCTTCACTATGTTCTTTACAACTCTGCTTGTTTCTGTGTTTTGTCATTCCTTGCATCCTGCAGAATCAATCGATTGATGCTTCTTTTTTGATATCTGATGACCAATATGCCGGTTGGTGGCAGGTTGAACTGTGGCAGGAACAATGTGTGAGCCCTGCCCAGAAGGACAAAGCGGGCAGACTGGACTGATCAGGCCAGCCCAGAGCCACCTATAGTACGAGATATCACCACAAAATCCAAAGAGGTCTTATATACCCTTGATGTTAAATGGTATTAGCAATTATTGTGTTGTTAATTTGTAGAGTGATAAAATGCCAGGTTAAGCAGAAAACAAAGAAGAAACATGTTACTTTCTGTAAAATAAGCATTAAAGATATGCCAGTAACATCATGGCAAAAGAAAGATAAAGAGAGATTTTTTAAACCTATTCTTACATAGTTTTCACTGAATTTTCTAAACCCAGGAATTATCCAGTCCAGCTTTCTTTGCTGAGGCAAGCATCAATTCACCTACATTATATTCTGCATAATGGAAAGCACAAATGACATAGATTGCACTGTTAGTAAGAAAGTATGCTCATTCACTATTAGTCTTGAGGGAACATAATGAAGAGAATTAAATCTTCAGCATTGTATTATACTAGAGTTGCCTAATCTGCATGCGAATTTCCAACCTTTTTTAAAAATTAAAACTATTGTATTCTGCCAGAACCATATTCTGCATGTATCATTTTGATCATCCCTTGATAACTTATACTGTGCCTCGGTAAAGTACTCTGCTGACTATTGTGGTAGTATGAGACCTGTAAACTGGAAGTCTAGCTAGGCTTGGCAAATCCATGTTTAATAAAACTCCTTCCCCATTTTGTCTCTAAGCACAGAACACTGTCTGATTGTTCATTCTCCTATTACTGCAAGTTCTGCAGCATTTGTTGAAAACAACTTTCAATGTTTCATTTCTGTGATTTATTTTATCCTTAAACTGACGGGGGCATTAAATTGAGATATATGCATTTATGGATTTCTAACCTCAAAAATCACCAGTGTATAAACTAGGTTTTTAGGGTTTCTTTTTTCTCCCACTTTTCTGAGCGAGCATATGCAACAAAATGTTCTGCTAACATTGCAAGCAGCTCTGTTAAAGTTTGGTTATGCAGCAGTACCCTGCAGGCACCTGTACAGCTGTCAGGCCTGACATAATTTAATGGCTCTTTTGCCGGAAGCAACCTGCTTGCTGCTTGAACTCTTGTCTGCCTCTGAGAGAACGGGAGTGGTCTTTGATTTTTGAAGGTAATATTGTTACTCAGATCTTTACTCCAATTTTTATCTGAAATAAAGCAAAAAAAAAAACACCCTAATACATTGAAGCAAATCTTTATTTTGTAAAAAAGGCATAATTTCTGTATATCCCATGAATTACTATCTTTCATTTCCCTTCAATTTACTATTGTTCACTTTATTGATATTTGATAGTTCGATGCACGCACAATAGTTTCTATTTGT
This sequence comes from Euleptes europaea, assembly GCF_029931775.1. Classification (NCBI taxonomy): domain Eukaryota; kingdom Metazoa; phylum Chordata; class Lepidosauria; order Squamata; family Sphaerodactylidae; genus Euleptes; species Euleptes europaea. The sequence goes on along the minus strand of NC_079316.1, from coordinate 57,594,080 downwards.
CATTTGAGCATTGTATAATGCTAAGCTCTAGTGAATCAGATTGTTGTTCCAGCTAGCCCTCTCTCCTCTGTATGCAAAGAATCACTTTATCACAGACTGATGAGCTCTTCCCATAACCTTAGCACCACAACAGATACAGCAGAAGACCCATCTATTCAGTTGTGGGGATGCATGTGAATTAAATGGCAATAGGGGTCCATTTTAATTTGCAAAGGGGTTCTTTGATGAGGGTGCTGAGCCTTCCCTAGACCTGCCACTTGCCTATTGCTGTTCCCCACATATTGAGAGTGTTTTGAAATTTGTCAATGTCACTTCTGCACAAAGACTGATGTCACCACAACAGGGGATGCTCTAGGCCATTTATGCTTGGTAATTAGCAACGCTTTCCAGGCTGAATTGCCCCGCATATTTTTTTATTTTTTAGTTTTTCACAGTGACCCGTCTTTCAGGAAGTGACTGTGAAGCCAGCACATACCTGCTTCACAATACTTAAGAGCCCCTTTAAAGCAACCTTTTGTGTAAGCTCTGCCCTCTCGGCAAAGAATCCTCTCAAAGAAACATGCAAAATCACAGCTGCGCGTTAGCTAGCGATTGCTAACGGCTATGCAAACAAGGAGCAGGTGAATGCGGGTGTGAAATTTCTCCTTTTGCATTGGGACCGTGAATAGTCCTTTTAAAGGCCACATTTTTTAAAAAAGAGCTTTGAGCAAGCTTCAAAATTGACCCTGTATAAATGGCCTAGGAGTCCTATTATCAATAGTACCATAGACATTTATGGGATTTCTTGAGTGTCACCATGATACAGTGATGTCAGCTCCCTGTCTTCGTTTGAATGTGACAAAAGTGACATGTAATGCGATGCTGGCTATGCCCTGCCCCCTAAAAGCTCCAGGTGAGGGGGTTGCTAGCGTAAGCCTGGCAACCCTAAGCTGGCAGCATTCTTTATGTTGTCACATGCTCAGAACTTATTGGATCAAGCTACAGTTCCCAAACAGCAAAGCAACAACATATGAAGTATTTACAATCCAATTCCAAACACTTAGTTAATACATACCTCTGGGAATCAAGCAGGCAGAAAGGGCAAAGCTGGAATAGAAGCTATGCATCGTCCTCTCTGCACCATCTCAGCAAGCTTAAGACAACCAAATAATGCGTCTCTTGTTGTAAATTAACAGTTTGCGTTTATTAATAGAGATATTCATATGACCACTTTTCTGCTGAGCATCTCAGGACCCAAGTACTTCAGTATTTAAGGGTAGTGCTGACAGTTTGTGTTCCAATTTAAAATAAAACACACTGTATGATAATGGTGTAGGCAAAAAAAAATATTGAAGTTTAATCTGCTTACAACACATTATGGCCCTGTATTGGTCGGGAGGAAATGGAAAAGGGTATCATGTCCAGACATCTGTTCATTGACTTCGGCTGGATACCATCCAAAATTTGCTTCTACAAAAAGTTATGTTTCTAGGTGTAGAGATTCCTTTCTTAATCAAATAACATTAATGGATGCAGATGCTATGCTTTTAAAGAATAGTAGTCAACTTTGGACTGAAGGAAGGCAGGGTTCCCGCCTTACCGGGAGCCATCTTTGCTGCCCCGGGGGGAGGAAGGAGCGATCGCGGCGGAGGGGTGGGAAATCGGGTCCGGCCGGCCGACATGTGCGTTTGCGCGCGCACGGGAGCTCGTGCCGGACCCGATTTGCCCAGTTACAGCCTTCTCATTGGCTGGGGCAAGGAAGGGCTCCAGCCAATGACGGCGGAAGGCGGGAGCTGGGTGGGGGGCGTGGCTAGCCTCGCCCCTCAGTATATAACAAGGGGCCGGGCCCGCCCACAGCTCACTCCGTTTTCTTTGTGAAAGCAGAACGCTGGTGGATCAAAGTTTGGTGGTGGCTTAAAGAGCGGGAAGCGAGAGAGAGAGAGAGAGAGAGGAGAGCGGACAAGCAGGACAGAGCGGACAAGCACAGAGAGAATGAGAATAGAGCGGACAAGCCCAGATAGATTTTAGTGAGGAAAAAGAAAGGGGGGGTGAGACAGGAGCGCTCGGGGGGGGGTGAAGCCTTAACGACGGCTCGCAGCCTTCTCCATTTACAGCAACAGCCCACCGCAGCGGGTTGGACGTTAACGTTCTTCTGGGGCGAGCTTGCCTTAGCAGCCTCGCATTTTTCTTTTGTACCACTTCCCCTTCCTTCCCCCTGCAGCATTTGGCTGGTGGTTTGGGACTGGCTGCTCCTCCTGTTGGAGGCAACTAAAATTTTTTTTTTTTTTTGCCGCTCCCCCTATTGGAGGCAGGAAAAAATTATAGCCTCCTGGGCTAGGGTTCCCAACTTCCAGGTGGAGGCTGGAGATCTCCTACTATTACAACTAATCTCCAGGCAACACAGATCAGTTCACCCCTCCCTCTCTTTTTCTGAGCATGGTGATATGGCTGTCCTTTGAGAGCCACACCATACACGGATAGCAACATCACGACAATTCCTTCAGGTTATAGTGTTAAGCTCTTGCAGTTGTGATAAGCCCAATAGATCGCCCTGCCTGCTTACAGCAACGGGGCATTCGGGGTAGGCATTTAGGCTGTCTGCTCCTCCTGTTGGAGGCACCTGGGTTTATACTGCCCCTCCTACTGGAGGCAGGCATAACTTTCTGTTCGGGAAGGGGCTGTGGCTCAGTGGTAGAGCACCTGCTTGGCATGCAGAAGGCCCCGAGTTCAATCCCTGGCATCTCCAGTGGAAGGGATCGCAGCAGGTTGGTGATGTGAAATACCACTGCCTGAGACCCTGGAGAGCCGCTGCTGATCCGAGTAGACAGTACTGACTTCAGATCATATTCCCTGCACTATTCCCTCACCGTCGACGCATGTGGGCTGTCATTTCAACAAGGCTGTGCAATATCAAAGGCAGCAACTATGTTTTGGTTATCTGATTGACAGCACCTTACCCTCCCCCCCTTTCCCCTCTCATAGTTTGAGGTTGGCATTAGATGTTTAAACACAAGCAGGGGTTTTGTGGCTTATACTAAAACCTGTTTTACCTGCTGATTTGACAATCTGAGATATTTAACTGCATAACTGGAGCCTTTCAAATATTGACCTCCAGGACTATTGACTACACACTCAAAGATTACCTGAGTGATTAGCTGTACCTCCCCCCCTTTTTTCTGGGTGGGAATAGCTTTATGACTAGCATTGCTTCAAAACGCAAGGGAGTCTCTCAAGTATGCAGCTCTGCCCTCTGTACTAGGGTGCGAGCCGGAGCTTCCAGACGCTCTTGGGGCTGCCTGGCCCATGCCAGGCATCATAGCAGGCCTGCAACAGCAGGCGTCATTCCTTCACTTACAACACCGGGCGCACAGACCTTAGGTCCAGTGGTGCGGGCAATGCTGGGGCTGACATGACGGCATCAGTTCTTGGCCAGTCACTCGCCCTGGGATTAGAACACCTGGGCGGCAGTTACAAGCCAGTTGTGCATGGCAAAGCGTAAGTTCAGCCAAGGGCTGCTGAAAGACTTATCTAATACAATTCAGCAGCTTTATGATTCCTGGCCCCAGCAGACTGTCGATCTTCAGGGCCGCCCCAATAAATAACAACTGGCAGAGGCCGCACACAAAACGTTCAAGGGATACAAGAAATTCTCCTTCTCATAGCCATTCTTCCATTTCATCTCAGAGCAGGACTGAACGGAGGTGGCCCAAATGAAGTGGGAAGGCAGTTAAATAATGGGTAAACGGAGAGAAGTGAAGCGGAAGCCGGCGGCAGACTCATCTTCTTCGACCTCCGACGTCCTGTCTGGAGACGACCCAAAACGAGGTGGCAAGGCAGCCAAAAAACAAGGAAAAAGGGAGCAGCGATGCAGAAGCCAGCTGTGAACTCGTCTTCATCTTCTTCAACCTTCGACGGTGAGAAATCTTCTTCCACTGACTCACATGGGAGGGAGATGATTGCCGGCTTTCCGCAGCGTACATGCCGGGCCTCTCTGCATGGGCACCTAAGAAGCCAAGGAGGCAACCAAAACAACCTGTGCACAGGGAGGCCAGGTATTCACCTCCCTGGGAGGTTTAAGGGGGGGATATCCGCAATGGCTGCTAAGTCGAGGTTGATGGGCCGTAAGTCCAGGTCACCCCACACACACACACACACACACAAAAGGGTTTTAGGGCTGGGGAACAGGTCTTTTGTCAAGTGACTAACGGGTTACAACATCTTTGCCAGCGTCATAGCCTCTTCTTACCCAGAGAGGGCTTGGCACCTTCTTCATCATCAGGATAACGTGCATAGAGCCAGGGCTGTGGCTGGCGATCCTGCGGCCATCGCCTACGATGAGGCTTTTTTAAGCGAGCGTCTCAGAACGAGAGGACTCGCTGGGACCTCCTTAACGGTAACTTATGGCTATTAAAAGTTGGCCCTTCACGTGTTGAGGCTCAAAATGAGGTTAACGTGCCTACTGGACTAATATGCTCCACACAGATACTAACAGGCGCATTGGCTGGGAGTATGGTATTGAGAAGTGCCAATGGAAAGTGTGTAAATTTGATCACTGCTGTGAAACTTGCTTTGGCCCCCAACTGCGTTCCACTTGCTCAGGAGGTGGCAATGCCGGGCAGCAACCCCCCCCCTTTTGGGGGCAAGTCATGCATTTCAGGAAACAAGCTAGAGAGCGGTCCAACTAACAACAACAGCTCTACTAACAAGAAATGCAGCCGTTTACAGGGTCAGGCTCGCACACAAATTAAAACAGTTAACTCATGGCCTTTATTGTTCAGATAGTTGGCAATCTAAAATCAAACAAAAGACACACCTGAGGCGGTAGCCTCAAAAGATCATAACAGAATTAGAACTGGCCTGAATTCCAGGCCCATTCCCATCTCATCACGTGCTGGGTTTGGTTAGGGCTAGCAGCCATGCAGCTTCAATCGCAAACTGTAATATTCAGTCGGCCTTTGGGTTACTTCTACTATACCCTGTAGAATTTGTTTAGCGGGTTTTCAGTTTGGGAGTCGCTTCTACATGGACAAAGATATGCCGATGGGCTGTTCCGTGGCTTGGGCTGCGTTCGAGACCTTTGTCTCCTTTCTGGAAGGGCAATATGCCATAAAACGGGGACATTGACCATCACACACTATCGTGACGATTTCTTATTTATGGGGCCGATAAGAAAAATATGCTCTGAGAGATGCAATCGCTCATTGGTCATTTTAATCTTGCCTGACAGTTAATTGCCCAGACAGGACATTTTGTGCACATTTCAGTCACACCACAAGGGGTGAAAAGCCCACGCCATCACATCAGTGTGTCGGTGTCCACGAGCATAAAGAGGACATTAAAAAATAAATAAATAAATAAATAAATAATTTTGGGTACAACCTTTAACGTGAGTTAAGACTTGCAGATTAAATCTGATGCCTCCGGCAACATTGGTAGCGGCATATATTTTGATGGCCTGGTAGCTGGCATATGACAGAGCTGTGCACTTTATGGAACGTTTTATGTTTAACACCGGCAAGGCCGGCACGTGGCCAGTAACAGAAATAATGGCATTCCATTACTTAGCTCATTTAAAGACTATGGTTACGCTTCCAGGACTATCGAAGTTCACATGGCAGCCATTTCATCCTTTCAAAGCTTATGGTTTCAATGACCCATACGCATCCTTTCGCGCCAAGAAGGCTGTCAAGGGCTGGCAAAGTGAGGCATCATCCATCAGTGACCCCATGAGGCCAGTCACGTTGAATATGTTGGCGGGGATTGTTCACCTGCTGCCTTACGTTTGCAATTCTCACTACGAATCCATTTTATTTGAAGCGGCGCTGTCACTGCCTTCTTTGGGGCATTTAGGATCAGGGACCTCGTGGCTCAATCCCGTCACGATTTGACTGGCAGGGCTTTGCCATTGGGGGACTTACACCTTCACAAGTCGGCACTGGCAATGGTCTTTAGACGGTTTAAGACTGACCAGTCTGGAAAAGGTTTATGGTTAAACGCTGTGACCACTGTAAGGCCATGCCTCTTCAGGGCAGTGAAGAGATTTCTAGCTGTTAGGCCGCACACAGAAGGGTACTTACCAGTTCATCTGTGTCTTTAAAGCTACAATCAGCTCTCTGGGTTTTGCCCTGTTGGAATTTAGCTGTCACTCCTTTCGTATAGGAGCAGCTACGCAAGCGGCCAGAGAGGACATGGTTCCTAGTCAGATACAAGCCATCGGCCGATGGCGTTCTGCGTCATATAAATCATTTGTCAGGCCTGACCAGGTTTTCTTTTAATTGTGCTTCGAGTTTCAGGACCGTGTCGGACAGTGTGGATCGTGGGCTCCGAGTTTCAGGACCATGGCGGACTGTGTGGATTGTGGGTCACAGCATCGTTTTTGAATGGACGTTATGCCACAGCATCTGGTTGGGGACAGCGTTTGAGCCTAGAGCAAGCTGTCCGTGTGCTGTCCGTGTTCACTGGTTCGGCCTGGAACAATGCTGTCCGCCTGGAGCAAGCTGCCTGGAGCAAGCGGTCCACCTGGAGCAAGCTGTTTGTATGGTGCCGTATGCAATTGTTCGACAACGGGGCATGCACTGGTGTTCGCTGATGCCGGTCCTTCAACAATTGTTGGAAAGGTTTGGAGCTTCTCACACACAGGTTCTCCAGATGGGAGAAAACAATTTAGTACATTTTAGAGGCAAGGATCTCGTTATGGAGATTTGCCGTGAGCTGTCAGCGCTGGCATCGTTATGCCCGGCTATGGTGATCTGCTGGTCGGATCTTATGGAGGGGAGGTGCTGGAGAGGCGCCCGCAATGTGCAGCGGGTTGACGTGGCTAGGAGGAAGGTCACCAATGCTGTTGGGAGGGCAGTGACCAGACTAGGCTGAGTGATCATACGACATTGGGACATTTCTTTCCGCATAGCGTCACTTTATCGCCGGGATGGCGTGCACCTCACCAGCTGGGGCATGGACCTATGGCTGCACAATGTTCGGGGAGGCTTAAGGAATTGGCTTCAGCTGTGAAGTGTGGCGGAAGCTGCAAGGGTCCGAGAGTTGAGTTCGGGTCCGAGAGTTGAGTTCGGTTTCCCTGCGGCTGCAGGGGCCCGTGAGTGAATCGGCCTCCTTGCAGCTTGTTGCGGTTTAGCATGTGGATGTGTCATTTTGGGGAGGGAAGCTCCATAGGAATTGGTCGCTTCCCTGGTTTTGGGAACCCTATCCCAAGGGTTTTGGGAGAGGCTTCTGGGACATGCCCTGGCGGCAGGGCAGGTGTCCGCCTCTTCCCAAGTGGTGGGGGATAACACCCAGTGGTGTTCGTCCTGGTGTCATCCTGGTACTGCCATCCCAGTTGCCCACAGCGGGAGTCCTGTGGGCAGTGGTTACTTCATGGCCGTGGTGGACACGGCCTGGGCGCTTGACACATCTCGCATGCTGCGCCACGAGGGTCGCAGCTGTTTGCCAATTCCAAGCTGTGGCCAATTTATTCCAAAATCAATCTAATTCCTACAATTAAATGTTTATAATGTTGTTGTTTAATAAAGTTGTGTGTTAATAAAATGTTAACTTTTAAAAAATGTTTGAATTTATTGAATAGCGGCGTTCCTTTTAATTAACCCTGGGTCAGCAAGGCAGGGTTCCCGCCTTACCGGGAGCCATCTTTGCTGCCCCGGGGGGAGGAAGGAGCGATCGCGGCGGAGGGGTGGGAAATCGGGTCCGGCCGGCCGACATGTGCGTTTGCGCGCGCACGGGAGCTCGTGCCGGACCCGATTTGCCCAGTTACAGCCTTCTCATTGGCTGGGGCAAGGAAGGGCTCCAGCCAATGACGGCGGAAGGCGGGAGCTGGGTGGGGGGCGTGGCTAGCCTCGCCCCTCAGTATATAACAAGGGGCCGGGGCCGCCCACAGCTCACTCCGTTTTCTTTGTGAACCCACCCACCCTCCCTAAAGTTTATTGCTTATAGTCACAGCTTGGGGCGATTTAGCATGTGGATGTGTCATTTTGGGGAGGGAAGCTCCATAGGAATTGGTCGCTTCCCTGGTTTTGGGAACCCTATCCCAAGGGTTTTGGGAGAGGCTTCTGGGACATGCCCTGGCGGCAGGGCAGGTGTCCGCCTCTTCCCAAGTGGTGGGGGATAACACCCAGTGGTGTTCGTCCTGGTGTCATCCTGGTACTGCCATCCCAGTTGCCCACAGCGGGAGTCCTGTGGGCAGTGGTTACTTCATGGCCGTGGTGGACACGGCCTGGGCGCTTGACACATCTCGCATGCTGCGCCACGAGGGTCGCAGCTGTTTGCCAATTCCAAGCTGTGGCCAATTTATTCCAAAATCAATCTAATTCCTACAATTAAATGTTTATAATGTTGTTGTTTAATAAAGTTGTGTGTTAATAAAATGTTAACTTTTAAAAAATGTTTGAATTTATTGAATAGCGGCGTTCCTTTTAATTAACCCTGGGTCAGCAAGGATTTTTGAAGGGACTAAGTGGCTCTTGAAACATCAACTCTAAAGTTTTCTACGGAAGAAAGAAATCAAAGATTAATTAAACAGACCATTAACTGAATTTGGAGATTTTGTTTGGAATATAGAGAAGGAAAAAGGGAAAATAATCTCTAAAATATATAGGATAATATTAAATCAGGGTCAAACTCTTGTACGACCGATTAAAAAGAATTGGGAAATACAGCTAAATACTGAATTTAATGATAAAGATTGGAAGCAAATATTCCAACACATCCCTTTCAAATCAATCTCAAGAAGTTTACAGGAGCAAGCATTAAAGATGTCTCAAAGGTAGTATTCTACTCCAGTTAGGATAGCCCATGTAATGAAAATAGATAATAAAGATTGCTGGAGAGGCTGTGGTGAGTTGAGGGTGTTAATTCATACGTGGTGGTCATGTCCAGTTATAACAAACTTTTGGAGATCAATATTTGCCGATATTGCTAAAATAACTCAGGAATCCATAAATCCTACAATTGAACTATCCTTACTCACTTTATTGCTCAATGAAAGCACCCATTGTAAACAAAAAAAAAATAATGTATTAACTTTTTATTAGTTGCAGCTAGAATGCTTACTGCCCAACGTTGGAAAAATGCCAAAGGGATTTCCTTAGATAGGTGGCATGACAAATTAAGGAATATAGTGGCACATGAAAGTTTAACAAATAAGATTAGATTATTTTAGGAGAGGGAAAAATGATTTGAAGATGTTTTGGAATAGTTTTATAATTTATTTAATGGAATTTCAAGAACAAACCTCATTGAACAATTTAATTTAATGGTTGGAGGACCTTACATGACATTCTGAATAAGGTATGGAATATATCAGAGGATAAAAAAAATTCTTTTCTTTTTTTAGAAATGAATATATAAAGTCTCTGACATCTTAGAGGGGAAGCACATACTCCCCTTTTCCCTTTCTTTTCCTTTGTTGATGTTGTTGTTGTGTGTTTTCTTTACCATAACTTGATAGTATCATCTTTTATATTGGATATGAGGTTACTATTTGGTTCTTTTGTTGTATTGTTGTGTAGTTGATTTTTTGTTCTGTATGTGTATACATTTAATACCAATTTTAAAAATTAAAATAAAACACGAGTATTCTTCCAAAACTTTATATGTTTAACTTCTCTCATTATAACATGGAAAGATTAAGCCATTTTAGTTGTCTCAATATTTGCCTAAGCAGCAGTTTGTCTTTAGAATTAAATTCTTCTGATCTCAGCCTTTAAGATTAGTTTTGTTCATGATCTCTTTATGGATAATTCATTAAAAAATTGAAAGTAACCCTTATTATTGTCTCAACTTGCAATTATTTCTGTGAATCTTCTGAAGGATATAATTAATTTATCCATGTTAAGTACAACATTTATGAAAGAGGGAAGAGATGAATTTTTGAACTGTTGAACAATTCATCAGTTGATAAACATGTTTGTCAGTTTTAATGTTGGGAAGACAATGTGCTTCAGAATTCCAGGATAATGGAAGTGCATAAAAACCTAGTTATTAAACAGAGAAGAACAAGTGGGAACCTGCAAGGACTTGCAGGAGGCATCTCATTCACCCCCTCCTCCACTATTTTCTCTTTTCTGAAAGCTCCCATAGCCTCCCCCCTTTTCCTGCTTTGTTCTTGCCTTCTAGTATTGCCAACCTCCAGGTGGGGCCAGGAGAACTCCTGGCATTACAAAATATCTCCCAACTAGGGCTGTGCACCTTTTTGGTATTTTTTGGGTTTGGGTTTAATAAACCCAGAAATTTTCAAAAAATCCGAAAAACCAAATACAATTGACTTGGCTTTTTAAAAAAAAAAAGATATTGGTGTGTATTAAACCTGAACCTGAAAAATATGTGGCACAGAACTAAAGGCTGGGCTCTGCAGAGCCATGCCTTCAGTTCTGTGCTGCTGGGGTATTCAGATCCACACTGTTTCCAGCTCCAGGTTGGAAAATTCCTGGAGATGTGGGAGTGGAGTCTGGGAGGGTGAGGTTTGGGGAGGGAAGCAACCTCAGCAAGGTATATTGTCATAGACTCCTCCATCCTAAGCAGCCATTTTCTCCAGGGGAACTGATCTCTGTCATTGGGAGAGCAGGTGTAATTCTGGGTGATCTTCAGCCCTCACCTCGAGATTGGCAACCATAGTTCCCTGAAGGAACTAGCTGCCTTGGAGAGTGGAGTCTATGGCATTATCCAATTCTGAGGTCCCTCCCCTCCTCAAACCCCACCCTCCTTAAGCCCCACCCCTCAAATCTCCAAGAATTTCCCATTCTGGAGTTGGTAACTCTGTCTCCTTCCCACCTAACAGCCAACCTACTTTCATCTGCCCCTCTGTCTCCTCCTGCCTCCCAGTACCTCACCCCTCGTAGCCTCTACCTTGGAAAAATACAGTCTTTCTCCACTGTAAGGACCAAACAGCTTACACTATTCTCCTCTCCTCCTCTTTATCTACACAACAACCCCATAAATTAGTAAACTGGTCTTTTAAAGGTGTCCAATCAGATTATATCCAATCAGCAATAGGTAAATCTTTCTAATATTGGACTAAATAAAGTTTCCCCATTGTGTGTGAGGGTTCACTTTATATAGGCAGTTTTAAAACTTCGAATTTTAGACTAAAGTATCAGTTATGGACCTTGAAAAGGATTCCTATAGCACCCTGATAAATTCATAAATTGATTTTTGCATTCATAAATTGATTTTTGGATTTGAAAGATCCTTAAGCTTACACTTTATACTTTTTTAATCTGATGAATTTTACGAAGAGAGCTAATATGAATTTGGAGAAAAGGAAGGTCATTTGAAAATGTTCATGTCAATAGTCTTAATTTCCATGTTCCATAGCATAACTGCAAGTTGATTTAGTTGTAATTGATAAATACCAGCATATGCATAGGAACGTCAATATAATTTTAATTTGCAGGTAAGACAGCAGGCTTTCAGGGTTCTTCCCAATGTCAAAAAAGCACAAGTGATGTGAAGGTTACAGCATGTGCTGTCAAATTCATTTGAAAGGGAGGGGGATTCTTTTATTTGATGATAAGCATTTGCATGCACTTTTTGCAACATCGTTTTCTTCTGGATTATTAAATACTCACTCAAATGGAACTCTTTCACCTATCAGTTATTTGCTCATTAACTTGAAAGCAGTACATATGTAGGAACACACAGACTCAGAACAAAATTACCTTGCAAGATGCTAAAGTTGATCTATCTAGTTATTTATTCCCATCTGATAATTTGGTTAAATCATAGACTGTATCCAATACAGTAGAATTCATGCAAATGAGATTAGTCATATCATTTATTTATATTGGATATTAATAAAAAAATCCTGGAGCTGCTAGGTCCCCCCCCTTAAAATACAGCTTTTCATTTACAGTTCACATAGAAGAAGGAGGCTAATTTTAATCCAATTACTATAATTAGTGCACAATGCAGGAACACTTAAAGCACATAAATCTTGATTGGATGACAAGTTTGGATTAGGAGCTGATTTTCCTTCAAGATGCCTTACTCAATTCTTCCCCACTTGATCGATGATTTGTGTCACCGTCCTTCATCCTGATGATAAATTAATTATTCCCACAGTTGTGGTAACACAAAGAGCTCGTACTGACCTTTAGGAGAAGACTGTCATGAATGCATTTCTTCATCTCCAAAGATATATTTAACAGTATACATATACAGTTGAAAGCCAGTTTTGTAGTGCTTATACCCGAGTCTGACTAGGGACATCTGGAGGTTCAAATTCACACTCAGGTCTGAAGTTGTGTGGGAGACCTTGGACCACCCTTTTACATCCTATCTCAGATTATTGTTCAAAAGATAAAAGGGAACCATTACATCAATATCAGTACTTTAAGAATGAGTGGGATAAAAATTATGATAGAGAGGCGGATCTACCATTAACCCTTCCCAATATATACTGCGGTATTTCATAATGGAAAACAGGTATCTTAAGAGCATTACTCCATTTTAGATAAAGAAAATCATTGAGTGATTGCTCACAGGAAGACCTCTTTCAGTGCAGTGTTTTCTATTTTCTTGATCATAGTAGGATGAAAAACTCATTAAATGATAAGTCATCACTGATCTTAACAATACCCCGCCTGGAAACATAAAATCTTGTACAGTGGTCCATAACACTACCATGTACATTTACTGTAGGCAGCTGTTTATATGTGGCTGCCAGCATACAGGATTAAGGTTTAATGCTTAAAACTATCCAAAATGAATTCGCACTAATGCATCTTGTGTAAGAGAAGCTCTCAGAGTTGTGCCATACAATCCAATTAGCATCAGCCAAATCCATTTTTCTCCCAAGTTAGCTGTCCAAAAATTAATTTTATTGCTCTGAAACTTTGAGCAAAATCAGATGATCAATCAAGCCGATGTATGAGCTATTAAAACCCACAATTACATTACTTCAAAGCCATAATTAAAAAGTTTGGTCCTGCTTCCAGCCCCACCATCGATTTCTAAGGGAAATACTTTTTCAGTTATGATGTAAACCCCAATAAATCATAAAGTGATGAAGAAAATATATACATTTTAGTCTTCTACATAAAATATATATCTGGGTGGTATTGTGAGTGGGACCAAACTGAGAAATATTAAATCACTATAAATTTGCAACATACTTTTATAACTGCTTGGGTTTGAAGTAAAGTATAATTTGGCACTTTATTGATATTTCCAGTATTTAAAGCTGACAAGCAGTACATTAAATTTTACCATGTAAATCTGATCTGACAATAAAAAGCCTTTTGCAATCTGCTTTGCAACGGTTGCAGTAAAATAAAATGAGAAGTGCCAGGCAGGAAATGGATTGTTCTGTCTACTAATCCTTCCCAGGGAGCAGCTCTTCCAAGTACTAGATATCTTTTGCTCAGAGCATCAGCTGTCTTCTTGCATCTTTTCCTTTTTTTTTTCAAGCAACAAAGCCGACTTATTTAAAGGACCTGTTTCAACTCAGGCAGCTGCTTTTTCTTTTTCAGGGAAACGTCAGCAGTGTGTTTTCCTTTGCAGATCCTCACTATATTGTCATTACCAGTGCTACTCATGGGGAGGGGAGGCAAAACCTGCTCTTGAACAAATCATCACCAAAGGATGAGAAACTGGCTTTCAATTGTTCTTCTATGCAAGGGAATACTTGACCTTAAACACATCTACTTATTCTCGTGTTCTCACACTGACTAGGTAAACATGTGCTTGAGTCATGCTGTAGAAATGAGACTCCTAGACATCATAAATGATTGTGCACTGGAACAGTTGGTCACAGAGCCAACCAGAGTGGTAGTGGTTTTAGAGTTGGTTCTGAGCAGGGCTTAAGACCTGGTGCAAGATGTAGTGACCACAATGTTATTATGCTCAGCATTCATGTAAATGGAAAGTTGTTACAGTCCAAAGCTGTAACATTTGAGTTCAAAAGAGGGAACTTTACAAAAATGAGAGGAATAGTTAGAAGGAAGCTGAAAGGGAAACACAAGATAGTCAGATCCCTAGAGGATACTTGGAAGCTATTTAAAACCACATTAACTGAAGTCCAGATACAATGCATCCCCTTTGTTAGAAATGGTATGTCCAAGTCTAAAAGGATGTCTGCATGGTTAACAATCCAATTCTTTTAAAAACTGCAAGATCTGCCCAATGAACATAAGGGACCACAGATCTGGTAAAAGAAATCAAAGGTTTAGATCAGCCAGGATTATTCCTACCATGGAGTAGTCAGGCAACAGATTTAGAGTGTCAATTCAAGATTGAAAAATGATCACTTATTTATTTCCTCTGCCAATAAACCTTTTAAACTAGGCCAACAGGAAGGTGTTGGCTTAGTAAGTAAAGCAGCTGCCAAGGACAGTTCAAGCTCCAAGTTGAATTTCCATCTGATGCTGGCCACCATGACCACTGGAGCTGAGTCAGGTGAAGCAGATTAGAACATAAGCAAAAAAGTTGGTTTAATGAGGGGAAATGTAAATGCCAGGAATGAGGGATGAGGATGTTTAAATTTGGGTTCTCCATCTCGTTCCAAGGCTAGGGGAGACACAGCAACAGCAAATGACCAGAATTAAGAAAAGGCTGGAACACCTGAAAGCTTTTGAGCCTTCAAAAACCTCATATTGGATACTGGCAGAAATTCAACTAGTATGCTGTTGTTGTTTTTTAATTCCTTCACAGCCAGGTGGTCTGAAATGAAATTAAAGCACCACACAAGACAGCCTTGTGGGTAGCCAGTGCCCCATGGGCCTTAGAGTTCTCATCCCTCGCACTAAGCTGTCTAGCATGTGTCTTTCACAGTCCAGATGTCAATAATTGGAAGAGATCTGATGACTTTGCTAGTTGTGCTAGTAACTGCAAAAGGGCTGAGGCTTCTTTCTGTACCAATCATTGCAAAGAGAGAACTGCAGACTGTCGCAGTTACAGAAAACGGGGAAGTGTTAGCTGTTTCCAGGCATGTTGCCTCGGGCTTCTGCTGTCACTTATGCCACCTGTACTTGACAACCTAATCAAAACTGATAGATGGGGCAGAGGAGGAATGTATTCTCAGAATACAGAAGGATTGTGTGGCAGAGAAGCATCTGATAGGGAAGAAATCCCTGCTTATTATATTTCCATGTGTCTACTTCACAGTATTCTCATTTTATAATGTTGTTCTGTACCGCATCTTATCTCCTTGTTAATGGTGCCAAGCCAAGAAGTCTCTACACTGGTGGCATGTATATTATATATGATATAATATGTTTCGCCAGTATATATGGGCATGTATGAATGCCGGGGATTTTACAATGGGGCTAAGATAATCCTTCTTTCCTTCACTTGACTTTGTGCACAGCACTTTCTTTTTGCCTTGACCCGAGATTTCTGCAACAATAAGAGAGTTGGCCTCTATACTCCAACTCACAGTTTATCTTGGAAGAATCATAGAATCATAGAGTTGGAAGGGACCACCAGAATAAAAAGAATAAAAGGCTTATTAGATTTAAATAAAACATGCAGCCACAAGCAAGCCCCAGCTCATGTCTGGAGTCGGCAGGCAGTTCAGATGCAGCAAAGGGTGCTCCCCACCTCCTCCAGCCTACTGCAGGGCTCAGGAGCCAACCCCTGAAATCCCGGAGACTTCCCCAAGAGACGGAGACACTTTCCCAGGAGGGGGAAGCTCCAAACAGCTCTCTCCAGGTCATGGCAAGCAGGCAGAACAGAGCGAGACGTGGCAGAAAGGGGGCAAAGAGGAACAGCAAATGAGCCCCTGCAGTTGCTGGCCAGTGATGTCATCAGCTGGTGCTGAACCCACGACAGCCACAACCAGGGCTGGAAGCCACCTGCCGGCAGGGGGAGGTGGCTGGGACTGTCCCAGCCCAAATGGGTCCATCAGAGGAGTAGGACTAGGGTTGCTGGAGATCTCCTGCTATTACAACTGATCTCCAGCCGATAGAGATCACTTCACTTGGAGAAAATGGCTGCTGTGGCAATTGGACTTTATGGCATTGAAGTCCCTCCCCTCTCCAAACCCCACCCTCCTCAGGCTCTGCCCCCAAAACCTCTCGCTGGTGGCAAAGAGGGACCTAGCAGCCCTAAGTAGGACCCACCCCAATTGGGTGAGGCAGGGCTTGGACCTCCCAGGAGCAAAGTGGGTGGTGGAGGTAGGGGCAACCACCAGAACAAGGGAGCCCAAACCACCCACAGGAGACCCAATCAGGGACCTCTAAAGGGTGAGCGGCAGCTGGGGCACTGAGGGAGGTCAACGTGAAGGGGAAATGGGCAAGCACTGAAAGGAGCACTGAAAGCTATATAAATATGGAAGCCCAAATAGGCCAGGGAGGAAGGTGGGCAGACAGACCAGGTGAGTAGAGGTCTGGTCTAGCCCGCAGGAAAAGGAACAAGATGGAGCAACCCCCTTCTTCTCCCATTCTAAGGCCTGAGAGGAACTGCCTGTATGTTGGGCACCATGGCGGCCAAGCAAGGGTCCCAGGGGGAGCAAACAGAGCCTCATAGCTCGGAACTGTAATTCTTAGAGAGATTTATACCTGACCAATGCAAACCCACTGAATCCTATCAAGTAGTAGGGCAATACTTAACTCTGGCCTCAATTTTTTCTTCTTCCATGAGAGATCCTGAGAAGGATGTTGAACTCTCAAGACTTTATAATCAGTAGCAACTAGTAATAAGAACAGTTCAAACAGTGAGCCAGTGTAGTTGGGGGCAGGCCCTCAAAGGATGGACTTCAGCCAGGTACTTGTGAGTTCAAATTGTAGCCAGTGAAAAACATTTCTGGGTGAAATTTTGCCAGTCACTGTCTCTCAGCCTGACTCATTTCACATGGTATTTCTAAGGATAGAACATCAGGGAACCTTGAATATTACCCTGAATTCCTTCAGGAAATGGGGGGGGGGAACGTTCCCCCCTAACACTGCTCACTGAAAGGAAATTATTTCTTTATTTTTATTTATTTATTTCATTTATATTCCTTTCTTCTTAAAGGAGACCAAAATCAGCTTACATCACTCTCCTCTCCTCCGTTTTATCCTCACAACAACCCTGTGAGATAGGCTAGGCTGACAGTATGCGACTAGCCCGTGGTTGCTCCATGAACTCCATGGCAGAATAGGGATTTGAACCTAGGATTCCAAGATCCTAGTCTGACCCTCTAACCACTACACCATACTGGCAAAGAACGTATTTAAATTTATTCACACAGAAATAAAAGTGGCGGGTCTCTCTCTTTCTGAGTAATGGCAAGCCTGAGAACTCCATCACAAGTGGCACAAAAAACTCTCATTTTAAAAATTATTATTTCTCCAAACATATTAATGAAGCTATTGTGACACCTGGGAAGGAAATATTTTCAACCGTGTTCCTGATTTAGCTAGTTGCTTAGATCAAATGGTCAAAGGATGGTTGTTTCTGTGTTCAGTGAGATGACTTCGTCTGACAGAAGTCTAGTGCGCAGAACCCCTTCACATGTTGACTGAATGCACAGAGAGAGTGAATGGGCATGGGCACACTGGCTCTGCTGCTTGCCCCCATGTGACAGCTCATCAGCACAGCACCTAAGATGCAAAGGAGGTGTCCGTGCATACATTCCCTCCCGATGATGGGCAACGTTCAGAAAGCGTCACAGCAGACCCTTCTCATGCACTTTCGCACAGTGCAGATGACCTAGCAATTGTGTGGAGATTAGGGTTGCCAGGTCCCTATTCGCAACCAGCGGGAGGGTTTTGGGGTGGAGCTTGAGGAGGGTGGAGTTTGGGGAGGGGAGGGACTTCAATGCCATAGACCTCAATTGCCAAAGTGGCCTTTTTCTCCAGGTGAACTGATCTTTATCGGCTGGAGATCAGTTGTAATAGCAGGAGATCTCCAGCTAATACCTGGAGGTTGGCAACCCTAGTGGAGATGGAAGGCAGGACCAGCACACTCGTGCCTACTTTCCCCATGCACTCAGTTAACTCGTGGAGGGGTCCTGTGCAGAGAACTATGGACATGCTAGAACTTTGCATAACCGTAGGACCAGACACATTTCCTCTTACACACATTATTGTATGCAAGGAAAGTAAAATGTATGAAAATATTACTTTCTGAACATGCATAATACAAGATTTTGTGCATGGTGATATACAAAATTAAACATTTTTATACATTTAAGAATTCTGTTCCAATATTTGCCTTCTCCTTTTGTTTTACTGGAGTTGACATTTGTTTTACTGGAGTTGTCTCATCAGGATTCCCCACCTGTTCTGAAACATTGCCAGTAATGAAGCTTGATAGCAGCGTCATATTATTCAGTTGAGATAAGCAGGGAGATTTCTCCTAATATTAAATAGATGGGGATTCTACATCTATTAGTACTTGACATTGCATGCCTGTTGTAAATTTGGCTTTCATTCAGCAAATCAAATCTGATCCTAGTGAAGCATGTATAATGCTCTTGGCAACAGAAGCCAACATGAACATTAATAAATCATGGCCATCATTTGAATTCCAAAACAATATTTTGCTTGCTGTTTATTACCAACATTAGTGTTTACTATATTTTATGTGTTTAGCCCACTCCCCCTTACTTATTTTGTTTTGCCTGGCAAATTAAGTAATCAAACATCCTGTAGCAGATTAGTTTACAAAGGTCTCTAACGACACAATTAAAACTAGGAACAGATAAATGACAAATTAGTATGCACAATGAGAGCTGGGACCTATGAGATGATTAAGGATGTTATTTATTTGTGGCACTGCATTAATGTCAGGCATATGTGCCTGCCCACCACACATCCTCCAAGCGTCGATGTTAATGCCATTCAGACTTGGGCACAAAAACAAATGGAAAAACAAAACACTAGAACCTTCCAAATTCAGAATCTACTGCAGATGCAGAAGACAATTGTTTGAAAATGAAAACTGGTTCTGCTACACACTAAAAGCTTTGTCTTTTGTTCTATGCATTTATGCAAGTTTATCCTATGCTTCCAATGAGTATAGGATGGTCAACGTACTTTCCCTTTCATTTTGCCCTCACAACAACCTTGTGAGGTAGGTTAGGATGAGAAACAGCAACTGGCAAAAGGTTGCCAGTAATTTTCTTTTTTAAATTTTTTTCTTTTTTCTCTTTAAGAGAAAATGAGAATATAACAATAAAAGAAAATGGAAATACAACATTACTAAAATACACATACTACAAATTCTTGAAAATAAACTGAAACCATGCTGCAATATAACTAAAATATCTATACCAGTGAGCCAAACAATATGCTATCTAGTTATCTAAGATCCAATGAGGTTGCCAGTAATTTTCGTAGTGTGAGCTAGGATGTGAAGCTAGGTCTCCCAAGTCTGCTAGTCTGACACTTTATCCCCTACACCACTGACTTATGTTCATAACTTTATTGTTCTCCATTCATATATAACCATGTGTGTGAGAGAGAAATCTAACATGAAACAGAGCTCATTTCAATATAGAATATTTCCCGATTTTCTCCTTAGCACGTCTCTTTCTGTGGACTGTGTCGCTAAACAGTCACTTCATCTATCTCAAGCTTTTATACAGCTCAAAGAGTAGCCAAGAGAAGTAGAAATAGTCCAAATCATTATTAGAAGAACACAGCAATTCCTAAGGTTTTGTCTGAGGAGTGCACATTTTGAAACTCATCTTAATTCAAACATAAATAGCAGAGATATAAAGATCCCATAGGTCTGGTAGACATCATTGTCTCTTTACCTTTAGCAGCTGCTAATGTATGCCAACTAAAAGCTTTTACCGGAATGGTTCTGGGAGCTTCTCCATGGTATTTATGCTTCTAATAGTACATTGTTACAAGCAAAAAGATCCTTGATCTCTCCAAACATCTCTTGTCAAGCAAATGACGAGTTTCAATATCTTATTGTCCTATTCAGGCAACAATACATCTTTCTGGCACACTTGGTTTTGAAACAGCTTTTCAAAATATTTGAATGTATTGTGCTCTTTGCTCTCAGTTTAAAAGGAATTACAACTACTGTGAGGTTGCCTTGCCTAAATTAAGCATGCCCTCAAAAAAATTGTTCAGAGAAACAAAAGTAATTTAATGGACGTATGATTTGCATATTGGTCTTTTCCCCCTGCACACATCATCTCAGAGCTTAGTTTATATGTGTGTGTGTGTGTGTGTGTGTGTGTGTGTTAAGTGCTATCAAATTGCTTCTGATTTATGGTAACCCTATGAATTAATCCTGTCAACTACACAACACTTAGAGTCAGTGTGGTGTAGTACTTAAAAGCGGTAGACTCTAATCTGGTGAACTGGGTTCGATTCCCCACTCCTCCACATGAAAACTGCTGGGTGACCTTGGACCAGCCGCGGTTCCCTCAGAACTCTCTCAGTTCCCTCAGAACTCTCTCTTGCATTGGCAAAGTGGCTGTGTTCAGACTCTTTAATGTGATGTTTGCAATGTATCTGAATGGAGAAGCAGGGCTTTAAACGGTGGGTAAATTCACCCCACACCTCCGCAGAGACAAAGTGTATCATGTTGTATCTCTATGAAGACACCAGGCAAACTTTCCCACCCACCGTTTAAAGCCCAGCTTCTACATTCAGATACATTGGTAAGATCATATTAAAGTCTGCCAGTGCATTTGAATGGAGGAGGATGGGGCGACGCCTTCCAGACCCCATAACTCCGGGGGCCCTGACCCAATCTTTACCAAACTTGGGGGTTCTTGCAAGGAGAGTCCCTTCTAGCTACCCTGAAAATGTGGGACTTCTACCTGTAAAAATGCCCCTGCAGGAGCTGCGGAAAGCCAGATATTTGGGAATGCTAAATTCGGCTTTGCCAACCTCCCGGATTTTGTGGACTCGGCAAACCCAAACCAGAAATTTACCAAATTTTCATTTATTTGGTATTTTTCCGGTTCAGTTTTTACCGAATCAACAGCCCTATATCCAAGAAGCATTGCCCTCACTCTGACTGATGATTTGCCCTTAGTGACACTGGCATGAGCCAAGCCTGATTGGTACTGCAGCACAATGAGATTGCCCCATTCACTATATGATCTGAAACTGGTTGGGCTCATATGACTAATTCAAAAGAAGCAATAGTTAGGCCAATGCAATGGCATCACAGCAGTAGCAAATGTAAGAAACAATGAGAGCAAGTCTAAGCAGGTCTACTCAGTGGGATATACTACTAGGAAAGTGTTCTTAGGATTGCATGGAGTGTCAGTGAACAGGATTGGGGGAAAGTGAATAGTCTCACGAGTGTTTTGGAGAAGTTAGTAGGGTTCTGTTCCTCCCACCTAAAAACACTACTTTTGACCAAAAGTCCTGTAGACCATACAGGACATCCCTAGAGGCATACACCTTGCCTAGAACAGATTGATATGCAGAATGATGGGCTGAAATAGGTTCTTGAGAAAGCAAAAAAATAAAATAAATAAAAATAAAGTTAATCCCAATGAACTCTTTAAAAATATATCTTTTTCTGACTACAGCGTGCCAGCATAAAATGAGTTAATATTCTTATAAACAAGCATTTTCCATTTTTGTTGTTTCAGTGCCTTTTGGGTATTTCTGAATTTTCATTCTACTTTAAATAAAAATTGGCAGGCATATGTAAACGGATGCAAAATGATTCGTCTGGGGTTGCATTAGATCTGTCATTCATGACTTCTTTAGAATGGATTAGGTTTTTTTGTGTTCATACTGGAGATTTCCCCATTGCCTTGTGAATAATTTCATGCTTTCTTGTCCTGTCAAAGGGGAGAGGACTAAGGAAGATATTTACACTGGCACTCCCTGTCACGTCACAAATTTTTGTCTGAGCCTATCAAATTGTCTGAGGGTCTCATTCTGTCAAACACAGAAACTTCACAAAATATATACATTAAAAATAAATCCCTTAAAGGGCTACTTTAACACTGCTTTTGATAGCTTCCTGAGAATGAATTAGCTTTTGGCTTGGCACATGATATACTCACAATTTTTACAAGAGTGTCTGGAATATAGCTGGGTCCCAAGCACTACTTTTTGGGGTGAACATTTTCAGCATTGTCAGAAAGTGCCAATTTGTCTAATCATTTTTTGATGATTGCTTCCCATGTCTTCAGTTAGAAAGGATTCCTGTCATGTGTTCACGTGATCCAAAAAGATCATGGTACCGGTTTTGCAGTACTTCTACCTTCTGCCGTCCACATACTCTGTAGTTTTTAGCCCCATGCTGAGTTTTCCACCTCCAGAACCTACCTTTCCTCCACTGTTGGAATGGCAGCCAGTGGGGTATAGTGGTTACAGTAGCAGACTAAGATCTGGTTCAAATCCCTGCTTTGCCATAGAAGCTCACTGAATGACCTTGGGTCAGTCACTGGGGAATTTTTCACGGAGCTTTGCTGCGGTTTAAAATCTGATTTGAGGCACTCCAAATTTTTGATTATTCATTGCAGCTCCGAGTTTTCCTGAACCGAGCAACAAAACCTGCATTATGCCCACATCAACTGAAACCTCTTTTGCGCTGTACTTTTTTGTTACAGCACATTTTTTGGCTCGGAATTCCATGAAGAAGTTTTGCTTCGGTTCATTTGCCACCGCCCATGATGGGCAATGACCCCTCCCCCAAGAACGGCGATTGGCTGGGGGAGTTGCGTGCTTGGTTGAAGACACCGCCCCTTTTGTTTCAGTTTGTGCGGCGGCCAGCAGGTGTCGCTTGCTACGGGAGTGGTCAGCATTGTGTGCCTATTTCAAGTTATTTCCTTTGTTTCAAAAGTCCCGCTGTATTGCTGTGGTGCTTGAGCCAATCGCATCACGCATCCAGGTCACTTGCCCCCCCTTGCCCAATGGCGAACCGGGTTTGCGCCTCGCCCGCTGCCGTGAATGTGCTTTGTGTTGGTAGAGGCTGACCCATTTCTTGTATTCCCTCTTGGGCCAACACGCTCATCCTAACTCACCTGAAGAAGCTGCATTTTCTTCGATGGCTGGAAGCCAAAAAATCAACTGGTGTCCATGGTGTTTCGTGGAGGGAACGAAAAATGCTTGATTTACTCTCCATATGGGGCGAGCACAGGATGCAGCGGGCTCTGCTCAAATCGCATCGCAACATTGATGTGTTTGAGAAAATAGCCGCAGAGATGGCGCGGAAGGGCCATCATCGCTCTGCGCTTGAGTGCGGTACTAAAACCAAAGTGCTGCGTCGAGATTACAAGAGATTGTATGGAGAGGAGAGGCAGAAGGCTTAATTCCCCCCCCCCCCAAAAGCGGTGGCCCTCGTCCTTCGGAGTGGATCCGCTTCCCAGTTGAGCTGGCGCAGAAAAGGGCCAGAGGTCTCTCTGGCGGCGGCTTCTCTGCCCAGCCGTCGGAAGCGAGTTGAGCGAGGGAGCCGTTACAGTTCACCGGCCAGCTGGGCCCTACCCACGGCCGGGAGCCCAGCTGCTTGGGAACCCTGGGGGCGGGCTGGAAAGGCAGGCCAGAGGGCACCGAGTTGAGGAACAGTGGGGGGATCGCAGAGGGAGGCTGGGTGGGGGTTTCCCCCGTTCTTGGGTGGGGGTCGGAGGAGGAAGTCTGGTAGTCCTTGGCCATTGACGCATGGGAGGTTTTGCCTTGGGTTTGCACATTTCCAGATGCATTTTCCCCATCCAAATTCTCAGAACTCAACAGTAAGTGCCCCATGCAGGGTTTTGAGAATTCAGATGGGGGAAATGTGCATCTAGAGAGCGGCAAATCCAAGACGAAACCTCCCAGGCATAACACACATTGGGAGGAAGGGAGCCTCCAGGTTTCAGGCAGGGACTGTTGGGGGGGGGTTGTCTGGAAAGGAGAGGCAGCTAACCGGGCGGTGGCCCTGGGCAGCCCTCGTCCTTCCCAGATGCACATTTTCCCCATCCAAATTCTCAGAACTCAACAGTAAGTGCCCCATGCAGGGTTTTGAAAATTCAGAAGGGGGAAATGTGCATCTAGAGAGCAGCAAATCCAAGGCGAGACCTCCCAGGCATAAACGGCCGGCAACTTGGCTGGCCCGTTCGGCGCGGGGCTTCCTCCCTGGGTCTTATTCTGGCTTGAGGGAAGAGGAGCCGCTGCTGCCGTTCTCCTTCCTCCCTGCCCTCTTCCCTACTTCCTTCCCAGCCGGCAGCATGGAAAAGCCCCACGAGAGCCATAACGGCTTCTTGTAACCGGGCGGCCCGGCCGAGCTGGAGGCGTGTGCGAAAGTCTGGAGGGGGGGCAAATGGAGTGAGGCAGGATCATGGGAACAGTGGACGGGATTTGGCAGATTTGGAGCTGTGAGTCATGAGCGGGAGCAGACGTAAGCAGTGCAGAGAAGTGCGCAGTTTCTCCCGTGAAAAATCGAAAATGCCTCGGGATGGGGGGGGGGGGACACTGCGCTGCCATGAAAAAGCTATTTAAATTGGTTTATTGTTTGCTCCGATTCGAAACTGAAGCAAAATCCACCGTGAAACATACCCCACTGTCTCCCAGTCTAATGTACCTTATAGGGCTGGTGTGAGGATAAGTAGTATATAACATAAGTTCCTTTGGGTCCACACTGAGGATAAAAGTGGGGTATAAACAAATAAATATAATAAATATGACTAATGGGATAATGCAGGCCTACTCTGGAAGAAAATAACAGGAGTCTAGTAGCATCTTAATTGATCTAGTAGCAGTAAATTGAAACATATATTTTCATGGGCAAAAGCCCAGTTTGTCAGCTGCATGAAATGGCTTCTCAATCAGCAGAAATATATATACCACAGAGAGAGAAAAGTCTTATGAATCATCATGTTAAAAGGCCACAAAAGTATACAAAAGAAGTAGAGTCACATCAGTTGTAACCTAGTTATGTTAACCAAATTAATACCTTTAGTGGATCCAGAAGCATTTCTATGCATTTCTCTTTCAATTGTCGTATGTCCTCTTTTTCATTGGTCATGGGTTATGGAGAGGTTTAAAGTCATGCTGCCGTACTGAAGAAGTAAGTATATGGTCAATTTGCTGGTTGCTTCTCAAGGTATTTTAAATTTTCCTAGTCCCTCCCCACATTCCAAACCTTCCTGTGATCATGTTTATTAGAATTCATACCTGCGTGTTCATCTAATGACAACTAGGTTAGTTATTTTGATGTCACTGTCTTAAACCCTCTCAATTTTTGTAAATAATAACTGAATTTCTAACCTTTGACATTTGATGGATTTTAAGTTTAATGAAGAAGTTTCAGAACAAGAGAATCAATAATTTCACACATGCTTCTAAACATTACAGAACAGTGATATAATCCCAGTGCATAGGACCCGTAAACCCAGAAAACTGAAGGCATAGTTGGAATTAGATATTTAAAATGTAACATTTCTTCCTGTGATTATTTGGTACATTAGCTAATGTTCTCTGCCAAACTAAGGTTATTAAGTTTTGCATTTAAAGACAACTAATAGGTGATCAATAGGTTACAGACTAGAGGGAAATTGAAGCAGAGACCAGGTCACACTACACACACCCATTTCCCATGATAGGAAGACTACTGGGCAACGGGGGGGGGGGAGAGACAGAGACAGAGAGAAGCTATTCTTGTACACTGGAAGGTAGTTTCATCTCAACTGGGTAGAAAATAAACGAGTTACTGGCAAAAATGTGTTTTCCATTGAGTCAAATTTTTAAAAGTAGAATAATAAATCTAAACAGGTTTGAGTATAATAAAGAAAAAGAGTAAAAACAATTAAACAGAATAAACCAAAATTAACCAAACACAACTTATGTGCATATAAGGGATGACATCACCAGTGGTCTTGTACATGACATAGATATTTGGCCACTATTGGAGAGCATAAGCCTATTCTTAGGGCGAAAACACATGGTCGCTTTATCCTCCTTTAATCCCTGTTTCAGCCAGGATTCAGCCAGGATTGAAAACATGTGTTTTGCCTAATGTGCGTTCGATCCTGGCTAAAACAAGGATTAAAGGAGGATAAAGCGACCATGCATTTTTGCCCTTGATCTTCTGTTATAAGATGACTGTATTTACTGATACTTTCTATTTCAATGTAGTGATACCAAGATTAGTGTTTCCGTGTTTTAAAATATGATATCTCTTTTATCAAGGACAGGTTCCATCATTATTAGAATTATGACAATTCTCATCAATGTCTTATTTTCTAAGCTCTCTACCTATGAAATTTTCTTCCAGTGTTGAACGAAATCCAAAGTAAGACAAATGCCCAGAATTCACATAATTTGTCTGCCCATTGTCCTTGTGTGCAAGACATCATACACTCACAAATTCTATATGTGGGAAGACAAATATGTGACTAGTAAATGTCTTTCCCTTACATTAAAGAAGCTGAACACTTCTTCACTGTTGGAATCAATGATTGAGCTCCATGCATGCATAACTGCATGGATGCACTCAAGTTTTATTGCCCTCTCCAATTTGGTTGTACCTTGCAGACATCAATCCATCTTCCAGTGTCTAGTGAGAATAAATATGAAACAGAAAACAAAGCCAAGCAAATGAGGTGTGTGAACTTGTTTGTCTTGTTGCTTTGATGATTAAAGGCTGCAGATGGTGCATTAACATGCCGGGTAATTATGACACATAAAACAATCCAACTATACTGCAGTCCCGCCTTATGGAGGACTCAACACAAGGGCTCTATGAGTTATTCTGGGCACTGGAGGAGGTGTCAGCCATCAGCAAGTTTTGGTGTGTTTTTTTTAAATGGTGATGGGAGAGTCTTTAAATGGCTTCCTAATGCACTAGGACAGCTGCCTGGGATACACCTCATTTAGCTGGAATTGTCTCAATTACATTTATGATTCCTCTACCACTGGCCAACATTCCAGCCATCATTCACATTTTCATTTGCTTAACACACTACTAAGATGCCCTTCTAGTGAATTGTTTTGTTTTCCTCTCCTCCCTTCCTGCTTTGGGTGCCATCATGTCTGGAAGAGTAAAGCCATCTCCAAACAATATAAGCATCTGGCTTTGGGCAAATGGCATCATTCAGAAATGCCTTTCCAATGATTTACTCAATACTTTCCCCTCCCATTCAATGACACTTTGGAGAATAATGTGCATTTTATCATACATGACATTTAGAGACAAGGCTTTGTTTTGTTTTTTGCATACTTTGGAAAGCCGATCAAGCACAAACTGTAACCCTCTAGTCTCCCCAAAAAGTATCTAGATGTCACAGGGTTTCTCATGCAGGACATATAAGGGAAGGTTAAAGGCATTTGGCTGTTTATGCTATGTTAGAAAAAGAAGTGTGAAAGAGAATTTGATAGCAGGCCATCAGTCAAGTACATATGAGGATATTGTAAAGATGGCTGAATTCAGTTGTTTTGCTTGTCACTAAAGGAAGCAAAATTGAGATGAAGAAAAACTGCTGATGAATTATTAGGGAAAATATGTTAACTGTATGCTCAACTAAATGTGACAGTGTCCCTATGGTTGCCAGGTACCCCCTGGCCATCAGTGGGGGATGCGGGGCTAGTATTGCAGGATCCATGTTGGGAAACTCCTGGAGTGTGGGGATGGAGTCTGGGGAGAACAGGGACCTCACTGGGGTACAATGCCATTGAGTCCACCCTCCAAAACATCCATTTTCTCAAGAGGAACTGATCTCCATAGTCTGGAGATGAGTTGTAAATCCAGGGGATGCCCAGGTCCCACCTGGAGGCAGGCATCCTTAGGTGTCCCTGAGTCCACCACAGGGCCACCACTGCAATTTTAGGTATGAAATTCCCTTTGTTTAAAATGCCATGATGCCCAATCCTGATCAGAATTGAGGTTTGGGAGGAGGAGGTGTCTGCTAAGAGTGCTTCATTTAGTATGCAAGGGAGGCTCTGTTTACTCCCCATTGTTTCTCAGCCATTCACACCTCAGGGCCTGGGAAAATGTAAAATGACCCATTCCTGCCTGTCAGCTCCAAGGTTTCACACAGATTCCAGGGTCCCCTGAAAGTATGGTTCACCTTTATGTAGCAGTGCCCTGCTTTAGTGTTAGCCTTGTTCCTATATGTCTCTATGGCATACCAGGTAGCTGGGGCAGTTTGAGTGCTAACAGGGAAAGAGAAACAAAGCCTGCCCCCTTGCTCCCTGAGCTCTTACTCTGTGCCTACCAGTGCAGTTGGTAACACATGGAGTGTCAGCCCAATGACCTTAGCAACAGAGCAACATGTTCCTTCATCCCTCTCACTCATGAACATTTTCATGCCCTTGCTTTCATACTGAAAAGAGAATACTATGCAAAGGATACAAAAATATTCACAAACATTGTTCCCTTTTTTAGCTCAGGCCTTACTATAAACCAAGTGAAATAAGAATACTTACTCTAGCAACTTGTAAATAGATCATTTTATAATAACCATGTCTGCTCTAACAAAAAACAAATGTGTTGGATGAACACATGAAGCTGCCTTATACTAAATCAGACCCTTGGTCCATCAAAGTCAGTATTGTCTACTCAGACCAGCAGTGGCTCTCCATGGTCTCAGGCAGAGGTCTTTCACATCACCTACTTGCCCAGTCACTTTAACTGAAGATGCCGGGGATTGAACCTAGGACCTTCTGCATGCCAAGCAGAAGCTCTACCACTGATCCACAGCCCTTCCCAAACAGATATCTAGATACCATGGTTTTGTGCAATGTCTACACATGAACAGATGAAGCTGCTTTATACTGAATCAGACCCTTGGTCCATCATAGTCAGTATTGTCTACTCAGACTGGTAGCGGCTCTCCAGGATCTCAGGCAGAGGTCTTTCACATCACCTACCTGCCTAGTCCCTTTAACTGGAGATGCCAGGGATTGATCCTGGGATCTTCTGCATGCCTAGCAGATGCTCTACCACTGAGCCACGACCCCTCCCTTCTGGAAACAGGTGGATGTTCTTCGTGGGTGTTGGTCCTTTTAGGATCAGTTTGGTGAGTTTGCCTTTTAACTTTAATCAGTCCAGGCAGATATTGCCCAATCAGGTTAGATGACCGACCTAGAATGTGATCTCCATCCTTTATGTGATAATGGTTCCAGGCCTTGCTGATTCTTTCTGTAAGCAAGCTGGTATGTTCTTAGTTATATTCAATGAAAGTGATATTTAATTCTGTTTCCAGGTGTTCATAATAAATAGAACTTCCACATCTCATTCAGTCTGCAAGTGAACTATGATAAAAATAAATCTAATCAGCCCAATATAAAGATAAATTTGCAAGTTGTTGCTTGCAACATAAGAGGATTAGAGACCGTCCACTTTCTGATAATAATAATTGCAAATGGTATTTTGTGTAATTTCATTACTATATACGTTGCTTTCCTGCAGAGCATATGTAGAAGTAGAATAAAGCCAGATGCTAATGAGACAGCTTAAGCACTACATTATTGCAATGTCTTCACTACAGAGAACTTTGCTACACTGGCTCTTAATTAGTATTTTCGCAGAATCCAAGATTCACATTCTCAAAGCCATCACTAAAAGCCATCTAGGAAAAAGTTAAAGGAAGGGAGAGATGAAATCCTGCAACCTCTGTTGAGCCATAAGTCACAAAAAGGTGAAAATGTTTTGAATCATGTACTGAAATTCATGTGACATGGTGGTTAGAGTGTTGCACTGGGCCTTAGGAAACCCAGGTTAGTCTCTGCTTACCACACATGAACACACATTAATCTTCCTTATACCGAATCAGACCGTGGGTTTATCAACTTCAGTATTGTCTACTCAGACTGGCAGCAACTCTCCAGGATCATGTAGAGGTCTTTTACATCAACTACTGTCTGATCCTTTCAACTGAAGAACCAAGGGATTGAACCTGGGTCCTTCTGCATGCCACAGAATTTATTAGGTTACCAATAGGTCACTCATTCTCCCTCAGCCTATTCTACTTCACAGGAATGTTGAGAGGATAAAATGTAAGAAAGTAACATCTACTTTGGCCTCCATATTCTCTGTAATTCCTCCCCAAGCTCTCATAACTGCAAGCAGGATTGTGAATAGAGCTAGTGTCAGGATCCTGACTGTCTCTTCAGGGTCCTAACTGTCCTGTGCCTGGTTCTGTCAAGTACCAGGTCATGTGGGTTCGTTTCTCTGTGAAGTATTTAACTGTCAGTCAGGCTCTTGACATGAGTTAGGCCCATTGCTGTTCTCATGTCTCATTTAGGTTTCGTTTCTGTGAACTGTTCAAGCAGCCCCCCCTCTCCCATCCTCCTTCCCTGCTCCGACCTTGAGCCTCTAGCAGGCCTCTCAGTATTATGGCTGGTTCACTCCCTTGCTTTCTACCAGGTGCTGTTATCTCCTGGTTCCCAAGCTGCTTAGCTCTGCCCCTGGGTGAGTGTCATGCTTAAAGTTATGCTTTGTAGTTTTGGCCGCCATTAGCAGCTTTGCCTTTGTGGATTGCTTACGCTGTATACCTTCAAGCTCCTCAATAAAGATTTACCTGCTTCAACCTAACCTGTTCGAGCAAGTGACTTTTTGGGATTGCTGAGGGCAGCTCAAGAATTTCACAGCTAGGTGGGGCTATTACCAGTCAAAGGGCTGAAGGAAGGCTGATACAGAGTAGACAAGAGGATACGGGTTAAACTTTGAATGAAAGTTGTTGCATATATAGAAGAATTAAACCCCCTGGGTGATAAGAAGCTCTTTTGCACTCTCCTACTCAAATGTAGAAGAATGGCTTGCTCAGTGCAACACTACCTTGGGCAGTATGGTAGCACTTTCTCTTAATGTGGCCAGGATCACAAGCGAGTCTATTAGTGGAGGGAAGTTCTGGATTTTTTTATGCTTTAGTACTCTAGGTGCATCGGAGAACTCTGGTTACTGACAGGGCTGCTGAGAGCCAGCACAGACCCTCAGACAATGATTCCCTCAGGGCCCCCTGTCAAGGAATTGTACCCTTGCTAACATTTTGGTTCAGCCATGATTTAACATCATGATGCTACTCTGTGACGACTGGAATGTGCTTCATTGATTTGTAAGGCTGAGAAATTCTCATCTCGGGAGATGAGCCATCTGTCTCCAATTTATGGTTATACTCCTTAAACAGCCAAGGCTATTCTCCCACTTAACTGCATACCACAACAATAGTTAGTGTCTTATCAGTGTTGCCTGTGGACTGGCATGAATCATGGAACTGCAGCCAGAGAGTCACAGTAGCCTGTTATCCTGTGACTTGTGGGTCAGATGGCTGAAATCAACTACATCAATACTTTAATGTCTATTTCTGAACTTTGATTGGATTAAGAGCTCATTCCACTCTGAGTTTCATAGATAAAAATGGCTACATTTGCCTAAGCAAGTGGTCGGCAAACTCATTAGTCAAGAGAGCCAAATATCAACAGTACAACCATTGAGATTTCTTTTGAGAGCCAAATTTCTTAAACTTAAACTATATAGGTAGGTACACTGTTTATTAACTTAATAAACTTTAATTAAAGTTTTAAGTCTTAATTAAACTATAGGTACACTGAATAAAACTTGATATCATACTTAATAATGATCTTATTTATTGATAAAAATTAAATTGTAAGTAAGGTATCCATAAAATTAAATCATGACAATGACTGACAAACACTTAATGTGAAAAACAGCCTTTCATCTCCTTGGAAAGTTTGGGTAAATCAGATTTGTATGTTGTTTTTAATTTTAGGCATGATTCCAGGTTCTCATCAATAAGACGACTTCTCAATTTACTCTTGATAAGGTTCATGCTTGAAAAAGATTGTTTGCATGAATATGTAGAACCGAAAAGGGAAAGAACAGCAAACGCTAGTAGAGGAAGGGAGGGGGGAGGAATGGAGAAAGGAAGGATGGAACTGGGAAAGGAAAGAAGGAAGAAAGAAAGGGGGGATGGAGAAAGAAAGAGGAAGGAAGGAAGGAAGGAAGGAAGGAAGGAAGGAAGGAAGGAAGGAAGGAAGGAAGGAAGGAAGGAAGGAAGGAAGGAAGGAAGGGGGAAAGGAAAGAGAAGGAAGGAACTGGGGAAGAAAGGATGAAAGGGAGGAAGGATGGAAGGAAGGAAGAGTGGGGGAAGGAACTGGGAAAGGAAAGAGAAGGAAGGAACTGGGGAAGAAAGGCAGCCTGGAGCTGGACTTTTGGAAGCCGCCTGAGGGGGACGAGGAGGAAGAAGGCGGCAAGGAGGAGAGTTTACCCCTTCCAAGGGGGCCAGTGATTAAGGCGCGAAATCTGCCCCCCACCCTGGAAGTTCCCCCGCAAGATCCCGGCCGGGCAAGACATGGCCTGTGCGGGGGGCAGGAAGGCGATGCGCCGGACCGGCTCCAAACTCTCAGTCTGAGGCGCGGGGAGGACGAAGCGAGCTCGGTCCTGGCCCAGGAAGCATCGTCGCCTTCCCCGCCTGGGGCCAGGCGGATCCAACAGGAGGAGGAGGAGGTGGGGGGTGAGAGGTCGCCCAGCTCCGGTCGCCCATAGAGACAGAGGAGGGAAGGCGGCAGTGGCCGAAACGAGGACCGGACAGCCACGCCTCACTCCTCACAGTGGAGAGAAGGAAGGGGGGAGGGAGGAACCCCCTCTCTGCCAAACCAAGGCACGCAGCCGGGCGGCAAGAAAATACGGGGGGGGGGTGTCAGCTGAGGGGCTCTTGTCATTCTCCGGCCGCCGCTGCAATGGTGGGAGGCAGGGACGGCGCTGGGGCACGAAGGAGGAAGGGCCACTCCTTCCTCTCTCGGAGACCCTCCTGCTGCTTCAGCTGGCCTAGGGCACTGCTTCCGCACGTGGGAAGAGCCACACTCAGGGGCCCAAAGAGCCACTTGCGGCTCGGGAGCCGTGCTTTTGCAACCCCTGGCCTAAGCAAACTATGGTGACCTGACCTGCGTAGTATGGCCCATCACATTGATTTCCTGATTGTTCCATAGGACGTGATGCTGGGACTCTGAAACTTTGAGACTGTGATGCTATGCTGGAAGGAAGTTCAGCTTTTGAGAAACCTTTTGGAAACTGGTAACCTAATTGCCTTACATTTTGATTTTGCCTTGCCTGTATTTTGCTTAAGTTTGAACCAAAGCCTTAACTGTGTAGTTAGAGTTTGCATTATAGCTTTCTTATTTTGTTTCACTGCTCTCATATTTGTAAACCTGCACAACTTTTAAATAAACTTTCTTAACTTCTGTTTTTGAAGCTTATTTGACTCTTGGAAGGCTTCAATCTAATTCTAGTACCTTGACCAGGTGGTTCACCTACCAGAGCTTTGTTTTGTTATACCTACATTGCGGGTCCTACCCTGCAAGCTTGGTTTTGTTAATTAAATCTTACAAAGGGTTGGAGGCTTACTCTTTGGCTTTTAACTGACTTTGGGTTCCGAAAAGAGCTGGTGGCAGTTTACCCTGCTGGGTTGCGAAGTTTTCAGACCCAGACTTGTTAATTGTGTGAACGCTACTGCCCTGCCATGAAAACTCACAGAGTGGCTTGTTCTGCGACATCTCCGCAGCCCCCTCATAGCAGACAGACTTCAACCCAAACAAAGTATGAAAAGAAATACTATAAATTGCATAAATCCAAGAACACTGAGGCTGATCAGGGCCTCTGGGTATTTCTCTCCCTTATTCCTTTTACCTCAGCAGCCTTAGTAACAGAACCTCATCTCCTACAGCAACACCTGTTGTGGAGTTTGAGGGAGGATGCGTCCTCCCTTCCCTCTCTCTTTTTCAGTTTGTGGCTTGCAGCCAGAGGCTCTGGGGGTCTGGACTGGAATCAAAAAGCTGAAATTAGGTCTGTTACTTTTGCAAGGCACCAGACAGAGAGAATGACGAAGTCCATTAAATTATGTATCAGTGGGATGCTGATATGCTTGTGATCACTGCTGCCTCTATGCAGGTGAGGCTAAACTTGAGGTTTTGTTTCCTCTTGCACCACCTATATGACAGCTCTGGTCACAAAAAAGGAGAGAATTTGAGGCTCTGAGGTGAAGTTTGCAAATTTATAATTTGGCAATATTGACTAACCTTTCGCACAAATAGTATAGCTCCGTGCATCATTTTAATACTGAAGTAAAATATTCACAAACTTTTTCACATGTCCTCCCTCTTCCAAAAATTCAGACTTCCTACAAGCTATGTTGCCAGATTTTGGAAAGTCGAATGTATGTTTAAAGCTTTGTTTAACAAAGCATTGATTTTCTTTATTCTCAACATTGAGCCACCTCCCCACAGCATGGAGCCAAGATACATTTTTTTAAATCTATCGGGTATATCTAATGAACTCTTCATATGGCTTTAAATCATCATAACAGACTGTACTCTATTACTGCTTACAAAATAGGCAATATCACTGCTACCTTGTAAGCAGCAATGAATGTACACACAACCTCTCTAAAATCAATGAAGCGAGAGTAAAACACGAAGCAGCTCATATTCACACCTGAATTACATTTCTCAGCAAGGAGCAGGTATACATACATTAAACCAGTGCCACATGATAATTAGTGCTTCATTTTTAGTGTAGTTGGATTTTGTGAGTGTGAATGTGATGGGTGAGAAGGATTGTTTTAAAATACCAAGACTGTATTATCCCCCATGTTTTCCAGTGCTGAAAGAAAGGAGGCTCTAGAAATGTTTGTAATAAATATACACTACTGTGTGATCAGAGCATGATGGAGTGACTGTTGTTCTCAGAGTTAGTAGGAACCATGAAAGGAGATCAAAAAGACTATTGCTGTTCAGCCTCCCTACTGAAGGGAGAGACTAAAAAAGGGATTCTATATATGTTACATGTGTAAACAATGACTGCACATACACAGCAGAGAACTCCTGCCTACTAGACCCTATTTCCCTCTTTGCTGTAACAAAAAAGTACGGCGCAAAAGAGGTTTCAGTTGATGCGGGCATAATGTGGGTTTTGTTGCTCAGTTCAGGAAAATTCGGAGCTGCAATGAATAATCAAAAATTTGGAGCGCCTCAAATCAGATTTTAAACCGCAGCAAAGCTCCGTGAAAAATTCCCCATAGAGAAACTGAAGATCTTTTGACCTTTACACAAGGTGGTTGGGAACTCTTTTAGAGACATGCAAGATTTGGAATTTTAATTGTTCTTATTATAGGAGTTTTAACATTGATAATTATTACTTAATATTGAGATTGTAATCTTGTGAAAGATCTTTATATATGCAACTTATATTTTCAGGCTGATGAAGCCTCTTTTAGTAAAACGCAAAAGAATACCTGGGATTTGCGTACTTTTTATGCAGTCCTGAACAACATTCCATTTGTGGGTCCCACCAGATGCTTGGCATTACCCTTTTAAGGGACTTATTTCGGCTCCAGTAGTACGAGTGAAATTGTGGATATCTACCGTGTTTTCGAGGCTTGTTAAGTCTACATACGTATTTTTCTCACTCCATACTTATAGGATCCATAAGACACATTATTGAATTTATATAAGCGTATTGTGAGACATAAGTGTTGATTGTATATAATTGTAAATAACGTTCTGTTCAGTACCACTTGTGTGTTTGTACATGGATTGCATGTTATTAGTTAGTTAGGTATTCCTTATATTCTTGTCACTTCTGTATAAATACATTCTGTGTTTGCTATAAAATATTGTGTGTGCTGTTATTTTGATTAAGATGGCTTGGAATGGCAGGCAATTTCCCGCCAATCCATCAGCCAGCTCACAGCAAGGATCGCACACACGTGGGGCCGTAACCCACACTGTCCCATTACTTCCAGTTTACTTCCGGAAGTGCCACAGCGCAAAGGGACAGTTTACCATGCAAATAGGGGGCTAAATCATCCCATTGTGCTGTGGTGCTTCCGGAAGTATACCGGAAGTGACAGGATCATGTTGCTCGCAGCTGCGTGCATGCAATCCCCACCCAAAAAAGCTCTCACCAGAGGAGAGGGGGGACCTGGCAACCCTATCTGGAAAACATTCTGAAAGAGCCAACATAATTATAACATACAAGCTGTTCAGCAGTTATGGTGAGCACACATGTGGGGGGTAATGAGCATGAACTGATATAATCACACTACCTTATATACATATAATTTATTATGTGTATAATCCTAGCATAGACCTACTTCAGCCCAACTGTGCCACCAAGTTATTTTATTAGCATGCTTTGTAAACCATCTGGAGAGAAAACTACAGTAAAGTTCACAGTTACACAATTAGCCTAGTTCCTTAGATATGCCAGATGGTGCTATAATAGGGCCTTCAATATGGAACTGAGTAAATATACTGTGTTAGGGAAAGTGCAATGAATATATCCATTTTACTGTCTTAGAGATATATTAATAAATTGTCCTTATTGCTCTAAAGCTGCACCCACTAACTACAGTGTCATATCCCCCTTTCCAATCATTTTATAGGAACAGAAATGAACCATATCTGCATCTCTGTAAAACATGATCAACATGAAATCATCTACAAATTTTATTTGTAAATGTATTACCAAGTGGATCTCTAGCTGCATCACAATTATCATTGCTTTGCTAATATTTTTAGTTTCTCAATTGCTGACTAGTTTGTGTCTGTTCATTAAGGACCATTTTATGGCAAAGCCTGGGAGGAAATAAATAGACATTATTTATCCTTTATCCTAGAATATTGGATTAAAATATAAAAAAAATAAGAAAGATCTCACAGAGGGCATTTCGGGAGGGGCTGTGGCTCAGTGGTAGAGCATCTGCTTGGCATGCAGAAGGTCCCAGGTTCAGTCCCTGGCATTTCCAGTTAAAGGGACTAGGCAAGTAGGTGAGTGAAAGACCTCTACTTGAGACCCCAGAGAGCCACTGCCAGTCTCTGTAGACAATACTGACTTTGATGGACCAAGGGTCTGATTCAGTATAAGGCAGCTTCATGTGTGACCATCTGTAGGTATTTGGCTGCAGCAATCAGGTATGCCACCCATTGTGGGAGCAAGCTGAGCCCTATCAACACTAGCAACAATATGGGAGCTTGGTTTGGACCCAGGCAATAGTGGTGAGGTTCAAGGGAGTTACGATGGGGGCAGAATATGTGCATTGCCTTCTCCTGTGGCACCGGTGGCCAGAAGTAAAATGAGCTCTAGTTGTACTAGCAGTGTCACAGGGAGTTGGGTGGTGGTATGGAGATTATGATAGGCACACACCATGCCAATTTCTTCCTCACTTCCTGTCATTGGCTGGGAGCAAGATGAGCCTGAGTGGTGCTGCCAGTGCCTCTGGAGCTGGTCCTGGATTGGGCAGCACAGATCTGGAGCCTGATGACAACTGCATGCCATGCCCATCACACTCCTATGTTGGCATCCTCTTCTTTTTGAGGTACCCCAAGTGTCTGGTTGGCAATGAACTGCCCTGACTTGGTGGAACCCATGCCATATATGTACTGAAAGAAAATTACCGTAAATGCTCTAATAAGCAGCATTCCATAAAATCAAAATTCTGGAACAAGAATTCCTCCCTGGCTTGGATACTGTTGTTTTAAGAAATTATTCAAATCATACACATTTAAATCATCAAAGATTTTGGAAATCCTCTCAAGTTTTCAAAGTTCTTATATTCTGTCCTAGAAAGTTAGCTTTTATAATTTTCTCTGTTGTCATACATACAGAACTCTAGATTTGGACATTAAACCAAGAAGAAGAAGAAGAAGAAGAAGAAGAGGAAGAAGAAGAAGAAGAAGTAGTAGTAGTAGTAGTAGTAGTAGTAGTAGTAGTAGTAGTAGTAGTAGTAGTAGTAGTAGTATAGTTATTTCCCAATTCATCTTATTCCTAACCAGTCATTCTGTATTTCAATGGGGGGAAAACAAGCAAAAACCATGTGGGTTGCTGAGTCAAATGAGAACATTAAGTTTGATCTAGGGCACTAAAAGAAACATGACTACAACTATCCCTATCCATGGTTGCTAATCGGAATAATATCACTTAAAACATGATAAGATAAAACAATTATGCCAAAGTGGACAGCCAGCAATATGGTGAAATCAGTTGGCTTTTAATACGCTTCAGAGAAGCTGACATGTCAAAGCGTGGCCAGTTTGATTTGTTGTGACTGGGGCTGCTTTGTCAGAAATCCAGAGCGGAAAAGAAGATGAGAAACCAAACAAACTGTTACACTTCAAAGAACAGGCATACCAAGAAACTGGATTATACCCAATAGATTTCCTACCATGTGCTCCGTCAGTTCCCTTGACATTAGCATTGCTTTTTGCACTTTGTGCACTGACTTGCCTTGATTTTTCTGAGTTTTGTTTTGATCTAAACTTAATAAAATAAAAAGTGTCTTTTTTAATCACACGAACTCTGGGACATATCTAATTAGTTAGTTTAGAGTGCTTCCTGCCACCACCTCCCCCAAACCCTCTCTCATCTATTGCTTTCCACCTTGGGTTTGAAGCACACTCAAATGCTTCATTCTTGTCATTATTTTTTTCTATAACTCTGGCATCTGGACTAATTTCTGATCATGGTTGAGTGCTGCTGTCAGAATCGCAACTCTCTTTTTTTTTTCCATCCCAACATTTGATATCTTTCCAGGGTTCAGAAAATACCTTAGGAGATGCATGGGATCACCAATAACTTGTCTGAACTTCACCTATCTCCCAATTAAAGATTCTACTTCAGTTCATCTAATGAGAACAAACTGATACAGCAAGTAAACTGATTAAACCCAGACATATAAAAATAGTTTTTATATTGTTATAATAGGTATCTCAACAGCCACCATCTTTGAAGAGTCATTCTATTTTGTGTGTCAGAGAAGGAGGCATTTCATCTGAATGGAGAGAGGTGTCCAGGGCTCAGTTCTGGACCCTGTACTTTTCAATATTTTTATAAATGACCGGGATGAGGGGGGTGGATTATTCACTAAATTTGCAGATGATACCAAATTGGGAGGAGGAGTGAACACCCCAGGAGAGAGAATCCAATGAGATCTAAATGTACTGGAAAAGTGGGAGGATGTGAACAAGATGCAATTCAACAAAAACAAGTGCAAAGTTCTACATCTGGGGAACAAAAATGAGAAGAATGCATAATGGATGGGGGATAAGCTTCAGGGTAGCAGTGTGTGTGAACGAGATCTTGGGGTACGGGTGAACTGTAAACTAAATATGAGAAGTCAGTGTGATGCAGTGGTTAAAAATGCTAGTGCAGTCTTGGGGTGTATCAACAGAGGCATAACATCCAAATCACAAGATGTCATAGTCCACTGTACGCTGCATTGGTAAGGCAACACCTGGGGTACTGTGTGCAGTTCTGGAAGCCTCACTTCAAAAAAGATGTGGACAGAATGGTGCAGGTGCAGGGGAGAGTGATGAGGATGTTTAGGGGCCTGGAGACCGAGCCCTATGAAAAAAGGCTGAGGAACTTGGGAACGTTCAGTCTGGAAAAGAGAAGGTTGAGGGGGGACATGATTGCTCTCTTTAAGTATTTGAAAGGCTGTAACTTAAGAAGAGGGCAGCAGGGGATTGGACTCACAATAATGGGTTTAATTTAGAGGTACCGGCTAGATATTAGGGAAAACATTTTTACACTAGTGTAGTTGATTAGTGGAATTGTCCTATAAAATGTTCAAGCAGTTATCCTGGCAGTGAAAAAAATGGAGCATTAATCAGGGAAAGCAGTATTTTCTGTGTCAGTTTAGGTTTACTGCTGCAGACGAAAATAAAATATTATGTGAAAGAAAGCGTAATGCAAAATGAGCTGTAATGAAAGCAAATATTGCTTGGAATTTCACTGTTTTCTCTTT
Organism: Euleptes europaea; assembly: GCF_029931775.1. Taxonomy (NCBI): domain Eukaryota; kingdom Metazoa; phylum Chordata; class Lepidosauria; order Squamata; family Sphaerodactylidae; genus Euleptes; species Euleptes europaea. Next base: position 57,554,509 of record NC_079316.1, on the reverse strand, counting down.
TAAAGGAAGGCACTTAAGAATTGTTTCACCAGTATCATTTTTCTAAAATTAATTAGGGCACACATTGGCCTGATCCAGAACCCTGCACGCCTGAATGGTGTTTTAACAGACCCAAGAGATTCTTCTGGAGAAGTAAGATAGGGATTCTTGCTAGCTGCCTTGCTATTTAGTTTTTCTGCAATTGAGATACAAAAGCATTGCTACATGACAGTTGTTATTCACTCTGCCCTAATGGGTACATTCATTATAAAATATTATAATTAATTCTAATAGAAATGCAAATTGGATGGCAATGTCTACCTCATAGGTGGTCTCTGCGTTTTTGGAATCAGCTTAAAATTAAATATCTGAAATTAAAATAATGATCATTGCACACCAATACCCTGTGCACAGATGACCAGTGAACAGTATTCAAATCGAGCATGTTACATCCTTTAAATATCCAGTCACCCTTTTTTTCTTTCACAGACAGCTCCAAATGTCAGATTGATTATGTCCAGTGCTCTGTGCCCTTGAGCAGACAAGCTAGTATGAGATTCCAATGAAACTATGAGGATGACCTCTCAGAATCTGCTATTTCTAAACCAAATTAACTCCACAGCTGTTTTCCAGGGTTCAGGTTTGGGGTTCTGGTTATACAGCTGCATTAGATAGCATCCACAACTATATTTTAAGATGTTTGTCAATTCTGCCTTAATTTTGAGGCTTCAAATAATTTAAACTGCTTTAGGGTGGAGACCCCAGGGGATTCAGATACATTATGGGTTTACATGTACAAAATTTCATAGCATATGGGGTTTTTTTTAGAAAAGGGCCAAGAGGGGGGTTTTTTTGTTTGTTGCTATGTTTTTCTAGAGTGATGACCTGATATAGCCATTTTAATTTTTTATTTTATTTTATATGTCTTAGCTTCAGTTCACCTCATTTGCATTGGTAACTAAATTATATTGAATGCACGACAAACAGACTTTTCAGGAGTTATAATGGCAGAATGATGCAAAACACACTCTTCTTAACTGTGCAACCACAATGACTAATTGTATTTTCATGGTATGCATAAAATTGCAGATTATTATATGTTTCTTTTTCTTTTCTTTTCACCTATGATGTAATCAGACAAGGGTTTGATCCAGCACAAGTACCTGCATGGGCTGCACAAAGATCACCAATCTTGCTGGGTGGCTTTCTATCTCCACAGCAGCTATTTCAAATCCCAGGGAAGTTTAGTCCCAGGGTCACGGGATGCACGTAAGTACATGAACACATGAAGCTGCCTTATACTGAATTAGACCATTGGTCCATCAAGCTCAGTAGTGTCTACTCTGACTGGCAACATCTCCTGAGGATCTCAGAGATTTTTCACATCAGCTACAACCTGGTCCTTTTAGCTGGAGATGTCGGGGACTGAACCTGGGACCTTCTGCATACCAAGGAGATGTGCTACTACTGAGCCATGGCCCCTCACTGGCATGGAGTAATTGACTTGAATATGGCTGTTGACTTCCACAAGAGAGAATCACCCCCAGAACGGTTCTGTTTGGATTGGCAATTTAAAAATGAAGGTAGTATCTATAATTTGAAGGTGTTGTTGTTGTGGTTGTTATAAAAAAGCTTTTAAGCTAATTTTCTCCTTAAGTAGAATTTATGCTTATTATTTTTCTTTTCCTTTAAGAGGAAATGAGGAAATATCTGCTAACTATTCACTCACGATAAAGACATCCATCAGATTAAATGAAAAAGTTATATTTTACCAAATTGTCAACAATATCAAAATGATGAGGAAATTTTGTTCTAAGTGATAAATTGTAGGCTACCACACGTTGCTGAGGCTATATTTTTAAATAAAAGGACAGTTTATTTCAAGACATGGTACTTAAAATACAATTGTAGCCTTACTTTTCATAAACTATTTATTGATCTACAAAAATGCCCTTGTTGCATCCTGAAACAGATCACTTCTTTACTTTCAAAGAAATGTTCTCATATACATCACATTTTATTTTGCAAGAAATGTTATAGAATGTCACAGGACAGATAATGAATGCCTCATATCATGTGTCAGAAGATTCATGAATGAAATATTTGCCCAGTTATATTATTGTGGAGACTGGCGAGTGGCTGTCTAGGGGAATTACCACCATGACAACGTTAATGTTGTCAGGCACAGTAAGGAAAATATTGACAACCCCATCCAGCAATGTTTCTAATATCTCACTAGCACGAATTGAGCCCAGAAGGAAATTCAAAGTCATTGTAGGTGGGACAAGACTGGAGTGATGTGGTCTCTAGGACCCACTCCAGTCAACACTCTGGCCACAGCATTCTGTCCCAAGTGTAGCTTCCAGACAGTCTTCAAAGGCAGCTCCACATAGAGTGTATTGCAATAATCTAACCTGGATGTTACCAGGGCAAGTTGTCATAACCCTTCAAGGTACTCATGCTCTTCTGTAAACCAGTGCCTAAATGGGCTCCAGCTGTCTCTGTTTTCAATGTATCTGGCAAATGGTTGCTGTTTGATTCTTCCCTTTGAAACCCAGACAATATCCCAATATATATAGCCTTCTAGGACAAGCCAAGTGGACAAGCTATGCAGATAAGGTATGCATAGGACATGCTATGCAGAGGGAGGCAATGGCAAACAATATCTGAACATCTCTGGCCTTAAAAACCCTATGGGGTTGCCATAAGTCGGGTGTGACTTGATGTCAAAAAAAGGACAAGCCTGATCTTGCCTGCTCTGTTTGTTGTGTCACTTTGGATCATGTTGTGCCCTAGTTCACTAGCAAGTTTTACTGTAAGTACAGAGGCTTGAACATTCAGCCATGGAACTGGTGGAAGCCATGACCACTTGACTCCATGCTTTGCCAAGATGGCACAAAGGGTATAGGATTTCTAACCTAGGAACTGCTACGAGGGATAGTTAAAAAGCTGTAAGCTGTAACATGCCTACTTATTACTTGCTAAAGGACAAGTATGAAACTAAGAACAATATTTTGCTTTAAAAATATCTGATAGCAGTTGTATGTTTCCTGTTAATAAAGTTAATAGTTTCATTAAGTTAAAAAATGCATGTTCTGATCTGGGTAAGAATCTATCTAATCATACAACACATTAATATCATTGCTTTTTTTAGTGATGACAGTAGGCCATTTTCAGATATTTTCCATAAGTGAAATGAACATGGTCAGGGAGGGGCATCTTGGTGGCATCCCTATGCCTGACCATTTGAAAGAGTTCATAAAGCTTATATGCCTACAAGTCTACACTGAGCACCAAACTAGATGAGAGAGCATTCCTAGATTTACCCTGGGGATGTGCCTCTATTTTGTAGAGTCATGGAACAGATTTTAAGAGAGCTACAGGAGCCTAATTCTAGTCAGGACCACTGCAGCCGAGGGAATGAGGGGCTCCTGATCCCCCCCCCACACACACACACCACTTATCTGACCTGAAATGGCATCTGGAGGGTATGTTAGAAAATAATGACCCACAATACCACTTTGGGCCTTTCACCAATATCCGCCCCCCCTCCCAGTGCTCTTATAGTAGTTCCAGGACTGTACAAAATGGAAGTGTGTCCCTGGAACAAACCTGCCATCTTGTCTAGATTGCCCCTAAGTCTAAGCTGCTTTGGGTCCCCATTGGGGAGAAAAGTGGGGGTATAAATGAAATAAATACACACATACAGATCTTTTCATGTTTTTGGAAACCCTAGATCTGCCATAGTTTTGGCTGCATGGAGAAAGCCAAATGCACATACCGTAGTTTTGGCTGCATGGAGAAAGCCAAATGCACATACCGTATTTTTCACTCCATAAAACAAACTTTTTTCCTCTTCAAAAGTGAGGGGAAATGTCTGTGTGTCTTATGTAGCGAATGTGTGTGAATCCGGCCCCGGGGAAAAGGGCAAAGCTGCCTAGGCTGCGCAGAGCAGTTTAACCTCCCCCATCCCCTGCGCTTCCCGGTCCGGAGGCTCAGCTGTTGGGCGGGGACCCACCCAACAGCTGAGCCTCGGACCGGGAAGTGCGGGGGGGAAGGGGAGGTGAAACTGCTCTAAAAACGTGTTTTCCTCCTCTAAAAACTAGGTGCGTCTTATGGTCAGGTGCGTCTTATGAAGCGAAAAATACGGTAAATGTGTAAGCTGTATAAATGCAGTCAAATGAATGCTGATAGGAGCTTGCCATGGCTTTCTGATGCTGCTCCCATTCACCCAACAATTTTTCTTCCTCTAGGAAACATTTGAAATGGACTGTTAACCCTGTGGAGCTATTTGGTGGCTAGTGACTGAAAACTGGTAGAGCTGTAACTCCACACCTAGTTAGATCTCTTAAGTGAAACACTCATTTCTGATAAGAAAGAAGAGTTCCTGTTGCTTGCTCAGCTGGTGGTGACAGTTACTGATTTATAGGATGTTTAAGCCTGAATTCCCAGCAGTAAATCAAGATTAAATATGGCCAAGTACACATGTCCCACTTGAAGCATTTTTAGCCTTTCTATCACTGTAGGTGTGCGCATGTGAAAAAAGCAGAAAGGCAGTTCTAAATGTGCTTATGCCAGACTTCTGAACTAGGATTGTTGGCCCTCAGCTGGTAATGCCCAGGAGCATGGAGAAGTAAATGATGCTGGGATGTCACTTGCTCTTTCAGAACAGCAAGTGACATCACAACACTCTAGGAATGTTCCAATCCATATGGTAAAACCATATAAATCAGGAAATTCCTTGAGTGTCATGATGTCACTTCCAGTGCCAAAACAAGAAGGACATCCCAGTGTTGATTAAAGCCATCCGCCCCATTCCCTCACTGGAACTGGGAAAGTGGCAACCCTACTCTGGACTGATTAATGACAATGCAGGAAAGTTAATTTACAATCACATTCCATGTTTCTTGGGTTTGAATATTCATATGATTTCAGTCTAGACCTCCATGTATCCAGTTTACAAGGGATTCCTACGGTGCTGGACTAAGAGGAACAACTTCCCAAGGACCCTGAAAACATCATAGTTTATCCTAGATGTTGAAAGCCTAGTTACAGTTTCATACAGCTGCAAACCAGTAAGAATGTGGAGGTGCCCTGACCTTGATAGCCCAGGCTAGCCTCATCTCATCAGATCTTGGAAGCTAAGTAGGGTCAGCCTTGGTTAGTTCTTGGATGGGAGACCACTAAGGAAGTCTAGGGTTGCTACACAGAGGCAGGCAATGGCAAACCACCTCGGAATGTCTCTTGCCTTGAAAACCCAATGAAGTCAACATAAGATGGCTGCTGAATAATGGCACAAAAGAATGTCCATTGGCATCTCACAGCCTGGACATTTCTAGGTCACTGACTTCAGCAGATTTACTGAACCTACATGTTTGGGCCCTTTGCTTAAAAAAACAAACAAACCAGAACTAGGATGGTATGATTTACTAAAGAAATGCTATGCTATTCACAGATGTCCCGTGAAAGTAAATAAGCTGCAGGAGTATAGACAGTGGGTTAATGATAAGTCCAAATATAAAGTTTGACTCAACATCAGGACCTCTAAAGAGGGTTCCACTTTTTCAATCTAATTGTCCATTCTATAGGCCACATATTAGCACTGGTAGTCTTCTTATTCTGCCTGGAAAGTCTTGCCTTGGAAAGAATGGAAAAGATCCAAGCTTTTTGTTTCTGTGTAATAGACTGACCAATCAAACGTTGGTGGGTATCTAAGCTGCATGTCCACCCACTGGGAGTATCCTGTGTTGGTGACTATATTCTTGTAGTTATGCAGCATTTGCTCTGTGCAACTGTGTAGGTAAATAAAATTAGGTTGTATTATTATCTTCTTCTGGCCTGGCTTTCTGTTGCATGGTCCTTCTTACCTCTTAAATAAAATCCTGAAGACTTTTCTACTACAACTTACTTTATATTGGGTAGTAATTGAAAAATGATGACGAATACAAGGATGCTAAATAGGTGAGAATCCCATCATCCCCCCCCCAAAAAAACCCAACCCATTTGAATTCACTTCTGATGTCAGGAAGACTATTTTACTTTAGTTTTGTTAACAATATATCTCAAGAAGGCTCACAATATCAATTAAATAATTAATGTGTGTGTGCGTGCATGTGCACACACTTAGTGGACAATAAACATGATTTTATGAAAATCTGGAATCTAGAAGCAAAAAGATACCCCAAGTTTATGTCCTGAAGTTGACAAGTAGAGATAAAACCTTTCACACACATCCAGATAACAGTCAGATTTCAGGTTTACACAGATGCAGATCTGTTTCTGACCTATTTCACCAGATATCTGGCCTTTGTTGTCATAGCAATCCCCTCAGACATTGTCTTTTTATGTGTTTTATTTGTTTGCTTGCTTTTGTTTAGCCCCTGCCAATCTAGAAACAGAAGAAAAAGAAAGTTGGGAGAGTACTCTTAATGCTCTGGGTGTCTTTCTGTCTTTGACTGCTATAAATTTTGCATAGGAGATAAAAGAGGTGGTATATCACTGGTCAAAGAAAACATGGAGCAAATACAGAAATGTGTGTTTCTAATATCTCTGTCCTTTAGATAGAGAGAGACAGACAGAAAAAATATAGATAGTACTTGACCAAATCTCCAGCTCATTTGAGCATATGGGATATCTGTAGGGGGAAAAGTCATTCTTATTCCCTCAGAAAGCCTTTGGGGGGGGTCTCCCCTCTGAATTAACAACAGGAACTGCTGAGTTCCTCAGAAATCTCTCTAGAGCATGAGAAAAGAGGCTCTGAGGAACAGTGTGCTGCTTTTGAACCCTCTTGGGGTGGTGCTTTCCCTCTGGAATCAAGCTTTGCCCTGTCCAGTCATGTGCCAGTTGCTGGAGGGGAAATAATGCTGTGGTTTTAACTGAGCTTTATTGCACCAGCTCAGCTGGGCCTGAATAGTTCGGGCTGCGTGTATATTGCAGCTTCCTACAGCACATATACTTGGAAGCAAACACATGTTTATTGCTACATAACATGTGAAACTGCCTCAGTCAGTCAAATCCCATTGCATCCTTTTGTTTCAGACTGTCGTGGTATTGCTTTCTTTGGAAAGCTTTGTTGTCCTACAGTGCCCATTTATATTGTTTAAACGTGTTTGTTCTATGGTCGTCTTTGTAACCATCTTGGGCTAACTAGGAACAGCAGCATGTAAATGTTGTAAATAAATATTTAACCCGCCAGATTTTGTATCAAGGGTATAGAAACAATATAGGTATATGCCAACTTCCATATAGTGTTACGATGGTAGAGGGAAAGCATCTAGTCATGCAAGTCCATCTGCACTGCTGTTTCAGATAGTTTTACAATGGTGTGCTTGGGTATACCTGAGCTGAAAAAATACCTGAAAAAAACTTAGCAGTATTTTCCAATTTTTTTAAAGCAAATTCACATTAGAGAACCCCCCTGCAAAGTTGGTTGTCCCAAACCTGAATGACCCCCCCCCCCAATTCGGTTTTTATTCAGGATTTCCTGATAGCTGCTGTTAAAGGTCTTCTAGGTTGTCTTTTCCCCATCTTTGAAGGTTTCTCATGCAGCAGGAGGGAGGGGGAAGAGCTAGTTGATCTGCTGGGCTTCTGTGGATTACCATCGGTTCTGTTGAGCTTGCAAAAGTGATCTCCCTTGCCTAACTTTGTTCTACTGGGCTTCTCTGGGTTGGCATTTGTTCTGCTGGGTCTGCATAAGTCCCCCCCCCACACACACACACACACACGCTTAAGAACGTTCTGCGAGGCTTCTGTGGAGTTGCCCTTGGTTCTGCAAAAAGAACAACTGCTGGGATGCTCTGGTATGACATTGGTTCTGTTAGGTTTGGAGTGCCACATTGGTGCTAGGTTCTGGTGCTAGGTTCTGCTGCTCTTTTCTGGTTCTGTTGGGCTTGCAAATGTGCTTGCTTGAAATTGTTCTGCTGGGATTCTCTGGTTTGACATTCTGTTGGGCTTGCTGTTGGTTCTTGCATCAGAGGCATTGACTAGTGGTTGCTACAAGCATGCCTCTTTGATTTTGCCCTGGAGAAAGCAAGACCTTTCCCTATTGGAAATATTGGAGAATTGATGGGGCACCTTGTTTGGGGCCCCACAGAATTGGACCCTTGACCCAATCTTTTTGAAACCTGAGCATCTTCTGCAGACAGGCACCAGCAGCTGTGGAGCAATTTTGGTGCAGCCCCCAGCCCCCAGATAGGTTCCCAATAGGTTACAATTGAGCCAAATAGTATTGGATTCCTGAATAAAACCCAGATCTGAATACCATACCAGTATTTGAATCCCAAACAATCAGGAATACTGATATTTTCCTTCTCCAATATACCCAGATCCAAAAAGATTCATTTTTGTGTGTGCACACTCCTAAGTTTTACCACCTTCTTTGGCACTTGGCTTTTTCCCATGTATTGAGAAATGTTTAATATTGTCTACTACTGTTAGAAAACCAGGCCACCTTTCTTCCCTTCTTGCTCTGGATTATCCAGTTTTGTTTCTCCTGCCTGTTCATTACCCCAGTGCATCTACCACATTCATGATTTATATTATTTGTTTTGCATTCATTAGGAATGTAGCTTAGACTACAGGCACAGGTGTATCTATGCACAGATAAACACAAGGAGTGCAGCTTAGTCATTACAGGAGGGTTCATTTCTTATTCAGCAAAGACCCAAATGAGACACAATATCTGACCCATTTGTTTAACCCTAGGCATGCCAGTGCCCAATCACATATACAGTGGGAGTGGAGGTCCAATTTTTTTAAAGCAAAAGGGGGATATGAGTGGCAACCCTAGATCCTCCTCCCATTGCTGGGTGTATTTTTTTTCCCCAAATGAAGCACTCTCCCATTGTTTGCTTCTTCCCAGAATGCACGGGTTGCAATCTAATGCTTATAGCAATCAACTTGTGAACCTGTCAGCATCTAAAGCGAAAGGCTGACGAGGCAGGGTCTTAAGGTCTTGACCTGGAAGATTGGCTTTTCCTCTCATGTTTCCTTTTTTAGGTAACATCTAGCCTGATGAACAGTTCTAATGAGCTCCAAAGCTTTCACAATTTTTTGGATGGTCCTAATAGAAGGCATCACATGGATATTGTTCCTTTACCTACTCATAGTATGTGATTGTAAGAACTTTTCTCCTAAACTAATGATGAAACAAGTTCATCTGGCAGAAATGTGCTCATAGGGGAGGATGTGGAAAGGTAAGCAGTGAGTATGGGGATGGCTCCATTTCATTCACCCATGTGCCTCTTTTGCTCTAAAGATCACAAAGTTTCCCATTTACATGTAATTTGGGCTGCTGTGGGAGGGAAGGCAGCATGGTATAGCCTGATCTCATTGGATCTCGAAAGTTAAGCAGGGTTGGTCACTTGGAAGGGAGACTACCAAGGGAGAGGGAGAGGGAGGCAATGACAAACCACCTCTGCTTCTTACTTGGCTTGAAAGCTCCTTGCTGGGGTCGCCATAAGTCAGCTATGACTTGACAGTGTTTTACACACACAATGCTGCTGTGAATTTCTCAACAAACCTGTTCAGCAGATGGACTTACCTTGTTCAATACTCACAATTAGGCTGTAAGCTGGTCAGGGATGTGTTAACAAGCATCAGGGATTGGGGGAATAGCTGGTAGTCTGTGCTGACCCACCCCCTCAGCAAAATAACTGTACTGCAGAAAGGAAGAAGGAGCTGGTTTTTCTCCTTTCCTCTACAGGCCATGGTGATGACTTGGGATGGGGAGAAAACAAGGAACATCAGCTGAGCATCTGATTGCCTCCCCCTCAAATTTAATACATCTCACCAAGTTTGGAAAGCAGCAACATTTCCAGAATGAGAGATCAGAAGAATCTGACTTCCAGATGACCAGCTGTGAGACAGCTTCTGATCCCCCCTCCCCCACAAACTTTTTCTGGGTACAGAGCAAAATTCCCCCGGCAAGAGATTAGAAGTCATTTCCCAGCTGATCTCTCATCATCACTGAGATGGTTTCAAATGGCTGCAAGTATCCTTTTCCTACCATGGTGGGGTAGTGGTTAAGAGCGGTAGACTCTAATCTGGAGAATCGGGATTGATCCCCCACTCCTCCACATGAGCAGTGGACTCCAGAACCAGGTTTGATTCCCCACTCCTCCATATGAAGCCTTCTGGGTGACCTTAGGCTATCACAGTTCTCTCAGAACTCTTTCAGCCCCACTTACCTCACAAGGTGCCTGTTTGAGGGGGCGGGGGAGGAAATGTGATTGTAGGCTGCTTTGAGACTGCTTGAGGTAAAGTGGGGTATAAAAACCTCCTTCTCCTCCTGTTCTTCTTCTGAAGAGGTTGCCGACAGCTAAACAACCCTTTGAGTAATTGGCTGCCTGATCACAACTGCTTAGAATTGCACTGTAAAATTTGTATAATTGCACTGGAAAGATTTACATAATTTTCAATAACATTTTCTATTGTGGCAGTATTTTCTTTGCGTCAATCTTTCTTTTCACATTTAATTTTGCATCAGACCAGTGTATGCTCTTTGGCAAATGGCTCTGGCTTAGAACTCTTAACATTTCATCCATTGTTATTTGTTCTTGAATTTAGTACACATCCTGCATGTGTGTGCTGTGTAATTTCCTAATGAGAACATTATAAATGCCTGGAGGCTCATTAAATGCTTGTCTTTTTGAATTAAAAAAAAGAAATATGAGACACATTGTTAATATTTGATGTTTCATCATGAAACTGAAGGAAAAACCAGACACTTTATTACTCATGTACCAAGTATCAATCCTGTAAGCAATGTGCTAAGCATTCTAGGACTGTTCAGCTGGTCTTAAGCATGTGAACAATCCTATTCAAGGGCATACCTCTTGCTACATCACACATATGCGCAACAATGCAGTCCAACATAAACACCCATTTCTGCAAATATGACAGTTTATGACAATGGCAATGCAAGAATACTAGATCCATCTGAAAACATCCTTAAATTATGGGGCCTCCTGTAGGACAGTTGAACTTGTTGCTTTGGATCTTGTTACAATTGCATTCTACAACCTGTTGTGAGTTTCAGGTCTGCTTTGTCTTTGATTACCGCAGAGCATTCCCCTAATGTTCATGGGTATGATGTTACCTACAGGGTGGCCACAACAAGGGATGCCATGAATTTCATGTAGAATATATTTAGCTGTCAAACTTACCTTGTTTGACTGGGACAACAGATTTGAGCCAATCACCAAGTCTGTTCAGTTTGCACCAAAAAACTCAATACGCCTGCCAGGTCATGACGCCTGCTGTCAGTCTGCTTGGCAGTCCATGGACTCAGACTTGGAATCTTTAGAAGAGGAACCAGACAAACCAGGAACATCACCTGAGGAAGAGCAGGAAGGTCAGGTAACACCATCAGACTTTGATCTAACAGCTCCATGAACCAATCTTGAGGAGATGGCTAGTGAAGTACTTCCACCAGAACCTCCAGCTCCCAGTTCCTGAGACAGCTACAGTCATCCATTCTGGATCAGGCCCCAGGCCCCTGCCCCCCCACACATGGCAGTGCCAGTCTAGCAGCCCATGTTCCAGCCAATGAGCCAGACCATTGCTCTAGATGATTTAGTCCTCTGCAGGTTTCTGGCTCCATTGGGACCTAGACAGGTGAAATCCAGCAACTGTCTTCAAAACAGCTGGAGCTGCCTTTCCTCAGCCAATTTAAGCCGAGGGCAAGGAAGGGAGCTTTGCTGGATCAACTGGTATGCAAGGTCACAACCCTTGTGTGTTGGACCCAGCTCCAAACCTTGCCAAGTGATAGCCTGATGGGTATGTCCTAGCTCTTAAGGAGACTGAATGACAAGGAAGCCTGAGGCCAGAGTTTCTTCCCAAACTCCAGATGTACCCAAACAGTGCTGATGAAAGAGATCAGTAGTATTAACATTGATAGGACAACTTGAATTAACACTGAATTATAGCATTGATTTAAAAATGTTTTATTTATGATCGAGTTATATGATTTGTGACTGATTTAACTATGTGTCAGAGGGCTTTTTGTGGGCTTTTAAAAAAAGGGTCAGTTGCTTTTGCACTAATGTTTTATTGATCCATTTTTATGATCTCTTTGCTTTTCTGAATTTTCAACTTTAAAAAAAGGTTTTTACTCTTCTCATTCCAGAGATACCGTATATACTCGTATATAAGCCGAGTTTTTCAGCCCAAAAAAAGGGCTGAAAAAACTAAACTCGGCTTATACGCGGGTCAATACGGTAGGAGGGGGGAGGGGGGGAGGGAAGGAGGGAAGAAGAACTTACCGCCGCCCCCGCGCCGCCGCCCCCGCTGCCGGCCCGCGCGCCCTCAGGGCGGCCTGGAAGCAGCCAGCGGGGCCTGCCTGCGCGCAGGCAAGACCCCGCCGCTGCCCCCGCTGCCGACCCGCGCGCGCTCTGGGCGGCCTGGAAGCGGCCGGCGGGGCCTGCCTGCGCGCAGGCAAGGCCCCGCCGCCGCCCCCGCTGCCGGCCCGCGCGCCCTCAGGGCGGCCTGGAAGTGGCCGGCGGGGCCTGCCTGCGCGCAGGCAGGGCCCCGCCGCCACCGGCTCCAGCGCTGGAAGGGCTCCGCTGCCGCCTCCAGCTGATCAGCGGGCCTCCTCCTCCCACCTCTCCCGGTAAGTTGGGGGTCAGGGGCTCTTCCCCCTCCCCCCCCAGGGTGGCGCTGGGGTCGGGGTGGGTCTGGAGGGCCCGGGAGGGGGTGGCACTGTGGTCGGTCTGGAGGGCCCGGGAGGCCGGGCGGGAGGGCGACCCGTTGTATAAGCCGACCCTCGGCTTATACGCGGGTGCCTAATTTTTCCCCATTTTTGGGGTGAAATTAGGCACCTCGGCTTATATGCGGGTCGGCTTATACACGAGTATATACGGTATCTTCACAACCAAAAGTGCTAGAGATGTACCCCTTCTAAAATGAAAACTGGGGATCCAATGAAGGTGGTTGATCATGACGATAGGTAGTTAGAACATCAGTGCACATTAGTGCAGTAACAATTGCTGATTAAAAAAAGACAACTGGTAATGGGGAGAAGCAGGACTCAAACAGATGGGGATCATGTAATCAGAGCCAACTTTGTCTGATCAACTTTCCAGGTATATCACCCAACAGAAGACTAGTCTGCATAGCAGAAGAGTCATTTAAAAGACGAGGCTCATCCAGTCCCGTCCGGAGGGATATACCCTCCAATTAAAAAGAGCCAGCTTCAACAGCGACCCAGAAATGAAGGCAGCCCCCAGACTTTGAGGTGCCAGCCTGGAATCAGCTCTTTCTGCCAGTCCTCGGTAATACTGAACTTGGAACCTGAAAACCAATGGACACAGCTCGACCCGCAAATGCCTGCAGAATGGGGACAACCCTTTTGCGGACCCACAAAATTGGACTTCCTGTCCCAAGGTTCACCAAACTTTGGTGACCATCTAAGGAGAGTCCCTTGCAGCCACACTGCAAATTTTGGGACTATACCTCCAAAAATGCTCCCCAGGTTAAAAAAATTCCCATAGACTATAATGAGCCCAAATTTTCCAGTAAACACAAAAATAAGCTGAATACCCCCATTTATTAAGCTGCAGGAGGCAGCTGTTGCCTTCCCACTCTCTTAGCCTTTTGCCTTCAAAATTTCCCACTGCACCCACTTTGGACAGGAAATGTGTTTGTTTTGATCACTTTGAGCACCCTCACCTGAAAAACATTTCTGGAGTCCCTTTTCTGCAACAGAGCACATAAGTGAAAGGTGCAACTTTACTGAATTATGTAACAAGTTGCTAAAATAAAGGTTTTGTGGACATAGGTTGTCCTGGCAGGGCATCTGTTTTACTGGGCCTAGCTGCTTCCCAACTACTTTTGGTTTAATGCTTAGTTGTTGTTTCTGTCCTGTTGACATTCCAGCTCATTTGCTTGGAGGGCATGGTGCCCATGTGCAAGTTGCTCAAAGCACTTGGCATTGTAATTGGGCAAAGAGAGGTTTATTTGAGAAGCCTGCATGTACCAGCTAATCTGCATCTGTACTGCCAGATACCACACCTTCATGTCAGTTGGCATATCAGTTCAGCCACCACATGTCTCTATTTCCTGCTACAGCTGCTGAAACCATCAGCCAAAATTCTACAACAATACACAGTATGAAGGCACACTGGATGTAGCTGTTGCTTTCCCCAAAAATGCCAAGCTAGACAGAGGATATAGTGATAAGCTGAATAACAGGAAAGCAGCTTCTGCTGTGAAAACCTAAATTACCTCTGGAAATCTTAGAAAGGAAAGAACATTTCCAAACCAAACTTAGAAAAGATCGAGATATTAGAGTAGACTCTCGACTACTGCTGATGTCATCTTCTCTCTCACACCCATAACACATATGGATAGGCACGGCATGTTTTAACATCACCACTCTGCAACTTTGCATGCCACTGCTCCAGTTCATAGTCTGCCATTTGCTGGTGTGAGAAAAGCTCACAACATTGTGGCATCAAGTGCTCACTGGATGAATGAGAACAAGCTGCAAGGCTGCAATTTTCATTGGCAGACACAGGTCATGCGTAGCTTCTACTTCTGCCCACAGATCATTTACTTACTAGTGTATTTCATGGTTTTTTTTTATCTCATGTTTATGTGAATATGAATGAAAGACATTTTAATGTTACCCTGTTTGTAAGGTTGCCAAGTCCCTCTTCACTACCGGCGGGAGGTTTTTGGGGCAGAGCCTGAGGAGGGAGGGGTTTGGGGAGGGGAGGGACTTCAATGCCATAGAGTCCAGTTGCCCAAGTGGCCATTTTATCCAGTCCCTGGGAGACCCAGATTCAAATCTTCACTGTGCTATAGAAACTTGCTAGGTGACCTTGGGCCAGTCACACACTCCTAGCCTTATCTTCATCACAGTGTTATACATGTTGTAAGCTACTTTGGGAATCCATTGGGGAGAAAAGTGGGATACAAATGCAATAATTAAAAAAAAGGCATGATACTATATAAAGATTCATAATTTTAAAAAGTGATGTACATTCATGATCAAATCACTGCTGATTCCTGCCCCTGATTGGCTAGCTAACAGTTTGTGGAGAATTTTGTTACCTCCACAGCCTGGAATGAAGACATGAGACAACAGAGAATTGATTGATCTAAGTTTTTATTAATGTCTGATCTGTAGAAACTATTTAAATTTTCACTCTCCATTTTAAATGTGGATTACCATTTAATGGGCAGCCTCTGCTGTCTGCCTGTGTGGTAGTAAACATACCATGGCTCAAAACTCAGTCCTCACTCCTCCTTGCCCGCATGGTAACTTGGCCAAGCTTCACCCTTCTCCCATGTCTTAGAGCAGCTAGAGTTCAGTTGATGGTGCCCGGCATCAAGGGAGTCTCCTCCTCAGACCCTCTGCTTATAAAAACCAATAGGCAGGTGAACTGGGTAATTTCTTTTCATCCCTAGGATCTGATTTACACATTACAGAATACATAAACTAGGTCTGGGGTCCCCACCCCTTGTCCTGTCTAATGTAAGTTGTGGGTTGTCCTCAGTTCCCATGTGTGAGAGGTGCCAAGTACAGATTATAACTGCAGAAGGTGTGTGGAGAAGGGGCTTCAGCCTCCTTTCCATACCAATTTCCTGACCTAAAAATGCAAGTCCCTTAAAATACCTATTAAATACTACTATTTAAATTAAATTACACTCATATCTACATTGCAGGGGTGAGAGTAAACAATATTTAAAAATAAGACTGTTCAAGTTTAGATTGAAGAAAAATCCCCAATGTACCCTTGCAGCCAAAAGAAAACACAAACTGATCAAGGTTATGTTGATTTCTGCAGTGCACGTACTTTCCTCCTCATAGAAGAATTTATGGGTTTCGATTTATGCAATTTAAGATCCATTGGCATTACCATCTCTGGCAAGTTGTTATTACCAGTTATTGTTAGGCATAAGCAGCTACCCTCTGTAAACTCATACCACTGCAAACAGAATGAACTATATTGCATTACAATTTTTCAGCTATCTTGCTTATTTCATCAGAAGGAAAATAGCCTTCTGTGTTCAGTTGATGATTTCCTTTTACTCGTGGTGGCTGTTGAAAATGATTGGCCTCGGTACGATCCAAACAAGTTAATGAACTCAGTTGCACAGACATTGAGAAGCATCCCAAAGCACTCATGAAAGGACCAGAAAAATGAAAGTGCAGTGTTTGTAGACATTAAATTATGATGGCTGTGACTAGTTGCATGAAGAACTGCTTGCTGGAGTCATATCAAGTTACATGTTTCTTCTAGAAGAGAAAATGCTTCTTGGACAGTTCCAGAGGTGCCCTGAGCCCTTGATCCCACTAGCATAAGCCATAAGTAGATGTCTGAGCTAATATACTAACAGAAGGTGAAAAGAAGCCGCATGCTTAACCCCAGAGTATTCCCACCCCCTTTAGATTGCTCAGTTTATGTTATTTCCTCATTTGTTAACCCTCAAGTCACATCCCATGTGCCAGTTCTGTCAACTATGCCAAGATTCATTCAACCTCCTAGCTTCTTATGACAAAACGAGTTTGATAATGATAGAGGAAATGATTACTCTTGGCTTCTCTCTCTCTCTTGACTTCTCCTTCTCTCTCTCTACCTCTACTTCTGTCTTATTTATCTTACTGCTCTTCCTCACATTACTGTTTTCCTACACTCTGATTTTGAGCCTTGGCTTTTTTTTTTTTTATGGGCTTAGATTTGTCCTACTAGCAATTAGCAATTTGTCCAAGGACAATTTGTCAGGTTCTTCATTTTACTACCGTATATACCCATGTATAAGCCGACCCGCGTATAAGCCGAGGTGCCTAATTTCTCCCCAAAAATGGGGGAAAATTAGGCACCCGCGTATAAGCTGAGGGTCGGCTTATAACCCCTCCCCCCCGCAGGCTTACCTGACAGGGCTCTCCAGCGTCGAGGGTCCGGCGGCGGCGCGGCCCGGGGGGGCCTGGGCAGCCTTCCTGCGGCTGCAGGAGGCTGCCCAAGGCCCCTCCCGCCTGGGAAAAATGGCGGGGGGGGGCAGCCTTCCTGCGGCTGCAGGAGGCTTCCCATGGCCCCTCCCGGCCAGGAAAAATGACAGGGGGGGCGGGAAGGGCCGGGGCAGCCTTCCTGCGCCTGCAGGAGGCTGCCCAAGGCCCCTCCCACCCGGGAAAAATGGCGGGGGGGGGAAGGGCCGGGGCAGCCTTCCTGCGGCTGCAGGAGGCTGCCCAAGGCCCCTCCCGCCTGGGAAAAATGGCGGGGGGGCCGGGGCAGCCTTCCTGCGGCTGCAGGAGGCTTCCCATGGCCCCTCCCAGCCAGAAAAAATGGCGGGGGGGGCGGGAAGGGGCGGGGCAGCCTTCCTGCGCCTGCAGGAGGCTGCCCAAGGCCCCTCCCGCCCGGGAAAAATGGCGGGGGGTGGTGGGAAGGGCCGGGCAGCCTTCCTGCGGCTGCAGGAGGCTGCCCAAGGCCCCTCCCACCCGGGAAAAATGGCGGCGGGGGCCGGGGGCGGGGCAGCCTTCCTGCGGCTGCAGGAGGCTGCCCCAGGCCGCTCCCGGCGGCAGGAAGCGGCACGAGCCCGGCGGCCGCGGCGACGGCGGTAAGTTTCTCTCCTCCCTCCCCCCGTATTGACCCGCGTATAAGCCGAGGCCGGCTTTTTCAGCCCATTTTTGGGGCTGAAAAACTCGGCTTATACGCGAGTATATACGGTAATAGTCATAGTATTCATAACCATAACTTAAAAATTTCATTTTTTGTTGTAAGAGGACCCAAAATCGAGGTTTCTAACCAACAGATAATACCATCTTAAGTGATTCTCAGATTTGGTTAATACAAGCACACATATCATTATTTTTCTTTGTATACCTCCCCTTTCTCATGCCCTTCTAGTTTGAGGCTGGGACAACTCATCTGCTATATACAGGGGTGACTAAGATATAGTTTGGCCATGGCATAGGGTTTAAATCACTAGGGGTATATGTGGCGGTCAAAAAATTATCTGGACTACCCATTCCCCATCAAGATTTATTACCTCGGGAAAAATCAGCTTTGTCAGTTTCCTAACCCTCATATAGTCCAATGGATTAGAATTTTAAAAGGAGCAGCAAGCAGTTTAATCTGAGAGAGAAAGGATCAGTTTTTTTGCTTGAGCCTAGAAAATCAGGATGGTTCAAGGTTTAGGCAAAGCCCTTCCCTAGAGCCCAGCAACAATGCCAGCTCACAGATGGATTCAACAAGCTACTGTGAAGGAAAGCCCCACAGTAGTTTTTGCCACTTCAAGGATCAATGATAGAAGAGACATGTAGGAATCAATTTCCCTACACTCTGCACAAGCCACACAGTTCAAAGCAGTAAAAACTGTTGAAAGTTTAATCCTCTGCTACCCCTGCCACTATTTATATCAACTGAGATTGGATAGCCAGAGTTATCACATCATGGATCCTGGTTTGGATCCAATAGAACATGCTTACTGGCACAACCATCCAGTAGCCTACTCAGGCAAGTAGCTACAGATAGCTAAAGTAATACAATTTGCCACATACCAGACCAAACGAACAAAAGCTCCCCACTGGAATAACCAGAAGGACATAAAGATACATCAATGTCAGCAACTGTTCCACAACCCCTGAGTGCCTCTTCCAGTTGTAACTAGAAATAAAAGTCTTGTAACAGGGATTACAATACTAGACTTGAACAAGTGAGGACCTGCAAGAAACATTTCACCCACCTTTGTTTCCTTCCCTCTCCCTCTACTTCTCTCAGTCTCTCACTCTTTCTCCCTCCTGCCACCCCTTTACTTACTCTCTCCCCCATGCCTGTCACTTTCCCTCTATTTCTTTCCCACCCATCACTTTCTCTTTTTCTTTCTGCTTTCCCATGTTATCACTCTCTTCTTCTTTCTGCCTTCTTACTCATCACTTCTTCTCTCTCTTTTTGTCCCCCACCCCCATCACTCTTTCTGTGCTCCACTGCATCCCCACTGATTTAAAAAAACATCCTTTTTCGGTACATCTTTAGATTTTTAGTGGAAAGTAGTTTTTTTTTTTTACAAACCTGAGGGGGCATGTTTACAGAAAAAAACTCCTTACTCTCCACCTGGCCCTGATCTGCGGATTTAAGTACCTGCAGATTGGCGGCATTGGCTATTAGATACATAGATACTTTGTGGAAAGGGGACAAAGACATAATGGCTCTTAGCTTGGCAATGATCCCAGTGGCAAGTTCTACATAGAACAGCATGAGAATGTCAGATAGACAAGAAAGTCTAACTGCCAAACATATTGGGTAGTTCTTGTAGGTTATCCGGGCTGTGTGATCATGGTCTTGGTATTTTCTTTCCTGACGTTTTGCCAGCAGCTGTGGCAGGCATCTTCAGAGGAGTAACACTGAAGGACAGTGTCAGGAAAGAAAATACCAAGACCACGGACACACAGTCTGGATAACCTACAAGAACTAATGAACTCTGACCGTGAAAGCCTTCGACAATATATTGGGTAGTCCCTGACCAGAGATCTGGGTGCAGCCGATTTGATCCATTTCATTCAAAAGCAAGGGCACTGGACACTCTAGAAATAATAAGATATGACTTTGGGGGCCCTACATGAAAAAAATAGAGTGCTGGTATGATAAAAGCCTGTCTGCACCATGGCTAATATGGTAGAGGGTAGCTGTGTTGGTCTGCAATAAAAGAGCTAGATTTAAAGTCCACTCCATTAGCACATTACAGATCAACAAGATTTCCAGATATCATCTGACAAAGGGAGTTTTGACTCTCAAAAGCCTTTAAAAAAAAAACTTGTACCTTGTATCAAAGTTTGTTTATAGATTAACTCAGTGTTTGTATTAAGTACCTTTTTGCTTCATTGTCCTGAAAGACAGAAGACGTAGCTAGGAAAACATCAGCAGAACAATGCAAAATAAATGTTTTGTGCCCTTAAAACTGTTCAAAGGTTCTGAATGAAGTGGGGACATAAGTCAGCAGTTGTTCAAGGTTCTGTTTAAGAATCTGGAATCATAGGAATGCAGAAGCTCTTTTTTATTGTTTTTTCATACATTCGATACAATCAATTAACATTACCTTTCAATCTTTTCTAATTCTCAATTAAGACTAACATATATATAACAATTATCTTCCCCTGCTTTGACTTCCCCTCTTCCTTCTTCTATCTCTAACTTATCTTCGTAATCCTCTTAGCAATTATTTTCTAATTCTTTATAAAAAAAAATTTTTGTAAAACCTTCTAGTTATTAAAAAAGAAAGAAAAATAGAAACAAGAAGATTAACCTAGTCTAAGTTGTAACCTTTAACAGTTTGCACATTAAGTTCATTTTTGCAATAAACAATCCACTCCTCCCACTCCTTAACAAATTCATCATTATCTTTTTGATTTATTAACTCAGTAGAATGCAGAAGCTCTTCACCCATTGAAGAGCATGCCACTAAGAGCCACAGTCAGCTTTTCTCACTAGATAGGACAATCATATTTCCATAGGGTTTGTGCTAGTGATTCTGCATTACAAAAACTTCCTCCTGATACTCCACGACTTTCTTCAGGGCAAACAACCACTATGCATAGGATTTTGAGAATTCCGATCAATATATTTTAACAAATAAATATTTTAACAAATAAGTGTATTAATATGTCAACAGAAATGTTAATAGTGTCCTTGGGAATTGAGGGGAAAGCATTTTGAATGGTTAAGTAAAGCCAAGCATCAGACCTAAAGAATTTTTGGTGCTGAAAGAGTTCCACCTTTCTGGGCAGTGAAGGAGCAGAGCACAACCCTCTTCGGCATGCTTGTATTTTTATTTTGCATTTATCACAGCTATACTTTTAATAAAATGCTGAACGAAATTAAAGATTGAAAAGGGCTAGACAATTAGAAAGCACATTCTAGGTCCTTCCACAATGAGAGGAAAAGTGTATGTTGTGAATAGAAGAGAATAGCTGAGTTATTGGCTCAGTAAGGACTTGAATGCTAGCATTATCCCAACTGCACAAAACCCGGATGGCACACTTTAGTAGGCTTAAACAATCAGGCTTCCCCACTAGTCCCTCTGCTGCAGCTGAGATTATAGCTTTAGTTATTTATTAATCCACATATTCAGTGCTGATCTTTTTCTTCCCTTCCCCCACTCATTAATTTCTGACTGACAAGATAATGGTGGTCTGTGGAAAATAGGAAATATTTGGGGCCATGGAAGCAGCAAAGCAGGGGTACTTAAATAAACAAAGCAAATCATTCCAATTGTAGGACAACATAGTCTATTAAAGCATCCAATCAGGGAAAAAAGTAGAAATAATAATAATAAATGCCATTATGGTTTGCATTTTGAGAGATATAAAAAGCAATTGCAGCACCACAGTGACTTAATTCCCACACAGAGATATATGCAATACCAGCAGAGAATGAGTCAGGGAAACTACTCAGAAATACTCCATTTGAACACCGCAGGAGGCAGAGATGATTGGTTAGTATTATTTTCTTGTTTGAAACAGCTACTGCCATCCGTTTTCATGGAGTATGTGTGTGGGTATTTGTAAAAAAATCAAAACTGTATGGTGGGGGAGTGGGGAGTAATGTTCATGATCACCATGATAGTGGCCGAAAGTATGCACAGGGCATAAGAAATGGTTCCTTACTGGATGGGCAAACAGAAATTCAGGTGTCTATCATAAGTAAATGAAACAGGCAAGAGATGTTGGGGAATACTGAAAAAGAAGCAGGTCTTACCAGCTAATATGGGATCCCCCCCCCAATGTATAATTGCAGTTCTTAAATATTTACCTCAACCTCGTAGTACTTGTATTATAGAAACAGACATTATTATCTATTTTCACTGATATATAACAGGTGAAAGGAATAATCCGTTTCTTTGGCAGTGTTTGTTCTTAACATAAAGCTTCTTTTTTACTATGGAAGTGACAGTGGAATAGAACCACATTAACAAACTTGGTTGAAGGAGGAGTACACAAAAACAAAGGTGTTTATACCTATTTAAAAAACTCTGAGTGGTTGGTGTACACCATCTCCAGATTTTATCCTCACAACAACCCTTTGAGTTAGGTTAAACTGAGCGAGAGTGACTGGCTCAAGGGCACCTACAGCACAATCCTAAGAACACCTTTCTGGGAGTAAAACACATTGAATACACTTGAGTAAGATTCTGAGTAGACCTCCTTAAGATCGGACTGTTAGTGAGTGTCATGGCCTCAGGCTTCCTTAGTACGCTAACCAGTACCTGTAAATAAAGATAGATTTACAACCTCCTGAGAATTTAACACAACAACAAAATATAACTTTGTAAATCAAGTCTGAAAACAGTAGTTCAGATTCTCCAGTCAAAATATTATGCAATGTGTTTCATTAGATCTATTTAACACAGTAAAGCTGGATCTCAATTTGTCAGTTGAAATACCATTCAAAACTAGTGATGATTTGCAATTCACAAATACGTTATCTGGAAATGGAGCTTCCTTGCTCACAATGACTTCTTTCTCTCGAGTCAAGCATCTGGTAAAATCACATCAATTAATTTGGTCACAAATTAAAATGAGCTGTATTTCAAGTAGTTTTTGTGTTGATGGCATTCAGCATGGCACCTAGCCAAGTCATGGATCATTTAAAATTAGTATGTCCTGCTTTTGAGAGTATGCGCCGCTTCTATGCCTGTGCAGTTGGCAGCTATGATGAATCTCCTTTTAATTATTTTTCTTCCTCACCAACCACCACTATCATTCCTGAAACTTATGGTCTCTTGTTGTATTTCTGTCCCACTCTTAACATGGTTGGGGGATCCTCCAAAGAAAATATAAGTTAAAATGTATGGCACGAGATACTTATTGAAATAAAAACTCAAAATGGTTTTATGTGCCTCTTTGGGGGGAAGTGGAAAAGTCAGGTAAGCAAGGAGGTTTCAGAAAATAAACTTGGCTAGTAACAAAGCAACAGGAAGGAGGATACTTTTAGTATGTACCAAGATAGATTTCATTTGGCAGCCACTGCTAAGTTAAATAAACATAAGCTTCTGAAAACAATAGTTCTTAAGTTGGAGGAGTTAGGAACAAACATCGTTTCTACCAGTTTTATTCCTTAAAACTAGATAAGGATCACCTCCTTCACCAGGGCTATTTCCTTTAGTCCTGGTTAGGGATCACTCTCTTAAGAGCTATTTCCTTCAGAGAAGGACTCTCAGATCACTCCCCTGTCACATACAGGATCATTCTTGATCCTAAACAAATGTGTTCCTTTCACCCCAGCTTCCAGCTTCAACTGTCAGCTTCAACAGTTACCAACTGTCCATTTCTTTAACAGTCTCTCTCAACTGCCACTATAGAATTTTCAAGGGGGGGTCCTTTTTGAACCTCCTTTCACTCAAGGTTCTATGACCAGGACAACTCATCTTTATGCAGCTGTCTGTCACAGCAGCATTCTTCAGTGGGTGGCATTTGTTATAGTGGTGCCTGCAAAAAGCAACTTACTGGATCAAATTGTAATTCCCAGATGAAGAGGCAAGAACTCACAAATATTTTTTAATCCAATTTAGTACATTCTATTAGCGCCAACAGACTTGGCTTTGCGAGTCAAGCAGGCAAAATGGGCAAGTTTAGGATATGTGTCGTACTCAGGCAGGAGTGTAGCGTGCAGGCAGTAACCAGGCCCAAGGCTTGGCCTCTGGTTTCAACAACAGCAATGGGAGTACTGTGTTGACCAGAGCCTGACGCAGGCTTTTCTCTTCCCGTGGACCGGGCTAGACCAAGGTAATTAGCAGGTAAAGGAGTAGAGGCACTTACCAGTCCAATCTCCTTGTCTCTCAGATCAGGCATCAGCTTGCACGCCGGGGTTGACTGGGATGACTTCGGTTGCTGGAGCTTCTTTCAGTCAGTGGCCTTCAACATGTGTTGAACCCACAAGAGCTCTGGCAATCTGCCTGGCCTTTTATCAGCCTTGCGGTTCCAGCATTTTCCACTCCTCCCTGATTAGGCTTGATTGTCTTTGCTCTATCTCTCAAGGCCCACCTGGCCTTTTGCCTTCGTTCCCTTAATTGAAGCCGGGCCTTGATTCTCTGCTTCTCAGCCGGCTTGGGAGAACTTGCAGGCGAGGAGTCCTGCTCTTCTTGCTGTTCTGTTTGCTGCCAGAATGAGCAGCCCTCATCCCCTGCCATGGGCCTTGGTGGCTCTGATGCCCGTTCCTGCTGTTCCAGTGCAGTCATTGGAGGAACGGGCCCAGGTTCCCACTCCTCCTCTTCCTCAGAGGAGGAGGGCAGCTCAGCTTGGCCTACAACACCATGATTGACACAAGGCATGAGCTTCTGCTTTACCCCCACCCAAGCAGGATCAAGACAGTGAAGTAAAATGCCTCTTTTGAAGATTTTTTTTATCTTGGGTGGATTGGGCAGATGGTGGATAAAGGAGGGCACAGGGACAGCTGTGGAAAAGCAATGTGAGAACCGGGCTCAGGTTGCAATGATGAGACAGGAGATAGATAGCAAACATAATAAGAGACACACACAAAAATATATTTGATCATTCATTCCCTACTATTCACTCAGCTCCAGAGAAAGTGAAATCTCCACTGTGATGCCCTTTATAATATGTCTTGACTATTAGGATTTATGGGCTGCCAGGCTGCAATAAGTGAAATGTCATTGTCGTTTTGATGATCTGTTTGATTAAACTGAGCACCTATAAGACACAGCTGAAAAAACAGACAGAGCATTGTCTAATCACTATCTGGAGCTAAAGATAGGCTGTTTCATGATCTGGTTTATGGCTCCATCCTTGTTTCAAATTAGCTGGTTTTTTTCTTGTTTGTTTATTTTGTTTTTAAAGATTTTTCCAGCACAACTCTTCGCATTCCTCAAAACATCTTAAGAGAAAACAGTTTAGTGGTCATTACACAGCTAAGACAAGCTGAACCAAAGCCTTCTTTGACAGAGTAGAGTTATGCTTGTTTCTTGTATTTCTGTAATAAATGTGGCTGGCAGCAAACTAACAGGGACACGTTTGTTATACTATAGGAAAGATAAATGCATCAACAATTACTAGTAATAACTTAAGAAAATTAGAAACCTGTTCCATTCGAGTATGTCAAGTATGTTTCAAGTATGAAAGACAAAGGGTTTGAGTGAAAATGAGTAAATATTCATTCATGCATAAATACATTACAACAAGCTCCTAATCAAAGGTAAGAACATAAAACAAGCCCTGTTTGATCAAAACAGTGGTCCATTTAGTCCAGTATCCTGCTTCACACAATGGCCAGCCAGCATTTTTCACAGGTCTTTTTTCTGATCCTGATGGCTTCCATGTCATAGGACAATGCCATCCATGTCCTTGGTGGTCCGTACAAATATATGTCACCAGTGGTCATTTGTGCGCTCATTCTTCAGCTGATATTAGACCAAATTACTAATTGAACAATACCTTTGGTAAAATGTGATGGGGTTTTTGAGCCACTGCTCCAAGCAGCCAGGCTTTGGTGTCTTACCTGCTCTCCCAACAGGACTGCATTTCTGCAAGGCATCATGCAAACTAAACTTTCTCCATGGCGCCATCAAGGCTACCATCCCATTATCTAACTGAGCTCTTTGTCAAGTGATTTCCAGGACTTGTCTAGTTCCAATGGTTGTTAGAAAGACCTTGATCTTCAGACTGAGCAACAGGAATCAGAGTGATGCAGTAGTTTATGGTGTTGGACTAGCATTGGGAAGACCGAGGTTTAACTCTCTACTCTGCCATGGATGTTTGCTGGGTTACCGTGTGCCAGTTACTCTCTTTCAATCAGCATGGTGTAGTGGCTAAGAGCGGTGGTTTGGAGCAGTGAACTCTGATCTGGAGAACCGGGTTTGATTCCCCACTCTTCCACATGAGCAGCAGAGACTAATTTGGTGAATTCCATTTGTTTCCCCACTCCTCCACATGAAGCCAGCTGGGTGACCTTGGGCTAGTCATACTCTCTCAGCCCCACCCACCTCACAGGGTGTCTGTTGTTGGGAGGGGAAGGGAAGGTGATTGTAAGCTGGTTTGATTCTTCCTTAAGTGGTAGAGAAAGTCAGCATAGAAAAACCAACTCTTCTTTTTCTTCTATCCTACTTCAAAGAGTTGCTGTGAGGATGAAATAGAAGAGGGGGAGAATCATATTGTATGCCACTTTTGGCTCCTATTTGGGAGAACAATGGGCTATAAATAAATATTAAATTCCCACTTCCTTTCTCTACTCCACCATCTTTGAGACTTGTCCTATGTGCCCTGCATCACTCTACTTGCTTTTGATTATTCTGGATTTCAGCTGCTACATTTGAAACATAACATCTTGCTTGCCTTAGATGTGTTGTCTACTTCTAGCACTCCTGATCTTTGATTGCTGTTTCTAGAACTTGACTCTGGACTAACTTGGACTGCACAATTTGCCTCTACTCCCATCAGACTGCAGGGTAGCTCTCCTCAGGTCTTGACATCATTTTGCCATTCCACTAGCAGCAACTTTACTTGCAATGCTGCTGTATTCTGCCCAGAACTAGGCATGGTGAGGACTTCAGATTGAACATATAATCACCAGACAAACTTACCTTGATCAAACATCAAAGGGAACATCAGATTATTTCCTTCTTTTTTGTTGTTAAAATTCATCTTGAGCACCATGCTGAGTCGTGTTGTCCCTATACAGTAGCTGCTTGTACTACAGGCCTTGCCTTTGGAATAAATAACAATCAACAAACTTGACTAAATCTACCAGAGAGAAGGCAGCACCCTGTAGGGTTATATTCAGGTCATTAAAATGACCTACTTACTAAGCATCAAATAACTTGCAAGGTAGGTACAGATTTATTGTATATAGCCAAAGGCCATTACAATCAAGTAGACACAATCAAATCAGATTCAACAAGAAAACAGTTAAAATCAAGTAAAAAAATAAATTTAAATCAAATACAAATGTTGTCCAGCTTAACTGCAATGCTGGCTCGAATTTTCCTGGCCGCTAGGGCAAAAAGAGACATATTGTAAGTAACAGCAGAGTCAGTATCGGACAGGAGAAAGGAAAGCTTCTCCTGGTCACTAAAACAGCTAATCTTGTATAAAAAAATGAGACAATAAATTTAGATCTGGGTTCATGGTACAAAGAACAATACAGCATGTAATAGGGGAGGTCCTCGAGTTCTGAGGATCCGCAAATACATAAGCAAGAGGCCATCAGGATTTGGGCATAGTGTCCGGCTAATATGGCTGTTGGCATGGTCTGAAATCTTATTGACGTAAAAGCGGCTCTGAGCTTGAATGCAGAAATATTGGATAGATAGGGCCCCTTTCATGATTCCTATCAAACAGTTTAAACTAGGGCTGTTGAAAAACAATTCAGTAAAATTTGGATTAGGCAAAATTCGGCCCGTTTTTATTTGGGAAATGCCAAAGTCTGAACTCCCACTATTCGGATACGTGGAATTCAGCATGAAATTCGGAGTTCATGAATAAATTCAGCCGAATTATGCCATTTAAGCATATTTGTGGCTTTCCGTGGCTCCAGGGGGGCATTTTTGGAGCTAGAGGTCCCAAAATTTCAGGGTAGCTTGAGGGGACCCTTCTTGCAAGAACCCCCATGTTTGGTGCAGATTGGATTAGGGGGTCCCAAATTATGGGGTCTGGAAGGGGTTCCCCCCTCCGCCCATTGGAATGAAGAGGAGCCGGCAATCCTTAATGTGCATCAGAGAGCAGCAAATCCAAGGCAAAACCTGCCATTGTTTCTGGGGCAGCCAGAGAGAGACTCGCCGACCCACACTGACCTCCAGGCGAAGGTGGCAACCAGTGAAAACAGTAACAATCACACTCGCAAAGACGAGATCAAGCTCCCCCACCAGGACAGGTCACCCCCCCTTTGGCTTCCCCCACACACACACAGTAGAAGCCAGTCCGTGACTTCTAAGAGCCAATGTAACTACGCCGAAAGTGCATCCTAGAATGCTCAAAGCATAAGTAAACAGCTTAACTAGCATGGGTAACATATGTATCTTTTCATTTCAACATAGCCAAAGTGCATCTTATATTGCTAGTAGTGTAAGTGCGACCTGCGCAAATTTTGTATCTTCAGGATTGATAGATTTCACTTGCAAAGAGGCAATCAGCCCCCCCAGGACAGGTAACCCCCCCAAATCGCACTCCACAGAGGCAATCAAGCCCCCTCCAGCAGAACAACCCCCTTAAACCAGTACGGCTCAGCTCAACCCCAAACAAACGAACCAAGGAGGAGGAGCGGGTGCCAAGCGGAGGGAGACTCACGCCGCACTGCCGCACTGACTCAACTCCAGGCGAGGGTGGCAATGGGCAAAAAAGGCAGAACGCACACTCCCACAGAGGCGAGCGGGCAACCCCCCCAGCAGAACAGGCAAAGCCCCCCCTCAAACCAGTACGGCTCTCGGCTCAATGCCAAACAAACGATCCAAGGAAGAGGAGGAGGCGCGGGTGCCGAGCAGAGGGACACTCATGCCACATCGCCTCAACTCCAGGCGAGGGTGGCAACGGGCAGAAAAAGGCAGAACGCACACTCCCACAGAGGCAAGCGGGCACACACACACCCCGGCAGAACAGGCAACACCCCCCCTTTGGCTTTCCCCCCCAACCACAGAAACTGCTTCCCCACACACACACACACACACACACACACACAGAATCTGCTTTCCCACGCACACACACCCTGGAGAAAAGGTACAGAGAAAAACTCCAAAAATCAAACTGTGTGGATGTCTTCCAGCAGGAGCAGGGAGGAGAAGTAAATCCAGTCCTATTCCAGTAAGCAGCTCAGCTCAGGATCTCTCAGGAGCAGCACCACCAAAATGGAAGGAAATGAACTCGGGAGGGAGAATGCTGATTTGGGGGTGCTGAAGTTGTACAAATTTATCTGGCGTCCGCCCGAACCTGCCGAGTTCAGCTCGTTGTTTTCCCGTCTTTTTTTACTTTGGCTCTATCTGAACTGGAAACCACTGAATCGGGGAAAAATTGGCCGTTTTCCATGTCGGATGGAACCGAATTGACAGCCCTAGTTTAAACCAGGGTGAAAAACTTAGACTGGGAGATCATTTGGCCGTCGGATGCGGCATCACACCTGAATACCCAATCCCGCATGCTAAAACCTAAGATAGGAGCACCCAAATAATTTGTAGTTCATCCCCTCTTTGCACCTGAAAATGTTGGAAGTATCCTTCAAATTACCAACATTGGATATATTGCATTATCTGAGTTCACATCACACATCACACAACCTTTATTGACATAAACATCAAGAAAACAATTACAAAAACATCAGGAGTCAAGAGAAAATCTCCTCCTAGGAGCATAGTAGAGAAATTTTGCTACTGATTCAGTGATATTCCTGTTCTTTGTTACAACAAGTTTACAAATTTTACAATGATCAGATAGCCCCTCAAGAGATTGCAGACTAGACTTTAAGTGAATGGTACGAAGATCCTTATAAAATTTGCAGTAAAGTAGGACATGTTCGTTATCCTCAATCTTGTACGTCCCACAAGGACACAATCTCTCTGTGTATGGGATTTTCTCAAATCTCCCATATCACACCATAGAAGGATGAACATTAAAACAAAACAACATTAATGCCCTACGAAGGGACGGTTCAATCAAACAGGAAAAGTATTCCAGAAAGGAGGGACCATAAGGAATACCCCAGAGCACTGGAGAGCAATGGCCAGAAGCAAGGCTTTTCAGTTCTTGTAACTCCACATCGATAAGTCTATGTTTGATCAACACAAAGGCACTATTTTCAGAGAGCAGGACCAAATCATTAAAATTAAGACCAATGACTGAAATTTTCTTATCAATGAGGGCCAGACAATCAGAAATATGGTACTCAGCGAGCATAAGGTAAATAAGGCTATTAGGGTCACATCTAAAATGAAGACGTAGCCAAAATTTAATCGTTATCATCCAGGCCTTAGTTACTAGATGTCTCTGGTTCAACTCCAAGCATATGGCTGCATAAGATACGCAGGCTGGAAGCCCAAAATTTTTTCTCAAGAACTTTGCTTGAACCCGTTCAAGCAGTGCATTGAAAGCAGAGATCCAGATTGGCGCACCATATAGTAATCTAGCGCAGATTTTTAAACTAAACACTTTAAGTACAGCAGGAATAAACTGGTTTCCTTTGGTAAAAAAGAAATGAGTAATTGCAAGAGCTGTACCATTTATAGCTTTTGCCGTTTCCCTAACATGAGTGGCCTAACTAAAATTATGCTGAAAATATATTTAAAGCATTTAACCTGTTCAATGGATTTACCTTGGAAGGTCCATTTAGTGGGCTTCCAATTTTTCCTAAAAACCATAATTTTAGATTTTTCAAAATTTAGGGATAGTTTATTTCTAGAACAATAAGTTAGAAACTGATTTATCAATCTTTTCAGTCCAATTTTTGATAGTGAAAGTAGGACTGCATCGTCAGCATATAAAAGCAATGCCACATGCTTGTTCCCTATTTTTGGGCAATGACCATCTATACCACTCAAGAAGGGGGCCAAATCATTTAAGAAAAGATTAAATAAAGTGGGCGCCAGGATGCATCCTTGCTTTACCCCAATTTCTGTTGAAATCTTGGGGGTTAACTCACCCTCAGTAGTGCACCTTATATCTGGCAAGTGGTTCCAGAATGTAAATTTTTTAATAGAATTAAAAGACGTTTATCAGTCCCCATATCATACAGTTTTTTCCATAGCATAGATCTGGGTACAGAATCGAAGGCACCCTTTAAATCTAAAAAGGCAGCATGTAATTTAGGCCCCTTCCTTTTTTTATATTTGCCTATAAGATGGTTTAGAACGGCACAATGATCTAATGTTGATTTGCTGTGACAAAAGCCAATCTGCTCCGATCCCAGGATTTGTTGATCTACAATCCAGGTTTTAAGCTTTCTCGCTAAATGGCTGGCAGATAGCTTCCCAATGGAAGACAAGAGGCTGATTGGCCTATAGTTTAAAGGAAGCTGAGGATTGCCTTTTTTAAAAATAGGGACTATTATGGTGTTTCTCCAGTCATCTGGTATAACCCCAGTTCTATCTATAACCGTAAACAGGGCTGTTAGGAAGGGAGCCCACCAATGAGGAAAAGATTTGATAGCATCAGATGGAATAACATCCGGGCCAGCCATTATCTGAGTTTTGTTTCCCTCAGTAATCAGAACAAAGTTTTTTACTTGTGAAATGACAAATACAGAAGAAATAGAGTTGCTTAATGTGCTTTAGTGAGGCAAGATATAGCACAAAAATCAGGGGCTATAACTCAGAGTCTGACCGAATAATATCAACCAGACTTCATGGAAAGCCTATTAACAAAATCATCATTCAAGTTTATGGCCCAACTACAGATGCTAAAGAAAAAGAAATTGATAGCTTTTATGTAAGTGTCCAGGAAGAAACTGATCACAAATCTAACCAAGATTTGCTGATAATCATAAGTGATTGGAATGCAAAAATGGAAAACAAAGCAGAATCAAATATTGTCTGAAAAATTGGACTAGAAGCAAGAAATAAAGCAGGAGAGCGACTCAGAGAATTTGGTGAAGACAACAAGTTGTTCACTGCTAACATATGTTTCAGGTAACTGAACAGATTATTGCATACATCACCAGATGGCCAGTACAGAAATCATATTGATTACATAATCAGAAGCAGAAGATGAGGAAGCTCTGTTCTCTCTGCTAAAACAAGACCCTGGAGCTGATTTTGGTATAGGCCGTGAATTGTTAACATTGAAAATTAGACAGGAAAAAGTTGATTCATTTGAAATGTGGTGTTGCTTATGGATACCATGGATAAAAAGACAAATAAGTGGGTTCTAAATCAAATCAAGCCTAAACGCTCCCTAAAAGCTAAAATGACCAAACTGAGGCTATTGCACTTTGATCACATTATGAGAAGGCAAGAGTCACTGCAAAAGACAATAATGCTAGGAAAAGTTGAAGGAAGCAGGAAAAGAGGATGACCCAAGATGAAACAGATTGACTCAGTCAAAGAAGCCACACCCTGCAGTTTGCAAGACTTGAGCAACACTGTGAATGATAGGACATTTTGGAGGTCATTAATTCATAGGGTTGCCATAAGTCGGAAGCGATTTGACAGCACTTAATACACACACAGTCATCAGTATTTTGTGAAGTAATTGCAAGAACTGATTTCTCAGTAGGTTCCATGCATTCCTGCCTCAGAATAATATTTTTAAAAAATATATATATTAATGCAGACTGTTAGTCAAATTGAGCCATGAGTGTCAGCTTCCTTTCACCAGAATGCCCTGTTGAGCATCTGGGTCTGGAAGAACAAAACTTTTTAGTGAATCAACTGGATAAGATCTAGAAGGGGGGAAAAGCAACACCAGTAGAAGTTTGAGAAGTTACAGGTTCCTGCTGGGGGAGAATTTTCAAGGGGAGCAATTTTTTAAAATAAGACAAGAAAAAGGGGGTGAGTGGGTGGGTGCATTTTGCACATCCTAAGAAAGCCCAGCTGTTCTTAATTTGCTCCTTACCCATTCTAGTGAGATGTGAGTATTATTAATAATGATTGCAAAGTGCTTTGAACTGAACACTGTTACAAATTCTCATTGATTGACAAATTGTGAAGAGAGTATTATTGGAGGTAGCAACACCAAATGAGAGGAACATTTTCTTTTCCTCTGCGGTTTGCACAATAATAGCTTGTAGCGCAAGGAAATGCATTCTTCCATGTAAAATAATAGGTGGGCTGTATCGTGTTATCTAATGGCTCACGGAGCTGAAAAATTGTCAGCTCCATTGAAATGCTAAATGAAAAGCTGATTAAAAATATATGTAGGAACATTAAAGTACTAATAATGTGTTCCTAGTCTAGGGCTGATTTTCCACATGCCAAGCGTGATAGAGTTAGGACTTGACATCCTAAGGGCTGGAAACAATACAAACACCAGACTCTACATAGAACTAAATGGGCTTCCTATGGATGGTGTCAGAGTTTACAATGCATTAATGAGAAAAGTCAAGTACCACGTCTTCATGCCTGGTTGTTATTATTCTCCAGCACGGTTTAATCACAGAAGGAGTTTCAGTACCCACATGCACAAGGATTAGGATCATTATCCAAATCAGACTCAACTTGTTTAAAATAATATATAATTGCACGGTCAGTTTTGTTAGATGTATTTTACAGTCTTGCTTGGATTTTTCCTTTGAATATTCAAATCTATATTTAGTTTTACTAACAACAATATATCATGATTGGGCCGAATTTGCTTTGCTTTCTGAAATGATTGGGGTCAGGCTAGAATGCTGATACAATAAGCACCCAAGATCATAGCTCCATTGTTCCCTAACTCTTTGATGCTTTTCTTTGTGGAGCAAGGGCACTTTTTCAGATTTCGGTAATAAAGAAAGGCATGATTCTCAAAACAACGGTTTAAAACACACATATACAAGGTATGCATTGCAAAAAAAGACAAAAATTACATAGCAATCTTTATGATTCAGCAAAAATAGTCACTATGTCACCTGGCTTATGCTGATGTTATCTAGTTAGCATCTTATTGTCTTACAGCGGCAAAATCAAAAGCACAATAATACCAGCCTTGTTCTAAAGCAACACAGCAACAATAGTCCTCCAACAGAGACCTGACAATGATGTTGCTACCTACCAATCATGATGCTAATCACTGTTAATGCCTTCACATTAGTTGTGTCTGGAAGACACTGTCAACATGCAGTAATGGCACAAGTACTGGCAGGACATCACTTACCTCATTCCCTGTCCTGTCTAACATACAATGCACCAGCAGGCTGCCACAAGTAACTGCAAGCACGTCTGTAATACAGAAGTTCTATATTTTGTTCTGTATTTCTTATTCATTTATAGTTTTGTAATCAGTTTCCGTTCTTTGCTTTTCACTGTTGACTTTGCACGTGGATTTGGATGGTGTACTGTACACATTTTGTGAGGTTTGTATATGTAATTCATATGTAATTAATATATTTAATATAATGTGTAGACTGAGAGTATTGGGCTGTGGCTCAGTGGTAAAGCACCCGCTTGCAGAAGATCCAAGCTTCAATGCCTGTTTTCTCCAGTTAAAAGGACCAGATAGTAGATATGAAAGATCATTACCTGATACCCTCTGATGACCAGTCAGAGTACACATACTAACCTTAATGGTCTAATTCAGGCTAAGACCCCAAGAACAATGAGGAGGCAGAGACTTTAAAAATTGGCATGATGCCATGATGTCAGTTCTGGTTTAGGACCCATAAGTAGGGTTGCCAGCCATCAGCTGGCTACTAGTGAGACAAAGAGGGGGCAGGGATGGGGGAATGACATTGCACCAACACCATAGAGTTTTACCATAGAGTTTTGCCCAAATACTAGAGCATCATGCCATCATGCCAATAATGTGTGCATAATGATATTGCCAAGCCAAAGATATACATGGAAATGGCTGGTCTGGGCCATTACCATGATTTTCTGGAATAGTATTAGGAATGTAGGTTTCTCAGTGAAATGAAACTACCTTCCCCCAAACAATCCATGTTTGTTTATTTGTAAAGTTTGGGTGCTTACCAGCAAAGCAGCACATGATTCCTCTTTGATTCCACTGAGTTTCTGGGCAATGTCATGTCTCCCTATCAATCATATTTTTGCAAAGGAGAAGCACAGAACGCTCCCAGCCAATCATCTTTGAAAACTCGAAGCTGCTTTTCTCCCTCACTTGCTCCTGTTCTGCAAAAAAGAAAAAGAAAAAAGGACGTCCTAAACCAAAAGACAAGAATGTTTATTGGGAACAATGGGAAAGGCCTGCCAGCTGAAGGCCCACTGGATATAATGGGGGGGGGAGGAATGCTAATTGACTTGCATAGGCTCCATTGAAATACATTATAGCACACAACAGTTTCGGTGAAAAGATGAAACAGATTACAAGAAACCTGCCCTGGGCCTGGAATGACAACCTCTAGCCTCTTCCATTGTTCTCAATAGCATTTTTGTAATTTGGTTAAGGACATCCCCATAGGGTTGCCAACCTGCAGGTACTAGCTGGAGATCTCCCACTATTACAACCAGCCGATAGAGATCAGTTCACCTGAAGAAAATGGCCAGTTTGGCAATTGGACTCTATGGCATTGAAGTCCTCCCCTCCCCAAACCCCACTCTCCTCAGGCTCCATCCCAAAAATCTCCAGATATTTCCCAACCTGCAGCTGGCAACCTGCCATAATGGCAGACTAACAGAAAGGGGTGAAAGGGGGATTGCAAAGCAAGCCATTTTTACTTTGTGAAAGCAAAAGTAAAGTCAGTGAGTCACTGTAAGAAAAGGAAAATGCATGCAGGGTTTTTGTTTTTAATATCATGGCTGGCTGGAGCTCCCCTGCTACTGTCGTTTTAGGAACTGGTGGAGAGAACTAAGTCTGTCCAGAGAGTAGTCAGCTTTGGGGGTACGTAAAACTGACCCCCTTCGTCCAATTCACTTGACATTTGGGGAGTCTTTAGATTATAGGAGGACTGTGTTGTGTGCAAATTTGGCGGCATTATCTTTATAAACAGTTGCCCAAGACCCTCATATACATTCCCCTCTGAAAATAATGGCCCCAAACTCCAGAACCATACAGATTACCAAAATGGTAATGTCCTACCCAAAAATAAGCTATCATGGGTCTGGAATTATGGCTAAATTTCTGTTGGCACCCCCCCAATGTGAAATCACTCCTGAATATTCACTAGAAAGTCATAATGCAATTTAAAAAACAAAATTTTCCCACTGGCCCTCTGAGGGACACTGGGCAATGGACAGAGACACCAAGTTTCCTACAAAGTGAAGTTGCAGCACCAGCAAGGCTCTGGGAATTTGGGGTCCAAAACCAGGAAAGTGCAACTTTCTCCCCATTTTGCTCCTGCTGCTCCATTGTGCTTCCATTGAGCAGCAGTGGAAGCACAGACCCTGAGGCCAGTGTGTAAAACTGATTTATGAAAGCACAACCAGTGTTTAAAAAATGCATACATTTTATGGCAAAAAAAAATGGTACAAGGAAAAAGAAACAGATATTCACAAGGGAGAAATGAAATCAAAACTGTGATTTCGGGGTTGAAACAGCAAGAATTAAAGATTCAGGTTCCCTAGTCATAGGCTTCTATAGTCCAGTCGTCAAGAGGACATAGAACTGTCATCTGCATGCTTTCCAGGTGAGAGATCTAAGTTCTGTTTGTATATCAATGCTTTCCTACAAGCAGTGTTCATAAAACTGTTGACAACAGTTGCAGTAGTGCCTCTGTGATGGGAACAAGTAGTCTTCAAGAGAGCAGGATGAAGGCCGCATTGACCAGGACAAAAGAACATTACAAGAGCAAAATCACAGTACTAATCCTATTACCTGGAAAGTACCTCTGGTGGAAAGAGCAATGATGTGGAAAACAGAATATGTGCATTTGTTTCTCACTTCTGGAAAATGTGGAGGTGGCTTTTATAAGACAAAACACAACTTTTGAATGTCATGCTAGAAACAATAAATTTTAAATGGAAAAGGGAAGGGCACTATGGATACAACCAGATGCCCTAAATGAAACACCAATACCATAACAACCCAGCCATAAAAAGAAAGCCAACCCACAACGTATCTCTTTTCTCCCATCCTGCTGCATGGGATCAAACAAAGGCTTCCGGACCCATAGCCCAGTACTGTAGCTGACTTTTTCGGAGCTGTGACTCAATAGACCCGCACAAAATAAAAGAAACCCCAGGTTCAATCCCTGACTAATGGATTCTGTGTGTAAGGCCTGAAAAAAGATATACCGTATTTTTCCGTGTATAAGATGCCCCCATGTATAAGATGACCCCTATCTTTTGGAACCCCAAATTAAGAAAAAAATAGGGGTCGTCTTGTATATGGGAGCTAAAGAGTCCTGTCACCCTGGCAGGCCAGCGTCTGGCGTTCAAACCGGTCACCGCCCACCTGACCGGGCGGGGTAAGCGGCAACCGGTTTGAACACCGGATGCCTGCTGGCCAGGGCGACACGACTCTTTCACTGCTCCCTCTCTTCCCTGCCCATCAGCTGACAGGGAGAGTGAGCAGGGAGGCAATGGCCAGCTTCCATGTATACAGGGTTGCCAGCTCTGGGTTGGGAAATACCTGGAGATTTTTGGGGCAGAGCCTGATGAGGGCGGGGTTTGGGGAGGAGAGCCATAGAGTCCAACTGACCTCTATCGGCTGGAGATCAGTTGCAATAGCAGGAGATCTCCTGCTACTACCTGGAGGATGGCAACCCTACATGTATAAGACAACCCCCAATTTTGGGTCAAAATTTTAAAGAAAAAAAATTCGTCTTATACACAGAAAAATATGGTAAACCTAAGAGGATGCTGTGCAAGAGCCAGCCAGAATAACAGGCAAATGGACTCATTCTGGCAATTGTCTGACCTTAATAGGCCTTTCACTCTGCCTAAGCCACCTCATCCCATACCTCCACACTTACCTTTTGGTCATTTGGCAGTTTGTGAGCATGTACTGATTATTTTTCCTGCAAACATTGTTATCTTTCCATCTTCCTCCAGTCTTGTTCATGCCTAGGGTTACCAACCTCCAGGTAGCAGCTGGAGATCTCCCTCTATTACAACTGATCTCCAGGTGATAGAATTCAGTCCCCCTGGAGATAATGGCTGCGTTGGCAATTGGACTCTATGGCATTGAAGTCCCTCCCCTCTCCAAAACCTGCCCTCCTCAGACTCCACCCCCAAAATCTCCAGGTATTTCCCAACCCAGAGCTGGCAACCCTATTCATGCCAATCGTACTGCCTGGCTTATCATACCTGTGGTAAACATGGGGTGGAGGGTATCAGGAGGACATTAGCTGGTTGAGCTTGTGCTGTCATTGTTCTTGGTGGTCCACTCATATTCAAGACCTGCAGGTTAGCTGGTGTTAGAGTTGTTCTCATGCATGCATGTACATGTTTATTTTAAAGCAAGTCCAATTAAGCTCAATAGGGCTTGCTGCCATATAAACATGCATAGGGATTACAGGCTTTTGGTATCTTAACAATTCTCTCCAGAAGTCTCTAGAAGCAATATTTATTTTCCTCCTAACTCTGCTGTCTAGCTTCCTCTCAATCAACATGTAATCAATTGGAAGCAGAGAGCTGTAATGACATTCTAATCAGAGATGTTTGATGAGGAAATTAGACTGCTCACTTTATTATTCTTGATTAGCAGCAAATTATTCCTGCGAACTCTTGCCATTCTCTCCCTTTATTAGAAAATGGTTAGAAACAAATAACTGTTAAAACAGTTAATAATAGTTTTATTTTTGCGTATAATTACATGTATAGTATATCGCCAATTAGGTAATACATTTTTCTCACCTGCTCCCAACACAGTTGTAATAAGACATACAAACAAATTCTAGAAATGCAATGAAATCTGTACTCCAAACTGGAATGTATTGTACCTCACTTGGCTCAAATTTGAAAATGTTAGTGTATAAATCAAGAAATGAAAAACTGAAAAACGTAACTCACAGCATTTATATAGACTTCCACATCAATATGGACTCCCAATGGGTTATTTTATAATTGCAATGCACTAAAAGAAGTTGTGGCATTACTACTAGTTTTTGGTCACATCAATACACTTGTTAAA
This sequence comes from Euleptes europaea, assembly GCF_029931775.1. Lineage (NCBI taxonomy): Eukaryota > Metazoa > Chordata > Lepidosauria > Squamata > Sphaerodactylidae > Euleptes > Euleptes europaea. Next base: position 57,515,934 of record NC_079316.1, on the reverse strand, counting down.
TCCCTGGAACCTTTGGACCCTTGAGCTCAAAACTGGTATCCAAACCCAGGTATTATAATGAAGTGAAAATGTGGTTATAATATTAGTTATATTGAACCCTCACTGTTGCCCCTCCCCTTGGGGTCCTACTCATATTTGAAAATAGACTCCTTAGAGGAGGAAAAGGAGGAGCGAAGGGCCATCCTTGGGGAAGATCAGGGAGCTCAGGCAATGCCAAGCATGACTGGACTGGACCCAGAACCACTAGTTTCTGAGGCCTAGTCTGAGGGGCCTGCTTCCGAAGCCTCAGCTTCAGAAGAAGCAGTCAGCACACCAGAACTGAAGCCAGAGTCACCAACACTGCCAATTCCTGGGGACTGAGGGGCTGGAGCCTTGGGAGAATGGAGTTTGGAGAGGGGAGAATGTTGGAGTGAGTGGCTCAGCATGCCTGGTCATTGGGAGGGGGGTGCTACATCACTCTAAGTGTATACAAGTGTTGTCTCTTTGAATGGGATGTCCTTCTTTTTAACATGGGAGCTGCCCTTTGACCCCTCTTCTCTCTCTCTGTCCATTCTTCCCACTCTCCACATTTTTTTTTCATGGAGTCACTCATATCTACAGCTCTCTCTTGTAGACACAATGCATGATACTTCCATGCAAATAATGCCAGATTAGTTAGCCACTTGTGACAAGGAAAAATACTCTAGATTATGGCCGTTAACGCATGGCTCCTTTGTGCCGGTAAAGGTGCACGCTTTTTTAACGCGGGAACCTTTTTACTGCGGGAAATCAAACGCACAGCACAAAGGAGCGCCCAGCGGGAGCCGCCGCCGCTCTTCTCTCCACCTCGTCATCCCCGGGTGGAGGCTGGCAGCAAGCTGAGGCTGCTGCGGCCGGGGGACTGGCAAAGCAGCTGCCGCCTCCCTGCCACCCCCCGGGCAGCTGCTAAAGGATGTTGATGCTGAAAATTGTGTGAGGTTTTTTTTTAAAAGGAAATCAGTGAAAGTAAACAGGCAGGAAGCCGGCGGCGGGTGGACTGGCAAAGCCGCCACCCTGCCGTCCCCCAGGCAGAGCAAGGGGGAAGCCAGTGGAGGGTGGGGGCAGCCGCTCACCTCCCTCCCCGCAGAGAAGAGCAGACACTGGAAAAGGGTGGAACTGGCGGGGGCTGGTGAAGCTGCCACCGCCCGCCTCCCCCCCCCCGGCTGGAGAACAGCAGGAGACGGTGGGGGAATGGAGTCACCACCACTCTGCACTCCCCTTCCCCGGGTCGAAGTGAGAGGAAGCCGAAGGCAAATAGAGGCTGCGGCGGCTCCTTTCCCCGGGCGCCGGAACCTGCACTTGCTGCCGGCTTCCCCTCGCCTCTACCCGCTTCCAGCCAGGGGGGAGGGGAGAGAGAGGCACAAGGTGGGGGGGAGGAAAAGGTGCCACCATTGCGGCCCCTGCCGGCCCAGAAGTCTCCCAGCAGGGACTCGACCTGGAGGAGCACGCATGGGCGAACTCCTTCCTTTGTTACACGACTTCCATTTAAGTCGCGATAACAGAGGAATGGGTTCTCCCAGGGATATAGCAAAAGCAGGAGGACTGAACGCGCATGTGGGTAAAGCACGTGCGTTGCGTGCAGACCTCCTCAATTCGCTGCATTCCCGGGAGAAAAGAGGGAGAAAGTGGCCATGCATTAACGGCCTATGTTTCTCTCTCTTTCTTTCAACTGCAACCTGAATGTGAACAGAATCTACTTGAATAAATGTTTTACCTTTTTTGCAATATACTTCTTGGGGTTTTTATTTACTGCCCTCAATGTCATACTTCTGTGACTGGGCAAACTCTGCTATACTAACCAAATAGAGAGACTTTAGTGGGGTATAATGCTATAGAGTCCACATTCCAAAGCAGCAGTTTTCTCCAGGGGAACTTATCTTTGTAGTCTGGAGATAATTCTAGGAGATCTCTAGGTCACACCTATAGGTTGGCAACTCATCCTTAAGCAGCTGTCCCTCTTACCTGTACAGCTATATCCCAGACCAAAAGTCCTCCAGATTCTCCTTCTATATAATGGGAGCAGCAGTGACTGCAAGCCAATGAAGAGGTAGCATAATGGCAAAAAGTGCCAGGTTCGTGGGCAATGCTTCTGCTGGTGAACCCAATCACTGCTCTGGCATATATAGTTCCTTTCAGGATCAGGTCTCAATCCAGCCCTGGCTGGATGAAGCACAGGAATGTATGGGGTTTCTTTTCTTTCCAAGATAATTAAGAACTAGGCAGACCAGAGGTCTTTGTTGGTTCAACCAGTTATTGATCTCTATATTTAACCTGCAAACTGGGATCTAGATCTTAGTGCTGCTCTGAAGTGCAAACCCTCGCCTCCAGCTATTGTCTGAACCCCCCCCCTTTTTTTTTTTTTGCAGGAGACCATTGCCAGCTCTATGACTCAATGGCTAGGATATAACTCCCACCATCCCATGATCTGCATTAGGATCCAGAGGTATACCCATTTCCAGGCAAGAGAGCCAAAGTACTTTGTTAGCATCCATTGGCTTTGCTCCATTTGGGGTCTTTCAGTATTTTCACTCAGTGTTGCTTTGCTGCTGGCCTGTTGCTTGGCATTTTCAGGTCTGGACAGTGTCTTGTCTGTCACATTGGCAACAGTTGTAGTCTTCTTCCCATTGCCCTAGCACAGTTCTGTGGGGATCAAACCTCTGAATACATCAATGATCATTAAGATTCCACTGGACTTAATAGATACTAACCCAGCGTGGTGTAGTGGTTAGAGTGTCAGACTAGAATGTGGAAGACCCAGGTTCAAATCGCCATCTGTCATGGAAGCTTGCTGGGTGACCTTGGGCCAGTCACATACTCTCAGCTTAAGTTATCCCACAGGGTTGTTATGAGGATAAAATGGAGGAGAGGAGAATGATGTAAGCAACTTTTGGTCCCCATTGGTGAAAAAGGAGGAGTATAAATGAATTAAGTAAATAGGTGGTTGGTGAGGATGCCTATTGCATCTATGACCATTAGTCATCAGTGTCATCCATACTCATTTAAAAGACTACACTGACAAAACCTAAGATCATAAAAGAACTAATGTGGAACAGTGGTTAAAGTGTGGTACTAGTATCTGGGAGACACAGGAGCAAATCTCCATTCTGCCATTGTGCTTGTTAGATTTCTTGGGCTAGTTACACATACTTGGCCTAGCCTATCTCACAGGATTGATGTAAGGATAAAATGGAGGAGAGAAGAATGATGTAAGTCACTCTGGGTTCCCATTGAGGATAAAGATGGGGTATGTGTGTATAAACAAATCAGAGTAGTAAATGCAAGGTGGTGCACATTGGATAGCACATGCTGCCCCCTGATGGGGCGAATTATTCCCCCCAGTCCCCAGACTGTTTTGCCTCCTGAAAATGGTGCAGGAGGGAAGGCAGAAGCCTCTCTTCCCTGTGAGCCATCATATTGATCTGAAGCAACAGATCCTACAATAAACACAATTAGCTGGAATCCACAGTACATTTTGTCCATTTTATTCAGAACAGATAGATATCTGTGGGGAAGTGCCTACTGGCTTGCTGCCAATGGGTCAATACTGGCCAGCTATAAGATTACAATTGCCCCCTTCTTTAAAGTTGCCTGAACCCATTTAACCATCATTAAATCAGTGACTACTGATAAGTTTATTCAGGCAGCCATGACAGGTTGCTGCTGAAAGAAGATAAGTTGTGACAGGTCTAAGGTCTTTCAGAAGCTTAGAGCCTATCAATCAGGATACTAGACTGTGAGAATGGATAAATAAGAAGCCACCTAGGCTGTCAAACTTCCAACTATTTTTGACCTTTGCTGTGCACAGGAAGTGTTCCATGTTAGAGGAAAAGAAATGAGAAATAGAGGCACATATGCAAATATGCAGATAGGGTTGCCAGGTCCCTCTTCGCCATCGGCAAGAGGTTTTTGGGGTGGAGCCTGAGAAAGGCCGGGGTTACGGGATACAATGCCATAGAGTCCAGTTGCAACTTGCCAAAGAGGCCATTTTCTCCAGGAGACCTGATCTCTATTGGCTGGTGATCAGTTGTAATAACAGTTGACATCCAGCTAGTACCTGGAGGTTGGCAACCCTACATGCAGAGTTGCTCATTTTATTGGGTGGGATCTGTTCTCAGTTATTATTCTTTACCACAGTTTAGCATATGCTGAGTACAGAAGGCAAAGGAGGCACAAAATAAAGCAACCTAGAGCTCTGGCACCGTTTTCCTTTGCCCAGTTCTGAGTCAGGAGTGACGATTCAAGCAGCATGGCTGAAAGAAAACTGTTGATCACTTCGAATGAACATCTTCCATGATTGCTGGGATTTCCAAATACATCAAAGGCCTAGTGCATGTTGGCAGTGTAATGAGTTGGCAGAATGAGACCCACTTTGTGCTGCAGGTGGAGGAGTCACATCTTTTAGTACTCTACCATTTAAAAAACTCCTTACAAGTAAAGAAAAAAGCACACCAGAAAGAAAAGGCAAGCCTTTCATATACTGTGTTCTCCCCCACCCCTTACAGGGAATTATTAATGTAAGGGAATGATAAAACTGTAATCCCTTACCTGCAATCTGAATTGGTACAGTCCATTCTACTGTCTCAACGTTCTGCTGTCTCATTGTCACCTCTTTCTGTTGCATTTGATCAGGTCTAAGACCACTGCCTTAAAGAACCAAGCTTCCATTCCATTTAAACATGCCTAAAATTTTAAATTTTGGAACAAACATTCAAAAGGAAGCAATTCTCCTCGTCCTTTTGAGGTTAGCTGAAGTACATACAGCTAAGGCGATTGTGCTTCTCTTAGACAGGGCTCTTACTTCTGCTGTTCTGTTGTGCCCCCTCAAGAAGGTGATATGCATTATTATGACTACAGGTTGTAGAGTTGAGCAGCTCTGTTGGTGAATTATTAACTGCTGAAACAAATATTCTGGGTATTGTATATTAGGAGTAATTAGGTGCTCTTTTCCTACACAGAGAAGGATTATTTAATAAAACTGTTAATGCTGAGATATTTATAAACTATCTGACTTCTTTTCTATCATATTTAATATTTGGTTATTACATTGTATTTTTCATGTATTTGGCATAGTTCATTCTGTTTTTCATCCAAGGACCTCATGATTCTCCATTTTATCATCAGATAAACCCTGCAAGGTAGATTAAACTGAGAGAATGACTGGCACAGTTGACTTAGTCCAACACACTAATCATTATACTACCCTGGTTGCTGAAGTGAAGCAATGCACATTAAGTAAGTGAAATACTGGGAAAGTTCCTGGTGGGCTGCTGATGGCCAGGAGTAAGCCAAAGTGAGCAGAGATCTTTAGGATTTAGCTCTTTATGCTGTTTTTTCTCCATTAAAGTCCAGTTATATTTGGTATTATCTACGTGTCAAGAATACTATAAAAATGAAAAGTAATTTTCCAAGTCTGTCAAAAATTCAGTAAGAAAACTTCCTGAATCTTACATATATATGAAACAAAGCCAATAGGCTTCTGTAGTCTGAATACAAACAAGGAACATGGAGGCTATTAAATGAGAAGGTGCCAATTTTATCATAGTTACTTATAAAGCCAACTTTATTAATATTCAAATCCACTGATAGAGATAAGCAGCATGACTGTAGACAATATATGTGTCACTGTCGCTAATGATGTTCAGGTTTTACCAACAAGAATTTGAGTGACGCTAAGAAAAGGAAGAGTAGTGGAGTCTTCGCAACTTCTTGTGCTTGCTTTTCTTCCAGCAACTCCATTTTATCACTTCTGACCGTGGTGTGTTTTTCTGAGATGTTATAGGAGTAAAGAAAACCAAATCCTCCAGTTAGTGTCTGGGGAATTTATGAAAAACAGCCTATTATTTCAATATCTGAAAAAAGTTAGAATTTCACAGTCCAGCTGCCAAACTCTAGTTTGCTAAGGGAAAAAAGGCTCTGGGTTGTTAAGGAACTTGCATCTTTTAAAGCTAATGAGAATGAGGAGCAGTAGATGTCTATACAGCCATTATTTGAAACGCTGTGTGTTTCTAGGGATTTGACTGAATTGCAAAGGTGACTGCTCTGTACTTTAAAAAGTGCTGCAATAAGAACAGGTGCTAGGAAAAATTCTCCTTGTGAAACCAACTTACCTTGAACATTTACAGTAGAATTTCACGTGATGTACAGTTCCGTGATGATTTTCTACAAGGTTCTTTTTTTAAAAAGCAGATTGATATAAAGACGTTTTTGAAGGCGCTATGATTTAACAGGGTAGGCCAGCTGGGGACGGGTGGGTATGGGGTGTAAAATCCATGCTTGACCATGAGCAGAGAATGAAGTAAACCATGGGAAGCCGATGTTTGGGCATAAATGTAGTTTTTACTGCATACTAGAAAAATGCATTTGGGAGGTCATTCTCACATGAAGCACCTGAGGTATTTTGAAGGAAGCCAAATGACATTCAGAAAGATAAGTGGCATTCCCCCCAGATGTCTTACACAGGAAAACTCCCACATATTCAGCCCAAAGATCTTTCATCAAAGTTCACAAACTTCACTGAAGCAGAATCCCAGAACAGAATGGAAATGGCCCAATGGAAATGTTTCCCTTCTATTACCTCTCCTGCTCTTTAAGCTTTTCCCCCAGTATGGTTCTATGGAAAAAATATAGCACCAACGGCATTCCCGTTGCCAGTCCGCAGACTGCACAAGTCCATGAATTGCTGGCTTGAGATAGCTCTCTTCATCATTAGATGTCTCAGGATGCTTATTTTGGGTCACTGTGGTTCTCTGGGTGAAAAGCCAAGGGACAAAATCAAAAGCCAAGGGACAAAGGCATTTTTTCACTGCCGCTATTGTGGCACATGCTTTAGATAAACAGGGGCATTAATCCCCTTTCCTCATTAGACATCGAGTTGTGATTTCTGCTTTTAAAAGCTTTCTTTTGAAATTCCAGTCTATGCTGAGTTAATAATGCACATGCATGCCGGTGATTAGACCTCCATCACTGGTGAGCCTTCCTTGTTAATTGCATCTCATCTCTGAACTGTAAATATTTTGCATTGTGATCGTCAGTATTGTGGTACAGTACACTGCTTTTTACGGTGAGGAATTAACAGCACACGTTGCAAGGCTGGGAAAGCAAACTTGCCATCAGTAATAGATGGAAATTATCTTGGGCTTGCAGCTCTATTCCACAGCTTCTCTTCCAGCTTCTGCAATGGGCCCTTTAGAATTTTTCTTGCCCGCTTAATAAGTCTTAATTTGAGGATCAACAAAAAATTGTTTTTGCTCATGTTTTTCTCATTTATGCTCCAAAAAGCATGGAAATTGGTGAGTTAAGCCACAGCTGTTAACAGTAAACAAATCATAGAGTCTCACATATTATGTCTGCTTAGGAATGAAGCTCCATGAACCCATACAAAGCTTTGATCTTCCAGCTAGACACTGGATTGTAGGGATGTGTCTAGGAAGAAGTCTAACAGGTACAGTTTTCCCAAACACTTGCTAAATATACTCCTAATTAACACACAGTTGAGACTGATCTATTCCTGGGTTAATAATTTATCAGGCAGCAGCTTTAGAAACAGAAATAGTTGCCATATCTCTCTATGTAAATCCTTGTAATCTGTTTATTTTACAGTCCCTTTTTTCTGGAATTTGATAATATTACTCACAATGTAATGCTGAACCTCACATGAGTTGGAAAGGATTGTGAGGTCTCTCTCTTTCTCTCTCTGCGATGACGAGCCCTTCTATAATACTCTGCTTCTGCATTTAGGTGCCATTTTCTCCCAGCAACACAGTGAGGCCAGACAAGCTCACAAAACTGATGTCACAACACCATTTTGTCTCTGCCTTAAAACACCCTGTGGATAAGAGAATGTAACATGGCATGTAACATGCCACCCAGTTCTTATATGGCTCAGCTAATTTTCACCTGTATGTGAAGTATTAAAATATCCTTTCTAAAAATTAAAAGTCTCACAAGATGGACTTTCACAAGGAAAACATACCATAAATACAGGACTTTGAGTCAAACAGTAGGTATGGCTGCAAAAATAGAGAACATCTTTACTCAGCAGTAGTTCCAAGAGAAGTGGTTTACATTCTCTAAAAGCCTGACAAGTTGGAAGAGTACGTTGTATCAGTACTACTCTCATTTTTGAAGGTACATAAATACCAATACTACTCATCTGTTCTCTCCACTGTTGCTCATTTTGATGTCAGATGAAACTAATTTGTTAATTTCAGTGGAATCATTCCAGTTGCTCAACTTGAAAAAGGTTAGCTATACTATTCATCTGAATCTTAAGCACTTTTTAGTACGGTTGCTTTCTCATGTGTTTCTTTATTTGTTAATCAAAGTTGTTGTCAAGAGATTTAGAGGAATGATTCAGAACATGATCTAGATTTATTCAGTGAGCCCTGCCTTTGCTTGCTTATGGGGGACCAGACTGTAAAAGCTTGCTTTGCACTGGTCCAGCCAGAGTAATTAAAAAGATAATTTCCTTGTGAGGGAGCTGGACTTAGAAAACTGAGGATCTGTGGCTGCTGCTAAGGATTCAGAAGAATAGCAATAATTGTGCTTTTTCTTTTTGTCTCATATGTTGCCTCCATGAATCTTTTTGGTTTGTCCATTTTTGCTGCTGGTGTTCCCGGTTCATTTGTTTCTTTCATGCCATTTTACCTAATTTCATGCCTTTTATATATTAGATTCAATTTTAATGTTATTTTAATGCCATCCTCATGCATCCAATTGAATGGTAATATTTTTGTTGGATTTCATTACTGTTGTCAGAAGGATGACATTCTGAGAATGGCACTTGTGATTTTGTTTGTAAGAGAAAAAACATGACAATTGATTCAGCCCTAGTTAATGGCACCTTAAGCTAAAACAGAAGTCTGTGGCTATACAGCAACTGGGATGCCTTTAACAGATCTGAATCAAATGGAAACCAGGCACAAAGAAACACACAAGACATGGCAGCCAATATGTTATGTGTTCAGGGCTGAGTAATTAGTACTAATTGACCTAATCATTAAGCAACAGGCTGACTCCAGTATATTTATTAAGATACTGACCCAGATATTTAGCCTCAAAAATTAACAGCCTTAATATTACACACACAGCCAGACTTTCTCCCCTTGTTCTCTCCTGAATCGAGCACAATAATATTTGTACCTTGCTTTAGTCAGAAGCAAACTCATTTCTTTCCAGAGAAAAAATATTTCAACCTTTTAATCCCAAAGTCCAAATGTCACTGTTATCATCTCAGAGAATAATCGCTTTCAGTACCCATTTATTAAAGTTCCAGAGGAATTCGTTTTTAAAAGAATAGCATTGAAGTAGGGAGAGGAGATTATGGGGGTGTTGTGGGGGAAGCAATGCTTGGCCTTTATATTGCACTTCATTATCTATCTGAACCTTCTTGGCTGCTTAACTTCATGGTATTTTATGTATATACAGTTCTAGTTTCCTTCAGAAATGGAGAGATTAATTTAAGTAATTATCCAAAACTCCCCAGAAAGGTTTTCAAGTAAGTATGTAAATACAGATGGATATAAGTGAGTCTGTCCATATGTAACCATGCTATGCTCTGTGTGATATACTTAGTACAGATATAATAATGCAATAAGTAAATTTCCATCATAAAACTATAGGGCTGGGGAGTATGAAATGCTCTAGTAAGTCAGCATCCTCATCAATGCAGCATTTTGACCTACATGAAAGGAAGTTACAGCTAAGCTTGCCAAAGCTAAACATCGGACAGTTTAAAAGCAGTGCCCCAGTAGGCTCACTGTGTCACGAGTCAGCCTGCTGAGGCTTCCTCTGAGGAAGAGGACCTGGAAGCAGCAGACAGTGAAGGGAAGAACCACAGCAAGTAGAACAGGCACAAAGAGATGAATGTTCCCCATGCCTACAACCATCCAGGGCAGGGGACTCACCTGCATCTGACAGCAGCCCTCCACAGCCTCTGGAACAGTGGCTAAGGAAGAGTAGATCAGTCCTACTCAACTGTAGGAGAAGTGCTAGGTTGCAAGCACAACTAAGAGCACTGCCAGCAGACAACAGTGAGGATAATAAGCCTCCTCCAGCAAGGAGTGCTGAGTCAGAGGAACCAGCAATGGCTGGTTCCAGGTGCAGCAAACCAAAAATACATTTTTGAAAGAAACTCTGTGGAACTTTCCATAGAATTCCATGCAGCTACACCTGCCTTTTTGCAGGTGTAATTTGGCACCTCCAAAAATTCCTGGGTCAAAAGGGCTTAGGGAACACCCCCGTTGATGCTGGTGCGAGCCGCTGTGCTGGGAAAACGCTGCTGGCAAGTCTGTGTTGGTGCCAATGGCTTGGTTTGCTGCATGGCTCCCCAAAGCCAGCATGAGTGACCCTGTACTTAGCCAGCACAAGTGGCACTGATGCCAGCGCTGAGGTCATGCCAGCTCCTATCCCCTTTTGCCCTCCCCCCTGTTAGGATTGCACTGTAAGCATGCTCCCATTCCACAATTAATTTTAGAATTTCCCCGGTTTGGGGAACTGCCCTGGATCTGAAGACTATAGGTAGAGTTTGCATCTTGTTGCTCCAAGACATCCGTACTTCAACAGTACTTGTTAAGATGGTCTGTTTTAAAGCCACCAGCTCCTGCTGAAGAAAAGGAGGAGAATTTGCGTCTTGAAATCTGTATTTGCTGAGGTCAGCCTGTCATTATCCTGCAACCACCACCTGCTTGTTTGATGGCCAGGGGAGGCTTAGAAGATATAGCTGGGGCCAGGACCTCTTGCAGAAATCTGTGAAGAAGGCAGTAGAAACCAGGAAGCTGTTCTTGCCTTAGAGGCAGTTGATTGACAGCTAAAGGAAGTCCTGGGAGCGGCTAGTGAAAGTCTCTCAGTCAGTGAGAGGCTGAGTTCAGCTCCAGGACAGACAGAGCTCTAAGAAGCTAGTGGCAGCTGTGTGAGGATTGGCCCTCAGGCGTGAAACATAAAGGAACACGATTTAAAGTTGCTTGATTAATACAGAATCAACAACTGGGTCATAAGGACATTAACTCGGAGTGAATAGAGTGTGTCTGGGTTTTGACATTGGGAGTTAGCTCTGAGGAAAAAGAGTTCTCAAAAACCAGGGAGAGGGAAGTCATCTCAGGTGTATTGAGTGATCCCTAAGTAAGGCTGAGGAGAATTAGTCTCGAGTCCTGAGTAATCCCAGTCCAGTTTAGGTGTTAAACTGGTGAAGAGTGTTGTGTGGAATGTGTTTTAAAGTCAACTCAAGTGAAACCTAAACAAGACAAAAACAAGCCTCTCAGTGAAAACAAAGATCTAACATCCTTTAAATATATATATATTATTGTGAAGTGCCTACTCTCTGTTTTGGAATATCCTAATACCTTTCTGGAATCCAAGTTTACTCACCTGAACCCTCATCCTGCCTTTCTGTTATAAATACATTCCTGTTGTTTTGAGCTTTTACTACAAGCCTCTGTGTGCCATCAAATTTCTGACAGAGCTAATTTCCCTGAAAAATCCAAGTTTCAGCACTTCCTTAAATATACAAAGCCCCCATAAAATGAAACTTGTTTGACTTGGATGAAGATTGAACCACTAAGTTTGTTTCAGAAGCTATAGACTGTGATACGTTACCTTGTTTAGAATATCCTGCATCAAATAACCCCAGTAGTAGAAAAGAGCAAGAGTCCAGTAGCACCTTAAAGACTAACAAAAATATTTTCTGGCAGGGTATGAGCTTTCGTGAGCCACAGCTCACTTCTTCAGATACCTGAAGAAGTCTTCTTCTTCACGAAAGCTCATACCCTGCCAGAAAATATTTTTGTTAGTCTTTAAGGTGCTACTGGACTCTTGCTCTTTTCTACTACTGCAGACAGACAAACATGGCTACCCACTGTCAAATAACCCCAGTTAATGCTGACTCCAACTAATTTGTTCATATGAGGATATCAGGATCCTCCCCCCAAACATGTGCTGCAGGTGTCTACTAACAGACATAAAAACAGAATGAATCTAAACACCTTTGTAAGGATGATGGAAACACTGCCCTTCTGGTGAATTTGTTCTCTGGCTTTGGTATTGTTCCCTTTCATCTTTGCAATCCAAAGCAGGAGCGTCAAGATGGTGCTGTGAGTAACACTGGTCAAGGCAAGTGTTTCTCAATCTCCTTGGGTCTCATCTTGGGTAGCCAGTGAATACTATTAATGAGCCTAAATACAACCCTGAACAAGGTTTGAGAGAAGATAATTGGCAGTTGTGGTACACTTTACTTTTCCACACCAACAAAAGTCTTAATTGCCAATCAATGCTGAGGGTTTTTTGAGAAGAGAGTCTTTTCAAATGAGATTTCTTTTTCAAGCATCACTGCTTGCAAGAACACTTGGAAGATGAAAAGGAAAATGTTCAAAGCACAGCACGGTAACTTGGTTCTGTATTTAAAGGCACATGTATAATGGGCCTGCAGTCTTCAATAAAATATGTGTAGATTTTTGGGTTCTTTATATGTGACACCTCCACAAGCCATGGCAAGTGTGTAAAATACTTGGAGCACCCAAGAGCTTTCAAGGGGATTCCTGTAGCTTGAAGCCAACAGGCTAATGTTCTCACTAATTATATTTAATTATTCACTGAAGAAGTACATGACAGTGAAGCAGTACTTTTAACCAGTGATGGGTGAATCTCCAGGCTTGAATGCTAATAGGCCTGGAGTTACCACTTCCCCACTTTGATCTCCTTACCTGCCATCCGGGGAACACAGTGAGGTTCCTGTCCCCTTGAAAACCTCACAAGTTGTCACAGCTTACTAGTTGACACTGGCAGGGGAGAAGACTTGATGCTGAAGCCTTCATTAGTCCATAGCTCTACGTGGCACAGGTAGACCCCTAGGACATGTGCCTTTAAAAGCTGATCTGACAAACAGTTAAGATCAATTTACACAGTTTTTGACACATGAGGAATGGTCATTATGTCCTCTAGGTATGTGCTTGCATGGACAAGTGTAATAGCTGAAGCAAAAGATCTGAGGGCCAAACTAGATGATATTGCATTCTTGTATCTGCCATGGGGATGCCACACCATTTTTGAATTTGTTTTTTTAACATTTCTAGTCACCATACGAACCCAATCCAAAACTACAGCATGCTGTTTTGGATCTTGAAAATGGTGCAAGGGAGGGAACAGGAGTCCTTGATTCCCCCATGCCACAGTCCCTAGCACCCCCTGCAACATTTTAAGAAGGAACAAACAAACTCTAAAATGTTCACATGGTGGACTTGAGAATGCCATATCCTCTAGTTAGGCCACAGTATTGTTCATAGCCATTCTGGCACTTGGCAGCACCTTTTCCAGCCACCATGATTATGGAAATTGCTGGTGATGAAGGCCTTCATCATACATACAAATACACTCACACATAGGTGGTTTCCACATGTAGACAGGTGTCCAGGGTCAGGTACTGTAGCTAGCTATGGTAAGAGACGGGAAGCATGGCCAGTAGATGCATTTCACGGTCAAAACAAAAAGGTTTCAGAATCCAAAGCATCAAAGCAGAAGAGGGCAAGTCCAAAAGTCATGGCTCTGGTCCAGTTCAGAACATGCAAGTTCATAGAGGGTCTGAAGTGCACATGGTTGCTAAAGCAGGCACACTAGAGGTAGTGACACATTCCTCACATACCATCCTCTCATCACTGGCTGCTTAAATAGGGAATTATTTTGCTGGAACAGATAAGCCAGCTGTAGTTTATTAGGCTGTTCAGGCATTCCAAGACAGGTGTAACTCATCAGCCCTGCACTGCCTCAGCATTGCTGTCAGAGATTAATCTATGCTGAGCCATCAATCATACAATTTGCCATCTTTCCTGGGGTTCTCTTCATAAATGCCTCCTCCTTTGCTCCAATGGATTTAGCGAACCTAATGATGCAGCTGACAGTTTGCTGGGCTTCAGTTCTTGAGCTGGAGGACTGAGGGCATGGTACAAAGGTTTCTGCCTGCCACTACTCCTCTGTTATCAGCCCAGGGCTGAGACTGCCTGCCTCTATTTCCTTCTCATCTGAGGAAGTGTCAGCAGGCTGACCCATGACAACCGGCTTGCGTGGTTTCTCAGTCACTGCTGCAGTTACTAATATAGTGTGATGCAATGGGACTTCCACACAGCAGGCTTTCCTGCATTTTCTCTGCTTACAGTCTCCCAGTAAAGGCCATTCCCCATGACACTGGGTGGGGGAGGTTCCATTTTTTTATTGGCAAATGAATATGAGTATTAAAAGTAAGTTTCTAGCCTCTTTTGTTGGGGAGGTATAAGGAAAAGGCATATTTCCACAATGAATGAGGCTTACCGTTTTTAAATGAAAGGTAAAGATTCAGAGAACTTGATAGACACTTTGTTATAATGATATAATAATATAATATTATATATTATATTATACGTTATATTATATATAATATTATACATTATATATTATATATAATGATATAATAATATAATATAATAATGATATACCGTATATACTTGGGTATAAGCCGAGGTGCCTAATTTCACCCCAAAAATGGGGAAAAATTAGGCACCCGCGTATAAGCCGAGGGTCAGCTTATACAACCCCCGGGTCGCCCTCCTGCAGGCTTACCTTACCGGGCCGCTGCCGCCGCCTGCCCGCATGCCTTCCCTGTGGCCTTGCAGCAGCCCGCTGAGCCTCCTGGGCGCAGGGAGGGGGCTGCCGCTGCCATCGCCGCAATCGCAGCCTGCCCGCGCGCCTTCTCAGCGGGCCAGGAGCGGCCCGCGGGGCCTCCTGGGCGCAGGGAGGGGGCCGCCGCCGCCATCGCCGCCTGCCCGCGCGCCTTCTCAGCGGGCCAGGAGCGGCCCGCAGGGCCTCCTAGGCGCAGAAAGGGGGCCGCCGTCGCCATCGCTGCCTGCCCGCGTGCCTTCTCTGTGGGCCAGGAATGGCCCGCGGGGCACATCTTTCTGTGTGTACTTGTTTGTGTGCATGAAGGAGAACTTACATCCATGATAATCTGTGGATGAAATGTATATTATGTGGCATGACCATTCACAAATACAAATTAAGATAACAATGAAAACATGCATGCAGATATAACTTCATTCTGAAGAATTCCTCATCTTGGTCCTTAAATAAATTATCCTCAGAATGTCTGTCAGCTTACCATTTTTATTTCACACAAGCCTTGATGTTGCATTGGCCACAGGAAGTAAAATTAACAAACACTAAATGAAATAAATGTCCTCTGACAAGTTGACAATCCTACAAGCTAATTAGTGCTTGTATACAATCAAAATCTCATAGTACATACCGTAGATGCAAAAAGATAGACATTAAAACTGAGCATGGGGTGATTTGCATTCAACATTAAACACATAGCTCATATCTTTAAAAAATAAGTGACTAAGTGGAGAATTTATTGAGTAATGTACAGAGGGATACAAACAAGAAGTTAGTGTTCCTTTCAAAACAGCACTATAAATGAAAGTCATTCCACTTTGGTAGCATTAGTTGAATGAAATGTAATAATCATTGCAAGTGGTAATCAAAGCTAAAACTAGAAAACACTAGCTGCTATTCAATGCAGTCCCATGGCTGGTGGCCAGTTCAAGATGTATAGAGCACAGCATTTTAGAGTTTTAAAATCTCAGATGCTGTCCTAGTGAGATTCCATAAGTAAAAAAAAAGAGATTCCTGAAGTGTTTGAGCAGATGGTTGGGGGCTAAAGAAGATTGTGAGGGATTAGAGTGGTTAGATCTTGGTTTCTTGGCAACCAGATCACTCTGTTCCACCTGCAACCTTGACTTGGTACCTGAGTGAAATCACTATGGATACAGGATTTTGGGGCTGAAGCTTTATCTAGTTTGGGATCCTCCCACCCAACTAGATCAGAACCAGGATAATGGCCACCTCCAGAGACATTCCAGTTATTTTCACAGTGTAATACTGGAAGAGATGGTCTCTGGTCCTCCTCAGCTATGTGTGTATGTGCATGAGAGGGAGGACAAGTTCGCCCATTCTGGCTTTCACTCCTGCCCCTTTCTTCCTTCTGGAATTCCTGTTTTTCCTAGAGATGGGGCTGTCTGGCAGGACGTGTGTCCTCAAATGGCTGAGCAGTCTATGAGCTCACATCTGCTGGAGTTGTTTCTTCAAGGAATTCTCAGTCTCCCAAAGATCTGGCATTTTAATTTCAAAAAAGCTTTATTCCAGTAAACATCTAATTAAGCAGGAAGCACAGATAGTTAGGAAGGGTTTCACAGCTAAGAGAACATATAGCAGGGTTGGCTAGAAAAAACTAACAGAAAAAGGGCTAGCTACAGTCCACTGACACCTCCCCCCCCCCAGTCATCCTTAAGTTGAAGGATGGTTCAGTCTCTTCCCCTCTCTGAATAAGCTTATTGGAGCTCATTCAACCCAGGGTTCCAGGACTGAGCAAGGCCAAACATTGTTGTAAACCTCTGTTTCTGGGACTGCAGACTGGAGAAATGTCACCTAGTTTGGACCAATACTATTTGGGGCTTGCTCTATAGTTCCCACCAGAGACCAATTCACCAATAATATTTCCAGTTAGAAATCAGAGGCTTTCTGGCCCAGCCCCACAATTTGGGTTTGGTCTGATCTTCCATGAGAGGAAAGGTGACACCTTGATGAATGCTCCTCTGTCTTTCTAGATTTCCCAAGTCATGTGTCACACTAAAACGGCCACTCTGCCCCCTTGAGTGCAGCTGGGGATATGATTATCCATTCCAGCAAATAAAACAATATTATTTTAGCATCAGAGTAACCCTGATGGTAACAGGGTTAACTCAAGACATCACAGAGAATGTTTATTTATGTATTTACATTGTTTATAGTCTGCCTTTCTCACAGGGACTCAAGGAGGATTATACATGGTGAGTTGGTACAATCAACAGACTGGTACATTCAATAACCTACACATTAGGATTTTAGAAGTCTGGAACCACCAGAAAGAACTGAAGCATAGCGTAAGTATTCACATGGCATATTAAGCAGTACAAAACTGACATAATAGGATCCTACTTAACACAAGCTATGCACCTCAATATAGACCACAGTCCCCAATCATTTTACCAAGTAAGTTTGTGAACTATTTGTCAGGAGCACAATGAGCCAAACTTCTGAATGGCTTGAAAAATGATATGATTCATTTTCTTTTGGAAAATAATTCCTTCTAATCAAGTAAATCATTAATTGAGTTGAGGGGGAAGTCCCTCATTAGTTCTTTCTTGCCTCATTTCCCTGTGTTCACTGTCATTTTCTTCCGAGCCTCTTTGTCTTACATGTGCCTTTCCCTCAGATTTTCTCAGTCTACTGCCAAATATCCTGAACCCTTCCTTCAGCCATCTTGTGCCCTTGGTCTGTATCTTCTCTGTCTCCTGAGCTCTAGTTTATGAACATTTCAGCTGAGCCAATCAGTGGTTTACAAGCCACAAGCACAATATGCTATAGATTCTGCTGCATAGTACGTTATTACACTTTGGGTGTGGATGATGTATTCCAGCCTCAGTTGAGGGACTTAGACAATGTGTCCTTCATGTCCCCTTCTGGCTTTACAATTATATGATCCAATACATCACAGTGATGAGCCTATCATAAATACGTAAAGTGAAAGAATAAGGAATTTGCCAGTCAATTATGTGGGGGCTGAGTATATGAGGTGTTTCTTTTTTGTTCATTGTGCTTGGAAATGTAGCTGGAAGCTTGGAGAGAAGGAATAATCTCTCCAACAAAAGCCAAAGGTGATATAACTCTCCAGTATACATATAATTAGTCCTCTCACAGATAATGAAACATTTTGTTAATTGATGGCACAATGCTGCATTATCTCTCATTTCATAGCCCAATAAATCAAAATGAAACAAATTCAGCCACAGTGAATGCATCTGATCTATCTCACAATGGCTGCCTAAGATGTTTTCCCACATGGCCTCATCTACTTGATCTCAGCAAGACAATGGACTGGCTAGTGATTAAATGGGATCAACTAGTCAAGGTCTTTCTTATTCCATGCTATTCAGCAGGATTGGATGAGTAGCTGATTTAGCATTATGTGCACACAGGAATGAGTATGTCATGAGTTCCATGTTAATAGGATAGCCAGTGTGGTGTAGTGATTAAAGTGACTGACTAGGATCTGGAATCCCCAGGACTGAATTTCCACTTTGCCAGGGAAGCTTGCTGTATGAACTTGGGCTACCGTACACTCTCAGCCTAACCCATCTCACCAAATTGTTCAGAAGATAAAATGGAAGAGAATGATGTAAACTGCTTTGGGTTTCCATTCAGGAGAAAATTGGGGTATAAATTAAGGATATAAGTTAATATTGGACATGGCAAAGTGACCACTTTGTCACCAATGCTACACTTTTGTAGGGTGACCATTTCTTCTGAAAATACTTCAAGGTTGCAATATCTAAGATCTGTCTTCACCTTCAGATCCATCCAAAGGAACAGTCCAGAAGACCAGGGTAGATCTCAAAACTCACTATCCAAGAGTTCATTAAAAAAAATGTTCACCACGTGAAATTGTTATAAAGGGGCATATCATTGTAATTTCATTACCTAAAATATGGAAATCAATTGCTGCTGGTATATTATGTGATGTCATTAGTGTTATTAAAAGGTTTTGTTCATGAAACCAATGTTTATATATTACTTAAGATACAGATATTCATATTGTATAAATAATGAAACTTCTATTCATTGTTAGTGATATAGATGCATACACACAGAGAGGGGGAAATCCATGGAGAAAAAGTCTAGCACTATTTATTTTCTACTGGTAGGCTGACATGATAAGTTCTCCAATTTTTACTGTGACCAAGGGTCTCCCAAATCTTTCTCTTCACAAACCATAGCTGCAGCCTGTTTATAAGGAATGACCACAAAGTCCTTCCCTGAAGCTCTGAAAAATTAACCACATCTAGGACTAATTTGGCTGCTCCTCTTGTAATGGGCCACATCCTTCCATTAGCCCATTTGTCCAGTGCTTCTGAGCTGAACGACATCACTGAACTTGACTGTCTCCTAGACTATTGTTTCTGTTTGCTTTTCATACTGAGGATCTTTCATTTGAGCTAACTGCCCATCCTGAATCTTTCCCAGACTTCGGTTTGCTTACCTTATGTAAGTTAATCATGTGTCCTTAGACTTAGAGCTCTTCTCATTGACTTTACTTTAACACAGTGTCACTACAACTAGTGACATATTCCATATTCTTTCATTTTCCTCTTCCTACACAATGCAAGATCACATGTACAGGACTATCTGTTCAAATACTTATACAACCAAAGCATTCTGCAATACCTAGCTATCACCAATGGCAGCAGGGGAGGACTGGGAGTCCTGGAAAAGGGCCCCAACCCCAGCCTGCACTGCCTCCCCCAAACTCTGCCTGCTCTCTCCCCAATTGGCTGGGTGCCAATTCCCTCACCTCACAAAGGGCTTGGGCACCACCTCCCCCATACTATGCAGAGCTTGGATGGACCAAACACAGCTCTTTTTCCAGAGGGTGGCCCAGTTCAGGTAGAGGGGAATCCACTGGTCCACCAGGAGGCATCCCAGCACACTTAATGTACCTTCTGCCCCTGAATGGTAGCTGAGGAGGTTAGGATCTGCAAGTGCACTGGCCAGCATCACTGGCCAAGGATTACAAAGGCTTGCCCATAGTCTCCAGAGGGTGGTTTGCACTGTCTAATGATGTCATCAGTAAATGCCAGGGAGATTGCTAGAGGCCTCTGTACAGATAACATGTGCCTGGATTTGTTATCATTTGTTGATCAGCTGCCTTAATTGTTACTTTATTAGCAAAATAGGTGGGATATGCATTGCCTCTGGACAACCAGAAGGAAGTCATGATGCAAGAGGTTGGGGGTTCAATTTTAAACAAGGTGACACAATATTAATAATAAGCGGTGCCGTGGCTAAAAACTTCTGCCCTACCACTGAACCCTGAGGAAAGGAGACTGCCGTCTTCACACAGTCAGGTGTCAATCAGTCCTAATAGACCAGGAATGTTAGTCCAGCCAATGCCCCCCCTCCAATTTATCACATTGCAGTCCCTATCGGCCTCACAAATTCTCTGTGATGAACAGATGAGACTGCAAGGGCATATCCTCCTAGACATCAGACATGTTAAGCGCTCCTTGCATCCCAAGGTTTGGAGCAGTTTGCTCTGTTCCCCGTTCCACTTATACTCTTTAACAGATAACTTAGGGCAGTCATTTAACTTGAAACGATGTTCGAGTTAGCCACTGCGCCATCTCTGTATGCTGCAACTAAACAACTGTGATATCAATATCCCTAAGATCAACAATAATCCTATGCCTTAGTATGACCTGATGAAACCACTAGTCTTTTGAGGCAGGCAGTGCAGACTGAATGGGAAAAACCTCAGTCCCTCACCAACCTGTGGCAGTGGATGGAAAACTTGTTACTCAGAGGCAAACAGTTCCCACTAGCTACCAAGCAACTGACCTAACCACACACTTCCACCAGGAAAGGAAGGAGGCAAAAATCTGCCTTTGTTCAGCAGCAACCACCCAGTTCAGTATCCGGCATCTCCGTTCAAATCATCAAGTCAGATAGTAGGACAGAGAAAAACCATTACCTGTGACTTTGGAGAGCCACAGCCAGATTCAGCATAAGATTGTAGCAGACATCAATAAAGCAACTCAGTAAGAAGTAGTTCCTTATATCTGTATGTATCTTAGAATTCACAGACCTAGAACAATTTGATGGTAGGCTGCCACTCCAACTGAGCTGTTTGTTGCATGTTAAAGGCCCTACACAATATTTCCATTGTTGGACTCACAAAATGGAGAACAGTGGCCAGTGGTTTACAAGAAAATGACACAAAACATTTCTTGGTTGCAGTCTATTCAGGGTAAAGGAGAGAAAGCCAAGAAGATTGAGTGAACAAATAAACTAGGATAAATGAGGGGAAAACTTACCTAATAGCACTTATCTCTTAAAACATTCTTCTTCACTCCATAAATTTAACAACAATACAGAGCAAGGAATTACAATGGCAGCTTTTGCATCCGAGATAAAAATTTAACAGCTTTTGGAAATATAGAGCGAAGGGGGAGGAATTTTAGCTCCCAGTCACCATTAATTTGATTTTGTTGCAACTAATTAAATCAAACTCAATTAAATGTCATACCATAACCTTGAAGGTCTCTGTGATATTGTTATCCTTTTATGAGAGAATGCAATCTTTCTCCTTCTTCTGTTCCATCAACAGTATGTCGTTACATTCTATAAATTTTACAAATTTGATGCTAGATTTGTCTTGGCTCCCAAATGGAATCATTGGCAATCCAGAATCATGCACCCAACTATGGCTGCTTCTATGAGAAGGTTTCACTCTGCTTTTGTAATGAAACTGGAGCAGGTGTGGGGGATGTTCCCTAAATGTACATTTTTCATGTTTTCCCCTGCTTTACAATAATATTTCCCAAATCTGGTTAGGAGCAAACTTTCGGGAAGGACCACAGTTAAAGCTACTTGCATGCTGCTTGCATGGAAAGGTATGCATTTTTTACAACTTCATCCACATCAATGCCATTTTCCTTGTCTGCACCCTGTGCCTGGCATTACACCCCACTCCCACATCACTGCTACATCATTATTGCTTAAAATCAGTAATTGTAACTTAATGCTATTGCAATATGTCAATTACCATTTAAAAACAAATGCCTGAGAAAGCCCTCTGGGCAATGAGGATAAAATGGAAATGGTGGCTGCAGGGGGCTGGGACAAGGAAAGTGCACAGATACTATCATGTGTATTCTTCACTACTGCAGCAACTGCTTCTTCATTAGGAGTGTACATCAAGAAAAATATTATTTATTATTTTGGATATGAATTCAGGGGTGAAAATTTACCACGATTGCTGGTTTTCATGTAGGACATTATCTGGTTGGGTTTCAAATCATTTTTTTTCAGGTTCCAGATTTTCAGGACCATTATTTTCCATGGGAAATTAATTCAAAGGTCTTGAGCAGCTGTTCTTAAAGATAATTGCACAACATTGGCACAGAACATTTTACTCCCTCTAATCTAAAGACCCCCACATGTTTCAAGAGAATTGGACCAAGGGGTCCAGTTCTAAGGGCCCCAGAAAAAGGTGCCCCAGCCATATTACCTGAAGAGGAAAAAAGGGCTCTGCTCTCACAAATGAGGGAAGGAAGGAGAAGGGGTGAGCAAGAATGGCAGCCCTGTCATTCTTCCCTATGGGGGACTTTGGTGTGTGTGTGTGTGGAGTGGCTGTCATTAAATCAAATGACACCAAAATTGCAGAGGAGTTAGTGCCGCCTGTCCACTAAAGATCTGCCAAGTTTCAAATAAATTGGACCAAGAGATCCAATTCTACAATTCACTGAACAAGGTGCCCCCAGACATACTACCTGAATGGGATAAAAAGGCCCTGCCCCTACAAATGAGGGAGGGAAGGAGAAGGAGTGAACCAAAAACTGCCTCACCTGGGCCACAGCCTAGGAAAATTAGAGAATCAAAGAAAAAGAAGACACCTGTTGATGATGGTAAGCACTTGGGGAGGGGCTGTGGCACAGTGTTAGAGCATCTGCTTGGCATACAGAAGGTCCCAGTTTCAATCCTTGGCATCTCCAGTTAAAGGGACTGGGCAAGTAGGTAATGTGGAAGATCTTTGCCTGAGATGCTGGAGAGCCACTGCTGGTCTGAGTAGACAATACTGACTTTGATGGACCAAGGGTCTGATTCAGTATAAGGCAGCTTCATGTGTTCATGTGACATGAATAACTACATGGATTTTTAGGGGGTGTTTTTTAGAATTCCTAAAAATCCTGAATTTGTGTAACTATTGCAGAAAACCATGATGATGACCTGAAACTGTGATATTTGTGAATATTTTTTACTCAGGAATTCTAGAATGTACGTCCCTACTCTGCTTTCACAGTGGCTATGAGAGCTCCACAGTGAACGATCGCCATGTGGAAGCAACCTATGTCAAAATGGCAACAGGAGCAGGAAAATGCTTTGTACTCACTTTATTTTTGTATCTTGAGTAGGTTTTTATACTGGGTTGGCTTGCATGACTTTGGATTCTTTTCTTGCCCCAACTGGTGAAGAAATCAAAGGTAGAAGCAGTGATAGATTTCAGTTTGTTTCCTGTTGCCAGCCTGGGGACTTAACTGCAAGGCACTCCTTTTCCTAGCCCCAGATCATAGATACAGAGTTATGTGGCAATGAATTTTGCGCATGCGTCTAGAAATCCAGCACAACCAGAGCCCAGCTAGGACACAGATTTATTTTTCACTCATCATCAACAGCTGCAAAATATGCTAAAGCAGTTGGCAAACAGCAAGCCTCGAGTTTACTTACAAGGTCCATTAAGCCCTCCTTTGCCTGTTTTCAGAATGATAAGGTAAAAACTATGAGAGTCTCTCATGCTTTCTAAATGGCATGCTGATAGTTATCACTACAGAGCAGCCTCAAATCTCATTATGAAATGCTTCTACCTTGAGAAAAAAGTACCCTAGCTTATTAGTTATGTTGCAATTAGCTAAGAATTCTTAATTTTAAATCACTGCTTGCTGAAAGGTAATTAATTGGTAGCGTGCTAACTGCTGCAAAACATAAATGTAGCTCTACAAATAAGAGCAAAGCATAGGCGATGTCAGTCCCCCTGAGAGTAGGAAGAAAGGCGTAGAGTTGCTATAAAGCTTTTTTGACCTCTTATGTCCTAGACTGTCTTGTACTATAAATGATTATTTGCTTCTACAAACACCTGTTATCATCAGAGGTTCTTCTTTGGTTGGTCCCTTTGGCTGAAATGAGATAGCTAGTGAACAGAGATCATGTATTTTCAGATCTACCGCATTTATGGAATTTCCTCCCCTTACCTGTGCAACCAGTACCATTTAAAAAATAATATTTATACCTAGGGTTGCCAACCACCAGGTACTGCTGGAAAAAAGAGGCACTAGGTACTTGTATGGGAATAGAGAACAAAATTAAGTACCAAACAACAACTGGAATGCAAACACAAATTTAGTGCAAGTGAAAAATCAGTGCAGAAAGTGTACTAGCTGGAGATCTCCTGCTATTACAACTGATCTCCAGCCGATAGAGATCACTTCACCTGGAGAAAATGGCTGCTTTGGCAATTGGACTCTATGGCATTGAAATCCCTCCCTTCCCCCAACCCCGCCCTCCTTAAGCTCCACCTCAAAAACCTCCCACCAGTTGCAAAGAGGGACCTGGCAACCCTATTTATACCCTGCTTTTTCCTCATTGGGGATTTAAAGTGGCTTATAATATTATTTTCTTCCATTTTATCCTTACAGCTACAGCTCTGTGAGGTAGGTAAGGCTGAGTGACAAAGAGAGGCTGGTCCAGTGTAACCCACCGAGTTTCTGAGGTGCATTGGAAATTCAAACCTGGATCTTCACACAACACATAGTTAAATTATGAACACATGAAGCCTTATACTTGGTCCATCAAAGTCAGTATTGTTTACTCAGACCGGCAGCGGCTCTCCAGGGTCTCAGGCAGAGGTCTATCACATCACCTACTTGCCTAGTCACTTTAAGTGGAGATGCCAGGGATTGAACCTGGGACCTTCTGCGTGCCAAGCAGATGCTCTACTACTGAGCCACAGCCACTCCCTGCCCCAGAATGTGGTGATGGCTGACACTTGGAAGAGGGAAGTGAACATGTCCATTGAGGATAGGGCTATCATGGAGGAGCATGCCTATTATATTAGGTGCTGTGGAACACAGGCAGGTTAATGCTGCTGCAGTTGTCTTGTTTGGGGGCTTCCTAGAGGCACCTGGTTGGCCACTGTGTGAACAGACTGCTGGACTTGATGGGCCTTGATTTGATCAGGCATGGCTTTTCTTATGTTTTTATGTTCTTATGCAAGTGTTGGATTAATTAGGTCTGATTAACCTGCAGATAATTTCTACCTAATGAGTTCAGCAAGTTTCTAAGTCATCTGTGAATACAGAGAATTTACCAAACCAGGCAATGCAAGCTAAATAGTTCAAATGGCTGGAGAAAGAACTCTGCTATCAGAATCCACATAGTGATCAGCATAGGGTGATGGTGTTGATGGATAACATTTTTCAGCACATTTTTGTTGTTCAGATGAGGAAAAGAATTATACAGCAATGGTACTGCTCCAATCATTGAGCCAGGGAGGTTCCCCCCACCAGCACTGGTATGCCTATTGGGAAGCCACTTACAGAACCCACATTAATACAATTAAAATAGTTGCATTATTAGTGCATGGTTGCAATGGTTTCTCTGTTGCTAGAACATCCTTTAGTCTGTTGTTGATAGGAATCAACACAGCAAATGTTTGGCAGAACTTGGTCTTTCACTCTTTTTTTCCCTTTTATATCTCATGAGATGAGGGTCTTTTTTTAAAAAAAAATTATCCATAACTGATTAATACCATAGGGAACAGGTTCCACTATTAATTAAGCTAAAGGTCTTCTTCAGTGGGGTCTGCAGAGGAAATAGGCTAGGCAGAACAAATTGGAAAGCACCAAAGTCCCTGTCACTTATGAAGGAGACTACTGCATTCCTAATCTTCTTATCTCATTATCAAAGATAAAATTTAACCACATGGTAGGAACTCTCCTGCTGTAATCCACACAGCCATTATCAGAAGCTAATCCTATTATACTAACAATCCCTGGGCCTGCTAGTAGCTTAGAACACACTGGAATATTCTTTAACAAGATTACCAATTTAGCAGCCATTTAATTTGTCTTACCTTTTTACTTTCTCATCTGTTCTTAAGGCATGATGTTTGTCTCTTCATATCTTTGTTAGAAAATAGCAGGAGATTTTGATCATTCCACTTTATTCTACACCTGGAACTATAATCCTTGTTAGTTTCATTCAAATGGGTATCTATATACATACTATTATAGATACCAAAGCATTCCTTTTGGCAAATGCTCCTACTTTTAAAAATCATATAGATGTAAACAAGTGGGGGACCCACAAGGACTTGCAGTGCTACCCACGCTATTTTCTCCTGACAGCCTCCATATCTTCACCTTTCCCTGCTTTCTTCTCTTCTTCCCACCCACCCCCAACCTACCTTTGATGTACCCCTCATCTTCCACTATATTCTTTATTACTTCATTTCTTCACAATGCCTTTCCCCACAATGGGGACCCAAAGCAGCTTACATCATTTCCCTCTCCTCCTTTTTATCTTTGCAACAACATTGTGAGGTAGGCTGACAATGTGTGACTTGGCCCAAGGTCACCCACAGCTTCCATGGCAGGGTGGGAATTCAAACCAGGGCCACTCAGATCCTGGTTGGAAACTCTAAGCACTGAGCCATACCTGCTTTTGTGGAGTGGCAGCTCTTGAACAGTAGCAATTAGCTAGGCCTGGATGAGTCATGCAAGTTGCACCATGGCTACTGCCAGGCCTGCCCCCTCAAAGGCCCAAACAGTGCAGGAAAGTCCCTGTTCTCTCCTCATGTTTTTTCCCTTTAAAAATCTATTTTTTAATAGATTTCCACAACCACAATCACTTGACTTTCCCACCTATTGCCCTGTGTTTCTCTGCTTATCATACATCTAGGGCCGGAATCTGTACTTGGGGTGGTTCCAAACCTAGGGTTGCCAGGTCCCTCTTCACCACCAGCAGGAGGATTTTGGGGTGGAGCCTGAGGACTGCAGGGTTTGGGAAGGGGAGGGACTTCAATGCCATAGAGTCCAATTGCCAAAGTGGGCATTTTCTCCAGGTGAACTGATTTCTATCGGCTGGATATCAGCAGCATTAGCAGAAGATCTCCAGTTAGTACCTGGAGGTTGGCAACTCTATCCAAACCTTTTGTGTTTGTGAAGTTTCCCTGCTCCCATTGAGCCCTGTTTCTTTTCTCCTTTTTTGATTATTGCTGTCTAGTTGTTTGGACCACTGCTCTGGTGCTTGGATCTCTGCCTGGACTGTCAAGAATAGTCTCCCCCCCCCCTTTACTTCACCACCACCACTTCCTAACCATGTATCCTTTGATACAGCCGATACTTGGAATCTCAGCCTTTGCTTGAAGAAAGTTGCCTTGAAACTGCTCGTCATCCATCTGCATCTATGTTTCCTAAAGCGTTCATTTCCATTTACTTTCCTTCGCTTCCAAAAAATGTTGCCTGCAGAAATCAGAATCAGAAATGTAACAAAATCTTTCTGTAATAGCTGTTTATACGGCAGTGAATTGCAATCTGCAGTCTGTCTGCTGCAGTGCATCTCGTATTGAGATTTCATTTACTCTGTTGGTGCACAGGGAAGCCAACAGTTGCTGAGCGATTTGTGTTGTTTTTTTGTTGTTGTTGGGGCAAACTCTTCTTGTGGTTATAGTTCAGTATAATCAGCGCAGAAATATCTCTCTGGAAACAGAAGGGAAGACCCCCTGCCTCCCTAATGAGAAGGACTAACAGAAAGAGGTTGGGGATAGCTGAATATGTGGGCAGCTGTTCAACTTCAGAGAGTGTATGCTGGTAAGCACTTCATTAGTTCACCTGATCTATTACACAACAGATCTATAAACTGCATTTGGGGCCAACAGTGAACACATCTTCTCTCTGGATCCTGATATCCATCTTGCAAACACAAGCAAAAAGGCACCACAAAGCTGCCTGGAACTTTTCATTAATAATCCCTTCCCTAGGTGGAATCTTTTTTAGTTAATCTTTATTTAACTGTACTGCAAACCATCTCTACAGAAGTTGCAAAGCAAGTCAATATTCTGTATCTTGTTTGGAGCTTTAGAAATTTAACAGGGGTTAGATGATGACTTTTTTCAGGCAGGTAGGGACTTACTTAATATCAAACTACATCCAGGGGTCCTGAGTTATGGGGTCTGGAAGGGGTCCCCCCCCATCCGCCCATTGGAATAAATGGGAGCCAGCAATCCTTAATGTGCATCTAGAGAGTGGCAAATCCAAGGCAAAACCTCCCATTGTTTCTGGGGCAGCCAGAGAGAGACTCACCGACCCACACTGTGAAACCAGTGAAACAGCAACAATCACACTTGCAAAGAGGAGATCAAGCCCCCACACACACACCAGGACAAATAAGGTAAACCCCCCCCCCTTTGACTCTCCCCCTCACACACACAGTAGAAGCCAGTCCGTGGCTTCTAAGAGCCGATGTAACACAAGCAAGAAAAGCTTTCATACTACACCGAAAGTGCATCCTAGAACGCTCAAAGTGTAAGTAAACAACGTAACTAGCATGAGTAGCGTATCTTTTCATTTCAACACAGCCAAAGTGCATCTTATAACGCTACTAGCATAAGTGCGACCTGCGCAAATTGAATATCTTCAGTATTGAAAAATTTCTTGCTGCTGGATTCAAATCTTCCACAGCAACAATCACACTCGCAAAGAGGCAATCAGCACCCCCAGGACAGATAACCTCCCCAAATCACACTCCACAGAGGCAATCAAGCCCAGCAGAACAACCCCCCCGAACCAGAAGATGCAAATTCCAAATGAAGGAGAAGAACGGGCCAAACAGAGAGAGACTCACTGACATGGGATGTACTAAAACGAATGACAGGCTAGCTCATTAGAAACAACGGGAACAGCTGCACAGCTGCATTCAACTCCAGGCGAGGGTGGCAAAGGGCAAAAAAGGCAGAATGCACACTCCCACAGAGGCGAGCGGGCACCCCCTCCAGCAGAACAGGCAAAAGCCCCCCCCAAACCAGTACGGCTTGGCTCAACCCCAAACAAAAGACCCAAGGAGAAGGAGGTACAGGTGCCAAGCGGAGGGAGACTCATGCCACACTGACTCAACTCCAGGTGAGGGTGGCAACGGGCAGAAAAAGGCAGAATGCACACTCCCACAGAGGCGAGTGAGCACACACCCCCGGCAGAACAGGCAAAAGCCCCTCCCCCTCAAACCAGTACGGCTTGGCTCAACCCCAAATAAATGAACCAAGGAGGAGGAGGCGCGAGTGCCGAGCAGAGGGAGATTCACGCCACACTGCCGCACTGATTCAACTCCAGGCGAGGGTGGCAAGGGCAGAAAAAGGCAGAACTCACACTCCCGCAGAGGCGAGCCGGCACCCCCCCCCAGCAGAACAGGCAAAAGCCCCCCTTTGGCTTCCCCCACCCACAGAAACTGCTTCCCCCCCCACACACACACACAAGAAAAGGTATAGAGAAAACCCCCAAAAATCAAAATGTGGATGTCTTCCAGCAGGAGCAGGGAGGAGAAGTAAATCCAATCCTATCCTATTCCACTAAGCAGGATCTCTCAGGAGCAGCACCACCAAAATGGAAGGAAATGAATACAGACTCAGGACGGGACGGGAGTTTTTATATCTTTTCTTGGCCAATTCAAAAGGGGGAATCCCTGCTCCATTGGCCAGAAGAAGACCCAGCTTGGGCCACCATTGGCCATGGGAGAATGCTGATTCGGGGACGCCAAATTTTCCTGAATTTATTCAGCATCTACCCAAACTCGCCAAATTCGGCTCGTTGTTTTCCCGTCTTTTTTTACTTCTGCTCTATTTGAACTGGAAACTGCTGAATTGTGGAAAATTCGGTTGTTTTTCATGTCGGATGGAACCGAACAGACAGCCCTAATCCTAACCCACTTCACTATGTTGTTCTGAAATATTGATATATAGATGATTCTGAAACATTGTTGGAAGTAGGGTTGTGTATTCAGCTAAAGCTGAACTGAAATACCTTTTCGGTATTTTTCGGAGGGGGGGGGTTACTAGCAAAAAATTGAAGGGAGCCAAAAAAGCAGATCCTGAATAATGCCAAAAAAAATTCGGCATCATTTGGAGCTGCTTTGGCCCCACTTCCATTTTTCCCCTCCCCATCTCTCCTCCTCCTTCATTCCTTACTTACCTGAGTAAGATCCACTCTGCTTGCTGGTTCCAACCACCACATAGAGGTCAGACCCTGGCATTCAGATGCATGCTGCTTGCAGGCTTTGACCTCTAGGTGGCGGTCGGATCCAGCAAGCAGCAGGTATTTGAACACTCCAGTGGAACACTGGGCTTCGCAGAGCCCAGCCCTCAGTTCTGTTACATATTTCTTTTTGGGTGCAGGTTTAAAATAAATAAAGCTGAATCCATTATATTTAGCTTTTGGGATTTAAAAAAATTCCAGATTTATTAAACCCGAACCTGAAAAATACAGAAAAAAGAAGGTGCACAGCCCTAGTAGGAAGTATAGGACCCAAGTAATACAAGTGCCATTTCTATGGTATTTTAGGATTTTCAATTCAATAGTATCCAGAACACCACAAAATAGTCACCTGCACCCCCAGGACTATCTTGCGCCATCTACATTGCAAGGGCAAAAGATACTGTATATCCCACTGTCTAAAGGAAACAGAAATGTTTGCTGTGCCCCTTTCCCCTTTACCTTTGGTACTACTTCTAGATCAGGGTTCCCCAACATGGTGCCTGTAAGGATGATGGAGCCTGCCTGTACTTCCCTTGGTGCCCGCTGATCTTTCAGAAAATGGGTGGGGCCAATGTAAGGCAGGGTTGGTTTTTGGCTGCCCTTATTCAAATGAAAGGGGTTTCCACTGGAGGATGACTGGTAAGCAGTCCTTTCTTTACTCAGTATGTGGTTCAATTCCCCCTTCAGGATCTCCTTCTTCCCAGGAGGTGTGAGGAGGGAAGTATTCCCTTTGGTGCAGGCAGTGTGGTTAAGAGTGGTGGACTCTAATCTGGAGAACCAGGTTTGATTTCCCAGTCCTCCACATGAAACCTGCTGAGTGACCTTGGGCCAGTCACAGTTCTCTCAGAACTCTCTCCGTCCACATGGAAGCGAGCAATGGCAAACCACCTCTGAATATCTCTTACTTCGAAAACCCCATGGGGTTGCCATAAGTCAGCTGTGACTTGACGGCACTTTCCACCACCACCACCTGAAGCAGCCATTTTGTGATGGTTGGGGACCCCTGTGCTAAATCTTCTAATAGTAATTTTCCTCCCAGTTACCACTGATGATGTATGAACCTAATCTAGATAAGGGCACATTTCTAATGTAATTGCAGGCAACAGCTAGGTGTCAACTGGTACTGCAAATTTACTCTTACTGTGGCAGACCTGGGAAATGTTTGAGGGGTAGGACTGAAAGCATACTATTGCATTTGATACATATTTCCTGTTATGAGGTTTGCTGCCTGCTCTGCAGGTGTTTATGGGATTAACACCAATAGACTCCCCCCCTCACCTCGTTTCTCCACTTTGATGTATGCACAGAATAAAATGCCCACCATTTCCCTGCTATTTAGCAAAACATCGTTGTATAACAGAGCAACCAGTAATTGCAATTATTTAGCAAGTATTATGAATGGGAAGCAAGATTTGCAAAAGTCAATTGGGATACAATTTGTCTGTAAATGCATGGATCAGGATGCCTAATGAAATCTGCCTTGCTTTAGAAACTCATCCTCTTGTTTGCTCATCAAAGTGTTTTGTACCAGCAGCACTGATTGTGATAAATGGTCCCTGTCTTTTGCAACAAGGAAACAAAAGGAGCACCATAACATACCTAACAATATTGCAATGACTAGAGCGTTTTCATATAACAATACTCCTGGTAAGTGGGAGAGTGGGGATTGTTTATTATAATACAAACCAACCTTTCCCCTCCTTTCATCTTCCAGGGAACTGAGTTTAAACATTTGATGTTACATTTTAGTTAGCTTATGAAAGAGATGGTCTTGTTGTTTTTGAAAGAGTGGGCTTGTATATTTAACCTATAAAAAGAGGTTTAGAAGGGAAGGGCTTTGAGACAGCTCAAAAATACACCTGGGAGATTATTACAGTGGTAGTAAGAGATGGTTTATGAATGATAATGGATACAAGAACAAAGGGGTAAAGGCTGTCCTAATAAGAATGTGAGCGGGTGATCACAAGATGGTTATCGTAACCATTAAAGCAATAACATTTGAGAATTGTTATACAATAGAAAAGGGCTTTCCTTTTAAAATTGTACTGCAAGTTGTGTGAAAATCTATTCTTGGGTGTGGGGTAAAACACAAACACTTCTTAGCATTTATGTAGCACATGTTTAGTGTGGTGTAGTTCTATACATATTTTTTTCAGAATTTCCACTGAACTCAGTACTGTTTAAAATATTGTCGAAGGCTTTCACGGTCAGAGTTCATCAGTTCTTGTAGGTTATCTGGGCTGTGTGACCGTGGTCTTGGTATTTTCTTTCCTGACGTTTCACCAGCAGCTGTGGCAGGCATCTTCAGAGGAGTAACACTGTCCTTCAGTTTGCTAGTTACAGTACTTTTCTTGATATTGTTGTGCATGTGTGAAAGGCAGACATTACATGCCAAATATTCTTGTATCCAGTAGGTAAAGTGGTTGATAGACTGCAGAAAGATAAATCCTGTGTCATCCTTTTGCATTTTTGTGTCACCAGTGAATGGAAGTTTTTAAGGTGTTGTTGTCATCCCTTTCCTTATGTTTTCATGTACAGTCACATACATTGGGGGGGTGCTTTTAATATATTAACCTGTCTTTCCTTTATGGAAGTATATCTTTGATCTTTATTAACAGGCACACTCCCTTACCTGATTCCTCTTGTTCCATGAACTTGGACAAGGCAAGGTTAATGAAAGAGTACAGCTAAGGCAAAAACCATGGTTGCAGAGTGTTATCACCTAGGACTGGAATCAGTGCTCTGAGGGCTGTCATTCCAGCCCTACAACATTTTATCTGGGCCCATGGACCATCACTCTACTCCACTGTGGAGGCTGTCATTCTAAGTCCAGGACAGGTTTCTTGTAATCCGTTCCATATTTTCACTGGATTTTTTGTGCAGCAATGTATTTCAATGGAGCCTATGCAAGTAAATTAGTGTTCCTGGCTCCCATTATATTAAATGGACCTTCAAGCCTCTCCCATTATTTCCAATGGGCATTCCTGTTATTTGTTTAAGCCCCATGGAGGACTTTTGTGGGTGGGAAGGAGTGGCTTTCTACCAAACCACACCAAAATTGCAACAGAATGAGTACGGCCTGTTTACTAAAGAAACAAGTTTCAAGAAAATTGGACCAAGGGGACAAGTTCCACAGATCCCTGGACAAGCTGCCCTGGCTTTCTATTTTCCCAGCCATAGAAGAACAAAATGACTCCACTTCAAACAAAGGAGGGAGGGAAAGAGAACTGTGACACTCTGTGGTTTCTCTCCAAAGGTGATTGACTGGAAGCACTCTGTGTTCCTCCCTTGCTAGGATCCGATTGGAAGGGAGAAATGCCAGTGCTCAGGAAAATCTCTTAAGACTGGATAGGGTAAACTCGGGCACCTACTGAAAACAAAACAAAACATTGTAAGCTTTGGCCAATGAGGAACCTGGGAGGGAAGCCCTTGCAGGATAGCCCATAGGGGTACCCCTAGTCTGAGGTCAATTTAGTTGGACCTTAACACTCAGTAATGACCCAAAACAGCAATTTCTGGGTGTATCTTCAGCTCAGGTATTTCATTCTGTACACCCTACTGTCAAGTGTCATACATGATTGTGTGAATCAACCCTTATAACACAGGCATAAGTTTTCCAAGAAGAAGATTACTTTATCATTGTATACCCTTTACAATGAATTCCAATACCATCCGTCCTCCACCTCGAGCATGTTCTAAACCAGCTGCTTACAGAACCACAAGGGAAAGCAACGGAAAAAAATGAGCAGGTCATTATTTCATTTTTTGCCCAAGGTATTTACAGAGCCAGTGACATATCTCCACAGAAAATATTATTTCAACTGGTGACAGCACAGCTGAGGCTGCAATCTAAAGTGATGTAATTTGAGCACAGGAAAAAAAGAACACTAAACAAAAATACACAAGAAGCTTTCACAAGTTGGGAAGAGGATGAGGAAGCAAAAGTTCTGCAGGATTCACTGAAAATAAAGTAATATATCTAAGCTTTTAATAGGCTTGTGCTGTCTCATGTACCTAGGATAAAGCGGTGGACTCTGATCTGAAGAACCGGGTTTGATTCCCCACTCCTCCACATGAGTGGTGGAGGCTAGTCTGGTGAACTGGATTTGTTTCCCCACTCCACATGAAGTAAGCTGGGTGACATTGGGCAAATTACAGTTCTGTTAGACCTCTCTCAGCCCCACCTACCTCACAGGGTGTCTGTCGTGGGGAGGGGACGGGAAGGTGATTGTAAGCCAGTTTGATTCTTCCTTAACTGGTAGAGAAAGTCGGCATATGAAAACCAACTCTTCTTCTCCCTAGTCCCTTCTCATGCAACTGTGCACGGAGGTCATAGTGGTTATTCTCCCCCCCCCCCGAGATGGTTTGCCATTACCTGCCTCTGCATCATGACCCTGGACTTCCTTGGTGGTCTCCCATTCCAATACTAACCAGAGTTGACCCTGCTTAGATTCTGACATCTGACAAGATCAGGCTAGCCTGGGCTATCCAGGTCAGGGCAGTTATTCTTATTAAAAGAAAATGAGAACTTCTACAGCTTTCTTGAGTGGATTTTTTGTGATATAATAGGGGAAAATGTCCTGTTGGACATATTCCCCCCCCCCACACTGCTTGACTCTACTATTATTACAAGAAGAAACTGGCCTCCATAGGATAAAGAGGACTATAGATATAATACCCTTAACTACATTAAAATATTTGGTTGGAGCCCTCAACTCTCAAATGCGGGTCTTTGCTTTAGTGAAAGGAGTTTTGCTTCAGTGGAAAGATCCTCGTTCCATTGAAGGAAGACTCTTCACTTAGTGGAAAGAAACGTTTGGATTCAGACCATGCCTTAGAAATAAAACAACAACAACTATATCTAACTGTGGGAGTAATGCCACACCTCACTCTAATCAGTGAATGGTGATGGGGAAATAGTAGCACTTTCTACCATGTTGATCCTGTCAGTCTACCTGTGTTCTTTGGAGTGAAAATACAGTCCCCTGGATGTGAGATTTGCAAGTGACTGCTGCCGTTTAATTTATTGGGACGCTAATCACTTGTAAATAGGGCTGTTGATTCGGTTCGGCCCGAACTGAAAATCAGCCGAATTTCCCTTGATTCGGTGGTTTTTAGTTCGGGACGAACCGAACTCAAAAATGGTGGGCAACCGGGGGGGCCGAATTCAGCGAGTGCGGGAGTTCACGAATACATCCGGCCAATTCGGGGCCGTCAGTAAGAAGCATAACCTTCAGTAAGCAGCATTCTCCTCCCCCGGCCAATCGGTGGCCAAGCTGGGTCTTCTTCTAGCCAATCAGTCAGGATTGAGTACTGGAGGAATCAGCTG
Source organism: Euleptes europaea (assembly GCF_029931775.1). Classification (NCBI taxonomy): domain Eukaryota; kingdom Metazoa; phylum Chordata; class Lepidosauria; order Squamata; family Sphaerodactylidae; genus Euleptes; species Euleptes europaea. The sequence continues at coordinate 57,480,678 of NC_079316.1, read as the reverse complement.
ATGTGCGTAGGGCTGTCAATTCGGTTCGGTCCAAACTGAAAATCAACCGAATTTCCCCTGATTCGGTGATTTTCTGTTCGGACGGATCCGAACTCAAAACTGACGGGCAACCGGGGGGGCCGAATTCAGCGAGTTCGGGAGTTCGCGAATAAATCCGGCAAATTCAGCCCCCCTTCAGGGGAGCCCGCTGAAAGGCGCGGGCTGCCCTTTAAACTGATCTGAGCCTCCAGGCGCAGATCAGTTTAAAGGACAGCCCGCCCCCCTTCAGCGGGCTCCGCTGGAGAGGCTCGGGCTGTCATTTAAACTGATCTGCGCCTCCCGGCCGGGAGGCACAGATCAGTTTAAAGGGCAGCCCGCACCTTTCAGCGGGCTCCGCTGGAGAGGCGCGGGCTGCCCTTTAAACTGATCTGCGCCTCCCGGCCGCGAGGCGCAGATCAGTTTAAAGGACAGCCCGAGCCTCTCCAGCGGAGCCCGCTGAAGGGGGGCAGGCTGCCCTTTAAACTGATCTGTGCCTCCCGGCCGGGAGGCGCAGGTCAGTTTAAAGGGCAGCCCGAGCCTCTCCAGCGGAGCCCGCTGAAGGGGGGCGGGCTGCCCTTTAAACTGATCTGTGCCTCCCAGCTGGGAGGCTCAGATCAGTTTAAAGGGCCCCCGCGCGCCTTCAGGGAATCCCTCTGAAGGCGCGCTGGGGCCGAATTTCCCCCCGAACTCTGGATCCCCCCGAATTACCGGGGATCCGAAGCGGAGGAGTTCGGACTTCGGCACATACCGAACCCACAAGGGTCAAATTCGGCCGAATCCAAACTGTACCAATTTTTTTTTTTGACAGCCGTAGATGTGCGGCCCCGCCGGGGAAAGAGAGAGAGAGGGAAATCCTTGTGTGTGTGTGCGGGGGTGCTTGTGCACATTTGCTCCTTTCCGTGGCTGCAGGGGGCGCATTTTTGGGGTACAAACCCCAAACGTTCAGGGGATATTCATACAAGCCTTCTTAAGAGACCACCCAAGTTTTGTAAACATTGGGTCAGGGGGTCCCGAGATATGGGCTCCCCCCCTTTTTTCTTTCCATGGCTGCAGGGGGCGCATTTTTGGGGTACAAACCCCAAACTTTCAGCGGAGCATCAGACTAGGATTCTTAAGAGACCACCCAAGTTTTGTAAACATTGGGTCAGGGGGTCCCGAGATATAGGCTCCACCCCTTTTTCCTCTCCCCCTTTTCCATTTTCGTGGCTGCAGGGGGTGCTTTTTTGGGGGTGCAGCCCCCAAACTTTTATCATAGCTTCAGACAATCCTTCTTAAGAGACCACCCAAGTTTTGTAAAGATGGGTTCAGTGGGGGCAGAAATATCGGCTCCCCCCTTTTCTCTTTCCGTGGCTGCAGGGGGCTCATTTTTGGGTGTGCCGACCCCAAACTTTCAGCGGAGCTTCAGACAAGGCTTCTTAAGAGACCACTCAAGTTTTGTAAACATTGGGTCAGGGGCCCCCGAGATATGGGCTTTCCCCTTTTCCCTATTGGGATGAATGGATCACTCTCGAGAGATGCATACATATGGATCTCATATCGGATACAAATGGAATCATATTGGATTAACCAGCCTCCCAGCCCCTCCTGATGGAACAGAAGACATCCACAGTAAGACCCCTTTGGGGGCTTTAATCTATAATTGTTCTTTTCTGTGTGTGTGTGGGGGGGAAGCAGAGTCTCTGTGTGTGTGGAGAGTGAGCAGTTTCTGTGGGTGGGGGGGAAGCCAAAGGGGGCTTTTGCCGGTTCTGCCTGGGGTGTGTGTTCCCCCTCCAGTCTCTCTCTCCCTGGTTTGAGGGGGGGGGCTTCATTTTTATGTCTTCAGGTTTTCCCTCATTCATAAGATCAGTTAGGTTATTTTGATGCTTGCTCAAAACTGGTTTTCAAATGGTGACTTAAAGAATGCATCTGCCTGGTCCCAAGTCCAATGCAAAAGGAGAAATTCCACCCCCTCCTGCTCATTATGCATAGCTAGCTGCCTCTGTCCCTTTCCATGGTTTGCAAACTCCCAGGTGTCAGGTGTTGCTTTGCACTGTTGCAAAGGTGTTGCATTGTGTGCTTGTGTTGCTTTGCAGTTGTATTGTTTTGCAAAATTCTTCACACCTGCCCCGCCCTTTGCATGTTTGCAAAGGTGTTGCTTTGCAGTTGTGTTGCTTTGCAAAGTTCTTAGCACCTGCCCCGCCCTTGCTCTCATCAGCTGTTTGTCGGGGCTGGGAGCTTTGTGCATGGGCGGCAAGCTCTGCTCAGAGATGCACATTAAGGGTGGGGGGACCCCTTTCGGGGCCCATATCTCAGCCCCCCCGACCCAATCTTTACAAAACTTGGGGGGTCTGGCAAGAAGGGTCCTTTGAAGCTCCTCTGAAAGTTTGGGACCTCTACCCCCAAAAATCCCCCCCCGAGCCGCGGAAAGGCGCGGTTGTGTTTTTAATGGCTTTATTCGGCCGGATTTTTTTCCCGAACTTTGAATTCCCGCCGAATTACACAGACCTGAAGTGGGGGAGTTCGGACTTCGGCATATCCTGAATCTAAACGGGCCGAATTCAGCCGAATCCGAACTATACCGAATTTTTTAAAATTCAACAGCCCTACTTGTAAACCTGTTGTGTGGAAACAACCCTAAGAGGTGTCAGTTTATAGAATAATCTTCCTGAAATAATTGCAGAACAACATCGACAAAACTCCTTTCCTCAGATCCATATGAGTAGCTGCCTCTGATGCAGAGCAAGGACAGGAAATTCAAAGCACGATAACACAATCTTGCATGAACAGAACAAGGAATAGAAGCTCACTGGTCTGAGTAAAGTAAACACCTGTAATACTAGAGTGAACCATATTCTTTGCAGGAGTTTGGGGTGGCATGTAGACAAGTGTGCCCTGCTGTCCTTCTTTCCTCCTCTCACTGGGAACTGATTGTCTGGGGACTCCTTTATGTCTCTCCTCCAGGTAGCCTTCTCTTCTGATCCCAACTTGATCACAAAAATTAAATAGAGGAGAGAGTGTTCATCAAGGGCAGAGCTGTTCCCACCTGCTCTGCCTTATGTATTAGTTTGTGAATAGCAAGTAAAAAATTGTGAAAATGGCTTATTTTGTACATCTGTGAAATGTGTCTTTTGTGTGTTTTTTATGTTGTAAGCCTCTTAGGGTTCATGTATGGAGAAAAGCAGGTTTAAAATGTCTTGAATACAATAAACATAAAATAAACGTTTTAAAATTAATTTGGTCATTCCCCCCTCTAAAATTTCCTCCAGAATCATCAATGTAAAATGCAGATTAGGGGCATTTACTATTGGCTACTTCCCATTCTGGACCAGTCAGATTGAGCAAATCAATCGTATTGAAGAACTGCACGGACGGGCTGCACCAGAAAAGGTGAAAACAAGATGAAACAAAAACTGCACAGAAAATCTCCAATATGTAATCAACAGCTCAAAAAGTTTCTCAAACTGCAATTTTTCCAGTTGGTTGCATTTTGAGAAACTTGTTGAGCTGTTGTTGAAAGCAAGGTCTGATCCCTGAGGAAGCATTTTGATGCAAAATGCATCAGGATCATAGAAGAAATGCTGTTTACATATTGAAGATTCTCTGTGCACCTTTTGTTTCGTCGTGTTTTCACAGATTGAAAATAAAGGCATTTTTTCCTGTAAACTTTAATGTATTGGAAAAGCATCAAAATCAATGTTTTAAAACTGAAATTTTCTCCCCCTGCTCTGGTAAACTGTTTTATAAAAATGTAGTTTTGTTTTTTGGGATACTGGAAGTTGGTAAAAAATGGGAAAATAAAATATTCTTTCAAGAAGAAAGTGGCTTTGGGCTCAGCTCATATAGATGAATATCCTGCCTTAGCCCAGAAGCAACATTTTCCTGAAACATTAAATTTGTGGGATGGCAGGAAACTACAGGTCATTTCTACACAGGTTATCTGCCCCAGGTTCAATACTTTTGGGGAGTGTTTTCCCCACCCCTGCTTTCCCTTGGCATAGCATTGTGGTGCATTCATGTACCTCCCAGGACTTCCCAAGCGTTTCCTCTAACTTTCTCAAACCTGCTTTGCTGCAATGTTTTGGGAAAGCTCACAGTAAAACCTATATGGCTGCCACGTAGGTGGGAAAATTCAGATTCTCTTGCCCCCATGACAGCCATTTTCCATGACATTGTCCCTGAGGTAGCCATTTCCTTCCATTGCTACCAGTGGGCTCAGGAAAGAAAATACCAAGACCACGGTCACACAGCCTGGATAACCTACAAGAGACAATATTCTGTTTTGTTCATGTGTTTTTTTCTTGCTTCGTGTGATCCTGCTACATCTAGGATCAAGATGTTTGGCAATGATGAGCAGTGTTTCTAAATTAAAACTTCTTTGGGATACTATGTTGGAATGGACATATTTGCGTTCAAGAATCATCTTTCTCCTCAACATGGAAAGATCTTCTGTTCCCTCCCTTGTTTACATGATGAATTGATTGTTTATCAAAGGCTATTGTCTTTTATATGTCTGTTCATGACACAATGTGGTCTGGATTGCACAAGTAAATCTGTAAGGTGTAGATGGGTAAGGGGTGCAGCATTATGGCAACAGGATGGCCATTTGGGGTACATTTGGCTAGGTGCTGGTCTCCAGGATATTTATTTTTCAAGATAAGGATGTATTCCCTAATTTGAGACAAAGGTTTGGGGTGGGGGAAAACAGCTCTTCTATCAATTTGTTCCTCAATTTAAAAGAACTGAAATGTTATGGTGCTGGCTTCCTAAATTTAATTAATGGAGATTTGCAAATTGCAATAACTTTGGAGAAATGATTCTTGAAAGCCAAAAAAAGCAAAACCTTGAAAACAGATTTCACAAGGAAGTTACTCCAGGGAGGAACAGCATATCCCAGCTTCATTTATAGACATTTGATTTTTGTGGATGCTGGGATTTTTTATTATTGCCAATGTATGTGCATGTATAATACATTCAAGTAAAGCCAAAAACAGTTCCATTTGCATCTGAGGAGGAGAATGTTAAACAGAAGCCCATTTACTTTGGATGTTGGAAAGGATGGGGAAAAAGGAAATCAGTAGTGCTAACCATAGGGTGAAATGTGTCACTCAAAATGCTTTTATATATAACTGTCTTAAGCTGTCTGTTAAAAAATGGAGCTATAGAGACTGAAACTTCCAGCTGTGTCTTGGGGAGACACATTATGACATGCAAAGTGTCACAGTTCATTTGTATGGGCAGAACAGTAGGCTTGGATTCAAAATACTGGTAAAGTCAATTCATCGTTTTGCTCTTGGCTTTTCAGTTCTTCTGTATTTTTGACTCCTTCCATTTCCCATTCCAGGATCCAATTGACACTGCAATTTCTGGCTTGTTAAAGTGAATGCAAATTAATTCGTTCACATTTTTAAAGCTACTTAATTGGCCTTCTGAACGTTTTCACTCCATTCCAGATCATAAGTCTTTAAACATTCCAATTTTGATCTGAATCAAGGTCCAGATGTGCCTGGACACATAGCAACAATGTGGAAAAAGGGTTATGTTGTTGTTCCTGGAAGGAGCCAGGAACTAGGCAAGTGTAATACCCACTTTCTGTTTCTTCTCAGTTGGGGCCTGAGCTGAGCTGTATAAATTCGCTATTACTGTGAAGTTTTAAGTTTATTCAAAGACTGTGAATATTTCAACATAAAGACAGAAATAATGCACTTTGAAACACATGCACTAAAACATTCATAAGATCAGCTCAGCATACCCAAATCCATGGCAAACCTGTTCACATTGTGTTCTACAGATATTCAAAATGGCCTCAGAAGACTTGTGTTTATGCTGTCCATTGGTCAAGCAAACGGCTTTAGATGTTCTCGTACCCACATGAGATGGCGTTAGACAATAAAATTCCAATTTAACTGTCTTCCATAAATGTATGCCTTGCATCCAGTTGGTTGTTTTCAGTACCATGTTCCTGAAGGCATGCCACTATTAAGGGTTTTAAGCCATTGAGCATGTAGAGCTCTTAAGCCATTGAGCACTGCATCCTAGGCAAAAATGCTTTCCCAAGAATGTAGAATTAACAATGGAGACATTACTTGATGATCCCTGCCTATTATGCAACCATTAATGGCATAAGAGCCCCTCCAAAAGAAGCTGGCCATGCTGTTCCCATTGATGATGAATGTGGATGTGCACTTCTATGCACGGTATGGCCAGATGTGCAAAATCTTTTTTCATTGAGGCAGTGGTGGGTAAAAGTCTTGTTTCTTTAATTCCATTCTATGTTTTGGTCTTTATTTCCTCCAAAAAATGTTTTTTTAAAAAAATATAAAACAATAGCCTTTTTTCATTTTCAGAAAAGGATCTACATTCAACATAGAAATGTGTGGAGATGAAAAACAGCATTTTAAAATTCCTTTCTCCACACAAATCCAAGCATGTAGAGACACAAGCCCGTTTTACAATAGCATTAAAGCACTGAAAGAAGGAAACTGAAAGCCCATTGAGGGCAGCTGAAGAGGTTTAACGGCTGTTATATCATTATACTAATAGTTACAGCCTGTATGTTCCAGTGAAAGAAACACAGTAGAAAAGGAAAAAGAAAATGAGAATTGCTAGTTGGATGAAGCTGTAGCCTTGGCAAGAAGGGGAACTCACAAGGAGCAGAATGAAGTAAAGGCCAAATGCTTTGGGGTAAGTAGAATTTCGTAGATTTTGCTGCTGAGCAATGCATGAGGGATGATTCTGAACTTCTCACCCTGCTCCTTCAGCTTGAAAATTTCCACTTGAGTTTTGGTTCTTCCTTATGTGCTTAGTGTTGTAGATGAGAGGCAGCTGCCTTCCCAAAAAAACACACAGAGATGTATGAAAACAGTTATGAACCCTGTTCAGTGCAGCCAGGGAAGAAACCTATGTACTTATCATGACTATTCCATTTATCGTGGAATCCACTGTCAAAAGGGGCAGATTGATAGGATTTAATATCTCCAGATGCCAGCCGTAAAGGGCAGTTGAGAAAAACATTACAGGATTGGGTAAAAGAACTTTTTTGGGCTTTTAGAGGCTCAAACCCTGAGATGGGATTGTCCCCACAGCCATCCATGCAACTGGGAGGCAAAGAGTTAAAACACCCTGTCAGTTTGGGGAAAGGCCTGTGGAGATCCAGGCAGAATGGACAGCATCCTCTGTCATGCCTCCTGTCATTTCAGGCTATGGGAGGGAGTGAATGCTGAGAACATGATAACCAGTCTTCATCTAGATAGCTAGTATTTCTTTTTTCTGTTTATTTCCAAGAAACTGTATCCTCTGCAGGATTATGTATCCTAGTTAATCTGTGTTGATATATTGGAATAGAATGAATGTTAAATAAACTCCTTTAGTTAAAGGGTGTGTGTAAGCTTGCATTGCATCCTTCTCCATTTTCCTGGATGATTGGTCAAGCTATGCACATTTCCCTTCTTGCTGACCGCAGGCTCCAAGAGGATTTGTATAGAGTAAATAGATCCTGGGGCAGTTGCAGGACCCTACTGTGTCCCCAAAGTTTCAGAAAGAGTTTGGGAGGAATCAGAAGGCATCTCTTGATAGGCCTGAGATTCCTCCAAACCCACACATTTCTATGGCCAATTCAGCTCCTTCAGTCACTTGCTTTCTTGGAGCAAGTGACAGGGGGGAGAGAAAGAGAGGAACCAACATGGGCTCATGATAAGTAAAATCCCAGATTCTTCATTTTGCATCATTTTCTAACATCTTTTTTCCTGTAAATTAATATATGTATGTGTATACATATATAAATATTGCATATTGTAAAACATTGTACATATAAATACTCATATGAATACTGTATACATTGCATTCCAAAGACGTCAAAGACTGCAGCAAATATCAAAGATGTCAAAGACTTGTTACAGGCTTTGACATATTGGAGCACATAAACATGGTATTAATGTTGTACATATGCAGAATTATTCAGAACATAACACAACTACATATACAAACTGCAGAAAATATATAAAGAGGTTTAATGTCCTTTTAAAAGGAAGAAGAATGTTATATGCAAGAGGCTTTTGTCTTTATCACTAGGGCTGTCGATTCGGTTCGTCCCAAACCGAAAAACAGCCAAATTTCCCCTGATTCGGCGATTTTTAGTTTGGATGGAACCGAAAATGGGGAGCCGAATTCAGCGAGTTCGGGGTGTTCAGCGAATAAATTCAGCAAATTCGGGGTTCAGCGCAGCAGCATAACCGTCAGTTAGTAGGCAGAATTCTCCCGCGGCCAGTCGGTGGCCAAGATGGGTCTTCTTCTGGCCAATCAGTCGCGATTGAGTGCATGAGCCCAGCTGCTGTGCGGCCCAGGGAGAGAAAGAGAGAGTATCTGTTTGTGTGTGTGAGAGAGAACCCCCTGGAGCCGCAGAAAGGCGCGATTGTGTTTTTAATGGCTTTATTCAGCCGATTTTTCCCCGAACTCCGGATCTCATGCCGAATTGCATGAACCCAAAGCGGGGGAGTTCGGACTTCGGCATTTCCCGAATAAAAACGGGCCGAATTTTGCCAAATCCGAATTTTACTGAATTTTTTTTCAACAACCCTATTTATCACTCTAGCAGAGGCTTCAGTAACATTCAGGAAGCATATCTTTGTAATAGACCTTCCCAGATGAGAAACGGTTTCTCATTGTCCTCTAGACTGAGAATCGGTTTCTCATTGTCCTTTACCTGACTTCTAGACTAAGAATAGGTTTCTCAAGTCCTTTATAGTTATTGAAAGCAGACTCCAATGTCAGACTCCAGTGACTTCACATACAGATATGCTGTTCATCTACTCATGTGATACTAATGTTTAAATGTAAACTATAATTGTGTTTTATGATTTAAACATGAATGCTAGGTCCTAGAACTTAATGAATGGGTTCAAATGAAATGTCTTTTTCTGTAGATGAGAATGATACTAAAATTGAATATATAGAGTAATGATACAGCTTAAAACGGATTGTTTATAGTTAGTAAAAGAGTCTCCTGTAAGGGGAAATCCAAATAAGCTAATGGAATAGGAGGCTTGATTGAAGGACAGTCAATCCTTCACCTACCTTTAGCTTCTTGATAGAAGGACAGGTTTCACATACCTTGATAAGCCAACAGCCACAAGGTGACTGAAATAGTATAAATACAGACACAGAAAGGCTAGTACTTCAGACCTCTTTCAGAGGGTCTCAAGAAGAGGCTGTTGGTATGTATGGTTTTACAAATATATTATTCTAGAGTGTGAATTAGATACTCTGAACTAAATCAGACTTATTTGACTGTTATATTTAAAGTGTTGGATTTTAATACTGAATAGTATGTAGAAGTTGCTTGCTTTACAGTATACACTGTAAACATACATTGTTACTGAACATAAAGACTTTGTAACTTGCATTTACACATATTTACTGGAAGTATATCAATAAAAAGACTTGCTTTTTTAAGTGAGTAAAGTAGTTGAGTCCTGCTTAGTAGGTGACTGGCTGAATAAGATAACATACTGTCAGGCTGCTATCTCGGTTTCGTTATTGCCTCTGTCTCTGCGCTGTATTGTCTGCCCCCCAAGGTCGCATACCTAGGCCTGGGAACTCAGCTCCTGGGAAACTGTATTCAGCCTATGCGTGTAATCTCCCGCCTTTCCTGCCTTATAATATCTCCCAGCTAGTGAGTCTCTCATAGCTGTCATTTTATTCGTTTGCACTGTATGCCTATTTGACCAGTAAAAGCCATCTGTTTGGACTCTATATGACTTTGTGGTGATTTCTGGTTCTGTGGGCCAAGGGCTGACATTATGACAGCTATCTCTTCACCATTTTACTAGCCAGGCTGGAGCCCAAGGGGGTTCGCCTGCCACTTGGATGGGAGCTGTGCAGCTCTCCAGGTGATCTACTACCCTGGAGCCCTTCTCTGAGGATCCTACTCTGTTACAAGACGTAATCGCTGAACTTTTCCGGACGACCCGAGAGGTTTGCCGCTTGAGGGGATTGGTACAGGAACAGTGGCAATCTCTTGCAGGACGTCTCTGGATGTTAACGTCGGAGGATACTGATGCTCGTTTAGATCTTCAGGACTTGGATCAATTACTGGACGATGCCCGATTGGCGACTGAGGATTTACAAATATTAACTGGACTTTTGGATAATCTTATTTCTCGAGAGACTCTTTCTACCATGGCGGGAGCCCCACCGGAGGGTTTTTCCCTGATCCCGGATGCAGCCAGCTGTCAGGCTGAGGCCAAGCGAGTCGCTATTAGCACCGCTCTTCTCCTTGTGGAATGTACAAAGGACACCCCGGTAGCCACCTTGGCTCAAGTTTTGACCTCGACCTTTGGAGCCGAGGCACCCGCACTGGCGGTTCGAGTACAACCTCTGCTGGGCGGGGAACCCGACCCCATACTCTCACTCCTGGAGACAGAACTTTTGCCGCGCATTACGGCAGAGACTGCCCTGAGACTTGAGAACGCCAAAGTTCTTGCGGATCAGCAAGCCGCCGAAACGGCTAAGGTCGCAAGAGAGAGAGAGGCTGCGGAAGCAGCCAGGGCGGCTGCAGCAAGGATTAGGAATCAGGCGAACGTGGACACGCGCCCTAAGGGCAATGTACTAGGGCTATCAGGTCTGTCCTTTTCCCCGGCGTTTGTCCCGTCGCGCGCGACCCAACGCGCACGCCGTTTGGCTGACCGACGTCGAGACTCAGAAGAGTCTGAAGACGAGGATTTATATGGGGATAGCTCTCAATGGGCCACAAGCTTCCGGACCAGTAAGCCTCATCTTACTGGTGGCCCAAGTGAGGAGGTTCATCTCTTAAGAGCCCAGAATCGGGAGCTCTCCGACCGTGTTGATCAACTCCAGGAAGTAATGGAACGTATGCTTCAGGAGAACAGGCAATTACAACAAACCCTGATAGCTCAGAGACAGCCCGTTCCGATACCGGGTCAGGGGGTACCCGTACAGCCACCCGCTAATGTGCCTGCTCCACCCTTGCCTCCTGGAGCTCCTGTTGCTCCTCCGCCCGGACCACCCGTGCAACCACCCGCTAATGTGCCTGCTCCACCCTTGCCTCCTGGAGCTCCTGTTGTCCCTCCGCCCGGACCACCCGTGCAACCGGGTCAACCTGCGCCCGGCCCTTGGAAGCAACTCAAATTGAGGACTACGTATGACGGATCTCTCGAGACTTTGCCTTGTTTCTTGCATCAAGTGGACAGTTATATGCGAGAACAAGGACAACTTTTCCCCACGGAAGATAGCCGGGTGCGTTACGTAGCTTCCCTTCTGACAGGTAAAGCGGCTGACTGGATGGTCCTCCAGTTTGACACCCGCTCTCGTGCTATTCGTTCCCTCAACAACTTCATGACTGCCCTGAGAAGAAGGTTTGAGGACCCCTTCCTGGGGGAAAGAGCCAAAACGGAACTCTTACAATTAAAACAAGGCTCTGCTACAGTACGAGAATTTGCCGATGAATTTCAACGACTGGCAAGTAAAATTGTAGGTTGGCCCGAGACCACCCTGATCCATCATTTCAGGGAAGCCTTGCATCCTGACATACTGAACTGGTCTTACATGCGGGGCGATCCCGATACCCTCGAAGACTGGATCCTATTAGCCGAGGAAGTGGAAAGCCGCCGACGCTTTATTTCTCTCGTCCGTCAAAAGCACAAAGAAAAAGGCACCCAAAAGCCTCAACCCAAGGCACCACTGCTCATCCCACGAAATCCCCCACGTCCGCCCCAGGAACGTGAAGCCCGATTTCAGAGGGGTGCCTGTCTTACTTGCGGAGAAATGGGCCACTTTGCAGCCGTTTGCCCGCGCCGCCAGGATTTATTTCGTTCCAGCACGACAACCCGCGCCCGAGGTCGTCCACCACGCAGAGGCACCGCGGCCACCCGCAGCACAGCTCCGGGAAGACCCACACCCTCTGCACTCCATGCCGGGGACCCAGCCTCCCTGCCTACTACCAACGACCCCGCCGGGTCTCGGATTACAAGTGCCCCATTGAGGGACAACTTTCCCTCTTCGGATGAGGAAAATCCTTGGATTTCTCCAGCCTTAAACCTGGAATCTCCCCTCGACTTGTCAAAAAACGGCTCCGGTCTGTGGTGAATGGAGCGTCTCCACAGACCTCTCAGGATCTTCCTATCAAACCGAATGCTCCTACCAAAATCAAAGAAGTGGACTCCACCGTCTACGTGGATGCAGTTTTACAACAACTTAACGGTGGCCCGCAAATCCCCGTCAAAGCACTAATTGACTCCGGTTGCTGTCGCACTCTCATAAGCGAAGCCACTTTTGCTGCACTCAGAGCCAATTCTGAGGCTTTACCCGCCCCCGTCCAATTTGCCCAAATGGACGGAAGCCATTTCCAGGGGGGTCCAGTTGATCACCGCACCATAGGGGTGGCAATGGGAATTGGTTCCCACTGGGAACAAATAGACTTCACTATAGCCCCTATCCGATTTGAAGTCGTCTTGGGAATTAACTGGATTAAAGGACATAGTCCCAGTATTGATTGGGAAACAAACACTATCTCCTTCGCTAGTCCCACCTGCGACCAGCATCGGCAAAACTTTGCTCTGCTATATCCGCCCGTTCCAGCATTAACCTCTACCGCCCCAACACCACCGGCTCTACCCGCTGTATACCGGGACTTTGAAGATGTCTTCGACCTTAGGGAATGTGATGCCTTACCCCCCCACCGGGCCTCAGACTGTGCAATTGAAGTGGTAAAGGACTGCACATTGACCAAGAGTAAGATTTACCCTATGAGCGCTTCCGAGCGCACTGTCCTCCGGGACTTTTTGGACAAAAACCTCGCCAGAGGGTTCATTCGCCCTTCGAATGCCCCAAACTCGGCCCCCGCGTTTTTCGTCCGGAAAAAAGAGGGCGACCTTCGCCTGTGCATTGACTTCAGAAAGCTCAATGCGGTTACCCAGACCAACGCCTATCCTATCCCATTAATATCAGATATTTTGGGACAATTACAGGAAGGCCGTGTGTTCTCTAAATTAGACTTGGTGGAAGCTTACTACCGAGTCCGTATCCGCGAAGGGGATGAGCACCTCACTGCCTTCTCTAGCTGTTTCGGAATGTATGAATTCCTTGTGATGCCGTTCGGGTTAAAAGGGGCCCCGGGGGTCTTCATGCAACTCATCAATGAAATCCTACATGACCTTCTATATCGTGGGGTGGTGGTCTACTTAGATGACATTCTCATTTATTCGAAAACTATGGACGAGCATGTGGCTCTGGTCAGGGAAGTTCTGCAACGCCTGCGTAACCATCAACTTTTCGCAAAACTAGCTAAGTGCGAATTTCACCAAAGCAAACTCACGTTTTTGGGATACATCATCTCCCACCAAGGTCTTCGCATGGACCCCGCCAAAGTCCAAGCCGTCCTCGATTGGACTCCCCCCACCAACCGTAAGCAAGTGCAGCAATTTCTGGGATTTGCAAACTTCTATCGAGGATTCATCCCTAACTTCGCCCAGGTGGCTCTACCCATTACGGACCTACTGAAAACTAAGGGAAAAGTAAGCTCGGCTGCCTTGCCCTCCGCAAAAATCCTATGGACTGAGCAATGCCAAGCCGCCTTTCTGGCCCTCAAACGCCTCTTCACGTCGGAGCCGGTGCTACAGCACCCAGACCCAAATCAAATGTTCGTTGTGCAAGTCGATGCTTCCGATGTAGCCATGGGAGGGGCTCTCCTCCAGCAAGGACCGGATGGTCTTCTTCACCCTTGCGCTTACTTTTCAAAAAAATTTGCGCACGCTCAATTAAACTGGCCCATCTGGGAGAAAGAGGCCTCAGCAGTTCATCATGCACTGACTCTATGGCGACAATTCTTGGAAGGGTCTAAAGTCCCCTTTGAGGTTTGGACCGATCACAAAAATCTAGCTGCCCTCACGGGGTCCCATAAGCTATCGGCGAAACAACAACGGTGGGCGGAGTTCTTTGCTCAGTTCCGTTTCACCCTGAAGCACGTCCCTGGGAAGCAGAACGTTCTCACGGATGCCCTCTCCCGTTTACCACAATATCCGGTAAAACTCGAGAGACCCACCAACTCTCTGTTCACCCCTATGCAACGTGGGGCCCTACCTATGCTGGCTGTGCAAACTCGATCCCAGCATCAGCACACCTTACCCAACTTACAAGCTCCGCCAGCCCAACCGGCTGCCCAGCCGCCACCGCAACAAACCGGAGTTCCCGCCCCTCCGACCGCCCAGCCGCCTGCAGTCTGCGCGCCGCCGCACGTAAGCACTAGCCCCATAACTGTTTCTAAGAGCTCCACGGCCGACGGGGGGGCCCCCTCCAAAATCCCCATCTCCGAGTCCTTTTTAACTGTCCTTCGGGACCAGTGCCTTTTAGAACGTTCCGCTCATACCCTACCTCCTGGTGTTTTGGAACAAGGAGGGTCCTGGTACAAGGACTCGAAATTGTATGTCCCCAAGGCTCTCCGGAAGGACGTTTTACATTTAGCCCATGGAGCCAAAACAGCTGGGCACTTTGGGTTTCTGAAAACCCTTCACTTATTGCGCAGACAGTTCTGGTGGGGGGGAATGCGTTCCGACATTGACTCCTTCATCCGCAGCTGTCCCGTTTGTGCCGCTGCGAAACGATCGCAGGGCAAACCCCCGGGACTGCTACAACCTCTTGAAACACCCAGCAAACCTTGGGAAGTGATTGCTATGGACTTCATGACTGATCTCCCTCTCAGTGGGGGTAAAACTGTGTTGTGGGTTGTTACTGATTTGTTTTCTAAGCAAATACATTTGATTCCATGCGCAGGGATCCCCTCTGCTCAGAAACTGGCCCGCCTCTTCGTGACGCATATCTTTCGTTTACATTCGTTTCCGCGTAAGATAATTTGTGACCGCGGAAGTGGTTTCGTTTCTAAGTTCTGGAAAGCTTTCCTCAAGTTGGTGGGAGTGGAACAAGGGTTGTCTAGTGCATACCATCCTCAAACTGATGGTCAAACTGAACGTGTCAATGCTGTACTTGAATGTTATTTACGCTGTTATGTTAACTACCACCAGGATAACTGGATGGAACTGTTACCTTTAGCAGAATATGCCTACAATAATGCCATGCATCAATCCACAGGTTTTAGCCCATTTTTTGCTGTGTATGGGCAAGATTTCAGTCCCATCGCTCCTGCAGATGATGTGGAGGGGGAGGGAAACCCCGACATTGCCTCCTGGGCACACGCCCTCCGTACCACTTGGCCCTGGCTCGTTAGCAACCTCGACCGGGCCAAACGTAAATACAAAGCGCAAGCTGACAAACATCGCTCCCCCGGGGGTGATCTGCAAGTGGGTGCTTTGGTTTACCTTTCCACCAAAAATCTCCGTTCCACCCAACCGTGCCGTAAGCTCAGTGCTAAATTCATTGGCCCTTTCCCCATCACCCGGGTCATAAACCCTGTCACGGTGGAACTGGCTCTCCCCAAATCCTTGAGGCGTGTGCATCCTGTCTTCCACATTAGCCTCCTCAAACCCCATGTTGCTTCTCCACAGTGGCATCCGGACCCACCTCCTGCGCAACCCATCATGGTGGGGGGGGAGGAACACTTCGAAGTCTCCAAGATCCTTGACTCCCGTGTTCACCATGGCAACCTGCAATATTTAGTCCGTTGGAAACATTTCCCCCCTGCCTATGACGAATGGGTGCGCGCACGGGATGTCTCCGCCCCCGATCTCGTCGACGCCTTTCACATTGCTTACCCGGATAGGCCAGCCCCCTTGCGAACTGGGAGGGGGCCTTAAGGGGAGCAGAATGTCAGGCTGCTATCTCGGTTTCGTTATTGCCTCTGTCTCTGCGCTGTATTGTCTGCCCCCCAAGGTCGCATACCTAGGCCTGGGAACTCAGCTCCTGGGAAACTGTATTCAGCCTATGCGTGTAATCTCCCGCCTTTCCTGCCTTATAATATCTCCCAGCTAGTGAGTCTCTCATAGCTGTCATTTTATTCGTTTGCACTGTATGCCTATTTGACCAGTAAAAGCCATCTGTTTGGACTCTATATGACTTTGTGGTGATTTCTGGTTCTGTGGGCCAAGGGCTGACACATACCACTTCTCAGGAAGGGGTCAATTCTAAGAGCTTAGTCACTCGAAAGGCACTGACCCGCTTCAGACTGCAGCAATTATTGGATCATTGCAATAACTTCTCACGTGAGTAAAGTGATGCCCAAAATCTTACATCAAAGACTGTTACCATATATGGAACAAAAAATGCCAGATATTCAAGCTAGATTCAGAAAAGGATGAGGCACTAGGGGTCATATTGCAAATTTACATTGGTTACTGGAGCATATGAGAGAATTTCAGAAGAAAATCTTCTGAATTTCAGAAGAAAATCAGCTTGTGGTCCATAGATTACAGCAAAGCTTTTGAGGGTGTGGATCATGAAAAGTTATCATTGGTTTTAAAAGAAATGGGTGTGCCACAACATCTGATTGGTTTCATGCACAACCTGTACAAGAGGCTACTGTTAGAAGAGAATATGGAGAAACAGAATGGTTTACAATTGGCAAAGGTGTCAGAGAAGGATATATTTTATCTCCCTGTCTCTTCAGTCTATATGCAAAACATATCATAAGGAAAGCTGGATTAGTTTTAAATGAAGTGAAAATTGACAGAAAGAAGGACATTAACAATTTGAGATATGCAGATGACAACACATTACTGGCAGAAAAGACATGTATTTATTTAATTCATTTATTCCATGCCTTTCTCCACAATGGGGACCCAAAGTGGCTTACATAATTCTCCTCTCCTCTATTTTATCCTCACAACAACCCTATGAGGTGGGTTAGGCTGAGAGTGTGTTACCACACAAGTGGGGATTAGAATCTTGGTCTTCCAGATACTAATCTGGCTGTTTTAACCACTACACCACACTGGCTCTCTTGAAATGATTACTGATGAAGGTTAAAGCAGAAAGTACCAAAGCAGAATTACAGCTGAACACGAAATAGACAAAGGTAATTACTACTGGGGAATTACACAACTTTAAGGTTGATGTTTAAGAAATTGAAATTGTTAAACATTTTCTATTCCTTGGCTCAATCATCAACCAAAAGGGAGACTGCAAGCAAGAAATCAGAAGGAGATTGAGACTGGGAAGGACAGTCATGAAGGAGCTGGAAAAGATTCTTAAGGGTAAAGATGTGTTGCTGGCAACTAAGATCAAGATAATTCATGCCATACTATTTCCCATTACTATGTATGGGTGTTAAAGTTGGACAATGAAGAAAGCTGACAGGAAGAAAATTGATTCATTTGAAATGTGGTGTTGGAAGAGAGTTTTATGGATACCATTGACTGCCAAAAAGACAAATAAATGGGTTCTAGATCAAATCAAGCCTGATCATAGAAGCTAAAATGTCTAAACTGAGGCTACTGTACTTTGCCACATTATGAGAAGACAAGAGTCACTGGAAAAGACAATAATGCTAGGAAATGTTGAATGCAACAGGAAAAGAGGAAGACCCAACATGAGATAGATTGACTCCATCAAAGAAGCCATGGTCCTCAGTTTGCAAGACCTGAACAAGGCTGTTACTGATAGCATGTTTTGGAGGTCGTTAGTGTCACCATAAGTCGGAAGCGACTTGATGGCACTTAATCCACACATACATTGTATTTCAAACCATATGTGAAAGTTTTAAAAATTGAAAGCCAAAAAACAAAAGCTGCTGACAAAAACAACAGTAACAAAATAACAAAATTTTAGAAGCATTTTCTCATCCCTTCTTAGCACAGTTGGGAGCACATGTTGCTGTGATTACAAGGAAAACATATATTCAGTCCGAGCAGACGTTAGCAGCATATTCTTTCAGCCTTTTCAAGAAAGCAGATCCATGGCTTTCCTAAGAACATGGCAACTCATTCATATCTGCAGGACAGAAAGTTTTGGACCTGCACAAAATTCTGCTTCACCTTTGAGCCACTAGCCCATTTCCTATCATTTTATTGCACCTTAGACACCCGAGAGAAATGGAACAAGGGGTGAGTGGCTTTTCCTTACTCTCTTCCTTTATTGAGTCATTATTTCACTCAGCCCAGTTCCACCCTTCCTTAATTCCAGTTTCAGTAGGAGAATTTCTATAATAAATGAATTTCTAAAATGAAGTGAAGCAAACATTTTATCTGTGATGTCAAATCTATGACAGTCCATTTGTCGTCAAGGGAAAATATAATGTGTGAGTCAGCTCCTAATTCATTATGTTCACTTCTTACCAGACCACAGCGATAACTACCTACATCAATTTCTTATCCCAACAACAAGTCAGCAAACCATTTTTTCCCCTGCCTGAAATATTACAAAGGTAAGGGAAAGCAAGGTTTTTGTATGTACATTTTAATGCTAGTCTGCCGACTAGACCTGCATGGAGACCGCTCCACATTGTGATAATCCATTTAGAAGGGATTTCATGCAACTTTTAGGCGTTGATAAGAAAAGTATCCCTGGCTCTTTAGCTAGCTTATGTCAGCAGACAGTGAACACCTTGTTAAAGACATGTGATTACCAATAAGCAATGTGTAATTCCACTGCTCTTTCAAATCCCTCAAGGGATGTTACACGACAAGGAAGGATTTTCATTTCACCTTTCCCATTTTTGCATGCAAGCAATCTTGTTTCTTATGCAAATCTTATTTCTTTCCCTTTGAACTTCTTTCCTGAATTAGAAAATGTTTCATTATAGCTTTCGAAAGAAGATGACTTTATAGTCTAGTTAGAGGAAAGGATTCCAGGTACATATAGGATTTAATATGTCGCAACTCCATAAACTGGAGTATAAGAAAAGATAAAGATGGTGAATATGGTGCAAAGAGTTCTTGCATTAGAGATATTTCATAATGCTTGTTGGCAGCTAGGGCACAAAAATGATGTGTTTGAGACCAGAGATGAGCACACATGTATTTTTATTTCCAATTTTGTATATGGTCCGGACGACCATCTTCATTTTATCTAGCCTCTTTGGCAAATTTCCCATTTTTATTTGTTTCTTTTATGTAATTCTGTGCCATTGGAATGCTATCTGTACAATATGAACCATTTTAATGACATGGTATTTCTACTGAATTTTGTTAATATGGTTAACTCCCTGCTTGTAAATAGTGAACTGAACACTTGTAAATAGTGTTTGACACATATTGCTATTTCCTCCAGCCCTGTAATGCTTCTGGATTTTACAAAATTACTTCTCCATAGTTTTAACACTCGACTTCTCCCCCCCCCCATCCCAATGGGGATTCAACAACCATCAGCTTGGCTCATTTCTGGTGCCAGTTGTTATCAGTTGTACCATTACAAACTACAAGAAGAGGGCTGCATGACTGAAAGTTCCTCCATACAAAAATATTTCCATATAGAAAACAAGTATTAAGGAGAAGGCAAAGCTAGAAATTTATCTCTGGCATTTAAATTTCTGTATGAAAAGAAATTGCTTCAGTGGGCCTCTGTGCTATTGTGGCACCAACTCTTGAGTAAATTGGTCATTGCATCCATTTCTATGCGCTTGCCTGTTACTACCTGTATCTTTAATGGAATCCAGCTTAGAATCCTTCCCTCTTTCCAATTTGAAAAGGAACCATGAGAGTAATGACCATCATGTAGTGTAAAGGAAGGCCATTGAAAAGCTGGCACTGAGTTTAAAGCCTGCTCTGAAACCAGTTCAGTCCCTGTCTTCACTGTACCTTTTTGGCTTGCAAAGTATCATACCAGTTGCCTTGAGAAACCGACACCATAAATCATTTCAGAGAGTAGTTGTGTTGTTCTACAGCAGAACAGTAAGATTTGAGTCCAGTAGCATCTAAGAGGCCAACAAGATTTGGGGAGTATATGCTTTTGAGAGTCAAAGCTCCCTTCATCAGATAGACACCATATAAAACCTCTGCTGTAGATAGTTGTGTTCACCATAGTGTAAGACAGAAAAACTGGCATAGTGAAGGCATTACACATAAGTCCTTCTGTGCAGTAACCACAAACACACTCAGAGTCTGGTTCTGTTTGTTCCAGGGTAAAAAATAAAATAAAATCTATTTTTATGATGGTGTGCTTTGTACAGGGGCCTTTGTGGACTTAGTTGCTATTGCACAAAATGACATGCCATTCCTCTTGTAGAGTGTTTCAGAATGTGGCTCAAACTTTGAAAGTGCTGTTTGCAGTCTCTTTAGGGTCACTTTGCACCGTCAGACCTCTGCAGCCATGTCAAGCTTGCACACCAGTGTTGTGAATTACAGTTGGGGCAGGTACTCTTGCAATTGCAGTTGCAGTAGCAAATGTTTACTTAAGTAAAATATGTGGATTTGGGGTACATGGCTGTTAAAGAAGAATTCAGAAAGAGACATAGACATATAGTTAAAAGTAGAAAATCAAGTATTATTTGTCATGGCAGAGAAAAGGATAAAGCTCAGCCCCACACACGAAAGGACCCAGATTCAGTCCCTAACATCTCCAGTTTTATGTCACATAGTTGTCTGTCTGAGATCATAGACAGCCATTGGTAGTCATAATATTTAGTACTGAACTAGATGGACCAATGGCATGACAGTATATGGAAGCTTTATATGTACATATGATAAGGCTTGTGCATAATGGCTTTCCTTTCTCTGAAAGGTTCAGAATAACATGACAAGTCAATATACCCAAACCAAAAATAAACCCGAAATTACCCATTTTGGCAATATTCAGGTTTTGGGTTGACTGAATACCAAAACATGGGAATCCGCCCAAATCCGAATAGGCAATTCCCGAAAAAACTAAATAATTAGGTTTTTTGGATGCCATTTGCCTTTGCTCAGATGCACAGCTCTGTGCTTTCTCCCATTTTTCTATCTTGGATTGGTTTTGTTACACATTTGAGGTAGGGGTCGTGTAATTGGAGCCAACTTGGTGTGACCAACCGGGTGGTGGGCTGATCTGCAATTGTGCATCAATTTATTTAAAAGACAGGGCTCACCCAGTCCCATCCAGAGGGATATACCCTCCAACTAAAATATGCCAGTTTCTACAGCTGCTTACCAGGCTTCTGAAGAAGACTCCTCAACCGCGCGGATGTGCAATCTCCTTCACAAGAGCTGCCTTGGTCATGACTTCAGCTGGCTCTGATATCACCCCCTCCCCACTGAAAACCTGCTCTCAAAGTGAAGGTTATCCTGAGTAGAGGCTTTGATTCCCCACATAGTGACCATCTCTTGAAATCAGATGACCACAATAAGGGACTGTTCACAGGATGCCATTTGCCACCAAAAGAAATGTTTTCTCTGCCTTACTTTTCTTGCATTTAAGCCTTTTTCCTCAGTTTGGAAGCTAATTTGGATGGACATCATGCTACGTGTTCCAGATATGAAGGGAGCCCCCAGACTTTGAGGTGCCAGCCTGCCAATCAGCTCTTTCCACCAGTCCTTAGCAACAATGAACTTCTGAACCTGAAAACTGATGGACAGTTCGGCTTGCAAATGCCTGGCGGATGGGAGCAACCCCTTTGCTGGCCCATAAAATCAGACCCTTGTCCCAAAGTTCACCAAAGTTTGGTGACCATCTAAGGAGAGTCCCTTGCAGCCATGCTGCAAATTCGGTGACTCCCTCCAAAAAATGCTCCCACAGGAGCTTCGAAAAAATCCACATAGACTATAATGGGCCCATTTTTATTTTTTTTTGTAAACCCAGAAATAAAGCCGAAATACCCATATTTATATTTATGGGTATTTGGCTTATTCTGGGTATAAAAAAAAAACAGGCCCAATAAACCCAAACCCGAAATTTACCGTTTTGGGTTTGTGTGTATTGTACTACCCTATTTAAATCCTGGGGAATATACAGAGCTTTGTTCTCTCATATGTTTATACCTGTTCTGCTCAGGATGAATATGCATCACTGTCTGCTCTTTGTGATAAAATTATGATGTCTTCTACTCTTCAACAAGCTAATGGTGTCTTGTCACTGTTTTAAAGAGATTACGTTGGTTAGGAAAGCAATACATGAATCTAAATAGATCTTAGCTTTACATATGTAATATACTAAAATGTTTCATAGATGGCCTGAATAGCTCCTCCAAGCTATTCTGTTGACATTAAATAAGAGTAGGAAATTTGGCACAGTTGTCTATGGTAGGATGCACACACTGTTAGGTATTGTGTGATAGCAGTCATTCATCTGGTGGATTCTCCTGTCTCAGCAGGGAACTTGAGGAGGTGAATGATTACAATAGTGTATTCTCCAACAACATGCAGATCCATTCTATGATATATTCAAATTATCCGTAGAAAGAAACATTAATTAATCAAATGCTATAAACCCCATTGTGAAGTGTTTTGCTCTGTGTTTAACAGAAAGCACTTTTCAGCAAAGTTTTTCTTTTTCCTTTTTCCCCATGCTGCTTCAGTTTGTCCCCTGATTTCCAGCCACACATTTTTGTGCCCTTAGTTTTTACTTTAGTTTTTTTTTCCCCATTTTTTACCCATTTATTTTGAGATCAGTTTTACACTGATCTTTTTCTGGAAGCTGATTTTGAATAAAGAATAATTTTGTTCATCTTTTCTTCAAAACCATCATGTTATGCTGTATGTGTGAGGTCTATGGAATGGTTATGTTGAGACACAGAGCATACCAAAATGTGCTGAGAAATGCTGACTATCAACACAATCTCCTGACAGTAGTTAGCATGAAGGTTTAGGCACTGATGCCAAATACAAAGAAAGAAAGTCCACAGGCAGTGGGAAGGCCTGGTTTGATTACCTGCCCCATCACTAAATACCTCAGGGATTTTGGATCTGATAAACGTAAACCACCTAACCTTCAGTAAAATTGCCAATAACTAGTTAGGGTGTAATTATTCCCACCTTGGACCAGGCCTATTTAATTATTTCAGAATGAGCACATGTTTTACATGACAACAAACTGAAACTTAATCCCAACAAACTGAAACTTAATCCCAACAAAACCGAGGTGCTACTAGTGGGGGGGGGGAATGTCAGACCCAGGAAACGGGTTATCCCTGGGTCTCAGAGGGGTTGCACTCCCCCTAAAGGAGCAGTTTTGTAGCTTGGGAGTGTTACTGGACCCAGGCCTCCTGTTTGATAAATAGTCCATTTTCTGGTTACCTGGGTGGTGGTGTTTTGCTGTGTAAGGAGGAGGAGGAGGAGGAGGAGGAGGAGGTTGGTTTTTATATGCCGACTTTCTCTACCACTTAAGTCAGAATCAAACCAGCTTACAATCACCTTCCCTTCCCCCAACCCCACAACAGACACCTTGGGAGGTAGGTGGGGCTGAGAGAGTGTGACTAGCCCAAGGTCACCCAGCTGGCTTCATGTAGAGAAGTGGGGGATCAAGCCCAGTTCTCCAGATCAGAATCCACCACTCCAAACCACCGCTCATAATCACAACAAACCACGCTGGTTCTCAAGATTTGTGCCTTCTTTTATCATTATTTTATTTATTTATTTATTTAAACCAGCTGTTTGGGGTTGTTTTGTTTTGTCTCAAGATAGCTGCCTTGACAAGATCTATAAAATTCACGGCTAGCAATAACTTGAGAGAGAATTGGTATAAACAGTTTTATAGATGGTATATGATACCAATGGATATAAAAAAGATGAATAAAAAAGTGGATAGTCGATGTCGAAAATGCAAATAAATTGATGGGACTTATTTTCATATTTGGTGGTCCTGCAAAAAAGTCAAGAAATTCTGGATTGGGATTCATCAAGAAATACAGAAGACTTTAAAAATGAGTTTTCCTCTACACCCAGAGACTATGTTATTGGGTATAATACCCAAAGAACTGGACCAAAATCATAAAGAACTCTTTAATTACAGTATATGATAACGGCAGCCAGAGTGGTTTTGGCATCAATGTGGAAGCAAGAAGATATCCCCGAGATAGAAAGATGGAGAAAATGGCTGAATACATGGTGATGGAAAAGCTGACTCATTTGTTGAATCGAAGACCCACAGGGGAATCTCAGAAGAAATGGAAACCTTATTATGATTATGCACAACTGTAATTTTAACATTATGTAGTAGAATAATCTGAAAGTGAGCAATAATTACCGATAGAGTAGGTAAGAATAATGTAGGAGAATATATAGGTGGTGTATTAGAAGCAGGAATCAGCAATATATAATTTGACCAATTTTATATTTATGGTAGATGGTTACAGAGCAATAATCAAGATTTAACAAGTTGCCTAGTATGTAGTTAAGAATGATAGTTGGTTATCTAAAGCAGGGGTGGGGAACCTTTTTCCTGCCAAGGGCCATTTGAATATTTATAACACCATTTGGGGGCCATACCAGGCGTAGATCTCCCGCGGGAGGGGGGGGGGAGAGGCTAGGGTTGCCAGGTCTCCAGCCACTACCTGTAAGCTTGCACTGGCTTACAAAAGGTCCTAGGAGAGGCTATGCAGAAAAGTAAGGGGAGGAAAGGAAGGAAGGAAGGAAAGGAAGGGAAGGGAAGGGAAGGGGAGAGAAAGAAAAAGAGAGAGAAAGAAAGAGAGAAGCCTTCCCGGTTCTTTCTTTCTTTCTTTCTTTCTTTCTCTCTCTCTCTCTCTCTCTCTCTCTCTCTCTCTCTCTCTCTCTCTCTCTCTCTCTCTCTCTCACACACACACACACACACACACACACACACACACACACCCCCGCTTGCAGAAAGTCCCAGGTTCCTTCCCTGTTCACCCCCTCCCCCGCACGCACGCACACATTCACACAGGCACGCACCTGCTTGCTGAAGGTCCCAGGTTCCTTCCCGGTTCTCCCGAGCGCTCACAGACACACAGGCATGCACCCGCTTGCAAAAGGTCCCAGGTTCCTTCCCGGTTCCCCCCTCCCCCATGCACACACACACACACAGGCATGCAACTGCTTGCAGATGGTCCCAGGTTCCTTCCCGGTTCCCCCCTCCCTGTGCGCACGAACACAGACACACAGGCATGCACCCTCTTGCAGAAGGTCCCAGGTTCCTTCCTGGCTCCACCCTCCCCTCCGCGCACACACACAAAGGCACGCACCCACTTGCAAAAGGTCCCAGATTCCTTCCCAGCTCCCCCTTCCCCCATGTGCACACACACACAGGCACGCACCCGCTTACAAAAGGTCCCAGGTTCCTTCCCGGCTCCCCCCCCAAAACACAAAGACACGCACCGGCTTGCAGAAGGTCCCAGGTTCGTTCCCGGTCCCCCCTCCCCCCCCCCCACACACACAAAGGCACACACCAGCTTGCAAAAGGTCTCAGGTTTCTTCCTGGTGCCCCCCTCCCCCACGCACACACAAAAAGGCACATACTGCTCGCAGAAGGTCCTAGGTTCGTTCCCAGTCCCCCCTCCCCCATGCACACACACAAAGGCATGCACCGGCTTGCAAAAGGTCCCAGGTTCCTTCCTGCATGAACCCGGCCACACACACAGAGGCCCACTAAGCCGGCGGTGCGGCCAGCATGCAGGCTGGCAAGGCCCCAGAGGCCTGAGTCTCAACCCCCCCTCAGCATTAGGCCGCAGCGCGGGGGTGCGCCCGGGGGGATGGGGTCGAGCAGGGGGAGGGCTGAACAGGGGCCCTGAGCCGGCAGCGCGGCCAGCGCACAGGTTGGCGAGGCCCCAACGGCACAAAAGCTCGCGGCACGGGGGTGTGGCCGGGGGATTACCACGCCCAACAGACAAAGGCAAGCTGGGAGGGGGAAGAAGGTCCAGGGCTGGCATGCGCTCCTGCCTCCCAGCAAAACCCGAAGTGCCAAGAGGAGGCTCCTGCTAGCAACAGCTAGCTCAGTGGAGCTCCCGGCCTTGGCAGGCAGGCTGGGGGCTGGATAAAATGAGCTCATGGCCGGAGGTTCCCCACCCCTGATCTAAAGTAAATGGCAGATTAGATGATGAGCTGCAGCGAAATAAGAAGGATCAACTTTATAAATTATTAGGCACTATATTATACTCCAATGTAAGGAATTTAAAACTTTATAAAATGAAGTTTTTCAAGAATGATATAGCTTTTGCCTAGCTGATATGAAGGCTGTTAATAGACAGTACCTGTTGGAAGGAATGTTATATTGTAGGTGTGGGTATGTAAGAATGTTGTGTTTTGTATTTTCTTTTTTGTTAATAAAAATTGTTTTTTTAAAAAATAGCTGCCTTGGCAGGCTTGAGCTTCTTCTTGTGAAGATATTTTCTTAGTGTTTTTCAGCGTCTACTTTGATAAGACACCAAGTGTACTTTAGCTTTGGTTTTGAGGAGGGAACAGCTGAGGTATAGGTAGGGGACAGAGCCTTCTCTTCTACTCTATAGTTGCTGACTACATACTGTGTATTATTATTATTATTTATTTAACCATTTATTTTACTTAATTGTTATTACTTCTTGTTATTACTTTACAGTGGAGCTTAACTGGTCTGCCTGACTAAGAAGGGCATTATTAAGCTCTGCTTTATTTTTATTTTTATTTTTTTTTGATTACAGCTCTGGGGGTTTTTGGGAGGGTATTTGGGCAGTGGTGCTTTGCTGTACTCCCTGAAGAAGATAAACAGGTGGCAGTGGCAGCCAGGGGTGCCTTTTACCAACTTCAGATAGTGACCCAGCTGCTGCCCTTCCTGATTGGAAAAGATCTTGCCACTCTGGAGCATGCCCTGGTAGCATCTAGATTAGATTATTGTAATGCACTGTATGTGGTGCTGCCCTTGAAGACTGTTGTAGCTGTAGTTAGTACACAATGCTGAGGCCAATGTGTTGACTGGAGTGGGTTGTACAGACCACATCACTCCAGTCTTGTTCCATCTACACTGGATTCTGATTTGCTTCTGGGCTCAATTCATGGTGTTGGTACTTTTAAAGCCCTGTATGGCCTGGGACCAACATATCTTAAGGACTGCCTTCCACCACTCACTCTGGTCATCTTTGGAAGCCCTACTTTGGTTGTTCCCACCATCTGAGAAAGGGCTTTCTCAGTTGTGGCATTAAAACTTTGGAATTCCTTCCCCAATGAGATTTCTCTGTCTCCCACTATCAATACGGTTGCCAACCTCCAGGTACTAGCTGGAGATCTCCTGCTATTACAACTGATCTCCAACTGATAGAGAACAGTTAACCTGGAGAAAATGGCTGCTTTGGCAATTGGACTCTATGGCATTGAAGTCCCTCTCCTCCCCAAACCCTCTTCTCCTCAGACTCCACCCCAAAAACCTCCTGCCAGTGGCAAACAGGGATCTGGCAACCCTATCTATCAATGTCTTTTGCCAGCAGGTGAATACTTTTTTTGTTTTGTTTAGCATATCCCCAGGAATGGTCACTGACCCTCCTCTAGGGTTGCCAGATCCCTCTTTGCTACCAGCGGGAGGTTTTTGGGACGGTGCCTGAGGAGGGCAGGGTTTTCTCCAAGTGAACTGACCTCTAAGAGCTGGAGATCAGTTGTAATAGCAGGAAGGTAGCATACAAATTTTGTAAATAAATGCATAAACATCAGTTGACTGTATAAGATATAAAAATGTTAAAATAAATAGATAATTCTCAACAGCAACTTTCATATAATGTCATTTTAACAATCTTACTAGTATTTTAAGATTAGCTGTTCAGATTATCAAGTTACAACCCAGAGATCTATGAGGTACCTTTAAATTTGGCAGTGTAGTAGAGGACAAGACAGCAGTGGCTAATCCCATCATTCCCTTCCTCGCCTTCTCCCACTTGTGACAGCAGGCAGGGAGGGAGCTAGTGACAGTACTAGGGTCAGGCATATTGATATACCCAAACTGAAAATAAACCTGAAATTAGCTGTTTCAGCAATGTTTGGGTTTTGGGTAGACTGAATACCAAAACCTGGGAATCTGCCTGAAGCCAAATAGGCAATTCCTGAAAAAGCCGAATAGATGTTTGGCTGTTTCGGATTCTGCTATTTGCCTTTGCTCAGATGCACGGCTCTGTGTTTTCTCCCATTTTTCTATATTTTGACTGGTTTTGTTAGGGCCCCATATTTAGGGCCCTTTTGAGGTAGGGGTCACATAATCGGAGCCAACCTGGTCTGACAACTATTCAGTGGGTTGATCTGCAATTCTGCATAAGCATAAGGGTTATTTAAAAGACTGGGCTCACCCAGTCCCATCCAGAGGGACATACCCTCCAACTAAACAATGCCAGCTTCTACAACTATTTATTGGGCTTTGGAAGAAGACTCCTCACCCCCTGTCCCAAAGTTCACTAAACATCGGTGACCGTCTAAGGAGAGTCCCTTGTAGCCACTCTACAAATTTGGTGCTCTACCTCCAAAAATGTCCCCACAGGAGCTTTGAAAAAAGTCTCCATAGACTATAATGGGCCAATTTTTTTTAATAAGCCTGGAAATGAAGCCAAAATACCCCTTTACTGGTATGAGTATTTGGCTTATTCCAGGTTTACCAGAAAAAATCAGACCCAATAAACCCGAACCTGAAATTTACCCAAAAAGTTTTTTCCATGACCCTAGATAGTACCAAAGAAATGAGGGGTGGGAGAAGTCACATTTGTATGCATAGTGTGGGTAGCTAGTTCCCACCCCAATCACTCTATTAATATTCATGTTATATTAACAGGTACCATACTATGCTTTCTAATTTACATTACTTCACTTTGCTTTTTCATTTTTCCAAAAAGAAAACCAAAATTATTCCTGTTTAGGAATGTGCAAATGTTCCCATTTAACAGAGCAATCCTAAGTAGAGTGACACCCTTCTAAGTCCATTGAAGTCAATGGAGTTAGAAGGGTGTCAGTTCATTTAGGACTGCACTGTTAGTTTCTTTTCAAATTCATTATATTTTAACGGCTTTGGTTCTCCACTTTTAGCTGTTGACTTTGTAAATGTGTTCGTATTGTGCTGAATTGTTTTTGATACATACTTTATGTGATAACATTTATACACATAACTTGGAAAATGCATATATTTTATAAGGAAAAGATACTGTGAGGAAACAGAAAGTGACATGAAAGTGAGGAAGCACAGGTTCGGTTTATACAAGGAGAACTGAAATAGAGATTTTCAGAACAAAATGACAGTCAACCCACCAGTGACAGTAATCAGAAATTTGAAATCCCTCCTGTTTCTTACATTGTGCCCCCATCTCTCCTACCCATTTGAAAGACTGTTTCCTTCTGACTATTTTATATATTGTTTAAAAGTCCACTGTTACTGCACCTTCTTCTCTTAGGTGATACACCAGAAAGTGTATCAGAATCCAGAAGACTTTCCTTTTTATTATGTCTTTTATCTCTAAGACATTGCTTCTTCCCGTGCTAAGAAGATGAATGGTCAGACTGTTGCTATGTTCTTGGAAAATATTTTGTTAGGCACCTCAATGACTTGTTATTTTGAGTGTCACTTCTGTTTTCTGCTGTTCTGCAACTCAGTTTTCACATTGCTTTTCTCATAGATCTTATGATAGATTAATCTCCATTGTGTTTACATGCAGAGCTGCAGGATTTAGCTCAGAGGGCCACACATTATTATTGTAATCATTTGACTGACATTGAATTTCAATCTTATGTTCCCTGCCCCCCCTTCAAAAGCATCTTTCTACCTAGCAAGTTTATAAAGGACAATAAAATACAATAAAAGAACAAGTATCAATGAAGAGGTCCAAACAATGCTAAATAAAAGGCACAACTTGCTGACATACATAACACTGTCAATAATGTAAATACCCAAAAGGAGTTTGGTTTGCATTCAGTAGTCTTGAAATGTTTGTTGTTTTACCACAATAGGACCTGGCTGGCCTGCACACAGATGCACTGCAGCAAAAATTGGGGGGGGGGCAGAGAGAGAGAGAATAACTATTCTGCATCTCACTCTCTTTCCTCCTGCTCACCCACATTCTTCCTTTAAAACAAAGCCCTTCTGACTATGTCTGATGCTTCTCAGATCATGTTCTGTGTGATACATCTGTAGCCTGGGGATACCTGCTTCTGTATTCGGCACTTTTCTAATGCAGTGGACATAAATATTTTATACCAATCTATTAAATTTTATGGATTTCCTAATACCTTTGCAATAACTAAACTTGTGCATGAAAAGTGGTCTTTAAACTTTTTAAGCAATACTTGCCTTTTATAATCTGCTTTATGACAGCATATTAAAGTATTGCCTGTTAAAAAATATTGGGACTATTTAATATAGCAACAGTTACACAGTAAAACATTATTGAGAAGATACCACAGAAAACAGATCTGGTGCAAGCTGGTTGCTGTGGTAGTTAGGCATACTAAGGGCAAAAACGCATGGTCACTTTAGCCTCCTTTATTCCCTGTTTCAGCCAGGATTCAGCCAGGATCGAACGCACGTTTGGCGAAATGCACGTGTTCAATCCTGGCTGAATTCTGGCTGAAACAGGGAATAAAGAAGGCTAAAGCGACCATGCGTTTTCGCCCTAAGACATAGCTCTAATAAAGATAGCATTCTATGCCACATGTACGCATGTGCGGACTGAACGCTTTTGTACCAGAACAACTCATAGAAAAGTAGTAAATTTGCTTAGACAACACCACTACCCATGCACAGGTAATACAGAGATGAACAGAAATCTCTCCTTAGATTCCCTCAGATTCCAGCTCAAATAAATCAAGCTTTTCAAGGTAAATTGTTTTAAAGGCTTGTTTTAGGGTCAACCTGTGTGTGTAAAGTGCTGTCGAATTTCAGCCAACTTATGGCAACCCCTTAGGGTTTTCAAGGCAAGAGACTAACAGAGGTGGTTTGTCATTGTCTCCCTCTGCACAACAACCCTGGCATTCCTTGGTGGTCTCCCATCAAATTACTAACCAGGGCTGACCCTACTTAGCTTCTGAGATCTGATGAGATCAGGCTAGCCTGGGCCACCCAAGTCAAGGAGGGCCAAATTAGATTGTACTCTGTCCCTGAGTCCCCCATGGGGACACAGTGCTATTTTAGAACTTGTTTTTTTTTTACTATGAAAACACCACGGGGGCCTCATCCTTCTGGGGACTCTGGTGCAGGGGGATTAGGGGCTCCTCTCTCCTCCCCATGTACCATTTTCAAGAGCCAGCTCCCAGGAGCAGGATTTCAGGCTATTTGGAGGTGCAGCAGGAGAGAGTAGGTAATAAAGGATTTCTCAACGAAGGATTTCCATCAGTGAACATTTTTGCAACATCCACATCCAGGGATTTTTAAAAAAAATCTACAAGCCTGAGAGTACATCCTGGCTTGTAGAACCTACTATCATAGCTGTTATCTGTGTTATGCAGATTTATACAAGGACCAGCCTTTGCCTATTTGATATAGGATTAAGATTATGAAGGCACCTCTTAAATTGTTCTTCAAATGAACACAGCAGTACCCTAATAGTACTCCTCTTTCTATGTACAGGAAGGGAAACCAATCCAGATCTCTTGTTTCAGGAGCTTCTAATTTTGTTCAGCATCCCTCGAGGATTTTTTTAGACAGAAAACAATGCCAGCACCTAATTCTAAATTGCAGTTCAGGGAAGGAAGAAGTATTTTCCTTAGAATGGTTTCAGTTATTTTTCATGGCAAAGAAACAATAGTTAGAGGAGAACTGAGGGAGAAAAAAACACAAAACCATTTTGGGCTTTATTAGACTTTGGAAGTCATTGTGATGTCAAAGAAACTATACAAACTACTTTTCAGGTTGGATATATTATGCCAACACCAAGGTTGATTCCTTATACCTGGAAGAGAAACATGTCCAGGACAATGTCGGGTATCTTGATGTGTTTCCTCATAACAGTTCTAATATTGGCCATGCTATGAGGCTATAATGAGATAACCCAGAACAAAAAAAGATATAGTGCTGGAAGAGAGGACCCCCCCAGGGTGAGTGGCAGTAATTAGCAACTGGGAGAGAGCAGATGACAACTACAAATAGAGCTACTCTTAATGATGCAACCAGACTAAATCCGAATGGACATTCACAAGCTGATGTGAATGGATGCAAAAGGAAAGTCCAAAGCTGTTTGAAACACGTAATAGGAACATGGCATGTGAGAAGTATGAATACGGGTAAACTTGAAATTATAAAACAAAAATTGGAACATTTAAACATTGCAATCCTAGCAGTGTGAACTAAAGTGGACTGGATCAGGACATTTTCAGTCAAAAAATAAAAAAAGTGTTTTACTCTGGAAATGACAAATGCAGAAGAAACAGTGTTGCTTTAATAGTGAGATGAGAAGTAGCACAAACAATCAGGGGCTGTAATGCAAGGTTAGACCAAATAATATCAATCAGACTTCATGGAGAGTCTATCAACATAATCATCATTCAAATTGATGCCTGAACTACAGATGCAGAAGGAGGAGAAACTGAAAGCTTTTATGCAAGTGTCCAGGAAGAAATTGTTCATACACCTAAAAAAGATGTGCTTATAACCATAGGTGACTTGAACACAAAAGTAAGAAACGAAGAAAATCAAATATTGTTGGGAAATTTGGGCTAGGAATATGAAATGAAGCAGGAGAGTGACTCATAGAATTTTGTGAAGACAATAATTTGTTCATTGTGAACACATGTTTTTGGCAATGAAGCAGATGACTGCATATGTAGACATCACTGGATGGCCAACACAGAAATCAAATCAGAAGCAGAAGATGGCGAAACTCTATTCTCTCTGTTAAAGCTAGACCATGATTGTGTTACAGACCACGAACTGTTAAATTCAAGTGAACATGAACTGGAAGAACTATGGGCTGAAACAAGATATGTTAGCCAGAAAAAAATGTGCCAAGAATATTCCTGTAGCCCAAAGAAATGAAAAGCACCGATGTACCATATCCTGACTTGAGTATGTAGCAGCCCTCTGGAGCTGCTATTTGATCATTTGGGGTACACATAAGGACCCTGACAAAGGTCCTTAGGAGTGCCGGATTTACGTATAAGCTAAACAAGCTATAGTTTAGGGCCCCACTCTCCTGGGGCACCCAAAAAAATTTAAAGGAGAAAAAACTGGATGTACATTTCCAAAATATAAGATAAAAAACAAATAAAATAAAACCTACATACAGCAACAGTGTTTTGTGTTGTGTAGGCTCCTATGATGTAAGTAATGTATTTCAGTTCAACAATTATTTTGATAAAATACCGTATATACTTGGGTATAAGCCGACCCAAGTATAAGGCGAGGTGCCTAATTTCACCCCCAAAATGGGGGGAAATTAGGCACCCGCGTATAAGCCGAGGGTGGGAAAGGAGGCCCTTCCCCCCCTTCGCAGGCTTACCTTACCGGGCAGCAGGTTGGCAGGTCGGTCGGTAGGTGGAGGGAGGGAGGGCGCGGGGGGAACTTGCCGCTGCCTGCCCGAGCGCCTTCCCTGCGCCCATGAGGCCCCGTGGGGGCCCAGGAAGCCCCCGGCCGGAAGGCACAGATCTGTTTAAAGCCCCCCCCCCCGCGCACCTTCAGGGAAGCCCCCTGAAGGCGCGCAGGGGGGTGGAACAGATGTGTGCCTCCTGGCCTGAAGGGACAAATCTGTTTAAAGGGCCCCCCGTGCGCCTTCAGGGAAGCCCCCTGAAGATGCGGGGAGGGGTGGAACAGATCTGTGCCTCCCGGGAGGAGCAGATCTGTTTAAAGGGCCTCCCCGCGCACTTTTAGGGAAGCCCCCTGAAGGCGCAGGGGGGGTGGAACAGATTTTTGCCTCCTGGCCGGGAGGCACATATCTGTTTAAAGCCCCCCCCCATGCGCCTTCAGGGAACCCCCCTGAAGGTGCGTGGGTGTGTGTGGAACAGATCTTCCCACAGGGAAGGTGCGCGGCCGGGAGGCGCAGATCTGTTTAAAGGGGGGGTGGAACAGATCTGTGCCTCCCCGCCGGGAGGCGCAAACCTGTTTAAAGCCCCCCCGCGCCTTCATGGAAACCCTGTGAAGGTGCGGGGGGGGGGGGGCGAATCTGCCGAATTTATTCACTGAACCCCCAAAGTCGGCGAATTCAGCACCCCTGTTTCCCGCCTTTTTTGAGTTCGGTTCATCCCGAACCGAAAAACAGCCAAATTGGGGGAAATTCAGCTGTTTATCGGTTCGGGACAAACCGAATCAACAGCCCTCATTGCTATAAAGCTTTAGCATCTCCTCTTTCCTCCCTTATATCCAGGAACATTGTAGCTCTGAACCATCACATTTATAATATAGGAGGGGGTTTTTAGTAAACACTAGGTTATTTCCAAGTTTATAAGGAATTGTAAATGGAATGTCAAGATTCTATGTGGAATTAAACTATGCTCGGAACTTGCTGTATCTTTCCTTTTTTTTCATTCAGCATAATCTCTAGTAAATTAATTTAGCAGATGGGAAATGTCAGCCTATTAAACTGGGTAGAGGTAGTAGATACTGTATATAAAAATGTGCATACACACACACACAGAGAGAGAGAGAGAGAGAGAGAGGTAGCAGACCAAAACTGTTTATTTATTCAATTTATTCATATTTTTCTTCAAATTTTGGAGTTACAAATTACTTCTCTTGTTTCCAAAACTGAAAATGATGCATTAAGAATTATCCATTACTGTTTTTAATTAAAAATCTTTGCACAGAGCACTCTATTCACTGTAGCTTTCCATTCTTTTAACTCCTTTATGTCTTTTCCTCTCCTTAAAATTAATGATGGAAACAGATGCATTCATAAAATACTATATAAATGTAGTTTTGACATGACTGAATCAGAATTGCATTGGTACAAGTGGGAGCCCCCAAGGACTTGTGGGAGGCATATCATTTCCCTTCCCCCTTTATTTCCTCTTTACCTTTCTTGAAAGTCCCCATAGCTTATCCATTTTCCAGCTTCCAATTTCCCTTCCCACCCAACACCAGATATTACATTTATCTGCCATTTAGTCCTCAGTATTCCCTTTCCTTCCAGCAGCCCTCTACCTAGGAAAACTATGGTCAAGTTGTGTGGGGCTAGCTGATGGTCAAGGTCCACTTGCATGCTACGGATGTGGGGGGACACCTCACTTTCCCCTGTATCCCCCTCCCCACATTATTTCCTCTTTCCCTCCTCCTGGCAACCTTCCTCATCCCTTCCCCTGCCTCATTCTCTCCTTCTCAGCCATTCACCAACCTACCTTTTATCTGTCTCCCATCTTAAGCTATATTTATTATTTATTTACTTCATTGATACCCCACCTTTCTCCACAGTAGGGAGATTATTGCCCTCTCCTCCTTTTTGTCTTCACAACTTCCCTGTGAGGTAGGTTAGGATAAAACTATGAGATTGGCCCAAAACCAGTGAGCTTCCACAGCCAGATGGGATTCCATCCTGGATTTCCCAGACATTACTCTGAAGTTCTAATTGCAGCACCACACTGGATTTCATAGGGTTGCTGCTGTTGAACAGTAGCAAGCAGCCAGGCCTAGCTTAGTCACGTAAATCAGGTAATATCAACTCACACAGTGGTTGCTGCCCTGCCTAAGGTTACCAACCTCCAAGTGGGACCTGGAGATCTCTCAGAATTACAACTGATCTCCAGGCAACAACCATCTGTCTCCCTGGAGAAAATGGTTGTTTTTGGGGGTGGCCTATATGGCATTATCTGGCTAAAGCCCCTCTCATCTCCCAACACCACCCTCCTCAGACTCCACCCCAAAATCTCCAGGAATTTCCTAACCTGGAGCTGGTAACTCTAGCCAGTCCTGGTCCCTGCCTCCACCCCCCCCACACACACTTGCATTTTACTCCCAGAAACTCCAGCCTGGAATGGTATGATTGCCTAACAATGGCCACTGAGGGTGTCTGTTTCTTAAAGCCACAAGTGTTCCTTTTTTCATTTGGTGCTTTTCAACGCCCCCCCCCCCCCAGTACCTCAGGCATTGTTCTGTCTTGCCCATTCACAGCTCCAATCACCAGATTTCAATATCCTCAGATTTGGTAGACTTGGCTATTAGTATATATATATATTAGTATATATATATTATAGTCTTCTACAGATGTGCATGTGTATTTGCATTCTGAAGGGGAAATTTTAAACTCCAAAGAAAGCAGCCCATTTAGCCAATTAACAGCAAATATATTTAAAGTCTTTATTCTAGAAAATCTACTACATGTATTGATTAATCAAGACAAGTGTCTGACACAGAGGAATCCACAGCAGTTGCAAAGATTCAAAGCACAGTTTAGGCAATTACAGAAATTCTGACATCATAATGGCATAGAGACCAGTACATTTGCATATAACCAATAGCCATTAATCAAGACAGGCATATCCAATAAAAGAACTCTCATACCACTAAAAACTCAGCTCTCTCCTGCTTGGGATCTGGCATCCAGACCAACAGCACAGATGCCTGAAGAAAAGGGAGGAGGGAGGAGGGCGACTTTTAACACTTTTAACAAGGACAATAACTGCAGACTTGTTGTTTCTAGCAGAGATAAAGGAAAAGTGAATTATCTCTCTTGCTAGGGCACCATGTTCTTAGGAGAAGATTTCTATTACAAAAACAGGAATACGGGGTAAAGAGAAGTGCATAGCGCAAAAAACAATACATGTATATTGAATACATTCTTTTTAATTTTCTCACATTATGAGAAGACATGAGTCACTAGAAAAGACAGTCATGCTAGGAAAAGTTGAGGGCAGCAGGAAAAGAGGGAGACCCAACAAGAGATCGATTGACTCAATAAAGGAAGCTGCAGCCCTCAATTTGCAAGATCTGAGCAGAGCTGTCAAAGATAGGACACTTTGGAGGACATTGATTCATAGGGTTGCCATGAGTTGATGACACTTAACACACACACATAATTTCTCTATCAGTGCACTGATAAAACACAGCCCCCAGAACTCCCAGTCTGTTGATACAATCATAGGCATGATTGCTTCAAACATGGAGTGTGTGTGTGTGTTTTGGCAGAGTTTTTCTCAATGTGCACATATTCACTGGCACTACAGATGCAGATAAATTAAGCTGAAAACAGACAAAAATTGCATACGCTCCAATCCGAGAATTAATTTTTGTAACCCTCCTAGTTCAGTTATAATCAAGGAATAAGGGAACCTCAGTGTAAGTCAGGAGTTCCATTTGCCCACTATATGAAAGCAACCGCCCGATGGTACTCCCCCATTCTCCACTGGTACTCAGTGGAGAAGCGGGGGGGGGGGGGAGAGAGAGCATCACAAAATGCTCTAGGAAGTCCCCCAATTTCAAATGTTTTTACCACTGAGAGTCACTTGATGCAGCAAAGTCACTTCCAGGTTCCCAGCCCAAAGTGTCATTGTGGTTTCATGTGATGCCGTTTGGCAAGTCTCTGCCCTCCAAATGCTCCCTCCACTGTGTGGGGTAGGCTGGCAACTGTAGTGCAGGGTAAAACTCTGATCAGTAAAAGAATGCAACTGGAGAAGTCTGTTTATCCCTAAACAAAATTTTCTGGAAGCAAATTGGAAACAAAATTTTGTACCGCTTTCTGTTGTCAGTCAGAAAGCTTTGATACAAGCTTTGGACATTTTGCTGCACTCTTATCCCTGCATTTGTGAATTTGCCCTCCAATGAGCATTGTGATCAAGCTCTGAAAATCAACTGGATTTAAACACATAATCATTTAAATGCAGAATGTTCAGTGTGCTCGACTTTCCATGGATTCCACCTAACGTCAGCTTTGAAAAATCATTTGCAATTAATGTGGCACTTTGTGATCTAATGGGATTTTTTTACACTGAAGCTTTAAAAACGTGCTCTTGTCAACTTAAATCTGTAAGTCTGTATGTGACCTTGGGGCAAAGATAAAGAAAGAACATATTAGTTTATAAATAATCTACTGGGAAATAAACTGTCTTTCACCCTTAGTTAAACTGCCTTGTTGGAGCCCATTACCTTCCTGACCTTTCCCTGTCTCAACTTACCAAGGCTGTGAGTAAAGATCGGGGTGATCCTGCCATCTATAATCATTGTCCTCTTCTGGATCACATCTCAGTGGCTGAAATCATCAGCTTATTGTCAGGCGTCAAGATTAAAGGTATCTGACATTTGATTTGCTTGGCTTGTAAAGAATCCCCAGACGTGAAAGTATCACCAATGTAGTCTATAAAATCAATTTGGCAAAGCAGCAAAATGAACCGGTGTCGGCCTCCACAATCTGTTTCTTAGCCATCCCAGCTCCTAGTTGGAATGATTTGATTTGACATCAATTAGTCAACATTCACAAGGGGAAGGTTCCTTTTTACAGCAAGCCCCACACCCATCAATATCATTGTCTTCCTAAAATATGACAATGAGCACAAGGGCATTCCGTCTGCGTTCCAATTCATCACAGTAGGCATTAAACATAAGCTGAAGATGGAGGATCATGGAAAATATTTTAAGACAAAGAATGGGGCTTATGGGAGGTTGTGGCTGGTTTGAAATACATTTCACATGAAATTCTACACTTTATAAAATGTCTGCTCAAGATACCAACTCATGCGGAAGTGAAGAATCAAGTTGTGAATTTCATTT
This sequence comes from Euleptes europaea, assembly GCF_029931775.1. Classification (NCBI taxonomy): domain Eukaryota; kingdom Metazoa; phylum Chordata; class Lepidosauria; order Squamata; family Sphaerodactylidae; genus Euleptes; species Euleptes europaea. The sequence continues at coordinate 57,442,302 of NC_079316.1, read as the reverse complement.
CCTCTCCATCGTTCTGTGGTGACTTCATCGCCTATCATATTTAAGGGGACATATGAGTCCATCCTGTGAACTGATCAAATTGCTGCTTTTCTGTGTATGCACGTTCATCCCAACTGTAGTTGATCATAGTGGGGACACAAACTAAATATAATGCAAGCTGAAGTTATGGTTTTAAGAAGCTCATTTTTTATTTCTTTATCTAGAAATTAATTATGACCACGTTTGAGAACTTTTGATAGAAAGGGTCTTGAGTCAATCCAGAATGCTGAACAAGACAGCCTTAAAGTTTTCTTAAGCCCTATAAAGCAATGCTTTTACCCTGCTGGTTCTTTTCGATGGCAACCAAAGAAAATTTATATAAGTGATTTTGTTCCCATAAAAGGATGTTTTCAAGAGTACAGTAGAGTGGTGCTGGGTGAGCCCATCTCATCCATTTCTGAAATGAAGCAAATGATCATGAAAGATAGGCAATCAAAAGTAAATAGGCAGAATGAGATTCCAGGGACATCCATTCAATGAAAGGCCACATAAACCTTGTAGATTGCCTAGCCTGCACAGCCAGCCTTGCTGACAGGGACCGCAGCAACTGCTTTGTTGGCACAGCTGTGCAGAATATCTATATGAAAATAAGCCTGGATTCAGCTCCTGTTCTCTTCCATTGGTCAATTAACATATAGCACAATGTAGACAAGGTGATTTGTCAGGAGTCTCTTCGTGATCGATGGATAAGGAGGAAATGGTTAGCATAAACTGCAATTTCCAAAACCCATTCCACTACATGATGCCTGAAAAGAACTTGAGATTGCGATCTAAAGAATCCAATGAGAATCAGCATAGTCTGGACCATTTTCTATTTGCCTCCACATCTCTCTCACAAGAACATATTAAATTCATCCTGTTTACCATTCTAATTGTCATTCTTTTTTACAGATTAGCCAAATTGCTGCATGCTCTGGAATTTGACTCTTGTATCCTTAAATTAGTTGTTGATGCCAGTCCATTCATCTTACAACTTATTCATGAACCAAGCCCACATACTCTGAGAACCACCTTTCCGTTTATAAATAAGCCAAAGTTTGTTCACCAATTAGCCAAAGACTGTTCAACGGAGACTTCTAGCTGTACTGTCTGCTTGGTAGGTACCATGACATAAGGGGAGAGGGTCCTGCTCTAAAACAAAAGGTAAAGGGTGTTGCTGCTCACCTCATATACTCTGACAACAGCATGACAGCTCTGCTCTATCCTTGTTCTGTAGAGTGGCTGGAAAAGATACATCCCCTAGGAAGGAATGTTACCCGTTCCTGCCCTTTCTGAGACAGTGATATTGAGAGTTAACTAGGGTGAGTTTAGAGAGATGTAAGATTTACGGAAATTTTGAAGCCAGAGCAGGGAAAAACATTTCCTCCCTTTTTCCAGGGGGAAAAAACCGAGGAAGTTTAGGGAAAACTGAAATAACTTCCTTTCCTATAAAACTCGAACAAGTTTTATTGATTTAAGATCATTTATAACTTATTTAGCATATAAAATTGTACTATTTGGGATAGTTATAGAATTTACAAGTACAATTATCTTCATTTTCTGTAAGAAAAATTGCAACTATACCTAATACTTGAGAAAGTATTTGCAAACTTATGCTCCCTATGCTACAATAGCATGTTTCATGATTTTTTGCCATCTGAGAGGTAGGGAAAAATAAAAATTAAAGGTAGAAAGCAAATTCTGTAGTAAGCAAAAGAAAGGGTATTATTTGGACACAAACTCATAAAGTCACAATAGGTAGGACTATGAGCATGTTTAGATACTAAGCTAAACTTTATAACATGGAAAACACTGAACTGTTTAATAATGTATTATTAAAAGCAGTGTAGCATATTAATTGTTGCCAAAAAATAGTTCTGTTTAAACAGAAAAACTTGAAAATGTGATATATGCCTACAATATGTGGCAGCGCTCCCCAAAATTATCCAATTTTTCCACTGGAAAAAATGATCAAGTCCTCAGTTTTTCATGCTGCACATTTGGAATCAGTGAAATGCTTTTAAGACAAATATTTTCTTACTCAAAAAGGGGACATATTTCAGAAAGTCCTGGTCTTTTTTCTGCTATACATTTTGAGTGTTACAAACTTGACTTAAAATGTATTTTACTGATTCTAAAAGAAAATTTGTTGAAGTTTTTTTTCCCCCAGTGCTCCCCTAAATTTTCCAAAAAGTCCTCAGGGGTGGGGGGAAGAAAAAGAAACATTTATTTCCATTTTTTCTGGTTTTTCCCCAGGCCTTCACATCTTCATTAAAGAGCTCAGATGAATGTACACACTCTTATTCCAAGGATGGGGGGGATGAGAAGAAGTATATTTTAGGTACAAGATAGACAGGGCGAGAGAGGTGGACTAGAATAGGCTCAGATTTTATCAGGGAGTCAAATGGAGTCAATTTGTTGAGCAGGTGATTGTGCAGAGATAGAGGGTGGGGCCTGTGAGCTCATGGCTGTTTCTACCATCCACACATTCAGCTGGGGTTTATATTTTTAGTGTTGGTTTTATGGCAGCTTTACAGCCCATTCCTGAAAATATGGCGTGCTGAGTCGGTGGGGAAGAGGCGCAGTGGCCAAATCGTGCACACCATTAAACAAAAAAAAAGCCATTTGGGGGCTTTTTTTGTTTAACTGGGGCTTTTCGCCCCATTGAAAACAATGAGGCTGCACCTGCAAAATAGCAGGTGCAGCAACGTCGTTCCTGCTGCCAGTGCAAGTGGCCAAAAGGGGGTAGGAAGCCACCTAACTGCGGCTCCTCCCCCTGGCCCGCCCCTGGAATGCCCCCCTGCGCCGGCGTGGCCTATCTACTCCGTTGCCGGTGCCACGGAGAGGCCGCACCGGTGAGGGGAGAGGTGCGGCTATGCAGCGCTTGGGTGCCGGCAGAGCCACCTTCCCTGCAGGCATAAGTGCATGTAATCTCGTGATTACATGCACTTACGCCAGCGGCGGGGTCAGGCTGCCTCCTAAGAGGTTTTGCCCCCCGCCCCAGGAATGGGCTGTTGGTGTGGTACAGTAGCACTATAAATTAGCAAGATACACACAATGCCTTTAGTAATAGCCAGTGGCTAATTTTTAATTAGAAAAAATGGAGAAGCTAGACCAAAAAGACAATTTGGAATAAGATAAGAATTTTGTTATTCCGTGTACCATCTAAATTTTTTCTGGATCTTCCAGATAATGTTTGTATATAAATAGTTCCTGGTTAAGTGCAAAGGTGTCTCAGATTTTGCTTGCTGTCCCCATAGTACAATATAAAGGACCAATGTAAAGTTAAAGGTAGTCCCCTGCGCAAGCACCAAGTCATTACTGACCCATGGGGTGACATCAAATCATGACATTTACTAGGCAGACTATGTTTATGGGGTGGTTTGCCACTGCCTTCCCCAGTCCTCTTCCCTTTACCCCCAGGAAGCTGGGGACTCATTTTCCCAAACAGGGACGGTTGGAAGGCTGAGTCAAGCCGGCTACCTGAAAACAACTTCCATCAGGATCAAACTCAGGTCTTTTTGCCAGTCCTCAGTAACGCTGAACTTCTGAACCTGAAAACTGATGGACAGCTTGGCTGCAAATGCCTGGAGGATGACCCCTTTGTGGGCCCATAAAATTGGACCCCCATCCCAATATTCACCAAACTTCGGTGTCCGTCTAAGGAGAGTCCTTTGCAGCTGTGCTGAAAATTTGGTTACTCTACCTCCAAAAATGCCCCCACAGGAGCTTCGGAAAAAATCCCCATAGAGTATAATGGACCCAATTTTTTCCCCGGTAAACCCAGAAATGAAGTCAAAATACCCAATAAGCCCGAACCCAAAATTTATCATTTTTTTTTTTTGCCTGGATGTCCCAGGCTAGCCTGATATCAGATCTCAGAAGCTAAGCAGGGTCAGCCCTGGTTAGTATTTGGATGGGAGACCACCAAGGAATACCAGGGTTGCTGTGCAGAGAAAGGCACTGGCAAACCACCTCTGTTAGTCTCTTGCCGTGAAAACCCCAAAAGGGGTCGCCATAAGTCGGCTGCGACTTGAAGGCACTTTACACACACACAGTTGCCACTATGCAAATTAGGGCTGTCAAAAAAAAAATTCGGTACAGTTCGGATTCGGCCGAATTTGACCCTTGTGGGTTCGGTACGTACCGAAGTCCGAACTCCCCCGCTTCGGATCCCCGGTAATTCGGGGGGATCCGGAGTTCAGGGGGAAATTCGGCCCCAGCGCGCCTTCAGAGGGATTCCCTGAAGGCGCGCGGGGGCCCTTTAAACTGATCTGAGCCTCCCAGCTGGGAGGCGCAGATCAGTTTAAAGGGCAGCCCGCCCCCCTTCAGCGGGCTCCGCTGGAGAGGCTCGGGCTGTCCTTTAAACTGATCTGCGCCGGAGGCGCAGATCAGTTTAAAGGGCAGCCCGCACCTTTCAGCAGGCTCCGCTGGAGAGGCTCGGGCTGTCCTTTAAACTGATTTGCGCCTCCCAGCCGAGAGGCGCAGATCAGTTTAAAGGGCAGCCCGCCCCCCTTCAGCGGGCTCCGCTGGAGAGGCTCGGGCTGCCCTTTAAACTGACCTGCGCCTCCCAGCTGGGAGGCTCAGATCAGTTTAAAGGGCAGCCCGCGCCTTTCAGCGGGCTCACCTGAAGGGGGGCCGAATTTGCCGAATTTATTCGCGAACTCCCGAACTCGCTGAATTCGGCCCCCCCGGTTGCCCGCCAGTTTTGAGTTCGGATCCGTCCGAACAGAAAATCACCGAATCAGGGGAAATTCGGTTGATTTTCAGTTCGGACCGAACCGAATTGACAGCTCTAATGCAAATACAACACTGTTAGCAGTACTGCTTGCTAGCAAATATTTGAGATGTTCAGGAGAAAGGTTCAACAAAACAAAAACAGACATTTTGAATAAGAGAAGTTCTAGAGTCAATCATAATTTTAGCAATTTTCTCAGGATCCCTACTCAGGATCCACTCCCTATTGTCAGTGTTTCTTTTTCACAAGTAATGATCCAAGCTCATTACACCACAGTCTGATAGCTAGGTTCTCTACCACCAAACTCTCTGAAACAATTTTATAGTATCCGGGGTTGTAGAAATACAATGTTCTTCAAGGAACTCATATCCCAACCATATGTCTACAATATGTGAGATTTCCTCCCTCAGTGCTTCCTCTGTCTACTACCATTTACTCCTGAGGTGTCTGGAATGGTCTCTGCTAATATGCATTTGTGTTTAACCAACTGCATATTCTTCAAAGAGATTCTGTAGTTAGAATCCTAGTTGGATATTTGTGCTTCCTGAGAATTTCAATAACAACTACACATCTAATCACTGTCACCTCTGTAAGAGTTTACTATTTCTCAGGCAATTTGCTCAAGTTGCCTAAAATATTAAGGCTCTCCCATACCAATGAGTGTTAAACAATTTTCTTCAAGGGCCAGCATAGAATTCCAAAGGATTTCTTTCTGTTTTTATTTTATGTACATCATTTATATCCCAGCTTTTTCTCCAACCTGATCCCTTTGCAGGACTACCAGTGGGAGACAGCCACTATTCAGTGACTGCTTTTCTTTCAATGATCCCATTTTCTCAACAGTCAATCTAACATGCACTGACTGTTGTGCTTTCGCAGATTGCACTTTCAGTATTTTTTTTTTGCTGTTGCCAACCTGTAGCCTGTGCCTAAATGCTGATTTTAAAGGCTATACTGATAGAACCTAAAGTCTTAGAAAAGCCAGAGTGTTGGACTAGGATCTGGGAGATTCAGGTTTGAATTCCCACTCTGGGTGACCTCGGGCTAGTCACACACACTCTCAGTTTAGCCTACCTCACAGGGTTGTAGCAAAGATAAAATGGAGGAGAGGAGAATGATGTAAGGCACTTTGGACTCCCATTGGGCTCTAGGGCTAACAGATCAAAAGATATTTTCTCAAAGAAAAAGTTTCAAATGCATAGATGCATTTACAGATTTCAATTACAGAAAGTAGACATTCAAATGTTTGTGTGCGTTCCAGTGGAGAGCAAGGATGGTTTTTATACCACATACAGCTATTCCATCTTTATCTTTGTGGGCCCCAAACCACGGCACATAAATTCTACTTAGCCCAGTGCCAAGTATTTTAGGACCCTGAAACAGAATTTTCCCTGGGAATACATGAGAAATTTTCTCTTTCACACACTATGTAAGCCAAAATACTTAGTTTTGTAATCACTGAAACCATATTGGCTTAAATGTAAGTTTTGCAGTCACTGATTTGCAGACTGGATTACACATATGGCTTTCAGAAAAGAGAAAAATATTAAATTGTTACTGTTTCTGCTGGAGCACACGTATAGTGATGATTTGAAAGCAAACTTGGGAACTATTTACAGCCATGCTGCAAATAGGACCATGGCTTGTTCTGAACCATTTTTAGGCCAACTTCATCTTACATTTTTGCATGTACTTCTAACATTTTTCTGAGGATTTCCTGCACTCAGCAGGCTTTGGACTAGATGGCCTTTAAAACCTCTTTCTAACTAGAACGCTAAGGCTACATCCTAACACTTTCCTGAGAATACTCCTGGCTGGTTAAAACGGAACTTACTTCAGAGCAGCTGAGGAGTGACTGACTGTAAAAACATTCCTACGTATTTAAAACCAAAGAACGAATGCAACAAACTTGCTTTTGCAAAAACATACATCATACAGAATTGCATTCATCAGGAAGCACCAAAGCTCCATGTTATGTTTAAATTCAATCTGCATAATGAGTGAACTCCTGATACTTGGTGGATGGTGAGGGGGAGACAAACAGAAGTCACACAATCTGGTCTTCATCACAGGAGTGATGTAAGTGTTTGCCAGCATGTACTTTGCTAGCCAAAATGGTATTTGGCATCTCAGAATAGTTCCTCTATGTAAGGAAGTTTGTTGATATCCCAGAATGCATTGTGCATTCCTCTGTGAATACAAAGAAGCAACTGCATTCCAAGAGTCTGTATACATTTTGACAGGCGCTCCCCTATTTCCATGTTAACCTGGGAAACTGGAAATGGAAATCAAAGCAGCCAACTTAGAAACAGCCAACACTGAAGCTTTGGGGGGTGATTTCATAATATATGTAAACGTGGGCTAAGGCTGACAATTTTCCTGTGCAATATACTTAACCTCCTCCCTACTACTCCTTTCCCCTGTGCTTATGTTGTCAAAAAATATATCCAGTATTTTTTATGCCTGACCACTCTGGAGCAAATTTTACCTTACCTCAATGTTGGGTTTTTACAGATGTAAACGGCTGCTGCCTGAATCCAGAGAATCATCAGAGTACAAAGAGCTTTAAAATACCACAAGAAAAGATGGCTCTGTTAAATTCTAAATTTAGATTGGGGAGACAGGGAGGCAGGTTTGATTGATTTCCCCTTTGATTTTTGCAATCCACTTAGTCTGCCTGCAAGTTCTGTATGCTAACAAGGAGGGTGTCAAGAGACAAATATGATGAGTGTAGTTGGTCATAAGGTACTACAAGGCCTTGTTAGAATTCTGCTGCCTCCTCTGGGCCAGTAGGTGGGAGGGCACAGGCCCGTGGTTCACTTCTGCCTTGCCTGCTCTTTAGAGAAACAATTATAAAATGCAAATATTCAGAAAGTGCCAAGGTATTGTATTTTCCAAGCCAGAATATTATTTGCAGGACATGGGGAGCATTCTAACGAAAACTGTAACATACCTTTCCCCCATCATAGATTGGTACTAATGCTCAAATAAAATGGGTGAGTGAGAGCCATAATCAAACACTCCATATTCAATGATTATTCTTCAATTACATTTTGTAATGAAATGAAGAAATAGTCATTCTTCTATCTTCCACGACGAGCACAAGCCAGCCATTGAACACCTTTCAATCCCAATGATTTTATGAGAGAGATACGTGCTAACAGTGAATAGTTTCATTAGTGGTGCCCAATTCGTTGAACTGGGACACTGTACTACATGCTATTGATGGGAAGCTGTCAAGCAGCTGAGCTGAACCCAGGGCACCTTGGGTAATCTGATGTTGATCTGATATGGACTTCTCTTTTACCCACCAAATCATTGTGTGCTGAAGCATGGATTTGACCTCTAGTAGAAGGTCATTATTTTTTCTTCAGGAACTGCTTAATTCAGACTTCTAAAGCTCCTTAAGATTTGGGAATTAAGCATTAACAAAAAGGGCAAGGACAAGGGCAACCACAAGCAAATACTTGTGATTCAAAAAGCATCAAAGGGTCTTTCAGTGGCAAATACAATAGAAAAGCAGACACCACAAGAAAACAAAGAGAGGGGAAGAAACTCACAGAATATCTTTTGTCAACTATGAGACTCAATCTCTATTTACTTCCAGAATTGCACCATTATTGGGGTTTTCCATGTCTACAGGGCTCCTTCCATGCCCTTCCATGCCCTACAGCTTCTCAGTTCCTTTGTACCAAAGTGGGTTTTCATTGCCAAACCACTGGAGGATTCTGGATTAACAACCCGGGTCCAATCCAAGAGTATTTCTTACTTGTTCGTTTTGATAAAATTTGATTCACTAGCTCTGCCATTCTTAGTGCTTTAATGCTTCAACAGTGCTTCAATGAATTTAGAAGGGTATCGCTCTGATGAAGATAATTAATCTTCTGGTGCAACAGAATTCATATCCTGTATAGACAGGTTTCTTTGTGTGAACATGGCCATTTGGGTGTACTTCTAGCCTCATCCTTCTTTAATCTAATCTATATGTAGCTGAAGCCAAAGGAGGCTTGCAAGAATCAACCAAATGAAGTTATGTTAGTTCAGTTTAAGAACAGTTAAAATGAGATAAATGCTGTTTGAGTGGATGGATTAACAGAGCAGTAAGCAAAAATAGCAGTGATCATTGTGTGTATAGAGGAAAGGGTCTTAAATCCTCTACCTAGCTTGGTCATTTAGGAGCCCCATGATGCAGAGTGGCAGGCCCATTGCAAGCATTCATGGGAAACTAAGTTTTCCCATGATTCTTTGGAGAGGAAGAGGCCATTTCAGACTATGGAAAGGAAGTTTAAAATTCTCCTGGAGGGCATTTTTCAAGGTAGAGTCACCAAATTCACATCATAGCTGCATGGGACTCTCCTTGCATGAACACCAAAGTCTTGTAAAGTTTGGGACAGGGAGTCAAATTGTATGAGATCCTGAATGGGTCCATTCCCTCCTCCATAGAGAAGCATTTCCATAGACTATAATGGACCCAATTTTTTTCAGGATCCCGGAAATAAAGCCGAATACCGATTATTATTTTTTTGCACAACCCTAATCCCTAATTTTAGTGGCATCGCAGCTCCATTGTCTGGCCTGAACTGGACAGCAGAGTGCCAAACGGCATTCCAAAGGTTGAAAGAGCTGATTACATCTGAAGCAGTGGCACCAGACTTTTCAAAATCATTCATTGTAACTAAGATGCTTCTAATGTGGGTCTGGGGCACTATTGACTTAGTGTGGCCCCGATGAACAGACACACCCAGTATTATTATTGACCAGGAAACTCCTGGACAAGGAACAACACTTTTTCAGCCATGGAGAAGGCGTGTTTGGCTATTGTGTTGACTCGAGGGAAGCTAAGGCCCTATGTGTGGGGGTGAAAGTCTACCCTACACCCAGATCACTCTCCACTGTGCTGGCTCTCCAACACAAAAGGCAGTAATGGCAAATTGTTCTGGTGGAGGTTGCTTTTGCATACCTTTGATTCTGACATCATTCATGTCTGTGACCATGAAAACATGGTAGCTGATCCAGGAGGATGTAAGCGTAAATGTGGTTTCTGTACCAAAAGACAAGAACGGTTTCTATGCATAAGTAAATATGAAATGTGTTGTGGTACCATTAATTATTTTCTTATTTTGTTTCTGTAAACCAATGTTTATATTGCTTGTTAATATTATTGTGATGTAATAAAAAGTGAGTGTGCCTCATTGACTAGGCAGAGACCCAAAAAAGGTCTCACCTGGTCAATGAGTTTCCAAAAGAGGGCCGTGTGATAGGCAGGAGGCTGTCCTATTTCACCCTTTTTATAAGGCTGGAGTTTTATCTGGTGCTCTATCATGTTGATAATGTATTTAATCAGTTTATGTTTGGTTATTTTACTGTATTTTTATTTTTCCCTTTTTATTGTTATTTTTACTAATCTTATATAGGTACTTGCACTGCTCTGTTATTTTATGCTGGCCAATGGCCATAACAATAAATGGAAATGGAAAAAAGCCAGGTGCACCATTTGACTTGTTTCAAAGTAGGATTTTAGCATATTAACTTGGTACAGCTTGTTTTTATCACTCTCAGGGAATACATTCACAAGGTAGTTCACATTAGATACTTTAGACACGATTGCAAAAGGCCCTTCCCAGGCGGTTTGCAATTTGCTTTCCTTTTTTGGTTGCAAGACAAACACCTTGTCCCTTGCTTCAAAAAGTCTGTCTTACACCAGTTCTTCTGCTTTTGCTGGGCACAATGAAAATTCTTGCCTGCAGCTGCCACTTCTCTGTAGGCAAACAGCAGATGTTGCAAGTTATTTGGGTGTGTTGCAATGTAAGATTTGATCATCCTCCCCAGTGTTCCATTGCTCTTTCTTCTTCAGCTTCAGAGTAGGAAGTATTATTCTGCTCACTTACCACTAGTACATTGTATAACAATTGACATTCTTGTAACATAGCACTTTCTATACCATAGCCTTTCAAAACTACTTTGCAAATTACTTGCCAGAACAGATTATATGACTACTGTGATTTTTTAGCATCACATGAGGGACATGATACTGTGTAGGCCTACCCCCTTATCTAACCAATGATCCCTATGTTACTGTAGCGTTATATGGGATATTAACCAGTTTAAGATTTAAACTGTCCAACTAAAAAAGTAACAAATTTTATAACACACAGTTCGAATGGTACAGAATGATAAAATCAGGATGATACAGAACTGTCACTCTGATAAACTTGAGGAGACAAATGTTTGTTTCTTTTCTTATGCTCTCTCTGCTGCTAAGCAGCTTATTTTTCAAAATAGATTTCTTCTCATTTTTCTTGCTCAGTTCAGCTGTTAATTTTTTGTTCCATCCATCTATTTTTCTCCGAAATTAACTTCTCAAGTTTTGTTCATTTTTTAAAAGATTAATCACTTGCTTTTTTTCTCTTTCTGTTACTCGGGTGTTGTTGTTGTTGTTGTTGTCTTCTGAACCACTTATTTCAGAATGTTCCCAGCATTCCTGTCCTCCTTGTTTTTCTTTTTCCGGTGGAAGATTATTCAGCTCCTCTGTTTATGCTCAGCCTACTCTATGGATCTGTTCAATCTCATATGGTAAATAAGTTTGTTCCTTGTCTTGGATGGCCCAGGCTAGCCTGATCTCGTCAGAGCCCAGAACCTAACCAGGGTTGGCCTTGGTTAGTACTTGGATGAGAGACCATCAATGGCAAACCAACTTTGTTAATCTGTTGCCTTAAAAATCCTACTGGGTTACTATAAATTGGCTGTGACTTGATGGCACTTTTCACACAAATATGTTTGTGCTGTAACCCATGAGTTAAAAAAAGCTTGCATGTGAAATAGCCACAGAGCTCTGCTTCAGCCCCAGGATGCTGTCTTTGGGATGGGAGGTGTGGAAGGGATTGGATCCATGTGAGGCTTTTCTTGTATTTTTTTCCCCCTACTTGAGTTTTTCCTGAAACATGACAAGGCTACTTTGTCTTTAAGGTGATACAGAACTTCTTGAACTGAAGAATGGACATTTGTACACACATATTTATCCACATTCAGGAGTAATACATAAATAGCATTTTTAAGAATGGAAGGAACTGAACAAGGTTTTAGTTTTTTACTGGATGTACATTCGGTTAGATCCCACGGAATATATCTGTTCATGCAATAACTCTTGTGCAAGTGGAAACACAACAACATTCTTTCAAAACCCCACCACCAACATAAAGTTCTTTGATCAAATCATATCAGACATCCAAACTGGACTGAAGTAATTTCATTCTTTTGCCTTTTAATATTTGTACATAACAATGATGATTGGAAATGAAGGATCAGTGCTTGCTCTTATAGTTGCTGTTGAGAAACATCTTGTGCAAATAGAACTGGGTTAGGTAAAACATCTCTTCTACTGTTTCATGTCAGGATTCAACCCATTGAATGCCAGTGCCAGCATCCTACTGTTGCAAAAAGACAGAATTTTGCACCCTGTTTTTATTTCAGAAATCTTTCCTGTTTCTCTCCCTTTTCTTACTTCAAAACTTTTTAGTGGTGAGATAACTAGAGGCTCTGCCTCGTTAATCTATGAGCCTAATTATCTAGGGCTGAATGTTTTTCTTTATCAAAGAAGGAGGATTAATTGGTCTACCAAATGGTGGGCCAGCAAACATTTACCATATTTTCTTAAAACAAATTTATCCTCCAATGATCTGAAGGAGGTTGAACATATACCAGGCTATACTTATGAACATTTTCTTTTGCTGTTTATTCTACTAGAACTCCAACATAGAACATTAGTACAGTGCCCTGGTTTTGATAGGTTTGGTATTAATTTTTTTAAAAAAAAAAAAATTCTGTAATCCTTCAGTGCAACCACTGGGCAATTTAAAACCTCATAGACAATGGGCTGCAAATTTAGGAAGACCAAGATATGGCAGAGTTGGTACTGTAAGATCAACTAAAGTGAAATATCACCATTAATTGATCTCTCTCCTTCACTTCCACAGCTGCCTATTAATGCTATTAAACCACAGGTTCTTCCTGACTGTAATAAGACTTCTGCAGATTTTAAATCTTTGGAGGTTTCCTCCAGCTGGGGTATAAAGGGTGGCCTGTGTGAAGAAGGCAATAAAAACCAGGAAGCTGTTCTTGCCTTAGACACAGTTGATTGACAGCTAAAGGGAGTGGCTAGTAAAAGTGTTACATTCAGCTGTCAGTCAGTGAGAGGGAGAATTCAGCTCCAGAGTTCAGGACAGACAGAGTTCTGAGAAGCTAGTTGGCAGCTATGTGCTGTGTGAGGTAGGGCTGTTGATTCGGTTTGGCCCGAACTGAAAAACAGCCGAATTTCTTCTGATTCGGTGGTTTTTAGTTCGGGACGAACCGAACTAAAAAATGGCGGGCAACCGGGGGAGCCGAATTCAGCGAGTTCGGGAGTTCACGAATAAATCCGGCCAATTCGGCCGTCAGTAAGCAGCATAACCGTCAGTAAGCAGCATTCTCCTTCCCCGGCCAATCGGTGGCCAAGCTGGGTCTTCTTCTGGCCAATCAGTCAGGATTGAGTACTGGAGGAATCAGCTGATGTGCGGCCCGGCCGGGGAGAGAGAGAGAGAGGGAAATCCTCGTGTGTGTGGGGGGGGTGCTTGTGCACATTCACTCCTTTCTGTGGCTGCAGGGGGCATATTTTTTGGGGTACAGACCCCAAACTTTCAGCAGAGATTCAGACAAGCCTTCTTAAGGTGTTAAACTGGTGAAGAGTGTTGTGCAATTCCTTACTCCAGAAACTGAAACTGGAGTGCATTTTAAGTCAACTCAAGTGAAATCTATTCAAGAAACTGACAAACAAAAACAAGCTGCTCTGCGAAAACCAAGATCTAGCATCCTGAAGTGAATTTAGCCCTACTATCTAGAAGAACCAAACCTCTCTTGTGTAAATATATATTATTGTGAAGTGCCTAGTCTCTGTTTTTTTGTGGAATATCCCAATACCTTTCTGAAATCCAAGTTTACCTGCCTAAACCTTCATCCTGCCTTTCTGTTATAAATTCCTGTTGTATTGAACTTTTACCACAAGCCTCTGTGTGTCATCATATTTCTGACAAACCTCCTTTCCCTGAGAAATCCAAGTCTCCCTTCAATCCATCACAGCTTGCTATCTTCTTTTGGCGCAAGGAAGGACACAGACGCATGCAGTGCCCGAAGTTGAAAACAGCATGGTTTTCTTTGGGGACAGTAATTTCATTTCACTAAGAATCACAAGATTCCTAATACTGGTCCAGGACATCGTGGTACTGACCTGAAACAGCAATTTCCATGTATATATTTGGCTCAGGTATTTAATTATGCACACCCCTAGTGATCATCCCCCTTTGCAGTTTTGTCATCTCACTCCCATCAGACTGTATGTTGCTTCTTGGGTGGTCACCTAATCTTTTGGAAGGAGAAAAAAACTTAAGACTACTTAGATGGTCCCTGGTGCTGATCCTGGCTGCAATTAATGATATGCAATCAGAGGACTGCAGAGACCTGCTTCTGGAATTTTCAAGTCAAAAAAATGCTGCAAGTCTGATAGAAATTCAATCTCATACACTACAGCTCTTTAAGGCAGTTTGTACTAAACTGGCAAGGTCCTCTAAGCCTGTGACCTATGAAATACCTAGTTTGACAGTGAGCATAGAGAATTGATTAGGAAAAGAGCCAAACATCATATTTTTAAATCGACCAACTCATGTGCTTACTTGGCAGACCTTATTTGATTGAAGCCAGAAAAATCTTCATGAATCCAAAAGCCAGGAAAAATGGGATTCCGGTATTAGTCCCCATTTCACATATAAAGGGTTTGATATGGAGGGACTGGTCATTCCACAACAGGCACTTTTAGCAACACTAGATGTTGCCTCGTTATACACGAACATGCCTCTAGAAGACACAAGAATGATCATTGAAGGTTTACTCATTAATCGACCTATACAAAAACCTCCTGCTCATTTTTTGTTAGGGCTACTTGATTTGGTGCTTGAAAACAACTTTTTTCATTTTTTAGATCAATTTTATTTACAACAGCATGGTGTAGCAATGGGCTCCGCCTGCGCACCCTCAATAGCCAATATTTATATGGCTAACTATGAAAATTTACATATTTACAAAAATAATCCATTTTCTTCCAATATTGTTTACTGGAAAGGTTACATTGATGATATTTTTCTGGTATATCACCCTGCAGATAGCTTCCCTGATTTTTTAAATTGGCTTAACCTGCAGAATAATCATATACAGATGTCTGGCATTACTAGTAAAGACAGGGTTAATTTCCTGGATGTTATAGCCTATGTTACATCAGACTCCAAGTTAGCTTTCAAACCCTTTAGGAAACTGACAGAGAGGGGCGCGATCGCATATTATCACAAGAGGCTAGCTTTATATTTTTATTTGATACTCCTAATGGACTTAATACACAATATGATTTGTTTCCTATAAATATTTAATTATAAGATCTGTTCAGAATGGATATATTCTTCATTTAATGAATTTCTCACTAATGAAATGGATCTTCTTAATAGTAAGTATTGTCACTACCTTTCCAATTTAGACCAGTTGTTTCAGCTGTTACTAATTAGAGCCCTATATAGGCTTTTTATACGAGGTGTTTCTTCCTGTAGATGATGCATATCGCCATCCACTAGCTACACTTTGCTAAATAGGGTACACACCTAATTCCTGGGTAATTGTATTCAATGGAATTGTTATATTTATTTCATTATTATTATGTTTTTTATGTTTAGCATTTCCTATATATTATGGTAGGAGCCCCGTGGTGCAGAGTGGTAAAGCTGCAGTACTGCAGTCGAAGCTCTGCTCACGACCTGAGTTCGATCCCAGCGGAAGTTGGTTTCAGGTAGCCGGCTCAAGGTTGACTCAGCCTTCCATCCTTCCGAGGTCAGTAAAATGAGCACCCAGCTCACTGGGGGTAAAGGGAAGATGACTGGGGAAGGCACTGGCAAACCACCCCGCAAAACAAAGTCTGCCTAGAAAACGTCGGGATGTGACGTCGCCCCATGGGTCAGGAATGACCCGGTGCTTGCACAGGGGACCTTTACCTTTTATATATTATGGTTATTCTTTATATGTATGTACATATATTACAGAATATATGTTCTTAGGAATGTGAATCTCACTACTAAAAAGCTGCAAGAAACTGGCCAGAAATTGAAGAAGCATGATGCGAAATGGGGACTAATACCGGAATCCCATTTTTCCTGGCTTTTGGATTCATGAAGATTTTCCTGGCTTGTCTACATTTATGAAAAGACTTACAGTGTCTTTATTCTCTTGGACGCAAGAAGTATTGTACTATTACAGCATTGACATTGTGATTTGTTTCATCTTTATTATTGATTCCTACAAGGATTAGTTCTGCATTGCTTGAATTGTATACATTGCCTTGCATTTTTGCATTGTTCTTATAAATAGTTTAGCAAGTGTTATATTGGTTATTGCCTTATATTTCAATGTCATATGCCAATAGTGCCTTTTTCTGTCATACCCACTTGTTGGCACGAATTTCTTGTTTTGAATATCACCTGGAAGTTGGCAACCCTACTTTTATGTTAGGCAGACTTAATATCCTGACAAGGGCAGACTTCATCAAAACTCCATATTTTGACTTCTACTGCTGCTGTGTAGAGCATAGAGACCATAGATCACCTCATCAATAGGCATCATTCAGAGACCTCCGGATTATACCCATCCTAAGTAAATATCAGCTGTCTGTTGAATTTCATGTGATCTCTTTTTTGCTGGTAGGCACCAATCTGGAAATAACATGTCCTGTTGCCAAATTATTAGCACTTGTGGGTTTTTTATGCTATTACAGATATGGGTTTTAATTTGCCATGCTATATTTTAATGTTTATTGCTTTATATTTTATCTTGTATCTGTATTGACTTTGCTCGAGACCTTCAGTCAGAGGAGCATAATAATAAAGGAAAGAAAACATTTTCAGACACCTTTACTGTATTTCTCCCTTTCTTATTTCTCAAAAGGAGAGAACAAGTCTCTGATAACAATATGTGTTGTACCTGTCACCATGTTCAAATTAAAAAGATGCATTACCTAATACCTTATTTCGAGGGGGAGGGCAAAAGAAAAAAAATGGAGATGTAAAAGTTTAATAAGTCTTTTCAGGGTGAAAACATGACAACAGTTAGAAAGAATCATTGATCCCTTTCATTCCCTGGCTTTGTTACCCAGCTATTTGTCTCTCCTGATAAGTTATACTCCCTTTTACAATGTTCCTATCTTGCTGGGAAGAAAAGGCTGAAGCTCAGTGAAGCAGTTCCTTAGACATCTGATTGTCTACAGTCCCACCATTATTAATATATGATGTACCTGATTGCCATCCCAGTCAAATAG
Organism: Euleptes europaea; assembly: GCF_029931775.1. NCBI lineage: Eukaryota > Metazoa > Chordata > Lepidosauria > Squamata > Sphaerodactylidae > Euleptes > Euleptes europaea. Next base: position 57,425,170 of record NC_079316.1, on the reverse strand, counting down.
TTAAAACGGGACTATTTCTTATAATTTATTAGATGTATATCGTTTATTAGACTTTTAATGGCCTCTCACCCAAAGGATCTTACGGAGACTTACAACACTTAACATGTTAAAAACTATTTAAAAACATCTTTAAAACCAACAAAATCGGTTAATACAAAAAAAATTTAAAATAAATTACTCAGCTGTCTACCTTTCCAGAAACTGCCCAGTTTTGGGACATTTCTTGATTATCAAGTACTGCATCAGCTCTTTGGAATAATTTCTATATCTCTACAGTATCCAAAAAAAATGTAAGACTACCTAAAAGGCCTCTTCAAAGGTCTAGTAAGAGCCCTGGATTTGGATTTGGATTTGGGAGTGATTACAAAATCGAATAGCACCTGCACAAATCTTTTTAGGAATGCATCCATTGTCTTGTCCTGAATTGAACCCAATATCTGAGTCTGAATTACATTTTGTATAGATTTCAATGGCATCTCTATCACTGATATAATTAATATGGATAGCATATTATCTACTCTGGGTCAATACAGAAATTAACAATTCTATCACCTTTTAAGCCTAATTGTTCCCCAAGTTTTCTAGCGTGGAGGAAGTTAACAAAAAATAATCTCTTTCATGTGGATTAGATATTATTAGGAAAAATATTGATCATGGATTATGCTGGAGAGAAATGTACTCACAATCAGTGCTTTAATTACATTGAGGACAAATTAAACAATAGTTTAAACCACATTTTTAAAAATCAATGAATCTTAAGTGCTCAGTTGTATGACTTTTATTGACTTAAGGGAAATGAAGTGAGGCTAACGTTAGGCTGTATTGAAAGCAGTGTTTGTGTACATGGAAGGCATAGTGAGGTTCACAAAATTTCTCCCTTAAGCTACATTCTTCTCCCCCAACATCCAGTGCTGTCCCTGGAGGTCCCCCAACACTGAGGAGCAGCTTTCCAAATAGGACTGGGACTGCAAAAGATGGGTGGAGCTCAAAAATGCCATTCCATATGCAGAATTGCTCATAGTTCTTTGAATCCAATCCATGCTTGGAAAGTCACCTTTGAGGTCAGGGGACTTAATTCTCAGGAACATCTTGGAGCTCAGGGTACAAGTGAAGCCATGTCCTAAGTTGAGGGTTTTCAATGTAAAATTAACTTAAACTAGGGAAGGCAATGGGCACACAACTGAGTGATTCCCCCAGGCTGCGGACAGGTTTTGAGCTTTTTAACCTTCCCAAACCATTTAGATTTTGAAGCTTGTAATGTTTAAAGGCTGGTGATGGTTTTACATTTTTTATCCTTTTAAACTTCTAATATAAATTCTTTAACATTTGGGCCCTATTGCCTGGGCTTCCTCTTACTGTGCTTCTTGTCTTATTGTGATTTTGTTTTTCCAATGCTCTGTTTATGTATTTTTAATTAATTGTGTAATTGACTGTGTAATTTTGCAAACCAATATAAGGAGAATTTTTCAGGAAGGTGGAATATAAAATTTTAAAAATGGAGAAAGACCCATTTAACGTAAACACATGTGCATAATGAGAGTATATAAACAAGCACACGCAAGGTAAAATGTGTCCTAGTGTTTTATATGAGTCTGGAGAGACTCATTCTGATTTCTCAATAGCTTTACAATGTTGTATCAGTTCCAGCTTCAATCTTAGTAAGGGAAAGCTGAGGCATAGAAATTAATGAAATCCCTGTCCCATTTATACCAGAGGCAGAACAGAGTAGTGTCAAGTACTGAATCAGAATTCTGGACCATAACTAGATAAACAACATGCCCATGGAAAGCTAAGCAGAAGAATTAAAAGAAGGGCATTAAAAAGAAGTGTTTTCTTGCATCCTGATATAAGTAAACCAGACTTCTTCTCTTTTTCTTTTTCTTTTTCTTTTTTTTGCAGTGAAGGCAAATGTGTCCCAATAAATCCAAGTATAACAACGTAGCTAGTTTGTGTCAAAACAAATTGCTCAAATGGAAGTCAACCACTGCAGCTTCTGCCAGTCTTGAAGAAGCACAATGACACAGTTGTTATATTGGATTTTTCATTGTTCCACCCTATATTTCATTGCCTGGTTCTTGGCTCTTCCTTTCTCCATATTAACTTTCCCTTATGGTCCTTGCTCGCCCATACTCTTGTTCTTGGTTCACTTGGTAGCACAAGCCTTTCCTTTGGGGATGAGCATTTGGATATTAACCAATCAGATAACAAAATGAAAAGTCCAATACTATAATTACAAAAATGAATTAAAATCAGCAACATCTAGTATTTGTAAACATTAGGATTTCTTCATTACTCTCAACCTGTTGCCTGGCTTAGGGTTCTCGAAGGTTAAACAGGAGGAGGGGAAAGGGGAAGTGGAAAGAAAATAAGTGAGTGTGATGTTCCTGGGTTAAGTCATTCTTAAAATTTTGCTTTGTCAAACACCACCCTTAGATTTTCACTGTCCTAGTTCCCTAGTTCCTAGTTGCATTGGGGAGGATAGCAAGAATAATATTCTGGGACATTATTCTTGCTTGCATATAAAACCCACTCAAGTCTGCGTTTGATAACTGAGACATGAGGTAAATTTGACATGGGCAAGATGTTTTTCCTAAAGAGGATGACATTTATGTGTTACAACACATACTGATGTATATATTAACAGGTAACATGGAAATATGGGACTGCAGCTTTTAAACTGTACATACCAAGAAATACCTTTTTCAGGCAATATTTAATAACTTTGTTATACATAAACCCAACACCCTGCTACATTGTTAAAATAATCTTTAACATTCAGTAACCCGACCAGTATAGCGGGGCTTCATAAAAAATCCTGTCCCTATACAGGTCCTTATCCATCTCTCCTGGAAAGCTACCTCCTTCAACTAATAACTCTAATCTCCAAATCGCCACTTCTAACTGTCAAAACCCAGTTCTTAACTGACATAATGCTTTCCAATACTCACCTCCTATTGGTTGACTGAGCTCCCTCTCATTGGCTCCTGCATTGCTGGTTGTTGTTATTTTTACTCTTTTAGTTACACTGGCATCCAAGTTTTCCTCTTCCCTCCATGTATTTTATGAGCTAGTACTGAGGTAGTGCTGGAACTGAGACAGTGCTACTACTGCCAGCCGCATCCAGCCAGCCAGCCTAGGCAGGATGCTGGTGTGGACTGATATCTTTTTTTCTCTATGACCAACACTCAGAATGCATCATAAATATCAGTTAAGGACAGTGATAATACCAGGAACTACATTTCTCATGCACACCAAGGCACAGCATCTCAGACATCTCAGAAAGTGCATACAGGGCACTGAGAGAGGCAGACACAGGGATTGAAAGACTGGGCTTGGGCAGTGCCAGGTTGCACCAGCCTCCATCAAGTTGGGCCAGCAGCTCTCATCTGGTCTGACCCATACATTTGTTTAATTCTGGTTCTATCATGGTGTCCTTTGGTTCCTTTTCTGGCTTTATTTCTGGCTTTATTTTGCTACTGTACAGGTGGCTGCACGAGATAATCTTCATGTTGCCTAATACCATTCTTTTAAGCATGCTTGATACGAAGGAATTGAATTGGCCTCAGTTTAGCTCCTAACACAATCCTATGCTTGTTTACAAGGAAGTTATTTCCAATATGTTCAATGGGATGTATTCTCAGTAATGCAAAGTAAGCCCCACTGAATTAGTTGTGGCTTCTTTCCAAGTAAACATAATTAGGATCAAGCTGTTAGTCAGAAACTTGACAAGAGGAAGTTGCCCATCATAACGACTCATCCTAATTGGGACATGTACACAGGGAAGCTCAGGATCATGCTGTCGCTACATCTTTTGGTATGAGCATGGCATAACTTGCTCTGTGTGATCAGACCTAATTGCATGTATGTAAAATCCTTTAGGAGTGTTGCTAACTGCACATAGAGAGGTGGGGGACTGAGTAAATTGGGATGATATAGTCTTTTAGTGTACATAGATTAATATCGACATAGTCTCTGTATGTTGCATTATTGAGAGTAGGGAAGGCAGTATGATATAGCCTGATCTCATCAGATCTCGGAATCTAAGCAGGATCAGTTCTTGCATGGGAAACTGCCAAGGAAGGCCCTGCCGAGTAGGGCTGTCAAAAAAAAAAAAAATTCGGTACAGTTCGGATTCGGCCGAATTTGGCCCTTGTGGGTTCGGTACGTGCCGAAGTCCGAACTCCCCCACTTCGGATCCGTTCAATTCGGCGGGAATTCAAAGTTCGGAAAAAAATTTGGCCGAATAAAGCCATTAAAAACACAACCGCGCCTTTCCGCGGCTCTGGGGGCGGCATTTTTGGGCTTAGAGGTCCCAAACTTTCAGCAGAGCTTCAAAGGACGTATATTGAAAGACTCCCCGAGTTTTGTAAAGATTGGGTCAGGGGGGGCTGAGATATGGGCCCTGAAAGGGGTCCCCCCCACCCTTAATGTGTATCTCTCAGCAGAGCTTGCCGCCCACGCACAAAGCTCCCAGCCCCGACAAACAGCTGATGAGAGCAAGGGCGGGGCAGGTGCTAAGAACTTTGCAAAGCAACACAACTGAAAAGCAACACCTTTGCAAACATGCAAAGGGTGGGGCAGGTGTGAAGAATTTTGCAAAACAATACAACTGCAAAGCAATACAAGCATGCAATGCAACACCTTTGCAACAGTGCAAGCAACACCTGACACCTGGGAGTTTGCAAACCATGGAAAGGGACAGAGGCAGCTAGCTATGCATAATGAGCAGGAGGGGGTGGAATTTCTCCTTTTGCATTGGACTTGGAACCAGGCAGATGCATTCTTTAAGTCACCATTTGAAAACCAGTTTTGAGCAAGCATCAAAATAACCTAACTGATCTTATGAATGAGGAAAAACCTGAAGAATAAAAATGAAGCCCCCTCTCAAACCAGGGAGAGAGAGACTGGAGGGGGAACACACACCCCAGGCAGAACCGGCAAAAGCCCCCTTTGGCTCCCCCCCCCACAGAAACTGCTCCCTCCCCACACACACACACAGACTCTGCTTTCCCCCACACACACACACAGAAAAGAAAAATTATAGATTAAAGCCCCCAAAGGGGTCTTACTGTGGCTGTCTTCTGTTCCAGCAGGAGGGGCTGGGAGGCTGGGTAATCCAATATGATTCCATTTGTATCCTATATAAGATCCATATGTATGCATCTCTCGAGGGTGATCCATTCATCCCAATAGGGAAAAGGGGAAAGCCCTGACCCAATGTTTACAAAACTTGGGTGGTCTCTTAAAAAGCCTTGACTGAAGCTCCGCTGAAAGTCTGGGGTCGGCACACCCAAAAATGCGCCCCCTGCAGCCACGGAAAGAGAAAAGGGGGGGAGCCGATATTTCAGCCCCCACTGAACCCATCTTTACAAAACTTGGGTGGTCTCTTAAGATGGATTCTCTGAAGCTATGATAAAAGTTTGGGGGCTGAACCCCCAAAAAAGCACCCCCTGCAGCCACAAAAATGGAAAAGGGGGGAGAGGAAAAAGGGGTGGAGCCCATATCTCGGAACCCCCTGACCCAATGTTTACAAAACTTGGGGGGTATCTTAAGAAGCCTTGTCTGATGCTCCGCTGAAAGTTTGGGGTCAGCACATCCAAAAATGCGCCCTCTACAGCCATGGAAAGAAAAAGGGGGGGAGCCCATATCTCGGGACCCCCTGACCCAATGTTTACAAAACTTGGGTGGTCTCTTAAGAAAACCTGTCTGAATATCCCCTGAAAGTTTGGGGTCTGTACCCCAAAAAATGCGCTCCCTGCAGCCACGGAAAGGAGCGAATGTGCACAAGCACCCCCTCACACACACATGAGGATTTCCCTCTCTCTCTCTTTCCCCGGCCGGCCGCACATCAGCTGATTCCTCCAGTACTCAATCCTGACTGATTGGCCAGAAGAAGACCCAGCTTGGCCACCGATTGGCCGGGGGAGGAGAATGCTGCTTACTGAAGGTTATGCTGCTTACTGACGGCCCCGAATTGGCCGAATTTATTTGCGAACTCCCGAACTCGCTGAATTCGGGCCCCCCGGTTGCCCGCCAGTTTTGAGTTCGGTTCCTCCCGAAATAAAAACCGCCGAATCAAGGGAAATTCGGCTGATTTTCAGTTCGGGCCGAACCGAATTGACAGCCCTACTGCAGAGGAAGGCAACAGCAAGCCACCTCTACTTCTCATTTGCCTTGAAAGCACTGTGCTGGGATCACCATAAGTCACCACAACTTGACGGCACTTACGTACATACGTTATTGAGAGGCTTACGTTATTGAGATGGCTTATGATTGTGTCTTACATACAAGGCACCTCCTGCTGTCTACATTTCGCTCACATTTTGTCTCCAACAGCTCATTTCAAATCCATTAAGATGCTGCAAATGAGAGTCCATTCAACCATCTTTATTTGTTCCTTTCCATTTAAGTAATTTCTGTGGAAGTTTCTTGGTCTTCATTTACTTCTGCCTCAGCTCATTCTAAGTAGTAGTTCATCGTTCTAATTATGTTCAATTACTACATTGGTTTATCATGTTGATCTTTTACTTAAAGTACCATTCATTGCCATGGGATAAAAACCACCTTATCTGTATTTATGGATGAAATTAATGAGTCACTTTATTATAGACAGTGATAAAATGAAAGGTGAAAAAGAAATGTGATCCAGCTATGGAAAAGGGGACAAAAGCAAATAAATTGGGCACAATCAAGAAATTCTTCTTAATGTGCTTGAGTAGTTTAATTAAATGAATTGGTTTGCTTTAATTTCAGCTTTCCCCCCCCCAATGGCGACTCAGATTTTCAAATGCACAGATCTGTGAAATGAATTGTGTGTGTGTGTGTGCCTAATCAACTGTCTTGTGGCCAGTGTTCTTAAATGTTCCATTTAGAACATGCTGTCTTTTGAAAAAATAATTTTGATGCAAAATGATAAGTGATACTGAACATCATGACTTTAAAAAGACCATGACAATGGGAAGAATGCCAGCTTGAAAGTTTGCATTGAATGGAAATGACTGCACTCCTAAATTTACATAGCTGATATTACCACCAATACAGGGCCATATTAGTACTGTGCCTATATACCTCTTAGTTGCTGTTACTAATAGGAAGCCTATGGGAAAAACACATGAAGCTTATCCAAGCATGTCTTTATGTGCGTACAGAGCTCTTCCATTCACTTCAATGAAGAGGCAAAGGGCCAGCGTGGTGTAGCGGTTAAGAGTGGTGGTTTGAAGCGGTGGCCTCTGATCTGGAGAACCGGGTTTGATTCCACTCCTCCATATGAGTGGCTGACGCTAATCTGGTGAACCAGGTTGGTTTCCTCACTCCTAAACATGAAGCCAGCTGGGTGACCTTGGTCTAATCACAGCTCTCTTAGAGCTCTCTCAGCCCCACCTACCTCACAAGGTGTCTGTTGTGGGGAGGGGAAGGGAAGGTGATTGTAAGCTGGTTTGATTCTTCCTTAAGTGGTAGAGAAAGTTGGCATATAAAAAACAACTCTTCTTCTTCTTCTTCGCATCTTTTTGCTTGCACAAAACTGCCCCTTCTACTGAAGTGAATATATGCCACACATGTAAGTGCTCCATGTGCACTTAGAAATACCCTTAGTTTGGGGATACAGTGGTCCAATTTGCCTTTGTTATATGGTTCTCTTCTCCTATGGATGATCCCAAGATCAAAGTTTTGCATCCCAAGAAGCATGGGTATTACGTGGGTGCTTCCTTCTCTACCATAGTGTCAGTGGCCTCAACAGAGATGTGGTCAGGCAGAGGAAGTAGCCATGTGATAATGCACTTTTAAATCTCAGTAACACAACTTGGGAACCAACCACGGATGTTTGGCACAGAGCAGCAGAAACTAGGCATGCCCAAGAAAGGGTGGATAAAAATGCCCTAGCTGCAGGATGTAGAGAGGAAACAGCTGCCAGCCCACACATCTTCCCCATCCATCCATCTGTTTGTCCATTCATCTTCCCTCCCTCCCTGAGACCTCTACTGATTGCAGAGGCGAAAGACTTGACATTCCTGGTCACAGCGCAGCAAGTATCACCTGCCCCTGGCCTGGGTGGCCTAGCTGCCTCTAGTATGACCATTGCAGGAAGCATGTAGAAGCCTGAGGTAGGTGTTAACAAGACCTGGTGAAGGACCCAAGCTGGGAAAGCAGACCTAGAACCTGGGTGAAAGCAGATGGTGATAAGGAGTAAACCAGCCAGGCTGCAGGATGACAACTTCAGAACTGGTTACTAGACATGAGCTAAGCAATAAAGGGACAATCTCTGCATTTCTTGGTTGTGGACTCCTCTTTGACAACACTGATGAAGGATTGGACATCCCGGGGTAGATGTGACCCCAGCCCAGGGCGATTCACAGGGGATCAGGAGGAATATTCTAGGTACCTTCAGGGTTTGAAAGAGGGGCTGGCCTGTGAATATCTCATGACTGCCCACTATTACAATTGATCTCCAGATGACCCAGACCAGTTCCCCTGGAGAAAATGGCTGCTTTGGAGGGTGGATTCTATGGTGTTATATCCAGCTGAGGTCCCTCCCCTTCTCAAACCCTGCCCTTCCCAGGCTCCGCATCCAAAATCTCCAGGTATTTCCCAACCCAGGCCTGGCAACCCTGATTTTGGTACTGATACATGTTAGTTTGAAGGTGAATATTTTGCCAGGCAAGTTTCCTTGATGAGTAGATGATAATATGAAGTATGATCAACCCAGTGAAGCAGCATCATTTTATTGAGCAGGTGCTAAACAAAAATTCAATATCCTGAGCCAAGCCTGTGCCCTTGTCCAGGACCCAGGATGCTGGAAGAGTTCCAATTTTCATCTGCCAATAAAAGGATGAAACTGTAGTCTGCTGGCAATTGTGTTATTTAAATGGCATCACGTTGAAGAACATGCACTTCTCTCGGCAATATTGGCACCTTAAAATAATTACAAAGATTTATTATTTATACAGCTGAGGGTGTGTAAAGCATGAAATATTTTTGTTCAATTGCATCAGATCTTAAAAGGTCACTTGAAATGTCTATGTTTAATAAACAATGGTGGTTTTATCCCTTACTGTTATTCACAAATGAATAATACGTGCATGAAAGTAAGCTGTTTTTCTTCAATATCTCATGTGTCAGCAAAAATATACTTCTGAAAATTGGAACACGCCAGTTTTGCCTCTTCTAAACTGTATGCTAACATTCTTTGCAAACAAAATATGTAATCCACAAAAGCTACTCAAGAGGGACACCATCAGATTACATTTATTATCTACTTTGCATCACCTACGTTCTTATGAAGAAGGCCAAATAAAGGCATCCTCCAGCCATTTTAAAGACTGTACTCCTATCAACAATGGAAGAAACTTCCATGACTTTAATTTACTACATTTTTCTCAACTTCCTTCAAAGACCTCAGATGAGCGTTCTTGTAGTTTCCAGGGGTCCAATAGCCACATCTGCTGAGCTTCAGCGTGAAAGTTACATTAGACATCTTTAGTCCAATGGCTTGGATCCACCAGAACATTTCCATGAACTGAAGGATTCATGCCCATGGAGAATTCTTGCCCCACTCCCCTAAGGTTGCCAACCTCCAGGTACTAGCTGGAGATCTCCTGCTATTACAACTGATCTCCAGCCATTAGAGATTAGTTCACCTGGAGAAAATGGCCTCTTTGGCCATTGAGCTCTATGGCATTGAAGTCCCTCCCCATCCCAAACCCCGTCCTTTTCAGGCTCTGCCCCAAAAACCTCCCACCAGTGGTGAGGAGGGACCTGGCAATCCTCCCCACTGCAGCTCAAAATGGCTCCCAAATGCTGCTCATGGGGTGATCACCTGTCCTCCAGCAGGACTTGGGGGAGGCATTTTGGATTGCAGCAGGAGCAGAGGCAAGAAAGTCATGCTTTGCTGGCAGAAATCGTTCCACTGCTCCAGTGGATCCAAGCCATTCTCCACATTTAAAACAATCATACTTGACTTAAAATTTGTTTTTCAGGGGGTTCTTTTTGCGTAGTAAATTCCCTTTTAACTTCAAGCGCCTTTCAAACACTAAATTCACATGTGCCATATACTTTTCAGGCTCTGTCCTGCTGTTACTTGCGAGGAACAGAAAGGCAGTTCTGAATGCACTTGTATCAAATGACTGATAGCCATGAAGGAAGGCTGACTTCCAATTGCATTTTGATCTTTCTGCTCTTTGCAAAGGATGAGCAGTTTCATCCTTACCGAGGTGTTCTTGAGTCTGAATGAAATTCTCAGCATACAACTAACTGTGTCCTGGGACAGTGCCTGTTTGCCGTGGTCAAGTGGCTGAGACAACAAGCTGAAGCTTCTTCCAGACAAAGCAGGTAACGCTTGTTGGAAAGGGGGTTGTACTACCAACCTTGGATGGAGTCACTTGTCCCTGTCAAATTCAGTTAAGAATTTAGAGGTAGTTTTAGACTCATCTGTTTAATTGGAAAACAGGTTGAGGGACAGCAAAAAGTACTTTCTATCAGCTACTAGTTTGGAGGCTGGTCCTCCTCTTGGACCCAGAAAATCTGGCCACATTTGTCCATGCAACAATAACTTTCAGGCTAACTACTGGCTCATTTCAAACTGCCCCTATAATTCACTTGAGCAGCCAGTTGCTAACATATTTTTTGTGTACATATTTCAGATGTAACTACTTTGGCTCCCGGTGGTTAATGGATGTTTTTAACCTTTTCAGACAAAGCCGTTTGTGTCCCATTGGCATCCTGAGGCTCAGCCGTTTTTTTATGAAAACTGCTTTCTCCCATTTTCAGTTTTTCCATGAGCTTCTGCATCACTGTAATGTGCTGTTTAAAATGTCTGCAGCGCTTTCGAAAGGACTGCTTTTTTCCTGCTTCATTCTTTTTCAGCTTTTTAAAAATGTTCCAAGATTGCTGCAATTATAGCAATATAGCAATTAAGTGCTATATCACCAGCATTCAGACGCATTAGATTGCTATGGTGCTATAGCTGCTTAAAAAGGTGGTGGGGGGAGTGTGGCACTGTTTGAAATGGCCAGAGCACTTCAGAGTGCTTTAGAGATGGCTGATAGATGGATTGAAATGAGCTGTATGAAATTCCCATCCCTGTATCGCTTTACTTGGAATCAGGCCAACAACGGATAACATCCAGATTAGAATGATAATCTGAAAGGGGCCTCATAATATACTCTACATGGGGATGCCCTTGAAGACAACTAATCAAAAAGGCAGTATCTAGGGCCAGCTGTTTGGAATATAGTACACTTGTCTTGAGATCTCTGCACTGTTTCCAAGTACAATTCAAGGAGGTAGTTGCCTCCTTTAAAGCCCTTTGTGGCATGGGGCCTACATACCTGCCCCTCCCAGTATTAAACTGTGAAATAAGCTCTGCTCCTTGGACCAAAACCTATTGGTTATTCCCTCCTATACAGTAGTTAAAATGATCACTGGTGGATATAGGTCTTTTTCAGTGACAGCTACTATTTATAAAATAGTCTTTCCGCAAGCAAGGCATTCTTCAAGTTGTGCAGTTATTTAATATGGATTTTGACTCTGCAGTGTAATCTTTAATTATACGTTTGTTAGTTTTTATGGATTTTAATTGTATTTTAATTGTCATTATAACTTGCATTGGGTCCAGTTTTGGAGAAAGGCAGATAAAAATGTACTAAAATAACAGATGAGTGCAGTTTAAAAATTTTCTCCCAAGAAAGGCAGTGTGATTGGCCAAGGCAATTAGGCTAATCAGTCACAGAGCTAAGATTGGCTGGGAGAAATGCTGTTTCTTGGGGAATGGGGAGATTTTTTTAATGGCAGGCAGGCACCATTAATTCATGATGTGAAGAGATCCAGGAATTGTTATGGGAAGCCATTGACTTAGATATAGCCTACCCTGTTCAATGCCAGGCAATTCAGACAACTTTTGTCTTTATGTGTAAAGTGCCAACAAGTTGCAGCCGACTTACAGCAAATGAGAAACAGAGATGGTTTGCCATTGCCTTCCTCTGCAGAGTCATCCTTGGTGGTCACCCTTTCAAGTACTGATCATGCTTAGCTTCTGAGATCTGATAAGATTGGGCTATACCATGCTGACTTCCCTCTCCAGACAACTTCTAGGGCTTTCAATATCCAACTTTACCCCTCTAGATTCCACCACAAGAACTTTCCTTCATGTTTAACTATCCCAATAATTAGGTAATAAATTAGCAGGTTTTAGGTGTTTTTAAAAGAAAGATTAAAATACTTACATATATTCATAAATATTTATTCATAAATGAAAATGTTTTCATGTTTATACCTGACATAATGAGTGACAAGTTCCATTTCAGTAGCATAATTGCATTTAGTCATTTCAGTATGTTTTGGTTTCACAAATTACTCCACCAACATTAATCATTAATATGAAGTTGATCATCTGTGACTTGCAATGCACGAAGCACAATGGGAGGTAAACTCTAGAATGGAAATGGTTTAAGATCAGAATCAACACTTCGTATTACAATTTCCCTACCCTGAAACATCAATAATTACAATTCTATTGGAGGTTCTAGCAGGGGAGCACAGCTATCGTATACCCTTGACCGAAGAACGATACACTCCTTCTATCTGGGATAGTCATCCTCTTCCACCATGCATGCAACTTTGGGAGGGACGCACATGGAGCAGTGAGGAAGGTAGGGGGCACCTGCCTAGCCAGCCAGATCAGCCGAATCAACCCTGGTGATCAATGGGGTGACAGATGTCTCAACCAGATCACCCTCAGATCCAATTCTGTTGTCCTAAACAGAGCCATGAAATGACCTTGAATGATCTACAGTTAGAATGCCTCAGCTTTTAAGGTCACTTACAGCCCATTCCTGACAGCTGCAGCAGCTGGGGATGGCATGGCCATGGCAGCGCCATGGCACCTCCAAAGAAGTTTCGCCACTGCAGCGGGGGGAGGGGCTATTTTATATAAAATGGGGGGAAGCCCCAGATGATGCAGCACTGCTGTTGTTTTAAGGGGGCATTCCTGGGCTGAAAGGAGTTAGGAAGCTGCCTAATGGCAGCTCCGCCCTTCAGAATGCCCTGAGAACGCCTCCTGGGAAGTCAGTGTGAGGATTTGAGGTGTGAGGTCATTGGCAGGAGGCCGAGCCGGCTTCCACAGGCTACGCTGCTGTCGCAGTCCAGAGGGGCCAGAGTAAGTGCCCCTACGCTGGCATCATGCCAGTTTAGTTGGCACAAGTGGCATGGTTGCCGGTGTAGGGGTCATGCTGCCTCCTAAGCTAGGGTTGCCAACTGCCAGGTAGTAGCAGGAGAGCTCCTGCTAATTCAACTGATCTCCAGCCGATAGAGATCAGATCACCTGGAGAAAAATGGCTGCTTTTGCAATTGAACTCTATGGCATTGAAGTCCCTCCCCAAACCCCGCCCTTCTCAGGCTCCACCCCAAAAATCTCCCACCGGTGTCGAAGAGGAACCTGGCAACCCTATCTGGGACCTGGTTACAGTCATCAACCTCAGGATATGCCATTGTGCTATTTTAATACTTTTAAAGAATTTTAAATTTTACATAGCTCTTCTAATAAATTATACTTTCAATATTTACACATAGACCTATATATATATATTTTCTTTTCACCCAACCCTATCCTAAGCCCATTCAACCCCCAACTTCAGGAATGAGTTGTTAAAGGCATGTGTGTGGTTGAGCATGGAGATTAGCCTGAGACAAACTGAATATGATAATGATTTAACATATGATCATACTGAAAAATTCAAAAATCAGTTGCACAGTAAAATGTACCTGAATCCAGATAAGATATATTTAAGGCTCAGTAGAATAATTCATGGTAGGCTGACAATAGATTGCCATTTGCAAATAACCTGCTAAAAGTAAAATGTTTATTTTGAATTTATACACCGGGATAAGCAGCAGCATTCTAACCTTTTAAAAACAATCTTTGTTGTACATTACCTATTGATCTTTGGAATTCACTGCGTAGTCTAAAGTGAATCTAACTCTATCAAGACAACACATCCCTTTTTCTGAAGTAGCCCATAATTAATTTGGATGTTTAAAAGTGTACTGCATTTAATTTGAATCAGGGGAATCCCAACTTCGGTGATCCATGATCATTTTTCTATGCATCAAATTCTGTTGTAGATCTTGAATGCAACATTCATTTCAGGGCTTACATTATCACCTTTGAAACACTCCCTAGCTGTAATGTTTGAACAAAAAACTGCTGTTGTTTAGAACAGCCAGCATGCTTAGAGTGACAGAATAGAGTTAGGGAGACCCAGGTTCAAAGTCCCCCTCAGCCATGAAGCTCTAGGTCCAACCTATCTCAAAAGATTGTTATGAGGATAACAGCGGGGGTGGGGGGAGGTTGTATGCAACTCTGAGCTTCTTGGATCAAGGGCAGGACAAACATTTATAGACAGATAAGCCATTATTCATTCTGGGTCTTCCAAGTCTGTTACAAATCCATGGTCTTTCCATGGCTTGAGCAGGCAAACTCATGGCTTACTTTTTTTTTTTTACAGAAGGAGAATGCCCATACCTAGAAGCCCTGCATGAAACATATTATGCTAGAGGAGAAAAAGCAGAAAGATGCTCTTTACCATCCACACCTGCACCAGAGTGGCATTTCCGTCTACCTCTGCGCTTGCAGATAGGTGGGCATCAGTTGTGTTCATTTTGCCAACCACAGCTTTATGATAAACAGGCAATCAATGTCCCTCCATCCCTTCAGCAATAGGAACACTAACCTTTTGGTGCTGTCAGTTTGTTCCTCCAAGCAAAGAGGCACCACCTCCTTCCACATCCCCTGACCTTTCCTCTGTGTCTCTTGGTTTGCAGCTTTTATCCTTTTAAAGAAGCTCTTTATTGATGTTTTAACGTAATGGGAGAACATAAACAAGTTATAAAGAAAGGTTAACAATACCCAATCAATACTGTAGAGGGAGGGGGCCAGAAGATGGAGAAGGGGCTGAGAGGGAAACCAAAAGGCCAGATTTAATCAGTGCCTCATTGACAATCTAATTGCACTCCTATATATTTTTTCTTCTTAAGCAACATCTAATAAAGGTCTGTCCAGCATCCTGCTGTTTCAGCCAGTAAGATGAATTTTTATACATGAAAGGAAACTCTGCTTAAATGATTTTTTGTTCTCTTTTATTGGTTTGTACTGAGGAAAACTGAACTTAGATGCTCACATTTGTCTATGGTTATTTGAATGTTAAGTTTTCTGTTAACTCAAATAAGCAGTGATTTTTCTTATTGTTTTCTTATATCTTCAGTATAAGCAAGATTGGAACACTTTTTTGGAAAGATATTTTATATTTAAGGCTGTGTGAATTAGAGAGCCCAAAGACCATTTACCAGTGATTTCCCTTGAAGAGGCTTGATAAAATTATGCAATTCTCAGTTTTCATTCCAAAAGTGTTTAGTCCTCTGGGTTATAGAGATAAAATTCTGAAAGCTTGCTAAGCGTGTGCTATTAAAGTGCTGGAATCAAATGGCAAATACATACAACTTCTGATTTACCAATTTTACATTTTATTGGTTTTGATCCTATGAACTATGAATTCACAGAAGAGAATTTGCTACCACCCTTTCCCCACCGGAGACCCCCTCACACCCACTCCTGAGGTCAGGGAAGTCTCATGAATGGTACAGAATGTGACAACAGGAACTGGAGTCTCTGAGGGGGAATTTCTCATATGAGCTCTCATGTTCTCATCCAAGGGCTTGCAGGTGTATGGGATGAACAAATGCTGCCAGTTCTCTCCTTTAGAAACAGCCCCTTCACTGTATCCCACACCATTCCCATCCTTCAGGAGTGGCTTGGGGGGGGGGTTAGGGGACTTCAGTGGGAAGGGTTATGCAAAGTCCAGCAAATATTCTTCCTGAGGATTGTGTTACATTCACAGTTCACAGAATCCAAATCACTGTTTCCAAGCATATATTAAGATTTTTAGCTAATCTTTTTCTGATCATTTTTAATTATTGATACCAGAGAGGGTTGCCAACTTTGGGTTGGGAAATTCCTGGAGATTTGGGGGTGGAGAGTGGAATTCAAGGAGGAGAGGGACCTCAGAAGGTTACCCTCCAAAGCTGCCATTTTTTTCCAGGGTGATTGATCACTGTAGCCTGGAGTTCAGTTGTAATACCAGGCGATCTCCAGGACCTACCTGGAGGTTGGTAACTGTAGTACTGGGGCCACGAGCAGATATACAGATAATTCCTTTGAGAGTTTAAATTGCTCCCACACTGTGAAATGAAGTCATGATATTTTGTGAGTATTGGTTAACTTAAACTTGATTAGTTGGATTAACAGCTGATTTGTGAAAACAAACTGAATTAATAACTCCCCCCCTTTCTAATGTGGATTACGCCAGCTGTGAGTAGCTTTATAATCTCTTTGTAAATAACTCTGTGGAGGGTATTCAAGCAAAAAGTTTGAGACAAATCCTAGGAGTACCGAAATGTGTCCCAGATGTGACCTTATGCTTAGAAACAGGCCAGAATTTAGTCAAAACCAGAGTTTGGATCTCAACCTTTAAATACTGGTTTAAAATTCACTTTAGGGCAAATCAAGGAACTCTTATGTTCCATTTGCTAAAAGACACCTACAAGGTTAGTTGGTTCTCCACTATTCTAGCTAAACTTGGCCAGACCGGCATTTCCTTAGAGGATCTATCAATGTTAGATGAAAAACTAGCATTCAATACCTTCAAACAAAGAATTTTAGACCAAGAACAACAAATGATATGTCCATCTATTCCACCAACATGCTCCCCTCTTAAATTAGGTCTACAGGTTAAATACGGGAAACTACAACAGTACTTTGATACACTTGAGTATTCCCTCCAATGGAGGGCTTTTATGCTCGCCAGACTTATTGCCCTCCCCTCGGAGGTATTAAAGGGCAGGTTTAAAAATATCCCCTTTGATAAGATTATGCGGTTTGAGTCAACATGATACACTTCAGCATATAATTATAAATTGTCTTCTGCATGTTGGCCCTCGTAAGAAAACAATTTTACCCTTGATGGATAAAATGAAATCTAGCCACGAAACTGCCATATGCCAGTTTTTAATGAACGACTCTATCCCTGAAGTCACTTTAAAGGTGGCGGAATTTTTGACAGAAGTTGTCAAGTCTAGGATTAAAGCTTAAATCATATCTATATGGGAAATGTATGGAATGAGAATTCTTGTGTACCGTCTATGCTGTATTTCTGAGAATATGCCAATAAAGGTCATTTGATTTGATTTGATTTGATTTGTATCTTGCAGCATTCAGCTCTGGGGCAAGCCTACCTCAGCTCAAACCTAAGCACAGCTGTGTTGTTGTGCCTCCCTTCACTTTTCATTGTTGGTCACCTAAATGTGTGCAGAAAAACACTCAGCAACATTATTATTCCACCCCCCAGGCCAGTCAGCACTGGGGTTCAGTGATGCCACCAAGGAAATCCCTCAGATTCCTTTAAAACAGACAGCCACAAGAGATTATGTTGGATAAGTCTTCCTTCATGTCTAAAAATTCCTCCCTAGTTCAGGCCCAAATGAGCAGAACTCTCTCAGCTCATGCAGAGGCAGGCGATGGCAAACCATCTCTGAATGTATCTTCCCTTGAAAACCCTACAGGGGTCACCATAAAACAGCTGAGACTTGATGGCGCGCACACACACACACACCCCTGGGGAATCTGGGAAAGAAGCCCCCCCCCCCGCAATCCTTCAATTGAATCCCACAGGTAGAGATGGTAACCTTGCTATCATTTCTGTGGAGATGGGGTTTGCACCTATGTCTCTAGAACCAAATGTGTCTCTTTAAAGAAGAAAATGAAATCTTTAAATTAAGGTACATTGGAGGGGTAGCTGGGTTATGAGAGTAACCATTATGAGCAGGGAGTGGCAGGCGAAGACTTCTATGGGCCTAAAGGGCTTCTTAGAGACCTTTTCTTTCTCTCCCCCCCCCCATCAAGATGCAAATAACCTCCGGCAACCCCATAGCGTTTTCAACACAAGAGACACTCAGAGGTGGTTTGCCATTGCCTGCCTCTGCATAGCAACATGGCTATTCCTTGGTGGTCTCCCATCCAGATTCTAACAAGGGCTGACCCTGGTTAGCTTCCAAAATCTGACAACATCAGGCTACAGAAAGGGAAATGAATTAAGTGGACTGTTGCCGGTAATCCAAATGTGAACCATGCCCAATCCCATATTTATGCCAGTACACTAAAACAATTGTGCAGGGTCTTCTGTGTATGCTTATTA
The DNA here is from genome assembly GCF_029931775.1 of Euleptes europaea. Classification (NCBI taxonomy): domain Eukaryota; kingdom Metazoa; phylum Chordata; class Lepidosauria; order Squamata; family Sphaerodactylidae; genus Euleptes; species Euleptes europaea. Next base: position 57,406,931 of record NC_079316.1, on the reverse strand, counting down.
TTTATTGTGAGTCTTCCAGACTCACGACAACCTGTGTCTGGGCTGCAGATACACTATGGATGAATCACCATGTTAGTTATCAGTAATGTTAAGCTGTATATTTTCAGTTATACAAATGGACTTTCTTATACAGGCTCTTTGTTACTGCCCTTCTCTGAATATTGACATCATCTGGCTCTTTAAAGGTTGCTGATCCTGGTCTACATGAATAAGTGATATAGACCTAGGGGGACTCTCAGATAAGCCCTCTCCATTGTGTCGCTGGCCCATATGGAGAAAACTCAAACTATCTATCTGTGTATTACATTTTTATCATGCTCCTCCTACAAGGAGTTCAGGGCAGCATGCATGGTTCTCCTTTCCTCCAAGTCATCTTCACAACAAGACTGTGAAGTAGTTAAGACTGAAAGAGAATGACTGGCCCAGGTCTAGGGATACTTGAAGCCCAGTTTCCTTGTCCTCGTGTGATGCTCTAACCATTACACCCAACTGGCCGTAACAAACATTGATGTATGGGAGAGCTATAGGTTTCATAGTGCTACAGGAAACAGCAAAACATTCTGTGTCGGAGAATAAGAATCTAGGGACAGGTTGCTGATACTAGTTTGAAGTGAGATACCTCAAAAGCTGATCTTTGAATTTCATCTCTGAAGTTGGATGCTAAATATTCAATTTCATAATTGGAATCTTTAGCATCTGTGGTGATTTTCATTGAAAATATAATGCATTTTCCAAACCTTAACTGAAGCTCTTACCTTTTTTGTACTCCAGGAGTTTTGCTGCCGATGTCAAGTAGAGCTTAGTTAATCACAGCTCAGCACCATTTGCCATCAGAGAAGATCTAAGTCAATGATTGTGGTGGAACTTTCATCTTGACAAGATCATTGAAGAGATTATATTTGATTTCTCCAGTGTGCCAAGATCCATAGGTACAACAGGAGAAGCAGGATGGAAGTTTAGCTGATGAAAAAGAGTCATGCCTTTGATCATCTTTCTTCTCTGTTCTCAGCTTTGTTAACCCTCCAGCTAAACTAAAGAGCTTCTGTTTCAATTTTATTTTAGAGAGCAGCATGATCTGCAGGCTTGGAGGCTTAGGGAATACTGCCATGATCCTTCATACTTTTCTACACATGGGCTTGGCAAAAATAAATTCAGTAAATTTCAGGTTTATTGGACCCGATTTTTTCCAGTAAACCTGGAATAAGCCAAATACCCACACCAGCAAAGGGGTATTTCGGCTTTATTTCTGGGTTTACTGAAAAAAATCTGGCCCAATAAACCCAAAAGTACAAAGCCATGCATCTGAGCAAAGGTGAATAGCCGAACCCGAAAACCCGATTTTGGGAATCACCTATTTGGCTTTGGGCAGATTCCCAGGTTTTGGTATTTGGTCTACCCAAAACCCAAATATTGCAGAAACGGCTAATTTTGAGTTTATTTTTGGTTTGGGTATATTGATATGCACAACCTTACTCTTCAGACTTCAGGCTAGAACTTGGTAGATATTTGTATTAATATGTGGGAAGCACATACAACAACATTCATTTGCAAAAGCTTCATAAATCCTCAAATTGTCAGCATTCACTCTACTTAGCAGCTTTGAAAAACTCTCCCACGGGTGGTAGTCATTGCAGCTTTTACAGCAATGCCATATGAAAGCGTCAAGAAGATCAGCAGGGTACTTACAGAGCCCAAGCTTGTCTTCCCTTGCAATAATGCTGCTGATATTAATATTTTATTTCTCTCGCTTTCTTTCTATTTAATGTAGTTATATAAAAACCCAGCCCAAACAACATTTCTCAGGGATGCATGTGATCATTTGAATCATGCCAAGGGAAGGGGGGAAAGGCAGTGTTTACAATGAGATTCACTGTAGTGCTTACTGATTTCATTGGTGCAGCAAATCTGAACTAGCAAACTTCATCACTGTGAGCACACCTATGCCTCGTACAACTAAAAGATGTGGGGATCTTTGGAAGCCTGTTCATTACAGTGCTGTCCTAAGCAGAGTTACACCCTTCTAAGACATTGGTTTCAGTAGACGTAGAAGAATGTAACTCTGCATAGAATCACACTGTTACAGTGGTATTTAGCTGCATTTTGTATCTCAAAGTTTCTATCATACAATTGTACAATGGGAAGTCACCTCAACATTAATCTTCTTCGGCTACACTGAAAGCACCTCTGGCAGATGCTTATCGTGTCTCTTACTTCTTATCCACTTCCATCTGCTGCTTTTACCGCTACTCTGGACAATATGTTCGTTGGATACATGCTTTATGTTGTTCTTATTTATGCTTTCCCCCAAGTATATGAGCTCCCATAACCAGGAATAACATTGTGAAAGGGGAAGCAGAGTTCCCAGTACTGCAGTATGGGAGTGTGTTTATCCTTAAAGGAAATGATCAAAATAAGGGGAAGGTACTTGAGGCCTTTCAAATAGACCACCCTTCAATATGAGACATGTCAGAGGCTGGCTAGAGAAAGCTCTGAGCTGTAACAGAAGTACTGGAAGGCAGTATTTGATACGGAGTTCTGTTTGTGTGACTCCTATTTATATGAATCTCATCATGGACATTATGCAGTGCTCTCTAAGGAATAAAATTGATATTATAAAAAAGGGTTTTTCTAGGGAGAGGGAAGCCTCACAGTACTGTATTTGCACAGGAAACACAGCAACTACGGAATAATTAAGAGTACTTGAAATGCAGAAGAATTAAGGTTGAATGGATAAGTAACTGTATTCAGAGTGTAAATATGAGTCCTGTGGTCACTGGCTTGCTGTTTTACTTTAGCATTAGCTTGTGGTTAAGACACAGTCCACGTTGCTGCTACATAACAAAACTACATTGGATGACAATGGGAGTAAAGGAACACTAAAAGAGGATAAAGTGATTGCTGAGAAACTAAATGAATTCTTTTCAACTGTCTTCACTGTTGAGGATATAGGGCAGATTCCTTCTCTTGAACAGAGGTTTTGGGGAGGGGAGAATGAAGAACTGGAGCAAATAGTGGTAACAAGGCAGAAAGTCCTTGACTGTCTAGACAAACTGCAAACTAACAAGTCACAGGGACCAGATGGTATTCATCCTAGAGTTCTTCAAGAATTCAAATGGGAAATTGCTGAACTCCTAACAAAGATATGCAACATGTCCCTTTGATCAGCCTCTGTACCAGAGGACTGGAGAATGGCCAATGTAACACCCATTTATATATATATATATAAAGGTTCCGTGGGGACCCAGGAAATTACAGGCCAGTTAGCTTAACGTCTGTTCCAGGTAAATTGATGGAAAGCATTATTAAAGATAGAATTCTCAAGCATATAGAAGGGCAAGGCCTGCTGAACAAAACCCAACATGGCTTCTGTAAAGGTAGGTCCTGTCTCACTAACCTATTAGAGTTCTTTGAAAGTGTCAGTAAGCAAGTGGACAGGAGTGAGCCTGTGGACATTGTCAAAAGCCTTTTGGAAATCCAAATACACGAAGTCCCCCACCAAAGACTGCTAAGCAAATTTCATAGTCATGGGATAAGAGGACAAGTCCTCTTATGGATTGAGAGCTGGCTGAAAAATAGGAAGCAGAGATTAGGAATCAATGGTCAGGTCTCCCAATGGAGGGATGTGAGCAGTGGGGTCCCTCAGGGATCTGTGTTGGGACCGGTGCTTTTCAACCTGTTCATCAATGACCTGGAGTTGGGGGTGAACAGCGAAGTAGCCAAGTTTGCAGATGACACCAAATTATTTAGGGTGGTTAAAACAAAACTGAACTGTGAAGAAATTGAACTGTGAAGGCAAATTCCATGCTGGCCATAATTAGACAAGGAATAGAGAATAAAACTGCTGATATCATACTGCCCTTGTACAAATCTATGGTGAGACCACACTTGGAATACTGTGTACAGTTCTGATCACCACACCTAAAAAGGATATTGCAGAGCTTGAGAAGGTGCAGAAAAGAGCAACAAAAATGATTAGGGGACTAGAGCAACTGTCCTATGAGGAGCAGTTAAAATGCTTAGGGCTGTTTAGCTTGGAAAGAAGGTGGTTAAGGGGAGACATGATAGAGGTCTATAAAATTATGCATGGTTTGGAGAGAGTGGACAGGAAGAACCTTTTCTCCCTCTCTCATAATACCAGAACAGGAGGTCATCTGCTGAAGCTGGAGGGTGAGAGATTTAAAACTGTTAAAAGGAAATATTTCTTCACACAACTCATAGTTAAATTGTGGAACTCCCTGCCCCAGGATGTGGTGATGGCTGCCAACTTGGAAGGCTTTAAGAGGGGAGTGGACATGTTCATGGAGGAGAGGGGTATTTACAGCTACTAGCCATGATGCATACCTATTCTCTCCATGATCAGAGGAGCATGCCGAGTATATTAGGTGCTGTGGAACACAGGCAGGATAGTGCTGCTGCAGTTGTCTTGTTTGTGGCCTTCCTAGAGGCTCCTGGTTGGCTACTGTGTGAACAGACTGCTGGACTTGATGGGCCTTGGTCTGATCCAGCATGGCTTTTCTTATGTTCTTATGAATTAAACAAAAATATTTATTGACATTTTGTCTTCCAACCTGAAAATGGAATAGATAGCAGTGTGTTTGATAATAAAAATCTAAAATAACGTATTAAGATTTTTATCTGCTGTTTAACATTATACTGATTCTTTGTGATATATTGATTTCCTTATTGTGGATAGTATTCTAGACACAAAATTAGGATGTACTCTGGGAATAATAGAGGAATTGCTTTCATGGAGGCTAACATAGAATGACACGAGATATTAATGTTGCCATCCTATGTTGCCAGCCTTTGTAATCATCAAATACCTTGTACTTCCTGTTTCTCTGTACAGTTCAAAACAGAATGTCTTTAGCCTGATCAAATGTGAGTTCAGGATGAAAGGAAGAGATGTACATGCTCTTTTTCAGCAATACAGAAATATAATGGGGAGAGAGTAAGGCACGGTTCTTGCTTTTCTCCCCACATATCCACAGCCACTCTCAGTTGAGATTGTGATAGAGATACTGTAAATTTTGCAGTGAATTTGTTCAACAGTCTAATTTACTATGTTCAAAAATGTTGATCGGACATGAGCTGATTGCCCAGTCTCTTCAGTTCTTGCCAGACAGCCATAAACACCTGTCAAACTGGTTTGATTTGGGTTTTTGCAAAACTGCGTGTGCAAAGGTCCTGCAGATTCAAACCTAACAGAAGCTATTAAGGTCTACTTTGACAAACATCAAAGGACGGGATTTTATTAAAACAAAATGTTTATTTATATTATTTGTGACTGATTTAATTGTCTGTTTAAACAGTTGCCTGCTGAGTGGATCAGGTTCTCAGCAAAGACTGGGGGAGTAGAAGTCAATCAGCCTGCATGAAAATGCACATGCGTGAAAAGCCAATTGCTCTGTGCTGCATGGTTAGGAAGGAACACAGTGAAGCAATCTGCCAAACAGCCCTGAATGGACCAATGAACAGTTGAGCCGCTTGTCAAAAAATTGGCTCTCTGTTTGAAGGAATCAGGCATTCCAGTACTACTTTATGCTGATGACACAGTCTTATGCTCTAGAACACAGATCAGATTACATTGCTTATTGAAATCCTTTGTAGCACATGGCCAGCAAAGAGGAGCTTACAATTAACTATGACAAGTCCAAAGTCATAGTTTTCTCCAAGTCTTGACCACCTAGATTAGTATGGAATATTAATAGCTGTATTCAGGAACATGTAAATGAGTTTTGCTATTTGGTCCAAAATGTCATGGAAGCCTCATCTGGATAAAGCACGTAATAAGGCTCTAATTACACCCGGAGCAATTGTGAAATATTTTCTAATTTCTGGTGGACTGTACCTTCCAGATGCCATTACGATTTTTAACAGCAAGGTCACCTCCCACTTATTGTATGGCATTTGTGTATGGATAGGGGCATACCATGAGTCTTTAGATCATGTGTCAGGTACTAGCTAGAGATCTCCCACTATTACGACTGATCTCCAGCCGATAGAGATTAGTTCACCTGAATAAAATGGCCACTTTGGCAAATGGACTCTGTGCCATTGAAGTCCCTCCCTCCCCAAACCACGCCCTCCTCTGCCCCCCCCCCCCCAATTTCCAGGTATTTTCCAGCTTGGTGATGGCAGCCCTAGTTGGACCAAATTCTGGCCCCTCCCACACAGTCAAGTTGCCATTCTGATAAACTCAAGTTTGGATTTATTTCAATGTGAAAATGTTGAGTTTTGCCTACAAACCTTCTGCATTCTGCTCTGTTATATAAATTGGACAGGAGACAAATCTCCCTTCAAGAAATTGATATGTCAGGGGGAAAGAAGGCTGCGCTTAGAAGCAAGTAAAAATGATAAAGAGACCAAATAGAACATAAACCTTTGCAAAACATCTGTTAGGGTGATCTCAATGCACCACTGAATCTATTTACTGCATGTTGTAGTTTAGATTCCAAAGTTTCAGATGAAAGGCATAGAATATAAAAGAAACATGAAAACCACAACCTGTAAACATGTAGCTGACAGCAACACATTTCCAGTATCATGAATCAGATAGTCCTTTCTGATTGTTTTCCCATTCTAAGCATTCTCTTATATTACATGGAAATGGATTAATATCATTCTCAGCTGGCTAAATTCTATGGATGAACCAATGAGATTTAATTAAAACTTTGGGTAATATTGCAGAGTAAAGGTAGCAAGCCTAACAAATGCAAAGGTAGACAGGGCTCATGTGCCATTTATAGCTATGCAAAACAGGGAATTTCAGTAAGTGCATCTGGTCAACTTCAGTAGTACTTCTATGCTCCTGTTTGGCTTATTGTTGTAGTGTTGTGTATATATGTCAAGGCTTCAAAAGTCTATGGAGGTGCTTCAAAGATTTGGGGAGCAATCCAATAGCTATGCAAGCCCTCTATATATGCCCCCCACTCACTGACTGAATGTGTAGAGGTGAAGAGTGGGCATGGGTGCACTGGCCGTTACCCCCCACCTGAAGATTGCACCACCTGGATGGCTCCTCTCACACTCTTGGAGCAGGATCTGCTGCTTCCTCCCTGGCTTTGAGTTGGGTTTGGCCCCACCTCTCCCCCAGTCCCTTCTCCCCACCTTCTGAATGGCCTAGCCTGACAGAGTAGGGTCAAGCAAGTTCCTTCCTCCCTGCTCTTCACCCTGATCCTCTGCGGGACTTAGGGTTACCAGTTCCTAGGGTTGCCAGCTCCAGGTTAGGAAATACCTGGAGTTTTGGAGGGTGAAGCCTGTGAAGGTTGAGGTTTGGAGAGGGGAGGGACTTCAGTGTCATAAAGTTCAATTGCCAGAGGAGCCATTTTCTCCAGCAGAACTGATCTCTGTCACCTGGAGATCAGTTGTATTAGCAGGAGATCTTCAGCAACCACCTGGAGGTTGGCAACGCTCGTGGTACTGCCTGCCGCCTCCTGATTGATTGACCCTCTGGAGGGTCACTTGTCAATTTCCACACATTAAGCCTCTGTTAAAGGGACATGATTTTTTCCCTAGGATTGGCAACCCTATTGGTGCCATTCCCTCAAACTGAAAATTGTGATGCATTATCTGTAAAAATTGCTACAGAGATCTGTAAAGGGGTTTTTATTTCCTTTGGCCTCTTTGCAAATTAAATTACTTCTTATTTTAAAATGGAACTGCTTTAAAAGTTTTGGGATGATTTTATGATGTTCTGATTTTGTTGTAAGCTGCTTTGAGCTTCCTTTGGGCTGAAAGCAGCTTATCCATTTAAATACATGAAAAATGACCTATAGTCAAATGATGGCCATGAGTATATGGGCCATTCTTTAGCAACCACTGAAAATTACCATGGTTGAGGTCCCATCATGTGATATTTCTTTCTGTAGTATGGGAGGTCATCATGTGATGAAGACATGAGTGGGGACCAATCCTGAGAGATTCTACAACAGACAAGTTGTTTGTGTGCAAAGTGACATGATCACAGCCGAGCAGATTTGTAGGCCCCCTTCAGACAAGTATCTAGATAGTGATGTTATATGCAAACAGAGATAACCTGGGTAAACAGGCAGGACTGTCTTCTCTTTGATCCATTTCAACAGGGAAATGCTCCTCTTGTATGTCAGGCATCATCCTTCACCACTTTGCCTCTCTGTGACATGGCAGATTTATGCAACTCCCTGAAATATTTATCATTATAATCCACGTCATAAAGATGCATTATTACTTTTTAACCAACATTAAAGATTAAAAACAGAATAAAAGCTTTGCTTGCTGCCAGGAGAAATTGTCCTTTGGGGGGGGGGGGAGTGAAGACAAAGAAGAAGCTTTAAACAACCTTCAAGTTTAACAGAAAAAAAGAGGTGGGAAGAAATAAGAACTTTCTTTTTTGCATAATTACTTCCATCACAGAGCAAAACCATTTTGTTTTAGTTTCATTTTTGGAGAAGTTCCTCCCCCCTTGATGCTTTGTTATTCGCATGAAAAGTGTATTGTTAGCAATACAAAATTAACAGTTATTTCTTGTACATACCTGCAGCCCACTTCATGAAAGCCAAATTTGAGATCCAGCCATAGTGTGCTGGTACTTTGTTCCCTCTGTAGATGGGATTGCCCATAAGAACCAAAGTTGAGCATTTGGGTTTCAACAACGACCAGGTATGAGCATCAGGAAAGTTAAAAGGAGACCATGAAAGCAACAGCCATTGGTCTTGAGATCCAAACAATTCTTCCAATTAAAAAGATCAGATTGAGCTGCATGACTCAAGTGAATGACAAATCCTGATCTGAAGACTGTAACTGCAGAAATCAATCCAGTAATTAATTAATTGCTAGGACAATGAATTTTTGAAATTTGCTAAAGATTACAGGGCAGAAATCTTTCTTGGCTCTCCTCAAGGAGACACTCTGAAAGAATGATGATTTCTAGAATGAATGGTTTCATACACTGCCTGAACTATTGCATGACAAGGCAGCCATTTTGTGATTTTAGCAAAAATTTGGGGATATGTTGTCCTACAGGATGCCCCCATTAACCTCTCTTAGATAGTCAGGATTAATTAATCTGTCTGCATATTCTACTAATGCACTTCTTCACCACAAACTCCAGGCTCTGGCCATTTCTGCAAGATGCTAGGTTAAGTTAGTTAGTTAGATAGGTCAGGTAGTTAGTTAGTTAAAACATTTCCATGATGCCTTTCCACTCAAATAGGATCCCCAAGGTGGTAAACATGAAAACATTAACATGTTTTACCACTAAAACAGCATTTAAAATAAAGCATATATAATTCAATATGAAATAATTTAATAAAACATATAAACACAGAGACCCACATAATTTGCTCCATATTTCCTTTTAAAAAAACTTTTGAGTTAAAAGTCATGTTTTGGGAAGTTTTGAATTATTTCCTGGACACCGCTTTAATTGTAACAAAGTTTATTTTTATTTTTTTATGTACTTCATTTGTACTGTGTGCCATTCTGTGGATCTAGCTCACACTTACTAAAAACAGTAGATCTGCAAACTTGAGGGCTCCATGGGTTTGCAGAAAAATCTGAAAATGTTTAAAAATACATGGGGGGGGTTAAATTCCCCCAAACAAAATTGCTGTATACACTTGCACAAACAAAGGCCAAGGTGATGGTTTGTGTGTGTGGGGGGGGTAGGGCTGCCAGATCCCCCCTCTCCTCCAGCGGAAGGCTATGGGGCTGAGGTTGGGATTGACCGCACACAAGTGCGCGTCACTTCCAGTTTATAACCGGAAGTGCCGCCACGCAAGGGGCCTTATACCTCTTAGTTTGAGAGTTAAAGCTACTCTTTACCACTCAAACTAAGAATTTGAGTGATATAAGGCCCCTCGCGAGGTGGCACTTCCGTTGTAAACGGGAAGTGATGTGTGTGCGGTGTGTAAGCGCACGTGGATGTTTGCCTGCCTACCCTCAGGTGGTTGGCAGGCAGAGGGGCGAATTGCCGGGGGTTTGCCCACCACCACCGGGCACCTGGAAACCCTAGGGGGGGAGTTGCTGCAGATCTGGTGTCATCAGCGATGGTGTGGGGCAAGATCTGTGGTGGGCCTCGTGGTGGAGGCTGGGAATTGTGCTGGGCTCGATGGCAGCTGGAGGAATGGTGGGGGAGTGGGAGTCATGGCGGAGCCTCATTGTCAGCAATGGCAGGGGTGGGGGAGCCACAGCAGGTCAGTGGTGGAAGAAGAGGCAGAAGAGGCAATAGGGGGAGCTGAAGACACACTAGGCTCACTGGAAACAGAGGGGATGGTGGCCTTGTCCTGGTGCTAATGGTGGGTATGGAATGGGCTTCTCAAACCCTGACATTGCTGTGACCTCCCAACCAGCCCCCAGAACTGCTGGTGAGGGTGGGGAGAACTTTGTCATCCCTGGACATGGTGCTATAGAGTCCACCCTATGAAGCTACCCTTTTCTCCAGGATAACTGATCTCTGTAGCCTGGAGATCAGTTGTAATTCTGAGCAAACTTCAGCTCCCACCTGGAGGTGGGCAAAACCAGAACTTAAGTACAAGTACAGGTAGTTTCTGAATCACTCACACAAAAGAATGTAGTATGAGTTTATCTGTGTAGGAGAACTGTGTAGGAGAACCCTGTCAAACATGCAACACTTGCTGGACCAGGACATCTTTGTTTTGTCATGTATAAGACTGGGGGAGATTTTCCTTTCAATGTGAATGAATTTCCATTTCAAAACAGAGTGATTTCTCCATTGAGCCAATAGATGAAGGAAAGAACTTAGAGAGGCATAATGCTGTTGTAATTCTCAGCTTAAAACTAATATACTGACCCATCACTCAGATACAGTACTTTCCCTCTCCCCCCTCCCCAAATACTGGGGCATATTTCGATTGCTTTTGTTTGGCATTGTTAAATTAGGAGTATTAAGGCTGTCATCATTAACATGTGAGAGAAACATTGCTTACTTTTTAAAAAAATTCCAGTCCAGGCTTGATGTAATTGTATTTTAGTTTAGAATGTGCTAATGCATGCAAGTTATGAATGTTTTATGCATTTTTGCTTCTGCGTGCAGATGAAGCCTTTTAAGCTGCCATGGTTTTAATGAAGTTCTAAATTCCCTCTTTGAGATATGAGGGAGCAAATGGTCCTGCCTTATAAAACTGACCAGGATCTTTGTGTGATTATATTGTTTATTCATTCCACAGGTCCTTATGGAAGAATAAAATATAACAAATTATAAATACATAGGTGAAAGTGTCTTCTTAGGGCTATAAAAGCATGATGGCTATTTATGCATGGGTACTTTGCCTCATGTTCTCTGCCAGACTGCTTTGAGGCTTTGTTGGAGTTATGCATGATTTTTCTGACCTTCAAAAGTCACTTCTCTCCCACCCTCCTGCTTTCCTTGGGGTTTCAGGGAAAACTTTGTCACAACTTTAAAGTCTGCTCCAACCCCAAATTGATGCAAATCAATGCAATTTCTGTGCATATCCTTAACTTTGGGTTTCTCTCCCCATGCCCATTTTGCTTAACCCTCCCTCATCCAACTCCTCCCCTAAAAGCCATTTTGGTGAGTTTCAGCAGTGACTGTTTTAAGATCTTGAGGAATGGAACCAGCTGTTCCTCCCCCTCACCTCATACATGTTCTCTCTGGTCAGTTCCAGCAGTGAGAGCTCTTTTTATTTTGCCAGTGAAAGACCCCTGTCCCTGCTTTGAGATAGCCAGAAACAAATTGGGGTGAGAGTGTGTGGGGGGTGTCTTTCTCTGCTTTGGCTGTAAAATGCCCACTCAGTTCAAATCAAATGAAAGAATCTCGCAGTGGGGCTGGCGAGGGCTGGCGACCCAGGTCTCCCTTCCTCCCCCATTTTTTCAAGTACAATTTTAGTGGAAAAAAACACTAAAACTATAATTATAGATGAAGAGCAACTGATGGAAAGACCCTGCATTTTCTTGCCCTTTCCCATTTGGGCAATTTACCACTGAGTTGGTCAATTTCACAGTGAGTGCTTCCAGACACCAGGAGCGAACAGAGCTGGGCTGATTCCCCCTCCCCCCCAGTCAGTTTCACAGTGGGAGTTTTCTTATGATCCCTGCAGTGAGATAGCCAGAAACTAATTGCTTGGGGAAGGGTTTTTTTTTTTAATGGCCAACTCAGTCCAGTTAAAATGAAAGAATCCTGCTGCAGGGCTGGTGGAAGCTGGTCACATGTGTGAGTTTTTTAATACACTGCAGCCAATTACAAAGCAGCATTTTCAAGGGGAGGGACTCAGAAGCTCCACATAACTGATCACAAGGTATTCCTGGAATTCCTTTGGAGCAAAAAGCCCCCATGTATAGAGTTTTGGGAATTTGGATCAGAAAACTATTCATCTGCAGAGCAGCAAACCCAGCACTAACTTCCCATGCATAAATGACCAGTGTTATACATTCAAACTTTATTTACCAGTTTATTGGGCCAAGTCCAATGTAAGAGCTATTGAAGGTACAGTGGAAAAGGAATGTATGTGATCTATTATATTAAAAAGGACTGTTCACTACTACCGCTTGGTAGTGTGTGTGTGTGTGTGTGTTAACTGCTGTCAGGTCCCTTCTGACTCTTGGCAACCCAAAGAATCAATGTCCTCCAAAACATACTATCATTAACAGCCTTACTCAGGTCTTGCAAACTGAAGGCCATGGCTTCCTTTATGGATACTTAACCCCCTTAAGAGTGGTAAGCTGTTTCATGTCACAGCAATGGCACTATGCATCTGTTACTATGATACACTCAACTGAATAACCTACAATTTGTCCTTACTTTCCATCTTAACAGTGTTTTTTTGGGGGTGGGGGTTGAAGAGAAACATCTGTTAACTCCTCGGCACACAGTGTGTCAAGCTAAAGACAAATTAAAAATAAGTTAAAGGTTAGTGACATGGACTAACTACTCATGAGAGTTCTAGCCATACTGCAAAGTAAAATAAAAACAATTACTTTGAACAAGGGGTGCCATTTTCTATCTCAATGCATCATTAATAAAATACAGAGTGAAGGGCTGTCATTTTGTCTTTTTGCTTCAGACACACAAACGTCTAAGGCCAGCAATGACTCATGAACACAAAACCTCAAGGATTAATGTGATCTCTTCCTGTACTTGATTAAATTTCAGGTTAAATAATGAAATTGAAAGCTTAAATGACTTTCACGTGCTTTACTAGAGCCAGTTCAAACATTACAATGAAGGAGGGAAAGTGATTGCCTCACACTTCTTTCCCCAGAGAGTGATCCATGAGCTCTAGAAATTATCCTAGAGTGAGGTTCAAGAACTGCAGTTCAAGAACCTCACTTTGGAGACGTGGGGGTAGGGGGAGAATGAGAGCAATTCAGGCTTCTTCTTATCCCACTTCTTGATAACATTTGAATGGTTTTCAAGGCCTGATTCAACACATGTAGCTGTTGAAATGTAAGTAAAACAAGGATCATACAACAGGGAACAGACCTGATGCTTTCCTGAAGAGGACAGTTTTTCTCAGTCCCCAAAAGATGCTCCAAGGATGTGCGGACCCAAGCATCACCTCAGAATTTGGTATTAATATCCCAAAAGCCTTGTTTTAGATTACTCCAGTGGTCATGAATTAACCTTGTACCTTTATTCAGAGGCATCCTTTATCCCCCTCCCTGACTTGAATCTATCATTTCTTTGTGTAGCTATGTGCCCAATGGAGGAGGGCTGTCTGGTCTCCAAGCCTGCCTTAATTTGTTTATTTTGTCCCAGTGATCCTTAGCATGGGAGCAAATGGCCCAATGAAAAATTGAGGACTTTAGGCAGAGCCTCCTCCCCATTTGCAGTAGTTTCTGAAAGCCAGCAGTGAAGAGTTAATTTCTAGGGCCCATCCCGACCTGAGGATCGAATCACAGACCCTAGAGTTCATCTCACAGCCCTTTAAAAAGCACCACAGAGTAAACTGGAATCAAATAAGAACGCCTTTATTCACTTGTGACAAAAAAGCTCCCATAAAAAATGAGATTCCTCCATTGAAGACTGAGTGTGATGAACCCTCAAAAAAAAAAATCAGCAGGCTTAATGTTAACACCAAGGCAAGGAAGAAACAAGTTCTCTGATAAGGTGCAAGAGATCTGTGTATGTCTGAGATTTGAGTCATAGGTAGGGTTGCCACCTCCCAGTTGGGAAATTCCAGGAGATTTGGGGGCTGCATGTAGGGATGGCAGTATTTAACATAACATAAGAATATAAGAAAGGTCATGGTGGATCAGACCAAGGTCCACCAAGTCCAGCGGTCCGTTCACACAGTAGCCAACCAGGTGCCTTTAGGAAGCCCACAAAAAGACAATTGCAGCAGCATTATCCTGCCTGTGTTCCACAGCACATAATATACTTGGCATGCTCCTCTGATCCTGGAGAGAATAGGTACGCATCATGACTAGTATCCATTTTTACTAGTACCCATGAATAGCCCTCTCCTCCATGAACACGTCCACTCCCCTCTTAAAGCCTTCCAAGTTAGCAGCCATAACCACATCCTGGGGCAGGGAGTTCCACAATTTAGCTATGCATTGTGTGAAGAAATACTTCCTTTTATCTGTTTTGAGGGGAGGGAGCTCAGCAGGGATGTGAAGACATTGCATGTGCACTCTAAAGATGCCATTTCCTCCAGGGGAGCTGATCTCTGTAATCTGAAGATCAGCTTTAATTCTGGGAGAACTCCAGCCTCCACCTGGAGGCTGGTAACCCTAAACACAGGAATATATCATAAATATACCTATGCAAGCAGGGACTCACAAGGCTCATAGGGGGAAATCCCCCCACATGCTACCTAGCCACTTACTGACCAGCCTGCCTGTTTGTCGTGCTAGTGCTTCCAGCTGCCTGGCTCATGCAGTGGTGGCAGCTACTACTGTGCTGGCAGCGGCATGGCAACTCCTGCTCCCCCCTCCACCTGCTCATACTGTTGCAGCACTGGCACCTCCAGCCACATGGTTCACTTGCCACCTGCAATGCTGATAGCAGGATGGTGGCAGCAGCTCCTGCTCCTTCCCACCCACCTACCCACCTGTCTACTGGCAGCACTGATAGTGGGGTTTCTGGCTGCTCCTCATTTGGCCACTCGCCTTGCTCTCCTGCTGGTGCAGCAGTGGCTTCTGCTCTTCCTTGCCTGCCCGGCTCATGTGGCAGTGGCTGTAGAGACTCTGGCTTCCCCTCCACCTCCTCCTCTGCCTGCCCTGCTCAGGCAAAAGCAGCCCTATCTACCATTCCCCACTTTGTCCACTTCTGTTTCATGGGAATACTCCTGTATTTTGTCTGTGCAAGTGCAGACAATGAACCTCTCTTGGGGGGGGGGGTAATTTAAATTCCCTCCTTTTAAACCTTTCTCGTTTTTTCTGCAAACATGGGTGTCCCCCAGGCCTGCAGAAGAGTATCTGGCCCCATTCTCTGGGTCTATTGATCCACATGGGGACGGGTATGTGTATGTTAAGTGCCGTCAAGTCACTTCTGATGCACAACGACCCTATGAATGAATATCCTATCAGGTGCAGGAGTAGATATAAGATAAATAATGTTAACTTGCCTGGAATTATATTTTAAACATCTTAATGTTTTCCCGTGGCTTAGGGAAACAGTTGATAATAATTTTGTGTATATTTGGTGGGTGACTATCCAGATCCACCCATGTTATGACCCCAGATAGGATCTCTCTTTAGCCAGATGCCTGCCTGCCCAGCCCATTCTCACATGCACTTGTTTGTGACAGAGGAATTCCCTAACAACAGGATACAGCTTCAAAGGCAACTTTACCCAGAACACATTGTAGTAGTCAAGCCTAGAATTTCCAAAATGACAGGCCAAATCTTACTTCTCTAAGTAGGACCATTGCTAATGAACTTGGTAAATAGCATCTCTAACAAGGATACTTGCTGACTTTACATGTTAATGAAGTTTTTCAGCCCTCAGAGTTGAACAAAGACATTTGAAAAAGGCAAGCCAAAGTCAAAAAGAATGCATTCATTCAACATCACAGATAGCATGGTGGCACTATGGCACTGGCAAAAAACCGGGAGTTTTATTCTGAACACTTTTAAAAATGAGAATCACAAATTATTCTAATAGTTCCTGCCCTCTGAGACCCTTCCACAGAAATGGCACTGTTAGTTGCATAGATAAGGGCTATGAAAAATGATTTCAATAAAACATTGCAAACCTTTGAAAAATGATCAGAAATATCTTTCCCCTAAAATATGGCACCAACAAAATACACAATGCTTTGCCATAAAGGGTTTTATTAGTTGATATTACAGATGCTAAATAACTCACATTCTCATTTTACTACACATGGGTAATGTAGCCGTCACTAATTTACTATAGAAACCAAAACTAGGAAACCCAGAAAGTAAGTGTGTGTGTGTGTGTGTGTGATTGCAAGAAGGAGGAAATGATTTTGGATGTGATAAGATAAATGTTGATAGTGAAGGAGTCAAGAGAAATCTGCTAAGCCCTATGGTAATCCCATGGGTAAAGTAACAACCACAGGATAATGTCACCATAAATTCATAAGTGATTCAATGTAACTTTGATTGGGAAGGCCCCATTTAAGACTGCAAATTGGGTGACATTTATACATGTTCTACCATAAAAAAAATGTCAACTCAGGGAAAAATCTAAACTTGAGAAGTCTTTCTCCATGGCATGTTAAATTTATTATAATCATCAATTTGCATGGCACTTTACAGAGTACAGGACCCTGCCCTGGGGTGCTTTCATGGCAGGCCAGCCATGGTGATGATGTAACTAAGCTCAAAGTGGGTTTGGATCAGTAACTCACACCAACTTAGCAAAATAAAGCTTTATTGGAAAGAATATCGACAGGTATTTAAAAACAAAGGATTGCAGTTCAAAAGAAGACAGGATGCATAAAATAATAAAGCTAACTTTCTAAATACTCACTGGAGTCCTAAATACTGCATAGTTGATAAAGCAGGTAGTTTCCAGAGTTCAATATGAGTGTCTTTCTCACAGCATGGGGGAGGGAAAAAAGGTACTGACTAAACCTCACTTGACACTATTCTGGAAAATGCTGACTGTAACCTCCTGACTCCCCTCAACCAATCACAGGGATGTCTTCATGGAATATTCCAGTGAATGAGTGAAGTGCCCCTTTCTAACTTAGTTTCTCAGGTACAGATCATTTATGCATGGTCGCTTTATTCCCCATTTCAGCCAGGATCAAAGTAACCCGGGTTGGGGAAACTGAATCCATTGGCTGGAATGATCAGGGACGAAACTGTGCGCTAATGGAGGCATGAATACAAAAAAGCAGTCTTCCAAGTTCAAATCAAGTCCCACCCCTTTAAATGCTGCTCTGTAATTGGCTGACTTGCAGTACTCACCCTGAGAGAAGATTTCCTTCCCCCCAGACCCAACTGCTGCATAAAAAAAGCATTTTAAGAACAAAAAATGAAGCAATCTGAAAGAAGGGGGGGAGAAATCCAAGCCTTGTTTTAAAAAAGCCTTTCTTTTGCTCAGAAAGAGCTCCGAGGTAGCAGGAAGCAGGAAGCGCTTGAATCCCTGCCTCTTTACACACTGCTTCGTGATTGGCTATGAGAGACGCCAATCTTCTGTGTTTCCCTGTTTGACTATCTGCATGCTGCTAAAGAGGGGTTTGTTAAACGGTGGGGCGAATGAGGTAACGTGCATACTGAAAAAAATGATCCTGGCTGAAATGGAATGAAGGAGGGTAAAGCGACCATGCATAAATGACCAATGACTAATCAACAGGACTGGGACCGTGGGCTTGACAAAGCTGGAAAAAACATGAGGGTTACATTCCACACCTGTGAAGGCAAAACTAGATCAGGCTAGAAATTTCCTTTCACAGTGGATACTGTCTTGTGCAAAGATTTAATTGTAATCTTACTTTATATATGCAAGGATTTTTCTTTCACTTGTGACAGTATCCATGTGAACTCTTTGTGATCCATATGATCCATGTGAATTTTCTCCAGGTGAACTGATCTCTGTCACCTGGATATCAGTTAGGGTTCCCAATAGCCCGGTGGGTGTGGGCAATTGCCCGCCAACTCGCCAGGTTTCTTCCTGAATCTCTGCTGGCTGGAGGGTGGAAGTAAGCCAGCTGGGATGGGGGGCAGTGATCTGTGCATGCACCGCACCACAACCACTTCCAGGTTACCCATAGAGTTTTCATAGAATTTTCAGAGGGGAATTGCTAGAGCATCCCACACGTACGCTACATTTCCGGGGTAAACCAGATGGAGATCAGTTGTAATAGCAGGAGATCTCCAGCTAGTACCTGGAGTCTGACAACCCTAGCTGCCACCAAGATCCCTCCCCCCCACACCCATCCTCACAGAGGTTAGACAGTTTAGGCACTGTGGTAAAACATTTCTATTCAAAGAGACATGGGATTGATTTTAATTGATTATACTGAGGGCGGAGAGGGGGGGTTGTTTTTCTTTCTGATTAGCCTTATAACGAGTGGTTTATTGGTTAGTTTTATTGACTAATGATATTTTAATTAGTGTATTTATTTTGCTGACAGTTGTTTATTATCAGTGAATGTTTTAACTGACTGTTCTGAATGATCTTTTTTAAAAATTGATTAATCATATTTAAGCCACCTCAGAAGCCTCCAGGCTGAGAGCACTTACAGCATATAAATGCCACTAAAGAAATAAAATATAAAAGGCCATTGCAAAAAGATGGTTTTAGTTATTTATTTAGCAAACCTCACCCCACTCTTTAATACAAAATTCTCAAAGCAGGAGATCTCTAATTTTAAGAAAATGAAATACGGAAGAACAACAGTGAAACAAAAGATAAAAAGGGCAAGTAACTGTACAGCTGCCAATAAAATCAACTCAAACCAAGAAAGACATTAGGATTAGGATATGAGCTTGCGTAAAGAAAATATCTTTAGACCATTTAAATGGGCCAAGATTATTATTTTTAAAATATATGGGGTAGGGAATGGGAGAAAAGGCAGTATGGTATAGCCTAATCTTGTCAGATCTCATAAGCTAAGCAGGGTTGGTACATGGAAGAGCGACCATCCAGGAAGACTCTGCAGAGGAAGGCAAAGGCAAAACCACCTTTGCTTCTCACTTGCCTTGAAAGCCCCTTGCTGGGGTTGCCATAAGACTTGATGGTGCTTTACACGCATACATGGGGGAGGAAATAGATAATGGCAGTCCCCCTGTGTATGTGTATGAATGTATGTGCTTACGAAGAAACACATTTGTTCAAGTGACAGCTATAAAAAAGAACTCACAGCCCCAATTTATTACAGATGTAACAACCCTACTGCTGAGTTTTTATGTAACTGCTGTTGTCAGTCTTAACGCCAGTTTAATGGGAGATTTGTAATTTCTGCATGTGAAGCTTGTTAAGAAAATGAATGCCAGCACTCAAGATGCCATTTGTATCGTACATCTGACATTACACAAATGCCTTAATTGTTCAAGTCCACAATAAAAATATGTTTATAGAAAATGAAATAAAATTGCCTGAAGTTTTTATGAGTTTTTAGTAAAATAGCTGGGAAGATATCAAGCTACAACTAAACAGCTGATGTTTATGGCTTCGGGGGGGGGGGACAAAAGTAGAAAACTAAATTAGATTTGGAAGTCTGCTTAGCAAAGAAGGATGCTCTCACAATTCTCTTCATGTGAATATCTCCCCAGATATTGAAGTTCTGAATTACAATGAATGCACTGGGGATTCTTCCTTCTTTCCTTCCTTCCTTGTAGTTCTAATTTTTGTACAGAAGGCAACGTATGCACATTTTACCACAGCTTTGGTTTGTTCTGTCTTTCCCCCCCTTCTACATTAAAAATGAGCATGAAGAGGTGAAGCTGCAGTACAGAAGTTTGTGGCACACTATTTTCAGTCATCATTTTCTGACACGGGTTCTCCCCATTCAGCGTAATACTCTAGTCATCTTCTTCCCCACTCTACTAACAAAATTCAGCAGAAATATTATCATTGCCTGTTTTTGTATATAACTGCCATTAAATAGTGTAAATGTCATATAATCTACAAAATATAGTAGAAAAGAGCAAGAGTCCAGTAGCACCTTAAAGACTAACAAAAATATTTTCTGGCAGGGTATGAGCTTTCTGAAGAAGTGAGCTGTGGCTCACGAAAGCTCATACCCTGCCAGAAAATATTTTTGTTGGGTGATTCCGCTATATAAATAAATTAGTGCCACTGCTCATTCTAGTTTCCCCAATCAAAGAGCAGTTTCGGTAACAAATTACTGGTGGAGAATGCAGGCACCCCTGCATGTGTGAATGCAATGCGAAGTCGACACGTGTGTATTCCGAGGGCAGACGTAAGGGAAAGTTTTGGTGACTCTGAATTTTGGCTGAACGCGTCACCCGAACAAAATTGTCACTTTAAAAGAACAGAGTGCGTGTGTAAACTGTGTGTATGGCTCTACCAGAGCGCTATCTGTAGGTTGGCTTTACCCCTTTTCATTCTTTGGCAGCGTGATCAAGACGCCCAGCGGAGGCCAGTCTATGAGCCCGAGTCAATGCATATGTGGGTCGCGTTTGCCTAATCCTGGGAACCACCTCTTGATCTGACAGCAGATCAGGACTCCTTGTTTAAACGGCTGTCTGGGTTGGGACTGTCAGTGTAGGATTGCACCTAGACACTTGCATGTTCTACGCACAGACTGATACAAAACACCCCGTTCCCCCCCTGTCCGGAAAACCCTCTGCAGGAGGAACCTTTTTGAGATTCTGTGTGTCTAGCTGATCAACTCTCTTCTTGAGATTCTCTGTGGTGCGCTTATTTTCTGGCCACCATAAGAAATGAGAAACTGAGCTACTGAGCCACTGAGTAACTGAAACTATGCGGATCATAGCCCGGGTGAGCTCAAGACCCCCGAAGAGGAACCAGGAGTGGGAAGCACTGGTATCCTAAAACTAGAAGCACCCTGAATGTTTGAAGCCAGGAGCGGCACGCACTGGTTGTCAACAACAGAGTAACTGAGAGGACTGGCCTGGGAGCGAGGTGCACCGGTGTCCTAATCCGAGAGTAACCGAACTCTGAAAGCCGAGAGAGGGAAGCACCGGAATTTCTTTTCCAATAGGGAGCCCCGGAAAGGAGTCCCCGTTCTTCGAGAATGTTCAAGAAATTGGAGAGCCTCCCACACAGAAAAATGTCTAGTAAAGAAAGGTGAATGCCCGTGGGAAGAAGGAAGCTTCCGTACTGAAGATCCCATAGAGACCTTAAAGGAAGCTGTGCAAACCTTCTGTGAGAAGGACAAACCGTCCTCCTCAAAGAAAGCAAAATACTTAGCATGGGGCCTCTATACTCCATGATTGTAGGGAGATGCTGGGAGAAGCCCACGCTGCCTTTGACGAAGCAGAACAACTCACGATACAAGTCCAACAACTAATAGCAGAAAATAACAGACTTAAGCTTGAGAAGCAAGCAGCCACAGCTGCCACAAGAGAAATAACCCAAGAGAAGAATGCTCTCTCCCTCCGCAATATAGAGCTCACTCAGCAGCTCACAGAAGCGCTAGAGAAATCGGCAAGGGCCACCCAAGCTGCCAATTTCCTTGCCGAACAAAACAAGCAAAAATATGAAGGAGCCTCACATGAGACCTGCCACCTGGAAATCAATGCATTAAAACAACAATTAGATCTCCAACAGTCTCTAATTAGCACAGTTCAACCGCAACTGGGAGGTATTGCCCCACTATGCCCCGTCTTGAAGGTGGCTGAAGCACCAACAGCGCCGACCAGTCCCGAGTGGGAAGCAGCACAGCTTCTGCCCCCCTTGAGCCAGTTATTACCAAAAGAACCAGGACCCAACAGGGCAGGCAACCCATTGTAGAGAAACAGATCACAGAAACCAGACAGTGGACTGCAGAGGAATTAAAAACTGCCACTGCCCATGTAGATCCCCTTAACCGGGACACAGTAATATCATGGATGACTGCCGCTCACACCTCTTATCCCACGGCAGATGGGAACGATCTAAATTCCTTGGCATTGCAATGCACCCCTCAACACGAGCATGCGAGGTTACATTCTTATATGGCTACGCATGATCTCTGCAGTTTAGGAGTGCTACCATGGATAAGAAACATGATGGAATTCATTCAGGTGGGTGAAGCCATCCCAGCTATTTTCTGGGCTGAATTCCAAAAGTCCGATGAAGACCCCGAGGCATATGTGGCTAGGAAAAAACTTCTAGCACGATTGGCAGAGATCGTGGACCACGATAACCGTGGAGTCTCCCGCTTTAACAGTGGATGGTTCATTCAGCCATTGGTGGATGGTCTAGACCCCGATACCAAAATCATGGCAGGATTGATGACTCATGACGGGCTGACGTGGGACGAAATAGAGGCAAAAATTAGAGCAACTGCCAGACTAATTAGAATCAGACAAGCCCGGAATCCAAAGAAAGTTAGGTTCACGCGTGAGCCTATTGAACCAGTCACATACGCCAACCATGGGCCCCATTCCCAGTGTAGTCCGCCCTTGGGGTACTCTGGAGTCAGTTACAACCAAAACCACTATGACGTTCAATGGGACTCATGGCAACGAGGGCGAGGCAGAGGCAGCCAAGAAGGTAGAGGAAGGGAACAGTATAATAGAGTCGCTCCAAGCACCCCCCTCCCCTGGCAGAAGAGTTCCATAAAGAAGATGCGCGCAGGTGGGAGCCTCAACCACAACAGAGATCCTCTGTCTCCGTGCCTTCCTCTGCCACAGTGACTGATTCATTCAGAAACAGGGTATGGTTTAGACTAAAGAATAAAGGAGCGGACATGAGCAAATTCGATAGGGAACCCACCTCGGTTCTGCTCCATGCATTAGCCGAACTAGAACAGGAACCCACACAGGGAACCTCTACCAGCTATGCTGTGAGCAAACTCGAGACTCCCAACCCACAACCAGAACTGGCCAGGATGTCCCATACAAAACAATAGGGATGCCCGGAGTCCACGGGGATACCCACGGGGATTGTAGCAAAACTCACATCTGACCCGTGGGGGAGACCCGCTGTTGAGGCAGAAATTGGGACTCCAGGGAGCATGCATTCCGCCACCCTCCTTGTAGACACTGGAGCAGCACTAAATGTACTGCACCCCACGCTAGCACGACACGGACAGCCCACTTCCAACACCATTCGCCTCTCCGGTTTTGGTGGAGGTAGCCACAGGTCTAAGGAATGGGAAGACATCCCCATAAAGGTAGGCTCAGTGGAAACCACCATTCAAGCCTGTGAGAACAGATCAGAGGATGACGGAATCCTAGGGATGCCCTTTCTCAAAGCATCACAGCTCACCATTGACCTTGCAAATGGGCTCCTGTGGCGTATCCCGAGAGGACCCAGTTTGATTAACATGGTGCACCGATGCGCTGCCCTGAAAGCTCCCTTTCCCCTGGCCCCCATGACAGAAGACCCCTGGACTCAGGAGTTTTCAGAAGTGTGGGTCAAGAATAAAGCGGAATGTGGCTTGGTACATGGAGCCTGTGTATTGATTGAAGGAAAGGACCCCCCTCCCCAAAAGCAATACAAATACCCTGCAGATGCAGAAGAAGGAATAGGGAAAATGATTCAAGGTCTCTTACAGTGGAACGTTATTGTACCAATGCAGTCTATCTGTAATGCCCCATTGTGGCCAGTATTAAAGGCAGACGGAGTCACTTGGCGAATGACGGTCGACTTTAGAGCCCTTAACACAGTCACCCCACCAGTAGCACCCGTGGTTGCGAAATACAATGAAATTCTGGCAGCCATAGCGGCAGGATCAAAGTTTTATTCTGTAATTGACTTGGCCAATGCTTTTCATAGTATAGAACTCCACCCCTCGTGCTGGTACAAATTTGCATTCACCTTCCGAGGACAACAGTATGCCTTTAAGAGAACGCCCCAGGGATTTCACTCTTCCCCCAGCATCTGTCAATCACATGTGGTTCAGATGTGGGAGAGACTACAGCCCGAATCACGTTCCCACGTTCTTAGTTACATGGATGATATCCTTGTCCATCAGGGTCAGTGGAAAAGACAGCAGAAGTTATCAAAGAAGTACTAAAGCTTATCGGAGAAACAGGCTTCAAAGCAAGCTGCGAGAAAGCACAGCTGGTCAAATACCTAGGACTAGCACTAGGACCTGACAGAAGGACTCCAGACAGGCAGCGGGTCGAAGTTATTTCCAAGCTCCCCGCTCCTACCGATGTCCCTTCACTCAGATCCCTCCCAGGCACTTTCAACTTTTCACACGACTTCACTGAGTCTTTCTCCGATAAGGCCAGACCCCTGTATGCGCTCCTCAAAAAGAACACCCCCTGGACTTGGGGAAGAGAGCAGCAAGAAGCCTTTGTGGTGCTAAAAACAAGCCTGATGCAAGCTCCTGCGCTGGCTCACCCCGACCCCTCCCAACCTTTCCACATACATCTGGCAACCTCTGAACGCAGCATTGGTGCTACCTTGACCCAAGACCACACAGGCTCGCATCGAGTAGTTGCATATGCATCTAAAAATCTCAGCCCCGTGGAAGGTGACACAGGTCTCCATAGGAAGTTTAGCTCACCTACCAACCATCCCTTTGGCAGGAACGTTTATGGAGCTCTAAATTAACTCGGCTAATCCACAGCAGCTGACCAGCTAATGTGTGTTTTTCCTTTACGTTAAAGTCAAAGGGGGGAGGAAGAAGAAGAAAAAGACCAAGCAGAGAATACCCTTCCTCCCGATTTTTCACTCTTATTTTTTTTGAGAAGAAATAAATATTTTTCCTTGTTATACTCCGCAACCCCCCTGAATGTGCCCCCTCTGCACGGCGGAAATTGGAGGTGGCGAGGACTATGGAGTGGTTCTCTCAGCTGGTTGTGGTGGGTCAGGTGGCTCTCCTTTCCATTCCTTCAACTGGGAGCAATGGAAGTACTTAAGCCAGTTTTCTCCATTCTTTTTGGGGATGGCCACCTGGTACACTGCAGGGCTAACACGCTTGATGATAGAGACGGGACCCTGCCATTTAGTGGACAGGGGGTGGCTGTCCCGGGAAAACTTCCTGTATAGGACTAACTGTCCTTCTTCCCATTGCTGCGGGTTTCTGATCCACCCAAGCCTCTTGTCCATTTTCTGCTGGGTTACCCCAAGGTGGCGGGCTGCCCTCTGCAGGCCCACGCACAGGCTCCCAATTGGTTCCACATGGCCAGGGGGCAATGCCTTGCAGGCTCCCTTGGCCAGCAGCACATCTGCTGCTTCCCGCCCCCCCCTTTAGTTTGAATGGGCCAATCAGGGGCTTTTGCAAGGAGCGGGCCTGCCGGGGAGTTGGACCCACCCACCCTCCATTTAGTTTTATGGTTGTTTGTACAAGTCTATTTGTCACAACTTTGGTGGTTTGGCATGGGGCATGATCCTGTTTGGGGGAAAGCCACCCTGCATGCCGCCTTTCCCCATGCCGAAGATCCCAATAAGGGATTTTGGTGGAGGCCTGCACGGGACAGTAGAGGCTGTCAGGGACAAGCCCCAGCTCAGGGTACTGTCAGGGACATGCCCGCATGGGGGCTGTCAGAAGGGCCTACAACTAAGTGGCAGTGGAACATGCAATGGGCTTCCATCCAAGTGGGATCCAGATACTGCCATCTCAACACGGTCCCAGCAGGCGGGCTGGGAGGCCAACACATCAGCCAACAGGCCATTGACTGGATCAATGGATCACTCCCCTACGTTATGCCAATGCCTTGTTGCTGAAAACCAAATAAAGTTGTAGCCATTTTCACCCAGCTATTGTCTTCAGCATTTTTTATTGCATGCCCAGATTATCCTGAGGGTTGGCTGTGGTGGTCATGGATCAGCACTGTTTGGGATGGCTTGGAGTAGACGGCTCTTTGCACATCACCTAAATTGGCACCGGGTCTGCAATGGCCTCTTTGGCAATTGAACTCAATGGCACTGAAGTCCCTCCCTTCACCAAACCCCACCCTCCTCAGGCTCCACCCCCAAAGTATTCAGGTATTTCCTAACCTGGAGCTGACAACCCTATTTAGTGCAAAGCAACTTCATATCTTCATGTAATTAGATTGAAGAGACTTAAATCAACTTAAATCTAATGTCAGTACTTTTTTATGATTGCTTGTAATGGCACTTGCCACATACAGTAAATGCTGCTGCTACTATATTAATTTTTAATTTAGTTCTTTTATGTATTGATTTAATCATTTCTACCTCAAAATTCAGCAAATGGCATGTATCCTGAACTTTTTGCTGGATTTGGGACCACAGGCATGGCACTCATGATTCTAAGGCTTGGAATCTCATGTTCTACCAACTTAGTATCAGCAGAGTTTAGTGACATCAAGCTGGGGAATGATTGTAAGAGTCCCTATATATGTTGGAAGACTGAAGATACAGCAGCCTTGCAGTTAGGGCTGTTAAAAAAAAAATTGGGGTAAAATTTGGATTCGGCAAAATTCGGCCCATTTTGATTCAAGAAATGCTGAAGTCTAAACTCCCCCAATTCGGATCCGTGGAATTCGGCGCCAAGTTCCAAGTTCGTGAAAAAAATTGGCCGAATAAAGCCATTAAAAACACATTCACGCCTTCCCATGGCTCCAGGGGAGCATTTTTGGAGGTAGAGGTCCCAAAATTTCAGCATAGCTTGAGGGAGCCCTTCTTGCAAAAAACCCCAAGTTTTGTAAAGATTGGGTCAGGGGGTCCCAAGATATGGGGCCCGGAAGGGGTCCCCCCAAAATCGCCCACAGGAATAAAGGCATTAAAAACACATTTGCGCCTTTCCGCGGCTCTGGGGGGGGCATGTTTGGAGGTAGAGGTCCCAAAATCTCAGCGTACCTTGAGGAGACCCTTCTTGCAAAACCCCCAAGTTTTGTAAAGATTGGGTCAGGGACCCCCGAGTTATGGGGCCCAGAAGGGGTCCCCCCATCTGCCCATTGGAATAAAGCCATTAAAAGGGATGTACTAAAACAAATGACAAGTCAGCCCATTGAAAGCAATGGGAGAGGCTGCCCAGCCCATTGAAGATAATGGGAGAGGGGAATGTTGGTTGACTTGCATTGACTCCACTGAAATACATGACAGGGGATGTACTAAAACGAATGACAGGCTAGCCCATTCGAAACAACAGGAGCGGCTGCACAGCCCATTGGAAACAATAGGAACCAGCCAGAGAGAGACTCACTGACCCACAGTTAACTCCATACGAAGTTGACAACTAGTGAAAACAGTAGAAAGCACAGTCCCACACAGAGGCAATCAAGCCCACCCCCCCAGCAGAACCCACCCCCCTTTGGCTTCCCCCCTCACACACACACACACATACACACAGAGAATCTCCCCCCCCCCACAGACACACACACAGGAAAAAATATATAGATAATTATAGAGAAAAGCCCCCAAATGGGTCTTACTGTGGATGTCTTCTTCTCTTCTATCAGGAGCAGGGACTGGGAGGACTCAAGAGTAATCCTATCCATTATGATTCTAGCAGACTCACACACACATACTCTGGCACGGGAGGTTTTGCCTTGGATTTGCCACTCTCTAGATGCACATTAAGGATTGTCTGCTCCCATTCATTCCAATGGGTGGATTGGGGGGGGACCCCATAACTCACGATTACTTGCCTTTTAGTCAGACCCCCAGGCCAGGGTAATGGTACGGCCCAACTGCCAAGGCAACCAGACCCCCAGCCGGGGTAATGGTGCAGCCCAACTGCCGAGACAACCACCAGACCCCCGGGCCGGGGTAATGGTACGGCCCAACTCGAATGTGTTTTTAAAGGCTGTGTCAGTGTCTAGTCAGTGCTTGGATGGGAGATGTCCTGGGAAGTGGGAACCCATTGTATACCCATTGAGTTCCATGAAGGAAAAGGGGCAGCAAATAAATTCAACTAATAAAAACATAACAAAGCAGATGCCTCAGAAATTAAGTTAATTGCAGAGTTAATCAATCACTGCAAATGTTTGCGTAAGGCAACAGGTTTCATTGCCACAAAATTGCCACAAAATTTAAACCTTGTAAACCTTGTAAATCACCAAGTATCCCAGGTTTAAGAAATGCTGATTTATCCTTACAGGGTGAGGAGGAAGAGATAAAAAGTAGCTTTTGATATTTTTATTCTCTGTTCGCCAATATTTTACGTGTCTTCATCAAGTGCCTGTTGTCCTTGACATGTCATAGCTCAGCCTTGGTGAAAATTTCAGCTGTCCATTTTCTCATCACTTGCATGTTGCTGAAGATTGATGGACACCTCAGCCATGATCATCAAACATTCCTCTTGCTATTGAGTGAAAGCTAGAATGATGTGCGACCCAGGTGCCTGTTCTTAAGCTTGTGCCACAAAAGCTCTTAGGGAGCATTATTAATGAAACTGCTGGGAAAAGCAATATGTGAACAAAATTGCCTCAAAGCACTTGGTTTAACTGAAATTGAAATAAAAATAATAATATTCATCCTTTACACTTCTATATTCTGGGAACTGAAACACATCACAAATATTTTATATACAATTTTTCCAAACAGGAAAAATATGCAAGTACATTTTTATAGCTCTGAAAAAGAATGACAGGTCAGCACTAGCAAGAATGTAGTCTATTTACAATTCAGTCCAGAACCCTAGCTGGAGGCACAATGATACAGTGAAGTATATAGGAACAAATGGAGTTAAAACTAATTTCAAATTCCATTCTGTTTTTAAGTTGTAAAAAAAGTCAATTACCGTTACATGCCGTATGTGGGATTGCCCTTGAAGACAACACAGAAGCATCAATTAATACAGGATACAGCAGACTTGTTTGTCATATTATACTCATATTGTTCCAACTTCCAACCAAATATCTTAAAGTCTACTTTGGGATGGCGATTACTGCAAACAGCAAAGATAACACTTGATGAATTTTCCCTATTATCATAGCTACTGCAACTGTGAAGACCCAATGAGTTTAGCATTGCTATTGAGAGTAGAATTTCTTTTCCAAAATTCTCTTTTTTAAAAAAAGATACAGCCATTGATTCTTCTTATTCTCTTTTTCTCTTTCAAAAGAGTAATTTCTCTTTGCAGTTTTCTGTTACACCTCTATGCACCATTTTGTAATTTTAGATCTTGAGGTGGCAGGGGGCGGGGGGAATGTGATGTTACACACCACAAGAGGATGGGAATTCTGCATGCTAACTCAAATAATTTGGTATATGAATTCAAATGGGGTTTATCTCCTTTTCCACCTATTTATATTGTACATATACTGATGTTGTGACAATCTAACACAGAGCTAGGGATGCCAGCCTCCAAGTGCAGATCCTCTGGAATTACAGCTCATCTCCATACTACAGAGATCAGTTCCCTGAAGAGAATGGATGCTTTGGAGGGTGGACTCTATGGCATTGTATCCCATTGAAATCCCTGTCCTCCCCAGGCTCTATCCCCAAATCTCCAGGAGTTTCTCAACCTGGATCTGGCAGTTTCTTAACCTGGATCCTACCCCTCATCCCCCACCAATGGCCTGGTGGGACCTGACAATCCTACAAACAGTATAGAACCAGCAAACATCAACAAAAAGAACACAGCTACAGCTTACCTCTAATGTATTCAGCAAAACTGAAGAGATGAGAAGGCAAAATGAGGAAGGCAAACCCATCTAGCATCACATTGTTGAACAAATTGTAGTCATCAAGAAAAACTCCTTCCCAACCTTGGAAACCAGTGTTACTGGCAGAAGGTCACCAGGCCATATTTAAAATTGGGAGTGGTGGGCAACCCAAAAGGTAGTCCAGAAATGATGTTGAGGAATAAGAGAGATGGGCTTTAAATGCAAATCCTGCCTCTCTCATGATAGAAGTAGAAGAGTCTATTGGAATAAAATACCAAAATACCACATTGCACCAAAATACCACATTGGCCCTTCTTCCTAGTCCTTTCAAGCTCAGTCTATTCTGCAAATTCACTGCCTGTCAGAAGAGGAAACAGGGAGCCATTTTGTGTCCCCACTGTTGCCTTTGGAAAAATGCATTTTACAGGGTTTAAAAAAACAAACAGATGAAGCTGCAATTTGTGTTTCCTAAGGTGACAGAGAGATGAGCAATGATCCTTCTAAACTAGCTTCATCACTTTGGACAAAGGAGCTATAGCCTGTTCAGCCAACATCTTTGATTTTATGCCAATCTCTGCAAAATTACTTAGTTTCAAATCAAGGCACTGGGATTAAATGTAGACTGGGTTTTCCCTCTGCTTTCACACCATGTTGGATATCATTTTTCATTTTTATTTTTTACAGCTGACTTATGGCAACCCTGTAGGGTTTTCAAAGCAAGAAGCGTTCAGAGGTTGTTTGCCATTGTCTGCACTAGCATCACATTGTAGCAATAATTTGGAAATGGATTAACTTTTCCACACAGGAAAATCCAGTTGTGAATTATTGCTGTAGAGAACAATATAGCAGTATCCAGTGGTGAGTGGATGCAGCCATTGTCCATCACATGTACAGATATGTAATAGACTGTGCTCTTTTTTGCTCATTTGAGGGAGTTGCCTGTGGAGAATATTCTGGAGGGTTTTGTTGTTGGAGAGGGGGGAAGGAAAAGGCTGTTGAGTACCAACTGCTCCAAACAGTCTCTGAAATCCCACAAGTAATGTTCTCCAATGACAAAGCTACTCTCTTTTTTTCACAAAGGTCTTTTATCAAGTGATACAGCAGCACATTTTAAATCATCTCTGTAGCACAATGAAGAGACAAACCCTGTTAGCGTTGTTCTCCAGGAAAAAACCCCCATAAAATTCACTGGTTTGGTACACCTAGGGACTAACCCTGGCTTTGAGTTCCATGAATTTTAGCAGCAGTGAGAGAAATGCAATTCAATATTTTCAACCTGGGTGATATGTATTCATGTCAGTGGCTTTAAGATAAGGAAAAGACTTTAGCTGAAGAATGAAACTTTTGATGAATAATCCAGAACACGATGAATAATGTACAAATATTTCTTTCCTCTCAGTCAAAATGATTCCAGATCCTTTTTTATTTTAATACTTGTCCTCTTCTGCAGATTTTCTCATACTTTATATAAGCATGGTGGAAAGGATGCTGAGAGAGAGAGAGAGAGAGAGAGAGAGAGAGAGAGATTTGCTTTCTGAAGAAAGAAATAGGTATGCTCACAATGCTTCCCCCATTGCAGTTTTTTTAAAGCTGTATATTATTAAAAGTTGCTTTGTTAGCAGTAATACTAGAATGATAATAGGGAATAGAATTTACCCATCTTTATGTTTGTTAAAAGCATTTCCATAAGATCCTTATACCTAGATCCATTTCAGATCCATATGCCAATATATTCACATGCTGATTACCACTTCAGATATTATGCTAAACCCCGAGGATGCCCTGAGAGCCAGAGATTCATAACTACCTCCATCTCCACTCTACAATAGAACATGTTTGTTCTGTATTTTCCAGTCATCCACTATCTCTAAAAAAGATAGGGAAACACAGAAAATTGTGGCCTTCTATGCATGGCTGTGTCACCCCTCCGATGACGTCTGGTCTTTGTTTTGATTATGCATGCTGTTTACGATCATCAGAGATAAACCAAGTCCCTGAAAACGTGGACAAAACATGGGAAAACACAGGGGGAGAGTGAAGTGACCTCTGACGGTCAGGAATGGCATGCATAATCAAAACAAAGACCCAAAGTCATCAGAGAGGTGACCACAAGGGAAGCAGCCATGCCAAAAAAAAAAAAAAGCCTGTGAGTAAATTCTGCTAGATGCTGAAAAGGACAGCTATATGAACAGTTGTCCTTTTTAAAAATAGGAACCACACATTTTGTATTATATCTACATAGGTAGCTTCACAAGTCATAGCTTCACAAGTCATCTGTTCCTTACCAGAATGGAAAAGGTGAAGGAGTCTCTTAACCTTTCTCCATCCCAGCTTGACCAGCTCCTCTCAATGTGTCCCCATAAGTGAAGAGCTCCAATTTATCACCTTATGAACATGGCTTGAAAAATTCTTCAAGAATATTTCCCAAAAGAATTTCACATGAAAATGGCTTGTAGTTTTCTGTTCTAAAATGGAGAAGCTATATAGAGAGATATTTGCACATAAAAATGTGGACAGGAATTGGGGCTAAACAGGGTCATATTTATGAAGCCATATAAATTGGCAAGCCACTGCTGTGCATCTATCTCTCTGCTTGATTCCCCTCCATTAAGGCAGCCTTCTAAAAGATACAGCCAAAGTAGCCATCAAGAAATCATTAAGCACTTAAAGGAACAGCACTTTGTTTCCCCTTCACTCCATCCAGACTGCCAATGCCTTAAGAACATCTCTAATTAGGAACCACAGACCATAACGAAAACTCGCCATTTCATGGAGCACAACACAATGAAACCTTCAGCACAAAGCAGCTAGTTTCCCCATATTTGCCAAGGAGATTAATTTGACCAGTTATAAATTGAAACCCAGGAGAGTAAAGCTGTGTAAATTGACAGAGCCTGATTAATTTTTACACACCTGCTTGTTATGAAAGGTTCAGCTACACCAAAGGAATTAAGACCTTCATAAGTGAGACTGCAGTTCAAAGTATTTGTTACACAAAGTTTTTTTTCTTCCATTTTTTTAAAAAAAAACCAGCATCAGTCTTGAGCAAGCTACAAGGTGGGATGGAGACCAGTGAATAGTGAGAAGGTGCTTGACCCTTTTCTCCCTGGTGAATTTTCATGTCCTAATCATCATCTTCAAGATGCTTTTTCAGTGTAGAAACATAGCAACTATCCCTTCACAAGTAAGAAAAGAAAAAAGATTGGGGTAGAGTTTTTTATATTTTTGCTAAACGCTACAGTGGGGAAAAGGTTAAGGAGCCTTCCTCTTCCAGTTCTTTCTTCATCCTTCCCAGTCTGGGTTTGGATATGGAGAAACAAAAGAGACCTCCATGGAAAGTGTAGCTTATGCTTCAATTCCTTCCTAAGGTGGATTCATTCAGAAGACAGAACTGCTGGTGTGAAAATGAGTAGGTAGTGTTAAATTTCAAAATGGCAGTAATTAAAATAATTGGAGCCAAGATTCAAAATTTAATGCTTTGTTCTTAGGACTATTAATTGATTAAAGGGTTTTTAGTCAACTAAACACCTTACTATTCAACCAAGGAAACTGATTCATTAAGAAATTAAATAATTACAGTTCTCACTAGGTGATTTTTTTATTATATTTAATAACAGTAACTGTCCCCCAGCTAACAAAATTATTTCGAATTTGAGTCCTTTTTGACTAATGGTTCATCTAATTCATTTTCAAAACAATGTATCCATATACGTCTTCATCTCCCCAAGTATAGGCTAAATCCACTGAGCTTTTTTATAATTAAAATTCTTGTGTGGACATATATGAATACACTTACCCAAAGATCAATGGAGCATGTGCAGAAGAAAATCTGGGTGGATTGTCAATATGTGAATGGTTGCTTGCACATATATGTTGTCTTCGTTGTCATAATTGTTGCTCCCATCTTGAATTTTTAAAAATAATTTTATTTTTTATATATGGGGTACAGATGAAAGAAGGCGGTGGGAAAAGAAAGGGGGGATATCAAATGAAAAAAATAATTACACATACATGCACCCATCATCAACTTTAAACTTGCATTATTGATTTCTAATGTTAATTATTGATTCATCATTCTTCTAAGTTGCACACTGAAGAACGAAAAAATTGGAAGCAATTAATAATCAAATAATAACTATTACGATTCAATAAGTACATTCACATCTCTGTATCAAGCTAAAACTACAAGCTTCAAATGCTAAATATTAATTCAGCATTCTACTTCTTTGCGTACTAAAAAAAACAAAAGAGCTTGAAGTACATGAATATTTGTTGTACCATCTTGAATTTTTAATGTACGTACATGGCTATGGTGTACAAACATAAAATCCAAGATGATTGTGCCCTAGTTTGAGACATTAGAAATAGGGTCCTTACCTTTTAATTTATTAGGCAAGCACAGCCAGCGCAGAATGTTAGGCTGGCAGTGCCCGTCAAAGTTTAAAAACTATCACAATGATTTAAAAAACAAACAAAAAACAAACAGTCTTGTGGCATTCCAGTTCATTAGGTCACCTTCCTTTTTTCTTATAACTAAACACACATTTATAGCTTGATTTTGACTTTGAGCTTAGTCACTGCTATTGCTAGGAGGGCTTTTCTTAGCTGTATCTAGGTTCCCCCCTCTTCCAGAAGGATAAACATTTGCCCTCATTATACATCTCTTAGTAACTTATTTGATTGGTTACTACAATGTGTTCTTCAAGAAGCTGTCCTTCAAAAACTGCTTGGAAGTGTAGCTAGTACAAAACGTAGCCTCCTGACAGCTAGCACGCAGGGGCTGCAAGAGCATATATTGTTGATGGAACATTTTGCATTGGCTGCCAGTGAACACTTGAGTTGGTTTTGAGCTTTAAGTTTCCAAAGAGAATGCTCTTCCAAAAGTAATACCTGCATTGAGCAGCCTTTGGGTGTCAGCATGGTGTAGTGGTTAAGAGCAGTGGTTTGGAGAGGTGGCCTATGATCCGGAGAACCGCATTTGATTCCCCACTCCTTCACATGAGCAGCAGAGGCTAATCTGGTGAACTGGATTTGTTTCCCCACTCCTACACATGAAGCCAGCTGGGTGACCTTGGGCTAGTCATACTCTCTCAGCCCTACCTACATCACAGGGGACTGTTGTGGGGAGGGGAAGGGAAGGTGATTGTAAGCTGGTTTGATTCTTCCTTAAGTGGTAGAGAAAGTCAGCATATAAAAACCAAATCTTCTTCTTCTTCTTCTTCTTCTGTTGTATGTCGGGATCTCATATCTAGGGTTGCCAGCCCTTGGACAGCAGTCCCTGGAAAAATGGGGGACAGATACTCATATGAATGGAGTCTGGCGATGCCACAGTGTCTTTTCCAGCTGCATAACCAGAAGTGACACTACTGCATTGCAGGATGCTGTAGCTTTTCTCCATGACTGTATAGAAAAACCATAGAGTTTTGGGGAAATGCTAGAGCATCTGGTAAAGCAGTGGTGTCACTTCTGCCAACACAGCCAGGAATTATGTGGTTTCACCTTATACTGTCCCCCCGCTTTTCTCTCAATAGTCCATTGAGTTCCAGTGGGGAACAGGGGTGATTTGGCTGCCTTTAAAGCCATTTATGCTAGCATAAGATCATTTTATAAAAATAAGATCATTTTATTCCATCAGGTATTTTATGGGAAAAGATAGTCTTGCAGCCGCTGCAATTTTTGCTTGTTTCCTTTAAAGATCTTTCTTTTATTATGTTTTAAACTGCCTTGTATGTCATCATGCCAGAAAGGTAAGTCAGACATATTAGGGTAAAGACTTTATAATGTGATCTATGCAGTGGTCCACTAGGTGGGCATTAAATATGGCCCAGTGAGCCGTTAATTTATTCAACACTACATGCCAAGAAATTCCACAGCCTGATGGTCACCTTTAAAATTTAATGTTAATTTGACAATTCATAAGAGAGGGAACCAAAACATTCCCGTTTTTCATTGTTTTCAAACACACAGCTAGGCCTTAACATGTCTGTTTCTCTTTGTAGTGTCTCATTCTTGTTCCTCTGCCTTGCTTTAGCTTTCACCTGAATTACACACTTATATTAATAAATTAGTAGATGATTGAGATGTGTGGCTTCTTGGCTCTTCAGTCTCCAGCAGCTGGAAAGTTTAGAGATCCCTGCCAGGTCACTTCACATGTTATTTCTTTCAAGGCTCTGTGTAACAACTATCAAATGAGTGACACTTTTTCTTCCAAAAGTGGGCTTCTGTATACATATCAAGTTCTCCTTTGTCTTTGCAGGAGAGCTACAAATAGATATACTGGCCTCAAAAGTGGACAAATTGGACGGTTATGCTCTTAATATGCAAAGGAAAGTAGTACATGCTGGTATACGAGCATGCCAGTTTTTTAGGCCATGGTAGTAGTTGAACTGTTACACGTCCCACTGAGTCTGGTTCTTAAAAGTAACACAATAGTTCTAAGCAGCGAATCTGGTTCTTGGCTGCGTTCTCCTACCCCACTGTGTCGTAATAGAGCCGGCAAAGGTGACTAAGGTGAGTGAGGCAACAATGGTGGTGGCAGTGGGAGTACAGTAGGCACTTTTGCTGCCCCCATCTGGATTGTGCCAGGGGCAGGTGCCCCTGTTGTCTGCCCTAGATCTGGTCCTGTCATCAGTTGTAACAATGCCAGATATATTTGCATAGTCTAGTTTTAAGGGGAGAAAGTGGCCTAATTTCTCATGTTTACTGGGGAAAAAGTCAGAGATATGCTGCTGCTCCCCCTTTGTTTAAAACACCCCCTCACATATAATCCTAGCGGGCTCTGGTATGGGTTTGCACAGCTCCAGAACCAATGGATGGTTGCTGCTTAAAAGACTGGGTGATGTGCAAGTAAAGCCAAAACGTGCTGGAACACAGTGGTAATATTCCTGCTGTGGTGTCATTTGGGCTTAGTCCTGGTTTCTTCTCTTGCATATGGAGAAGAGTTTTTCTTTGCTAAGATTGGTACTCCTGATCCAATAAGCCATGGACGTAACACAGCAGGGCTCCATTGTTGCCATCTCTGTCTTGATCATGAAGTTACCCTCTAGATCAAAGAAAAGCAATGCTATACAATGTAGCCTGAGCAGATTTTTCTTGGCACCTTTTGTTTCTGTCATCCATCAGCCTGATGATGTAGTACCAATATACATGTGGAGAGAATAGCATTCGGCTGATGTATTACAATATTATGTCAATGGTGCAATGGTGCTTTGATAATGCTTAATAACTGTACTGCTTCACTGGGGAGAATGCCAAGAAAAAAACAGAATGAAAAACAGACATTGTATCATGTCTGAATATCATAAGCAATTCATAATCATTTTTCACTTTCTCATTGCAGGATTTAAAAAAAAATTTTTTTGTGTGGCCTTGAGCTCATAACCCAAAATGTTGTATATGCAGATTAAAGTGACCCTAAGCAATGACCCTGTTAAGACTTCTTAGGGGTGTCAAACTCATTTGTTACAAGAGCCAGATATGACATAAATGTGACTTGGTTGTGCTGAGCCATGCTTTGCCAGCCCAGATCGGGAGCAGGGGATGGGGTGGGGTGGCTGCCTTGGCTGGCTTGCCAGCATCAGGCTCACCAGCCCAGATCGAGAGTGTGGGGGGGGGCTGGCTTAGGGCTGTCGATTCGGTTCCATCTGAACTGAAAAACAGCCGAATTTCCCCCGATTTGGCGGTTTCTAGTTTGGGTAGAGCCGAAGTAAAAAAAGGCGGGAAAATGACGAGCTGAATTCAGCGAGTTCGGACAGATGCCGGATAAATTCGTACAAATTCGGCACCCCCGAATCAGCATTCTCCCGCTGCCAATAGGTGGCCAAGCTGGGTCTTCTTCTGGCCAATCAGTCGCGGATGAGTGCGTGAGCCTGGCTGCTGTGCGGCCCAGGGAAAGAAAGAGAGAGTGTCTGTGTGTGTGTGAGAGAGATTCCCGTGTGTGTGGGGGGGTGCATGTGTGTGGTCCAGGGTTTCTGTGCTGCCCGGGGGGGGGGGGTGGAGAGAGAGAGGCCATTTATGCATGGGAGGTTTTGCTTTGGATTTGCCGCTCTCTAGATGCACATTTTCCCCATCCAAATTCTCAAAACTCAACAATAAGCTCCCATGCAGAGTTTTGAGAATCTGGACGGGGAAAATGTGCATCTAGAGAGCAGCAAATCCAAGGTAAAACCTACTATAAATGGCCAGAGAGTCTCTCTGTGTGAGTCTGTATTCCTTCCATTGCTGCTGCTCCTGTGCTGCTCCTGTGCTGATCGTGAGAGATCCTGAGCTGAGCTGACCTGCTGCTGCTTGCTGGAATCAGATTGGATTATTCCTCCTGACCCCTGCTTCTTCTGGAAGAGAAGACATCCACAGTTTGACCCATTTGGGGGCTTTTCTCTATAACATTTTTCCTGTGTGTGTGTATGTGGGGGGGAGATTCTGTGTGGGGGGGAAGCCAAAGGAGGGACTGTTCTGCTGGGGGGATTGATAGCCTCTGGCCTAGTGTTTTTTTTTTTGCTCTTTTCACTGGTTGCCACCTTCGCCTGGAGGTCAGTGTGGGTCGGTGAGTCTCTCTGGCTGCCCCGTTGTTCTCCTTCATTTGGAATTTGTGTTTTCTTGTCGCAGGAGGGCTGTTCTGCTTGGGGGGGGGGTTGATTGCCTCTGCGCTAGTGTTTTTTTTTTTTTTTTGCTGTTTTCACTGGTTGCCACCTACGCATGGAGGTTAGTGTGGGTCGGTGAGTCTCTCTCTCTCTCTCTCTCTGGTTGCCCTGTTGTTCTCCTTCATTTGGAATTTGCGTCTTCTTGTCATGGGGGGGCTGTTCTGCTTGGGGGATTGATTGTCTCTGTGGGCCTTGTCCATAGAATCCAAGCTTTTGCCTTCTTTTGTGCAATGGGGGGAGGGATTGGCGTGTAGCGGGCGTGCATGTGGGTGTCGTGTGCTGTACAATGCAGCATCCTGCTTATTCCCCCCTCCCCAGCCCCCCGCGGGTGTCCCTGCTCAGGATTTCTCCTTTCCCCTGACAGTGACAGCTCAGCCATGTTGTCTCTTCCCTCAAATTCCCCCACCAGTCTTCATTGTTTTTGGGTGCCCCTGGGGCTGAGGAAGTGGTGACAGGAGGAAGCGAAATGTAGAGGAAAGGGTGGGCGGTCGTGATCCTCTGGCCTGCTTACTGTAAGAGCCGCGGTGGGGCTTTGCTCCCAAGGTAAAGCGGAGCGAATTGTAAACAACACCACCTTTTATCAGTCCACAACAATGGGAGGTTTTGCCTTGGATTTTCCACTCTCTAGATGCACATTTTCCCCATCCAAATTCTCAAATCTCAACAATAAGCTCCCCTGCAGAGTTTTGACAATTTGTCTGGGGGAAATGTGCATCTAGAAAGCGGAAAATCCAAAGCAAAACCTCCTGTGCATAAATAGCCAACGAGAAACAATGGGAGGTTTTGCCTTGGATTTGCCGCTTTCTAGATGCACATTTCCCCATTCAAATTTCCAAATCTCAACAATAAGCCCCCCTGCAGAGTTTTGAGAATTCAGATGGGGGAAATGTGCATCTAGAGAGCAGCAAATCCAAAGCAAAACCTCCCATGCATAAATAGCCAACGAGAAACAATGGGAGGTTTTGCCTTGGATTTGCCGCTCTCGAGATGCACATTAAGGATTGCCTGCTTCCATTCATTCCAATGGGCGGATTGAGGGGAACCCTTCCAGACCCCATAACTTGGGATCCCCTGACCCAATCTTAACCAAACGTGGGGGTTCTTGCAAGTATGGTCCCTCCAAGCTACCCTGAAAGTTTGGGACCTCTGCCTCCAAAAATGCCCCCTCCCGGAGCCACGGAAAGCCACAAATGTGCTTTAAATGGCTTTATTCAGCCGAATTTATTCGGGAACAACGAATTTCATGCCAAATTCCATGAATTCGAATGGGGGAGTTTGGACTTCGGCATTTCCCTAATAAAAACAGGCCAAATTTTGCCGGATCCGAATTTTACTCAGTTTTTTTTCAACAGCCCTAGGCTGGTTGCCTCAGCTGGTTTGTAGGCCAGATAAGAGCTCTCAAGGGACCAAATCTGGCCCTTGGGCCATATGTTTGACACTCCTGTTTTAGAATAAAGATTTATGTAACATTTTAAATGTGCTAAAAGTGGTTTGAACACACCTTAGCTAGCTTCTGAGACATTAGCTACCAGAGTAGCAGATGTGTGCTCAAAATGCTTCCACCACCTTTAAAATGCTTTATCTGCCCTTTGGTTGTATCTGTTTCATTACTAAAGGGAGGTCTGAGGAAAAACTTGGATAGGAAATCTGTAAACTTGAAATTATTTCATCTACTGTCTTTGACACCCAGTGCATTCCTGAGCAGAATACCTGCACCGGGGTTAGGAGGCAACGCAGCGGCTCTGCCTCCTAAGGAGGTTTCAGCCCAGCCAAAACCTCCACCTGGCATCAAAAATCTGTGCAACCCGCATAGGATTGCATGGGAGATATGCCCCCTAAAAGGTGGTATATCTCTTAAAAAATAAAAGGGTGCATTCCCAAGCCATAATGGCTTAGGAGGCCAACAAATGGCAGCCCCGCCCCCCAGCTGGCACTGTAACACCCCGGGAATGCCTCCTGTGACACTGTGACGCCCCGGGAATGCCTTCTGTGATGACGACGTGGTCTTTGCTGGTGTCTGGACGCCAGCGGCAGGCTCCGTTGGCGTCTGGGCCTGGCGCTGCTGCAGCCGGTGCTGGGGCCAAAAACACCGGTGTGGCCCAGACGCCGGTGCTGTGGGCCCTTGCGCCAGCGGAGGACTTTTGTCAGGAATGCGTGGACTGTCTAACAAGGAGCACCACAATGATGCAAACGGACAGCTGTGATGTACAAAAATACATTTATTTTCAACAATTTCAAAACCACTGCCTTTTTTACAGTAGAAATATTCAAATGGAACAATAAAACCAATAACAGTATATATGTACTTATGTATATATATGATTCATGCATTTCTCTTACTTCGTTTAAAATAAGTATTACAGTTGTCTGTCTCATTTAAACCTTACAACATTAACAAAGAACCAGTGTTAGTTTGCAGAATTTTTACCACAGAGAGCTTAAATGGTATTTCAGCCAATCTGGCCGAGTTTTGTTCTGTGGAGAAGTCAATAAAATGTTGGTAGGTTGTGTACCCAATGGAGCCTAATTGTTATAGGGGTTAGACAGGGCTGCTTTTGTTCCTGGCAAAAACATGGTGGTTTCAGTATTTGGTCTCTGCAGCTAGGGGTTGTTAGAACGAAAAAGATGCTGGCTTATAGGGGCTCACTCAAACAAGGAAAGAGGATAAACTGTAAGAAAAGAACAATAAAACAGGCATCCTATCAACAAATAGTACACACAACTGGATAAAAAACTCCCCGGATATAAAACTACATTTGGACATAGTGGGGAAAAAACATTGATAATAGACACATCTGCATGAAATACTATTCACCTAATATTTATTTGTTTTATTTAGAAGATTTTTATGCCACCTCTCCAGAACCCTGTTATGATATAAGGGGTGGGGAAGCAAAAACTACTATGATTTCATACTGAGGAACTTCTGTCAGAGATGGGAGCAGATATGCTTTAAGCTGATAGAGCTGCACTAAGCTTTTAAAATAACCACACACCAGCCCAACGGAATATGTCAGAAGGTTCTACAAGCTTTCCCCTCCTTTAGTTTGCTTTCTGACTCTCTCCATCAGTTCTCCTTAGAAAGGCTCCATCTTAAGGCACAAAGGAGAGCAGGAACATGGAATATGTTCATAAGAAATTATCTTCCTTTGATACTTGCAGCATCATTCTGCAAACCTAAGAATTATAGGCACATTTCAGGCCACTTTCATTGCATTTCTAATGTGGCCATCTTTTTCTCTAGTACTCATTCTCTTTGATACATTGCAGCACACTTTGATACGCCATGGGAAACTTTCAGAAACATTTACTGCCAATGTTGCTACCCATTTTTCCGGGACATCTCTTTAACATCTGCAGATCAGGCAGAAACTGGCGAAATGTTCCCCACCTTACTATCTTCAGGTCGGCAAAGTTTCAGCTGTTGCTTTTCTGCTTATCATGAAGCTGTAAGAGATACAGGATCCCTGCCAGAAAAAAAGGTCCAACCCATCATTGAGCATAACCAGATTTATTGCGTACATCCCTTAGTTGATACAGTGAAAAGCACTTTGCCTTGGGAAAAGAGATACTTCTGCAAACTATTTCTTTCTATGGATTGCCCATTTTGGATGGCATGAAGTTGATGTATAGGGCACTGTGCAGTGACCTTTGTTCTCTTGAAGATATTCTAAGGGTATAATGATAAAAGAAGGATTTACCCCTGCCAATTCTTTATCAAGTGTTCATGGTGAGCAGTTACAGTGCAACAAGGAAGTAGGAGAGATAAGTTGAAACTTCTCCCCACATGGGTTATTCCATCGGACACTACATTTTAGCTATTTTTCTTTTGGTGAGGTTATTTCTAGTCTTGGAGAAAAAAGGCTTTAAAAAAGAGGGGAGGGGAGGTGCAGAAAAAGAGGAGGGTTCCGACTTCTCACTCATCCATGCTATGTTGATAAAGCACATGCATGGTCATTTTACAAGCATTTGGCAACAGTCTTAGTTTTGCATGTGGATCTGCCACTCCAATGTCTAATTTGTCCGGAGACTGATGGTTGATATATATTAAGGATATGTTTGCTGCTTGGACATGATTTCAGAGTAAATAAATCAGCTACAGTATTACTCAGTGCCATTAGGATCATTAAATGTTGCTACACCATGAATAAATATGCCATTTCCTTCACGACACTGCAAAGGCACATCACCTAGCACCCTGGTGACATTGCCCCATTATTTCTCATAGTTGTTCAGATGTTTGTTAACTGCTACAATAACATTCCGTGGTGGTTTGCCACAGCTGAGCTTCTGATCTCACAGACACTTTATGGGAAGCCACTTAGGACTACAAAAACTGGCAGTGACCACACAGATGTATCAGTAGCTCTACCCACTTCTCTGTCGTCATTTACTGAATCAGAACTGAAAATCTAATAAAGACCACTATGAAATATGATACAGGCCACCAGAGCTGTGACTGGGCAGAAGGAGCAGTGGGAAAGATGAATGAATAAAGATGGTAAAAAAGGAGAAATATATTTCACTGTGGTGGCCAACAACACATCTTAAAAGTTGATTTCTGTTAAGTGTCTCAGTTATCTGATGTTTTTATACTAAGGTGACACAATCTGTCAGTCAAACAGGATGAAGCTACTTTGAAGCTACTTTTGTTGTGGCTTCCAGCTAGAACTCATTACAAGATGTGGTTAGTAGCTTTTCCTTTAATACTTCCGAGGAAGGACACACTTGGTATTCCATTTCAATGTGCTTATAAGCCAGTGTTCTAAAATCAGACACATAATTTTTGATTTATACAACCACCCTTTCTAATACTAACCAAATCAAAAGGGAAACGTGTTAAATGTGACAGACAACTGACACAATCAGAACCCATGTGTGACACAGTTGCTCACTGCAGGTTCTCAGTGAACTGTTTTGCTTCTTATGTGTGTGAAGGTGGGTGCATGGTTTATTTATTTTAAATTTCTCTTTTACTAAACATTAAATTATTTTCCAAGAAATAAAAAGGTATTTACATGGTAATTATCTACAGTATGCCATCAGTATCCTCAGTATTAACATGCACCAGTAAGGGCCTCATTCATAAACTTGGCTTGTCTGCGGCCGTTTTGTGCATCCTGCCGACCCTCATGAGAACCCAAACAGCTGACCTCAGGAGGCTTAATTCCCACTTTTAAACATATACAAGATAATACACTTAGTGGATTGGCTCCAACAGGGCATAAAGTGTTGAGAGAGCCCTGCAGGCTACAGGAGCAAGTCCAACATGAAGACATTTAAATAGCCTTCTTATACTGCCACTGGCAGAACAGACCACATATTTCGCTGGATAGGGAAACATAACATTTGACTTAAACTTTAAGTTCAGGGCCTTATGCATTGTTTCCATTTGGCCTTACATTATTCTATGACACAGGATTGGGTTTTTTTTTCTCTGAATGCTGAATTTATAAATGTGGCCCTGGGGAGAAAAAAGAACCCATGCCCTGCACCCCTTCAATAATAATAATAATAATAATAATAATAATAATAATAATGATGATGATGATGATGATGATGATGATGATGTTGATGATG
The DNA here is from genome assembly GCF_029931775.1 of Euleptes europaea. Classification (NCBI taxonomy): domain Eukaryota; kingdom Metazoa; phylum Chordata; class Lepidosauria; order Squamata; family Sphaerodactylidae; genus Euleptes; species Euleptes europaea. Next base: position 57,363,165 of record NC_079316.1, on the reverse strand, counting down.
ATGATGATGATGACATAGAACTTTTCCTTTGTAATAATAACAACAAGAATAATATTAATTAAAAATAAAAAACTCAGAAATGCAGTTGTCAAAGTGGGTTCCTGGTATTAAACGCTAGTGCAGTTAGGGATTTCCTTTGTGCTTTCGCTGTTGGAGATCGTCGAGATGCTTCCTAAGGAAAAGGAAAAGGCCAAGGTCAGTGGAGTTCACTGCAGGTACCTTTCATGCTTTGAACACATTCTAGATATTGTTCATGGCTCACTCACCATATAATGGGTATATATATCTCCTTCTATGTCCTGATATAAAAACAGTATAGTTCCTCTAACCCACCACTTTAATCCTTGAGGGTTGCTGCTGTGAATACTGTGGCCACTAGTGCCAAGGATTTTGATCACAGGGGGCACATAGCTGAATGAGCTATAACGAAGGTTGTCAACTGGCCTGGAGGAAAATGTCCTGTCCTTTAATGGAGAGTTAAGTGTATTGAAATGGCACAACATCACCTGTTGAATAACATCCCATTTAGCCTCTATTAAAGCGACAGGGCATTTTTCTGCAGGCCAGTTGACAACCCTAGGTATAACAGAGAAGTCAGGGACTGACAATTAGTAGATAATGCTAGGATGGTTCAATAAACTCATTATGAACACGCTATCTTCCTATTCCACAATGCCCTCTTTTGTTACCGGGTCTGTTCTTACGTCCACCACAAACTCTACTATTCTAGTAGTTTCCCAATGTAACCAGGCAAGCCAATTCTTTTGAGTCCATTATTTTCCATGGACATCTGTCAACTGCTGAATATCTATTCAGCTTATCTGATTGTAATACATTTTTTTCTGTCTAAAGAAGAATTCTATTTAAAGCTCTGGGCCCTTTGTTTTCCACAATCCACACCCTTCAGTCAATACAAGTAGAACTGAATGCTAAATTATTTTGGTGTCTATCTTTATTTAAAGTTGTCCCAGCAACTAGGACTGTAGCATCACTCTTTGCAGCAAAAATTTGCATTCTACAGCAAAACAACATAAAACAGTTACATAATGGGTAGGGAGGGGTTGTTGTTGCAGAGCTGGACATTTAAAATACTAAATTAGCAATGCATGCTTAACTAAGCTATCGTTGGAGGCTACTGAATTAACCAATTTAACCAGTTTACAACAGTGCAAAAAACTGGTCAATCTATTTTTCTATTGATATTGCTTTTTTTTAATCACAGTACTACTCACGCAGGAAGATAACTTCTATCATTCCCATGATGTTTTAAGGATCATTAAGCAAACATCTATGCAGTTTACCTATAACTCGCGTGTCAAGCTCTTTATCCATGAGTTCTTCAGGGTCGGTGAATTCACTCAGGGTGATTTTGGGAGCGTTTTCACTTTGACTGACAGAACCAATCATTTCCTGTTCCTTGTCATGCTGGACCTGAGCATAGAAGTTAATCCATGGGATTTTCCTGCATTAAAAACAGGAAAGATCAATTCAGGCAGGTGTACACCTTTCTAAGATATTCTTTCATAGTAATATAATGTATGATTTATAGATTTTAGTAACACAGAACCAACAACAAGAAGGAAGGAAGCAAGACAGGAGTACAGTTATTAGAAATGTGTATGAAGTATTATGGTGAGGCCAAACTGAATAGGTGTGGAAGAGAATCTATGCCTCAGTCGATGCACAAAAAGGAAGTATAAAGGATGGTCAAATCTGGTAGCCTGAAATCTAACATTTTTGCTCACGCAGGCCTGGAATTATTTTTTTAAGTACTTCATGTACTTTTAAGTCCTCATTGGGAGGACAGATGCATACTTCCCCACTGAACCTAATGGCACAAAAATCCAGCCCAATTTAAAATGCTTAAAATGATGCCTAAAAGTGAGAAAGGGTAAAATATTGGACAAAGCAATTCACTTATATCATTTTTAAGAAGAATTATGTTTAATTGCCACTCTGATCATATCATTGCTCACTGTACAATTAGAAAATTTACAGTCCTGGCATGGTGGAATTTTAACCAAATAAATTCTTGTTCATTGCATCAAGTGATGGTGGTCATGGAACTCTATTTGTACTCCATCACACATTTCGAGTCCTCAGACAATATCTATCTTCCTCTTGAAACCTCTGTAAAAGGAATTCTGCAGCTACCCAAAGGAAGATATTTCTTTTTTTTTCATTAATTGAAACAGCCCTTGTGATTTTTGCTTATGATGTCAACAGTGTATCTGAGATGATGCCATCACAGATGTCAGTAAACAAAATCATCTGGGTCACCCCAGCCAATCGTATTAAACAGTATGATGGCAGATGAGGCCAAGGACAGCCAACAGAAGAAAAAAAGAAAGGAAAAATGGCACTGGGAAGAAGCAATAGCCTGGGAAACAAAAGGACACCAAACTACATCAAAAGAATATGAATGCTTGATGAAGTATTTTCCATTCATTTGTTCAACTGCATCAATATGAGAGAGAATCTCCAAATAAGAGAAAATTTAATGCAGCCCTAGTGGGACCAATAGTTAAAAATGACTGGCACTCCAAGCAGTTAGAGCTGCCATGTAGTACATTTTTAAGTGGTCATCACTCAATAAATGTTTGTGTGATTCCTCCACTGTTCTCAGTAGGCAGAGTGAACAATTGATTCTCCACTTCTGTCTGACATCCCTGAAAAATTGTCAACAAATTCCTGCTTAATCATTATTTCTCTGGGTTAACCTTACTCAGTCCGTTTGGCCTTTCCCCACATGATTTATCTTCTAAGCCCTTTAACATCCTCCTAGTTCTCTTGCAAATGAATATCTAAGCGCTTTCTATGCTAGTGCTTGCCAAAATGTCGTACATGTAAATTAGGCCCATAATAGCTCGTATAGACTGTTGTCATGCTTGGAAAGCGTGGCTGGGTTCCTTCCTATTTCTGCTCTCAACTTCTTGCCATAGGGCCTTTCAAAACTTGGGAAGAGTTCGCGGATAGCTTCCTTCTTTGTTGTATAAAAAAAGGCAGAATAAAAGCAAAAGATTCCATTTCAGAATGTGGCTCTGGGATGCCAGCTCAGTTCAGGCTTCCATCAATGCATCTTTCAGGGGAGACCTGAATGGATACATTTTCAAAACAACACATGGGAAGGATATACAGGGATGTCCAGAGCTCGTTAGTGGGACTTGTGTAGGGATCCCTCCTGCCAGCAAACCCTTTTATCCCTCCTGAACTATGAAAGGACGTCATGTAATGCATGGTGAGCTCTCAGAAAGGGAGAAAAACTCTTTGAAACATTCACATGCATGGTAGGGTAGAAAAGAACAGCATAAAAAAAAAAACCAGGAACAGTTGCCTTAGACTTAACCTTTTCCCTGCTCGATATATCAAACAAGACATATCTTTTGTGATATAAAACCATCATAGTCCCAGTCACAATAATGGTTCCTGCATGAACACTGCATTAATTACAAAACAATAGGGTAATTCTTTTTCAGCAGCAAGTACCAGGTTACACTTTCTTCCTTACACGCCAGGAGGTCCATTTCCAGTATTATAGTGTGTATATAATCCAAAATATTAAAGATTCATTTTAGTGGCACTCTGATAACCTTGATTGGGGCAGAAAAGAGAATTTTATTACCTGAATAAATGGAAGGTAGGGCAGGGGCAAATGTAACTAACAGCAGGTGCCACAGAGCCAAGATGTTTATGAAGGAAAGCAGGCCTTTTAAAAATATACAACTAAAGTAATCCCCTTTGATGAATAAATAATTGTATAATGGCAGTGGAGAGTCTGGGTCCCCATGAGTCCAAGCTTCACCACACAATGGTCTCTCCATGATAAAAAGTCATTTGAAAATTCTCTACTTTCAGATCATCTATCATTAGTGAGACAAAATGGATAGGCACCAAGATGTTCTGGGACCCACCCACAGTTGTCATGAAAGCAGTGAAGATCTGTGCCATGCTAGCTAAGACAGTATGGATAAGGAAGTTCCCAATGCCTAAAATCTTTTGGGATCAGATGTGATTCCGCTTCAAGCCTCTCAGGCAGGGAAACTCTATTATTGTAGGGTACATGACCAGAATTTTAATCTGTCTCAAGTACCAGGTACATTAATGAAAAAGGCGCCCTGCCTGATACAGTGGGAGAAAAGAAATGTCACTTCTCCAGTCAGTTTCTTAGGGCCAATAAAAGGGGTGACTGGGGAGGAAAATTCAAGAGGCCCTGGTCATTCTTGGAAGGTCATTGAACTAGGGAATGTGATCTGCTTTCACATGAAATTTGGTTTCAATCAAGGTGATGTGGGTGAGGACCCTAAGGAAATCTTTGTCTGTGGTTTGGTGGTTGCCCTTGGCAGGCCTGCATCTTTAAACACCATTTAGGGAAGCTGCCTCAAGTTTGTGTTTGTGATATTCTCAAAAATGGCAGCCTCAGAGGGTGCTCCTTTCCATACTAACTTTGGAGATATCATTATTCCTGCAGTATTGTTTCTGAAGTTTAAAAAAAGTTTAATTTTTTTTAACAAGGGAAGTATGTAGTGGTAAACTGAAGAATCTCCCATGTGCTTTTAATAAACATATTGAATTTGCATCTCTTACAAAACTCTCCCTGTGCCATCACATAGCCACCCCTTCTCTTTTTACCTGTCTGTGGGAATGAGAGATCATATTGGAGTGCTTAATTTCAAACCTGCTTTCCCCCCCCCCCCTCCCTGTCTGGCACCTTCAACACAGCAAGGCCAGCATTCCAGGTAACAAGAACCCCACAAAATGCAGTTGCTCAAGGCACCAGAGTCTTGGAACATATAGTTTCCAAAGCATATAAAGTTTATGCTACAAACTCAAACCTCCCAGAGAATGACATTTCCCATGGTCCATGACTAGGGATGCCAGCCCCCAGGTGGGACCTGGAGTTCCCCAAGAATGACATCTCCAGACTACATAGATCAGTTTCCATGGAGAAAATGAATGCTTTGGAGTGTGGACTATATGGCATTGTACCCCAGTGGGGTCCCTGTCCTTCCCAGACTCCATCCCCAAATCTCCAGGAGTTTCCTAACCAGGATCTGGCAAACCTACCCCCAATCCCTGATGGTGGCCAGGGGGACCCAGCAGCCGTTAACGATGACATATGAGACATTGCTGTTGCATTAGTCAAGACATTAGGGAGGAAGTACCGGAAGAATGGAGGACTTGTATAAAGACCTCAGGCAAGTCTAGGGTTGCCAGGTCCCCCATGACCACCGGCAGGAGCTTTGTGGGGGCGGAGCTGGGAGTGGCGATCCATGTGTGGGGGATTATGAGATCAATTTCTGGTTTACCCCAGAAGTGCCAGCATTGCAAGGGATGCTTTAGCACTGTCCTCCAAAAACTCTATGGAAATCATAGAGTTTTGGGGGGAGAGTGCTAGAGTGTCGCCACACCTGGGGTTGGTGCTATTGTCAATTTTTTTCACACCAAAGGTGGCAAATATATTCCAGGGGCTATTCAGGTTTTTAACCTGAAAATTACCCCAATTATCCTCTTTGGTGTTGCCATCTGGATTACAGTCATCAATGAATCTATAGAACGTCCACTGCTTCAGTTCTTATGAAAACTCCTAAATGCCCCTCGATGTGTTGCTGGCATTACTCTTCGTTCCGAGTTTGGCCAAATGTCACTTGAAGCTAGGGCGTGGTTGGCCGCCTTTAAACTCCACCTTAAACTGTGCTTTAGCACTGAGGGGTTCCTAGCTTCTCTGAAGCATGACCCTTTCAAATCCTCATGGCAAAAAATCTTAGATGAGAAACTGGCGTTGCTGGGCTTCTCGCAGGATATGTTATCAGATCTTGGGAAAACTGAAGCTTTTGCCAAAATTAAAAAGCGAATTAAAGAGCTCGATTATAACAGCACTACTTTTCGTGCTCGTCGCGTCTGTTCATCCCAGTTCTTCGGAATACCCCCTCCATGTGGTCTGCCTGCCTATACATATTATCTGACAACTCCTCGTCTCTGTAGAGCTTTTTGCTTGGCTAGATTGAATGCTAATCCTTCTATGGTAATGCAGGGCAGAATTCTGAATATACCATACTCAGAGAGGATCTGCCCTTGCTCTTCTGGCTCTTTTGACACATTAGCCCATGCTCTTTTGGAATGCCGCTTTTACGAGGATCTTCGATCGCACTATATTTCCCCCCTTTTAATATACAAATCCAATGCCTCTGTGACTGACATAATGCCTTTTTTACTAAGCGACAGGGACCCCAAGGCTTCATTGTCAGTGGCAAGATTTGTTTCAGTCCTTATATCCCTCCAACACTAGATATATGCTGCTCAAGATCAATTGATCAAGGAGCTTCTAATTGATAAAAGGAAAGAGTGTCACCACTGCAATGCCAACACTTCTGGAGTAAATCCAGAAGTGATGTTATTGTGCTCCACACACAGATTGCTCCCCCCCTTCAGCTGGCCTGCTTCCATCCAGTGACCAGCTGAGGGGCACTTGGTAGCGTGGTAATTGGCAGGCAATTGCCTGCCATAACTGGGCAAATGGGAACCCTTGGCAAGTCCTACTCTTACTATAGCAGCATACATTTTCAAGGACCCCGCTTCATTCTTAGTGATTCAGTGGAGAGCATGTTGATAGTCTAAATTTCAAAATGAGTCTCTGAAAAAAGGTCAGAGTTTTGTCATGTTTTTTTGGGAAACTGAGCACAGTTCTGAATCAAGGGAAGGGAAATTTGACTTTCCCTATATCTCAGTACTGTGTTGATTTGCTATTCTGAAAAGCTACACTGTAGCATTTTCAATCATTTTTTAAAACATTTTGCTAAATTCAGACTTTATGCCTGATTTTGGTCCAATTTACACTGCATCCCAGGGTATTACTGGGAGGTGTTAACTGAACATCTCCATTGGTAAAGCATCTAAGACTGCCATAAATCTAAATCTGAGTTAGAGAAGGAAACACAAGTCCAAGTTTGGACAGAGGTAGTGTGTTCAAGAGAATCTATCCATCTCTAAAGAAAGTATAAACATGAAATGAGAAGAAGAAGAAGAAGAAGAAAAAGAAGAAGAAGAAGAAGAAGAAGAAGAAGAAGAAGAAGAAGAAGAAGAAGAAGAAGAAGAAGAAGAAGAAGAAGAAGAAGAAGAAGAAGAGCTGAAGGAGACTTTAGCAACAGAAAAAGTATTCATAGGGACACCATCAACCCCGGAAAGTAAGTTGCTTGAGAAATCATAATGTCTATTAGGGTTGTGCATATCCAAAAACCTGAACCGATAATAAACCTGAAATTAGCCATTTTGGTAATTTTCGGGCTTCAGGTTTACCAAATGCCAAAATCTGGGGGGGGGGGGTCTCTCCAAAGCCAAATAGGCGATTCCCAAAAAAGCCGAATTTTCCTTCGCTCAGAGGCACAGCTCTGTGCTTTCTCCCCTTTTTCTATCTTTTTTTTTCTTTACTGGTTTTGTTAGGGCCCCATAGTTGGGGCCTTTTTGAGGTAGGGATTGTGTAATTGGAACCAACTTGGTCTGACCAACCTTCCAACCACACAACCATCCATTATCATCACCATTCAGAGGGTTGATATGGATCAAACATAAAGGATTTTAAAAGAAGGGGCTCACCAAGTCCCATTCAGAGGGATATACCCCCCAACTAAAAAGGTGCCATCTTCGACTCCTGCAACCACCAGGCTTCTGAAGGAGATTTCTTAATCCACGTGAATGAGTAATCTCCTTCAGATAGTCCCCGTGGTTGAGACTTCAGTTGGCTCCGATATCCCCCCCCCCGAAAACCTGCTCTGAAACTGAAGGTCTCCCCAAGTAGAGGCTTCGTTTTCCCACACCGTGACCATCAGATTTTTGATGATTACAATAAAGGATTGTTCACAGGATGTCATTTGCCACCAAAAGAAATGTTTTCTGTGCCTTATTTATCTTGCATTTAAGCATTTTTCTTCAGTTTGAAAGCTAATTTGCAAGGACATCATGCTATGCACCCCAGATACGAAGGCAGCTCCCAGACTTTGAGGCACTAGCCTGGCAATCGGCTCTTTCCGCCAGTCCTTGTCTACACTGAATTTCTGAACCTGAAAACAGATGGACAGCTAGGCTCGCAAATGCCTGGAGGACCCCTTTGCAGGCCCATAAAATCAGACCCCTATCCCAAAGTTCACCAAACTTCGGTGACCATCTAAGGAGAGTCCCTTGCTGCCACGCTACAAATTTGGGGGCTCTACCTCTAAAAATGCCCCCTGGAGCCTTGAAAAAATCCCCATAGACTATAATGGGCCCATTTTTTGGGTAAACTCAATAATAAGCCGAATGCCGATATTTACCTGTATGGGAATTTGGCTTATTCTGGGTTTACTGAAAAAATAAACTGAAGCCAAAATTTACTGATTTTTTTTTTTTTTTTGCACAACCCTACTGTCTATGGTACCAGGCTGACTGGTTTAAGTTGAACCTTGATCATTCAAGAGGGTTAAGCAGAGAGACAAAACATATCTGGTTTACAAACCTCTCTCTCTCTCTCTCTCTCTCTCTCTCTCTCTCTCTCTCTCTCTCTCTCTCTCTCTCTCTCTCTCTCTCTCTCTCTGTGTGTGTGTGTGTGTGTAGATATAGATATAGATACCTGTTCATGGTTCATGGCTTAAGTAGCTTTTTTTCAAACTGACATGCCTGCTGACTGACAATTATTTTGTAATGCAGATGACTGGCCAATATTTATTGAATGATTGTTTACTGGAGATAAATGTTCCAGCCTGCAGGGATTCCACAATTTGCAAATGTTTTGTTTAAAGGAAAGCACTAGTCTAGACAAATTGTGATCATCTGAAAATGCATTCCTAAGGAGAGTCCAGTCTAAGACCATTCATTTCAATGCCAGTCCCTAAAAGAACCAGAATGCCTACCAGTCTGTACATTCCTACTCTATAGGTGATTATATATTTTGCTAGTAATGCATGAGTAGTAAATTTTCCTGAATAGTGGGAGTCCAGTTCACATGACAACCCCACATATTGACAAAATGCATGGGGAGGGAGAGTGGGAACAGAGTTAGATCCAAAGTTTCCGTTTCATTAGCAGAAAGGCATTTCTGCTCAATCAAGGAGGTCAATTTTTGCTAATCCCCATTCCCACTGCAGAGACCCTTGTTATACTGTTCCTAAAGGTCTCCAATCCCCAGAAGCTGCTTTTTTTGGAAATAACAGTGAGCTGCAGTGTGAAGAGGGAAGTGGGAAAGATCCCTTCCATGAGCAGAGCTTAAAATCCTTTGAAACTGTCCAGTAGTGTGCTTCATTACCCTCAGAAGCTCATGAATAACACTTTTTTATTTAGCTAAAGTAGAAAAGAAAAACAAAACAGAATTAACAATTCTCTCTTATGCATTTATTCACCCTTTATGTTCTAACAGAATTCCTCCATGTGTACATGGAGTTACAGCCAAGCTTCCAAGACGGAAGAGCAGTTTCTAACACAAATGGCTAATGAGCCACCTGAGTGTCTTGCTTCATGCAGACCTCTAATAAACAGCCTGCGTGTGTTCCAGCAGACAGCCAATTGTAATAATCTGAAAAATTAAAAATTCATGCAGACACATGTTTTCTCTAACTTAGCTAAACTGAAGCTCCATGTTCTAATTGAGATTCTAGCTAATCACAAAAGTACACATGGCTAATAGCCTTCTGAATTAAAGGGGAAACTGGACAGTGCTGCATGCCTTGTACCTAATTTTTCATTAGGAGCTGCTGCACTCTTACATTTTTGATGAGTCAATTCCAAGTCTTCACTACTGAGTAACCAAATAGATACCGGCTTGGATTCAGTGACGTGCAAACATAAACTTAGCACAGTTCCACTTGCAAAGATACTGTGCATCACCTCGCACCTTCCGCCTTATATATTAGAGTGCCCAGAAGTGGTTGCACAAGATCTTGCACAAGCAGAAAAACAAGTGAGGATATAATAAGTCTGACTTAGAACAAGTGGCTATCACAATCTTTTTACATTTCCTCTTATGCAAAACCTCAAGCACAAGCAGAAACTTTGCACTGAATGCTACCTACTACGTCTACCAAGAACAAAAGGCTAGGAAAACAAGTTTTATTTATCTTCACTGAGTACATCCTTTTCTTGGCATGTCAAGCACATAATAGATGGCATGCAGTATGTATGTGAACTGTCAGCATTTAAAAACTGAAAGAAAAAAAACCTCTATGAGTTGCATATTGCAAGCAGAACACCACTTGGGCCAAATAAATGCTATGGTCCTTCTTTACTTGTTCCTCTTTGTCACTTTTTTCTTCCTGTCCAGAAATACTCCATCCCACAAATTTAGTTTTAATTTCCAAAATGTCAGTTAACCTAGATAGACTTCAATTTTTTTTTTTTGTAAACCCGGAAAGCTGAAATACCTCTTTATCAGTATGGGTATTTGGCTTTACTGGGTATCTGGGTTTACTGAAAAAAATCAGACCCAATAAACCCAAAACCAAAATTTACTGATTTGTTTTCATGACCCTAGATGTGATATTTGGGTTCTGCCTCCATTCATTGGAGCTTGCTAGAATGGGGTGGAAGATAGGCACAACAGGTAGTTGCCTAACTATGTCACTTACAGAAAAGCAGTCCCTCCCCATCATAAAAGGCCATAGAACCCATCTGGGCTTGCACCTGGCATCTGTTATTTAAACTCATCTCCTGCACTGATACAGCTTTATTGTTAAACTCCCAAGGGGCATGTGCAGTACTGACAGCGCTCATCTGTTCATCAGAGAGGCAGGAAACTCTGATATGGAAGCAAATGGAAAAATACAAGAGGAGTGAAAATGTATTCAAGCAAGCAGAAGACTCACCATGAACATCTTTCTTTCATAAAGCAGACCTTTTTAAGGGCAAATGATCATAACATTATTATTTTTCCATGTTTATAAATTTGTGTTGAAAAATGGACCTTCTTCTCCTCATTTATGTTTTTCTGATAGGTTTTGAGTGTGTACAGTTTTAATGTAGGCCTATTGTTGAGGCCAGCTATGGTTAGTTTCAATCAATGTTGGCCTCCCTACCCTACCCTGCAAACCCACCTCCCCTCTGTTGAATTATTCCACCTTGGGGATGTGGAATGCTGTAGTGTGCCATGGCCCCTATTTCACACAAGTGGCGCCTTTAAGATGTACGTTACTGTGTATGTTTGATTATAGGGGCTGGTTTTAATTACTGTTTTAATTGTTTTAACATGTTTTTAATCTTAAAATTCAATTTATGTGAGTCACCCTGAGCCCGGTCTAGGATGGGGAGTGCAGATTATATAATAATAATAATCAGAAATGTAGTCTCCCAGGATGTGAGGATCCGTCCCCTCGGGCCCCGCCTCTTAGCCCCGCGGCCTGGCCGGCTTGACTTGGAGAGGGCTTCCTTTGGCCTCAGAATGGGCCTCCTGAGAGGATTTCCTTTCCTCCTCTTCAGCCCACGGTCCGTTCCTGCTCCTCTGAGCCACACCAGCTCCAGGGACGCCCGGCACCGCTTCCTCCCTGGCCTTCCACCCCCTCCCCGTCATATAGCCAGCCAGGCCCTCCGGGATTCCACCCCTTTCCCACCTCCCCTCCTGTCTGACAGGGGCTCCACCAATCAACCCCTGGCAGCTCCGTCCATCCGCCCTCCCCCTCAGGAGGGCTGCGGCCCTGCCCCAGCTGATCGGCGGCTCGTGCTCTGCCGCTCCCGCTCCTGTCCCTTCGCCCCTCCGGCCCTTCCCCGCCCGGCTCCTCCTCTGCCGGGGGACTTCACCCCAGTGCCTGGGCCGGCGGAGGCGTCGCCCCGCAAACCCTGCCAATACCGGGCGGCGTTGCCGAGTCGCTCGGCCCCAGCCCTCCCGGCCAGGCTGGCAGTTCTCCCGGGGCTCCCGCGGGCTGTGGCACTGTCGGCCCTGCCCACTTTTCCCCATCCGGCTTCGCCTCCTCCTGCCCGGTAAGTGCGCCGCCGGGCAGTCCCGGGCCTGGGGCTAGCCTGGGCGCGGGACACAGGAATAGTTATGGGGGGAAATCACCTTTACTTGGTGGATGGCAGTTTTGGATGGATTCACACATAGAATGAACCCCAGAAGCTGAAATGTCTCTAGAAGATACATGGATGAGTCATCCCCCAGCCCTCTCCTCTATCCCATCAGGTCACTTTTGAACATGCAAAAGAAACAAAAACTGACATGGGAACATTCATTTATTTCCAATAGAACCATTGGTGCTGTGGTGCCAGCTCTTTTTGTTTGAATTCATTCATTTGATTTTTAGCCCACCCTTTCCTGACCAAGCCAGGCTCAGAGCAGCTCTGAATGAAGCAAAGGCATGATTGGCAGTGTAGGGATATAGGGGAGTGTGTGGTATCCACCTGCAAGTCCTTGTGGTTTCCCCACTGCACAACTGGGCCAGAGGCTGCTGGGGAAGGAAAGGAAGGAAAGCTGAAGACAGGGCAGATTAAAGGTAGGTTGGTTGGTGGGAAGGAAAGGAAAATGAGATGTTCCTTGTCAAGTCCTTGTGGGTCCCCTACTTATAAGTGTGTAACATTGGCTGTATCAACACAGTTGTTTTTCTCTGCTGTGACTTCCAGATTGGAACAGAGTTTTTTTTGGAAAACACACACAATATAATTTTCCAATCATCTGCAAATCAAGCCTGAACTCTCCCTACAAGCTAAAATGACTAAACAGAGGCTATCGTACTTTGGTCACATTATGAAATGACAGGTCTCACTGGAAAAGACAATAAGGCTAGGAAAAGTGGAAGGCAGCAGGAAAAGAGGAACACCCAACATTATATGGATTGACTCAATCAAGGAAGCCACGCCCCTCAGTTTGCAAGACCTGAGCAAGACTGTTAATGATAGGACATTTTGGAGGCCATTAATTCATAGGGTCACCTTAAAGTCAGAAGTGACTTGATGACACTTAACACACAACATACATACATACACTTCCCAGGTTTTCCCCTGCATACTCTATTCTTGCCCAAAAAGATTGCAGTCCAAGTGGGGTAGGATGCCATCTGTACAGGAATGGGTAAATTTTCAAACCTCTTCCAAAATCAGTGCTATTTTACTTCCGTCACCCCTTTGCAATTACTGTTGTTCTCACCACACCACCAGAGGTCCCTGTGCTGGCTTAAAAAAAACCCTTAGTAGCGGTTATAATCACTGAAACATACAACAGCTATAGCAGCTATTCGTATATATTTTTAAACAGTTGGCAGAAAGACCTCCGATGGCATAGGGTATGGCAGATGCCAAAAGGGGATGACCAAGGAAAACCCCTGTGTGGATACTCTGTTGCATTCCTAATGGATACACCCTAAATTAACATTTTTTTCTAAGCAATACTTAACTGAATACACAGAAAGCAATGAGAAGGAGGCTGTGAGAGAAGGAGATGTATTCTCCTCATTCTCTAGGCCTCCTATTTAGGACATTAATCATTACAACCAAAATAAGAAATTGTGACTGGAGTCTCTGATCAGCAACCCCATTCCTTCAAACATGGCAGAGCCTCATGGAGTTGCACTCCAAAGGAGCTGCCAGATTTTGACAGAGATATTTCGCATGTGCATTTTCCATGGAAACAGATGTTCCTGTGCATCAGCATCTTTGGCTGCCTGACCTATTGGAAGTGTTGCAGAAATGATTGTTCATAGATGAGGATATTGGGATTGGGAATCCTAAATAGATTTACACCTGTTTAGAGCTCATCCCTAATTGTTGTTGTTGCTTTTTTAATCAGCATAGTGACACTGAGCTGCAAACCGTGGAAAAGAACCATTGTTGGCCCAAACATGGTGGACAAAGATCAGTAATGACACTGGGAAACTGTGCTCACAAATACAGTTGATGTCATTATTGATGCGATGGGGAGGAAAAGAAGTATCCCAGAACTCTTGAGGCATTTGGTACAGCCACAAATATATGGACGAACTGATTTCCTCAGTTCCTTTATCATTTGGTAGGTTCACTTTGCTCTTCATTCCACTCCACCTGCCTTTCAGTTTAACTTGAATCCATTTCTGAAGTGGCAAGTGTTTGCTGCCATTTTCAGTTTATGCCTTTTATTTTCCTTGCAGGTTACTAATATACTCCAGTGTATATGAACACCAATTAAATTTATAGGGCAAAAAAGGGATTATGTGGTTCCACGATCACATCAGGATTCCCGTTTGTACTGTGGCATTACACATCTGCATGAGTGCACTGATTGAATCACAATGCAAAAAGGAATCCTGGTGCGATCTTTTCAAGCTGCCTTTTCTGCTCTGTGATTAAATATGTGCTGGAGTACATCAGTAACCTGTAAGAAAAAAGGTGTGAACTGGTAACTGAGGCAAACTGTGTACATGCGGTGACTGAACAAAGTTCAGAAGTCAAAAACGGAAGAATGGCAGATCACAAATGCATCGACAGATTGAAGACTGAATAAACAGCAGAAGAATGACATAAGAAATGGGGGAAATGCCAGAACATGACTGGTGGTTCTTTGTAAACAAGATCAGGTAATTCAGGAATCCAAAATATGAAGAGAAATCTGGATGGGGAGAATTTCATAAGCATCCTCATCGTTGATCTAGTCACTTCTCTGTATCAACCTGGTCTATTCAAAAACAATTGCATTCATTTATTTAGAAAATTATAATATGCTGCCTATCCAGGCCTGTGCAATGCGACACACAACGACAAAAACAAATCATCCGAATAAAACATATCAATAAAACAATCCAAGTTAATTTGAAAAGTCCAAGCCATGACATAGAAGTCATAAAATGAAACAGTCTAAATTAAAATCGACAAAGGAATCCTCTGTCTGGGACAAGACAGAAAACATCTTTAATAGATGAAACCCTTTAGTTTAAATTCCAGATGAAAAGAACTGTTTTGGCCTGGCACCTAAAAGAAAAGGAAGTTGGAGACAGGCAAGCTTGAAGAGGGAGGGCATTCCAAAGGTGAGGTACCACCATCAAAAAAAGCCCTATCACTGGTCAGCATCTGTCGTATCTTTGCAGTTGTGGGCACAGAACAGGGCATGCATGCTATGGTATGGTAACCAACCACTTTGGATAGGCTGTATATATTTGGCTTGTGAATAGGAGCAGACTGGGAGGCAAAAGCAGCCCTGGACAAAGGCCCCACCCCCTCGTTCACCCCTAACCCTGTTTCCCAATGGGTCAGAGAGAAGGAGGAAGAGGGTATGCCCTCGACACTGCACCCCAACTGAGGGGGGAAGAGAAGGAACAGGATCACTGCAGGTCCAGCCCAACTTGCACCCACCTGCAGGGTTGCCAGCTCTGGGTTGAGAAATACCTGAATATTTCTAGGGTGGAGCCTGAAGAGGGTGGGGTTTGGGGAAGGGAGGGACTTAAGTGGGGTATAATGCCATAGAATGCACCTTCCAAAGCAGTCATTTTCTCCAGTGTAACTGATCTCTATCGCCTGGAGATCAGTTGTAACCCCAGGAAATCTCCAGCTACTACCTGGAGGTTGGCAACCGTACCCACACAAGTCAAGAAGTCCTTGCACCTATCATGTATTCAAGACATTCAAGGCATAATTGGAAGCACTGCAGGCAGTGTCATGTCGAGGAAAGATGTTATTCTGGCTACCCCCTTGCCTTTCTTTAATACCACATGCTCAACAAAATTCTCAAGGCAATTATTACAGATTAAAACCTGTAATAATTACATTACAAACTTTTCAAAGTAAATGACAGTGTTGGTTTCACTTCACATTTTGAATGAAACACAGTGACTGATAGGGTCCGTCAGGCTGGGATGTTGGCCTTACGGAGCCCGGCCAATAGGAAAGAGATGATGAAGCCATCATATATGTGAGCTCCACCTCCTTCATGCAGGCTCCCACTATAAGCTGACCCCCTCGCTCTCCCCATTGAATAATGTGGGATTCGCTAGTTGCCTTTTGGGGCCAATCAGGATTTTTTTCTGTTTCCCTTCAAACTGGCCTCTTTTTGTAAGCTGCTAATTGAAAAGAACGGTATCTGCATTGCACATGCATAGAAACTCACCTATTTGAGGTCCAGTAAAATGGAGACCCTAATGTGCTTGAAAGTTCAGAGTGAATGCAAAGTCATTATCTTCAGTGACTGTTGCTCCAGGCCCTCAAATTGGCATGGATTACCAACTCAAACTAGTAACTTTCTATCCAAAATGAACCTATCATGGTAACCCCCTGCCTAAAGCCAGGATGCGAAACTGTAACAGATTTTTTTCTCAGTGCACACCCCTAGTGCGAACTCACCTTAAAATTCCTCATTTGCTCTTTACAAGAGGGAGGTCTGTGAGGGTGGAGAAGGAGCTTCCAGTTTTCCTCCCACTCCACTTTCACCCCTTTTCTCCACTTTCACCACTTCTCGCCTCTTTTTTCTGGCTCCATGTGTCCTTTCTACGGCACATGGGAGACAGAGAAAAGAGGAGAAAAGCCCCCCTCTGCCTTTCCACTGATAAAAGTGGGGTGGGAGGGAAACCAGAACCTCCTTCCCACCCCTCTCAGTGCCGAATGAAAGAATGCTTACAATCACCGGCTTACAATCACCTTCCCTTCCCCACAACAGACACCCTGTGAGGTAGGTGGGACTGAGAGGGTGTGACTAGCCCAAAGTCACCCAGCTGGCTTCATGTGTAGGAGTGGGGAAACAAATCCAGATCACCAGATTAGTCTCTGCCACTCATGTGGAGGAGTGGGGGAATCAAACCCGGTTCTCCAGATCACACTCCACTGCTCAAAACCATAGCTCTTAACCACTACACCACGCTGGCTCTCTAAGATATATTTGACTGTGATCACAGTTGTGTACCTATGACCCAACACACAGTCAGCATATAATGTAATTATGCCCTTAGTTGCTTGAACAACACATGGGGAAAGGGACAGAAAGCTTAACACCTCTCAGGACAGTTTGATGTGCAGGCTAGGATAAAGGAAACCAGGGACAACACTGGTAAGTTTGGAGGCAAGGTGGGTTTACCCTCAAAAGGCTGGTAGCTGTGAGAAGGTTGCTTGTGAGCAGCAACCCACACTTAGCTGTCAATAAAATCCTAGTGTAATACAAATGCTTTTTGTCTCATTCACGGGTGTGGGGACAAGAACAACACAACAAAATTCAATTAAACAGCAACATAGCACCCAAAGCCAGCAGCTGAGTAGTAACATTAAAAGTTGCAGCACATAAAAGAGTAAAAACCATACAAAATGAGGGTCTGGGACACGACCAGAAAGAAGAGACGGGAAAAATCATCAATTAATAAAGGCCTGGGGGGGGGGGGGGAAAGAACAATTTTAGCCTTGTGCTGAAATATCATAAGGTTTGCTACCAGCCAGACGGTTGTGGTGCCAATCAGATGTGCTTCATGTGTCCACCTTCAGCCTACATACTCAAATCTATCCTGTTCCCAAGTTGCCCCTGTGGGAGAAAGATCTGCAAAGTGGCCTGACTTTCTGAGACACAGTAATTGCCAACATTGTCTTGGAAGAGACATTTTCTGTTCTCAGCAGGTGAGCTGGGGTACTGATTAGGACACCAGATATGACACCAAGAAAAGGTCTGACCAGTAAGCCAGAATATGTTTAATCCTATTTCACACATTTGAGAGGGATGAAGGTGCTGTGTGACACCCAACCATTTTCACCCCATGAAAGTGGAGACAGTTATACTGACTGCCCACCAGGAAATGATCCTGATGTCACATTATAGAAACATTCCCTTCTCTTTTGTCCTTCCTCAAACTCTAAACCAAAACACAAAGAGACCAGTTTTCCACAGTACATTTTCCCGCTTTGTTTAGCCAGCCTTTCTTTGAGTGCTCGTGCTTTTCTGGAGGAGTATCAACATACCTTTTAAATTTGTAGATTAAAAAAACAGCCAAGCCCACGAAGACCACTGACAACAACATCAACATTGCTGAACTGCTGTGCCCAGCTCCGGAGTCGACGAGAGGCGCTGGGAAGGGGAAGAACATTGGCGAGTTACGTTGGCGAGTCATTAACTGTGGGGGTGGGGAGAGAGGCAAAGTATGGCTCTCCTTTCATTGCAGGCTCATCTTTATTATCGCTGCCGTGTGGTACTTGCTGTGTGAGAAAACACAGCTCGTGCGGAAGAAATTGATCTCCCTCCCTTTGAACACAAGGCTGCAATTTCCAGACAGCACCATAATGAAAAGGAAGCTGCACGCCACACACAGACAAACTGTGAGAAGGTTGTCCCACCTCATCTCTTTGGCCTGCCACTGTTTCAGGGAAGATTTTTTTCCCCACCCTGGGCTAGAGACCCTAGATTTTGCTTAATGATGAACCAATCAAAGCAAGGGGAGAAACTCATCAATATCTTGTAAATTAATAATTTAATGAGGAAAAATATCTCATATAGCCAAAGAGCCCTTGCAGTCCTGTGGTATTTCATACATCTCTTAATGCACCCTAAATGAAACCAGTGTGGGAAAGTCTGTATTCCCCTTATCATTCAACACAGGGTCTATACTCCTCCAGTTGTCTACTTACCAATTGTCTCTATCCCTACCCCCACAGAAAATAATGACCCTTTAAAATGTAAAGGGACTGGAGTAGCAGGCTTTCTCCAAGCTTTGCTCCATGGATTTGTTGAGCCCTTTTAAAAAGACATCTTAGCAAGTGAACATCATCACATCTTACAGTAGTAAATTTCTGAAGTTCACTATATGTTTATGAAACATTGGTACTTGCTTGCTCAAATCTGAACTTACTGATGATTCAGTTCACTGGCTGATGCTGAAGACTACAGTTATGAGAGGGAATATCTCTCTCTCTCTCTCTCTCTCTGCCTTCTTTCCATACCATTAATAACGTTGTAAACTTTGCCCTTGTGCTGGTGTAGGTACCACTTTACACCATGGTAAAGTGGCATGGACACCAGCATGGGGTCACATCAGCTGCTAAGAAGATTCACCCCCTCCCCCCTAGGATTGCAGCCTTAAGCCTCATTTTTACTGTTTGACCATAACATTTCCCACCTTTCTCTTATCATGAACATCAATCTAGGGTAATTTACACATGCTTAAAATTATATATGCGCCAGATAACCATTGCAATCCATCTGTTACAAAAGATGTGCCAGTAAGGCTACATAGGCTCACAGCAATGTAGGTTAATACATGCTGATAATACGTGAAGTTCTATATGCAGTGGGAGACAGATCCAAGACTCCTTTCAGTACTTCAGCACATGTTAAATATACACATGTTAAATTTTAGACAGCACTCTTCTAGAGGACAGACAGTTCTAGGAGATTAACTCTGGATCAGGGCTAGTTCTTTGAATTATTGTTGTTTCAAATAGAGGTCAAACAAACAAACAGAAGAAATAAAGCAACTAAACATAAAGGTCAAACAAAAGAAATAAAGCAACTAAATGTAAAGAAGAGGCTATGGGGCCCAGGACATAAGGTCTAAATCAGGTAATTGGTCCCTACAAGATACTTGAGGCAGTGTGGAGGACAACTGAAGTGATATTGACACAGTCTTGTATGCAACCAAGGCAAGTTTCATTGTTGCTACCAAAGAAAATACTGAGATCAGTTTCACTATCCGCTCTAGCCCACTTCTCTCTGTAACACCTACAGACAAATATCATTGCAAGCCGAGGTGAGAGAGCTGTAACTTTTTCCCCACTGTGCTTGATGGCCAGCTTTTGCAATTAACTTGCAAGTTCTTGTAGTGTCTTTTCTCTTCATTAAGACTAATTGAGTCCTCTGTTCCTGCTGTACAGGTGTTTATCACATACAATAATGGGTCTCTCAGTCCCCATCTCAAAACTTCTGGAGAGTTAAGAACTGGGTTAGTCAGATGACACTGAGTCTTCCACAGTTAGTGGCTCTGCATGCTCAGAGCTGTTAGGGTTGATCCATCTCAGAAAGGGTGTTGATATGCTTGCAAAGTTACAGAGAAGAACAACTAAAGTTATCCAGATTAGAACATGCTCCTTATGAGGAAAGGTTGAGGGGGATTAATTTAGAAAAACAGGAGGGATATGATAAAAGTTTCCCAGAAGGGAAAGCCCGCGCTGGCATGGGGGGCATTCCTAGGGGCGAAGCTGATGTTAGTCAGCTTCCAATGCCTTTCATCCTGGGAACACCCTTTTGCGCTGAGCCATTGCTACGCCACCAAAATAGGTGCAATAGCACCATTAGACGCTATGGGGCATTTTGGTTTTTTTTCCTTTTCCTTTTTTATTTTGCAGCTGGGAAGCCTCTGTGGCAGCATGGTTGCACCACTCCCAGCCACCATCTATCTACCCCCCCCCCGCCTTTGGATTGTGTTGCCTGTTTTCAAGAAATAATTAAGTTCAGAAGAGCTAAGCAGTTCGATTGGAATTTGCCCTCACTTTGGTTTTGGCTTTCTGAAATTGTGCATGTCTAAAGGTCTTTCAACTGTGAGAGTGCTCTGTAAAGGAAGCATCACCTTATCCAATGTCCAAGGCTAGAAGACAAAGAATTTGTTACACTTTCTCCACATAAAGGTATCCAGGCTGGTATTTCTTACCATACACCTTATTGCTTTTATCAGCTTACCTAACGTTAGTTGGGTGACATACACAATTACTTCCACACCAGGCTTCAATTCAAACTGTACCAGGTTCTGGTTCAAAGCATTGAAGAGGATTTCAACAGCCTTAGAAAACAATGTACAATTCTTAATAAACATCACCATTAACGCTATAGAAGCATTCTCACATACACATATCCAGATGATTTCTGTCACATTTTATTCATAGAGATATACAATTTTTCATAAAACGATACCAAAGACATTCCTACTTGATACAGCCAGGTATTAGTGGTTTGATTCTCAAATACAGGTGATACAAAATGGACAAGATTTTATTTGACCAGTGGCTGTTGGTTTAAGGTCACAGCTTCACAGGTCTTATAGGTGATCTAGTACAATCTCCTATTTAGTGTAGAAAATCCAAAGCTACGGCTACCCTGACAAATGGATGCCCCGTCCTCTGCTTGAAAATCTCCAGCAAAAAAGAGCTTACCACCACCCTAAGTAATTGATTCCATTATCTTACTACTTCTACTATTAGAACATTTCTCCTAATGTTCTCAGCTTCTCCAGCTTTTTCTTAGTAGCAGTAGTATCTGTTAGTAGCTTTATCTGGTCTAAAACATTTGGAAGATCTGCATGTACTTTAATGATTGGACACAGTAGTGTGAAGTGATTCTGGGCCAATTGTGTAACAGATGGTGTGAAGTAATGGTTAAGAAACTGAAGGCACTTTCACACGTGCTGAATAAAGCACTTCCAATCCACTTTCAGTGTACTTTGCAACTGGATTTTACTGTGTGAAATGCAAAATCCACTTGCAAACAATTGTTAAGTGCATTAAAAGTGGATTAAAAGTGCACTTTTCAGCATATATGAAAGTGCCCAGAGTTGTCTGTCATTCAAATTATGCCTGTGTGGTAGACCTTAAGAGAGATCAAGTACATATTTCAACATGGAACTTCGAGTACATATCTAGTTTGCTAGGGCCCACGGAGGATTTGGAAACAATGTAACACAGGGTTCCCAACTCCAGGCTGGGAAATTTCTGGAGATTTGGAGGGCAGTGCCTCAGAAGGATGGAGTTTAGAGAAGGAGTTCAGAAAGGATGTGATACCATAGAATCCATCCTCTGAAGCTGCCATATTCTCCAGGGGAATTTATCTCTGTAGCCTGAAGATCAGATGTAATTCTGGGAGAACTGCAGGCTTCACGTGGAGGTGTGCATATGTAATGCGTAGTTAGGCCCTGTCAGGGAAACCTCCATTTTCATTACAAGCCATCCATCTGCAATTTGGAGATGATAATAATATATAGTTGTAGTAAGCTTTACCCAGATAAAATCCCATGGACATCTAAAGCACAATATAAATGCTAAGAATCATTACAAAACTTATATCTACAGTTTAAAAGAAAAACCAATTACAAGGGACAGATTTTTAAGGGAAGTCTTTTCATTTCCTCACTGGATCACCAATAAAGGCTTCAGAACTGATTAGCTGATTTAATCACTGGTTAAATCCTTCATGGAAGCTTTAGCAAGCTTATGCTATTGTTCCTGACTCTAATCTTGCCATACTATCACAGCTGCTATTCATCACTGTAATTACCTATTTATTTAAGTGAATGGATACTGGAATTTCCAAATACAGTCTCCCCTTTATATCCTCATTCAGTATGTGACTAACGGCCTAAGTAGACAAGATGTTGGGAGATCTGTGAAAAGATCTTCAAGGCATTTTGAAATAATATAAATAGTGGCCTGCAAGGCCCGGCTTGGGGCTGCATGGGGAAGGGGAGAGAGGCTTTGCATGGAGGGATCAGTTTCAGTTGGTAAAACTATGCAAGCCGCCCCCCCCCCCCGCATGCCTGATAAAAATATATAAAATAGACAAAATATAGGTGCTAATAAAAGCATGGGAGGGAGACCATTTTGATTAGCAAACCCATGTAGGCATGGAAGAGTTAAAATTCCTCTGCTCTCATCCTGAATCCCAATCTGATCCCAATCTGAACTGGGTTCCTGTGGGGATAATATTTTTCTTTTTAAAATTGCTAGGAAGATCCACTGATAGCGCAGTATCTCATCTAGCATACATCTGATGGAGATCTACAGTCAATCCTTGTTCTTTGAAGAGTGTACTTGTATGATAAGTGTGGCTCCCATGTGGGTTTGTCCCATTCATGTATTTTAATGTGTATATTTTAGGTGTATACTTAAAAACATAATATTTGCTCTATTCCTAAGACTGTGGTACTCTGTTGCTCTTAACTCTGAATAAATATGCATTAGATTATGCTGCACTGATGCAAATCAATGCAAATGTACTTGAAGTAAGCCCCACAAATTACAGTGGGATGTATTTCCAAGTAAACATTAATAGGATTAGGCTGCAAAATGCCTCTGAAAAAATTAAACACAAAAAATAATTTTAAGCTGGTGCTGGAAGCCAAGGCTTAGATCCTAAGCAACACACCGAGTCACACTAGAGGGTGGCAACCTTCCTGTCTCCTCCCTCTCACTGAAGACATCTTTGCTCCTCAGAGTGGTGGTCCTTCAGGATGATGGGCCCAAAGAAATAGTACAGAGGCCAGACTGTGAGGGGTGAATTAGTAAAAAATCATCCTCCCCTCTTCTACAAATGGAAAAATCAATTCCATTGGAGGAGCTGCTGCTGCACTGATGGAGCAGCATCTTAGGTTGCAAGCCCAAATAGGCAGGGAGAACAGGGAATCTTTTAACAGTCTGGGAAAATTCGGTAAGTGTAGCTTATCAGTGTCCTCCACTGAATCTGGTAGACCTAATTACAGAAATTGTCCAGTGGTAAAAGAGAATGTAGACATACTAGGCATATTTGAAACCCAGTGGAGTACTGAAAATCAATGGGATACAGTTACCCTGAATATAAAATCTATAGAAAGGACAGAGAAGTCAAATTGGAGGCAGCGTTGCTATACATTTCAATGAAAGCATAGGGTCCGAAAATTAGAAAGAAATTTAGTCACAGAATTACTAAGTGCAAAAATTCCAGGCTGTTTTATATACATATTGGTATAAGGGACATACTATGACATACATGGATACCTCTCAGATTTTCTGCCAGTTATTCTAAAAAGTAAATATCAGTAACCACATTAAGGATATCTTCATTTTACAGATGTATAAGTAGGTCCTTTTTTTGTTTTTATGTAATTACTGTGAGCCATTTTCTTCTGCTCATTGTCACTGTTGGTGTTCCCGGTTTATTTCTTTTACGTCATAGTCTAAGAGATGGACACTCACAAAAAGACATACTAGAGCAGGAAGAGCTAGGTATAATAGACAAACAGAGTTGAATAGTGGTGCACAGTTAGGTGGGCTGTAATGGATCTGGACTGGAGCTAAATGGGCTGTTCTCTGACATCACCATGCCTTGTCATGTGATACATTTTTGTGAAGAGGGTCAGGTGGGTCTGCATTTGTAGCATCGCCAAGCCCTTATGATACTGCCGCAGATATGATGACAGCAAGCAGCAGATTGATGCCTGTCTGTCTGGGGAAGGAAAAACTTATTATCTGTGTCACAGAAGCTTGTGGCTGAAATAGAAGTCTGTTGGGCTCAGGCTGAAAGGCAGGCCCCTTCCTCCCTCAGCCTCATGGAAGGCACTGCCACAGGCTTCACAACAGGGCTCCCCATCTGTCATGCACTCTTGAACTAGCATGAGTTCACATATGAGTTCACACACATATATTTGGGAAGGGCCTCCAGGAGGTCTCTAAGTTATGCATGTACTGGGCAACCTGAATGTGCCAAACGTATTAGTGCATCAGTGATAACTCACTACACAGTGTTAGCGTTAACAGCTTCCACATTTGAGCTTACTCTCAGAAGGATAAGAAAAGAAGTGTAGAAGAAAAAGAGACGGGTACCAAGACAGAGGCAACACATTAAAAGAAAAATATGGGTGTTGCAAGGACAGGGACACTAAGAAAGTAAGTATGTGTTCAAGACATCTTTTTCAATATAACCATTAGATGACTATATCTATATCACACCCTAATGTGATAAATGTGGGTTGGATCCTGCACTAAATGGTGCTTTCATCTTCTACAAGAAGTCTTCCCATGATAACTCCATTGCTCCATCTTCCAGCTAGGCAATAAATCCAACTATTGGTCTGCTTGAGAATGTGATGGAAAATAGTTAATGACCTATATATTGATTAGTTCTGCTGATCAAACAGGACGATGCGAGCAGATCTCCCTAATCAATGGCTCTGTAAATGCTGCATGGCACAAACCATGAGTAGTGAAATTACTCCTGGGCCTGGGACTGCATTTCACCAACTTGTGTTGGTGAAAAATTGGTGTCTTGGTAGTAGGGTTGTGCAAAAAAAATTGGGGGTACATTTCGGGTTTGGGTTTATTGGGTCCAATTTTTTCGGTAAACCTTTCGGTGAAGACTGGGTCAGAGGGTCCAATTTTATGGGGTCCCGAAGGGATCACCCCCTCCTCCACAGAGAAGCATTGGGGGTCAACCCCTTCGGGACCCCATAAAATTGGACCCCTGACCCAAACTTTACCAAACCTTAGGGCTCATGCAAGGAGAGTCTTTTGCAGCTATGCTGCAAATTTGGTGACTCTACCTCAAAAAATGCCCCCCCAGGATAATTGTAAGTGTACTAACTTTTCACAATTTGTAATGACCACCTGCTTCCTCACCCAAGAATTGTGGGAAAACTCAGTTTCCAATGAATATTTGCAAGCATTCATGGGGAACTGAGTTTCTCCACAATTCTTTGGAGATGAAGTCGCCATTTCAGACTATGAAAAGTAAGTACTTTTAAAATTCTCCGGGGGGGGGGGCATTTTTCGAGGTAGAGTCACCAAATTCCTGTGTGTTTATATGTATAAAATAAATAAATAGAGTGATGGGGGGGGGGAATGAAGCAGCAGGTAGCTTGCCTCAAGAAGACTCCAGCTTGTCTGTAAAATTATACATCAATATTTCAGGCATAAGAATTTCTTATACTGATTACCAAAAATGGGGAATTGTGCGTGCGTATGTTTTTGTTTTTTGTTTTTTACTGGCTGTTAGTCTGTATTTTGATTGTTATTGTGCATGTTTGCAAGGATGCTGTATAAGTCTTCCAAGAGTGACTGGATGCTTTAGCATGCTTTAGGAGGACTCCAGTTTGTCTGTAAAATTATACATTAGTATTTTAGGAACTACAAGAAACTCTGGGAAAGAAAGAGGACAGATGACATGCCAAGGCACAGCAGAGCTTCAGGTCAATTCAGCTCGAAGGGACTGAGTAGATTAAAGTCAAAAGAGACTGTGGCCATTTATGCAGGACTATTTTCCTGCGGTCACCCCCACCAACTGCTTTGGGGTTTCCTTTTGATTATGCTCACTTTTTTCAACCATCATCTCGCACTCCCCGCACATTTCCACATGTTTTACCCATGTTTTCCGGATTCTGGCTAAAACAGCATCCAGAAAACACAGGCAAAACATGTGGGGAGAATGAGGCGACCTCTGACGGTCAGGAAAGGCATGCATAATCAAAGGAAGCCTTGAAGCAGTTGGTGGAGTGACCGCAAGAGAAACAGCCCTGCATAAATGGCCTGTGAGACCCCTGGTCTTCTTGGGCACAACAGGCCTGAATTGTTTTATGTTAATTATTGCTCTCTATGTTATTTCAGTATTATTATTAAAAAAGAGAGAGATTTGATGTTTGTGTATTATAATGTTCATTAATATAAGTATCACAAGATGGGATCACACTGTTCAAAGACTTGAACTACCTCCCTTCTTATCCTTCTTTGAGTCTGAATTAAGTAGAAGTTACACTCCCACCTAAAAAACAGGTCTGGACATGTTTCATATTTATGCTTAAATCATAGACTACCCTGTAGGAATGCCAGATTTCCTACCCAGAGAAAAGGTTTGCCTTTAAATTGACTGCCATGGCTGCTACCACTGAGTAGCAGCCAAGGGAAAGAGAGAAGCTAGTGTGAAAAGGCAGCACTGATGAGGAGGAGACTGGGGAGGTACCTGACTGTTGACTGGCAAGCACACTCTGCACAGCATTCTGATATTAACATTCCATTGTTACTCAGCAGAGGTATTTCCTCCTGCCTTACTTCACCAGCCAAGTCAGCAGATTTACAAGGAAAAGCAATTCTCAGCGTTGCCCATCTGGGAACACTCCACTGCTTTTAGCACCGCTGCTATTCAGGGTCTACTGAAGTCAAAGCAGTGGTATAGTTAATGTGGAAGTCTCTTCATTTGTTAATGTTGTATGAAAGTGGGAAAAATTGTGCTATGGAATACTCACATGAGAAGTATTTTCCTTGCCTTACCTGTTCCAGGTCGCCTTCACTACCTTTCCTTCTCTCTGACATGTTTTGATGAGGCAGGATGAACAGCTCAGCCGCGGTGGGCAAGCCAGGGAATACTGCCACCAGAACTTGTTCTTCAGGGATACCAGTCACCTAAAAAAGATGAGTGTTGGATTAGTAATAATAATAATAATGGGGTAGAAACCTGAGAAAGGCTCTTTGGAACTCCCTCCTCAGGGAGATTTGTCTGTCTCCCTCTGTCATTGTCTTCTGTTTCATTTGGTGTACCCCTAGTAAACTCTTATTGGCCCTCCTTCCTGGTTGTATTTGTTTGTTTGTCTATACACACACACACACACACACACACACACAATATTGTTAAATATTTATATATACATTTAAATGTAGATTTAATATTTTAAATGTTTTAATGCATTGATGTTTGCTGCCTTGAGGACTAGGGCTGTTGAAATTTTTTTTGGGTAAAATTCGGATTCGGCAAAATTTGGCCCGTTTTTATTTGGGAAATGCCAAAGTCTGAACTCCCCTGCTTCGGGTCCATGCAATTCGGCATGAGATCCGGAGTTCGGGGAAAAAATCGGCCGAATAAAGCCATTAAAAACACAACCACACCTTTCTGCGACTCCGGGGGGGGGGCATTTTGGGGGGTAGAGGCCCCAAACTTTCAGTGGAGCTTCAAAGGACCCTTCTTGCAAGACCCCCCAAGTTTTGTGAAGATTGGGTCAGGGGGTCCTGAGATATGGGCCCCGAAAGGGGTCCCCCTCCTTAATGTGCATCTCTGACAATGGGGGTTTGCAATTAGCAGAGCTTGCCAAAGCTCCCAGCCCCGACAAACAGCTGAGCTGCGGGGAGCAAGGGCGGGGCAGGTGCGAAGAAGTTTGCAAACCATGCAAAGCAACACATTTGCAACCATGCAAAGCAACAGGTGATGCCTGGGAGTTGGCAAACCATGGAAAGGGACAGAGGCAGGCTAGCTTTGCATAAGGAGCAGGAGGGGTGGAATTTCCCCTTTTGCATCGGACTCGGGACCAGGAAAATGCATTCTTTAAGTCACAATTTGAAAACCAGTTTTGAGCAAGCATCAAAATAGACCTAACCGATCTTATGAATGAGGGAAAACCTGAGGACACACAACTGAAGCCCCCCCTCAAACCAGGGAGAGAGAGACTCAAGGGGGCACACACCCCCAGGCAGAACAGGCAAAAGCCCCCTTTGGCTCCCCCCACAAAAACTGATCCCCACACATACACACAGACTTTGCTTCCCCCCCACACACACACAGGAGAAAAATTATAGATTAAAGCCCCGAAAGGGGTCTTACTGTGGATGTCTTCTGTTCCATCAGGAGGAACTGGGAGGACTGGATAATCCAATACAATTCCATTTAAGCACGGGAGGTTTTGCCTTGGATTTGCTGCTCTCAAGATGCACACAGGATTGGCTGATCCCATTCATCCCACAGGGGAAAAGGGGGGACCCCATATCTCAGGACCCCCTGACCCAATGTTTACAAAACTTGGGGAGTCTCACAAGAAGGGTCCTTTGAAGCTCCGCTGGAAGTTTGGGGTCTCTACCCCCAAAAATGTGCCCCCTGCAGCCACAGAAAGGAGCAAATGTGTGCTTTAAATGGAATAAAAATGTACATTAAGGGGAGGACCCTTTTCGGGCCCCATATCTCGGGACCCCCTGACCCAATGTTTACAAAACTTGGGGGGTCTCGCAAGAAGGGTCCTTTGAAGCTCCGCTGAAAGTTTAGGGTCTCTACCCCCAAAAATGCGCCCCCTGCAGCCATGGAAAGGCGCTAATGTGCACAAGCACCCCTCCCACGGGGATTTCTCTCTCACACACAAACAGATACTCTCTCTTTCTTTTCCCGGGCCGCACAGCAGCTGGGCTCATGCACTCAATCGCTCAAACTGATTGGCAAGAAGAAGACCCAACTTGGCCACCGATTGGCTGCAGGAGAATGCTGCTTACTAACTGACTGTTATGCTGCTGCACCGAACCCCGAATTTGCTAAATTTATTCACCGAACACCCTGAATTTGCTGAATTCAGCTCCCCGTTTTCCCGCCTTTTTTGAGTTTGGGGAATCAGGGGAAATTCAGTTTTTCGGTTTGGGACGAACCGAATCGACAGCCCTATTGAGGACCCTATTTGGATGGAAAAGCAGCATTTAAATGTTTTCAATACATAAATACTTGGATCCTTTGTTTATCTTCTTACAAGTTTTAGTGCATAAAAGAATGGAAAGCTCTATTAAACATTGCCTTCTCCTCAATACATGATATATCACAGTCTAAGTACAAAGACTTTGGGGAGGAAGAATGTCCAAAATGTATGGTGTATACTGCCCCCTTTCTTTCAGAAACCAGGTGCCCACCTTGTTGACTTGAATCATAAAGCTTATTTCAAGTATTCATAAACTGACATGTTTTCTCAGGTAAATGAAAATTTCTACTTCAAGATAATCTGTTTCAATTCTTACACTGAAGGAGTACTTGATTAAACTTTAATGCAAATACTTAACAGAAACATTAAAAGAAAATCAGTCAACCTAATATTATTTGAATGATTTCAAATTTCTCATCTCTGCTGTTTTGACCAAAGGTTTTTTTTCCAGTTTGATACTCCCTTATGTAACTCAGACTGGTGATTATTTTTGCATATTTTCTTTTTCCTCACACAGAATTTCCCCATAATATACACATATTTTAATGTTATTTGTGAGTTAATAAATCAGCACTATACATTATGCTGTAAGTATAAATGATACATGCAGTATAAATTGCATACAAAAACCATAGATCATATGAATACAATAAAAACAAATCTACAAAACCAAGGGTGGAAAGTACAGACCCAAACCCAAAATATAGAAAGAAAGAAAGAAAGAAAGAAAGAAAGAAAGAAAGAAAGAAAGAAAGAAAGAAAGAAAGAAAGAAAGAAAGAAAGAAAGAAAGAAAGAAAGAAAGAAAGAAAGAAAGAATTACATCAAATAAATAATATTCCCCACTAATAGCAAACTTGATGGTTCATGCCTATTGGTAGGGCAGAGAAATGGGACCATCCACAGACATGTTTCAGATTTTTGCACACTGTGATATGAAGAAAAATATCGGTATGCAAATTAAAAAGACCCTCTACCCAAACAGCCTTTCTACAAGGAACCACAGAATGTTGATGATAGTTCAGTGTCTCTTGAAGAAGTAAAAAAGTGTCCTTGAGGTACCCATCTTGAGGTACCCAGCCCCCACCCATAATCCCCTCAGTCAATAATGCTAAAGTTCATGCCTATAGGTACTATGATGCTAACAGAGTCTAGATTGCTAAGGATTAATTCAATTCATACAACAAATGTTTCTTCTAAATCTTCATGCACTTAAGGATTTTTCAGTCTGCAAAGGCGGCAGCATCACTAGTCATTTTTACTATCATAGCATGGAGTGGTGGTTGAATTAATGCCAGGGATGTCTGCCCCAAAGCACAGAAATCCACCACAACCCATAAAAACTGTCAACCACACTGCATGGGAAGGAAGAGGCTAAATATGTTGCCTCTGTGCTCCACTAAGGTAAGGGGTATACAAGTAGCTTCCTGGTCATGCTTCCCTAGCACCAAACCTCAACAGGAAAATTGCATTATAGTGCTGAACTTCTAAAGTTGTGAGTGGTCAGTATCTTACATTTTTGCACACTTGGAGTGTTGTTCCAGTCTCACCTACAATTCACAAGCATCCAACTTGTGTGTGTGTGTTCAAAATGGGTATCTCAGAAACATTATTATTTATTTTACTTATACAATATGTTCTACAGAAGTAAGTTGGTTTTTGTCCTGACCTGGATGGCCCAGGCTAGCCCAATCTCATCAGATCTTGGAAGCAAATCTGATCTTGGAGACCACCAAGGAACTCCAGGGTTGCTACACAGAGGCAGGTAATGGTAAACCACCTCTGTTTATCTCTTGCCTTGAAAACCCTACAGAGTCACCATAAATTGGCTGCCACTTTATGACACTTTCCACCATCCAAATACATTGGTTTAGAAATGGATGGGTACCACCCATGTGATGGAAAGGGATTTTAAAGATGCCAGCCAGATATCCCAAATTAATCACATTGTGTATCAGATCTATTCTGACTTGGTGTGGGCAGTACAACCCATTATACTTTTCATGATATCATTAGTAGCTTAACACAGCCTTAAAGGACACTGCAGCATCTGTCTTCCAATACTTTCCCTCAGCCACCCTTTACCTTTATTGATGTGGAGGATGTTGAAGAGGGATCATAGGAACTTCAGGACTTAGATGTTGCTGAGAGCAAGCTTGGTAGCATCCACAAATGCCAATAACTATGGTTTCAGGCATCTTCAGGATCCCCACGTGATCAAGGCAGCATTCAAGAAATGAAGTCCTGTTGAACGAATTATTTTGATTCTCCTCATTTTGACTGCTTCACTATAGGCTTTGTGACATGGGGTTTTGTCATTGATTCTGGCATCGCACTGCTTTGGTTTATCCCCTGATATCTGCATGCATTTTCATGCCTTTAGTTTTTGCTTTGGGTTTTTTTAGGGGAGGGGGATTGCCAGGGTTCTTTTTTCCTGGTTCTTTTGAGACCACTTTTACCTGTCTTTTTCTGGCAGTCAATTTTGAGTCAACTTTTTCCTTGTGCGTAATGTTTCTGTCAGTTTTCTTTGTCCTGTCCACCCCCAAACTCCTCCAACCCACTTTTTGATGATTGGATTGTTGACATTAGCAAACCATTCCCACTCCACCCCCCTACCCTGAAGGCAAGTGGTTTAATTTAAAAATATATATATTACCCTTTATAGAGATATTGATATACCATTGTAATGATATGTTTAGCAGGTTATCTGAATTCCCAGTTTTTAAAAAAAGTAACAGCGCATTCCTGACCAGAATGCCTGCATTGAGCTTAGGAGGCAACGCAACAGCGCTGCCTCTTAAGGAGGTTTCGGTCGGCCAAAACCTCCACCCAGTGCCAAAAAAATGTACAATCCCCATAGGGTTTCACGGGAGATACACCACCTAAAAGGTAGCATATCTCGGCTGGGAGAAAAGGGGCGTTCCCAAGCCATAACGGCTCAGGAGGCCACCTAATGGCGGTTCTGCCCCCCAGCTGGTGCCATGACGCCCCAGGAACACCTCCCAGGATGACAACGTGGCCTTTGCTGGTGTCCAGATGCCAGCGGCAGGCTCCGTCAGCATCTGGGACTGGAGCTGCTGCGGCAGCGGCCAGCAACCGGCGTCTGGCCCTGCACGCTGATACTGGGGCCACAAATGCCAACGTGTGCCACACAGACGCTGGCGCTGTGGGCCCTTGCGCTGGCGTAGGCCTTCGCTGGCCTCCAAATGCCTTTGGTGTGGGCTGCCAGCGCATCTCAGGAATGCGCTGTAAATATTTGGCCCTTCGCTTGCAAAGATATGCCTTTTCCCTTTTATCTCTGTGAGGGAAGGATATAGATACTTACTTTAAAAAAATTATAGCTAGGAATTCAGAGAACCTCCTAACCCTATCATTGTAATGGTATACTGATTGAACAATATTTTAGTACAATTTTTTTTAAAAAAATGCAGCTATAATATTACTAGGTTGATACAAGCACATGTAAAAACTAAAAAGAGGACGTCACAACACCACCGACAATGCCCTCCCTTAAAAATCCTGATTACATAAGGCACATGCAGAAGAAAATAAACTGACTCTACAACAACAAAAATGCTGAGGGAGGCCAGATGTGTGGAAGAACCATGACCAAACCAATTCCAATGCTTGTGGATCAACTGCCAAGAAAATAAGGAGTAAATTGAGGGTCAGGAAAAGTCCTAAGGCAATATAAAAGACTCCCAGGGATTTCGTTGGTTGGAAATCACACCTTTTGAATCAAGCTAGACTTTGGAGGGGTCTGGGTTCAGTCAGAAATGTGTGGAGGGAGCGTAGAAGTCTAACTCCCTCCTATCCAACCCATTCTCAAATTCTAGCTCATCACTCTTTTCATACAAATCATTGTACTTTATTCTAATAGTAAAATGAACTAAAAATGCAATTTACTCTATCTCCCCAAACAGGTACACTTCCACTTTTCATGAACCAAATAGATTTCTAGTCATCAACCCACATGGCTCTCC
This sequence comes from Euleptes europaea, assembly GCF_029931775.1. NCBI lineage: Eukaryota > Metazoa > Chordata > Lepidosauria > Squamata > Sphaerodactylidae > Euleptes > Euleptes europaea. The sequence goes on along the minus strand of NC_079316.1, from coordinate 57,330,142 downwards.
TACACCACATATAGCTGTTAATAACCCTCCATGTGAAAAGGAGGGCTGCAATCAGGCTAGAGCTGAATATTTGGTCTCAAGGCACTGTAAATGTACTTTTGAAACAGGTTTATTTTAACAATGTACATCTTGCAACGTTATTCTCAGAATACTGAAAATCAAGCTCAAACAAGAATGCATTTGATCAAAGGGAACATAGTTATCATTAAATAACACCGAACAAGTTTTTGCACAGTAGGGATATGATGTGGGCAAAACTGCAAATATTCACCCTGAGTTGCAGGCAAAAAAAAAAAAAAAATCCAGTTTGCCAAGCAAATATAGGCAACATAAATACATGTGCCTTCTAAATAAATTTGAGACAAAGAAACAAAATATCTGAATTATTTCATGATTCCACTTTGGCCTCTACATGACAATTGTATTCTATGCTATATTTTAATTTGTTGCCCCTTTCATGCAACAAATCTGACATGACAATTGTATTCCATGCTATATTTTAATTTGTTGCCCCTTTCATGCAACAAATCTGAATGTGTTGGGTTAATGTGCAAATGTATATGTGTAGGTTTCTCACAACTCTGAAAAGGCTGGGTTCCCAATATCAGGGAATAAGCCCGTTATATTGTAATTGTACTCCCTGTAGAACCTTCATGCACATCTTTAAGCGGATAAGGTTGACATATCATGCCACTTCCTCCCCCACACACATGTTCAGTTGCCATAGATATCTTCTTTTGAAAAGCATTTCTCTTGCCCTCTGTCTCTCACATAAACGTTTTATGAAAATCCCATGACATTTGTTTAAAATATTCTGAGCAAATTCAATTGCGTTCAAGTGTAGTTCAACGATCTCTGTCTTCCACAAATTCCTTTCAGTCATTCACATGTGCTGTACAGTAGTTCTGCATACCCTATCCAATACTGTACACAGTTCTAGTAGAAGTGAAGCAAACTAAGCCTTGTCTTTGCTGGGGGTGGTCCATCCACTAAACAGCCATTGCCTAGGGTGACAGTCAGGGAGGGGTGCCAAACATAGCAGCCACCTTCTTCAGTTCCTGCTCAGCTACAGCATCAGGGAAGCATCCATGGCCCCAGTGGATGGCTATCCATGGGAAACCTGCTCCCTTCTTCCATTGGGGGGTTGGCATTGGGGGCCAGCTTCTATGGGGGCTGCCGCAGAGGACAAAGTGAGTATGCACTGGGGGAGAGAAGGATGGGTGAAATCTTCCTGCCTCCCCACGGCATGGGGGAGGCAAAGAGGGTATGCTCCAGTGCTTACCCCAGCACCAGGGGTATGGAGGACAGGTGGCCTATTCCCTCCTCCCCCTGCCTCCCCTTGGCACAGAGGAAGGTGAGGAGGTTGTGTACTAGCATGTACTGCCACCAAGGATTGCCCCACTGCCAGGGGCAAGGAAAATGTTCCTCACCTACCTGTGGTGCAGGGGGGAAGACAGCAGGTGCCACCTTCCTGCCTCAGACTGGCCCTGGTTTTTGCCTCAGCTGTTTAAATTAGTTTCACTTCTTAATCCTCACTGAAAACTAGGGCTGCCAGATCTCAGTTGGGAAATTCCTGAACATTTTGAGGGTGGAGCCTGATGCCACAGAGTCCACCTTTCAAAGCGGCCATTTTCTCCTGGAGAACAGTTGTAATAGCAGGAGATCTCCAGCACTACCTGGAGACTGGCAGCCCTACCAACTGTAACCTAGTCTTCAAGCATTGACCTATTATGGTCATCCCTTATTACCCTTGGCTCTCTCTGTCCTCTGTCTTTCCTGCATTGCCTATTTAAAAGGCAAGCTCCTTGAGGCAGAGGTCTGTCAATTTTTTGCCTATAAACTCTGTAATGTAAAATGGCATTAGGACCAGCTCTGTGCCACCTGCCATCTCTGAAGTCCACATGGACTTTGGATGCAGCAGTGGACCCAGCCAGCAGGTAAGTGAGGGAAGGAGAGAGGGGGTTAAAAATGGTGGTGGGGCCAAAGCAGCCCCAAATAATGCTGAATAAATTTGGCATTTATTTGAGATCTGATTTTAGGTTCCCTTTAATTGCCACCACTTTTCGGTATACCCCCCGCCCCCAAATACCAGTAAGGTACTTTCTTTTCTTTTTTTCAGTTCGGCTTTAGCTAATGCACACCCCTAGATGGCATGAGCTATGTAAATATTGCAATCTAAATACATATTTTATTATTTGACCAGTGGAATTGAGACATCCTGTTTGTCCTATTTGCTCAGTTCCTTATTATTTGGGAGAAGCAGAGCAGGGCAGTGCCATTATCGTTGGATCCTGTGCCTGCTTTCACCTTCTCCAGGCCTTCCATGAAATGATAAAGCAGTACCACGCAGATAACTTTTTTCTGCTTTCTTAACACAGTGAATGACAATGAGATCTGCTCAAACAGCAGTTTCAAAAATGGAACTTTACCTTCCTACATATTTGGTGGACCTGCTCAAAGGTCCAAGTATATTAAGGTGAAATATTTGAGCCAGGTATGTTTCTGGGCAGACAGACTGAAAAAAACTCACTCACATCTAGGGGTATCTTCTGTAGCAATCCCTTGCAAATTCAGACCATTATTGTTATTGTTAAATATGCTTGTATCCATCAGAATCAGGCAGAGCAATCCTGGGAACCGCAGCAGCCAGGGACAGAGGCTTCCCATCCACTGGGGGGGGGGGAAGGGATTTAAAAATAATAAAACCCCTTAAAATGGGGGGAAAGGCCCCATTGCAAACCGCAATGTGTTAGGGGGCATTCCGAGAGCGAACGGGGTTAAAAGCCGCCTAAAAGCAGCTGCACTCCCCAAAACACCCCGAGAAGGATTCCCGGGATGCCAACATGGGGAGGCCCTATGCTGGCATCAGTGCCAGTTTGAAAGGCACAAGTGGCATGGATGCCAGCATAGGGGTCACGCCGGCTCCTAAGAGCATCCCCCCCTTCAGGATTGCACAGAAAACCACTCATTGTTGGAAAAAGAACACTTCCCTGTTATGAATGAATGGCTTCAGAAATTATGGAATCTAATGACAATGAATAAAATAACAGTGGCTAAATGTTGAAGAGAAAAGAAAAGTTTTAGGCAAGAAATGTTTGCCAAACAATGGTATTCTTTCACTAGTTACTGGAACCAGACAAGTTCTCATAATGTCAGGCAAAAGATTCCACTTCATGCTTAAAATACCTTATAAGTATTATATTATATTATAAGTATTAACTAACTGTAATTTTTGTCTCTATTCCTTAATGGAATATAGTGATGATATTATATATTCCTATTGTATATTGCATACTTTTTAAAGTATTCTTGTGTATCTTTTGTATATCTGTAAAATAAAATAATTTTTAAAGAACTTTATCTTGCTCTCAGTCCCTATTTTCTCTTTAGCTGAGTATCCCAGATGCTCATAGTGAGCATTTGCTTGACTTTAAAATGTTTTCAGTGTATTTGCACCTGCACAGTTGGTGGCATTCTTCAACATATAGACAGCAGGCATGCAGTTGCTGTTGGCATGTGCTCAGAACTTATCGGACTGCGAGTGTTGACAGAAACTGTAGTTTCAGAAAGCAGTGAAAACTATAAAACCCATCAATCCTGACATGAAGTCATGTTGGGGAAGATCGGATAGAGTAATTGACAGAAAAGGAAGGGCCTAATTGGAACCTTTTCTTTGTTTAAAGAGTCAGACAACAAGCAGGGAATGGGAGGAGGGCTGGTAACAAGGACACATGTGTAAGTATCTGTGTATGCACATGTGTGCATTTTGTGAGCATCTCAACATTCACAAATCCCCACTGAAAATTTTGGAGTGTTTGATAGGGATGCTCATAAATATGCAATTGTGTCATAAATTTTCTTGATCTCACTGCTGCCTAAGCATGTTTATCTTTCTTTAGTTGTTACTAGGGTTGTGCAAAAAAACAAATTTGGTAAATTACGGGTTCTGGCTTCTAGCATCAGCTTCAAATTCATTTTTTGTATGTAATTTTTCCAGAGGCACTTTGCAGTCTGATCCTATTAATATTTACTTGGAAATACATCTCACTGTAATCTGTGGGGCTAACTTCAAGTAAGTTTGCATTGATTTGCAACTAGGGTTGTGTAAAAAAAAATCGGTAAATTTTGGGTTTGGGTTTATTGGGCCCAATTTTTTTGGTAAACCCAGAATAAGCTGAATACCCATACCTGTAAATTTCACAGTGGGTAGCCGTGTTAGTCTGTCTGCAGTAGTAGAAAAGAGTAAGAGTCCAGTAGCACCTTAAAGACTAACAAAAATATTTTCTGGCAGGGTATGAGCTTTCGTGAGTCACAGCTCACTTCTTCAGATACAGCTAGAATGTGAATCCATCTGTCCTTAAGTAGAGGAGAGTAAATTTAGACAAGCATACATTTACATACTAATGCTTGTCTGAATTCACTCTCCTCTACTTAAAAACAGATGGATTCACATTCTAGCTGTATCTGAAGAAGTGAGCTGTGACTCACGAAAGCTCATATCCTGACAGAAAATATTTTTGTTAGTCTTTAAGGTGCTACTGGACTCTTGCTCTTTTCTACTACTGTAAATGTCAGTATTCAGCTTATTTCTGGGTTTACTGGAAAATTGGGCCCATTATAGTCTATGGGATTATTTTCAAAGTTCCTGTGGGGACATTTTTGAAGACAGTCACCAAATTTGCAGCATATCTTCAAGTCTCCTTAGAGGGTCACCGAAGTTTGGTGAACTTTGGGACAGGGGCTGAATAAGCACTGGAACCCAGGTATCACCTATTATAGTCTGACACTGCTAACCATTACATCACACTGTCAACCCAATTCGCTATCTATAGAATGGTAATGCCAATAGTCTGCTATCCAGGGTACTAGAGAATGGACAAGATAAAAAGTGAAAAAATGAAAAATGTTTAAAATGTTCCTTGGCCTGAAGAGGATAAAGCAAAATTGATTGGGTTTTCTTGAATAACAATTCAGGGCTTTGACAAATGATCCAAACATATTGAGATAATTGCATGATTTTGCACAATATTCTGTGTTGGCTTTAAACAGAGTTGTAGCTGCTACTGCAGCCCCTCACAATTGTGAACTATTATCTTCCTTCCTTGACCTGTCTGGCCGCAGTTTATTCAGAATTTTAGAAAATAATTGCCATTATTCAATTGGACGTGGGTACTCACCTGCACTAGAGCTCTCTTGATGACTCTGCCAATGTCCTCTCTCCATTCAGGGATGTCAGGGTTGTGATAATCCAAATTAGGAGAGAATGATAATAACTGAGACTGGAAATATTCTGTCAAAAGAGAACCAAAGTCAAAGTCTACCCTAAGCCATCCAACCCCTTTTATATGGGGAAATTAAGTCACACCATTTTTATGACATACCAGAGAATTCTGTGCGTAGCCTTATACTGATAAGCTGAAGCAGATATTTTCAGAAATTCAAAATACACAAAAACTCCTGTACACTGTAACATATATGTTCAAAGAACAGGAATAGGGAAACAATTCTACCATTCTTCTCCCAAAAATATTATTTGCAACATTAATTTCCCTGTGGGGAAAATGGACATCAGCTCTGACATATAAAGTTTCAGACACCTGCCTAAAAAAAAAATGAATCAAGGGAAATGTAACCTAAATTTACTTTTAACTTTCCCAGCCCAGTGGATCAAATTTTTATATCTAGCTGGTTGTGATAAAAGCATTCTACCCAGAATATGAAATGTGAGGTTCAAACCCACAAGTTACAGAAAGAAAAGAAGATAACAATTTAAATTCTTGGCAATTAACAATTTTATAATGTTAGAACCTTATCTAAAGGTAATACATGGAACCTTATCTAAACCCCATTGAAATATTCGTTTAAACTACAGTAGGCCTCCAATTGGTCTTCCGCTGGCAAAATAAAAATTGAAAGTAACATGAAACTGTAAAAAGAGGAGAGAGGAAAACAATGTAACACATTGTATAAAAGAAGCAGAGAGACAGATGATTAGATTCATTTTTATAAAGGGCTTTTTATCCCATCCTACAGCATTTTGCATCAGAAAATCAACTAAAGAAAGGCAGGGAGAAAAGAACAAACGTCATACAAGCAAGATGACCACATCAGTTTTCCTTTTTGGTGTGAGGTTTGTTGCTTGCTTGGCAGTCTAATCTTAGGCCCTTTTAAATCCACCAGCACTGTCCAGCAATCAAACTATGCTTGGAACAAAACAGGAGCCTGCACTTGGAGATCAGTTTGTTCTAACACATTTGGCATGCTCTGTCCTCCATTAAGTAAACCCTTACTGTAAGTAATCTGTTTTCCAAAAGCAGGAATTATCCATTTGTTAGCCCCATGTGCAGCTATGAGTGGTTAATGCATAACAAATCAGATACAAATTGTGCTAATGACAGGCGAATCAGGGTATTGCAATTCATGAGGCACTCAGAAATTACTTCCTAATTAACTTACAGCAGGGAAGCAAGGCTAATTTCAATGATAAGGCGCTTTAGGAATTCACAGAGCTGGACTTTTTCTCTGGCCAGCCACAAAACCTCTTAGCCTTTGGGCAGACAGTCTCTTTCAACATATGGACTGTGAGTCTTGTCACTCATCCTTGCGGATTTGTCTTCCCACTGTAACAAATGTGAGCTCTGCATTCTCTGATTACCCCACCTATCTCAATGCCCTTGATGTCATATTGGAGCTTACAACACAGGGATGCTGTAGCCTCTCTGGGGGCCATTGTCACAGAGAAGCTCGTCAGCCTTGGACCAGAGATGCTGAGTGGTGGGACTGACATTAGATCACTGGAGACCTCAGAATGGTAACAGCAAGGTCTTTGTGCAATTTTGCTAAATTAGACCTGTTCATCAATACACGTATGTCACAGGCTTCGGAATGACATCTTACTGATGCAAGTCTGTCAAGACGTTTTGAAGTTTTTGCCAGCAGAAATGGACAGAAAACCCTTGATTATTATGCAGGTGATAAATGATATATCTCTTTAGAGATTCCCCCTAGATTGAGCCATTCCCTCTATTTCATTCCAACCCTTGATAAGCTCCAGATCTGTGATGTGGTTTGGAGAAAATGAAATTGGAGGAAGAGAGGAAAGGAGAATACAGGAAAACACCAGGTTGTATAGATGATGTAGCAAAACTTCCAATTTTTTTCATTTGGAGAATTATAACAGAATTTCTTATTTTTGTCTTCTTATATTGAAAGTCATTCAAACACAGTAACTGATGATAGCACACCCCTTATCAACATCTGCTATCACTTGGAACACCAACCATACTTTTTTCATATTTCCACGCCCATGAAGGACTTCCCTAAAATACTTCATCCTAATCCACCACCGAAGGGAATAATGATTAATACACAGAGTAACATTTCAATGTACAGAACATCATAGTTTCTAATGAAACCAAATCATATCTTGATAACCATCAAAATTAAACAACTCCTAGAAGTTTGATTTCTGAATTTGAAATGCCACAGTATATTTCAGCCCTGATGCTATACGATTTGGGCCATTTAAAAAAATTATACCGTTGTAATAAATCAGTGATCCAGTTTGAATAATCCTGTACCCACTTACCATGTACAGCGATATCCTTGGTGTCCTGGATGAGCATGCTACCAGCTGAGACCTGCACAGTGACGGTATTCATCCCTTCAGTAGTAAAAGTATAAGAGATGCTGCTGTCCAAGGTGATGAATGGCTGCAAAAATAAAACACAACCATTATTCTATACACATTCAATTAACTATTCTACATCAACTTCAAATGCAAAGAATACAAAAAAATAAAATTTAAATAGAAATGTGCACTTACATACATGTGGACATTCTTGAAATGACTAAAACTATACAAAGTTTGGCCATTTTTTGTGCTATTCTTACTTTGTAAGAGGATTAACTGGCAGTGAATGGCTGGCCCATAAGACAAATCAACATTGGTCCTGGATACTAAATTTTAGAGGATATCAGTTACCCAGATACCAGGAACCTTACTCAGATTTTTCCACTCTCTTCTTCCCCCCCCCTTCCCCCACAAACAGTGACTGCCATGGCCCAGGTCAACCTGAGATTTTCACTTGAAATAGTTTACTCCACTAAAAAGAAAATCCTAGGTAAAGTACAACAATTATGCACCGGCACCAGGTCCCCTGTGCAAAAACTGGGTCATTCCTGACCCATGGGGTGACGTCACATCCTGACGTTTACTAGGCAGACTTTGTTTACGGGGTGGTTTGCCAGTGCCTTCCCCAGTCTTCTCTTTACCCCCAGCAAGCTGGGTACTCATTTTACCGACCTCAGAGGGATGGAAGGCATGATTATTTATTACTTACTTCATATCCCACCTTGCTCCCCAATGGGGACCCAAAATAGCTTCCATCATACTCCTTGACTCCATTTCATCATCACAACAACCCTGTGGGATATGTTAGGCTGAGAGTGTGTGACCAGACCAGACCAAGATTACCCAGCAAGCTTCCATGGCACAATGGGGATTTGAACCTGGGTTTTCTAGATCCCAGTCCTCTCACATGTCCCAGAGTATCTTCATGCTACCACCTGTTAGATGTTCTCCTACTAAAGGATGCCCACCTGGCATCAACCACAGCCTATTCTTTTCTCATTGTAGCTCCCACTCTGCGAAATGGGCTCCCTGAGGAGTGACAGGAGCACTGTTGTTAGAAATCTTCAGGACGGTCTCCAAGGCCATTTTATCTAGTAGGGCTTTTAATGGGGTATAAACTGCAGGCGTCTTGTTGGGCAAGTGGGGCATTCAGTGTTTTATTCTCTCGGTTTTAAATTGTAATGTTCAAACGGTGACATGTAAGCTGTCTTGAGCCACAAAGAAATACAGAATAGAAATATTTTAATTAATAAATCAATCAATAAATAAAATAAGCCCTTTGATGGTGAACCAAATCTTGGAGGCTCTCCCCAAGCCCAGAGAGGGAATAGATGCCAATTTTATTTCAAAAATCATTGTCTTTTTCATGGTGGATGTCCTGTTATCAGGGCTGCTTTCATCTCCATCATTTAGTTTTAAAATTCAGCTACTTCCTTAGATGTAATTCAAGCACCGAGGTCTGGAATAACTCTAAATTAAATCAAGGAGTTTAAGGTTCATTTGTTCAAAACCTATTAGACAGTCAGACACATTTATTAAACTGGACCTGTGTTAATCCAAGCAAATTGGCCTTTAGGTATATTGCTAAAGCAGTGGACCAGCACTTTACTACAATAGCTCTAGCTAGAAAAAGAAATTAGAGTCCTTGTGTAGGATGTGTATAAAATGGAATTCTATATTGCAGCAGTATCCTTCAAGCACAGAAACTATGAGTACCAATGGCCAAAAATTCCATGCATGCCACATTATTCTTGTGGTGTTCATTGCATCAGAAGTTGGAAGCTTCACATCAAAATTGGCTTCATCTGCCCAGTGACTTCAGTTAACAGTAGAGCTAGTAGGACAATGAAGTACTGGTCAGATTCCTACCCTCACATAGCCCATTCATCTTTAGGGTGCAATAGTTAGTCATTCAAACATGCTGCTGTGTGGTTTTACCCTTTATCTAAGACATAACTTTGGGGAGCAGATTCCATGCTATTCCATGACACCTAAGGCAGAGGTGAGCTAGGAAAGCCCTTCTTTCTTTGTGCATGATGGCCCTCCCAGATTTGAACTGCTTTTTCTATATAAAACATAAATATGTTTTAAGGTTAGCAAATGTACCTGGTTCCTGCACATTTGAATAGCAGCAGTATATGTTGACTATTTTCAGGAATGCTTAAGTCATTGTTTTTATTTGTATTTAAAATTAAAGCATGCAAAACATCCTATTGCAATCTGTAGAGTACTTGCAATATTCCATTAGCATAAAGCTAAACCTGCAAACTAAAATCTTGAATCCTACAAGCAGATAATCTCAGAGGACGTATGGAGAAGATAAAGGAAGGAGACTGTGCATTGCAGTTTGGTGCCCAGAAATTATTTTGCCTTTATTTAAACATAAATGATACAGGAATGTGTGTGGTGGAGCAGTGGGGGAAGTTGCTCATAGAATCTGGGAAGCTTCTGTGCAGAATTTTAGACATTGTGCTTACAGATCTGTATTCATGTGAAGAGTTCTAGGGCTGCTCCCCAAGCCTGACTGGCTCATAATGCTCAAGCAAACAATCCCTAGAGGGGTTTCCCCCCTCCCAGAACTCATATATTGAGGTCAGGGAGTAATATCTACTCAGAACAGTGGGACCCAAGAGACAAGAAAGGCAGAGGAGCCCAGGGAGAGCAGCAGAATCATATCTGTTTTCAGCCATTTTTGCATATCATTGGAAAACATTAGAAAGTCTTCGTGCAAGCTGTCAGAATGAGAAAGGGGGTCTCCCAACCCTGCTTAGCATTCTGCTATATCCCGCCACGATTATTGTCATTTTACAAAGCCAAATATTCTTACAAGCTTTAAACTGTCTCTATTTTGGTGCCATTTTGTGCCTGTAGTTTGAAGGGCTTATATTTGTGATTGCACCCATGAATCAGAGACATTTGAAATTGCAGGTACAAAACTGTAATCACAATTACTCCTATTTGCAATTTCCAAGCATAGAAAAAGAAATTGTGTGCGTGTGTGCACGTGTGTATGAAACTATAATGTTCTAGAAATATCTATTTTATGCTGGAAGGAATCACAAAATCAGCTCTAAAAGTGAGACAAGAGCCTTCATAGCAAACATCTCCTTCCAAATTTATTTATGCAGCCCTAATTTAGCAACAGACTGTCAATTTATGTGATTATGGCATAACAAGGTACATGTGTTCTTACACATAAAATTCACAGAAACCTTCCCTATGACACCATCTTACCCAAGAAAGCAAGAAATATGGAAACCAGATTTTACCATTTGATGCAGTGAATGTGGCAGGGAACCAACAGAGGAACCTGAGAATATTAAATTAGTGATATATTGTTATGTGAGAGCAAATTTAGTGTAGTGGTTAAGAGTAGAGTTGTGCAAAAAAAATGTGGGGGGTAAATTTCAGGTTCAGATTTTTTCAGCCTGATTTTTTTCTGGTAAACCCGAAACAAGCCGAATACCCATACCGGTAAATTTCGGTGTTTGGCTTATTTTCAGGTTTACCACAAACAATTCAGGCCAATTATAGTCAATGAGTATTTTTCCGAAGCTGCTGGGGAACATTTTTGAAGGTAGAATCCCCAAATTTGCAGCATGGCTGCAAGGGACTCTCCTTCAACGGTCACCAAAGTTTGGTGAACTTTGGGACAGGGGGTCCAATTTTACAGCCCCGCAAAGGGGTCACCTCATCCCCCAGGCATTTGTGAGCAGAGCTGTCCATCAGGTTCAAAAGTTTAGCGTTGCCAAGGACTTGTGAAAAGAGGTGATTCCAGGCTGGTGCCTCAAAGTCTGGGGTCTGCCTTCATTTCTGGGTCACTTTACCTGATATCCATGCAAATGAGCTTCCAAACAGAAGAAAAGGGCTTAAATGAAAGGAGAAAAAGGCATGGAAAACATTTCTTTTGGTGGCAAATTACATCCTGTGAGCAGTCCTTTATTGTGGTCATAAAAAAATCTAATTCCAAGAGATGGTCATGGTGCAGGGAAATGATATCGGAGCCAGCCGAAGTCATGATCAAGGCAGCTCATGTTAAGGAGATTGTTTATCCACGCGGGTGAGGGAGTCTTCTTCAGAAGGCCCATGAGCAGCTCACAGAAACTAATGTTTTCCAGCCTGGGTGAACCCCATCTTTTAAAGTGCAGATCAGCTAATTGTCAGTTGGTCAGACAAAGTTGGCTCCGATTACACGACCCTGACCTCAACAGGGCCCCAACTATGGGGCTCTAACAAAACCAGTCGAAAGAAAGAAAGAAAGAAAGAAAGAAAGAAAGAAAGAAAGAAAGAAAGAAAGAAAGAAAGAAAGAAGCACAGAGCCATGCCTATGAGCAAATGCGAATAGCTGAAGCCGAAAAGCTGAATATTTATTCAGATTTTTCTAGAATTGGCTATTTGGCTTCAGCTTTATCCCCCCGTTTTTGCGTTCAGTAAGACCAAATCCTGAAATATACCAAAACGGCTAATTTCAGATTTATTTTCAGTTCAGGTTTATTGATATGCACAACCCTAATTAAGAGCAGTAGACTCTAGTCTGGAGAACCTTATTACATTCCCCAATCCCCACTCCTCCACACGAAGCCTGCTGGGGTGTCCATGGGCCAGTCACAGTTCTCTTAGAACTCTCTCAGCCCACGCGGAGACAGGCAATGGCAAACCACCTCCAAGCATCTATTGCCTTGAAAACCCTATGGGGTCACCATAAATTGGCTGTGACTTGATGGCACTTTCCACCACCACTATGATGTTACATAAGAACAACATAAGAACATAAGAAAGGCCATGCTGGATCAAACCAAGGTCCATCAAGTCCAGCTGTCTGATCACACAGTGACCATCAGGTGCCTCTAGGAAGCCCACAAAGAAGACAACTGCAGCAGCATTATCCTGCCTGTGTTCCAATGCACCTAATGGGTTAGCAAAGCAGGGTCCCAGTTCTAGGCAGAATTGCCTCTGATCTGATTCTTCTTGGATGACAATCTTGTTGGCTGAACAAAGCTGCCCATCTGTAGATTAGCAAAATTAGTAAATAACTGTATATACCAGTCCTGTGGTTTTTAACCTTTCTAACTTGAGGAAATCCATTCTACACCAATGGCTGCTGCTTTTATCTGTAGGGCTTCCCTGGTTATGCCACAGAAACTGAAAATGCACCCTAGAATATACCCTGTACTGCCCCCCATGACTGCACATTGTGGGAGGAGATAAATAGTACTGAAAAAACTGTATTTTAAGAAAGCTTTCTACTAGTCCTACACTTCTCACTTATGAACTCCTGCTATGCTTCAGAGGAACATCAAAACACAGTTTGAAAATTTCTGCTCTAGTATTTCAGGCAAGCTGTGATACTTAAAAAAGCAAACACATAGCAAATTTCTTGGTTTGGCAAACCATCTAATCCATGAAAAGTTTATTATTTCTCCCACTTTCACCTATAGTGGCAGTATCTAAATTAAGCAATCATGAGAAACTTTATAGGCCTTAAATATCTCAAGAATATATGCCAGCTGTGCATACTGGATGGGTGACGGATTGTCACTAAGCATTCAACAGTAGCTTCCCAAGTATATCTGACATGTCCCTAAACAGCATGGACAGGGAAGGAATGTTGTTTGTGATCTTGGCTTGAATTCACAGATCCAAAAAGTTATTTGGTCCCCATTGGCTTTAAAGTATTGGGTTGGACTCTAGCATTATAAGTACATTGTGCCACTCATATTGGAAATGCCGATGCTTATTTGATCACCAGCCGCTTTTAAATGCTGAGCAGAAAACCCAACATTATCCGGTATATGGTAGTATATAATTTTGAATTCTAGTAATGACAATGGCTTCTAAACACAGTGTTTCAATAATAACCAACTGCACATTGTAGGGACGCCTGCAAACAACAACAGGGGGAGGGGGGAGTGAGAAAGAGAAAAGAACAAAGTTCACAAAATAAATGAGCCCTGTTAGATAGCAAGGAGAAATTTTACTGCTTTTATAACAGCCTTGACAACTTGGATATATACATATAAATAATACAATATCAATACATTTTAAAAATCATATCAATCAAAGATTAACACTTTTTAAAGAAAAAGGCAATACATTTTTTTAAAAAGATCAAACCTTTGTGTTGTTGCCAAACCACCAGAAGTATGTAAGGGTACCCGACTGACTCGGCCAAACCACAGCAGTGAGATTGACTTCCTTATTCCTGATAGCCACAAAGGGGACACTCAAATGGACACGTTCCACAGGACCTGTAGAAAGAGAACCCATTGGTATATACAGCACCCTTCCATATTCATGTTTGATCCCAGGGTATAGTTGGAAGAAGACACATGATACAGCAGTCTTGCTAAAGTTAAGTGGCTATGGGCTTGGTTAGTGCCAGGATGGGAGAAGTCTTGGGAACCTATGCACCCCACCTAGAGTTCCATAATGGAAGAAAGGTGGGTTGTAAATAAATAAATAAATTCTAAAGTGGTGACAAAAACCTTCAAGGAAAATTCTGCAGAGGAAGACAATGGCAAACCACCTCTGCTTAATCACTTGCCTTGAAAGCCCCTTGCTGGGGTCGCCATAAGTCAGCGGCGACTTGACAGCACTAGGGTTGTGCAAAAAAAAAAAAAGGTACATTTCGGGTTCAGGTTTATTGGATCCATTTTTTTTTTTTTTGTAAACCCAGAATAAGCTGAATACCCATACCAGTAAAGGGATATTTTGGCTTTATTTCCGGGTTTACCAAAAAATTCAGGTCCATTATAGTCTATGGGGATTTTTTCGAAGCTCCTGTGGGTGCATTTTTGGAGGTAGAGTCACCAAATTTGCAGTGTGGCTGCAAGGGATTCTCCTTGGATGGTCACCAAAGTTTGGCAAACTTTGAGATAGGGGGGTCCAATTTTATGGGCTTGCAAAGGGATCACCCCCATCCTCCAGGCATATGCGAGCCAAGCTGTCCATAGTTTTTCAGGTTTAGAAGTTAAGAGTTGCTAAGGACTGGCAGAAAGAGCCAATTGACAGGCTAGCGCCTGTCACCCTGCCTCTGAGATGCAACAGATCCCTACCCATCCACCTTAAGGAATACTATGTATTTGCTTTATTTACTTATTAAAATATTTATATCCCACCTTTCCTCTTGGTTCAAGGCGGCTTACAATAGTTAAAACATCCCCAGCGAAAACCAAAGATAAAATAGCAAGCCCCAAATTTCTCCCCCTCCCCTCTTAAACGATGCTTGCCATTAAACTGCCTCAAAAGCCCTGGCTAATTCAGCCCATTATTTCCTTGTTTGACTGGAGGGGCAGGTGTTGGGGAGGGGGGACTCCCTTGGTGCTGAGCAGTATCAACCAAATCCTTAGCCACTTGAGCAGCACATTGGGGGAGATGAGGTTTAATACCTCTTGGCACATTAATTTGTTTAGGCTAAGAGAAAGAAAGTGTACAGGTAATCAAACTTATTCCAGTGCTCTCAGAGCAGCACAGCAGATGGTCAGAAATCACTGTCAAACTTCCATATCAAGAAATTAGGAATTCAGTTTGTCACCAATAGGCGAGAAAAGAAGGGAAACAGATGGAAAACCTGAAGTTTTTCGCTGAAACTTCCACTTTCTCTCCATCTGTTTTCCCCCATTGTTTTTGTTAACATCTCTGTGTAGAACTGAATTTTAATTTGTCATTGTTGTGCAGCAGAAATGCTCAGAATAACTGATTGTTCCTTGTGGTCGCTTATGTATTACAGTCAGGTAAACGGCTGTAATTGCAAGCAGGTGGAAGATCTCATGGTTAATCAACACATTCTTATTCTCAGGGCCAGTTCTAATACAGTGTTTTGCATCCATAAGATGACTTCCTGAGTTTTTCTTCAACACATAACACATTAAAAAAAAATCACAATATGAAAAATGCTGTAGGAATGAGATCTAAAAAACAAGACAACTAATGACAGGAGCAATGTGTGCACATCTTAACGTCTCAACTGTTCTGACACTAAAAGTTTAAGTCAGAAGTTTTCTGAAATACTTTTTTTAGTATTGAATGCCAGAAACGCTCAATAAAATTAACCCTAACTGTTCCCAATGATAATGACCCTGTAATTGTGAAAACATGCATCTGTGTAGGATTGCAGGAAGATTGGTCTATCTGAGAAAGGTAGACATGGAGTAACCTAATAAAATACTTGTGCAGGAAATTGCTATGACTCCTTTAGTTGGGTTTCTGAGCTATATCTGTGGATGCATGGCAACCAATTTGTTATAATCTTTAGGCAACTTGTCAAATGCTTCTATAATTCTTTTTGGCTAAGGGTGGTTTTAAAAAGCACAACCCCCTTCAACCCACGGATGGCTCAATTAATCCTGACATTATGGAAATGAATAGATGCACAGTTGCTTAGTGGGATCACAAAATGTGAGCTGGAAGTTGTTTACTGCATATCAGTGAACTGATAGGGGAAGCAGGGGAAGAAAAGGTCAAAGCCTTTCATAGGGTAGAAGACATCTCTGCCATGATTATATCTTGATGGGCCATTGCTGCTAGGTTCATGCAGGGGCAGTGGAGATGGTGGAGAATCCTTGCTCCCCTTGCTTATTCCCATTGTGTTTCACTCCAGGTTGATACTGAAATGAAGGGGTTGTAGGGGGAGAGGAGGATAGGCTATGAGTAAAAACAGAAAGATTGCAACTATACAGTGAGTGAAATGTCACATGTTTTCTCTGTTATAGATATAATCTGCATTATGAAATCTTTTTTGAGGGAAACTAATGTGAATCTGAATCTGACTTCACATTACTTGACTGTTAGGACCTCTGTTCTACTTACCCAAGAAATAAAATGTGAGCTATTTCCAATTAAGAATAGGCAAGTGTTTCCTGCTGCTTTGTTTCTTCTTTATATTTTGTTTAATATTATTGCTAGTGGTTTCAGCTCTCAGTGTTCATTTGTATTGTGTATGCAAGCTGTATGGCTTTTATACAAAAAGTATACATTATTTATAATGTATGTCATTTGTACCCATAATGTATAATGCTGATTTATTGATATATAGATAATATTGAAATACATATTTGTGGGAAATTTTGGTGTGAAGAAACAGAAAATGCTGTGAAAGTAAAGAATTGTTTACACAAGGGAGAATCAAAATTGGAATTGATGGCTAGGACGGCATTTTTCCACCTGCGCCAATATAGGCAGTTGACCCCTTATCTGTCCCACAATTACCTTGCCACAATGATCCATGCAACCGTCACCTCTAGACTAGATTACTGTAACTCGCTCTATGCAGGGCTACCCTTGAGGCTGCTCTGGAAACTGCAACTGATCCAGAATGTGGCAGCATGGGTCCTTATGGGGACCCCATGGAAAGCACATATACAACGTGTGCTCCGCCAGCTGCAATGGCTCCAGATTGAATACCGGATCAGATTCAAGGTTTTGCTGCTTACCTTCAAAGCCCTACATGGTCCGGGACCATCATATCTGCGGGACCACATCTCCTGGTACATCCCCCCCAAAAGAGCATTACACTCTGCTGGAAACAACTCGTTGGTGGTCCCTTGCCCCAAAACCATCTGGCTGTCCTCGACCAGGGCCAGGGCTTTTTTAGCTCTGGCCCCAGCCTGGTGGAACACTGTTGAGTGAGACCCATCCCTTGTGGGACTTAACCCTATTCTACAGGGTTTGTAAGGCAGAGATGTTCCACCAGGTATATGGTTAAGGGTGGTGACAGAAAAATAGATCTGCTGGTCTCCCCTACCTTCCTTCTCTTCCTTTTTCCTTCCTTGCTCCTCCCCTCCTTTCCCCTCCTTTCCCCCGTTCCCTCCCTTCCCTTGTTCCTTTTTTCCTCTTCCCCTTGTTCCCTTTATTTCCCTGTCTCTACCCTCTAGGGGGCCCAGGAGCTTTTGGGTTGCCATTGGGTCTCCTAATCCATTTTAGACCACCCTCACCACTGAGCAGTTTCTTCTCTTTGTTTTATGACACGTGGATAGGACACCATCTTATTAGGTTAAACAGGAATAATGGTTTTAAATCAATGTTTTTACTTGATATTTATATTATAATGCATCGTAAATTATTGTTGGAAGCTGCCCTGAGCCTGGCCTGGCTGGGAGAGGGTGGGATATAAATGGAATATAAGTAAAAATAAATAAATAAAACAAATGGGAAGCTTACTCTTTCAATAAGATTACAACTGTCTACAGCTGTCTGCGCACCAACTCCTGGACCAGTTTTGCCCTCAAGCCACAGCACTTCTATTTTGTCTGAATAAGGTTTCAGTCTGTTCACCACCCAGTCCCTTACTGGCTCCATACAACATTTAAGCATGTCTACTGGTTCCCTGAAATTAGATGGAAAGGAGAGAGGGAGAGATGACTGTCTCATGTATATTGATGACAACTTTCTCCATATCTCCAGTGGTTTCATGTTGATATTAAGCAGCTGCTGGTGTACCAAGAAATCTATTGGGCATAGCTCAGACTATTCTAGTTTACTGCACCCCTTAATTAGCCAAATCTCAATAATATATGCCAGGTCACCTTGTCCAACCAGATTAACTCCTGGATGATAGATGTTTACGGTTTACTGACCAGGCATTCTCTTCTACTAATTCCAGCCAATCTGATTCTCACAGCCATATCTGCCTCTCCATAGCACTCTGTGAATGTTAAAAGTTGGTCATTTTCTCCATACACTCCCCCTAGCCCCCCCCCCCAACAAACACATCTTATCTTAGGTAAAAGAAGCTGTAGAAGGAATGGTGGCACAAAAAAATTATTTATTCAGACTATCAGGTTTGTTTTTAAAAGAGGCATCAGTTTAGCTTGGCACAAGTTACCTTTGCTGAACCTATATGGTATTCTTTTTCATTATCTTTGATTTTCTTCCTTTAATATTTATTCAGAAACCTTACATGCTATGCATGCCAAATGGGATCGCTATTACCTTTTCCCCTAATATTATTCTCTTTTTAAAATGTAGCTATTGTCCAGTCTTCAGTTAAAATGAATTGATTTCTTTAAAAAGTTTTCTGGCTAGTTTCCTACTCGTAATGTTATCAGCAATCATTTGGGCTTTCCACATTTGAGAACATTAAGAAGAACTTTGACGATTTAA
Source organism: Euleptes europaea (assembly GCF_029931775.1). Taxonomy (NCBI): domain Eukaryota; kingdom Metazoa; phylum Chordata; class Lepidosauria; order Squamata; family Sphaerodactylidae; genus Euleptes; species Euleptes europaea. The sequence goes on along the minus strand of NC_079316.1, from coordinate 57,311,409 downwards.
GACCTAGGCACTGTTAACTTCCATTTCTTCACACTCATGTATTGACTTGTCCACGTGACTCAATTCAATGTCTTTCTTACTAAGACTCACAAATATATAGGCTACAAAAGCCCCAAGTAGTAGAACCTAAGGTCAGCTCTGTTACTAGAGCAAGATTCACAGCTGGTAGAAACATATGTTTGGATCCAATGATTCCTTTCCATACAGTTGGATGCAATGATTCCCCTCAGCTAATTGAAAAAGATTTCCTTGAAAGAAGAAAGGTTTTCTTGGAGGGAAAAATACTAAGCAGGTCTACTCAGAAATAAGTGCCATTTTAGACAGTGGGGCTTAATAGGAAAGGATTCTTAGGACTGCAGCCTGACAGAATAAATTTTTCTCCACGAGAGGAAGTCTTCCTCTAATGGAGAAAGACTTTTTTTGTTTCTTGGTTTATATTAGGCCAGTGTCCAAACTAGGGATTGGTGCTTCAGGGTATATACTGTTGCCTGATACCTGATCTGAAGTTCCAAGTACCTCCTAAAATATCTTGTGCATTAGAACTGACTGGAAAACCAAAGAAGAAAACAAATATGAACAACCCACCACTTTAACCCTCTTTTTTTGTGACATTGTCATCACCAAAACCTTCTGAGAACATGGTTCCAAGTGTTTCTTGAAAAAAAAATACTGGCCTTTGTTCCACATTGCTTTTTGCCTGCCAAACTCCCATGTTGGGAATCTACCAGACTTCTTTTCAATGTCCTACTTTCTGATAATTCTTTCAACAATATAATAAATTGGTACATCTTTGATTGCTAGTATGCTCCTAGGTGGAACAAAACTGGACAGCTGAACAGATTATATGTCAAACACCTGGCTGGCACTTTGAAATTTTAAAATTTAATGTGCATTACCTACAGTTGTTATGTATGACACATACACCAAAGTAGAAACCAGACATGCAAAAAGGGAGGGTTATTGTATAATGCCAACATCACAAAATAGAGAGAAAAATGTCACCTGGTCTGAGCTAGAGACCTTTTGCACTCTTATCTTTAACTACAGAAGGAATCATGTTACAGAGCCTGAAAATTTCATCCAGCAATAGTAGATGCATGCACAGAGTCCAGTAAAGTTTATTGTTAACAGCCTTTCAAGTTAACAGCACTTGACGTTGTCATGGATCATTTCATGTGGTGGATTCAATCTATCCATTCCCCTTCCTAAACTACAATCACTTGACCAGAGCTGTGGCCATGGAGCCCTAACTGCTAGAAGGGAATTCAGCACTTTGTTCTAATTGTATGTAGCATATCACAGCTGCATGTATATGCACACATGCTTTAGAATTTGGCAGATGTTCTTTATGTATAAAAAAGCATCTCTTGGCATAGGTTTGATGTGCTGGCAAGAAAAAGCAAGGCACAATGATGGTGCCAAGTTAAACCTGGAGCCCAATAATGTCTAGCCTGTGGGGAAGCTGATTGGAGGAATCCGCACTAATAAGCAAAAATTAATCTTAAAGTTAAATTTTGAGCAGTTCTGCTTAAAGTTTTCATAAATCTTAGCTTAACCCATCATTATTTAACTGGCATTGTTATTTTTGCAGGAGTAGTAACAAATGTTATACTGTTTTAACCACAGTTTACAATGCAGTTGTATGCACAGGACTAGATGGTTAGTGAATCACTGCAGGTTTCTGCTATACATTGAATTAGGCAGATTTGTTATTAGTATTTGTGGAGGGCAGAGAGATGCAATCAAACTACACGTATCCCCCCTCCCTTTAGTCACTGCCAAAGAGCATTTTTGTATGAAAAAATAATATTTCCAAAGAATTGGCTAGCATATCATTTCATTAAGTAAAGGTCCAAAGTAAAGCCAAAAGTGTTAATGTCCTAGTGCTCTGTTAAAAGTGATTTCTGGCTGATTTTTACAGAAGAGTCAGAAGAGGGCTTTGAAGGGATTTAAAGATAACAAGTGCAGTCCAGAGGATAGGGCTCACTAGAAAAGCCTAGGTACATCATCATCTCTGTTCACCCTGAATAAACTGAGAACATTAAGGAGCTACATTATGCAGTTGTCGTACAAATGAAGAATAAGATTATAACACATTCTGTATGCTAAAAATAAATAACTGTTTTATGGAAACCAGGAGTTAAAGATGGAATCTTCCAACACTGTGGCCCATGCCATAACTTCTAACACCATGGGCCATTTCAGAGCTTGCTGTAGGCATCTACTTACAGACCACATGCAGGAAAAGGGATGCCAGATCAGAACCCAGGTTGTTTTCGGCATATGCTGTCACTTGGAATATTCCTGTGCTCTTATAGATATGTCGGATGCCATCCTCTATGGGGCTGAAATTAGCATAGGACACAGCAGTACCATCTCCAAAATCTAGCTGAATGTTTGTCCTCTGAAAATCACCCTGCAAGAAGGAACATTGTGGTTTAGGAATGTGGCTTATAAGGGTGATTTATACAGTCAGTACAACCTTATTAGAATGAACATGGCAGATGCTCAACCACTCCTCCTGCAGTGCAATAAACTACAGTTGAATACTAGCCGCAGTATTTACTAAAAACAGGACAGGACAAGGTGGGTTAGCTGAACATCAGGGATTGCTTCACTTGATTTGGGTTTGATTTACACATTCCCTGCATGGAATTTGATGGATCAATGAGTAGCGTCTGGATTTGGATCTACTATTACAGTTCTCTAAGGGAATCATAGGCCTGGTCTACAACATGCAATAAAATAAGCTGATTGAATCCTCCTGAGGTGGTACAACAGATAGTTACACTAAAGATTACAGATGCGAGAATGCCATTTTTCATGTTCTGCCTTGTTAAAAATAATCCTACAAAAACAAAGAAAAGAAACGAGCATATCAGGAATAGAAGTTCTACCCCACCCTAATTTTCTACTTTCAGCAAGTTTTGCATTTAGGCATCATTTAAAAAAATGCAACCTGGAATAGTACAGTGGATTCTATCCTCTCAGGACTCAACTATTATGTTGCCAGAGTATATATTCAAATCAAAATGCAAACAAATTAATAAAAGGACAATTACGGTAACTGATGGTTTCCAGACTGAAAAAGTTATAAGACAAGGATGTCCACTCTCTCCACTACTATTTAGCCTAGCACTTGAAGTGCCTAGCACTTGAAGCAAGATTAGATGAGATCCTGGAATTAAAGGTCTAAATGTAGAGGGAGAAGAATTGAAAATGAAAAGTTATGCTGACGATGTGGCTCTTGATGCTGCCGCATAAACCACCGGTGTCGGGAGCAACATGGAGGCGGGCCCTGCTGCTTGAGTGGCAAGCAGATCTTCCTCCAGGTGTCTTCCTTTGGCGGCAGGTAAGCGCCCAGCTTGGGGAAGTCTTGGGTCTCCCTGGGGGGAGGACCCAGGGCTGGGCCGGCTCCTCAGGCTTCCTGGGCTGCTGCTACTGCAAGTCGCCTTGTTTCCCCCCTCAAGCAGCCCTCCCCACTCATCCCAGAGCCTCACTGCTGATCAGCTGTTTTTGCCAATCAGCCTGTTTTGCCCCCATTGCTCCCCATGTTGAGATGATCATCTGGGGAGGCTTGTTTCTCCAGAGCCCCAGTTGGGACCACCCTGAACAAACTGGACATGACGTCATTGTGTAGAGGACATGGATTGCTCCCCTCCCCCCGCCTGCTTCTGCCTGACAACCAGCTGAGAGTTGGTGGGCAAAGGAAGCAATGGGTGGTAGATTGCCTGCCCTAACAGGTTAGTTGGGAACCCTATTGAAAATGGTGGGCAATTTGGATATCAGCCAATCTACAGAAAAAAAGAAATCAATCTTATGAGAAGGGAAGCACTGGGAAAACATAGTTCAGGAAGACCTAGTAGATATGACTGACTAATCTCCAAGGGTTCCAGCTATCACTGAGTGTGTTGGGACAGAACAGTACCTTAAAAGGTCTGTTGCACCTCTCCAAAGCTGGGCAGGGATGAGGCAGGGAGGCTGGTAGCTACAGTGAGTTGATTGAGACACCAGCCAGTTTGCACCACCCCCACCCATCCTCTTGCAAAAGGTGGGTATCTCATTAGATGATACAGGAACTTGGAAAAACATCACTCTGTTTATGGACATGTGTGCAAGGGCCAAGGAAGAAAATCTCTGCTTCCCCACTGGAAGAGCCATGGCTGGGGCACTGAGAAAAGAAGCAAGACCAGGGAGATGACAACTTGGAGCCAGGCAAGATCAGTGTGACTATATTGGGTATAAGGGTGCTGCCCTGACAATAACAGGCGAAAGAAAAAAATACATGTGTGAAGAGGAGTACAGAAACAGCTATATTGGTACTAACTGGGGAGGGGGGGTGAAGGCTTGCAATTTTGCTACCTGACCTCCTCCAAATACAATAAAATAGATATTATCAGGAGAAAGAGCCGGCCTCTTAGCCTGCCCCTTGAACACCATGCATTAATGACACCTGGTAAGCGCAGCACCAAGGAGCTTTTTACACTTAATTGTTTGGGTTTAAAACAATTCAGCCTCATTGGCTTTAAAGTGCTTACTTAGGATAAACTGAATTGTCAATTTCGTTGTAAGGATTGGTGCCTCCATGTATAACTTATAATGACTTTCTTTTTAAAAGATTATTGCTCATTTAAAACATTGTTTACAGAGCCTAAAAGAAATAGACTTCATTATGAAATTCTAAAAGGCACTTACAGGTAGCTGGTTTCCTGCCCTGAATCCGTAGAAAACTGTTATCACAGAGACAGAAATATTACATGTTGTAACAATGGGTGAACCTGGGCTCAAAATTTGACCCTCTGTAATGAGGACTGGAATAGATAATACACACTCCATTATTTATGTTGAAGAATGAGGTAACAGTAAGGCCAAATCTCACCAGCTAGCTAACCCAGTGCTCTTCCCTTATCTCGGATGTCATCAGCTGCCACATGGGGGGCATAATATTTGAACAGGGTTATCCACGTACAATCTAAAGTGCATATGATGAGATCCTGCAGTCAGTTTCTGAATTTTATCTTGAAGATCGACTGCTCAATCCTGGCATAGGCACAGTAAATTTTATGACTGTACTCCATATTTGAACATTATGTCCCACCATATGGACAGTGGGTGGCATCAGAAGCAGGATGGGTATGCCAAAAAAAGGAGAAGATAAGGTGAGTTGTTGTCATTGTCCTGTCTTAAAAGCTAGACATGAAATTGGGACACAAAAGTTCACAGAACAGCAAGACGCATTCAATGCAATGCATTCCAAGTGGACATTTTAACTTTACAAATCTGTAAAGAACTGTGTGATACATTCATTCACTGAACTGTATGCCAATGGATGCCAGTTTATCACCTGTTCTGGTATGTGTCTCATTCATAAAGCTACAGTGATATCCTAATCAATCTACAAAGAAAAGTACAAACCAATCATAAAAAGTACAAGATGTTACAATCTGGTGCTAACAGATACAGGATGTTCATAAAGTCAGGGAGTGGCATTGTGCAGTAGCTGAAGTATTTTGTAACCCATGCCAAAAAAAATTACCCCTTCTGCATTTGTAGTGAAGGAGAAAAATTCATTTCCCACTTGAAAAATGACCAAGTTTTAATCTGAGCTGAAATAATAAGAACATCAAAATAATGAGTACATCAAAAATAGGACTGGTTTGCTGGGTGAGCGTAGAGGATTTTCTCAGCCTGTCCCCTCCATGTGTATGTGAGCAAGCAGTAGTAGGGGGAGGAATGTTGATCAGACTCTGGTACCTCCCGGCAATCGTCTAACATATGGCTGGCACTGTGAGAGTGCTGCCTTAAGGAGTCTACTAGGGTTGCCAACCTCCAGGTGAGGCCTGGAGATCTCCCAGAATTACAAGTGATCTCTAGACAACAGATATCCGTTCCCCTGAAAATAATGACTGCTTGGTGGGGTGAACACTATGACATTATACCCCAGTACCCCAAACCTGCCTTCCCCAAGCTCCATCACCAAATCTCTAGGAATTTCCCAATCTAGATATGGCAACCCTACTAAGACAAGTGCATCGAACTTTTAAAAGCAGATAATGCCTTTACACAGTGGGTGATTAAAATGTGGAATTTGCTGCCAGAGGGTGTAGTAATTAGGGGTGTGCAAAAAAAAAATACTGGTAAAATTCAGATTCAGATCTAACGGAACTGATTTTGGGGGGGGGGGGGAATCCAGGATATTTCTGAACTCCCATATCAGAAAATCCATGATTCTCAAAAATTTCAAGTCCATTAGACCTGAATCTGGATTTTACCCCCCATCTCTATCCCTCATCTCTTCTTCCCCTCACTCCTGCCTCCAAGACCCATGTGAAACCTGGAGGCTGCAGTGGTGGAGCTCTGGCCCCGCCACCACCTCCAAGTCTCATTTGGAATCCAGAGGCTGTGAAAGCAGAAACAACTAGCAGGTAAGTGAGGGGAGAGAGAGGGGAAGGGGAGAGGTGATTCTTTTTTTAAAAAAAATGGCATGATTCAGGATTCACTTTTTGGCTCCCTTGAAAGGGATACTTTTTGGGGTCATCAAACCCTCTGAAAAATACCAACAAGGCCGCAGGAACAGACAGCTTTAAAAGGTGATCAGACAGATTCATGGAGGATAGGTCTATCAGTGGCTACTAGTCATGGTGACTAAAGGGAACCTTCATGTTTAGAGGCAGTCAACCTCTGAATACCAATGCCAGGAAGCAACATCAGGGGAAGGTCTTGACCTCTATGCCTTGTTGTTGGACCTCCAGAGGAACTGGTTGGCCACTGTGTGAGACAGGATGCTGGACCAGATGGACCACTGGTTGATTCAGCTGGGCTCTTCTTATGTTCTTATGAGCTTCTCCCTCCCCATAGTTAATTCCTACATTAGCCACCGCCCTACAGTGTAGTATGTGTGAAGTTTTTTTCTGAATATGGACACAAACTGCAGCTACTTTATGTCAAGGCAAAAATAGTAGGATAGCATGTTTCATAATGCCATTATTATAGACAAATAGCAAGAGGCAAAGAGAAGTTATGGTTTTCTATTCCAGTTGTCATTTAATTGTTTTGAAGCCGAGATCAAACAAAGGAAATAAAAATTAAACAAAAAAACACTTCAATTCTTCATTCAGATTCAGATCTTCAACCAGTTCCCCTCAGGACTTCAGATACAGTAAAAAGAAATTGATCTGGAACTTGGTCCACTTGAAACAGCCCCATTCCTTAGAGCTGGGATTACAGAGTAACGTGACTTCTTGGTTTATAAGGACTTTAAAGCTTTAATGAACAATTCAATATATTCATGTTACTGAATTTTGTGACAACTCCGGTTTGATGAAAAATATTAACTTTCATTTATGGCTTCTCTACCCTTGAGACAAAATTGCAATAATCCCTTTCTGCAAGAATATTAACACAATTCAGTAGAAATATTGATGTTAAAATGGCCACCTGTTTTTGTTAATTGTGAATTATAAAGTGTGCATAAATAATATGTAAAGGGCACAAAAATTGTGAAATAATTATGGCTTGGATCCAGATCCAGCAATCCACAAAAGGAAACATAAAAAGACTTAGTACAGTCCTACTTGCACAAGATCTTATGCAACCTAGCACTTTTTTTCCTGTACGTTATATTGCCCAGACATTGGATGCAGCAGATCTTAAACAAACAGAAATGCAAGTGAGGATACAATACATTTGACCTGTTGTAAATGGCTACTGTGTTTCTGATTGCTCAAGAGCTCTAGCAGAAGTCTAAATTGTGCACTGGAACCGTAAAAGAAACTACCAAAAATGGGAAATTTGGTAAAGAAATTAGGCAGGATGAAAATGGTCTTCCTGATCCAGCAAAAGAACTTATTTGTACATCCTTATGTTCTAGCCACAATTTCTTATCAGTTCCCTCTATTTTGTTGGCATTTTTAAGACAAAAACAACCGAGTTCTCATACCTAAACGGCAGCAGATCCTATTTGCACACTCTTACTAACTTGCTCTGCATTGCAGCAATCCTCTAATGCCTTTCCTTTAACTGTATTTCCAGTATATAAAATAGAGAAAGGTGTTTCATCCACCACACATGCGGTGTCAGCTATCCACAAGTTTATGAATATAAATTAAAGTGGAAATGAAGTGGAGGCATTTCAAATGGATAACTATCGCTGGTCTCTGGATATATTCAAGAAGCACTTTTTATACTGCTGGTCCTGTAACATATCAAATGGAAATGTGATAATGGTGTGCCATAAAGCTCACAAGTCTGTAAACTGTGTGCAGTTGACAAAAGATGAGTATAGTGTAAGAAAGTAAGTTACTTCTAAGGCACCTTGGAAAGGCATGTAAATGGCGGCCTGTAAAAAAGTGTCTGCCGGATTTCAAAGGAATCTACAATGGAAAACCCAAATCAGTGCCTTAGATTAACAGGCATCCTATTTAAAGACTAATTCTTTTTAATAATCCAGAAGGGTAGACAAAATTATACATACTCAATACAGAGTTTAAAAGATAATTACATAATTTAAAATGCAATCTTATGCACAGACTAAATTCATTGATGTCAATGGATTTAGACTGGAATAACTCTGCATAGGATTGAAGTTATAAATCTAAGAGCATGATAAACAAGTGTGATTCAGTTTTTTAAATTATAGATTCTTCAATAATCAGTGTTTCATCAGTGGTTCTCATATGGAGAAGGGGTAATTCCTATTTAGTCATTCCATACCAAATCAACAAAATTTGGGACACAAGAGTTGTTGAAGTTTTCCAGAGTCATTATACATGCTGTAATGTATCCACAGACATTTTTTTTCAATCGAGGGCAGGCACACACTGTGATACAATCACTATTTGTTGATTTGTCATGGAATGGCCCTATACAAGCTCAGACAGAGAACCAAAACACATATTTTCTATTGCCTCCCAGAATGTTGCCAGATGGGACCAGGAACATTGTTGATTTATTTTCAGTCAGGAAATATTGAAGAATTGGTAACCCAACATTAATGGGGATAGTGAGTCCTGGGACACTGCCATCTTAAGCAGAGTTGCATCCTTTGAAGTCCACCAACTTCAATGAAATTCTACTTAGACCTATTAAGACAGTTACCTAAGATTGCAAGACAGTTTATCAATATACCTATTTCTCAACATGGTCCAATCTGTGAATACTTAAATAAGAAGGCTGGACCTATGAACAGACAAGACAAGTCTTTCAACAAACCTGAAAAAAGCCCCAAATCTGAAATATAAAAATATCAAAAACTGTTTTTTAAAAAAATATATATTCCAAAACAATAGAAACAGCCTCTGTAGCTTTAAAAAACAAATGCCCCCAGTGACCACTGCTAGGCAACCACAACAATATTACTAGAGATCAAGTCTTGGATTCTGTTAGTAAAGGACAAGGAGAGGAGCAGGACCCTTTCCAAAGCTTTTGGTCTTTCAGGGAGGACTCCCCAGGGCCAGGTTCAGCAGCAACCAATGGGCAACTTCCTATCATGCAACTTGCATGACTCACCCAGCCCCAGCCATTTGTTACTGGTCAATAGCAGTCACCCCATGATCCCATGATAGCCAGTACCATATAGTGATTAGAGTTTCAGATTAGGATCTGGAAGAACCTAAATTTACAATCCCACTCTGCTGTGGAAGTTCACTGAGTGACTCTGGGCCAGTCGCACATTCTCAGCCTAACTTACCTCATAGGTTTATTGTGTGTATAAAATGGAGGAGGGGAGGATGACATAGCTACTTTGGGTTCCCATTGGGGATAAAAGAAGGTTCCAAAGAAGTAAATAAATAAAGCTGAAGATAAAAAATAGGTTGGTGGGTGAGAGGAAAGTAGAGAAGGAAGCATGGAAAGGTGAGGATATGGAGGCAGCCAGGAGGAAATAATGTGAAAAGTACTGAGGAAAATGAGGTCCCCCCTGCAAGTCCTTGCAGGTTCCTCACCATGCAACTGGGCCTAATCAAGTGACTGGCATGGCACCACTGGGCCTAGCATAATGATTGGCTTGGTCAGTGAGAGGAGATAAGGAAACAGGGAAAGGGGGGGCTGCCAGGAGACAGGGAGAAGGCAATAGTGTGGGGAGGGGATACAGAGGAAAGTGAGGTACTCCTGTGCCACTCCTTGCAGGTTCCCAACCACTCTAATGTACAACTCCTTGCAGGTTCCCAACCAGCTCAGCCAGCACTATACAACTTGGCCAGAGTTTTCTCAGAGAGAGGCTGCCAGGGGAGGGACATGATGGAAACCTGAAGATGGGGGCAATTAAAGGTAGGTTGGCTGGTGGGAAAGACAGAAAGAAGCATAAAAGGAAGAGAGGCTATGTGGGCTGCCAGGGAAGAGAAAGAATAAATTGTGGGCAAGGGGAAAATGAGAAGCCCCCCCCCACAAGTCCTTGAAGGGGCCCCACTTATATAAATATATTGTAGATTAATTTTCTCCTTTAAAAATTCCAACTGTCCAAAGTAATCAAGACATCCCCAGCTAAAAGATTTTCAAGATGTAAAAATTTCACAAGATCTGAAAAGGCAAATATTGTTAATGAACACTGAAATATCTTACAATTTTAGCTCAGATAACTGTCACTCCACAATGTGTAATACTTACAGAGCAATCCTAACCGGGGCGGGGGGGATGGCCTTTGAAGCTGGCATGATCCCTGAGCCAGTGCTAGTGCCATTTGTGCCGGCGGTCGGCACAGGGCAACTTACACTGGCTCCGGGGAGCAGCACGGCAGCATGAGGCTTGGGTGACAGCACTGTCTCCCCAGGAGCATTTTCCTGGCACAAGGGCTCGTGCCAATATCAAAAGGGGTGTTCCATGGGGTGTTCCCTAAGCCCTTTTGGCCAAGGAACACCCCTTTTTGCAGTAAGAAGGCAGGCATAGCCCCATGGAGTTTCATGAGGTTTTCTTGAGAAAGGCATTTTCAGCTTGCTGTGCTTGGCAGCAAGCTGCTCAAGAGGTGGCGCGGCTGCACCGTCCCTGGCCCCTTCTTAACCACCACCACCCCTTAGGATTGCTCAGTACGTGTATACTGTATATACAGAAATGGGAGGCAGAAACAAGGAGAAAGGAGATAGTGTTACCCAACTGAGGTGAAGACCATACCTCTTCCATGAGGATTATAAAGGTAGTGTTGTATCCTTGTTCTGCTACCAGCTTGCCATTGGATGTGAGGATATGCAGACCCCTGGGAGCTTTGCCTGGGCACTGTTCAGGCTTGGCTGCATATTTTTCCCTTAGCCCATCCGTGCAGTTATTAGAAACGATCTGCCGATACCTGTGGGATTTGACAGTTTGTGTTGCATTGAGTTGTTTATGTAAAACTTCATCTCTGTGTTTCAAGGACAAGGTTACTGTCTGACAGAACTCACACTCCATGCTAAAAGGAAGTGTAAAGAAAGCTAAAGCTTTATCATTGCACGTAGCAGACAATATTATTTCAAATGTTTTCCTGAATCCAAGGAAGACTGACTTCTTACTAAGTTACAAAACTTTACACAAGCAAAAGTTTAAGTAGGACAGCTTTCATTTCATTTCATTAAGTTTTCATTTCTAGTTTCTGTATTTTTGTTAATTTTCCTTTTATCTTACTGCTTCATTATGTGGGACAGCATTTGTGCATGTAACTGTCTTTGCTTTAACGTATCTCCCAAAAACCTAGAAAATTTTCAGAAGAGGCAATGTCCCATAGCCCTGAATGCCTTGCTAACTTCAGCAATTGCTGAGACAGTTAAATAATCTTAGGACCATTTTGGTTCTTCCAGGTAAGGACCAAAAGTGCCACAATTTGTTTAATAAATTGCTAACTTTGGTTATGAAAAAACCTGCATACAAATATTTTTGCCTATAAACTTAATGTTTCCCACAAACTTAATATTTTTGCCTATAAACTTAGTGTTTCCCACAAACCTGAGACAAAACTTACTGAATAGCTAATGTTCCTAATCATTAATCCCATATCATTTTAGCTTTAAATAGTTTCTTTTAGGTTCAGGCCCATAGCTAGGATATGGGAACAGAGTGGGAGGGAGAACAAAAAAAGTGAATTGTTATTGCCTCTAAAAATGCAGGGTGTTTCAACTTAAAAATACTGCCTAAACTGAAAAAAATGTATATTGTGAGTGACAGTGTTATTTTACAACAAAGAATAGAGCTGCATTTCATACAAATGAAGGGTGGGTTTATACATGATATGCTTGTTCTTCATGCATTGGGTTTTTCATTTTATTTCAGATTTATAGCTTGGTATTTTGATGTTGGGTTGAAATCAGTCGTGTCCTAAGCATGGTGTATGCTCAAGCACCTCTGTTCCCTTAAGGGGATTCAGGATTTACCAGCTAGCCCAGGACCTATATTAGTAGACCCTAATAAAGAATTCACTTCTCTAGCCTCATTTTACCACCCCAGCAGAAATAAGATTGACCACCAAAAGACTGTAGAGAGTTACTAGTTTGTTTCTTCTTGAAACTATATGGTTCCATCAAAAAACTATCCTCAAATTAATATAGACAAACAACAATAACAACAACAAAAATCTCCCGGCATTCTTTGCCCACATTGCTTGTTCCCTGGTTAGCATGGACCAACTTATGTTTTGTATGTGGAAAGAATGACCACACTAAAACTAAAAAATTATAATTAAAGCTATTGGTTATAGAAAGAGGAAAAACATGTAGGGAGCCAAAATAACTACAGAGCAAAGGATAAATTAAAAAGCTGGTAAATGCCAACATATTTCCCTATCTTCTATGATTTTTAAATTGTGAGAGAGGCGAAATAATCTTAATTACCAAATTCCATCCATCTTTTTGGATGCCACTTCTTCAGCTACACCCACTCTCTCTTTTTACCCCACAATTGGGTAAGAGCCAAAATAAATCCAAACCAAAAAGAAAAAAGTACAGACTGACCTTCCCTTACCCCCCTCAATCTCTGAGTTCACTTTCCTGGAATGTTATGCCTATCAAAAGAATTCTTCCTCCTTTTATGTACCATTAAACCCCACCCCTTTGGGATGCGGAAGACTTCTAGGAGTCTATTGCATGTACGAGGGTCCTGGTGGTACAGGAGGAATCTCTTGTTCCTTTGGCTACTCGCCATTGACATCTATAGCCATTCTCTTAGCCAGACAAGCTGAAAGCTAATGAGATACACTAGTTCTGCAGCTGGGAAGGCCATGTGAAAGTAGCCTTTGAGCATCAGCAAAACACAAATTAAATACTTCTTTTTTAAGTTGCAATTTTGACACAAGTGTCATTTTGACACAATATTGGGCGAAAACGCATGGTCGCTTTATCCTCCTTTAATCCCTGTTTCAGCCAAGATTCAGCCAGGATAGAACGCATGCGTTTCGCCTAATGTGCATTCGATCCTGGCTAAAAAAGGGATTAAAGGAGGATAAAGTGACTGCGTTTTCGCCCAAGGAGTCTTGTTCTGGATGAAGGAATCTTGTTCTAGAGCGAAAGGCTCCTTCCCCCAGGGCCAGGCAGAAAGGGATTTGTGAGATCCATCCCAATGTGATTATGTTAGTTACACAGTTAAGCCTCTTGCTTCCTGCTCTTTTCTCTTGTATTAGGGAAGTCAGGCAGTCTTTCCTTAGTAGTATTTTAAAAAGGCATTTTCACATCTATGGATTAGATTTTCTATTACATATATTCTACATGGACATTTCTTATTTTGAAAGGTTATTTTGCAAAGAAATAGAGGTGAAGTGTGACAAACAGCTTATTTGTATGGATCTCCATGGAAATCCTCTATCCGAAAGCTGTTTATGTTCAGAATGAAACGGACTGGAAACCACCAAAATATGTAAAGTTTATTGCCTTAATCTTACCTTGCAAGTGAACAAATTCTGAATGAATAGTTAATGTGCTGTTATAAGGAACGTTGTTATAGTATGCATTTTCATTTACAGAACCCAAACAGACAGAGTCTACAAGAACATTGAATTGGATCCTACTATTTTGTTCTTTTAATACTTGAGCACTCCAGTGGCGCATGAACACTTCTGCTGACATAAGACACTCTGGTAAGAATATCTTTAATAAGAAATTATCTCCTGGAAAATATATTATCTCCCAGTTTGCATTGTTGCAGTATAAGTAAGGCTAATTGGTGAGACATTCAAAGGTGAAAATCCATTCCAAGCATATCATCTTGTAGGATGGTGGCGAGGAGCGGGGCCACTTTTTACTGATCAGCATTATCAATCAAAGCCTTAGTTGATTGAGCAGCATGTAGGAGAACGGAAATGAGGCTTATGCCTCTCAGCATAAATGAAGACAGTAGTACATTGATTAATTCTGGAGCCACACCACTGTTAGCCATAATAGGATGCCTGTTAGCAGCAGTCTGCAATAAAACGTAGGGCACAATTTTGTTGGTGTAGATCAGCTATTAAATAAAGTTCAATTTAACCTATACACTCCATGTACCATGTCTTCCTTTTGGATTTGGGTTCAAAATAAAGATGGATTTCAGATAGGAGTGGTCTAGAAAGCACTAGAGAACAAAACAAAAATAGCAATGGCATTCTGTTAGACCAAAGCATTTTTAAAAGAGAAATCCAATTTCCCAACTGAAGTTTACCAGAATAAAGAAGTCTTTATCTATAAGCATTTTCATATTTGAAGATCTCTGGAGCTGAAGAACCATGGGGAATGAAATATTGGACTTACTGTGAGGGTTTCCTCTCAGCAGTAGATTAGAAGGTATCTTGGGATAGGTTATGCTTCCTCCTTGCTCCATGGGCAGGGCATATGCAAAGGCTTCCACTATCCTGACAAGGCCCTTGACACACACCCCATCCCCCAATTCACATCTTGCTAAGTGTCTGAGGAAGATGGATTCACCTCTAGCATAGAAATCATAGATGGACTTTTCCTAAAGGGAGTACAACTCCTACAAAGATACCTTCCTCCACTGATGGAGGAAGTTATTGTTATAAATACTTCAAAAGTAGACTTTCTGTTTGTATTTTAATTTTAGCCGAAAAGCTGGTATTTGTCTGGATTCTTTTCTGGGGAGCATCTTTCTCCTCTTAACAATGTGGCCCCCACATATCATTATTGCAAATAGTTTTCTGAAAAATTATCTGGAGTACTCTTTGCAAGGAAATCCTGGAAAACAGCAAAATGTATGTCAAAAAGACACTACAAATGTACAGGTAGAAAGCTCACCCAGTGCTGTTCAGGTAGCTCTGTCCAAGGCTGCAATCTTTCATCTGGGATGATGGGTTGAACCAGAATGCTGGGATACATTGATTATTACTGTGTCTTTCATAGCCATAGTCACTAAGGTACAAAATAGAATCATTAGTGTTAGTTTATAATGAATAACTACTTTTATGGGTCATCTTTGCAAACTCAAACATGTATGTGTCGTTTTTCTCCACTTTATTCTTATAATAACCCTGTAAACTAGATTAAGCTGGGAGATAACCATTTTCTGAAGGCCTCAATAAAGTTTCCTAATTCAGCAATAAATCCACATCTTCCTGGTATAATCGAACACTCTATTTCAGGCCTTAAAGAGAGACAGACTGACAGACAAAGATGTACAGGAAATCAAAATATGCAAGCAAGAAGAGACACATAACGCAAGAAAGAAAGGAAGGACAAAGGCATGATGTTATTTACCACTAGGCCATAAAAAACTTCAGCTGTCTGTTTCCACACATTAAGGTACAAGACATTTTTTGCCAGGCCTATTGGCAACCCTACTGTTCTCACTTAAATATCTGTATGCCTCACTCTCTTTCCACCCCTCCTTGCAGCCTCAAATTCTGTTTCTGGTAAGAAGCTGGACTTGGGAAAACAAACTATCTCTGAGGCAGGGATGGACTTAATGATTGTGGGACCCTGGAAAAGTCAAGGATGCTCCCCCACACCACTCCCCAACATTGCCATTAATTCTACCCACCCCAGTTTTAATGTATGACAGTGGTTGTTGTAAGGATAAAATGGATTATGGGAGAATATTTTAAACCACTCTGAATCCCCATGGGAGAAAACTGGGGTATATATGAAATAAATAAGTATTTAAAAAATTAAGATACATAAGCCAAAGTGATCTCCCATCCACCTCCATCCCTCACTCTCTCACTCTTGTCACCTCTGGAGTCATAGATGCAGGGGCTTCAGGGGAGAAGCTGCCACCATTGAATGCCTCTGTGTGTGTGTGTGTGTGTGTGTGTGTGTGAAAACAAGTGTGGTTATCAGGGGTGAAAATGCCTTCTGAAGTGATTTTTAGAAGTATTGCAGTAATTTTAGAACAGTGACAACTCCCTTCCCCCCCACACTATGCTGTCAAGTAGGGATGCCAGCCCCCAGGTGAGATCCGAGGATCCCCTGGAATCACAGCTCATCTCCAAACTAGAGAGTTCATGTCCCATGGAGAAAATGGCTGCTCTGGAGGGTGAACTCTATGGCATTGTACTCCACTGAGGTCCCTGCCCTCCCCAGGCTCCATCCCCAAATCTCCAGGCATTTCCCAACCTGGATCTGGCAACCTTTCACTCCCATTCACTGCCAGTGGCCAGGGGGGACCTGACAACCTTACCTGTCAGCCAGGAATGTCACCATGGTTGGTCTGTCAGTTATAGCGCATGATGGGGATTTAAGCTCATCATGCCCGCTCCCAGCAATTGCTGTGTCACTTTCTTAAAACTTAAAACACTGTGTATTTCTTAAAATACTGTGTCACTGTCTGAAAACTAAATTTCCCATCATGGATTTTGCTGCCCCAATCTGGAGAGCAAAGCTATGTCCGTGTGATAAAAGGCTAAGCCTTCTCCCCCTACATCCACAGCTCTTTTGTGTGAGGGAGAAAGAGAGAGAAGTGGACTGCTTTTCTGAGATGGAAGCCAGAAGAGGAAGCCAACTTGGAAGGGGGTAGGTGAGGTGGGGCAGGCAATGCAGCTTTCCAAGTGAGAAGGGAAAATAAAATACGCAACACAAATAAGCAAAAGTTAACTGCCCACATTGCAGCACAGGGGAGAGCCAGAAAACTATCCAGTCCTCCTCAGCACATACACCTATACCATCGCCCCTTCCCTTCTATGGAGCAATTGCTCTGTTCCTGCTGGCAGGTGCTGGCAGGGAGGGGGATAAATTAGTCAGTTGCTTGAGGGGGAGACCTTCATCTTCTCCTCCTCCTGCGTGGGGAATAATGGAATGGCTACCACTACCACCTGCCTTCCACCAGCCTACCTCTCGCACTTAAGTCTTAGGGTTTGATTGTCTTTGCTCCTTTATTTTAACACTTGAGTACCCCTCTGAACTTTGTTCTTTTGGAACTGCCTGATCCCTGTTTCCGTATGGGGTCCCTGCAGCCTCAGTACCTCCCATCATCACTTTCTGGCATTCTGGGAACCAGGCAGCAGCAGAGGCAACCAGGGCAACTCATTGCAGGACAGTGGGTGGGTGTGTCCTAGTGCAGTGCCCCTCCCAGCATGGGGACCAGAACAGCTGCCCCAGATGTCACATAGCTAAGACTGCCCCTGATCTGAGGAAGCCCAGTCTGGCCATCATCTGATCTCCAAGATGTATGAGAAATATCCATCCCAGTCCTAGCAATTGCAACCTTTAACCAAGTTGGAGAAGAGCCAGTTCTACAACTCATTGGAATTTATTGCCTGTAACAGACGTACAAAACAAGGCGGGGCGGGGGGGAATCAGGCAGGACAGAAACTGTCCCTCCAAGAAGTAAGTATGAAGTTGCATGCTTTAATTCAGTGCTAGCAATGAGGATGTTCCTACATTCCTTTAATCAAAACAAGTCCGATTTTACCCAGGAGGAAGCATACATATCAGCTATGGATACAGTTTAGCCAAGCATCTTAGCACATTTACAGCCAGGCGCAGAGATGTAAAGAAGAGGCCTTAAATCTTAGTTTTTATAATGCAATTCATAAAACACTTAAGAATGGCATGTGATCCACTGCAGTCCTATAATGGCATTATACACTTTTTTATTTATATTCTTCTTGCACAATCTATGACCTCTTCTAGGCCCCTCAGTATCTCAGTGGAATACAAACTAGCAACAGCAGATCTTTAAAAAAAAACAATGTAATAAATATAACCAGTATGGCCAGTAACTGACTGAACAATAACTGGAACCCTAATCTTTTAGAGCATGCTGGTGACTGTCTAAAACAGCATTTCAGTGTGTGTTGGGTGGGGGAGGACATTTAACCCATAGCCAATGAAGACTTGGTTCACATACAAACAGTGCTTCCTTTCTCAGGTATTCTATGAACATATGGAAGGGAGGGATGTGGCTTACTGTAGCAAAATAAGGGTTCTAGACTGTAATGTATAGGGAGATGTATAGGCTGGGTGCAGAAGGGACCCTGGAAAGCAGCTACGAAAACAGGTTTTTTTTTAAATCTGGGAATTGGGAGAAGCACTACCTTCCCCCTTCCCTAGTACCATGGCTCTGATCCTCCAGATGACCCACTCCCCTGTTGTTAAAGGCAAAATAAAGCATTCATTGTTCAAATGGGTTAAAGGGGATCAAAGATTTCCTGATGCTTTTCTTCTTGATGTTCAATTTTAATCATTCTCAGCAGGCCAGCCCTGCACACACAGACACACACACACACATTTTAAGAAAATGCCTGGTAGTGATGTGATAATTAAAAAATGTTCAGGAGGCAATGTGTGTTGCCCAAAAGAAAGAAAGAGCTGCATTAATATTTAATAAAATTAAAGACAACATTTGTGAATGCCCCGAAGGCTGCAGACTCATTCATTACGTTCTGGTAAATGTATATTAAAAACACACACGCTGCCCACCTTCCCACTCAAAAGCCCCAGGGTTTGCATGTTAGAAAAATCATCAAGTCCAGCTGCTGCTTTGCCTTGCTTGGAAAAGCTTTCTTGCCAAGGGTAAATAAAGAGCTGAAGAAAGGAAACATCAAACAAGTTTTCTAATACAATTTCAGCATTCATTGTTCCACAAGGTGGAAGAAAAATCTACATAATTTTTCACTGGTTTATGGACATTCTCATTTTTGGACTGTTACTCTCCCACTGCTATAACTGCCTCATTTCCCCCAATGTGGGAAAAGGAAAAACTGCCAGGGAGGCTTAGTTGCAGGTGTAAACAGATAACCTCTTTCAAAACTACTCTGGAGAAGGGAACCTAAAAAACTTCCCAAAGGGTGCCAGTTAGAGCAGTGGTGCTTAGCAGTAGGAATCAACTGGTCACAGAACCACTCCTGTGAAGAAGCCAACAGCTGGATTTCATTCATAGTAAAATGCAGAAGAAAGCTCTTCCTTGCAATTCCCCCACCCACCCACCCATCTCTACTTCTCCCTGGAATTTGTGGTTCCAGCTCTCTAGAACAGCACTGATGTGCTAGGTTTTTTTCCCTCCTTTAAATTGGCTGATACACATCTATATCACATATAAAAGGTAAAGGTAAAGGTCCCCTGTGCAAGTACCGGGTCATTCCTGACCCATGGGGTGACGTCACATCCCGATGTTTCCAAGGCAGACTTTGTTTGCGGGGTGGTTTGCCAGTGCCTTCCCCAGTCATCTTCCCTTTACCCCCAGCAAGCTGGGTAATCATTTCACCGACCTCGGAAGGATGGAAGGCTGAGTTAACCTTGAGCCGGCTACCTGAAACCAACTTCTGTCAGGATCGAACTCAGGTCTTGAGCAGAGCTTTTGACTGCAGTACTGCAGCTTAACACTCTGCGCCACGGGGCTCTTCATATCACATATACAAACTGATAAAACAGGGCAAAAGGTATTCTTCTTTGTGCTGTTATTTTACCAGTGAACACATGGATTGATCACATAACGGTATAACTAGGAACCATTATTTACATGGACTGATTTCTAAAATGAATCTAACATGAATTTCTAAAATGATCTCCGGGATCAAAGGAGCATGCCTGTTATATTAGGTGCTTTGGAACACAGACAGGACAATGCTGCTGCTGTCGTTTTCTTTGTGGGCTTCCTAGAGGCACCTGGTTGGCCACTGTGTGAACAGACTGCTGGACTTGATGGGCCTTGGTCTGATCCAGCATGGCCTTTCTTCTGTTCTTATGAATTTGAGAAAACCTCCTAGTTAAACAGGAAGATAGTCTGAATGCCGGGTACAACGAACTTGTGGGCCACTAACATATTCACATGGCAGAAAGCTCCTTATTCCTGCTCTACTGCATAGTTCTTTTCGATTAAATTTATCAACAAAGACCGCCGTATTACTTTTCATCACTTTTGGAATTCTACAGGCACCAGCAAAGAGAGTTAACCACCAACAAATAAGCACTCAAGAAAGGCTGCAAAGCACTTTTTTTTTTACCATTCAAAGTCCCATTCGGCGCAGATGCAAGGTTCACAGATGACTGTTCTCGAATAGTCTCTATTCAGTGCACACCATGCCCCTGCCTTACGTTTTTTATAGATCTTCCTCTCTCCCATAACACAAGGTTCACCCTTTGGAGCAGAACAAAGGTGAGTTAGAATAAAGAAGAGAATACTGATGGATTCTACACTTCTGTCTGAGTTGCTTAATTGGTAACAGAGGCACAGGAGCTCAGTACTTCCTGAAAGCCACACAATTAGACCTTAGAAGGGAGAGGAATGAATTACATCTTGCACTTGACCCTTCTTTTCTATCATCTTCAATCCTCGAAAGAAACCTTTAAAAAGAAAAGAAAACCTAGAACACTGCCTCTCTCATATGTCTGCTGTCTAAATGGCAATTTCCAAAACTATACAGATAAAACAGTGTTAATGGAGACTAGAGATGCCAACTCTTGGTTGGAAAATTTCTGGAGATTTGGGGGTGGAGCCTGAGGAGGGGAGCAACTTTAGAGTGTTATAATGCCATACAGTTCTCCCTCCAAAGCTGCTATTTACTCCAGGAGAGCAATTATAATTCTGGGAAATCTCCAGGCCCCACCTAAAACTTGGCAGCCCTAATGGAGACATAAGACGGGTTTGGAGATGCTGGGGAGGGCATTCGGTATATTTGGTTGTATTCTTTGAATTCTCCCTTCCAACCAGGCCTAGAGGAAAGAACAATCCAAGATAATAACCACTAACCAATTTTGAGACCCAATCTTAGCATTTGGAATGGCTTTTCAAACAGCTTTTGTACTCAACTGTAATTTAAACAGTAAATCTTGACTCAGATGATTAAGTCAGCCTTCTGTCACAATTACAATCCAATTCATAGTATATCTTGTCATTAATCAACTAATTGCGGCCACATTTTGTTTAATCAAAATTAATGTTTGTAGAAGTACAGAATGTGAAAATTTGTAGGGCTTTTTCTCCCTTTTGTGTTCATTATTTATTCTTCTTCCAGCCTTCCTCCAACCTGCTTTTGATGCACTCATATCTTTGCTTCCCTGAACAGGAAAGCTTGGAGACTAAAGCACAGCCCAACCATTGCTCTTCTAGCATTTGGTGCTTACTTCCTAGATTCTTTTTTTCTCCCTTTTGTTTATGTGCCCCAACCCCCAATTCAGACATCCCTGCTTCTCATCTTTCAGTTACAGTGAATCATACAGACATGTTCCTTTATAACAGCACTCAAAGTTAGGTAAGAAGCCTCCTGCACACCAAAAGGAAATCTCTTTCAATTTAGCAGTTACCTGGTTGTGTAAGTGCCATGTCTGGAAGTCATCTTTGGTGCACCTTCGGTTAAAGATGGATTTGTAGTCCACTTTTACTAGTTGCCACTCTGAGCGGAGACTGAAATGGCCAAAGATTCTGAGCATTGGTAAGGGGAGGGGAGGAAAAGGAAAAGAAGGACATACCATTAGTCCCATTAGTAAATATTCCCTATACACAACATTCCTGTTGAATCAAATGGAAAGCAGAAACTAACAAAGAATTCCAGAAGGCATTTGAATAGCTTCCTGATTTTCCACATTCTTATACTCTGAAATGTAAAAGATTAAATGGTCCTATGTGTTCCTAAAGAAACCCAATAGGAGAGTTCAAAAAGAGAATCATGGTTATAACACAAAAACAATGATAATACAATTATCTTATACAGTATTCTTATACAATTTACTATTCTCTATAGAGAAAAAGGAAAAGAGGAAGACCCAACAAGAGATGGATTGACCCAATAAAGGAAGCCACAGCCTTCAATTTGCAAGATCTGAGCAAGGCTGTCAAAGATAGCACATTTTGGAGGACTTTCATTCATAGGGTCGCCGTGAGTCAGAAGCGACTTGACGGCACTTAACACACACACACACATAGAGAAAAAGATACTCTCATGATCCTAGGCAACTTTTTTGTCTGTTAATTATTTTGCTGAGTTATGATTTTTAAAAGAGCATTAAAATATATCAAAATAAGCAAGAGTAGCAGTATCATGTGAAAGCTGCACAGTGAAGAAAGCTGACAGGAAGAAAATAGATTCCTTTGAAATGTGGTGTTGGAGGAGAGTGTTACGGATTCCGTGGACTGCCAAAAAAAAAAAAAAAATCAGTGGGTTATATATCAAATCAAGCCTGAACTGACCCTAGAAGCTAAAATGACTAAACTGAGGCTGTCGTATTTTGGTCACGTCATGAAACGACAAGAGTCACTGGAAAAGACAGTCATGCTAGGAAAAGTTGAGGGCAGCAGGAAAAGAGGAAGAGCCAACAAGAGATGGATTGACTCAATAAAGGAAGCCACGGCCTTCAATTTGCAGGATCTGAGCAGGGCTGTCAAAGATAGGACATTTTGGAGGACTTTCATTCATAGGGTCGCCATGAGTCGGAAGCGACTTGACGGCACTTAACACACACACACACACACACACACACACACACACACACACAGCAGTATCATCATAAGTATTTTGTTTGTCTTCTGATAAGGCAGGCTATTCCTTTAGGTCTTCTTATAAACAGAACATTGTGCTAAGATAAAGCCAGAGCACAAAGTGACATTGGGAATCATAGAGTTCTCCAGTTTCTGCAGATCCTGTCTTTACACATACAATAAGAACACAGTGTTTATAGCTTATTTTATAAGATCCAGTAAGAATAGGAAACACTGGAGGGTCTCAATGGCCTATTTGATCACCAAGAGTTCTTTTTCGATGACTGCATATCTTTTCACCAGACTGCTGAGTTCCGACACAGGTATAGCACTGGGTGTTCCCTGTTTTTAGTGCCTTGAGTCAGCACTGGACCCAGCCCAATGCTGGAAGCATTCGTCTACAGAATGATCGGCTGGCTCAGGTCAAGGATTTGTAACACTAGATCTTGAGACAGGGTGCCCCGCAAAGTTTCAAAGTCTGCCTCCACTGCTGGTTCTGCTGCATCTGCTTGTGTTGATAAAGTTGAATTTTCAGGAATGGCAAATTTGGCTTTGCCAACCTCCCGGATTTTGCTGATTTGGTAAACCCGAACCA
Source organism: Euleptes europaea (assembly GCF_029931775.1). NCBI lineage: Eukaryota > Metazoa > Chordata > Lepidosauria > Squamata > Sphaerodactylidae > Euleptes > Euleptes europaea. Next base: position 57,288,023 of record NC_079316.1, on the reverse strand, counting down.
GAAATTTACCAAAATGGCATTTATTCGGTATTTTTTCGTTTTGGTTTTTACCGAATCAACAGCCCTATCAAGGAGTAATGTTTCATCCAGAAAACCCTGTAGTTGCTAACCACCCCTTGCTCAATTGCCTCACTTAGAAAGGGGAAATTGGACAAAATATATTTCGCAGACTTCTTTTCAGCAGGGATCTAACCCCAGATGTTTTCCAAGTTCCATCAATGTATTTTGTTGGTTTTTATACCCCACTTTTCTCTACCATAAGGAGTCTCAAAGCAGCTTACCATCACCTTTCCTTCCCCCTCCACAACAGGTACCTAATGAACTGAGAGAGTTCTGAGAGAACTGTGACTAGCCCAAGGTCACCCAGCAAGCTTCATGTGGAGGAGTGAGGAATCAAACCTTGTTCTCCAGATCATAGTCCGCTGCTCTTTACTACTACACTGCGCTAGCTCTCTTTATGAAAGGTGCCCTTATCTTGACATGCATTAAGCAATGAGCTAGAACAAAGATCTAAGTTATAGATGATAGTCTTCACAATTCCAAGGGACCTGCCAACATTCCTCAAGAAGATGAATCTAAAACTCCTTTGACCAAACTTTGACTAAACTGTGCTTCCAAAGCCTGTAGCAGGCTAACTGCATCCAAATTGGTTATTGGATTCAACCAGAGAGATTTTATTACCAAAAAAGGCAAGCAAAATCATCACCCACTAATTACTAATTCGCTACCCTTTGCAATACTGCTTGTTCTGACGGTTTTGAATCCCCCTAGATAATTATGCCAAATGTGATTTGGCTCATACAATAGTAATGGAAAAGAAAGCCTTCTTTGCTGCAATTACTGCCCCCTCAGCCAGGATCTATGTGCTCTGTCTGACTCAGCACTAGTTTTTCCCCACTGGCATCTCCTCATACTCTTCATATTCCCCAACCCTCTGATAAACCAAGGATCTATAATCCTATGGAGGGAGAGGGTCCTCTGAAGTGACCCTGTTTATAACCCTGAATAAGTCAGCATCCCAAGCCACAATCAATGCCTTGTCTATATCAGTGATCAGTCTCTAATTGGAACCAGATTCTAATTGGAACCATAAGGCACCAAGGGCAAACCATCTCTACAGGTACTCTGCCTTTACTTGAAGGTAGTAACACAATAACTGTATCTTTAATAGGAAGTGATTAGTCCATAACAAAGGTTTTATCTCTAGGCACCTTATCAAATCATCAGGACCTATGAAAAAGTAGATCCACAGCATGGGTCAGTTCCATGTTGGCCATGAAGCCCTTCAGCATGGATATTGAAGTCCACAGGATAATAAACCTGCAAATCTTCTGTACCAAGTCCAAGATCACCTCTGAAAACTCATCTAGGAAGCCTGCTTGTAAGCTTGATAGACTGTAAATCATCAGTAGCCCTAACTTGTCCCTGGTACTTAATAATGAGTTACATGCATTCAAAATTGGCCAGAGTATGTACCAGGAAACTGTAAAAGGAGAAAGATGCATGGAGGTGGAACATTTTTGAAATGTGCTCTCATCTCCTCTGTTTAGGATTAATGAAGGATTGCATATCTGGCCATTTCCATACTGTCAATAAAGGTATTGTATTGTTGTTGCATATCTGGCTGAGATGAGTTGTGACAAAATAACATTATCAGAATCATCCAGCCGGGTGTTGATCAAGCATGCCTGTCCTTCATCTATGAGTAAATCAGAGTGAAGGGTCTGGAGACCAAGTCTGGTGAGGAAAGGCTTCAGGAGCTCGGTATGTTTAGCCTGGAGAGGAGATGACTGAGAAGTGATATGATAACCACCGTCAAGTACTTGAAAGGCTGTCATATAGAGGATGGTTCAGAGTTGTTTTCTGTTGCCCCAGAAGGTCAGACCAGAACCAGTGGGTTGAAATTAAAGAGTTTCTGGCTAAACATTAGGAAGAACTTTCTGACAGAGTAGTTCCTCAGTGGAACAGGCTTCCTCGGGAGGTGGTGGGCTCTCCCTCTTTGGAGGTTTTTAAGCAGAGGGTAGATGGCCATCTGTCTGCAATGCTGATTCTGTGAATGTAGGCAGTTCATGAGAAAGAGGGAAGGAAGGGTTGTGTCAGTATTTTGTTCTCATGGCCCTTTCTTACATGCTCAGGTAAATGCTGATCACCGCTTTGGGGTCAGGAAGCAATTTTCCTCCAGCCTAGATTGGCCAGGGAATGGAGTAAGGGGCATTGGGGGTGGGGAGCAGTTGTGAATTTCCTGCATTGTGCAGGTGTTTGAACTAGATGACCCTGGTGGTCCCTTCCAACTCTATAATTCTATGACCCAGGCCAGTCCCTAGGAAGACAACATATTCAGCAGAGAGGAGGCAAGATGTTCCTAAGTTCTCCCTCCTTTTGTACCAAAGTTGAGGCAACTAAAAAGTGCCAGCCAAGTCCAAGAAGGATCATTGATTGGTTGGAATCATGCATTGAAGAAGCCCCTTCTGTTTTCTGTTTTGTTTTAAGATGGGGCCCAAACAGCTGCAGCAGATTGGAAACACTGGAGGTCTTCTTGCTCCCCCAACAGAACTTCACAAAAACCTCCACAGCACTAAGTGGGAAATTGGATAAAAAATGGAGTTGGTATACAGGAACAATATAAATCATTTCCCTGTTGAGGCAGCTTTGAAAATTCTACTTGGACAGAGTTGAAGCTTTCGATATAATGGAAGAGAAATCTACAACAAAAATCCTTTAATTAATAAATACCCCAGGTATCCAGACAAAAAGCTCCTTTCATTGGTCTAGCTGTCGGGAACTGCATTTTGATCTAGTCACTGTTTGTTATTCATCAAGTTTCTGGTTATTTTCTCAGTAAGGAAGAGCTCCTCAGTCAGCTGGAATCAACATTCAAAAGGGGTGGGTAGCATGAGCAAATGAGGACTGGTGGCCATTGTGAGAAATGTAAACAAAGTTTGACAATATCTCCTAGGACGATGAGAAATCGGGAGGAACAAAATGAAACAAATCAATGTGTTTTAAATATACAATGGGGCAGACAGCTCTGGAGCTTGAGAGTCTCAGATGTGAAACCATGAAGAAGCCAGTTTTTTGAAATTGTTTTGATGATCAGAGTCCATTTTTTAATGCTAAGCCAACTTAGACAACCAATTAAACAGCATAACAGTGTGATATTTATCTGTTGGTTCAGAAGAAGATTTTTTTCCCTATGTGCCAAACCATATGATAATCTAAAAATATCCCCTGTACTTTATGATGTTGGAAGCAAAGGAAAAGAAAAGGGAAAAAATAACTCAATCATAAATAACCATGAGGATGCCATCAAAACTTGACTGACTGTAGAATGGCACAACCAGGCTTTGGCAGTTATTTCATCATTAGGTGCATTTTATAACCCATCATGATGCATGCTGGTAGTGAATAGAGATTCACCCTACTGCCCTGTCAGGGCTCAGCCAATCTTCCCCCACACGTTGGTGATGGGGGTTTCCTCAGCCAGCTGCTTCATCGCTGAAAGCAAACTGGGTCTAAAGGAGACAGCCGTGAAAAGAGGAGATGCTGCTGAACCGATGGACCACCCAGGACTTCAGTGGCCAGCATGATGGTGGAGAGAGGAATCACCAAAGCCATGTCTGGGTGGGACAAACCCACAGTAGATGCAGAAAGTGGGCCCAGAAGCTTCATGGCTGTGGGAAGAACAGGCCAGGCGGGAAAGGCAGCCAGCAGCCCCAGCTCCACAGCCAGACAGCTGGGAAGACTCCAAAGTGGGGAGAGGGATGGAAGGTGAGGTCTGGCTTCATGGAGAGATACGCCTTCATGAAGATGGGAGGAGCAGGGAATGGCAGCCCTTACCTTCTTAGCCATGTGTCTTTTTGAAAGCCATGAGTCTTTTAGAAAGGCTCAAAGAGAGGAGATAAAGAGGTGGGTACCCCAGGCACAACCTCATTGGCCAGGGTTCCAGCCAATCCATAGGGCCTTGCCCCAGGGGATCAAAGGTTGCAGGAGAAATACTTCTATAGACAGACTGGGAGGCAGCCAGAGAGGAAAAGCCAGACCTCACCCAAGGTGCAGGAAGGGAGGTATGTGTCTGGAGAGAGAGCGGGACTAGAGTGCAGTGAATGGAACTCCCCTCCCCTCTTTAATCTGAGGCTTGTTCCTGGAAGAGTGCCAGAAAAGGACACTGGAAAGTGCTATGAGCCCAGACTCCAACTCAGGTGAGGAGTCGTCTGATAAGCCCACATACAACAGCTGCTTCAGCCTGGGCTGGTGTATCTTGTTTCCACCGGTACGACAATGTGACATTGACATGCAGATGTAACTAGGCATCAATATGCCCCACTGTTTCTTTTTAAATCTGTATCATCATCATCATCATCATCATCTACGTATCGAATTCCCAAGTATGCCCCCTGTCTGAGGATAGCTAAATCTGCAGAGATGGGGCACACTCAACCCCAACAGATGTTTCTTGGGGTTTGCAGTTTAAAATCTGCAAAACTAAAAACAACAACCCTTGGGGTGTTAAATATCCCTGAATTTTTTTTAAAGTGTGTGTGCATCTGCAGACAACACACTCATCGTTGGGCAGCTGGAGAGGGTTCTGGCAGCAGTGGAAGTCGTCAGTAGCCGCTCCAGGCCAGGCCGCAGGAGCGGCAGTGGTTGCCAGGTGTCACCTGGTTAGAGGGAGGGGGATGCCTCAGGCCTTGTTGTGCCTGTGTCCAAGCGAAGTGGCAAGAATGGAGAAAGAGCGAGAGGCAGAGAAACAAGGGGAGAGGGGATGAAACAAAGGTGACCCCTCCAAGTTTCTTGCAGGTCTCCACCTGTACATTCCAATAGCAAAGTTGGCCAAATATGAGGATATTTAAATCTGGTAATTAATGCTGTGAGTGAGCAAGACAGATCTTTCTACAAACCTGAATGATGCCCCAGACTAGGCCTGTCTGCATGCTACTCTTCAATGGCAGCCATCCTATGAAAGCCAGTGTGGTGTAGCAGTTAGAGCTTCAGAGTAGGATCTAGGAGACCCAGGTTTAAATGTCCATCTTGTTGTGGACGCTCACTGGCTGATTTGGGGCCAGCCACATACTTTCAGCCTAACCTACCTCTCAGGGTTGTTATGCAGATAAAAAAGGAGGAGAGGAGAATAGTGTAAGCTGCTTTGGTCATAGGATTGCCAACCTCCAGGTAGTAGCTGAAGATCTCCTGTTATTACAACTGATCTCCAGCCGATAGAGAGTTTTGGGGGGCAGAGGTTTTGGGGGCAGAGCCTGAGGAGAGTGGGGTTTGGGGAAGGGAGGGACTTCAATTCCAGAGTCCAATTGCCAAAGCAGCCATTTTCTCCTGGTGAACTGATCTCTATCGGTTGGAGATCAGTTGTAATAGCAGGAGATCTCCAGTTAGTACCTGGAGGTTGGCAACCCTAGATTACCCAGAATTACAACTGCTCTCCAGATGACAGAGATCAGTTTCCCTGGAGAAAATGCCTGCTTGAGAGGGTGGAGTCTATGGGATTATAACCTTCTGAAATCACTTCCCTCCCCAAAACCTTGCCCTCTCAAGGCTCCACTCCCAAATCTCCAGGAATTTCCCAACTTGGAACTGGCAACCTTAGGGAACTGTTGGGGGGGGGGGAGAATTAGTGGACAGGGTTGAAAAGCAGGAACATCAGGAGTGCAGAGTGATTGCATAAGGGAGTGGCGCAGAATACTGGATGAGGGTGAGAGATGGGGAAAGAAGAAGGAAGGAAATTCTCTTTTCCCATGAGTGGCTGCTCCACTTGTATATTACAAGGTTGATTTATTGCAACATAAGTAACATCAATTTTGTACATTTGATGGGGAGAATATTGTCATGGAAATAGAAATACTGCAAAACTAAAAAAAAAGGATGAATTCAATTTATGAAAAGGAGAAATCAAAATAGGTATTTGCGGGTTGAAAGGGCAAGGATAAGAAAGCTAAGATTATCTTCCTGATTATCTGTTTAAGACAACCTACCCTGCAGCTTACAGAAAACTTTGTTCACACTCAATACAGCATAACACGATTTGAACACCATTCCATTTAGCAGCCAAACACACAGCTGGCACAAATCAATACAATTCCACTGGTTCCTCTGCTGAGTTTATGCCAGATGTAAATATCATCTGCTACATCTAATTTACTGCTACATCAGGTTCCAAAAATTCTAACTCTGTCTGGGCAAGGAGTCAAGGGACAAGGAGTTTTCAGGAAAGGCCTCAAGCTCTACTCTCATTGTGAATCAACAGAAAGATGTTTCTGTTCTTGCACTTGGGAGGGGTGAGGCGATCAGTATCATGACACATATTTTGCATACAAAAGGTCCCAGGTTCAATCTGTGTCATCTCTGATTCAACAGTTCAGGTCACAGGTGTTAAGAAAGTAGGGTTGCCAACCTCCAGGTACTAGCTGGAGATATCCTGCTATTATAACTGATATCCAGCTGATAGAGATCAGTTCCCCTGGAGAAAATGGCTGCTTTGGCAATTGGACTCTATGGCATTGAAGTCCCTCCCCAAACCCCGGCCTTTTGTGTGCCTAAGATCCCAGAGAGCTGTGAGAGGCAAAGTAGACAACACTGAGTAGATGGAACAATGCTCTGATTCTGTATAAGGCTGGTGTGTGTGTGTGTGTGTGTATTCAAGTTAAAATCTTGTTAAAACCCCTCATGTTTTGAAAAAAAATGTAGAGAAAAAGTGACTGATAATCTCACAATGGTGAGGATAAGAAAAAAGCAAATACATTAGCATTCCAAAAGGCATAGGGTCCTTGCTGCTCTTTAATTAAATGATTTCAAAGAAAATGTGTATATTTAATTACTATGATTTAGATGGAAACAATAGCACGTTAAATGTAATTAGAACAGGAAGAACTGCAAAAGATGTTTTCCTCCTAGCTTTAAAAATGGTTCGGGGTCAACTTCCTTTCATAGTAAAGGGCTACATGGGTGGGGGTTTTTTCTGTGTAAGTAATAGAAAATCTCAATGTGTATATTAAGGATGATGCAAATTATTAATATTTTAAATTTAGAGGAGAATTCAGCTGACTAACATAAATTGCTCAGGGAAACCCAACCAGAAAGAAACCATCCATTCTTTCAGCATCAGTTTACTAGAGATAAAGAAGTCTACCACCAACAATGCAAGGATGCTCTTTGAATAAATGTCCTTGTTAGAAAAAGGTATTATTCAATTTCACCATGGCTAGAAATTAAAAGATAAAAATAGCTTAGGCAAATGAAAAGGTCATCTTGGAGTATCTAAAAGACAGAATCTACTAGACAGGATTCAAACTTGGCACTGAGTTTATCGCACAGGTGGGTGGATCGTAGGTTCTTGGTGGACAGATAGACGAGATCCCCCACCTTGCATTCCTTACCAGGGGAGCGATGTTTGTCAGCCTGAGCCTTGTACTTTCATTTGGCTCGCTCCAGATTTTTAACCAGCCATGGCCAGGTTGTTTGAATGGAATGCACCCATCCGGCCATGTCAGCTCCCTTCTCCTCCGCAGAAACATCAACATGACTAGCGGGGCCAAACTCTTTACCATGGACAACCTGGAAAGGGCTGAACCCTGTGGATCAGTGAATCACATTATTATAAGCATATTCAGCAAAAGGCAACAGGTCTACCCAATCATCTTGATGGTAATTAACATAACAGCATAAATAGCATTCCAACACCGCATTCACCCGTTCAGTTTGACCATACGTTTGGGGATGGAAGGCACTAGACAGTCCTTGTTCTACTCCGACCAATCTGAGAAAAGCTTTCCAAAATTTGGCCATGAAATTTGAACCCCTGTCCATCACTATCTTGCGTGGAAAGGAATGGAGACGGAAGACATGTGACACAAAGAGGCGGGCCAATTTCGGGGCGGAAGGGATACCTGCGCAGGGTACAAGATGCACCTGTTTCAGGCTTGGCTGACTCGGTAGTTCATATTCCAGTCGCCCTCCTCTGCATACAAGTCCTCCTCCTCCAAATACTCTTGCACATCAGGAACAAAGGTGAGCCGTTGCCTGCACGCCACTTCCCGGGGCAGGCCAGGTTCCGGGGAGCCCAAAGAAAATGAGGGGAAAGACCAGTCCAGTCCCCCACTAACTTTCGACCACCCTCCAGTTCCTGCCGTCGCCCGCGCCCGAGCAGCGGCCACATCCGCCAACAGTTGCTCCTGCACCCACCTCTGGTCAGCGAGCACTCAGTCCGCCTCGAGTTTGGCAGCAGCGTCACAATTGGTTCGGCTGCTTGCTCCAAGAGCATTTGGATTTCCTAGTGCTGGCCCAACAGCGGTTGGACCTGTTGAGCCAGATCCGCAGAGGCAGGACCGAATTCAGGAGTTAGTATCTTCTCGACGTCGGCTGCCGTCGCCGTGGTCGGAGTGAAATCCACAAGAACCAGGACTGTCCTGGCGGCAGCGTTCTGTGCTTCCCGGTAGGGCTGTTGATTCGGTTCAGCCCGAACTGAAAATCAGCCGAATTTCCCCTGATTCGGTGGTTTTTAGTTCGGGAGGAACCGAACTCAAAACTGGCGGGCAACCGGGGGGGCCGAATTCAGCGAGTTCGGGAGTTCGCGAATAAATTCGGCAAATTCGGGGCCGTCAGTAAGCAGCATAACCGTCAGTAAGCAGCATTCTCCTCCCCCGGCCAATCGGTGGCCAAGCTGGGTCTTCTTCTGGCCAATCTGTCAGGATTGAGTACTGGAGGAATCAGCTGATGTGCGGCCCGGCCAGGGGGAGAGCGAAATCCTTGTGTGTGTGTGGGGGGGGTGCTTGTGCACATTTGCTCCTTTCTGTGGCTGCAGGGGGCGTATTTTTTTGGGGTAGGGACACAAAACTTTCAGCAGAGATTCAGACAAGCCTTCTTAAGAGACCACCCAAGTTTTGTAAACATTGGGTCAGGGGGTCCTGAGATATGGGCTCCCCCCTTTTTTGTTTCCATGGCTGCAGGGGGTGCATTTTTGGGGGTACAGACCCCAAACTTTTAGTGGAGCTTCAGATGAAGCTTCTTAAGATACCCCCCAAGTTTTGTAAACATTGGGTCAGGGGGTCTCGAGATATGGGCTCTCCCCCTTTTCCCTCCCCCCCTTTTCCATTTATGTGGCTGCAGGGGGCGCTTTTTTGGGGATATAGCCCCCAAACTTTCAGCATAGCTTCAGACAATTATTCTTAAGATACTACCCAAGTTTTGTAAAGATGGGTTCAGTCGGGGCAGAAATATCGCCTCCCCCCTTTTCTCTTTCCATGGCTGCAGGGGGCGCATTTTTGGGGGTGCAGATCCCAAACTTTGAGCGGAGTTTCAGACCAGTGTTCTTAAGATACCCCTCAAGTTTTGTGAACATTGGGTCAGGGGTCCCGAGATATGGGCTTTCCCCTTTCCCCTTTCCCCTTTTCCCTATTGGGATGAATGGATCAGCCGATCCTGTGCATCTTCTCCAGAGCAAAACGTCCTGTGCCTAATTGGAATCATCTTGGATTACAAGTCCTCCCCAGCCCCTCTTGATGGAACAGAAGACAGCCACAGTAAGACCCCTTTGGGGGCTTTAATCTATAATTTTTCTCCTGTGTATGTGTGTGTGGGGAAAGCAGAGTCTGTGTGTGTGTGGGGAGGGAGCAGTTTCTGTGGGTGGGGGGGAAGCCAAAGGGGGCTTTCGTCGGTTCTGCCTGGGGTGTGTGTTCCCCCTCGAGTCTCTCGCTCCCTGGTTTGAGGGGGGAGGTTTCAGTTGTGTGTTGCAAAGGTGTTGTTTTACAAGGTTGTGTTGTTTTGCAGTTGTTTTGCAGTTGCTTTCTCAGCTGTTGTCGGGGCTGGGAGCTTTGTGCGTGGGCGGCAAGCTCTGCTGAGAGATGCACATTAAGGGTGGGGGGACCCCTTTCAGGGCCCATATCTCAGCCCCCCCTGACCCAATCTTTACAAAACTTGGGGAGTCTTTCAATAAACGTCCTTTGAAGCTCTGCCGAAAGTTTGGGACCTCTAACCCCAAAAATGCCCCCCCAGAGCTGCGGAAAGGCGCGATTGTGTTTTTAATGGCTTTATTCGGCCGAATTTTTTTCCGAACTTTGAATTCCCGCCGAATTGAACGGATCCGAAGTGGGGGAGTTCGGACTTCGGCATATCCCAAATCTAAACAGGCTGAATTCGGCCGAATCCAAACTATACCGAATTTTTTTTAATTCAACAGCCCTACTTCCCGGCGGCATAGGGCGGGATCCGGAACAGTTTGTGGAACGTCTCCCCCCTGAGCCCCTGCCATTGGGAAACAGAACTCAGGCCCCTGAATTGGGGCCACCGACTCCTGTTGCGTCCCGCGCAGCGCAAGCTCAGCCAACAACTGAGTTAGGAGAGCAAAGTCCTCTTGCGCCAACCGGGCCTCCTCCAGCAAAGTATCTAGCCCCAAAAGGTCATTGTGGGCATGCAGATCAGCATCCTGAGTCCTCCAGGGGGTTGCCGCTGCCAGGCGACGCCACTGATCAATCACCAGCCCAACCAGCCAGGTGGACTCCGCGTAAGTCCGCTGCACCTCCTCCAAGAAAGTCAGGGTCCTCGGGGAGCTCGTCCTGCGCCCCAAACCAAGGATATGAGTGTCTAGGCGAACCCTCCAGGGCTCCAGCCAAGGCCAGCAAGTAAGGATGGGACTAGTGTCCTAATGTAAGCTCTAGCCCTGCGGCAAACCCATAAACAGATTTCAGCAGACGGCAAATCCATGAAAGCAGTTTTATTGTTTAGAATCGACAGGTTTTAGAAGCCATATTCAAAAGGACACTAGTAAGGGTCAAAGGCAAGGCACACAGCATATATGGGAGAGCAAAAGGAGATAACTGGTTACCCAGGCAACCCCCCCCCTCCAACAGGCAGGAAGGAGCACTTGGTTCCTTCCCACAGTATGGGAATCTATGAAGACTAAACATGGGGCTTAGACTGGCCTTGGACAGAATAGCACAACAGCACCTGGAAGCAGCACAACAACACTACCACATACCATCCTCATGGCCTGTTCCTGACAGGTACTTCCACGTGCAAACAGGGGGAAATTTCCATAGCCCACTCAAATTGCATGCTGTTCCTCCCCACCCCACCCCCCTTCAAGTGCCAATGTTTAGGTAGGGCAAGGGATTTCATTTTTTCAGACAGAGAAAGTAGGAATCTGTCACACAAGCAGAACCCTAACAGTTAGAATCCAATGGTAAATTCCCCTGATGGAAGGGATGTGGAGTGTGACTTTCTCACTTCGCCACTCCCACTGCAGCCCCACAAATTGTTCCCCTTTTGTTAGCAGAAATCCCCTGTAGGATACAAGCCATATTGTCTTTGCTAATGTGCAATTCTTGCAGCAACCCAACAAAAAAGATATAATACTGCATGAAGAACTAAGCTGCTCTAGTAAGGTACAGGAAGTAGATTCAGCAACCAAGTCCTCCACTAAGCTCACAAAAAATCTTAGTGATAAATAACTAATCAGTCCACCAGACAACTGCTGGTATTCTTCTACACTGATTTTCTCACCTAGCTGTTAAAGTCACATTAAAAACTGTGTTTACTACAGGTATCAATTAAAATGATGACATCTGAAAGGACTGACAATAGCAACAGCTGTTGCTATAAGAATGTTCGTTGCTTCCCTACTGGGGGTGTACAGGAAGCCCTGTGTGAAAACAAACCTCTATCTGACAATTTACAGGTGACAGGCACAACATCCTCTTTGAGCACCACCGCTCTTATGGCGTCATTATGTTTGGATGGGGAGCAGATAGAGTCAGTTCACAAAGACGTGGTAGCCATGATTCCATAACAGTAGTTTGGATTCTAAAAAAAAAAGAGAGAGAGAGAGAGAGAGACACTTTCCCCCCAAAGAGATAATGCTAGAATCAAACAAGAGTTGAATAGTTACATAAAATAGATTAGATTATTATATGCTTACTATTGGGCTGGGTTTTGGAAAATGGGTATTAGCTGAAGTTTAAGTGCACAGCTGTTTCTAAGAATACAGCAATTCTTTAGTAAAGTATGTTGATAAACAAGGATGTATAGAACAGAGATGAAATAATATGAGTCAAGGCTATTGATTTTATTCGGTATTTTAATAATAGATATTAGTTGGGGGTAAGAATGAGAAAGCAGGCTATTTTGAGCACGGATATGAAGTGACATGTTATATTCCTCTTTTCTTTTCCCTTTCTTTTTTGTATCCTTTAAAAAGAAAAGAAAAGAAAAATGAGAAAAGAAAAAGAAAGATGCACTTTTTTCATATGGTCAATCAAATACCACCCTGCATGGACTAACTCAGTAAAGCTGCTCCTGTAACTAGTTTTTGTGCTAATAAGGTAAAAACAAATGAACAAAAAAAAAACATACTATATGTTCAGATCAGTAAACGGAATGCTTATGATCGCACTAAGTAACTTAAGAACATAAGAAAAGCCCTGCTGGATCAGACCAAGGCCCATCAAGTCCAGCAGTCTGTTCACACAGTGGCCAACCAGGTGCCTCTAGGAAGCCCCAAACAAGACGACTGCAGCAGAACCATCCTGCCTGTGCACCCTCTTGCTACATTTTACGAAATTTGCTCATTAGGCACTCAGTCCTGGGCACTCTGTGCTGATATGATTACAACCAGTTTCATGACCGCTGTAAACTTATTTACTAAAGGGAATTAAACAGTATCATCAGTTATGTTGTCAATTAGGCCAGGATCTTGCACTTTATAACTACTGGCAGTGACAGAGGATTGCAGACGTTTTTTCATTCTACAGGTCTGGAAAAGTCAATATGAAAAGTCACTACTTGATTTCTCAGCTGAGAACCAAGGAATAGGAGGCCTAGATGGTACTTGAACAGAGTCACCTTCTAGGAAAAAGTGTGCTTTTAGCAAATGTTCCCCTCTTTGGGCTGTAAAATAATATTTTATAGCCCAAGAATATGCCAGTTTTTAAATTCCTCAAAGTAAACTGTTCAACCCCCATGAGTGTTCCAAATAAATTATAAAATCAATTATAAAATCATCTCCGTTACCTCAGTAGGGAACCTAAACTTTCAGCCTCTTACAAAAAACCGAGTCAAGGATGAATGGTGCTAATTTATGAGCAATTTTTAACACAAACCTGGGAAAGCATTCTGAATCGTCTGCAGATTTATGAGGAAGTCATTTCAAAAAGGTCACCAGCAATGCTGCTATAATTAAATCTTTCATTAATTTTTAAAATACACAATAACTTACAAATGCAATATAAATCTGACCAGATGACCTTGTTGGGAATCATTTCATGTGTTGCTTTTCCTTGTGCTGTAATCTAATGGTCATAAAGAAGTGTCACTTTTTATTCCCTTGTTTAACAGGATTCCTGGTTTTTTAAAAATAAGCGTGGCACTTCTTTGTGCACCCTAGCCCTGGGGTAGAAGAATGAAAGAGAGAAACTGCCCTAAACCCAACTAGTTCAGTAAGTAGAACATGAGACCCCGAATCTGAGAACTGTGGGGCACAAAGGTCCCAGCATGCACAGGGACAGTTGGCAAGACATCAGGAGGTCATGCTAAACTGCAGATGGCACAAGTGAAGTCCAAGGAGCAACCAAGGACATGCCTTGCTACCTTTAAGGGAATTGCCATAGCCCTGGGATGGCCTGTGGGGGACACTCCTGTGCCATCTCCTCCTTAGTTTAGCCCGGGAGGCTATTGAAGTCTTGATGGTAGAGGAATCTGGAAGCCAAGAAAGGGTCATAGAATCATAGAGTTGGAAGGTACCACCAGGGTCATCTAGTCCAACCCCCCTGCACAATGCAGGAAGCTCACAACTACAGTGAGGGGGAAAAGTATTTGATCCCCTGCTAAATTTTCCCGTTTGTCCTCTGACGAAGAAATGACCGGTCCATAATTTTAATGGTAGGTTTATTGTAGCTGTGAGAGACAGAATGGGAGGCATGGACAAAATATTGTATGAATGAATTCAAATGTGATATTAAGGGATATGTTTTGATCTAATTCAAATTTGTTGGGACAATTGAGAGATGCAAATAGTTAATTATATTGATATGATAAAGATATGGGTGATTTATTATAAAGAATTAGACAACAAGTACAAAGAGAGTAATAATGATAACAAACGGACAGAGGAGGGGAGGGGGAAGTCAAAGATATAGGTGATAGATGATAGTTAAATGACAAGAAAGAATTTGATATATTACATAATCTGTTAACGTATACTTGTAACTGAATATGAACAAACTTGGAAAAAATAAGAATTTTATTTAAAAAAAGAAAGAAAAAGAAATCTTACTGACTTGGAGAGGATCTCAAAGAGGAGTGGGACAAAATACCTCCTGAGATGTGTGCAAACCTGGTGGCCACCTACAAGAAACGTCTGACCTCTGTAATTGCCAACAAGGGTTTTGCCACTAAGTACTAAGTCATCTTTTGCAAAGGGATCAAATACTTATTTCACTCATTATAATGCACATCAATCTCTGACTTTTGTCTTCTGGGTTTCTGGGGGTTTTCTCACAGCTACAATAAACCTACCATTAAAATTATGGACTGGTTGTTTCTTCATCAGAGGGCAAACGGGCAAATTCAGCAGGGGATCAAATACTTTTTTCCCTCACTGTACCTCCCCCCCCCAGACACACCCCACTGACCCCTATTCCATGCCTTAGAAGATGCCCAAAATGTCCTCCCTCCCATGAACTGCTCAAGGTCATAGAATCAGCATTGCTGACAGATGGCCATCTAGCCTCTTTTTTAAAACCTCCAGGGAAGGAGCACTTACCACCTCTTGAAAAAGTCTCTTCCACTGAGGAACCACTCTAACTAGAATTAGAAAATTCTTCCTAATGTCTAGACGGAAACACTTTTGATTTAATTTCAACCCGTTGGTTCTGGTCCGACTTTCTGGGGCAACAGAAAACAACTTTGCACCATCCTCCATATGACAGTCCTTCAAGTACTTGAAGATGGTTATCATATCCCCTCTCAGTCTTCTCCTCTTCAGGCTAAACATACCCAGCTCCTTCAACCTTTCCTCATAGGACTTGATATCCAGACCCCTCACCAACTTTGTTGCCCTCCTCTGGACAAGTTCCAGCTTCTCTACATCTTTCTTAAATTGTGGTGCCCAAAACTGAACACAGTACTCTAGGGGAGGTCTAACCAGAGCAGAGTAAAGTGATATCATCACTTCACGCGATCTGGACACTATACTATGATAACAGCATAGCTCACTATGGTGAGGTGTGCTGTTATCAATATCCTGGGCCCTGAATAGAAATTTCCAAGTAAAGGCTATGGAACTTGCCCACTGGACAGAGGTGATATCCCTGGTTAGGGGGCCAAAGAACACTGTTGACTTTTATGTGGACTGTTTTCTGGTAGGCACCTGAACCAGGGCTTGCATACAGAGGCAGCAGCCTAAGACTCAGATGGTGACGGAGGCCTGTGTGGGTGGGAAAGAAGCATCAGGACTGGTGAATACTGGATCGGGGTGGACTGTTGTGAAAAAGCCCAGGTCAAATGTATTTACAGAGATGTATTTACAGGTCAAATGGATTCACAGAGATGTGAAGCCATATTTAACCTAATTTGCCACTTTTGAGATAAATGGGATCAGCAATGCCCTTAAGAAACACTTCTGCATCTTGTTTGTGGACTTCCTAGAGCACCTGATTGGCCACTGTGTGAACAGACTGCTGGACTTGATGGGCCTTAGTCTGATCCAGCATGGCTTTTCTTATGTTCTTATGTAGGACAGATGCTTGAACAAGGGCCTAACAATGACAGATGTAAGACTATCCAACACTTTTCGGTCCATGATGTAGTGTTAATACCCTCTGCCCACTTTCTCCCACATGGTTGACATAGGTCCAGATTGCAAGTGGTCACCCCAATGCTCCAAATGAACCCTATTTGTGGCAGATGAATCCAACTGAAACTGATCCAAATATACAGGACGCAACTGAGCTTCCAATACTTTAAACTCTGACATTATATTTGAAATGGCAGCTTTCAAACTGAACTGAATCCAAGCAATTTTGTCTGCCAAGAGGGAAGCAAACTAATCACAGCAGGCATTAGATGGCTCAGTCTCCAGGCAGAAGCTGCCTGGGTTCACTAGGTCATTTACCACCTGGAATAGTTCTGCTAGATGACAATTTGTAGATGCAATGGTAGGAGAAGGAAAGAATTTATTCTTACTGCCACCACCATGGCAGTGCTTTTAAAAAATGATCCATGTTGCAGTTTGTCAGCTTTGGTGCAGGCCAAGTACCACCTTTGTTCTAATCATCTCCTTTAAATTTCAACCAGCCACACTCCCTCAAAATCCATGAGGTCTAATGCTGACAAAGTAATTGGAGACAATGCATTGAAGCAACTATAGTCAACCTGCTGTTCTTCAAGACCACCAACATAAATGCCATTGTTGTCAGTGGAAACAGATTTAAAATCAGAGATTGAATTGAGATTATTCATATATATAGGAAAGAAAGCTGAATTCTGGTGAAATGCAACCAAAATTTGCAGCTATTTATGTGAGCTATAACTAATGAATATCATCAATGTAGTGAACAGTTTGTTTACGATTAAAGGAATTTTATATATGAGTAAAATTAAAGTGCTAATATACCCAAGTAGCACTAATTGAGATCACTAGTATTAAATTATAGCCCCATAGCTAGAAAACAGGCAGATACTTTGCCACTGAGACAACATGAAATTCTTATGTTCAGGACTTAGCCAATGCTTAATCAGGTATGGTATGTGGAAATGCCCTTGAAAGCTATTCAGAAGATACCATTAGTCTACAATACAGAGCCAGATGGATTTCTGGTATTAGCAATATGGAACACTGAACTGAACTCCATTGGTTATCAATTTGCTTCCAGGCTAAAGGTTCTGATGCTACATTTACAGATTATCAAGGGCATATATTATGATGTGTTTTCAGGCGAAGTAAGGTGCCAGCCACACTTAAAATAACACATATATGTCATTTCTTTTCTTTTTTTTCCACACTAAGATTTCTTGCAAACCACATGTAAACTACCATGCACCCTTCCCCCACCCTCTTCCCCATCATAGATCATCAACAAGAGAAGACGATAAGAGAGAGAAAAAAAGCTGCACATACGGACAGCTTAAAGTAGAGCTTTTTTAAAGTAGAGTGAGCATGTCATTTCTGATGTAGCAGGTGCCACACATCAAAAATTGTACCATAGGATGCTCCCTTTCAAAAAAAAAATCACCCATTTTTGTTTCTAGTGTTTTTGATTTTTGTTCTTTTATGGAATTCAGCAGCTTTAATGCCATGTTATACAATTTACATTCAATTAACATGAAAACATGTGTCAATTTTACCAATATAATTGCTATCAAATTTCATCAGTATGATCGGGGGGGAAAATGACTACAGTTTCATCCCAGAAGAACCCGTATCAGAAAGTGACATTTTTAAAACTGAAATAGTATGGCTACAAAATTTGGGTGCAACCCTAATTATTATTAATAGAGACATTTGCTGTTATATCATCTGCTCGCTCTCTCTCTCCCTCCCCCCTTCTTTGTATTCCCAAATTGCCCAGCTGGAAAATCACGCTTAAGGACAATAATCACACCCTATGCACGTAGCATAGTAAGAGAATTACTATTGATGGCCCTTCTTAAAGGGGTCATAGCTCTTTACAACCCTTTACAGAAGTTAAAAAAAAGTCACCTCTATTGTGCTTGACACACAACACAAAAGCAGTTGCATGCATGTGCTATATTCTTTTTCTCTCATCCCTGAATTCACAAGGAGAACATGAAGGGCAACATCCATAAGCTATTTACCTAGACTACTCCTTCAAGATTTATTTGCAAGATAAAGAACAGTCCGCACATAAAATTTCCTGTGCATTAGGAACAAGCACAACAATTATGGATGTAGATAACAAGCATTAAAGGAACACACACAGTTCCAGCCAGTTAAACTATCTTTATGAATGGGAGGCAAGGGCTGGAACATTCCTCATGAATAAAACATGGCTTATAACTTTGAAGGCTAGCCTAATGGGCTGTGTAACCTCCTGATTGTTTTTTATTAGGGTTTAGATGGAATTAGTGTTCAAGGAGGTCACTGGCAACAGAGAAATGGGAAGCCGAGAGAGTGAGTCAAAGCACCAGGACCTAATTGAGGCAGACAGAGATCGGGAAGCAGAGAGAGTGGAAGAGGAGCCAGAGTTAAATTATCTAATCATTGGCAAGATAGTGCTCACAGAGGAGAGGATGGAAATAAAGGAGACATAAAAGATGAAAGATGAAAGCTTAAAGGAAGATCTTCTAACCAAACACTCCATAATTCTTTCACTAAACAATAAATAGGGCTTGGAAGAGGTACTTAGAAACCTATAAGTCACTTCATTTAATTTATCCAGTGGTCTAGAGATCATTGCTTTTAGGGCATGGGTACTACTTAGTGGCAGCCTGTATATCTCAGCAATGCAAGTGAGACTTTAAAATACTGAAGAAATGAAGAGATGCATGGATATAGAAGGGTAAAGTAAATGGTACATTGAAAGAATATATTGGTCCTATGTGAAGGTGCAAACTAGTACTTCCATGTAGTCATCAGTGGATTTGTTCCAGTCAACAAAGAACTTGTAAAGTATCATGCAATGTCTTTCCCAATAAAATGACAGGGCTAGAAGGACCCTGAAATACATCTGCCTGCATTACGGTAAGATTCTCTTAACACAGTTAGATTTCAGTCCAGTAGCACTTTAGAGACCAACACAAGTTTCAGGGTGTAAGCTTTCAAGAGCCAAAGCTCCTGAAACTATTGTTGGTCTCTATGGTTCTACTGAACTCAAATCTAACTGTTCTACTGCAAACCAAAATGGCTACCCTCTGAAATGTGACTAACACAACAGCTGCAAGTAGGAAGCTGAACCAATAGGCATTCAAAAGCCAGAAGTCACTATAGCAAAAATTCTGAGTGTTCAAGTCTTGCTATGAGGTAGTGTGAAAATGATTGTTGAAGGCTTTCACGGTCAGAGTTCATTGGTTCTTGTGGGTTATCCGGGCTGTGTAACCCGGGCTGTGTAACTGTGTAACCAAGACCACGGTTACACAGCCCGGATAACCCACAAGAACCAGTGTGAAAATTATTTCCTGATCTCATATGTAGGAATTAGTTAGGGTCAAATCAGAGAATATTGTGGGAGTTCCATGTTGATACTGGCAACTGATTGAGGATGGAACTACAGTATGGGAGGAAGTGGTTTTCTTTTTCTCTGTGTGGCTTTCCTGGTAACAAACTGTTAGTATTTGGATGGGGAACCACCAAGGAACTCCAGGGTCACTATGCAGAGGCAGGCAATAGCAAACCACCTCTAAACATCTCTTGCCTTGAAAACCCTAGGAATCATCATAAGTCAGCTGAAACTTGATGGCACTTTCCACCAACACCAATATGCTTTATATATGGCTGCTTTCTGAAGAATGTCTGAAGGGCCAACACATGGGTTTCTGGCAACCTAGGCAAACTATGACCTTTTCCGCATGCTTGAATTACTCCTGGTTTTCTTGGGAGTTGATCCACAAACACTGGGATCAGTTTGGGAAGGGTTGTTCTGCACTTTTGCCCTCCCTGTGCACTTTTACAGTTGTGGGATCAGTTTATTTTATTCCGCACGTGGCTTAAATAATGAGGATTTTCAAGGGAGGGTGCGGCTATCATTGGTGTCATTATCGGTGGCATCACAACACCCCCTTATTTTAAAAATAAAACTCTAAAATATTGATATATTGCTGTAGCGTTGTAATGATAATCAGGCTTTCTTTTTCCCCCTTTTTTATAATTTTTTTTTAAAATTTTGTTACAGGGTACAGAAAAATGGGGAAACGGGGAGAGGTACTCAAACTACATTTATTTTCATTTCACCGGCATATGGACTTTCTTCATCATCATATATATATTAATCTTTCTTTTTTCTATTGTTACCCCTGTTTCATACATCAGTTCTCTAATATTATTATTAATATTTCTAATATTTCTATTCAAAAGAACCCCCTTTTTATCTAATGCCATAGTTATCTTATTCCCCTCTTTTGACAAATCTTTCCCCCCTTCTCTGGTAGATGAAAAAAGGGGGGAAGATTTGTCAAAAGATTAGTTAAGAGTTTTTAACTAAAATACTTGTTTATAAACAATAATATTTATCATAAAAAGGTTGCCATCTCTGCTTGTGCTCTTCGATCATCTCGTGGTGCAGCATGGTCAAAAGTTTTGACATCATTGCATATTCATGCATTTAGATCAGGTATCTCCTTGTCTTTTCATTTTTGGGCCAGTAATAGTTTCGCTGCTGTTGTTGCATATTGGTACAGCTCTCTCTGTTTAGATGAAATTTGAATTGGAATTATACCCAATAAGAAATGTTTGGCTTCTAACTGGAAACTCGTTTTCATTAGTTCTTGTATTTCTTTATGTATAATTTCCCAAAAAGTTTGTACTTTTTTGCATGCCCACCATTGGTGAAAATATGTCCCTTCTGTGTCACAACATTTCCAACAGTTTGCCTGATTTGCTTTATACATCTTCTGCAAATCTTTCGGTGTATAATACCATCTATAAAACATCTTGTACCAGTTCTCTTTTACTGCTTGTGATCTGGAAAACTTGATATCTGTTTTCCACAATTTCTCCCAAGTTTGCATCAGAATCATCTCCCCAAAATTCTGCATCCACTTCATCATGCATGTTTTTACTTGTTCAGATGTAGTATCTATGGCCAACAGTATTTTGTAAATTTTTGACAAAAGATGATCTTGTGTTTTAGTATCCAAAGTTTCAAATTCTGTCAGTTTTCTTTGTTTGCCTTCATGTACATAGTCCCTTCTTAAAACGTGTATTATTTGATGATATACAAACCAGGAAATCTTAGCATTCTCTTGAAGTTCCTGTAATGTTTTCATTGTCCATCTTTTTTAACTAAGTCATTGTAGGTAAGTAGGTCATTTTTACTCCGATCAGCAGGCTTTCTGAATTTCCGGATCTCATTTTTTTAAAGTAAGTCTTTAGCCTCCTTCCTGGCAGAGATATGCATTTTTCCTTATATCTCTACAATAGAAAGGGCTAGAGACTTACTTTTAAAAGAGAGAGAGCTGGGAATGTAGAGAACCTGCTTAAACTATCATTACAAAATTACAGCAATAAATTGTTATTTCAAGGCCATTAAAAATTGAAATCACTTGCCCTGGAGGGGGGAGGGCCACAGCTCAATGACAGAGCATCTGTTTGGCATGCAGAAAGTCCCAGGTTCGATCCCCGGCATCTCCAGTTAAAGCAACTCGGCAAGTAGGTGATGTGAAAGACCTCTGCCTGAGTACCTGGAGAGCTGCTGCCAGTGAGTAGACAATACTGACTTTGATGGACCAAGGGTTGATTCAATATAAGGCAGCTTCATGTGGGATGTGGTTTAACGATAACAATAAATCAATCATTTTAAAGTGGGGTGGAGGTGGGTGGGACAAAGAAAACTGAAAGAAACATTATGCACTAGTAAAAAGCTGATTCAAAATTGGTTTCCAGAAAAACATTGTGATAAAAGTGGTCTCAACAGAGCCGCAAAAAAGCGCGCGCGGGGGGGGGGGGGGGGGGAGGAACGACACAAAATAAGCAAAGTGAAATCTAAATGCAGAAAATGCATGTGGAAATCAAGGGACAAACCAAAGCAGGATGGGGCCAGAACCGATGATGTGGGGGGGGAGACATGCAGAAAAGAGCTATGACTTTGGAAAAAATCCCATTCATTAGAGAGAAAAGAGAGAAGTCTGGAATGGTCCTAGAACACAATCCACATAATTCCTTTTATTGGGACGAACCAAATGACACATAACAATATGAGCTCGTTCAATTTCTCCAGAACTTTCCACCAGTCTTTGCTTTTTTTCTATGCAGTATAGTGTGTGTGTGTGTGTGTGTGTGTGTGTGTGTGTGTGTGTAAAGTGCCGTCAAGTCGCAGCCGACTTATGGCGACCCCTTTTGGGGTTTTCATGGCAAGAGACTAACAGAGGTGGTTTGCCAGTGCCTTTCTCTGCACAGCAACCCTGGTATTCCTTGGTGGTCTCCCATCCAAATACTAACCAGGGCCGACCCTGCTTAGCTTCTGAGATCTGACGAGATCAGGCTAGCCTGGGCCATCCAGGTCAGGGATATGCAGTATAGTAGATTGCCTTAAAAAGCTGAGTATAACTTGAAACTATCGCCATTGCAAACAGCTCAGCATCTAACATACAAAGCAACCTTGGCCAGGACCCCTCATCATGTAGTGAGGAATTTTCCTTTCCCAGAACTCTTCTTTTTTTGTTTTGTAACATCCAGCCTGATGAAGAGTGCTGGAGAATGCAAAAGCTTATATACTGTGATGCATCATTTGGAGGGTCCTAATAAAAGGTATTATGTGATTCTGTTCTGGGTTTTAGATGATACTTTTGGACTGGCACAGCTGCCAACAACTTTTTTCTACTAGAATGGGCCGGCCATTCTCAGAGTTACCTATTTCACAGAATTATTGTGAGGATAAAATGGAGGAGAAGAATTATGCATGCCATCTTGAGCTGCTTGGGGGAGATAAAATGCATTCAACAAATAAATAAAGGGTAGTTAAAAAAGATTTGATATCGTGGTCTAATAAAAGTATTTCTTTTCTGGGTCGTATTTCAGTAATACAAATGAATATTTTACCAGGATTGTTGTTTTTGTTTCAGAATGTACCAATTGTTAAACAAACAAAATATTTTGATGTGTGGAGGAAAGACTTGTTGAATTTTATATGGCAAGGGGAAAAACCTAGAATAGCCTATAAACATTTGGTGGACTCCAAAGAAAGAGGAGGATTCGCTCTTCCTAACTTTAAACTGTATGCGGAAGCATCGGCTTTGGTATGGCTAAAGGACTGGATACAACTAAAGAACATACGTTTATTGGACTTAGAAGGTTTTGATAATAGATTCGGGTGGCATGGTTATTTATGGTATGATAAACTCAAAAATCATACGGCTTTTCAACATCATATTGTAAAATCTGCTTTAATAAAAACTTGGTTAAGGTATAAGCATCTTTTAGAAACCAGAACACCTCTATGGATCTCTACACAAGAAATGTTAACGTTACGACCATTGAGACCATCCCAGTTTGTAACTTACCAAGAACGTCTGACATGGCAAGACAATAAATGTGCCCTGAAAGAACATGACTATTTAAAAGAACATTTGACTTGGTTTCAATATCATCAAGTAAAATTGGTATATCTACAGGACATGAAAGTAGGTTTTAACAAAGATAAATAACGAACATTTAATTTCAAAGATGTACAAGTTGCTGCTGATATTATATACAGAGCAAGAACAAATAAAACCTACGATGATAACTTGGGCACAGACTTTGCGATACAATATTCCTTTGAATAGATGGGAAAGACTTTGGTCAAGAGACATGAAAAATATACTTTCACAACCGTTAAGAGAAAATATTTACAAGATGATCTACAGGTGGTATTTGACTCCTAAAAAAATAGCTGAGATGCATAAAACAATGTCACCAAACTGTTGGAAATGTCAAAATGAGATTGGTTCCTTTCATCATGCTTGGTGGCTCTGTGAAAAAGCCAAGAACTTTTGGGATATGATTTATAATGAATTACGATTGATATTACAACAAAATAGCCCTAAAACACCGGAAATGATGTTGTTAAATATTATACCAGACTCTATTATAACTCAGAGAACTTTTTTGATATATGCCACCACTGCTGCAAGATTGGTTTATGCAGCAAAATGGAAACTACCTGAGATACCGGATAAGACTGACTGGATTAATAAAATGTTGGAACTAGCAGTAATGGCCAAACTCACTGTATTAATAAATCAAAAGGAAAATGCGGAATTTGTGGGAGAATGGGAGGCATGGACAACATACTGTGTTAATGAATTTAACTTGGGGTATGTTAAAAGATATGCTTTGATCTAATTCAATTGACTAAAGTAAAAGTACTACTAATGTTAAAATCTAGATAGGATAAGTGATTAAATGTATAAATAAATTACTATAATGAATTAGAAGTTAGATACAAAGGGAATAATAGAGATAATTAAATGGATAGAGGAGGGGAGAGGGGGAGTCGAATAGACAGAACATTTATATTGCTTAGATATACATCATATGTATTGTATAATTATATTAAATGAATGATGGAAATATATGTGATTAAATTAGAAAACAATAAAAAATTTATTTTAAAAAAGCAAATAAATAAAGGGAATGCACATAAGGGAATCTCCCAAATAGCCGCCATCCAGACCAGATATACTTAGCATCAAGACGGATGCTGGATCGCGTGCCATCCAACCTTTTCTTTGACTGGCCCTGCTCTAATGCTTTTAACAGCCACCTGTCTTGAAAAACATTAACAAAGCAATACTTTTCCTGTCACTTTAAATCCATGCTTTAAAAGGCTTTACTGCTTAATTATTTCCCATTAAAGACACAAAAATTCAGCAGCACTTTAAAGACTATCAACATTAATTCCAGTATAAGGGAGGGGAAATAAAAATGTTAAATATAAATAAATTATAACATTTTGTATT
The DNA here is from genome assembly GCF_029931775.1 of Euleptes europaea. Classification (NCBI taxonomy): domain Eukaryota; kingdom Metazoa; phylum Chordata; class Lepidosauria; order Squamata; family Sphaerodactylidae; genus Euleptes; species Euleptes europaea. The sequence goes on along the minus strand of NC_079316.1, from coordinate 57,263,414 downwards.
TCTTAAAAAAAAACTACTGAAATATTAAATTAATTGATTAAATAGGTATTTAATAATTGATTAAATAGGTATTTTGCCTTTCCTCCAAGGAACACTATGGAATTTTCCCATTTGAGCCACACATTAATCAGCTGAAGTAGGCTGAAAGTCACCATTGTGTGTGTATAAAGTGCCTTCAAGTCGCAGCCGACTTATGGCGACCCCTTTTGGGGTTTTCATGGCAAGAGACTAACAGAGGCGGTTTGCCAGTGCCTTCCTCTGCACAGCAACCCTGGACTTCCTTGGTGGTCTCCCATCCAAACACTAACCAGGGCTGACCCTGCTTAGCTTCTGAGATCTGATGAGATCAGGCTAGCCTGGGCCATCCAGGTCAGGGCAAAGTCACCATTACAAGCCCGCAAACATCTCCAGCCAAATTCTATCTAGCTTCATTTGGAAATAAGCCCTGATTAATTTCAATGAGATTCATTTCTAAGTAAGAGTGCATAGGATTGGGACTACAATTTTGCATTTACCCAGGAGTAAACCCCTTTAGATTTAGTGGAACTTACTTCCCAGCAAGCCTGCAATAGACTGGTGTCTCAACAAACTGTAATGGGTTTTTGCCCTCCCACTAGAGTTCTGTCTCCAGAAGTTGCATGTGCCTTTAAAAAATGTGGATACATGCATGTTTTTCCTCACTGTGCAAACAGCAACTCCAGGACACTTTGCACTGGGAAAACAACTTAGACCCTTCCCCGCCCCTGTGCCACAGCCCTGATGTAAGCTAGCCCTTCAAAAATGAAAATCCTCTTAACTTTACAGCATAAGATATCTCCATCTGAAATCCCATTTCCCATTTAGACCTTCACTGCTTCAAAAACAAAACAAAACAAAAGAAGAAGAATCCTAGGAGAAAACCAGTTTATATTCCCAAGTGGTACCAGTTTAACAATGCATTCCAAACAGAGTTATACTTTTCTAAATCCATTGAAACCAATGGGCTTAGAAGGGTTTAATTCTTCTGAGGATTGCATTGTGAATCTCATCATAGAAAAGTATGGCTACATATAGAGATCTTATGAAAGCAGCCGTTGTCTTATCTATAACATTTAGCAGCTCCTATGATTATAAATCTGCCACCCGGACATATTTCATAATAGTGATTTAAGAGCTACTGAACGGATGAGTTGTTAGGAAACTTATCATAGTTACAGATATATGAATGAGGTGCTGAAGTAAAGTGCAGAATTCATAGCTGTCAAAAAATATATATGTGATGCGGACAGAAGAGGCCCATTGGTCTCCCAATTCAGTGCTTCTGCTTAAGGCAAAAGAATCTTTTTCTAAAGCACATCAAGCCAATTGCCTGTTTTGTGAAATGACTATAATGGCTACGGCTTAGTGTGTGAAAACTTCACCCATCAAGTGGAAAACAATTTGGTATGCAATCCATTTATCCCTAATAACTACCTAATTGATAATCTGAATGGGCTGTAAACAGGTTAAAAGAGTAACCCAGAGGGAAGAGAATCATTTGAAGTTGTGATTATTATGAGTAATCCAATAATGCTCATGGATGTATTTGAACTTTAAGTGTTCTGTTCCTATCAGCATGTATTAATCAAAATCAAAATTTCAAGAATCAGATGTGCTGTAGAGTTAGGAAGATGTGCTCCAGCTAGGGAGGCTGTGAAATTCTCCCCACCTGCTCAGGTTATTGGAAGTTTTGATACCCCAGGGTGACATCAGTGCATTAGTGAGGTGCCATTTTTCTGGATTTTTTTGATTCGCAGACTTTATTCTTATAGTTGTACACAGTTGGTCATCGTTTTCCATTCATGTTTTTTCCCCTTACAGGTTACGAATATGGATCAGCTCATATGCACATTGGCTGTGCAATCCTATGTATAGTTATGCCAATCTAAGCCACTTGTCAATGAGCTTAGAATGGCATAACTGTGTGCAGGACTGCAGTACAAATCACAGTACAAAAAGGAATCCTGATCTCAATCACAGAGAGATTTGTTTTTGCACCACACTGGTGCATATCAGTAATTTCTAAAATAAAATAAAAAAGTTGAAAGATGAAAAAAAAGTGTCAAGCTGTGCAGGTGCCAATTTTGAAATGAATGCTAGAAATTCCACAAGTTAAACCAGAAAAGAGGTGGAGCAGAATGTGGGGGAGAGTGAAACCATGCAATAATTACAGGTAGAAAGAAATAAGACTGAGTGGGGCTATGATAACCATCTTCAAGTACTTGAAGGGCTGTCATATAGAGGAGGGTGCCGAGTTGTTTTCTGTTGCCCCAGAAGGTCAGACCAGAACCAACAGGTCAAAATTAAATCAAAAGAGTTTCCATCTAGACATTAGGAAGAATTTTCTAACAGTTAGAGCAGTTTCTCAGTGGAACAGGCTTCCTTGCAAGGTGGTAAGTGCTCCTTCCCTGGAGGTTTTTAAGCAGAGGCTAGATGGCCATCTGTCAGCAATGCTGATTCTATTACCTTAGGCAGTTTATGAGAGGGAGGGCATCTTGACCATCTTCTGGGCATGGAGTAGGGGTCGCTGGGGGTGTGTGGGGGAGGTAGTAGTGAAATTCCTGCATTGTGCAGGGGGTTGGACTAGATGACCCTGGTGGTACCTTCCAACTCTGTGATTCTATGATTCTATGAATAAGGGAAACCTGCTCACCCTTAACCCCTCCACACCATTTTTGTCAGCATTAGCCATCAATATGAGCCCTGTGCAAATAACCCCTCCTCATATTGGCAACGGCAGGGCAATGGCAAACTACCTCTGGTTCTCACATGCCTTGAAACCCCTTGCTGGGGTCTCCATATGTCGGCTGCAACTTGACAGCACTTACATATGTAATTTTATGGCTGGTCGCTGCTAACAAGCAGTCTGCTGCAAGGCACGTGAGAACCAGAGCCCTATGCAAATAACCCCTCCTCATGTTGGCAACGGCAGCGCCATCCCACATAATACTAGAACCCAGGATCATCCACGGTAGCTGAAGGGTAAGAGATTCAGGACAGACAAAAGGAAGCATTTCTTCATACAGCGTATAGTTAATTTGTGGAACTCACTGCCACAGGATGTGGTCATGGCAGCCTACTTGGAAGGCTTTAAAAGGGGAGAGGACAAATTCATGGAGGACGAGGCTATCAATGGCTATTAATCATGATGAATATCTGCTCCCTCCAATACCAGAGGTATATGCCTCTTTAAATCAGTTGCTGGGGAGCACAGGCAGGATAATACTGTTGCAGTCTTCTTGTTTGTGGGCTTCCTAGAAGTAGGAAGTTGGCCACAGAATGCTGGACTAGATGGGTCTTTGGTGTGATCCATCATGGCTCTTCTTCTGTTCTTAACCCTGCTCTCTTTCAGCTTTGTGGTCCATTTGAAAAAAGAATTAGCACAATGGCATCCACCTGCTACATGAGCAGGAAATTGAGTTATGTGCAGTGTTTTACCAATGTGCAGGTATGCATGGGAATATCAGTAAAATACTACACAAAAAGTATCTTAATGCAGTGAAACAGTTGAGCAAGAAAGGCAGCATACAAATAGAAAGAAAGAAAGAAAGAAAGAAAGAAAGAAAGAAAGAGAGAAAGAAAGAGAGAGAGAGAGAGAGAGAGAGAGAGAGAGAGAGAAAGAAAGAAAGAAAGAAAGAAAGAAAGAAAGAAAGAAAGAAAGAAAGAAAGAAAGAAAGAAAGAAAGAAAGAAAGAAGGAAGGAAGGAAGGAAGGAAGGAAGGAAGGAAGGAAGGAAGGAAGGAAGGAAGGAAGGAAAGAAAGAAAGAAAGAAAGAAAGAAAGAAAGAAAGAAAGAAAGAAAGAAAGAAAGAAAGAAAGAAAGAAAGAAAGAAAGAAGGAAGGAAGGAAGGAAGTCACATCAGCATTACTGCTTTGCAGTAGTTTAGCAATACACACATGCAAATTATTATGTGGTGGGGGGGAGAGAGAAATAAATGGAAAGAACTGAAATCTGCAGAAATGGCATTTGGTCCAAATTAATTTTTAAATTTCTCTTCATTAAACTAGAATTACAGAGTAGTGAAATTCAGCACAGAACAAAATTCCAAGAAAATAAAGGAATGGAACTGCTAAAATTGTTTCATCTCTGTTAGATGATGAGTTGTCTAGAGCATGGTCACTTTCCTTAGCAAATAGTTTGCTGTTCTGGCTCACAGCACACAGAGCAGTGGGTAAACAAACAAACCAGACACCAGAGAGGAGAGGGAATACTGGGTTGTGTAGATTCAGCTATCCAGTTCTCCCATTCTGCACAACCATGACCACTTTGTGGTAAGCAAAACAGCATTTTTTACAGATAGCAAGCAAAATGGCTGTCATATCTGAAAATATGGACTTGGATTGCAAGGTGCAAGCAGAAAAATAAATGGACTTAGTGCAGTTCAACTCACACAAGATTTTGTGCCATCTAGCACCTCACACTTTCCTCCCTATATATTATAATGCCCAGAAACTGGTTGCACAGCATCTTGAACAAGCAGAAATGCAAGTGGAGATATTGTTACGGAGTTACTCCCACCCATGCAGGGGCACTACATAAAACAGACACATAGAAACCAAAAGTTTCTTTGACTGTTTTAAAGGAATGTATTGGCCACTAAATATTAGGTTACTGCAATATGCTCTACACGGGGTGGTCCTTGAGAAGTGTTCGGAAACTTCAATGCGCAAAATAGGGCTGTGCATAAATAAATCCGAAAACAGCCATTTTGGCTTTTTTCAGGTTTAATTTCAGCCGAATATGAAAACCAGGGAAGCTATACAAAGCTGGATAGGCGATTCCCGAATAGCCAAATAGATATTGTCGAAGGCTTTCACGGTCAGAGTTCATCGGTTCTTGTAGGTTATCCGGGCTGTGTGACCACGGTCACACAGCCCGGATAACCTACAAGAACTAGCCAAATAGATATTTGGCTTTTTCAGGTTTTGGCTATTTGCCTTTGCTCAGATGCATGGCTGTGCCTTCTCCTATTTTTCTATCTTTGACTGGTTTTGTTTGAGAAGGGATGTTGTCCCCTCCCAGGATCCCACAGTTAGGGCCTTTTTGAGGTAGGGGTTGTGTAATCAGAGCCAACTTGGTCTGACCAACTATCCAGGCCCATCATCCAACAGAAGACTAATCTGGATAGCAGAAAGGTCTTTAAAAGACAGGGCTCACCCAGTCCCATCTGGAGGGATATAACCTCAGAGGAAAAGCACAAGCTTCAACAGCTGCTGATCGGGCTTCTGAAGAAGACTCCATGACCCACAAGGATGAGCAATCTCCTTCAGAAGAGCTTCCTTGGTCAAGACTTTGGCTGGCTCCGATATCACCCTCCCTCCCCCTTATGAAAACCTGCACTCAAACTGAAGGTCGCCCTAAATAGTGGCTTCATTTACCTGCACCGTGACCATCTCCTGAAATCAGATTTTTGGTTACTATATTAAAGGACTGTTCACAGAATGTTACTTGCCACCAAAAGAAATGTTTTCTGTGGCTTATTTTTCATACATTTAAGCCGTTTTCCTCAGTTTGGAAGCTAATTTGCATGGACATCATGCAAAGCAACCCAGATATGAACGGAGTCCCCAGACTCAGAAGTGCCAGCCTGCCAGTCGGCTCTTTCCACAGTCCTCGGCAATGCTGACCTTCTGAACCTGAAAAACTGTTGACAGCTCAGCTCTCACAAATGTCTGAAGGATGAGAGCAACCCCTCTGCGAGCCCATAAAATTAGACCACTTGTCCCAAACTTCACCAAACTTTGGTGTCTATCTAAAATCCCTTGCAACTACGCTGCAAATTTGCTGACTCTCCCTTGAAAAATGCCCCCCTTAAAGAGCCTCAAAAATAAATTCCACAGACTATAATGGACCTGGAATTTTTGAGGAAACCCAGAAATAACGCCAGTCTTGGCCCATCTACACTGACTCCCTAATTGTTTCTGGGCACAATTTAAGTTGCCAGTCTTGACTCTCAAAGCCTTATATATAGCTTATCTTCAGTCACACAGTGAAAATCCTTGTGCTGTGGTGGGAGCTGCTGCTGAAACAATGTTTTTTTTTAAAAAAAAATCTGCACAGCAATCAGATCTTCAATTGCCAATCAGAAACCTTGCTGGGCAACAGCTCCACCTGGCCCTTCCCACTTGCTAAAAACATTTGCCAGACCCCACAAAAGGTGTTATCAAGCACTATGGAAACAACAGGCATCAAGCACTATGGAAACAACAGGCACCCTTGTAGTTACTCTTGAACTGATAAAATACCCAGAATCACAATGATAGCAGAAAATTCTATATTATAAATACAGTCATTATAATATAGTGGTTATGAATAAAAAAGTTAAAATCCACAACAATATAATAAGTTTGATTTTTTACAAGTGAGTACTACAGTAATTTTCTTGTGGTTCTGCTTGCACAGGAGCTCCAGCACAAGCAGAAATTTTGCACTGGATCCGACTCATAGATTGTATGTTGTACAAAATGCTCGGGGAAAAAATACTGTCAGTGTCTTGTCTGTTTTTGATATCTTTCACACACCCCTGGAGAAGAAGTTGTAATACTGTTGAATCTTCATGCAATATATGTACTTGTTAATTCACAAATGTGAACCATATTGTGGTAGGAGGACACCTAACCGTAATTCCAGTGGTCAACCAGCAGAAACCTACCAGTGTGAACAGACCTTTAATTATGCCAGACTTTGACAAAATGCTGGGAACAGAACATGGCACTATTGAGACGAGACTACTAGCTGTTCCCTTGGCAGTTCTCTAAAAGGAATGCCTACAAATGCACAGAAGACTAATTCCCACCTAGCTGGGACTGGGACTTTTCAGAAACAAGTGCCGAAAATGAAGGGGACAGGAGAGACCCAGCCACTGAATACTAATTTATTTCACAGACTACAAAGAGGATCTTAATAATTTCTGTGTCTGGCACCTATAATGCAAGCTGGAGACCCTTTAGAAAATACTCATTCAACTGCTTAACAATGCAATAGGCACTTTCCTTAAAGGGTTGGCACAAGTTTGAAAACATGGCAAGTGACATGCCAAGGAATGATCTCCAAGCTACCAAGGGATGCCAAGTGCAATTAGTGAAGTAATCTGCTGAACATATAATTACAAGGGGGTTCTATTCAGAGTGGATTTACAGATTAGTCGGTTGGTTATGCCTGCATGAAGGAAGGAAAAGACTTTAACGGAATATCAAAATATGAGTTTGCTGACTGACAAATCACGGCTTTAAAAATTTGGTTCTTTTTGTTTTATGTATTTCAGATGTTTCCCAACAACTTCACATGATATTAGCTTCCAAAGAATTCTCAGATACATGAAAAAATAGCACTAAGCATGCAGTGGGAGGGGGCAGCTGAACATTATTTTTTTTAGTGGCATTCCCCCCAGTGCATTCATTCATTCTTTTTTTTTTCTTACACTTGCTCATGAAAGGCTGACAGAGTCTCCGCATTGAGAAGGTTGCATTCAGTTCAAAAACAAGCATGGTACTGATAGCTAAAAGGGAAACCATAGCTCTTTGAATGTATTCTTATGTTCTCTATCTGAACCAGGACTCAGTCTGCGTTACTACATGCAGATGTCATGACAAACAGAGGTTTGCATATGAAAGGTACAAACCTGACTTGAGGCCAAGCTTGCACACTCTTCTGGCTCCTGCCTTTTCTTCCTTCCCTTGTGCCTAGAGTGCAGTTTAAGGCTTCTGGGTTTGGGAAGTCTTGAATCAAATGCAAATTTGTTATGAGTTTCCAGTGCAGGAGCCTGGGGAAAAAAGAAGTTTGTTTTCTCTCCATGAAAGGGGTTTCTAAACCTAGACTCAGTCCCAGTTTAGAATTCTAATTTTCCAGGGGAAAACAAATTATAAGGATATGGAGATATTCAGAATTGATCAAATAATGCATATTTTGAATATTCTGAATATTTCCAATTCTTAGTTTTATACATCTAGTTATCTGGAATCCCACTGGCTCCTATACAAAGCAGCCTGGGAAATTATACTGTGTATTCCCTAGACAGCCTGATAACAAGGGGGGGGAGGTTGGAACTGAGTGACCCATGTTTGGTGTTGCCAAGGTATTGCCAAGGGAGGGTGGATTGGGGTAAGGCCAAAGACTGACACTGAGGCTTTTACTCAGTTTATAGGCATAAGTTCCTGGCCCAGGTTCCAGAGTGTTGGACTATGATCCTGAGAGATCTGGGTTCAAATTCTCACTTCTACCATGGGCTCTAATTTACACTTCTTCTGGATGACTTTGGGCCCGTCATAAACTCTCACCCTGGCCTACCTCACAGGGTTGTTGTGAGAAAATGGAGGAGGGGAGAATTATATTCTAAGCTGCTTTGAGTCCTAGCAGGGGAGAAAAGTGAGATATAAATAAATAAAGTGGAGATATAAAATAAATGCACTTACGGAATCCCAAAGCAGGCACAAACAACGGAAAGAAATATCAGACTAGTCCTTTCCAACTGAAAGGCAAGCATAGTTGCTTGTTTTATATCCCCCTGCTTTCACTAATTTGCTCTTGACTATACTGAAACAGTCCTCCCAGTGCTGTATCCAATCCTGTTGGACATAGTTGCCCACTTTTCCACCACTGAGAGAAGGACATTGCTGTTTCCTATTGACTCAAAGGCACTCTGAATATTTAGAAATTTCAGAATTTTAAAATTTTGAATGAACAGTCACAATTATGAATTCTGAATCCAATTTTGGTACTGGTGCACATTAAAAAAAAAAAAGCTGCCCCCCTTGAAACTCCTGTATGTAGATGCCAATGTGAACTGGCACTGATTCAAGGCTTCCCAGATCTGGGAATCTTCGGTCACACTGTGTGTGCAAGATGAGGAGAGAGGCGAAGGAGTGAATGGAACATGGGGCCATAGCAAGAAGATGTGTTCATTCTCATAATGGAAAAACCTCTACTTGTCATACTGTCTGAATGCAACCTATAGTTCAAGATGCAATGAAGACATGGGAATGCAGTTAGGAGGCTTTACAAGATGCTGAAACCTGGTCACAGCTCACTTCTTCAGTATTTAATGGTAAACTAAGGTTGTTCAAGTATATACTTTTCAAAATATTGTCGAAAGCTTTCACGGTCAGAGTTAATTGGTTCTTGTAGGTTATCTGGGCTGTGTGACCGTGGTCTTGGTATTTCCTTTCCTGACGTTTCGCCAGCAGCTGTGGCAGGCATCTACAGAGGAGTAACACTGAAGGACAGTGTCTCTCAGTGTCAAGTGTGTAGGAAGAGTAATATATAGTCAGAAAGGGGTTGGGTTTGAGCTGAATCATTGTCCTGCAAAAAGTATCAAAGGTAATGTGCTAATCATTGTCCTGTAAGTATCAAGATAATGTGCTAATGAAGGTGTGGTATGTTAATATGGAACCATTGTATCTTGAAGTGATCTGTTAATGTGTGAAATCCAAAGCTAATCCACATTACTATTGTGGACTGTAGTCTTTGTTAGTCTGGAGGTTTTCAGGACATGAAGCCAAGCCTTATTCATTCTTAAACTCTCTTCTTTTCTGTTAAAGTTGTGCTGATGTTTATGAATTTCAATGGCTTCTCTGTGCAATCTGACAAAATAGTTGGTAGAATTGTCCAGTCTTTCAGTGTCTTGGAATAAGACCCTGTGTCCTGTGTCAGTCCATGTTCAGCCACTGCTGATTTCTCAGGTTGGCCAAGTCTGCAGTATCTTTCATGTTCTTTTATCCTTGTTTGTATGCTGCGTTTTGTGGTCCTGATGTAAACTTGTCCACAACTGCAAGGTATACGACATACTCCTGCAGAGGTAAGGGGGTCTCTTTTGTCTTTTGCTGATCGTAGCATCTGTTGTATTTTCTTGGTGGGTTTAAACACTGTTTGTAGGTTATGTTTTTTCAAAAGTTTCTCCATCCTATCAGTGACTCCTTTAATAAATGGCAAGAATACCTTTCCTATGGGAGACTGTTTTTCCTGAGTTTTCTGATTTTTGTGTGGTTTAATGGCCCTTCTGATTTCATTTCTGGAATAGCCATTTGCTAGCAGTGCGTGATTTAGATGATTAGTTTCTTCCTTGAGAAACTGTAGTTCACAGATCCGTCTTGCACGGTCCATTAATGTTTTGATTATCCTTTTTTCTGTCGGGGGTGGTGGTTGGAGTTTTTGTGTAAGTAGCAATCTGTGTGAGTTGGTTTCCGGTAGACCTTGTGACCTAACTGAAAGTTTGTTTTACGGATGACAAGGGTATCAAGAAATGGGAGTTTACCCTCAATTTCCTTTTCCATGGTAAACTGAATGTTTGGATGGATATTATTGAGATGGTTTAGAAAGTCCATTCATAAACATCAGCACAACTTTAACAGAAAAGAAGAGAGTTTAAGAATGAATAAGGCTTGGCTTCCTGTCCTGAAAACCTCCAGACTAACAAAGACTACAGTCCACAATAGTAATGTGGATTAGCTTTGGATTTCACACATTAACAGATCACTTCAGGATACAATGGTTTCATATTAACATACCACACCCTCATTAGCACATTATCTTGATACTTACAGGACAATGATTAGCACATTACCTTTGATACTTTTTGCAGGACAATGATTCAGCTCAAACCCAACCCCTTTCTGACTATATATTACTCTTCCTACACACTTGACACTGAGAGACACTGTCCTTCAGTGTTACTCCTCTGTAGATGCCTGCCACAGCTGCTGGCGAAACGTCAGGAAAGGAAATACCAAGACCACGTCACACAGCCCGGATAACCTACAAGAACCAATATACTTTTCAGTCTTTGACAAAAATATACTCAGGTGAGTATGTCTCCAGCCTTTAATGGCTCATCTTCACAGAACCAAAGCAATGCATAAGCCTGTTTTCATCAGGAAGTTGAGAAGAGAGCTAAGTCATTTTCTTATTCTGCATCAACACAGGGAAGCAGATCATAATTAGCTATTGAGAAAAGTAATTTGGTAATTACTTGAGTAATGAATTGTATGATTGGTTGACTAATTATCTATGTAAATGTGTTTGGCGTTGAAAGAGGTTTTTGTAGAACTGGAACTTAGGGAGAGAAACATGAACTGAACCCAGAGAAGGCTTGTGGCCTACTTGTAGAGCACCTGCTTTTATATGGAAGGTCTCATACTCAATCCTATCTCTAATAAAATTATCTCAGGTTATGAAAGTCTTAGATGGACCAGTGGTCTTACATAGCATAAAAACCTTCAATACAGAATGAAAGCCATCCTTGAAAGGTGGAGTATGAGACCGTGGTCAAATGTTTAAATACTCCACAGATATAGATAATAAAATATATTTTACTTTAACAAGTGAGAGAGAATAGTAAGGTGGGAGCAAGGGTTGCTAGGGGTACATCAAGAGAAATAACAAAAAAGAATGGTAAATTAGTGACTATGTGAATGTAGTACAAAACCTGACAATCACCTCAGAAAGACCCAGAGTTTAAACAGGATCTGTTTTGTTTCCTGGGCAAATAGGAATCCTTGATCAAGAAACTTGATTACTTGTCAGTTACAGAATGCAGGATATAACTTTATTAACTAGACATTCTTAACTCCATGTACATTATAGAAACTTCCTTATAATTTCCTTTGGAAGTCCTTCCAGTCAAAATTTTTTCTCCAACACCTGAACCACAGGAACATTGTGTGACAAAGACTGGGCAGGTTATATAAGGGCTTTGAGGAATAAAATGGAGCTGTAGATATGCAAAAGTTGAAGTAGGTAATACACAAGTACCTTATATAGTGAATTATACTACCTCCAGATGTTATCAATATAGATTTAGGTCGTGTGCATGTGTGTTGGGGCAGATCCTACCTGTAGTAGAGACTTATGATATGTGCTTAGGCAAGGTGAAATCACTAATGTTTCATCTGAAATACAGGAATAATAATGATTTATTGTGGATACACAATAAAAGCAGCAAAGCTCTTTGTGCTACATAAAGTATCAGAAAAAAATAGGTTACCATCATAGCTGAAAAATCAGACTGCACATGCTCCTCCTGCCTACTTGCCTAGTAGTTAAGTGTTCAAATTACAAACCAGGAAACAATATTTTGTACAAACCCAGATTAATGGCAGGAAAATGTTTGTGTTATAGAAACACAGAAAACACACAACCCCGCCCCCCCGCCATGACTGTCACCTGTCTGTTGGAAATTATCCCTAAAGAGGTATTAAAGGTCCTCATACTATCTTCTGAGCATTGCCCACTTTGAGCACATGGTTGTTGTTGTTTTTATTTCACCCCCCCCCCCGTCTTTACAAACAATAAATCAAATACTTGGCTTTTCATTTATTTTCATATTAGTTTTCCATATTCAGTATGTATATCCATGGACCAGGACCACACAGATGCCAAAAAAACAACCCTGAAATGTTTAAATTTTCCCCAAATTAAAATAAAAAAGAAAATGCACGTAAAAATAAAGACAATGCAATTACTTTGCTTCTGCGGCAGAGCCAGTGGCAGCTGCAACGGAGCCTTGGAGTCTGGTCGTAGCAGCAGTGGATGCCAGGAGCCGCTCCAGGCCCAGCCACGACAACAGCACATGCCAGGAGCTGCTTTGGGCCTGACAGCAGTGACAGACACCAGGAGATGCTACAGGCTTGGAGCAGAACCTAGTAGGGTTGCCAACCTCCAAGTACTAGCGGGAAATCTCCTGCTATTACAACTGTTCTCCAGCCAATAGAGATCCGTTCCCCTGGGGAAAATGGTTGCTTTGGTAATTGGACTCTATGGCATTGAAGTCCCTTCCCTCTCCAAACCTTGCCCTCCTCAGACTTTGCCACCAAAACATCCCGCTGGTGGTAAAGAGGGCCCTGGCAACCCTAGTACTCAGGCACTGGTGCTGCTACAGCCCGGCTCCAAGGTGTTGAGCCTGGAGTTGCACTTGGGAGTGGGAGTGGGAGATGGGATTCCCCCCACAATTTTCATGTCCCCCTTGTAATATACTAACATAAAAACTAAAAATGTATATAAAAATAATGAATATTAAAATCTATGTTGCATTAGGACAGATAATTGACTATGGTATTGATAACAAATACATTATGTGTAAATGCCATTTGTTTAGGCTTAATTCTGAGCTTAAGCAGATCCATTCCAGTCTCAAACAAGTGCAACAAATAGTTTTGCTCTGAGCCTTGGTCCAATGGAGGTGTTTGTATCCTTTATTCATTCCCTTTGATAGCCCAGCATCACCCTAACCAGGTGTTAGTAGATTAGCTCAGTAAAATCATATGGAGAGATATACCGTATTTTTCCATGTATAAGACTACGTTTTTTTCTTTAAAATTTTGACCCAAAATTGGGGGTTGTCTTATACATGGAAGATGACCCCTATTTTTTTCTTAATTTTGGGTTAAAAAAGGGGGCGTCTTATACATGGGGGCGTCTTATAGATGGAAAAATACGGTACACATCCCCACAGTAACCACTTTCAGGCACCATAAAAATGGGTTTGCCTTATTCCCTATGTCTTGTGAAACTGTATATAAGATTGTTCATAAAACCCTTCCCTAGTATCATCCAGTTGCATGATGACTTTTTCTGAACCCCTATGAAAGAAATAATTTATAAATTCTTAAATCATCATCATCAGCTTCCTTATAAAGATCTCCAAAGCTATGTCCATCACTTACCAGTCAAACTGAACAATCTCTAGAATGAGGCTCCTTTTACTCTCCACTGAAAATTGGCAGCCTTCCTGCTAAACTCTCCTTGTGTCCCCTGCAAAGACTGAGCCACGGCACAGCTCTCTGCTTACAGAGATCATTGACCTTCATGTAAACTCACTTAGTGCCCCACCAGAGAGACATAAGAATTGTGCTTGGTCCGTTAATCACTCTCGCTCAGACACACACTCTCCATGTCTTACTGAAATTAGGCTTACCCTGGGTATACCACCCCACACCCTCACAAACAAAACTCTGCATTATCTGAACAGAGCCTATATGAGGAGTTCTGCCCCTGGGAATCCTAGGCTCAAGTCCAAAATAAACTATGAACATAGTTGCCTGGAAACCATAATAACCTTACCTTTATAAAACAGAATCAAAAGAGCTATTTTAAACATTCCAAAGGATTTTTCTATTTAAACAACAAGGTTTCATACCAAAATACAAAACATACTTGACACTCCAATAAGAATGCTGGCATGTGAGGGTGAGAAAGCTGCCATTTTGGACATAATTGTGAAGGTTTTTATTAGGGCTAGTGTAGTTTGCAACCAGACTATAGCACCAGCTGTGTGCATGGGCACTATGATACTTCCCAGGATAGGAAATTCATATCATCCATAAAGGAACTGTGGGTACTCAGCAGATTCCAGTGCCTTGAGTGTTCAGCACAAATAGAGAGACTCAGATTCCAATCTCAACTAAGTCAAGAAACTCATTGGATGATCTTGAGTCAGTCATTCTCTTTCAGCCTAACTTACCTGACATGGCTGTTGGGAGGAAATGGAGGCGATAAAACCAAATGTGTCGGCCTAACTTCCCTGGAGGAAAAGCAGGATAAAACTATAATGGGCAGATTATGCAGAATAAATTACCCAGTATATGCTGCCAAAATCTCTAATTTTGACCACTACAACACTCATCTTCTTCACACATCCTTAACACCAGCTTTCACTTTGGTGCTTTTTAAAATGAAAGCAGAAGGTATTTCTTTGCAGGTGCCAAACCAACTCTCATTCATTCACCTGCACTTCAGTTTGCTACAGACAAAAGTTGTGCTCCCATTTCTACTGTAGCCACATTTTCTGGGGAAGAAAACCCTCGCATTCTTCTGGCAAGAAATAGAGAACTCTCACTTTACTGCCCGCAAAGCAAAAAAATGGATCATTTTGTGAAACTGTAGCTTTGTCTCCAGCTGACATATCATTATCCAATGGACAAACTGCGAGGAGCCATTGCTAACAGCATAATAAGAAATCTAAGTGCATTGCTCTCTTTCAGGTGTGAAGTAGCCAAACCAAGATAAAGCTTAATGGCTTGTCACGTTAAAATAAGCTGTTCGCCTTTACCAAATATACTGTGCTATATTTTTTCCCCTGTAGTGAGAATGACTCAGTAATAAAGATGGGTACTTTTTTTCTCCTACAGCGCCCTTGTTTTCATGTATCCTTTCTCAACCCTGACATGCTAGAAGGGGAAATGCACTCTAAGGAACTTACGAGTGGCCTCCATCTGTGTAATGCAAGGACATTTCCACTCTCCATCCCACTGGGGCTCCAGAAAGTGGGATCTTCTGCTGCTATGACTAGCCCTTGCAATTCAAATGTACATAAACAGCAGCACCATCTACATCAAACTATCCATTAGGGCAGCCTTGAAAGACAGCATGAGAGCTCTTTTAAAAAGTTGCAACAACTATCTAGTAACTTCTATAGCAAGGTGTGTGTGTGTGTGTGTGTGTGTGTGTGTGTGTGTGTGTGTAAAGTGCCTTCAAGTCGCAGCTGACTTATGGTGACCCACTTTTGGGGTTTTCATGGCAAGAGACTAACAGAGGTGGTTTGCCAATGCCTTCCTCTGCACAGCAAGAGGAAGGTAGACCACTTAATTCAATAAATCATTCCAGCATACATGGAACAGATGTAGGGAAATATAAAATTTGGATGCTGGGAAATCCCAGAAATCAAGTTTTGTCTAGAACCCCAAACTCTATGACAGAACCTCCAGGCTCCATCAAGCATAACAAATGTGTAAAATTCCACCACCTTAATTGGGGTGCCTAAACACCACTGCATTTTAAAAAAATCTTACACAGCTCTCAAAGAAGCCTGTCTTGAGTTTTAGCATGGGTTTGAAAATATGTATCTCCACTCACAGAACTGGCTACTAGCTCAGTGCATTTACAGTCCATCTCACAGTAACCGTTTTTCCATGTTGTGGAGGAGGTTAGAAGTGAGAAAGGGTCCTACATTTGATTGATGTTGTTGCTGGGTATTCAGGCTTTTTTTTTAAAAAAAAAAGGTCTTGCTTGATCGTAGTGATCACAATAGGACACAGGGTAAATGTATGCTGGGATAAAGCCATCACACAATGCTTCATATTGTACATGGAAATAACAGTTCAACAACACAAGAGAAACAATTACTCTTGTTTACCATGTGAGGAGAAAGACCACTGACATCAGGTGATTCAAGTATGGTCAATAAGTGAGCAGCAGTAGGTGGATTAGTGCTTTCTTAGTTCTGTGATAACAGTAGCTTTTTGCAGCATTGCATGCATTTAAGCCAGCATCCAAGAAAATATAAGACAAGCATCACTGAGAGTAACAGGAAAAATTACAATAGGTTTACTCTACAAGATCTATACACACAGGCCCCTCAACATCCAGAGGCAACAGAAAGACACCTTAGATCAAACCTGAAGTTGAATTTGATAGACAGCCTAAGTGGCACATCTACAGTGACTCCCAAGACAACCTGATTGACTCTTCAACTTACGTCATTATCTGTGTTTCTATGCCTGGTTCCACTAGGGACCCATCCACAAAGAGCGGTGCTGATGTGAAGCCATATTTATTCCAGGTTCTTCCTTCATCAAAACTCACCCTGGGATTGAAATAGACAAGATAAATACACATAAAAGGGTTTCACTGGAACCATTACCAAGGTAATTAAGCACCTTCTTAGGCTGGTGAGTGACAGTAGCTGGATTTATAAACAGGCATCAATCTTTTCTGTCTTGCCATGTTATTAATTAATGCTCTGCTTCAAAGTGCTTTGAAAAGTAATGCACCATGAACAGTTATCAAAGTCAACGAAGAGCAGTATTCCTTCAGTGAAATGATAGCTTGGTTTGGTTTAGAGAAAACTGGAAGAATCCTGCAAGATAAGGAAACAGTTATGTTGGGGGGTTGGTAGTTTTTTTTACATTGATGTGGTAATTAGGGTCGTTTATTAATCTCTGGATGTCTAAAACCTGCACAAGATGGCAGATAACTGTCTATGTTGAGTCCAATTTGCAAAAGACTTCTGGAGGCAAACAAATACTGCATTAAAAACAGGATTAAAATAATCACTGTTATTCAACAAATTACACTGGTTGGTGAAAACCAAAGTGATTATAAAGCACTCCAAGAAGATTTCTCCAAACTTGGTAAATGAAGCTCAGTGTAAGCAAGTTTAAGATGATGCATAATGCAGCTAAGAATCCTGCCTTTAAATAGATGCTGATGGGTTCTGAACTGGTAGAGGTGAGAAGGAAAAAGATCTTTCCCCAAGGTTCTGGTTCAGATTGGGATCATGTGTGGGGAGAATATGCCATTTTCCCAACCTGATATGTCTTTGGAGAGTTACAATTTGCCCCATTCAGCTAAACTTTCACATACCTTTAAGGTTAGCCTAATGAGGCAGAATGCACCTCTGTTTTTTTCCACGTTGGCAAACCACCAGAGATGGGGCAAGATTTTATTTCTGATCAGAATCAGCCCTGATAATTTACTTTTAAAAATAGCTGGAAGGTCTAAACACAGAACTCCCAGCACATGTTAGGTTTGGCCCTAAGTATAACTTGAAATTAACAAATAGTCCCTAAAAATGATAGGTAGGGTTAAGCTTAATGTTATGGTGTTTGTTTTTCACAGATAAATATTTGCTTCTGGTAGTAAAAAATTACTATTTAATTGGGCTATCCCTTCCTCTTGCCAAACATTTGTCAAGAGATGGGAAGACTGTACTCTGCATATCATTGCAGACCGCCTCCCTTGAAGTGACTATGGCAATCTCTGTAAAAGAAAGCATTCAAAATGCTGTGCTGTTTGATCTTTCTCCTCTCGCTTATCAAAGAGGTGAACATTTTTGCCCCCAGTTAGATTGATCCTTTTAAAGGTTGCCAAAAAGTGGAGGGGGTCTGTTTCATGAATTGTTTCATTGCAACTAGTGAACAAACCACTGAAAAATAATATTGTAGAATTTCATTGGGAAGGAGTGGAAAGACTATGTCAATCATCTGGGACTCTGATTATCTTGAGTATCTAAGCATTAGTCCTCATGTGATGAAACGGCCAATAATGGGAGCCTAAATATGATGCGCTAAGAGACATTAATCCTTGGGAACCGATGGATGCTAACCTTTTGAATGTGTGGTCTCACCTGCAGATATCACAGTGTTAAGGGTGGAAATTGTAACTTTTAATTCATTGGCTTCTCTCAGAGTCACACATCAGAGTCCATTTGAAGGACTCTATTCATTAATAAGTATAAGAGACACTTGCACATTATCACCATTGTAAAGCTCTATTATTACTTGATTGAAAGCCATAACTCTTCATTTTGTACACAGAAGCACCAGTGTCCATCTGCAAGATGATTTTGATTCACAGGCAGGGTGTTTGGATGTCAGCTCCTGAAAGCTCTTTCCCTCTAATTTTATCCATTAGCAGCTTCAGAAGCAAGGGTAGGTCAACCCACTAGAAGAAACCTGACTCCACCCAATATGTTATGGATAGCACTGCTAATTGTAAGTACCAACAAACATTTCATTTTGCCATTGTGAACTAAGAAGACTTTTTTAGCATGGCACACACACACACAAAAGCGAGAAATGGTATAACTCAATATAAGCACGAATTTGTACAATTTTTCATTAAATTTCATGCGAGGATTTATATAAGCAACAGCCCCAGACTTACCTGGGGCTACTTTTGTGGCTGGAGGGGCTTGGAAGCGAGAGATGGGAGGGGTTCTTACCAGGCACCCCATTGGCAGCTTGACAATGGGGGCGATTGGCCCTGGCTCCAATTAGGAGCTGGTCAGTTGAGGGGGGGGCTCCAGGCAGACCTGAAGGTCCAAGGTTTTCACTGGGGTCCACTCCCAGAGGACTTAAGGGGCCACCACCATGGAGGGACCCTCTCAGTCTGCGCTGGCTTCCCCACCCCTTGGTTTCAGCATTTGTGTTGTGGGGGGTTTTGTGTACTGTCTACTCCAGCCACAGCTTTTCATAGACCATTGGACTCCTGGGGGTTAGACTGTCCCACAGCATGCCCAGCTCACGGGCTGTCACTCAGCTCTAGCTGGGTGGCAAGGGAGCCACACACAGGCTCATGCCTGAGTGGAACCCAGGACTTATTTTTTTATTTCTTTGTTTGTTCAATTTTTAGGCCACCCTTTCCTGAACAGGTCAGGCTTACAGCCATATGAATCAGTCTCAAAGTCCATCCATAAAAAAAAAAAAAACATTTCTAAACCCACACCAAAATCCCGGCATCTTCAAACCCTAGCAGCGACAGATTACAAATTAATAATAATAACAACAGTAACAACAAACAATAAAGGTGGGGGGAAGAGAAAAGGGCAAGGAGGAGAGGAAGTGGAGCGGAGGCCTGCCAGATGGGAAACCATTACTACCCTCAACCATATGCCTGGCGGAACAACTCAGTTTTGCTCCTTCAAGTTTCACAGGGAACAAATCTCACTAGGCATAGCATTCCACCAGGCTGGGGACAGATCTGGAAAGGCCCTGGCCCTGCTCAAGGACAGTCAGATACCTTTTGGGCTAGGGATCATCTTAAGATTTTCACCAGCATAGCAAAGTGCTCTTTTTGGGTGGGGGGTATCGAGACTTGCCACCCTATATGGTTTCTCCCAGCAAGTGTGTAAGGCTCCTTTCCTCTCCTCTGTTGAGACATCCCAGTTTCATCCCCAATCTCCTCTTAGTTGTTTCTGAAGGGCACCCCCGTTGGAAACCTAAAGTGCAATGGGGATTTTCTTGGCCTAAGTTTCAGAGAGTGCACCTGGCTTGCCATGTCCACAGCACATTCCAGCATGGAGGCAGGATGAGGCATTTACATACCCCCCAGATCCAAAGCATTCAAAATACAATGATATCCTTTGCTTCATAGTATACCTCATCATGGCAATGTGAGCCATTTCTTGCTACAGACAGCTAGGCAACCCTTTAGTATTACTAATCCAATCCAGCCATTGATAAAGGCAGTCTAACATCTGATCCACCCAAAAGAAGCTATCAACGTTTAAAAACCATCATTATTTGTCAATGACCTAACCTTGGAATGTCAGGTGTCATTTCCTACTCTTTCTACTGCATTTTTATAGCAGTTACCTTCAAACTACCCAGTCAAATTCAAGCTTCATATTTTGGTAACCAACCAGGTTCCTGGAAAAGTGGGTTCTCATGTCTAGTTATGGGACCCTTCCCCATAAAAAGACCATCCCAGGTCAGGGGGAAATGTGCCAGGTTTCTCCCACTACTTGCTTTGTGGGATCCTCTTTCTCCTTGTTGGACTTCTGCTGCACAGACTATCTTTAATTCTCAGCTTCTCACCCACCTTGGATCAAGTAGTATTCCCCTCCCCTATCCTTGCCTCTTCCCCTCATTCCTTTACCCCCTTCTCAGTTGTGTAAGTGTGAGTGCACTCCCCCCCCCCCAAATTGGCAGACTGTAGAAAACTGGCATACTTTTTAAACTGAATAAAAAAACTTGCAGAATGAGACTCTTTAAGGTAATAAGCAATGGTTCTAATGATTGGGGGGGATATGCAGAAACACGTACACTCACAATTAGGCAGACAAGGAAGAATTATTCCAGACACCATGGTATCTGAAACATAGCAGTGAATAAGTGGTTAAGCTTCCTATAGATTTTTATGAACAAACCTAACCAGCAGCCTATCATCTGTTTGCATTTTGGTTTCTGCTTATTGTTTTTAAACACTATAAAATCAGTTCCAGGTGTTATTTTGTTGATTTGGTCTTGGGCTGTGTTTATGACATCTGAATACATGGTAAAAGAAGAATCCAAGTATCAGGTCTAGGTCCACCACTGGAAGATCCTGTCCTACTTCAGGAAGTATATTCTCAATTCAAAGGAAACATCCTTACCACAAATGGCGAATGGGCATTGATGTATGTTTCATAGCTACAAGTGCTCCACCCCAGTCAAGGAACCATACATTGTATTCTTCCTCAAAGATCTGCAAACATGTAAAGTAAGGCATGAATTGTACACTCTTTCCAAGATCCATGAAATAGTTAGAAACACATTTCCAGAAAATTCAGTTCCCCAAATCTTTCCCATATGCAAGAATTACCTGTCTCCAAGAATTTCCACCATCTGAAGAAATAAACATGCCAATCTCTGTGGATGATAATTCTGGACCCACATTGCCTGAAATAAGAACAAATTATATACATATACATCTATCAATCAATATATTTTGTGGCTTGAGATGAATTTTGTGTTCTCTGTGCCTTCATGACAAACTGCTAGAAATCTACCATAAAGCAGAAGATAGGAAATTTAAGTTGGGAAGACGACTGAAAACAGGGAAACATGGGGAAATAAATAACTAAATTATATGGTCCAATTGATTTGTATTTACACTGTCACACTGCATTCATTTGCAATGATCCAAAATGTAAAAGAGGCGGAGTCCTACAAATTGAGACATGCAATTTTAGGAATGCAATGTAATGACTTTCTACAGGTTATTGTCATGGGTTCAAGTACAGTTATCAGTAGCATGCATGCAAATGAGCCATTTAATGTGATTTTTAACTCACTGTCCAGGTACTTGTGCCATTTAATTTGCATTTCTGGTACCTGAGCCTCGCTCATGTAATTGAAATAGCTGGACATGGAGAATGTAATTTTTCCCCTCTATATTTTTATATAAACAAAGAAGAGAAGAAAAGCAATACAAATACAGCCAATCAAATCCCCTGTAACTCAGCATATGTGATCTCTCTACAGCATGTGGTACCAATGTATACCATGCTCTGACTCCTTTTTTGTGTGAGTAAAGCAAATGTTAGAAATGTACAGACATCAGCATACTGTTGGGAGTGGAGAAATTTCTGCAAACAGATCATAACTTCTTTCTGCAACAGAACCTACTCTGATAAGACATGGAATGAGAGCAGAGACTCTCCCATACAGTCCTAATAGAAATAGATTATGTTCAAGACAATTAGATGAAATCATTCCCTAATCTCAAAACCTAGAGCTCTAGAGATGCCATAGCTCTTCTGTATCCCTGTTTTAAGTCAATGTTACTGAATCTGACTTCACATACCCAGTTTTGAAACTGCATCAGATTTTCACTCATATGAAGGCAAATCTCGACTATTCCAATTGTGGTTTTCATGGAATGCACACCTTACTGGCTATATATAGAGTGTAGAAACATAATTTTACCATATAACCCCCAAATGGCCTTTACACAGAGGCTGCTTAGTTAACAGTCTACAGCAAGCTATTACCGCCTACAGTAACTGACACCATCCATAATTTTCTAAGCCAGATATGCTACAGATACGCTGACTTTTAAAGTAGGATTTTGTTTGATCCATTTCAAAAAGAAGGGAAATAAAACTAGTTTGTTTATTAACTGTAAAAATAGCAGGGAAGGAAGAATCAATCCCAAAACTTAGATAGCTTCAATAGGTGCATAATAAATACACGCTAATGAAAATGTTAATTGAGCTCCTGACATTTACTGTTTGAAAGTGAAGAATTAAAGCCCAGATGGAGCTTGACACACTCCTATCAGTGAACAGAGGATGCAGCTTGCCAACATGTAATGACACTTCTGTTGCAGAAAGTAAAACCTGAGGCTTAAGGGTTGTGACTGATGTAAAGTGGCACATGAAAGGTTGCCCTGACATTGTTAGATATGGGAATGGTTATACTGCATAAGACTGAAAACAGGTCAGACAACCTGAATGATTATGGGCAGGATACAGTTCCTTGTCTCTCCAAGCATAATTTTTTTCTCGGCCCATGACTCTTAGTTCTCTGTTCACTTATTGCCCCGTCCAGTTGTATCTTGGCCATGCAGCAAGGACTAATTCTCTTCCTTAAGGAACAAGCCTAAGCAGTCAACTGAGAATTAAGTCCCATTTTATCCAATCTGTCTTATGTCCGGGAAAGTGTTCTGTCCCCACCCCCTCCAATAGCATAACCAACACTTACACAGCTGTGTTGAATGTATATCAATTGTGTTACCTACACAATTTATGCTTTGCACAGAATTTGAAGCTTCTTGGTATGTCAGGCTTGGACTGGAAGCCTACTGATCTCGCTTTCCTTCCAAGTGTGGGTGATGCTGCTGCTCAGAGGAGAAAACTAAAGGAATTTTTAGTCAGCACATTCACACCACAGCCCACAACCCTCCTGACTTCACAAGTTAGGTGACGACATTAAGTCTGATGCTACCGACTGAAACAAAGCTTCAGATCTGTTACTGTCTCCCAATCTGAGTTGCCTACTAATGAGGGAGGCCTTCAGGTCTTTCCTCGGTACCACCAGACTACTGTCCTTCAGGTTGCCTCGTTTCAACTGTTTGCCTTCCTGTCTACTGACTGCCCGTGGTACATGGTACACCCTTGGTACTGGCAACACATAATGCATAGAGGCTTCTGTTTTTGTGAATATGCCAGCTAGCTGGCATTTACTAGAAAGCACAGAACACATCCCATGTTATGTATGGCAGTTACCCACAGAGACAACCATTCAAGAGGTTTTTTGTACCTTGGACAGCTCCCACCAAGCTAATCATGTGTGAGCTCTACAGAGGGTTGGATGAGTATGATCATCCTGATGAGAGTGCCTACTGTGTGCAGGCAGCTGCAGGCATAAAAGGGCTGTGATGGCTGTCAGATTAATTACCAGGGCTGGGCACTGCTGGCGTTTAACACTATAACAGGCTGTCATTAGAATCCTGTGATCTGCAAAAGACAGGTTTCATAGGCAAACACAGAGGATCAATGCACTGGTGGTGAAGTGTTCTCAGGTTCTTTTTGATGTGCAAAACTGAGGAACGGCGATTAATCTACTGTTGGATATACTTCTATAACTATTCCTTTGGCATAGTCTCCATAAAGGTCTAAAGGACTTAAATGGCCCAAGAGTTATATACCCACATGACAGTTGCTGCCAGTTGCTCCTGGGCAGCCTGCTATTCAAGAAACATTGTGCTGGTACCAAACAGCTACAGTGAAAACCTTGAATTAATCAGTGCTAAAGAGTGGGGACATTATTCCATACCAGCCAATGTTGGTTTCAGAAGGGTATAAAATGGCATTGCTTCAAAGAAACTTTGTCGCAGTGTACTAGCTAAAGCTCTGACTGTGACAGTACTTTCTTTCCACATTTTGTAACTGCACAGGCACAGAGAAAGTGAGACTGATTGCCATTTCTAGCCACCATGCTGATTCTGATCATAGCCAAATAGCACTGGCACTTCTAAGATGTTCCATTTTAATATATCAATATATACAATGTTTATATGCACACAAAGAAACACATACCAGAGCATTTTCAAAATCCAAGTTTTTACCTTAGTAGAACACACGTCTACTAAGGAAGTTAGTATCTCCATATTTTAGGGTGAAGCAGAAATTCTGTGAAATGTGGAAGACAAGCCCAATATGCCAAACGGGCATCCAGTAATTGTAAAAGATAGTGTCCAAGATATTTGTAATGCATAGCTGCATGGGTCAATGCAATTTCACAGGCAAGAGCTGCTGACACCAGAAATAGCATGAGACAGAACATGGGCACTCAATCAACTAGAACATCTGGTTAGGTTGAGAAGAATCATGTTAGAAGAATCATGAGGATCTCTGCTTTCATTTAAAAAAAAATGCAAGACTCTATCCCTGATAACAGGAGACAACATCTAGAAAATGTGGTTACAGTGTGTGTTAAAGGCAATCCACCTCCACATCAAGAAAGAATTTGAATATTTTAGTTAGTATTTGAGAACAAGGACCCATCTGGACTATAATCTAGCAATGCAGTCTCTTGATTGGGACCTTTAGGGAGAACATGAGCACACTATTTAATCTGCCAGAGCAAAATGGCTTCTACATGTGTTCACAAGAGGGATAGGATAAGAACAGAAATGAAGCAGTACAAGTTAACAGAAGTTGCAAGGTGTTGAAAATTGGCATTAATGGAATCACCGGTGTAAAATGTTGCTTCAGTGATTCACCTTTTAACATTCTACATAATTATTTTTCTTGGGAGTTCAATGGAAAGGGAGAGATGTGTTTTAATAGATTACGGACAATGGACACAAGAACAACTTTTTCACTTGATACTTTACAAGAACAGAAGATATATAAGAATGGTCAAATTCCTTACCTGTAGCAATTAAAAGTCCTGGAACTGTCTCTTTGCTTGAGATGCTGACTGAAGTATAAGGATTTTCTGAAATTTGTAAGTTCAAGTGCAAGGAACAGAAAGGCTGAAGGGATTGAGAAGAAATGGAGGGTAATTTTTGTAAATACGTTCGAATTCACAGAGAGAGCTATCCTTCTGGTTTCATTCCTCTCTTTCCTGATAACATGCAATGACACCAGCAAAAAAGACCAAAGCCCACACATAACTACTGTAAGATCTTCGCATGCTGTAGTGTTCTGTACACACAATGCTATATGCCAAAATCTCTTGCTAGATATGACATGACTATTTGGTAAGAAGAAGACTCCTGAAATAGCTACCTGCTACTTTCAACCAGGGGTCTCAGAGCCAGCCCTTTTGGTAACTGAGCACAGTATGCATCTCCCCCCATGCAAACACCTTCTGTGCCTATAGGCACAGTCCTGAAAGGTAATCAATATGCAAAAACTCATTTCCACACACAGATTGCCCTCGCTAGATCAGAGCTATGAAAATTAATATCTTGAAATATATGTAGCTTCATTAGTACTTCCCACAAATATTTGGAATGAACCTCAAACCCAGCAGCCACTGTTAACAAGTCTCCATAGTCTCTAAAACCAACTGATATCATACTCATGAGTTCACTAACTATACAGAAGGCCCGGAGAAACCCATTATGAGTGACTACCTTACAAGGAAGGAATTAATTTACTCTGAAGGTTTGCTAAAATCTGAACACCATTCAGGAGCATTGCAATAACTTTTCACATGGGACAGAAGTAGGAGTTATGCTGCTAGGGCTTTGACATTAGCATACTTAATATTTTTAGCTGCTTTAGTCTGATTTTAGTAATTATTTTGTTCATATGAATGGTGTTCCATTTTAATTTTTGATAACCATGCAAAACCTTCTGAAAAGGTGAGGAAACAAACAGGTGAATAAATAATTATGATCTCAAGACATGTCATCATACAATCTTCTAACATTCAGGACAATCATACAACCTGCATTTACATTTTCATAATGGTACCTTCTGGCTTGATTACGTTAAACCATATAGTGGTTTAAGATATTCACTTCACTATCAGCCAAAAGGGAGAAAAAAGGAATAACTGATGAGAATTGGGGGGGAGGATTTGTGGTTCAGGTCCTATTAAGGCATCCCAGTGGTTTCAACAAAGGTTTTTTGTTTTTTGTTTTGCATTGGTGCTAGAGACCAAAATTACTTATGGGTCCATCAATTACAGCTTGGAAATTTTCCACGACTGACCAGCAGACAGTGTAGGGGGTCTCCTCTGAAATCAGAATCTGGAGCCTGCAGCAAACGCCAGTCTCTCCCTTTGTTGTAGGTGATGAAAGTCTTAATTTGGTTCTCCACTTTCTTGTTTGCTAGGAATATGCCTTTGATCCCTGCTACCTAGGAAAAATGATGAGAGATGAAAAACCACATCGGCTGAGTAGGAGAGAACAAGGCACAGTCAGTAGTGAACAGCCAGCCAGCAAAGTATCCTGAAGACTGGCAGCTGCTCATAAGGAGCCAAAGATGTTATTTAAAGCAGGCACTCAAACTTGTTGGGAGCAAAAAGATTTTCTCCCTTTTTAAGCCACCTCCATACCTCAAGTGTTTTTTGACCACATCATGGCTGTTTCCGCACCAAGTTTTTACAACCTTTAAGGAAATGTTTTATTGTTGTATGTACACACTATTTTCCCTCTGTTTGGTATTGGAAATGTTTTGCAATTGTTTAATGTCCATGTTATCAGCAAACACTTATACAGCAATGTTTCCCTTTACTCTGTTTCCAAGACAACTTCCCCTGAGGTGTGGACATGTTTGAGACGGCATTCATTCCCCCTCCGTTGTCCACACCCACTTTGTAGCCCATCTCCCTCCCATTTCCCCTCCCCTTCCCCCTTGCCTATTCTCCAATCAGCCATTTCCCAGCATTTAATTTTTTTAATGTAATGCACTAGGACTAATGATGTAACAAAATGATGAATTAAAGAAATAACATTAGAGTGTGCATGAGCCTCCCTGATGATTTGCGTGTCGATTTAGGTATCATTATATGTGTGTAGAGCTGGAAAGGGGTGGGGGGACGAGACACAAACACTGCCTTGTCTGGACTGGTGGGGGGAGAGGGAGATATACCATCCCTTTTTCTGTTAAGGCTCAGGGGAGCCGAGGCGAGGACAACATTGCTTCTTAACTCATGTTGCGGCAATGTATGGAAGAGGAGGAGGAGCATGCGGTGACTTGGCTCCCCCACTGGACTCTGTTGCCATTACAATGGTGCTGAGAGGGGAGAAAGGGTGGAGGGAGTACACGTGCATGCCTGTCTGCCTGAGCTGTGGAGAATAACAGCCGTTAACAGCCAATCTGGGTGGGCAGGCAGATGTCAGTACCAAAGGCAGCAGAGGCAATGTATGGAAGAAGAGGAGGGGCATGTGGTGACTGAGCTCCCCCACTGGCCTCTGCTGCCATTACGACAGCACCGTTGTCTGCCTGGGGGAGGGGCTGTGGCTCAGTGATAGATTATCTGTTCAGCATGCAGAAGGTCCCAGGTTCAATCCCCTGCATCTTCAGTTAAAGGGACTAGGCAAGTAGGTGATGTGAAAGACCTCAGCCTGAGATCCTGGAGAGCCACTGCCAGTCTGAGTAGGCAGTACTGACTTTGATAGACCAAGGGTCTGATTCAGTATAAGGCAGCTTCATATGTGCCTGCCTGCCTGCCCACCCCCTCTCATTCTCTTTTTTTTAACATTTGCCCAATGACACAAACACTTAAAAAAAGGATCTAAGTGTGCATGCGCCTCGAGTGGAACAAGGTTGGGAGGAGGGAGAAGGTACTGTGGCGGCATGAATGCACTGAGGGGGATTTAAGCTGGGGAGGGCCGAGTCCTCTTTCTATTAAAAATTCTTGCTTGCTTGAGTTGGACTCATGAAGAGCTCCAAAAAAAGGAACCCAGGTGCAGTGACCAATCACAGTGCACCATCTCTGCAAAACCTGCTCAGAAACAAAAGAATGGGGCCAAGGAGGAGCATATGCAACATCACAAACAATGCCACACTTCCCCAGAGAAAAGGTTTTTCTTTTTAGTAGAGTGTGGACAGAGGTTAAACATTCTTGGGAAGCAGAATACAATGGCAAAAGAGGCGACATGCGGACAGAATTTTTGAATGCGCTGCCAAACCTCACAGATCAACTACAAGAATAATATGCTGTAAGTTAATGGTGCGGAAACGGCCTATGTTGCGTAATCCAGAGGCACAGCAGGACTGAAAAATGTAGGAGACCAGACAAGCCTTTGAATCCACATTTATTACTAGGAACAGTTTCTCAAAACTTTGAGGTGATGGCCACACACTTCTACCACCCATGGCATCAACCCAGTCATTCATGGCTGATCAGATAACCTAACAACAAAATGTCAACTAACCATAACACAGAGGTTCAGAACATATGGGCAAACATATGTGTTAATTACTTTTAACAAGGTTGGGCTGGAAACTGTCTTTCTTGGCTTCACTGGGGAAGAAAACAAAATGAGATTTCACAGGAGAAAACAGAATATATGTCATTAGAAGGATCTTGCCTGGTGGGTTTTCTATTAAAGAAGCATGCAGCATTGTGACCAAGCTGTGGAAGGACCAAGCAAAACTGAGGACTCATGCACAATCAAAGGGCGAAAACGCATGGTCACTTTATCCTTTAATCGCTGTTTTAGTCAGGATCGAATGCACATTAGGCGAAATGCATGCGTTCAATCCTGGCTGAATCCTGGCTGAAACAGGGATTAAAGGAGGATAAAGAGACCATGCGTTTTCGCTCAAAGTCAGCCATGAAGTCTGCATTAGTAAGCACTGAGGCTTATCTCAAGCACCCTCCCATGTTGACCCTCTGCTCAGTAGAGGAGTAATATGTTTATGGGCACATTCTCAAAGCTCTCTATATTACTGTCTGAATTCAAATTACCTTTAGAATAAACTCAGAAATATGAGCAGAACTTTCAAAAAAAGATCCGAAAGCAGATGTATCTTTAAACAGGGATGATGAAAGCGCTCGACCTTGCACATGCTCATGAACCCTGTGGCAGGGTCATTCATTTCAACATTTTCCCTCCAGCCCACATACAACTTAACTTGCTCCCTGGTATCCATTAAGGAGTCAGTGGGATTGCTTGGAGAATATGAAAAACTTGAAACAACAGATCACAGGAAGTTAAGGTGTAGGGAGGCCACAGCCTTGATGTTCCATCACCAGCATGCTTCATTTTTATCAAACAATCAATACATCCAACCCTATTTTAACACTGAACGGGTGCAAAAATCTCCTACGTCCCTGGGTAAATACTATGTACAGGATTGTATTTTGGGGAATGCATTTCTGTGGCAAGGTGTATTGGGTAACTCAGGTGCATGCTGTAAACTATAAGTCACCAGGTTTTGCCATCTCTGTCATGCTGAGACAAGCATCCAAGATGAGAGGAAAAAAGAAAAAGAGAGAAAGACCAGCACAGAGATGGACAGGACTATCCTCTTCTGCTCTGGGAAGGATGAACCCAGATTTTACATTCTAAACACTGAACTGACTGGTCCCATCACTAACTTACCAAAATGAGGTGGGTACCAGTGCATTTCTCCATCTCCAGACAGTTCCCTGATGTTGCAGGCCATGAAAGGTGTCAGCAGAACTATTTTGTGTTGGTGTATTGCAATATCATCTTATCATGCCAGTACAGAAAGTTTCTGCCCCTATCTAGAGTGGCTTAAAACAGCAGGAAAGTTGCAAACCTTTGGCACAACCCAAGGGATTCCAGTATGTAGGGATTCAAGTCTTCCCCCAAATATAACAGTATAAGCATTTTCTTACACTTAGGATAAAAGTCTGGGGGATATGAAGTGACTTAAAACCAAGAACTGCCCCCACCCCCTGTCTCTAGTTACTCTGTTGAAACATCCAGCAAAGATGTGAATTAAGAGGCTGGGAGAAACCGTCTGTGTGTCTGCTTTTAGGATTTCTTTTTGTAAAGCCTATACCAACTTGACTTATTCTATAGCACCGAAATATAATTTATACCACAATCACCTTGCTGAATTACTTATCAAATGCCTCTCCTCCTCTCTGGCAGAGAAATGGAAAAGCATCTCACAAAAAGGTAAAAAAAAATGAGTGTAATTTCAGATATAAAAAGTGTTTCTTACAAAGGCTTCTGACACTGCCCAAGTGAAGACAGAGACCTATTTTTTGAAATCCACAGGGGAAGTGAGCACAAAATATCCTATCAAAAAACAAATTGCTTCTTAAGAAACCAGTAAGAGGGCTTTCATCTCATCTCCTGAGGAATTCTTCTTTAGCAGCAGAACTCCTAAAACTATTGCTTTCCCCTTTTTCTGCATAATAGTAACTTAGCCTTATTATCTCTTTCGTTATTCACATACATTACTAATTTATGCTGCCTTTCTTCCCCTTGAAATTCTTTGGCCATTTCCCCCAAGTTAGAACCTCCACATTTGCCTTGAGATTTTACATTAGGTGAAAGTGGAAACTTTAATCCTGATGACTAAAATACTCCCTCAAATCAGTGGATATTGAATGAGAACACTGTCTTTGATAGACAAAAATTCCAGGAGTTTGAAAAGAATCTGGAGTACCATCATGGCCAGCTTGAGGGTGAGATCCAGTTACTTTTCTGAAGTACTCTTGGGAGCACATAGAAGTATTTATTCATATAACCGTTATAGGTAGAATTTCATGAGCATGATCCAAGCAGAATCTCAGATCACATTTATGGAATCAGGCCAGCAAAAGTCCAGCAACATTCTCCCTTGGGTATTGCACAAAATCACTTTAAACATTTATGATGATCGGAGTGCCAAATTTTCCATCAGAATCAAGCGATCTGCTAGACAGAGGGATTTCAGCATTCATTATTTATGGCTTAAATAGTCCATGAAAACACTTCATAATTTAATTGCATTCACACAATTGCCAACTTTTCTGACCAGATTTCAGCTGAAAACTGTGGAAGGGAGAGGGCTGAGGAGAGAGTCTGGTTGCTTATCTGCCCCTTGCATACATGGGCACCAAGCTAAATAACTCCCATTTGCTTTCATGAACACATATGCCACTGGTCTCCTGTTTTATTTTACACATGGTTTGGGAGCAGTTATCCCTTCCCCCCCCCCCCACCACAGCACTGGTATATAGAGATATATATTACTTGCATTTCCAGTTAAGGGGTGTCAGGTAGTATTGCTGAGAAATAATTCTTTCTCATACTCCCCCCCAAATTGAGCAAGACCTATTGCCAGCATGACATTTTCAACACAGTTTAGATGGTGCTTCACATTTTGATAAGCTTTCAGTGAACAGATCATTAATTAGAGGAAGTGAGTTGGGAAAATAGCCTAAATTTGTATTCCCTAGCTTCAAAAATATCACCTTTATTGACACATTGCAACAATTTTTAATTGTGAATGTATCTGTTCACTGACAGAATAACTGATGGACAACAATGCTTTTAATTACCTGACACTCCTACTGGGAAGTGGTATTTATCCTTACAAGAAGAGGGGTTGGTTGCCCCAAGCATACCTCATAAAGGTCAATAATGATATTCCCCTCTAGTCCTTGGCTGCGTTTAACGTTCTCCAAGGCCAGGGTGAAGTAGATCCCACGAGTGTCAGAGATGTAAAGGTTGTATGTGTCATTCTGATTCCATTCCTGAACGGCAGCAAACACCTGATTCTCATCAGTGCTGATAATGTGCATGTCCTGTTAAGGAAGATAAAAGGCTTATTACCCCCAATCTTTGTATTTCTTTGCCCTTTGGGACACAAAACAATTATGATGACTTATGCTACAGCTGAGGAAGGACCATGAGTTATGGGTGATGTTAAACAATTTTCCATTAGACCAGGCCAATAAATTACCATATTCAGGGCTTTTCTTATTTGTAAGTTTTTTAATTTTAAAATGGCTGCAGGGTGGTTGAGGGGGAAGAAGGACAGAGATTCCAGAGTCCTTGAAGGAGTTTCATCGTACTTCATTTTTTATTTATACGTTTGCAAGTCAGTTTTATTGTTCCTGGAAGATTCACAGCCTCAGAGCCTAAAGGCCTCCTCCTCTCCAGAAGATACAGAAAGCACAGCTGTCAAGCTAGCCTTGCTCACATTGCCATGACAGTAAGCCTGAGGTTTCAATAAAACAAAAGAACCTCCAGTAACAAAAAGGAGCTGAAGTTTCTATTCATCTTGTGCAGATTTACAGTGGCTACCAAATGAAACAAGCTGTCCTTGCTCCAAAGCATTATCAGTACAGGCTCTGTACTTTCTCTTAGCAGTTACCAGAACCAAATGTTCACCCTCCCTCACAGACTGTGGTTCTGGACTAAAGGTGGGATTGGATTTGAGGTCAGGAACATTGACCTGTTTGTCAAACAAATCAGCAAAAAGCTTGGTTTTTTTCTAAGCCCTGTTCAGAATGAGTCTTCCCTTCCCTACTAACCCTATGGTGGTGCTGGAAGCAGCTGGCCTGCCTGCCTGTCAGACAGACAGCAGATGAACTCTCTCCTTCCTAGCTGTTCCTTCTTTATTTCACTCCTCTAATGCTCTGCAGACTGTTTAGCAGTACTTGAGGTGGGCTTGGGGCACCCTGGGAAATGTAGCTTTTAGGATAACTAATATCTGAGGAAGGGGGAAGAGGGAAGAGGTTAAGAGTAAAAAGAATCTCTTCCAAGTTGCTTCAGATGGATGGCCAATGGTAGCAGAAGGTAAGTTGGGAGGTGAAAGAGGCCAAAAGGGAGAGAAGGAAGTACTTTTTTTAGTTAGCACAAGAAAGAAATTGGACACAAGAAAGAAATTGGAAGTTGTAGTGTGATAAAAGTAAAGATTATGACCTGGTAGTTTATATTCTAAGCCCAGGAAACAGGTCTTTTGATATCACAACAACTGGGACACAACATATTGTTGACATTCTTCCCTGTGTTAACTTCCACACTAGAGGTGTGCATTCTGATATGCTGAACTGGCTACCCTGTCTGGTGATTTTTTGCGTGAATCACAGGGCACTTTCACACATGCCAAATAATGCATTTTCAACCCACTTTCAGTACACTTTAACAATTATTTGCAAGTGGATTTTTCCAGTTCACACAGTAAAATCTAGCTTCAAAGTGCATTGAAAGTGGATTGAAACTGCATTATTCAGCATGTATGAAAGTGCCCAGAGAGAGGACCTTTTATGTGAAATGGTGTATACATTTCAAAAGAGGCAAGATGGGTGACGAACTGTGACTGCCTGATCTACCTGTAACCCTGAACCTGCAGGACAGAAGGTGTAGAAAGTGAGATTCTTTAGTGAGTGAAAAAAGGTGACACACTCCTTCGTACAAACTTGCCCACCAGTTGAGATCATCACTGCCGGCCCTTTCACCTGGCTTGCCTACCTTCAGAAGTTAAGTATGTGGCAGAGAGAGGACTATCACCACTATTCAATGTTAATTCTGCACCAATAAACCATGCATGATCTACACTGTACATATAAATACTGAATAGATAATATATTAAAAACACAACCTATGTACTCAACACAGACAAATCTAAAAAGACAGCAACAGAAATCAGAGAACTGAAACCAATGACAAAAATATAAATGAACGCAAAAAGAAAGAAATAGGAAGCATTTGCTGCTCCCTAGCTTTTTTAGCTGTTTTAAGCTACTTGACAGGGAGATCACATCCAAATTTTAAAAATAATAAATAAATAAATAGCTATTGAGACTGTTTATAAAGAGATACAGTTACCTTTGGTAGTGAGTATTTGGGTAATTTTATCTGAGTGAAGGGCTCCCTTTTGTAGGACACATAATAATTAGCTCTTCCACCAGATGTCACCTGTAGAAATACCCAAAATATGAAACAATGAATGCCTATTTAACCACATATTTTGTCATTCCCTGGCAAATTTGTAAGTTTTTTTGTTTCAGAATACTAATACAATACCACTGTTCAAAGAATCCTGGAATCCTAAACTAGACAGTACATTAATCACAATCATGTGATTCTGAATTTGTCTGTCTCTATTTCTTTCTTGAAATGAGTATTAAAGAAAATATAGGCTCGTTCATAACAAATCCAACTGGCTTCTAAAAATCAAGCCTTTTTCTTAACGGGGTTTCTAGATAGATTGCTTTATAATTTGTTTTAACAATTTCCTGAGTATTGGATCCAGGCTAACCTGGGGAAGTATAGTCTCATTAGTCAGACTTCAATACCTGGAAAACTGTTAGAACAAATTATAAAGCAATCAATTTGTAACCACTTCTTGGAAATTGCTAGCAGCCAGCATGGATTTCTTAAGAACAAGATATGCCAAACCAATCCCATCTCTCCTTCAAAAATAACCAGATCACAGGACAAGAAAAACACAGTTGTCACAATCTATCTTTGCTTTCAGAATAAAACAAGAAAAAACCTGTCAACAAGTGGATTAAAAGGGTAATTATAAATATGAAAGAGGGATGTTCTATAAGAACAGTTTGTAATTATTCTCTTTTGGTTCAATTAGGGGTCTACATTACTGCTAATGAAAAAGATAACACAATACAAAGTTATCACATTACATGTTCAGATGACACACATTTCAGACAATTGACAAGATACTTGTGGATACAATAGGATTCAAATCATCTTGATAAACTGAAGGACTGTTTCTGCAAACATTAACATGAGCATCATCCCTGGCAAATGCAAATATCAAAAAGGTATACATTAGTACTTAAGCTAAGATCCTCCAAAAATAATCAAGAGGCCATTCTTGATAAATATGTGGAAAAACTGTAATGCTGCAGGAAAAAGAAAACCATATGAAATGCATTAGTAGAAATAAAATGCATGCGGCAAATAAAAATACATGGAAACATTGGACTAGGGAAGCCAAGTAATCAAGATCACTGCATGTTTTAAAGAAGAACACGATACAAACATCTGAAAGATGCATTTTAGATATGGTGCACTGGGCATCAGTAGATGGAGTTGGAGATGAAAAGGAATTCACAAACACCACATCAGAATATTACTAAGACAATATATATATATCCAAATAATGAGCTTATAAGTTATGAAAAGTGACTTGAAATTGAAATAGTGAATGACAAGTAAAAAATTAATGAAGAAGATACTAAAACAAGATGTTATAATTTGTGAAACAAGGCATTTCTGAAACAGCAGAATTAAATTAAGGGAAAGGATTCTATTGCATCATGAAAGCAAATACTTCCTTTTTATTACGTTTTCTAGAAATGGGCAAAAGCATTACTGCTGTTCTGCTATCAATAAAAAAGTATATCATAGAACATAAAACAAGGCAGAAGGATAAATAATTACTGCCTGTCAAATGAAACGAACAGTGCATTCCTGAGGTTGGGGGGCAAATCGGCTTAGGAAGCAGGGAAAGGTTCATGCTGAGGTAAATGCTACTTACACCATCTAAACTGGCACAGGCGTCGGCGTGAGAGGAGCTAGGCCAGCACGAAGAGGTGGCAGCGAGTGCCATCACAGGAGCAGTGCTGCGATCTCCATGCCAGCACCAGCACAGCATGGAGGCCCACACCATCGCCTAAGGCGGTGTCTCTGGGGGGTTCCCAGCACTAGTACCATTCCTAAGGGCTTTCGGCAAAGGAATGCCCACTTTTGGCGACATAAAGTCACGTCAGGTATTTACCTGGCACAGCCCACAGAGTCCCATGCAATCTCCCTCCCAAGCTGACTGTCTGCCTCACAATGGCCCCACCCACTGATCCCTGGTGGCTGTGGAATCTTACCAAGTGGCTGGCCAATGGGGCCATCCCAGAAATGGCCGTGCCCCCATAGAGGAGGCCATTGGCTTGCTGGGTAAGCCCTCTTAGGCACCATTTCAGTCAAACTTCTCTTCTGACAGGTAAGGCTTGCACGGCTCGAGATGCTGCAGGGAAGCTCCCCGAGGTACAGACTTAGCACATTTGTGCCTCTCCACCCACCGCAAGGCATGCAGAGTGGAGGGTCCCTCAAGCAAGGAGGGGTTTAGCACCCAAGCATGAGTCCACTCGGGGGATTTGGCTTGAGGGTGGGCACTGTACCATCGGTGGTGACAGACTTGAGCATGCCCCCTCCACACCCGGCCTGTCACTTTGAACTAACACCCATCTGGGAAAGCAAGGTCTACATGATGTGTGGCCAAGCTCCCCCGGTCATTCTCTCAGGTTCTGCAGAGGCACCATTCTGGGACCCCAGCTCCCAGGCCTGCTGTCTCGGGTAAGAAGAGGGGCCTAACCTTTCTCCTAACAGCTGTATGGACTTGCCTTGCTGCCCAGGCCTTGCACATTCCAGGAGCCACATGCTCTCCCAAGGTGCTGCCAGCCTCCCCCTTAGCCATTCATCCCTGCTACGGGTTCTCTCTACACCTGACCATGGGCCGCAACTGCCTTAACAGGGAGGTGAAAGCAGGCCTGGAATCCTTGGCAGGGGTCGTGAGCCCATCCTCAGCGGTCCGGGTGCAGGAGGCCACAATCAGAAACCACAATACCAACCCATTCTTATTTTGCAGGTAGCCACTCCCAACTGGTGGGTCCCCAAGCCCTCCACAGCATTGTCACCTGGGCCACCCTAAGCGTGCCAGCAGCTGTCAGTTGCTGGCTGGCTGCGGGGACCAGGGGACGTATCTGGGCTCGGCAGCTGCCACACCTGCTTGTCTCCAAATGTCACTGCATGGGTCAGGGTCCTGCATGGCCATGGGAATGCCCATGTGATCTGGAGGGCTGTGCCATGGCCACGCCCTTCACATGCCTCTGTGTGCCCAGCCCCTCCCACCCCCAGGAAGAGGTTCAGCTCCCCCGCTCCTGACCACTGCTGATCTACCCCCCCTTCAGGACTGCGCTCATAGTCTCCAACCACAATTCACCTGATATGTATTCGATCATTGTTCCATTCTGAAAAGACCCATGTTTGAAGTTGCTTGCTTGAGATCATCTGAAGTCCTGCTTCATGTCTTCCCATCCACTTCTGGCTTTAAGTGGCAATTGCTTTAAATGGCCCATTGTTTAAAGCAGTGGGTTTCCTGGCTCATCCATTGAAAAATACAGGCCGCATTCACAACAGAGAAGCTGACTACAGCCAGTCAGCCACTTCACTATTGCTTAACTTTTCTATGGAGGAGAATCAGATGGGGGCGACCCCTTTCAGACCCCATACAATCGGATCTCCTGATCCCATCTTCACCAAACTTGGGGGTTCTTGCAAGGAGAGTCCCTTGCAGCCACGCTGCATTTATATTAGTTGTTATGGCCATTGGCCAGCACAAAACAACAGAGCAGTGCAAGTACCCATACAACACCAGTAAAAACAACAATAAAAAGGGAAAAGAAAAATACAGCAGAACAACCAAAAACAAACTGATCAAACACACCATCAACATGATAGGGTACCAGATTAACATTGTATATTATATATTGTGCATTGCTTCACCCTTCACTCTTCATCTGATACGTCACTAATAGTATAACTCTTTTCTTTTTATCATTCCTTTTAATAATGGCCTTCCAGCAAAATTTAGCTACATCAGAAGAAATAACAGGGTTTTTATCTTCAAGCAGAAACTGGATAATTAATCTTTCTTCCATTATAGGTTGATGCAAATAACCATATTGTTGTAACCAGGGCTCAATTATAGATCTTCTAAATTCCTCATAGAGTTCACAATATAATAGAGTATGTGACAAGGACTCCTCTGCTCTTGCTGTACACATGCATTTTCTCATCTCTCTGGGTTGATTTAGAAATCTACCCAGAAGAACAGCTGAAGGGAGTGCATCAAAACGTGCTCTCAAGAATGCCCATCTCAGATGGGGTAAAGTAAGATTGGAAAGGTATGGAGCTGAATGGAAAGGTATGGAGCTGCAAATTTGGGGGCTCTACCTGCAAAAATGTCCCCCAGGAGCCACAGAAAGCCAATTCAGATTTGCCATCCTCTCCAGCTTTAGGGACTCGGTAAACCTGAACATGAAATTTACCGAAATGGCTTTTTTCCAGTATTTTTTGGTTCGGGTTTTACCAAATACACAGCCCAAATTATAGCTTTTAAAAAGGTATGTGATGGCATTATTTTAATGTTTTCATATTCTTTGATAAGACAATTTTACTGCATGATTGTTTTTTATGCTGCTGCTCTATAGTTTTATATTGTGTCTGCTGGTTTTATTATGACTTCAATATACTTTTTGGTACCTGCCTCAAACAAAACATTGGAGAGATGGTATACAAATATTTTAAATAAATAAATAATTGTACAACAATTTAAATTTTTAAAATATAGATTTAATCGTTTAAAAATTTGATTTAATTTATAATTTAATTTAAATGTAGATAATTCATAAACAGCAGCCAGTACAAGGTGTTTTTAGTTTGTTTGTTTGTTGCTCGTTATACCAAAATAACTTTCGGTTTATAATTAGGAAGTGTTATTTTATTCCCCCTCCCTTCTACTAGCTGCAGATAAAGTTCCATCTGCCTTGTGGCAAACAGTTTCCTCCCACTGCAGAAGAGAGCAAGCAGCAACATAACTTGCCTTGTACAGAAAGGTCTGGCTAAATGAGGTTCTACTGCTATATAATTGTGCTTTGAAGAGAAACAAAAAGGGTCCAGAGCAGCCCGCAAGAGTCTAGGAGAGAATGGAGCTTTCTAATCAATTCAGATGAGTTGGCAGCATTATCTTTTTTTATTTTACTTGTTACAAATACTCACTACTGATTTTGTTCTGAATGTGAAGTAGAATGTATATATGTAATACTGCTTGTGTATGGCAAAGTGGCAGTAGAATTTGATTCCAGCATTGCAAAGTACTTGTATTTGGAATTTTAAAATGTCTGTGAACCACTGGTTTAACATGAACAGCAATATGGCACTTTCCTATATGGCACCTGCCTCAATACTTCAGTTCTTATACAAAAAATTGAAAAGGACTGGTATCTTTCCCCTCCCCACACCCCACACTGTGTAAGCAAGTAAGCAATACTGAGCCAATGTAAGCAGGTGAATAAAGAGAGCAGGCTTAATCTTTCTGTGTGTGCAGGAAACAGCACATCTCATTTCCTATGAAACCATGTCTTTATGATAATGTACAACTTAGCAATACTGATCTTGGCTGCAGCATGACTGATACTAGAGATTTATAACCCACTATGGGTTACACACCGCTAGTAACAGTTATGCTGCAATGAAAATCAATATTGCAAAATGTGCTTGATATTCCTAAGGATTATGCTCATGTAGTGATCAAAACTTGGCTCATCTCAGTGAAATGATTCTAACTTCTTTGGTAAGTTTCCCCACCATCATCCTTTGAAAAACTAAATTATTATTTTTTTATTTCCAGCTTATTTTGAAGCTTCTCAGATGTTTCAAAGAAGAAGGAATTTGCTCCAGTTTCTTTTTATGACAAAAAGAAAAATGGTAGCAGTTCTACCCTTAAGAGGCTCCAGTGATGATGACAATAAGCAAATAGACAGCAGATAATGGAATGTTCTTCCTCATCAAAAGCTTTACAGAAACTTTCCACTTCTACAATACCAACTTCTGTGAAGGCTGCTTGCTTTCAGTAGGAAATGAATGAATGCAACCAGGACATTGTAGTTTTATAGCTTAAATGTTTAATTGCCTATCTTGATCAGCTAAAAATACCTAACTGCTGCTGGGAGGCTCAGATAGTCTTTTAAATGCTGAATTTTGATTAATATATTTTAATGTTTGTTTTTATTACTTCTGTTTTGTAAGATGCTTCTGGCAGGTTCCTGGAGAGGCAGCATAAAAATGTTTTAAATAAGTAAATAATCTCAGCAATGATTTTAATTGTTTCCTCCTGGTCATGGCCATTCTAGAGATAATTGGATTTTATAATTCTCATGGGTCTGATAGCAGTTTGGGAATAAAAACCACTGATTCCATTATGAAAATTCTGAGACTGGTGAAATTTCCATTCAGTAGTGCTTGCTTTGGCAGGCACACAGGGTTTGAGATGCTACAATACACCACATTCTTCTTTACTATATGAAACATTTACTGGCTTTTAAGATTTCCAATTTCTAATAAAACATACAAAAAATCCCATCTCAGATGTTTTCTTTTTTCTTCCTTTGAAATGTCAACATACTATATTGCCATAGCATCAATAATACCCCCAGCAATCATATCATCTCTAGAAGGTGGCATATTTCTATAGAGAATCTGTCATTCAAAGGCACCACTAAGGCTAGCCATAATGCACAGAGATATCATATCTGATCTGCAATAGACAAGGCTGTGCCTTTGACAGAGTGAGAAAAGGGAAGCCTGTTTTTCAGAGCATTAGATTTCCAGAATGTGATTCTACTCTGAATGTAAGGCTTTATCATTTTATAGGTTTATAGGTTTCTACATTAATTTCTACATATTTGGATGTGTAATGGAGCAAAATCATTTAGCCTGAAAAAAGAACTGGATATGGGGGGGGGGGGGGGAGAAACAGTCTAAGACCATCCATTGGCTTCTTAAGTTGGGCACAATGATATCTTATCTAGTTCAGTAGTAGAAACCATTGCATTCTTTCACTGCTGTAAAGACAACAGAGCATCAGTAATTGACAGTTTTCCTGGACATGACTTCCAGAATTTGGCACAATCAGAAAGTCTGGGGTTCAAATTTTTAACCATTCTCTTCACTATTAAATAAGCTGAGACCCATCAATAATTTTCAGGGGTGATGGGGGTGGAATGCAAAGGAATCTCACCCTGCACAAATTTTTGTAATCCTTTTGAATGAAAAGGGACACATTCCTCTTGTCACTGAGTTTGGAGATGCATTTAAAAAAAAAAAAAAAACAAGGCCAAATCCATTCTCCCCTTTAGGTGTTGGGGGGAAATCAAGAAGTAGAGGGATGAGGGCCAGAGGCTTACAGGGGAGGAGTTAATGTTCACAGGAACTGAGAGCAAAGTTACCCACAAATCCCTCATTGTCAAGACTTAAGCACCCTAGAGCTCCCTCAGATGTCAATGGCCCACACAGCCAGAGTTATAAAGAGACTCAATGTTGCGTAAACCAGAGAATCATGATCTATGTGATTATTTAATAGACCTATGTGCTATTAAAATTTGCCTCTGTCAAGGCCAGCTTGGTGGGGCAATGCTCTGACACATTCCAATTAAGGCTTTGTTTGGTAACTCTGCTGTCAAGAAAGGGTGAGAAACTTTGGTTTTAAATAGCTTGTCTGAGCTGACATTTCAGCTCAGTTCCCCCACCCGTACCTTGACTTTCCCGCCGTCACTATGAAAAAAGGGGCTTTACTCTGCTTAGATTGTTCCATTACCACTTTAGAATTCCAGGGAGGGGGGAACTTACCACCGCCGCCGCCTCCTGCGGCTGCAGGGAGGTCGAGCCGCCGCCCCCACCAGGTCCGCGCAGCTTTTCCCCGGCAAGGGGTGGCCTCCAGGGGCCTCCTGCGGCTGCAGGGAGGCCGCGCCGCCGCCCCCACCAGGTCCGCGCTGCTTTTCCCTGGCCGGGGGCGGCCTCCAGGGGTCTCCTGCGGCCGCAGGGAGGCCCGCCTCTGCTTTTCCCTGGCAGGGGGCGGCCTCCAGGGGCCTCCTGCGGCTGCAGGGAGGCCGCGCCGCCGCCCCAGCCGGGTCCGCGCTGCTTTTCCCTGGCCGGGGATGGCCTCCAGGGGCCTCCTGCAGCCGCAGGGAGGCCCGCTGCCGCTGCCACTTTTCCCCGGCCGGGGGCGGCCTCCAGAAGCCTCCTGCATCTGCATGGAGGCCGAGCCGCCGCCCCTGCCAGGTCCGCGCCGCTTCCCGCCGCCAGGAGCCCGGTCAAGTAAGCCTGCGGGGGGGGGGAGGGGTTATAAGCCGACCCTTGGCTTATACGAGGGTGCCTAATTTTTCCCCATTTTTGGGGAGAAATTAGGCACCTCGGCTTATACGCGGGTCAGCTTATACACGGGTATATACGGTACCTTGTCTTGGGGTCAGGTGTGTGTGTACATGTAAAGGCCACAGATGTATAGCCCCATCCCTTAGCAATAACAGGTGCTTTACCACAGTCCTAGGTGTGAGATGAGGGTCTGGATTTCA
The DNA here is from genome assembly GCF_029931775.1 of Euleptes europaea. Taxonomy (NCBI): domain Eukaryota; kingdom Metazoa; phylum Chordata; class Lepidosauria; order Squamata; family Sphaerodactylidae; genus Euleptes; species Euleptes europaea. Next base: position 57,221,113 of record NC_079316.1, on the reverse strand, counting down.
TAACTCATCACAGAAACTAATTAATTATTTTATTTTCCCTTTTGTGGGGGGATAATTTACCCAAGCATATTCTAGATTTAGCCAAGGGGAGTTCATCCATAATTTGCATTTTATTAATGTAAAGAATTCTGTTTGTATGGTCCTTTTAATATGCAAGATACTTTACTGCATTCACAACAGTTCCCATTTAATTGATGGGGAAACTGGGACCAGATTGTTTATGGCCACCAGAGAAGAGCCAGAAAACATAACAGAGAGGTAGTTACAGATAATTCCCATATAGTAAAAAAGAAAAAAAAGCCCTGACCTGGATGGCCCAGGCTAGCCTGATCTCGTCAGATCTCAGAAGCTAAGCAGGGTCAGCCCTGGTTAGTATTTGGATGGGAGACCACCAAGGAATACCAGGGTTGCTGTGCACAAGAAGACACTGGCAAACCACCTCTGTTAGTCTCTTGCCATGAAAACCCCCAAAAGGGGTCGCCATAAGTCGGCTACGACTTGAAAGCACTTTACACACACACACACACACACACGCACACACACACACAAGAAAAAAGAAAGAAAAGAAAAACCACCCACTCTAGACCCAGCTACTGGAAATAGCACAACGGTACTGCTGCAAATATCATGGAATCTGCCCACACCAAGACAACATTATAGATAGTCCCTCTCAACAGGGACAGGTAAGTCATTAGGCAAAGACAATTCTAGTGGTCTCTGCATGATGCAAGCAATACATGATCCATCTCTTGGGGCCTAAGTACATGTTGCAAAGTCCTTGCATCCTGTGTGGCTACACCACAGGGACTTACAATCGGACATGCACTTTGAGTTTGGAGATCGGAGCTCAATTCTCAGGCATTTGGGAGCTCAATTTGTGACTGCAGCACAGGGGGCGGATCCAACAGCATCTCCCCCTATGCTATTTTCCAAACCTGAAATAGCCCCAGGGAGTTGCTATTTGCCCCATTAGGGAAACTTACACACAAGTCTCCCCAAGAGGGCAAATAGCAGCTCCCCAGGACCTTTTCAAGTCAGGCTTTGGCCTCCTCTATGAACTATGGTCCCATTCTAAATCAGGTTCCTGCATGTCTGGGACTTCTAAGCACAGAATTCACAGTGCATGTCTAATACGAAGTCCTTGTAGAGGGCCCATAGTTAGGCCTTCAAATCTGCAGTGATTGTGCTGCAATTCTCCATGTATTTAATTAGATTTTTTCACATTCTTCATCCAAGAAGCCCAAAGAGGCATACATGCCCCATTCTCACTTTATTTTTACAACGATTCTGTGAAGCAAGTTAGGATGAGGGCACAAGTAGCCAATATGGCATCCCTGAGAACAACCTAGGAATGCTACAGCTATTTTATCTCAGGATTTCTGTTGCTTTAAAAAAACGGCATGGGTTGCCAGTCCTTAGGGTTGCCAACCTCCAGGTACTAGCTGGAGACCTCCTGCTATTGCAACTGATCTCCAGCCAATAGAGATGAGTTCACCTGGAGAAAATGGCCACTTTGGCAATTGGACTCTATGGCATTGAAGTCCCTCCCCTCCCCAAACCCCACCCTCCCGCCAATGGCAAAGAGGGACCTGGCAACCCTATCAATCCTGCTCAGTACTATGGGTTGGGGGGATGGGCTCCTGTCTCCCCCCATACCATTTTTCAAGAGCCCAAATGCCCTCAGGGAGACAGGACACCCTCCCCCAGAGCTGCAGTCATGAGCACCATCAGGTTCCAGCTGCATTTTTTAAAGCAACAGAAATCCTGATGTAGAATGGCTATGGCATCCCTGGGTTGTCCCCAAAGATGCTGTACCATCTTCTTTCAGATTGGTAGTCATTTTGGTCTGCAGTAGAATAGCAAGATTTGAGTCTAGACCCAACAAGGCCAACAAGATGTCCAGGGTATAAACTTTCCAGAGTCAAAGCTTCCTTTGTCACATACAAGTAGAAATGGAGATCCTTGAGCCCTTCTGACTGGGAAATAAGGGCTCCGGGATCTCCATTCCTACTTGTATCTGATGAAGGGAGCTTTGACTCTTGAAAGCTTACACCTTGGTATCAACTAGTTGTGCCTTGAGAGGGTGTGACTGTCCCACAGTCAACCAGTATGTTCCATGGCAGAGGGGGCATTTGAACCCAGGACTTGCCACCTTTACCAGTATACCAGACTGACTCCACAGTTCACATCTGATTGTTCACTGACCAAGCTGTTTAACAAGAATCACAAACTGTTGTGGGAAAAATCATCAAGGAGAATAAAATAATGGATTGATTCAGCAGGGTATTCAGTAGGCTGCAGCTCCACTGAGGGTGAAAGGAAACCAGCATGCTGCTTACCTCAGCAAGGATATAGCCTTTCCATAATTTAAACCTACAGTAATAAAAAATCTCCAGTAATTATCAAATCTTCATTACCATTTTTGAAGCTGTCTGGTCAGGAGTACAGGAACTCCTTTTAATTTATTTTGATGAACTTTTCCTATAAGCAAACTTACCCAGACTGAATCTCAGAGATTATTACAGCTTTTGTTCCCTTTGACACCACCTTTAATTTCATATTTGATGAATGTCATCCAATTATTTTCCCTGCAGTCATCCATCATGCTTAGCCCAGAATTAGCTAGGTTTGTCTTTATTTCCTCATCCTTTGCTTAATGACTAGCTCGTTAATCTGGGCTTTTTTGGCTTTCCATTTTATGAGTTTAATTGGGAAGCTAGCCAATGGAAATGATTCCTTTGGACAAATGTGTTTGTCATTAAACACATCTCTCTTCCCTGCCCTGTGTTCTGCTTTCCCTTTTCCAACTCTGGTCTACCTCCTTGCATTACTTCACATTTGCTGATTGTCGGATTGGTTCCTATGTAAGAAATCAATCAACAAAGTGGATAATGATATTAATTTCTCATGTAAAATAATGTAATTCACATTTAAAACAATTGTGCACTTTTGGAAGGGTGAGTGAGGCCTATCCCAAAATAATACTGGTCATTAACTAGGAGTCTGCGAGATTTAAAATGTGTGAATGGAGCTTGGGGAATTGGGATGTACTGTTTGCACACTTTTCCTGTTATTCAAAGCAGATGACAAAAGTCTGAAATAGTACTTTCAACAGTCATGATTGCAATTAACATTCTGGCACATTCTTATTGGAGAAGCTAAAATTATCTTATGGTTACTGACAGAAGAGACTTAAGCAAACATAGTTGGGGGGGGTTCTCTCTAATATCATCGAAAGCGGCTGCTAGTCAACGTTTGATAGCACTGAGCTAGAGAGACAATTGGTCTGTTACAATGTAAACTTATTCCTTCTTGGTATTCAGGCACAGCTGTAGCAGGTTGTGGCCACTTTATAAATTCCTGTGGCAGAATGGAAATTGTATCTGGCTTGCCTATTGCCCCTGTATAGTAAAATCACAAATCAGCTATTTAGTACCTAAAAGCTTATAGACATGCTGCTTCAGCATCCAATCACCTTTTGGGGGGATTGAATGTTGGAGGAAAGGACAGTAGCAGCTACTTTCAGGCCTGCCTCCGCAAGGCAGCAGATGGTTTCAAAGGTGGCTGTGCCTGGTAGCATGGAAGAGGATTAATTCTACCTCTGGGAACAGACAGAGTGACCTGGTATAGTTTTAGACTGCCTCTTGGGAAAGGGCAGTCTGGTGTGTTTGTAGGATCGCCAACCTCCAGGAAGAAGCAGGAGATCCCCTGCTAATTACAACTGATCTCCAGCCGATCGAGATCAGTTCACATGGAGAAAATATGGCTGCTTTGGCAACAGGACTCTATGGCATTGAAGTTCCTCCCCAAAGCCCACCCTCCTCAGGCTCCACGCCAAAAACCTCCCGCCGGTGGTGAAGAAGGACCTGGCAACCCTATGTGTTTGGAATCCTATGCGTGAGAGAGGATCTGCCCTGGTGTAGACAGGGCAGTTAGTAACTTTAAGACTTTAAAGAAAAAGCCCTGAGGGATACGGTAGCAATCGCTCTGTGGCAGTTCAGAGCCTAAAATCTGTACTTTCATATGCTGAAGTGAATTTAACATAAAACCTAAACCTGTATCCAGTAACTAAGTCAAAGCGCCTCAGCCAGGCTTTTCCTATGACTGTTTTTTGAAAGCCTGCGCTATTGAAGTGTTCTTTTAGTTCCCAGTACATAAATAAACCATCTTATTTTTAATCAACTCTTGCCTCAGTGATCTCAAACCTCCATGTGCTGACTGCAAAACTTACCTCGCAGTAGCAAACTCCACAGGCTTCATACCTGCTACCATAAGTATGTATGTATGTATTTATTATTCATTATCATGGTCAACGACCAGCATAAACTATATGTTATAACTGAGTGGAAGAGCTGTGGGGAAGGTTTTATACTTAAAAGAAAAGGCCTGATCCCCCAACATCTTAGGAAACTGTGCAAGTCCTCTCAATTGGGGGGGGGGGGGAAGCTTATTACACATATTGTTCTGGTAATATAAGTAGGAACAACCTAGGCATGATCAAGGCATCCTATGAGTTTGGATTTCACGGTCAAATTATTCTCCCCACCCATCCCCGACTGCTCATTGAACTGAATTCTGATCGATGGAACTACTCATATGGGGCTGCTCAAGGAGGGGAGTTAATGGATACATGCTTCCACAATTCTGTGATGTAGGGATCATGGGGAAACTACCTCATGGGGAAAATACTCAAGAAGGGGAGGGAATTGGGAACACTGAAGCAGCTGAATAAGACATGGTCTGAATATGTCTCTCTCCCTTTCTGCAGGTACTTTAAAGCCCGGGCATGGCCAGTGATATGAGTCTTTGATTCTCTTTATACCCTGCCTTTCTCCCCAATGGGGACCCAAAGTATCATTCTCCTCTCTTTTATCTTCACAACAACCCTGAGAGGTAGGTTAGGCTGTGTGACTGGCCCAAGGTCACCCAGCAAACTTCCATGGCGGAGCGGGGGTTCAAACCTGGGTCTCCCAGATTCTAGTCTGACACTCTACATCATGCTGGCTCTCTGCCATGGTTCTTGCCATGAAGTCAGAAACTGCCCCAGGCTGGGATGAATCTGTGTATAAGAGTATACACAGTGTATACAGTATACTCTGTATAAGAGTATACTGGGGGACCGCCGAGTAGTGTGCCTTTAGTTAAATTATATCTTATTGTGTTATTTTTATTCAGTATGCTACTCTGAGTCCACAGAGTAGCAGAATATGGTTTCCTGGTATGGGATTTGGGGGGGGGGGAAATCCCCCCTGAAGTTCCTTACTTTACATTTTTGCAATTAAGAGATCTTTAGAAATTCAACAACATTCTGTAATGTAAATCAGTAAGAACCATCAACACATTCATGACATCTGAACATGATATTAAAATAATATTGTATTAAGGAAACACCTAATTCACTTTAGAAAATTTTGTTGATTCCCTGGGTGCACTTTCTGACAATACCTAAAATACAAAATTTGCATCCGAGAACTGTGTTAAAAAACAACAACCTTATTTTCAGTATTTTCCCTTAGTAGACACTGGGGAACTTTAGCAAAACCATGGGGATGCTTTTGTATACAATTCTTCAATTGCAGGTTCACAGAGGTATACGCCCATGCACTTCCATTCCTCTACCCTCAGCATACACACTCTCAGTTGATACTACAGGGTGCGGGGGTTAAATTGATAAGGATGGAGGACCATTCTCTCATTATTTTTTTATCTTATGAGCCTCAAAATTTGCGAACATGGTGGGAAGATTTAAAGGAGCGAATCCTCAGGAGTGGAACAGCATCCTAAATAGGACAGAGTGTGTTTGCAAGAGGGTCATTCTTAGAAGGAAATGTAAATCTGTCAAATGACAGTTTCTTCCTATAGTTCAGTTGAAAGGAAAGGGATTCTGGTGTTGGAAGGGTCCTTGCCATTTGTCAAAATCACATCCTGTAACATATGAGTAGGACTGTCATGACTCCCTCGGCTTCCTTTTGCAGCAAGAAGTGTGCACCAGGCCTAATTTTAAAACCAATGCATGTGATTGCCAAATTCAGTCGACTGCCATGGGAGCCACACAGGACTTCAATGAAACAGCTGTATAAGAGGGCTGTGCCCTTTCTCCTTTAGCCACTCTAAAAGCAAAGGCTGATCTTCAATAGATTAAGGTACTCAGCAATTCAGAGGCTTTGAAAGTTTTTTTTTTTTTTAGCTCAATGCTTGCCAGCAGGCTTATACTCCAGGGGTTGGTTCAGTCAGGGGAATCTGAAATAAGGAAAAACAGAAAACATTCACAATGTTCTATGGAAATATAAATTTCCTGTAATTAGGCTTATCTCCTAAGCAAAGCAGATAATAAAAGACAGAATTTGGGGGGCAGTTCAGAAGACCTGAGGAGAATAGCCTCTGAGTAGAGAGTAGGGCTGTCGATTCGGTTCCATCCGACAAGAAAAACAGCCGTATTTTCCCTGATTCAGCGGTTTCTACTTCGGATAGAACCAAAGTAAAAAAAAGGCGGGAAAATGACAAGCCGAACTCAGTGAGTTCGGGAGGACGCCGGATAAATTCGTACAAATTCTGCGTCTCCGAATCAGCATTCTTCCACAGCCAATGGTGGCCAAGCTGGGTCTTCTTCTGGCTAATCAGTCGCGGATGAGTGTGCGAGCCCGGCTGCTGCATGGCCCGAGGAGAGAAAGAGAGAGTGTCTGTTTGTGTGTGAGAGAGATCCCCGTGTGGGGGTGCACATTCACGGCTTTCTGCGGCTCCGGGGGGCGCATGTTTGGAGGTAGAGGTCCCACACTTTCAGTGTAGCTTGAGGGGACCCTTCTTGCAAGAATCCCCATGTTTGGTGAAGATTGGGTCAGGGGGTCCCAAGTTATGGGGTCTGGAAGGGGTCCCCCCATCTGCCCATTGGAATAAAGCGATTTAAAGCACATTCGCGGCTTTCCACGGCTCCGGGGGGCATTTTTGGAGATAGAGGTCCCAAACCTTCAGTGTAGCTTGGAGGGACCGTACTTGCAAGAACCTCCAAGCGTTGTGAAGATTGAGCCAGGGGGTCCAAAGTTATGGGGTCCCCCCATTGAAATAAAGCCATTTAAAGCACATTTGCGGCTTTCCGCGGCTCCGGGGGGCATTTTTGTAGGTAGTGGTCCCAAACCTTCAGGGTAGCTTAGAGGGACCCTACTTGCAAGAACCCCCAGGTTTTGTGAAGATTGAGTCAGCGGGTCCCAAGTTAAGGGGTCCCCCCCATAACTGGGTCGTCACAACCTCCTATCTGCATTTCTATTGTCATGGTGATTGCCCCTGGCTTCACCAATGCTATAGCTTCATTCATCTACTTTGTGCATGATTGCCATGGCAATCCAGCATCATTTTAACTCACCATAGAGTAATTAATCATCTCCAATGGTCATGGACAATTCTTCTTACAGGAGTCTTGGTTGGGGTCCTTAGGACCAGCATCGATCCTCAGACACACATTAAATTTCAATTAGGGTACAGCAGCATACAATGGTTTTCAGGATGGGTGGGGAAAAGAATGAAACCAAACCTTGGTTTTGTCACCTATTGCAGGCCCTGCAACATTGTGCATCTTCTCTGCTCAAAAAATATTTGGCAACCCTTCCTCGAAAATAAAACACTGGATCCTCTAAAACCATGATAGCATTGATGAACTGTGACAGGAAAGCCATTCATCTGAATCAGCAGCACAGAGAAAACAACACAGATTCATGGAGATTTACACTAATCTATAACACTGTTACCACTGCTGGTTGAGAAATCCTGTGTTTTTTCCCCCTACAAGAATTCTGTCCAATATAAATCAATTTGTTAATTAGAAATAAATGCCTGACTGTTAAAAAAAAAGTCTAAAAGCAATTGCACACAATCGCGGTATGGGTGCAGCAAGCAGAGAATCCGCAAACAGCCTCCTTTATGATTTCTCTCCTGGTAAAATCTGCTATGAGGCACATGGTTGTTTATATTTAATTATCTTCATGAAGAACTTCAGGAGGAGAGCATTTTAACTTTCTGAGGTGAGTATTATATTCCCCCTGCACAGAGGTTTTTGATACATCAGATGAAATGGAAGAAAGGGGAGGAAGAGAAGAAAACTGCGAGATTAAAAGAAATGACAGAATAAAAGACCCCCAGAAGCAAAAGAAAGAGAGTAATGTTAATCAATTTTTGCCAGCAGATGTTTTGCTTCAAGTTCCAAATCCAATAATACTTGGCTTACAGTAGATGAAACAGTGACAGGGGATTGTGCACAGATTCAAATCAGAAAACACCTGATTGAAATTGCTCATATACCTTTATGGTGCGGTTGATTTTTAAAAAGCAACGGGGCAGCATGGTCTCTAATTGTCTTGCCTCTCTTTTTTTGTAGGAGCAGTTCATTAACTCTTCCCTTGCAATTTTTTAAAAAATGGTAATAAGTAGAATCAACACTGTCAAGCACTATCCGCCTGTAAAACAGATGCAATCATGTTCATCACTGGCCTGTCTTCATCCGATTACTTTCATAATAAGCTTTTAATGATTTGGTTCGATAGAAGCCTCAAGAAGCTGACCCTGATGGTCCTGTAAGAGCATTCTTGTCACCATTGATCAGAAAGATAAAAATCAATGGGGGCTAAATAGGGAGAAGTTAAAAATAAATTGTGTGGATTGATTTTTGTTAAAACTTGATCGCTTCAAGCTAAAAGCAGAGAAGAATTGTATTTATATGACTTGACTGCTATTAATATATTTGGTGTACCTGAATATTGTGGCCATGATTTAAAATGTTGTGGGGCTTCAATAGACGCATGGAGTTCTGGTTGAACATTCACCATCCAAACATTGAATTTGATTACTAAACCCTGATTTGTGCAAAATTAATCCACGTGTATGTCAGAGTGCTCTTAAAGGTTTTGATCAAAGTGAAGGTATGCAAACATATTAAATATTAAGAAGGTGGTGAGCAACTATTTAAGGGGTGTCCCACACCCTTTCATAGGCTTTTGCTGCCAACTGGCATATTAACCCTACCTATAAAACAATTGCGGGGGGGGGGGGGTAGTTGGTCAACTTTGGAGATTAAGCAGGATTTTGGGGGGGTCTTCAAATTAACATGAAGGGAAGCACTTTTTTTTGCCTGTTTCACACTGTTTGAGGGAGCAGCAATTTAAGTTTTAAAAAGCCTGGTCTTTGACTGGTTAGGCATAACTAGGGATGGCTGAAATAGTGTGGATCACTACAGGACAGGTAGAATGAACTGGCAAGCATCCTAAGCTATGTAACGGTAAATGGCCATTAGGGTTGTGCAAAAAAAAAAATGGTAAATTTTGGGTTAGGGTCGCTCCCATCCTCCAGGCATTTGTGAGCCGAGCTGTCAATCAGTTTTCAGGTTCAGAAGGTCAGCATTGCCAAGGACTGGCGGAAAGAGCCAATTGGCAGGCTGGTGTCTCAAAGTCTGGTGGCTCCATTCGTATCTGGGGTGCATAACATGATGTCCATGCAAATTAGTTTCCAAACTGAGGAAAAAGGCTTAAATGCAAGAAAAATAAGGCACAGAAAACACTGCTTTTGGTGCCAAATGACTTACTGTGAACTGTCTTTTATTAGTCATTAAAAATCTGATTTCAAGAGATGGTCATGGTGCAGGGAAAGGAAGCCACTATTCGGGGCAACCTTCAGTTTCAGAGCAGGCTTTCATGGAGGGGGGGGGGATTGGAGCCAGCTAAAGTTATGACCAAGGCAGCTCTTGTGAAGGAGATTGCTCACCCACGTGGGTGAAGAGTCTTCTTTAGAAGCCTGTTCAGCAGCGGTTGAAGCTGGCACTTTTTAGTTACAGGGTATGACCCTCCGGACAGGACCGAGTGAGCTCTGTCTTTTAAAATGACCCTTCCAGACTAATCCACTGAAGGGTGATGGATAGTTTGGTCTGAACAAGTTGGCTCCGATTACACAACCCCTACCTCAAAAGGTAGTCAAAGATAGAAAAAGTCAAAGAGAGAAAAATGGGAGAAAGTGCAAAGCCATGCATCTAAGCAAAGGCGACTAGCTGAAGCCCGAAAAAGCTGAATATGTATTTGGCTTTTTGGCAATCACCTATTTGGCTTTGGGTAGATTCCCAGGTTTTGGTATTCGGCAGAAACAAAACCCAAATATTGCTGAAACGGCTACTGTCGGGTTTATTTTCAGTTCAGGTTTATTGATATGCACAGCCCTAATGGCCATTCCCAAGGCATCTTATCATTGGTTTGATTGGCTGAGTGACTTGAGAATGGAGCATGGGGGAACTACAGGGAAAGAGGGCAAAATTATCCCCTCCTTTCCTCTACTAGTAAAAAACACAATTTGGGCCAGTTTCTCCTCCTCACTAAAGCCTCCTTTGCCACTTGTCACATGCTATTCAAGAGGGTCCACTGACCCTCAGTATCAGTTTTTCAGGGTCAAAGTGGGCTTCAAGGATAAGGTTAGGCAGGAAAAATCTGCCCCCACAAGCTCATTGCATTCTATAGGATTTAACGTTCTCTCTTGGTGGTTAAAATCTACAAAGTTTACTTGAGAATAAAATTGCACAATATGGCTTTTTACATGAATAATTACTGGAGAGGATGAAGCAAGGGTCCAGATTGGAGATAGATAACACAGATCTTGAGAGAACCCTGGCTCAGAATCACCACTTACTAAAAATGATAGACTTCTCCCAAAATATAAATGATACTTCAGAAAGTATCTGAAGTATTATTGCAAGTTCTATCCTCTGCTGCCAACAGGAACAGCTCCCTGCCCTCCTCTAAGTGACACGCCTTCAGATACTTAAAGAGAACTATCATGTCCCCCCTCAACCTCCTCTTCTCCAGACTAAACATTCCCAACTCCCTTAGCCTTTCCTCATAGGGCTTGGTCTCCAAGCCCCTGATCATCCTTGCTGCTCTCCTCTGAACCCACTTGATTCTGTCCACAACCTTTTTGAAGTGAAGCCTCCAGAACTGCACACATTACTCCAGGTGCGGCCTCACCAATGTATTGTACAGCGTAACTATGACATCTTGCAATTTGGACATTATGCCTCTGTTGATGCACCCCAAGATCGCATTAGCTTTTTTTGTCACTGCATTACACTGGCTGCTCATATTTAACTTAAGGTCCACCTGTACCCCAAGATCTTGTTCACACACACTGCTGCCCAGAAGTGTATCCCCCATCCAGTATGCATGTCCCTCATTTCTGTTATCCAGATGTAGAACTCGGCACTTATCCTTGTTGAATTGCATCCTGTTCACAACCGCCCACTTTTCCAGTGTGTTCAGATCTTGTTGAATTCTATCTCTATCTTCTGGTGTGTTCGCTGCTCCTCCCAATTTGGTGTTATCTGCAAATTTAATGAGTAATCCCTCCATATAACACAAAAAATTATGTTATTTTACCTTTCATTAAACCCCTTTAATTAAACTGAAGAGTCATGTTATCTCACCTTTCACTAAACTCAAATTGCTCCAGACCTTCCCTTCACTAGGAGAAATAAAATGGTCTCCTTTACCTTCCATCACTATTTTAACTCCCTTAGTATCATCCCAAATCAAATACATCTTTAAGAATAAAATATTTATGTAACTATCATCATCTGTTATGAGTACAGACTAATTTGAGGGAACTGCTGACAGAGGACGGGGGTGCCTTCTGTTGTCACAGAGCACAAAATAAAATGTGGGGGAGGGAATCTATCAACCCTGTTTGAGGAAATAAAAGCCAAAAGGGAACACTTCCAATATTCAAGTAGGCACAAAATTTGATAACAAATGGGTTTGATGCAAAAGATACCAAGATGTGAGGGGAAATTGCAGGAGATGTAGCAAGTGACAGGCAGTATAAATAATCAACGAGGCACAAACTCTTCACTCTGGAGCTCTCATTTCAATTTATTGTGTGCTTCAAGAAGCTGTGTAAATATTCTATGCTAGGCAAAGACAAAAAGGGGTGTTTCTGGCCCAGGTCCCTGGATAACGATAATTTATTGTGCCCCATTACATCTCCCTTTGGTTAATGGTGCAAGGATCTCCCAATTTAAAGCAGAAATGGAGTGTATCCAGATGCAGATGCCAATCTCAGCTCTGATCAAGGCTGAGAGTGTTGTGTTGCAAGCTCTCCAGGTGCTAATAGACTTGGGCTAGTATTCTAGATGTCTAACTGACCTAGCAGTGAATTATCTCCCCCTGGTTGCATTTTGTTGGCAGAATACAGAGAAAAGTGGGTCTAGATTCCCCCCCCCCAATTAGGACATTGTCACTTGTACAGTAATAAATAATGATCCCAAAGTACAGCCAGTTACCACTGACAGCTTACTTTCAGCCTGGGGTGAAATACTATCCCAGGAACCTATTAATCATTGGGGGCAGTTTTTCTACCCATGACATTTATTACCAGGGAATCATTTTAACTCCCCTGCAGAAATACAGCCCTCCATGGACCAGGACAATCTGAGGAACCTCCCTGGAAACCTGGAGACTATTTACTTCATCATAGAGAATTATATTCATGAGGTACAGAAATACCTCAAGGTGCCAAAGGGGTAGAAAATATAAAATGTCGATGTTTTCCTTTAAAACTAAGTTTATGTTAGTTGTCTAATGGTTTAGGTTCAAAAATATATTTTGTTTTGTTATATTGTCCTGGATGTTTTTGTACTGTGAAACACAATGAACTCTGACACTTAAAAAACAAAAATTGTGGGGCATTTTTACCCCTACATACATAAGTAATTTGGCTTAGCAATGAAATATACCACTAAACAAAGTATATGGACATTTTTAGAGGTCAGTTATAGGGCTACACATGTCAGCTGGGAATGCTTCAGTTCAGTAGTTTGGCATGATAGAAAGAAGAAAAAAAGATATGGAGAGCCAAGATGTTCACAGCCTTCATTACCAACCACTAATGTCGCCACACTCTAGAATCTTCCACCCAGAACTGACTGCATGATGTCAGAGTAGTTTGAGATATATTCAAATCTATAGTTGTCATGAGCTAAGTGGCTTCAGACCAGGGGACCTCTATGGTTTAATCAGCAGGGGTCCCCCTCCTGGGGTTGTGTGCTTCAAGAAGCTGTATAGCCACTGACACCCCCCCCCCAGTTCCCATGCTCAGTTCCTTCCCCTTTAGTCCATCCCCTTAAGCCAAAGTCTGTGGGCAGTAGAGAGCTCTCAGCATAAGCCAGGCTCTTCCCTTTAGCTAATTACCTAACTGGCCCCTTGCCAGACTCCAGCTGGTTGACTCCAGCTTCTTACATTCCAGGCTTTCCCTTGCATCCTTCTTGGATGCTGCTTTGCTAGATCCAGCTAGTCGGGGGAGTATCTGGACAGTTCTTCCTCTGCCTCGCTCCTTCTCTCGGCAGCTTCCCTTGGCTTCAGTCTCACTGCCTCCTGCCTTTCACTTCCTCCCACCCTTTCTAGCCTTGTCCTTAAAGTACCCAGCTGGTTGTCCTGACCCCGCCCACATGCTGGCATTGGAGATCTGGACTGCTGACCACAATATCATTTTTAATTTACATCAAAAAATAGAACATCATGCTTATGGAAGATGGTAATTTCTATTGGGCCAGGCTTCACTGTTGATAGATTTCAAAATACTGCAAATGTTAAATGACTGTAGATATGTAATTTTGCTTCAATTTTTATTTCGGCTTTCTATATCTGGAGGTGCCACATTCACATCTGAATGTTATTAAAATCACAAAAATTTTGCACCATGCATTGCAAACTCGTTTCGACACCAATAAGGTTATCCAATATTTTCAAACACCCACAAAATGTATAGTGCCATCCTAAGCAGAGTTACACTTTTCTAAGTCAATGGGTTTAGAAGGGTATAATTCTGCTTAGGACTGCACTGTTCAATATTGAACACTGTGTTACAAACAGAAAAAACCCACCTTTCCCACTCTGGGTTGTGGCATTTCTGCTCCTTCTCTTAAATCTACTCCAAACCACACACCCAAAACAAAGAAATTATTCCTGTAGAGTTGAAGAGGCTAGATCACTGTTCAAAGGGGTTTTTTTAATCAAAGTTTTATTTAAGTAATAGGTGCTCCTTTAAGGAAATGCAAATGTTTGGACCATGGGTATGTTGTTGTTGTGGTTTTCTGTTGAGAAGCCAAAGATTGTGGTGCTTATTTGGATGACTTGCTCTTTCACATACCAAAAAAGAAGAAGAAGACAACAAAATTAAAAGAAGCTACAAAAAGGCTTGGTGGCTGCAAAGGGCGTATGTAACTTGGAATGGATGGTATCCAATAGGCATCAGAAGAGTCACTCAAAACATATACATGTCTATTACAGCAGCACTTGTCAAAGTGCTACAAATCAATTTGAACAGAACAGAAGGGGAAAGTGTTGAGCTGCAATAACAGTTCTAGAACAGTTCTCCAATTGCCTGAAACAGTATTCACTGTACACAGATGGCCATCAGCTGGCCATCAGTAACAGCTGCATTTGTGCTAACTTCATCACACAACACCCTACATAACTGAAAGAGTTTTTAAGCTTCAAAATCAGACCTTGACTGTTGCAGGTAGAATGCATCTCTTCCTACGGCAACAAGAATGAGCACGTCTTTTACAGGAAACCTAGCTTTTCATAGGGATGCAGCCCTGCCCCCATCGATTTTTTTTTTGTAGATACATTTAAAATATATAATAGCTGTAAAATGTCAATAAAATCTGTGACTGTGATGCAACTCTCACAGACCAAATTTTGTTGATTTGGCTTGGAAACACAGACATGCACCTCACCATCATTGTTAGATGCATCTTTCCTGGTTGAGGTAAAATATGTCCACGATCCTTTCAATACATTTGCATTTGGATCACTGAAATATACAGAACCCCACAAAGTACACAATAAAAATATCAAAATATATCCATGTATCTTAAAACATGAGAGCCAGCATGGTGTAGTGGTTAACAGTGGCTGGCTCTAATCTGGAGAACTGGGTTTGATTCCCCACTCCTCCACAGGTATCCTGCTGTGTGACCTTGTGCCAGTCCATGTGGAGGCAGGCAATGGCAAACCACCGCTGAACGTCTCTTGCCTTGAAAACCCTAAGGGGTTGCCATAAGTCAGCTGTGACTTGACAGTACACACACACACACATACACATATATCTAAAACCATATACTTAATGGTTTTCTTTTCACATGCTACCTTAACTGTTTTTAATCAATTCACATGATATAGAAATATTAAAGAGAATGAAATTACCTCTAATTTGAGTTATGAATAGTTGCTGTATGACTGACCATTCATAGCTGCCCTCTCCCAGCTTTTGTGGGCCTGGCAACATGTGAATTCTAATTCTTGGGGGAGAACTCCTCAAGAAAATACCCCGAAGTTGCACCACAAATTTCCTAATTTCCAAACTTTTTTTTAATACCACTTGCTCCTGGTTTACACTGCTCCCAGATTGGGGCACACTGTAATCCATACCACCAGACTATGTTCTTCTATCCTACAGACTTCGATTATCTGAACAAAGGAATAAATACATAGGTACAATGGGACCCCTCACAATACAGAAGCTTGTGTGTGTTGATGCTGCTTGAGAGTTCCATATGTTCTTAACTTTAAATGATTATCAAGTATTATTTAACATTCAAAATAATAACCATCTAAAATGTTCAGTTTCATTCATTTTAAATGAAAGGCAGATATAAATACACCTATGGCATCTAATTTAATGAGTTGCTATTTTTTTACTTAGAGAAATTAGCAACAATTAATTCCCACCCCAAGTGTCTCATTCTAATAGGTGCCAATTGCAGGCAGATAAACGATCGCCCCCACATAGTGCATCCCATCACCAGTGTGAAGAGACTGGTATTCTGTACTTCACCTCAGAAGCAAAAATAAAAGCTCTCTTCAGCTTTTAATCAGTCCCAAAATCTGAAAAAAAGCTCTGATATTTCTTATTCTACTGAGATCCAAATTTTACCATGTTCACCTCTGGCCTCACAGGCTTAGTAATTACTAAATGAGGTAATTCAACAATTGAAGGTAAGTAACTAACCAAGGGCAGCTTCAGATATTACAACATGCCAAAAGAAAAAGCATCAGAGACTCAACCTTTCTCTTTTCATGTGTCTATATAACCTCTGAAGCAAGAATATCTATACATCTCTCAAAGTGAGGTGCATGGGTTTCTGAGAGAGATACAACTTGTGAATATCAATGGAAAAGTTTGTGAGAGTTTTCACTTTGGCCATTATGTAAAATGCACGTCTCTCACACTTCCTGTTTCCCCGTATGTTGTAACACCTGAAGGTATTCATTCTCCATGAATCCTTATGGGATTCATTCTTCATGAATCCTTATGGGAACAGAAGGTCTTTCCCCATAATATTGAAATCATCATCACCAACTAAGGATATGCTTCTTTGGTTCCATGCTATCCAAAAACTCCCTGTTGTTTCATTGGCTACTTGCCTTTTAGCACTCTGTTCTGTTCTGCTTGTTTAACTGACTATTATAGTGCCATCTAGAGCCTGCTAGGTTTGCCAACCTCTAGGTGGAACCTGGAGATCTCCCAGAATTTAAAATGATCTCTGGACTACAGAAATCAGTTTCCCTGGAGATAATGGCTGCTTTGGAGTGTGAATTCCATGGCATTTAACCTCACTGAGGTCCCTCCCCTCCCTAAACCCCTCTTTCCCCAGGCTCTGCTGTCAGATCTCCAGGAATTTCCCAGTCCAGAGTAGGCAACCCTACAGTCTGCTCTCTAAATAGCCATTGTATCCAGAGGAACTAATCTCTGTATTCTGGAGATCACTTGTAAATCCGGGAGATCTCCAGGCCCCAATTGGAGGTTGGCAACCCTAGCTGGAACATGCCTACACAGTGCAATGGTGGGCAGGTATGGACAAACAATGAAGTGCCAACAGAGACCTTGACCCATAACAGGCCATAGGTGGAGCTTCTCCCTAGCCTGGAGGGGGAGAGGTAACACCCATGAGATGGGCTAGTCCTGGGGGACAGGGACATGGTAGGTGGGACATGTCAAGGCTGTGAGGAGTTACTTAGAGGCCTTTCAGAGGCCAAGAAGGATATTGGGGCTGCTCTTCTCTCAGGGCTGAAACTGAAAAGCGATATAGGAGGTAAGCAGGGAGCAGCCTGACAGGAGGAGAATAAATTGGGTGAGCTGGAATCCGCCCTCCCCAAGCCATTGACGTGAAGGAAGAACACCACTTTCCAGTGGGGAGAAAGAAGGGAAAGATCTGGACGCTGAATCAACCCTTCCTCTCTCAGCCCAAAATAATGCTGTGGGGTGGTAAAGTCAAGGCTCTGTACCTGGCATTCACTCAGCCAGATGAGAGCAATGCTTTCTTTTGTATGCTATCTGTTCATCAGGTCAGATCTAATGTCCTCAGGCAAGTCTATGTTTGCACCCATTTAATTTATTTATGCATTTAAAATATTTATATACCACCATTTTGCCTTTAAAAAAACCCACTTCTCCGCCTCAATTTCTTGATGTCCCATTCATATTAATGATTTTATTTTTTTAATAAAGGCCTGGAACTATGGAGTCCTTTCTATGGTGAAGAGTCTTTCTCCAGTGGGGAAAGGCCTATGGGGGGGGGGGGAGGTTTCATTGGTTAGACCAAGACTCTTCACTTGATAGAAGAGTCATGGAATTCAACTATGAACCAGGATGCTGAGAGAGCAATAGCATAACTCATGCTTTCAGCGCACAGAGACATACCCTATCATCACTCAGATAGCTATGATTTCTGTTCTTTCTACTTCTTCAGTCATAGAGTACAAGAAACAACTGAAGGCCTGGAAATAGTTGTTAACCTTGCTAAAAAAGACATAATATTTTTCACCTCAGATACAGAAGTTACATGTAACTGTTGCACGGCACATAGAAGCTTCTGCTCTCCTAGTTAGATCTTTACTTAGCTTCAATCTGGCCTGACTGTTGTGGAGACATCTATTCCCTGCCTTCCTCTTTTGGCATAGAGGAATCTAACAAGTGATCATGTTGAAAGGGAAAGGAATTTATATTATTGTAGTGCAGGAGCTGAAGAGAATGAAACAGGTCTTCCTTGCGAGGAGGGAGACCTTAAGGGTACCAGAATAGCCTTCAGGAAGACACAGAGAACTCTTACATCAACAGGCTTCTTTTTCATTCCACCCCCCACCCCCAATATTCCAACATCTATGTATGGGTGTGAAAGTTGGACAACGAAAAAAGCTGAAAAGAAGAAAGTAGACTCCTTTGAAATGTGTTGTTGGAGGAGAGTGTTATGGATACCACGTACCACCAAAAGACAAATAAGTGGGTGCTAGATCAAGTCAAGCCTGAACTGTCCCTAGAAGCTAAAATGACTAAACTAAGGCTGTCGTACTTTGGTCACATTATGAGAAGACAAGAGTTACTGGAAAAGTTGAGGGCAGCAGGAAAAGAAGACCCAATATGAGATGGGTTGACTCTATAAAGCAAGTCATGGCCCTCAGTTTGCAAGACCTGAGCAAGGAAGGCTGACAACAATAGCATGCTTACCATCGGCATGAGTCAGAAGCAACTTGACAGCACTTACCACACACAGTTATTTCACAAATACTGACTTCTGCAGTCACTAAAAGGCATTTGTTCAATAGAACTAGATTGTTTCACAGGGGCCAACAAGTTACAAACTCTAGACACCCTCTTGTTGTACAAGATGTGAAAAATCAGTTTCTCCATGGTATGCTTGTCTGCTGCTAGAATATGCAGCAATACCAACTAAATTAGTTCTCTTCTCACCACAGAATAAAAGTAAGTACACAAAAATGGAAGCATTACATAAAACTAGAAAAATAGCACACAGATATTAATTTCATATTCTAATCCAAAGTGGCACTGGTCATTTTACAACAAATAAAAAGAAAATAAATAATAGGGGTAAGATTGGAATTGGGGGGGAGGATGAAAATGAATGAATATAAATCACACAAGGAAGCACAACTAAAATAATTTAGAAAATATAGCTAGTGAAGTAGGCCATATTTATACAATCACACTAACCATAATTAGTAGAATCAAACCATGTTTTTGTGTGATGCCTGAATTCAGCCATTGCCATGCAATGATTGGTCTAGGACTAGGACAATGTAGACCTATGTTCAAATTCCATCTCTGCCATCAAGTTCACTGGTTAACCTTGGCCCACTCACTATCTCTCAGTCTATCCTTTCTCTCAGAGCTGTGATGATAAAATGTGAGGATGTACCCTGCCCTGAGTTCCACAGAGGAAGAGCAGAATCAATATATAATTAAAATATAAAGAGCTTAGTGAGTCAGTAATAAGAATGAAAATGCATTTGATGATGCTTTGCTAGAGCCACAGCTACATGTTGCTTCATGTCTGTATTATCATATGACAACAAAAAATCATTCTTTTGCAAACTGGACCAAGGATTTTGATATTTAAACAAAGAGGGAAGGGATTTTCTTTGTGCATATTAGTAGTTTATTGCCCAGTAAAATTAAGTTTCTTGGTCAGGAGGTGGTTTCCCCATTCCCTTCATTGTCTTTACATTGGTGAAGATGCAAATGTGTTCAGTGCTGTCTATTTATCATGGTTTTACATTCTGTCCTAAACATACCTGGATGAAGATGTATTCATCTTGGACGACAAGTGAACTTGTGTCAATAGAATGTAGAAAGGGTCCACTCCTGGTAGTCTCTGAACATTCTTGAATCCTACAGGTAATATAGTGGGCATCTGTAATGGGAATAGAACTGAGTATGAAAAAATGTAGCCCAAGAGTTTATGGGCTGAAAAAAACATATATTCAAATTAGAGATGCTCTAAAAGTCAGAATGTTGTAGACTGGGACCACAAACATTGTTTGGAGGAAAGGGCTCCCTGAGGAAGCTTCCCAGTTCACACCCCTTCTCCCTTAAATGTGCTTGATTCCTGCTCATCATGGTACTTTTTTCAGAAGGAAAACATAATAATAATAATAATAATAATAATAATAATAATAATAATAATAATAATAATAATAATAATAATAATAATAATAATAATATCCTGCTTTCCTGGAGCTCAAGGTAGATTAAAACACAATAAGCGTAGAGATATGAAACCACAAAACTACACTACCCAAAACTAAACTTTAGAAAAATGTGCATTGAACACTATTACTCCCTCCAAAAAAAAAACCTTTGCCTAATGATAGGGCATGAAGCACTGAAAGATGATATTTCCTAGAAGAGGCAACCTGGCTTAGAAACACTATATGTGTCAAAGGCCAGCAATTCTTCCAGCTTCCTACTGTGATGGATAGGTCTAAACTGTTCCTCTTCCCTGTACTGTCAAGTCAAGCTAAACAAGACCTTGGAGGGCAGAGAAAACAGAAATCAGGAGGGAAACAGAAGGCTAGAAATCCTAGCCTAGGATAACGATTGTAGTTTCTATTACATGATCCCCAGCTGTCTCCCCAGCACTGTACATACACTCTCAGTGGACTCTTTACTGTCCTGACTGAATCTTGTTGTAATCTATGTCCTGCAATATAACTTTATGTGTAGGGTTACCAGCTCCGGGTTGGAAATACCTGGAGATTTTTGGGGTGGAGTCTCAGGGCAGGGTTTCGGGAGGGACTTCAATGCCATAGAGTCCAATCACCAAAGCAGCCATTTTATCCAGGTGAACTGATCTCTATCGGCTGGAGATCAGTTGTACTAGCAGGAGATCTCCAGCTAGTACCTGGAGGTTACGAGTACAAAATAAGAATCACCCGGTGCTGTAATGGGAACTTCAAAACAAAACAAATCACAGCACTCTCAATATTTAAACATGCACGTTTAAATATTGAGAGTGCTGTGACTTGTTTTGTTTTGAAGTACCTGGAGGTTGGCAACCCTAGTTATATGCCTTGTTCTGAGAAACAGGACTTTCTGGGCTGTCTTTGCAATATTCCCCCTCCCCAGCATTCTGTTGTTTGCAGCCAAGGCCAGTCACAGAGGAAGCAGGAATGATGAGGAGGGCCTCAAGCCCAAAGTGGGCCTCAAATTTAGCCATTTGCTAATTTTTTGGCATAGTTTCTTGGCTTGTATATATAAACATTTTTAATTTTAGTTTGGCTGGGCCCCAAGCCTCTATAGACCTGTGTCCAGAGGGCTTGTGTGCAGCTTTGGGTATTAACCTCCCTCCTAATTGAACATAACACTTTGTGACTACAGTTTGACCCTGATCCTGATATAGGTGTTTTCATTCCTTGGAAGCTCAACACTGTTTCGACACAAAATGAACCCATCTTTTCCCATTCCTCTTCTGGCCCGAATTAAACCGTTCATCCTGGCTCATTCCAGAGTCACAGAGCGTGCATACTCCATTGTTGGGTTGAGCTTCCCCGCGCCATCACACCCCACCCTTTTCCAACCCCCTCCTCAAAGCAGCATGCCAATGGTTAAACAGGGGAAAACAGAAGGTTGGCTTCTCTCACAGCCAATCACAAAGCAGTGTGTAAAGAGGCGGGGATTCAAGTGCTTCCTGCTTCCTGCTACCTCGGAGCTCTTTCTGAGCAAAAGAAAGGCTTTTTTAAAACAAGGCTTGGATTTCTCCTCCCCCCCTTTCTTTCAGATTGCTCCATTTTTTTGTTCTTAAAATGCTTTTTTATGTGGCAGTTGAGTTTGGGGGGAAAGGAAATCTTCTCTCACAGAGAGCACTGCAAAGTAAGCCAATTACAGAGCAGCATTTAAAGGGGTGGGACTCGATTTGAGCTTGAGAGTAAGGTTGTCAGGTCCCTCTTTGCACGTGGAGGGCCCCAACGCCGGTGCAGAACCTTCTGGCCTCCTGAGGGCTTTCACCCTTAAAGGTCAGGAATGCACTGTTAGTCTCAAAAATGTGGTGAATTTAAGTATAGATCCACTTTTGTCTGGCTTGCATTTTACCACACAACCATTCTGATATTCATTTAACCCAGCTAGACTGGATAATCTGCAGCTACTGTGTGACAAAACAAAAGTGGAACAGAGGTGGGGGAAACAGAGGCAGCAAACAGATGCAAATAAATGACTGGTGTTGACATGACAACCAGTAGCTGCCTATTTAAAAGTGTTTCACTGTGAGAGCATTACACTGATAATCAAATATATACAAAACAGGTCACCTGGATAACATTCACAGCCAGATACGAGAGGTTTTCTTTTCACTGCCTTTTATTTATTTATTTTTTGGGGGAGACTTTGCTCCTTATTTTATCAATAAGATGCAATCTGTTTTTTATTATGTTTTGATTTATACAACATCATGTCTGGAAATAGCAACAAGGATTTTTCCCAGCCTTGATTAATTTAACTACAGCATTAATCCTAACCTTGCTTCATTTTCATTATGGATCCACAGGAAATGAAACATAATTTATTAGAAATATTAAGGAAATAAAGGTGACCACAGATCACCCATATAATGACGTCTCCTGGTTTCTGAACTCAGAAAGTTACAAACAGCAGACATACTTGGGTCTTTTCCTTAATCCCCCCGCACCCTTTTGTGTACTATTCTGAACCATCAGACAGATGAGTTTTGGGACACTTGAAAGCTTGTGTTCACTACTTTGTGACATTTTGGTTTGTCTCATAAAAAGCTATTACATTACTGTTCTTTCCATATGTACTAAATAACCAATTTGGTCGGAAAGCAAAAGCATGATACTCCTTAGAGACCAAGGCTTTAAGAGACAGATAAAAGCAGAAAGCCAGAGTGAAAAGAGATCAGCCAGTATTGGTTACTTGTATTTTTGATGGTTATTGTAAGTCACCTTGTGAATTTTATGTTGAGTGTGAGATATAAATATTTTAAACAAATACATAAAGGGCCCACCAGACAGCCACACATTTTCCCCACAATAAAATAGCATTATGGGGAAAGCCAAATGAACAAAGTTATATTTTCTTCAGTTTCTGAAATCCAGGAAAAGCAAATCAGAGATACTGAATCAGAGGTATTTAATATAGCTATGCTTGACTGTGAAAAGACTAAAATCCTTCTATGAAGTAAGGAATGCAATCAGATGTTTTATGTGATAGAAATGAGGGAGTCAAATAATGATTATAAACCAATATCTTGTAAAATCTAAGGGGTACATACTGGGGCAAAATCAGTATGGAATATGTGAATTCTTCCATGCATGTAGACAGTAAAAGAGAACAGGAAGATTTACACCAGGCAGTTCCTTGATGGTTTGGAAAGAGTTGTATAACCATCCCAGTTTGCAATAAGTAATATCATTTATGAAATTACATAACCATTTTTATTCCGGTGGGGGGGATTTGTGTAAATGGCAGCAGAATTCCAATATACTAGTTTGTGAGCAATGTGTGTCTGCACTGAACAATATAAACCTTCTGCAAATAAGGTACTGAACACGTCTCTTCAGAGATGTGCCATCCCTTCACTGTTACAACAAAGGAAGTGGCAGGATGGAGTAATGATTGGTTTCCTGATCACATATATTGGAATGCCCCCAATATAATTCCTATTGCAATCAATGGATTACCCCTATCTTAATCAAATTACCTGCCACTGTAACAAAAGATAAAACAGTCCCCTTTTTGCTGGCAGACAGAGACCGAAGAACAACATTGGCGGTAGCCAAGCATCTATCCACCATATTTTCCTTAAAGAAATAAAGGTTCCCCTTTTACTGCTCAAGACCTTTTGGTCAAGGGAACAAGCAAGCAAGCAAGCAAGCAAGCAAGCAAGCAAGCAAGCAAGCAAGCAAGCAAGCAAGCAAGCAAGAAAGAAAGAAAGAAAGAAAGAAAGAAAGAAAGAAAGAAAGAAAGAAAGAAAGAAAGAAAGAAAGATTGGCTTCCTGGAGATCCTCCCTACATTTACCTTACAGCTGTAGTAGTACCACTAGTGGCTAGAACTTCCAGTAATTGTACTACCTACAAATTCTGAAGGTGAAGAAGTATGATTTAGGTTCCAGCAGAAGAACAAGATGTAGCTCTGTGGCTCAGGAAGAAGCTTGCACAAGCCATGTTTATGAACCAAACACTGGGAACCAGTGTGGGATAGCGGTCCGAGTATTGAACTCTGACCTGGAAGACCCAGCTTCCACTCAGCCATGAAGCTCATTGAGTGATATTGGGCCAGCTTTCCCTCAGCCTAACCTACCTCATAGGGTTGTTTTGTGGCAGAGTGAGGGAGGCGAGAACTAGGTACACCAGATAAAAATGAGGTAGAAAAACATTTACAAATTTGGAGGGAGATTTTTAATGTGAATATGTGGACTCCTCACTCCTCAAACACAAGTTCTGGATCAGGGCCCTGTAGTTTTGTTTTGCTTTCAGCTTGAGTTTGGGTATTTTCCTCTAAGAAGTTAACATTGTACAACTGACTCCCTTTGGAGTCTGATAGTAGCACTAAGCAAACTGAGCCTTGTGACCCACATGTTCCTCATCAATTAAAATTAAATCAAGAAACAAAAAACGAGCCAGATGAAATTCAATCTATTATTCTCTGGCTTTATAGGCTTGATGATGAGATACTCACGTCCATCTGTTGTCCGAGCCTCCATGTGTACAAGGTCAGGCTCCTTATCCAGACCTGAGACAGACCTGAGAGAAAAGAAGAAGAAAAGAGATAAATCAGTCCATGAGGTAGAATGCCACGATAACAAACAAAGGTCAAGGTAGTTAGGAAATGGAAAGGGGAATAGAAAACTAGCCAGCCTTCTCACTTTAAATAAGCCACCCTGAGACTTGAATGGGTTTAGTGCATGAAGAAGCCACATGAAAATCAAAGGGCTTGGATATTATAAGTAGCCTAGTTCAAAAAGAATAGACAGCTGGAACACCTGAGGCTTTCATTTCTTCCACTTGCTTCATGATGTTGCCAAAGTTCATAATTACCAGACTCAGCAGCCCATAATGCTTCAAGGTGAGGCCACCGGAACAGCCTCAAGATGTCTTCTCCAGGTTGGATAATAATTTGAGACAGAGAAGAACTCATCACTGCCTGACTCCCTGATATCTCTCTGGTGAAAACAGCCCCAGGTGATAACAGGACTATTCCTGACTGGTCCTTTTAATGCTGCTATACAAGTTTCCTATTTCTCCCTTTTGTTTCTCCTCAGATCCCTTCATCCCCAGGGGGTGTTCCTTGATGGTGTAATTCCCTTCTCTGCTTCCTCTTCCATTCATACTCTTGTCCTCCCTTTACCCTGCGTTCCACCAACACTTCTCTGTTGAGCTGATTCTGTGTCCTCAGAAGCTCTTGATCCCCCACCCTTGTCAGGAAAAAGTCTTCTTTGAATCAGTCTCCCCCATTTTTTGTCCTGTATGTAAACAAGTTTCATTGCTTCTGCTTTGTGTCTTGTGCCCCTCCTTCTCCACAGTAGTTTGCCTTAGAGACACTCCTCCCTTCTTTATTTATTTTTCTTGTCTAACAAAGAGGTGGTGGATGACATACAGCAAAGCAAAGCCAAGGCTGTAAGTTCCGGGGGGAAATACTGCTATGGGGAACGACAGCAGTCAGTTCAGAGCTGTGGCTTCTGATCTCGCCACAGGGAAAAGCGGCAGAAAGACCCATGTGTGGAAAAAGTCTTTGTCTAAATAGTCCTTAATGACGTTCATGGCGAGCAAAATGTTTGGATTACAGCATTTTTGTGCATGTGCAGTTTTGCAAAAACTCGATGCAAACCTGTTCAACAGACATTTGAACTGTTCACTGCTGAACTGTACGAACTTAGTGGATCAGCTCACATTTGATCAACACTGTTGAACATGGTAAATGCAACTGTCAAACATGTTTGCCACAAAAATCGCACAATCCCTGCCTTAGAGCAGACTTTCATTCCAGAAACTGAGAAAAGACAAATGATAGACAAGGTCTCTTCTATTCCGTTTCATGTGGAACAAAGGTAAGCAGTGTCTAAAGGAATCCCTAAAGGCGTGGGAGTCTTTAAAAATTCTCCACCAACATGATTTTCAGGATCTGCCCTTGCTAATGGGTCCAAAAATAGAATAGATTTGCTTTCTTTCCCTTTTGTCCAATTATTACTGGATCAGAAGAAACACCTTGCTACATACCCATCCCAGTAACTGTGCAAACCCCAAGCCTTGAAATTCACATGTGACTTGCTATTTCGTGTCCGGTAAAAATATTGCAAGCCCTGACTTGGATGGCCAAGGCTACCCTATCTCATCAGATCTCAGAAGCTAAGCAGGGTCTAAACTGGTTAGTACTTGAATGGGAGACCACTGTGAGCTCTTGACCCATCGAACCAGAAATCACCACAGAGACAATCAGATTCCAAGCAGATGGCTTTACTGGTCAAATAGGCAATACAGTGCATTGAGGATAAGATGACAGCTATGAGTTGTCTTGCCCGTTATTTGGAAATATAAGGCAGAGAAACGGCGGGAGATTACAAAGCATAAACAGAGCATTATTTCCCAGGAGTGGCGTTCCCAGGCTTTGGTATGTGTAGCCGTCCTTGAAGTCTGGACGGTTCAGCAGAGAAACGAAAGGAAACATCTAAACCGAGATAACAGCCTGACATCCTGCTCCCCTTAAGGCCCCCTCCCATCCGGCAAGGGGGCTGGTCTGTCTGGGTAGGTATTGTGAAAGGCGTTGACGAGTTTGGGGGCAGAGACATCCCGTGCGCGAACCCATTCGTCATAGGCAGGGGGGAAGTGTTTCCAGCGGATCAGGTATTGCAAGGCCCCATGGTGTATGCGGGAATCGAGGATTTTGGAGACTTTGAAATGTTCCTCCCCCCCCCACCATTATGGGCTGTTCAGGAGGCGGCTCCGGGTGCCATTGTGGGGAAGCAACATGGGGCTTTAGAAGGCTGATATGGAAAACGGGGTGTACACGCCTCAGAGTTTTGGGGAGAGACAGTTCCACTGTGACAGGATTTATGAGGCGGATGATGGGAAATGGGCCAATGTATTTAGCATTGAGCTTATGGCATGGACGGGTGGAGCGCAGGTTCTTGGTGGAAAGGTATACCAAGTTACCCACTTGCAGGTCCCTACCGGGGGAACGATGCTTGTCGGCCTGCGCCTTGTATTTGCGCTTGGCTCAGTCTAGGTTGCTAACCAGCCAGGGCCATGTTGTACGGAGGGTGTGTGCCCAAGAGGCAATGTCGGCATCCCCCTCCCCCTCTAAACCTTCTATTGGGGTGATAGGACCGAAGTCCTGTCCATACACCGCATAAAACGGGCTGAAACCTGTGGACTGATGTACAGCATTATTGTAGGCATATTCTGCAAAAGGCAACAGTTCCACCCAGTCATCTTGGTGGTAATTGACATAACAACGCAAATAGCATTCAAGTACAGCATTGACACGTTCGGTTTGACCATCCGTTTGGGGATGGTATGCACTAGACAACCCCTGCTCCACCCCCACCAATTTGAGAAAAGTTTCCAAAACTTAGCAACGAAACTACTTCCGCGGTCGCAGATTATCTTGCGCGGAAACGAATGTAGTCTAAAGACATGTGACACGAAGAGGCGGGCCAACTTCTGAGCGGAGGGGATCCCCGCACATGGAACCAAATGTATTTGCTTAGAAAATAAGTCAGTGATAACCCATAACACAGTTTTTCCCCCGCTGAGAGGGAGATCCGTCATAAAATCCATAGCAATCACTTCCCAGGGTTTGCTAAGTATTTCAAGTGGTTGCAGTAGTCCTGGGGGCATGCCTTGAGATCGTTTGACTGTGGCGCAAACAGGACAGCTGCGAATAAAAGAGTCAATGTCAGAACGCATTCCCCCCCACCAAAATTGTCTGCGCAACAGGTGAAGGGTCTTTAGGAACCCAAAGTGTCCAGCTGTTTTAATTCCATGAGCCAAGTGTAAGACGTCTTTTCGGAGCGTTTTGGGCACATACAATTTCGAGTCTTTGTACCAAGAGCCTCCTTGTTCGATTACACCAGGAGGCAGGGTTTGATCAGAGCGTTCCATAAGGCATTGTTCCCGAAGGGAATTTAAGAAAGATTCGGAGACGGGAACCCCCCCCCCTTGTTTACGGTGGCAGTAGGAGCAGTTATGGGGGTTGACGAGGGGGAAGCGCTTACGTGCGGTGGTGTGCAGACTGCAGGCGGCTGGGCGGCCGGTTGGGTTGGAGGAGCTGGAGCGCCGGCCATCGTGAGTTTCCGTTGTGGGGGCAGCTGGGCGGCCGGTAGGGCTGGAGGAGCTTGCGCGCTGGCTACTGTGTGCTTCCGCTGGGGCAGCGTCTGGGATCGAGTTTGTACAGCCAGTACGGGCAGGGCTTCTCTTTGCGTGGGCGTAAATAAAGAGTCTGTTGGCCGATCGAGTTTCGCCGGGTATTGAGGCAACCGGGAGAGAGCATCTGCGAGAACGTTTTGTTTTCCTGGGACATGCTTCAGGACAAAACGAAACTGAGCAAAGAATTCCGCCCAACGCTGTTGTTTCGCGGATAACTTATGGGTTCCTGTGAGGGCGGCTAGATTCTTGTGATCGGTCCAAACTTCGAAGGGGACTTTAGACCCTTCCAGGAATTGTCGCCATAGAGTAAGTGCATGGTGAACGGCTGAGGCTTCTTTCTCCCAAATGGGCCAGTTCAATTGGGAGTGCGCAAATTTCTTTGAGAAGTAAGCGCAGGGGTGAAGGAGACCATCTGGTCCTCTTTGGAGCAGGGCCCCTCCCATAGCTACGTTGGAGACATCGACGTGTACAATGAACATTCGATTTGGGTCTGGGTGCCGTAGCACAGGTTCCGACGTGAAAAGGCATTTGAGGGCTACAAAGGCGGTCTGGCATTGATCAGTCAACAGTATCTTAGCGGAGGGTAATGTAGCAGAGCTTCCTTTACCCTTGGTTTTCAGAAGGTCGGTGATGGGCAGCGCTATTTGGGCGAAGTTAGGGATAAATCCGCGGTAGAAATTAGCAAAGCCCAGAAACTGTTGTACTTGCTTGCGGTTGGAGGGAGGAGTCCAATCGAGGACGGATTGGACCTTGGCCGGGTCCATGCTAAGGCCATGGTGGGAGATTATATATCCCAAGAAAGTTATTTTGCTCTGGTGAAATTCGCATTTAGCCAGCTTTGCAAAGAGTTGGTGATTGCGCAGGCGGTGCAGAACTTCTCGGACCAAAGTGATGTGCTCGTCCATGGTTTTTGAATAAATAAGAATGTCCTCCAAATAAACAACCACCCCGCGGTACAGTAAATCATGGAGGATTTCGTTGATGAGTTGCATGAAGACCCCCGGGGCACCTTTTAACCCGAAGGGCATCACAAGGAATTCAAACATTCCAAAACAGCTAGAGAAGGCAGTGAGGGGTTCGTCCCCCTCGCAGATACGGACGCAGTAGTAGGCTTCTACTAGGTCCAATTTGGAGAATATACGTCCCTCTTGCAGTTGTCCCAAAATATCTGAAATTAGCGGTATAGGATAGGCGTTGGCTTGAGTAACTGCATTGAGTTTTCGGAAGTCAATGCAGAGGCGTAGGTCGCCCTCCTTTTTTCGGACGAAAAACGCGGGGGCTGAGTTGGGAGCATTCGACGGGCGAATAACCCCTCTGGCAAGGTTTTTGTCCAGAAAGTCCCGTAGTACAGTGCGCTCGGAAGTGCTCATAGAGTAGATTTTACTCTTGGTTAATGTGCAGTCTTTCACCACTTCAATTGCACAGTCAGTGACCCGGTGGGGGGGTAAGGCATCACATTCTTTAATGTTAAAGACATCCGCAAAGTCCTGGTATACATCAGGTAGGGACGGCGGTGATGGGACATCGGAGATTAATGCCGGAGCGGGTGGAGACAGCACCGCAACTTGCTGTCGGTGCTGGTCGCATTTGAGGTTGGCAAAGGAGATAGTGTTCGTCTCCCAGTCTATACTGGGACTATGACCTTTAATCCAGTTAATTCCCAGGACCACTTCAAATCGGATAGGGGCTATGGTAAAGTCTATTTGCTCCCAGTGGGAGCCAATTCCCATCGCCACCCCTATAGTGCGATGATCCACTGGGCCCCCCTTGAAATGGCTTCCATCCATTTGGGCAAATTGGACGGGGGCTGGTAAAGCCTCGGACTTAACTTTGAGTGCTGCAAATGTGGCCTCATTGATGAGAGTGCGACCGCAACCGGAGTCAATGAGTGCCTTAACGGGTAGTTGGGGACCACCTTCATAGTGTTGTAAAACTGCGTCCACATAAACGGTGGTTTCTACTTCCTTTACTTTAGTGGGAGCTTTCGGTTTAGCAGGAGAATCTGCAGAGGTCTGTGGAGACGCTCCACTCACCACAGACCGGAGCCGTTTTTTGACAAATCAAGGGGGGATTCCAGGTTTAAAGCTGGAGAATTCCACGGGTTCTCTTCGTCAGAAGAAGGAAAGTTGTCCCCCAATGGGGCATTTGTAATCCGGGACCCGGCGGGGTCATTCGATGTAGGAAGGATAGATGAGTCCTCAACGTGAAGTGCAGAGGGTGTGGGTCTTCCCGGCGCTGTGCTGCGGGTGGCCGCGGTGCCTCTGCGTTGAGGTCGTCCTCTAGCTCGGGCTGTCATGCTGGGACGAAAGGGTTCAGGGCGATGTGGGCAGACTGCTGCAAAGTGGCCCAGTTCCCCACAAGTGAGGCAAGCACCTCTTTGAAATCAGGTTTCGCGATCCTGGGGTGGACGCGCGGGTTTCCGTGGATTGGGGGGCGGTGCCTTGGGCTGGGGCTTTTGGACGCTTTTCTCCTTGTTTCTTTGGCGGTCAAGGGAAATAAAGCGCCGGCGGCTTTCCACCTCTTCGGCTAATAGGATCCAATCCTCGAGGGTGTCGGGATCACCCCACATATACGACCAGTTCAGAATGTCAGGGTGTAAGGCTTCCCTGAAATGGTGAATTAGGGTGGCTTCGGGCCAGCCCACAATTTTGCTTGCTAGTCTTTGAAATTCATCGGCAAACTCTCGAACTGGAGTAGAGCCCTGTCTTAGTTGTAGAAGCTCCGCTTTGGCTCGTTCCCCCAGAAAGGGGTCCTCAAACCTCCTCCGTAAGGCAGTCATGAAATTGTTGAGGGAACGGATAGAGCGGGATCGGGTGTCGAACTGGAGGACCATCCAGTCGGCTGCTTTACCTGTCAAAAGGGAAGCCACATAGCGAACCCGGCTGTCCTCTGTAGGGAAGAACTGTCCTTGTTCTCGCATATAGCTGTCCACCTGATGCAAGAAACAGGGCAGGGTTTCGAGAGATCCATCGTAAGTAGTTTTCAACTTGAGTTGTTTCCAAGGATCGGGCATGGGTTGGCCCAGTTGCACGGGTGCCCTGGGTGCAGGTAAAACGGGACCTCCGGGAGCCGGAGGTTGAACAGGCACATTAGCGGGTGGCTGGGCTGGCACTCCCTGAACCGGTACTGCGGCTCCCTGTGGAACGGGTTGTGCCGGGGTTGTCAGGGCCTGCTGTAACTGCCTGTTGTCCTGAAGCAAGCGTTCCATTAGCTCCTGGAGTTGATCAACACGGCCAGATAGCTCTCGATTCTGAGCTCGTAACAGGTGAACGTCCTCACCCGGGCTACCTGTACGATGAGGTTTGCTTGTCCTAAAACTTGTGGCCCATTGAGAACTGTCCCCATACAAGTCCTCTTCCTCAGACTCCTCAGAGTCTTGGCGTCGTTCCGCGTTGGGTCATGCGCGTTGGGTCGTGCGTGACGGGGCAAATACCGGGGAAAAAGACAGACCCAATGGAGGACCGCTCCTTCCGGAGTCTTTGGGGCGGCCGCCTGTCCGCGCCCGATCCGCAGCCAACTGCAGTTCTTTATCCCTTGCGGCTTGAGCCTCGGCTTCCGCCTTAGCCGCTTCAGCAGCTTCCCTATCCGCGAGAGCTTTTGCGCTTTCAAGTCTCAGAGCGGCAGCTGCGGTAATGTGCGGTAAAAGTTCCGTTTCCAGGAGCGTGAGTAAGGGGTCGGGATCCCCACCTAGCAATGGTTGCACTCGGACCGCGACCGCGGGTGCATCGGCCCCGAACGTCGAGGCCAAACGTTGAGCCAAGGTGGCTATCATGGTATCCTTTGTACAATCCGCAAAGAGGAGGGCCGTCTGGATAGCGACCCTCTTGGCTTCAGCTTGACAGTCAGCTGCTTTGGGTACCAAAGAGAAACCTGCCGGTGCGGCTCACGCCATGGTACCTTTCCCCAAGGCGACAGGACGCGTTAGAGCCGTGGATGAGAGAGTCTCACGGGCAATAAGCTTATCCAATAAATCGGTTAGTATTTGTAAGTCCTCAGTTGCCAGCCGGGCATCATCCAGCAACTGATCAAAATCCTGGAGGTCTAAACGAGCATTAGTATCCTCCGATGTTAACATCCAGAGAACCCTCACCAGAGATTGCCACTGTGTCTGGACCAGTCCACTCAAGCGGCAAACCTCTGAATTAGTCCTAAAGAGTTCAGCTACTATGTCCTGTAGAAGGGTAGGATCCTCGGATGAGGACTCCAGGGTTCCAAGAAGCAGTAGTCACGGTTCACTCGGAGAGCGCCCTCCTAGCTCCCATCCGAGTGGCAGGCGAACCCTCCGGGGCTCCAGCCTGACTAAAGAATCGATGAAGAAGAGTAGAGATAGCTGTCATAATGTGAGCTCTTGACCCATCGAACCAGAAATCACCACAGAGACAATCAGATTCCAAGCAGATGGCTTTACTGGTCAAATAGGCAATACAGTGCATTGAGGATAAGATGACAGCTATGAGTTGTCTTGCCCGTTATTTGGAAATATAAGGCAGAGAAACGGCGGGAGATTACAAAGCATAAACAGAGCATTATTTCCCAGGAGTGGCGTTCCCAGGCTTTGGTATGTGTAGCCGTCCTTGAAGTCTGGACGGTTCAGCAGAGAAATGAAAGGAAACATCTAAACCGAGATAACAGCCTGACAACCACCAAGAAATACCAAGGTCACTATGCAGAGGAAGGCAATGGCAAACCATCTCTGTTAGTCTCTTGCCTTGAAAACCCTACTGGGTTGCCGTAAGTTGGCCCTTTATACACACACAAACATATTGCAAAACTCAATTTTACAAAGAAAACTTTCCTTCTGGCAGAAAAATATGCAGTATAATCCTGAAACAGAACAAATGTTATCATTATTATGACCAATAAAGATTGCAAGTAAATGAACACTTAGCCTTAGCAAGGCTGGCAGAGGAAAAAATCCATAGTTGCCTTTGTGATTTATGGAATGACTTCTCCCAAGTTAACCAAAGGCTTAGATTAGAAACTGATTTTTGTTGGCAATCTCTCCCCACCCCCATCTCTAATATGGCATGAACTGAATTTGATACAGAAGCATGTAAATAATAGATCTCCTTCCAGCCAATCAAATCTATGTCCCCCTAATATTTTTGTCTCAGTCTTAAGCTGCTCTGTACCCTGAGGCATCAGCCACCAAAGGACCACAAAATAAAAGGGAAAAAGTTGTTGTTCGTAGAGCTTTCATAGCAGTGGCACCCCCTTGTCAGAACTCACTTTTCAAGGCAGCTTACTCAGCTCTTACCTTCAGTAATTAGATAAACCTTTTTAAAAGAAAAATCTAGCAGGCATTCAGAAGGTGAGTTTGAGTGCTGCTTTTTTAACGGTGGTGAGCTTGAGCAACTGCGGCACAGGTTTAGCTATTGTCTTTTGTTTTGCTTAGTTATAGTTTTGTTCCAATTTATGGTGTTATTTGCATGGTTTTTAATTGTGATTTTCATGAGCTGTTCCAAAGGCCTATTGGAACATGTTGTTGAGGTAGTCCATCTGCCAGTAGTACTGCAGCAGAACATAGGTTCTCCAGCCACTTGTGTCCCAGATTGTAATAATTTATGAGTCTGGGCATTTCTAGGAGGCAAAGTCAGTTTGAGAAAAGGAATGTTTTAAGAGTCAGCTAATTAGCTGTATCTTCACCTTTATACACACCAGCTGTAGTCTAATCGGATGGCTGCAGAAATAAAAGTGACAATTATTCCTCCATTTTTTATCTGCTTGGCATTTTGGATTCCTTGACTCAACACAAAATGCAACTGAAAGAATATAGAATTTTCAAAAAGGTTAAGTAATTGGATCTTTTCCTCCACATGGAACGTTTTGATATGTAACAATCCTATTCTTCAAGCATTTGTTGCATTCCTGTGCTGATTTAGACTCATAGGCACTTTGCTGTAAGAATGTTAACAGTTCCTGAAAAGTGGAATTCCTGGCATTAAAGCGGGGAATCAGTTTGCCTTGGCCCCAGGAGTTCAAATGAGGTAAAGGCTAATTGGGCAATGCTTAGTGGGAGCAGAGGGTTGGGTTGCCAACCTCCAGGTACTAGCTGGAGATCTCCTGCTATTACAACTGATCTCCAGCCGACAGAGATCAGTTCACCTTCAGAAAACGGCTGCTTTGGCAATTGGAATCTATGGCATTGAAGTCCCACCCCTCCCCAAAAACCTTCCATCGATGACTAAGAGGAACCTGGCAACCCTAGCCCAGGGGGAGGCTCAGCTTGTGAACATATATTCTAACTGCACATTCCCCAGCCAGGCTTTCCCCGCTGGCTGCTGACCTAACCACCCTCCCTTTAGACATCACAGGATTTGCTGGTTGCCATTTGGGACCAAGCAGGCAATCTAGATTGGCTATAGGGGGAGTACTTTTTCACCAGCTTCCAAATGTCATAGAAGAGGTTGGTTGCATAGGCCTGGTCATCTGACTGTTTAGGTCATAACTAGTTTGGCAGGGATAGGGTGGGCTGAGCACAATAGGCAGGATGCTGATGTTTCAGCTGAGATTTTGCTGTTGTTGTTTATGTGTACATATGAAAATTATTGTTTGCATGCCAGTCTCTTCACTCCAGAGAAACAGGGACCTAGCGAAGCAGATTTTTTTGAAGGACAATAAAGAAAGGAGGACATCGTGAATATGCTGATAGTCAGTGAGAAAGTGGGTATCCTGCACCCAGTGTAGGGAATAACAAAATCTTGCAGTACTGGCATAATTAGAGGAGACACAGATATATAAAGGAAATTTTGGAAGTAGTGGATGATGGGAGCAGAAATTTTGAAAAAAGTGGGTAAATGCAATCCATTAATTAAAACGTAACAGCAAAAACATTGGGTATAGGCCACTAGGGTGAATACCAAGGCCACACATCTATCTACTTTGCTTCTCAGATATTTGAAAATTTAAAACATTTTTTAATTATACATTTTAGAAGAAACTAAGAAATAGATTAGTCTCTCCTATAGCAACGGACAGTAGAAATTGGTGTCTACTAGTGTGCACTTGGCAGTAGTCCATAGGGCAAA
Source organism: Euleptes europaea (assembly GCF_029931775.1). Lineage (NCBI taxonomy): Eukaryota > Metazoa > Chordata > Lepidosauria > Squamata > Sphaerodactylidae > Euleptes > Euleptes europaea. Next base: position 57,185,888 of record NC_079316.1, on the reverse strand, counting down.
CAAGACACCAAGGATGTTGATATATTACATTCCTGGCTGAGTGAGCCTGCAGTAAAATGGTAATCATTTGTGGTATTTAAATACCACAAAAATAAGGAATGGTCATTTATTGTTTCTAAATAATAATTTTATAGTATAGAACATGTTATATATCAGTCCAGCTGGCAATTCATTTGATAATAAAAATATTGGAGAAAGTATACAATTTAATAACTGTGGCAATAGTCCCAATGAGGGGTGTGCATTCAGATACACTGGATGGGAAAAAAAATCTAAAAAGAGGCATAATTTCAATGGAGATGAAAAGGCAAATCTAAAAAACAACAACAGTTTTTTCATATTCCCCTCCCCACAGTTTTTTTCAGATATTTCAGGTCCATTTTACCCTAGAGGAATTTTTGTAGGGCTATGGGGAGGCTGTTTTGAGTTAGAGGCACTAAATTTGCAATGGAGCTTCAGGTGATGCTCCTTAGAAAAAAACCTCAAGTTTGGTAAAGATTGGGCCATGGGGTCCAATTTTATAGGTCCCCAAAGAGGGTGCCCTATCCATTCTCCATTGTTTCCAATGGAGAAAAATTGAGCCCCAGAAAATTGGACCCCCTGACCCAACCTTCATCAAACTTGGGGGTTCTTGTAAGCAGAGTCCCCAGCAACTACACTGCAATTTTTGTGCCACTACCTCAAAAAAGTGCTCCCAGGGCCCTGCAAAGATTTCCCAATAATTTCCTTATGATGGGAAAATTTTCTCTCTGTGATTCTCTGATCTGACATAGCTCAATGGGCCTGTCAATGGGGGACTTTCCAGAAGCTTGGGAGGGGCTGTTTTTCAAGATAGAGGCACCAAATTTGCAGCCTAGCTGCTGGTGACTCTCCTTACATGAACTCTCCAAGTTTGGTGAAGTTCGGATCAGGGAGTGCAATTTTATGGGCCTGCATTTTTTCTCCATTTGGGGGCCCATAAAATTAGACTCTTTACCTAATCTTCACCAAACTTAGGGGTTCATGTAAAGAGAGTTACCTGAAGCTATGCTGCAAATTTGGTAGCTCTATCTTAAAAAACCACCACCCAGAGCCCCACAAAGATTTCCTATAGGGTTTAATGGAGGAGGAGGAGGAGGAGGAGAGGAGAGGGAGGAGGAGGAGGAAGAGGAGGAGGAGAAGAAGAAGAGTTGGTTTTTATATATGCTGACTTTCTCTACCACTTAAGGAAGAATCAAACCGGCTTACAATCACCTTCCCTTCCCCTCCCCACAACAGACAACCTGTGGGGCTAAGAGAGTGTGACTAGCCCAAGGTCACCCAGCTGGCTTCATGTGTAGGAGTGGGGAAACAAATCCAGTTCACCATATTAGCCTCCGCCACTCATGTAGAGGAGTGGCGAATCAAACCCGGTTTTCCAGATCAGACTCCACCGCTCCAAAGCACCACTCTTAACCACTACACCATGCTGGCTCTCTCAAAAAGTCCTAAAAGCCTCCATATTCGTATTAAGATTCAGCTCCACATGCTGCTTTGTCTGCCTTCAGGTATAATTTACAAAAGTTCTAACACTGATTTTGGGAAGTAGCTCTGGCTTGCTGCAGTTTTGAATATGTGCATTTTATTTTTACCATTACTGTTGGGCTTTGGTACATATGTACAGTGGTGAAATCACTGAGCAAAAAGTAGTCCTGGTGTGACTGCGCATATTCATGTCAGCATCCCCTTTTGCATTGTGATTGATTCGATTAATGTGTTTCATTAAACCACAGCACAAAAAGGAGTCTTCATAGGATCAGGACCTGATTGTATAATCACATCAAGACTTCTTTGTACTTTGTTATTTTCATTAATGCATACATGTGTCAGAGGGCAAGAGAAACCACTAATAAAAAAGAAGAAGAAGAAAAACTGGTAAGCTGCAGATTCTAAACAGTCTGGTAATCAAAAATCAATGAATGGAGGATAGCCAGTACATCAGTTTCTCTTTGGAAAAAAAATTATGTGGAACCCAAACATCTGGGAAGAAGTCTGGATGGGAAGAATTTTCATAAGCATCCTTACCTGAGGTCTACACATTGCTAAAATATGTTTTCTATCCTGGTGCTTTATGGCCCATGTTTTGTTGCTTCAATAAACATCTGAACTATTCAGCAAGGTCTTAATTAATTGTACTTAAATGATTTTTGGTAGTTTGCAGCATTTTATCTGGTGTGCATTTGCAGCTAGATTTTATTCTTGTTGCTGTGCAATTGGAAAAGCGAAAATGATTCACATAAAACATAGGGGGGAACCAACCTTATTTTCCTGCTTCTTACTGATTAAATTCTTGAATTCTGAATTGGATTTCATATGCAAGCAATAATGTAATTTTGTGCAAACCAAAACTGTACACTGCTAATTATTCCTTGTTTTACAATATTGCTAGACATTTTCAGTTAAGTAACTTGTACCATTCTATTTTCAAACATTCAGATATTAAAACTGTACATTAAAGAAAATATAAATATACAATAAGGGCACCAAAAACTAATTATGTGGACAGTGAAATCCCATTTTCTCCTTGATTTTTTAATGTAACAACAATTAGTTTTTTTTTAAATTCTGCAAACCTGGAAATTCCTTGAGATTTGCAGAATGCTAAATTGTATTCAAGGCCAGGCCAATTCTATGGATCTCTCTATCTGCATGGGATCAGCCTTTCACTATTAGACACAGGGATGTACTTGCTTAAAGTTAAATAGTCACAAGAATATCCTTCAATACCGAAGAAAAAGAAGCAGATCTGGAGTCAAGACTCTTTTTATATGTAAATCAATGTTAATGGTAGACTATAATGCACTGTACCTTTCTTTAGAAAATAGCTGAAGCACAGATAGACAAGTTGATTAAAATGGGCGATTTAAACTCAAGCTTTCAACTTGGCATTTTAACATAATCCAGTCTGGAAGAAATCAAAAAGGGAAATCCCCATTTTTTCAACAAAAAAAATTTCCCTGGTTCATTCTCAAATTGCTAAAAGAATATCTGTTAATAAGAATAAGCTGGAGTCATTAGTACTCAGACTCCAAAGCAGCAGTTTCTTTGCATGTTAGACTTTAAAACTGACACACTGGAAATCACCCAGTGGATGATTTAGGATGCAGATCACACAAGCACAGAGCATTTGAAACATGCCAATCTTCTGCTTTTGCTGCCATCTGTGATCTGGTTGTTTCCTTAATTTGTTTTGACATGACTGACAGGTCTATTCATAACAAAAGGGAAAAGAAGAGACAATAGACAGAGGTCCCCCAATTATACTGCTTTTCCTTTAATGCTGCATTTCAAAATAAAATATGCACAAAGTACTATCATTCAACCCTGAGTATGTGTCTAAGAGGATTTAAGTAATTTAGCAGTGCAGAGGTCCTTGGAGAGATCCATATATACGGTCCTCACTACCATAATTCAGTGGCTAAGCAATGCTCTATAATTAGAGTGTGAGTAATCTCATATTTGATTTTTTTCTAATCGTGTTTCTTGCCCCAAGGACTGAGGAAATATTTTTGAAGTCACAAGAGTATGACTTAATGACATATATTTTTTTAAAAAAAAACCACTATTCAAATTAATGTTTGCAAAATGTAGCATAAGATTTTGTCTCCTATTTTGAAAGAATAGACAGCCCTAAAAGGCAGTTCTTAATGAATTTTTGGGGATTCCATTGGTTTTTAGACAATATCAAGGGTACAGAAACTGGCTTCTTTCTGTCAGGCATTTTTTCAGTGCTGAATCTTATCAACTGTAAGTAGTGATACAAAGAGACAGATAATTCTTTTCGAAGACAGCATGGGTCTAATATGTTACACTCACACTTCTCAGCAGGCCTTCCCCTCAACTAAAATCCATTTAGCTTCTAACCAGCTTCACCCAACAACCCTGCATGTGTTCCATTTGCACGTGTGCCCAGCAGTACACCCATCCACAAACCGGTACATTAATGCAATGCCGGAATTAGATCAAGAGCAAAAAAGGATTTCCATGACACCTTCCTTAAAAGTTCATGCAGCGAACTATTAGGGGCAAAGTAGCAACTTTTCCTGGCCTTTCTTTTTCTCAGGACAGCGTGGGGCAGCTGGTCAGAGAGAACACACTCACTTCTGAAAAAAACAACCTGAATCAACAATCGTGCCCCACCAGAGGTGTTCATCCCACCCATCCAGTATTCTTCCCCATCTCTGGATTTTCACTCCTACCTTCCCACATGCCTCATCATAAGGTAGCCAAGACACTGGTGGCAGAAACATTAAATCTAAGCAGGAAGGAAGGAAGGAAGGAAGGAAGGAAGGAAGGAAGGAAGGAAGGAAGGAAGGAAGGAAGGAAGGAAGGAAGGAAGGAAGGAAGGAAGGAAGGAAGGAAGGAAGGAAGGAAGGAAGGAAGGAAGGAGAATATGCCATCGAGTCACAAATGACTCACAGCAACCCCATCTATGGGGCGTTCCAGACAAGAGACAAGCAGAGGTGGTTTGCCATTGCCTTCCTCCACGTAGCAACCTGTCTTCCTTGGTAGTCTCCCATTCAAGTACTGAGCTTGGCTAATCTTGTTTAGCATCCAAGCTCTGACAAGCTCAGCTATTCAGGCTGCTGACAGGAGGGAAACCTTAACTGAAAGCAAGATCCCCTCATTCCAGAATACTATATACTCCCATCTTGATGTCCTTCACCCTCTCTCTTGCAGACCCACCCCATAACTTTGAGAATACATGTTTTGCACACAAGTCTGTATCCAAATGGCCACTTCAGTAGGGTTGCCAGGTCCCTCTTCGCCACTGGTGGGAGGTTTTTTGGGTGGAGCCTGAGGAGGGTGGGGCTTGGAGAGGGGAGGGACTTCAATGCCATAGAGTCCAATTGCCAAAGCAGCCATTTTCTCCAGGGGAACTGATCTCTATCAGCTGGAGATCAGTTGTAATAGCAGGAGATCTCCAGCTAGCACTGAATGTTGGCAACCCTACCCTTAAGGTTTTTTTTTGGGGGGGGGGAGGAGAAGCTGCTTCAATTTGTGGTACAGGAGTACTGAATATATGTGCATCTGTTTAACCTTTCCTAATTCAATGCACTTTGCAAATCCCTCCTCCACTTGTTTGTCTCTACATGGAATTCCCAAAATGTGTTTTGCAAGGATATAAAAAAAGAAACCCTCCAAAAATTGTTAGAGTGGAGGTGCCAGTAGTATGTAAGTAGGCCCTACGAGTTGCTACTTCCATACAGAAACCAGAGTATAGTTAACAATACCAATAAGCTTCATTATTGACTCCACTAATTATGCAGTTGTTTGTTCATGGAAGCACTTGCAAGATACACATGATCTTTAAGCTTATGATCCCTATCACACTTTCTAACCTAGAGAAGAAATCTTGGATATGTAATGCTTGTTCAGATAATGCAGGAAAGCATTATGAGCTGTATATCAAGCCTAACAATTGTGACCTTCAATAGTCTTATGACGGGGTTTTGTTTTTGTGGTTTTTTTGTCTCCTCACTGTTGGAAATGGGATGCTGGACTAGATGGATCTCAAGGTTGATCTAGCAGGACTCTACTTACATACTCACGAATTTTGAATCAAGCCATAAACTCCATAACATCCCCCCCAACTCAAACTAACAGAAAATGCTCAAAACAGACTAAGGACAAGGGTGTGTGATTCCTCTTCAGAGAGTGCAGTATCCTGTTCTACATACACACATGTACAGGTGCAGCATGCAGAGACCCAACAGTATGAGCCTGCTTTGCAAATCCTGCCATGAGGGAGCCAACACAATGCTCTGTCCCAGACTGTCTCTCTTTTTATCACCACTCATATTGGATCAAGTCAGCAGAAGATGATGCAGCCAGGAGGGATGATAAAAGGTCACATTTTTGTTGATGTGTCCCTTGACTGCTGCTGATGCAGCCTTCAGAACAGGGAGCCTGCAGCTACTTGCACAACTGGTTCAGGATTATTAGCCAATTAATAACTCAAACGGACTCAAAATCCCATTAGGAGGAAAGAAGCACTCATTGCTTTTTATTTCTTCTTTTTTACCTTGACAGCTCTTGGCCTCTCTGAGACTTTAGTCTCCCGCAATTTCTTCCTACTATTGAATTAAGTGTTCTTGAAGGTTGAAGGGCTGGTAGCACTAGAAACTGCATCTCTGTCTGACTGTAGGGCAGAGTTCTTTGCTTGATTGCACATTTACTAGGGTATTCTGCCACATATTTCATCCCTGACCTAAGGAAATAGAGCTTACAGATGGGAAAGGGGTGGGGAGAGTGAATTTACTGGTATCTTCCTTGAAGTATTTTTTCAACAATTCCCACAATTCTGAATTTTGGATCAGGAGGAAAACTGCAGGACGTAATATTTGAGGATCACAATTTCAGATTAACAATGATGAGTGCCTACTCTCCTGAAAATTATTCTGTCCCTGCTTTGTTACATGTAGCATGGTGCTTCTGATTTCTTCTACACTGAGACTGCTGGATCAGCCAAGGTATGAAACTCTTCGCTCCACTTTTCTAATCTGCACCCCTCCTCTTCAATTCTCTTCTCTTAAAACCAACCTGCCCTGCTCCCCATGCCTATCCTCTCCAAGCCCTGCTCAAAGAGAATCCTCAGTTATCATTCTTTTTCCTTCTCTGGGGACAAAATAGGCTTGTGGCAACAGGAAGTTATTGAACTTTCTGAATTAGCCCAAGGAAGGGCACATCTAGAATAAGCATGCCAGCTTCCACTAGGAGTCATCTGATTTGCTTGTTGAATGCTTATTCCACAAATTTTGATGTGATTCTATATTCCATCCAGCTACTTGTAGTTTAATAACCCCGTTATTCAGTATATTGTGTTGCTTTCTAATTTGCTTACTTCTTCCCTGCTTTTTCTTGTTTTTATATGCTCAATAAATATTAGAACTCATAACTGCCTCCTTATCTGTCTCCTGTAACTGTATCAACAAAAGTATAGTGTCCAGGTCACGTGAAGTGATGGTATTGCTTTACTCTGCTCTGGTTAGACCTCACCTAGAATATGTTTAGCCTGAAGAGGAGAAGACTGAGAGGTGATATGATAACCATCTTCAAGTACTTGAAGGGCTGTTATATAGATGATGGTGCCAAGTTGTTTTCTGTTGTCCCAGAAGGTCGGGCCAGAACCAATGGGTTGAAATTAAATCAAAAGAGTTTCCGTCTAGACATCAGAAAGAATTTTCTAACAGTTAGAGCAGTTTCTCAGTAGAGCAGGCTTCCTCGGGAGGTGATAAGCTCTCCTTCCCTGGAGGTTTTAAGCAGAGGCTGGATGGCCATCTGTCAGCAATGCTGATTCTATGCCCTTAGGCAGATCATGAGAGAGGGGGTATCTTGGCCATTTTCTGGGCATGGAGTAGGGGTCACTGGGGGTGTGAGGGGGAGGTAGTTGTGAATTTCCTGCATTCCTGCATTGTGCAGGTGGTTGGACTAGATGACCCTGGTGATTCCTTCTAACTCTATGATTCCATGATTCCTATTGTCTCATTTCCCAAGGTAATGTCTCAGGCTTATACTGCCACTTCATACACTTTCCAATGAACTCTGTATCATGCTCTGTCCATCATTACCCAGCCCCTCAGCAGACAATGCTCTGACCATACCACAGACTGAATCAGATCACCACTAACCTGATCACCAACCTGTGGGCAAGCTTTTGAATTCTCTAGGACTCTTCATCAGGTTGGATAGTAAACAGAAAAAGTGGAGAGGGGCATGGTATGATGGTAAGTTACTTTGGTAGCTTACTTTGTCTGCATCTTGTGCAGGATGTTCTTCAGACTTGATTCGATTTGGTGATGCTGGTTGGAGCTGGTTTTGGTATTAAAATTTAGCCTCTGCAGTGGAAGAGAAATCACTGTTTCCAATAAGGATCTAAATGAACAGAATCCAGCCTGCTGATTCTATTTATAAATGTGCTTATTTCTCAGCAGATTTTATTACATACATTCAGATCTTAATTCAAACCAGAAATTGTTCTGTAATATAACATGTAGCTGAGTCCTTAGGGTTTGAGTTCATAAAGAGGCACTCTTTATTATTATTTTGAGGTATTCATTGCTATTTTATATTTAAATATAGGTGTGTGTCTCACATATACATATTGAACAACAGAAACCCACAAAACTAAGCAATAAATTAATTATTGATTAGCATTATCAAGAAAGAGCTAGATTCGAGTCCAATAGCACCTTAAAAACCAACAAGATTCTTTCAGATACAAAGGGATATGAAGTAGGGGTGTACCAAAAAAAATAGGTGAAATTTGTATTCGGGTCTACTGGAACCAATTTTTTTTCGGGAAGCCCGGATATTCCCAAACACCCATATCAGGAATATCTTGCTTCCCAAATTTTTTTGGGTCCATTAGACTTGAATCCAAATTTTACCCCTCCTCCCCATCCCCATCCCTTACCTTTACCGAGGCAACTAGTTAGAACTGGTCTTTCTTTTGTGGGCAACAATAGATACAAGTTAAATTAATTTACGTACACCTTGTACCTCTGTGAGAAGTGGATCCTGGAAGATATGGTGCTGTAATTTCATATACTTGAAGCAGCTAGTTATAACAACACATTGTGAGATTTGCACAATGCTGGAATCTTTACGCATGCCAAATGCAGTATTGCATACTATTGACCTGATATTTCAGTAAAATCTAATCTGACAATCATAAAATAGACAATTTTTTTAAACAGGTTGGGGAGCAGAGGAGAAGGAAACAGAATTAATAGCAAAACCTGAAACTGAGTTTTACACAATTCTGTTTCATGAGATGTCAACATGAAGGATGGCATTTGCAACAGGGTGATGGACAGAACCTATATGAAGGGATGCTTTGCAGTATATCATGATCTGAAAGGAAAACAAGCTATCTTCATAGTGAAATAATATACAGTAGAGGAAAGAAAGTGACCGTCTATGTGCGTGTCCTGTAATCCCAGTCAAATTAAGGAAAGCAAGCCAATTAGTTATATGCAAGTCATATACAAGTAGTCATATGGAAGACTGAGAAACTACTCATCAGCACATTGTCAAACAAGTCATTTAACACAAACCCTCAACATCTCAATGATCAGTACAAAATCTTACTTAACAGTCTCTTCAGCATTTTTTATACTGTAAATCTGCTGTTGTGGCCACAATAACCCCCAAGGCAGGGAGAGAGGGCAAGAAGACTTAATCCACTGAAATAAATGAAGGGATCTGGGAAAGTAATGGATATAGAGAAGAGCAAAACAATTGCAAATGTATTTCTGGAAATTTAGATAAGTACAGAGGGCACACATTAGGGATGCCAGGTTCCTCTTTGCCAGTGGTGGGAGGTTTTTGGGGTGGAGCTTGAGGAGGGCATGGTTTGGGGAGGGGAGGGATTTCCATGCCATAGAGTTCAATTGCCAAAGCGGCCATTTTCTCCAGGTGAACTGATCAGCTGGAGATCAATTGTAATAGCAGGAGATCTCCAGCTAGTACCTGGAGGTTGGCGATCCTAACACTCATGAATGCCAAAAGTAAAAAGATGTTGAGTAGCATCAGTAGGCAAAATCCAGAGTTACTAGCAAAGTTTTGTCTAAAGTGAATTTCAAAACAAAAAGAAACTTGGGGTTCTTTCTTAGACAAAATACAAGGGGAAACTTCAAAGAATGGCATGGAGGTGTCCATTGCTAAGAGAAGGGGGAAACATTCGATGCAGTGAATATTTCAGATATAGAGAATCTCCATTACTGAGGTACTGACTGAGGGTGAAGTTTCACTATTGCATTTCAGTCATGTTATAGTGAACACATGCACATCCTGCAGAGTGAATGCAAGTTCACTTTACGAATGAAACTGGTGTCCAGTACGTATATAAATGTGGGGTTTAAATCACAGGCTCGGCTGTACTTGCATTGAATGTAACATGAGAATTACTCAGCACAAGTATAAAGAGAAATCAAAGGTACACAGGGTAACTTGTGAACAGGTCAAGTATTGCAATTGAAGCACTATACTGATGCCACAATTTCACAGCCAGTGTTCCCACCCTTGGGGAAGAAGGACTGGGCAGACAAGCGGGCAAGCAAAGGCATTATTTTTATTACAGTGGAAAGATCAGTTATAGTTTGCCCTCCCTTGACTCATGTGTCATATAAACTAGTTGTTCCCTATATGTAGGCATAGGTGAGATCACTATTATATATAAAACAAGATTTCAAGCACTGTACATGGCAGGTGCATAACAATTAAATTGACAGTACATATAGATGGGCAGTGTGCTAAAAATCCAAGGGAGCAGAATCAGAGAGATGAACTTAAGAACATTTAAAAAGAAAAGCTCCACTTGATTGTACCATCAAAACTGAAATGGTATGTCCTAGCCATGCACCTCACAATCCTTCATATGTCTGCCCTGTAAAAATCTCAGGCAAATTTTTGATATTCTGTCAATACTAATCAGACAATGAAAACAAACTGGAGTAATTCAAGGTGACACAGAAGTATAAAAAGAAGATTAACTCGATTGTGGCTTTCCAGAAATAGGTTAAAATAGTATAAAAAGATTAAGTCCATTGTGGCTTCCAGGAAATAGGTTAACAACCAACCCCTTATTCAGGTTATAAATGCTCTAGGCTCAGCAGCCCCTTCTAATAGCCAATGGTTGACTGCTAAAATGAGGACTCCATTTCAATCTTATACATTTTTATTCACCTATCTTACCCATTTTATTCCTAGTGCCTGGTGTTAAGATGCATGGCAAACAGGATAAACATAAGCATAGATAAGGCAGCCTTTATTTATTTGTGCCCTTTTCCATCACTATAATATTTGTTAGGACAAAAAAACACCCACTTTTCTCAATGTTCAAAACATCCCGGTTAGTCATGTAAGAATAAGTACACAGGGGTCAGAAAGACAAATTTCTCAGCATTTCTCAAGGTGGAGCCTGGCACTCTCGGAGGTCCCCAGAGAAAGAGAGAGACCCTCTCACACCTATCCAGCAAATGTGAAAGGGGGTCTTCTCCCTTTTCTAGGAACAGAGACAGTGACTTCAGGGGAAAGAAACAGAACTGGCTTCACACACTTTTGTAGGGTGGATGATCATAGAGCTGCTGCCACCTGTAATCACCTCAGATTACACCCAGAAAGGTGCTAGTTGGTTGTTCAGAGCCCACAGTTCAGACCTAGGATCTCTAACTGGTTGAGTGTCACCAAAGAGGTACAGTCCTAATATGGCCATCGTAGTTACTTAAATGTGGAAGTCCTAATGCAGCCATCATAATTACTTCTAGTATAAAACTGAACTTACAGGGAAATGCAATCGATTTCTCCACAGAGATACACACATTCTACACCCATAGAGCCAGCGTGGTGATGGTTAAGAGCGGTGGACTCTAATCTGGTGAACTGGGTTGGTTTCCCCACTCCTACACATGAAGCCAGCCGGGTGACCTTGGTCTAGACACAGTTCTTTGAACTCTCTCATAGCCGATTCCTGAAACCTGTACTGGCTGGGGACGGTGTGGCTAAACAGCCACCACTGCGCCTCTGCTGGGGGGGGGGTGAGGGTGGGGAAGGGAATTTCAACCCAAAATTTTTTTTAAAGGGAAAGCCCCATAAATAACAGCAATGCTGCACCAACAAAAAGCTGGCGCACCACCGCTGTTACAAAAGGAGGAGGTTCCTGGGCTGAAAGGGGTCAGGAAGCTGCCTACCAGCACCTCCACCCCCAAAACGCCAAAGGAACACCTCCCAGGATGCAGGCATGAGGACCTCCCTGACAGAATGCTGGTAGGACGCTGAGCCAGCATCCGAGGGTTGTGCTGCCACGGCCATCCAGGGGGGCCGGTGCAAGTGGCACAATGCCAGCGTCCATGCCAGTTTGGTCGGCGCAAGTGGCACGAACGGCGGCATTGGGGTCCTGTCACCTCCTAAGGTGATTTGCCCCCCTACCTCAGGAATGCACTTTCAGCCCCACCTACCTCACAAGGTGTCTATTGTGGGGAGAGGAAGGGAAGGAGACAGTAAACCAGTTTGATTCTCCTTAAAAGGCAGAGAAAGTCGGCATATAAAAACCAACTCTTCTTCTAATAGCCAATGGCAATTTTCAATTGCCGTATCCCACCTTTTGTTAACAAACAGCTCCTAATACACTGAAATTTTGAAAAGTTAAGGATGGGAGTCCTCTCTGCTCACCCAAATGGCCCATCAAGTTTTTAGATTTTGCTTTCTACCTGAAGCTCTTTATGTGGCTCTTCAAATCCATACTAAGTCAGAAATACCAGAAAATATAATCAGTTTGAACGACTTAAATTTTGAGAAACACTAGTTCTCAATGGTGTAGGCAGATTTCTACATGCACCATTAAAATAACTGTAGAAGTGGCAAATAAAGCTGACCATTAATCATTTTAGCTGAGCATCAGAAGGTATCATTTAGTAGTGCAAGACTGTGTTGGGGTTTCCCACAAGAGACCCTTAGCAGACCCATGTTTTAGCACATATCAGATTAGACTATGGATGGGGAAGCTCTGCAAATCATGCTTTAGAGACCTGGCCTGTGCTGGTCCCTAAGGAATGAATTAATGTCTTCTGCGGCTTTAACTTCTGTGACTCCAGATTTTTTGAACATTTGCAAAAGCAGTAAATAGAAGGTTTAATCTGCAAGATAAGGCAGAAAGTTGCCAGCTGCCTTGTACTCAGCTAATTTCCTTACTTCTAAAACAGAGCCAACAAAAAACAAAGGAAAAAAATTCCATTTGTTTAAAGCTCCCAAGGAGTGAGGTTAACAAGGCACTAAATAAGAGGAATGGAAAAGAAATTGTGCTTTACAAGTCTGGAAACATTATTAGACTAACTGCAGATAGCAACGAATACAGCATGGGAAGGCTGAAAATGACCTACATTTCTTGTAAAGCAACCTGATATGCTTCTGCAAGTTGGGTATTTCCTGTATAACCAAACATTCCTAAATTCTGGCGACCCCAGTTTTCTATTTGAGCAGTGAATGAATAGCTGAAAAGCTTCTTCTCTAACATGCAGATACTTGCATAAAATACACGTACCATGTAGAAGCCTTTTTGTTCAATTCTCCTCCCTCCAAAAAAGGAAGGCCATTGCACATGCAAACTTTCATATGGAAAGCCCACCTCACATGACAAGTGATGAACATAGTGAAAAAAGAAGAAGTATGCACCACTCCTCCACCATACAAATAAGCCCTGGCCACAGTGACTGTACAAAAATCGACTGTGAGCCCCATTGCACCATCCAAAGGCTCAAAGAAGGATTATGAGTTACCATGCTGGAAATACATCTAACAGAGGTTTAGTATGTTAATAGACCCCTGTGCAACCACATTAGTGGCAGAAAATAGCAAAGACTTGAAATGACTACTGTTGAAAGTTAACAGAGAAAGTGCCAAAGCAAGATGGGCAGCCCAATCCTCAGAGGCTTTCCGGCTGCTGCAGAGGCAAAAAACGAAGTTTAAAAATTAGAAAACAAAAAAACGAAGTTTAAAAATTAGAAAACAAAAAAACGGGGGGAATCTCCCATTGCCCCCAATGGGGCTGCGTCACCAAAAAACATGGCGCAGCACTGCTGCAGCACGAGGGGACGTTCCTGGGGCCTTAAGGGGTGAGGAAGCTGCCTAACAGCAGCTCTTCCCTCAGGAATGCCCCGGGAACACTACCTGCACATCAGTGCAAGCTTTCCTTTCTAGGAAAGCCCCACCAGCATGGCTGCACTTGCTGTGGGGGCCACCAACTCCTGGACGGCGACATGTTTGCCCCCACACTGGTATAGGTGCCACCTTATTTCATGATAAAATGGTACCTAGACCAGTGCAGCGTCACACTGGCTCCTAAGGAGCTTTGGGGGCCCCTTTCAGGAATGGGCTCTAGAGCTGAATATCAAGAAGACAAAAGTAATGACTACTAGAGAATTACTCAACTTTAAGGTGGACAATGAGGAATCTGAAATTGTCAATGACTTTCTATTCCTTGACTCCATCATCAATCAAAGGGGAAATTGCAACCAAGAGATCAGAAGGAGATCAAGACTGGGAAGGGCAGCCATGAAGGAGCTAGAAAAGATTATTAAGTATAAGGATGTGTTACTGGCAACCAAGATCAAGCTAATTCATGCTATAATATTCCCTATTATTATGTATGGGTGTGAAAGCTAGAGAGTCTAGAAAGCTAACAGGAAGAAAGTAGACTCATTTGAAATGTGGTGTTGGAAGAGAGCATTACGTATCTCTAGAAGCTAAAATGACTAAACTGAGGCTATGGTACTTTGGTCACATTATGAGAAGAGTCACTGGAAAAGACAATCATGCTAGGAAAAAATGAAGGCAGCAGGAAAAGCGAGAGACCCAACATGAGATGGATTGACTGTATAAAGGAAGCCACGGCCCTTAGTTTGCAAAACCTGAGCAAGGCTGTTAACGACAGGACATTTTGGAGGACATTGATTCATAGGGTCACCATGAGTCAGAAGCAACTTGACAGCTCCTATCACACACAGCACATATAACCAGAAAGCAAACTCTTCTCCATACTTTTCTGTCCATTCAGGAGACAAAAAAAGGTGCTAACCAGACTTTATTCCCCGCCCATAAAAAAAACAACCCAGTCAAAATCCATCCTTGGAGCATCACTTCACTATGTTCATAGTGTATACTTTGTTGGAGTCGCCTCTGGTGCCTCAGGGAAGGAGAAGAAAGCCATATCACAATTTAGATCTAGACTATTAGGCAACATCCGAGGCACCAATTGAAAAGGCATCCTTGCTAAACATTTCCAGCTTAGTTTTAAATTTAACAGCTTCTCAGCTGTTAAAGTACTCAAATGGGACTATTATGTGAGTCTACTCCTCTAAGGCTTTATACTAATTTATTCTTGTTTGCATCTGCTCTGCACCAGTTTTGGCAATGCATGGTGAGGGAATAGGATCGTGCCCTACCTGCTGCATCCATTGTGAGGGCCTCCCTGACCTTTTGGCTGATATGATTGATATGCCCCATTAAGCCTGAGAATCAATCCTGTGATTCAAGCAATGAATTTTTTTTAGTACTGTGCTTGACACCCATAAGACACCCCACCATGATATATATAGCATGCCCAAAGATGATATAGGCATTCATGGTAGAGCCAGCGTGGTGTAGTGGTTAAGAGCGGTGGTTTGGAGCGGTGGAGCCTGATCTGGAGAACCGGGTTTGATTCCCCACTCCTCCACATGAGCGCCGGATGCTAATCTGGTGAACTGGATTTGTTTCCCCACTCCTACACACAAAGCCAGCTGGGTGACCTTGGGCTAGTCACATTCTCTCAGCTTCACCTATCTCACAGAGTGTCTGTTGTGGGGAGGGGAAGGGAAGGTGATTGTAAGCCGGTTTGAGTCTCCCTTAAATGGTAGAGAAAGTCAGCATATAAAAACCAACTCTTCTTCTTCTTCTTCTAGAGTGGACAGGTGAAGTCGAATTAAGGAATTCAGGCTTATTCAAGATACCAAAGATGCTACATGACTGCAGTCTACACACAGGCACCATGAATGTGTAAACTGCAACTATTTGCTATGTTAAATAAGCTCGTTATATGTGTCTTTGGTTCTTTAAAATTGTTGTTAGGAGAATTACAAAAAATAGAATTCTATGGGAAATAGTCTCTTTTTTTAGTGTGACAAATGAAGATAAAAAACATTGTTTACAAATTTTCTGTAAAAAGACATCTCTAAAAATCTTGCTGCTGAACCACCAGACAGGGATCAAAAAGCAAAGGTTGGGGTTAACATGCAGGGGTGCCAGGCACACATTAAGTAAATCAAAGGTAGATAAAAATGAAGTCTAGTGACTTTGAAGTACAAGACTACAGTAAAAACATGGCATTGATTAAATGTACTCTATCTCCAGAAAGGTTATGCCAAATAAATGTCCTAGTGTTTAAGGAGCCATAATACTTTTTGCTGGCTTATTCAGGGGATCATTCAAATTTCCTGTTTTAAAAACTAGGCTACCACAATTTAATTGATTGCGTAGCAACAGATTTCAGAAATATGGCTTACTATTTCCTGGCACCCTGGAGTTATATATTTCCAAATCAAGATGAACTACAGTCATGAGACATGTCAGACCATTCTGAATTTCACCCACATACCATCCCAGTAAATCCTTTTTTAAGTATGTGACAGCTTTGCCAAATAATTACATGTAAATAATCGTTAAATCTTACGTGTAGTTTCATTACGGGTATATTCTGTATGGAATAAAGTGGCGATCAATATCATTCGTTCCATTTTCAGCAACATGGTGCCTGTGGGATCTTCCCCCTAAGTTCCTTTATATATGCATATGGAATAGCAGAAATAGAAGGGAACATTTCTCCTGAAAATTATCCAACTGATCCAAAAGAAGCAAGGGAATTCCTCTTTAAAGAGAAGGTGAAAATGCCTTCCAGATATGTGAAGATCCTTCAAACCAGTGGTGCTGTGTAGTGTAAAAGGTGAACAAATCTGGAAAAATACAGATACTCAAAAAAACATGTCTATGGGTTTCAGATAATTTTCAGATAATTTTAATAGCTGCTGTTAAATTCAAGCTGTGTCAGTACTCTTTCATTACTCTACTCTGTAATATGGGAATTACCCTGGCTTTTTATTTTCTCTTCAGGCAGAATATTTAGGAAAATTGTAAAATACTACAGATTCCCCCCACAACTCAGCAGCAGGCATCCTGTATGTGATCCATTATCTTTAAAATACCTTACCTCAGCTACCTACAGATGCTCAGCTTCCCTGTGTGCTTATTCATTTTCATTTGCATGAACATTTTTGCATGAACATGCCTGATATACCATGGCTCAATGATCTAGCTATTTATGGATTGTAAAGCAAAGAGATATGCTTCAGGGGGGGAAAGGCTTTAGAGTGGAAGAATTCATTAATAAATTAGTATTGTAGCAGAAGGATAAAAATAAGGCTTACAAACGGTCCGTACTTGCCATAAATGCCAAGGACAGATCAGATCTACAAAACTCTTCTCATCGTTAACTCACTAATACAAGAATTGCATTCAGGAAACTTTTGCTTATAATACTGAGGCTTCTGCAGCTGGATTGTGCTACACATGCGCAAACACTGTCCATTCAATATTAATTAAAGGAACTTCTTTGCCATATCTCATCACAGGAATCATAGCTTGTGTACTTCAACTTACACAGTTCAAAGCCAAGCAACTCTAAGGGCCAGCAGCCTCCCTGATTTCTAAATGGTTGTGTTTAGTTGTTGTTGTTTTTCCTCCAGAGACAAGATGCTAATGCACTGGAAACAAGTTCTAAGCTAGTAACCCGAAGAGAGAAGCACAATAGACATCCCTACTTATACTTTAACTTGGGTTCTAATTAACAAATGAAACATATCAGATATGTTGGGATTTTTTTCAGGCTGTTCTCCATGGTTAAGTAGATACTTTGATGTAAGATTGGTCTGACCTCAAATGTACTAGATCCCGCATGTCACAGTAGCCCCACAAATCTCAGAAAAGCGCAACAGGATGAGAGCCAAGCTGCTAATAATTTTCCCAGGCTGGCTGACTTCATTTAAGGGACATGTCCTAGGCCACAGTCACCTTCTTTTAGATCACTGACATGTTAAGAAAACAGGAGATAATCAGCAGCATGAGTTTGATTGAGCATGCTCATCCTAACTTTTTGCGATGATCAGAACCTACTGTCTCTGCAACTAGCTGCCTAAATTCCAGGTTCTAGGGATTATGTAAAGGTTCTGCCATATTAGGGTTGCCAGGTCCCTCTTTGCCACCAGTGGGAGATTTTTGGGGCAGAGCCTGAGGAGGGCGGGGTTTGGGGAGGGAAGGGGCTTCAATGCCATAGAGTCCAATTGGCAAAGCAGCCATTTTCTCCACGTGAATTGACCTCTATCGGCTGAAGATCAGTTGTAATAGCAGGAGATCTCCAGCCAGTACCTGAGTACTGAGTACTGAGTACAAGAGTAGTGTTGCCATTCTGAGCCCCTCTGAGCCCCCTACCCCAGTGACATTCAGCCAGCCAGTGGGGGGACTTACTAACTGCAAAGGGAGGCCGGAGGGAGGCTGGCATCGATGTGCCAACATCCCTTCCGGAAGTGATGTCATCACAACGGCAACAATCAAGAAGAAGAGTTGGTTTTTATATGCCGAATTTCTCTACCATGTAAGGAAGAATCAATCACCTTCCCTTCCCCTCCCTACAACAGACACCCTGTGAGGTAGGTAGGGCTGAGAGAGCTCAAAGAGAGATGTGACTGGCCCAAGGTCACCCAGCTGGCTTCATGTGTGGAAGTGGGGAAACTAATCCGGTTCACCAAATTACCATACGCCGCTCATGTGGAGGAGTGGAGAAGCAAACCCAGTTCTCCAGATTAGACTCCACTACTCCAGTGGGCCCATACTCATTGCAAGCATTCATGGGAAACTGAGTTTCTCCCACATTCTTGGGTGAGGAGGAAAGTGGCTATCACAGACAATAAAAGTAAGTACTTTTAAAATTCTCCCAGGGAAGCATTTGTCGAGGTAGAGTCACCAAATTTGCAGTGTAGCTGCGATGGACTCTCCTTGCATGAACTCCAAAGTCTGGTAAAGTTTGGGACTGGAGGTCCAATTTTACACTATGGAAGACGGGCAACCCCTTCAGGACCCCATAAAATCAGATCCCCTGACCCAATCTTCACCAAACTTTGGGGTTCATGCAAGGAAAGTCCCTTGAAGCTACCCTGGAAATATGAGAACTCTGCTTCCAAAAATGCCTCCCCCAGAGCTCATTAAAAAAATCCCCATAGAAAAAAGCCTGGGGAAAGCCGAAGCAAAAAAAAAAAAAAAAGCCAAATACCTATTCGGCTGATTCAGCAATCAGCTATCCTGCTTCGACATTATTCTCAGGTTTTGGTATTTGGTAAAACCAAAACCTGAATATTGCTGAAACGACTAATTTTCGATTTATTTTGGTTCAGGTTTATCAATATGTACAACCCTATCAGCAACGTGATGACATCACTTCCAGAAGTGATGCCAGCACGTCAGCACCAACCTCTTTCCAGTCTCCCTTTTCAGCTAGTAAGTCCCTCACCCCCACCCCCACTGGTTGCCAGGGGGTACCTGGCAACCCTAGGCCAGAGGGAAGGCTCTGCATTCCTCACCCACAAGCCCCTTCTGCCTATCCCTCCCCATGCCCTAATGCTATGTGGCTGGTGCAGTTCTTTCATGGTTAGACAAACAGAACTGCTGCTGTCACATCTGATTTGGCTTTCAAATGTCATTAGGACTATTTCAAGGCTCTGGAAAAATGAAGGCTTTGGGGAAATGAAGCTGGCCATAGACCCTACAGAATCATTAATGTTCTTTGTTTCCTGCATGTTTGCTTATTTGTTAACAATCTTATATGCCTTTTCAACTGAGTGTGGGTCAACACAAGCTGGCTTACAAGACACTGAGAAGTCAATTTCAACCTCCCACCAAGAAAAACAAAATAAACTTTTGAAAAAGAAATTGAACTTTTCCTTGGAAGTTCATCTTAGTTAGAAAATTCAGAAGCAAAAATGTCAAGAAGTTCTTCAACAGCACCCATACTAAATGTCAACAGAATGAGGGGGTCTATAGAGCTCTTTTCACAAGCACTTAAAAGAAAGGTCAGACATGAAGCCAAAGGCCGTAAGAGAAACTGGTTGTCTTCCCTTTACAACTGAGTGAGGCCCACTGTGATTAAGGACAAGTGAAGTGCTTCGGTATAGCAATAGCTATGACTGAACTATGACAGGAGAAAGAGGCTGAAAACAAATAGAAAAAAAGGGTGAGGGGCTCCTCCAGGAAGAAAAATTCTGGAAGCTGCATTCCCTCTGTCTCACTTGGGCCTAAAAGTTATGGAGAGGATGGTTAGAATGTCATGTTACTTATCTGCTTTGCCTTCTTTTCGTTCCTGGGCTAGCAAAACATAGTTAAAGGAAGGTTTGCTAAGAGAAGAACCAACAAACTATGTCCTCTCCTCAGTTTAGTTTAGTGTAGTTTAGTTTAGTTGATGTGTACCCCGCCCTCCCCCAGCATGGCTGGACTCAGGGCAGCTTCCAACAATACTAAATATACAATATAACATTAACATTAGAACATATAGTTTAAAACCATAAATCCTATTCTGATATTGCAAGATGGCATCCTAGACTATGTAACCACCTCATGTAGGTAGAGCCATCCTCAATAGATAAAGTTGGTGCAAGGATGACAATAGGGAGACCAACAACAACCAAAACCAAAGTACAATGGGTATCCCTGGGATAAGTTTCAGAGAAAGCATCTGGCCTGCCATGTCCAGAGCACATTCTATCACGGAGGCAGGATATCACTAAAGCATTTACATACCCCCAATGCCAAGGCATGCATAATACTATCATATCCCCTGCTTCAAAAGATTCTTCATTGAGAAAATATGGGTCATTTCCAGTTGATGGTGAAAGTATCACCTCCAATCCAGCTACTGATCGAAAAGAGCCCAATATCAAATCCACCCAGGATGGCCCATCAAGAGAACAATTTACGTTCATTTCAACCTCCTCCCCAGTTCTTTGTCATTATGTTACAAAGGCCCATTAATTGCCTCACCTTGGAATGTCAGGCGTCATTTCCTAATCTTCCCATTGAATTTTGATGGCTGAAATGGTCCAAAGTCAGACCAGAAGACGGGCAAGCGGCCTCTAGTTCCCTTATTGTATCAAGGTTAGCAGGGAGGCCACAGCGAAGCAAAAAGACCTTATCCGCAAAAAAGCTGGCAAAAGCCTGACAGCTATGGGCCGACTTTGCAATTAAATTTGATTGTCCATCCAGGGCATTAAGAGATCTAATTATTCTAAATAATTGTGCTGGGCAAGAGCTAGCGGATGCGATAGAGGCTGCATAGTATGCTTTCTTAGCAGCCTTTACCACCATTTCATAGGCTTTCATACAAATTTTTGATGCCACCATAGTCTAAACCTTATTGCCATCAGCTAGTCCAAATATTCTTATTTGCAGCAGTAAAATAAAATGATTCCTCTACATTACTGTCTAAACATTCCGGGGTGGGGGAACAGTTTGCAGAAACCCGTATATCCTACTGTACTTAAAAGAACTGGTATATTCCAGTTCTTCCCTCTGAAGCAGTTGCATAGCCTTCTGTTTCCAGTGTTTAATGATGACAAAATTAAACTAAACTCCTAAAGAGGGTGCTCTGGGGAATACCAGGAAACAAAAGGATAGGAGTTCCAGTTCTTTCTTCTTGCTGAGAATGGATTCTGCCTCATACAGCTGCTGATGTATAGCCATCTTTAAAAGAGTTTGTTAATTTCCAATGGGGGGAAAGGCATAAAAGAAGAATCTCCTTATCTTTAATGGAATGTTACTGAGCTACACAAAATGGCTCATATTCAAAACAAGCAGGGAAGTGTCTTGTCTGTTTTGCCATGATAAAAGGCAATGTTTAGTACACAGCATGCATTCCGCTCAGTCGGCTAAATGTACAAGTGGTTTAAACTTAATGACAGGGAAACTTCCAAATGTCTTGGGACAGCAAATATGGCAAGAAACACTGCCAGCCTTGTCTATCTAAACTGTTAGACCAACCCATTTTGATTTTATATTAAAATCATGTATTTCAAATATTTTACAAAGGGTTCTTGTAGCATTCCTATTTGCAGCACAAAAACTACAAATTATTGAAGGCACAGACTTTTCTGTTTTTTAGTAGAGCAGCTTAAACCTTCAATAATTTGTAGCCAATTAGCAGTACTGGTAGTGACAAATGAATTGTCTTATTAAATAACAAAATGTGCAGCAACTTTAATATAAAATACATCCATATAATTTGCAGCTAATGGTTAACCTCAATAAGAGAAGATCACCAGAACTGATGTGGACTAGAGGTGTGCAAAAAAAAAAAAAAAAAAAAAAAAAAAATCTGGTAAAATTTGGGTTCAGGTTTATTGGGCCGGATTTTTTTTTTTTTTTTGAAACCTGAAATAGGCCGAATTTTTATACCAGTAAATATGGGAATTCGGTTTATTTTTGGGTTTCCTGAAAAATTCGGCTCTGGGGGACATTTTCTGAGGTAGAGCCCCCAAACTTGCAGAGTAGCTTGCAGTGACTGTCCTTGTAAGAACCCCCAAGTTTGGTGAAGATTGGGTCGGAGGGTCCGCAGTTATAGGGTTTGAAAGAGGTTGCCCCCTCCCACTTCCATACACAAGCAGGAAGGTAAGAGTCAGATTCTCTGTTTGTTTGCTAATTGGCTAATACCTTTTTTTCAAATGTTTTATTAAGTTTTTCAAAACAAACCAACAAACAAACATATACACAATCATTCACACAGTTTATACTCCTTCGGGGAGTCTATTTCATCTTTCATCTCTAATCTCATAACTTGAATTTAAATTCCACACTTTGTATAAAAAAATTCCTTCTATACATTGTAACAAATTATAAAATAAAATAAAAAACAAAAAAATCTAAGCACTGGTCTTAATATCTAACCATCTACCCTTTCCATTTGGCATAATCAAAATAACATTTCCATTTCTTTTGAAATTCTTCAATCATCTTATCTTTAATCAAACTGGTCAATCTTGCCATCACCGCAAATTAATCCATCTTTTGGCGCCATTTATCCAAATCTGGAATTTCATCCTGTTTCCAGATGAAACAGCTAATTGGCTAATACTTGTCTATGGAGGAGGGAGGGGGCGACTTCTCCAGAGCCCATAACACCAGACCCCTGACCCAATGTTCACCAAACTTTGGGGTTTGTGCAAGGAGAGTCCCTGAAAGCTACTCTGAAAAATTGGGATCTCTACCTCAAAAAATGCCCCCACAGGAGTTTTGCAAAAAAATCCCCTTTGTTTGCTATGGTGGGAACTTTCAATCAGCCTACTTTCCCTACACAGATGCAATCCTGCAAAGGAGATTTTTTGCCTGTCTTCTGTCGCATGTTCAGCGAATGGAGGTGATTTTACCTTTAGGATGGGCAATTTACTTTGCTAATGAAGCAACACCTGGAGCTAGAGCAGCCAACGTCAGGAGAGTGTGGAAACAAGACTAACCGTGCATTCCTGAGATTCGGTGTATGGAAACGGCGGGGAGAAGGTGCAGGTGAGCCGCCTCCTATTGCCTCCTATTGAATGCTGACAAACAAAAAAAAAGCCATTTCGCTGCTTTTTTTGTTAAACGGGGCTTTTCACCCCATAGAGAACAGCAGGGCTATGCCTGCTAAAAAGCAGGTGCACCAACGCAGTTCCCGGCGCCGGTATAATGGGGTGAAAGGGGAGAGGAAGCTGCCTACCGGCAGCTCCTCCCTCCAGCCTGCCCCAGTAACGCCCTGGGAATGCCCCTCCATGCTGGTGCAGCAATTCTCCGCCATGGCCTGTGCCATGGAGAGCCCGCGCCAGCAGAGGGGCAAGGCGCTGCTCCGCGGCGCTCGGGCGCCGACAGAACTGCCCTTGCCGCCAGTGTAAGTATGTCTTGTTGTGTGATTAGATGCACTTATGCTGGTGGCGAGGTCACATCGCCTCCTAAGAGGACTCGCCCCCCCCTCAGGAATGCATGGTAAGTCTCCTGCTCTTCATCTGATGCCTTGGAAGTGGATACCTACCAGGGACTGGGGGTGGCTGACCTGCCGTCACAAGGGGGCACCGTGGCGAAGCCCCACATGTAAGATAATGTTTAATTAGAACAATGTTTAATTAACACATTGATCGTAAGATATAATTCATTGTTAGAAAGAAGACATTCAAAGCCTGAATGTTTCCTTTTTTACTAGAGAATATTCTTTTAACAACATACAAGTGCTGAATTTTTTCAAAATATTGAAAATATTTTACTGCAGGAAATCCATATATAAAAGATCTATTGACATTGATTGCAGATGAGCATTGTCTATGTTAGTTGCTCATTGCTTAAAGAAAAGTCAGAATTGTTTTATTGTGCATTCTAGACTAACTGGTAGCTTTTGATACAGCTTGGAAAGAAAATTTGTTTTTATATTTATTTTGCATGAAGCCAGCGTAGACAAAGTCATTACATCCCTGTGCTCACACAGTAGCATCCTTTATCAAAGGCCACATTATAATCTGTGATTAAAGCTTTGGTTGATTAATCTACTGACCAGATCTTAGTTTATGGCATATAGCCTAAGTGGATGGTAAGGGCTAGTTTATTAAGAATATTTGATATGCAGCTAAAAGTCTTTCACAGAAAATAAGTGATGACCTCCAAAACAGCCACCCATAGCAGGAGAGATGCAGAAAAGTGGGCTGAGCCAGTTGGAAAGTGTACATATTCCATGCAGGAGACCATCATATGCCCAAGGAAAATGCATTATTCAATGAGTAAACAAAGCTGGCATTGTAGTTCCTATTTCAAAATATCATAAAGACTCAACTCAGGATTAACTGACCAGCTGCAAATTAATTTATTCGTCTGTGCATCAGAGAGAGACAGCAGAATGGCAAATAAAACTGAATATTTCAGATAACCAACCTGCTTCACAAATCTGCTCAACCTGAGTACACTAATTTAATGCCCTCCAGTCCAGCTGAAATAGTTTAACCATCCAGAAGGAAATAACTTAA
Organism: Euleptes europaea; assembly: GCF_029931775.1. Lineage (NCBI taxonomy): Eukaryota > Metazoa > Chordata > Lepidosauria > Squamata > Sphaerodactylidae > Euleptes > Euleptes europaea. Next base: position 57,161,262 of record NC_079316.1, on the reverse strand, counting down.
AAGGCATCTCAATTTCACTCGCTTGTGGGCTGTTGCTTCCAGTGGTAGATTGTTGTTCTGCTGCCCAAGTCTACTCTCAGCACCTTTTCCCCTACCTCTATCAGGAGTCAGAGGAGTTAATCTTCCTTGACTCCTCAGTCTCCCAGTTGTCTTCAAAAATAACATGGCAACCATGCATTACCTATATCACTTCCCAAGTTCTCACAATTCCTTCCATACATGAGAGTTCAGCCATTGCTTTGGTTCTCTTAGCAACCCTGCCAATTACCTTGGTTGCTTAGACAATCAGAATGATAGCAGAATTCTAATGAGAGGAAGGAATGTTGGGCTTGTCACGCTGGTTTAAATACAGTTAGGGGAGAAAGGGAGGGCAAAGAGGATTAGCTGCTCTGTCCCCTGGGCAGTAATGGGAGACTGGTGGGGAGGGGTCAACCCTCCCCATTAAAAAGCACCACCTGAGGTAACTGCCTGAGTTTGCTTAATGGTGAGTTTGCTTAATCTGAGATGCTCAGATATTGCCATATAAATGGAAGTAATATTTTTAAAATTGATACATGACCTAAGCCAACAGCTAGATTTAAGTCATATCAGACATGGGCCATTTATAGGGCTGTTTCCCCGCGGTCACCCCGCCGACTGCTCCAGTGCTTCGTTTTGATTATGCATGCCTTTCCCAACCGTCAGAGGTTGTCTTGCTCTTCCTGTGCATTTCCATGCGTTTTGTCCGCGTTTTCCAGATTCTCGCTAAAACAGCATCTGAAAAACACGGGCAAAACATGCAGAAATGTGCAGGGAGAGAGAGGCAACCTCTGGCTGTCGGGAAAGGTATGCATTATCAAAATGAAATACCAGAGTAGTCAGAGGGGTGACCGAGAGGGAAATATCCCTGCATACACACTTTCCTGTACCTACACAGAAAATATCTGGAAATCTGTGTAGTCTAGGCAGTAACCTGCTGCATAGTATTAACCTCAGAACTTAGTCAAGTTTGGTAGCATAAGCACAAGCAAGTTATACTGAAGAGTTTGCCTCTTTGCTGTATAGCATAACCAAACTTGACATACAGGAGTGCATTCCCCATTAGTGCTGCGCTGAATGCTGGCCTTTATAGACTTCCAGGTGCTTTCCTGTAGGCCAAAATGTCCCCTAGAAAAACACACTTTCTTCACCATGATTTCATATTTCTTCACAGCAATTGCTTCCCTGATATGCTGCTACTGTTTTAATGTTTTATTTTCGTTTTCTTCAGCCCTGTCCCCTGAAGGAGGGGAGAAGAAGAGCAGGCTCGTGAGGCTGTTTGTGCCTGCCCTATCTGGGGCTTGGGCAGCTAGCTTCTGGCAGCAGTGGTGGCTCCCACCCAATTCACACTGGGCGAGGTCTACCCCTTGCTTGGATTCAGTGGAGGAGTGGCAGTGATTCTTGGGGCCCATCATGGACTTTTGCCCTGGGCCACAGAAACACTAAGGCCACCCCGTTTGATTATTCCTGTATGCTGCAATCTTGCAAAACTTAATACATTTAAGTACCGTTGATCTAAAAAGGGAAGAATTAAATTTTATTTTGGACCACTATTCTCATACCTCCCCTCAGCCAGACATGAAATCTGGTATGATGACTGCATAAAATGGACTGTACTGGAAATTCAAGAAGGGGAATAAGACATGGGTATACTAATAAATTATGTAATCACCGGAAAACTCCCACATAGTTCGGCTAACTTTAAATCAATTTATTTCCATCCATCCTGTTCAGGGCTACTAAACCTCTTCTATTCCATCCATGCTAGGAAACTCATTCTTCCAATCAGCTCTCTCCAGAGACCAAACAATGTCAGATCAGCAGCTCCTTTTTTTCTTTAGGCCTTGGGAGATAATGGTATTAGCCAGCTCCATGCTTAGGTCAACAAATGCCACAAAGTCACATTTGTTCATTGTGTTTATGGGAATGATCCACAGTAGAATACAAAATTAAGAGCACTTTGGAGATACAAACTGGTTACTTATCTGTCCCTCTAACCTAGGGTTGCCAACCTCCAGGTACTAGCTGGAGATCTCCTGCTATTACAACTGATCTCCAGCCAATAGAGATCAGTTCACCTGAATAAAATGGCCGCTTTGGCAATTGGACTCTATGGCATTGAAGTCCCTCCAAAAACCCTGCCATCCTCAGACTCCGCCCCATAAACCTCCCACCAATGGCGAAGAGGGACCTGGCAACCCTCTAATTTCAATTTCTAGCACACAATGCAATGAGTGGGGAAAATTTACTCACTTCATTGTATGCTAAAAATCATCAGTCTCTGGAATTTTGTGACAATTGCTTCACAGGATTGGCATCTATGTTACATGCACTGTATTTACTCTGTATAAGGCATAAGGCCAAGTTTTCAGGAAATTATGTAAGACCAAATTTTCACGGAAACTGGGGTTCTTTTTTTTTTCTTTTTTTTTTTTGCAGTAAGCATTCAGGGAGTATAAAGATGGCTCCTGCAGCCACGATAAGGTATGTGACCTATCCCAAACACCAAGAACAACACAGGATGATGAATTGCTCTCTGTGAGGCACTTCAGAGGAGGTGAACATTTTTATCCCTGTTAGATTGCTCAACACTAACTGCTGAAACAATGTGCCCTTTTATGAGGAGGTTAACTATTTCAAAAAAAAAGGACACCCCATTTTGGCTGTGGTCTGACAGTTTTGCACCATGTGAACTGGCTCTCATCTGCAGCATTTTTTAGACAGAGAAGCTGAAATGGGACTTTTGCGACCAATTCATATCCCTGAATGTATCAGGGTTTGTAATACACATGCATCCTTTTTCCAGTAGAAGAATGACACACAGGCTCCTTCCCAGTTTTATTTGCATTTATTCTGTGACAGGGAAAGCCATGTGCCATGAACAAGCTCTCTTTACACAACTGATGTGACATGAGAGAGAATAATTGAGGCAATTATGCAGCAGAGAGGAAAACAGAATGAGGCGCTGTTATAAAAGTAGGCTGTCCCATACCCTCTTAGCATGGATACTAGGGAACTCATATCCTCCTTTTTAACATCACTCCATAGTAACCAACAAGGAAACCTTGCTGGTAACAGAACTATGGGAACAGATTGAGTGATGTGTTTGGAAATGCAGATCGTCCTTTCCCTGCAGGGTAGAGAATATTTTCACTTAGTTGCAAATTTAATAAGAAGCTTAGAAATGACAGACAGCATAAACCATGAGCTAATGATAGACTCAAGGGAGTTGGACAGGAAGGAGACTCTTTTAACTCAGTCTACTAACCATCCTTTCAGTACAAGAATATGACTTTAAGGGGGGGGGGTGAACAAACTAGAAAAAAGACAAAAAGAAGAGGACACTAAACAAGCCTAAAACTAGGATAGGTTTTTGCGCAATACTGACCAAGTTTTAAATGGTAACACTGAAAGCCATTTGTCTTCAGACAGCTCCTGCTTCCATTAGCACTAAACTAGTAATTGAAGGAAATAGGGAAACTACTACATTCTCGGAGGGGGGGGAGGGACTAAAACTGAGCATCAGACTTAACATTCCAGCCATGTTCCATGATCTATGTTTGAACATACTGCAGTCTTGTGGAATCTATTTGGCTTAACTGAGCAGAGACCTCCTGCATCAAAGTCTCTAAAACCTGCTCATTTCTGAACATGTAACTATTGGAATCCACACTGGATACTGAGAAGAATAGTATGGCCTCCAATGATATTTGGATTAAAAATATGGGGCTGTCTTCAGAGCAGAACTGGGTAGTACCATGAACGAGATACTACCAGGACTCATGTTGTGAGGATCTGGTCTTCTGTTTTGACGAGCAGTCATCAGCATACAGGTCAGCACAATTAACATTGGATTTGCTGGTTTCACACACATTAAATGACCATAACTGACACTCAATAAACTGGCAGCCTTGAAGTAACCTTGGACTATTTCACAAACCATTAATTTATATTATAATACAGTTAACCTGAATCTCTTCCATGTTCAGTCTTGTTGATTAAACAAATGAAAAACTGAAATTGAAATCATAACTACAAATCTCACTACTGTGGAATTTGCAAGACATTGTTTTCAGGTTATATACCCCAAACTTCAAACCCAAATGAAGTGATAGATCCATGAGGAACACAAATATTTTCTTTTAAAAAAAATTACATTTGAAAGTTGGCAATTTGCCTGATTTAAAAAAAAAAAAACCTCTGTGGTATTTACCTATATCAGTGGTTCCCAAAGTGAGCGGGACTGCCCACTGGAGTGGGATGGGATTACCTAGATGGGTGCTAAGAGGCAAGGGGTAGCAGGGGGCACTGGAGGTGGGCCCCTTCAACCCGTTTCTTCACTTATTTACGATTGACCAGGCTATGGCACCATGCTGGCAAATGGCTGTGGCACCATGCTGGCAAATGGCACTCCAAGTTTCTGCCTCTACATAGTGATGAAATCTGGTGGAAACTATTGGAATTTTTAGTAAACGCACCACCAAAGCTCTAGTCAGATCAGCATACAGTGTTTTGAGAAACTGTCATCACCATGTTTTTCAGCCGATTCCTGAGTGATGTATAGTAAATCCATGGCAGACAGGAAGCCTTTGTGGAGGCGGAAAGGAAAGAAAAAGGCATGCAAATAATTAAAAAGGGAAAATACCCCCATTGAGGAAAACGAGGCTACGCCACAAAAACAGGTGGCGTAGCAATGCCGTAGCTCGAGGATGTGTTCCCAGCTCCCCTTATAATGCCCCAGGAATGCCCTCCCCCACACCCTTCCGGGAATTCCCTGCTGGCATGGCTGCACTGCAAGGCACCCGGGGCAGCTCTGCGACTCCCCAATGCTAGTGTGTTTGCCCCCTGGGTTAAAGGGTTAGGAACCAGCTCAGGGTCACACTGGCCCCACCTTCAAGATTGCAGCCTTTGCCTCTTAGTCATTTTTCAAGTTTTTGCTGGTAAGTCCTTAACGTAATAGTATTGAGCGTGGTATGTATTTTCCCATGTTCTCGGTTATTCAACCTGTCAATTATAAAATGGTTTTTTTAGCTATTTAAGTATAATCTTTGTCACAGACCACCCAATATTAATATTTCTAGGTTACATAAGGTTTTTTTTAAAGGGATTTGTTGTTGTTTTAGAAAATTTAGAAGGTAGAAGGAAAATTTAGGATATTTGAAAGAAAATTTAAGGTACAAATAATAATTCCAGGAGGAACAATTATGGTAAATAAACATAAATATTGGGGAAGGGGGAATTTGGGCACATTTTCAGCAAAAAAATTTTTTTTTACGAAAACCTTTATATAGAAAATGTAACACATTCTCATTGTACATAATTGCAGTAATAAAATGAAAGAAAAACAATACAAGGAGGCAATAAACTAATAACATCTTCTTTATTCGTTTAAATTCAAGCTTCTTTTTTTGGTCTTCTAGGACATTGTACTTTCCCCTAAAGTAATAGTATTAACTCTTGGTAAAATACCTATGGTTTTAAATGTCCCTAATGCATGGATGAACATTTTCCATTTAGCAAAAGTTTTACAACTTTATATTATAACATAAAAGTTCCATGAAGGCTTTCTTATTACAGTTATAACGTATTTCTTTACTATGTCCTTGATTTTGAAAAAAAAATCTTGGATACATTTTTTTAATCCTACAAAGATACCAAAAGCTTATTCATTAGAACTATTTGCAAAGTTGAAAAATGAATTTGAAGTTGCAAGGAAATTATGTCGATCTTATTAAGGCCAAATCTGTTGCCTCAACTTTTATTTCAAACGTAACCCTATACACATGCAATTTGAGCCACTGTGAGCTATACTAATTTTCAAGCCTGTCTGAGCTAGAAGAGAAAGGTGGGATACAAGATGACGATCTGCAAGTTTTTTGTGACCATTTGGACATGTTGCATGAACATACGTCTGAGAGATTTGAGGATCTTCTTTGGATGGAAATTCCAGATTGGGTGATAAATCCATTACAGATACTGAGGAAATTTGGGTAGTAGAGGCAGAACTAACTAAGCCATAAAATGACATTGAGCTGAAGTTTAAGAAATTGTACTGAGAGTTTTGCTTACAGAAGGAAATTTCTGACTACTATCCTGCACTATGGACAGTGGTTAAGAAGCTCACTGTTGCACTTCCAACATCATCTCTTGTCAAATGTGCTTTCAGTATGGTCATCCATAAATGTGTAATTAATTATTACTGTTTTGAATTGTATTGAATGTTTAAATTTTTAGAAACTTACAAGTGAGGGCCCACGAAACTCGCAGGGGGAATGCCATCCCCCCCCCTTGAGGGGGGAGGAATCCAATTTCCTGGTTGTGCCCTGGTTGCGCCCTGATCTCTGTGCTGGGGAGAATTGGGCCTGACCGTTCCCAGAGCAGCCCGAGGCATTCCCTTCCTCATGGGGGGTGGGATTCCCTGGCCGGGCCTGGCTCTCTGTGGCAGGGTCAGCCATTGCCACAGAGAGCCAGGCTTGGTTGTCCCTAGAGCAGCCTTAGGCTTCCGTTCTCATGGAGGAATCACTTGGCCAGGTCTGGATCTCTGCAGTGGGGATGGGAGCCACTCCCAGCATCTGCTGCTGCAGTGGGGCAGCCAGGCCCGGCTCTTGGCAGCGGCCACCACTGTTTTGAAAGAGGATTGTCTGCACATGCTCAGACAACACTCTTTCAAAAACCAGAGGGATTTAAACTCCCTGGTTGTTGTTGTTGTTGCTGTTTTTAAATTTCAGATTTTCTGCCGACCTAAGGGGTCCCCTGAGTCTGTAGAAAAAAACCTGTTGGTGGGAAGTGAGCCCCCTGTCTGTGGATTTAAGTATCAACAGGTAGAAGGTACGCTTGGGAGTTAGATATATAGATATACTGCTTTTTCCTTCAAAAAAATGCACAAAGCAGGTTACTATAAAAATAAAATGCATCAACTATTTTTAAGATTAGCAAGACCTTATACAAAAGTGCAATCAAATCTCAAAGTTCTTCTGGAGTAAGTATGTATTTACACTTTTCCAAAAGGCCTGCAAAGAAAAAGACAATCACACCTCCTGGGATATAGAGTTCCACAAGCCTCAGGTGGCTGCTGAGAAGGCTCTTCCATGACTCCCCACCAATCTAACCTCCAACAGAAGATTTCCCCCAGCAAGGTTCTCTCTAAATGATCTAAGGTCCCAGGGCAGTTCATATGAGTGGAGGCAGTCCTTCCATCTCTTTGGACCCATGATGTTTTAGGGCTCTAACGGTCAAAAACAGCACCTTCACTTGGTCCCAGAAATAAACCGGTAGCCAGTGAAGTAGCTATAACACTGGTTTTGACGTGCTCATTGTGGTACATGCTCTACCTGTAACATTTTGTACCGGTTGAAGTTTTCATCATTGAATTTTCCATCAGTGAAGTCATTAATGGTACGCTGCATTCAAACGCCCACATACAACATATTAAAAGTAATCTAATCAGGATGTTACTAAAGTGAGAGGGCAGCAGCCAGGTCAACCTTTTCCAGGAAACCGGGCAGCTGGCAAACCAGCCTCAATTAGTAAGCAGCACCCCTAAGCACCTCAGACACCTTTCAGAAGTACTAAACAGTTATTAAGCAACTGTAATACAATGGGAAGAAACTCACCAGTAAAACCGATTTGGTGTGATCCGTTCATGCATGATCTGCCATCTTCTTCCAAAATCCATAGAGCTATAGAGCTGAAAAATAGGAAACTGAGTAAGTGTGACTGCAACAAGCAGGGCCGTGACACATGAACATTAATGCTGGAACAATTCTCCCCAAAATCTACTCCTGTAAAATGTTACTGGAAATGTGAACCAGATTTAGCTATTGAGTATTTGAGATTCCATATTTTGCATGTGACATTTAACAGTAAGTAGTACTTGACCTTTGATATTGGCTTTTTTATTAGCTGATATTCAGTCCAGAATTTTCTGAATATTGATATTAAATATTAACTATATGTAATATCCACTGTTTCATAATCAGGGTTCAATATAAGTAAATGATGTACTGTTTATTCAGAATTTCATGTTCTGGTATCCAGTTGATACACAGTACCTGACTTGGTTTGAAACTGGAACTTTTTTTTTAATATTTGATATTTGGATTTTCTGGGCCCAAAGAGAGTAGCAGTGAGAGCAAAATGAAGCAACTTGAAGCTGAAATTTGCCTCAGATATATCATGCAAAATAATGTCAGGTTATAATTGCACAGATACTTGTGGGATCTAAGAAGTGCAACTCCCCCCCCCCCACATTATTTTTTTCTATATAAGAAGTTCACACACACACACACCCCACCAGCATACCCTTGTTGGTTTCTTTCTGGTGGATTAATGCCACGGAGCATTTTGACCTGCCTCTCCTTTTTTCAAGATGCACAAGGCAGGAATGGCCAGGACTGGAAAGCTTCCAGCCAATGTTTAGAGCAGAGGGCAACATGTAACTTATGAGGAACTACTTCCTATTCCTCACAGCATTTGCTTAAAACTTCCTGGTTCTTGAGGAAATAATCTCTATAGTTACTTCCAGGTCCTATTTTGCTAAGGACAAGTGTGGTGGCACTAGCAAGCTCACTGAAATTCTCCAAGAAATTATATTTCAATGTATTTGCTTTAGACATTCAGTCATAATAACTCCTTCAGTAACTTGCAATAAAAACCAATGAAACAATTCACAATTAAAGCAATTAAAAATTTAAACCAAAATAGTTGTGACAACAGAAAGATTACAAGTGTAATATTCAGTCATTCTTCTCAGTGTTGTAGATGTTCTGACTGCCATTGTTTCCTTCTTCAGTGGGCATGTGGTAATGCTAGAGCAAAGGTGGGGAGCGTCAGGCCCAGGGGCCGTTTAAGGCCCACGAAATCATTTGGTCTGGCCCTTTGTGGGTCGTGGCAGATCTCTAGCTCAGAAAGATCAGACTAGTGATCCACCCCCTCCCACAGACAGGAATAGCCTCTATTTAAGGCAGATGTGAGTTTGTTTTGCCGAGAAAAGGAAACTTCCCCCCCCCCTTTGCAGAAGAGTCATTAGCTATGGAGCTGCTAGGACTGCCCAAGAAACTGTGTTAACCCTTTCCCACCCAGGCCATGGAGAAATGTATTCCCTCTGTACTACAAGAGTGCTGGGGGCGGAAGTGGTGACAATGGAGGGTTAAAGGGGGCAGGGCCAGAATGCGGAGGGGGGGAGTTCTTAGCCAGTGTGTCCTCATTTCATCCCTGCAGGCAGAGGTAGCAGGAGCTGGCTGTAGAATCCGGCCCCAACCATGCAGAGGAGGAGTAACTCTGGCATGCGGCTGGACAGCTACGCCCGGCTGGTGCAACAGACCATCCTGTGCCACCAGGTGGGCGAGTGCGCCACCAGTAGGATGCCTGCCTGCTTGCCCATGCAGGGGGTATCATCTGGGGCAGCTGCCTACTTGGGGCTTGGTTGGCTAATTTTTAAGTTTGCATTAAGATTGTAGCAATCTTTGACATTTTACAGCTTTGTGAACATAATTAAAAAACTCACTTTTTATCTCCTTTGTTGCTTCTGCATTGGATCCTGCTGCTCTTTTCCAATAAAGGCAGCATTTGCCCCCAGCACAAGCCTTTTCGTGATATAGATCCTCCTGTATCATAGAAAGGGTCCTTGTGCTGGAGGAAAGTATCATTAATGGATCAGATCTGTGGGATCTCAGCCTATGATTTTCTCAGGCCTGAACATATTAAAGAATAATAATAATATTTCCTTCTGAGTTTTTAAGGCCTTTTTACCCAGAAGCATCACTGGGGGAATGAGGTGGGAAAGGGTGTGAGGCTAGATGATTTTTTCAGAACTTTGCAGTTCCATGAGTTTATGATTGATGAACTCTAGATGCTATAAAAATAGTGCTGGGAGCAAGACACCAGATCCTGAAGAACCATGTTCTAGACCTGCAACATCCTCAGAAGAGCCTCCTTGGGTCTGTTGCATTGTGGAGTATCTTTGGAAATCAGATTTTGGTTTGCCCCTTTGGTCCGCTGCATAAGTGTTCCTGCATCACTGGAGAGAAACCCCCAGTGTTTATGATGTGAATACTGTGACTTATATGGGGAGATTATATATAATGTGTGACCAAACCCTATAATGCTACTTCTTTTCTATAAGAGATTGAGCATCAGCAAGTTGAGTGGCTGTTGTTTAGCTTCTTTTATTTTCATTCTACTTGCATAAGTACTTTTAAAAAAATCATTTCTTAATAGCTATATACATGGCCAGCTCCAAAGCGCTAAGCTCTTTTCATTGCAGCTAGTCATGTGCCCCTACGGTTACTTCCTCAAAAGCATCCATCTGTCTATCAATGCAGGAGCCTGGGCAGCTGCTGAGCAGCTTTCTTCTTCTTCACATTAGAACTCTGGCTGACTGATGGTAGAAGGATTAAATTGAACTTGTAGCCTTTAGGCAGATTCAGATGAAGAGATAAGACTTTTCATTTGCGGGTGCTGGGCTATTCTTTCTTCCTAGCAGCCCACTTTGAGTTTCAAGTAAAATCAGATAATTGAGAGAAACAGTAGGTCCGCTGTGGATATGTTGGGGGGGGGGAGTGGGAGAAAGGTCCCTTTAGCCCAATTTTGCTTCCTCACAGCTTGCCACCCATAAATCATGCATGCAAATATAAAGGTCAATTACACATTACTTAAAGAAAGCCAATAAACTAAAGGCTTCTGCAAGCATAAAAGCCAAATGCACATGTGCCTTCTGTTCACCTTGCTTGCAGGGCCCCGAGGAGACATCAAATGCAGTCAGAAGAAGAAAAAAATAGATGGTACTAGAAAGCCATTTGCCCTCAGCTGGTGTTCAGGGGGAAGAAATGAAAATAAGTTTGGTAAGAGTTAAGCTTGGGAGTTCAGCACGGGAGGTCGAGGGGAAGCAGGAGAGAACCCCTCTAGCCACGTTCCCTGAGAAAGGACATACCAGCTCCACATCAGCAAGGAGGGTGGTGTGCTGCTGTACCATTCTTGCTGTGGAAATGACCACGAATTCAAGTATGCACCCTGTTTCAATCTAAAAACTTCTTTAAACAACTAAACCAGTTATAAAGGTAAAACGCCAGCAGGGGAGCAGGGGCTCTCCAATGTTTTGCAGGGAGTGCCATATGTATGATCTGTTATCTATCCATTGGGTAGAAATCACAGGACTGTGCTTGATACATGGAACTCTTGGCTCTCAAGGAACAGATTCATTCCCTTGTGGCTAGGGTTGCCAACCTGGAGGAGATGAGGGACAGAGAGAGGTTTGGGGTCAAGACTTTCAGGGACATACCAGAACAGTCTCATTCCTGTGCTGACAGCTCTTCTGCTGTTGTGAGGAGTAAGACTTTTGAGGTTGGAGAGAATCAGTCTTAGGAGGAGGTATGAGATCCCTTAGAAGGGACCCTTTCCTTGGACCAATATCCTCACATACCAAGGATACTCCTCTGAGGTTGGGGGGGGGGAGGTGGGCTTTTGATTTGATTATTAGGAATATAGAGAGTAGAATCTGTTACAGACCTTTTGACTGTATGGTGACTTGCCTGCCTGGTGCAAAGACTGCAGACATCTCACACACAGTCTAGATAGGTTGATAGTGCTGAAGAGGAATCAGTGGCCATGGTGAACATTGGCTGCAAATGATATTGGGAAATGTAATTGTCTGGTCCTGGAGGAAAAAAAAATAGGTTACTAGGCAGAAAGTTAAAGGCCAGGACCTCAAAGGTAGCATGCACAGAATGGCTACCAGTTCCATGCCCATGGCCAGCTAGACAGTAACAGATCAGGGGTCTCAATGCGTGGATGAGAAAGAGGTGCCAGGAGGAAGGGTTTAGATTTGTTAGGCATTGGGGAAATTTTTGAGACAAGTCAAACCTGTACAAAAGAGACGGGCCTCACCTGAACCAAAAGGGAACAAGGCTGATAGTGATTAATATCAAAAGGGTTGCAGAGCAGCTTTTAAACTAATCCCGGGGGGAAAGCTGATAGGAGCTGAGGAGACTCTGGTTCAGGACAAGTCAGTCCAAAAGGATGATTGTGTAACCACTCAGGGTGATACTGATAGGAGCATCAGAACTTGAGAGTAAGAGTAGGATGGAAAAGGAGGGCCATGTGTAGCAGCAAAAGGGCTGAGGGAGGCAAGTGTTGCTTGAATAAAGGGGGTGACTAAAGCAGATACTGGGAGATTTCAACTACCCTCACATTGACTGGGTAAACATGTGCTTGAGTAAAATGGTGCACACCCCTGTAAATGACAGGAAGCAAAGAGTGGGAATAAATGAACAGTTCATACAATGGAGGGAAGTAAGGTGCAGGGTCCCACAGGATCAGTATTGGGGCCCTTAGAATTAAATTTGTTCATAACTGATCTGGAACTAAGGGTTAGTAGTGGGAGTGGTCAAGTTTGTAGATAACATACAATTATTCAGGGTGGTGAAAAGCAAGGATGACTGTGAAGAGCTCCAGGGGGATCTCCACAAATTGGGCAACAACGTGGCAAATGAAGTTCAATGTTGGTAATTGTAAAAGTGATGCACACTGGAACAAAAAAATCCAACTTCAAATACAGGCTAATGGAGTCTGAACTTGCCGAGACTGAGAAGAGAAAAGATCTTGGGGCCCTAGTAGATAGCTTAATGGAAGTGTCCACCTAGTGTGCTGCAGCAGTGAAAAAGGCAAACTCTATGCTGGAGATTATTAAGAAAATGATTAAAAAATAAAATGACTATTATAATGCCCCTAAGTAGATCTACGGTGTGGCCTCATGTAGAATACTGTGTGCAGTGCTGGTCACCGTACCTCAAGGACATCACAGAGCTGGAAAAAGTACAGAAGAGGGCAACCAAGATGATTAGATTGTTGGAGAACCTTCCCTATGAGAAAAGGCTGAAGAGTCTGGGACTTTTCAGTTTAGATTCATGGAGGATTGATCTCTCAGTGGCTACTAGCCTGACGCGAGAGCTGGTGGATTGTGCCAACATCCAGGAATGACCACCAGAACCACTAGAGCTTATAGAAATGCAGTTGTTTATTTACACTGCTAAATACACACTCGATCCACCATATCTCCCGACACAGACTCATGGAGTCTAACACTTATATACATAATGCCACCACCAGGCATCAATTAGTAGTTCAGGCTGAGTCACCCTACAGGTGCAACACATCACCTCAGCCTCTGGCCTCAACTGGTTCTGGCCAGTGTAATCAGGCCTCCTAGGAGCTTTCCAGGCCATGACATCAGCCCAGGTTGACAGTTAGATCCCCTACATCTAACTCTGCCTGCCACAGCTAATATGACAGGCTTGCATATTCCAACACTCCTTCTCAAGTATGTCACATTAGTTTGGACAGCTGCAAGAATCTGTTGCAATCCACCACCTTGGTAAACAACTGCTATATTAGTTACACCTGCACATTTTATCACAGTTATCAGATTATTCATTACCGCAGCTGATACATTCTGGTACCTTATTTTAACATGTTTGCTCTTGCCTCTAAAAGATTGCTCATTTGCAAGAGTTTTTGCTGCTTCATTATCTGAAAACACTTTCACTGGCAGGGATACTTGTACACCCAATTCATTTAACATGAACTCAAACCATTCCAGTTGTACCACACACTCGCTAATGGCGCTATAGTCCGCTTCACATGAGCTAGTAGCCACGAATGATTGCTTCTGGGACTTCCAATGAATTGGTGCCTTTCCCAGATACAAAATATACCCTGCTTAATATACATCCTGATTAATGTGCCCCTTTAACAGTACAGCCTCTTGCTTTTTTACCAGGCAGGCTTTCTCCTGAAACACCACAGTAAATCCAGCCTGAGCAAGAGCTGACACGCTCAATAAATTATTCTCAAGCCCTTGGGACGCACAAAACATTTCTGAATGTGTGATTTAAAGCCGGGAAAAATACCTCCCCCTCACACTCCACCTCCAAACGTTTCCCGTCCGCCAAACTAACATGGGTCTTGGCTGAACACTTTTTAGATTTTAACATTGAAGCAGTATTTACAAACACTTTGCTAGCGCCCTCAACGAGCCACAGGCTCCCTGCTTCTCCAGCCTCCGCCAGCACAACTGAGGTATGCGAGGAATTTCCAGTCTGTTTTCGCAGACGTCTTCTCGCCAACTCATTAGGGCAGTCTCTTTTGAAATGCTTCGTTGAACCGCAACTGAAACATTTCTTCACAAAGAGCACACATTCCTCCGGTTCCTCCTTGAAGATTCCACTCCTCCTTCCAGCTCCACGTGCTTGCTTCTACGACATCTGCGGAGGGTAGAACGCCGCCGCTCTTCCAGTATGGCCCCTCAGCTCGGCTGATGTCCTCGGCAATGTCATCGGCGAAGTCATCGGCATTGGCTGTATGGGTGGTCCCTCCCTGGGGTGAACTTCTAACTGATGTCTGCCGCAACGATTGATGAGCTGCTCTTATCACCTGATGCAGTCTCTGCTGGGCTGCAGCCATCTGGTCCTGGCTCTCCCATCGCCTTGCTTCGTCTTCAAGGATCAGTCCCAACACATATTCTGGCATTAAATGTGCAGCGTCCATACACTCCAGGGACGTTATCAGCACATGGTAGCTGTCATCTAAAGATCCTAGCATGATGTGCATTCGGTCCTCTGGAGAGTAATTCTTCCCCCTCAGCTGTAGCTGTCTGAAAACCTCCGCTAGATTCCTGAGGTGCTCGGCTGCTGGCGTGTGGGACAATTTATGGCTTCGGTACAGCCTCCTCATTAATGAGAGGATAGTCCCAGCTGAAGTCCGAAGGTGCACGGTCTTCAAAGCTTCCCACGCTTCACGAGCATTTGGCTTCCCTGCCATGTGGACCAGCTGGCTGTTGTCTACTGACAGAATTATGTTTGCTAGAGCCTTGCTGTCCCGTTCCCGCTCTACTGCAGTTACAGGCACCTGCTCTACGGCTCCCCACTGAGCCTCCCACTTGAGATAATGTTCCAATCTCACCGACCATGTAGCGTAGTTGTCCTGGGTCAGCTTTTCCATGGGAATTTGAGATTGAGCCATTTCTCCACTCGATCTCCCACTGCTTCTTTAGCTGCTATGGCTTCTGGAATCCTGGATGCTGCTGTGCTACTCTCACTAATCCCATGAGGCATAGCAGACTGGGTCCATAACCCTGACATGAGAGCTGGCGGATTGTGCCAACGTCCAGGAATGACCACCAGAATAACTACAGCTTATAGAAATGCAGTTGTTTATTTACACTGCTAAATACACACTCTATGCACCATATCTCCCGACACAGACTCATGGAGTCTAACACTTATATACATAATGCCACCACCAGGCATCAATTAGTAGTTCAGGCTGAGTCACCCTACAGGTGCAACATATCACCTCAGCCTCTGGCCTCAACTGGTTCTGGCCAGTGTAATCAGACCTCCTAGGGGCTTTCCAGGCCATGACATCAGCCCAGGTGGACAGTTAGATCCCCTACATCTAACTCTGCCTGCCACAGCTAATATGACAGCCTTGCATATTCCAACATAGCCATGGTGACTAAAGGGAACATCCATATGCAGAGGCAGTAAACCTCTGAATACCAATGCCAGGAGGCAACATCGGGGGAGGCTTTGGCCTCTATGCCCTGTTGTTGGACCTCCAGGAAGAACTGGTTGGCCACTGTGTGAGACAGGATGCTGAACTAGATGGACCACTGGTCTGATCCAGCAGAGCTCTTCCTATGTTCTTACATTCTTAGGATGTCTGGTTGTAATTTCTGATGAAAAGTATTTTTTGTTTCTAGTTTCTTTCAAGATGGCATTACTTATCATTCATTTATCCTATCATCTTGAAGACTCAACAGGCTGACCTTACACCAAGTGAATCTACCACTCTTGCTACCACTAGCATCCCACCCATTTTAACACAGTAAGATGGTTGCAGAGGTGAGCCTCATTTCACCCATCCCTGAACCAGCTATATCCTCTGCATACAACTGTGTATGCAGAGTGCTACAATTAGCATTCTGCAGTGTGTCAATCTATGTCTTGTCTTGCAATGGTGGCTGATGTTAGGACAGAAGCCGACAATATTGTGTCCATGTGACATTCTAATCAACTCACGGTGCAGCTTTAATCTTACTGGTTACAACATTATGTCAATGCAGTAGTCACGGCATTCCACTGTTTCTGACCATGTCCATTGATAATGCAGAGTGCCTTATAGACTCTGTCTGCTGGGAGTGACAGAGAGTGAGCTCACGTATATTAACCAAAGAGTTACCACTGTTGAATAAAACTGCCTGGAGCATCAGGACTATGGGTAACATGATGGCTGATTACAGCAGTTCCACAGATGTATGCTCTGAAATGATAACTGAAATTATACCTACAAGGATAATATTTTTCAAAAAATTGTTCACAGTATTAGTTCTCAAGCCACTTGGCTCCAGGAATACAAAACTCAGAACAAGGTGAAACAGCAGTCATTAAAAAAAAATAATCAATGTAATAACCCTTCAAGATGCACTGAACAAATGTTTAAATGTAAGTATGACTGCAGATTATGAACGCGAAGTGATAACAATATGACCATTTCAGGGTTTTTTAAAGATGACTTAAGGGGGTCATGACTGAGGTTGATAAAAAACATGCATAGCATGGATAAAGATATAGAGAGCTTTGTCTCCCTCTCCTGTAAAACTAGACCTCAGGGGCACCCACTGATGTTGATGGGCAGTAAAATGCAGAAGGACAAAGGAATGCACTTCTCCAATCAGTGAGTCATTAATCTTTGGAATTCACTGTCATGGGATGTGTCAATGATTGCTAGTTTAGATGGCTTTCAAAGACACATTCATGAAGGATAGGTTCATCCATGGCTACTATCCCTGGCGGTTAAATAGGATTTCCATATTCAGAAGCAGTATACGGAGGCTTTTGCTGTAAGACTGCCACTGCATCTGCTCACTCACTGTAAGGAATAGGATACTAGGCTAGATTTATGGGGAATCAGATCCCGCAGGGCTCCCTTTATGCCCTAATGCCAAAGAAGGCTTCTGTGTGTTTTGAAATGTTGCGTAATTTGTTTTTAAGCTACTGTTAATTGGTCCAAATGTTCCGTTTTGTCATCCTGTGCAATCAGCGGGGCTACTAATGCATGGCCTTTTGGGTATGCTTCTACTTTCTTATTTTATTAGCCTGCGTAATTCACTACATATCCTTTATGCTTCCATTCGCACACTACTCTTTGATACCAAACTAATTTTACAGACCCCTTTTTTCTAGACAAAAGCAGACAAAACTGGTATGATGGGAACTCAGCCTTCCATCATCCCCCAAGAATTTACACAAAAGTCAAATTATATGGGTGATAAATGAGTTGTTACTCAAATGTCCCTTGCCCAGCTGTTTGTACATGTTTCAAGCTGATAACTACACTCTGTGAGATCTGACTGAGGTCCAGCCTGGCAGGTGGTCAGAAATAGCTTTGAGTAGATTCTCTCCAGGTATTTGCACTAGCCTATTCAGAGTCTTTGATTTTTAATTAGAAATACACTCAATTCAAGCTCCGATTATTGCAGTTTATTTCCAACTATGTTATTGCTAGAAGTAGGTATGTGTAAGCATACACAAATGGCTACATGCCTCTGAACAAAAAGAGCATATGAAGATGAACTTAGGCTTGTCTACACAATCAAGGGATTCAGAGCAGGAATATGCACATTGCTTCGGATTTTCATTTCATAAGCATCCATTTTCCTTATAGTTGTAATACATGTTCATTAATTCCAAAGGGAAATATCTTTCTGGACTTTGTGTTCCATCCACAATAGATGACATTTTCAGAAACTGCAACCCTCCGCTGGGGATCTTCCCTCTTAAACTTGATATGGATAATAAAAAAGAGCTCCAACTGTATGGGCAATTAAAGGCAAAACATGTTTCCAGCAGTAATGTCTTGTTTTTTAACTAGTTTGGATTAAAGTCTCGGGGATTGTTTCCCTGACCAAAGTCGCAATTTCTTCTAAATTTCAAAAAGATGGGCAGGGGGACCCAGTTTGACAAGCAATTAAAATAAAAATTTGTGTATTTTTTTAAAAAGGATATTGTTGCATCTACAAAGCTATTTATCCAATTATCATGCTATGGTGAGGCATTTGTACCCCCAAGGGAATTTTCACACTGCAGAGGCTGATGACTGGTACATCCAGAAGATAGTCAATGATACAGAGAGAAACTTGGCCTCCACAAGAAGGTAAGCATCTGAGAAGACCAGTGACCCCTGCAGGAAGTGACCCCAGTGATCTCTCCAGGAAGGCAGGTGTCAATAGAGGCAGACATTATGGTGGCACTTCAACAAAGGTAGGAAGCACTGCAGAGGAGACAGCAGCAGGTGTTGTGCTTGCACTACATGGACAGAATGTGGACTTAAAGAGGAAAAGTCCCCAAAAAGAAAGAGCACAAGCAGAGCCTGGCAGTGATTTGATATGTGGGGGGGGGGGAATGTGAAAAGAATGACCTATTCATACAATTCTCTGTTGGAAAATCCTATTGACTCTGATGATTACAGAGTTAATTCATGTTTGCTGACACACCTTGGGAAACTGTGATGTCATTTTCAAGGCCCCCCTACCTCTGAACACTGGGAAAGAAAGAAATGGAACAAATGCCAGTCATTCATTCTTTACTATGAATTGTTGTTACCATAATGGGGCTTTGGGTTGTTTCATTAGTTTAGAAATGAATGCATATCCTTCATTCCGAGGTTGCTATCACAGCCACTAATTCCTGTCTGCATGGACAAGGATTCCAAAGTATTTCTCCTACATGCCAGGACTGCTGAGTTCCCCATGATCTAGGCCCTACAGATTACCATAGTAATGCAGTAATTTAAAACAAAAATCTGTAAAGTAAAATACTGTTTGAAGGACAAAAAATACTTTTGTTGGAAATTTGTAAGATTAAATTGATCAATTGTAACAACATTTATCTGCTGGTCAAATGATTGTAAATAAACTGAACTGAACTAAAATTAAATTGTAGATTACATACACGTTTGGAGCAGAATTTGTTTTTGGAAATGTGTTGAGAATTTTACATTAAACTTCTAACAACACCTTATTGGCTTAGGCTTCTGTTTTTTCACTGTTGAAAATACCTACTCATTTTGAAGCATTTATCCACTAACATTCAGTCTAGGAACTTCTCAATCTGATGCCTGAAATTAACAAATTCTATAGTCAGAAGATAGATTCCCTGCTTCATGAAGCCATCACTATTGACGCAAAGATTTCTTGATCCCGTGTCAATACATGTTTCATTCATTCTTTTCCCCTTTCAACCATATCAGTGTAATGAAATAAGTAACTAAGCATTTGATCTTCCTCACTACATGAGACTCCATCTCTTCTCCTACTATCTCCTTCCCAGTTAAAAACACCATATGGGCTTTACTGCCACAGGGGGTACTGATGATTTTAATCACTTCCATCAGATTTCTGAAAGTGTTTGATGGCGCAAAGCCGTTGTTAACCAGCATGCCAAAAAATTATGTTCCTCCCATCTAATACTGGGAAGACCAGAATTCCCCGTGGGGCACTCAGCCATTGTCCTTCATTTGCCTTGTTCCAACTGCTCATAAACTGTTTAAACAGCATAAAACTTTAACAATCAACAGAAAAGTAAATACAGGCCATATTTCTAGGATAGAGATAATTTCCCTTTTTTAAAAAGTTCATTATTATATGATACATTCCTTTAATTTAAGCCCAAGTATTTTAAAAATGCACTTGTTTGCTATTACAGAGAATTGGAAGTCCCTCTTGTTTACTTTGCCTCAGAGCAAAACCCTAAGCCAGTGATGGCGAACCTTTTAGAGACCGAGTGCCCAAACTGCAACCCAAAACCCACTTATTTATCGCCGAGTGCCAATGCGGCAATTTAACCTGAATACTGAGGTTTTAGTTTAGAAAAAACAACTCATATGTTAACATCTTTTGCCTTAAAAGAAAAACACAATAACAGAGCTTTCAATGATACAAACAACTTTTTATCGAAAGGCATGCTTTTGAACAATTAATGTGATTTTTGCTGTTGTGTGCATGCTGATAATTTGTCTACCCTTGGCTCATACTTTGTAAGTTTGAGAGCAACACATGCAGGACTCAGGTCATCTGTTAGTCTGTTTCTGCTGTCAGATTTGATATAATATAAAGCTGAAAACAGCTGCTCACAATCATAAGATGATCCAAACAAAGTGAGGAAAGCAATCCCAAGTGCTTTCATTGACTTAAAATTATTTGGCAGAGAATTCCACACTTTTAAGGAATTCTGAGTGACAAATCCAAGGCAAAACCTCCCATTCACAAATGGCCAATAATGCCCCATGCAGAGTTTTGAGAATCTGGATGGGGGAAATGTGCATCTGAGTGGCAAATCCAAGGCAAAACCTCCCATTCACAAATGGCCAATAACCCCCCATGCAGAGTTTTCAGAATCTGGATGGGGAAAATGCGCGAGGGGCTAGCTTGCCCCAGCAATGGGGTGTATTGGGGGGAAGAGAGAGAGAGGCACCCCCCCTCAAGGAAAGGTCGAGTCGTCCGCAGGCTTGCATGAAAACCCGCAAGGTGAACTTTTGCAACTCGCCCCCCAACAATGCAAAGACACAAACACACACAAAAAAGCCTGCCACATTGCAGAGGAAGAGGCGCCCTTGCATCGCGCCCCGGGTAGGGGGGGGCAAGCTCACGCACTTCCCACGCCGGCAGCAAAAGCCGTGCGGGTGCAAAGGGCGGCAAGTTTGCAAAAGTGGGTTGGGGGGGCTTTCCCACCCCGTTCCTCCGGTCTGGCTCCCTGGCTCCCCTCCGCCACCTGAAGCGAAATGCAAACCCCGGCCGAGATGCGCTTTACAAAAAAACATAACCAAGCCACGCACCCTTCCAAGCAGAGCGCTCGGTAGCAGCTCCCGACTCAGGGGGGCTCCGAGGGGAGAGGAGGGGAGGGAAAGGGGGGGAGAGCGATTCCCAACTCGCCGCCGCCAATCACAGCGCTGCCTACCGGGGGGAGAGAAACCCCTCTTCCCCCGGCCTCCAAGGGGCCAGGGCCACTCACAGCAGGCAGAGGGCGAAGGCTCCTGCCACGCTCTTGAGCACCAGGAAGCTGCCGTCGTGGCGGGCCCAGGCCACCGCCCGGCTCAGGTCCTTGTACCATATGCAAGCCATATGCCTCCCGCCGCCCTGCTCCGCCGCAACAGCAGCGCTGCTGCCCCACCAAGGCGCCGCTCCGGACCCGCCGGCACCACTGGCCACTCATGCTTGCCCCCGAGGGCTACCCGGCCGGCCACACCGCTATGCCTGCCGCCTCGCCCCCGCCTGGCTCCGCGCGTGCCCACAGAGAGGGCTCGGCGTGCCGCTTATGGCACATGTGCAATAGGTTTGCCAACACGGCACTAAGCTAACATCTTACTCAGAGTGAAAACCAAATACTTCCAACACTGCTGAAGGAGTTCTAAGCACGGTAAGTAAAGCTATCCAGATATCTTTAGCTGATACAGACCAGCTCTTAAAAGGCTTTTTCAGGTTGTCCGGGACTGCTCTTTTTGCCCCCTAGGATTTAATATAGAGGCCATTAACAGTCCCATACTCCTTGTGTCTCTGCAAAGTAAGTGTACTTATGTGGTATGTGGCTGGGAGGCTGTGGAAGAGTGCAAAGCCAACGGCACTACAGTAACACTGGGGTTGGGTCCCAATGATGGCATAACATAGTGCTAATTACCAAGACCCTAGCTCCAACTGTACAAGTACACATGAGCATTAATATTTATTATTTGTTTTTTTATTTAAAAAATTTATTGTTTTTTTCATTTCATTAACAATATATAGAAATGTCAATTATTTAAAATCAACAAGATAATAAAAAGTAAATAATTATAGCAATTAAAATATAAAACAAACTCCCCCCTCACCCTCTTCCATCCTAAATTAAATTTTATTATTCTTTTGCTAACAGCTTTAATCCCTATCCTGTTAACTATTTTATACTTATCCTAACTTATCATCTAATTATTAATTCAATATCTTAATCTTAATATAATCATAATTCAAAGTTATCAAAGGGATTAAATCAAAGAATATCCTTTAAACGGTCCCGTTAAAAATTGCTTCTCACGGTAGAGTCTCCACGCCTCCCATTCCCCCTAAAATTGTACATTATCATCTGATTTATCAACGCCGTAAGTTTTGCCATTTCTGTCAGTTCTAGCATCTTATTTATCCAGTCCTTTTTTGTCGGTATCTTGTCAGTCTTCCATTTAGTTGCATATATCAAGTGTGCAGCAGTGGTGGCATATATCAAAAAGGTTCGGTAGGTAAATATTGTATCCGGTATCATGCTTAAAAGCATCATTTCCGGCGTTTTAGAAATATTTTGTTGTAGAATTCCTCTTAATTCTTGATATATCATCTCCCAAAATGTCTTGGCTTTTTCACAGGTCCACCAAACATGGTGGAAAGATCCTACTTCTTTATTACATTTCTAACAGTTTGGTGACATAGAGGGAAAGGATTTTGCTAATTTCTTTGGTGTTAAATACCATTTATACATCATTTTATATATATTCTCCCTTAATAATTGCGCAAATAAAAGTTTCCAATCCTTTGTCCATAACCTCTCCTATTTCTGCAACATTATGTCATGACCCAACATTTGTGCCCAACTGATCATGGTAGGTTTTATTCGTTCTTGTTCAGTATACAATTCTAGTGACAGCTTGTACATCTTAGATATAAGATGATCATTTGTATCCAATAGAAGTTTCTGTAAAGTTGATTTAGTTTTAGAAAATCCAGTTTTCAAGTCTTGTAAATAAACAGTTTATTTGGTGATACTGGAACCACGACAATACATCTTTAACTTCTTCATAGTCTTTAAGTGAACATTTTGTACCTTCCCATCTCAGAAGATCCTGGTAGGTTACAAATTGAGCAGGTCTTAACGGACGTAAAGTTAGCATTTCTTGTGATGAAACCCATAATGGAGTTCTTACTTCTAGTAGGTGTTTATACCTAGTCCATATTCTATAAAGGGATGATTTAACCAAATGTTGCTGGAATGATGCATGGGATTTCACTTTATTATACCACAAATAACCATGCCAACCACTTCTATTATCAAAACCCTCTAAATCCAATAATCGTATGTTCTTTAAGTCCATCCAGTCTCTGAACCATACTAAAGCAGCCGCTTCAGCATACAATTTAAAATTTGGAAGTGCAAGTCCACCTCTCTCTTTTAAGTCAGTCAAGTATTTATATGCAATCCTTGGTTTCTTACCCTGCCAAATGATATTCATTAAGTATTTTTCCAGGTATCATAATATTTTACTTGGGATACAATCGGAAGATTTTGAAACAAAAATAACAATCTTGGCAATACATTCATTTGTACTGTCGAAATGCGACCTAATAGGGATAAACTCTTATTTGTCCAAATCATCATATCCCTCTTTATTTCTTCCCAGAGTTTAACATAATTATTTGTAATCAATTCTGCATTTTTCATTGAAATCCAAATTCCCAAGTACTTCACTTTACTCGCTTTTTGCCAGCCTGTTGCAACAATAAATTGTTGTTGCTCTAAACCAGGAACATTCTTAAAAATCGTTTGAGTTTTTTCTTGATTAATTTTGAAACCCGAAACTTTACCGTAAAGATCCAATATCTCTTTCAATTCAATTGCAGATTGATTTGGATCATCCAGAATCAGTAACAAGTCATCATCAAATGCCCTCATTTTAAACTCTTGCTTGCTTATTTTTAAACCTTTTACCTCCTTGGATTCACGGATCTTACAACACAAGGACTCCAACATTAAAACAAAACGTAAAGGAGAAAGGGGACATCCTTGTCTTGTCCCTTTTTGTATAATGCAGTCTCCTGACATTGATTCATTTACCAATATTTTTGCTTGCTGTTTGGTATATATAGCATCTATACCTCTTCTAAATTTTTCTCCAAAGTTCATTACCTCCAATGTTTTTTTCATATAATCCCAAGACACCATATCAAATGCCTTTTCTGCATCTAGGAAGACAAAGGCTGATTTATGTTGTATATTCTGCTCGTAATACTCCAAGGCATCTAAAAGTACTCTTACATTGTCCTTAATTTGTCTTCCTGGAACAAAACCAGCTTGGTCTTCATGTATCAAATCTCTAATTAACTTCTTAATTTTGGACGATAAAACCGAGGCATAAATTTTGTAATCCACATTAAGTAACGAAATAGGTCTGTAGTTAGTTATTTTTCAGGGTCTCTTCCAGACATGTGAATTAATGAAATAAAAGCATGCAACCATGTTTCTGGTATTTCTCCCATTTCCATTATCAAGTTACAAAGCATTAAAAAGGGCTTCATCAAATGAGATTTAAAAGTACAATAGAACAAAGCAGTTATCCCATCTGGTCCTGGAGTTTTATCTACTTTTTGTTTATTGAAGGCTTCTTCTAATTCCTCTAATGAAATAGGTTTATCCATAAGTCTATGTTGGGCAGAAGATAATTTTTTTGACATTCGTGGAGTGTAAATTTTTTTCCATCTTTTTGATTGATATGTCTTCTTTTTTATACAACTTGGTGTAAAAAGATACAAATTCTTTTTGAATCTCTGTTGTAGTATAAATAGGTCCATGTGTCATTTGTAATTTAGCTATAATTCGTTTCTGAAAAGAATTTCGAAGTTGAGTCGCCAAAAATTTGCCAGGTTTATTTGCCTGTTCAAAATATCTTTGTTTTGCATATTTCAAATTTTTATTCATTTCTTCTGAAACCACCATATTCAACTGGTGTTTGAGAGCAGTTAATTTTCCCAAGATAATGCTTTTTTTGTCTTCTTGTAATTCCAGAAGTAAATCCTGTTCAAGTTTTTGTAAATCCCAAAGTAAAGTGTTAGTCAACTGCAACTGTTGTTTCCTCCATGCTGCATGTTTCTGGATCATAAATCCCCTGACCACTTTGACGGCATCCCAAACTATATTTAGGGTGGTTTCTCCATTCATATTTATTTCAAAATAATCCTTAATCAAAATAGTTAATTCTTCCAACAATTTCTGGTCTTTCAAAAGTTTATCATTCAACCTCCATCTAAAAGCTTCTCAGTTATTCCACTCAAAAGAAATCGAATTGTGATCAGAAAAAGCTCTTGGGACAATATGTATTTTACGCAATTGTGCAAAAATAGATTTACTTGCCAAAATCATGTCTATTCTAGAGTGTGAATCATGTCTTGCTGAATAAAAGGTAAATTCCTTAGCTGTCATGTTCATTGTTCTCCAACTATCTTGTAAATCCAAATCCGCCATCATCTGAGAAAAGGACTTTGGAAGGGTTCCTTCTTTTTCACTCTTGGCCTGAGTTTTCTTGTCCAAAAAAGGGGAAACTATTCCATTAAAGTCTCCCTTCAGTAAAATCTGCTCTTGAGCGTATTGAAGTAAAATCTCATGTAACTGCTCATAAAATTTAGCTTTCCCTTCGTTAGGTGGATATATTCCTACCACCAGTGTTTTTTGACCCATAATTTTTGTTCTAATTATTATTAATTGGCCTTCTTCATCTTTATATACCAGTTCAGGGCTCAAACTAGCATGTGCATAGACGACTACTCCTTTAGTTTTGGTTTTTGAGGACGCAATAAAGGCTTGACCCAGCAATTTTCTCTCCAAATATTTCCTATCTTTTGTTGAGATGTGAGTTTCTTGTAGGCAGATCAGTGTATATCTTTGTTTTTGTAAAAATTTGAAGATCCTTTCTCTTTTTACTTTTTCATTTAGTCCATTAACATTCCATGAAATTACTTTAGCCATGATGATTCTCTAATGTGAAATAATAGTCTTATAATCTAGTTCCTCCAGTTGCTCCCTTCGATGAAAGATCCTCTTGTTCTCCCTCCTCCTCTTCCAGTTGGTCAAGGGAGACATCAGCAAAGTCTCTTTTATATTTACTCATGAACTTTCCAACATCTTGCAGTGAAGTAATAGTTGTTCTGACTCCTTTATGCAAAAAGGTCAACCCTTGTGGTAATATCCATCTATATTTTATTCCATTTTTCCGTAGTGTTGCAGTGAAATCTTTGTAGACATTTCTTTTCGCCATTAAATGTCTAGGTATATCTTTAAGTATTATCAGAGTAGTGTCCCCTACCATCATTGGCTTGTCATAGTGAAGCTTCATAATTTCATCCTTGATCCTGATATCATAAAAAGTAATCATCACATCTCTTGGTTTAGTTTTCTTCAATCTCATTGGTAGGGGAATCCTGTAAATTCTGTTCACTGCATGGTCTAATGTCTGTTCATTAATTTGAGTTAGGTCTGCCAAGGTTCTTATCAAAGCCTCTCTGGAGTCACCCAGATCTTCATGAAGATTGCGCAAATGTAAATAAATTAGATTGTCGAAGGCTTTCACGGTCAGAGTTCATTGGTTCTTGTGGGTTATCCGGGCTGTGTAACCGTGGTCTTGGTATTTTCTTTCCTGACGTTTTGCCAGCAGCTGTGGCAGGCATCTTCAGAGGAGTAACACTGAAGGACAGTGTCTCTCAGTGTCAAGTGTGTAGGAAGAGTAATATATAGTCAGAAAGGGGTTGGGTTGAGCTGAATCATTGTTCTGCAAAAAGTATCCAAGGTAATGTGCTAATCATTGTCCTGTAAGTATCAAGATAATGTGCTAATGAGGGTGTGGTATGTTAATATGGAACCATTGTATCCTGAAGTGATCTGATAATGTGTGCAATCCAAAGCTAATCTGCATGGCTGTTGTTGACTGTAGTCTTTGTTAGTCTGGAGGTTTTCAGGACAGGAAGCCAAGCCTTATTCATTCTTAAACTCTCTTCTTTTCTGTTAAAGTTGTGCTGCTGTTTATGAATTTCAATGAATTCTCTGTGCAATCAGACAAAATAGTTGGTAGAGTTGTCCAGTCTTTCAGTGTCTTGGAATAAGACCCTGTGTCCTGTTTGTGTCAGTCCATGTTCAGCCACTGCTGATTTCTCAGGTTGGCCAAGTCTGCAGTATCTTTCATGTTCTTTTATCCTTGTTTGTATGATGAGTTTCTCCATCCTATCAGTGACTCCTTTAATAAATGGCAAGAACGCCTTTCCTATAGGAGATTGTTTTTCCTGAGTTTTCTGATTTTTGTTTGGTTTAATGGCCCTTCTGATTTCATTTCTGGAATAGCCATTTGCTAGCAGTGTGTGATTTAGATGATTAGTTTCTTCCTTGAGAAACTGTGGTTCACAGATCCGTCCAACCACCACCCCCGACAGAAAAGAGGAATAATCAAAGCATTAATGGACTGTGCAAGACGGATCTGTGAACCACAGTTTCTCAAGGACCAGGTTAGTGTAGTAAAAACCACACCAATTCAAGTGTAACTTGGATTCCCTTGGGAGCTCTCCTTAGGGTCTGCTTAGGGCTAGCTCATTACCGGAAGTTTTCAATATTTATTATTTGTTTAGATGATTTCTATGCTGCTTCTCCATGCAGTTCACAAAGTAACACATAATAAAAACAAACACCATAAAAGTTGTAAAAATTGTCCTGTGAGAATCCACAGGGCATAATTCTATCCCCTGTTCTATTCATGTAAAGTCCTTTGGACAAATCATTCATAGTTTGGGACAAATCATATTGCTGTCATTAATATGCTGATGAAACCCACTCTGTATCTCCTTATCAAATTCTCCAGTAATGCAACAGAAGTCCTGAATTACTGCCTGTCTGCTGTAGGTAAATGGCTAAGAGTGAATAAATTGAAACTAAAAACTGATAAGGTATAGTTAATTTTGGCTGGAAAGGAAGGGATCGTGAAGGATATTGTGTTTCCCATCTTTGATGAGGTTCTGCTTAGGCCTGTCGATTCGGTTGATCCCGAACTAGAAATCAGCTAAATCCAGTCTGATTCGTGTCTTACAAGTTTGGGATGAACCGAAGGCAAAAACCATTGGAGATTCCCGAAGCCGAACTAAGAAGCTTCGGGGAAATGCTGATTAAATTCTGCTAGTTTGGGGAAATCCCCCATGCCTTCCTGCTTTCTTTGACACCAGGGAGAAGTTCTTTCTGCTGGCCAGGTCAGAAGTTCAAATCATAAATTGCCCTGGAGGGGAGCTTTCTTTTTTTCAAATTGAAACAAAGAAAGCTCCCCTCCAGGGCAATTTATGATTTGAACTTCTGTGGACTGGGCAGTGGGCACTGGTCTCTGAAGAAGACTTCTGGCTTTCTAATCCCTGCTGTGGCCTGGAGTTGGCATAGGCCAGGGTTAGGCCTGGCCTGTGGTCTCTTCTCGTGATTTAAAAGTTGCAGTGTGTTCAAACTGCAGGGAGATCTGTATGCCTTGCATTTCTTCAGCTAGTTGGAAGGCAGTTTCTCAATAGCTAGTTGCAGAGGGTAAGCTAGAGACATACAAATGCAAAATAGGCAATCTCCTTGCGATTCATAAGCAGATTGAGCCAGCTTCAAGCTCACTGGAAAATGTCCTTTTAAAATCCAAGCCTCTTGCACGGGATGAAACCAGCTTCTATTCATTCCAATGGGCGGATGGGGGTGACCCTTTCCAGACCCCATAACTCCAGAACCCCTGACCCAATCTTCACCAAACTTGGGGGTTCTTGCAAGGAGGGTCCCTCCAAGCGACCCTGAACATTTGTGACCTCCAGCTCAAAAGATGCCCCCCCCAGAGCTGCAGAAAGCCGCAAATGGGTTTAAATGGCTTTAAATGGCCGAAGGTTTCAGGAATCCCGAATTTAAACCCGAATTCCTACCTACACCGATATAGGGGAATTCGGGGTTCAGGGTTCCCCGGAAAAAAAAAACCCATTTAACCTCTGAATTAAAACAAATTTTAAAAAATTCAACAGCCCTAGTTTAGCTGACCTTCGTTGACTCAATCAAGAGCACAGACCTAATACTGTATCCAATATTACTGCTGAAGCAGCAAGTTAATGCAGCTGCAAAAACCACTTTCCACCAACTTAGCTTAGCCCTACCTTGACTTGGCTGATCTGGCCACCTGGATCCATGCAATGGTAACATCAAGACTAGACCACATGATGCACTCTAAATACGTCCCATCAAAGTCAGAGACTCTAGTTGGTACAGAACATCACAGCTCGGTTATTATTGTGAGCTAGGCGGAGAAGGCATATTACTCCCAATGATCTGGATGGTCAGAAGAAAGGCACCGACTGGGGGAAAGGACAATTTCAGCTTGGCAGCCTGCAGTTTGAATTTTTGCTTTACTAATAGCAAATTAAGAAAGTAAGCCTGCAAATGCCAGACCCATTCAGAAAGTATTTTGTCTGACAACTTTACAAGCATCTGTTATAGTACTGAGAAATCAGTGCCAGAGAAAATCACCAGATGAGATGCAGCATATTGTAGGAATCCCCTCAGACAATCTCAGAAGTCTTTTTATATTCTTACATTGAATCCATTCATAAATTCATTCATGGAATACCTCCTGAGAGAAATCTTGGACATTTTGCCAGGAAATAGCTGTAGTCCTCTGATCTTTCACCTTTGCCCTTCAGACAGAAGTGTGAGGTGAGGGCTTTGCCTCCTGAAGTAGCAAAATGGTATGTGCCACTTTAGGCTGCAGGTAAAAGTCCACATTTTTTAATGCTACCACATATAAAAAAGAACCCCTCTTTGAAATAAGAAACTACTACAGAAAAGAGTGGGCCAAGCTAAACTTGCATCCCTAGTATGCTTGGTTTCTGATCCTGAGAGACTTTTTATATGGGAAGGACATTTCAAATGGTCTCTCCCATGTCATGTGTAGTCTGAAATGAAACAATTCCTCCGTCTCACGAGTATGACTGAAAACAAAGTTTTATCCAATTTTTCCACCTCTTGAGGTCAATTTAAACCCACTACGTGTCAAGGGTTTAAACAGCAACCAAATAATGCGACACCTAAGAGACTGTGGTATTTCTTTGTGTCTTTTTCTAGCACTTTAAAAAAGAAACAACATAACCGTATGTTTGGATATGATTTTGGTGTTGGCATCCTTGCCACATGTGAGACTGGACTACACAGCTCATGAGATTCATTCCACCTCAATGAATCTGGCAGGCTTCAAAGGTCAAGCTGCCGTTGTACCTAACAATTGGAAAAAGAAGAGAGGAAGTTTCCAGCAGAGGTGACCTTTGCTGTTGTGGGCTTTACACATTTTGAGAGAATGTGTACACAGTCAAATTCACTGAACAGGGGCTCTATGTTTTCCCAAGCAGGCTGCTATATAAAAAAAGAAAGTTTTAATGCTGTGATAATAGCATTGCATGTATTTTGTTTTGGAGAGAAGATGATATCTTATCTAAAAGCACTTTCACACAGCCCAAATAGTGCACTTTCAATCCACTTTCACTGCACCTTAACAATCGTTTGCAAGTGGGTTTTGCCAGTTCACACAGTAAAATCCACCTTCAAAGTGCATTGAAAGTGGATTGAAAGTGCATTATTTGGGCTGTGTGAAAGTGCCCTAAGCTTCCAACCTAGCAAGAGCAAAGATCAACCACCAGTTTGTAAATATCCATAGAACTCCAGGGTGTTCAGGGTGTACAGTGGTGTACTCTCCATGTGGATATGGCTTAATTACAAACCTGGTTTGTTGTGACATTTAGTTGCTGTACATTTCATTGGGGTACTGAGTACTACTATGTCCCCACACCATATTGTTGTTCTGGTAGATGGTTACTTAACCAAATACAAATGGCAACTAATTGGCAAGAATGGTAATGATATACCAGTGTGTGTGTGTTAAGTGCCGTCAAGTCGCTTCCGACTCATGGTGACCCTATGAATGAAAGTCCTCCAAAATGTCCTATCTTTGATAGGATATACCAGTACTTCAATCAAAAGGGCTTTGACTTTAGAATAGTTATGTTCACAAACTAAGCATGAGAAAGAAATATGAGCAAAGGAAAAGCAAAAAAAGTATGGACAGTGGAAGACCCTATGCACATCTAAGCATATTGAAAACCATAGGCTTACATGGACCGAATTCTGCAGTGTAAAATTAGAATTAAAAATGTCTATTGTGAATGAGTTTTCAAAAACGTTACCTTTAAAGTACATTTACAAGGACCACAATAACTTGGCAATTAAAAAATACCATTCCAATATTTGGGAGTAGGAGAAGGAAGTGATTATCTGCCTACGTAGATTGCACACGAGCATCAATAGAGGAAGGCCCTTTTCAGGCAAATGCTGCCATCTTCTGGACATTTAAGTAGTCCTGTCAGGCCTGATATCTATTTAGGGGCACCAGTCACCTTATAACCAGCCACTGACCTGGAGCTTTGGGGTGGGGGGTACCATCAATATGCAGATGTCACCCAGCTCTATATTTCAGTATCTCAACCTCCAGATGGATCCATCTCAGGCCTGAACTAGTGTTTTGAAGCTGTGGTAATGTGGCAAAGGTAAAACAAGCTGAAGTTGAATCCAGACAAGACATAGGTGATGTTGATAAGGGTGATGTTTTAAAGGGACTTGATCAACTTGTGATGGATGGAGTGGAGCTGGCACTTGCAGAGCAGATTAAGAGCTTGGGGATGCTCATGGACCCAGCCTTGCTGCTTGAAAAGCAAGTTCATGAAGTGGCCAAAAGTACCTTTCCTCAATAGCATCTAGTTCACCAACTCTCATCCTTTTTAGACTCAGGGGATCTGGCCATACTGATCTATGCTTTTGTAACCTCATAGTTGGGCTACTGTGATGCGCTCTACATTGGGCTGCCCTTGAAGACAACTCCAACACTTCCCCTGGTTCAAAAAGCAGCAGCACATTATTGTCAGGGGCTAGAATATATCTTGCCTACCTTAAAACAGCTACATTGTCTGCTAGTTTGGTTCTTGTAGGTTATCCGGGCTGTGCGAGCGTGGTCTTGGTATTTTCTTTCCTGACGTTTCGACAGCAGCTGTGGCAGGCATCTTCAGAGGAGTAACACTGAAGGACAGTGTCTCTCAGTGTCAAGTGTGTAGGAAGAGTAATATATAGTCAGAAAGGGGTTGGTTTGAGCTGAAACATTGTCCTGCAAAAAGTATCAAAGGTAATGCGCTAATCATTGTCCTGTAAGTATCAAGATAATGTGCTAATGAGGGTGTGGTATGCTAATATGGAACCATTGTATCCTGAAGTGATCTGTTAACATGTGAAATCCAAAGCTAATCCGCATGGCTGTTGTGGACTGTAGTCTTTGTTAGTCTGGAGGTTTTCAGGACAGGAAGCCAAGCCTTATTCATTCTTAAACTCTCTTCTTTTTTGTTAAAGTTGTGCTGCTGTTTATGAATTTCAATGGCTTCTCTGTGCAATCGGACAAAATAGTTGGTAAAATTGTCCAGTCTTTCAGTGTCTTGGAATAAGACCCTGTGTCCTGTTTATTCCAAGACACTGAAAGACTGGACAATTCTACCAACTATTTTGAAAGATTGCACAGAGAAGCCATTGAAATTCATAAACATCAGCACAACTTTAACAGAAAAGAGTTTAAGAATGAATAAGGCTTGGCTTCCTGTCCTGAAAACCTCCAGACTAACAAAGACTACAGTCCACAATAGCCATGCGGATTAGCTTTGTATTTCACATGTTAACAGATCACTTCAGGATACAATGGTTCCATATTAACATACCACACCCTCATTAGCACATTATCTTGATACTTACAGGACAATGATTAGCACATTACCTTTGATACTTTTTGCAGGACAATGATTCAGCTCAACCCAACCCCTTTCTGACTATATATTACTCTTCCTACACACTGTCCTTCAGTGTTACTCCTCTGAAGATGCCTGCCACAGCTGCTGGCGAAACGTCAGGAAAGAAAATACCAAGACCACGCTCGCACAGCCCGGATAACCTACAAGAACCGATGAACTCTGACCGTGAAAGCCTTCGACAATAATTTGTCTGCTAGTTTGCTTCTAAGTCCAATTCAAGGTGCTGCTTATGACTGTTGAAGTCCTTCACAGCCTAGCACCCATGTATCTGAAGGACTGTCTCCATCCACATGTCCCTGTGTGCCAACTACGGTCTTCAGGATGCCACCAACTGGCAGTACCCCCAGTGCTTTGTATACTGTAGCTCCAATTTTGTGGAACAGGCTTTCTGAGCAGTTGAAGGAAATGCTGTCATTAAAAATCTTCAGGAGTGATGCAAGCCCATTTTATTCACCAGGGCTTTTAACAGGGTAAAGACTAAGTGATTTTTGGGGATGGGGGGTTATCTGTGGTTTTATTCTATTGATTTTAAATTGTGCTATTTTGACTATGATGTCTTTTCTCATGACTCAAGGCAGCTCACATCAATCACAGAAAAAAAATATCATCAATGGACAATTTCTGGGTGTTCCATGCAACTGCTAGAGATGGAACTTCGGAGATGGGGAATCAATCTGATCCTGCAGTGCTCTTATGATGCTATGCGTCTTATGCAACAGATATACCCATAGCTCATGTATTTCAGCATGCTGGAGATGACCTCTTTGGGCATAATACCAGGAGTGGGAGTGCAAAATATACATATACAATTCCTGTATATCTGTTTGCTACTTCTCCAGAACATCAGAAGCTGCTCATTGTGTGGATACAGCCTTCATTGTGAGAATACACAAGATGAGAATTACTAGTGCAGAAAAACATATCAAGCATTATATTTTACCATGTCAGTATTACCAACTTATGTTAGTTTGCACTAAATGCAGACAAGAAAGTGTCAATTCAAAAATTTAATACTGTTAGGACTACAAAGAATAAGATGGAGGAGAGGAGAACAACGTGAGCCACTTTGTGTCCGTATTGCAGAGAAAAGTGGTACATAAATTAACAAATTAACAAAGCACAAAAGTGACGCAGACTCTACCCTGAAGATTCACAACCTGCAATGAATTCAAAATGTAGCATAATTACTTTCTGCCACACATTCTTATGAATAGTAAAGACTGAGGCCTTTCCTGTGTCATCTGATGGCCATCTGATTAGTAATCTGTGGTAGGTAAGTAGGTCGATTATTACCCAAAATTGTAGAGCTTTATGGTTTGAGTCTTCACTGTCTTCCCTAATTTTTCTTCACCATGTTCAGATTTTCAATACGACATGTTGTTTATGTACTTTGAAAGATTTAAACAGCAGTTTTTCTAAGTTGTCTTTTGAATGTATCACTATGCTTGGATTTTTGTTTCTTTACCAAGAAGTGTGAGGCTATGTTTGATATTGTGTGATGAAGGGGCAGGATGGGGTATGTAGATACAAACAATTTTGATTTCAGTATTTAAAGTGAACATTTTAGTGGGTTTTTTTTCTTCAGTTCACACAGCCTGGTGTGAACAAAAGAACCACACAATGAAAAGCAAGAAAGAAAGATCTGCTTGTCTACAAAACATGAAGAGCGAATGTGCAGAGATGATTTAAATCATACACAATACAGTTTTAATCTCCCACCCAACTATCTACATATGGAAATAAAGAAGTAGGAAGTAGTGATAAAATGCTGTAGCGATATGTGGAAGGAGAGGCAGAACAAATGGCTTCATTCCATAGCAACAGAATGAGTCAGTAACTAGGGGCAGAGCAACAGCAGCCATGAAATATCACAAAATCAGCCACTGCCATCTGGAGTGCAGCACTTTAGGTCACATTTTAAAAAGTGAACAAACTTCCCCACGTTTCCCACACAATAAGCTGGTTGTCTATATTCACCCCTAATGATCTAGTGATGCAGACTGAACAGAAGGGTGACATAATCACAGGGCAAGGAGAGGGCAAGAATAGGAGAGAGGGTTAATTGGTACAGTATGTCCACTGTTAATGCATATCTACAACTTGTAGTTGATGTTGCTCAACTCATTGTTCAATACCTAATCTTAGATGCAGTCTTATAATTGATTCAGTGTGTGGTTTGGGGGTTTGTTCCCCTCCAAATGATTATATGCCAGTTTAAAATATCATAGTTCCTTGTGTTCCCTACTGTATGATCCACCAACTAAAGCATGAGTAGGGATTTGTAGCTGATGCTCATTCCTCCAGCTATGCATGTATCTGTTCAATATTAGAATGATGTATTTAAGAAGTTTGCCCATCAGAAGCCCCTGCCATCCTCCTGCTAAAAATAAATGTACTTTGAGGGCAACAATGCTAAGAGGAAAGTTGCAGCCAATTTGCATCTAATTATTTATTAAGAAATCCCGCTTTCTCCAAATAGGTCTCCCTGGAGGGGACTGTACAGTTCCATAATTAACCTTGCCCTTCTTGGTTACAAGAGGCCCCAAAGGGAACTGATCAGCAGATTTCAGAATCCAAGCATGACGTGAAGCTGGTGCCTGGAGGAAGGGCAACAGGCACCCAAACTGCCCATGGTCAGCACCAAAGACAAAGCCCAGCAGAGTCAGCTGCTGAGCTGAGCAGCTACTGAAGGTGACAAAGGCAGGGATGTCACAAAAGGGATTTCAGATTCAGTGGTGCTGTCAATACTGGGGAATCACAGAGAACAGCGAAGACTGTTAAAGTACGATATTCATCCGGATCATGGCAACTCTCCCAACCAAAGACAGACAAACATAACCCATTTGTCTATATATATTTTAATCTTTGTGTAGAACTGAACCTAACTGAAGTTAATTATTTCCCCTTATATCAGAATGTACATAAACCAAAGTGCCCGAGTGGGGTTCTCTGCTCTGGTATTTTTTCTATAGGTTGGTTCTGCCCTTGTACCAGTCCACCAGCTTTCCAGTTTCAGTTTAAGAATTTCTAAATTAGTTTCAGAACTGGAGCATGATCAATTTTCAGTGCAAATCATTTTTCACCAATAAGCACAAACACAAAAACGAATTGTGATGCAATTGCACTATCAAAAATAACATTCATCAATCAGTCATATCAGGATTTCCTTCATGCTGTTATTTAATCATTAAAAACTCAATCAATGCACACTGGTAACCTACAAGAGGGGGAAAACTGAACCGTGTCAAATTGCGTATGCATAGTGCTCTAAAC
This sequence comes from Euleptes europaea, assembly GCF_029931775.1. Lineage (NCBI taxonomy): Eukaryota > Metazoa > Chordata > Lepidosauria > Squamata > Sphaerodactylidae > Euleptes > Euleptes europaea. Next base: position 57,125,252 of record NC_079316.1, on the reverse strand, counting down.
ATAGTCCCATTTTTAAAATTAAAAAAAGGTCAATTGCAACATCATTGGTGCTACACCGCAAACAAAATCAACTAATAAGTACATCAAAATCTGGAGAAAAATTCAGATGGGGTGATCTTTCAAGATCTCCAAATATTTTCATTGGGATTCTTGGAGTTTTTCTTTAGGGAATGATCAGTTTTAAATATGTAATTTTACTACTCTGTACTGCTTCAATATTAACCCAAAGGTTGAAGAGATGTATCACAAAGATCACACATCCCTATCAAACCGGCTTTATCCCAAAGAGGCAACTAAAAGATAATGTCAGAGTGGTTCTGGTGGCGATCAACTACATCAAGAATAAAAAAGAAAAAGCGGCAATGATATATTTGGACGCTGAGAAAGCCTTTAATAATGTTTCATGGAACTTTTTGGTGGAAACGTTACAACAAATAGACTGTGGAACACAATTCCTGAAAACCATTAAGGCCAATATACCAATCAAAGTGCGAGATTATTGATCAATGGGATGTTAACAGAACAATTGGAAATACAAAAGGGGACAAGACAAGGCTGTCCTTTGTCTCCTTTATTGTTCAATTTGGCAATGGAGATATTTGCAAACAAGATAAGAGTTGACGCTAAAATAGAAGGAATAAAATATGAAGACCAAGAATACAAAATAAGTAGTTACGCAGATGACGTGGTTTTAATATGCCGAAAACCAGTAGCTTCACTGACGGAAATAAGAAAACAAATTGATCAATTTAGTTACTATTCCGGATACAAGCTCAATAAAACCAAAACTAACATGATTCTCTACAATATCACAGCTGAAGAAAGACTGGTTATACATAACAAATTCCAATGGTCAACACCAAAGAAGAGTGTGAAATATCTGGGTGTCAGGATACCAGTGGGATTAGATACACTTTTTGACTTAAACTACAAAGAAGTTTTGGGAAAAATAGAAGATCTTCATAGATGGACCAGATTACAAATTTCATGGTTGGGTTGTATAGCGGTGCTGGAAATGAACATTATGCCAAGACTTAATTTTCTTTTCCAAACAATTCCAATTTATATAAATTCAATGACATTGTCTAAATGGCAGAGAAGATTGAACAATTTTATTTGGAATGGCAAGAAACCTAGAGTAAGATTTGCAGTCTTACAAGATGAAATAAGTAGAGGTGGGTTGAATCTACCTAATCTTAAACTATACCACCAGGCAGCTACTCTGGCCGCACTGACAGACTGGATTATCCAGAAGATCGAATGATCAAATTAGAAAAAGCAGATCTTGGACATGGTTTTCACCAATGGCTTTGGACGAAAAAAGCCACCACAAGATTTAAGAATGTAAATACAGAGAATCTACCAATGCAGATGATAAAAGTATGGAATTTATTAAAGAGATTTCTTAGTCTATCACTACCTAGATTGATGTCTCCAATAGAAGCATACACAGATTATGTAAGTAGGAGTAAAAACGACTTATTTACTTACAATGATTTAATTAAGAAAGACGGACAAGTGAAAACCTTACAGGAACATCAAGGAGAGAACATTATGATTTCCTGGTTTGTATATCATCAAATAATACATGCTTTAAGAAGAAACTATGTACAAGAAGGCAGACAAAGGAAACTGACAGAATTTGAAACTCTGATTACCAAAACATGAGATCATCTTTTGTCAAAAATTTACAAATTATTGCTGACCATAGAAACTACTTCTGAGCAAGTTAAAATATGTATGGTGACGTGGATGCCGAGCTTTGGGGAGATGATTCCAATGCAAACCTGGGAGAAACTATGGAAAACAGACATTAAGTTTACCAGATCACAAGCTGTAAAAGAAAACTGGTATAAGATGTTCTACAGATGGCATTATGCACCAAAAGATCTGCAGAAGATGTACAAAGCAAATCAGGCAAACTGTTGGAAATGTTCTGATACAGAAGGGACATGTTTCCACCAATGGTGGACATGCAAGAAAATACAAACCTTCTGGAAAATGATACATCAAGAAATACAAGACCTAACGAAAATCAGCTTTCAACCAGAAGCCAAATACTTCTTATTGGGTATTATTACAACTCAAATCTCTCCCAATCAAAGAGAGCTGTACCAATACGCAACAACAGCGGCAAGATTGTTATTGGCGCAAAAATGGAAAGATAAGGAGATACCAGACTTAAAGATGTGGATTACAAAAATGCATGAATATGCAATGATGTCAAAACTCTCCACCTTGCTACATCATGAGATGATCGAAGAGCACAAGCAGAAATGACAATCTTTTTATGATAAATATGACTGTTCGTAAGTATATACTTTAAATAGTGTTGTCATGAAATTTGTGATTGTTCTTTGCAATAGATTAAAGGGTAACATTAAAAATATCAAAAATGATATTAGAGAAATGATGTACGAATGATATAATAGTAATAATAGAAGAAAAAAGTAAGATTATGATAGAGATAATGATGAAGAAAGCCAGTACACCGGTGTAATAGAAATGAAAATGAATGTAGTCCGATTATCCCTTTCCCTGTTTCCCTTTTCCCATGTTTTGTAATAAAAACAATAAAAACTTTTTTTAAACATGGCTCCTCCTCTGGACCAGCCCAGGAGTGCCCACGGAATGCCTCCAGGAGTACGGCACACAAAGGTGCGCCGTCCAGATGCTGGTGCAAGGCTGTGCCGGTGTCCCTGGGTGGCACTGCTATGGCAGTGGCGGGAGGATGGAGTGCCTGCCCACCACTGGTGTCCGTGCCACCCTGGATGGCGCAAGTGGCACAGACACCGGCGCAGCCCCTTCCTGGCCTCCTAAGGACTTTCGCCCTTTCCGCTCAGGAATGGGCTGTAAATTTTAAAAAATCATATTCAAGTTTTACAGTTTTTGTTTGCTGGGGCAAATCATGTATTCAGAGTTCAGTGCTTTGCGAGGACCAAATGCACCGAGCCGCTTCATAAAATCAGCGGGTTGCTGCTACATAATTAAATTTCTCATCATCCTTTAAAACAAACTGGTATTAACATAACCATAGTGATAAATGCAAAGTCATGCTCTTCCTTGCCAACATTAATACCTTCCATGCTTCAAAGGGAAACAATTGTGACATTTGACTTGATCAAAATTACCTAGTGAGGCAACTCCACTTCATTAAAACATTTTTAAAAAGTTGTTTTTGTTACATTTAACAAGTGATATCTTGCACTGCAATGGAACATGCAGCAATACAAATATTTTAAAGTGCTAACAATTAAGGCTTATTCCACTTCCAACAGTCGACAATACAAGTGCCCACACTTGATGCAGTCAGTGTGTGCGCTGAAAATGAACTGGCTGGGGAGAAGGGTGCTCTGTTGCTAATGAGTTTGGTAATCAAGGCATCTATTTTCATTTCAAATTGGCTAGATTGGGGAAAATTGCAAGACTAAATGACTAGAGCTAATTAGGATTAGAAAAATATTCATCATGCTGAAGAATTAACGCTGGGTCCTGATTTCCTCATATTTGCATAGGGCTGCGCTTTAAGGAAGGGTGGGGGACGCAGCGCTGATAAATTGTCTTCTCTTTAATGAATTGAGCAAACACTATTTCTGTTTTAGCCACCCTTTCATTTCAAGGCACTGTTACATATTCATGATTTGTAAATGAAGCTAAGTGATTTCGATTCCATGCATGATTACCATATTCAAGAAACGGCTTCTCAAAGTTGCTGTTAAATCCTCTTGAACTTGGAATTTGCTTTTCCAACACCAAATATTTTGGTTTCTCTGCTCTAGTAACTGTGCTGTACTAAAGCTTACCAGACTGAAAGATCCGGAGCACAGTGATGCAGTTACTAAAACTATAAGCATATAACAACGATATATCTTTAATATGTTCAGAGCAGAGAATGCAAAGAAGATCAAGCAGGCTGAGATCCTTAAGGACTTGGAACAATATTTTTTTCTCCTTTGACACTGTCTCCTTTTGATATTGACAAGGTATTTAACCTTTCACTTCTTGCACCATTGTTGTTAAATTTGGTTCTCTAGGTCCCCCTGCCTTCCATGTTGCCATAGCCACCCCTTCTCTCTTATACTCAAACTTATCTGGTGGCAGTGAGAGCAGCAAGCCTGGGTGCTGGTTCTTGGGCCTCCATGATGGCTGATATAGCAATAGCTTTTTTGAGCATAATGGCAGCCACAGACAAAATCCTCCTTGTTATAAATCCCCCACCCACTGCCAGTTACATTTAGAAGAAAGGAGGCAACAGGTGGATACATAAGTGGTTGGAAGATACACTTGCATTCTATCCTACTGCCCAGTGGTTTTGGAGTTCGACAGAGATGGGCTGAAAACTAGTAGTAATTTACTGCACCACTTTCGGACAAAACCCATTTCTCATTTCTGAGCCTGACCTGGGGGGGGGGGGGGAAGGAGAAATATAGAGAAGGAACAATTATCCCAAGAAGACATCCTAATGAAGTTGTCAACAATAGGAAAGACAGGAACAAGGGTTTTTCCATATGTGTTATTTCATTGGTTGTGTGCCCATTGTTTTCTTTTCCACACGTGTTTTGCTCCCTCTAGTGGTTGCACTGTTCTTTCCTAGCTGTTTCTTCTGGTTTTTTAACAACCAATAAAACCCGGAGAAACTGCTAGGAAAGATCATAGTGACCACTAGAGGGAGCAAAACACACGAGGAAGGGGGGGAATGAAGCAATATGGGCACACAACTGACAAAATAACATGTGTGGAAAAACTTCTAAGATACCAATAAAGCAACACAGAATTTCCTCTGATCTAGGGGTAGTTTTGGGAAGGTTTAATTTGACAGACTCCTGGAGGTAATGTAATCCAAGAACAGTAGATAGAATTTTTACACCGAATACCATAAAAACTGCATCAGTTTTTACCATGCCTGCATCAACTATATCCTAGAATCTAGCAACTGGACAGAAGCAGTGGATTCTGCACATGTAGACCAGATAACCATCTCAGATCACACTTGTAACAACCACTTTTCCATTGCCAAGGATGAACAAACCTTAACTACATGGTAGGCTAACAACTTCCTTCTGAAGCACAAAAGAGATAGTGCCTGGAATAGCAGAAATAATCCAAGAACACTGTATTCATAATGCTAGCACTGAACTCTCAAAATAAATAATTTGGGATGCTGTGAAGGTGATGGTCAGGTGCTCATGAATCCAGGAAGCAGCAGGATACTAAAATGAGAAGAGACTAGCTCAGAAGGATCAGACTGGTGATCCACCCCCTCCCGCAGACAGGAATAGCCTCTATTCAAGGCAGATGTGAGTTTGTTTTGCCGAGAAAAGGAACCTTCCCCCCCCTTGCAGAAGAGTCATTAGCTATGGAGCTGCTAGGACCACCCAAGAAACTGTGTTAATCCTTTCCCACCCGGGCCATGGAGAAACGTATTCCCTCTGTACTACAAGAGGGCTGGGGGTTGAAGCGGCAACAATGGAAGGGTTAAAGGAGGCAGGGCCAGAATGTACGGGGGGGGGGGGTTCTTAGCCAGTGTACCCTCATTTCATCCTTGCAGGCGGAGGTAGCAGGAGCCAGCTATAGAATCTGGCCCCGACCATGTGGAGCAGGAGCAACTCTGGCATGTGGCTGGATGGCTACGCCCGGCTAGTGCAACAGACCATCCTGTGCCACCAGGTGCGTGAGTGCACCACTGGTTGGATGTCTGCCTGCTTGCCTGCATGGGGGGGTCATCTGGGGCAGCTGCCTGCTTGGGGCTTGGTTAGCTAATTTTTAAGTTGATAATTTTGTATGGCCAGCGAATGATGTTATAAATATCCAAATGGCCCTTGGCGGAAAAAAGGTTCCCCACCCCTGGTCTAGAAGGATCTTTCTACGATTGCTTATGCATGGGAGTTTTACCTGAGGTTCACTGCTCGCTGGACCCACACTTTCTTCTTGCGAAGCTATGGACCAACGTCTCCAAGCCGGAGGAGACTGAGGAGGGTGGAGGGTAGATCCTGAGGAGGGTGGGGTTTGGGGGCGGGGAAGGACTTAAATGCCATAAAGTCCAATTGCCAAAGCAGCCATTTTCTCCAGGTGAACTGATCTAATTGGCTGGAGATCAGTTGTAATAGCAGGAGATCTTCAGCTATTACCTGGAGGTTGGCACATGGGTACAGGCCAGTGCTGGAAAGGTGTAACAAAAAGGATCCATGGAAAAGCTGGCCTTCCAGATGCATGTAGTAAAGGAAGGGAGGGGGGAATCCAGACAGAATTTACTAAGCAGGTCATTTATAAATGTTGTGGGGACACACAAATATATCACTGCCTATCATCTAGTTGTCCTTTTGGCTTAATTCGTTATCCTAGACTTAATATTATTGTAATATTATTCATAATCATGAATTGCAGTCTCCAAGCTGGTGCAAGAGTGAGGAAGGGCCTCTTTGGACTCCTGAAAAGGCTATTCCAGGATCATGATGTGGAGAGTATTGTGCACACTTCAGTAGTTGGCAAGCAGAAGCAAAGGAGTGCACACTGCTGAATTCAGAAAAAAACGTTGTAATGGTAGGATTCCTTTAATAGCTGAAATGGCAAAAAATAAACTCTTATAATATATGTTAGTATATTATGCTAGCTGAAAAGAAGGAACAGATTACTATAGCAGCTTCTATTACTCTTTCAACTGGTCTTAATGCTGTCAAATGGAACCTGAACATGGCCGGCTGGAGTTAAAGAGCAGCACAAAGTACATTAAAGTATGATAAGACTGACATAAAATCCCATTGAAAGCACAGTCATATGGATGAAATCATGTGTGACAATATGGCAACATTGGAAGGCCTGCTTCTGCATTTGTAACTGCATAATTTTCTTTAGCCTTCCTTTCCATGTAATTCATTTTGCATCACACTGTTAAATACATGCAGACATTATACAGTCTAGGAAACCATGACAATTCCATACCTGGAATTAGACTTTCAAATTGTGGCACCATGATTACTGGGAGGACCTTGCTGGGATGGAGATTGACTACCAGGTGCGCCGAGATGGCACATTGCCACATTATCTCAAACATCTAATTCAGCAACTTGTAGGTAGGAGATTTTGATGAAGATTAATGAAGAATCTTGATGATGAATATGTTTAGTGGAAGATGAGACCGCTGATTGCCAAGCGCTTCCATTTTAAAACTTGTTTGCATTAACAACATTGTGGCAGCTGTTCTAGTGAAGCCACTTATTAAACTTCTGAGTACCTGCCTCTGTCTCCGTGTTTCCACACTGGGTTCCTCACTGGGGTATTTTCAAGTTCTACATACTGCAGAATATCCTGGCAAGAATGCTAAAGAGTGTCCTGAAAGAATGAATGAGAGTATGTGATGAGAGGGGGTGACTGTGTCCCCTATAATAATACAAGAACAACAGCTATACATGTACAAGTGAATGTGCACTGGTCTTGTGAATGCTATTTGCCAGGGCTCCTGATAATGAACAAACCCCATTTGAATACACTTATAGAAGCATGGGCCCGTGCTCACCCTCCTCAAATCGTAAGTTATGAAGAGTCGTGTTATGACATCAGACTATACATCTAGGAATCTTTATCGCAGTACCCACACCAGAAAGGACTCTTGTACTGCAAAATTGTGAACATTGAAACTGTGGCAAGGAGACGCAGAGAGATGAGGGAGAAACAGCTGAGCAACCACAGCAGGGCGCCCACAATCTCTCCCCTCCTCTTAGGCAAGGGAGATGCTGCCCAGAGCAAGAAGCTTCACACACAAATGGAAAAGAAAAGGTAAAATCAAAACAAAGTACTTCAACAGAGAAGCTGAAATCTCCCCTATCTAAGCAGCCTGGATATACTAATAGATGTGATAAAGTTTATTGTCTGTGGCCGAAGGCCATCACAATCCACCATACAAAACATTAAAATAACATAAAAATATCATAAAATAACATTAAAATAACTTTAAAACAGTCTGACCCACAAGAAACTAGTATTTAAATAAGTGGATATACTAATAGATTGATCTACATTCTGCAGAGTGTCATCAGGCCCCAGGGATTCAGTCACCAGGATGAATCCTTGCCACCATCACTTTGGCACGTGCTTCTGTGAAAAGTCCTGGTTTTTACCACAGTATTACCTTGGGGGAGCCAAGGCTGAAGCAGAGTGGTTTGCCTAAGTGAACTGTTAGAAGTGAGGAAGTATAACCATGAACAGGAGGGGGCAGATGAAATTGCATATGTTGGCCTAGTTTGACTTGGTGCCTTGATGGTTTAGGTGGATTCTTTTAAAACAAACCTCCCAGCATGTTTGAATGACAAAGTTTCAGAAAAAAAACAGGCATCAGTATTGAAGCAGAATACAACTGGCATCTCATTTTCCTCTCCCCCACTATTTCCTCTTTCCCTTTCCTGAAAGCTCCCTTAGACTCTCCCCCTTTCCTACTTCCCCCTTTCCTACTTCTTTCTGACCTTCCTACCCACCAGCCAACCTATCTTGATCTGTCTCCTTGTCTTCAGCGCTTCCTCCTTCCCTCCCCTTGGCAAAACTCTATGTGGTTCTGGCCACCAGGCTGCTACCAGCTGTTGGGCCTGGCCCAGTTGTGCAGTGGGAAATGGCAGGGACCTGTGGGGAGGCACCTCACTTTCCCCTGTATGTAGATATGTTAACCAGTTTAGATCCTTGTTTTCTTTTTTAAAACTCAATAACTGCTTGATCTCTCCAAATTCATTAATGAGTTCTTGGTAGGTCAAATACTTATTACATTTCCAGATAGACGAATCGTAGTAGGTTTGAAGTGGGACATAAGAGTAGAAGGAGATGGACTGATCCTTTTTAAAATAACTTTTCCAGACTTTTAAAAGGGCAGGTTTCACATTGCAATCTTGTTGACTCGATGGTGATGTAAATAGAGTTTTGTGTATTTCTGGGGACCAGAGTAGTCTGTGAAAACCAACTGTAATACCTGCTTTTTCTAATACCAAGTTTCTATCCCGTGGATATTTAATCCAATCTGATATTCAAATCAAACAGGAAGCATGGTAATAAAGCTTCAGATTAGGTAGAGCAAGTCCTCCTCTCTTCTTGTTGTCTTGGAGAACTTTAAATCTCAGTCTGGGTTTCTTTCCATGCCATACAAATTTGTTTATCTTTTGTTGCTAAGTTTTCAATGTGGTATCCTTGAGAAGGAGTGGGAGGAACTGGAAGAGGAAATTCAATCTTGGAAGAACATTAATTTTTATTGTTGAAATCCTACCCACCCAGGAAATATTTAATCTAGACCATCTTTCCAGATCTTTCTCAATTTCATTCTATGCTTTGGAATAATTGGATTGAAAAAGAGTATAATTTTGAAAGGCGATGAAAATCCCGAGATATTTGACTGGATCTTTAGAAATTTGACAATTAATAATGTCTGTTAATTGGGAATCTTCTTGTTTGGTGAGATTAAAAGTAAAAATGTTGGTTTTGTCTTACTGAGCTTTTATCCTGAATATCGGGCAAACCTTTCAATGTGTGATTTAATTGCTCAGACTGATTGATTAGATCCTGAGAGATTAATACAATGTCATCTGCGTAACTATTAATTTTGTATTCTTCTTCTTGAAACTTTAAACCTTGAATCGATGAGTCGGCTCTTATGTTATTTGCTAGGACCTCCATTGCTAAATCGAATAGAAGTGGTGAAAGTGGACAACCTTGTCTGGTACCTTTATTGATTTTGAAGTTCTCAGTAAGTTTTCCATTTATTAGACATCTGGCTTGTTGATTGGAGTTGATTGCTTTATAGACATTTAGAAAGCTGTTACTGCAGTTGATCTGCTCCAATGTTTTAAGAATGAAATCCCAAGAGACATTATCGAAGGCTTTTTCAGCGTCTTAAAAAAAAAAGTGCTAAGAATGAACTTTTGTACCCAAGGAATTAGTAGAATAACAAGAAACTTCAAAGCAGTTCCAGCCAGCTGAATATAGCTGCTTATCAGTAGCCAAGGCGATAAGTCTGTAGAAAAAACAAATGTTAGACATGTGTAGTAGACATTACCTATGAAAGTAGGCTTTGGTAGATGACAACTATGTTGTTATGCCATGTTAGTGGTGGGAAACGAGACAATGTAACAATGATGTAAAAAGGTGTATAAATACATTATTCAGAGGGGTGGGACTCAGAAGAATGCTTTGTGACTTTGTAATTAGGAAAAATTCTTTGGCCTGGCATAATAAAGTTAAATTCTTAAAATTTTTACTGCCTCTGAATGAACCATTTGGATTATAAACCCCTAGTTGGGTCCCAAGAATTTTACCAGAATTTTTTCTGGTGTCAGTAGTGGGATGAATGAGGACACTGGCCTTTGAGTCCCTCCAGCCACCAGTTCAGACAACTGCCCAGGCACCATCATAGAAGGTAAGAGATCCGTAATTCTCAAAATCTCAGGGGGTATCTTGTCCAGCTGAGTCAGGCATTGGGGGAATCTTTGTCTAAATTGTAACTATTTTTCCCGATGTTATCAAAAGACAAGGCTAAGACAACTTTATTAGGATTATTCTAAACATGGTTTTATTTTAGTTTATTTTGTTGTGCTAAAAGAACAGGTGTTTTTTATTTTAGTTGATTTTGTTATGGTAAAGAAAAATAATACAAAATAACGAATAAAAGAGTCAATAGGTGCCAGGATAGAATAAGGGGAAAGTAAAAGGTCAAATTTTATAATGAGTCAGGAAGTTTGCCGGTAGGGATAAACATTAAAAGAATGGTAAAATTGTGCATGGATCCCAGTCTCAAATGGGCAGAAACTAGAAGTTTCCATTTGGACAAATGAAAGTATTTATGGGGTTTTTTAGAAACCCCATACCTGAGACATATGGATAAGTGGGAAGATCAGGCAAAGAAAAATGCCAGAAATCAATATTAGCAAGTTTGCAAGATACAAACAAGAAATTAACACAACAGTGTTCAGAATTAAAGGCAAAAGTTAAACCAAGAGAGAACCCAGAGCAGTTAGAAGAAAAGCAAACCAGAAACAAAGGTCCTTTCCCCCTTCCTTTACTAACCTTCTCCTCCCTCTCCTGAAGAGGATTTACTTGATTTATGATGTCCTGTGGCACTGCTGCTGCCAGAACCACTCCAGGGCCCAGCACTTGGAGTAGTGACCCCTTTCTCCACCAGATAGTGATGAAGATGATGACGGTTATTTGACAAAAGCCCCACAGTCAATTAAACAATTGGTGGCTAATTTGGGTCCTAAACTCAAAGGCCCTGCAATTATTCTTACTGCAGGTTCTCCAAGCCATGGAAAAGTTAAAGGATTAGAGAATTAAGGTGCTTCTTCATCATAGCTAGCTTAAAAGATTCTAATGAAAAGTTGCAACAACAGAACAAAGATTTGATGTGTCTGCTTCCTCCTTTATCTCTCTCTCTGCCACCCCCAATTTCCTCCCTTTTCCTTTGCTGCCCTGGCATTATATCCTTCCCTCTCCATTGATCCTTCCCCCCAACAAGAAAAAAAATATTAAAGATATACTTTAAGGGGGAAAATGTGTGTGCTTGCCTTGAAATATGAAACAAAACATCCAGAGTAGAGTGAAAGGAATCCTTGTACAAATCAGACATGCTTTCAGTAAAGATTCCCCAAAGTAAATGAGGACCCTAATAAATTTCAAGAGGAATTGAAAAATGTTATTCTGTCTTATAATTGACTCCTTAGGCTCCCAATGGCTGAAGACCAGTTTAGAAAAGTTAAAAATAGTTAAAGCCGATTGGCTCATAGAAGCAATCCTAGAAAAAGAGGAGGGGAAAAATGGGAATAACACAGCTTTGAAAAGTTAAATGGGAATTCTTACTGTTTATCTTCAACAGAAGAGGGAACCAAATTATGTCTACAGCAAACTATTGTTGTGGAAATTTACAAGATTTCATTATTGTAGTGCTCAGTGTTCCTCCCCGCCCTCTTCCAGTTTGCTACCTTAACGTGGATCTCCATTCTGCTTTTTCTCTATTTCATTACATCCAGTTTCCCAATACTTGTTTCCTTCCTTTTCTGTTTTGGTCCAGTATGTTGGCAAATTATTGCCATGTTCTAATTCTTTAGATACTTTGCAAGCAAGACTCTCTTGCAAATCACTCTGCAGTTGCTGCCAAGCCTGGCCCCAACAAGTCCCCCCTCAGAGACCACAACAGCCCTGGAAAAGGCCCTACCCCCGTCCCTTGCCTTTTATATTTATATACAGAAACCAAGGCTTGAAGGCCAACAATACTGTTGTGCCTAGCAATGGCCACAGAGTGCATTAGTTTCTTAAAGCTAAAGGCACTGATTCTATTATTTTGAGGGGTTTTAACCCCTCCCCCACACATTTCCTTTTATTAGATTTCAGTTTTTCTGCAAACCTTGGCCTTTTTCAGGCTTGTAGAAAGATTGTTTTTTCTGTTCTTGGCTCCAATCTCTGGATTTAAGTATCCACAGATTTGGCGATGTTTATAATTAGATATATTCATGTTGTTCAGGGATTAAGCAGCTTTTATTCCAACCTATACTGCTTTTGATTAATCTTTTGATAAAGTGATATCTCAGGACAATTGGGAGATGTATCTTCCATTATAAATTAGTAGGTGAAAGCTCAAGGTTACAGAAGGGATTCATTCAATGGTTTGGAAATGTTTGGTTTAAAGGAAAGCACTCTGTAATCAGCTTGACATTTTCTAACCTCTAAATAAGTAGTTGCCATCAGCAAACTTTGCTACCTTGCTCTTTCACCTGACTCTTATCCCAGAATTGCTAGATTAATTGTTAGGAAATTATCCCCTGATAATACACCTCTCTCTTGCCTGGAGTAGTGCACACACATGCAATTTTTTGTTCATAGGATTTAATCAATTCTGCATCAACAGATGTAATTTAGGCATCAGAACACACTATAATTAATTGAAACAAAACAGTAAAAGCTTAAAACGAGGGTTAAAATGATGGGAGTAACAGTTAAAGTCTAGTAGAACAGGTGAACTTGTTTTTTTTTGGGGGGGGGGAGAACTTAAGAAGGGGAAAACTCAGGCTCATTGAACATTAGTTGTTCATTCCTAAAACAGCTCTTGGCCACAAGGCAAGGGCACCTGCCCTGAGCCCCATGTTGAGAAGGGCCCCAACTGTTGTGCAGCTGCTGCCATGTCTGCTGCCCTGAAGCCATCACCACCACTGTGACTCCAGAGGCTCTGTATCACAGAGGCTTCACTCACTGAGGCAGCAACCAGAAGTAATCTTCCTGTGCCAGACTGAACTTGTAGGGAGAAGCCTGACTCATCAGCTCATTTGATTGAAAGAGGCCATGGCAGACTGCCAGTGGAGGAATATGGTGCCAAGCTCAAAATCAGAGTGAGGTAGTGCCTCAAGAGAAAACCAGGGCTTTCAGGGCAGGGGAGGTGGGAGCATGTGCTGAGGCAGTACCAACAGAAGCAGAAATGGCCACAGTTAAGAAGGGAATGCTGTGAGGGAATCGTGAGGCTGTGGGGTGGACTTGAATGGAATGGAAGAGAGGAGGTGTCTCTGTAGACTTTGTGTGTGTGACACAGAGAGAATGAACGATAATAAATCTGTTCTTCAAAGTCAGCTGAAGCTGTTTGTGTTGGGAACTTGAAAGGATGCATTATCATCATCTGCCGTCCCCATTTTCAAAGTCTGTCAGGCTGACTGAGGAGATCCCTTCACACATGGAAGGAAAACTTCTGCCACAACAATTGCCAGGCCTGATTAACACAAGAAAGAGAAACATCGACTTTGCATGCAGCAGCAATGGAGGGAGGATGGGAGGCAAATTCTGTGACAGGGATCATCAGGAAAGGAACTGAGAATCAAACAGCAAGTATTATAAGGTCCCCAGACACAGCTATCAAGCACACCCGGTCTTTTGCCTCCTGGAATCATTGTGCAAACCTGTCATTCTGATACTTGTAATTATAATTTATAAAAAAATTAAAAAGTTGTTTCCATTGTCCAATTCTGATCCTAGGGGATGGCAACCTTCAGATGATGGGATTATCAGCACATAGCCCTGATTCCCCTGGTAATTTGCAAGCAGGATCACCCCACCTACCACCCTGTGACACAGCACATGATCCTTCATGGAGACTTCGAACAGTCCCCAGTCTCAGCTTCACTTTCCCCTTTTCAGCCTCTGCACCCCGATTGCTGACTGGGATCACCAAACATGAGGAGTTGCTACATGTCATTCATCTCCTATTCTCGGAATTCTCCCAGATCTCAACTCTCACAGGATAAGGATCATACTAGTCATCACCTACAGCTCACAACTTAAATCATCTCAATTAATCATTAATGACCTACATTTTTTTCCTGGATAAGGATATTTCTCTTTCACAGACCATATGTGGTAGACCTTTCCTTACTGAGATGCAACCTCCTAATTTAAAACAATTTCTCACCTACAGCCAGGGAACAACCAGCACAACCAAACCCAGGAACCAAACAATGTAGCAGACCTAGATGCCAACTTTGTCCCCATATAGAATCTGGTGCCAACAATGCCCTTCTACTATCTGCATTGGACAAATGTGTTTGTCTTTACAGTTAAGAGACCCACTTCATCATCGGGCTTCTGCATGCAAAGCCGTCAACAAGGAAGAATGCCAAAGAGCAGGTATAGTGTTTGCAGCTCTGCTTTATGGCTAGGGAAAGCCCACAGGCTTAATTTCTAATGCTTGTTTGCCAAATAAAACCTGCTCCTTGCCTTTAGCAGCGTATATTTGTATTTGGAGTATGTTATGGAAAAACTATGTGATATTTCTTTTTCCTTATCTCCTTACACTTGTTTATGAATATAATCAGATTTTTCTATGCATGATCTTACTTTTGCACTTTACATTGATGACATGTACCAAATTGTGCCTGCACCAGAACAAGTAATTTATGCAACAATCTAGCCATGCTAGCAGAGAGAGGACAAAAAAGGGGCACAGTTAAGTAGGAATGGAACAGTGGCTAGCTTAAGAAGTATCCTGCCCATCAGTCTCAGGATCTGATCAACTTATTGCACAAGCTCAGGACTGAACACAGGGTGTGACAGACAGTGGCATTCTGAAGAATTGTCCGAGTCACAGAACCCCTTTATTGACAGGGATTTCTAATGGAATTCTAAGGATAGCAGTTAAAAAAACCTGACAGTTGGGAACAGACAGTTGAAAGAGAGCTGTTAACGGATAGTGTGAGAGACAGCAGAGTGAGCTGCAAGCTGTCTATGGAGGATTATCCTCTGGAGTAAGAGGAATACACTTGCATTTAGGATCAAGAAGGAGCCATAACCAGTTATAAAGGAAAATAGCTCAACTATTTAGAGGGTGACCCCTAAGGCCCTTTTCAGATTATTGTTCTAAACTAGATGTCATCCGTTGTTGGCCTGAAAAAAAGTAAAGTGATACAATGTCGCTATTTTTTCCTGCCTTTTTCTGCGTGGTGTTCTTTTTCAGCTACAGCGACAGGCAGGCCAATGGTGCTGCTACAGCACTATAGCACAAATCTTAGAATGTTCAAAAAAGCTGAAGAAGAATGCCAGGTGGAAAAAGGCGGGGAGGGAATAGCAGGCCTTTCGGAAGTGCTCCAGACAGTTCAAATAGCACACTGGAGCAATTCAGTGTGCTATTTGAACTGTCTGGAGCACTTCCGAAAGTTGTGAGGAACAGGTTGTGAGGACCGGAGATTAGTAGCTGGTATGAAGTAGCAAATTAACAGGAAACACGGTTAGAAACAGGAGCCACAAGATCTTAGGCCACTCAAGGTAGTGCATATATACAATAAAACCATTTACAATCATTTAAAATTGAAATGTCGGTAGTTGGCTCATTGGACTTTGTGAACGTTTAGACTTTGTAAGGTTTTAGCCTGGTTTGATAATGCCAGCAGTGAGAAAAGGCATCTGCCTAAGTAATTCTTTACTTTTGTTATTTTTATGTTATTTCATTTTGCTTTATCTGCATAATACATGGAACTATTACTGAATTTCATTGCTGCTCTAGTCTTATTCAGATTGAATTTTCTTTTATGATTTTTCCATGCTCAGAATGAAACTAATGTCACCAGTTTTTTCTTAAGCATGAACAGCATAAAAACGGTGTAACAATGGCATATGACATGCCATTGGTGTAAAAATGCCCTACAAAGAAAATGAGAAATTTGCCAGAGGAAAAAGAAGAAAAAATATTTTCCCAACCATGCACAAAAATTAAAAGAAACTATATAATATCGTTGGCGAAATCATTTTTCATATACTTATAAGGTTTTTTTTTTTTAAAAAGTTTACTTTATATACCGTATGTACCCGTGTATAAGCCAACCCGCGTATAAGCCGAGGTGCCTAATTTCTCCCCAAAAATGGGGAAAAATTAGGCACCCGCGTATAAGCCGAGGGTCGGCTTATAACCCCTCCCCCCCCGCAGGCTTACCTTCTGGGCTCCTGGCAGCGGGAAGCGGCGGATCCGGCGGGGGCGGCCTTCCTGCAGCTGCAGGAGGCCCCCCCAGGCCGCTTCTGGTGGCGGGAAGTGGCGTGGGCCCGGTGGGGGCGGCGGGGCGGCCTCCCTGCAGCCACAGGAGGCCTTTGGAGGTCGCTCCCGGCCGGGAAAAGGCGGCGGGGGCAGCGGCGCGGCCTCCCTGCGGCCGCAGGAGGCCTTTGGAGTCTGCTCCCGGCCAAGAAAAGGCGGCGGGGGCAGCGGCGCGGCCTCCCTGCAGCCGCAGGGGGCCTTTGGAGGCCGCTCCCGGCCGGGAAAAGGCAGCAGGGGCGGCGGAGCAGCCTCCCTGTGGCCACAGGAGGCCTTTGGAGGTCGCTCCCAACCGGGAAAAGGTGGCGGGGGCGGCGGAGTGGCCTCCCTGCGGCCGCAGGGGGCCTTTGGAGGCTGCTCCTGGCTGGGGAAAGGCGGCGGTGGCGGTAAGTTCCCCCTCCCTCCCCCCTCTACCGTATTGACCCGCGTATAAGCCGAGTTCGGCTTTTTCAGGCCTTTTTTTGGGCTGAAAAACCCAGCTTATACGCGAGTATATACGGTATACTATATTACACACACACACACACGTGCATATTTGTGAGGACCTGCAAAAGTCACTGGAGGCAATTTCTCACTTGCCAGAGCAGCCACTCCTCAGCCAGCCTGCCCGCCTGCTGCATCACGAGCTCTGCCTGTCCAGCTCATATGGTGGTGGCAGCTTCCACTCCTCCTTTCCTGCCTACAGCATTGTCTCCTCTACCTGAGTGGCTTGCACGGCAGGGGTATTGGAGGTTCCCACTCTGTCTGCCTGCAATGCTCCTGGCTGCCTGGCTCGTGAGGTGGCAGCAGGGGCTCCCATTCCTCCCCCATGCAGTGCTGTTGCAACCACCACTACCACCACCTACTGGCTCACATGCCGATAGGGGAAGATGGTAACAGTGGCAAGAAAGGCATCCCTTGGATGGGCCAAAGGTGGCATCTCTACCAAATTGCTGTGCGAGATGCCTAGCCCCACCAGGAAAGGGGAGGAGTGGGTGTGTGATAGGAAGGCCATTCCATCCATTTTGCACCTCTCATGGGAAGGAGCACTCCCACCAAATGGCTGCCAGCTCCTCCACCACTGTAAGTTTTTAACCTTTTTAAATTAAAAAAAAATCAGTTTTCAGATTTTTGTACAGACCTCTCCTTATGCTGTACCTGACCCCAATGCATGGATTTTAAAATCTGCATGCCAAGGTCCTGCATCAAAACTATACTTTTGCATATGTATAAGTATAGCTCACCCCTAAAAATTTCCTTTTGCTTGTTTATGTTCATTTAATATATTTCTATAAACCATATAAATTTACCATAACCATAGGTAGGTAAAAGGGTATCAGTTTTATACCAACAAATTGCCTAAATTGCTTGGTTACACACTTTCCTGGAAAAAGTTTTATTTCTAGGGCTCTGCATCCAAGAATGCCTCCCTCCCTGAAAAAAATACAAAAGATGGATAAGCTGATGGGCACTGAAAAGCAGTCTTTGCTGTCACACCGAATGATTCAGTGTACTCAGACTGAATCTTTACCCTGTCCCAAGGGGGATTTAAGGGCAGTAATAACAGAGGTGGGTACCCTTCAATGGCAAATTGTGGTCTCAAGATCAGATTCTAACACTAATTCTTTTGCTTCAGATCTACAAGTCATTTCATCTTCCATTTGGGAAATGCAGGATCTCCAAAACAGCTTTCTTTGTATTTTTCCCCTCCTAGCTATTACTTGAGGCTAAGAATTGATCGTGGCAAATTCCAAGGCAGTAAGTTCAATAGAGAATTTGAGCACAGTCTCCACCTATGGGCACCATTCTGTCTCTCAACAAATCAACCATCAAATAAACAACTTGGAGGTGATGTGCCCACACTCTCAGTGGGAAAGAAGCTGGAACTTATGAAATGTAGAGGAGACACACAAGGGGATGAACTTGAAGTTATTCACCAGCACTCTTATATTTTTCATCCAGAACAGATTGAATGAACGTATGTAAATCTGCATGCAAAATTTTGAGTGCAGGATTTGGAATGTCAGATCTCAGAAATGGGGGTTGAGTTACAACAAAGCATCCTAAACCCAAAACTACCCTTCCATCAGCTACTTCTGACATCTCCTGACAAACGTATCATATTCTATGAAGCTCATCATTTGTCTCTTTCTTATAAGCTGCCTTTGTCCAAACACAGGCACAGTTTAAATGCTCACTTTCTACCTTAAAAGCAACATCAAACCATTCAGTGACATCAAATGGATATACTGGATCTTTCAATCTGTACTGAAGAATTTATGGATACACAGAACATCTGAGCTTGCAAAAGGTTGACATTTGACTAAGTCTTTCACAGAATAACCGCCTGGCACAATAAAGAACTCCATATTTACAGTGGCTTTGCATCTGAAAATGTCATCATGGCATCATCCAAAAAAATAGGAATGTGCACCTGATACTTTCTCTTAACAAGGGAAAGGACATACAGTATACAAGTTATTATCTATGGTTACTAGTCCAGTATATAACAAAACCCTTTAGAAGTGCATTGAATTACTTAGGTAAGATGGTAGAAAGACCTATAGAGTAGGAAAGGTTGCAGCACAGTTACTTAGCTTGTATTGTTCAATAACCCACCACTGAATTAACTTATCACTGTAGATTTCACAGATATCAGTGTTAAGTCAGACATCATCACTCACTCCTTTGCATGTTTCATCAAACACTGAAGTTTGAATCGCAGTTTTAATGATGTGATGGGGGAATCTCATGCTCCCATCTCTGTTTCTGTGCCCACAATTCTTGAACTTTGCTGCATGGGCAGGAAGGAAATCAACAAAGGTGCAAATACAGTTCTTCAATGATCTCAATGATCAAATTGAATAATCCCCAAACCTCCAAATGAAACCCCCTTTGGACTCATTCAGTTGAAAGTCCACAGATCATTATCATCAGACTTCTATCAGAATTTGAATTTTTAAATTGCAATACAATGTCCCTGTGGAAGCATTGAGGTGGTCTATCAGGGAGCAGGGATGTGAAAAAATAGTTTCATGGTTGCTACTTTGCATCCAGCTCTGACCTCGATAGCCCAGGCTAGCCTGATCTTGTCAGATCACAGAAGCTATGCTGAGTCAGCCACTATGCATCCAGTTCTCACTCATATTGCACTCCCCTTATTTCCCCATGGGATAACAAGTAACCCTTGAAAGAGTGGGAAAGTGCTGATCTCCTCCCCTCTCTCAAACATTTGAGAAAAAGGTTGCTGCAGTGTGTTTGACGCCATGTAATGCTTCTCTGAACTGCAGAATCCAACTCACAGAAAGGAAAGATGACTAGAAAGATTGGGGCCTTGACCAATGTGTGGACACAAAGTAAATAATAGAACCATTTAGCAGCTGGAATTGTAGAAGTGGAAGGATGCAATAGACTGGAAGATTTTGTCTAGCTCTGTGGTTTTTAACAGGGGCCATACACTCCCCTGGGGGGTGACCCTCAAATCTTGAAGGAATGGCATACAGCACTTTGGAGGGCAAACAGGAGTATTTGGAACTTTAGAATTTTAAGCAGTTCCTTCTTCCCACTTGCAGTGGCTTTTGCTATCCCCCTTGTTGTACTTGCAATTTCTTCAGTACTATTGTTGATTTAGTTGGCAAGAAATTGAGGCAACTGATAAATTATGGAAGCTGAAGCTGACTACTAATAGCAAGCCTAATATTAAGAAACTGGTCAATGGTCCTTAGACACAAGAATCTCATTGAATATATGCCTGAGATCTATTGAATGCATGTAAATATACAAATAAAATTGAATTGTCTGTATTGACATTTCTATGTTCTGATTTTTTACTTGTGAATTAGAGGGGTATTTAAGTTAACAATATTCTGTACTTGATAAGTGGTAGTGGATTAAAGGTTAAGAATCACTGGTCTAGTCAGAACCGTCTTGGAGATGAAGATACAGCTAGGTGGGCATCTCAGTACAGCAAAAGCTGAGTGGGCAAATGAAGGGCAGAAGAATTTAGGAATGCATTTGCAGGTTTGTGAGACTTGTTCATTTAGATTATTTACAAAGAACATAATGTTCTAAAATAACAGTTGAAGACTGACATAGATGTGTGTGTGTAAAGTGCCATCAAGTAGCTGCCAACATATGGCAACCCCTCATGTGGTTTTCAACGCAAGAGGCTAACAGAGATGGTTTGCCATTGTCTTCCTCTACATAACAACTCTGACATTCCTTGGTCGTCTCCCATCCAGATACTAACCAGGGTTGACCCTACTTAGCTTCTGAGATCTGACGAGATCAAGCTAGCCTGGGCCATCTAGGACAGGGCTAAAGATAAAGTCCCCTGTGCAAGCACTGGGTCATTAAAGACCCATGGGATGACGTCACATCATGAAGGTTACTAGGCAGACTGTGTTTATGGGGTTTGCCATTGCCTTCCCCAGTCATCTCCACTTTTACCCCCAGCAAGCTGGATACTCATTTTACTGATCTCAGAAGGACTGAAGCCTGAGTCAACCTTGAGCCGACTACCTGAAACCAGCTTCTGATGGGATCAAACTCAGGTCATGAGCAGAACTTTAACTACAGTACTGCAGCTTACCACTCTGAACCACCGGGCTCCCTTCTGACATAGATACTTCTGGAAAATCTACAGACCGGAGGCAGATGCTGTATTTCAAGACAATATACTGTATTACCTGATCTGGCAGTCTGACATAAACTTTTTTTCAAACTCACCAAACTGAGAGGGAAACCATATACTACTGCAGGAGCTAGAAACCAGCTCTGAACCATAATAAAATCATTGCTCAGATAAACTGCAACATTAGCGCTTACACTTACTGAAATAACTTTTTCTCCTCTAGCAGGATGGTAGAAGAATGGGCCGAGGGAACATGGTTTCAGCCAAGGATAAATCCAGCTGAAAAACTGCCATGCAGTTTCCTGGCAGCATAACTTTGGCTCTGACATTGTTTCTGGACTACTCCTATATGATCCCATCCATATCTTGCCAAGCCAGTGCATATTTTCTTCTCAAACAATACCAATAATGCCTTAGTTTCTAACAGAGAATCCTTTCTCATTATCTTTTGAGAAAGATTCTACAGTCAGCAGTAGTCTTTCAGTTCCTCTGGGATAATCTCATTAGCTTCAGAGAATGTGTGAAGAGTATAACTGACTGGTATTTCTGAAGCAGGGAGAAAAATCTCCAACACACATTCGCTGAGATTCTCAGTAGTTATGGTAGCTGTCCTGACTAAGAATCAAAGCAGGAAGGACCCCCATTAAGATCAAAGGAGCAAGACATATCACATACATGCTTGATTCTTCATACACTTTTTGTTTCAGATGACTGTAACCCTGCCACTGAATCTATAAGCAGTATCCAAAGATTGGCAAATCAGGGAATAAGAAGGGTATTACAGGAAATACAAAATGGCATTGCAGTCAAATACCACAGTCCAGATAAGTCTGAGTAATATAAAAAGCTGTATGCATAGATCTAGCTTCAAGCCACTCATAATGAGTTGGAGCACAGAGTGTTGACTGCAGTAATATGCACTATTCTGTATTACCTCTCCCATTACTAGATTAAGGATGTTACCAAGTTATTTGAAAATTCTGATTCCATCTGAAGTTCAAGTTTCCTTAATGGTATCACCACTTGGTCATCCTTTTTCCCAGTCACATTGCAGCCATCCTTTTCCACAATCATGCTAACAAAATTCAATAGAAATATCACCATTAAGATGGATGCCTCTTTTTTCTGTCAACTGCATAACAATGCCATCATGTAAAATTGGCATTAACAAACAAAAACGGAAAACTTGCTGAAGAAAATACACAGACAAAAATAATCGTTGCAACTATGCATAACAATTAAAAGAAGTGGAAAAATATATACATTGACAATCCCTGTACTGGATATAGACTTGTTTCTCATTCACAGCAATCTGTCAAGTAATTGCTACAGCCAATCCACATGGGGGGATGCACTTGAACTACTCTCACTGTGAAAGGGCTTTAATATTCATGTTGGCAAAATTTTATTAGCCACACAGTACAAAGCAAATATAAGAGAGTGGCAAACAAATATGTATTATGACCCATTTACCTTTTGGTCAATGCTGTAGGCCAGAATCCAGTCCTCTTGCTTAGGATGGAAGAGCAGACTTTGGATGTAGAAGCTGAGTCGATATTTTTGATAGGTGGCACCTTCATCGTTACTGATCAGTATGCTACTTTCAATGTCAGGGTCACTCAGGAGCATGATCTATACAAGAAGAAGGAAAACACAGTAAAATTTATTAATTTATCTCAAACATTTATAGATCTCTGCCTTTCTCTCTGAAAAACTAGGACCCAAGACTCCGGAAAGCTCATATTGAACTTTAGGGTGCTTTGAAATAACAACAATAAAACAAATACATCACAAAACATCAAATAATAACCAGTAAAACAGTCACAAATAAAAAATAGAGTCTAGGGAGTTGTTCTTCAAAACCATTGTTAGATACACTCATCCAGATGAGACAAAAGCCCTCCTAATTAAATGTAAGTCTTGCACCCCCTCTGAAACTGCAGAAGAGATGTAGACTTTCTGTCCTCTGGGAAACTGTTCGACAGCGTCAGAGCTGCTCAAAAAAGCCCACGAAAGGGCAAGCATAATTTATACTCTCACAGGGGCTGGAACCACTAGAAGATATTGCTGTGTTGACCAGAGCTACCACATGAGTTCATGCCAGAAGAGTCCACCCTTCAGGTATGTGGGCTCCACTTTGTATTAAGGACCAACACCTTCAATTTAATTCAGAAAACAACATCAAATGATCCTAAAATAGGTATAATCCCAGCCTCTGACAACAGACTACCACATTTTGCACTAATTGCAGTTTCCAAATCATCTTCAAGGGCAGCCCCACATAAAATCAGGTCATCAGATCAAAGACCACCAAAGTGGTATCCAACAGTCAGCAATCCTAATTTAAAACAACAACCCACTTCCTTGTCAAAGTTTACACACACTTCAGTTTGGTATCTACTATTGGTAGTCATAGATGAAAGACATCTCAATGTGATTTCAGATATAATCATGTCTGCATTTTTCACTAAGGGGATAAGAAGGAATGAATTTCTTTTGGGGCAATCTCCTTCAGACAGCCCCCATGGTCATGACTTCAACCAGCTCCAATATCACCACCACCACCTTTTAAAACCTGCTTTCCAGAAGAAGGTTGCCCTGAGTAGAGGCTTTGTTTCCCCACACCATGACCATCTCTTGGAATCAGATTTTTCATGACCACAATAAAGGACTGCTCACAGGATGTCATTTGCCACCAAAAGAAATGTTTTCCATGCCTTATTTCTCTTGCATTTAAGCCTTTTTCCTCCGTTTGGAAGCTAATTTGCATGTACATTATGCAAAGCGATCCAGAAATGAAGGCAGCCCCCAAACTTTGAGGTGCCAGCCTGTCAATTGGCTCTTTCCACCAGTCATCAGCAACACTGAACTTTTGAACCTGAAAACCAATGGACAGCTCGGCTCTCAAATGCCTGGAGGATGGGAGTGACCCCTTTGTGGGCCCATAAAATTGAACCTCCTGTCCCAAAGTTCACCAAACTTTGGTGACCATTGAAGGAGAGTCCCTTGCAGCTATGCTGCAAATCTGGGGACTCTACTTCCAAAAATGCCCCCCGCCCTGGAGCTTCGAAAAAGTCCCCATAGACTATAATGGACCAGAATTTTTTGGGAAACCCAAAAATAGAGCCGAATACTGAAATTTACCATTATGGTATTTGGCTTATTTTGGGTTTACTGAAAAAAATCAGGCCCAATAAACCCGAACCCAACATTTACTGAAAATTTGTTTTTCAACAATCCTAAAGCCATGTTTATATCAAAACTGCTCGAACAGCAACATTTAAACTAACTTGTGAGAGAAAGCAGATAGGAAGCGGGGAGCATCCCAGTTTAGGATGACATCCCTAAGGGACGATGGGTTAACTGATGTGTATGATTTAGATGGGAACTGGCTAGAATTTGAGCATGAGAATGAATGAGAAAATGGCAGCTGTTTAAGGGAGTAGTAGTAGTAGTCAACCCTGGTTAGTATTTGGATGGGAGACCACCAAGGAATACCAGGGTTGCTGTGCAGAGGAAGGCACTGGCAAACCACCTCTGTTAGTCTCTTGCCATGAAAACCCCAAAAGGGGTTGCCATAAGTCGGCTGTGACTTGATGCGCTTTACACACACACAGTAGTAGTCGTTGTCATAGTATAAAACCAACAGCCACAGTGGAAAATGCAAACACAGAGGACACTTGGAAAGGTATAGGGGTTTATCTGCAAATGCCAGCTTCAGTTAGGATGAGACAGCTGGAGTGCTTAGTATTAATGAGAACACAGATATAGCAGGCATTTAATAAACCTCATGGGATGGGAAAAATCAGTTGGATGTGGCTATCGCAGGTGTAAGAGCAGAGAAGGAAGGTACTCTGCTGTACTGTTTGAATACACATGAAGTGACTTCCCAAATAAGCTTAAGCTGCTTATGAACAACCAAACTGTTCAACAAAACAACATCTTCTTGCTTGTGACGACTGAACAGAATTTAAATCAAACCATTAGTGTTGAAGCATCCCTGTCCAGATGTACCGTATATACTCGCGTATAAGCCGACCCGCGTATAAGCCGAGGTGCCTAATTTCACCCCAAAAATGGGGAAAAATTAGGCACCCGCGTATAAGCCGAGGGTCGGCTTATACAACCCCCGGGTCGCCCTCCTGCCTGGCCTCCCGGGCCCTCCAGACCCACCCCGACCCCAGCGCCACCCTAGGGGGGGGAGGGGGAAGAGTCCCTGAACCCCCTACTTACCGGGAGAGGCAGCGATCAGCTGGCGGCGGCGCCCCCCCCCCAGCGCACAGGAGGCTGCGCAGGCCACTCCTGGCCCGGGGGAAGGCGGCTGGAGACGGTGGCGGCAGGCCCCCCCCCCGGCACGCAGGAGGCTGCGCAGGCCGCTCCTGGCCCGGGGGAAGGCGCGCTAGAGGCGGCGGCAGGCCTCCCCCGGTGCGCAGGAGGCTGCGCAGGCCGCTCCTGGCCCGGGGGAAAGCGCGCTGGAGGCGGCGATGGAGACGGGGCCCCCCAGCACACAGGAGGCTGCGCAGGCCGCTCCTGGCCCGGAGGAAGGCGCACTGGAGGAGGTGGCGGTAAGTTTTCCCCCCCTCCACCTACAGTATTGACCCGCGTATAAGCCGAGTTGGGATTTTTCAGCCCTTTTTCTGGGCTGAAAAACTCGGCCTATACGTGAGTATCGCGTATAAATCGACCCACATATAAGCCGAGGTGCCTAATTTCACCCCAAAAATGAGGAAAAATTAGGCACCCGCATATAAGCCAAGGGTCGGCTTATACAACCCCCGGGTCGCCCTCCCGCCCGGCCTCCCGGGCCCTCCACACCCACCCCGTCCCCAGCGCCACCCTAGGGGGGGAGGGGGAAGAGCCCCTGAACCCCCTACTTACCGGGAGAGGCGGTGATCAGCTGGCGGCAGGGCCCCCCCAGCGCGCAGGAGGCTGCACAGGCCGCTCCTGGCCCGGGGGAAGGCGCGCTGGAGGCGGCGGCGGCGGCCCCCCCGGCGCGCAGGAGGCTGCGCAGGCCGCTCCTGGCCCAGGGGAAGGCGCGCTGGAGGCGGTGGCGGCGGCCCCTCCGGTGCACAGTAGGCTGCGCAGGCCACTCCTGGCCCGGGGGAAGGATCGCTGGAGGTGCCCCCCCCCCCCGGCGTGCAGGAGGCTGCGCAGGCCGCTCCTGGTCCGGGGGAAGGCGCGCTGGAGGAGGCGGTAGCGGTAAGTTTCCCCCTTCCCTCCACCTACCATATTGACCCGTGTATAAGCCGAGTTGGGATTTTTCAGCCCTTTTTTGGGCTGAAAAACCTGGCCTATACGCGAGTATATACAGTAAAATCCTAACAGAAATATGCAACTTGTGACTAAAATCAGCCCTCCTTCTAAAGGCAGTAAATAAAAAAGGGATCCAGAGATCCTAGAAATTACAGGTCTGTTAGTCTAGCATCTGTTGCAGATAAATAGGTTACTTGAAAATAATAGAATTATCAAGTGCATAAATTAACAAGTTACTAAGGAAGAATTAGCATACTTTAGTAAATGGAAGTCCTTTTGGAGTTCATGGATGATCCCATAGACATGGACTTCCCCAAAGTTTTTGATGAAGTCCTTCAGCAAACATTCCCAATTTAACTTAGCAGTCATGAGATAAGAGGATAATCCTTTTATGAATTATAAATTGGTTAAGCAGGAAGCAGAGAAGAGGTGTAAGATCCTTTTGCAATGAAGGAACATAGGCAGGAGGGTTTCATAAAGAGAATGATGAGACAGAGTGTCACCAGCTCTTTCAGAGCTGGATACTGGGGACAAAGCTAGGGGCTCTGGCTCAGCAGCACCCAATACAATCTGTAGCCTCTGACCAGAGCTAATGAGACAGCATTTGTTTCTTTTAGCCATCTATGGGTTAAAATGAGAGAGTGCCTGGCTTCCCAGAGAGGTTCCCTCCAGTTCTAGGAGGGCTTTGCTCTCCTTTGGTTGCAGGAACTCCATCTCCACGTGTTTTGCTTTCTGTTTTGCTAGGGGCAGCTACCTTGTAGTTTGAATGTGGTAGTTTATTGTGTGCATAAAGTGGACAGTGACTCCCATAACACAACAGGGTACTCAATGAAACTGAATTACAGAAGATTCAGAACAAAGCAAGGGAAAGTATGGTTTCAGCCTATGAATAATTATTTTGTAGAATCCACTGCCACAAAATGTTGTGATGCTCACAAGTTTAGATGACTTTATAAAGGGATTAGAAAATCTCATGGAAGGCAACTAATGGCCATGAATAACCAATGACTGCTCCATGAGAACTTCAGGTTCAGAGGCTTTAGCTCACTGAATTCAAGCTGGACTATCATAATGAATTGTACATGTTGAATGAATAAAATACTGTCTCACTCTGTCCATTTACTGCCCAGGTTCCAGATATGTGGTTTTTAAAGAGTTGGTATGCCCTGTGAATACAATGAAAAATTCCCACAGTCTGCAATGTTTGCAGCTTGTCTGAGGAAGAGTTCTGGGGAACTCCAAAGTTTGCTCATTCACTATTTTATGATATTTCTGTTGATTCTAATAAAAAGTATTCCCCTACTGTTGCTCTTAGATTTTTTTTCTATTGGATCAGCACAGCTATCTGCAGGGGTGTTTTTTTTTACTTCTATGAGACTTAGTTCAACTAGAATTATCACTGTTTCATCATCTCTGGGGCCACCATGACAACAATTCAATGTACCATAGAAATATAACCTTGCTCGTTTCTTTCCTTTGCTTCCCAAAGGTCTTCTCTTTTATACTATAAAAGAATAAGGTTCTCACCTCTAATTCCCGTTTGAGACACTAAACCATCTTTTCGGGATTTAAAAAAGCTTCCAATTGAGGCCTGTTTTGTTTCCGGATATATTTATTCACACTGAGGGGATAAGAACGACATCTGTAACATTTGCTTACATCTGCACAGTAGATGAGAGAATTTAAGACTGCCATAAAGCAAAACACCCCAGAACAACTGTACTTTCAAAAGGAGAGTTCTCAGGGAATACCAAGATTTTCCTCTACAATGCTAAAGGTTATCAAGTGAATTATGGTTTAGTTTAAAATTTTTACTCTCAGGCTATTGCTCTGAGATCCTTGGATAAAGACACCAAGAAGCTTAATGCTAGCACGTAGCAGATGGATACCCAATTGTGTATAATGCTGCTTATGTTGCTAAAATTGCTCGTTACAGAATCGCAACAGAGCCAGAGATACCTTTAGTTCTGAAATAAAGGCCACACTCATGGAGTCCACTACAGATGCAAGACAATGAATAGTAAGAAAATATGACATTAACATACACACCAAGGGAAATTAGAATCAAAGCAGACATCCAGGTCAGATCAAAATGGATAAATTATATGACAGTTTAGGTCAGAGTCAAGTTGCAGAGTGAGATTAAGAGTAGGGTTGCCAACCTCCAGGTGATGGCTGGAGATCTGCCACTAGTACAACTGATGTCCAGGTGACAGAGATCAGTCCCTTTGGAGAAAATGACCACTTTGGAAGATGGACTCTATGCCATTATACCCCATTGATGTCTCTCCCCTTCCAAAGCCACACCCTTCCTAGTCTCCACCCCCCCCCAAATCTCCAGGTATTTGCTAACCTGGAGCTGGCAACCCTACCTGTACCTGATGCTTTAGCTAGTATGCTGTATTGTGCCATAATTGGGATTATTCTTCCACTCACTGTTATCAGATTGCTCAAAGAAGATTTACCATCTTTATTGCAGGTATGCTGCATATTACATAATGAAGTAGTTCTGTTATTATTATTTTTGCTCTTGGACCAGAAAGAGAATGTACTGCAATTTTAAATATTTTGCTTTCTTTAACTTTTAGAAATAAAACATCTGTGAATTATATCTGGTTTGGTTACTGTGTGAACAAGAATCACCTTAGAGCTCATGGTGAAGTGATTTGGTGGCTTTGCCGGGTTTGGGGGAGGCTGCTTGGGGTTCTAGGAACAACATCCCTGTAGGGTGGTTTCAGTCCAGAAAATGTCTGGTCATGTTGAAGTACGGTTGCCAACCTCCAGCTGGTAGCTGGAGATCTCCCACTATCTCTGTCCAGGCAACAGAGATCAGTTTACCTGGAGAAAGTAGCCACTTTGGATGGTGGACTCTATGGCATTATACCCCATTGAAGTCCCTCCCCTCCTCAAACCCCATTCGCCTCAATCTCCACCTCCAAAATCTCTAGGTATTTCCCAACCCAGAGCTGGCAACCCTATGTTGAAGTAAAGGCTAGGGTTGCCAACCTCCATGTGGGGCCTGGAGATTTTACAGAATTACCCATAGATCTCCTGACAGCACAGATCAGCTCTCCTGGAAAAGATAGCTTTGAAAGGTGTTTTCTGTGGCACTATACCCTGCTGAAGTCTTTCTCATCCCCAAGTTCCACCTTCTCCAGGCTCCATCCCCCAAACCTCCAGAAATTTCTCAACCCAAAGTTGGCAACCCTAGTAAAGGTTCTGGCTTGCTGTAGCTCTCGTTTGCTTCCTGACCTATTCCTGTGTAACTGCTTCTCATAATATCATCATAATAACAAGAAGCCAGGGCCTCAGCTGCACATCCCTGGTTCAACTTCTGGTTTTGCAGTTTTAGCCAGACAGACCCCTTTGCCAAAGCCTTTGGGTTTGGCCCCACAAGATGGGGGGGGGGACTGCACAAATCAGCCCGTAACCACCCAGGTGGTTGGGCAGCTGATTCCAAGTGTGATAAATAACAGGTGGCTGTTATATTAAAGCTCAGATCCATTTAATTTTGCTGTAAACTGAAGATTGGAAAGCTGATTATGAAAAAACAGAGGGTGCATTCTGCTCCATCTTAATGGAACGAGCTTCCCTCGTTCTCCCAAGCAAAAAAAAAAAAAAAGACTGAACCAAAATACCTTTTATGTGTGGGAAAACACTGCCTTACATTTGTCAAAGAGTAAAACTGCCACTTCTTATTGTGCATCTTCAGCAAAAGATCTACTCCAATAGTGATTTAGATTAATCACTTTTAATAAACAGCCAATAAACAAACACCAGCAAGAATGTGCCTCTGTGCCAATGCCCAGCATCGCCATTTATAATTGCCATAAGAAACACCAGAGTGTTGTCAAATATAATTTATAGGCTTTTAAGATGTAATCATTTTCTATAATATTAGATTAAATGGCAGCCCTTTATTAAAGAGGAAATTATGGTTCACCTTGCTGCCTTCTAGAACATTTTATATATTGTTTTCTGCAGACTGAGGAAAGGTACAGAGTACATTGTGGGATGGGGGTGGGGAGTCCTGCAAAATATTGCTGGAATAGAATATGACTTTACGTCTAGCACTGCAGCCCACCTTCAGAAACTGCCATGTGAACAAAAGCACAGTCTAGATGGGGTACCTTAATGCTGCTCCATTGCTGCAGGGTAATTAGCCAGATGATCCTACTGCAAAAGGAATTGTCAGCACAAAGTCTGTGGGCTACATGCAGGTTTGAAAGGATTGTTGCAAGGACCTGGCACAATCGCAACAGCGCTTACAGCTCTTGCTATCATCCTGAAGACCGCATTTGGTTTCTTCTGGTTTAAAAGCATGCTTTTTCATGTAAGTTCTTAGAGCTCATAGTACGATCGCGAAACTCCAGGTGGTGGCTGGAGACCTCCCGCTATTACAACCAATCTCCAGGCAATGGAGATCAGTTCCCCTGGAGAAAATGGCCACTTTGGCAATTGGACTCTATGGCATTGAAGTCCCTCCCCTCTCCATATCCCACCCTCCTCAGGCTCCACCCCCAAAATCTCTAGGTATTTCTCAACCTGGAGCTGGCAACCATAGCTCATAGTGATAAAGTGATATCAATATCAATATCATAGTGATATATATATTGATGCACCTTCCTAAAATCCACAAATCCACCAATTATATTTTTATTTTGCCCTTACTGCATGGAGCTCAGTACATCTTATACCACTGTCCCCTTCTCATTTTCATAGCAACAGCTGTCAGGTAAGTTGGGCTCAGGCAGAGACTAGGGCAAGGTCACCCAACGAGTATCATGACAGAGTGGGGATTAACCCAGGTTTCCCCAAACCTAGTCTAGCACAGCTTTGACCTGACCTGGATAGCCAGGATAGCCGATCTTGTCCAATTTCAGAAGCTAAGCAGGGTCAGCCCTATTCAGTATTTGGATGGGAGACCACCAAGGAAGTCCAGGGTTGCTACACAGGTGGGCAATGGCAAACCACCTCTGAAAGTCTCTTGCCTTGAAAACCCTACAGAGTTGGCCTAAGTCAGCTGTGACTTAATGGCAAAAAAAAGGTCTAGTACTCTACTATACCACACTGGCTCTCAATGAAAGTGGTCACCAGGAAGGCCATTTGGTGATGATGCAACTGTATGCAAAGCAAGATTAACTATACAACCCATTCCCTTCTCAGGAGTAACTGAAAGATTTCTCGCTTGCTTCAGTGTACAATTTTCTCAATCGTTCAGCTGATGGAGCACCCAGTTAATAAAGGGTGATCTCCAAACAAAGGTATCTTGTTTTATTTCTAGGGATGCCAACCTCCAGGTACTAGCTGGAGATCTCCTGCTATTACAACTGATCTCCAGTCGATAGAGCAGTTCACCTGGAGAAAATGGCCACTTTGGCAATTGGACTCTAAACTGCCCAGAGTTGTTTTTTTTAATCATCTGCTTGTAGGGTTGCCAGGTCCCTCTTCAACACTGGCGGGAGGTTTTTGGGGCAGAGCCTGAGGAGGGTGGGGTTTGAGGAGGGAAGGGACTTCAATGCCATAGAGTCCAGTGGCCAAAGCAGCCATTTTCTCCAGGTGATCTGATCTCTATCGGCTGGAAATCAGTTGTAATAGCAGGAGATCTCCAGCTAGTACCTGGAGGTTGGCAACCCTATCTGCTTGGAAGGCCAAATAAAGCCCCAGTGAAAGTGACTTTGGCCAGGCTGCCTTAAACTGACCTCCTTTTTTACCCCATGCCTGCCATTCACATTCTGGTACATAAGGGCAGCCATGCATAGCCTCTGTGAATCGCACACACAAGCTATAAAAGTTATATCACCCATTTTCCTCTCCCTCTTAAAGGATGGTTGCAGACATAAATGCCTGGAGATCTCGTCTGCCCAGAGCAGTATTTCTGACTAAAGTCCTTTCTGAATGAGAATGAAACAATGAGCCATAAAGATACATTTCTATTAATATCATCATTCCATGAGCCTCATTATTTTTTTCCCATCCAAACATAAATTTTGAGTGTAAATTACTTGAGTCCACCTCTCTATATTGGCGCCGGGAAGTTTTATGGGTACTATATCACCACTGAGTTACATTAGGAGAAAGAATCTTAGGAAATGAATAAATAAGACAAGTTAGAAATAAATGCCTTTTGTTCCCAGGAAAATAATAGAAGGCGCTAAAGCCTTCCTTATAAGCATCCAGTTTATCATCTTCCTGTATACTTCCCAGGTTAGCCAACTTCACTTTAGGTTTTTTTTAAGGCAGCGAGCCTCAGAACCAACCTGGTGTTGGAACGCATGCTGAGCTAAAAAAGAGCTTTCTACTTGGCACAACACTGACCATTTCATCATTAAAAAATCACTGCATTTGGAACATTTCAAAATAAAATGGTGCTCCACCTGAAGAAACGTTTGGAAAGGGCAGCAGCATCGGATCCAATGGTTATTGCATCTTCATGATTTCCAGAGCAAGGGCACTCATCAAAGATGGGTCTGAACCTTCCAGAATCTACTGAAACACAAACCCAAGTTGGAGACTTCCCTTATCCCCAGTGCAAATGGTATCTTATTATTTGAGGATGTTATTGGCATTGTGTGTGCAAATAGTCCCTCAGAACAAGCTCCCTATATCTGGAAAGTCAGCATGTGTGAGAATACTATCCTCCTTTTTTCCTTTGCAAATATTTGGCAGCCACTCCCCACCCCATTTCATTCCTCCATGAGTGATCCCACACAGAATATGACAATATCATATTGCCACATTGATAATTAAATTTAGCCTTATGGTTAAATCCACAAGAACAAATGAAGTTCATTTGGGGATAAATATTCCCTGCATTGGCCCCATGGATTATTTTAGCCACTGAGCGATCACTGTAATAACCAAGCAGCTTGTTAAAGTTTTTTTCAGTAATCTCCCCAAAATCACTAATGGGGGGTCATTTATATTGTACCCACAGATAATACTGTCGAAGGCACCCCCCTCCTTAAATCCCCCTTTTCCAGTGTAACTAACATAAAACAACTTGCCAGTGTAACCAAAACCTGAGGTGCCCCATTAGAAGAAAGGCTCCAAGGTGGGGTGCCCAGACATAATATCCTGAAAGAAATGCCAAAATCCAACACCATTGCAAGCTTTTATTTTATTTTATTTTACTTTGCCTTAGGTTTGAGACTACTGATTCTCACAATTAGGTCTGTACTGATTCTGCACCCCATCCCTTTTATCCTGCCCCTTTTCCTGATACCTAAATAATTTTTAATGCAATGTCGCTATGTTTTCTTTTTGTTTTGAACTCAGACATACATCCTAAAAGTCTCTCAAACAAGCTACTTACAATAGCAAAGAAAGGATAATTCTCTCCTATCAAAGAGTCTGTTCTTTTCTCCTTTTCCTGCTCCCACTCCTGGATCTCAATAGAATGCTGTTCCAGAATAAGTCAGCAAAGGGCAGGAGAGACACCAGGTCTATTAATTTATCATGTACATCGTGATAACATTTAGACCCCATTTTTCTCACCTGGGGAGGGGGCTCCCCAGTTCCTTTTACCATTCAACCGCCAATCTGGCTATTCTCCCAGGTTGCCCTAATAGGTATGTAGACAATCCAGGATTGAATTTAAATACCATATAGCATCAGTTTTCTAAGCCTTTCCTTTCTGTAAAGTTGTTCTACTCTGCGTTCTCACAGATTTTCAAATTATTGTTTCAGTAGCTGATGTAGAAATTGTGGCACTGCTGACCTCCAAGAGGCATCACTGCTGTACCTGATAATATCTGGGCTATCCTGCACTCCTCCCCAAAGGGCCATCTTATCTGGACCTACCTACTTCCAACTTCTTGTAACATCTCATTATTACTTAGAAATTAACATTAATAACAGATTTAATTAATAGATATTGCTCCAGATTATCATCTTTCTGGAACATAATGATGTAATCTTACAGGATGAAGTGCACTCTCCTCACTTTATATGGGTTTATGAAGCATGTGTTATAAAAGTATCTCAGCCATACGGCTTTTATACCTTGGCACTCATT
The DNA here is from genome assembly GCF_029931775.1 of Euleptes europaea. Lineage (NCBI taxonomy): Eukaryota > Metazoa > Chordata > Lepidosauria > Squamata > Sphaerodactylidae > Euleptes > Euleptes europaea. The sequence continues at coordinate 57,090,851 of NC_079316.1, read as the reverse complement.
TCAAGACAATCCCATAAAATCCATGCAAATCTTAAAGTGTTAAAGGTGACTTTCAATACGGTAATGAAAGAAGCAGACAGACACCCAATGAAAATTAAAACAGCAAAGTACAATACAATCAGTCCTCAAGGCATCAGCCACGCAAATAATTTTTGAACGCAAGAAGTCCTCTGAAGGCTACAGGCCAAATCTTCTGCCGAAAGTAGAATTCTTTATCAAGTTGCATCAAACTTCTAAACCAATGGGCTGTTCAATAAATGAGCAAACTGAGGAGGAGAGTACTTGGGCTTCCTTTTAAATCTGTCATCTGAGAAACTCAGGGATAGCTCTATCCACAAACAGATAACTTAGCAGACTTCAAAAGAGAATGCTTGATTTGTTTTGGACTTTCCAGTATAGAAGCTGAAGTACATTTGGGAAAGCAGAATATGTTGCTCTTTTCTTGGGGGTGAATAAGCAATACAGGACCCCCTCTCTATTTATCTAAATCAAGGATGGTTTCAAGTTTTGTATCCCCAGTATTTCAACCCGCAAACACCTCATCTTGAGATTGCTTGTCCTTTGTGCAAATTGAGTTCATGAATGTTTAATTTCATGCCATGTTCGGTTTTCCTTGCACCCAATTTCCCCCCATAAAACATGCAGATTTTCAACTTTAATTAAGCATCAAATAATCAGCCATATAGGTACATTGTACATATAAATTGAATTTAGGCATAGTTATGGGGTATATTGAATATAAAGATGTACTGCATGCCTATGCAATAGAAATGAAACTTTTTTTAAAAAAAAGCAGAGAACCAAAACTCTTGACAAAAATATAAGTAAATATGAAAAGAAGTGACATACACTCATCCCTCACAGAAACTACCTTTGGAAAAGGACAAAGGAAGTAATCACAGTATCAAATTGGGGATTGGTATTCCCCATTCAGGATATCCTATCTTATGGCTTATTCAGCCATTCCATTTTATCAAACCAGCCTGAGGATGTCCCTGTGGCTGCTGGCATAGGGTTGCCAGGTTCTTCTTCGCCACCGTCAGGAGGTTTTTGGGGCAGAGCCTCAGGAGGGCAGGGTTTGGGGAGGGGAGGGACTTCAATGCCACAGAGTCCAATTGCCAAAGCGGCCATTTTCTCCAGGTGAACTGATCTCTATTGGCTGGAGATCAGTTGTAATAGCAGGAGATCTCCAGCTAGTACCTGGAAGTTGGCAACCCTATGCTGGCAGGAACTTAGCAGGCTGTTTGGGTTGAGGGTGGGAGTGATTTGTTAAAAGGGGGAAAACCTCTAGCTCAGGGACGGCCAACTCTTTCGATCTGAGATCTGTGGGGGCTGCAGTGTTTACCTGTGAAGATATCGGTGTGATGGCAAAAGGGGTGGGGGAGATGATTGTATTTAGCCAGGCACATTGGGAGCAAACCAAGGCCAAATGCCACTGTCAGCAATTCTGAAGGTTGCCTCAGACCTGGCCAGGAGCTACAGGAGGCAATGATGGCCATAAGCTATACGTACTGCCTTCCCTCACACCACTCAGGTTGCAGGCGGTTTGGCATGTCGCTGTTTGGCACATGTGCACATCTCTGCACAGTTTCAATATTTCATTGCCTCACATAGTCCAGAAATCTAGCCTTCCTGGTTTAAAAAAACACACGTTAACCGTTACACTGAAGGAGGTCCAAAACTTCCCCGCTTCTATGCTAAATTATGACCTAAGTGTGCAAGTTAGGGTCAAAGTATTGTTTGCTCTGTCTGGATGTCTCCCTTTCTTCTCTGACTCGTGGATTTGAATTGATACCCGTTCCACAAAGGAGGCAGGTGCTCTTCTACACACTGAAAAATGAGAGGGACATAACCCTCCTGCAGCTACCACAGTTCTTTCAAAGACTGTGTCACTGCAAGATAGTAATGCAACTCTCTTCAGAACAGCACACTTGGTTGCCATTTTTTTTCTTTATATAAGACTGTATACAAAGGCCGGTGCTGTGGTTCAAACACTAGGGACCAGAATTTGGGGAGCAGAACTTTGTAAACAGAAAGCTCTGGATCTCAGAAATAATCAAGATCAACGCAAAGAGCCACACAGCAGCCATTTTCCCGTCCGACCACGAAAAGCAGTACAGCAGCCACACGAGTGCGTTTTGGAGAAAAACCCAGTGCTACATTTAACACTTTCACAGCCACACAATTGCAACTTCAACAGGCTTATCCACCCTCTCCGTGACAAAACACTTTTCTAACAGATTTTGACTTCCATCAATGACACCCTGACAGCAGCAATCAGATGCAATTCGGAAAAGCAGCCAGTGGAGGACTTCACAGTTGACAAAGCAACCATGCGCGGACAGTCAGGCAGCCTGCACAACGAACTGGAGGAGCAGACGCACTGTGTGGTGAACTGGGAAGGAATAAAGGGGCAGTGACAGTTTGACAGCTGTGTTTACAAGTCACAGATTTATCACTTTGGTTTATTTTACATGTTCAAAATTCCTTGGGGAAACCAAGTATGCACATGTTTCCCCACAGAGATTAAAACATGATAGAAGTAAATTGGACATGCTTGCTGAGGTAACATCAAAGGGAATATGTTTAGAGATACCACCAGATTTTCAAAATTTTGCATTCTGCTGGTGGCAGACTCAGAGTAAGGCACACATATCATCACATGCGATAGGCATGCTGTATATGATTCACAACTTTTGGGCACAACTGTTTACACAAGGGTTGCCACCAGCAGGCCTGGAAAAAAATCTCGTGTGTACTTAATAGAGGCTTAATGGCTTCTCATGGCATGAAAGTAAATAACATCACCTGGTAAAAAACATCCCAAATAAATAAAGAAATATTAAAGGGACGGGACATGTCTTTCTCCAGGCAGTTCACAACCCTAGTTTAGAGATATTAGTAACTGGAGAAGTCCAAACCCAAACACTGCATTGTTGCAGTTGTTCTCAGGTGAGCATTTAGCAATTTAATCAAAGATTTGGAGTTGGATCTCAAGGTTTTATTCCACTAATGGCAGAGCCTTCCTCCAATGCAAGGAGGGTCCCACTTGTGGTATACATGTCTTCAACTAGAGCAAGGCTCGCTGCACCAGAAAAAGGTGCCTTTCATCTGAGAAGCTTTCACATTTAGAAGAATGGAGCCTTCAGTTCCAACTACGGTTGCCAGGTCCCCTCTGGCAACCGGGGAGATGGGGTGTTTAGGGTTGCCAGATCCCGGCTGGGAAACTCCTGGAGATTTGGGGATGGAGTCTGGGAAGGACAGTGACCTCAGTGGGGTACAATGTCATAGAGTCCACCCTGAAAAGCATCCATATTATCCAGGGGAAATGGATCTCTGTAGTCTGGAGATGAGCTGTAATTTTGGGGAATCCTAGGGTTGCCAGTTCCCTCTTTGCCACAAATGGGAGGTTTTTGTGGCAGAGCCTGAGAAGGGCAGGGATTTCAATGCCATAGAGCTCAACTGTTAAAGAGGCCATTTTCTCCAGGTGAACTGATCTCTATCGGCTGGAGATCAGTTGAAATTGCAGGACATCTCCAGCTAGTACCTGGAGGTTGGTGACCCTAGGGCAGGGGTCGGCAAACTCATTAGTCAAAAGAGCCAAATATCAACAGTACAACGATTGAGATTTCTTTTGAGAGCCAAATTTCTTAAACTTAAACTATATATAGGTAGGTACACTGTTTATTAACTTAATAAACTTTAATTAAAGTTTTAAGTCTTAATTAAACGAAAGGTACACTGAATAAAACTTGATATCATACTTAATAGTGATCTTATTTATTGATAAAAATTAAATTGTAAGTCCCTGCCATTTCCCCCTCCCCATCCGGAGTCCTCGTCTGGAGGCCTGGTCTACCTCCATAAAAGCCTATTGGTAGACCTGGCCTCCGGCTGAGTCCCACTGGGAGGTCAGGTCTACCCATTGGCTTTCTTGGCAGTAGACCTGGCCTCCGGAGGCTCTTAGAAGCCAATTGGTAGACCTGGCCTCTGAAGGGGGACTTTTTCCCCTCCTCGGAGTCCAGGTCTACCGCCAAAAAAAACAAGTGGGTAGACATGGCCTCCCAATGGGACTCAGCCGGAGGCCAGGTCTACCAAAGGAAGCCCGCCCCACCCAACAGCTGATAGGCGGGGGGGGCAGGAACCACCGAGCTGCCCACCCAGCAATCATGTGGCTAGAGCGGAGGGGAGGCTTTAGCCTCCCAACCATTGAGGGCAAGGGAAAGGGGGACCCGGCCATTCTCCACGGCAGGGGGGGGGAGAGACAGCGCGCCCGCTCGCCCGCTCTCTCTCAGGCGCGCCGGCTCCGCAGCCCGGCTGCCGGCGCGAGCGGGGGCAAGAGCAGGGGCTCCAAACCAAGTTCGGAGAGCCGCACTCAACGGGCCAAAGAGCCGCATGCAGCTCTGGAGCCACAGTTTTGAGACCCCTGCCCTAGGGGATCCCAGGTCCCACCTGGAGGCTGGCATTCCTAGTTCCAACCTTTGACCATTACATTGCTCATAACAGCCTGATTACAAAAGTGCTAGGCAATTTTGGTTCTTAGACTATTTATTTATTGCATAAACAAATATGGAAATTAGTAATCCTAAAGAAAATAACACTTCATTTGTATTTGAGACCTAATATCTCATAAAAACAGTACATCTCAGAGGGCCACAGTTAAAAAAAACTCTTTTTATGGTTCAGATCACAATAAAATAGTTTGTTTTTTTAGAATAGGAGGACCTATATCATCAAACAGGCCAAATCCTCTTTTTAGATGTGGAACATGCAGTAAAGGGAAATTCCTAGGGATTTGGAAGTAGATCCTGAAGAAGGCAGGGTTTACGGAGGGGAGGGACTAGGATTACCAGCTCGGGGTTGGGAAATGCCTGGAGATTTTGGCGGTAGGGCCCGAGGAGGGAAGGGTTTGGGGAGGGGTTAGGGTTGCCTGGTCCCTCTTTGCCAGCAGTGGGAGGTTTTGGAGTGGAGCCTGAGGAGGGGGGTTTCAGGAGGGGAGGGACTTCAATGCCATAGAGTCCTATTGCCAAAGCAGCCATTTTCTCCAGGGGAAAAGAAGAAGAAGAAGAAGAAGAAGAAGAAGAAGAAGAAGAAGAAGAAGTAGAAGAAGAAGAAGAAGAAGAAGAGGAGGAGGAGGAGGAGGAGGAGGAGGAGGAGGAGGTTTTCATATGCCGGCTTTCTCTACCACTTAAGGAAGAATCAAACCGGCTTACAATCGCTTTCCCTTCCCCCCAACAGACACCCTGTGAGGGAGGTAGGGCTGAGAGAGCTCTAAGAGAGCTGTGACTAGCCCAAAGTCACCCACCTGGCTTCATGTGTAAGAGTGGGGAAACCAACTTGGTTCACCAGATTAGCATCCGCTGCTCATGTGGAGGAGTGGAGAATCAAACCCGTTTCTCCAGATTACAGTCCACTGCTCAAAAATAAAATATTCATTATGTTCTCTCTTATGCCCACATTGGCTGAATTCTTCAAGGATTTTTTAAAAAAACTCATCCAGATTTTTATGGGATAGGTACTGAGAGATATTTTCCCCATTTTTGTCCACAAAGCAAAACTTTTCACTCAGAGTTTGCCTACACTGTGTATATATAAGACAACATTTTTTCTATTGGTCATATTTATCTAAGATGCTTTCAAAGCTATTAAGCGAATGAGACAATTCCATTTGAGCTTGTTTTATTTGTAATAAATGTTTGATTTGCAAGTACTGAAGCATCAGAACTTGTATTCCTCCCATCCCTTGTCTAATATTTGAGTAAGGCATAATTACATTCTCCTTGAACAGTCTTTCTTTCTGGCAAAAGGTGTATATTTCTTTCATTTAGACCAATCAGCTTATGGTATACAGAGATAAGTAGTTAATGGTTTAGTATCAGAAAGTTTGCACAACATTTTATCTTTGGCTAAAATCATCACAGAACTGTAGATCTGTTCAGATTGTTCTGGATGGAGGAGATCACAACATATATGGTGTCCTTTATAAGATAAGAACAAAGGAGAAAGAGATGTAGCCCTCTGATAATTATGTAGAGTATCATGGGACATTATACTACTGCTTTGCTCTCAACACAGTTTAGAGCAAAACAACAACTGTGATAAAGAGTGTCAGAAGAAAATACTATTTGGAAAGTCAAAAGAACTAGGCATATTTAGTTCTGAAAAGCGAAGAAAGGATACAATGCCCAATTTTATTCTCACAAGTAATTTAATAGAGCTATTAGTATAAGTGAAGTTATTTGTGCTGTGTTGGCAACTGGAGGATCAGGACCTCCATATACAAAAGGGTTGTTATGAAACCAGAATTTTCAATGCATTGCTCTGCTGGGAACCTTTGCATACACAGGGGGCTACCCACCATCATTTTAGCGCTACAACTATTTATGCTTACAAATCAGAGTTATTTTAACCATGAAAATTGCTTTTGAGGCCCATGGGGAATAGTAGAAATGTAATTTGCTTTGAATTCAAATAGGCTAGATGCAAGTTGTAAGTGCTGTTTGTTTTCCTACCCATACAGTTTTTTGGGGACAATGCTACATTTCCTGGGAGAAAACTGCTGATTGTTCACCAAACAATGAAGGGTGCAGCTTGATCTAGACTTCCAGATGTGGGTGTACAAGGAGACCTTGTTGAATCATGCTTAGCAAGAAATCTACTAAAAGCTAGGATTGGCCCCAGCAGGAGGTTTTTGGGGCGGAGCCTGAGGAGGGTGGGGTTTGGGGAGGGACTACAATGCCATAGAGTCCCATTGCCAAAGCGGCCATTTTATCCTGTTGAACTGACCTCTATCTGCTGGAGATTAGTTGTAATAGCAGATCTCCAGCTAGTACCTGGAGGCTGGCAACCCTAACAAAAGCACGATTGAAAAGCAAAGTATCTAAACCTTCATAACTGGTCTCTTGCACCTGCATGCTGTTGCTTCTCGGCAGCAGCACATAAATACGTTCAGTGTGTTTCATTTCTACCACACCCAAAGTGATACAGGGTGGGCCTGCACGACCTGTGAACCACCAAAGTGAATGTAACCAGACATGTAAAATGGCCTGCCAGGTGCCCAACAAATTCCCCTTCCAGGAGGGCAAGGGAGAAAAAAATAGACCTATCAAGCCCTTAGAAGGATACGCATGTCTTTCGGAAAGTGTCTCTATGGTTGAGTCACAAACTGTGCAAAGTCTAGTGAGTTTTAAGTGTATGACTGTCTACATTACGGAAAGCACAAATAAAATTTCAGAAGACATGATGACTCAGAATATTTTACAGCAAAAATAAATAAATAAAAGGAAAAACAAAGAACAAGCTATAAAAATCCCAGAATCCAGGAAGGGAAAAGAGGTTGTATCGTTTCGTAATTCTATATTTAAGGCATCCTTGACAAATACCTGTCTGACTTCTTAGACTCTCCTGAGGATTCCTGCCCAAAACAGAATCATGCACATAACTGGAGCTTGGTCTATTTATTGGCACTGCAGATGAGTCAAAACTCATTTTTAAGCTGAAGTGGTGACTTCTCTCTTCAGCAGTGGAAAATTGCTATATGAAACACTACAGATATTCCGGGCCAGACTGGCTACTGAACTTAACAGGAAATAGCCAATTATTCCTCAGCCCTAGAGGACCAGTGGCAGAGAAAGCCTCCTCCCTAGGCCGCTCCAGAGTCTGGCACAAGCTCCTGTTGCTCCATCCCCATTCCCACTGTTGTAACCCCTTCCTACAAATGATTGACACCCTCTACTCCAGGGCTCTACACATTTGGTTGCCAGGGAGCCTTGCAAATTCCTTGTGGAGCCTAGAAGACCAATGCCTAGGGTTGCCAACCTCCAATTACTAGCTGGAGATCTCCAGCCATTACAACTGATCTCCAGACAGCAGAGATCAGTTCACCTGGAGAAAATGGCCGCTTTGGCAATTAGACTCTATGGCATTGAAGTCTCTCCACTCCCCAAACCCCACCCTCCTCAGGCTCTACCCTCAAAACCTCTCGCCAGTGGCGAAGAGGGACCTGGCAACCTTACCAATGCCCCCTCTGGCCCCACCCAACACCAAGGGAGCACCAAAGACTGGGCTAAAAACCCTGCCTAAGATGCTAGACTGGAGCTGCTGGATCCTCTAGCCCTCAAGCCTTGAAAGGCCTGCCTAAGAGGCAGCTCCAGTGCAGTTTCCTAAGCAGGGCTTTTAGCATTCGAGAGCTGCCTGTCCAGGATCTGCAGCCTCCCCTCCTAGGCAAGGCTTTCAAGGCTTGAGCACAAGGTGATCCAGCAGGATTCACCTGGCTCCCACCTGCACCAAAAGCCCTGCTTAAAGCCCTGCTTAAAAGGACAGAGCTCGTGAACAAGCGTGAGGCGGGCAGAGTGAGTGTGTGCACATAAACAAGCACAGGGAGGGAAAAGGTAAACATCTCCTACCAGGTTATGTGCAACACTGGCTCCAAATGGGTGGGTCTTCATCTCAACCCCTCCCATCCCCCCAATATCTTGGGAATCCTGAATCCCTACAGTTGCACTCGAAAAAGATCAGGAAGACCTTCTGTAGCCCAAAGCTTTGCATGTTTATTCGAAGGTCCACATTAAGAATTCCACGACAGTTAAGAATTGCCTTAACTGATTCATTTCCCAACAGTTCATTTACTTTTCTTGATATTCAGTCAAAAGCAAAAAGTAATAACACAAACATTAGACAGCCAAATTTAAAAAGTACTTAACAAAATGAAATAAGCTTTCATTTAAACACTTAGTTCCAGAGGAGGTCGCCGTAGAAAATGCAGTATGAAAAACCTAAAACCCAGTCGCTTTGCTATAACATATTCATTTCAACTTTATTTCAAGAATTTGCTGTTATAAGCTTTTAAATAAAGATGTCTTCCGTCCTACGATAGCATCACATTATCATACATAAAAAGAATGAATTGTCACAATCATGCACAGCTTTGAATATAATCAGAGGACAATGCAAGAGGAAGTATAAAAATTCAAAGTCCATGCAAATCTTGCAGCCTATCTTGATGCCAGTTTGGACAAGGTTTCCTTTCTTATATTATGTGTCCCATGGTATTCACACTCTGGTAACTTTCATCACATCTTCTCTGCCTGCTCATCCACTGAAAAGGGGAAAGCACCACTGGTCTGGGACACACGGCTGGTTCTCGGGTTGCACAAAATTTCGGCCCTTATTTATCGAACAACTCCTCCATTTGATAATCAGGGGAAAGTAATGCTTTCACAGGGGACCACACCCCCAATCACCACTATGTCAATGTTCACCTAGCTTCCAACTTGTTCACTGCTGCTGTTACATCAATCTGCTGCTGCTTTGGCACCCCACAACCTTAAAAAAAAAACTTGGTCTCTATCCTGAGAATAATTACATGGGAAACCCATTCAGTTGGAATGACATCATAACTGCAGATTCAAACAAAGGTGTTCTAAGGGAGTACTGTCTTCACCCTTGCAACATGGGATGACGGGGCAGTGGGGACTGCTTTTTGACACTGCCAAAAATGGTAGCAACAAGCACCTCCCATTTGACTCTGCTAATTGTTGCCTCCTTTCCACTGAGTCACACACCAGGCTCAATCAGTTCTAGCTCTGCATCCCAAAATGAGTATGGAGTCTTCCTTGGTCTGAACCCGGCTATCATTCTACACCTAATTCCCTCCTCCTTAGGTCCTTTCCAACATGCCCCCCTCCCCCAGTGCCTTTTATTAAGACTACAGACTACAGTGTGATTTTGAGTGAAGTATCCATACATAAAAACTATCATGACCCATCACTGAACCAACTGGAAAGACCTGAGCAACTGGAATTGGCTAAGGAAAACAACTGCAGTGAATTTTCCTCAGCAGGTCATTGCTCTGAGCCAAAAAAAAATATAGAGTTCTTCTTTTCATTTCTTTAACTTGTAGAAATTTACTTTGCAGAAACAAATACAGATGCTTTGACGTCACATATTCACATAACACTAGAATGGGAGGTATTGACCTCATCTTCTCGTAGTGTTCTAAGGGGGGAAACTCTCCAGTGAAGTTTAGATTTGTCTCCTTTCCATTTATAAGGCAACCCACTTTCTAGAACAGCTCATCTTAATCCTCCGTGTCAGAGGAATGAAACTTTGTGTTTCCACTGTGAGGAGAACCATATTGTTTGCAAAGAAAGGAACTTCCCTACTAAGCATACAAAACATGAAAAAAGAAAAGACCCAGAATATTAAAAAAAAGTTTCTCTGTATAATAGCCAGTAAACACAGGATGGAAAAACTTCTTTTTCATTACTTGTTTCCCAGGTGAAAAGGTACAACACATTAAGAAACATAAAATGCCACTAATTGACAGTAAGCAAGGTTGTGAGCTGTTAAATTTTTAAAAAGAGATTTTACAAGAAGCCACGTGCCCCTTTATCAGGTCAAATGTGCAATTCTTGGATGGTTTCCATCCCCACTGGCACCTGAAATTTAACAAGCAAATGCTTCTTGTGCTTGCTGTGTATTCTAATTAAAAGTGAAAAGTACATGTGTCAGGTGCCAAAAAGACAAGAGAAGGCAATGAGACACCGCACTGTAACCTGCCTAGCAGAAATGCTATGTGGAAGAACTCTGGTCAAAAGAATGTGCTTCTTCATCCATGCTGCTTTCCTTTAACATTAATTACATGCAGTGCTGGGTTGGCTGACTGTCAAAGGTTACAAAAGAAGAGCAGTCTATCTAGACTTGATTCCTGCTTTTAGTCTGAGGAGCCCTGCACTGATGTGTCTCTGTGACCCTACTGTAGGGTTGCCAGGTCCCTCTTCACCATTGGCGAGAGGTTTTGGGGGCAGAGCCTGAGAAGGGCAGGGTTTGAGGAGGGGAGGGACTTCAATGCCATAGAGTCAAATTGTCAAAGTGGCCAATTTCTCCAGGTGAACTAATCTCTATCGGCTGGAGATCAGTTGTAATAGCAGGAGATCTCCAGCTACTACCTGGAAGTTGGCAATCCTACCCTACTGCCATTCTACAAATGAGTCCTACATATTCAATAACTGAAGATAGAAGCAGAGTGAACACCTTAAGGACAGCTTGTGACTTAAATGCATAGAGCTGGGTGGGGCAGGTTGATGAATTGTGGTCCGATCAAATCAGAAATTCTGGTTCACGTTTTGTTGTCAGAACAGGAAGAGTATGCTGGGTCCTCCCATCACTACCGCCAATGACTTTCTGGATTTTCATAAATTAAGGGCTCACCACAGCCCTTAGAATAGCATGAGCATAAACAAATAAACCCATTGCTAACATTCCTGTCTAGTTAGAAATTCTGCCAGCACTGCATGTGTTTGCTGAAGGTCAATTTTTGATTAGTTTGGCATTCAGCATCTCTTCCACATTTGTAAAATCACTGCTGAAACAACAAGTGGTGTTGGATCTTTCACACATAAATTTAAATACCAATTTAGGAATCAATGTTTGTCTGTACAATATAATGTAAGGCTGTTCCCATTTCCATCTGTAGTCCTTTACTCAGATATAGTGTCTAACAGGCTTTAAAAATGCAATGTTATATTGTATTACTTGGTATAGCCACTTGGTTGTATTGCTAGACTCAGAAAATTATCATACACACTATAAAGAACTAGTGTGGCACATGGGAATTTTTCCTCTGGTGCAAAGCGAAGGTAGAATGGCTACAAGAAAGCACTAGGACATTTCTGGTTCAAATCTCACAGCAAAGCCCATATTCCTAAGCACACTTTTCTGGGAGTAAGCCCATTGACTAAAATGGGTTTTACTTCTAAGTAGACTTGGTTAGGATTCGGGTTGCCAACCTCCAGGTGGGCCTGGAAATTTCCCAGAATTTACAAGTGATTTCCAGGCTACAGCGATCAGTTCCCCTGGAGAAAATGCTGGTTTGGAGAGTTCCACCCCACAAAGCTTGCAAGTCATCCCACCCCGATTCTACTCTATGCTGACGATGCAGTTCTCCTGTCCCGCACAAGAATTGGTTTGAAAAGATCTTTGCAAACTTTTCCTGAGTACTGCTCTAGGGAAGGTCTTAAAATAAACCATCATAAATCTAAGATTATGATCTTCACTAAGAGGAGAAAATTGCCTCTTTTTCACTGGGTATTAGATGGCTTTGAGGTTGACCAAGTCAAGGAGTTTGTTTACCTTGGCATTCTTTTTTCCCGTAACCTAAATTGGAATGCCCATCAAAAAGCAGTGTCCAACAAAATTAAACCTGGGGTTGGTGCTATTGTCAATTTTTTTCACACTAAAGGTGGCAAATATATTCCAGGGGCTATTCAGGTTTTTAACCTGAAAATTACCCCAATTATCCTCTTTGGTGTTGCCATCTGGATTACAGTCATCAATGAATCTATAGATCATCCACTGCTTCAGTTCTTACGAAAACTTCTAAATGCCCCTCGATGTGTTGCTGGCGTTACTCTTCGTTCCGAGTTTGGCCAAATGTCACTTGAAGCTAGGGCGTGGTTGGCTGCCTTTAAACTACACCTTAAACTGTGCTTTAGCACTGAGGGGTTCCTAGCTTCTCTGAAGCATGACCCTTTCAAATCCTCATGGCAAAAAATCTTAGATGAGAAACTGGCGTTGTTGGGCTTCTCGCAGGATATGTTATCAGATCTTGGGAAAACTGAAGCTTTTGCCAAAATTAAAAAGCGCATTAAAGAGCTTGATTATAACAGCACTACTTTTCGTGCTCGTCGTGTCTGTTCATCCCAGTTCTTCGGAATACCCCCTCCACGTGGTCTGCCTGCCTATACATATTATCTAACAACTCCTCGTCTCTGTAGAGCTTTTTGCTTGGCTAGATTGAATGCTAACCCTTCTATGGTAATGCAGGGCAGAATTCTGAATATACCATACTCTGACAGGATCTGTCCTTGCTCTTCTGGCTCTATTGACTCATTAGCCCATGCCCTTTTGGAATGCCGCTTTTACGAGGATCTTCGATCGCACTATATTTCCCCCCTTTTAATATACAAATCCAATGCCTCTGTGACTGACATAATGCCTTTTTTACTAAGTGATAGGGACCCCAAGGCTACATTGTCAGTGGCAAGATTTGTTTCAGTCCTTATATCCCTCCAACACTAGATATATGCTGCTCAAGATCAATTGATCAAGGAGCTTCTAAGGGATAAAAGGAAAGGTTTGGAGAGTTGACTTTATGACACTATAATCCACTGAGATCCCTCCTCTCCCCAAACCCCTCTTGCCTCAGGATCCACTCCCAGTCTCCAAGAATTTCCCAACCCAGAGTTGGCAACCCTATTCCCCAATCATATCAATGGATGAAGCAGCCCTGCAACACATAGAGCTGTTCCTTCCAATGAAGTGAACAGGGATGCTTTTGTAGGAATGGATTCTGCCTGTCACATTGGAACCACCACAGTTGCAAGAAATAACAGCATGACACCACTTGCATAAGCCTGTAGTCCATAGATTTCATTGCATCATCTGATCCGAGATCAAATACATATTTGATCTGGTTAGGATTGCTTCCAAATTCACCTATAGCCTTAGGCAAGCTGCATTCTCTCAGCCTCATTCCGCCACTTGCAGTGTGGGCATTATAATGCTGACTGGCCTTAACAGGGTAGAGATCAATGAGTTCATTCACACAAGGTGCTCTGAACACTGAGAATACTGTATAAACACGACTGTGAATTAATTATGGATTTAAAATATGAACTTCAATTAGATTTTAATCTGATCATACCACTGTGAACATGTTGAGTGGCATTCATTGTAAATAATTTACAGACAGATACCAAGTCACATTGTATATTTAAAGACCATTTCCCCAATAATAAATTATTTGCCTAGGCCACAGAATTGAAGAGAAAGAACATTCAACTTCACATACTAGCCTCAAAATACCATTGGATTTCCGGTGCATATAAAATCAAGGTAGTTTGTTAATGTGTTGTATTTCCAAATAATTAACTCCCCCCACCCCGTTCTAACTCAAGTATAAACACTTGCTTTTAACACTAGATTGTCCTGGGTTCAAACAACTCCATGTTTACAAGTTAGTGCTTTCTTAAGTCCTTTTTCCTATTTCATGGTCTATTTGTGCTTGCTCAATGAAATACGTCAACTAGTCAAAGGGAAGGCAGGAGCTGATATTCACGAGGACTTATAATGGGAAGACAACTATTCCTCCTCCTGTAGCAATTAAAAGGAAAAGAAAGCACACAGGAAGAGCACATCATGTTAGGCACAAGGGGAGCACAAGGGGAATGATTTCCCATCATTTGTAGTAAACAAAAAAGGCTTTGAATTGAATCGGTTCTGAAAAAAAGAAAAAGTGAGCAGTTTCAACTACAGGCTATATCAAGCAGCAAATATTGGACATAGGTATATGCTGGATTCTATTTGAAAAAAATGAATTTTTAAAAGTTACCAAAAATTTCCCTTTCCTTTTCAAAAAAATGTTCCAGAAACTGAAGATTCCATCTTTGCCATTTGGGAGATAACATGGTTGGTCTTCACGGCATCATATTTACACACAAAAGGATTTGCTCCTTGGTGTATTATTAATGCCACCCTTCAGAGGACACCAGGGCAACTCTAATACTCCTCATGAAAGGAAGGAGCTCTCCCTTTCTCCCAGAGCAGCTCTCCACCCATTCTATTATTTCCTTCCTCCTTTTTTAATATCGGAACATGCTGACTCGTTATTATTGATTGATTATTCTGCTGACTCCAAAGCACCGTTCCATTCCTCGTTAATGCAAAACTACCTCATTTTTCATACTTCATAAATTAATATATTACTCTCACTGAAACAGTAGAGGAGAAAGTTATATTTCTGGGAAAGGGTATAGAGAAGGTTCTTTCAGAAAACTCGGTGTTCACGTTGTCTGTCCCCACTGCTGGGGTTAGATGACGCAGGCAAGTCATCAGGCTTCCAGGGCTCATTGCTTGTATCTGCACTACAATCGATTAGTTCTCTGTATACTCTTTTGCAGATTTTTATGAACTTCCCCATTAGGTTTGCCAACCTCCAGGTGGGCCTGGAAATTTCCCAGAATTTACAAGTGATTTCCAGGCTACAGCGATCAGTTCCCCTGGAGAAAATGCTGGTTTGGAGAGTTGACTTTATGACACTATACTCCACTGAGGTCTCTCCTGTCCCCAAACCCCTCCTGCTTCAAGATCTGCTTCTAGTCTCCCAAGAATTTCCCAACCCAGAGCTGGCAACCCTATTCCCCAATCATATCAATGGACGAAGCAGCCCTGCAGCACATAGAGCTGTTCCTTCCAATGAAGTGAACAGGGATGCCTTGGTAAGCATGGATACTGTTTGTTGCAAGAAATCACTGCATGAGACCACTTGCATAAGGTCGTAGTCCATAGATTTCATTGCATCATCTGACCCCAGATCAAATACTCTGTTACATGCATCAATTGGTAAAATCAGTCGGCAATCTGAAGCATGTCTATTTAGAATATGGTAGCCAAACCATAGCCAGCAATCCCTGGGAGAAAATGGGGAGTGAGACCTGACATGTTAGCATCACACCAGCACACTTACATCACTTCTGAGTTTAACACAGAAATTTTGCAAAATGCCAGAGTGTCCACCGTGTCTGTGAAGCCCTTCCCCCTCAGCTGTCTTGGAGGGTCCTTCCACGTTTGGCGCTGCTTGTTCAAACAGGCCTTCCTCGGCCTCACACTGGGATGGAGACGAGGATGAGGTCCCTTGATACCTGATTCTCCAAGGTGTGAGAATCAGACAGCCTGCATCCTCCTCGGGCTTGGCTCCTGTTCTCCTCTTTAAAGGGATTGCCCCAGCCCTTCTTTCCACACATGCTTCCCTAACCCCACCTATGTGAATCTTTAAACGAGAACACCCCCAAGAGCCCCTTTGGCTCCACCTCCGGAGAGTGCCTTACGTGGGCCTCTTCTACCAGTAGGGTGGCCAGGTCCCCCCACCTCCGGCAGGAAGTTTTTGAGGCTGGGCTGGGGTGACAATCCCACACCCTCCCTGCCTTCCTCAGGCTCTACCCCGAAAATCTCCAGGCATTTCCCAACCTAGAGCTGGTAACCTCAGCCACGTTGTCCACTGCAACTCACCTCTGTTCCTCTACAAGTGGCTGCAAGAGCTGTTGGGCTCCCAGTCTCATCTGGCACTGCCCGCCACAGGCTGACACAAACTGGGCTGTTTCCCCTTCTTCCTGGTCGCCCGACTGGTTGGCATCTAAAACCGTGAGGTGAGAGGTGAGGTTGGCCTACTGTGCAAACTGCTTGCTCCTGCAATGTCTGGGGGCCTCTTCCTGGGACAGGACCGGAATTAAGTACGGATTGCCTGGAATGACCTAAGGTGCAGTGGCCTGCTGGTGTCTCGGGACCGTGTCGCTTCTGGTTTTTACTTAAAGAGACATAAGTGCAGTGGTGTGTATTCCTTTCCCTGCCCCATTTCCTCCCACTGGCACCCAAAGCACCAATGGGCAACAAAATAGGATGCCAGGAAGCCTCTTTCTATAGTGGGAGGCCTGGTATCCCTAATTCAGAATCATACTCAGGTTTGTTAGCGGAGGGGGGGGGCTCTATTAACCTCTGGAAAGTATTCTTAGAATTGTACTGTCAGTTGATAATTGTCAGATTGCTGGCAAAAGCAGGTAGGAGTTTCTTGTCTGACAATCAACTACTTTGAATTAAAAAATACTGTGCAAGTGTATATCACAACTACCTTCAAGACACTAATCAAAATGGTCAATGGTTGGTACACTGATCCCATTTTTGTATTCCTACAAGCCTAGTGTATATAGGAAAGGGAGAAATATCAGATTCTTCTTGTTTATAGCAAAATGTGCTTGCTTTCTTCACAGTTATTGAGCTAGAGGTTGCAAATGCATTTCCAGGAAGCTGGATGAAAGCTTCAAACTTATTACAATAAAACTGCACAGCGACCCCACAGAAATCCAATGGGATACAAATCTAAATGATGTCAGAAGGAGCCAGGGCCTATGAACAGGGAAGTGCTACTAAGATCACTAATGAGCATGCTATAAACTTAATAAAACAAAGATTTTACTGAGTTATACTTCGCAACATAATGCTGTTATATTTTTTATTAATTATTTACTATTCATTCTCATCTTTCATCCAAGTGCTTTGCTAAAGTTAACAAATTTAATCTCTGAGGCTTAATTTTTTAAAAAAATGAATCAAGCATTCATTAAAAATAACATGCTACTAAAAGTAAAGATGAATACTAATCAGGACCCCTTATCTTAAGAGAGTTTTAATATTTTCACTGGCTCTGTGCTGCATGGCATCATCAGTACAAGGATCTCAGAATATTTTTCCAAGGCCATTAAAAAGGAGACACACCAAAACCCTTTCCCATGGGACCATGTCCAGTTAACTCAGCTAGTGAGAGGAAGGGTGCATAGAGATAAGAGTGTAAAGCAGGTCCAAAAACTGAACATGGCTGCCACAGTTATGGTTCTTCTCAGTCATATGCTCAAACCTAGCACCATGTAACAGCTCTGGAGTTTATTTTGAGCTACATGTTTTCACAGACCATACGAGGAAAGCATGACAAGAAAGCTAGACAAGAAAAGGTGAAATTATTCATTAATACTATACTATCCCACCTCTCTGCAGTTTCTCCACTAGCAAATTCTCCTAAGCACACCCCACCAAATGGAATGTGAGCTTGTTCATGCACTAGTCCCAAAAAGCAACTTGGACACCAATGCTGAGGAGGCAGCTCCTGGAAGTTCAAATGTTTCAAGGAACATGACATATAAAAAGGGAAGCACACTGTGGAACACATGTGGAAGAAAGCTCCCTCCCCCCACTCAGACGAACAGTGCAATCCTAAACAAAGGTATATCCTTCTAAGTCCATTTAAGTCAATGGACTTAGAAAGGTGTAACTTTATTTACGATTGCTTAAGATTATGACTCTGAGGCTCCCTTCTTTCAGTGTGACATCTAGCAATTTGTTCCCTGCTTCCCACTGCTGAACACTCACCCTCGCCACTGATGGGAGCTTCATTGTGGTGGGTGATCCACATATACACCGTGATAACATCATTTGTGGGTTTACCCTGGAAGAAACAGTGACACTCTAGCGTGTTTCTCAAAAAGCTCTGCAAAAACCACAGAGCTTTTGGAGGAATGTGCTAGAGCATTCCTATCACCTCCAGGGTAAACCTGGAAGTGACGGGGACACTAGCACATTCCTCCCAAAACTCTATAGCAGGGGTGGGGAACCTCAGGCCCGGGGGCCGTATGCGGCCCCCGAGGACATTTTTTGTGGCCATCAGGAGCTCCGGGGCCCTGCTGCAGAGGCGGGGCGCAGGGCGGCCCTCCAAGAGGGTGTTCCTAGTGCCACGGCTTACAGCTGCGCTGCGGTGCCCTTTGGACCTCCTCTCGCCTACTGTCAGCTGTTGAGCAGCGAGAGGGAAGGGGAAAGAGGCTGGCAGCTCCCGGCGGCAGAGCATGCATGCAGGAGCCGATTGGGCTTCGGTGGGGGGGCTTTTGTGGACTCTGGGGAGGAGAGGGCATGGAGACTGGGGCCTGGTTGCGTGGGGTTCTGTGCGCTGCCGGGTGTGGACAGGGGAGGCTGGGGCCCGGTCGCGCGGGGCCAGTGTTTGTGTGTGTGGGAAGGCTTTTCTCTCTTTTCTTCCTCTTTTTCTGTCACTCTTTCTCCTTTCTCTCCCTCTCTTTCTCCCTCTTTTTCTGTCTTTTTCTTTGTCTCCCTCTTTTTCTGTCTTTTTCTTTGTCTCCCTCCATCCTTTTCTTTCTTTCTCCCTTTCTCTCCATTTCTTTCTCCCTTTCTCTCCCTTTACCCCTCCCACCCTTTTCCTCTTTCTCTGTTTTCTTGGCGATTGACTGTGGGCTGTACTCCCCTGGCACCTTGTTTGTTCGGGCGCACTGCTGGCTGCCCTTCCGCCTGGGAGGGGGGAGTGCGGGCACCCTGCAGGCATGCTCTGTGTAGCCTCCCCTGGGGTTGCCATCCTCCAGGTGGTGGCTGGAGACCTGGCAACCCTAGCCTCTTCCCCCCCACACCGGGAGATCTACACCTGGTATGGCCCCTGAATGATGTCATAAATGTGCAAATGGCCCTTGGCGAAAAAAGGTTCCCCACCCCTGCTCTATAGTGCCCATAAAGTTTTTTGAAAAATGTGCTAGAGAGTCCCCGTTGTGCCCCCCCTTCAGCTGGCCTTCTTCCACTTACCAGCCAGCTGAGGGGAGGTGGGCAGGCCCATTAACTGGTGGGCAATTGCCTGCCATTACCGGGCATCTGGGAACCCTACTTATCACATATATGTAGCATGTTTAGGGACACATCAAGAAGGTAAAAAGAAACTTCCTTTTACCCACAATCCTTTGCTTCTCCTGATTATTATCTGCCTGAGATGCAGAAGCATTTTCTGTAATTTGTAAAGGCCTTACTTTAAGGACAAGCTCATCTGCCCATATGTGTGGGTCTTTGTTATTTTTCAATAAATAGTCATAGCAAGTCTCACCACCATCTTTTTCATGCAACTGATTTTAAATACTAGAAAATACATTTTATGACTGAATTGTTCCATATTGAACTGGCAATTTGATCCAAGTGTATAACTAGACACACAATAAAAAGAAAATTACGTCAAGGCTCTTTAAAAAAAACAAAAAAAACAGATAAAGATACCGTATATACCTGCATATAAGCCGAGTTTTTTCAGCCCAAAAAAAGGGCTGAAAAAGCCGGCCTCGGCTTATACGCGGATCAATACGGTAGAGGAGGGAAGAGGGAGGGGGGAACTTATCGCCCCCGGCACTGGCCTGGGAGGGCCTCCTGCGGCCGCGGAAAGGCCGCCCCCCGCCCCCGCCGGGCACGCCCGGCTCCTCCCAGCCGGCACCGGCCTGGGAAGGCCTCCTGCGGCCGCGGGAAGACCGGGCGCCGCCCCCGCCGGGCGTGCCTGGCTCCTACCGGCTGGCACCGGCCTGGGAGGGCCTCCTGCGGCCGTGGGAAGGCCGCGCCGCCGCCCCTGCCGGGAGCACACGGCTCCCCCGGCCAGGAACGCCCTGGGGGGCCTCCTGGGCCACGGGGGGGGCGCTGCCACCTTCGCCAGGCCTGGAGCGGCCTTGGAGTGGCCTGCGCGGCCTCCTAGGCCACGGGGGGGGGGCGCAGCCACCTACCTGCGCACCTAAGGTAAGCCTGCTGGGGGGGAGGGGTTATAAGCCGATCCTCGGCTTATACGCGGGTGCCTAATTTTTCCCCATTTTTGGGGAGAAATTAGGCACCTTGGCTTATACACGGGTCGGCTTATACATGGGTATATACTGTAGCTAGTAATTTAGAAAAAAATAAATCTGAAGACATACATGGAATGAAAAAGTATGAATTGTTAACAATGACAATAACTGATAAAAGAATTAATAATTCTTAAAATGTGAAGAATTATTACTGTTGCCAATTACTATTAGCCAACCTTATTTAAACCTCCACTATGACCTAGAGCAGGGGTCTGCAAACTGCGGCTCCCGAGCCACATGCGGCTCTTTGGCCCATTGAGTGCGGCTCTCCGAACTTGGTTCGGAGCCCCTGCTCTCGCTCCCGCTCGCACCGGCAGCAGGGCTGCGGAGGCAGTGCACCTGAGAGAGAGAGAGAGAGAGCAAGCGTGAGAGAGCAGGCGAGCGGGTGCGCTGTCTCTCCCCCCCCTGCCGTGGAGAATGGCCAGGTCCCCCTTTCCCTTGCCCTCAACGGTTGGGAGGCTAAAGCCTCCCCTCCCCTCTAGCCACGCGATTGCTGGGCGGGCGGCTTGGCGGTTCCTGCCCCCCCACCTATCAGCTGTTGGGCGGGGCAGGCTTCCTTTGGTAGACCTGGCCTCCGGCTGAGTCCCATTGGGAGGCCATGTCTACCCACTGGCTTTCTTGGCGGTAGACCTGGACTCCGAGGAGGGGAAAAAGTCCCCCTTCAGAGGCCAGGTCTACCCATTGGCTCCTATGGGCCTCCGGAGGCAAGGTCTACTGCCAAGAAAGCCAATGGGTAGATCTGGCCTCCCAATGGGACTCAGCCGGAGGCCAAGTCTACCAATAGGCTTTTATGGCGGTAGACCAGGCCTCCAGACGAGGACTCCGGATGGGGAGGGGGAAATGGCAGGGACTTACAATTTAATTTTTATCAATAAATAAGATCACTATTAAGTATGATATCAAGTTTTATTCAGTGTACCTATAGTTTAATTAAGACTTAAAACTTTAATTAAAGTTTATTAAGTTAATAAACAGTGTACCTACCGATATAGTTTAAGTTTAAGAAATTTGGCTCTCAAAAGAAATCTCAATCGTTGTACTGATGATATTTGGCTCTTTTGACTAATGAGTTTGCTGACCCCTGACCTAGAGAATTGAAATTTAGAAAATGTACACAAGTGCAACCAGTATGCATTGCTTATTTCAATCACACATATTGAATTCTGTTTGCAGAAAATATTTTTAGCTTAATCATGCTCATCTTGTAAGAGTAACCGATGGGTCTAGATAATCACTTAACTGCCATTCCTTGGGGCCACAGATCACCTTTCTACGAACCCCTTTCCAACGGAAGTGGGATGATCCAGACAAGTATGCTTTTCGCCAAGAGCATTGTACAGCTTAAACTAGAATGTTCCAAAAGAACTAATGGGTGTCAGGATTGAGGAAGATTCAATTCAGTTTGAAGACCAGATAATATAGCCTCCCTTTAGTGTTACCTGAACAGCTAACAGCTCCACAGTAAATGTATTCTGTCGGGCCTAGAGAAAAGATTAGAAATAAAAGGCAGGAGAAAAAAACAGTTCCATTATTCCTTCCCTTTGGATCTAATTCAGCCTGTGCTGCAGGGATGGCTTCCTCCCTCAATTATAATAAGTTCTTTTCCAGATCATAGCAATGGGTGTCAGTCTGCAGCGTATGCCGTTCATAAGCGTGTCAATGTTATAATGACAAAAAGGGTCCAGAGAAACCTTCCATCTGCTAAATGACTCTTAAGACACTCCAGAGCTTTGCTCCCTCCTTGCCAATTGCTTGTGCAATATCTGAAAGCCAACAGATTATCAATGACAAATGGTGTGCCATCGGTGGGTGGCAGTTCATCTCACTCAGCACAAGGAAGTGCCCAGTGCACCCAGAGAACTGCCTCCTCCTCATACCATCGCCCAGCTGGAACACTTTTAAAAACTGTCAGCAGTATTTTAGCTAGCTAGGATTAAGCATATTAGGGGAAATAGACAAAGGTCCCAAACTGGAAAGCAGCAGAATAGATACCTAGATGCAGTCATTCTTATGATATTCTTTGATGTGCATTCTCATTTCACTAGAGAAAATGCCACATAACTGGTACCCACAGCTCATGCTATAGCAGGCAACCAGAAGCATCCCAAGAAAAGTAAGAACCCTTGCCTTGCAAAACTCTGTGACACACTGGAGTCAAGAATGGCCCAGGATTTATCCCTTTCTGTTAGATGGATGGTCAGATGACAACATGTTCTGAAGGTCCCAATGCACATGGCCTATGAAAACTAAATAAGCTGCACTGGTACAGTGAGTCCCAAAATAATTATCACGCAGATCAAACGGTAATTGATGTAGGGATGCTTGAACATAGGGATGCTTGAACACACACTGGTTCAGCTCATGTCCTCTTCACTGGTCATAAACAGGGAGCTAATTTTTCAGTGATCAATTTAACGGTTCAGCCATCCATTCATAGCTGTTTGAATTGGCAGCATCTTTGGGTATGCACGCTTTTGCAGAAATATGGTGCAAATATGTCTGGCAGGCATCCATAGCTATTCGGCATGAACCATACATTATCTGATCAATACTTTGAACACAGTAAGTTTGAGTATCATGTTCACGGTGAAATCCACATCATCCCTACCTTGAAGTGCTTACATGTCCTCTGTCATGCCCACTTGCTTCACTGATGAATTATTCTAATCCCTAGAAAAAACAATTCTGTTGCTTCCAAAAAATGCCTCAGAGGTTGTCCGTGAACTCCTGGTATGGAAGTCCCACAGGGCTCTCTCGACCCTCTGGAATGTGTTAGCTCTCAATAACTTTCTGACATCTGCCCTCCATTTTAAACCCTAAATTTCAGGTTCGTTTTGGAAAATTCTGCAGATGTATGGACATTCTCTGAGGCCTTTATGCAAAATGAGGTAATGAAGGAAACAAGAAGAGCAGGAAGTTGTTTGAACCTTCTTGCACAGCTAGCTTACCACTGTTTTCCTCTGGAGGCTCTATAAACACCCATGTTTTGCCCCAACATGGAAAATAATGGCAGAGAGCTGCTACTGTTAGCATGGTTATTCATAGCCCAGAGGAAGTCAGCTTATGATAGATGCCTCCTTCTGAAATTTGTTACAGATCCCTGAATCTCAATCCATCCTGTAGTGTAGATCGAGCTACAATAACTCATATGCGGAAGAGTTACACCAGACACTGCCTTGCTTGGTTTCTAATGCAAATCACCAGTCAGCAGTACGGCCATGAAATGAAAAACGTGTCTCAGAATATGCTTCCCTGATTAGATCCTCTTAACGGAGGTGGGGAATCTCATCATAATAGGCTCTCGGGCTCCCTGTTATAAATGGAAATGATAATTGTGCAGGAAACCTCTAGCCGCATAGCAGTTGCATGCATCAGGAAGCTGCCATAGATACTTAGATTCTCTGGAGGTAAAAACCAAATGCCTCCGCCACTTGATCCATAAAGGAGAAACTCTTTAAGATTTTAAATACACCAACTGAAATTCTGAAATAATCACAAGTGTCAGTCCCACTGAAAATCCACATGACTTTCTTGTGCGGAATTGTCACAGGATTATTAATACAGAGTCCATGACATTACTGATGAGCCATTCTACCCACAGCAAATGAGACAATGATCAACCACAAACAATCCAGTAATTTAAGGTCAGAGTAAGGCCTGGTGTCTTCCAATCAGGTGCTCAGTTTCCTCATGACCTGTACTACAAAAAATATAGAGAATCATTGTTCGGTTTTTCCAGTCTTACTGCTATCCTAAACAGAATTACACCCTTCTAAGCCCATTGCCTTCAATGGATTTTAAAAGTGGTAACTGCTTAGAATGACACTGTAAATCTAGGATGTAGTTTTGAACATAATCCAGAGAGAAACTGCAATATATTTGGTTGGAAAAACCAAAGATTTGCCTAACCCAGTCTCCTATATCTGGCAGTACCATTACATCAAGACCCCCTATACCACTTAAACATTGATTCATTCCAGCATTTCTCGACAGTCATACTTGAAAGGGAAAAGGGAAAAATACATATCATAAAAGGGGCAAATGACCACAGAAATATTTTAGAGCTGGAATCCTTGAGCCTTACAGTTTAACTGATCTCCCAGCTTTGCTGCTGACCCAGGTAGATGAAGCTTATATAACTGGCAACCCAGTGGTTGCATAATTGCTATTTAATAGCTGAACAAAGACATTTGGACACTTTCACGAAATCTGATAGGTAATTCCTACTGTAGGTCTGCAGAAACACCTGAGAAGTAATTATTCTTCTGTCCAGTAAATCAGTTAGGACAGTACAGAGGAAACATTTTGCTCTTGCTAACTACTACCTCTTTATTCTTCCTCTGAGAGCTAATATGCTGAGTGGCAGCTTCAGTGCTCACAGTAATCACGAGCCTGAGAAAGTTCCACACAGAGACAAACCAGGGAGATGCAAGCTTGACGACAAACTAATATGCAACTTTAAGAAATAGGCTCCATGGATACATGCCAGAGACTGTCTGCCTTGATTAAGCTTCAGAGGAATTTTTTTTAAAAAAGGAGGACCAGATTTAATTTCCCTGCGCACCTACTGCAAACAGGCAATTAGCAATATTAAAGCTGACCACCCCAACCATACATTCAACCTCGTACACAGAGTCCCAATCCAGCAATGAAGGGGGAGGTGCGTGTGTAGCCCGCTTTAACCCAGTTCAATGTGCAGATCAACTGAGTGGGTTGGCATGCTTGTCTATTTTGAATATAACAGAGGGTGGTTTCAGACAATCACATTGCTATCTCAGCTTGTGCAATGGCTGAATGGCAGCAGTCTAGCGGATCTATGTTGTCTTGTAAAAATCCTGTTTGCTCCAAAAATGTGGCCTGAAAAGTTGCTTGTTAGATGCCCTGGGTAAATTCCCTCTGACGCCCAGGTGACTGCAAAAAAAAATTGCTTATTGTCAGAATAAACTTTGAATATATCAATATCATTGTAATTGTGCAGCACAGACTTGATAAACACCCAGAAAAAAGATGACAGACCAAGGCACAGTTGTAGCATTAGATTGAGACTCGGTGTGTTTCTACACTGAAACATCTTTGTACTGCTTGATTAAGGCTTGTCTGCATTCGACTTCTTACAGAAGTAAAATGGAGTATTCACACATCGGTGGATATTGCACTACTGAAATCAATCCCCTCCTGAATTGTAATATCCATGGGGGGGTACATGTCTGGTTTGATCAACTCTCCACCTTTTCCCACTGTTCACTAACATCAACAGAGGTTTCCTTCCATAGTTTTTTTTAAAAATGTAAGCCAATATGCAAATGTAACCCAATTATTTCATGGCATCATATCACTAGTCCCCTGCCCCAACAGTGCTATTAAGCAGCAAATGCACTAACCCTGCAATCAATTCCCAACGAGCAATTTGTGCAGCCTCTACCCCAGTAAAGCTTCTCCCCTGCCATAACTAACTCTAGCTAGAAACTCCAAGCTCTCCATTTCAGATTCAAACATTATCTTTCAAAACCATACATTGAAAAATAGCACTTATTTCCAATGGTGTTAAAGAACCAATAAACTTTTTTAAAAAATACAAATTTAGCCTCTGTCAATGCAGAGCCAGATTTAGGGGGGGTGAGGGGGCAGTTGCCCCGAGCGAAGGGCAAAGAGGGGGCGGTGGCAGGAGGTGGGGGAGGCTCAATTGCCTGGAAGAGATGGCTCGTTCTCCGGTGCACATGTCCTGTTCCCCCAATTAGACTGCTGCTAGAAGGTGGGGCTCAATTGCGCAGCAGAGATGGCTCATTCTACAGCACATGCACCACATTCCTCCAATTAGGTAGGAGAGGCATATTTGCATGAGACGTCTTGTTCTGCAGCAAACGCACCTCATTCCCCTGAATAGGCTGCTGCTAGGAGGTGGGGGAGGCTCAATTGCCCACAAGAGATGGCTTGTTCTGCAGGGCACATGCCCTGTTCCCCCAATTAGACTGCTGCTAGGTGGTGAGAGGGGCTGAATTGCCCAGAAGAGATTGCTCATTCTGCAGTGCATGTGCTTTGTTCCCCCAATTAGGCTGCTACTAGGAGGTGAGAGATGTTGAATTGCCTGGAAGAGATGGCTCGTTCTGCAGTGTGCGGCCCTGTTCCCCTGATTAGGCTGCTGCTAGGAGGTAGGAGGGAAGGAAGAAGGAGACCTAGAGCTAGGGCTGTCGATTCAGTTCGGCCCGAACTGAAAAACAGCCGTTTTTCTCCTGATTCGGCGGTTTTTAGTTCAAGATGAACTGAACTCAAAAATGGCGGGAAACCGGGGGAGCCGAATTCAGCGAGTTCGGGAGTTCACGAATAAATTCGGCAAATTCAGGGCGTCAGTAAGCAGCATTACTGTCAGTAAGCAGCATTCTCCTCCCCCGGCCAATCGGTGGCCAAGCTGGGTCTTCTTCTGGCCAATCAGTCAGGATTGAGTACTGGAGGAATCAGCTGCTGCACAGCCGGGCCGGGGAGAGAGAGAGAGTAAGAGAAATCCTCATGGGGGGGTGCTTGTGCACATTTGCTCCTTTCCGTGGCTGCAGGGGGTGCATTTTTGGGGGTAGAGACCCCAAACTTTTAGCGGAGCTTCAGACGAGCCTTCTTAAGAACCCCCCCCCAAGTTTTGTAAAGATGGGTTCAGTGGGGGCAGAAATATGGGCTCCCCCCTTTTCTTTCCATGGCTGCAGGGGTGCATTTTTGGGGGTGCAGCCCCCAAACATTCAGCATAGCTTCAGACGAGCCTTCGTAAGAGACCCCCCAAGTTTTGTAAATATTGGGTCAGGGGCCCCCGAGATATGGGCTCCACCCCTTTCCCCTCCCCCCTTTTCCATTTCCATGGCTGCAGGGGGAGCTTTTTTGGGGGTGCAGCCCCCAAACTTTCAGCATAGCTTCAGACGAGCCTTCGTAAGAGACCCCCCAAGTTTTGTAACCATTGGGTCAGGGGGTCCCGAGATATGGGCTTTCCCCTTTTCCCTATTGGGATGAATGGATCTCCCGATACTGTATGCATCTCCAGAGCGGCAAAACCTTCCGTGCTTAAATGGAATCATATTGGATTACCTAGTCCTCCCAGCCCCTCATGATGGAACAGAAGACAGCCATAGTAAAGCCCCTTTGGGGGCTTTAATCTATAATTTTTCTCCTGTGTGTGTGTGTGGGGGGGAGCAGAGTCTGTGTGTGGGGGGGGAGGGAGCAGTTTCTGTGGGTGTGGGGGGGAAGCCAAAGGGGGCTTTCGCCCGTTCTGCCTGGGGTGTGTGTGCCCCCTCGAGTCTCTCTCTCCCTGGTTTGAGGGGGGGCTTCAGTTGTGTGTCCTCAGGTTTTCCCTCATTCATAAGACCTGTTAGGTCTATTTTGATGCTTGCTCAAAACTGGTTTTTAAATGGTTACTTAAAGAATGCATTTTCCTGGTCCCGGTGCAAAAGGGGAAATTCCACCCCCTCCTGCTCATTATGCATAGCTAGCTGCCTCTGTCCCTTTCCATGGTTTGCAAACTCCCAGGTGTCGGGTGTTGCAAAGGTGTTGCTTTGCAGTTGTGTGTGTTGCTTTGCAGTTGTGTTGCTTTGCAGTGTTGCTTTGCAGTTCTGTTGCTTTGCAAACTTCTTAGCACCTGCCCCGCCCTTGCTCTCAGCTGTTTGTTGGGGCTGGGAGCTTTGTGCATGGGCGGCAAGCTCTGCTCAGAGATGCACATTAAGGGTGGGGGACCCCTTTCGGGGCCCATATCTCAGTCCCCCCTGTCCCAATCTTTACAAAACTTGTAAGGTCTTGCAAGAAGGGTCCTTTGAAGCTCCGCTGAAAGTTTGGGACCTCTACCCCCAAAAATGCCCCCCTGGAGCCGCGGAAAGGCGCTGTTGTGTTTTTAATGGCTTTATTCAGCCGAATTTTTTTCCTGAACTTTGAATTCGCGCCGAATTGCATGGACCCGAAGCGGGGGAGTTCGGACTTCGGCATATCCCGAATCCAGACGGGCTGAATCCGTCCGAATCTGAACTATACCGAATTTTTTTTTCAACAGCCCTACCTAGAGCCTCAGAGAGGAGTTGCAGCCCTTGGTCAGGCAGAAGCTGTGGCTGTTAGTCAGGTGAGACTGTAGTGAGCAAAGTGGAGAGGGAGTTAAAGGTTCCTAAGATGTTCAAAGATGTCAAGTTCTATGTAATGGAAGACACAGACCCCCAGGTAACCTTCCTTGGCCTTGCTATTCTCTCTCCTTCCCCCAGCCGAGCCACCTTCTGCTCTTCCACTTGCAGGACCTTCCAATTCCTTCTCTTCCCTCCTCCTCTTTCAAAGACTACACATTGCCAGTGGCCATGGTAAGCTTTGGGCACACAAGATTTCTGGGGGGAGGCCTTAGGGCATGTTCTAAACACTCACAGGGGGAGAAGAGTTGGGGATCTGGTGACCGTTCATGGTTTAGAATGCCTGATGTGCCCTTTTTGCCCGTCCCCCTGCCCTGTGCTCTGCTGAGGCTGTGCAAGCCCTGGAGCAATCTGGAGACAAATGGGGCAGAGGAGAAGAGGACAGGCTCTTCTCTTGCCCCCCCCCCCCGCAACTGTAAAACTGGGAGCTATGCTTGGCTTTGCCAAAGGCCACATGTAGACCTCCCCCTCATTTGATAGGCTTGGCCTTCCCCAAAGAGCCTAATATTACACCTTGGGAATGGGGAGAAACAAGAACAGGCACATAATGCCTGTTCATGTGCATTATGTGCCATCAATTCGCTTCTGACTTATGAATCGATGGCCTCCGAAATGTCCTTAACAGCCTTGCTCAGGCCATGCAAACTGGGAGCCATGGCTTCCTTTATTGAGTCAATCCATCTCATGATGGGTCTTCCTCTTTTTCTACTGTCTTCAAAACTTCCTAGTATTATTGTCTTTTCCAGTGAACCTTTTTCTGTGACTAAAGTACAATAGCTTCGGTTTAGTCATTTCAGCTTCTAACAGCATAATTACCAGATAAACCTTTTCTTGGGTTGTACTTTATCAGGCTGCAAAGGAGCGTGAGGTGTCTTTGGTATTTCCCATGTCAAAATTATGTGTGCTATATTTTTTAAAAGTTCAAGAAAAGGCCAGACTGAAAAACTTTCTCCTTAGGTGGGGTTTTTATGTGTGCAGAGGGGTTGAGGGAATATTCAAACATTATAGATAGATAAAATAATGTAAACGTGTAATTATTCATTAAAGGTTAATAGAAATCAACATAATTTATTCTATCATTTAAAAGATTTGTTGATTATATACATATATATAAAGAAAACATATGTATATAATATATGGGGGCATCATTTTGTACTTTTGCCCCATTTAAAAAAAAATGTAGATCTGGCCCTGTGTTACTGCACTGCCTGGAGGTTGCAGGTAAAATAAGAAATTGTGCTGATTATAGAATAGTAGTGCAAAACCATCTGCACTACAAAGACTGTTCTAGAAAAAAAACAGGATTGGGAAGGGGAAAGAATGGGAGCTCATCGGATTGATTATGACATCTAGAACCCACCATTATAACTCTGTGTACAGTGGATGGTCACTGAACCATGTATGAGTAGTGTAGAATTACCTCGGGTCACTGTTTCAGCTGTCTTGCTAATGTATAATGGTTAGAATATGCTGCACAATGTCTATTTTAACTGATGTCCATCTCACTAAGTCTCACAATTCCCAGTATTTAAGGGGTCTTAAATTTTAAAAGACTGAAGTTGCATAATATATCATTCTAATTATGTTTAAAATACTAGTAATGTTCTACAATTTAAGACTCTCGATGTGGATCATCTGGTTTGAGAGATGCTTTAATATTTTATTCTATATTAAACTCACTAGTGAAAAAAAATGCTAAAATTAATTAGCCTAATGAGCAAATGCACACGGTTATTGCCACCCTACACAAAACCTTACAAAATTAAACAGATGGCTGGAGTTAAACGCATGAGGGGGGAAACTCAGAGTAAAAGGGAATGAAGTGTAAGAGGCTATCATTTTAATTCACAGGATGTTTCTCCTTATCATAGTGGAGTGCCGTCAAATTGCAGCTGACTTATGGTGACTCCGCAGTGTTTTCAAGGCAAGAGATGAACAGAGGTAGGTTGCTTTTGCCTGCTGCTGCATAGCAACCCGGGACTTCCTTGGTCCAGACTGACCCTGCTTTGCTGCCAAGATCTGACAAGATCAGGCTAGCCTGAGCCATCCAGGTCAGGGCCTCATGTCATAGCCTGTTTCAAATTCTGGAAGACAATGAGAGTAGTCAGGAATAACTGGAATGTGAATAAAAGCCAAAGGTTAAGTACAACAATATGAGCAAATCCCACCAATAGAAATCTTGAAGGAATAAAATTCATTGGCTCACGCTGAATCCAGATTGTAGAGTTCAGAGACTGTTTCTGTCCACTCTCTTCATTCAGCTTTAGCCTGTCTGTGCTGGTGGCCATCACTACATTCCCTGGCAGTGAATTCCACAAGAAAAACACAATCAGGTGTAAACAGATTAAGCTAATTATTAGGTAGTAAGGTGCTAAGCACAGCGGATCTTGAGAAAATCAATACACAGAAAGACATCCTTAGACTCTTATGTGGAGAACTGGATTTTCTTTCAGTGTCTCCTTTCATCACTGTCCTTAATACACTAGCTGGTTAAGATGTTTGTCTATGCCTGAATGGAGGATCCTCAGGTTTGTGTGTTCCATCCTCCTTTTGCACAACACTCAATAAATAAAGGTTTTTCCAAACCATATTTGTGGCAAGCAATAGTTGCTAAATCCAAATCACAAACTCTGGTTTTCTGCCAGCTCTACAAACTGGGATTCCAAGACAGGGTCAGTTTTTGGATTAGAAGTGTTAACTGCTTGGGAGAAAATGCCGTTATTTTAATAGAGACTCAATGGGATGTTATTTACCTCCATGCCATTATAAGGTTCAGCTGACCATTTCTACACACTAAGATGGAGGGGAAAAGAGTAAACCATACCTTGTAGTTCAGATTTGATCACAAGCTTCAATTTGGCACCAACATAATTCTTCAGTTTATCACACCTCACATGAGAAAAGGAGGAGGAGAGAGGGAGTGTACAAGGCTGTGGATCCCTCCACATAAAAATAGTGTGCCTAATTGTTAGGGTTACCAACCTCCAGGTATGAGCTGGAGATCTCCTGCTATTATAACTGATATCCAGCCAGTAGAGATCAGTTCATCTGGAGAAAATGGCCGCTTTGGCAATTGGACTCTATGGCACTGAAGTCCCTCCCCTCCCCAAACCCCACCCTCCTCAGGCTCTGCCCCCAAAACCTCCTGCCGGTTGAGAAGAGGGACCTGGCAACCCTACTAATTGTGAAGGCTTGGGGCATAAAGCCAATTTTTGTCAGTGCACGGGAAGTAGGTCTAGGTAGGCTAACAGCGCATTCCTGAAAGGAATGCCTGCGCCGGGCTTAGGAGGCAACCCAGCAAGCTTAGGAGGCAACCCAGCACCGCCGAAACCTCTACCCGGCACAAAAGAACAGTGCAACCATAGGGGCGTTCCCGAGCCGAAACGGCTCGTGAGGCTGACTAACATCGGCTCCGCCCCCCGGGCGCCGCTGTTACGCCCCAGGAATGCCTCCTGGGGTGCTGTCACGCTTCCTGGCTCGCCGCCGCAGCCTGTGGCCACTCACACTGGCATGCGCCTTCCGGGCGCTGGTGGTGTAGGCCCCTGCGCTGGCGGAGGCCAGTGAAGGCCTCCTAAGGTCTTTCGGCCCAAATTTCAGGAATGGGCTGTAGGAAGCCTACAAGTAATTTAGTGGAAGGAAAAGACCACAGAAGTGGGAAGTGATGTAAAGTAGGAACATTAAATTTTAATTTGTGAAATGAAGAAGCAGCCTCTCAGGGAGGGAGTTGAGGGCTTGATCTTTGATCTGGAAGTGACAACATAGGACATGACATCACAATGTTACATCACATCCACATTGATCTCCACCCCCCACTCCATCCTCCCCAATCACCACCCCAAAATCTCCAGGTATTTTGTGAGTTGGATCCTAACTGTTACAACCAGGCCTGAATTCACAATGGTTTGCACTCAGTTTGCAATGGCTGAGCGGTTTCTGGACTTGGAAAGTTAATTTCTAAGGATGTATAACTTTCTCCTTCATTTCACTTGGTGTTGCATGTTGTCACAGTGAGCCTTTCCATTTTGCCAATTTATTGCTGCAGGCATTCCCAACTAGGGTTGCCAGGTACCCCCTGGCAACTGGGGGTGGGGGGTGGGGTGGGAATTTACCAGCAGCAAACTGAGGCCTAGGCCTCTGACATTGGCTATGCATCAACATCACTTCCCACATGCACCAAAAGTAACATCATTGCTTCACTGGCACCATGGGGATGCTCTGGTATTTGGACAAAAACTCTAAGGTAGAAGCCATTTTTACCATAGAGTTTTTGCCCAAATACCTGAGCGTTCCCATAGCACCAGCGATGCGATGACCATTTCTGGTGCTCGCTGGAAGTGATGTCAACATGTTGCCAGTGATAGAGGCCTAGGCCTCAGTTTGCTGCTGGTAAGTTCCCCCCACTGGCCAACTGAACGGCAATGGAGGAAGGGACCCCAAAGCAGGGGTCTGGCAAACCTATTCCCAACTAGCTTATTTTATGGTTTCAGTGGCACTTTGTGGCCTTTATACATTTCACACTATCTATATACCACTTACACACAGGTGTAAACAGAAGCATCAATATAATATTTCTATCACATTTCATTAATATAGTCAGGAAAAGGGATGGCTGCAGTTTCATCCCAATTGAGAAAGAACCCACATTAGAAACTGAAATTTTCACTTCAAGCACAGTGTTCGCTAAATTTTGTAATATCCCTATTTCCAACCCTTATCCTCTTTCCCACATTTTACCACCATCATTAGTCTTCTTACCTATGTCTCCAGAGAAAAACTTGAAATCAAACAGAGACAAAAGATGTTCCAGTCTATGCTATGAAATACGAGCTATGTGATTAGATTCCAGGAGAGCGACCATGTCAAAATGATTGATAAGAATTCAGCCCAAGAACTCACAAATGTAACAGGACACACTCAATGTCCCCATCTAAAGATCCCTGGCAGAAAAATAAACATCTGTGTTGAACCTGGTGACCTGACAAGAACTGGATAAATAGTAGTAAGAATAATAATGGCAAAATACACCTTCAGATGGATATAGCAGAAGACCAAGATGAGAACTTTCAAAATGATCAAATGTAATAGCTCCCAGGCGCTCCCATCACATAGAACTGATGCTACCATTCAGTTATATACTCTGGCAATCTGTCTCTGACAACAGAAGACAGAGAAAAGCATCTGTTCTACCAGCAATGTGAATCAACATGATGATTATTTTAAGCAAAAAAAGAAAAGAAAAACCCTTACAAGTGACCCTGGATCCCCCTGTGATGAGTCACCAGCAGCTAGGAGTATACTGTATTGAAAGCAAGAATCACGCTTCTTCCTACACATTCCAAGCACAAATTTGGATCGCTGTTCACTTCCCCCACATTCTGTTCATCCAAATTTGTGGCTTTGAACTCTTGCTTTTAAAATCGATGTTTAAACACTAACTGAGAACAATGACATTTGAAATCTAAATTTTAGCCATTGAAAATAAAAGTAGAAGAATAAAGAATTCCCAGGAAACATTAGGAGCCATATTTAGCTACTGTATTTCTGCTGTTCATGCATGGATCTAGTCCCCATAAGCCAGTCCCTTTCTTTAACAGGATCAAGCTGGTTTCAAATTAGGAAGAGGCCATGCTTTAAATAATAATAATAATAATAAAATTAAAAGCCATACTGGATCAAACCAAGGTCCATCAAGTCCAGCAGTCTGTTCACACAGTGGCCAACCAAGTGCCTCTAGGAAGCCCCCAAACAAGACAACTGCAGCAGCACCATCCTGCCTGTGTTCCACAGAACCTAATATATTCGGCATGCTCCTCTGATCCTGGAGAGAACAGGTATGCATCATGACTAGTATCCATTTTAACTAGTAGCCGTGAATACCCCTCTCCTCCATGAACAGGTCCACTCCCCTCTTAAAGCCTTCCAAGTTGGTAGCCATCACCACATCCTGGGGCAGGGAGTTCCACAATTTAACTATGCATTGTGTAAAGAAATACTTCCTTTTATCAGTTTTTATATCCCTATTTTCTCTACCAAAAAGAGTCTCAAAGCAGCTTACAATCACTTCCCCCCCCAAACAGGCACCTTGTGAGGTAGGTGAGGCTGAGAGAGTTCTGAGAGAACTGTGACTAGTGCAAGGTCAGTCTGCAGGCTGCATGTGAAGGAGTGGGGAATCAAACCTGGTTCTCCAGTATAGTCTGCCACTCTTAACCACTATACCAAGTGTAGGACTAAATTCCAGAAGAATAGACATGTGGCTCATAGAAATAACAACACAAACAGTGGATGTATCACAGAGCTTTGTCACACGTTTATTTTTAAGTCACAATGCCCATAACGTACATATTATTATTTTTTTCTACATTCTAGCCACCAATGGAACAAACAATGATAGAGATGGCCAGCATGGTGTAGTAGTTACAGTACTGAAGAAGGATCTGGGAGATCCAAGTTCAAATCCCCACTCTGCCATGAAACCTTGCTTGGTAACCTTGGGCAGTCACAACCTTACCTACTCCACTGGGTTGTTGTGAAGATAAAACAAAGGAGGCAGATCATGAGAGGGAGGGCATCTTGGCCATCTTCTGGGCATGGAGTAGGGGTAGCTGGGTGTGTAGGGGGGAGGTAGTTGTGAAATTCCTGTATTGTGCAGGGGGTTGGACTAAATGACCCTGGTGGTCCCTTCCAACTCTATGATTCTATGAGATGAGACTGATGTAAGCTGGTGTGGGTCCCCACAGAGAAGAAATGTAAGTAAATAAATGTACGTAAATAAATAAATGTAACTTTTCACTGCCATGTGTAAAAAAATTCCTAAAGATTAATTGATGTATTTCTCATATTCAGCAGTAGGCTGCTGTCCAAAAGCAAGAAAGCAAGAAAGTTCTCCAATTAGTCAAAGTATTTGTGTTCTCGGTATAGAGTCAGAATTAAACTTACTTTCTCTTTCTTTTAATTAAATAGCTCATGAAAATATGTTTCTTACCTTCCTCTTATTTGTAGGACTGACATAGAGGTAACTCAGCACTGTCTTCAATCCCACCTTGTCATTTAGCTTTTCATAAGTGGTACCATAATCTGTCGATCTAGAAAAAAGAGAAAACAGATTTTAATTTCTTAAATAACTGGAAAAGACAGTCATGCTAGGAAAAGTTGAGGGCAGCAGGAAAAGAGGAAGACCCAACAAGAGATGGATTGACTCAATAAAGGAAGCCACAGCCTTCAATTTGCAAGATCTGAACAAGACTGTAAAAGATAGGACATTTTGGAGGACTTTCATTCATAGGGTCGCCATGAGTTGGAAGTGACTTGACGGCACTTAACACACACACACACACACACAAACACACAAGTCACATTTATATCCTTCCCTTCTTCTATAGAAATCAGGGATACACAGTCTCCCATCCAAGCACTCATAAGGCAGACACTAAGCTTCAGCTGTATCATGACTAGGGCTGCCATCTCTGGGTTGGGAAATACCTGGAGATTTTGGGGGTAGAGCCTGAGGAGGGCAGGGTTTGGGGAGGGGAGGGACTTCAATGGGGTATAATGCCATAGAATCCACCTTCCAAAGTAGCCATTTTCTCCAGGGGAACTGATCTCTGTCGCCTGGAGATCAGTTGAAACAGCAGGAGATCTCCTGCCACCACCTCGAGGTTGACAACCCTAATCATGACCTATGATCCTAAGCAGACTTACTCCCTTCTAAGTCCATTGAAGTCAATAGGTTTAGAAAGGCATGACTTGACTTAGGAGGCCACTGTTATGTTAGAATTATCAACTGTATTAATTTAATGGTAGGTTTTTGCACTATTGCAATCTAAGATAGGGTCCTACTTTATATGCTGGGATATATACCTTATATCCCACTCAGCTGGTGGAGAAGAAAACCGATGCGCCTCTCCTCTATCACATAGCCCCCCCAAAAGTGATATTTCCTATCAAAAAAGCAAGGGACAGATCTGATCAGAATGAGTGTAGGCTGTATAGAGCATATGTGTCACACTGGATTTCAGGCCTGGCCTGGCAACCACTGGGAGATGAGATGGTGTGATGTCACTTCCAGGGAAACCAGGAAGTGTTGTCACTAGGGTTGCCAACCTCCAGGTACTAGCCGGAGATCTCCTGCTATTACAACTGATCTCCAGCCGATAGAGATCAGTTCACCTGGAGAAAATGGCTGCTTTGGCAATTGGACTCTATGGTATGGAAGTCCCTCCACTCCCCAAACCCCACCCTCCTCAGGCTCCACCCCAAAAACCTCCCACCGGTGGCGTAGACGGACCTGGCAACCCTAGTTGTCACACCTCTCTATGAATTGCCAAAAACAATTATCGTAGAGTTTTCAGCAATTTCTCGAGACGAGTGGCGTTACACTCGGGTTTTTCTGGCAGTGAAGCCATGCTGTCACTGTTGGTGATTTAAAGAAAATATTATTTCCCCTGCGGCCACTGGAGTGCTGGAGAGCAAGATCCACTAGGGTAGGAAACCTCCTACATCCAGCAGGCACATGGGAATCCTAGTGTCACATGTTCTTTTACATGCATGGGGGAAAAGGACAAGCTGTGTCCACACCTTCCTTGTGTGAAAGAGAATGGCTTAAGTTATATATTAATTGTTTTTTTAAGATTTGGGGGTTTGTTAAAGTACATTAAAATGTTCAGATTTGTGTTTTTTCCCCCTTGTTTTTTTCAAGTAGGGATGTTTACACTTGTCCTTTTCATATGACAACAGAGTCCAATAGATTTTGCTTTCTGTACAGTTCTCAATAGAAATATCTGGGGATGAGAATTCAAGATTTCACACAGGCACACCGAGAAAGAGAGAGAGACAGAGAGATCTCAAGACATTACAGAAATAATAAGCAAGAACTATTCTCACTTATAACAAGCCTAAATTGAAATCATGGAGAAACAGAGAGAAGACTGGAAGCAGAGAGTTGGGGATAGATGTGAAGTTTAAAATGGCAGATGCTGAACTTGTCCCTGGATAACAGTCAAATTGGCATCTCCAGTGTACTAAGTTTAAAGCAACTGCCTTTGTGCCAGGCATTATTTTCCTACCTGTTGGTCTGAGCGCTGGCAAAGTCCAAAGGAAACAGCAGATGATCTGGAGGTGTCATTCCCTAATTGTGATGGGTATAAAATGCTGATTCTCTCTCCTAGGGCTTTTTTCTCCATACCTTCTCCATTTCTCACTGTCTCTTTCTTCTTTATAAACCCCTGCCTGTTTGACTTACATCCTGATCACCAGTCGCAGCAACAGACAGCAGATTTTTCAATAATCAATTCAACTTTTGATCAACATGTTCATGGCTGTTTGGTAGGTTTTTTCATTGTATTCCTTCCTAACGACACAGTACAGTGCAAGTCGATTTTCACAATGCATATTCCCACACAGCTCAGCTGAATTCTACAATGTACCTGTCCTTGCTCCTTAACTGCTCCACTCAGCAGACAATTGCTTAAATAGACAATTAAATCAATCACAAATAATATAAAATCAGTCATAAATAAATGTTGTGTTTTAATAAAATCCTCCCCTTTGGCATTCATCTAAGATGTCCATAGTGACAATAATGGCCGCTAATCAGTTTGAATTGGCAGCCTTTTTGTAGATGTGCAGTTTTTCAAGAAAAAAGCCTATGCAAACCCATTCGGCAGGCATTTGTGGCTATTTGGTAGTCCATAGTGACCCAGCAGACTGGGTGATCGAGTCATTTCTAGTTGATACATTTGAATATGGTGAGGTCAATTGTTAAACACATAGCAAAATTTGTAGCATCCCTAATGTTTTCTATTATTTATTTATTTCTGTTATTTGTAGTCCACTCCACCTTTCTCATTGGGACTCAAGGCAGATTAAAGTAAGTGTGTAACGATACTGCTCGTACAGCCAATTCAACTCTGAAGAGTGTCATACTAGGAATAAAAGGAAAAAAAATAGTACATATATAATTTTTAATCTTAATCAACCCGGGGGGGGGGGGACTGGCAACTGCCAAAGTAATATTAAAATCCACCCCTACTAAAAGAAACCTCAGATTATCCAATCTACAGCTAGAGTCCCAAATAAAAGGTTTTATCCATCCATCCCTTACCACATTAAGCAGGCCACAACTAAATAAAGAATGTTGAAGGGTGTCTGTTTGACCAGAACCACACTGACATACTCGCTCAGAATATAGCACCTTATTTAATGACCCAATAGCTACCCTGACGGAATGGCATTCAATCTAGCCAACAAGTAAGTCAATACAATCAATATGACAGGACACGCAGATAACAATTCAAAATGATTTGGATTGTAGAAATTTAGAACCAACCAGAACTCTGAAATAGAATCTGAATTAAAGTATAAGTATTAACAAAATTTACATAGTGGAATCCCACTTACAGCAACAGACAGTACAAACTATGCACCATAGTACAGACTACAGTCCTGAACCTTTTACCCAAGTATCTTTCTGAACCGTTTTGTTTCAGTACAACCCTATTATCTGTGTAGGAAAGCCCTCTTGAATAATTCAGTTTTACGTTTTCAGAAAGCCAGGAGAGGGGGGACCTTCCTGACCTCATCGGCATGCCATTTGATAAGGCATGGACCACAAGAAGCAGTTGCTGATTTTGCCCATTTGCAGGTTGGCACCTGCAGAAGGCCCTGCTAAGACGAGTGAAGCTGTCGTGGCAGAACATGTGAAGAGGGTTTTTTTTCTTTTAAGGAGAAAACACCAAAGGCATTTACAGACCAGCCAAGTGTCAACTCTAGAAGCCAGTCAGGTGCCACAGCACTAGGGTTGCCAGGTCCCTCTTCACCACCGGTGGGAGGTTTTTGAGGCAGAGCCTGAGGAGGGCGGAGTTTGGAGAGGAGAGGGACTTCAATGCCATAGAGTCCAATGGCCAAACTGGCCATTTTCCCCAGGTGAGCTGATCTCTACTGGCTGGATATCAGTTGTAATAGCAGGAGATCTCCAGCTATTACCTGGAGGGTGGCAACCCTACACAGCACCCAGAAGTGGCTGCTTGGCTAGTATATCTCACAACCCTGGGAGAGGGACAGCTCTCACAACAGTATGAATTGTTTGATGGGGCATGCCTTTCTGCAGCATAAGAACCAGCACAAAACAAATAGAAATAAACTTAATGCATACAAATTTTATTCTGCCTATCCTCAATTCACCATCAAATTTTAGACCTAGGGAGAGAGGATTGAGTTTATCACTCCATTTGTTTTTGCTTTGCTCTGCAGTTAGATAGTTCTTGCTCAACTGTAAGTTTTCACTTTTTATAACACATTTTACAAGTCAAGGGTCTTCTTGTTCTTTTTATTAATCTACTGTTATGCGAATTCTTCTGTACTCACATAAAAACTTGGCTCACATGCCCCAAAGAGAAAAAGAAGGAAGGTAATGAGAATCCAGCCTTTATTTGAATTAATATAGCAGGTGAGATTCCCAAGGATGTCCCCAGACCTGAATTTATGCACAAGCCAAATAAACTAAATTTTAGGGCCTTAAATTATAGATTGGTTGCCAGTCTCCAGGGGGTGGCTGGAGAGCTCCCAGAATTACAGCTGGTCTCCAGGTTACAAGTTCAGTTCCCCTGGAGAAAATAGCTGCTTTGGAAGGTGGACTCTATGGCATTATACCCCACCAAAGTCCCTCCCCAAACCTTGCCCTCCTGAGGCTCCACCCTCAAAATCTCCAGGAGTTTCCCAGCCCAGAGCTGGCAACCTGGACCTCTAATTTTTTTTAAAAAAAACCTAAAAATACTAAATTGCCTTTTTTTTTCAGAATGCTATGAGGCTTCTTCTTAAGAGCCCCATGGCGCAGAGTGGTAAGCTGCAGTACTACAGTCCAAGCTCTGCTCACGACCTGAGTTCGATCCCAACAGAAGTTCGTTTCAGGTAGCTGCTTCAAGGTTGACTCAGCCTTCCATCCTTCTGAGGTTGGAAAAATGAGTACCCAACTTGCTGGGGGTAAAGGGAAGATGACTGGAGAAGGCACTGGCAAACCACCCTGCAAACAAAGTCTGCCTAGTAAACGCCAGGATGTGACGTCACCCCATGGGTCAAGAATGACCCGGTGCTTGCACAGGGGACCTTTACCTTTTTTTATATGAGGCCTCTTAAACTTGACATTGTTTAGGGCCTCAGCATATCTTAATCCAGCCCTGGCTGTCCCTACGCCCACGGAACTTTGGTGGAGGTAGTCTGGAAAAGTTTGAGTTCTTAATTTGAGGGCCAGTCTTTTTAAAGAGAGTTAAAATAGAGTTCATTTTCCAGAAGACTATACTGGCACATCTCTGACAGCTTCAGGTAGCAGCAGCAATCAAAGGAATGTTGGTTGTTTGAGGAGGAGTAAAGCTGAATAGAACTTCTCATTAGAGACTAACAGCTCGGGACCTAAGCCACCTTGCTAAATGCCACATCCTCCATGGTAGAATGAGATGCCTGCAGGGCCCATTCTATGACACTTCCAAAACTACAAATGCGCTTTTCTCTGTTTCTACCATCACAGAAGTTGCTGGGAGATAATAAAAGATATTGCTCAAAACCAAAACGGTCTTATACTGAGTTGAACTATTGATCCGCCTAGCTCAGTATTCTCTCTCCCAACTGGCAGTAGCTTTCCAGGGCCTCAGACAGAGAAGCACCAGGGATCCCAGATCCTTTTCAAAACTGAGCTGCTAAGGATTTAATCTAGGACCTTCTACATGCCAAATATGTGCAGGAATTCTGGCAGAAAAGCTCTTGTGGTCGGTTCACATCAAGGAAATCTTGCAAGACCACAGAGTTGTGCTAGCTGACCTTGCAGTTCTTTCCCAGTGAACTATTCTGTAATATTAAACCAACGTTCGTGCATTTTTGGCACACTATATTATCACAAACCAATTATTTCCAATCTGTTCTATCAGTTCCTGGTTGATTTCATATCCCATTTACTTTTCTTGCAACATTATAACTGAGTGTGAGTATTTATGTGAAATGCATGTAATTTAGGTATACATCATGGCTCAGGTGGAGAAAAAGATCCCTTCTTTCGAGCCAGCTTACAAGGTCAATTGATTATGGAATCCATAAAATGGGAGTTATAAATCTATACTCCTGACCAGCTCTGTGATATCATGTCCTTTGCCAATTTCTGCAATTGGCTTTTAATCTTAAAATGGACCAAGACAACTTAAGAAACCACAGATTTAAGAGCATTTGGTCAGGGTCCAAATCCTATTTCCATCTATCTAGGTACCAAGAGCAAGCTTATTGCTGACAAGTGACCTCCCTTTGAAACAGAGCTTGGAATTAGAGTTCCCTGGTGTATAAAACTGAATACTGGTAATATGGGAGCAATTAAATCGGCAGCAGGAGGCATCCAGTACTTGCAGATTCAAAGGGTCAGGTAGTTTTAATGGATGAATATCCCTAAATGCTTCGTAATGGAAATAGCATGAGCACAAATGTAGCTCTTTAACCTGCCCCAGCACAGGACTAACCTCTGAAGTAGCCAGATTCACATTATATAACAGAAGGGACCGGGACAGCACAACACTTGCAGCAAATCTCAGTTTCTAGGGCAGAGCCAAAAGGTGACACATTTGGGGAAAACCTGGCTTCCACTCTTAATCACCCTTCCTCAGTTTCAGTTTGAAACTTTTGTGGAATCTATTCAAACAAGTGGGGACCTGTAAGCCCCCTTCCCCACCACCCTCCTCGCCACCACTGCAGTGCCTGCCATCCTCAGCCAGGGGGGTGACAGTGGGCGCTCCCACTCCTCCTCTCTGCCCGCCATAATTCTCATTATGCATGTGTATACAAAGGCACAGCACTGGACAGGGAGGAAGAAGCTCCCAGTATACCGTTGTCGGTGCAAGTGTAGACAACTGCTCTATGTTTGGGGGATTTTTTGGACACACATCCCTTTGTAAAGTTTTCAAGGTTTTCCACAAACCTGAGATTTTGGAGTAATATGTCAACATGACCCTAATCTGCAAATTTAGGTATCTGCAGATGGAGCCACGGTGACTACTATATTTACTCAAAAGGAAGATGACTCTGTATGTAAGACAACCCCCTTAAAATATTACACACAAAAAAAATAGACATAACTGTAATGTGTATGAAAATATAAGATGACACCCCTCTTTTTATGGCATGCCGGGGGGGGGGGCTACTCTTTCATGTAAGCAAATACTGTATTAGATATATTGGTGTTTGGCCATTTAGAGCAAGAGCAACAAGCACTATCCACCACTTGATCGGACATACTAGCACATGATTCCTGAATGGCTGGATCATAGATACACTAAGAAAAACCCTTTCTTTTTAATATGTCTAAAGCAGCTGCTAAGATGGGCAGCAAATAGAAGTGAACTGGTATGAAAAACCTCAATTAATTGCAATTAGCTTTCAAACACAATGCAAATAATAATAATTCATCAGGTTCTATTTCCCTACCAGTTATACTGCTCAGATCTGAACATACATCATACTTACTATAATACAGGCTGGTTACCCCCTAATGGTCTTCATTCATTACCTGATTATCCTTTTTTCTTTCTTTTTCTTCTTTTTTTTTGCTGCCCTTTCAAGGAAAGCATAAAGGGGAAGCATGGTTCTCAGTAGCTTTATTCCCACAGAGATCCTTTTTTATTGAAACTGTAGCCCCATCGAACACTGGAGAAATGGACCTTGAGGGAACCAAATAAAAACTTAACACTTCACTGTCATCTTAAACTCTTGAAATATTTGACCATTCTTATTACCACTTGGTTCTTAAAAACTGGAAATGACATCCGCAAGATTGAGGCACAGAGATGCTTCAGTTTACTGACATTTCCATGCATATCCTGAGCATGCCCACCTGAAACAATATTAAGAGTTCCAAGTTGAAAGAAGCCAGAAGAATAAAAATTTCCACATGGAGAGTTAGAGTCACAGTGAGTTTGAAGGGATCTTACAGCATACCCAATAGCCTTCCTGCCTCTGCTTAAAGACCTCCACCACCTCCTGAGTCAGTCTGTTTCACAGCTCTTACCATTAAGAGATTTCTCCTAATATTCAGCTGAAATCTACTTCCTTGTCATTTCTACCTATTACTTCTAGTCTTGCCCTTTGACAGAAGAGTTAACAACTTTGTTCCATCTTAGTGACATCCCTTCAGATA
Organism: Euleptes europaea; assembly: GCF_029931775.1. Classification (NCBI taxonomy): domain Eukaryota; kingdom Metazoa; phylum Chordata; class Lepidosauria; order Squamata; family Sphaerodactylidae; genus Euleptes; species Euleptes europaea. Next base: position 57,047,301 of record NC_079316.1, on the reverse strand, counting down.
TTGTTGTTGTTGTTGTTGTTGTTGTTCTTATATCCTGCTCAATGTCCTGGCCAAAGCTGGGCTCCGAGCGGCTAACTATCATAAAACATAATAATATGCATCTAAAACATAATGCATACAATATATAAATTAAAAAGCAAGGTCAATATATCATAAAACCATTATTAATCAAATTGATTGGCGCAATAAATTGTCACAGGGGCCCATGTGGGCCCGGGGAAAGCAGTAAGAGTTCCCAGTTAGAACACTATCAAATGGAAAATTTTAAAGGAAGGAGAAAGGGAGGCCAGCTATGATGCCCTCAACTGTAGGCCTGGCAGAACATCTCAGTCTTACAGGCCCTGCGGAATTGCGCACGATCCAGAAAAAGCCCTGGCCCTGGTTGAGTTATTTAAAGACAGTGATCATGTTATCCCTTAGACATCTCTTCTCCAAGATAAAAATGCCCAGCTCTTTCAACCTTTCCTCAGAACTTGGTTCACAGTCCCCTTGACCTCCTGGTTGCATACCTCTGAAAGCATTCTAGATTGTCAACATCCTTCTTAATGATGTAGTGCCTGGAACTGGACAAACTACTACAGATTATAAGTGCCCAACAGTGCAACTATTACTTCCCATGATTTTCTCTAATCTTCTATTTATCTAGAAGCATTTCATCTAAAGCAGTAGTGTTTTTTTTTTGTGTGTGTGTGTGTGTTTTGTTTTGTTTTTGCAGCTGCACTGCAGTGCTGGTTCATATTCCACTCATAATCCACTGAGACGCCTAGATTAAGGTTGGCAGGTCCCTATTCGCCACCTATGGCAGGAGGTTTTTGGGGTGGAGCCTGAGGAGGGCAGGGTTTGGGGAAGGCAGGGCAGGGACTTCAATGTCATAGAGTCCTGTTGCCAAAGCAGCCATTTTCTCCAGGTGAACTGATCTCTATCAACTGGAGATCAGTTGTAATAGCATGAGATCTCCAGTTAGTACCTGGAGGTTGGGAACCCTAGCCTAGATCCTTTTCAATGTACAGCTGCCAAGCCAGGTCTCCCTCATCTGACACTTGTTCCTTGTGGTGGGATTGCAGTTAAATGTAAGGCTTTACATTTATCCTTGTTGGAATTCATTGTGTTGGTCTTGGGCCAGTGTTTCAGTTCATCACGGTCATTTTTAATCCTGACTCAGCCTTCTCTAGTGTTTGCTATCTCACCCAGTTTCATGTTCTCAGCATATCTGATAAGCATCCCCACAATGTTCTCATCCAAGCCATTTATAAAAACAGGACAGGGCCTTAGACAAAGCCCTGCAGCACCCCACTCAAGACTTCCCTTCAGGCTGATGCAGAGCCATTAATCAGCACTTGTTGGGCAATTTTGTTGGACAGCTCCGAGTTGCAAAATCGTGGAGATTTTGGGGGTGGAGCCTGAGGAGGGTGGGGTTTGGGGAAGGGAGGGACTTCAATGGGTATAATGCCATAGAGTTCACCTTCCAAAGCAGCCATTTTCTCCAGGTGAACTGAGCTCTATCGCCTGAAGAGCAGTTGTAATAGCAGGAGATCTCCAGCCACCACCTGGAGGTTGACAACCCTAGGCACAACTATAAATCCATCTAACAACAGTATTTTTTGGCATTTAACCAACTTGTCCACAAGGATATCTGGGAGGCTATTTACTTACTTACTTCATTTATAATCCTCCTTTCTTACTGAATGGATTTACTTCATTCAATAAGGAGGACAGGCCCAACTAGGAGACAATTGGAACATATCATGTCTTAGCAGGAGGAGGCAATGTCAACATTTACTGACTACCACTAATGTAAAATATTTTTGAAACTGGGGGGGGGGTTGGATGGAGATTCTGGAAATGAGCAGAGATAGAAAGACTAGAGTAACACATGCCCCTTGATTTCCAGTTTCATTGGGGAAACTATGATGAATCTCCCTACTTTTTAATTATCTTTCCCTTATCAACCACCACTATCACTTCCGAGACTTATCTTGTGTTGTGTTGTTTTCCATCCCACACTTAAGATGGTTGGGGGATCTGCCAAAGAAAACTCTTTCTTTAAAAAAGTCAGAATATATGGCACATGAGAGGTTTATTGCAATTAAAAACTCAAAACAGTTTTATTTGTCTCTTTTTGGGAGGGAATGGAAAAGTCAGGTTAGTAAGGAGGTTTCGGAAAATAAACTCAGCTGGTAAAAATACGAAGGAATGAGGAATCTTCAGTTATTTTTTTAAAGATATTTTGTAATCAAGGTGTATCGGATGTATTTGATACCCTGGATATAAACTGAGATAGATTTTGCTTGGCCATCACTGCTTAGTTGGATAACTATAAGCTTCTTGAAATAATAGTTCTTAAATTGGAGGATTTAGGGATTACTTAGGAGCTATTTCCCTTAGAGCTGGTTAGAGATTACTCTCTTCCCTTAGGAAAGGACACTCAAATCACTCCTCTCTCACTTACAGAATCCTTCTTGGTCCTAAACCAAAAGGGTTCCTCTCACTCCAGCTGCAGCCTCAACTGTCACCTTCCCCAGCCAGTTATTAACTGTCAGTTTCTTTAACAGTCTCTCTCAACTGCCAACTCATCCTTATGCAGCTGTCTATCACAGAAACTCACTTATTTCTGCCAGGCCTAGATCTGGGTCTGGCTCTGCTCCCACAAGCAAAGGAAAAAAATGGTGGTGTGTGCTGTAAACATGGCAGTGCAAGGGCACTGCTGGACACTACAGAACCTACAGAAACAAGAGCATCTAGAAGAAGCTATTGAGGACCATGAAACTTGGGAATTCCTAAGTAATTGAAAAGAGCACAATGCAAGTAATTGAAAAGAGCACAATGCAGAACTTGGGAGGGACAAAATCCTTATTGGTAAATAGAAGCTATGAACTGGCAAGGGCCAGGAAAAGCATGAAGATCCAAGGAGGAGGGGGTGTACCAAACCTTCAGCACTTTAATAAGGAAGAGGTATCCTTATTAAACAGCTGATCATCAGGATTTGCAAGCCTACTTAACTGAATAAAACTTGCATAGGACCACGGATGGGGACAGGAGAAACCCCATGTTTGCCAAATAGCTTTATAGATGGGAGAGCCTCCAAAGTCAAGAATGAGATTGTAAAGGCTGATGGATTCAACATGCACCTTCAGCCCCATCTAAATACTCCACTGACCTGATTGTTCATGGATCTCAATTATTTAATATACAAATTTAGACTTCAAAATGTTATCTTACAGGTGTCAACTACCCCAAATATCCCCAGACTAGGCTATGGTGCTGTGGTGCTTATATTGTTCCAGTAGGGTGCAAAACAGCAAAAAAAAAACTTGTATTAGAATCATACTTCCTGTCACTAAATGGGAGAAGACAATGAACTAAGATGGTTCTTGAACAGAAAAGACCACAAAACCCATACATATTACATGTATGACCGATATACATGAAAGGGGAACATATTGTTCATTTCAGTGGAAACTGCACATCTTAAAAAAGAAGGCATAGAGGATCTCGGCTTGAGTACACAAAAGGTCATCCCATTAACTTTAATGGCTCCCATATAATTTTTCTGAGGCAAAATGAGGGGTTCTAAACTAAGACACATTCGTGACCTGCAAACTCTCCCATTTCCATATATCAGTGAAAAAACAAGGAGTAAAAAAAAATCAGCTTGTTTCAACTGCTCTGACAATCTGTTAAACACTTAAACCCGAATGCACCTGTTCCCAATCATATTAGCGATGGGCCCACTGATCATTTACACAGCATGAGCATTGTCTCTGAAAGCCAACCCATAAATCATAATAATCAGCATCTATGCACATTTAACTTCTTCCTGCACTTACAAGGCAAAGAAATTCTGATATTGCAACAGCGCACCAACATCTCCAACAGATGAAGACGCAACAGACGAGAAAGAAGGACGCAGGATGAGATTAAGAGCTACCATGGAGGAACACACAAGAGACACCAGCATACCTATGGGAAAGATGTGTCCTTCATGAGAACTGTTACCAGTACAGACTTCCATCTATTTGCCCTTAGTGTAAACCTTTATAAGAGCACTGAAAGTCACTAATGGGCCTGTTTAGAAATATGAGCCCTGAGCCAGGAGGGAAGTGCTATAAAATATGCATTCATCTCCCAGGACAGAGTAGGGGGAATGCAAGAAATTATAAATAGTCAGCTTGAAGGGTGTGTTATATATGCCCTTGTACATGTGCGTTCATATTTTCTGTCACACCACTATCTTTTTTATGAGTCCAGGGTGGGTTATAAAACCCAAAGGTCAGAGCATTCTTTTCCTAGTGCTTGTAGCTGCTTAGAGTCACCAACTCAGAGATCCATAATGTCCCTTGAAAATTCCTTGCTGCTGCAGGTCAAGGGAGCCACTCCCATCTATTCTCTCCCAGGTTCCAGATTCCAATGAACTTTCCCTGTTAATATTAATGCATTTTGGCCTTATTTTTGCATGACTTTAGTGTATACATTATTTATTTGTTTGTTTGTTTTTCAGATTTGCAGACCACCCTCCCCAGCAAGCCGGCGCAGGGTGGATAACATCATTTAAAACCTAACAATCATATAATAATAACAATAAAATCAAACCTTAAAAACAGTGATCACAGATGGCACATAAATCTCGCTCTACTATAAGAGCCCACACAGGCAGCTGCCCCTCAACCAAGCTGTTTCAAATTTATGAAAGAGGGAGGGGTGGGGAGACCAGTACAGAGGGTATTCACGGTTGCCCTCAATTATAGGCCTGGTGGAAAAGCTCTGTCGTGCAGGCCCTGCAGGTCCCACAGGGCCCTGATGTTCCTTGGCAGAGCATTCCACCAGGCCAGATGGTGGAATGGTGTATAGATGATATAAAAGTATAAAATTTCATTTAAATTATTTAAAAAAAAACAAATCAAGAACACAAGCTATAAATATGAGCAAAACAAGGAGACTCACAATAAAAATATTGGAAAACAGAACAAAAAGGCAGACTGGTGCATACCTAAAATGAATATCACAGCCCACAAACATTTGATCACTCGATCTCTGGAGTGCTGATATTTGATAATGTGCTTTAATAACTAATATAAAGTGGCAGCTACACATGCGCATTCTATCTTCAAATGTAAACACCTAAAATGTTTTTTTTTCTTAAATGCCCAATATAAATCTTTAATCTCTTGTTTTAGCCCCTCAAGATGAGAAACCTACATTATTACTTGACCCTATAACATTGATAAAGAGTGGTATTCTTTGTAGTATCCTTTATATGGTTTCCGTTTTAATAAGAAGCTTGGCATGCAGAAGATCCCAGGTTCAATCCCCGGCATCTCCAGTTAAAGGGACTAGGCAGGTAGGTGATGAAAGACCCCTGCCTGAGACCCTGGAGAGCCGTTGCCAGTCAGAGTAGACAATGCTGACTTTGATGGACCAAGGGTCTGATTCGGTATAAGGCAGCTTCATGTGTTCATGTATGTGTTCAAGCTGGAGAGGAAATGAAAGAGAGGCTCAAGATATGGACTTTGAAATATCTGCCATCTTTTCAGTGAATTAACAAAGTCAGGTCCAGCTGTTGCCCCATGACACACTACTAAGACCTGCATCTTTTTTCATCCGAAGATACTCTGGCCTTCAGGTACACATTAATCTATCATTTTGATATCAAGGCAGGGTTTCTTGATAAAGGCATGTATTTCCATGGGCACTTTCAAGCATAGCTAGGCTGCCTGAGAACTCCAGGGGCACATTTATCAAGACTCTTTGGTGTGGCCCTCCAATGTTCCACACATCCAGATTTACAGGACAACAACCGAGGCTCTCAGAATCTCCTTTATAAGACAGACTTCTCTGTAAATTCAATCAAGTTCCCAGGAAGGGCCACCAGTCCACCTCCCAGCAATTGTCAACAGGTATGAGCCATACATGCCATCTAAGTTTATTCAATAATTTCCAACCTGACACATCTTCCTTTTCTATTATATCATCAACATACCTCTTACTAGTATCCCCTTGCAACAGAAGGTTTGAATTTGCTAATATCAGCTTAGATTTTGACCCTTTCACCAATGGGGACTTAGATCCTAAATTTTCACTAATAATCCAACTCAAATTTCATCAATAGGCAGCTGTATCTTGAAGTTTTGGTCCTGCATCAATTTCAGTCAACAGTACTGCTCTCCCAATTCGTACCCATGTAAATCATGATGAATTAAAATGGCTTACCAATCACACCATTTACATAGGTGGTCCTGCTCCCAAACCATCTTCAACTTCTGAAAAAACAGGAACCCCCCATGTGGTAGTTGGTTTTGTTTCTGAGCCTTCTTCTATCATTGCTGACAATGTAATCACTGAACTTCTTTGTTAAGTCAGATATTTTTCTTTCTCTCCCATTCTGCTCCTGTTCCTGAACTGAACATCCACCCCCAACTCTTAGCTTCTGTATTCCTTGTTCTCAGTCAGCCAGCCTTACAACCAATGGATCATCCTTCTAGCATCTCTACTTGGCTAGGGACGCCTATCCTCCTATCCCCCAAATCCTTCACCTTTATCCCTATGCACTTTTTGTTCCTTTTCCAGGCAAACCCTCACCTATCTCTTCTCTCTGGGTTGGCTTCTCTGGACCGTCTCATGGGAGGAACACATTTTGGGTTTAAATTAACTATAATTGGATATTAACATAAAGTAATACAGCTGCACACTAGGATTGTATTAATGTGAATGTTTCACTGTCCTGTATTGCTGCTCTTTTACTTACTTTTTCTAGTCTGATCTTGCTGAAGTCAATGACGTTTACTTTCTGATTAAGTATCTAACACCTTCTTCTTTCCTTCCATGGGAAATTGACTGCATCAGGCTGTAATCTGCATATAGACTAGATTCAAAAGATCCCTATGCTAGAATCTGTGTTCTAAGTGTGTAGAAGATGCTCTCCATGTGCCTGTCCTAACACAAGGACCAATTTGGGTAACACAGTGTGTTCCAAATGCATACAAGGATACAAGAATCCAGAGCTGAAAAGAAAAAGACACTGAGCTCTGAACTTGTGGATATATTAGGAACAGCTGCATGGGCAGGCCAATGTACCAAGCATATAGTGATTGTTTGCATGATTATTGTACTCTAAAACTGGCAATGTTTTCAAGTGATTTCTTATTTGGGTCAAAAACCAGAAAGTCCCTGGGCACATGTCCAAGAATCATAAGAGTCCTTGGAGCACCCTTAAGGAAAGTATGGAATAGTCTCTAAGGCAATTAGTTCATTTGTGAGGGCACTCAAGTGTGTGACAGTTCATGTGTTTTCTGTGACTGCAGCCTGCCCTTTAGCATGCACACTGCAGTGATAGGCTTTTTAGAGGAGGCTATTTTGCATAAATCTCACCTCCACCCTCAAGATATTAGATCACATGGATCATCTTTAGAATGGAGACACAAGAGCACTAGAAAAAAATTTATTAGCGTTCTTACCACAAATATGTTTTTCAATGAGTTAAGATCTCATTTTCATTCTTGAATAAAATTGGGTGACATTTGTCAGGACCCTAGTTATTGAGAGTTATTACCACTTGATAACAGTCCAACATGACTCAAATGAAACAAGTAATCTGTCCTGGTCCTACTAGGCATTCATCCACTTTATATCACCACAGACAATCTTGTCATGCATAAGCAAAGCAGCCTAAACCAGAACAAGCAACCAAATAGAAAAGTGAAATCCACTTCAAAATATTGTGGAAAAGCAGCTTACAAACCACAGCCACATAGCACTAACCTAACCATGTAAATATACACACATAATAGTCCTATGCACAGGTTATCGTGAACACAGAGTCTGTGTACAGTATACCCTTGGTTTTTCTTTACATGTACATTGAGTAAATATCCTGCAAACTCCACATTTATTCAGATTTGGTCCCCCAGTTTCATTTGTAAAGTCAACACACATTATCTCTTTCTTAAAAACAGATGTATTCGCGTACAGGTAGGATGCATAAGTATTCACATGTGAACCTGGCTCCTGTATCACTTTCAACCATTTATCAGTGTGTGCTCCCTTCTTCAGTAGCAAGCACTGTCTATCTTAGCTATAAAAAGGGTTGCCAGCTCCAGGTTGGGAAATAACTGGAGATTTTGGGGGGTGGAGTCTGAGGAGAGTGGGGTTTGTGGAGGGACTTCAATGCCATAGAGTCCAATTGCCAAAGTGGCCATTTTCTCCAGGGGAACTGATCTCCATCACCTGGAGATCAGTTGTAATAGCAGGAGGTCTTCAGCCACCACCTGTAGTTTCACAACCCTCCTATGAGCTCATGATCCTCTGACCTTGTTGAATCAGAGGCTTGGATAAAGCTGTCACAGTTTCTTCATTGTCATGTATTTCCCCAAGACCTTTCAAGAGGAAGTAGTTGGCTGCTTTGGAACTTCAGGGGCATATTAATCAAGGTTCCTTTCTGTAGCCCTATAAAACTCCTCATACCCTGACAATAAGTAAAGACCCATTTTTGCAGGACAATAACCATACCTCTCAGAAACTCACTCAAAATATAGACTTCTCTGGAAATTCAGTCTGTACCAGGAAGGGCAATGAACTCACCCCCTGACCGTTGTCAGCAGGTCTGAGTTATGCCTGCCAACCAAGTTAACCCAGTCATTTGCAACCAGGCACATCTCCATTTCCCCTTACATCACCTAGGTATCCCTCACAAACACCCCTTACAATATTAGGTTTGAATTACCAAATGCACCTCAAATTTTGACCCTTCTTACCAATGGGGTTGCAGATCCTACTTCTGCATTATCAACTAGTTCTGCACCAACATCCGTCAATAGCACTGCTTCCCCAAGTAAAACACACCCAAGTAAAAACAGGTGAATAAAGGGGCTTGGCAAGCCTTGCATGTTTATAGTTGGTTTGGAACCGAAGCCTTTTCCCATCATTGCTGACAATACAATCACTGGACTTCCTTGTCAAGACAGGAAGAATATGTGTTTTCCTTCTCCTATTTGGCTTCCCTGAAATTGACACTCCACATCTTTCCACCTAGTCCCATATCTTAGCTTCTCCCTCCTTCTCAGCTGTCCAGCCCTACATACAGTCTTCTCACATAGTATCTTCACCTGGGTAGGGAATCCATATAGCAAAAACCCTTCCTCATTCATCCTTTCACAGATTGAATCCTTTCACAGATTGAACTCTTCTCCCTGGTGGTGTACCCAAGGCGAAAGGGGACAAGAGGCTGCCTACAGACAGCTCCACCCCGTAACACCCTGAGAATGCCCCCGGGACTCTGAAAAGTCCCCCAAAACGCTGGCATGGGCCTTTATACCAGTGGGACGCCAGCAGAAGACCCCATCAGGATCCCGGGGTGGCCGGGAGACTGGTGTCCAGGCCTCCCCACTGGCGTTGCAGCCACTTACGGTGGCATAAGTAGCCCAGATGCCGGCATGGGGGCCCCAATGCCGGTGCAGTCCCTTCCTGGCCTCATGAGGACTTTCATCCTCAGAAGTCAGGAATGCACTGTAAGAAGGCTAAATAATTTTGAGGCTCCTTCGTATGTCTTCTGCAGGTACCCCCTGCAAATGGGCAAGATCAATAACTGACTCTACACCTGCATTCTTTGTTGTGGTCCCCACATTGGGAAACGGCTCGCCTGAGGAGCTCAGGAAGGCTTCCACACTTGTCATTCTGCAAACTAGGTAAAACAGAATCATTCAGAAGGGCATTTCTATAAAGTTAATAGGGCTATACTGTAACTGAATGGTTCAGGAAGGTGCTTTATAAAAGGGACTGTGGACTATACCACTGTGTAAAAGATGTATTATCTGTTTGCTGTATGTATTATCCTGCTGTCACTGCATTATTTTCTACTATAAGGCCACTTGTCTGCATTGTATCTGCATTCTGTAATCATGTCTAATATTCAATGCTTGTTTCAGATTTATGTAGTCCTAGTACATTGGTCATTAGTTGTCTCAGCTTACTAATTGCATCAACTTGAACCATGTGATCCACTTTGAGTCTCAGTGAGAAAGTCAGACTATAAATATAGTTAATTAATTAAAATAAAATCCACCCTCCGGTCTGTGTATACAAAAAAGATCTTAAATAAGAAGGCGGGTGTACCCGATAAGTTGTATTTAAAGTTACACATTTGCTGCTATGCCCTATAGATTTCAATGTTTTAGCCTACAGGAACCCTCTGCCTTGATACATCATAGTTCCTCTTGTTCTCTTGATCCCTAGTACCTGGAGGATATGGAAACAATTATTGTATTGGGATGTACCAAACCCTGGCTGAGCCAAATCTTTGTGTGTTGAGTTATTCAATGCATTTTCAAGTAAGATGCTATTTAGATGAGGTGGTAACCAGTCTGTGATTCCAGCATAAGACAACTATATGCACAAGACAACTATATGCTAATATGCAACGTGACTGATCAAAGAACTATCTGCTAATTTTAACTGTAACACAGAGAACTCAATCACAGCAATACTATTGCATGCACTTACATATGTTTTGCACAGCTACACAGCTTCAAATACTGTCTGCAATAATCAGGTAACATACTGAAACTTTTATAAGTCACCAGTAAATACATGTGGATTAATGATATCTGAAACACTTGTCTCTGTCTACTACTTCATGCATAAAATGGTGCTAGAGTAAATAAATGATGACTGAGGATTTTGCAGCAAGTCACTATCTTGCAAAGATAACTTGAGGTCTACTTTCATGATTTTGCAAGTATGAATCCTTCTTGCTCACTGACAAGTAAAATTTGTTGTTTGTAAAGCATCCTACAGTGATAACACTCAGTGGCACTCTTGCTACAGGAAGCAAAAAAGATGTGGAAATAGGATCTCAGTGTCAATGACGCCCACAATAACTGCCAATCACCAACTGACACCTATGTTGCAACCAAACAGGGAAATTAAAGAGTCTGAGTTCTGTATAATACATAGGAAGGATTATAAATTTCTCATCTCTATTTCCACCCAAAACTTCCCATTTCAGTTGTGTTCCTTCCTTCCACCAAACCTGTGATCCTTTATTTTTGTGCCATTTTCTGTGTTGTCACATCAAAGTTTCCCCATAAAATGAATGCAATACTAAACCATAGTACCTTTAAATACCATACAAAGGCTTGGATCCAGTGATTCATCAGCAAAAGATGCTAACAGTCATGGATTTTCCTTGCTTCCGCTCCTCCCACCAGTCCCTTCCAATACCAGGAAATTTGATTTCTGGAATCCACATGGAGCTATGCAAGTCTCCAGGTTGCAGCAGGAAGAGGAAGGAGCCAAAGCATTCCTTCCTCACTCTTTCATCAGTAGACTCCAACAGTAGACTCCACCTCCTTCCCCCCTCCTTGTTGCAGTCTACCAACTATTAAGCCACACTGGACCAATAAATCAATATTCCCAAGGCTGGAATGAACTGATTGGGGGAGGGCAAAGTAGAGAAAATTTATGATCTTTGCATGAAGAGCAGTTATGCAAGCAGATTGCTGGTTCCAGCCCAAAGCGTGTATTAAAACTGTACAATAATCATACACAATACAAATGCTTGTACAAAACTAATAGTAAAAAGTAGAGAACTAAAATCATTGACAAAAATATAGATATAAAATATCTGAAATAGGGGACATCCACTCATGTCTAATAATGTAGCTTCCAAATGTGACTATATTACATATTCTTAAGTTCTATTTAAAATCTTCCATCCCAGGGAATGAATTAATGAATAGGTGATATAAAAAGCAAGGGATGGAAATTCCCTTTAACCAACAAAAGCATCTGATACAGAAGCAAAGACAATTAATACAGAATTTTTGACAGTTGTCAAGGTCTTTGGTGTGTTTCAACAGGGCAATCAGACTTGTTACAGGTGGTTATCACCACATATTCCATGCTGCTGTCTTGAATTGACTCATCCCTGAAAAAAATAAGATGAGTTTTCTTCATCCCTTCTCAACCAATATAAATTTTTCCCTGAATAACAACAGTATATCAAGGCCTTGTCATCATGATCTCAATATTGTTACTGACATTTATCCCTACGTTTATATGATCTACCAGGGCCTTATTGTTGTTCATCAGTTTGACATCAACTCAATTTCTAGGCAGGCAAAGAAAGTCAAGGTTTATGTTCTCTTAAATAGCAGAGATATATCCTTGTTGGCTGGCCTGATCGGCAGGTGCATTTGTTCAAACATAAAGAATAAGGTGATGTAACCAGATTTTGCACTGTTCACTGAGGATAACCATTAGAGGGGTGCATATCAATATGCCAATTTTTAAAAAAACTGGGGTTTTTTTACCGGCAAAAAAATGGTAGCAATAAATGCGAGTTGAAAAAGCAACCCCGAATAAATTCAGCATTATTCAGGGCCACTATGACCCCATTGTCTCTCTGTTGAGGAGACAGCATGATCTTCTGTCCCCCCACCCCCACCCCAGTCAAGCTTCACATGTAGCTTGGTTGGGGTGGGGAGGGAATGAAGATCATGCTGTCTCCCGGCCAGGAGACAACACAATCTTCTGTTTTTCATGTCCACCCCAGTCAAGCTCCCTCTGAAGCTTAACTGGGACAGGGATGGACTAAAGACCATGCTGCCTCCTGTCTGGGAGACAGCACAGTCTTCTGTTTTTCCTCCCTGCCCCAGTCAAGCTCCATGTGGAGCTTGGCTGGGGTGGAGAGGGATGCAGAACTGAGGGCTGGGCTCACACTGAGCCCAACCTTCAGCTCTGCACCCAGTGGTTTTTGGGTTCGGGTTTAACCTGAAATGTTTTGATGTTTCGGGAAAGTCAAATTAAGTATTTGGCTTTTTCCAGTTTTATCGAACATTTCCGAGTCTAATCAACCCAAGCCCGAAAAATTCTAGAAAAATAATTTGTGCACTCCCCTAATAACCATAATGCCCTTCTATTATACCCCCCAAATCTCAGATTCCTTTGACTCAAGCCATAGTGTCTCAAAAGCTTTCTTTTGTACCATGTCCCAGGAATTCTTGGAGTTGCAGAAGTGCACAGTGCACAGCCTTTTGTTCACCTTTGCCCACGGTCTTCAAAGACACCAGGGAAATAGGTAGAAGCATTCCCTCTTTAATCTCTGGGTGCTATTCCTCAAAATCCTGTGAAATTAGACAGCAGATTGTCCAAGTGAAATCATTGGATAAATGATCGAACAAATCATAATTGGGTTGCAGCTAAAGGAATCCATTCATTCAAAAACACCAGGTTACCCCAAATCAAAATACAGCAAGCTTCACTAGACTGATTCATGCAGAAAGGAACATGGGGAGGAGTACATCCAAAGATATGATAAGCATAACAGAATTTCATCCATAGTAATAGCATTCTCTTGCTTACACATGGGCAGGGCAAATCTTTGTGCACCATTATCCCCAGCATGGATGAGAATTTCTAATGCAAATCAACTGTCGAGCAATATTTATATTACAATAATAACTCGAAGAACTTGTTTAATATCAGAAGACTTAGTGGAGCAGATGAATAGCTTCAGCACGATATCCATGGGATAGAAATTCAATTAAAAATTGCAAGTGGCACAGGAGTGGTAGTTATTGTTCAACATGCACCAGAGGGCCTTTCTTGAAATACAGCTATTAGCAACACTGGTTGAGAAATTCTGTTTTCCTTTATGGCAATATATTAGCTTGTATAATTAATAAAGGGGGGGGAGACACTGCAGAAGTGAACATAATGAAGCCAAGGGCTAGTTGCTTTTATATAATTATGGAGTAAACACATTTTGCTAAGGAAAATAAGGCTTTGTCACAACCACTGTAAATATGAAGAATCATTCCTCTTTAAAAGCTCATGGTGTACTATTGTTTCCAAAACAGTATGTAGTGAGAAAGAGCTGATGGGGCCATTATCATTTCTTTTTGATTTTCTGTGTTGTCATTGTTATTGATTTTGGTTTACCTTACCTTTGTTGCTATCATTGATACTTCTTTTGTCATATTTGACAAGTTATATCCCATTTATATATCATTTACAACACTTTTATTGTTATAATGCAATTGTTGAAAAAAGGTACATTAATACAAAAGTTCAGCATTAACACTTCCATTCCGGATCTCCATGCAAAGATTCCAGATTGTCTTCTTTCCCCTCCCCACCCAGAATTGTTTTCTGAACCTAGAAAAGTTGATTCTCAGGGTTATGGGATCCTCAGGGGTTGCTGGACTGCATTGAGAAGCAGAAAGAGGATGATACCACCATCCCTGCCTCTCTCCAAAGGGTAGAGCCAGCCTGTTCACTAGGCAAGGCTAAGTGATTGCCTGGAGCACCACTTTTGGTGCTACCTTGAGGGGCAACAAATAGCACTCCAATAGCACCCCCCCCACAAGAAGCTGCCAGGGCTGACTGCTGGGAACTGCAGATGAGGCATTCCTGGTATGTGTGCTCAGGGTCAGGGCTGGAAGATGCTCAGGCTTCTTTGAAGATCATGGGGGCTTTCTTTCACCCTTTCCTTGCATTCCTGGGGCATGGGTAGGGTTCCCCCTCTCCACCAGCAGGAGATCTCCAGCTAGTACCTGGAGGTTGGCAACACTAGAGAGAATAGATGGGAGTGGCTGCCTTGACCTGCAGCAGCAAGGAATTTTCATGGGACATTAAGGACATTTCAAGGGATATTTTGCAGAGCCTGTCTTTTGCAAATTGCCAGCTCTGTGTTGAGAAATACCTGGATATTTTGAGGGCAGAGCCTGGAGAAGGTGGAGTTTGGGGAGGGGAGGGACCTCAGCAGGGTATAATGCATAGCAGCCATTTTTCCCAGGGGAACAGATCTTGTTCGGCGAGAGATCAGTTGTTAATAGCAGGAAATCTCCAGGTGGAGTTTGACAATCCTATTATTATTGTCACAGAAAACAAATATGCACTCAAATCTGAGTGTTTCCCTCATTCCCAAATCAGACCAGTTGTCAGACTGGACTGAAAGCACCCCTATGAATTTTGTAACTGAGACCACAAGGAAGAATACTAACATTCTTCATCTGTAGCAAGGAGTAACTCTTTTTCATTTCTTCAGCCAACAAAGATCAGGAGTCTCTCAGGCAAACCTCCATATTGCCAGCAGCTACAGTATTTATTGGTTATTTATTAGTACCAGTGCTAAAGTTATTAATTCAGAAGATATTGCTCCAGTTCAGCGATCTTTCTTTCAGAAGGCCATACATATAAATGAGTGAAATAGAACATCAGTGGGGAGCTTCACTGGGATTAAATCATTTGTCACTATTTCATATAAACAATGTGGGTATAATAGCTCCACAGCACCTGGTACCAAAACAGAACGGAACTTTATTAGAACATAAGCAAGGCCTGATCTGGGCCCTGATAGGCTATAACCAGCCACAGCCAGCAACCAACCACACAAGTGAAAGGTGAAACTAAGCCGAAGGATTCTTCACTTTCCCCCATTGATTTAGAAAGCAGGTTTGCTTTTTCCCCCTATTCAGCACCTTTCCAAATCAGATTCCTGCCCCATGTTGTTTCTTCAAGTTGCTGTCATAATCCAAGATACATGTACCAGTATCTCCAAACATGCTGCAGACTTGGGACAGACTGTGTGTAATCCAAGAGCTGTATAAAATAATTATACCATACGATAAGGAAATGTCAACTAATTCACAACCACTATATAACAATGCGCACCCTCTGCTCTCAGTAGAATTTTCCATGCACTGTGCTATGTATTTGAGAAGTTGATGTGTGTATGCATTAGGGATGAAAGGCTTAGAACACCCAGGAGGCGTTCCTGGGGTGTTCCGGGGAGAGGAGCTGCTGTTAGGCAGCTTCCTGTCCCCTTTCGCCATATAACACCGGTGCCGAGAACATCATTGCTGCACTTGCTTTTTAGCAGACATAGCCTTGCTGTTCTCTATGGGGTGAAAAGCCCCATTTAAAATTTAAAAAGCCTTTAAAGGGTTTGTTTGTTTGTTTTTTAGTTTTCGGCACCGGGGAAATGGGTTAGGAGGTGCTGCAGCAGCGCCTCCTCCCCAACGTCCCCGAACGGCAAAATCTCAGGAATGCACTGTAAGTCTCTAACAAATGAGATATTATGGGTAATGTCAGTTACAGCATTATCTCAAGCCTTAGATTCTAGGTCGTAGTTTTAAAATAAAATATTACACCAATACTACATTATATTTTCACCAGCTGATGATGTGAAATTAGGGTTGCCAGCTCCAGGTTGGGAAATACCTGGAGATCTTGGGCGTGGCGCCTGAGGAGGGAGGGGTTTGGAGAGGGGAGGGACTTCAATGCCATAGAGTCCAATTGCCAAAATGGCCATTTTCTCCAGGTGAACTGATATCACCTGGAGATCAGTTGTAATAGCAGGAGATCTCCATCCACCACCCGGAGGTTGGCAACCCTATGTGAAAGACTTACTCTCTACTGAAACATCACCCAGCCCTATAATTATGTTGCAAAACTGGCATGCTGCTATTAATTTCTTCACTTTCCCCCATTGATCTAGAAAGCAGGTTTGTTTCCCCCCCCCCTTTCAGCACCTTTTGTTGTATTGAACCAAACCAGATCCCTGTCCCATGTTGTTTCTCCAAGTTGCTCTGTCATAATCCAAGATACGGGTACCAGTATCTCCAATCATGCTGCAGACTTGGGACAGGCTGTGTGAAATCCAAGAGCTGCATCCCAGCATCTGATGCAACATCACCAGGGATTTTGCCGTGAACCTCTCATGAGGCATGAAGCTTCACTGGTATATTGCTCCCCAACCAATTATTCGGGTTACTGATGCAGTTGACCTGCCCTGACTAGAGTCAAATTACAAACTTGCTGCTCTAACAGAGATGTCAACCCCCACAACTGTAGCTCTTAATTGCCCTGTTTGCAAGTTACAGTGACTGCATGTACAATCCGTGTACTGTGTACATTTGATTTTTCCTTATGCTTGCACTGAGTATTTCTCACTTAACATCCATGTACTTCTGAACATGTGGTTGAAACCCCACATTTATCCAGGCATTGGTTCCCGGTTGTATTTGTAAACAAAACATGCATTGACTCTTTGTAACAAATAGGTGTACGCACATACCTGTAGGTTGTATGTATATTTGCAGTAACATGTGAACTGGGTTACTGTGTAGACAGAAGTAGGTTTGAACTGCACAGCACTATTTTCCTACTCAGAGAGTTGTCTCTTAAGTTTTTGTGCACAGGCAGGATATTATAAGTGTTTGTGAGAAGAGAAGCTGGTACTTTGGATCCTGCCATGCTTACATGCTGACCTACTTTTAACCTGGATTTTTCCTATTAAGAGAATTCAGTAAAATAGGGATAGACTAACAAATAACACTGTGTTGTCCAGACATATTCATTAGCAACAAAAGCAAGGTTTGACTCAGTTTTTCCAGCACCACCACCTAAGCCATGCGGGATGCATCCTAACAATGAAAACGAAAACTTGATCTGTGTTTCTCTCATGTACACATCTCTCAGTCAATCCCAACACACTGATGGAAAAGATTAAATGAAAAAGACTGCTAAAATAAAATGGGTCTAGGATTCAAAACCAATTACCAAAGCATAATCTTGCTTAGATGGGCACGCTAAGAATAATTACCATTGGCATGATGAATGCCTGTTCTAGACACATTACAGAAGACTGTGTAATTAAATATAGAAACCAATCCTCATTTACCTTCCAAGCAATTTACGTTTAAATGTTCACCTGCACAGGTTGTCAAGAGTCAGCATTTGTGCAAAGCCTTGTGGGAGCCAGTTCAAAGTTTGTGAAACACCAACATGAAATGAAATAAAAATGACCCTGTCACTAACAAATAGGAGGAACAAAATAGCTCTCAGTGCTCCCAGCATGAAGTGTCCTTTAAAATAATAAGATTTCTATGAGAGGCTTCAATGGCACTTTCTGCCTTAGACCAACTAAGGACTCTTTTGAAGAACAGTCAATAAATAGATACCAAACGGATCAGTGATGCAGATCTATCCATGTAAAATTGCCTATTTCAGGGATGGAAGGAGCTGCTAAAAAACAAACAAATTAGTTTATGTCCTCACCTCTTCTCAGAACTGTTGCCACAAGATACATACATTGGTATTTATTTATTCAATTATTCTTTGATAAAAACCCTCTAATGTTGTTGAAGGGGATAAATAAGCCAGAGTCCTTTTAACTTATCTTCCTCTCACTGGGGACATTAGATATCCCAGTATTTTTTTAAGATGAATCAATGCCTTGATGGGTCACAATTTGGATTGGGTCCATGCAGGGAGGAAAGAGAGGACCTTTCAACCCTCACATGTTTTTTTTAAAAAAATCAAAACTTACACTTTCATTAGCCCTTAAAAGAAAAAAATTACGCACGCTCCACTTTTCCCTGTCTTTTTTGTTTAAAGGATATATAAAACTATGAAAGAGGGTTGGTTTCATTTAGTGAGACCATGAGGGCTGGAAGGGTTAAACCCCTTTTACTCGTCCCATATGGCCCTGCAGATCTGTAATTTATCTTTAAAAGATGCTGTAGAAGATCCAGCCATGGGAAAATCCTAGTATAATTTAGTGCTAGCTGCTCTATAACCTGAGAAAGTAAGCAGAAAAAAATGCAGCCAAGTCCATTCCAAGTTCAGTACCCTTTTGGAAATGTGTTCAAAGTTATATTTTATTGACACTTTAATTGGTTTATTTTCCAGACTAACCAGGAAAATTGAATTCTTTCTTGGCTAATCTTAAAAATTAGCAATAAACAGTGTCATTTCTTGAAGAAAATTAGTGATTCTTGAGATATACCAGTGAATTTGGAAATGTTTATGCAGTGAGCTCTGTTTTGGACATTTATCAGTGTGAGTTAGAACATATTGACATTTATTGGAAAATGCTAATAATTAGGATTAAATATTGGCCAAAGGTACATTGCTGGCCTTAAAATTCACTACTACCAGTAAATTGTCAGAAATGTTTGTATCACAAGACTTATTTGGGGTAATTATCTACCTGTCATGCTGAAAGTCATCATGATAGACCAGCAGTAGTATAATCTTAAACTGAGTTACACCCAATGTTAGCTTAGAAGGGTACAACTATTTAGGACTGCACTATAAATATCCTAACCAAGTCAATAGCTACCAATATTTTGTGGAGATTTTAATGGAAATTGGAAATTATCCATAAGTAATGGGTTAATTCTGAGTTATCAGATCAGACTTTTTTGTCATTTCTCACATACATTCTAAAAATATTACCAGTATTACTAGAATTACCAGTAAAGTTGTATGGCATTAGAAAAAACAAAACTAGATTTAACCAGAATTCTTAGAGTATTTTTCTTTTACTGTTAATTGTATTTTGTTATAAACCCTGGAAAAGCAGCAAACAATGACCAAAAACATAGTTTTAAATATCCAAAGTAGTCCTTAAACATACGTTTCTTCCTCTCCTGGACTAGCACTTTCTAGATCAGACCAAGCATAATCACCGTGTAATCACTGCTGAACTTGTCTTGACTTTATGGAACCCCATAATTTTACTACTATATATGTTGTTTTACTGAATGCATGCCAACAAGTTCTGTATTAATCCTTCAGATATATACAACAGCTGTCACTTCTCCCATCCCTCTTTCACCCATATAAGGCAAAACACTTTGCTGCTTCTAGTCAAGAGGAGAGCTCTCCAGTGAAGCAGAGAGAAATTGCCTGATGATGGATGTGTTTGCACAATCTAGAAACCCAGGTAAGAAATGTAATTCCCATGTAGCCCATACTTTATAGATTGCAGAGCATCCTTCAGCTTTTAACTCACTATGCTCACACTTAGTATTAGACTCCTTTCAGGGATGAAACAAATTAGGATGTAATTGCCACATTCCATCAATTAATCATTTCAGCAAGCCCATGGAATTCTAGTTTATGCAACCAGCTAGCTACACAGGTAGCTCCCAGCATAGCTCCCTAACGTATGTCTACCACATGTATGCTTGACACCTACTGGTTCATCACAGTTTCCATTTTGGATACCAAACCAGTGTTGGATATTAAAGAGTAGTTTCCACCTTCTCCATATTGTGCATCAGACTTGGACAAACATGATATGGGGGAAGTGACAGATTCCCTGCTTTGCATGCAGAAGGTCCCAGGTTCAATTCCGGCATTTCAAGTTTAAAACAATCAAGTAATAGATGATGTGGAAGTCTCTGCCTGAGACCCTGGAATGCTACTGCCAGTCAGTATAAACAACTCTGGGCTAGAAAGACAAATGGTCTAACAGTATAAGGCAGCTTCATATGTTCACGGAGTCTTTGGCCAGACAAGAGTTAGGGATTGAAAAGAGAACAGGGATCTTGCCATATCTAATCAATCTAACTAGAAAGCTCCTGGGTAAAGCGCAGGAAACACTGCCTCACTCAGAAAACAGGCCATTCATGTAAGCCCTGTTGTCATTAACATGGTTGCTGGTTTACCCCTTTAACCAGATCTTACCCAAACATACACAAAAGACATGCTCATATTTGGGGCATCTGCTTCCAGGTCTTATTCTACACACTCTGAATTTTCCCCTGCTCCCCCTTCTCTTCTAGGACCAGTCCAGCTCTCTCCCATTGGCACAGTTTGGACACATAGCTGGCCCCTGCCTCTGTTATCCTTTGATCCCAAGCCCACAAAGCAAATGATCTTTTGTGCATGAGAGCTGCTTTCCCCTTTTTGCATTTGACTCTTAAGGGAGGAAGCAGGCAGCCATTAGAAACTTGGGAAAACTCAATTTCCCATGATTGACTGGAACATGCAGTCATTGGGAACATTAGTTTTCCCACAATTCTTGAAGAAAGCAGACAGACGGCCATTCATTATTTTTACAAGTCTAAAATGTAAGTAGTAATTTTAAAATTCTCCCCGGGGGCATTTTTAGAGGTAGGGCCCCCACATGCACAGCGTAGCTTGAAGAGACTCTCCATGCTCGACCCCCAAAGTTTAGTGACGATTGGGTCAGGGGGTCCAATTTTATGGGGTCCAGAAGGGGTCACCCCCTCCTCCATAATCATTGAGAAGTTTGCAATGATTTTCTATGGAGAAGGGGGGCGATCCCTTCCAGACCCCATAAAATCAGACCCTCTGACCCAATCTTCACCAACCCTCAGGGGTCATGCAAGGAGAGTTCCTTAAAGCTATGCTGTGAATTTGGGGGTTCTACATCCCAAATTGCCTGGGGAAAGCTGAACCTGAAAAGCCTGGTTTCATGTGCCATGCACACGTGACGTAAAACAAATTCCCTGACTGTGTGACTGTCGGAGTAAAAATCAGGTCCTTCCCCGGTACCCAATTCACTCAAATGTTGAAGGCATGAGTTCCTGATAAGAAGTTGTTGCATTCTCAAATATATTATGTCAATTAAAATACATGGCACTTGGTATAACCATTTCTGGTAAACAAATGTCAGTGTTTTGTTTGGGAGCTTTTCTTCAAATTATCACAGGTATACAGGGTGGAACTGATACCTCTGCACACCACTAAGGCTATTGATATGGCAAGTACTCCCTAGTTCATGCACAATGGTTGTTGTCAGTGTGACAAGATAAAACTGTCTGCTAGACAGACAACAAAACCTGGATGATAGCACTCTCTCCCCCTCCCAAAAAAACAACAATCCATCTATTTTTCACATCTTGAGTCCAGATTGGCACCCAATGAAAACAGAGACACTTGAAATGTATTTGCAGCTTTCAAAACCGTCACCAACCCAAGTAAAAATGTTTCATGGTTATTATTTGGTCCTACCTGCCTACAACATTCTGCCAATATCAATCATTTGCACATGTGTATATTTATTCTATGTTTTTTGTTCACCTAGAAGCAGAATACGTATCATGACTGCCAATCACATGATTTCCAAAGCCAAGTTTAGTGCAATAAATTTTTTGATTCTGCCTCTGGCAGAACAGAACACATCAAAGCAGTTTGGTTCCCCAAGATAAATGTAGCAGAGGTGCTTTTTACATGGGGTTACACGCTGAACATATAATGAACTCCCAACAAGAACATCAGAAAACCCAGATCTTTTCAATGACAGTTTTACAATAAATAAATGAGTCCCAGGCAAAGTAGCATTCCAGGAAATAATATGTGGATGACTTCACATCATAGTAACAGTTTCTAGTAATCAAAATTTTGGTTTTAACCTAACAGGTTCTATGCACACATGTACACACAAAAGAATACTTATTATGAACAGCCCAACTCATGAAAATCATTTGCCAGCCCTGTCATAAAACAAGGCCAGGTACAAGGAACTCTTCCAAGAACAGTTCCCAAGTGTATCAGCCACATGTATTTCTCACTACTTCTTCAAGGATCTCAGTGTATTTGACACAGGTTTATGCCATTTTATCATCTCAGGCCTAGATGTAATAAAGTAATTTGCTTAACAATGAGCAGTGATTGGAATTCAATTCTCCCTACCCCAAGTCCAATAATCAAACCTCTACCTAGGTTTGCCAGTAGGTTTGTCAAAAAAAAAAAAAATCAGTAAATTTCAGGTTTGGGTTTATTGGGCCCGATTTTTTACAGTAAACCTGGAATAAGCTGAAAACCCATACCAGTAAAGGAATATTTCAGCTTTATTTCCAGGTTTACCAAAAAATTGGGGTCCATTGTAGTATATGGGGATTTTTTTCAAAGCTCCTGTGGGGGCATTTTTGGAGGTAGAGTCACCAAATTTGCAGTGTGGCTGCAAGGGACTCTCCTTACACTGCCACCAAAGCTTGGCAAACTTTGGGACAGGTGGTTCAATTTTATGGGCCTGCAAAGGGGTCACCCCCATTCTCCAGGCATTTGCGAGCTGAGCTGTCCATTGGTTTTCAGGTTCAGAAGTTCAGCGTTGCCGAGGACTGGCGGAAAGAGACGATTGGAAGGTTGGCACCTCAAAGTCTGGGGGCTCCCTTTGTATCTGGGGCACATAGCATGATGTCCATGCAAATTAGCTTCCAAACTGAGGAAAACAGCTTAAATGCAAGAAGAATAAGGCAAGGAAAAAATTTTTGGTGGCAAATGACATCCTGTGAACAGTCCTTTATTATAGTCATCAAAAATCTGATTTCAAGAGATGGTCACGGTGCAGGGAAACAAAGCCTCTACTCGGGGCGACCTTCAGTTTGATAGTAGGTTTTCAGGGGGGTGATATCAGAGCCAGCCAAAGTCTCGATCACGGGGGCTGTCTGAAGGAGATTTCTCATCCATGCGGGTGAGGAAGTCTCCTTCAAAAGCCTGGTGGTGTGAGCAGCTGTTGAAGCTGGATTGGACTGGTGAGCCCTGTCTTTTAAATGACCCTTATGCTTGATCCAGATTAATCTGATGAAAGTGACGGTTAGTCAGACCAAGTTGGTTCTGATTACACAACCCCGACCTCAAAAGGGCCCCAATTATGGGGCCCTAACAAAACCAGTAAAAAAAAAAAATAGAAAAATGGGAGAAAGCACAGAGCCGTGGATCTGAGTAAAGGTAAAAAGCTAAACCCCAAAAACCCAAATATTTATTTAGTATTTTTGGGAATCAGCTATTTGGCTTTGGCGAGATCCCCAGGTTTTTGCATTCAGTAAAACCAAAACCCGAATATTGCCGAAATGTCTAATTTCAGGTTTATTTACAGTTTGGGTGTATCACTATGCACAAACCCAGTTGCCAGGTCCCTCCTCTCCATCGGTGGGAGGTTTTTGGAGTGGGGCTGGGGTGATCGCAGCCGCACGCAACAGAATTACCTAAATGGTGTTTTGGGGTTTGAGTGCTAAAGCAGCCAAGGCGATGTGTCACTTCCAGGGTAAACATTGTGCACGCAATCCCTGCTCTGGAGCAGCCGGGTGGATTGGCGGGCAATTGCCAACCGAAACCACCCACCTGGCAACCCTACCTCTACTCTACTCTGTACCTCCCAAGACAAACTTCATTAGCATCAAATGGTGAAAACAGCTGCTTTTGGAAGGAGGAGAGCCACAGTAGCTGTGTGTTCATCATGCAGCTCATGGGACACAGCCTGTAGTGAGTTGACATTATCTGTTTTGCAGGAATTTCTATCCACCGAACTTCCTGTTTTTTTGTAAGGGAGGTGAAAGAGACGGGGGAAATGTATATTACATGCTCATTAATTCTCACTTGAGAATTTTTGTAGGGTTATTTTTTATATGCATAATAGCATGTTCTACACAAAGGATTTACACTCAGATTTGGTAACCAACCATCTACCACAGTTTCACTAGGATTGCACTACAAGATTAATCCAGACAGAAGTCCCTGAGTTCCAGACATACCAGAAGTCATATTTTCCCCATATGACCTCTTACTTCTAGATTATCAATTGTTTATATTAGTGTAAACTAGGAGCATTTAAGGTAGATTATGCACCTTGGGAAATCTCTTGCACTCCTATCTTGACTTGACAAGCTAACATTTTACATGACAAACCTAAAAGCAGTTTTCATTTATATTTCATAGAGTTCTCAATATTGCATTCCTGGAAATGCTGGCCAACTTCTATGAAAAGGCTTTGTGAGAAGATGCTTGATTCCCTTCAATTCCATTTATATCCAACCAGCCTAGAATACAATTTGCACTTCAGGAAATAAGCTTAAGTTCTATAGTCCTGAGAAGAGTACATCACCTGCAAATGCAGCTGCTGTACCAGGGTAGACCGGAAACACTCAAAATAGCAGCATGAAGATTCATATAAACCTGAAACCCACAAGGTGCTGATGCTGACTGACAGCCTGATGGATGTGTCCATAATCATCAAGGCCCTAAAACTTGTCAGTGGATATATGTTCTTGCCCCATAACAAATATATGGGAAAGATATACTACCATGTCCCCGAGTCATGAAGGCCTGATCAAAAAGTTGTCATATTTTCCTATCTATAAAGGGATACTTTTTAGGATTCAGTGGTTCAGGTCCTAAACGCATTGAACTACAGCAAGCGCTTTCAAGAGAACTCCTGGTTGCTGGTATTAGTAGATGGTACTGGAGGATGGAGGTTCACAATGCTCATCTTGTTCCCCATGCTGTTTAACATCTACAAGAAAGCGCTGGGAGAAATAATTAGATGATTTCAATAAAACTCAGAATTAATGTCATATCACTCTAGGAATTGCAGTAAACTTTACGGTTTTACCATAGAGTTTGCAGAGATTCTTAGAGTGACATGTCATCACATCCTGTTTTCCCCAGAAGTGATATCACAGTACATGTAACACCAGCTTACAAATGATCCAAATAAAACAATAAATCTCACAGTTGCTGACATTCCAGGGAGATCATTTGGGCTAACTTTTATATCCTGATAACCAATGAGGGTGGAGTCTGCGTATCTCAGTATCCTACCTATGCCCAGTCCCCTTCTCTTCCTCTCTGAAGGCATAGTGCCAATATATTTATTCATCAGACTGTTCCCTTCGGGGAACTGCCCTGAGTTCCCATGTGCAGACAAATGGGCTAAAACAATATCCATAGGCATGGGCGGGGGGACTGGCAGGCATGAGGGGAGACATAGAAAGAACATGATCTTCCCATGTAGATGCTCTGTTGCTGCTGTGAATGGGGCAGCTACATGTTCAGCAGCATTGAGTGCTCTATGGGGAAGAGTCTTCATGCAAAATCATGTTACCTTTGCAGTCATTTGAGTTTGGAAAAGGGGCCTGCAGCTTCTCTTCTAGGGTGCCTTTAATAGCTGTACAATTAAGACCCAACTACAGGCAATCCCTAAGCAGGCACAATACTCTTTATGAAAACAGCAAGGAAAGTGTTCTGTTGGGGTTGTAATGTGAGCTGCTTAAGCTGGCTGGCCTACTTTCAGCAAAGATGGAGAAGAAAAGATAAATTTGGTTTCTATTAAAACTGCAATTGTTGTTATAATTAGGCAAGCAGAAAACAAAGTGAAGTACTAAGGTTGCCAACTTCCAGCTGGGAGCTGGAGATCTCCTGGAACCATAATTTCTCTCCAGACTACATAAATTGCTTATTTATTTATTTAAAACATATATTCCACTTCTCCTGGAGAAAATGGCTGATTTGGAAGGTGGACTGCATGGCATTATACTCTACCAAATTCCCTCCCCTCCCTAAACTCCATTCTCCCAGGCTCCACTCTCAAATCAGGTATTTCCAAACCCAGAGGTGGCAGTCGTAGGGAACACTATCAGAATTTATAGGACTAAATGATTATGAAAACAAAAACAGTAGGAATTAGAATGCAGAAGTCAACTTAAACAAGGCACAATTGATCCAACAAAATCTCCAACTATTGCAGCTGCAAAAACAAGTACAAATCACGGCCACATACTTATCGTCAGTTGCCTTTGCGGCCACGGGGTGCAGCTCCATCTCAGAAATGAAGCCAGAGCAGCCGGGCTGGTTCTCCCCAGTTGCTTCCACCCTGCCTGCATGCTTGCCTGGACTGAACTGCTTCCTTCCCAGCTGGCAGCCTAGCACTGCTCGGGGTGGGGTGGGGGGTTTCTTGGGTGCGGGGGTTGGACATGACACAAATCTGGTTATGTCGCTCCCACTCCTCCTTATTTAAGCCCCTTTGCCCAGCCATCAGCCTTGCATGCAGGCAGAGCAGACCCTCCCTCCCACCTTGTGTTCAAATGGTTTTTCTGTTCTATTTTGTTACAGGTTTTAGGAGGTTTTGGCACTGGGGAAGGATTCATTTATGGGGAGGCTGCACCTCCGTGCCTACCTTCCACGTTTTGGGAACCCCCATAAGGGGTCTTGGGGGTCGAATCCTACTGCAAATGCCCAGCTCAGGGGCTGTCACGTGGCTCCACTCTCAGGTGGTGAGGGTACCATTGTGAGGTCTGTGCCCATGTGGAACCTGGCTCGCTACTCCGGTTTGCCCCCCAACACTTGGGTTGGGGAAGCGTTCATTAGCTGACAGGGTGGTTGCCCGATGCCTGGATCCGTGCCCTATGCTTTGCCAATGCTCCATCTGCTACAATCCATAAAGCTGTGGCCTTTTAAAACCCATTTCTTTGTGTTTTTGTATTCATTATCTCTCCCTCATTTCCAGTGTAGTGCTGCTCCTGCCCTTCCAACTGCAAAAAGAATCTAAGACACCATTAATATATTTCAGATTATAACCTTGAAACATCCCTTCGAGTTTTTGCCCACCCACCGATACAAGTGAAAACACTTGTAATAAAATTAACTTCAATTTCATTTGTTTTTAGTAAGAAGAATGGAGATCAGCAAGATATCCCATAATTTCAGGGTGTTCAGTAGATGGACTCATCAGATTATATATATATATATATATATATATATATATATATATATATATATACACACACATATATACATATGTTATTACATATTGCTGACTCTATCAGGCTGGGTATCTGTTCCTTTCTAAATGCAACTCACACGGCATAAGTATATTCCTTCAAACTTAGTTCTCAGACTCACAAAAACGAATATGCAAACGCTGTCCTACACTTTGTGACAAGCTCCACAGCTCTTATGTTGATAAAGCTGTGAAGGTTCAATCAATACATATGTCCTTCTGACCAAGGTACCATCACCCTTTGAAAGCACCTAAACAAAATATCTGGATTAGGGCCTTGGGCCATTTATGCAGAGCTTTTACCCTTGCAGTCACCCCCCAGACTGCTTCAGGGCTTCCTTTTGATTATGCATGCCTTTCCTGACTGTCAGAGGTTGCCTTGCTCTCCCCGCATGTTTCCGCATGTTTTGCCAGTGTTTTCTGGATGCTGTTTTAGCCAGAATCCGGAAAATGCGAGCAAAACTCATGGAAACCCGCAGGGAGGCCAAGGCAACATCTGATAGTCAGGAAAGGCATGCATATTCAAAAGGAAGCTCCAAAGCAGTCGGCAGGGGTGACCACCGGGAAACAGCCCTGCATAAACGTCCTTCATTTTAAGAATAACATTCAATTAGGGTTGTAAACCTCCAGGCTCCCTCTGTTACAACTGATCTCCGGGTGACAGAGATCAGTTCAGCCGGAGAAAATAGCCACTTTTGAAGGCGGATTCTATGGCATTATACCTCGTTGAAGTCCCTCTCATCCCCAAACCCCACCCTCCTCAGGCTCCACCCCCCAAATCTCCAGGTATTTCCCAACCCAGAGTTGGCAACCCTACATTCAATCCAGCCTACAGATTTCCTTGTTGTTCAAACTACGCTTGATCACCAAATCCTGAATATTGAAGTTTCATTTCCCATAGGTGAAGTTTACATATCTTTGCATATATAGATGTTACCAGCAACTGACGCACTCAGGGGTATCAGGTCTCACTACTTTCACTAGTCTTTGCTGAAATTTGGTTTCAGTTAAAAAAACAATTCATACATTACCTTTGGAATGAAGGAAACAATCACATCCCCCCACCTCTACTTTCTATATTTTCTGTCCCTTGTTGGTAAACATCCTACTGTTCTGAATTGCCTACGGTCAGAGTTTGAATTACATTTAGTACCTTCTGCTTCCCAAATAAATGAGGTCTGAATATCACCGTGCTTGTTGTCTAGGTATCAGGCACCACCTGCTGTGGCCATTTAGTAGCAACTAGAACAGCGAAGTCCTCAAATAAACTACACTGAGAAAGTAACCACGCATTACTTGGCCTGTTTGAAATCACTCGGCTGGCTTTTGCCCCGTGCATTCTCATAATTAGGCTGGAAACATGTCAGATCATCACATCTCAAACTCCCAAATCATTAGGCTATCACCAGCCATTCAATACAAAGTACTTGACTGCAAGGCAGATTCTGTTTGCTGATGAGATCTGAATCAAGCTAATGTGCCCCAAAGAACAGGAGCTCTGTCTCAGGTTAATCGCTTTTATTCTACTGCACGCAGTGCAATCACTGCCACGTTGGCATCCAAATCCTATTTGCATGATGCATAAACTTCTGTTTCCCCCCCAAAAAAAGTGTCCAACTGAGCACTATGCTAAGAACCATACTTAGTTTGCCTCCTTCCCTACAGCATAGTTCTTAAATGCAAATACCCTTAGTCTTTCGCCTAGTGCAGGGAATTTTGCTCCAGGATGAGGCTTGTCTTACCACAAATACAAGTGCGGACCATATACCTTCTAGTGCTGGGAACTGAAACTACAAGGCCCAGGCCTCTAGTTTAAAACTACAGTCATTGAAACAACAGTGCAAGTGAGTTTTTCCGTACAAAAATACTTGCAAACAGTGACGCTTTCGCAGAGACCCAATTTTCCAGGCCTTGTATAAGGCTCCCAAACTGCTACACTTTGCCCACTATGTGAGAACATAAGAAAGAAATGTAAATGTCTCTGCTTATGGCTTTCCATTGGGAACTATTCATCCCATCACACTAATTGGGATTCAATGAAGCTATTAAATACCTTCAGCAGCTTCCCTGAGCCGGTGTCAGATTTAAAATCTCCTAGCCAAGCGAATGAAGCCTGGAGGAAGCTTATTGTTAGATGAATTACAGCTGTACATCTGGGAGACACCATTCATTTCTATAAAGGCACAGAAAGGGCTTCAGGCAGAGATCCTATGCTGGCAATAGCTTTTGAATATCACTTCCCTTCTTTCTACCCATCTATTCTCATGAGGTACTTGACACCAATTCCTGGAAATGTATGCTCCCAGCCTGCATGGCCAACCGTACATTGTCAAACTCACCCTTGCAAAGGCACCTTACCATTTGCTAACTTTAGAGGAAGCACTTTCCGAGATCAATGATAATTGACTGATTAAGTATGCCTAATGCCGCTGGAATGTGAACTGATTGTGTAATGGTGCTAATTAGTAACTGCCAGAACTCATTCCAATTATTAACCTTTATGAAAGTCATGTGTAAAGATAACGGCCCCCTATCACAGCCTGCCATAGCAGTTGTAATGGCTCCAGAAGCCTGGCCTAGCGATAACAAATGTCTCTCTAGAGGAAGGCCACATGGCACAAGGAGCTTAGATCAGGCTCTTTCACAAAGTGGCTTTGCTAAAGAGGTTCATGCGGGAGAGAGGGAAGAAGGTCCTGCGAACTGCACCGCCACAACCTTGGAAGAAACGGAACTGAGATGCTTACAAAGTAACACACACAAACGGTTTAGGGCATGCTAGTGAGCAAGATGAATAAAGGAATCACTTCCCTCATGGAATGAGACTATATCCTAAATCACAGTCTGGAGGCTGCCCTGGGTGACCCATATGTCTTCATCATCAGGAAAGCTTCAGGGGGTTTTCCACACGCCTTGGCATCTCCTGTTAAAGGATGTCAGCTGGCAGGTGTTTGGGAAGACTTCAGTGCTGAGAACCCAGAGAGTTGGTGCCAGCCAGAGTGGACAACACAGATGGCGCTAGATGGATGAACAATGTGAGTTGGAGCAAAGCAGCTTTATTTGTTCATATCAACAGGACTATGCTAAACTACTGCAAATTAAATTATTGCAATCTAATTTTGTTGCAGGTGGTTTACTGATCTGTGCATTACGTGGGACTGCCCATGAAGACTATTCAGAAACAAAAGTTGGTTTGGTTCTTGTAGGTTATCCGGGCTGTGTGACCGTGGTCTTGGTATTTTCTTTCCTGACGTTTCACCAGCAGCTGTGGCAGGCATCTTCAGAGGAGTAACACTGAAGGACAGTGTCTCTCAGTGTTACTCCTCTGAAGATGCCTGCCACAGCTGCTGGCGAAACATCAGGAAAGAAAATACCAAGACCACGGTCACACAGCCCGGATAACCTACAAGAACCAAAGAACTCTGACCGTGAAAGCCTTCGCCAATAAAAGTTGGTTTAGAACGCAGGTGCAGGAGTGATGACTGGTAAAACAGAAGAACACATGAACCTGCCATATACTGAGTCAAATAAGTCATCTGTCAAATACAGTATTGTCCACTCTTACTGACAGCAATGCTCCAAAGTCTCAAGTGGAGGTATTTCACATCACCTACTATCTGATGCCAGGGATTGAACCTGGGAAATTCTGTATGCAAAGTAGATGCTCTACATGTAAACATGAGCCACAGCCACTCCCACAAGGAAGGGGCTGTATCTCATCAATGCATACAGAGGTCTACAGATTTGTTTCTAGGCACAATTGAAAGTCCTGCTTCTCACCTTTAAAAAATCTAAATGGTCTGCTCCCCTATAAATCTGATAAGCTGTGGATCTCTTTCCAAGAGGCCTAGCCCTGTATACTGCACATCTTCAGAGGTGGGTAGTTTTTGCATGCTTATTATCTGTTTTGTCATTTATACTATACTTTTATTGCTCTAAGCAACCTCAGATGTGGATTGGTAAATTAGATAGAAATGTTTTCAATCAATGAACAGGAAACACACTAACCATATATTACATAATACTTTAACTAGGATTGTGCAAAATAAATTGGTAAATTTTGGGTTTGGGTTTATTTGGCCCGATTTTTTACAGTAAACCTGGAATAAGCTGAAAATATTCCATACCAGTAAAGGAATATTTCAGCTTTATTTCCAGGTTTACTGAAAAATTCAGGTTCATTGTAGTCTATGGGTTTTTTTCTAAGCTCCTGTGGGGGCATTTTTGGAGGTAGAGTCACCAAATTTGCAGCATGGCTGCAAGGGATTCTCCTTAGTCACCGAAGTTTGGGGAACGATGCCGAGGACTGGCAGAAAGAGCCAATTGGCACATTGAAATGGTCATTCATTTTCCAAAATGAGACTTCAAACTAAAAAGCATATTGTTTGATGCCACAGAGTGGATGTGAGATAGGCTTCAGTGCCACAAATCCATCTATAATAGTTCATGGGACAATATATGAACCATCAACCTGTCCTGGTTTTTGTCCTTCTCTCTTTAAAATGTCATGGAGAAGAGATGTGCCTGGGAAAGAGAGAACATGTACATATATATACATCCAGGGCCAAAAACCACTATCTAACATAACTTTTGACACTATTTTCCCCACCACTTTTAAGTTCCACTGGTATTGCATGTGTAGATGGGTTCTTCATGGAACTGAAATCTATCCTATCATATCCCCTCCTGGAATTACAACTGATCTCTGTCACCTGGAGATCAGTTGTAATTCCAGGAGGGAATATGGTCCCCTGGAGAAAACGGCAGCTTTAGAGGGTGGACTGTATGGCATTATATTCCACTAAGCTCCTCTCTTCCCCAAATCCCACCCTCCCCAGGGTCCACCCCTCAAATCTCCAGGAATTTCCCAACCCAAATGTGACTGTACACTTTAAAAGGTTGGAGGCCCCTGGACTAAGGGAAGTAGCATTCTCAGATTGTATGCCTCTTACATGTTTCAAGAGAACAGCCATAGCAAATAAAGTATCCTCCAAAATTAGCTTTCATGACATGAACCAAAATGCCTCACAGATTTATAATCTTGTTCAGCTATAAACTGATACATTTGTGAAAATGTCCTGCATATCACAATAGATTGAAAGATGTGTTTTATGAGAAGAATATTACCCCCTTCCACTTGTTTTTTTTTCCATATCTGCAACTATCAAGGTACATACAAAATTCAGAAATCTGTCCTTTCACCTGCCTAAAGCACAATTTTTTTAAAAAATGAAGAAACCCTACATTAAAATGACAAACTTATAGTATTAAGTTTGCATGAGGAACACAAGTGTCAGGAATATGGCCATGCAGCACAACACTGGATATTCAAAAGTGATTCCAGTTATGGGATCCAAGTATATTTTGCCAAGTTATAAACTAATTGCTTATGCCCCACTCCTGTGCTGGGCAAGAGCCAGCAACTCCAGTTCTGCATGCTGCATTCCTTTGAATCAGCAGGAATACTTAGGTGGGACTGAGCTATTAACATTTGTTCTGGCTGTTCAACGCACTTACTTTGTGGAACAGTCACTACAAAACTGTGGCTGGAAAATCCAGATCTGATTTTAACAGCTTTGTTGCACACTCCAAAGCTGGATGTCAAGAATGTTTATGAATTTGCTTGATTCAGAACTTCAAGAGAACTTGTTTGATTGCGCCCTTTTGATGCCTAATATTATCTAATAAAAATACCTGTCCTAACCTATTAACCATACGGAGAAGGTCTGGCCTTCAGGTGTCTCAAGGACTACCTTCCAGGATTGGAGAAAACAATCTGATGGCAAGTGTGGTTCTGGAAAGGATTCTTGTCCAGTAAGTGAGAAGCCCTCACTTAGTAGGAGGAAATCCTTGAATCCGATCTGTCGCTTGGAGACTGTGATTCTATAAATCTGCAAATCAAATCTTTAATAATACAGTCAATGACCAGCAAGTACACATTCAGAGAATAGTAACCTGTACCTATTTTCATATTACAGGTCTAAAAGATAAGGTTAAAAAAAAGACATTATAGGCTTAACGATGACCCCTTTATATAGTACATTGAACTGCTTATTCTTTTCCTAGCCGGGTACACCAGGATTTAATAGCTGCGGTGCACAATTTAGCGGTCTGGAGAGAAACCTGAGGTTTTTCTTCTTTTAATTACAGCTTGGCCAAGGATAAATCCGATCAACCAGGGAAATTTTTGACCAGTGGAAAGTATAAATCTGCTTTAGATGCCATAATACAATTGGTATTAAGATCAATTTGAAGTTTGAAAATGGGATGTGGCAATGTTTTTTCTCCACTTTCTCTTTAAATACCTGACTCTGAAAGGGAATTATGTCATTTATTCTAACTTCATAATGGGTAGATCTTTTAGGACCCTCAAAGCTGCCTAGTTTCCATCCTTGACAGGTGAACGTCCCTGGCTTCAGCACTTTCAAGCCATTCTGGAGAGGCAGGGAGCAGTGCCAATATGTGACAATGTACTGCTGGCTGGTTGCCGACATTGCCTCAAAGGCACGGTTATGATATTGTGCTAGCGTGATACCATACACAAATCGTAAGTGTGCTCTGGGCTATATTCAGATATCATGAACAAACTGGAGTTTGTTCATGACTAGCTCAAGACTGGCTTATTCTCAGGCTCATATGCTTCTACTGTAGGAAGTCTTCAGTCTAACTTCAGTTTGTTGTGATGTTCAAATCCGGGCACTTCAACACATTTCTCAATTGCCCACAGATCAGGATTCTAAACTAGGAGTAACCTATGGTTTAGAACCCTAGTTTCTGGGCAAGCAACATGATGGAGCACTGAATTTGAATTTCACATGAAATTAATGTGCCACTTACGCCGATGCAGCCCATTTCTGGCCTCCAAAGGACTTTAGTACTTTCAGGTCAGGAATGGGCTGTTAGAAAGGTGTGTAAAACAATGTTATTCCAGAGATCATTTGGCAGAGGGTAAACTGCTTCAGCAACTTTGGCTGCATTCTTTTTAATTCTGAGTGCTTTTAAAGTATTAAGTGTTTTAGTTTGGTTAGTTTGGTTTGATTTTAATTCTGTTAAATTTAATATATAATCTATGTTTTTTTTAATTTTGGGTGTTGTTAATCCATGCTCTTTTAACCTTGTGTCCTTACAACCTAAAATCATAGTGACATAGAGTTGAAAGGGACTTCCAGGGTCATCTAGGCCAACCCCCTACACAATACAGGAAATTCACAACTACCTCCCCCCACACCCCCAGTGACTCCATGCCCAGAAGATGGCAAAAAAACCTCCAAGGTCTCTGGCCAATCTGGCCTGGAGGAAAATTGCTTCCTGACCCCAAAGTGGCAATCGGCATTTCTGTGGCCATGTAAGAAAGAGCCACGAGAGCCAAGCTCTGATGAAACCCTTCCTGCCCTCCTTCTCATGATCTGCCTAAATTCACACAATCAGCATTGCTGTCAGATGGCCATCTAGCCTCTGCTTAAAAACCTCCAAAGAAGGAGTGCCCACCACCTCTCAAGGAAGACTGTTCCACTGAGGCACTGCTGGTGGGATATAAATGTTTAAACAAATAAAAATTTCTTAGCTGTTTTCAAAAATCTGAGCCTGGCAGGGAAAACTACAGCCTTAATTAGGATTGTGCAGATGAGTAGCTTTATAATTGTTCACTGGGTTGGGAAAATTAAAGTGTTAGTACTCCATGTTTGAAAATATGTGCACGTAACAGATGCAACCTTGGCTGAAAAGCAAGCAACCAGGCTATTGATCCAAACAGCTAAGCTTGTGGGAATTTTGTTTCTGACTAGAAGGAAACACAGGTTTAAACACAGATTTATTTTCTGTGTGTTTTAAAAGATGGCATTCATTAATGTATGTATAAGCATCTTTCTGTTGATATAGTGAAACACAGCCTTGTCAGTGGAAGGGAAAAGCAAACACCACCACATTCAAGGGGAAAAAAGGACTTTAAAAGCCACCAAACCTAAACTACCTTCAATCCAGTTTGCACGATCTTTCCCCCTGAGTTTCAGCCTAAGTGTAGATGTAATCAAAAAGTCAGATGAGGCAGCTAAAGATACAAATGCACTCTAATGACAGCAACGGAATTACGGCTGCAAATGAGAGCGCACAGATGGAACGGTTCCGTCCTGTTAACAGATGTACCTTTGCTGAGACAGCGACAGTGGCAACACTCAAAGGGTCTGCAGCAGCATGTTCTTGGCTGCAAAACAAGTCCTTCTAGACTCAATATCACTACTGGTTATCAGTCAAGATGACAACATGGTAGAAACACACTGGACTTTTCAGAGGAGGGAGGGGCTGTGTCTCTGTGGTGGAGCTTCTGTTTGGCATGCAGAAGGTCTCAGGTTCAATCCCCGGCATCTCCAGTTAAAGGGACTAGGCGAGTGGGTGATGTGAAAGACCTCTGCCTGAGACCCTGGAGAGCTGCTGCCAGTCTGAGTAGACAATACTGACTTTGATGGACCAAGGGTCTGATTCAGTAGAAGGCAGCTTCATGTGTTCAGTACATGTCTCTATTAACATCCCATGTGCTCCAACATTATTTCCCTCTTACTTATGACCAGCTTAGATTTAGTCTCCAACTTCCTCAGAACATCGGTTCTTGTAGGTTATCCGGGCTGTGTGACCGTGGTCTTGGTATTTTCTTTCCTGACGTTTTGCCAGCAGCTGAGGCAGGCATCTTCAGAGGAGTAATACTGAAGGACAGAACACATTCTTCTGAAGGACAGAACACATTCTTCATCCACCTGTTATTGCTTTTACACAGTCTAACTTATGCCTCCCATTCTTCTACTCAAAGCCATCAACATTCAAAGATGTAAGTAAGGTTGCCAGGTCCCCCCAGCCACTGGTGGGGGATGGGGTGAGTAGAGCTGTTAGATCCAGGTTGGGAGATTCCTGGAGATTTGAAGATAGAGCCTGGGGCAGACAGGGACCTCAGTGGGTACAATACCATAGAGTCCTCTCTCCAAAGCATCCATTTTCTTTAGGGGAACTGATCTTTGTAGTCTGGATATTAGCTATAATTCCAGGGGAACCCCAGGTCCCACCTGGAGGCTAGCATCCCTAGGTATAAATGCAGCCCCTTAATAAACCAGCTGCACAACAATTAATGCCCCTATCAATGGATGTTTTGAGGAATGTAACAGAACCTTCCCATTCCACTATGACCACTCAGGGTCCTAAAAGGGCCACATTCCCTCCTGCCACCATGTCCCTCCCACTAGGTTTGCCAACTCTAGGTTGGGAAATTTCTGATGATTTAGGGGTGGAGCCTGGGGAGGGAGGGGCTTGATGAGGGGAGGAACATCAGCCACAGCCATATGATTCAACAGAACAGAACAGTAGAATCATATTTCTAAATGTGCTTCTGAGTTTGGGGTCTACAATGTCAACTGCCAATCAGTTGACTTAAGTGGACCTGAAAGGCACTTGATTTCACTTAGTGTAAAGCTGTTTCTTGTTCTTGTACTCTTACAAAATGAAGGCTTACCTAACATGTCTATCCTTTCAAAACATAAAATTATGTTCACAGAGATTAATTAAGAATGTGCAACTGGATAACAGCACGCAACATTACAGCTGCAATGCCAATGACAATCAATGCCATTGAATCATATAAAAAGGCAACATTTTCAATTATGCGTTTTAGGCATGCACAAACAGTCCACCAAACGCAGTCATCAGAACTGAGAAAAGAGATCCCAGTGCCCAACTTGCCTTGGCAACCCACGCTTTCCTGATCTTTAGAGACCACTGGATATTGGGGGGGTGGGCCAGAGCAAACAGGGGAAGAAAGCTTTTAATTAACAGCCAAGCTAAAAACCATTACAATCTGCAGTTTTGTTTTTATTAATTCACTTGGATTCAGCAGGAATTCCACCAAGGAATAGAGATGAGCAGATGCAAGGGAAGTGCATTAATAAATCATGAGTGTCATTAAAATTTGTAAACTAATATCTTCTGGGAAGTCTCAGCAATTAGTCTCAAAGCGTTCTTGGCAAAACAAAAAAATTAATAATCCAAAAAGATCTGTGTTTTATAAAGCTGCGGACCCTCAGAAAGGTCATCAATGGCGCAATTAGATGACAAAACAAATGTGCCACCTGGGAGTTCAACTTGTGAAACACCAAAGATTTTCAGGTGACTCAATAGCAGAAGTATTTGAATAAAGGGCACAGACCAATGGTGGAGTTCAACTCCATAAACCTTTATAAAATGCAAAAGGAAATTGCTTAATAGCTATGTTTCCAGGGTCATTTCTGTGCGTGGGACCATAGGACTACAGAGTCTGCATTACCTTGTAATACTTCATGGAACCGAGACTCGGTGTTGCCATTAAGATTACCAGAAGGTGAATTCTCACCAGCATATAATTCTTCTGTAACTGGAGGAAACATGTTAAAAGTTTAATTTTCTTTGCAGAGGTGTTGTTATGGATCTCCACATTTTGGGATTTGGATTTCAACAAGAATTCTGTGTGAGGTAATATCTCTCTAGGACTTCTGTGCTTCCTTGAGTTGTTATTTATTTCTGGCTATTATTAAGGAATGATGTGCTGTCTTTGCTGCACTTACGCAGAAGTGTAATTAATTTTTTCCACCTAAATTTGTCTGCCTTCCCTGATCCACTACAGCAGGAATAGCTGAAGCAAGCGTAGAAATGTGGAGCTCTTTACCTTTCTGTTTAGCCATAAAGAAGCTATTTATCTTGTGTGCAAGTCCAAGCTAGGGATTGCAGTTTCCCTGACAAGTGACTGAGGAGCAAAAGCGAACATTTGGAATTCACTCCAGTATCCTTTCTTTCCCTCTAATCCATAAAACATGACATACACATGGCCACACATTTTAATGAAAATTTCTTGAATGATATCTGAATTCTTTTTCAAGCTTGGATCTTGACAATTCCTTAACTGTTGCAACAGTGTCTGTGATCCACATTTCCTCATGCCTAGGGATGTTGGTGAAATCCTAATGGAGTGGATTTTGCTGCCTGCCACCTTCTTGGTAGAAACTGATTGGAGTGGAACCAAGTATACAAGAGTTCTGCAGATCTTTCATCTGGGGTTTACAATTTTTCCCTGCCTCATCTCTCCAAGGATCATGAGAAAAGCACACTCAGTGGTTTACTAAGAATGGTGTCTGCCATTCATAGGCAACATTTGGGGGGATTAGGGTTTTCAAGGAATGGTCCTTAGGCACAAACATTTCCATTATAAAGGAAATCTGAAATCTGCATAGACCATAGGCATCAGAGAATCCACTTCAATAATACTACAGTACTCAACTGAAAACCTGAATGCACTTTTCCAATAACACATAAATATACACTCACTGACCTAAAAGTGGTGGCATTGTAATGCGAAAGAGGGGTGGTTCTCACATTTGTGGTGGGAGTGCCCAAGGGTAGTAGAATTTTGGAACAAAATACTTAGTAAAATTAGAGAATTGTTTAAGATTACACTTCAAGTAACTGTAGACCTGATGTTTATGGGAATAATGGGTTGTGAGAAGGTAGAAAAGAGTGAACAAGAGATGTTTAAAGCGATGATATTAGCGGCTCACGCAGTTATAGCTTTTGGATGGAAAGATAAAACAAAGTGGACTATGGACAGGTGGAATAATTATGTGTTCGAATACGTGCAAACAGATGTATTGGGATACTTAAAACAACAGACGATGGGAGAAACAGAAGAAATGGAAATGAAGACTAAGTGGAACCCATATATTAATTGGGTGAAAAGAGGAGAAGCCAACAAAGAGACTTTAGTAAAACTAAAAAGGCTATGCTCATGGCTGAAAATATGAAAATATGATATTATGGATTGGTCCGTGGGGGGAGGGAAACTTGTATTGGAAGAAGGAAAGTGTAAATTGTAATTATAAAGGTATGGAGATGTAAAATGACTTCCAATGCAATAAAAAATATATTTAAAAAAAAAACTGACCTAAAAGTGGTGACTACACTTAGCAAATACTGGGGTACCATAGTAGACATCTCTTTCTCATAATGTCTGAATCACTGGATAAAGGAAAAGCAAAATAGAACTTTTTTTAATGCCCCTATGTCTACTGTCTCTGCAGACCTCAGAAAGATGAGGAGGACCATTCTCTGACTCATCTTTGGTCTCTGTCCTGTGAAGGTCTGTGAAATCTGATGGAAGAGTTGTAGAGCAAATCCAACAAGTTAAAAAAGAACAGAACCCAACTAGGATGGATTAGTGGAAGAGAACAGAACCCAATTGGGTGTGAGGTCTCTTGTTGTCCTGCTAAAACTTCAATAATTCCACGTACTCAGAGTTTGTCCAGAAGTACTCAAAAATTTATTGGATCATCAAACAGAACTTCTCAGTAGAACTCTCGGCTCCTGATACAGCATCAAGGCGTTAATGAGCATACATTCCAGTAGAGTCTAGTTTATAGCTTGTCAAGTCTCACTCCCTCTTCCAGGTGTCTTATCTCAAAGTTACAGCCTGGTTGCATCAGCTTTTGCTGAGCTGTGTGAATCTCCACACACTGCCACTACTCACACACTGCATCTCCTTGCTACCTCCTGGGCAGGAGAGTTCACCATATTATTACAATCCTTAACAATGACTACATTTATTTACATAATATACATTTTGACAGGCATTGAGACAACAATCCTGACACTGGGAAATCCACTCATCCATATATCGTTGCCTGGCTGAAAAAAAGACGAAGGGCATGAAGCCACAAGAAGCAAAGAGACAAGCTTACTGGGAACTAAAGGGAAGCAGTTGGTTCAGGCGACAAATTCGTGATGGGCATCTCTTCCCTGTCTTCAATTTCCGTCTCAGGATATCATTTGAAATAGTTAATGAAGAAGGGACATCTTTTGTTTCTTTCTCCAAGAGCACCACTGCCCACCAGTCCATAGAAGGAATGCCAAGCCAACATGTATTACATGCCTGTATGGAAACACTTGCTTTAAGCATGCCGACCAACTAGTATTATTGCAAGTTCATGGCAATTATTACTCTCTGCTCAGACTGCCTAACTTGGTTTCATCTGTGGGAAAACTTCAAACTGTACAAAACCCAAGTTTTTTTTCCACGGGTAAAACAAAACAAAAAAATCCATCAAAACGGATGATTGAGCAGCACTTGGTTTCAAGGTAATCTAGCTATTTTATATATGCATGAGATCTGCTGGGTGGGGGGAGGATGTAGTGTGTCCATGAAAAAGGCAGCATAATATCCACTGTTAGTTTAATAATAAAGAAAAAAAATAACATAGTGCCAGGGGATGCAATCATATGATGACTACTGTCTGCAAACTTCTTTTCAATCTAGAAAATGGAAGTAAAACTTCATTACTGCCTTTAGAAATATCCATAAACATTAAATTCTATACTGGGGAAATGCATGGCTGGGATCCATTAACATTACAGGGTCTGCCAGCGCAGCAAAATGAGGAGGGATGTTTCTGTAAGCACACCCTTCATGCACACTTCATGGCTTGTAAGTGCCAGTGAACTCGGGGCTCTTACTCCATGGAGGAGGTCAGCAAGAAGAAACACAGGCATCAAAAGAATGAGGAAATAGGGGATCGAGCCAGTCTCTAAATACTTAAGAAAATGGAGGACAATTAAAATGGAAAGCAACAAGCAATTTACCAAAAATAATAAATATTGCTAGGGTTTCCCTGAAGCACTGGTTGCTATAAGACATCAAATGTAACCAGCAGCTAAAAGGTCTCCAGGCTGCCCCTACTGGCTGTTCCTCACTGAAGATAGCCTATATGGCAGGGACCTTCAACCTTTTTGAGCCTATGGGCACCCTTGGAATACTGACACAGCATGGTGGTGCAGCAACAAAATGGCTGCCATAAAATGGCTGCCGCATGAGGCGGAGCCAGCCACAAAAAGATTGCCACAGCTTAACTTTGGTAACACAGTGCAGATCCTTGTACTGTGGTGGCAGCTGCTGCCAAAGCAACATTTTTTAAAAAATACTCTGCACAACCATTCAAATATACAATAGTCAATCAGAAGCCTTGCTGAGCAAAAACCCTACCTGGCCCCACCCACTTCCTAAAAACACTTAATAGGTGCCAGAAAAGGTATTGTCAAACGTAACTCCCATTTTGTGGAAAGGGCTCCCTGAGGAGGTAAGGAGAACACCATCATTCAGAAATCTTCAGGAGATGCTGCAAGTCCATTTTGTTCACTAGGGTTTTTAACAGGCTATAGACTGCAAACATCTTTTGGGCAAGAAGGTATCTGGAGTTTCATCCTATTGGTTTTAAATTGTGATGCTTTAAATTATAATTTGTAAGCCACCTTGAGCCATATGGAAAAATGAGATATAAATATTTTAATCAATAAAAGATGATTAAACATTTCTGCACAATTGTTAGTTACCATCAAAACTGTCAAAGGAACATAAACGATTTACGTATCACAGAGAAAGTAAGAGGACTGAGCATCATTTCTGCTTTGACCTAGCAATGCAGCAGGCCATTTAAACACATTACATATTTTCATCTGCTTTAGGATTATTAGAAAAATCATTTGGATGCAGTTTTTTTAAAAATTATTTTTGCTTAAATGGTCCCTAGGCCCTCATTGATTTACCTGCTTTTGTAGTCTGCTGTGGGAATGTGGTTGTCTTTCATATCTCTGCACTGCTTTTCATTTTAAAAGGGTCTTTATTGTACCCAGAGGCCCACCAGAGAACTAAGTGTCAGTTTTGGATGCATAAACACCTTCAAGGTCACATGAATTAATGAAGAGTGCTTTGGGACATTCCCACCATGCCCTGAATGGTGTGAAAACTTTTGTTTCCACTGTGCCAGGCATTCCACTAGATGTCCAGAACTGGTATCAACAAGCACTACTGGCCAAATTCAGTTTCTTATGGCCTAGGATCAGGGCCCACAATGCTCTCAGGGCAATAGCTCACAGAATGAGGCATTGTGGTCCCAGGTGAGTGAAGTTTAAGGAGAAAAGTGTACGAAGCAAGCCCTATGTAGTAATCGCTATGATGCTCTCCTTCAGGTAGCACAAGGTACATGATTCCCCCCTCTTCCATTTTATCCTCACAACAACATGGAGAGGCAGGTGAGGCTGAGAGAAAGTGACTGGCTCAAGGTCACAGAGTGATCTTTATGGCAGAGGTGATTTAAACCGGGAACGTTCAGCTCCATGTCTGTCTAACCACAACCCACGCCAGCTGTGCTCCAGTGATGGCATGTTGCTTACCCCAGGCAGAATTCAGCTAATTATAGGGCACCACATCCCCTCTGCAGAAGGAGCGGTGCTGCTTCACTGTAATAATACACTCTGGCAAATGGGTAGAGCAGAACATATCTGATGCACTTCAGCAGATGTTGTTCCAGTCAAGCTTTGAGCAGGGCAAGGTGAGGCAGAGGTGAAAGCGAGGAAAGGGGGCAGGCTGTTTTGGAGGGTGCCTTGTGACTCAACCATGGAGGAAGGCTACAGCAACCCTGGTACAAATAAATGTTGATCAATAATGCTGCAGCCAATACCTCCTCTCTACTACAGAATGGAATCTTCAGATAAAATTTTCTTTTTATGTTCACAGACCTGAATTTGCACCCAAAAGAGCTGAAAAGAAGACAGAACTTTTACAATAGCCTGAACATAGCTTGTTATTGTGTGTTTTTAATGTTGTAGTTGATAGTTATATTAGATGATGAAATGTGAAAAAGGATGTCATCCACAGAAGAAATGCTTCATTCTGCAAGTCTATCCAGTTATATTTTTGTCTTTCCATATATAAGTTATAGCAATATAGTGCTGAGTTGAATTCTAATGGATGATATAGAAGTTCTAGAAAAGACTGTGTGTGTGTGCCGTCAAGTTATAGCTAACTTATGGCAACCCCATAGGGTTTTCAAGGCAAGAGACTTTCGGGGGTGGTTTACCATTCATTGCCTGCCTCCATGTGGGCTGAGACAGTTCTGTGACTCTGTGTGTATGTGTGTGTGTATAGAGAGAGAGCTATTTTTTTTCCAGGTGAGGCAGGGTACAGTGAAAAGAGGGGCCCCATCAAACATTCAGCCCCCAGGCCTCTCACAGTAAGCAGTTACACCCATCTAAGGCAAACCAAGAATCTTAAAAGGCACTAAAAGAGGACAAAAAAATTTTTTAAAAAAAAAATGCCTCTCAAAGAAGTTTGGAATCCATCTTGTGTGCTTGACAGGAAGGAGTTGGCAGCTAAGCATTTTCCCATGGCCCAGGGAGTGTCTAGCTGAACAATGGGGCCAGCTTAATCTCCACTGTCTCACCCTAATGTGATTCAATGACTGTCCTGAGCAGACCACTAATCGCATTATCTATACCCATCCTGGCAATCACTCAGTATTCAGGAGAATACTCCAAGCATTCTGTTGCCCTGAAATCTCATCAAGGATTCATACCTGTAACTATCACTACGATCAGTCACAACTCAAGAGAACCATTCAGGTATTCTTGTTCTTACTGAACAGCCATCAAACCTCTCCTCCCTCTTTTGTCTGGACCTCAGAAAAGCAATCACTTCTTTGTCCCTGGCTTACATGCCAGTTACCTCATTTTAGCTATAAATATTGGCCCTTTACCATTAATAGGATGTGTGTCCGGGGTACTCTGACACACCCCATTTGCATGTGGGACCCCTACTCTTTCCCTTCTCTACAGCACTGCTTTCAACGGGATGTTGCTCTGAAAGACTGGTAAATATCACCTTAACCCTCACTCTAGAATCCTGCCCCTCCTTCCTGTTATTTTCTTAGCTCTTATGTGAATCATGTGTGTTTTTGCTGTGTGTGCTTGAATCTATTTTTACAATAAAAAAGAGGATATCACAGAGCTGGAAAAAGTACAGAAGAGGGCATCCAAAATAATTAGGAGGTTGGAGCGCCTTCCCTATGAGAAAAGAGGTGACTAAGGTTTATAAAATTTATAAAATGATTTATAAAATTATGACTGGGTTGGAGAGAGTTGACAGAGAACTATTTCTCCTTTCGCAAAATACTACAGCTCGAAGGCATCCAATGAAGCCACTGGACAGTAGATTCAGGATGGACAAAAGGAAATACTTCTTTACACGGCGAGTTATTAAAATATGGAATTCATTGCCAGAAGATATAGTGATGGCCACTGGCACAGACAGATTTGAAAGGGGATTAGACAGATTCATGGAGGCTAGGTCTATTAGTGGCTGTTGCCATGGTGATAAAAGGGAACCTCCACGTTCAGAGGCAGTAAACCTCTGCAACAACAAGGGAAGGCCTCAGCCTCAGCTCTCCAGAGGAATTGGTTGACTACTGTGTGAGAAAGGATGCTGGACTAGATAGATAGGGTTGCCAACCTCCAGGTACTAGCTGGATATATCCTGCTATTACAACTGATTTCCAGCCGGTAGAGATCAGTTCACCTGTAAAAAATCGCTGCTTTGGCAACAGGACGCTATGGTATTGATTCTGATTCTAGTATTTGAATTTTGGCAGAATTCTTGCAGAACTATGCCAAGGCAATTTTAGAAACACGACTTTTCATTACA
The DNA here is from genome assembly GCF_029931775.1 of Euleptes europaea. NCBI lineage: Eukaryota > Metazoa > Chordata > Lepidosauria > Squamata > Sphaerodactylidae > Euleptes > Euleptes europaea. The sequence goes on along the minus strand of NC_079316.1, from coordinate 57,002,464 downwards.
CCAGTTTTTTGCATACTACCCCTCACCCTCCAAAAAGAAGGGATTCGTTTTGACGAGATCTTTTGATGAGACGTTTCCTTTCCCTCCCTGAAGGTCTCCAACTGTAACATTGCTGTCACTTTCTTTTACACAGATCAAACCCTGCAGCCTTCTCTAAGCATTAGTACAGGATTTCTGTTGGCTTGTAAGATTATTTATGCAGAGCCAGATTGTGCAGTAATTATGCCTATACTATAATCACTGTGTCATTTTCACTTGTTAGGTACAAGGGGGGGGGAAGTGGTTTTTCCCCCAGGATTAAATACCCTGAAAAGTACACCGTAAGTGGAAACGACTGAGCTCCCTCCTATTAGTCGCAGGGTTATTTATACCTCTGCGGATTAGCATGGTACAGTGCAATTAGGCTTTAGAGGTACCATGCAAATCGAGAAGTTTGAAGAGTTCTTAGGAACAATTAACCCCTAATGCAGTTCTGCCTGCATAGCCATTTCTTCCTTGGTTATGTTCCAGAAAGGGGCCCTGAAAGTGGCTTTCCAGCAAATGGTTAAGAGAACAAAGATGCAGAAGAAGAATAAATGGAAGATAGGAGATAGTTTTCATATTTAATATTGAGTAAAGTCATTATCTGGGCTGACGAGCAGCATAACGTTCATTGACATCTTGTCAAGATTACAAGTCTGTCAGATAGTTTGACAGGTGCAGGATAGATCAGTGAGATCTAAGGATGATGTAATCAGCCTGGAAAGTACCTGGGAAGCTAGAGAAAGCTGGCCTGATCCAGTTAGAGCCAGGTGGCTGATGCAATGCAGTAGCAATACCAGGATAATTGGATATCTACTGTGATTGGTGGCTGCGTCCACCAGGTGTATATAATGAAGTGAAACCGCAGTTCTATGCGGGATGTTATGAGCGGAGAGTGTGAAAGGAGTATCTGTATATATTTCTGCACTGTACAAATAAACTACACTTTTCTATGTGGCCGTGGACTTTCTGATGGGTATCCTGGACAAGACTGCTAATCCGCTTGGCTTCCGCGTCACATCTTACTGGTCTTTTATGCATGGCTTGTTTTATCTCGAATTTGAAAACGCAGGCAAAACGTGGGGAAACACGGGGGAGAGCAAGTTGACCTCTGATGGTTGGAAACAGCACGTATAATCCAAACAAAGACTTGAAGTTGGGGTGACAGAGAGTGAAAGCCCTACATAAAAGACCACTGTTAGATATCCAAAGATTATTGTAAAAATTGGGTACATTCCTTGACAATTACAGCTAATTAATGTTCCTAATCCTGTCCTTCATTCATTTTTAAAATGCCTTTACCAAGTTACACATGTGCACATAACAATACTAGGAGGATATACTTACATGTTTGTGATCAAATTATTTTGGCTGAACCAGGCCAAAAGTAAGGCCATTTTCTATTTTTTGCAAAACCCCAACAGAGCCCCCAGACCTCACTGTGCTTTCTCTGCTACAAATCTCCACTGCTTGTGAGCATCGCACGCTTGGGTGCAAGGAAGCAACATTTTCTTAGAGTAGATCACAGCTTCTTTCCCTCCATCCTCATTTCACACAGCCAGCCTCCGTCCCTGTGATACCATGTGGAATCTCCTTACCTCCACAGTGAGCTTTCAGTAACACTTCCCAAGTTGAAGTCATACAGCTTGGTAAGAATGAGAATCACCTGAGAGAAGAAGAAAGGGAGGGGGGGAGAAAAGAATCTTCTTTTAGCTTTCTGAAACAATATATATCTATATACATAATACATCCAAAATCACCCAAAGGAACATTTCTCCACTGTATGGGTTTTATAGGATCAAGCAGGGAGGAAGTAAGAGTTTAAAGAGAGTATCCATTAGCATAATGTATCCATGTAATATTTATTTCCAATTCAGAACAACTTGGGAATTAAAATGAAGTATTTTAGGAACATTACATTGTTCGTACATAGTGGGAACAGAATATACCTATTGGACAGCCTCCTGATGTCTGCAAATTCAGCCAGATCTACGTGCATATAAGCAAACCCCCCACAGGTTGAAAAAATAATTTCAGAAACTTGCTGCCACTAATCAAAAGGCTTCATCACAAGGCAGACTGATGACTTCACTGTTGGCTTGTATCAGAGAAAATGATATCCTGGATCCAAACTGGAAGGAGTAATCACTCCCTGGCAAGTGTGCCAAACAGTGGTATGCAAGATCTGAGGGACTGAGGTATCCAAGGGATTGAGGTACTGCTGAGGCTCAGTTTGGTCCCAGTGTGTTTGACGAAGTGCAACCTTGTCTCTTCCCCCTCCCTCCCATTTGTTTTGTTGGCACACCAATACCTACACAACTAGACACTGTACCAAAAAGTTTGCCTAGTCCCAGTTTAGGGCTTTAAAGGTCAAAACCAGCACTTGGGTTTAGAAACCAATTGGTATCAATGAAGTTGGATTAAAATAGGCATTCTGTGGTCATTGTGCCATTCTCCCCACGGTAAATGGAAAACCACCACTTGGACTACTAGCTGTAGTATTTTCAAAAGCAGTGCCCCATAAAATGTGCTGTAATAGTCTGGTTTGGAGGACACCATGACGTGCAATTGTGGTCAGATTAGATTTCTCCAGGAAGGTCTGTACTCATACCACATAAATCAACCTATACAGTTTGGGGCCCACCTACTCCCATATGAACCTCCGCAGCAACTCCAATCACCTTTGGAGCCCCTACTTGAGGTGCCCCTGCCACCTGAGGCTAGACAGGTGGCAACCTGGAAAAGGCCCTTCCGGGTCATTGTGCCGCAACTTTAAACTCCCTCCCTTGGGAGATTTGTTTATCTCATCTATCATTGTCTTCTGCTAGCAGGTGAAGACTTTTGTTTGTTTGGCATTCTCCCACTAACTGTTATTAGTCCTCTTCCCTGGTTGTATTGTTATGTTTGTTTGTGTGTTTATATGTTTTATTGAATTGTTTAAATGTTTTATACACAGTTATATTTTAAATGCTGCCTTAATGTCTTGATATTTTAATGGTGAAATGTTTTGATGCTCACCGCCTTGGGGACCCTATTTGGGTAGAAAGGAAGCTTGGAAATGTTTTAAATAAATACACAAAGAGGTAAAATGTATTCTGGTCATCGCGGAGGCCTGCTAATCCAGATTGCAGATGTGCAGTGCAGTCTATATTCCCTAGACTATATTGTAGTGTGACTTAATCTTCATACAGGCATCAAACATCTACCAAAAATTATTAGGGCAGAAGGAGATTATAACCACACCATGAGGCTGTGCCCACCAATATCCCAAGCACTCACCAGTATGCCAGCAGGGAAGAAAGCAGGCTCTCAGATACCCTGGCAGAGCACACCAAGGCTGGAGAAAACCATACTGGCAAGCCTGACAATCAGCTGACTGGTGGGAACAGTAGTATGGCTACTGGTGCCAGGTGCATCAGAGGGGAGCTGCACAATTACATGCCCTTGAAAGGAGGCCATCCATGTCCGTCCAAATATGGGTGGAGCCAGAGGAGCACAATGGCTTGGCAGCTGGGGAAATGGGAAGGAAAGGAGAAAGCAGCATGGGAGGAAAGAGGAGGTGAGGTGTGGCTGAAGGTGCAAGACCCTATGAAAGTGAGGAGACATAGGGTTGCCATCTTCGCCATCAGTGGGAGGTTTTTGGAATGGAGCTTTAGGAGGGCAGTGTTTGGGAAGGGGAGAGACTTCAATGCCATAGAGTCCAATTGCCAAAGCGGCCATTTTTTTCAGGTGAACTGATCTCTATCAGCTGGAGATCAGTTGTAATAGCAAGAGATCTCCAGCTAGTACCTGGAAGTTGGTAACCCTAGATCTGTGTTGGCGAACCTATGGCATGCGTGCCCGACTTGGCACGTGTAGCCTTCTCTGCCGGCACGCGCGGAGCCGTCGCATCTGCCTAGGACGCTCTCCTCCGCTTTTCCTCCCAGCAGAGGGTGTTATGGCTTTCGCCCAGCACACCCAACTGGCTCATTCCTCCTCTGCCTCCAGAGGAGGTTTTTATATGCCGACTTTTTCTACCACTTAAGGAAGAATCAAAGCGGCTTTCAATCACCTTCCCCTATCCCACAACAGACACCCTGGCCATTTATGCATGGTCAGTTTTGATGCTCACTCAAAGCTCTTTTTAAAAATGCAACTTTAAAACTGCCTATTTACCGTCTCGAAGCAAAAGGAGAAATTCCACCCCTCCCGCTCGCCTGCTCCTTTGTTCCTGTTTGCATAGCCATTAGCATGTGCATAGCTAATCTGCCGCTGTTATTTTGCATGGTTCCTTCAGGGGGATTTTTCAGGTTAAATTGCCGTGTTGTCACTTCGCAATAAATAAGTGGGTTTTGGGTTGCAGTTTGGGCACTCGGTCTCTAAAAGGTTTGCCATCACTGCCCTAGATGGATATGAGGAAGAAAGGTGGAAAAGGAGCACTAGGAATAAGAAGGAGGAGGAGGCAGGGAGAGCATCAGAGGGAAGGGTAGAGGGAGAAGGAAAGAGAAAAAGTCTGGAAAGAAGCAAGATAAGGAACAAGAGGATAAAAGGGCAGAGGGAGAAGCTGGAACTGCAACCCAACTCAAATGGCGTCAACCACAAGAATGGGCTTTTGTATACCTATCTCCCAGTAAACAGACATTGTGTCACCTATGGAAGGGGGTTCAATGTGTCCACCTGGAGGGGCTCACCAAGGCCAATAGGAAAGCTTTGAAAACATTACAATGAATGAGAGGAAGAGATCAGAACATGGTACCCTACTTTTTGGTTCTCGGGGTCTGCTATAGGATTATTATGTTACTTACACTGGGAAAGAATAGAAAAGTTCAATTTTGTTCTAAAAATATCCGAAGACGTGAGCTTTCTGATTGAGTAAGCTACCCTGTATTTTACTTCATTAACTTTTTCTGCATTATATCCTGCCCACTCAGCGCAGTGGGCTGTGGTTCCGTAATCCGAAACATTTTTTCCTGGGTTTCATTGGGGGTTTTTCACCCTTCCATATGTTCTGTGGGATTTTGAAGACCCAGATTTGGCTGTGATCAATAAAATGACATCAAGTGCTCTGCTATCAAGATGACGGGGTGTGGCGGTTTTCTCCATCAGAATACGAGGCGACTGCTTATTTCGTAAAAGAAGGGCTGCGCTTCATTCGGAATATGTGAAAGAACAGCTGCCAGAGCAAATGCGTCGAGTCAGCACGGGTCAGTCTGGAAGATGACACCCCATTAAAAATGAAAGCAAAATGGCCTCATAGTGATAAATCTGAGAGTTGGCAAAAGGTGAAGAACCCTGAGCAAGCTGTGGATGACCCAGTCAACTGGCTGGAACCTACATCTGCTTTTGCTGATTAGCATGTTGCCATCCATCATAGTAACATGCATGATAAATGAGGCAGACTACATCCTGGGACTCTGGTAGGCTTAATGCAGAAATCTTATTTTCCTTGGCTGATGCATTTGTCAGTCCATGAAGCAGCACCGATTGACTAAAGAGACTATACAAGGAACACCTGGACACCCTGGGCAGTGCTCTATTCCCTTTCATATCCTTACGCCTTTAAGATGCCTTCACTCCTGTTTGTCAGATTTGCAGGCAGTATTCACTCCCAACAGCTTTCATATTGAAGATTTGCAGTGGGAGTGGGGTAATCCAACAGACAACTAAGTCACATAGTTTACAGTCCTCATCAATTTAAACCAATGAGGGGTTTGATTTTTACAGGAGATTGAGAGTGTCAGAAAAAGAACAGAAGAATGAGAGAGGAAACTGGAAGTCACAGGCAGACATTTGCTGTAGTAAATGTATGACAGTGGATGAATTCCTTGCTGTGGGGGTTGGAATACTGGAATCCATGATGGGACCCAAGATTTCTGCTATGTAAACCAGCACTCTAGCCACTATTCAACACTGCCTCAAACATAGCCTGTAATCCAATAAAACACGGGCAAAAGCTCACTTTAAAGCATACTCGGAATAGAATTTTCAACATCCAGGTGGGGCCTGGAGATCTCCTGGAATTATACCTTATATCCAGACTTAAGAGATCAGTTTCCCTGGAGAAGGTGGCTGCTTTGGAGGGTGGACTCTATGGTATTATACCCTGCTGAGATCCCTTGCCTCCCCAAACCCCACCTTTCCCAGGCCCCACCTCCAAATCTCCAGGAATTTCTCCACCTGGAGCTGGCAACCATATCCTCCTAGACCACTTTTCTGGGCTGGATTTGAGGAACTGTTTTGCAGTGGCTTCAGCCCTATCTGGAGGGTAGGCTTCAACTGGTGGTGCCTGGGGGACTGCTGTGGGGTCCATCAAGGCTCTATCTTGTCCCCTGTACTTTTTAACATCTATATGAAACCGCTTGGTGAGGTCATCTGGGGATTTGGGCTAGGTTGTCACCAATATGCAGATAAGAACATAAGAAAGGCCCTGATGGATAAGACCAAGGCCCATCAAGTCCAACAATCTGTTTACGTGGTGGCCAACAAGGTGCCTCTAGGAAGCCACTAACAAGACGAGTGCAGCACCACCATCCTGCCTGTGTTCCACCGCACCCAAAATAATAGGCATGTTCCTCTGATACTAGAGATAATAGGTAAGCAGCATGACTAGTATCCATTCTAACTAACAGCCATGAATACCCCTCTCCTCAATTAATATGTCCACTCCCCTCTTAAAGCCCTCCACTCGGATCTATCTTGCACCAGGAAGGTTGTAGAAACCCTGATCTGGTAGCTGGAAGCAGTTTTGGAGTGAATGTGGGCTAATAAACTGAAGCTTAATCCCAACAAGACAGAAGTACTATTGGCGTAACTGTTATGGATAGAGTTTGCAATCCCCTTGAATGAACAGGTCCATTATCTGGGAATGCTCTCAGACCAGGCCTATTGCTGGATAAAGAGGTGGCAGCTGTGGCCAGGAGTGTCTCTTACCCACTTTGATTGGTTAGCCATCTGTGGCCTTTCCTTGGCAGAAAAGATCTAGCCACTGTGGTGCATGCTCTAGTTACATCTAGATTAGATTACTGCAATTAGCTGTATGTAGGGCTGCCCCTGAAAAGTATTCAGCATTTCAATTGGCACTGAATGCTACAGCCAACATGTTGCCTGGAGTGGGTTGTAGGAAGCATATCACGGCAGTCTTAGCCAATCTATGCTGCTTCCACCAGCAAGACTTTATTGTTTCATTCAGCATTCCCTCAGTGATCCCTCCACCCTGCCCAACGTTTTCTTGGTTTTATGTTTTGGTTATGTTTTGGTTTGGGTATTTTAGCTCTAGTTTAAATTGCTTTAATGTGGGTTTTGTTGGTTTAAATGGTTTTTAAGTTGTGATTTCATTAAGATTTTTTTAAAAATTGTTTGCTTCCTTGGTGGCTCTTATTGGGTGTAAATTTTGTAAAAAATATAAGAATACAACATATTAAAGATGCTACTCTACCCATCTGGTGGATTCTCTCAGAAAAGATTCTGCAGAACGGTGCTCCACATAGGAGCTATAACATCTGAATCCTATTTTCACACAATATTAAAAATATGGGAACACTGAATTAGCCTCTGTTCTTAGGTATTCAACTGGCAGAAAAGTTATGCATGTCAGGCCATGTGCAATTTTCTTCATTATGTGTTCAAATTCAATTGATAATAATGTTGTGCAAACCAACTGTAGTGACATTGCTTTCAGCAGATATACTGTGGGTATATACTAGATATCAATGAATAAATCTGCCCTACTATTCTTGAGCAACTGCAAATCCTGATGAAAGAGAGAGAAAGTTTATAAACCATCCCTTTGGGCTGCAACTTCATCAGGGTCCTGGCAAGCAGCAAGATTTGCCCAAGGCATTCATTATACAATACAGGCAATCTTTCATGTACAACATAATAAATTACATACATACAAGCTGAACAGACAAGTCCAAATGGCAGTCATGAAGTTCTGCTACCATCAAGCCAAGAAAAATAGGCATCTTCAGATGCAACAATGAGAAAACTTTGAAGGTTGTGCATAGAAGTACAGAATTCATATGACACACTTCTGCAAATGCAGTAGCAAAAGTTATTTCCTTCCTCTGCCACACTCTTTCATGACCTCAGCAAGGAATTGGATATGAAAGAAGCCTGCCTTCTATCTTATTGGATCGATGTGGAGGACACAGTCCTAAAAATCTTTGTGACTTTAATTGACATCAGTGGGATCAGTAAAATCTTGCAAATAAGTCTTTTTGGAAAAGATTGGATAATTGTTTGACTAACCTGTCCAAAGAACTAATTTCTATACAGCTTTCCTCTCTGGCTGCTTGGAGGCAACTTTTGCTCACCACAGGTGATCAGAGCACTGAAATCCCAGCACATCTTTCTTTTTCTGGACGGTGAAAACGAGTCTTCAGAGTGTTAGGTGTGCTGGCTCAGTGCACCAAAGCCTTCAAATTTCAAGCCCTTTGTTGACCCTGGGAGGATCTGTGATAGTCCACATGACAGATTGGGAAAATCTGTTACAGAATGCACCATAGAACTCAGACGCTTACTTAGTACGTGAAATTGGTGTCTCACTTCATTTATTTTAAAAGACTCTTCATGCCTTTAGATGGGAATCATTGCACTTTTTAAACTAATTACATGTGCAATGACAAATAACGATTTCGGACCACACATATTGTAAACGTGTGCAATTTCATAAAGCAAAGTTTCCATTATGACCACTTCAGTACTGGGATCTATAGCATGGGGCTAGGTTGAAGGAAGAGGATACAGCACAGGCTAGGTCCCAAAGAGGCTGTAAAGGCTGTCTTCTCTCATCTTCTCTGGTTGTGTAAGCAGCATGGTAAGACTACTAGACTGGCCTCCAAGAAACGTTTTCCTGAAAGTAGTAACTCCCTACATAATTTACACTCTACTTGTTAACATTAGGGAAAGTGCTTACTATTTGTAAAGAAGAATTAACAGGCATTTAATTTCCTATTGGAAATGAAACAGTGGGCATCCTCCTTCACCCTAGTGCCTCAGACACACATTTCCCTATGGGCCCTGTTATTTGGTTGCTGCAATCTGTACATTTGGAGTAGGGTGGCCACTGGCAGGAGGTTTTGGGGGTGGGAGGGACTTCAATGCCATAGAGTCAATTGCCAAAGCGGCCATTTTCTCCAGGTGAACTGATCTTTATCGGCTGGAGATCAGCTGTAATAGCATGACATCTTCAGCTAGTACCTGGAAGTTGGAAATCCTCATTTGGAGTAAGTCAAAAGAATGGAGGAAGAATCAGGCAAATCATGTTGGCTGGTATGTGATGGTCTTGAGAAATTGCCCTCCTGCTGTACTCCTGCCAGTGGTCTCCCAAATCCCAAGATATTCACATGGCTGCTGCCAGCGCTCAACATAATAAATATAGTAATGTCATACTTTCATAAAGACTACAGTTCTACAGAACTGAATTTCATTGTATGACCTTCCAGGTCCCTTTGCATTTTTGTCCTGAAAGCGGCTTCCTTCTTACTTTAGATATTTATACCCTATTTATACCCTACATTTCTCTCCAATGGGGACCTAAAGTGGCTTGCAACATCATCCTCCCCTCCTCCATTAAGTAACTGCTGTGGTTTTCTGTGTTAGTCTTAGCCTTTTCATTCATTTCAGAAATGGATGGACACAACCCACAACAGCCCTTTGAAACAATCCAGGACACAAGAAGGTGTGTGATCCAAGCTATGGCATCAAATCAGGCCTAAACTCTGCTTCGTCTTCAGCACTGTACCATGTCTGTACAGTGCTCCATGTACATACAAAACCTTTCCTAAGAATATTATTGCAATATACACCATGGTGGCACTATTGTATACTTAGGACTTTGCTTGAATCTCACTTGCCAGAATCATTGACTGCCACTGGTTGAAGGCTGATCTCCAGTTCTTGCCCTTGGCTATTGTCTCATTCCTCAGGAAAAGTAAGAAGTGATCTTCTTGAAGGTTATTCAAGCCTTGTCCTTGAAATGTGACTATAGTTTTGCAATTCGCAGATGTTGCACAAGCACACACACTTCACAAACAAATGTATCTCCATTATTATTTTATCCCATTTTTTCCATTAAAACTGCAGCTGTGGGAGCTGTGATTGAAGGGAACAAATTGGCAAAAGGAAGGGGGGTTAACTATTTTCTCTTGTGCTGTTTTTCTTCTGAAAATCGCCATCTTCAAGCTCTTTTTACCCACACAGGAGCCCAAGCAGCTCAGATGTAGAAATTTCTGGTGGCAAAAGGTGAGTGGTGAAGAGAATTAAGTAGACTTTTCTCCACTCCTCTAGGCCAATCTCCCTTGCTAAATTACAGGCCCAGCAAATGAATTCTGAAATCAGGAAAAATACAAACTACATGTACCATGTAATTCTGCCCTAAGAAAGTGAGGCCGGTGGTTCCCAGTTATCAGTAAGAAATACAAGTTTATAAATGTTTTCAATAAAAAAAATAGAGTCAAAGAAGAGAATGAGGCGCCGCTAATCAGCCATATGGCAAATGTAGGTAAGTGTAAGGGGGTACACACTGGAACAAAAATCCTGACTTTAAATATATGCTGAGAACTAGCCAAGACTAAGAGGGAAAGAGACCTTGGGGGTCATAAATACGATTGCCAGCTCCGGGTTGGGAAATACCTGGAGATTTTGGGAGCGGCACCTGAGGAGGGTGGGGTTTGGGAAGGGGAGGGACTTCAGTGCCATAGAGTCCAGTTGCCAAAGCGGCCATTTTCTCCAGCAGAACTGATCTCTATCAGCTGGAGATTAGATGTAATAGCATTTGGCAACCCCAGTCATAAAGAAGAGCTCAATGAAAGTGTCATAGCAGTGTGTTGCAGCAGTGAAAAAGGCAAACACCATGCTGGGGATTATCAGGAATGGGATTGAAAATAAAATAATAAAATAGGGTAGCATCCCTGTGTAGGTTGATACTGTGACCTCATTTGAAATATTGTGTACACTTTTAGTTGCTGTATCTCAAAGAAGACAGTCCAAAACTGGAAAATGTGCAGAAGACAACCAAGATGATTAAGGAGGCTGCAACTTTCTAATGATAAGAGTCTTGTCTGGGACTCTACAGTTACGATGACTAAGTGGGACCTAATAAGAGGTTCATAAAATTACGCATGGAATGAAAAAAGTGGATAGAATGTTTTCTTCCTCTTCCATAACACTTACACTTGGGGTTATCCAATGAAGTCGATGGGCAATAGGTTCAGAGAGCACAAAAGGAATCACTGACTTACTCATTGAGTAATTAAACTGCCAGATGACATATTTATAGCCAAAAACATAGATGGCTTTAAAAGGGGATTAGACAGATTCATGGCAGTTATATACATAAAAGGCTACCAGCCATGGTAACCAAAGGTAACCTCCATGTTCATAAGCAGAAAACCTTTGAATACCAGTGATTAGGTGGCAACATCAGGGGAAGACCTTGGCCTCTAAGCCCTATTTGTTGACCCTGCAAGGCAACTGGTTGGCAACTGTGTGAAACAGGATGCTGGGCTAAATAGACCAGCAAAGCTCTTCTCATCATGCTCTTAAGTGACATAAAACTCAAAATCCTGCTCCTGATTGTGTCCAAAGGAAAGTCCTATCATTACCCACAATAAGCTTGCTCTGGACTCCAACTCAGAGGAGAGGAGCCTGAGGAGCCAGAAACATAGCTTGGAGGAAAGCAGGGAACTCTGGGAGAGCCCTGAATGGTAGACGCCCCTGGCCCAGAGGCTGCCCCTGAGGAGCTGCAGTTGGAGCTCCTCCACCAGAGCTTCCCTCTGTCCCCCCAGGTCCTGGGGCAAAGATGCACCAGGACCTGGCCCACAAACCCACCAGAATCTGCCTCCACCCAGCAGGATCAGTGAAGGCAGAAGCTTGTGCCCAAACAGCCCAGCAAAATTTCAGTGTCAGGCTTTCAGCCCATGCTCCACCTCCTAGCTAGACCATGGCTCTGGTGGATGTAATCCTTTGCAGCAACCTTGCCCCAGTTAAGACCAGACACAGGGTTGCCAGGTCCCTCTTCGCCATCGGTGAGAGGTTTTTGTGGTGCAGCCTGAGGAGGGCGGGGTTTGGGAGGGGAGGGACTTCAATGCCATAGAGTCCAATTGCCAAAGCAGCCATTTTCTCCAGGTGAACTGATCTCTATCGGCTGGAGATCAGTTGTAATAGCAAGAGATCTCCACTAGTACCTGGAGGTTGGCAACCCTAACTGGACAAGATGAGTCCAATTTGCTGATTCCAGAGCAGGCAGAGCTGCTTCCCTCTCAGCCTATTTAAGCTTTGGGCTGGGAGGGGAAGCTTGCTGAATCAACCAGTCCACCTAGTAAGCCTAGTATCACCAGTCCCAGTGCCTGGTATCACTCTAGGAAACCTAACTGGCGCTGACTGCAGAGTGCAGGATAGTTCCACTGCCAAAATTGTCCTTTTGAGAAAAAGAGGTACTGAGAAGGGAATCAAGGGCAGTCTACCATTTGCACATCAAATTGTATGGAATCTTTTAATTTTATAACTATGACTGCTGACAGGTAATGCAATTTGTTCATTTCATATGTAAATTTAAAGTGCTCTAAACGGATGGTTTTCAGCAGCTCCATAATAATTCCAAGTGTCAAGATTAGTGTAAAGGTTGAAGGAGATGTTGGTAGAGCATAGAAACTGGACCTGGCTCCCAGAGTAGGTCCTATCTTTCTCTTCTCTTTCCACCATTTCTCTGTCCATCTGTGCCTCATAAATGCTCACAACAGGGTTTATGTCCCTTCTTTCACCATTATTATAACTGTGGCTACAATAGGTGTCTTTACATCGGCTTTCACTGGAAAAGGTGCCTTTCCCAAGTGTTGGCGACAATCTTGCAAAAAGTAACCAGAAAAGTCTGTATTGCAGCAATTAGTTCTCAAGTCTTAAGATTTTCCAGTGACTGACTCACTGGAGTCCCTTAAACGAAACGGATGTAAAATTATCCCAGTGCTACCCAGCCTCTTGCATATCTCACTGCTCACGATGGTTCAGCTGTGCATAGAAGTAGCTATTTGAAATTACACTGCAAACCCCACTTTCCCTCCCTGCCTCACTTACAAGACACATGTTTTAATATAACAGCAGCAATGCAAAGCTATAAGAGGCACAAGCTGTTTTCTTTAACTAAATCAGTGCCTTCTATGGCCATATTCTTTGATATGTAGAATTACAGAAATTCAAGATTTCCACCATTTTGGCTTCCACCCCAATGGCAACTTTGTATGCCTTTTCACTTGAAACTTCAATCTAGCTATCATTAGAAGAGTAAAGAGTTTCATCTTTGGAAGCGGCTGCATTTAAGGCTATGCAAATGTCTTCAATCTACTGTGGCTGTTAATCATATTCAACTGTCGTCTCAAGGGCTCCAATACCTGTCTTTCCATTAACCAGCTTTATATATTAACTATTATCTGTACTCAGAAGTCAATGCAGCCGAAATGTAAAGATCATCTCTCATTTTCTTTCCACTTTAAAAGAATTAGCAAATGGGGGCTGTTTAAATTACATTCGAGCTGATCCTTTGTACCTCCGAGATAATCCAGACACAAACTTTTCTTGTCTTCATTTGCAACTGATTATATCTGAGAAGAATTAGAGGTGGAGGAGCACAATTCCCCCCCCCATTCCCCTTCCTCTCGGCCATGTTTCTGCTTAATCTTAGGAACTATGATGCATGTGGTAGCTTTAAGAAAAACGAAACAACAACAACAACAAAAAGAGATATAAATTTTTCCAAGGCTTTGAGGGTGGTATCTTAGGCACAGGGAATGACGGGAAGATATGATCCAGTGTGGGTTGTTGTATCAATAAAAATAAATTATGGTCCCTTTTTTTTTGCTGCATCGTCCTATAATGCATGATAGAGGACTCTTAAATCATATCACCGCCAGCTAGTGGAGATCGTATTTATTTTTAACTGACTTACATAGAGATAAAGCTCGGGCTTCTGTTTTTTTAAGCAAGCAAGATGTCTTCTCTAGCGGGAATGCTTGTTTACTTGCAGCAGGGTCATCTAGCAATGCAGGCAAAGATACTGTGGGGAACAATTGCGGCCTGGCAGAGGGAACTATTAGATAAGGTAATAGGTCTTTTTTCAGAATTTAACTTCTGTGCTTCTGATTACTTGCAAGTTGTTTCCTCCCTGTTGTGCTTGCTCATAATACCTTGGGATTTTACCCAAATGTCCCCTGTGTTTTTCCAGTGAGCTTTAAAAGACTGAGTAATGTTCTAGACATCTCCTTAAAGATTATCCCACTCTGACTTACATCTGATAATTATAAATAATATCTAGCTTTTAGGTATTGCTTCTCTTGCAAAAAAGAGGAAAGATTTGATCTAAATCTGCAGGGTGATCTCCATAGAAGCTAGCAACTGTGGTTGCAGTCCAAGTTACTCTGTGAAAATGTTTTTTAAAAAATCAGTTTACCTTTGCTGGTGGTTAAGTAGGGTTCAGAGGGTTTTACCAAGAAGTTAATGGTGCCAGTTGATGATACCTGAGGCTGTTTCACAGTTTGCTAACCTAAATCAACCATTCTTAATGTCCCGTAGAAGGCAAAAGACAGGTACAATGTTTTTGGTTTTGGTTTTTTTTGCCATCAAGTCGCAGCCAATTTATGGTGACCCTGTAGGGTTTTCAAGGCAAGAGACATTCAGAGGTAGTTTGCCATTGCCTGCCACTCTCAATGTTTGTAATTAACACTATGACTTCTATAGTCAACCATCTTTATGTCATCACATCCAAAACTGCCTACATACGTTCATGCCCCAATAAACCTGTTACAATGTTAAGCCTCACGAAAGGGTTCAACAGACTAGTCAAAACCAACTTCCAAGTCTCACTGTTAGAACAGTGCAATCCTAAACAGAGTTATACCCTTTTAAGCCCAAAAACCCATTGATTTTGGTGGACTTACAATAGGGTTGCCAGCCGCCCCCCCCCCCCCGGACATCAGCAGGGGTGAGGTGGGAGGGATCTTACCAGGCTTAAAATGAGGCCTAGGCCTCGATGTCTTCTGTGTGATGGCATCATTTCTGGAAGTGACGTCATCACATCGAAAACGAGAGGGAGACACTCTTGTATTTGGGTAAAAACTCTATGGGAGAAGCTATTTTTACCATGGATTTTTGCCCAAATACCAAAGAGTCTCTCTTGTTGTCACCTGTGTGGTGACATGACTTCGAGAAAGCCTCGTAAGATCCCCGGCAGCCAGATGGACGGTGCTGGGGGGAGGGGGCCTAAGGCGGGGAATCCCCGCCTCATACAGGAGTCTAGCAACCCTAACTAAGAAGTTACTTGAAGAAATTATTGGGCACTGTGGTCTGTACTACTGTGCTTAGTTTGCTGTGGGTTGGATCCTATTGTGTAATTTTGCATAATTTAATGTGTCCAGTTAACACTCATGACTTGCTTCAGTTCTGTTTTTAGACTTCTAGTTGGTCCTACAAGCCAAATCCTATTTCATTGTTTATTTAATGTCTTATCTTGTTGATTGTATTGACTCACACTGTGTAATCTGCCTGGAGTCCAAGTAAGAAAAGCAGACTAAATAATGTAAATAAATAAACTAATTAGAAGGGTAAAACTCTGTTAGGATTACACCAATAGTCACTTTTCTGGTAAGTATCACCTTTTTAGGGATATTCAAATAATCCCACTGCCACAACATTCACAATGTTCTGCTTGTGGCATGAAAACCACTTATTCACTGTTACAGTTACAAATAAGCACTACAAACAGACAGCAGATTTGCTTGTTTGGATGTTTTTGCTGGTCAGTGACCATATTAATAAATTATTATTATTTATAATCAGGTTTGGATTTGCAAAGGGACATGCAATCAACCAACTGCATAATACAGTTCACATTTGAGGTGCAAGAATTATTCAGATCTATATTGCAAAAATTTCAAAGGTAAGCGGGTTCAGCTGTCCTGATCCTGCCCAGTCACAACCAGTTAAAAAGAACAGGCTTCACCTGGATTCAAATGCAGTGAAAAGAACATAAGAACATAAGAAAGGCCATGCTGGATCAGACCAAGGTCCCTCAAGTCTAGCAGACTGTTCTCACAGTGGCCAACCAGATGCCTCTAGGAATATAAGGGAGCTTCATCTGTTCCTATGACCGCCCAATATTGTATACGTCTTGAAAATGACTTTGTTATTTGATTTATTTTTAAAGTTTCCATATCACTTTGCAATGTAAAGACTCACAAAATGCTGTCTATATAGCCTAGGAATTAGTCCTAAAATAGGGTATTGTTGTAAGTGAGACACAGAATATACACACAGGAGGACGGTTGTTATACTGAGATGAAGATATCCAGTGCTTATGTATTAATTACTGGCAGGGAGTGCAATGCTTTGTTTTGCTTGGTTCTAGCTTTTACAGAAAATTATACATCAGTCAAGATGACCACAATGCAGATAAAATCTACCATAAAAATGCCAGAATATATATTGTTTTCTACATTTTTTTTCTTTCAGTTTTTAGTGCTTTTTCCATACACTGCCTGCTAGGAGATGGGACTCATTCCTTCCCTTGCTCCCTTATTAATTATACTTGGTAAATATGTGGACAGGCCTACAGATGAGCTGTGTTAATCTCTATGCTTACAAAGCAGGATTTCTAAAAGCAGAGATGACTCCCATGCATCGGATGAAGCAGTGACTGTGCAGTGATCAAACATCTCCCTCCCTGTAATCACTGCATCTCCTTGATACATAACTGCGTTTGACTTGACACTTCTTAGTTGTCTCTAAAGTTCTTCATCATGCCTCAGAAGGAGCTGAATGCATTTACACTCTAATTTGTTAGAAACAAAGAGTCATCTATCTGGGTGCAGGGGTATATGCAAAGCATTTCTCCAATTTAAAGTTGGCAGGCGCACAAGGAGAGTTTAATGAACTAAAGTAATTTTCCTCCCTAGTAAAATTTTATGGCGATGAAAGGTCTGTACAGCTACTGAATATGCACAGAAGCTCCCAAGCTGTCCAGTAATTTATGGATTTATAGATCTCCAATAATTCATCTCTACCACAGGAGATCCCCTGGGTTAAATGTTTTCCTTGAAGAACTCAAGGGAAGTGATAGCAGTGAGACTAAGGGCGAAAACACACGGTCGCTTTAGCCTCCTTTATTCCCTGTTTCAGCCAGGATCAAACACATGTTCGGCGAAACGCATGTGTTCGATCCTGGCTGAATCCTGGCTGAAACAGGGAATAAAGGAGGCTAAAGCAACCATGTGTTTTCACCCTAAGTCTACATCTGTGCAATTTCCTAAAAATGGAATGTAAAATTCAGAGAAGACGATGCTCTGCAGGAGATGGGCTGCTAGTTCATACCACCAGTCCTTGAAATAATTTGCAATTGTTCTTCATGAAAAGAAATCTAAACGCTGAATCCCACTGTCATTACTATGAGAGTTTCCTGTATCCTTGAGAATGATGAAAGTAAACATTATTAAGCATCTGACCTGTGTGCTGAGATAAATGGAATGATTCACGATGGGCTGAGTTTCAAGAAGGGTCAGATGACTTCACAAATAACCCAAGTAACTGTTTGAGGATTGCAGGATCCTAGAAATGCACTCTAGCATCCATTTCAGTGCCAGAGAGGATGCACTATGTGTGTAAGATCACGATGGGTAGCCATGTTAGTCTGTCAATAGCAGTAGAAAAGAGCAAGGGTCCAGTAGCACCTTAAAGACTAACAAACGTTCTGGCAGGGTATGAGTTTTTGTGAGCCACAGCTCACTTCGTTAGATACATAAAATACAACTAATCCAATCACGCCTGCTAATGTCGTTTACTTGCTTTTGACATTAACATTGCCATTGTGTGTGTTGTGTATGTATGTATGTATGCATATGGATCAAGGGGAAACAAGTACCTAGTGTTGGAGCAAGGGAAACAAGCACCCAGTGTATGCATATGGATCAAGGGGAAACAAGCCCTCAGTGGAGCTTGGAGTTCCCTGGGCTCCTAAACTGTATGCTCCTATTGGCTACCGGGGTTACCCTCCCCAATCACGGACTTGGGGGGGGAGTGGCCAAGGGCGGCCGAGCGGGCATATAAGCGGGGATCCGATCACAGTAGTTAATTCTGTTCTGCCTGTTCTCAATAAAGCGTTTGCTGTTGGAACTCCGTCTCCGTTCTTCGTGTATCGCCCACGCGACATAACAGTGTGTCTAATTCACTCTTCTCTACTTAACGATAGATGGAATCACATACTAGCTGTATCTGAAGAAGTGAGCTGCCAGAATTTTTGTGTGCAAGGTTACACACGATCTAGGATTCTTTTCAATGTAGCTTGCAAGGAACACAGACATATACCTCTGAGGTAATGCAGGGTTAGCCCTGGTTAGTATTTGGATGGGAGACCACCAAGGAATACCAGGGTTGCTGTGCAGAGGAAGGCACTGGCAAACCACCTCTGTTAGTCTCTTGCCATGAAAACCCCAAAAGGGGTCGCCATAAGTCTGCTGCGACTTGACGGCATTTTACACACACAATGCAGGACAATATATGTAGGACAATATATTACTCTAACTCTGGTTTCAAGTCTTAGAAATCTATTAATTATAATGGCTAGTGCGATCAGGGTGAGGCTATTTGACTCTATCAGGATTCTGCAGCTATTAAGCCTTTGTTTTTTGGGTTTAAAAAACAAACAAACTTTACAGTCATGCTCTTGGTGGACTTTTTCTCCTCCTGATCATGAATTAGTGACTCCACAATCATGATGAATGGGGTAATTTGACACAGTTGCCATAAAGCAGTGCTAGCAATTTTGCATACTGTCAATCAAACCCTCAGCTATGGAGGTTTGCAGAGGTAAGTAAAATTTAAATTCTGCCTCTGGCAAATGGATGATCCATTCATCACAGGGAGAGAATTTGCAATGGGCAGGGGGAGAATGACTAGTTCTTTATGCACCCCACATCATAAAATGGTCACAAGATTAAGATGAAATATACAACAAAGTCACATAAAGTCTTCAAAAGATCATCATACTCATTTAGCAGAGTATCTTACTGTAACTTCTTTCTCTCGGGGGCGGGGAGGTAATCAGGGCTTCAAAGAAGAGTCCAACAGTTTAAAAAAGAGTCTTCAGGCTAAAGTCATAATATTTCAAGAAATTAGCATTTTAATTTTCCCTAGCAGAGAGGTAGGGGAAACCATTGAAAACAGAAAACAAAAACAGATTGTAGTAAACAAAAGGAAGTGGATTGTTTTGAAAGCAACAGTTTCATACAGTGGGGTGGATCCAACCACCCCGCAAGGACCCTTCCTTCCTCCAGCCTAAGGAGTCTTCCTTCAAGTTAAGTGGCTCAGACGCTCCAAACTTTGCTCCAAACTTTGCTCAGTGAAGTGGGAGGATAAGGGTGGGATCCACTCCAGTAACATTAGGACTACTGGTATATTTGGAATTCATAAAACTGTGTTATACTGAATCAGACCATTGGTTTATAAAGGTCAGCATTGTCTACTTTGACTGGTAGTAGCTCTCCCAGGTGTCGGATGAAGGTCTTCCATATTACCTACTACCCGACTGGTAGTGCCAGAGAGTGAACTAGGCCTTCCACATGCAAACCAGATGTTCCACCACTGAGCCATAGCCCTACCCAAGTTAAACTTTATAACACAGAAACTTTGAGGCCACCGAGATTACAACTGTCTCATGTCAAAGAGGCAGCAGCAAATATATTCTTGAAATGCTTGGAAGAACTCCATTTGTTAAAACCGTACACTAGTTCTACCCTTAATACTGAAGAAATGTCTGGCAATACTATACGAAGACATATTTAAAACAAGCCTTTTTTTTCTTTTCTTTTTTTGTTCATGCCTTGACTGAATTCAGTTCACTTGTTTCACTAATAAGCACATTTTGTCAGCTTCTCAGGTGAAAAGAAAGGTGTTCAAATAGGAGAAGAACATAGCCTCTTGGCAGAGGTACAGGCAAAGGATACGCTGCCAGAATTATCTAGCCATCTTATAAAACTACCTGCCTTTTTAATCTGAATATCTGCCAAAGGGAGGTGAAAGAAATTTTCAGAAGCTATAGTGGTAATTTGACCTTCTGGTAGGAATCTTGAAAGATTTATCCTTGGAAGAAAAAGAAAGATATAATTTCTGGGGGGGGGGGATTGGAAAGAGCTCCCAATTTTTGCAACATTTGGACTGCATCTGAAGTTGTTCATGTTCACAAAAAATCCATTCATTTGTTTTCAGGCCAAGCAAATAAGACAAATATTTCTCTATCCACTTACCAAAAAAATTGTGTTAATGTCTACTGTGGGGAAAGAGAAACAGCACAGTTAATGCTGTCAAGGGCAATTTTTCTTACACTCTTAAGTGCTTTGTTATTTTTAAGAGAGAAAGAATAGGAGCAGAACAAAGGACAGTGCGTTCAAATCCATGACAATGCAGCACTATGGCTGAACATTTCAATACTAACCAAGGTGAAAGAGGCAGAACTGTGGATTCTTGTCCTGCACATGCTTATTTAAACACGTGAAATGGGGAAGAAACTGAAATTATGATCCCTCACTATGAATCTGTGAAATTAGAATTTAAAACTGATATGTAACCTCGAAGTGTCTGAGATTGGGTATACGCTGACTTTCCCTCTATTTCGTCTAGTATTACCCAGTCACCGCCAGAAGAACTCTCCAGCTGTACAAGCATTTCTTTGGCATAGCCATACGTATGAGCAAGGCCTGCAGAAATACAGGCTGTAAAACTAGCATAAAGACAGAAATGGATAGGACAAGAGCATGCATCATTCTAGATTTTCTGGCACTGCAAGGATGCATATTACACCCATTCCCTCCAAAGACTTACCTACTGAAAACATCCCTATCCTGCATTCTTAAGCAAGGTTCGTGATGCAGGTTAAAAAACAATAAAACAGTAAAAAAAAAAAAACAATAAAACAATTAACCATCCTCGAAATGAAATCTGGGGGGGGGGGGTGGAAATCAGCAAAAGGTCCCAATAAAAATAAATTGCAAAAAGCCAGTAGAACAATAAACCCTTCAACAACTGGCAGTTTGCAAAAGTTTGAAACACTCAGGCAGAAAATGCAGGACAGTAGCATAATAACCAGGGTGAAAAATGAATTTAGCATTCACAAATGCCTGGGGAAATAAAACTGCATAAGGACAGCCAGTGACAGAAGATTTGGCAGGTTGCCTCTTTCTTTCTAACCCTCTTCTAGCCAGTTCTCTGACTCCCCCAACCTCAACGCTCAAGTACAGTGAATCCAAAAACTGCTCCCCCCTCACAGTAAAATTATTCAAGATTGTTCCAATTCTATGAAACACCATAAGCCGAGATGATGATGATGATGATGACGGGCCATTAAAAATATCAAAGATTTGTGGCTTCCACACAAGCTGATTTGCTGTGGTGGAAGAAGTATAAATTCGCCTCTCACTGTCCTGTCATTCCGAACATTTCAGAACAAGGCAAAGTGTGCTATGCCCACTCTGTTCTTGTGTTTGTGCCACTTATTCTTCAGCAGCTGTTGTCCATGGAACTCATTTGCCAAACCTTGTCAAATGAGCCATATTCTCTGTCCAAAATCAAGCATCTGACTTATTATTCATGGGAATTCTTTGGAAGGAAAAGCTGACAGAAAGCAAGACAAAAGTCCAAACAATAAAGAGGGGGTGGGAGTAGCAGAAGGGCATAATGTAAGAGACATGGTAGGGAACAGGTCTAGGGTTGCCAGCTCCAGGTTGGGAAATACCTGGAGATTTTTGGGGCGGAGCCTGAAGAGGGTGAGGTTTGGGGAGGGGAGGGACTTCAATGCCATAGAGTCTAATTGCCAAAGCGGCCATTTTCTCAAGGGGAACTGTTCTCTATCGGCTGGAGATCAGTTGTAATAGCTGGAGATCTCCAGTTAGTACCTGGAGGTTGGTGACCCTAACAGATCGTAGATGCTGCCATAATGAAGGGAGATAAATGCAGTGAACCTTAAAAGGTTCATCTGTGTGTGATGCGTCTGAGGGGATTATTTACAATCCATGGGGGGGAGAGGAATCAGTACAGTAATTTAAGTGTTCTAGGTTCCAGAAAGAAGTCCTCTCAAGGACCATCTGATATGTCTCTGAAAACAAAATTGCTTGTTTTCTGTGTGCCACGCTTATTGGGAGGCACAGAAGCAGGACCCTGTCTTGGCTTATCTCTAAAAGGAACATGAGCAAACACCTCAATCAAGGAGGCTCATAGACTCACACGTTCTGTAGTCAGATAAGGAAACACTGGACAGCTGAAGTTACATCCACACAAGGCCTCTTCTTTTATTATGCTGGTAGCATGGAAGCCGCTGCCTCTGGGGTCGTTTCTGTGTTAAAGTTGGAGTAACACAAAAAGGACCAGGCAAGATGGGCTTTTCTCTCCATATCAGCATCACCTCTCCTGGTAACTACGAACTCCATGCACATGGCCCGGTTCTGACATTCACTTGATAACACAGGAAGAAGAAAGTTTCAGCAACTACCATCCAATTAGGGTTGCCAACCTCCAGGTACTAGCTGGCGATCTCCTGTTATTACAACTGATCTCCAGCCAATAGAGACCAGTTCACCTGGAGAAAATGGCCACTTTGGCAATTGGATTCTATGGCACTGAAGTCCCTCCCCACCCCAAACCCCACCCTCCTCAGGCTCTGCCCCCAAAACCTCCCAACGGTGGCAAAGAGGGACCTGGCAACCCTACATCCAATTGCATATGGCCAATGACAAGTGGGAAATGTCTGAGAGACCAACTGCTCTCTTATATTTCACACCATGCAAATAACACAGTGATTGTGCAGAGGCGAGAGGCAGGTCTAGTGCACTCATGCCCAATCTCCCTCCCCGTGCAGTCAGTCAACACGTGGACTGGTTGTCTGCATAGGGCCAGGGAATATCCCACATTGGCTCACCCTTACAGTCCTATTTTTTCACCATGTACAGTGATGAAGCCAATGGGGACCATAATGCAATAAATGGAATGGGGGTGCCATTGACCAGGCAACTCTACTTCCTTTCCTTGCTGCTAAGGATGATTGTTCTAAGAGCATGAAGGAGGCAGTCTCCTAATCCCAAGGTTATCAACAGGGCAGAAGTTGTTTACCAAAACAGAAGGCTAGGGGCACCTTAAAGATGAACAATGTTTATTCGAGCACGAGCTTTCATGAGTCAGAGCTCACTACCTCCAATATGATGGAAAGAAAATGCTCCAAAAGTTGTTACCTATTCTGCAGTGTGTTCATACAGTCGTGACCTTGTTTAAACCCCTGGGGAACTGTGGGGAAGCTGGGGAACTGTGTTGGGCTTCAGGGGTGGAGGATTCAGCAGCAAATGCAAATCAGGTGTCTTCAGGAGTTTAAGAGGGGGGAAAACCTACATGAGTTGGCTGCTGTTGTTCTGCCCAAGAGGGAGGAAGAAAAGAAGGGCAATAAAATAATGCAGTCCAACTAAAATGCTGACACAGTAACATCTGATACATTTTTGGAGACAAAGCCCAGAAAATTGCAGGCAAAGAAAAGGCAGGATGTGTGAAAAACAAACAGCAGCAGAAGGGAAACAGCTTTCTTTTTCCTATAGAGTTGCCAGGTCCGACTTCACCATTGGTGGGAGGTTTCTGGGGCGGAGCCTGAGGAGGGTGGGGTTTGGGGAGGGGGAGACGTCTTACTTTGCCGTCCAGATACACAGGAAAGGTACACTCCTTCATGCACTGATTGAATAGTGCACGGCAAGATTGAAGGCTTGAAAAAGTCTACTCGAAATGGAATTATACCGGATCTCCATTGCTCCACATCTTGTTGCTGTGATTTACTGATGCACTTTGCACAATTATTCATACGGACTGAATAAGAACTGAGCATTTTGGCTTATATTTTGCACTGTAAAGCCTTATGCTAAGAGTTGGGGTCTGACTCAGACCAATTGTGATATACATTTCTTTGCTCTAGAGTTGCATGTTTCCAATATATATCTTTAATAGCAAGAGTTGCTTTTGTTTGATTCCTTTAATTTGGAAATAATAGTCTTGTGCTGTATTTTGAATACCACCAGGCATTTGGCAACCCTATAGGTGGGGCTGAGAGAAAGGTCACCCAGCAGGCTTCATCTGTAAGAGTGGGGAAACAAACCCGGTTCTCCAGATTAGAGGCTGCTGCTCTTAACCACTATACCACGCTGGTTTAGGGACTGCAAACTATTGCAAAGCTATGCCTAAGGTAAGAATTATTGTCCAGCATATATGTATCACTCCTTGCCTACATTCTCAGGAAAAGACTTAATAAGCCAAAGGTATATTAACTAACCCTTATCTTACATTGTGGTATTTTGCACATGAAACTCCAGCAGTTCTTTGCCTCAGGCCATAACACTTTATCTACGCTGTGATAAAACAGAACACTATCCTTAGGATTGTCTGAAACTCTTGCTCAAGATCTGATCATAAAATTGAGTTCAAACTCCTTCACTAGTACAACAACCAATTGTGGCATCACACAAATAGTGGTCATAAATGCTACTATACTAGAAAGACTTCCCAATATGAAATGGTAAGAACATTACTGTGATCACACTCTGAGGATCCTCCGGTCAAAGTTTGTAGTAGCCTTTTTCTGGTTCTCAAGAAAACTCAAGCCATCCTGGCATGGCGTAAGTCATGACCTTTTAAATCACCAAGAAAAAAAAAGGCCTGGTTAAAGCCTTGATTTAAATCAAGTTCCCCATTTTCTGTTGATATATTTCCAGAACAAGCCTGTATACAACCATATTGGTTTGTAACTGACTAGAATGTTTATTTTGCTTAGAAGAATAGTCAAATATTTCTGGCGACATGTTTTGTGTACTACAGACAGGGAAGCAATTGAAAAGTTAAGGATTTTTGTTTGGATCTCTTTTTGCACCGAAATAAGACCACTTATTTAAAGACTTATTTGTCCAAAACTTTCCAAAAGCAAAGCCTGGTGGCAATTACTTGGCAGAACCATGTTTCTTGATGAGATAGAAATTAAATGTCCATGCTTGGGGTTATATTCAGAATATGCATAATCAAAAGCACATTGTGTAACTAGGGTTGCCAAACCTATGCCAGGGGCGAGGGATCCCCCGCTTTGAGCTCCCTCCCCCGGCACCATTCAGCATGGGTCTTACCAGCTGCAAATTGAGGCCTAGGCCTCACTGCCACTGGCGCACTGATGTCACTTCTGAAAGTGACATCATCACATCACTAACAGCATGGGATATGGTCTGGTATTTGGGCAAAACGTGATGGTAAAAATAGCTTCTACCATAGAGTTTTCGCTCAAATACCAGAGTGTATCCCACGCCATTAGTGATGTGATGATATCACTTTCAGAAGTGACATCATTGTGCCAATGGCAACAAGGCCTAGGCCTCAATTTGCAGCTGGTAAGGCCCACCCCATCGCTACCTCACCGGTTGCCAGGTGGTACCTGGCAACCCTATGTATAACTATTGTGTCAGATATATATTGCTTGGTCTCATTCTTCTTTCACAAAGAAAAGCAGTCTTTAACCTAGACAGATGTGTCAAACATAACACCAACCCACAGTTTGGCATTGTCAGGACCCAACACCTGGCCCAAACTCAATCCTGTTCCAGATGCCCCACATTCAAGGAGGGCCAGGAGAAGGAGGCAGATGGGACCCAGGCAGAGTGTTCGAATCCAGCCAAGAACAAGGCTGGGACTAGGGTTGCCAACCTCCAGGTACTAACTGGCGATCTCCTGCTATTACAACTGATCTCCAGCCGATAGAGAGCAGTTCACCTGGAGAAAATGGCCACTTTAGCAATTGGACTCTGTGCCATTGAAGTCCCTCCCCTCCACAAACCCCTCCCTGCTCAGGCTCCGCCCCAAAAATCTACAGGTATTTCCCAACCCGGAACTAGCAATCCTAGCTGGGACCCAGGCAGAGGTGGTGAGGGGCGTGGCCAGAAGGCAAGGCCAAGCCTAGACTTGGGGAAAGCCAGAAAGTAAGAGGGAGCTCTGAGCAGCAAGGGGAAGGAGCAGGGCAGGAAGTCAGGCAACAAATGGAAGAGGCAGGGAGGCTTCCTTTTGTTTTTATAGCCTCCCAGGTGGAGCAGGTGGAAGGGGATTGGAACCAGGCCGGTGGGGGTGAGGCCAGGGAATCCCATAAAAGGGAAGATACCACACTCAGCCAGGGAGGAAGGGACTGAGCTCCTAGAAGGAGAGAAAGAAGGCCTGAGTGGTTCAGGAAAGGAAAGTGACCAGGATCATCTTCCCAATTCTGAGACTGGAGTGAGGGCCTCCTCCTCACCCCCTTTTGTGTGGGGGAAACAACAGAGGATGGGGAGCCCACCATGGGGAAAGGGGACTCTCACAGTCATTATGGATGTGAGTCTCAGGCTCATGTTCTCTCTCTTCCTATTCTTCTCATATCATCTGGCACTCCCTGATTATCAGCACCTTATAGTGCAGTCCTAGTGTAAGTACACCCTTCTATATCTGAGAAATTCAGCCTGCTTAGAAGGGTTCTTGGGATGGAAACTGAGAGTTTACCATTTCATCTGAACCAGCAAAGTCTCCCAAAAGTGAACTGAAAATTGCACTCTGATCAAAATGGCCAACTAAAATTTCCCAACAACTAGGAAATGATTTTGATAAATAGCAAATTGAACTTCAAAAGAATATGCGGTTTAGCATACTTGTTGCATTCTATTCAGATTTTACTTTAATCCAAGTTACTTTTCAGAGCTATTTGATATAACAAATTTAAGCATTTTAAACATTTATAGAAAAAACCCTCAATTTTTACCCACTCTGCAATTTACCTACAAGTCTCATTCTGCTCCTAACAACATCTCAAATGTAGCAGTGGGAAGCACAGATGTAACCTTATCACTACCACGTAGACCATTGTTACTCTGAAGGTACTTTTGAGCATTTGACAGTAGTAGGCGAGATGACTGTCATACATTTACACCAACACACTAGAACACATAAGCAGCACCCAGCAATGATCACCAGGGATACAAATCATTGTGAGTTAAAAAGGAAACTCCCAAACAAGTAGCAATGACATGTTTGGTTTCTTACACTTGTTCAGGGCACCATCAGAGCAGATGCCAAACGGAAACCTGCCAAGCTAATTTTTCTTTTCTATGAACCCATGCAAACCTTTCACAATACTTCATGACTTTCTTCCCTGAGGTGAACAAAATACAGTGCAGTAGGAAGAATGAAAGCAGAGGGTTTTCTGATTCCTGTTAATGCTCTGATAGCTTTCACCTCCATTCTGTCATTCTCAGAACAGCTAATGAACAGCTGGGGAACAATGGATACTGCTGATCGCCATACATTGCTGAGCGCATTCTGTAGACAGTAACATCACTGATCCTGAGGAAGACACAACTGCAAAAGCCAAAAGTACCAATACTTCCAGGAAAGCCTTTGTTGATGCCTTTGTTCAGACTGAACTATCTTTACGAGGCACATACAGCACAGCGATATCTGACACGTGGAGATTACACATTATTTATGAGCATGTTACATTGCATTTTGGCACCAGGATAGCCATCAAATCCAAATATTGTCTTCCCTCCTGAAACAAGTCACATTTTAAATCATAAACATTTTCAAATAAAACATAAATGTCAATCATTTCTTCGTTAGTGTTTTTCCCCCTTACATGTTTAAGAGGCAAAATTTCAAATATACAGCTGGACAGGTGAATGCCTTCCTGCACCCATTTGAGAACTAACTATAAAAACCAGTAGTTCGTCACATTTTCTGAAACAAAAGTTTAAAAAAGGCTGCTGAAACAAAACTGAGGAAGCAGAAGAATTTGTACCTTCACTGAGCCAATTCAAGCTTTAGTAATTGGTATTGGGTCTTTTAGGTCATGGGCAGAAATATGGCCAACTAAATATGCTTGCCACAGATGAATTTATGCTTGGCTTACAGATGAACTTCAACAGAAGAACAGACATGTGCAAGGCTTTGGAATTAAAAGTGTTCTTTTTCCCCTAACCTACAACTCTTCTGGTTTTCCATTCCTTTGCTAAGTTGATAACTCACAATGGTGACTGATGTGTCCTTAAATAAAAGTAAAGGTAGTCCCCTGTGCAAGCACCGGGTCATTACTGACTCATGGGGTGATGTTACATACCGACGTTTACTAGGCAGACTGTATTTACGGGGTGGTTTGCCAGTGCCTTGCCCAGTTGCCTATACTTTACCCCCAGCAAGCTGGGTACTCATTAATAGGTGTTAATTCCTAGTTACACTCCCTTTCCTCTTGTGTTTAGATAGCTGGAATTTGACCAGGGTGTGTGTTGTAACATTTCCATTTTCGTTTTTGCTTGGGAGCAAACCATACAAGGTGACATCAGGTCATCAGGACTACGGAAACAGACTCCAGTTGGGTACTTCCAGCGGTATCTGGGGAGTGCTTAAACACCTGGCACCTGACATTAATAATATAAAATCTTGAATTTATATTGAAATGAAAAGTCATTAAGAAAGCAACTCAAGCGGAGAGTGCTATGAGACTTGACAAACATTTTTTATTTTTAGCTTGACAACATAGCATTTGCTGTAACCGAGGCACTCCTGATTAAATAAGCGATCCAAACGCACATAATAAACCTGTAATTTTATTGGCTGAGAGCGATGGAGCAATTTAGAATACATGAATTGCGGTGTTAAGCAAACTGCAGCCCATGTACAACACTCATGAATTACAGGACCTGGCACAGAGCTGACCAGTTGCCAAGCACAGCCTTTTATAATAACAATGATGATCACCAACACAGCACAATAGAATTCAGGGATTGTGAGGCTTATTAGCTCATCCAGATCCTTTTTTTCTGACCAAAAAAGCCCCAGAATCGTTCCCAATAGTACTGCTTTGTGTAAGCCTACCTTTTAAAAGCCCCATGCAATGGCATTACTACCATTTGGGGAGGCTGGCATTTCTCCCTCTCAGAAGCCAACAGGGAGGTTTGAGAGTATTTGCCTGGGTGTAAAAGTTATTAGAGCTACATTGTTGGCAATATGTCTGAAGGTGAAAAGGTAAATTAGAAAAGGTTGGAGAGTTTGAAGAGACCGACAACAATAGCTCCCAGTTCGGCCTGATTTCGGTCTGCACAGAAGTCCAGCCAAGCCCTGAATGCTTTCTTCCCTCCTTGCCAATTCAAGTTTCATAATCTATAACTGACACACAAACAGAATTGGCAATCGGGTTTTGGAATTTTACTATTTCACATCCATTATTCAATATTCACTGTTCATTGTTCTGCTGCCCAGTATCTGACATTTAGGAAACTGGTAAGAAATGACTGATTGGTTGTAGACCGATAGTGCAAAGGCACATTCTTTGAGTATATGATGGCATTTTAAAAATCTCCGGTCAAAAATGACTAATTATCACAGATTCAATATAAAGTGCCTTTTGCAGAGTATCAATTGAATAAAATTAATTGAACTCAGACAGATTGATTCATGAATTCTGCTCTTCCCTACATGCCTGAAGCCATGGGATGGCAGCAACAATGAATGAAATATGGGCTCCTCTCATGCAGTTCTTCTACTGATAGAATATACTTCCCTTGTTTTCAAGGGAGGTATACTTATGCTGTCCATACATTTTCAGCCCTTTACCACAGGATAACCCATAGTGAATGAGGAGTAATTTTTTTCCTGAGGGGTTTACACAAATAGAGCTAAAAGCATAAAACCTAACTCATAAGGTTGCCAACTACCTGGTGGTTAGCTAGAGAGGGTAAACACCAATACTATGGGGCTAGGCTGTATAAAGTAATAGTATGAGGCTCTCAATGCTTATCAAAATGCTATATTATACTTGTTACAAACATGTGAATACGTACAGAGTGTACAAAATTATACAATTCTATACAGTGTAACAACTAAGACAATACAAAACATAAAGACAGAGAAACAAAGTAGCTATATCTCTTTGCTACAATAGTACCGAAATGAATTATATTTCAGTTCAGTTAATAACTTTTTCTTTTCTTTTATAAATTTTGTTTCAATCATCAACTTCTTCAAGGGAACATGGAAGGAAGCATATTGAAAAAAATGTAAACTCTGTCCGGATGAACAATCGCGCTTTCACTACCAACAACAGCTTCTTCAGCCAATAGCTTCACATATATTGTTGTTCCTTATTTGCAATCAATTAAGGTATAGAATTATTCAGTGGTTCAGGTTCTCAGTGTGCCCGGCTGGCTGCTAATCTGTTTGTTGCTGTATGTCAAGTGATCTCCATATGACAGTGATCAGTTCCCCTAGAGAAAATTGCAGCTTTGAAGGGGTAGACTCTTTGGCATTACACCCAGCTGAGTTCCTTCCCCTCCACAAACTTTGACCTCCCCAGGTTTCACCACCAAATCTCCAGGAATTTTCCAAGATGAAGTTGGCAACCCTAACTGCCTTTCCTAAAAACAGCTACAACAGCTGAGGTCCAAAGCGCAGCAGAGACTGTTACTAGCTAGCCTTGGCCAGACACTGTGACCTCCCTGAGCCAGTGTTTGATTGCCATGATCCAGCAGCTAAAGGTGAACAAATTGAAATTTAATCATGGCAAGATGGAGGTGATGCTGACTGGTAATGCTGACTCTCTGGAAGTAGGGGTGCCAACTCTAGAGTGGGAAATTCCTGGAGATTTGGGGGTGGAACCTGGATAGGGCAGGGGTTGGAGAGGGGAGAGAGCTCCATGTTTGAGAGGGTACAGCTTAGGGTTGCCAGCCTCCAGCTGGCGAGTGCCAATCTCCTGGAATTACAGCTGATCTCAGATGACAGAGATCAGTTCCCCTGGAGAAAAGGCCTGCTTTGGAGGGTGGACTCTGTGGTACCATACCCCACTGAGGTCCCTTCCCTCTCCAAGTCCAGCCCTTCCCAGGATCCACCACCAAATCTCCAGGATTTTCTCAACCCACTACTGGCAACTCTAGTACAGCTGGCCCATGCTGACATGGTTAGGAGTCTGGGGATTTTACGCAATCCAGTGCTGTTTCTGGAGAAACACTTGATTTCAGCTGCAAAACAAAACAAAAAAAGCTTTCCTCCATATTCATCCGGCACAAAGGCTTTCCACCATGATCTACTCAATCTGGCCACATGGATCTATACCATAATAACATTGAGACAAGACTATTGTATGACACTCTATATGGGACTGCCCTTGAAGACAATACAGAAACTTGTGCAAAATACCATAGCTCACTATTATTGGGAGCAAGCCAGAATTATCGTTTAACATCCCTTCATTCGTTGACACAGACTACAAAGGTCAGTTTCTCCAGAGAAAATGGCACCTTTAGAGGAAGAACTTTATGGCATGTTTCTCTGCTGAGCTCCCTCCCCTCCCCAAACTCTGCCCTTCCTAGGCACCACCCCCAAATCTCCAGGAGTTTCCCAAGCTGGAGTTGGCAACATTTGCTGTCGATCAGTTTCCAGATTTAATGTAAAAGTTGGTTGTTACCAATAGAGCCCTTTATGGCCTGGGACCCACATGTCTACATGACCATCTACCCCATTATGTTCCGCTGGCAGATAGGGTTTTACCACAGAGTTTCTAGTGATTCCTAGGGAAGCATAATGCTGCCTCTGGGTTTGCCCCAAAAGTGACATAACACCATTGCATCAACAGCACCCCACATGCCTCCCCCAGATTCCAGGCCATTGCTAGCCATTGGCAGGCAAACCTACTGGCAGATCACAGTTCCATTGATCTGAATGGGGTCTTTTGAAGACCTCCTTCTGCAGCCAAGTTTGAAATGTTACTTGTGCTGTAGCTCCCACCTGTTGTAATAACTTACCAGAGGAATTTAGGAAAGCCCCATACTTCTATCTTGCAGACTTTTTAGGACCTTTTTTTTAAAGTGGGCATTTTTGCAAATTGTGTTGTTGTCGTTTTTTGGGGGGGTCGTATATTATTATTTATTGGTTTTAATTATTGTAACTGTGATATTTTTGAAAAAGGTGGATCATAAATGCTATAAAATAAAAAACGTATGAGCATGAAACGTTTTTAGTGACTTTTTGCAATATTGGTCTGACTCTTCTTCATCCCAGGATGGCTTTCATCCACTGGAAAAGAAATGGGGATCATTTTAGATCTGTATGAAAAGATAAGGGATGGCAACCCACCCCACATCGGACACTGCTCCTAACTGATCCCAAGCATGCTTTTTTAAACAATGTGAAGTCACATCTGTGGCCAAAACATCCAAATAATGCAAATTGTTATCTGGAAAGGGGTTCACTCTTTCTAACCATTTATGTGCCACAAGTTACTAATACAGGTTTTTGTGGGCAGGTGAGCTGGTAACGCTTGTGTACCTATTTGATAGATGGTGCCAAATGCTCATAAGAACAAAACTTGTGAAGGTCTTTCTCCCTCAATTTAAGAAGTTCAGATGTATTTTCAGATGTTAATTTTGCTGTGATCATTCAGCATCGCTTCAGTGATTCATTATTTCTTCCACTAGGTGTATTGGATGTTGAAAATAAACAGGAGCACTCTGTCTACTGGCAGAACTAATTTCTTTGTTGAGAAACTAGGCCACCTGAAATGAAGAATGGCACACTTTGGCAGCAGTAGCAGGAAAAGACATTAGATGTGGCAACCACCATGTCGGAAGCACTACACTGCAGGGGGAGAGACGAAATGGCCAGATAATGAAATTACAGAACATTGAAAATGTCAAAGAATGGCAGCAGACGGCCATCATTCATGGATTATATGAGGCATTAACATGCTGATATCCCATTCGAGTGACAAAGATGGCAACAGGAACTGTAAATAGTCCAAAATGAATCCATGCCTGAGACCAGAAGTTTAATGAAACTGGGGGAGCTGGCAGAAAATTAATCCCACTCTCTCTGTGCAGTCTCGAAGCAGTAAACTGTAGGCCCTTCTCAGAGGAAGTAATTGCTCTGCTGCTATTTTTGTGAACCCCCTCATTCTTCCATGGTACCCTACCGTTTATGCACTTTAATTGCGAAAGGAAATCATGCACTGCCAAGCCACTTCAAGCTGAGCCATCATCCTGTAATCTTATAAACACCTAGCAAGGTTTGTCGTTTTCCCCCCTAACTGGTAGGAATATTAAGAAATAACTGAGCTAACAGTAATGCACAGAAAGAAGGGTGAGTGTGCTCTAATGGCTGAATCCCAACAGTATACTGAGTAAGCATTGAAACTTCCAAAAACTGTACATAAAAGTTAGCTACCTGGATCCGACCAAGGCCCATCTAAGTTTCCAGCAACTAACTCCTCTCAGGTACCTCACAAGCAGGTCTTGAAGGTGTCAGCCTCCCCTTGTTTTGTCCCTAGTATCTGACATTCTGTAGTACATTGCCTTTGAATATGCATGGTTCCATTTAGCTATCATATCTAATACGATGGTCTAATTCCTTTTTAAAGCTATCTAAAATATCACTGTATCTCACTGTAACGAATGGCCTCCATGAAATGGGTTTCTTATCATGAAAGAGGCACTTGTCTATCCCTGGCTGAATGTGGCGTTTTCATAACTTCACATTGCTAATCAGATCTGGTTTCTGAGCATGTGACCTCCCTATGAATGCTCATTGTCTGATATGAAAAGAGTTGCTTACAGATGAGGGACATGTACAGCACAAAGAATGTCATGTTTTCATTGGCAGCCAATAGGAGTCAAGCCTAAATAATCAAGAAGATCAAGTCTGTGGATTTCAGAACGAACATTGCTTCATTTCCAGCTCAACTGAATTTGAAGAGTTGACAGCAGCAACGGTCCTACAGATTGATGTGCAGAATTTCCATGCAAACCCCTTGAGGGTCTGCATGCTGAAAGAGGGACGTTTGAGCTCCATAATTTCATTTTCAGCATGGTAACATTATATTCGACCGTAAATTGCCCAAATTGGGAGGGGGCAGGGAGTGCTGAGTCTTTCCCTGAGCTACTCTTCAGAGCTACTCTTCAGAGCCAGCATGGTGCAGTGGTTAAGAGCGGAGGTTTGGAGCAGTGGACTCTGATCTGGAGAACCAGATTTGATTCCCCACTCCACATGCGTGGCGGAGGCTAATCTGGTGAACTGGATTTGTTTCCCCACTCCTACACATGAAGCCAGCTAGGTGGCCTTGGGCAAGTTACAGCTCTCTTACAGCTCTCACTGCCCCACCTACCTCACAGGGTGTCTGTTGTGGGGAGGGGAAGGGAAGGTGATTGTAAGCCGGTTTGAGTCTCCCTTAAGTGGTAGAGAAAGATGGCATACAAAAACCAACTCTTCTTCTTCTTATGTTTACTATTTTCATGTTTTATCGCTAAAATTCCACAGTAAAACAAAAAGGGGGGCTTTCGGACATCCTGTGCATGCATACTTGAGAGTAAGCACAGTGGGATTTAGTGGGACTGGAGTAAATGTGCCTGAGAGTAAGTGTCCCTCCTCCCCAGTCAGTTTCAGAGCTGGAGTTTTCAGACATCGGGGCCACTTGGTTAATTACCAATTAAAGAATCCCACAGCAGGGCTGGTGAGGGCTGATGACATATTTCAAACAATACACCACAGCCAATTAAAAAACAGCCTTGTCAGGGGTGAGGTACTCAGAAGCTCCGTATTTCAATGGGGATGAATAATTGAGCACAAGGTTCTCCTGGAATATCTTCAGGGCAAAAATAGACAAAATAGAAACATAAAAAAAATGTTTCTTACTGCTTTGCATATTCTGCCTTGGATCATTCAGATATATATTTATTAAAAAAGAAAAAAAAGAAAAAACCCTAGCTAAGCATCAAGGTGCCTGTTGATTTGTGCTATTCTTACAACCCAACAGGAAGCTTTTCTTTTGAAAGTTCCTATATATGATCACAGCTGGCATCTAGCAAGTTGGGAAAAACTGTAGGTTTCCCAGTTTTCATAGACGAAGGGTTTGTTTAATATAGAGTCTCAACACTTGAACATGACAGGAAACAACACCTCTTGGTAGTTTTATTTATCTATTTGCAAAATTTTGTGCCCTGCCTTACTGCCCCAACAGTTCACCAAGGTGGCTTTCACAGTACTCTCAGATATTAATCGAAAGACTGGGTTAACATTTCCAAAGAGGAGGAAACATTAACTAAGTTGAAGTTATTAAAGCAAGATGAAGAAAATAAATGCCATCAAAGCAAATTAAGTTCAAGTAATGAATCTGAAGATTACCAAAATGGACAGCATTGAATCAAAATTCTTAAAGACTCCCGAATCTAAATTGCAGTATTTATCAAATGACACAAGGTTCGGTATTTTGAAAGCAAATCTATTTCAGCCTTACTATCTAGCATACCTTGCACTTTCCCCAGAGACCAGCAAGCATAGAGGGCCTGCTACATACTGCCAAAGTGGTATTTTCTTCCAAACCCTGCTGCAAGGGTGTCAGAATGACTGATGGATGGATGGCCCAGAGTTAACACTCACATGCCTAATTAAGTTCGAGGTGCTTCCTCTGTCAGTGTTGGAAGGTAGCTGAGATGGCACTTAGGGATACGACATTGCACTACAAATAACACAGCAGTTCTTCCTTGACACTCAAGTGTAATTACTCATTCAGTATATTATCTCTCTTGACCAAAGGCCAGGGAATTTCTTATGCACAAGATCATCCCTGTCTCTAGAAATAGAGCAAGGCTTGCTCTTTCACTTCCCTGCCCCAAGACACACATTCCGTGTTCTGCAAAACACCCATTAGAGTGGCTTTTGACACACTAGGATAAACACAGGTGGGTGTTCCCCCCCCTTCAAATAAAGTGATTCGAAAGACTTATTTCTAATAAAAAATCCAATGGCTCATGTACACAACTAGAAATTGTATCATGAGGGAAAACTGTAGAATAACTAGGATTGCTAAGGAGCCAGAGAAAAACCCAAGCCTGGTCAGCTTTTGTATCTTTAAGAGCAGCTTTGGCATTCAGGGATTAGCTTTTCAAAAAATGAAAATAAGTATTACCATCATCTATTAGAATTTACACGCCCAGCTAACTGACCAAAGGTTACAAGTACAAGAACTCTATTGTCTACTACATAGTCATGAAAATACCAATAAAGATAAAAGGTGGGGGCCACCATCTCTGTGTTAAATGCCATCAAGTTGCTTTCAACTCACAAGGACCCTATGAGTCCAGTAGCACCTTAAAGACTAACAAAAATATTTTCTGGTAGGGTATGAGCTTTCTGTGGCTCACGAAAGCTCATACCCTACCAGAAAATATTTTTGTTAGTCTTTAAGGTGCTACTGGACTCTTGCCCTTTTCTACTACTGCAGACAGACTAACACGGCTACCCACTGTGAAGGACCCTATGAGTTAATGACCTCCAAAATGTCCTACTGTTAACAGCCTTGCTCAGGTCTTGCAAAGTGAGGGCCGTGGCTTCCTTTATAGTCAATCCATCTCGTATTGACTCTTCCTCTTTTCCTGCCACCATCTTGCATCCTGGGAAAGCTGAGAATTCCACTCACCATGCAATGTATATTGCTTCCCCGCCCCCCTCCTTCTGTGGTGAGAGTTTCTGGTCTGTAGTCCATTGCTTCGCTGGCTAGGTAACCATGACTTCTTATGCAGCATTTTTTAGTGTTCTGTCCATTGGATAGTACATTCCATTAGGGCAAATTAAGTATTCCAATCATGGGGAAAATAGAAATGAAATCCAAGTGCTATGTCAGATAACTAAGACACAGAGGGGAAGCTGCAACACATTGCTCACTATAATTTGCATGGACTGTTTAGACCACTGGTTCCATGGGGTCCATGGACCCCCAGGGGTCCGCGAGAACTAAATTAAGGTCCACGAAACAAAGTTATAAACCCATAATAAAATAATATTTTCAATTAAAAGTTCTCTATTATAAAATATATATATTCAAATATTATTCTAAGTTTAATGTTTAACTAACAGTTATGATTAAAGTTTATTTTCAAATTCTCAGAATTTTTATTTTGAACCTTGGGGTCCCTGCACCGAACAAAAAAGTCCTAGTGGTCCCTGGTCAAAAAAAGGTTGGGAACCACTGGTTTAGACCCACCCAATCCATTCTTGTTCCTTCCTTCAACTCATCAAACTGCGTATTCTAGCAAGCTGTTCCCCAGTCCAAGGTGATTACAGGCTACATTGCACTTAAAAATAGGGTTGCTGCAAATTTTATCCCATGCCCTGGTCTCCCATCAGCCCATGAAACTGCTCATGCCTCCAACACATCTTCTGGCTACTTGGACTACCCAAGCATCTGATCTCAGTCCGGGGAATTCTGTTCGCCTCCCGGTTCTCTTGTGCTCTGCGCTCCCTTCTGGGTACCCAGATTCACCTATCCTCAGCTCATCACCCCTAGTTAGTCAGCCAGCCAGAACAAACACATGCATTGTTGGAACAGTATTTATGGTGCTACACCAAATACCAGCAGGACGACTGGGCCACCCTACTGCATTTAGCCGAATTTGCATATAACAATGCAGTGCAATCGTCCACGCCAGACACCGTTCATGGCAAACTAGGGTCTCCACCCTTGTTTCTTCCCTCAGACAGCTCCTGCCTTGTGCCTCCTCTCAGCCAATGAGTTCCTGCAGGAGCTTCAAACCCTCCAGGAACAGTTGTAGCAGGCCAAGCAAGCCTACAAGGTGGACACTGATCAAAGCACCAACCCAGTAAGGACCTGAAGTTTGGAGATCTGGTATGGCTTTCCACCCGGCACACCCAAAGCCAATGGCTATCATAGAAGTTACATGCCCCATTTGTTGGACCCTACTGGATCACTGAACAGATCAACCCCATGGCATATAGCCTACTATTCCCTCCAACAATGCACATCCACACTGTCTTTCACTGGTCCCTCTTGACTCCAGCAGCTCCCTCACTCCCACTGCATGCTCCTGCACCACCTCTGCTACCAGTGGACAAACAGAAGAAATATGAAGTCACTGAGATTCTCGACTCCTGCGGTCCGTGAGGGCAGCTGCACTATCTCATAGAGTGGAAGGGATATGAACCTGAGGGCCGCTCCTGGGAACCTGTCAAGAATCTCCACACACTAGATCTCCTACGTCAGTTTCCCTGGTCCTACCTGCAGAAACCTGGTCCAGCCCCATCCGTGGGAGGGGGCCCT
This sequence comes from Euleptes europaea, assembly GCF_029931775.1. Taxonomy (NCBI): domain Eukaryota; kingdom Metazoa; phylum Chordata; class Lepidosauria; order Squamata; family Sphaerodactylidae; genus Euleptes; species Euleptes europaea. The sequence continues at coordinate 56,964,312 of NC_079316.1, read as the reverse complement.
GAGGGGGGGACGGTATACTGGTTCTGCCTCCCAACACCTCCTCACATGAGGAGGAGACAGGAGAAGCTGGCCCCAGCCCTTGGATGCCACAGGAAGACCCAACAGACAAGGCAGAGACTCTGTAGGGTACAGATGGGGAGTCTCAATCAGCACCCTCAGTCTCACAGCCTGGGAAACGAAGCTGATGTAAAAGCACTGCAGCCACCAGCCTTACCCCCTGGGTCACCAGAGCCCGTGGAACACCATAGAAAGCAGGCCTGGAGGGAAGCGCCATAGCAGGCAATTGACAGCCCAGCACCAGTCAACCTCTGCCTCTGAGCTTGAGTCACCACAGGATCAAGGCTGACAGCACACAGGCAGCTCAACCATTAATGAATTGCACCTGTCCTTGGGTGACTTAGCAGACAGAGGAGTCGCACCTGTTCCAGATCAGAGTTTTCCTGATAACAGCAGCCAGAAAAGAATGAACCAGTTTGGAAGCAACTTGTCCACAACAACTCTTGTGTGCCTGCTGTTGCTCTGCACCATAGATCTTAATGTGTTTTGACCTTGGACTGGACCTGGCTTGTGCTCTTCTGATTTGCCCGTCTGGTTTGAAGCTTGGACTTCTGGATATCTGTGTTTTGACCTTGGACTGTGTTTGTACTATGCTTGCTGCCTCTTGCCCCAGGAGTCTGCCTGGACCTGGACAATTTACAAGTCAAAATGCTAACAATACCTTTATTGTGCATTGTTATTCAGAAGTAAATCTTGCTAAATTCAATGGGGCTTGATCCCAAGTAAAATTTTCCACAATTAATTTGGGAGTCATATTGACCTCAATGCCCTGACCCGGCTGGCCCGATCTTGTCAGATCTTGGAAGCTAAGCAGGGTCAGCCATGGCTAGCATTTGGATGGGAGACCTCCAAGGAATACTAGGGTCATGATGCAGAGGCAGGCAATGGCAACCCATCTCTGAATGTCTCTTGCCTTAAAAACCCTACAGGGTCACCATAAGTCAGCTGTGACTTGACAGCAAAAAAAATGAGCTTAATAGGAAAAGCATTTCGGGGAGCATTCAGGGCTGGATGGAAGAGGCGAGAAGGTTATACTCCACTGATGAAAATCCTTATGTCAACAGTAGTTTAGGTGAGATCCAATCCTATTTTAGTTGCTTAAGGACAATTTCAGCTGGCAAACCTAACACTGCTTATTCCAAAAAGCTTTTCGACCTTTTCTCCCACAGCTCTTCTGTTCCATTCTTGAGGCCCATGGTCTTGAGGCTGGCAAGGGGACACTAAGTGCATTGCCCACCTCTGGTTGCTCTTCTTTTATATCTTGGAGATGAAGAGAAAGGAAAAAGTTTTCCCAGCAGTCCAACACCAGACAGATGGCTGGTTTGGGTAGAAAATCCATGAGCAGCAGCAAAAATCCCACCAACAAGAGCCCAATGGCCTGAAATATGGATTTCATTGCCTTGTTGACTTCCTCCCCTGCACAGGTACAATAGGCTCCCTCACTCACCTTGAGGAGCTAGACTTTGAAAAGCGTTAGATCCAACAATCTCATTTACCTACTTTGTTACTGAATTTAAGGTGTTATTACCAAAATTACTTGAAGCAGAAAATGATTGTGACCAGGTTGGCATTACTAGCTTGGGCCTATTGTCAACTCTTCCTGATTCTCAGTGGATGAGCCACTTGGCCCTACTGTAAAATATTTTGTGCTTTGTCTTATGTCAAGAAAGGTCTACTAGCAAACATCTCTCTCCCCTTCTTTGGTGAAACCTACACAGCTTTCACAAATGTATTTCCCTTCATGTTGTTTTAAAAACAATAAAAAGGAATTGTGGCCTCAGTGTAGTTCTCCAGAAATTACTTTGTCAAAGAAAGTGGGTGGGAGGAACAAATATTTGTTTTAGCTATGCTACCTTAGAAGTTACCCAGTTACAAACAAGATTCGGGTATTCAAGGAAGAACTGAAAATTCACACCTGCAAATATATATGACTCCAGGAAAGTGCCTGCAGTCTTATTTAAAGAAAAGCTGTGAAACAGATACTAGCACTTATCCACTGGAATTACACACAGCATCTGCCTCCAAAGCCTGCATGCATTTGTGCAGGAAATAAGCTACATATGACCCTCCAAACACTCCTGTTATTTTATGAAGCGTGAAGGGAATGATTGAAGGGATCACAAATTGAGTAGCCATGCGTGATGCCACAGTTGTGATGCTACTGGCCTATTGGGAGAAACACCTGGATGTTGTCCTTTACTTTCCTAACAGGATTCAGTGGATCTGGATATGAAGCTAAGGCTTTATTTATGTGAACCTCCTTACAAACCCATTGTCCCACACTCAAAGATCACATCAACAACAAAAGACTAAAACGAGGAGAAAGAAAAACGGCAGGAAACTGAAAGGTAATATGAAATCTGCTTTTTTGAGGGATGAGTATGGATCTTAAGAAAAAGAGCAGAAGATGGCATTCAGGATTGGCAAGATAAGGGAGTCCACAGAGCACAGTTTTATGATGTTCTCTGAATACAATAGAGAATAACAGAAAGGTTATCTCTTACAGACTCCTTAAGAACACCAGCCTCATAGATACTAGAGCAAGGGTCCTCCAAGCATCAGCATAAGAGGACGTCATTAATGATGCAGTGCTTAAATTCCCCCATCTCTTCACCCGTAGTATGAAATGTCCATTGCGCCACACTGGCAGGATTAGGGACAGTCACCAAAGGACAGACAGAACAGCTGTCTAGTGCTGTGGGCTAAAGCACAAATATATTTTCAAAAACACAAAGAGGTTATCTTTTGAATGAGAAAAGCAAGATTTCATCACTGCAAAAATTATGAAAACCTTCAACCAGAAACATCAAATTTTGTAATGAGAAATACATCAGTATGGATTTGTACACATTATTTCAATTTTAATATTTATTCCAGCAGCACATGACCTAAGATGGTGGAGAGGAAAGAATGAAGAGGTGTCTTGTGGTAATATAAGAATGCAGACTGTTAAATTGGGAGAGAAGCATGGCTGGTGCCAAGTACCAATATCCCTTTTTAGGAATTATGTTTCTGGTACTTCTGTCTCACAGACCAGGAGATTGTGATATGCATGATCCTCTCGATATGGTGATTGCTGTTATGTGGGAGAAGAGAAAAATTGCTGTGTATTTTGGCAGCTTCAGCACATGCAAACCTCAAAAATCTGGGTTTTATTTAGAAAATATTGTGGCTAGAAAATACACTCGTTGCCCATTTCAGCTGATATGCCAGTTATGCATACAGAGAGGATCACACATTTGAGTGTCTCCCAGTACATGAGACAGGAGCACCAGAAATGTAATTCCTGAAAAGGTCTAAAGTCCAGACTTCAAACCACTAGAAATCCAGCATAGGTTTCTTACCTGCCAACAGGCATTGTTCACACATTTTAATCATGAGAACTAGAAACATATCCTTCCAGAGCCAGCATGGTGTTAAGAGCGGTGGTTTGGAGCAGTGGACTCTAATCTAGAGAACCAGGTTTGACTCCCCACTCCTACACTTGAGTGGCGGATGCTAATCTGGTGAACTGGATTGGTTTCCCCACTCCTACACATGAAGCCAGCTGGGTGACCTTGGGCTAATCACAGCTCTCAGAGCTCTCTCAGCCCCACCTACCCCACAGGGTGTCTGTTGTGGGTAGGGAAGGGAAGGTGGTTGTAAGCCGGTTTGATTCTTCCTTAAGTGGTAGAGAAAGTTGACATATAAAAACCAACTCTTCTTCTTCTTCTTCTTCTTCTTCTTCTTCTTCCTTTTAAAAATAAAATGACAATCGGCATTCTCAAGAATCCCTGTATTATATGATACTCTTTAAATTGAGACTATATGCCACACTTCATGGCCCAATCAAACCTTGTTGTGTTCTTTCTTACAGGCCTGATATGAAGATGCAAAAGAAAGGAAAGTTGTAAGAAGGGATGGTGAGGATGGGGCTTGCTGAATTATGTGCACTCTCTGCCAAGACTAGTCTCAAACAATTGTGTCATTAGCAAAGAAGGCAGAGCTGCCTGATATACAGCCCTTCAGAAAGAACTGTGGTATAATGCAATTTATATGGATTGTAATGTAGTCAATTTATCCCCATAAAGAAAAGTGAAATCATAACTCATTGGACAGGTTTTGGTTCTTAGTGTCATCTGTAGTGATAAATTAAATAATACTGCCCGAGTTCCTGCACATGATTTTTCATTTCCAGCTAACTTGAGGCCAGACAAACCCTGGTGCAACAGACTCCTTGACTAGCTAGAAATCTTTCTTACCCACAAACGCTGCTTTAGGTGCCATTTTTTTTTCTGGGTCAGGCTGGATCCTGGTTGGGTTGGTAGCCGTGGAGAATGTTTCATTCATTTGCGGTCATTTTGAGGAGACCTAGCCTGCAGAAAGTTCTTCCACTTTTGTAAGTTGCACTGATTGAACCCCATAAAGGAAATCTTAATCTCCGTTCAGTAAACTTCCCCACATTTTTCCTGCTGATGCTACAATGCTTTAGCACAGTCCCCAAATCCAAACATTAAAAGGGATCAGAAATCTGTAATCAAAACCCATATAGTCATTAGGAATTTCATTCATGTGTGATGTGGACAACTAACTCCAAATGCTTTAGGGTCTGAGAACCCTGATTGACGGGTTTCAAAAAGAATTCTACTGTTGACCTGAGGGGGTGGCAGTTGGGACTGGCAGTTAGGAAGGAAGGTGGAGGGGGTCCTTCCTTGAGGGACACAGCGCCTAGAAAAGGGCGATGATCCCTATAGTGTTAAAGAAGGAAAATTGGAACCTGTGTGTACGTTCCTGCTAGGGTTGCCAGCTCCAGGTGGGGAATTCCTGGAGATTTTGGGGTGGAGCCTGAGGAGGGCGGGGTTTGGGGAGGGGAGGCCTTCAATGCCATTCAGTCCAATTGCCAAAGCGGCCATTTTCTCCAGGTGAACTGATCTCTATCGGCTGGAAGGAGGGACTTCAATGGGCTATAATGCCATAGAGTCCACCTTCCAAAGCACTAGTTACTATAAGTGCTCTAAGCGAGGCCATCATTGCACTGCCTTACTAAATAGGAAACAGTCTGTAGAAAGGAAGGCCTAAAACACTCAGATGCTGATGCATTTGGGAGACTTGCCTTTCATTATTGAATGCTGTTGAACAGGAAAAGGGGAAGACAAATAAAGCCAAGCTATCACAAAAGTGGTGTCTGTAACAACCAGAAGTCCGCCAGTGGACTTCATGTTGGTTGCATGCCGGAACATAACCTCCTGATGTCTTCGCTGTGTCAACATGCATCAATTCTAGAACCAAGCTATAGTTTCTGCAGTGTTGGCTGGCACCGATACTAGCATAACAGCTGTACTGGCAGAAGTGTTGATACTTCGTTGCATGGGGGAAACTCATCCCAGATTGCTCACAATTAGTTCAGTTTTTCCGAGACAAAAAAACCAAGTACTTTTTTGAGCTTTTTCAGAGGAAACTTGGAAAGACAAGTCTGGGGTAATTGCCCCCAGTCTTTCTTAGCGGACTCACTTTCTCTAAAATTTACTCTGGCAAAGAGAGAAACAGCAGCAGAGACAATCAGTAAGGAGGGTGTTATGGCACCCTCACAGGCCTGCAGCTACTCTGGGACACCCCACAAGTGTACAGGGCTGAAGCTGGTGCATAAAGGATGGAAACACTGCTGTGTATCCAGAGACAAAAGGGGTCTCCTGGCATCCATCTTGTTTGGGCAAGGCTGTAGCAAGCTGACTGGGCTAAGTCCAATCATGTTCACATGCTTTCCCCCAAGAAGACAACGGAGGCTCAGTGGAAACAAAGAGACAATGAACAAGCATTTAGTATTTCTATACTTTTCCTGCAATAGATGGCAAGCATCCTGCCAGATCCCATCAATTCTATTGTAACTAACTCCTAATATCATCCCAGAGCCAGGCAAGCCCTCTCTGACTCACTTCTTCCAGACCCCACCTCAATTTCCAATTCTGTTACTCAAGGCTCAAACACTTATTTCTTAAGTGTTCAGCCATCATCTCTGATGACCTTACTCACTGCACTTTACTAATCCAATCTCGAGCAATTAGGTCTTTGTCCACTCTCAACGACTACCATTGCCTGTGTAGTCACCCTGCCTCAGGGCAGAAATTTGGTATAAATGACATCCCATTCACTTCAGCAAGTCACTGTCACTGTTAGCCAAGGTGCTTGCATGTGCAGTTCCCTTGCTAGTGGTGCTGGTCACTGCTAGCTTTTCCTTGCAGCTGCCTCCATTCTGGACCTCACTCTTTCGTCGGGAAGGTAAACAGAACTTCCCCCTGGGACCCTTTTATCCTTATGACCACTCCCTCAAACCTTTGCTTTCTTAGCTCTGTATGTGTTGGGAATTGTGTGTGTGTGTGCAATAATTTGATTACCTTTAATAAAATCCATTAAATTCATAAAAGCCTCCTCTTTACTGGGTACTTTCCATTGGTTTGCTCAACTGGTACATAATTGGTTAAAAGATCCCCACGCCAGCCTCTTGCATAGCTCTATCTAGTCTCCAGCTAATTTCCCCCAACAAAGGAGACCCTGTGCTTGATGTAACAAGGATTTCAGCAGCTGAATAAGTTGTGACTTCGATCCTAAGTTCCCTTTCTCCTCACCTAAGTAATTCTTCTCTTGGAAGAGAGGAAGGGCATTTTTTTCTTGTTTCCCCCTCACAGCAGCCCCCCACTTTGACCCCCCTTGTTCCTATGGTTTCTTGACCCAAGGGGGCACAATTTAAGGGGGAACAGGAGACTGCAGAAGGAAGCAGGGAAGTCATTGTTTATGTAGTGCAGCTCTGTTTATGCCACAGAGGGTCGAAGACCTAATCTTTAAAGTTGGATCACAGCTGCATCACAGCCAGAAGGATCCATTACTTTCAGGAAGGCTGGAAAATTATACCAAAGCCTCTTTATTCAATCTATTAAGAAGCGGGGCCTGGGAACGTGATTTCCCAGATTCTCTTGCAGCAGACAGCCGTTTGTATGTTTCACCATGATTTATTATGGTAAATTTAGAGAACAGGAGGGTATCAGCAGTAGGAAGAATTAGTTAACACTGGGACAAGCCATTATGAGCTGTATTTGACCAATCAGGAAAGTTTGGGCTTGGCTCACAATGGTGTGCTGTTTTTATGGTGCCGACTGGAGATCTCCGGGAATTCCATTCTACAGAAATCAGTTCCTCTGCAGAAAATGGATGCTTTGCAGGATGGACTCTGTGCATTATATCCCTCCCGAACCCCAACCCCAGGCTGTACTCCCCAAACTCTAGGCATTTCTTAACCCAGAGTTAGCAATCCTAGTTGTGTCCCACCTCATTCCTCAGTCCAACCATCGATGACTTCTCTAGAAATTCTCTAGCGTACATCTCTAGTAATTCTAGTAACTTGTCCTGATTTAGGAAAGGCAAGCTATATTATTGTTGCTTTGTGCTTCACTGGAGCTCATCTCTGAACCACACTGTTAAGGAAAAAGCTACAAGATCGTACGACATGATAAAGGGGAAAAGCATATGTAGCTGTTTGCAACAGTTGTTTTGCATCATATACATGTCATTAAAGTCTCAACAAAAGAAACCTAATTTTCTAAACAAAGTCTATAATGAAGCTTTGAGATGAAATCATATAAATCCATAATTGAAATAAGAATGACAAAACTATTGTTTTTTAGTCCATTCTCATTACCTATTTGCACGTGCAATTTGATGTTCCTACTCTCCTGCCGCCCCTGCTTCCTGCATTTCTGCCTCTCCCTGCAGTGTCTTTGCTAGAATACAGTTGAAGGCATAATCAGTGTGTTTTAAAATGAAATTTTACTGGAGGGGATTTGAAAGAGCACTTTGCTTCATGCAAAGGAGCACTTTCAAACTTCATTATGAAATACAACTGTATGTAGTATAGCAATATTAGGTAAAGGTAATCCCCTGTGCAAGCACCGGGTCATTACTGACCCATAGGGTGACACCACATCACGATGTTTACTAGGCAGACTATGTTTATGGGGTAGTTTGCCATTGCCTTCCCCAGTTGTCTTACCCCCAGCAAGCTGGGTACTCATTTTACTGACCTCTGAAGGATGGAGGGCTGAGTCAACCTTGAGCCGGCTACCTGAAGCCAACTTCCGTCGGGATCGAACTCAGGTCATGAGCACAGCTTTGACTGCAGGACGGCAGCTTACCACTCTGTGCCATGGGGCTCCTGCAGCAATATTATGATTCAGATGTTTTAATACTAAATATTTGCAATTTAAAGTAATTTAGTGCTGCTCTAAAAATCACGATTTCCAAAAGAAAACTGTCCCCTTTGTACTAGATGGTTCTTCTGCACTTTGCTGATAATGTGATTCTAATTTTTATCGGAGGAGTGTTTTGTCATCATTTTGATCAGGTGCATACTTTTTAAATGCTAATTTACAGCCCTGGACAGCTGCTTTGAAGACTGAGGAAGGGTCACTGGAGAAAGAGAGTGTTTAACCCTTTTCTCCCATGCAGGGTCAGTATGGTATAGTGGTTAAATTATGGTATTACACTAGGACTGGTGCGATCTGGCCTCAGATCTCCACACTGTAGGGCTGTGCAGGGTTTTCTTTAGTATTTTTCGGCTTTGGGGCTATCATACCCAAAAATATTTGGGTTTATCATGCCCAGAATTTTTCAAAAAATCCGGAAAACCCAGATTTCCCCCCAAAAATCATGTAAATAAACCCAAATCCCAAAAAAATGCCAACCCACCCCCCGAAACCCACCCCGCGTGGCTTCCCCGGCAGGTGGGGTGTGTGTGTCTTCAGTTAGATCCATGCTGCCAAGGCTGGCAGTATGCATTTTTATGAAGCTCCCCATGCCATTTTCCTGGGAGTCCCATGAAGGTGTGGGGGGAGGGACTTCAGTTAGATCCATGCTGCCAGCCTTGGCAGTCTATATCTAAGTGAAGCCCACCTCACCTCACACAGCTTCCCCGGGCTCCAGGGAAGCCACAAGAGGTGGGCTTCTCTTAGATCTGTGCTGAAGACTTTCTTCTGCCTCAGAGAAGGCCCACAGCACAGATTGAGGAATCACTGAATCCCAAAAATATTTATTCAGGCTATTTTGGGGTCTATACGGCTTTGCTGGGATTCCCCTTTTCTATATTCAGAATAAAATAATCCTGAAATAAGATGAAACAGCTTTTTCAGGTTTATTTTCGGCTCAGTAAAGGCTGTATGCACACCCCTTCCACACATGAAGTGTACTGCGACAGTCACTCTCTCATTTTAAGGTTCCTCACAAAATTGTTGTGAAGATATGATTAAGAAAGGAAACACAATATGGTTCCTTGAGTTCCTTGGAGACAGGATGGGATAAAGGGGGGGGGGCTTCCAAGAGTCACTAGAGAGCCCAGACAAAATTCCCTCAGGGCTCCTCTCATACAGCCCAGACTCAGCCCAGCTTGGTGAGGCACTGACGCCATCTATACTTGCAGTAGATTCACAGAAAAAACTTCTGCTTGGCTGACCAGGACAGAAAGGATGGTAATAGTAGAATCATAGAGTTGGAAGGGACCATCAGGGTCTTCTAGCCCAATCCCCTGTACAATGCAGTACTATCCCTGTACTATCTCCTCCCCACACACACCCAGTGACCCCTACTCCATGCCCAGAAGATGGCAAAAAAAAAAACAACCCTCCAGGATTCCTGGCCAATCTGGCCTGGAGGGAAATTGCTTCCTGACTCCAAAGTGGCGATCGGCACTACCCTGGGCATGCAAGAAAGGGCAACGAGAGCCAAACACTGATGCAAACCTTCCTGCCCTCCCTTTCATGATCTGCCTATGGTCATAGAATCAGCATTGCAGACAGATGGCCATCTAGCCTCTGCTTAAAAACCTCCAGGGAAGGTGGTCATCTGAATCCTGCTTGATTTATGAGCATTTTTACTTCTTTTTATGGAAAACAGTAAATCACGAACCTTTAAGGATCAAAACCTTGGGAAGAGCTTCTGGCTTTGATGGTGCTGCATAGCATTTTCAGACAGCACTGAACAAAAAAGAAAGCAGAAATATGACAGCAGTTTTTATACCCAAAGAGGACAGGCCCCCTTGTTAAATTAGTGAAATAAAATGAGGTAACCTCTCTGAAAGCTGAAAAGATGATTGTGTAGAGGTCCAAGGGCAGGAGACAGGGTGGGCAGATGGTTACAAAAGCCTTACTGCGACAAATTAAGATATAATTGGGTTTGAAAAGGAGAGAGCTCATTCACACAAACTGAACTATTGACGACTATTAATAAAAAAACAACTTAGCCATCCTGTTGCTGATAGAATATTAATCTGATGGCGACTGGGCATCTTTGTCAAGGACCAAGCTCTTTGTCAAGCTCTTTTGAATATCATATTGGATACATGAAGTTCCCATGTGTGTAAATGCTTTTTGGCAGTTCTGCAGATGGCCAGGATCATGTCTAAATCTGACTTTTTTATTGAAAAGCCCAAGTCTATGTCACTTCATACAGAAACAGATCCATGCTCCCCAGAGGGAGAAAAGCAGCGTACACATTCAATAAATCAAAACACCAGTCATTCATGTTGACCTTCTCTGTAGCTTTTTCAGTCCCATGAAGACTGAGGAGGGGATAATATTGATGAGGGAAACTTCATACTCTTCCCCCCCCCCCGCACTCACACAACTTAGCCATCCAGATATTAGTCTAAACAGCATCTTGTGTTTGGATAGGGCACCGTGTTCTCCTGTTCTGCTGTTCCACTGTCCTGGCCACATTCTAACAAAAAAGAGTTTATCAGCGTCCTCTCTTTTATGAGCTTCTTTTCTTCACTAGAGAGATGAAAGGATAAATCATCACGAAAACTAGGATAATTTAAGAATCACAGCGCCCCCCCCCCCACCCGAAAATCTTCCGTCTACAGATGGTGAGAGAATCGGAGAAGTGCCAGCCGCCTTGGGCTGTCAGAAGACCAAGCAGAAATATGACAAGGTCTGGGTGTCAAGAGTATAAAGAGCAGTTTAAATGGAAGAAATAAATAAAACCAACTTTTCTGCACATTCTGAAACTTATTCTACCTCAGGTCTCCTTGCAAAGATGATTACAATGGAAGCTGCGTTCCCTGAGAAACCGAGTGCCTGATAAGAGAACTCTCCACTTCAGAATTCACCAAGTGAAATGCGGAGAATGCCCTGCCTGCAAAAGAGAACCTGGCCTTGGCTCTCCTCATTGCTTGCCCCCAGACTGGATTGCACTTCACTGCCACTTCATATGTTGCCTTTTGTGACATGGAGGTTAATCTGCCACTTTGTTTTATTTTTTTTGCCTAGAAAGCTGAGGCATCTTTGTGTTACCCAACCACTGATACATATTTTTCTGACATGGAAATTAATCTGGGGGTTAAACAAAGAAACATTAAATTGATTTAGGAAACCCTGTGGTGTCATGGTTAGGATTTTCAACTGGGCATTGCGACTTGACGACACTTTACACACACACACACACATATGGAGGTTTAAATCCCCATGCGCCCTGAAACTCACTGAATGATCTTGTCACTTTATCTTGTCTCATAGGGTTGTTGCAAAGTGAACATGGAAAAAGGAAGAACCGTGTATGCTACCCTAGGGTTGCCAACCACCAGGTGGGGTCTGGAAATCTACTGGAATTTCAACAGACTACAGAGATCAGTTCGCCTGGAGAAAATGGCAGTTCTGGAGGGTGGAGTCTATGGTATTATACCCCAATGAGGTCCTTCTGTTCCCAAAACCCCATCCTCCCCAGGCTCCTCCCACAAAATCTCCAGGCATTTCCAAACCCAAAGTTGGCAACATTAATCTACACATTACAAAGTCCTTGTGTTCTTTGGGGAACAGCTCATTGACTTCACATCAGACATGCAATGTGAGTTTTCTGCCTCCCGCACACACACACACACTGGCTCTTTTCTGACTGGATCCAAAGCTTTGGTCATAGTAGAATAAAACCTTGTGTTGGTCCCCAATGTACACAAGGACTTAGTAATGTGTAGATAAGCCCTGAGTTCCTTCAAGGAATGGCAGCATTAAAGTGTAATAAATAAGCCATGAAGACTACTGATTTAAAAAAAAAAAACTACCTGTCCCTAATCATCCCAGATGGATACTTTACTTGCCTCGCACTCTGTAGTACTCATTACAGGTTGGAACAACCAGCTGTTTATTTATCGCATTGCATAGTGCAATAACAGTTTTACAATGTAGCATGCTCACAGTGAACGAGAGGATAATTGCAGATTAATAAGTTTTAAATCTCACCTGCAATTTTTAGGCTTGTATAAATTTTTATACAGAACAGAATATGACTTCTTTATCAGGATTGCCAATCATCTATTATTTTACTGATAGGGATGCCAGCCTCCAGATGGGGCCTGAAAATTATAGCTCATCTACGGACTACAGAGATCAGTTCCCCTGAAGAAAATGGATGCTTTGGAGGGTGGACTCTATGGCATCATACCCCACGAGGTCCCTGTACTCTCCAGACTCCGTCCCCAAATCTTGAGGAGTCTCCCAACCTGAATTTGGCAACTGTATCTCCCCCGCCCAAATCCCTGCCGCTGGCCAGGGGGGCCCCGGCAACTCTCTTTACTGATATAATCATTAAAACAAAATTATGGAATGGGGAGTGTTTAGAAATGAACCTTCACATGCTCGACCATCAATGAGACAGAAGTGGGAGCAGCAACATTTTAATTCTATACGAGTAGTGAAAACCTTAGTCCAGTATTCCCTGATGGAGTGCATTGTTCAAGTGGCATTGTTGAGCATCTACTTCCAATAAAGAGCCACTTAAGTTGGAGGAAGACTCCTTAGACTGGAGGAAGTCTTCAAACTGATCACTCTGGTTTCTCTAACCCCACCCCAATGGAATTGTCTGAACTACTGAGTGTGTAGAGGCAGGGTTATGATCATTCTCAGCTTACTAGGCACCACTATGGCATTGTTACTTTCCAAACCTGATCACCCTAAAATAAAATCAAGGGGCAGAATTTTAATACAGGCACACTTTTCTTCATTTTTAATCCCCTTAGGTTTCTAACCAAATTCTTGACTTTGTTGGACATGGCTGTTGTTTTGGGATAATTTATGCTATAAACAACCCCAATATCTGGCTGAGACAATGGTATTAAAAATCCTCGTTTTAATCTTTCTCTCGTCTTTGTCTTTCTTCTTTTCCCTTCTGTTAAAGCAAAAAGGTGTGTGTTGGGGCAGGGGGGAGAGTCTTCCCTTCCACAGGGTTCCCTAGAGCACTCCACTCCAGTAACCTTCCTTTAATTTCTGAACACAGGATTGCTATCTCATCCACCCCAGTAACATTTCAGAGATTCTGAAAGAGTTAGTTTCCTTGACATTCAGCTGTCTTGGGTCAGTTGTTTGAAATTTGCCCTGAATAAAGAAGGATTTTCTTGCGCTTACAGAATCTAGGGCTCATGCTTCTTTCTAATTTCCCTGCTCGGAACAGTCTTGCAGTAGATCTTTCCATTTTCAATTCAATTCTCTTGCTTTCCATCTTTCCTTTCACACCCAGAGTGTGCAGCAGCTCAACATGGCTTCGAAAAGTCAAAATAACCTGTCAGAGTCAATGGAAAAGCTTTAGGCTTAACTGTCACTCTTTCATTGACTTGGATTTACTAGCAGCCAGGAGAGAAAAGCCATCAAGGTGACCTCACATGTCACTTTGTCCACATAAACTATGGCCAAAATGAATGAAACAGCTGTGCCAGGATAGGATGCATTCCTAATAGAAACTTTATTTCAATGGTTTAAAATGAAATGATGAGTTAACTGAATATTAGCATTAATAATACAATAAAGAAAATTAGCTTTCAGGTGCCACGTATTTTTCAGCAGCCCCACATCTTCCTCTGATTGAGGGTATAGGTGTAGAATTCAACAGGAGAGAGAAAAAGAGGTCTCCTCTTCTGGATAATGGATAGCTAGGAAAGGTACCAAATTTTTCAGCCAAACCTTGTGGTTTTTCTCAGTCACAAAATGCTCTATTAATCTGGGAGACACCATAAAGCAGGGTAATTTCCTCACCCTTCAGTTCCCTTCTTCAAGGGGCAAAGTAGGAACATTGCAAGTAAAAACATGTCCAGACTCTTGAAATATACCTTTATACCCCATGAAAACCAAAAGTCATGCACCCCAGGTCTACTCCTGGCCCCTTTCTTTCATATTGCAATAGTGTTTAAAGAGCGGTGGTTTGGAGTTGTGGACTTTAATCTGGAGAACTGGGTTGGTTTCCCCACTCCTCCACATGAAGCCAGCTGGGTGACCTTGGGCTAGTCACAGCTCTCTTAGAGCTCTCTCAGCCCCACCTACCTCACAGGGTGTCTGTTGTTGGGAGGGGGAGGGAAGGTGATTGTAAGCCGGTTTGATTCTTCCTTAAGTAGTGGAGAAAGTCAGCATATAAAAACCAAATTGTCATCATCGTCTTCTTCTTCCTCCCTCTGACCTACTACACCATTCCTTCTTTCTGTCTGGGGACACTGTACGCTTATAACTAGGGCTGCCAGCCTCCAGGCAGCACCTGGAGATCTCCCACTATTACAATTGATCTCCCCTAGAGAAAATGGTTGCTTTGAAGGGTGGATTATATGACATTATACCCTGCTGAGGTCCCTCCCCAGGCTTCACCCCCAAAATCTCTAGGTATTTCTCAACCCAGAGCTGGCAACTCTAGCTCATAACAACATCAAGGGTGGGCTCTGATTTTGGACCAGCCTGAGAGAGGAACATTACTGGAACAGCTTCTACTGGGAATCAACTGATTTGCTTGCTGTTGCTTATTCTCCAAATGCTTGTTTTATATGCCATCTAGTTACTTATAGCTCAGTAATTCCCTGAATTTAGAACCTGCATTTTCCTTCTGTTCCTTCTGTTGATTTTATACGTTCAATAAAGATTAAAACTTAAGTACTATCTTCTTCACTGTCTATTATTCTAAGTTGCTTCCAGAGATATAGCCCAAGCTTGCCTTGCTTCAAGCCCAGACAAAAGATCCCTTTATATGAAGGACAGGGAGTGCACATGAGAACAGAATTTGTGTTCACTTGTATTCCAAGCCTTTCCAGTAACAAAAGAAACCAGCATCTAGAAGGAAGGGATCAGATACATACCACTGCTAGAAGAGAACAGGCAATGTAGGGAATGAATAAAGCTGTTTCTCACATAGTCTGTATTCCAGATGGTTAGGCTGAACCTGCACCAACTAGGGACAGAACAAAAGGAAAGGCCATAGTCTTAAAGAACTTCAGACGTGGATGTGATCACAAGCACATTTGGTTTATCTCTTTCCCATCACATAGAGGGGGGAGGCAGGGAGAGAAGCAGTGCCGCTGGAGTGGTTTCTGCAGAGAAAACAGCTCCAGAAGACTAAAGCAAGCCAGACAAACTGTGTGATGTTGGAAGTCAGAAACACTATTTGTGATAGCCTGGCACCATCAGTTCTCCTGACACAAAGCAAGCTCACATGACCATATTGACAACAGCATTGTTCCATGGTGCAAACCTTGTAGAGTACTTAAGCACTGGAGACTACTTAAGCACAGGGGTACATCCAATGAAAACCCAATCTGTGGCACAGTATTTCAAACAAGTCAGATGTATATGGACACACGTGAGTGGTGAAACCAACTAATAGATTTGAACAAATGCAGAGGTAGGGAGGGGAGGGTGCTAAACAAGAGAATGCAGGGGACAATTAACTGAGAACCCAAAGTCACAGTGGTCCTGAGAGTAAAGTATAGGGGGAAGGAGGAATAGAACTGGATCCAATGTATTGACAGGAACTCATTGGTTGATAGTAACAGGCCTGCCTCTAAATATTTATTGACATCCCAAATTATCTGAATAAATTCTGGTGGTCAGTCAGTTGGTGCACAATCAACTTAAGCATTCGCCCTATGCTTATGGCAGCCATGATGCACACGATGCGCAGTCTGGAAGAAAAATAGTAGAACATACCTCATATCCTGACATTTCTGTGTGGTTTGACTTCAGATACAATTTATCCTTTTTTTTCCCCCCAGTGCATCTTTTGCACAGCCCAAAGAGAAATGTATTGGATAACATAACTTGGCCAATATAAGGGGCTGTTTTACTGAAGTACCTACGGCTCTTAAAGCATCTCTCACTCATAAACAGGCACCTCATAACTGAACCACGCAGCTCAGAGGATAAGAATTAGAAAGAGTGCTGGAATGTTCCATGACAAGGGCTCTGTATTTATTACAGTCATAAATAGTGCATTAAAATCCCAATAGGTCTGCATATGGAGGAAAAGAAGCAGTTCGAAACTTGTTCTCATAGAGAAGGGGGGGAGCACTGATTTATAACATGCCATTCAGCTTCTTTCCTGAATCTCTCTTTTGCCTTCTGTTAATCTCAAGAGGACCTGAAATCCAGACCTTCAATAGCAACAGTCAAATGGAATGAGAAGAACAATGTTTCACAGTCCACAAATCAAAACTTCCATGTAGTTGTGACCAGAGTTGCCCTGGAATCTCCTACACCTTTCATTGCCTCATTATTTTCCCCCTTCTCAGGTTGCCAGGCCATTCCCCAGTTGCCCTGTCTATCCTCACAAGCAAACAGCACTATACAGGAGGTTAATATAGCTTTCAAACCCTGGTGTGATGAACGACATCTTAATGGTCTGCATGTCTTCTTAAATTATTCATAATTCTAATAATAATGTAACTCACCACTTGACTCTTCTCCATTATTCAATATGGAGGAAACCTGAATTACAAAGGACACTCCTGTCTAGGTCAATAATGACCACATCTCCTCTAATCAGAGACAAGAAGGAGAAGAATTTAGATTACCCAAGTGAATGCCACAAAGGCAAAGAGGTGTTGCAAACGCTAGCAAAGCCCATACTCTCTGCAGCCATTTTCCTTTGTGTGACATCAATGCTGCATCATGAGGGGCTGTGGCTCAGTGGTAGAGCATCTGCTTGGCATGCAGAAGGTCCCAGGTTCAATCCCCGGCATCTCCAGTTAAAGGGACTAGGCAAGTAGGTGATGTGAAAGACCTCTGCCTGAGACCCTAGAGAGCCGCTGCCGGTCTGAGTAGACAATATTGACTTTGATGGACCAAGGGTCTGATTCAGTAGAAGGCAGCTTCATGGAAGTTTCAAGTATGCCTCAGCTCTGCAAATGACAATGTTATGTATGTAGCAGAGAGCAAGGCTCTTGTTGAGCTTGAAGTCTGCTCCAGGCTGCTCGCCTGTGTGTTCTTATCTGACAGTGCTCTAGAGCTGTCCAATCACGGACTTGGCTTGCTCCTGAGTTCCCACTGGACAATGGACTACTACCAGCCAATTGCGGACTTGGGGGGCGTGGCTCTGGGTGGTTGGGTTATGCATATAAGCCAGGGTGTTGTGAGAGTTCCACTAGTGTTCCAGAGTTACAGTTGAAATCACTTCTAGGTTGTTAATAAAGCGGTTGTGTTGGAACTCCATCTCCGGTCTCGTGCATTACCCCACATATATAACAGACAACATTCTACAACATTTTATTTATTCACATCATTTATACCCCATCATTCTCCCCGATGGGGACCCAAAGTGGCTCACATCGCTCTCTTCTCTATTTTATCCTCACAATCACCCTGTGAGGCTGAGAACGTGGGAATGGCCCAAGGTTCCCCAGCAAGTTTCCATTAAGTGAAGTGGGGATTTAAATCAGGGTGTCCCAGATTCTAGGCTGCCATTCGAAGCACCACGCCACGCTGACTCTGCTAGAAGGAGAACTGAATAACACCAGAACCAGATAGCGATGATACCAAAAACCTGGAAAGAACAAATGGATTCTGGTGCAGGAGATGGGTTCTAACAATATCAAATACTTCCTAGAGTTCCAGGCATTTTTGCTAGAGGCCACAGAGTTGCTGGTTTCACTTTCAGATTTTTTTTTAGACAGTGCACATCCTGTAAGTGTGCCAAGGAAATGAGCAGGCATGGTTTGTTTGCACCTTCCTCAAAGCACAGCACAGGCACATTCTCTCTTTGAAGATAATGCTTTCACAATTATCTTTTTACATTTTAAAAAAAAGTTTTATGGAGCCCAAACCCACTTATAAGATTGATCAAATCTCACAGAAATAATTTCTGCTTATCTTCCTTTCACAACAGATCTTACATTAAATTAATTAATGTAAAAGAATGACCTTCCTGACTAGAACACTATAAACAATAGCTTGGATCCTTGAACAATTGCTCCTTGTACTCTTCTCTCAGGCACCACAGAGACAGCCCTCATGGTAGAACTCACTAGATGCTTCCATCTGAGCAATTTTAATATTTTTCAGTGAGCTCCAAGGTGCCTGGTGCCAGACAAAATAAGCAGCACATAAGAGGACTGCCTCTATGGTGCCCAGAAAGGTGCATGCCAAGCAAAAGTATAGGATCAAGGCAGCCCATGGCTTCAATCTAGATGAAATATAGGGTTGCCAGGTCCCTCTTCACAACCAGCGGGAGGTTTTTGGGGTGGAGCCTGAGGAGGGTGGTGTTTGGAGAGGGGAGGGACTTCAATGCCATAGAGTTCAATTGCCAAAGCGGCCATTTTCTCCAGGTGAACGAATCTCTATCGGCTGGAGATCAGTTGTAATAGCAGGAGATCTCCTGCCACCACCTGGAGGCTGGCAATCCTAATGTAACATGTGTTGCTGCACATACAGTTCCTGCCACTACAAAACACCATCCAACAGCCACGTTGAATTCATGAAGCCAACAATCTAACTGAGTCACATTTATGTAACTCTGGCTGCTGGATAAGGTTTTGACTGAAGATAAAAGGTGGGTTATGAGCACATGCAGTTCAATCAGCAGCTAAACATCTGACAAACTGTGAGCAAACAGTTGCCACGTTTGACTGGGCAAAAACTCTGATGGTGTGCATACATGTTTTCATCCTCTTTTCCTGCATTTTCTTCCACGTCCACAGCTGCTGCATCACTAAAGTACACAAAACATTCATTTTTTGGCAGTTGGTGGCTTACAGATGTCTCCCTCTGTCCCTTTCAGCTGCTTGGTATAATGTTTCTTAATGACAAAAGCAATTCAGCTATCTGGATATAAAATAACTGGCATGTGTATGTTCTTATACTGTGTCATGAAATAGTAGTTTTTTCCCCCCTGAGGAATGTCACCAACTACTGCACAGATGCAAAAAAACAAAAACAGCAGATACACTGAAGGTCATTTGAATGATGTGCCCTGACTGTGTAGGTCTGGGAAATTCCTGGTGATTGGGAGCAATGCCTGTGGAGGGAGAAATTTGGGGAGGGATTTCGCTTCAAATCTGTGATATACCATAGAATTTGCCATTTTCTCCAAGGGAACTGATGCCTATAGTCTGGAGATCAGTTGTAATTCTGGCAGATCTTCAAGCCCAACCTGGTGATTGGCAACCCTTGGCAAAATCCAGTAAATTTT
The DNA here is from genome assembly GCF_029931775.1 of Euleptes europaea. NCBI lineage: Eukaryota > Metazoa > Chordata > Lepidosauria > Squamata > Sphaerodactylidae > Euleptes > Euleptes europaea. Next base: position 56,944,812 of record NC_079316.1, on the reverse strand, counting down.
ATTGAAAGTGACTGCATGGACCAGATCAAATTATTTCCCCAACTCTGCTAACACAGAGAAGGGCAGTTAGTAGACTAGGGTTCAGCTCTATCCTGGCTTTATGAATGAGCAATCCAGTGTGTTTAGATGTGCAGGAATATAATTTGGTTGTTGAATCTATTGCCTCTGCTGCCGCAGCTTTCCACACCTAGCTGAAATCCAGGACCAACTCCCGTTTCAGAAGGTACTTCACTACTACAGTAGGCTTGCCAGGTCCCTCTTCGCCACCAGCGGGAGGTTTTTGGGGCGGAGCCTGAGGAGGGCAGGGTTTAGGGAGAGACTTCAATGCCATAGAGTCCAATTGCCAAAGTGGCCATTTTCTCCAGGTGAACTGATCTCTATCGGCTGGAGATCAGTTGTAATAGCAGGAGATCTCCAGCTAGTACCTGGAAGTTGGCAACCCTACTACTACAATGATAAAAAAAATGGCAGGAACATTTTAAGCATGTTACATGTAATAGGTTAGATAAAGATGACATCTGACATGCTACATTAGATGTGCCTGCTTTTAAAAAAAAAACCTTAAAATTATATTTTTGTTTTGTTTCTGATATGGAAATCGATAGGGTTTTATTTCAGTACTGAGATAAAACTGTCAGGTTGAAATCCACCACAACACTTAAGCTTCAACTAGTAATGTCTGAGGTCAAAAAGGGTGCAGATGAAATGGCAGCTTCTTTTGGAGCTGAATAAATGCTTCTTTGCCACAATCAAAGTCAGTCTGGGAGACCAAAGGGCATAAAGCTCACAAGCTTCATCAGTTGTTTGTTCTTACTCTCAGCAAACTTAGGGGGTCTTGAATCTACAACCTAACAGAGGCTGTAAAATGGACTCCTGCCTAGATTTATTGCACAAGTTATCACAGTGGAGAGTTTGAAACTGTTCACACTGACCATGGTAAAGAAAGGGGGGGATAGCAAGCCATGTAAGTGTTCAGAGAACAATGCTGTTGATTGGATCCAGCAGGAGGACCAGACAGGTCAATAGAGCAAAAGACGCTGTTCTGGCAGGAGTTGTGCCTGCAATAAGATCTGTCTCCAAAATAGCTCCTAAGGGAGAAAGATAGCTTTCACCAACACAATAAACACTCTCCCTTTATCATACAGTTTCCACACACCAAACCCTTTTTATCACTTATCTTTAAGACTACACAATATCCCAAATCAAATCCCTGTTTATTGGTAAAATGCATATGAATAATGCTGTGCTCCAGATTTTTGAATAGCGCTGCTATTCAGGTCTTGAATAGTAGATATTGATCCTGGATACTGTAGTTCAGGCTTCATTAGTAGGATTGCCAGCTCCAGGTTGGGAAATACCTGGAGATTTTGGGGGTGGAGCTTGAGGAGGGTGGGGTTTGGGGAGGGACTTCAATGGTGTACAATGCCATACAGTCCACCTTCCAAAGTGGCCATTTCCTCCAGGTGAACTGATCTCTGTCGCCTGGAGATCAGTTGTAACAGTGGGAGCTCTCCAACCACCACCTGGAGATTGGCAACCCTATTCATTATGCAGTCAGATTCAAGGATGCTCAGTTTGTGATCCAGCGTGAAATCTATTCATTTAGAGGAAACTAGAATTTAAAGGGACAGTGTCCTCTCTTGAAGCTTTCCACTGTACTGCCATTCATGATTTTGGACTGTGCCCTCTGCCACCTTTGCTGCCTTGGTTAATGGATGGTCCCACTCAGACTCCGTAAGGCCTGAGTTGCCCTTCCTGGATTCAAAGCCAAAAATCTGCATCTGCCTACTCTGGAAGCACGAATGTTAATTCCATATAGAATTGTACCCTTTCTCCTGTCTGCCTGAAATTTAGCTAAGGGCCACCCCTAAGCATTCCGTCCTGATTGGGTAGGAACAAAGATATTACAATGACAGATGTGTTTTGCCCTGAACTGCCTGTGGAAAAGGGATCCTTTCCCTTGTCTGTCTGAAATTTAGGGTATTAATGTCTGGGGATGCAAAACAAAAACAGAACAAAAACACACCACTAAAATGAAGCAAAACACCTTGCCGATAATGGACACCCTCGACTAATAACAGAGCAGCACCGAGGCCTCGACATAATGTATTCTTTCAGCCCTTGAGACTATTTAGAAGAAACCAGGTCAACAGTTCAAAGATGAACAGAAAATTTCCCTTGTAATCATCTTTGTAAGTGAGTGCACAAAGGATTACTGTGCTCTGAAGAGGACAAGGAGGTGGTATTTGGAATCTTAGTGAAGCTAGCTCTCCTGACAGGTAGGCAAGCTGTTCAGCCAGCTGTTTTTTTACAATTACTATAATCCCTAGCGCAACCCTTATTTTCTAACCACAATGACCCAGGCCTGTACAATCGCCACCCCGTCCTCCGTACGCCTTCCTCCGGAGTTTTCAAGACATGACTGTTAAGTGCTTCAGTGGCACAAAACCTCAGTGTGTACGTGTGACGCTGAAGGATGTCTGGAATCTAATGACTTAGCATCCACTTCATGTGCAAAGGAAAATGGATGAACAAACATCGGCCGCTTGGTAAAGGTGGCTTTTAAAAGGTCAAACAAAACCGTAAAACAATAACCATTACTTCATTAAAAATTAAAGATGATAATTACGCTTCTGTGGCTTCCAAGGCTGCGTTTAAAAACTTATAGTACAGACACTGTCTGTTCTGTAAGCCTAGGGTCTCATTCTCTGCATGAAGTCTGAAAAGCACTTGAGACACATCTTGATAAGAGATCAGATAATTATAGTGTGTGTGAGAGAGAAAGGGTATGGCAGATAATTTTTCATACTCCAATATGTACCACATGGTTAGACTAGAATAGTCCTTGATGACACTAATAATTATAGCTGAATACATTAATTTGTGCAAGGAAACAACACATTCAATAATCATAGACTTAAAGTGGGGGAAATATTAATAATATATTTGTGTATTTTTAACCAAGAACCTATGCTTTGAAATTATTAGTGTAGATGGTGAACCTAAAAACAACCAACATAATTTCTATTAAACATTACTTCTTTCTATGCATTGTTTAGTGAAAAATTTTTACAATATTAATTTATTTGGCAAACTGTTGTGCTGGGTCTCCAGAAAACCTGCCCAAAGCAACGTACCTGTAATATTGCCTGTATTATAAACTTGTAGCATATATTTTAACCAGATGGTTGATTGAATAAAACCATTACATGACATTACAAGTTATTTGGGGAAATTATTGTTTTTTAATAGTTTAGGGAGAAATCCTAACCTGGTCTACATAAAGGTAATTTCCATTTTATTCAATAGGGCTTATTTCCAGGACAATATTCTTAAAATTCCATTCTTATTCACTAAAATCCATGTTTCCCCTACTATTGGTTATAAATCTTCATTTTTGAGTTTTCTAAGGCTAGGGGTATGCCATAGTCCGCACTCAAAGTGGAATGCAAAAGGAAGTTGGAAGACAATGTCATTTCAATTTAGTTAAAGGTAGCCTTAATACATTTTTAGATACAGTTCACATTTTTAGATATATAGTTGCTGCCTAAACTATTTGTGAACAAGCTAGGTATTGGTGCACCAAAATAATTACAGATAGCTACCCTTGCCAACAGAGATCTGAGCATAAAACCTTGTCTTAGTGACCCTGCCCAATCCCAGGTTGAGTTACTCTATTAAGAGTAGGACAGATTTACATCCACCTGAGAAGGGTAGTTTCCTGCCCCACCCAATTTTGAGTTTTGATTAGAGTAAAACAATCACAAATTAAAAACAATTCTTAAAAACTCTTTATTAAGAATCAAGATTATTGGTAAAAACTAAGGCTTCTCTAGCTCTGAGTCACAATGACATTGTGGTTGTTTTTTATACTGAATGACTCAGAACTCTTCTTGTTTCTGATTCTGATACAAGAACAGTGGGAGATCTCATAGACAAAAGTATGTGTCAATGTGATGTTTCCATTGTGAAGAATTCCTTAGTGAATTAATCACTAACCAGATTTGCAAAGTGCAATTATATCCTGTATACTTTGCTTTTGAAAAGAAATTGGAAGTGTGAGGTGTACTTAGCCCGTTTAGAATCCAAGGTAGCAGGTCTATAGTATTCCTGTTCCACAGGTACTCAATTGACGATAATATTGTAAATTAGGTTATTAATATTTCCACTTTAAAGGTCATACTGATCTGTTCAATAGTCATTCAATGAGTTCTCAGATACAATGGAATGTGAATCTAAAACTCAAAGGTCCAGCAGTCAGTTCACTTCAGTATAGTATCTTCCTTTATCACTAATACAATAACTTCCAGTGTCATTCTTTTTTCATACATCTCCCTCTTTCAAGCTTTATTGCTTTCTGTCACTCAGCCCCTGCACCTGGAGAAAACACAGAGGGAATTTTGCATCCTCTAGATTAATCCCCTTCCTCCTTCAAATCCTCTGTGTTTTGTATAGGCTAAGGCTTCTCCTAAATCAATGAAGTTCCCAGCTATCTAACTCATCCTTGCTATTCCTGTTTCTTCACTTCACTGCATTATGTACAATGCAAAACCTCTGGAAAGGATCTAGTAGCATCCCCAAGGTGTGAGTTTGCTTCTTTAAAGGGAAGTGCAACCCCATCCACAATAGGCTGACTCATTAATCTCCAATTAACTACATCATCAACTGGCAGCACCTCAAACATCTATATGAACTTCAATTTATTGGCCCAACTCCAGCCCATTACTACTTCGGGGTACTTGCTCAGGGCATCTACTGACCCACCTGATTGTGCTAATACAAAGATAGAGAGTTGAATGTCATCAGCATGATGATGGCATCTCACTCCACTTCTCAGATGATTTCTCCTAGCAGTATCCTGAAGACAGTGAACATCATGGAGAAAAAACTGAACACTTCATTACAAAGAAAGTTGTCTTAAGAACATGAGAACATAAGAAAAGCCCTGCTGGATCAGACCAAGGCCCATCCAGTCCAGCAATCTGTTTACATGGTGGCCAACAAGGTGCCTCTAGGAAGCCCACATACAAGACAACTGCAGCAGCATCCTGCCTGTGTTCCACAGCACCTAATATAATAGGCATGCTCCTCTGATACTAGAGAGAATAGGTATGCATCATGACTAGTAATCATTTTGACTAGTAGCCATGAATAGCCCTATCCTCCATGAACATGTCCACTCCCCTCTTAAAGCTTTCCAAGTTGGTAGCCATCACCACATCCTGGGGCAGGGAGTTCCACAATTTAATTATGCATTGTGTGAAGAAATACTTCATTTTATCTGTTTTGATGCTGTCTTCCAGCATCGCCTTCTAGAAATGACCAGCTACAAAGGAATGGAAACATCAGAGTGTGGTGCCACAATTCCTATAAGTCAGTCAAGTCCAGATGAATACCAGGGTTGATGCTACTGAAAACTGCAGAGAGGACTAGGGGAATGAAGAGGGGTGATATTTAAAAAACAACAACGAGCAAAAGGCAAGTTTTAGAGCCCCAGACTGGTGTACTTCATGTTGCTCCATCTCCAGCAGTTGTTTTAATTGAGATCAGTAAACAACCCCCTCGGAGAGCCTAACAGGAGGAAAAATGCTGGCTATGTTGGCAGTTCAATTCAATCTGCACAATTTCTGCTGAGGAGCAGCAGATCCAGAAAAGTAGCTGCAAGGGGTTCACAGAAACTTTAATTTTCTTCCAATTCCCCTTTGGATATTAAATTTAAAGCCTCTCCAGGATCATGGGTCTTTTTATTATTCTTTTTTCCCCCTTCCTGCTTCTATTTTTATGAACTTAAACTAAAATAAACTAAAAGACTTGCACTACACTTCTGTAAAGTACTAGGAATGTGTCCTTCTAGAGCAGCTTATTATCACTTACAGAGCGATCACTATCAAATTATTCTGCTGGAAGCCAAAAGGAAGAGCTCAGGCACTAGATTTTGCTTCTGTTGCTACCTGTGGCTAGTAATGTTTTATGGTGTCTAAAAATCCAAAAGCCATGACCTCATTTCATTAGTGGGATAACTACAGCAGAAAAACAGGAAAGGTATAAAAAATTACAACCATACTTATGAAATTAAAAAGAAAAACGAAAAAGGATTATATATAGGATTAGCCTGAAAGTCTTAGCATATATTTTTCTTCCTACATAGAAATGTTTTTTTATCAGAATATATATGGCCCATGACAAAATAAATCAAGCTGTGCTCACTCCCCCTGTAATACCTGCTTGCAGATCCCAGAAATCATTGTGCTTCAGACTACAAATGTATTCAGACTACAAATGCATATTTGCTGTCATTAACACAGCAGCATGGAATTCGTACCAATAATGGACATTATCTGTTAGAAACATACAGACATTCGGATTTGAAACAAGTCTTGGTGTTCACTGTGCTGTTGTGATTAGTAAAACAGCTTGGCCCTATTTGGCATAATGGATTGAATTCAAAGAACTACCCTCCAAACTCTACGGCAGGGCTGTGCACCATTTTTTATTTTATTTTATTTTTGTATTTTTGGGGCTTAGGTGAATATAAAGGATTCCACTTTTTTGAATAATGGAAAAATTTTGGGTTTATTACACCTGAACCTGAAAAATATGTGGCACAGAGTTGAACGCTGGGCTTGGCATGTTACAAAAAAAAAAAAAAAAACCTGGTCTAAAAGGACAACAGATTCCCCAGTCCCCACTTCACATTACTGGCTGCTGCTCAGAAGGACAGGGGGGCATTTTTCACGGTAGATTTAGCTTCTCTTTTGCCACGGACCAATAAAAACCCTGATTTAAATGTTTTTTTCATGGCGGCGATTTATCCCCGTCAATTATCTGTAGTTTTGGTTTTTTATGGGAACAAAGTATGCTGTATTTGACAACGGTTTGGTCTGTCCCTTTTGCAGGAGGCCTCCCCTTCCAACAAGCTCATTGTTTATGCCTGCCCCCAACTCCACCCCAACTCCGCCCAGCAGATTACATCATGCGGTTCACCAGTCCCAGCACAAAAAACAACCACCAGTCCCTCTGGTCTCCTCCATTTTTCTTCCACCCTCGCTCTGTTCTGCTTTTGGAACAGTCAGATTCTAAATTGGGGGGGGGGGGTCAAAGCAGCGCTTTCCTCAAAGCTTCCCTCTATTTTCTATAGGTGTGGAACCCATTGCCCTTTAATAAAAGACAGGATTGGGGGGGGCAGGAATTGCATCCATGTGCCAAGAGGTGTGCCTTGAATCCAAGGTGTGCCTTGGATTTGCTGCTCTCTAGATGCACATTTTCCCAATCCTAATTCTCAAAACTCTTCTTGGGGGCTGACTGTTGAGTTTTGAGAATTTGGATGGGGAAAGGGTGCATCTAGAGAGCAGCAAATCCAAGGAAAAACTTCCCATGCATAAATGGCCACTGTATACCTCTTACATTAAAGCCAGTGCATCGTGATAGAGAGGAGGGCTCCTGGCTTGCTCGCCGGCCCCGATCCAGCCAGTGTGCATGGCGGGGGGAGGAGAGGAAAGAAGGCCCCTGGCTTGCGCGCCGGCCATGATCCGGCCCCAGTGCATCGTGAGAGAGAGGAGGGCTCCTGGCTTGTGCGCCGGCCCCGATCCAGCCAGTGTGCATGGTGGGGGGGGAGGAAAGAAGGCCCCTGGCTTGTGCGCTGGCCATGATCCGGCCCCAGTGCATCGAGAGAGAGGAGGGAGACCCAGAGCAGACTGGCTGCCCCTCTTCAGAAGAGTGATAGGAGGGAGTTTTGCCTTGGGTTTTCCGCTCTCAGGATGCACATTTTTCCCATCTGAATTCTCAAAAATCCCCCCTCCCCGCTGGGGTAGAGGGGCCAACAGCCCCTTCCCTTGAACATCCCCCCCACGGGTCCAGCTGCCCTAGACCGAGCTGCCACCACCACCACCCCCAGCGCGCGAGGCGCACATGGCGTGGTCCCGCCGGTCTCCCTCTGGAGCCGCCAGTCCAACGTCCCCCTGGGCTTGGAGGTGTGGGCCCAGCTCCAAGGCCCATCCCGGGCGAGGGGCAGGGAAGGTGTGCCGCCTACCCACCCGCCAGCCTCCAGGACGGAGGGAGAGAAGTGCCAGGACTCTAGGCAGGCAGGCAGGCAGCAAAAGGGGCGGTATTCTTGTCCGAGCGCGAAACTCCCCCAGCCAATCACTGTTCTTGGGGGAGGAGAAAGTAGACGTCACGGGCAGGGGCAGCGGAACTGAAGCAAACAATTCTTCATGGGCCTCTGAGGAAAAAAAAAAACACGCGCCAACAGGAAAGGACACCTCAAAAGTGGTTTCAGTTGCCTCAGTTATAACACGGCTTTTATTGCTCATTCTGGGAAAACGCGGACCTACAATGAATAACCAAAAATTTGCACCGACACAAATCAGATTTGAAAGCGCAGCAAATCTCCGTCAAAAATTCCCCAGGGAGACTACAAAGGGCCCAGTCCATACAACAGGAAATTCTACACATGAGAGCAAAAGATTGCATCTTCAGTGCCCCGGGCAAATGCAACAAGCTTTTAACTTAAAGTCCTGTTCTATATTGCATTTAGAGCATCTGGAACTGGATAGTGTTGAAGGAAGTATTGGTCAACTGTTAGATTAATTGAAGGCCCATTCTGATAAATTAGTGGGGAGTAACTGACCAAGACACTTTTTCGAAAAGGGTCTTTTTAATAAACATTCCTAATATGGCCATTGCTGAAATTGCATCTAGTATATTCTTCCTTTTGTTTTTTTTACTCATATGTCTATCTCTTTTCTGTCCTGCAAATGTCCAGTTTTAGAAAGGAAAAGGGGAAAGCTGGGTTAGTTACAGCTGAATGGCCATCAGTCACTATATTTTTGATAAGTAGGTGAAGAGAAGATGGCAATCCATTGATGAAAATCAATGTGAAATTAGAATTGGGGGTGGGTGGGTGTCCATTCCCTTGAGAATTCCCAAACTCCATAACCAGAAGTTAAGAAATTACAGCTGAGGAGATTTCCGGTCCTCCACTATCCACTAGCGATACATATTAGTTTCCAAACAAATTAAAAAGCTAATTGAAAACTCAATTTGACACTTTTATTATGGCAATGAACACTACAAAGGCAACAAATGAATATATGCCATTCATTAATTCATAATTTTCCCTCTTATTTTCCCCCTTTTCAACTTTCTGCATCATGTCTGGCACCCTAATGATTACCTCCTTCTGTGTGCACCTAGGTGCCAGTCACCATACCTGCTGCCTCACCTGGCATACCTGCCACCACCACAGCAAGTTTGGCCAACAGCCAGAGCAGTTGCTAGCAAAGACACTATGGAAGTGAGCAGAGGTAGGGAAAGGAAGTGGAGAAGAACAGGATGTTCCTTGAGAACAAAAACAATGAAAACAAAATGAATTAAATTCTTGAAACAAGGACCTAAAAATTGTGCATATCTTTACTACCCTTTTATCACATCTCCCACTAAGTAATATGTGTTTATTCTGCAAGTCAAAATGCTTAAAAGTATAAACCACAAAAAGTAAAAACTATGAAATAAACTGTATTTTTATAAGAAGTGAGAAGCCTACACAATTTCATGGGCATGAGGAAGAACACCTTATCCCATTCTCCTTTGTTCCAGCCAATGAGTTACCTTCTAGCATATTTGGTCCTCCAAGCACCGTGGAAGTGATCAAACATGCTAGAAATTAGCCACCTAGCTTTTATATACAATTATGAGAGAGCCAGAGTGGTGTACTGGTTAAGGTGTCAGACTAAGACCTGGGAAACCCACGTTCAAATCTCCACTCATGCCATGGAAGCTTGCTGGGTGACCTTGGGCCAGACACACACTCTCCGCCCTGACCCTGGCTAGTATTTGGATAAAAGACCTCTAAGGAACACCAGAGTCATGACGCAGATGCAGGCAATAGCATACCGCCTCTGAACGTCTCTTGCCTTGAAAACTCTACGGGGTCACCATAAGTCGGTTGTGACTTGACGGCGCAAAAAAACCCCAACAACAACAACCTAATCACGGTCCATTTCCTTGTAGTCTAGGGTTGCAAGCCCTTGTTGTCGTTTTTAAAAAGCAAGAGAAACCAAACAACTAAAAGGAAGAATGGTGTTTCTATGGATATGCTTGAGACAAGTAATAGATTACACAGCTTGTCCAATCCATCAGCTGACGCTGGTCCAATAAAGGTTATTATTGATGTGCCTTGTCTCCCTCACATATTTCAGTACTACCGTGTTTACAGCTAGATGGCGTATACAAGCATACAGCTTACATTGCCTTCCGTCTCTCCCTTTACCAGATTTTTGTCCCTCTGACGGTCAAGTTTTGTTCTCATAGCCATTCTCCCAAGCTTGCTCAGAAGTACCCAGTAGCATGCTTTGATAACTTTTAAAAACTTTTAAAAAACAGGAACATGGACTCTGGCACCAAGGCCTGCAACAAACCAAGGTGCCAACTTTGCCCTCATATAGATTCTAAGAACATCATCTCTGGACCCACCAATGTCAGCCATACTATCTCAGGTTCATACTCCTGCTCATCTTCTAATGTGATTTATGCCATCACATGCCAGCAATGCCCTTCCACAATCTACACTGGACAAACAGGTCAGTCTCTTAGACAAAGATTAAATGGACATAAGTCTGACATCAGAAACCACAATATTCAAAAACCAGTGGGAGAACATTTCAACCTTCCAGGACATTCTGTTGCAGATTTAAGAGTAGCAGTTCTCTTACAAAGGAATTTCAAAGGGAGATTGGAAAAAGAAACTGCTGAATTACAGTTGATATTCAAACTAAAGTCAATGCATTTACCTGGGCTGAATAAAGACCTTGCATTCATGGCTCATTACCAATGCTGATTTCTCCACACCCATCTCTCCCCTGGACATCACAGACTCTTCTGCATACCACACCTAATCCCATCACGCCTGCTATTCACATTTACATACTGTTAACATTTACATACTAATCTTGTCTGAATTCACTCTCCTCTACTTAAAGACAGATGGATTCACATTCTAGCTGTATCTGAAGAAGTGAGCTGTGGCTCACGAAAGCTCATACCCTACCAGAAAATATTTTTGTTAGTCTTTAAGGTGCTACTGGACTCTTGCCCTTTTCTTTTAAAAATTGGACTAGCTATTATCAACACTATTATCAACACTAACACCAAAGAGTCTCTTAAATACCACAGCAATACCCGTCTTTAATTCCCTTGGATTAGCTAACGATGAAGGAGTTTTCTTTTAAACTCATCTTCACGGCTGTACTGTACAGGAACAGAGGAGCCATGGAAAAAGAAATTAAGCAATTAGTTGGTTCTTTCAAAAAAGTATACAAGTGGGTAAATGTTATACTGCACTTATAAAAACAGAGAGAATTGGCTAGAAACAGCAACCTCCAATATTGCAATCCTGAGCGATCCACAAAGACTTTAAGATGATTCCCTGGCTGTGGGATCAAACTGGACACTGAAGTACCATCCTCACAATTCCCCAATCTCCATGGTGCTTTGTATGATGGTAAGTGTTTATACTGCTTGAAATGCAGCTATGGATCATATAGTTAGTGACCATAGAAAACTGCTGCAAATCAACATCCTGTAATGGTTAAACTACCACAGGTTGACTTTAATATATCAATCAGCATGATTGCAATTTTGTTTAAATACCTAATAGGCTCCAGAAATAGGATAGGCAACATCTTTCGTTTCCTTGGCACATAGGCACAGAATCTCATCCAGACTAAACCATGTGTTTTCCATAGGCTCCTTTTCTGTGGCGAAGCCAAATCACACTCAGTGAGGCACATTCAAATGAAATTAAACCAATGTGGTCTAGTCATCTCACTGTGACTTTCATATAACTTTTTCCGTAGATAAAGCTCACTGTTCAGGGAAGTAAGTCAATACTTCAGATCACAATTGACATGTATTCTGGAGAAAGGAAGAAATACCTTCTGTAGTTAAAATATGGGGTCTATCCAATATACATAGATTGTCTATCGAGAGGGCTGTAGTTCACACTCCTCCAAGAAAATAACAGCCCAAGATCTAGGGGCAGGCATCAGAAATAGAACTCCTACCCTGAGACTTCAAGCTGATGTTTCACTTTAGAAAAAGCCTTCTTGTCCCTAGCCAGGCTTGAGCCAGAACTACTTCCTTCAAAGATAGCTCCATTGCTCAGTGCTGTGTAAAACTCATGAACACATGAAGCTGCCTTATACTGAGTCAGACCCTTGGTCCATCAAAGTCAGTATTGTCTACTCAGACCAGCAGTCGCTCTCCAGGGTCTCAGGCAGGGGTCTTTCACATCACCTACTTGCCTAGTCCCTTTAACTGGAGATGCCGGGGACTGAACCTGGGACCTTCTGCATGCCAAGCAGATGCTCTACCACTGAACCATAGCTCCTCCCCAATTCAGTTACTGTATTGTATCAACTCAATAACTGTATTGAGTTTAAAGAAGAAGCCTTCCCTTGAATTAGCATAATGGGTAATTTAGGGGTAGAAGATAGTCAGTGGTGGAAGGTTGGCTAGCACAGTTGATGCCAGTGGCCATTCATTCTGGAGGGGCCATAGCTCCTGTGATTCTGATTTTGGAAGTGTTTCTTCCTACCTTCCATCCCTGGCTTCCTCCAAATGTAGCAGCAAACATCCTCAATGCTGGTTTCTGTCCTCCTGATGGGAAAACTAACAGCAGCTTAAAAGGAGGATGGCTTAGCCATTGACAAGTTGATTTTTGCTTCCCCTTTGCCTCCTATGCGAGTGCTCGACCATTTCTCGCTTAAAACCTGCACTGTGATAGAGAAGAAGAGTTGGTTTTTATATTCCAACTTTCTTTATCACTTAAGGAAGAATCAAACCAGCTTACAATCACCTTCCCTTCCTCTCCCCACAACGGACACCCTGTGTTGTAGGTGGGGCTGAAAGAGCTCTAAGAGAACTGTGATTAGCCCAAGGTCACCCAGCTGGCTTCAAGTGTAGGAGTGGGGAAACCGATCCGGTTCACCAGATTAGTATCTGCCGCTCATGTGGAGGAGCGGGGAATCAAACTCGGTTCTCCAGATTGGAGTCCACCGCTCCAAACCACCTCTCTTGACCACTACACCACGCTGGTATTGGAGCACAGAACAAATGAATGTTGCATCTGTAATAATGGGCGTAAAAGTTCATTTGTCAGCTTTCGGTCAGTCCCGGACATTGCTGTTATGTATTTTAATGGACCATCTCGCTCAATTCATCAAGTCTGAGCAACGGCCTGATGCCCAGCACAGGTTCTATTCCTTGGTCTGCCCCCACTCTCTACATCTCCATCACTTTCCCATCTACATCACTTTCCCACCAACTGAGGGTCAAGAAAGTACACTTCTTTCCATGGTATAACATAGCAGCAATAAAGAAGATTGTTCAAAATAACACAATGTGCTCAGGAGCCACTTGCAACCGCATAACGTAGATTGGCATCAAATCTACACCAAGCTGATCCATTATTGCAATGCCCCTTTCCCCTGCAGCTCATTATTTGGCTTTGATAAATTAATCACCAGCAGGTCCTTTGACAAAGAAGAGGCACCAGCTTCTGACACAGCCTGCTCTGTATCTCAGACAGTCAATGCTGCTCTTGTTTGTGCTGGACTATGTGGTTAGCCAAGCATTTAATATATTGCTTTGTCTTCATCTGTATGACACACTGCCTAATACTACCGTGTCTGCAGCCAGCTCTCCACCCTAACCAGTGCTCAATAACAAAGACACTTACAACAGTTTTCAGGAACATGATAATTGATTCAGGGTGCCAAAGAATGGTGCCCTCTTACTGTCTGGTAGCCCTTTACCCTTTCCATCTCTTCCCCTCCTGTAGCTTGCAGCTTCCGCTGGCTTGCCTGTCCTCCCTTCTATCATTTTTACCCCATCCCTGCTGGAGTCCCCTAGCAAGCCTCCACCTCTGCCTGTCTTTCCTTTTCCTCCACAGCCCTGACTGCATTTGTGCTTACTTGCCCAAATATTTCCCCTTTTGACTATTTTCATCTCTACTCTTCTATTGGCTGAATGTGGCTAGAGGTGAGTAGAATGAAGTTGCCCAGTCATGAAAGCGCTCATGTGATATAACAGCCGATGACTGTAGTAGTATCCTCACTTACTCACATTTAGGTAGGCTGTATTCCCCCTATCTCTCATGTCTGCTACATGTTCTTTTTCAGTACTGTTGATACACTTCCTGCCTTCTCCTAAAGGAACAGGTTGTCCTTAAGTCATTTGATATTCACAACTGCTGGTAGAAAGTGCTGTCAAGTCACAGCCAACTTATAATTGTACGGTTTCCCAGGAAAGAGACAAACCGAGGTGGTTTGCTATTGCCTGCCTCTGTGTAGCAGTGCTAGACTTTCTTGGTGGTCTCCCATCCAAGCACTAATCTGGGTCAACCCTGCTTAGCTTCTGAGATATAATGAGATTGGGCTAGCCTGGGCCATCCAGGTCAGAGCTGCCACAACTGCATGAGATGCCTTGGTCCTGAACTCACCTGGAGGCCATGTTTGCGACATGGGGTGGGGAGGGGCATGGAGAGAAGAACTCCCGGGCTCTGGCTGGCAGCAAGGATACAAGGGCAGGGACTGCAATGCCAGATGGAGGACATCCTAGGTGTCCCATCCAGGGTTCTGGCCGAAAGGGGTGGGGGCCACACGGACAAGTGCACAGGCCCGCCACATTGGCCCATCCTCCCCCTTTAAACCCAGGAGCTGCTGAGGCGGCACCCTCTTTCTGGCATCAGCTCTCCCGCACACCCTCCCCTTGGTGCGATGGTTCCAAGATATCACTATAGCTCTATTTTGCTATGTTTCTGCATGTAGTCCTTTGCTTTGTTTTCCTTTGTCACAGCTTAGTTGGAGGTCTGGGCATAGGGACAGATCCCGTTAGGGGGAGGCCATGCCTGCATGTCCGCCTCTTCTGTTTGGGGACTCCATAAGGGGTCTTGGTGGTAAGAGCTTAAAAGCGGCATGTCCAGCTCAGGGGCTGTCAGCTGGCTCTCACCCCAGGTGGCAGGGGAACCATGCAGAGGCTTGTGGTCAGGTGGATCCTGGGTTTGCCACTCCATGGTTTCCCGCCTGGCAGGCAGGCTGGGGGGACAGGGTCACATCACGCAACAGTCAGGTCACCCAATGTGGGGATCCATCCCCATGCTGCACTAGTGCTCCTGCGGTTGTAGGCAATAAAAAGCTGTGGCCTAAGTTTTCCCAGAACAGGCTGTGTGGTGTTCATTCTCCTCAATAGCTGCCTCCCCTTTTGGTTCCTGGAGCCACAAAAATAAGGCTGTGAGTAACCCATGAAGACATCCAGTAAGAAGATGAAGAGTTGCTTTTTATACCCCGCTTTTTTCTCCCTGTAAGGAGTCTCAAATGGCTTACAATTGCCTTGCCTTCCCCTCCCCACAACAGATTCCTATGACTAGTTCAAGGTCACCCAGCAGGGTTCATGTGGAGGACTGGGGAAACAAACTCAGTTCACCAGATTATAGTCCACCACTCATGAGGAGGAGTGGGGAATCAAACATGGTTCTCCAGGTTAGACTCTGCTGCTCTTAACCACTACACTATGCTGGCTCACAAGCTTCATAGATGTGCAGAAATGTCAACTGGGGCATCCCATATGCAAACCCATCACCCCACTGATACTAAACAACACATTGCAGGGAGAGGGAGGGGAGTCTCTTCTAATTTGTCTGTTTATTCCATCCTCTCCCCCCAAGGAGACCAGGGAAGCATACAAGGTTTTCCCCTTCCATTCCCTGTTATGTAAGCTAGCTGAAAAAAGTGTCTGGACCAAAGTTACCCAAGCAAGCTTCATGGTTAAGTGAACCAGGATCTCTCCAGCCCTACCCCTAACCTGGCAACAGCAATACCACTCTGGCTCTTACCTAGCATCCCAAATGTAATTTTAAACAGCCCTGATCATGTTTTAATGATGTTTTAACTTAGTAATACTGGTCAAGGACTGCAATAAATTACACTACTACAACATCCCTGATCATGATAGCTCCTACCTGCCAAAAGAAACTACAACTTCTACAGGTAAACTCACAGAAAGAAAGCTGAGGTCTCTTTTTTCTTGTTTGCTATTAAATTTACTAACAGTCAACCATTTGCTTTTGAACATGACTTACAGCATGCAGAGTGTGCAGCCCTATAGATTGGAGCCAGTAATCTTGTGGGAGGATTAATGATGCCTGTCTGGATGATCAAATTCCATAACAACAAAACAGCAGAGCTGTTGATCCAAGAGGAACGGCCACTATCCCAGGGTCATGCAAGCAACCAATCTATTCTTTCCCTCTGCGTTTATAAAGAACTGGACTAGCCTGGAAAATGAGGGAAAATGCCAGAAATCAAAGCAAGCAAGGAAAGAACATATTCATCTCTCAGTAATAATACCATGAGTCATAAACCTGTTGTAACTTGTCTCGCACTGTTTCATGGAGGGGAATGGCAGGTAGAGACTGCTATTGCCTACATAAGGTAAATGATGGTCCCAAGAGAGATATTCATATCAGTAACACCTTTCATTCATCCAGGTACTAAGTTTCTTTACTTGGAAGTAAGGCCCAATGATTTTCAGCAGATTTTAAATAGCAGTGCAGTTGTTCACATATTTAAAGCATTTGGGCTGCATCTACACGTCACTGGATACTGTACAATCATTATCCAATGCAACAGGAATCATTTGAAACTGGATACTGTACAATCAATATCCAATGCAACAGGAATCATTTGAAACTGGATTTCCTTGTTCGCATAGGAAAATCTATTGGCAAATTATTATTATACCACAATGAGAGTACTATATCCTTCAATGGATGGATACAATCCTGCTCCCTTCTGCATCTGTTTAAAACAGGTGGGGAGGGGCTGTGGCTCAATGGCAGAGCAACTGCTTGGCATGCAGAAGGTCACACGTTCAATCCCCGGCATCTCCAGATAAAGGGACTAGGCAAGTAGGTGATGTGAAAGACTTCTGCCTGAGACCTTGGAGAGCCGCTGCCGGTCTGAGTAGACAATACTGACTTTGATGGACCAAGGTCTGATTCAGTAGAAGGAAGCTTCATGTGTTCAACCATTTCAGCTGCAGTCTTCTTTATTTCTGGAGTAGTCCCACAGACTTGTGTATTACTCCAGTTAAAAAATCATCACTATAACTTCAAATACTGGCCACAAGGTGGGTTTAGTAATAAACTGAGACCAGTACAATTTCATAGGAGGAGGAGGAGAGTTGGTTTTTATACCCTGATTTTCTGTACCGTTAATGAAGGAGTCTCAAACCAGCTTTCAATCACCTTCCCTTCTTCTCCCCACTACAGACACCTGGTGAGGTAGGTGAGGCTCAGAGCGTTTGGAGAGAACTGTGACTAGTCCAAGGTCACCCAGCAGGATTCATATGTAGGAGTGAGGAAACCAACCCAGTTTACCAGATTAGAGTCCGCCGCTCATGTGGAGGAGTGGGGAATCAAACCTGGTTCTCCAGATTAGAATCCGCTGCTCTTAACCACTACACCACGCTGGCTCATTAAGGGTTCCTTAGCAAGGATGGCGCCTCTCCTCTGTCTCCAAATCCAGACAGCTGGTTCTACAGATGGTGTGAATGGTGTTGGTACTTGGCAGAGCCTCTTCTGCGATGAGGGACTGCCAGGAACAGAATGTGTACATTGCCTCATGGAAAACTAAACCTCCATACACATGTGTTCTGTTTGAGGCTAGATGCCAGTATTCCCTTTTCTTTGCATAATTCCCATACCCTTAAAATGGAACTGGTGTGAAGTGGTATGTACAGGTTTGCAGCCTAAATTTCCTTTGCTTTACATTCCCATTTGTTGCCATCTCCCCCACCCTCGTTTTTACCATTCAGCTCCCATGTTTCCTTCTACACTTAATGCTCCTGCTCAGTGCCAGATTCACCTATAGGCTTAGCAGGCTGAAGCCTAGGGCCTCAAAATCTAGGGGGCCTCCGGCTGAGGTGTATAATATTTTTGTATTTTAAAAGAATGTAACAATAAACTCACAATTTCATTTTCCTAAAAATTCCTGCTCATTTCACAAAATGTTTACAAACTTCGTTTATTGCAAAAAAAAAAAAGAGTGTTAATTTTAACATTATTGCTTCCTTCCCCCCAAATCACTGCTGTATTTAACAACAAAATCTTACGTCCTTTAGAGGAGGAATTGTGAATTGCGGAATTTTAAACACCTGCCATCATCCTCGGCTTCACTGAATTTTGTTTAAAACACTCTTCCATCTTCCTTTAGCTGTGAGGGTGGGGGATTGGGAGGGGCCTCTCAAGTGGAATAGCCTAGGGCCTCTCTTCATTTAAATCCGGCACCACTCCTGCCCACTCAGTGCTCACCAGAATGAGCTCTCATATGCAGGCACCAGCAATGCGCTTGTGCTAAATGATCCTCTATTGGCATTTGAAAACCCGTCCTTTTCAAAATGACCTTTATCACCCAGATTTTGCAAAATGTCATCTTTTTCTGCAGCCACAGCAGAAGAACAAGGGGGTCAGGGTGAAACAGGGACATTACTACAGAGCAGGCCCATGCACAGAATCAATCACAGTGGCAGAGATTTATGAGGGAGAGATAGCACTACAGAGTGCTAGAAATGCTGAGCGTGGGCACACAGATGGAATATCTGCACACTCCTGGAATCCAGAAATCATAATCCTCCCTGGCATGATCAATGGAGGAAAAGCTCTCCTTTGTATGCAAAACTGGAGATTCAAGTGGTCTCTAGATGTGCCAAATGAACATATTCTGTAGTCTTCCTCTTATAAGCCTTACAGCTCAAACCAGTGCAGTTACAAAGCATCTGCCTATCAGTCTCACACTCCCTTTTTCTCTGTTTCTTCCTCCTCTAACCCTTAAATGGAGATCACATTTGCAAGGTTAATGTCTCCCGATTAGGGAGCAAACTGAATTGAAAAGACGTCTCTTTCTCTCTCCCCTTGTCAGGCCATTGTCTTTGTCAAAGGGCACAAGGGGAGCACAGAAACCTTCTCATTTTTTAAAGTCCACTTTGTGACAGGTGCTGAAGAAGAGACATAGAGAGACAGGAGGGAATCAAGGTGTGAAGGGGGGGAGAATTGTCAGATATTTTTTGTTAAAGGCTGACAGAATAGGTGGCTCAAAGGTCAGAGGACAAAATATACAGTATTTCATGTTTGGGAGAAAAATTCCACCTGGAATCTGAAAGTCAAAGTCAATTTGCATTATTAGAAGTAAAATAAAGTCTGCAAGCAATGTACAAATTGTGTCATTCTTTCAGCAGGATAATCTTTAGTTATCCAGATGAGAAATGGGCTGGTTAGATTGTGGGGCTTGTATGAAGCAAGAGTACATTCATTGTTATTTACGTTTTTGAAATATTTTTGAAATATTTATATACAAGGCACCATACAAATATAAAATTTACCTTGAGTGTCAGTCAGAAAGGTGGACAATAAATGAAGTAAATGAATACATCAAATAAGCTTAGGCTATTTAAAATATATTAAAATATCATAAGACACAAACAGAAACAATGAACAGCACACAAGATACAGCACAGCAGCAAGATAAAACACCAGCACAAGCAACAAAACAAAACAATTAAATTAGAGCATCTAAAAACTGTAACACGTTTAAAAATTTAAGGTTGCGAAATTAAACAGTATCCAGTTAAAAATATAGATCTTAAAAGGCAATGGTGGTTGAGTGGCTAAATGAGAACAAGCTGAAACTGGATCCAGGAAAGATGGAGGTGATGCTGGAAGGGAAGACTGATCATGTGGGGCTGCAACCAGTTAGGGCTGCCAAATTCCAGATGGGGCCTGGAGATCTCCCAGAATTACAACTGATCGCCAGATGATGGAAATCAGTTCCCCTGGAGACAAGGTTGCCAACCACCAGGTACTAGCTGGAGATCTCCTGTGATTACAACTGATCTCCAGCCATTAGTGATTAGTTCACCAGGATGAAATGGCTGCTTTGGCAATTAGACTCTATGGCATTGAAGTCCCTCCCCTCCCCAAACCCTGCCCTCCTCAGGCTCCGCCCAAAAAACCTCCCGCTGGTGGTCAAGAAGAACCTGGCAACCCTTCCTGGAGAAAATAGCTGCTTTGGAGCGTGGGCTGTATGGCATTACATCCTGCCAAGTCCCTCTTCCCCAAACCCTGCTCTCCCCAGGCTCCACTCCCTAATCTCCAGGAATTTCCCAACCCAGAGTTGGCAACTCTATGACCAATACAAATTGATAGGGTTGCCTGGTTATGGCGGGCAAATGCCCACCAATTAACCAGGCTGCCCGCCCACCCTCAACTGGTGGGTGGGCACAAGCAGGAAGGGGGCCTGATCCGTGGGCTCGCACGATCACTCGGCATGAAATATCATTTTTGGGGTGCTCTATGCAGGGCTGGACCTGCGGGGAAGGTGGTTCCTGGGGTTGGGGTTCAGCCAGCTGCCAATCCAGGCTGCCATTGGGAGGGTCGCAGGGGAGCAACCCTGCAGCCTCGGGGCCTCTTATCAGCTTTCCTCTTTGCCTCCCTCTTTCCCCATGGATCAGCTGTTTGGCGGTGGTCAGGGCTAGTCCAGATGCTGCTACTCTGGAGGTGTCTTGGCTGGCCACGGCTGGTTACTCTCTGTGGTTGCTGCTGCCCCCGTTTTGGAAATCCTGCTGCTGCCAAGGCTTCTGCTACCACCAAGGCTTCTATTCTGTTGCCTTCATGGTGGGGGATTCTGCTTAGGACGACTGGGGGTGAGTCTCTCTCCCGTGTGGTGCCACCCGAAAGTGATGTCATTGCACGCAAGCACACACGAGCAATTCACCGCCCTCAGCCCTGACCCCATGAAGCTCCTGCTGGTGGCCAGGGGGGTTACTCTACAAATTGATGGCATGAGGGCTTGCTCCCATATAAGCCTACCCAGGTTTTACAGTGCTCCTGTGACGCCCTGCTGTATGTCCTGTTGGCATAAGGTTGCCAACCTCGGGGTACTAGCTGGAGACCTCTTGCTATTAGAACTGATCTCCTGCTGATAGAGATCAGTTCCCCTGGAGAAAATGGCCGCTTTGGCAATTGGACTTGATGGCGCTGAAGTCTCTCCCCTCCCCAAACCCCGCCCTAGGGCTGTTGGGAAAAGAAATTCGGTATAGTTCAGATTCTGACGAATTCGGCCTGACTGGATTCAAGATATGCCGAAGTCCGAACTCCCCCACTTCGGGTCCGTGCAATTCGGAGTTAATTCAAAGTTCGGGGAAAAAATTTGGCCGAATAAAGCCATTAAAAACACAACTGCGCCTTTCCGCGGCTCCAGGGGGGGCATTTTTGGGGGTAGAGGTCCCAAACTTTCAGCGGAGCTTCAAAGGACCCTTCTTGCAAGACCCCCCAAGTTTTATAAAGATTGGGTCAGGGGGGAATGAGATATGGGCCCCGAAAGGGGTCCCCCCACTCTTAATGTGCATCTCTGAGCAGAGCTTGCCGCCCACGCACAAAGCTCCCAGCCCCGACAAACAGCTGAGCTGCGGGGAGCAAGGGCGGGGCAGGTGCGAAGAAGTTTGCAAAGCAACACAACTGCAAAGCAACACAACCATGCAAAGCAACATGTTTGCAACCATGCAAAGCAACACTGACACCTGGGAGTTTGCAAACCATGGAAAGGGACAGAGGCAGCTAGCTATGCATAATGAGCAGGAGGGGGTGGAATTTCCCCTTTTGCATTGGACTCCAGTCAGGACCAGGCAAATGCATTCTTTAAGTCACCATTTGAAAACCAGTTTTGAGCAAGCATCAAAATACACCTAACCGATCTTATGAATGAGGGAAAACCTGAAGACACACAACTGAAACCCCCCCTCAAACCAGGGAGATAGAGACTCGAGGGGGCACACACACCCCAGGCAGAACGGGCGAAAGCCCCCTTTGGCTCCTCCCACCCACCCACAGAAACTGCTCCCTCCCCACACACACACAGATTCTGCTTCCCACACACACACACACACACACACACACACACACACGAGAAAAATTATAGATTAAAGCCCCCAAAGGGGTCTTACTGTGGCTGTCTTCTGTTCCATCAGGAGGGGCTGGGAGGAGGACTGGGTAATCCAAGACGATTCCATTTAAGCACGGAACGTTTTGCTCTGGAGATGCATAGGGGATCGGGTGATCCATTCATCCCAATAGGGAAAAGGGGAAAGCCCATATCTTGAAACACCCTGACCCAATGTTTACAAAACTTGGGGGGTCTCTTAAGAAGGCTCGTCTGAAGCTATGCTGAATGTTTGGGGGCTGCACCCCCAAAAAATGCACCCCCTGCAGCCACGGAAAGAGAAAAGGGGGGAGCCCATATTTCTGCCCCCACTGAACCCATCTTTACAAAACTTGGGGGGGTCTCTTAAGAAGGCTTGTCTGAAGCTATGCTGAATGTTTGGGGGCTGCAGCCCCCAAAAAGCGCCCCCTGCAGCCACGGAAATGGAAAAGGGGTGGAGGGAAAAGGGGTGGAGCCCATATTTCTGCCCCCACTGAACCCATCTTTACAAAACTTGGGGGGTCTCTTAAGAAGGCTTGTATGAAGCTATGCTGAAAGTTTGGGGGCTGCACCCCCAAAAAAGCACACCCTTCAGCCACAGAAATGGAAAAGGGGGAGGGAAAAGAGGTAGAGCCCATATCTCGGGACCCCCTGACCCAATGTTTACAAAACTTGGGGGGTCTCTTAAGAAGGCTCATCTGAAGCTCCGTTGAAAGTTTGGGGTCTCTACCCCCAAAAAATGTGCCCCCTGCAGCCACGGAAAGGAGCGAATGTGCACACCCACTCCACCACGAGGATTTCTCTCTCTTTCTCTGATTGGCCAGAAGAAGACCCAGCTTGGCCACCGATTGGCCGGGGGAGAATGCTGCTTACTGACGGTTATGCTGCTGTGCCCCGAATTTGCCAAATTTATTCGTGAACTCCCGAACTCGCTGAATTTGGCTCCCCCGTTTTCCCGCCATTTTTTAGTTCGGTTCGTCCCGAACTAAAAACCACCGAATCAGGGGAAATTCGGCCGTTTTGCGGTTCGGGCCAAACCGAATCGACAGCCCTACCCCGCCCTCCTCAGGCTTAGCCCCCAAAACCTCCAGGTATTTCCCTGCCCAGAGCTGGCAACCCTATGCTGGCACCATCTGGATTGAGATAAGTTGTCACAAACAGGGCTTTTTCAGATAAGGCACCTCACCTATGAAACACTCTTCCCGTGACCTTCACTTGGCACCAGATTTACCAACATTTCAGTGCCAATACAAAAAGGTTTTATTTTTCCAGACATTCTGAATTATATTTTAACCTCACTTAATTTGGGTTCACTCTGTATTTGCTGCCATTTTCCTTTAATAGGTATTGCAGTTTTATGTTTCTGCTAGACTGGGATGCCATTTGCTTGCTATCGGTGGGCAAACCCCCACCAGCATCCCCAAACCCATACTGTGGCAGAGAGAAAAAATGGGGGATGGGACGGGCATTACAGGCAACCCTAATTATAGAACATTTTTGTTACTTCCTGCTGCTTTATCTATTTTTTTGTTTTTAACTCATGGTTGTACTTTCTCTTTAGTCTTATAAATCATAAAGGGCCACTTTCTTTGAAGAGGTGGTATAAGAATGCTGTCAATAAATAAATAAAAATAGATTTGAAGGAACATTCAGCCTGCCAAACAAAAAAGGGCTATTTTCCCCCAATTTGTTTTGAGAGTAGTCATCAGCGCCCAAGTCTTTGGAAGCCAGACGGGGATAATTTGCATGGAAGATTCACATTGTATTTCTTCATGAACAACAGAGTTATTCCTTATAGGGTGGAAAGCTTAGATCTAGCCATATCAATTGCTGAACAAACAGGAGATAAAACACAGACCACAAATTCATGTTGATAACCAGATACCGTTTTTAAGGGATTAAAGAAATGAAGAGATGTCTTGTTTATTTCCACTGAAGAAAAGGTCAAAGACAGCCCCTTAGGTACAGTGGCAGGTACTATTTCCATATGCTTCAAGTTGCCTGAACTCCAGCTTTAGACACTTTCAACCTTTTGTAGGAGAGAAGATGAGCCATGAATATTTCATGCTGCACCTTCATCCTTCACTTACGAATACCTTAGAAACGATTAAAGTGCAAACATAACAACATTGTCGTCAGAGACAAGAGGAAGATAAAAAGCATAGATATTTTCTTTGTCAATTGTGAAATGGAAGCAATAAGGTCTCTCTTATTTCAGTAGGGATTTTGGAAAGTGCATACCACTTCAAGTGTAAAGGAGAAAACATCCTGCTTGAAGATTAGCTGCAAGGGGCAATGTGCCTTTCCCCTCTGTTAGCAACACAATAATGTAAAAATGCAGTCTAGTTTTTTTAACTTAAGGATTTGTCTATATATCATGTTTAAGGCAAGAGCCACAGAACTTGACTATCACAATCAGAGAGATTATTTCACAGTCCTGCCGTACTCATTTAACCACAACTCACAAGCAACAAAGAGCAGTTCTGGACATGGCAATGGTACATGAACAGGCACTTCCAGATTACTGTCCTGATGACATCAGAAATAAAACTACCACATTTCAAACCAAAAACTCACACAAGTAGTGATCTGACTGAATAACATGGAAACAGGAAGCACCAGTGACCCTAACTTCTGGTTCCTCTCGACATCATCCATTTCTCTTTTTTCAAAAGAAGAACTCTGTTTTGCCTCAGAATTATATATCTCATTCTGAACCGCATTGAAGAGTACATAATCAAAAGACCCACATCATGAAGCTAGGGACATGCAGGGAGAATTTGTCTCAAACTTGAGGGGAGTTCTGGATTTCTAGAAAAAGCTGATATCTAAAATAAAATACATCAGGAGCTTAAAACTCCCCCAAATAATAGAAAAATGCCTGTAGATTTAAGAAAAGAATGTCCTCTGAGCTCTCACTGGACATACCATATATACTTGCGTATAAGCCGAGTTTTTCAGCAAAAAAAAAGGGCTGAAAAAGCCGAACTCGGCTTATACGCGGGTCAATACGGTAGAGGGGAGAGGAGGGAGGGAGGAGGGATGGGGAATTTACCACCGCCGCCGCTTTCCCCGGCCGGGAGCGGCCTGCAGGAGCCTCCTGCGGCCGCATGGAGGCCACACCGCCGCCCCTGCTGCCTTTCTCCGGCCAGGAGCGGCCTCCAGGAGCCTCCTGAGGCCACAGAGAGGCTGCGCCACCACCGCCGCCGCTTTCCCTGGCCGGGAGAGGCCTGCAGGAGCCTCCTGAGGCCGCAGGGAGGCCGCCCCGCCGCCCCCGCCACCTTTCTCTGGCCGGGAGCGGCCTCCAGGAGCCTCCTGCAGCCGCATGGAGGCCGCGCCGCCGCCCCCGCAACCTTTCTCCGGCCGGTAGCGGCATCTAGGAGCCTCCTGCAGCAGCAGGGAGGCCGCGCCACCGCCGCTGCCGCTTTCCCCGGCCGGGAGCGGCCTGCAGGAGCCTCCTGCGGCCGCAGGGAGGCCGCACCGCCACCTCCCCCGGGCCCGTGCCGCTTCCCGCCGCCAGGAGCCCGGTCAGGTAAGCCTGCGGGGGGGGAGGGATTATAAGCCGACCCTCGGCTTATACGCTGGTGCCTAATTTTTCCCCATTTTGGGGGAGAAATTAGGCACCTTGGCTTATACGCAGGTCGGCTTATACACGAGTATATACGGTATTACAAGATGCTAGGCAACCACAACAATATTGCCAAACTTTCCAGGCATGGCAGCAGCCACTGTATACTCACTATCCACATGGTCCAGCCTGGTGGCAGAAGCCACCACACCACTATGTCCAGTCTATTCTGCCAGCAGTGGCCACTGCATTACTCAGCCAGAATTTTCCTTGGGAGAGGCTGCCAGGGAGAGGGAAGGACACAAGGAAGGAAGAAACAGGGAGCAGCTATAGGGGATACCCGGGAAGGGAAAGAGGAATTAGAGGGGGAGGGTATACAGGGGGAAATTAGATGCCCCCCGACAAGTCTGTGCTGGTCCCCCACTAGTTATATTAAATATTAAAACATCAATCCAATAACCTATTTAGCCAAAGTGTCATTGTGCCTTTCCCTCCTTCCCAAAAACCTTTGTTCAAAATGGAGTTGAGACTATACATCATGTTTAAGTAGACTGTCAGTGTCTTTTAACAACTCGTAAAGGAGCTGATGCCCTGCATTAGATCAGTAAGTACCTTTTCATTTTTAAAAATGCTTTACGAGGTATCATATCTTGCCATTAATCATTCATTATTTTCCATAAATAGCTGAAGTGGAAGCTGTTAATCTGCTTAATATGACAAGATTACAAAGTCCTTGTTTTTCATTAATATAGCAGAGAGTAAATACAACAGCTTGAGAGATATGAATAATGTTGGTAGGTTAATTTCCTGTGCATTCCATTGTTAGCCATGTAGATTAGCACAGGCACAGCTATTTTTAAATGCATTATATAAGGCATCATGTAAAGATTTCAGGAGAAGCTACTACCAAGAAGTGTATCAACACTAGCCAAAGCTAGAAGTGAATGTGTATTAAGTAGGGTTGCCCCCCTTGCCACCAGCAGGAGCTTCGCTGTGGTGGGGCTGGGGGCGGGGTGATCAGTGCAATAATGTCACTTGCGGGGTAAACCCAGAAGTGAGGGGGACACTCTAGCACATTCCTCCAAAAACTCTATGGAAATCATAGAGGTTTTGGAGGAATAGAGTGTCTCCATCTTTTCTGGGGTAAACCCAGAAGTGACGTTAATCACCCTTCCTTCAGCTGGCTTTCCTTCAATTGCCTGCCATTACCTGGTATCTGTCAACTCTAATAGTAAGAGATATTAACCGTGCAATCCTAAAGCCAGTCTATAAACTGCTCTGGATAGTGGCCCCACAATGATGTAATTTGATGCATCTGGGGGTGTAGCAGCTTGCACTGCCACAGCTGTATAAACCTGGGCCCAGCATGCTTGCACCAGCATACGGACCAAGTATGTGGAGGGCATGATAAGGGAGGAACAAGACATAAGTTTTACCTAAGCTTTCTCATCCCATGCCTCACTCTCCTAACCAGCATAATATGACACCTGCAAAAGCATAGGCATAGGAGTCCCCATCCTGTTAATTGCTAAGGATGATATTATATGTGAATTATGTCATGCTGTCATTTCAAGTGAAATAATGGTTCTTCAGCGCACACACAAAATGATACAGAAAACTTTTCCTGAAGGTAAACAGTTTGAATCCCATCCAGTTGCTCTAGCAAAATTAATCTGTATTATCACTGTAACTCTCTAGTATTTGAGCAAAAACTCTATGGTAAAAACAGCTTCTACCATAGAGATTTTGCTCAAATACCAGAGCATTGCCACATCACCAGCAATGTGATGATGTATCTTCTGGTGTGCTCGGGAAGTGATGTCACTATGAAAACAGCAACATGACTGAAATACTGGAGTAAGCCTTCCCCTGATGCTGGGAATTCCCCCCCTGCCGCCGCCAACTGCCAAGGGGTACCTTGCAACCCTGCTCTCATAGGTGGTTTGCCCTGACCTGGGTGGCCCAGGCTAGCCCAATCTTGTCAGCTTTCAGAAGCTAAGCAGGGTCGGCCCTGGTCAATATTTGGAATACCAGGAATACCAGGGTCACTATGCAGAGGCAGGCAATGACAAATGTCTCTGAACCTCTGTTGCCTTGAAAAGCCTACAAAGTCGCCATAAGTTAGCTGCAACTTGATGGCACTTTACACACCTGATAGCTGGTTCACTTTGCTCCACTTGTACTCTCAGGCTGCTCCAACTTCAAACAAACTTTTTGCATGGAGTAAAATACCCAAATGCTCAAGGCAACTGGCTTATTAATTAAAAGTGGTCTGTGTGGTCATGAGCAAAGGAAAACACCCTTCACCTCCCAATTACCAGCACGGTTACAACTGGTTGCTAAATGGCTAATGTGTAAGCATACAGGCTGCCTAAACTCCCGGACTGGACATGGCAACCCGATATGCAGGCACACAACTACTGTTCCAGCCACGCACCCGCCCCAAAAAGCTACTAGGACGGCCGCAGCGCACTCCGTTGAAACTGACACGGCCGCTCCTGTGTGCTCCGTGCAGCCGGCAGCTAGGAAGCAGAAGCAAGGGCAACCTCCAGTGAACCTGAGAGACTCCATGTTCCTGTGCAGACTCTGTTCCAGCCGCAGCCATGTCGTGGAAAGCAGACAGTCACGTAGTCAGTGCCAACACCCCCCTCTCCCATTGCAACATCAGCAGCTTAATGGGCAATCAGCAGCGATCCTGATATCAGCGATGAGTCGTCCTTCCAGCTATGCAGCAGCGATCCCCAGGCATTAGCAGAGATTGCGCCTTTTGTTTGAGAACGTTAATCACTTCAGCAAAGAGCTCCCGGTTCCTCCCGGGTTGCAAAAGCCATTGGAATCAGAATAGATTTCTAAATTCTCACTACCCCACCCCGGAAGCCGAACATTAATCCTTTTTGTCACCTTTTGTCACCTGGGGACCTAGGAGGGGTAAATCCCCTCACCCCGCCCCCAGAAAAACAGTATATCTGGGGTGTCCACAGCCCATACTGTTACCTTAGGGCCTCCCATTTTATACAGCTTGCCACTCTGCCGGAGTGAGCAGACATGCTGGAGCACGCAGGGGGCTACCCCTGCCCTCTTTTTATCCCAGACCTCCAAGGCCCCCTTCTTATTCATTTTTGATCCTATGGGACTCTGGACTCCTGGAAAGGTATCGTATATCCCATGAAAATATTCCTGCCATCTGGCAAAAGTCTCTTCCTACTACCTTTATTCTTAGATTCTCTGTGTATGTTTGTGTTGCACCATTGAATGAAAGAAAACAAACACTTTTAATTTGGAATCCTTTTGTCTCTGTCTTGATTTCATAGGTCACAGTTAATGGGCTCTGGTATAGTTGGTTGAGATCCCGCTTTATAAATACATAGTTTCCGATTGCTCAGCTAATTTCCCCATTTAAAGAGCAATTCGGGTAACAAATGGCTACATCTTGGCCGGGCACTGAGAACCTCTCAGGATATGCCAAGACACTCGAGAGGACAAGAACATGTTGACCACATGCACAACATATGCCTAAGACAGGGGTCTACAAACTGCGGCTCCCGAGCCGCATGCGGCTCTTTGGCCTGTTGAGTGCGGCTCTCCGAACTTGGTTTGGAGCCCCTGCTCTCGCGCCCGCTCGCGCCTGCATCCAGGCTGCAGAGCCATGCGCCTGAGAGAGAGAGAGAGAGCGAGTGAGCGAGTGAGCGAGAGAGAGCAGGCGAGCGGGCGTGCTATCTCTCCCCCCCCCCCACCGTGGAGAATGGCCAGGTCCCCCTTTCCCTTTCCTTCAATGGTTGGGAGGCTAAAGCCTCCCCTCCCCTCTAGCCGCGCGATTGCTGGGCGGGCGGCTCCTGCCCCCACGCCTATCAGCTGTTGGGCGGGGCGGGCTTCCTTTGGTAGACCTGGCCTCTGGCTGAGTCCCATCGGGAGGCCATGTCTACCCACTGGCTTTCTTGGTGGTAGACCTGGACTCCGAGGAGGGGAAAAAGTCCCCCTTCAGAGGCCAGGTCTACCAATTGGCTTCTATGGGCCTCCGGAGGCCAGGTCTACTGCCGAGAAAGCCAATGGGTAGACCTGGCCTCCCAGTGGGACTCAGCCGGAGGCCAGGTCTACCAATAGGCTTTTATGGCGGTAGATCCGGCCTCCAGACGAGGACTCCAGACAGGGAGGGGGAAATTACTTACAATTTAATTTTTATCAATAAATAAGATCACTATTAAGTATGATATCAAGTTTTATTCAGTGTACCTATAGTGTAATTAAGACTTAAAACTTTAATTAAAGCTTATTAAGTTAATAAACAGTGTACCTACCTATATATAGTTTAAGTTTAAGAAATTTGGCTCTCAAAAGAAATCTCAATCGTTGTACTGTTGATATTTGGCTCTTTTGACTACTGAGTTTGCCAACCTCTGGCCTAAGAGATTGCTAGCTAGGGTTGCCACCCTCCAGGTGGTGAGAGGAGATCTCCCGCTATTACAACTGATCTCCAGGCGACAGAGATCAGTTCCCCTGGGGAATATGGCCAGATATTTCCCAACCTTGAGCTGGAAACCCTGTGTGCCCTTTCCATCCAGAGCTGGAATCAGGTACTTTCAGAAACCTGGAGAGACCCAAACTACCTCCAGCTTTTAAGGCCACTAGCCATAATAAAAATAAAACATGACAACACATGATGTGATACATGTTGCAAAAACTATCAGATGCCAAAATAAATTAGCAAATGTCTACATTTGAGGCCTCCTGTGAGCTTGAGGCCCAGGCCAAATGGCCCTTCTGGCCTACCTTTTCATCGGCCCTGGCTGGGATGTGCGTTTGAGGGGATGGGAAGTGGGGAGAAACACACAGCAATGCACCAAAAGCAAACACACACTGCCTTCTTGGGGAGGTTTGTGCTGTGTTGGGGTGTCTGTGGTATACGTAGGGTGTGCACTGGCACATCTTTCCCCTCCACTTTCAGCAGTGGTTTGCTTTGCATGACCAGTTAGCAATGCACAGCAGAGACCAGCTTCAAGTGGGGGTCCCTTCTCCAATCTGGTGTCACCCTGCCAGCTCCAAGGTGGGCTGGAGAGACGCTCTGGAGTCCACCGTGGACTACAGCAGCAGCAGCGAAGATATAGAAGTTGACAACAGGTATCAGTCACACTTGGTCACCTCTCCTGAGGCACCACCCCTCTGCCAGTTTTGGAGCCTTGGGTGGTGAACCAATCCTGCCTCCGGCCAAGAAACTACCAGCTTTCAAAATGGGCAGATGTACAAAGCCATAGTCTCATTTCTGGTACTTTCCTCAGTAACAATGCTAAATTAATCTGGGAGAGCAGTTGACTCAAATCTCATCAGTAAGACAGTCAGACTTTTACTGCAAATCCTCTATAATGTAATTGGTCCTTAACAATATTTTTCAGCTTCCCCCTCCACCTGAGTTATTGTTTCAGAGATGTGGATAAACAAAGTCTGAGGCTATAGCAGACAGCGTCCCAGGGAATTTCATGTTCTGAACATCTGTCATTTAAATGGTGGGAAATAAACTTTATTGATGGTAATAAACATGATGCCAACTCTTGTCAGTCAACTTACTGTTGGCGTTGTGACATCTGAGGATAAGATAGATTCATTACCTTGTGAATACCCAGTGCTGTATGAAAACCTCCTGGTGTTCAATTCACTTACGGTGTGGCTTGTAAACTGAAAAATAATAACTTGAATTTGGAAAGTCTCCATCATGAATGATCTCTAGCAGAATATATGAGTGCGCAGGAATATAAAATGGTGTTGGTATACTTCCTTATGCCACTCCTCCAAGCAATCAAGGATAAAAGGACTCTTCTCTGCCATGACTTGGATGGCCCAGACTAGCCCGATCTCATCAGATCTCAGAAGCTAGGCAGGGTTGGCCTTGGTTTGTATTTGGGTGGTAGACTACCAAGGGATTCCAAGGTTGCTATGCAGAGGAAGGCAATGGCAAACAATCTCTGTTAGTCTCCTGCCTTGAAAGTTGCCATAAGTTGTCTACACCTTGATGGCACTTTACACACAGAGACTGTGTTCTCTATGATCCCAACAACCACTTCATGTTGGCCAGCTGACCAAACCTCTTAACAGCAGAAAGCTGCACTCTACTGCAATGCTGAAATAAGTATGGCCTTTTCAAGTCGATTCAACCCTAATTCAATAAATTTTAATATAGTGCAAATCAACGTGCTCCTTGCACAGTGTTTCCCCGCTACCTGCTATGAAGGAAAGTATTTTGTGCAGGAACAGGGCTTCCTTGGTATTCCACTTCAGCACTCTACATTGACGGGTGAGCATTGTCGCAATGTGTACTTTGTCATCTCCAACAGATGAATAGGCTGATCGCATCAGAGGGAATAATCAAAGGAATGTACACTCAGTGGGTGAAAGGAGAGCTGTGATGGGGCATGTGGAATGGAAGTGAAAGCAGATGTCAGCAGAGGACTTCTTCCAACAGAAAAATAGTCTCCTTACAATAGAAGAGGAGGGGGAAAATAAAACCTTACTAATTGTAAATGTTGATGGGGCATATTGCATGATGGCATTTGATCTGTGGTTTCAGTAATAATGACTTGGGGGGGGGGGCTTTTCCCCTTGGTTTCCTGGCTCTCTTGCTGTAGAATATGAGAGAGACAGACAGACAGGCAGACTTATAGAAGAGATTTGACAGAATAAGCTGGTGGGTTCCTGTTTAGGATTTGATTGCCATATTTACAGAAGAAATTTCCCTTTCAACTGTGTATCCGTTGGGTGCCACAATATAGGTTCCATGGTAATCCTAAGATTTTGATACAAACTCCAAAGGTTTTAGAATACAGTAAGAGAGGTTACTTGTATTAGAAAAAAAATCCTCTTAACAACCTTAGTGAGTGCTAGGTTAGCATACAAGAAATGTCCAGGTGCTGAATCTAATTTGGACCAGCTCATCAGTAGAACAGCAGATAGGCTCATGTATACACAGCTAATTACTGTAGGGAGTTTAATGAAGTTTCCAAAGACCAAAGCCTTTGTACCCATCAATTAGGAAATGGGTTTGTTATTAGCTCACATTAGTCAGTCAGGAGAAAGGCTGACACAGCTATTTTTGCAGAGCCACTACATCAAAATGATGAAAAAGGAGACAAATCATTACCTACCTAGAATTTGGGATCAGCACTGTAGTTAGGAGATAGGTTTCCGTAAATGAGTCTATGGCAATTTCAAAGAGGTAAATGCAGGGTAAATCATTAGAAGAAATTTGGCCTAATGGCCAAAGCCTATGAGCTATTGCTGGATGTTAATTTTTTTTAAAAAAAGAACCCAAGTTGCTCAAGTTCAAGCCTGCATAGGTCACAACCTCTTACTTAGAAGCCTTGTCTCTTAATAGCTGAGCAGTAGGATGTGTGTGTGCGTGCGTGCGTATGCATGTGTGTGTGTACACACATTCCACGGCTGAACCCTAACATTAAAAATAGATACTAAGGATCCCCCCCACACACACACGCAATTCTTGGATGTAACTGAACACTAGCTGTAGCATTAACAAAGGCACTTATCAGAGCAGGTGCCAAGGACTGTGTGACCCTATGAATATGACATCTGGTAACTACAATGGGTAAAATCACTATCCCTCCCAGTTATACACTAGCTAAGTAAATCATGGAGTTTTCTATATTGTAGGTTTTTAAGCATGGCAAGGTTAAGTTTTCAGGGACAGGATATTTCATGACAAGTAGCTTGCTTAGCACAGAGGGCTATGTAATAAACCACAATTGCAGCTAATGTGGTTGTATTCTTTCTAGATAATGAGTATAATTTGAATTCAGTTTGCATTAACATGAAGAACGATGCCAAGCCACAGCTGCTGGACCTTGTACACTCCTTACGTGATGCCATTTGTACAAATCTTTCCATTTAAAACTAAAAATGGCATCTCTTGGGGTACTTTACAAATGAGCGTTACTTAGCTGAGATGCCTGTTAAAATATACTGAAGGTCCTTGTGTATTTATGTGTAAATATATGTGCTGCCCAGAGACCAAAGCCATTTCCAGGAAGCAATTACTCAGTTTTTTGAGCCTGTAGACACAATCCCAGTTTCTCTCGGTAATCACAGAGAAGGTTTGAGATAGCCGAGCGGCAACAAAATTTCATGCTGTTTGGTTTTCATTTTAAAGTTTGAGCTTTCAAAGCTGACAAAGTTTTCACTGAATGTCCATTTACCAAAAACAGTACTCGGTGTGAAATCTTTTTGTCGTCCCTTTTGCACGGCTGCTTTTGTTGGCAATCACTTCCGATCCAGCCAATAAAATACTATGGAGCAAATGGAAGGGCCTTACGAAGTAGTTCATAATATCTCCAAATGTCTCAGAATTAAACCCCACTGGTCAAGGCAGCCAATAAAGCACTACACATCACACATCATAATGACACCGAGATACCATGGAAAATCAAGACCACCCTGAAGGACCACACAGTTCAAACTGATGGAAATAAATGGGCACGTTGAAAAGGCAACAACCATCAGCAAATAGAAGTAGCCATTTGGGTGGGAGAGCAAGAATGAAGTTACAGCTCTGACTATTTCTCCCTAGCATATTACATAGGTAAAGGTAAAGGTTCCCTGTGCAAGCATCGGGTCATTCCTGACCCATGGGGTCACATGCCAACATTGACTAGGCAGAGTTTGTTTACGGGGTGGTTTGCCAGTGCCTTCCCCAGTCATCTTCCCTTTACCCCCAGCAAGCTGGGTACTCATTTGACTGACCTCGGAAGGATGGAAGGCTGAGTCAACCTTGAGCTGGCTACCTGAAACCAACTTCCGTCAGGCTCAAACTCAGGTCGTGAGCAGAGCTTGGACTGCTATACTGCAGCTTACCACTCTGCGCCACGGGGCTCTTCTAGCATGTTACATACAAGACTCTAATTCAAGGGTGTCAAAGATAAAGCCCCGTGGGCCAGATCAGACCCTTTGAGCACTGTTATCTGGCCCACAAGCTGAGGCAATCACTCCCCCGCTCCCAATTCTGGGCTGTGGGGGCCTTCTGATCCATGCCACTTGCCAGCTGCAACCTCCATGTGGAGGTCTGAGCCCGCAGAAAGCGGGGATCAGTAGGTGGGGGCCTTCCATTCCATGATGCTTGCTGCCTGGGACCACCACGTGGAAGTCCGAGACCACAGGCAGCCAGCCCAGCATGTAGATCACCCTTCCTCACCACCCCAGAAGTCAGGGCTGCTGGAGAGGGTGATGAATGCACTGGGCTCCAGCCCAGTGCTTGGATCAGTCTCCCCTGACAACCCCAAAAGTTGGAGGCTGCTGGGAAGGGCAATATAGCACTGGGCTCGCCAGCCAAGGAAGCTCACTGTGGGCTTGCCAACTGAGGCAGTCCCCTCCGCCAGTCCCGATCTGGGCTGGCAAGCCCACAGGCTCACCAGCCAAGGCAGACTTCCCTTAGTCTCAATCTGGGCTGGTGAGAACGCTGCGGGCTCGCCAGCAGAGGCAGACACACACACGCTTCTGATCTGGCAGGCAGGTTTGCATCAGTGTTTGGATCTCATGGCCCTTTCTTGCACGCCTGGGGTAGTGGTGATTGCCACTTTGGGGTCAGGAAGCAATTTTCTTCCAGCTCAGATTGGCCAGGGATCCTGGAGGGTGTTTTTTTTTTTTTTTTTTTTTGCCATCTTCTGGGCATGCAGTAGCGGTCACTGGGGGTGGAGGGGAAGTAGTTGTGAATTTCCTGCATTGTGCAGGGGGTTGGATTAGATGACCCTGGTGGTGCCTTCCAACTCTCTGATTCTGTGATTCTATTGTAACAGTCCTCACAAAAAGACTAAGATGTAACAGTGCATTCCTGAGCGGCACTGCTTCCTAAGGAGGTTTCGGCCTGGCCAAGACCTCTGCCCAGCACCAAATATCCATTTCCATTTATTTACTAGCTCCTTTGACCAAAGGTCTTGAGCTTAACCATAACAATAATACATAATACAACAACACATAATCAATTTACAACACCCAACGTATACTTAAGGTTAAAAGCACCAAATATCTGTGCACCCACATAGGGTTGCACAGGAGATATGCCACCTAAATGGTGGCGTAGCTCTGCAAAAATAAAAGGGGGCGTTCCCAAGCCATAACAGTTTAGGAGGCTGCCTAATTGCGGCCCTGCCCGCCGTCCAGCACCGTAACACCCCAGGAACGCCTCCCGGGATGCCGTTACACCCTGGGAATGCCTCCTGGGATGCTGTTACACCCGGGGAATGTATCCCGGGTTGCCGCCGCGGCCTTTGCCAGCAGCTGGATGCCGACGACAGGTGCTGGCAGCATCCGGGCTCGGTGCTGCCACGGCAGCGGCCAGTGACCTGCGTCCGGTCCTGCACGCTGGCACTGGGGCCACAAACGCCGACATGCACTGCCCGGACACCGGCGCTGTGGGCCCTTGTGCCAGCAGAGGTCTTTGACAGCCTCCTGAAGATTTTTGTCCTGGCCGCAGCTCAGGAATGCACGGTAAGGGTATTATAACTCCCATTTTACCAGCAGGGAAGTGAGTCTTGGATATACTGGCCCAAACACATTCAGTGGCAGAAAGATGACTTGAACCCGGTTCTCCCAACTCAATGTCGGAACTATGGTGTCTTACCCCCCCAAGAGGGGAGGAGCTTCATAACAGAGGATAGGCAGGCCCTTCATCATAAAGAAACCATTTATTAAATGCAAGCTGTGGTGCTCATTGCACTCATTTTTCTCATTTACTTATTCTTATAGACAGGATTCATGACGTGATTCATATCTAAAATAATGGTTCTTCCCCGCTGAGAACTATTGAAAACACAACATGAAATAAACATGTTAGTCACCCATTTTTGGTAATGGAGCATTTTCTCTTGCCCCAGGTGATCCATCTTAAGAATGGGCAATGGAAACTGTTTGAAAAGCACAAAACAATACTCAAAAGATGAAGAAACAAAATTAAATTCCATTAGATATGATAAAACTCAAGTGAAAAGGGAAAATATTATTTTCAACCCCTTGTGGATGTATTAAGCAAAAGAAATTGAAAACAATAAATACGTTATTACTAAAGCCTATATATGCCGTTTCATGCACCCAGCAACACACAATTACCCGCTCTAGGCTATCCTGCGCAGGAGCACATTAACCTGAAACAGAAGCTTCACAAGAGCGTCTACCAGGCATGGTCGCTGTGGCCAAAACTGATCAAGGGCATACAAGCCAAGACCTGTTTGAAAATTATAACCACTGCAAATGTTTTAGCTAGTCCAGAGACTGCTGTGGATGGCCCCATATGTTTATCATTCTCAGAAGCTCATTGGCTGACATTTTACCAACCATAATCAAGAACAGACCAGCCACGTGTTGTCGCTGGCCCCTAGTATGTTACAGTAAGTAGGAGTTCCTAGGTGGTATCTATAAAGCCCACTGAAAGAAGTCTGAGTAGACTTTTCTTGGTACTTAACATCTCTCAGGGGCCCCTGTAATATTATATGAATCATAATACGCATTTAGCCAAGGTTTTGTCTAGGCAAGGAAAGAACTCTTAACAGCCCATTCCTGAGCTAACCAGCTTTTTCTTGTAAAATGGGGCAAAAAAGCCCCATAGAGAATAGCGAGTGCCGGCCTTCGGGGCTGAAAGGGGGCAGAAGGCTGCCTAATGGCAGCTCCTGCCCCCCCGAACACCTCCTGGGATGCTAGCACACACCCTGCAATGCCAGTGCGGGCCTTTATGCCAGTGTCCGGGCCACCACTGGGGCTACTAACGCCAGCGTAAGTAGGCCAGATGCCAGCATGGAGGGCCCCAATGCCAGTGCAGCGCCTTCCTGGCTTTCGCCCTTAAAGGTCAGGAATGCTCTGTTAAAAGCCTAGAGATAAAATAAGAAACAAAAGAAAAATGTATTTTCAAAAACACCCACTAAGTGCAGGCACCCAGCAAGAAACACGGGGTTGTATCCTACCACTGCATGTAGTAAGGGTGATGTTGTGGTCTGTTAGCATAAATTGCATTTGTCAGTGCAGTCCTAGTTACTGAATTACAGGCCATTTCTACATTACTTATTTACCAGCATTTGATGCTGTTAGGAAATGGTTTTTCCCCACTTCCCCACAACATCATGGTGCATTTGTGCACCCACCAGGGTTTCCCCAGCTTTTCTCCAATCTTTCTCAAACCTG
Source organism: Euleptes europaea (assembly GCF_029931775.1). Classification (NCBI taxonomy): domain Eukaryota; kingdom Metazoa; phylum Chordata; class Lepidosauria; order Squamata; family Sphaerodactylidae; genus Euleptes; species Euleptes europaea. The sequence continues at coordinate 56,907,054 of NC_079316.1, read as the reverse complement.
CTTTACTGCAAGGTTTTAGGAAAGATTGCAGTAAAACCTAGAGATTGAATTTTCCCATGCACATAGCAGCTATTTTCCTTATCCCTGTCACTGGGGACTTTTTTGTTTCAAATCAGCAATTTTTATATTGATATAATGTTATTACAATCTGTGTACATCTCTGTCCTCCAGCTTTCAATTTTTTAAAGTAAGTCTCTAGCTCCTTTCATTGCAGAGCTATAAGGGGAAAGGCATATCTCCAAAATGAAAAAAGCCAGACACTTACTTAAAAAAATGAAAGCTGGGAATTCGGAGAACCAGATTGGTATAATGTTATATTGACATAACAATGTTTAGTTCCTAATTTTTTTAAAAAACTGGAAAAACCTGGGGAAGAGGGATGGCCACTGCTGGGGGATCGGGGCAGGAAAACCGGGGAAAACCTGCCATGTAATAGCCCTGTAGCCACTATGCTGTATCAGCAGCCACAACAGCAATGGGTAAACCAGTCAAGCCTTTCCCCATGTGGAAACCACCATGGTCAAGACAGTCCATACTGTATCGTGCAGAAGCAGATCTATCTCCAAATCTGGCATAGGTCATTACAAATAGAGAGTTTCCATGAAAGGGTCGGTGGACTGAGACCTGTTTATGTATGATTTCTTTAGCAAGAAAAATATAACCCTGAAGGCAGAGAAGCATCATTATCCCCTATAGGGGAAAACTATATGCAGACTCTTTCGAAATTCTCCCTAAACAATTGAGAAATACATTGGTTTGACCTTTATCAGTTTCTTCATTGGTGCAAAGAGGGGGAGTCTTCCATTTGACCCCCAAACAAAGGCATGCCAGTGATTGGGGGCACCCCATGAGCAAAAGGCACATGGGATGAGGCTGCAGCAAGGAGAGCAAAATCATCCCCTCTCCTTCTTGCCCCATGAGCTTAAACCCATAAGCTTTAAGCACTATGGATGTCCCACAAAAGTTGCATTATGTTTCAATTAGGCAGGGTTACCATGACTATAGACTTAGATGTTTGTGACAACAAAACCCCCTTGAATATACATATGAGATTATAAACTTTTCAATGTACCCTGAGGATGGAGTGATCTTCAACTCCATGAACTTAAACTTAAAAGCATGGCTGTAATGGCTGTTGTGTTTTCAAATGAACATGATAGCTATCATTTTCAAGATATAGTTTAAAAAAAAGAAAAAGAGGATACCAGAAGTAAACGTTCGAAAGTTGTTATAATCACTGAACTGAGCCACTGGATCTGAGAACTATAACAAGCATTGCTATTTTCTGCCACTGATTTTACACATGACATAAAGCAACTCTGCCTGAAATGTATTTGAGCAAAGGGGAGGAATGATCATGGACAGAGCTACTGAAATACCCGCGAAATGGATGACAGTTGCACACTGTAAAAGCAAATTGTTTTTACTTCCAGGTTTGCCACAGATTTAATTAGGCAAAATATTGTTACATAAAACAAGCAGCAGACCTATGAGGACTCACAGGGGGAGGGAGATCCCCTCTCCCACTCCTCCCCTTCCCACTGGCTCCAGCTCCCACCCCCCTTTGCCACCAGCTCCAACTTGCCTCCCCTACCACCAGGGCCAGTTCTAGCTCACCTCCCCCTTTCAGTTCCTTCTCTGGCCAGATGTCACTATCTGCTCCTTCTTCCGGCTGCTACTGCTTTTCCAGCACAGGGTTTCACTTGCCACCATTTGGCTCTACTACAGGAACCTGAAATGCCACTTGATCAAAGGCAGCCTGCTTTTTGTAATGCCTGCACACGCTGTGATGTCAGAAGAGACTTTGATTCTACTGCAAATCCTGGGGGTTCCCCTGGCTTTGGAGATTCCTGCCTTGCAGGCTGGCTTCACTGTGCAGATTTGGCTAGCAGACCTAGCGATGAAACACTAACGGTGTCAAAACTTGAATGATTTGCTTTTCTGAAGGCAGAAAATTATGCTGCATCAGTGTATTTGAAGAGCCTGTTTCATGACCATCTGCCTCAATGCTGAAATGCTTCGGAGTCTTCTGGCCATTGTTTGTGGATTGCTAAAATATGGGTTATAAACGTTTTTAATTCCAGGGATCTTTAATGAATTAAGATATGAACACATGAAGCTGCTTTATACTGAATCAGACCTTTGGTCCACCGAAGTCAATATTGTCTACTCAGACTGGCAGCGGCTCTCCTGGATCTCAGGTAGAGGTCTTTCACATCACCTACTCGCCTAGTCCCTTTAACTGGAGATGCCAGGGATTGAACCCGGGACCTTCTGCATGCCAAGTAGATGCTCTACCACTGAGCCACAGGCCCTCCCCTACAGCCCCTCCATGTGGACCGTACAGATAGCATTGCCCTTACTCTAAATGGGCTTCATTTTCCCACAGTGATGTCAGCAAGTCTAATAGGCTAGGGATCATTCAAAGAATAAAATAGAGGGGAAATGGCCACGAACATGCACCAGAGAGGGGAAACTGTGGCTGTGAACAACAGCCACACACAAAAAGACAGAGTTAAGGAGCTTCAAGTCTCCCAAATGGCTACTTTTGAAGTAAAAAGCCAACTGGGAAATCATTTGGCTGAGTTCAGTTGACTGAATGCTCCAATCACACGTCAGGCAGAGATGGAGCAGAATCAGCTGCCTTGTCTGGAGACTGAATGAAAAAGAGGCAAAGCAACCCCATCTAGACACTTCAGGTTCAAGACAGCTGTTTATTTTCTAATTCATTTCTCATGGCAAACTAGTGTACCCTGCCCCAGCAAACGGTTAGGAAATTACTGCTTTAAGAATACCAGGAAATAAATCATTGGTTTGGCTCTGTCATATCATGACTAGATTCAGTGATAAAACTTGACCGTATTGAGAAGATTGTTTTCTAAAAGAGTCAGTAAGGGGTTTTTTCCCCCCCTGCAGAAATATTCAAGCTACCCTTGCTAATGACAAGAGGTTCAATGCACAGTGAGTTGGCACAAATTAATGATCTGTTTCAAGCCTGCTGACTGCTTGCTTAACTTCATTACAAGAAACTTGCCTGGCCACTGTACAGCATCTCTTAATTAAAGAGGTATTTGGAATTGGCACAATATGCAAAACTGTAAAAGCGGGGAATTAAATTAAGACTCTGTCCTGAGAAGTTTAGCTTTTCCAAGCTTTGAGTATACAGCTGGAAGGCTAGTAAATTTGATCTTCCATTTCAGACAAACAAAACATCAAGAACCTCATCCCATATAAATAATGCAGGCTTCTCTGTTTTCAAGCAGCTGTGAAGGTTTTAACTAGGATAAGCATGCCAAACAAGTGCTGTGGGAGCCAAAAGTCATACCTGCCTCATGCAAACCTACCCTCTTCAGCATCAGTGGGTGAGAGCTCCACCTGCATAGCTAGATGATGCCACAAGAAAGTGACCCGGGGGATAACTACACTTTATATGCTAATGTGAGTGTATAGCACAGTTTCAGTGGCCATTTTTTAAGACGAGAAGATTTTTATATCCCACTTTTTTCTACCTTAAGGAGACTCAAAGCCACTCACACTTGCTTTCCCTCCCCCCCCCCCACAACAGGTACCTTGTGAGGTAGGTGGGGCTGAGAAGGTTCTGAGAGAACTGTGACGGGCCCAAGGTCACCCAGCAGGCTTCATGTGGAGGAGTGGGGAAACAAACCCAGTTCAAGAGATTACAGTTCACAGCTTATGTGGAGGAGTGGGGAATAGGTTGCCAAGTCCCTCTTCACCACCAGTGGGAGGTTTTGGGGCCAGAGCCTGAAAAGGGTGGGGTTTGGGGGAGGGGAGGGACTTCAATGCCATAGAGTCCAATTACCAAAGCGGCCATTTTCTCCAGGTGAATTGATCTCTATCGGCTGGAGATCAGTTGTGATCGCAGGAGATCTCCAGCTAGTACCTGGAGGATGGCAACCGTAGAGGGGAATCAAACCCGGTTCTCCAGATTTGAGGCTGCTGCTCTTAACCACTATACCATGCTGGCTCTTTGAAAGGAAAGCAGCATCAGGAAGGGAATTAAGAGAAGAGAAATGGGGATGGGAAGACTTCTTTTCCACTCCGTGCTTCTTTAGTCCAAATGTAGGAATTTCCCTTTGACTGTCCACCATTCACTCTGCTGCCTCTCACCATCACCCTTGCCCATACTAGATAGTCATATAGAACTTTTATCTGTCCTTCCATGAAACATGCAGGTGGACAATGCTAGAAGGAAGGAAGGAAGGAAGGAAGGAAGGAAGGAAGGAAGGAAGGAAGGAAGGAAGGAAGGAAGGAAGGAAGGAAGGAAGGAAGGAAGGAAGGAAGGAAGGAAGGAAGGAAGGAAGGAAGGAAGGAAGGAAGGGGGAAAGAACTAGGATGGGGGAAAGCATCCCAGCAGTAGGAGCAGGTTATCATCTATGTTATATAATGGATATATGACATACATGAAATGCACAAGAAGAGGAAAACAGAGTTTAGTGATCAGAAGCAAGATTAATGTGCATATCCCTTATATGACTATGAGGTTTGGGATAATTAATGGGCATATTAATTGCCAATTAATCCTCCTGGACATTTTCTCCCTTAACATAAACTGTACCTTACTCATCAGCACCCTGGAATGAGAGAATCAATATTATAGAAAAAAATGTAAAGGTAAAATAAAAGGCCTATTACATTATCTGATGGCACATGACGTCCTTCCACTGCTGAATCTACAGATCTGGCCCTGATAACTGTCTGAATGGCAGAACAACAGAGTACCCATTCAGAACTCTTTGGACAAAAAGTAGAGTAAAATTACAATAACTGCACCTAATATTGACACATTTCATGATTCACATAACATTAGCATATTTATACTGTCTGAAACATGATGCTGGACTATACAGACAACTGGTCTGATCTAGCAGGGCTCTTTTTATGTTCTTAATAATACAAAACATCTCAAACAATAAGCTGGGTACAATATGCCAAGAAGAAATAAAACGTTTACCCAAGAGACAGCATGGTGTAGTGGTCAAGAGCAGCAGACTCTAATCTGGAGAACTGGGTTTGATTCCCCACTCCTCCATATGAGCAGCAGACTTTAATCTGGTGAACTGGGTTGGTTTCCCCACTGCTACACTTAACGCCAGCTGGGTGACCTTGGGCTAGTCATAGTTCTCTCTGAACTTTCTCAGCCCCACCTACCTCAATAACAATGCATTCCTGAGCGGAATGCCTGCGCCAGGCTGAGGAGGCAACGCAGCGGTGCAACTTCCTAAGAAGGTTTCAGCACCGCTGAAACCTCCGCCCGGCGTAAAAAATCTGCCCAGCGCAAAAAAATTTACCTAAAAGCTGGCAAAGCTCAGCCCACAAAAGAGGGGACGTTCCCGAGCCATAACGGCTCAGGAGACCGCCTAACAGCAGCCCCACCCCTGGCTGGCACTGTGATGCCTGGGAACGCCTCCCGGGACGACGACACGGCCTTTGCTGGCATCCGGATTCTGGCCGCAGGCTCCATCAGCGGCCAGAGATCGGCGGCCGGCCCTGCACATTGGCGCCACAAATGAATGTCAGTGGCAATGTGTAAAACGGAAGAATTTTGCCAAGAATAGAGGCATGAAAAAGATTACCTGTGAACCAAGTACTTCAAGGACTAACTTAAGGTTAGCATAATATGTAGGCTGTTTGGGGAAATATTGCTGCAGCATCTATGAGCCTTCAGTTTTCTATTTGTGGAATAGGAATAGACTCATAGTTCTGAAATTGCCATAAAATCACTGATTTCCAAATGGAAAGCAGTATTTTTACAGAAGTTATCACAAAAGAGGCAGTAGAAGCATACCCAGCACCTGGAGTCTGGACTTCAGGGTCTATGCAACCCTGTTGAATTAGACCTATTAAGAGATCAACTAACTGAGATACAGCTGCCAATTAGATTGTCTCTTGATGGGGAGCCTATCCAAGCTGGAGGCAAGCTGTCTGTGATCTCACCCAATCTGGCTGCACACCAAATTAAAGCATGTTTTAAAAATATCCTTTACAGCTGTGCATGGGATTCTGGGACACACTAGAAGCTCAGGCAGTATCTGGCCATACTGGAAGCATGTTGTGCTCTTTCTGAATGGATAAGCTAAGCTCACTTGGGGGCTGTCATTCAATTTGCATCCTTTACTTGCTTTGTTCCAGACCCATCCTGTCTCCACTCCATACGTATGCCCATGCTTCAGGATCAAGTTGTTCAAAGGCCTCTAGAAAGCTAGAGTTGGCTGTGGTAGGGTTATGGCTCCTACCCACATTTTGAGAATTCCCTTTATTTATTTAGGATACTTCTATGCCGCTTCTTCAGAATTGCTACTCGAGGTGGCTTACAATTAAAACAGCATCATAATATTAAAAACAAGCCATTAGATAGAAGCGGCATAAAAACTATGCATAAGACAGAACCAGACCATTAAAACTCTTAAATGAAAGCCTGGGTTAAAAAGATATGTTTTGGCCTGGCTCCTTGTAATGATTGCACTGCAAGGGTCAAGCAGGGAATCTTCCTTGGTACTAAGCTGTCAGTATATGTGTGTGTGTGTGTGTGTATATATACACACACACACACACACACACACACATATATATATAGATATACACACACACACACACACACACATGTATATATATATATATATATATATATATATATATATATATATATATATATATATATATATATATACACACACACATACACCCAACCGCTAGGGTTCCCAACCTCCAGGTACTAGCTGGAGTTCTCCTGCTATCACAACTGATCTCCAGCCAATAGAGATCAGTTCACCTGGAGAAAATGGCCACTTTGGCAATTGGACTCTATGGCATTGAAGTCCCTCCCCTCCCCAATCCCCACCCTCCTCAGACTCCACCCCAAAAATCTCCAGGTATTTCCCAACCTGGAGCAGGCAACCCTACCAACGGCAGCACCCCAAGGCTCTATCTTCCTCCTCAAAGCCTCCCAAGACAGTCTTACCTCACTCTGTCTCCATTGTCTTGGTGACCATCCGAAAGTGTCAGTGGTCCTGTCCTCTTTTTGCAAGGTCAGGATGGGCACCAGGGCAAACTCCCAGCCCTGACAAAGAGCTGATTGATTCCAGCATTTCTGTGCCTCCTCCCTCAGCTGGTGGTCTCTGGCCAGTGTCTTCGCTGTGTGCACTGGCATAGACACAGCTTCGCCTTCCAGCTGATCGGCGAGCCAACCCCCAGGGGCATGTCTGAAGCCACGCAATGCATTGTACTCCAGATACCATCCACAAATAGCATGTGCTTTATCAGGAACAGGATAAAGGAGACCGCCGCAGTTCGAGTGGTGGTGCAATTGCATCACATGCTCCTAGCTCACAACTCAATTGGTGCGTAGAGCACCTAATCTGAAACGTTTGGAATGGCACATTCCCTTTCAATTGGGTTGTGAGGGGGTGCGGTGAATCAAAGCCCCCCAACCATTTATTCTCAACATTCTGATCTGGCTGTATGAATGAGCACTGAGGCTGAACTATCTTTGTGGGAAGCAAGTTCCTTCCGTGTCAACAGAACTTCCTTCTAAATAAATGTGGTCTGGATCAGGCTGCCTAATAACTATCCTATCTTGCACTCTCATTTGTCCTTGTCTCAGTGGCAAAGGAACACAATTATTCCCTTCTTTCTTTGCAGCAACCATTAAGATATTTGAAGATTGTTATTAAGTGAACCCTTAATCCTCTTTTCTTCAAACTAATTATAGCAGATTCCATTAAGTTTCCCTCGCATGACATGCTATTCAAACCCTTTGTTGTCGCCTGTGTTCCTCTTCTCCAAGTTCTCTTCAATTTGTGCACATTCTTTGTGTGTGTGTGTGTACTTGCTTTCAAACTGCATATTCCTGTTGTGCTATACAAGTGCCAAGCAGCACAGCTTTACTAGTTCCTGCGTCTTGAATATTACACTTCTGTGAATTCAGCCCCAAACAGCCTTTATATATTTTTTATTTTGCATTCAGCATGTAAATTGTTATAGCCTCAGATTACTTAACATGTCAGGCAGGGTTCGATACTCAGCAGCAAGCAATATTGGAGGCAAAAACGACTCCCCAATTGCTCCCACCAAGGTCCTATTTTATGTGCCAGAAACAAATGAGTTAATGACTCTATATTCCTCCCCTCTTCAAAAGCACAAAGAGGCATATCTACAGTGTGTGTGTGTGTGTGCGCACGCTGTTCAGTCACAGCTGACTTATGGTGAGCCCGCAGGGGTTTCAAGGCAAGAGATGTTCAGAAGTGGTTTGCCATTGCCTTCCTCCAAGTGGGCTGAGAGAGTTCTAAGAGAATTGTGACAGGCCCAAGGTCACTCAGCAGACTTCGTGTGGAGGAGTGGGGAATCGAATCTGGTACCCCAGATTAGAGTCCGCTAATCTTAACCACTACATTGGTTCTTGTAGGTTATCCGGGCTGTGTAACCGTGGTCTTGGTAGTTTCTTTCCTGACGTTTCGCCAGCAGCTGTGGCAGGCATCTTCAGAGGAGTAACACTGAAGGACAGTGTCTCTCCTTCAGTGTTACTCCTCTGAAGATGCCTGCCACAGCTGCTGGCGAAACGTCAGGAAAGAAAATACCAAGACCACGGTTACACAACCCAGATAACCTACAAGAACCAATAAACTCTGCCCGTGAAAGCCTTCGACAATATTTTTAACCACTACGACTCACCGGCTCTCTATATCTACATTACACATGCTGATTCAGTTCAAATATAATGCAAAAGAACAGTTTATTTTAACTATGGCTAGTTTGTGAAACTAGTGTTCTGCTGGCAGAAGATCACTCAAATCCTAGTTTGCCACAACTAATGCTACTTTCATCACTTCCACTCTGGCCAGGTGTCACTGTTGCTGGGCAATGCATTAGGAAAACACTAGGGAACAAGCCAGAATAAAACCTCTGTGTCCACACAGGTACATAATGCAAATTCATAGATAACTGTGATTAATAATCCAAAGAGGTGTGAAGATTTCAGATCTTAGCTTGATGGACACTAGTTAAGCATAACTTATTTATGGCAGTGTGTAGCCTAAAATATCATAGAGTAGGGTTGCCAGGTCCATCTTTGCCACTGGTGGGAGGTTTTTCGGGTGAAGCCTGAGGAGGGTGGGGTTTGGGGAGGGGAGGGACTTCGATGCCATAGAGTCCAATTGCCAAAGAGGCCATTTTCTCCATGGGAACTGACCTCTATTGGCTGGAGATCAGCTGGAATAGCAGGAGATCTCCAGCTAGTATCTGGAGGTTGGCAGCCCTATCATAGAGTAACCCATGGTCAGGCAATTAGGTAGGGAAATGCATGGAGATTTGGGAATGGAGCCTCAGGAAGATGGGGTTTGGGGAGGGGAGGGACATCAGCAGGGTATCATGCCATAGAGTTCACCCTCCAAAGCAGCCATTTTCTCCAGGGCAACCAATCTCTGTAGTGTGGAGTTAGCTATAATTCTGCAAGATCTCCCAGTTCCACCTGGCAGCTGGCAAACCTACCCCACCCCAACCATAGTTACATTAACATGTCTTGGGTCCTCCTGAGATGCTGAGAAAGGTGGGTGTATAAATATTTTAGATAAATGAATTAAATAGTGTATTTAATGACACTATAGCTTATGTCTGAACTGAACCACAGTCTGATTTAAAAGCTTCCCTCTCCCCAAGAAAATCTGGGAAACATAGTTCTTTGAAGGAAGCTGGAGAGATATAAGAGGATTCTCAGCAATCTCACAAACAAAAATGCCCCTGAAATTCATAGACAGCTATATAGATTTAGAAATTTGGGTCATTCTCAGCTGAGCTATAGCCTTACAAGTGGTCATTCCTGTTTGAATTTGTGCACTTGCTGCAATGGTGCTTAGCACATTTATGGCTTGATCCTGGAGGACCACTGGAAACCCTGTATGCATTGGAGCCAATTCACAAACTTTATGCCTGCCATATAGGGCTCCATCATAGGTATGTTCTTTTGGGGGGTCAACAACAGGGCATAGAGGTCAAGGCCTTTCCCTGATGTTCCATCCTGGCACTGGTATTCAGAGGTTTATTGCCTCTGAATGTGGAGGTTCCCTTTAGTCACCATGACTAGTAGCCACTGATCGACCTATAGTCCATGGATCTGTCTAGACCCCTTTTAATGCTGTCTATGCCTGTGGCCATCACCACATTCTCTGGCAGTGAATTCCATATTTTAATCACTCATTGCATAAGGAAGCATTTCCTTATGTCCGTCCTGAATCTACTGCCCATCAACTTCATTGGATGCCTCTGAATTCTACTGTCTTGGGAGAGGGAGAGACCCAAGGAATATTTACACTGTAACTCTATACAGTTGCCCACGTGTTGAAGTTGTAAGTTTTCTAAGATCCATTTAGTGCCTATCACACCATTTTAAATAAAGTTTAAGTTTGCCGCAGTGGTTATTGCCCTGCTATAATAAGTAATAGCCTTGTTCTGCCTTGCAAGGTTTTGCAAGAAGAAATGCATTCTGAAAGCTGACTACCGGTAGGTAGAATTTTGAAGCAAGAGCCTTTTTACAAATACGGGGCGGGGGGGGGGGGTTGCCAGCAAAAAAATGAATTCAAATTCTCACTGCTTTGTCACAGCTTAATATGGCCATTAAGGCATGCAGTCCTAGCGCATTTAACAAGCTATTAGTAATCGATGTCTAGATGTTCAGCCATTATGTGCAAATACCTTCCATAATTAGACGAGGCCATTATCTTCAGTAAGACTGTAATGTTCACCAACAAACTGGATTGTCTACCACATGCTGAAAGCGAAATGCATTCCTAACTGTGAGATCACAGTAGGATGCAAGGTGATTCCCTGGTTGGTTGGTTGGTTGTGTGTGTGTGAAAGAGAAGTGGGCGAGTAAAAAAGTATGAAAATGGGCAAATGCTGTTAAGAACAGGGACTTTGTTTCAGCTACACGTACACACATGAAGCTGCCTTATACTGAATCAGACCCTTGCTCCATCAAGGTCAGTATTGTCTACTCTAACTGGCAGCAGTTCTCCAGGGGCTCAGGCAGAGGTCCTTCACATCACCTGCTTGTGTAGTCCTTTTAACTGGAGACGCCGGGGATTGAACCAGGGACCTTCTGCATGCCAAGCAGGTGCTCTACCGCTAGGGTTAGGGACTAGATGTTTAACCAAAGGTTTTAAAGAGCAGTGATGTTCTGAAGAAGGATGTGAAAGGGGGGGCTACCATATGAGGAATCCTGGGGGGTTATACTAGAAACATGTCACGCTAAGGAAGAAGAAACAGAATGATATAAGAGACTCATAAGGGATCTACAAATGCTTTTCTTTTCTTTCTTTGTATGCTTTTGGTGCAAGCCTTTTCATCCCGTTTCTGTTGCTGGGGTTCCCAGAAATACTCCATTTTAATGCCATTTACATACAATGATGTAAAAATAATGTTGAAAATGAATTCATTTTGAGGGGGGGGGAATTGGCGTGAGGGATGAAAATAGCAGTAAAGGGAGGAATGAAATCAAAAGGATATTTTGAGTCAAGCCAGTAGCATTGAGAAATGTGCAAACATCCCAATAAGAGAGCAGGCGTATTTGGGACAACTGAGTATGGTAGAAACAGAAAAGCAGAGATCCCAGGCAGAGGTGTTAGAGAGCTTTAAATGTAAGGACACAGAGTTTGTGCATGATGCAGAAAGGAATGGGAAGCCAGTACACCGCTTTCCATCTCAGAGGAGTACGTTTAGTAGCTGCAGGGCCAGAGAGAGAAAATCCCTACTAACAGTCATTTTTGGTCATGTTCAGTGTTGAAGTAATTTGCACAAGGAGAGGCGGAGGTTCTCTTCAAGATTATAGTTAATGGCCCAGGAAGGATGGTGGGATATAAATACCAATCCAAACAATGCCTGTGGCTTACAAGACATGGCTAATTGTTGAAAACAATTGAAAGGCTTGAGGCAAAGGCTTTCTTTTCTTTTTATCATGTTAATCTGGACACGATACCCATGCTTATTTATATATTTTGAACCACTTATGCATTCACTCCAAAAACCCATCCTAAATAACTCAGAGACATTTTGATGTGCTAATTTTAAAGTTGAACTTTACAAAAAACAAACTGTAACCAATCGTAAATGAGGTTAATCACCCACTGATTCCACTGGCATTCATTGTAATGACGCTAATTACAATAAACACATTTAAAATTAATGTGCATGTCATATGCATATATCAATTCCATTCTAATTTACCATTGATTAATGTCCACACACTGAACGTGTTTATAATGATAAAACAGCCTTACAGGAAAGGGGGGGAAAGCGAGACTGCGAGGAGAGGAGTGAAGAGGGAGAAGAAAAGGAATAAAAGAATCACTCAGACACAGACTCCAGACACTCTAGGGAAGTAGGCACAAAAGCTCATCTAAAGGTCAAATGGGGTGTTTTACCAGATATTCCTTCTGCTAGTCACAACAAGTTGCCCTGGGCATATGTGCCCACTATTCCAGGCAGTCACAGTCATGCATATGAAAAATACACACATACACAAAGGGGGAAAAAGCAAACCAGTGGCTACCTTTCAATTACAGTTATAGATGACGGACACAAATAAACTACCATCCTGCTAAAGACAATTCACATGCTATTGCAGATAGCATACATGATGTTTTGCATGGAATAAATATCATCCAATTGAGAACCATTCTATGAGAGAAGGAATGAACTGGGATTGCTAAGGAGAAATCTTGGACGACACCCTGGGGCATTCGATTGGTGACTGGCAGCTCCCCCTCACCACGGCAACCATCATCATAAGGTTTGCCTTCATTCAGTTTTCTGCTTCAGCAAAACACAGCAGTCCTCAAACAAAAATGTAAAGTGCAAAGAGGAGACAGGGAGACAGTAGTATTTGGTTACAAATCCCCCAGAGGTTTATACCATAGCTAGGATGCCATGACCCGGATAGCCTAGGCTAGCTCAATATTGTCAGATCTTGGAAGCATCGACCCTGGTTAGTATTTGGATGGGAGACTTCTAAGGAATACCAGGTTTGCTATGCAGAAGAAGGCAATGGCAAACCACCTCGGAATGTCTCTTGCCTTGAAAACCCCACAGGGTCACCATAAGTCAGCTGTGACTTGATGGCAAAAGAAAAAAGGAAAAAAGGATGCACCGGCTCTGGAAATACTGCTTCCAGACATCTCATTTTCCCAGTCTTGTAACAATACCCTTTTCTTATACAGGAAGGGGCCCTGTTTTTAATAAAGCTGCTACACAAATTGGGTCATACATAGCAGGAAAGAGAAATGAGATGCAGGGTGTCAGGCACTCCAGGAGCATCACAGGAGAGCATTGTTGCCATCACTAGTTTATGAAGCACATACTGTGCTTGTGAAGCTGCAAGAGCAACCGTAGCACTTGTGGCCCCAGCGGCATTAGACAATGCATTCATTGTATTAATCTTTTATACAGCATTTTCCACGTGCAAAGTGCTTTCTAATTCTGTTCATTCCCCCTCCAACCATCTAAGAATGGAGATTATATGAGTAATGAACATGAAATTTGCCCTTAAAATAGAGATTTTCCAACAGTAAAGTACACATAATGTACCACAGTGAGAAACATAAATCTGGTATAGAATATATAATTATCTCTGATTTAGGCCCAAACCAAGTACATTTTGTGTCCACAGAATCTCTGCAGTGCTACAAGTGAGACGCACTACACTTGAGTGCCAAGCTTGTGATGGCTTCTTTCTTCTACCGTCATTTGGAATAGCCTGGCACATAGACAGCAAATCGTTGGACTCATTTTTCACTAATACAAGGTGCTGCTTCAGCAGACCACTGTTTTTTAATTTTAAAAGGAGATGTGCCTGGTTTTAACCTTATCCTTTGACACGGAACCGCTTTTCCTGAGGGCAGAGCTGCGCTTTATACCTTTATGGCTGCTTTTTCTAGACAAATGCATTTCAGGGGAGAGGGTGCTTTCCAGAAGATAATTTGAAGAGGAATGGGAGTGCTTAAATCTTCCTCCACCTATTGCTTTCCCCCTGCAGTCTCCAAATATTTCTCCCCCATGGGATTCTAGACAAACCATTTGAGAGGTAAACCGTACATTTGGGGGAAAAAAGTGATGTGGAGTTTCTAGGTGAGCGTGAAGGCAGAGGCGAGATCTTCCATTCTCCTCTACCATTTCTCTGCTGCAAATTGTCTCCTTCCACTTGCCCAAGCAAAATGACAGCCCAGTTTTTGTCCCATGTTGTAATAGTGTTTGTCATAGCTTTCTGCCCTCAGTCTGGATGTGTTGTACCTTGCTCTGGTGAGTAAAGAGGATGCATTCTGTGTGAGTTCTTTGAGTAAAGGAGACGCACTCTGAAGTTTACCAGAAGTGCTCTCTCCTTTTGTAAGGACTAAGCCCACGTGGCCGTACCAAATTCTGGAGCTGTACCTGGCTCAAACTGACCCTGCATACCATGACAATGGAAGTGGATGGCATTCAAAATTGGCAAGTACTACTTCTGGCAAACAGTCACATGACACATTCATCACATGCATAGATTGGGAGCTGCTACTGGACACTGCCTCAAAGGCAACTATAGGATGAACCAGTCCTGATTCTATGGACCAACTGTAAACAATTTACACCTGGAAAACATGTGCAGCATGACCCAACACAAATAGATACACACACACACCCTGCCAGAAATTTTGTTAGTTTTAAGGTACTACTGGACTCTGGCTCTTTTCTACTGCTATTGACAAATTAACACGGCTACCCATCGTGATCTATACATACAACTGTTTTGTATAAGCAGCTACACAGATCAGGAGCCTAAAAAATGCCTTAATGAAAAACCTTTATATTTGTGTAGATGGTTAATGGGCAGTGTATAGGAAAGGAACTATCAAAAACACTAACAATACATGAGATTCCCCAACTATTTTTCAGATAAAATCAATGCAAAAAATGGCAATGGGTAAGGAAATAATAGAACTCTAACATCCACTTGAAACCTGCTAATTTCTAAATTCTTATGGAAATAAGAAGGGGGGGACAGGAACTCTATCCTGAGTTCCTTTGAGGAAGGGCTGGATACAAATGAAATACACAAACCCACTCTTCTTCAGAAACAGGACTGGACAGCGATCCCAGGTGAATTTACCATAGATAACAGTGGACAAATTTATCCTTGCTCAACAGAAGAGTTTGAAAAGAAGGAAAATAAGACACACACACTCAAAAAAAGCTGAAAGGGAATAGTGGAGGAAATGAAAAAGGGAGCTATCTGGCTACACGTGACTAGCAGAGGAGACACATTGGAAAAGGGAAAGCAGAAACCTGGTACAAAAGACTAGTGCAAGGGTTGTAATGTAAGAATAAGGGAATTACCTGGGACTCAAAATTCTAATGAACAGGCTGAAGAAGTACAATCTCCTTTCCTTTCTATTACTATAAATCTGAATTCATACACAACATCCAAGTTTGGGAAGTTATGGTGGAGTGTTTACTTTTGTATAGATTGAAGTTGTTGTTTATGATGTTGTGATCGAGGTATTATTGTGTTATCTTCATTGAAACCTGGTGTAATCCACCTCGAGTCTCTGATGGAAGGAGGGGTATTAAAATATTTTAAGTAAATAAATGGATGTGCAATACAGCCTGTTGTGCAGTTATGCTGTATATTTATGAATACTTATTTTGAAAAATAAATTATAAACTTTTTCAGTGTTAACCATCCTGAGGTTCTTGTGTTTTATGTTGAGAAGAGGGAAAGGAGTGTTAAGTTACTTTGAAGGTAAGTCCTGGGAAATACAAAAAGTTTAGAAGTGAATCCCCAAAAGTACAGTAAGTCTGGAAGAGAATCCCACTTCAAAAAGATTGTGTATCATCGCTCTAGGACATATCCCCACTGGTTTGTCCATCTGTATTAAAAATACTGAGACCCTAGCTAAAAAAAGAGAGGCTATTACAAGTGTCTTCTCCTGCCAGCAGGGGGAGCTTGCTGACAGAAAACCGGAAAACTCCATCAAATTCTGACTGGGAAATTAATTTCATGGGAATAAAATCATACAAAATCCAGAAGGATTTGTGGCTCAGGCTGAATGCTCTTGTCACAATGTTTCTTTCTGACATTCACAAAGTGGCTTACTATAAAAGACATATCGAAAGTCCATCAAAGCCCTGATTTAAAAAAAATCTCAATATCTGTATACCATCTTAATCCCAGTTGTTGATTAAATCTTCTCCATAGCTGTGGCCGTTACTAATGGGGAAGGATAGGGGAAGACACTTTCTTAAATTCCTTTCTAACTTTAAATTCCTTTCTAAATTCCTTTCCACTGGTTTCAGCAGAAATTTCTTCCAAGCGAGTGTGCATCCGAATGCAGCCTACATCTAAGATGTTGTCAGGTAACATACAGGCACCACAAATCCATGTGGGATCTTGGGTTGCTATCCCACCAGCAGGATTGTAACTACACCTCAGAACAGCACCTCCATTCATAGAGGAGTGGAAGGCAATTTCCACTAATTTCCATCTCCCATTGTAGACCCTCTAATTTGCCCCCTAGGATTCTCGGGGACACTGAACCCCCTGAGCAGGACTGCCGAGGGCCCGGGGGGCTGCTGTATGACTGGGAGGTGGGGAAAGTCCTACTCTGCCTGTTTCACTGGCAGCAGACTAGATCTAACCCAACAGATTAAAAGGACACCGCCTTCTACTGGTGGTCCCCGGCCCTAAGAGTGTGTGGCTGTCCTCAACAAGAGGCCTGGTGGAATTCTCTGTCTGGTGACATCAGGGTCCTGTGGGACCTTAAAGAGTTCCGCAGGCGTGCAAGGCAGAGCTGTTCCACCAGGCCTATAGTTGAGGGCAGTCACAGATGCAACATCTGCTGGCCTCTGTATTCCCCCCCCTTCTGTATTATTTGTTGAAATCCATCGGAGGGGGTGGCCTGCCTGTCTTCTCGGTCGAGTTGGTAGAATCGGAGCACCATCTTGACATTTGCCTGGTTTTAGCTAAAATGTTATTGTTTTATTGTTTGAAATGTTGATGGCTGATATATATATTTTAATGACGTGACCCGCCCTGAGCCTGTCTTCGGCTGGGGAGGGCGGGCAAGAAATCGAAAATAAATAAATAAATTATTAAACATTTAAATATCTATTTATGGGTGGCCTTTATAAAGGAAAAAAAAAGATCAATATTCAAAGCAACTCACACAAAACCTTTTAAAAGAGGACATTTTTATTCTCCATTTTAGAGTGTAACAAAACAAAAAAGAACACCAAGTTTAGTAGCTTTCAAAAATGTAATTACTTTTAAGTCAACCATGTGATGATTTGGGAAGTGAATCGGGTTCTTTTTGATATTTATTGCCTTTGGTTAACATGTTAATGCATATTTTAATTTCTATCCTAAACCTACCCTCCCAGACTGTTTAATTCTGAAATAAAACATAGAACACCAATAGTGATTTAGTACATTTGCTCACCTCTTATTAGCTGTGCTGGAGAGCTTTTATATGTTGCTCTGAAATTTCCTGCAATGGGAAATACCAGCATGCATGAAAACTTTGCTTAGTGTAAGCAGAGAAGGGCAGAGCAATCCACAATGAGGGACAAAAGGAGATAGGGGTGACCCTGGGTGACCCTGGGTGACCCTGCACCGGCGTTAGTGCCACTTGCGCTGGCTAAACTGGCACTCGTGCCTGCACAGGGCCACTTATGCGAGGCTCGGGAGCCGCCGCAACCTCGCCAGCAGCATTTCCCCGGTGCAAGGGCTCGCGCCAGCACCAAAGGAGTTGTTCCCAGGGGCGGAGCTGACCTTAGCCCCCTTAAGCCCTTTCACCCCGGGGACGCCCCCTTTTGCAGGCGCCAATTTTCCCTCCAGGTTGGGCCTGGAATTTCCCCAGAATTACTAGTTATCAACAAGAGATTCAGCCTCCCTGGAAAAAAGGGTAGGTTTGAGGGGCAGAATTTATATCATCACATTCCCACTGAGCTCCCCCCCTTCCCCAAACTCTGCCCTCCCTAATCACCACCTCTGTCATCTCCAGGAAACTCTCAAGCCAGAGTTGGCAACCCCACATATACCACTTCAGACCACAGGGGAGTGGTCGCCTTTCTATGCTAAAAACTTCCTACAAAAAAAAAAGAGAGAACATGGCGGCGGAGTGTGTGTGTGTCTTGTTAACTAGTGCCTCATTTTCCAAGCAATTAATTTATGGGAACTTTGAAATATAATCCTTCACCTCTGCTACCTCAGCACTCTGCCATCTCATTACCATATGTACACCAAACCTATGAAGGATACAGAGATGTAATGGAGAAGTTATCCACATGTACACACAGTCCTACATTTTAATTATGTTGATGTGAACCACTCCGGGTTTTTCGTAGAAAAAGAAAAGATTGTGTGTGTAATGATTTAACCTAGGGGTCGGCAAACTCATTAGTCAAAAGAGCCAAATATCAACAGTACAACGATTGAGATTTCTTTTGACAGCCAAATTTCTTAAACTATATAGGTAGGTACACTGTTTATTAACTTAATAAACTTTAATTAAAGTTTTAAGTCTTAATTAAACTATAGGTACACTGAATAAAACTTGATATCATACTTAATAGTGATCGTATTTATTGATAAAAATTAAATTGTAAGTCCCTGCCATTTCCCCCTCCCCGTCCGGAGTCCTCGTCTGGAGGCCTGGTCTACCACCATAAAAGCCTATTGGTAGACCTGGCCTCCGGCTGAGTCCCATTGGGAGGCCAGGTCTACCCACTGGCTTTCTTGGCAGTAGACCTGGCCTCCGGAGGCCCATAGAAGCCAACTGGTAGACCTGGCCTCTGAAGGGGGACTTTTTCCCCTCCTCGGAGTCCAGGTCTACCGCCAAGAAAGCCAGTGGGTAGACATGGCCTCCCGATGGGACTCAGCCGGAGGCCAGGTCTACCAAAGGAAGCCCGCCCCGCCCAACAGCTGATAGGCGGGGGGCAGGAACTGCCGAGCCGCCCGCCCAGCAATCGCACGGCTAGAGGGGAGGGGAGGCTTTAGCCTCCCAACCATTGAGGGCAAGGGAAAGGGGGACCGGGCCATTCTCCACGATGGGGGGGGGAGAGAGACAGCACGCCCGCTCGCCTGCTCTCTCGCGCTCACTCGCTCTCTCTCTCTCTCAGGCGCGCCGGCTCAGCAGCCCAGCAGTTTGCAGACCCCTGATTTAACCAAATAAGCTATGGAAATCCTGTATTGAACTGAACAGTGACCCCTATTTTTTTAACCTCATTAAGGGGGGGGGGGAATCACCGTTGCTGGAAAATCTAAAGTACTGGAAGCTTGTCTATCATGTTGCAAAATAGCCATGCTGTTTACCTATGTGTTTAGCTGTGCTACTTTAGGCTGCTTTTGGTACGCATGACAGTCTCCTTGGCACCTCTGTCCACATGAGCTATGTAACATGTAAGCACGGAGCTCAGCTGGGAAGGGTTCTCTAATGATGCAAACTCCAGAATTAACCTGTGAAATATTGTAAGGTGCCATGGCCACAATTAATAAACTCCAAGGTCACCGTTAATGTCACCCATACGAATACAGAAACTGAGTTCAGTTTGCCAAGAACGAAAACCAACTCAAAATAATGACTGGGCTATCCCTTAGATCTGTGAGGGGGACAGTATGAGTTGACAGTAGCATATTTCAAGGTCAGAGATTCAGCCTGAAATATGGTCTGTCCACTATATACTGAAGGCAACGGTAACTATGACACTGACATCCCACAAACAGGGGGCCCAGTTAAAATGATCCACACTCAGAGGCTGATGGATCCTTCTGGATTCCAAGATGCGCTGGGCGATTTTGGGATTGTACATACTTGCCCTGTTGGGGCTGCAGTGGAAACTTGGGTCATGAAGTTCCAGTTAGTTCATTTGCTGCAGTGGGCACTCTATATACATGGCGACCATCTTTTAAAAATTGAATAATAGTTTTATGGTTTCATATGTTTTTATCGTTCTACTTAAAATTTTTAATGTTGTTACTTGCCCTGAGCCAGGCCTGGCCGGGGGAGGGAGGACTAGAAGTATGAAAAATAAATAAAATAAAATAAAACGTTGCAGCTAGGTTATTATTGGGAGCTAGGTGGAACATGCACATCACTCCCATTCTGCAGTCATTTAATTGCCTATCAATTACTGGGCTCAGTTCAAGGTATACTGACTATCACGTACAAAGCCCTTCATGACCTTGGTCTCTCTTATCCATGGGACCACCTCTCTCCCTATGCTCCCTCACGCCAACTTCACCCATCCCAGCAGAGCCTTCTGCAGGGATCATCCTGCAAATGAGCAAAATTGATAACCGTCCTTCTTCGTGCATTCTCTGTTGCAGCTCCCACCTTATGGGATGGCCTCCCTGATGAGGTTAGGAAGGCTTCCACTCTCCTGGCTTTCCACCAGCCGTGCAAAACAGAGTTATTCAAGAGGGCTTTTTGCACAGGTACACAGAACTGTTCTGCAATGAAATGGTCAGAAAGCTGCATCAGTAAAGGGATAGGGACTGTGACCTACACCACTGTATTGCTACCTAACACTGTCAGTAAACTCCAGATTAAGTAGTTTCTACACCACTTACTGTATCATGTTTAAAAGATCATGCTTTGTTTCAGCTGTTTTGAGATTTCTCTTTGTTTTCAGATTTTTGTAGTCCGAATACTATTGTATTGCTCATTGGATGTCCCATCCTGTTCATTGTACTTGATTTACACTACGTAATCCTCCTTGAGTCTCAGTAAGAAAGGTGGACTATAAATAACCAAATAATAATAATAACCCAGCAGTGTACAGAATAGCTTAGAGCAGGGGTTTCCAACATAATGCCCGTGGACAGGATTTGGCCCCTTGAGACCTCTTATCCGGCCCACAAGCCAGCTGAAGCAGCCACACACCCCCATTCTCAATCTGGGCTGGCGAGGCATGGACCGGCCTGACCAAGTGGAATTTATGTCATATCCAGCTCTCATAACAATTATATTTGAAACCTCTGGCTTTGAGCATTTCTCACTGTCAATATGCAAACAAACACACATAGCTGAAGGCAGGCTGGACGTAAGCTATGTAACAATACAGCGTGATTTTGGTGCTTGTTTAAGGGCAATTCAGAGAAGCCCCATGTTGTGCCTTAAGTTGTCAGTAACAATTTTCAAATGAACCAATTTTCACAACTGCCTGTTGCTTAGTGGATTTACCTGGAGAGACCCCCCCCAGCCCCGCCCCCACCCCATCAGCCATGCTTTAGACCTACACAAACGGAAAGCAGTGGGAAATTTTTTGCCTCGTGTTATTGCTGTAGTTCCTGGAGGAGGAACCGTTTTGGATTTGTTTATTGCTGACACAATAAACAGCTCAAAGATTGCTGCATTTCTTTTTGAAGAGGCATTTTTAAAAGGTTTCTGGGGCTCTTCTCTGTGGGAAGAACTACGAGTCACAATGGGCCAGGAATTGTTATATATTATGGCAAATCACATCAACCTGCCCCTGTGGACAAGGAAAGCAAGAGAGTTGCTAGTTAGGTGGCAGCCTCCGAATATGTGAATGATGAAATCATTAAGTAATTGCTAGGTAAGCTATGTTAAAAGTGCATTTTAATACCTCCAATAAATACTGCATCGCACCTGAATCCAGAAATTAGAATTTGCCATTTGGTTGAATCACAGATACTAACAGTACAATCCTAAACAGAATTGCATCCTAAGTTGCACTTAGGAGAACGTAACTTTACTTAGGAATGCACTACAATTTGTCTTCTACAAACAAGGAGTCCCCAGATGAGATGTTACACATATAATTCCTAGTTTTGACGAAGAATTTGGGCCAGAAATCTACAGTGCAATAGTGTGCAGAGTTTCTGACAATCTAGGGAGGCCTTTTCCCCCTGCTCCTCTGCAACTATTCTAAAATCTGGGGAAGCCAAGATAGGCTAAAAATAGCCATGCCATATGGCTAGATGGTATAAACTGCAATTGAATACACACAATGGCAAAATCTTACTAGACTAGAATACAAGCTATGAAAATATTCACTTTTATTTTAAAACAAAGAAGAAGAAGAAGAGTTGTTTTTTATATGCCAACTTTCTCTACCACTTAAGAAAGACTAAAATCGGCTTACAATCACCTTCCCCTCCCCACAACAGACACCCTGTGAGGTAGGTGAGGCTGAGAGAGTGTGATTAGCCCAAAGTCACCCAGCTGGCTTCATGTGGAGGAGTGGGGAAACAAATCCAGTTCACCAGATCAGAGTTCACCACATCAGACCACTGTTCTTAACCACTACACCACGCTGGCTCAATGCCTAAATAAAATAACGCCTAAATAACGCCTAAATAAACCGAAGCAGTAGTGAGTGTGCCAATCATTAGAAATGAGAAGAAAAATAACATCCACATTTGCTTCCAACACTACAGTTTGTACATTGTGTCTAATTACACATGTATGTATATCATATGATGACTTAACCAACTTGGGGGGAAAACATTGTTTTAGGTGATGTCAGGTGACATGTAAGATTTAACTGTAGTGTTCAATCATTGATGGTTGTTTCACACGTGCAGGTCATTTCTGGCTGCTGCAGGTGCTGAATGATAAAAATGCATGTGAGAAGTTGAGCTGGCTCTAGTAACATGATTTTTAGAGGCTAATTTGTAAGTCATTCAGCATTTGAATAGGCTTATACAACCTTCAGTCACTTCTACCTTAGAATGGTTTCGTTTGAAGCACTGGAAATTAGCAACAGTGGCGCTTTGGGTTGTTTTAGATAGCTGTTCTTAACAGAGGACTTGGTCAATTTTCCTGTACTTGGGAACTGATCCTAATCCTAAACGTGGTTACCTGGATAAAGATCCCACTTATTTCAGTGGAACATACATCCTAAGTAAATGATACTAAATATTGTCGAAGGCTTTCACGGTCAGAGTTCATTGGTTCTTGTAGGTTATCCGGGCTGTGTAACCGTGGTCTTGGAATTTTCTTTCCTGACGTTTCGCCAGCAACTGTGGCAGGCATCTTCAGAGTAGTAACACTGAAGGACAGTGTCTCTCTGTGTAACTGTGGTCTTGGAATTTTCTTTCCTGACGTTTCGCCAGCAACTGTGGCAGGCATCTTCAGAGTAGTAACACTGAAGGACAGTGTCAGAGAGACACTGTCCTTCAGTGTTACTACTCTGAAGATGCCTGCCACAGTTGCTGGCGAAACGTCAGGAAAGAAAATTCCAAGACCACGGTTACACAGCCCGGATAACCTACAAGAATAAATGATACTAAGTTTGCAACCTTTATGCCATACTGGAAACTACCCACAAGGTTGTTCTGAGGAGTATTGTGCATGCTTGTTATGCCCAATGCTTACGGTATTCAACCCATGGCATATGCCAACAAACATTTTCCCATTGAGTCACACTACTTTTTGGCAGCAGCTTTTAGTGCTGAATAAATTGTTCACCACAGGATGACAGTATACTCCCCCCCTCCCAGAATAGAACAAGAACATGAAACAAGGTCTGTTCATTTTGTTATAATGGCTGCTTCAGACATCAGTTCACTTAGCAGGAGGCCAATGCTATGCAAAAGACATACCACAAGTGTTAAGGAAATAGCTGACATCTCTAGCTAGTATGTCGTTCTCATTCCAGGTCAGTGAAGAACTCTGTGAGTTTGTAATTGGCAAGTTAACATTTTCGGCAGGAATTTCTTATAATGGGTCCTCCTGACACCATGGAGAGTTCTTTGCATGATTACATCCTCAAACAGGGCTATCTGGGGCACAGACTACTTTTACAGTCTGCTCCACTCTATTTGTGATAGGGGAAGTTTGTGTAAACCTCCTTATCTTGCTTGCTCTCTGACTATAAACATGGCTTGTTCAAATGGCATACCTAAGCAGAGCTTTGGCTAATCTGTGGTTGATAGGATCAGGGGACGTTGCGACCGATGAAAATATCTTTTATTTGCTGTCTGTTCACTGGGAATGTTCCCTTGAAAAGCGCCAGCAACCAGGCCCACATTTGGCAGCTCACAATCATATTTTATTCATGGGTTCCATTTTTCCCCATAAATTGGAAGGAAGCTAAAGTAGGCGTGACCACCTTGCCTGTAATGTGTAATGATTTAGCACACCTAATTGAGTGCATCTGGGTATTCTCATTTTCTCCAATCAATCCTTGTGAAATGGGGTGATTTAGTTCCAAGTTCTCTCTTCCCAGGAATATAACTCAGCTGTGTAAATGACGAGCAAAAGATAATGAAAGACTGTCGGTTCTAGCCGTTCAACTGGCAAGTGCCCAACTGTGCTGGTAGAAAAGTATGAGCGCACTTTGTTATAGTCCAATGTGAGGAATCAGCAACTGCAGGCAACTAGCCAACTCCGGCCACCTGGGAAGGATCAGCTAGACACCTCTCCTTCCTACCTTCCAATCTAGAGTGCCAATGCAGAGACAGGAGACAAGAGAAGAAAGTATGGCGGCTGCATTAACAGGATTTGCTACAGTCCATTTTGGAGGATGAATGGGACTGATCAGCCAGCGTGATGTAGTGGTTAAGAGCAGTGGTTCAGAGCGGTGGACTCTGATCTGGAGAACTGGGTTTGATTCCCTACTCCTCCACATGAGCAGCGGCGGCTAATCTGGTGAACTGGATTTGTTTCCCCACTCCTACACATGATGTCAGCTGGGTGACCTTGGGCACTCACTCACACTCTCTCAGCCCCACCTACCTCACAGGGTGTCTGATGTGGGGAGGGGAAGGGAAGGTGATTGTAAGCCGGTTTGATTCTCCCTTAAATGGTAGAGAAAGTCAGCATATAAAAACCAACTCCTTCCCCACCCAGCAAACTATAAAGCTAATGGGTGACCAGGATCCCACACAAATAATTCCAATAAACTTGCACATCATATAAAAGTAGGTGAGAATGTGTTTTCAGCTAGGTGGGACATGGTATACCCTGAAACATATTTGTAAATTCTGGTAAGTCATCTTAACTGGCACTCTTTTTAAGACTGATTCTTCACTTTCACCCAGTGCATCTGAAGGTTACCCTTAGGCACACTGTGCACTTTAACATGAATATGATCACTAGGCAAATCTGCCTTGCTCAGCTCCGGCAGTCAGATGTGAGGAGAATTCTTCATTGGATCGCCTTGATGGCTTCTGTCAAAGTTCATGTTGAGCAACTTTGAGCTAGTATAATAGCAGTTTGGGAAAGAAGTTGGCTGGAGGTTGACAGCCACCACTATGCTTTCCAACATATGTGCGTATGAACACAGTAAAATGAACATATCCAAATTCATTGGACACAGCTGAACAGCTCAATAGCTGTCAGCTCCCTGTTTGCGATTGGCAAGCATGATGAGAGCCAAATCAGCAGGTGCGTAAACATCTCTAGCTACTACAGCAGATGCTTTCTCTAGCCAAGTGGCTACACAGAAAAATTACTGGCATACCTTTCTTGTCTCGGGCAAAGGGAAAATTTAAGACAATTTGTAGTCAAGGGCCAGTTCACGTATGACAATTTTAAAAGTTTGCAGTTAAGGGCCAGTTCGTATATGATGATTTTAAATGGCCAGCATGGCGTATTGGTTAAGAGCGGTGGTTTGGAGCAGTGGACTCTGGAGAACCGTGTTTGATTCTCCACTCCTCCACAAGAGTGGTGAATGCTAATCTGGTGAACTGGATTTGTTTCCCCACTCCTCCACATGAAGCAAGCTTGGGCTAGTCACACTCTCTCAGCCTCACCTACCTCACAGGGTGTCTGTTGTGGGGAGGGGAAGGGAAGGACATTGTAAGCCAGTTTGAGTCTCCCTTAAGTGGTAGAGAAAGTCGGCATATAAAAACCAACTCTTCTTCTTCTTCTATAACTTCCATGTTGGATTTAAAAATGTATATACGTGATACCTGCACTCACCACAGGAGGTGTAATATTTGTTTCTTCCTACGCAGAAGTAGTAATTGTGTAAGCCAAGATGGGTATACTGATTAGGCAGGTGCTGCTCATGCTGATTTGGATCTGGAGATAGAATAACTCATTTCACAGAGTTAATACTTATTACTGTATACAGTAACAAGCTGCCTATCTTTGGATTTTAATACATAGCACTGATTCAGAAATAACTACCTCTGATCTTCAAACCTGCTATGTGACATAGTTCACTGACTCCTTGATGCTTCTTTGCATCCCTTTCACAAGCTAATATATACGGCCAAAGCAGAATATCTCTTTTTTCTGGCACCTCTATATTGTTGTTTGGAACAACTGTTGGATTTTATTTTCCATTACCCAAAACAATAGCTTTTAGAGGAGGAGGAGGAGGAGGAGGAGGAGGAGAGCAAAACATGGGACAATGCTGTGCTAGATGAACCATCAGTCTGACTTAACATTGCCATTTGTACATTTCTTTCTCTTTACAATATTAGTATGTTCCTCACAGGACGGTTTCATGTCCGCAGAAGCAAAAAGATGCCGTACATCATATTGTTACTTGATCCCCAAGCCCCTTTAGGAGTTTGAGGATGGCACAGTGTAATGTGATGCTGTCCCTGTGCCAACATGTCTCTTGGGAAAACAAAGTCCACACCCAAAAAACAAACAAACCCCATTGTGGATGAGGATATTTCTCCCCTGCCCCCCGCTTCAGCTCACGTTTTTCAAAACAGACTTTATTATGCAGTCAAGGTGAAGGGTAAGTAGCAGTACAGCAGGGCTAACCCTCTGCCCTAGCCTACAAGATCCCCTGGAGTACAGCTGTCACCAACAGCATCATTAAATAGCATTACAGAGATGGCCCAAGATATTTTTATACCTCAGGCAGAACAATACAAATAGTGTTCAATTCCATTGTGGTAAAAATAAATCAAATTACTGACATTTGGTACACACTGACAGCTCCTCCAAATCTACCATCAAAGATGTGCTGCCTCAACCTGCCAAAGAGTAAGAGTACCTAACCAACATTGACTTCATTTGGACAATGCATACGCTGCCTCTCCAGAGACCTTGTTCAAGGCGGATTAGAACTAAAACCACAAAACAAAACTGTTCAAACACAGCCAATAAAAAAAAATTTTAAAAAAAAACAGAGCCAAAGACATTAAAAACAAGCCTAAACAAGTCATTAACCATGCAATCCTGAAGGAGGAGGCGAAGCTCCATAGGAGCCGACGTGACCCTGCCCCCGGTGTATGTGCCACTTTACCATGGCGCAGAGTGGCATGGACGCTGGCATGGGGCCGAACACACTGGTGCCAGGAAGCCACGGAGCTGCGCTGGACTCTGCCGCTAGCGCTGCCACAATTGCAAGGAAATCCCGGAAGGGAAAGCCCGTGCCGGCATGGGTGGCATTCCCAGGTTCAGAGCTGGCATTAGTCAACTTCCAGACCCCTTTCGCCCCTGGAATGCCCCTTCGTGCTGCATCGTTGCTATGCTAGCAAAAGAGCTGGCGTAGCCTCGCTAAACACAATGGGGGGATGTTCAGGGATTGTCTATAGTCTTTTTTAAAATTATTTACTTCTTTTGCAGCTGGGAAGCCTCTGAGAAGGTGGCGGGGCTGTGCTGCTCCTGGCTGTTGCATACCCCCCCCCCCCGGGAATGGGCTGCTCAAAAACAAGCCAGGGAATTAAAAAACAGTGTAAAACAAACTTTGAGTAGCCTAAAACAATACTGATAAAACTGTCCTCCTGCTAGAAGCAGAGCATGAAACAGCTAAAGGAGATTTTTAAAACCTTTGTTTAAAAAGCCTGGGTAGAAAGGAATGTTTGGGCCTGGCCCCTAAAAGAAAGGAGAGTAGGCAGTAGTTGAATGTCAAGGGGCAAGGCATTTCAAGGCCTTCCTAGACAGTAAACCACAGCCTACATATTTTTGTTCGGGTTACTCTTGATCTTGCTTTTGTTCCTCCTTCCATCATTTTGCATGTGTTCTGTCCATTGTGTCACTGGTTTGTACTTTACACTCTGGTTTTCATAGGGTGGCTGCTGTTGAATAGTAGCAAGCAGCCAGACCTACTTGAGTCATACAAGTTGGGTGGTATCAAGTCATCCAGAGGTTGCTGCTAGGCCTAGGGTTGCCAGTCTCCAAGTTGGACCTGGACATCTCCCAGAATTATAACTGAACTCCAGATGACAGAGATCTGTCCCCCTGGAGTAAATGGCTGCTTTGGAGGATGGACTCTATGGCATTATATCTGGCTGAGGCCTCTCCCCTCCAGCAAACCCTGCTCTCCTCATACTCCACTGCAAAATCTCCAGGAATTTCCCAACCTGCAGCAGGTAACCCTTTGGGGTATTCTTCACGGAGATTTTCTGCTGTTTCGATGCTGATTTGCGTCGGAGGCAAATTTTGGTTATTCACTCCAGATCCGTGTTTTCCCCCACTGAGCAAAATAAGACGGGTTAAAAGAGAGGCAATCCAAACCACTTCTGAGCCGTACTTTCCAGTAGAAGAGCGTTTTGTTGCTCGGATGCCCATGAAAAAATGTTTGCTTCGCTCCCCGGGATGTCTCCTTTCTCCTCCCCCAAGAACTGTGATTGGCTGGGGGAGTTGCCACTCTAACAGCATCGCACCGGCAGGAGGGAGACCCAAAGCAGACTGGCTACCCCTCTTCAGAAGGGTGATGGGGGTTTTGGCTTGGATTTGCTGCTTTCAGGATGCCCCCCCCCAACACACACACACATAGGATTGCACCAGCTGGAGGGAGACCCAGAGCAGACTGGCTGCCCCTCTTCAGAAGGGTGATGGGGGTTTTGGCTTGGATTTGCCGCTCTCAGGATGCCCCCCCCAACACACACACACAAAGGATCGCACTGGCTGGAGGGAGACCCAGAGCAGACTGGCTGCCCCTCTTCAAAAGGGTGATGGGGGTTTTGGCTTGGATTTGCCGCTCTCAGGATGCCCCCCCCAACACACACACACATAGGATCGCACCGGCTGGAGGTAGACCCAGAGCAGACTGGCTGCCTCTCTTCAGAAGGGTGACGGGAGTTTTGGCTTGGATGTGCTGCTCTCAGGATGCCCCCCAAAAAAACACACACACACAGGATCATGGGAAGAGTGGGCGGGATTAGGCGGATTTGGAGCGGTGAGTCATGAGCGGCAGCAGACATAAGCAGCGCAGAGAAGTGCGCTGTTTCTCCTGTGAAAAATTGAAAATGCCTCGGGATGGGGGGAGAATCTGCGCTGCCATGAAAAAGCTATTTAAATCGGTTTATTGTTTGCTCCGATTCGAAACCGAAGCAAAATCCACCATGAAGAATACCCCTTTGAGTCCTCCCTCAAAGGCTAAAGAGTCCTGCCCATCCCCCTGCCTTTTACTGACAGAACAAAACCTGGAATGTGGTTGCCTAGCAACAGCCATTGAGGGAATCCATTGCTTAAAGCTACAGGTTCTCTTTTCCCACAAACTGTTTTTTGTTTTGTTTTTTAGATTTTATATTTTTCTGCAAACCAGGGGTCTTTTTCAGGTTTGTAGAAAGATCTGTCTTGCCTGTTCAAAGCTCCAGTCACCAGATTTAAGTATCCTCAAATTTGGTCAACTTACCATAGAGCCCTGCTATGGGGGATTAAGTGTCTGTGAGCTGCTCCAGGCCATGTTAAAGATGGGTCTTGGTTCTGGAAAGGTTGAAGACTGCTGCCTTAAAAACTGAGCTTATTTTTATCTTCAGTATTTGTGCTTATACCCTCTCCTTTCTCTTGGCAGAGAAGAGCAGCCACTAAGTGTCCTCTGTGTTTTTGAAAAACCATGTCTGAACTTCACTTTGTCTAAGTATAAATGATGCAGCGCAGAGAAGAGTTTTCCAGCTCAGGGGGCTTGGGGAATTCTGTTGCGTGATCGGAGAAGGGAAGCAGAGGCTGGCTCTGTGGAACCCCAGGCAATCTATATGGTTCCCATAAAATCAAGCTTCTCATTATGTTGTAACAAATTGCTAATTCCATTGAATGATGAGGTTAACGAGGCTCCTGTCAATAACAGCAGTTCAGCAAACAGGAGCTCAATATTCCTAGCAAATCTACTTTAATCAGCATTTTAAGTGGTGAAAAAAATAAACTGAGCTTGAAAGGAAAAGTCCTCTCCTTGCATTCTTCTAACTTTCTATTCTCTGGGTAGAAGCAAAAGAAAGACATTACAAATTAGGCAACTCTAATTTCTGAAAATCTACTGAAACAAGTGAAAAGCATTTCAGTCTTCAAATGCACTATGCATTGAAATAATAATAATAAGTAGCAGTAGTAGTAGTAGCAGTTGTAGTAGCAGCAGCAGCAGAATCTAGGACTGCCAATCTAAAGAGAAAACATGTACTTTACTATAATGACATGTCTATTTGAAGGCTGTACATGTTCATTCCTAGCCAGCCTGTGCACCTTCTAGACCATTTTAGCTAGCAGCACCATCAGTCCACAACCACAGGCTGCAATAATTGGAAAATGGATGGGTAGATGTATCTATCCACCAATGGCCTGAAAGTAAGGAAGGAAGAGAACGAGGGGGTTATTTCTTAACCTTGCAGTAGTTTGTGCCTCAGGCATGCTTAGTCTGAGATTTCAGCTGTCTGGAGGCAAAATGAAATATTCCAGTAAGTAGTGCCAGTGATTTGGGATTACAGCTGCACATTTGAAAGAACAACGGTTATATCTTTGTTTTGGTCTTAAGACATTACTTCAAGGATGTGACAGGTAAAGCGAGAGATGTGAACCCCTTGATTCTCTTGCAGTTTATTTGAAATAAATAGGAACATGCTCCAGAAGATGTTCATTGTCAAAAAGATCACCCTTTTATTCTTGTCTAGTCTCCAAAACAAAACCTTCACACACTATCAAACAAGTATCCTTAGAAAGATCCAATTTGGCTTTAGTAGAGTTAAGTCAGGCATGATTTCAAAACACCTTGAAAAAGAGATACATATCTGAAAGTATAAAGGGTTTCCCAACTTTTATTTTTTTGCCCGGGTCCCACTAACTTGCAAAATAATGGAAACGTTAAAAGGACTCAAAAGAGGGAAAAAATTCAGAGGCAGAAGCAGAATTGCTCATAAAATGAAAGTTTTCCCTGAGGCACTAGTAACATTGGTAGATAATATAATCAGATTTTTATTTTAAGATTCCAAACCACTTGTCTCTTCAGGTAACAGCAAATTTATTCTTTGGTAGTTTTAATTGTGAACTTATTTAGTATAATGGCCTCTGGGAGCTAAAGTTTCAGCAGGCTGATCATTTATCTGTCACACATCAGAGGGAAGGATATTATATTTTGTGTAGGGATACAGAGGAAAAAAGGATCCATTCACGTTGGCCTAAGGATCAGAACAACATAAGAGGGTTTTTTAGAGAGTTTAAGAAGAGGCACTGTTAGTTTGATTACATTTATATCCCACTTTTCTTCCATCTTGGAACACAAGTCAGCGTACACAGGTCTCCTACCTAGGTGATCAGACCAATATCTTGCTTACCTTCAGCAAGGTTGTTGGATCATATGCCTTCCAAACACGTTCACCCACAATATGCACGTAAGTCCTGATATCACCTTTGTCATTTTGTAGTGCTTGAAAAACCTGCAAATCCATTTGACTATCAATGGTGTTGAAATAAAATAAGTATGTAGACCAAAGGCAGTGATGTACCATCAATGATTTGAGAGGAATTGATCCTCTTAGGTGTCATTCATTCAGGTAGCAATCTCCACACAACGACCTCTCAAAATGTGTGGGGCAACTTGGCTGGGATCCCATGGAAACACCAAGAGTTGTTTATATTACCATAGTAGCTAGAGAAATGAAAAGAACTGCCCAAACCATGGCATCCTCCATACCAACTCCATGTGATTCCGGAGGCACTGCAAGTCCACTGGCAGCATGCACACTCCTAGAATGTGCACCTCATGTGACCTCCCATGAGCCTGCATGAAGTAGCTCTAATATTTTTCAGTGTTATGCTTGTGTGTATTACATCTCAGCCATGCCTCCTTCCAATCAGGACCAGATTAACAACTAGGGTTGTGCACCCCCCCCCTTCAGTATTTTTTGGGTTCAAGTTTAATAAACCTGGAGATTTTCAAAAAAAAACTGAAAAAGACTTAGAGCCAAGCATTTCTTCTGACACAAATTCAAAACTCATTGAATAAAATCTTGCAAACCATCTGTTGCATATTCCACTGCAAAAAAAAAAATCTGAAAAAGCCAAATATAAGGGATACAGCTTTTTCAAATAATTGGGTGGGGGAGCAGTGCAGGGCTGAGCACTATGGAGCCTAGCATTCAGTTCTGCACCACCTGTCCCCTCCAAAGTCCACGTGGACTTTGGAGGCAGCAGGGGGTGGCATGGACCCAACCAGCAGGCAAGTAAGGGAGAGGGAGGAGGGGAGGGAGAGAGAAAGAGAAAATGGTGGCGGGGGCAAAGCTTTTTCAGCTCCCTTTAATTGCCACCAATTTTTTACCAGTTTTTTTTTAAAAAAACTGAAAAATACCGAATTTATTTTTCAGTTTGGCTTTAGCTGAATGCTCAGCCCTAACCAATGATAATAGTAACTAATAGTAATAATTACTATGACTGATAATGGCCAATAGCAACGCACAGGGACACAAAGAGAATGAATCTCTTGGCACTCATAAAGGAAAGGAAATCTTTTTGGGTGTAAGAGTGACTCTCTAGCTCCAATTTTAATTCAGAATAAAAGGCTTCGAAAATATCAGAAGTTTGGGGGAAGTGACCTTATCCATTCAGGAATACAAGGGCTGAGTCAAGGAGGCCTTTTAAAGACTCCTACGAACTCCTACCAGTAATGTAAAAAGGGAATTTATAAGAGTCTGTTACCTTTATTTTCTTTAATAGTCTGTAAATAGATTAGCAATTAGTTCTTCCTGGAGTTTATTAGCCATACTGCAGCTTACTTTTGTCCTAACATACATGGCATTTCACCTTCATTTTGACTCATGAAGATGAGCTGGATGGGATGTTCAAGTCCGGAGAGTGAGCAGCTGCTGTTTCCCTTGGCTAGCCTATCTATTCGGCTATATAAAAACACACACAACATGTTGCAGAATGGAAGGTCATCCAAAAGGCAGGCCAATGAGAAACTGCCTGCCCGGGACCTATCTCTGTGCCACATTAATCACTTGGCTCAGACCCTATTTTGCCTGAAGAACAGGTTCGGCTACATTTCATCTCTCCATAAAAATAAACATTAAAGAGTTGCAACAAAATTAATTTGCTTATCGCAAGGGAAATTAAGGCGTTTGTTGAACTAAAATCATACCTGCGGCTGTGCTTGAGATGGGGGGCACAACAGATGTTAGCAGGAGGAGGATGGGCCAGTGGGTACATTTCATACACAGTTTGGGATTTTGTTGGAGAGGGCAGAGTTTTCGCTTTTTTTGCTTAGAGGAAAAGACATTAAATTTTAAAAATAGGATAATGCAGTCAAATCCAGAGCCACCATCCTGAAGCATTAAGGTTTCTGTTTTTCTTCACCAGCTAAGACAACAGAAAAGTCAGCAATGATAACGTGTTAGGGTACAAATTGATACCTGTTATTGATGATGCTCTGCTCCCAAACAATGGAGACCCAAGCTGCATGGTTCAGCTACAGTTATGGCTCTGTGTCTTCCTAAGTGTGCCAAAATTGTCACAGCATGTTGTGGAGAAACACCTTCTGCCCCAGAGATCAAGTCAACTTGACAATAGCTGGAAGTTGGTAGCTGGCAAACAGAGAAAGTTCACTCAAACTAAGAGGTAAAGGCCCTTTGCGAGGCGGCACTTCCGGTTCTAAACCGGAAGCGCCGTGCGTACATTTCTTAAACAAGAAAGCCTCCTGCTGGAGGAAAAGAGGGACCTGGCAACCCTAGGTGGCAGTGGGACTTTTTGGATCTCCTGGGCAAACAAGAATGGGATTTGTGAGACCATTTCCTTAAACATGTTTCTATTCTGAGTCTCAAGCCAGAAGCCATTGATGAAGGGGTCCCATCAAAGGCAGGAGGGATTGTGCAGGCCACAATGTCAGTGCCCTGGTACTTGTAGCATTGAGAAAGTGCAATGAAGTCACACTGTGTAGGGGGCATGTTCCAAGACTGACAGGAGTCCAGTATGAGAAATAGTGATGTAATTCCTAAAGCCTATCGCTTATCAAATTGTAGGAGTATGGAGCTTTCTAATTATTATTTCATTGGCCAGATTTTTTTTAATGATCCTATGCTCAGATTACATGAATTGGGCAGCATAGGATCACTCCTAAGCCCGTTTTTGCTGGCTGAACACACTACGCCCACATAGAGATGCTCCTGTATGCCAATGGGAGGCTACCACTGGCAGAGTCAGTGGGAGAGGCAGAAGCGAGCAGAGCAGAGGCGTGGCAAAGAAGGCAAGGAAGGCAACTGGGCAGTCATCCAACACTCACAGTCGTAATGATGTTCATTACCATCAAGCCGTGTAGGCCACCAGTCAAGCCTACAGCAACAACAATCTGTGGAGGGGAAGCAGCTGTGAAATTCTGTGGAATTGTCCTCCGAGGGCTCCAATGCTTTTCCAAAGTGCATGACAGACAGAACCGTAACAAACATTGCAGTATCCAGATCAGCTTAGGACTGTAGTCAGAGGGAAAGACGCACCTATTACTCTGCTGTCTGTCATACAGCTGTCACAGACAGAGGGATCTGGCAAGAACAGAAAGGCTGGCAATGCCACTCCTCTGTGTGACTTACAAAACTCAATCCAATACTGATCTTTCAATAACACACAGTGACTCTTCCTGTATTCTTTTTGAGGATTAGCAATATCCTACCACTCTATTTAGTTGACAGCGGCACATCCCTCTGGTGCTAACTGCCTTCCTCTGATACAAGACTCTCCCGCCAGTAGAAGAGCTTCTTCCATCTCAGGAAGGCTATTAGTGCCACACCCCCATTAGTTTTGGAGATACACACTGGAGGGGATGACAGACAGTGGGTTCTTTACTACAGTATCCTACCAGGGCTAAGGTTAACCATTTGGCCTTGCCACTCTGAGCAAGGGGTCGCAACACCTCAAAAGCCTTCTGATTCCTGCCTAACTGCTAGTCTGTTAACAAATCAAGTAGTATTATTAACATAATATAAAGGGAAGGATATTGAAATCTGATTTGCAGTGGAATCAACCAAAGCAGCACTGGCAATCAACTAAAGGAAAATGGGACAAGTATGGTTGGAGTGGATGAGGAGAACTGGAGAAGACAAGAGGGATTATGGTGCTTTGCTAAGTCACAGTTATCGGTTCTTGCAAGGTACCCTCTGCCTACGTGACTGCATTCCTTCCAAATGTGTGTAAATCCTTTTGACCATAGCCTATTCTATTCCATGGTGGGCTGGGCTATAGTTCCTCATTGGGCCACTTCAGCTCTGGTCTACGTGTTTCTGATCCCTGGTGACAGGAAGGAAGGAGTCGTGGGCCCCAAGGAAACTACAAAGACAATATCAAGGATCTATCTTCTGCCTGTTCCTGGGGACGTGTAGTTAGGTAGCTGCTGTATGGGGAAGGAGGCCTGTGTTTGTCTGTTTGTCTTCCCCCTCCCCAACTGCCAGGTCTCATGCTGCGGTGGGAGACCTCTTGCTAGCAACCTTTGTTGCCCACCACTGCTCAGAATGGCAGTGGGAGAAAAACAAAAATAAATGCTGGCATCACTCACTGAGTGATGTCACTTCCAGGGAAAATCTGGAAGTGATATTAAAGCACGCAAGCAGCTGGCACCCACCCTATGTTCCCACCCCCAAGCTCCCAGTGGTTGCCAGGCATGACAATCCTAAAATAGTTATTGCTGAAATAATACCCAAAAAGTAAATTTGATACATACAATTCAATATCCTTGGCTAGGGGGCAACTTCAAATTTGTTTTGGATTTGCCTAGCTGAAACAAGCCAAGCTCTGCTGCTTGTTTCTATTGCATTGCTCATTCTACACACCTCCCAATGTGGTTCATGCGGGTCTAGGGTTGCCAGTTCTGGGTTGGGAAATTCCTGGAGATTTGGGGGGGGGAGCCTGGGGAGGATGGAGTTTTGGGAGGGGAGGGACCTCAGCAGGGTATAATGCCAACCCTATCATAGAGTGACCCTACCATAGAGTGACCCATGCTCAGGCAATTAGGTAGGGAAATTCCTGGAGATTTGGGAATGGAGCCTCAGGAAGATGGGGTTTGGGAAGGGGAGGGACATCAGCAGGGTATTATACCATAGTTCTCACCCTCCAAAGCAGCCATTCTCTCCAGGGGAAGGGATCTTTTTTTGTCCGGAATTCAGTTGTAATCATTATAGGCCCCCGGGCAAAGCAGTGCACTGGGAGCCCCTACTTACCCAACCACTCACA
Organism: Euleptes europaea; assembly: GCF_029931775.1. NCBI lineage: Eukaryota > Metazoa > Chordata > Lepidosauria > Squamata > Sphaerodactylidae > Euleptes > Euleptes europaea. Next base: position 56,870,719 of record NC_079316.1, on the reverse strand, counting down.
GGAATAAAAAGGTAAATGATCGATAAAATTAAAGATATATTTATTGGTACTTCCAACAAAATCAGTGTTTAAACATTAAAAAACATGATGTACAGCGAAGACTAATCAACACAAACGTCTGAACAATATAACACAAGACTTGAAAAACACAAAAAATTCAACATATAAATGGTACTCAATTGGTAAACCATACAGGCTGAGATGGCACAGTATGAAATTACTATGAATTATTTATTATTAATCAAGTGTTCTGCACAAACATTTGCAAAATTTCTTTGCAGAGAATTGCTTTATAATTGGCTTGAAGTCAATGGTCTCCAGGATATCATTTTCCATACACATGAGTGAAAGCCAGTTCCAAATCTTAATCTAAACCAAAATTAACATTAATATTGTTCATTATCTTTAGTAAAACACATGCTAAATATGCATTTTCCAATAACAAATATTTACCATTTCGTATAGTATTTATTTATTCAATGACAGCAAGTCACAACATACATAGATTAGCATAGGGCCCCAATGCTTGTGGGGCCCCCGGGCAACTGCCCAGCATGCCCATGCATTAAGACGGCCCTGGTTGTAATAGAGGGAGATCTCCAGGTGCCACCTGGAGATTGGCAACCCTATGTGGGCCTCCTGTCATGATGTCCTTGTTGGATTGAACGCTGGAGCCTAATTTGATTGACAGAAGGTCCTGTGCTCCTTTAGAATCAGCCCCTCCCTTCTGGTGACAGTTACTTGTAACCGACGCTGCCAACTGTCATTCACTCTCAGCATTCAGTCAGTCTCTGTATCACTCTAAGTATCACTCTGTGTTCCCTCTCTGCCTCACACTTTATGAAGATGTAATAATGTTTCAGTTAATATGAGAAAAGTAGTAGAAACCACATAAGGAAAATGTTGTTTATTTAAAGGACTTTATAAACATTTTTTAAATACAGTTTTCTTCAATGTTAATACATGTGCTGTTCTTATTCCTCTACATAGCTTTCAGCTGCTTTGAACTCTGCTGCTTTAAACAGGTGGAATATCTTGCACCAAGTGAGTGCTGGGATATTGCCCACATAAGGGACTGGATTAATTTCCATTCCCCCCCCCCCCTACAGTCCTCACTTTCTTGACCATGATTATTATTAAATAAAAATTATTTAATAAGTTGTGGGCGCAGAACTAGCACCCTTCTCCTGGAGAACCCATGAGTAGGGTTGCCAGGTCCCTCTTCACCACCAGCAGAAGGTTTTTGGGGCAGAGCCTGAGGAGGGCGGGGTTTGGGGAGGGAAGGGACTTCAATGCCAAAGAGTCCAATTGCCAAAGCGGCCTTTTTCTCCAGGTGAACTGATCTCTAACCGCGGGAGATCAGTTGTAATAGCTGGAGTTCTCCTGCTGGTACCTGGAAACCTTACCCATGAGTTCTTTGTGCATGCCTGGCTAAGTGTTGTGATTGGAATGGCACTTTTTCTATCCCTGGCTATTTGCCTGGAAACAGAATGCCTGTTTTGCAGACTATCTGCACTTGTGTCGCCAGGGGATTTTTACACCTCTTTATGGGAAGCATTAGAGTTTTTGCCTACAGTTGTCAGTCATTACCCCCCCCCCTTTCCTGACACCATGGCAGCTTGCACTAGTTTGCCTAGTTTTGTGTGGAAGATATGTGTATTGAGTTGGGTGATGTCAGGAGGTAAGTCAGGCATCACTGCAGCCTTGCCTTGATGGCCAATTTGGGAAAGCAGGTAGAAAATGACTTCTTGATGGGGGGTAGCTGTGCATCTCTTAGGGTTTCTATAGCTTATTGTGCTTCTGACTTTGCTGCTGGTTGAACAGGGGATAGAAACTAAGCGACATCACCATTAGCCCTAACTTAGCAACCCCTACTTAGTAGGAACAAGTGAGCTTATAAATTAGCATTTATATTCCCTTTAAATCTGATAGCCACTGAATGCCTAGAGACTTACAATCTCTTCCCCTTCCAATAAATTGCCTGAAAAGAACTTCCTGTTATGGACAAAATGGCCATAAAATACTGCACATTTTAGCATTAATGAAAGGGGAGGAGAAAACAGCACCAAAAAAAAAAAAAAAGGCAGGAAGTCTGGCCTGCCCATACTGAAGAGCTCGACTTTATGTCAACTAGGCAAATTTGAAACATATTTCTGAAATCAAAAAGAACCATCCACTAAAAATGAATTATCAATTTTTATCTATTATTACCGCAGTTGCTGCCCTTTCATATTTTTTCCTTATTATTTGCAAGTAAAGTTATGCTCTACCATGTGGGGAATGATGCATAGAAGTTTTCGTAGCTGTAGGAATGCCAGCCTCCAGGTGGGACCTGAGGATCCCCTGGAATTACAGCTGATCTCCAGACTACAGAGATCAGTTCCCCTGGAGAAAATGGATGCTTTGGAGGGTGGACTCCACTGAGGTCCCTGTCCTCCCCAGCTCCCATCCCCAAATCTCCAGGAGTTTCCCAACCTGGATTCAGCAACCCTACCCCCCCATCCCCCACCAGTAGCCGGGGGGAGCTGGCAATTCTAGATAGCTGTGGCTTCAGTCAAAATGTCCTATTTCTGCTGCTCTTGCCTATAAGACACCATTACTTATTTTCACCCATCTTATTGTACCCTTTTCATATGTTACATTTTTAGGGGTGCATTAAAGATACATTAGGTTACACATAAAAACTGTAAATGCTTCAAATAAGTAACACAGGTATCAAACAAGACTACTGATCAAAGCACTGCACTGGCTCCCTTTGAGTGTAAGTTACAAAACTGGATTCCTTGCATATGAAATATGTGGAAACAGCCATCACTCTAAAATTATGTAAAAATGAAGAAAGCATCTTTTTCTGCACCCAACTAGGTAATTTCAACAATTGGTCCTATCTGTATGGTCTATGAATGCTTCAAAATTCTCTTTGAGCTACTCTCTCCCCGGGTTTCACAGTTCTGAACTACCTGGTCTTGTTGCTGTTAGAGCTGAAGCATTCGGAATCCTCCACTGTTCCCTTTTTATTTATGAATTGATGCACTGTGCATGCAAAGTTCAAATCATTCGTTTCCCCTCTCTCTCCTCCTTACAATGGGCTCAAGTGCATAGATAGAACACTAAGAAAAAAGAAAAAAGCATATGAAAACATCATCAAGATTTTATCAAATCTTATCAGGCAAGATTTTATCAAATCACAGAAAGACATGCATGCATCACTAAAGGCCACAGAAAAAGAATCTTGCCTGTGGTACTTTTGAGAATGCTAACCAGAGTGAGTTATCTGTTACATTCGTAATATTCCTGTAAGTTGTTTCAACATGTCTGTTGTTGATATAGGAGAAAGTTTTACTTAGTATTATAAACACTATTAATATTAAGTTGATCACTGATAAAGACTTTCGGGTCAGAATGCTTTGGTCTACTGATTTATGCCTGGTTTGATTCCCCACTCCTCCACATGAGCGGTGGAGGCTAATCTTGTGAACTGGATTTGTTTCCCCACTCCTCCACATGAAGGAGATAAAGATATATAGATATATAGATAGATGTCCTTTTATATGTGAGCCAGCATGGTGTCGTGGTTAAGAGTGGTGGACTGTAATCTGGAGAACTGAGTTTAATTCCCCACTCCTCCACATGAAGTCTGCTGGGTGACCTTGGGCCAGTCACTATGTGTGTGTGTGTGTGTGTGTATTTATGGCCTAGTTATCAGTCAACTGTAAAAGTCTGATGAATCCAAAGACTTTCTCTTTTCACCATTCATGTGAATTCGGTATGCTATCTTATCTTACTTGCTGGGCTCAAGTTATAATACACGATAGATACATCACAATGCACACTCTTACCCAGAGCTTCCTGGGTCCTCACAAAAAGATAATCCAAATACAGTTAAAGTCTATTGTCATAAATCCTGGGCTGGTCCTGGCAAGCTCAGAGCAATGGTGCCACTGTAGCCCAGCAGCGAATGCATGAGCTTTGAACAGGAAGTCCCTCATTCAAAGCTCAGTGGTCCGCAAGGAGGAATACTTTACTTTTAGCCTAGAGGTGAGAAAACAAAGGGCTGGTAGATGGATTAAAGAGGGCCCCTCCATCATCCCGCTCAATAGGAAGCCACCTGCATTTCTTGGGGGGGGGGGAGGAGGAGGAAGAGAAGGAGAGGAAGAGTTGGTTTTTACATGCCAACTTTCTCTACCACTTAAGGAAGAATCAAACCAGCTTACAATCACCTTCCCTTCCCCTCCCCACAACAGACACCCTGTGAGGTAGGTGAGACTGAGAGAGCTTTAAGAGCTGTGACTAGCCCACGATCACCCAGCTGGCTTCATGTGGAGGAGTGGGGAAACAAATCCAGTTCACCAGATTAGCGTCCGCGTGGAGTGGGGAATCAAACTTGGTTCTCCAGATCAGAGTCTACCACTCCAAACCACCCCTCTTAACCACTACACCCCACTGACCCAGTGTGTGGGGGTGTATCTTGTAAAGTATGCTCATATTCATATGGATATGCCACATTATCACAAATAAACCCATACCGAGCTTTCCTACATTGGGATTATCTTAGATATTTCCTAGAATTAAAGTCAGGCATCCAGATGCTGGCTCCTTTACATATGCTGATACCAAGATAAATCCTAGGTGTTATCCTGACTTCAGCACAGGGCAGCTGCCATCACAGCCCTCCCTGTCCCACTTCTGAGCCATGCTGAGTTTTAAGGCCAGGCTGGCCAATTAAGCAGATTTGGGCCTTAGGAATAGAGGGGGAGCCTCCGTGCCCTGGCAGTCCATGCCATGAATCGAAAGACACACTGCCTGATGACATCTATGTGGGATGGGGTTCACCAGTTTCCAGAGAGACAAGTGACAGATATATAAATGGAACAGAGGTCCTGACTGTAAACAGTGAGAGCTGAAAAATGCAACTGCCGGATGCTCTAGATGTTAAAACTCTGACAAGGGTTGTGGGGGCAACACTTTGTAGCACAGCAGAAGCTGTGAGTGTTCCTGGCACCAGAACACACAGTTCTCTAGTAAACACAAAATAGTCAGCGTGAAGCTAGAAGGCTTGCTAATTTAAGCCCGGAGACTACACAAGCCAAAACGTAAGATCGACGAATCACTTAGACATCAGTGGAAGCATCTGTGTGCCTTTTGCACATGGTATCTTTGAAAGTGGATCACACATTTCAGGAAAATTCATCTTGTTACAGGGTTCATTTCTATGACAGGGTGCGATGGCACAGCATTACTCTGCACACACTCCACTTTGCTTTTTAGCACACAACGTGAAGTAAAAAATGTGGTGCAGTCATGTGGACATTTCAATTAGCTGCAGCAGCCCATATCGTAACCAAGTGGAAGCATCGGCCTCCTTATATTAAGTGCCTAAATCTAGCATCACAACTATTGTGCTCCGTACATTCTAGATTGCCACATTCTGATAGCAACTCTATAGAAAATACTCAGCCCATATTTCTCTGTGCATTGTGTAAGGTATATCATAGTATTATACAGTATACTGTAGTAGCAGAATTCTGCATATTCCACAATTGCACCTTGCAAATGCAGAACCCGAACATGGAATTTAGCAACTTGAGAATAGTGGGCTTTTAAAATAAGTTTTACTTTCTTTTAACAAGCAAGTTTCTACATTTTTGAAGCTACATAATGAAATATCATAAACCAGGAAAATTTCATTCCTCACACTGAATTTTTCCCATTAAAATCAACTTATTGTTCAACTTTACTGTGGCATCTAAATGGTGTATAGTGTATAAATGGAATAAAAAGGATGCAAAAATAACACGAAAGTAATATGAAAAAGAGCTCTGTGGCAGAGTGATAAGCTGTAGTACTGCAGTCAAAGCTCTGCTCATGACCTGTTTGAATCCCAACAGAAGTTGGTTTCAGGTAGCCGGCTCAAGGTTGGCTCAACCTTCCATCCTACTGAGGATGAGTACCAAGCTTGCTGGGGGTCAACTGTAGACGACTAGAAAAGGCAATGGCAAGCCACCCTGTAAACATAGTATGCCTAGTAAATATCATGATGTGGCATCACGCCATGGGTCAGTAATGACCCAGAGCTTGCACAGGGGACTACCTTTACCTTTAAAAAAACTTACCTGAAAATGATGTCAAAGAAACTAACCAATGAGGAACACAAACAATGAATCAGGGCAAAACGAAAAGGTTTACAACAACAAAAATGGGCATATTTAGCAATGCACCTATGAAATAGTAAGAGTATGAAGTCAACTTGACTACAGATACTCTGCATCCTGTTTACAAAGCCATATGACCATATGAAGCTACCTTCTACTGAATCAGACCCTTGGTCCATCAAAGTCAGTATTGTCCACTCAGACCGGCAGCGGCTCTCCGGGGTCTCAGGCAGAGATCTTTCACATCACCTACTTGCCTAGTCCCTTTAACTGGAGATGCCAGGGATTAAACCTGGGACCTCCTGCATGGCAAGCAGATGCTCTACCACTGAGCCACAGCCCCTCCCCTTTTGGTGATGGAATGGAATAAAGCAAAGGAAGACTATTGTACACAGTCACATTATACCAGCAGGCAAGCATATTTAAAAAAAACTAGCACGCTCTTCCAAACACCTGGCTTTACAGAAAAGTCAAGAGATGTCCTGAAGAGAAGGCACAGAAGTATGTTGCTATTGATTAAATTATTGCCAGCCTCTTTCCAAAGATAGAAACTGTGGTAAAGCTGTTTCCCCAGGAATTTCTCCATGTTGCCTGCATGAGTGTCATGCACCTGCATGCTCAGTCGGTAAGGCTGCTATTTTTCTCTTACTTGCTTCACACCGAGAGATTTCCAGCATGCTTCCCTCCTACACTGCTATTTTTACCCACTTCTGATCAATGCATTTTTAAACATCCACAAGCCTTGAGAAAAGTCAGTAGATAACCGATTCATTTCAGATAGGGCTTACCTTGCAAGGCATAACTATCCTCTAACGGCTCAAACAGAGCCACAGCGTAATGGGTGCATCTTTTATGATACGGAGGGAGGCCTGGACCAAATTAGCTCAGACTGACAACTAGTGCCCCCAGAACAGAGGAGACAGGACTGGCAATCAGAGATCAAAGCAAAAAGATCTGATAATATCCTTTATGTAATATCTTGGAATATAGCAGGATGGTTCCCATGCTTTGCAAGATCCCAGGACAATCCCCTGCGGAGCCTGAACCCTGATATTATTATGGTGCAGTAAACCTGGACTTTGGAAGATTTGGAATTGAATGGGTACCACTCTTATAAATTGAAGGCAGTGTGGGGTGTGGGTCCAGGGAGAATGAAGGGGGGTTTGGGAATTTTAGTGGCCAACTCCCTGGAAGTCAAAAGTATAGATCTACCCCCCCTGGAGCAGATAGCCATGGCAGTTTTGATTCAACACCCAACAAAATCAGTCTTGCTTATTAACGCATATCTACCTCCCAAGAAACGGAAAAATGAAATCAAGGAAATTTGGTCAGCCCTAGAGGGTTATGTGACCTCCCTCGCTTTGGATAATCCAGAGGCCTTGGTTATTCTAGGGGGGGATTGTAACGCAAGAATATGGAGAGATGATGCTTCTTTTTGTGCAAAATTTAAATTGGCATCGGAAGATGGGGAGGATGGGCCCACAGGCACTCAGTTTGCACGGAACTCTAAGGACAGTGGGATCAACTATGCAGGTTGCTGTTTGGGCCATATGGCATTCAGGACAAATTTATATGTACTAAATGGAGCTACTGCCGGAGATCATCCCAGAGAACTCACATATACGTCTGGTAACAGGGCTAGTTGTATTGATTATATTTTAGTAAGCAGCCCTGTATTACCTCTAGTTAGGAGCCTTCACATTCTGCCCCATTTGGAGGGGGACCATTTACCGTTACTGTTACAAATTGGAATGCCCTTTGGGCCTACATATCTTGATATGAAATATCCTGTACAGTTGCAAGCTCCGAAAGAGATGGGGTGCAGAGTAAAGTGGCTCCGATGCTAGAGTCAGATTTAAAGGGGGTTCTAGAGGAGGAAAATTTAGATTACCTTATATCAGTATTTTTGGTTCCAGATGCAGGCCAGGATATATTGGCTCTTTATGAAAGCTTGATTCAAAAACTAAAAATGCATTTAGTTAAGAATGAAGGGCCCAAGAGGCAAAGGTCATGCAACACTTCAAAATCCTGGTTTGATAAGGAGCGCCTTGAGGCAAAAAGAGTTAAGAGAAGCATATAACATCCTTAGGAAAGCCAAAGGGGCAGACAAACCAGTGATACTCCAGTCCCTCTCCTCTCTCAAGAATAGATATAAGAGGCTGATAGTAAAAAAGAAAAGAGAGGAGGTGAAGGCCTCGTGGAAAAGGGTGATACAAGCAGCAAAAGAAAAGAACTCGAGCCTTTTTTGGAAATTACCGTATTTTTCGCTCCATAAGACGCACTTTTTTCCTCCTCAAAAGTGAGGGGAAACGTCCGTGCGTCTTATGGAGCGAATGCCGGCTGGGTGCGTGCGCGTCGGGACGGCACAAGCCAGCATTCCCCGCCCTGACGGCCAGCTGGGAGGCGGGCAGGGCTGCACAGAGCGAGTCGGCGCACGCGCCCAGCCAGCTCTTTGCGCCTTGCCCACCTCCCAGCTGGCCCTCAGGGTGAGGAACGCCGTCTCGCGCTGTCTGGACGCGCATGCGCCCAGCCAGCTCTGTGAGCCCCGTCAGCTGGCGGGCGGGGTGCACCGAGCCGGCTGGGCGCATGCGCGTTGGGACGGCGCGAGACGGCGTTCCCCGCCCCGACGGCCAGCTGGGAGGTGGGAGGGGCCGCACAGAGCCGGCTGGGCACGTGCGCCGGCTTGCTCTGTGCAGCCCTACCCACCTCCCAGCTGGCCGTCGGGGCGGGGAACACCGGCTCGCGCCGTCTCAACGCGCACGCACCCAGCCGGCATTCACTCTATAAGACAAGTTTTTAGAGGAGGAAAACAAGATTTTTTCTTGTTTTCCTCCTCTAAAAACTAGGTGCGTCTTATGGAAAGGTGCGTCCAATGGAGCGAAAAATACGGTAACTACAGGTTCCAGCAGGAGACATTTCTCTCCAGTGGACCATTTGATTTCACCCAACTCTTGGGCCGCCCATTTTCAAGGAATGTATGAAGACTCCATGCTTGACAGATTTAAGATAGAGATTTCTGATTTACCACAATGGCTCCCAGTGTCTACCAGGGAAGTTAAGTGATTGATTGAACAGCTGAAGAGAGGAAAGGCCCCAGGGATCGATTGCATTCCACCAGAATTGTTGAAAAATAATGTGGAATGGTGGGCCCCATATTTGGCAGCATTCTTTACGTATTTAGACTTTACGTATTTAGGTCATATTCCTAAGGAGTGGGGCACAGCGGTGGTTGTTCCACTTTACAAAAAGGGCAAAAGGGACGACCCTGCAAATTATAGGCCAATTAGTCTTCTAAGCATAATTAGCAAATTATACGCCAAACAACTTCCAGAGAAATTTAAAAGCTGGCTAGATGATGAACAGATCATTGCCCAGGAGCAGGCCGGGTTTAGGGAAGGTAGATCTATGATTGACCACTGTTTGATTCTGCAGCACCTGAGTGAGAAGTTTTCCAAATCAGGGTCAGCATCATTGTTTGCTGCCTTTATTGATCTTGAGGCGGCATTTGACTCAATATCCAGAGGCAGATTATGGATGAAACTGCAAGAGTCCACAATGGATTAGAGGCTTTTGTTTTTAATGAGAGCCTTATATGACAACACCTCCCTAAGGGTGAAATGCAGTAGTCTAGGGCACTTATCCAGGGTGGTGCATACCTCTCCAACTCTCCAACTCAAAAGGAGTAATCATGCCTAGAATCAGGATGCATTGATTGTCATCTCTGACAGTTCCAGCCTGACTTCTTCCTCTCCAAAAAAGGATGCAGGATTTTCTATACATTTTCTATACATAGGCATGTCTGCTGTGAATCAATTGCAGAACATTCTGACTTGAAAAAAATGGCCATGGAGAAGCCCTCGAACCAAAGGATTTAAAGATACAGGATATATACCACACATGCTTCATTTCTCAATCCTGCTCCTGTGTTTTCTCTTGTATCACCAAAAAAAACTAAGCACAGTGGCAGCCCTGTGGAGATGCTGAAAAGCATTTACTTGTGTAGGTATTCCCTGAGCTCATTATAACAGTTAAATTCCATCAGCCAATAATTTATGGTATCTATAGACGAATGATGTACAGTCCAAATAGCAGCTATGCCAGAGTACAAATGCAGTGCATACATGGTCTGGCAAACTTTTAAATGTTATATAGCTTTAGAGCGTGTTCTGGAGGAAGTACAGGATAGAGAAAGCATCCTGCAGCTTCTGTAAAGTTCTATAAGCTCCTATGAACTGACCAATAGCCTTCAAGGTGGTACAAGACAACTGACAACCAATTGGTACCGATGTGGTTACTGATGTACGTGGGGTAGGAGCTGAGGTGTCTTTCTCGGTTTCCTACCTCTTTTTCTCTCTCCAGAGAAAGACTGAATAGACCTAACTTTGAGTAACATTTAGAGAGAGAGCGCTCCCCTAAATTTTTTCAGAATAGGAACCAATCCCAGGACTTATGAGGAGACATGCTGCAATTTTGACGTCTCCATCAGAGTAGACATGAGATGAGAGAGTAATCCAAGAAGGGCATGAGTTGGGACAAGTGGTTACAGGGAGCCTGTTTAACTTAAATGCTGGCAGGTATCAACACAGTGTTGCTCTCCAAGGCGTATCAAATGCTTGTCATGCCCATCAGTGGTTAGTAATAGGACTGTCAATTCGGTTCCATCCGACATGAAAAACAGCCGAATTACAGCAATTACACTGGCTACCAACCCACTCCCAAGCCCAATTCAAGGTGTTATTTTTGACCTTTCAAGCTCTACATGGGTTGGAACTGGGGTATCTGAATAACCATCTTCTCCCATATGTTCCTGCTTGGGAATTAAGATCACAGGGAGAAGCCCACCTGACTGTCCCATCAATCAGTTTGTTTGGTGGGTACGAGAGGGCCTATTCAGTGGCTGCCCCACAATTATGGAATAACATCCCCAGGGACGTGCAACTGGCCCCCTCACTTTTGATCTTTAGGAGACAGTTGAAGATGGTTTTATTTAGAACTGCATTTGGTTAAGTTTACTAGCAGTCCTGAATTGTGATTTTAAATCTTGCTTTTTATGTATTTTATTTTACGTATTTTATCTACATCTCAAAACACACCTCAGAGGTCTGTCCATGACAGGAGCAAACTTATCTTGTGCTCACATGCTCTCCTGCAGAATGCAGTTGAAGGATTCCAGGTTCAGGTTTCCAGATTACAGGGATGAAACAAATTCCAATTTGCTCAGCTGCCTACATTGGAGTTGAAGCTTAATTTAAGGCTTCCCAAACCAGACACTTCTTAATCATCCTCATGGCAGAGGAACAGGGGGGAGAGAGGGTGACAGCACAAGAACAAGCTGCATTCACGCCCACCATGGAACACCCTCTGTTTGTTATGACATCTGAATATAGCCATTAGCCAATGTTTCCTGGTACCTGTGACATGCTATGCTTTGTTCATTCCTCTTATTTGATTTGGCCCACTGTGTTTGTCATGAAGTCATCAAATGTGTTACAAATGATCGGGTGTCTTTAAAAAAAAAGAGTTGTAATAGATAACCTTTAGTACATTCCAGTTGTGCATGTCTATGATTCTAGGAAACAAGGTGCTTAATTTATACACTGGAGTGACAGACAAAAAAAAATGAAGTGTGCATTACCCAGTAAACCCAATTCTATTTACTAATTTTACTGTTTCTGCCATCAGAGCTGAGTCATTAATTAATGGGTTCCATTAGCCATTCCCCGAGTTATGTGCACATAACAAATGAGCCCTCTTTTGGCAATGCGGATGAACCAGATGAGAGATGCTTACTTTTCAAATGTGCAGATAAACCTGCTGGCATGGATTGAAGCTATGATGGGAAATGCTGGAGAGATACCAGTCACCCTTATTTATAATTTTCAATAAACAGGGCTTGCAAACAAGCCCTCGGATGGCTTCAGTTACAGCACAGCCCCTTACACTGATAAGAACAATCCATATTCCAGCAAATAAATAACTGCCTGCTGGTATCTGATGCTAAAAAAAAAGCACACAACAAACAAACAGCACTAGATAAGAGCCACAAAATGCATCATGAAAGTTATAAGAACAGGCTTGAAACAAGAATAATTAGAAGTAATCGTGGGAGATATTCTTGATCAAGACATTAGGGCTGTCGATTCAGTTTGGCCCGAACCGAAAAACAGCTGAATTTCCCCTGATTCGGCAGTTTTTAGTTCGGGACGAATCAAACTAAAAAATGGCGGGAAAACGGGGGAGCCGAATTCAGCGAGTTCGGGAGTTCATGAATAAATTCTGCAAATTCAGGGCGCAGTAGCCTAACCATCAGTAAGCAGCATTCTCCCCCCGCCAATCGGTGGCCAAGCTGGGTCTTCTTCTGGCCAATCAGTCAGGATTGAGTACTGGAGGAATCAGCTGCTGCGTGGCCTGGCCAGGGAGAGAAAGAGAGAGAAATCCTCGTGGGGGGTGCGTGTGCACATTCGCTCCTTTCCATGGCTGCAGGGGGCACATTTTTGGGGGTAGAAACCCCAAACTTTCAGGGGAGCTTCAGATGAGCCTTCTTAGGAGACCCCCCAAGTTTTGTAAACATTGAGTCAAGGGTTCCCGAGATATGGGCTCCACCCCTTTTCCCTCCCCCTTTTCCATTTCCGTGGCTGCAGGGGGCGCTTTTTTGGAGGTGCAGTCCCCAAACTTTCAGCATAGCTTCAGACAAGCCTTCTTCAGAGACCCCCCAAGTTTTGTAAAGATGGGTTCAGTGGGGGCAGAAATATGGGCTCCCCCCTTTTCTCTTTCTGTGGCTGCAGGGGGTGCATTTTTGGGGGTGCAGCCCCCAAGCATTCAGCATAGCTTCAGACAAGCCTTCTTAAGAGACCCCTCAAGTTTTGTAAACATTGGGTCAGGGGGTCCCGAGATATGGGCTTTCCCCTTTTCCCTATTGGGATGAATGGATCACCCGATCCTGTGTGCATCTCGACAGCGGCAAATCCAAGGCAAAACCTCCCATGCTTAAACGGAATCTTCTTGGATTACCCAGTCCTCCTCCCACCCCTCCTGATGGAACAGAAGACAGCCACAGTAAGACCCCTTTGGGGGCTTTAATCTATAATTTTTCTCCTGTGTGTGTGTGGGGGAAGCAGAGTCTGTGTGTGTGTGGGGAGGGAGCACTTTCTGTAGGTGGGGGGAGGAAGCCAAAGGGGGCTTTAGCCCATTCTGCCTGGGGTGTCTGTGCCCCCTCGAGTCTCTCTCTCCCTGGTTTGAGGGGAGGCTTCAGTTGTGTGTCCTCAGGATTTCCCTCATTCATAAGATTGGTTAGGAGTATTTTGATGCTTGCTCAAAACTGGTTTTCAAATGGTGACTTAAAGAATGCATTTGCCTGGTCCCGACTCGAGTCCGATGCAAAAGGGGAAATTCCACCCCCCTCCTGCTCATTATGCATAGCTAGCTGCCTCTGTCCCTTTCCATGGTTTGCAAACTCCCAGGTGTCAGGTGTTGCTTTGCATGGTTGCAAACGTGTTGCTTTGCATGGTTGTGTTGCTTTGCAGTTGTGTTGCTTTGCAATTGTGTTGCTTTGCAAACTTCTTCGCACCTGCCCCGCCCTTGCTCCCCGCAGCTCAGCTGTTTGTCGGGGCTGGGAGCTTTGTGCGTCGATGGCAAGCTCTGCTATGAGATGCACATTAAGGGTGGGGGGACCCCTTTTGGGGCCCATATCTCAGCCCCCCTGACCCAATCTTTACAAAACTTGGGGGGTCTTGCAAGAAGGGTCCTTTGAAGCTCCTCTGAAAGTTTGGGACCTCTACCCCCAAAAATGCCCCCCCGGAGCCGCGGAAAGACGCGGTTGTGTTTTTAATGGCTGTATTCGGCCAAATTTTTTCCCCGAACTTTGAATTCACGCCGAATTGCACGGACCCGAAGCGGGGGAGTTTGGACTTTGACATATCCCAAATCCAGATGGGCCGAATTCGGCCGAATCCGAACTATACTGATTTTTTTTCCCAACAGCCCTACAAGACATGTCCAACAGAAACGTGATCTAAATCTAAGAGGTATTTACTACACCTCCTCTCCTTCAGAAGCCTCTAGGAACAACAGCAATCTCTTTTCTGTTTTGGAATCTCTATTTGAAATATCTTTATTTTTAATTTTCCTTGATAATGGAAAGGACAGATGACTTTGTGTAAACCTTTGGTCAAGTTTTTGGGCTGTCAACGCAGCACACTTCTGAAAAGGCAGCTTTAATATAATAGCAAAGGAGACATCAGTATGAAAATATTCACAGACCCAAAACATATGAATAATTTCAGATTGACATTTTGAAGTATATTTTTAGACAGGACATGCTGATTTAAAACAAAACACTTTGCTCAGTCTCTGTATTTTCATTTATTAAATGTCACAGTGTCAACTTCTCCATGCATGAAAAACAGAAAGGTGCTCTTTCATTTTTAATTAGAGATCATCAATATTTGACGTAGGTGACCAGGTTCCATGACAGACTGGTGTGTAGAGTGCCACACTCACAGCCACGCACGACCCTCGATCTTGAAGCCTTCCCCACCCTTGGGAACTCGCTTCCCACCAAGATCCACCTAGCCACTTCCTTGTTTGATTTTTGTTTGGCAGCTGAAGACTTTCCTTTAGCACAGGGATAGGCAACCCTTATGGCCTCGGTGCCGAAATAATGGCAGCATGTACCTGCAAAATTATTGATGTGCTAGCAAACAAAATGGTGGGTAGTGTGATGAGAGTTGTACTTGGCAAGACAAACTGGAAGCAAGCTGAGCCCCGAGGCGCTGCCAACAGGAAGAAAACCAGCCCAGACCACCAAGCAAAATGGTCTGGCATGCTGCTGTTTGGCAGGTGTGTTAGGAGTTGCTGAAGCACAGCACTGCACATTATTGAACGGCTATTTATCAATTGTATTAATTGTATACTGAAACTCAATTTTTGTGTGTGTGTCTGTGAAAGTGTTGCATCTTTTTGCTGTTAAAAAAACACCCTATCGTGACATTTATTATTAGGGTTGCCAGGTCCCTCTTTGCCACCGGCGGGAGATTTTTGGGGTGAAGCCTGAAGAGGATGGGGTTTGGGGAGGGGAGGGACTTCAATGCCATACAGTCCAATTGCCAATGCGGCCATTTCCTCCAGGTGAACTGATCTCTATCGGCTGGAGATCAGGGATAATAGCAGGAGATCCCCAGCTAGTATCTGGAGGTTGGCAACCCTATTTATTATCGTTATGGTATTCTTATTGGTGCCCTGACTTGGACAACCTGGCCTAGCACAGTCTTTTCAGAAAGTAACTCAGGGTCAGCCCTGGTTAGTAATTGGATGAGAAACCTCCAAGGAAGTCCAGGGTTGCTATGGAGAGGAAGGAAATAGCAAACCAACTCTGAGCATCTCTTGCCTTGAAACCCCTATGGGGTTAGAATCATAGAATCATAGAGTTGGAAGGGACCACCAGGGCCATCAAGTCCAACCCCCTGCACAATGCAGGAAATTCGCAACTACCTCCCCCCTCCACACCCCTAGTGACCAGAAGATGGCCAAGATGCCCTCCCTCTCATCATCTGCCTAAGGCAGGGGTCCTCAAACTTTTTAAACAGGGGCCAGTTCACTGTCCCTCAAACACTGTTGGGGGCCGTCCCCCCCGCCCAAACGGGAAGGCAAAGAAAAGTTAACTTGCGCCCAGGCAAAGAAAAGTTAACTTGCGGCAGGAGGACGTGCCGCCCCTCCCCCAGGTGCCTCTCCATGGCCGACACTCCCCCCTTCGCTGGGCTGAGAGACCCCCCCCCTGCCGCCGCCGCGCACCCTCCTTTCCTGCCTCCTGGAGCGGGAGGTGGGCTGGGCTGGCCCCCTGCTTGTCAAAGAGCGCCTGAGGGGAAGGGGGAAGGGCGCGGGAGGAGGCCGGCGGGAGACGGGGGTCTCTCAGCTCTCCCCTCCCCAGAGGCGCTGCCACCCAGGCCCCCCGCGCGGGGGCCCCAGCGCTCGCTCACCCGCTCGGCTTGCAGGCAGACGGGGATGTTCTTCTTCCAGTCCGGCATGGCTCCTTCAGGGCTGCGGCTTCTGCGGCAGGAGGAGCAGCGGCAGCGAGGGGCACATTGCAGTCCGAGGCGGCACCTCCCGTCCCCCGAGCCACGCGCGCGCCTGAGGAAAGGAAGGCAGAGACGGCAGCTCCCGGGTCGGCGCAGGTGTCGCCGCTCCGCGGCTGCCACCGATGCTTTATATGGAGAACGGCTGCCTTAGTTTGGGGAAGGGACGGGCGCGACAGCGGCTCCGGAGGGAGGAGGGGGCCAGGTTCAGGACCCTAACGGGCCGGATCCGGCCCGCGGGCCATAGTTTGAGGACCCCTGGCCTAAGGTCACAGAATCAGCATTGCTATAAGTCAGGGTTGCTATAAGTCAGCTGCAGCTTGACTGTACTTTCCTTACTTTGTTACTGGTATGCTGTGAAACCTCAGAAAACTTTCTTACATCCTAAATTAATCCAGTTGGTTCAATTTTTGACTACTAACAGTTGGGCAGACTGGACTGGCCTAACAAATTAGTTGCGACACACTTGAAGGAACCAAGACAGCAAGAGCCCTAAATGTCCAAAGCAACCAGGAACTCTGCCCAAGGACATGAGACTGGATCCTAACTCCTCTTCCATTTGTGAAAGTCACAGTTCTGCTCGTGTGTGAGCAGGGATCTGCAGGGGTACTTACAGCCCCCATGTTACACCCTATGCCACCTTCTGTGCCTATGTTACACCCTATGCCATCCTATGCCACCTTCTATGCCACCCTATGCCTACCACCACTGCATTTCAGGGAACACAAAAATTACGGGGGGGGGGTGTTAGTCTGTAGAGTTTATTGTTTCCTGACTCCTAGATTTGGCCTGATGAGAGAGAAAAAGAGGGTGTAGTTGAAGATAAGGGGCAGTGTGTTGCCTAGGGTTGCCACATCCCTCTTTGCTACCGGCGGGAGGTTTTTGGGGTGGAGCCTGAGGACTGCAGGGTTTGGGGAGGGGAGGGACTTCAATGCCAAAGAGTCCAATTACCAAAGTGGCTATTTTCTCTAGTGGAACTGATCTCGATTGACTGGAGATCAGTTGTAATAGCAGGAGATCTCCAGCAAGTACCTGGAGCTTGGCAACCCTAGTGTTGCCCTATTAACTAATATAGGCTTTGGAGGCGGGGTGTAAAAAAACCCGAAGGGATCCATGACAACCCATGTAGATCTGACTTTTATTTTTTTGCCTTTTAGAACAAGAATACTTTATTTGGAAATATGGTGGAGGGAGGCTGTTTTGTTTTGTTGTGTTTTTCTGCTGTAATCAAGCCTCTGTTTGTGTCCCCATATAATTAGTTTCGCTCCAGATGTATTATGCTCTTACTATTGAGTAAGTCTCATTGCACTCAGCTGGACTTACTTATGAGTCAACAACAGGCTTTGGGGATTGCATGCCAAATCTCTCTACCCCTCCCCCATAAGAGTGCCTGAGATCATTTTTCTCCCCCCGCCCCAATTTGGTTTTTAACATTTGGTTTTGAATAATTTCAAGGACCATGAAAGCTTGCGTACTGTGCTGTGTTGTTTTGGTTGATATTAATAATATTAATAAAAAGGTATTGCATAGCTTTGATTTTTAATGCAAGATTTAAAAAAAATCCTATACCACACTCAAATGTGACTTCTTTTCCATGCAGCCCTTTTATATCTATTCAGAACCCTATACTATTGAAGATGTGCCTGAAACCCTTTATTGTAATAATATTTGGCAACAGTTAAATTGCAGCCCAAAAGCCCATGAAAAGCCCAAGCTTCAAGCAGAGCTAGAACTTTGAATGTAAAATCCTAAATATTCATTGGCTCACGCTGTTGCTCATATTTTAAGAGCTGTTTTGGGCATGAATTTCTATTCATTCCAGTTTTCCTTCTATCCATTTCTCTTCTTTTTCATCCCCAATGTCTTCTTGGGGGCAGAGGCCTGACTGAAGTTTTTTCTGCTGAATTTTATGCCGTAAAGCGCCATTTCCATTTATGCTGCAGTAGTAATATTACTTTATCATCTGCCTGTGAGATGGCAGGCTTCTTTAAACCATAAAAGCAGGAGAAGTATATAGAAAAAGACAATTTGCAACGATTTTTTAAAGTTTATACGGTTGGGTCAAGGCCCTAAGAAGGATTAGGATCCTTACAGTGCACCCCTGTGCAGAGCTGCTCCAGTCTAAATCCACTAAACTTAATGAGCTTAGACTGGAGTAACTCAGCCTGGGATTGCACTGTAAGAAAAGAGTTCCCCCAGCTTCATTGTGACTTGTCAAGCCAGTGATATACTTATTTACTTGGAAGTTAACAAAGTCCAGTAGGCTTTGTTTTCAAGTAACCATACATAGAATTGCAGCCTGCAGCTTTTTATTAACAAAACCTATTACTATTATGCAAAGAAAATAAATTCGGTACAAAATTGAGAAGGAAGCCCAACATGATAGTATTGCCTAATGGTTGGAGGGTTGGGTGTGGACAGAGGTGGTTGGAAGGAGTGGTGGCGGTCAGGCATTTTCCTCTTCAGAGAATCAAGTATGACAGCACACAAGCTGAACCAAGGTAAGAGACTCTTCTTAAGTTAATTTAGATGTTACCTGTTAAGAAACTAATTACTGTGCTTGAGTGTACTTAGTATTACAAAGGGCAAGGATGGGGACAAAAATAAGAGTTCATTTTCTCTGGCTCTGCCCACCGTTTGCTGCTTGCCCTCCACCCTACCAGACCTACTAGACACCTGGCATCACCGGATTCCACATAGTGAAGCCTGCGTGAGAACAAGCAAAACATTAACAGTCCTGGGTACAGACAAATAGGGCAAATGTAAATTATGGTTTCAAATTAGAATGCAGCAAGACTGACAGTCTCACAATAGGGTTTTCAAGGTGAGAGACGATCAGAAGTGGTTTACCATTGCCTCTGCCTGTGCAGTACTAACCAGGGTTAGCTGCAGTTAAAGCAGTTGTAAGAAACAAATCACTAGGAGCGGATGGGATATCAATAGAGTTATATCAAGCTGCAGAAACAGAGTCCATCAAAATCTTAATAAGAATATGCCAACGAATATGGAAGCAAAACAATGGCCCACAGACTTAGTTTAGTTTATTGATACAGTCTGTTTGACCAGCCAAAAGTTATACATAAAATTATCTGACTTAATAAAACTGCAAAACTAATATAAATTGCAAAATTAAATAAAAGTCTAATGCTATTAAAATGTAAGATTTTAAAACAAATCACAAGAATTAACTTAGCATCTTAATAGTTCTAAAAATACAGCAAAGTTAAATATTTTTTTCCATTCTATTTTTGTGAGTTTTGATTGCAATGGCACAGAATTTGGCGGTTGGAAGCGAAAAGTGTGGAGTTTCACCCATCAGGAGCCTCTTAGTCAGGAATTCTACTGGCTTATTGGGGAAGGCCCACAGACTGGAAATTGTCAATCTACATTCCGAATCCAAAAAAGGAGCCATCAATGATTGCAACAACTATTGGGCCATTGCATTAATTTCTCACACAAGTGGAGTGATGCTCAAAAGATTACAACAAAGACTGTTACCATATAGAGAACGAGAAATGCCAGATGTTCAAGCTGGATTCAGAAAAGAGAGAGGCACAAGATCATATTGCAAATTTATGTTGGTTACTGGAACAATCAGGAAAATTTCAGAAGAAAATTGGCTTGTGTTTCATAGATTACAGCAAAGGTTTTGACTGAGCAGTTCATGAAAAGTTATGGTTGGTTTTAAAGCAAGTTTTAAGACAAGAGGCTACCGTTAGGATAGAATATGGAGAAACAGCATGGGTTTCAATCAGCAAAGATGTCTGACAAGGATGTATTTTACATCTCTATCTCTTCAAACTATATGCAGAACATATTATAAGGAAAGATGGATTAGACTTACCGTATTTTTCGCTCCATAGGACGCACCTGACCATAAGATGCACCTAGTTTTTAGAAAAGGAAAACAAGAAAAAATCTTGTTTTCCTCCTCTAAAAACTTATGGAGTGAATGCCAGCTGGGCGCGTGCGGGTCGTGACGGCGCGAGCCAGCGTTCCCCGCCCCGACGGCCAGCTGGGAGGCGGGTGGGGCCGCACAGAGCTGCGGGGCCGCACAGAGCCGGGTGTGCGCGTCGGAACGTGCACACGCCCAGCAGGCATTCACTCCATAAGACACACAGACATTTCCCCTCATTTTTGAAGAGGAAAAAAGTGCGTCTTATGGAGCGAAAAATACGGTAGATGAAGGTGGAGTGAAAATTGTGGGGGGACATTAGCAAATTGAGATATGCAGTTGATATTGCATTAAAAAGGTAAAGGTCCCCTGTGCAAACACTGGGTCATTACTGGGGGTGACGTCACATCCCAACGTTTCCTAGGCAGACTTTGTTTACGGGGTGGTTTGCCAGTGCCTTCCCCAGTAATCTTCCCTTTACCCCCAGCAAGCTGGGTACTCATTTTACCGACCTCAGAAGGATGGAAGGCTGAGTCAACCTTGAGCCGGTTACCTGAAACGAACTTCCATCGGGATCGAAAACAGCCACCTGAAACCAACTTCCGTCAGGATCAAACTCAGCCACTGGCAGAAAATAGTGAAGACTTGAAATGACTACTGATAAAGGTTATAGCAGAATGCGCCAAAGCAGAATTACAGCTTGATAAGAAGACAAAAGACAAAAGACAAAAGAAATTACTGGGGAATTACACAACATTAAGGTTGATGATAAAGAAATTGAAATTGGTCAGGATTTTCAATTCCTTGGCTCCATCATCAGCCAAAAAGGAGACTGCAACCAAGAAATCAGAAGGAGATTAAGACTAGGAAGGGCAGCCATGAAGGAGCTAGAAAAAAATCTTAAATGTAAGGATGTGTCGCTGGCATCCAAGATCAAGGTAATACATACTCCATTACTATGTATGGCGGTGAAAATTAAACAAGAAAGCTGACAGGAAGAAAGTTGACTCATTTGAAATGTGGTGTTTGAAGAGAGTTCTACAGATACTATGGACTGTCAAAAAGACAAATAAGTGGGTTCTGGATCAAATCCAGCCTGAATTCTCCCTATAAGCTAAAATGACTGAACTGAGGCTATAGTACTTTGATCACATTATGAGAAGACAAGAGTCTCTGGAAAAGACAATAATACTAGGAAAAGGCTGAAGGCAGCAGGAAAAGAGGAAGACCATGAGATGGATTGACTCAGTCAAGAAAGCCACAGCCCTCAGTTTGTAAGACCTGAGGAAGGATGTTAGTGATAGGACATTTTGGAGGTCATTAATTCATAGAGTCACCATAAGTCGAAAGCAACTTGATGACATTTAACACACACACAAAACTGACAGAGGTGTTATCATTTGGGCTTTGCCAGCACTTGTATCCCACATTTCATTCATATTTGTTTTAGTCTTTTGGGCTGCAATGTGTAAGATGATGAAAAAGAGCAACAACTGAAATAAAAAAAATGGATAGCAGGTTTTTGTTTTGTTTTTGCGATGATACAAATTCCATTTTGGTAAAATCCCAGATCCCTTGTCAGGCTCATCCACTTCAACACAAAAAATACATTTTCCCTTCTGGGCTCTCTCGGTGACAGAGACACTCTCTAAGCTGAGACCTAGAGGTTACACATAAGATTGGATTTCAAAAAGGAAACTTTGCTCGGAGTTGTGGCTGAACAAGTCTCATTATTTTTCTTTTTTTTTCCCCATATGGCTTGGCTTTCCCATCCCCACCCACTTCATACTTTGCTCTGACAGTGGCTCATTGTCACTAGGAAGCAGAAATGATGACAATAAAGGTCTCTTAAAGTGTCAGAAGTATTCCCCGCCAGCTACTTTCATCTGACCGTATTGCTATTGTTCACCACTGAAGTGAAGAAACACTAGTGAAAAATCCAAAGGAACAGTGTTGCTATCAATCCCATTACTCCAAATATTGGTTGTAGTGTGGTTTCCATGACAGACTGGCTCAGAGCTCCACTGTGGACGAAACAGCATAAAAGGAACCCCTCATCTACAGAATGAAAATCCATGGCAATCTGCTAGAAAATAAGAGCTTTATTGAAACCTCTCCAGGAAACAACAGGTTTGCTTTCTTTGTTGAAAAGATACCATGCTATTTGCTAATGCTTTGCACAGCAATAGATGAAGAAGATAATATTTAGATAGCAGGAGAAATAAATACTCTCTGTGATGTCCCATCAGGTGTGGACTCTATTTGCAACAGAATGAGGCTAGCCAAATCCCTGACCTCTTTCCCCAGGACCAGAAACGAACCAAAAGACCAGTCATGAAACTACAAAGTTTTTCCACTGCCTTGTTCGCCTCTAAAACTGGAAAATACATACATATTACCTGAAACATTTGGCACAGACACACAGAAAATGGCATAAACTAAAGACTCACAAGGTCTCATTCGAATAAGGGAAAAGCAAAAAAAGGAAATGAGAGCATCTGAATCAAAAAAACAAACCGGCAAAATTTGACAGCATCCCTACCTGTAGCAGGAGCAGAGACCATCACATACGGATACACAGGGCAGAGACTAATCTGTTTCCTTTAACATGGATTTTAAGAGTATCCCTACCTCTCCTCTGAATGAATCACAACACTAGAATACAGATAAAGTCACACAGAACAATATGATTCACATCTAAACAACTATACCATACCCTGAAACTGTTGACATTGATTATAATAATATTCCTTTTCAGGACAGATCAGAGGTGTTCATATCGGCTTCTGGGAAACTCTAGGGTATTGCAGAAACTTTCCAAGGCTTCCTAAAGCACAGGAGTAGTAAGAGTGTGCCAACTTCTCTCACAGATAGCTGGCCTACAATGATAACCTTCCATAGGAGAAGAGTAATTTGCTCTGGATCACATGTTCAATTCAGCTTGAAAAAAAATAAACTGAATTTGTCCCACACAACACTTAGGGGTACCAAAGACTGATGTGCAGAGGTTCCTTCGTAGTCAAGTTGATGTAGAAAAGGTTCAATTAACATAGAAAGTTTGGAGTCCACAGGATTAAAGCACTGAGAATAGGGTTGCCATGTCCCCCTTCGCCACCGGCAGGAGGTTTTTGGGGCGGAGCCTGAGGAGGGTCGGGTTTGGGGAGGGCAGGGACTTCAATGCCATAGAGTCCAATTGCCAAAGCAGTCATTTTCTCCAGGTGAACTGATCTCTATCGGCTGGAGATCAGTTGTAATAGCAGGAGTTCTTCAGCTAGTACCTGGAGGCTGGCAACCTTGAGAACCATGCAGCAAATGGCACATTACTTTTATTTTATCAACTTTAAAAAAAAAAAACAGAAAATACTTTACTGCTGATTCTGTTTTTTAATATCAATTTTAAATAAAGCTGCAAAAAACAAAGCAGAGAAAGGAAAATACACTGGTTGTTATTAACAAATATGCACACCTATCAGTTCTATCCCAGTTGCCTGGCAACACGCAGAAGGCATTCCAGAGAGCAAGAGATAGGTAATTTGACAAGTGAATTAATTGAATGCTTCCTTAGTGGAAACTTTAGGTGGCTAATGTGGAAACTACAAGCCAGGTTAACTAACCTAACATCAATATCATGTGGTTAACAGCAACAAAAAACCTGTTGAAACATCTTACAAAATAAGATGGAAGGGCAGAAACACAAAGTTATTTGTGCTGTAATCAAGCAACTGAGTACAACTTAATTTCCAAACTAGGTTTATCTTAAACAGGCACAAAAACTGCTGTATTACTGGTTTGTTCAGTTTCTGCCTGGTCTTATGATAGCAATAAATAGCCTGTTTGGTTAGCTTGCAATAAAACTGAGTAGGAGTTTTACTTAGATATAAAAAGGTATTCCTTACAACAGTAAACTGTATAACAGTGGCAATGAGAAAACCTAGCAATGATATCCTATGGGGAAATTGGGGGGGATGGTGATCCAGAAAATGAAGATTGGCAGTAGTATGCTGAAAGATTAGGCCACTATTTGATGGCAAATGAGATCATCTAGCAGAACAAACACAAGGCAATTTTTCTTGTTGCCTGTGACTGTAAAACATACTCCCTCTCGAGGCATTTATTGCAAGCCAAGAGAGAAAATTTTAGCAGTACTGCAGAAAAATCTTAACAGAATAGTATACCCCAAAGTCTAACATTATTGTAGAATGTTTTAAATTCCTTAATAGAATGAAAAAGAAGTCTAGTACTGAAAGTGTAGCTGCACTCAAAAAACTATTCATTTCACAATGTCCTAGTGGATATGTTGAGAGAGAGGTTTACTAATAAAGGATGAGAAAATTCAGAGGCCACTGGCAGAAAAAAAAACCTAGCCTGGGCCAAAATGGTTGCCAACAGCTAAGGAAATTAGGGTTGCCAGCTCCAAGTTGGGAAATTCCAGGAGATTTGGGGGAGGGGAACCTGGGGAGTGTGGGGTTTGGGGAAGGAGGGATCTCAGCAGGGTATAATGCCATAGAGGTCACCCTCCATTTTCTCCAGGGGAACTGAACCCGTAAGTCTGAACATCTGTAGTCTGATCTTTGTCATCTGGAGATTAGTTGTAGCTCCTGGAGATTTCCAGGTGCCACCGGGGGTTGGCAACCCTAAAGGAAACAGCAGTAAGGAGCTTAGCAGATTTACATCTATATTCTAAAGAAACCCTGATGGATTCTGTAACAAACTACAAAACCCACAACAAAAGGTTCAGGCCCTAGAAAGCTGCTTTTATCATGGAGAAGCTCATTCAGCCTCAAATGTGCATGCACAAAATGCCATAGATTACATCTAGCTGTGTCCAGAGGAGCTACCAGAAAGCACAAGGTACTAAAAATATAAAGGTGATAGGTGGAAGGCTAGTGATCTAGACAGGGTTCCCAGGCAATGCCTGGCAACTGGAGGGAGGGGTGGAAGGAGCAGCAGCATCCCAGGATAAAATTAAATAGAAAAGAAGGCCTTAGCTACTTACAGGAAGTTCTGAGTAGGGGTGTGCATTCTTATATACCCAAACAGAAAACATGCCTGACAAATACCTTATCAGTATTTTTTAAAAATATTTTCAGGATTTTTCGGAAAACTGAAAAAATGGTCCTGAAAAATCCTGGAAATGTTTAGGATTTATCAGGAAGCTCGGGAATCAGCATTTGCAGGCTTCCAGTGACTTTTTCCCCTTTCCCCCCTTTTCTTCCCTTTGCTGGCAGTCGGACCCTCGTATAGATACGGGGGGGGGCTTTATGGAGCAGATTCTCTTTAGCCTACTCCCCCCAGGCCTGGGGGGGGTTCCACAGAAGCGATCGGGATCCCGTGACAGAAGCTGCGTCAGGCAGGTTGGATCCACTGCCAGAGTACCCCTGGGTTCCCCTGGGCATTCTGCACATCACTATTCATTCTTCTGGGCTTGCACTGCCACAGTGGCTCTGGATTCTGCTGAGTATTAGTACACTGTCATTAGTTTTACTGGGCTTGCAAAAGTGCCCCCCCCACTTTCAGTTTTTCACTCCAGAGATTATCTCGATGGACATTAGTCCTGTTGGGTCTGCAATTAGGTCTGCTGGGCTTGCAAAAGTGCCCCCCCTCAAGTTTTCACTGTGGAGATTCTCTAGTTTAACATTACTTTTGTTGAGCTTGCACTGCCAAAGTGGCATTAGGTGCTGCTGGGCTTGTGCATATTGCAATTGGTTCTGCTGGGCTTGGAAAATTCCACCCCCTTCAGTTTCTACTGTAGAGATTTTCTGGTTTGAGATTGGTTCTGTTGGGCTTGAACTGCCACAGTGGCTCTGGGTTCTGCTGGGCATTCTGTATATTGCAATTTTATCTGTTGGGGTTGCAAAAGTTGCCCCCCCACACACACACACACACCTGGAGTTTACACTGCATAGATTCTCTGGTTTGGTTTTTGGTCTGTTTGGCTTGGCACTTTGGATTGTTGTTCTACTGGGATTACTGGGTTAAGAAATGGTTCTGTTGGTCTAGTTGTGTTTGGTGACTGCAGCTTCAAAAACAACCCCACAGCCACTCAGAAAGTTTCTCCATAGGTAATAATGGACCCCCCAAAATTCAGATTCCCCCAAACCCCCAAATTTGAATACTATATTGTTACTGGAATTTGGGAATACCGGGGGGGGGGGTTTGGTCTGATATATCCAAATCCAAAATATAGATTTTTTTTGCACACCCTTAGTTCTGACTGTAGAATTCCTGGCAATTCCTAGAGCTACCCAGAAATGACAAGGGTAGCTTTAGCAATTGTCAGAAACTCTATGGTAAGATTTTTCTCCACAGGAGGAACGCACACACCCCTTTGCCCCCAGTTTTTACTAATCCATCAGTTGAGCATCAGCAACAAAGGAAGAAATGGATGAGATGATTCAGACTGCTCAATGGGAGGAAAGTGGAAAATTACAAAATGTTCGTAAAGTTAAATGATCAACTCATGAACAGAGACCAAGCACTTCAGTGCCATTGATTAAGACACTTATTCGCAGTATAAAGGAGTCCACTAATAAAAGCAGGAGTGATCTGCAGATTTACTCTGGGGAAAACATGTCACTGTGGGTTCCTATAAAGTAGGGCTGTTGAATTAAAAAAAATTCGGTATAGTTCAGATTCGGCTGAATTCGGCCCGTTTAGATTCGGGATATGCCGAAGTCCGAACTCCCCCACTTCGGGTCCATGCAATTCGGCGGGAATTCAAAGTTCGGGAAAACAATTCGGCCGAATAAAGCCTTTAAAAACACAACCGCGCCTTTCCGCGGCTCGGGGGGCATTCTTGGGGGTAGAGGTCCCAAACTTTCAGCAGAGCTTCAAAGGACGTTTTTTGAAAGACCCCCCAAGTTTTGTAAAGATTGGGTCAGGGGGGGCTGAGATATGGGCCCCGAAAGGGGTCCCCCACCCTTAATGAGCATGTCTCAGCAGAGCTTGCCGCCCACGCACAAAGCTCCCAGCCCCGACAAACAGCTGAGAGGTTTGCAAAGCATTGCAACAGTAATGCAAAGCAACTCGACTGCACAGCAACACAACCTTGTAAGCAACACCTTTGCAACTGTGCAAAGCAATACCTGACACCTGGGAGTTTGCAAACCATGGAAAAGGACAGAGGCAGCTAGCTATGCATAATGAGCAGGAGGGGTGGAATTTCCCCTTTTGCATCGGACCCGGGACCAGGCAAATGCATTCTTTAAGTCACCATTTGAAAACCAGTTTTGAGCAAGCATCCAAATAGACCTAACCACTCTTATGAATGAGGGAAAACCTGAAGACACACAACTGAAACCCCCCCTCAAACCAGGGAGAGAGAGACTCGAGGGGGAACACACACCCCAGGCAGAACCGGCAAAAGCCCCCTTTGGCTTCCCCCCCCAACAGAAACTGCTCCCTCCCCACACACACACAGACTCTGCTTTCCCACACACACACACACACAGGAGAAAAAGTATAGATTAAAGCCCCCAAAGGGGTCTTACTGTGGCTGTCTTCTGTTCCATCAGGAGGGGTGGGAGGAGGACTGGGTAATCCAAGAAGATTCCATTTAAGCACGGGACGTTTTGCTCTGGAGATGCATACAAGATCAGCTGATCCATTCATCCCAATAGGGGAAAGGGGAAAGGGGAAAGCCCATATCTCGGGACCCCCTGACCCAATGTTTACAAAACTTGGGTGGTCTCTTAAGAAGGCTTGTCTGAAGCTCCGCTGAAAGTTTGGGATCTGCACCCCCAAACATGCGCCCCCTGCAGCCACGGAAAGAGAAAAGGGGGGGAAACCGATATTTCTGCTCCCACTGAACCCATCTTTACAAAACTTGGGTGGTATCTTAAGAATAATTGTCTGAAGCTATGCTGAAAGTTTGGGGGCTGTATCCCCAAAAAAGCGCCCCCTGCAGCCATGTAAATGGAAAAAGGGGGAGGAAAAAGGGGTGGAGCCCATATCTCGAGACCCCCTGACCCAATGTTTACAAAACTTGGGGGGTATCTTAAGAAGGTTCATCTGAAGCTCCACTGAAAGTTTGGGGTCTGTACCCCCAAAAATGCACCCCCTGCAGCCATGGAAAGAAAAAAGGGGGGAGCCCATATCTCGGGACCCCCTGACCCAATGTTTACAAAACTTGGGTGGTCTCTTAAGAAGGCTTGTCTGAATCTCTGCTGAAAGTTTTGTGTCCCTACCCCAAAAAATACACCCCCTGCAGCCACAGAAAGGAGCGAATGTGCACAAGCACTCCCCCACACACACACGAGGATTTCCCTCTCTCTCTCTCTCTCTCTCTCTCTCTCCCCCCCCCCGGCCGGGCCGCACATCAGCTGATTCCTCCAGTACTCAATCCTGACTGATTGGCCAGAAGAAGACCCAGCTTGGCCACCAATTGGCCGGGGGAGGAGAATGCTGCTTACTGACGGTTATGCTGCTTACTGACGGCCCCAAATTGGCCGGATTTATTCGTGAACTCCCAAACTCGCTGAATTCGGCTCCCCGGTTTCCTGCCATTTTTGAGTTCGGTTCGTCCCGAACTAAAAACCACCGAATCGGGAAATTCGGCTGTTTTTCAGTTCGAGCTGAACTGAATCAACAGCCCTACTATAAAGTATAAAAGTAAAAGCAAGAGGGAATTTTACAAGCCCTAGTAATAAACTGAAAACAGACAAACTTCTTTGGCTGAAAAATCATAGATTGAAAAAAAAATGTATAATTTGAACCTGAAAAAGGCCAACCATACAAGTAGCTCTGAGTACCACAATAAACATAATTTGTAACATGCTTTGCTTGCTGTAGCACTGGGCTCTGGCACTAATCATTTATGGATATAAAATACTCTACCAAGCAGGAAACCAGCATGGTAGTACTGATGCCCTAAATAGACTATTGTGAATTACCTCTGTTGAGGAGCTGTCAGGTAAACATCTGGATAAGAAAACAGTGAAAGCTTCCCAGATAAGATTGTGGACTAGACAAGATTATTTCCTATCCCAGACAGCACAATAAACATCAGGGATGGCCCAAAATATGCAGACGAAGAAACAACAAAATAACCAGAAATACAAAACTGAACATGCAGAATGGACACAAATTTTGGAGTGCACCTTTGGAGGCTGTTTCCTCACAAGGAGAGTACGAATTTCTAGGAGACCTGCACGAAGGCTACCACAAAATTTTATGCATAACGATTTTAGATCTCAGATACATTTAGTGCCCACACATGGTCATTAAAGGAAGACTTGGAAAAGAAATTAAGAGGGGTCTTCAATACCAAGTGCAACAGAACTCAGCGTACCCAACTCTTCATCCACGGGAAAAGCCAAAACAGCCATAGTGTCAGGTTAACCTACATTTCACAGCTCCCTTCCATGGGCAAAATGTTCTTGATAATAGCAGATGCCCATTCAAAATGGTTGAAACTACATTCCAACCATCATGAATAGGCATCTGGTAAAATCAAGAACATTTTGCCCGAGGAGGAAGAAAAGAAAGAGTTGGTTTTTATATGCTGATTTTCTCTACTTTTTTTAAGGTGAATCAAACCAGCTTTCAATCTCCTTCCTCTCTTCACAACAGACACCTTGTGAGGAAGGTGAGGCTGAGAGAGCTCTAAGAGAACTGTGACTAGCCCAAGGTCACCCAGCTGGCTTCATGTGTAGGAGTGGGGAAACCAACCCAGTTGATCAGATTAGAGTCTGCCACTCATGCGGAGGAACGGGGAATCAAACCCAGTTCTCCAGATTAGAGTCCACTGCTCTTAACCACTGCACCACGCTGACTCCCTACAAAAACTCCCGCACACTAGCCCTGCAAAACTTAGAGTAAGAGGAAACCTTGGTCGTTCTGACCTTTGCCTATAACTATGGTCACGAATAATGGCCAAATTTTACTGGCCATTAATTTAAAAAATTCTTCACTAAAAATGGAAACGTATTCAAACATTAATCTACTACCTAGTTTCCAATGGTTTAGGTGAAACAGATGAAACAGATGACTAATGGGAATTTTGAAGACAAAGCTGGGTGAATTATTTTTGAAACATAAACCTGTACTCCCAAACCACACAAGTAAGAATGCAGAACAGTTATTCAGAGGGAGGAGGATGGCTTAATGTATCCTCATATGAAAGGGGGGATACTAAATGAATAGATTCTTCAAAAGCTCAGCTATGATAACATACTAAAGAAAGAGATTGGGTTCACAGGGTAATATATATTCCAAAGGTTTCAACGCAAGCTAATATACAATGATTTTAGGTAGGATTCAAAAACAAGATTTTTTTAAAAAATGAAGACAAGATGGACATGTGTGATCTTGCCCATAATCCCCTTTCAAACCCACTGTTTCTGGGCCACTGTGTGAAGGGAATGAATGTCCAGATTTTGGACAATGTGGCCTTGAGACCCTCTATAAGGTCATCTAGCCAAGAAAGCAGAGGTGGGAAGATACATCTCATGAATAATCCAATGTGTCAAAAGATGTTATCCAAAGAGAGAAAGAAGAGCATTTAATTGCTTGAAATTAAGTTAAATTGTTACTTTATTATTATGAATTATCAGTAAAGAGGGGAGGAATGCAGCAGCTTGACCACAGCTTGTGAGCTGGAGCAAACGCTATCCTTAGACTTTTCCCCCCTGGTCCCTTTCAGTTCCTTTTCTGTACATCGCTGACATTAAGTAACCTATTTTGTTAGCCTGCAATAAAAGTGAGTAGGAGTTTCACTTATAAACAAAAGGTGCTCCTTTATGACAGTACCCATCAGCTATAGTGCTTCATCAAGTTAGAAAGATAATTTGAAATGATATGTACAAATGAAGTCATCTAGCACTATCCTTTTGCATTAATCCTAACATTTCTGCTAGATTTTTCTCTACCTTGTTGGGAGAACAGCACAACTGAGGACTCTTCTGTTCTTAATTATTATTCTTTTATTTGCTTAGTTTTATTTATATCCCATGTTCCTCCCTATCAAGATTCAAAGCAGCTGATCACATCATGCTCCCCTCTCCACCTTATCCTCACAACAACCACTCTGTGATGTAGGTTAGGCTGACAGAGTGTGACATGCACAAGGTCACCTACCAAGCTTCCATGGAAGAACAGGTCCTAGTCCAACACTCCAACCACTGCACCATACTATCACACAAAATGTTTCTATGAGAAATACAACAATTTATTTGATATATAACATTAAAATATTTACTTGGAGGAATCTACAACACAAAAGCAAACGTAGAGCATGTGAAGAAAACAAACATTTACCTATGTCCTGATTTGGACCGCAGCTCCTCTGAACTGTATGAGAACTAGAAGCATCCTACATCTGCTTGATCACAGTTCTGTAACTGTTCTGCCCCCCCCCCCACACACACACAAATGGCTAAACTTGCAGCCAGAAAAACTACAGATTAGATAGTGTATCATAAGGAGGGTATACTGTGCAAGATGTGTCTATAGGTTAAGGGTGAAAGATTTTGTAATATACACTTAACAATGGTATGTCATCAACCAAACTAACAGTGGGATAGACTTTCCTTTAGCACAAACACATAAATTTGTTAAAACTGAGCATAACAGTGAAACGTTCCCTCAGCCCTTCAGTAGCAGCTCAGTAAATTGCTTATATCTTCTCCAGTTGTGACAGCTTCTGGTGCTTTGAAAGGGGAAGGAGTGGGACGAAAATGTCCCAATGATGCAAGTTGTAGAAATCTTTTTACTGAAACTCATGTAACATTCCGGAAAAATTGCTCAATGATATTCATCTCTGTTTTGTTGTTACTGGGTTTTTTGTTCTCATTATTTTGCAAAGATAATACTGAATAAACCTGACTTCTCTGATGAGTGGAAACTTATCTTGACCCTTTATGTTGCCATTAGAAACCAGGAATGATTCAATGTTCACTAAAAGCAGTTTGAAAATTGCCTACCTGTTGTCAAGTTGAACACCTCCCATGGCTTCAACAATGATTCGTTTTCAATGACCTCTTACATGTTCGGTCAAGAACCTCCTATGATTGCTACAACAATGTGTAACTCAGAACAAGCTGAATGTCTGCTTGTATTGCATGTGCACAATAGTAGCATTTAGCATGGTGACTGGCAAGATAACCACCATTAATTCATGCTTATAGACATAGGGTTAGATCAGGGGTGGGGAACCTTTTTTCTGCCAAGGGCCATTTGGATATTTATAGCATCATTTGTGGGCCATAAAAAATTATCAACTTAAAAATTAGCCGACCAAGCCCCAAGCAGGCAGTTGCCCCAGATGACACACCCCTACACGGGCAAGCAGGCAGGCATCCAACCAGTGGCGCACTCGCCCACCTGGTGGCATAGGATGGTCTGTTGCACCAGCCAGGCATAGTCGTCCAGCCGCACACCGGAGTTGTTCCTGCTCCGCATGGTTGGGGCTGGATTTTACAGCCGGCTCCTGCTACCTCCACCTGCAGGGATGAAATGAGGACACACTGGCTAAAAACTCGTGCTCCCACCCGCACATTCTGGCCCTGCCTCCTTTAACCCCTCCATTGTCACCACTTCCGCCCCCAGCCCTCTTGTAGTACAGAGGGAATACGTTTCTCTATGGCCCAGGTGGGAAAGGGTTAACATAGTTTCTTGGGCAGTCCTAGCAGCTCCATAGCTAACGACTCTCTGCAAGGGGGGAAAAAGCTTCCTTTTCTCGGCAAAACAAACTCACATCTGCCTTAAATAAAGGCTATTCCTGTCCGTGGGATGGGGCGGATCACCAGTCTTAGATTCTTCTGAGCAAGAGATCTGCCAGGACCCACGCAGAGCCAGACCAAATGATTTCATGGGCCTTAAACAGCCCCCGAGCCTGACGTTCCCCACCCCTGGATTAGATCCTGCACAAAATTTATGCTTGTACTAGAGCTCTTACACAAGCAGAAATGCAAGAGAGAGGGGAAAAAAACATGGCAGCTGCTTGCACTAAGCCAAACTTAGAATCATAGAGTTGGAAGGGATCACCAGGGTCATCTAGCTCAACCCCCTGCACAATGCAGGAAATTCCAAACTACCCACCCCCCAGTGACCCATACTCCATGCCCAGAAGATGGCCAAGATGCCTTCCCTCTCATGATCTGCCTAAGGTCATAGAATCAGCATTGCTGACAAATGGCCATCTAGCCTTTGCTTAAAAACCTTCAGGGAAGGAGTGCTTATCACCTCCCGAGGAAGCCTGTTCCACTGAGGAACCGCTCTAACTGTTAGAAAATTCTTCCTAATGTCTAAACAGAAACTCTTTTGATTTAATTTCAACCCATCGGTTTTGGTCCAACCTTCTGGAGCAATAGAAAACAACTCAGCACCAACCTCTATATGACAGCCCTTCAAGTACTTGAAGATGGTTATCGTATCCCTTCTCAGTCTTCTCCTCTTCAGGCTAAACATACCCAGCTCCTTCAACCTTTCCTCATTGTATCCCCACTTGTGTTTCCACTTGCACAACTTATTGTATCCCCACTTGTATTTCTGCTTGCACAACTGATTTCTGGGCACTATAATATATAGGGGGAAATTGCTGGGTCTTATACAAGTAGAACTGTGCTAAGTCCATTTATGTTTTCACTTGCACCTTGTTGGACCCATGCCTAGGTATTCCCAGGGTTATCACAGACCAGTTATAAATCATTAAAGGTCAACTATATTAAAGTGCACATGCTCCTTTTGCACTATGCTGTTGGTGGCATTCATCATGTTAGCACATATACAGAACTTAACAGTTAACTGCTGGAAGAATTAGTAAATATTTTGTGATCTACCACAGACAATGCTAGTAATCAGGCAAAGTGTTATCCAGAAGCAATTTCACATCTTTCCAAAACTCCACCCTACTCGGGCACCACTCTCACATTTTCCCAGACTTTGGCAGGGCAGTGCTGGCAACCCTGGATATGATCGCCATGCTGGTATCCCACAGAACTCTGCAGAATTAGGAGTGCTACGTTATTCTGTTCCATAACTTTCCTGATGTTACAGGTACAATGTTATACCCCTTCTTCTCATTTTCTCTTCTGTGTGCAAGATCTTATGTGTATCCTATATATTGGCACAGGGGAGGAGGGGAAACCTAATTGCCTGGCTATATAAAGAGGCCTTCCTCATAACCTGAACAACCAAAGTCCCTGGAGATTTAAAGGCCAGAAAACATCTGTCAGAAGTTGGCTGATGAGGCTGGTTGGCTTGTCTTTATTAGCTGTTGACACTTCATTTATAATTTACATGGCTTGTCACAGCTTGCATGCTTTCTTTTCGTATTAAAACAGGGCTCTCCTCACTCTCTCCTCATACTGTCCTACAGTGAAAGATCTGGCTGGTTATTTCAAAACAATAAGAAATTCAGCCCACCATGGCTCTTTTGCTAGCATAGACTATGGCCCGAGACTTTTATTTGACAAATAAATTATGGTTCAAAGGTTATACAAAAATAAAAACAGAAGCTTTCCCAGGAAAAGGTCCTGATGTCAATTTCCCACATTTGCTGGCTCATGTGTACCTCAAATCAGGATGTCCACATGGAGTCTCACCTAGTCACATGGTAGCTTTGACAAGGGCAGGTTTCAGTATCCCTTGGAAAATGAGCAAAGTCAGGGGAGAAACAAGGAGTGGGAGTTTGTGAGAATATGCCTAGACTCGTCAGTATTAGCATGTGTGTGTGTGTTAAGTGCCGTCAAGTCACTTCCGACTCATGGTGACCCTATGAATGAAAGTCCTCCAAAATGTCCTTTCTTTGACAGCCTTGCTCAGATCTTGCAAATTGAAGGCTGTGGCTTCCTTTATTGAGTCAATCCATCTCTTGTTGGGTCTTCCTCTTTTCCTGCTGCCCTCAACTTTTCCTAGTATGACTGTCTTTTCCAGTGACTCTTGTCGTCTCATGACGTGACCAAAATACGACAGCCTCAGTTTAGTCATTTTAGCTTCTAGGGTCAGTTCAGGCTTGATTTGATCTATAACCCACTGATTTGTTTTTTTGGCAGTCCACAGAATCCGTAACACTCTCCTCCAACACCACATTTCAAAGGAATCTATTTTCTTCCTATCAGCTTTTTTCACTGTCCAGCTTTCACACCCATACATAGTAATAGGGAATACGATGGCATGAATTAATCTAGTCTTGGTGGCCAGTGACACATTCTTACACTTCAAAATATTTTCTAGCTCCTTCATGGCTGCCCTTCCCAGTCTCAATCTCCTTCTGATTTCTTGGCTACAGTCTCCCTTTTGGTTGATGGTGGAGCCAAGGAATAGAGAGTCTTGAACAATTTCATACAATATCATTTTCTACCCATTTTATGTATCTAAATGTCTAGCCCTTCCCCATTTCAGAGGCTTGGTACACAAGCTATGTGGATATTAAAACAACATATGCCTTTTTTGAATAAAAGAGGGGAAAAGAAATGGAAGGAGGAAATTATTAGCAGTAGCAATACCCTACCCTCCCCCCAACCAAGAGCAGTTTTGCCTAGGCACTCTCCAATGCCCAGCATTTATTAATAATTCATCAAAATATTAGAGTAATTACCATATTTTCCAATAGCACAACAGTGCACTTCAGCAGAAACCCTTATACAAATCTCCTTGCAAGCACCATTAATAAATAAAATGCAATTCACCATATTAAATTTGTTGTTTAAAGGCTAAATATTTCATCACAGCTAATTCATTTTAAATAATCAGCCCGGTCTCCCCCTGGATCCCCAGCTTGGTGTTTTCTTCTACCCTGGAAATGAAATTATACTTCAAGCATTATAGCAGAAGTGGACTTGAACTATAACATTACCACATAGGCTATTATACCGCAATACCCTGTGGATTGAACAGAAAGCCACTTGGCTGGCTAGAGACTGTCAGCATGTGGTTATTTTTTTCCCCTGTGATGTACCATGAAGGTTCAAAAAGCCAGAATGTAATATCTCTGCCTTCTTTTTAATGGAAGCCTAGGCAGTGCAGATTAAAAAACTGGTGTTACATCAGAGAAGGATATTGCCGCTGACCAAGCTGACGTGAAGATTGTGTCTATCCATTTGTTAGAATAGGCATGTTAACGTGCAAATACTTGTCTCATATAGGAGAAAGACAGAAAAACAGTAGGTCACTGCTATCTAGATAGAGATGAATAGTAAGTGGTGCACTGTATATATTGATTTCTATGGGCAAAAATCCACAGCAGCAATAATTTTCAATAGGTTATGACATTTGTGTTCTATAGTCTCCCATGATGACAAATGGTGAAATAGTAGAAACAGCTAATTTTCAGAATCAAAAGCAATATTGATGTTAAGGGTACTGGGGTAATGCCAGAGAGTCTTTTGTGTACATGTGAGTTAAAGGAAGAGAATCATGGTGAACCTTTTCAGTCTATTACAGGGATAAACATGAGGGATAGAGACACCATGGCTCACATGCCACAGGCTGAGTTGATCTCTTCACATGAGCATCACATGATTGTGAGTCTGGCCAGCATGCCGCTCAAGGGCTGTAGATGAGTGGAGTCCACAAAATAAATGCTGACTTTTTAACAAGTGTAGATGATTCCATCAATGTGAAAGTCATTTGCAAGAATAAGACTGCAGAAGAGTACTGTGCTGGTATGCATAAAGTTCGAAATCAATAAGGAAAGCTTTGATTTGGTTGGAACCATTTCATCCTTGGGATGCTGTAGCGCTCTCTCTCTCTCTCTCTGGAGATCTTCTGCCTGTTTTTCTAAGAAGCTGCTTGCTTCCAATATTTATTTATTTAAAACATATCTATGCTACCTTTCCACTAAACTCAGGGTCTTTAAGGCGGTGAACATTAAAACATTTCAGACATTAAAACTATGTTCCTTATGCGCGCACACACACACACACACACACACATATATACATATATATATATAAATTAGATAAAACATATAAACACGGAGGAGGGCTAATAAGAGTTAGTAAGGGAACACCAAACAAAAGAGTCTTTACCCACTGGCAGAAGACAACAATAGAGGGAGACAGATGAAGCCCTTTCTCTGGTCGCCACCCATCTAGCCTCAGATAGCCAGGCATTTGAAGCAGGGCCTCTGAATATGGCAGTCAGGGAGATTTGTTAGGGTCCCAAACTATACAGGGCTTTAAAGTCACCTTGACTTGGGCCCAGAAGCAAATTAGAAGCCCATGTTGAAGGAACAAGATTGGAGTGACCCACTCCAGTCAACCTTCTAGCCACAGTAGTTCGTAAATGAAGAAGATATTTTAATGTTCAGGTAAAGAATTCTCTATGTGTTTCACAATAAAGCATCTTCAGAGAAATCTGCTATTCCTTCAGTGAGAATGCAAGATTACCCTGATGAAGCTGTATTGCAAAACATGTAGGAAACTCTTTGTGTGTGTGTGTGTAAAGTGCTGTCAAGTCGCAGCCACCTTATAGCAACCCCACAGGGAAATCTTTACCCGAACAGTAAAATATCCTTCTTCATTTGCACCATCAGTTTTTGTGCCTACTTTTATCTCAGTGATTGGTGTGGTCCTTCTGTTTTCTTTTCCCAGCATTCTGTACCAACTGTAGCTTCTAGACCACTGGTTCCCAACCAGGGGTCCATGGACCCCCAGGGGTCCGCGAGAACTAAATTAAGGTCTGCGAAACAAAGTTATAAACCCATAATAAATTAATATTTTCAATTAAAAGTTCTCTATTATAAAAATATATATTCAAATATTATTCTAAGTTTAATGTTTAACTAACAGTTATGATTAAAGTTTATTTTCAAATTCTCAGAATTTTTATTTTGAACCTTGGGGTCCCTGCACAGAACAAAAAGTCCTAGTGGTCCCTGGTCAAAAAAAGGTTGGGAACCACTGTTCTAGACAGTCTTCAAGAACAGCTCCATATAGAGCACACTGCAGTAAACAGGGCATGGGCCATAGTAGCAAGATCTTTGCCATACATGTAAATTAAGTAAAGCAAGTATTATATAGGCATCACAAGTCACCAGGGTTTCCTCACTGAAAGGAAACGATGCTTGCTAGCATTGTCCCTGGATTTTCCACTGCTACGAGAATTGGGGAGCATCTAACAACACAATCTGCCCTGTTGTCTGGATAGAAAGTGCCCCTGCTTTCAAACTGGTGATGTAAGGGATAATATGCAACATAGAATCTCAGCATCTTAGCCCTGCTTGTGCCCACAGTAAACATGGCAAAAGGCAGGGCATGGCTATTCTATCATATCACCACTGCTCTTGAACAGAAGTCCCAAGAGGCAGCCAAACTGTGACCACGCCACCTATCTACCCCCTTTCCAGAAATCTATTAGCAGCAATAATTTATATCTTACAAGGCTGCCATTTAACGTTCCTTAATCATCATTTTTATATTACTACAATTGCACAAGTTTAATTGTGGTTTGAACTCTGCTACTAATGCAAAACCCCTTAAAATCTCTATTGTCCCAAGATAATACAAGTCAAAAGGCATTTCACTGAGCATACATTTTGCAGCTGGAACTGGAGCTTCACAATGTCATAATCCAAGAAAGAAACAAAACGTTTCTCAAAAAAAAAATCAATATCATTGGCCACAAGAAGAGAAAGATAATCTCATCCCATCGTTGCCCAGTATGGATCAGAGGCAGACAAATAAGTTGGAAGAGATACAAAATTACTTTTCTACGTGAGTTTGATATAATTCCAGCAGTTAACACTAGCTGAGGTATACCTTCTCCATAATTTTTAAAGCCACTATATGCAGTGAATTCAGATGGCTGTCCTAATTGTTCCTAGCTCTCTCAGCAAGTATCAGAGGCTTTTACTCATTTAGTGCCTCAGTGCCACTTAAGAAGACTTGGAAAGCTGTACATTAAAACCTCATTAAATAGTCCAATAGTCACTCACTCTTTCCCTTCACCTCATGACATGCATGCGTAGCAAACAAAGAAATCCTCAGGGGCAGTGTGCAAAAACAGACTTTCCAGCGCTGCTGAGAGGGCAGCAGGTGAAAGTGACGGTGACTGCGGGGGCAAAGGCAAGGGAGGGAGGGAGGCCAAGGAGGAAGAAGAAGGAAAACACTGACAAGACTGGGGGGAAATTGAGCCAAAGCTTTTATTGAAAACAACCCCAGGACCATTGGGCCCCAGCAGCAACCCGGCAAAATAAGGGAGGGGCGGACCAGAACAGAAACCCTGTGTTCCAGGTCTGCATGGCCCTCTACACCTCCCGGGGCGGCCCAAAGGAAAGGAGATTGGCCAGTCCTCAGGCCGCCACAGGGCCCCTGCTCCCCAAGCCCCCATGTTGTTGGCTCTGGCTGGCAGGAGGGCCTCCGACTGGTTGCTGTGGCCCCAAACGCATGTGTAGCAAACGCAACCCCAGGTAAGTCTTTGCCTGCATTTGGCTTTGGAATGCTCAGATGTGAATAAGAACAGCAGATTCCCTGATGCAAATTCGTGTCTTCATGAGCAAATGCTCTTTGGGTTCTCTCATACAACTTGCTAAAGCTGGCCAGCAGTGCAGTTTAACACAAAGCACCACAGATAACTTGGTTAGGAACATTCCCTCCTCTGAAGCGTGTGGACTTCTGTTAACCCAGGAATAACTGACCAAGAACTCTTAGATTTTCTATGTTGACCCAACAATCTGTGTTACAAAGAATGCTTTTACAGGATTTATTAAACTACCCTTGGATACTTGTCCTCCCCTTGTTGTTGGCAGCCTGATTTAAAGCTGAGAGATTATTTTCAGCAATAAAATTGTCTCAGTGGTAGGTCCTTGCCCCACTAGGTATTCAGGATTAGATTTCGATCCCCACACCGAGAAGGGATATCACACCCAGGCAGAATGCAAGCAGCAACTCCTTGAGGTGTCTAGAAGGAGAAAAAGGAGGGCACACAGCAGGAGACAAATATTGGTGCTCCTTCTGTGAGGGGCTGGCGGTAGATCTCCCTCAGAAGTACAAAACTCTGTATGGGTGGTGCACAGCATGGGCAGGCCTTTCCACAGTAGAATGGGTCCCTGTGGTTGGACTTGCTCTTCCTGAAGAATGATAAAATGCCATACACTGGATCACAGGCGACATTCTAAGCAAGCATAGCTACCTGGGTAGAAAAAGGGAAATCTAAACTATATATTGGCAGTTGGAGCACATAGTGAAATTACCATGTCATTGAAAAAAACGTTCAAACCTTGATGCAGATTTCCCACCTATCATACAAGCAGAAGGATGGAGGGACTCTCCTGAATATTTCTGGCCCACAACAAAATCCCTGGTGTTCATTTGCCCAAATCATCTAGGAGGGTGAAATTATGCATTAGTAGAAGACAACCAAGAGCAGACTGGATGTGTAACTTTACGGGGGAAATTCATAATGGGCAGTTGCCCTGGAGGCCACAAGCCACTGTGGCATAGGGGTTAAGAGTGGAAGCTCTAATCTGGAGAACCAGGTTTGATTCCCCACTCCTCCACATGAGCTGTGGACTCTAATCTGGAGAACCGGATTTCTTTCCTTGCTCCTCCACATGGAGCCTGCTGGGTGACCTTGGGCCAGTCACAGTTCCCCCAGAACTCTCCCAGCCCCACCTACCTCACAGAGTTTCTGTTGTGGGGAGGGGAAGGGAAGGTGAGTGTAAGCCACTTTGAGACTCCTTAGGGTAGAGAAAAGCAGGGTAGAGAAAAACAAATTCTTCTCCAAGTGGAGTAAAATAGCCCATAGGGTGCCAGTAGGACTGCATGGGACACTTAGCTCAGACCCAGGCCCCAGGAAGGCTGTATCCACTGTCACTGTAACAGTGGCCCATGTGTGAGCTGGGCAGCCCCTGCAGGGATGCTTTCTTCAGCTTGATCCAGGACTGTTCCACCATCCCAAGCTGCCCCTGGGGACAATCATCCAACCTGGGTTCCATGGATAATATAATGGAATGTTTTTGGTTGAGCTGCTATAATTTTTTACCTATTGTATAAATGACACGTGTTTTACTGGCTTATGCTGTATTAATAATAATAATAAATCTGAACTCTTTTAATGATGTCAAGCTGTTTTAAATCATGTTTTTACATTTGTCACATTCCATTTGTTTGGCACATTCCATCCATTTCCGTTTTCACTGGTTGTTTTGATTATTTGTAGTATCTGATGTTTGTATTGTGGATCGCAAGTAATATCTGGTCTGTATTAGTTAACAACTCCAAGGCCAAAGCAATAAGTGTTCTTGAAAGGAATGATTCACTGTGGTAAGCTGCCTCCTTTTCTTTCTTTCTTTCTTTCTTTACAGCGCCTCAAAACTAATGCTCTGATTTCCCATTAGGTGCCTTGCAAGCGGAGAAGGAGCCACATTGAAAATCTATTATTGCCTAGCAGACCTTGAACCAGTCTTTGTGAGAAGGAAGAAATTCTGTCAGTTTCCACACAGAGCCCTGACCTATGCAGTGACATTTAGGTAGCTGGAGGCGGAACATATAGGTTTTGCTTGAGAAAAGGGTTTTATACAACCTAGTCGAAACACAAATTTGCCAAGCAAAAAAGGCAGCATAGCTCAACTTAGAAGTTCACAAACTGCTGAGCGTGGGCCATTCCTCATGGTGAGATGACCTTATGGCTCCCGTGAAAAGACATCTTGCTTATGGCCTTCCCCTTTTATTTCAAGTGGAAAGGGACTAAATCAGAAAAGATGGGCAAAGGAGATGAAATGGACATCAGCATTTAGCAATGGGATCTTTAAAAAAATGATTATTATATTGGATGAATTCCTAAGAGAACTCCTCCAAAGAAACAAATGGTACTGCTGCAGTCACCAGGTACCGTATATACTCGCGTATAAGCAGAGTTTTTCAGCCCAAAAAAAGGGCTGAAAAAAGCCAACTCGGCTTATACGCAGGTCAATACCGTAGGGGAGAGGGGGAGAGAGGGGGAACTTACCACCAGCGCTGGCCCGCGCGCCTTCCCTGCGGCCTGGGAGCGGACAGCGGGGCCTTCCTGCGCGCATATGAGGTTTTTAAGATGAGGTTTTGCTACTTTGGCAGTGGTAAATTCATCATACAACGTTAACAAGCACATAATTCACTATTTGACATTCATGAATTCATAAGTCACTATTCATGAAATCAAAATTTGGGCTCAGCCTCACTATCTGATTCCATACCTGGGGGGAAAAAACTTAAATTTTTTTTTTAAGTAAGCAAAAAATCTATGTACAGGAAGAGTAAAGCTTGTCTTCTACTGCACCCTGTCCATTCCAAGAGAAGCTTAGGAGAAAACA
Source organism: Euleptes europaea (assembly GCF_029931775.1). NCBI lineage: Eukaryota > Metazoa > Chordata > Lepidosauria > Squamata > Sphaerodactylidae > Euleptes > Euleptes europaea. The sequence continues at coordinate 56,828,371 of NC_079316.1, read as the reverse complement.
CACAAAAGGTGTTTTTTCAGGTCAAAGTAGATGTGGAGCTGGGAGGTTGACAGGGGGGTTTCATGGCTAATATCATAAGAGGATTGGATCCAGCCCATGGCATAGGGAGAAGCTTTTTGACCCAGCACCACTAGATTAATTGACATCAGTGCCTTAAACAGATAGTTCTTTCATTCATTCCAGCAACAGCTCACAAGATTATTCCGAGGTCACTGGAAGCAGCATGCCCGTTTCTCCCTGGACCCACCCCTCTAACAGCATTTTTCCTTGAGATTGATTTTACATGGTATTTTCTTTTCCCCAGAGCCACGCCCCTTTAATCAGGTCTAGCGACATTATTTTCGTGCAACTCACTCTTAGTTTGGCCCAGAGAAACAAGACTTTGTGTCTGCATTTCCTGCTGCATTCCACTGTCCTCAGGCTCTTTGTGTGGGGGGCGGTTATTTTTTGTTAGTTTTGTTTTTGTAGTGTGTGCTGCTTTGGGACCTTATCTTCTATTGTTCAGCTCTCCCTTGCTGCTTGAGCTCCTTCTAGTTGGGCAGACTCCAGGTTTAACTCAAATGCTTTTATTCCTTCTCTCTGTTCACCAATCTTACCTGTTATTCCCCCATCTACTCTGTTGGCATTTCTGATCTGTTTCTCTGTGTCTACTGGGGCATCAGCCATAGTTATGACGTTGTACTGTCATGCTGCTCTGACCAGAAAGTGAGGGATTCCCCAAATAAAATAGTTTCACACAATTCTAAACATCCCTTCTTTGGTACATTTTAAAAACCAATTTTAAAAAATGTGGTTCTCCAAAACATAGTTTATATCCACTGCTGCCATCTTCATTGACATGGATCACCTTGAGCTATGTTGATTCAAAGCAATGTGGGAAAACACTGGAACACTTGTTTTCTGATTTCCTATCATAACCTATATTATCATCACAATCTCTTGATGAGAAGAAGGCACTTATCAGGACTTTTGCCTTTTTAAAAAATCAATGAGATGTGCATAAGCTCCAAGGATTGGCTCACACATGCATGCTTTGCACACACTCAGAGCAGCATGAAGTGGTGACTTGCATCTGGGAATGAAGCATTACAGATCAAAATGCTACATTACAGATCAAAAATATCTTGCCTGCTCCGCTTCCATAAGGCAATTAAGAATCCAATTTATGTTGATCACCTCTCATGATGTTTCTCAATCTTATGATCTGTGGGGAGAAGGTTTAACTAATGATCCTGGATCTTGTGCTCTTGGTGAAGCTGAAATCGGGATACAAAGTTATGCATGTCAGGGGAAAACGTGCTTATCCCAGGTCCCTCTGCTTCCATTAGTCTGACAATTTCCCTTTAAACTATAACACAACTGTTCTGCCAAACCATTTATCTCCTGCCTTCAGTTTGTGACAGAATGTATGGCTTAAGCAATACTTGAAAGTGCTAGTTCTCCTGACAGGAATTTATGAGCTTTGGCAGGTATGGATGACCTGTTCAACTCTATTGACCTAAATAAGCAGAGTGGAAACCTCCCAACAATATCTCTGCGTCTGAGGGGCCCTCCCCAGATCTCTCAAGCCTGCCTCTAACTTGACTGGACTCCAGCAAGCAGTAAGTACTGCTGAAAAAACACAGCCAACCAGCTCCCTCCCCGCTGCTTCTTTCACCTCCGTGCTCAACTTCAGATGGAGGGATCAGGGAACAAAACACTTCCCTGGGCCTATTTGCTGGGCCACAAGAAGGTAAAAAGCTGTCATTTTCCCACCCTGCCCCACAGTGCTGGCTCATGCTGAGACATTCATGGGAAATGAATCTATGACACTAGTTGAAAAAAGCTCTCCATCTGGAGGAGGGAAGAGTCATTTAAATAAATCACTAGCTTTGATATAGCTTCTGGTGTCACTACGACTGCTACTTGCCCAAGCAAATTCACCCAAATACAAGATGCACCACTTGTAATGTGCTCACTGTTGGAAAGTGACAAGACAGGCCGACCTCCAACCAGAGACTCACAGGTAAACAAATATTAGAGGATTAGGGGGTATAGCTAAAGCTATATTGTATTTTGCTGTTACAGTTTTGTTGATTTTTATTTTTTAAGTGTTACTCCTCAAGCGTGCCCCTGTAAGCCACTTCAAGTCAATAAGAAATGCAAGATATTTACATTTTTGGCTGCCTGAACTGAATATTAAGCATACATGTCCCCTTTCCATGCTCCATGTACCTTTCTCTTGACTTAGCCTGATGAGTTACGTCTCTGTTATACTGTGTTGTACTTTGTATAACTGATGCTACTTCATAAATTCATAAAATATTCCAGTACCAGCGCTGCCTGCATACTGAGATTTCTTTCTGAATGTTTTTTTGTATATTGTTATTTTAGCATTTGATGAAGTTATTCTTTCAAATCATCATCATTAACATTCGCGCCAATGACCCTACTGAATCCAGTGACAGGCACCAGGGAAAAAAAATTTTAAGACAATTCAGAAAAGAGAATGTGTTCATGTAAACTGATGGGTTATCCAGCCTCATGTAAATTGCCTCCACCTGTGCTCCACACACAGAAGGGGGAATCTTCATGCAGGCTAGAACTCTACCTGGTACAAAGTGGGTACAAACACGGAAGGTTACACTCTCCACCATTTGCAAGAACTTGACCTATCTTCTATAGATGGGAAGCATATATCCATTTCTCGGCTGTGGCCCCCATCTGCAGATATCTAAATCTGCAGATGGGGTCACACTGCCAGAAAGGAATTTTTTCTCCAAACATGGAAAAATCTTAAAACTTTAAAAATACTTTTTTGGGGGGTTATATCTTCCTCATACAAAAACGTTATGTGCAGATGCAGAGTACCACTGGCGGGACTTGTGGGGTCCTGCAGCTGGCACGGCAGCTCCCAGGGGGCCTGGCATAGCCACCACTGGTGCAAGTAAGAAGTGGGTGACACAGTCTGAGGGAAGGGGGAGAGAAAGAGGGAAGAAGGGGAGAAGAAGGGGCAAATTGAGAAGGGGTGGAAGAAAAGAAGGGGTGGAAGAGAGGGGGACATTGAGAAGGGCTGGGGGGTTAGAGAGAGGGGAGACTGACATACAAGTAGGGCTGTCGATTCGGTTCTATCCGAACTGAAAAACAGCCTAATTTAGCCCGATTCGGCGGTTTCTAGTTTGGATAGAACCAAAGTCAAAAAAGGCGGGAAAATGACAAGCCAAACTCAGCGAGTTCGGGCGGACGCCGGATAAATTTGTACAAATTTGCCGACCCTGAATCAGCATTCTCCCGCAGCCAATAGGTGGCCAAGCTGGGTCTTCTTCTGGCCAATCAGTCGCGGATGAGTGCGTGAGCCGGGCCGCTGTGCGGCCCGGGGAGAGAAAGAGTGTCTCTGTGTGAGAGAGATCCCTGGGGGGGGGTACGTATGTGTGGTCCCGGGTTGCTGTGCAAGCCTGGGGGGGGGGAGAGGCCATTTATGCATGGGAGGTTTTGCTTTGGATTTGCCGCTCTCTAGATGCCCATTTTCCCCAATCAAATTCTCAAAACTCAACAATAAGCTCCCATGCAGAGTTTTGAGAATCTGGACAGGGAAAATGTGCATCTAGAGAGCAGCAAATCCAAGGCAAAACCTCCCATACATAAACGGCCAGAGTCTGTGTGTGTGAGTCTGTATTCCTTCCATTGCTGCTGCTCCTGTGTTGATCTTGAGAGATGCTGAGCTGGGCTGACCTGCTGCTGCTTGCTGGAATCAGATTGGGTTACTCCTCCTGACCCCTGCTTCTGCTGGAAAAGAAGACATCCACAGTTTGACCCATTTGGGGGCTTTTCTCTATAACTTTTTTCCTGTGTGTGTGTATGTGGGGGGATTCTGTGTATGGGGGGGAGCCAAAGGGGGGGGCTGTTCTGCTGGGGGGGTTGCCTGTGCTAGTGTTTTTTTTTTTTTTTTGCTGTTTTCACTGGTTGCCCCCTTCACCTGGAGGTCAGTGTGGGTCAGTGAGTCTCTCTCTCTCTCTGGCTGCCCCATTGTTCTCCGCTTGGAATTTATGTCTTCTTGTCACGGGGGGGGGGGCTGCTCTGCTTGGGGGGGGTTGATTGCCTCTGTGCTGTTGTTTTTTGCTGTTTTCACTGGTTGCCACCTTTGCCTGGAGGTCAATGTGGGTTGGTGAGTCTCTCTCTCTCTGGCTGCCCCGTTCTCCTTCATTTGGAATTTGCATCTTCTTGTTGCGGGGGGTGGGGCTGTTCTGTTTGGGGGTTGATTGTGGGCCGTGTTCGTAGAATCCGAGCTTTTGCCTTCTTTTGCGCGATGGGGGGAGGGAATGACATGAAGTGGGGGTGTGCACATGTGTATGCGCCAGTGGTGTCATGTGCTGTACAATGCAGCATCCTGCTTATCTCTCTCCCCGCCCCCCACAGGTGTCCCTACTCAGGATTTCTCCTTTCCCGACAGTGACAGCTCAGCCACGTTGTCTCCTCCCTCAACTCCCCCCCCCGGTCTTCGTTGTTTTGGGGTGCCCCTGGGGCTGAGGAAGCAGTGACAGGACGAAGCGAAATGTAGAGGAAAGGTTGGGCAGTCCTCCGAATTTCAAGCCAAATTCCCCAAATCCGAATAAGGGGAGTTAAGAATTTGGCACTTCCCGAATAAAAATGGGCCGAATTCAGCCGAATCCGAATTGAACCGAATTTTTTTTCAACAGCCCTACATACAAGGGGTGAGGGGAGAAGGGGGGTGAGGGAAGGAAGCAAAGGTAGGGGAATGACCCCTCCCTGCAAGTTTTTTGCCGGTCCCCACTTGTAATGCAAAATATACACACTGGTGTACAAAGGCATTGCCAAAGCATACATACATTTCTAAACTACCACAACACCTTACTATATAGAAAGCAAAATCTTCTTGGAGGGATAAGAGTTCACTCAATGGTTCCTTCATTCACAAAGATCTGTAAAACCTACTTACACAGAGCTATGATTAACTCTACCATGACATTATATCAACCAGCAGCTGCCAAGGACATAAGAACAGTTTAACTGAATCATGAACAGTCTAGATTTAGAAGCCTGTCTCTGAATCAATACCAGATAATACGAGGAAAGCACACAAGAGGACAGAGCAATTATAGATTAGTCCCAGCAAGTTATCTTCTGAAAAGAGAAGTCCCAATCTCAAGGTTTCCTGGAAGCCACACTTTCAGGAAGTCATGCCTCTGAATTCCACATGAATCGAGTTGATCTATGGTGTCCCAGATGAAATGCAGACTGTACATGCTCAGATTCTAAGCAAGTAGCCAATTTAAATATGTTGCAAGCAAAACAACAAAGATCCCTGTGGGCTTCTGAAGCCTAATAGATTTACTGCTGTGTGAGCCTGCTTCATCAGATACATTTGTCTTTAATATTCCTACTTAGACTCCAGTTCGGAGCTCTGGCACTGAATCAATAATGCTGCTGCTGAAGACCACTCAATCACTATGGTTAAGTTTTATACCTTATTGTTCTCACCGTGCCAATTTTTAGCAACAACAGGTCATGGTATATAAAGAGATTCAGCCTACACCAGCTTTTTGCATGGTTGTGATGGTATGTCAAAACACAGGCTGAGCTGAATTCAGAACGTGATCACTGTATCATGCACAGAGCTTCTTATTACTAGCTGTTGATGCTGGGAATTTACAGGAGGTGAGGAGGGTTTTGCCATACCTAAAATGAGCTGGGGTGATCTATACAAGAGGGTCCTTAATTTCTAGCAATTTCGCATAGAGATATCTCAGAGCGCTAGACATTCTTCTGTAGGCCACTCAAGCTCATCTGTGATAAAAACCTTGTGTCAAGTCCCAACGCCATCAGCCAGTAAGATTATTGTCATCCTAATGCTTAGGATGTTTGTTTGCACTATTCACTACATTCACCTTCCATAAGTGTAAAGAAAAGCAACCTTGCTCTTCTTCTGATCACCAAACTTTGGTTCAGGCTGCGGCCTTCTATGTCTTCAATGTCTTGATATCAGACTAGGAGCTGATGACCAGCTCTCTCTCACAAACCATTCCCGTGGGAAACCATTTCCATTTCCCATGGGAAGCCACTTCACTTTGGGGGGAAAGGTGTGGAGACCGGAGGCATTGCCACCTCCACTTCAAAGCACCTCCATTTCAAAGCCTTCCTATTGTAAATCAGCTATCTGTTCTTTTGGTGACAATCCTGTTAGAAGCCTGACATCTCAAAAGCTTGAAGGAGCCCAGATGTTTTGTATTGCTGCAGAGATGCAAATACATCTGTAACTTCAAAAGGCCTAGAGGTGTCATGCCAAATATCTTACAAGTTTATTGCGTCCCCAACATCTCATTGGGTGGAATGGCCATCACCCAATGAGATGGGAGAGATAAATATGAACTCTGTTCTAATCAAAATCATGAAGCTTGGGAGGGAGACATGCTGGTCATGTCTCCAAGCGATCATCATCTGGCAACCATGAAGGGCTGACACTCTGCGTGTTAGGACCAGAACTGGGTCTTGGTAACTATAAATCAACTAAAACCTTGCATTTGTTACTCTCTTGGAAACTTTGCCTATTTTGCCTGAAACTTAAAGAACTACTGTGAAGTTAGAGATTGCTAAGATTTCTTGTTTTTATGCTATCTGCCTCACAAACAATTTCCTTTCTGTAACGAGCACATTTTATTAAATAAACTTATAGACTTTATTTTGAAGTCTGAGAAACCTTTTTTGGGGTCTCAGGGCTAAATCCAAGTGCCTGAGTGTGTGTGTGTGTGAGAAACCACCTACCTAGGGTTTTGTGGCAATAAGCCTCCCCTGGCAGAAGCTCTACTCTGCAGGGACGGTTTTTGCTTGTTTTGACTTTTGGGAAACTGGCTGGGGAAGAGTAGCTCTCAGCTCATCCCTGGGAAAGCCAGCCTTTTGGAATTGAGAGCTGGTGGCGATATACCTGTACTACGCTCAAAGGGGGAATCCTGGGGCACAGTAAGGAATTTGGGTTTCCTTAGGGAAACATTTGGTGACTTTGAACTACAGAGGAATCGGCCTGCTGGAGAGCAGACAGAGTCTCCTTGACAAGGTAGCAGAGTCTATCCGCATTGTGCTTTAGGGAGAGTCCTGAAGCCCAGTGGGGAGTTTGGCAACTTTTGACCCAAGGAGGAACCGGTTTGCTGGAGGGCAGGCCGGACCTCCTTGACAATAAGTACTTTAAATAATAAACTGAGCCCTGGTTCATATGTTCAGAGAGGGGCTTGGAATGTGACTGGTGAGCAACAAGCTCTCTACTGTGCTTATTCCAACCGCTGCCCTGTGACAATAATGCTCAGTGTGGACAGGATGCCTTCTGCAAAAATCTGTTAATACAGAGGTCTTGTTCACCTGATTCTTCAGGTTCTTCAGAAGAATCACACAACTGGGAATTCAGGCAAATGGGCATTCATGCAGAGTGCCCAGTTCACATGAAGCATCACCTTCTTGGGGGTGTGTGTGAGAGAGAGGATGACATTATATCCTCTAAATGAATGTGGATATTTACTGGCATTGTTTTATGGATGTGCTGACTATTTGGGGAGAGCCCTCCTTGCATGCAACATCTGTACAGAAATGGATTCTCATCTCCCCAACCCTTTTGTCAAAACTCCTAAATAGCAGTCTTCAGATGGTAAAAGATTTTTGCCTGTGATTCAAGGAGGGGAATTTGCTGGCACACCCGACAAAAGCTTTATTTACACTTTGATCTTCTCCTTCGTTTCTCTCTCTCGACACCCAGTACCAGGTAAAATTTAATTAACAAGTTTATTATTTCAGTCTTCCTGCTTTCAGAAAAAGAAATTAAGCCAATCATTGGCAGAAAGGAGCAGAGAAATGTCACCTGGAAATGCAGTTCTGGCTTTTTGTAATCATACAAGAGAAGAACAAGTGACGAGGGCAATCTTAAATTAATTAAAATGTTTCACTGTAAAACTGAAGCCTGATACAAAAGGACCTCTAGTAGCACACTGACAAAAATCTAACAAAGCTGGCCATGGTGACTTCTGATAAAAAGGAGTGTCTGTGTAAAGATAACACAAATAGAGAGACCTTGCCATGAAATAAGCCCTCAGACCTGGGCCTTATACATACACCACCTTCTGAAGAAATTCAAATCCACTTTAATTACTTCCATGTTCCCACTGTACAAATGCTAGCAACATATGTTCACTGATGTATTTTTCAGGGGCCTTCAGCTTTTGTATCCAAATATTGAACATTTAATCTTTCATTTAATAAAAACAAAGCAAATTTCTAACTCATATTTCCAAAGTTTGAAAATATGGTGGCACTAACAAAGGCTAAAGGGGTGAAAGGGATTAAAGCAAACTCACAATTCATACCTTGTCTACATTATGCACATCTCTATATCTAATAACATGTGACCCCCGCCCCAATCTGCAGATACCTAAATTCATGGATCAGGACCACAAGATTTTTCTGCAAATTTGGGGTACTGAAGAGTTCAGTGGCAGGATCTGCTGCTATGAGAAGGTAGCCTTCTTTAAACAAATATAAAACAGGTTTTTTGTTTTGTTTTTTAGGAAGCTTATTTCTTTGGAAGAAATATTTCCAGGAGGATCCTTACAGCGCATTCCTATGCATAGTTGCTCCAGTCTAAGTCCACTGAAGTTAGTGGGCTAGAATAATCCTGCATAAGAATGTACAGTCAGAAAGAGTTCTCCCTGCCCCAGACTGTTTTTGACTTGTCAAGCCACTCATATGCTTATTTACACGGAAGTAAACTGAGTGCTATAAGTTTTGTTCTCAAGGAAACTTGCATAGAATTGCAGTCTGCAGCTTTTTATACAAAGCTTATTATTATTATGTGTATAAAGTACAAAATTGATAGACTTGGTGGTATTACTAAGTGGGCAGAGGGCTAGTTGTGGATAGAGGTGGTTGGAAGGAGTGGCGAAGACCACACCATTTCCCCCTTAAGATAAACAAGTATGATAGCACACAAACCTACTGAACCAAAGGTAAGCGCATTTACATGTCATCTGTAAAGAAACTGATTACTGTAGAGTGTATTCAGTGCACAAGGGACAAGGATGGGGACAAAATGAGAATAAATGAAAAGAGCCAGCATGGTGTAGTGGTTACGAGCAATAGTTTGAAGGGGTGGACTTTAATCTGGAGAACCGGGTTTGATCCCCCACTCCTCCACATGAGCGGCAGATGCTAATCTGGTGAACCGGGTTGGTTTCCCCACTCCTCCACATGAAGCCAGCTGGGTGACCTTGGGCTAGTCACAGCTCTCTTAGAGGTCTCACAGCCCCACCTACCTCACAGGGTGTCTGTTGTGGGGAGGGGGAGGGAAGGTGATGGTAAGCCGGTTTGATTCTCCCCTAAGTGGTAGAGAAAGTCAGCATATCAAAACTAACTCTTCTTCTTCATTTGCTCTAGCTCTGCCCATTGTTTGCTCTGGCTGTGCCCACATTTGTTGCCCTCTGCTCTAGCAGCTCCAGTGGACACCTGTCACCACTGCAACCGAGTGCGACACATTTCAGCCTTTGCATGGTATGGTGTATGTTCATGGTTTCATGCTGCTTGCTCCCCCACTCCCTCCACACTTTTCAAGAATAGTGGTTGAAATGCAAACGGTTATGTTAGTTCGCCATCACTGCTGGCAGACTCATGCTTTAATGTTCCTGGTTGTCTGGCAATAAGTAGACTTTAAAAATAAAAACACACTAATTTTGTTTCATCTTAAAAATGCAATTGTAAAAAATGGTCTTACCTGATGAAGTTTAATTTTGTATTTTTTAAATATTGTGTTAAATGCTCACTTACTTATGTGTTAGTTAATTGTGTATGCAGATCTCATGAGTAAAATAATCATTGCTATTATGCTTGCTGTTATTTATGTATTATCCTTTTTACCAAAATAATTACTATGAAAGTGTGTGTGTGTGTGTGTGTGTGTGTGTGTGTGTGTGTGTGTGTGTGTGTGTGTGTGTGTAAAGTGCCGTCAAGTCGCAGCCGACTTATGGTGACCCCTTTTGGGGTTTTCATGGCAAAAGACTAACAGAGGTGGTTTGCCAGTGCCTTCCTCTGCACAGCAACCCTGGTATTCCTTGGTGGTCTCCCATCCAAATACTAACCAGGGCTGACCCTGCTTAGCTTCTGAGATCTGACGAGATCAGGCTAGCCTGGGCCATCTGCAAAATTAGCTAGTTACAGCTCTGTTAGGCCATACAGGTTCAGGGAGATACTGCAGCCTAATTACTCTGCCTGAACCTAGGGTTGCCAACCTTCAGATGGTGGCTAGAGATCTCCCACTATTACAAATGATCTCCAGGTGACAAAGATCAGTTCACCTGGAGAAAACGGCCTCTTTAGAATGTGTGCTCCTCAGTCTCCACCTCCACAATCGCCAGGTATTTCTCAGCTTGGATCTGGCCACCTTATTTGCACCCCTTAATCAAATTCTCCTGAGGAACTGAAGAATTATGCCATCATTAACTCAGCTAGGTTTTTTAAGCTAACCCTCAGTTTTCCCAAAGAACAGTGACTGAATTTACTTGAATCTTAAGAGTTTAACAGGGCAGTCCTAGGCAGATTTACATTCTTCTAGTAGACCCATTGACTTCAGTGAATGTCTAAGGGGTTACTCCGCTAATCTATTTAGCTCAATCCAACTCTGATGTCAGAGATTTCTTTGTCCACCTGATGAGAGAACAAAACACTTGATCAAAAGGAAGATATTTAATAAGGAGTTTATATTGGATTTTGGAATTTACATTCAAACATCTGCAGTCTGATCTATAAAGGCTAAATCTAAGGGGATTTAGTACTGTAGTATAAATTCCCTCAGCCAAGACAGAGGCCCATAGATCAAAAGCATATAAGCACATTATCTATAAACACACACATGTAGCTATGTCTATACCATATTGGTCAAATATATTTTCAGCCATTCCTACACAACCACAAGGGGCAGAAGCTTGCTTATGTGTGTGTGTATTTACGTGAAAGATGACTGTTTTAAGAGCCTCTTCTTGAAGTTGCTCAGGTAGGGATGATCAACCCATAAGGTCCACCTGTGGAGATGTTAATGTGCTGGCAAACAAAAAGAAGGGGGGCACTTGCCAGACATACTGGGCAAGCTGAGTCACAACAGCGAAACCAAGACTTCTGAAGCTTGCCTCAATCCCTTGGGCAAAGAACGAGTTCTGTGTGCCATTTGAAATGGGGGCCTGCATATGCAGTGGGGGGAGGGGTAGTCTGCTCCCATGCAAGTGCCAAAGAAGTCTAAGAAATTATCAGAGGAGCCCTTTCCACTTGATCAATGGGATTCCATCCAACACAGTACCATTTCAAAATATAATTATAATTTCAAATATAATTATAAATTATAATTTCAAAATATAATTTTGGATGAGAACCACCACCTACTTCATAGTGCATATTGCGACATAAAAATATAAAATACAGATACATGGCTAAATGACATTTTTGCTCCCCGTAAAGAAAATGCCACAAATCTCCCTTCTCTTTCTCAGTCAACTGATCAAATGAATTAATTTCCTATCAAAAATCATCTTAGACTTGGGTGATTTCCCTGAAGGAGGCAGACAGTAAAGCCCATGGTCAGCCTTTGCCCTAGTCAACCAACAGCTGACTACTGTCTCCAGCACTATGGGAGTTAATCTTCCTTCCACAGTCCAGAAACATCCACCAGCACTTGCTGAAGAGATGCAATGATTTCACGAGCAAAGCACTGAGCCTAGAGCCAAGCAATTTCATTCTAGACAGGCCAGAAGAAGCTGAGCATTCAGCACAGCCCAAATCCTAATATTGTACAAGGTATTTAGAGGGGAAGCCAAAGAGGATGGTGCATGCTCAGCCTGAATGATCTCCAGTACACATGTTCCTCCATATCCACAGGATGGGTCCCAGCAAGGTGGTAGACTTGAGATTTCAATCCCATACCATTGCATACCAACTCCTCACCCTGAACAAAAAGACTTTCATAGCAGTAGTTGGGGGCAGTCACCTGCAAGTGAATGTCTAATATTAATATTGCAGCAATAGCTCATAAAATACCTTACAGCTAGGGTTGCCACCTCCAGGTACTAGCTGGAGATCTCCTGCTATTACAACTGACTGTCAGCCGATAGAGATCAGTTCATCTGGAGAAAATGGATGCTTTGGCAATTGGACTCTATGGCATTGAAGTCCCTCCCCTCCCCCAACCCCACCCTCCTCAGGCTCCGCCCCAAAAAACTCCCGCTGGTGGCAAAGAGGGACCTGGCAACCCTACTTACAGCTTCCCATTTTGTTTCATGTTTATATGTTATAAAATGTGCATGCTCCCTCTAGTGTTAGCCTCCATGCTTCTTAAAGGTTTGCCTGGCAGTATGAGGACTCTCTCATTACCAGCATTTTTGCAGCAAGGCTGAAAGAGAGATCTAAGGGAAAGGGCAGCAGAACTGATTAAGAGGAATGCTGTTTGGGGCAGGAATACCATTGACCACTCTCTTATCCGCCCAACAGAATGAGTGGTGTTTTCTTTTCTATTTTGTACCAAGTTGCAAAGGCCCAGTACACCTATCAGTAACTTCTAGTGAAATAAAACAATTGCAGTTTGGAGCAAGTTCTTAGTGCTGAGGTTTAACAGATTTAAATAAAGTGCAATCACGGATCTGTTGGTTTTTCTGCCCTCTTTGCCATCTGAGACACCAAACATGCATCAGAATAAATCCCTAGCACTTGGTTTCTGAACACTGCATTACACACGCTTAATCAGTCTATCCTTCAAATATCTGAAATAAGTAAACATATTACTTCCTTCAATATTCAAAACAGAAAAATAGAACTGGCAGCTAAAAATGTAACATGGGGACATAAAGGTTTGTCCAAACTAATGAATACTGTGCAACAGAGGTGACCTGCCGCATCTGTAATGCACATCGGAACTTGAGAGCCTGTATTGAAAACATAAATGCATCAGTGTAGGCAGAAGGAGGATATTAGCATGAAAAAGCTGTCCTTGTGTGATGACTGACTCAGAGAAATTTGTGACAATACGACATTACAAATCAGACTTTACAATGATAACCAATAGGCAGCATCTGCCACATACTTCCTTTTCCTTCCTCCTATCTACCAACCTGCACATCCAAAACCTAATATCTATTGTTTCCATTTTTGTCTTGATTATGCTTTGATCCACAGTTTGCACTCATTACCCCAAGTGCCTTCAGCCTGAGAAAGAAAAATAAAGAACACCAAAGGCAGAATCTGACGCGTTCTGCTTTTATTTTTTCAAAGAGTCGTCTTTGATTCTCCAGTTAAGCATGCCTCTATGTAATCTAATTTTTTATGTGCTCACTTCAGGCTGAGCTCAAAGGAAACGATCAAGAATGTGTCTGACCGTGATCCTATAGTTAGCCCTCTCTTTTGCGGTTTTAGCAACCTTGGTTCAAATATGAGTCAAGGAAAGCTTGTTCACTCTGTGAACAAAAAGAAAGCGCTTCTCCATACAACATGTGATTTTTTTTTTTTTTTTTTTGCAGGTGTGGGCACAATGTAAACTGTGATGTACATGATGGGTACATTCCAAACTAGGTCATGGTAGTTCTCCTAAAGTTCCTAACTCAGCAGTCACAGGAATCACCTCAGTGCACCGTGTGCCCTAGTATTGTCTACTCAGACAAGCAGCAGCTCTCCAGGGTCTCCGGTAGAGGTCTTTCACATCACCTCCAACCTCACCCTTTCAACTGGAGATGCCAGATTGAACCTGGGACCTTCCGTTTGCCAAGCAAATGGTCTACCACTAAGCCACAGCCCCCACCCCTAGCACAAAGTGTTATTTAAAAATTATAATTCATAAAGGAAAGTCACATATCCCTAAGCCTCCATACTTTCATTTTACTGGTGAGGAATACTAAACGTCTGCCTCGGACCTGGTCTTCGCGCAGCATTTTTAGGGTTCGGTATTGAAATCCCTGGGGTTTCATGACTTAAGGTGTGAATTTATATTTACACAGATTACGTAGCTCCAGTGGTGCAGCATGTAATTGAGATTGGCTTTGCCTTTGAGAGTAGCCATTTTGCAACTGGTTCTAGCTGCTGGGTGCTGGAATTCTTGCAAACAGAATAGTAGATCCTGCAATCTAAAGTCTTTGCAGCCCAACCCTGACTTATGGAATTCATCAGCACTTCATGACAATGACTAGTAGCTCAGATGGGTCTAAATGTAGACAAATTCTTGCAAGTCTGTGAATGATCCAAAGGCAGCGGATCTCTGAGTACCTGCACAAGCCTTCATAGCCTGTTTGTGGGTTTCAGGTTAACCCCTGTAACAAACAGGATGCTGGACTAGATGACGCTTTAGTCTGATTCAGAAGGGTTCTTCTTCTCCCATCAGCTCTTTGATAGAGCACAAAGTAGAGAGCACAGAAGGTCAGAGGCTCAAGCCCTGGCATCTCCAGTTACAGGATGTCTAGAGAGCTTTCTCCACCAGAAACCCTGGCAGAGAAAATAATAATGACCCAGATAGACTTATCGTCCGACATGATTAAGGCCAATTACAGTGGTAAAAAATGTTGCTGCCTTTCAGGAGTTTTCTTTTTTTTGGGGGGGGGGTGTCTCTGAAAGGCCCAGAAGTATAAGGTCATTCAAAACGAATAACTGTTGCGCTCCAGAAAACATTGCCCTCCCTCTCAGTTGGAATGGATCGCGGACACAGTCAAGAACCAAAATCTGATTTGCTACTCACAATCCAAAGAACACTTTCCTGAGAATAAACCCCATTGAATAGTCCTGAGTAGGATTCTGAGTAGACCAGCTTGGGGACTGCTATCATAGTGCCTTGGTATCATATTCACTATATGACACCCAATATTAGCTAGGATGACAATGCCCAGAAAGACGACACAGGTTTTCAATTTTTGCTAGAGCAGCAGCAGACCAGTGCAATGAACAGGTACGAAGCTAAGGGAACAGGCTGGGGCATTTGTTTTAGTCCTGAAAAGAACTACTTTTTGCCCTCAAACTAAAATGGCCACTTGAATCAGTGAAGCCCTAGTTTGAACCAAATTAATCCACAGGGAACTTCTTCCATCACCATCTTAAGACTTAACCAGCAGACTGACATCACCAGGGTGAATAACTTTTTTCATACTTGAAATCCCTCCATTGATAGATACTAAGCTATAAAGTTTACCTACCCCTCTTCCATCCATAAACTGGAGACAGGAATACAATGATAATAAGGGATCACATATACACATGTCTAGAAGCCTGTTGTTTCAGAATAGACCAGGGCTCCCTAACCTTTTCTTCCTATGTCCCTTCTTTTCACTCTCTCTAAGACTTGCCTATTGTCAGCAACTTACTTCCAATACTTTTGTGCATGGTCACTTTTTTTGAGCCTAGTTGGTGGGTTGGAACCTAGCAAGGATGCTGCACTTAGATAGGCACCCCATCATATTTTACGTGGCAGCCTGGTGGAGAACAACATATGGAAGAAGCTATGGCCATATTGGAGCAGAAAATTTAATAATAGAGGCGGCAACCTGGCAACTCTAATGTAGAACAGGCAGCACCCTCTATTCCTGGGATGTGTCCCAGGAAAAAGATTTGGCACTGACAACCGCTTATATACACATACGGAGTGATTTTGTATTCATTTAGCACAAACAGTTTGCTAGGTACTATACTGTAATCAAAATAAACAGGTTGCAGACATCATCCATAATTTATATTAGGCAGGCAAGACAGGTAGAAGGAGAAATAAGGGATTAATACATCAAGAGTTGGGATAGTGAAATGGAAAAGTCCAGCAGCCATAAGCTGAGAAAAGGTGAAGCTCATATAATTCAAGAAAGATTTTGCAGGCAGCTCAAAAAGGGACATGAAGGAAAAAAGGGAAATAGGTTGAGAAGACAGGAAGCAGCATGGCAGAAGGCACAAAGAATAAAGTGGGGAAAGGATATAAAGTGAGGGGGTGGGTTGGTAGCAGCTGAGGTTCTACAGAGCAAAAAAAGAAGAGGTGACAGAAGAAAGGAGAAAGTGCGGAAAGAGCTTTACGTGCAACTATACTAGCAACATGACATTGGCACAGATGGCAGGAAAGGGCTAAAACATCGAGTGGCAGGGGACCAAATCATGTCAGTCATTTTCATTAAAAATGTACTATTTAAAGGAGTCAGAAGATGAACAACTTGCTGGGCCCATTGACATTAAAGTACAACCAAGCCAATGTACAGGTGGCTGCTGTATCACAGCTAAAAGTGGCATAACCCAGTCACAATCCTCTATACACAGCAAAATCACACCATTATAAACAAAAGCTAACTCAGCAACACTGACCAACATTCCCACAGCCTCCAAGGTAACTCCTCCATCCCTCAACAAACATGAAGTTGCTCACTGAAAAATCCACCACTGACCCATACATGGAAAGTATCCATCAATACTCAACAGCAATGGCAGCTGGATGAGAACATCACCCATACAAGGCACAAGCATGGCAGAAGAAGATGGCAATGCCTTTCTCATCACAGCCTTCCCTAGTGTCCAGACAGAAGAACCATTTTGATTTTTGCTACCTCTATATTCTCCATTTTGTGTTTCTGGGAATCAGCATTCAGTATTTCTCCACACAGGCCTAGCGCATTTCATTCTCACAACACCAACTGTAGCTTGTACCATCAACAGGCCTGGCTATCAAGGTCACCAGAGTGAGAACATGTGTGTGAAGATGGGAGGGGTGCGATCTCTCATCTCCTCTGAAAGCCTTATTCTGGTTTAGACCAGTTTACACCATCTAGCAACTTCTCCCAAATGTTCATCCTTATTGGGAGTTCAGCGTCACCTGTCCTAGGTTCACTTTTCCATAAGTTTGACTATGTTTCACAGTAGCTAAGCTTCCTTCATACCTTGAGTTCAGCATGTCATTGTTACTTTGAAGATTAGCTTTTAAGATCCAGCTTATCATGTAACAACTTAGTAAGTATTATGTAGCCAGCTAGATTTATTATTTTGTTATTGCCATTTGCCTATTGACTGTGTAATTTGTATCATTTTCTTGAAGTTTTCAATCAATAAATGCCTATTTAAGCTACATTGTTGAGTTCACTGGCCTAACCCAGATCTGTTCAGTCACGCTACCAACCCAAAGACAGGATCTCCGTCTTCATGCCTGGTTAGAAGACTTGTAATGAGAACCCAGAAACTTCCTAAGAGGATTCCTGTTGGGGAGCCAAAAGAGATGGGAATGGTGGGCATACACATAAGGAGGAATTCACACTGCAAAAGCAAGTTGACAAGAGGCTACCCAAAGCTCTACAGGGCAATGCGATGGAAACAAAAGATGTGTGTTCAATCCCATACTTGGGAGATTTAAAGATGGGTTCCACAAGGGAAATCCTCACAAAGGGAAATCACCTTTTTCAAAAATTAGGTCTTGCAGGTAATAATGATTAAAAAGAAAAAGGAGAAAGGAGCATGACTCAAGTCTCTCCACAGAGAACACTCTAATCACAAATCCACAAAACTTGTAAGTCTCTCAGGGGTCAACCTCATGAAATGCAGTTCATCTGTCAACTCCTTGACCAAGCCATACAGCCCAGAACTGAAAGCACTTCAATAACACAATGGAAGAGGTGTTCCTGAGTGGAATAGCAGTTTAACACATAACAGGCCACAGGTTGTATCACTGGCTGTAATCTTCCAGGGAAGACAGTTGGAAAGAGCCCTACAGATGTACCTGAAAGTCCTGTGTGATAGCTAATTAGAGTGACTACACAGACCAAGTCTCAATCGTGTAATCATCTGGCCATCTTGCACTGTCCAGCACTCTTCATCCAGTTCCACTATACCTCCTCGGTTCCTTCGGCTGCTATCCAGCGGTCTGCTGGTTTTTTCCCTACCAGGCTGGCGAAGAATACAGTGTCCTCCCTTCCCACTGTGTTGTGAAGACTTCTGAGGAGAGTAACGAGGTAGGCGGGTGTTCCTTACTAACCATGACAAGAACAGAGACACAGCTGGGCCAACTGCAATTTTTTTTTTATTGCACAACATCATTTGCTGAGTTTTGACAGCATTACAAAGGAGTGCAGGTGCCAACTTGTTTGTTCACACAGCATTCCTATATCTTTGAAAGCTATACAACACACACAGGATAAACAGATGCAGCTGTTCCCATTATTGAGCCTTTTTTTTACAGTGTATTACTACTCCTGTTACTTTAATATCTGTTATATACTCTGTGAAGCAGGAGCCCAGTAAGAACAGTGTCCGGGGTTGATCAGCCCACCCCTGCACTTACTGAGTCCAGTGGATGGGAGGGGACAACTACCTGCCACCCAACAGGTCCAGCAGCATGGTTCCACTCTCACAGTGCCCCAAGGAGAAGCTGGCAGGCCCTGGAACAGCAACAGGCTTCATAAGGACAGCAGCACCAATAAAGCCACATGGCCCCTTTAAGGAGCTGCGCCTATAGCCACAGTTCCATCTGAAGTCTTGGAAGAATACTCACTCTCATGGGATTTCCCTGGGGCTTCCTGGATGGTTGGGACTCCAGTGACTCCTTTAAAAGTAGGGTTGCCAGGTCCCTCTTAGCCACCAGCAGGAAGTTTTTGGAGCAGAGCCTGAGAAGGGCAGGGTTTGAGGAGGGACTTCAATGCCATAGAGTCCAATGGCCAAAGCGGCCATTTTTCTCCAGGTGAACTGATCTCTATTGGCTGGAGATCAGTTGTAATAGCAGGAGATCTCCAGCTAGTACCTGGAGGTTGACAACCCTATTTAAAAGGCACCTCAAGCTCTCTCTGTTAAGTAGGGTTGCTAGGACCCCCCTGGCCACTGGCAGGGGATGGGGGGTAAACTTACAAAATCCAGGTTGGGAAATTCCTGGAGATTTTAAGATGGAGCCTAGGGAGGACAGGGACCTCAGTGGGGTACAATGCCATAGAGTCCACCCTCCAAGGCTTCCATTTTCTCCAGGAGAACTGATCTCTGTAGGATAGAGATGAGCTGTAATTCCGGGGGATCCTCAGCAAGGTTGTTGCTACATCAGGATGCAGTTTTCCCCCTCTGGTACAGTGTTGTGTTTTACCAGTACCCAGAGATTTTGGAGCAATCCTATCCCACTGCAGGAGTTAGCTGAGGAATGTTATAGAAACTCCCCCCTATTTTAAGGAGAAAATAAGATGAGCTTCTTCTGGTAGCTCTTCTACAAGTCCTAAGGTACTTGATGAACTAAAGATAGATGTGTAAGAATTGCAGACTTGGATCAAGCTAGGGGTTCAGCTAGCTCAACACTCTTCTTCAAGAATGGTCAACTAGGATGTCTCATAAGCAGACCATAACAATATCTATCCTGTGTTATTACTCTCCAGCATTCACTGAAAATGAAAAAAATGTACTTTTAGCTGTTATGACTATCATGACACCTGTTTTACCTGTATGCATGTTAAAGCCACTTACATTAGTTGCTATCAAAAAATCCGGAATCAGTGAATCCCATAAGTTGATCATACATCATGTGAGGAATGCCTTTTTGACTGGGTTAGCCATGCCAGCAGGTTTAAGATAAAAGCAAACTAGGTGGTTACACAATTTGAGGATCTTATCCCCAGCCAACTAGAGTACAAGGCCTTCATCAGCAGATTTAGTAGCTCTTGTATTTGCTCTGCTTAGTCTGCAATGGCATCTGGGCCTATGTATTCTAGATCAATTAACATGAATTAGTTATCCCTTAGAGGGGGATAAAACTTCAATTCAACCAATGCAGAACAAAGAAAATCATTTGCTGGCCACAGGCTGGGGTAGTGTTCAATGGATTTCATTTATGTTGAATTGTGGTTCGTGAGTTAAGAAAAGAATAAGAACTAAGGATGCTTCTATATCCTTCCATAATAGGGGTTACCTCTGGAATAAGCTGTTCTTCGTTGTCCATGTCATAGAATGGAAATTGCATGTGATTATTTTCACCAATTTTCCAGCGCTATATTTTTGATTTGTAGGTTGGGGGTAGGTTATGCATTGGATATGTACTGTCACGATGTAAATACTATGGAAGAACAGTTAATAAGACACAGTCAGTAAGTATAAAGCATCTATGATCACAAATTCATATTGTGTACACATCCACACAAATTATGTTCCCAGAGGATGGTCAGAACCGATATCTGACACAGCAAAACTATAGAGTAAGTAACATTCATCCTATCTAATAAACATGCACAAGGCTTAAACTATCCAGACACATGATGTGCCTTAACCGATTTGCTGAAACCAAAGGAAGCCACACAGAAAATGAATATATTATGAAATCACACACACACACCGGGATCTGTGCAACAGTCATAACCGGAATCACATATTTAAAACTAAGGGATGAGGGGAAGAGATGCTTTCCAGCTGAGTCCTGACAATTGAGTCCTGACAAACATGTTCCTACTTAGCAAGACAGGAGTAAGTTATTCAGCAAGGAGCCTACATGAACCCTCCACCTGCACCACTACCTGCTGAAGCCTGAATGCCCCTCTTCCCCACCCCAAAAGCCTCTTTGCAAAACTCTCAATTCAAAATGATATTTCCCCTTGTCACACCCTAGTGTTGCCAGGTCCCTCTTCGCCACTGGCGAGAGGTTTTTGGGCGGAGTCTGAGGAAGGCAGGGTTTGGGGAAGGGAGGGACTTCAATGTCACAGAGTCCAATTGCTAAAGCGGCCATTTCCTCCAGGTGAACTGATCTCTATCGGCTGGATATCAGTTGTAATAGCAGGAGATCTCCAGCTAGTACCTGGAGGTTGGCAACCCTATCACACCCTGCATTGTTAGAGGGACCCAATTAAAAACCACCAGCCACATGTTATAGCCCATCAGGCTCCCAAGGTGCAGCTCACTAAGGTGAGAGGTAAATAACAGCACCTGATTGACAATTTGTACATTAGAAGCCTCGCAGTCTCATCAGAATGCTGCCAACACCGTTCCTTGCCATTATTATCTAGAGATGGAGAAGGCGAAGAGGCATGTCCCTCCACACCTTTCTATTCAACAATTTCCAGTTATTTGAACAAAAGGTATCAGATGCACAAGGAACCATTAATTACTGTTTAGATTTCTCCCTAAGACCTCTGGATGCATGAATGTAATTAATTTCATTGTCGTAGGCAGTTGTATGTATATAAACACTTACAATATATAATTAACACAAAAAATGGAGAAACAACCAGAGAGAGTTGAAGGCAAAGGACTCAGCCCTTTCACAGTAGTATAATCCAGCTTTTTTAAAAAAATGAAAACTGGCCTTGTAGCATTTTCTGAAAGCCAGCAAACCTAGACTGTGACTAACCAGCCCAAACCTATTTACCTTTTCCAGCAGGACTTAAGTAAAGATTTCCACCAGTCATACAAAGGGTTCCAAAGCTCTTGATGGACAATACACTCTCTTTTCAGCTCATCAGAAATTAAATTCTAGGACAATTAACAAGAATTCCACAGCTGGTCTCTCCTATGGATATTCATTAAAAGTCATGAGCAACAAAAAACCAAGTACTAAAACATACAGTGCTACATAGATGAAGCCCAATATCTTAAATGCCATCCAGATGAAAAATAGAAGCCATGTAGAAGTGTGAACTGCAGATGCAATTAGGGTTGCCAGGTCCCCTAGCCACCAGTGGGGGATGGGGAGTAGGTTTGCCAAATCCAGACTGGGAAACTCCTCGGGATTTGGGGATGGAGCCTGGAGAGGACAGGGACCTCAGTGGGGTACAATGCCATAAAGTTCACCAACTGAAGCATCCATTTTCTCCAGGGAAACTGATCTCTGTGGTCCCCTGCAATTCCAGGGGCTCCCCGGGTCCCATCTGGAGACTGGCACCCATAGGTGTAATGGCCCTCCAGCACTCAATGCTTTTCATATAGCTAAACGGCCACATTATCTAGCAATTTTTCTATGAGGTTTCATTTTTCTCATTCTTTATTTGAACCACCAATGGTTGCGAGGAGAAATGTTGGCAAGAAACCCATACCTATATTTAATAGCCCACGATCAATTAACAGCTGAATTTTGAAAGATCACTGACCTAGCCATCTCACATCTTTAGGAAGCAATTAGGGCTGGGTAATGTTGTTAACTAATGTGACATTCTGGTAGAAACTAGCTGCACACAATGCATCTGGAGCCATCGGGGTGCATGCATGCCTATGATCACACACAACCTTTAACAAGTGACAAAGCATAACTGCAACAATCTCTTTTCTAACTGTTTCCACTGCTGGGTAATTGTGGCTGTATCTATGGACCTTACTCTTAATATTTCCCACATGAACAGCTGAAAATGACTCAGGACACATAGCATGGATCCAATTTCCATTGTGTGGACCAGCCGTTTTTGCATACTAATGGAGAAACAACCCTTTGAAGAGGACCTGTATAATATGTGAGCCTCCCCAATTCACACACTATCATCTGCTCCATTGGGAAGCATGGGCAAGTTGTATGCGGCAGTGTACAAAGACCCGTGGACCCTGGGATGAGACGAGAAATAGAACAATCCTTGTAATGCCAACCATAAAACCAAGTGATATTATTCCTCTTCCAGGAAGAAAAAGAAAAGTCTACCTGCAGAACAGTTGTCTTCTACTTTCGAACTTCAGGTCTCCCCCACTCCCACATTCCTCATGACCTCCCAACTCCTATGGAGCGGTTCCCTAAGGATTGGGAACTTAGAAACAAAGAATACATGTTTTGAATATATACGCATGCATATTTTCTTATAGGTACTACGTCAAAGCTGGATTATCTGTAGAGTTCAGTTCCAAGTAGTAAAAACTTAGTCCAAGAGAATAGTCAGGGTTCAGTCCAGGGTCACAGGCACAGAGTTCAGAAACAGGTAAAGTCATAGTTGGCACAAGGTGGTAGCACACGTTGTTCCCACACCTGCCTAGATACAAGCGTCTGCTTAAATAAGCCTAGGAGGAACCAGCTGTTCCTCAGCTGCCTCCTGCAAGGAGTGCTGAGCACTTCTTGCCAGCCTCAGCACTCCTTGCCAAAGAAGTCTCATTATCCTCACTGCTGTCAGCTGGCAGTGCTCTTAACTGTGCTTGCAACCTAGCACTCCTCCTATGCTTGAATAGGAATGATCTGCACTTTCAGTGATGATGCTCCAGAGGCTGTGGAGGGCTGCTGCCAGGTGCAGGTAAGTCCCCTGCCCTGGGTGGGTGTAAGCATGGGAAACATTCATCCATCCATGCCTGCTCTGCCTGCTGTGGTTCCTCCCTTCCACTGTCTGCTGCTTCCAAATCCTCTTCCTCCAAGTAAGCCTCAGCAAGCTGACCCATGACATACAAAGCCCAATCTGCTAGATTTGAGCCCCTATAGAACTTTTTTTTTTGCTTCTCTTTGGAAGTGCTTGCAGCTTGTGCATATATGTAGGGCACCACTTAGAATCAAAGAGTTGGAAGAAGCCATAGAAGCCAACCCCCTGCTCAGCGCAGGATCAGCCTAAAGCATCCCCTGCAATTGTTCATCGAGCCGCTGCTTGAAGACTGCCAGTGAAGGGGAGTTTACCACCTCCCTAGGCAGCTGATTCCACTGCTGAACTACTCTTACTGTAAAAAAAATGTCCTAAAGTCCAGCTGGTACCTTTACGCCTATAATTCATACCCGCTGTTGTGAGCTCTATCCTCTGCTGCCAACAGGAACAGCTCCCTGCTCACCTCTAAGTGACAGCCTTTCAAGTACTTCAAGAGAGCAATCATGTTCCCCCTTAACCTCCTCTTCTCTAGACTGAACATTCCCAGATCCCTCAATCTTTCTTTGTAGAGCTTGGTCTCCAGGTCTCTGATCATCCTCGTTGCCCTCCTCTGCACCCTTTCCATTCAGTCCACATCCTTTTTGAAGTCAGGCCTCCAGAACTGCACACAGTACTCCAGGTGCGGCCTCTTTTTTCACACCTGCTGAGAAGAGCAGCAAGATGATGAGGCAAAGTCACTCAGCAGTAGAGGAATCTTCTTTAGGCTAGGCAGGTTCAGACACCCTCGACATCATTCTCTTCCACACAGCCTAACTCCCTCACCCCTCAGTCATTCCTCCAGTGTTCTGAATGTGGATTCTCCTACCAATAAGGTGATAACTGATGACTCCTCCTCTTCCTGTCATATGACTGATGTCATGTGACTGATCTCCTGTGATTTCTTGTGCTTGCAGCTCTGTGGGTTCCATGCCGCACATTAGGGGTTAAAGGTGAGCCGTGTCATGTCTGTAAAGGTTGAAGGATAACATCCAGTGATCAATGGTTGATCGTCCTTTAATGACGCCTGCCTGCTCTGGACCAATAATGTTCTCTGTGGAGATTCAATTGAGTAAGCAACACAACAGGGCAGAAGCATAAATTTTCCCCAGTACAGATAGTAAACTAATAGGCTGGTAATTACACATATCATTTTTGTCCCCTTTCTTATGAATAGGAACAATTATTGCCCTTTGCCATATATTAGGGATTTGACCTGTTTGGTTAAGAACAGGAAAGGATGCTAATATATCACTCCACCAGTCTAGATTAACCAGGAAGAATTCAAGTGGAGGTTGAAGGTTAAGTCACTCATCAGAAGATCATCCTTGACCAATCAGGAACAACCCTTGCTCCTAATTGGCATAGCCTTATGGTTAAACATCCTGGGCCATCTGCCCTTTGACAACATACAGCTATTGCCTTCATTTCACCATTTCTTGTTGCACAGCAACTGTCTTTGATGGAAACTAATAACTATAGGATCTTGGCACACTCCCACCTCATGCCATAATCCTTGAAAGGCCCAATCTAAGATCAGCACATACACAAATAACGTTTGTTCCAAGAACCACTATTTAACATAGATTTCCCTTTGCTTCTGGGGTCACTTTACACAATATTTTCCCCTACACTACAACTAGTGAAAAGCTTTGGATTTTATCATGTATTAAATGGTGGAGATATGCTATGGCAATATAGAGTACAATACCGGGATAGGGAAAATAATGAGGATGGCGGGAGAGGATTGACAGTGGAGAAGAAGAAAAGGGAGGCTGAGAAAAAGCTTGAAATAGGAGTGGAACTTCAGGAGGAACTTGGCAGAAGAAAAGGAAGTTGAACATGGATGAGCAGAAGGAGACCATTACATATTTATTGACTTCATGTATACCTTGCCTTTCTCCCCAGTGGGGACCCAAAGCACATGAGGTAGGTTAGGCTGAGCTTGTGGGACTGGCTCAGGATCACCCAGGGAGCTTCCATGGCAGAACCAGGATTTCAACCTGACTGTTTCAGATCCTAGCCTAACACTCTAACCACTAAAACCACACTGTCAAAACACATAACAGAAGCAGGAGACAAGAGAGGCTAACAATAGACCATTCATTCATTTGTACTGGAAAATCCCAGGACTCTGTTAGTTTCCTCTCGGATAGTTAAATAGACACAGCCACTCTGTGCACCAGAAGAGACCACAGATATGTGTCTGACTTTTCAATATGACCACCACAAGCGTGCTACTAAATACCAGCTATAATCTCTCTTTTAAGGTCACCTTCTCGCTCTCTCCAAAGCCATCCTTAAGTTGAGACATGTTGAGAAGAGCTGAGCGTGGGGCTTAGATATTAGTATTTCAATTAAGTATCTTATTAGAGCAGATGCTAAGCTGCATACACAGGAGTGGATTCTGCTCCACAGCCCCCCACTGTGGTGCTGAAGCAGCAGTCTCTTTGTTACGCCTAGCAAACTGGAGTGAAAAAAAATTAAGAGATTCGCCTACATTCATATATACATACACACACAAAACACATCACCTGTCCCTACCACAATGATGCAGCTTCATAGCTTCATTTGCAAATGACTTCTGATCCAACATAAAATAATTTCTTTAGCAAGTATGATTTTAGTTTTATAAATGTGCTTTTTATTATTCTGCATTGGATCTGCTTGTTTCCCTTCTGTAACTACATGCAGCCTTGTACCCTTCATTACCTTTTAAAAAAAAGAAAATCCACTATTTTCTCTTCTTATCAGGCAGGTTTTTAAAGCCCCAGGAGAGATCTCTACACTGGAATTAAATGTATACAAAACCACCACTTTTTGCCAGTTTCTATTGCTAAAAGCAAGAGGGAGACTTTGCCGAATCTTTTAAAAAGAGAATGCCAGTGTGGATACAGCCTACATGTGCTCATCAGGTGAATAAACTGAGAACTGGAATCCTGTCCTGCTCCAGAGAGCAAAAGAGAAGCAACACCATGGAGGGATGTGTGTGCCACTGTAGTCCCGTCCCCCCCCCACACACACACCATTTCTCTCTTGGATGTTTTGCATCATCTCTGTATTCAGGAAACAGGTTCCCAGGCAGTAAGCAGTAATAAAAGTCTTATGGTCAGGTTGCAATAGCTCCAAGTTCTAATGTGAGCCCAAATTACCATTTCACTGTGCCCCCTTAGGCCAATTGCTTGACCTCCTTAGACCACAATCAAGCTCATTGTCAAATTGGGTAGAAGCAAGACTGCAGCGTGAGAATAAAAAGGCCAGCTGCTACTATCTCAGATTATTTTTCTTCCCCCTTGAAGGCAGAGTTGAGTTCAGCATTTGACTTCCCCTGTAGGTTCACAGTGGTGGCTGGCTTTTAAAAATAAAGCTAATTAATCACGAGCTAGAACATGTGCTTTCTCCCACGAGAGAGGAAGATAAAATGTAAGTCTTCCCAGATCCTGGATGGATGTCACTTCTTAAATAACATGCTGACTTGTTTTAACTTCTTACAAACAAACATCCCAGTTATCCAAGTCCATTCCATGTGCAAAATACACCTTCTAATGCTCCTTTGCAGCCAAATGTTTCCATCCATCATTATTAAGGAAAAGCAGAATGCTACTACACTGCACTAGAATATCTGACCATGGTTAATGAGTATTATCTAGCATAAAATAATGTTTGTATGACAGCATTATAAGAAAGAATTTACATCCTTTTCTGAAATTCACCTACCTTTGGAAAAACAAAATCTTTATTTCCACAAAGTATCAGGAGCGTTTTGAACACTTGTAACAGGCAATTGGAAAAAGTATTGAAAATCCATACCAGCAACTTAGCTCTTTTGGTGGAACACTAAGCATCTAATGCTTAAGACAAGAAAGCGGGAATAGCTGACTTTGCTAAATAGACCAAAGTTGGGGGGGGGGGTTTAAATCAGGATTCTACAATGCTCAAAGATATAATACACCTTTAAGGGCACAGTAATTATTACTTTTATTCTGAGTAACTGCAGAAACCACAGCATGACCCTGGCAAATATCAGCATACCTCCAAGTTCATGTTACACATTGCTAAGTAAATGAAGATAATCCTTCGAGGATAAAACTTCCAGATCATGAAGCCATGGCCAAACTGTAAACAGTTCAGTCCCCACCTCCCAGCAATAGGGAAGGACAGCCTAGACATGAAAGGTTCGGGTCCCCGAAGGACCAATAAAACGGAGGATGAAATGTTAATCCTAACTGGTGGGGGGGAAGCGCATTTTTCCGATCTGCATGTTCTGCTTTGAATTTCTAATTATTCTGTGCCTGACTGTAGAATATGCAACAACAACGAAACCCAATAAAGGAGGAGACAGTAATGAGCCCATTTCGGCCAAGAGGCTGTCCCCAGCCCCCTCAAGAGAAGTCTGGCTGCATCCGACCTTCACCGCAGAGGAGGCTTTAAACATTTCTTCCATCCAAATAAAACAAATCTGGGAGTCTTTCTGATGGCCGTTCAAGGAGCATTATAAAGCGAGACGCCAGCCAGCGAAGTGTCCCTAACCTAACAATGTCCCTTTCATTGCTCTATCCAGCAGACACATTGCCTATAATAAAGCTACATCCAGCCCGGCGAGTCAGAATAAGACTTCAAGGGCGCCACCTTTTGATCAAATTTAGGAAAGAGAGATAGAGAGGTACATCTCCACCTACAGGTTCGGCGCAATGCAAACTTTCAGGGATGCCGCCACTCGTTTTCTGGATCTCCTGCCTTTGCGGGGGCCGGCGAGCGGGGAGGCTCTGAAACGGCTCTTGGTTAACAGAGGTGTGATACACGGAGCTTCCTTTTCTTTTATTGCATTGCATTACATTGCATCGAACTGCATTGCATGGGGGGGGGGGTCGCATTGCACTGGGGGGGGGGGGGAACGCGCGAGCTCCGCTAGCGGATGTTGCACCTCCACATAAACCAAACGGGGGGCCTCCGACTACAGGCGGCCCCTCCTACTCGCCGCGTCTAAGGCAGACCCGCTGGAGCGTCCCGGAGTCCTGCCCAAAAGAAAAAGCCCCGCTAAAGCCAGCCGGCGGACCCAACTGGCCTCCCGCAGCACGCACGCCGGGTTTACTCCCGCCCAGAAAAGGGAGGGCCGGCGGGGCTGGGCAGGCAGCCGGCAGCCGCTCGGAGGCGAGGCGAGGCGGCTCGGGCGAGCTCTTCTTTCGGGGAGCGCGGCGCGCGTCCCGTCCCGTCCCCTCCCGCGACCATTTCCCCCCCAGGCCCAAACTTTTCTCGGAGGGAGGGGAGCGAGGGGCGGCCCCTCCCCGCCCCCAGAGCGCGAAAAGTGGCGCCGTTCCCCCCCTTTCCTACTCACGCTGCTGTTGTGGCCGGACCAGTGCACCATGGCTTGGTTGTGGGCCGCGTCGCCGGCGAGGGCAAAGGTCGTGCCGGTCAGCTTCAGCTCCTCGCCCGCCGCCCGCAGCCTGCCCGGCCGCCCGTCCTCCTTGGCGCCTCGGCCTTGCGCCCGGGTCGCTTGCGGGCCGTCCGCGAGGGAGGCCCAAGGCCGCCGGGGCGCGCCGCTCCTCTTCGCCCGGGGCGCTCGAGGGCGGCCGGCGGGGTCGCCCGCCCCAGCCCCGCAATCTCCGGGCCACGGCCGCCCCTCCGCGTGGCCCAGCGCGAGCGCGCCGCCGACGCCCCCCCGCGCCCGACCCCCCAGTTGGCCGGGCGCGGGGCTCCGACGCGCCCTCCCGGGCCCCTGCCGGACGCCGGCGGCGGCAGCAGCAGCAGCAGCGTCCCCTGCCGTCCCCCTCCCCGAGCCCCGCGCGCCCCGTCCTCCGCTGGGGGGCTCCTCCCGAGGCACCTCCAGCGGCGAGGGCGGCTGCAGCAGCTGCCCCCGCGGAGACGCCGGAGACGAAGGCGCCGCCGGGCGAGAGCGGCAAGTGAGCTCCGCGCCGGTGGAGCGCCAGGCGCCCAGCAAGAGCCATGCCGCGGCGAGCCCAGCGATGCAGCAGCCCGACGACCGGCCGGCCCCTCTCGCCATGCCTTGCGGAGAGGCTTGAAGGCTTTGGAGGGCGCGCGGGGGGGGGGATCCCTGATCACAGGAGGGAGGGGGAAGCCCGGTGGAGGAGGATGAGGATGGTTCTCCCTCGCAGCCAAAGGTCTCCTCTTCCACCTGGTCCTCAGCGTCTGGAATGGCGAGCTGGTTGCATTTATTTTTGTAAAGAGAAAAAAAACCTCCTGTAGTTGGATTCTGTTCTTTCACCCGTCGGTGGGTTTTCTCTCTCTCTCTCTCTCTTTCTCTCTCTCTCTTATTTTTTTCCTCCCTTTTTTTATTTTTTAAAAAAGTGCTTTTCGGTGAAACGGTTCCCGGTCGAGGATTTGCTCAAGTCACACCGAGGGGAGGAGCTGCTGCGCCCGAAACCCGCGGTTTCGCCCGCCGCGCTTCACTCCTCCAGCGGGGATGCCGAGCGGTGCGCGCGCGCCGGCCCGGCTCTCTCCCCCTCGGCGGGCGGGAGGGAAACTACCCCGGCGCGCGTGGGCGGAGGGAGGGACTTTCTGCACGCCGGGCGGATGAATGGGGAGCCGGGGCTGGCGATCGCGCCAGGCGGCCGGCGCCAAAGGTTTTTCCCGGCAGCGCCCAGAAAAGGGGCCTCCCGTCTCTCTCCCCCCCCCCGCTTTGATAGTCTCGACGCAAATCGCCGGAGTAACAGTCGGGTGTGTGTATGTGTGTGCGCGGGGGCGCGCGTGCGCGTGCACGAGCGAGCGACTGAAAGCAAGGCAGCTCCAGTCTGATACGTTTATGTATATTTCGGACCCAATCCAGCGGATTTCGATAGGGATTACTCTCTAGGCTTAGGGAGGATCCGAGTTCCGGATTCTCTGCGGCTGGTCAAGCGTGCAAACGAAAAGCGACTTAAGTGGGGGTTTATTATTATTATTATTATTATTTTAGCGAGCCTCCGCTCCGATCCCAGGCAAGTGAGCGGACCGAGCGTAAAGATTTATTAGGGAGCAAGTCCCGCTGACTTTAATGGGCTTTTAGGCCCAAGCAAATAGGAAAGCATAGGATTGCAGGTCCACGGGCGGATCTTCATGTGGAGCACGACAGCAGTCTGCCTCCTGTCTCTAGGACGGCCAGCGCAGTCTTCCCTGCCGAGCTACAAGTGACCAATGAAACAAGAAGTCGACATTGACTTCTGGGTGCAAAAAAAAGGGGGGCCTTAGAAAAAAACGCCCTTAAACTACAAAGCAATAGTAGTAAAGAAAGGAACCGAACAACCTGCAGCGCCCAAGAAGGAAAGGGAACACAGAACAGGTGGATTTCCCTATGCAGAGTAACATAGGTTCTGTACCCACAGGGCAGGTAACTAAGAAAGTGTGTCTGCGTTTAAATTCATCGTTTCTAGAATAGAAACACACACACCCTCTCGAAAGCACCCGACCTCTCAGAAGCCAGGATTGCTTTTTTAAAAGATCACCTTCCCTAGCATAACCAAACACCTGGGCAGCTCTTGAGGACGGGGATCCCTGGCTTCGGTCCCAAAGTCGAAGGGGGGCTTCCAAGGGGTTAACGTCTCCCCTTGGATGGGGAGGGGCTGGGGTAAGGAAAAAGGGGAGAGGGCCGCTACTTCTCCCTGCGCCACTCCTTGGGCGTCGCGCGGTCACGTTTGCTCTCCGGGAAGCCGGATCCGCTCCTGTGCTATTCACAGGCTTATTAAAGACTCTCTCCGTGCCGGAGGATTCCCCTCTCCCAGACCGCCGATTTTAATTCCCAGCAAGTCCAATAATTTATTTTTCTCGTGATTCATTTCGCCCTCCTACTGGAGGTCCGATCATCCATTCTTCTCCTCCCCCCCCCCCTTCATCATCCCGCCCCGGGGATTTCAGCCAGGAAACGATTTCAAATAAAATATAGACGTCGAATAGCGAGTGGGAAAGCGAACCATATTTAGCCAGAAGCGAATCCCTCTGATTTCAACGGGATCTGCCACCTGTAGGAAAGACGATGCCTCCTTATAAACTCCATCCACCCACACCCCCATCTCAAGCTTCTCCCTACAGGGTCCTACTATAGAAAACCCCCCCCCCAAATAAGCCATGACAGCTAACTGGAACCTCCGTCTTCAAAAATAGTATACTTATAGTTGCCAACAGGTCTGGGGGGGAAAAGTCTGGTCCCTTCAAAAGAAGCTTAAACTGTGGAAATGGACAGCTGAAGTTTTTCATGGAATAGAGGTAAATAACATCCCATTTAACCTCAATTAAAGGGACAAGTCGTGTATTGCTGTTTTTTTTCTCCAGGCAGTTGGCAAACAGCAAATGCTGGGGAGAAGCAGTCCCTTCCCTCTATGCTGGTTAAGGTCCAAGCCATATTTGAATGTCTGGGGCTGGCAACGGAGTGTCAGACTGGCTGTAGACAAGGGGCTTCCCCATTGCAGCAAGCTGAGAATGGCAGAGGTGGGATCTGAAACTCAAGCACAGATTATTTTTCTTATTATCAGTTAGTAACAATCTTCTGACCCAACCTTGGATGCAATACATGCTCTGAATTACTCCTCCCCAGGCAAATCTACACATTCACGGGGTGGGGGGGGAGGGATGGAGGAAGAAACCAAATTAGCACCTACTGAAGAGCTTATCTGTGCTGGATTGTACATTTTGCAGTGGCTGATCTTGTTCTCTCCCTCCACCACCACCCCAGATTCACCTGGAATTCTCCCCCTCCCCCAAGTCCTGCCCAAAATGAATTCTGAATTCCTCCCATCAACTGCTCCTTCTTATCCCCTCTCTCCAGAAGAAATAAAAGTCTCCGTGTTCGGCACTTGTTGCAATCTTGGTCTCCCTGGGTTTTCTTTAACCCGAAGGACCTGCTTTCCCATTTTCATCAACCAGTTGAGAAGCAGGTGCTTCGAGTTCTCCTGTTCAGTCTTCAACCTCGCAGACAACCCAAGCCTGACACTTCTGTCTCTGAGCTCCTCTGGCGCGCAGAAAAAAGCAAAGGCGCAACAGGGAAAAGGGGCAGCTGCTGTCCAAACAGCAGCCCCACTGGATAGCTAGTATGTCCCCACCAATCATTTCTCCCTCACCGAGCAATTCTCAGCACCTAAACATAGGAGTAAGAAGTGAATGAGCTCTGCAAACACTTCTTAGCATGCCCGTGGTGGTGTGGTACCACCAGCTGTAGCTCTCATCCTCTCAACAAATCTAACAAATAAGTCTAAATCCATGTCAGCTGCATGTATACGTGTAGTTTTGTGAATGTTTTTCCCCTTCTCCAAAATGGGGAGTGTGAGGCCCGCACACTTGGGTTGCTAGGGTTTTTTCAGGCTAGTACCTCTAGCTGTTCCTTTGATATCAGTTTGATCTGTAAGCAAATAGCTGTTGATGTTATTTAGCTTCGAGCCATGAAAAGCTTCAGCTGACCATTTCCACTCATTAAATGTTCTGACGCTGAACAAGAAGCCTCCACTGGCCACCTTTTAAGTACAACTGGAGCTGTAATCGTGCAGTGAAACTGTTTGCACCTTTTTTTCCCCAGAACAAGGAAAGTAAACCTCGCAGGATTCAATGGGGCTTATGCTGATGAAAGGGTTACAACACACAGCCTATGTGATTACTCCAAATTCACTCCTAGGCAGTATCATGGGGCTTGCTCCCAAATAGTAGTGGTTAAGAGTGGTGGTTTGGAGCAGTGGAGTCTGCTCTGGAGAACCGGGTTTGATTCCCCACTCCTCCACATGAGCGGCGGAGGCTAATCTGGTGAACTGGATTTGTTTCCCCACTCCTAGAAAGCCAGCTGGGTGACCTTGGGCTAGTCACAGCTGTCTCAGCCCCACCTACCTCACAGGGTGTCTGTTGTGGGGAGGGGAAGGTGATTGTAAGCTGGCTTAATTCTCCCTTAAGTGGTAGAGAAAGTCAGCATATAAAAACCAACTATTCTCCTCACCATCACTGACATTCCAAAGGATCCAGAAAGATCTAGAATCAGATAGGTGATCACCCACTGGTTTGACTCGTAACCTATTTGCAAGTCAAAATCAGGACTGCTGAACATTCAACAATCTGTTCACTTGTATTAAAAGAGTTTCCATATGTTGAACTATGCAAAAAAAAATTAAGCTGATTATGCATGCACGTTCTCATGCTACTTTCCAACAGGGCCCCCTCTCCCTGCAGCCACAGCATTTCAAGTGGTGAGAAGGAAAGAGTCTGTTTTTTTGCCACATTTTTAAAGCACCCCAAACATAAACATTTCACAGATAGTAACTTCCAGTTGTGAGGTGTCTCCCTCTGTTCCTTACAGCTGCCTGACTCTATGTTCATTAATTTCAAAGGGAGACATATTGTTTGGATCCAAAACAACATGCTCATATGCATTCTCAACTGGCCTTGTGGGGACTAGAAGTATTTCTTCACACAACGCATAGTTAAATTGTGGAACTCCCTGCCCCAGGATGTGGTGATGGCTACCAACTTGGAAGGCTTTAAGAGGGGAGTGGACATGTTCGTGGAGGAGAGGGCTATTCATGGCTACTAGTAAAAATGAATACTAGTCATGATGCATACCTGTTCTCTCCAGGATCAGAGGAGCATGCCGAGTATATTATGTGCTGTGAAACACAGGCAGGACAATGCTGCTGCAGTTGTCTTGTTTGTGGGCTTCCTAAAGGCACCTGGTTGGCCACTGTGTGAACAGACTGCTGGACTTGATGGGCCTTGGTCTGATCCAGCATGGCCTTTCTTGTGTTCTTATGTTCTAAGGGATTTTTGACACCCTCTCTCTTCTGCCAGACTCTTAAACTTGTATGACTAACACCAGAGGTGTCTTGGAGCTTACATGGCTTGTGCTGTCTCCGTACTTTTACCAGCATGACCCAGTGCTTGGTAACAGAAAAGCCAGGCAAATTGTCCAGATGCATGTTCTTGCACTGCTTTATAGGAACAGTAGTCTCTTTCAGGGGAGATCTACCATTCCCCAGGCTACAATGCGACTCTTCTCCTGCCTAGTGATGAGGAGTTCCTCTGATTGGCCTCAAATCATTTGATGTTTTAGGTAGGAAGCTGACCTGGCCAAGGTAGTACTGGATTAAAATTGTGGGGGGTGGGAATTGGTGGCTGTAAGGAGAGTTGTCTCTAACACCGCACTTTATTCTCCTATTGAGAATATCAACATGAAAATAGTTTGGACTGATAATCATATTAATGAAGAAAACTAGTGTGCCTCTGCACATATGCAGAACACCTATTGCTTCACCACTGTGCAACCACTGACAATTATAATAACTGCCTTTGTTCATGTAAGATCTCTGCCTCTAACTACTGCATGAGATGAAGAATTAACAAGTGAAGCTTTTCCCCTTTTCCCCATCCTGGGATGCAGTGATAGGACAAGGTGCTCTTGAGGATTTCTGTCTGTCTTCCAGTTATTAAAGGTTTTGTAGTTTTGCCTTTTAAAAAACAAACTTCTATTTTCTTAATCTCCACACATTAGATTATATTTTCAAACTGGAGGACATGGTATCCAGGCAGACACAAACCCTGGTAGCCTTTTAATACCATGGACCATCATTTGGAACCCCACAAAGTTCTGACATATTTCATCGGTTGCTGATACTTAGTCATCATCATGGGAATGAAGTCCCGTCTACCCAATCTACAGAGGTGCCATCACCACCATATCTGGGACTGAGCTCTGTCCCCCTATCCCATCCTATCCCATCCCATCCTGAAAAATCTTTTTTGATGGGTTCCATTGGCAATTGGTGATGCTGCCAGAGAGGAGGGATAATCTAGGACCTATGAGTAAAGACTCAACTACCTCCTTAGCAGAGCTCCAACGACCCCTACCCTACATGGGATTGAGCTCTGCTTCCCAGACTGATATTAAATTATTATAAATTATTTATACCGTGAGTCCTTTTGAGAACATTTGTGGAAATTGCTGCAAGCACTTCTGAGCTCACATAACACAGCAGGATACGTAACAGGCAACCTTCCTCTGAGTAGATAATGTCAATGTCCTATGAGTCATAGATGGAATTTCTCACACATGTATACTACTCAGTGTCTCAGACATGGGGAGCTCACTCCACTGAAGGATGGTGTGTTTGGCCATTTATGCAGGGTCAATTTTGATGCTCGCTCAAAGCTCTTTTTAAAAAACATGACCTTTAAAATGCCTATTCACTGTCCCAATGCAAAAGGAGAAATTCCACCCTCCGAACTTGCCCGCTCCTTTGTTCCTTCCATTAGCAACTGCCGTTTGCATAGCTAACGCACGGCTGTTATTTTGCATGCTTCCTTGAGGGGATTCTTCGAGGCAGGGCCGAGCAAAAACAAATGATCACATTAAAGGGGCTGTTAAGAAATGCGAAGCAGGTGTGCGCCAGCTTCACAGTCACTTCCTGAATGAAGGTTCAGCTTGAAAAACTTTTAAAAAAAATATGTGCGGAGCACTTCAGCTTGGAACGGGCTGCTAATTACCAAGCATAAATGGCCTTTGAGTTTATTCTCTTACACTCAGAACTCTCCAAGGATCACTCCTAAATCCTCTCATAACAGCAGAGCTCAAAATATGCTGCTTATAGAACATAAGAAGAGCCATGCTGGATCAGACCAAAGGCCTATCTAGTCCAGCATTCTGTTGCACAGTGGCCAACTAGGTGCCTCTAGGAAGCCCACAAACAGGCATACTCAGACATCTGGACACCATTTCACCCAAGGAGGCAATTGCTGGCTAAACCTTTATGCTATAAGGACTCCACAAGCACAAAATGAAAAAAAGTGGCTGGAGTAAAGAGACATGGCAGAATAAGAATGGCATAAAAGCTCCATCAGGGCTTCTTCTGACCCCTGCAATGCCATTAAAAGTGGTAGTGTGTATTAAAGCACTCCCACATGAAGTAATGAAGTTATGGCATAATGTAGCCATGGATTGGCCAGCTCACCAATCCCAGTTCTTCTTGGGTTTCATAACGCCAGCTAGAAGGAAGATGGTGTTTAGCTTTAGCTCAGTCTTCAGACTTTCCAAACCCCAAGTTCCCCCAAAAGTTTACTTTGTATGAAAGATACCATCTAAAATTACCCCAGTGAGGAATTAGATGCGTCACTGGCAAAGAAAAAGATGGTATCTGTGGACAAAGAGTAAGTTAGAAGGACAAAAAAGCACATCCTGAACTCCAAATCAATGTTTTTGGAGTCAGCACTTTGCATGGGAACAATGGGATCATTTAAACAAGGCCAGGTCTCACTTAAAAACTGCTTATATTGTTGGAAATCCCTATTTTCTGATCTCAAATAATCCAGAAATAATCCAGTCCAAATCTAAAGAGACTGTGCTATTAGCAAAAGAAAAAAGGAGTCTTGAGGCATCTTTGAGAGTAACAGATTTAGTATGGCATAAGATTTCATGGACTAGAGCCCTCTTCGCCAGATGTAGTAGCACTAGCCCACCACAGTTTATGCTGTAATAAAACAGCTTATTTTTAATGTGTCACAAGACTCTTTTCTTGCTTGGCTGTAACAGACTTACATGGCTACCCCTCTGGAATTTGTATTCTGTTCGCCGCATGTTAATATCGCCTGTATGCCAAACAGAACTTTTGTTTATCCGAATACCCAATTATCCAAATGTGCTGGCTGGCCTTCAGGGCATTTTTACATACACAAGATTGCAAAACAGATCAATTTCCAGGAGAAAAAGCCTAATTTGTGAAAATGTGTAAATATTTATTTCTAACAGGGCATTCTTTTCTCTTACCATGAAAGATATACTATGATTATGGCGATTAGCACATATTCAGATGGTTTTCCCATGCGCTCCATCACAGATCGTGCTGGAACTCAAGAAGCAGGTTCCTTTTTTCTTGGGACACCCTCACGTTCGCTGCAGGAAAGCAGCCGTGTGAACTGGGCAGGATGCACTGATGTATTACAGTTATGTGGACGTGGGGGGGGGGGATACAAAGCACTCTGTGACAATTAGGAACTCCAGTACTTTGCATTTTCCCCCAAGTTAAAGACAGCTGAGAATTATAGGTGCATGTCTGTCAAGTGACTTGTGTGCGTGGACTAGAGGTCAAACACCATGGATAACATATTCGTTTAACTTGCCAATATTATCTGAAATCCAATAATTTTCAACGGGATCAATTGATACGTAAAGTCATTAAGGCCATCATCTTTATATGATATATGTTTGCTGTTCCCAGTATAGCATCTGCTCCTGGACAAGCCCATGTTTGTGATCCAGAGTCAGAGAGGAATGGTGGGCCTGTACCTTTGGGAGGGATAGTTGCTAGGGGGCCAACAGGACTGAAGAAAAATGACCTGTTGCTTTAAAAGAAGCCTAATGTGTCAAAACGGACAAATACATCTTTTAATGGCATGGAGAGAACTAATAACACCCAGTAAATAACACCCCATTAATCCTTCATTCAAGAGACAGGACATTGTTTCTCTCTCTAGGCATTTGGTAGCCCTAGCTGTGGCTCAGAAGTAGAGCATCCACTTTACTTGCCGAAAGCTACAGGTTCAATCCCCATCATATCTGTTTATAAGGCTCAGTAGGTGATGCGAAAGACCTCTGGAGAGCCGTTGGCAACACTGACCTTTATAGACCAATGGTCTGACACTATATAAGGCAGTTTCATGTGTTCACAGGCAGTTTGTATACATTACTAGGTCTGGTACAGAAGTAGCCAAGGGATGGTGGCCACCATGCTGTTTTTGCAGGCTAGAATGAAGTGGCATGCTTATCTTCAACTCCACACTGAATATGTATAATTCAAGGGTACTTCCAGATGTCAGCTACCTCCATAGAAGCAGCAGCAAGCCCAGTAGCAAAAGTATCCCATAGGTATTGCACTTATTGTGGGTCACTTGTTATCATGAGAATCTGATTTTGTTTCAGGTCCATGTCACCTCAGACAACCTGAATAGGACCATCCCAAATTTATCACAATTTTAGCAGCTGCCACATCCAGCCTCAGGAGTGAGTCTGTCAGCATCCATGAGAACATGTGTCTTGAGAAACCAAAGGTTGTGCCTGTTGAAGAATAGTTGGTTTTTATATGTCGACTTTCTCTACCACTTAAGGAAGAATCAAACTGGCTTACAATCACCTTCCCCTCCCCACAACAGACACCCCGTGAGATAGGTGAGGCTGAGAGAGCTGTGACTAGCCCAAGGTCACCCAACTGGCTTCATGTATAGGAGTGGGGAAACAAACCCAGTTCACCAGATTAGCCTCTGCTGTTCATGTGGAGGAGTGGGGAATCAAACCCTGTTCTCCAGATCAGACTCCACCGCTCCAAACCACCACTCTTAACCACTACACCATGCTGACTGCAATCTTGTTCACACTTACTGGGAAAGAAGCTATACTGAATGCAATAGGACTTGCTTCTGAATCAACTTCATTAGGGTCAGACTGCACAGCCGATGGAAATCCCAGCCCAAAGAAGTCTAGGGTGCTACTGACCCATCTGATGGGGGTGGCACTTTTTCATTACTATAGAGTTGACAGCTAGAGCCAAAGGGCAGGATGACCAAAGGAGAGCATAGGCTGTATGCACTGATGCACAGCAGGAGTTTGAGGATCATCCTCTTCATCATGCTTTCACTTATAGTCCTTCACTGGAGATGAGCAAACCAAGACCCCTCTATGAGACATCCACCTCCATCATCTACAATGCTTCATGGACAGTCAGACATGACACTTGCCCAAAGGGTTTGCAAAGAACAATAGACAATAGATAGATGACAGGGCTAATACTTAAGTAAGTAAAGTAGGGCAGAGGAGAATCAGATGAGGAGCAGTGGCAAGGCAAGGCAAGGCCAGGCAAGGATGGCATATGTGTTTTGGATGGAGGTGGAGAAGCACACTTGTCACAGTACTGTGTGTCCACATCAAAAAAGACAGCATCAATACACGTATTTGAAGTGTACACATTGAAGGAAAGGGCCCCGGGGGTACATTTTATCAGCATTGGTCATGGCGACTGATGTGAACTGGGTGCAGATATTTACCATTCAAATCATGGGCTTCTAAAAGTAATCCTCCCCCTCCTTTTTAAACTCAAATTGAAAAGGAAGTACTGAATTCTAAACTTTCTGCTAATGTGGTTTGCCTGAACAGATCCAGTCTGCACTGGAGCAACAACTATGAAATGCTTAGATGGCCACAGATTTGCTACAATATGTTTCCAAGAATAGCAATTATTAATCCCGCACAATATCCATTACAACCAACCCTAATCCCTGTTATGATCCCAGGCATAATCTATCTTAATCCCTTGCCTGCGGCAAATATCCACGGCCTTGTTTTGGATCATGTTGGTTTTTAATTGATCTTTCGCTTGAGGTAAAGTATACAAGTGCAGAGGCAACAGATGCCTGTGTAGATCTTTACAGCAGCTAAGAATGTTAAAAGGAAGCAAAAGGTAGATCACAACCAGGAATTCAAGATAAGGAAAACAAGTAGCACTAAAGGAAAGCCGGGATGAAAGGGTAAATGAAAAGAAGGTAAAGGGATAAACATGTGAAGGCTTCCCCAGTATGAAACACATTTAACAGTGTTCCTGTAAACTTCATGACAAATTTACGAGGCATTTAAAGAAAGACCAGTCTCCCATAGCTTTGGGAGGGCAGGAAAACATTCTGCCCCTGGGCAGTTTGACTGGGTGGAAGCCTCCTCCCCCACTCTGGCCGTCCTGCCTATAAACCCTATCTGAGATCAGCTCCTAATCCTGGGAGCTTTATTTTTGATAGTCATTGCGGTAATAGACAACTCATGGACCATTATGGGCTGTAAACACATCGCATGGGGAAAGGGGAAAGTGCAGTGTGTAGAGAGATGATATCTGGCAAGCTTTGCCCAGTCTCTGGTTTATGTGCTTTAAAAAAAAAAAAAAAGTGGGCACTGCTCTTAACATAATTTCAAGATTTCTTTCCCCAAAACACGAGAGCTAGAAACTTGACATCTTTCTAAAGTACCCCAGTTTACAGGATTCTGAATGGCTGAACATGATGTCGTGTAAATCCTGCATTTTCAGGATATAAGGGGCATGCAGGAGCAGAGTACTTAACTGCTCCTGTGCCTACTGATTCTGTCCTATAAAGGCCCCTCTTGCTTCCCCCCCCCCCAACTGGGCTCACTTGCGGTTTGGTAACCTGGTTGGGGGGAACAATCTTTTAAAAGAATGGTATTTGGAGGCAGCAAAATTTTTAAAGTACCTCTCCTGCCTGTCAAATCTCCATTCTCCCCTGCTCTTCCATTGGGGCTACAGTTGTATACCCCTACCTTCCCCTCATAGCATCTAGCTTCACAACCGTCAGATTTTGCAAACAGTATTCAGCCTGTGATTTATTTCTGAGCACCCACACATTCCTCACCTCTTGCCCTCACCTCTCGCTCTCAACTCTACCCCGACCATATAAACTCTGTAAAAAAAACAACACCCAAACTCGACCTTAAAAAACCCAAACTCAACCCTCCTCTGACCCAATTGTAAATCGTCAAGGTTGAAAGGTCAGCCAATATACCAGATATAAGCATGAAGACAGGCATAAGCATGGCTTAAAATGCATAATACCCAGGAACATATGAAGAGGACTAAATATCTTTCAGAAGGAAGGAAGGGGGGCGAGAGAACCCTTGATTACATCACTGTATTCGCCTGATTAAATTAGGAGGGTAAACTGTTCACAGAAACAGCAAATTTAGGAATTTACATACACGTATATGCACACCACTACTTTTCATATTCTAATGTGTGTGTGTGTGTGTGTGAGAGAGAGAGAGAGAGAGAGAGAGAGAATGTGCTGGGGTTTTTTTTGCAGAACAAGAAAGCACACAGGAGCAGTGGGGATTTAATATGGATTTTCATTTAGAGCTGGAAGTTCTGCGCTTCCTGTAGTGTTTATGTTGTGTGCATCATTTTATGGACAATTTAATGTGAGGAGGAGCAGAACACAGATGGGATCTATTTATCATGAGCACAGAGCCCACTTCTGGGTTCAGCAGGAGTGGTTTAAGCAAACAAGTCATGTCCTTGTTACTCAATCACCTTTTTTATTTTTCATTGCAGATTTGAAACTGTGTATATGCTGCAAAGTCTAAATCTGAGAACTGGTCCCAGCTGAGACTTCATTATCCTTTTTAGGGTAAGGGATGATACTGTGGAATCATAAGCATATAACAGCAGCTGAAGAGCATGATCCAGGACTTTGGTTGCCAGTTCAGTCTTGGCAGCCTGAGGCAAGCTATTGTTTCTCAGCCTCAGAGCCCCTTCTGCAATATGGAGATACTAATAATGCCGACCTTCCGTCATGGCTGTTGCAATGGTGTGTGAATAGCTTTAAAGGACCAATCAACCCAAACTATATGTATGTTAAATATTATGAAGATGTCTGCATTGATTAAATCATGTCATGGGGTGTTTAAAAGCTACTGGCATGTATTTGTTATGTGGAAGTTTTCCTTCACTGCTTCCTGTTAATGGAACATATAGCCAGAGACTGGAAGCTTGGCCAGTTCACACATTGGCATGGTGGTACCTGAATGGATTTCTGCAGAGGCTAGTAAGTGGCAAAGCACTTGACTTCTTTAATTGTTACTTTTGCATTCCATGTTTCTGTTAGGGAACTCAGAACGGTATTCGTGGTTCTCCCTTCTGCCTTATTATCCTCATTAAAAACTCAGTAGGGTAAGCCGAGAAAGAACAATTGGCCTAAGAATGCCCCGTAAGTTTCATGAAGAGTGAGGATTCATTCCTAGATCTCCCCAAGGATGCTCCCACACCTTAAACACCACATCACACTTGCTCTGCTTCAGTTGTTAGCATTGACTCAACACTGTGCTTCCTTGGTGGCATTCTTACAGTACTTTAGCAGTGTGGCTGGCTACACATACCATACAGTTGCTCTCCACGCCTCTATTCCAGTAATGTATGTTAAAGTTGAAGGCATGTGGGAGGGCCATACCAATGTGGTTACCTCATGTGGTAACTACAGCTCCCATCCCTAGAAGCCAATGGACTGTCAATTTTCTGAAGCAGAATCTCTCCCGTAGATAGTTTATTTGCGGCCCTGGCCAGATAAAACAAGATACATGGACTAAAATGGTCTTACCGACAAAGGTTTACAATCTCTCCCAAATATAACTGTGAGAGGCAGCTACATAGAAGAGGCAATCCCACCACACAGGTAATCAAATAACTGTCCTTAAATAGCTTGGTTTTAGTAGCTTTCCTGGCAGAGGAATTGTGAGTGGCTTTCTGGGTCAGGTGCATGATCAAGGGATCACATGTCCTCTTCAGGGCGTGCTAAGAGCTGCACTGATCCATGCAAAATATCAGTACTACAATCTGTTCACATGAACTGGCCCTTGATCTGATGCTGTGGTAAATGAGGAGCTTTCAACAAGAATGGAGAGATTGAAAGAAGAGGGGTATACAAAATGTTGCGTTAGAACTCATTTGTCAAATGCTGGTATCATAACCTACCAAAGACTGTTTATTTGTTCTACCGGTAATTATTTACATGGCTTGAACACATTAACACATGAAGCTGCCTTATACTGAATCAGACCCTTTGTCCATCAAAGTCAGTATTGTCTACTCAGACCGGCAGCGGCTCTCCAGGGTCTCAGGCAGGGGTCTTTCACATCACGCACCTACCTAGTCCCTTTAACTGGAGATGCCGGTGATTGAACCTGGGACCTTCTGCATGCCAAGCAGATGCTCTACCACTGAGCCACAGCCACTCCCATGGCTTCTACTCTCAGCCATGGTAGACATGTTAGTATATACCCCCAGCCACCTAACACAATGAATTTACTTGTCACACAGCATCACATAATTAATTATCAATATATTTACTTCCTTTATACCCTGCATTTCTCCCCAGTGGTGATCCAAAGTGATTTACATTGTTCTCCTCTCCTCCATTTTAGAATTCGAAGCTGCCATCCCCACTAGAAAGCAAACATCTCTATGAAGTCAAACCCACCAGAGTGAGTTGTGTCCACGTCAGCATTACATGGACGATGCCAATATGGCACCTTCAGTATGTAAAATCTCTTATCTGAGACACTCCTGCACACAGCAACGGCAGCTATTACCTAATCTGAAATGATGTTGAGATATTATAGTCGGGACATAGATTTTGCTGTATCAATGCCAATTAAGACCACAAAACGTACACACATACCCATTGATAGGCACAAATACAAAATAGAAGATGAGAGAACGGAAAATGTGCAAAGAACCCCTAAAAGGGCTGGATTTTTATGCTTTACAGCCCACTCTATGGGAATGTAGTTCATTCTAAGGACGTAAAGGTGCTGTGAGGAATGAAGTCTCAGATGGCCCAGCACAGATGGGTGAATGCTATTTAAAAACTGGCCCAATCTACATTCACCATTCCACATTGTTTTCTCTAATAAAATGTCTTCTCGCTTCCCCATATTATCTGAAATATACCTAGAAGGTGTAAAAAAAATTTTTTTGTTTGTTTCCTATTCTCTGGTGAAACTACATTCAAAGGAACATTTTCCCTGTGAAGGCAGAATTTCTTGGCAAGTTAGGAGGCATTACGTCCAAGCTGTGCTCTCCCCGCTTTGATGGCAGAGTTTGCCAGGAGACATTTCAACCTTCCACTACTGTGTGTTGTTTTGTCTCATATGATAAACACGGCCTTTTAAAGATTTCCACCTCAGGCTATTCCTTTTCTCACTTAAGGAAGGCCTCCTAGAAAAGAGAAGAACAGCAGGCGCACAGGGAGGAAAAAGCTGTACTTCTCAGGTAATGGAGAACACGTTGAGCAAGAGTGTGGAGGAGAAACAGAATGGATTAAAAACAA
The DNA here is from genome assembly GCF_029931775.1 of Euleptes europaea. NCBI lineage: Eukaryota > Metazoa > Chordata > Lepidosauria > Squamata > Sphaerodactylidae > Euleptes > Euleptes europaea. The sequence continues at coordinate 56,784,293 of NC_079316.1, read as the reverse complement.
TTAAAGGAATCCACTAGTACCTGACTGTAGAGGAGTTCAGACCCTGCGTCAGTTCCAGAGCTGTTTCACTCATCACTTAAATGTGCAGAAGGTTTCGGCTGATAAATGTTTACACACACAGTGCCCCCCTCAACAGATTGCAGGAGAATCTCCTCCACAATGCTGTCTCCAACTCACACACACACACACACACACACACGCATTGTTTGTGGCAAAAGTTCATTGCCACAGCACAATACAAAGTAAGAGTTCAACATCATTTAAGATTTTTTCCTCCGACGCTATATTACGGCAGCAGCTTCCAAAGAGATAGCTTTCTCAGAGCAAAAATAAAAAAAGGAGTCCACCTCTAACATTTACTGTGCCATAAACTTTAATAGACTACAGCCTACTTCCATTAGATGCAAGAAGAGGATCCTCAGGTGGAGATATAATGTATGTGGGCACAGAGAGGGGACAAACCTGTCAACAGTGGGGTCAAAAGGCCATTAAATGCAAGAAGTACAGTCTGTGACATCTCTATACAATACACAAATGTATATAAGCATATAGACCATTCACAACAACAGCAGTTGAAAATAACATAATCTTCCTAGCTTTCCTAATCCAATTTGACACCTGAAGTGAATGAGAAAGTCTTTGTTCCAATTCAGACGTAGCTGGGTGCATTTAGCCTGAAGAGGAGAAGACTGAGAGGTGATATGACCACCTTCAACTTCAAGTACTTGAAGGGCTGTCCTATAGAGGATGGTGCCAAGTAGTTTTCTGTTGCCCCAGAAGGTAGGACCAGAACCAATGGGTTGGAATTTAATAAAAGAGTTTCCATCTATACATTAGGAAGAATTTTCTAACAGTTAGAGTAGTTCCTCAGTGGAACAGGCTTCCTCGGGAGATGGTGAGCTTCCCTGGAGGTTTTTAAGCAGAGGCTAGATGGCCACCTGTCAGCAATGCTGATTCTATGACAGATCATGAGAGGGAGGGCATCTTGGCAATCCTCTGGGCATGGAGCAGCAGTCACTGGGGGTGTAGGGGGGAGGTGATTTGAATTTCCTGCATTGTGTAGGGGGTTGGACTAGATGACCCTGGTGATCCCTTCCAACTCTATGATTCTATGAAATACAACCATATTTTCTCCAGTGGGTACAGAACAGCACTCCTTGATTATTATCAGGAGCTAGACAGAGTAGGCATATTATACCTCCTCTATAGTCACTCCATTGGTCACTGATCAGTTACCAGGTTCATTTCAAGGTACTGGTAATCACAAAGCCATTCCTGGCCTTAGACTCTCATTTCTCGCCTGGTATGCTCCACCGTGACAGCTTTGATCATCTAAGCAAAGCTTTCTGAATTTAAGGTGCCATCCCACAAATGAGGAAAACAACATCTGCCCTGATGTGTGCTTTTTCTGTTGTGGCCCCCACCTTGAAGAGTGGCCTGCTTGAGGAGGTGAAGGTTGCCACACTTCTATCATTCTGCAGAATGAGCAAACCAGAAATGTTCAGGTGGGCATTTTAATGGAGTATAATTGAAGTGGTTCTGTAGTATCATGGAATAGTTCTCGAGGTTTCTTTCGGTTCGGATGGTGCAAGAAATATTGCTTGAATAGATATGAGGCAGCCGGCAGCTGGATTGCATTTGAGGTCTGATCCCTGGGCCTGTGTCTATCTTAGGTGGCTAGCTGTTGCTGATGAGTAGCTGCCTCAGATTAATGGTCTGTCTGTAAGCAACAACGGACCTGTTATTTATTTATACTCCACTTTTCTCCCCAATGGGGATACTCAGAACAATTCAGTGAGGTGGGTTAGGCTGGGAGACTGGCCCATCGTCACCCAGTGAGCACCCCATTGCAGAGTGGGGATTCAGACCTGGTTCTCCTAGATTCTAGCCCTACACTCCATTCCACCACGCTGACTGCTACCCAAGGCTATCATGTAAGATCAGTATTATTGTCCAGGCCCAGAACATAAGGTGATGGAACATCGCTTGTTATTGCAACTGAAATAACTCCAACATATCATTCTTGATCTGTAGCCCATGTCAGCAGGCATCAGACATTTTAACTCTTTGTGTGCATCACACACCCAATGCCAAATGCACAAGTTTCAAATGGTAAATAAAGTGTGGCATCACGATAATACATGTCATAGAAGTTGATTAGGTATTTCTTCACAGCAGCACTTTTTCTTTAAAAAAAATGGGGACATCCATCTTTTTGCCTAAATAATGATATAATAATGCCATTCCTTACTTCAAGGTGCCTGCACTATGTTGACAAATGACTTTAAGAGGTAAATCCATACTTTGTAGTCTTTAATAAGAAACATTGCTGGAATCTAGGTCTGATATTCATGGCCACAAGCCAGGGAAGAGGGATATCTACCCACTAAGGATGGGAGGACTCCGGTTGCCTGGGATCCAGCCAGCTAGCTGTAGGTTCCTTGCAATGCTTGCTTCCATCAGTCAAGCAGATAAAGCTTTTAAAAAATACAGGATGAAAAAGGTATGTTTATAGGAAACCGAAGCCTTCAATGATGCCTGCCCATTTTATCCAAGCACATCCTAAACTGTTACTGCAATATTACAGACTAATACAGTTTGCATTGATTTGTTGCAAGGAGCTCATGCGACATCAACAAGCTAATGGAATCTTTCAGAGGATCATTTCTGGATAGTCTGCAATTGCTTAATTATCCACAGGAACTGATGCAGAGATTTAATCGCATGTTGGGGGGGAAACAACATGGGGTAGGACCTCTGTTTCCTTAGCTTAGGTGAAGTGCATGGTTACAAAGTACATTATATTTGTGCAGCACTGTTAATTATTCTTGTCTGAGTGCCCCAAGGTTCAAACGTGTGGCTGCCCTATAGTACCCCCAGCAGTGTTCTCTGCTAATAAAGGATTGTCTGGATGATCCATCAATACATGCACCACCTGTCTCTTACCATGAGCACAATATACCTACATGGTGTGATATCCATCCTCTGTCAGCTGCAGCGGGAATAGCCTTGCAGGCTGCATAAAAGAAAGACATATGTGCAAAGACAGCTATGCTGCCTCTTGTATACACCACTTTTTCTGTCTTGGGGAGATAATAATATGGTATTTGTTGTTTGCCCCTCTTTCTTGGCAAGAAGAAAGCTGCTGATTACAATTCACATAACACATACAGTATTATTTCTTAGATTTTTATACCATCCTTTTTCTTCAACAAGCTCAGAGTGGCATACATGGGCCCATGGAGTGCGCCGCCTTCCAGATAGCAATCAAAATAATGATTCTAGAACTGACCAGGATGGGAAGGAATCCCATTCTACCTAGCAACAGCTTATTATGGTTTGAGTGCTGGGAAAACATGACTTCGCTTTATTATTCTGCAGACAAGCACCAGCCTGAGAAATGCTATGAAAGCATTCCATCATAAATTCTTCAAAATAACCACAGCTTTTTGCAGCAAATCAAATGGAACCAAACATTAGAGTTACATGCTACAAGCAGGAAAGCGCAACCTGAAGCAAGGAAATTCATTGCAGGCTCAAAGCAAGTGTGTGAGGGCGGAGAAGGAACAGATGAATGTTGTATTGGAATCCCACTCTTCCTCAAATGAACTCAGATCAGCATGACTATTTTGACCCTCATGGCAATCCTGTGAGCTTTGTTAGGCTAAGAGAGACAGAGTGGTCCAAAGACTGCTCACATTTTGTATACATGAACATTTCTTGCATGTAGAAACTGAAGAATCAAGGGAAATCTAGGCTAGCATCCTTTTCCTGGACATCCAACTAAGGATATGAGTTTAGATATTTCCAGTTCATCTATATATAAATACATTACCAGTATTTTCCAGATAAATTCAGGTACCCAGGATTTTTCAGTGTACCAGGAAATGGGTTCAGGAAATAGGTCCCAAAAAATCCTGGAAATATTGGGAGCCAGCATTTTAAGACTCCCAGGACTGTTTTTTCTTTCATTTGGGCTTGGTATCCTCTTACCAAATTGATTTGACTTTGATTCTGTCCTTTGAAATTGGTTTTGTTGGTCTTGCAACATTATGTTTTTTTTCTTGAACTGGTTTATGTTGGGTTTGTGGTTTGCATTGGATTCTCTGGTTTTGACATTGGCTTGGATTCTCTGATTTGGATTTGTTGGGCTTGTAACAGCATTCCTTGTTGAATTGGTTTGTCTTGGAAGATTCTCAGATTTGACATTGGTTTGGGTTTACATTTGTTTTGTTAGGCTTGCCACAATGTCCCGTGCTTCTTCTGAGATTCCTCAGTTCTGCATTGTTTCTTTGGGCTTATTGACTCTGTCTGCTTTGGGAGGCTTTTGGCCAGTGGCTGCTTTGCTTGCTCTTGTGCCTTTGGCATTTAATTCTAAGGTAGTATTTGGGTATTGATAGAGGCGGTAGATGAATCATTTGATTAACCTCTGTTACAGTTTATCCACAAGATTTTCTTTGTACCAAGCTGTGTTTCAAGTATTGCTCTTAGAGCCAAATTGGCCCAGAATACATTGAAAGCTCGCACATGGACCTTGGCATTTAAATTAAAGCAAACATTCTCCAATGCAAGGAAAGGGATTTTGAATCTTATTGAGATAAATCCTTATACGGGGCTGTGGAAGGTGGTTGTTAAGAATAGACTCCAATGGTTAGGATTTGATGACAAAGATATATACATCATAAAACAAATAAAGCCCACAGTACTGAATTTGGATAGAACCTTATTGAGGGCACAGCATTTATGGTCACCAGTGTTCTTTGGAGTTCTGATCTCTTATGCTATCCCAAGCTATTTAAATGACCTAATGGTCCATCATTATAGAAGAGCATTTGTGTTCTCTTGGTTATTTTCCCTCAGTCATACTGGAAGGCTGATTCACAGCCATTGTGTATTCAGATAGAGTTTGTAAATATGGATCTGGTCCACTTGATTCCTTAGAACATATTTTATTGGAGTGTGAAATCTGGTCTGATGTGAGAAAAATAGTTGTCCTCCCTCTTAATAGGTTATGTGAATTTAACATCTCAAAAAATAGTCCAGTTTTTCCTTGTAGATGATTATTGGAGAAATACCTTAGAAGTTGCTAAATAAACTTTGCTAAATAAATACCTCCTTTAGCCCTTTGGAAAGAATCCCCATAGTGAATAATGGAGCCAAATAATATCAGAATCCTGAACAAAACCCAGATCCAAATACCAAACCAGTATTAGGAACCCAGATAACCAGAAATACCAATATTTTTCAGCTCCTTGATATCGGGATCTGAAAAATACATTTTTTTAAGGTGCACATCCCTACATCCAACTATCTAAAGGGAATATTTTCCTGTGTAGGAAATATAAATGCATTCCCGCCTATAGCATGAAGTGGCAAGTCTGTCACAGTGATATGCCACCTCTCTACTCTTTGTGAAGCTTAGGCTTACATTTGTCCAGTTTCTCATGTGCTTTAGCCAACACACACTCAAAGCCAAGCAAGGTGCCCAGATGAGATGTCATAAGGCGCTTGTCATAAGGTTGAATGTCATAAGGAGCATCAAACTGAGGATTGAGATGTGTGCTCATGGCTCCTTCAGACAGCCACGTTAATCTCATTCAGTCTGAGACCCAAAGCAGCTTACACTATCATTCCCTCCTGCTCCATTTTATCCCCACAACAATAGTAACCCTGTGATGTAGGTTAGGCTGAGAGAGAGTGAGGGGCCCAAGGGCAGCCAGACAGATTCCATAGCAGAGTAGAGATTTGAGTCTGGGGGCAAAAATGCATGGTCGCTTTATCCTTCTTTAATCCCTGTTTTAGCCAGGATCGAACGCACATTAGGCAAAACGCATGCATTCGATCCAGGCTGAATCCTGGCTGAAACAGGGATTAAAGGATGATAAAGCAACCATGCGTTTTCGCCCTGGGTCTCCCAGATCCTAGACCAATACTCTAACCGCTACACCACTCTGCCTTACAGGAAGAGATGTGAGGCAGGTAGACATTTCCCCTCTATTTCCTTATGCCCTCCAGCTTGTTACTACATTACTATTATGTATTACAATTTCCCACCCTCAGGTTTTGAATTTTTGAAAGTTCTCTGGAAAAAATCGGGACAAAGCCAAATGTCAGTGAAGTTTTATGACAAAATGTGATTTCTTTAATTAACTCTGCATTAATCCAAGTTTCATTTTGATCAATACATTTGAATAAGGTCCAGGATAAAATTAACTTTTAAAAATTAATTTATTTGGAGACAGATCTAGATGGACTGTGAATTTCTGGCGCAAACTTATGTCCAGTAGAAGGACTTAATTAATTGTGATGATGATTTCAGTGTGCGTATTTCCTGCTGCCCACATTAATTTCCACTGGACACAACTTGCATGAAAATGTAGCTATTAGCATCTATGTTGCAGAAATCACCATGGTGATACACGGCCTTTCTGCTGACTTCAGAGAGCTTTAGGGTCCCCATGTTCCACTGCAATCCTACACCTTTTAAACGTTAACTTTTCTGCTTTGCTTTGATTGCTCAAAACTGTCAAATGAAGCTAGTGTTGGTGAAATTATGTCCTGGAGAGTAACTATTGTCCAAACTGGAAATAGCACTCCTGCTAAATTTCTATCCTGCTGTTCCTCAGAGGAGCTCAGGGCAGAATACCAGATTCTCTCCTCTTCCACTTTATCCCCACAACAACCCTGTGTGATAGGTTACATACATATGTGTTGTTGTCACGACTAACTTATGGCGGCCCCCAGCAAGGGGCTGTCAAGGGGAATGAGAGCCAGAGATGGTTGTGCCACTGCTGTTCTCTGCAGAGTCTTCTTTGGGGGTCCTCCATCCAAATACTGACCCTGTTTAGTTTCTGATGAGATCTGGCTATACCAGGCCACCCTCCCTCCCTGTGAGATAGGTAAGGCTAAGACAAAGCGATTGGCCCAGGGTCACACAGTGAGCTTCATGGAAGAGATGAGCTCTATACCTCAGTCTCTCCAGTCCTGGGCCAATACTCTAACCATTATACCACACTGACTTAAAACGAGGTACCTGTTCATGCTGCTGGACTAACTGGAGTAAATCCTGATTCTGAAGAAGAGAAAAAAGTCACCGCCTCCCCGACTGGCCTTCAGCTGAAGAGTATTGCGATACTACAATACGGACTTCCTGCTTTCATTGTGCCTCTCACACAGCCCCCTCCTGCTTTGTTGTCTTCTGATGTCTGCTTTGCCCAATTTTCAACAGGAAGGCTCAAACAAAAGACATGGGAAACAAGTCCATAATTTGGAAGCTCTTTGGGGGCAGAGTATTGGTCTAGCAGGGCCATCCTAAGCAGAGTGATAGCCTTTTAAGCCCATGAACTTAAAAGTGTATAACTCTGCTTAGGATGGCATTGTAAGTGACCTTCAAATATCAATTCATCCACTGATTTTATAGGTGATATTATGCCAATCAATCCACAGGCTGTAGTTCCCCTCTATTAAATGAAAGGGAAATAGAAGCCTCCTTCACAGAGCTGTCGAAACCACGAATGAGTCGAGAATCATAACGTTGCACCATTCAAATGCTATATAGATGATTTCAAATATCCTGATTCAAACAGCAGGATTTATTATTTAACGTGTTCTCTTACTACAGTTCTTGGGCTCCAGGTCGACTATCAAAAGCTTTTGGGTAGTAAGCAAAACTTGTGTTTCTGAATGCTGCTGCTGTAATTATCCCAGGATCATTGTTTTGCGTCTGCACATCATGATTGATCGATTCTCAATATTCCATTGCTTATGATATTTTCCAAGTAAACAACTTTCCTCTCTCCATTGGGAAATAATATCCTAGCTTAATCAAATTGGTGGGTGGCCAAGTCAGAACCAAGAAACCAGCCTTTCTACAAATGAATCCTAAACCATTTATAATAGATTGAGATGCTGAACCTTCTATCTTCCATTCACAAAGAGTTTAAAATGGCGACACTGGATTTAAGTATTTTTAATTGTGCTGAAATCTGTTTGGGGCTGAATCAGTTTAAATTTGTTGTGGATTAGGCATTCAATTGATTAAAAAAAGTATAATGTGAAGTTGTTTGTCATTGCTATGGTAGAAAAAAGGGCTTTTTGAAACATTCTTTTGCAGATATATTTTTGGGAAATCAACAGTTTTGTTTAAAAACACTGTTGAAACAGAATGATGCTCCAAAGACATTATATGTGAAGCATCGTTTAAAGATACTAAGAGATATTTTTCTATTCCTGATGGAAAGTACAGTAGAGGTCTATCTGTTTTTAGGTACTGGACAGAATTTTATGAGATCATAGCATGGGTGTTTTCTACTGTGGGCCAAACCATGCAAGACACTGGAGATCCATGTTCAATCCTCAAAGGTCTAACTGAATGATAAAAAAATCAGCCATGAGGGAGGGGTTGTACGGATTGGGACCACAGTACTAGGGAGGGGGTGGAAATGCTCACTAAAATGCTTTAAGGCCAAAGAAGGGGAAACAGATGGGCACAATATGGATACCATGGAATACATGGAAGAGTTTCTGATTTGGGAGACAGAGCAGTTTAATCTACCCTTTGCCACTGTCGCAGATCCAATCCATATTAGGTCTCCCTGCCACTGCTTTTGCTGCTAAATAACACATTTGGGATCTGATCTGACTTCTTCATACTAGTGTGCATTCTGGTTTTGTGAGCACTCATTCAACATTAACCCTCATCATGGGGCAAACCTATGTTCATCAGCCTTCAAAACCCAAAACTGATTTAGACATCCTCAAAAACAAAAAATTCTGATCACATGCTGAACCACATTAGGATGCATTTGAAAAATATCCTCTAATGGATGGTAAGAAAGCAGTTTAATTATGTGTTTGTCCTTTCTTATCACAAGGAAGTGAGATATTAACAAGATATTTATGCTCAGATTCCAGGGATCATAGACACTGCTTAATTTGTAAACTGTGGGCTGTGCAAGTGAAGCTTGTTGGAAGCTACACTGATACAGGCCTCCTATACCCCAACAACCTAATGGAAGAAAAATGGCTGCAGGGACTGGTTGCTTAATGATCCAATAAATAGTATGGACATACTATGCTTAGAGGTCTTGCTCCATTCTTGTCAAAGTGGAGTCACTTTTCCTAGTCAGTCTAAATACAGCCTAGACAAGTTCGCTGAGAGGGCTTGGCAATCTGAGCACAGTTCAGCACAGGAGCTGTCCAGCAAAGGCAAAAGCTAGATCCAGGCCAGCAGCCAGAGCTAGTTTAGGCCATTTGCATCAGCAACTTCCAGGCAGCATCTGAAAGTTCTTGACTGGGAGCACAATCCTGAAAATGGGGTGGGGGGTAGATCCATGGCCGTGGAGACAAAAAAGAGAGGTTTAATAAATACTAAAAAAGGAGGATATGCTCCATTGAACGAATGTAGCTAAATTGCCTATATCATAATGAACAAACAAGGTTAAATGCTCAGGTGTTAGGGCAGGGCTACATCTCTCTGACCCCATATTGTACAGCATAAAATGAACAAATGGGATCTTTGACTATGGAACTCTAGAGTTAACAGCACTATGAACAAAAAGGGAGCACTTTACACAAAGAGTGAAGGATGCGAACAAAGACTGTTATAGCATACCTCTACACTGCTATACACTTACAGGTTCTCCTCCTCGGGACACAGCCCCCCACCTGCATCTTCCACTCCACTTCTCCAGCTGGGAATGCAATTACAATGTACCTTATGGAAAAACAACCTAACATCCAGCGTAAAGTTTATGAAATGATTTTAAAAGTTATAAATAAGGTAATTTTTAGAAATTAGATTTAATAAATTTATGAGAAAGGGGGTGGATTTTTTTAAAAAGCCATTCTCCATATCTTGGTGGCAAAATGGTGGGTCCACCTCCCCCATCCTTCATACAACCCACATAGGCAAGGGAGATTCCATGCCTCAAACATATACAGCTGCAAATGTCTCCCATATGTTCTCTCCTCCACACCTGACATAGATAAAATGACTGCATTAGTGAAGATCCACTCATAGTACCTGCAGAAGTAGGTATAAGGTACCACAGAATGACTATTTATTTTTGCAGCAACAGACTAACACAGCTACCCCTCTGGAATTACGGCCACCACACGAAGCAGCCAAAAAGCAATGGCAAATAGAGTTCCAATGCTCTCTACAGAGGATGGATAATTTTTAGTGACAACACTATCTCCCCAGCAGGTGAATCCCAAGGTACGGGAAACATCAGGGGCGTGGGAGGAAAATATAAAAACTGGAAGAGTGCTTCAGTGGTGCCACTGTCTCAAATCTATAGTATACCCTTGTGTATAAAGTTTCTGAGCCCATGTGCTATCTCTAACTAGAGTGGAATGTTACTCATTATGGTTACTCTTTTACCTATGTCCAGTAGCTCTTCAACAGAGGTAGAGAACATGATAGATCTCATGCATGGCATAGTGACAATTGCTTATCGAACCTACAATACAAAGAACGACTGCAGAGACCTCTGTTTTTCTCCACTGAGATAACAAGGAAGTGACACAGATGCATTCTGTGAATGTTCTGTTGGGTGTCCTCTTTTTGCTTCTCCTAATTGTATCTGTCCTGTCTGTACCTCTTGCCTTCCAACTCCATCCCCTCCAAGGGGCATCATCCATCAGTAAAGCTCTGATCTAGAAGAGATCATTGGTTTTGCCTCCCCCAAGTGAGCCATGGAGTGGGGCTAGGTGGTATGTTGGACTATCCAAGCTTCCTTCCTTTGTGGCCACCTATTTTTAAAAGGGAGCTATTTACAGAAGGGGACTTCAGCTCCCATCCGTAGAGTTCCCAGAGTCTGGAAAATTACAGGGTTCCTGCTGGGCAAACCTCTGCCTGTGGAAGGTGATGTGCTGCCTTTGTTTCTTCCTTTGTTCCATTCTGTAGATGAGGCGAAGCATGGAGACTTCCTTAGTCCTAACTAATCAGTGTGACGGCAGCACAACCCAAGTTTAGAATGTGGATTATGCCACAATCTGTGTACTGAGAAGGGAGGGGGGAAAGCAGAGGAGCGTTGGGCAGGAGAAAGGTACTCTACCTTCCCCCACCCCTTGCTTTTGGTTCTGAAATTGCTCCCATCCATCTGTATTTCTCCACTCAGGCTTACCTTTGTCCTAAGAGTGATCTGCAAGAAATACAGCCAGCGAAGTGCTTGTGGGGGCAAAAGCAGAGGTAACGGAGAAGTGTACTATGCCTCTCCAACCCAACTCTCTTCTTTTCTTTTTTTTAACATGAATGCATGAACCTTACTTAGACTGAGTTGGAGCATTGGTCCATCAAGGTCTGAATTATCTACTGTGTCTGGAAGCAAGGCTCAGACTTATCTACAAGGCCAGTTTTCTGGCATGTGCTGGAGAGGGTTGGGAGCTGGCACAAAATTCAGGGGCTTGTCCTGTGGGGCGGGGTCTCAGCTGAGCAGGTGTGCTGGCCCACCAGGGCGGGGTGCTGCTGTAGCAGCTCAGTGCTATGAAGAGGCCTGCAGTGGGCGGGGCAACAGGCTGGGGTTTCTGAAGCCGAGGCTTCTACAGCTGGCAGCTGTACTAATTGGGAATGGGTGTAGTAGACACAGTCCAGTAACAGTCCAAAGTTCAGTCAGGGTGAAAGGCAATCCATCAGAGCAAGAGACAGAGGCAAGGTTGAGCCGGTCCAAGGTCAGGCAGGGAGTCCAGAAGCATTCAAGGTTGAGAAACAGTCCGAGTGGATACACAGTCAGCCAGAGTGGCAATGCATTGCTTCCACAGCTTCTGCTGACTCAGCCCTCCTAAATACTTGCAGCTGTCTGGGGGAGGCAGCTTCTGTAAAGACTCAATCACTATCTCCATTGCTGTCCTGGTTCCTTCTTTGTTGCTCCAGCCTGGCTGAACGCCCGCGATGTTCTGCCAGGACCCGGCCCATTTTCCTCCAACAAGTCCCAGGAGACATCTGTTCCTCATGGTCTCCCGGTTCCCTTGGCAGCTTCCTTGATGTTCCCGGGTCGGCCGGTGTCTGGTTTTCCTTAGGCTGCTCTTTAGCCAGTGACTTTAAGGTTTGTCTTGGCAATACTTCACCATCAGCTGTTTTCTCTGCCAGTGTGGGTGGGGAAGGAGGACTCTGCCCCTGGATCTGGTCTTCCTCAGATTCTGAATCTGTTGACAGGCAGCATGCTGCCACAAAATGGCTGCTGGTGGGGAAGCTGGAAAAGGAGCCATAGCTTTTCTAACTCCAGCTGGAACTTTTCCTGCCCTGCTGCATACCTTCCTGGCCCACCCTATATTTCAAATGGACCAATCAGGCCCTGGCTCAATAGGGGCGGGGCCAGCAGGCAGACTCAGACCTGAACTTTTGCACTCAGCTCCTCCAGCTAGGTATTTAAGAAGCCGTCCCCCTCGCCCAGTTGAGTCTGCTTCCTAATTTTTCCCGCCCTCCCTATACTTGGGCTGTTTGGTTGTTATGTCAACTTCTTGTTAATTCGCCACAACTTTTAGCAGTTTTGACATGGGGCCAGATCCATTTTGGGGGGAAAGGCGGCCTGTGTGCCCCCCTTTTCCCATTCTGGGGACCCCAATAAGGGGTTTTGGGGGAGGCCTGGAATAGGGACATGTCCCAGTCGGGAGCTGTCAGGATAGGACATGTCCAGTCAGGGGCTGTCTGGGTGGTGGCCTCCTGCCAAGTGGCAGGGAACTACACAGCAGGCTTCCGCTCAAGTGGGTCCCGCATACTGCCATCTCAGGCTACTCCTAGCAGGCAGGCTGGAGTAGGATACATTGGTCAGCAGGCGGGTCGGGCCGATGCCTTGGATCCAGCCCCTATGCAACGCCATGTCTGATGCTGTAACCAATAAAGCTGTGGCCATTTCCATTCCAGCTACTGTCTCAGTGTGTTTAATTGTATGCTAAGGTCATCATGGTATTAGGATCATGGGGTGGTTATTGCATGCCAAGGGTGGCCAGGGTTGGGGGTCTGCAGTAAGTAGCCAGCTCCAAGACACTCCCCAATTCGGCGCTATGCCAGAAAACAGGTTTCCGGGGTTTCAGGTAGAGGTATTTCATACCACTTACAAACTGATCCTTTGAACTGGAGATGCATGGGAATGAAAGGCCTTCTGCATACCAAGAAGATGCTTTACCACCAAGCTATAGCCTCATCCCAAACTTTTAAACACATGGGTGTGTTACCATCATGTTTAGTTAGGGACTTTAGTTAAGTAAAGTTATCGCAAGATTGTGATCACACAGGGAGTTGTATAGCTGAATGGGGATAGGAACAAGACTTCCCATGTCCAAACACAATCTTCTACTCACTGCACCATGCTCATCTCCATCTAGTTCTTGCACGGCCCATGGGCATTCTTCTCTGCATTTTCAAAATGATGGCTTGCATTATCAAACTATTTCCATCGCGATGAGAGCCAGCATGGTGTAGTGGTTAAGAGCGGTGGACTCTAATCTGGAGAACTGGATTGGTTTCCCCACTCCTCCACATGAAGCCTGTGGGGGGACCTTAGGCTAATCACAGTTCTCTCAGAACTCTCTCAGCTTCACCTACCTCACAAGGTGTCTGTTGTGGGGAGAGGAAGGGAAGGGGATTGTAAGCCAATTTGATTCTCCCTAAAAAGGTAGAGAAAGTCAGCATATAAAAACCAACTCCTACTCCTTCTTCTGCATCATATGTCACAAGAAAAACTCTGGACATAATCCAACCCAAGTTAAACTCTGGTATGCCCCAGGTATTTCAATTACAGGGAGCTAAACAACATGCAGTCTTTGTCCCATGGAAATCAACAGAATACAAATTGCTTCCCTTTGACTGGTTCATGCCCTGCTACAGTTTGTGGTTGGTTCTGGAGGTGGGTCTCATGAACAAATGCACATCATAAAATCCAGTGCCATGGAGAGCAACTTGCAGAACACACTTCTCTTGGACTGCTTCAAACTTCTCTGGGACCTTTCCCTCACCCCTGGGTGTAATGCAGAATTCCCCCCCCCCCAAAAAAGATGCTCAATTCAGACAATCCAGAAAGTGTATTGGGTGCATCTTTGTGCAGTCCTTACCATTAGCAATGCAAATTGTACCAAATTGAACTGAAAATTCTATAGCCTTCATAGCAAGACAGACAATTCATTCAGCAGGCATTTATTTTCTTTTAGAGTACTACTAACCCATCAGCTTCTGTCATTTCAAGGCATGTCACTTTAAATCAGTTCCTACTTCTCTTAACTCCAGAATCAAATTAAGAACATATGTGCCTAAAGGTTTTTTCGTTGTTGTTTTTTAAAAAGAGGTCATTGGGGGACACAAATAACTGGTCTGTGTCTCACTCTTTGGGGACTGAGAGATGAAATATTTCACATAATGTTTGCTGACCTGAAAAAGAAAAAAAAGAAGAAAAAACAGCCTCAACATTTCAAGTGGTGTGAAAGAAATGCAGTCTATTAATTCAGTTGCATTTAATTCCCTTAAATATTAACACAACTCTTTGTGATTTCATGATCAGATGACTTTCTACATCACAGCAGCTCCAAGGAGCAGATGACATTGTTGCATTTGATTAAGACTTAGAAGACTTTCCCCCACAACCATTTCCAGCATTTAAAAACTCCCTGGAAAACACATTAATCACAGTGATATTGAGTTTTCCAGAATGATGACATTTTTAAATGCATCAGACTTACTAAGAAATAAGTGCATCAAGCAACTGTTTCCCAACCATTGCCTGAACTTCATAAATCCATGGAAAATTGGGTTCTGGGCATTTAAATTTAAATTTTTTTCCACATCTTTAACATCTTGAAAAATTAGGGCATTAAATACAGAGCCAATTGCCAGATTCAGCATAATTGTAATCCTAGCCACTTCATAAATAAAGCCCTTTTCAGAGCAAAAACATATGACTTCCTTACATGAGATAACCTATATTTATATATGTTTACATGCTTCCCAAAAATTTATGGCATGGGCTTTATAAGATATATGGGGCAAACACATTAACAGTTTGCAAAAATAAGTCCCACTTCTCATGATTTTTCACATTTACAGCATCACGATATGTTCCAATTACCAGCGTGAGTGGTGTTAAGTCTGCAGGCAGATTGGAATGGCAAATCATTCACTTTGAACATCTGATAGGCATGGCATGATGGATAGCATCAAATTACATATTATAACAAAACATCTCTGAAATGTACTTAAGCAGTGAAAATCGAGGCTCAGGGTATTTCATGCAAACTAATGACTTGTTTTAAACTTAACATTCCTTGTCCAGAGATACAATATGCCTACGTACATTGTTTCCTTAGAAACCACCACGCCTCACTTGACAAAATTTATTGGTGAGATTAACAAATTCTTGGGTATATCATTGCTACTCTTATTTATATGGTGTCATCCAAGATCAAACTCCGTACACTTTACTTATACATGAACAATTCGGAGAGCCGCTTATACCAGACAGAAATCATGTTGTTTGTTAAGATAGCAATGACTAAAGCATCTTTTTGTACCATCCATCACGTATATCAACCAAACGAGGTTGTCTCAGTGTTTGATTTTGAGAACTTCACAATAAACTGGTTCATTTTTAAAAGTGGGCCTGCTGCTTCCCTGTCCATGCATTCCACATACTCATGCACCCATGTGCCTACTCCAGGTAGCTTACAACTGGCTGTGTACCTTCAAGTTCAGCCAGCAATTTCTCTACACTGTTACAGAGAGGAGTTTTAATTCACCACGTTGCATTCAGATGTATATTGTTTTTCATTTTATCTTGTATTTGTTTTGACTTTGCTCTAGACCTTCGGTTAGAGGAGCGGAATAATAAAAGGAAATTTCAGCCAGCCTCATTTCCAAATTTTTCAACAGTTGTTTCTTCAGTAGAGTAAGGTGAATATCAACAACACTGTTACTGCTTCAGTTTTCCAGAAAAACATGATCACCACTCTACAAAAGGAAGAGGGGAGCGGGAGCCCCCTCCCCCACTGTTATCACCACTCTCTAAGCTGGAAAAGTTTGTGATCTGGGAACTTTTCTAAAGAACACCTTTGTGCAGTCTCCTCAGGTTTTATTTTCCTCAGCCTTTATCTTAAATCCTGCAAGTTCCATGCTTTTGGAAATGCCAGCTAGCACCACCGAAAGAAGTGGCAATGCCTCTATGGAATTATTGATTCTTCAGTCTGCTGACCGTATGGGACATAGGAAGGATCCTTGTGGTTCTGTCATTCTTAATATGTTTGGATCTTTTGTGGAAGCCAGTGGTATATGTTCCCGCAGTCATGGGAAAGCTGACCTGGGACACGGTAGGCTAGGGCTCAGATCATACTTTGAGTTGCTTGGAGCAGCCCAACCACCGGGCATTTGTGTCCATTGTAACTCATGGAAAACAGGTAAATGGGCAGTGAAATAGTCGTTTTCCTACTTAATCCCATCAACCATGTCATCCTAATCTGAAGAATGCATATTCTGTTGCAAAAGAAACACTCAGATCCATGCCCTGCTATTATTAATTCAGTGTCGCCATGCTTTGGGATGGAAGAAATCGCATATTTTGTGCACCTTCATTAAACCTGAATCCAGAAACAGCCTAAGGCAAAGCTACAAGCCAGCAACAATTGCCAGCAAGCAAGCAAAATAGACCTTGTAGGAATGGATAGCTGTTAGAAGACACCTGGGGCCTGCATAGGGGAGGAGGCAGCAAAGTTTGGTCCTTGGAAGACTGTCCAATGAACAAGATGCTAGAGAGGAGCAGGCCGCTGGAATCTGGGTGTCATTCTTCGCAGGCAGTGTGGAATTTACAATAAGGGATCAGTTACAGACCTGCCAATTTATAGTTTTGCCCAAGTAATAACCAGTGCTAGATGGTTGAGTAGAAAAACTGAAAACACCCATAATGAGCAGCATCGTTTGTTCAATGCTGTATTTGGGTGTTGAGTGTTGGGAAAGGGAGGCAAATGGCTGAAAAAATGCCTTAGGCTAACCCCTCAGTACAAATTATTGATTCCCCAGTTTAGTACGCATGCTTATAAATAACATTGGTAACTGAACAATATAGGGTTTGTTAAAGACTAATTCTGTGTGGCAAGGTTTGGAGTTTCTTGACTTATAAGTACCTCTCTCTCTCTCTCTCTCTCTCTCTCTCTCTCTCTCTCTCTCTCTCTCTCTCTCTCTCTCTCTCTCTCTCTCTCTCTCTCTCTCTCTGAAAGAAAGCAAAGAAACAAAGGCTGTATATTGGTTTACATATCGGAGCATAATACATGCAATTCACATGGATGCACCAAAGAAAGCAAATTCTGACTTTAAGAAATTCTGATGTGACTAAAACAACCAGAGATTGTTTGCCATGCTATGCGCAGCACCCAATTTCTCTGTCTCGATTACACTGCTGTAAACTTGAAGCAATTATTCTGAACTGTGATATAAACAGCCATGCTCAAAAATGGCAGTAACTTTGCACTGAAATCAGTGGCAGCTCTCAGTCCCCCCTGCAACAGGCACACAAGGGCCACTGAAAATGTTTGGAAGAGCAGCTTTCACCAGTTTTCACAGAGCATTGGTTTGTTTCGAAATTTATGGAAAGTGATTACAGAGGGGTTTTTTTTTTTTTAAAGCCAATTATTTTCAGTGTGCAAGAGTGTGGTGTTTAGGTACATACTTCACAATAGGGCATACCTTTCACAGCCAAGGCAAAATCCATTAACACTGCTTCCCCCCATAAATTCCTCCATTTTTTATCTCATTTATGTGTTTGTAATTGTGTACATGTTCATAAAATGAATGCCATGTTGACATGAAGTTACGGTCAACGCCTATAAAACATTCCTCCAAATAAACAGATCCCAGCAGACCCTGCGTGTGTGAGTGTGTGTGTGTGTGTGTGTGTGTGTGTGTGAGAGAGAGAGAGAGAGAGAGAGAGAGAGAGAGAGAGAGAGAGAGAGAGAGAGAGAGAGAGAGAGAGAGAGAGAGAGAGAGAGAGAGAGAGAGCAAACAATGGGTGTTTTCTTGTGGTGCAAATACTCTATCCTATAGATCTGGGAACAGCATTTCCAGTCAGCTTTTAAGCTACACGAGCCACCAGTGAAGTGTGAGCCCCACGGCTGCTTTGTCAGGGCAGAATTTTCCATCTGGCTGGTATTTGTGGAGCTGCATTGTATGACAAATGCAACCAGATGGGAAATCCTCCACAGGCAAGTCACTCTTGGTGGGTGACACACACATACATATGCACGCATGCAGGGATAAATAAGAGGGTGACCCCTCCGCAGTTTGATGGAGCCAAATCACCAATCTTGGTAACATCTGCTTTTTTATTCCAGGTGTTTGCATCTAAGTCTGTTGAGTTAAACTGCTTGGGTACTTGGAAAATTACAGCTACTTCATTTTTTTTTTAATTTGCTAAGGGAAGGAGTTGGAAGGAAAAGAAATGCAAACCAATTCTATCTGTTGTCCCTGCTAACCTTGCCATGCAGAAAACAGCTAACAGCACTGCATTCAAAGTAGCTTTCTTTAAAATTGTGTTCAGTGATGTAAAGATATTTACAACATATATACACATCCAGAGACAGGCTCTCCACACTACTATGCTTTAATTGAGAGAGGCAGGAGATCCAGTAGTCATTGTTTGGCAAAGCTTCCTTTACTATTTATATATCTGTTTATGTTATTTACAGTCCACCTTGCTCGTTAAATTAAATGTTCTCGTTCTCAAAAAAAGTTAATTCATACTGCATTTTGTAGGAAAATGTCCTTAGAAAACTGAAATAAATGACTCCAACTCTACATTTTCTAAGTGGTTTATATATATGTGGTATATTATAGAAAGGGACAAGTGAACACTTTGTTCAATTTTATTGGATCAAGATGATTAAAATTAAGAAAAACTAACAAGATTCCTGCCAAATGGCAGGAATATGAATGGAAACATGGAAATACAGATGGGTTATAGCAGAGAGGAGCCCCATGGCGCAGAGTGGTAAGCTGCAGTACTGCAGTCCAAGTGACCTGAGTTCATGATCTGAGTTCGATCCTGATGGAAGTCGGTTTCAGGTAGCCGGCTCAAGGTTAACTCAGCCTTCCATCCTTCTGAGGTCGGTAAAATGAGTACCCAGCTTGCTGGGGGTAAAGGGAAGGTGACTGGGGAAGGCACTGGCAAACCACCCCGTAAACAAAGTCTGCCTAGGAAACGTCAGGATGTGACGTCACCCTATGGGTCAGGAATGACCCGGTGCTGGCACAGGGGACCTTTACCTTTATAGCAGAGAGTGTGCACAAAGTCTGCACTTCCTTAATCCCACTTTTCTGCCCCTTGTACACTGCTTCCTGATCCTACCACTTATCCTGCTTCCTCCATTCCTTATGCAATTTTTATTCACTCATGGAACTTACCCACCCATCCTTGTCCTCCCTACCCCGTGCCATATGGCCCATGATTCCCTTCCTTCAGGATCTACTTTTTCTACACCTCCATTCCTAGATTGCCTCCTTCTCCAGCCTTACTTCATTTAGCTATCTCGCACCTGTCTGCTTCTTTTCTGCTCCCACCCCACTGCCTCCATTCCCTATTTAGTCATGCCCACTTTCCTTGGGTGTTTCCACTTGCTGGTAGATTGCACAGCATCAGTGGGTAAATAACAAACTATGAGGAACTAGTGTTGAGTTCTTCTGGTGTCAAGTGAGGTAACCTTTGGCTTTAAACATCCACATGAAATGCTGTTATACTCAAAGAAAGTAAAGATGCTACAGTTTGCAGAAAGTAGAAACAGAGAACACCAAAATCCCTCTTTATGAATTATGTGTGGTACATTGTGGAATACAGGTGAAGTTTAAACTAATGGCTCCCCTTGTTTATCCTGAGACAGAAGGGATGGAAAACATGGCCTGTGAGAGTGGGGGGAAATCACCCCTGCCCTCCAGTTACAGCTTCTCTTCAACATTATGGCACATTTAATAGTATTATGACATTAAAGAAAATTAAGAGTCATGTTCCAATGACTACAGCATGCCAAATATTTAGCTTTTGTTTCCCAAAATTGCTTAAGCCCAGTTTTGAAGTTATTCTGATGCCATACTTAAAAGATCAACCAGTGGGATTCCATGGCCAAGTGGGTATTCAAATAAGAGTCATACAGAGCCTAGTCTGAAACTCTAACCACTATAAACCACTGTTTTGGAGGGGGTGGCTGCTGTTGAACAGTAGCAAACAGCTGGCCTGGGGGAGTCATGCAAGCTGCATGGTAGCATGTTGTCTGGTGGTTGCTGTATAGCTGACATTTTGAGGGAAAGGGGAGTAGGTATGCTTTTTCTTCAGAAATAATACATAAATGAGTGATGAGCCCATGGTGAATGGATGATATATGTAAGATCCGCTTGTGAAAAATATATCAGAAAGATAGATAATGAAGTAGGAAGGTCAAGATCCTGGTTGAAATGTGGGGGGGCACTGTGAGACATTTGTTGAAACTAATCATGTTAGTAACTTTCTAATGAGGTATTTTCACGGGAAGAAACCATGAAGTGGATCACTAATCAGAATCAATCAGTAACAAGACATGGCATGATACACAGACTATTTCTCATACAATTTGTCAGAGGCAGTACATGCAGACAGGGTTTTAGAGAGCATTTGCAACATCAGATTAATTTTTTATCCTCAAGTACTTAATCAATCTCAGCTAAATCAGATCTTGCAAAGCAAAATTCTGATATGTGGGCAGGGTAGGGTGGGCAACCTCCAGGTACTAGCTGGAGATCTCCTGCTATTATAACTGATTGCCAGCCAACAGAGATCAACTCACCTGGAGAAAATGGCCACTTTGGCAATTGGACTGTATGGCATTGAAGTCCCTCCCCTTCCCAAACCACGCTCTCCTCAGGCTCCACCCCCAAAATCTCCAGGTATTTTCCAACCCGGAGCTGGCAACCCTAGGACAGGGCCAAGGGTCAGAGCCCAAAAGGTGGGGCCTGATAGGAGTTAGCAAGAATGCCCTCAAGGCTGACTGGTAAAGGCACCTGGTGAAGAAGGCCACAGCTCTCCTTTAGTCTTGTTTGCCTTGGTTTTTTCCCTTGCCACTCATTTGTGTTCCATAAAGAAGCTTTGTGTGTGGGGGGAGGAGGGCAGTTCTCTCTAGGTGGTGACTGCAAAGTGCAAGCGTCTAGGGAAACAGGAGGGTACCCTTCTTGTAACTGGTTGGGTTGCTGCTGTTTGTATAGTTTGGAACAAAGGTAAACATCATGTTCTCCTGGCGAGACCAAGATCCTGGAATTATTTCTACTGATGAAGGATGTATGGGCAGGCTGGGTCACTTTTGGATGGTCCTTCTGCGAGCTAAACAGGTTACCAATCTAAATTCATCATTACCATTAACTGGTACAAAGAAGCCTCTGAAAATATCCTCACCTTCCACCCCCTCCCACATCACACCTCTTTCCCCTTTACACCCCACCCCCAGACAATCTCACTTTCCCCCAGTTCCTCCCCAGCCTCCTCTTCCAATCCCTCACGTCTGCTACTTTGCACTTGAGAGATGTCATAATTTGTGGATGACACATCCGAGCCCGGAGTTAAAGTGACTGAGTCATATAACAGCCGTGAGTGAGACGGGTGGCTTAGAACAGCCAGATCTTTTTTTGGAGCTTGTAGCATGTGTAACACTGTTCTATAGAAAGGAACAGGTGGGAGGAAAGGGTCACGAGAAAGAGGTGTTCACACACAATAAAAGTGACAAGGATTGAAAATGCCCTTAGTAATTTAGGTACATCTGAAAACTCTGTCAGGAACTCAAAACACACCTGGAGAGTGGAGGCAGAGTGGGTGTCAGTTGAGGGAAGAAAAAAAAATCATGCCAATCATAATTTCATGCAGATTTTACACAGACTGAGTCCTGATTTAATACAGCCAAAGCAGGTACAAGTGCTCAGAGAAGAAGTCAATAAACAGAAGGGACCACATATAGGATACTAATTCTGAAAAATGAACCACACAGACTTTATTTCAGGGATGGGAAGCAACAGCCTATGTTGTTCAAGCAGTCTTGGTGATTCAGCCAGTGCAGTTAGAGCGGTTCCTCAGTGGAACAGGCTTCCTCAGGAGGTAGTAAGCTCTCCTTCCCTGAAGGTTTTAAAGAAGAGGTTAGATGGCCATCCGTCAGCAATGCTGATTTTATGACCTTAAGCAGATGATGAGAGGGAAGGCATCTTGGCCATCTTCTAGGCATGGAGTAGGAATCACTGGGGGTGTGGGGGGGAGGTAGTTGTGAATTTCCTGCATTGTGCAGGGGGTTGGACTTGATGGCCCTGGTGGTCCCTTCCAATTCTATGATTCTATGAATTGAGTACTGTGCTGCCCTTATGGTTAACTTTCTTCTCTCATCACAGAGGCATCTCATGAAAGCAAGTATCTATCTGCCTCTCCTTGGAATATCTCCTAAATTCCCAAACACCAGCACCAAGATGTTGGTAAGATACAAACTGGATTCTTCATAGATGTATCTAACATTTTGTCCTCAGATAAATACACAGTTGTGACACAGCAATCTCATATCACTGACAATCAATACCACTGATCAATCAGTGTCTTCACATAGCAAATGTTGTTCTGGTTTGTTTTCTATTGGCACATGTATCATTTCTAACATTGATGCCTGTCCTAATGCAATACATTAAGACATTAATTAGTGCTAATGTGTATAATCGAATGCCACAATTTATTATGAAAACAACAAACCACTACATGGTTCTTGTGATTTTATCACTGGCCAGAACCAGTTTTTTAAAGAAATTCTTAACTCCAAGCAACTGGGGCTAGAATAACAGCCCTTCAGATACTTTCAGCTTTCCTTTCAGGACATCATATGCAGGAAGAAGAACAACGTATTTGCAAACAGCTCATCTATCCATTTATTTTTAAGTTCTCTGGAACCAGAAACTGGTAGCGTGAACAGTCCAAAAGGCCTTGTGTTGCCACATTTAACAATTATTCACTTCCTTTTTTATATATATTCCAGTCTTGCTGTCATGTCTTGAAAGTGCAGGAAAATAGTGACAAAAGCCAAGGTAAATGTGAAGGAAGGAGCTTTTCCTATAATTCAATGTGATTAAATGGCTTCCAAACTGAATGCCAAGAAATCTATTTGCACCACCCAGGGCTTTGGGTCAGTGTTTCAAGAGGAGGTATCTACAACGCTTCCATGAACACACACAGACATTTTTTTCAGGACCATGTTGTTTGGAAACCTGGATGCCCATTCCCTACAAGTGGTCAAAGCAAACCTCAGAGGTGACTCCAATGATCCTCTGAGAGTTGATTACACAGAATTTAGCCAATGCTGTACATGGAAGATATTGCAGAAAATGTCCATCAACAGTCCATGTTAGACAGACAGGGCTATACTTGAGAAAAAAATAGAATGGAAAATAGAATCTAAAAGAGAAAAACAACAACTTAAAAATCTGTGGGTGAACATTCCATTCTCAGCAAGTAATTCTGTCAGAGTCCATCAGAAATTAGAATGCACCAATCAAGGCCTATAAGGTTTCTGTTTATACCACTGGTTCCCAACCAGGGGTCCGTGGACCCCCAGGGGTCCGCGAGAACTAAATTAAGGTCCGCAAAACAAAATTATAAACCCATAATAAATTAATATTTTCAATTAAAAGTTCTTTATTAGAAAAATATATATTCAAATATTATTCTAAGCTTAATGTTTAACTAACAGTTATGATTAAAGTTTATTTTCAAATTCTCTGAATTTTTATTTTGAACCTTGGGGTCCTTGCACCGAACAAAAAAAGTCCTAGTGGTCCCTGGTCAAAAAAAGGTTGGGAACCACTGGTTTATACCATAAGAGCTAAGGGCAACATTGTTTTTGTACCTTTCATCTTCTCATGTATAACCCTTATTAGTGAATGTCCTTTTTAGAATTCTTACATAAATCTGCCGTTTCTTGTAGCTAACATGGACACTAGCATCTAATGAAGTACAGAAGTTCACACTATATACATTTTAAAAAACAAAACCAAACGCTTCAATGGAATTTTCTTAACACATAGGAGAGGTTCTCAAAACTCCAGGATTTGGGGGACCCTGGGCAAGATGACCTTCAGTGCCCACCATGAAGTACTCTGCTCCTTTTTACTCATATGTATGCATACATGCCTATGCAACCTCCATACCAGAGGAAGGAATGGCACAAAACTCCTTCATGCCCCTTTAAGCTCTATCAGTGCTGACCAGGCTACATGGAGCATGAAATCTGTGTTTCATTGCTTCCTCAGGAGCACCTCCTCCAGGAAATGCAAAATCACCCAAAAGGTCCCTGTGATGCTGCTCCAACACAGCTGTCTCTCTCCCCAGGACAGACCTCAGGATTGAGTCCCCTTTAATGGGCGCACTGCAGTCTCCCCATTGTCTTGCAGGGGAAGGAAGGCAAACAGTCACCGACTGCGTCAATCTGGGTAAGGAGAGGCCTCAGTCACTGGGGGGAGGCTGCAGTCAACTGCTTTTCCTCCTGGTGTCCTAGAAACAGAGAGCAGGCAGCCATGTTGAAAGCTGCATGGCTCATGGCCAGGAGTTGGCAGCTCTCTTGTAGCCCTGTGGCTACATGCATAGTATACTTGCACCTAGGGGCATTGGCCATTTGGGCTCTTGGAAGCCCACTCACCCCAGTTTACAAATACACAAATGTCTTTAGAACGTTTCATCAACTCATAGTGAAAATTTGGGAGATATGGGGAGGGGCTGTGGCTCAGTGGTAGAGCATCTTCTTGATATGCAGAAGGTCCCTGACATATTGTATCTCTGGACAAGAGGCCTCAGAGTCTGCTCTAGATGTCTTGGTTCCAAATTGGGTAAGATCGACAGCAGATAGAACTAATGTTCTAAACTGTTAAAATGTGTTTTAAAATCCAGTGATGGTATATGAAAGTGGAAAAATACTTGTTGGCGTGGTGATTAATAAATGCCTATACTAGTCACTAATTCCTCTCAAATGTGTGTGGTGAGTCACCGCAAATTAGTCAGCAATATCTCTGAAGTGTGCACGTATCAGCATATGCAGTAACAAATCTTTCACAACCTCTGCAGAGAGCTGGTGCCCTTCTGGTCCAGTCAACAGGCTACTATCTGGCTCCATACAAGCCCTGATTGACCTTTAGCCCAACCTTCCATTTGGCCAGACAGCCTAGAAGCAATTGTTTGAGTCAGGATAGCCTACAGATCCAGACACTTTGGCCACAGCCTGCCTTGATTCTTTTATTGCTGTACACAGTTCCTGTCTAACCTTGCCTGCATTCCTATCTCAAGCCCGGCCTCCCTGGTTGTTGAGTGACCCTGGTTGTCCATCTTCATGACTCTGGTACTTCCTTGCTTCCAAAATGCACAACAGCAGAAAGGATTTCCTCTGGTCTTAGCCACAGACATGCACCTAAAGGAAATCCTACCTGCAGGCTCCTAACATGCAGATGCTGCGACATCATTCCTTATGGAAGTGTTAAGCAGGGTCAGAGTCATCTGTTGCTTTCTATAGATTCAACATGAGAAGGTTACAGGACAGAGAGCATCTCTGCAAGCTGGAAGTGGGTAACAAGCAGATGGCAACATCACCAACACCACAGTGTAGACAACACTTGGCTGATCTGTAGTACTATGTTAACAATTAAAGCATGTTGCAGTGTTCCTTCCTGACATGTTTCCATCCATTTTTATGGTCAAGAAACTGCATGCTACACATAAACTTCCAATTAAGAAAGCATTTGAATACACCCCAACTGCCCCAGGAGGTTGAGAGCCAGCGTGGTGTAGTGGTTAAGAGTGGTGGACTCTGATCTGGAGACCTGGGTTTGATTCCCCACTCCTCCAAATGAGCAGCAAACTCTAATCTGGTGAACTGGGTTTGTTTCCCCACTCCTAAACATAAAGCCTACTGGGTGACCTTGGGCTGGTCACAGTTCTTTCTGAACTCTCTCAGCCTCAACTACATCACAAGGTGTCTGTTGTGGGGAGAGGAAGGGAAGGTGATTGTAAGCCAGTTTGAGATTCCTTAAAGGTAGAGAAAATTAGGTATAAAAACCAACCTTTCTTTCATTGGAGACCCCGGTCATGAATACGACTAGGTCAGCATTTTTCCACCTTTGCCAAACGTAACAGCTGATTCCCTATCTATCCCATACTTGTAACGATACCCTTTCATACCCCCTATAATATGGACACTCTTGGACTCTCGCATTTGTACACTGGAACCGCTGCTGAGTAGCAGGGGAGGCACAGCACCACACTCCAAGGCACAGGAGCGCCCCAGACACCCCATCGGACATCGCTGTATGGAGCCAGCAGCGACCTGCGAATGGCACACAGCACCTGGACCCGGAGAAGGGAAGTGGGCCTGAACTCCATCTTGGAGGTGAATGAAGAGCAGAACAGAGAACTCCAAAATCTGCTCCTGAGCCTCCCTGCCAGGGACTCACCCCTGGAACAGCTGCCTTCCTGGACACCTTTGCATAACCAAAGAAACGGCCAGAATATCAAGATCTGCCTAACCGACCTTGGACTCTGAACAATGACAGTTCCCCTTCCTCACTTTGCATTCCTTCTCTGGGATAGTCTGACTACATGCTAACCCCATTTTCCCATTCTCTCCTTCCCCTTCTCCTCCTCCTAACTCCCGGCCAGCTGTCAATATTGCAATCAATCGATACTTGACAGCCATCAGTCCTTTTTACTCATAATCTTTCACCACTCAAGAAGCAATTTTACCTTTGTGCCCCACTGCTCACATGCCCTGTTAGTCAGTCTGCCCCAGGGGCAGAATTTGACTATAAAGCAGAGAGCCTTGGCACATGTCAGTGGCTTCTCATTTTGGACACAAGATGTGAGTCCTACACCTGGTGTGTAGCCCTTTTCCCCCCTTCCCTCGTGCAGCTGCTATTCTGGAACCTCGTTCTGCAGGAAAGGTGAGAACCGCTTGGGAATCTCAACCCTCTACTTTCTTAGCTCTCTGTGTGGTGGGAATTGTTTGTGTGTGTGTGTTTTTACCCTATTTGATTACTTTTAATAAAACCCTTAAAATTCATGAAGGCCTCTTCGTTATTGGATTGCTCTCCATCTGTCTGCTCACTTAGGGGCAGAATTGGTTTAAAAAGATCCCCACACCAGCCTCTTGTAAAGCTCTATTTAGTCTTCAGCTAACATACTGACCTAGCCACAGAGGTCCATGCAACTGTCTCCTCTAGAGTGGACTACAGTAACTCACTCTATGCAGGGCTAACCTTGAAGCTGCTCCAGAAACTTCAACTGGTCCAGAATGCGGTGGCACAGGTCCTTACGGGGACCCCTTTGAGAGCACATACACAACTTGTGCTCCACCAGCTGCACTGGCTCCAGATTGAGTATCGGGTCAGGTTCAAGGTTTTGGTACTTACCTTTAAAGCCCTAAATGGCCTGGGACTATCGTATCTGTGGGACCCAACAGAGAGCATTCCACTAGGCTGAAAATAACTTGCTGGTGGTCCCTGGCCGCAGAACCATCTGGCTGCCCTCAACCAGGGCCAGGGCTTTTTCGGCTCTGGACCCAGCCTGGTGGAACTCTCTGTTGAATGAGACACATGCCCTGTGGGAACTGGCTCAGTTCCGCAGGGCATGTAAGTTGGAGATATTCTGCCAGGCATATGGTTGAGGACAGCAATGGTTAAATAGATTGGCTGGCCTCCCTGCCCCCTATTCCCTTCCTTGTTCTCCTTTTCTTCCCTTCTCCTATTTTTCCCTTCTCTTTTCCCTTCCCTTGTTCCTTCTCCATCCCCGTTGCCATTGCCTTTCCCTGCCTTGGGCCGGTGGGCCTCTTGGAGGTTTTGGCCTTTTCAGATCTCTGGGCAACCTCCTTGACAAGGACATTTTATAGGAGCTAGTTAGTGAGTTAAGGTGTCATATATGTTTAAATTGGGTCCAGTTTTAAGTTTTTATATGTATGTTTAATGTTGATGTATCTTTATGATTTATTGTATCCATTACTGGAAGCTGCCGTCAGCCTAGCAGTGCTGGGGAGGGTGGAATATAAGTTTAAGAAATCATCATCATCATCATATAGTTGTTGTTTTACTGTTTTAGATTTTATAATTTTTTAGCCTAAGAACTGTGTGACTCATTTTAATCGGTCTTGATATTTTATGTTTTTTATGCTCTGGCTGGGTTTTAATGGTGTTTTATATATATTTTTATTGTGTTTTAGTTTGTAAGTTGCCTCGGGAAGGTTTCCTGGAGAGCTAGCATAGATATTTTCTAAATAAGTAAATAATAACTGGATCCATTGTGAGATTAAATATTCTAAAGTATTTTCAAAAAGAAAACTGGACATTTCACTGACCCCAGTATAATATGGCAAGGGTGGAGTAGGATGTAATTCAGGCAGTGATCCTTGGTGTGAGAACAGCTTGTCCCCATTTCTCCCTAAGAAACGGTGGAAGGTATGATGAAGTTCAGCTCAGAGTCCTTGGGCAAGTCACTGTCTTTTAACCTATACAATACCCTGGGTTGTTTTGAGGCTGAAAATTGCTCTTTCTCCTTGCCAACAGATATAAACTTAACCACTGGAAACCTGTCTGGATTTAGGACACATTCAGAGAATATGTAAATCAGGGCACAGCTTCCCAGGAATGTCTCTGAGTTCTAGACCATGTTTTTACACCCAAACTCAGGCCACTGACCATGATGGGAAGGTGCACAGTGCATTCTATTCTTGTCATTCACTAGCTCCTCTTCAAATATTCAGACAGAGAGGGCAGCTTCCTTAATAAAAACAGGCTTTCCTCCCCCCTTGCTGATTATTAACAGTATCTATCCTGAATTTCTCTAAAAAAGTACTTTGAGGCAATAGGAAACTCTCTAGTGCTCCCTTGTGTTCATGTCTAGTTAGCAAGGAGAGGAACGGAAGACAGATAAAGGCACTAGGATCAAATGAGTTCTTCAGGGAGGGCTCTCAGCATTTTAAATGACTGAAGGTGCCTTAACACTTCCAAGTATTTCCACTCCTTTTTTTTTTAAGTGCTTCATAATAACATGGCTGGATAGAATAATGCACTCTAACGTAAAATGCCACTGGTGTAGTGTAACTATATAGTGCTTTAGATGGGCGTCCTATTTCACTATATTTTATCCCATCCTTCCTCAAATTAACCCATGGTTCTCCTTTCCTCCATTTTATCCTCACAACTAGGCTTAAATTAGGCTTAAAGAGAACAACAGCTACTCCAAAGGGCCCCAATAATTTGAACTCAGATTTCCCCTGTCTTGGTTTGACAGCATGCCTTGGATTCAGATTGACAAGAGCCCACCAGGACAATGGCGGTCTGGCTGGGGAGGTATTGCTGTTCTTAGAACACTTTCTGTGGTAACTATTGAAACTGATTGCTTCCCCATCTACTTGCCTCTAGATCTGGCGCAGCATCCTGGCCGAGAGACTGAGTTATATCTCAAGAAGTCTTTGGCTCACGTTTCCTATCTGCCATGAACTCAGTTGGCGGCTCTTGGCATTATCAGTCTCAGACCTGTATCTCTAGAATGGACATTATATTACTACAGATCTACCATATAGAGTCACAGTAAGAATTTTTGAGATTAACCCATGTGCATAGTTTGAACACCTTAAAGTCCCACAGTATGGTTGGTGGACATATAATACAGGAGCCTTGTTAAACTATGGGTCAGGTCAGCACTTGCATGGAAGAACTGATGGGTACCTCATAAATGCTGCTGTGTTTAGTTCCATGTTAAAGGAATGGTAGCAAATAAACACTGTATAACTGCTAAGTACTATTAATGGGACTTCCCCCTTGTTTTTCTTTAAATTGTTATAAAATATAAATCTGTGAAATTATGGACATAAACTCAGTTTTATTGTGAACGTTTTAGTAAATGCTGGCTACTGAATATTTTTTAAAATTATCTGGACGATTAAATTATCTGGTCCAACATCAGCCCCCCAGCCCAAATTCCGTACACTGACCGGCTAAATAAACTTAGCCTTTCCTTTGCTTACTACGTTTGGCATTCTGTGTTTTGTAAAATGGTAGCTCTCCTCAATGTTGAGATACTGCAACTAAATTTGGTACACATGTTCAGGACACACATCTACAGTTCAAGCTCATATACTAGCACGACACCTTTCACGCTCACGTTCAAAGCCAAAGGAAAATACAAATCACATTGTAATGTGACAAGTTCTGCCCTGAAGGTTATTGCAATGAAAGCTAAGAGTCACTGTTAAGAGCACCATTTTGTTATTGAAGATCAAACCCTGCCTTGATTCCCACCTCTTTATAAGGGAGGCAGAAAAAGAGATGACACCACAAGGTGATAAATGCCTTCCAGACTGAAAAATAGGACTGAAAATTGGCAGGTATGTTTCTGATATAATTTGTCATTTGAAGTTTCAGCTGCTCAAACAAATAGGGGGAAATTGTAATCTGAAGTAAAGCTCTTTAATGCTGTCCTTTTTAGGTCTCCATGACAGAATACAATTCTCACTTCATGTATGAGATGTTAAAACATTTGTCCTGTTTAAGTGTGGCATGATCTAACAAATATTAAAACTAATATAGCTGAGGTACAATATATATATATATATATATATATATATATATATATAAATGAATTGATTTTAAACAATATACAATAGTTAAATATAAGACCCCTTTAAAGATGTGCATGAAATTGGCAACAACAAATAATTGTAACTGATTGCAAAGCTCTGCCAGTAATCGTTGTGTTTAGAAGGCTGCAGAGATCTGTACATTTTGCACGCACACATACCCAAAGTACCACATCAGGGACCTTGGACTCACACAGCACAAACCTTTACAACTTGAGCTATAAAGCCAACCATCCACCCCTGGACTAACTGCCAAAGAAATGTCTTCGTTTTTGGAGAGGGCAGAAAGTGTAAACTATCCATCAAAAAATGCTGCCCATATCAGGGGTTTGGGGATTAAAGCAGTTTGAGCTCCAGATCCCTTCGCCTTTGGGCAGAAGTGCTACAGTGATGTAGGCAGAGAAGTAGGGCTGCTACCTTTTTTAACTAGCTTTTTTCAGAATCCTTCTAAACATACATGTAGCAAGTACAGCTTTTTCATGAATGGAGAAAAGTGACGGGAACAGAATTATCTGCTTCACGTCTACATATCAAACTTCACATCGGCAGGGCCAAATAAAAAGATTGGCAACCCTACTGGGGGGGGGGGGAGTTTGTCTTTCCAAATCTGCTTTTAAAAGCTCCGCCAAGTATAACATACAAAAGGGGTTACCAGGAAGATGTTCTTTTACAGTTCTGCAAGAACACCCACCGAAGTGATTCACATTTTGTTTGGCTCCTTTCCTCTATAAATTAAAATGAGCAGCAGTCAGTTCCTGAACAGAGCAATAGTCCACTCCAGGAACTGCTATTCCTGAGCCCTTCACCAGATACCTTGTCCCATCATCAATGGTCCCAGCTACTTGCCTGGAGTTACAAACTCCTCCCAGTAGCAGATCTTGTGCAGCTATATGAAATGCAGCTATTCAACATGTGCTGTGTTCCCATCCCCATCATCAGCACCATGGACACACACACACAAGCTTTGGCCATGAAAGGAGTCAGTTGGCCTATTTCTTTGACCTTTCCCCAAGAATGCTTCCAGCATTCTCGAGGAAAGGTCAAAGAAATAGGGCAACTGACTCCTTTCAAGGCCAAAGCTTGTGTGTGCTTCCAGCATTCTCCTCCAATGAATGTCTCCTCAGATTTTGGAGTTCGAAATTACGAAGTGTAATAAATGCATAAATGATTTTGCACGGTTCTGTACTTTTTCATATAAAGCTGTGTGTATGTCCAATTTGCTCCAGCACCCAATTCCCTTGATCATTGTCTTCTACCCCCTCCTTCAATGATGTGCAAATGCACAGTGATACGTCACTACAAGAAAGCAGTCTTGGTGTCATAGTATGTATGAATACAAGAAGAATCTTTTTTGTGCAGTATTTTATCAATTGACATACTCCCTTGTGTGTACAGATAAAACACTGCCCCCCCCCCAAAAAAAAACCTTTCTTGGTGTGATTTGCACAAGCAGTTATATTACGATTCTTGTATGGTGTTTTAGCAATGAGTATAGGTACAACAGTAGAAAAGATGCACAAAGAAGATTAATACAATTATACATATGATAAGATCAAGAATGACTTTATAAAAACAGTGTGTACTGGTCATGTTGAAGAGAAAAAGGACACATGCCAACTAAAGAAATGGAAAGCTGTTGCAAATTACATATACTATAATTCTGGAATCAATTTTGAAAATTCTCCTGGTTAAACTGAATTCAAGAGGTATGGACTGCCAGATGGAGTGAACTCCCAGAATAATAAAGGCACGGCATGTGGGAAATCTTCTCAAATCTGCTTTTCCAATCTTGAAACATACTTTGTCTTTCCCCACTGCCTCTTCCTCTACACTTGTGCCCAGCTTCTTGACCTTGGCTTTGTTAATTATCCTATATTTCACCCCAAACTCCTGCATTTATTTTTGAAAACGAAGCCTTCTGTTCTACCATATCAGCAGGGTATCTGCTTAATCTTTTTGGTTTCTGACAACTCAGTCTATACAGCACCTCTGTACTAAATAACTTCTTTTCAATGGGTCCTGCACCTTCCAGCACTAGGAATGCTGCTGAATTTTGTAGCCTACTGTTTCAACTCAAAAGATCCCTTTTTCAATTTGGTATCTCCTTTGTGTACATAAAGTCTTTATTTTTGCACCATTGTGTATTTCCTCATGTTAAACCTTCCCCATTGAAAATAATGCATTTTTGCCTTACAAATGGTGCATAATATATATAAAAGGTAAAGGTCCCCTGTGCAAGCACAGGGTAATTCCTGAACCATGGGGTGACGTCACACCCCGACATTTACTAGGCAGATTTTGTTTGCGGGGTGGTTTGCCACTGCCTTTCCCAGTCATCTTCCCTTTACCCCCAGCAAGCTGGGTACTCATTTTACTGACCTTGGAAGGATGGAAGGATGAGTCAACCTTGAGCTGGCTACCTGAAACCGACTCCCATCGGGATTGAATTCAGGTCGCGAGCAGAGCTTGGACTGCAATACTACAGCATACCACTCTTCACCACGGGGCTCATGCATGATATATAAGGAGCATAAAAATTCTGTAAAAAATGTTAGTAAAATAAATAAATTGGAAACACCAGCAGTGACTGGGTGAACAAAAAGCCTCTCAGTGATGACACATGAGAAAAAGAAATGAAAAGGTGCATATGTGGATACTATGTGGACTAGGGTTGTGAATATCGATAACCCAAACTGAAAATAAACCCAAAATTAGCCATTTCATTAATTTTTGGGTTTACTGAACACCAAAACTTGGGAGTCTGCCCAAAGCCTAATAGGGAATTCCCGAAAAAGCCGAATAATTATTCAGCTTTTTTGGGATCTGCTATTTGCCTTTGCTCAGGGGCATGGCTCTGTGCTTTCTCCCCTTTTTCTTTCTTTTTTTGACTGTTTTTGGTAGGGCCCCATAGTTGGGGCCCTTTTGAGGTAGGGGTCATATAATCAGAGCAAACTTGGTCTGACCAATTTTGCAGGTGTATCACCCAACAGAAGACTTGGTCTGACCAACATCCAACCACACAGCCATCCAGCCATCACTGTTCAGTGGGTTAATCTGGATCAAGCATAAGAGTTTTTTAAAAGACGGGGCTCACCCAGTCCCATCTGGAGGGATATACCCTCCAACTAAAAAGTGCCAGCTTCAACTGCTGCTACTACCAGGCTTCCAAAGGAGACTTCTCAGCCGCATGGATGAGCACTCTCCTTCAAACAGCCCCCGGGGTCAGCTGGCTCTGATATCACCCCCCCCCCAAGAACCTGCTCTGAAACTGAAGGTCGCCCTGAGTAGAGACTTCTTTTCCTCGCACTGTGACCATCTCTTGAAATCAGATTTTTGATGGCCATAATAAAGGACTGATCACAGGATGTCATTTGCCACCAAAAGAAATGTTTTCCATGCCTTATTTATCTTGCATTTAAGCCTTTTTCCTCCGTTTGGAAGCTAATTTGCATGGACATCATTCTATGTGCCCCAGATATGAATGGCGCCACCAGACTTTGAGGCGCCAGCCTGTCAATTGGCTTTTTCCATCAGTTCTCGGCAGTGCTGAACTTCTGAACCAGAAAACCGATGGACAGCTTGGCTTGCTAATGCCTGGAGGATGGGGACAACCCCTTTGTGGGCCCATAAAACTGGACCCCTGCCCCAAACTTCACCAATCTTCAGTGACCCTCTAAGGAGAGTCCCACTTCAAATTTGGGGTCTCTACCTCCAAAAATGCCCCCCACCTAGGAGCTTCAAAAAAATCCCCATAAACTCTAGTGGGCCTGATTTTTCAGTAAACCCAGAAATAAGCTGAATACCAACATTTACTAGTATGGGTATTCGGCTTATTCCAGGTTTACAAAAAAAAAATCAGGTCCAAAAAACCCAAACCTGAATTTTACCATTTTGGGGGTACAACCCTCATGTGGACTCACTCGTCCAGAAATACAGATACATGGTTTTTAAGCTTTTCCAGTGATAATACCGTTGAGGATTAAAATGCCATCTTTCCCCATCCACACTGACAATAATGTGGCAGTGATACTAGAGCCTGAATGAATGATGCATGCATCCTCTTTTCATATTTTTGTGGTCTCGTATGAAGGGAAAGGTCACACGTCTCTTGCAGTGGAAGATGCATGTGTTCTTGATGAGAGAACAGTGTGCAGATCTCCCAAAGTATGCAAAGAACATGTACAAGTCATTTTTGCCCTGTTTGTTCTGTTCTTGTAAATGCCAATAAAGGTTCTGTTTTCTGTTTTCTACAAGTCATTTGCTAACTCTCTGTTGCCAATTACATGTCACATATGGATCCTCTCTAAGTTATTAAATGGTTGCAGTTATGTGCTTTTTAGTGCAATTATATGAAGCAGGAGTTGCAGTTTTAACTTGGATGTAATTTAACATGTTTTAATTGTTGGTATTTCATAAGTCCCCTGCATTTTTTCTGTACAGCAACCCAGTGAGGTAGGGTAGGCTTACCCAGAAAGATTCCATGGCAGAGTGGGGATTCAAACCTGGGTCTCCCAGATCCTAGTCCAACACTTTAACCTCTATGCCATACTGGCTCTCAGATGTATAACTTATGAGGCAGTCATGTTGAATCCACTGAGTTCAGACACGCAGATCTACCACACTTGAGACTCCCCAAACAAATTATCTTGGAGTGTGTTTGGTACATAATTTGCATATACCAACCATGAATATTTTAGCATGTCATGTTTAATTTTGAACCTCCCATTCCATCCGATTTTTCATGCACAAGTGCAATTGTTCCTATCTCTAATACTGCAGGCATGAATTTAAATATTTAAAATCAAAACAACCAAAAAAAGCTTCTGCAAAGCTCAAATCTGATATTTCCGCTCACATTTTACCACTTGAGACTTCCCACAGGAAAGTTTGAAAAAAATCTGCACTTCTTTTGCAGGCATTCCAACTACATAAAGTGCTTCTTCTCTCCTTTCTGGAGTACAAAAAAACCTATATTTCTCTTAGTAATGGGTAGAGAATCAGACTAGGTCTGGCAAGACCTGGCTTCAAATCCCCACTAAATCACAAAGCTTACTGTATGCCCTTTGTACAATCGCTGTCCCTCAGCATAACCTAATGGTAGGGTTGTTGTGATTATAAAAATAAGAGAGAAGATACCATGTACACTGCCTGAATTCTTTGATGAACAGGTGGAATAAAACATATAATAAATTAAAATGTTATAAACTGGATTTCAAATATGACTGGCTTTTTTCCAGGGCTTATTGCTGAGTCTTACTGCATTTTTCAGCAATGTGCTTTATGGCAGTTATACTTTAGTTTTGCAGCAGAATGCATCATGGCTACCCTGCCTTCATGAGCAGCCAGTCACTGCTGCTTTAGTTTAAAGGGCTGGACCAAAAGACAAGCAGGAATGATATATATTTGCTTGTTTGAACGCAGCAGTGTGAATTTGTCCAGATTCTTCCAGATAGTTTTGCAGATAGTTCCTTGTTGTTTCTCAGATTATGCCTGTTGTAACCACAATGCGAAGGCTTAGATTCTGTGGAGGTTTTCTGCAGATGGGATTTCCATTAATGGAGGGTGACTTTCCCCCTTCTCCCCTCCTACTGCAGTCCATAATACCCTCTGAAATGCTGTTTCTGGGAGACAGAGACACCCCCCACCCAAACCAGCATGAGGGGGAGTGGGATGTCTTAAATGGGAGGCATATCAGCAAAAAATTGCCCCTCCTGTGTACATATGGAAATTCTCTGGTGGAGCTAAATCAATTGATGTTGCAATTATATAAGCAAATTAGCTATGAATTGTTCAAATCTTGACCACATTTCTCCTTATCCTAAGAACCTCCTTTCCTTCTGTGAAACTTTAAAACTGACTATATACACATCCTGATCTGTAGGAATTCCCTCCTCACCTTGGCTGCAATGTGATAAAGGTCTAGGTGTCTGTGCTTGTGCGCATGCATGTGCGAAGAGACAAGTAGGGAAGAGCACTGCATATGCAACAGGAAGTGTCTTTGAAGTCTCTACAGCTGCTGCTCCAACAGGAAAACTACTTTTCAATTTAAACATATTGACTCTAGATTAGTCCCTAGGTCATTGACCGGGAGCTTATATAGAGCTAAGGTTTATTTAAAATATATCAGATTCCAGCATGGGATTTTGAGTAGACAAAGTCTTAACAAAAAGACCTTAACATATTGGGGTCTTAGGTTCACACAGGAGGCCACTGGGGAGCATAGCACTTCGATGTAGCCATAACAATCTTGACCTGCATGCTATCAGCAAATGGATAATTTCTATCAATCTCTGTCCAAACTTGGTAAGGCCGTGCAGACATTCTATAGTGCATATATGTGCTGAAAGGGAAATATGACTGTGCCTACTGGGTCCACCTCAATATACATACATTCATCCAAATGTCCAAAGAGAACCATACATGTATGGACTCTTCCATGTCATCAGGAATGCTCCAAAAAAGAAAGGTCTGAGCTATACGGAAGAGCCTACACGTGTACACTTGTTAGGTATATAAGGTTCTCTTCAGATGTTTGGCTAAATGAATAGCTATTGGAAGAGAGAGCAAACAGGTATGCTGCTGTTCCCTACTATGCATGCACAGTGTATGCATCTTTGAACATCCACACATATGTTCTAGTTCACACATTCATTCTCATCACTTGTCCAGGCCAGAAACAAATGTTGACTTGCACATGTGAATGAGCCACTTCAGGTGTGATGCAACACAATGCTGTTCAATGGTGTCAGTTCATCTACTCAGCTGTGAGTCATCAAGTGTCACTTTGTCAACTGATGACATATCAAGGGATGTGATGCATATGTGAACCAGCCCTAAGATTACAAAAAGGTTTTTTTTCGAAAATAGTAAGCCTCAATTAATATTCCAATGTCAGCTTTGTTCCAACTGGACTTTAACTTCACACCTGAGGGTTACAGTCCAAAAAGCATTACGCAACTTTGCAGCTTCTCTAAAGTTGCTTGGGAAACTCGGGATTGGAATTCAATTCATTTTTTACTCCTCTGAGTTTGATTAAAGGCATTTTCTGCTGAGCTCTCTGTTGCATGAAGCATATAAAATGCACTAAAGAAAAATAATGGCACAGCAGACATTTTTATGCAGGATAATAAGACGAGGGCATGAGGCATAAATAGATCTTGTTATTCGGATGCAACCAGCAGCCAGGTAGCACTGCCAGCAAAAAGCAGGCATGGCCAAAGCATGGGAATAGGGGGTGCTTTCCACAGGACAGTTATCTTGCTAAGATAAGTGTGGTATTAAATATTCTAGAGTTTTCCTTGTGTGCCAGGAAAACAAACCCAGACAACAACTATTTTTGCTATAGAAAGATAATCAGGACATTCTTCTTGCCACTTGGCTGTGTTAACATATTCTTTTTTGTCCACCATGCTGGCAAAATAAACTAATTTCTCACAATGGCCAGTACTGTAGTACAAAACTGAACAGTTTTGAAACCCACTAGCTAACATGGTGCTCCAATCACAGAACACATAACCACCTGATTTGCATGTGGAAGGTCCCAGGTTCATTCCCGAGGGCCTCCAGCTCAAAGAATCTAATGTAGATGATGTGAGGAAAGGCAGCTCTCTTCTTCAGAACTTGAAGAGTCAGAGTAGACCTACTGAGTTAGATGGACCAGTATAGGACAGCTTCATATCTTTATCATATATTATCCCTACTAAGGCATGATTAAAAGCTCATCTAGACCATTACTATAAGAACAGAAAAACCTCCAAAAGTTGAATGCCTCACAAAAATACAGCTTTCTCACATACATATGCAGATTAGACTTACACTGTTTCCTGCAAGTCAACGCATCAGGATTCTGACAAGCTCCAGAAGCTGGATCCTATAAATCCCCTCCACTAAGTTGGATCCTATGACTGTCTTCTGCTTAGTTTTCCTTCAAGACAGAAAGACTTCCTCCAATGGAAGATAACTTTTTCTGATACAGAAAGGTTTCTTCTGATAGAGAAAAGTCTTCCTTTGTTGAGGGATCTATTTCTCTGATGGAGGAAAACTTGATGGAAGGGAGTCATAGGATCCAGCCCAGAGTTTTTCCACAGAAAAAGACATGCTGCCATTTCTTAAAAGATTAAACCTCAGGACTTTTGACAAGATCATTTCAGCTGGGTCACAACTAGCAGTCAACTCTAGCTTGGAATACGACAACGATGGCAGAATGGTTAACA
This sequence comes from Euleptes europaea, assembly GCF_029931775.1. Classification (NCBI taxonomy): domain Eukaryota; kingdom Metazoa; phylum Chordata; class Lepidosauria; order Squamata; family Sphaerodactylidae; genus Euleptes; species Euleptes europaea. The sequence continues at coordinate 56,745,456 of NC_079316.1, read as the reverse complement.
TGAGACCCTAGCTACTAATGCTTTGCTTATGAGGGCACCTTCTATTCCTTCAATAATAAATGTCCCAATGAATCACATGGCCATAGAGCGCCCTTCTTCCTGCTCTTCAAGATCAGCCTTTGATAATTAGTTGTTGGCCCTGCCTTCAATTCAGCTGATGGCCATGATCCATGGGCAGTTATGAGAGCTCCCCCCATCATAAACTGTGAAACCAAGTATCTGCCGTGATTTGTGAAATCCAGAACACTGCTGACTTTAATGGGTCCTTAAGAGCCAATCTGTTCAATCAGGCCTTTTCTGGATAAGGTACTGCTGCTGTTGTTGTTTTGTTTTGCTGGCCCTGATTCTAGTCATATCTCTTGGAAACCATTGCTTATGAGACTTTGTTATTTTACTATAACGTTTGGAACTGAAATGTTGGAAAACAAGTCTCTATAGAAACTAACGAACAAAACAGGTGTCGCTGTTTTTAAACAACTCTTGCCATTACAATCTTTTTGTTGCAGTTTTCCCAAAATAGGCACCCGGGGTTTTGCATCTGCTCCATGATAGATCTTTGTCTGTGTAGGTAATCGAGATGCATCCTTTGAATTATGGTCCACCACTCTGATCTTTGCTTAAATTTCATGGAACTATAGGGTTTGCAAATCGCAAAGATGGAAGAGTTTTGCCCTGCCCTTGTTCTTGGCACTCTTTGTGGATTGTGTTCTTTCCTAGGATGACTAATCAATCAACAATTCAAAGCTAGAAGGAAAACAGGTGTAGTGGCAGAGCGCTGGTGCAGCAATTAATCTCTCACTGACATGCCAAATATATATTTGCCTGTTCGTTGGATTTATATTCCTTTTTTTTTTTACCCTAAGGTCCTCTACAGCAATTTTTTTTAAGTCAATATTTATTTCTTCTTGTCTGCCCTCCAATTCCCTGGGCATCAGCCCACTACCCTCCTGAGAGATGTTCCACGGATGGCTTTTGAACAGCAGTTGCTGGGTGGTGTGTTCTCGAACGCCTTCTTCACAAAACAAAAAGTATTTAATGCCCTATTTCAACTGACCCCACAATAAAACCTCTTTCTGTTTACCAGGGACTGTACCTATTTCCTGTTCTTATATCTAGTAAATGCTGCAGAATGTATGTCTAACAACAACCAGATGTACTGAATCATTAAACGTTCTAATGTTTTTTAAAACTTTTTTTAAAAAAACACTTTTGAACATTTAATTTTTCAATGCATTTCAGATACCCTACTTACACAGTATACACCTGGCTAAGAAGTATATGGCCATTTATGCAGGGTCAATTTTGATGCTTGCTCAAAGTTCTTTTTTTAAATGCGCCCTTTAAAATGCCTATTCACGGTCCCGATGCAAAAGGGGAAATTCTACCCCCCCACTCTCCTGCTCCTTCATTCCTGTTTGCATAGCCATTAGCAACCACCATGTACATAGCTAACGCACAGCTGTGATTTTGCATGCTTCCTTGAGGGGATTCTTCGTGGCGGGGGTGGAGCAAACACAAAAGGTCACGTTAAAGGGGCTCTTAAGAAATGTGAAACAGGTATGTGCCGGCTTCGCAGTCACTTCCTGACTGACAGTTCAGCATGAAAAACTCAAAAAAATACGTGGGGCAATTCAGCCTGGAACACGCTGCTAATTACCAAGCATAAATGGCCTAAGTGTGTGAGGGATGAGGATGGGAGGTGATTGGTGCTCAGGCTGTGTTCCTTGGTATGAGAACAAACTGTCCCTATTTTCATCTGTGAAATGTTGGAGGCCCTGCTATAATCACGCCAGCCACACTGGGTATTCTCTGCTTTGGGGCTGCAAAGAAATCTACTCACAAGCTGAGAACACTGGAAAAAGATGCAACACAGCTGTGCACACAGTCTTCATTCTAGGACAGTCAATACATGGAAGAAGAGGATTGGGCCCACTAACCCCTTCTTGATCTGTATGCAGAAGATCTGATCAACCTATAATGTTTGGCCAGTGGACATGACCTCACTCTCCCCTCCATGCACTGATTCCCCTCAAATATACCAGGGCACTCATGGAGGTCAGGGGCATACTTCACCCACTCAGAAAGAGCCCTGCCAAATAAATATGCCAAGTATCTGTCATACAGATATGAAGATGGTGGGAAATGCTCTGGTGACACAGCACCCTTCCCCCCACACACACAAATGCAACCTGAAGCCAGTGTGGTGTAGTGGTTAAGAGAGATGGTTTGGAGCAGTGGACTCTGATCTGGAAAACCGGGTTTGATTCCCCACTCCTCCACATGAGTGGCGAAGGCTAATCTGATGAACTGGATTTGTTTCCCCACTCCTACACATGAAGCCAGCTGGGTGACCTTGGGCTAGTCACATTCTCTCAGCCCCATCTCCCTCACAGGGTGTCTGTTGTGGGGAGGGGAAGGGAAGGTGATTGTAAGCCGGTTTGATTCTTCCTTAAGTGGTAGAGAAAGTCGGCATATAAAAACCAACTCTTCTTCTTCTTTCTCTCAATCTCACAAAGATATTTAAAAAAATGCCAGCAGTTAATTGAAAAGTCAGAAAACAGCTATTAGGAAACATTAGATGGCAAATGGCCAATTTTACCTACGAATCAAGGCAAAACAAGACTCAGGACCTGGAAAATGTAGTCAGTCAGATTTACCTGGGCAAATAATCATGTGGGAAAATGAATGGTCTATCTAAGTACATCTCAAGAGTATTTTCAGTGTGTGTTTTGGGTGAAGGATAATTACAAAATGATTATGAGAGTTTTAATGGGCCAATATAATCAAAATATGATCCAATAGTGAGAAGCGATTGCTGAGATAAAAGGTTAGTTGCCATTTCTGGATGCATTAAGTGAAGCAGACAGACTGAGCCCCAAGAAAAAACTGTTCCATTCTATCTAGTGCTGTGAGGGTCACAGTAATAGTATTGTGTACAGCAATGGTCTCCACAGATAATAAAGATTTAGCAATTAAAACCTTTCAGACTTGCGGGATATGAAACAAAGAACGTCTTTTGTCATCTGCGGAGCTGAGATTCTCTGGAATAAAGAATTGTTCATCAAACTACAGGCTTTTTGGCAAGACTAGAACTACAGTATCAGAAGGAAGCAGGTAACTGCAAAAGGTTCCCCATATAAGAAAATACAAACCCTATCAAGGCCAGTCTTAGTGTCCGGGGCCAAAGCAGGCAGAAGCCGCCTGGTGTAGCTTGGCCCTAGACTTTCCCAGCCCCAGCAGCCCTGCACTGGCTAGCAAATTACCTGGGGCAATGAAGCTGCGGTCAGAAGTCCCTGCCAAAGAGGACAGGCCCCAGCCCTCCGCAGGGCAGATGCTGCAGGCCGGCGCAGGCTCCCACCCTCCAGCAGCCCAGGTAAGAAACAGGGTGTCTGGAGGGGAAACCAGCTGGCAATGGAACACCACATCAGAGCCAGAGAGACTACACCTGCAGAGAAAGCTGGGTGTGGCTACCCAAACTATACCCTGCCTCACGAGTAGATGGAGAAACACAGGTAGGGCCAGACCTAGGCCAAGGGAAGGACTGGGGTTGCTACTTGGGAGGAGGATCGGGGAGTGGGTTTTGGGAGAGAGGAAGAAAGAAGGTGAAGGGGTGGAGTCACAGATGAAAAAGGGGAATAAAAGAAGGGAGAAGCCAGCTGATGAGGAGGTTGGGCAGGAAGCCTATGCTAGAGAGGCGGATAGGCTGAAGAGTCCTGGGCGAAGAGGCTGTGAGGGAACGCGTCTCCAAGAGCACGACCCACTCTAAGGCTGGCTCAGGTGAGTGGGAGGAAGGCAGACAGTGTGGAGGAAGACAGCCAGGATGGCAGGGGCCAGGCACAGCATTACGCTTAGCATGAGGTAACAAGAAGCTGTTGCTTTGCACAGAGGGGGCATTCTATATGAACTTGTTGCTCTTTATCAAGAAACTTCAAAGGAGTGATAGGAAGTCATAAAACAGGGGTCACTGGGGGAGTGAGGGGAAGGTAGTTGTGAATTTCCTGTGTTGTGCAGAGGGTTGGACTAGATGACCCTGGCGGCCCCTTCCAGCTCTATGTTTCTCTGTTTCTATGAGGTTATTATGGTGAGATATATACAAAGGACTGCAACATCCCCACAGGAATTTGTGTTTTAAAAAAAAAAACTGGCCCGCTCACTGCTTGTTGAGAACAACCCCAGCCGTTGCCCATCAGTTAGTCATCTGCTTCAGAAGTAGGGTTGCCAGGTCCCTCTTTGCCACCGGCAGGAGGTTTTTGGGGCAGAGCCAGAAGAGGGTGGGGTTTGGGGAGGGACTTCAATGCCAGAGTCCAATTGCCAGCGCGGCCATTTTCTCCAGGGGAACTGTTCTCTGCCACCTGGAGTTCAGTTTTAATAGCAGGAGATCTCCAGCTAGTACCTGGAGGTTGGCAAGCCTATTCAGAAGATTGCAAATGGTCAGTTGGGCAATGCTGCTTAGCTGTGAGAACTTTCCAGGCTGATTCTTCAGGTGGAAATAAAGGAATGTGGAAGCCCCAATAATCAGGCACAAAGGCAAATGGGGTCCAGAACTTTTGAACCCAGGCATGGGACAAAGTGTACATTCTGAACAAAAGACCAACTTCTCTGAGTCTCCTGAACAAAAAGTTTGCAACGGCTGCTCTGCTTTAACCACTGTCAAGAGGCTGTGCAAAATGCCTGGCTCATCTGGCCTGACAGATGCCACATTTTGAGAACGCAATTTTGAAACTAGCCTGTAAGATATTGCCTGCAATTCTGCAAATACAATTGAAGGCGAAAACCCAGTGACACCTGTCACCAGTAAGGCGTCTGGGCCACAAAATTTCTTTGTGCTCATGTATTATTCTGCTGGCACAACTGCAAGTTGAAACTTTTGCACCAATTAGGGGCTTAGAGGCCTGGTTAAGTCCTCCTGGAAGTATTCCCTAGATACTTCTGACCGCAAAAATGCATGGAGTTTGATTGTTACTTTACAAGATGCAGGTTAAGAGAAAATGCCCCCTACTGGGCAAAATGAGAAGTCTGTCCATGGCTGCCTGAGGCCTTTTTTTTATACAACAGCTATTATGAAATTGAATACAATTATTCTCTCAGCTTGTATGACAACCAATCTGCTCCTACTGTTGCAAAAAAGGCCTGATTTACAAATGGTGGGGGCTCGTTTTGTGATTTATACTTCTGAACCAGACCCAAGAGCTGAAGGAAGTAACACTGGATCTCATTTGCTCAGTCCTTATCCTACTTTGATGTAAACCATGAATCACTGCAGCTTTGGATGTGGTGAGTTTGTGGTGGTAGGAAAACATATGCCCTGTGGAAATGCCCATATTAAATCTCAGAGTATTATGCCTAGCCTTTGACTTAATACTATGAAATTCACAAGGAAAAGTCTACAAGATGGCTGACGTTAGTAAACCAACTGGCGCCTAATGGAAACCGGCAATATATCCCATGGTTTTTTATTGTAATTTTTCAAAACTTTCCACAGGACTATTCACTGGCTAGTTTTTCCTATTTGCTGAATGTTTACTCTCTTAAGGGAAAGCCAAGTAGAAAATCACAATGTGAAAATCTCAGGGGAGATGGATCAAAACTCCTTCCAGCTACACAATTAGAAAGAAAACACAAGCGGGTTTAGGTTGTTTCACTGGCAGATGAAGAGCAGGCCCTGTGTGGAAATGTGTTGAATTTCCTTGACATGGCCACTAAAGAACTCACTCAAGCTGAACAATGTAAAGCTCTATTCCAACAGCGCTTTAAGGTGAGTTCTTAGAAAGAGAAATGGCTCTCAGGCAGCTTAGTTGTAGGGCCCCATTTGCCTTGACAGGGCCATCTTTTATATTGCCGCTGTCCAGCAACCCAAGTCCTGAGGGTTCCTCATTATAGAGTTGTTACATGGATTCTCCTGAGCCTCGCAGAAGTATTTCCAGATGGTTACTGGGCTCTGTTTAGAAAGCACAAGTGTTGGAATGAAGAAGACAGCGGGAACAATGCGCTTAATACATGCAGCTCTTCAAGGGCAAAGGTCCTAGATATGTGACACAGAACTAGTGTCAATTTGATAACTTGAAAAGCACATAGCCTCTGTTTGGGCCATTCTGTTCTGAAATGCTGCTCATGTTGGACTTCTTTTACAACCTCTGCTGAGGGAACAGCATACGCAATCTGAGACTATTCTGTGCTTAACTATTAAGTGGTTACAAAAAACAAAACAACTATGTGGAAAGTACAGGACAGAATTACACCGGTGCAATCAAATAACAACGTATCTTAGGACCTGTCTGGCAAAGACACTAGGATATCTGTGATCATATTCTTCTAGTATTTTTCTTTGTAAATAGCGAACACACGGGGCCTTGATGCAATTCAAGACTATAGTACCATTGTTCTGATCCAAAGGCCTCAGTGATTCGCTAGTGGGGAAAACATACATGCAATATATGGGGGCCTTAAGTTGCTCCCAATATGGCAAAAAGCAGCTATGAGAGGGCATTTTAACTTGACACAACGGCACAGGAGGAAGGTGTGAAACTGCCACTATGATCCCAAGCTGAACAGGGTCATACACAGCTGCTATTTAGAAAGCAAAGCACCTGGAAGCTCATAATAACATTGGTGTTACATCTATGTATGCCCTTACTCCAGTTTGTCTTTTGGTCCTCAATTAGGGTTGTCAACCCCCAGGTACTAGCTGGCAATCTCCTGCTATTACAACTGATCTACAGCTGATAAAGATCAGTTCCCCTGGAGAAAATGGCCACTTTGGCGATTGGACTCTGGTATTGAAGTCCCTCCCCAAACCCTGCCCTCCTTAGGCTCTGCCCCAAAAATCTCCAGGTATTTCCCAACCTGGAGCTGGCAACCCTATCCTCAATCCCCCTGTATCCTTTAGGGCCTTATATTATCCGATTTTTAACGGTAGGCTTTTGTTTCATGGATAGTATTTATATCTTTTATACTGTGGTTTTTCATTGTCACCCGCCTCAAGCAGGACTCTGAAGAGGCAGCATAGAAATATTCTAAATAAATAAATAGGTGAAAGAAGCATTAGCTTCTGCCTGCATGCAGTACATTTTCTGCTGAATTACCATTGTGTAAAGCTGCACACTGCTAAAAAATGCAGCAAGATACAGGAGCTCCTATTCCAGTATTTGTTATATGAACCTACTTATTGATTTGCTTCTGTATAGATAGACCAATTGTCTGTCTTCAACACAAGATCCTCTTTCTTTTCAGAATGGTTTCTTCCATTCGCTGAATGACAGCCATCCATTTAGAAGAAACAGGAACAGATGACAACTGAGTTTAATAGGCTTAAGGCTGCAGCTCCATGCACAATTCCCTGATAGTAAGCCCCGTTAAACATTTCTGAATAAACAAACATAGGATCAGGCTGTAAGTAAGTTTACTACTTCCTTGAGCAAACTGCCAGAAATCAGGAATATAGCTCCCTACGGCTTTGGCCCTAACTGTATAATTTAATCTCAGGATTCTTGGCAGCTTTTATGACAACACGACTCTGCCCTATATTCTACTGGGAACTATGTATTATTCAGACCATCCCTACAAGAAATAAATAGAAACAGTGTGAAAACGGAGGAGACAACAAGGCATTGTCTTAGTTAAAGAAGATAGGGATAGAGAGAAAAGAAAAGCTGTATTTTTTATTAACTTGCTAAATAAAAATTTCAGAGCTATATCTGCTGAATGCCAGAGTCCTGATGTAAACATTACCCAATGCAAAACATAGGAATACCTAAACAAGACAAAATAATATATACAAACATCATTCCAGTCAGATCTCACATCCTGTATTTTTAGGGTATCAGGACAATTTTTTTAATGCAGCTTTTTTTGTGGGGTAAAAACCCCACTTGGGAATGGTCTTTGCTGAAAATATGGGTACCCAAGGTTGGTGGAAAAAGGTAAAATGATGTTATAGAGAAATATATATTTTTTAAGGTTCTTATATCGGGTTTACAAACACTAACAATGATAAAACAAAGTACAATGGCAATTGATAAGGTTGATAGTGAAGCCCCTCCCCAAACCCTGCCAACAGGCCTTCATCAGTGGTCAGACAAAAACCTATATAATGCACACACAAACAATATACAAATGTACCACAATATATAAACACAATTGTAAAAGCCCAGGTATGTATGTAGGGTGTATAACAAATTTCAAATTTGAAAGCCCACTATATGAAATACCTGCAAGTTCTACTCTGGGCTATATTAGTCTCCCATACAATGTGTGCATGCTAATATCAACCTGGTGAAACGGACTGATGAAGGCCTGTTGGCCGAAATGCGTATGGTGTGTGGTTTAAGTTTATCAACCTTATCAGTTGCAATTGTGCTTTGTTTTATCATTTTTAATGTTTTTAACCCTGATATAACATAATTTTACCTTTCTCCACCCAACCTTGGGTACCCAACTTTTGGTTTTTCAGGTTGGATTCCCCCTCTCCTTTTTTTCTTGTCCCACTCTCTCAGCCCGCCTGTATATGCTGAGGGAAAAGCGTTGGCCTGAGTATATTTGTGAGGAGATTATTTTCCTTCTCCTCCAGTCCCACACCTATTTCTCACTGAGGTAAATACTGGAGACAAGAGGCTTTTTAACTTAAACAGGGAAGTTTATTGAACAGAACTCAGAGGTTGGTTTTCAAGGAAAAGGCAGAAATTGGAGGGAAAACTCAAAGTCAGGTTTATCTACATAAGATTACTTCAGTGATAGCTTAGATGTTTTCTTCACTCAAGTTCCTTCAGTTCTTAGTTTCATGCTTACTCAGCTTCAGACTCTCAGGGGCATTTTTCACGGTAGATTTTGCTTCTCTTTTGCCGTGGAGCAAAAAAAACCCCAGATTTAAATTACTTTTTCATGACAGCGTACCTTCCCCCCCCCCCCGAACCAGTTTTGATTTTTCACGGGAAGAACTGTGCAGTATTCTGCACCGCTTACCTCTGCTCCCTTGTCCTTCCCCTTCCATTCCGCTCGTGACTCACCGCCCCAAATCTGCCCAACCCTGCCCACTTTGCCCATGATGCTGCTTTGCTCCATCTGGCCTATAGATGTCGCTCCCTTGCTGGTGATTTGACAACACTCTCCCGGACGTCCCCGGGCAATGACTCGAAATTGTCTCATCCCCCCCCCCCAATTGCCTACTTTGGCATAGTCATTCCATTAGTATTGCAGTCGGTGGGTGCACGTTTACAGGTGGTTGTATGTTGCTGCCACCCACAGCGTCCGCTCCCTCCATTAGGGGTGATTCCAATAGTGCAGCCTTGCCTCTCCTCTTGCTGTACAAATTGTAAGCAAAAAGGAAAACAGCAGTGCAGAACTAGAGTTAAAAATTCCATTTTCTTGATTTTTGCGTGTGTATAAATGCTTCATGCAATCCCACAATGCCTTGTGCCATATGTACATGGACTCTCCGCCTCCCTCGGACTTGCTAAGCCGAGGTCCCCGAGTCCGATTGGTCAGGTACATAGTATGCGCCAGCTCTCTTTCTGCTTGTGGCCATGGATATCCCTCTTCCCATTGAATACTGTTACTCCCCTCTTCCAGGCTGCAAAGTTGGCTACTACCAACTCATTGTGGGCATGGAGTTCTGCGTTTTAACCATGCATTGTCCATGACGATTGTGGCGGAGGGACCGAAGTTATGTGGCCTCCAATGGCTCTCTCCCCCAACCCAACTGCCCCTCGCAATGACGCCATCACATGAGAATATACACCACGCGTGCTTGCAAAGTACAGTGCTCCTCCCTCCTGCACCAAGAACCCCCTGCGCAAGCGCTCATTGGCAAAAGAGAGGGAAAGTGAGGCAAATTGGGGGGGAAAATCACAACTTCACATAAACACTTATGGGATCTGTGCTTGCAGCAACAGACCAAGCGAGAAACCACTGTGCGGCTGCTGTAAAACAGGCATATTCCAAGCTGGCCATAATTAGACAAGGAATGCAAATTGAAACTGCTGATATCATACTGCCATTGTACATATGTTTGTTGAGACCACACTTGGAATACTGTGTGCAGTTCTGGTCACCACACCTAAAAAAGGTGCTATTTTGGAATGCAAGCACACAATTTTCACTGGCTCATCCCCATCCATATGCTTACCACCCCCCATGAATTGCTTATGCTGACTCATGGATATTGTATTTCAAAAATTACTTCCCAGAAAAAGATACCTGACTGTAATAGAATGGGAATGTGTACCTATTTTCTGGGGCCTGACCAAGCTGAGACCTTACTTGTGTGGACCAAAATTTGAGTTGCAAACTGATAATGCCCCTCTTTGTTGATTGGATAAGGTAAAGAGCACAAACCAGAATCTTTTTGTGATAGTCTTACCCGGCAAGACTTTGATTTCACGATAGTACAGAGGTTTGGACGTGTAACCTTATTTTGCTTTCTGTCTTTGACTGTCTATTGTGCATGAATCCATGAATGTAAGTGCAGCTACAACACCAAACCAACTCATATGTGTTTAATGTGTGTTATGCCTGGGAGGTTTTGCCTTGGATTTGCCGCTCTCTAGATGCACATTTTCCCCATCCGAATTCTCAAAACCCTGGAAAGGCGCTTACTGTTGAGTTTTGAGAATTTGGATGGGGGAAAATGTGCATCTGGAATTGTGCAAACCCAAGGCAAAACCTCCCGTGCATCAATGGCCAGGGAGCCCCAGACCTCCTCCTCCTCCTCCCCCTGCCCGGGAAGGGGGGAAACCCCCACCCAGCCTCCCTCTGTGATCCCCCACTCTTCCTCAACTTGGCGCCCTCTGGCCTGCCTTTCCAGCCCGCCCCTGGGGTTCCCGAGCAGCTGGGCTCCCGGCCGTGGGGTGGGCCCAGCTGGCCGGTGACCCGCAGCGGCTCCCTTGCTCGACTCGCTCCTGACGCCCGGGTAGAGAAGCCGCTGCCAGAGAGACCTCTGGCCCTTTTCTGCGCCAGCCCAACCGGAAAGCAGATCTGCTCCGAAAGGACGAGGGCCGCCGCTTTGGGGGGGGGGATTAAGCCTTCTGTTTCCAGGAACCAAGAAAAAACGGTGATGGGGGGCTGGGGAAATGGGCCAGCAGAAGAGACAAAGACTGCGGCTTTCCCTCTCCCGCTGCCCAGAGGCCTGGGGCATCGAGGAAGAGCTTCACTGCCCACCCCCGTCTCCACACACCTGTCCTCTACCCCCTTCTCTAGATGCAAACTTTCCCCTTCGGAATTCTCAAAACTCAACAATAAGCCCCCCTCTTCCTATACAAACCACATTCATGGCTGTGAGCTGCAAAACCCCTCCGCCATTGGCCAAGAGGGGGCATGTGACCTGACCACTGGATGCGATTGGCTCGAATCCGCCAGCAATCAAGCGGGACTTTTGAAGCAAAGGAAATAAATGAAAATAGTCACCCAATGCTGACCAATCCCTATGCTGAGTAGTGCGGTCAGAGCACTGAGCAAGGAAGCGACACCTGCTGGCCGCAGCACAAATTGCAGCAAAGGGGCGGTGTTTTCAACCAAACACGAAACTCCCCCCAGCCAATCGCCATTCTTGGGGGAGGGAAAATAGCCATCATGGGCAGGGGCAAATGAACCAAAGCAAACAATTCTTCATGGGCCTCTGAGCCACAAAACGCGCACCAACAGGAAAGACCGGCTCAAAAGTGGTTTGATTTGCCGCGGTTATAACGCGGCTTTTATTGCTCAATCTGGAAAAATTCGGAGCTGCCATGAATAATCCAAAATTTGCACCGACACAAATCAGATTTTAAATCGCAGCAAAGCTCCGTGAAAAATGCCCCTCAGACTCTGTCCCCAGCCAAGCGCTCTCTGACTACCCCACTTCAGTGGCTGTAATCCTCCACACCTCCCTGCTACCAGAATAGCTCTACCTCAGAGACTAATTCCCCTTTGTGACCTGAGAATGGGCCCTCTCTAACCCAATTCTCACTCCTGTCACTACCACAGGTTGTGTGTTTCAATAGCTTTGGCTTTAACAGAACCCCTCAGGTTCACAGAGTACAGTCTGGCTTCCGCTCAGTCTCGCTACCAAGCTTCCAATCTATCACAGCCTTCTCTGGCTGGTCCCAAGCTTCAACTACTTTCACAGCCTTCTACCCAGGCTGGGTCCCAAGCTTTGAATGCTTTCTGTCGCTCAGGGTGTCAGCTCTCTGGCTCTGCCCACTCTTGGTCTGTCAGCTCTTGCTGCAGATTAACCCCTTATCCGTCAGAGTTGACCTTTGCTGAAAATATACAATCCACAAGATATATCTTTCCTTAGACCCAGCCGGCCATTCCTTCTCTCAGAGTAGCCAAGAAAGTAGTTATACATGGCAACAAGGGGGACACAGCCTGGCTGACTACAAACTTTGGACTTATTCAGAGCCTCCAATGGTTCACAACAGTCAAGAGGAACACAGGCATCTGAAGGAGGAGGACAGGACAAATATCATTGTTTCTTTTACGTTCACATACTTCTCAAAATGGAGAGCTTACATTAGCTCATGATCTCAAAACCACAGTATGTGACACATAGCCATGCTGAGAAAGCCCAAACTCATGACTATGATGTCCAGTGTACTACCTCACACCCCCTCTCCAGCTTCTTAAACATGTGACTTGAACCTCCTGGGGAAGGGAGAAAGATGCAGCCTAAGAATGGCTCATGGGCCAGTGGTTGAGCATATGTTTTGAGTGCAGAAGGGCCCAGATTCAATCCTTGCCTTGTCCCATTAAAAGATGTCAGGTAGCAGGAGTTTGGAAAGAAAACGTCTTCTGTCTGAGACCATGGAATGCCACAGTGAAAAAAATCCTGCATATTCTGCCTCAGAATAAGGCAGCTTGTTAAACTATCCTCCCCTTGGCTGCTTCACCATTCTAAATCATAATCCCCCTACCCCCAAAGTGGTTTTTCCCCCAACAAAAAGTAGCCATCTGGTTTCTGTTGCACAAGTTTGTATGCAATGATTGGTTAGTAAGATGTCAATTTTTATTTGCTGTAACCAAAACAATCTGGAACTGTTACAACATTTAGTGTGACCCAAGGGAACTAAATGGGGCTGAGGACTTGAACGGTGCAGCTGCTAGGGGGAGGGAATCCAAGCAGAATGAATTGCTCCTGGTGTGAATCACCCTTTCCTTGGATGGCCACATAATCCACTGAAGGGGTGAGGCTTCAATAAGTCCTCTTCAGCGAGGAAAGCTTCCACATCTTATTTACAGCAAGTAATTAGAAGAGGGAAATAGAAGTGACTTCAGAGCCTGCTTTGTTGTTTCATGTGTATCCTCCAGTCTTTAAAATGTCAACAACAACACTGTGCACATTTACAGGAAAGACATGGCCTCATGCTGTCATTAATTGATTAAATCAATGCCCAGTGCAATACATGGGGAAATTTGATATGTGTAAACAGCTGGCATGAATCCACCCCAAAGAAGAACTTGACTGCCCTCTGTGCTCCGACTGAAACAAGACCAAGCACCTGGGAACACAGGCTTAAACACCATTTTACCCAGTCTTCATGTTCCTGCCACAAGCCTTGCAGAATAGAAAATATACTAACCCTAAGGATAAGAAACAAATTAGTTATGGAGGAGGCAGTGAGGCCTTGGGACAGGAATCTGTCTGAACCAATGCTTAACATTTAATAATGCTCTTGTTGTGATTCATGTACTGTACTGATATTAATTGCTGTTCTATTGAATGGTTATCCTTTTTTTCTTTCACCATGGATCTCAAGACAGAATACATATGGTTCCCAGGAGGTCTTGAGGCACTGAACAGACCCATACAGGCTTGGTTTCGGCAAGGTTGGGGGAATGGGCATTAAAATGGCAGATGAGATTCAACACGAGAAGTGTAAAGTATTGGGGTAAAAACCCTCGTCTTCACCTGTACACTGATGGGATATGAGCAGGCAGCAATAGACCAAGAAAGGGATCTTGAGGTGGTAGTGGAGAGCTCAATGAAAATATTGATCTAATGTGCGGCTGCTGTGAAAAAGGCCAGTTCCAGGCTGGCCTTAACTGGAATACAGAATAAAACTGTTGCTATCATACTGATATTATACAAATTATGCTGAGATCACATTTGAAATAATGTGTACAATTCTGGCCATTGCACCTGAAAAGGATATTGTAGAGCTTGAAAATATGCAGAAAAGAACAACCAAAATGATCATGGGGCTAGAGCAACTGCCCTATGAGGATCAGTTAAAACGCTTAGGGCTGTTTAGCTTAGAAAAAAAGGTTAGTAAGGGGAGACATGATAGAGGTCTGTAAAATTATGCATGGTGTGGAGAAAGTGGACAGGGAGAGGCAACTGGAATAGATGGGCCTTTGGTCTGATCCAGCATGGCTCTTCTTGCTGAGATGTGTACCCTTCAGCCATACCCTGGGAGTAGAGCTACATATGAGTTACAGACCATATGAAGGTGCATTATACTAAGGCAAACCATTGGTTCATCTAACATAGTATTGCTGTCCGACTCTCCCTGCAGTGGGTGGAATCCTAGGGTCAGTGTTTCCTCCAGTGTCATTTTGGGCTGGGCTGCAGATAAGCCTCCCAACTGGGAGAGGAGGGGAATTTGAACTTACGCGTATTCCCCTTTCTCCAGCCTCTCCTCCAGTGCCATAGTGTCTCCCACCCTGGCTGTACTGCTTCCTGCCTTTTAAAGGATTTCCTGTGGGCGGGACATCCCCCAGCTCATTTAATGACCCATAAAAGGGGGAATGCTCCTGCTGGGTTAAAATAACAGAGGTGATGGGTTCCCAGTAGGGCTGCCAGGTCCCTCATCACCTCCAATGGGAGGTTTTTGGGGCGGATCCTGCAGAGGGCAGGGTTTGGGGAGGGACTTCAATGCCATAGAGTCCAATTCCTGAAGCAGCCATTATCTCCAGGTGAACTGATCTCTATCAGCTGGAGATCAGTTGTAATAGCAGGAGATCTCCAGCTAGTATCTGGAAGTTGGCAACCCTAGTTCCCAGTCCAGGCATAACCTTCCTGCACCTCTTCCTCTCTTTCTACCTTAGAGAGCCTCTCCTCTGGCCTGTGCTGGCCTCATCCATGTGATCAACTGCAGCTAGAGCCGCGCTTCCTCTCTGGGCTGCATGGTGAATGTGGCCAGCTCAAGGAGCCTACAATATATGCCACCCTGTGTTGTGGTCCACTTGGCCCTTCCTCGCCTGCATTTCGGCAGGGTGTCCCCTGGGGCTTGCTGTAGTTGCTCCACCCTTTGGTAGGGTCTGCACCACCAGCCCAGGGGCCTCCACAGTAGCGTTGCCAACCTCCAGGTGGCAACTGGATATCTCCTGCTATTACAACTGATCTCCAGCCAATAGAGATCAGTTCACCTGGAGAAAATGGCCACTTTGGCAATTGGATTTTATGGCATTGAAGTCCCTACCCTCCCCAAACCCCACTCTCCTCAGGCTCCACCCAAAAAATCTCCCGCCGGTGGAAAAGAGGGACCTGGCAACCCTACCACAGGTCCAGGCAAGTTCAGAAACAGAGCTCCCACCCCCAGATATTGGCCTCTCTGACTAGCAATACTTTTTCACAATCTCAGTGTTCAAACAGGCATGATGAAGATCTCACATCTCCCTCTATCTATAAAATGCAAAATGCAGGCTCATGTGACCTCAATTTGCCTCTGCATTTTATTTTAATTTTTAGTTCATTTTATAACCTGCCCTACCCTGGCTGGAGCATGTGGAGAAGAAAGAACATTCAACCCTTAATTCGCCACTCAGTTTCAGTAATCAAAAACAGCTCTCTTGTACTGCTATTATCATATGTCCAATAAAACATTTTTCCCTTTAAAATGCTCAGAAGAAAAACAGGGAACCCAGTTTCAATTGGTAGAATTAAGTAAGTTTCCCTTCTTGCATGGCATTGTAGCAGACTGAAGCTTCACAGAGTCAGGTGAAGATTAATAACCTTCCTCATATCTGTGACACTCAATATAGAGGTCTTTCCCTTCACTACTGCCTGAGATACTTTTTTTTTTTAAATGCCAGGGACCGATGCTTTCATGCAAAGCATTTGCTCCACCACTAACCTATAATTTTCTCTCCCTTTGAATTCAGGTTGCCACCAGGAAACATAGTAAAATGTGTGACAGGGAGACTACCAGCAGAGAAGCAATGGGTGGGAGAAGAGGTTCTAAATTTTTCCTTTGCTACTCATCCTTCCTCCCTACATTTCCATCCTTTGAGTCCTGCAGGAAGAAAAGCAGCAGGACAGTGGGAAGCAGAGGAAAAAGCAGAAGTAGGGAAATGAGTCGGTATCCTACTCCCATGAGCTGCTCCTCCGTTTATTTATTTAGAAAATGTATGTGCTTCCTCTCCACAGACCTCCTCAACGCAAAGAAATCACAAATTGATCAGTAATAAATAAGCCACAAAACAAATCTTATAAAATTAAGCCAGGACATTAAAAGTACGTAAAACAACAGCCCAGAAATGAAATTTAAAATCTTTAAACATGGTAATATTTTGACTGGTTAGGTGCATGCATATGTTATGTCAACTTCACTCCCTTGGCGTCCTTCAGAAGGGACACTGACTTGAACCTGAAGCTTTAAGAGCTGTATGGATAACAGGCAACACTGGATGTGGCAGCCCTAACAGTCAAGATACACAACTGTTTAGAAAGGTTGCCAAAACATATTAGAAATGGTTGGAAGACATTAGGTACTCTCTTACTGCTTCTATGTACCCCTAACTGTTGCTACTTCAATGCAAAGGGGTCAGAGAGTACTTTATGTCTCATTAAAAAGCAACAGTAGGGCACAGAGTCCTACACCAACATATGCACATCAGCCATCGTGACTGACTTCATCAGGTTCTCTCACTTTGGCAGATGCTCCAAGCTGCAATGGTGTATTGGATTCTGGAAACCGCCAGGAAAACCACAGACTGTGGAAATCAAATATTCTAATTGTGTAGTCAGATCTTTGGATACTTAAATCTGGTGACTGGAGCTGTAATTGGGCAAGACACATCTTTCTAGAAACCTGAAAAGGGGCCCAGGTTTGCAGAAAAATGTGAAATCTTTAAAAAAAAACATTGTGGGGGTTGAAAAACTCAAAAATGATTTCAGCAGCACCTGTACCTTTAAGCAATGGATACCCTCCTATTCCTCCTAGGCAACCACAGCATCCCAGGCTTCCGTTTCTGTGAATAAAATGGCAGAGGGAGGGACAGGGACCTTTCCAGGCCTATTTTGCCATTTGAGGGAGGACTCACTGCGGCCAGACCTAGGGTTGCCAGCTCCAGGTTGGGAAATTCCTGGAGATTTTGTGGTGAAGTCTGGGCAGGGCAGGGTTTGGGAAGGGAAGAGGCCTCAGCAGGGTATAATGCCATAGAGTTCACCCTCCAAAGCAGCCATTTTCTTCAGGGGACAGATCTCTGTTGTCTGGAGTTTAGTTGTAATTCTGGGGTATCTCCAGATCCCACCAGGAGGCTGGCCTGGCAGCAACCTCTGGGTGACTTGATACCACATGACCTGCATGACTCAACTAGGCCTGGCTGCTTGCTACTGTTCAACAGCAGCCACCTTATGAAAGTCAGTGTGGTGTAGCTGCAGTCAAAGCTTCAGAGCAGGGTCTGCGAGACCCAGGTTCAAATCCCCATCTTGCTGTGGAAGCTCACTGGGTGATTTGGACCATCCACATACTTTCAGTCTAATCTATCTCACAGTATTGTTTTGCAGATAAAAAGGAGGAGAGGAAACTGATGTAAACTGCTTTGGTCCCCACTGTGGAAAAAGACCATAGTTCTCCTAGGTAGAGGCTGCAGGGGGGGAAGCTTAAGACAGAGGGGCAGATAAAGGTAGGTTGGCTGTTGAATGGGAAGGAGGTAGGGTTGCTGACTCCAGGTTTGGAAATACTTGAAGATTTGAGGGATGGAGCCTGGGGAGAGTGGGGTTTGTGGAAGGGATAGATCTCAGAATGACATGATGCCACAGACTCCATGCTTCAAAACAGCCATTTCTTCCAGGGGAACTATGGTTGCTAACCTTGAGGTGGGGGCTGGAGATCACCCGGAATTACAACTGCTATACAGATGACAGAGATTAGTTCCCCTGGAGAAAATGGCTGCTTTGGAGGTTGGGGTCTATGGCATTATACCCTGCTGAGGTCGCTTCCTTCCCCAAACCCCGCCCTCCCAAGGCTCCATCCCAAATCTCCAGGAATTTCCCAACTTGAAGCTGGCAACTCTGTGGGGAACTGATCTGTGTAGCTGGGAGATCCATTGTGATTCCAAGAGATCTCCAGGTTGGCAAGAGAGAAGGAAGCAGGAAAAGGAGTGAGGTTATGGGGGCTTTCAGGAAAGAGAAAGAGGACATCGTAGGGAGGAAGAAATGAAATGCCTCCCACTAGTCTTTGCAGGTTCTCAGTTGTATCCTTATATTCTTCTTGTGAAACAACTTGTGTATATCTGGCTACTGTCTCAAGATGAGATAGTGGGGTAGAAATGGCCATGTAGTCAACCCGCATATCTGTTCTTGTGTCCTGAGAGGATCTAAGCAATAGAAAACCAACCTTGGAAACTGTTGTGATAACCAGAGTGGAGACTCCAGTTATGATTCATGATACACAATCTGTAAACTAGTTTGGTGGCCCTCTGGAGGACTGGGCACCAAGATTCATATCCCCTGACTAAGGGCTTCAGATTGAACTAATCTAATACCTTGGAGCGTGCTGTCTTTTAGCCTCATGGGGCCTAGTTTTTAAAGTTGCTCCAGGTTTGGACTGACCGGAAATCATTCCAGACTTTAATCCTCATAGGTGATCTTTTACGTCCTGATTGCACTCAGATCCCAGAGCTGGGACTAGGAGACCTAGAAGATAAGGGCTGTCAGGGAGGAAAGGTACTGTTTGGGGAATTAATTATGACACAGCAGCTACAAAACCCAGCTGGAATGGTCTAAGATAAGATAGGATTTAACAAACAAAAACAAACAGACCTTTGCCTTTTTCCTCCACTGCCAAACTGAATAAGAAGGTCGCACAGGTCCAAGAAATTTATATGTGAATACCTTCTCTCTCTCTCTCTCTCTCTTTTTCTCTCTGATACATGTGTTTTTGAGACACACACACATATTGATGGCTTGAAAAACAAGTGCAACACAAACAACAGGTGGGATACAGGACGGAAATCCATCTTTTTTCCCTTATACTGCACACAGACTAGAGTCTTTGGAAGATCAGCAAATCTGACCCAAATTGGCTCTCATTGCAACAAGGAACAAGAGCAAATCAGCAACTCCACTGACATTAAGATCAACCCTTGATCTGTATCACACCTCAGCTCCCTCTGCTTTTCTTTACTGAAGACCTCTATTGCTTTCCAATGCTCTGGGCATTTCTGTCTCGACATCCGATGTTTCTTTCAGCTTCCATTGTACAACACTTCTCAGCTGACTCACATACCACGTATACACACCCATACAGTCCTTTTACAACAACTCCATCTTCTTCAGGTTGACTGCTGCCACCTTTGTCTGTGCAATCCAACTCCAAAGGATAATTTTCATACACTTAAGCATCTGAAGCAGGAAATAATGAGGGCTCTTCTTCCTTTTCACTGTAGACCTACCGAGCTTGCCAGGTTTCCGTTATTATGAGACATCTCTTTGTTCTGACTCAAGAACATATTGGCCGTTCTGACGATAAAACAATGAACTGCATCTTCTGATTGAAACTCGGCTCCGGAAACCCTCACAGAGTTCCATTCACAGCCATATAATGTGTCCAAATTCAACGGAGGTCACAAGAGACTGTGAATCTTATTTCCAGTAGAGCTATCTGCCCTATTTCCAAAGAAACTGAATGAACTTACTCCGAGAAGGCAACCCTAAAGAAGCAAGGGATGCCATGCACATTTGCACACAGTTAAGGGCACAGTCGCCATCTTTGTAACAGACCGTATCCTCGTCCTTAAACTATGAAGTTTGCTAGAGGGGCATTTTCTTCCACGCTGAATATTAGCAGCGCGATTAGAATGGGATAAAACTGGGTCTCCTCTGCCGCTTAATTGGACACACTTCAAAAGTTGTGGGAGGTTTTGCAATAAAACTTCACACAGTTAACTCTCCTCCTGTATCAATGAATTTGCCTCCAATTTGCTACTTTTTATATGGTAATGATGTACGTGAAGCAAGAAGGAGCCGTGATAGAAAGTTTAGGAGGGTGGGTGATCTTTCTTTCCCTTGCTCTCTATTATTCAAGAAACTGAAACTCTAGACAAGGAGGCAGAACCCTGAGGATAAATGCTGGCTGTGAACAATGTGTCGCTTTACATACAAAAGTATTCCAGGCCATGTGGGGAAAGAATTTTCTTTTACTTTCCTTTATGAACGTTTAAGGTTGCCTACAAGGGAGCACATAATGCTCAGAGCCATGCCTGATCACACACTGATTTGATCACTTTGTGTTAACAACAAAGCAGAATCAGAAAGCTTTGCAATGCTCAGTGCTGCTGATAATTCAGTTAAGAGGCCGATTTGTGAACTATTGCGCAATCGTTTTTAGAAAGGGGCATTTAGCTGCCAGAGGGGCAAATTTTTTAGAAGAAATTCATTGCCCTCATAATTTAAAAAAAATATCTGGGACCTTGAAAATGCTTTACTGAAACAGAGTCGTAGACCTTTAGAATTGAAAGGGAGCTTGGAGGTTATCTAATAGCAATTTCTTCAATTAATAAATATCACTGGCACTACATCATGGTACCCCAAATCCAAGCGGGTAACCCATTGCATTCAGGGTGAGGCTATCTTTATGGCTTTGCAGTGATAAACATGTCCTTGAATATTAAACTGGAGAAGGCTTAGCTATGGACATAAATCCCTCTCATGAAGGAGTTCTTTGATCCCGGATGGGTTGAAAACATCAGAAGTGACCAATATATGAGATTGTGCAGGATTTGAATCTTGCTCCAAAGCTCCCCGCTGATCTTCTTCCCAGCCAACACAATGGAGCCTTTGCTAATGGCCCCTAATCTGCATGTTCCTCAGTCAGAACTTCCCTTGAATTTGTTTCTTGGTCCCAGGTATGGGATTTAAACACACACAAACACAGCAAAATGAAGTTTGCAAGAGATGCCAATCAGCCAAAAGACAGCAGGCACCAGCTGATTTGGAAAGCAGGATTTCCTCCCTCCTCCCAAGGCCAGACTCTTTGCCTACCTCAGACATCAGGTAGAGCATTTAAAACAAGGACAGCATTTTTAATTTTTAATTCATTCCTTACACTGTTGATAGGAAGGAGCAAAAAAAAAAGGATAGAAAAAAGGAAAGAGAAAGCCTCCAGCTGACATATCCCCTCCCTTTCCATCAGTCTTCCTACTGTTAGAAAATTATTCATTTGTATTTTATTAGCTAATTATACAACTGCCTTGGCATTTGAGGAAACAGCCCTGCTCTTTATCCAGTGGCTGGTAATTACATAGAGTCTCTCTTGATCCCTCTGTTTCTATGCAAGACCTTCACTTTCCTTTTCTACAAACAAGACAGCAACCCGAGAGGTTAAGGATCCTGAATTATTAGTTATTATCTTGTTGAACACAAAAGGCAAATGAGTGCTTCACCACAAACAGATTAGAGAGACAGAGACAGAGCGAGAGTTTTCGCGGTGGTTTATCCAGAAGAGGGGAAACACAACAAAGCAAATAGTCACCTACGGAGATTTGTTCCATGGGTACGATTGGTGGATTCGATTGGAGTACCTATTTTAACTCTTGTGTGTTCCCTTTCTGGTTGTCATTTAAGCCTCTAGACAAGGCGAGTGAGGCTCAGAGCACCATATTTACATATCAATAGGCTTCAGCTAGCCAGAAAACAAAGTAGTAGTGTTTCTCAGATGACACACCAGACTATTCAGTTATTTTCTTGCCTGCTTCAATGTATCTCACTAACATTTTAATGTAACCTAGACTTGCCACCAATATTTCTCCCCCCCCTTCCAAAAACTGGAGTTTGGATCAAATGTTGTGGTTTCATAACTGTTGTTCCTGTGACTTCTGGTTACATATGTGAAAAGGCATTCGGAAGGGTAATCAGGTCAAGTAACCTGACAACATGTAAGCAACCAAGATCCTCCAGCCTCAAAGGGCTAAGCGATTCTAGCCTTCTTTGATGACCCTGGTGAAGTTACAGGGGAGTGGTTTTGAGGGTCTGTGGACAGATTCTTCTGCCCAGTAGAAGAAACCCACTCTGGAGGAGAGGAAGCCATTCTGAAGCAGCCGTTCTTGGAGAAGGGCAGTCAGGAGCAGACATGCTTGAGACACATGGAGAGATGCGAGAGACTTCGTGGGGACTCTGAAGGAGACCTACACTAGCACAAGGTCTGACTAGCCTGACGGAGAAGAAGCTACAACTGAACAACAAACCTTGAACCACTACATTTCATTTTAGACCTAGGGAAAGAGAAATGTGTTTATTTATGTTTGATTTTCCCATGTTCAGATGCTTGTAGTCGTTTGCTGTTCAACTGTATGCTTTTAGTTGTTGTACTGTTTGCATATATTCTTTAGAATTCCCCCCCCCTGAAATCGTAGTTATTTGGTCTTTGTAACCTCACACAAGAAAGCCTCATGCTTCGTCTCACACTTATCAGGGTATAAGAGAGAAACGGAGAGGGCCTGCCAAGTTTAGAACATCGTAAGATCCCACCACCACCCCATTCAATGTTAGCTGGCTGAATTAAAGAGGGATTCTAATTTTAAGAGAGTCCGACTGTAGATCATCAGACTGCAATTCTATTAATGGCCTGGTGGCGTCAGAAAAGAGCAACCCCCATTTGTGAAAGAAAATGAGTGGGATAAAGCTGGAGATGGGTTCTAGTAGGTTGAGATCTGGGCCAGCTGAATAAATTCCTCATGTTCTGTGTTAAATGACCCTGAGGGGTCTCTTTACCACAACATCATTGTCACATGCCAGGAAAAAGAGCAGCAGACCTAAAGAGCTGGGGCCAGGAAATGCAAACTTAGTACCCAGAAATGTACTTCAGTTAGGAACAAGCCAAGGGTCAGAGCTATGGCAGAGTCATCTCCACCACAAAGTAATTTTGCATCACCATCCTGCTGCTCCTCTCAGGATAGGTGCAAAGAGAGGCAGAAGGCATGGCCCCCCTCGCTCTCGATGCACAAATACTGCAACAGGTCCTTCCAAAAAGCAGCAAAAATTATTGTTCTATGGCAGCCCCAGCAGGTGGGGCTCAGCAACACACGGGTTGAAAGCCATTGCCCTACATAACTCGTAAAGGTACAGGAATCATCTGCATCTAGTCACCGTAGTGGCACGAAGACCCTGTGAGCGTCCTTGATTAAAATTCTGAGGAAGATCCAGCTGGGTATCTGCTACACACGACTGGCTTCCCACCTGGTTGTTTACCTACCACGGCAAATTGCCATTTGGTAAATGATCACCTGGATGTGCCTACAGCAATTTCTGACACACGCTTTATTGTTTAACCCCTCGCAACATCACCTGCTGAGCCAGGAATTCAAGACCAGCTAATCATTTGCTGGAAGAAAATCTCATTAGTCTTTTTCTCTTTAAAATGCTTTCAGTGGCACAAGGAAAGAAGGTGAAGCAGGCAAATGAGAATGGATGAACTCTTGGTTTCCGAGGCGTCTTGGAGCAAGCCTTCCAGAGGCTGAAGTCAGAACAAAAGCCCCAAACCGAATACTAAATCTATCCCCCAGGGTAGTGCACATGATTGGGGAGGAGGCCTAAGAAGGAGTGTTCAAGACACTGCGGTAATAGGCCCATAATAAAAGTTTACCAGCTTTTACATCGGTTCCCAATAATGAGAAGATGTTTCAGCAGCTTGAAACTCTTTGTGATGAGAAAAGCAATTTCTTGAAGCAGGTTTAAGAGGTTCTGTCCTCTCATTGCTTATGTGGCTTGTAATTCCAAATTCTATGCTTTAAAATAATGCTGGTGAGACAAAGTTTGGATATTATGCTACATATTCAGCAACACACACAACACAGAGAATTACATTCTAATATAAAAGCGAGGCACTTCCATTATTAAACATGACCATTTTGAAAATCCTCATTCCCTTTTCACCATTTAGGACGTTCATCAAGGAGGGATGCATTTGAAACAGAGTACAACCAACCGAAATATGTGAATGTAATCCAGTAGTTCCTGAACCTGAGTTCAAATGTGCTCATTAAAAATACCACAGACAATGGGGAAATTAAGCTTTTATGTAAAGTAAAAAATTAGTCTTTAAAAATATGATACACCAAAGCCTGATGCCCATGGTTGTTAAGAATTGTTGTACAAAGCCACAATACATTGGTATGGAAAATCCTGCTTAATTCCTGCCAAATAACAAATAAATCTGGAAATCAACAGAATTCTGTGAAGACCATACTCAATGATAGCTGACAGGTAACTTAACCACTGACCCTATGTCCACAAAATCTTCATGAAGAATGAAATTATAAATGAACCTCGACTGTATAATAGTTGAGATAACAACTCTGAAGTCCCTGAAGTCAGCTGAACTACAACAGTGTGTTTACCTGCCATCCGTTTCTGCAGTGAAGTGGTCTACTTTTACTGAAATTCAGCTCTCCTGGAAGGCAGGTATCTCCGTACTCCCTTTCATTGACGATTATGCCCATGCAAAACAGAGAAAGTGGAAACAATAGAACATGTTCTGCAGCAATGTCCCTTCTACAACGACATAAAATCGCAGTACATTCTCCCCATATTGTCATCCTTTCCTGGGAGATCGGAAGAAGCTAAAGTTCCCCTTCTCTTAGCAGATTCCTCTTGGGAGATAACCACTCAAGTAGCCAAATTTTGCCTCTGGTCTAGTGGGATTTGTAAACGGCTGATTGAAAACCTTTCCCCATAGAAGATCTTTCTTCCTTTTCTTCAAATCATCCCTCCCAGAATCATCATATTTTATTACGGTATTTTATTTTATTATTTTAACCTAACTTTGATTTTTATTCAGAGCTGATATTGTATCGAAATAAAATTTGATTAATTGATACTACTGAAATTAAGCACCGAGAGTGCACCAAATGCAGCACAGAACTGTTATGGTCGCTCCCCCAAATACACAAAACCTATTCTGGGTGCCCAGCACTGGGGCCATCATCAGGAAGTGTGGACTGTTTCAGATGCAGCGTGACAATATTTGGGAAAAGGTTAATGTTACCTATCAAGTTAATATGGAAGGTATTGCCCCATATTGTTTTCTAATAACCATGCCCAAGTTGCCATAATAAAGCCAAACCACACTTCTGCATGGGCCCATTGTAAGACTTTTGGTTTTCTGAAACGGGCCCTATTTTTAAATCTTTCCTCACTCATGAATGGCTGACTGAACACGGAAAAGTCAAAGACAACCTTAAGAAGACTTCATGCTTTAACTATGGCACAGGTGCTTCTTTTCTCTGCTGTACAAAGTGACCCTCACAGCAGCACTTTCTGGGGAAAGGAAATTATAGCTTGACATCTATTTTTTTCACTGCTAGAATTAGATTGCTCATCTTATTATACCTTATAAAATTGCCCAGTGCCTGCAAGGAGAGAATTGATTTTCAATACCATCTCTCTCTTTTTTTTTAATAGCCACTTTTAAGTTCATGAGATGCACACACTGCCAGCTCCAAACAACACTATCATTCCCATGCTATACACAAAGCTATTAGATGGGCATCGGGCTTAAAGTTGTCCCCATACCGGTTAGAGAGAGAGAGAGATTCTCTTACAAGAGTGGACAACTGAGATGACTGTAGCTTCCAGTCACCTGTGTCAGATGGGAAGAATGAATGAAAATCCAAACAGGTCATTCTTTGAACTTCAAAAGTCAAGAGGTTTTCAGCTACCCATGAACAATAAGCATAGCCTTGCTAGATCAGACCCCAAGACGCCCGTGGGAAATGAACAAGCAGAGTATAATGAGTCAGCTATTCAAGCACGGTGACCCTTTACTTCACAGTTCTAGAAATAGACAAATTAGGAGTATTTACTTACCAGAAAGGTGATGCCATCACCTCCCTGGCTTATCATTAGGATGCATGAAGGAAAACATGCACCCAAGCCAGCTCAGTCTTGAATAAGTTGAATTTGACAGGATAGAAATGCAGTGGGAAATGGTGTTAAGAAAACAATTGAGGTTTCTCATGCATGTGCTAGAAGGAGCCTGGAGTAGAAGGTTGAAACTCAATATATTGAATAATATTAGAAATAGGGTTGCCAGCTCTGGGGTGGGAAATACCTGGAGATTTTGGGGGTGGAGCCTGAGGAAGACAGGGTTTGGAGAGGGGAGGGACTTCAAAGCCATAGAATCTAATTGCCAATGCAGCTATTTTCTCCAGGGGAACTGATCTCTGTCACCTGGAGATTGGTTGTAATAGTGGGAGATCTCCAGCCACCACGTGGAGGTGGGCAACCCTAATTAGAAAGCTGTAGGCAGATGCCCTCTAGGAATGTGAAGCCCCTGCAAAATGTTAGGTGTTCACAATCTACAGCTTAGTGAGATGCATAAAAGTACCATGAAATTTCAAGGCCTGTGTCTATCCCACAAGCCAGGTCCTCCATATGCTCAGTCAACAGCCATTTCTCTGATCTTCATATCACTCATTAAGCCTTACACAGAAGCACAGTACTAGGCAAGGTCTACCAGCAAGATTTCAGAACAAGACGATCCCTTTCGCATACTCCAAGGCGTGACTATTTTTTCTCATCCTGCTCTACATGCACTAGGAATGTGCATTCCAAGCATATCTAATCAAAAAGTGAACTGAACAAACTCTGAACAGACCTCAGAAGAATAACTAATTCAAATTCAACATCCTCCAACTTTGAGAGCCAAATAGGGTTGCCAACCTCCAGGTACGAGCTGGAGCTCTCCTGCTATTACCCCTGATCTCCAGCCGATAGAGATCAGTTCACCAGGAGAAAATGGCTGCTTTGGCAATTGGACTCTATGGCATTGAAGTCCCTCCCCTCCCCAAACCCTGACCTCCTCGGGCTCCACCCCAAGAACCCTCCCACCAGTGGCAAAGAGGAACCTGACAACGCTAGAGCCAAACCAGCTAGGCCAGATCTGGCTGTTCTTCTGACATACTGCAGCATCTGTGCTTTCAGATTTTCTTTCCAAGTGCTGTCTTTAAGTTTCCATTTCTTGGAGGCAGTAAGAAGAGACAGTGGCCAGCAGATGTGTACCTGGCAGACATGCTGTGCAATCAGAATACTTAGCATATGTTCTTTCCTCACAGTATCATCCCTGATAGTGTTTCTGTGCACAGTGTTTCCCTCAATCACATTGCCAGGTCACTGGCAGGGGCAACCCTTACTGGAACTATTCAACCTATCAGGTGGACAGCCTATTTGAATTACTACAGAGGCTAAGGCTTCTGCCCTCTTACAGTAAAACATGTACACAAAAAGGACAAGGGGAGTGGAAGATCAGCTCTTTCAAGGTGAAGAGCTCTTTCTCTTGTGCAAATGCAGACCTGGAGAGACCTGATTATGCATCAATCCACACGTCTAAAGCAAGAGACTATGTTACTATAAATCAGAGCACGTGGGGAGGGGCAAATCCCCCATGCCCCTTACATGATTGCACCGAGCACTTGGTTGCTTCAGACATTATTTCCTCCCAGCATGGACTGCAAGTGAGAACTTTAACTGCCTCTAAAATGGGGGAAGTTTCTTATACCTGCCTTAAAGTTAGGAGGAAGAATCTTGGGTGAGGGATACAATCCGTGAGAACTGCATCCCAGCTGGGTGGAATACAAAAAAAAAAGTTACTGATGGAAATATGCTTGCCACTGAAATCTATTAAGTATCTCCCCAACACAATGACTCTGAAAATATGGCATAATGTATATTGCAAAAAGAAGAAGAAGAAAAAATGAGCTTGACCCAAATAAAATTTCTGTGTTTATCTCCAATCCACACCTTCACACACACACAAGCACACCCTCTGGGTAAAACTGTGGCCGCACTGCTGTCACTGAGGTCTTTCATCCCTACCTTCTAGCTTCATGGCTCCATCCTGTTCATTATTTCTTCAGCTTGTCTCTGAACTTCCTCCAGTTTGTCAATTTGTTCTGTCACTCTGCTTTACATGAAAGGAAAACACTGATTTGGGGCACTGATCTACCAAAAGCAAAGGAACAGAAGCAACATAGCAGTCCAGTGAATGATACAAATTACTCTGGCATTTTCTCTCTGGGTGAATTTGGGTTTGCCCTTTATAAAGCAGCTTTCACAAAATGTCTTTTTTCTTCTTTCTGCAATAAACGACCTCTTCTGCAAGCGCAGTTTTGCCAGCTAAACAAGGGGAGATATGGGGATTGGAATAACCTCAAGAAAGAAAAAGGAGGGACGTGATTATACGTCACTGCCAATTGCTGCTTTGGGAGCAAAGGATAAAAGGGTCTACAAAGATTTTAATCCAGCAAATGATGTCTTTGGTTGGAGAATTTCATCCAAAAAGCTCCAATCAATAGAACGGATTCCAGACTCCCAAGTTCACTGTTAACAATTAGTAACTTTATTTTACAGAATTCTGTACAAAATCAAACTAGAAATGTCATGAACGCATTCCTAAAGGATTGTGGAACATTCTGCATTCTACAAAAGCAATGTCACAAATGTTGTCATATTGAATCCCTTTCCCCATCCTCTTCCCCTCACTCTATCTGGGTTGATCTGATTCAGGAACCCTCTGTGGCAGCAGCTAACCTGTGTGGCAATTAATTGGGCACCACCTGGATTTTAGAGCTAGGGAATTATGGTTTTAATTGTAAATTATTTTGTATATCAATGTAATATTGATGTATTGTAAATGATGTTTTAATGATGTAAGCTGCTTTGAGCCCAGCCTTGGATGGGATAGAATGGGATACAAATGTTAAAAATCAATCAATCAAATAGCACCGGCAATTTGCATCAGAGAAATGCACAATACAAGGGGGTACTTAATTTCCAGATTTTTACCATGTGATTCAAGTTGCCTGTCTCACCAATAAAAGAAGTTCATCTGGTGGGCACACGAGAGAGGGCCTTTTGGTGGCAGCCCCATGATTACAGAACAACCTCCCCAGGGCAGTGTGCCTGGCCCTCTCACTTTCAATCTTGAGGAGGCAACTGAAGACAGTTTTATTTAGGACTATATTGGATTAATTCAGTTTTTTAATTTATAGGTAGACCTAATTGAGATTTTTTTAAAAAAATTGTGATCTTTTATGCATTTTTATTATTGTTGTTTAAATTACATTGTAAGCCACCTTGAGTTGTGCAAGGTAGAAAGGTGGCTAATAAATGTTTTAAATAAATAAAATAGGTAAGTTCATCACTATTATTATCCTTTTTTATTTTGTTGGAGACTGCCTATTTCTCTAATTACTTAATTAACTGTGTTTATTTTCATCAGAGTTGATGGCAAAGTGTTTCTTTTTCTTAGAGAAAAAGTTTGATCTGATGCAATGTAGTTGTTTGACTAAAAACTGGGAAGATCCATCTTCAAATCCCCACTCTCCCATGAAACTCACTAGATGACCTTAGGCCAATCACTCACTCTTTGTGTAATTTACTTCAGTGGGTTGTTGAGAAGACATAAAGAGGGGAGAAACATATTCGGAACACCCTGAAGGAAGAGCGAGATAGAAATATCATAGACTGAGACAAGCAACCATGTCGAGTCAAGCATAATGCAAGTAAACCTCTTGGGCCATTGGCCAGTCAAATCTGAGGAATATCAACTGCACACCAATGAGCAACCAAGCTGACAGATAAGGACCCCAGGTGAGTCTAGCACTATTAGGAGATCAGGTCCCCTCACACTGTATGTTCTGGTTCATACAAACTTACAGTGACTCTTACAAACCTTCCATTTCCTGCTATATCGGAGCATCAGCTGCAAAAAAGATGCAATAAATATGACCCAATATATTTAATTGTGGTTGCTTTTAACACTGCATGTCCCCCATTGTTCTGACATTCAATTGAACTCAGTCACGACCAATTGAAACTCCAAGACCCTTTCAACAGCGTCAGCTCAGCTGCAAATACAAATGCAACCGGGGTAAAGAACAGTGGGTTGTATCCCACAGAGCTGTTCCACTAATGGTGGCACTTTCCTCCAGCACTAGGAAACTTCCCCTGCAAGAGACTTGTAGTGCCCTTTGCATCAGGGTAAGCCTCCTTCTGCCAGAGGAAAGTGATGCTCTTACTGGGTTGGATCCATAGGCTCCATAGATCATAGATTTTTTCAAGCACTCTGGTCACAGCAGCTCAGGTTATGCTCCCATCAACAGCCATGTTCCATGTACGTCTTTTAATCAAAAGCATGCAAGGACAAAAAAGGACAAGGTGTTTACAATTGGCCAGTATCAATTTATCTATTTCAAAAGGTCTTAGCACATTTGTGTGTGTATAAAAAAATTAGGAGAGCCATCACGGGCATTTTTGTTTTCCACTATGGTGTCATTGTCAGCCTGTCTGATTTTTGTGGGATTTTCAGTTCAGGAGCAGGGTCTCCTCCCTTGATCGTAAGAACATAAGAACATAAACGGTGAAGAGGTATCAGAGTTTTTGGCAGAAGTTGTTAAGGTTAAGATTCAAACTTAATTTTAATCTAGATATGTATTATCTGTTTATCTCTGACCTCGTGACCATCAATATTATGCCAATAAAGGTTATCTGAACATAAGAACATAAGAAAAGCCATGCTGGATCAGACCAAGGTCCATCAAGTCCAGCAGTCTGTTCACAAAGTGGCCAACTAGGTGCCTGTAGGAAGCCCATAAACAAGACGACTGCAGCACCACGATCCTGCCTGCGTTCCAAAGCACCTAATATAATAGGCATGTTCCTCTGATCCTGGAGAGAAAAGGTATGCATCATGACTAGCATCCATTTTGACTAGTAGCCATGAATAGCCCTCTCCTCCATGAACATGTCCACTCCCCTCTTAAAGCCTTCCAAGTTGGCAGTTGATCAGAGCCATTAAGGACCTTTGAGGGGGATATCTGCAATAAATGAGAAATGCTACCTTTTGTTTTGTAAGACAGACTGAGCCACAAGGATCAAATGCCAACCTTGTTAAAAAAAATGTAGGTAATCATAATAGGTAGCCTACTCAGCAGAGCATTCACTCTATCTGCAAAGTGGACAAAAAACAACAACAAAAAGGATTGCCTGACATGTAGTTGGCCATTACCTGCGGGGAGGGTTTGCAACACAGAAACTATTGTCTGGATTTGACTAAGAAATGGATTTGTAAATTAAAGGATTTGGAATTTCTTGTGCTAATGGTTATTAGTGTAGGGAGGGGAGGCTAAAAGGATGCTTCTCAGCACTGAAGGAAGGGGAAGCATAAGACACAATTTGCAAAAACAAAAAAAATGGTGTTTAGATGCAGCTACTTTTCACAATGTTTGGTTTCTCTCCGGAGCATTTTGTAAGAAGAAAGTGCACATTTTACAGCAACTGCCACTTCTAATCAGAGAAGACGTTTCTCTCACTTCTTGAGTTTTTGAGAAGGGAAGAGTTCATTAATGCCTTATTTTCACTTTGCACCATCACACAATTTCTATTGACTTTCCACCCTTTCCGGCTACATGCAACACATCGAGGAGTCAAGCTTTTGTTAAGATGCATGATGAGCACAGCTTTAAACTGACTGCTTCCATGCAAGCTGTTAATCAAATGAGCGATAGCCGAAGCCACGTCCTCTTCACAGTTTAATCTTCACTTGCATTGTCAGAATACATTTGTTCATCTCCACTGCACTGGCTGATCCCTGTTGCGTGCTCTCTCCAGGACTCGCACACCCCATACACAGTGGAAGACTAATTCACCGTCATGCCTTCCAGACCTCAGAATGTTGACTTTATGCAGACATGCAACCACAGCAACAGAAGTAAGTTATTTGTGTGCTTTCGTTCTCGGCTCAAAACAGTGGGAAATCCAGAATAGGATTTGCTTTGGCCGGAAGAAAGGGCACTGAAGACATAATGGGAGTGGGTTGGGATCCTTCCTAAGTCCAGAAAACCTTTAAGAAGGAACATATACAATTTAAAGTGGCCGTGTGCCTCATTCCCATCCACATAATGCCAGCGAGGTTGGCTCCACAACCCTCTCACAGACAAGGGATTTTAGAGACTTATATGCAAAGGCAGAAAGCATTTCAGTGCAGCAACTTGGGCTAATTTATTTCTATTAACCTATCAGTGTGAAGCGAAGAGACAGAGAAAGAGCATGAAAGCATTTGGAAGCCAAGGCTGCAAACAAAGCTGTTAGAGACAGTACATTGAGCTGGGGAAGCCTACAAGGCATATGTGGAAAGAGGGGAGCACTGTTCTATGCTCATCCATATCTCAGGGCAACTCTGGGGAAAAATACTGAGCGAGGGAGTACAGCTCAGTGGAAGTGCGCACCCAGTATACTTACATGTGCCCAGCCCCAGGCCTTTCTATTGAAAGGATCTCTGGCCTAGGAGCTGGGGGCGTAGGGTTGCCATATCCCTCTTTCCTGCCACTGGCAGGAGGTTTTTGGGGCGGAGCCTGAGGAGGGCAGGGTTTGGGGAGGGGAGGGACTTCAATGCCACAGAGTCCAATTGCCAAAGCGGCCCTTTTCTCCAGGTGAACTGATCTCTATTGGCTACCTGGAGGTTGGCAACCCGGCGTGGTGGTTCTGGTTGAGACCTTGGCAAGATTCTGCTAACTGGGAGTATACAGTGCTAGGATCACCTTCCCTTAGGGTTGCCAGCTTCCAGGTACTAGCTGGAGATCTCCTGCTATTACAACTGATCTTCAGTCGATAGAGATCAGCTCACCTGGAGAAAATGGCTGCTTTGGCAATTGGACTCTATGGCACTGAAGTCCCTCCCCTCCCCAAACCCTGCCCTCCTCTGGCTCCGCCCCAAAATCCTCCCACCGATGGTAAAGAGGGACCAGGCAACCCTACCTTCCCTGCTTCTAGGTGCAGTTTCCACTGTTTGGGGAGGAGCAGGGCAGAAAGCAGGGCTGGCCAAGAGCCACCATGGTTCTTTAGGCAGAGATTCCATAGTATGTGCCTACCATCACTACCCAGACCCAACCTAAACATCATATGAAAACAAATCACATGATTTACCTGTCCCCATGGTCTCCGAGAACGATCAGGTCCCCCAGAATTTTGTCCCCTAATCCCACCCACCCATCTTGGCAGCCTGGCAGAAATTAACTGGTGTGATGGGATTTGGATCTTGGGGCATCAGGGCCTGGGTCAAGACTCGAGATGGGTGAAGACATTGGATTGGACTGGGATTTCAATCTCAAATCTCCAGACCCTGGTCCCAATCTCAATCTCCTAATCAAAATTTATTTAGAAAAAATATATGCCACCTCTCCAGAGTCCTGTCCAGTCCAAGCCCATCCATTTCAGTGGACAGATTGGAGTAACTCTGCATAGGATTGCTCTGCTGGTCTGTTAGGCTACATTTGCTATCTTGGGAAACAGACAGCTAGATCTCCAAGAGCGTCCATTAAGTTAAAGTAGGAAATATCTGGCAATCCTCAATTCATGACACTCTATATGTCCAAAAGAGAAGAAAATATCCACAACATCAACATTTAATTGAATAGCAGGAGGAGAACAGTATTTACAGCATTACACCCAGTGATGTAGAATCAGCTAAAATTGAAAAGCAGCTCATACCGGCAAGAATGGAAGGCTGAAAATGAAGAGTAAATTTGTGACACCTCCTCTTGAGTGATGAATGCACATTACACATTTGTCTGGAACGCCCCTTATATTATATTTTACATTTTACTTAAAAGTCCAGAGATGAATTTGAGAGAAATGTGCAGCCAAATGTCTGGCCAAACCTTTTGCTGCTCTTCTGAGACTGTTCATCCCGCTCCATTTACACCATTGCCTCTCTCACACCCATTTGTCCTTCCAAGCTCCTTATGTCTACAGACTGGTGATTTGCACATCTTTCCCTCCTCCATCAACAGGCTTCTAATTTACTGGTGAATAAGTGTTACATCTGTTACAGTGGATTCTGTAGACAGTGAAATCATCATCTTCAGAGAAGAGATTCACAAAGCTTGTCCCTGTCAATCAGCAAGATTATTTCATCAAAGATATATCATCTAGCTCAGCAGCTTGAAATGGAAACAGACAGACAGGCATCAATAAACAGGCTGAGAGATGATGAAGCACAAATGAAAAAGGCTTGGAGACAAATGGACACACACACTTTGGGTGGTTACTGTAGGTTTTAGGAATGTCACATCGATTTATGCAGTACTCCAAAGATGTTTTGCTCTCATTCCCTTTGCCCCGAATTTGCAACACTCTGCACCTGCTCTCATTGGCAGAGACAGGGAGCTGAAGCAGGTTGCAGCCCTTTGAACACCTGCGCTCATTTCTTTGCTGCTCTTCTTTGTCAGAAGAGTCATTTGATTTTACAACCTGTAGGAAGTGGCAGGCAGCCAGTTTTTTACAAAGGGAATGTACTGCCACTGAAAGATGCTAAGCTGCCAGGGGTAAGAAACAGAGCCCACATGCTCGCACAAACCAGCACAAGATGCTGGCATTTTAGCCCTCTTTAATTCCAGGCTATCAACATATGATACTCACATATGTTGGACTTGTCTGGATCCTATCCCCGGCTGCTTTTCCTTGAATGCCCTGCTGACATTCACTTCCACAGGTCACTGCTTGGCATCATTTTGTACCCGCTACATATTTCAGATCGGCCTCAAGGTGATACAGACCAGAAGGATCCCATGCCCTCCCACAAGGTTAAAGCTTCCCAGGGGGAGAGGAAGAAGACCTCAATCTTCACAGGCTGTGGGTTTTCAACAAAGCAGGCCAGCCAAAAATGGGTAAAATTAAATTCTAGATAAGAAAAACAATTGGAGGGTGGTTCTGGGAAGGCAGTCTAGGCAGATGAGGCAGCTACAGGGAGAGAAGCAGGTAACAGGGATGCTTGCAGAGCCACAGAACAAAGCAGAAACGGGCAAAGAGCAGACACTGTTAGCTGTGCACAGTGGGTGCTTTGTTACAAGGAAGCTTGCTAACAGAGGGAGATGTTGACATAAGGAAAGGGTAATGACCAGTCTCAGTGGGAAAGGAGTATAAGAAGCAAAAAATCAGTAAAGCTCCGAGCCTCAGGCTTTTGACAGAGATGCAGTGGCTTGAGCCTTAGGCCTCCATGGAAGTCCCACAGCCTGCCTGTGGCTGGTGACCCCTTCGCAAGGCTATTTAGATGGCCACAGATTTAAATCACATGCACACATCATTAGCATTCATTTTGATTGATTCATGATTAGCACTCATGAGGGTGCCCTCCCATGTAGCTTCAGTTACTCACTGGGTAGATGCCATCTCTAGCGTGAGTGGCCGTCCAGGACCTCGTGCATTTCTGGTGATCATCTATTTTAGCTATGCCTGCTCGTTGCTTGGTCGACCCTTCTCCCCTTAGGCCTTGCTCTTGAGATCTGTGCACTCAACAAGATCCATTCTTTTACCCATTCTTTGTTTCACCACCATCTTGAACAAAGCCAAGGGAGGTTTTGTTTAGGTAAAACACTCTAGGTTACTATTCTATTGTTAGGGTTGCCAACCTCCATGCGGTGGCTAGAGATCTCCCACTATTACAACTGATCTCCAGGTAACAGAGATCAGTTCACCTGGAGAAAATGGCAATTAGACTCTATGGCATTGAAGTCCCTCCCCTCCCAAAACCCCACCCTCCTCAGGCTCCACCCCCCCAAAAATCTCCAGGTATTTCCCAACCTGAAGATGGCATCCCTATCCATAGTGGAGCAGTAGCTAACACTATTACATAGTGGAACAGTTTATTTTTTAACACTGAAAACTTTGGGGCACCTCCCTTGGCTTGGAAACAAAACATAATAATACTCAACTAAGAGCTTTTCAGTTTCATTTCATCTAGGCTATGGTTGTCCTGGCCTGGTTTTGAACAGTTTGCGTACTCCTGCAGGTACCAGCAAGCAATAGGAAGCTAAACTGATTCCCCTCTACAAAGCCATCCTGCTCTGAGGACTTCTGGGTTGGTGTCTTAAAGAGGCAATACTTGAGAATGATGGAATTAGCTGTAAAATGCATATGTAAAATATAGTTTTGATACACTTGAAAATTGCCAGTTAGTAGGAATGTCCACATTTACCTTAAACGACAGTACAATTTCCTCCAGAAGCCAGGATCCCTGGTTTACCTGAGGATTATTACGTATTATACAAATTCCCAGATTATCCTCATTTTAATTTCACCTGAAACATTGTTTGCAAGCAGCTCTGGGGGCAATGTTTTGTGCAAAGAGCAAGGCCTACATGTCAAGTATGGTGTTTATTCTTTTTTCATCTGTTTTCTGGCATCTAGAGGGTACAGCAGTCAGTTCTGTTCCAAATGAATACTTGAATCCTTCCTTCCTTTGATTGTTTTCCTAATCCTGAAAGGGCCAGGGAGTAATGATGGGCTCTTTAGAGCCAGCAAACAACAGCTCTTTATGGGGAAGTGCTTAAAACAATTGCTTCAAGAGCGGGCTATAAAGAATCCCCATATAAAAGTGAGTAGATAAATACCTACATTTTGCCTTCAGTCAATACCATTTCAGCACAACCGACTGCTGCAATCCAGCAGAGTGTAGTTGTACAGAACCTGAGGGTAAAATCTATACTATAGGGAGTTTATGAACCATTTACCATACACCTAAGCACAAGGCATTTAGTGCATCTGGCCAAGCATTGTCAATATATCCATTATCCTGGATTTGAGAAGGCCTTACTAACAGGCAACTAGTGGACTCCACTTGTTACGGTTCATCTGGTAAACTGAGATCCCCTTTGCTGTGCCTTCCTGCATTTTCCAATTACTTTATGGCTGTTTTGCCACACTTTGTAATACTCTGGCCATTTATGCATGGCTGTTTCCTCGCAGTCACCCCACCAACTACCTTGGGGCTTTGCTTTGATTATGCTTGCATTTTCTGAATGTCAGAGGTTGCCTAGCTCTCTCTGCATGTTTCCACATGTTTTACCCACATTTTCTGGGTTCATGTTTAGCCAGCATCCAGAAAATGTGGGGGAAACACTGGAAACGTGCAGGGAGAGCAAGGCAACCTCTGACGGTGGGAAAAATACAAGCATAATCAAAGCAAAAACCTGAAGTAGTTGGCGGAGTGACCCCGAGGAAACACCCATGCATAAATGGCAAAGTGCAGCCAGTTTGTCTTTTGCAGTGTCCAGGAATGTGCTAGCGTTGCCATCCTCCAGATGCCAGGGGGAGTTTTCCCAGAATTATAACTGAGCTCCAGATGACAGAGACTAGTTCCTCTGGAGAAAATGACAGCTTTGGAGGACAATTTTATGGTATATAGGGTGGCCAACTTCCAGATGGGGCCTGGAGATCTCCGGGAATCTCACCTGATCTCCAGATGGCAGAGATCAGTTCCCCCAGCAAAAATGGCTGCTCTGGAGGGCAGACTGCATGGCATTATGCCCTGCTGAGGTCCCTTCCCTCCCAACCCCCACCCTTCCTAGGCTCTATTTCCAAAATATTCAGGAATTTCACAGCCAGAGTTGGCAACCCTAGCGGTATCCTATACTATGGTATACGAGAGTCAGTGTGGTATAGTGGTTAAGAGTGGCAGACTCTAATTTGGAGAACCAGGTTTGGTTCCCCATTCCTCCACATGAAGCCTTCTGGGTAACCGTGGGCCAGTCACAGTTTTCTCAGAACTCTCTCAGCTCCACCTACCACACAAAGGGTCTGTTGTAGGGAGAGGAAGGGATTGTGATTATAAGCTACTTTGAGACTCCTTAAGGCTGAGAAAAGGATGGTATAAAAAAACAACTCTTCTTCTTCTTCTTCTATAGAGTTTA
The DNA here is from genome assembly GCF_029931775.1 of Euleptes europaea. Taxonomy (NCBI): domain Eukaryota; kingdom Metazoa; phylum Chordata; class Lepidosauria; order Squamata; family Sphaerodactylidae; genus Euleptes; species Euleptes europaea. The sequence continues at coordinate 56,707,578 of NC_079316.1, read as the reverse complement.
GGCGAAACAGAAGTCCCTCCTTGGTACTGTCTCAAAATCTCCAGAAATGTCCAGAGCCAGGGTTGGCAACCTTAACTCAGACCCAAATGAAACTGGATATATATCAGTGCTTTTTTTGGGGGGGGGGGGTGTCTGGAGCACAAAGATAGCTTCTTTGGTTAATGTATATGTTATAGTTAGGGTTGCCAACCTCCAGGTGGCGGCTGGAGATCTCCCGCTATTACAACTGATCTCCAGGTGACAGAGATCAGTTCACCTGGAGAAAATGGTCACTTTGGAAGGTGGACTCTATGGCATAATACCCCATAAGTCCCTCCCCTCCCCCAACACTGCCCTCCTCAGACTCCACCCACAAAATCTCCAGGTGTTTCCCAACCCGGATCTGGCAACTCTTGTTATAGTTATGCACAGATGTGCTATTATTGTGTACTCTGTATTCTATTCAGATCTGCATCCTGCCCACTTGGGAAACCCTGACAAAAGATACTTTTTCCTCAGCAACTATCCAAGATCACCACACTGTTCTTGTCACAATGATCTTCAGATAATGATACAGCAATACTGGATTTTCGTGTAAACACAGGGAATATGCAAATGGGTCCCAGGAGATCAATTACGAATCAAATGCTTCAGGGCCAGAAATCAGATTTTTTTCCCCCCAACTAACTGCTTTGACTTAAGAGAAGTTGGCTTGGAGTGTTTAAAAATCAATATGCTTGACTCCAGGGTGTGTGATAATCTCTGCTCTTTGAGCTACTTCCTGGTTAATTACATTTAGAAATTTAAAGTAAGTGGAGTAGACCCTCAGCTGGCATAAATAGTCATTGATCCCAATGGAGTTTAAAGAGTCACATTGATTTTCACCATCTGACCTACTAACTTGAGCTGAGAACTGAAGACAACTATAGAACAGGATCTGAAATTCACAGTGAACCCAGTAACGTCTATGCAACATAGGAGCTTTATTTCAGGGTTGCCAGGCCTGGCAACCAGTTGGAGACAGAGGGGTCTGGGATTTGGGGGCGGGGGGGGTGATTGTTGACAATGGCTTGAAGTCACTTTCAGGGGAAAACCAGAAGTGATGTCACATCTCTCTAGGAATCACTATAGAATTTTTGGCAATTGCTAAAGAAGACAGATGTCACTTCTGGGTTTTTCCCAGAAGAGATGTCAGTCCTCTCTAGGAATCTATGAAAACTCTGTGGGGGGGTTTGAGCTTTCCCCAGAAGTAATGTCATGCCATTGGCCTGACAGCATTAAAAAAAAAATCTCCCACCTCTGCTCTGTGCTGGGGGTGGGTGGGGGCTGGTAACACTGCTTTATTTCCATAAAGTAGTTTTGGGCTGAGATTTATAGAAACATTACAAAAATGTCATAAGCAGAAAACAAGAAATGGGAAACTTACGAGCAAGACTTTCCAGGAAGATGAGAATAAGATTTTGAGTATACTGTGACTGCAAAAATAAACAGGAGTTTTGTGGCCCCTTAAAGACTAACAGGTTTCCATTCTAGCATAGGCTTTTGTGGACTAGACAAGGTCAAATTATTACCATGTCAATGGAGAATTTCAGTCAGCATTTCAAAGGAATTAGTACTTCTCCTTGAAAAGCTAGCATAGGTGAGAATAGAGGTTTCTATATGGAGATACATACACCTGTACTATAAATTGCTATAATCCAATCCAGCAACAGATATGCCACTGATTATATGGTTCAGTTCTGAGTTTTAAATGTAATCCAGAATATCTAACACCATTTTGTTTCACTTCCAATCACTAACACATATTACAATCTGGAAAACTGGGTACAGTTTGCCATGTTAGTACAACTTCTCAGAAACAAAGCATGTTCTGTGTCACCTCTCACAGATAATGTCCAAACTGGTCCTACTGTAATGTATCTCTATGGGGAATTTTTCATGGAGATTTGCTGCTGTTTCGACGCTGATTTGCGTCGGAGTCAAATTTTGGTTATTCACTGCAGATCCGGCTTTTCCCTGATAGAGGTATAAAAGCCGTGTTATGTCAGCGGCAAACCAAACCACTTCTGAGCCGTACTTTCTAGTAGAAGCGCGTTTTGTTGCTCGGATGCCCATGAAAAAATGTTTGCTTCGCTCCCCGGGACGTCTCCTTTCTCCTCCCCCAAGAACAGTGATTGGCTAGGAGAGTTTTGCGCTCGGACAAGAATACTGCCCCTTTTGCTGCCTGCCTGCCTAGAGTCCTGGCACTTCTCTCCCTCCGTCCCGAAGGCTGGTGGGCGGGCAGGCGGCACGCCTTCCCGCCCCTCGCCCGGGATGGGCCTTGGAGCTGGGCCCACACCTCCAAGCCCAGGGGGACGTCGGACGGAAGGCTCCAGGGGGAGACCAGCGGGGCCACGCCATGTGCTCCTCGCACGCTGGGGGGGGTGGTGGTGGCAGCTCGGTCTAGGGCAGCTGGACCCATGGGGGGATGTTCAAGGGAAGGGGCTGTTGGCCCCTCTACCCCAGAGGGAAGGGGGGATTTTTGAGAAATCGGATGGGAAAAATGTGCATCCTGAGAGCGGAAAACCCAAGGCAAAACTCCCTCCCATCACTCTTCTGAAGAGGGGCGGCCAGCCTGCTCTTATCTCCCTCCTCTCTCTCGATGCACTGTGGCAGGATCATGGCCGGCGTGCAATCCAGGGGCCTTCTTTCCTCTCCCCCCCCCCCCCCGCCATGCACACTGGCTGGATCGGGGCTGGCACGCAAGCTAGGAACCCTCCTGTCTCTCACGATGCAATATGGCCGGATCATGGCCGGCACACGCAATCCAGGGGCCTTCTTTCCTCTCCCCCCTGCCATGCCCCTCTACCCCAGCGGGGAGGGGGGATTTTTGAGAATTCGGATGGGAAAAATGTGCATCCTGAGAGTGGAAAACCCAAGGCAAAACTCCCTCCCATCACTCTTCTGAAGAGGGGCGGCCAGCCTGCTCTTATCTCCCTCCTCTCTCTTGATGCACTGTGGCCGGATCATGGCCAGCGCGCAATCCAGGGGCCTTCTTTCCTCTCCCCGCCCCCCCCCCCCCCGCCATGCACACTGGCTGGATCGGGACTTGCGAGCAAGCTAGGAGCAGTCCTGTCTCTCACGATGCAATGTGGCCGGATCATGGCCAGCGCACAAGCCAGGGGCCTTCTTTCCTCCCCACCCCCACCATTCCCACTTGCAGCTAAACACTTCTCTGGGCACATGAATGCAATTCCTGCCCCCCCTCCAATCCTGTCTATCATTAAAAGGCAATGGGTTCCACACCTATAGAAAATAGAGGGAAGCTTTGAGGAAAGTGCTGCCTTGCCCCCCCCCCCCTGGCAATTTGGAATCTGACTGTTCCAAAAGCAGAACAGAGCGAGGGTGGAAGAAAAATGGAGGAGACCAGAGGGACTGGTGCTTGTTTTTTGCGCTGGTGCTGGTGAACCGCACGAGGTAATCTGCTGGGCGGAGTTGGGGCGGAGCTGGGGGCAGGCATAAACAATGAGCCTGTTGGAAGGGGAGGGCTCCTGCAAAAGGGACAGACCAAACCGTTGTCAAATACAGCATGTTTTGTTCCCATGAAAAACCAAAACTACATCGAGATTGACAGGGATAAATCGCGGCCATGAAAAAAACATTTAAGTTGTGTGTTTTTTTAGTCCGTGGCAAAACAGAAGCAAAATCTACCGTGAAAAATGCCCCTCTGTGTTTGGGCATTTAGTGGGTTTTTTGAGGCACAGGGATTTTGTCCCTGAGCAGAAGTAGGAGGTGGTTGAAGAAAAAAAAAGGAGGTTTTTGATAAGGAGGCAAGGAAAGAAATTTCTGAAGGGTGAAGGAAATGGAAGCGTTCTTCGTGTACAGAGCTGCATCAATTGTTGGTTCTTGTAGGTTATCCGGGCTGTGTGACCGTGGTCTTGGTATTTTCTTTCCTGACGTTTCGCCAGCAGCTGTGGCAGGCATCTTCAGAGGAGTAACACTGAAGGACAGTGTCTCTCAGTGTCAAGTGTGTAGGAAGAGTAATATATAGTCAGAAAGGGGTTGGGTTTGAGCTGAATCATTGTCCTGCAGAAAGTATCAAAGGTAATGTGCTAATCATTGTCCTGTAAGTCTCAAAATAATGTGCTAATGAGGGTGTGGTATATTATTATGTGGTATGTTAATATTTCTCAGGCCAACCTGAGAAATCAGCAGTGGCTGAACATGGACTGGCACAAACAGGACACAGGGTCTTATTCCAAGACACTGAAAGACTGGACAATTCTACCAACTATTTTGTCAGATTGCACAGAGAAGCCATTGAAATTCATAAACATCAGCACAACTTTAACAGAAAAGAAGAGAGTTTAAGAATGAATAAGGCTTGGCTTCCTGTCCTGAAAGCCTCCAGACTAACAAAGACTACAGTCCACAATAGCCATGCGGATTAGCTTTGGATTTCACACATTAACAGATCACTTCAGGATACAATGGTTCCATATTAACATACCACACCCTCATTAGCACATTATCTTGATACTTACAGGACAATGATTAGCACATTACCTTTGATACTTTTTGCAGGACAATGACTCAGCTCAAACCCAACCCCTTTCTGACTATATATTACTTTTCCTACACAATTGACACTGAGAGACACTGTCCTTCAGTGTTACTCCTCTGAAGATGCCTGCCACAGCTGCTGGCGAAACATCAGGAAAGAAAATACCAAGACCACGGTCACACAGCCCGGATAACCTACAAGAACCAATGAACTCTGACCGTGAAAGCCTTCGACAATATTTTGCATCAATTGTCTTACGAGCCACCTAAAAAAGAACTGTAGCCTTTGGAGATCTACAGTAGCACCAACATAGCGAAGTAGCCTGCACTCATGTGAGTTTAATTACCATAGAAACCATAGTGTTTCATGAAGTAGGGTTGCCAGGTCCCTCTTCGCAACCGGCGGGATATTTTGGGGGTGGAGCCTGAAAAGGGCGGGGTTTGGGGAGGGGAGGGACTTCAATGCCATAGAGGTCAATTGCCAAAGCGGCCATTTTTCTCCAGGTGATTTGATCTCTATCGGCTGGAGATCAGTTGAATTAGCAGGAGATCTCCTGCTACTACCTGGCAGTTGGCAACTGTACCGTGAAGGGATACATGGAGTAAAGGTGTTCTGGGGAACTCTCACACTGAGATGAAATTGAGAGTAGCAGCCACTTTGTAGCAACTGTTGCAGTGTCAAGTAAAATTTGTTTTTCTGCAGGTTCCAGGTTCTTTTGGGTATCTCCCACTTAATTACCATCTTAGTAGGTTTGGCAATAACAGGCTTGAAATTGGCCCCTACAGTGCCACTCTAGAACTGCGGGAAGGTTTGTGAAAGTGCATTTTGGTTCTGCCATGGATATGATTTACATAATTAATCCAATCCCCCTGCATAATTAATTAGATGGAGGGTATTTTCTCAAACATGTCTTTCTAAGGTTTCTACAGATGTTTTATTTCCCATATGGCTATCCATATGCTGTGGCTGCTCCAGTTTCTTTAAGGATCTCCTCTCCTGAGACAACAGATCTCGTCTCTCCTGAATAGCAAGTGAGTGACTGATTAGGAAACAGGTAGTTCTGCAAGACACTTTGTTATTTCCAAGAGAAGTGCTGAGCAGCCTGGGCTAAATTACAGCTATCAGTCTCCAAGACGATGTATAGATATATTAATTATTTCTTTCTTTCTCTATAGAGATTGAAATTTAACAGTTTTTGCAGCACCAGCTGTGTTTGGATTGCCAAGCAAGGCTGGCTTCATAGACTATTTTAATGTCTTTATTTGCACAGATGACATATTTCAACATCTGATATAGCATCCACAGGGAAGCAATAATGACATAAACATTTAATGCTTGGTGGCAAAGAGCTTTCCCAACCAGCAAAGAAATATCTTTTATGCTTTGCACTATGGAAGTGCTATGCCAGTCCAGCAGAGGTAGTGTGACACCATCCATTATATATAGGAAATCACGGTTGTCTGAACTGAGAGGGGGGGCAGAAAGTTCACTGCTTGGAAGGGGGAAGAAAGTCTCAGTTTTCCTAATTTCCAACTGCAGCCTATTTCCATCAATGTAGTCCTGAACCTCACAGCACCAGACCCTTTTGGGGCATTCATTGTCTCTGCTAAAGGGGTTATTGTATTTTTAAGGTGTTTTTTTTTAATTAACAGGCTATGCAAGAACATGTGTTCATGGATATACACCCACTGGCCATATTCAGGTTTAACAAAAAAACCTCAGTTTGTTTGTGATGAGAAAAGCCAACACCATCAGGTTTCTGCACTCCCTCCTTTCTTTCCTCTTCCTTCTTCCCTTGCATGTGGTGCAAAAATTGGCAACCAGGAAGTCTTCAATAAAGCACACTCTGCTGTGAAGCCCAAATCAGGGGCTTTAACAAATGGCAGCTTGTTTCTTGCTTACAAATGAGGATTCCAAATTAGGGTTAAATTCTCACTTAGAATCCTGGTGTAGCAAATAAAAATTTGTGAAAGTGCCCAACTAAGTATAGTTTAGTGAAGATTTCTTGGTTTACAGTTTCAGTGCTGCACGTGAGGCAATGAAGCTCAAAAACTTTGGTTTGTTCTCGTCGCAAACAGAGTTTTATTTATCACTTCTGAATGAAGGCATTGCTTCACATACTTTTTTTGTTACAAAACTGCTTAGGGTATAGTGAGTAGGTAATATGTTATCTGTCATGGATACTGTCCAACATTCACTTACAATAGTCACATCATAATGTGCTCATAGTTCTGGTCACATCTCTTGGAGCTTGTTTTCCTAGGGATATCTTGAAATACTATTAGATTACTGAGTAACTGGCTTGGCCACAAAACATGCCAGGGTTCAAAAACAAGTATTTGTGAAACAGGCTATGGTAACAATTTTTGTTACCACTAATACAAAGCCTTCATTGTATTGTTCATAACTTGGGACTTACTGCGTGTCTCTACCTTTGAGCCAGGGCTGCTGCCCTAGGAAAGCTGTAGGTTTGATACCTGTTCCTTTCTCAGGCTGCTCCCCTTATAGAGTTCTGCCTTATAGAGATTCCTATCAGAGATTCACTTGATTCTGGTACCAAATGCATTTCCAATACTCTGACGGTCCAGCCAAGTCTACCTTCCTCCTGACTATTAAAGAGTCCGTGCCACCTTGTTGCATAGCCGGTGGAACCAGGGGCTAGACAGGGGCTAGACAAGTTGCTTCCTTACATCAAACTGTTTCATGCACAGAATTCCACATGTGTACTGAACTATTGGATCAGAATTAGAGCCACAGCATGAGATCAGATACAGTGAAATACAAAGTTCTGGCATCTTTAATCGTTATTTAAAAGGAAGAAGTTCAGCAGACGAAGCTTTTTTTACTCCACAGCACTATAACAAGAGGCACAAGACAAAACATTATTTTTGAACTTAACTTTTATTGATTTTTTTTAAAAAAATTAAGGTATGGGAGTCTGTTCCTTTATTTCCAGCACCCTTCCCCAAAACTATGGAATCACTATGTGGCATATATTGAAGTGTCTAATACTGATGCTGTGTTCCCAGCATCTTGTGTCTGCTGGGCAGAGAGGTAACAGCCAGTTTACTATAACATTTTTCTTTATGTTTCAATTCCACTTCATTAGACCAATAAGATACTCTATCTCCAGAGTGCACTTCTTGAGCTGTTAAAGCCATGAGTCTTCACCTTGTGCCTTATCAACACCACCCAAGACACGCTATAACCACCAAGAAATGCACCACCTGTCATCCCTTATTACTTAATAAACTTGCCAGCAGGCCTCCTGCAATAAAATTATGAAACTAGATGATTGCATTGGGCTCAGTAAATCTAGGGACAAAGCTGCTATAAAGGTAAAAAAAGAATTTAATTGCAAAAAATAGAAGGTGTGATGAAGGGAGCCTGTCATTTCAGCAAGAATTTGTAATCCTCAAGGGTATACAGCTTAACAATTAGTAAAGGAGTGAGCTACCAGTGCAGTGAAATCCAAGGGACTGGAGGACAAGAGGGGGCAATATGAGTATATTGTATATACTGAACGTAACTGCTGCCGCCAGGTGTAAGTACACACAACATACTTATACATATATGTGAACAAATAAGTGAGTTATGATCAGGTATTATTTAAAGTTTAACTTCCTAGGTGTGGGATATCAAGGTATGCTCTGGTGTGAAGAATGTTCAAGAATATATGGCATGGTCCAATGTTTGCCAGCCTAGTGCCTAGTATGTGAAGGGCGCTCCCTGGCCGGACACCAGACCCACTGGCTGAAAACCTCAGGCACCCGTAAGAAGTACATGCAAGGAGACACAAACTCAAGTTTGGATGGAAATGGCCACAACTTTATTGATTGCAGCAGCAAGGCATTGGCAAGGCAAGGGGGCGTTATCCTTCCATCGACCCGCCACATCTGCAGGTTGATGCACCACTCCCAGCCCACTTCTGGGACCAGCTTGAGATGACAGTTCCTGGAACACACGAGGAGGGCAGCCAGCTGTGTGGTCCCCTGCCGCTTGGTGGGAGGCCATCCTGACAGCCCCAATGGCAAGGTATATGCCCCCTGACAGCCCCGTGCTGGGCTTGTCCCTGGCAGCCCCCAACTTGGCATGTCCACTTCCTGCCTCCCCCCAAAATCCCTTCATGGGATCCTCCATGCAGGGAAATGGGGGCACGCAGGCCGGCTTTTCCCCCAAAACTGGATCCGGCCCTGATGCCAAACCGCCAAAGTTGTGACAAACAGACATAACAAAACAAAACCAACATTTATACAGCGGTGGGCGGGTGGGACAAACGGAAGCCGACTGAGAGCCCGACCAGGCGAGGCCTCCTTATATGCAGGGAAGCCGGACCTGAGTGAAAACACCAGGTCCGGCTGCCAGGAGGCCCGCCCTCTGGGAGCCTCGAGCCTGATTGGCTCGTTTCAAAACAAGGCTCCCAGCCAACAGGCAATCACGCAGCGAAGCACACAGCACAGGCAGGCAACCTGGGGCTCTGCGGGGTGAGTTGGAGCTGCGCTTAACAGGGATTCTGTGATACCTGCAAATAATATGGTTTAAAATCAGGTTTTTCCTTTTTTCAGAGCCTTTCTCTTGAATTGCCCATACTCTCAAATTGCTGATTTGTTTGCAGATGAAGTAATATTTTAAGTGTATTTGCACCTGTATGCATTCATCATCACATAGGTAGCTAGCCTGTAGCCATTCTTGCTGCATGCCCAGAACTTACTGAATTGTTAGGTTTTATGGGTATTGTAGTAGTTTGGACCATCTGATTCAGATTAGGAGACTGCTTTACATAGTTTTATCAGTCAGTGCAGGAAGTCATGGTGGGCAAGAGAGCTTTACAGGAAAGGCAAGCCCAGAGGCCTGTACCGTATTTAAACAGCCGTATTACAGACAGTGGGGATTACAGCCGTATTACAGACTGGGGGGGGGGGGACATGTGCATGTGTGTTCATGAATGCATTTTGCAAGCATCCCATCAAACATTTCCAAATGCCCATTAAATGTTTTTGAGCATTTAACAGGTATACTCAGAAAAATGCAGCTATTTTTAGGCCAAGCACAGAGGTCTTTACCCATCTCTAATGCTTAAGTGGGTTGTTCAGTTGCTCACAAAGATAGTAAAATCAGTCTTAAGAATGTGGATCCACAGTCCCTCTTGAGTAATATGTTCCACTCTGGTCATCCTGAGATGTAGCAGTAGGTGAACTCCCCTAAGTTCAATTCTGAATCAGTTCAGTAACTTTAAGATTTCTCAGGCAGCATTTGGAAAAAAGAATGATCCATCTTAGAAGAGTTCACTCTCAGCTCATAATGTGGTTACATGCATAATGTGGTTACATGCCTAGTGCCTCAGCTTGGGATGAAAAGGGGCTGGAAGACAGTCAGCGTCTAAGGCCATACCCCCCTCTTTGGATCCTTGCAAGGCCACAGGAAAAAGTACCAGGGCTGCCAAAGAACTGACTGGTGCTAGCTCTCCTACCTACCTGGGATATGACCCCCACAATGGCAGGGTTTTCACAGAATCATAGAATCATAGAGTTGGAAGGGGCCATACAGGCCATCTACTCCAACCACCTACTTAATGCAGGATCAGCCTAGAGCATCCTTGGCAAGTGTTTGTCCAACCTCTGCTTAAAGACTGCCAGTGTGGGGGAGCTCACTACCTCCCCAAGTAGCTGATTCCACTGTCGAACAACTCTTACTGTAAAAAAAAAAAATTCCTAATACCTTTCCGCCCTCAATTTGAACCCATTATTGCAAGTTTTATCCTCTGCTGCCAACAGGAACAGCTCCCTGCCCTTCTCTAAGTGACAGCCCTTCAAATACTTAACGAGAGCTATCATGTCCCCCCTCAACCTCCTCTTCTCCAGACTAAACATTCCCAAGTTCCTCAGCCTTTCCTCATAGGGTTTGGTCTCCAGGCCCCTGATCATCCTCGTCACTCTCCTCTGCACCTGCTCCATTCTGTCCACATCCTTTTTGAAGTGAGGCCTCTAGAATTGTACACAATGCTCCAGGTGCAGCCTGACCAATGCAGTGTACAGCAGAACTATTACATCTTGTAATTTGGATGTTATGCCTCTGTTGATGCACCCCAAGATTGCATTAGCTTTTTTTGTCGCTGATTCACACTAGCTGCACATATTTAACTCCACCCGTATCCCAAGATCTTGTTCACCCGTATCCCAAGATCTTGTTCACCCGTATCCCAAGATCTTGTTCACACACACTGCTACCCAGAAGTGTATCCCCCATCCAGTATGCATGTCCCTCATTTTTGTTACCCACATGTAGAACTCGGCACTTATCCTTGTTGAATTGCATCTTGTTCACATTTACCCACTTTTCTAGTGTGTGCAGATCTTGTTGACTTCTATCTCTATCTTCCAGTGTGTTCACTGATCCTCCCAATTTGATGTCATCTGCAAATTTAATGAGTAGTCCCTCCACACTCTCACCCAGATCATTTATAAAAAATACTGAAAAGTGCCAGGCCCAGAATTGAACCCTGTGGCACCCACTGGACACCTCTCTCCATTCAGGCCATAAGTTCCCCACCAGTGCAAGCAGTCAATGTACATTCTTTTAAACATAAGCCTGTCTTCTAACATCACCTCTGGCTAATGAATGAACAACCACAGCTCCTTGCATACATGCTGTGAAAAACTGAGGCAAAGTTCCATGCCACACTGTAAGCAAGCAATCCCAATGTGTTATATCATTTTTGTCAGCTACTTTTGTTGTCATAGTAAATTTTTGGAAAGGCTGATCAATGGAAACAGTCGGAAGAGAGATATTTTAAAATCCTATTAAAATATGTACCACAGACGTCAGAGTATGCTGATTGGATCCATGTACCCAAGGTAGTCTCCTGAGTATGTGAAGATGTTAGAATAAATTTATATCAAGAACGACTCCCTTTATTTCTCCTCTTGAAAGGGTTTTCAGCCCAAAACACTTCAATTTAAATAATGATTTGGTCAGCTTTTCCAAAAAGATTAGATTGTCATTAATTAGATACCAAAATTTATTTTAGAACAATAAATTGGGACACTATATTTTAAGGAATCTTCTGAACAGTCCAGACTCATATGACAGGTAGTAATGTTGCCACCCTTTTAAATTATTCAAATGTAAAATTTAGCAGTTCACAATGCTCATCTCCAGTCCTAGGTGAGTACGTTGCTTGGATTTTATTTATAGCTGTAAAATAACTCTTCTCTTTCTCCCACTCAGACACACATTTGCCTGGCTGCTGCAGTCATGCTTGCAGAAAGAGAGGGTGGTTCCTTTCCAGTTCCTTGAGTGTTTTTCCAGCAGCATCCCAGGTACAAGAGACCCTTGGGAATATAGTTACAGTGTGAACATAAGGCGCCCTGGGAATAAAGAGTGTCAAGGATCCTGATGTCCATACTGTTTGTCTTCTTTTCTACTGCTCCTTTTTCCACTGGCCTCCGGAATGTTGTTGGAGCAGAGTTCAAGGCATCAGAGAAGGGCAAGAGAAAGTCTTCTGTCCCCAACTAGAAGAAGAAGAAGAGTTGGTTTTTATATGCCAACTTTCTCTACCACTTAAGGGAGACTCAGACTGGCTTACAATCACCTTCCCTTCCCCTCCCCACAGCAGACATCCTGTGAGGTAGGTGGGGCTGAGAGAGCTCTAACAGAGCTGTAACTTGCCCAAGGTCACCCAGCTGGCTTCATGTGGAGGAGTGGGGAAATAAATCCAGTTCATCAGATTAGCCTCCGCCGCTCATGTGGAGGAGTGGGGAATCAAACCTGGTTCTCCAGATCAGACTCCACCACTCCAAACCATCGCTCTTAGCCACTACACCACACTGGCTTCCAACTAGATAAGGGGATTGTGGGATCCTAGCAGTGTAGGGGACTAATTCAAAATTGCAGCTGCATGATGGTATTTCAGAAGCTGAAAATCAAGTGTATGCATGCATGTATGTATGTATGTATGTATGTATGTATGTATGTATGTATGTATGTATGTATTTATAGACCGCCCTTTCCTGACCAAGACCAGGTTCAGGGGGGCTTACTACCTTTTAAAACAGTTAAAAATAGTCCATAATTTACAATGCCTACAACAATACGAATAAAATACCAGGTGCCTTCAAACCAGCAGCAATAATACTCGATTTGCGGGGAGTATAGCAGAGGCATGGCAGAAGAATGTGATGGAGCTGAAAGGAGGAGGAGGAGGTGGGGCCAGCTAGATGGAAGACCATCATTGTCCTCAACCATATGCCTGGGGGAACAGCTCAGTTTTACAAGCCCTATGAAATTGTTTAAAGTTACACAGGGCCTGAATCTCACAGGGCATAGCATTCCACCAGGCCGGGGAGTTTAGGAATTTTCCCTAGCGTCTATGGTCTTTACCACAGCTATTAGTGGAAATTCTTAGAGCATCACCTGAGAGTGACATCACATCCTCCCCAAACTCCACCCTCCACAGGTATTGTCTCTCCCCCACCCCCATAAAATCTCCTGGCATTTGTCTAGGCAGTGTTGGTATCCCTACAGATATAGTGTGTCATCTCAGAAATGCTATCTATATGTTCCCTCCCTTTCCTCTTGCTCTTCTATCAGAATTTACTCTTGCAATCCTTATTCGTTTTTAGCTGATTTGCAGAACCTCCTGAAATTGACATATATACATTACATTACATATTTGACAATACTAAATAAATCCCTTTCTCTTACAGAACTCCTCATTCTAGAATTTAGATTTACTTTTAGGGAAGAAAAGTTCTTTTCTAAGCCACTGAAGGCAATTTCCCATTTACACCAGAAAATGTAATAACAATGCAAAATCACAAATCTCACCCTCAAGCCATTGCCCTAACCTTAAAGAGCTAGTCTCATGAAATTGTAGTTAAAGTGGGTTTTTTAAAATGTTTTCAGATCTTACAGTGTAATTGTATCTTGGCCTCCCTCTTTGTCTTCTCCTTTCTAATTTCCTTCAGTCGTATCACAGGCTACTCCACCATTTCTTATCATTTTCTATCAGCTTTCCCTCAATGCAATTACATAAGGTAAATTCAAGGAGATTAGAGGCTGGAGGCAGGCTGACCTGAGACGGCCTGCACACTATCAGGAACACTGGAAAGTTGCGGCAGACCAATCTCCAGGAAACATCTTCTTTTCTCTCTCCCAAGCTTATGGAAGGCATCTCAGGACTAGCTATACTTAAAGTAAACTTCTGCCTTGGCATGTCTATTTATGCATAGTACATAACTATTACTATTAAGCAGGAGTTCAAACTGTAATTTTAATCTGTGTCGGTGTTTGGTAGGTCCCTCTTTGTCACCAATGGGAGGTTTTTGGGGCGGAGCCTGAGAAGAGTGGGGTTTGGGGGAAAGGAGGGACTTCAATGCCATAGAGTCCAATTGCCAAAGCAGCCATTTTCTCCAGGTGAACCAGTCTCTATCGCCTGGAGATCAGTTGTAATAGCAGGAGATCTCCAGCTAATACCTGGAGGTTGGCAACCCTAGTGTTTGGCTTGTTTTTAGGGCTGCCAATTTGGACTTGCACCTTAAAACAGTGAAGATCTTGTTAGTCTGTAAGGTCCTAGTAGACTCAAATCTGGCTTTTCCACGGCAGACCAGCATGGCTACCCTTTGAAACTATCTTCATGGAAGGCACCACATTCAGCTGCATGGAATGGAAATCCATCAACCTCATGACTTGGTATCTGACAAAGGAAGCTTTGACTCTTGAAAACTATTTTATAATAGTTCTCTTCTTCCTCTCCACTCTTCAATCAACAAATTCTTTCCTGTTTAAGGAACCAGTAACTTCAATTAGAAGAGGGGAACATATCAGTATCGCCATGCGTACCGGTCTCATTCATTCAAGGACATGGGGGAAATGAAGACAAAGCAGAGTGTGCCAAACTCAGAAGTTTTTCATCTTCCTTAGGCATTTGTAATCAGATAAGTGGTTACATGAGGAGGAAAATTGCCTCTCAAACAGCAGGGGGAAATCCAAGGGCTGATCAGTTAAAAAGTACATCACAGCCCATATGGGAGTGTTTTGGGTTTTTTGTTTAATTTAACAGTTTTAAATCAGGAATTTTTAAAAAAGAGAAGAGTAAGATATTTGACCCCATACTTTTTGCTGCACAGAACTGAGCATTGCCATTTCTAGCATTCTCCTTGCATTTGGGCTAAATTTAATTCCCCTCCACCCCCTGGATCTCATCTTCTTGTTTAGGATGTCTAATTGCATCCATATTTGATTTACATGGATTCATACAGTACATTTCTTGGGCTGGATCCACAAGTGCTGTTTCACTGGTGCAATAACCACACACTAGCGTTAACAGTACTTGTGATGGTGGACGGGACAAGATTGTGTTGTAGATTTTCCCTTCCAACTGCAGATCCCCACTTTGCCCTCATGCTATTCACCCCGTTCACAGTGATTTGGATCCCTTTGTCTACCTAAACAGTTTCAGTTGTTCCTTCCAATACAGTCAAGTTGTCTCTATCAGCTCAAGTTGGCCATAAAAAGTATATTTCATATGGGAGCTATCAATCTTGAAACAAGTATGTTTCATAATCACTAAGCCAACTTGATTTGCAAGTGTAAAGCGTTTCTGCAGTAGCTCTGTCATACAGCCTTTTAAGATATGAAAGTACAATAGACTGTTTCTCAGCGTTTGAATTCAAGGGAGACTCTCCACTCGAGTGAACCCTTTTGATTCCTATTGTACACTATAAACATCAAACTGCTGCTTGTTTTTAATTGCACATAGGGTTACTGGTCTAAACCCTGAGAGGCTTCATCTTTAGCAGGTTTCATCTTTAAGAACAGCATAGAAAACAAGTTTCATCAGACCCAATTTTCCCATCACAATGTGGCTGTGATAAGATTTGCTGCATGTGGGAATTTTTTTCCTCATTTGCAGTTCTTAAAGGTACAGAAGCTCTTATAATAAAGTAGGAAGCAAGGAGGTGACTTCTGAGAGGCTACATGGTCATCATAAGACCTTCTGCTGAAGCAAACTGCCCCAGGCTCACACACACCTGCCAAGAACCTAATCCTAAAGTTTGCTGCACATGAAATGACCACTGTGTAGAAGCTACTTTCAGTGGTTCTCCATGTCCCATCCTTCATGTGTCATGAGGAACATCTTCACCCTCATGGTAAACCTTTGCAGACAAACAGCTCTCTACATGGAGAGAGCCGCTGTCAAAGACTGCCATTCAAAACCATGTGCACATGGTGGCCATTTCATGTGCTGCTACCTCCAGACTCCCTTACTTAAAAAAAAAAAATCATGCCCCTCGGTGCAATCAGATTGTTATAGCAACTATAGGGATTCATTACAAATTTTTCATGGCCTTGGGCAAGCCTGCCTAAAATATTATGCATAAAATTTCCTCACCCAGGTCTGAGGAAACACAAGGTGGATGTAGCCAGTTTGTCATGCATTTATAGGAAATCTGTCTAAAGCAGCAGCTACATCATCATCATTATAAGTAAGAGTCTGAAAACAAGGCACGTTGCAAAATGAGACCCATAATAAATAGAACAGGCCCAGCCTGTAAGCTTACAGCTTAGATGAATAGGCACACAAGAAAAAGAGAAACAGAGGGGATAAGAGAAGGCAAAGTGATAGACAAAATCAAGATACTTCATTTAGGGAAGACGTATGAAAATAACAGCACAATCCTGAAAGGGGAGCCGAAAGCCCTCAGGGAGGTTGAGCAGTGGCTATACTGATGCATTTTAGAGATGCAGTGGGGCAATCCAAAGATACATTGACGTAGCACCCCAATGGTGCCACACCAGTGCCAAATACTGGCATGGCAATGCAACTCCCCTCCACCAGAATGACAGTGGCACAACCACCTGCATTGGTGTGAGAGGGGGTAGGCTAGGGTTGCCAGCCTCCAGGTACTAGCTGGAGATCTCCTGCTATTACAACTATCTCCAGCCGATAGTGATCAGATCACCTGGAGAAAAATGGCCACTTTGGCAATTGAACTCTATGGCACTGAAGTCCCTCCCCTCCCCAAACCCTGTCCTCCTAAGACTCCACCCCCAAAAACCTCCCACAAGTGGCAAAGAGGGACCTGGAAACCCTAGGGCAGGCCCAGGACATGGCAGGAGTCATCTCCCTAAGCCATCCCATCTTGGGAATGCCTGCCAGGCAACAACAAGGTAAGATCAAGGAAGTTAAGGTTTCCCTAACAAAAACCCTGTAGCAGCACCACTGGTTTTGGTTTCTTTTAAATGACAAAGCGCTGGAGACTTATGGTTGTTTTATTTATTTGCTAATATACAAGAGTACATCACTGAAACAAAGGTCCCACAAGAGTCAGCAAGGATACTAATTCTACATCAAACTCCCAAAGCAACAGTATGGATCCCCCATGGTTCCCCAGACTGATTCCAACTCTAAACTATCAATGCTTATGCCTGACCCAAAAGAAAAACCTCTGTAAACTGTTTCTCTGCCCCCCACCATTCTACTGGCTGAAGGGTATTACCTTCCAAACACTGGACAGAGATTCCAAAAACATTCCCTTCCCAGTCATCAAGAACTGTCAATTTTTTGTTCTTATCATAGTAATCTCTATTATATATGCTTTCATAACAGTTTACAATAGATATTAAAAGTGGTTAAAATCATGCAATCAATCAGCATATCACAAAAGATAAAGCACCAGCATAACAATCACCAACAGAGAAATCATCAGAATAATGACCATCATAAATGCTCATTGGAATAACTCAGACTCAACCTGTCTCCTAAAAAACCAAGCAAAATGGACAGGTTAACATCATGAGGACAGTGACTTTCATGACATCAGGGTGACTATTGAAAAAGCCCTGTTTATGGCTGATGACAATCTAGCTTCCTCCCAAGATGAAACCTAGCCTCATTCATATATTACAGAAATAATCATTCAGCCAGATGTGGTAGTCTTAGCTTCACTACTAGACAGATTTGTAGACCTTATTATTGAACATAAATGAAAACTGAATATTGACTCTCTGATGCAGATTCTTTGTATAACTAAGAATATAACCCTGAATACGTATCTAAAACCCTTACTATGAACTGTGTTTCTGTATATATTTTTGTGTGTGCTTGATGATGTGTTTGTTTGTATTTATATATATACACACACACATACACCAGAGTAATCTATCTATCTATACAAGCCAGCTTTATAAGATTCATTATAGATAGACTTCATATCACTAAGTTGATAGGAGAAAAGCAGTTTTGCTTTCAGGTTCCTGATCCTTAAGGATTACTTAGCTTTATCAGTGTTTTTTGCAAATTATTAGAATATTTAATTTCCTTTTCCTACTTTTGTACTAAAAACCTTGCTTCAGCTCCAATGTTGTTCTTCTAGGTAGTCAGTGGCTCTCTTAGGAATAAGTAATCAGTTTGGAGCCATTTCTTTTTTAAAAAAACTTTAAAACTGGTGGCAGTCAGACTCCATATGCGACTGGAGGGGGGTGATGACCATGACCCATTTCAATCAGGCTTCAGGCCTGGCAGTGAACTGATTTGTAGACCTTATTGAACATAGATGAAAACTGAATATCGACTGTTGCACTGGTGCAAGTACTTTCTATAACGAGGAAAAATATATAAAACTTACATATTTCAAATAATACCTTCATATTAGGGTTGCCAGATCCCACTTCACCACCAGCGGGAGGTTTTTGGGGCAGAGACTGAGGAGGGCGGGGTTTGGGGAGGGGAGGGACTTCAATGCCATAGAGTCCAATGGCCAAAGTGGCCATTTTCTCCAGGTGAACTGATCTCTATCGGCTGGAGAGAGTTGTAATAGCAGAAGATCTCCAGCTAGTACCTGGAGGTTGGCAACCCTACTTCATATATAAAAGTTAGCTTTATAGGCTTCATTACAGGCTCTGGAGTAGACAGTCACACTTTCACTAAGCAGCTGTGATTAAATTCCTCTACAGAAAGCCACTGGCACAAGCATGTAAAAGCTGGTGCATCCTGATTGTTGGTCAAAAGTAGCACTGAGACAGGAGTGGCTGAGAACACCCTTCCTCCTCAGCAAGCCGCAGTAAAAGCCCATGCCTGCCTGAAGGAATTGGGGGGAATGGGCTGTAGACCCCAGAGAAACAGCCAGCGTTCAAACATGGTTTTTCTCCCACAGCAAGCTTGGACAGCCCAGCAGGAGGTGGCCAAGCACTATAGCCAACATTCAGAATCTCAGCTGGAGACCAGACAAAAACTGTGCCCTTTGCTCTGCCCCCAGTTACTGAGTACTGCTGGAGAGATGGAAGAAGAGACTGTTCCCTCTCCAAGCCCAATGAATTGCTGACCTACACCCAAGACCCAGATAAAGGTCATGTTTGAGGGAGTGGTTGGCTTACTGAAGCCTCATCTATACCCCGCCCATGGCAGCAATACCAGCAGCATTGTGATTTCAACTTTCAACTCACTCAATGTATGCAACCCCACATCAAATGGAAGTGGCCATCTTTTCAGACAGCCTCTTTTGACAACCCCTTTCCACGTGATACAATCCCATTTCACTGTACAGAATATTCCAATACATGGGCAGGGCTGGTCATGTAGGTCTTTCCCACTCAATTGGCTTCACAAGACAAATGATGTGGATGGAACTTTTGTTGTGATATAAATATTCCCCATACACAAACCCTTCATAACTTTGAGATCCTTTGGTAGTTTTCCTTAGAGCTTCTTGATCCTTAATGGTAGAGCGTTTGATCGGTATTTTTGCACATTATTACAATATTTAATTTCCCTTCCTTATCTTGTACTAAAAGACTATCTTCAGGTTCAGGGTTGTTCTTCTAGGTAGTTAGTGATTCTCCTGGGAATCAGAAAGCAATTTAGAGCAATCTCCTTTAAAAAAAATCTTTACGTTTTTTATGAAAAGATGTGGACCAAGGTAAGCAGGAGAATTTGAAAGGCAAGTTCAAAGCCACTGTAGGAAATGTAAAGGAGAAGAAAGAAAAATCTATATTTATAATTGAATAAAAGCAACTATGTCAGCACTTGTTGGAGCCCTCTCCAGTACCTCTCGTGTTCCAACTGATCTGCATGCAGAAAAATTTGAACTGATAGCCCCTGGGCTATCCCTTAACAAGCTTCCATTCATTTAAATGGATATTTGCTCAGGAGAAATTCCCAGCACATTATGCCCATGTATAGCACAAGTAAAAAGAAAATTGCTGTTTTTTCTTGGCTAATGCAAACCAACCACATGTAGGGCGCTTTCACACATGCTGAATAATGCACTTTTGATCCACTTTCAGAGCACTTTAACAATTGTTTGCAAGTGGATTTTGCCGTTTCACAAAGTAAAATCCAGCTGCAAAGTGCATTGAAAGTGGATTGAGAGTGCTTTATTCGGCATGTGTGACCATAGTCTTTAATCATGTAGCCATTTTGGATTTCTGAGAATGTTAAGTGTTGCTTTCATGGGTATGACAAGTATATGTTTCCAATCAAAAACCTCTAGATTTGGTCACTCTTCTGGAGATGTGACATGGAATAAAACTGAACATTGGTCTCAAGAGTCAATGTATGCATTTATTTCTGAGAAGTGTGACTTTATCTCCCATCTGAAAATCCCTCAAGTTCCCAGATCAGAAGCCCTTCAAACCTAGCAGTTTCTCTGATATTCTGTCATCATTTGAGATTTCCTCACAGCAACTATTTCACGCGAAAATACTATTTCCTGAACCAATATTCTATTCTTAGGTCACTGTGAAATAGGGTCTTCCACAAAAGGGAGTTATAACTGTCTGAAAATAATTATCTGGTTATTTTATGACACCTTTTTGCATTAGGAATAGACTAGAAAACTCATTACAGGAGTCTCCTTATAGCCAAATCCCTCAACCTCTTTGCTTCATTCCAACAACTTCTAACAAGCGATCATGACAATTATAAAGGCTGAAAAAACCAGTACCAGTAACAGCACTAAAGCAATGAACTTTTTTTTAAAAAAAAAAACCTTAACAACAAAAGTTTAAAATGTAGCAGATTAAAAAAAGTATAAAATAAACATCACCATTTGGTAGCGAGTAAAAGCATTGCCATTTAAGTGAGAACGCAAAAGTAGACGCTACCCAACACATAAGGGAAAAAAACACTAATTGCCAAATGAAAGAAGACAAAACATTTATACTTTGCATTTACATTTTAATAAAGATGGCACAAAGTGAAAAGTGGGGTCAGGGAGTTCAACAGGCTAGGTGTCACCATAGAAAAGTCCCTGGCCTACGTCCAAATACACAGTTTTGAAGATTAGAGGCCACTTGAGGATTCTTAAGATAGGGTGATTGTTTCTGTGTATTACCCTGTGTGGAGGTACCATGTGCTATTCAGGCCTGTTGTCTTTAAGATTGTAAGTGGCTTCATAGTGCAGGACTCCCAAAGAAACGTTTGCTGGTGTTGCTACCTTTACAGCTGCAAGCGTTAATTAATTGCTTGACCTTGATTGGCAGGGGAGGTGTTTAGCACAGGTGTGAGGTCCTAAGACATCAGTTTCGCCCGGGCACAGGAGTTTTTCTTTTTTTCTTTTTTGGCAGCTCTTTACTAGGAAGTTTGTTGGTTCTCCTTTGCTTGCTGTAAATTGAGACTATTTGGTTTTGTTTAACTCTTTCCAAAATAAATTCTGGTATTTAATAAAGCTGACAAGTAAGGTTGTGTTTGCTGGCAAGTACATCCCTTCCCCGCAGAAACGAACCAGAGGCTGGGGGGGGGGGGAGCATCCCTTTGAGAAGGAAGAGCTCTCCCCTCCTGAGGGGGGTGGAGTTTGGGGAGGGGAGGGAGTTCAATGCCCGAGAGTCCAATTGCCAAAGTGGCCATTTTCACCAGGTGAACTGATCTCTATCAGCTGGAGATCAGTTGTAATAGCAGGAGATCTCCAGCTACTACCTGGAGGTTGTCAACTCTATATGTACCCCCTTCCCAATGCTATCCACTGAGGACCCCACCAACAACAAATTTTGTTACCGAGAGTCAGCAGATTTTCAGGGTTAACATAGCAGGAGACTTCAGTAAGAGGAGGACTCAGTAAAAAAAAAAAAAAGCCTCATCTTCGGACAATACAAGTGCCCTTAAGGTGAGAAACAATACAGGTCCATTTCTCTTGAGATCCCTCACTTCACTTCAACAAATGGAGGCGCATGCAACAGGATCTCTGAGGCAGGTACAGTAAAGTTCATGTAGATGAAGTGGTACTTTAAGTACCTGGATCCCAGTCTGATTTACCAAACTACGATACATGAAGACTCTTTTTTCCTGAGGAATGTAGCTAAGTAAACACTGGGAAATTTATGTCTAACAACAAATTACTACTATGGCGCACCAGCTTGCGGCTCCGCCTTTCCTGTTTTTTTCCTCTGGTGCTGGCCATCCCTTGCTCCTTCTCAAACCTTCCTTACCCAGAGATGTTCTGCATGCTTCAGCCAAAGGCCATAATACTGTCAATGCTGCTCAACATAAAGTATATGTTGTAAAGTGGTATTCACTGACATTCACTGGGAATAACTAAGGTCCTTCCCTCACAGGTGTTTTATGCATGGTCGCTTAACCCTCCTTTATTCCCTGTTTCAGCCAGGATCAAATTTTTAAGTATGCATGTTATCTCATTCCTTGGAAGCTCAACGCTGCTTCAAAGCAAAACAAACCCGGCTTTTCCCATTCCTCTTCTTGCCCGAATCAAACCGTGGATCCTGGCTCATTTAAGAGTCACAGAGCGAGCGTACACCTTTCTCGGGTTGAGCTTCGCCCCACCCTTTTCCAAACCCCTTTTCAAGGCAGCATACAGACAGCCAAACAGGGGAAGCACAGAAGATTGGCTTCTCTCACAGCCAATCACGAAGCAGTGTGTAAAGAGGCAGGGGTTCAAGTGCTTCCAGCTAACTCGGGGCTCTTTCTGAGCAAAAGAAAGGCTTTTTAAAAACAAGGGTTAGATTTCCCCCCCCCCCCCGCACTTCTTTCAGATTGCTCTGTTTTTTGTTTTTTGTTCTTAAAATGATTTTTCATGCAGCAGTTGGGTTTGGGGTGGGGAAGGAAATCTCTCAGGGTGACTACTGCGAAGGCAGCCAATTACAGAGCAGCATTTAAAGGGGTGGGACTTGATCTGAACTTGGGAGACTGCTTTTCTGTATTCATGCCTCCATTAGCACACAGTTTTGTCCCTGATCATTCCAGCCAATGCATACAGTTTCCCCAACCCAGGTTACTTTGATCCTGGCTGAAACGGGGAATAAAGAAGGGTAAAGTGAGCATGCATAAATGACCACACTGCGTTTTTAGCACAATAAATGCACATTTGGCATTTCTTGTGCATGACCCTCCATCAGAGTTGCACTTATGTACCAGGGATATCACATTTTTAGCCAACTGAATTCTTGAACGGCTATATATTGAGTCAAGGTCTTCAGAAAATGCTATATTTCCTCCCGCTAGCACATTACTATTGTGTGGTAGCATGTCCCATAAATTTATGATGGTGTTAGAAGCAACTAAAAGAGCAGTTATTCACAAGCCTCAATTGTGAATCATTTTGCTCAGAAGTATCAGATACATTCCTAGAAAAAAGAAAGTAAAGCATTCTCCACCAACCACCCTATTTCTTTCTAATGTCTCTTGCCGGACAGAGTTATCCCCTTCTTTAGTCCATTGCACTCTGTTTGGGATTGGACTGCAATATGTAGGCTTGTCTCGCCACACAATATGCTCAGAATTAGAGGCAAAGAGAAAAGCCATGAATAGAACTATAATTATGGAGGAGGCACAAAATGGGATGGTCAGTAAACATTCTCATTGCAAATGCATTTGTTGTTTATGTTTGTTCCAGGCTTTAGTTATGTGCCAGCAGAGCATTTACTATATAATAATATTGCTGCCCGAGGCATCTTCTGCAGTTAAGCTGGACTGCCAAACTCGCTGGATATTCACCATGCCAGACCTCGGAGATGATTTGTATTTGGCACCCTGCGGAGCCACCTCCATTTCTTGCTCCTCAGCCAAGATGGAGGCAAAATTGCTGCTCCTTTCAGCTTCAGTCCTCCTGCACGTGTACCTGCACTGCACTCCCCAGGCTTCTCACCAGGAGAAGACCTTTATAGCTAGAGCAGGAAAACCATGTTTAAGAGAGCTGCAGATGGTATGAAGAAAGCACTTTTTTCTGCAACGTAAATGTGATTTCCTTTCGTGAAATAGGTTGTGCAGGCGTCTGAAGCCCTGCAAAACCCTGTGATGATGATTGTGCGCTGTGAGCGTGCACCACAAGGCAATGCTGAGCATCTCTTTCTAGCGTAACTGGCCATTTAGCTGCTGGGGGGTGGGGGGATAGAATGTAAAAAAAGTAGGTTAGGCAGGGCCTGTGTTGGTGTGCATATTGACTCTGCCTCTCCATCCTCATTTTGTTGGCCTTGTAAACATCAGTCAGAAAAATATGTAGAAACTCACTCAGACCTCCTAGTCCTGAAAGGGGAGAGGAGGGAATGCAGCCAAAGTTTTAATATGAGAAATTCTGTTAGCTTGCCAAACTCCAATGAATTATATCCATTGATTTCCCTATCAATTTTTAGTGTTATTGCCTTTATATCTGTCGCCTTAACTATATTCAGCAAGGCTCTCTTTTCCTCTTTTGCAAGCAAGGCAGTAATAGGTTTGCTTTTATGCTTGAAGCTGAGCGATTGCTGTGCGTGAGGAGTATTCATATACCAAACCCTAGGACATGTGGTCAATTGACAACATTTATCTCATGCTGTGTCCTCCTTTACCTCTGTTACAAAGCAGAGAAGAGAAGAACTGCCAGGGACTCAATTGAAGCAGGCAGCGACTGCATGAGGCACTAAGGTAACAAGTTAAAGGATCTCTTTAAATTCCTACATAGAAACAGTGCAGAGACAGTGGTATCTAGAACTCTCTTTTAAGGAAGGAAGCCTGTAAGATAAATGTGGGTTACCGTGCTATATACATGGTTTTGGAAACAGCTTCTGTTTACACCAATGAGGTTTATTTCCAAATGAATCAGGATGCCTTATAGGCAGTGGCACGAGCCAACTTTAATACAAGATTATTGGTTTTGATTCTCCAAGATGTCAAAGTTTATTCTCATAGCTGTTATTTAGAATTTTGGCGGGTGAATGTAAGGCCATGAAGATGTACAGTGTTACCACAAATTGGCCAGGAGCCCCATTTCCTATGTCTAAAACAAAATTTTAGGTTAAATTCAAAGCCCAGCACATTCTAAAAGCAGCATGTTTGGACAATCAAATTCGTAGTTTTTTAGAAGCCACAGACCAATGAGAAGACTGAAGTTTAGTGTCAAAAGCATCATAGCATACCCGTATCCCAATTGATTTGTGTCAGTTATAGGAAAATAAATGTGATCCATGTCAATATTTGTTCACAGTGATTCTCTTGTACAAATTCTCTTGTTCTTTTGAAGAACTCATCTAAAGTTTTTTTTTAAAAATTATTATGTGTTCTCCTTTTCCATGCAGGAAGAAGTTCCAGAAGCTGTTCTACCAGATGATGTTTCCTTGACATGCCAGAACATTGGATACAGAGAGTATCTTAATTTTTGCTTTCAACAGAAATATAGTATCAGAGCAAAGTAGAAGCAGATAGACTTCTACTGCAGGCAGGCAGTTCTACAAAAATAGCAATTTGGATAACCCCTCAGGGCTGAGAACCAGATTCAGCATATTTCAGGTAGAAACTCTCTGCTGTTTCTCTCTGGCAGTGTCCATTCAAAATTCCCCAAGTGCTTTTACAATCTCTCTTACACACACACACACACACACACACACACACACAGAATTAGAGGATCACCCACAGGTAATAAAAGAACATTAAGAAAGACCCTCACCATGCATTCATAGTGATTAAGCACCAATCTTTATGCATTTATTCCCTAATGGGAACCCAAAGTTCCCATCAGGAAACCCACAACATCATTCTCCCCTTCCCGGAAGAAAAATTATTATTATTATTATTTTTTAAACTCCACACTTTGCCATCAGACTCTGGAGTTGAAATTCGAACAGTGTTCCAAACCAGTTCTGATTTCCAAACTGGCTTCAAGGGCAACAACTTCATCAACCTCACCACAGTAATCCAAAGGCCAGTCAACACAAAGGCCAAGTCCTCCTGGTCCTAGCAGGAACCTTCTGTTTTTGACTTTATATCTCTGAAATGCACACAACCAGAACCGTTTAATCTGAAGACATCGCAGGTTGTGCACTAAAGGTCATGACTCACTTGATGCATTTCTGTCACAAACGTATCATACAAGATCACTTTCCCTCCCCTCCCCTCAGTGAACATCTCAAAATAGGATAACACCTCTCCATGTGGCCATGAGGCTTAATTAATTAATTGTTCTGAAGCACGTGAAAGTTCTTTTCCTAAAAGCAATTAATCTGTTCCTTCCACTTGCTCTTAGGTTTGAAACCTGCAATGCAACCATGAGTAGGAACTTGGGAAATAATGAAGAGTCTGGACCTACAGATGGTCATACTTCCCTTTTATAGGTACCATGCCTTCTATTATGGAAGTGGTTTATCTATTGCTAATCAGTAACTGGCTGGTCTACAGCTAAATACTTATTTTGTCAATGCAAAGAGATAATCCTCCAGCATAATATAAATTAAGCAATTATACTGTTGCTACAACCTATTCTCTTTTATGTGCCTATCTAAATGATTATTGCTTCCCTATGCATAATGGGTTTTGCTACAGAGGAAGCCTCATTTGTTTATTTTCTTGGCTAGGATTCTTGTCCATGGAGAAAAAGCCCCCCCCCCCAAAAAAAAAAACTTTAGGCAATTATTACTGTCACCAGTGCAATTTGCATGGAGAAAAGAATCTGTATCTGAAGAACACAGGCTTATTTGACTGACAAAAAACGTATTTTTTGTTATAAGTTATTTATCCCCTTGGGGATAAGGAAGGAAAAAATAAGAATTTGTGAGTGAAACATAATTTTAAACTACAGATAATATCGATGAAGAAAAAAACTTCAATTTTAGCATGGAACAATGAAAAGAGCATCATATGGCTCCTGGCAAGGAAATGAAAAGAGACAATTTAATGAAGCATAAAATATTGTTTTGGGGGAAATCGATCTTCCCCTTTTGTAAATAAAAGTTGCATTATTCCATATTAAAATACATTAGGATTTGTTAAACTGAAACTATTAAACAAATTTTACCCAAACCAGCAATGCAGTAAGTAATGCACATTTTCAAATCCTAAAGAGTGACAGATGAAAATGAACAAGCATTTGGTATTACCTTTTCAGAGGCTGAAAGACAAACATTTTGAAAGGCTTAGGTGTCGGCCACTGACAAGACTTTCAAAATGTCCTCTTGATCTTGTTAGAGCAAATAAGGATATATGTGATTATTTGTGAAAGTACAGTTTTTCTTGATAGATTATGCATGATATCCATTATAAGGTTTAGCATCTCTCCTGTTACTCAAGTATCTAAAGACTGGAATGAACAGCAAGGGTCAGATGTCTCCATTAAAGCCATGTGCTTTTAAAAACGTTTGGATCTGGGCACTGTTCAGGAACTGGATGGCCTTCAGGGCTGGGTCAGATCTCAAACTGTTGCCCAGATGTGGTCTTTCAGAGGATCTTTTTGCTGCGCCAAAGGCTTTTAAGAACTAAAACTCTTCTTTAAAAGTAAGGTTGCCACTGCAGAATTTCAAGAAGATTCCATGGCAAGCCAATTTAAATATATATATATATTATCTTTAAACAGCAGCCTTACTGGTAAAATTATTTTCTATATCACAAGAAGAAATGTTTTAATTCTGTTACTATTAGAATTATATGCTGTTCTTCCTTTGAGGACCTTTTGGCAAGCCACATCTATTTTGTCTTCCAGAGAGCCACCGTGGTGTAGTGGTTAACGGGTTTGATTCCCCACTCCTCCACATGAGCGGCGGATGCTAATCTGGTAAACCGAGTTACTTTTCCCGCTCCTGCACATGAAGCCAGCTGGGTGACCTTGGGCTAGTCACAGCTCTTTTAGAACTCTGTCAGCCCCATCTACCTCATAGGGTGTCTGTTGTGGGGAAGGGAAGGTGATTGTAAGCTGGTTTGATTCCTCCTTGTGGTAGAGAAAGTCGGTATATAAAAACCAACTCTCTTATTCTCCTCCTCCTCCTCCTCCCCCCTGTGAGGCAGATTAGACTTGGGAACAGCTCCAGCTGTCTAAATTTTTCCTTGCAGGTTATAATGCTGAAAATATTTCTGCCCCTTACATAGACCTT
Source organism: Euleptes europaea (assembly GCF_029931775.1). Lineage (NCBI taxonomy): Eukaryota > Metazoa > Chordata > Lepidosauria > Squamata > Sphaerodactylidae > Euleptes > Euleptes europaea. The sequence goes on along the minus strand of NC_079316.1, from coordinate 56,679,773 downwards.
TTGGGAGGCTTTTGGGGGATCATGATTAGTGATCCCCATTATTTCAACTTACATTTTTGTAGCTGGCATTGGCAAACGTATACTAAGCAAAGTTGCTTAATATGTGATTTTGCTGCTAGAGTTCAGAATGATATGCTAAACTGCAGATGTGATGAGCCAGTTTGAGTATTTCCTTCTTTTTAATGTAATTATTATTGTTCTTTAAGGACTATTACTATGTAAAATAAATGGAAACAGAGCTAGATGGTTTGATTCAGTAGGATTCCTCATCATTATTATGAATGCACAACTGTGTTGGAGTGCTCTAACAGACTACTGTGGCACACAAAATGTTTATCCAGTGACTCCATGTCCAAATTAGACTGTACTCCGGTCAGCAGACTGCAGTGCTGTGACATCTTAGAAGTAGAACCAATACACATATTGTAATGATGAGCCAACCATATTATTTTCTCTTTCAATGAAACCCATTGTAATAGATTCGTTTTAGAGTGCTTTTCTATCATTCATCATCCATTAGTTTATAGCAAATGGCACACTCTTGCATTCATTTTCAAATGGAATTGCTGATTATACAGCCATGCCCATGACCATTCCTGTATCTAGTAGCCAATCGTCCAGAAAATGCACAATAAACAGGCACATTTCAGAAAGCAAATCAGAAATTGTCTGAGCATTATCAGCTCTCTATGTACAATACGGACCAACAACAGATACCAACATTGGTCCATTAGAATAACAGTGGAGCATATTCTATCAATGAACATTAGCTAAATGAAACCAAGTTCAGAAGCAACATTTGGGTGGCAATTAGGGGAGGGGCTATTGCTTTCATGCCTTGTTTGCGGGTTTCCCAGAAGCATATAGCTAGGCACTGTTGGAACAGGTTTTGGTCCAGATAGATGGGGTGATCCAGCAGGGCTCTTTTTACAGTCTTAAAGAAAAAAATCCAAGCAGGAAAAAAACCACCCTAATACTTTTCTTGGGAACAATTATCATTCGCATTGTATTATGTAAGCTTTTGAATTTCACAGAACTCTTCCTCAGGCAGGGTAGTAAATAATAAAAAAAAAATTCTATGGGAGACCTAAAAAGGTATAGTGGTTAACCTATTCTGCAGTTTATTTCTAAAAATGGTATTGGAGGTAGTGAAGATAGTGCCAACTTAATACTTCTAACACACACAAAAAGGAATCAATGATGAAAGGTTTTATTTGTGTATAATCTGAAAGAAAAAAGGGGAAATAATAAAGACATTAATTATTACCAGTTAAAAACAGATCTGGGGCTTTGTGAAGCCGGAATTTCCATAACATTAATGCTAACCCTTAACAAATTATGCTGTGTTCTATAAAAAGGTTTTAAGGCATTAATAGTGGATGTTTTTGTTCTTTGCTAAAGGTGGCAAGATGAAGGGGAACAAACACAGATTCATCCTTCCTGTAGAATTAAAAACGTAGCTTGGCTTGGCATCCATGAAATCCTCCCACTCTCTTTCTCTTCAGCCCCCGCTCCCAGATGCTCTCATGATTTATTTATTTATTTATTTATTGCTTGGCTTACTTGGCATCTTCTCTTCTAGTATTTTGGGATTCTTGCCCCTAACTGGATCCTACATCCCGCTCATAATCCATGACAATGAATTCCAAGATCAAATCTTTCAATTTTCCCCTCATCCAATTTCAACTACCAATTGTGTAGTTTAGTGTTTATCAAACTGGAAATCAGTTCATCCCTAGAGGAGCATGGGACACTATTGTGAAAGGGGGGGGATCCAAACAATTTTGCATATGTTATATAACAGGACTATCACCGTCCAGACAACCACCGCCACCCTGCTGACTTAGACTAAAGGACCACCTAGTGCAACACCCTAGGATTTCTCAACACTCTATAGAGTCTTGGTGGAATCCTAAAGCATCACTCCAACACAATAGCATCACTTCTGGGTGTACACTAGAAGTGATGTCACAGTGTTGGAGCAATGCTGATTCCCTCTATCCTCCCAAGTGGGTGGCAGAGAACAGAGTTTGCAGACGGGAGGTTTCCTGCTGGAGCAGCAGACCTGGCCACCCTACTCTGTACAAAGGGGATGCCCTTGCAGCAGCCCATTTGTTATCATGGGTCAACTCAGCTGGTAGAACTGCATCACATCTATTCTGAGGTCACTCGCTGCCAATTAATTTCTGGGTCCAACTTAATATGTTGGTGCTCACCTTGAAACCCTTTCATGACCTGGACCCCACATACTTGAAGGACTGCCTCTCCCTGCATGGTGTTATGTGACAACTTTGTTCTTCCACCAAGGTCAGTACCCTCCTTGACTAAGACATGTTCTTCAATGGCCTGGACTCAAGCTGTTTCAGTTACTGGTCTGCTCCACGCCCATGCACCAGCCTCCAAGAAGAGGTAAAGGGGCACCTCCCTGATCTGGGAATGCCTCCTTGGCACATTTGTGCTGTAGCACTGTTGTCTGCAATTTAACCTTAGCCTTCTGTTCTGTGAAGTGTTGACTTCTGCCATGACTCCTGGCAGTCTCTTTGTTCAGCTCCATGAGGAATCACCTAACCCTGGAGCCAAGAATTCAGAATAAGGGGAGAAGGAAGGGGGATAATGGGGGTAAAGGGAGAAGGAAGCCCGCAGAAAGAAGGGTGAAGGAAAAGATCAGAACTTGGAAGGATACGGTTGGGGAATTGAAGACTTTATTTTTTAAAAAACAGAATAAAATATAAAATGGAGAAAGGGATTTTTGGGGAGTGGGGGAAAGCCTTCTTCCTTTTGTCATCTGCATTGTTTGTTAAGAGCAGTAGACTCTGGTACTACTTACACACAGTTCATGATTCCATGATGATTCCAGTCCATGGCAGCTGGTGGTTCAGATGAAATCTCTTAGCAAGCCATGACTGTTCCGCAGTTTGCAGATCCCTCCTTATGGCCACATATTTTTAAACTCAGAGAATTTTTTCAAGGACAATCTACAGCCATTCGCAACTTTCATCCTAAATCAACATTCACCCCTAAGAATTCAAGTCATTATATTAATACATTTACAGCTTTGGTCTTAAGGGATGTGCAGAAAATGGAAAAACATAAAGCGTGGAGAAAGGATAGACCGGTTAACATGAATCAACAGGACTTAACCATTTTAAATTCTCTATCTAGTGATAAGGCTATTACCATTCGGCAGGCTGACAAAGGCGGTGCGATCGTTATTATGAACTCTGCAGAATATGATCAAGAAAATTGTAGACAACTTCAGGAACCTAAATATTATCAAAGGATCCCTAATGACCCCACTCGGAGGGTCGCTAATATCATAAAAACTGTTTTATATGAAGGGTTGTCCCTGAACTTTATAGACAAACCTACAGCAGAATGTTTGTCGGTTCAGTTTCCTCGAGTCCCCGTTTTTTATTCCCTGCCAAAGATCCACAAATCTTTAACTAAACCTCCCGGGAGACCCATCATCTCAGCCATTGGCAGCCTCCTGGAGCCTATCTCTAAATATGTAGATTCGTTCCTACAACCTTTGAGTATAGTCACACCATCCTACATAAAGGACACAGGTGACTTCATCCAGAAAATTGAGCATTTGCATATTCCCTCTTCTGCGGTTTTTGCATCTTTACATGTATCAGCACTTTATACTAATATCCCACTTGATGGTGTGAGAGAGATCATCCGAGAAAAATTAGACTCCAGAAGTAATCCAGTTCCTCCTACCCATTTTCTTCTATCCCTGATTGACATTTTATTTGAGAATAACTTTTTTCGTTACAAGGATCAGTTTTTCATCCAGACACAAGGAGTCGCAATGGGCGCTGCCTGCGCCCTGGCAGTTGCCAATTTATACATGTCTTCCTTTGAAAAACAATTTTTGTTTAACAGTACCGTTTTTCAATCACAGGTCTTACATTATTACAGATTTATTGATGATTTATTTTTCATTTTGGCATCAAAGGATAGCTTTGACATTCTGTTCCCCTGGATTAACTCTCTTGACAGGCACCTGAAATTCACCGGCTCTTTCCACCAAGACTATGCATCTTATCTTGACGTGACGGTCTTTAGGACCCGGTCGCATACTGTAGCAGTTAAACCATTTTGCAAACCTACCGATCAAGGGGCAGGCTTACACTTCAACTCACACCACCCTCTTCATTTACGGCTAAATTTGCCTTTTAGTCAGTTTCTTAGATTAAAAAGGAATGCCACCCACAAAGAAGATTTTTTACAAGCTACAACAGATTTGAGGGTGAAGTTAAGGGAGAGGGGTTATAGCGATCCAGTGATTCAGAGAGCATTTATGAAAGCTAGTCTCAGGAGCAGGGAGTCCTTGTTTGATCGGACAGTGTCACTAGCAACATGCCCCCCAGGATCTATGCTTCTTTGGACTTTACACATCTTACCAATGACTTGAAAAAAATCATTAATAGACACTGGCACATTCTACGGGATGTAGCAGGTTGCCAACAGCCTCCTTTATTTGGGCTGAAGAAAACAACTTCCTTGAGGGACCATTTGGTTGACACATATCAGGCGGAGACGCCACAGGAAGCGAACATCCGTGGCCATTTTAAGTGTGGATCCTGCTCATTTTGCCCCTATAGCCTTCCGGTAAGGGAAATCAGCTCTTCGGCATTTAAATATCAGTTGAATCATTTTAGTAACTGTTCCACACGTAATGTCGTGTATGCAATTTCTTGCCCCTGCTCTCTTCTCTATATTGGTTCCACATCCAGACAATTGAAATTACGTATTGGTGAGCATAGGGCACGCTTACGCGCAAAGAATCTAGAGGCACCTCTCACTTCGCATTTTCTTGAGAAAGGCCACTCTGAAAATGATATACGATTCTTTGCCCTGTGGAAATATAAACCTAAACCATACCAACATCAAGATATTCAAAAAATCTTGCACCAACAAGAAATGAAACTAATATTTCTTTTCATGACACTGACCCCTGCTGGTTTGAATAATGATTTTGACATGACATGCTTTTTGTGAAGTATCTCTTTAAGAGCAACTTAAATTAGTAATGTCATTCAGCTGGAAAGGCATGCGTTTTTGTAATTTATTAAGTCCTTTTTGCTAAGGTCATTGAACCGATTACCTCACAGTAGGACAGTGGAACCTTTTGGTCAAGGAACCCTGCTGGGGTCTATAAGAATAAGACAAATGGTAAGATACAACTAGAAAATATTTTTCATGTAACTTTTCATATATGTACTCAGACCTTAGTTGCTATGCATATGTACTTGTATTATTTTACAGAGGTAATTTACCTTGGAGTTCAGATACAACTGAAGAAGCAACGTATATGCGAAATGAATACCAACCTGGGGTATCGTCTTGCCATCTCCTGCCATCCTGCTTTCAGCAGAAACAGGACTGCCATTATCTCCTTTGCATTTTGTTTGGATTAATCGGGTGCAGTAACCATATTTATGTTGACAGAACCATAAGGAACTTGGACTTTGCAATATTATTCCTACATACTTTAGACTGTTCTGTACCCCTATTTGGGTTATATTATTAGGTTGTTTACCTAATTCTTATGTTGTTATTGAATTGATTTATTTGTATTGCTGTGAAGAAACAGTGTTATTCACTTACCTTATTTTGAAGGAGATTACAGCCTTTGTTGGAACGTTGCTTGTGTCAGCTTTGTTGTTACATTGGAGCCCACGTGCTGACTGTTGTTGCAACTAAGTTAATTTCAGCATAAGAAGTTTGTTTGTACAGCTTCTGTATGTGGCCTAAGAGGAGAAAGTTTGTGGTGGCAAGAAATTAGCAAACAAGGTGTCAATTAATGTCTTTCCCCACTTTATCAAAAAAAAAAAAAACATTAAATTTCTACTCATCCCTCTTGCTGTTTAAAAGGCTATTCTATAATTAGACTTTGAATGAAAAGTGGCAGAGATGGAAGGGTTGTTACTTGTGACAACATACCCAGGATCTCTCATCCCTACAATCTTCCAAAATCTTTGACTTGGATCTGGTCTCCAGCTCAAACTGAGGCATTTAAATGGTGACTGTTTTAAAAAGCCAGGTTGGGTAACACAACTGCTTTACTTCTGAGAGTCCACTAGAGAAGGGGCTTTCTTGAGGTCTCCCACAGAACAACTTCATTGGTTATGACTGATGTCAATATTCTAGCTCTCCATCGGCAGTTGAGAGATGTACCTGGAAATTTACTAATAAAGATCCAACCTGAGCTATTCAGAACTATCAGACAGGCTCTAGTCTGACCAAATATATTTCCCATCACTAGGGACAAATCTTCCAAAATTGTGGCACCTCATTGTCTGTAGTTGGGAGGGGCTGGGGCCTGGTGTTGTCCCTTAAGCTTGTGTCAGTTTAGTTCTGCTCTGTTTCTCTCATCTGGCTTTGGGCTTTAAAAAATGGCCACTGTAAAGGTAATAATCCTTTTAGCACAATATGAGTGATTTATGCCACTTAAGCACATTTATACTAGCTTTGGAAGGTGGATTCTATGGCATTATACCCCATTGAAGTCCCTTCCCTCCCCAAACCCAACCCTCCTCAGGCTCCACCTTCAAAATCTCCAGGTATTTCCCAACCCAGACCTGGCAAACCTAATTCAGGATGACTGAATACTGGGAAATAGTACCGACAATGCAAAATAGCTCTATATAACATGTGCCCATGAACCCATGCAAAGTGAGCTAGCCTATCAACAGATACTATCACCACACTTCGACATTGATTTCCACAACTGCAGCAGAACCTTTTTAAGCTGCCACAATCAACAGCATAGATGGGCCAGCAAACTCATTACTTCAGTTCATTCTACAAGAAAAATTCATTGGCACGCGCACGCGCGCGCATGTGTGTGTGAATCCTATTTGTACTCTGTGAACCAGTTCTTGAGCTTCCATCATCATTTGAAAATTCAAACAAAGGTCAATGCCACACCTTTGATGTACAGAAGGAAACTTCTTGGCTATCTTACCTGCTAAGTAAACCCTAGTAAATGATCATTTTGTTAAAAAGAGAGAAACTTTCCAATATAGGACGTTCGTTAAGAGAGGAAAGAGGAATTAAATGAGGGGGGGAATTTTAAATGCTATTCAAGGTTATTTTTAACCTGATATTTCTCGGATGCTATCTTTGGCTAATTGATGACACCACCTGGTAATGTTATTGCTGCCTTCAGTATTTATAGCTTCCCAATTATCTGGTCACTACTAACAAGCTGCTAGCTGATGAGGAAGGATTCCAAGATCCAGATCTTTTGCTAGTATGAATCAGCACCATGCCTGTATTATGAGGCTATGTACATTTGCCCAAGGACCTGAGCTAGACTCTTCCCTTCCAGTGTAATACACCTTGCCATCCAAATTCACTCTCTCTTGATTGGAACACTGGAAGAATTCAAGGTGGTAATAATTTTCCTCTGTGATGCAGCTGTACCCAAGTTTCTGTCTAGTTCTAAGTATCTTTTTCCTTTCAGCAGTGATGATTCAAAATATCATGCACTGGGGCACTCTGAGAGGCCTCTAGGAAAGGCAGAGGCAGCTGTGGAGAACACAGCAAGTCATGCTGGAGAAATCTGCACCATAGCAGGGATACACTCAGTTATGAAATGGGCATAAGGGCAATATTTTTTGTGGCACTGATAATGACCACTAGCAAAACCCATAAACTTGTACACTGGAGTGTTTGGAGGTTAACAGTGCACTCCTAAACAAAGGTACACCCTTCTAAATCCCATTTGTGACTAGAGTTTGCCCTTGCGGGAATGGTAAAATTGAATCACTTGTGCATGTCCTTTTTAATTGTGCCTTTTATGCTTGTAGCTGATCCAAATTCATTGACCCATTGTTTGTAAACAGGACATTGCTTTCTGATGAAATCAAGACATCCTATCTTATGACCACACGAAACCCAAAAATAATTGAATCAGTTGCAAGGTTCTTACAATTAGCAATCAGATATCGTGACTGGTGTGTAGCTTTTCTTAATGGCTGGTTTGGGTTGGTTTTATCCAATTTTATTGATTTGTACTCGGATTTATCCTAATGTACGTTCTTCCTTTTTATGTGCCAATAAAGGTGTATTGTTGTTGTTGTAAGTCCATTGACTCCACGGGGCTTAGAAGGGTAGGGTTGAAACAAGCACTGTGCCCAAGCTGATACTCAGCCCTTGATGCTTTTAACCCCAGGACATCCTCAGTCTTCCTGCAAAGCTGTTGCTCCCCCCCCCCCGATACTTTCCTGCATTTGTGTACCCTGTACCTCTACAATGGATCAGCCCACATCACCTGCAGCAGCAGGCTATCTGCCCTGTGATGACACGTGAGGGAACGATAAGAAAAGATACCATAATTGCACTTGCTGTTGACATTTCTGGAAATGATGCACGAACACCTCATTCTCTGGGTCTAACTCTATTTCTGTTAGGAGCCCTTCAAGGTATACAGACATATCTCTTTCATATAACAATTGGTGTTATCTGCCCTGGGGATAGGACATGCTCTGTGAACCATGATAAACCGTGTGTCAGGAGTCTCATGAACTGATAGGGTCTGTCTCTTTGGAAATACTTCATCCCTTTTTTTACCCGAAGAGGCACAGTTTTCTACAAGTATAAAAGGCCAATTTACCACAGCAGGTAAACACCACAGATGCCCAGATGTCTCCTTCCTGCCTTTAGCTTCATCAGTGTGAGGGATAAGCAGAAGCTGCAGCAAACACTTGAACTTTTATTGCACAGGTTAAATGTTCGATAACTTTAACAAATCAAAAAATGGCACTGAATAGCAAAATGCCAGGCCATTCACTGAATAGCAAAATGCCAGGCCATTTAGATTAGCCATGCTCAGATTCCTGCTGCGATTGGGGTGTAATTGTCCACAAGCAAAGAACAATCACTCAAAATTAGTGCTTGTCACTGAGCTCCACATTGCCTCCAGCGGCACTCACAAATGTGCTTCGCTTCAATGTGTACTGAAACCTGCTACTGACCCGAATCAGAGGAAAGTTTCTTTCCCTTTTCCCCCCTCCCAGAAGGGACTCGCATTGGCCTTCTGCAGCAATGTTGTATGACAAGAAGTGGAGAACTGGGCTGAAAATTAAAGGCCAGCCCTCACACAGGCATCAGTAGCAAATGCACCACTGCAAACTCTCATGCTGAATTTAAATAGACTGAAATTAAAAGATATTAATATAACATCATGCTGGATTTGAAGCAGCCCCTTGAGAAACCAAATAAAAATATGTTTTCATCGTTCAGCTACTCCCACTGAAATGGATTACTCAGGTTTCAAAACTGGTCAACTGAGTGGGCTACCCCTCGCTTTCCAAAGGAACCATTGTACCATGCAAGGAGAATGATGATCCATATTGATCAGAGCAAAGTCATATGAAACAACAGTAGTGCTAAGTGAACCGGTAGCCTGAATTTTGTGCACATTTGTGCTGATCAAAAAAAGTCCCACATTTTCAAGCCCTAGAGACACCTCAAAATGTTCATGATTGTGGGGAGGTGTCCAGATTTTGGGGAGGGGAAATCTTATAAGTTCTTAATAATAGTCTTTTAGTGCACACAAGCACACAGCAATGGAATTTTTTTTTAAATAAGTCTTTTAATTCTACAGTTGTTTTCAAAGCCAGGTGTTTAAGTGCATTATTGCATACCAAGGTTGTTGGGTTTTTAAAAAGGAAACCTTTTAGTGTGCACACCAGCTTGTGTACCACTCACAGCAATAAGGATGGGGGGGGAGAGAGAGAGCAGGTGATGTCCTTTCAAGCAAAAAACAAAATGGCACCAAAGCAGTAGCAGATTGGAGGGAACAGCAGCTGCAGATTGTCAATATATCAAATTCTTAATGTGTCCATATACATGGACATTTAAATGCAGAGATTGGAACCATGAACAGACAAGAGATCTTTCTACAAACCTGAGAAAAGCTCCAGGTTTGCAGAAAATTCTGAAATCTTACAAGAAAACATATCAGGGGGTTAAACCCTTCAAAATAATAGAACAGTGCCTGCAGCTTTAAGAAACAAATGCCTTCTGTGGTTGTTGCTAGGCAACCACAATAATACTGCCAGTTGAAGCCTGGGTTTCTGTGGTAAAATGCATGGGGATGGGGCAGGGCCCTTTCCAGGAATGTTTTGGCCTTTGATGGAGGACTCATCAGGACCATGCCTGCAAGCCACCACCAGGCATCTAGAAGATCCAGGTTCCAATCTCCATTGCCACGGAAGCTTGCTGGGAGACCTTGGGCCACTCTAGGGTTGTCAACCTCCTGGTACTAGCTGGAGATCTCCCGCTATTACAACTGATCTCCAGCTGATAGAGATCAGTTCACCTTTAGAAAATGGCCACCTTGGCCATTGGACTCTATGGCATTGACGTCCCTCCCCAAACCCTGCCCTCCTCAGGCCTCGCCCCCCAAAACTCCAGGTATTTCCCAACCGAGAGCTTGCAACCCTAGGCCACTCACATATTCTCAGCCTAACCTACCCCACAGAAATGTTGTGAAAGTATAATGGAAGAAAATGGCATAAGCTGTTTTGGGTACACGTTATGGAAAAAAGGTAATGTTAAGTCCGCGTGGAGAGGACACACGAGGTCGAGACGGAGTTCCAACAATAACGCTTTATTGTAGTGAAGAACAGAACTAAGAACACAGTGCAAACGGCCCTGCTTATATGCTTCCCTGGCCGCCCGCAGCCACCACCCCCCGATCCATGATGGGGGGAAACAACCCCGGGTCGCCAATGGCGCGTGCCAGTTTGGGCCAATGGCGCATGCAGGGATTAGGATCCTTAGTCCGAGACTCAAGCTCCTAAGTTTCCCCCTGCATATCGCCTAACTATGTACATACATAACAGGTAAGATATAAATATAGTAAATATATAATAAAAATAGCTGAGGATTAGGGGGCAGATAAAAGGTAGGTTGGCTGGTGGGTGGGAAGGAGAGAAGGAAGTAGGGAAGTGTAAGGATATGGGGGCTGCCATAGGGAGGGAAACAGGAAATAGCATGGGGAAAGGGATGTAGGGGAAACTGAAGTGAAGGTTCCCTACCATGGATCTGAGCCTGGCCTGGCAGCTAGTATAGCAGACCTGAGCCAGATTTTCCTAGGGAGAGGATGCCAGAGATAGGAAGGAAGGGAAACTGAAGGGGGGATAAATATAGGTTGGCTGGTGGGCAGGGTTGCCAGCCTCCAGGTGGTGGCTGGAGAGCTTCCGCTATTACAACAGAGATCAGTTCACCTGGAGAAAATGACTGCTTTGGAAGGTGGACTTTATGGCATTATACCACACTGAAGTTCCTCCCCTCCCCAAACCCCGCCTTCCCCAGGTTCCACCCCCAAAATCTCCAGGTACTTCCCAACCCGGAGCTGGTAACCCTACTGGTGGGTGGGAAGGAGAGGATTTGGAGGCTGCCAGGGAAGGGGAAAAGGCAGTAGTGGGGGAGGGGAAATGAGATGTCCCCGCAAGTCATTGTGGTTCCCCCCATGTACATACAAAAATGTATGGCTGGGTGTCCTAGCACCTTCTGGTAATACAGATTCTTTGCATTGTTTTATTTTCTGATTCATAACAGAGCTTCACTTCTCACTACATAGTTTACTTTGGACATGACTGCAAGCATTGTGTAGGATCATCATCTGCACTGTTATATTTTTCTATCTCATTCCATTCCATATTAAAATCTTGTATTGAGTCTACCAGGTTGGGGTCTTCCAAAGTGAACACTTTCTAGGGAAGCAGCTGTGATTTTTGTTTTCAATACTCCCACCCCCTTCTCACTTCAAAAATAAATCTAGGAGCACTCACTGTAAAGCCAGCTTCCTTAAAGAAGGTTATAGAACATGCTCCCAATTAGTTGGAAGTCTGATCTTTCATATGAGACTAAGAGCCCATTCCTGAAAGGGGGCATGACCCCACACCGGTGTAGGTGCTACTTGATCATGGAATCAGGTGCCACCTATGCCAGCACAGGGGCAAGCATGCAGGCATCTGGGCACCGCTGGGCCCAGCACAGCCACGCCAGCAGGGCTTTCCCAGAACAGAAACTCTGCACTGGTGTGTGTGTGGGGGGGGGGGCATTCCCAGGGTGTTCCTGGGGGTGGAGCTGCCTTTAGGCAACTTCCACAGCCCTTTTGCCCATGGAACGCCCCCTTGAGTGGTGGTGGGGCTGCGCCACCTTTTTCAGGAAGCCTTAGAGGAGGCAGAGCGGTTGTGCTGCTCCCGGCTCCCATGGATCCACACACACCCCTTCGGGAATGGGCTGCTCTTCACAAGGCTATTTACACCCAGTGACTCTGATCCTTTATATTTTTATTTTACTGGATATTTTCTTATTATGATTCATTATCACAAACCAATATTTCTACTTTCTTGGAACCTGGACCAAATAAGTGATCAAGCCTTTAAAAATATATATTATCTTTCCGTTCTAGTGTAACTGATGCGATTTCCAGGATATGACGATTTAAGTATCTTATATATGTGCATATATAAGAGTGGCATGCTGTGCCCCTGTTCCAAAACCAATTGTTTAAAGTGCCATTAGAAAGGCCAGCCAAGGTTTTATCCTTTTATTGCAATAATTCTTCTTCTGATAGTATCAGTAAAAATCTAACACACTGAGAAATGCATCTGAGAAATCTACAAAGATGGAAAAAAATTCTATTATTAGATCTGAAGTGAACACTTCTTTCCAAACCGGCTAACCAATGTTAATCTTCATTCATTTCATCCACTTCTTTTATTCAAAAGTCCTATTTGTTAGACATTTTAATCCAAATCAAAGCACTAAACTAAATTTGACTGTATATTGTTTTGTATATACTGGGAGGGTGGTTTTTTTTTTTGCTCATTTTGGCTTTTTGGTCATGTCTAACTAATCTCAAATGGGTGGGGGAATCCTATGCTCCACCTAAAAATGACTAGTGCTTAGGGTTGCCAGGTCCCTCTTCACCACTGGTGTGAGGTTTTGGAGTGGAGCCTGAGGAGTGTGGGGTTTGGGGAGGGGGGGACTTCAAAGCAATAGAGTCAAATTGCCAAAGTGGTCATTTTTTCCAGTTGAACTGATCTCTATTGCCTGGAGATCAGTTGTAATAGCAGGAGATCTCCAGCTAGTACTGGGAACCTATGCCTTTCTGTCAGGCTAAAAAATTTTTCACATGGGAGACTCAAACTGCTGTTTTCTGGTTCTCATTTCTCGTGTCTTTTACTACTGAGCTACCAAATAGCTCATTTCAATGTCTCCTATGAATTTGCTGTTGTAGCCTTGGTGGGAGGAGGAGCCTTGGTGTTTCCCTGACCACTGACCTATGGCATTAGCTGTAGCCCCCGAGCCAGGTGACTTTTTGTCCACATGAATCTCACAACCACCAGCATCAGCGTTTAGGGGAGGGGAGGCAGGTAGGACTCAAGGACTCCACAGGATCAAAGCCATCGTTTCTAAGGCACTTGGGCAGCCTATTCCTGAAGGGGGGGCGGAGCTCCTTAGGAGCCGGTGTGACCCTGCGCCAATGTAGGTGCCACCTTATCATGGAATAAGGTAACACCTATGCCAGTGTGGGGACACACACGCCGGTGTCCGGGTGCCACTGGCCCCCACCACCAGCACAGCCGCACCAGCAGGGCATTCCCGAGGGTGGAGCTATCTTTAAGTAGCTTCCACAGCCTATTCGCCCTGGGAATGCCCCCTTGAGCAGCAGCGGGAGTGCGCCACTTTTCGGTGGCACAGCCTCACTGCCTGCTATGGGGCATTTCCCCCCTTTTTAAATTTTAAATGGTAAAAAGGGGGGGTTGGCCTCCGCAGTGGCCAGGAAGCCTCAGAGAAGGCGGCGCGGCTCCCCCACTCCCGGCCACTGCTGATCTACCCCGCCTTCAGGATTGCATTTAAAATGTATTAGCCACTGTACAACAATTTTAAAAATCACAACAGGTTCTCCTGTAGAAATACAGCTAAATAAACAGACACAGAACCAGAAGGAACAAGGAAATGGAAGTGCTAAAATGTAAACACTTCACATACAGGACTGAACTCCTGACCAGACATCCTCATGATCTCTGAGTCAGCCTGGCATCCCTGCCCCACATCTAAATTGGGAACTTGGACCTCTTTAACCACACTCAGCTTTTTAGCACTGTAATGTGTGAGCCATCCAGCAAAAACCGATGTACTGGCAGGCTGTCCCTTTCCCCGCCTGCACAGTGCCTACATAGGTGGAATAATTATTTTCACTATGCGCCACTTTTCTCATCGAAGGCATTTAAAAAAATATACAGCCTTGGAATTTAATTGAGAAACAAGGTATTAGATGCTGGAACACCGGCTGAAAACAGGAGGATGATAAAAAGAGCCATGCTGCTTAGCAAAACTGCTGCTGGAGTTGGGGGAAATAATTGAATAACAGACAGAAAGAAAGGCAGATAAGGCTTAGAGACGAACAGCACAATCCTACAGTGAGTTATTCCAGTCTAAGCCCATTCATTTCAATGGGCTTAGACTGGAATAACTCTGCATAGGATTGCGCTGGAAGCCACTCAACTGCAAAGAAAAAAGCAGCCCCATTTCATGAAGTGTTATGAAGAGTTTGAAGTGGTGTAGCTTTTGTTTTCTAGATTTGCTGGGTGTCCAGATTTTCCATTTGGTCATTAGGTTGCCACCGTCACCTATGAAAAAGTCAGTATGTTGAAAAGCAATTTAATTGCCAGCAAGAAAATCACTCCTAATTTAAATGGCAGATCCTTTCAAAAGACTGGAAGATCAGCAGCCCCTGACACTGTGATCATAAAAATAATAATTTTTAAAAAGCTCAGCTCACAAAATAATGGGCAGATTAATTTTTTTAAACCCATTATGTCCAGGAGGGTATCCAAATCCTTTGGCATTCTGGGTAAATAAAACTTACACTTCCATTAATGCAGTGACGTGTGCCTGAGAATGGGAAATCAACAGGCCAGGCACATGAACCTCCTCTTGGAAGCTAAATGAAACTGCTAATGCAGAATGTCGAAGCCCATCTCCTGATTTGGGTAGATTGTAAAAAACGTATCAGCCTACCCTCTGTTTCTGGAGAAAGACACCATTAAGATGTCACACTCAGTTGTGAGGTGTATTCGCTAAAATTAGTATAAGCCAGGGGAATTTGGCATTACAGGTTGAGTATCCCTTATCCGGAATACTTGGGACTAGAAGTGTTCCAAATTTTGTATCTTTCCATATTTTAGAATATTTTGGAATATTTGCATATACATAATGAGATATCTTGGGGACGGGACCCAAGTCTAAACATGAAATTCATTTATGTTTTATATACACTAAACACATAGCCTGATTGTAATTTTAAACAATATTTTTAATAATTTTGTATACATTGAGCCATCAGAAAGCAAAGGTGAGAGAGGCTTGGTGCGCTGCTGAGGGCCTGCGAATAATACCTGCATGTCAGCTCAAAACTTCTAGTTTTGGGGTCATTCCAGTTTTGGGATGTCCAGTTACTCAACCTGTAGTTGAGGCAATGATACAAACCTCACACTGTAGCGCATGTACTTTGCACACTGGGTACTACCGAAGAATACAGAGATGTGTACACATGAAGGCACAAATAATTTTTTGTACAACATAAGAACATAAAAGATACCCTGCTGGGTAACATCATCTAGTCTAGCATCCTGTTTCACACTATGGCCAACCTGCAACTGTGGTCCAACGAACAGGGCCATAGAGGCCAAGGTCTCCTCCTGTCTCCTCGCACTGGTATTCAGAGGTTTACTGTCTCTGGACATAGTCACCAATGGCTAGTAGCCATTGATGGACCTCTCCTCCATGAATCTGTCCTTTAAATACATATGTGCTCTTTTTGTCTGTACTCTTGCCCATCAACCTTACTGGGTGCAGATGATCAAAGGAGAAAATGTCTTCTGTATCCACCCTTTCCACCACATGCATAACTTCATAAACTCATGATGCCTCAGTAGTCTTTTTTCTAAACTGGAAAGCCCTAGATCCTTTGTGTGTGTGTGTGTGTGTGTGTGTGTGTAAAGTGCCGTCATGTCGCAGCCGACTTATGGCGACCCCTTTTGGGGGGGGGGTTTCATGGCAAGAGACTAACAGAGGTGGTTTGCCAGTGCCTTCCTTTGCACAGCAACCCTGGTATTCCTTGGTGGTCTCCCATCCAAATACTAACCAGGGCCCTGCTTAGCTTCTGAGATCTGACAAGATCAGGCTAGCCTTTCCTCAAACTGATACAAATAGAACTTTTCCCTTGCAATCATGGAAGTTTTTTTAGTGGATCTAAGCCCCCACAAAGGAAAGAGACAGATGTTCACTGCTTTGCGTGGAAAGAAATAAAACTCAGCACTGCAGATTTTAAAAAGTGGAAAGTGGTGAAATGGACACAAAATGCTGACCGTGATGCTTTTCTTTTCAAGTTACACGCAGCAATATCATGGGAGCACATTTTTGTTTAAAAGCAGCTCCATGTTTTTATTAGAAGGAATGATAACAGTCTGGGGTAGCTTCATCTCCACACAAATCAGATGTTAATCACTTAGGGTTGCCAGGTCCCTCTTCGCCACTGATGGGAGATTTTTGGGACAGAGCCTGAAGAGGGTGGGGTTTGGAGAGGGGAGGGACTTCAATGCCATAGAGTCCAATTGCCAAAGTGGCCATTTTCTCCAGGTCAACTGCTCTCTATCCGCTGGAGATCAGTTGTATTAGCAAGAGATTTCCAGGTAGTACCTGGAGGTTGGCAACCCTATAGCCACTTCACTGCTGTGACTCAGTGCACTGATGAGGCATCAGCTCCAGGCCTCTGTTAGGCAATCAGCCCTTGAGAAAAGAGTCTACATCCCACTTCTTATGCTGGAGTGAGCATCCTGGGGGTCAGCCTCCTAGAAACAGCTTCTCTGTGTTTGGAGCTTGTGACCTGGTATGGAGTCTGGCCTGCTAGAAGCCCTGGTAGGCGAGAGGGAGTGAGGCTGCAATAAAACAAGCCAGCTGGTATAATTGAATTAAGTCTTTTATGATAATCATAAAATATAAAGAGAGAAAGTAAAACAGTACAAACTTGCTAGAAGGTAATGTTCCAGAAAACCTTTGGCTTGGCTGAAATACCTCAAGTTAGGGATGGCAGTGTACCTACATGTGCAACAAAGGAAGACAGTATAGCTAGGGGTGGATATCTCTGGCACCCAAAATATTCAAGACTTATGCCAAGGAAGCTCTTGACATTATATACTATGCAATGTTTTGCTTTGTTTACTCAACTTGCTTTGTTACTGTTGCTACAGAATTTGGAATATTTTTCAAGAACTGCAACAATGGAGGTTGTTGTTAAATTTGGAAGGAAAGGAGAACGAGGAGGTGCAGAGCGGGGACAATATTGTCTGTGGGTGCCTCTTCTTAAGATACATTCAGAGTAGACTGTTCTAATATAGTTAAAATGAAAAGCAGATCACAACCCCCATTGTAAACACACATCCCAGGCTCCCAATAGATTCAGAAGGCTACAAGAATTAGTTTGAAAAATGGCAACCATCTGTTCCCTGGTGCAAGGTTGACATACAAGGTAAAGCTTATAAATGTCAGAACCAGCTATAATTAGATCCAAATGAACTGGCTTTGTGATATTTATGTATTCTTAAAATATATACTGCAATATATACTGCAGTACTTTATGTCATGATTATCACTCCCTTCTCTGTTGTGTGTATATGTATTTTCAAGGAATATTTGTTTTCTTCTTGTTTCTTGGGCTGAGATATATTAGCAGGCAGGACTTTTCAAAGCCAGAGAGGAACAGCTGCAGACAATGAGGAAGTCTTCAGTGGTTGAAATCAAAGAATTGTGCACACAAGCAAAGAGTTGTACTGTTCTTAAGCACCTCAGTTCCATGAGTCTATATACTCTCTCAAAGGTCCCAGCTAATACTGTTGTTACTGATACTGTGTTTGGCAAACACTGTGTAGGTGCACAATACTTAACAGGCTTCACGTATAGTAGACTGCAAAATCATTATTTATACAAGATCTGACCTGCCTCATTTTCTGAATTGTGTTTTTTTGTGTAGGTTAATTATAGGTGCAGTGAGAGATGGTTTTGAGAGGTCATTGTTTGACAGTGGCAAAATGAGGGGGGGGGTAACGAGGTTGAAAACAGGGATTCTTCCAACAATCATCATGTTTAGCCAAATGCATACCGGAGAAGGCATGGCTCAAAGTAAGATGCCGAATAAAGGTTGAATTTGAAAGCTGATGTGTAGATAACTGTACAAGAGTTAATGAAAGTATGGAAATTCCACAGAGGACAGGACCAGCGGTTAGGAATTAAATCAACCTGTTATTTACTTAATAAAGTTGGGTTGCAGTCCTAAGAGCACTTGTGGGAGTAAGCCACATTGAATGAAATGGGACTGTGACGGATAAGGGGTTAATTTGCAGCAAGAGCTGACAGACCAAGAGTGGGCAGAGCCAGAGAGCTGACACTCTGAGCTCTGAGAGACAGACAGAATTCGAAGCTTGGGACCCAGCCTGGGTAGAAGGCTGTGAAAGTATTCGAAGCTTGGGACCAGCCTGAGAGGAGGCTGTGATAGATTGGAAGCTTGGTAGCGAGACTGAGCGGAAGCCAGACGGTACTCTGTGAACCTGAGGGGTTCTGTTGAAGCCGAAGCTATTGAAACACACAACCTGTGGTAGTGACAGGAGTGAGAATTGGGTTAGAGAGGGCCCATTCTCAAGTCACAAGGGGAATTAGTCTCTGAGATGGAGCTATTCCGGTAGCAGGGAGGTATGGAGGATTACAGCCACTGAGGTGGGGTAATCAGGGAGAGAACTGGAAGAGGGATTTTGGATATTTCCCCAAACCTCTGTGAGTTCTCTGAGGAGGGAAAGGAACTTAAACTTCCTTCGCTCCTGTGAGCTAGGCTGGGGACAGAGTCTGAGAGTCTGAATCTGAGGGACAGAACTAAGCATGAAACTAAGAACTGAAGGAACTTGAGTGAAGAAAACATCTAAGATATCTCTCTGAAGTAATCTTATGTAGATAAACCTGACTTTGAGTTTTCCCTCCAATTTCTGCCTTTTCCTTGAAAATCAATCTCTTTTGAGTTCTGTTCAATAAATATCCCTGTTTTGTCTGTTTAAGTTAAAAAGCCTCTTGTGTCCTATTTCTCTCTGAGGTAAATACTGGTGTGGGACTGGAGGAGAAGGAAAATAATCTCCTCACAAATATACTCAGGCCAACACTTTTCCCTCAGCATATACAGGCGGGCTGAGAGAGTGGGATATTGAAGTGGTTGAAAGGGGGGTGCATCATAGGGACTTATAACAGCTCTTCTTAGGATTGCTCCCTTTAACTCTCTTTCATCTGAATAGCACAAGCAATTCAGTCACAAGGGGTAATTTTTTAAAAGAATATGTGTTAGATCAGAAGATGGGTAAGTGGCTGTAGGGGGAGTTACTATGGCATAAGAAACATAGTCTGACAACGGAGTAGGGATGAAGTTGCTAGACTAGAGCTAGAGAGTCAAACCGTAGGCCCCACCAGGCCTAAACTGGAAGCTGAACAAAGCTGTCATCAGGAGACTTTATAAAACCTGCATGTTGACATTTGTACCTTGTACTGCCCAAGATGGCCCATTAGCTACTTTCAGTGCCTCTTCATTATGTACAGCACATCCTTTCTCTTGATGTCCACCATCAGCTCAATTATCTTGTAAGCTCTTGTGCTGTTTGCTGCAATCCTTGGAAAACAAATCAACCCCAGCATCAACAGCACTCACCTCATAAAGGAAGACCATTTTATGTGATGGACTCATTGAAACTGTTGACGCCTGGTGTTTTATAGAATATAGGTATGCAAAGTTTTGAGGCATTCCAAAATAAAAAATGAGTTTGACTTTAAGTGACATAGTAACTGCAACTTTATAGTCTCTAAAGGGATATTCCACACATTAAGCTTCTGTTAAAGGGGCAAGACGTTTTATGTCCAGGTTGCTGGCACCCCTGACTTTAGTGTTTTGTCATCTCTGGTTACCGAGAAACAAGACTGCAGTAGGTAGCAGTTACGAGTGACCTTGACATGCACCACTGATTCCGTGGCAAGGGCTGATCACTGTGGAGGCTACAGGAACACATCTAGCCTCACCAAACCAAAACCAGGTGGGTTTTATATGCTAGGATGGTCATACTGTTAATGATCTATGGAAATTCTAATAAAATTACACTGCATGAGAGAACTAGGAACAGCGAAGCTATTGTTATATTATGGTTTAAAGAGCCCGTGAAGTTTTCAAGGAGGAACTTCAGGGAATTTCATGCAGAACAGAAACATTAAGATAATGCAGACTTCCCGAGTGAGCCTCCAAAGCATCCTGTTTTTTCTGCATGCACAGCTCTTCTTCATTAGCCAACTGACCTCCCTTTACTTACCAGACAAATTTAACATCATCTGGTTTTTTGAATTTTTTGTTTTTTTTTTGCAAAACAAGCCATTACAATAACAGCACTTGAATTTATGCTTTGTTTCTGCGTTATGTATACATGAGAACATAAAAATTTCTTGGAGAGCTCAGATGCTTGGAGAGCATTCTTTCATAAACAGTGAGGACTCTGGAAATTTACCAGCCAGGCATGATAGCTAGTTCCAATTGTAGGTTCTCTGCATCTATGAGTGGACAATTTATTTACCATAGGGGTGGTTACAGTGGTGAAAATGCATGTGTAGGATCAATCCAGAATTAAGCACTTTCATGGATTAACCTATGCAGAATTTATCCAGTCAAAGACCATTGAAATCAGTGTGCGGGGGAGGTTCCACCGGAAGTTCTGCTCAGGACTGAGGCTGCTTGCTTACCCTGGCTGATAATCCTCAGCAGATGGACAGGGAGTATGGCCTTGTTGATTCTCAGGAACTTCTTAGTGACTTTCAAGACCATCAATCATAACATCCTTCTGGATCAACTAGGTCGGTTCAGAGCGGGGATGGGGGATTAGGCTTGCCAAGAACCTGGAGGGGAAAATGTGTTTCGTCTTTAACAGAAGCTGAATGTGTGGGAAAGGCCAGCTGAAGCTTTTCAAGGCACAGACGTAAACAGCATCACCTGGAAAATAACCTCCCATTAAGAAACAGTTAAGGACCAGGATTTTTTTCTCTCCAGGTTGTTAGCAACCCTAGGGGCATTGCTGTTCAGTGGTTCAGCTCCTAACTCATAGGACAATTCTAGAAAATAATGCTGGGAGATAGCTATCCTTCCCCACAGAGGTTCTTCTACGGAGTTCCAAAAGTGTCTTTCTTAGCTCTCATGCTTGTAATATCTACATGAAATGGATAAGAAAGGCCACCCAAAGTTTTGGAGAGGGTGGCCATCTGTATGCTGATGACACACAGCTCGGTTGCTATTTGCCATCTGAACTAATCCAGAAATCTTTTTGTGGCAGCCTAATGTTGGCAATGAGCTGAATGAAAGGGAATGCATTGGGACTCGATCTGGGTGGAATTGTTCATGGTGGGTGAGCCTAATACTGGATAATGGTAGCACTAGCAATGTCTACTGTGGGACATTATCATTAAAATAGCAGGCTTGCAACTTAGCATCTATTCTTGGATCTGATCATCTGTCTGGGAATCCAGAAGTCCATGACTAGAACTGAGTTCATTGAGATGTATTACTTAGTATATGTGTTTACAATTGCTGGGAAATGAAAATGTTTTCAGATTTTAGCATGCAAGCAATACAGCTCAGGAAAAACTTAGACAATGTCCTTCATAAACCTGCACCTTTCCATAAGGCTTATACTTGTGAACAAATGCCATTTAAGGCAGAAAAAAGATAAGGAAAACACATGTATGCAGACTTAGAGAGCAAGCAAAGTAGTCTCCTATGTGGGCTCTTAGTGAAAAGCAAATATACAGTGGCCCAATCAAGAAATCACCCATCCAAAAGTATATTCCCATGATCTGATATCTGTATGATGAAGAACATAGTTATCTTTCTTCTTACCTAAAAACTTGAATACATTCTTAGAAACAGTAGCGCTGGGTTTCACGTCATTAGAAATGACAGGCAACTTCCAGATGTTGTAAGATTTCCAGTAGCTGCTGCTTGACCCCAATGATCTGAATCCAAATGTTCCTTGAACATTAAGTCCAGGTAAGTGAAACTCTGTTTTTCATCTGCGTGGCTTCTATGCAGTCCCACATTGGGAGAGTAGCAAGCTCGCTTACCAGGATGGTGGGTGTGGGACCGTCATTGAAATAAAGACTGCAAGACGGCACGTCCCTCTGCTGCTTCTCGAGTCGAGTCTACGTCAATCACATAGTATTTCATGAATGTAGAGGGGGTCGGCCATGTCGCCGCACGACAGATGTCTCGGAGATCGATCTTAGATGAAAAGGCAGTGTAAGCTCTGGTGGAGTGCGCTTTGATCATGTCTGGGCATTCCACATGTGCTCGCTCATAGGACAACCTAATGGCTGAGGTAATCCACCTGGATAAGGTCTGCAGGGCAGCTCGGTGACCCTTGCGGTGGCAGCTAAAGCAAATAAAGAGGTTATCATCCACTCTGAAGCTTGCAGTTCTTTGAAAATAAAAAAGGAGGGCCCTCCACACATCTAGAGAGTGTAGTGCCCTTTCTGCATCAGAGGAAGGGTTTGGGAAGAATACAGGTAAAACAATGTCCTGGGATAGGTGGAACGAGGACACTACCTTGGGTAAAAAGGAAAGTTTGGGTTTCAACACTACCCTGTCAGAGTGAAACTTGGTAAATGGTGGGGAATGGCAAAGAGCTGCCAGATCACTTACTCTCCTGGCCGAGCTAATGGTGACCAAAATGGCTGCCTTATAGGACAAAAGGGAAATGTCACAAGTGGCCAAGGGTTCGAAAGGGTGTTTCATCAACTGGGACAACACCAAGGATAAGCTCCACTGTGGAACAGGTGGGGACACTGGAGGATATAGATTGATAAGGCCCCATAAAAACTTCTTCGAGTGCGGATGTGAAAAAACGGAAAAAAAGTCCAGCTCAACATGAAAGGCCGAGATAGCGGCCAAGTGTACTTTAATGGAGGAATTGGAAAGTCCAACATCTTTTAAACAAATTAGGTAGTCGAAGACAGACGACAGGGGACATTTAACTGGGGGCAAACCCTTGTCAGCAACCCACAGGGAAAAAGTCTCCATTTAGCATCGTAGGAACGCCTAGTGGATGGCTTAAGGGAGTGCAAGAGCACCTGAGCTGCACTTTCTGACCAGTGACTCACAACTGGATCCAGGTTGACTCTGGGGGGAATGTGGGGGGACACCTCTTGGAGGAACAAGTACTCCCCCCGAGCCAGTGTTGCAAACCAGGGTCTCCTGGGCCAAAACGGTGCTACCAGGATGCAATTTATCCTGTCCGTCTTGACCTTGGCTAGAACCCTGGCCAGTAAGGGGAAGGGAGGGAATATGTAGATAAGGGCATTCGACCAGGTCATTTGGAATGCGTCCCCCATGGATCCTGGGCATGCTCCCATTTTTGGGGTTCTAGGGATAGTCAGTCTCTTATATTGAGGGTCAAAATTCAGGTGAAAGGCCCGGAGGAACCAGGTTTGCAAGGGACGCATCCGCAAGTGAGCAAAGGCCACTACAGCAGTCATGGAAGCCCTAAGGCCCAAGAGCTTTTGTATTTTGTGGGCTGTCTGGAACCTTTTCTTAGAAAACAGGGTAACCAGCTTATGGATGGAGCGTATTCTCTGAATGGGGAGATAAGCTCTAGCCAAGAATGAATCCAGGCAGGCACCAATGAAGTCTATGGCCTTAGAAGGCATAAACTGAGAATTCTTATAGTTGACCATGAGCCCCAAGTCAGTTAGGACAGAAAGTACTAGCTCAACCTGACTGGCAATAGCATGATCTGAATTACCGACTATCAGCCAGTCATCTAGATATGGGAAAATAACACAGCCTTGTAGGGCCAGGTGTGCAACACCACTGCTAAACACTTGGTGAAAGTGTGTGGTGCCGTAAAACGGCCAAAGGGCAAAACCGTATATTCGTAGTGTTTCCCATTTCAGAGAAACCTCAGGTAACGCCTGCAATTATTATGGATCATAATGTGAAAATATGTGTCTCGTAAGTCCAAAACAACAAACCACATGTGCTCATCTAGCAGTGGTAGGACCTCAGGTAATGAAAGCATACAAAATTTCTTGACCTTAACAAAGTCGTTAACCCCCCTCAGGTCCAGAATAGAGCATTTCCCCCCTTTTTTTGTTGACCAGGAAGAACTGGGAGTAATACTCTTGCCCCCAATCCTCAGGGGGTACCTCTTGGATGGCCCCCTTTTCCAGGAGCTCCTGGGCCTCCTGTAGTTGTTGGGAGGGAGCCGGCGACACAGAGAAAGCTGGAAGGAGGTAGGGAGGCAGTGTTTCAAACTCAATAAAATAACCATGTTTTATTATTATTTTAAGTACCCAACTATCATTAGTAATTGAACACCAACTGTGGTAATAACTGGACAGCCAGTCTGCAAAGGACATGGAAACATGTAGTCACACTTGTTTAGGTTTGGCAGGGTGGTTAGACAACTGTTTGGGACCTTTTCTGAACCTGGGTCTGCCAGAAAACTTCCTATCCTGTTGAGGATTTTGGAAGGAGGGGTGGAACTGTGATTGCTGTTGGAAGGCCCCAGAATATCTGTAGGGGTGAGATGACTGGTTGGCTTGTCTGCCAAAATATCTAGGCTTATAATCCGTTGCTGCCGGGGCTATGCCCAAGGATTTAGCATTATTCTTATATTTTTTAAGGCGGTCAAGAAATGCATCCATCTGGTTGCTAAAAAGCGACGTGCCCTCAAAGGGAAGATCCTCGATACGTGCCCGCGTATCATAAGGAAAGGGCAGACTGCCTGAGCCATGCATGCCTGCGCAACACTATAGAGGATGCCATGGCTTTGCTAGATGAGTCAGCTACATGCCGTGATGCAGCTAGTTGTTGCCTAGCCAGGGTCATACCTTCACTTTGGACAGCTTTGGCCGATGGATGTTGATCCTCTGGCAGGGCACTAATCTGGGGTGTGTTACATTCCCAGAGGGCATACTGGTATCTAGGGGCGGAACTGTGATTGCTGTTGGAAGGCCCCAGAATATCTGTAGGGGTGAGATGACTGGTTGGCTTGTCTGCCAAAATATCTAGGCTTATAATCCGTTGCTGCCGGGGCTATGCCCAAGGATTTAGCATTATTCTTATATTTTTTAAAGCGGTCAAGAAATGCATCCATCTGGTTGCTAAAAAGCGACGTGCCCTCAAAGGGAAGATCCTCGATACGTGCCCGCGTATCATAAGGAAAGGGCAGACTGCCTGAGCCATGCATGCCTGCGCAACACTATAGAGGATGCCATGGCTTTGCTAGATGAGTCAGCTACATGCCGTGATGCAGCTAGTTGTTGCCTAGCCAGGGTCATACCTTCGCTTTGGACAGCTTTGGCCGATGGATGTTGATCCTCTGGCAGGGCACTAATCTGGGGTGTGTTACATTCCCAGAGGGCATACTGGTATCTAGCCATAATGGCTGTAAAATTAGAGATGCACAGAGCGAGGGCACTGGAAGTATAGACCTTCCTGGCCAAGGCATCTAGCTTTCGATCTTCCCTGTCTTGGGGCAAAGAGTGAGACCCCGATCTGTATTTGCCCGGGAGGGCTTCCACTACCATGGAGTTTTGGGGAGGATGGTGGTATAAAAATTCACTGCCTTCACAGCGGATTTTGTAGAGGTTCTCAATCCTCTTAGAGGAGGAAGGAACTGAAGCCAGTTTGGCCCAATTGGAATTGACTATCTCTAAAATACTTTTCACCATAGGGAGGGCCACAGGACCTGCCTCAGGGGAATGAAGAATATCCATAATGGAATCAACGGGTCCAGAGTCATCTGGACAGAAATCTATATGCAGGGCCTTAGCCATGCGAATTAATTGCTCTGCATACAATCGCACATCCCCTGAGGGGAAGTTGCCTTAGTATCCCCCACAAGTTCCTCAGGTGAGGGTTGTGAGGTACGGGATTCCGAATCAGAGTCCTGCATTGCCATGGCTTCAGACTTGGAATGGACCAGTTCCTTTAATACTGATGGGGATCTTCGGGGAATCTCCAGAAGAGGTTCTTGCCTTGGCGGCATGTGGAGAGACTTCTCGATGCCGATGGTCGGTACTGTGATGGTGCCGATGCAAAGGTTGGTGCCTGTGGCAACAGGGCGAACGACTCCTACGGGCCCGGGAGTGCGAAGATGAGTGACTGTAGCGGTTCTGTCCACGGAGCCGAGATCCAGAGTAGGATGTCGACGATGCACTCGAGCTGGACCGGTGGCGAGAATGCCGGTGCCAGTAACGACGGCGCTGTGAGTTGGACTGGCTCTGAAAAGTAGAACGGTAGGATTTAGACTGATGCCGGTGGAAGGGCAGGCGGTAAGATCTCGACCAGCGCTGATGTGAGTTTGACCGGCGTTGACGGTGAGACCTCGAGCGGCATCGAGAGGATCCTGATTTACGAGAGGGCAAATGATGCCTGGACCAGGAACGGCTCCAGGATTTGTAGCAACTCCGAACAACCAGTTGGGACCCAGATGGCAATGCCAGCCCGATCCCTGGTGAGAGCCGGACCCAGACAAGACTTGGGCAACCGCAGTAGCGCCAATTTCTCCGCCAGTCAGGGCAGGAGGGTTTGGAGTTGTTGACACCGCTCCAGCCTTGGGCTCCTTGCCGGCTTCAGTATGGGCAGCGGCTTGTCTGGAGATGGGGGGACCACATCCTTATATAACTCCATAAGGAACTGAGTCGGGAGCTGTTCAACATCCCGGGGCCCGCTCTGAACCAGAGTAGAGAGGGTAGCCAGGGACTGATGCAGAGGCGTATCCTCCAAAACAATCGCCGGTGCCGGCTGATTCGTGGAGACGTCTACGACGACGGACGGCAGACTCAACGGAGACTTTAACCGCGATCGGTACCGGGATGACCTAGATGAGGCTCGGTGTCGAGGGGACTGATACCGAGGCGATTGTGAATGCGATCGATGCTGAAGTGAACCGCAGGATGGTGATCGGTGTCAAGGAGATCCCGATGGAGATTGGGGGTCTTGTTCCATGACGGGGGCAAGGAATTTGGCCGGCTTAATGATGTTCTTAGCTGCCTTAGAAGATTTAGCAGAGGACTTGTCCCACTTTTTTGACATACCTCCGCTCTCTGCCGGTGCTCCCCAACGAGGAATTTTCTCCGCGGGTTCCGTTGAAGTGGACGGTCATGCCTCAAGACCAGCCGGCCTTTTGGAAGTCCCTTCACCAGCGCTTGGGTGAAGCGACTCTGCGTAGAGATGGGACATGAGGCTATCTGTCCGGAGCCTTACTGCCCTTTGCGTGAGCTTAGAGCAGCTCTTGCAGGCGGAAGGGATATGCCCTTCCCCCAGGCAGAGAAGGCAATCCTTGTGAAGATCAGAACTCGCCATTTTAGTACCGCAAGTACGGCAAGTTTTGAAAAGCGGAGCCTTTTGTGATTCCATTATCAAAGCTGAAGCTAAGACACATTCTCTCTCTGTGACAGCAGAAAGAGAACTGGAGGGGAGAGCACTCCTTTCCCTGGTCATATGACTGTTTGGGCGGGAAGGCTACATGACCCTAAGGGGGGGAGCACTCTCACTTTCGATTTTGCTGAAGCTGACAAATCTTATCTGTGGCTGGCCTGCACCTGCGCAGTTCCAATGTGTGCCTGCATAGAAGCCACGCAGATGAAAATGCTGTTTCTATGATCTGATATTTTCATCTTTTCTGCTTGCCTCAGGGTTTAGTATACAAACTCATAAAACTCTGTATCCAAAAATGTCCATTTTGGATGTGCATGTACATGGATTTGGAGGATTTTTCCTGCCCCTTGAATACTGGCAGTTTCCTGAAGAGCAAGTTCTTTCTTTTCTTTTCTTTTCTTTTCTTTTCTTTTCTTTTCTTTTCTTTTCTTTTCTTTTAAGCATCCAGTCCAACACACTATTTCTCCCATGCCATTCCCCATTCTGAATTGGCTTTCATACCATACTACTTTAAAGATGATTCAAGGGAAATTACAGGGGAGTTATACTCCATCAGTCTCTGGAAACAGCCTCTGTGTTGGTAGCATTCGCTAGTGACACTCCATCTCCACAATTATCTCTACTGTTTTCTCTCTATCTTCCTGGATGAGTGAAGGAGAAGCTGCAATGTGTTTATTTAAGGGAGATGTTAAATGCATTGAATTCCCTGAAGCCACCTTGCACAAACATTGCTGAGACTGCTGGAAGGCAGGACTCATTTATTAAAACACATTACAGAAGTGCATACATTGGCAATGAGATTTTGATGTGGCTGTATGATAATTTGACTGGATACCAAGCTTGCTTTGGAAGGTGTTGATGGGCAACTTGAGTATTATTGTGAAACCAGTAAAACTGCTGTGTGATCTTTAAGCAAGAAAAGTTAAATCAAGAAGTGCCTCTGCAATTTTAACACCCGTTTGTTTTGTCCTTAAGCATATGGTTGCCAGCCCTGAGTTGGGAAATACCTGGAGGTTTTTGGGGCAGAGCCTGAGGAGGGCAGGGTTTGGGGAGGAGAGGGACTTCAATGCCATAGAGTCTAATTGCCAAGGTGGGCATATTCTCCAGGTGAATTGATCTCTGTCGGCTGAGATCGGTTGTAATAGCGGGAGATCTCCAGCTGCCACCTGGAGGTTGGCAACCCTAAAGGCCTTGTGGTCTTCACTTGGTTTGCTTTTCTTCAGATGTATGTTTGCTTTATGTTTCTTTTTTTTAAAAAAACTTGTTTCTATTACAAAAAAATATTTTCCAAACGAAACGTACAGACATACAAACATAAATAAACCAATTATTACATTATATTGGAACTTACTTTCAATCATACTTCTGCACTTGCTCCAATGCTTGGCTTTGATTTCCAAGTCTCTGATTCAGCAGTAGCCACCAGGCCATGAAGGCATACTGGTTACACAGCATATGAATTCAGGGATACTGTGGAGGAACTGTGACTCAGTGGCAGAGCATTTGCTTTGCATACAAAAGATCTGCTTTGCATACAGAACCAATGGCAATTAACTCTATTTGAAAGCAAAAATGTAGCATCCCCTCACAGACCTCCCTCAAAAAAGTTCTGTAATCACCTTGGTGGAGCTACGACAGTCAGACTTCTTTCAGTATGAGATGTCAGCATGGCCCGTATTCCAACCCCGAAAGTCAAACCCTGTTGAGCTTGCCATGGGATTCCAGTCTCCCTGAAGAGGAGTCTTTCTATAAGCCATATTAAACTAAATGGCCTCATAAAAGGCCCCTTGCGAGAAGTAATTGGTTTGTGGGACTTCCTATAAAAATAATAAAGAGACTGCCAAAAGCAGTTTCTGGAGGTCAATTATCTTTGTGTTCCTGAAAGAAAGATGGAAGCCTTGCCTAGCATTTCATTTTACAGGTGTGTTGATCAAAATCCAGGTGGTGTCCTACAAATCTGACTCCATCAGCTGCCATAGGGAAAAAAAACAATGCTCCGATTAAATTCAAGTGATGGGCACATGCGCAATTGTTTTCCTCTCACCTCCTTTGGGGTGGCTTTATCAGTATACCTGAAAGTAAACTGCTAGAGACATAACATTAAGCAACGTTAAGTGGAATTTATACCTCCCTGTTTCTGCTGCTTGAAAATCCTAGTTTGGCTCATCCCTTCCTGAAGAGATTAAATACCACCTCCTAGAAAGCAAAACATATTGTGTCCTGATGTGCAGATTAGACTTCATTTCAATATGTGCCGCTTTTTAATTGTCCAATAACTAAAAGTAAAATTAACAAAAATGCTGAAACACAAGAAGGAGGAGGAGGAGTTGGTTTTTATATGCCGATGTTCTCTACCACTTAAGGGAGACTCAAACCGGCTTACAATCACCTTCCTTTCCCCTCCCGACAACAGACACCCTGTGAGGTAGGTGGGGTTGAGAGAGTGTGAGTGCCCAACGTCACCCAGCTGACTTCATGTGTAGGAGTGGGGAAACAAATCAAGTTCACCAGATTAGCCTCCACCGCTTATGTGGATGACCAGATCAGAGTCCTCTGCTCCAAACCACCGCTCTTAACCACTACACCACCTTCAGTAAAAAAAAAAAAATGTTTCCAGTCTTAACCACCCCCTGCACCTGGAGACAACAGCCGTGATGTCCAGGACCCACGCCCAAAAACTGCGAGAAGTGAGGAAGACTGCCCTGCTCCCCCACCATAGACTATTTCCCTATGGACTTTGGACAATTTCCTAAATCGCTGGACAGTCTGGGTATGTGGAAATATTTCTTTTGTATTTGCTCCTTATTACTATTTTGTAAAATGCATGCACTTGCGTTTTCCGGGACTGGTTTGTACTGACTCTGTTTTTCTTACTGTTTCTTACTGTTTGTTGTACTTGAAACATTCTCTAAATAAAAGTCAATCTGCTCTATTGCTGAGACTCAAGGCATACTACAAAATAAAAAGCCATGCAATCAAACAGCATAAGACATCCAATAAACAATGCAATAGGAGTAGGATTACAAAATAAAAAACAGTGTAACTAAAACCAGTACAAGATATGGCATAGAAACAATGCTAAACATGGAATGACAAAAGTGGAAGACAATGTACTAAGAACAAGATAATACATACAGTAAAGAGTGGATTGACCTAGCAATTGGCATTTTAAAGTTTATTTTATATTACTTGGCCTTATTGGACAGACCTTTTCCTGCTGAAAAGGAAAACACGGTTCTCTTGTTAAAGAATAGCTTCAAAACACAAAGGGAGCCACAAAGGGAAGGTGACCGGACGTGTTGTCTAGATTCAAATCACGTTTCGCACATGGCTTCATCAGCAACATGTATCAAAAGGATGCACAGCAAAATTTCATTAAAGTCTCTAACAGGACCAGAGCAAATGATAGGTCTCAAGCTAGACTGGTGCCTTTGTGGCTCTCGCCTGGGACATCTGCTCCTTCAGCTGTCTATAAGTACAACAGAAGTCCATACTGGATTATAAATATTGACTTACCTGTTTTCAGGATATTTACCTACTTTGTGTCTTTGGACATTTGAACTTGATATCATATTGGACTTCCATTATTTATTTTGTATGTGTATCTTCGTCATCCTTGTATATATATTTTGCACCTTTTGCACTATTTCACACTTTGATAAAGCTTACTTTTGTATTACAATTTGTGAGTGCTGTCTGGATCTTTCCCATTATCCATACAGCACTGAGCCTTTATCTTTTCCAGTACCTGGAGGTTGGCAACCCTAAGGTTCTGACCCCTTCCCAGCTTGCTGCGCACCTCTGTGCTCTCCTCTTCCCATTCTGGGGTGGAGGCTCAACTATACTTTGTCCTCCTTTGTATAATGACAGTATACCAGTATACTTTGCTTTAGTTATACCTCCCAGACTGTCTTCCTGTTAATATTGGGTTTCATTTGCAGCATATGATTTTTTTTAAAGGGCTTTGAACTCTTGGCTGGGTCAGGAGCAACAACCCATCTGGGAGTAGAGGAACATTCTGCTGAAAAGCATTCTGCCTGCCCAAAGGCTGGCCACTGCACACCAAGAGTCCCTCTGAGTTAAGCACATGCTCAACTTATCTATAGCTGACATGAAATGGGGCCGCAACTGAAACCTGCTTGGAAAATTTGAGCTTCACAGAAACTTGATATGATGCTTCAGTGTTGCTTTTGTAGTATTCGTTAGCAAAAGGGTCAAGACATGGAGGGGAAAATAAATTATTCTGTTCATGTCAGCGTATGTCCTCTTATCCTAGGAGGAGCCACCTGTCTACACATAAGCGTGCCAGATCGCCTGCTGAGACAAATAAATGTAGCTCTGTTGACTTTGATGGCACAATGCCAGACTAAATCTTCAGCACTGTCTGTGTATATTTATAATCTGTACTGAACAGACCCTGAACCAATTTATTTTAAACAAAAAAAGTTAATAACCAGTGTCCAATAAATAAGCATGGCTAAGGCTATACGGTGCAATCCAAAGAATACTTTCCTGGGAATTAGCCCCATTGAATAGACATGAGTAGAACTTTGAGTAGACCTTGTTAGGATGGCGTCGTTACTCAGCCAGATAAAAAAATATTTATTTGAAACATTTAAAGCCAACTTTCCACATAGCCCCACAGAGGCCAATAAAAACATTAAAACCAGCTTTAAAACACATATAGTTATATATAAAACATATTAGAATATTTAAAAACAATACACAACGATGCGTGAATGGGAAGGAGGGTCAATAAGAATCATTGAGGGAATGCCAGGCAAAACAGAAACCTTTTCATCTGCTGGTGGAAGACAGTGACAGAAGGGAGCAGGTGAATCTCTCTGGGGAGGGAATTCTGTAATTTTGGTGTCATGCCGAAGAAGGCCCTTTCTCGAGTTGCCTCTTGTCTATCCTCAGATGGCAAGGGGATTCAAAGCAAGATCCCTGAAGATGTCTATAGTGGTTGGGTAGGTTAAAATGAGATCAACTTGGGTAGGTTAAAAAGGGGGGGGGATGTTCTGTCATTTGATAGTGGTTTGATATGTCAAAATGAGCTGTTGAAAATTTTCATGGCATAACATCAAACTGGTATTAAAGGGATAACTAGAGGGAGTAGCTTAAAAATTTGTAACCCTGTTCCTCACTCAAATTATCCTCTGAAATAATGCAAGGAAGGGGGTAAGGTTTATTAATTGTAACTACAGATTACTTGGCTGATTTCCCCTCCACACACACACCATTTTTTTCACCATCTTTCCACATTTTTCTGGATTCCATAACGTTTCCTTCAGTGTAAACATGTTCTAGATCACAGTGTTAGGTTGAAAGGGCTGGATATGAGTCCTCCATGTTTAATGGGGTCTTACAGTTCTCTCTCTCCCGCCATCACTCAGATCTTCCCCTTTCTCCTGTTTTGGCCAGGCACTTCTGAACCCAGATGACAAAATATGTAAACTTTGCACAAGCTGCATCATTAGAACTGAACAAGAAGTATTCATCTGAGCTGCCTGTTGGCCCAGGAGGCTCTCCTCCAGAACAGTGCAGAGTCTAGGTCTGGCAGCTGGAGCCCGCTATTCTCTCACTAGACGTGGTCTAAAGAGCCAGCATGGTGTAGTGGTTAAGGTGTTGGAGTAGGACCTGGGAAACCCAGGTTCAAATCCCCACTCACATCATGGAAGCTTGCTGGGTGACCTTGGGCCAGTCTCACACTCTCAAGCCCTGACCCTGGCTAGTATTTGGATGGGGGACCACCAAGGAACACCAGGGTTGTGATGCAGAGGCAGGCAATGGCAAGCCACTACCAAATGTCTCTTACCTTGAAAACCCTACAGGGTTGCCATATGTCAGCTGTGACTTGATGGCAAAAAAAGAGAGAGAAGTGGTCTATCATCTCAGAGATCATTCTAGACCTCTTGCTGACTAGTTGGAAGTGTGTGTCAGTGTACACTAAAAAAAATCACTAAATGTATGTTGGAGGAGGCAAGTACTCCCTTGCCCCCTGTGGAAACACATCCTGTTAATCTATGGTGTAGACAAAAGGCAGGATGCTTCAACCTATTTTGGTCTATGCTGGTTCTTGAATTTGTTAATGGCTACTGCAAGACCAGCCTGAGCATCTGGACTTCCCAATTTGACACATTAAACATTTTCCCTTTCTCTTTGTTACAGTTTTTTCACTCTGGAATGTACTCCCCTTCACAAGTACAACATATCTTGATATCCTAAACACATGGTAAACACAGTACCTGTAATATGTAACTTCTATTGTATGATGCTCCCCCCAGACAGCCCTTAAAATCTGTCTTTCTGCCATTGAATGGGCATCAGCCGCTGAACTTCCCCAGGCCTCAAAATGGGGAAAGGAAGAAGTTGCACCACCTGGTTCTTCTCTTTGCCCAGGATTCCTGCTCTCACAAGTCTAGAGCAGGATCCATTGCTGCCCTATTGTGAGAGCTGCCTTATATGGGTTGGGTTAGGTTCAGCCTTGCCTGTTTCCCAGCCCCCCACCCCTACCTTCTAGATAGCCTAGCCTGTCAGAGCAGGGTTGAGCTGGTTCTGTCCTCCCTGCTGTCCCCGTGATAGGTCCTTCCTGGGGCATCCCCTGATTGATTGACCGAGGAAGCTTCTCAAGAGTGGAAATTCCCACAGCTGGGCTAGACCAGCTTCCTGTGGGACCCCCTGATACCAGTAATTGCTCATGCTGTTGGTTCTCCCTCCTCACTGGCCACTTACTTCTGTTGCTGATGCAACACTGCCAGTCTGGTCCTCTGGGGCCCCTGCCAACTGCGTTGAGTCTGGGGTTGCTGCTCTTGCAGCCCATCAGTCGCTTTCCCCTAGTGCATGGCTCTTGAGGCTGGGGGGAGAGCCAGCAGTGAGTAAGCAATGTCGTTTTATTGACAGACATGATAAGTCACTGAAACTGAATAGCAACATGAGCTGAATGTTGGTCTAATGGATAGGGTTGCCAACCTCCAGGTAGTATACAATAATAATAAGAAACACTTGTGCTGAAATAACATACGTTAAAGAGATTGGCAGCACGGAGGCTCAATAATGAACACCCATTGGTAAATTCATGAAATTATAATAAAGGCATTACTTCATGCATACAGGCAAATGCAAAATCAAATACTATACAACAACTCAAAAAACCATACAACACGTGGACAAGCAACACAAAGTTGCGATAGCAAGAAGCTTCAAATCAGCGGAGAACGTCCGTCCCAATGAGAAATATATAAAGGGTCCAAAAGTCAATGAGTAAATCCAACTAAAAAGAGAACGTGTGGCTAGTCGTTGGTGCACGTTTCAAGGCTTTCATCAGCTCCGTTGAAATGTAATTTATACTCTTATTTAGCAACCATAGGCTTCCATATCGATGAAGAACAGCCAGGTTGTCCAAACGACCGTCAGCTGTGGAAAAAGCACATATATCGAACAGAGAGCACTTGAATATACAATGAGAGAAGCAAAAGAAAAACAACAGCATGGATATGTCCATTATTAAACAACAAAGTATAACATGCCTACCTAGAGAATGCGTCTATCGGGAATTCCAAAGCGCATGAACCCTCACGTAAGCGGTAAGCGATAAAGGGGTTGCAAGGTTTTAACTGTAGGCTCCCAATCAGAACCTCAGCCGAAGCTGAGTAGATTTAAAGGGGAAGGGGACACTATTTTATACAAAACATGAGAGATCAAACTCATTGTTGAGACCGTTAGGGGTTAGGGTTCGAAAAGCATAGATGAGTTGGGATTCCTGTTGGAGCAAAATCTTCTTGGCGTTCTGCACATGGAAAGGTTTAGGTTTAAAGTGCCATAACACGAAAAATAAAATATCCGTGTCAGAATGATGAAGATCAATGTAATGTTGCACAAGTGGTGCTTCCAAATTTCGTGCGCGTATGCACGTCCTGTGTTCCCCAATCCTGAGGCGCACAGGGCGGGATGAGCACCCAATATACATCAAACGGCACGGGCAGAGGATATAAAATAGTGTCCCCTTCCCCTTTAAATCTACTCAGCTTCATGAATTTACCAATGGGTGTTCATTATTGAGCCTCCGTGCTGCCAACCTCCAGGTAGTGGCTTAAGATCTCCTGCTACTACAAGTGATCTCCAGCTGATAGAGATTAGTTCACCTGGAGAAAATGGCCCCTTTGGCAATTGGACTCTATGGCCTTGAAATCCCCCCATCCCAAACCCTGCCCTCCTCAGGCTCCGCCCCAAAAATCTCCAGGTATTTCCCAACCTGGAACTGGCAACCCTACTCATGGAACAACTAGATTTGAGTCTAGGAGCACCTTAGTAACCAACAAGATTTTCAGGGTATAAGCTTTTGAGAGTCAAAGCTGCCTTCATCAAAGACACCTTTGTCTCTCGAAAGCTCATGCCCTGAAAATCTTGTTGGTCTCTAAGGTGCTCCTAGACTCAAATCTAGCCATTCTACTGCGGACCAACATGGCTACCCTCTGAACCAATCTCGTGAAAGAAGTGGGAAACAGGGAAGTCCAGCTGCAGTTACTAAATAGTGATATCCTAAATTATTGTATTAGACAAGTGAGGAGGGGAGGGGCTTCAGTGCCATAGAGTCCAATTGCCAAAGCGGCCATTTTCTCCAGATGAACTGATCTCTATCAGCTGGAGATCAGGTGTAATAGCAGGAAATCTCCAGCTAGTACCTGAAGACTGGCAACCCTACACTTCAACCAATACCTTTTCCTCCTGTAGCCCTAAATTGCTACAGTCTTGTGATGACACCACCATGCCACCCCATTCATGCGTGACATACTTTGGGAATTGAATGTGGAATTGATTTATGTTTATGTCTTCTCTTTTTAGCCTAAAGGGTTTGTGGGGGGGGGGGCTAGCTTTCCCTGGATCACTTCCCATTCGTTTGCTGAAGCCATCTGGACATCTTCGAAAAGTGACCTACAGAATAACAATCCTATTCAGACAGATTCAGGCCTGTCACGTGGATGGGCTTTTGCTCAAGTCCCAATCATTTTAATAAGACTTCTACAGCTGAAATTTCTTGTGAAGTTGATCCACAGATTGGTGAAATTTGAGGAGAGCTTTAAAAAGAAGCCAAAGTAGTTACTTTCAGTTTTCTTTTTTCTATAGTAACCCAAAGAAGAAAAGGCAGCTGACGACGTCTGGAAGTTTGCTACCCTCCCATTTTTAATGAAAACTCTAGTGCTATAAACTCTACCTTGATAACAGAGAAGACTTCTGCAACATTGCTGAAATCTCCACTGGGGGCAGGAGGAATCAAGCAGTGGCATAAAAATCACAAACAATACATAGCTTGATGAAACATTTGTACTGATTTGGGGGCATGTGTAAGAAAACAAAGAAACACACCATGTACTTTTTTCAGCATTAACCTGAGCATCACACACAGGAGGTACTGTTTATACATGCTACTTAATGCAGCATCAAAAGGGGCATTTAAAATTGCAGTCTCTATTATTGCTTCTTTCTGTTAGGATTGTTTTACTTAGTAAGAGCCATCTGGAAAAATAGGTGGGCGAAACCATCAGTTCTGTTCCCTTCTATCCATCCTTTGGCAAGTCTTCTAAGGGCTAACTAGATGTGACCCATAGATCTGCCACACATAAATCACATGGAGTGAGCTTGATGAAGCTGAGGTGCAGTGGTTGCTGAGAGTCCTTTCCCACACTTCCAACCACTTTTCTTCCGGCTACCCATAAGACAGGAAGCAAACCTTGCCATAAGAAATGTGGCTGAGGAATAGGGTTGCCTGGTCCCTCTTTGCCACTGGCGGGAGGTTTCTGGGGCAGAGCCTGAGGAGGGCGGGGTTTGGGGAGGGGAGGGACTTCAACGCCTTAGAGTCCAATGGCCAAAGCGGCTATTTTCTCCAGGTGAACTGATCTCTATTGGATGGAGATCAGATGTAATAGCAGGAGATCTCCAGCTAGTACCTGGAGGCTGGCAACCTTAATGAGGCTAGGTCATTGTATAGGGAAGTCCAGCTTCCTGTCCTGTTCAAAGCCATTCTACTGGCTGCTACTTCCACTTAGCCCCTTAAGCTCCTTTTGTCTCAGTTATATAACTGGTAACAAGGGGAGGGTGGCCCAATTTCATCCCATAGGGATTCTATTTATATTCCTTTTATAACTATATTCTGTTTATAACTATAAAAGGGAAGGCTGAAGCCCAGAAGCTTCAGTGACATGACTAGATGTGGCAGATTGGGCCATGGCTAAAAATCAGCAGTGCCCAATAGCAGATTCTGGAATTGCTCTGTGGATTCGCTTCCATTTCCCCCTGAAGTCTTTGGTATTAGCTACTTCCCAAGAGTCAATACTTTGTCTCATCCAGTCACTGTTATATCCATCATTTGTTTACAGTGAATAGACTGTTAGGGTTATATGGAAATGTCACGAAAAAATTTTTTATATATTGTGTCTGCCTTCAGGAGACAAGGCATATGATACGGAAGATCTAATAAGACTGTTAGCTGCTTCAGATGCTAAAGAAAATAATACATCCAACAACTCACTATTCTGATCCCTAAGGTAAGAAGAAATTAGAGCGCCCCCCATCAGTCTGACTTGATATTTGAGAATTAAACACTTCCATTAATAGTTTTCAAGAGCAGATTTAATATTTAATTATTTATTCCACCAATGCAAAGGTCGGTATCTTTGCAAAGGATTTTTTAAAATATGAAATATTTATCAGGAGCTTTCTTTGGACTAGTTTTTCATCCCTGAGGCAGACGGTAAACATTTCACACCAGAGCCACTTTCAAGACATTTTATTCTGTACAGCTTGGGTTTCCCCCATCCCACCCCCTCTTCCAGAACCTCATATTGTGCCTTTATCATACGACTTGCTAATGACAGATAATTAGGTCTCTTTGGGATGAAAAAGTTACCATAGCAGGGAGGCTTCATATGTAAACAATTTTAAAATGCGGCAAATTTGTCTTCCTTTAAGCTTGATTGCATTTCGCTTCCACATTTGGAATATAAGAAACAAATTAAAGGAAAGCAAGGCACATTCTCAACAAAGAAGCCTTGGGTACAGTTAAACAGTCACCACCATACCTGATACCTGCACCTTATAAAAAAGAATGACATTTACCAGCATGGGAATTGTGCAGGCTTAACGCCGCCATACACCTTTCTGATCTTCCTAGTGTCTCTTGCGACTGCATAATACATGGGAGCTTAGAGTTTCACAAATTAATGCAGACCAATTTTCAGCACTGTATTTTCTTAAGATGGCTACACTGGTAATGTCCCCTTTTTCACAGGGTTTTAAGGAGTATATTTAGGAAGAGGTAGTTTGAGGCAATACAGCTATGAATCTTTAAAAGCTGCTTGATTACACATTTCACACAAATTTCTCAAGGTATTTACTTGGAAGTAATCTGCACTGATTTCAACACAGCTTACTTTCAATCAAGGTGTTTAGAAATAAAACCTAAGATAGTAAAGATTTTTTTAGAACATGAACACCTCTCTCATGGGATGTAGTTTCACTGATATGCATAGGGCAGCATTCGACTAAGAGAGTATAAAGAACAACGTTGCCTACTCCAGCCTCTGATTAAAAAAACGACAGTGATCTCAGGTCAGTGATTTGCTACACATTCCTCTCAAACAAGAATATTGTCTTGTATATCCAAGAATAATGTTTTAGTTCCAACGATGTCAAGGCAGAAGATCAGGTGCGATTGTGCAAACTGTTTAGGCCACAATTTTGGGAGGTGGGTTGCTAAGCGGAAAGCCACCTCCAGTGAAACGCGGAGCGCTGGTCTTCTGTCCGGAGAGGTCACGTTGCATGTTACCGAAGGCTCTCTCCTTTTCCCTTTGGAATGATGGGGGAAAAGAAGAAAGAGATAAGGAAAAGGAAGGTTGCATATTTTTATGCTGTATTTTTTTATATTATTTCCAAAAGTTTTTAAAGTTTTCATACCTCCAGCTGTTCTATCAAGAGATCATTAAAACAATAAGTTGATGGAAGTCTGTTATGTTAAACAGCCACAATTACATGTCTATTTGGATCTAATTAAATGACTGCTGATGGTACGCAGGATTATTAAAAGTTAAAACTAAATGAGCCCCCCTAATGCTACTCCTTCAAAATGGCCACAGTTTCTCATTAGAAGCAGAATAAGTGTAAGGTTTGTCACTGGAAATTTCTAATCTTAGTACCGCTCTACCAAACGATAATTTGTTTTCCAATGAAAGACTGACATCATCAAAGGCAAAAAAAGGGGAGATATTTTTCCTTTGTTGAATTTTAATGAATAAACCATGTTAGCCATTTTCCCCATTTAACAGACTTGGAGCGATAATTATGCAGTTTGTTCTTTTTACACAAAAGCGACACTACCTATAGGGCTTTGAACCAATAGCCACGGCCTCTAGAACATGCACTGCAGGATGAACAATCACAGCTTGAACTGAGTGGCCACAAGAGAACAGAGGACAGTTTCACTATTCATTCGGCTGTTTAATGAGACAAGGGAGGAGTCCCCGGTAGAGCTATGCAAGGGAGATGTTTTCAGGAACTGAGGTGTACCAAGATGTTACACTAATGCAGAAAAACACTCCAGTAAAGTAATCAGGCCTTTGTAAAATGTTACTTTCTAAAAGTACAGCAGTGCCTCTTTTAAGAGGGTTTTGAAAACATGTTTTAAGAGTTTGTGTGATCGAGATCAAAGCCTCAGACATTCCTGTAGCTATCTACTGTTCAAATAATTAAATAGTTTCCTGGAGTTGATGTTATCTTTGGCCCAATAAATTGTATTTTTTTTAAATTATCCTGCTCTGGGAAATAATAATTTCAAGGCCAGGCAATGGGGAAAGAGAGGAAGGGCGGTACCATTACACAAGATGCACTGATCTCGTTCACAGCACACTGTGATCCATGCATGTGTCTAAGGAAGGCAAGAATAAGAGAAGAAGAGTTGGTTTTTATACCCCGATTTTCTCTACCTTTTTAAGGAGACTCAAACTGGCTTACAATTGCCTTCCCTTCCTCTCCCAACAACAGACACCTTGTAAGGCAGGTGGGGCTGAGTTTGGAGAGAACTGTGACTAGACCAAGGTCACCCAGCTGGCTTCATGTGTAGGAATGGGGAAACCAACCCGGTTCACCAGATTAAAGTCCGCTACTCATGTGGAGGAGTGGGGAATCATACCTGGATCTCCAGATTAAAGTCTAACACTCTTAACCACTACACCATGCTTGGCTGACTCCATGGCAAGAGGATGACCCCA
The DNA here is from genome assembly GCF_029931775.1 of Euleptes europaea. NCBI lineage: Eukaryota > Metazoa > Chordata > Lepidosauria > Squamata > Sphaerodactylidae > Euleptes > Euleptes europaea. Next base: position 56,638,967 of record NC_079316.1, on the reverse strand, counting down.
TGACAATCCCCTCTGCAAGTAAAGCAGCACCCATGAAAAACTTGCTCATGTTCAATGTCATTCAAACCTGAATCCAGATTTTACATTTCAAATGTGTTCATGTTGTAACAAAAACGGAACTATATTATCATTTCCCTAGATTTAACAGCCATTGGCTATTCATCTGCCATTTCACACTTTTAAAAAGGGGGAAATGAAGATTAATTTTTTCTTGACACTATAAAGAGAAAAGTTGCCACATCTCTCACACAATTCATCGATCTACTTGCTAGCAGATAAAGAAGTATCTGCTTCTCAGAAAGTGTCATTAGATGTTTTATCCAGGGAGTGATATATCTATTTCATGCAATATTATTTTGTGACCAAACTAAAACAATGTGGGCTAGGGAGTTTACTTGATCCAGACAAATGAACTACATTATGAAGATGCTATTTGCCTACAAATATGCAGGCCCCCCGATCAAAGGCAGAAATAGAAATAGTTACAGGATGAATGTAACACCAAAAAATCTAGGCCTATAAACCTCAAGAAAGATCTTGCATAAAACAGAAATAACAGAAACCACAGTATTAAATGTGAATAGCAAACAAATGTATTTGTTTGTGCCAAGCCCACACTTTCTACAAAAAATTGTTCCCTATTCCCTATAGCTGGTCTGTTGCCCTTTAAAATATACTGGCAACAAAAAATAAAATAAAATTCCAGAGTTGAAAATATTGCAACAAAGATTACTTTCCTCCTAATGCTAAAATGGAAAGCAAAACCCAGAGTTCAAATTCTAAAGATTATAGCTGTTTTCAAAAGGACACTTAGCTGTTGGAAATGGATTGCTAGACATTGTAGTGGCATTGTGTATTGATCATAAAGCTCCAGGGAAGCCATTAGCCATGAACAATTGTTGCTAATTCCAAACATCAAGGCAGCATTATGCCATTTGCAGAGGGGCAAAGGTCATCTTTGATCACTGACTGTTTTGCTAATTCAGTCATCAGAACTGTTGGCTGTCTTAAAATATGATTAAGTAAGAGAAATAAGGAAACTGATTTTTAAATAGGGTACCCAGGCAGGTTCTTTGAGGAGGAATTCAGAGAGATAATATCTGATTCATTATCATATGAGTTGTATAGTATACATCTAATCCATATAGAAGGAAAAGGCATGATTGCAAAAAAAAACTAGCTAGGCAATTGACGAGTTGAACCAGGAGAATATTAGTTGCCATCAATAGTCAAAAGTGTGTGTGTAAAATGCCGTCAAGTCACAGCCAACTTATGGCAACCCCTTTATGGGGTTTTCATGGCAAGAGACTAACAGAGGTGGTTTTGCCAGTGCCCTCCTCTGCACAGCAACCCTGGTATTCCTTGATGGTCTCCCATCCAAATACGAACCAGGGCTGACCCTGCTTAGCTTCTGAGATCTGAGGAGATTAGGCTAGCCTGGGCCATTCTGGTCAAAAGTGTACACATAGCAAAATAGGAGTATGTTCAGTCACCAGACATAAAGATCTGTTTGCAGAGGTGGGGCAGAGGGTTCTCAGACATGAGGGTATTTTCTGTGTAGGGAAACTGCAGTGGCCATAAAACGGGACTCCGCAGAGAATGGTCCGGTTTAACCAGAACGCTTCCAGACAGTCATTGAATCAACCACACAGTGGCAGAAAACAAAGCCTTGTTTAGTCAGAATATTATGGTAATGTAAGAAAGGAGAAAACAAGTTATGTACACAGCTACAAATGGAGTTCAGCCTTCAGACCAACTTTTTGAAATGGGACCCATGTATCTAAACTTACTTTACCATCTGGGGCCCACCTGTAAAAAAGCAACCCTGTGCTAGTTCCGCCATCACAACACAAAGCAGAAGAATCATATATCAGATAACATTGAAAAAATATCTAAAAAGCAGTAGTAGAAGAAGAGTTGGTTTTTATATGCCGACTTTCTCTACCACTTAAGGAAGAATCAAATCGACTTACAATCTCCTTCCCTTCCCCTCCCCACAACAGACACCCTGTGAGGTAGGTAGGGCTGAGAGAGCTCTAAGAGAGCTGTGACTAGCCCAAGGTCACCCAGCTGGCTTCATTTGTAGGATTGGGGAAACAAATCCAGTTCACCAGATTAGCCTCCACCACTCTTGTGGAGGAGTGGGGAATCAAACCCAGTCCTCCACATCACTCCAAACCACTGCTCTTAACCACTACACCATGCTGTGTATTTCTTAATATAATAAAGACCAGCCCACTGTCAACGCACAGGGTGCTACAAGCATGTGGCTCACTAGGGAGATCCAGACTTAGTGGCCTGCCTCTTTGCCTCCATTCCTGCAAAGTGACAATGATGCCCGTCATTTTAGGCCCCCATTGGGGAATCATATAAATGAAGAAGGGAATCTCTCTGCATCCTTTTCCATCCTCACTCACTGGCGGGGGGGAAAGCTAGCACACTGCCTGTCTCTCAGCAGCATTATACGTGCCCCAGGACCTGTTACTGCTCTTGGGCACTAACTACTTTATGAAACAGAGGCTGGCTGAAAGCGGGGTTGGCAGAGGCCTTTTCCTGGGATTATGGCAGGACTTGCTGTCTCTCTCTCCTGCCCTTATTCTCTTCTATCCATAGCTGGTAGCTCCAGAATGAGTTTGGTACAGTAATAGCTGCCACACTCTGGCGATCGGACTCTTTAGAAAAGCCCAGCGTTTCCTTCCCTGTCCCTTTAGTTCCCTGGAAATGACTCTTATTGCAAGCATGACATTGCCTAATGAGCAGTGGAGGTATAAACCACTCCAGCAGAATTTTAAAAGCAAAAGGACAGCCATTGCTGGTAACTTGTATTAAAGAGAGCAGGACAAAAGAGTTTGGAAGCTTGCCTAAAAATCTGGGCCAAACTGATTGGAAGCATGCCTAAAAATCGGTGCAGGAGCAGTTGGCAGACCTACGCAAATGCAAAAGTGCAAAGCAGTTGACTGACTTGCACAAACAAAGCAGAGACAGCAGCTGTCACAGAGGATTTCAAACAGTGTGTTCTCAGCAAACAAGAGGTCAGCGCCTTGGCCTGTTCGAGGAATGCTGCCTGTCCTCTTGGGACACAGAATCCTGGCTGGATTTCCTGCAGGCAGAGTTCGGGGCCTGGCTCACTTGCTGGGACGGTGGACTACACAGGTTGCTGCAACCCACCTGGGAGTCGGTTGTTGTGACCCAGTTTGAAGATCACTGCTTTGGACTAAGGGGAATTCGCAGTACTTTTCATTTGGCAGCTATGATCTTGAGAATATCCAGAAACAAGGGCAGCCCAGGATTCTGCACACACAGGTGAAGTAAGGAAGACAGAAAGTATAAACTGCAAATATATTAGAGGGGATAGATATTAGGGTCTGAAGAATTTACCAATTCAGCCTTTTCCAAAAGAGAGGAAACGCATTTCCACAATCTCCAGATAATAAAGGAACCTTGTTCCCACTGATGAGGGTAAGGATTGGGATATGACTGCAGACTATTAACACTAGTTTGGAAGTGGCCCTGCCAACCCTAAAACAGCTGGGCAATGGGAAGACAAAGGCAGGGAAAGGATATGAGATGATGGAGGCTCAGCAATTCTCTCCTAACTTGTTGAGCATATCTTTTCTCATGATACCTGCTTGATTCCAGGTGCTTTGGTCACCAAACAATTCCTAATTAACCAGTGTAGGGTAGTGGTTAGAGTGTCAGACTCAGGTTCTAATCCCCACTCTGCCATGGAAACTTGCTGGGTGTCCTTGGATCAATAATATACTTTCTGCCTAACCTACCTCACAGGGTTGTTGTGAGGATAAAATGGAGGACAGGAGAACAATGTAAGGCTCCTTAGGTCCCCATTGGGGAATCATATAAATGAAGATGGGAATCAAAAAAATAAAGTTAATTAATTAGGCAACTCATGAAAAAAACATTCCCACATCTGCATGAAGTTTTTTTTTGCAGAGATGAATATAACTCATTCAATGCATCTGGTTTTCTTCCTGTGCACAGCCCATTTTAGTTCCCTTTCCCCTTTCCATCAAGCAGATGGACTACATTAAACTAGCTGCAGTACCCAGGGCAGAAAAGCAATGCATGTTTCTCACACACTAACATTATAATAATACTTCTACAGTCCTGGATTTGCACTAAATTGCTCAGCTGGAGCACAGGAATATATCCTGCAAGCACACCCTGAAAAAGACAGCTGACCTATCAGGGTACGGGCATACATTTGGCACTCTTCTCCTTGGCAAAAAACATACAGGATACAAAGACATGGGCAATTTATACAAAAGCATTAAAAAGCACCTTTGAGCCTCTGCTATTTATACCAGGGCAAATTCTGCTAATGCAAATTAACATGAAAAGAAAAACTATTTATTTTCGTTGGTATTTTTATGCATGTTCACATTAGAGAGTGTTTAAAGGAACTCCAGTTAAAAGTTATTTTTATGCATGTACCTAGAGAATGGCCAGTTTCATTTCTGTCATCTGGGAACAAGCGCCATCTCCGAATTGGAGCTCAGCTGGACAATAATATTATTAGCAAGTACTATTATCATAACCACCAGTACCAGCACTGCCTCTTACTTGTTTTCAAGTTCCTTCCGTTTTTGAGTAAGATATTTCTTCTTGATGTTCAGAAGCTCATTGGCAAGCCTTTCAATTTCATATTTGTATTCTTGACTCTGTGATTCATACATATTCAGCTCAGAAGATAAAACCTTTAAAAAAATACAACAAATGCATGAAATGGATAATTTGTTCTCTCTCTGTCTTTCTGTTGGCTGTAAATCAGAACTGTGCTTTAAGGCTATACTACCACTTGTTGAAACCCTAAAGTCTTCAGTGGCAAATTCCAAGACCACGATCGAACCTATCAGCCTACATCATGGCCTGTACTGCAAACAGATGTTGCTTTATGGCCAGGCAAGGAATAGCAGCTTTGCTAGCTAAGCAATTTGTTCTGTTACCCAGAAACCCCAGAATTCAGGCTTCCAAGAATTCCCCTCCTTATAAACTGTTAGTGACTCAAATGAGCCAATTTTTCCTTTTTCCTGTCCTCTTTTTGTTTCTTTCAGCAGATAGTCAACTGCCCTCAACATTCTGTGCTTCCTAGTAGGCAACGAGCATGGTCAGCCCTCATCAGGCCATCAAGGGGATAGGGGTTCTTTTTAACATCCATCTCAGATGCATGCTAATCCAAGCTGGAAGTACTTGAGTCTTGCATACCACTTGCTGCTTAATAGTTGACCCTCCCAGAGTGAGAGGAAAGGGCATCCCACCGGCCTTGGGGGATTCTCCCATTTCCTAGCAGGACACCTGCCCTATTCTTCAGCCTTGGAGATTGAAACTCTTGGGATTAGCTACATGGGGAGGAGGTAGTGACATCATAGCCAAAAGGTAAGATCCAGGCCATGAACAATTTGATGGAGACTCTCACGAATGGCACTGGGGGGTGGGGAGGTGAGAATTTCTAAAGAGAGGAGCAATTAGCAAAAATCATTTCCCCTTCTTGACCAATATGTGCCATTCAAAGTGCTGTTGCACCAGCAGAAGAATACCATTGGATCCAACCCTGCGTCCCTAGTACCATCAAAGTTCTAGACACTCAGTGGTATTAACACGATTTCTGCTGTTAGTGTCTCTCAATATAGAAACAATTTTAGAAACCTTCCTAAATGTTTGAAACGTCTGTTTTATGAATTGTGGCATCTTTCTAACAAAAGAAATATAACTTGATTACCAAATTCCTCCAAAAAGATTTATTAGCATGACAGCAAATAAAACAATCTGTGGCTTCAAACCTGCAAGCACTGTAAGGTCTACTGAATTCAGTGGGAGTTCCTTCCAAGTTAACATGTATAGGATCAAACAGCATGTAATAAAATTAAGACATGAGCTTGATCATGTGTTAAATCAAGTTTTGTTGATGAAAACTGAAGAGGGACTAACACATTTTCCTCCAGGAAGAAGAAGCATATATATATTGTCGAAGGCTTTCACGGTCAGAGTTCATTGGTTCTTGTAGGTTATCCGGGCTGTGTAACCGTGGTCTTGGAATTTTCTTTCCTGACGTTTCGCCAGCAACTATGTTACTACTCTGAAGATGCCTGCCACAGTTGCTGGCGAAATGTCAGGAAAGAAAATTCCAAGACCACGGTTACACAGCCCGGATAACCTACAAGAACCAATGAGCATATATATAATTGAAAAGCTACATAGTACCAGCATAAACCACAAAACCCTATCACATTCATAACATTAAATCCTTCATGGTATTTTGTATCTCTGCTTGCACGTTTAAAGTGACAAATCCACTTTTCCAGATATTGTTATACCTTCCACAAAATGTTACTTAATACAAAGCACCCCCACTTGGAACATGCACTAAACCAGGAGGCCCCCAACATGGTGCCGGTGGGCACCATGACACTATTCTTTGTGCCGGCCAAGAGTTTTTACAAAGGGGGCAAGGCCAGGTGGGGCTTTTTGAGTTTGTGATGTTTATGGTATAATGCAAACGGTGGCTTTATATAAAGTACTTTATCTGTGCAAATAGAGAGCTGATATTCTAAGTGGGACTTCATTCTGACAAAACATAATTAGGCAGCATGGCAAAAATTCTCAATGTCCCCAACTGGAACTTCTGTTAAAAGTCATCAGATCTTCCCAGTTTTAATGTACTTTTTATAATTTAGGTGGAAGTTGATAATAACATCACCACATCACATTTTGTTTGCTTTTCAAAACTAATTTATCAAAATCCGGCCAGAATCTCTCTTACACATGAGCAAGGAGCTCACACCAGCCTGTCAGCACTAACAGTTACAGTAACAAGTAATGTGTGCAAAGTGCCATCAAGTCACAGCTGACTTATGGCAACCCAGTAGGGTTTTCAAGGCAAGAGACTAACAGAGGTGGTTTGCCATTGCCTTCTTCTGCATAGCAACCCTGGTATTCCTTGGTGGTCTCCCATCCAAGTACTAACCAGGGCCAACCTTGCTTAGCTTCTCAGATCTGACAAGATCAGGCTAGCCTGGGCCATCCATGTCAAGGTGTTACAAGTAATAGTGCAGGTTGAAAAGGGCTGGGTTCATATAAAAACCAACTCCTCCTCCTCCTCCTCCTCCACTTCTGAATGATGTATTGAATCCAAGATACTGAGGAGTATAATTAGGGGCAGGCTCTTGGCTTCATGACCAGCTTGTGTTATTCCCAGAAGCATCTGGTTGCTACTGCTGGAAACAGAATGGTGGCCCAGCTAGACCTTTTGTCTAATCTCATTCCCTAACCCTTTTTGCTTAATACAAACCTGTAAGAATAGTACAGACTTTCCATGAGAAATAATCTTCCTCTTGGTAATGGTACTAAAACCACACAAACTGAGCTTTTTGGTAAACGTCTATTAATTCTTTTCACAAAGGCTTTGTGGAGGAAAGCTTGTGTATAAATTTCCTGACTGGGATGAGAGTTGCATTTTGTGGTGTAATGTTTGTTTATAAAAATTAAGAAATGAAAATCTAATTAGAGCATTAATTTACAGCCCATTACTATAAATGTGCATGCCACTTGGGCCTTTGGAGAGGCTGCCAGAATTTTGTATGAGGCTTAATTTCCTTTCTAAATGAGCGAGATTTTCTAATGTGCCAGTCAAAACCGTTTTCCTTCTGTCCTTAACAAGCGAATAGAAACGGATTGAGGAAAACACTGCTAAATCCTTCATCTTTCCCTAACACTACATCCATATATATTAGTCTCGCATCTTATTAGGGGGCTGACAAGAGTAATCTCTGTTAACCCCTTGTCACTTTAAAGCAGGATTTCCTTGGTGGAAAAAGCTTGTTTATGCCTCCTGGAACCGCTTGAAGCTCCATGTTAAATAGCAACTTGGCTTATGTACAAGACGGTGCTCTTCCGTGGGTGTTTTTTTTTTCCATTGGCATGAAAATACAATAGAAAACATGCTGCTTTTTTGTGAGTTCTTACTGTGGGCACCTGCAAGGATAAAGTAGTACCTATTTGCCATTAGTGGCAACTAGAGATGCAGTTTTTATTTAGGCAGAAGAAAAGTGACTGTCAAAGGGTTTGTGTAGACTCAGTGTAATTGGAATATGTTTGATAAATACAGCATTTAGTTTTTTGGGAAGACAGTTTTAATAGTTTCCATCATAGCTGGCCTCCCTTCCCCTTCCCCTGACTTTTTTTGGTCTGATTTGATTCGAGGGTCCTGACCGTTCTCCTCCGGGCTGGCAGCTGGCCTGTGTGCCCAAGAATTGGGCACCAGCTGGATTTTAGAGTTTATGAATTACTGAATTATGGGTTTAATGGTAAATATGTTTTATATGTTAATGTAAAATGGATTGTACTGTAAACAATGTTTTCATGTTGTGAGGCACTCTGAGCCCGGCTTTGGGTGGGATAGAGCGGGGTATAAATCAATCAATCAATCAATCTCACAAAGCTTATAGATTCATAAAGTAGCAGGATGTGCTAAAGACTGAGAACCGAAAAGACAAGTAAAAATGGTTGCTTTTCAAGCCATATGAGTTCTAAACTGTTCAAAGATTTCCCTGAACTGTCGGAAGAATGTTTGAAATAAAGGGCTAAAAGTACCCAAATGTCACAGAATAAGTATAACACGTCCACGACAGCTGTGCCTTGGCACTTAACACATTCATGAAAATAATATGTATGTAATAACTATTCTAATTAATGAAGCCATTCAGCCAGAACTATTGGCTCATTATATATGTACTAGCAAGGCAAATAACAGCTCCAGAAGTGCGATTTAGATCTGCAAAATGGCACAATGGAGGATGAACGCCCTCCTCCTCCTGCACAGCTGCTTTGATCAGAATCAAAGCCATCCCTCTTTTATGAAAAAATGGAAACATGGGGAGATCCACTCAAAAACTGCCAGGTATTTCGTGTAGTTCGGCTCTGACTGGGGAAAGCTAAATACCTCATACACACACACCTTACCTTGCCATGCTCTGATGCCTTCAGCATTCTTCTTCCAGCTTGGATCTGAAGTGAGCCAAGCTAGAGGAAATGTACTGAAAACAATGGAGCACTTTAATGTAAGATGGGCAAGGTTTACCTCTTCTTGCCATGGGGTTGCCAGCTCTGGGTTGGGAAATACCTGGAGATTTTGGGGGTGGAGCCTGAAGGGTTTGGGGAGGGGAGAGATTTCAGTGGGGTATAATGCCATTGAGTCCACCTTCCCAAGCAGCCATTTTCTCCAAGTGAACTGATCTCAGTTGCCTGGAGATCAGTTGTGATCCCAGGACATCTCCAGCCACTACTTGGAGGTTTGCAACCCTACCTTGCTAGCATGCATTATTTGTGGTAAAAATGACCTCTATCTTACATTTTAAGTGAATGGATAGACACAAACATGGATTCCCTTGACATGTCTAGTTCGGCCCTGTTACTACACCTCACCCTCAAAACAGTTTTCAGGACACCACACCTTCTCTCCTGTACAGTGATTCTTTCCTAAATTCTAGAACAATATTTCAAGGAAATGAGCCATCTTTGAGGAAAATTCCACTTACAGACGTCTCTCTGTCCTGTTACCCCCCACCCCCCATGCTGGAACCCTTAGTCATCAAGGTCGTTCCAGTAAGCCTGCTAATAAAGCCTATTCGTTTCAGCTGGAGACAGCCTTGACACAGAATCACCCCGATTTAGTTTTATAATGAATGATTGGGAAGACGTTCTACCTTCAGTTGCTTGGTCTTTTCCCGTAGCGTGTGCCGATACAGCTGCAACTGTTCTGCTGCTTCTGGTCCGGGCTGCCGGGCTAAGATATGTTTCAGTTCTACGTACAGCTTCTCCTTCTCCTAGGAAACAGGAAAGGTGGGATGGAACCAATTTGTGTCACAGCTGCTCTATTCCCATCTTCAGGCATAAGGGAGGGGAGGCAATACAAAACGGAGGGAATAAACATAGGGAGCCAGATAACTGAGATACTTATAAGCTAACCAAATGATTGTGGTACTGTATTCCTTGTCAAACCCCAAATCTCATCTTAGAGCAGTAGATAGGCATAGGGTTAGAAGCACATGATACAGCAACGGTGCAGAAGCTAAGTCGGTCTGGGTGTGGTCAGTACCTGGATGAATAATGGACTTCATTTTAAGCAAATTTCCATTAAAATGATTTCTTAGGTCAATAAAAATAGCTATGCATTTCTTTTTATATTATTTTTTTAAGAAAAACTTTAATTGTGCTACTAAGTTGGTAATTAAGCAAACCTTTCACATTTTCATAAAATGTTGTGGCACTTAAAAATTTGACTTAAGATTCCTAAATGTGCAGAAAGTTGCCTAATTAAATATTATTACAATTATTTCTTATTTCAAAACTTATGCTCTGCTATTTGTCCCCATAAGGCAGTTCACAACAGTAAAACTCATATAAATGCTAAAAACGTTCCAAAGAAAACTAAAAAAAAAATCAGCAGGAGTAACAGCATATGAACAGATAGCTTATAGGGCGACTCATAATTTTATCAAGAACGGAACACACTGACCTGGATCCCACCTACAATTTCCATAGACTGAAGGATTCCCATTTGCAGAAGTGCAACAACCCTTCTTCCTGAAATGCTATTCCTACAGGGAAGGGCAACTCCAGGAATAGCTTGGGGGGGGGGGGAGAATCAGAGGCCTGCCTTGAGAGGGTGGAATCAGAGAATATTGCCCCAACCCCCTGATAAGGGCTTCTCTGTCATATAATGTTGATTTAATGTAAATATCACTGCTGTGTCCTCACTCTTACTTTTTCAGGACACTATGCAAAGCCCTGTACAAAAAAGCTATCAGTGGGCACAGGCATCTCATATTATGTGGTCCTTCCAATCTGATTTTGCAGGTATAACAACTCATGATCAGTGTGGAGGGAGGTTCAGGTGTTCAGTGCAGGAGGGGGTTTCCTGGTCATAGTTATCTGTTCCTTTTTTTCCTTTATTGAGGCTGTTGTCTATATAACGCATCTCCAATATAAGATGAACACATAGTGGCTTGTGCAGCGTTCACCACTGAAGGTAAATATATAATATCGAACTCAGTCTTTGCTGCAGAGATTTTCTCCATGCGATCCCTGATGTTGTTTAGGATTTGTACTTTCAAAATCCTTCCATGAAAAGATTCCAGCATTCTGTACCCAGTTACGATTGGTAATTCAACATTAACAAAGTAAAACAACATAGTATACCAAATCTGTAGAGATGTTTGTTCAAATGCCATTGATTTACTCTTCTCAAACAAAGCCCCCCTGCTGGGAATTCACGGACATGCCATTTTATCCTTGCCACAACCCTGTGCAGCAAGACAGGCTAAGAGAGTATGTCTTGCCAAAGGCCATCCAGTGGGTTTTGTGGCTTAGCTGAGATTTTACCAGCTCTCGAGATAGAACAGTACAACAACTCTCGAACGGTTAGGGAATTCCAAGAATGAAAGAAAAAATGAGAATGACCTCTTTTTCATTTTTGGTTGCAATGCCATGGCTCTTCTAACTGATCGTTTTAGTCTGTATCACTACAGACTTGTTCACACATGGATGCTCCCATATAACTACCTAAGAAGTGCATAGGAGCTGTGGTATAATCACAGCCAAGCTGTGCTCCTATAGAGACACTGGCCATTTATGTATGGGAGGTTTTGCCTTGGATTTGCCGCTCTCTAGATGCACATTTTCCCCTTCCAAATTCTCAGAACTCAAAAATAAGCCCCCATGCAGAGGTTTGAAAATTTGGATGGGGAAAATGTGCATCTAGAGAGCAGCAAATCCAAGGCAAAACCTCCCGTGCATAAATGGCAACGTTTGTGAAAACTGTCACACGCCGTTTCAACGGTTTGGGCAATTTCGGAAAACCAAAAAAGTGGTCTCTGCAATCACACCAGTCATGGCAACCAATATGTGTAGTGCCAGTTGTCACGAACAGTGCCTCCGTAGGTGCACTGCCTGTCTTCAAGCCCAACGGTAACCCCTGTGCATTGCTAAGATGGAATGATGCAAGAGAAGAATTGCTATAACAGGACCATCAGCAACAAGTGCCATATAGCCATCAATGCCTGCAGTGTCAGGGTCTGTTTTTTCAGCTATGAACTGGGAAAAGTGGATTATTGGTGCTATACAACTTGCACTGTTGTTAGTTACTGCACACTGGAAATAGATAAATGGACAAAGCTGTTCAAGCTCCTTATGGCCATTGTTACTATGAAGTGAAACTTTTCTCTATCTGAGTTAGCCTTTTGTTTACACAATAATATAAAAGAGTGCCATCAATTTGTTTGACCATGCCATACACTACCATCTTGGATTTCAGTCTCCCTCTGCCACGCTATGCCAAGAAACATTCTTTAAAAAATGTTTTTCTTTCCCAGCCCCCCTTTTCTCTGGAGGTTAGCCCTTCAGTAGTTAAGCTGTCGCCATCATGGGATACCCCCCTTTATGCTTTCTCTGGCATTCTAGAACACTAGGAGTTAGGGGGTGCATGAGGATGAGTGGGGTTTTGGGGTGATTTGTTCCCTTCTCCCCTTTCTTTCCTTCTCCCAGTCAGCTCTCCTATTCAGAACTGGCAGAGATTGGTTAGCATAAGCCAGAGCAGCCTGGTTAAAATGTGGGAGAACAGCTGGTTAAACTCCTTAAATTCAGCCAATCTGTAACAAGAATTACGTATTTGTAAACGTTTCAACCCACAAATCTAGTTTGCTACTAGAATGCTAGTTGGAGTCTATAAAACGTAGTCAATGGACATGTAGCTAGAGGGATAACTATTTAAAAGAACTGCACTAAGGATGCCATCCATTCACCACTTATACTGCTGTTGTTCCACAGAAGACAATGAATTACCTTCTAACCTTGTGGTTGTGCCAGCCAGGAAAGAGAAGTACCAGAGGTGAATCAGGAAGGTGGTAACACTAAAAGCCAGTTATTTAGGCATCATCCTCAATAAGGAGTTGGAGGAGCGACAAGATGCCAGCAAAAGGGGGAAAGGGGATGGGTCTGTAGATACGTCTTGTAATCAGGTTTTCACAAGGCACATTTCATTCAAAGCCTGCCTTCATTTCAAAATGCAATAAGCTTCAGAAGAAAGGGTGAGAAGAAAAACATCTGAATTTATTGGAGGGGGGGATTTGCACCTTCCTTGCATCTCTGGGTCTACAATTAGCACAAAGGGATATGAGCAGAAGCCCAGTCTCCTGCTACCCATTTCCAATCACTTGCCATTCACGCTATAAACATCACTACACACCCCTAGTACATGATTTCCCGAAATAGTCTTGTAAATAAGCATGCCTGGTTGCGTGTGGCATGTAAGAATTGTCTCCAAGCAACCAATCAGGCAAATTTTACAAAATTCGGTACCTTGTTCCTTTTGGTAACATGTGACTAACACCGTCATTTGTGGGTAGGAGGCACATTAGTAATTTGTTTTGTGGCCTAGGAAGTATTATGGACTTATTTGCAATGCTAAGCTAAAATATGCTTCTGAAAGGATAAAATGTTATTGCAAGACCCCAATCAAAATCTTCATACTTATTTCTTGCTCAATTTGCAAGATCTGAGCAAGGCTGTCAAAGACAGGACATTTTGGAGGACTTTGATTCATAGGGTCGCCATGAGTCGGAAGCGATTTGACGGCAGTTAACACACACACATTTCAACACATTCCATCTTTGCCCGATGACAGATACCTATCTCTGGATTGCAGCCACAAAGTTGTCGGATGATAGGCCCATGTCAACAAACTCAGCATCTAGAATAATAACAGGCAATTCACCATAGGAAATGTAACCTTATGTTGAAAAATAAAGTGCAAAACTATAACTCATAGAAACCAGGAAGTAGTATCAGAAGGAAGATTCAGGATTTTTAAGTCACAAAATGAACATCAGTCAGTAGTATGACTCAGTGCTACTAAAGGTCAGTGCCATTTTAGATTGTATTAACAGAAGTTTTCTATCCAAGATTCTGAAAGTAAGAAAGTGCCGCTCTGCTCTGATAAAATGTCATTTGGATTATTGTGCTTCATTTGCGGTGAAACAATTGAAGAAGGATATTGACAAACTGAAACAAATTCAAAGAGCAGTAAGCAGTCCAGAAGGCAAATTATATAGGGAAAGGCTAAGAAAAATGTTTGTGCTTGGGAGTGATGGTGCTGAAATTAAAAACAGGGGAAAGTTCATCTTGGTGAACTTGCAGGTTCATTACCCTGAACTTTGGAGTTCATCTGACAATTTAAGGCACACTCATAAAAGATCATCTAATGAATCTTCATGCCACTTCTGTTGCTGACCTTTTTCCTTCCTATTTACCTGATGTCTGCAGTGACAGGGAGACCGTGCTGAAAACCCTCCCTTCCACACCCTGATACCTAGAGCACTGCAGGAACAGCATACCACATGTCAGGGAGTCCAGAAACCATCACTCTCTATGCTGCCTAAACTCATACTCTGGAGGTAGGGTTGCCAGGTCCCTCTTCGCCACCAGCAGGAGATTTTGGGGGCAGAGCCTGAGGAGGGCAGGGTTTGGGGAGGGGAGGGGCTTCAAAGCCATAGAGTTCAATGGCCAAAGCGGCCATTTTCCTCCAGGTGATCTGATCTCTATTGGCTGGAGCTCAGTTGTATTAGCAGGAGATCTCCTGCCACTACCTGGCAGTTGGCAACCCTATCTGGAGGTCAGATATCCTGAATAAAATTTCTTAGGGCTTCTTCCACTTGGAAAGTAGCCACAAGGTTGTTACCATAATGATTTTATTGCTACCACCAGGTAATTCTAAGGAACAGAAGTAGGGTTGCCAACCTCCAGGTACTAGCTGGAGATCTCCCGCTATTACAACTGATCTCCAGCCAACAGAGATCAGTTCACCTGGAGAAAATGGCTGCTTTGACAATTGGACTCTATGGCATTGAAGTCCCTCCCCTCCCCAAACCCCACCCTCCTCAGGCTCTGCCCCAAAAACCTCCCGATGGTGGCGAAGAGGGACTTGGCAGCCCTGAAGAGAAGAGGTGGCAGGGCAGTTTAGGAATGTACTGAAGGGATGCAAAGATTTCAGGGAAGGGAAAGGCTTTTGGTTCCAATGGCACTCACAATGACAGCATTAAGGTTATGGCATGTTCCATGGGGAAATACCTTGATTTGCCCACCCCAGTTTCTTAAGCACGTAAGAGAAGCACCCATCACTAGTGTTCAGCTATGAGAAAAAAGGATGGGGGGGAGCATGCTGACATTTTCTGGTGAAGGAGACCCACTGCTTACCATTTCCAGTGAGGAAAAGACATAATTGGAATTTCAAAAGCAAGTTATGATTTGGTGGCTTGGAGCCAGAAACACTTGCACTTGTGATTATAACTTACAAAAGAATCTAAAATGAGGCATCCACAAACTAAGACATTAAAATAAAAAACTATTTCTTGAAATTATTGTCACAATTTAGCATTGCTTTTCACAAGCCTACCTCATGAGTATCGCAGAGATCACCATTATATAATTTGCCCTTAGCAAAGTACCAATGACTATTTTCTTTCAGGTTTATTCTCCGGTGAAATTTCATTATCTCATTCGGTGTAGGATTGAATCTTTTTTCAGCCTGTTTGAAGTCCCCATTATTTGCCAGTGTGAAAGACAGAGACACAAATAGAAAAACATTGTGTTCAGAAGCAGCTTTCAGGAACCAACCTTGAATTTTACACAGATTTGTGTTTTGTGAGACGGTACTGGTAATTTGAGTAAATATGGAGCAGTTGATAGACTGAAGGTCTTATTTGCAATTGGTCTCCAATTTATTTCTCTCCTAATCCTCAACAAGGGCCAACTAAGCTCTTTGAACATTGTGCAACGGGGTGTATAATAACCCAATTTCGAGACAAAGCATGCATTTCTGTTAGAACAAGAATCTAATGCAGCAGAAACTGGTTACCTGTCCAATATATATTGTCTCCATGATCCAGACATAGCAGAACCACCCATCTTGCATTACATCCCCTGTCCTTCTCCACTAAATGCGTCTACTTCTTTTAAATCTTGTCAGTTGATTTGTCACTACATTACAAGCACCACACATCAGGGAAGCATCAAAAGGGAATCCAGGATACTTCATTCTTTCCATATCAGCAAAAGTTTGTGTTGACAAGTTGTCAGCTTCACTTTCTCCCCATGCATCTTAGCTCAATATGCAAGCAACTGGGCAGGACTAAGGGGATAGGAACCATGTATCCTTTAATAGAGTTTACCTCTCTAATTAGTTTTAAAGAAGATACAAACAAAGCATGTTTATTTCAGAATGCTGCTGATATTTATCAGGAAAAATGCATTACTGAAGCTGAAGAGAGACATTTCCCTACATGCGTAGTTTAGGGAGGGCCGCAAATATTCCAGCACAAAACTCAAGAGTCATTAAGCAGAATGGTAGGGAAAGGATGGAAGACACTATTGGATTTTCCACCTTAGGTGCCCAACACTGCCATCCTAAGTTACACTCTAAGTCCATTGAAGCCAATTGGCTTAACAGCATCTTTCTCTCCTTAGGACTGCACTATAAATGTCCTGGAGCCACCCTTCTGTGAACCACGCAGATACAGCAGGCATAGAACATTCCCATACTTATTGACTTCATCTGTACCCTGCCTATCTCCCCAGGACCCAAAGCAACTTACATTGTTCTCGTCTCCTCCCGCCCTGTAAGGTAGGTTTGGCCGACTGTATGTGACTGGCCCAAGATCACCCAAAAAAATTGGGAAATGAAGAAGGACTGGCAGATCCCCTCCCAAAACAAGAAAATGGCTAAGATGATGCTTATTTTTGGGGTGTAAGGGAGGCACGGTGGATTTACTTTGATGAATTTTAAAAGGGAAAATTTGTTTATGTATTGATCTAATCCCTTCATTATAGAATAACAAAATGTTATATAGAGACAATGATGATGATATTATAACTATGTAGGACTTGAAACTGCTTATAGAAGTAGTATAGATAGCTTAAAGCAAGTCTGTATGAAAGAAAATAAGGATTAGAAATTAATTTGAAATGCAAAAGTGTTAACCAGTAGAATTAGTGACTGAAGAAGATGTGCGGAAGTCGTATATAGTAGATAGCATTGAATACTATAGATAACATATTCTCAGTAATAGCAATGAGGGTTTTTTTTGTTATAAGTAGTTACAACTGAATATATTGTTGAGATATGTTTAATTTTGTTGAATTGTGGAAAATAATTATTAAAAAAAAAAAGAACCTGGGACCTTCTGCATGCCAAGCAGATGCTCTACCGCTGAGCCACGGCCTCTCCCATGGTAAGTCAAGAGCCTCTGTATAAGGTCTCAGTCAGACAAAGAAACCAAGAAACCACTCATTCAATGCATCACCTGCTACCTTGATTGAGGAGTTGTTTCAGACACTGCACCGTATCACAGATGTATCCTTATGTTTTGCTTATACATGCAGTTCCATTCTCGTGCCTGCCTTATTCTATTTTTACTTCCCCTCCAAGACTTGTTCTGGCAGCCCCTCTTCCTGATTACTTCTGTAGTGTCTTATCTTACAACATTTCTGCCAGGGACACAAGCACTATCCTCTAGCCAAACTACCCTTAATCAAACCCCTTGTTCACAGGCAAGTCAAGGCCTTTTGCCAGATCATCTCAACGTTGTTGTATGATATTCACTTTGAATGCTGTGCCAAGCTGTTTTATGCCTGTGTGGTAGCTGTTAATGCTCCATATATGGCTTAGTCATGCCTCGGTAAATAAGTAACATTAGTGTTGAAGTTTGCCACCACGTCTAAATTTGCACACTTTGCGAACTCTCTTCAGGATCACCATAGGAGAGTCAGTTGGCTGAGTCATAAAGTCACTTGTCTAGCACTTGCAGTTAGTTCATCCTCTCTTTGCTTTTCTGACATCAGTTGTGTCTATTAAATTACCTATGGTAGATACACCACTTCTTTTGAGATGTGTGCAGTTGGTTTGTTATCTATTGTGGTCACAAAAACTGATTGAAACATGTGTCACTTTTCCTTTCAGGTGTCAAGGCAGGGAGGGGGCTGCATGCCACGAATACTATGTTTCAGGAGACTCTGAGATAAAACTTTTAGCCACATAAGTTTTAAAAGCGAGTTGTTTCCCTGCACGATGGAAGCTAGAATTCCCATGAGGCTGTTCAAGAACACGCATGAATGAATTGATCCCAAGCCAGACAGCTTGGCAGCCACTGAAGGAAACCAAGCTACAGTGTCCTAAGGCACACAAATACACTAGATTAGTAAGTCTCATCTTAAAATGTCAAAACGTTGTTTTTTCCCCTTCTAACAGTGTGGCTTTTAAGTAGGAAGTAGGAATGACAGACGGCATGGAGGACGACAGGTGCAACAAAGCAGCCTGTAATCACAGAGGCAGAGTCATCCTTCTTTCCTGCAGGTGGACACCTGTGAACTGTTCTGGTGCAGTGTGCTGAACACTTGGCTCCCATGACTGCTACGTACCCAACTGGGAGGGAATCAAGCACCCCTAATTTCAGCAACTGCTTTAGGCAACATTGCAATGCTGTGAATTAACAGAGATAGACTGCTTTCTGCTTCAGACAGTTTGCTACAATCCTCTGCAGTACTCAGGAGTGTGTTAGACGCCAAATCAAGCTGGATGTTGTTGTGCTGGATTTTACATTTTGCCCTGGTGTTATAGTTAAGTATAGAGGTATCCATCTTTGTACTTGCAACACATACCTTATGCTGCACTGGGGAGATTGTCAAACCCCTTTATTTTGTTTTATTTATTTAAGACATTTATATGTTGTCTTTCCACCCAAACAGGGCCCCCAAGGCATTAAAACATTTCAACATTAAAAACATTTAAAATAAATTACATATATAATAATCACATAAAACATATGAATAGACATTACACCAAAAACCAGAGAGGAGACCAATAACAGTTACTGGGGGTATGCCAAACAGAACAAAAAAAGTTTTCACCCACTAGCAGAAGACAGAAATAGAGGGAGACAGATGAATCTTCCTGAGGAAAGAGTTTCAAAGTTTTGGTGCCACAACTGAGAAGATCCTTTCATGGGTTACCATCCATCTAGCCTCAGATTACAGTTCTGGGTTGGGAAATACCTAGAGAATTGGTGGGGGGAACCTGAGGAGGGTGGGGTTTGGGGAGGGACTTCAATAGGTATAATGACATAGAGTTCACCTTCCAAAGCAGCCATTTTCTACCGGTGAACTGATCTCTACCGCCTGTAGATCAGTTGTAATCCCAGATCTCCAGCTACCACCTGGATGATGGCAATCCTACTTCAGATGGCAGGGGCACCCAAAGCAGGACCTTTACTTAGCTTGATTTCTAGATCACAGCTCTGGTTCTGACTTCTGTATACCAAACTGGTTCCACGCACATCCTGCACAATTCCATGATTTTCAATTCTGTTAGCGTGGCAGGCTCAGATTTTTATGCAGTGTCATATCATGACACATTGGCCTATTGGATGCTTCTGCAAATATGGCAAGCTACTATAACACTAGGAGCCCCGTGGCGCAGAGTGGTAAGCTGCAGTATTGCAGTCCAAAGCTCTGCTCACGACCTGAGTTCAATCCCGACGGAAGTCGGTTTCAGGTAGCCGGCTCAAGGTTGACTCAGCCTTCCATCCTTTCGAGGTCGGTGAAATGAGGACCCAGCTTGCTGGGGGTAAAGGGAAGATGACTGGGGAAGGCACTGGCAAACCACCCCGTAAACAAAGTCTGCCTTGGAAACGTCGGGATGTGACGTCACCCTGTGGGTCAGGAATGACCCGGTGCTTGCACAGGGGACCTTTACCTTTACCTACTATAACACTCTCTGGAAGCCGACATGCAATACAGCAAGTCCCCTTAAAACTCCTGGGAGAAAAAGAGGTCTGATAATTATTTTTTAAAATGAGCAGAAAATAGGTAAGGGCCTTGAGGAAATATGCAGTCAGAAATGCCTGCCATAGCTTATGCCTTCTTTCCTTGCCACTTGAAGCCACAATGGCATGGTTCCTTTCTGCAGCTACCTCTCCACTTTAAGTGGCAGTACAGAGCGAGGGTATGGAGGATTTCAGTGTTTATTCCAGTGCCTGCCTTACATATAATTTGTACACATAAAGTTCTTGATTATTTTTAGAACAATTCTTCCAGCTTATGAAATTTGTTTTTCCAGGAGTTCTCGAAGAAGCCCACGGATCTGCCTCTAGGCTAAACCATGACAACATATTTCTGAACCTGTCACTCCATTTATTTTAGAGCTTTGTTTTTCCTTCTTTTGAATATGAACTAGCTACCATCTTAATCAGACTCCTGCCTTCTCTCAGTGCAGCTGGCTAGTAGGAAATTGTCTCTTCTTGAAAAGCCAGGTCCAGTATCTGCAAAATTTTCAAAAAAGGAATCTTCAGAACCTCATGTCATATGGATTTTGTTTTGTCTCATGCCCTGTATGAGACACATTCAGATTCTGGGTTGGAACCACTAAACTGGGCTTGAACAAGTTTGGTAGGGGCTAACATAAAACAGGTCAAGGTAATGGTATATTCTACATCAGGCTAATGGGGGTCTGCACAACTTGACCCATTGAGGATTATCAGCTCTTGAAGTAAAAAAAAAAATCTGGCATCTGGACAACGCCTCAGGACAGAGTCTGAACAAGCCCAAACAGAAAAGAAAATGGTCATACTCATTATTTACTTTTCTGTACTGAACAGTTTGAAGAACATAAGAAAGGCCATGCTGGATCAGACCAAGGTCCATCAAGTCTAGCAGTCTGTTCACACAGTGGCCAACCAGGTGCCTCTAGGAAGTTTTCTGGTGGTCTGAGTCAGGGGGCTGAATCATAGCCCTCATACTGGGCAGATTGTTACCTGCTAAAGACACCGATGGCTGTTACACTTCCTTTCTATGAGGGTGTGGGACTAGCTAGAGTGGTCCACTTTTGGAAACCAGTGGATTCAACTGGTTTCCAGAAGGCTCTCAGAGGATTTGTTTGTGGGGAGGGGGTCTTAATGGTGATTCTACTGAGACCTTAGTTCAGACGTGGAAAACTGAGTTACAGGAGGCTTTGGATGGAGCTGCTGTCATCAGTGGAACCTTCACTTGGGTCTTTGGGACGGGAGCCCCTGCCAGGATTTCATAGTGTGGTCCCCCCCCACACACACACAAACAATTAAACAATGTTCCTGCTGTGAAATAATTGTGTTTCTTGCAAACTTTACCAAGAATTCCAAGCTCAGTAAAGGGGAAAATGACAGCTTTACAACTTGATTGTGATGGATCATTCTGTGAAAGCCTCGTCCAGGCAAGGAAGCATAGCTAACCTTTCCCCCTGTTGAGTTTGCCTCAAAGGCCAATTTGATCAACAACAGCACGAAACACAGCATGAAACTGGAAGGCAGGAATCAGTCTGATCATATGCATTTTTACTCAGAGGTCCCACTTTAAAGTGACTTCTGTTACCAGCCTCCCGACAGACTTTGTTGTGCCCCATTGCATTTATTTCATAGAATTCAAGGTAGTCCACATATTAGGCCCTGACCTGGATGGCTCAGCCTAGCCTGATCTTGTCAGAATTCAAAAGCTAAACAGGGTCAGCCCTGGTTACTGCTTAGATGGGAATCCACCAAGTAAGTCGAGGGGTTGTTCTGCAGAGGCAGCCAATAGCAAACCATCTCTGAATGTCTCTTGCCTTGAATACCCTACAGGATCACCATGTCGGCTGCAACTAGATGGCACTTTCTACCAGCACCATCACACATATCATGGATGCTTTTACATACAGGAATTACCAGAACCATAGCTACTTAGCTTCAGCAAGATTGCTGCATCATGTCCCTTCAATCCATGCCCTGAATGCTAACTATTCCAGTTTACAGATCCTACCATGTACACGAACACACGAAGCTACCTTATACTGAACCAGACCCTCAGTCCATCAAAGTCAGTATTGTCCACTCAGACTGGCAGCGGTTCTCCAGGGTATCAGGCAGAGGTCTCAACCAGCCTCAACCCTTTAACTGGAGATGCTGGGGATTGAACCTGGGACCTTCTGCATGCCAAGCAGATGCTCTACCACTGAGCCATGGCCCCTCCCCAGAAGAAGCAGCCTGTATGTACACAGCAGCATGGAAAGACATCTGTACTTATATCTATGGGAACAGATAGGCTGGCGACGCTCAAGAAGACAGTATGGGTTTGGAAGGGAAAAGTTTGAGGAATCCCACACTGAAATACTTCTTCTCTGCTTCGTCCTCTCTTCTGAAGTCAGGTTACGTTTCAATAGCTGCTTTTTCAAGCCAGAATTATACATTCTTCTATCTCTCCCACAGGCAGTGGAATGCTACTTGGGGAAAGACCACTGCAGCAGCTCTCAACACACTAGAGTGTTCACTTTGGTTTGGGAGGGTTTTTTTTGAGGGGGGCGTATTAGGATGTTGAAGTCGTTTGGGAAACGACACAAGAATTAACTATGTCATTAAGAAGTCTGGCCTGTCATTTTTAACTGGAAATGATCAATGGCTTCATTCATAATAAAGATATAGTCACTGTCGAAGCAGATGTTACATTTCTACTACTCAGATGGTGTTGGCTCGGTTACATATTTCAGAAATAACTACTATCCTTGTTACACACCAAGAACATCCTCAATGTATTTTACAAATCCCTATTACACATTCCCATACACATACCACTCTGCTTCTCAGTCATAAATATGAACAGCATAAAACATTTATCTGAAAGAAAAATCCATCTTATTCGTTCGTATTCATCTCTAAGTCTCAGCAAACAACAGTAATGTTGTTCTCTTCCCTTTATGGTGGGACATTCAAGAAAGCCTATGTTTATAGAGCTAGCTAATAACATCTTTAAATATGTTAATTAAAATGTGCATGCCAGTGGACATTATTGGGGTGTGCTAGCAAGTATGCTGGATGCCAGTTACCCCACAACATCATTTCAATAATACCACTACCCATCAAAAAACCTCACCACTTCAGAGTATATTGAAATCCAAAACTGTTTCTCACATTCTTTTTAGCAACTATCCAGACAAAACTAGGCAATCATTTCCAGATACTCAGCTTGGAGGTTGATACAACTTACAGAGCAGTTCTGACCATTTCAAGACAAAGATATTTAGACAGAATGACACCATGAACTGCGGCCATTAATCAGAGATTGATGTCCTAATCAGAATACAAGAGAAAGATTTTAAAAATGGGCTTACTGTACCAACAGAAGACCAAAACATTTAACCTAAGTGGCAAAAGAAGGACATCTTAGTGAATCTAGCAATATACCTCAGTTTAACACAGCATTACTGAGGAACACGGAAGTCAATCTGCTCTGGGGGTTTCATGTTTATTGGCATTATAACCAAAATGTCAATTGCACTGAACTCCAGAACCATTTTGTTTACGATGTCGTCGTGAAACAGCAAAGTTTGTAAGAGGTCTAAGAACCCTTTTGCAAGATGTTAATGTAAGAATATATCGTCCTATTCATTTTACTTTCATAAGCGTAGTGAGGTTATAGTTTTTCTTTTTAAAATTTTGCATAATACAATCATTTTCAACTCAGGATGTCTGTGATGAAATGTTTTATGAGGCATGTGAGAAATTAGCATACAGTAACCTTCACTTTTCTTTTCTTTTTTTGCAACAATGGGGGAAAGACGCCTTAAGCTCTCCAAGATATTTGCAATATGAATGTTCTTAATAAACTCTTCTTAAAAGGTCTTACTCTCTTGTGATAAATTTCATATATGTCAGCAAACACCTCTAAAAAGCTGCAGCTTCCTAAATCAAGAAGTCCATGTTCCTTGTTCCTTATGATGTACATGTCATTTGTGGTGTCATTTTTTAAAGCTGTCCCACCTTTCTTCATTGTTAATGGAAATTCCTGTACAGGAAAATAGGGACATCCAAGATTATTTTTAAACACAAAAAACTGATAAACATGGGCCAAAATCTTAATAAGGTTATCAGTAGCTCAATAATTCATACACACACCACATACTGTATACACACATAAAAAAGAGAACATTTGCTCAGCTACTCAGGTTTGTGTGTGTGTGTGTGTGTGTGTTAAGTGCTGTCAAGTCGCTTTTGACTTATGGAGGCCCTATGAATTAATGACCTCCAAAACATCCTATCGTTAACATCCTTGCTCAGGTCTTGCAAGCTGAGGGTCATGGCTTCCTTGATTGAGTCAATCCTTCTCATGTTGGATCTTCCTCTCTTCCTGCTGCCTTCAGCTTTTCCTAGCATGAACAGTATCCAGGTTGATTGCCCTCAAGAGCAACAGAGGGGAACCATACCATTCCAACATTTTTGAACATATGGTATATTGAATGTTTGTAAGACTAGAGATCTTAACCTAAGAGATCTTAATATAACACACCAGGGGGACATTCTGTTTACAATTCATTTCCAGGGGCAGGCTATAATCTTAGATTTACTGCCTAGACAGTAAGAATAAGTGGGACCTATTTCTGAGAAAATATGGTGAAGATTTGTGTTATTTAGATTGCATCATTTTTAACGTGTCCATCCAACAACATGTATTGTGAAGGTACTGAGAATTATTTTTCAGGACAGCCTCTATTTCTTTAAGGTTCTTGATTGAAACCAGGGCAGGAACATTTAAATACATTTGCTGCAGTGTACACATGCTAATACCGAAGCCCTGCTTGGCTCAGCTGTGTTGTAGTACCTTGTTATAGGGCTCAAACAAACACATGGGTGCTCTGGAAATGTGGCTATAAGAGAATTGCTGTAATTACCAGGGCACATCTATCAGACTACCTCTGAATAAGACGTATACTTAAATAGATACAAAGCTGCCTTTTAATGAATTAGACCACTGGTCTACCTCAGAACTGTCTAGCCTGGCATAGCTCTTCAGGGCCTTAAGAATAGAAACATTTTTCTCAGCATCTGCAACTTGTGCTACTTTAACTGGAGGACTGAACATGGGACCTTCTACACGCTAAGTTCTACCACTGAGCCACGCCGAATGGCAAAAGCCCACCAGGATCACTTCAGCCAGCTTCTAACATTAGATGTGAACATTACATCTGTGTTTCAGAATTCTAACATAGAAGTAAATTATGATGTGCATACATAAACCAAGTCTTACTTTACCCTGTCAGTGCAGTGAGTAGAATATACTACAAAATATCTAGAGATCATCTCTCCCAATAAAATTCATTCAGATGGAGTACATTGATTAAAATACAAAACCTAGAGGCTTCCATGGACACCCATCCATCAAGGATATTACCGGTAAATTTAATTTAATATAACTCATGTGATGCCATGGGTACAATTTCATGACCCACTAGAATTGTATTTTAGCCATGTGTGTGTGTGTAAAGTGCCTTCAAGTCGCAGTTGACTTATGACGACCCCTTTTGGGGTTTTCATCGCCATAAGGGATCTTTTAAATCCCCCTAAAATACAAAAGGGATTAAATGTTCTTGGGAATATCCTAATAATACACTCAAAGTTGCTGTTCTGGCTGCAACATTCTCCTCTTTGTAACTGGCATCTTTAGCCTGAAAGTATCTCAAGCTGAGATACCATTAAAATAGCTTAAAATGGCAAGGATTCTTCAGGGTGGTAATTTTGATCCAATTCTGTCTAATTTCTCTGTCAAACACGCATCTTTCTGTTGGGCAAAAGGACAACTATTTAAAAAATCTTTCTCTGTGCACATAAAATACACGTACAAAGACTCAGAAGACCTAAACTAAGGATTTTTTTTAAAATAACCGCTTTGTTGTATAAAGTTATTTGCTTTATTTTTCTCCACCTCCTGATGCCAGATACATTATCAAAATCGGCTTTTATCGGAAAACAATTTTCCTGTTGTTAAATGCAGCTGATTACCACCAACAGATGCAGTCAAACTGATCATTACAATTCTTATCTTGTTTTTTTAAGTGGCCCCCTATTGTGAAGGCTTTGTTTTTATGAGTTGAGCTGGAAGGAAAAAATAAAGTCAGTATAAAT
This sequence comes from Euleptes europaea, assembly GCF_029931775.1. Taxonomy (NCBI): domain Eukaryota; kingdom Metazoa; phylum Chordata; class Lepidosauria; order Squamata; family Sphaerodactylidae; genus Euleptes; species Euleptes europaea. The sequence continues at coordinate 56,612,946 of NC_079316.1, read as the reverse complement.
TTCAATATATTTCAAGTAGGTTAGTTATCACACTTCCCATCTTGAAAAATATTAAGATTCTGTATGTATACGTGTGTGTGTGTGTGTGTGTGTGAGTGTGTGTGTGTGCAGGCTCCATTCTGTTTCCACTTGATCTGTGTGATTACATCCCAAAAGAAGAGTGAGCAATGCCGGCAAACCGTCTATATTATGTTTGTCTCAGAGCCCTTTCATTCATCATACAGTAGTAAACTCACTGAGCATATGCTCCTCAGGTAACTACAGCCACTACTTGCTACCAAGCAAGATTATCTGAATGATATATACGTTTGCAAATACTAGTTTGTTACATTTACACAAGGTATTTTAAAGTGTATATTTAAACATAGAAACATAATATTTTATGTGATCCATAGGTTGCACAGTTGGGCAATGCTGCTGAGTTATTTTATAATCTAGGAGAGATCACATGAGAGCTGGAGAATATCTGCTCCTAGCCCGACAGCATGAAGCTCCACAGCAAACTTCTGCAAAGCAATGTCCCTCAATCTCCATGCGCGGTACAGAGAATTTCTGCCCCCATAATTCCAGAAAATTAGAAATGAAAAGTTATATCTTTATCATTTGGTAAAGTAAGCTGTGCACTACCAAATCTTACAAGGATTCCTTCAGGCAGAAACAAAAAGACTATGTTCAACAGCCAGGATTTAAGCGAGTCACAGTTTCTCAAACTGGGCACCTATCCTTTGCTCAGGGCAAAGTGCACTGAAGAACTGACATAGTGTGAAGAAAGTCAAAATCACAGTGTCTTTTGGCTTCCAATAACATATAGATACCTTCATGGACTCCAGAACTATAAGTTCACTCAAAGTAAGATGTAAGGTGGAATAGTGGCTCTTCAACCCAACCGTGAGATCATTCCAGATGGGGGGCACAGCAAGAGAAGCATGAGGAACCAACAGATACAGGGGGGAAAGTGTAGCAAATTAGCAGGTATTCAACAAGATCCAAAATTAAAAACCAAATAGGACCAGAGTATGCAGTATATATATTGATATTAGGTCACTAGCAATTAACTGAATTAGAGCACTGTTTAGTATGGTCCATTTTTGTTCTCCTTCTATCCCTTATTATTCACTTAAAAGCATCAATGAATTGCTTTAACAGAGTGGGAAATGTAGTACAGTCATGTTTGTTGGATAGAGAAGACAGTGCATGTTCAAACACAATGGTTCTCAACATATCAAACTTGTGCTCCCCTATGACAAGACAACTGTGCTTGCCCCATGTTCTTAGTTTTGGAACACAGTTGTGACCTTGGCCAAGTACCCCTCCTAGTCCTGAGACAGTGATGGTATAACAATTGTAAGCTCTGCCCCACTCTATGGGGACAGGTGTGCAGCACTCCAACAGCCATTCAGCTGGCATCCCTCATCTCTAGGTACAGTGATAAAGTACAGTGGGCTGCAAGTGGATAAGGGATCAAGTCGAGCCAATATGGGCCACTTAATCAGAAAAAACCCCACCAAGGTGAGATTGCAGCATATGATTCTTCTCCTCACATCTATTTGTTTTTACATACTTTATCCTGTATTTCCAAGTTTGGCACAAAGCACCAAAGTGAAGTTATGAGTAGCTCCTGTACGGGTGCATCAGAGTCACACACAATATGGAATACTGACAGGTTCCATTTTGCTTAGCACTTCTTGCAGCGGTGGAAAGAAAATGTAAACAGCCTTTTTATTTCACTATGAACACAAGTTATTCTTCCTATAAAAGTAAAGGTAGTCCCCTGTGCAAGCACCGGGTCATTAATGACCCACAGGGTGATGTCAGATGCCGATGTTTACTAAGCAAACTATGTTTACGGGGTGGTTTACCATTGCCTTCCCAGTCATCCACACTTTACCCCAGCAAGCTGGGTACTCATTTTACTGACCTCAGAAGGAAGTCAACCTTGAGCTGGCTACCTGAAGCTGACTTCCGTCGGGATCGAACTCAAGTCAGGAGCAGAGGTTGTGACTGCAGTACTGCAGCTTACCACTCTGTGCCACAGGGCCCTTCCTATACCATCCCAAACTATATATGAACAAGGCATGGGATGAAGAATTTTCCTTCTCAGAAGCTAAACAGGGAGAAGCTTCAATTATACATGGCCTGGGCATTGCAACAAGTTCTGACAGGAACCTTTCCCATGTACCAGGTTTCTTTAACCCTTACTCATGATTTTTGCTGAGCTGGTTGCAGTGTTATGGCTATGGCAATGGCAGTCCCTCCATAGGGTGTCTGCATATTCAACCAACTAGGCAAGAAGTATGAATTGGAAGTGAGCTGGCGGAATTAGCCTCTTCAGGAATAGTTTGGGCTCCCTTCCCTGAATTTTCATGTATTTTTTTCATTAAATCTATACTAATTTTTTCCTATAAGGAAAATTCCATCATATAAGGAAAAGCATGCTTTTATTCTACCCAATAGTTCAATTAAACTATCCCGCCTACACACACACATTCTGGATTGAATCCCATGAATCTGTTCTACCAGTGAGACTATCACTGATAGTTATACATTTGCAAAGTCCCAGTATTTGATCATCAACCCCCCTCAAAAAAATCCCCCCTCCAAGAATGCAGGCTAGGGCAAAACGTAACCAATATTAAAAATGTGACTGAATGTTTAAGTCTGTCTTTAGTTCTAGGCAATACTGAGAGCCAAGGGGAAATCTGAAAACTTATTTCGTCCAGTTTTCATCATATTTAACCAATGCAGAGCATGCCCCAAGGTGACCTTTGGCTTGAGATTGAAATGCAGGCATTAAGGTTAAATATCAACTTCAGGGTAAAACTGCTGCTCTGAGGTTTGATATTTTCATTCTTGAATAGAAATCCCACCACAAATATTTGTTTTGATTAACCACGTTTGCACAAAAGCCCCACTGAAACCAACAGGACTTAAGGGTGTGGGACATAAAGAATTGACTGCATAGATTTTTGAGCTGGATTTTGAAGCTGGTTTAGTGATTTTTTTAAAAGTACTGCTACCAGGCCTGTGTGAGAACTCTGAAAACGTCAAAGATTTCACAATCTAGTCTTAAATACAGACAGTTCTTTTTACATTTCCTCTCGGCTGAAATCTTTCCCTGTGTATGCCTTCTTTATGTTCTTGACAGGTCTTTACAGAAGATGACTGACAGCCAGCAGGTAATATGAAGCCATCCCACTGTTATCTAATCTGAATATGCAGTTAAGTAAACCACACTTTTAGCCAGTTAGACAGACAATCAAATTTAGAAAATAGGTCTGTCTTGAAGAGAGAAAGCCAGATTTTTAAACAAATACAGAAGTGCACTTTGAATGGGAGAATTCCCTAAAGCTATTATAATTATACCCAAAAAGGTAATTAGTATTACCTCATGAATTTGTTGTTCGTTAATGGTCAATTATACACACTGCAATCCCAAAAAGACTGAGTTACACTCTTCTAAGACTTCAGTGGACTTAGAAGAGGGACATTCTGCTTAGAATTGCACTGACAGTTATTATACATCCTAAAGAACTCACACATCAAATGAGCAAATGTCTAGTTACGATTTTCTCTACAGCACCTTTTGTAGTAGGAGATCCACAGTATAATTGGTATCATCGTACATAATTGGAATTATTTTTGTCCACTACTGTAAGGTATGACTTTGCTTAAGCTGCAAAATGTGGAATGTAGTTTTCTAACACTTATAATCAGGTATACTACCAAAAGAACCCAAATAATGGCTTCCTTGAAATACTCTTCTTCAAGTGGCTCCCTGTGCAGTTACAACTATGAAGATGGCATTTGTAGGACAGAGTGCAAAGCAAAACTTTCCAGTGACCTCATGAAACTACCCTAGAAGTTATGTGAGAGGGACTCTAGCTCAGTAGCAGAGCATCTGCTTTGCATGCAAAAGATCCCAGGTTCCATCCTCAACCGCCTCTCCCATTATAGCCCCCCCAAGAGCCTTGCACTCTTCTTCAGACAATCTCCTGGTAATCCTTGGGCCAAAGTCCATCCAGCTTTCCTCAACCAGGGCCACAGCCTTTTTGGCTGTGGCCCCTACCTTGTGGAACACTCTATTTAAGAAGACCTGGGCCATAACAGCTCTCTCTCTCTGTGTTCTGAAGAGCCTGTAAGACAGAGATGTTCCACCAGCCAGTGGCTGAGGACAGCAATGGATTACATCTATAACAATTTTAACTGCTGGCCTAGATTCTGAACCTCCCTCCTGCTCTTCTTCTTCCTACAGCTGCTGTTTCCAGCCCACTCATTTGTCTTCAACCAGGCTGCATATGTGGGTTTCATCTCCCCATACTGTTTAGAATATTTGATCTAGATATTATTTAGTTTGGGGCGCTGCTGTTATTTTAGGCACCATATTTTAGACTTACAGTATGTTTTTATGTAAGTATGTTTTGTACAATGTTTATATTGCTATTTGTCATGAAACTGTTTTTACCTTCATGTTGAATGCTGCCCTGAGCCCTGCCTTGGTGGGGGGAGGACGGGCTATAAATATAATATAATAAAATAAATAAAGACTTCCGCCTGTGGCACTGGTGAGCCGTTGCCAGTCAGCAGACAATACCGACCTTGATAGACCAACGGTTTGATTCCGTATCAGGCAGGTTAATTTGTCACTTAGGCCTGTCCAAGTGAAACCACTTTCTTAGTGATAGATATTCCTTATCATCAGTTCTGTTAAAGGCTTTTCCATGACTCCGTATCAGTCTATTTTAAAAATTTACCATATAAATTCACAAAGGGGAAAAAATGATGTTTTACTGTACAGTTCCAAATGTGACAAATGGTTTCCATATGGCCTCCAACCAACATTGGGCTGCTTCCCTTTCCACAGCTGCTTTATAATACGTCAATGTATTCATCTCCACAGCAGATCAAATATTCTTAAGCCAAGCTTTAATTGAAGGAGATTAATTTTCCCTTTCCGGAATTAACACAATTCAACATAACGTAATTCAAAATGGCCATTAACATATTGAGCTTTCCTGGGGTATTCTGAAAAGTCCTTTGTCCTGTCAGACATGGTATTCACACTGCCTTGACAGAATGGAAACTGTTGCTAGTAATGTGAAAAGCCCACATTGGAGAAGAACCGTCGTGTGAGATGAAACACAATGGAGAAACTCATGCTAAGGCTCATATCAACTCTCAAGAAACTGTTAATGCTCAGTTAGGGAGAAGCATGGCGTCATGCAATCCAGTGGCAACAGGTATCCCATGGGTGTATTCTCCATGTTTTGTCTCAGGAACTTAAGAGTCAAATAAAGGATCTCAGGCAGTGGGGAAATGATGGAGCTGTGGATTCTGTTTTATCTCTTGAGGAGTCTGAATCCCTAGCCTCAGGCACACAGTTGGCCATCAAGTCCTTTTCCTCTGTTTGAACAGCATAATTAGGCCTGCATCTCTATAGCTCATCATTGCTCAACTTGTCCAAATACTGGAAGTATGACAAACTGACTCTTTAAAGCTGACACCATCTTACAGTTCAGAATGGGCAGGACAAAGCAGAGGACATGATGAGGTATGACATGATATAGGTTAAGTATTTTAGCTAGTGCAGTTACCTGCCACCACCCCTAGCACCCTACTTATTTCCTCTGAACTGCCACTAGAGGTCAGCTTTTATCAAGGGGAGAGAAATATGCATGGGAATGAAGGCAAATCTGGTACCCTTCTTTTTGCTGCAAGTCAAGTTGCTTCCCACCTTTTATCAACTTGTGCTTATGCAGTGTGAGCTTAAAGTCTTTTCATCTCATGGAGGGATCAGCAACGACTTAGAGTGTTCAATCCAGTGTAAGAGTTTATTTTAGACAGAGGAGAAACAGAGAAAGGGGACTTGGGCCCATCCCCGCCGCCAGAGACATCTCCAGACTTACCCAGTGGCTGTGAGATGGCTGCACAGAGGCCCACCCCAACTGCGATGACAAGATTTGGGCACTTTAAGGCCCCAGAACAACTGCAGCCAACAGCCAGCAGTGGCCTGACTCATTCAGGAGGGGAGTGGGGAAGGAAAGAGCTGCAAATGTGGCCTGCATCTCCCCTGACCTCTGACAAGACTGGTGACTCTTGTCAGATGTTGGGGGAAACCAATGGAAAATGCACACTTGTCCATGCTGGTCTCATATGGGGCTTAGCGGCAGGACTGAGAAGAAGTGGCTAGGGGCTCTCTCCAGGCTGTGCAGGAGAGGCCCAGTAGAGAAAGAACCAGGTGTGGCAACCCCCCTCCCCTCTCCAATTCTGAGGCTCCAGAAGCCCTCAGAGCAGCAAAGGAGGGCACAACAGACAGAGATTCAGTAGAGAAGTAGGGTAAGGATACCCCAACCCCCACAGAGGCACAACAGAGAACAGAGTCTCATAATAGAACAAGAGTATCAAGCTAAGCAATACTTGACAAGCGTCTTACAACTTCTCTTCCAAGGTGTTAGAAGACTGAGGAGTCAGCTGACACTTCACAGCTGTTAAATTTCCATCAACTTCACGACACTTTAAATGGTTTTTAAGGATCAAGAGGGTGGAGGAGTTGACCAATCTAAGCGTGGGACTAGATGCAGCTTTTCCCACAAAGCCAAAATAGAGTTCTTCCCAAGATCGACTGAGAATGCACATTACATGGGGGAAGAAGCAAAACATTTTCCTCTTCGGGGAGTAGTGTGCCCAGGTGTTGGTTTCTCTTGATCTACTTGAGACAGTTATCTGTGGATGATCCCACTGTCACTAGAGTGGAAGTGACAGTGGGATTTTTAATCTATTTATTTAAAACATTTCTGTTTGTGCTAGGGCTGCCAACTCCAGGCTGGGAAATTCCTGGAGATTTGCAGGTGAAGCCTTGGGAAGTCAGGTTTTGGGGAAAGGAGGGACCACAGCAGGGTATAATACCATGCAGCCCATGCTCCAAAACAGCTATTTTCTCTAGGGGAACTGATCTTTGTAGTCTGGAAATCAGTTTTAATTCTGGGAGATCTCCAGGCTCTGCCTTACCATTGGCAACCACAATTCCTCCTTATCCCTTGGACTCAAGGCAGCGAACCATGTAGCAACCAACATTGCAAAGATATAAATCATAATCAAATTAACAAAATTAAAAGAGATTAAAAACACGATTTAGCAATTTACAAGCATTCAGACTGAGAACATACAAGAGTTACATACAGGATCAGCAAACTCAAAAACAAATCTGCTGGAAAAATTCACCCTCCAACAAATGCTCTCTGCTGCCCTACATGCCTTCCTCAATATTGCAAGGGGAGATACTTTCCTCACCCACTCTGCAGGCCATTCCAAAGGTCCCACCACAGAAAAGGCCCATTATCTTGCTGAGGCTATACATACAGGCTTAAGGAAGGGCATATTAAGGAACAGGATGTCTGAAGAATGTAATTGGTGCAGGGGAGTATACTGGGATATGCAGTTCAATAAGCATGAGGGCCTTAGACTGTGTAGAGCTTTTAAGGTTATAACCAGCACTTTGAGTTGGACCTGGAAGCAACTGGGTAACCAGTACAGCTGGCACACCACTGAAGTTATGTGGCTGACCTCAGAGAGGAGCCTTGTTGCCATGTTTTGAACCCACTAGAGCTTCTGAGATGTCTTAAGAACATAAGAAAAGCCATGCTGGATCAGACCAGTGCCCATCAAGTCCGGCAGTCTGTTTACACAGTGGCCAACCAGGTGCCTCTAGGAAGTCCACAAACAAGATGACTGCAGCAGCATCCTGCCTGTGTTCCACAGCAACTAATATAATAGGCATGCTCCTCTGATGTGTATGCATCAATACTATTATTCATTTTGACTAGTAGCCATGGATAGCCCTCTCCTCCATGAACATGTCCACTCTCCTCTTAAAGCATTCAAAGGCAGTCCCACATAGAGCATGCTATGATAATCCAGATTGGAGGTTACAGTAGCATGCATCAATGTAGCCAAATTGGCAGGATCTAGGTAAAAGCCCAGCTTGTGAACTAGATATAATTGAAAGGAGGTGCTCCTAGCTACAGCACTGACCTGCTTATCCCTAAGCAAAGCCAGTCCAAGAGCACCCCAAGTTCTTAACTTGATTTGCCATGGAAATTCTGCCTGGCTGGTAACTCACCACCACCCAAACATTCTGCCTTCCCAACCAACAAAATCTCCATCTTGTCCAGATTAAGGTTCACTTTGTTTACCCTCAGTCATATAACCACAGCCTCAGGACACTGGCTCAGGGCCCATTAAGAATATTTAATACTGGCCCATTAAGAATACTAATCTGCTAGGAAAGACTGAGAATTTCCTGGGCTCCACACAAGAGAAAAGATGTGAATGATGGAGTCGGGGGTCCTCTTAGTCACAACAACAGAAAACAAAGCAGCAGGAAATGGAGTCATCCCCATTACAAATCTCATGGGAGAGCGGCTAGATAGAGTCTAGACAAAATGCTTTTTTTCCTCAAAAGGCTTGGTTGGTGCATTCTTTGGATGCCATCCCAGTGAAACTATCAGATATTACAAAAAATGACAGGATGTCTCTCACTCAAGCAAGAGACTCAACTGTCAGTGCTCAGAAAGCAGTGTACTAGAAAGCAAGTTCTGCACCTTTTGTAACTGCACCTCTCTATCATTAAGCACGGCAGTCTGATGTTGGAATGCTCCAGGTGGAAGGAACTAATGGCATTCTACTATCCACAAGAATTGAATTCCCCCCCAACTACAAAACAAAACGACCTGAATAACTGTCAACTTATCTTCTAAAAAGAAAAAAACTGAAAGCAGAGTTTGAAAGTTTTGATCTCCAGAGCAACCTTAAAGAAAATCAAGCCCCTGCACTTTGACTTGTGCTGAAGGCACAAAAACAATTCAGCTGACCATCTTACCTGGCTCTTTCCATTTCACCACCTATCCCACACAACAAATCACTCATGTAAACAGTGGGCTTTCCGCATTCTCATTTCCCAACCTTGTAAGTTCTGGTTTCTTAGGGTTTTTTTCCCTTGTTCTGCATGTGTTTTGCTCTAGTGATATATCGCACAAGTTTATGTCTGTCATAAAAACCTGCAATTTAAATCTGCAGGGAGATATGCTGGACACAAACCTGTGTGGTGTTGAATCGGCCACTAGAGGGAGCAAAACATATGTGGAACTGAACAAGCAAGGAAAGTGAGAATGCAGAAAAGCCCAGTAATGCAGTCTGTCCATGGAGTTAAACCAAATGTCACTTTTTGAAATAATGGGCTAGTTAAAATTAATAGGAGTTATTATAGTTAAATAAGAAGTCGGGGATAAGAGACAGAACTACAGCATTCATTCTAGAGATTTTTTAATTTTTGTACAGGCAAAGATTTTACTGCTGCTCTGGGAATGCAGCAAATTTGATGCTCTCCACACATTGCATGTCATCATAAGAGCAGTGGGCACAAGGGAGCTTTTGCTAGTAGTCATTTTTATTATGCAGAGTATCAGACATCAAATGCTAAAGTTTCTTTGTTTTACAGCTAATGACACACCTAATATTTGCCCCCAAAGAAGGCAGACATATAAAGAATATCCTCCCTACTCGCTGTATATCCCTATTATTCAAAAAGCACAGCAGCTCTCTGAATTAATACTGCTCTTCTATCAAACTACTGCAGTCACAAATTGAGCACATTCTAGAGAATAAAAGCACCATGCTAGGAAGAATCTTACTCTTACCCAAAATTTCCTAGGCTTTGAGAGCCAAACTGACCCAAATGCAATGAAAGACCCATAAAAATTCACCTTCTTGTGGAAGCAGCAAATCTTCCTGTAGCATTTACAGCTGTGGTGTATAGGGACCCATTTATTTCCAGGTTATCACCTTCCACCCACGGCGTAAAAGAAAGACTCAGAGTGACAGGAATCAACAAAAGATCTAATTTCTTCCTGCAATGGCAGCGTAGCTCTTGGGAGAGCAGGGCAATTCAGAACAGCAGCGGAAGGTGGGGAAATGTCAATGATTTGTGGACACAGGGGCCTTTATCCATACCATTTGCTTCCCCCCCCCCCACAAAAAAAATCCCAGTAGGTATTTCAGGACTATGCTAGAATAAGGAACTAGGAAATGCAAATAAGGAACTGGGAACCAACTTTAGCCTCCTTGGGACCCACAGTATACCAGCCTGGAAACAAGCTCTACAACAAGGATGACCTACAATGGCAAAGATCAGACTGGACAAAACTGGCCAGCTCTCTCTTTTTCTTTTGCTTCAAAATAATAAGTTGTGGAATACATTTTATTAGGACCAACCAAAATTAAGCTGCCTGCCATCTCTGACTATTCTCAATATCCGGCATTACCAATATTGGACCTTTCCATCAGGTCCCACTGAATCAACTTTTAAACACATCATCAATTGTTGTCAAATACCCAATCTTTGTAAGTAAACATGTACATAATATTGATTCATTACTAAGAACTCAATTATTCAGTCACACTAGACACTATATGGCACTACACTCACATCACATCAGCAAAATATGATTGTATGATAACCAGATATAAACAAGTAACTAGTACCACATACCAGGGCCACAAAAACCTAATGAGTCAACCAAGACGCAGACACTATTTTCATAAATGAGGTCGGATAATTTCTGTTTAAGTATGTTGGTCTACATATTTTTTTAACCCCCACAGAAAACAGAAGATGGGATGTAAAGGGTTGGCATAAGACTCACACAGAAAGCTACCAAGTTAGGAGGGAAGCACAAAAATACCAACAGATTTTGTAAAATGAAATGTAGCCTGCACACAAGTTGCTTTTCCCTCTGCAGAGTTCCTGGTGCATATTTATAAGGATAATCATGTATCCCTCATGGTCTGTTGTGAGAAATCAGCTCTAGGTTTCAGTGTCCTCTGCTAAGCATCCATTGTCAGCGGCTTGCCTGATGCTTGACAGAGGGAACGAAAATCTATAGCCAGCTCTTCAAAATGCAGTGCGAGGTGTGGGATTGTTTTGGCAATCCAGAATACCATCTCAGCAATGATGTTGAGGAAAAGAAGGTGGAGGTGTGGGGGGAAAGCAGGGACTAGAGGCAACAGTGGGGGGTGAGGTCAAGGACACAAGGAGATGGCACAGGGAGCAAATTCCCCTCCCACACAATTCCTTGTGGGTCTTATATTAACAATCAAGCACACATATGCCAGAAAAGAAAGAAAGAAGAAGAGAGAAAAGAGAGAAAAGAAAGAGAGAGAGAGAAAGAGAGAAAGAAAGAGAGAGGGGGGGCAAAGTGGAGACTGATTGAAATCAAGCCCTCACCAATCTCGGGAACAAGGGAGCTGGGTTGATTCTATACATTCACACAATAGGAGACTAACATGGTGAATCACCCCTGAAACATGAGCTATAGCACAGACAAGGCAAGTCAAGTACCTGTTAGATCAGGGGTGGGGAACCTCAGGCCAGGGGGCCGTATGCGGCCCCCGAGGACATTTTTTGTGGCCCTCCGGAGCTCCGGGGGCCTGCTGCAGAGGTGGGGCACAGGGCGGCCCTCCCAGAGGGTGTTCCTGGCTTACAGCAGCGCTGCAGCGCCCTTTGGACCTCCTCTCGCCGACTGTCGGCTGTTGAGCAGCGAGAGGGAGGGGGAAAGAGGCTGGCGGCTCCCGGCGGCAGAGCATGCATGCAGGAGCCGATCGGGCTTCGGGGGGGCCCTTTTGTGGACTCTGGGGAGGAGAGGGCATGGAGACTGGGGCCCAGTCGCACGGGGCCAGCATGCGCGGGTGTGTGTGTGTGGGGGGAGGCTTTTCTCTCTTTTCTTCCTCTTTTTCTGTCACTCTTTCTCCTTTCTCTCCCTCTCCCTCTTTTTCTGTCTCTTTCTTTGTCTCCCTCCATCCTTTTCTTTGTCTCCCTCTCTCTCCATTTCTTTCTCCCTTTCCCCCCCCTCCCTTTTCCTCTTTCTCTGTTTTCCTTCCTCCCTTGCCGATCGACTGTGGGCTGCGCCCCCCTGGCACCTCGTTTGCTCGGGCCCACTGCTGGCTGCCCTTCCGCCTGGGAGGGGGGAGTGGGGGCACCCTGCAGGCCTTCTCTGTGTGGCCTCCCCTGGGGTTGCCAACCTCCAGGTGGTGGCTGGAGACCTGGCAACCCTAGCCTCTCCCCCCCACACACCGGGAGATCTACACCTGGTATGGCCCCTGAATGATGTCATAAATGTGCAAATGGCCCTTGGCAGGAAAAAGGTTCCCCACCCCTGTGTTAGATGCTAAACTACCACCAACAGAGATGAACTCTAAGGGGTTAATGGCTTCTGAATGATCTACAACAGTGGTTCCCAACCTTTTTTACGCATCAGGACCCTTTTTAATGTACAAATTTTTCACAGACCCTCACGTGATAGCAGTCATACTGCTGGTATCTGTTGATTGAGAAAATATAGAATGATGAAAAGCTACTATGCATTCAATTACACTTTTGAATGAATTTATATTTTATTGCTCACAGCAGCATCTACATACATTTGAAAAACAGTAATACATGTAAGTGTGAGAAATATTTATTTGGTCTACGGAAGGTATGTTTACTTATTTATTATAATAAATAAGAGTTGTTTAATAAGATGGCTAATGTCATTTTGCAGCATTCAGAGATTGCAAGTCTGGCTGAAGCATAGACAGTCCAGACCACTGACTTAGCACTGTATATGAAAGCATCATTTGCTTGGAGTTGCTAGTGTAGAGTTTGGAGTTACCAGTGTAGCTGCCATTTGCTAGCACCATTAGCGGTTAGTCTGCACTCATAGGAATCTGTTTGGATGCATTTTCAGTCCTTGACAGAACAATTGTTGGATGCTTATGTTCTTTTTCTAACCATGGTTTTCAGTGGTAAGGTGTCTCCCAAACAAGCTCACAGATATCAGAATCTAACACAAATAATTATTAAAGAGCAACACAAAATGTTTCTGGTGGAGAGAACTCTCAATTCTGCTGGATCCAAAAATGATCAAGGGATGCCTAGTTCACTCTCATCCACAGTGGCCTTAGCAATGGCACTTGGGTTGGATAAACTATTTGGGAGCGACCCCCTCCTCCCCTGCACTTTCTGGGCCATGTCCTATTGAAGCTCCTGGCAACTTCTTGATGCAGCTCTGGGGCTTCCCTTGCTTGCAGAGATGTGGGAGGGGCCACAGAAGCCAACTGACGGGCCCACAAGGAAGCTGCCGGCTGAGCACCATATCCTCAGCGGGTGCAGGCATTTCCACCTGTCACCTGAGATGAGAGGGGGTGGTCACAGTGCAGCAAGCCAGCTGGCAGATGAAGCCCCCCCCTCAGGAGCCAGACTGACAGGGGGGGCATGGCTACCATGGAGGAGAGCAGGGAGGGGGGGAAGAGGCATAGGTGAGGGAAGGTAGAAATCTGCCCAAACTAGATAGCTTTATGGACCCTTTTCAATAGTTCTGTGGCCTCCACAGAGGTCCCCAGTCCACAGGCTGGGAACCACTGATCTACAAAATGATGATAAAAGGAGCAAGAGGGAGAAGTCATATCTCAGTGGAACCTAAAACCCCAGTTTTTTTGCTCAGCAACAAAAACAGTTAACTCTTTTGGCACTATCCTCACCACTATAAGGCTTCCTCATAGAGCAATGTTAAGCTTTCTGGGGAAATTACTAAAATTTTCTCTCTCTTTATTAGCAGATGTACTGAAATAAGGCCTCCGGTTTCTTGTACCCATCAAGTGACATAACACTAAGAAAGAAACGTTAATGCAATGATCTATATTTTGCTTGCAAGAGGGAATTCTAAATGTACTTGTGCTTTCCTTTGATTTTGTCCTCATATGAGTTTTTGAAAAGAAATAGTGTTTAACAAAGCCTAAATTCCATTATATTTTAATTAGAGAATAGATTCCAAAGCATAGTGCATGCCAGAGAAATTACTCCTATAGCAGAAAAAATCGTACCAGCTTCAAGGCATTAAATAAGAAATATGTTATTCAGGCAGTGCAACGTTCACACTTACTTGATACATTTGTGGGTACCACACACATACCTGCAATCAATAAGAGGCAAGCAACTTTATTTATAAAATCAAAAACAAAGGAAAACACCCATATATGCACTCAAGGCCTATCTTAGCACCAGATCAAAACACCATCTTGTCTTTACTGTTTTGTTTTGTTGTGCTGGGAAAATAGGTGTCTTTTGTGACACAGGATATTCAGTGAACTTCAGTACTGTTAAAATATTATACACGCATCCTTTAGGAGTTTACTCTAAAGATACAGAACCTTATCTCCAGGGCTTAACGAAATTCACAATAGTGTCAGTATTCATAGTTCAGTCATAAGATGTAAAAGAAGAAATACTCATTAGGGTTCATTACAAAAACAGTGTTGATAAAACATGCCCTGGAGAACACACTACCTAGATCTCAAAAAACCCTCCACTAAATTCTTCTACCAAAAATCATAATAAGCAAAAATGAAATTTCTACCATCCTGATAATCACAATGATTAAGAAAGGCCTGACCAAGGAAATTGTATAGCCTTGAATCTGGCTTGTGTGACTTTTTTTTAATTAGTTTTAAGTGGAAGGAATGGGAAGGCTTTCCCCCTACGTTTTTCCTGATTTACCTAGAGATCATGGATTGCAGTAATACAGATTCTCTATTCATGAATTAGTGCTGCCATCTATAGTTAGTTACAGGGAATGCAGCATGCTCAGTTCAATCAAGCAGTGCCCCCATCACATTTTCCTCTTCACACCATTAGATCTCATAGAGATAATCATGCCATTTCTAGTCAACAAATACATCTAAATGAGGACAGGAAGTGCAGTGGGGGCACAGGCTTTCTGCAGGGGACAGCAATGTTGTTTCATAACAACAGTATAGCTCTGTGCACCAGCTCAGAAGAAGAGAAGTATGCTAGCTTTTGAAAGAACCCTGGGAGCTGAGACCAAACATAGGATGCTCTGGCTCAGATGCTTTCTCAGCCCAAGTGTATTGCTGGTTGATTAGTCCTGCACTGGTGAGTGCTAACCCAGCAAATAATTTTATTTACTTATTTATTTTAAACGTTTATGCCCCTGCTCTTCCCACAGCTCAGTGTTCAGTACATAGCAACTAAAACCACAATTACATATTATGCAACAACAAAAACTCAGTCTCCAGAACAAGAGAAATTCATTTTATCCACAATCAGCCTGAACAAAGCTACTGGTAAATCAACACAAGATTAAAAACAAACTGATCTGAAACAGAATTAATCAAATATCCTCTCAAAAAAGGAATTCTCTGCAGGCCCTTTTGGAAGCTGGCAGGGGAAAGCCTTCCTCGCCCTATGAGGGAGGCCATCTCATAAGGAGAGGCAACAAGAGAGAATACTTCTGTGCATGTTCACGACAAATGGGCAAGACTCAGAAGGGGCACTGACAAGAGGAACCGAGCAGCTGATTGGAGCTTCAATGCAGGCTTATACAAGGCCAGAATGTGTCAGAAGGAAGAAGGAATTTTAAAAGGTGTCAAAAGGCAGCAGATAGTGTTTTTGAATTAGACAGGCTCTCAAGGGGTTTGCTCACAAGAAATAAAAATTAGTCTGAGTGGAGTTCTACTGATGCATGACCCTGTCATTCACATTGCAGACTCCATCCAGTAGATGCTTGTGACATTCTCAAAATCCCTTTCTACATGACGTCATATCCCCTTTGATTGCACTAACTTTGTAAAGAATTAAATCTTCCCAGTTACGAAGTGCTGTTATTTGAGCATTTAAGAAACGCAGTATCTTTGCAGTCGAAGTACTGCCTTGAAGGTAAAAGATCCACATCAAATAAACGCCACCAATACATTTTCAGTGCAATCCTAAGCAGAGCCCATTTAAGTCAATGGGCACAGGTGTAAACTCTGCTTAGGTTTACACAGTCAGTGTGCATAAACTCCAGTAATTTGGAAGGCGCCCAAAAGCAATGCATCTAAATGTGAACAGGACACATACGACACGTTCGTCAGAGAGGCCAGCTGTACCTGGAGAAGCAACTCTTTTTCAACCACTTCTTCTGTCTTGCTGATAAGCCGTTTCTGCAGTGCGTGTATCTTCTGTATCAGTTCATAGGTACTTGGGTCACTAGCCTGCATAAAATAAATATAATTGTTAGTCAAAAGCTACCTTGTAGTGTGTGCCTGATTATTTGTAATTGGAAAGCAGAACAGCTTCTCGACCAAGCACGACCAATTATCTTACAGCATAAAGCTCGATTTCAAAGCTTTATTTATTTCCCTAGCAACATGAACAGATTGGGTGTAAGGCAATCCTGAGACCATCAGTGAGGAAATCTACCGTTGTTCATGCTACCGACCTGGACAGCATTAGGCTCAAATTGCTCCCCTATAGGCAATCATAGAGGTCTGCATATGCACTTTATTTAGGACTTGTAGTATCACTGTTTCGGTGCTGAGCAAGTAACTGACAGATGGTGAAAACCTTGTGAACAGTCACATAATACGTTATCATCATTAGGCACTTTGTCTTCCGACCAGTAGTTCTAACACCAATCGCTTGTAGCATTCGTACTACATTGTATACTCTGGTCGCAGGAGGCAAAAGGCTAGGTTATCAGAATGCCACAAAGTGACAGCCCTCATCAATTACTACCAGAGGTGGCACTTGCATGGAAAATTGCGTTGACACGCACATTGTCCCAGAACACTATTGACACTGATCAACATTAGAGTTGTTTGCCCTGGAGCATCTGCCAATTAGCTGCTGGGCAGCCTGTTCAACCAGCAAAAGTTGAGCTGTTGCACCTTACTATAAGACAAATTTCCCATGACAGTAAGGTCCCAGAAGCAAATGCATTCATATAGCAGTGCTAACAACTATTGGGTTCTATAACATAAACAGAAAGTCATAATAAGGGGAGGGGAGAAAATTTTAGGAAATTATGTTTTCCTTATTTATGCTATGTTAGTTTCACAGCTTTAATGAATCTCATGATCTATTTATACAGACACCTTACAAGTGTTCTACAATAATAAAATATGAACTGTTAGGGTCACATTGATGCAGGTTTCTTAGAATCTTCCTATCTTTGTATACTGATGTGTCCAATTATTTAAGGAATTGTTAAGGACTGAAAAAGTGAAATTTTGTGCCACAGTGCCAAATTTGCAAGAAATGAAGCAGATATCCTAGAGGCCCACCAGTACCTGAACTATGTTGCAAATTAGTAGAAAAGAGCAAGAGTCCAATAGCACCTTAAAGACTGAGAAAATTTCTGGCAGGGTATGAGCTTTCGTGAGCCACAGCTCACCTCCTCAGATATGTTGCAAATTATTTCACCTGTTTTTTGCTACATACTAGGTGTTCAAATTGTTCAAAACCATCTCCGGTTACCAAGATATCAAAGCAATCATTTCCATTATCTCTCTCTCTCTCTCTCAAACACATACACACATACACACACACACAATCAAAGTGTCCACCATGACAGATGGGGAATTCAAGGGAGGCTCTGAACAGGTCTTGGATGTGGGAGGAGAATGCATGCCCCAAGCACAGAAACACAATGTGTATGGGACCACTGTCAGCTTAGCAACCTATAGGTCTTGAGCTAGTAGCACCTGTAGCTTTAAGGAACAAATACCCTCTCAGTGTCCACTGCAGGGGTTTGACAGGCAACCTCAACAGTATTGCCAGCCATCAGGCCTTGGTTTTGGTCAGTAAAAGGCAGGGGGAGGGAGCAGGGCTCTTTCCATGGTTGTTTTGGCCTTTCAGAAAGGACTTATCAGGGTCAGTTCCAGCAGCAACTACCGGTGACTTCTTCCACCCAACTTGTGCGACTATACCCAGCCCTTGTCTCTATCAATTTGGTTTTAACTGGGTTAAGGAGAGCCGACGTTCGTGGGGGGGAGCTACACAGTCAGAATTGACTGGAGAGGTGGGAACTGCACCCTCCAACAGAGGCTCATGCAGAGCTGGCCCTGGGAGGTCTGGGAGGGTCTCTGGATGAACGGAAGCTATGAGGGCTCTTTGTAATCCTAGCTGTTTCTTTAAAGAATCAGTTTCCTCTTGGCATGCCTTGTGGCTGACGATGGCGTGCTGGGTTTTAGCTCGTGCAGCTAACTATTGAGCTGCATGCTGGGCTTGGGCAAGCTGATACGCTAGAGAAGCAGCTCACTTTTCGGAGGCTTCAGCCCTTGTTAAGGCTTGCTTCAATTTCTTTAACAATGTAAATACATCAAAGGTATATTTCTTGAATCTTCAGGGCAAGTTACATGAATAACAGGTTTCCCACGATAGAGAAACCTACACAAACATACAAATTGTTTTGACAAATATGACTGAAGCCAGGAGATACAATGTTATGATAAACACGAGAGTTTCTAAAGTTGAATGGAAAGACAACGGAAGGCTCCTATCTTCACATGAAACAAATGGTTTATATGACAAAAAAGGGGGGGTGAGTTCAGGGGCACCATGGAAGCAGAAGACTAAATCTGATCCCCATGATTAAACCTGATCCTCATAACCCCAGTGTCTATGACAGGAGACAATTTTATTATTAAATGTATAGGATATCCTGTTCCTTGGGCTCAGGTCAGGTCAAAGTAAATATTTACCCAGTACACTCAACCACTCAGCATTTCATTTTTAAATTAAACAATCATTTTTTAACTAGAAGTGATGGATACTACAGTTAAGCATCCAACATTCCATTTTCTTTCGAAGAGAAAGTGCCAAAATGTAGTTTAAAACTCAACATAAAAATATCAGTCTTGGCTACCAGACAGATTCTTGCAGCCAAAACATTTATTTGGATTTTTTTTCAGGAACTTGAAAATCATCACTAATTTAGAAGGTCAGAGGAGCAACCTAAGCATCAAAATGTGTGCAAAACAGAACTCTCATCTTGCTTGAGTAATATCCAAAGGTGCTACTTCCACTTGTAGATTTGGTCAACATATTACAGATTTCCCCCCTTGGTTTCAGTTTGGCAGCTAAGGAGTCTACAATACTTATAATTCAACATACATATTGCTAGATTTTTTTACTTAGGTTCATCTCCCTGAAAGAACACCTTCCCACACTGCTTTATTTGAACATTTCTCTTCCCCATTCTCATCTTTGAAAATAAAAGGGTCATTCCTTCTCTTACGCGGGACCTTCTTTGAACAGTTTCTCCATCTCTCTGTCCAAGCTAATCAGCTCTCTCTCTCTTTCAGTCTCACCCTCAGATCTACATCTCACCTACCGACCTCCCTATCCTCTTTAGGTTTTGATCAGTTCTTATTTTGCAAAGCTTTCTGCAATCGCAATACGAAAATAACCCCAAATGCACTGTGCCGTTCTGCCATTAACCATCATAGATCCTATGGAAATTTTAACCTGTCAAAATTGATGTCAATTTGCATAACATTAAAACAAAAGACACTTTGTACCATACTACTGATTTGGAAATCGGTGCTGTTTGACATCTGGTATAATGCAACACTGTACCTCCAGTTTTCTCCATCTGTGAACATTCATGGGGTTCTCCAGCTCTTCTTCCAGGGCTCTACAGCGGGTCCTTTCCTTCAACAACTCTTTCTGCATGTGATAAACTTCCTGCCTTCGAAGACAGTGACACAGAGAAAGCACCATGACCTCTGCAAACAAACCTCACAGCAATATATCCATTAACTCTCCTGTTCAATGAAAGAGATTTATGGGATCATCCAATCATTCTCTCAGCCCAGTTCTTTCCCCCACCCCCTGTATTTTTAACAATAGTTGAAATTACTCAAGCCAAACAGACCCACCATTTAGAAGCATTTCACAAGCCAGTGCTATTTTCAGACATCACATTTTGCTTCTTGCCAAAAGCGGTGGTGAAATATCCCCATCTATTTGAGGCAGTCACTCAGAAGCCTGATATTATGCAGAACAGCATAATGGTTTGTCACAGAGGATTTTTGCTTATACGACCAGAAATTGGAAAATAAAAGGAAAACTGTTAAGACCAGCAAGTATTATCTGAGGATGGAGGTCAGATGAGTGGCCAGTGATGATAAAACAGCAATAAACTGTCCAGATGTCATATTTATTCCATGGCACTTGCTATCTCAAGGAAGCAAACACAATGTCCCAAAAACAACCTAACAGATCAATCAATCAATTTTTATTTCGATACAATATCAGCTCTGAATAAAAATCAAAGTTAGGTTAAAATAATAAAATAAAATAATAAAGTTGATGATTCTGGGAGGGATGATTTGAAGAAGAGGAGGAAAGATCTTCTATGGGGAAAGGTTTTCAATTAGCCGTTTACGAATCCCACTAGACCGGGGGTAAAATTTGGCTATTTGAATGGTTACCTCTCAAGAGGAGTCTGCTAAAAGAAGGGAAGCTTTAGCCTCTTCTGATTTCCCAGGAAAGGAACCTCACGGATCTTAATGTTGAGCATTTGCCCAACATTCCATCTGAGTGAATTATGAAATTGCAGCACAGAACGTTCATTGAAGGACAACAAACTCAAGGTATTTCAAAGTAGGCAAACTCTAGAAGTTTAATGTTGTAAAGAAAACAGAAAATGAATTGTTCCACTCGATAGTTTGGAGAATGCCACCCAACATATTTCAATGTGGTTTTTTTTAACTAGTACTATAGGAACATTTTCCATGCCATATATCTTTACATGGTATGACATTAAAATATGCCAAACACATGTTACATGTATACCTAGAAATGTAATGTGCATGTTTGAGCAAAGAACATTTTCAACCATATGTTTCCTACCAGGCCAGATGCCACAGAGCTGGAACGGGCTATGAGTCTCTGTTCATTAACAAATGCACATTTTCTATTTGTAAGCTGTGAAGCAACTTTTGGATGGAATGGCAAAATCCAAGAATGCTAACAGCAGTACCCCTTAAAACAAATGATAAAACATCCTTGTTTAGTAATTCTATCTATAGTTCAGGATTTCATTAACATACAGCATTCCAGGCTTCAGTTTCTATGAGTAAAAGGCGGGGGGGGGCGTGCTTTCCAGGTCTATTGTGGCCTTTGAGGGAGGACTCACCTGGTAGCAACCTCTGCTCAAATTTTGGGGTTTGAGGAGGGGAGGGACCTCAGAAGGATATAATGCCATAGATTCCATCCTCCAAGGCAGCCATTTCCTCCAGTGGAACCAGAGTTGCCAGCCTCCAGATGAGGGCTGGAGATCACTTAGAATTACAACGGATCTCCAGATGACAGAAATCAGATCCCCTGGAGGAAATGGCTGCTTTGGAGGGTGGAGTCTATGACATTATACCCTGTTGAGGTTGCTTCCTCCCCAAACCTCCCCCTCCCAAGCCTCCACTCACAAATCTCCAGGAATTTCCAAACCTGGAGCTGGCTACCCTAAGGAGAACTGATCTCTGTAGTTGGGGGATCTGTTGTGATTCTGGAAGAGCCACTGCTGCCACTGCTGCTGTGGGGGAGGGGAAGCAGATGGGCAGCCAGGAGACTGTTGGGGAGAGTGATGGGGTGGGACGGCAGAAAGAGAGAGAAAGTGACAGGCATGGAGGAGAGAGAGTAAAAAAAAGCTTGGCAGGAGAGAGAGACTGAGAGAAGTAGGGGGAGAGAGGAGGAAGCAATGGTGGGGGAAATGGGATAACTCCTCCTGCAAGTTTGGTGCAGGTCCCCACTTGTGGTCACTATTAGCAAATTTGATCTGGCGGGGGGGGGAGGTTTTCTATCTTATCTCAAATATAATAAGCCAACAAATAGAAATTCATAGCACTCTAACAGAAGTCCACAGTAAAAATATCGAATTACTAATTGTGTCCTCCTAAGGTTTTTTCAAAAAGAAGAAAAATTTTTTGATTCTTATAGCTACTACTGGCATTACTAGCTTCAAACATGCCATACAACACACTTCATAAACACCTCATACTGAAATCCTTTGCATTCTTCTCACTAGGGAGTGATTTTCATGAAATTCAAGGAGATCAACTGTTCAGTAAACATGCTAAAGATCACATTATTTTTAATTACTTACAAGTTGGGAGTTTGCATTTGTAGATAGCTGATAACAAGCACTGTTTCTATTGTATGCAGTGAAAAATTTCATGAAATTTTTCACTACTCTACCAGCAGAAATCCCCCCACAATGAAAAGTAACACCTTCACTGTTTTATTGTTCTTATAGTGTAGGACTAAGAGAACAACTCTCTTCAGAAAACCGTATTAATGTCTGTGACGTTTAGCCACAAGCATAAATCTTACTTACCAGAACAGTACTAAAACCTCCTTTGCCAAATCACTAAAGTAGTAAAACTCACAGTCCTTTTCCTCAATCTGTTTTCTTACAAGCTCACAGTGACTGTATAACAACGGTTTCCCAAAAGGACAAAATAAGTCTTAAGTATAGCAACGGTCTTTTTGTTTGTTTGTTTGTTTTTTGCTTTTTTTAAAAACTGTATTACTCCAAAGAAAGGAGAGATAAATCTAGCAAGACCCATAAAATTTGGCTATCACGTAAACACAATCTTCGATGAAAATTTAAGCAAATCTTTCTCCTAGATCAAGCCACCCTATAAATCTGGACAGGTGGAAAGCTGAGAACATATTAGGGCTTGCTATAAATACGTCAAATATTCTGTTTTCCAGAATGAATTGCCTAATAAAAAACAGTTCCACTAATGTGGACCCCGGACACCACTAAGTAGCTCACTGAACTGTGAACACCTTTCCCACTGCTGTCTATCAAGCCTGTGCTGTCAGTAACTCATAGAACAGGGGAAGATTTGGAAATGTGATAATTTGCTACCAGAAACTTTTCCTGGCAACCCTGCTCCTTTTTCTTGGTTACCAAGCGGCTGATTTAAAAAATAAATATAATCTAGGATGTGTATGAGGTCAAAAAATCCTTTTTTGAAATGATTTGTATGTCAGTCCAGATCTGTCATGCAAGAATACAAGGGCTCCCCTGTGTCTCAAACACAAAGTCACGGATGTAGCCACAAGCCAAATGAGTTCATTCTGTCATTTTACCTGAGTTCTTCCACGTTAGCCACGCTTTTGCCAAGTATTCCTTTCTCCCGTCGAAGTTTCTTGATCTCCAGCTTGAGCAGCCGGATGTCTTCTAGCCTTTGCCGGTACTGCATTTCCCCCTTGTTCAGAATGGATTGCTGGATTTTAATCTTCTCATACAGAAGAGCCAGTTCATCATTGCGGCGAACCAGCTGGCTCCCCAGGATGTCTCTCTCACTAATAACCTAGAAATGAGGCACGCCAAGGCAAAATTCTGAAGATGGGATGAAAACATGTTAAAGAGTCGATCATAAAGCATTTAAGGGCTGTATCTTCATTACCAAAAGCAGACCCTCGAAAAGTTATATTTCATCACTAAACTTAAAAAAAATTACTGATGAGGGCCTACATCTGACCTAAAAAATTACTGATGAGGGCCTACATCTGACCTAAAAAATTACTGATGAGGGCCTACATCTGACCTAAAAAATTACTGATGAGGGCTAGCTAGATCCTCACCTCTCTCCAGGTGGAATCAGAGGCGGATCTACTGTGAAACTAATGAAGCTTACGCTTCAGGGGGCCCCCAAAGCAAAAAAATTTTAATGAGTTAATTTCTCTACAAATTGATGGAGTTTTTTAGTGATAGAATCATAAGCCAATATGTTGAAGTACTTAATAGTGACTTTAGAATATGCTCTGACATAGGGCCCTGATGTTACTTGGAAGAACATTCCATCAGGCAGATGATGAGAGGGAGGGCATCTTGGCCATCTTCTGGTCACTAGGTGTGGGGGGGAGGTAGTTGTGAATTTCCTGCATTGTGCAGGGGGTTGGACTTGATGGCCCTGGTGGTCCCTTCCAATTCTATGATTCTAGGCTGGGGCCAGGGCCTTGTTGGATGTTGCCCTATTGTTGCTGGTTGCAAAGGGGCCCCATAACAGTTCAAGCTTCAGGGCCCCAAAAATGTTGGTCCGCAACTGGGTGGAATCACTCCATTTTACATTTTCAATGCGTTGATGCCATTTTAGCCTCTAAATTGCTAATTCTGGATAAAGAAAACGAACACTGACTGACATATTAGAGCTGTCCTACTAAAGAACTGTCTCTTCTATCTACCTGGTCTAATTCTTTCTTCTGCCTCAGCCTCTCTGCGTCAGCCTCAGAAATAATTTTCAAGAGTTTTCTTTCTTCCTCTTCTTGTTTTTCAATAAAGTGTTTAGTCTCCAGAGCTTGTTGTCTCATTTTAAGTAGTTCACTCTGATAGAAACAAAAGAAACAGGAAAAGAAATTGTGTTTAGTAACAGCTTCCCACTTCATGAACCTGGGAATTTAGGATGATTAAGGTTTAGACACAGTCTTGCACTTTTGTATCATTTCTCCGGTTTTGCTTAATTCAGTTTGCTGGCTCTCAGGAGCAATGCTGAAGGACTGTGCAAATCCACACACAAAGCTTGATAAAGAAAGGCTGTAAACAATACGTCCAATATCTTTGCATTATGTGTATTACGGAGAAGAAATATCTTTGTGGTTAAAGTTCAATATATAATACTCAATTCTTTTGCTGCTGAAGAAAAGTCTGTCAATGGGCAGCCCAATCCTAACATGGGTGGTGGTTAAGGAGCCCCTGGGGACGGCACAGCTGCGCCGCCTCCAGAGTGGCTCACTGCAGAGAGCAGCAAGCCAAAAAAGCAGTTTTGGAGAAAACCCCATGGAATTCTCCACAGAGTTCCATGGGCTAAGCCTGCCTTTTTGCCGGTGCAACTCAGAGCCTGTAAAAAGGGGCGTTCCTGGGCAGAAAGGCCTTAGCTGACTAAAGTCAGCTTTGACCTTGGGAACACTCTCCTCGGATGCTGGCATCAGCTAGGGTTGCCAGATCCCTCTTCACCATTGGCAGGAGATTTATGGGGCAGAGCCTGAGGAGGGCGGGGTTTGGGGAGGGACTTCAATGCCATAGAGTCCAATTGCCAAAGCGGCCATTTTCTCCTGGTGAACTGATCACTATCAGCTGGAGATCAGTTGTAATAGCAGGAGATCTCCAGCTAGTACCTGGAGGTTGAGAGAAAGTATAGTAAGGGCTCTATAAATGACATACAAACTCTTATTCTATAAGCCAGTGGATTTAGTGACAAAAGTGAAAAAAATTACATACAATCTAATAAAGGAAACTTATGAAAATAACTATGAGTACATGTGAGGCAATACAATACAATACAAAAATACAAAAATATATATTTTTTTGGCTTATTTCATTCAATGACTTATTAGTCTCTTAGAATTTTGTACTGTTCATATGCTTATTGTTCCCTCAGGAACCGGGAGAAAGATGATGGACGATAGGTGGAGAGGAACGCCGTCCGGATGCTTTGCGTTTTCACTACCCCGTGGCCAGCTCTCCTTTCAATTGGAGTCAAAGCTCCTTCAATAAGTTACCATATTCATATAATCTCTCTGAGATTAGAAGTTTCACACGCCCACTGGGCTGCTCTGCTCTTAGCTCTTAGCTGCTCTTAACAATAAGCATATGAACAGTACAAAATTCTAAGAGACTAATAAGTCATTGAATGAGATAAGCCAAAAAAATATATATTTTTGTATCGTATTGTATTGCCTCACATGTACTCATAGTTATTTTCATAAGTTTCCTTTATTAGATTGTATGTAATTTTTTTCACTTTTGTCACTAAATTCACTGGCTTATAGAATAAGAGTTTGTATGTCATTTATAGAGCCCTTACTATACTTTCTCTCAGCTTGACTTTTATAGTAAACGTGCCTTTTTTGCTCCAGTACCTGGAGGTTGGCAACCCTAGTGTGAGCCCTTGCACCAGGAAAACGCTACTGGCATCGGCGCTTGAGCATGGCGCTGCCATGTGGCTCCCTATAGTCGACGTCAGTTCCCCCCGTGCCAGAGTTGTGCCCCTTTAGCCATCACAAGTGGCGCTAATGCTGGTGCAGATGTCACGCTGGTTCCTATCCCCTCCTCCCGTTAGGATTGGGCTGTAAGTGGCATAAAGAAATAATCTACAACCATCTTGTCTTATTTATATATCAAATTTTTGCCACTCTTCCTTCAAGGAGCTTAGCGCTCCAGAAGCTATTTTCTCCTCCTCCTTTTATACCCCCTGTAAGGTATGTCAGACTGAGATAGACAGTCATCCTAAGCAGAGTCACATCCTTCTAAATTAATTGAAGTAAATGTGCTTGGAAGGGTATAACTCTGTTTAGGATTGCACAGCGAGTGACCCAACCTGTTATCAGTAAATGCGGGTATATATTTTGTCTCTTGAGGGAAAGAGTTACAAGAAACAAAAGAAGCAAGGTGAAGTATATGTGGCAAAAGAAATAATGAAAGATATAAATAACTATTCTATTGCACTAATAAAATACCTTGTTCCACTACTGTTTTCTTTAATAAAACTTTTATATTCCCATGCGCACACTATTTGTACCTCACACAATTTGTACCTATTTGTATATGAAGATTTCCTATTTCACATTCAACCACAGTACACTTCTGAACCACTGGATCCTTGGCAAACAGCAAAAGACACACATATGGTTCATAAATACACATATGAAGAACACATATTTATAAACACTATCGCCAAATTGGATTCAGCAGATTGTTTGGATTGTCAACAAAACAGGAACAAAAAACAGTCTGGCCATTTTTTCACTAGTGGATCAATTGCCAGATTTAAAAGATAAATAAAACCCAGACATATATTTATTTGTTTTTGTTTGTTTAAAAGATTGGCCTGATTGCCAGATTTTTTTAAAGCAAAGCCAAAATACTCTGAGTAAAACTCAGAAGCATTATTTAATTTAGTGTGCCTGCTTTACTCTGGATTAGGCATTTGCACTGGGGTACCATGTTGTTGCATTCAACCCCACAGTACATTTCACACTATTGCACATGAAACTATGCTGCCCCTGGTGTAAAAGAGTCATTCCCCTCCTCTCCTCTCCTTCCTTCTGGCTGTCCTGGCCCAAACGACGAAGGGGAATCTGTGCGCATGTGAGAGGACTTGCCCCACTTAGCCCATGCCTCCTCTTGTATGGGATAGCATGTAGGGTTGCCAACCTCCAGGTACTAGCTGGAGATCTCCTGCTATTACAACTGATTTCCAGCCGATAGAGATCAGTTCCCCTGGAGAAAATGGTTGCTTTGGCAATTGGACTCTATGGCACTGACGTCCCTCCCTTCTCCAAACCCTGCTCTCCTCAGGCTCCGCCCCCAAAATCTGGAGACCTCTAACTTGTTCTAGGGTCCCTTCTCATCAATGCAAACCAAAATGTTCATTCTACCATAGCAGTAACTGAACTCTTTGGTGACACTGTTATACTATGAGCATTCCGCAAAAATTCTGTAGGTGTCAGAGCACAATGCTCTCAAGCCAGCCACTAAAATAATGGTAGGCCACAATCACTTTTGTTACTGAATAACTGGGCAGAAAACAGAGCACAGCAATCAAACTCCCATCAAAATGATGGTGGATGACTCCAAGGTGACAAGGCAGCATTAGAAACTAGCTAAAGCAAAAGGTTTTGCAATAGAAAATGAAGTTCTGTATGCTTTCTCCACAGCTGATACATCAAGCCTCAGGAACCCAAATTCATCACCTTTGTGCAGTTCTATTGACATCCTGTCATAACAGCAATATGCTGGCAATAGCTGAAAACCTACAGAATCACTACAGCGTAGCACAAATTGACACAAAGAAAGCAAAGCAAAAAGTAGCAAGAAAGGGATTTTTCTCCCTTTAGTGAAAATAAAAATTACTTGCCTTGGATATTGTTTTTTCTTGATCTTTAAAAGAGCAAATTGGACTGAACTCAGAAAAGTCACATATAATAGCCAGGATACATCCAGTGATGTTTAAAAAAGAAGCAGAGTTAAAACTAATTGCTTTCTTTTATTTAGCACAGATTTACAGCTTTCCAAACTAAGATCTCCTTGTGCGTGTGTTTTTCTTTTTTTAACTGACAGTGGGGAAAACCAACAACAAAAGTAACTAAAACATTATCTTTGGGTTGTATTTCAAAGACTAATTGTAAGGGTTCGTGAAAAACAGATGCCTTAGCACAATCCAGTCTACCCAGAAGACCAATGTTCTACAGCATCATTACTTACAATCAAGAGCAAAAGAGAACAAATATAGAGGCTCTTGCTGCACACCTGACGCAACCATCCAAAAGGGATGCCTTCCTTGACACTGATTCACCACCAACAATTCACCACTCACAGTTGACATCTGATGTTCAAGAAGCAGGGTTCTCAGCCCAGCAATGGCATCTGCAGTTCCCCGTTCTCCATTTTATTGGCTATGATGAGTGATGAAGGCACCACTCTGTTATTACTAAAAAAAACTGCCACTAAAGTATATAATTTCCACTGCAGGGCTGGGGCAGCAACTACCGCCCTTGCCCTTGGTCACTTTGGAAGGCCATTCCAAAGAGCTAGCCTATTTTGGTGCTTTCCTTTGGCAGCTGCCAGCAAAAAGGGAGAACTTGGATAGCCAATGAAAAAGGTTTGCTTACGAAGGATTTCAGGGGGGAAAAGAGGAAATAGTGAAGAAATGAACCCCACACAAGTCCTTGTATGTTCCCAGTTGTCTTTTTCTTACCTTTAATGCCTCTTTCTCTTTTTCTATCCTCTGGTGATCCAGATGCACTTTCACAAGGGCTGCCTCTTTAGCAGTGATCTCTTCTTTCAGCTGATCCACCTGATGTGTCATAATCTTCAGCTTCTTTCGCATTTCTGAGATCTCGTCCTAATGGGAATGAATTCAACAATCACTGCTGATGCATAAACAGAGTCTACCTGCAGTGACAGATATAAGGCCCAGAACTGTGCCACTATAGCGACATGACCCATAGCCACCATGGGACAGGTCATTCTGGGGAAAGAAGAAAAAGGGTTACCAAAGGCAGAAGGTGCCCAACAGGAACTTGTAGCATTGTTATTGTAATTTTTCTGGTGAGTGTGAACTACAGCTGTCCTCCCTTCGTCCTTGAGAAAACGTATCCCTGACAGCAGGAAGAGGAGAACTAACCATCTGAACATTTTGGGTGCAGACTACTCTGCATAGCTTTATTTAGGACTCTGGCATTTCCTGATACTTGCCATATTTGCAAAGCTCTCTAGCTGCATTTTTAACACCTTTGGACTTATTGCAAAGGTTCCTTCTTCTCAAAGGTAACGAGACCATCCTAACTGATGGTTGATTCCCACTATCCAGTTTAGAGAAAGGGCTCCAATTTCCTGTCTCCCTGTACTGAGCAGGGGCGGGGGTGTGTGTGATCCCACTCAGCCTGGTCAAGACTTCCAAAGCTAAAGAAGAAAAGCTGTAAGCAAACTGTTTAAAACATAAAACTTTTAAAACACACACATAAAAGACAATCGGAATATACAAAGTAATTAAACCTGATTCAATGGAATGAAAAGGGCCAACTTCTGTCAAATAGGTTGTGTGTGATTCTGTTTCATGAGACAGATCTTCCCTGCCAAATATTAAAGGGAGGAGAAGGACATCCTCTCTAGCACCAATAAGAAGGCATGTCCAAAGATCTGTTCTTTCTTGGAGGATGAGGAGCTACTGACCGATGGGAGATACTCAAGCAACGTTCCATCTAGGGTGGGATCTGTCTGTAAAACATGGAATCCTACCCCCCCGTGGAGGACTCTGCACTTAAAAGTCTCCATCAGCCAAGGCAATGGTATTCACTTTATCATGGTGAATAACTGTTGATGTGGGAAACCAAGCAGCCACTTTGCATACGTCCTCTAGTAAATTATTAAAGGCTGCTAAGGACCAAGCCCCTCTGACTGAATGAGCTGCTGTTCCCCGAGGAACTGGTTTGCCCTGAAACCTGTACACTATGAATTGTTTAACCTATCTACTTAAATTGGATGTAGACACTTTGCACACCTGAAGAAAGTGGGGGAAGACAACAAATAAAGATTCACACTGCTTGAGCGACAAGGTGCCCTTACATAAATTTGCAGTGCTAGTTCTTTTCTCCGTGATGAGCTGGCTTAGGGCAAAAAGACAGTAGACATAAGTGATGTAAAAACAAATTGACTTTGGGCAGAAAGATGGGCTCTCTCCATAAAATGACCTTGTCTTTGTGGAACACAGACATCTGGCTGGACCAACAAGTCTCCCAGTTTCAGCACCCAGTGAACTGAAGACAGATCTAGGGAAGGAACTTCCAGGAAACGTCCCTGAGCTGGCTCAAATGGCACCAACGTAAGGGCTTGTAGGAAACCTGTGAGTGATTTGCAGGTGCAACAGAGACATGCCTCTTAGGAAATATCTGATATGCAAGTATTTTAAATCTTGACATTGTGACAGAATGGTTGCCAATGGACCTGGTTCCTCCCTCCCTGTTTGTTCACATATGTGTTAACCAAAATGTGTTGGTGCCAACATCTTGCATGGAAGGTAACGAATGTCAGTGAAACTGCTTTAATTTCCAACCACAAAATCATAGAATCATAGAGTTGGAAGGGACCACCAGGGTCATCCCTGCACAATGCAGGAAATTCACAACTACCTCTCCCCCCACACCCCCAGTGACCCCTACTCCATGCCCAGAAGATGCCCAAGATGCCCTCCCTCTCATCATCTGCTTAAGGTCATAGAATCAGCATTGCTGACAGATGGACATCTAACCTCTTCTTTAAAACCTCCAGGGAAGGAGAGCTCACCACCTCCCGAGGAAGCCTGTTCTACTGAGGATCCACACTAATTTTGTGCTCCAATTTGTGCTGTGTTGTTGCAACCAAACTGACCATCAACTGACCCTGGCAATGGGTTCCCTATCCCTGTAGACTAGCACCTGTGATTATCTGGATCATCTGTTGAATATGGAAGGTTTTCCTTTTGGGCAAACGTGACCATTTGATAGACCAATGCATTGTCTGGCCAGCCCAGGGAAAGACACCTAAATGGGATGTTTAAAAGCAATCCCCCACAGAAACGGGAGCAGAAACCACTGCAGTCATCTTGACTGATGTCTCACTCATAGACGTATCTGGGGAGGCTATCATGAATCCCATAAGCTGTGCCAAGAACATCAAATCTGCTTGAGATTCACTCACAATGCCACTTTGGACAACTTGGTGTGTAGGGAGGAAGAATTGCTAGTGCTAACTCTATCCCTTTTCTCTTCATGAAGCGTTGAGTGGTGTCCAGTGTGCACTGATAACTTTCTGACAAGGATGATCTTAAATGTGCAATAAACCAACCTGAGGGAACATAATGTGCTTGATGGAAAGCTTTAAACAGTGCCTCTGACCCCCTCAGTCCAAAGAAAATGGAACCACACTGATGGGAACAACTACAGATTGTCCCCACAAACAGTGGTGTTTGCCTGGTACCCACTGTGTTAGGGAAAAAGAGAAAGACTGCTACTGCTGAGTAGACTGCATGAAAGAAGATGAAACAGAAGGTTCATTGAATCCTGTTTCTATTCCACAGTTATCTGCATTCTTGAGAATGAAAGGTGCTCCGCTGGAAATGAAAGGACTAGAATGCTTGATTTTGAAGCTTGCAGTTCTCGTGACAATGACCTTCTTTCCGTTACTTTGTATTAAGATATCCTTAAAGTTAGTTCTAATCCTGGGAACAGGGATCAGAACAGTTTCCTCTATTCCCACAAAATTCATGTGAAGAAGAATCTCACAAAATGGGCAGAAATTAACAGGATCAGTTTACCATCACAAAGACCTACTGGCTGTTGGAAAAATAACAAAAACACAGCAAAGAGTCTCTTGAAGGATTGCAGCCTTCTGAAACTTACCTTTCAGCATTCTGACATCAATCCATCTCCTCTACTAAAAGGTAACAGTCCCCTGTGCAAGCACCGGGTCATTCCTGACCCATGGGGTGACGTCACATCCCAATGTTTTCTAGGCAGACTTTGTTTACAGGATGGTTTGCCAGTGCCTTCCCCAGTCATCTTCCCTTTACCCCCAGCAAGCTGGGTACTCATTTTACTGACCTTGGAAGGATGGAAGGCTGAGTCAACCTTGAGCCGGCTACCTGAAACCAACTTCCGTTGGGATCAAACTCAGGTCGTGAGCAGAGCTTGGATTGCAGTACTGCAGCTTACCACTCTGCACCACGGGGCTCTTCCACTATAATCTCACAAACAAGGAAAGCACAGTAAACAAGCCCCAGTTTGCCTGAAGATAGCATGAAAAATTCTGGGATGGGCAATCCACTCTAAGTACAATATAGAGTTACCGTTACTAAGCAGGTGTAGACGCAAAGATTCACTCACTGAATCCCTGTTTGTCATGAACTCAGTTAAAGACAAAGGGGCTGTAGGGGTTGGCAATTCTGAATACTACTCTGGTTATGTCAGGATATAATACAACGACAAAGCAAGAGCACTGGTTCTCACTCAGGTAAGTGAATCAGACAAAAAAAATATCCTTTGGAACTTAAGCTTGTCAGGTTGATATACACACCATTGCTCACATAAGCGTTAACAGGAGAAAACTGAATTCAATTCTTCTAGATGGCTTACAAAAGCTCAGGAAGAAAGCCAACTATTTTAGAAGTATTATATACACGTTTCCAAATATACTTCTTTACTAATGAAAAAAGAAATGTCTCCATGAATTTTGCATCAGCTACCGTTATGTTCAGTTAAATTAACAAGCATCTGGATTCTCAGGACCAGAAAGATACAAAAACCTAACACCATCCCAGAAAATAATTCTTGCTGAAATGCAACCAAGAGCCCCTTTATTAAAAGATTTTACTGCATCTGAGCTTATGACACCCTGGAGATCAGAAACAGTCTGTGTAGAACAGGACAATGGGGGACCTTGACTTGTTAAATAACCTGAAAATGCTATCAAGAGCTTCTCTCTCTCAAACAAGTTTCTGCCAATTTAAGCTTTTCTCTCAAGGGATAATAATTTTGCATAATTTTAAAGATGAGACAATCTTTGTTTTCATGGCTGGCAGACTTGTTGCTATGAATGCCTGTTTTACTGCCATAGCATAGTTTGAGTATAATAAAAAGGAATGCTGTAACCTCAGATGTCTTCTCATACTACTGAATTTTGAAGTTAATGCACATTGTAAATAAAATAATCTATTATATAGCAAGCCAGTGTACAGCAGATAGGATCCTCAACGCACCCCCCCCCCTCAGCCATTTCTACCACTTATTTGCATCTAAGGTCCTAAGATCTGCAGATATTTGCTAATTACTGCAATGGTATTTTAACACATGTGTCCCAAGAAAATATATCTCTATTATGGTACCAAGCTTAATTAGTGATATCATGCAATAATATATTGTCTTGCTGTTTTTGAAAAAAGTCACTCTTTACAGAGTAATATGATAATCACCCCATTCTGCAAAAGATAGGGCTTTCATTCTTTGTCAGAGATGTATATCCACGTTAGAGCTCCTGCAAAAGAATGTGTATTGTCATCTTTACAATACCACCGAACAGCCAATTTCCTTACCAGTTTAATTGATGGGATACCTCTACCACAGTGGGTCATTAGTGCTGTTTCACCTCTTTAAATTACATATTTTGCCTAAGTATACAACAAAAATAATTTGTTGTTTGGTGTCTGTTTACAGTTATTTCTATTTTTACCCCATGCATAACTGAATACATAGAGAAAATTTCACTGCTTTTCTTTCATCATGGGGTTGGGGGTGTCCTCAGAGCCTTCTCAGAAGTGGTCCTAATTAACTCTCCTTTAGCTCTGTAGGCTGTGAACATCTATCTACAAACACTTAAACACTTTCAATATGCTTATTTCAAGTAATGCAGAGCTCGGATAATTGGATATGTTCATTTGTGATGCTATTGAACAGGCTTTCTGGAAAAAACAGCTCATTTGTTTTGTAGTAGCATGGATTTGGATTTATACCCCATTGCCATATCTCTTATAGTCTAATAGCGAAGTTGGCCAAATCTTTCAATACTTAAATCCGGTGAATGGAACTGTGAATGGGCAAGACAGATCTTTCTACAAATCTGAAAAATGCCCAAGGTTTGCGGGAAAATGTAAAATCTTTTCAAAAATAAACTGAAAGGGTTTAAAGGACCCCAAAATGATAAAAGGAGTGCCTGTAGCTTTAAACAGCGGAATCCCTCAGGAGCTGTCACTAGGCAACCACAGCATTCCAGACTTCAGTTTCAGTGAGTAAAAGGAATGGGTAGGGAGCAGGGCCCTTTCCAGGCCTATTTTGGCCTTTGAGCGAGGACTCCCTGGGGCCAGGCTAAGGGTTGCCAGTTCCAGGTTGGAAAATTCCTAGAAATTTTGGGGTGAAGTCTCAAGAGGGCAGGGTTTGGGAAGGGAAGAATCCTCCAAAGAGTATAATGCCATAGATTCCACCCTCCAAAGCAGTTATTTTCTCCAGGGGGACAGATCTCTGTTGTCTGGAGTTCAGTTGTAATTACACACATCTCCAGGTCCCACATGGAGGTTGGCAACCATAGACCTGGAAGCAACCTCTGAGGGGCGAAGCAGGTGGGTGCCTGGGAGGGTGATGGGGGGCAGAAAGACAGAGTGATGGGGTTGGGTGGCATAAAGAGAAAGAATGATGGGGTGGGGGACAGAAAGAGAGAAATTGACAGGATGCCACACCCCCTATTCCTTAGCTGGGCAGCTGCTCTCCCCCGCCCCCTATTTGGCTCCAGCTCTCTGGCCTTGCTTGTCAGAAAACGTATGATATTCTGGAAGTTTCCATTAAATACCCTCCTAACATATAAAAAACAGTCATCAGTAGGAACTGGATGAAAGCCAAAGTGCTGAGGAAGGAAAGTTCCCCTTCTCTTCCCTGGAGTAGAAAAAACCCATGCAGTTTGCTTAAAGTCTGAGCCAGGAATAATGATAGGTACCCATATTGTGCCTATGTTTTTTTCCCTTAAAGAATACTGCAGGAGGGGCATTTCTAATCAAGGAGTGTATCTATCCACAGGCTGAAAAAGAACCCAGAAAAAATTAGAGTAGAAAAAGAGATCTTCTTTAACTCCTTAATGCTAGTGCATGTCCCAGGGAAATTGGCAAGGAACCTCCTGACCCCTGAGGTCCTCCAGCAACTATAGAACCATCTCCAAACTATCACTTGCCTAACCTGTCTCATGATGTCCTTTTACCTTTCAAGAATTCACACGAGAAAATTAATTTGCAGGTGCCCCTTTAGAAAAATCTATTAAGGTCTTTGTGGAAACAGACATTCAGGCCGCAGTGGTTCATGTTTCTGACATATTTCTTTCCACGTGAGGAACAAAAATATGGACAACATTGTGTTAGCATTCACTTTTGTCACCTTTCCATTCCAGATGTTAACTAAATGACTGGCTCAACCAAAAGAACTTGAAACAGAAATGAATTTTAGTACCTGTGCTTCAATCAGATTTTTACTGTAGAGGTTTCTGTCTGATCTCACAGCTTCATAGAGATTCTGCTGCTGTTTTAGTTTTGTTTCAGACTCTGCTATCTGCTTCTTGTAGTCAAAGATCTGCATTTCCCGTACTTTGATATCTTCCATATGATGCAGGACCTGTTATGGAATCATAAAATTAGCACACAACATTTCTCCTCTCATGATGCCATGATGCAATATATATATAAACATAGCTGAAGGTGCAAACATTTCATACAGAAAAAAAGATGGAACGCATTCTATCACAAACACAAAAGCAGAATAAATATACAAACTCAGCTCAGAGAATTCAAGAAATGGCTGCTTTTATAACTGTCAAACTTATGAAGAGATATCAATAAGTATATGTGCACTTTGCAATGAATAAAATACATTTACGTTTGGTTTTGCTATATACCACATTGATAGGATAAAATTATTTGCCGGATCAAATCTTTATTCAAAAATTTCAAATTTCAACACCTTTATTGGCATATAATCTTTATTCGTTATCATGATTTTTGTTACTATTTTTTAAAGAGAAAACAAGCATTTTCTGTTGCCATCAAGCCTCAATTCAGAATATTTTTCTCTACCATCTTGGCCCTAAGAAGACCACATAAAAAAATTTCTCAACGTTCACAAGACAAAGGCCAAGAGAAAAAGGTAGGATTGTGCACAATCCTACATAATTTCATCACACTACCTAATGATAATAGCAACTTCAGAGATAAAACCTTCCCCTTCACCTAGCCTCAGATGTTTAATTGTCAATTATTAATTAAGGTACATTTAGCACAAAGGATCTGGTTTCCATAGAATTCAAGCCTTAGCAAGAAAGCCCACACTAGCGTTTCCCACTCAGAAATAGTAATTTCATTGAGTGGAAGTTTAGCGGAAGTCACTCTGATCTAATCTGAAGTGCTGGAATCTCTCACCTAAGCTATCTGCCATTTGTGTAGGTCACTGCCAAGACTGGAGCATTCTAAAGCAGGCATAGGAACTAAGCCAGCATTCTTTTAGCACAGGTCAGGCTATCCTAGTATGAATGTCGACTCAGACTGCGGAGCTGGCCACAGTCATCAAGATTAACATGCGTGTCTCCCCAACTACACAAAATAACACTTCGTCTCATGGAGAAAATTCAGAGTCAAAATGCCTAGAGGCAGATAATATTGGTGAACAAAAAACCTGGAATGCCTCCGACTGTTCACTGTAAATAAATTGTATATGGTAGGGATATTTGTATATCTTTCTAAATCCCCAACAGTGCAATCCTAATTGGCATGAGGCGGGGCCTTAGAACATCCTCATGCCCATATCTCCCACTAGCCAAGTTCTGGTTACCACAGGGATGGCTTGTTGCTATTGTGCACTCCCAGGGAATTAGTGATTTAGCAACTGACTGCCTTCCTTCCTCTGTTGCCTGTTTTAAATAGTGGGTTCAAGTGGTGGAGGTCTATGTGGTACAGAGAACAACTGCCAACATTCATAGAATAACAAATGTATTAAAAGTAAAATGTTCACATTCATACACTCCTTCTGGCAACACACCACTTTTCAAGCTTGCCTGACCCTAAGATAGGTTTTTCTTCCTTTTGTAGTACTACTGCCACCAACTGGCCTTGTTTGGAATTATCTGCCGAGAAGACTAGTTGCTCCCAGCTTCCCTTTCTGTGTTGTCATTCTAAGGTCCCACCTAATGCCCACAGCTCCTGCTACCCAAGGTCTGCTTATCACAGGGATGGCTTGTCACACTTGTGCACTCCTGCAGAATTAGTGATTTAGCAACTGTCTGCGTTCCTTTACCTGGCGCCTGTTTTAAATAATGAGTTTGAATGGTGGAGGTCTATGTGGTATGGGAAACAATTACCAACATTCAAAACAGTATCAAATTTATTAAAAGTAAAATGTCCACATACATGCTCTCAGCACAACAATAGACTGTAATATATAAAGAATATAAAAGAAGGGATATATACACAATTCCTCTGCCCCTCACTCTGCATGCCCTAGCTGAGCTTGCTCTAAGGTGGGCACTTTAAGTTCAGAAGTTAGAACATTTAAAAGCTTCCAATTACTTTGATGTCTTGTACAGGCAGGAAGCCCTTCGTCTACTCCACATGGCAACGGCAGCCTTCACCTGAAGCTCAGGTGTGAAAGCTCCTTCCCCCAATGGAATTAGCCAAAATGGACCTGCAAAAACGGATCCCTCTCCCTCCACACCAAGAGATTTTAGTAACTCTGTTTTCCCAATCCTTGTTGGTCAGAGAATCTTTTTCTGAAATCTCCACGAAGATATAATCTAGCCCCTCTCCACCATCCCAATCTCTGTGTCCCTAGGAAGGTGATCAGGAGGGAGAAAAGCTTTTAAAAACTGAATATGATCTTACTGCATATTTACATTCTTTGTGTAGCAAAAAAAAAAAGTTACAACTTTAAAGTTACAACTTTTGCTTAGGAAATATTTATCATTGCACCTAGCTCTCTGTAAAGCTGGATACCAGAAATGACAGTTGCTGGAGCCATATCCCTAGAATCAAGGCATGTAGCGTGTTTCTAAGAAATATTTATCTTTCACAAATATTTAAACATACACTATGCACAGTTCAGTTTCATTTATCGAAGTTGTCTGGGGGGGACTGAACAAAACTTTTGAGTAATGAGGAATTCAAATAAGTTGGAGTAATTTTTCAGTAGTGTTTCTGACAGCACTACTTGAGACAAACATAATAAAATCTGATGACCTGGTATTTCAAATATAAGAGGTACAGAAAATGGTTTTGCTTGTGGCCTTCACTCTGGATAGTGATAGAATAGGTGACAATGGCTAGAATTTGTCCACTCTGGCTCTCCTTCTTTCTTTGAGAACTAATATTTGGATTTCAGAACTAGTATTTGGATTCATGAATTAATGTCCCTGGACCTTCCAAGTAAGAGAGGGTGTTAATGTTTAAGAACAGCTGCTCAGTAATGGCAGAGCTTGCAGTCAGCACAGTTGTCCCTTCGGAAAGAATTCAAGCAGAGCTGATATATAGTAGGGCCTCTCTGTGTGTTAGCTTTGGGGCAAAGGCTTAATTAATTGATTACTCTACTAGGTACCTCTGACCAAGTTGGGAGATAAAGCACATCTAAATATAGAAAGTTTTCTTACAGCAGCGATGAGGGTGCTCCAGAGCATTTGTCGCTGACACCAGAGATGCTTAAAAACTGCTTACGGGTTAAAATGAAAGCAGAGACCCAGTTTTTAATCTAGAGCCTACCTTTTTTTTCCTTGTGAAAAACCAGTTGCCAATAGTAATAAAAGTGAGATCAAAATCAATAATGTGTATTTCCAAGCTGAAGCCTAGCTCAGCAACCGTTTAGAACGGATCAAGATTAGAAAGTAGGTCACTGAATGTGTCCCCATGAAGCTCAGGAGTTGATGAACAAATGGGCAATAATAAACTAACTACTTGGCTATGTTTTCTAAGGCGGCACTTGTATGTCTGAGGCTGACTTCGCCTTTCTTAGAATTTTTTTAGCTATTTTGCAGGACCAACACTTTCCTGGACTTCTTCAGCTCTTAAACTGGATATCATAAATTTATGAAGAATATTTTATGAGGAATTGAAACTTACTGCCTACTGACATTTAGGACAACATTCCACTTAAAAAGCTGGGGTCTTCTTTTTTCTTTTTCTGAAACACTGGTGATAGTCACAGCTAATGGTAGGATATTGAGCAAAGTGGACAAACTTTGAGAGGGGGTGTATCCACAGAGGCCAGGAGCTGCGCAGCCATGCTGCTTCCTCAGAGACTTACCAGCCACCATGGAAAGAAAAGGCCTTTTTTAAAAGGATAAAAATGAAAAAAGGGGGAAATGACCCACAGCAAACAGTGAGGCTGCACCACCACAAAAAGGTGGAATTTTAGTCTTTAACAAAAATAAAATGATACAGCAATTAAATAAACAAGGAACAAAATTAAGTAAATTTTGCTTCCCAAGCAGAGAATGACAGTTACATAAATAGAAGGCTAACTTTTCCTTAATTTGCTTCATTTATTTCCCTCACATTTATTACCCTGGTTTTTGTTGCTGATGAAATCTTTTTAACTTTTTGCTGTCAAGTCACATCTGACTTATGGTGACCCCTGGTGGGATTTTCAAGGCAAGAGATGTTCAGAGGTGGTTTGCCATTGCCTGCCTCCACATCATGACCCTGGTATTCCATGGAGATCTCCCAATCAAATATTGCCAGGGTTGGCTCTGCTTAGCTTCTGAGATGTGACAAGACAGTTGAAATCTAGTTTTGCGACAATGCCATACAGTCCACCTTCCAAAGCAGCCTTTTTCTCAGGGGAACTGATCTCTGTAGTCTGGAGATCAGTAGTAATTCTGGGAGATCTCCAGGCCCCACCTGTCAAACACTGAATGGGGTTGTCAGTTCTGAAAAGCAAATTTAACTGTGCCCACAAACACTTGTGTCTTACCTTTTGTGTGAGCTCGCTGGCTTCATTGATATAGCGGTCTCTCTCCTTCTCCAGCTGAAAGATAATCTTTCTCTGTTTCTGAGCCTCCTCCTTAAAATTCTGAATCTCCTCTTCCAGATTCTTCTTTGATTGCTCATGGAGCTTAACAAGGTTCATCTGCTTTTGAGTGACACTGGCAGCTCTGAGCAAGTTCTGCAAGCACAAGGTTAAGGTGGTCACAATACGCATTTTGTGAGTCTCCCGGTGTTTATTTTTATTGAAAAGGGGCTGTGTGAGCCTGGTTGGAAATGGAAGAACTTCCAGGGGAGGGATGAGAGATTGCTTAACCCTATTCCACTCTAAAGGTTTTTCCACTTCAAAGTTCTCTGCAAGCGGAAAAATGGCTGGGAACAATATGAGTGGGAAATGGCCAGAGGGAAAGGCAACAGTTCCAGTCAATGTATGCCCATTCGTAACTGTGGCCTTATTTCAAATATAAGAGGTACAGAAAATGGTTTTGCTTGTGGCCTTCACTCTGGATAGTGATAGAATAGGTGACAATGGCTAGAATTTGTCCACTCTGGCTCTCCTTCTTTCTTTGAGAACTAATATTTCATTTTATAACATTTCAAGAGACTATTATATACAATTTCTGTGCAATATCTACTTTGATCAACATTTCCTAAGTGTTTGGTGTTGGTACACTGCACCTAGAGTCACACTTAGAAAACATTCACTCCCAAGATACAAGTCACTTCATTTTAAGTTATGTGCATTTACTACAGACAAGGGTTTCCAATGAATCGTAACAAGTAGTTTTTTGCTATTCGGGAATGACTAGGTCTGTAATCCTATACTCAGCTGGGCTCCTTAAATTCTATTGGAGTTGATAGCATATACACAGTTCACCTATGTGCAGCTGCTCCAATCAGCCTAGACGCCCTCAGACAGTTTAACCCCAGCACAACAAGCAGCTCCTACCTGTACCCACCCAACAAGGACCGACAGAATGGGTGGTACAAGGGGGGAGGCCTAGAGGGAGTCCAGGGGCAGGGCAGGAACAAACAGAAAATGAAAAGGGGAACAAACAAGGGAAGATGGGCAGCTGAGGGCTGCCAGACCAGAGAGCCACAACAGCCCTCGGAGGGTTGGGGGAAGGACCCCGGGGAGAATTGCAGGGCTGTCTAGGATGGCTGAGGTGACTATATTTAAAAGAGAGACTCAATGAACATCCTGATGAGGAAGTCGTTGGCCAGTTCATACCAGAGGTGAGGAGCTGAGCACAACAGGGAGGAGGAACCAGGTGGTCACGAGATTTCCTTGAGCTTATAACAAGCCCTCTAATTGCTTTACTAAATATAAAGGAGGCCTTATAACATCCAGGATAATTCATTCTGGAGAAAAAAAAATACTATTTCCCTACTGAACAATGCCAGTGAGACAAGACGGGGGCTTTCATTACCAAATCATATACTGTTCACCAATGTAGTGGAAACTGGTGCAGCAAAA
Source organism: Euleptes europaea (assembly GCF_029931775.1). Taxonomy (NCBI): domain Eukaryota; kingdom Metazoa; phylum Chordata; class Lepidosauria; order Squamata; family Sphaerodactylidae; genus Euleptes; species Euleptes europaea. Next base: position 56,571,617 of record NC_079316.1, on the reverse strand, counting down.
TTAGGAATAAAAAATGAAACTGTGTGTGGCTTTTGCTTGTCTCCCTACTTGAATCATGTTCCTGCTGAAATGAAAATCAAAGTCTTCTTTCCCAGTGCTTACTTATGTACAAAGAAAGGAGAGATCTGTTTTCCAGATTTAAAAGTACAAGCTCACCTTGTTCAAGATATCCCTTTCTCTCACAAGTTCATCTATAGCCTTTTTGTCAATTTCTGCTTGCTTTCTTGCTGCTTCCAACTCTAAAACACAAGATAAATTCAGATTGCGTGATTTGGACCAATCAAGACACTATGGATTTGAACTCATGTAATTGAATAAGTCAAGATGGCCCTTTTTTAGAAACTTAATATTTGAAATGTAGCAGCTACATGATGGAGAAGCTGTAGGGCAAGTTTATTTATTTTATTGAAAGCATTTCTATGCAGCCTCCTTGACCCAATGCAGGGTCTCTAAGGAGGCGAACACTAAAACATGTCAAACATTAAGACATTTCAAACATTAAAAACAGCATTTAATTGTTTTACCCAAAAAAATGTAATAATTAAACAAAACACATAAACATATGTAAACACACAATTAAGGAGGTGGGCTAAAAAGAGTTGAGAGAATGCCAAAGAAAACAAAAAAGTCTTCACCTACTGGTAGAAGACAATAATAGAGGGAGACAGACTAATCTCCCTGGGAGGAAGTTCCAAAGATTCAGCACCACGATCAAGAAGGTCCTTTCTCATGATGCTCCCATCTAGCCTCAGGGGCACCCAAGGTTGTGTTGAAACTCTGTGATTATTTTTAAACCCATAATTGGGACTGGAAGAAGAAAGTTATGTGTTTATATTGCAAAACACCCATCAGGAATCTCAAGCAACATACTTGATATTTACAACTCAGGCATTTAAACTTCAGCTCAGCCACTATAAGATAATTTAGTACTCCTATTGCTCTTGTTTCACCTTAGAGGTCAAAACGGAAGCCTTTCAGTAGAGTCCTGCATGCAGGAGAAACTGGCCACAGCCACATGTTTATGGCTGCTCTTGTAAAGTCACTGTTATTATTTCTCAGTTCAAATTACAGCAACTGCCAAGTCAGGATCCTTGCTTGTCTACATGCAACTATTTTCTGAGGGAATCCTATAACCTCTAGAGTATTCTGCAAAAGGTTTCACATTCTCAGAATCTAGACGGTCCTGTCAAGAATGCATTTTCCAGGCATGTAAAGTACATCTTTTCCACTAAGTTTAAAGGGAGACACAGGCATGTAAACAAGTGGAAAATATATGCCTTGGGGATGCACTTGGACAATCCTTCAAATTCAAAGTCAAAATCAGCACCTCAAATTGAGGCCGGAAAGAAACTGAAAACCAACGAGGCTAGAGGAGCACTGGCTATATTTGCAGTGAAATCCCATTAGAACTCTGCTTTGAACTGGCTAAAATTTCTAAACTGTCTTCAAGGGCAGCTCCAAGTACAGCATGCTACAGTAGTCTACTCTGGATGTTACTCAGGCATGTCTGACAGTGGCCAGGTCTGCTTCCTTCAGGAATAGTCACAGCTTCCCTGGATTTAGGTGGAAAGGAGAAATAGAGCCAACTGTGCCATCAACATATTGATGATATTTTGCCTCAGATCTACAGATGATTTGTCCCAGTGGCTTCATGTAACCTTTAAAAGCATAGGTAACAAAATGAATCTTTGAGGAAGACTATGTCAAAGATCCCTGAACAGAACATAGGTCCCCCAGAAATGCCTTCTGAAACCAGCTCTACAAGAAAAAATTAAACTAACACAGGTCCATACCAACTAAGCCTATTCCTGTCAGGAGTTCCAGATCATGGTCAATGGTATTGATTGTCACAGTGATGTTCAAGAGAGAAAAAGCTGTGTTCATTCATTAAAACATTCACACTCTTGTTCTGAGTGACTCCTACCTTTCTCCAGCCCACTGATCTGATTTTTAAGAGTGTCCCTTTCACATTCTGCCTGTGTTTTATGCTCCTCCACAACACGTAGTTTTCGCTGCATAAGCTCTCTTGTTTTGGTAAGCTTTGAAATTTCTTGACGCATCTGAGACACCTCATCTTCTCTTGCCTATTTATGACAAGCAATGGAGATGCAACACTTGTTATAGAATTTATCAGCACCTAGACTCTCTGCTACTTATATGTCTTGTGTTAAGACACATGAAACAATGACAGTAATAGCCATTGTCACTTCCAATGCAAGACAAGTTACAAGAAGTACAGCACAATCATAGGAACATTTTCCTGGGAGTAACCCCCAACAAATAGATCTGTGTAAGATTCTGAGTAGACCTGCTTAAAGTTGCTCTTGTTCTTCATCCTTTACCGTCCCCAGTTTATCTCCTTTCTATCTCTGAGCTCACGGGCTTCTTAGTATCAAGGAAATATTTGGTGATACAGCTAGCTGACTACATTCCTGCGGAAGGAAGAATAGCTCCTCCCCACCATCTGGATAGCTTCCACTGAAAAGGGTCTGCCCATGAGGAAAGGCTACTGAGTTTTCCTCATATAAATGAAAGGTTGCACCTCTCTTCTGTGCTGTCACTCATTCTGTTTTCAGTATGCAAGTGAAGGGGGACCAAAAAAAGCAAGGTGGAAATGTTAAATCACACCTATCTTTTCAGCACGTGTGCATGCATATATCCTTCTGTGCAAATGTACCTCATGCGTGACAGTATGCAAGTACTCTTGAGTTTTAGCAGCAGCAGAAAACAAGGAAGGAGAAGGTACAACACACATTCCTTAAAAATAACAAATGTAAAAGGGAATGGTGTTCCTGATGTAAGGTCAATTCATTCTTACACACAAAACTACTACTGGAATGTTAGAGAAAACACTTCAAGATCCTTCTGCTGTGGCATAGTTCTCATCTGTGTTATTAAATGTTAAAAAAAAAAAGCGCTTAGTTTGTGTTCCAAGAAATTTACACACTTCTTTTGCCTCAGATGGAAAATTCATTAAGGAGGAAATTTCTGGAGAATAATGCCAACTTTTCAAGCGCCAAAGCCAGTACTGGTTTACATGAAGATGCTGAAATGTATTCCAATGTTATCACATTAGATACTTTATAAATTATCAAATATGACTTATTTGTACACTCAGATGCTGTGTAAACTATGTTTATGCAATGTGAAACCTGTGCTTTCATTGCAACTTTCCCCATCCAATCTGTGACATGCAACAGAATATTAAACAAGTTGTAATTATTCTTCAGTTGCAGCATCTAAGAAGAGGCACTGGATGTCACAGGTAAAAATAATAATTTCTGCAAAAAAAATTAACTAACATTGAAGATGATGCAGTTTCCTCTTCTTCTGTGAGAGTCGTGGGAAGATGGCTAGACAAGCTGTCAAGGTTAGGCACAAGAGCAGGCAGCAAAGGAGAGTGAGCAGAGAAGCAGAGGGGGAAGAGGAGACTTCCCCCCACACACACACACACACACAATTCATGGTGCCAATGGCTGGAACAAAGATATGATAATAAAGAAGAGCAACTGTGTTGGTCTGTTGCAACAAAAATTACCAAGGGTCCTGTGGTACCTTGAGGACTAAGGCATGAGTTATCATAGGCTAAAAATAGGCTCTTGCCTATGAAAGCTTATGCTACAATCCAGCTTTGTCAGTTTTTAAAGTGGTACAATAACTGTTTCTTTTTCCACACTATATTCAGTTTACCCAAAGGAAAAGCACTGGTTTTATAACATGTTGTAATAACATCTTTTCTATCTGTTTATTTTTTGATCTGTTTTTGTAATCTTGACAACTTGTAGCTCTCTAAATTAAATCCTTATGTTACACCAGATCCGGATAAATCTTTTTGCATATACCTAGTGTTTTCACTTTTATAACCAGCAGTGCCCCTCAAAAGAGAATTCTTTATCAGAAAGTGACTTCCTTGATTTAGGAGACTAGGTTGTACTTTGTATAAGTGTAAAAAGCTGTCAATTCACAGCTGACTTATGGCAATCCCATAGGGTTTTCAAAGCAAGAGACGTTCAGAGGTGGTTTGCCACTGCCTGCCTCCATTTGGGCTGCGAGAGTCCTGAGAGAACTGTGACTGGCCCAAGGTCACCCAGCAGGATTCATGTGGAAGAGTGGGAAATCAAACCCGATTCGACAGATTAAAATCTGCTGCTCTTAACCACTACACTACGCTTGCTCTCTAGGTTGTACTTTACTAAAACTCAATAAGCTATTGGTTTGCTGTCCTGTTCTTTAACATAAGCCAAGATATGCTCTTAGCTGGAGGAGATTAGATGTAACAGATGAACACTGGCTATTTCTTAGGTTTTGTTTATTCATTCATTCATTCGTTTGTTTACTTATTTATAGTCTACCTTTGTCACAGGGACTCAAGGTGGATTACACATTGTGTTTGGCCTTTGTCTGCACTCAGACGGAGGTCATCAACTAAAACTAGCAGAGCCGTCTCTGCCCCAAAGCCTGGCCTGAAGCCAGAATGAAAAGGGTCTAGAGAGGATGAGTTATCCAAGAAGACTCGGAGTTGGTCTGCTATTGCTGTCTCAATAAATTTGCCTAGAAAGGGTAGATTTGAGACCAGGCGATAATTTGCCACATCATTTTTCCGTAGGGATGGTTTTTAAAGTAGCAGACAGATAACCACCTCTTTGAGTAGCCAAGGTACCCTGAGTTAGAAAGTTCCTTTCCTCTCAATGAAAGACTAACCTACTTTTGAAAGGCAGTCATTTCTAGGATGACACAAACACAGTACCAAAATGACAAAGGATGGGAGACTCAAATGAGATAAGGCACAAACAGCAATGGGAAGAGAACCTTTCTGTAGAGCAGAAAGCAGATTAACATGTTCCATATGTATAATGCTTCAATACCTTTTGTGAGCTCTCCTAATTAAGTTGCATTGGTTGATCCTTTCCAATTAACATCTCTAACTTTGATTTAGCCAGACATTTCATCCTTAACTTTGAGTTATTCCAAAACAGTAATATAAAATGAGATTATAGAAGAATAGTCGGTTTTTATAACCCACTTTTCTCTACTATAAGGAGTCTCAAAGCGCCTTCCCTTCCCTCCTCACAACAGGCACCTTGTGAGAGCTGAGAGAGTTCTGAGAGAACCGTGACTGGTACAAGGTCACCCAGCAGGCTTCATGTGGAGGAGTGGGGAAACAAATCTGGTTCTCCAGATTAGAGTCCACCGCTCTTAACCACTAAACCACGCTGGCTCTCCAGTAAGATCTTACACCAGTAAGATAGAACAGACACATCACATCACAGCATTCGTCTAAATACACACAGTGCAATCCACAGTGCACTCCACAGTGCAGTGGAAAGGGCCATCAAGTCACAGCTGATTTATGACATCCTTGTAGGGCTTTCAATGCAAGGGACAAACAGAGGTGGTTTGCCATTGCCTACCTCTGTGTGGCAACCCTGGTATTCCTTGGCGGTCTCCCATCCAAGTACTAACCAGGGCCGACCCTATTTAGCTTCCAAAATCTGACAAGATCAGACTAGCCAGGGCCATCCAGGTCAGGGCAGTTACACCCTTTTAAATTCTTTGCAGTCGATGGGCATAGAACGGTGTAACTTTGCTAGTGGGATTGCAGTGTCACACACTCACATGACTGACAATCAAAAAAGTCAGATATTCAGATATGTAAACATACAGAAATCCCATTATGTACCATGTTACTTCTGAATTGGGATTATTAAATCACAGAAGGGTAAACTTGGACTTACTCTCAGCTCTGTAGTTTTCTGCTGGTTCTCTTGCGTGAGTTGTTCAATGGCCATGCTGTGCTGTTCATTCTCTTGCTGGAGTTTGCCATTTCTCAATGTACATTGTTCCAGTTCTTTCGTGGCTCTTTCATTCAGAATCTGTGAAATTGGGATACAAACCCAGCAAATCTGTTTGCAATCTGATTGCTGAACTTACTCAAATAAACCCACATACTTCAAGCTTCTCCCGATTTTCAAGGAAATGAGAAAACGTTCACATTTCATTCTATCATTTTTACCATTAATTAAATTAACAATGCACTGAGAACTGTGATAAATGTTTAGCAGTTGGGGGGGAGGTGTGACAACTCATAATGAACAACACCGTGTATTTTTCCCCAGGATCTTTGCGAGATCCCCCCACAGGTGGCAGATAAATATTTTAATTCCTGTTTGCCATTTGGCAGCCACAGTATATAACAACACATACTGTAATAACTGCAAATGAATACTAAAGTAAAATATGTTACATCAGAAGTAGCAACAAGGATCTCAGTATTTCAACAAACAAATATGAATTTAATAGAGGGGATGGATCATTGCTGAGTGAAAGCGCAATTGTCTTGCATGTAGATACACAGGTTTAGTCTCTAGCACATTCAATTAAAGTTTCACAGGTTATAGGGCTGGGGCGGGAAATATGTCCAACACCTAACAGTCACTACCAAACAAAGCAGACCACACTGGGCTATATAGCCCAACTGTCTTATGATGTGAGGGATCAATAAATTGGGGGAGGTGTCTCTCAGTTCTCAATGGGGGTTCCAGGGTCTGGCTTCCACTGAAAGATGGAGCCTCAATGCGGGACAGGACTTGTTGGCAGGATCAGGTTGAGCCACCCACAGAACCCTGCCCTCTCTTCATCCTCCTCCTTGAGCTGCCACCTCTTAAGCTTCAGAGGCGCACAGCCAACCACCTCCTTCTCAGCTGCCTGAGCCTATCTCTGCTTCTCTGAAGCCACCTGGGCTCAGAACCCCAACCAAATTCACAAGGGGGGCTGTCCCTGTGAGGGGTAGGGTTGCCAGATCCCTCTTCGTCACCGGCAGGAGGTTTTTGGGGCAGAGCCTGAGGAGGGCAGGGTCTGGGGAGGGGACGGACTTCAATGCCATAGAATCCAATTGCCAAAGCGGCCATTTTCTCCACAGGAACTGGTCGCTATCGGCTGGAGATCAGTTGTAACAGCAGGAGATCTCCAGCTAGTACCTACCCCTCCATAAATGGTCACCACATCCCCTCCCTGCCCCAAGGGGAGGCGCTGCTGACCTTGCTGGTGCCTCCCCAGCTTCCTCTCCCTTGTCAGCCATGCCTCCCCAGCTTCCACTCCCAAGAAGAGCCACCTCCGCTTCTGGGCCCAGGGCAAGGCCCATCATAGCAGACAGCTCTGTGCCCACCCTGGGAGGCCCAAAGACACAGTGGGACCCTTTGCTCCATCCACTGGCACAGCACTTGGTGGGCCCAGCAGGCCAAAGCCTCTAATTGAGGGTGGGCTTCCAATGGCCAGTGAGTGGGCATCTCAGGGGCTCCAGCTGGGTGAGGTGAAGTCTGGATACACTGGGGTAGCCCTCAGGCAGATGACTTCAAGCAGCTTCATATGCTCCATATGCTTGTGGTAATTTCATATGTGCATAATTTTCAGATGGTTCACCGTGTATCGACAACCCCCGAGCATGCATACCAAACAGAAGCAAACCAGACCATTTGTATGACAGCTGCCGGCCTTGATCCCAAAAGGGGTGCAGTTGAGTGGTGACAAGGTCACAGCTGGGAGGCTGAAGGGCAGGCTAGAAGCTAGCAAGATCTTGAGAAGGGGTCCCCTCCCACGCCGCAGCATTAAAAATTAGAATTTGGAACATGGTAGTTCTGGGAGTGAAAGTTTGATTGTGAACTCTCCCTCTGGAGAAAGAGAGCCACATTCAGAAGCCTTTTCCATCCCCTTTCCTGTTTTGACGGTTTCTATTGAATGTTTGTATGGTAAGCTGCTTTAAATCCCCATTGGGGATAAAAATTAGATATATTAATAAAATAAATAAATAAATAAATCTTTGCGGTAAGTCTGGCCAAGTACAATCCTTATCTATTTTGGTAACAGAATGTACTAGCTTTTTCTTCTGCTTAATAGATCTTCAACTTAATACCATAGAAGTATAAAGGCATATGGGAGACAAGGACCACAGGGTGATAAATAAAGTCAGTATGGAGTTAGAAATAAAACTAGAGTGAATATTCCCTTGCTCAGTGCATTCTGGGACAACAAGCAGCATCTATCATATCAATAGAGCAAAGTTAGGGCCAATTCACACATTGTTAAATCCTCATGCCTCCTGCATGTCTGCCCAACAGCCAAGGACTGGGGGGTTCTGTGGTCAGAACTTAATTCTCAAGAACATACAGGCCTGCTCTGGATGAGGACCACAGCTTGTGGGGAGAGGAGCCTTAAGCCTTTCACCAGTATAATTTTCCTCACCCAAAACTGCCCCAAAGAACCATTATTTGCCCAGTTGTGGAAGCACAGCAACTCCTCATGGCTATTCCAGACCAGGAAAAGAGCACTGGGAGAAGGCGCTCTCTTCCCATGCACTGCGGTCCTCATCCAAATCCAGCCAGCACACTCCTGGGAACTGAGTTCTGAACACAGACCTCCCAAACCATGTCTGTAGACCACAGATGTAGAGGTCATAGGTCTGCCACACTGCCGACCCCCAGGGGTGGAGACTTACCCAAATGCTGCAACATCACTTCCAACCACAGAACCAGAAGTGATGGTGCAGTGCCATGGGATGCTCTAGGATGACCCCAAACTTCTATGGTTAAAAACCATCGAGTGATGTCACTTCTGGTTACATGACCAGAAGTGACATTGCAGCATTGCAGGATGCTGTTTTGGCCCTTGCATTTGCCCCCGCTGCCCCCCAACCAGTGGCAGTAGGGAACCAAGGCCAAGGGCCTCTCTAAGTGGTCATGTGGGGGGGGTGCAAGGGCTTTACAACATGTAAATGGCCTTTAGTGCCATTCTGGTGGCTGCACCGTATTATTTTGTCAAAGCTGGCTTGCAGTTACCATCCAGAATGTGTAATCCTTTCAGTGGTTAAAAAAAGTCTGTCTCTACAGAAAGGCCAGCCTTTTCTTTAGCCCCATGTAAACAATGAATTTGTGTTTGGTTTTACTGAAACTATCCACTGAATTAACAACTGTCACAGACTTCTACCCACACCCTCTCTGGGACTAGAAGGGAGAAAGGGACCATAAATTTACATGACATGTGCAACTCCGAAAGAGTTTTGCTTTAGGAAAAACGGTTCTACAATTACCAGACCTCTGTTGCTGTTTACTAAAATTACTTCTCTGAGGGCTATACAGCATGAGAGGAAATGGCCTGAAAAAATAAACTAGTTTCAGAGGACCATTTAAAGGCCAGGCTACAAAAATCCTATAAATGGTGTTCTGCCTTAAAAAAAAAAAAAACTTTGCACACCAGCAGCAACTTCTATCAAAAGACCATTACCAGATTTCTGTTAGGTAGCCCCAAAAGGAGACATGACAGGTATGCAAATATTATTGCCTTGCTTAGCTATTTACCTGCCTTCGATATTTCAGTGAGACATGAGCAATGGTAAAGAAAAATGCTAGTAAAACAAAAACAAAAAACATAGCTATTCATAGTGTCAGAGTATGAACACAAACTTAGTTAGAAAGTGAGGGTCCATTCACATGATCGCATTATAATGAAACAGCCACAGGCATCAAATATATATATTTACTTACTCATTTGCACCAGCCCACACCAAGCCTGTCATGCATCTGCTGCTGTCTAGGGATGCCAGCCTCCAGGTGGTACCTGGGGATCCCCCAGAATTACTGCTCATCTCCAGACTACAGAGAACAGCTCCCCTGGAGAAAATGGATGCTTGGAGGGTGGACTCTGTGGCATTTTACCCCACTGAGGTCCCTCTCCTCCCCATGCTCCATGCCCAAATATCCAGGAGTTTCCCAACCTGGAACTGGCAACCCTACCCCCACATCCCCCACTGGTCACCAGGGTGGATCTGGTAACACTACTGCTGCCTCACAGGCTGCATTCAGCCAGAATCTGCTACTGGCCTGCCACTGCAAATGTGGTTTTGATGCTCATACATATGTGCGAGGCAACCAGCTTTCTTCCCAGAGCCATCGTGGCCTGAAAACGGTTAACACATGAAGCTGCCTTATGCTGAACCAGACCCTTGGTCCATCAAAGTCAGTATTGTCTACTTAGACCGGCAGCGGCTCTCCAGGGTCTCAGGCAGGGGTCTTTCACATCACCTACTTGCCTAGTCCCTTTTACTGGAGATGCCAGGGATTGAACCTGGGACCATCTGCATGCCAAGCAGATGCTCTACCACTGAGCCACGGCCCCTCCCCAGGCTGTAAGACTGAACTTCCCCAAAGCATTGGTGCAGGAACTGCAGGCACAAGCCCACAAAATTCTTCAGTGCAAACAAAGACAATAAACCATTTGGTATTCTACCAATGCAACTATTGGCCTCCACCCACTGAGTGTGGGATGTCACTTCAGCTAGATAGTCCTGGATATAATTAGCACAGGGAATGCTTAAATATCAGGAACCGTCTCTGGACTCAAATAAAGAACTGCTAGGTCCAAACCAGAAACTGCCTAAGGGGCCACTGAAGAGTTTTGCAAACTAGGGAGCAACCCCATCTCTAGAAGCTTTCCTTGTAACGTTCTTGTAGTTGATCCTAGACAACACAGGAAAAGGCCACAAAGGAAACAAGAAAACCTCATTTCATCTCCTAGGATTCCCCATTGATACTTCTGATGTGAAATATCAGAGATGAACATCTTATTCCTGATTTACATCTCCTGCTTCTCAGCCCTCTCTTGCTGGTGCCTGATTCCCAGGGTTGAACGATATATGACTTGCCCCATTGAGGGATGTCAGTTCTTGGTTTCTTCGCCTCCATTTGTGCCCTGGAGGTTGCTTTTAGGAGAAGCTACCATTGCTGATGCCCAAATAATGCTTCTCCAGCCAGGAAAGCCCAGCCTTAAGAAGTATTGCTCTGATGGCAAATGCAGCTGAGACATCCTCTATTCACATCCTCTATTCCCCTGGAGATAAACTTCCATAGATACTGCTTACAGGGAAATCTGTAGCTAGAGGAACTATGATCAGAGTTTCCTTGCTTATCCAGAGCTGCTGCTGTGGCAGAAATGACTGCTGGCACCTAGCTCCCAGATGAAAAATAAAGGCAAAGGGAGAGATGGAAAGTTTGTATCTACTGTGAATTATGATATTAATGTGTGTAGTGGTTAGAGTGTTGGACTAGGACCAGGGGCACCCAGATATGTATCCTCACCTGCCCTGAAATTTCCTTTGTGGCCTAGGGGCAGTCTTTCTCTCACAACCTAACCTACTTCACTTCAAGGCAGAGGCACCAAATTTGCAGCATAGCTGCAGCTGACTCTCCTTAGAATAACCCCCAAGTCTGGTGAAGTTTGGGTCAGGGGGGTCCCATTCTATGGGCCCCCAAAGGGGGTGCCCCCATCTTCCATTGGAAACAATTGAAAACTCCATTGGACAGATGGGACCAGCTCCTTCACCCATTCCTCATAGGACTTGTGAGTATTCCTGAACTGGTTTGACAGAAAGCCCTCCTATACCTTCTGCTCTTTGAGCTGTTGCTCAAGCTTCAGGATTTCCTCCTTGTTTTTATGCATCCCCTGCTGCATTGCCTTCATTTCAGTCATTTTGCTCTCCAACTCAAGGTGAAGCTGTTTCAGTTCCCTCTCCATTTTTTCTTTCTTCCGGGACTCACGTGAAGCCTCATTCTGCCGCAACTGGATTTCCTGGGTGAGCTGTAACAGTGACAAAAGGGAAAATATAAATGTTTTGTCCATATTTCAGGGGAATAAGTACAGTATATACTCACAGACTGCTAACTGTGACACTGGATAGTTTGTAACATCTGATAAAGGCTTTTGGAAAATGGACACGTGTTAGGCAACATTCAAACACCAGTACAAGAAGATGTAAGATGCGACTACGGTGGGCCAGCAAAGGATCTACTAAAGAAATTTAGAAATGGGAAACTTAATGGAGAAGTGGTTTGATGAATAAAGAGAGACATAGTGTTTCCAAGGCTGAAGAAAGAGGCATAGAACCTGACAATAAATGATGAGTGAGAAAGGGTGAACGGATCATAGAGGAAAGGGTAAAATGATCAAAGTAATAGGTGATAGGCAGGACTAGTCTCTGGATCATTAAACTCCATGAGAAAGCCAAAAGCTCCAGGGTAACGGCTGCAGAACTTAGCTAGCACATGAAAAAGTAAATTAACTGCACACAGTGCAAAATGAACTGCTTAAAGCATAATTTATATCATGCTGCATCCATCTGTTGACGATTCTCTGTGTTGCTTTCATTGCTGCTGGAAATACAGCATCCACATGATCAGCTAAGCAGAGATGTCCTGTCCCATTCCAGCCCTCTAGCAGCTTTCTCTTCCCATTCCTTTTTTTTTTTTAATAAATTTTTTTTTATTTTCATAATAAACACCAAAAAAAAAGGGAAAAAAAGAAAAAAAAAGTACATATACATAAAAAGAAAAACAGAAATTACATGTTCAGGACACTATTTATCCGCTAATACAATATTCAAATCACTCTATAAGCCATATGCCCTGAATCCAGAACCCATCCCCCCACCAGTGCCCTCCACCATAGGACTTCCGATGGAGTGTTATGACATATCAGAAAAAAAATCTATTATTATATCATATTAAAAATCATATTGTACTATAATTCGTTAACTATACTTTTAAAATCCGTTTTTGCCACTTTATCCCAATATGCGGTGGCCTTTACCCACGTACATTTAAATTCTTCCATATCTTTATCATGTAAAAATGCTGTAATTTTGGCCATCCGCATATACATCCATAATTTTTCTCGCCACTCTTTGATTGAAGGTTTATTTGTTTGCTTCCATTTTTTAGCAATTATAATTCTTGCTGCAGCAAAACTATATTGGCATATGATTCTATCACCTTTATCCAGATCTTTTTTTGGTATACCCAATAAACAAAAGGCGGGGTCTTTCTTAATTTTTGATTTACTCAAATCATTAGTTTCATTCAAAACTAATCTCCAAAACCTCCTTATTTTTTTGCAAAACCACCAAACATGCATAAATGTGCCTATTTCTGTACCACATTTCCAACATATAGCTTCCTCATCTTTCTTCATTTTACTTAATAATACTGGGGTTATATGCCATCTATAAAACATTTTATACAAATTCTCTCTTATTTCATTTGAAATTGTAAACTTAAATTTTTTTCCCCATAACTTTTCCCAAATTTCCAAATCTATATTATAACCTAAGTCTCTCATCCATTTCAGCATCACTAACTTAATCCTTTCTTGTTCTAAATTTATTTCTATAAGTAATTTATAAACCCTACCTATCAATCCTTTATTTCCCTTAGATAGTATAATCTCAAATTTTGATTTGGTTTGATTAAAACCCAACTTATTATCTTTGTTAAAAACATCTCTTAGTTTATAATACATAAACCAATCTTTAATCAGAATTTCTTCTCTTGATTTCAGTACCCATATACCATCTTTGTATTCTGTTATTTCTCTGTAGTTATCACAATCCAAATTTAAATGTACACCTCTTCTCATAAATGCTTCTATAGGGTTAATCCAACCGGGTGTTTTACTTTCAAAAACTTCTTTATATTTATTCCAAATTTGCAATAAATTTTTCCTGATAATATGAGAATTAAATTCTTTATTTACTTTCTCTTTATCATACCACAAGTAAGCATGCCACCCGAATCTCAATTTAAAACCTTCTAATTCTAATAGTTTTGGATTCTCTAAGAGAATCCAATTTTTAATCCAGATGAAGCATGCTGCTTGATAATACATTTTCAAATCTGGTAATCCAAATCCTCCCGTATCTTTTTGCTCAATTAAGTTATTATATGCAATCCTGTGTCTTTCTTTACCCCAGAGAAATCTCATAATATCTTTTTTCCAAACATCAAATATCTGTACACCCTTAACTATTGGGAGATTTTGAAACAGGAAAAGCATTTTAGGTAATAGCATCATTTTAACTACTGAAATTCTTCCCCATAACGATAATGGCAATTTTTCCCAACTTATCAGATCCTTTTTAATCTGTTGCCATTGGTTCACATAATTATCTTGAAATAAGTTAAGATTATTGTTTGATAACCATATACCTAAATATTTAACTTTATTTTCAATTTTAAACCCCGTCTTTTTTATTAATATTTGTTGTTGTGAGAGAGTCATATTCTTAGTTAAAATCTTAGTTTTAGTTTTATTAACTTTAAACCCTGAAAGCTTTCCATAAACCTCCAAAATTTTATTCCATCTGTCAATTTGTTCAATCGGATCAGTCAAAAAACATACTACATCGTCCGCATATGCTTTAAACTTATAATGATTTCTACCTATTCGTACACCAACTACATCACTATTTCTAAAATTATGCAATAATAATTCTAATACTAAAATAAACAATAAAGGGGAAAGAGGACACCCCTGTCTCGTTCCCCTTTGAATTTCAATTTTGGGTGATAACGACCCATTTATAATCAAGTTAGCAGATTGTTGTGTATATATATATACCTTTTATAGCTGTTTTAAAATTCTCACCAAAATCCATAGAATCTAATACCTTAAACATAAACTGCCAATTAACATTATCAAAAGCTTTTTCAGCGTCCAAAAATATCAAAGCTATTGGTGTTGTATCTTGCTCTGCATATTCTAAGAGATCAATTACTACCCTCAAATTCTGACTCATCAACCTTCCTGGTAAAAAACCAGCTTGATCCTCATGTATTACTTGGTTTAGTACTCTTTTTAATCTTGTAGCTAAAACTGTTACAAATAATTTATAATCAGTATTTAACAATGATATTGGTCTAAAATTTTTAACTTCCAATGTATCAGAATTTGCCTTTGGTATTAATGCTATATTTGCCTGTTTCCAAGTTTGAGGGATAATCCCTTCTATCAATCCTAAATTCATTACTTCCAATAGATAAGGGGTTAACTGGTCCTTAAATATTTTATAGTAGGATGCATTAAATCCATCTGGACCGGGAGATTTATTTAATTTACTTTTCTTTATTGCCTCTTCCAACTCTTCTTTAGTTATTGGAAGATCCAGAAAATCTTTATTTTCTTGTGTTATTTTCCCCCAATCTCCTTTAGTAAGATACATATCCATTTCTACCTCTGAAGATACCTTTTTACTGTATAAGTTTGTATAAAATTCTACAAATGTTTCAAGTATCTCCTCTTTTATTCTTGTAATCTTACCCTTCCTTTTAATTTGAGTTATTGGTATTTTTTTCTCCTTCTGCTTAAGTTGCCATGCTAACATTTTTCCCGGCTTATTTGCATGTTCAAAAAATCTTTGTTTATTATACATAAGTTTTCTTTCAATTTCTTCTGCAATTAAAAATTCATATTGCTGTTGCCAATTTCTAATCTTCACCTGCTGTTCATATTTACTTGCTCTATCTTGCAACCTACTTAAGTATCTTTCCCCTTGTTTTATTTCATCTAATACATGTTTTCTCTTGTTCTCCCTTTCCCTATACCATCTTGTATTTTGTTGAATTAATAATCCTCTAATTACTGCCTTACCAGCATCCCAAACTATATCTTCACGAGTACCCTTATCTGTATTTTCTTTAAAATAGTTCTGTATTTCCATCTTCAATTTAGCGACTATTTTAGTATTTTTTAAGAGAAAATCATTAATTCTCCAGGGTTTATATCCTCTATCTCCCAATTGGATTTTAACTGAAACAGCATTGTGATCTGACAAAACTCTGGGTAAAATTTCTGGATCTTCTGATTTCTCTATTAGGCCTTTCGAAAGCCACAACATGTCTATTCTGGAATATGTTAGGTGTTTTTGTGAAAAGAAAGTATAACCTTTCTTATTTCCACGTGCCAATCTCCAAACATCAAACATATTCCATTGATCAGTAAGAGCATCAAAGACCCCTGGCAATTTTCCTTCATTAGCCGCTTTTTTCTTTTTCCCAGATCTGTCTATCTTAGGTAATTTAACACCATTGAAATCCCCCATCCAAATCATTTTTTCTATGGCATATTCAGCTAATAATATTGCTAATTTATCATAAAATAGTTTTTGATTTATATTAGGAGCATATATTCCCACAAGCATTATCTTCTGAAATCCAGATGTTATTTCAACCAACAAAACTCTTCCCTCCGTATCTTGATAAACAACTCTTGGTTCCAATGAGATAGGTATATACATAGCTATTCCATTAGTCTTTTTAGCATTATTACACGTCGTGAAGAGTGTACCCAACCTTACATGTTCCAATCTAAATATATCCTTTGGGAGTATATGAGTTTCCTGTAAACAAATAATGTTAGCATTACTTTTGTGTAGATGGTGAAATATTTTCCTCCTTTTATTAGGAGAGTTCAATCCATTGATATTCCAAGATAAAACCTGTAACATATCAAAAGTCAGTTAGATCCCATAATTTTTCACATTCAACATTAACAACCATATCACTTATTGCCCCCCTTCCCCCCATTCTTTAGTCTTCAGCTTCCTCAATTGGAGAGTCCTCAGAGGAGTCTATTGGCAAATCTCCACCTCCAGCTGCTTCAGATGCCTTTTCTTCTTCTATAGATTCTCTAGTTGGAACTTGCTTGATTGGTTTAGTAGGTTTAACCAAGTCTGCCTCATATCTTCTTAAAAACTGCTCCGCCTTGTCCACTTCTGTATACTTAAACCTTTTTGCCTTGAAAGTGAAGGAGATACCCTGTGGATATTCCCATCTGAATTGGATTCCACTAAGTCTTAAACATTGAACAATCTCCATAAAATCTTTCCTTTTCCTCAGTAGTCTTGCCGGTATTTCTTTCATTAATCTCAAAGGCTCATCTTCAACTTTTAGTGGTGTCTTGTAATGTGTGTTTAGTATCAAATCCCGATGACTCCTCGAAAATAATTGAAGCAGGCAATCCCTAGGTACCTTATTTCTAGTTGCATATGCAGAGTTCATTCTGTAAGCTGTCACAATCATCCCAGCAATTACTTCTTCAGTTTCCTGTAGAAAATCTGCCAGAAGAACTGTCAGGTATCCACGTAAATCCCGATTTTCCACTTTTTCTTTCAAACCACGTATACGCAACGAAGATTCTTTTATCTTGAGTTCAATCATCGCCATCTGGTCTTGTTGTCTCTCATCTCTTTCAGATGAGGATGCTATTGCCATCTCAAGAGTATCCACCTTCTTCTTGGTTTCTTTAATTTCCTGTGTATTTTTCTTAAGCTTGGTTTCAACTCTATCTTGCCTGATGGTCAGGGATGAAATTGTGTCTTGCAAAGTAGCTATTGCAGCAGAATTTTGAGATGTAGTTGCTGTATTCTGGGATAACTCCTGCTTCATTTCTGTAACATCTTGATGAGTCTTAGTTAAAAGTTCAAAGACAGAAGTCAGTGTTACTTCAGGTTTCACTTTTGGAGGCATCTTGGCAATAACAGATGTTGACGTGACTGGAGATGTTGTCTGTTTAGCTGGGATTTGAGTTATTGAAGGCCTTCTCTGAGGCAGCTGTACCACCAACTTTGTATCTTTAAGAATGTCTTTGGTATGTTTCTCTTTTTCTCCCATTGGTAAGCTATGAAGACTGAAGACAAAAAACTGGCAATTGTAATCCAAAGGGAAAGAGGAGAGTGGGGGGGGCAAAAATTTTCTTTTAGCTCATTGCACTAAAATTATTTCAGATGAAAGAATCCCAATCAGAGAAAGCAATCACTATGACATCCTAAATGATATTATTCCATGTCACTTGATTGTTCTCCAACTCTTTGCTTTTATTTCCCAGTTCTTGCTTTAGTGAGAAACTTTTTGAAGTGCGTCACACAGCTGGCAAAAAGCCAAAAGTCTCAAAGCAGAGCGTAACAGAACTATAGATAGTTCTAAGTGAAGTCTTTAGAAGACAATACTGCCACACACCCCAAGTTAATACTTTAAATGTAAAAAAAATTCTTTAAAAAAAATTAGAAGAAAATCGGATCCCACCTCGCTTGCTTCTTGTTGCTCCTTTAAGATGGCGCCGGCCATTCAGCAGAGTCCCGTCGGAGCGACTGCCGCCGATTTCAAGGCGGCTATCGCTCGGATGACGGGTCTGCCACCGGCACCCGAGTCTGCATCCCCTCTTACACCGAGGGGTGCCGCTTGCCGGATCTTTAAGGGGCCGATTGATCGCCCCGCAGCAGCGAGGCAGCAAGAGTGCGGCTCCGCGCTTGCGGCGGGGGGGCCGTCCGACCCGGAAGTCTCTTCCCATTCCTTTACAGGCAACTGGCACCAAAAGTGCCTACACCTTTCCCCTTATATCTTTGAAAAGTAAAGGGTTGGGAATTCAGAGGAACTAGAAGAGTGTGGCAATAGATCCTGGCACGGTTAGGAAAATTGCTTGCATGAGTGGCCAACAACAGAAAAAAGGTGCCAGAATAAGCATAAGCTTAAAAAAATATGCATTTCCTGTCTAAAGCACATTATTTTTTTAAAAAAAAACAGTAAAGGTTTGGGAAAGATCAGAGCTGGGGAAAATCAGGAAAATGGACAATCACAGGATGATGTTGTGTGAATGCTCAAAAAAAAAAAAAAAAAGCCCAACCAGTTTGGAAGCAAAGGTGCAGTAAAACATCCATGTGGATGCAGTATCAGTCAGAAACCAAGAGATACTTCTGGTTAAGCAATAATGGCAGTAAAGAATGAATATTTACAACTATGGCACACAAAAATGGTCAAGTGCACACCTGTATAGTACGGCGCTACTAAGACAGTTATAGAGACTGCAACGGCAATGGATTTGAAATAAAGCAAAACATTAATTATCCAAAGCAGAATTACCACTCTGGTTGATTAAGTAGATTTGGCAGACAGGAAAGGCGCCAGAGATGGCACACAAGCTGCTCTGAACAAGACATGTCAGAGATCAGTGGAAGAGATGAAAGGCACTGATGATGCCTTGTGACTGATGACTTCGTGCTGAGTTGCCTGAAAAAGGTTTGGAAAGTGAAATAGCAGGTGGCAGTTAATAGAGGTGAATTGCAAAGGTGGAGAAGCTTTCCTGACAAAGACAGCGATGACAGAAATCTAGGTAGTGGCACATACCTGAGAAATGGTGGAGTCTGCCACAACTTTTGTCTTTTCTGCCTCTGTCTGTTGGTCTGTCATGTTTGTTACATTTTCTCGTAACTTCACGACCTCTGACAAAAGCTGGTCTCGCTCCTTGGTTACTTCTTCCTTAAATCTTAGCAGTTCCCGCATACTGGAAGGAAAAAAAGATCCCAGTCAGCGATGTCACAGCTTAGTTGGCATTCTCAGTAAAATATGCTTTGTGGAGAAGGGGAGTTTGAAGAGAAATGTTTGGCATTGAACTCCCCTTCCATTAAGCCCGCAGAAGTTGTCAATTAAATTATACGCCTGTTACAGTCACTAAAAACACCCCCTTGTGATGGAAATAGAACCTCCTAGTATTATAAATAATAGACAAGTGGTTTTTATTCAGATTAAAAAAAACAGTCATCCCCTTACAGGAAATAAAATTAATCATCACAGCTTTAGCAGGCATGCCCTGCGACATGTTGTTTGAATGCCCCATTCCTATTCCTCTTTTCTTGTAGTTTATTCAAGCCATTGCATGAGAATAGGTCAGTTTAGCTACCCTGGTGAAATAAGGATATTATTTAATATACAAACCATGGTTCATGATCTGGGGGATGTACAGACAAAAGATACAATCCAGAGAAAGTGCCACTGAAATCACTGTGACATTCAAATAGATTTTGTGGTTGTGTGGTAGTTTAACACAAGGGCCAATTATGCATGGGAGGTTTTGCCTTGAATTTGCTTCTCGCTAGATGTACATTTTCCCCATCCAAATTATCAAAACGCAATAAGCCCCCCATGCAGAGTTTTGAGAATTCGGATGGGGGAAATGTGCATCTAATCCAAAGCAGCAAATCCAAAGCAAAACCTCCCGTGCATAAATGGCCAAGAATAGCCATAATAATCAGAGCTAATAGAGAAATACTGACAACCATTCCATGCCATCCTCGGTAACTCTGCCACCACCCATTAACAATGCTGCATACCAGCAAGGTCTAATGCTACCTGCTCATGGAAGGCACCAAACAATGCCTGGCACCCTTCGTTGCACAAGTCACATGGCATACTGGACAGATGGACCACAAAAAAGATCTGCAGCCACACACTGTAGACCTATCCCACAGAAAGGAATTTTAATCCCCTGGCAGCCTATACAGCATCAGTATATTAACAAGCAACTTTTTGACAGAACCAAACAGGCTTTTGATACGGTTCCGCATTATATTCTTGCTGACAAGTTGGTAAAATGTGGTTTGGATCCTATTACTGTTAGGAGGATTTGTAACTGGTTGACAGATCGCACCCAAAGAGTGCTTGCTAATGGTTCCTCATCCTCTCAGGAATCTGTCCTGGGATCTGTGTTGTTCATCTTTATAATTGGCTTACTTGTAGTGCTTACTGTGAGAGAACCCCCCCAAAAAAAAACCCCATAAAAATGCTGCATAAAAAAGCATTTTAAGAACAAAAACCGGAGCAATTTGAAAGGAAGGGGGTGGGGAGAAATCCAAGCCTCGGTTTTAAAAAACTTTTATTCTGCTCAGAAAGAGCTCCGAGGAAGCAGGAAGTATTTGAATCCCCAAACCTGGACATGATGCTTTGTAATTGGCTGTGAGAGAAACCAAGCTTGTGTGTCCTGCACTTTACCTTATGCTCAGGGATTTCACTCGGGCTTTGCTCAGGGAAGATGGAAGAGTCGGGTTAACAGAGGATTGGGAAGACCCGGACACTGTGAGGGCTGGGCACGAGGACATCTCTAATGGACGGAAAACTCATGCATAACTCCAAGGAACAACCGATTCAGACTGGGGCCAACATGAGTGGAAGTACCCAAGCATAAACAACCACTGTGTAATACCTCACTATGCAGAACTTAATACTACAAATCCACATATTGTGACTTTGTTTTATATTGTTATAAGCTTAACAGAACAAAGCAGAGCAAAAGGTCCCACAGACTAGAAACACACAGATGGGAGAGGGCAATAAAAAGAATAAATGGAGGAGGTAAGATGCAGAGGCAACATTTAAAATTATCCAGTTTAAGATGCTGGATTAAAATAGCAATGGAAGCAATTAGACGGCAAACCGAATATTGTCCCACGCACTCCTGTGGCCTATCAGGAGGGGACAGTAAGAATCAGCACCAGATATAGCTCCCCTCTTAGATGATTATATTAAAGTTCAAGCCTGTGCCAAATACTTTGTTGCAAACAGTCAAAGCAGCCGGGCCTTTACTGAACATATTTATTTACATATGTGGACATTCAGCTATAAACATATCAATCCTAAAATAGTGCTTTAGATATGAAATAAATGTTTAGAGACAAACGCAAACTCTCGAGGTGCAAACACACCCCTTTCACAGATAAATTTCAACTCTATGTGTAGATTCTGCAAATGACTATTTGCATCATTTCAAACAAACATACCACCAATGAGGATACTTCAATGGGCAACATCCCCCCCACCCCTCCAGAAACAACTCACTTGTGCTCTTGGCCTAGTGATAATCCGGATCCTTGTTCCACTAATTTAGTCAAATTCAGGATTTCTTCTTTAAGGGACAAAATGGTGTCTTTCGCTTTCTGTTCCTTCTCATAGGCTGCATCCACCATTTTCCAGGCCTTTTCAATCTCCTAAGAATGTTAGGGGGGAAATCCTGTGATACTTGATTTAAAAAATGAACAATAAGATAACAGTGTATCAATGGAAAGAATGAAAGTTTTCTATTTCCTTTCATGCTCTGATTTCTAACAGTGTCCTACCCCAGTGGCCAGTTCTGTGTGGCCAGTAAATGTTTACTGTGAAACATCTGATTCATATCTAGGAGGAAGGAAATTTATTTATAATATTTCACAGTTCAAAGTTCTTGGTTTTCAGTTATATAAACTCTTGGTTAAAACTTGCTGGAATTACTCGTGGTCAAAAGTGCCCTCGTAATTACGGCCAATCTTCAGGTGTTAATGTACTTCAAAATATTTTAACATCCCACTTCCTCTTAAAAGTAGTGTGCTCCTCTCCCCACAAAATACTGCATTCTTTTGCTCAGATTTCATGAGATTCTCTACCTACTACTTCAAAGCGGTGAACTTTATTTCTGAGTGTGCCCACACTCGAGAGTGAGATATAAGATTTATCACATTCTGGAAAATTCTAACTTTCTATTGTTCTCCAGGATGTGGTAAACCTCACATCTGGAATGGAAGCTCTTCAGAAAAAAAATTAACTATAGAGACTTTATATCAAAAACAAATATGAGAATTGTGCCTTGGCTTTATTACTTTGTGCACTTATAACATATCTATGAATATCAGCTGTAATTGTTCTATATTCATATTTAGTGACACAATTAACATATTATGGCTATTGCTATAATTTATGCACATTGGAAGGAATGGACTGTGCAATGTCGCTCAACTCTATCACAGACATTGGAGTCTCAGAACAGGGCAGTAGAGTGTCAGTAAAGGCCTAGATAGGATACTTCCTAACCTTTCGTCTACTCCTACAGCTGCCCCTTTGTTACCCAGAAGGCTTTTTGTAGGGTTTCCTTCCTTCCAGTCACTTCCCTTCTCTCTCCCTTTGTACACCATGAAGGCTGGACATGCTTTCTACAACCTCTTTCCATCCTAACTTACATAGCTAGAAGCAAAGAAAGAGTTTTACTCAGCTTCTGCATGTTTTTAAGTTTTCACACGTGAGCAGACCAATCCTGAAGGGGGAGGGGCGAATGGCATTAGAAGCCAGCATGGCCCCTGCACTGGCATTAGTGCCACTTGCACTGGCTAAATGGGCACTAACACCGGCGCAGAGCCACTTGCGCTGGCACTGGGGAGCCGTGCGGCAACACCATGCATGGGTACCAGCACAGCCACCATGGCAGTGTTTCTCTGATGCAAGGGCTCATGCCAGCACCAAAGGGGGAGTTCCCAGGGGTGGGGCTGACTTTAATCAATTCCCTGAGCCCTTTCGCCCTGGGAAAGCCTCCATTTGCAGGAGTGAACTTATGCCTGCAAAAAGGGTGGTGTAGCCCCATGAAACTGAATAAAGCAGTTAAATGTGATTTTTGGTAACTGACATTTTTAGCTTGTGGCACTGGGCCAGCAAGCCACTAAGGAGGCAGTGTGGATGCACCATCTGTGAGCCCGCCGCAACTACCCCCCCCCCTTTAAGATTGCTCTGTTAGTGAAGGACAAACACAAAACTAAAACAACTATTAAGAGATCCAGGTACAATTACATTACCCAAAAGTTGCTTCAACTTTTTAATTTAATTTGATTTCCAGGAAACAGTTCCACTTATATTCAGCCACAAAGACACTCCTGCATTGGTCAGGGGAAAGGCGGGCATATAAATATTTTAACTAATAAAAAAAATAAACCAAATGACTGCAGAAAGAATATTTTAAGAGAATATTTCTCATCCCATTACATTATAGTCCCACCGAATTTAATAGTTCTAAACATTGTACTTCTATAACAGATTCCCACAATACCACGAATTCCCTTGTTTTGTTTTGTTTTTTGTTTTACAATATGGCAAGCCTAAGTAGGAAGCCTCAGTAAAATCACTGGGAAACTTTTCATTGACCTTAAAAGCTGGCTGAATTGTTTAGCCTTCAGTTTACAACTTTATTTGGATTCAGATTGTCAAAGGCATCCCAGTGGCATCACTGTAATGTTTTGGTACATAATGACTGCTCAGCTTCGCTGCGCACGGCCCCTCTCTCATTGACACAGTCAATGGGAACTGTACACTCAGATGAAGGACAGTATATTAATAGCTGGACAGGGTTTTGCTTAAATGGGACTTTCTCATTGACTTTGAATAGAGTACAACTATGCACAATGTTATTTAAGTGTCCTGTTGATGTTTGCTTTAATTCAAACAGACAAACAAGGTAGCTTCGTCCTGAATCAAGATAAAAGGACGAAGAGTTATTGTAATGGTAACCTTATTTTTAAAATTGTGACTCATTGGCGATACGAAACACAGAAGATTGCAAAACCTGATAATTACAACAAAACTTAGGCATTTAAATAGCTATGGTAACCTCCTGGATTAAATATCCAGTTACGTGACCAATGTCAAAAGAAGAGAAGAGAAGAGAAGAGAAGAGAAGAGAAGAGAAGAGAAGAGAAGAGAAGAGAAGAGAAGAGAAGAGAAGAGAAGAGAAGAGAAGAGAAGAGAAGAGAAGAGGAGTTGGTTTTTTATATGCCAACTTTCTCTACCACTTAAGGAAGAATCAAACCTTCCCTTCCTCTCTCCACAGCAGACACCCTGTGAGATAGATGAGGCTGAGAGAGCTCTAAGAGAGCTGTGACTAGCCCAAGATCACCATCAGGCTTCGTGTGCAGGAGTGGGGAAACCAACCCAGTTCTCCAGATTAGAGTCCACTGCTCCAAACCACCGGTCTTAACCACAATGCCATGCTGGCTCGCCACATCACACTAGAATGCTGTGAATATGGATTGAGTAGATAAGCACAGTTTGACATAATGCACCAGTGGTGATTATTTTATCACATACCTAGCTTCTAACAAAACCCATATTAGTTTTCTCACTAAAATATTAATAAAATAATCATTTTATTGCTAAAACAGCACCATGAAAACAGAGTTGCACTTACCTGTAACTGCTGTTCATTGATGTCTTCGGTGCAGACACACATGTGGGACTGCGCCTGCGCGCAGGCCTGCCGCCGGAAAAAATTCAATAGCCTTAGTCCTCAACCGGGGGATGCCCCTCCCTCACAGGCGGGGCCGGCCTTCGCGCTGTGCAGCCCGCATGCTTCTGGGCGGGGCATCCCCTTCCCTCCTCAGTTCCTTCTCCGCCGCCGACCAAGACTGGCATACACGTACCAGCTATAACTTAATCCTTCTACTAAAAATTTGTTTCTTTGTTTCTAGGTCGACAGCGGGGTCGGAAGGGAGGGATGTGTGTCTGCACCGAAGACATCAATGAACAGCAGTTACAGGTAAGTGCAACTCTGTTTTCATCTTCTGTCTTCGGTGCAGCCCCACATGTGGGATATTAGCAAGCTTACCCAGTAGGTGGTGGGGTCGACTCAGGAGAAAAGGGTCTGCAGAACTGCTCTACCCACTGCTGCATCCTTCCTGGCCTGCAGGTCCAGAGCGTAGTGCTTCACAAAGGTGTCTTCTGAAGACCACGTCGCCGCTCTACAGATGTCGCCAACAGGAACCTTTCTATGGAGAGCAGCAGAAGAGCCCTGCGCCCTGGTGGAATGCGCCCTAATGCCCAAGGGGCATGTCACCTTCGCCTGTTTATAGGCTATTCTAACCGCCGTGACCACCCACCTCGCTATAGATTGGGCCGAGGCGGCTTTACCTTTCTTGGGACCCTGATAGCATACAAACAAGGATTTGGACCTTCTAAACTGTTTGGTACGGTCAATGTAATAAAGGAGAGCTCTTTTTACATCAAGGGTATGTAGTGTCCTCTCTGCCTGAGAGGAAGGATTGGGGAAAAATACTGGTAGCACTAAATCTTGAGCTAGGTGAAAAGAAGAGATCACCTTGGGTTTAAATCTAAAACTAGGGTGGAGGACCACCCTTTCATTATAAACCCTGAGAAAGGGGCTATCAATACGAAGGGCTGCCAGCTCCCCCACTCTCCTAGTTGATGTCACAGCCACCAGGAAAGCTATCTTAGCTGACAAAAACGACAGGTGTACCTGAGCTAAAGGCTCAAAGGGTGCTAGCATCAGTTTGGCTAGGACCAGGGAGAGTGACCATTGGGGCGTTAGTATAGGAGTAGGAGGAAATAAATTATTAAGACCCTTCAGAAAGCGTTTTGCAAGGGGATGGGAGAAAACTGTATGACCCTCCACCTTATCGTGGAAGGCTGAAATCGCAGCCAAATGTACCCTTATGGATGAGACTGCCAGTCCCCTCTTGGTTAATTCCAACAAATAATCCAAGATCTTAGGAACAGGACAGGTAAAGGGAGAAAAACTTTCTTGATTCGCCCAGGCTAGAAATCTATCCCACTTCCTGTCATACGAATAACGAGTAGAGGGCCTTCTAGCTTGCAAAAGGACCTCCTGAACCGACTGTGAACAACCCACTAATGAGAGGGAAGGATTCTCCACGCCATGTACATCGTGGTGGGCCAGTTCCCCCCAGCGAAGTAGGTTCGGGTGGTCTGGAAGTGGTTTGTAATTCCCCCCCGCCAGGTGTGTAAGAAGGGTGAACCATATCTGTCTCGGCCATCGGGGTGCTATGAGAATGCAGTCGGTGTTGTCTGCAGCTATTTTCCCCAGAACCCGAGCAAGCAGGGGGAATGGGGGGAAGGCGTAAAACAGGCGGTTCGACCAAATGAGCTGGAAAGCGTCTCCCAGGGACAAGGGGTCGCTCCCCGCCAGAGAGCAGAATTCTACCGCTTTCTTGTTGCCCCTGGTCGCAAACAGGTCTATCTGAGGAGTGCCCCATTCTTGGAAAATGGGGAGGATAAACTGATCCTGTAGTTCCCATTCGTGGTTTGTGGTAAAAACCCTGCTCAGGGAGTCTGCCCAGGTATTGTGGATCCCCGCTATATGCATGGCACGCAGGTCTATGTTGTGTCTCCCAGCTATTGCCCAGATCCTCTGGGCTTCCCTGGAGAGAGGAATGGAACCTGTGCCCCCTTGTTTGTTTACATAAAACACTGTGCAGGAGTTGTCCGATTGTAAAAGTGTTCTCGAGTTCTGGAGGATATCTGAGAATGAGGTAAGAACATAACGCACGGCTCTCAGTTCTAGAAAATTAATGTGCATCGACAACTCACTAGGAGACCATCTATCTTGGACATAGTGACTCCCGCAATGACCACCCCAACCCTCCATAGAGGCGTCTGTGGTGACTGTAAAACTTGGAGTCCAAAACCCCAGAGGGATCCCTTTAAGAAGATTAGGCTCAGAGAGCCACCATTGTAGTGATCGCAGAATAGGCCTAGGGATAGACAGTCTATACCACTTGGAGTGGCGAGAGCAGTCGTAGGACCTAATGAACCAATTTTGCAGTTCCCTCATTTTAAGCCTGGCTAGAGGGGTCACTGCAGTGGTCGATGCCATTAGGCCTAATAATCTCTGTATAGAGACTACTGGTTGGTGTCTATATCTCATAAAAAGATGAACTAGCCTCTTAATGGAGGACACCCTCTCAGTGGGGAGGAATGCCCGACCTGCTGTGGAATCTAACACAGCACCAATAAACTGAGCTCTGGGAGAAGGGCTTAGTTTAGACTTTTTCAAGTTGACCATCAGTCCCAACTTTGAACAGGTAGAGAGAACCAGCTGCAAATTGACGGAGAGAGACTCAGGGCTAGAAGCCGTGAGCAGCCAATCGTCAAGGTAGGGATAAATCGTGCATCCCTGGTCTCTGAGGAAGGACATAACTACCGCCATGCATTTCGTAAAGACTCTGGGGGCCGTGGCAAGGCCGAAAGGGAGGACAGAATATTGAAAAAATTCAGACCCATAGCGAAACATTAAGAAGTGTCGATGTTCAGGGTGGATGGAAATATGGAAGTAAGCGTCCTTCAGGTCCAAAACTGCGAACCATGTATGAGGTGAAATAAGTTCCATCACAGAGGGTAGGGAAACCATTCTGAACTTGGAAACTCGTAAATATTTATTCAAAAATCTGAGATCAATAATGGGTCTAGAGCCCCCATCCTTCTTATCAACCATAAAGATACGAGAAAAGAATCCCAAACATGGGAGGTTAACCTTTTCAACAGCACCCTTTAGGAGAAGTTCACCTAGTTGGGGTGCAAATTCTGGGAGTGGGTTATCTGCCGCAGAACTGGCAGAGAAACAAGTAGGAATGGATTTAAACTCCAGGTGGTAACCCTGGGAAATAACCCTGAGAACCCAGGTATCAGAACAGATAGCCTGCCAGGCCTCAGAAAACTTAGCCAACCTATTCAGGAACGGTAGCCCCTCCTCTGAGGGTTGCGGAAATAGTCAGAACTTTTGTGAGGATTGTCTCTGATCCTTGTTTTGGGGGTTAGGGTTAGAGCGTTGCTTGAAAACGTGTTTTGGTCTGGGTTGCTGATGTTGGAATTTATCCTGTTGAGGATACGGGTGAAATCTTTGAAATCTCTGGTATCTGTTGAAGGAGGGGCCGAAAGATTGCTGACGGTATTGAGGTTTGTCCCTTTGTTGTTGGTGAAAAGGAGGAGCCACCCCTAGAGAACGGGCGGTCTGGCGGTCCTTCTTGAGATTCGTGAGGAAATCTGTGGTTGACGAAGCAAATAGGGTATCGCCTTCAAATGGGAGATCCTCGATGAGCGATCTCGTGTCCAACGGAAGGGCAGTAGAGCGAAGCCAGGAGTGGCGGCGTAGAGTGATTGCTGAAGCCATCGTTCTAGCTGCACTATCTGCTGCATGTTTGCCTGCGTTGATCTGCTGTCTCGATAAGCGAGTGGCCTCTGCTTTGATAAGACGCATGGCATTCTTAGACTCCTCTGGAAGCAGGTCGATATGAGGGGCAGCCTTTTCCCACAAGAAAAGCTGGTACCCCCCCCATGATGGTTTGATAGTTGGATATACGGAAACTCAGAGCAGAGGAGGTGTATGTCCGTCTGCCCAGCTGATCCAGTCGTTTACTCTCTTTGTCGGCAGGGGTTGAATGTGGTCCCTGGCGCTGTCGAGATTGCATCTCCGTGGTCACTATGGAGGAGGGCGGAGGGTGAATTGTGAGGAATTCAGCCGACTCAGATTTTGTCCTATACAGGTTTTCCACCTTCTTAGAAGAAGCTGGTAAGGAAGCAGGTTTCTTCCAGAGAGATGTAGCTATCTCTGAGAGGTCCTCCAGTATGGGGAAGGCAGCAATGCCCGGTGTATCAGGGTAGAGACGACTAAGGATCTTGTCCTTGGGCCTATTGTCCGTTGTGGAAATATTAATGTCCAATGCTTCAGCCATCCTTATCATTTGCTCCGTCCGGAGCTTGAGGTCTTCAGATGGTGAAATAGCATCTGTGTCCCCCACCAGTTCATCTGGTGAGGGTTCTGATACATCTTCAGAGCTTTCATCCTTTGACCCTGTTTCCTCTAGTTCGGACTCCGGTCTAGGAGTGCGCTGAGTCAGAGGGGTAAATGGGGAGGGCAGTTGAGGTGTGTGAAGGACCACCGGTTCGCCCCTGATGGAGAGCTGTCTAAAGCGGCAGAATTCAATCCAGTCCTTGACCAACTCGGGGGAAATTGTGGGCCCAGAAGTGGAGGGGGCTGGTTGGAAAATCTGTTGTGGTACCGAGGGGGTCGGTACCATGGAAGCTGGGTCTAGCGGGTCCGGATCCGTAATCAAAAGAGGGTCCTCGAGAGGATCCAGGTCTGCTTCAGAGTAGGAGTGGAACGGAGAGTCCAGGTGAGGCGAGGGCATCCTCGGTACCGAGGGTGGTACCGAGGGCGGTGCCGATGGTGGTACCGAGGGCGGTGCCGAGGGTGGTACCGAGGGCGGTACCGAGATGGAGACGTCCGGTGCCAGAGGTCTTGGTGTCTCCGCAGGCCTCTTATGCACTGGATGGCTGGAGCTAGATTGCTTCTCAAGATGTTTCGTCTTGCGCTTGTGTTTCTTATGGCCCCGGGACGGATCCGAGGAGATCGGATCCGAGGGTCTCGGTGTCGAACTGGTACCAGGGATCGGTACCGATCTGGTCGACTGCGTATCTCCCGGGGTCCTAGAACCCGTCGAAGGGGAGGGGGCCGAGAGGGCCTTTTTCCACAATTCGGCACTCAGCCGGTGCGCGCGAGCATTGCGAGACCGGGTAGAGAAGCCTTGGCATATGGAGCATTTAGACACGTTGTGCTCTTCGCCTAAGCAAGTTAAGCAGAGTTCATGTTGATCTGAGTGCGGTATCTTGGCCGGGCACTTCTTACAGATCTTAAAGGGGGCCTTAGAGGCCATCACGTAGTTCAGCTTTATTTGTTAACGTCCTTTAATTACTTATTTTATTTTTAAGTTTCTTTCTTCTTTCTTTTCTTTTCTTTTTCTTTTTTTTTTTTTTGTAGGGGAAGAGAAGAAGGGCCGGGGACGCGGCCCACAGAACTTACGAACTCGGAGAGGTAAGGCAAGGAGCTCCAATCCAGGCGGCGGCAAAAAAGGAACTGAGGAGGGAAGGGGATGCCCCGCCCAGAAGCATGCGGGCTGCACGGCGCGAAGGCCGGCCCCGCCTGTGAGGGAGGGGCATCCCCCGGTTGAGGACTAAGGCTATTGAATTTTTTCCGGCGGCAGGCCTGCGCGCAGGCGCAGTCCCACATGTGGGGCTGCACCGAAGACAGAAGATGAAACAAAAGAAATGCTGCAGCTCCCCACCAGGGACTTCCCGCTCCATGGCCGCTGCTGCTGCCTGTTCATCACCACCACCACCTCATGGTGTCTCTGGTCAGTTTCAGCTGAGCAAGCCCCAACACACGCCGCCACAAGAATGAGTCCAGTAGCGCTCTCCGCAGCTTGGGCAACCATAGAGCCAAACAGCTGAGGGGAGGAGGGGCCCAGGAGCCGACAAAGGGTGCCGGTTGACAGCCGCAGCGGCTTGTGACCTGCCCGCCATCAGCACAGAGTAGCGTTTTCAGGGGGGAGGGACTCTGATGGCCCACATTTTCACGGTGATTTCTTCATTGATGGGATTTACTTTTGCTACTCCTGGAATTCCTTCAAGACAATAAGCCCCCATGCATAGAGTTTAGAAAATTCAGATCAGAAAACCGTGCGTCTTGCTGTTTTTCCTTTTCCCCTTGTTGTTCTGTTTTTCTCCTTGCATGAAGGCAGCATTCTCACACTGCTACTCTGAAGTGGCACAATACATTCTCCCCTCACAAATTTAGCACCTTATTCTGCTGCATGTGAAGCCCAGGCATGAGTGAAGATTTGTTTCAGCATTCTGTTCTTCAGTTGCCATATGGTTATTCTCGCAATGCATAGGTAACAAACCCTTTTTCCCCCAAAGCAACTAGTTAGTGAAATGCAGCAAAATTACTATCTCTGACAGAATTATTTTCCACACTGAAATTAAGCATAGGGTTTCAAGCTGTAGGCCTGTAGGCTGAAGAATCTTTACAGAAACAAGCATTTTCTGAAAAGCATACTTAAATCATCTAATGAAAAATGTTACTGTAATGCTTAGAAAAGATTTAGTCAATGTCATTGACTGGGTCACCCAGTTAGAATGGAGAATATCTATATGAATCCTGACACTATCTACTGCGCACGATTCCTGTAGTAGCCAATTGTCAAACGCTCTCCGGCATTCAAGTCTTAAACTCCAACTTTAACTGCACTTTTAAAATCAGTATTTTCGACCACTGAAACTACAAGGACAGTCTACATTAGGCAGGCTGGACATTACCAGAATATTACTGGAGCACAATTAGGTCCCAGTTACTCAGGTGAATTTCATTTTTTGCAACCTGAATAAATGGACTAGTTGCTTTGAGAAACTCGCCCTAACACTCCTTTGCTCTAACCTTGATTATCTTGGCTTACTAAATCTTGCTGGAAGAGTTCAGGAGATGGCCCAGAAGTACCTTATATAAATAAATAATTCACTTTTATCTGAAAAACTATGATTATTAAAGATAGATAGGTAGATAGCAGGTAGGTAGGTAGGTAGGTAGGTAGGTAGGTAGGTAGGTAGGTAGGTAGGTAGGTAGGTAGATAGATAGATAGATAGATAGATAGATAGATAGATAGATAGATAGATAGAACCAATTGATGCAAGTATTGAGGAACTAAGGCTCTCCAAGCTTCTAGTAGGTCAAAGACACTTTTTTCTGAAGAACAGTTATGTGGCACAAAAATCATGCCTTTAGTAGAGTCAATCGCTACAGTCATACTTGCAATGGGAATGAACTCAATCTGACTCACAAACATCAACATCAGTGCAACAGAGGCTTGCTTTTCATCAGTTTGGATCTCTAAAAACTAGAGCTACAAATCAAAATTCTAGACTCATTTTCAAATGTAATTAATGTTAATATGTACTGTAAATACGTGTGTCTTTCTAAACAAAGTCTCTGTAAAAGTACCATGAAAATATTCAGATCCTGCAAATATCTTCTCAGTCTATCAGTTATGAAATTATTTATTATGTGATGTCCATTTACCCTTTTCAATGATGCTATTGTAGTCTGATCATCCTGAGAGAGCTTCAGGGCAGTAGCAACTTTAGCTGAATTCACCACAATCTCTGCGTTAAGTTCTCTGCATTTTGCCATGAGACGTTTTTCATTCTCATAGGACTTTTTCATAACTGCATGGAGCTTCTCATATTCCACACGAAATTTTTCCAAGCTTTGATCTCCTGTAAGCTCATTGATGACTTCTTGGAAGTCTTTTTCCAAGGCATCAAAGACATTTTCTTCTATTGCAGGCTTGTCATACCGGTCCTGGATGAAAGGAACAGAAGAATTTATCAGTCACCAAAGGCATATTGATAAAGATAATAATGTACACCAAGATATAGATATAATAGCTCCAAGGAAACTTTTTTTTAATGAAACAGCCATTATGGCAATTCTATTCCATTCTATTTTAAATACAATTCCTCTTTAAAAAGGCAGTTTTTTTAATATTGCTTCAGCCCATCTATAAAGTCCTACCATTGAGCAAAATGTTCAGTTATCAAGTACATTTTAAATCCCAATGTGTTTATATCACCACAGTTACTAACTTTTGTTTATATACTTCCTGAAGCTGTAAAGTAGATTATGTTTTCACATGAGCAGTTAAATATCTGTCCCGCCTTAAAGATATACTCCAGACCTATCAACACAGCTAATGCTGCAGTTCCAGGAAGGCCAAAAACTTGGCATAAGATAATGCATGCCTGGCTGGCATAAGTTTGACAAAAGTTGTAAAAAGCTGTACTGGCCCATGCATGATCCAGAACAAGAAAAAAAATCAATTACCTTTTATTAGGGCCAACCAAAACTGCACAAAACATTGTGCAAGCTTTCGAGCTCATCAGAATCCTTCATCAGGCTAGATGTGAACAAAATTTTAAAATGAAGGAGGAAAAAGTTATGATTTGGCATGGGACAGTATAACTATTTGACCAGTCTGGAATACTCCAGTTTTGCTCTACACTTCTGTACTTTCTCTAAAACAGAAAGTTGGTGGTCAGTAGTTTGATCTGATAAAGTTCATCTTAAATTCTTAATTCCTATTTATCTAGGAAGTAAATACAAGTTTACCCATATCCACTCTTAACCTTACTCCTCTAACAAATAACAGAAGGCTAAATTAAATTATAAAGTATTATAATTTATAAAGAATTATAAAGTACAGTTATTTCTCAAGCCCATGGAGTATCCATAATGTGATGTGATCGGCATGCTCCCACTTCTCCAGCTCAACAGCTGAGCTCATATACCCAATTACAACTAGGTGGACTAGAGATAATGTACTGATGTTATATTCATGCTACAAACTTCAGAGATATAATGAAGGGAGACATTGTACACACATGTATGTGGGGGAAGTCCCAGTGTAATCAATGAGAGTTAGTTCTGCAAACGTGGCTACGGTTGGCCCGCCGGTCAACTGGCAAGTACTGTCAATTGACTGCTTGTTATTTGACTGCGGTCAAATATTGTGAAATATTCCATGAAGTCTCCCTCTTTTTTACTTAACTGTGATGCCATCTACTGTACTAACAACAGCAAGAGTGTGAGCTACTTAATCCTTTAGCATTCAGGAGTAGATCTAGCAGCAAAGCTTCTCCTGTTGGCTTATACCTGCAGGCATTTTCAAGTTGGAAGGACTGATCTAACGCCACTGACGTTAACAGTTGCTGCTATTTTATTTTATTTGTTTTAATTTAGGTTTTTTTTAAAAAAAAATGAAACTGTATGCTAATCTTGGTATTCCAGGATAAAAGCCAGAGAGGAATGATTCATTAAATTATTCATTTCCATTCTGTATGGCTAAATGTGCCTTCCATGGAGATAGGTCACGATGGGTAGCCGTGTTAGTCAGTCTGTAGCAGTAGAACACATGAACACATGAAGCTGCCTTACACTGAACCAGACCCCTGGTCCATCAAAGTCAGTACTGTCTACTCAGATCGGCAACGGCTCTCCAGGGTCTCAGGTAGAGGTGTTTCACGTCACCTACTTGCCTAGTCCCTTTAACTGGAGATGCTGGGGATTGAACCTGGGACATTCTGCATGCCAAACAGATGCTCTACCATTGAGCCACAGCCACTGAGCAAGAGTCCAGTAGCACCTTAAAGACTAACAAAAATTCTGGCAAGGTATAAGCTTTTGTGAGTCACAGCTCTCAAGAAATGAGTCACAGTTCTGAAGAAGTGAGCTGTGAGTCATGAAAGCTCATACCCTGGCAGAAATTTTGTTAGTCTTTAAGGTGCCACTGGACTCTTGCTCTTTTCTACTGCTACAGACAGACTAATATGGCTACCAATTGTGATCTGTCTCCAAATGATTCATGTTTATAGAAAATGTACCTAACATGATAAAGTCATTACATTAAAAAAAAAAAAGGTTCATTGCCTTGGATCCAAACTAATGTTTTCCATCTCCCCTCTCTTAGAGTAGCTGAAATATTCTCCAAAAGCCTGTCCCATCCCCCAGAAAAATCATGCTTCACAGCCAGAAGTTGCAGCCATGGAAACATTAGTCTGGATCTAACCCATTGTTTCAGAATAACAATTAACTATTTTTGTAATTAGCATAAGTATCAAAACTGCTGATGATCAAAGCACTTTTTTGTTGTTGTTCCAATTAAATTAATGTTTTAAAATACCCATCTAATATTTGACAAAATTTGACCAGTCAATTGACAAATGATTTTTTATTAATCAAAGAGGCAACCCAAAGCATGTCTAGGACCAGGTTACTTTGGCATTAACCATTTAGTCATTGCCCTTCCAACACTGATTTAGATTCAGACTAGACAACAGGCAGCCTCTCTGACTCTTTTGTATGTCTCATGAGATTTTCATACAGAACAATTCAATAATGGCAGTATGGCATTCACAAGGCTCAGAAACCAGAAGGTACCACCATCATTCCATTGGAGCTTACTTTCATTGGAGGGTTTCTAGACTACATAATAGACTATATTCCATTAACTACCATATATTTGTGAGCAAATGTTTCACTGCTTAATACATCCAAATTAAGATTGTGAGTTTTAACAATGCACACATTTGCTGAGGATTAGCGCCTACCACATACATGCAAGTGTATGCAATTCTTAATTACTATAGAGGGAAAAATGCAAACCAGTCCTATCATTCATGGTAAATGGTCCTTGATGCTGAACCAGTTACATAATACAATTTGTTCCATGAACAATTTCTGATTATGTTTACTCTCTTTGGGAATGTAAGCCCAGCATATCAGATGGCTAACCTATTTCAAGGTGCGTGGAGAATTCTAAACTATTCCAAGAAGGAGTTTTACAGCTGAAAAGTTTTTCCATACCTGGTAGCTAAATCCATCCTCTCATAATTTAAAGCCACTGCTCCTACTCTATCCCTTCTCAGTGTTCTGTAAGGCTATTGTATGGAATTGGATCAAAAGCCCCGTTGAACCTGGGGATGGCGGAATTACATTAATCTTGTCTACCAACATAGTTGTTAACTTTCTCAAAAAAAAAAACCAACCTAGATTGGTCTACAATAAAAAAACATGCTTAATAAAGCCTTCCTGGTCACTAATCATCATCCCATTTTCCTCTGTATTCGTAACAAATTGATTGTGTTATTCTTTCAAGTAATATCTTTCCAAGTATAGGTCAATATATCACTCTTATACAATTACACCATCACTGACTCTACAACCAACAATACAATACCCTACAATAAAGCCATTTATATTAATAATGGCTTAAAATTTAATGCTGTTCTCTACACATGATAAACTGCTTGCTGACAGAAAAATATGAGTGAAATTAAACTGAGGTAAAGATGTTTTGTGGGCTAAGGAGAGTAGTGAGGCTGCTTCTACTTTATTCTGCCATTTTGAGGTCATGCCAGACTCAGTTATTCATCCCATAAAAGCTTGGTTTATTGTCCCCAGGTTTGCCTAGAGTATCAAGAAACACAGGCTGAGAACATTTCAATTAAGAAAGGACAAAGCTAAGGGGGAAAGCAACTGCTAGATGAAGGGCCAGAAGGACTGTTTGCAGCGTGATATGGAGGAAAACTGCATTAGAAGTCACAAAGAAAATGGGTTCTCTAAAACAAATTCCAGTAGACAGAGCCGACACTCATATTCAGCAGACAGTGATTTGGCAGTAAGAAAAAAAAAAGAAATAATTGAGATAGAGAAAGCAGGTTGTGGAAGCAGGGTGTGGAAGACGGAAAATATTGGTAGATGCAAAGAAGACAAATGAATAGGAATAGATTATAGAATGGAGAAGAAAGGATTTCAGGAGGAGAAGCAAGCAGTAAAACTAGGATAAAGGGGTGGAGAAGGTGATGGGAAAGTTATGACAGAAAAAAACAGACAAAGAGATCAAGAGATAACAAAATAGAGGGATAGGATAAGGATGAGGAATATGAATGGGGGGAAATCCAAGGTATACCAAGAGTGGTGACCAAGATGCTTCCACGTGGAGTGTTTTACAAGCCTGGCATGGTGATTCAGCATACCTGTAATCCACAAGGCACATCAGGATCAGCAAAATGTTGACCACTGCTAAAGTGGGAATAACAGGATCTGCACAAGTTCCATGATAAAAACCAGTTACTGTGAAAATCCTACCCACTATTTCATGCCTCCTTAGCACTCAGTGCTATGGTTCAACACCATCAGTGAGTGACAGCTATCTGGACAACCCTATGGGGAACTGAATCTGGGAAAGGGGCAAAACAGGCTTAAAGTCATGGATGTATGAAAAGAAGGAACTGTGAGAAAGGAAGAGACTCGAGACAGTAGCGCTATTCACTAGTAACACTAAACACACTTACAATGCAATTATAGTGGTGTATAATTGATTTTTCTTTACAGTTACATTGAGTAATTCTCATGTTACATTCAACACAAGTACTGCTCAACCTGTGTTGGAGACCACACATTTATCCAGGTACTGGTTCCTGGCTTCATTTGTAAAATGAGTGCATGTTGGTTCTTTCTTACAAACAGGTGAACGCATGTATAAGCAGGATGTACATATGTTCACGTTATCTTGTGAATAGGGGTAGAGGAAAGAAGCAGAAAGGGGAATGGAATGAGATGAAAAGTAGGTGACAGCTAAGAAGGCAAAATGAAACAGCTGCAAGGCAACCAAATGGAAAAGGTTAGAAACAGCTGTATAATAAAAAGGAAACAAGGGACAATACAAATCCACGGAGGACAGTTGCCTTACACTCCAATGCACTGGTCAGAAGGATGGGGGTTAAAAAGGGGAATAATACAGAATATTTACATTATGTACAAATACTTCATAGGGTTGCCATGAGTCAGAAGTGCCTTGATGGCACTTAACACATGCAAATACTTATTCTGAATCTGGTAACACAGAATACTCAAGGTTATTCAAGGTTACTAACACCTTGGTTACCTTTGTTCATATGCAAGAACATTAAGGGCATTTAATATTAAAATTATTTTGAATATACATCCAAAATATAAAGGTGTGGCAAGGATGTTCAGGAGGCTCAAAAAAGTCCACTCCCCCTCTGCAATTTATAAAAGAAGAGGATCATATCACTAACATAAGTAGAAAAAAAGGCCAGTTTAGGTCACAAAGGATGCAACCCCAAGCAGGTGTATGTTTCATATAATTCAAGAGCGCTTACTCCTGAAGTTCTCAGGATTTCAGCCTAACAGTGTAAATTATGCAATTACTTATTTCAGTGTGAACGGAGCCGTCTTAACTCATGCGCATGCTGGGCAGTTGCCTGGGGGCCCCATGAGCATAGGGGGCCCATGCTAATCTGTGCATGTTGTGACTTGCTGTCAATGAATAAATGAATACTATACTAAAGGGCAGCAGGAAAAGAGGAAGACCCACCAAGAGATGGATTGACTCGATAAAGGAAGCCACAGCCTTCAATTTGCAAGATCTGAGCAAGGCTGTCAAAGATAGGACATTCTGGAGGACTTTCATTCATAGGGTCACTGTGTGAACAGACTGCTGGACTTGATGGGCCTTGGTCTGATCCGGTAGGGCCTTTCTTATGTTCTTAGGGTCGCCATGAGTCGGAAGCGACTTGACGGCACTTAACACACACATACTAAAGTATCAATTCACAGTGGGTAGCCGTGTTAGTCTGTCTGCAGTAGTAGAAAAGAGCAAGAGTCCAGTAGCACCTTAAAGACTAACAAGAATATTTTCGGGCAGGGTAGGAGCCTTCGTGAGCCACAGCTCACTTCTTCAGACACCTGCTAGCTGAAGAAGCGAGCTGTGGCTCACGAAAGCTCACACCCTGCCCGAAAATACTTTTGTTCTTCTTTAAGGTGCTACTGGACTCTTGCTCTTTTCTACTACTGCAGACAGACTAAAAGAGCTGTGGCTCACGAAAGCTCCTACCCTGCCCGAAAATACTTTTGTTAGTCTTTAAGGTGCTACTGGACTCTGGCCCTTTTCTACTACTGTGACGGCTCTGGAAAAGTTGAGGCTGCGTCCAAGCGAGGTTGAAAGGCTATCCCGCCTTTCCCCCAGCAGGCAGGGCCGCCGAGGGAGAGAGCGGGAAGGCCGAGACCGCCCGCTAACCTGGGCTTCCAAGGCGATGAAGAGGTGGGAGAGGCCCCCATTGTCGGGCAGAGGCCCCGGATCCAGGGGACGGGGAAGGGGGCAGCTGGGGAGCTTCGTGGAGAAAAGAAACAGGGGGGGGGGCTCACCTCAGACATTTTGGCGGCGGAGGAGGAGGGGGGAGCAGAGCCCCCCGGCGTGGGAAGGAGCGGAAGGAGGACCCCGCTGAAGGGGGCGGGGAGGACTGGCCCTCCGGGCTAGATCCCGCCGCTGTGTACAGCCGCCGGCGCTTTCGTTGCCTGGCAACCCCCTGCCCCTCCCGCCCCGCGTGTCTGGGAGGCCGCGGTGGGGCTGGGAGCGGCTGGAAGGAAACACACTGTGGCCATTTATTCGTGGGAGGTTTTGCATTGGATTTGTCACTCTATAGGTGCACATTTTCCCCCTCTGAATTCGCAAAACTCTGCATGGCGGCTTATTGTTGAGTTTTGAGAATATGGATGGGGGAAAAGTGTATCTAAAGAGTGGCAAATCCAATGCAAAACCTTCCATGA
The DNA here is from genome assembly GCF_029931775.1 of Euleptes europaea. Taxonomy (NCBI): domain Eukaryota; kingdom Metazoa; phylum Chordata; class Lepidosauria; order Squamata; family Sphaerodactylidae; genus Euleptes; species Euleptes europaea. Next base: position 56,532,407 of record NC_079316.1, on the reverse strand, counting down.
ATAAATGGCCACAGCGACCCGGGGGGGGAGGGAGGAAGGGGGGCAGTCTTTCTTAAGTGGGGGGGGGGGACAACACAGGACAGCCCTGACCTGGATGGCCCAGGCTAGCCTGATCTCGTCAGATCTCAGAAGCTAAGCAGGGTCAGCCCTGGTTCGTGTTTGGATGGGAGACCACCAAGGAAGGCCAGGGTTGCTGTGCAGAGGAAGGCACTGGCAAAACCACCTCTGTTAGTCTCTTGCCATGAAACCCCCCCTAAAAAGGGGTCGCCATAAGTCGGCTGCGACTTGACGGCACTTTACACGCACACAACACAACCAACCAAGAAGGCTGCTTTCTGGAAGAGGCATTGCTTCGTCTACCTGCTAGGTTCTGGCCCACTGCCCTCTCCTCCCTCCTGGCAGCAACTCTCCAAGGTCTTTCCCCGGCCCTGACATATGCGGGGGCGCAAGTTCAACATGAGGGTTGCCAGCCTCCAGGTACTAACCCAAAAACAAACCAAAGTGCTGTAATACAATTAGTAAGGGAAAACACAGCACACACGCTCAATATTAAACACAATCCTCTTATATTTGTTGAATAAATTTCTTATTGCAGTATAAATACTCACTGTGATATACCTTATCAATTTATATTCAGACAAATGATATCTTAAGCTGTGGAAAAGTCCATACAACGAAAGAGACCGTGATATGCCAGTCCCAATGCGAGTTGGTGAATATGAGTTCACACAGGACTTTTCCACAGCTTAAGATATTATTTGTCTGAATATAAATTGATAAGGTATATCACAGTGAGTATTTATACTGCAATAAGAAATTTATTCAACAAATATAAGAGGATTGTGTTTAATATTGAGCGTGTGTGCTGTGTTTTTCCTTAGCCTCCAGGTACTAGCTGGAGATCTCCGGGTATTACAACTGATCTCCGGCCGATAGAGATCAGTTCCCCTGGAGGAAATGGCCATTTTGGCCATTGGACTCTACAGCATTGAAGCCCCTGCCCTCTCCAAACCCCGCACTCCCCAGGCTCTGCCCCCAAAACATCCTGCCAGTTGCAAAGAGGGACCTGGCAGCCCTATTCAACATCTAGGAAAGGGCCCTGATTCAACCCTGCATGATACCCATGGGCAGAGTTCTTTGACGCTGCTCTAAGTGCTTCATTTGTAAAAACTAAGCAACACTCCGCGCTCTGACTAGAAACCACATCTTCTGACCTAACAGCCTTTTCCCAGAGGTGTGAGACTTGAACACATGAAGCTGCCTTATTCTGAGCCAGACCCTTGGTCCATCAAAGTCAGTATTGTCTACTCAGACTGGCAGCAGCTCTCCATGGTCTCAGGCAGAGGTCTTTCACATCACCTACTTGCCTAGTCCCTTTAACTGGAGATGCCAGGGACTGAACCTGGGACCTTCTGCATGACAAGCAGATGCTCTACCACTGAGCCACAGCCCTCCTTATAGGACCCCAGCACCTCACACCCTTAAGATTCATGGGGTGGGCCTAGCAATGTCCTATTGAATAGGAGTACTGATGCTAGTAGTTCCAAACACCTTTAGGAATTGTACCACATAGTATCTGTGAATGTCACAGTAGTTCATGGGTCCCCAATTCAGTGCCTTTCCTGGCGCCCGCCAAGTGTTTCAGATAGTGGGTGGGGCTTTTGCCTAGCAAGGCTTCTGATCAGCCGTTGGAGGCATGGGTGGCTATGTTCCAGTCAGCATATGAATGAGAGCACTTTCCACCACCACCACTTATTTTCATATACACAGTGAAGATCTTTGTGCTGTGGTGGCAGCAGCTGCCAAATCAATGTTGTTGTTGTTTTAAAAAGATCTGCACAGCCACTCAAATCTCCAATGGCTGATCAAAAGCCTTGCTATGTTCCAGTCAGCATTTGAAAAATCGGTGTTAAGGAGAAAAATCCACTCTGAAGACCCTTAGAATGCCAGACAACAGCAGTCTCATCCTTCTCTCAGTCCCCAACCAGGCTCTGACCTTTGCTATATTTACAGGCAAAAATCAATTAGTTTCTCCTAGTCTCGATGGTATCTCAGAGAGTCTTTATGGACATCATAGGAAAAGAGCATCCGCCAAGAGTAGCCATTCTAGGGTTTCTGTTTCTCCTAGAGTCTATGATATACCATAGTGTCTACCCTTTGAAGCTGCTATTTCCTCTGGAAGTGATCTCTGGAAGAATTACAGACCCCACCTTGCAGTTGGTGATCCTAGAACTAGATAATGGATAGACAGAACTGACCAGGAATAAAAAAGCTGAGAGTGAAATAGGGAGGAATCATGCCAAGAAGTGGAAGATTGGGGAGGTATTGCAGTGGACAATTTATATTAGGTTTATATGTTCTCGTTATCTTTGATTAACTCTTTGCTTCAATTTCTTTTCAATCCTAATTAAATCATTTTTTAAATACAGTCATATCTTAATATTTCTGCTCCTTTTTCCTTTTGAAACGCTGCTCCTTGGTAGATGTGTCACAATTTATTATTTGGTAGGCAAAATTATTGTCAGACTTCTGAATCCACTATATAAAAAGCAGGCCTTTACTCATGATTTTGTGCAGGCCTCTGTTGATTTGATAAAAGTGTATAGTTTGTGTGTATTGCAACCTTCACCCAATATGAGACTATCTGGGAAATCAGTATATGCACGGCTGTTATCACACTGACAATTAAATTGCATCAGTCTGAAAACAGTAAAATTTGCTGCTTTAGATTAAAGCACTGTAAAAAAATATGTGCAGGCAGGAATCAGCATATGATTAATTTAAAAACTGGTGCCTCCCTTGCCCAATTTATGAAAGCTTATTTTTATTCATATATGTTAGGTACTATTGTGAGTTTGCAGTATATTCATGTGTGCAATGATCCATCCATTGTGAAAGGGTTTTTTTTTGTTGTTGTTTTTGTTCTTAATGGAGTTAGTACTAAAAGTTCTCAAGCAAGTAAACTTTGTGTTGTAAGAAATAGCCTGTTTTATTAGGCATAAAGCAATTCACGCAGATACAGGAGAGAATATAAGAAGAACCCTGTTAGATTGGACCAGTGATTTATCTAGTCCAACACCCTGGCTCACACTGTGGCCAACCAGTTATTCTAGAGGGCAAACGACAAGGCATAGAGGCCGAGGCCTTCCCCTGATGTCGCCTCCTAGCACTGGTATTCAGAGGTATACTGCCTGTGAATGTGGTTCCCTTTAGTCACTATGGCTATTAACCGCTGACAGACCTATCTTCCATGAAACTATCTAATACTTTTTTAAAGCCGGCTATGTCTTTGGCAGTGAGTTTCATATTTTAATCACTCATTGAGTAAAGAAGCATTTCCTTTTGGCTGTTTTGGATCTAGTGCCCTTTAATTCCATTAGATGCCCTCAAGTTCTAGTATTATGGGAGCGAAATAAAAAGTTCTGTCTGCTCTCTCTACCCAATGAATAATTTTATAAATCTCTAGCATGCCCCCTTATTCTTTTGTCCTAGACTGAAAAGTCCCAGACTCTCCAGCTTTTCCTCATACAAAAGGTGTTCCAACACACTAATAATCTTGGTTGCAGTTCTTTGTATTTTTCCCAGTTCTACAGTGTCTGTTTTGAAATACGGTGACAGGAACGGCACACATTACCCCAAATGAGGCCACACCATAGCATAGCATTAGAATATTGGCTCTTTTATTTTCAACCCCTTTCCTAAAAATTCCTAGCACAGAGTTTGCTTTTTTCACTGCTGCCGCACGCTGGGTTGACACAAATGGATGATGCACGGTGTATTATAAACCATGTCAGTTACGAACACATAAAATAGAGATATGCTACAATGCACATGAAACCAACAAAGTAAAAGATGCTTACATGTAGTTTTGGCTAATGAGTATATCTGTTTATCAGTTCTGTGCTTGCAGCTCTGCCCTGACCTGGATGGCTCAGGCTGGCTTGATCTTGGCAGATCTTGGCAGCTAAGCAGGATCAGTTCTGGTTAGTACTTGGATGGGAGACCACCACAGAAGTCCAGGGTTGCTTGACAGACACAGGCGATGGCAAATCACCTCTGTTCATCTCTTGGGGTCTACATAAGTCAACTGTGACTTGACAGCACTTTACACCATAAATCAGAGTTCTAAGGCAGGAGTATAATGCTTCAGGTGAACTGCAGTCACCCAATTAGTGACAAAGTTTTAACATGCTTCATGAGCTATTTCTAAGTTACAAACCAATACTCAGACGCCTCACCACATATGCCTTTAGGGAAATGAGGTAATTCTTAGGGTGAAGATATACACAACTATAATAAAGAAAAGCACTAGGTGGCACTATCCAACCACAATATTATTGTGGCCGTACTGCCTGAGCATTAATTCTTGATGCCAAATACCACCTGTGTTCAACATATGAGGATTTTCTTTACATATTTTTGTAACAGTTCAATGCTGTGCTAAGTACTTTCCTCATTGACTGTTCTTGTGTACAGAACACAATAAATGGGCAAAGAGAAATTGTGTACTTACTCATATTTTATAAGCAGATACTTTATCATTTATCATCCTGAATCAAGTGAACTCAAGGGGAAATAAAGAAAACACTCAGCAGCCAGTTGAGAAGCTGTTCATATGAATGTGCAGGAAACCCCAATAAACTTATGAAGGTCACATCATTTGCATTTCCCCACACTAGTTCCTCTTTCTCTTTTCCTGGAAGCCCCCATATTCTCCCTTTCCCTGCTTTCTTCTCTCCTTCCCACTCACCAACCAACCTTTCTTCTATCTGCCCCCCTCCCCAGTCTTCAGTTTTATTTATTGTTTATTCTTATACCTCACATTTCATCCCAAGGAGGACCCAGACCACCTTACTTCATTCTCTTTTCTTCCATTTTATGCTCATTAGGCTGACAGAGAATGACTGGCCCAAGGTTACCCAGCAAGCTTCCACAAGAGAGTGGGTATCTGAAGCTGGGTCTCCCAGATCCTACTCTGACACACCAACCACTACACTACACTGGCTGTTGGCTCCCCCCACCCCTGGCAGCCTCTTCCTGGGAAAAGTCTGGCCAAGCTGCAAAGGTTGTACAGTAGCAAGTCTCTGAATTGAGTTGTGTGGTGGCCACTTCCAGACCAACCAAGTTGTGCAAGTTGCACAGAAGCTGCAGCTGTGCCCAGGCAGGTTGTCTGATATTGTCTGGTAGCCATTGACACACCTGTGTGAGTTGCACAAATAGTACTGTAGCAAGTTCCTGGTGGTTGCTGCTGGGCCTGGCCTGCTGAATCCACCCTCCAAGTCAGAAGAAAAGGGAGCTGGAGTGGCTTGGGAGGCCACAATAGCCCTGGCAAGTGTTCTCCCCGATACCTTTTATGGACAGAAACCAGTGTTTGAAGGCTGGCAATATTTTTGTGGTTGCCCACAACGGCCACTGAGATCTCAAGCAGCATTCATTTCTTAAAGGTGCAAGCATTGCTTCTATTATTGGGAGGGGGGATTAAGCCCCCCATTTTTATTTCAATTTTTTCTGGGGCTTTTCTGAGGTTTATAGAAAGATAGGTCTCATTTGTTCATGGCACCATTCTCTGGATTTAAGTATCCACAGATGGGACCAAGTTGAAAATTACATATTTTGATAAGAGAATTTCTCTTACCTGTGTAATGTAGGGCTGCCAGCTAACCAAAACAATGGACCTATATATCACATTTTTTCATTGCAAGTGACACAATTTATTTCCTTCCACTAACCTGCTGTTGTGCCTTTGTAGCACTTGCTATGCAGAAATTAGTCACAAGCTTTTCACAGCATAAACCATATCTCCTGATAACTGCTCACCAAGCCGCTATTAAAGGCACAGCTGGCACTTTTAATATAATAGCCGGCATGAGTTTGTTGAGCATTGTGGCCAGAAGTACTTTTCATCAGCCACATCTGATTTGCCCCTTTTTGGAAAATCATAATAAGAATTTTCTTTGTTACTCAGAGAGTACTTATTATAAATGACTTTACTTGGAGCTACCACTGAAATCTATTTAGAAGCTTGCAGGAGATGTTAAATGTTACAGCTATTATTGCCAACAGCTTGAAGCAAGTGTCCTATAGAGGCTTAATGAGATGTCATTCACCAGATGGTATTTATTTACCTCTTTGCCATGAAAAGCTTCACCTGCTCACCAGCATGGTATAGTGGTTATGAGCGGAGGACTCTTATTGGGAGAATCAGGTTTGATTCCCCACCCCTCCACATGAGCAGCGTACTCTAATCTGATGAACCGGGTTTGTTTTCCCACTCCTACACATGAAGCTTGCTGGGTGACCTTGGGCTAGTCCCAATTCTCTCAGAACACTCTCAGCTCCACATACCTCACAAGGTGTCTGTTGTAGGGAGGGGAAGGGAAGGTAATTGTAAGCTGCTTTGAGACTCTTTAAAGGTAGATAAAAGTGGGGTATAAAAACCAACTTTTCATTTCCACACATTTAAGTCCCTTTAAAGGGACAGGACACATTTTCTCTTGGCAACCCTACAATTCATCTCTTGGAGAAAGCAAGGAAAAAAACATTCAGTGTTGGAACTAACACATTAACTACTAGTTCTCAGGTTGGCTTCAAGTGCTGGTTTTGTCCTTTGAAGTGCTCCGTAGTCCCAGGAACAAGTTTCATATAATGCCTTTCCCACGTGATGCTCTTTCTTGAGTTCATCTAGGAAAGTCTTCTCAGAGTCCCCTCTTTTCCAGACATAAGATCTTCCAGGAAACCAAGCAAGGCTTTTATTGTTGTGGTCCCAATCATTTGAAAAAGTTGGTTTTAAAAAGATCTCTTCAAACCATCCTTACAGGTCTTTAGGAAAGTGGTGGAACTGGTTTACAGCCCATTCCTGAAGGGGGGGGCGGCGAAAGTCTTCTGGAGATAGTGTGACCTCGCACGATTACACGCACTTACGCTGGCAGAGAGGCCAGTCCCGCCAGCGGCCGAGCACCGGGGGACCGTGCCTCGCCCCTGCGCCGGTGTGGCCTCTCCGTGGCACAGGCCACGGCGTGGAGAGGCCGCGCCAGCGCAGGGGGCATTCTGGGGGGAGGACCCGCCAGTTAGGCGGCTCCCTATCCCGTTTCGGCCCTGGGGCGAAAGGCCCCGTTAAAATGGCTTGCTCTGTTCCAGTTAGCTTTTTTGTTTTGTTTTCCGGAGTACGTGAAACGGCTTAGGAAGAGGCGCCGCTGCTTTGAGTTGATTTTCCTATTTACTTTTTTATTATATGAATAATATATTATTTTATTGTATGAATAAACTGTGCTCATCCCTTTTCTTTTTTTGCAGATATACCTTATTCCTATAACACATTCACCCCTGACCCACTTCAGTTTAGCTTCAAAAGTAGCTTTGTGACTGAATAGTGCTGGTGGATGATCATGTTTACAAAAAGAATATAGGTACTATATCTCAATTTTGTCAATTTAACTCCAGTAGTTGACCTTGCTAGAAGGGAGTTTAAAATATGGTACACTGATGGCTTTAGTCTTTTTTGGTAGATCAAACACAGGCAGAGATGCTGAACCAGCAGAACAGAATTTCATTTGTGAAGTTCCTCCTCGAGGTTCAATATTTTTTCTGCACTCTTCAATACTTATATCAAGCCACTACATAAGAGTGTCCATAGATTTAGGGCAAACCATTTCATTATGCTGATGATTCTCCAAGCTCTATATTTTTTCTAACTAAGCTTCCAGAAGCAACTATCCCTTTTAAAACAGTGTCTAAAGGCGGTTGTGAAGTAGTTTAAGGTGAATAAACTGGAACTGAATTCACATCACATGGAGATAATGATGATTGGGAAGGACAATATTCTAGAACAAAATGATTTGCCAGCCCTGGATGATTTGTCACTGGGAGATCAGGTGGAAGGTCGGGATGTTTTTGGATCCAACTTGTCTGCCAGAGAAGAACAAGAGTTGGTTTTTATATGCCAATTTTCTTTACCTTTTATGGAGAATCAACCCGGTTTACAATCTCCTTCCTTTCCCCTCCCCACAACAGATATCTTGTGAGGTAGGTGGAGCTGAGAGAGTTCGGAGAGAACTGTGACTGGCCCAAGGTCACCCAGCAGGCTTCATGTATAGGAATGGGGAAACCAACCCGGTTCTCTTCTGGCTGAGTCCATTGGCCTTTGTGTGTGTGTGTATATACACACACACACACACTATTTATTTATATATATATATATATATATATATATATATATATTTACTCTCAGGGTTTTGTGGTTTGGATTATTTTCGTGTGTTTATGTTTTTATTCTTCCTGTGGTATTTGTTGCGAATTGCCTTGAACCTGTGGGACAAGTGGGATAGAAATGTTTTAAATAAAATAAAAAGTGTTGCCTTTACAGACTTTCATATACATATTTCATCTTATGTCTTATAATTAATTCATGCCTTCCAACCCTTTTTGAAACTGTCGATGTACTTGAAACCTCCCGCTTTTTGACACTCAGGTTCTCTTGAGAGAAGCACTTCTACGTTTAATATTTCAAGGATATAATAAAATCACAGCAATTGAAGATGATTAAGTTGTTCAGATGAAGGGAGAAGCAGCAGGTGCCAGATGGCCAGCCTGAAGTGAAATGGATAAAGGTGAGTTCATTTTAATCACATGCTGTCCATGAAAGAATAGCTAAGGGCCTATCCATGCTTTTGAAAATATTCTTCTTATCTGGATATATCTTCAGCATATCATATTTTCTCTTTGTAGAAGTTGCACGATTGCATCCCCCCCAATGTTATGCACACTTACCTAAGTGTAAATCCCATTTAATTTAGTGGGACTTATTTCTGAATAGACATGAAAATACCAAGTACAGACTGCAAAGAAATGCTTAGGGGCTATGAAAAACCAAGAAGCCAGCAGCACCCTACTAAGTGACTTAGCAAAGTGCAGAACTCATCCTGGGCAGGTTCATTATAGTCATGAGCTCTCAACTTGGCCGTGGACCCAGACTATAGGTACCTGAGCTTGGGAACCTCTCCCTGTAACTGTTCAATGATGAAACCCTTCCCCTTCTCAGCACAAAAGGTGCTTTATAAAGAGCTCAGGAAGCATTGCCTGTGCATTTTCAAGAAGCAGTCATCTGGATACTTGCCTTAGAAATTCCTAACATTTTATGATTGGTCCTATCATCATGGAAGTCATTTTATTATTTATTATTTATTTACCTGGTGGTGATTTTGTGATGGCATACAGTACAGTTTCTCAAAATTCCCAAAGTGTCTGTGAGCTCCCAAGGTTGGGGACCTCTGTTCTATAGCAAAGGATGGCATAAACATATATGCAAATAGGGATTGACCACTAGGCTTGCCAGCTCTCTACCACCTCCAGGAGACTTTGGGGGAGGAGACTCACCAAAATAGCATCCTGCAACCTCATAACTCTGTGGTAACCATAGAGTTTTGGGTGAATCCTAGACCATCAGGTTAGTTGCTTCCAGTTATGCTGCCTATTCTCTCCACTCCACTAACTCAGGTATTGTTGCACTTATAAAATTTAACAGTAGTTTGATAACTGAATGAGCCGTTATGCCTCCTGCCAAAGTGTTGCAGCAATAACTGATGAAGCAACTGCAAGAGCTATCATACTTTTTTGGGGAACTGTGGGCAAAATTAAATTAATAACAAATGTCATACCGCACTAGGGTTGCCAACCTCCAGGTACTAGCTGGAGATCTCTTGCTATTACAACTGATCACCAGCCACTAGAGATCAGTTCACCTGGAGAAAAATGGCCACTTTGGCAATTGGACTCTACGGAATTGAAGTCCAACAAGTTTCCATGGCAAAGTGTGGATTTAAACATGGCTTTCCCAGATCCTAGTTTGACACGCTTAACCACTACACACTAAGCTGGAATAGTCATCAGATTTATAAACTGAGCCTGAGCAACTCTGTCCGAGCAAACTGTCTGGCTTCCTCCTGAGGCTGGTTGGTAAATCTGTGGCACTGAGAAACTTGCTTTAACACAGATTTCCTAGTCCATGCCCATAATTCTAACATTACTCTATTTTATCTGTTCCCATTTAACATTCTGTATTAAAGATAGAAATCAAAAACTTGGAGCTGCTATGCTGAAAGGCCAGAAAGAAATATAATAGATTTCTGTGCACAATTCCATATAACTCCAACAGCACCTTAAAGAATAACAATTTATTTCAGCATAGCCTTTTGTGAGTCACTGATGAAGTGAGCTGGGACTCACAAAAGCTTGTGCTGAAATACATTGTAGTTGTCTTTAAGGTGCCACTGGAGTTCTGTTTGATTTTGCTGCTGTAGATTGAGACTTCTATCCTTTTGAAAATAATTATTATCCTATTTTTTTCTGGGCTTTCCTCATAGCAGCTCCGTGTGTGGGGGGGGGGGGTTGTGTATCCCCCAAGAACCATGTTTTTGACAATTACCATAGAGATCTGAACCTGTTTTTCGCACATCTAAATTCTTGGTTACATATCAGGATGAATGAAGAAGGCCGTAATCCGTTGGAGGGCCCGAATGGGAGGTTTATAGCCAGAGGTGGTGTGTGTGTGGCTAATAGGAGATCTGCAGCTAGGTAGGAGAGGCCTCAGGGTGGGGGAAGGCATAGCTATATAGGGCAGGTGGTGTGTGTGGCTAATAGGAGATCTGCAGCTAGGTAGGAGAGGCCTAAGGGTGGGGGAAGGCATAGCTATATAGGGCAGAATAGTTATATGGCATGCAGTTATTATTATTGAATCTTTGGGAGGGGCTGTGGCTCAGTGGTAGAGCCTCTGCTTTCATGCAGAGGGTCCCAGGTTCAATCCCTGGCACCTCCAGTTAGGGACCTGGCAAGTAGGCGATGTGAAAGACCTCTGCCTGAGACCCCGGAGAGCTGCTGCAGGTCTGAGTAGACAATACTGACTTTGATGGACCGAGGGTCCGATTCAGTATAAGGCAGCTTGATATGTTCAATATTTACAAGAGGGGGGAGAGAGATTCTGGGCGAAAACGCATGGTCACTTTATCCTCCTTTAATTCCTGTTTTAGCCAGGATCAAACGCACATTAAGCGAAACGCATGCGTTTGATCCAGGCTGAATCCTGGCTGAAACAAGGATTAAAGGAGGATAAAGCGACCGTGCGTTTTCGCCCTCTGACTTCATGTCTAAAAACCCGCATCTGCTGGCGGCGTTGCTTGAACTCTCTCCCCGCGTTTCATGCGACTACAAAAAGCCACGAGGAGGAAACGCCGGACAGATGTTGCTTTCCTCGCGTGTTGCGCAAGAACAGTCGGCATTTAAGGGCGTCCATCCTTTTCAACAGCAATAAGTTCTGCCTTGTTGGAAACCCCACCGCAGCAAAGTACCCCGCCTCCTCCGGCCGTTTTGCGTAAATCTGCAAAAGTTTGGGAGCTTAGGTAGGCTAGGCGACGAGCAGCCGCTTTTAAAACCCTTCCCCCCCCCCCTTCTCCACCTTTACACGGTCCCGAGGTTCGGCGGAAAGTTGCGAGGGCCGTTCTTATTTTTAGGTGGGGGGGGTGTCCACGGAGCGCAACACCGACCCCCCGGAAATGAGTAAACTCGAAAGTGATCGTACTACGTGAGAGCCAGGAGGGTAAGATGCTAAGAAAAAAAGGGGGGAGAAACTCCAGCTGAACTCTTCCTGTTGGCGGAGGAGGGGGGGGAGAGCCACGGGACCGGAGTTAACTCTTTCATTCAACCCAAAGTTTGTTGCAGGACGCGGTAAGTACAAATGTGTCCCTTCTGCCTTGCATGAAGGCCATCGCGCGTACAGGGCGTTTTAGGGCGAAAACGCACGGCCGCTTGAGCCTCCTTTCTGTTCCAGCCAGGATCGAACGCACCTTCGTGCGTTCGATCCTGGCTGTATCCTGGCTGGAACAGGGAAGAAAGGAGGCTCAAGCGCCCGTGCGTTTTCGCCCCAAGGTGTCTGAACGTCGCCGCGAGGCCAAACTTTGCGAAACGGGTTTGGTGCCATCACGCAAGGAAGGTTTTGTCTTGGGTTTGCCGCGCTCTCGCTGCACATTTCCCCCCATCTGGATTCTCAAAACTCTGCACGGGGGCTTATTGTTGAGTGTCGAGAATGTGGCTGGGGGAAAAGAGCATTTAGAGAGCGGCAAATCCAAGGCAAAGCCTCCGGTGCGTTTTCGCCCGTTGTGTCTTCGGTTTCCTGAGCGTGCTTCCCCTCCATCTTCGACGAGGAGGATATGAGCGGACTCTTCTCCTGTTCTGCTTTCTTTGCTGCCCCCTCCTCCTCCTCCTCCTCCTCCTCCTCCGTTTGCTGCAAGCAGACCTGGGAGATCGCTACTCCGCAGAGCAAACAAGTAGACCCCTTCCCCTTTCCTTATCCCAGGCTGCGCGGCGCGATGGGTGGGATTAAGACCGTATTCTGCGACGAGTCACGGGGGGAATTTGTTCTCTCAACGGGAGAGCAAGCTGGTCTTACTTTTTTTTATTTTACAAAAGAACACATTTTCGAACTATCTTGGGAATTGGGGGTGGACGAGTAGGCACAGTGAAGGGAACAATTCTGAACTGCTTTCTCTTTAACTTGCTGGCGGATGGTGTGTTTTTGCTAAATATGGAATGCATATTCCAACAGCACAGGATGATCCCGAAAAGGGATCGTCCAGTGACGCTTCCAAATTTTGCCAGTTGTTCCAGCATCTGCGTCGTTTTACGGTCAGGCGAATTTTAACAATTGGCTTTTTGCTATGTACATTTTTAACTTATTTTTTAAAAGCGTGCTTAAGGCCAGAGCCTTAAGCCTTTCTTCTGCTGACCGTGCTAGCCAAAGTACACCCTTCTAAGCGCATGGCCTTCAGGGGACTTGGAAAGGTTTAACCCAGCTCAGGATGGGCCTGCAAAATGCCAGTTTCTTCAGTAGTGCCATGTTTGATTTGCTTTTTCTGAAAGTAGGATCGGTAAAGGACGGCTGTTGCTTTAAATTGTATGGATGAAAAATAGCAGTCTGAGAGTCTGTTCCTCAATCTAAGCATTCGTTCTGTTCCTGTGTTCTACAGACCATTTATATGAAACCATAGTTGTCTGAATACCCATCAAACGCTTATTGTCTTTGGAAGACTTGGATTGGTACTTCTACTACCTTGAGCAATCTGTTGATATTTCTGGTAGTTAAAGGTGATATGTACACCAAATATACCACTGTTTCCTCTTATAGCAAAGAGAATGTTTCAAAATATTAAAGTATCAGAAGACATTGCTGTACAAATGCAAAGGGCTTTTATTCATACTTAGGTTTCAGGTAACTTTGGTCTCAAGACATCCATCTCTTCAAGGTTTTCTTTCCTTTCCTTTTATCCCTTAGAAGCTCCTTGATCAATTGATCTTGAGCAGCATATATCTAGTGTTGGAGGGATATAAGGACTGAAACAAATCTTGCCACTGACAATGTAGCCTTGGGTCCCTGTCGCTTAGTAAAAAAGGCATTATGTCAGTCACAGAGGCATTGGATTTGTATATTAAAAGGGGAAATTCAAGGTTTTCTGTTCAGCTATTGAAAGCAAAATATGTTTTATTTGGATCTTCTGATTAATTTTTAAAGACTTCACCAACCGTGGAAATCAGAATTGCCTGTCTTTAGATACTGATCCAGCAGAGACTTCTAAAGTCTACATTTTCATCATGGAACATGCACCAGATTAAATAAATAACACATGCTTTGAGAGATGTATGAGAGCTGGTGCAGCATACTGACTGAGTTGCAGATGGGGAAGTCCTTGATTTGAATCATGACTCATACATGAATTTACCACATGGGCTGAGGCAAGCTGTTATCTCTCAGATTCGGTCCTATTCCCACTGCAATATATAGTGATGAAAGTGTTGGCTTGCCTTTACATTATCTTGTTGTAAACCTTGTAGCAGCCTTGTATGGGACGTTCTTTGAACACTTGAATGTAGTCTGCTTAAAAAGCAGTGTTGGCCCTGCTTAGTATCTGGATGGGAGACCACCAAGGAAGTCCAGGGGTATTGCATAGAGGAGGCAATGGCAAACCATCTCTGAACATCTCTTGCCTTGAAAACCCTACAGGGTTTCCATAAGTCAGCTGCAACTTGATGGCACTTTCCTCCACCACCAGTCTTATTATTTCCATGCCCAACATGTAAAAGATTGTAAGATCAGGTATATTCTGATAATTTGGGGAAGGCACTATTATGTGAGAGAAAGCTACTTTCTGAAGAAGAAGAAGAAGAAGAAGAGTTGGTTTTTATATGCCTACTTGCTCTACTACTTAAGGGAGACTCAAACCGAACATCCTGTGAGGTAGATGGGCCAGAGAGTGTGTGACTAGCCCAAGGTCACCCAGCTGGCTTAATGTATAGGAGTGGGGAAACCAGCTGGGTTCACTAGATTAGTATCTGCCACTCATGTGGAGGAGTGGGGAATCAAACCCAGTTCTCCAGATTAGAGTCCACCACTCCAAACTGCCTTTCATAATATGAGCGATATTAGAAACTACTTTACAGAAATTGAGGTTTAGGGCAGTTCGTACATTCATAATAAAGACATGTTAGCTATGCACGATAGCATTATCACCATAGTTCTGCAAATCCTGTTGCCTGGGGCAGCTGTCCATGGTGACACCTCAACCTCTGGTCAGGAAGTCCAGCAACCTTTCTGAACCACTTTGTAGCCAATGGCTATAAAGAAATTGGTGGGAGTTTCTCTTGTGTTGTACTGAACTTTGGAGCTGCAACCATTTTAATTTTTTAGATGTTTATACCCTGCTTTTCTCCCCAGTGGGGACCCGGACTGGCTTACAACATCATTCTTTTAATCAACCATCCTGTGAGGTAAATTAGCGTGAGAGAGACTGACTTGCCCAAGGTCATCGCCCAACAAGCTTCTATGGCAAAGTGGGGAATTCAAACCCTGGTCTCCGGGATTGTAGTCCAACACCATAACCACTGCACCAATCTGGCTTTTGGTCTGAATGCAGCAGTAGACACCCACACACCCACACACACATTTCTCTCTTATACTAATTCTGCGTGGTCCAAAGTCATGAAAGGAAACTGCTCCCTGGTAGGAGTCCTTTGTATGTGCCAGAAGAATCAATTCTGTAGCTTCTCCCCAAGCAGGCATCAACCCTCAGGACACTGGTTAATGGGGGAGGAGGAACAGTGTGGATGCCTTCCATGTGGCCCAGGGCTTCTCTCATTTATCCAGTAATGCTGGAAGGACAGGCACTGCTGTGGCTTCCACTCCTCCACAGTAGCATAAGAACCCCAGCCTAAAAGCTTGCATCTCTATAGAGATTAAGCTTAGTTGTTTGGTGTAGAGCTGATAAGATTTTAATTAAAATTCTGATTTAAGATTTCATTTTTATTTGGTCTGTAGGTGATGCTAATCACCTTTTTCAGAATAGAGGTAAAAATGGGGACCTCAAGAAATTGTGATGGGAGAGGGAGAATAAACTATTTGGAATTTCCCCTGACCTGGTTTCTTCTTCCAGGAACCAACCACTTGCCTCTATCACTGTTTTCCTTCCTGTTACCTGACATTCAACTGTCCTTAGCATGCTGTGCCTTTCAGAGAACACAGGCCATTTTGGGGAGGGGTCACTTTTTAATTTACAGTCTTGTCAGAGATCCCACATTGCTGTCCTACTGTCATTTACTCAATGATGAAGTTTGCTGTTAAAAGGTGTGATAATTTGACTTGCAGAATTAGTTTGTGTACAGATGGAAAGGATTGTTTAAGTGTTGCTTAACAAAAAATATCCAACAGAAGAAGCTTTCTCCAGCATTGAGCTGCTCCAGTGGGGGCTTCACTTTGAATTCTCGCCTCTTAAGCACTTGCTAAATGTGCAGGAGCCATGCAAAAATGTGACAGTCAGAGGCAGCATCAGCACTGTAACAATTCTCTGCTTTGAATTTATTGCCTGTGCAAATGCAAGGGCAATCACAGCGATGTTGCCGCTGTCAATACAGTGCTTCCTATGCATTTCCCTTGGTCATCCCCTCATTGCCACCTTTTCCTGCTGCATCACAGGAAAGCTTTTTGTCAAAGAAAGGAAGAACCCTCTGGTAGTGCAGTGGTGCAAATGATGGCTGCGAGGGTCTGAAAGCAGTAAAAGGGCACTGATGTGGGTGCAGGTTTCAAAGGTGTGCTCCTTTCAGTCTAGCTGGCATGCTAACCTGCTTGGACAGCAGTCTTTCCAGAAAGATTGGAACAACACAGGGAGAAACCTGGAAAGAGGACAGTCGTCATGACATCATTGTGGGTGCTCCAAAAACGCCATTCCGCTTTGCAAGCCAAGATGGAACAAAACAGCTATAGATATTAAATTGTATCAGAGTTGCAATGAAAAAAATGTATGCAATTCAATTAAGGGAGTTAATCAACTCATCTTGGGATAACAGGGAATGTAAGGGCTAAGGGAACAAGATATCTAGTCCATAAAGAAAAAAAGCAGCAGTGTTGAGATGAAACAGTTGGAGGACAAGGGAATAATGCTAAAGATAGTGAAAGGATCGATGGGGGAAGATCCACATGTACACAAGATTCACCCTAGAATAACAAGCTGCCTTGTTAGGAAGACATAAATTAATTCTTGAAGAGATTCTGAATTCCCTTTGAGTTAGGGATTCATGTACATTCTGGCCAAGAAAGGAGGCTACAAGGGCAGTCAGCTGAAAAAACAAGCAGGAAATTTGAATTACAGCTGCAACAGGGGATTTAGCTGCTGGAATATCATTTTGACATATTACTACTTTGGCAGCGGACGAGATTCTTCCTTCTCTACCAGAACTCTCTGATTCTTTCTGTCCCTCCAAACATGCCAAGTAAGGACCATGTTTGGTTATTTTGTTGCCTTAATGCCACTTAATGCCTTCTGTGTGAAACAGCAGAGTAGTTGCAGGGAGCGATTTTGTCTGGCTAGAGCTGAGACAAAAGCTACCAAGAAGCTTTCAGCAAAGTGGCAGGGAAACATTTGCTTTTAAATCTTTTGTACGTACTGCCTCTGGTGAGACAAGCAGTATAGCTGGAGATGGTACTCTGCTGTGGTCTTCTGACAGCTGGGGAAAAGATCAAAAGATGAACAAGACAGCTCTGGCATGGGGGCATTAGTCCACTCATGTCTCCCTATGGTATCCTCCATGACTGACAGATAAGCAAGTAACTAGAACGTAATGCCATACATCCCAGCACACAAGGAGAGCCGTTGTCCTTCTCTAGACTAAAGGTGAATCTCTGCCAGAACATCAACACACAACATATGTCCACTTTGACTAGGAGTAAAGAAGATCTTCAGTGTGGCCATTTCCATATGGATTATCTGCCCCAGCTGGGTTCAATGCTTTTGGGAAGCATTTGTTTTTCATGCTCCCCCAGAGGAACACAGTGCATTCATGAACCTCCTCGGCATTCTCCAGCTTTTCTCCAATTTTGCTCAAATCTGCTTCGAAGTTTTAGGAAAGATCTCAGCAAAGCCTGGATGGCTGCTGTGTGGGTGGAAGAATTTGGATTTTGCCATGCACACATGACTGCCATTTCCCCCCTAGACTTTTCCCTGCCATTGCCATTTCCTCCCCCTGCCTACAGGGGGCCTTTTTATTTTATTTTTTTATATTGGCACTAGAATATCATATTAGTATAACATTACACCAGTATATGCACCAGGATTTTTGTTTGTTTTTGAAATCCCACATCATTTTAAAAAAGTAAACCTCCAACCTCTTCCATTGTGAAAATATGCCTTTCCCCTTGTATGTCTGCAGCGGAGAGGACTAGAGACTTTTTAAAAGACAAAGCTAGGAATTAAAAAAAAACCTGGCACATATATTGACATGATGTCATATTAATAGAACAATATTCTAGTGTCAATTTAAAAAAATTAAAAGCCTCAGGAGAGGCTAGGGGAGGGGTGGTAGCAGTTGCTGGGGTACTGAAACAGGCAAACTGGGGAAGCTTCCCATGAGGAAGCCCTGTTGCTCCTGTACTTTATCAACAGGAAAGCCACACAAGCCTGTCCCTGTGTGGAAACCTCCATTGTCAAACTAGCTTGTGTGTGTCAAATATACCGTTTCAGCACAACTAGCACTTTAAAAAGCATTGCAGGTGCTAAAGTGTATGACCCTCTGAAAAAACCATAAAAGAACAGTAAAAGAGGGAATTGATCACTTTGGTGACCAAAGATAAAATTCAAGGAAATAGGACTTTTTAAAATTCCTGAGTATTAATTGGGACTGGGTCATTTACCTGGGGTGACAAAGAAAGAATGGGGGTGTGTGTTTCTTATGTGGTCTACAAAATAATTTAGACGCTTAAAAAAAATGTGTGTGCGTCTTTAAATCACAAAGTCACAATTCCTACTCCTCTGCATCTTTTCCAGTTCAGACTTAATAGCTGGATGTTTCTAGAAGGTGGAGACTGCAGTTTTAAGAGCTCTGGTTGGGGAGTTGGCACGGTTGAGTGTAGAATGGGTAGGAATTCCACTGTATATGAGGATTCCTGGCCCAGTAGGTTCCAGCTCAGCTGTGTAAGCAAAACTCCTTGCCCACATTTTTAGCTAAGTAGCAGGATGTGAGGTACGCAGAAACAAATAGAGGTGTATATCCAAGAGAGAGGTCTTTGAGAATTAGATGTAATGTTATATTAGCTGAACTGATATAAGCTTTCGATGTAAGGCACCAGCTTTTTACCGCCTTTCTGAAGTAAGTACTGCTATCAAATATCTTTTGAACTATTCATACTTGCGGTAAAAATAAGGCCAAGGCCGATGGTGCAAAATAGGTAAATCTATATCTTTTATTGCTCAGGTGAAATTCCCTATGCATTTTGCCCAAGAGGCTTCTTCAGGGGAATCTGTTAGTCTTGCAGTGGTTTTTCAAAGAAGAGTATATAACTTATGCAAACATTTCTGAAAACAAAAGGCTAAGATTATAACAAATACATAAAACTAAGATAGCAAAGAGGGATTTAGTAAGTTCTTGTGTTATTTATTTTGTTTAAAATATTCATTTTAAAATGTTACATTTTCATATAAAGCTGAAACACTGGATAGAGTTATCTTTTTAAACTGGAAGTGTTTTCTGGATATTTATGGGCTGGGCTGTTCCAGAGGTCCATTTCTTTATTTTAAATTTATCCTCAACAGAAAGAAACAAGCATACCAGTAGTTAAAATTTATATGCAGTTAACAACATTATCAGAATTGTGGCTGGACCGAGAGATCATTTTATCTAAATTCAGATGGAACATACACACAGGGAGCAGGTCTACTCAGAAATAAGTCTCATTTTATTCAATGGGGCGTACTCCCAGAAAAAAGTTCTTAGGACTGCAGTGACAGAGACCTACCAGAAATTGAACATGAACTGATGGTGTTTTAAGCTCCCTGCCTGGAATTTTGTGGGTTTGGTCCTCCCATACCATATTATAAAGTAAGTTTTTTAGAAGTCGTTCCTTCTCTCCTTTCTTGGTTGAAATAGATGTTCCTTGTTCATGAAAGACTATGAAAGATTTTTTGGCAGGTAACTCCTGTCTCTCTGAAAGCTATGAGTTGAATCACTTGTCATTTTACTTGAGTCACCCAGTGGGAAAAACCTGGGATGATCTTTATTCTTTGCCGCTGTCAGCAGTCAGTCTTGTTCAACCAGTTCCCGATTTCTGTTGGGGCAATCTTCTGTTGTTCATCTTAATTAGGTGTATAAACTATGGTTGCCAGCTCCAGCTTGGGAAGTTCCTGGAGACTGGGGGTGGAACTTGGAGAGGATGGTGTTTGGGGAGGGAGTTCAGCATGAATGTAATGCAATAGAGTTCATCCTCCAAAGCTGCCGTTTCCTCCAGGGAACTGATGTATGGAGATTAGTTGTAATTCTGGGAGATCTCTAGGCCCCACCTGGAGGTTGGTAAACGCAGCAATACCATTGCAAAGCTTTAAATATAGCTTGAAAAATGTGTTCCTCACTGGGACTTAAAACATTTTTTTAAATTTCAAGATAGCCCAAGATAGGGTTGCCAAACCCCTGACAGGGGTGGGTGATACCCTGCTTTGAACCCCTTTCTCCCCGGTGCCACTCAGATGGCCAGCAGGGGTCTTACCAGGCACATATTGAGGCCCAGGTCTTGACATTGTTGACATATTAATGTCACTTCCAGAAGTGATGTCATCACGTCGCCGATGACAATGGGAGACACACTGGTATTTGGGCAAAACTCTGTGCTAAAAACAACTTCTGGTATTTGCTCAAATAGCAGAGCATCTACTACATCATTGGTGACGTGATGGTGTCAGTTCCAGAAGTCTAGACCTTAATTTGCACCTGGTAAGAACCCCTACTCCCCATCCCTGCCAGTTGCCAGGGAGTACCTGGCAACCCTAGCCCAAGATTACACCTGTAATGGCCCCTCTCTGTAGTGTTCTGAAATGATGTGTGTTATGCTGCCTTTTTGCCTTCCTTAGTGTTTCCTACTTCTCTGCCACAGAAAGCTCTTGTCTTAGACTTCTTAGTTAAACCCAAAGAACAGGATGGCTTAGTTAATATTTGGTAGAATGACAGAACAGTCAGTGCATGGGGCCGGCTATAACTTAGGATTGTCAGGTCCCTCTTCGCCTCTGGCAGGAGGTTTCTGGGGCAGAGCCTGAGGAGGTTGGGGTTTGGAGAGGGGATGGACTTCAATGCCATAGAGTCCAATGGCCAAAGTGGCCGTTTTCTCCAGGTGAACTGATCTCTATCGGCTGGAGGTCAGTTGTAATAGCAGGAGATCTCCAGCTAGTACCTGGAGGTTAAACTAAATAATTGTTACGTGAAAAACGCAGCACCAAAGCTCAATTTACCGTAACTCAAATATTTATGATACCAGAGATATTAAGACCTGAACACCAATAAGACACAATGTAATCAATGGAATGTTCTATTATCAGACATATAACATAAAGCTGGGTTCACTTCACCTGCATTGATTCAAAATTCCATAAAATAATTTTAAAGTGTACTTGCTTTTTTTGCACAAATAATAATACAGAACCTCCAGTTAAATCACCAAGTTCCAGGTAAGTCCCAATGAAAAAAGACCAAAAAAATAATAATAAGGTCCAAGGAATTCAAATAAAGAGTCCAAGTTCTATGATGTCCAAAGTTAAATTCTAGGTACACAGTTTCCATTTCCAGGTACACAATTACGATATCAAATCCAAAACGACACTTCCGGATCTATGTTCGTTTTGCAAAGAATTATGCTTCATCAGTTTTGTATTAGTCTAGTAGCATGTCAATATAGCTTAATGCAGGGTACAAAGACCTCTAGAAAAATACAAAAATGAGCCCGACAATCATAGATGCCACATATTACATATTGAAAGAGTAACATTCATATTCCAAATGTAACCAGTGATGCTTACCTATTCTTGACCAGCTGACCCATAGGGCGTCTCGCTAATCTTTGAAGGCTGGTAAATGTGTTTCAGATAGCACCATGTTAAAAAAGAGAAAGCTCCGCCTTCCAGCTGTAATGTATTAAAGATCCTTAAAGAAAACTAGACATATCAAATTCGTTGTTTAATCCTGCTGGGGACATCGTTTTAAAGAGATATATATACCTTAACTCCTTTTGATGCAAAATTTTTGTAATGTCCTCCTGTTGATATTTGCGTGGTTTATATTGCCAAAGGGCAAAAAACAAGATGTCGTTTTCAGAATGACCTGCCTGAATATAATGGCCAGTTAAAGGCACCTCTAATATGTTCAAGCGTATCCTGGCCCTATGTTCTCCTATGCGTAGTTTTAATTGGCGTGACATAGAGCCAATGTACATTTTCAAACATGGGCAGAGGATGGCATAAATGACATTTTTAGATGAACAGTTAGTGAATTGTTGAAGTTAAATTTAAAATTAGAACTAGAAGCACTCACTTCCTTGATAGGCATGCTAAAGGGACAAAGTGCGCATGCGCCACATTTATGATGTCCCCGGGTGTTAACCCCTTGTTTATTGGTTGTCCTATCTGTCTTTACTAAATAGTTGCAAAAGGATTTTGTTTTCCGTAAGCCAAACACCGGCTTTTCAGAGCAACCCGGAATGGTATATAATACATGCCAATGCCTGCGTATAATACGTTGTATTTCATGTGTGAGGTGATTGAATTCCAAAGATGCACAAATTCCAATGGGTTTAACACTGGGGGTGACTTGTGGGTGCAGAAGTGTCTCCCGGTCCTTGAGTGCCACTTTCGGTTATTGCCGAATTAATAATGAAGTCGTTATAGCCTCTCCTCTTCAGTGTATGGCACAAATTATTCGCTGCTGAGTTGAAATCTTGTAAATCTATAGCATTTCTCTTCAGCCTAAGTAACTGGCTGAATGGCAAATTTCGACGTAAATGCAAGGGGTGGTGTGCGGTAAAATGGAGACCCGCTCCTACATCAGTGGGCTTATAGTATGGTTTTACAGCTATGCGGTTCTCCTGGGTCCTATAGACCATCAGCTCAAGGAAAGAAATTTCCTGTTTACCCATGCGACCAGTGAATTTCAAAAATGGATTCAAGGAATTGAGAACATCCAGAAGAAGCTTATAAGCAGAAGGTGAGTCAAGTATGCAGAACAAATCATCAATAAATCTAAAATATTTCACTACGTGGTCTTTATATACATGATGACGAATTAAAACTTCCTCAAAAGAAATCATATAGGTGTTGGCTACCGAGGGAGCGCAGGCGGCGCCCATCGCTACACCCCACGTCTGCAAAAAAAATTGATCACGATACCTAAAAAAAATATTCTCAAAAACTATATCAAGGTCTTAATATCTCTGGTATCATAAATATTTGAGTTAAATTGAGCTTCGGTGCTGCGTTTCTCCAGAGTACCTGGAGGTTGGCAACCCTACTCTAGCTATATCTGAAGAAGTCAGCTATGGCTCATGAAAGCTCATAACATGCCAGAAATTTTGTTAGTCTTTAAGGTGCTACTGGACTCTTGCTCCTTTCTAATGGTTTTCTGTGTTCTAGTTGTTTTTTTAACACCTGTAATTAAAACCTAAGTGGGAAATTGCTTCTCTTTTATTAGAATGGTAAAAGTGTCTCTTTGTAAACAGAAGTTACACAACATGGAAAGTCTGTGCCACTTGTGAGGCATTGAAGCCCTGATGCATCATTCCAGTGACGATGCAGATCGGCATGCTACTGGCTAAGGGAGCCTTTCGCCTGGCCGTGAAACAAAGCCATGCTTTGTTGCCCTGCTGGTTATGAATGATGCAAATTAAACAAGCATTTGTGGTTGCCACAGACATGTCCCAAATGAGTAATGTGTGGGCTAATTGCCTTGTATGTGGTGCTTCTGCTATGGTAGCACACGTCATTACTCTTATTTCCAGCTAATATTTTTCCTTGTTTTGGGGTGAGAAGAAGCTGAGTATCCTTTAACTGATCATAAAGAAGAAACATCCATTATTTCTGGTAATATTGGGACAGTCAGAGTACACTTCTCCACTGTAGCTCTTCTGTAATGAGAGTGAATCAAGCATGTTGCCAGAACTCCTATAATGCCATATTGGTACTCTATGTTTAGCCATTAATGTGTGGGTAAGAGGTTTTGCTGTAGTTCTATACTTTTCCATTCCTGGCTACTTTATCCCCCTACCTCTGTTTGAATGGGTATCTGAGGGCTCAGCTATACATGTTGTAGAAAATCCATGATCAAGATCTTCTATTTAAAAGCAAAGCAAAAGCAACTGCAAGATTTATGCACACCTCCTGCATGTTGCTGTTTGTGGGTTCTTATATAGTTGGCTTTCACAACCACTGTTGAACCTTGTGTATCTGGAGTGAGAGGAAGAGCTTCCTTTTTTTTTTACTTTCCCATTCTGTCCTCACCGTGTGACACAGTTTAGACAAAAGAGTGAGATTGCCAAAGCACCTGGAGGAGGACCAGCTGGCCATGGAAAATGGAGAGTTAAACCTCCCCCACCCCACTGTAGCAAGCTTGCTATCCTCCCAGCAGCCATCTGAGTACAAAAGCTATGAAGAAGGATGGAGGGGTTTGTTGGACAGGATGGTCCCTTCACTTCCATCCATAGCACAAGTCCCACAGCTGAGAAATAGGGGGCAGATGCCACATTGGGGAACAATGCTCAGAAGAGCCACAGATGGCATATCAAACAGCCACCAAGTGATGATCACTGTCCTAAGGTGTATCCTTGGTGGTGCAAATGAAAATGTTAGCCTTAGTAGCTGCAGGTTGAAAGCACAACTGTTTTTGTTGCCACCTTCGCTTTGGGAAATTCCCAGAGTTTTGGGGGCAGAGCCTATGGAAGAAGGCTGTTGGGGAGGGACCTCAGTGGGTATGTGATTCCATACAATCTACCTTCCAAAGTTGCTGTTTCCTCCAGGGGAACTGATCTCTAGCGTCTGGAGTTCAGTTGTAATTCCAGGAGAACTCCAGGCCCCACTCTGGAGGATGGCAACCCTAGCCAGTATTGATTTCATATTGGGAACTGGGTTGTTGGTACTGGGTTGTCTTGTTCCACACTACAGTACTTCAAATTTAAGAAACACAAGGTGGACACTGAGTCTTTCCTGGAGTTGCTGCTCTAGTTGTTATATACAGCTGATGCCTGGAGACGATGATGAAATCAGTAAATTTATTTTTCACTGAAATCAGTGAATTTATTTTCTTAGCAGCTGGTGGATATTATGGATAAGCTTTTGGTCCAGGAGTAGATTACATTCTTGCTGAGCTCTGCTGCCTCTTTCCAGTCTATATAATAGTTGTGGAAAGCAGGAGCAAAGTTCTTAAATCTGAGATGAGACAACTATATATGTAGGGGATATTCACTTCAGCCCTGTCTTTGTTTCCAGCCATGAAATGCATTGGCCTACCTATGTTGTTGAAAGTGTCAAAAATGATTTGTGTGACAAACAGATAATTGGACAATATTTTACTAGAGAAACTGGGATGGCTCCAGGAGCAAATTATTTGGTTTGTGTAAAAATATTTGGTCCCGTTGATAAAGAATCACGTTAAGCCTGGCAATGCTCTTACAATAACAGACCAATCTATTGTTTGTTTGGAGATCAGTGTGCACCACCCGCCCAACCCAGTTTTCCTCTTGAGCAAGGTATTACAGTCCTATTGAAACCCTGTAAAAATCCACTGCATGAGAATATTGTAAAGCTTGCTGCTTCTTGCAAAATATTCCATTTGTTGGCTGCTGATAAGAATAGAGCTAGCCAGAAGAATATGGCAGAGCAAAAAAAAAAAAAATTAATTGATGTTCACATAAGCTGAAAATGTGACCGTTTTTCACAGCTACTTTTAAACGCTCATCATGTCACCTACACACATGAAGCTGCCTGCCTTATACTGAATCAGTCCTTTGGTCCATTAAGATCTGCCAGTAGCTCTCCAGGGTCTCAGGTGAAGGTATTTCACATCACCTGCTACCTGGTCTTTTTAACTAGAGATGCTCTACCACTGAGCCATAGCCCTTCCCCTGTCATGAGACAATATAGATATTTATTTATGTTTAGTTTTTCCTTGCAGCCTGGGCAAGTTTTAGAATATATATCCCTATAGCATTTTATTTTTCTTTCCTGTAGCCTTGTTCATAAATTTCACTGTTGGGCTGTTTGGAGTTAGATGTGAGATGGTGGTACAACATCTCTTTCAATATAATTTTGAATGTTTGATCTAAAAGATAATGGGCAGGAATTTATTTGGAAGAGGGAACACGTATCTTCCTTCAGCAGTAATGCAACCCTACTTCTGCTTGGCTGCAGAGGAAATTTAACAGCATAACATTATGCAATTTGTATGGTTTCTCTTAAAACAAAATCCCTGTTGACCCTGTCTCAACATGCATTGCCAGGCATTATGCTTTGGTAAGGGAGAGGCCACGTTGAACTGCGTACAGGAAGAACATCAGGATTTCCATGAAAATTATTTATTTCTTTGAAAGGGAGATCCTTTTCCAAAGGTTCTCAGCAAGCGTGCTGGAAAGGATGTCCAGTGTGGACCACATGACTGACCCCTCTGGCACTGCACTGCCAAAAGCAGGATGTTCCTAGTATTGGTGATAGGCAAGAGCAGTTTGTCCCATAGCTTTCTTTTTCAGGTTTCCAAAAAAAGTTATGTAGAATGGCCTATCCTGTCTATAGTGACCTATTATGAAATGACGTTTTAGCTTTTTAATAGGCTATATTAACCAGGAAGGGGAAAGTAAACAAAGTTTCCCCCTCTTCTGTCCTCTCACTGTTACAATTAGTTGCAATAAGAAGTAACCATAGCCTTGAAATAAGGTTTTCTATTAGAGAAATAAAGTTTTCTATTAGAGGGCAGAATTTGGGGGTGGTGTCATTTTTTGTGCCCCTGCTCCTGGGACTTGAATTAAAGCCTGACATCAGAAATTAAGTGGGCAGCGTTTCTCGTGATCTGGAGAAAGTGTGCTTGGAAAAGCTTCTTCTCCTTTCTTGCTGAATATAGGTCTGCTGTTAAAAGTCACAGGAGCAGCCAAGCCAAGGAAGCAAAGATCTTTTTATTCTTCCTATTTCATGAATGTACAAACGACATGATCTAGAAAATATGGTAGACAGGATGTAACTAACAAACACAAGTAAAAAAAGGGATGTAGGGACAGTATTTGCTGCCATGAAAGCCTATAGGCTAAACTAGATGTTACAAGTGGACATGGGTTGGACCTGTGGATGCCGACACTGTTTTACAGAACAATTTGGCCTTTTAAAAATGTTGCAAGTGCCCAATCCCACAGTGTGGTGGGATAGGAATATCTTGTGTTGTGTGTGTGTGTGACCTGTGCTGTTCCGGCAATGGAAAAGGTCCACTGGTGGGGAGGGGCAAGTTCTGCCGTACCTTCCTCACAGTATTTTAAAATGGCTAGATTCTTCTCTAAAATGGCACTGATGTCCACTAGTTAGAGCCATGGACACTGTAATGTCTAGTTTGATCCTGTGTCTGCACCCAAGGACCCAAAAAGGTTAAAATGTTAATCCCCTTTCCTCCCCGCTGTCAGATCAAGGCTGCACTTAGTGCAACGTCAGGTTTCCGATAATAACGGGCAATGGATTTAAAGAAACTTCAGAAGCCATTTCAAAAACAGGGCCACCCTGGAGTGATCCATATGCATTCTCTGTTTTGCTTCCAGACTTTGGTAGTCAGAGGAAGAAAGGTATCTTTATTATGAGGGTGCGTAATACCTGGCCATTTTGACAAACAGGTGCCAGAGTGACAAAACCCGGTGACTCACTTTCTGTGCCCCCATCCAATTATTGTAGTGACCCTCAGATCATCCCTTCTTGATGAGTCTTACATTTGAATAATTTCCAACAAGAGCAAGGATTGAATTAGATGACCTGTTGGGTCTCTTCCGCCACTGAGACTGTTTCCTGTCTACAGCCTGAGCAATAAAATTCATTGAATATACTTGTGCTGTTGCTATAATGTACCTTGTCCCTATTACTCCTGTTCTATTCTCAGGAAGCTATAAATACAGGACCGCATTCATGAATCCCTCTCCCAGGCAATAGAATCTTGCTTAGCTTTACAAGCAAAAATGACTGTTCATGTGACATTAACTGAACTACATTGAATACTTCCAAGCATAAATGCCATCGTTGTAGGTTACTTAGTAGTGGTAAATGCTATCGGCAAAGGTGCTTCTCTGTAAGCCTAATGGCACATAAGGCACACAAAGTGATCTTTTTGGGCCATTTCTGCTACATATATGCATACTGCAGATCCTCACTTGAACACATGAAGCTGCCTTATACTGAATCAGACCCTTGGTTCATCAAAGTCAGTATTGTCTACTCAGACTGGCAGTGGCTGTCCAGGGTCTCGGGCAGAGGTCTTTCACATGACCTACCGCCTGGTCCTTTTAACTGGAGATGCTGGGGATTGAACCTGGAACTTTCTGCATGCAAAGCAAAGGCTCTACCACTGAGCCAGGGCCCCTCCACTCTGTCTTAAGGATTCTGTGATCTCCAGGAGCAGAATTTCAGAGAACTGATGGGGAAGGGAAGAAGTCCCATTCAACAGGCTTTACTCTGCTTACAGTAATTTTGATCCAAAGTCATGTTAAAGTGAGTATTAATTGTTAATGCTAATGAAGACTATGAAAGAGTCAATGGCTTTCCTTTTGTTGTCTTGATTCCTTTGTGAGCTTTCCCATGTAATAACCAAGGAAGGTTTTCTTCTTTCTAAGCTGGAGTGTCCTAATCTTTTAAAACTTCCATCATACTTTGTAAACTGTCTCATAATAACAGGGATATTAAAGAACTCTCAAATAATCATGTAAAGCAAAGGGTTTAAAGAGGCAGTAGATTTTATGGAAGCAGTAAACTAGATATGTAGTTTCTCCCTGATCCCCGTGTCGTTTGCATGCTCCCATGTTTTTGAAGTTATGTGTTAAATGATTTGTCAGAATACTAGTCTTGTTTCTTGCCAACCCTAACCCCCTTTTGTATTAATTTCTATCCTAGCTCTTGTGTCAGCCCGCCTTCATTTCCTTAATCAAGAATAATCTTCATTATTGAAAAAACTGTCACCCAGAGTCCTTTCTTTTTGTTTTGGAGAATGCTCCCCTGTTTTGCCAACTCTTAAGGAGAGACACTTTTAAGTTTTCATACTCCCTCTTGCTCATTCTTTCAGATTTTACGCACTGCAGCAAATTCAGCATAAAAACGTTCCCACTGAAGCTGCATTTTTACTACAGTTCACCTCTTTGAAGTGGCATGGGAAAATCCTGTGTGGCTGTGCTCTTTCAACAGGACCTCTTGACTAGCTTATCTCAGTGCTGCTTCACCTATGTCTGAGCTTCCTGCCAACTTTGCTCCTCCCGAAAAGAGAACAGAAGTGAGGAAAACTCCGCTCAGTGGTCCCAGATGATCCTTGAAGGTTTTTTTTTCCTGTTTCTTGCTTGGCATCTCAATGAAAGCTGTTTAATCATTGAATAACAGAAGCCAGATCAACATTCCCTAAGGGGGCCTGTGCTCAAAGCTACCATTTCTTTGTTTGCAACACACACCTCATAATAATTAGATGTACAAAGTGTGAGTTGATGCTGCCTTGTTCTGAACTGATGCTGTAAACCAGCTGGCATGCATGGGCAGGGTTGGAAAACATTTATAAATATTAAAAAAGGTTTTTGTGTGTGTCAACACTAGGACTATGATTATTTGGCATCTAATCTCGCACATGCAAGAAAAGCAACCACGCCTTTCACCTCAGAGGCTTATGATTAAGGCACCAGCATGGCCTGCCCTGTTACAGCTTCTCATTGAAATGGCAGGTCTCCAAGGCAAAACCTCTCACCATATTTCAATACGTTCTGGGATACAGCTTCTCCAGAATGTGCAGAATTCAGACTCTGGTCTTTCAGGCTGATTTGCAGACCCTGCTGCTGTAAGACACAATCTAGCAAGAGTTAAGCACTTATGTTTCAATAGGAAACATTTTTAGTAACTCTGTTGGATTCAATGAGAATTAAAGTGCTGAACCTCTAAAGGGTTATATCCATAATCAGAACATTCTGCAAATTTATTGGTCATACAGCAACAATTAAAAACAAGCCAGTGTTGTAGAGACTTAGGAGAAAATCCATATGAGGACTTCTTTGAGCTTTGTTGCTCTTCACTTTCATGTGAAAGTGTATTTACCATGGTCATTCCACAACACAAGTGATACTGTACTATATCCTGCACAGATTGGAGAAGGTATATTGCACGTATGGTTGGGAGGTGTTTGTCTCATGTGGGTGGGAGTGAGTAAACCACGACTGTCCTTTTCCCCCAAGCTGAATAATGCATGACATCTATAGTTGCCAGCCTCCAGATACTAGAAACAAACAAAGCAGCATGGAGGCTCTCTCAAAAAATATATATATACACTATATTAGTGAATAAATGCTATAGTCCTATATATATACATAAAGGTGCAGATGGAGTAAACGTGAAATCAGCATATAAAAAAATAAGAGAACAAGTACAATAAATAATGCATATAACACAAAGCTGCAGACAGCGTAAAAAAGCTCAGTAAAGTCCGGATGTGTGAGAATGGCCCCAATCCAAAACACGGATACAGTTCAACGGAGCACAAGCTCAGTCTGATACAGCGGACCTGATCCAAAAGAGGATGCGGATTCTAGATAATTCCAGCGTTTCGATGGTCTTCTTCAGCTGTCTGTATGATTTAAAGTAAGGCAGTTCACAGACTGTCCCCTGGATAAATCAACCTTAGATCGAGACCTCCGAGGGTTCAAACTTCATTCTCCAAGACGGATGCAATGGATCTCCAGCTGATAGAAATCAGTTCACCTGGAGAAAATGGCCTTTTTGGCAATTGGACTCTATTGCACTGAAGTCCCTCCCCAGGATCCACCCCAAAAACCTCCAGCCCGTGGCAAAGAGGGACCTGGCAACCCTAATGACATATCCAAACCTGTTTGTTCTATGCAGCAAATATTAGAATATGAGAAATCTGCATTTTAGATATAAATTACATAGATTTGAAAGGTGCATGAAAACAGCTAAACAGAGAAGTAACACCTGGTTTTCATTAGAATGTCAGTGGTTGGAAAAGTCCAAATAATGGTTTAAAAAGCAGGTTCATACAGGTAATGATGGGACAGAAGGCAGGGCAACCAAATAATAGTGGGAAAGTAGGGCCACATGGAAACACAAAAGGTCACATTGAAAATAAAGTAGTTTGGTGTGGTCATTATTTCTATCAATGAATTCCCTTTTGTCTGAAAGAGAAAATAGCACCATCATATTCCACACTGGTTGTGCTAGTGCTGTAGTTATGTCTGATAACAAATAAATCACCACAAACAAACTCTTGAGAGAAATGGGATAGGCGTATCGAAAACATGGAAAAGTAATGTTAGTAACCCAAGTGTTACAATAGCAGAGAAGAACCCTTGTAATAGATTGTGCATTTGGCTTAACAGAAACATCACTCCAAACCACAATTTGAGCTTCCAAATGAGCTTTCAGACCCAATGTTAGTACTGCTGGTCTGTTTTTTGTTTTCTATCTGCTCATTACTTCAACTTCTCTTAAAGGGGGCCCTCGGGAGATATAGCCTGCCAATTCAGGCATCATGTTATACCACAGTAAGCAGAAATCATGTTTTGCAGACTCAATTTGTGGGCAGATTGTAAGCCATGGTTTGTCAGTTTTCATGTTGCATCACACCATGGTTAAGCTTCCTTTACTATTGTTTGGTGGGATGTCTGAATAGAGCCTGTGGGAAGAAAAGCCTCCCAGTTTCGCAGCCAAATATTCTTAGTTTAGCAGCTGGAATACATTAGGCTGTACTGCATAATTTGCTTTTCCAAATGTATTCCAATTTTATGACATTCAGGTGTGTTTATTTGTTTTGGGTGGTTTGCACCAACTGAAGTGGCGACAGGAAAGTCGCCTTCTAGGGCCTAGGATCACATCCTTTATTAAAATCATACAGGTTAGTCCAAAAGAAACTTATAGTGTTGACTGCTCACATTCCCTTTGAATTTCATGAAATTAACAGAAAATATAAACACTTCTTCTAAAAACTAAACAGCAGACACACCTACCCCAACTCCACAGTAGCTTCTGCTGATCTTAACTGGGAAAGGACGAGGATGGAATAGCCAGACAGATTAAGGTCTTCACATTCTTCAACATTTAGCTATTCTGTTAATTGTTCCTCTACATATAATGTGCCACTTACTACTCTAAAAGAAGCACATTCTTTTGCAACTCACCATTTCAAAACACTCTGTGTGTTTGAGTGCTATTGATAAAGCACAAAAGGCACATCCATTTAAGCAAGGAAGGAAGGGAGTTACTCCAGCCAGTATCTTTTCTGCTCATTTCCATGTTGATGCCTCTTGCCAGTATTACAGAACAAAATCCCAGCCATGAACTCCCTGCCACACTATCCTTGAGCTTCACAACATAGATGCTTTTCTTAAAAAAAAGAGAGAGAGAGAGAGTTGGGGCAGACCCATTTGATGCACTTCCTGACAATCTCTTGCAAACAGATAAAGGCAGTGACTTGCAGGGTGACTTCTGGCTTATATTTTAATAACCTCAATGGGTCATGTTTAAACCTCAGTGGGAAGGGGGGTAGTAGAGAAGAATGATTTCCTTTTGTTTTTTATGTATGCATTCGTTTCATTTGGTTGCTTTCTATCTGAAATATTACGTAAACATGAATCATCCCTCTTTGCTGTCTCTCTTTTAGGTGAAACAGTTGCCGTAACTGTTCTTTGTATTCCAGATGTTTTCTGTGTGTGTTAGCCATTCGTTAATTTATCGTTCACACCTTGTGACACCTCTCCTTAAATTCCTACACTGTCTTCCTTTGCACTCCTGTGTTTCACAGAAGCTTTCTGCCTTTTCAACTGGTTTGTCCTTATCTCTCCTGCCCTCTTTGCTTCTTCCAACTCTACTCTCCTTAGCCACCCAAAGGTCTTTTCTGCTTTCCTTTGTGGCAAATAAGGGCATTTCTGCACAAGAATACACACTGTAGCTATGCAACCTTAAACATTGCAATGGGAAACAGTAAAATTTTGTTTAGTTTCCAAAAGTTGTGTTTAATATACCACTAATACTGATCAAATAGAAACTCTACAACGGTATAGAATAAACTGTAAAAATCTAGTGTGAACGTACTGAATAATCTTATATTAATATTTATGGCCTCACTATATTGATACTTATGGCTACACTATGACCTTTTCTCTCTTGGATCAACAGTAGTCACTCTCAGTGCCCTGCTAGAGGTCCCGGTAAGGTTGCCAGGTCCCTCTTCACCACCGGCGGGAGGTTTTTGGGGCAGAGACTGAGGAGGGTGGGGTTTGGGGAGGGGAGGGACTTCATTGCCATGGAGTCCAAATGGCAAAGCAGTCATTTTCTCCAGGAGAACTGATCTCTATCGGCTGGAAATCAGTTGTAATAATAGGAGGTTAAGCTGCAGTACTGCAGCCCAAGCTTTGCTCACGACCTGATTTTGATCCCGACGGAAGTTGGTTTCAGGTAGCTAGCTCAAGGTTGACTCAGCCTTCCATCCTTCCGAGGTCAGTAAAATGAGTACCCAGCTTGCTGGGGGTAAAGGGAAGATGACTGGGGAAGGCACTGGCAAGCCACCCCGTAAACAAAGTATGCGTAGAAAATGTCGGGATGTGATGTCACCCCATGGGTCAGGAATGACCCAGTGCTTGCACAGGGGACCTTTACATTTTTTCCTCAGTGGAACAGGCTTATCACAGGAGGTGTTAAGCTCTCCTTCCATGGAGATTTTTAAGAAGAGGTTAGATGGACATCTGTCATCAATGCTGATTCTGTGACCTTAGGCAGATGATGAGAGGGAGGGCATCTTGGCCGTCTTCTGGTCACTGGGGGTGTGGGGGGGGAGGTATTTGTGAAGTTCCTGCATTGTGCAGGGGGTTGGACTAGATGACCCTGGTGGTCCCTTCCAATTCTATGAGATCTCCAATTATTACCTGGAGGTTGGCAACCCTAGGTCCCACCAGTAGATCTACTTATGTATATCACTACTTCATAGCACTTTTTACAACTGTGTAGGAAGATACAAAGGTTTTTTCTATGGTGCTCTGCCCTGTGAGATCCCATTCTTACTCGCAAGTTATTAAATTGTGTAGTATATGCATAAACTAGGCCCAACAGTGAGAACAAGACTTGGTCTATGATCTTACAGAATACACAATGTTGACTACAAAGCTGGATGTCTATTGTATACTGAGCTCCAGTAATAGAGTAGCTCATAGTAAATTTTCCAGCAGCCTCCAAGCCAACAGAAGGTGCAGGAATGATGCTACTTAAGCAGCATCAGAAGCCACCATGTGCTTATGAGTGATGTGTAAAAACTTTGTCCACCACTTGGCTTCATCTAGATTTTGAGAATTTCTTAAAGGCACAGCTTAGAATATCCACTAGTAGGGCCTTGTGAATTTACAACATCATTACAACAGTGCTTTGAGGCCTTCTTAAGAGAAAAACATGCTACACACATTCTAATAAATAAAAGGATATTGGGAGTTAATTTTGCAGAGAACACCGGCATTATTTAGGTTATCAGGCAATGTGATTCCAAGAACACAGAGATACAATTTTACCATTAATACTTTTGAAGCAGGAAATTAGCAGAAGGGTTTTAACTATCCCAGTGAGTAAAACTCTGCTCTCAAACTCCTTGGAATTCTGAAGTCTCAGAACTTTTCTTTTTTCATGAGCTAGACAAATTATCGGGGACTGTAGGATGAATTCTAATTTAGACGGGAAGGGTTTAATTCCACACCCGCAGTGCACATCTGCCTGTGATATGTGTCTGAGTAAAAGAATGCCTTGCTTCACTGTCATATCCTCTCTTGTTGCTGTGGTAACCAACTGCCAGGAAGGGTGTAACTGACAAATGAGTAGAAGAGGCACTGGCCATCTTAGGATCTCAGTGGTAACAGAGGAGGCATATTAAAGAAGCACTTATGGTTGAAAGGTAGTATGCCAAACTGTACGCACCAGCAAAAGCAGGCTGCTTGTTGCTAAGTACCTTAAAAACTTTAGACAACACAGAACCTAGCTGCTGTTCTTTTTTCTAATGACTTCAAAAAGAACAAATCATGTTTCCAGTTGTGTAGAACCTTAAAATTCTGATCATCTGCCTTGCTAGTGTTGATATATGCTGATGATTTGGTAGTTTTGTCTTCTGCCGAGATTGGTCTTAGAAGGATGCTGTCAAATTTGGCCATCTATTGTGAAAGGGAGAAACTAAGAATTAACTATGGCAAAATGAAAATTGTAGTTTTGGGTAATAATAGAATTAAACACAGATAGTTTATTAATGCCCAGCTAATGAAACAATACTCATTTATCTTGGCATTGTATTTCAAGAATCTCTGTCTTCAAAGGCACACCTTAATGTAATCTGCTGGTCACTCAGTAGGGACTACTTTAAATATTATTTTACTCAAAAGGGGGTCAGTTAATTATGCCTGTGCTCAAAATATTCCAGGGCAAAGTTAGTCTACAACTCTTACACGGGGCAGAAACTTGGGATTGGAATGAAAATTTCTTGTCTAGCTGGAAACTGTTCAGAATAATTTTTTAAGGAAGATCTTGGGCCTTACTCAAGGCACACTGGCTGCATATTTAAAGTTGGAAGTTGGATTGCCCTCCATTACAGTAAGAGTTCATTTAAAACTATTAAAATATTTTTAAATGCTTGATAGTATTTCAGAAGACTGGAATTATAAGGGAGTCAATGGGGCAATATGTTGTCCTCCATCTTAAAAACATATTTCCCTGCTTTGGAGATTATTTAATCCTGGGATAGAAGAAAAACTCATAACTGGCTCTTTGAGTGTGTTGCTACTTGCGATATCAGTTTAGCCTGTCAAGCAGAATTTTCCACATGGTTTACTTCTGTCAAGAAAAATAAAATTTTACCTTGTTATTTAAGTGATCTTACTAATGCATCTTTAAGGAATGTATTGAGAAGGGTACAGTTCCAGACCATGCCTTCTGCCTATCTTTTTGGCAGATTTCATAAAATTCCTGTGGAGCAACGGCTTTGCCCCTGCGGCTATGACCAGGCCAGAGATATTAAGATATATTGCCAGTTTTACGGAAATATAAGAAATAAACTGCTGCCTCAGTTCATTATTAATTTTTCAGTTTCTGATTGCAGTAAATTTTTACAGGCAGATGCACTCCCTGATGTTATTTTTTCAAGTACTTTTATGTTTTTATGAATTCAAAGTAACCTGACCTTATAACTAATCACTGTTAATACTCCGGAACCTTTCAATTTGTGACACTTCTTTTGCTCAGCAAGAGCTCCAAGATAGCAGGAAGCACTTGAATCCCTGCCTCTGTACACACTGTTTCGTGATTGGCTGTGAGAGAAGCCAATCTTCTGTGCTTCCCCTGTTTGGCTATCAGCATGCTGCCTTGAAGAGGGGTTTGGAAAAGGGTGGGGCCTCTCTTCATCTCAATCCGGCACTGAATGTACTGACTCTTGCATAATACTTTCTTGAGAAAATGTATGGGTTTTTGGGGGGAAGTTTAGAGAGCTTTATTAGAGAGGATTCCTAGATTCCCCCCCCCAACCCAAGTATATCCTTAATTCTTTTGTGTCCATGTTCAGATATAAACAAAGCTGACCACACGCTTCTCTGCCTCTTTCTCACAGGAAGGGTTTTGCCATGCCAGCAGGAGTCTTCAAGGTGTGCTTTGTGGTGATTGCAGCTATTGTCAACCATCCGCTCCTCTTTCCAAAGGAGAATGTCACAGTCCCTGAAAACACAGAGGACATCATCCAGAAAATGAAAGAGCGGGAGGAGAGCCTGAGGCTAGAACGGCTTAAACTGGAGCAGGAGATGGCAGTGCAAGAAACTTTAACCAAGTCTTCAGAAAAGGCCACAGAGCCAGAAGAGCAGTACCCCCATGATCCTCTCTCTTGGAACTTCTGGACTGCCCTGTCCTTGGTAGTTTTCCTGCTGATTGAGCTGTGGAGGCAGGACTACCAAGAAGGGACATGGCAAGACTACAGCATTGAGGAGGATGAAAATGCAGTTCTGGGAAAGGCATTCAAGGGGGTTTTCCTGCCAGATAGAGGCACACTGGATAGTTTCTATGAAAGATGTATTCTGAATGTGACCAGTGAAATTGCTAGGAACAGAGAGCTTGTGGAAGGATTTGCAGATGACTTACTAGAGGCTCTAAGGAGTGTGTGTAACAGGGATGCAGACATGGAAGTGGAGGAATCCATAGGCATCGGGAGCATGTATGAAAACTGGAGAGTTCATAAACCCTTGGCCTGTGACTTTATTGTCCCTTTTACTCCTCCAGAGCCATATTGTTTCAAGTTAGAGACATGTGACTCAAGAGAATCCGTTCCACCGGACAAACAAGGTT
This sequence comes from Euleptes europaea, assembly GCF_029931775.1. NCBI lineage: Eukaryota > Metazoa > Chordata > Lepidosauria > Squamata > Sphaerodactylidae > Euleptes > Euleptes europaea. The sequence goes on along the minus strand of NC_079316.1, from coordinate 56,495,508 downwards.
ATGGCGTGATAAAGATCTGCTGGGCAGATGAGAACTCAACAGGCTGTATCTGTGACAAGACAAAGCTGGGGGAAGACCTGTTGTGCCTCCTTCATAGCAAAATGAACCAGTCTAGGCACAACAACCATATGGAGGACCTGCTTTGTTACAAAGACTCTCGATACCTCGATAGTGACCAAGTTATGATGTGGTTCCAGGTTGCACTGACCAAAGCATGGAACAAGATTTCACACAAGTATGAATTCAGTCTCACTTTCAGCCACCTGGACAGTCCTGGTGCACTAAAAATAAAGTTCAGGTCCGGAAAGACCATTGCCTTCAACCTTACCCCTGTGGTCCAGTATGCAGATTCGGATGTATACTTTGTCTCCCATTTCCCATGCGGTGGCCTCGCAGAGGGTTCCACATCCAGTATTCACTGGTTTCTCACATTTGCAGTGTACGAGAAAAGGTACCTCCAGTTTGTTTCAAAAATTCTGCCTGACAGTTCCTGCCACCTTAGCTGTCTCCAGATTCTGTCCTTCATCCACGGAAAGCAGTGCAGTCTAACAGGACCAAGCAGCCTTACAAACTACCACTTGAAAACGGCGATGTTGCATTTGCTCCAGACCTATCCCAGTTCAAACTGGGCTTCTGGCTTCCTGGAGGCCAGGCTACAAGACGTGCTCAGATATTTGGAGAAAAGTTTGCAGGAAAAGAGGCTTTACCATTTTTTCATTGGAAACCGGAATCTGCCAGAGGAACTGGGCATTCCGGTAGAGTTCCAGAAGGCGGAACCTGTGAACCTTTTCCGCCCCTTTGTGTTGCAACGGAGTGCTTACAGAAAAACGATGGACATGTTTCATGAGATGTTGAGAAACACGTCTGCTTTGATAAATGAGTACACCACGCATGTACATGTGGGGCGGGCAAGTCCACTAAACAAGGAACAACTGTAGAAAAACAGTTGTTCTTGGCCCCCAATCTTTGAAAACTACAATACAAGAAGCTCTCCCCATTTAGGGAAGACTGATATAAATTCAGGACCTGTGGGGGGAGGTCTGCAAATGGTTCCAACGATTCAAAAGTGCCTGAGCACCGTGTGATTATTTTACCAGTATTGCTGGCTGATGTTCTGCAGCTTGGAATGTTTTACCACTGAGTAGAATGTTTGCTGGGATAGGAAGACACAAGAAAGGAGCCTCTAATTTATTTTTCTCTCTGCACTACAGTCCTGGGGAGTTGCAAGAAGGAGTGTGCTTTGTTTAAGGTGGGAGGCCTGGCAGCTCTGCAAAACAGCCCCTTCTTTCCAAAGGGCAGCAGCTGTCACGGGACAAACATTGTTTTGATGTTGTTGCAAAGTAACCACTTTGTGAGGGGAATTTTTTTAATGAATGGCAAAAAGCTGCAAGGGGGCCACCTCGGTACCTGCAGTAGTCTATAAAAGCAGTATGTACCGTTTCACGCAAAATAGAGCTGGGTTTCCTGTTAATCTTTCATTCCCTATCTATGGGGTTAATTCCAAAAGCCAACCCATGATGCAAAGCATCAGACCATTATGGGCTCAAACATGGCTTTTCTACGTCTCACAAAATTTTACTCCTTTCAAGACTGAGGTCTGGTCTGAGCTGGTAGAAGAGAACGAGGTTTTTTTTTTTTTTAAACAAAGGTCACCTACACTAAACATTCCCTGCAAACAAAATCAGTACAACAGTTTTAAGTGTCCCTGCTTTGCTAGTTCTCTACTTGCAGAGGTTTTTAAAAATAAAACAGAATTCTGAAGTAGTACAGTCCATTCCAGCGTCTCACAGAGCTTTTTAGACCTCGTTCTGCAGCATTTCTAGACCAGTCTCGACACCCCACCAAAATATCTTTTCAGGTTTCTAATAAATAACTTTGTATGCTTATGTTTTTTTTAAAGAAACTAGGCAGGGGCAAAACTATTCCTTGGTGCAAAGATCTACGTGGCAGAATATTTCCTAATGTCTGGAAAAAAGCAAGAATGGCAAAAAAAAGTATTCACTAGTCTGCTTCCAGACTGCTGAATTTACAATGTACTCCCTGTCCTGCAGCCTATTTTTTACATGTTAGTTTTACAAGCAGACCACAGGAGAGAAACAAACTGTGCTTCATATTTCCTGAGAGGGTCTAAATTTAGTGTGCTGTAGCACCAGAATGTGTCCCAGGTTCCCCAAGGGATGATATCCTAATCAGGAAGGCAAAAGTTCATATGTTTGGTCTACTACGAGGAAAGGGGGGGTGTAAAATAAAACAGTTGTGTATTTTTAAAGATGACTTTGTATTAAGGTAAAGTTGCAGGTCTGTTTTTTAAAACTGTTTGTCTGACGCTGTTCTCAACACTTGCTGAATTTTGATTAGGTGGCGAACGTGAGGCCAAGGCATCCTTAAATGGCAGTAACAGTGGGCAGGGGTAAAACACGCTAACTTCCTTTGACTCTACTGCCTGGGCTGCAGTGTTTGGCTGCTGTTTCTTAAGTACAGCTCAGATACTTGCTTTGCCACTTCCTGTTTTGACAGGGACTGCTAACTTTCAGAACAGAAAATAGTTTGTGTCGCTATGGTAGGATGTGTGTGTTGGGTTGCTTTTTTTTTAGCATACCTTGAGCAATGCTCTTTTAAAAGGAAAATCAGATTCTCATGGGAACTAAAAATACCTTCACTGCCCAGGAGAGAGAACTACAGGCAGTAAGCAGAAACTTTGGGCTGCATGGTAAAGTTTTGATTCCTGTACAAGGTTAACTGCACCTCTCCCTAACATCATAAAGCATACGCAGCATCCTGGACTCTGCCTATGGAGGCTTGGTCAGATCATCAATGATGGCGCCCATTGTTGGAGGCGGAGTAAGAAGAAAGGAGTTAATTGGTTGCTGCTGCAGAATCAACACTCCTGCTCCCAAACAGGTGTTGCTGCTGCTACATCTGGGATTACAAATCTGAAGCCCTGGCTCCTGGATGGGTCCCCATAGGAGCAGGAACCACATCTGTCTACAGCACCGGTATGCCCATGGAGTTCCTCCCACTTGTGCTCCCCAGCAATTGATATAAAGGGGCATACTGCCTCTGGTACTGGAGAGAGTAGATATCCATCAGGACTAGTAGCCATTGATGGCCTCATTTCCAGGAATTTGTCCAGTCCCCCTTTAAAGCCTTCCAAATTGGTGGCTATCACATCCTGTGGCAGTGAATTCCACAGTTTTATGTGCTGTGTAAAAAAAAGTACTCATATGTCTTGGATTTGAAAGGGAGAAAAGCTTATCCCTGTCCACGCTCTCCACACCCTGCATACTTTTATAAACTTCTATCATGTCTCCCCTTACTCACCTTTTTTCTAAGCTAAAGTGCCCTAAGCATTTTAACTAATCCTCATAGGCCATTTGCTCTAGCCCTCTGACCATTTTAGTTGTTCTTTTCTGCACCTTTCCAAGCTCTACAATTTCCTTTTTCAGGTATGGTGACCAGAATTGTACACAGTATTCCAAATGTGATCTCATCATAGATTTGTTTAAGGGCAGTATGTAGCAGCAGTTTTAATCTCTATTCTAATTATAGCCACCATGGAATTTACCTTTTTCACAACTGCCACATACTGAGTCAACATTTTCATTGAGCTATCCACTGCCACCCCAAGATCTCTTCTTGGTCTGTCACTACCAACTCAGAACCTATCAGTGTACATCTGAAGCTGGGATTTCCCCCCTCCCAATTTGCAGCATCACTTTACACTTGCTTGCACTGAATCTCATTTACCATCTTTAATGCCATTCCCCCAGTTTGGAGAGATCCTTTTGGACCTGTTTGCAATCGTTTTTTGTTTTAACCACCCTAAATAATGTGGTGGTGTTCACAAATGAAGCCACCTCACTACTCATGCCTGGCTCCATGTCATTTATGAACAATTTGAAAAGCCCCAGTCCCAAAACAGATCTCTGAGGAATCCTTCTTCTAACGTCACTCCATTGCAAGGACTGACCATTTATTCCTACTCCGCTTCCTGTTTTTTAGACAATATCTAATCCATGAGAGTATTCGTCCACTTATCCCATGACTATGAAATTTGCTCAGAAGTGTTTGGTGAGGGACTTTGTCAAAAGACTTTTGAAAATCCAAATACTCAATATCTACCAGGTCATTCCTGTCCACGTGGCAATTGGACTCTATGGCATTGAAGTCCCTCCCCTCCCCAAACCCTGCCCTCCTCAGGCTCTGCCCCAAAAACCTCCTTCCGGTGCGAAGAGGCTCGTGGCAACCCTACACATTAGTTACAGACCCTAGCAAAAATAGCATGCTTCTACCTTTCTTGGCCTATCACCCCAACACGTAACTGTTCTTTCCCAAGGTTGGGTCTTTTTCACATAATGGGTGGGGAGGAGAAAGCAGGAAAGCAGCACCATAGAAAAGTGTTAAGAAGGCCCTCTCCCCTAGCATTGGTGTTCCCCTTCAAGTTAACGGCTTCAGTGACTAGCCTGCATAAAACAACATTCACCTAAAAATACTCAAAAACTGTAATGCGTTGTTCCGCCCTCTGAGTGTAAGGCAGGTGGTGCCTGGCTGGCTCTTTGGAGAAAGCGAAAGCAGATCAAGTATTCTCTCCGGTAGAAAAAGATGCTGGGATCTTATCAGATGCAATGTGCTTTTGTTAACCAATGCTAAAGACTTAAATCCTTGACTGTACAATAAAACCCAGTTTCTAAAGTAAGGAGCTTAAGGTAAAGACAGAAAAGAGTAGTTAAAACTTCTCTCTGCTTTTTTCCAGCTTAAGACTGCTGGAAAATTGATTTTGTAAAAACACCTCAAAATCCTTTGAGACCATAAAAAGAGGTGCCAGCCATCTCACTGGAATCCTTTTCTTCTTGGAAGCAGCTTCTACATTTAAACTTTTAATGTTTCTTCCACCCTTCTCAACATGCTATATAACTGACTTCTTGTAAAATACTGGCTCCAGTTAATAGGCTTGTTAAATAAACCATTGCAACTTCAGTTATTTTATTTTAAGTAATTACATGGTTGAAGTGGAAAATATCTACTTTTCCCAGTCAGCAGTATTTCTAGATTTGTTACAGTCTTGAAAGTATTTCTCAGAGGAGAAACAAATCCAAATGTTTATGGTATAAAACTTTTGAAGCACTGGATTTTCAAATAGTACTTTCATAGGAATTATCTGTACCTAGGGCATTATCAAACATCCATGAGAGGGTTTTTTTATTAAACTGCAGCTTTAGTATTAAATAAGTTTTTAAAAGATCCTGTATGTTAATTTAGTCAGCATACACTGATACACTAAAGCACTCACACAAAACCCAAAAATGTGTGATTCAGCAAGTGTAGCAGGCTGACTGTTTCCACAAGGAAAGTTGTTGATCTTTCTACACAAGAAATAGATTTGGGGGATAGTGTCACTAAAAATGAGCTCACATGGCTGTCTATAGCACCACTGTGAGTTTAATCTTTGTGTGGTGTTCAGTCATCTTCTAGAAGACTCAAATGTTGAAGAAGAAGAAAAGTTGGTTTTTATATGCCGACTTTCTCGACCACTTAAGGGAGAATCAAACCGGCTTGCAATCACCTACCCTTCCCCTCCCCACAACAGACACCCTGTGAGGTAGGTGAGGCTGAGAGAGTGTGACTAGCCCAAGGTCACCCAGCTGGCTTCGTGTGTAGGAGTGGGGAAACTAATCCAGTTCACCAGATTAGCCTCCGCCGCTCATGTGAAGGAGCGGGGAATCAAACCTGGTTTTCCATATCAGACTCCACTGCTCCAAACCACTGCGCCACGTTGACTCTACTACACCTGCTGAAATGCAGCTTCCTGCACAAACCTAATGAGTACAGAAGCTCTCCCAGCATCAGGATCCAGCAACCCTACATTTGGTACAAACAAATGGGTTGAAGCAGGAACCGATGGAAGGTGGTTGCAGCAGTTTCCCCCTTGAATGGATGGCTTTTGACCTACAGGGCTCTTCGAAAGAACTTGTGCTAGTCCAGTCGCTGCCACTTCCCATGCCAATCCGAATATGTGTCTGGCTTTGCCTGCATCTTGCATAACTGCTTTTTGGGCCAGAGCAGGAGACACGCTGGGAATTCTATATTTGCCACATTCCCAAGAATGTTTATTCAAGAAGAAAACAACACATGGGACCCCATTCAGACCAGCTGGACTGCCTGTGATGAACAGACAGGAAGAGATACTGGCTGGCAGGCTTTAGAGCAGGGGTGTCGAACTCAATTGTTACAAGGGCTGGGTATGACATAAATGCCACTTGGTCAGGCTGGGCCATGCCTCGCCAGCCCAGATAGAGATGGTGGGGGGGCTGCCTCAGCTGGCTCACAGGCCGGATAAGAGCCTTATGTTTGACACCCCTGCTTTAGAGGCTGCATTCTTCTCTTCCAGGAGAGGCAGGCCTTCACGCTAGCCGTCTCATCCTTCAGCACTATTAATGAAATACAGAGCATCATCGTTACTGATGAAGTCCAACCCAAGGTTTCAGCAAAACTCTCCTAGTGGTATCATATAGATATCCAACAATGGTGACAGACCAAACCTCTTCCAAGCACCACATGGCATCTCCTAAGAAGCCATGGCAGCAGCATCAGTAACCCACCACCAGGAATGCTCCATTATGGAAGCATAATATTTCAAGAGCAGATGCTTCTATCCCTATAGGATGTGTAGTAGCAGCATCTTTAATTGATTGTCAAAAGCTACTGAGAGGTATAAGAGACTCAACAGAGAAGCCTTACTTCTGCTGCCTCCAGTTGATCATGGCCACTAAAGCAGCTGCAGGTCCATAACCAGATCAGAAGCCAGGTTAAACAGGGTCGAGGAAGGAGGCACCTCTCCATAAATGGAGAAAATACCCTAATTACCCTATGACTGCCAGGGTCATTTTAGAAGAATGGTTTCTTAAGGAGGGGCTTAATTACCACCTCTGTAAAAGATGGCAACAACCTACTTGTCACTGTCACTTATGAGTGAGGAAGACCCCTTAAGGAAAACCAAACTGAAGTGATCCAAGCAAGAACTAACCACTTCTGGAGTCCCTAACTGGGACTTTGCCCCAAGCATGACGGCCAAGTCAGTACAATTGTGAGGAGGAAGGCTGTGGGCAGACACAGGGGTAGCACAACTTAACCAACCTTCTGAGCCACATACAATAATCTTAAGACACGCACTACCAAGACTTCTATCTGTACATTTTCCCGTTCCGCAAGAGTGACAGTAACATTCATACTCTGAATTTAGCTATTTAGCTATACTCTGAATTTGTTTTCTTACTTCATTTGTAGCCTGCCTTTCTCCCCAGTGGGGACCCAAAGCGGCTTGCATTGTTCTCCTCTCATCCATTTTATTCTTACAACAACCCTGTGAGGGAGGTCAGGCTAGGAGTTTGTGACTGGCCCAAGGTCACCCAGCAAGCTTCCATGCACAGCGGGGAATCTAATCTGGGGCTCCCAGATCCTTCTCTGTCACTCTAACCACTATACCACACTGGCTCTTAGTCAGTCTAGAACAGAGTTTGGAGAGCATTTGCAAAGTTTGGTTGAGCTAAAATTTACTTAGGCTGACAAAGGAAAGGAGAATCCATGGCAGGCAAGTGTGTGTGTTCCTGAAGTAGGCTCCTGATTTAAAAAGTAAACTCTGTCTGGAGCTGTACCAGGTCTTAAAGTTGGAGCAGATGGAACAACTTATCTGGACATTAAAGTCATTTTATATGATACCTGTCAATCTTAGGGAAAGGTATGGACCTTACCCAATGGACCAAGTGACATCCCCCCTGCTATTCTGCACCCCTCCATGGATATAATGTGTACACTGTTCCACAATACCTGCTGACCCCCCCCCCAATCAATCATAGGGCTGTCTTCATGGAAGCTTCCAGGGAATGAGCAAACTACCCCCCTCCCAAGTGAAATTCTCAGCTGAAGCACATGTTCCAATTAAACCTGCCTGGGAACATGTCCTTGAGAGAGACTCAATTGGGGGAGAGAACCCTGCATCTGCAAGAGGCAAAGAAATCGTTCAGGCTGGAAAATTCCTCCAAGATGGACACTCTCTTGACACACAAGAAGGTGAATCAAGCAAGACTCATGTTTCATTTGTTATTCACTTGTGGCAGAGGAATTATGCTAGTAAAAAAAATCATGGTTTTGTAACTTCCCTTTACTGGGACTAGATCGGGCAAAGATGATTAAGTTTAAGCAAGCTCAGTATTGTACATTTTCCCACACTGTTCCAACTGCAGGGAGACACACACAGAAGAATCAATCCATTCCCCATTGTCTCCCCCTTCTACTATAGCCACTGCATGCCTGCTGAAATGGAAATAGGATGATGGCTGGTACTTTGTAGTAAATTACAAAGTAGTATCTTTTGTTTGTTGCTGTTGCAGAAGCATTTATCCTAGCATATTAAAGGACCAGCAAAGTGTTCTAGAAATACAATGGAATTTGCTTACAAGTCACATTTGACATTGAAGACTTCAGGTTGTGGATAATAAATAAAATGGAACAGTGTTCTCATAAGTATAGTTTTCTGATGCAGGACTCCCACTCTGTTTCATCTGATATCATTCTCAAGGAATAAGCATCATCCTCTTTACCGGCAGCTCCGAAGACACACTTTAAAGGATGTACTTGCAGCTAAAGCCTACCCATGGAATCAAGCTGTGTTGTGTGCAAATATACCGGCTCTAAGTGCAAATGTAAAAATTATAAGTGGAGCACAATGTAGATCTACACAGCTACCAGATACACATCCAGCTCTGACAGTCTACAGTCGAATGCCTGCCAGACTGAAAAGCAATTTTTTAAAGATCAGGTTTTAATTATTTCCCTTCATGATGTAAACTGCTACCACAAGTTCTCTTTTCAAATAAAAACTATTAGTTTTGCTATTTTAGAGTTGCCAAGTAACCCGAATAAGATGATGTAAAATGACAGAGAAGTGAGTGTTTGTGTCTGCAGTCCGATATATTGCCTGTGTTGTTTGAACAGAAAAAGCTAAACAGAGGGGGTACTCAACATTCATAACTGTTTGGCACAAACAGGCTAAGCTTGATTGCACACATCCCCAGTTGTGTAACTCTGCTTGGTGTTGCTGCTACACAGAAGAGGAAACAGGAAGTCTCTGTGTTTAAAGCATGTTTATTCCTGTAAAGTAGTCATTTCTACAGTTTAGGGAGAGTATCTTAAACTGAAGAAGGGACAGGAAACAGACAAAGTTACAAGAGCAACTGATTATTGAGCACTCAGGAACACCCAACTCCCAAAACTTTCCGCACACCCCAGTTTTATGCACCTTTCTTTTGAGAAGAAGGGCTGTTATGCAGGTGGGCCTGTCATTTCAGTACAGCCATATATCCCCATTGAATAACAAGCACAGAACCATCTTATACGCGTCACAATCTTGTGCACTGTGAGCAATCGGCATATAATACACCATGCCATCCCATTGAAAGCTCCCACCAACTCACAGCCCATAATCACAGGCTTCGTGGCTGTTCTTCATATACAGCTCCAAAAAGCCTTTGTACATCTGTAGGTCTGTTATTGTAGCCTGAACAGCAGGATCCAGCTTCATGGATTCCACCCAGCGCTTTAGTGTTGGGGCACAGTTCAGACAGCTATGGAGAAACAGAAAGACCTTAACTGTGAAACCCACAACTCTCTCAAATGTCTGTTGTGAGAAGGGAAGGAGAGATTCCCTCCTCCCCCCCCCCCACATACATTGTGCCCTAAAGGAAGAAGTGCCCTAAAGGAGAGACTGAGCATGACCGTTAGGAGATCAGATTGTCATTTCAGCACTTCTAACTGCAGCAGTTCATGCCACAGGGTTTCCCCAGCTCACATAGCTACCAGAGACCAGCACAGGGCTGTGGGGGGTTGAAATGGCTGGCTTCCCACACTGACTCAAGAACCACCTTGCAGGATCAGACCACGATCCATTTAGTCAAGGTTTCTACCCCTGGTAACCAGTCACAGGCATTGTTTAATATTTCTATACCACACGATCTAAATGCAGTGGGTAGCCCCACTGTGCAGACCAAAAAACTAACAAGGAGAAGGGCCACCCAGGGCTAAGATATGTATTTCAGAAAGCCCTGGGCAAGCTCCACCTCTGCAGAAGGTACCAAATGTTAAAACAAAAAACAGTAATAGCAATGCATGGACAAAAATGGCCACCTCAAGCAGGTGACACAGGGCAGTTTATCTCCACCACAGGTCTGCTTTTCCACCCCCTTCTTTACCATGTTGTGCAGGACTGCAAAGGTGAATGGGCAGAAGGTGTGTGTGTGCGGGGGTGAGGGGAAGAAAGTAGGCAGGTGGATGAACAAAGACTGAACCAGCAAGCTGGAGGGGGACCCCAAAACATGATAGATGGCAGGAGGGAAGTAGAGATGAAGCAAGAGAGGGGAAACAGGCCCAGCAGAGGAAGAGGAAAGGAAGTGAGATTTGCCTCTCCATGTTTCACAGCCCCCCTCTGTCAATTTAAAAATGTTAAGATTACACCAGAAGATATCCCCTGCTTATCTACAGGATACTCAGAAGCGCATCTGGCTGACCAAGGAGGTTCTATTTAGCTACCATGACTAATAGCCATTAATAGTCCCGTCTCTAACATGGGATATACATTTCAGCATAGCTGCCTTCTGCTCAGCAGTGGAAAGGATTGCTAATGCTGAGGCAGGTTCTACATGTGTGTACCTCCAAAAAGTTAACTGTTGATCCTAAATGAATGAGATGGATTTGAAACCTCGTTGAACGCATGAAGCGGCCTTATACTGAATCAGACCCTTGGTCCATCAAAGTCAGTATTGTCTACTCAGACTGGCAGCAGCTCTCCAGAGTCTCAGCAGAAGTGTTTAACATCACCTACTTGCCTAGTCCCTTTAACTGGAAATGACGGGGATTGAACCTGGGACCTTCTGCATGCCAAGCAGATGCTCTACCACTGAGCCACAGCCCCTCCCCAGTTCAGGCATGCAAGCACGGAAGAAAAATGTCTATGTGGAGAATGGTAATGGAATGTAAGAAGTACCATGCGTATGACGTACTTATGCAGTGCCCAAGTTAAGGCCTATTCACAATAGCAGTCACAAGTCCTAAAAGCACCTTTCTAAATATGCTACTTTAGTACCTGTAATAGCTTAGAATCCCACTGCCTTTACCCCCCCAATTAAATAATTTGCTGATCAATTCAAGAGAAATGACTACCCCAAACCTTTATGAGTGCCCATCTGTCTATCTTCCTAACCATTCCTTTGCCTTGGGACACATTTGAACAGCCTGGTTGGGACACTGTGTGAACAGACTGCTGGACTTGATGGGCCTTGGTCTGATCCAGCATGGCTTTTCTTATGTTCTTAACCAGAAATGCAACCATTCCCCTACATGTATTCAACCCCCTAATTTAAAGATTACAAGTAATTCTCACAGTTAACGGGAAGTAATTGCCAGGTACTGATGGGAGATGGTTAGCTGGAAAAACATTCCCCAAATATCTGGGTGGTGCAAGAGATCCCAAAGACTTACTCATGTAACTGGTATGGCTCCAGACGCTCAAACCAAGGCCACATAAGATAGTCAATCATGGAGACGGAGTCCCCACCAAAGAACTTTGTCTTGCGGTTGGCTAGAATCTAAAGGGACAAAGACACTGGACTTCAATAAATAAGATTAACAGAAATATGCTATGAAAGGCTGCAGAAGCTGTGAAGGGAGAGTGACAGCATGCATTAGGGGACCTTTAATCCCACACTGCAGACCTTTCAAGCCTGTGCTGGTATTTGGTGGATTGCACATCCAGTGGAGGACTAATGCCTATCTGCTCCCCACAATATCCAGCCCCAATATCATGCCCTCTTACTCCCCAACTGCACTGTATGCTTCAGTGCCTCACTATTTCATGAACTGTAAAGGTTTTAAAAATTGATTTTCTGTTCCATGTGCTTCCTTCTCCCCCGTGCAAAGTTAATATCTATTCACTAAAAAAACACCATCAGTCACATAACTAGTCTCAAGACCATCTTTCCTTCAGTATCAAATATGCATGAACCAGCTACTGAAACTTGGAATATCTTATCCTCAGCTGGGAGCATGTCATCATCATTGTGGGCAAGCCTAGGTTTAAAGAAAAAGACAAAACTCCCAAGTGTCTGATAGTCAGACAAATCCATGAACAAAATGTGAACATGCCTCCCTCTAGTGGACAGCAGTAGGTAAGACACAAGTGGCTCAGAGATCCTAAAGTACTTAGGATCAGATATGAAACTTCCATTGCTCTAAAACTGACGGAAGTACAGCCGAAGGTGGATCACCCTTTTCTTAAAATAAGCAAGCTTAGATTTGTTTGTACTGGTTTTGCTTTTATGTGTTGTAAGCTTGTACACATGAAACTGCCTTATATGAAGTCAGACTATTGCTTTATCAAGGGCAGTATTGTTTACTCTGATTGGCAGCGGCTTTCCAGTCACTTGCTGCCCAACCCTTTTAACTGGGGACTGAATCTGAGACTTTTTATATGCAAAGCTTATGCTTTACCACCGAGTCATGGCCCCTTCCCATTTAATCTCTTTGAACACCTCTAGAGAGAAAGGTGACAATTTAGAGAGAAAAAACATCCAAGGCATCTTTTACATATTCAGAAGCTCTCTACCTCATCACAAAAAACTTTATAATTTCCCTGGGAGAGAGTTCAGATCTCCAGTTCTCACCTCCTCAAGTTTGAGAAGCTGTTCAGTGAACTCTTCTTTCAGTGCAGACGCTTCTTCTCCATTTCTGGTGGCCAGTAAGTGCTTGAAGCTCAGAGGAATAAGCTAAGAAAAATTAGAGACTATACTGTTACTCAGGCATAGAAAAGTTTATCATTTTCATTCAAGGAATACAAGCAGGTGAAAAATAATAGAGTCCCCCTGTATCCCTCCATAATACTGATGACAAATATTACTTCTTAAAAACCCTGTCAATAAAAGGGTGTTAGTTCCCCCTCAGAGCGGCTTGCTGGAGAAGCACTCTGAATTCCATACAGTCACAAACCTTTGACAATTACAGCCCATTCCTGACCTCCGAGAACAAAAGTCCTCAGGAGGCTTAAAAGGGGCTGCGCCGGTGTTGGGGCCCTCCACGCTGGCGCCCAGGCTACTTACACTGTGGTGAGTGGCCCCAACGCCAGAGGGGAGGCCCAGATGCCTATCTTTCAGCGCTGCCATGGCAGTGCCACCCAGGGACACCGGCTGGGCCTTCCACCTGTATCCCACCAGCACAAAGCCCTGCACCGGCGCCCCGGGGGCTGTTCCTTGGGTGTGCCAGGGAACAGTGCTGCCGATAGGCAGCTTCCTGTCCCCTTTCAGCCCGGCACACCAGCGGAGAGAACGGTGTTGCTGCGACTGCTTTTTTGCGGGTGCAGCATTGCTGTTCTCAATGGGGCGAAAAGCCCCATTAAAAAAATTAAAAGCCTTTTAAAGCTTTGCGGCAGCCGGGGAACGGCTTAGGAGGCAGAGCAGCAGTGCCTCGGCCACACCGTCTCTGGCCGCCGAAAGCTCAGGAATGGGCCGTTAAGAGGTGTTCACTGAACAAACACAGGCCGGCAAATTTGCTTTAGTTTTCAAATTTGCAAAACATGTACAAGTTTTATTTTCTCAGCTGTGGACTCATTGTTCCATCCTTGGGGAAGAGATGCCCAGAAAAATCTCCAAACAAGTTGACCTACTAGTTCCATTTTGGGACATATATTTCTATGGGAAATTTCTTCTATGCTCAGAGAAGCCTCACCTCATACCATCAGAAGTGATACAATGGAAGGGTGTGTTATGATCATGTGGGCTTCACATAACTGGGCCTTTATAAGATAGCCACAACCAAAACACCCCTGAATCTCTTAGATGTGGGTTTCTGAAAGTGCTTTCATGAGAATCTCAGAAATTGTATTTTATCTTTTAATCTTTGGCTAGGAAGAGGGATAAGGGACGGTATGATGTATTTCTGTTTCTTTTTTCATTTACATATGCAAGTATATTCTGTATCATTGTAATTCTATCACATTTACTCATTTCAAGAATGATTAGATTTTAAATAAAAATCGTAAAAGATAAACATGAGTGGTCTTTGGTTGGGATACACAGGTTTCACTTGACACCTGGAACTTCTGACTTTTCAGTCAGAGGGCTGTAACCTATAGCGAATGGGCACTGAAGAGACAGCCATCTCGATATAGCCCTGTGATTTAGTGGTTAATAAGTTGCTTTGGAACAGGCAAAGAGACCCTTCATTCCCATATGCCTGTTTTAAAAGGAATGCTTCCCTTACAGAGAAGTTCATCCGTTACATGACAGTTAACAGATAGCGGTTCTTCTTTCTCCAACTCATACTATAGAAGATTACATGGCTGCCGTGTCAACTGCCACCTTACCCAATTGGAGTATATTATACTTACCACAGCACTTCTACTATGTCCCTTATCCTAGCAATCCTAGAGAACTTTGCAGTTTTATTTCCCAAATCTATATGCATTACCTCTCTATTAGCATAGGACCACTATCTCTACCCATAACCTGTGTAAGGTACCTTAGGAAGTAGATAACAAAAGAAATCAGGTAATGGGTTGTAGCATCCAATTCCTGGCAATTTAAAGCTTGAAAAGACACTCCATGATGTATCAGATTCCCTTTGGGCATTTTAAGACCATTATTTTCCCTCTATAATTTTAACATTTCTTTTTAGAACACTATTTTTTCTTTGAGAAACACATGAAGGATAACATAGGATAGTAGCTCCACTAAACAGATTGATGTATTTATCTGTAAATACATTGTCTGCTGCATCTGTAGGCCTATACATTGAAGTGCGTTTCTTGTAACATTTAGTAATAGAGATGCTTCCAAAACTAGTATTTCCTGAACTTGAAATATGAGCGTTGGCAGTTCATTACATTTGCTCTCACTCAGCATGATGGCAAGCATTACAGCTCTGAACTTCAACACGGCATGGATTGTCTATCTGAACTGGAGAAGAAATCCCCTTCTTCTCTCTGCCCTTGCATAATTTGCTGTGGCTGCTGCTGAAACCAGGATGTTGGTGGTCAGCCAGGTAGGTTGAGTGGCAGAAATTCATTTCCCTACCGTGCCCCCTCCCCAACCCCACCTCTGATATCTTGGACACAATTTCATCAGCTGCTAAGGTGCTGTGACAAAGGGCACCCTGGGGAAGGCAGTTCTTATGGAGCCTGGATAAGTTTTGCAGTTTGCACAAAAACACCAGGCAAGGTAATTTTTTCCTGTCCATCCTTTGACTGGCTGCCCACTGCCAGCACCAGCACACAGGTTAAGTTGGGTTAGGAAGAGAAGTGGCTTTGAAAAATGTGGCCTTTCAGGTAAATAGCTTGGTTTTTCAAAGACAGGTTATGAAACAAACAGAGCTTTAACCATCTCCATTCAGCACATACCTTAGAGAAGACTTCAAAGAGCATCTTCTGATAAGCTTTCTCGTAGGGGTCTTCAGGATACAGCTTCTTCCCTGGATATGCTTCATCCAAATATTCACATGTGATTGGAGACTCATAGATCAGCTGACCTTTGCTTGTCTCCAACACAGGTACTAGTCCAAGTGGGTTCTTCTTAAAAATCCAATCTGGCTTGTTTTTCAGGTTGATATTAATGATTTCATGGCTAAAAGATATGACACGAAACAAAGAAGCATCATTATTGTCAGCCTTCTGCTGGTAGTCAAGCCAACAATAAAATTACCCAGTTTTTCATTATATGCAACTGAAGTTTCCAAAAAGACTGAACAGTTATAGAAATCCAACCCAAACCCTAGGAAATGAGGGGGTCTACAGCCCAACTTCAATTTTGCATTCTATGCACCACCAACCAACTCACAACAGAAGTGCTCATACGAAAAAGGCAATTTCACAAATGCAAGTTTAACTTAATGGCCACTTCAAGACACACCACTAACAAAAGGAAGCCTGCAAATATCTGTTGGACAGGGCTCCTTGAACATAATATGACGCTGGGCATACATGATTATTTCACTGTTTGTCAGACTTCTGAAAAGAACTGAAGGGAGGGATCTCCATTTCCATAATAATGCATAGGACCAGACTACAGTAATCAAATGTAACCAGGTTAACAAAGTTCAGCAATCTTCACATAAAAAGTCTATGATTGGCTTTACTTTATTGCAACCCATATTAAGGCTCATGCTATGGGACTAGTATACAAGGACAAAGTTGCTTAGCGTTACATTAACACTGATTGTAGGAAACTCACTGAATATATTATACACACTTTTAAGAATTAAATCTACTACTTGCACCACAGTCCAGTAAACAGAGGAGTGACTTGGAATGTACCCAGCCCATCTCTAGCAGTTCAAATACTATCTGCAGTAAATCCTGAGGCAATGGCACAGTTCTGATAGGAAAAAATCAATCAGGCATGCAAACTGGAGGCTGGAACAAAGGGCTACAACAAGCCAACACAAAGGAAATTAGAACTCCAGTAACTCAAGGCTCTCTCTACCTTTCTATTTGGCAAGGACACAATGAAGTCCCGCCCCAATGAAGTGAACACAATGTGGGAGATAAGGAGGGTACCAATGTTCTGCACAGACTTAGTGGCTGCTTGTAGACACATTATAGTACAAAGGGCATATATATATGTCTGTGGAATGCAGTGAGTCAGATGGTACTGTCTTTGGGCCATGGGTTGAACTAATTCTTCTACTGGCAATTGCATGTGCAGTTTAAATGCCAGGACCACATTATGATCAACACATCAGATGTCAGACATCAATTCATCAGCAAGCAGAACACCACACATAGACTAAGCACTTAGGATCTGGACCTGAAGTTATATGTTCATACTATTACTAAAGAAGAGAGAGAAGAGTTGGTTTTTTATATGCTGACTTTCTCTACCACTTAAGGAAGAATCAAACTGGCTTACAATCACCTTCCCTTCCCCTTCCCACAACAGACACTCTGTGAGGTAGGTGAGGCTGAGAGAGTGTGACTAGTCCAAGGTCACCCAGCTGGCTTCATGTGGAGGAGTGGGGAAACCAACCCGGTTCACCAGATTAACCTCTGCCACTCAAGTGGAGGAGTGGGGAATCAAACCCGGTTCTCCAGATCAGAATCCACCGCTCCAAACTACCGCTCTTAACTACTACACCACACTGGCTCTCTGGTACTGGTTCTGTAATGGTTCTCAGCATAATTTCGAGTTAGGTACCGACAACTTTTGAACTGTTTTCTTCTCATTTTTGTTTGGGCTATGTAACTCACACAGCTGTGAGAAAGATAAACCACAAGAGGTTAGCTAAGAGGACAGCTGATGTCCTGGGATGGGAGCCAAACTACAGATAACAGATTGTTGATACTATCCAGATCGGAGTCCACCGCTCCAAACCACCGCTCTTAACCCCTACACCACGCTGGCTCGCTGATACTGGCTCAGTACCTGCTTTTTGAGGTTTTTATTATTATAACTCAGTACATCCAAAGCAACAACTAAGTTGGATCTGCTTTGCAAAAACTGATGTGTGCGCACATGCAAATTTAAATGCAGCTGGAGTTTCCAGATCAAGCCAGCAGTAAACTATACGTGCGCACCCCTGGCCAGCAGCAAGTATCATGCCAGGCCCTCCAAACAGGGGGAGACACATCTAGGCACTGCTTGTCATGACAGGAAAAACTAGCCCTCTTAATGCTAGTCTAATGTATCAAGAAATCCTAACTCTAACTTGAAGAATTAAAAAGTCTTAATAACTGCTCTGGTGAACAAGAAATGTAGTCTGTTGACTGGGAACGTTGAAAGGCCCTTGTCAAGTGGACACTCATCCTCTACTAATCATGAAAGCTCATGTTCCTTTGAAGCACGTTAATCAAGACAGCCAGTTAAGTGTATATTTTTTTTAATGGAGGAAATTAAGCCAAATGACCTTTTTCTCAATATTTTGAGTTTTACTCACCGAGGAAATAAGTATGTCCACCCATCTGGGAATCTGATTAGCATTGGCTCAGAAAACCATTGTGTATGAGATCACTCACCTCTACCAAGCATGGACAGTCTCTAAAGATCTTTGATGAGGAACAGCGAGGAAGAAGGGGTGGATAGAAGTTCATTCTTGGAACTGGCTTTTAGAGGAGTCTCTAAGATTTTCTTTTTTTCTTTTTTTGCGCCTCAGAATGATGGGCCTTTGGTGTGACAAAGCTGCTGCCCCATTTGCTACAGATTATGCAACTTCAGATAACTCAGCAAATGGAAATATGCATATGCTTTTAGGGCTGTTTTTTTAACATAACTTCTCCTAAGTAAACAAGTGCTAAATTTAGACATAGCCTTTGTACACACTCGTGACAGAGATAATGCAATGGTTTTTGTACAGTCTTCTTTAAAAAGCACTAAGTTGGGAAGCCAGCATTCCTTCCACAAGTCAGCACAAAGAAATTTGACTGCTATGCTTAGCTTTTCCGATAATCAGATTCCAAGAAGAGAGCAGTACTTTAGCCCTATTTTAATAGAATATGCTGTACTGCTAATAACCACCTTTTTAAAGTGACATAGTATAGAATACCTCAAGTTAGATTCACTGTAATGGAAGGCAGAGTTACTACAGCATCAATGCACACTGAGAAGCACGGTAGAAATCCCATATATTCTGTTGTAAGATGGATGTTACACACAATATTATATTCTGTTTTGCAACTAGCTAAAAGGTTTATGTGCTTTGTAAACTTGATTTGAGATCTAAAATAAATCCTACATTCAAATATTCAATAGAGGACTTCAGTCAGAACTAAGTTTAGCCCTTCCAGAAAGTTAAGTAGTGCCTCAAAACTATGGGGGTAAGCAAGAAATACACTCATGAATGCATTTTAATTATAAATAAGAGAAACACTATTCCAAAACTAAAATAAGACTTCTGTGGGGTCAGGAAGCAATTTTCCTCCAGGCCAAATTGGCCAGGGATCCTGGAGGGTTCCCCCCATCTTCTGATCATGGAGTAGGGGTAACTAGGAGTGTAGGGGGGGGGAGGTAGTTGTGAATTTCCTGCATTGTGCAGGGGGTTGGACTGGATGACCCTGGTGGTCCCTTCTAGCTCTATGATTCTATGGCAGCTTACGATAACTGCCTTTACTCCAAAGCACAAAGAACTTATGTTATAGAGTTTGTGAGAGTACAGACAAGATGAAACTGTCAACTACTTTTGCCTGTCTAGTGCTGCATTAATTAAAACAAGAACAACCTAGAATAACAATAATTATCAAATATCCTACAGTAGCCTTCCAGTACACACTTTACACAACTAAGCTGATCTACAGATTATCTAGATATTGTTCAGAAAAATATTTATTATTTCCATTTGCAGATAGAACTTCCATACATTAACATCAAATGGGAAAAAATACTCTTACTAAGCAACTTCTCATGCATAGCTGTTTGCATCTGAACTAGCATTATTCGTTATTCTTTGGGTTCCTAAGTGTTAGGTTTGGACTGGTGGGACTAAAAATAAGAACAGTAAATTCCTGATTAAAATTTCTCTTGTCACAAATTCACACAGGTGCCAGCTTTCGGCAAGCTTTGATTCTATACAATGGGGATGATCATACTGGTCTCTTTCAGAGCTGTTACCGATATAATGCACATGAAATCCTTTGGGCACTTGAAGCAAAATTACCGAAATGCCAAGGACTATTTAATGACACCACTCAATTCTATTACACCAGTAAAACTGAAAGAATTCTGACATAACGTTACCTTAAGAACAGAATTAGGTACCATGAAGGTTGAGCAGAAAACAATATAAAAATGAATTAAAATAAATCAGTGTACTATACAGTGCATTTAAAATACAAATTTAAAAACACAGGCCTTGAATTTTGCCTCTAGGTCCAAAACCATTGGACTAAGTAGCTCTAGTGTACAATATATTGTATATATGAATATCCCAAAGTTGATGATATACAAACAAGACCACAGTCACAGTGAAGAAGACCAAACATGTTTCAGCCCGGTGGGCCTTCTTCAGTGGAAGAATGTCGACATAATGCAACCTTAAGAACAGATACATACAGCGCCAGTTTGAAGACTACTTCCACAAAGTGTGATACACAGTGAAAATCTACTAATTTTACAACACATCATTTGTAGCACAGGAAATTACACCCTATTGAAATTATAAAGGTGCTGTATATAATCTTACTCAATTGCTTTGGCCTTCAGGACTAGCCGTGTTCTCTGTGCAAAGGGACAGTAGCGCATACTGTAGAGACGGATCACTCCCTCTGGCACAGGCCCAGGAGCAGCACTTCCTGAAAGACAAGCAGAACTCTCTAAGTCATTCCAGCAAGAACTGGCAAGATCCACAGCCTTTCACCCAACTCAAAAGATGACCTGGAGTGGGAAGCTGAGATAAACAGTTGTTCTTGTTTCTATTTAATAATGCTTAGTCATCACGACCCAGCAATTCCTGCTGATAATGTACTTCTTCATTTAGGCATCATAGGCAGGCAAAGGTTTTCAGGCATACTTTGTCATTCCAAGCTACTTTCTTCAAAGTAATTCTGACGCATTCAGTAGAACTGTGATGGATAGGCCTCCACCAGAATTTCCGAATGTGAGCTGCATCCATGCTTTGTGGTGCAAATGGTCCTTAGGCAAGGTGCCTGCTCCACATCCGTGTATCTCGGTCCTGATCCAGCAGGGAAACTTGCTGGACCAGGACATTTATGCCTATGCATGGCGAGGCTTCAAAGCCACAGAGAGAGAGAGAGATAGAGAAGACAAATGTAGGCATTCTTGTCCTCCCAACCAAGAAAATGCTTTCGGGGGACCCAAGAATTTTTAGGGGAGGAGGGGAAGGAACTGGGAAGGATCAAGAGAAAATGGTACATGTTAGGCAACTTAAGATAAGTACCACAACAGTGCTATGGAATATGATTAATTATAACATCTTATAAAAAGTTTTGTGCTTTTATTTTTTTCTACAGGACATCTGCCCTGACCTGGATGGCCCAGGCTAGCCTGATCTCATCAGATCTCAGAAGCTAAGCAGGGTCAGCCCTGGTTAGTATTTGGATGGGTGACCACCAAGGAAGTCCAGGGTTGCTGTTTAGAGGAAGGCACTGGCAAACCACCTCTGTTAGTCTCTTGCCATGAAAACCCCAAAAAGGGGTCACCATAAGTCGGCTGCGACTTGAAGGCACTTTACACACACAAGACATCTGTTTTTGAAAATTGGTTAGCAACGGGGGGGGGGGCACAAGCAGTTAGCCTTGCCTAGGGCGCAAAAATGACTGGCACCGGCCCTGATGACATAGGACACATAGGAGAAGCGTTCACAGCAGTTCATTTATCCAGCCAGGGATGTAAGCACTGTAGTTTTCCATGGGTGCCAGTTTCAGAAGTTAGCCTACAGAAAGTCAGCAGAGGGTTTAAGGCAAGGGGAGGGGGGACTCAATGTGATATTTGCAAGAGAAAACGACGCCCACCAGCTAAATCCCACCAATGTACAAAGAAGTACGAAACCGTTCCATTCATCAAGGTCACTGTCCGGGGAAAGTGCCCGGGACGGTGGGGCGGGGGCAGCGGAGCCTTCAGAAAGGCTGATCACGCAGCCTTTCGAAATCCAAGGGCGCAGACAGGCTCCAAGCCAACGCTTCCCCCCAGCCATTACCAGTTCAGAGGAAGAGAAAATTAAATGGGAGGGAGACTCTCAGCGATTCTCGTAGGTTATCCGGGCTGTGTGACCGTGGCCTTGGTATTTTCTTTCCTGACATTTCGCCAGCAGCTGTGGCCGGCATCTTCAGAGACACTGTCCTTCAGTGTTACTCCTCTGAAGATGCCGGCCACAGCTACTGGCGAAACGTCAGGAAAGAAAATACCAAGGCCACGGTCACACAGCCCGGATAACCTACGAGAACCAATGAACTCTGACCGTGAAAGCCTTCGCCAATATTTTTACTCTCAGCGATCTTTGCAAGTAGCCAAGTATTGCTCTGCAGCTATTAAAATTCGTTCGGAGAAGGGTATTCGTGATTTTAATTGATTGTAATCGTTGCATGCCTTGCGAATACGGTGATTTTTAATTGATATAACTTTAGCGGTATTTTGTAGCGAGAGGTCTTAATTTAATTATTTAATTATGTAATCGATTTGAACGGATCGGGTTTGCAGTTTGCCTGGCTATCGCCGTAATAATAAAATCAGTCCCCCCAGCCGTTGAAGCCAACTCGCCGGCCGGCCGGCCCAAGGGGAAAAGGCGGACGCGCACCCGGCTCCCGCTCACCTTTCCCGAAGCTCCTCGCCTTCTCTCCAGCCATTCTGCCTGCCGCAAGCTCCAGAGGAAACCCAGCCGCGAGGGGAGGCTCTTGGCCGCCTTGGCTCCTCCCTCTTAGTTCCTATGGCACAAGCAGAGCAGCTCCCTTTCACTTGCCCCTTCCCCCTGCGTTAGGATGCGCTTCTCGGGCGAAGGGAAGCGAGCGAGCGCACGCGGGACAGGGTGGAGGAGAAGCCTCTCTCCCGATGGATTTTAGCAGGACGTCAC
Source organism: Euleptes europaea (assembly GCF_029931775.1). Lineage (NCBI taxonomy): Eukaryota > Metazoa > Chordata > Lepidosauria > Squamata > Sphaerodactylidae > Euleptes > Euleptes europaea. Next base: position 56,472,960 of record NC_079316.1, on the reverse strand, counting down.
CCCTAGTCAGAACCTGCATAGGATCGGGCTGTAACCCTGCAGGCATAGACTGGGCAGGGTAGAAGGCCCCATCCCAAACCAAAGCACAATCCACAGTGGGTGGCCGTGTTAGTCTGTCTGCAGTAGTAGAAAAGGGCAAGAGTCCAGTGGCACCTGAAAGACTAAAGCTCATACCCGGCCAGAAAATATTCTTGCTAGTCTTTCAGGTGCGACTGGACTCTTGCCCTTTTCTTCAAAGCACAATCCGTGCAATATGTATTTATGCATTTGCTACACGCGTTATTTATTTTATTCCTTTCAAACATTTGTATGCCACGGTTACACAGCCCGGATAACTTACAAGAACCATTTGTATGCCACCTTTCCAAGAGCCAGCGTGGAGTAGTTGTTAAGGCGTCAGACTAGGATCTGGGAAACATCAGTTCGGATCCCTGCTCGGTGGGCGGCCTTGGGCCAGTTACACACTCTCAGCCCTGGCATTTGGAGGGGAGACCTCCAAGGAATGCCAGGGTCCTGACAAGGAGGCAGGCAATGGCCAGTCACCTCTGAAGGTCTCTTGCCTTGAAAACCCTACGGGGTCTCCATAAATCAGCTGTGACTTGATGGCGAAAAATGCCACTTTTCTACCCAAATAAGGTCTCCAAAGCCGTGAACGGCAAATCATTAAAACATTTCAACATTTTAAAAAAGGTTTGAAGTACATATCCAATAAAAACATATAAACACATTAAACACTAAAACCAGGGGGAAAGGCCAATAAAAATTATTGTAGGTATGCCTAAAAATGACACTGGCTCTTTGTTAGTGGTTCTTCCAGGTCAGTTTACACTCCCCCCACCCTCTCTTGGGATCTGCCCTGACTTTCCCCATAAGCTTTATAGCAATACATCAAAAGCAGAGAAAATAACACAACCAATAATGCTTTTGGATCATTGTAATGGCCAAGAAAGTACCAGCAGCAGAGAGACTGCCAGATACGGAAATACCCATATTCAAAATATTGTCAAAGGCTTTCACGGTCAGAGTTCATTGGTTCTTGTAGGTTATCCGGGCTGTGTAACCGTGGTCTTGGAATTTTCTTTCCTGACGTTTCGCCAGCAACTGTGGCAGGCATCTTCAGAGTAGTAACACTCAGTGTTACTACTCTGAAGATGCCTGCCACAGTTGCTGGCGAAACGTCAGGAAAGAAAATTCCAAGACCACGGTTACACAGCCCGGATAACCTACAAGAACCAATACCCATATTCAGTTCATATTTGGCCTGTGTTTGGTTTAGATTCCTGGACAATATAAACTTCTTATTCTTGCAAGAGCAGCAATAACAATGAGTCACATTTAGATATTGTATGTACTTGTAGCTTTGAGAGGAGTGGCTTGCTTGCTTTTATAATTCTCCAGCAGTCAACAATTCCTTGGAGATTTTTGAAACTGTGCCTTTTGGGGTTGTTTTAGTTAGAGAATCTGACTGCAAAGGACCTCTATCCAGGATGGTTCAAAGATGTTAGAGAAGAACAGTTTGCTGTTTGAACAGATCATTGTCCTTTAGGGTTGCCAACTATGGGTTGGGAAATTCCTGGAGGTTTGGAGATGAAGCCTGGGGAGGGGCAGGGGAGGGATCTGGGGAGGGGAGGGGCAGGGTTGCCAACCTCCAGATGGGGTCTGGGATCTTCCAGAATTATAACTGATCTCCAAATGACAGAGACCAGTTCCCCTAGAGAAAATGACTGCTTTGGATGGTGGACTCTATGGCATTATAGTCCATTGAGGTTCTTCCCCTCCCCAAACCCCAATCTCCCCAGGCTCCACCCCAAAACTCCCAGAGTTTACCAACCTGGAGCTGACAACCCCAGTGTCAGACTTCAGCACTGGGCTGGAGTGCAGGGCTGTCTCCTTTTCCAGGGTTCCTTCAGTAGGGGTTACCCTTGGGGAAGAACCTCAGAAAAGAGCAAGCTGGGTGTTAGAACACCCACTCCTGCCAGTAATCTCTCCCTAGTTGATTTAGATGAGATCTGGCGCTTCCTCCCTGGTTCTCCCAAGGCGCACCTTTTAAAGGACTGCCTGGAGTCAGACAACTTTGGCCTCACCCACTCCCTCTATCCTGGGGGGATGAGCCTATGGGAGTGGCAGGTCCTAGGCCCAATGGAGGTTTTGGGGGTGGAGCCTGATGAGGGTGTGGTTTGGGGAGGGATTTCAGTGTGGTATAATGCCATAGAGCCTACTTTCCAAAGAGGCCATTTTCCCCAGGTGAACTGATCTCTGTCTCCTGGAGATCAGTTGTAATCCCAGGAGATCTCCAGCCACCACCTTGAGATTGGCAACCCTATTCCCAAACAGAGTTGGCAACCCAAGTCTTGGATGAGAGGACAGAACCTTCAGATCTGAGGATTTCACGATGGTGTTGCCTTTGAGGAACTGCTCTATCACATGCATGTCTGGTGCTACAATCTTGTTTCTCCTTGCCTCTAGCACCACTGAGGTTGACTTTGAGGTTAGGGTGTGGGAGTGCAGGATGTGATAAGAGCAAACCAATATATATAGTTTGCGGGGAGGTAAAGCTGCTTGGTGGCGAGTATGGAAGACTGAATGAAGTCTGACTGTGCCTGCACTTCATTACTTTAAGGAGGCTTCAATGCGTAAAGGGCACTTCAGTTCCTGTGCTTGGGAGCACTCCAATATCTACACTCAGCTTGGTGCTCCACAGTCTCTTTATTACCAGTTTTTTTTTTATTTACCTTTGCTGTTTTTAACTCAGCCACCTTCATGCCAAGGCATGGCAGCCCATGAAAGAAAAGAGTAATTGGAGGAGGTCTAAGGAGTTGTCCTCTCAGCAACAAAGGACACAAGCCTATGCGTGCCTGGCACAAGCTACGGTGAATGCAAAAAAGAAAATAGAAAGCTCTTCCTGCATGCTGCAGATATCTAATTTCACAAGGAAGGAAGAAAACTAACAATGTATAAAAGTATAGAACTAAGAATGTTCTAAAGAGGCAGATTACGCATTATATTCCACCTAGGGTTGCCAGGCCTCTCTTCGCCACCAATGGGAGGTTTTTGGGGTGGAGCCTGAGGAGGGCGGGTTTTGGGGAGGGAAGGGACTTCATTGCCATAGAGTCCAATTGCCAAAGCGGCCATTTTCTCCAGGTGAACTGATCTTTATTGGCTGGAGATCAGTTGTAATTGCCGGGGATCTCCAGCCACCACCTGGAGGTTGAGCTGAGATAAATATACACAAGTACTAAAAAAAGTCTAGCTGAGATAAAGATAGTACAGGCTCTCAATTGATTGCAAAATGCATGTATTGACAAATAAAGAAGTGCAAGTGCTCTAAATGTGATAAAGGAAACTTATCAATTCTAAAAGTAAATTCTATACAAAGGTAGCTGTAGCTACTGCAAGCAACAACGAGGATATAAATATGAAAATAGATATTCTCTTTTGCATATAATGAAAAAATGACTCTTATAGTCTTAATCAAAGTCCAACAGCTATATAGCATGGTCTCTTATTCCATAGCTTGAGGCAGAAGAGGGAGATTAAGGTCGGAACGCCGTCCGGATGCCATGCGTTTTCACCGCCGCAGAGGGCGGCTTCTTCAGCTCTCCGTGTGCTGGGAGACGGAACTCTTCCAAAGATGCTTCCAGCATTCAAGAGTTTCAAAAGGTTGTCCAAAGGTTTCTCCAAAAGGTCAGCTTGACCAGAGTTTCCCCCTCAAGGGCCAAAATCAAATGGCAGATTTTGGCCCTTGAGGGGGAAACTCTGGTCAAGCTGACCTTTTGGAGAAACCTTTTGAAACTCTTGAATGCTGGAAGCATCTTTGGAAGAGTTCCGTCTCCCAGCACACGGAGAGCTGAAGAAGCCGCCCTCTGCGGCGGTGAAAACGCACGGCATCCGGACAGCGTTCCGACCTTAATCTCCCTCTTCTGCCTCAAGCTATGGAATAAGAGACTAAGCTATATAGCTGTTGGACTTTGATTAAGACTATAAGAGTCATTTTTTCATTATATGCAAAAGAGAATATCTATTTTCATATTTATATCCTCGTTGTTGCTTGCAGTAGCTACAGCTACCTTTGTATAGAATTTACTTTTAGAATTGATAAGTTTCCTTTATCACGTTTAGAGCACTTGCACTTCTTTGTCAATACATGCATTTTGCAATCAATTGAGAGCCTGTACTATCTTTATCTCAACCACCTGGAGGTTGGCAACCCTAGTTCCACCAACTTTCAGTTGGGTGGGTATTTTGCTTTATAAGTTAGTTATTTAGATTTTTGACATTATGATGTCCTGAAGGGTGAAAGTGAGGTAAACTTAGATTCTAGTCGTTTTTTTAAAGCCTTACGTTTAAGTGAAAAGTTAAGGCTCTTGCAAACTAACTCATGCTTTTACAAAAGGCTCACTATGGAAACTGTAAGCAAACAATGCAATCCTAAACAGTTACAGCTTCTGAGAGTTAATTTATTTAGAAGGCTGTAACTTCATTAAGGATTGCTCTGTCAGTTTCCCATCTAATCAGCATAGATGTAGTGTCTTGCATACTGTAGTCGCTTACAATGGAAGCTCCTTGCCTTGGCTTAAGTCTTTGTTACAGCATGTATGTAAGGCTCAGTTAAACATGAGACTAGTGGTATAAAGAGTTTTCCCAAGAGACCCTGAAATGCGGATGTGTTTTTAACCTGCTGCTACTTGTGCAAAACAGCTCTGCGTGCTTAGTTTGCACATCAGCAGAATACAAGGACGGGCTGCGGGTCCCTGGCATGCAAAATGAATAGGCCCTGAAGGCTAGTGTAAGGTAAGGCCTGTTCTTCTAAAGAATAATCTTACTGTCACAGGCGAAGCCCCTAGGAGATCTTGCCAATATGTGGAAAAACTGCTTTTAAATTCCACAGCTCTCTCCTTCTCAGTCAGTGTAGTGTAGTAATTAAGAGCGGTGGTTAGGAGCGGTGGACTCTAATCCGGAGAACTGGGTTTGTTTTCCCCACTCCTCCACATAAGCGGCGGATGCTAATCTGGTGAACTGGGTTGGTTTCCCCACTCCTCCACATGAAGCCAGCTGGGTGACCTTGGGCTAGTCACAGTTCTCTTCGAGCTCTCTCAGCCTCACCTACCTCACAGGGTGTCTGTTGTGGGGAGGGGAAGGTGATTGTAAGCCAGTTTGAATCTTCCTTAAGTGGTAGAGAAAGTCAGCATATAAAAACCAACTCTTCTTCAGAACCCTTTACTCCAGCCCTTCTCCTTTTCTTCTTGAACACCGAACTAAATCCCATTTTCCCTGCAGCCTCCTCATATACAGTTGCCTGTCTTTTACTTTCCCTCCTAATTCCAGGCTCTCCCATCTGCACTGAAACTACAATCCTCGCCTGCAACCTGAAGTTTTACTGTCCATTCTACCACACTAAGATCTCATCAGTTCATTCTGTTGAAGGTGTAGGCCAGGCCTAAGGAAGCAATCCTAAACAAACCTTCCCAGAATAAGGCCCATTTTATATAATGGGGCTAACTCCCACGCCTCTTTTGCATTCTGCTTTCCAGCTACGTATACAAGCTGACTGTCTTCCACTGACAGTATTGTCAGCAAGTGCTTTTCTGTCCTTAGCTAATTCAGCTGCAGAAACAGCTGCTTGCTCAACGGCTCCCCACTGGTCCTCCCTCTTGAGGTATTGCTCTAGCCTCACTGACGTGGTAGTTTTCCGAGGTGAGCTTTTCAATGGGGATCAGAGACTGAGCCATAACTCACAGTCTCTTGCTGCTTCCTGTAGCTTCTGGACTCCTGGACGCTGCTGTGCTATCACCACACATAACGTGCGTGGCGTAGCGGATCTGGGCCCATAGCCCTGACGCGGGTGCCAGCGGATTATGCAGTTGGTCCAGGAAAACACCACCAGAAAGCCTTGCTACTAGAAAAGCAGTGCTCATTTATTTTACAGTGCACAGATATAATACAAATCTTACACTCTCCTTCTCCGCTTATAGCATCCCAACACACGGGCTCTGGTTTCACTCAGTTATATACACAATGCAGTCTCAGGCACCAATCACAGTGGCTTGCCTAGTCATGCAGATGTTTCACTACACTGCATCAGCCTTCTGGCTGTAACCAGTTCTGGCCAGCTCCCTCAGGCTCTCCAGGGAGTTTCCAGACCTGTGACATCATTACAGATCTACTTGATCTAACTGCTGTCTGTCAAACTAATATGACAGCCTTGCAACTCCGACAGTAACCCCCAGTGAAGAAATAAATGTGCACAGCATGCACAATGAACTGCTAGTGTGACATTTTGCTTTATTTCAGTTTTACCACAGATCCGTCAACTGTGGACGCACTAAATGGCCTTGAGGCAAATCACTGTTATACCTACTCTGTCTGTAAAAAGGGAGTAAATATTTACCTCTCAAAGTTGTTTTGTGTATGTTGCAAAGTGGAAAGCAGCAATTTTAAACCAAACGAAGTTAAAACCAAAATAAAGATGGTTCCTTTTATAGTTTGCCTTTTGATTACAAAAGGGCAATAAAAATCACACTGCTCACTTTCTGTTCTATTTATATTGCTATTCTATCACTGGAGAGCAAGTGTGGTGTAGTGGATAAGAGCGTTAGGCTAGCATCTGGGAGAACTGGGTTTGAATCCTCACTTATGCCATGGAAGCTTGCTGGGTGATTTTGATCCAGTCATACTCTCTCAACCTAACCTACCCCACAGGGTTGTTGTGAGGATAAAAAGGGAGGCCAGGGGAATAATGTAAGCTGCTTTTGGTCCCCATTATGGAGCAAGGTGGTGTACAAATGAATTAAATAAATAAAATAAATATTCAGCACCTGAGGTTGATTTCCTGATTTTTTAAAAAAAGAGTTTTAAAAGTTTTGCTTCACAGTGGTATTTTAAGCAGAGTTGTAAGTCCACTGAAGTCAATGGGGCTAAGACGGTGTAATGGTATAAGATTACTGTGCTAGTCAGGCAGTAGCGCTCATCTCCCTAGGGGGGTTGTTTCAAAAAGGGGGAGGGGCTGTGGCTCAGTGGTGGAGCATCTGCTTGGCATACAGAAGGTCCCAGGTTCAATCCCTGGCATCTCCACTTAAAGGGACTAGGCAAGTAGGTGATGTGAAAGACCTCAGCCTGAGACCCTGGAGAGAAACTGCTGGTCTGAGTAGACAATGCTGACTTGGGTGGTCCAAGGGTCTAAAGGCAAGCTTCATGCGTTCAAACGTGCAGATCTCGCTTCCGTTCCTAAGGGAAAAGGTACTGTGACCTGAAGCCACAACCAACCCCAATTGTAAACGAATTAATGACTTGGGATCCGAACGCGCTCCTCGAGGAGGGGCCTGGGGAATTTAATTAAACCCTCCTTTCTCCCCCCTCCCTCGGGCCAACAGCCAATCCGCGCCACGCAACTGGAGAACGTAACCGGAAGTGGGTGGGCGGGGAGGAAAAGAAGGGAACTTCGGTTTAGCCAACGGAAGAACTGTCGGCCGTTGCTAAGAGACGCGTGTAAACAGCCGCGCCACGCAACTGGAGAACGTAACCGGAGGTGGGTGGGCGGGGGGAAAAAGAAAAGGGAACTTCGGTTTAGCCAACGGAAAAACGGTCGGCCGTTGCTAAGAGACGCGCGTAAACAGCCGCGGCCAGCTGGAGGAAGATCCGGCGACGGTGCAGCGGCCATGGAAGCGGCCAAGGGTTCTCGCCGTCCGGCTTCCCCTATGCACAGAGCCGAGCTGGAAGTGAGGTGCGGAGGGAACGAGGGCGGAGCGGCCGGGGTGCTTCGCCCTCGCGGGGGTCGGAAAAAACGCCTTTCCGATGGCGGCTCCTCAACAAGTCAGGGGAGCCTGCGCAGTCCGGGACGGGGAAATGTCTTTGAAAAGGCTACACGGATTTTCTGGACACAATGCCTCCCCCCCTGAATTCCTCTCTTGGATCTCCTCCAGCTTCTCTCCCCCTCACGCAAACCTTACATGGCACCTGCAGCTCCCTCCCCCCCATAAGATCACACCTTTGCGCCTCTGCCATCCAAACCCGCTATCGCTCATTGGGGCACTGCAGAGTAGTAGAAGAGATAGGCAAGCAATATTGGTTAAAAACATCAGGCCTCTACAGAAGGGTTAAAATTAGCAATGATAAAGGGGAAATATGGTCAGAGGAACCAATGGAAGAAATATATAAAGAAATGCAAAAATCAAAACTACGATTGGCAGGAAAAAATTTATAGGAAAATGATATCAAACAAAGATAAGACAATATCATATTTACAAAAAACTTGGAGTAAGGAAGGTCAGATATCAGGAAACACAGCGGGTAAAATTATGAAAGGATTAGAGGAAATTAAAGTGATTAAATTTAATGAGTTGGAATATAATTTTTTTACAGAATGGTATAAAACACCAGCGCAATTAGTGAATATGATTCCGGGACTAAGCCCCATGTGCTGGCATTGTAGACAATCTAAAAGATGGTTCTCCCACATGTGGTGGGAATGCAACCAGACACTGTCCTTCTAACGTCACCTTTTTTGTATGAATGCAGCGGATTCAGGGATGGCTTCCTTGCCCTGCCGCCAATGGAAAACAAAAATGTGTACGAGGGTGGGCTCTTTTCTCACCCCAGGGGTGCATGTGATGTGTACCATGTGGTTTCTTTCTTATTTGTTCAAGAGGTGATTTCTAAAAACGACAGATGTGTCGCAAAGTTGAATTGAAGAAAGTGTTTGCTTTTAGGAAAAAAACAATCCCAAATGTTCCCCTGTTGGGACTTTTCTCCACCGTTTTCCATTATTTTCACAAATACATATTTGTTAATAAGTATAATAGTGCAACAAATATAGTATTAAAAAATCACTTCTCCCTCTCTGTCAGTCAATAGATATACATATGCGTTCTTAGTGGAAACTTTTATACCCACAGGTCCTCTGATGAGAAATAATGGTTGTCTTTTAAAATGTCATATAATCCTAACTTTCTTTTTCTCCCAAGATGGGTGCAGGGATTCACCAATAGGAAGCTTGGCTTTGTGAACAACAAGACTATCTGTTATCCTTGTGGGAATTATGTCATTTTTATCAACTTTGAAACAAAGGAGAGGTCACTCTTACGGTGCCAGAGTGGAAGCGTGGGAGCCTTTGCGGTGAATGGGAACCAGGGAATAATAGCTTTTTCTGACCGGCAACTGAAACCTACGATCTATGTCTACACCTTTCCAGGACTAACAAAGCAGGCTAAATTAAAAGGTAGATCTGAAGGTGTCCTTTCTGAGCCACGTTTAATCCAATCAATCTTGAAATAAAAAGCTCTTTTAGAGGGTTTGGTGACAGTGTAACATTAAAATGTTCAACATCAGCCTAGGGAAAGGATCACTATTGTTGGGAGCTGACTCACGACAGCTATACACATTCCTCAATTGCTTTACTCCTTCATTAGCTGAAAGATCTTGCCCCTGCATAAATTAAAGCTTTAAAAACATTACTAGCTAAATAAAATTAAAGAGACTTGAGAATGATAGCCCATGATAAGAGTGCAAGGGGATCAAAATAAAGAAGCAGCAATCCCTGAATCAATACGGCCTATGATACCTGCTAATTTTGCAGTATGGGACACTGTAAACATGGAACAAAATGGATGGGATTTTGTTTTCTTGCTGTCAAGTGGCAGCTGACTTATGGTGACTCCATAGGCCAGAGATGTTCAGAGGTGGCTTGCCCTAGCGGCCCTAGTATTCCTTGGTGGTCTCCCATCCAAATACTGACCAGGCAGATCCCGCTTAAGAACATAAAAAAAGCCCTGCTGGATCAGAGCAAGGCCCATCAAGTCCAGCAGTCTGTTCACATAGTGGCCAACCAGGTGCCTCTAGGAAGCCCACAAAAAAGAAAACTGCATTAGCACCATCCTGCCTGTGTTCCACAGCACCTAATATATTCGGCATGCTCCTCTGATCCTGAAGAGAATAGGTATGCATCAGGACTAGTATCCATTTTAACGAGTAGCCATGAATACCCCTCTCCTCCATGAACATGTCCACTCCCCTCTTAAAGCCTTCCAAGTTGGCAGCCATCACCTCATCCTGGGGCAGGACTTCCAGAATCTGATGAGATTGGGCTAGCCTGGGCTGTCCATATCAGGGCTGTAGACTGTGAAAGTAGTAATAATTGATAGCCTTTAAGAAGCCACAAGACTCCTGTTTAGTTTTCAGAAAAATCAGGAGGGAATTCCACCTAGGTATGATGATACATGATTGGATAGTTTCCAGGCTGGACTATTTTAACATTCTTTATGGGTCTACCTTTGATTAGAATATTCAGTTTAGTTCAACGTATGTCTAATTTCAGGAGATTGCTGAAGGGAGCACATTATAACAATACTTTCTTCACATTATGAGAAGACAAGAAAAGACAATACTAGGAAAAGTTGGAGGTAGCAGGAACAGAGGAAGACCCAAGATTAGATGGATTGACTCTATAAAGGAAGCCACGGCCCTCAGTTTTCAAGATCTGAGCAAGGCTGTTAAGGATAGGACATTTTGGAGGATATTGATTCATAGGGCTGCCATGAGTCCAAAGTGACTTGACGGCACTTAACACACAACACACAAACACACATTGCACAGTCGATTTGCTGCTTCTTATCCATTCTTTCTCAGGATGTAAAAATGCCACTAGTTTTTCAGTAGAGGCACCATAACGCTCCACTGAAAGAAAGTGAGGCTTCCATTACTCGGGAAAGAAAGAACATAACAGTTTTTGATAAGGAATGGAATAAAACTGCAATGCAGTACGAAGCCCACTAGGATCTAAAGTCCTTGCTTTTTTATGTTCTAGGGCAGGCCAGCTTGGACTATTCCTTGCTTGCATTCAGTCATACAGGCTCTTACCTGGCCAGTTACTCCTCAGTCCCAGAATTTTCTCTTTCCATATGGTAAGTATTAGATACATGATTTTAATACAGGCAGTGCTCTATTCCTTCATAGGTGGGTTATAGGTGGGTCCCTAGCTTGGCTTTGGGGATTGATTGGGAAGTTAAAGTGGCCCAGGTAACAAGCAAAGCTGCCTTTGTGTGCAGGCAATACCACAGGGGGCTCCTTGGCTCAGCCCCAGTGGTGGCGGCAATGGGCCTATACCTTCCTCCCATGCCATTAGATAGGCCCAAGACAAGCAGCACCGGTGACACTGCCAGCATCACTAGGGTCCTGACTGGCTTCCCTCCAGCCACTAGAGGCTCTTAAGGCAGCTGTCCATCAGAACTTTCCTGGTAAATTAAAGGGCAAATCCACCCCGCTTGGTTTAGTTAATTCAACCCCTTAGACGAAATAATAATACTTTGCTTTCCACTTTTTGCTCGTACAGATAAATCATCTGTTCACATACATTTACACACACAAATTGTGCCTGCAAATTGCAGCATCATTTACAAGGAAACTTTGGAAGTTTCTCATAATCTACCACATAGTGTTGGTCAGCAGCCTTCCGCTACTGCTTCTCATTATGTACTGTTGAAAAAAGTGGATAAGAATTTCTAGTTCACAACAGCACCAAGTTTATAATGCAGTTGTATGCAGAGCTGTAGCTGAGAAGGACAGTCTGACAGATTGAACCTTATGCAAAGTTACTGCAGTGTGAGCCCACTGATTTCCATTCATTTAAACGGAAGTAACTCTGCATAGAGGATTGCACTGTCAGACTGTCCTTTTCAGCTATGGTCCTAAGACTCTTTCATTGGTTTGGGCCTAAGGGCCAAACTAGGCATGAAGGTGTCCACCATGGGGATGCCGCCGTGATTTTAAAATACCACAAGGGCCCAATCCTGTGTGGACCTGCAGCACAGCAGGCTGAGGGATTCTTGTTTCCCCCAACAAATATACCTTTTCAAGTGCCAAAATGGCCGCACTTCCCCATGACTGGCCACATGAAAAGGTGAGTGTTTGGGGGGCGGGGGGACTAGAGCACCTCAGCCTGTTACCCTATGGGCTCGATCAAGATCTGGTATTTTTTAAAATCACTTTAAAATGCTGGTGGTGTCCCTGTGGTGGACATGAGGGTGCCATCACATCTACTTTGGCCTTAGAAACTATCCATTTGCTTTTTAGAAAACTATCTAAATCTCACCAACTCCAAGAGCCATTGGGACTGTGACAGGTACATAATGAGAAGCGGTTGTTTTGTTTTTTGCTTCTTTCAGTGTTTTGAGCAGATGCCCTTTTTGTTTGTTTGTTTTAGGTACATATTTATCCCAACTTTTCTCCAAGGAGCTATGGGCAATGTATGTTGTTCTCCACTCCTCCATTTTATCCTCATAATAACTCTTTGAAATAGGTTAGGCTGAAAGAGAATGACTGGCCCAAGGTCACCCAGAAAGCTTCGACAGCCCAGTGGGGATTTGAACCTGGGTCTCCCCCATGCTACTCTGACACCCTAATCTCTGCACCATGCTTCCTCTTTTTCTCTGTTAGCTTTGTTTTGTTTATAGATTGCATTTGGTGATTTATTTGTTGTGGTGTGATCTTGTTGGGAGATGGTATATAAAGTAACAAATAAATAGGTTGACTGATTTTTTTCCCATCTTTGGTTAGGGACTGGAGCAAAAAAACCCTGTTATGCAGTCAGTCACAGCCAGGAGTCGATGTGACTGCGATGAGTTTTAATCCCATGAGCTGGCACCAGTTGTGTTTGCATAGTGGGACCTCTGCTACTCTCTGGAATATTGAAAGAAGTGATAAAGAGCACTTCTTGAAATCAAGGTAAGTAAGGGCATCACAGAGTCATTTTTTCATATTCTGACATTGAAAGATTAATTTGTCTGCTAACAGGAGTGTCTTTTGCTAGATACAAATGGTAAAATTTCTGAGAAGAATCCACAGGGCAGGTGTTACGCATATCAACTACTCAAGCCATGTTGCTGGGTAGAAAATGCACCTATGCTGTCCTTCTCATATTGCAAAAACATGCATTTAAAAAGAACATGGTTTTTATGCATGGGAATTTAACCTTGGGCTTGACGCTCTCCTGACCCACACTTTTCTGATCCGAATTTTCAAAATCCTATGCATAGTGGTCGTTTTCCCCGAAGAAATTCCTGGAGTATCAGGAGTACTGCAGAATCACCAGCAGAAATCCAGAAGCATCTGAGTCTCTGCCCCTTGAAAACCCTGCTTTATAATTGGCTGTAGTGTTTAGTGTTAGAAAAACATCACCACTACCCTGCCAGCTCCCCCTCTGACCTCGGCGAGTGGCCATTTTACAACCCAAGTGCCACAACAAAACAAAAAGAAGTGCTGCAGCCCAGGGCTCCGCTACCTGTTCCCTGCAATCACGGAGCACGTAGGGGAGAGAAAGCTAACCTCTGGATGGCAGCCCAGCAGTTAGCTTTCCCCCCCTGTGATCAGAGATCATGTTGAAGCGCCAGGCTCAGCTACCTGTCCCGACCAACAGGGACCGAAGAGGTAAACAGCTATGTGGCTTCTTACTTCTCTGGGTGCCCATATTTGGGGGATGGGTGGAGCAAGGGAGCGCTGGATCTTAGCCTCTGGTTCTCCCCCTCTCATTTTTTATTATATTTTAATCAAATTAATGATAAATCATCATATCAAATGGAGAAAACAGCGGTGGGTGCCTCTCTAGTATCGATGGCTTCCTGGGGCTTCGTGGATGGCTGAAGGCTGGCCAGAGGAGGAGTGGGAACAGGAAACATGGGAAAAGGGGCATATAGGGTGTGGGTAGAGAGACCTGCGCTTTGGCTTATGCACCGTAAATGGCGACGATTTGACCCAAGTTGATCTTGGAGAAGAACAAAGAATCACGTTAAAAGAGCTTCAGGAAGACACAGAGAGAGTGCGGGGTGGGTGCAAAGTCAACACTGAGGGGAAAAAAACTCATGCATAACTCCAAGGAACAACTGAGTCAGTCCGGGGGCAAATGTGAATCAAAGTACCCATGCATAAAAGACCCATGAATTATAGTTTCCTAGCTTGGAAAATCATAGTTTTCTATCTTGGAAAAGGCAGGGAAAGAGGGTGGGATATAAATAAATAAATAAAGTAAACATACATTCCAGTTACAGTTTGCAACCTACATTTTCAAAAAGCTCATTCTTTTGCTAATAGAATGTTTCTTTTATTGCTACAGACCAATCACACTCCTTGCTCAAGATGGATCTACAGTGCATGAGCAAAGTAACTTTTTCTCCTCCCTCAACACCCACGATTCTTATTTTGGTCCTCTGTTGCCTGTTCCAGCTGTTGCTGGCCTGGTAGAGGATGAAGCAGAAACATTTAAAGTGAGTTCCGTTGTGTGTATAATTGCGTGTTGTGGTAGACTGCTCCGTTCTACTAGCACTGATACTGGGCAACAGCACTAATAACCTGAGTAAATAAACTGAGCACTTTTGAGCAATGTGGTTACAGACAATGCTAGCTAGCATCAAAAAGGTAATGGAGAAGTTCTTAGGCATTTGAATCCCACTCTTTTGTGTGTATGCTCCTGTATTTGGTGGGGGGGGGTTGTCCATGAATTGATTAGTAAGCAAAGGTAGCCTCAAGTGGGCAGGAAAGCTAAAGGCAACTTGTAATTTCCATTTTCACTTTGGACCAGTTATGCTGATCAGTCTCTTTCAGGTAGAAAAGTTTTGAAGGTACATATAACTGACCCTCTCAGCCAGAGGTGGACAAATTACAGCCTGTGGGTCTCACGACCATTTAATCTGGCCCTCAGTCTGTTTAACCATTTGTCAGGAGCTTTGGTTTACTGGAAGATGTTGCAGCTGATGCTATGGTCTGGCAGGCCATAAAAGCTGTGAAGAGTGATCAACAGGGTTACGTCTTGATCTCTGCCCACAGCAGGCAGCAGTCTCCAGACTCTCCCAGAATGTCCAGCCAGTTCAAGCCAAAGTATTTGCTCACCCACTTTCTAGGTTGCTCTTACTGCTCTGTGTAGAAGTGGAGATTCTGCTGTTCTTGGCCTATTCATTTGAGTCCAATTCTAAATGTTAATTCCAGAGGAGTAGCCATATTAGTTTGTTGCAGCAAAACAAAACTGGAGTCCAGTGGCACATTAAAAACTAACAAAAATTATTCCAGCATAAGGTTTCATGACTCAGAGCAAACTTCATCAGATGCATTGAATTGTACATCCATTGGGTCTCTGCTTTTATATTCACAGCAGAAAGAAGGGATGGGGGAGAGATGCTACAAGGAGAGGTCTGTTTAAAGTAAGAGTAATCTGTTCACTGAAGTGGGTGAGGAGTATGATCAGCTGTTGTCAGATAGATTTTATATCAGTCCCACTTTACCTAATACAAAATAAGCAGATATAATAGGAAGTTACAGATGAATAGTTGAATTAATTGACATCTGTATGGGATGGAATATGCCAATATGTTAACAACTATAGTGAGTGAAGAATCCCTGTTAAGGCCCTGGGACTAGGTAGTCTTAAACTCGTTAATGAAGTCTAATCCAGCAATTTTGCATGTGAATCTCCTGTTGAAGTTCTTCTGTAGAGAAACAGTAATTTATAGATCAGCAACAAAATGCCCTGGAAGATTAAAATGTTCACCTACTGGTTTCTAGATATTGTTTTTTTTAATGTCAGATTTGCAAGCATTTATTCTTTTGCATATTAACTGACATGTTTGTCCAATGTATTCATATATTTATTTACTTCATTTATAACTCACCTTTACTGCAGATTACAAAATATAAAAATGATGTCTCAGGTAGCATGACATCCAATAAATAATGCAGTAGTTCTAGGATTACAGAATTTAGAAACAATGCAACAAAAAAAGTTTGTTTCAGATTTCCTAGTCCTATTGCATTGCTTATTAGATGTCTTGTCCTATTGATTGCACAGATATATGCTGTGAAATCTGCCTTGAGTCTTAGTGAGAAAGACAGACTATAAATACAGTAAATAAATAAATAACCCTATAAAATTATTTGTTCCATGAACGATGCAGAGAAAGGATTACAAAAATAAGAAACGATGTAGTAAGAGCAAGATAAAGCTTACAATAAATGCTACAATAGAGGGGACAACAGAGAGTACAAAGGCATTGTTGATGCTTGATGGCATATATTTAGCTGGAGGATGAGCAAGTGAATGAGCCTGAGGTTGTATAGCAGATGTTGTTTGGTCCTGTGATTATGTTGCTTGATTTGAGCAACATTAATTATCTGCATTTAGTAAAAACCCATCAATATAAGATACAACAATGTCAGGGAAGCGGTGAACAATGGGTTTATAAAACTGGAACATTGTGCTTCAAGTGACAACATTGCTGATGTTTTTACTAAATGTTTACCAGTGGAGAAATTTGTGAAATTTCGGGATTCATTGGGGCTTGCAATGTCAGTCTAGGAGGAGTGTTGACATGTAAGACTGCACATGGCAAGCAGATGTAAAGGATCTAAGTGACAGTAAGGTGATTGGTGGTGTCACATGACAGCTCAATGACTGAGCAGAAAAACTGGCTTGTACTGGACTGAGCTAGATGGTCCTGGAGACAAGGCAGCCAACAGTTGATTGGCTGGGAGACTATGCCAGATATGTATATAGGTGTGTCATATATGTATTGGGTTGTGGGTTGTGAGAAGTAGATGCTTTGCATAGCATTTTGTCACTGTACAATAAAATAGCACTTTTATACTACGTGCTGACTCTGCTGTATTCACTCGCTGCTGTGGTGTCTGATACTTCTTCCAAACACCAACAGCCTATCCCGGTCAATTATATTTCTCTGGAGTAGCAGGCCTTTCCTTGTTTACAGGCAGCTCCTAACATAAAACAACTTCTGAACTATAACAATTGGCCACCTAACAGCAGCAAAACCAGATTCTGCAACAAGTCTGGAAGAAGCCAAGTTTGTTATACAATTAAGCCATACAATCTCGGGCTCAACCAATTGTTCATATGTAATATATGCAATCGTTATTGAACCCTGTAAGTGAAAAGTGTTTTTTCCCCTTAAATAAAGCCTAAAGACGATACTCAGCCTACAGTTCATCCTACTGTCCACTGCTGGACTCCAACCTCTGACCTGTACATGGGCTGTGAAGAAGGATATTTTTTGAAAGTTGGTGCAGACACATTCAAAGCTAGTACTGTCCACCAGAAACTTTCACCAGATGCTAAAGGTGAGAAACAGCTGCAAGCTATTATTGTCCCAAGGTTTTTTTTCTTTCATTGAAGTAGGAGACCGTTAATGGAGGATGGGTGCACCTTCCTGACCAGACCACCTGATAAAATACTTGGATTGTGCTGTTTTCCTAAAACAGGGGTGGGGAACCTTTTTTCTGCTAAGAGCCATTTGGATATTTATAACATCATTCGCAGGCCATACAAAATTATCAACTTAAAAATTAGCCTGCTATATTTGGTCACACATTTAGCCAAGAAGCATGACTGGAGATGGCTCCGAGTGTATGCCATGTACAGCGACTCATTTTTGAGCTCTGCCATCCCCAACTGGGCCCGAGAGATTCAGGCAGGGCAGCAAACACAAGATGGAGTGAGCGACAAGCCACTCGGGGCTTGTAGGGGAAGGAGCCCGGTCCAGTAACGTCCTGATCCGGCACTTTCCCTCCCTATGCATCTTTTGCAGGACTTAGAGGGGAAAGAACCAGAAGGGGTACCAGCCAAGGCCCAAACAGGCAGCTGCCCCAGATGAACCCCCCCCCCCATGCAGGCAAGCAGACAGGCATCCAACCGGTGGCACATTCACCCACCTGGTGGCACAGGATGGTCTGTTGCACCAGCTGGTTGTAGCCATCCAGCCTCTCGCCGGAGTTGCTCCTGCCCTGCATGGTCGGGGCCGGATTCTACAGCTGGCTCCTGCTACCTCTGCCTGCAGGGATGAAATGAGGACATACTGGCTAAGAACTCGCCCCCGCACATTCTGGCCCTGCCCCTTTAACCCCTCCATTGTTGTCGCTTGTAGTACCCAAGGGATACGCTTCTCCACAGTCCGGGTGGGAAAGGGTTAACACGGTTTCTTGGGCGGTCCTAGCTGCTCCATAGCTAACAACTCTTCTGCAAGGGGGAAAAAGGTTCCTTTTCTCAGCAAAACAAACTCACATCCGCCTTGAATAGAGGCTATTCCTGTCTGCGGGAGGGGGCAGATCGCCAGTCTTAGATCCTTCTGAGCTAGAGATTTGCCAGGACCCATGAAGGGCCAGACCAAATGATTTCGCAGGCCTTATATGCCCCCCCAGGCCTGATGTTCCCCACCCCTCTCCTAAAAGATCAGAGAAAGGCAGGTTTAGAATACAGCACATGGGGAGGGAGGGGACAATTGGAACATGTTAGACCACAGTGTCATGTGGATGTCCCAAAAAGATGCTACATTTTGGTACCCAAAGCAAAAAAAAAAAAATGCTGTATGAAAGCAGCTGAAGTCTCCCTTAGGGATGTGCATTCAGATATATGCAATCAAAATCTATACCCAGATATATTCAGGTCTCCTGATGGTATCTGGAATTTTCTGGGATACCAGAATATGGGTCCAAAAAACTCCAAAGAAATATTCAGGATTAGCCAGCATTTAAAGGCTCCCAGGACTGTTTCTCTCTCCCCCACCCTTTAGATCTGTGTCTTCCCAGGCTTTTTACAAGCTTGCCGTGTTGGTTTCATGTGAAGTCTGTCCTTTTTAAATTGATTTTGTTGGTCTTGCAACATTGTATTCTTTGTGCGAGTTCTTGGACTTCTTGGCCCAGATCACTTGAAATCTGGGGGTTATTTAAAGGACAGGCACCAGTAACTTGGCTGCAATTTTGGTGCAATATGGTCAAAAAAACAGCCCTCCATTACTCTGGAAAGATTCCCCATAGGGAATAATGGAGCCAAATAATATCAGAATCCCCCCCCCCCAAAAAAACAGATCTGTTTACCAAACTGGTATTTGGAACCTGGAAAACCAGGAATTCTGATTATTTTCAGCTCCTTGATGTGTGGATCTGGGAAAAATACCTTTTAGTTCAAGCTGCACACCCCCAGTCTCCCAGACCTATGTAAGTTATAATGGATTGTTGAACTGCATTGCAATTACTGCACCTTATTCCCCTAGAGAATCTTCCATTTACATTGTGCCTGTGTCCCCAGAGGGACTGCCAATTCACTGCTACAGCACACTGATTGGTTATTATAATTAACAGTTAAACAGAACTGTATGCATACCAAAGGCAAGAGATTGTTTCACCCATTTGCTTCCAAAATATACTTCTTTTATTTTGAATACACTGTTTCAGTCTAACCCTGAATTTGCCCAAGACTGGGCCTTTAAACATTGTTCTTTATCTTGATCCCCTTCCTGCTCACAAAGTCTGAAACGGCATTCCTGGTTGGAATGGTGTGGTTGAAATAACTGATAGTCTTTCTAAATAGACTGATAGTTACATCTCTTCTCAGTATCTGGCTATGTTAATTTATGTCAAACAAATACATTAGGTCCTCCAATATCATATGTGGTTATGCAGTGTGAAAAACTTAACACACAGCCTTATCCTGTGTCCTAGGCTCCTAGGAATCTGTTGCTCTGAGTGAACTTTTTTGTCTTCATATTTATTATATTTAAATAAAGCTGTCTTGCATAAAAGTCTCCCAAGAAATATTTCCATACAGTTTTCATGCTTCTTATGCATCAGTATATAATTGTGATGTTATTTATTTTGTTGGGCTAACTTCTTTTATGAGCACAACTGGGTAGAAAGAAAGTGGCAATGAGATCAAACACCTTTTTTTTTTTGCTGTCAAGTCACAGCTGACTTACGGCAACCCCTGGTGGGGTTTTCAAGGCAAGAGTCATTCAGAGGTTGTTTGCCATTGCCTGCCTTTGGGTCACAACCCTGGTATTCCTTGGAGGTTTCCCATCCAAACACTTGGCAGGACCAACCCTGTTTAGCTTCTGAGATCTGACAAGATCAGGTTAGCCTGGGGCTTTCCTGTATATGTCAGGATCAGCATTATGTTCTCTGTTAAATAGTGGGGACATACAGTCCCAAGACATGTGCCTCACTATGTAGAAGGCTTTTCTGTGATCTTTAATGTTTGGACTACTCCTAAAAAATCAGTATGTTTTTAAAAAATCAGTATGTTTAGATTGCACATTGTACATATTAATTGGCTTTACGTCTGTATGTAGGATGATGTGAAGTGAAGCATTTACTTCTGCTAATTTAGAGAACATCTAGCCCTAGCATAGTTGTCAGTAAATTGTATAGGCCACCACTGAAATTGTCTCGCTTCCTTTCCAGCAAAACTACGGGCAACTTTTCGGTCAGTGTCCGGCTCTACTGGGAAATCTCAAGGTATTTTTTTAATGTGTATATATATAATGTTAATTGACTTTGCAGGCAGCATCTGGATGGCTGTAAGATCATTCTTCAAGTATACTGATGTTTGTTAGGAAACATGGTCACAGATGCATTTTAAATGAGTGGTTGGTAGTAGACCTGCTGTCTTCATCAGAAAACTCCCAGGGCCAACAGTGTAAATCAGCAGCCATATTGAATTTCCTTTTCCTTTCCTTTTTATCCCTTAGAAGCTCCTTGATCCATTGATCTTGAGCAGCATATATCTAGTGTTTGAGGGATATAAGGACTGAAATAAATCTTGCCACTGACAATGTAGCCTTGGGATCCCTATCGCTTAGTAGAAAAGGCATTATGTCAGACACAGAGGCATTAGATTTGTATGTTAAAAGGGGGGAAATATAATGTGATCGAAGTTCCTTGTAAAAGTGGCATTCCAAAAGGGCATGAGCTAATGAATCGATAGAGCCAGAAGAGCAAGGACAGGTCCTGTCTGAATATGGTAAATTCAAAATTCTGCCCTGCATAACCATAGAGGGATTAGCATTGAATCTAGCTAAACAAAAAGCTCTAGAATATATTGAATTTCAGCCAGAGAATTGAGCTGTTCAGAGGTTTCTTAGCCCCACAGAGATTTTATAATTAGTTTTCCACTCTCAAAGCACTAAACTCTACCTGGGTAATAGGTAGAACTGAATGATAGTGCCATAGAAAGTAGCAGTCCTCCCCTTCTCTATAGTATGGAGAGAACATTTACACACCCACACATATACCCC
This sequence comes from Euleptes europaea, assembly GCF_029931775.1. Taxonomy (NCBI): domain Eukaryota; kingdom Metazoa; phylum Chordata; class Lepidosauria; order Squamata; family Sphaerodactylidae; genus Euleptes; species Euleptes europaea. The sequence goes on along the minus strand of NC_079316.1, from coordinate 56,451,907 downwards.
AGTCATGAGTACAGGAGGGCAGCTTGGAGAAAATGAGTTTGGTATGAAGAGGGTTTTTCTTCATAACTGTGGGCTTGCCCACATATTTGCTGGGGAAGCAAGAGGTTAGGGGAGCAGCAGCCATTGGAACTGGAGGAGGCAGTGAAGCATTGGAGAGTTCTCTGCTGCTTTTCCCGTTCCTCCCTCTTCAGCCTCTGTGTATACTGGAAAGACAATGGAGATTCAAACAGGGTGGGGTGGGGGAACTAAAAGGATCTTATCAAAGGTGCCAAATCCTGAAGTGTTTTGAGCAGGTGTGTATCAGTAGGTAATATAAGTAGTGTTATCATCTGGTGCACAAGTAAAAACAATATTAACAAAAAAGTAAACCTGTACAAAATTTCCCAGGATTTGGTATCTTTGATTCAAACATTTCTGTTCTCAGTGTTCATTTTTACTTACTTTGTGACAAAGTGAGACTTTCTGTCTGGTTGAGTTTGTACTGGTTCGAGAAAAGGCTGAAGCTTTCATCGTCATCCCCCCTTCCTGGTACGTACACCTCAGGGACCAAGTTGTACACAATGTACTTTTTCAGGGTCTGTCCCTGGATCAGATAGACCTGGTCTGGGAGTTCTGTGCTTCCCAGGCATGGAGGAGCCCTCAAATTGGGACCGTGGTGTGCAGGGAAAAGGGCTTTAAGTCGCTGTGATGGATAAGGGGTTAACCAGCAGCCAGAGCTGACAGGCAAAGGGTGGGCGGAAACAGAGAGCTGACGCTCTGAGCTCTGAGAAGGATTCGTAGTTTGGGACCCAGCCTGACAGGAGGGCTCTGATAGGATTCAAAGCGTGGAACCAGCCTGAGAGGAGGCTGAGAAAGTAGTGGAAGCTTGGGACCAGCCAGAGAAGGCTGTGTTAGATTCAGAGCTGGGTAAAAAGACGAAGAAGAAGCCAGACTATACTCTGAGAACCTGAGGGGTTCTGTGAAAGCCAGAGCTATTGACACACACAACCTGTGGGAGTGACAGGAGTGAGAATTGGGTTAGAGAGGGCCCATTCTCAGGTCACAAGGGGAATTAGTCTCTGAGGTAGAGCTATTCCGGTAGCAGGGAGGTGTGGAGGATTGCAGCCACTGAGGTGGGGTAGTCAGAGAGAGCTGGGCTTGGGACAGAGTTTTGAAGCTGTATGGCAGTTTTGAAAGCTGAATCTGAATAGTAGTTCTAAGGGATAGAGCTGATAGTCTGAAGCTGAATGCGTATAATAGTTCTGAGAGATAGAACTAAGCTTGAGAACTGAAGGAACTTGTGTGAAGGAAACATCTAAGCTATATCTCTAAAGCAATCTGGTGTATAGATATCTGACTTGAGTTTTCCCTCCAAAATTTCTGCCTTTTCTTAAAAACCAATCTCTGTGAGTTCTCTTTAATAAACTTCCCTGTTTTCTCTGTTTAAGTTGAAAAGCCTCTTGTCTCCTATTTCTCACTGAGGTAAATACGGGTGTGGGACTGGAGCAGAAGAAAGAAAGAATTCTCCTCACAAATATACTCAGGCCAACGCCCTTTCCCCCTCAGCATATACGGCCGGGCTGAGTGAGTGGGATATTGAAGTGGTTGGAAGGGGGGTGCGCCATAGTTGCCTTCCCCATACCCATTTGCAGAATTAAATTGGCCCCGGGGAGCTGCTAGTTACCCTGGAAATAATGTGCACTGATGGGCTACATGTTAAATTTTCCCAGTGGGGCATTACTTGCTGTTTCAGGTTAGGGAAATGGCATGGAGGAGAAGGTGGCCCAAATGTGGTTCTAATGCCTGGGGAGCACAGAACTCCCTGACCACATGTATCTACTCAGCCAGTGATAGACCCAGGAAAAGTTTTAAGTATTTTGACCCTCAGAGTTCCTACTTCAAGAGCAAGCAGAAGGCAATAGTGATCCTTTCTTCTCAAAATTTGCTGTTTTCCTTATGCCCATTATCCAAACTGGACCTTAAGACGAAAATACAATTTGTAATCTGTTGCTCTGAACAAAATTCAATTCAGGCCTCTTTAAAATGTCTGTCTGGATAAGCTTTAAGATCCAAGATGTACAAATCCAAATTTTATATAGAAAGTTGCTGGGCTATATGAGTAACCCTGGTTAGGCATGTTCATGTTGTGACCATCCAGAGCCCTTTAGTTATGGAGGTCTTTGTCATAGGTGATGAAGATCCTTTTGATAACTTTTTGAGCACCTACATATGACTGCCTGACTGAGTCAGATCATTGGTCTGTGAAGATCAACATTGTCTACTCTGACTGACAGCTGCTCTCCAGGGTCTCAGACAGAGAGGTCTTTCACATTACCTACTACATAATTCTTTTAACTGGAGATGTGCGTGATTGTATCTACGATATTGTGCATGTAAAGCAGACGCTGTACCACTGAGTCACAGCTACTGCCCCACGCTGAAGAAGATAAATGAAGATAACAAGATCAATTACCGTATATACTCGCGTATAAGCCGAGTTTTTCAGCCCCAAAAAAGGGCTGAAAAAGCCGAACTCGGCTTATACGCAGGTCAATACGGTGGGGGAGGAGGGAGGAGGGAGGAGGGAGGAGGGAACTTACTGCCGCCGCCGGTCCCACGCCGCTTCCTGCTGCCAAGAGCAGCCTGGGGCGGCCTCCTGCAGCTGCAGGGAGGTTGCCCCAGCCCTCGCCAGCCCTCGCCGCCGCCGCTGGCGGCCGAGGGCGGCCTGGGGCGGCTGCCCCGGCCCTCGCCAGGCCTCGCCGCCGCCGCTGGCGGCCGAGGGCGGCCTGGGGCGGCTGCCCCGGCCCTCGCCCGGCCTCGCCGCCGCTGCTGGCGGCCGAGGGGGGCCTGGGGCGGCTGCCCCGGCCCTCGCCAGGCCTCGCCGCCGCTGCTGGCGGCCGAGGGGGGCCTGGGGCGGCTGCCCCGGCCCTCGCCCGGCCTCGCCGCCGCTGCTGGCGGCCGAGGGCGGCCTGGGGCGGCTTCCCCGGCCCTCGCCCGGCCTCGCCGCCGCTGCTGGCGGCCGAGGGGGGCCTGGGGCGGCTGCCCCGGCCCTCGCCCGGCCTCGCCGCCGCTGCTGGCGGCCGAGGGGGGCCTGGGGCGGCTGCCCCGGCCCTCGCCCGGCCTCGCCGCCGCTGCTGGCGGCCGAGGGCGGCCTGGGGCGGCTGCCCCGGCCCTCGCCCGGCCTCGCCGCCGCTGCTGGCGGCCGAGGGCGGCCTGGGGCGGCTGCCCCGGCCCTCGCCCGGCCTCGCCGCCGCTGCTGACGGCCGAGGGCGGCCTGGGGCGGCTGCCCCGGCCCTCGCCCGGCCTCGCCGCCGCTGCTGACGGCCGAGGGCGGCCTGGGGCGGCTGCCCCGGCCCTCGCCCGGCCTCGCCGCCGCTGCTGGCGGCCGAGGGCGGCCTGGGGCGGCTGCCCCGGCCCTCGCCCGGCCTTGCCGCCCCTGCTGGCGGCCGAGGGCAGCCTGGAGCGGCTGCAGGGAGGCTGCCCCGGCCCTTGCCCGGTTGTGTCGCCGCCGCCGCCAGGCCTGCGCCGCTTGCTGCCAGAAGCCCAGGTAAGCCTGCGGGGGGGGGAGGGGTTATAAGCCGAACCTCGGCTTATACGCGGGCGCCTAATTTTTCCCCATTTTTGGGGAGAAATTAGGCACCTCGGCTTATACGCGGATCGGCTTATACACGGGTATATACGGTAGTAAAGATTGAGCTATATGCTATGTCTGGTTCTGCAGGGGTATCATTGTTTTTACAGAATGGTAGGTTGTGTATTTAAGAGCCTTGTGGCGCAGAGTGGTAAGCTGCAGTACTGCAGTCCAAGCTTTGCTCAAGACCTGAGTTCGATCCCGACGGAAGTTGGTTTCAGGTAGCCGGCTCAAGGTTGACTCAGCCTTCCATCCTTCCGAGGTCGGTAAAATGAGTACCCAGCTTGCTGGGGGTAAAGGGAAGATGACTTGGGAAGGCACTGGCAAACCACCCCATAAACAAAGTCTGCCTAGGAAATGTCGGGGTGTGACGTCACCCCATGGGTCAGGAATGACCCGGTGCTTGCACAGGGGATCGTTACCTTAAGTTGTGTATTTAAAGGAGAAGTCAACCGCTTTTCAGTCCTTCCTACTTTTTGCATTTTCCTACTGACAATTTCCTTCCCTTGAGAGCTGCTTTTGCCCCACTGGATAAAATGTTGTTGTTATTGTTTTTCTTAGAGTTTGGAAGGCAAGAGAGTCAAAATGTGGTCCTGTTTGCTATGGCACTACACAAGGATGGACTGTATGCAGCTGGAAATGTAAGGCACCTTTCAGTAGATACTAGCAGTGTCCCTATGGCTGCCAATCAGATTCCTTCTGCCTCGCCTGGTAGCCCAAGGTGTTTGGGGAGCAAGATGATCAGAGAGGACCTGCCATCACTTGCCATTTTTAGGTTACAGAATTCCTTTTCATAGAGTGAAATTGGTTTTTCAGTATACTCGGGCCCTTACTCTTCTGGGCCCTGGCTATAGAAATCTGCATTCAATTTGTGGACCACCTTGTTTGAGCAAAAACACTCCAGAGAGAACTGGTTTTGAAACTTTAGTGTGTAAGTTCTAAGAACCAAGATTCCAAGAATTCTGGAAATGGTTCTTTTGTCTAATGCTGTAAATATTTAGAAAAAGGAAAAGCTTCTGTTGCTCACACAATGCCAACTATACAATAACCCAGTGATAAAGCCGAAAATATTCAAAAGTCACCTAGTCTAATTCCAAAGGTTGGACTTGCCCTGCAAAACATCCCTGTCACCATTACCTTATGTTATTCAGATTAAAATGTGCCACAAGCAGAGACAAGAAGTAAGCAAAAAAGCAATTATAATCTTACAAGTGGAGGATCCAGAAGGACTTGATAGGGTTATCTCATTTTTCCTTTCCCCACTATTTCCTCTTCCCCTTTCTTGAAAGCCCCCATAACCTCTTTTATTTATTGGACAGGCACCAGCAGCTTCACTGCAATTTTGTTGCCATTATCTTTTAAAAAAAACAGCTCTCCATCACCCTGGGAAGGTTCTCCATAGATAATAGTATAGTTCTTTTAAGACTGGTGTGATATGTCCTCCATAATTCATGTCAATAACTACCTTCCACATTATGTACTAACTGAAGTTTTAAGAAGTCTTCAAAGGTATGCCTTGTAAGCAGCAAGCAAGGAAACCTGCTGTAGCACTATACGAACATGACCTCAAACATCTTCATTGAGGTGAGCACGCTAACTTAAGGTAAATGAGGACTAAACTAGATGTGTTGTTTTGTTATTCATGTGTGTGCCCTGTTCATATTAAAACAGGGTCTACTTTTTAGAACAAAATAGGCCCAAGAATGAGGAAATCTGAAATTCCTCACCTTACCTTCTCACTCCGTTACTTCAAATGCTTTTGGCCATAGTCTTTCACTTCTGATATAGGAACTAGGGTGGAGGACAAGTGCCTTAAGTGATGGAGTGCAGCAAGCTAAGGCAGGAAGGGTTCAGTTTCCCTCACCAATGCACACATTTCTTTGTAGAAAGTAGACCCCTATTCCCTATTGTAGACAGAAACAGGGCTGGCACAGGAAAAACAAGCATTGCTCCCTGATTGTTTAGGAATCCTATACCAGAATCCTGGAATTGACCAAAAACAGGTCAGAAACTGATTGTATATGTGACCCAAATGTTCTTTGAAGTTCTTAGAGTCATTGTGAGACAATTAATTGCAATGTGTGGGGCCATGCTAATAGTGCTTTTTATGTTTTTGCTGCCTAGGATGGAGTTGTGCGTTGCTATCAAGTCAAAGGCACACAATTCCAAACAGAAGATTGCCTGGAAGTTGAGCAGCCCATAACAAATCTCATCTTTTCCCCTGACTACACTTCCTTATTAGTTGAAACGGAAAAAGTATGTTGTGCAAGGCATAAATACTGTTAAGTGAGGTTCCTAGCTTAATTTATATTTATTGGGATAGTTTCATGCATCACAAAACAAGCCCATAATCTGCATAACATGGGGTCAGCTAACCAGCGCAATCATTTCCCACTTTCTGAGTTTCCATGTAATTAAATTCAGAAAGTGGGAATGATGGCGCTGGTTAGCTGAATTCCTCCTGATTTTAATTTCTGTGTAAGAAATGCCCCTGAAAAGTTACTCATAAAATTCAGTAGACCAATTTGTATATATAAAATTAACTATGATCATAGGCTCCAGGAAAATCAAAGAGGTGTATAACAACCCAAAGCAAATTTCTTTTGCACTTCACAAATGTTACTATTGCAGTAGTGCACAGAAATATTTCAGTGCTTGTATTCCAATGGCTGTGCCAAAGGATGGATCTGATCACTAAGAGCCAGCATGCGTTTCTCAAGAATAAGTCATGTCAGACTAATCTTATCTCCTTTTTTGAGAAAGTTACTACCTTGCTGGATCAGGGGAATGCTATAGACATAGTTTATCTAGATTTCAGTAAGGCTTTTGATAAGGTTCCACATAGTATTCTAGTTGACAAATTGGGGAAATGTGGGTTAGATCCTATTATTGTTAGATGGATCTGCAACTGGTTGACAGATCGTACCCAAAGAGTGCTAGTTAATGGTTCCTCGTCCACTTAGAGAGAAGTGACTAGTGGAGTTCCTCAGGGATCTGTGCTGGGCCCTGTGTTGTTCAACATCTTTATAAATGATTTGGATGAAGGAATAGAGGGGATGCTTATTAAATTTGCAGATGATACTAAATTGGGAGGGGTAGCAAATCGGTAGAAGACAGAGCCAAGATGCAGGATGATCTTGACAGGCTGGAGAAATGGGCTAGAATTAATAAAATGCACTTCAACAAAGACAAATGTAAAGTTCTGCATTTAGGTAGGAAAAATCAAATGCATCATTATAGGATGGGGGAGACTTGTTTGAGCAGTAGTGTGTGTGAAAAGGATCTTGGGGTCTTAGTAGACCAAACACTGAACATGAGTCAGCAGTGTGATGCTGTAAGTAAAAAGGCAAATCACGCGAAGTGATGGTATCGCTTTACTCTGCTCTGGTTAGACCTCAACTAGAGTACTGTGTTCAGTTTTGGGCACCACAATTTAAGAAAGATGTAGACAAGCTGGAACGTGTCCAGAGAAGGGCAGGAGAAGACTGAGAGGGGATATGATAACCATGTACAAGTACTTGAAGGGCAGTCATATAGAGGAGGGTGCCAAGTTGTTATATGTTGTGCAAGAAGGTCGGACCAGAACCAATGGGTTGAAATTAAATCAAAAGAGTTTCTGTCTAGACATTAGGAAGAATTTTCTAACAGTTAGAGCGGTTCCTCAGTGGAACAGGCTTCCTCCGGAGGTGATAAGCTCTCCTTCCCTGGAGGTTTTTAAGAAGAGGTTAGATGGCCATCTGTCAGCAATGCTGATTCTTAGGCAGATGATGAGAGGGAGACCATCTTGGCCATCTTCTGGTCATTAGGGGTGTGGAGGGGGGAGGTAGTTGTGAATTTCCTGCATTCTGCAGGGGATTGGACTTGATGGCCCTGGTGGTCCCTTCCAACTCTATGATTCTAAGTATGTCGGCCTTTTCCAGGTTCAAACTCATAAATAGTGATTATGTGTTAAACCAGATTTACTCCACTGTTAGTTGCCAGTGGACGACTAAGCAGTCATTCAAGATTGTCAGGGAAAACAAAAGTAAAGATAGCTTACCGTATATACCCATGTATAAGCCGACCCGCGTATAAGCCGAGGTGCCTAATTTCTCCCCAAAAATGGGGGAAAATTAGGCACCAGCGTATAAGCCGAGGGTCAGCTTATAACCCCTCCCCCCCCCGCAGGCTTACCTTCAGGCCCGGCGAAGGCGGTGGCGGCGGCTGGCCCCCCAGGGCGGGGGGAGCCGGGCCGCGCGGCCTTCCAGCGGCCGCAGGATGCTTCCCCCAACCCTTCCAGGGCGGAGGGAGCCAGGCGCACCCGGTGGCAGCCGCGCGGCCTTCCGGCGGCCCCAGGATGCTTCCCCCTGCCCTTCCAGGGCGGGGGGAGCCAGGTGCGCCTGGCGGCAGCGGCCACACAGCCTTCCGGCGGCCGCAGGATGCGGCCGGGGGGAGCCGGGTGTGCCCGGCGGCGGCTGCGCGGCCTTCCATTAGCCGCAGGAGGCTTCCCCCGGCCCTTCTAGGGCGGGGGGAGCCAGGCGCGCCCGGCGGCGGCGGCTGCCTCGCGGCCTTCCAGCGGCTGCAGGAGGCCCTCACAGGGCGCTCCTGGCCGGGGGAAGCCGCATGGGCCCGGCAGCGGTGGCGGCGGCGGTAAGTTGCCCCCTCCCTCCTCCCTCCCTCCTCCCCCCTCCCCTCCCCTCCCCTACCGTATTGACCCGCGTATAAGCCGAGGCCAGCTTTTTCAGCCCTTTTTTGGGGCTGAAAAACTCGGCTTATACGCGAGTATATACGGTAATAATGCATCTGAAATAAACAGAAATTTGACCTGAAATTGTTGGGAAAGTGTTATTTTCAAGTCCATCCTGCTTTCTAGCTTAGTCATTGGAAGGAAGTCGCCACATCAATTTTCTCACCATACAGAGAAGTTCCGATGCTAATTAGGAAAAGTTAAATTAAAATGCAGTTGCTTGAGAATGTTATAGAATGAAGTAATTAATGTAGGAGACAGACAATATTCCGGTTGTTATGAGAATTGTACAGTTATACAGGCTGACATTCTGTTATCAGTTACAATATAGTTCCCAAAGTTGGAAGGTGACAGTTGGAAATATTGGGTTTATATTGCTGCAATGAGACTATGTAATAAATACTCCCTCTGCCCTTCCCATAATGAGTTATCATTTCCACTTGGCAGGGATCTCTTTATGTCTTTAATCCTAATGACAATGAAGATGTGATCCAGTTATTGGATGCAAGCGAAGGCCAGTTCCTCGGAGTTGATTTTATTGTTCCAGGATCTGAGCACTGTGTGGTGAGGAACTGTCAGTCTTTAAAAAAAAAAAATCCAGGTCCCTCTTCATCACCTGTGGGAGGTTTTGGGGGTGGAGCCTGAGGAGGGCAGGGTTTGGAGAGGGGAGGGACTTTAATGCCATAGAGTCCAACCACCAAAGGGACATCCTCTCCAGGTGAACTGATCTCCTGCTATTGTGGCTGATCTCCGGCCAGTAGAGATCGGTGAGGAACTGTCAGTCTTATTAAATGAGAGAAGCTGAAATGTTCAGGGTACATTATGTCATTCTGTTGAACTGTTACCTTTGGAAGGCAGTTATAGGCCCCATTTGTAAATAGAGCCTGGACTCTTATTTCTTTATTGATTATATTTTTAAATTTATATTACAAGCATTCTAACCCAAGCAATGCTTTCTCACTTTAGGCTTCAGGAGCGATTGGATGAGGGAGGGAGTGGTATAAACTGAAGATTTATAAATTACTACCTTTAATTTGAACTTCAGAAGCAATGTCAGATGCATAATTGTATCTGTTGTATATCATTACCAGCTATAATATTAATGATTTTTATGGGCTGATGAAAAGTTTTCCTCTGAAAATTGAAGTTCTCCAAAGTTATGAAACAGAGTAGATAGCTGCAGTGCGTTATATAGTGCAGACTCCTCATGTCTTGTAGAAGAGGCAGGGATCATAAATGCCTGCTTGAGCCCTACAACTTATAAGCTTATATAAGCAAACCAACGAAGAGGAGCAGGTGTGGGATTTTGGGTTGCAAAGTGAACTGTGCTCTTAACTCCTGCAAAAACACTAATGTAGCCGTTGACATGAATCCTTTATGGTTCTCTCCCCCTCCCCCCCCCCATTCTTCAGGTAAGCTGTACACTTTGTTGCTGTTACAGTTTTTATCTTCAAGTACATGTTGTGTTTACTTGATCAAATGTTTTGTCGCTACTGTTTTTAAAGGGTTTTTTTATACAAAAATATTATTTGGAAACACTTGAAAATTCCTTCAGAGACGGGAGGGAAATGGCTGCATGAATGATGCAATGGTTGAACAATTCATGCTGTGCACAGCCCTACTGGGAAAAGGAAGCGCAATGACCAGCTAATCAACACATTGTAAATTTGGCTTCTTCTGCAGACCAGAAGAACTGATTCCCCCTGAGGCCAGTCTGACTAAGAAGGCTGTATGAATGTTGGTAGTAGCAAGCATGGAATTGCCCCAATCATGTAGAAAGAGGAGACCACCTCCTGTGGCTTACCTCTTGCAGGCCATTTCTCCAAGTGCTTTTTTCCATCATCTAGGGCCACTTCCATTAAAAGGAACTTTGGCTGTGAAAACAGTTTTGACAATAAGGGTGGTGGGACGGTAAGCCACAAATTATAGGGTTGCCAACTCCAGTTTGGGAAATTTGCTGAAGATTTGGGGTAGAGCCTGGGGAAGGTGGAGTTTGGGGAGGGAAGGGACTTTAGTTGGGTATAATGCTATAGAATCCCACCTCCAGGGGAACTGATCTCCGTAGTCTGGAGTTCAGTTGCATTTCTGGTAGCTCTCCAGCTCCCGTCTGAAAGTTGGCAACCCCAGAGAGGAATTACATTCCTCTTCTGTATAAAATTGGACCACCTTCATTTTATGTGATTGGGGCAGACCTATCAAACAAGTTTGCCACTGTTATATCTGTGTTGGTCCTTAAATAAGCTTGCACAAAACAAGTACAGTAGTGTGCTAATAGTAACTTGTATCCCAAATTATCAGACTACTTTATGTTTCATAACAGCCATGCTTCGTGTTGTTTACTGTCTCTCTCTTTCTCTTTGTCATAGTCTGTAGCGGAATCAGGTGAGATGCATGTTTGGCGGATAGAGGATGGAGCTTGTATCAGCAAGGTAGCTTTGCACACCATGGTATGCACAAGTGGAATTTGCAGCTGTAATTAACAAGGTTTAAAGCGATTTGTTTATCCATGTGGTGCCGTCAAAGCAATAGGCTCAGTGCAGAGGCTAGCCTGGACTCATATGATTTTGAGACTCACATCAATAAGCTCTTTTTCCAAAGTATTATGAGTTGCACTGTTTTTGGTTCATGTTTGACTTTGAGCTTCCCAAAAGCACTTCCTTGGGAGAATGTGCATAAAAAACAAAAGCCCTGTGTGAATAACTGAGGGTGGTCTAACAATGACCTATTATCATAGAGGTTGTCTGTGTTAAGTGCCGTCAAGTCGCTTCCGACCCATGGCAACCCTATGAATCAAAGTCCTCCAAAATGTCTGATCTTTGATAGCCTTGCTCAGATCTTGCAAATTGAGGGGTGTGGCTTCCTTTATTGAGTCAATCCATCTCTTGTTGGGTCCTCCTCTTTCCCTGCTGCCCTCAACTTTTCCTAGCATTATGGTTTTTTGCAGTGACTCTTGTCTTCTCATAATGTGACCAAAATATGATAGCCTCAGTTTCATTTCATTTCATTTCAATTCATTAACCTTTATTGGCATACCAAAAGACAGAGATAGAAAAAACAACAATATACCTCCAAAGGGCAATACATATAAGTTACAAGTCGGGTTAATAAAACTTTTCTTGTTCTTTAAGAACTCCTGTAAAAAATTCAGCCACGGTAGCCGTAATTTTATGATCATGGTCACTCAAAAGAAATTTGCATTACTCCTGTATCTCTCGTACTGGAGCAAAGTAAATAGCAGTTTATCCCGCAGAGTCACATAGAAGGGGCAATCTAAAAGGATGTGGTCAATTGTATCTAACAAGTTTAAACCGCATGTGCATAGGCGTTCATTTCTAGGGATCTGGAGGTATTGGCCTAAGAGCATCCTAGATGGGAATGCGTTAACCCTAGCTAATAGAAAAGCGGGGCGTTGAGAAGGTAACTCTAGGTTATCTAGATACCTAGCCATTTTACCCAATCCATTATTAAGGCCTAGGGCCACCGGAGAGCAGATGGGGGGAAGAGCTGGGTTAAAATTCTGCCATTCTACATCAAGGAGACATTGCTTGATTCTTTTAAAGATGTAAGATTCATTGGCCAGAGCAAGATTATCTAAATCAATTCCAATTTGGCAGAGTCTAGATCTAATCAATATGTCCCATGAGAAATAATGAAGTTCACTTTTCAAGAGATATAAAAGGGAACCTGGCTCAGTTTGAAAATATAATTTGAGCCAATATCTTGTTGTTTGAATCCAGGCTTTGGTGGCAATCATGTTTTGCCCAGTTTCAAGACAAATTGTAAAATATGAAACACATTTAGGTATCCCCAATATTTGTCTAAGAAATATGGCTTGGATGTTCTCCACTTCTTGATTAAGAGTTCCAAGCCATAAGGGAACACCAAACAGAAGTTGGGGGAATATTTTCAAATTCAGGATTTTGATCACTGCAGGAACACACTGATTCCCCTTCGCGTTGAAAAACTGCTTGAGTTGATTTAAGGAAATCCTTGTGGCTTTAATAGTATTTTGTCGATGTATAGACCAATTGAGATTATAGTTATAAGTAATTCCCAAATACTTATAGCTTTTAACTTGTTCGATTGAATCCTTCCCAATATGCTATTTGTATAAGGACCATTTTTTGGAAAATACCACTACTTTTGAATTATTTCTTAAGAATTCTGTCAAAACAAAGGCCTGGAGGAAGTACAAGTGAAGAATGGAATGGGTACTTAATGCCCAGCTTCTCTTTCTCTAATGATACCTTGACTTTAAGTTAGTATAAATTTAAGGATATCCCCGACCTCAGCTTTCTTCTCTCTCATCCTGCCACCAGCAGTCTGCCAGTTCATCCAAAGACCTGATGGCTGTTTTCCATGGGGGTGGATGGGTAATTGAATCCAGCATTCTTCCACAAGATTCTCCATTTTCTGGGATTCATTTTCTTTCATATTTTTCTTTCATACTCCAATAGTATGCATAAAACTAGACAGATCACAATTGCCTACTAGTTATTTGTAAATTGATGCTGTGATGGTTGCTTTTGCTTTTGTATTAATATTAATAAAAAAGAATTCTGTTAAAAGGCAATAAGCAATAAAAATTGTTACTGTCCTAAAATTCTTTTCTGGAGGCCCTTATTGTGACACAAAGCAATTCAGTGTCATCTCTTCATTCCCTAGGCCACCGCGATGGCATGCAGCTTGTCCTCTCACTGTGTGGCAGTGGGAACTAAAAGAGGCTACGTCTTCTTCATAGATGTTACGGATGTCAAACTTCCTAAGGTGGTTCACCGGGTTCTGCTTACTGAAAATTGCGTACAGTTTTTGCAGTAAGTAATAGGAGAGGGCAGAGGCAAGAAGTAGCAACTTGAACAAATCTTTGTTTCCGTTTGAAACTGGCTTTATTCCATTTCACTCCAAGAGTGTGTGAATATCAGATATATGATGCCAAAGAATACTAAGAACGGCATCTATCACTTTAATAAACTGGTGTTGTATATATAGACAATTAACTGTAGGATAATGCTAAGCTGCAAAATAAGTCCAGGTATGCCCTAATTGCATTGTCACAGAACAACCGTGTTTTATTAGCTGCATTTAAAAGGTTTATTCAAATTAGCCTGCTGCCTTCTGTCAAAGCCTCGCCCCTCCTAATTTAAACCAATCTGAGAAGTGGCAGCCTAAAACTACTTAGTGTTTCAAATATTGTCGAAGGCTTTCACGGTCAGAGTTCATTGGTTCTTGTAGGTTATCCGGGTTGTGTGACCGTGATCTTGGTATTTTCTTTCCTGACGTTTCGCCAGCAGCTGTGGCAGGCATCTTCAGAGGAGTAACACTAAAGGACAGTGTCTCTCAGTGTCAAGTGTGTAGGAAGAGTAATATATAGTCAGAAAGGGGTTGGGTTTGAGCTGAGTCATTGTCCTGCAAAAAGTATCAAAGGTAATGTGCTAATCATTGTCCTGTAAGTATCAAGATAATGTGCTAATGAGGGTGTGGTATGTTAATATGGAACCATTGTATCCTGAAGTGATCTGTTAATGTGTGAAATCCAAAGCTAATCCGCATGGCTATTGTGGACTGTAGTCTTTGTTAGTCTGGAGGCTTTCAGGACAGGAAGCCAAGCCTTATTCATTCTTAAACTCTCTTCTTTTCTGTTAAAGTTGTGCTGATGTTTATGAATTTCAATGGCTTCTCTGTGCAATCTGACAAAATAGTTGGTAGAATTGTCCAGTATTTCAGTGTCTTGGAATAAGACCCTGTGTCCTGTTTGGGTCAGTCCATGATCAGCCACTGCTGATTTCTCAGGTTGGCCAAGTCTGCAGTATCTTTCATGTTCTTTTATCTTTTTTTGTATGCTGTATTGTGTGATCCCGATGTAAACTTGTCCACAACTGCAAGGTATACGATATACTCCTGCAGAGGTGAGGGGGTCTCTTTAGTCTTTTGCTGATCGTAGCATCTGTTGTATTTTCTTGGTGGGTTTAAACACTGTTTGTAGATTATGTTTTTTCAAAAGTTTCTCCATCCTATCAGTGACTCCTTTAATAAATGGCAAGAATACCTTTCCTATGGGAGACTTTTTTTCCTGAGTTTTCTGATTTTTGTCAGGTTTAATGGCCCTTCTGATTTCATTTCTGGATAGCCGTTTGCTAGCATTAGCACATTATCTTGATACTTACAGGACAGTGATTAGCACATTATACTTTTTGCAGGACAATGACTCAGCTCAAACCCAACCCCTTTCTGACTATATATTACTCTTCCTACACACTTGACACTGAGAGACACTGTCCTTCAGTGTTACTCCTCTGAAGATGCCTGCCACAGCTGCTGACGAAAAGTCACAGTTGACTTATGGCAACCCCTGGTGGGGTTTTCAAGACAGGAGATGTTCAGAGGTGGTTTGCCATTGCCTGACTCTTCGTCACACCCCTGGTATTCCCTGGAAGTCTTCCATCCAAAGACTTGCCAAGGTCAACCCTGCTTAGCTTCTGAGATCTGACAAGATCAAGCTAGCCTGGGCTATCCGGGTCAGGGCCTTCAAGGCTATAATCCCCTCATAATAGGCCAGTTTAATACCAAGTGGCATCCTAAGTCCAAGCATTTCCCTCATTCAGGACTAGAAGACTAAGCAGTCCCTAAAGACTCAGTTATAAAAATAAAAGTATAGGGGGGGAACAAAAGAAATTTGTAGGGTGTGAAATTTAAGTCCCTAGTTTTTAGGTTTGTAGATGAGGTGTCATCACATGTTTCAAGTCAAACGCTGTGGTTACATTTTAATATATTATTTTTGCTCTTCTCTTTTTTTAAAGCTATGAACAGAGTGGTCAGTTTCTTATAACAGGAACTTCAGATGGATATATCTTTATTTTAAATGCTCTGCCTTCAACTACATTCCAAGTTCTTGGATACATAGGTATATATGCAAAATTCTTGGATATTTATTTCCTGAAATGCCATCTGTTAAAGCTGTGAATGGTAACTGTTAAGATTTCTTGTTCATTTTAAAAAACAGAATATGCTATTCAGAAACCAAAATTTTACTGCAGATATTTCTGTTTAAGGCCCAGTAATATCTGGTCTGATGCAACCTTTACTTAAAGGCAATTTCTTGAGGTTCTGGATTTTTGCTAGAATCCTGATAATATTTGCTTTGAGATTAATAAAAAAACCAGTCTGTCTACCTGTCTGATATAGCCCTGAAAGAGAGCCTGTAAACACTATGGCAGAAGGTAAATATAATAACTCACATATTCCAAATGCTTTTTATTTTGCTGTCAGGATTTTGAGGGGCTGACTTATAATCACATCATTTTGATATTAGTAATAGCAGAATGGTACGTTCCTTAGTTGTGCTGGTATTTGCCAAGTCAATGCAGGTTTCTGTTGTTGTTGAAAACTGAACCTAATTTTTCTCTATAAGATTCTTTTTCTTGAGCACTAACAAGAATGGAACCCGTGTACCAGCAGCTAGTTTATTCTTTAGAGGCTTTCAGCAGAGCTTTTAATAATAAAGAGGTTAGGCTGCTAAAATAACTTGATGTTCAGTTGACTGGAAGTTGTTCTTAGCTCTTTAATATATAACTGGGCTTTTCAAAGAAAAGATCAAGAGTCCAGTAGCACCTTAAAGACTAACAAAATTTCCGGCAGGGTATGCCTGAGCTTTCATGAGCCACAGCTCACTTCTTCAGATACAGCTAGAATGTGATTCCATCTGTCCTTAAGTAGAGAAAAGTGAATTAGATGCACAATGGCAATGTAAATGTCAAAAGCAAGTAAATGACATTAGCAGGCGTGATTGCATTAGGTGTGAGGGTTAGTAGGCATAGAGAAATCAGCATTGGTAATGTGACAGGAATCCCAGATCTCTATTAAGTCCCAGAGAATGCATAGTCTTCAGCTTCAGTATTAGTTGTAATTCAGCAATCTCTAGCTGTATCTGAAGAAGTGATCTGTGGCTCACGAAAGCTCATACCCTGCCAGAAATTTTGTTAGTCTTTAAGGTGCTACTGGACTCTTGCGCTTTTCTACCGCTATTGACAGACTAACCACGCATTCCTGAGGTGTGGCAAGGGGGAACAGCGGGGAAGAGGGACAGCAGCAGCGCCTCCTAACCCATTTCCCCGTTGCCAAAAACCGAAAAAAGCTTTTTAGAGGCTTTTAAAAGTTTAAACGGGGCTTTTCACCCCATAGAGAAAAGCGAGACTGCGCCTGCTAAAAAGCAGGCACAGCCTCGCTCTTCTCAGTGCCGGCGTTCCTGAGCTAAAGGGGACAGGAAGCTACCTAACGGCTGCTCCTGCCCTCAGCCTGCCCCAGTAATGCCTTCCAGGACACCAGGACGCCTCCCAGGATGCTGGCACGGGCCTTTACGACGGTGGGACGCTGGCAGAATGCCACGTTGGCATCCCAGGGTGGCGCTGCCACGGCAGCCCCCTGAGACCAGCATCTGGGCCTTCTCGCCGGCATTCGGACCACTAATGCTGCCATAAGTAACCCGGACGCTGGTGCGGGGCCCCTAACGCCGGCGTAACACCTTCCTGGCCTCCTAAGGGCTTTTGCCCTTAGAGCTCAGGAATGCGCTGTAACACAGGTACCCATCATGGGCTTTTTTTGTTTTTGTTAACAAGTGAAATCCCTGCATGGAAATTCTAATGTATGAAGACACTCTAATTTTAAATATAGTTTGATGGTGTGTGTGCGTGCGTATGTATGTGTACACACATACACAAAACTGGGTGCAGGATTGTAGCTATAGCGATTAGAAATACCTCTTAACTTACTGCAGATGACTTTCCCAAGACACCCGGAGTGCCTGTAATGTACCTCAGTAGGAAGAAATACATTAATGCTTAGTTTGAAATGTTGGTTTCTTTTTCATTTCAGTGTTATCCCATAAGATTATTGAACTGACTTCACTCTATGATGTAGAGAAAGAGGCATCTGAAGTTATTGTACTCCTTTGTCCACCAGACATCAAAAGAGCAAGACTGGAAGTGTTTAGCCTTCCTAGAAAGATCGTCTTGGGTAAATATTGTACGCCCTGTGTGAGGACTTTGGACCGGGGTCCGGGGGTCCGCCCTCGTTGAGGCCCTCGCTATCCGTTCGAGAGGAGCTTCCTCGGCCTCAGACCATTCAGCAGGCGAGTCTGAGCTGTCCTCGCCTGCTGTGTCGGCCAGCGTGGTAGTTTGCAGAGCTTGCACCAGCCCTGCAGCACACCCAACACTGGCTTCCTCACTCCTCCTCGGCCTCCGCTCCCTCTCTCCTTATATCCCCCCAGCCCCGTCCTTCTCCTACCTTATAAGGAGTTAGCCTACTTCCGGCTCCACCCTTCTCCTTTCCTTCCTCCCGTGCAGGCCGGGGAGCTCGGAGGCTGCTCCTCCGCGTTCTTCCCCTGCCCGGGGTTTTCGACTGCCCTTGGCGCCCTTGCAGGGACCCGCCTCCGGCCCCCTGTCTGGGCCCGGTCCGCTCTCCGAGCCCCTGTCCGCCCCCTTCTCCAGGCCGGCACGGCCAGCCAGCAGGGACCCCAGCGACGGCGCGCTTCCCCGCCTCTTCTCTGCCCGCCGTGGCCGCCGCTGCGGCGTCGGGCCGGGCTGAGGCGCTGGGCCCGTCCGCGGTCGCCACTGGGCGCCGTCCGTCGGGGCCTTGCCTCACCCCCCCGACACGGCCCTCGCGGGCCCGAGCCGCCAGCCCGGTCCCGCGGTTTGCTGGGACCTCCCGTGCCGCGCTCCGCCCGCCGCCGGACCGGAGGTGAGTGCGGAGGGGGGGGTCCCTGGGGCGAGTCCTGGGCTGGCTCTGAGCCCGTCCCAGGACACCCTGACCTGGATGGCCCAGGCTAGCCTGATCTCATCAGATCTCAGAAGCTAAGCAGGGTCAGCCCTGGTTAGTATTTGGATGGGAGACCACCGAGGAATATCTGGGTTGCTGTGCAGAGGAAGGCACTGGCAAACCACCTCTGTTAGTCTCTTGCCATGAAAACCCCAAAAGGGGTCGCCATAAGTTGGTTTGCGACTTGAAGGCACTTTACACACACACACAAATATTGTACAGTTATGCCCTGTACTAGCCATTTTTATTTATCTCTAATCAGTACATGGATGCTGACTCTTCTGGTTGAGCTTAGACAACTGGACTACCTTGCATAATGGAACCCGTAAAGGGAAAGCAAGGGAAGGAAATAAGTTTTTTTGTTCTTCATTTAAACACCATGTGGTCATCATTCAACACTGATACATTTACAGGGCACTTAGAAGAAGGATGAACACATAAGGATCAAAGTGATTTACCACATACTCAGTTGTTTCTATTGACCCATAGCTTTCCTAGATATGTAGATGAGGTAACATGATAGAATTGAGTATCTTTTTTTTAAAAGTTACATTTTGGATTATTTCCTCCTTTGCTTTGCTGAATTGGCAGCCATAGCAGCCACAGGGAAATTACACACACCCATCCCTGTGTGGATGGTGTGAAGCTACTCTGAGGATGCATGGTGCTCAGTGAGTATGAGGAATCTGCCAAATTCAAAGCTTGCCCTGTCAGCAAATGATCCATGATCACTGAGCACCATGCAGACTGCACACCTTTCCTATTCTGTGTTATTGACCTACTTAAAAACATGCCTTCTATATTTTCAGAGTGGGGGGGGGAGTGCTGATATGGGCATGCATGCTGTCTTTCCCCTTCCCACTGTGGTTCTTTTTCACT
Organism: Euleptes europaea; assembly: GCF_029931775.1. Classification (NCBI taxonomy): domain Eukaryota; kingdom Metazoa; phylum Chordata; class Lepidosauria; order Squamata; family Sphaerodactylidae; genus Euleptes; species Euleptes europaea. The sequence goes on along the minus strand of NC_079316.1, from coordinate 56,432,882 downwards.
CTGCAGATAATGAGGAGTGTATCAATGAAAGGGGGCTGTTGAAGGACCATGCCATTCGGAAGCGCTCCTATGACTTAGAGTTCCCTCTGAGCTCTGTGGTCAGGCGGAAGGACACCTCTGTGTATGGCTATGCTAGCCATGCCCCTTTCATCTGTAAATACCATTTTGCTTCAAAGGTATGATCAGGCGGCACAAGAGAACAGTTAATTAATGTTGCTTCTTTTACAAATAACCAAAACTCTCTTCTGAAATGAAATGTTTCAGTCATTGACAGATTGGATGTCTTTTGTAGCCCTCTCTGGACTCACTTACTATCAACCCACCTTAAGATCAAAGCAGGTGGCTCCCCCCCAAAAAAATCCAGTCTGGACATTTTCTGAAGAAGCCCACTGTCCAGCATATTAACTTTGGTCTACGTCAGCCCTCCAGTCTCTGTTTTGGAGTGGTGGCATCATTGATTTATGGCAGGGCCTATCATTATCATTCCCTGCATGGCATTCATACAACAAATGGGGCTCTTTTCACTACCCATTCAATTTTGTATTACCAGAGGTAGGAGGGGAAAGTTGGGAGGGCTTCATTTGCAGAAGTGAAGGCTTTGGTGGGGACTGGAGCCCTGTGTTTGCAAAATGCATCCTAGGGACCAAGGGACCTTCGGAGCAGAGGCAAGATCATTGAGTCTTAATCAGTAGCTACTACTTCTCCTTTACTAACGAATTAATTCCATTTCTCATTTATTCATTGCATTATAACATTTTCTCCTCTTTGCAGCCAGTTTCCAAAGGAAAATACTGTTCTCCCAAAGCAGGGCCAGGCAGAATAGCATCAGCAAAGGGAGGCGAGGCCGAGCAGGGTGAGCTAGGCCAAGCAGGATAAAACAGGGCATGCTGAGGTGAAGAGAGGCACAGCAAGGCAGTGAAGGGACAGCTAGCAAAAGTAAAGCCTGCGGCTTGCTCTAGTGCTGGTGGGATGCAGAAGCACTCACAGCTCAGAGCATTAGTCTGGAACCAAATGAGAATTTAAATATTTGTGCAGGTTACGGTATATTTCAGCCCTGTCTCCTATGAAAGGGCTGTTGGTGAATTAAAGGGGAGCTGAACATCGGGGTGAGTGTTCCAATGGGACTGAGACTACTTCTGTTGTCTCAGAGCTCAGTAGGAACTACTGGGGCTTTGCTGGAGCTGCCAAGAATTTGGGGGGGGGGTCTGAGAATCGAAGGAATGGAGCAGAGTTAACCTACTTCTTCAGGAGCAGGTGATGTTAACTGCCTTTTGGTGCTCCTCCCTGTCCCCCAAAGGGATCTCTGAAGAGTTACCCACTTCCTCATGCTCTGATTCCAGAACTCTAACTTCCGCTACCTTGGAGTCTTCAGATTCCTTTCTCCCAGCAGGGTGGGTTTCTCCCAGCAGGACCCATGCCACATTTCTATTCCGCTTTTTGGTCACACAACAGGCTCTTCTCCCCAAAGTGGCTTACAGAATAAGATAAATTGGGAGTATCCATCAAGGGCACAAAATAACAAATGGAATGAAAACAATGAAACTCTGTAATATGTTGCATCAGCAGAATAAAGTACAAGAAATACAACCAGATAAAACTATCCAATTGCTCATAGTGTTAGGAGGCAGAGGATCAGATCTAACAACAAATTAAGATCCCTGTTAAACAAAACAGGCTTCACCAGGTTACAAAGAGAGGGACAGTGCCAAATATGAATCACAGATGAGAGAAGTCCATTATTAGGACTAAATAAATATTTTACAAATTTTTATAAATCATATGTTTCCTCACAGATACCAATTCAGATGTTACTATTTGATAACGATAAAAGAATCACGTTATCAGTTGCAAAATGTTTGTCGGCAGTACTTAATAAAAGGGGGTAATAAAGGGTTGTTTCAGTGTGATACTGCTCGTGGTCAGTTGGCCGTTAAAGCAATATCATTTATGTAAGTCAGATAAATATTTTACACAAATATTACTAAATAAATAGTTAGCATTTATTTAATAACAACAATGGACTTATGCGATTCAGAACTCAGAAGGGGCATATTCTGACTGTCTTCAGGCAGAGCTAAAGAGAGAAGAAGAGGCTTCATAAAGGATTAACAAGGATTGGGGGTAAATGGAAGAGTTAATGAGGGTAACGTAGGTTGGAAAATCTGAGAATATGGTAATTTAGAAATAGTTTGTACACAAATGGAGTTTCAAGGGAGAATTCAAAGAGAGAATAGAGCTACTTCCCTAGATGGGGAGTGGAGAAGTTATTTTAGGGACAGGTTTGCTTCTGATGAAGTGGGCTGTAGCTCATGCAAGCTTACGATAAATTCATTGGCCTTTAAGGTGTCGCAGAACACTTGGTTCTGAAGGCATGGTGAGTGTGAATAGGAAGTATTATGCAACGTGTTATTAGCTAGTGTTCATAAAGTTTAATATAGCTTTTTCTGAAGCTAAAGAGGCGCCCATCCCTCTTTTTTGCTTTGCTTTCCCAATTCTATTGTTCATTCTGTTTGACATGAGCATACTTTAATACTATCACCGATAATTTAATGCTATCACCATTGCATCTGTTACTTGATATTACCTTCTTGGTTCACAGATAAGCTGGAAAGATTCACCAATTATGAAATCAGACAAGAGGATACCAAGCAAGCAGTTTGGACGAGCTTTCCTGCGTTTGTCACCCCACGGCAAGTGGCTGGTTTCAGTAGCTGAGAGTGGAGTATTAATTATCCATGATGCTGTGTCTTTGGTAATTGTCTCTGTATAGTTCCCATTAAATCTCTGTAGCCCCACATAGAACACATTACAATAATGCAATCTGGAAGTCACCATAGCAAGCGTGGTGTGGTTGTTAAGAGCAGTGGGCTCTAACTGGAGAACCAGGTTTCATTCCCTACTCTTCTGCATGAGCGGCAGACTCTAATCTGGTGAACTGGGTTGGTTTCCCCACTCCTGCACATGAAGCCAGCTGGATGACCTTGGGCTAGCAGTAGTCACAGCTCTCTTAGAGCTCTCTCAGCCCCACCTACCTTATGGGGTATCTGCTGTGGGGAGGGGAAGGGAAGGTGATTGTAAGCCGGTTTGATTCTTCCTTAAGTGGTAGAGAAAGTCGGCATATAAAAACCAACTCTTCTTCATCATCAGCATGGCTAGGTTGTCAGAACCTAAATAAGGGGCCTGTTTATGAGCAAGATATAACTCAAAGAAAGTTTCATATGTTCATAGAGTTCTATCTGCCATATAACATTGTCTTCTTAACGATAAACATAGTTGTCAGATATCCACTAAAACAGAGCTACTGAAAGTATTGTTATGTAGAGCTATTTTGCATGAAAATAATTGGGACAGTGCCAACATATCACGTCCCCAATCTCTTAACCGTGGATAAGAGCAGGAGGAGCAGGCTGCAAGATCTCACATTTCCTCTCTCCAGCACCATCCCTCTCCAGGAGAAGTCCCTCCCCTATCTCTAACAGCCAGTGCTATTTCTCTTTCTCTCTCTCCCCCTCTCTCATAGGACACTCTAGCTCTTGAGCACTGCCATTCATATCATGAACATGGAATCAGGTCGTTGGCATTCTCCCTGGATGGCCAGTTCATACTCGTCAGTGGTTTTGACGGAGCAGTTGTTTTGCTGAAATGGAAGTATGTACGAAATATTGTCGAAGGCTTTCACGGTCAGAGTTCATTGGTTCTTGTAGGTTATCCGGGCTGTGTAACCGTGGTCTTGGAATTTTCTTTCCTGACGTTTCGCCAGCAACTGTGGCAGGCATCTTCAGAGTAGTAACACTGAAGTTTAAGAATGAATAAGGCTTGGCTTCCTGCCCTGAAAAACCTCCAGACAAAGACAACATTCAACAATAGCCATACAGATTAGTTTTGGATTACACACATTAACAGATCACTTCAGGATACAATGGTTCCATATTAACATACCATACCCTCATTAGCACATTATCTTGATACTTACAGGACAATACTTTTGCAGGACAATACTCAGCTCAAACCCAACCCCTTTCTGACTATATATTACTCTTTCTACACCCTTGACACTGAGAGACACTGTCCTTCAGTGTTACTACTCTGAAGATGCCTGCCACAGTTGCTGGCGAAACGTCAGGAAAGAAAATTCCAAGACCACGGTTACACAGCCCGGATAACCTACAAGAACCAACCGAAGTATGTACGATTTGATGAAGGATGCTTAACTATTCAGGGCATGAAGCGGGTGGATTACATTTTGGAATTATAACAGCCATCAAGACTGAATTACAAAATATTCATAATAGATTAATATCCATGACTTAAACGCATAATACTGTTTGCATTATATTTTGTGGCATCCAATACACGGTACTGAAACCATTTCATAGGCTGGTCTCTCTGGATTTCTTTTGTATATATGATAATGTGTGTGTATGTTTGAGTGTGGGGGGATATGTGTGTTGACATTTTGATGCTTGTTTGTTTGGGGCCTGCAGGTGTATAGTTCTAAAGCTGAATTTAACTAAATAATTAGCCAAAATATTACAGGAGTCTATTGCTTATGCTAGAATATGTTTAAAAAACCTTTTAAGGTGCCACTGGGCGTATGCTTTATTTCAGCAGAAGTTTCTGTATTATACCCTGCCACAAAATATTCTATCAGCTAATGGCTGGGGCATGCAGGGTCTTAGCATGGTCATGGCTTACTTATAGATAGCAGCTTTACCAGGAGGGAGGGAAATAATGCAGCCCATTTCCCAGACTAAGGTGAAAAAACCTCTGAGAAGAATTTGAGATTCTGTGATAACAAGATTTTTAATTACGTTTATCAGTACCAGTTAATTTGATTATTTGAGAACCAGTATATTGCAGTGGTTAAGAGTGTTAGACTGGTATCTGGGAGACCCAGGTTTGAATCCCCACTCGTGCCAATGGAAGCTTGCTGGGTGACCATGGGCTAGTCATACTCTCTAAGCCTAAGCTGCCTCACAGGGTTGTTGTGAGGATGCAATGGAGGCCAGGAGAATGATGTAACCACTTTAGGTCTCCATTGGGGATAAAGGTAGGGTATAAAAAGAAGAAGAGGAGTTGGTTTTTATATGCCGACTTTCTCTACCACTTAAGGGAGACGCAAACCAGCTTACAATCACCTTCCCTTCCCCTCCCCACAACAGACGCCCTGTGAGGTAGGTGGTGCTGAGAGAGTGTGACTGGCCCAAGGTCACCCAGCTGGCTTCATGTGTAGGAGTCGGGAAACAAATCCAGCTCACCAGATTAGCCTCCACCGCTCATGTGGAGGAGTAGGGAATCAAACCTGGTTCTCCAGATCAGACTCCACCACTCCAAACCACCGCTCTTAACCACTACACCATGCTGGCTATAAATAAATTAAACAAATAAATTAAATGATTATGGGTGTAATCCTGTTCATGCTTGTTTTTGAGTAAGCAGGAATAGGCTGAGAATGTAAAAACCTTTGGTTCGCCTATTAATCTTGGCAGTGCAATTCTATCAGTTTTCTGCTCTCTTGGGTTTTTCTTTCCTTTTTTTCTCCAGGAGGATTGGTGAGCGCAAACTGAAGGATGCAGTTGACTTTGGGAATTATCTTCTGACCAACTTAAACAACTATATTTTCAAGGAAAAAAAATTTCTAAGGAATATGCCAGAATGGGCAAGGATATCAGGAAAGAGTTTAGAATCTGCACTATTTCGAAGTGATTCCCAGGTCTTACAATTTTGAATGTATCAGATAGTGCAGTGAAAATGTGTTGAGTGCTGAAGAGTTGGGAAACAGAACTGGATAAGCAGTTTCTTGTAAAGGATATAATAGCCATCTATCAGCCTAAGCTACTTCACAGAGCTCCTTGGAGGAAGGGTATACATGAGACAGAGACTTTGAATTGTCAACTTGTCCCATGTTGGCCATTTCCACATAGGTTATTTGCCCTAGGTTTGATGCTGTTAGGAAGCAGGGATATTTCCTGTTTCCCTACAATATTGTAGAGCTTTTTGCACCTCCCAGGGCTTCCCCATCTTTTCTGCATTCTTTCCCAAACTGCTTTGTTGCAGATTTTGGGGGAAATTACAACAATGCCTGAATGGCTGTCATATGGGTGGTAAAGTTTAGATTTTGGGTGGTAAAGTTTAGATTTTCCAAGTTGTACCCACATAGCAGCCATTTTCCCTACTCATATTCCCACAGCAGCCATTTCCTTCCCCCCTGCCATTGGGTAGCTTTTTAAAAAAATCAGCAATTGAATACTGTTATATCAATATAGCATTATAACACTATATCAATATAACATTGTAATGATATGTGTACCAGGTTTCATGCATTCCCAGCTTTTGTTTTCAAAAAGTAAGTTTCTAGACTCTTCCATTGCAGAGATGTAAGAAGAAAAGCATATCTCTGTGATGAAAAGGGCTAGAGACTTACTTTTTAAGAAATGAAAGCTGGGAAATCGTGGAACATGTTAAAATATTCAATTGATGGTTTTAAAAATATATGAAAAAGCCCTAGTGGCAGGGGAAGAGCAATGGCCACTTCCGAGGGCAGGGCAGGGAAACAGTGGCAAACCTGCCATGTGGAATCCTTTTTTCTGCTGTGCAGAAGCGGCAGCCACAGAAGCAATGGGGACACTATATAGATCTGTCCCCATGTGGAAAACACCATTGACGTGTCTTGAGTGGAAAGTGTCTGTTGTTGTGATGATATTTTGCTAGATGAAGCACTTAATATAGGTCAGAATACCTCTGGAAGTAAGGAAATAGGTGGCAAGGATTTACAGGCTGAAGCATGATCCACGTCAGAACAGTTGTATGATTTGTCTTCTAATTAAAAAAAAACATGTATGTAACCATGTATGTCTTATGTATACAATAACAATTCTAGTAATAATCCTGGTAGGTGTGCCACTGGAACTGACCATTCTTTTTGCAAGTGCACATAGGTTCAATCACTTCAGTAGTTAGTTCATTTTGTCATATGCATTTATTTCAATCTCTTGGCATTTGTTACAAAAAGAAAACAAAAACAAAAATTAAGTGCAGTCTATTAAACTGCTAAGAATCAGACACTAGAAAGTATTAGGTTGCAGGGAATTATAAGTGGATATCATGGTCTGTCTTAAATAATTTGTTTCAGATAAAATTTAAGAAAGGATCGGCTATTGAAATTGAAGAGGAGGATGAATATTTCCTTCTGACTCAAGAAAAGTCTTCTGAGCAAACATGGGTAGACCAGAAAGCAGAGAAGGTACTGCCACTGCAACAATGAAGTCTCAATTGCACATAGAATTACCATTTTCTATCATGCTACCCTGTGAAGAAGCTTTTCCCCAAACCAGCACAGTGTAGCAGTTGTAGACTAGGATCTGAGAGATCCAGATTTGACTGCCCACTCTGCCATTTAAGCTTACTAGATGACCTTAAGCCAATCACCCTGGGCCAAATTAGACAATACCATGTATCTCAAAAAGGTCACAGCTGGGGACACATGTCGTAAGCTCCTTATCAGCTGAGGTTGTATCTGTGCTGCTTCCCCACTTTCTATTTCAGTTGTGCCGCTCTTTGTGCTAGTAAACCCCTATGCTGCTCGCTTGCAGTCTACGGCAGTACAGAACTGCATGCGGATCAAGATTGTGATGCTGACTGACAAATAGATCTCCTTGTTGGGAGATCTATTATGACCAGGCTTGTACTGTATTAACTAGTATTCTGTACTTTTACTCTATTTCTTTCTACTGTCCGTCTCGCTGATAAACACCAGGCTATCAAGGAAGAAACTGCCAAATTTGCTGATAAGAGAAAAGAAGTGAAACAGGGAATTAAAAAGCTCCGTAAAAAGGTGAGCAGTTGAAGAATGTTCAGGCTGTTGCTGAGGGCATGGTGAAGATATTTTCTCTTTGGCTTGCCTGTAGCCATGGGGAGATCATGATGACACTGCTCACTTAACTGTGGCTTTTATACATACTTGCATGCAGGCAGTTTTCTTGGTGCCCTTTACAGTGGCCAGAGCCACATGGGAGCTGCAGTTGTGTGATATGATCCTACTCGGGTGGGAATTGATGCAAATAATGCAACCAGTTGGGCAGGGAAGATTGTCTGGGTTTGTTTTCCCTGACAGTTGGCCCCCTGGGAGACTCCGGGAGCTGCACATGAAGGATTCGCAAGAGCAGACCAACAAGCCATGTGTGGCTTAGCTCCAAATTAGATGTGCCAGTGGTGGAGTATGACATGTTTTTCCTTTCATGTGCCCACCCTGTTCTCAAGGGATGGCTTAGGTTGTCTTCATCACACACAGAAGCACACACAGAAGATGGGAGCCTCCTTTTGGCCCTCAGCTCCAGCAGATATGAGAGTGGTGGCCAAACATGCCTTGTTTGTGTGGTATTTTTCACTTCAGAGGAAATACTTTTGTACACATGTATAAAAAGCAGAACCCTGCACATCTAACAATAATATACCTTTCATGTTCTGAGGTTGTTTCTACCTGTATATCTGCAGAGTGGCCAGAAGTCAGACTAGATACTTCAGTTATCCTGTGCACAATAGATCATTTACCTTGGGTTGTGTGGGATACTTCAGGCAATAGATGGTTCTTGTGTGAAGGTAGGACCAAACCAAATAATAAGTAATTCTTACAATTTGGCTGCTATATGGAGCCATCACGATGTGAAAGCATTTCACCCTCAAATGATAAAAACAATATAAAAGTTCAGTTGCTCAAAGCACATACAATTCTACATGCATTGAGTGGAGCAGAATTGTGTCTTGTGGCCCCATCCCCAGATGTGCACACTCTTCAAGGAGTGAGCACTTTATCTTGTAGGTGTGATCAGATCCCAACCACACATAAAAACACACTTGTACACACATAGAGCTCCCTACAGATGTTTCTATGCATCGGCATCTGGAGCTGGAGCCACAAGTCACTGCCCCACTCCCCTATGTGCACATGATGTACTTTAATTGATTGAACAGGACAAGGGATTTATTCTAAAGTAGTGATTCCCAAAGGGAGCATCTTATTCCCCAAGTAGGGCATGGAATTTGTGTCTTGAAAGTATGACGATCAAATTCCATGGTATTCTTTAATCCTCAGCCAGGCCAGTTGCCTTTCCTCTAATATACATTAGAGGCAGTGACTGGGAGGTTGTACCAAGAGGCTGGAACTAACAAGTATCATGGATGAGGGTGGGATGAGAACAGGACAAACCCGTCTCAGGAAGGGCTGACATTTATGGAGATGAACCAGTGTTTCTAGTGACAATGAGGCTGGGAAACCCTCATTTCTCCCAGAGATAGATGTTTTCACATCCTGCAGGGAATATAAGACATCCCTCTGATGTGCAAGCCCCTGACTATTTGGCTGCTGCTGTCTGTCAAGCCTGTGCAGCCAGGACCCAGAACCCAGATTGGCTAGGCTCTTTCTGCGCATGTGGAGGGAAGAGAGCTGAAAAGGAGCTGTTCTTTCTTCGTTGGTGTGTGTCTGTGGGGGAGCAAATCCATGAGAATGACAGCTTTGGAGCATCCTCATTACTCACACACCCATTTGCATCTTCCAGGTGGAAGGGAAGAGCAGCTGCTGTGCACCATAGTTTCCAAGTTAGGGTAGAAATCTTACTCTGTTTTCATTTTCTTTATTAGTATCTGACCCATTGTTTCTGTTGCCTATGTACTCTCTAGAGAGATACTCTCTAGAGAGGTGGTGGTAGTAAATTAAAGCTTGTACTTATGAAAATATATTAAAAGACTGGCTGGATTCCTACTTGCATGCGTTGCCATGGCCACTTTCACCGCCCCAGTCCTGCCCTGAAAACCTTCTGTCAGAGAAGAGGGGGGATCTGGCAACCCTATTGATGGAGTCACATATCTAAGAACTGATTCACATTTTACACAGAACTGAAGATACTTTGCTCTTTGTGCAATAAGCGTACACAGTCTGATAGGCAGACATCTATTTCCAAAAAATGTGGAAGACAGTAGGGGCAGACAAACACAGGTCCCAGGCTGTACCTACCGTGTAAACACTTTGTGTCTCTCAAGCAAATATCAGTTTATTCATGATACTGCATTAAGAGAGGCTCCTATAGAAAGTCAGTATAGCATATAGAGCTGGGCGTGGATGTGGTAATCCAGAACAAATCCCTGCCCAGTTATCAGGTTCTGTGGGTGGCCTTGGGCAAATAACTTTCTTTCAGCCTGCCTTACATCCAAGGGCTGTTGTGAGGATAAAATGAGATCGCTCTGTGAATTCTACCCTAACTTTCCTTGAGGAATTATAGGATTCAAACATAATAAAACATCACGGGACAGTACACCTCTTGGACCAATATAGGTACAATCTATTCCTTCAACCTTGATAAGATAGAAGGAACAGGAGGTACTTGGGCACCTCTCCAGTCGCAAATGATACTGTGCCCATCGCTAAGCAGATGTGAGAAGGGCAATCATATGAACTCTGCAACGTCTTGTGCACTGGAACCCTTAAAACGTAGATTGTCAGCAGCACTGGGCATGATTGATTCTTTCCTGTGTATTTACATATGCAGATACACCCTTAGTGGCCTAATTTGTACATTCATTTTATTTGCATGTTTTCAATAGGAAAATGTTTCCTTTATGGATATGGGCTCTTCTGAAGTTGTAAGGTTGGTTAGCAAAAGGGTTATTGCAGGCCTGTGCAAGGGGTGTGTGCTCTACTTTTGCAATGGGGATTCCCCCTCTTTGATCCTCCCCCCATATTGAAGCCTCTTTACAATTCCTGGTCATAGGCACACATGTGCAATCCCCACTCCAAGCTGGCCGATGGATTGGCAGGCAATTGAGACTTCTTAAAGGTAATTGCCCGCCAATCCAAGCAACCTGGCAACCCTATCCATCACTGATACCTTTCTACTTTTTTAAAAAAAACAGATTCAGGAAATGATGTTTGAAAATGCAAAAGTACCTAAAATTGAGAAACTGGACCAACAAGAATTCAACTTGGACATGGAAGAACAAGAGAGACAACAAATAGAAAGTGAAAAAGAAGTGGCACGGGTATGGTGCATGTGAGGGGGAGGTGGGGCTTAACTTGATTGATGCATGCGCAAAAGCGGTAGAAATGCCATTGGTCAGTTGTAATGTGGGAAAATTTCTCTTTCCAAGGAATAGCATGAGGTTGATTACAGTTTTTAAAAATGCATCACTGAAATACTGATTTTTGTGTGGCTACCGTTTCTCAAACTTTACATTTTTAAAAACTTTTTAAATGTCTGTGATATATAAATTGCATTGCTATAAACAAATAGCCATGCCTTCTGCATCAAAAACTTCCAAAAACTAGCAACCGAATCCTGCTTCTTAAAATGTTTTTAATTAACGGAACAAGAAATGGTTGTATAAATTACAGGTTCCTGTATAACTGTGTTGTCTTTTTGAAAGCCCATATTTACGAAAGAGACTGGAGAGGTGGTGGTAGAGAGAGATAGGAGCTATAACTGAGTGTTACACTGGGGTTTTGGAGAAGACTATTCAGTGGAGAAAAAGAGAATGGTAAAATAATTTCCCATGTTGTTGGTGGTGTAGCTCTGTTATTGCCTGTATAGTAACTGCTGAAGTTTTCAAAGGCCCAGACTAGAGGCTGGCCTCCTAGGCTGCTTCCAGACAGAGATGATTTTCCATGTAGTTAGCTTTTCCATGTAGTTGGTGAGTAGCCAGCGTGGTGTAGTAGTTAAGAGCGGCGGACTCTAATCTGGAGAACCGGGTTTGATTCCCCATTCCTCCACATGAAGCTTGCTGGGTGATATTGGGCTAGTCACAGTTCTCTCAGAACTCTCTCAGCTCCGCCTACCTCACAAGGTGTTTGTTGTGGGGGAAGGTAAGGTGATTGTAAGCTGCTTTGAGACTCCTTAAAGATAGAGAAAAGTGGGGTATAAAAACCAACTCTTCTGCTGCTGCTGCAAATGCAGAGGTATTCATAACTGAGCCATCCAGAAAGCATCCCTTCCCCTGCTGTCATTTCCCTCCTACCCCAGCAGCTGAGTTTTTGAGGTGTTTTTTTTTAATGAGAGCTGCAACAAGTAAAATGGTGTCTGCAAGAGGCTGAGGGAAGAAAAATGGAGCTGATGGGGAGCAGGACCTTGGATAATGTGCATCTTTGCATCCAGACTGCCTGATAATGTACTTACAGGAATGTGTCCATGCAGAAAATTGCAACTATAAGCCATATTTTTCAAGACATTTGCTTTATTATATTGACAACAGCTACATAGTTACACACCAAAATCCCACTGAGATGGAAGAAAGGAATGATTTAGATATATGGTCTGTAAAATGTTCAAACTGGTCTTTTATGTATCCTACCACTTCACCCTCATTTCCAGTGAAATGATAGGGGGTTAATATTTGGGATGTTCCTACAATTTCAAGTACTGTGATGTCTATGATCAGTAATTTCTGTCCTCCTCATTTGCTTTCTTTGAAATTTTTAAAAAAAGGTAAGGAAGGATATAGAGATGGAAAATCTAGCCAATGCTTATTTACGTGCGATCATCAAAGAAGACTGCTGGGATGCCATGTCTGTTAAAGGTCGCTCAGTCAGGGTAACTTCTTTTGCCTTTCTTTCATACTTTTCTTTTGTCCTAAGTTAAAACTACTAAAGCTTTTAAGGTCAGAAATAACATTCTTGGATCTGTAGAACACAGGACTGATTTTGCAAGATGTATGCCCAGTAATCATAGAATTGCCAGTAGGATTTGGTTGCTTATCTGTATGGCTACAGAACTCCTGCAAATTATCATTGAAACCAAGTGTAATTTTTTTCATCTAGCGAACATTTTGGCACAATCCAACAGTTGTGCTAGGTTAAAAAAGTGAACCACAAGCATAGGGTTGTTGTGTGTTGAATTGTTTAGCAGGGGAAGCACAATACACTGCTTTTGCAGCTGTGTGTGCCCTTGTTTTTTTCTGGTAGTAAACCGGTAGAGAGATAGAAGGAACAATGGTCTGGCAATTATGGCCGTTAATGCATGGCAAGCAAGTTTTGCAAACCCCTCCCCCCCCTTGTGCGCTTTTCAATCACGCGTTCAAAAAATTGAATGCATGGTCGAAAAGGCACGCCTCCACCCAACTGGGGTTGCTGAATGGATAGGGAGGAGGCGGAGAAGGGCAGGGGGGAGAGAGGCATGGGCTCTAACACTCTTCCTCTGTGGGTGGAGGGTGGGTGAAGACGGTGACAGCGAGTTGCTGTGCGGAGAGGGGAGAGGAGGAGGAGGACGAGGGAGATAGAGAGGCACGGGCTCTGGAACTCTTCCTCTACTGGTGGAGGTGGTGGCTGCTGCTGTCGGGGCTGGGGAGTCGACCTGGATGCCAAAAATGCACCAGCAAACACTGGGATTTGCCGCAAAACTTCCATTAAAATCACGACAAGGCAGCAACAGGGAAACCCGTAAATGTGTCGCTAGAAGGTGGGTTGATCACACATGTGGGAATAGGGTGTGCGTTTTAACTTTTGAGATTCACTACATTTGCGAGACAATCCCCAGACAAAATGGCCATGCGTTATCGACCTATTATAACTTTATTTATTTCTCTTGGACACTACATCAGTGGCTGTGTGTCCTCTCACTCTCTTTCTCTCATCAAATCTTAGCATCGGAAGAAAGAGAATACTACCACTGCCAGCTGCCATTGTCCAGTACTGTAATTCCCAGTTGAGGTCATGTAGTATGCTCTGTATAGGGGAGGACTGAGGAGGAGTAGAGAATGAAATGCAACCCCATGGACACAACCAGGAAGATTGTGACTACATAGACTTCTTTAAATGAAGGAACTATAAATATTCAAGACTAGAGTTGCCAGATCTGGGTAGGGAAATACCTGAATATTTTGGGGGTGGACCCTGGGGAGGATGGGGTTTGGGAAGGGACCTCAGCAGGGTATAATGACACAGAGTCCACCCTCTAAAGCCACCATTTTCTCCGTGGGCAACTGATCTTTGTCATTTGGAGATCAATTGTAATATCAGGAAATCTCCAGGTGCCACCTGGAAGTCAGCAACTCTAATCAAGACCAAGTTTTAAGTCCTGTTTCAGCAGGAGGCTCGGGATGTTTGTTCGGTTTTGTTTTTGTATATATTTGCTTGTAGAATAATAGAAATATATTCAGCTGAAAACTAAAATACATGAGAACATCCAAAGGCTGTGGGTACTTTTTAATATCCAATGGATCAGTGTTGAAGATGTTCCCAGTGGATTGTACCCATTCAGCCAGCTCTGGGTTCATTTATTGCTCTTCTTTGATTTTACAGGCATCCATGTAAATCTTTCACATTCTGTTGAAGAACAGGATGATAGCATACTTCACCAGGGTAATACTTTGTTCTTTCCACAGAGCTTCCACTTACCATGTGAAGTACAGAATTACCCTATGAAACAACGAAGCCCTGAAGAGCTGGCCTTCTTGGAGAGAATTCTGCATATGAAGAAGATTGAAAAGGCAGATCGGAAGGTGGAATCAAAAAAATGTCCCCATCCCCATGTGTAAATGTTTATAGTGATCTCATAATGCAAGGTCATTCTCACAGATGTTCTCCAGGTTGACATGGGTACATTGAACAAAAGCCTTGCATTTAAAAGCCCTGATGCCCTATAACAGAACTGAGTTAATTAAATTCAGTTTCATTGGAGTAGTTTATAGCTAATGTCTGTCCGGAGCTCAATTAATTTCATTTCATGCATCAGCTAAAGGTCATTGCAATACCAATACAAAACATTAACTTCTTCCACATCCTGTTGTAAACAGATAATATGAAGCACCAAGATCAGTGTCTTCATCCATAAATGCTTTTACCAGTTCATCATCATTCTGTCTGTCTTGATTGTTGCTGTGGTTAGAATTTAGCTCCCTGTTGCAATTCCAACAGAATTTTGTGATGGCAAAATTAGCATTAGGACAGCATGTGGAGGGGCTGTGGCTCAGTGGTAGTACATCTGCTTTGACTTCAGAAGGCCCTAGGTTCAATCCCCAGCGTCTCCAGTTAAAAGGACTGGGTAGTGGGTGATGTGAAAGACCTCTACATAAGACCCTGGAGAGCCGCTACCAGTCTGAGCAGACAATCCTGTGATGGACCAACGGTCTGATTCAGTATAAGGCAGCTTCTTAGTTTCATGCCCACTGTGAGCAGGGAGTTGCTGTCTCAGAATTCCTCTTCAGTTTTCCTTCACTAGGATTGTGCTACTTTCTCCATATTTGCCAAAGAATGGTAAATTCTACCTCCAAAGCATGCAACACCTGCAAACTGGGCCATGCACCTGATGAAGTAAGCATCTCCAATGAAAATGCATGCTTCAAAAAATTAGCAAGTTTTTATCTTCCTATCTGAATTATGTGAACTAATCAAATTTGCCAAAACTTAAATTTCATAGTACTCTATCCTTACAGAAGTCGGCTTTGTAATTCTGTAGTTGTAATTCTTTATGAAACGATGTTTATACCATATACAACATTCTCATCGTGACATCCTATGTACATATATTTTAACATTTTAAAATCTACTATATGCATTCAGCTTCGAAGGGATATTGTTGATTTCGAGTCTCATGTTCAAGTCACTAAAGAGGAAGGGGAGAAGGCAGAAGAAGGAGAGAAACGGGATGAAGAAGCAGTGCATGCTCTGGAAGGAAGCCTGAGTTCCCGCTTTGGTGCAGATACATCTGTTTTATATCCCCAAATGGAAATGCACACTCGGGAAGAGAAAATTAATCAGATTATATTACTACGGGTACCTTTTCATAAATATTTCTTAGTTCATGAACAGTATTTAGTCACCCCCTGTAATATAAGAACTTTAGAATGCAGACATCATTTAGATAATGGCTGCTTGTACATGGAGGATTTGCTGTGTTCTGGTTCTCAGACTGGAACAGGGTCTTTTCTGAGTGTTCACAACAATATCATCCTCCAATCATTCTCCTTCTGTGGTTTCCCCTTGTTTGCTTCACTGTTTCCCAAACCTGCTTGCTCTGATCTTTATGGAAACATCACAGTCAAAGAAAGTTTGCCCACCATATAGACAGCAAGGTACCTCCCTGCCCACATAGGCACCATTTCTTCTCTGTGTCCCTTCATCCATTATCCACCACCACCACCACCACCAGTGTCTTTGCCAGTTTTTTTCACCAGTAGTTGTTATATATAGTTGCACTACAACAATATATCTAGTACTTTTTTTTATAGACCAGGTACCTATATAGTTTTTAAAAAAACAGCCTGCAAAAATGCTCTCTGGCAGTGTGGGAGGATGAGTATGGTGGGCACGAGAAAATACTGGGGGAAACATGGAGTATACTTCTGTGAGGGTGCTCTGTTGCCACTGTGAATGCCTTTGCATTTGTAATAGCAATGAGGGCACAACAGAGTATCATCCCCATGTAGAAACAGCCACTGACGTGGCTGATACTTGTCGATAGATCAACATTTGTTTGAAACCATGCAACTTTTTAAGCTTCATAATATTCCTAAAGCAGAACAAAGAAAACTGAAGGGTGATTTTGCAAAGAGAGATTTGAGTCTGTACTGAAAGAAATAGTCTCTTGGGTTCAAATGATGGTAGCCAAAAGCACCTGATCAACCCTGGCCAAATATCACCTATATGCATCAGCCCGGTTAATGATAGACCAGGTACCTATATAGTCTAACTCGGTTGGATTTTCCAGTCTGAAACGTCCCTCCTCGTTCTTTCCAACTGATGGCCATCAGAAGAAACCAACAAAGCATGATTCCTAGAAACAATTAGTCAGTTACAATGTAATCCTATGCAGTTACTCTAGTCCAAGCCAATTGCCTTCAGGGATTTACAATGGAACAAAAGTGCATAGGATTATGCTGTTATTTTTAGATCTGCTGTTAATCATCATATAAGCTTTAATATGTGGCTTTAGGTTTTACCAGTAACCCTTGAAATAATGCCATCTTTTTGTCTGATATTGCAGGATGTTATTTATAATGTGAAAACTGCTTTTAATACTGACTTTGACTCAGTCGCTCGAATGAAGGAGTTGGAGATTGCACGTGTTAAGGAAAGGAATGTAAGGATCTCTGAGATCCTGAACCAGCTGAATATCCAGGAGGAGATTTGGGAGGCAACTTTTACAGATAACGAGAAACCAGATCGAGATCTGAAAGTCCTAGATTCAGAGGTATCTGGAAAACAGATCTTTCTCACCTTAGGTACTGGTAGTGGAAATGTAATTTGAAAACCTCTTTTAGGAGCCAGCATGGTATAGTGGTTAAGAGTGGTGGACTCTAATCTGAAGAACCAGGTTCGATTCCCCAGTCCTCCACATGAAGCCTGCTGGGTGATCTTGGGCCAGTCACAGTTCTCTCTCAGCCCATGCAGAGGCAGGCAATGGCAAACCATCTCTGAATATCTCTTGCCTTGAAAACCCTACAGGGTTGCCCTAAGTCAACTGCGACTTGATGATACTTTACACACACATTCTTCTCTTAAATCTTGTGTCATCATGAAAGAAGTAACCATTATACAATGTAACTGTAAACAAGAATATCATTTTAAGTGCTCTGCAATGTATACTTTGCCCCCGGGTAGTAATGGAAACACACAAATAAATTTGCCTCTGTTGAATCTTCTCACGTTCCTTTGTAAAACCAGTGTTTACCAACTATTGTTAGATGATAATCTGAAAAAAGGATGGTAAAATAGCATGTAGCAAAGTAGAGGAGGTGGTGGTGGTGGTAAGGATCTCTGTGGCCTAGGAGGCAGTTAAAGGAGTATTGTAACATTGCCCAGTTAATAATTCAGAGAGGTAGCCCCATTACTGTGTTGTAGCAAAAATGAACTTCTGTCACCTTAAAGACGTAAAAAGGAGGAATGACTGATGTAAGCCCCTTTGAGTCACCATTGGAGAGAAAGTTGGGGTATAAATGAAGTAAATAAATAAATAAAATGGTGGCTTGGATCCTGCCAAACATTTCCACAACACTCTTGCCAGCCCCCTTCTTCTGTAGCCCCAAATATCCCCTGAAGTGCTTCTCTGAGGACAGGGGACCCCCCCTTTCAGAAACGAGCTTGATGGGGGAGTTGGCCATCTGCCCGGAGAGTGCAGAATCAGTGGAAATCATCCCCACTTCCATCAGCAGAAATCTTTCACAGGATCCAGCTGGTATTCTAGGAAAAGATTTCCCCAACTAGATTACCTAAAGAAGTGGGCTGTCATTCATTAAAGTTTAGGCTGGAATAAAATTTTGTTAGTTTTGAAGGTAGCTTTTATTATTGCCTAGTTAATTGTTCTGCTGCCCCTTAGATTCAGAGGTCATTAGTGACTAGTTTCTCCTTTCTCCCAGAGTGCTTCTCTCAAAGAGGTTGTATCATCTTGCTACCTTACAGTAAACCAAGGAAATATTCCGACTGAGGAGGAGGACAGAAGTACCAATCTTCTTAAACCAAAAGTCCCGGTGTAACATATAATGGAATATTCAAAGCAGGAACTAAATTCTTTAAATAGTGAAGAGTGCCCAGCTCTTGAAATGAGTTACTGCAGTTACAAGAAAGGACAAAATGCATAAAAATTAGGGCTTTACACTGTGATGCGGCCAGTGTTTCTGCATTTTGTACTTTGCAGTATTCCTTTGGAAATAACACACAGCGGCCACAAAAAAATACCAGGAACCTGCAGCCATGCTCCTTCTTTACAAGCATCTAGACTCTTTTATATGTTGGGTTCATTCTCATCATATAAATGAAAGAATGTGGGTGAGGAATTCATCGTACATGTGGAAATCTGCAGCTTTGTGAATGCAAAGTAGCCATGAGACTCCACCTTCAGATAAGGGATATAATTAACAGTAGTATCTATGAGGTTACAAAGTGATATCTCCTTCAAGTATTAGACCCAGACCTGGCTTACTTCAGAGGTGGAATAACACTCTATGCCTTCACATTATTCTCTGCCCTTTCACCACTATTGATCCTGCAGCCTATGTGTATAAGAGAGGGTTTAAATAGTTAAATAGTTTGTCAAAATAATTAATCTGAATTAAGGGACCTTGAGTATTTTCCTGTAATTGCAAAATGCGGATCTTTTTTGGTACAGAATCCACAGGGCCTGAGAGAATACATCATTGCTATGAAGCAGAGGTACTAAGGAAATGGAAGAAAGTTATTATGCTTATTAGGAAAAATAGTGACTTCTAAGTCAATTTTATTCACAGAAAAGCTGAATGTGATTCTTTTATCTCTACAGATCAAAACAGAGAAGTACTTGACCCCACTCCAGAAAGCAAAAGAAAAAATTATGGCTAGGATTAATCATAAAAGGCGTCTTGCTGCTCAGGTAGTGCCTTGTTTTCTATATAAATATTTTTTTCTTTTCTGATCTCATGCTTTATCTTTACATTGCTGTCTTGTTAATTTTGCCATTATTTTCAGGGGGACAGAGCAAGAGAACGTGGGCTTATGGATATGATGAACGGAGTCCTTGAAGTCAAAAAAGAAGACATTTTGAAGATGGTGAGTTATGTTTCCCTGTTGCACTTAAGGGGAGGGTTGACATGACTATAAAGAAATATAATGTTAACCTTATAACCAGAACTGTTACAGTCGTGCCAAGAGAATGACTGCATTTTCTGTCTTACAAGTAGGCCTGAATTAACAAATTTCTTGCTTCACACTGCTTCAGTCACCCAGATTAGAAACAAGAGACTAACAAAAACACATTAAGGGCTACCTGATCCATATAAATTAACACTCAGATTAGGCCCTAGAGTGTGTAGCAAAAAAGGGAATTGGCTAGGTGTAGCTATAATTGGAGCCTGGTGTTCAGTCTGAATCAATCAATACGAAATAACTATCTTGTGAGATGATCTTGTGTGAACAGCTCATTTATAAATGCAACTGATTTGCCATTTGTCTGTCTCTGGTATGCATGTACAGAGAGAGGACAACCAGATATGGAATCTTTGTGTCCATCTCCTAGAAACTGAAGCCACTGCTGCTGCTTATGGCTATAATTCAGTCAGTCTGAAATACCTGAATATCCCTTATATATTATTCAGATTATTTGAGACACCACCCTGTAGGTTCCCCTAAAATAGAGTTTATGAGCACTGAGATTACCTCCCAAGATCACAAACAAACAAACAGAGCTGCTATCATGCTAGAAGTGCTATAGAATTGATCTTGTCTAGTGCAAGCAAAGCAATTCTTGCATAAACAAACTTTTCTTCCTCCAGTGGCACCCTGCCGCATCTCCTGAAATTGTGTCCCTAGAGGTTGGGGATCCCAGAAACAGTGGTGGAACAGGGGGCAGTGGGAGGGAAGGATCAAAAAATCTTCTGCAAGTAGAAAAGATAGGTAGGATCTGTCTCTTCTTCTGATACTTTCCACAAGTGGGGAAGAGAGAAAAGGTCAGTACATATGTGTATCTGAGCAATCCCCATCACTGAGTGACATTCAGCAACCTCTCTGCATTAATTTCTAGTGGTTTGGGACTATACAGCAAAGTTTCAGAAACTGCCCGTCGCTGGGTGTCACTTTAAAATAACATTTAGAAGCTCCAGCTGTAAAGTCTGTAACTGTTGTAGTGCTCCATACACATCTAATGTTGCTGTGTGAAACTCTTTTGTTCAGGAGATTCCACCACCTCCTTTTGTAGCAAAACCAGAGGGGCTCTGGAGTGAAGATGAGAAAAAAATGTATAAAGAATACGAGAAGAAAGTGAAGGAACTGAATGAAGAAAGAGAGAAGCACCGAAAGGTAAACAGAAACAAAATGATCAGGAAGAAGATCGTCTGGGTTGTGCATTCTTTGAAGAAAATCTTCCTACCTAATCAGATGGTCTTGCAAATAACCAAAATGATTAACTAATGTGAGACAAAATAATAGTTAAAACTTTAGTTAGCTTTATCTAGTATTTGGTGCCGGTAGATTTTTTTTTAAAAAACCATCCATAATATCAGCCTATTTTTAAGTAAAGAGGTGTGGACAGTTTTTGACAACACAACAATATTAGGACAGCAGGAATGGTGCAAGACTAACTTCCCCTTCAGGATGGAGAGGATCACACTAAAAAGGATTCACAGCCCACTTGCATTTCTTCATCTTGCCAGAATCAGCCTTGCTGCAGTCTGATGACTTTGGCAGTTGTTTCTGCATCTTCCAGTCTGTGACTGGGCCATTCTTTTCCCTGTAATGGACAGTTCCAATGAAACTGGTGGGACCTGATCCACTGGAGGAAGACAATTCCCGTGTGATTAGCCAGGCTTCCAGGCAACAAGGAGAACCAAGACACCTGGCACTGCTTCCCTCAAATATTCAAAATCACAATTAACAAATGGGCTTGAAACTAATATGATTTGTCAGTAAAATAAAGGAGTGTGCCTGCACATGTGCTTCTTATTTTGCTTTTGGTTACTGCACATATAGGTACATGCTACATTAATCACTTCAAAAGTGCCCATATATGGGCTTCCCTAGGGACAGCAGAGAGAGGTGGTTGCCTTTGCGTCTGTCTCTTGGATTAATAATCTCTCAGCATTATGGTCATTGTCAGTGCTCCACCCCAAACACACATTCACTACTAAAGGAGAAGAAGAAGAGTTGGTTTTTATACCCCAATTTTCTCTACCTTTTAAGGAGTCTCAGCAGCTTACAATCGCCTTCCCTTCCTCTCCCCACAACAGGCATCTTGTCAGCTAGGTGGGGCTGAGGGAGTTCTGAAACAACTGTGGCTGGCCCAAGGTCACCCAGCAGGCTTCATGTGGAGGAATGAAGAAACCAACCCAGTTCAACAGATTAGAGTCCGCCGCTCATGTGGAGGAATGATGACTTAAACCTGGCTTTTTGGATTAGTCCACCGCTCTTAACCACTACACCATGCTGGCTCTCGTAAAGGAGAAATACAAGAAGTAGAGAGACAGGATGGATATTTCCAGATGGGTAGCCATGTTAATCTGAAGCACCAGAATAAAACAGGAGTCCCATGTCACCTTAACAAGATTTATTCCAGCATAATATTTTGTGAGTCAGAGCTCACTTAATCAGATGCCAGCTGCTATTGCATTCCTGTTCCTTTTCGACTCATTCCCTCCAGCTTTCTCTGACTGCCTCTGGGTGACACTGAGAATTCTTAACTCTCAGAGCCTGGCTTAGGCATGGCTACTTTTTGATGTGATAAATGTTTATGTATAGTTTGGCTCTGAGTTTTTCATATTTAAATAGTCAAACATCACACATTCAAGCTTGCTCTTACAAACATACCCATCTAGAATCATGATTTTTCCCCTAAAAAAGTGATGTTTCTCCTATTTTAAAAGAAGCACAGGAACTAACAAGAAGTACCTTGAGACCAATGCTCACATTATGAGGGAAGGTGGGGACCTTTAATGAAATCCACAAGCCCCTATCCCTGATTCTCCTCAATTTAGTCCCACTGATTCTCATAAACCATACTCCCAGCTGTTTTCCTGCAGGGTGCTTCAAACATTATTCCCATAAAATACATTCCATAATAGAAAAACATAGAAAGCATCTACCTGCAACAATGATCCTGTTCCCCTTTGTTCTCACTATATTTGTGAGACATAGAATCCAGACTGCGAAACATCCCGCAATACTAAGCCTAGATCACACCAGGAAAGGAGCATCAACTGAGATTATTCCATCCCCTGCTATGGATCTTCAAAAAGTAAAGATACCAGCTCCCTAAGCATTCAGTCCTCTTCTGTGTGGTTCCTGATGGCCACCTGAGTTGAACAACACACACTCCTGTACTTAGGTTCATGAATGTGAACATCTGCCCTTGCTGTCAACCAAATTTCTTTTGGATCCTAATGTTGGCTCAGATATAATGAAAGCTGTTGGGAAGTTAGTATACTTTTGGGATGTGTTCTGATTGATAGGAGATAGTATCTGGCCAAACTAAATGAATGAGGCAGGGGAGAGAAGTAGGCAAGCAGCCAGCTGGTTGAAGGAAGAGCTACTGTGATGTGGTGGTTATGCGTAGCAGACTATAATCTGGAGAACTGGGTTTGATTCCCCACTCCTCCACATGAGCAGTAGACTCTAATCTGGAGAACCAGGTTTGATTCCCCATTCCTCCACATGAAGCCTGCTGGGTGGCCTTGGGCTAGTCACAGTTCTCTCCGAACTCTCTCAGTGCCACCTCCCTCACAAGGTGCTTGTTTGGGGGTGGGGAGGGAAGGCAATTGTAAGCCTCTTTGAGAC
Organism: Euleptes europaea; assembly: GCF_029931775.1. Taxonomy (NCBI): domain Eukaryota; kingdom Metazoa; phylum Chordata; class Lepidosauria; order Squamata; family Sphaerodactylidae; genus Euleptes; species Euleptes europaea. The sequence goes on along the minus strand of NC_079316.1, from coordinate 56,409,667 downwards.
ACCTTACAGTAGAGAAAAGTGGGGTATAAAAACCAACTCTTCTTCTATCTAGAATCATAACACAGGGTGGATCTGGATAGAGTAAACAAAGCAATGCAGAATTGGAGACTGCCCTCGTCCCAGGCTGCTCTCATCAGCCAGGGACGTAGCCACAGAGAAATAAAGTGGAGAGGTAGGAGGTAGGAGGCTGTTGGGGAGACCCTTGACTAGAAGTGGTGATGGCAAATCAAATTTCACCTTGGAGCCTTCTAAAACCATAGCTAACGGGCCCCATCACAACAGTAGAAGAACTGGGTTCCCTGTTTTGCTATGGTCTACACAAATCCACTCATGATGAAGACACTGAATATTGCTCTTCCTTAGATTCTGGAAACTGAATTGAGGAAACTTCAAAGCTCTGTTCAGGAAACAACACAAACATTTGACGAAATTATGAACAGGCTGTTTGAGAAAAAAGTCAAGTCAGAAATGGTTATATACCAGGTGAGCATGAGATTGCAGATTTGCAGTGCACTTTCCCTACCAACAGTAGTCTGACTTTTACCTCTGAAATCTTATAGGAAGAACTCAAAATAACCAACCTCCTGTACTCATTGCTGTTGCATGAAGAGCTGAGCACAAGAGAAGCTGGGCTCAGTCACTATCTTGAAAAAAAGAGGAAAGAAAAGGTAAAAAAAATTGAATTTGAGAAAATAGTTAGGTTTGAGATTAAAGATCTGCCCGTCTACAAACAAATCATCCCCTAAATCAATAGAAATGTGCCCCTTGAGAAACATGATTGGACCTTTCAAGGCATTTACCTAAAAGAAGACTTGTGTGACTGGTAATTTGATCTGGGATGCAGTACTGAGGTGATGGTCAGATTACTCCTTTTTCCCATGTGTTAATTTCCCCCAATGTAAATCCCTACCTTCAGGATATTGTACAATGCCTGCATTTTCTCTCACTGGAGTATTAGTAGCTTTGAGAAGTGTAGCACAGGAAGAAAGGTTAAATACCCCCTTCCTGCCAGTACCACTTCTTCAATCAAATTAGCAGACCAGCATAGCTTCTTAAAATAAAGGATCTCTCTAATGTCGGGATCTATTTTGGCACTTATTTAACATACTGCCAGTGGGGCTCAACATTCTTGAAAGTACACCTTGGGCCCTGTTGATGTTTGTCCATGGTCACCTCCTATAACCTGGATCTGGATTCTCTATTTTTTTAAAAAATAGGGAAAAGTCAATTTTTAAATATTTGAGTTTTAAGATTCTTACCTTAGGAAATGAATGCCCATAAACAAACTGTGTAGAAAACAGTGTATGCTACATATCAATTGGTTCTAATCTGGGTAGCCCCAGGCTAGCCTGATCTCATCAGATCTCAGAAGCTAAGCAGGGTTGGCCCTTGGTAGTATTTGGATGGGCAACCTCCAAAGAATACCAGGCAGGTGATGCGGAGGCAGGCAATAGCAAACCACCTCTGATCGTCTCTTGCCTTGAAAACCCTGCGGGGTCGCCATAAGTCAGCTGTGACTTGATGGCACACAAAAAATATATATAAATTGTTCTCAGTTCCTATCAGTATAAGGGAGCAAGCCTAAGCAGGTCTATTTAGACATAAGTAACATGTTATTTAATGGGGCTTATTCTCAGGAAAGATTGCAATCTTAATGTAAGGTCAGGGCATGTCTTTCACTTGGCCCATCATATCCCCAAAGCACCTCCATTTTATTTATTTTTTAAAGTCGTCGACGAACGATGCAGTCAAGGCAGCCAGAGCACAAGTGGATTCTTACAGAGAGTCCTATGACATCTTAGTTGCTGAAGACAAAGTAAGTAAAAACCTTAAAGTTAGAGCTACAGAGCAGCCTGTCTGAAGCTGTAGAACTGAAGCTTGTTAGTCATTTTTTGTTCCATGGAACTAATTTGCTTTGTATTCAAGTACTTAAAATTAACTAGATTGCAGTTTATTCATCTGTCCTACCCAGGTGTTGGAAACCGTGTTTATTTCAATAGCAATTCTAGTATTAAATGGCCCATGTAATCTTTTAACTGCTATTGGTGAGTAAATAGAAGAGTTCTGGGATGGAGCATTGGCTCCAGGTGGAGTACCAGATCAGGTTCAAGGTGCTGGTATTAACCTTTAAAGCCCTAAATGGTCTGGGACCATTGTATCTGTGGGACCATCTTTCCTGGTATATCCCCCCCAAAGAGCGCTATGCTCTGCAAATAACAACTTGCTGGTAGTCTCTGGCCTAGGAAGTGTCAAGCTGGCCTCATCCAGGGCATTTTTGGCCTTGGCTCCGGCCTGGTGGAACTCTATCCAGTGAGACCAGGCCCTGCGGAACTTGGTGTGGTTCTGCAGGGCCTGTAAGACGGAGATGTTCTGCCAGGCCTGTGGTTGCTGGTAGCAATGGTTTCCATCGTAGCTGGCCTCCCTCCCCTCCCCCTCATTTCATCTGAGTTGATCTGATTGGGGATCCTGATTGTTCTCCTCTGGGCTGTGCTGATGAACTGGTGCCAGCTGGATTTTAGAGCTAGAGAATAATGGTTCGCCTACAGGCTTCTGTGCAGTCCCACATTGGGACTGCACAGAAGCCTGTAGGCAAACCACATTGGGACTGCACACGCGCAGGCCTGCCGCCGGGAAGATTCCATAGCTTCTAATGGCTAGAATAGGGCGCGCCGCTCCATCTGTGCATGCGTTCGTTTTCCCGCCGAAACGGAGCCCTCTAGCGGCGGCGGCCCGTATTCCCTCAGTTCTTTCTCTGCCGCCGTTCGGGAAAGGACCGTTCTAGCTTCGCTAGTCTTTTCAACTGATTTTTGGTGACGTATTTACACTCTGTTTCGGAAAGTTCTAAAACGTCGTCGTCGGACGCCGCGGTCTTTAAAAAATGTCAAAAATGCGGTGCTAAAATGCCGAAGTCCGATGATCACACTCTTTGCGTTTACTGTCTGGATGAGGGCCATAATATGGCAGCTTGTACAATTTGTATTCTCTTCACGCCCAGAGCCAGAACTGCCAGAGCGGATAAGCTCAAATCGTGGCTATATGAAAAGGCTTTGCTAGGCTCAAAGACGCCAGCTTCGAATTCTTCAGCCAGGTGTGAGCAATTGGCTGTATTGGAACCTGTCGGTTCCGTGGCTATGGATCCAACCCCCTCGGAGCGCAAACGCACTGCCTCCACTGAGTCCAAGGCTCTGAAGAAGGGTGCCAGTGAGCCTACAGCCAAGAAGGCTAAGCGTAAGACAAAGCACTTGGATAAGCCTGTTAAGCCTGCTAAAGCCTCTAAGACCACTACCGCGGCTTCTTCTGTTCCAAACGCTAAGGACCCGACAGGGTTGGAGGAACCAAGTACCCCGCCTCCTCCTAGAACCCCCTTGCCTCAATTGGGTTCTGAGTCTCCCGGTTCCCAGGTGGTTTTTCCTGATTTTTCAGTGTCAGACTTGGAGTTGGCAAAGTTTGTTTTTGCCTCCTATGCCATCGGCCCTGAACCAGCCTTCTACTTCCGCACAGGTGCTTGGATCCATGCCAGTTCAACAGCCTATGGGTCCACAAGCTTGGTGGCCTCAGCAATGGCCGATGCAGAACCCTGCTCCATGGAACCCCTATGGTATGCCTTGGTTCCCAACACCTTACCAGCACAACCGGCTCCATGGTCCACTCCGTTCCAAGGTCTCCCTCCGTTCCAGCCCTGCTGGAGACTCCCAGTTCTCTGTTCAGGGTAGTGGATCGGACTCCGACAAGGAATCAGTGCTGAGGACTTGCCATTTGATGGCAAACTTTATTTGCCACCTCAACTTATGAGGCATTGAAACAACTGAAGACTCAAAAGCAAACAGCCAGGTACATGGGGGTTTCGGCGGCTCCCCCTTCTACCTTCCAGCGACCTCGTTTTTCCTACAGAGTTCGCCAACCTCAAAATTGTGGGCCTCGACAAGGGCAATACCAAACCCAGTATTGGCAGAACAGGCCCTACCAACCTTACCAGCAGAATAGGCGTGGCCGTAATAGACCTCGCAATTCTGGACACAAGCCTTCGTCTCCCAAGCAGGGCCAGAAACCTGCTTTCTGACTGGAGGGGGAGTCCACAGTTCAGTTTGGTGACCGCCTGGCCCCTTTTTTGTCGGTCTGGCAAGCTATCACCACCAATAGTTGGGTGTTACACATAATTGAGTTTGGTTATGGTTTGGAGTTTGTTGTTTTACCACCTCTTTCATCCCCACCGTGCCCCTCCCACCTGCCGTTGCCTTCTTTAGGTCAAGCCTTGCAGGAATTGGTTTTGAAAGGGGCAATTCAACTTTTGCCCATGGACTCCCTGAGGTTTGGGTTTTATTCCAGATTGTTTTCAGTGCCAAAGAAAGATGGAGGCCTGTGGCCCATTCTTGATCTGAGATGTTTGAACAAGTTTGTGGTTATTAAAAAGTTTCGGATGTTGACATACACCATGTCCTTTCTTTATTGAATCCTGGTTGGTGGTTTGCTGTGATTGATTTGAAAGATGCTTACTTCCATATTGGAATCTCTCTCGAGCATCGCAAATATCTCCACTTCGAGGCTGGGGGTCGTTACTTCCAGTACACTGTACTCCCGTTTGGTCTTTCTACTGCTCCTAGAGTGTTTACCAAATGTATGGCGGTGATCGTAGCTCACCTTAGATCTCAGGGCATTTCCATTTTTCCTTACCTTGATGACTGGCTTATTACCTACATCGGATCTAGTACATACTCAGGTTCAAACTACACTTCACTTGTTACAGACCCTAGGTTTTCTAGTTAATTTCACGAAATCTACGTTGACCCCCACTAGGCTTACCCAATTCGTAGGAGTCATCCTGGACTCCTCACTCGGTAAGGCCTTTTTACCAGATGACAGACGGCACACCGTAAAAAAACTGGTGTTTAGCTTCCAAGCTGTCCGTTTCCGTCCTGCACATGACATCCAGGTACTCCTGGGTTTGATGGCCTCCACTACAACTGTTGTCCCTTATGCGAGGGTTCACATGCGCCCATTACAAAATTGGTTTGTTCGGAATTTTAATCCTTACATTCATGCACAGTCTAAGAAGTTTTCCACCCCCAGGGCAGTCATTAGATCACTTTCCTGGTAGTCTAGGGCTGAGAATTTTGCATCTGGGGTCCCAGTCGAAGTTTTTGTTCCCACTAAGGTGGTAACTACTGATGCATCCTTGCTAGGTTGGGGCGCTTATTGTGACGACTGTTTGGCTCAAGGCCAGTGGTCTCAGTCTGAGTCCTCCCTACATATTAACTTGTTAGAGTTACGAGCTATCTGGTATGCTCTTTTCTCTTTTGCAGACCTCCTTCAGGACGAGTACATTCTCCTACAGACAACACCACAGTGCTGTGTTATGTCAACAGACAAGGGGGCACTGTCTCCTAATCTCTGTGCAGGGAGGCCACAAGGATTTGGGATTGGGCTCATCAGCACAACGTTACCTTGCAGGCAATACACATTGCGGGTTCCAGCAATGTGTTGGTGGATGATCTGAGCAGAAATTTCACACCTCATCACAAATGGTCTCTGAACTGGCCATGCCTAGAACAGGTGTTTCTTCATTGGGGTTTTCCCGACGTGGACTTGTTCGCGACCAAAGACAATGCCAAAGTGCCAATTTTTTGTTCAAGGGCAGGGTTCGACCCACTCTCCATAGGGGATGCCTTCGCGATCCCTTGGGACAAAGGGTTATCTTACGCCTTCCCGCCTTTACCCCTCCTTGTGAACGTAGTCAAACGGATCCAGTTGTACAAGACCCGTTGCATTTTAGTAACCCCCTTCTAGCCCAGACAAGTTTGGTTCACAACTGTCATGTTCCTCTCGCAGGACACATGGTTTTGGTTCCCCTTTGTACCCGATCTGTTGTCCCACAATGGGATTCCTCACCAAGATCCCGACAGGCTTCAACTAATGGCCTGGCGCATCTGGCCACTGGAGTAGGTTTTTCTAATAATGTTTTGAGGGTGTTACTTGGTGCTAGGAAGCCCTCTACCCGTTATTCTTACACTTGTAAGTGGTACCGTTTTTTTTTTGGGCTAAGGCTCAAGGTTTGCTGCCCCATTCAGCCCCTTTACCCAAGGTTTTATACTTGTTGATGCTGAAGGAGACAGGCCTTGCTACATCTTCTATTGAGGTACATATGGCCGCCATCTCTGCCTTCCATATGTGGATAGAGGGCGGTCCCCTTTTTTCACATTACACGTCCAAATTATTTTTGAAGGGCCTTAACAATTTGTTTCCGCCGGTTCCCAAGAAAATTGACCAATGGTCTTTATCGTTGGTACTCTCCAGACTGATGTTACGCCCTTCGAGCCTGTTGCCACTGTCCCTCTTTCTGTTTTATCTAAGAAAGTTTGTTTCTTAGTGGCTATAACTTCAGCTCGCCGGGTGGGTGAGCTGGCGGCACTTAGGGCCTCTCAACCCTTTATTCAATTTTTCCCAAACAGGGTAGTCCTGAGGCCCAGCTGTGAGTTTTTACCGAAAGTGGTTTCCAAATTCCATCTAACCCAGATTGTTTCCTTACCAGTTTTCTTTCCTCAGCCTTCTTCCCCAGCGGAAAAGACCCTACATTCTCTTGATATCAAAAGAGCTTTATTATATTATTTGCAGCGTACAAGAAATATTAGAAAGTCCAATTCTTTGTTTGTTTGCTTTGCGGGACCCAAGAAGGGTCGGCCTGCCTCTTCTGCTTCTTTATCCAGGTGGATCGTCCAGACCATCCAGACCTGTTACCAACAAGCCGGGGTGCAATGTCCTGACTCGCTCAGGGCACATTCTATGAGAGCAATGTCGTCGTCTGCAGCCTTCCGGTGTGGTGTTCCCTTAGAGGATATCTGTAGAGCAGCCACTTGGTCTTCTCCGGATACTTTCGTTCATCATTATGCTGTGGATGCTGAAAGTAGAAAGGATGCTTCAGTTGGGAGAGCAGTCTTACACTCATTGTTTAACTAACAGCTCACTCACTCCTCCTTGGTGAGTAGCTATATAATCTCCCAATGTGGGACTGCACAGAAGCCTGTAGACGAAAACAGTGTTTTACTTACCTGTAACTGTTGTTTGTCCAAGGTCTTCTGTGCAGGCACACATTCCCTCTCTTCTGCCCCACTGTGAGCTTCTTACTGTTTATGCTTGCTTACAGATACACTTGGCAGGAGAAAGAACTGAGGGAATACGGGGGCGCCGCCGCTAGAGGGCTCCGTTTCGGCGGGAAAACGGACGCATGCGCAGATGGAGCGGCGCCCCCTATTCTAGCCATTAGAAGCTCTGGAATCTTCCCGGCGGCAGGCCTGCGCATGCGCAGTCCCAATGTGTGCCTGCACAGAAGACCTTGGATGAACAACAGTTACAGGTAAGTGAAACACTGTTTTTTAATTGTACAAAATTTTATATATGTTAATGTATCAATGACTTATTGTATATTATGTTTCAGGATGTTAGCCGCTCTGGGGTACAAATGGAGTGGGGTACAAATTTTAAAATAAATAACATTAATTAATTAAACCCCCTAATGAACATGCAATCTTTGGATTGGTTTTTATAAGATATTTAATATTTCTGTCCCAGCTTTCTACTTACAGGGCTTACAGATAACTTACAACAAATATATTATTACGGTAGTGTTCTTTCAAAAATGAAGTGTGAGATTAGTGGTTGTCTAAAAGTCAAAATGATTCATCTCCTTCTTCCTTCCCCCGCGTGTAAAATGGAGATTGTGTGCCCAGGTTGTTTCCTACCACTCTGCTGAGCTAAATAAGGAGCCATGCTGTAGTGCAAGGAGCCTTCCACAAGAACCTCTTCTGCTGGAAGAAGGCTCGACCCTTAGCTAACCTGTGGTAGGATACAATCCACTGTCCCCTCTTGATTGACAGCAAGCGGTTGCTTTGTCTTGCTTTATGGTGTATACTAAAGCCAACCTTAGTGAATGCAACCATTTAGACTTTAATAGGAAGGGGTTGTAAGTCTGTAAGTGGTCACAAAGTTGTGGTTGCCACATAATTATCCTTAAACACAACTTTTATTTAAAGTCAGGAAAAGGCGTGTAGAACTGGAAGTCTTGGACAAAACACGATTATTAAAAACAATACGTTGAGTAATCCCAAAGTAATTATGAGGGAAGAAATGTCCCTTTAGTCTCTGGGCCCTATTTAGAACCTCCAGGAAGGTTCTGAAGACTTTCTCTGTATGACAGCAGGTAGAATCACTGGGCCAAACAAGATGCGATGGTGACCACAAGGCCAACCCATGACCACCTGTGCCATTTTAGAGGAGAATTTACCCATTAAAAAAATGCTGCGAGGGCCCAATCCTGATCGGGCTCATGGCACAGCACCATCAGGCAGTCTCGTTTCCCCCCTTCACACCTTTTAAAGTGCTGAAACCGCTCACCCACAGTTGTTTCAGTACTTTAAAAAAGCTCAGGGGGAGGAAACAAGTCTGCTAGTTGCCACTGCACCACACACACAATCAGAATTAGGCCCTCACAGCAGTTTTTTAATGGGTAAATTCTCCCCTAAAATGGTGTTGCTGACCCATCTAGTTTTGCCTAGTGTTGAGACGATTTGCTTACTGCTTTTGTTCACAGTAGAAGTGTTATAAGTGGTGAGGAACCAGAAGGTGACCCCTTTTCAGCCAGTTAGCTGAATGCAATCATCTGTTCCACATTGTCTTCTTGATCACATGAACACATGAAGCTCCCTTATACTGAATCAGACCCTTGGTCCATCCAAGTCAGTATTGTCTACTCAGATGGCAGCGGCTCTCCAGGGTCTCAGGCAGAGGTCTTTCACAACACCTACTTGCCTAGTCCCTTTAACTGGAGATGCCGGGGATTGAACCTGGAACCTTCCGCATGCCAAGCAGATGCTCTACCCTGAGCCATGGCCCCTTCTCTGGAACTACAGTAGAAATCCAGCACCTCTTCAGAAAACACCTCCACTCGCTCTCACCCTTAGTCACTTTCCTTTTTCTCCCTCTCCCTTCTCTCCTAGAGTTCACCTGTCTTTCTGTTCCACTGCCAGGCAGTCTTGCTCAAAGACTCTCCAGAAATCACCTACAACTAGAGGGCAATGTTTCTAAACCAGGATTGTGCAGGGAAAAGCAGACTATAAATAGTTTAATAATAAAAGAAATACAATATTTCCTAAAAGATTACTTGGGAATCTGGGTTCTGTACATATTTTACTCAGCTGTCAGCTCCATGTTGTACACTGTGGTTGTCTATGTGGATTCTGGACTCCTTGATCTAAACCTACTTCAATGTTATTCTCCTCATGCCTTTCAGAATTGGGGCAGGTATATACTCTCAGTCCTAATTGACATAAAGCTGTGCTTTGCTGCTTCCTCTTAGCTCATGGAACGTGGTTTTAAAAAGGAATTTCCTGATGTTCCGATTCATCACATTGATCAACTATTCAAACTTTACAAACGTCGGCCTAGGTAAGATTTTTCTTTATTCCCACCCATATTGAAAAAGTCTTTGCTTTTTTTCCACCATAGGAAAAAATATAGTCCACACAGTCTTATTAAGAACACTTGTATAGATCCTGCCTTCCTCCAACTTAAGCAGCTGTCCTATTTGTGAGGAAGTTGGAGGAAGGCTCCTTAAACTGGTGGAAGGTTTCAAACTTTGCTCAGTGGAGTTGTAGGCTGAGGATAAGGGTAGGATCTGCCCTCTTATAACTTACCTGCTTCAAAATCAGCAACTAGGACAGCATAATCCTAGAATCATTACTGAAGATGATTATTAAACCTTGATTGTAGTGACAGACATAAAGTGCCGCTTTAGGGAAGGGGCTGTGGCTCAGTGGTAGAGCATCTGCTTGGCATTCGGTTCAATCCCTGGCATCTCCAGTTAAAAGAATCTGGCAGTAGGCAATGAGAAAGACCTCTGGCTGAGACCCTGGAGAGCCTCTGTCAGTCTGAGTAGATAATACTATCTTTGATGGACCAAGGGTCTGATTCAGTATTATGCACCTTCATGTGTTCACGTGTATCTGCACTGGTAAGATGGAAATCACATGTTGACTTTAATTACTTATAGATTTATCACATGTCTCAGCTGTAGAGTTTGCATGAAACCTGGTATGGGAATTTATATAACTTCTGAGTTAAAGCACTAAAATAATGTGTGCTTGAGGGTGGATTAAACTATATTGCCTCAATCACATGTGATTTAAAAGTGCAATCCTCAATTAAGCTCTATAAAGTCAGTTGAACTCAGTTGATTTAGAAGAGTGTAACTCTGCTTAAGGTGGTACTGTAAAGCCTTGCACTTGGATATCAAGGACAAGGGTATCCTTTTCACCTCTTACTTATCTCAGGCATTCAGCCTTCCTTTTCCCACTCCATGTGATTGAAATGGGAATGAACAAATGAACCTACTAATTTTACTTCTCTTGCCTATTAACTTTGCTGTTGCGTCATCACATAAAATTGGAGCGATCCTATATTAAGTAAGTCCCAAAAGATTGTACTTTAAGTGGGGTTGATCTATGTATAATCTGACCCTCAGAGAAAAAAAAAGAAAAGGAAAAATGTACTTCAGATTTGGGTACATAAGACCTTTAAAGCTTTATATGGTCTGGGACCTTCACATCTTCGGGACCCCCTCTCCTGGTAACCCCCCAGAGAGCATCATGATCCTCAAGCAACAATATTCTGGTGGTTCCCGGCCCAAAGAGCTTGAGGCTGTCCTTAACCAGGGCTAGGTTGTTTTCGGCCCTGGCCCTGGCCTGGTGGAATGCCGTTTCCAAGAGACCAGGCTCCTGTGGGACATCAGAGCTCTCCGCAGGGCCTGTAAAATGGAGCTATTCCACCAGGCCTACAGTTGAGGGCAGCTACAACTTGTCATTTATGTTGGCCTCCCTATCCTTCTTCCCCAGCGAGTTAAGGTGCTGGTGTTGCCCTTTAAAGCCCTTCTCAACCTGGGACACTCCTGGTTGCTTTCACACCAGGATGATTCTCTGTTTGCGTTCTCCTTACCACTGTGCTGCAATGCAATGAGGCCTCCACACAGGCAGACTCTCTTTACCTCCATTTCCCCTCATGCCTGCCATTTCCTCCTCCCTCACAGCTGGAGTGCTTTTTGCTGGGGGGTGGGTGGGGGAACAGTACAAGTTATATCACTATAGTGTACCAGGTTCACGGGAGAATGGTGTGTGAGTAACTACAAATCCTCATAAGAATCAACAAGGGGCTTAAAGCTTTGAAAATTAGAGGCTCATATTAATATCCTGTTTCATCATGTGGAGTCATGTGGACCTGTCAGTGCACAGAATTTCAAAAAGCAAAATTAAGAAAATGGAAGGGTAAACATGGGGGAGGATTTAATTGGTAATACCACAAAAAACAAACCTTCAGAGTAAATTCAACCATAAAATGACCCTGTTGACACATGCCCTTATACCACTGCTGTACACATAAACAACACAACAGAAAACATTTAATCTTCTTTTGTCTGCTGTATTCCATCATGAAAGGGCTCACAAGACAAAGGTTGTACATGATACCCCTAACCCCTATGGTGACCGGCCAGGCTCTGTCAAAGCGTTTCAGGATGCTTATGCCCATTTAATGAAAGCTATCGATGAAATGGATGAACTTGAAAACAAACCAGAGGGCCTTGACCATAACATCTGGGAACGTTTCTGTGTATCTAGACGAGCCAAAGTTGAAAGTGAACAACAGGTAGGTAAATTTATTTCCACTATACTTTTTAATTCTTAAATATTTTTTATTTTTATATTTGAAATACGTGTTCTATTGTTCTACAATACAATGTGGTATTGTTGTAGACACGTGTGAAATGTGTGCGTGCTACTTCATAGTTTATGAAGGGCTTTGCAAAACAAAGAGCTAGGATTCGGAAATTTCAGTTCCCTGTCCCTCAGGGTAACTGCTTGGACTGAGCATGCCCAGTACCCTATCTTCCATTGGAAACAATTGAAAACTCCATTGGATAGATGGGGCCACCCCCTTTGGGGGCCCATAAAATTGGACCCCCTGACCCAAACGTCACCAAACTTGGAGATTCTTCTAAGGAGGGTCACCTGCAGCTATGCTACAAATTTGGTGTTTCTACCTTGAAAAAAGCTCCCCCCAGAGCCTCAAAAATATTTCCCATAGACTTTAATGGAGCTAAAAAAAATTGGATATCTGGAAAAAAGACAAAGGCCATTCATGCATGGGAGTTTTACCTGAGGTTTGTTGCTGGCTGGACTCACACTTTCCTGTTGGGAATCTATGCACCAGCAGTCTCCAAGCTCAAATCACGTCCCCACCCCTTTAAATGCTGCTTTGTAATTGGCTTACTTGTAGTGCTTGCTGTGAAAGAAAATCCCCCCAAACCCACTTGCTACATCAAAAAGCATTTTAAGAACAACAACAACAACAAAAATGAAGCAATCTGAAATGGGGGGGGGGAGAAATCCAACCCTCAGTTTTAAAAAGCCTTTCTTGTGCTCAGAAAGAGCTCTGAGGAAGCAGGAAGTATTTGAATCGCCACCTCTGGTCATGCTGCTTTGTAACTGGCTGTGAGAGAAACCAAGCTTGCATGTTCTGCACTTTGCCTTATGAATGGGGATTTCACCCTGACTGAGCTCAGGAGAGGGAAGAGTCGAGTTAACAGAGGAATGGGAATACCCGGACATTGCAAAGGTTGGCAACGAGGTCATCTCTAATGGATGGAAAACTCATGCATAGCTCCAAGGAACAACTGAGACAGACTAGGGGCGAATGTGAGTGAAAGTACCCATGCATAAACGACCAAGAAAAGCCGATAATGGGAAGGGTATTCGGCTTTTTTCAGTTTTTCCGGAATTTTTTAGGTCCAATAAAACTGAATCTGAAAATATCACACTCCTAGGGAGGCGCCATGCCTTCCAATTCATTTTTTTCTTTTTACTATTTCTAGACTAATACACAGAGGTCTTGGAATGGATCTTGTGGGAAAATCCTACTGATAGAAGGGATTTCTCTCAGTGGAATAGACTCCCACCACACACAGAGAACAAAATGCTGATCCTGGGAGACAGGAGACCCCTCCGGGAACACTGTGAGAGGGGATTCAAAATTCTGCAGCTTGAGGGGAGAATCAGCAAAATAAAAATAAAAAAACACCAAAAAACAAACAAACCCTCCATTCATGCAAATCCTTCACAGGATCTCACCCCTTTTCTTCAAATCGCCAACAACCACATAGAAAAAGCCTGGTGAAGTCAAAACAATGATTAAGCTGTTGTCATGCAAAATCAATGTTGTTTAAAGACTTGTGTCCTTCTATCATTGCTTGCTGGCCCAAGTGCCATTCCATTGGCAGGGTACATGTTTGTCTTTTGCCAATTCTCTCCCACTGCAGACCCCACCTCACCCGTCATTCTGTTAATGAAGGTCCTCTGATTCCCAGAAACATAATTTTAAGGCACCTGTTGAGCGGGGGGGGGGGGGTAGACAGGAAAGTCCCATGAGCTTTGCACCACTTGTGATGCACTGGAGACAAACCAATGTCTGAAAGCATGTGAAAGTGTAAACATTCAGAAGTGTGTATGATACAGGTAGGCCTGCTCAAGAAATGAGGTAATCTGCACCACCTGCAAAGTAAACATGTTTGAAAGAGTGTCTTCTCTGTTTGCTTAGATTAAACAGAAAGCACTGACACTAGCAGAGATGCAGACCTTCCTTCAGAAGAGAATTGAGGATGACGAGAAGGTACGGAAAGACATCGAGCAAATCTTCAATGAGCTTAATCTGTAAGTTTGCTTTATCCATTTGTGTTCTTGTTTACTGACATTTTAGAACTACCCTATTAAAAATGTAAAACTGTACCACAGATGACTTCAGCACAAAAGGCAGCCAAATTAAGTACATTGGCTTGGATCCAACAGAGCATTTCTGCAGATGGAAGGATTTCCACCTGCGGAGCACAACTTTCCACCTGAGGAGCACAACTCCCCCCTTCTACTGCAGCCCAAAATGCTTTTTTGAGGTAGGGACCCACAGGAAAAGCATGGGGGACATTTTGGACTACAGTAGGAGGGGGGAGGCAAGAAAGTTGTGCTCCATAGGTGGACATTCTTTTGTCTGCAGAAATTCTGCATTGGACCCAACCCAATGTCTTTGGACACATATCCAGAGGAAACTGGCTATGTTCCCAGAGTGGTTCTGTTGTAGATAAATGGAGAAGTGTCATCCAGACATGAATATACTTGCCATACAGAATGCACAACTCAGTAAACCTAAGCTTCCTTCAGCCTTCTGAAATTAGAAGAATTAATGCCCATCATTTTCTGTCACTGAGGGTATACTATGAGTTGATGTTTAATCTCATTTCCAGGCTCTGATTAGCTATTATGCTAAATAAATATGTAATTATCTTGGGATTTTCCACTGAGAAATATATGTTCATGTTTCTTCTCCTACCATGGGCTTTTAAAAATGCTCAGTCCCAAAATTTAAGAAGCAAATGCCTCTGACGCTGTCCTTTGTTTCATTCTGATCATGGTAAATACCTTCATTTATTGAAAACATATCTCTTTTTTGGCATTTGTAGGCTTCGAGAGTTGAAGATGAACTATCAGTTAAATTTGATGATCCAGTTTCTCTTTAAACAAGGGCAGGTGGAGCTAGATGGCAGCAATTTAATCCCCAATTACACAGATGCTATTCTTATCAACAGGAGCATCATTGAAGAACTGAACAGCACTATCCGGGTAACTATAGTTTTCTATTAAAGAAACTGAGCTTCTACAGATCTTTCATACTAGATTTTATCCCTTTGAATTTATTATGAAATACTAATTGATTCATTACCAGATAATGGGACAAAAGACTCAAAAGGTGGTTTCAAAACTAACATGTTCCATTAAAGGAACAAAAACGTACCTTTGAAAGGGTTGTAGCTTCCCCTTATTAGATCAGAGTTTGGGCCAAACTACATTATGGATACATGCATTTCCAAAATGGAGCACATTACTCCCCCCTCCCTCCCCGGCTATTCTGGCTCAAGAAAATTGTACAGTGAGGGGGAAACAGGAGCCCATCCTCCCACAACGCCATGGTTCCAAGTTGAATTGTGTCCCTGCGGATCTTTAAAATGCTGTTCCACACAATTGCTGTGGGGATAGGAAGTTGGGTCTAGGGTACCTGGTCCCCACTTATTACAAAATTTAACATGTAGATTGGCCTCCAGCCCACCTTCTTCCAGAAATAAATCATAAAAGCATATACTACTCAAGACAGACTTCTTTTTCTTCTAGGCTCAGGGAGAAAGGAAAGTTGCCAGCATGGTAGAAAGCAAAGATTTTCGGAAAGGGATATTCCAGTTGGAATGGGAGCATAAAAGAATTCAGATGCAGATTGATGATCTCAACCAAAAGGCCCGAGATATTCAAAAACTGAATGTTACAAAGGATCACCAACTTGTAAGTTACACTCCTACATGTTAATTTTGCTGTGAGTATATAAAGTTATTGGCTCGGATCCTGCTAACTGCCAGCTGACAGTCTTGGATCTTCCCTATCCTCCCTTCCTCCCTAGAGATTTTCCAATCCAGGGAAAGTTTATTCTGAGGTTCAAGACATTTGTGTGTACTAACAGCCAGGAAGGTCAGGCAGCTGTAGTGGGGAGGGGATAGGAACAAGATTGCCCTTTCTGATTCTTGTGCAAGTAGATCTGTGTTCAGAGAAGGGGAAGAAAGAAGCCATTTCACCCCCTTCCCCCCTACAGCTACTCAATCCACATCTATCAAGTCCCTCAATCCCAGGAATACACTTTTTCACTGTAGGAATAGGCTGAGGGCAGGAGGAGAAGATCTTGTGATCCTCGCACTGATGGATCATGGAATCCAAACTAACACAGCAAGGCATTTCATATATTCTTACACAATTCTCTACATGAGGAATAAGTTTTATTCTCACATTCTTTATCAGCCTTTATTAGTAGCTGCATTGACATAGTTTTCAGCATGAACTATAGTGGCTTTTTACTCCATGAATGGTTCCTGTGGTCACACTGAAACACATCCATTATTACGACATAACTGCACTTAACCAAATGCAGTGCTAATAAAACCGTCATCAACTGCCTCCTAAAGATTGAAAGTGAGGGGGCCAGGCGCACCTCCCTGGGGAGGTTGTTCCATAACTGTAGGACTGCCATTGAAAAGGCCCTCTCTCGTGTACCCACCAAACGTGCTTCTTCGATTGATGGGACAGTCAAGAGGGTCTCACTGTGATCATAATTCCTGGGCAGGAACATATGGGAAAGTCAGTCCTTCAGATACCCTGATCCCAAGCCATGTAGGGCTTTTAAGGTCAAAGCCAGCATCTTGAATTCGGCTCAGAAGAGGATTGGTAGCCAGTGTAATTGCTGTAATATTGCTGTGCTCTTGGTAGCTAGCCCTGACTAGCAGTCTAGCTGCGGTGCTCTGCACTAGCTGCGGCGTCCGAACACTCCTCAAGGGCTGCCCCACATACAACACATTGCAATAGTTCAGTCTAGACGTAACTAAGGCATGGATCATTGTGGCTCGATCTGACTGACCCAGGAATGGACACAGCTGACGCACCTGCTGAAGCTGGGCGAAAGCACTTTGAACTACTACAGGCATTTGGTTTTCTAAAGTGACCTGGGTGTCAAGTAGCACTCCCAAGCTGCGAACCTGGCTTTCCAAGAGGAGTATAACCTTGTCCAAATCAGAAGAGATCCCTGGTCAGCTATTAGCCCTTGTATTGTACAACCACTCTAAAGCTTGGCTAGTACTACATGTTTTGTGAAAGTAGTTCCATCACACTGTGCAAGATCTGAATGAATTGCTCAGTGGGATTGAGTTTGTACTGGACATGTCTAAGGTTTAATGTATGGAGGCACTTAGCTCTGCGAGCCTGATCTTCTCTCTTCTTTTAATTCTACAGTTCTTGAGGGTACAAAATTACGACAGCCGGATGAATCGTGAGGTCTCAGTAATGGAGGCAACACTTACTTTTATAGATAAGGTAAATTATCTTCTCTGTCATTGAATATATGGAACACTACCTGTTCAACATGCCTCTTAGTCCTGATTTCATATTTGCCTTTATTGTCTTCAGACTTGATATTGGCTCCTTCTGCTCTGGGCTGCTCAGAGCCATCATAGGACCCCAAACAAAGATTTCATTTGCACTCCCCATACCACCTGTATCTAAACCAATCATCAGAAGAAAACAAATCACATGACTGTAAAATGAATGTACCATCTAATATTAATATTAATCTCCACCTTTACTATTTAACGACAACAGGGGTGCTATTTTTCTTTGCTCCTACTCTATTTTAATCTAATTCATGTTATAATCTTGTGCACACTTATTGGGCAGTAAGCCCCATTAAACACTGTGAGGCTTACTTCTGAGTATACATACTGTAGCACTGTATAAGTTCATCCTGTTGTAAAACTTTTACAAACTGTAGGCTCAGGCTGGGAGTTTCGCATCATCCCCTAAAATACCCCCCCTGCCTTTTTTTCTTGCTTAGCATACAGCCTGATAAATTCTGATGAAGTCAAAAAGTTGCATACTATATTGCTTTAAGTTATTCCCAATGTAGCTATTACATTAATGCTGCTTATTTACTTCAGTTATACAAGCTTGAAAAGTAATCTATCTGTTTCCCTCATCTTGGAAAATAAAAGCGTCATTCTGTTCTGCTGGGTGTAGGATGAAGTTGGATCTCCTTTCTGCAATCAGACTATGCACATATCTATAGCGAGGCAGGAAAGATTCTACTCTGCAACTAGCTGGGTCTGACTATGCCTTCATAAAGACATTGCCAGTTCTGGAAAACTATCTAGAGCCTTTTGTTTTGTTGATAAATTTTCTGGCTACTGCTGATGCCTGAGGGACCCTCAAGCTTTGCTCTTGATGTCACCCCCCCCAGCTATGAGTTTTTAAATAGAAGACTATAATGCTACAAATGGGAACTTGAGGGACTTGCAGGCGGCATCTCATTTCCCCCCCACACCATTTCCTCTTTCCTTTCCTGAAAGCCCCTAGGAAAACTGTGGCCCAGTTCTGTGGTGCCAGCCACTGGCCCAGGTCCATTTGCATCATAAGGAACCCTCAAGGACTTGTGGGGTGGCACCTCACTTTCCCTGTAACCCCCTCCCCACACCATTTCCTCTTTCCCTCCCCCTGGCAACCCTCATATCCTCTCCCCCTTTCCCTGCCTCATTCTCTGTTTCTCAGCCATTCACCAAACTACTTTTTAGCTGCCTCCCATTTTCAGCTATATTTACTTCATTTATACCCTGCCTTTCTCCTCAGTGGGGACCAAAGCAGTTGACATTATTCTGCTCTCCACCTTTTTATCCACACAACGCCCCTGTGCAGTAGGTTAGGTTGGAAGTACGCGACTGGTCCAAAATCACTCAGTGAGCTTCCACAGCAAGATAAAGATTTGAGCCTGGGTCTCCCAGACCCTACTGTGAATCTCTAACTGCTACACCACACTGGCTTCCGTAGGGTGGCTTCTGTTGAACAGTAGCAAGCAGCCAGGGCTAGTTGAGTCATGCAAGTAAGCAAGTCACCCAGCGGTTGCTGCCAGGCCTAGTGTTGCCAACCTCCAGGTGGGAGCTGGAGAGCTCCCAGAATTACAACTGAACTTCAGATTAAACAAATCTGTCCCCCTGGGGAAAATGGTCGCTTTGGGGGTGGCACACTTGCTGATGATCCCCCTCCATGTACCTTGGGTCTGTACATGCAATAACATGTGTACAGTGCTAGTCTTTTTTGCAGTGGACAAACATTTTTTTCTTCAGATAAGCTTTTGTGAATTTATTTTAATTCTAGTTTCTGGATACTGCTGTTTGGTTTGTTACGATGCCATTATTATTGCTGGTTTATTAATATAATCTGCTTTGAGCTCTCATCTGAGAAGATAAGCAAAATTATACAGAAATACTTTTGTACTCATCAGTACCCTGGTTTCATTTCAATATGAAATCCATTATTTGCTACTGGTTGTATCCCATTAAATACTTTGAATGCTCTCCATATCCTTTGTAGTCTTTCATAGAAATAACTATGCAAAATGTCACATCAGATGTAATAAAATCATTTTGGTGCTTATGAAATGAAGCTTGTTTTAACAAGTTATCATATAAATCTAAGCACATCTTGAATGCACTGTTTGTCAATGGCCAGGTTCATAAGAAAAATGTGCAACATCGGGAGAAGCTTATCATGGAGCTGGAGAAGCAAATTGATCAGAAAAAGGTAGCAAACCAGAAAATCAGCAAGGAGATACGCGAAATGCTTGTTTCCGTGTCAGAAAGGCGGCACATTTATGAGTGTTCTGGTGAGTCATATTCTAAGGGTTGCTTGGCCACTTCATGTTACTTTATGACACAAAGATTAATTCACTGAGCAAATCAGTTTCCTGCTCCATGAAATACAGCCATTGATGCTTGGGCCATTCTGCACATGTTGTAAAAATATGCTTTTCTAAACAGGGTCATCTTCATATTAGATACATGAATCAATTTATGCATATAAATGATTGTGTGTGTGTTAAGTGCCATCAAGTTGCTTCTGACTCGTGGCGACCCTATAAATCAATGTCCTCCAAAACGTCCTGTCTTGAACAGCCTTGCTCAGGTCTAGCAATTATTGAGGGCTGTGGCTTCCTTTAGTCAATCCATCTCTTGTTGGGTCTTCCTCTTTTCCTGCTGCCTTCAACTTTTCCTAGCATGATTGTCTTTTCCAGTGACTCTTGTCTTCTCATAATGTGACCAAAATATGATAGCCTCAGTTTAGCTTCTAGGATCAGTTCAGGCTTGATTTGATCTATAACACTCTCCTCTAACTCCATTGTTAAAATCTGTCCAATTGTCCATGCAACTTTTCCGCTCCCCACAAATTCTGCTGCTGGTAGTCAGGGGAATGCAAGGAACAGTGGGGGGGGGGGGGGAAGGGGACTTGCAAGAAATCCCAACTGTACCATGGAAAATGACTGTTAGATACAACCTCGTTAATCGATTTTGGACTTTGTTTTGCAGACTCAGAACTACTTAAGCAAAAGATTCATAAAGAACATTATGAAGACATCTTACAGCGACAGCAACTTGTGGATCTTGCCAAAGCACAGGCTCAGGAGTTGTCCATCCTTCAGGCTGAAGTGGAGAGGCTGAGAATGAGAACATTCCCTGCTTTCTTTGATGTACAAGAATATTAGTAAGGGGGAGTGCTCTAACAGAGGACCCTGAAAAGGTTTATTAATTGCAGTATATCAAAGATTGTCATCAGATACAAGTTTAATATAGTGACAAAATTAATAAAGTGATAATGTAGTTGACAAGACCTTGAATAGATTCTTATTTTATGTCTTCATCAGACATCAAAAACTGGAAGGCAGCTGTAGCTCTATAAATTGTGAACAGTTCCAAAGCAAAGAAAACAAGTAACCCACTGAAATATCATTAGGGTGGATATATTTTTTTCTATCATTGTGTAACTTCCATCAGAGTGGTAGAAGAAACATCTCCATTGACATCTATTTTAATTTGGAATTGTTCAGAATTTATGGAGATGTAGTCGTTGATATACACACTTTTTAATTATTTCCAAGTTTTCCACACTAGTCTGCTGGAGAAATATGAAATGAGGATCAATCTGGGCTCTCATTATTATACTGTCAATTATATGATCATTTTGTTCACTGTGATATTATATTAGACTCATATCTGATAACTGACAGAAAATGATGGGCATTAACATCCTTTCTTTGATGTAATTAATACTACTGTTAAGATACTTTTCCAATTCCTTTGTTTTGGTATCTGAGGACCTCCTCCAAGTTTGCTTTTGTTTCCTCTTCAAATAAAGCCATCTTGTGGGCATGCAAGTCTTTGAGAAACGTCACTGCTTTTAAATCATGATTGGTATAGTAGTGAGTTGCCAACGTTAGGAGGGGCCGTGGCTCAGTGGTAGAGCATCTGATTGGTATGCAGAAGGTCCCAGGTTCAATCCACAGCATCTCCAGTTAAAGGGACTAGGCAGGTAGGTGATGTGAACCCTACC
Organism: Euleptes europaea; assembly: GCF_029931775.1. Classification (NCBI taxonomy): domain Eukaryota; kingdom Metazoa; phylum Chordata; class Lepidosauria; order Squamata; family Sphaerodactylidae; genus Euleptes; species Euleptes europaea. The sequence continues at coordinate 56,388,620 of NC_079316.1, read as the reverse complement.
TGAGACCCTGGAGAGCCGCTGCAGGTCTGAGTAGACAATACTGACTTTGATGGACCAAGGGCCTGATTCAGTATAAGGCAGATTCATGTGTAGGAGCAGGTGGCAATTCTACCATAAGCAAAACCTTGAAACTACTACTTACAGTACAAAAATCAATGTGTATTTGGATCCATGCTGGCCATTTCCTATGTGTCTCATCTTGGGTTACACAGAAGCATAAAGTTACATTCAGATATCTGATTTAATATATACAGAATACATAGTCAATTCCCAGACGACTCTGCTTTAACAGGAAAAGAAACACTATATTGAAAATACAAGTATTTACAGAGTATGAAATCGTTGTAAGTCAAACAAAATTGAAACAGCACTGAACTAAAGCTTGTAAATTTTATGCCAAATAAAAATATGCAAGTTTTTCATTTCATGGTAAGCAACACAGCACTAACCATCAGAAAATATGAACTATTCTATAATACAGCCAGTTTCTTTTTCACATTTTTAATTCTTCCACCACAAAAACAAAAGCATTAGCTTTGCCTGGATGCTTGTTTAGTTCTAACCTTTTCTACATAAAATTACATGGCTCTTTGACTAGTCCAGCACAAAAACCGGATGTAAACTTTCAAACTGTTTTTGGGGATGTTAGATAAATTGCTTATAGTCATGCATCTGTAAAATCTTCCTCTGTTCTGATATAATGTAGCAGTTGATCATCTAATCCAAAATTGTCTATCAGCTCCGTAATACTTAATTTCTTGCCGTCTGTAGACAACGCCGACTGTAGCTCATACAGTATTGTTTGGGAACTGCCTCGCCATTTTGCTATCAGAGACTGCAATTCTGTCGGGTTATTCTGAAACAGAAGATAATAACTAAAAAAATGATCTGACTAGAGATAGACAATATATAACCCTAGGTGAAACATAAGAACAAGTCACAGATTCTTGTAGAAAATAGAAAATCCTAGAATTAATTTTTTTAAAGTCAGTAAATGTAAACCATCATGATTGCTATAATTTCCCCACTCCCCAAAAAGTTTCAGCACAGTCCACCCCAGCCCCTGGGTAAGTGAATGAGTGATAGAAATACTTGCACCTGTCATTTTGGTTTCCAATTACTATTAAAATGATTACTGGCATAGCTTTGCAGTAGATCAATAGATTGCTTCCTATTTATACAGAAACAGTAGAAAACAGTTTTTACAGATTTTTAAAGGGGCATTATTTTTGTTCAAGATACAAGAAAAGAACCAAAAGATTAAACAGAAGTCCTACACAAAAGCAATCTTCAGTTTATTTCTAGGTTAGTTTACTACCATGACTAGAGGCACAAATATTGCTAAAGTACACAGAAGAACAGACATATCTATCACAGTTGACAACAGACATCAATATTATGCCTTTGAAAAGGTATTCCTTGCCAGAATTGGTATCTACTTCCTGCATGTCTATAATTCATCACTACTCCAATCTGCACATGTCTGCAGTGCACAATGTCAAAGCTGATTAGCATTTTGGCTGGTGCAGTACTTACACAAATGCACTTGAAGAATATAAAGATGAATGAAAATGATTATTTACATTTTCTTGCAGCAGTGACTTATTTCTAGAAGCGCTGGCATCGCTAAGGCTAAAACATCCATACAAGCATTTATCTAAAGTATAATTAACGCAAATGTGAATTCCAATCACAGTGAGGCTTTTATCTCACCTTTGATCTGTACATCTTGACCAGCTTAAGTCTTCGAAGAAGTTCCTCCTTTTCCTGAATCTGCTTCACCAATTTCATCTTCTCCTCTAGTAGATTTGACTGATTGCAATTAGTTTCTAACAAAACTGGTGAAGAATTCTGTCCAGTTTTACTGAGTCTATTATATTCATCCTCACAAAGCTCTCTGCCTTGCAAATCGCTTTTCATACACATGATTTTGTCAGAAACTTTTTCAGAGTGTTTGCCCTCATATTGTGATATGGAACATGGTTCTTCTTTAGATAAAGTCATCTCTTCATAAGTAATGCGGTCATTTTCTTCACTGATTTTAAGACGCTTTGCTACAGTCAAAGTTGAATTAAAGGACCGCCTTGCTTTCTTCAACCTTTCTCGAAGGGTTGCACTCATTGGCTAAAACGGGTATGAAAAAGTCTTATTAAAAGAAACAAGTTAGCTGTTTTTAACTAGTAAACTATGGGAGCTACTGCACTGAGTTTTGCAACGTGTTTTTAAAGCATCTCGCTACGTTTTATTGCCTCTTGATCACACTTTCCCCTCCCTGTTTCATGTTGAAACAATAACCCGAGGTTTACCTTTTCTCCATTTTTATAGCGCTTTGCTGTGGGTGCGATCATGCCCGTTTTGGAAACTCTCAGCCACCTTTCCCTTGTTCCCTTGCGGCTCTTGCATCACAACTCCTCCCTGTACTCTTCCCCCTACTTCCTTGCAGACGAGCTAGTGCCTTCCTTCCCCCCCCCAATCATACCCCCTGCCCAATCCTTTCACATGCTTCCACGTGAGTAAGCATTCAGCAGGGTTTACTCCAAAGTAAGGAATTTCAAGGAGAAAGCGCCTCCCCCAACCATTCCCCGTGAAAGACCTTCTTCAAGGTCCTGGCTTCTATAGAGAAGCCAGTGCTTTCCTTCCCCCCCCCCCAATCCTTATGCATGCTTCCACAAGAGTAAGCGTTTAGCAGGCTTACTCAAAAGTAGCAAGTTCCAAGGGAAAAGCACCTTCCTTCACCCCCTCCCCAACTTCCCCAGGGAGTGGGCTCAAGTGCTATGTTTTCCTATGCATCTTTCCATTCATGCACGGGAGGTTTCGCCTTGGATTTGCTGCTCTCCAGATGCACATTTCCCCCATCCAAATTCCCAAAACTCAACAATAAGCTATTATTATGTAGAGTTTTGAGAATTCAGGTGAGGAAAATGTGCATCTACAGAGCGGCAAATCCAAGGGAAAACCTCCCGTGCATAAATGGCCTTAATGAGGGCTGGACCTATGCTGGATGGGTTGGGGGTGGGAAGGTGGAGGGCGGGGCTGTGGGCGTTTACTACGCACACGCCCCCTGCTCCAAGGTTCGTGTTAACAGTTTTAAGTGCGAAGTGACAAGCAACGTCTTGGAAACGGACCCAGAAACTGGCCAGGGGAGACGAGTGCGGGGAGGAAATCATGAAATACGATTTGAGACTTGGGACTGAAGACGGCATTTTGCAGGGGACTACACTAAGTGCGGTAATGGCCTATATGTTATGCTACAACAAAAGCAAACTATTTGTAGAAAGCTTTAGCAGATTTAAAATGTTTATACCCCACTAGAATGCAGAACTTCAGTAACACACACACACCATTTTCACAAACAGGTTATTTGTGAACTTTATGATGTCACATCAGTAGATAGAAACAAGAACCTAATCCAGTTAGGAATTTTAAGTTTGTAGACGACTTAGGGACTAAATTTACAGATTGCTTGACATTCCTTATGATAGTACTTTTAAGGATTAGATTATTCAACCTAACATTGGTTTAGGGACACAAAAGAAATAACTGGCCATTAAATGGGATATATTAAGTTTACATACCTGTTTTCCTGAGCTGCTGCTCTGAGGCTCACAATACTCTGGAGTAAAGCACAAGGACGCAGGGCTGTTTAATACAGGTGCTTCCATTTTGACAGTGAACTAATTTGCTGTATAGATAAAATGGAATTAATAGTAGTTCACTACTATTTTGATTCTAAACAGCCTTCAGTTTTTCAGCATGGCAAGCGAGGAACTTAACAGATCTCATTAACTCAGACCTATAGGTAGCAACTATGCACTTTAATCTGTGATTACTTATAATAAAACATGCTACCATATTTTGACCTGGGCAATCATGTTTTTTTCCTACCTTTCCTCCAAAGGAGCCCATGGAAGTGTACATTTTGTCCTCCAAACAACCCTGTAACATAGGTTGATCTATGACCTCCCAGAGGTAACCCAGTGAGTTTTGTAGGGTTACCAGGTACCCTCCCTACTGGTGGGGGATGGGGGGGTAGGATTGCCAGATCCAGGTTAGGAAACTCCTGAAGATTTGGGAATGAAGCCTGGAGAGGACAGGGACCTCAATGGGGTACAATATCATAGAGGCCACCTTCCAAAGCATCCATTTTCTTCAGGGGAATCAATCTCTATAGTATGGAGATGAGCTGTAATTCCAGAGGATCCTCAGGTCCCACCTGGAGGCTGGTATCACTAGTTACATGGCTGAGGGGGAATTTGAACAGAAGGAGCTATCCAGTCCTAGTCTGACATCCTAAGGATGGAGTCCTTTTTTTGCATTATACCCTTCTGAGGTCCCTCCTCTCCTCGAACCTCACCCTTCCCTGGATCCACCCCCAAGTCTCCAGGAATTTCCCAACCTGGAGTTGGCAACCCTATTCTCTTCCCACCCACCTGCCAACCTGTCCCTCTGTCTTAAGTCTCCCCTCTCTCCTTTACTCAAAGAAATTGAACCCTGGAACATATGGTTGCCTAGCAACAGCCACGGAAGGAATCCATTACTTAAAGCTACAGGTGCACCTTTTATCATTTTGGGGTTTTAAAAAATTGCCCAATATATCTTTCTTTTTTAGATTTCACATTTTTCTGAAAACCTGGGGCCCTTTTCAAGGTTGCAAAACGATCTTTCTTGCCCGTTTCACAGCTCCAGTCACCAAAACTTGACAACTTCATTATTAGAATAGAAGGGGAAGTTGGAGGAACCTACAGGGTGGTGGAGTCTACAGGGTCCTTGGGTTTAGGAGCAGAGAATTAACCACCCTAATGGTTGATAAACACCTCTGTTTGGAATATACACGGTGGGGGAGGCTGAGCATTTCTGTCCTTAAAATAGTCGTATAGCAGGAAGAGCTGCCAATAAATCTACCCACAGAACCGAAAAGCAGAGAACCGTCCTTCAAGGCTGCTCTTAAAGGACTAAAGAAAGCGACGGAGCAAAAAGCGCCCCAACTAACTGAAATGCCTCGGGGAGTGTCAGTGAGGGGAATCGCCCATGGCGATCGCCCACTACTGGACGTGAGTCCTGACGCCCATCGCACCCCCTCGGGTTTTTGAAAGGCAGTCAGTCAGCCACCGAGCTCCCCGGAGCCTGTCTCGGCATGACGAGCTCTGACAGGGAAGGGAAGGACAAGGGCGAAAAGCTGCGGCCGCCGGCGGAGTCGCCTCAGGAGCCGCAAAGCGGGGCGCGCCCTCCGCGGGGGCGGGGGGGGAGACCACGAAGCCCCGCCCCTTCCCCCCAACGGCCGCGACGCCGCTCAAGGCCTCGACAGCCAACGTACCTCAGGAGCGCCAGAGAACACGCGCGCCCCGTTCCAAAACTCCCGCGGCGGGGAGGGGGAGGGGGACAACGCTTAGTCTCTTCTCGCGGCCTCCCGCGTGCGTCGCTGTGCGCCTGCGCCCTGGCCCTGCCGCGGGCGGAAGTGTTGATCAGAGGTACCGAAGGGCGAGCTGGAGGACCTCCGTGAGCAAAAGCAGCGTCCCTGTAGTAGAGAAGGGCCAGAGTCCAGTAGCACCCTTCAAGACTAGCAAGAATATTTTCTGGCAGGGTAGGAGCGTCCCTGGGAATGGGATGGAGCCTCGAGCGAAAACAGTTCGCAAAGGCAGTCGTGTGTGTCTTTTGAGAGTGGACGAACACGATATGAGCGTCCCTGCCCTCGTTGGTGGGATATTTTGGGGTGGCATCTGGAAGGAAGCCACAGCCTTCAATTTGGGAAGGCGTCTGGAAGGCCACAGCCTTCAATTTGCAAGATCTGAGCAAGGCTGTCAAAGACAGGACATTTTGGAGGACTTTCATTCATAGGGTCGCCATGAGCCGGAAGCGACTTGACGGCACTTAACACACACACACACACACATCTGGAGGTAGAGCAACATACCTCCTTATTTGCGGCTGCTTTAGACATCATTTAAAATGGCGTGGATACTTGTTCACACATCCCCGGCGTCGAGGTGAAGTTTGCCCGTAATGGGGAGGGTGGAGTAACCGTGGCTCAGTAGTAGATAAATTGCTGTAACAGGTGGTGGATGGAGCAGGAAATGAGCATTGGTGGGTGGGGGTGGTGGTAAGCCTTTCAGTCCTCACGGTGAGGGAAGGGAAGACGAGAGAGCCACGTGCGCCACCCAGAGGTAATTCGAGGAAAGACTGGCTAAAACTGACATTAAAGTTCCAAACGGGTCGGTGTTAAATCAGCTTTCGGCCCTGGGTAGTAGTTGAATGGGAGACCACCAAGGATGTCCGGGATTGCTACGCAGAGGAAGGGAGTTTACGCCTTAAAGAGGGTGTAATTTATTTTTTAATTAAATAAAAAACATTAAGAATTTGTTGATAAGTGCGGGTGCTTTTTCTTTAAGCTGTGCAGCCAAACATTTCTTAGTTATTTTCCTTTTTAAAAATCTGCAGTCTTAATTCTACATCTGAGCACAGCCAGTTGTATAGAGCTCAAAAATGCTCGTGAACGGTGACAATAAAAACACTTTTCAGGTGCAAATGCATGATTGATCATAGAATTCCTGGTGCTGGGATATTTGGGATTATATATAAATGCACATCTAGAAGGAACCAAAAAGGTTATAACCCTGCAAAAGATACAAAGCTTCCTGTCAATCCTTTACTAAGAAACATCTAAGGGAAAAGATTCCACGGCCACCATACTTGCTGCATCGAGATGTGTCAACAGTGCTGAGCAGAACATCATTACTGAAGAGAAAAGAGTGTGTTGTACATCAACAAAGAATTGAGAATCACCATTCCCACCAACCCACCGCATGTGCAGGCACAGGTGTGTCCTTGCTCCAGGTTGGAATCTAGGGCTATTACCGCACTAGGTATTCCCAGCGATTTATTAAGAGTTTGGAAATGTTTTTAAAAATACTGTTCGCACTTTCTATGTATTCCCAACAGTTTGAAACTGTTATAAAAAATACTGTTCGCACTTTGTTTGGCCCCTTTAGCTGTGAAGACGTCTTCCAACCATTTTTTAACTGTGGCATCCAAAAACCCTTTTAAAGCAATGTTTTTTATAACATTTCCATACTCTTGATGCATCGCTGGAAATACCTAGTGCAGTAACAGGTTTGCCTCGTTTGGAAGGCTTCAGTTATCAGTGGGAGAAAAGATCCTCTATTGAACAAGACTATTGCACAAGAAAACGGGAGGGGGACCAACAATATATATATGCTTGTGTGTGTAAACTTATGTTGCAATTTTTTTTATTATTATTTTTTTTTTTGCTGGCAAAGACTATAGTAAGGCATTTAGAGACATTTCATACCATGTTGCTGTGGGTCAGCTTCGTTTCCAACTGTTAAAATCATGCTAATAGTATATGACCATTAAAGGTCTTTCAGATTTTTCAGATTTGAAGCATGAGTAAAATAAGGTTATGGGGTGTGACGGATTTCCAGGGGAATAGATATCTCCCCACACAGGATTTTTTCCCATCTTGTCATGATAACAGTTTCTCACCTACAACACTGCACTGGGGTTTCCAGTGGGAAATCAGAAACAGAAAATGGGTTTGAGGGGATAGGAGCTGGGCCTGAGTATAACGCCCCAGCCCCAAGCCTGGATTGGTAACAGGTAAAACTGACAGGCATGAGATGATTTGCTTTTTAAAGTGAACAAGAGCAACGTTTATTTCCGGGGGAAACACATACACTTGAGGTAAATATTAACACTTAACCAAGAGTTGTGGATAGTTAGATTTTACAAAAGTATTACAAAAAAATATGCCCCAGGGAAACCTTCTCTAAGGCAGGTTTATAATATAACAGCATAACACTCTGATGTCACTAAGAGACTCAAGCAGGGGAGCTTAACCCAAAGATCTGGTGTTTCCTCAGATCTTTGACTGATACTCCAGTTAGACGAATGCTTCATTCTCAACCCTCATCCATGTCTGATTAACAACCTCCTACATAAAATCTTAACTTTTCCCAGTGCAGCTCTTACAGTTGATGCAGAACACTCCTTCGATCAGCTGCTGTATTTCTGGGTGCATTTCAGTAATCTGCATGTCACAAGGGTCTATTTACCACAGCTCATTTTTGGCGAGCATTTTATTGCCTTTTTATTGGTTTTTTGGGCAGAAAAGAACAGCTGATTTCATTCCAGCTTTTCTTTGCCTAGTGCTAAATGAACCAAGCTCTCAAAATTGTAACAGCTTCAGTTGAGTAATACTCTGTACCAGTTTAATAAGGCAGGAATTCATTCTAAAACCTGCCTGTAATATATTCATTGCATGATCTCATTCATTAAATTTTCAGTCCAGTGATTCAACATTGTAAAGGATAAATATCTGTAATGTTGCAACCATTCTTAACAGAGTATGAATAAATATTTGAATGATGGGGCTCAAGCTGGCCTTCATAGCAGATTCCATAAGGGTTTTGTAATATTACAAAGCTCAACTTAAACCTTCAAGAAAGCCATGAAAGGTAGAACACAATTTTATTAGTGCAGGATCCTGTTGTGACATTGACATTTATAATAGGACTTTTCCTATTAGTCAAATAATTTATCTCTTATGTTATCAGTTAATCCAGTTGAAAGCCACATTATGATTTACATAACATACAAAAGTAAACTTATTAGTCAACAAGCATATTCTTATAGCTTGGAGCATGTACCCAGTTTATAGCTGTTGCAAATTCCTTCATGCCTTCCCATCATAGTCTGAGTTTACCACTGTGTTTTTGCTGTCGGACATGGTTTGCCAGGTAAAGATTTCTTAATTTATACACAGCCATGTAACCTTGGCCAGGCTTATAAAACTACTATAATGTAATCAGATTAGTTTCATGCTTATAAATCAATAGTAACTCCATTTAACATCATTGGATGTTACAGACAAAATGACATGAAAATAGTACAGTTGGTCTGAAGTTTGCTGGAAGCTTTTATCACCTTTATCAAGAGATGTCTCTATCAAATCACAACTGACTTTTGGTGACCCCAGCAAGGGGCTTTCAAGGCAACTGAAAAGCAGTGGTGGTTTGCCATTTCCTTCCTCTGTGGAGTCTTCCTTGATGGTCTCCCATCCAAGTACCAACCCTGAGATCTGACAAGATTGGGTTATACCATGCTACCTTCCCTCCTGTGAAGCCCCATTAAAATGACAAGTAATGCAAATGCTAGGTTAACCAGACTTCCTCATTTATATTGGATCACCTCAGATTATACTGATGGGTAACGATGAACACTATTCACAAAGTATGACTGACAATTCTCTCTCCATCTCCCTCCAGCTTTCTCTAATATTTCAGTGTGCCAGAAATTATGTATGAAATGACTTGAATTTTTTAGAAAACAGTGCAAGTCAGGAAGAGTAACATTGTCCCCAATGGCAATTCCATATAATTAACAACTGAGTCATTTTTTTTTTCTTTTTATGTGACATTGAGCTATCAGGATGTATCAGTAATAAATGAAAATCCATGTGAAATTAAGTGACTGTGTGATTGCCATTTATTCATTTTGCCTGATGTATCAGGAAGACATTGCCTTTTGTGGATTCATCTTGTGTAGTACTAAAGGTAAAAATATGTATTTTTGAGAGAGAGGGAAAGTGTACATGAGGCAAATATGTACATGAGATTAGACACTTGAGAAAATAATTGCCTAGAAATGGCCAGGAAGGGAATTACTTAATGATACTTGTTACCATGTGCAGTCAGAATGTATGTGTACCCTAAACACATTTTGTATGAATATGGAGCCCTAACACAAACCAACATAGGCCCAGTATAATCAAGCAACTTTCCTTCCTTTATCCCTTGCTTTTAGGGAGCTGCTGGCTAAGGTTTTATCACTGGCCGAAATAGATAAATTGGATAAATAGATAAATAGATTAAAAAAAAACAGATTGACCCAAATATGGGCATGAATCTTGTGTTAAGGTAGTGGAAATGCCAATAGCAAGTACAACAGGTTCAGCTAGTGGTTGGTGGCACTGTGATTGATTGGGGTCCTTGATTGATCGGAATGCTAGTCATTGGGCAAGGTAAGAATTTTCCAAGGGCCTCCCTGGGATGCCCATTAAACTACTGTTAGCACTAACTTGGTATACTCCTGCATCAGCTGGTTCTTGACTGTTTCTGTTATGGCCCTAGACTTGCTGGCTTACAAAATCATACAGGAAAGCTGGTGTCAGCAGCAAATGGATGGGACAATAAAACCGAAGCAGTATGGCAACACCCTTACAGAACTTGTTCAAATACCAGCTCGCTCTTAACATGTTATGTTGATCACTGTGTATTGGCCCAAACAATTACAGGGTGGGGAGCTTGTTAATAATCGTTGTTTGGAAGATGAAAACTTCACACATATTTGAAAGTCTACACCTTGTTGCCCAAACTAGTCACTGGGCTGTTGCCAGACAAGATGTTTGATAAGGGCATTGACTAATCATTGCATATTGCTTTCATAAGACACAGAAGATTGCTGAAAAAAATAAGAAAGCAAAGACCTTGTATACAAGCCTACGTTCTCTGTAAAATCCCGTAGGACAAAATCTAAGCTTCTCAGGAGGTTCTTTGCGCTCTCATATCATGTTCATGCTATCAGTGTTAACTTGTTTTTTAACTCATATCTAGGGTTGCCAACCTCCAGTTGGGACCTGGAGTTTCTGAATTCTATGGGGATTAGTTCCGTGGAGGATATGGCAGCTTTGGAGGGCAGATTCTATGGCATCCCATCCCCTTGAAGCTCCCTCCCCTCCCCAAATCTCCAATAAATTTTCCAAGCCAGAGTTGGCAACACTACCCTACTGCTTAACTGTCCCTATATAAAAACACATACCAATGCACTTCCTCTGATGAAGCAAGCTGCTCTTTACAAGTGATCATGCTGTAGTAATACACTTGCCTTAATATTATCAGTCCTTTAACCCAATTTTTGGATGCTTTTGTTGCTTTCCTTAATATTTTCAGGGCTTCTTGTACTGAAAAAAAAGGGGGCACTACCAGTATTTTGTGCAAACATCAGTGTGGGTTCCTCTGCATTGCTTCTTGCTATTGCTTAACCTCCCTTATGATATACAAATTTCGAATACTGTTGCTGTGTAAGCGGGATGCAGAGTTTTGAAATATAAACTCAGTTTTTTAGCATATTTTTTTAAAAAGAACTCATCTGAGGCTTAAGGAAGGTAATCAAAGAAGTTATTTTTTAATTCTTCGTAAATTATGTATATGTGAAAGCACTCATAAAGGTGCCAAAGCTTTTTAAATGGCAGCTTTAAAAGCAATGTTCAAAGCAGCAGACTGCTTAATGCATATAGATCTTAGATAGATCTACAGATAGATAACAGAAAACTGATGCAGATCTTGTGAATTTCCCTGAAATCCATTTCTTCATTTATAACTGTAATCACACAAACAGCAGTAATCATGCAAATGGCTTATGGAGTAAAAAAGAAAGCTTTATTGAGAAAGTAACATACTTTATAGAAAGTGGGGAGACAGAGAGTAGAGCTAGCTAAAAGAGAGAGTTCTGCTCTGTGGAACTTCTGAGAAGAAGCAGGATAGAAACCTAAGAGTGGCTTTCTGGAAACAAAGAATGACACATTAAAGAAAGAAAGGTGCTAACTTATCTTGAGTTTCAGTGAGAAAGGTAAACTATAAATAATGTACATAAAAATAAAATAAAAACAACGCCCTGACTAGCTTTCCCTTTGCTGCCCCTCACAGTCCTCTTTCTTTGTACACTAGACCTTGCTTACTCCAACAAATGCCTCATTAAACAAAGCGATGGGCTAGATTATTTTAAACAAAATCAAAAAAGTAATGAGTAACAGATTTCAGCAAAACTTAAATCTTGAGTAAATGTCTATAAGGTTTGCACAAAGGACAGGTTATTTCCTTCCCATTTTTGCAACAATTCTTTCCATCAAATAGAAGGCAGTATAATTGTTAAGATTTTTTTTTAGTGAACTTGTGGGTTTCCCCATGTCTACATCCTTTTGATTTTCCTACGTCCCAGATAAAAGTGGTTGACTTTTATTACATGTAAGGGGACAAAAGACAGAATTAAAGACAATATACAGACAATCTAGGGAGCTGTGGTGATGTTGGCAGTTTTTATTAGCAGTATGAGTCCATAGAGCTTTAGGGATCTCTCAGAAATATTAGGAATGTGTTGTCTCGGTAGAACCAAGGTACACGAGACTAATAAGTTCATCTAAATCCAGCACCTCACAAAGCAATCAACTTTGTGATATTAAGCAAACTCCTGCAAGGTCAAAAAAAGAAGAAAGGAAAGGAAAATACTCTGAGCTAATAAAATAGCTCTCCCAGAACCCAACACAGCTTATCCTTTACCAGGAAAATAGAGTACATGGTACCTGCAGGTACAAGTTTAAAGGCTATAATAATTATCACCAAGCATCGTGCAATTAAACAATCCAAAATGAAATTTGGCGCCTCTGAGCCATGCAACAGCATTTATTCAAACAGTGATTGCACATGTGCACAGTTCCTAAACCTGGGACTAGTTAAATCACTGTTGAACTTGACAGGCACGCATATGCTCTTTTTGTATTAATCTACTAGGTGTTTAGGAGTACATCATAATTAGCAGAGTGATTTGCTTCTGAGTTCAGAGGTCACATGATCAACTTGTTCACTTTCCAGTGGCAATGTTACTTTCATCCAGATTGCAGCTGCAGTATTAAATGCTTTTTATTAGCTTAGGCTGGTGTGTCTGTTGTAGCTGCTTCTGGTCCAATACAGATTTTATGCAGTTATCCAAGCTGTAGTAGCATCCAGGTTAGATTTCTAAAATGCCTTGAGAAGACTAAAAACTTCAGAATATGGTAGCCAGATTATTTACTGTGATTCACCTAAATGAATTAGGGTGGCCAGGTCCCTCCTCGCCGCCGGCGGGAGATTTTGGGGGCAGAGCCTGAGGAGGGCAGGGTTTGGGGAGGGGAGGGACTTCAATGCCACAGAGTGGCATTTTCTCCAGATGATCTCTATCAGCTGGAGATCAGTTGTAATAGCAGGAGATCTCCAGCTAGTACCTGGAGGTTGGCAACCCTAAAATGAATGCATCTTTCCACTTTTGAAAGATCCTAATACGTTTCTGGTTTTGTTTCGTGGCACAATTCAAAGTGTAGGATTTAACCTTAAAAGTTCTACATGGCATAGCACCAGGATATAAGGGAAATTATTCTGCTTCATCAACCGCTTAGAATTAATCTAACCATGTAGACCAGGGGTGTCAAACTCATTTGTTATGAGGGGCAGATACGACATATATGTCACTTGGTTGGGCCGAGCCATGTGTACCATAAAATTTAATGCCAGGTACCAGAGATATAAACTTTATAGAAGACACAAGCAAAAACAATTGATATTATTTTTTACTTTATTTTTTACTTAAAATACAAACATGCTTAAAACAATAACACTCTTACAGTATTTGCTTTTATTTAACAGACTTAGATAATTGACACCTCGGGACTGGGGGAGGTGGCTGCCTCATAGGGTTGCCAACCTCCAGGTTCTAGCGGAAGATCTGCTGCTATTACAACTGATCTCTAGCCAATAGAGATCACTTCTGATGGGAATTTTACCCTTAATAGAGGAAATGGATCGTTGAATATTAATGGAATCACCGGCAGAAGCTAATTAAGGTTGCACGCACACAAAGAAAGACACGCAGTCATTTCTCTTAGTAAAAATCACCTTTACTTACTAACTTCAGGAAAGGGTTACTTGGATGTAAAATAATAAATCTCTTTCTACATTCTAAGTTTCCTATCACATCCCAAAGTGGGAGTTCTATAGTTTACATCTTCACATGGTCAGATCTAAAGTCTAAAAGCTAATGGCGGAGGCTTCTTCTAGGTAAGACAAAGAAGAAGCTCCTGGTATGCAAATACCTTTACAACTGTCCTGTTTAGCCAATGGCTATTTGACACATACTGTAGGTCACATCACCTTTGATCTGGTCAGCTTGGTTACAAACAGTTTAACCCTTGAGTGACTGAAATACAATGAAACTCGCTATCCAAAACCCAACAAACCCCTTTTCGAGTTTACATAGTATTCAGGCATACAAACATAAAGCATCACGCAAATATTCAAATTGTTGCTTGTGTAGTGGCTTTGTCAAAATGTCCGCCACCATCTCTTTGCTCTCACAGTACTTCACTTTCAAAAGTCCTCTTTGTTGCTTGTCTCTCACGGAGGCAGTCTTGTATTGAAGAAATCTTCTTCCTTTCCTGGCGCTTTCGCTGCTCAGTATTGCTATGCAAGCTTGATTGTCCTCAAATGGTTCACTTCCTTCCAGACTCATATATGATGGGTCAAGTGGAATATTTTTGGTTTTGCACTCCATCATATCCATAAATTGTAGGAATTTCAGTATTTTGCTCCTTTGGCTGATTGAGAATCCATTATCTTGATCTCTTTCAATTTCCATTCCAACATAATTTTTCACTTCTCCAAGTAGTTTGACTTCTACTGATTGGTTCAGTTTGTCTGCTATTTGCTTAGCAGCTGTTTCTGTATCACAACAGATTAGAATGTCGTCTACAAAAATTAAAATATATTGCCATCGATCATCTACTTTCCTGCTGAATAAACATCTCTCTATGTTTCCTTGTTTGAAGCCTTGAGCTTCCAGTAAGGTTGTAAGTTTGTGGTTCCATGCTCTTGCAGATTGTTTAAGTCCATATAAAGTCTTTTCAAGTTTACAAACTTTATTCTCCGTATTACTGTCCATTAGTCCAGGAGGTATTTCCATGTATATCTCCTCTGTTAATTCTCCATTTAGAAATGCTGTCTTGACATCCAGTTGTAAGACAATTTTGTTCTTAGATGCAGCTATACTCAGCAAAGTCTTTATAGCTGTTTGTCCACTAACAGGTGCATACGTTTCTGTGTAGTCAGTCCCATATTTCTGGGTAAATCCTTTTGCGACTAATCTTGCTTTGTACTTGTTGATCTTTCCATCAGCATTTTCCTTCAGTTTGAAAACCCATTTACATCCCACTGCCTTCTTTCCAGGTGGGAGTGTGGTTAATTTCCAAGTTTTATTTTTCTTCAGCGATTCTAGTTCATCTTGAATTGCGTCAAGCCATTTGGTCCGCTCACCATCGGGAAGCTTTTCCAGCTCTTCCCAACTTGAGGGCTCCATCTGACCTTTCACTTCCGCATAGAGATTTAGTTTAGGCGCTGGTATTCCTTTTGTAGTCCTTGTGGATCTTCTTAGGATTGGAGAGGGTGAGGTGGTTCCATCAGCACCGGGGTCATCCCCTTTTGTTCCTGCAGTCTCTGGGTTGTCTGCAGAATCAGGTGGTATGATTTCCCATGCTGTAAACGGAATCCCCTTTTCTTCCTCTTCACTGTCCTCTGGATTAGATGAGTAGCTGGTTTGCTTTCCATTCATGACATCTCTCTCATCTATGTACACTGCATTCAATGCTTGAACTTTGAATGTCTTTGGATTCATTACACGGTATCCTTTTGGGAGATATCCTACTAAGATTCCAAGTTCTGTTGTAGGACTTAGCTTTCCCCTTTTCTCTTTCGGGATGTAAGTATATACATGACTTCCAAAAGCTTTCAAATGTCTTAGACTAGGCTTTCTGCCATTCCATCTTTCATATGGAGTCATGTTAATGGTACTAGAAATTGACCTATTGTAGAGATAGGCTGCTGTACTAACACATTCTCCCCAGCAGGGGTCAGGCAATCCTGCCTGCAACAACATACATCTCGCACTTTGCATCAGAGTTCTATTAAATCTCTCTGAGAGTCCATTGTGCCGTGGGCTATATGCAACACTGGTCACATGTTCAATCCCTTCAGATTCAACAAATTCCTTCATTTGACTATTAACGTACTCAGTTCCTAGATCTGTGAATAACACTTGAATTCCTTTATTAAATTTGTTCTTCACCATGGCAGCATACATCTTAAACTTATCAACTACTTCAGTCTTTGATTTCAATAAGTAGACATATGCATATCTTGAATAACTGTCTATAAAATGCAGAACGTATTTAGATCCTCCAGCAGAATCTTTGATTGGCCCAATAAGATCAGAGTGAACTTCATCAAGAATTTCTGCCTTAACATCTGTGCCTCTCTGCACGTGCTTTGGGGCAGTTCCTTTCCCTTTAATGCAAATGCTGCATCGCTCCTGGCTGGCAAAGCATTCTTTTACTGCTATATCACAATCATTCAGCAGTTGCTTCACAGATTTGAAATTTCTATGCCCTAATTTCACATGATATCCATAAACACAGTCCTTATGATTACATTCCTTAGCTTTCATCTCATTTGATTTTCCATTATATGCAGCTAAATGCTCCGTTTCTGAATCGCAGGCCTCATCCTGCGCTTCCTGCAATGCCTCATCATTGCAATCTGAATCAGAAGTGTCTATTTCATCTGCTATGTTAACCAAACAGTAATGAGATCCTTCTGCTTTGGTTGGATAAATCCGTCCTTTAGGGTCAATTAACCAACATCCATCTTTCTCCATAGTCACTTTAAAATCTGCATTATTCAGTTTCCTTACAGACATCAAACATTCTTTGGCATTAGGCACATGATAAACATCAGTCAAATTCAGTTGCATTACATTTCCACATAGGCTCTCTATATACACAGTCACAGATCCCTTTTCCTTGCAAGTGATTGACTCTCCATTGGCAACTGTAAGTTTCTCATTGCATGCTTCCATATGGTTAAAACATTCCCTGTTAGACCATAAGTGGCAATCCGCTCCTGAATCAAGAATAATGTCTCTAACATGCTTGGATTCAGTTTTAGACTTTAAATCAGTACAAGAAGCTTGCTTAACCATAAGCGTGGTCATCTCATTTGGCCTTTTACTTGTACTCTGGTTCCCTCTTGTGGCTGGTTGGCGCGATTGCTGCCTTTCCGGCCTTTGTTTGAATTTCGCGGGCTTTTGGTGAGAAGAAGAAGAGGGGGAGGGGGATGAGGGGCCCCCCTTCGCCATGTTTTCTCGGCATTGAAAACTTCTGTGACCAATTTTCCCACACGTAAAGCATTTAAAAATCTTTCTTTCATGCACATTCATCACTGAGATCCCACTTGATACTTCATTTAAACGTTTCTGATCATTTTCAAACTCTTTCAGTGCACACACAAGATCATTAAGGTTCAGGTCCTTTCTCCCTAGCAAGTTTCTCCGTTCAGACTGAAATTTGGGATGAAGACTGGCTAGGAAAATTGTTATAAAGTCTCTTTCTGACACTGTTTCACCTGCAATGCGAATTTCAGCGGCCAGGGTCTGTAATTGTCTTAGATGCTCAGTCAGAGAAATATTTTCTGGCATCCTGCTTGAGAATAAGTTTCCTTTCATTGCCATGAGCTGATTTGAGGAAGTTACAGAATACTTTGCAGATAGCTCTTTCATTATATCTTTGGCCGTTTCATTATTTAACAGAATATCAGATTCGCTTTGGCTTAATGCTCCCATTAAGAGGCAGACTGCTTGTGCATTTGCCCTCTTAAAATCAGGGTACTCTGGGTCATCTCTTCCTGGCTTTTCTTTATCTAAGACCCATTCAATATCCATAGCTTCAAAGGCAAACATTACATTTCTCTTCCATAAAGCAAATGGTGTTTTTGCTATGGGAGGTATAGTCACAGTTTGGGGACCTTTTGCACTCACGACTCGTGGAGTTGCGTTGGGAGCGGCTGGAGTTCCCGTGCTCGTTGTAGCTCTGTCGTCTGGGTTCGACATCCTCGCAGCTTCCTCCTCTCAGATTACAGCACGCTGGGTCTGAGTTCCTCAGGTCTCACACGAATAAACCGCTGAGCTTTTGCAGAGAAAAAGATCCCTTCTGGCGTTTTGTAATCCGTTTGGCTTCCCTGGAAAAATCCTAACTTAAGCTGTGCGTGTTTTGGCTTCTCCAAAATCCATTAATAATTCATATTAATATTCCAAACCATCCTCTGCTACCAATTTGATGGGAATTTTACCCTTAATAGAGGAAATGGATCGTTGAATATTAATGGAATCACCGGCAGAAGCTAATTAAGGTTGCACGCACACAAAGAAAGACACGCAGTCATTTCTCTTAGTAAAAATCACCTTTACTTACTAACTTCAGGAAAGGGTTACTTGGATGTAAAATAATAAATCTCTTTCTACATTCTAAGTTTCCTATCACATCCCAAAGTGGGAGTTCTATAGTTTACATCTTCACATGGTCAGATCTAAAGTCTAAAAGCTAATGGCGGAGGCTTCTTCTAGGTAAGACAAAGAAGAAGCTCCTGGTATGCAAATACCTTTACAACTGTCCTGTTTAGCCAATGGCTATTTGACACATACTGTAGGTCACATCACCTTTGATCTGGTCAGCTTGGTTACAAACAGTTTAACCCTTGAGTGACTGAAATACAATGAAACTCGCTATCCAAAACCCAACAACTTCACCTGGAGAAAATGGCCACTTTTGCAATTGGACTTTATGGCATTGAAGTCCCTCCCCTTCCCAAACCCCACCCTCCTCAGGCTCCACCCCACAAATCTCCAGGTATTTGCCAACCCGATGCTAGTAACCCTACTGCCTTGGCTGGTGAGCCCACAGTGGGCTTGCAATACCATATTTGTGGCAGGGGGGGGGTTGGCTGCCTCAGCTGGCTCGCAGGCTGGCTAAGAGCCCTCAAGGGGCTGGATCCAGCCTGGGGGCTGTATGTTTGACTCCCCTGATGTAGACAGTTCTGACCTGGTAGGCACTGTATACCTGGACTTCTAAAAAACATTTGACAAGCTGCCTCACCAAAGGCTTCTATGTATGTTTAACAATCATGGGATAAAAAGATGTGCCTTTTAATGAGCTGGTGACTGGTTAAAAAAGGAATGAAGGTACCATTTTCAAAATGAAGGAAGGTGTATAATGAGATCCTCCAGGGATCTGGGTTGGGACTGGTGCTGTTTAATTCATTTATAAATTACCTGGAACTGGGAGTGAACAGTCAAGTCACGAAGTCTGTGGATGATTGTTCATGTCATGATGGTGAAAACACAAGGGGATTGTTAGTTCTTCCAAAATGGAGTGAACAGACAGTGAAACAGCAGATGAAATTTGATGTATCATAGAATCATAGAATCATAGAGTTGGAAGGGACCACGAGGTCCCTTCCAACCCCCTGCACAATGCAGAAAATTCACAACTCCAATAGGGTTACCAGCTCCGGGTTGGGTAAGGAAGATGAACACTAAAGATGAACAACTGCTTTCAATAGTGAACTAGACCTCTACTGTCCCAACTGAGCAAATCTATATATGAATTCCAACTCAGTAACTTCACACTGAAGCCTCCCTTTGAAACTGTTTTGCTGAAGAGTGATGAATGATGTATACCTTTTTTTTTTTTAAGCCTGAATGAACACTTTGCCTCACAAGTGCTGGAGCAAGTGCCTATATGTTTTGTTTTAAGCCATATTGAATAACACATAGCAAGTCTGTGCAGTCCATTATATGGGAATGGGACATCACACTGGAGTTCAGAATCACATCTAGTCCGTTTCCGCACAGGTTACCTGCCCTGGGTTTGATGCTGTTGGAAATCCAGTTTTTTTCCTGATCCACACAGCATTGTGGTGCATTCATGCACCTCCCAAGGTCTCCACAGCTTTTCTCCTTAGTGAGAGCAGATGTGCTAAGGGAAAAGATTGTTTTGTTTTACTTTTGAACACTCAGCTATGGCACCAGGGGGCTCAGAATACAGAGCCAGGGCGCGTTGGGTTGCCATGTGAAATTTTCCTTTCATGTCCCATCTTGCACGCAGCTTCTTCTGCCCATGTGAATCAGAGGGTAATATTTTATATCTTTGGAATGTGCCTTTTAGTAAAGGACTGCCATTGTTGCAAGTCTGCACTTGGTAGGCAAATGTTGCATGCCCCAAGGGAAACAGGTGGAGCAATAGCAAGCAAGAGCCAGCAGGAAAAATTAAAGCTTTTTTAGAATGGAGTAACCGCCTAAGAACCAGTTTGGTCCTAATAAAAACACGAAAGAGCAAAAAGGAGAGAATGCCTGATTCCCCTCAGTTTACAGTGCAATCCCTCCATCTGAATAGCTAAACCAGTTTCAGAGGTTTCTAGGTCTAACTGCAACAGTGATCAAAAGTGCATATTTTGTGTATGAAATGGCTTTATTTGAACAAATCCTAATTCCCCCTCAAATTGTAGAAGTCACTCTTATTCTCAGATTCTCCTTTATCAATTTTAAGCCTGTTTAACAGTGTTCGCTGGAAGCATTTCACTATCCCGTTGCTTCAATTAAGTTATAGCCTGACCGAAATGGCTCAATTCCACGAGTTACTGAAGTAGCCAACACCTAATCTGCAAGAGGAGGGGTGTTTAGAAGAAGCCTCTTGTCTTTTAGAATTTGCCATACAATGCCTGTATAAATGCATAATTTTCTCTGCAACAATAAGGACTAGAAGCTTGATTTTTATCTGAACGAAAAGTAAACTTCAGGAAAAAAAATGCTTCTGTACCAGATTCCATCCAGCTGTTATGTGTGTGAAAAGTGTGTGGACACATGGGCTACAGGCAGCCCTATCTGTAGGTAATCATTTGCATGATGTTTTCATGTGGTTAACTACCGATGATGATGAAGAAGGGTGTAAACGGTGATGGCGATGATTTTTCTGAGTCACTAGATGAATCAAAAACAGAAGACCAGCTTATTCACTATTGCCATGACTGAGACTGTTCACAAAACATCAATGTTTAGGGTGTGGCCTTTGATCTTTGTATGGACCTTTCAGATTATAACCAAAGCATGTCCTCAGCAACTGTCACCCACTATGGGCTGGAGTCATGCATTAGTAAGAACAGCATCACTGACGTTTTTGCTGTTTTGCATGGTATTCTTTAAGTTTGTGAATGGCAATAAAAGTTCCTCTAATTTTAGCATATCACTCGGTTTTGTACCTTTTAAAGTATTCAGAGTCAACAAGCTTATTTGGACAAATCTCATTCTGTAAGGGATTTTTTTTTAAGGAAAACCTCCTTTTCTCTGCCTGAGACCGCAGAGAAACACTGCCAATTGACAACCCTGACTTGGATGATAACTGGCTCAGTATAAGGCAGCTTTGTATGTTAAGCCTTTCTCTGTTATGTGGAGAAGATGTCCAACACCGATTCTCCATACACTAATCCTTAAACACACTTAAAATAAAGTTAAAATCACCTGGCGGTAAAGGCTCCATGGATGTCAAATGCAAGCACTTAAATACAGATGGAAGCTGCTTTCTACTCGGTCAGACCATTGGTCTATCAAGGTTAGAATTGTCTACTCTGACCAGCAGCAGGTCTCCATATGTTCTATCAAACCAGACTCCTCCCTCCCACCTATGAAGTGAGTTCCTTGATTGCAGGGGCAGGAAGGAGAGTTGCAGCTGAATGTTCTTCCTGATGAGCCCCCTCTAGAGGAAGATTGGCCCTTGAACTTTGCTTTTCCAGGACACATTGGAAAAATACATGAAAATTTCCTTGGTTGGTTCAAAACAGGGATTTCCCCCTGCATGGAATGCTGGAAGCCCCCAGTTCTGAGCACGACTCATATAGTCTTCCCAAGCTTTCCCTGTGAAAAGCCCTTTGATCCAGTTCAAAGGAGGAACTGCAGAGTGGCTGTGGGCAGAATGGCCATGTGGATGATTCACCCACAGTCAATAAGAAGAGTGAAATTCTGCATTTCCGGCACCCTCGTTTCCAGTCCTTTAAATAGTTTTTCTTCTCCCAGCTGAGCATTGCTGTAGTGATGGCCAGCTGGCAAAGCAAAAGAGAGGGGAATGGGGGGTTACCAGTGGCAGCAGTGTGGTCTTCATTGAGTCTGTGCTTTTGCACCGATGTGATGCAGGAGAGGGAGGGTGGGGTGGGGTAGCAGCAGCAAACAGCATGGGGATAGGTAGGGTTGCCAACCTCCAGGTACTAGCTGGAGATCTCCTGCTATTACAACTGATTTCCAGCAGATAGAGATCAGTTCCCCTGGAGAAAATGGCCACTTTGGCCATTGGACCCTATGGCATTAAAGTCCCTCCCCAAACCCTGCCCTCCTCAGGCTCCACCCCAAAAACCTCCCACCAGTGGCGAAGAGGGACCTGGCAACCCTAGGGTTAGGACATGTGGACACCATTTCTTCCTGCTCTCATGTGCTTGCTGCTGCTGTTGGGGGGGGGGGTGCGCAGGAGAGAGTTTGTACCTTTGTATGGAAGCAAACCTTGTTTATTTTAAAAATGAAATGGAGCAAAAAAGTTTAGTACACCTTTATTAAAATGTGTTATTAAAATCTGGGGCAATTAAAACCGCTTTGAATGGGCACAGCCTGCCGGGCAACTGTTGTCCATCTTTGCATTTGTTTATTTATTTGCATGGTCATTTTGAACATTTTATATATCGGCTTTCTGCCTTTGGGCATTCAAGGTGGCTTACTTTTTAAATGACGCTATATACCCAAGACTGATATTAATGAAAGTGGCAGTGGCATTTAAAAGCATGCAAAGTGACCAAGTAAAACACCAGAGGGGCAAAAAACACTCAAATACCCATTGTCAAAAGTTTGGGCCAAATTAGCACCAAAATCCTAATGAAGTTGGTGCCAACTGAACTTCCCTTGAAACGAAGTTCCACAAACAGGATGCAATGGGAAAGGTTGTTAGCTGGCTGACTATTTTTAAAATTTTTATATTGGTTTGTGTTTTAACTGTTGCCTTTAAGATGTTGTAAGCCCTCCAGAGGATCTTTCAGGCTGGGAAGGGCAGATGTGTATATGTTTTAATAAATAAACATGAACTGCTCTGTTTCCAGTAGACTCCTGCCTAGCATCCAAATGGACTCCCAGAAAAGGGCATCCGACGACTATTTCAGCTGACAGGAAGGTTCATATAGGTCAGAGAATGTTTTCCTTCAGACATCCTGGTCCTAGACCATGTAGGTTTTTGGGGTCAACGCCTGCCATTTAGATTGTGCCCCCAAAACAAGCTTGAGGCCATCAGAGAACTAAAGGTTTGGCAATGATGCCCTAGCACAGTGTGAACATAAAGAGACCTATAAGCATTAAAAATGAGTGAGTAAAGCATATGGTGGGTTATTAAGTAATTACCTCCGTTGAATAAGACCTGATCCAGACCATTCTGAAGTAGACATGAATATAAGGGAGAAAGAGGGTGGGAAAAACCACAGAAAGTAAAACTGGAAAGAAAGGGTAGGGGAAAAGGAGAAGTTATAGGGAATTATGTAGAAAATTGTTGATAAATATATAAAGTGTACTAACAGCTTCTGTTTTTTCTCCCTACATTGTTCCTGCAACAATATTAATTTCATTTCACCAAATTTGTTATATGCACCAGGTCAAAGGGTGAATCCAGACATTTCTTTCTTCATATCTGATACTGTCATAATTAGGTTGCGATATTTTTCTCTTCTGTTTTTTCTAGCTGCATAATGGGCAGATAGTATTCCCTATTACTATGTATGGGTGTGAAAGCTGGACAATGAAGAAAGCTGATAGGAAGAAAGCAGATTCATTTGAAATGTGGTGTTGGAGGAGAGTGCTACGGATACCGTGGACTGCCGAAAAAACCCAAATCACTGGGTTATAGATCACATCAAGCCTGAACTTACCCTAGAAGCTAGAATGACTGAACTGAGGCTGTTGTACTTTGGTCACATTATGAGAAAACAAGAGTCACTGGAAAAGACAATCATGCTAGGAAAAGTTGAGGGCAGCAGGAAAAGAGGAAGACCCAACAAAAAATGGATTGACTCTATGAAGGAAGCCACGCCACTCAGTTTGCAAGATCTGAGCAAGGCTGTTAAGGATAGGACGTTTTGGAGGACATTTTCAAAGGGTCGCTGTGAGTTGGAAGCGACTTGACAGCATTTAACACACACACAACAGGCAGATATGCAACAGGCATAACGACCCCCCATCTCTGCATGCTGGAGAAAGGCACATCTGCCTGTTGTAATTTTGTTTGGTCTTAATAAAATGTATTACCTGGCTTTTGTTTTTTGTTTTGCCGTGGATCAAATGACTACCTACCATCTTTTCTTAGGCTAAAGAATTCCAGTAATTGGGTGCCACCACTGAGAATGTCCTGCTCCATGTGTCAGACAATCTTGTCTTCCTCACTGAAGGCATACAAAGCAAGGCACCAGACGATGACTTTATCGCCTATGCAGCCTATGATTAAAAGCGGCACAGAGTGTGAGATGTAACACAATCCTTTCTCAAAAGTCCTGATTCATCAATTATCATCCTGTTTCCTTTTAAAGAAGACAAAAATCATGGAAGTTATGAAGAAATGGACAAGTCAGTCATTAACTTGGAATCCTAAACAGGCTGTGCCAAGAAACACCTATCCGGTGTCTTACTCACAAACTGGTTGTTTCAAATTAATTTTTGGAGACACTAGATATGTACATAACTGAAGAAGGATTTTTGAATGCAATGAACTAATGCTGAAGTGCTAGGATAATTTCCTCCAGGGACCAGCTTGCTTGCTTCCACACATGTCTTTAAACATGTATTAAACAGTGGAATGCATTCATTCACTTTCCCCTGGTAGCATGGTTCCCTCTGACTTCATTAGCTAGATCTCCAGAGTTAGTTTTGACCAAACTGATTATCTGCCTTATTCAGGCCATTTATGCATGGGTACTTTGCTTCACATTCTCCGCCGGATTGCTTCGGGGGTTTGTTGGAGTTATGCATGTTTTTTCCGACCTTCAGAAGTCACTTTGCTCCCGCCTTGCGATTTCCCCAGGGTTCAGGATGCTGTTTTGTCACAAATTTAGTCTGCTCCGAGCCCAAATCGCGGCAAATTGATGCAACTTCTGTGCATAGCCTTAACTTCAGGCTCCTCTCCCCACGCCCATTCTTGCTTGTCCCTCCCTCACCCAACCCCTCCCCTAGACACCATTTTGGTGAGTTTCAGCAGTGAGTGTTCTCAAGGAATGGAGCCTGCTGTCGTCTTCCGTCTGTCCACCCCACCCCACCCCGCAAGTCATACACATCTTCTCTGGTCAATTTCAGCAGTGAGAGTTTGCCAGTTCAAGACCCCTGCTTTGAGATAGCCAGAAACAAATTGGGGTGTGTGTGGGGGTACTTCTCTGCTTTGGACTATAAAATGGTCACTCGGTTCAGTTAAAATGAAAGAATCCCACTGCGGGGCTGGCGGCATATTTTTTTAAAATACACTACAGCCAGTTACAAGGCAGCATTTTCAAGGGGAGGGACTCAGAAGCTCCACATTTTTGCTGGGGATGCATAACTGATCACAAGGTACCCCTGGAATTTCTTCAGGGCAAAAAGCCCCCATGCATAGAGTTTGGAGAATCTGGATCAGAAAACTGTGCATCTGCAGAGCGGCAAACCCAGCACAAATTTCCCATGCATAAATGGCCTCAGACAACTCTCTGAGATTGCAAGTTTCTCTTGTTCTTGCCTTCTATAAGTGGATTGCTATATCTGCGGTGTCCATAAGCTGTACAGGACTGATATCGACTAATGATCCCACAATTTTGTTGTATGAGACAGCTTTGTGGGGAATAGCAAAGGCACTTGCTAGGGAAGGTATAAAGCCAGTTTTCTGTGCATTGAGGTAGTACTGCATGTTATGAGAATAAGTATTATAGTGGTTAGAGTGTCAAGGTCCGATCTGGGAAACCCAGGTTTGAATCTCCCCTCTGCCACGGAAGCTTGCTGGGTGACTTTGCACTCTCGGACCTACCTGCCTGCCTCACATGGTTGTTGTGAGGATAAAATTCAGAAGAAGAGAATGATGCAAGTTGCTTTGGGTCCCCAATGAAGAGAAGAGAAGAGTATTGGGTGGTCAGTACACCAACAGAATCCACTTTCTGTCCTGAAACCTCAGCATCAGGTATATATTCTCAAAATTGAGGTCCTGGCTAACACATTTTTCACTTAGTGTACATATTTAAACTATCGGGTGGCTAACCTCAGCCCCACGACCATTTAATACATTACTGCATATGAAGGGGCCGGGTTCTTGTGTATGTTTCTCCATAGCTCCTCCCCACAGGCTCTGCTGAGCCAAAGGTGTTAAGTTGGATGGTGGCAGCAGCTGTTGGGTTTGCTCACACCCACATTCCTGAGTGTCTCCTGACATGCCCTGTGCTCCTCCTGTTCATAAAATACACACCAGAATTTTGAAATAAAAAATTGGCAGCCCTATGTGCAGCTTGTGAGGTTTTTTTGCCTGGTATAGGAAAAGTAGAACATTCCACAAATGCTTTGACAGGCAATCTCAGCATCACATGTAGCTTGATCCTAGGGTGTTTGTTTTGCCATACCCTACCACGTTGCCTTCCTTAGTAGAGCTATATGCAGTGGTGGATCTACTATTAAACTAATGAAGCTTAAGCTTCCAGGCCCCTAATCCCGGGGGTGGGGGCGGGCTGAAGCAACTTTTTTTTTTAATGAGTGAATTTTTCAACAAAATTGACGGAGTTTTTTTTTTAAGTGTTTGTTATTAAAATAAGGCTATTTTAGTGACAGAATCATAAGCCAATGGGTTGAAGTAATTAATGTTAACCTTAGAATATGCTCTAATACCCATTTCGTATGGCCTCAAAATGTCGCTGTAATTGGTCAAATTTCAAAATTTTCTCAGGGGCTTGCAGCGCCCAAACCCCCAGCTGTATGGGCTTGCTGAGCTCGCCAAAATCTATTCATAGCCTACATTTTGGCAGTTGGATCCTCAAATCCTTCGTTGGTGAATGGCTTAATGGTTCTAATAGTTCAGCCCTTAGGCTAGAGCCAATCGGAACCATAAAAAGACATCTGAATTCTCAATTCAGGCTGCACTCATCTCGCTTGTGCATAGGGTTGCCAGGTCTCTCTTTGCCACCGGCAGGAGGTTTTTGGGGCAGAGCCTGATTAGGGCAGGGTTTGGGGAGGGGAGGGACTTCAATGCCATAGAGTCCAATTGCCAAAGCGGCTATTTTCTGCAGGTGAAAATCTCTCTATCGACTGGATAGAGATCTCTATCGGCTGGAGATAAGTTGTAACAACAGGAGATCTCCAGCTAGTACCTGGAGGTTGGCAGCCCTACTTGTGCATTTTAACACCAAAAATCAGATTTTCACCTCTTTATCCTAACGAGCCCCCTCTGATGACCTTCTACCTCTCTATTAGAGAATGAACCAATACATCTGTCATACAACAACCCCACTGAAGAAGATAACAGCAGTTACCCAGACCTCGTTGCTGGTGGGAAGGGGCTCACTGTATGACCCATTTTCAAGGACTCCACCCCACCACCCTGTTCTCCGCCATTTGGGCCTTGAGGTCCTTGCAAGGGCAGCAAGGCCCTTTGGACCTTGTTGGGTGTTGCCCTATTGTTGCTGTTTGTGAAGGGCCCCCCACAACAGTTCAAGCTTCAGGGTCCCAAAAATGTAGGTCCGCCATGGGCTATATGGGTATGTTTTACTGGAATGAATTATCCTATCGGTACCTCTGGTCTTGATTGTGAATGGCTTATGTTAATGTAGATAACATGGGACAATCTACTAGAAGTGTAAAGCGCTGTACTAGAGGACCCTCAGATTTATTCTGTCTTCAATTAAATTCCTGTAATGTCAAGATATTGAGGCTTCTTTCCCTGGCAGGGGAATATATTCAATATACAACCTCACTGGTCCCTTGCAATTCTGTACCTCTGTGATGGCATGCCTCTATATGGTTAATCTCTGTGAGCTGGTAGGCTAATGCTTTGTTCTCAGCAGTTAAATTTGATTCCTGAAGGCAGATTTTTTTTTCTTGCTGTGTTCAGATAATTGATAGGGTGGAGTAAGGCAGGACACACCTTTGTCTGGGCTTGTTTGGGGGGAAAGTTTTGGGGAAAAAAACATGTGTGTTCAGGGAGGCAGGGATAAAATAGCTTAAATAGAAGACAAATTCAGCATTCTCTGGGGATCACTTAGAAACAACATACTGCTGAAGGAGTGCTGCAGAAAGGGTCTTGGAACAAGAACTCAAGTTTGAGGGGAAAGCAAACAAAAAGAAGAAATACCAACAGAAGCTCTTCAGGTATGCAATGAAGGATAAGGGGAATGCAAGAAGAAAACTAGTTAATAATATCAGTTGTGCAAATAAATGATAGTCCCAGACCAATTACGGACACTGATTTTGAGCTCTGGAACAAACAGGGCTTGATTTAGAAAACGGGGCTTGATTTAGAAAAAAATAATACTAGGCCAGTTTGATTTTGCAGAGCAAAATACAGTTGGCATATAGGAGAAAGTGGCATTTATACCAATACTCCGAAAAATACAACAAAGCCAGATAAACGTTTTTACTTCAGAATGCATGCAGTTTCATTTTCTGGTTATTTTCTTGGAAATAATCTCCACTATATATTGGATTTAGGGTGTGTGCATAGGATAGCAGCATTAGAAAGGCAAGCAGATGATGATGGATAGTGCCATGGATGGATATCCTGTGTTAGAATCCTGGATGAAACAGTGCCAATTGCATTGCAGGACAGAAGGGATTACACAAGGGCCAGGGAAGTAGGCTCAGTGGACCATCATTCCAAAAACAGAATTGTGGTGAGCAGGCTCTGTGGACAGTGGATGCGGGTTCCCCTTCTGTATTCCTACAAATGTTTACGACTCCTTTGCAGCAAAGGAATTCTGTGTGACCTTTCAAGATGGAATAGGAGGCAGCATTGCTTGTTTTAGTCATCAGACAGTAATTTATCAGGAATTGCTCTCTTCCCCCACCCCACCAGTGTGCAGTTAAGAAGCTAATATTGGGCTTTGATCATTCAAAAATTAGCTTAATATAAACACAGCAAAGTTGATTTGAAAGTCATTATTAATTCTCAGCGCAGGGTTATTTCATAAGTGTCCACTGGCCTCTGCAACTAACTTTGGTCAGGACCTTAGGCCTGCTTCTCACTCATCCTTCCCATATGTGAAATGGTGAAAATAACATTGAAATAAACACTGCTAGATAATATCATGCAATAATACTTTTAAAAGAAGGTTTCTGACTGTTTTAGAAGTAAAACTCTAAAATAACCACCCAGAATATGTCAGGGCAAAGGACCCATTCATTTTAAATCGAGTTGGATTAATCTATGAAGGATATTGTGTGGTACAGATAAATCCCTGAGCTGGCTAGATGTATCATAGAGAACATATTCCTTGTCCTAGGGACATCTCTGGCATAACACATCTGGCATGCTCTTGTTCCTTACTTAAAGCATGTTTCAGCATGAGCAACATGGAATAATAGGTTGGGAGAGTTGGTTTCTGAGGATCTTGTTTTCAGAATGGTGGCGTGAAGTGCCGTCAAGTTTCAGCCAACATATGGTAACCCCGTAGAACAGGGGTGTTGAACTCAATTGTTACGAGGGCTGGATATGACATAAATGTCACTTGGTCAGGCCAGGGCTTCCCTCGCCAGTGCAGATTGATAGCGAGGGGGGGGAGGATTGGCTGCCTCGGCTGGCTTGCGGGCCAGATAAGAGCTTTCAAGGGCCCGGATCCAGCCCTCGGGCCTTATGTTTGACACCCTTGCCATAGGATTTTCAAGGCAAGTGATGTACAGAGATGATTTGCCATTGCCTTCCTCTGCATAGCAGCCCTGGACTTCCTTGGTGGTCTCCCATCTAAGTAATAACCAGGGCCCACCCTGCATAGCTTCCAAAATCTGATGAGATCAGGCTAATCTGGGCTATCCAGGTCAGTGCTGGCCTTACAAATAGACTGCTTCATATTCCTCCAAACTCTCTGGAGATTCTGTCAATATAGTGTGTGTGTGTGTGTGTGTGTGTGTGTGTGTGTGTGTGAGAGAGAGAGAGAGAGAGAGAGAGAGAGAGAGAACAAAGTTGTGAACTTTGAAGTTCAAAAGCTCAAATGCCATAGGAAACTCTATTCCAGATCCCTCGGGTATTATGCTGTATTCCAAAGCCTTTTCCAAGTGGTGGTTTTGATCATCCTAGCCGGGTGCAGAACATTACAAGAAGGAAGTGTCTGAGAGAAAGCCAGATACCTCTTCTTCAGGGCAGCCCATGCTGAGCAAGGGAAGCAGCTGCATGAAATATATGTGGCTGATGCTACTTCTGTGCCAGTCCAATGGCAGCAGAGCGAAGTGGCAGGGCCTGGACATCTGGACAGCAGCAGCTTCTAGTCAGTTTAGTGTTGTGGCATTGATGGGTTTTAAGAATCAATCACTGCCTTTTGGGACAGGAAGGCGCTTTCTTGGTTAGCGTTTTCCTCACTCTTTCCACTTGATAGCATATCTCAGTGCTGAAGGTCTCTGGATATGTCTGCTTGATCCTATTTAGCCCTCATAAAGACACTGCAGACATTAGTCCAACTTGATCTCTGTTCTATACTATACATTACTTTGATTACAGGACATACTTCTCTACTGGAGAGGCTATAGCCAGTGTGGTCTAGTTTTTAAGAGTGGTGGTTTGGAGCAGTGGACTCTAATCCGGAAAACCGGGTTTGACTCCCCACTCCTCCACATGAGCGGCGGACACTAATCTAGTTAACCAGGTTGGTTTCCTCACTCCTACACTTGAAGCTAGCTGGGTGACCTTGGGCTGGTCACAGGTATCTTAGAACTCTCTCAGCCTCACCTACCTCACAGGGTGTCTGTTGTGCGGAGGGGAAGGTGATTGTAAGCCGGTTTGATTCTTCCTTATGTGGTAGAGAAAGTTGGCATATAAAAACCAACTCTTCTTCTTCTTCTTCTTCTCATAGAATCATAAAGTTGGAAGGGACCACCAGGGCCATCAAGTCCAACCCCCTGCACAATGCAGGAAATTCACAACTACATCCCCCCTCCACACCCCTAGTGACCAGAAGATGGCCAAGATGCCCTCCCTCTCATCATCTGCCTAACGTCACAGAATCAGCATTGCTGACAGATGGCCATCTAACCTCTTCTTAAAAACCTGCAGGGAAGGAGAGCTTACCACCTTCCGAGGAAGCCTGTTCCACTGAGGAACCGCTCTAACTGTTAGAAAATTCTTCCTAATGTCTAGACAGAAACTCTTTTGATTTAATTTCAACCCGTTGGTTCTGGTCTGACCTTCTTGAGCAACAGAAAACAACTCGGCACCCTCCTCTATATGACAGCCCTTCAAGTACTTGAACATGGTTATCATACCCCCTCTCAGTCTTCTCCTCTTCAGGCTAAACATACCCAGCTCCTTCAACCTTTCCTCATAGGACTTGGTCTCCAGACCCCTCACCATCTTTATTGCCCTTCTCTGGACACGTTCCAGCTTGTCTACATCTTTCTTAAATTGTGGTGCCCAAAACTGAACACAGTAGTTGAGGTCTAACCGGAGCAGAGTAAAATGATACCATCACTTTGCGTGATCTAGACCAGGGGTCTGCAAACTGCGGCTCCTGAGCCGCATGCGACTCTTTGGCCTGTTGAGTGCGGGTCTCCGAACTTGGTTCGGAGCCCCTGCTCTCACACCCGCTCAAGCCGGCAGCCTGGCTGCGGAGCCGGAGCGCCTGAGAGAGCGAGAGAGCAAGCACGAGAGAGCAGGCGAGCGGGTGCGCTGTCTCTCCCCCCCCCCCCCGCTGTGGAGAATGGCCAGGTCCCCCTTTCCCTTTCCCTCAATGGTTGGGAGGCTAAAGCCTCCCCGCCCCTCTAGCCGCGCGATTGCTGGGTGGGCGGCTCAGCGGTTCCTGCCCCCCTGCCTATCAGCTGTTGGGCAGGGCGGGCTTCCTTTGGTAGACCTGGCCTCCGGCTGAGTCCCATTGGGAGGCCATGTCTACCCACTGGCTTTCTTGGCGGTAGACCTGGACTCCGAGGAGGGGAAAAAGTCCCCCTTCAGAGGCCAGGTCTACCAATTGGCTTCTATGGGCCTCCGGAGGCCAGGTCTACTGCCAAGAAAGCCATGGATAGACCTGGCCTCCCAATGGGACTCAGCCGGAGGCCAGGTCCACCAATAGGCTTTTATGGCGGTAGACCAGGCCTCCAGACGAGGACTCCAGGCGGGGAGGGGGAAATGGCAGGGACTTACAATTTAATTTTTATCAATAAATAAGATCACTATTAAGTATGATATCAAGTTTTATTCAGTGTACCTATAGTTTAATTAAGACTTAAAACTTTAATTAAAGTTTATTAAGTTAATAAACAGTGTACCTACCTATATAGTTTAAGTTTAAGAAATTTGGCTCTCAAAATAAATCTCAATCGTTGTACTGTTGATATTTGGCTCTTTTGACTAATGAGTTTGGCGACCCCTGATCTAGACACTATACTTCTGTTAATGCAGCCTAAGACTGCATTTGCCTTTTTAGTTACAGCATCACACTGCTGACTCATTTTCAGTGTTTGGTCTACTAAGACCCCAAGATCCTTTTCACACACACTACTGCTCAAACAAGTCTCCCCCATCCTATAATTATGCATTTGATTTTTCCTACCTAAATGCAGAACTTTACATTTGTCTTTGTTGAAGTGCATTTTATTAGTTCTAGCCCATTTCTCCAGCCTGTCAAGATCATCCTGCATCTTGGCTCTGTCTTCTACCATATTTGCTACCCCTCCCAGTTTAGTATCATCTGCAAATTTAATAAGCATCCCCTCTATTCCTTCATCCAAATCATTTATAAAGATGTTGAACAACACAGGGCCCAGCACAGATCCCTGAGGAACTCCACTAGTCACTTCTCTCCAAGTGGACGAGGAACCATTAACTAGCACTCTTTGGGTACGATCTGTCAACCAGTTGCAGATCCATCTAACAATAATAGGCTCTAACCCACATTTCCCCAATTTGTCAACTAGAATACTATGTGGAACCTTATCAAAAGCCTTACTGAAATCTAGATAAACTATGTCTACAGCATTCCCCTGATCCAGCAAGGTAGTAACTTTCTCAAAAAAGGAGATACGATTAGTCTGACATGACTTATTCTTGAGAAACCCATGCTGGCTCTTAGTGATCAGATCCATCCTTTCTAAATGCTCAAGGACAGACTGTTTGATGATTTGTTCGAACACTTTTCCTGGTATAGAAGTCAAGCTGATGGGTCGGTAGTTACCCGGATCCTCCTTTTTCCCCTTCTTGAAGATGGGGACAACATTTGCCCGCCTCCAATCGTCTGGCACCTCACCTATTTGCCAAGACTTTTCAAAAATAATGGACAGGTTCCGAAATTACATCTGCAAGTTCTTTGAGTACCCTTGGGTGCAATTCATCTGGCCCAGAGGATTTTGTTTCATTTAAAGAAACCAGGTGTTTGTGCACTACCCCAATGCCAATTCTAGGCTGCAAATCCCTTCCCTCATCACATGTTCTGTTTATGCCTTGGTGAGCACCACTTCCCTCACGAGAAAAAACTGAGGAAAAGTAGGAATTGAGGAGTTCTGCCCTCTCTTCATCTCCTGTTACAATTTCACTTTCCGGTCCACGCAATGGGCTTATCTTGTCCTTGTTCTTACTCTTACTCCTAACACTCTCCCTACAAGCACTAGTTATTTGCTTATATTCCTCTTTGGTTATAAGGCCCTCCTTCCACTTCCTAAATGAGTCTTTTTTATTTCTCAACTCTTTAAAAAGCTGTTTATGGAGCCACCCTGGCCTCTTTAGACTCCTCCCATTTTTCCTTCTCATACGAATGGTTTGGGATTGCGCCTTCAGTATTTTATTTTTAAGAAATGCCCACCCTTCTTGAACTCCCTTCTCCTTAAGTATTTCTGACCATGGGATCCAACCTACATGTCTGACTACGTACAGGTTTTCCTCTCCCCAAGATTGTAAATTCCAAGAGTACGTGGTCACTATTACCCAGGGTGCCTACTACTTTAACCTCATCGACCAGTTCTTCCCTGTTGGTGAGAATCAAGTCTAAGATAGCAGACCCCCTTGTTTCCCTTGCCGCCTCCTCCTCCTCCTCCTCCTCCTCCTTCTTCTTCTTCTTCTTCTTCTTCTTCTTCTTCTTCTTCTTCTTCTTCTTCTTCTTCTTCTTCTTCTTCTTCCTCCTCCTCCTCCTCCTCCTCCTCCTTTCTCAGTGCAGGGCTTTGGCCAAATAGCCTTTAAGCAACAGCTGCAACAGCCAGCCTTCCTAGATGGAGGAAGATGGAGCTTTCTTTTTTAGAAGTGAGAAAAGAATGGAGAATGAACTATTCACTCCTAACCAACAGAACTGCCAATCACTTTCTTGCCAGCCTTGAACCTATGTATTGAATAGTTCTTTTAAAACTCATGAATTTTTATCCAGTCATAATGAACACTTTTCTTAAATGAATAAAGTATTTCCTCAAGTTACCTGCTACCCTGTTCAAGCACCAGGCTATGCTTATAATCCTACTTTATTTATTTCATTGATGCCCTACCTTTATCTTCCATTTTATCCTCACAACCATCCTGTGAGGTAAGCTAGGCTGAGGTATTGTGACTGGCCCAAGGTCACGCAGCAAACTTCCATGGCAGAGAGAGTAATTGAACCTGGGTTTCCCAGATCCTAGTTCAATGATCTAACCGCTACATAGGGTTGCCAGGTCCATCTTCGTCACTGGCGGGAGGTTTTTGGGGTGGAGCCTGAGGAAGATGGGGTTTGGGGAGGGACTTCAATGCCATAGAGTCCAATTATTAAAGTGGCCATTTTCTCCAGGGGAACTGATCTCTATCAGCTGGAGATCAGTTGTAATAGCACAGGGTTGCCAACCTCCAGGTAGTAGCTAGAGATCTTCTGCTGTTACAACTGATCTCCAGCTGATAGAGATCAGTTCACCTGGAGGAAATGGCCGCTTTGGCAATTGGACTCTATGGCATTGAAGTCCCTCCCCTCCCAAACCATGCCCTCCTCAAGGGATTTTATTGTATTTTATATTGTTTTATTGTATTATTGTATGTTGTGAGCTGCCCTGAGCCGGGCCTTGGCTGGGGAGTGAGAGAGGGATATAA
Organism: Euleptes europaea; assembly: GCF_029931775.1. NCBI lineage: Eukaryota > Metazoa > Chordata > Lepidosauria > Squamata > Sphaerodactylidae > Euleptes > Euleptes europaea. Next base: position 56,353,672 of record NC_079316.1, on the reverse strand, counting down.
AACTAAGTAAGTAAATAAATAAACATAGAAGTGAAAGAGAAACATTTTAAAATGTGCCTCTTTCATGCTGTTCAAAGAGGCAGGAGATGAAAGTCCCATTCTTAGAATCTCTTGAGCAAACACCTCAAGCATTTCGACCCCATCCTCAAGAAATGAAAGCTGCTCTTGGGAATGTGACTTTCTCTGGGTGGTGAAAAAAACAGTAATAGGTTTTCCGCTGGAGGTAACTAAGTTATGTGTACAATCCCTTGCTACAAACTAGCAGCAAATTATCTCTGGTCCAAGGGGTCAAAGCCAGCGCACTATAATAGCCTCACCCTTGAACCCATTGCCTTCCATCGCTGATGGCATCTGCTGTAATGACCAGTTGCCAGGAGTGAGGAGGGTCTTCCTACACCCCTCCTATGCACTGGTTGCTTTGAATTGGCTCTTGCTGCAAAGTGCTTCTGAACGATCCTAGTAAGCAGGCACCCATGTCTATGCATTAGGTACAAACTAGGGTTGCCAGGTCCCTCTTTTCCACCGACGGGAGGTTTTTGGGGCGGAGCCTGAGGAGGGCAGGGTTTAGAAAGGGGAGGGACTTCAATGCCATAGAGTCCAATGGCCACAGCAGCCATTTTCTCCAGGCAAACTGATCTCTATTGGCTAGAGATCAGTTGTAATAGCAGGAGATCTCCAGTTACTACCTGGAGGTTGGCAACCCTGGTACAAACACATCTGTCTTGAAACTTATTCTGTATCACCTACTTATTTATCACTATTTCTATGCAAATAACATATTCCTTGTTTCTCATAGACATCGGCTCTGAAATTGCTCATTGAGCTGAATATTCTGTTTTTATTTATTAATTCATGGGGTGGGGGACATTGCTTTCTTAAAAGAATAGTACTGTATCCTATGCTAGCTATAAATAGGGACACCTAGAATGAATAAAACTCGTTCCTGTGAATGGAATGAATTTTGTTCCATTTCATTTTCTTTCTTTTTTCTTTTTTAAATGACTTGTTAGCATCTGCATCAGAACTTTGCCACCACAGGAGCTATTTTTGACCTTGGTAAGGGGCACAGAGGAGCACAGCATGTTTATGTGTGCATCAGTCTATAGTACTAGATGCATATGGAGAAAGAAGCATTAGGACTAGGCCTGTTCACAGCATGAATGACTTGCAGCTACCACTTCTTGCATAGCTTACCTTATTTAATTTCAACAACTGTTATTTTCTACAAAACCTGGAGTTGGATGTCAAGCTTGCCTGGGTGTTATGCCCTCTGACCTAAAATACTTGTCTAATCTAAAGCTGTGGAAGTTACTGGCTGGTAGAATGGCATTCTGCACACATTTTTGTGGGTATATTTATTTCCTGTGTTCCAGATCTGGAAACTGGCTCTAAAAACCTTGTATCCTGGTGAGGCCAAAATAAAATCCTATTCTTGCTATAGCTTGGAAATAAGGAACTTTTACACAATACTTTGATTTAAATGGGCTCTATGCAAATGAAAAGCCTACATTGACTAGACTGACAGTTGATTTTTGTTTCTGAATTATCTCCTACATTAACAGCATTCATATGTGATAGAAAAAGTAAATGAAAGGTTTTAATGTGGTTCTTAGTATTCGATATGAAATGTATTAAGAGTCCCCATGTAAAGTTTTCTTAGCACTTTAGCCTCTATAGAAACCCCTGTGTCAGCTATGATAAGCTTCACTACCCCAGAGGACTGAAACATAAACAACCTGCCAACCAGCTGCTTCTCTAACTGTAATGGATTCCTGCTTAGGTACCACATACATGAAGGGATGTCTCATAGGGCTCAAAGACTGGGAAGACTGGCTATGCAGCCATAGTAGCTTGGTTGTGAGGGTGATTTATAAAGTTGGTGATACTGGAAAGGTGCAAAGGTTGGCTTTAGCAGGGGTAGGAATGGTAGGTCAAAATCTTCAAAAGGAAGATTGCAGAACTTGGGAAGTTTCTGTTTTGTGTAGGTTGGCCAATTGTTAATGATCCCATAGCTTTGCAGAAGTCTCTGGGTCATAGACTCAAGTTATCCACAATAAGTGCTTATAGTCCAAGTTGACTTGTCAGTTCATAGAATCCATTTTGAATTAGTGGAACATGCCATGTAATAATGTCGAAGACCATGTGTAACATATTTACCTCACTGACCACAGGCAGTCACATACTTGTAGTTATGGTATAAGGTTTCTGGGCCGCAGAACATGATCGTGAGGCAGATTCGAGTCCTATGCCCTCCATTAACTATGCAATCCTTAGCAGAGTTACGCCCTTCTAAATCCATGTGCTTAGAAGAGTGCAACTCTGCTTAGGATACCACTGTAATTTGTTTTAAAATTAGCACCTGAATTCAGCCCTTGGAAACAACTGGCAGTGTTGGGTTTGGTGGGGAGGAGACAGAAAGAGAATTTTCCAGCTCATCATAGCATGTATGGCCAGGTACCGTCTGCAATCCTGAAAGCCCACATCAAGCAAATAAAAGGATGCATGTAATAAGCTTAAGCAAGACAAGACAGAAGCTAAAATAGCAAGGCTGGGATGCTAAGCCAGAGCCAAAACCTTCCCAAAGACTGGGCTGGGTTTGGCTCCAGGGCTTTATTGTTCTGCCCTTCTAGCTGCATCTTTCAAGCACCCTCCGTCAATGTCAGTGCTTGTTTGGTCTGAACTCCTATTATGACTCTGATTGTGAGTCATATGTTAAGAAGCTATGGGTTTGTCAAAGCTTCAGGCGTCGCTTATCCTGAGGAAGAGAGCGCAGCTATGAGCAGGAAAAGCCTTATGTGGTTTTAGAGAGGCAACGTGAGTGGATTTACCCTGCAGTTCACTTCACAATCCTCACCTAGGAAAATGTGTGCATATCATCAGATATGAAACATAGTGAGAGGTCTGATTTTGCCACAACCATATGGATGAGGCAGCTGTTGTGGGCATCTTTTAGCCAATGTGACCTGAGGGAAAATTCCTTCCCAGCTTAACATTTGGACATCAATCAGTCCCTGAACATGAGACCCCATCTTTAAAGTCATTCCAAAGCCAACTGTATTGGGCTACCAGCTAACTTGACATGTGGCTTGATGTTCCCAATGATGTGCACATGCTGGTAGTGGAAGGGCATAAATCAAGACTGTATGGGTTGGGGCCTTTCGCCCCCTCCCCCAAGCCATGCTCCTGAACATCAGAGAAGAAATCACAGGATACCCTTAATCAGTTTATCCAACTGTAGCTTGAATCCAATGAGGTTCTTCATTGCTACAAATGTTTAAGAGAGTGTTCAAAATTGTTTATGTCTCTATTTAATACTTAAAATCGTGGGCACAATCCAACCCAAGTTAACACTTTTAAGCTGTGGTTTCTTCATTCCTTTAACTGTTCTGGGAGAGTGTTCCAGGATTTTACACCTGTCTTTGTTTAAAATCATGGGCACAGCCCAACCAAAGTTAATCAATTCTAAGCCCTGTGGGGTTTTTTTATTCAGAGAAAGATAAAGATAAACCCCTCCCAACTGAAATCACAAAGTGAGCCCCATGGTGCAGAGTGGTAAGCTGCAGTATTGCAGTGAAAAGCTCTGCTCACAGCCTGAGTTTGATCCTGACGGAAGTTGGTTTCAGGTAGCCAGCTCAAGGTTGACTCAGCCTTCCATCCTTCCGAGGTCAGTCAAATGAGAACCCAGCTTGCTGGGGGGTAAAGTGTAAATGACGGGGGAAGGCAATGGCTGCTTTGGAAGATGGATTCTATGGCATTATGCCAAACTGAGGTCCTGCACCTTCCCAAACCCCTCCCTCCCCTCCACCCCCAAAATCGCCAGGTATTTCTCAACCCAGAGCTGGCAACCATTACAAATGGGGCAAATAGCACCCTCCCAGGGCTGTTTTACATTCAGAAAGTGGAATGGGGGGAGCCTTAAGCATGCTTTGGTCCTGATCTAATGTGTGTGTCTGGGAGCTGAGTTCCCGGCAGGGAACTCACAGCACACATCTGATATAGAGCTACCAAGTTCCCTGACCAGCAGGAGCTTTGTTGAGTTGTGTCTGGGGTGCGAAGATCTGCACAGTGTGAGCGGCATGATGGCATCACTTCCAGGTTTACCCCAGAAGCACCAGCATTGCATGGAATGCTCTATCGCATTCCTTAAAAAAAAAACCTATGGAAACCACAGAGGTTTTTTGGGGGGGAGTGCTAGAGCGTCGCTGGCATTGCTCCCCCACAGGTGGCCTACTTTTGCTTGTCGGCCAGCTGAGGGGCGGCGGGCAGCCCTGTGAGTTGGTGGGCGACTGCCTGCCGCCTCCGGGCAATTGGGAACCCTAATCTGTTAGGACATCCTTGGGGCAGATCTGAGCACCCTGCAAGGACTGTATAACATGAAGTTGGGCCCTAAATGACACCTTCCTCTGGTACTTGCTTTCTCCACACAGTTTTTCTCTCTGACCTAAACCAGTTATTATTTACTAGGAAAACAATAGCCTCCAGTTTTATATGCTTTCTACTTTCACTGTCATTAGATATAAATAAGAACATGATTAGTATTGTTATGAGCAGTCTTATTGAGCTTTTGGCAGGGTTGATAACCTCCAGAGATTAGTTCCTCTGGAGAAAATGCCAGCTTTGGAGAGAGGACTCTGTGGCATTATACCCTGTTAAGGTCCCTCTCCTTCCCAAACCCCACCCTGTTTTTTGGTATATTCTTACCGGTAACATGGGGGGGGGGATCTATTAAATTCTTGCTTCTTTTTCAAAATTAGCTCTGGTGTTTCTTTTTCATTGTTTTTATTTTTGCATGGTTTTATGTAAATGTTCTTATTTTTGTTTTTGGTTCATTGTAAGCTTCCCTGAATGCCTTTTAAGTAAAGGGTCAGGGTATAAATCTTATAAATAAATGTGAAAATTTGCTTGGGTTTAATATAAACAATTTATATTAACATCAGAACTGCTTTAGTTTTCTGTTACAGAAAGAATTTGAAAAGTAAATCAGAAAAAAAAAGTAGCCTGGCTAAATATTTACCACTAGAAGGCACTTTTGCTTAATGCTGTTTCTTAAACTTTATGAAATTGTGTGTTCCCTAACCCCAGTCTAGAAACTTGATTACAAGGGCTGATATCTTTTGATTTCAAAAATTCTGTCCCCTGAGCAGAGTATGCGCATTTTTAAGGACAAGGGAAGGATCTAAGGAAACAATAACTCAGAATATATATTGCGTGCTGAGTGAAAGAAACTAGTTCCTGTTTATTTTTTAAATTGTTCGTGTTTTTAATTTTCAGTACCGTCTATGGCCTTTATACAGTTGATGGGTTCTCATAAAATCCCATGAAGTGCACATTCAGTGAATGCTTACAATCTGCAGTTCCAAGATGCCCCATTGCTTTGTATTCTACCCCCTTGTTGACAAGGGAGGAAAGCCTATGAGCTTCTTAGCCACTATTGCACAGCAGCAGTCGGGGGTCAGGAATATGCTAACCCTTGTCTTTACCTTCAGGTAGCAATGATATGGATGCTGTAAAGAAAAATAAGCGGGATGGAACAGAAGTCACAGAGAGACGTAAGTGAAATACTTTCTAGAAATGCCTGGATCTTCCAACTAGTTCCCTCAGCCTATGTAAAGATAAACGGTAGCACACAGTCACTTTCCCCCTTAATTCTCACGTGCTTTAATAGTCTTCTGAAAGTATCCTCTCCCCATTACAGTAATTTAACATGTGCTTGTTTCCCAGTGTTTTTCATCATGTAGTAATGTCCTATTTTATCACTTTTTTAAAAGCCAGTTTACTACCTAAATGTAATAAACTGGAGAGGGGAGTTATTTTATCCTGACATTTCCACTACACAATCTGTTTCACAGTACCTGTTCAATAGGTCTCATGCAGGACAATTATCTAGTGTACTATACCTCATGTCCTTATCATGATGAAACCTCATTGTATTCTTTTTACAGTTATCACAGAAACTGTTACCACCAGACTGACATCTCTTCCCCCAAGTAAGTGGCAGGTGTTCAGAATTCAGAATGGGTGTACGTCGCAAGTATCCACCTTGTTTTTGTCTATCTGTTCTTCCTTTTCACAAGTCCCTCATGCATTTATGTCCCCAGGGTCTTAGTTCCCAAGGGGAAATTAAATCGTATCAAATTTAAATGCTCTTTTCAAATGCTACCTGATTATCAAGAAATACAATCGTGACTCTAAGGCAGCAAGTCTCTTTAGCCCCACTGTGTGTATGCTTCACTTAGCTCATAGAAGTTGACATGGCTCAAAATAATATATGGAATGAGATGCTGAAGGGGCAATGTCAGCTTGGTTAAAAAAATTGACCTCCATCTTCCATTATTCTTCAAACATTTAGACCATGTTTTACTTCAAACTGTTGATAGGAGTGGTAGTGTCTTTAGTTTGGGGGAATTTAACTTTCCCCTCACAACATCATCTTGGAAGGATCTGAAGCTACAATGGGATATGACATTGACCAAAGTGTTTGGTTGGTTTTGACACCTGGTACCCTCTATGCCCAGTGTTTCCAACTGTCCATCATGACCAATGATAGACTGGTTTAATGAGGCGTGGTCCAGATGTCTTTGTAAATCATCTGTTCTGAACATAGCTGTATTAAGGATGCTTAGACACCCACTGGTTCAGTTTGCCAGTATCAGTCAGGGAGCCCATATATCAAAAGGCCACTTGGTTGCTGTTTGGCATGAACAGGAAACTTCTCACTGCAACCCACCCTTGGGGATGGGGGTGGGGGTGGGAATCAGAAGCCACATCTCAGCTGACTGGGTGATCAGCTGCTAAACACCTCCTTGTCCCCAGCCCAGGCAACTTCACAGTATCCCAGCAGGGATGTAGCAGAATTTCCCAGGATAAGGGGAAATTTAGCTGAGATCAGCTGAGAGCCAATTTCCAAAGTTAGCAACACCAGGGCAGCTGTAAACCTGCTTGCGGATGCTCAAATCACGCGGTGCCAAGGAGAAGAGATCTAAGGCTTGGCTCAGGTGGGATTGTGGCAGTCAAAAACAGTATGTTCGGCTGGCAAACTAAATTGAGACCAAGTTCTCAGAAGCCTTCTCTCCATATAATAACCCCAAACCTCAAATGTCAAAGCATTAACATGGTGGCAATAGCAGCACAGTTTTTGAGGTGGTGATGTGTGAGAACTGTACCAATAAGTGTTTTCCACTGCTAGCTAGTAACAAGGGCTGACAAGGAGTGACAAAGGCTGTTTCCGTTGTTTGGTTGTTAATATATACCACTGATACGATTCTCTTACCAGAACAATTGTCTGCACCGTTATTCAATGTTCCTTTTAATAGGATGGACACCACTCTCCATGCCCTGACCTGGATGGCCCAGGCTAGCTTGATCTCATCAGATCTCAGAAGCTAAGCAGGGTCAGCCCTGGTTAGTATTTGGATAGGAGACCACCAAGGAATACCAGGGTTGCTGTGTAGAGGAAGGCACTGGCAAACCACCTCTGGGTTGCCGTAAGTCGGTTGCGACTTGACGGCACTTTACACACACACACAACCACTCTCCATCCCCCAAACTCCATCTGTTCCTCATTTTAATTTAAAAAAATAACAATTTCTGAAAACAAAAATAAACAGCAGAGAATCTGCCACATTAAAGAGCTCTGTGCTCTCAGCTGCAATGTTTTTTCAGCCTTTCCTTATGCAGAGCGTTTCATTTTGCATTTGTCTGACAGAAGGAGGTGGTAACAGTGGGCTCAAAACAACAGCCTACAGTGGAGGAAGTGGAGTGGAAAAGAGGATGTATACCCATGGCAGCAGTTACGTCACGTCCAGTAAGTGGTCCTTAAATTGACAGCAAATGTGAACATGAATGAAGACATAAATGGAAATGAGTAGAAAGAAGAGTGAATCATAGATAATTTTATAAGTGGCAAATGAGCAGAAGACATGAGCAGAAAGAACCTTTCAGCGGCCACGGATGGCATGTCCAAGTCATGCTGTGGTGCCTCCAAAGCTGTTTCATGGCTGCCAAAAGGTAAAAATGGGACTTTTTGCCCCATAGAGAACAGCGATGCTGCACCTACTAAAAAGCAGTCACAGCAATGCTGTTCTCAACGCTGGCATTCCAGGCCGAATGCGGACAGGAAGCTGCCTACAGGCAGCTCCACCCCTGCACGCCCCCCGGGACACCCCCCGGAACATCAGCTTGGGGATTTGCGCCGGTGGGACGACCCTGGGTTGTCCTTCAGTGTTACTCCTCTGAAGATGCCTGCCACAGCTGCTGGCGAAACGTCAGGAAAGAAAATACCAAGACCACAGTCACACAGCCCGGATAACCTACAAGAACCAATTTAGGATGGTCTTGGTAGGATTAGGCTGAGTCATTAGACAAGATGAGACTGGATCTTCCCACTATTCCTTTGTAGCCACACACAACCTTAGTGCAGACTAAGGCCATGTGGAGAGGGAAGAGTGGCTTTAATTCTTCCAAACTGCAGTTTCACTTATCAAAACCACCTTCTCCATACTGGTGTGAGTCTTTGAAGGAAGAAAAAAAATGTGCATCAAGTGCCTAACTTGTTTCTAACAGCAGTGTGGGATGGGCAGTTTTAATAACATGAAGCCATGTAAGGATGGAAGGGTAATCCTCCTCCCCTAACCTCAAGGCTCTAGGATCTGGACCATGAATGGTTGTAACTGAGTTTTAAAAACTCTGGAGCAATTCAGTAATAGATCTCTGTTTATGCATCTCCTCTAGCTTAACCATAGAGCAGCAATCCTATATGCATTTACTTAAAAGTAAACTCCACTGAAATCAGCAGGGGGTGAGTTAACATGCGTTGGGTTGGGCTGCAAATTCATCCCCTCTTGTACATTTTAAAAGACCGAATTAGATTTTGTGACTGAATCACAGACATCACTTATTTCCATGATAGTCCAATCCATTGCACATGTCTCATATATCTGAGGAGGCTTTGTTTCATCAGCAGGTGGAAATGCTAGAATGAATGCCTCCTCTTCCTCCTACAAGCAAGCCATTTCTCCTTCCTCTACTCTTCCCAAATCACCTGGGTCAACCTTTGAGCGAAAAACCTATACCACCCGCCATGCAACATATGAAGGTATCATAGACTATGACCAGGAAATAGGGGAGGGAGGAGGGATGTATTTATTAATTATCCCAAGTATTCTAATTCATTAGCTTGCAGTTGCCATGTATGCTAGCTAGATCTCAGGCATATGGTACCCATTTACTCTTTCAATGTCCTGCTGTGTGCTGTAGTGAAAGAACAAGAAAATACTGCTGTGTCTATTCATACCCTTTCAGAATGTCAAGACATATCATGGTCGAGATTTATTTATTTATTTTACAGCATTTGTAGTCCCTCTTTCTCATTCCACTCAGCAACAGCAAAAGTTATCACATTTTTGATGAGCTAATTTTACCTAACTGTTCCAAATTAATCTTCTGAATACATCCTCCAAGTGTTGTTTTTAAATCCAAATCAAAGCATTTGTTGCTCTGGATTACATATTCAGGGCATGGCACAATATACAACATATTGGACTGCCTTGCATTTAAAAATAGGTAATAAAGTTTTAAAGAGTGAGAGCTGGTGTATCAGTTTAGCTAAGGGCCTCCCTACACAATACATTGTTCCTCGTTGTGTTCCTATCTCTGTCCAGAGCACTGTCAAGAAGATGTGCTTAGGGAGTTGAGTTTCCAAGAGAAACTTCATTCCCATGTGGACATACAGAAAGGGAGAAACAGGCCTCCCCACAGCCATTTTCACTGGTGAAAATGGTGTGGTAGGGAAATTGGAAGCCCCTCCTCCTCCCTCACAGTGTTGCAGAGCCCAGTGAGGTAACCCAGCGCTTTTTAGGTAAGTGAACCTACTTTATACAAGTTGTTATGTGTGACCATGAGCCAGGTCAGGCACCAGTGTCCCAACTTGTGTCACTCATAATGCCTAGTTTGGCTCTAAGCCTTCCTCTGCGCCATTTTCTTGGCCAGAAATGCCCCTGCAGAGCCACATACATTGATTGTATCAGGAAAATACCGGTAGTGCAGGGAAAGGGTTTACAAGGCTGTTGTAAGGGTTACAAGAAGATCATGTATGTGAAATAGTTTGAACAGTTGAAAGCCCTGTAGAAATGCTAAGTGTGAAACGACATCACTTTTTCCACAGGGAGCTCCAGTGCAAATTCATCTCCAGAGTGTCCAAGAAAAGATTTGGGTATGTTTCTCTGTTATTAATGCTGTGACGGCCAATTTGAGGACACGTGCCCATTAATGCCTCACGGTCAGGTAGTTTAAAATTCTGTGTTTGACAAATCACCATATTCTTTGACTGGAACAAATTATGCAAGCTAGATAGATGTGCTTAATTGTCTTTCTTAGTTTCAGTGCAAAATCTTTTATTGAAATATATGACATTTATGTAATAATTGGGACTGTAGTGTTGTTGTTATTTCAGCTTTCCAAAATATATTTCCAACAATGGAATTTAACATGACTTTTTGGTTTTCACAGGTTCATCTGCCACCAGAGGGCGAAGCCAAACCCGAGGTAAGCTATAATATCTACCTCAATATAACTTTGCTGGAATTCTAAGAGCCAGTGTACATGTGCCGAAGGGGGGTGGAATTTTTGAGCATTTACATATTCTGCTATGCATAGATTATAATACCAAAAAATACCTTGAAGTGATCACACAATCATATCAAAAATATTGTTTGCATTAATTTAATCGATGTACGCATGTCAGGGAGTGAGTGCACTGTCAGTCTATAAGAAAAAATAGTTATGGGCTGAAAAATGTAATAAATGTCACATGTGCCAAAGCCAAGATAAATTTTAGACAATTTCCAAGTTAAACACAGAATGGAGTGCAGAGTGAACAATCAGAATAGGATACAGAGACTGGTGTGAGAGATGAAGGAGTACAAATATGAACACAGTGTAGTAAAACAGACATTTTAAAATAACATTTCTTATTACCATTTCAGCATAATCATGTAAGAACAATATGTTAATCAACTAATGTAAGTGTGTGTGTGCTTGTGTTTACGTGCACATGCTAGCCCAAGCCACAATATCAGTCAACAGGAATGGAAATTTGGAGGTCTGGAGGCTCACGTACAGGACCTTGAGTTACCAGTACATCTCCCACTTCACAATGAACCTTTCCTTTCCTTTTGTCCTGCACAGAGAGTGAAATCCGAGTAAGGCTGCAGAGTGCTTCTCCATCAACCAGGTGTAAGTGTTACGGCTGTTTTTCTGGGTTTGAACAAAGGTAGCTGGATCTCCTCTTGGTTAATAATTCATGTGGTTTCAACAACGACCTCTTCCTTGGACCATTTGCTTGTCTTCTTATTTTTCCATGATGTCATAAAATATTTTCCTAAGCTGTGGATTGGTAAAGGTTTGAAGGATCACAAAAATATATAAGGTTAGGGAAGAGAGGGTGGCCTGGTCTGAAAGTTTTTTTTAAAAATCCTCTCCTACCTATAAAGATTTAGCTCATCCTTTTAATAAGGAGCTAAGTGTAGCATAGATGGCTCTCAATCTTTTTATCATCATAAAGAACTCTGTGAGGTAGGTTAACTTGAGGGAGATTGTCAAACACAAGGTCACCCTGTGAGAGTTTTATGACTGAGTGGGATTTGGACCTGGTCCTGGTTGTAGGCTCTACCCACTACATTATGTCATCTTGGAGAGCAAGGAGTCCTGGTAGAAAAGAACAAGAGTCCAGTAGCACCTTAAAGACTAACAAAAATTTTGGTAGAAGTGAGGCAAACCTCACTTCTTCAGTTGTGGCTCATGAAAGCTCATACCGTGCTAGAAATTTTGTTAGTCTTTAAGGTGCTACTGGACTCTTACTCTTTTCTACTGCTATTGACAGACTAACATGGCTGCCCATTGTGAAGGAGTCCTGGTTTTAGAATAGGGCTGCCAGAACTAAACCATCCATCAGTTATTTCTAAGATGCAAAGCAATAAAGCATTCCATTCCCTACTGAGGTTATCAGATTTTTCAGAGTTGAAATAATTTATTACAACTTCAGCTGTGGCCAGCATTTGGAAAACAGTGTTTGCACTTATGCCTCAATATCACTTGTTTCTTTCAGGGACAGAACTGGATGATGTTAAGCGACTTCTTCGGGGAAGTCGCTCAGCAAGTGCCAGCCCAACACGATCCTCATCAAGCACACTCCCTATACCCAAGAAAGCTGTTGTGGAAACCAAAATGGTTACAGAGAGCTCCCAGTCAGGTACCTCATTGTTAGACTGTGAATCCGGCCAACGAAATACTGAAGTACTCAAAAGATTCTACCACTTTTGTATCAAATCACAGAACAATGTAGTGAGAGTATCAGATGCCACAAAAGTAACCCTAAGGGCTAAACTACATATTATTCTGGGGTCCATGTGCAGATCCCACAGATCTTTGACTTAGCTACTAAAATAACTGCTGAGAGGAGGAGGCACTGGGAAGAAGGGGGCTAACTCTCCCTCTGGTTCCATTTCTCTGATCAGAAATGCCCCAACCAGGCTGCTTTTAACCCCAGCAGGGGAAAAGACAGGTCACTTTTATCGCTGTTTCCCCCCCCCACCCCCACCCCCCCAATGCTTAAAGAAGCCAGGAAGGAAGGCATTTCAGACTGGAAAATGGTGCATGGGAAAAGATTTAAATCCCTCTGATCCATATCACTATTTTCCCCTGCTGCCTTTGCGGTGAAATGATGTATTTGGGAAGCTGAATTTGGATCCCCACCATCACATATAGCTTGGTCTTTTACTTTTAGGCCATAACAGTGCAAAGAAGGTAAAAGCTGATTACAAGATTGCCTAACATTCCCTAAATGGAGCAAATCGTAGCACTTTCAGTCTATAATTTAATCTACATGGAACTGGTGACACCACAAGAAACCTTTTTTATATTGGCTTCTTCAGGAATAGGTCTAAGGAAAAGCTTCCCCCCCCCAGTGCCAGCCAATAGAGATCAGTTCACCTGAAGAAAATGGCCACTTTGACAATTGGACTCTATGGCATTGAAGTCCCTCCCCTCCCCAAACCCCGCCCTCCTCAGGCTATGCCTCAAAAACTTCCCACCGGTGGTGAAGAGGGACCTGGTAACCCTAGTTGGCACAGCCTTGGTTTATTGTCCTTAGTCCTCTTCATTGAAGCTGTCTTCCTGGTGTCAGCTTTTCAAACGTTTCTTCTTGCAACATATTCTACTACCAGGTTTCTTGAGGTTCAGAGAGAGGCAAGAGTCTGAACCTGAAAAACAAGGGATTCTGATTGACAGATCAGGGGGTGGAGTCTAGTGGGATAAGGGTGGGCCCCAGTGGAGGGATCTACTATAGCAAGGGCAGATGGTAACACCTGGAGAGTTGGAAAAGAGCCTGGCTGTACATAGGTACATGGTGAAGAGCAAATACAAGATCAAGCCAAGTAGAAAGTAGCCTGCTTCTTCGAGTCTGGCATACAAATGTAGCAGCTTCCCTATGGTGTACATCTAACCTGCAGTTTCTGTAAGACTTACTGCTTTAAAAATTAAAAGCTGGGATTCAGAGTACCTGGCAGATTGGGTTAAGAGATCATTATAATGCTTCAGTGATCCAGCGATTGCAAATTTTTAAAAAGGCTCTCCAGTGGTGGGGGTCAGCAGCATTCATGGGGAGGGGGCTGAGGCAAGGAAAATGGTGCCGATGTGAGTAGAACCTTCAAAAATCTGGACCTTCCTATCCACACAGTGTGCAAAGGCACTTCAACTATGACATTTCCAAAAAGGTCATATTAAACCCGGATCCCATCACACCAGGGGAAAAGTTGGAAATGTGGACTAATAAGGGAAAACATCATGTGGATCCTCCCCCCTCCAAGATGCCTGCTCCAGTTTGGATGACAAGTCAGACTCTGTGCTGACTTTGGAATCAACCCCTAAAACGTTTTTAGAATACTAGAACATAATGTTTTACACTGTGCAGTTCATATGAGATGCACAGAATATACCATGCCTTCTAATTATTAAATTCTGTACAAATCTGATTTTGGATCTCCCTTATTGTTTTTCCCCCAGTATCAGGGATATATGATACAGCCATCTTGAATGCTGCCCTCCCAACATATATGTGGTCCTCCACCCTGCCTGCAGGGTCAACTCTTGGTGGCTACCATAACAACATGACCCAGAGCTCATCGCTGATCAACACTGCAGCTCATTCTACGGGATCAGGTACACATGCATTGCAGAACACAATGGATGTTACACAGGATCTGGTATCATTTTTCTCAGAATAATGGGACAACTAATTATGTGATGGACACAAGATATTTTAAAGGCTAAAGAGAAAGAATAAAGATAAGAAGGTTAACCATCTAAATCAATTTTTATGTATTTTATTTTTGTCTTCCAGCTGCCCCCAATTAGGTTCACAGTTTGCTTTTGTTTTCAAGGTCTAGTTCAGTGATGGCGAACCTTTTAGAGACCAAGTGCCCGAACTGCAACCCAAAACCCACTTATTTATCGCGAAGTGCCAACACAGCTTGAAGTCCACATGGGGCTAGGGGTTGCCAGGTCCCTCTTTGCCACCTGTGGGAGGTTTTTGGGGCAGAGCCTGAGGATGGTGGGGCTTGGGGAGGGACTTCAATGCCATAGAGTCCAATTGCCAAAGCGGCCATTTTCTCCAGGTGAACTGAAATAGCAGATCTCCTGCTACTACCTGGAGGTTGGCAACCCTGCATGGGTGGCCGAGCGGAGGAAGGAAAGCAGCTGGAGCATAGCCCCCACCCCTTCAGTTTGGTTCTTTTTCCAACTGTTATCGTCATACCAATTTAAAAAAGACTGTTATGCGGGGGGGGGGCTGATGGTGGGGACAGCCCTCTGCACGTGCTCAGAGGCACCTTCGGTTGCATGAACGAGCAGAGTGGAAACCCAAGCTAAGCGAAGGGCTTGGCTCCAGCACAAATGCCAGGCGGGCCCCCATTCAGCCCTCACTGCCAACCCCCTGCCATGCAGTCACCAACCAGCCCGCCGCAGATGGCCGCCCAGGCGTCCCACTCCTGGTCCAGCCCCGTCCTGGCTCCGCTTCTTCCAGTCCTCAGCAGAAGGCTCGTCATTGTCTTCACTTCCGGAGTGCGCAGCCGGCAACTGCGGAGAAGGCAGTAGGAAGGAGCCCGGCGCTTCCTAGAGGAGCTGTAAAGGCACCGCTGGTCCCCAGCCTCCTCAGCCGGGGGAACGAACTCAGGCAAACTCTGTGCTGGGGCAACGGCTTGCGTGCCCACAGAGAGGGCTCTGAGTGCCACCTCTGGCACTCGTGCCATAGGTTCGCCACCACTGGTCTAGTTTATACTAGGTATACTTTACTAAACCCATCCTTCCATTTTAATAGCTATTAAAAGTTTGTTATTGTTATTAAACAATTATACACCCACTTCAATCCAGATTCACACCTAGATTTGGTATGGTAACAGCCTTGGTTACTCTGACTAATATTCTTCATAGGAGAATGGCAGGGGGTGTATGTTGAGGTTGATTTTCCCAGACATCTTGGCAACCTTCTATACCATTGACTATGATATCCTTCTGGAGAAGCTGGCTGGATCGGAAGTAAGGTGGCACCATACCTCAGTGATCCTCTTTCTACTCTGCTGGTTATTTCCAGAAGGTGGTTTTGAGGACCTGTGCTCAGACCCGTAGCATTTTTGCTATGGGATTCTGCAAGGGTACCTCTTGTCCCCCATTTGGTTTAACATCTACATGGGAGAGATTATTCAGGGGTTTGGTGTGAGATACCACCAATATGCAGATAACACTGTTTTCCCCTAATAGCTGAATTGGGGGTGGGGGTGAGTCTGAGGAAGTCCTGAATAAATGCTTGGAGAAGGCAATAGGGTGGGTGAGGGCTACTAAACAGAGGTTCAGCCCAGATAAGACAGGTGTTGTTGGTCAATGACAAAGTCACTTGAGGACTGAGGAATCAACTTATATGGGACTGGGTTGCAATCCCCCTGAGGAAGTTAGATCACAGTTTGGGGATGCTGCTGAATCCTGGCCTGCTGTTGAAAGCTCATGGCTCCCTGTAGCACATAGCACATTTGGCTGATGTTCAGAAAGCATGATTTGTCCATGGTGTTCTGATTACAACCAGATGAACGGTCTTTAAAAGTGGTCCAGAAAATTCAGATGGTTCAGAATGTGGTGGCCAGGGTGATAGTGAGGGCTGGGTACAGAGATCATATCATCCTTATGTTGAAAGATCTGCACTGGCTGCCCATTTGTTTCTGGGCACATTTCAAAGTGTTGAGTCTTACCTTTAAGGTCATAAGCAGCTTGGGTCCAGGGGCACTTTAAAGAGCACCTCCTCTGTACTGTTCTGCTCACAAGATAAGATCATCTGACCTAGCCCTTGTCTCTGATACAGGGGTCTGAAATGGGTGTCCACAGGGCATTCTCAGTGGTGGCACCTCACCTTTGGAATGTCCCCCACCTTGAGATTTGCCTTGTGCCCATGTTATTGCCTTTTAGGTGATAGGCTGAAACATTTCTGTTTACCTAAGTTTTTAACTGAAGTTTTATCCCATCAGTTTGTTGTTTTATTTTTAATTATCTTAGCCTGTGTTTTTCTCTTATTCTATATTTTAATGGTCTACTTATTTCATGCTTTTTGTTTTATTGGCTTCTGGTTTTATATATATGGATGGTTTTACTGTTGGGGGCTTATTGAGTTTTTAACTGTTTTAATGACATTAATTTGATTATTTTATCTTTTTGTTGGTCAAGCAGGTGGCTGGAAAGGCAGCATATAAATGTTCTAGATAAATAAGTAAATGAAACTTGAAATGTGATAACAAAAAACAGAATGACTGAAGTGACCAAATAAGCAACCACTTGTAATGACCTGCAGATTTAATGAGTTAATTTATCATATTTCAATTCTTACACTCTTATGTGGTACAAACAGTAGTAGAAATCATTTCAAAATATCAGGGTGAGAAATTATACTACTTTATTCTTCACTTTCCCCTGCAGTGTTTGGAGTCCCAAACAATCTGGCTCCCAGCTCCCCCAGTCTGAATGCAGGCCTCAGCACTTCTTCAACAGGTGTGTTTTCTCCATCTTTCCTCTTTACCTTTTCAAGAAGCATTAGGAGAGCACGCTAGATAAGATTATTCTCCCTTCTCCAGTCCCTCATGTTAGTGGCACCAGAGATCAAGTACATCACGAGTAATCCAGTTTGCTTCATTGGATTTACTCCATATTTGTGCCTCTTTAAACAGGGTTGCTCATGCTAGCTGGATGGTTATAGGCATCTGGGCATATCTGAGAAAGTAATATAAACCGTGTATCAAACACATAGAGCCAGTGTGGTGTAGTGGTTAAGGTGTCAGACTAGGATCTGGGAAACCCAGGTTTGAATCCCCACTCTGCCATTGCTGGGTGACCTTGGGCCAGTCACATACTCTCAGCCTCAACCCTGGCAAGTATTTGGATGGAAGACCTCACCAAGGAATAACAGGGCCATGAAGTGGAGACAGGAAATGGCAAACCACCTTTGAACATCTCTTGCCTTGAAAACCCTATGGGGTTGTCGTAAGTAAGCTTTGACTTGATGACAAAAAAATATATCAAACCCATGATGAACCAACCAATTTGCTGGCTATAGTACTGCAAAAGCTTTCAATATCTGGAGATGGTGCCCTTAAGAAAGACCCTGTGACTATGTTTGCTGTTTTAATAAACATGAACCTCATCCTAGGACATTTTCTTTTTAGTATTTGGTGTTCAAAACAACCTGGCTCCAAGCACGTATGCTGCTACCAACAGTGGAACTACGACCTCAACAGGTCAGTAACTCCTATTATCAACCTATAAGCAGGGACCTGTGAAATTCGTGTGTGTGTGCACACGCACATGTGTGAATTCCATCCTCTCCCTCCCCCCTGCTGGCCACTCACAGCTAAGCTGCCCGCTTTCAACACTGCCACCACTGGCTCCCACTCTTCCCCCCACCCTCCTGCAACTGCCTACTCACTTGCCTGCAGTGCTGGGGGTGATGGGGGTGGCAGCTTCCACTTCTCCTCACCAGCTGGTACACACAGTGGCAGAGGGGCGGCACCAGATGGGGGGAGGGGACTGCTGAAACACGGGTGCTGGCTGCAGGTGCTTTGGCTTTCTTCCTGGTCCAAATGCCACTGGCACCGAGTACCTGCCATCTCCATCCACTCTCTGCTTTCCTTCCTTATAGGATGGGATGGAAGGAGGGGTGGAAGTAGCAGCAGAAGCCCTAACACTGATGAACCACCTTCCCTGACCACCATCAGCTTTTCCTCCTAGTGGTGAGGAAAGAGGAGGGAAGGGTAGTTATGGCAGCCCAAACATCACCAGTGCTCAGCACATGCCTTCCCCAGTGCTCACACTTGACATTGCACTGCCGCAGACAGTGCTTCTCCAGTTTGGGGGATCCTTTAATCCCCCCAATTGTTTTTAAAATGTTTGTGTTTTTTCTGCAAACTGGGGGTTCCTCCGGGGTTGGAGAAGAATGTCTCCTGTGTGAAACTGGCCCCACTGGCTCTATCCATTCGCACAAGAGTCAGGTTCAGAATTTGGTATAGGATTTGGGATGAGCCATTCTTAGTGTCTGACAAGGATTTATTTTTTAACCAAAAAGGATACACATAGATGAGGGGCCCTAATAACTGCAGCATCTCCATTCTTATCTTGTTGGCTCTGGAACTTCACTTATTTTCAGTACCAGAGGTGTGCTGGGAGAAAAATCCTAAAAGCTGCAGAACATGGTTAAGTAAGGAGGAACAGGGGAAGTGTTTTGTTTCCCTTACTCACATGCTGTTTTGTTTTAAAAAGATAGACGTCCCCCAATCACCTGCTTTAGACATCCCCCAATTACCTGCTTTAGACATGAACCCATGGACACATATACAGATAAACATGGATCACCTAACTGCATCTAGTTTGGCCCTGAAAGTCAAGAAGAACTCAGAGTGCAGAATGATTCCTCCTGTTTGCAGGTTCAACGAAAACTTTGATTGTTAGAATGTTTTTTAAAGAGCCAAAATCATGATCGCCAAACATGTTCAACTTACTGATGAATGTCAGTTTTAAAATGATGTTAATATTGGCTTATGTTTTGTCATGAAATACCCCATTTCCCTTTTTATTCCAGGCAATCAAAATAGGTAGTAATTGTCACCTCAACAATCAGATCAAGCTATATATTGAAGTATTATTATAATTATTAATTAGTACTTCTTCCTATGTTCCTTTATTTCCTGTTTGGTACTACCAGTGCTGGGGAAGGCAGCCATCTAAAAATCTCCCTTTGGCTTCTAGTAATTTGAAGAAGTGAATTGAAGAAGTGTTCTCTTCCTCCCCCCCCTTTTAGCAGCATATGGATTAAAGAAAAATACTACCCAGAACTCCGGTGTGACTAGTACTGGCGTTTCCACCTCGTCTACAACAGGTGAGTCTGTCTCTTGTCTCACTGGCTGTGGAAAGTACTCTCCACATAATCAATGGGGCTTTTTGCAGTGGAGAGCCATACACATGTATGTCATGTGTATGGGGAGGGGTTGGTTACCTGTCACTAGCGATTTCACAGGCAACCGGGTAAGTGCACCTTACAATCTCAGCCCACATCATTCATAGCAGTAACAGCATTTCTGTACTAGCTGAGACGAAGGAAAGAATCACATTTTATCAGGGACTGTATTTGACTGTGGCAAAAAAAGGTAAAATCAATGTGACAGAGACTTTTTTTCTAAAACATTAACACTGCATTTTGATCCTGTCTGCAATAAAAACCACAACTAACATAATTAATTCTAAACTTTGATTTACAGAATAGTTACTGTGTGGGATAGGACTAGTTTAGCTGAGAGCTGGTGGGATCCTGACCTAACGGATTATTAACTATCATATGTATAACAGATGTTTTAAGTTCCTATGCGCTTCTTTACCATGCAGAATATAATTTAATTCTTGTTTCCCCCCAGTTTATCTAAACTTTCCATTAGTGGCTTTGTTATTTACTTATCCTTTAAATAAATATAAAAAGAGAATGTTTATGAAAATGATCATATGTATCAAAGGTCCACTTACATGCATCGTTTCTGTCAGACATCGGCAGTACAATCCTACACAGGGTTAACCCTGCTAAGCCCAATTTCAATCTTTAGAATTACTTTAATTTGTAATTGTTAAGTACCTCTATTGATCCTACCAGTCTACTTTGCGGGCATGGGTTTGTGTCACAAAATCACAAGTAGTCTTTTGAGTCTTAGACTTTTCAAAGTAAAACATGTCTCTTTTTTCGGTGGCCCCAGTAGCCATTGGTGTAACGTGAAATCTGTTTTGTACCTAACATGGCCTAACCTAATTCGGACTGCCTCCAACCAGAAGCAGAGTTCTGAGGAACTGAAGATGCTTGCTCATGGCAACGTGGCATTTTAGTTGCTGCCCTACAGTTGCATTTGGATGTTGGTTAGAAGGACTTCTTTCTGGTTGATGGCATTGTTGAGCAACAAGAAACCCCACCATTGGCCATGTTGTTAACCACATTGTCCACTAGATGCAGCTGTTGCTGTTTGAAGTAAAAAAAATAAAATAAAGGCATTGCATGTTCAGATGGTTGGAGACAAAATTTATCTTCGCCCCAATGCCAGTTTTGTAACAGTTTCCCTCAAAGCGGAGCAGCGTCTGATTTACACCAGACTATCTAATTGGAAAATTAAATCCAATGTCTTCAATTACAACTTTGTCCAGAAAATTTCCACAGAAACTGTTCTACATGGTGAATAGATCAAAGGGCAGAGATCATTTTCACTTGCTATTTGATTGCACGACAGGCCTATGCCGGATATAGCAGAATTCCTTTATGGCTTCAGAACATTCTCAGGACTAATGGAAATCTTTGGCCGATCAGTATTAGGGAAAAGATGCTCGACCCATTCACTATAAGCACCTTCCCTGGGCACACCCTTCTTCTTACGTCAGGCCCGAAGACGGACAGAGACTGGCTTTCTGCTCCCGCCACCGCAGCCAAAATCCACCCCTCCCTCACTTCTCTGAAGGTGGGATGGGGCGGTCTTGTCAGGATTTGTAACTCTTTCACTCCTACATAACTTCCTGTTGTAACCATTTTTATATGTTTCTGCATTATTGATGCTGATACTCGTAATGCCTTTTCTATTATTTATTATTTTAATTTATTTATTTTTAGACTTATATCCCGCCCTTTCTCCTGGCCAAAGCCGGGCTCGGGGCGGCTAACATCAGATAAAAACTCCATAAAAGACAATAAAATTAAATTTCTGATTAAAAGGTATCAGATTCTCTTCAATTAATATAGGGGGAAATTTACCACCAAATGCTGAAGTGTAAATATTAGCCTGATATTTGCTGTTGGAGGAAAAGGCCAAATGACTTCAGCAGACTTGATTTGGGATACAGTCTCCTCACCTATTTTGGACTGGGTTGCCCTTTCCATCTTCAGTAAGGCTCCAGTGCCTTTAACAATGACAAGAGGCACCAATTCAATGGGTGGAGCTTTTCCGAGCACAGAGATATATTGTTATGGAAATATTTACAAATGCTGCCATCAACCTTCCATACTCCTTTTAAAGTCATAGGAATTGTGCTAGAGAAAAGTCAGTAATCCTGTTTTAAAATTTGTTTAAATCCAGTATTTGAGGAGTTGTAAACCACTTTCTGGGAACTAAATGCCAAAAGCCAAAATTTGTATCATTTGTATCAAATGTATCATTCCACTCTACTAATATAATGGTGGTGTGTTTCTTTGGTGCAAGGAGCCTTCCTTCAATGAACAGGGTTGCCAGCTCTGGGTTGGGAAATACTTGGAGATTTGGGGGGTGGAGCATGAGGAGGGTGGGGTTTGGGGAGGGGAGGGACATCAACGGGTATAATGCCATAGAGTCCACCTTCCCAAGCAGACATTTTCTCCAGGTGAACTGATCTCTGTTGACCGGAGATCAGTTGTAATAGCTGGAGATCTCTAGCGACCACCTGGAGGCTGACAACCCTACCAATGCAAGAGTCTCATCCTGAAGCTGAAAAGAAGTAGTGGGATTTCTTTCTGCCACAAATACGACAGGCCGTTGCACATCAGATGCACATGATCATTTCTCTTGGCTTAACTTCTGATTTTGGCTTTGCCTTCCAGCCACCGCTATGGGTTCCCAGAATGATGACATCCTACGCAAGGACTGCAAATTTCTGCTCCTCGAGAAAGAGAACGTGGCCCCCAAGAAAGAGGTGGAGCTGCTGATCATGACAAAGGACAGTGGGAAAGTCTTCAGTGCATCCAGCACAGGTCTCAATGGAGGTCAGTTTTCTCATAGCACATGCTGTCACATAACACACTGTCACATAATCATACTGGTGACTTATGCTCAATTCACATAGCACCACAGTGGCCTCAGAGCCACCTCCTAGTAACTCAGTTTCATAGCATTTCACAAAGGTCTAAAATGGGTGGGGAACGTCAGGCCTGGGGGCCGTTTAAGGCCCTCGAAGTCATTTGGTCTGGCCCTTCATGGGTCCTGGCAGATCTCTAGCTCAGAAGGATCTAAGACTGGTGATCCGCCCCCTCCCACAGACAGGAATAGCCTCTATTCAAGGCAGATGTGAGTTTATTTTGCCGAGAAAAGGAACCTTTTCCCCCCCTTGCAGAAGAGTCGTTAGCTATAGAGCTGCTAGGACCGCCCAAGAAACTGTGTTAACCCTTTCCCACCCGGGCCACAGAGAAACGTATTTCCTCTGTACTACAAGAGGACTGGTGGTGGAAGTGGCGACAATGGAGGGGTTAAAGGAGGCAGGGCCAGAATGCGCGGGGAAGGGGGGCAAGTTCTTAGCAAGTGTGTCCTCATTTCATCCCTGCAACAGACCATCCTGTGCCACCAGGTGGGCGAGTATGCCTGCCTGCTTGCCTGCGCGGCGGGGGTCATCTGGGGCAGCTGCCTGCTTGGGGCTAGGTCGGCTAATTTTTAAGTTGATCATTCTGTATGGCCGCGAACGATGTTATAAATATCCAAATGGCCCTTGGCAGAAAAAAGGTTCCTCACCCCTGGTCTAAAAGAAGGTAGTGTTGTTTACTTTTTATTTTGAGATAGCTTGCTTGCATCATAAAAACTTCTCAAGTCAGCTCATCATCAATCACAAGAAATACAATAAAACCAATAAAATTAAACTCAGGGGGTGAGAGCCAGTGACTCCCTTCTGCTAAGTGAAGAGTCTTTTTTCTTCTTCCTCCAGATCAAGGCTCCTTATTTAGTTGAAGAGTGTTATTATATCTAACTCATTAATTACAAAATGAAAACCAGCATCATTAGAATTCCAACATTAAAATTTTCAGCCAAATAAGAGCTGCAGCAGCAGATAAGGAGGGTAACAGAAACATAACCCAGAGTTTTAAGTATCACTGAATGCCTGCAAAAATAAGAAAGTCTTCACCCGGCACCTAAAACTCAGAAGGGTAAATGTCCACTGAATGGTTGCAGGGAGGGAATTTCACAGATGAGGTGCAATTCCTCACTCTGGTAACTAATTTTTACCCAGTTGATTCCTTCCCACACACATCTTGCCCCCTCTGCCACATTCTTGCACTACTGTGGCAACATATGAGTTGGTGCTACTATAAATTTGCTCAAGGAACTTTTCAGTGTTTATTTATGCTCCCTTAACCACATCCCACAAGTTTCAAAGGATGGAGATTCCCACCAAAGTGTTTATGGAGTCTATGTGGACATGTTGTGGGGATCAAACAAAATATTCTGCTATACCACTTCTGGTTTACTGCCAAGTACCCTAATCTGACAGCTCCCATTGAGATATGTCCTCAGGGCCTATTCACACGGACATGCTACTTATGGGAATATTGTTTAATAAACTTGCCCATGCTGGTTCACAGCCTGTGTACAACCTTTATACCTACATTTTGCTGTGTGCAGGATTCATTTTCTGAGTACTTGCGGTTGAATTTGCACATGGTGGGCCATCTGTCCAATGGAAATTAGCATGAACAAAACGTTATTCTGGCTACCCATGCCCAAATGATCATGTGATCAGCTCTCAGACTGATATTTCATGTTATCCCTCTATTAATTGTGCATTTGTCATAAAGTAATATCAGTACTATTCATGAATGGGCACCATTTTTTCATTGCCTCCCCAAACCTGCATTCAACCTGATTATGTCTCTCAACATATTGGTGGTGGTAAGTGCCAGCAAGTTGCAGCTTATGGTGACCCCCATAGGGTTTTCAACGCAAGAGAGATTCAGAGGTGATTTGCCATTGCCTGTCTCTGCGTAGTGAACCTGGTATCCCTTGGTGGTCTCCCATCCAAACACTGACCAGGGCTGACCCTGCTTAACTTCAGAGATCTGATGAGGTTGGACTAACCTGGGCCATCCAGGTCAGGGCCTCAACATACTAGATTTTGCTAATTTTACACAAATTAGTAAATGGGATATATGTACTGATAAACCTGGTAAAGAGTGGATTAACGTTTCTGATGGCCAGTGATGTGATCCTAGAATAAGAAAGCCAATATAAATAAGAGGGAAGTTTGTTTACTGTCAGTGGAACAGGGGCAGTTTATGCAAGCTGAGTTTGAGGTCTGTGGCCCTCTGCTCCAGTTGAGCGCCGCTTGTTTTAATTTAATTGACTAATAACTGGGAACTGGTTTGAAAATGTATAAAGTTTATTGCTTATTATGGTTTTATGATACTGTATGTTATTGATGATGTTAGCCGCCCTGAGCCTGGCCTTGGCCAGGGATGGAGGACGGGATTTAATAAAATAAATAAATACATAATTAGCACCAAAAGTGTTTTGTTTTGGGCCCTCTACAGGTTATTGTGCTGAAGACACCCTGAAGAAAGAAAAGCAGGCTATTTCTTCCTCTTATGCTGGAGATTCCTTCCTCAAATCAGAAACAAATGGTAAATCTTTAATTCTCTGCCTGATGTGAAAAATTAGGGACCCTTCACACACAAGATTTTTCTACACTGGTGTAGAAATAAATGTATGCACCTGAGTATGCCATCATGCCCAAGAAGCTCAGTGTGTCTGTTTTATCTATTCTGGGAACTCACTGATTCTTATTGTTTCCGAACACACATACACAGAGAGAGAGTCTTTTCCCTCTATACTCAAGGATACTTGTGCAAGAAAATACATGTGCTGAAAACAGGGCTTTGCCAAGTGCATGCTAGAATGCATTTTAGGGACAAAATATGATACATGGAGAACCAAATGCAATTCACCTTCCCTGGCCCTGTAGCTTTTGGTGCATCCTGAGAACTTTTTGCACTAAGAATAACCTTACTTTTTTTTTTTGCTGGCAAGTCACAGCTGACTTATGGCAACTCTGGAGGGTTTTCAAGGCAAGAGATGCTCAGAGGTGGTATTCCTTGGTGGTCTCCCATCCAAATATTACTCAGGGCCTATTATCATCCAAGATCTAGCCTAGGCTATCCAAGTCAGGGCTACACCCTTCTAAGCCTATTTGATTTGTGCTGGATTGTCTCGTCTACATAAGATAGCACTATAGAATGCCTTGTAGTCTAATGCTGACCAAACCTCTGCATTCACCTCCTTTTTCTTGTGCAACTTCCCAACCACGTTCCGCAGGGCGATGCCTCTCATGAGAATTCATTAGCGTCTTGAGCAGTTAACAGGTTTTTTAATTTCCCTGTGGAGTGGAGAATGTATTCTAAGACTTGCCATACAACGCGGTGTCCCCGTTCTTGGACCAAGAAAACCCTAGTGCAGCTATTTTTCTCAATGTCCTTGTTTGGACTGGCAGCTGTTGCATCAGTTTAAAATTCATTTAAAGCCAATAGTGTGGCTTTGTGTGGGAAGACACAAACTCCTTTGTTGTTGTTCTTGTTATAACAGGAAGACTGCAGTCTGTTTCAACAAAGGACAAAGCCACTTATGCAGGTGAGTACACTTTCCCTTAGAAAAGAAGCATAGATTTTTGAGCAAATAAATGTGTTAGGTCTTTTAAAATCTTTTAAGGAAGAGCTATTCAAAGGAGGCCTTTTTAAAGAAAAGGGCCCAGATGCCTCTTATATGGCTCTAGAGATTGGTGCACTAATAGCTGGTGTGCAGAGCTGGGCTACAGCCCAAAATACATTTGCTTCATAATAGGGTTATTAAAGAATATGATATGTATATTAGGTGCCATCAGATCCCAACCAACTTATGGTGACCCCAGCAACGCACTTTCAAGGCAAGTGAGAAGCAGAGGTGGTTTGCCATTACCTTCTTCTGCAGAGCCTTCCTTTGTAGTTTCCTATCCAAGTACTGACCCTGCTTATCTTCTGAGATCGGGCTATACCGTGCCTCCTTCCCTCCAAAGAATATGTTACTCTCCAGTGTAAGCATTCTAATGTATGGGGACTACAGCCAGGGGGCACAATCCTGCAGGACTCCTGCCCACGACTCTTTAAAATGAACAGATGCACAAAGAATTCCTTCCCATCTTGAATATTTATTTTCCTTTTTATAGTTTATCTTCCCTACCAAGACTCAAGGCAGATTACACAGTGTAAAACAATGGAATCAAATAGCTTAAGACATCCAGTAAACAACGCAAAAGGACTACAACAGAGTTCAGAAAATAATCTCCGGGCTCCTTCCTGTTGAACAGCTGCTGGAGCTGCTTTTTTAGAGTGGCTCCACAATTGCCGCAGCAGTTATGTTTGCTTCAGATACCCCAGTGTTATGCTGCTGTTTCTTGCAGCCAAAACATAAATTGTGGATAACAGACACATATCTTTAAACATGTCTTTGGCTGCAATCAAGGCTGCCTGGCTTTTGTGGCTGTTTATGCATGTGCATCTGTTGCTCACACTTCAGATGTTTGCCTGGTATAACACCAGTGAACTCATAGTGAACACAACTACTGCATAAAAAGTGGAGCCTCTTTTACAGTGTAGTCCTAAGCAGAGTTAAACCATTTAAGCCCTTTGACTTCAATGGACTTAGAAGGATGTAACTCCACTTAAGATTGCATGGTTAGTCACTTGCTTATTTTCCACCCACCATCTTGCCTCCGTGCATCATGTTTCTAGACATCCGAAAATGGATAACAGAAATTCCGTGTTAGTCAGTTGGAGTATGGAAGGATCCTGAAGAGAGGCTGGGGTAGAGTTGGGCAGATCCTCCCCCTTAACACTGAAAATACTTTGAAAGATATTGGAAGCCTTAGCCATTTGGAAAATTTAAAATGAAATGTGTGTGTGTATGTTGCAAAATAACATGATTCCCAATCATTCCTGTGTATTCATGGACAAAACAGCAACTTAACATCCATTATGCCAATAATATTAATGTCCAAAATTCATCATAGTGTTCTCCTATGTGTTTAAAGCACTTCTCATACATTTTCTTAGTAATCCTTATCAGAATCCTTTATGATAGATCTGATGTCTTCATTGTGAGAACTATTGGGCAATTAATAGTAGGTCGAGGAAGTTGTAGAATTACAATTTCTGGAAGTTGTTAAGAGAACTTGATTCCAAATTGAGTTATTCAAATGTGATAGGAATAGGAACACAATTTGACAGGTTGTTTCTGTTATGTATTTTTAATTTTTAAATTAAATATAAACATTTTTAAAGGCTGCATGACCGTCTCTGTGGGGCATCTTGGATTCCCTTCCGACTTTGAGCTTTTGTGAATCACATCACCAAATAAACACTTTTTACTGCTCTGGTTCTTTTCCACTATAGAAATCCAGCGTGATGATGGCTGTGGAGGGGCAGGTGCTGCTCCAGCCTGGTGCCCTTGTGCCTCCTGTTGTAGCTGGTGGAAGTGGCTCCTCGGCTTGCTCCTGGCCTGGCTCCTTCTACTTGGTCTGCTTTTTGGGCTTATTGCTCTAGGTAAGAGGTTACAAATAAGGTTACCAGGTCCCTCTTCACCACTGGTGGGAGGTTTTTGGGGCGAAGCCTGAGGAGGGCGGGATTTGGGGAAGGGAGGGACTCCAATGCCGTAGAGTCCAATTCCAAAGCGGCCATTTTCTCCAGGTGAACTCATCTCTATCAGCTGTAGATCAGTTGTAATAGCAGGAGATCCCCAGCTAGTACCTGGAGATTGGCAAGTGTAGGATAAGTTGCAACTAAGGAAGAGTGTAACTTCGTGCCTTCGCCATATGACTAGTGAGGGGGTCAAAGCAAATGAGGATAGTGGGATAATAGGCACAACAATCCCCATTTTAAGTCTCTGCTTTTTTATTTAGGATTTTTCATGGCTGGGATAAATCCAGGGACAACCAGATGCTAGTGTATTTTTCCCCTAATGAACAGTGCTGGAAGTGTATCCATCCCTGATTGAACTAATTATGCAATTTTGCCTCATCCAGTGGATTGACCCATCTGGTTGGTTAGCCACACAGGTT
This sequence comes from Euleptes europaea, assembly GCF_029931775.1. Classification (NCBI taxonomy): domain Eukaryota; kingdom Metazoa; phylum Chordata; class Lepidosauria; order Squamata; family Sphaerodactylidae; genus Euleptes; species Euleptes europaea. The sequence continues at coordinate 56,325,250 of NC_079316.1, read as the reverse complement.
ACTTGGGGTTGTAGACGTAAACAGCCAGCTCTGTAATTCTCTGTTGTATCTTCTCTCTGAAGGCATTTTGTGTTCCATAGAATTCAACTCTGATTTGGACCGAGTGGCGGCATAGAGGGATAAAAGCCGTATCTTTAGTCTACAAATAGATATAACTAGAGATGGTGGATTTGACCAAGGACCATTTAAGCCTTTTGTTTTTAATCTAAATTTTCAGCGGAGGAAGTGAGGAAGCTGAGATCCCGTGTGGAGAGCCTTGAATCCCGTGCCGGCTACTGGCAGGGTAATTCTGATATTGTGGAAAATGTGCACGTCAGCAAGGTTGGACAGTTTGCCAAACATTCATTAAGTCTGGGTGATATGAATGAAGACCAGCTATGGCTATTCATGAAGAAGAGGCTGGATGCAGAGAGAAATCAAGGTGAGGAACCCCCCCAAATTCTATGAGGATAGGCAGTGAAAAGATGTATTTATCAGGAACTATTCTGATTCTTGAAACACACTACTTTGTTTTCTGACAATGTAATCTGTATGGAGGGAGAGATAGGTGGAACTATGTAAGCTTTGAGCTCAGTCCAGCCTTAACCTATCTATCTGTTGCACAAAAGGAGGTAGACAGTTATTATTATTATTATTATTTATTTTATTATTTAATAGATTTATAACCTGCCCTCCCCAGTCAAAGCCAGGCTCAGGGAGGGAACAACATTAAAACAACATAGCAATAAAATACATTAAAACCTTTAAAATCCCAAATTATTCTAAAATCATTAACACAAGGCACCGTATATTATAGTACCTGCTAGAGCTGAGTGCCTTCCAATTGGGTCGGCATCCCCCACATAATTCAATAGATAGATATAAAACCTTGGCTCTTGTCGAGGACAGCCGCACACTCTTGGGGCCGGGGACCACCAACAGATTTTGATCAGCAGAGCACAACGCTCTTCGGGGTGGGGGCATACCATCATATTATGCCAGGAGTAGCTTTGCCTCATTAGGGAGCTTCTGTAATGTAGTGGCTTAGAGAATGAGCTGCGACCCCTGACTCAAATCTCATTAAATGGCAAGCCTCTTTCTCTCATTCACACCCCATCCCCATCTGCAATATGAGGAAATTATATTAGCCTAATTTGCAGGGCTGTTGCAAGGATTACAACAAACTAATCTGTGTGAAGGGCTTTGAATTATTACATTATATTAGGTGTTTTGGAACGCAGGCAGGATGGTGCTGCTGCAGTCGCCTTGTTTGGGGGCTTCCTAGAGGCACCTGGTTGGCCACTGTGTGAACAGACTGCTGGACTGGATGGACCGTGGTCTGATCCAGCATGGCCTTTCTTATGTTCTTGTGTTCTTGTGAAAACTGGAAGTGTTATGAAAAGCTTTGTTATTGTTGTAATCTAAGTAGCATTGTGCTTTTCTTTGCAGGTTATTTCCGAGGCGAGCCGGGACCAAAAGGTACCTGTTAGCCACATTTATGTTTGATTTGGGTTTCTGTTCATGTTCAGTTGCTTTTTGTCAAAGCTGAGCTAATGTTTGCAAGTAGCTCTTTAGCATGTTTAACTCGGTTTGTTTGTTTTTTTGGTTTTTTTCAAAAATTGCCATAACTCTCAATCGGGGATCTGTAGTCCTATGAGAAGTCTCAAGATTGACTTTTCTTTCTTTCTTTCTTTCTTTCTTTCTTTCTTTCTTTCTTTCTTTCTTTCTTTCTTTCTTTCTTTCTTTCTTTCTTTCTTTCTTTCTTTCTTTCTTTCTTTCTTTCTTTCTTTCTTTCTTTCTTTCTTTCTGTTTTTGTGGAAATCTGTAACAGTCAGGGCAATTTCAAAAACAGTTTCAAAAGGCTCACAAACCTTATTCATGTGTTTCCTTTTTGTTCTGCTTCAGGTGATATGGGCATCCAAGGGCTAAAAGGTGAGTTCAATATTCTCTAATGCCTATGTTCTGTAACAATGGATGTGAAATAACTTTTTTTTCTAGTTTGTGTGTGTGTGAAACTACCATAGCTATCAGTATTGTACAGGTTTAACAAACTTTTACCAATATACCTGATTGTACGAATGTGTGGATGTTTGTAGAACAAAGATCAACTAGTCTGAATGGCAAAATGTCTCATGTTTTTAATTGCTGTAAGGGAAAACATATAAGCATGGTGACCCCTCCCTGTACAGTCTACCAGTTCTAATTTGAGCAGTATGCTAAGAACTCAGAAATGTACAGTGGTGGATGCCAAGATCTGTATAATATACCAACAAACAGTTTAGGAAGTAGGGAAATTTACATTTTGAAGTGAGGATTCTCAACCACGCAACTCCCCTCCCCAATCCATTAGATATTGGAAGGATGTAGTAGCAAGGAGTTTAATTTGTCAAGAGGCAGTTTACAGAACATTAAAAATATCAATAAGAAGGTGCAGAGGGTAACTGTGTCCCATATGGCTTTCCTGTGAGACTGTAGTCACCCACTCCTATGACTAACGTGGAAACAACAAAGAGTCATGGCTATGAGATTCATCACTAACTCTCCATTTCTTTGTTTCTATAGGAGACCGAGGACTTCCTGGCACAGCAGGTAGGCAAAGCTTGGAGGAAGTCTGCTGGGCCAATCTTTGTGGGCTTTCTAACTGTCTGGGACACAATCAGTGGGCAATGACCGTTTTAGGATTGCACCATTCTCCCCTACCCCCAAGGAGTGTGTTTGTGCAAAATAATAATAATAATAATAATCTGGCTGTTCCTTGACTTGACCCTGAGTCCTTCAGTTAACCAAGTGCCGCATCAGTCATGTTGAGATCTTAATCTAGTCCCTATTGATATGATGGTATGGTTTTAAGCTTAGTTTGTTAATAGTGATGCTTGAATGCAGATCTGAAAGGTGATAATGGAGGGAATGATCACACACAGCATTTTCTCAAATACTCATGGGAGTTGTTTAGCCATCTCTTGGGATGTCCAATACATTTTAGGATCAAAGTAACATGCATGTAACTCACTTCCAATGACCCTCTGTCACCAGCGTTTTGAAGGAGGGAAATATGAAGCAGAGCTCAGTCCATGCTGGGGTCTGTCTGCACATGTACTGATGAGCTGCACATTATGGGTTGGGTCTTTTGACTCCTTTCCATTAAGTTAGATCTCATGGCTTATTTCTGCTAAGTGTTCCTTCAAGAGAGAAACACTTCCTGCGATGGAGAATGACTTTCTCTATGAGGAAAAGCCTTTTTGTTGGAGGAAGACTTGGAGGAAGGGAGTAATAGAATCCAGCCTGTTTTTCTTCAATGGAACAAATTGTAGTTTCCTGGGCTGTGTCAGGTTGGTGAAATGATGAAGATGGACATCTAATTCCCCTTTCTCCAGGCACCATGTTCCCAATCTAAATTAGTCCTTCATGTGCCTGGGAAGCACAGAACTTCAGAACACGCCTTTCTACCCACCCCAGGGATGTCCCTGGAGATATATAACATGTATTAAGGCTCATTACAGCTAAATTCTTGATTGGTACACTGGACTTCTGTTGTACTGAAATTCATATGATTATTGAAACTCTACGCAATAACATATGGAGCTTAAATACTGAAAATCAGATATGTGGTACTGGAATCGAAACAATAAAACCATTTTGGTTTGGTTAAGTTATTTATTGATCCTCAAAATCAGATAACAAATTTCATAAACCTGACACTGAATCCATGCAAGATCCCATGAAGACATCACCATGCTCTCTTCACTGAAGATCTGGAGTCTGAAGCATGAATACAACTCTGAAAATTGAAATCCAAATAATTTTTACAAATGTTAAACGTTGCTTTAAACTTTGTTAAGTGGCCAAGCAGCAGTGCATTGGAAGTGAAACAGCTCTTTTTAACATACTGTTTTCTCTTAACAGGTGTTCCAGGTGTGATAGGACATCCTGGGCCTGAAGGACCAAAAGGACAGAAAGGCACCATGGGTAAGCAGAACAGGGCAACTGTTATAACTGTCCTGGGCCCTTCACATAATTCAGATTCTTTCGTCAGTGTGTGACTTGACTGTGACAACTGCTGTTCAGAAGAGAGAGCACTGAACCATGCTGAGCAGAGCAGTTCATATGTTGGAATCTTGATCCTCACCTACTTATTCTCTACAGGTGAAACTGGTATGGAAGGGCCCATGGGACAAAGAGGAAGAGAGGGACCTCCAGGTCCTCGTGGGGAGCCTGGTCTACCTGGGTTTGGAGAGAAAGGTGACAAAGGTAAAAAGATTATTGCAGGACACCCTTTCCCACAGGACATAATGATATGAACACATGAAATTGCCTTATACTGAATCAGACCCTTGGTCCATCAAAGTCAGTATTGTCTACTCAGACCAGCAGCGGCTCTCCAGGGTCTCAGGCAGAGGTCTTTCACATCACCTACTTTCCTAGTCCCTTTGGCTGGCGATGCCGGGGATTGAACCTGGGACCTTCTGCATGCCAAGCAGATGCTGTGAGGCAAATTATTGGACCTCCTTAGTTTCAACAAACAAAAAAGATGACTGAGATATTGTTGCCCCAAAGACAGTAAGCACCTGTGGCATGTGTCTGTCTGACATCATGTCAGAAGGTCTGGAACTCTTGGCCAAAAGAGTTGAGTTTGTTTCCCAATAATGCTTTCTCTGTTGCTCTTTAATTATGCATTAATCATAGAAACAAACAGGGCTGGGAATTAAAACTGTATCGTATTCAATCACTCAGATGAGTAATGGGCTATAGTAAGACAAAAACATCTGGTGGTTTGTTTTGTGGAAGGGAAAACAATGCCTTATCTGTCCATAGAGTTCTGGTTGCTATCAAATATATCCCCTGCCCATGGAACTATTCAGCTGCTGTTCCACAGTGCTGCCGAACTGTAACTCAGCCAAGGCCTAATATCCTTGAGTGGGGTCAGTTGACTGCCTCATGGACCACGTGACCTCCAGTTGACCTCTATTCGCTAACAATTTCCAGGGATCTGGTGGTGATGCATCTTCTCAATAATGCTTTATGGAATTATAACAGTATGTAGCGGACATTCAGTATGCAGGGACATAAATATGAAGCCAAAAGAAAGCAATCTTGAGCAGGTTTTCTAATGGTTTTGTCTAATTTTTTCCTATGTAGGCTCTGCTGGAGATCCAGGGCCTCAAGGTCCATCTGGGCCCCCAGGTCCTTTTGGCCCCAAAGGTAAATTTGTAATCTGGAATAAAAAAGTAGCATACGCATGAACAGGAAACTGTGCTGGATGGATGAATAGGGTGGAGGGTTTTTTAACTTTAAAAACTTTCTAGTATTAAGAAGGAAATTGTTAAGTAGCATTCAAACCAAAATTGTCTTGTCGCAAGACCAATGCATTCTAAGATTGCACATAGCCTTGAAAATAACAAGAAAACCTTACTGTCTCCTTCATTGAGGCAGAAATCCTAAGCACACTTTCCTGGGAGGAGGCTCTGTTGAATAAAATGGAACTTACTTCTGTGTAGACCTGCTTAGAATTACTCTCTGAATTGTAGAAATGTACGATCAGGGATTACTGACTGGGGAAATGGCATCGTCCTTTGTGTTATAGCTGGCTTTCTGCTGCTTGAGAACCTTTAAACATTCATTTCGATCCATCATTTCTTAAAAGCCTGAAAGTTCTGTGAAATTAATTTTAGTGGTGGCGGCAGGGGAGATAATGTTGCAGTGCCAAAACTTTAGTCATGCCTCTCAGTTGCAAATCTCAGTCAGAGTGATATCACAGAATTGTTTCAATTGTAAAAATACCAACTGTCTTTCATAGCTCTCTGATTGTGACTGTGTCTGACTAAGAAAATCAGTAATCTTAACTCTCTGTATGCCTGTCTGTAGTTTTGGGTTTTTTAATGGAGAAAATGTGCTTACCCTAAACCACTGAAGGCACTAAACTCATGTAAATGGGAAAAAAACCTGTCCCCTAAAGAACTCCCCTGTCAGTAATTGTTGAGGAGTTCTTCCTAAAATGGCCACAGTGCAAGTGATTTGCTTTATCTAGTTGTGTGAACACTAAAGTCAATAGATTCCAAGAATCCTGGTACAACTTTAAAAAATATCACTAACTACAAAATGTAGGAGCCCCGTGGCGCAGAGTGTTAAGCTGCAGTACTGCATCAAAAGCTCTGCTCACGACCTGAGTTCGATCCCGACGGAAGTTGGTTTCAGGTAACCGGCTCAAGGTTGACTCAGCCTTCCATCCTTCCAAGATCGGTGAAATGAGTACCCAGCTTGCTGGGGGTAAAGGGAAGATGACTGGGGAAGGCGCTGGCAAACCACCCCGTAAAACAAAAGTCTGCCTTGCAAACGTCGGGATGTGACGTCACCCCATGGGTCAGGAATGACCCGGTGCTTGCACAGGGGACTTTACCTTTTACAAAATGTAAAATTACAAAACTTACAAGGATATAACCTGACATATTGGCAGAACTTTGATGATGTTTGTTGACTTTTCAATAATCTAATTTCTAAACAGTTGAAACATGTTTTTCTTCAGGTATGATGGGTGCATCCGGTCTCCATGGTCCCCCTGGTAAGTATCGTGTTCTCAGTACGTGATATATTGTAAAATTCAGCAAACCACTGTTTTGATTTTGGTGTGTTAAATTCCCCTGGTCAATGGCAACATAATAAACCAGGTCAGGGAGATAAAAATAAAACATACCTGACCATTTTTTCTGTCTTTCAAAAGATGTGCATTTATAAAATTCTTAACTCATTCTGGTCTTCCTGGTGTAGTGGTTAAGAGCGGTGGTTTGGAGCGGTGGAGTCTGATCTGGAGAACTGGGTTTGATTCCCAGCTCCTCCACATGAGCGACGGAGGCTAATCTGGTGAACTGGATTTGTTTCCCCACTCCTACACACGAAGCCAGCTGGGTGACCTTGATCAAGTCACATTCTCTCAGCTTCACCTATCTCACAGGGTGTCTGTTGTGGGTAGGGGAAGGGAAGGTGATTGCAAGCTGGTTTGAGTCTCCCTTAATTAAGTGGTAGAGAAAGTCGGCATATAAAAACTAATTCTTCTTCTTCTTTCTTTAGGTCCACCTGGGAGTCAAGGATTCAGAGGTGAACCTGGTGCTCCAGGTATTAAAGGTATGACTTTCCAGCACTTCGTTTATTCCTGTTGATGTTGCTATTGAAAAAGTTACTGGGCACTTTCATACATACTGAATAATGCACTTTCAATCCACTTTCCAATGCACTTTAAAAATAGTTTGCAAGTGAATTTTGCCTTTTCACACAGTAAAATCCAGCTGCAAAGTGCACTGAAAGTGGATTGAAAGTGCATTATTCAGCATGTGTGAATGCGCCACTGTGTTTTTCTACCATTGAGAGTATAAGCAGGTTGGTGGACCATTGGGCAACATTTTCCCAGACTAAAGGCCGACAATAAAAGTAGTTATATGAGTAAGAGTGGTAAGAGTGACTATTCTAAAAAATAGGTTTGTGCATTTATGGAATGATATAGTTTCTGTGTATTCCTTTGGTTTTTTTATCCTATCCTTCAAGCTCAGAGTGACATATACAGTCCACTCCCATCCTTTTATCCTTGCAAATGTCCTGTAAAATAGGGCAAGAGAGAATGACTAGGCCAGTGTCATCCAGTGAGCTTCATGCCAGAGTGGGGATTTGAACCTGGCCATAGACTTCTACTCTAACCACTACACTACACTGGTCCTTGCACAAGGCAAATAGACGAAAAGGGGATATAATTCCAAACTGCAAACTTGAAGTATATTAGAAAAGACCTGAGTTAGAGTAGGCCTGTCTTGGAGGTACAGAATCCTCCCTTGGATAAGAAGTTTTGATGATCTCCTTCCAACTGAATGTGAGTGAAGAATTTTCTCTCTCAGTATTAGTCTATTGTAAGCCATTGTCTCTGTTTCATTTAGGTGAGAAAGGAGCCATGGGAACAGCTGGGCCCAAAGGTATGTTAGTTAATGTTGTCTCAACACTTGACTCGATTATCATTTGAATATGTTTTGCATCCCTCAGTTTAACTGACCAGTGTGTGTGTGTGTGGGGGGGGTGGTTCTTTATACTCTTATCATGAGGATTTATTTTTGTTCAAGCATGAAAGTTTTGATCTATTTTATTTATTTAGACCATAGACAAGGTGACAAAAATTAAAACTTACAAAATATTAAAATGTTAGAACATTTGAGACATTAAAAGCATTTAAAATACAAATATATATATAAAATATTTAAAACAAACACATACATAAAAGCACACAAACGGGGAGGGCTAATAACAGTCAGTGAGGGAATGCCAAACAAAACAAAAAAGTCTTCACCTGCTGACAGAAGACCCATAGCAGGGCCACCGAAGATGACCAGAGTGGTTGAGTGGGTTCATATGGGAGTAGGTGGTCCTTCAGGTATGCTGGCCCCATTAAATCGAAAATTTTTTGCATCTTTGTGCTTTCATTTTTAGGTGATCAAGGGGAGAAAGGACCTCGTGGTCTTACAGGTCTGTATATTTTATTTTACAAATTTCTATGCTGCCTTTCCACCCAAATAGGGACCCCAAGTCAGGAAACATCAAAACATTAAAACATTTCAACATTAAAACAGCATTTAAAATAAAGTATATATAAAATAATTAAACAATTCAATCAAATTGACAAACACAACCACACATAAAACAACCAGGGAGGAATGCTAATAGCAGTTATGGAGGGAATTCCTAACAAAAGAAAAAAAGGTTTTCACCTGCTGGCGGAAGACAACAATAGAGGGAGACAGACAAATCTCCGTGGGGAGGGAGTTCCAAAATTTTGGCACCATGACCAACGTTGCCCTTTCTTGGGTTGTGGTCTCAGATGGTGGGGGCTGAAGCAGAGCCTCTGAAGATGACTGAGGTTGATGGGTAGGTTCATATGGAAGTAGGCAGTCCTTCAGGTATGTTGGTCCCAAGCTGTATAGGGCTTTAAAGGTCAATACTAGCACCTTGAATTGGGCCCAGAAGGAAGCTGGGAGCCAATTTAGGTGGAACAAGACTGGAGTGATCTGATCCCTATGACCCACTCTAGTCAACCCTCTGTCCACAGCATTCTGTTCCAACTGTAGCTTCCAGGCAGTCTTAAATGACAGCCCCATGTACAGTGAATTTCAGTAATCTAATCTAGATGTTACCAGGACATGCACTACAGTGGCAAGATCTCCCCACACCCAGGAAGGGCTACAACTGGATCACCAGCCAAGATGGTGAAAGGCACCCCTGGCTACTGCTACCACCTGTTTATCCAACAGGAGGCCTCGGTCCTGGAGCATCCCCAAGCTATGAACCTGTTCCTTCAGGAGTGCAAGCTTATTAAGATCAGGAGATATCCCAGTTTCTGGGACAAGCCTCCCCCCCCCCCCGCCCAAAGCTGTGAACCTGATTTTTCAAGGGAAGTATAACCCCACCCAAGATAGGAAAGATCTCCCTAGTCTGCCTTTCTAGTAACCCAGAGAACCCCTGTCTTGTCATAGTTAAGTTTCAGCTTCTTACTTACTCCAAGTATTGGTTGAGAACATCAACAACATCCTCAGAATTAGGTGGAAAAGAAAGGAAGAGCTGGGTATCATGTATATCTTGGTGACACCACAACCCATGTCTCCTGATGACCTCTCCCAGTGGCTTCATATAGATATTAAATAGAATGGGGCAGGGGTCAGCAAACTCATTAGTCAAAAGAGCCAAATATCAACAGTACAACGATTGAGATTTCTTTTGAGAGCCAAATTTCTTAAACTTAAACTATATAGGTAGGTACACTGTTTATTAACTTAATAAACTTTAATTAAAGTTTTAAGTCTTAATTAAACTATAGGTACACTGAATAAAACTTGATACCATACTTAATAGTGATCTTATTTATTGATAAAAATTAAATTGTAAGTCCCTGCCATTTCCCCCTCCCCCCCGGAGTCCTCGTCTGGAGGCCTGGTCTACCGCCATAAAAGCCTATTGGTGGACCTGGCCTCCGGCTGAGTCCCATTGGGAGGCCAGGTCTACCCATTGGTTTTCTTGGCAGTAGACCTGGCCTCCGGAGGCCCATAGAAGCCAATTGGTAGACCTGGCCTCTGAAGGGGGACTTTTTCCCCTCCTCGGAGTCCAGGTCTACCGCCAAGAAAGCCAGTGGGTAGACATGGCCTCCCAATGGGCCTCAGCCGGAGGCCAGGTCTACCAAAGGAAGCCCGCCCTGCCCAACAGCTGATAGGCGGGGGGGCAGGAACCGCTGAGCCACCCACCCAGCAATCGCGCGGCTAGAGGGGAGGGGAGGCTTGAGCCTCCCAACCATTGAGGGCAAGGGAAAGGGGGACCCGGCCATTCTCCACGGTGTGGGGGGGGGGGAGACAGCATGCCCGCTCGCCCGCTCGCTCTCTCAGGCACGCCGGCTCCGCAGCCCAGCTGCCGGCGCGAGTGGGCGCAAGAGCAGGGGCTCCAAACCAAGTTCGGAGAGCCGCACTCAACGGGCCAAAGAGCTGCATGCGGCTCTGGAGCCGCAGTTTTGAGACCCCTGGAATGGGGGATAAGATGGAACCCTGTGGAACCCCACAGGCCAACGGCTATGGGGCAAAGCAGAAATCCTCCAACACTACCTTCTGAGTTTATAGCTGCTGTCCACACAACGTGAGGCATAGCATTCCTGAAGGGAGCTTCTACATCATGGGCAAGGCCTATAGTCTATAAAACTCTAGCTGCACAAGGTCCCATCATCTACTGTCCTAAAGGAAGGCTTAGCACAACAGGTGCTGCCAGAGTCTACAACATATATCTTAAATATGCATAGTCATGTGCACAACCTAGGCTACAGTTGTCTGAAGTAGCACATAGTTGGTCAATCAGATGCAGAAGTGGGCACATAATTTCGCCCTCTTGTTCTTATATATAACACAAGCAGAGCTGAACACATTGTTGAAAGCTACTCCTCTTTGGTTCTTGTGGGTTATCTGGGCTGTGTAACCGTGGTCTTGGTATTTTCTTTCCTGACGTTTCGCCAGCAGCTGTGGCAGGCATCTTCAGAGGAGTAACACTGAAGGACAGTGTCTCTCTGAGAGACACTGTCCTTCAGTGTTACTCCTCTGAAGATGCCTGCCACAGCGGCTGGCGAAACGTCAGGAAAGAAAATACCAAGACCACGGTTACACAGCCAGGATAAACCACAAGAACCAATGAACTCTGACCGTGAAAGCCTTCGACAATATTTCTACTCCTCTTTGTTGACTTGCAGGTGAACCTGGTTCCAGAGGGCCGGCTGGACCTATGGGTGAACCAGGAGCTAAAGGATCAGCAGGTGAGTGGTGGTGTAACATAATGGCATTGTAGAAAATATTTGCAACATACCATGCAACTCCTAGGCCCCCTGGAGCACAAGTCTTCGAATGAAAGACAGTCTGGCAGAGTGAAACTTAACAGTGTTCAAAACTCAGAAAGCTTTCAGAACTGAGCTTAATGTAAGATGTTCCTCACAATATGAGGGGTTGGATTAAGAGGAGCACTTTACATAAATCTGCATATTTTATTTGAAAATGGCCCGTTTCTATAACTTGATGAAGGCTAGTAAGGATATGAATCTTAATTCTGGCTTTATTTTCATTTTATCACTCAAAAGAGTCTATTATGTAAAGGGTCATAATATAATCTCGCCATAGTTGTGTACACGCTAGTGATCTCTGCATGAGATTACTGCAATGCACTCTAAACAAGCTACCTCTAAATAATGTTTGGGAATTACAGCTGGTCAGGTTACTCACAAGAGCAAACCATTGGAAGCATTTTGCTCCAATTTTGAAATAACTGTATTGACTCCTAGTTGGTTTGGGGATCCAATTTAAGGTGCTGGTTTTGACCTTTAAAATTGTAATAGTCTTTGATCATGGTATCTAAGGAATGCTTCCTCCCATATGAATCTCCCCAAATACTCAGGTACTAAGGAATGCTTCCTCCCATGTGAATCTCCCCAAACACTCCCCAAAATTATCTCATCATCTGAGATCCTGCTTCTTGTACTCTCCTCCCCCCCCCCCCAAGTTCGATGGGTGGTAACCCAATACAGACCTTTCATGGGGATTGCACTAAAGTTTTAGAATGTCCTCCTGATGCAGGTCCTTTGGCCTCACCACTGATGCTGTTCATGGAACAAATGAAAACTATATAGTTTCAGTGGGGGCAGTTTGGTTAAGTTTATTTTTGCCTGGGCCACTGCTGTGTTCTTTTTTGGTGGGCTTTCATTCTAATCATTAAGTGTTTCATTGTTGGTTAAAGATGTTACATTGAACAAGTTTATAATACAATAAGGTCCATCTTGAAGACCTTTTAGGCACACCCTAAATATTTTAGATAAAATAAAATAAATGTGGTTCTTTTATGTAAGCTTCAGCCAAAAGCACCTGAGCCCTAATAAAGTCCATGGTATAATTTTTAAAGCACGTTCTTATATGTAGCTTTTCATTAAGCAAAGAACTGGGATACTGTGGGATAATTCCCATAACAATGAATGAATTTCTGTGTTTCCATAGGTCCACCTGGGCCAGATGGACACCAAGGCCCCAGAGGTAGGTTACTATTACTTTGCTGTTTCTTCTCATGACCAACAAATCCCTGAGAAACGTAACACCAGATGGATCTAAACTTGGCCACGCAAGGAATAATGAAAATATAACAAATACTTGTTTCCATTGGGTTGAATCCTACTAACTTTCTGCATGTGGAAGTGGCTCACTCCCCTCCTCTCCCCAGCATCTGCTCCCCAAAAAGACTGTGCCGGGGATTGGAAGACCAGACAAAAACCAATGCAGGATGAGGGGGATGCAGTGCAGAGGGGAACTGAACGATATCACCCCTCTTGTCCAGCAGAAGGCTGGTAGGGTGACATTGTCTGTAAATGCCACTTTCATCCCTATCCAATGTGGCATAGGACCAGGGGTTCCAGTGATGTCACTATGCAGTGCTGCATAGGATCATAGATTCATATATGGATTTGAATATTTTCAGTGTTACTTTCAATCAGAGTAGCTCCCATAAATAACAAATGTGAACATTTTGACTGAGATTCCTGTTCACAACACTTAGAATTATTTTGGATGACAGCACCAAGGAATTTCAGAAAATGGATTGATGGGTAATGGAGATATAGTGTTTTCATGTAAAGATTTGAACTTATTGGCCTAAGAATGCTACTCGCTTAATGGCAACCATTTCTATAACTCCGGTGGGTGTTTTACTATTACATCAAGTAAAAATGCTAGCTATTTCTATATCTTGACTATTTTCTAGGAGAGCAAGGTCTTATGGGAACGCCAGGCCCACGAGGTCCATCTGGGCCTCCTGGAGATGCAGGACAGCCAGGTAATCCAAGATGAAGCAAAAACAACTTTGTTTGATGTTACCTTTAGGCTGAAGTTGGGGGACAGTACATGACTGGGCAGATGAAACACTGGGTCTTTGAACTGGCCCTGCAGGCACATCAGACTTACCAGTGTAGGGAGAAGAGGAGAGAGGCAGGTTTGTGAGAGTCAAGACAGGCATGGAGAGGATGAAGCTTGGTTCACACAAAGGAGATTAGGAATTCTAGGAGGTGGTGGAGATCTTAGAACAGTAGAAGAAGAAAAAGTTGCAGAAATTGACAAGGTGGAGGCCATGCCGCTTGGGAAGACCGAGGCCTCAAAGGACACAGAGCTAAGCCAAGAAACAGGAGCCTGAATGCCCATGAACAGCCCTACTGGGGGATATATTGTAAAGCTTTGAATTATGGAAAGTATATTTGCAGGCATGGCATATATTCACCACTGTACCGATTGCCTGAAGAGGATAGAAATTATAAGGCTGCTGTCTAGAGAACCTATGGAGCATACATTAGTGAGAAGCAGAATAACGGAGCCATAGCTCCTTGAAGCATCTCCACTCTGTGGAGAGTTGTCTGCCCTTTACGCTTTCTGTGCTTATGTGGCAAAATGCCAGTATAAAGATAGCCAACAGAAGGCTTGATTGAGTCTTTTAGAGAGAAGGAGCATTAGAAGTCTGGGGGGCGGGAAGAGTAGCACATGAGATTTTTAGGCCTGCCAGGCCCCATAGCTCCACCAGCGGGAGCTTTCCGGGGCCGTGGCTGTGGCGTGTGATGGCCGCGCACCTGGCGCAACACGCGCACTTCCCCCCCCCCCCCGCACAACACACCTACGTCATTTCTGGGTTTACCCGGAAGCAACGCAGACGCTCTAGCGATCTCTAGCGATCCGAGATTGCCAGAGCGTCCGTGTCACTTTTGGGTTTACCCGAAAGTGATGTGTGCGCGCATGTGCGGGAGTGTCCACGCAGTGCCCACCGGCCATCAGCTGGCCGGCGGGCAGCCTGATGGATCGGTGGGATTTTTCCAGCCACCACCAGGCACTTGGCAACCATAGAGATTTTATTTTATTTATTTATTTTATTTTATGATTTATAGCCTGCCCTCCCCAGCAGAAGCCGACTCAGGGCTGGTAACATCATACAAAAGCATTAATACATCAATAATAAAATTAACCACAAAATCTAAATTTAAAACAATAAAATCCCAATTGAAAACTACAAAACTACAAAACTACAGATGGCGCCTAAACAATACTCGTGTTGGTAGATATTCACAGCAGGTTACCCCTCAGTTGACATAATAATATAACAGGAGGTGGGAGAATAGGGAGGCCAGCAGATGTTGTATCCGCTGCTGCCCTCAACTATAGGCCTGGTGGAATAGCTCTGTCTTGGAGGCCCTGCAGAAATCTTTAAGGTCCAACAGGGCCCTGATGTCACCAGACAGAGCATTCCACCAGGCTGGTGCCAGGGCCTATTTTGTGTAATAGAGAGTATAAGGAAGAAAAGGGGAGATGAGAAAAGAGATATGTACTGGGGGCGGGGATGGAGTACAGAGCTTTACATCTAAAAGTCAGGAAGGTATTCATAGTCCTCAGTGAACTGGGAAGAAATCCGTTCATTCCATTTTTGAAATGCAACCTGGGAAACTGATGGATTGACATATGGCCACTTTGGGTCACATTTTTACCTGAGCATTTGCTTCATCTGAAGGCCTAATTCTCTGGCCCTTAAAGTTAATGGTCAAAGTGAAAAGAAGTCGATGCAAAGACTTCAGAAGGGGTGATACCATCATAGCAGTGGACAAGAGAAGATTTTTAGCAGAGGCATTTCAAATAATCTTAACAAAAACAAAGACTATGCAGGAGAAGAATGTTGCAATAACTGAGGTTACAAATAGAAACAATGCATGAGTTAAGTTTTAGTAGGAGGTACAAAAGGAAAATGACATGGACTGCAACTGAATCTGTTGAACATGTGAGTTATTGGTATATTGACCTGTTTCCCTCATCTTGGAAGAAAATTCCTAACATGTCTCATTGTTTTCCTAGGTCTCCCAGGATCTTCAGGACCACCAGGTAAGGCACTATGTGTGAAAAGATACATTTGCTTAATAGCTAATGGACAAATGCTTAAAATATTAAGTGAGGCATCATGAGGGTTCATTTTGTGTCTCATAAGAGGATGCAGATTGCTAGAAATTAAGCTGAGAGTATGCAACCGATCACAGGTAAGAGCACATTATTTTGCCTACTCTGTGGCAGTGATGGCAGTGAAGTGATCTTATTTTTGTGCCACCATTTTTTTTCTGCACAATGCCATCCAGTGGAGCTTTTCTGGGTTGTTGACCTGGAAAACATACAAGCCTGCTGTGAAACCTTTGCAATGCATTTTGCAGATAAAATTGCTCACATCCCCCATGACTTAGACAACACAGTTGGACTGGTTCAGTCTCAGGATATTATTGGAGTGCAGTCTGGTTTTCGTTGTATTCATGACTTTCAGTTGGTGAGGCCTGATGAAACGGACAAAATGTTTCGAGGTGTGAGACTACCATGTCTCATCTTGCCCCCCCCCCCATGGCTAATATTATCTTACTTTAATGATACTGTTCATATTGCCAGTGTGGCTCTGAACAGTGTGGCTAATATTATCATGCTGGGCTGGGTTGGTTGACTGGGTCCAGGAGATAATAAATACCTCTCTGTGGGAGGCAGTAGTTCTGATCACTTTGAAAGAGGCTTTTGTGAGACGCCTGCTGAAGAAGGCATCCCTGGACCCAAATGACCTAAATGACTACATCCAGTGGCTAATATTCCATTCTTGACTAAGGTGCTTAAATGGGTGGTTGCTACACAGCTTCAGGCAATCTTGGAGAAGATGGATTATCTAGACCCATTTCAATCTGGACTGAGGCCTGGTTTTGAGATGGAAACAGCCTTGGATGCCCTGCCTGATGACCTTAAGATGACAGAGGGGAGTACATCCCTGTTGATTTTCCAGGAATTCCTGGAGGCTTTCGATACTGTTGATCATGGCATCCTTCTGGAGAGGCTGGCTGAGCTGGGAGTAGGAGGCACCATGCTTCAGTGGTTTCACTCTTACTTGGCCAAATGAGTCTAGTCAGTGGTGCTGGGGGATGACTGCTTGGCCCTGTGGCATTTATACTATGAGATCCTGCAGGGTTCCATCATATCCTCCATGCTATTGAACATCTACATGAAACCACTGGGAGAGGCCATCCAGGGATTTGGAATGAGGTGCCACCGATATGGAGATGGCACCCAGCTTGATTTCTTCTTGACAGCAAAGCCAGGTGGGTTTGTGGAAATCCTGAATAGGTGCCTGGAGAAGGTAATGAGATGGATGAGGGCTAGTAAACTGAATCTCAATCTGGAAAAGACTGAGGTATTTTTGATCAGTGGAGAAACTACTCAGTGATTGCAGAGCCAGCTTGTCCTGGTGGGAGTTGCACTCCCTGTGAAGGATCAGGTTCATAGCTTGTGGGTGCTACTGGATCCTGGACTACAGTTGGAAGCTCAGGTTCCCTTTGTGGCATGTAGCGGCTTTTATCAGCTCCAACTGGTTCTCCAGCCATGGCCATCTTGCCGCAGTGATCCAGTATTTGATCTCATCCTAGCTACATTACTATAATGCACTCTGCATGGGGCTGCCTTTGCATATGGTTTGGAAAGTTTAATTGGTCCAGATTGTGGCAGCCAGGATACCGTTGGGTTGGTTACAGGGATTGTATCATCCCTGTGCTGAAAGAGCTGCATTGGCTACCCACCTGTTTCTGGGCATGCTGCTTCTTACCTTTAAGGCCCTAAATGGCTTGGGGCCAGGGTACCGGAAGGGTCATCTCCTCCCACACTATCCAACCTGCCTCTCAAGCCCTGCTCTCTGTGCCCCCACCTTCAGAGGTGAGGCGAGTGATGTCTAGTAATAGGGCATTTGAGGAGGGCACTTAGTCTTCAGAATTGTCTGCTCTGTTTTATAGACAATTTGTATGCTGCTGATATGTCTAATGGCTTGGTTTTTAATGGCTTATTTTTATATTGTGTTTTTTAATGGTAAGCCACCTCAAGCAAGACTCTGAAGAGGCATCACAAAAATATTCAAAATAATAATTAATAATAAATAAATAATAAATAGGTAAATGTAACTCTATGCAAAACACACACACTCAGTTCACTGCTGAAAAACACTGTCTAATTAGGAGGCTCACAGATGAAGAATGGGTCCTGGTTATTATTATGCGGCAAATTATTCATCCAGTCTTCAGGCTAACAGAAATGAAGTGAAATAGAGGGGACTTTACTGTAAGTTCTTATGTTTTTATGTGTAAGTGGTGGTGATTGCCACAGGAGGAAAGGAACCTTATAGCCCAGCCTATTCAGGAGAATGTCCTGTTGAGTTCAATGGACTTGCTCCAAATTGTACATGGGATGGGAAAAGATGAATACCACATGAAGAAGAATTCACCTTTAGCCCCTGGCTATGGAAATCCAATAAAGTAGAAACCTGGAAATGCTGGGAATGTTGTATGAATGGAGAGTGCAAACAACTGCCTCTCCATGCTGTTACATCTTCCAAATATTGTGTTAAAAATCCATCTAGAATCTTTCTGTTTGGGTATAGATTGCACTTGCTGTGAGAGGTGAGAGGGGACTGACAGCTATAAGCAGAAAGCAGTTGTTAAAGAAATGGGGTCTCCTTAACAAATGGAGGTTGTTGGTAGGGTTGCCAGGTCCCTCTTCACAACCGGTGGGTGTTTAGGGAGGCAGGCTTGGGGGCAGCAATTAGCATAATCTATGTGATGGCATCACTTCCGGTTTATGTGGAAATTCCAGTATCGCGCTGGAAGGATGCTCTAGCACTCACAAAAAAACCCTCTGTGGTTTCCACAGAGTTTTTTGTGAGTGCTAGAGTGAGTGCTAGAGTGTGATGCTGGAACTTCTACATAAACCAGAAGTGATGTCATTGCATAAATAATGCTGATCACTCCCCCTCCCTTCCCCAGCCTGCTTCCACCCACCGACCAACTGAGAGTTGGCAGGCAGCAGAAGCAACTGGCAAGCAATTGCCCACCTTAACTGGGCAGTTGGGTGCCCTATTTGTTGGTCCTTTCCCAGAGATCAAAAGCAATAGGTAAAAAATGGTGGGATGCATAACCCTCTGCCATCCAGTTCTATAACACTATGATGTATATAATTTACTATGACTTACAGCATTATTCATTTCAAACTGCCATTTGCACTCTTTCTAGGGCTCTCAGGTAGTCCAGGTCGACCAGGGCCTAAAGGTGCGTGTAAATAATGTTTATAGCATTTTTAAGGTGTTTTTCGTTTGGTTTGGTTTGGTTTGGTTTGGTTTGTAGATGAGGTCCTGGTTCATACATAAAATATATAAATACGTTAATTTCTATCTGGTTGATTCATCACCAACGAAAAAGCAGAAGAAAGCATGCAAATGGACTTATATGAGACTTATGCGGAGGGCTTCTCCTTTCTTCATCATTGTATGGCTCCTGTTACTCCACAAGACTATTTCGGTATTCACTTCCCAACAACATTGAACCTGGGGCATATAACCCATGTTGAAAAGGTCAACATCTTCTCCAGTCTCAAATTATATACATTAGTTTCTGATAATATCACTACAAGCCCCTATTAATTTAACACCAGTTGTATACATGGGTCAGAACTCTCACAAAGTAGCCATCTCCAGTCATGCTATCATAACAGTCATTATAACAAAGAATCATTATAGCAGATATCCAATGAAATGATGAGCAATGTCCACCCTTTACCTGTCTGTTAACTGAATCTCTGGTAACATCAACTTTTCCCTTTCTTTACCTGTTTGCACAGGTGAACCTGGAGCTCCAGGCCGGGTTACTAGCACAGGTATGGATCAAAGCTGGAGCAGAAAGAGTCTCATAAATGGGGGCCTTCATATTGCCTGTTAAAATGATTTCAGCTTCTCTGGTTCAATTTCTCATGGTTTGTGTTTTCAGATGGAGCATCAACTGTCGCTCTCCCGGGACCTCCGGGCCCACCAGGGAGTGTTGGACCTCCAGGCCCACCTGGTGTCCCAGGTAGGAACCCCATTATATGCCACAGACGTTTTTATCCCTAATATTTAATTATACATTTTAAAAACTGTAATAATTGTCTTCAGCATCTGTTCTTGGGACTTTGAGTCTAAACCATACCTTCCCCTCTGCTATGGAGCAAAATTTGGGGAAAGAAACAAAACTGACAAAATGCATGTTTTGCATGCTCAGTTATAGTATTTGCATGCAGAATGTTCCAGTAGCATCATCTTAAAGGATTTCAGTAGCAGGGCTAGGAAAGACTTGGGTGGGACCTTAGAGACCCATAGATAGTAACAGATAAATGCATCAATAAATTGGTTCAGTATAAAGCAGCCTAATCTGGTCATATTTCTTGCCTGTTTATTGTCACTACAAAACAGGCATTCATTTTTCACAGGTATATAATGTCATGTGGACAGCAACTAGCTCAGCAGTGTGGCTGGAATGAGCCCTTTCTGGAGAAGAATTAAATGCACACGTTGCCCTTTTAACCTATACCTAGCAGATCTGTAATTGTTCCTGAACTACCCACACATACCAGCATCTTTTAGATTCCTCCAGGTTTCTCTTCTCATTAAAGGGAGTTGTGGGGCTGTTAGTTTACAAAAGGGGGGGGATAATCTGTCAAAACAAAGGCTTGGGACAGTCTGGTGAAGCAACAGTGACAAAGAGAATAGGGAAAAATAGAGAGAGAGCACAAATTCTTCACTTGCAAATCATCCATCCTGAGGGTTGTGTAGCATCATGTCAATATAGGGTTGCCAGCACTGGATTGGGAAAAACCTGGAGATTTTTGGGGTGGACCCTGAGGAGGGTTGAGTTTGGGGAGGGGAGGGACTTCAATGCCATAGAGTCCAATTGCCAAAGCAGCCATTTTCTCCAGGTGAGCTGATCCCTATCGGCTGGAGATCAATTGTAATAGCAGGAGATCTCCAACTAGTACCTGGAGGTTGGTTACCCTATGTCAATAGCTATTGATATGTACTGAAATGTCATTCATCCTTGCAGACAAGCATATTATTTGGAATGTTCAGCTTTTCTTCTTGAGACCTATAAGAAGGTATGATCCAATTATTTATTTCTTTATCATTTAAATTCAGGTCCTGTAGGCCCAGCTGGTCTTCCTGGAGCTCAAGGTAATGCATACAATCTTAGCCTTCTGCTTCATTTTTCATCCCAACCCCTCATTACCTGTCATCTCTCTCCATCATTTCTTGTTCTCTTGGCTCTGTTTTAGCCAATCTAACCACAATTACTTTGCCCTATTACATCCCTTAAGAGTAGACCATCAGTGTAGCATAAGAGATGCAGACTGAGAACCAGTTCAAATCCCATCTAGTTTAGGGTTATCTTCATTGTGATAAGAAATAATTCTTGGACTTGTATTATTTTATTTTATTTACAGAATTTGTATCCCACCTTTCTGTCCTTACAAGGGCCTCCAGGGTGGCTAGCAGTATAAAACGTGCATGATAAAATTACATTCTAAACCATTAAAATCAACCTCCCTTCCAAACACATATCTAAAAACAATCTAAAAAACAGAGTTAAAGTATGTACACAACAGAGCTAAAATATATACAAAACGTAAAAACATTGATTAGGAAGGCTGGATCATTAAGGGAATGCCAAATGAAACAAAACAGTCTTCACCCACTGGCGGAAGATGGCAACAGAAGGGGACAGATGAGTCTTCCTTGGAACAAAGTTCCAGAGCTTTGGTGCCATGATCAGCTCTGGTATTACATGGAAACCAGAGCCCAACATCTATAGTGTCCACTAATTCTATAAACTGGATTTCTCCAGAGTGCTGTATTTGTGGCCCTGATAATTAGTCTGGCAATCTTGTCTTCCCAAACAGGCCCTCGTGGTGAGAGAGGATCCCCAGGCGAAAGCACAGTTGTGGAAATAAGACCTGAAACTGCTTCTTTAGCTGCTCAAGGTAGGATGGACAGTCTCTTCTATGTTTGTGAAGCCAGCTGTAGTACTCTTGACAGTGATCAAGAAGGCCTTTGAAATATTAAATATGGCTCCCAGAATGGTATAATAGCTGAGAGCGAGAGAGCGGGGCGGGGGTGCTCCCGGGGCTTCCACAGCCCTTTCGCCCCAGGAATGCCCCCTTGAGTGGCAGTGGGGCTGCACCACCTTTTTTGGTGGTGCAGCCTCGCTGCTAGCTATGAGGCATTTCACCCCTTTGAAAATTTTCAATGGTTAAAGAAGGGGTTTTTTTTTGCCTCCGTGGCAGCCAAGAAGCCTCTGAGGAGGCGGTCTGGCTCCGCTGCTCCCAGCCACCACGGATCCACCCCCTCCTTCAGGATTGCTCTCTAAGTTTCCAATCATAGATCTTTAAAATGCAATAAAAATTGATATTTGTTTTATTCTTCTAGTTATCTTTGTAACCAAATCCAATTGAATTGTAATATGTGACTCAATCAATATTTAAAGAATACAGATACATTCTTTCATCTGGAATTGCTAATTTGAATTAGAGAGCATGAGATGTTGAATTTATTTTGCCAGTGGTTTAATGCAAACTGTGATTCATTTTCAGCACATCTATTCTTACTTCTTTCATAGTCTGTTACATTCTTCCAACTCATTATCCTGCCAGAGTTTCTTCTCCCTGCTTCTTCTCATTCTCCACCATTCTCTTCCTGTAGCAAGCCTCACCCTTATGTCATAATAATTTCTCCAGGTGTTTTCACAAGTGAAGCTACAATATTGTAGATTGTACCACTGTTGATGTTGATATGGTGCATATATAAAGAAAGAATAAATGTTGCTTTTCCTTTGATTTAGAGGTACAGAAAATTGTTGACGTATTACTTCTGAAAACAGTCTTTAGCTGGGCTCCCTTTAATCCATGAGTTTTACTATAAACCACCCCTTGCTGAAATTATTGCCTGTAAATTTTAAACAGCATTTCCATTTCTACTTTCTGTCTACCTTTGCCAGAGATGCCAGCACGACCTGGACCTCCTGGACCTCCAGGCCCACCAGGTAGATCTTAATACACAAAATCATATAAATCAAAAATATTAGGTGGGGGAAAGGTATATTGGAATAATAAGTCTGGAGAATGCTTTAAGTCTTCCTGCACTTTGCCTTGTGAAATTATGATGTAAGCTACACTGGGCTGTTAGAAAAGGCAGTATATAAATGTTTTAAAATAAAAGTAAATATTTCTGACTGCTTCTAATATTGGATGTCTGAGATTAACACCTACTAGGTAAAGGTAGTCCCCTGTGCAAGCACCGGGTCATTACTGAGATTGAGGGCGGGGGTGGGGGAGGGACCTCTTGGGCTGAGAGGATAAGAGGCCAGAGAGAAAAACCGCCACAACCTCCCCCATCCGACGGACAGGGGGACGGGGAGCCACACTCAAGGGGCCAAAGAGCCGCATGCGGCTCGGGAGCCGCTGTTTGCCGACCACTGTCCCAAGCCATTTAAATAGCAGCTCCAGGGTGGGGGTGGGAGATTTGTATCAGGCAGACAGTTAACCCACTTCCTCCATGTGGTAGCCCTGATCTAAAATGGGAGCTCAATGTGATAGCTACTGACACTCTAGAAACATGTGGGACATGTTCCCTCTTCTAAAGTCCAAAGTGATTGTTTAGGACTTTGGGGACAAATATCTGTTGATGTGAATGCTGAACTTAGACTGTGGTCATTGTTCCCAATCGGTGCAGCAATATTTATATCTTGTACCAAATCTTTAGCCCTGCTCAAAACCAAGCCCAGAGTTGTTGCACCTCTAATTGGCTTCATGACCAACTGCTTCGGTGTATAGTCATTTATCAAACTGATCAACTTGAGTAATATCCCATGCTTTCTTCCCACCATTGATCCTTCAGGGTCAACTGCCAGATTCTAGAACTAGAGCATAAGAATCTTAGAGTGGTAGAGTCCTTTTCTCTTCTGAGTGTGAAAAATGAAAGGAGCAATCTTCTCATAGAATAAGAATGATGGCCTAAACCAGGGATGGGGAACCTTTTTCCTGCCAAGGGCCATTTGCATACTTATAACATCATTCGGGGGCCATACCGGGCATAGACTACACGCCCCTCCGCCCGCACAGACCCAGAGGGCGCCAGAGAAGCTGCTGGAGGGAGGGAAAGAAGGAAGGAAGGAAAGAAGGAAAGGGGCAAAGAAAGGGAAGGGAGGAAGAGAGAGAGAGAGAGAGAGAGAGAGAGAAAGAAAGAAAGAAAGAAAGAAAAGAAAAGAAAGAAAGAAAGAAAGAAAAAGAAAGGCAGCGAGGGAGAGAAAGAAAGAAAAATAGGGAAGAAAAGGAGGGAGGGAGACAGAGAAAGAAAGGCCATTTATGCATGGGAGGTTTTGCCTTGGATTTGCCGCTCTTCAGATGTACATTTTCCCCATCTGGATTCTCAAAACTCTGCATGGGGTCTTACTGATGAGTTTTGAGAATTTGGATGGGGAAAATGTGCATCTACAGAGCGGCAAATCCAAGGCAAAACCTCCCATGCATGAATGGCCAGAGACAGGAAAGCCTTCCCGCTTCTCTCTCTCTCTCCCTCTCTCTCTCTCTCACACACACACGCCCCCCTCCTCCCTCAGCCTGCAGCAGAGAAGGGGTGCGCACACGCAGAACAGCCTGCAGCGCACGGGCGCCGGGAGACCCTTCCCTTCCTGCGGAGGCTTGGCGTCCTGCCCTGCTGACAGCTGCCCCCGCCCAGCCGGGCCCGCCGCCAGCAAGGGAGGGGAAGGAGGCGCCCCAGAGCCTCCATGCTCTGGAGCCTCTGCCTGACTTCCCGCCCCGCAGATCACCAGCTCCAGCCCTGCTTCCGTGCCCTTCGCCTGTGGACGGGGCTGGGCCCTGCTGCCTCCCACATGCCCGGGGTGAGCAGCAAGAGGAGGAGGAGGATCCCCCGCCCGGCTGGGCCTCGCCGCCACCGTCTCCACCCACCCCTTTCAGAGTGGAGCTCTGGCGGAAAGGAGTCCCGTCTGGCACGGAGGGAAGGAGGGAGGGAGCCCAGCCTAGCTCAGTGCCCCTTTCTGCCTGCCTGCCTGGCTTGCCCAGGCCCCTAAGCCCCCTGCCCGGGGGGGAATTTCCCACCCTGCCTGCCTGCCTACCCCGAGGGGGGGATGCGGCGGCATGGCGTGGCGCCGGCAGGCTTGTGAGAGGCGAGCAGGGTGGGGCAGAGGGCGCCTCCTTCGCGCCCACCCACCAGCCACGCCCCTCCGCCTGCACAGACCCAGAGGGCGCTGGAGAAGTCGCCGGCCATGCCGAGTGTGGGCGCTTGGCTTCTGTTCCCCATTCCCCGTTCTCCCACCCGCCCGGCCACGCATGCTCCAGCGGCAGCAATGGCGGTGGCTTCTGTGGGAGAGTCCTGGGGCCACTGCCAATGATGCCGCGGACCGTATACAGCCCGCGGGCCGGAGGTTCCCCACCCCTGGCCTAAACAGAGTGAATCTCTTCCAGAAGGTGAAATAGTGGTGCTGTGAAGCAATGTAGATTCACAGGGTATACTACCCAGTTGACACCTATCAACCACCACTACCACCACCACCCAGCTCTGAAGGCTAAAAGCTAATATTTCCTACTTTTGTCAAGTATAGAGATAGGTTTATGTGCATGGGATATATTACCAGTTCTTCCTTCTAATACGCTAATATTCCTTACCAGGACCTCGAGGCCCGCCAGGATCCTTTGTGCCCACAAATGGTAGGTGCTCTGTTTAGCTTGCTAAGTTTGCGTTCCCATTTTGCATTGGCATTTGAGAATATGAGGAGATAATAATCAAAATAATCAAACAGCTGAAACAAATACTTCAAGCAAAGCTAAATGTGTTAATAAGGAGCCAGGATGTTACCCCTGTATGTATAACTTCTTCTGATTAGCTCTCTTTTTCGATACAGAAAATTTCTTCGCTGGCCCACCAGGTCCACCAGGCCCTCCAGGGCCAAAAGGAGAACAAGGTGAGTGACTTGGAATTCCTGCCGCTTTGGCCCAGTTAATTGTCTGGGAGTAGGGTTGCCAACCTCCAGGTACTAGCTGGAGCTCTCCTGCTATTATAACTGATCTCCAGCCAATAGAGATCAGTTCACCTGGAGAAAATGGCCACTTTGGCAATTGGCCTCTACGGCATTGAAGTCCCTCCCCAAACCCTCCCCTCCTCAGACTCCACCCCATAACCCTAACCCTGGCAACCCTATCTGGGAGCATCTGAAACTAAGAATCTGATCAGGACCCTGGGTGGCAAGGCAATTGTAATCCCAAGGTGGAATAAAAGTATAATAAATAATTATTCCAGAATCAAAAGCATAATTTAAAAAAAGTCCTACCTCTTTGTGCAAGAGGCATGAAAAAGAGGCAGTTGACAGATTTTTTGTTATGCATAATGATACAGAAGGGGAAACAAGTGTTCTCCTTAACCTGATTCTATAACCATCTGATCTCTAAGAAGTGATGGCCGGAGTGGCAGTTCTCAGGTTGATTTTAGATGTCCCTTTTTTGCAGCCCATTGCAACCTTGGGAATGTGTACTATATGTGGCTACATGAATCATGTTTCTTGATCATTGTTGCGTGTGGGCCTGACATAGTATGCAGAATGCAAGGGAGTTTATTCACTGTTCTGCTAGGAAAACAGCTTTGTTCTCTCCTTCCTCCCAAACAAGAACTGGGGTCTGTCTCTTGCTGCTGAGAAAACGGGGGTGCTATAATTGCCCAAACAAGAGAATTGAATTGGCTGGCCAAGCTCTGGATGTGCTTATGCAATGCTAACGTAAAATACTGTTTGATCACAATGGATGTTGCACTGACTGCATGCAATGGAAGGAGTTTCCATCACACTGTATTTATCCAATACCTATGTGAAAGAAGGTTGGGAATAACAATTGATCTAACATATCTGCTAGTACTGTTGTTGGTTATAGCACATCTTGCTAGGCCAATCCCTACAACCACCAGGGATTTAACAGACCTCCTTCTTTGCAGGGTTGACAGGCCTACGAGGATTTACAGGTAACCATTACTATTTTTTCTTTTGATAAGGATCAGGGGTTCACTGTGGGAATCAGCCAGGTTGTTTAACTTGTTGTCTTCCTCACAGGTGAACCAGGGCAGCCTGGTCTTCCAGGAGCTTCTTCACATGGTAAGTTTACACACACTTACTTAGGGCTTTACTTCCACTTCTCACACTGTGTGTTGGCAAATCCAGGATTGCCACCAGAAGTCCATTTGTCAGGGAGAACCAGCCCTTCCCAGCTCCCTGATACCAGAATGATGCATTTGTCTTCAAATGTGTTTGTTATGTACATATTTTACATTTTTAAGCTTTACTTAAAATATCTTAGATGTACACTGATACACTCATGTATAGAAAAGCTTTATTTCTCCCCATGGTTCCTTTTCCTTGTGTTTTCTGTCAACAGGTGCTGGAGTTTCCATCCAAGGACCACCTGGACCTCCTGGGCCACCTGGCCCCAAAGGTTTGTGAGGAGTAGTTCCTCTTCCCACAGAGCACCATTTTGTGACTTGGACTGCTGAGTCCAACTGGACAAGGTTGTGTGGTGTGATGTGTGGTGTGGTGTGGTGTGCTGGGATTAAACTTGCCGCTCAACTATCTTATGTACCTAACAGCCATTCTCCTCAATAGCTGGGGATTAAATAATTTAAAAGAAATATAAATAATCATGGCCAGTCCTTTCAGAAAATGTTTTTTACTCTCCTTATCCCACCTAACAGGAGCAAAATAGGTCTTAACAGTCTTGAGAAACACCTGTGTGGATTTCCATCTTCCACAGATCCCTAATTAGAAAGATGGTCTCATATGTCCAACAGGATTTGGTTAAAAAAAATTCTTCTTTTCTTTAGGTGACGCAGGAGTTCCAGGAGCCCCTGGCATCCCTGGAGGAGGTAAGGGGAATCTGTATAAAAGGATGCTAATTTAGAACACTTGATTTACATAGCGTATATGTTTGCATAATATGCAACTATCAGAGCTTCCCTAGTGTTCAACCACACTGAAATAATGAGACTCCTCCTTGAGACAATAGCATAAGAGCTTTTAGCTCAAGGAGTAGAGGTGCAGTTCACAGCCCTTGTGGTGTAGTGGTTAGAATGTTGGACTAGGATCTGGAAGACCAAGGCTTGAATTCCCACTCTGCCATTGTAGCTTGCTGGGTGACCATGGGCCAGTCACACATTCTCAGCCTAACCTACCTCACAGGATAAAATGGAAGAGAAGAGAATGATGTAAGCTGTTTTGGGTCCCTCACTGGGAAGAAAGAGTGGGAATAAATTCTGTTAAAAATACTAAATCCATTAACTGTGTGAATGAACTTATACCATTACCCATGATATGGTGGGGTCAGGAGTACATAATTCAGAAAGCTTGATGAAGCTAATCTGGTTTAGGCCTGGACAATATCTAGATGGGAGACCTGCTGGGGATCTTCTATCAACTCCTTTCAGTACCATGTTAGAAGTATAAACAGGGGCATAACATCCAAATCACAAGAGGTTATAGTCCCACTGTATACCACATTGGTCAGGCTGCACCTGGAATACTGTGTGCAGTTCTGGAGTCCTCACTTTAAAAAGGATGTGGACAGAATGGAGCTGGTACAGAGGATAGTGATGAAGATGATCAGGGGCCTGGAGAGCAAGCCCTACAAGGAAAGGCTGAGGGACTTGGGAATGTTTCGTCTGGAAAAGAGGAGGCTGTAGGCCAGAACTGCACTGAGAAAAGGAATAGGAGGTGTGCTGGAAGATTAAGTCCATGTTGTAGATTTTATAAGGTGTATGATCCCATATATATTATTTCCCATTAAAAATCAGTTTTACGAAAAGCACAGGTCTTTAGCCTGAATACATTTTTGAAATGTGCATGCATTTCTTTAGTTTTCATAGTTTATTCTATTTTCTTGTCTGCAAAGAGGAATGAAGAGCTATGCAAAACTCTGAAGCCCTGCCTGTTGACCACTCAGAGTTCTGCTCATACTCACCCTCTGACTTCCAAACTACACGTTACATCTACCATGCAAATGCTATGGGAACTTGTAGCCATACTATAGCTCTGAGTTGCCTATAGGAACACAATTCAGAAGTACTGCAGGGGTCAGATTCAGATCGGGACCATGGGGGGGGGAGGAGGAACTTCTGCCTTCCTCCCTGTGTCATTTTCCAAGCTTGAAACTGCCCAGTAAGGTGTTATTTGGCCCATTGGGGCGCTGCACATGCACTGAATGCTTTCATCCATCTATAAGTCCTCATGGCAATCACATGGTGAATGCAGACACAATCGGGATTGCCAGCTTCCAGGTGTGGTCTGGAAATCTGGAATTACAGCTGATCTCCAGATGACAGAGATCAATTCCTCTGGAGAAAATGGCAACGTTAGCATTATGCTCTATGGGATTGTACCCCCTGAGGTACCCCCCGATCTCTGGGAAATTCCCAGTCCAGAGCTGACAACCCTAAGACACATCGTTGGACTGCAGATGTCACCGCAGATGTCACCAGATGCTATTTGCATTGTTGGAAGCATATCTAATAAACCATAATGGCTGAAAAGCTTTCCCCATATAAAAATGAAAGCTAAAGGTCCCAGGATGCTCACTTCTCTGACACATACTTTTCAACATTTGTGATTGCGGATGCGTCAGATACTGAAGTCACTGAGTATGCTAGGACTTAACTACAGTTATAAATAGCATCGCTGTATGTAGCCTTTACATTTGTAGTATATCCTTGTAGTCTCTGTCCTTGTTCTGAATTTTGAAAAGAAAACGTTCAGAAAATTTGGTGCAGTGCTGCTTTGGACCATATTCTTGGTGGGACCCTCAATTAACAATCATACAGCATCAAAGCATAAACCACTGTGTGTGGTGACAAATTAACAACCATCTGTGGACAAAGCTACACATCATTATACTAACATGTGCTTCCCAGACATGTTGTCTGCTCGTTAACATGAATTGCAGAGGTGGGGAAGCATTTGCAGATGGAGTCAATAGGTGGAAAGGAATGCTTAACTATTCTTGTGTCACTGATTCTACTCCACAAATTTGCAGAGGCTGCCCACCCCCCAGTCATTTCCCACTACAATAAGGCTTCTTCATGCCTCTGAGCATGGCTGGGGGGAAACCACTCAAACAAAGAATGCCAGAGAGGAACACTGGAAGGGAAGAACGGGCAGATTCAGAAAATGTTTAACGTACCTCCTGCCCATCAGTACAAATACCAAACCCTCATACATGTACACGCATGACCCTAACAAGGCAAACATGGGGTATGGAAGTATATTTTCTTTGCAATGTGCAGTTTTGCCATAAGAGTTCGCAGGATGTGCTTTCAACACAAAGGTCAGGGTCTGTTCTTGCTTTTATAAACTTATGTTTCATTTCTGCAGCTGGATCTAGAGTTTCTCAGGGCCCTCCAGGGCCCCCAGGCCCTCCTGGACAACCTGGCCTAGGAATTGGTTCAGTGCAGGAGATCCAGCAGTATGTTGCTGAGTACCTACAGAGTGAGTACCCACAAGATTTTTGCCTAACTTTCCCAAGGCCATGTTGTTTTGTGCCTTCTGCTGCTGATGCTACTGTTATGGGCTGTCCTTGGCAGCATACACTGCAAATGCCTCTGAGGGTAGCCGGGAGAATGTAGGTCAGTCTGGAGCTCCTGTACCTTTTGAGTGCTTAGGAACTGATCAACACTTTATGCAGCATGAGGATGGTTGAATTCTGGAGTGTGTGTGTGTGTGGGGGGGGGGGTTCATATATCTTAACTTCCTCTAACTACCAGTATGTAGTAAACTGGCTCTTCAGGAAGAGCGAAGGGGCCGTGGCTCAGTGGCGGAGCATCTGCTTGGCATGCAGAAGGGTCCCAGGTTCAATCCCTGGCATCTCCAGTTAAAGGGACTAGGCAAGTAGGTATTGTGAAAGACCTTTGCCTGAGACCCTGGAGAGCCGCTGCCGGTCTGAGTAGACAATACTGACTTTGATGGACCAAGGGTCTGATTCAGTATAAGCAGCTTCATGTGTTCAAGCTATACTAAACTTTTCTCTGTGGCCTTCTAATTTTTTATATGCAAAGAGTTGTTTTTAATGGAGAGGTGTATTTTTAAAAAATGACCACCACACCTGTTGGCCAAAGGGCTATAGTGCAGAATCAGTCTACCTTCTCGCTCAGAGGGAGAAGGGCATCTTCATTATGGGTGTTTCCTTTTCCTCTTATCTCGGGAGGCAGGAACCAAATATTTAAATTTTTCTGACCTCTGAGGGTAAACGCCCCCTTGTGATCAGTTCTATTTCCTGCCTTGAACGGGAAAGCAGCCTTCTAGCAGCTCTCTGCTACAGAAATAATAGAGAAACCTTAACCTTACTTATTAGACCTAAAAATATTCTTATTTTAACAAACCTAAACTTAACCTAACTAATCTACTACTCAATTCTATTTACTGTCTTAATTTTCTGCCTATTCTCCTCAGAAGGGTCTTTTCCCGCCAAAAAAAAATAAAAAATGGCGGATCGGCATCAGGACAGCTATATAGCGCCTGCCAATTTAGACCCTAGCCTGCTAGTGGCCTTACCACTACAATTAGATGAACCCTTGGACAGTCACTCTGGTGACCTGAGGACCAAAACTCAAAAGGGAAAGGCAAAAGCGGCAAGAACGGCGCAGGCAAGTACAAACGGCTTGGCTCGACCGCTAACAAGCGCGCCAAATGCCTGCTGCAAAACGCACGCTGCTCTGCCGCGCCTGAAAGACGCGACTGCCAGATCGCAACAGAAAGCGGCCGGGAGAAAACAGCGGCGGTAGCCGCTCCTCCCACACAGCATGAACGGGGGAAATGAAGGAGGCTGGCGGCTCGCCTTTTTGCCTCGCCCGCCGTGCTCCGTCCTTAGGCGGCTCGCCTATTGTTATTCAAGGACGGGAAGCAGCGGGAAGCAGCCAGGAGAACACAGCGGCTATAGCCACTTCTCCCACACTGCACAAACGGGGAAAATGAAGGAGGCTGGCGGCTCGCCTTTTTGCCTCGCAATGCTCCGTCCTCAGGCGGCTCGCCTATTATTATTTAAGGACGGGAAGCATCAACGGAGACATCGACTGCCGGTAAGGTGACTTCGCCCCCCCCCTCATAGATGCAGCC
Organism: Euleptes europaea; assembly: GCF_029931775.1. Lineage (NCBI taxonomy): Eukaryota > Metazoa > Chordata > Lepidosauria > Squamata > Sphaerodactylidae > Euleptes > Euleptes europaea. Next base: position 56,293,701 of record NC_079316.1, on the reverse strand, counting down.
TGTTTTACTCCTGTAAGAGCAGAGCTCTCCGCCCTGATTAAAAACGCCTTCTCAGATGGCTTAAGGGCAGTACAACCTCCTTATCCTGCCCCATCCATACAGGGATCGTAGGGATCACACCCTCCAGCACCACAAACAGTAATCTGATTGCTAAAAGGGCAGAATATCAGCCAAAGCAGGGGAACGACTGTGGCTCAGTGGCAGAGCGTCGGATTGGCATGCAGAGGGCCAATTCTGGTAGTAGGTGATGTGGAAGACCTCTGCCTGAGATCCTGGTGAGCCAATCACCAGTCCAAGTAGTACCAAGAGAGTACGTGCTGGCCAGCCTAAGCAGCGCTGAAAGCTAATTCACGGTCACAAAATTGCCAATTGGTACCCAGACTGTCTATAGTATTTAACGCAGAAGATTTCCTTCTGCATTGGCATAAAAACCTAGCTACTCTTGATCTCTCAGAGGACTCAGAGTGGGAGAAAAGACTCCAGATAGGTTTGTGCCAGCGCTTGATTATTTCTAACTCTGTTGAAAGCAGAGCGGGAGAAACCAATGGCACCCATACAATGCTCCACAGCCTCTAGGAAGCCTTTATATTTGGTTTATCGGTGCTTCTAAAATTCTAAAAGTGCCTTCAGTAGAATCACCTGTCACTGCCTTTACTCCTTCAACCTTGTTACATGGCCTTGCCATGATTAGGGACCCTACAGATAGGAAGGCAGAGTTAGCAGGCATAAATGCTCAGAGGCCTTGGCACTCACTATCAAGCGCTTCTATCACATCTGCCCTAGTATACAGAGCGGCAATAATTTGGACTAGGAAGTTATATCAACTTTTTCCACAGGAAGAAAGAAACGCCTTTACAGGAGTACCCATGTTTTTTGAGAGTGGTATTCTTTCTAACTGATTCGAACTTCGATACCATGCCATATGCAGCTAGGACACTAGCCGCAGCATCAGATGCCAGAAGGGCATCCATGTTTTTTTGAGAGTGGTATCCTTCCAGCTGATTCTACCTTAGATACCATGTCATCCATGTTTTCGAGAGTGGTATTCTTTCTAGCCAATTCCTCCTTAGATAACATGTCATATGCAGCTAGAACACTAGCCACAGCCTCAGCTGCCAGAAAGGCTCTCTGGGTACGCCCCTGGCAAGCGGAGTATATAGATCAAAATTGGTTATTATGGGCTTCCTGTATCAGGGAAAGACCTTGCTTGGAGACAATTTGGTCCCCATATCAGTGGAGACCAAAGACAAGTTTCTACGCAAGGAATCCAAGGGATCACTCCCTCTATGTCCTTTCGTGCATACCACATATTTCAAAGATACAGACCTGATCAACCTAGAAACCACCGGAACCAGAATCGCAGCTCCTTTAGTAAAGGAGGACGATTCAATAAATCTCCAAAATCCTCCACCTTCCAGGGCAATAAAGGGGATAAACCCGACCGCCCAACCAAACAGTGACGCCAGCCACCAGTCAGTGGAAGGCAGGCTCAGCCTATTACACCGTCAGTGGTCACCTCCCAACCAGGCCTCTGGGTCACAAACATTATCTCACAAGGCTATCAGATAGAGTTTTTCTTACACTCCTTCACATCGACTAGTAATATCTCCAACATTCCCCCCCCCAAAAAAAAAATCCATAGAACTTCAGAGGCCTCTTGGACATCAAGGCGATGGAGCCAGTCTCACCATTAGAGCATACATTGGGAGTCTATTCAGTATTCTTTACTGTTCCCAACAAAGGCGGCGGATGGAAAGCCATCCTAGACCTCAAGTTTCTGAACAGATTATCCCATTAAAGCGCTTCAGGATGGAGACACTAAAGTCAGTCACACAGGTCCTCAGGGAAAAGCATTTTCTTACATTCTAATACACCCGGCACATTGTTGTTTCCTTCGGTTCCCGTACAAGGGACACCTCTTCCAATTCAGGGCCTTACGATTCGGGTTATCATCGCCCCTCCTCGAGTATTCACCAAAGTTCTGGACACACCAGTCACATCTCTGCGCGAGGAGGGCGTGAGAATGCACCCTTCTCAGACGACATTCTGATTTGCGCAAGCTCAAACTAGCAGAGCATAGATCATTCAGAGAGAGTTCTAAAGAGGTTAACAGAACACTGGTCATAATCAACTTCAGAAAGACCCACTTAGTTCCATCCCAACGATTGAGAGAGATGGGGGATGGACATAGACACACTGACAAACTCCTTATACCTTCCAGTGGACAAAAATCCACAACATTTCATCTCTAGCAAAGAAAGCGATTAATTCCCGGTCGCCTTCTCTAATGTCCCTGACCAAACTGAAGGGTCACATGTCTGCATGCATTCCCGCAGTTCAAGGGGCACGCTTACGAGCAAGACCTCTTCAATGGTTCTTAAGGCCGTACCAAAGAGACATACCAAGGAAGAAGTGACAGAAATCTCATCCTGACCGATGAAGTCAGATCAAGACTAGTATGATGGTTTCAGTCTCAGAATTTGACGAAAGGAAGTTGGTATCTCCGTCCAACACCAATTCAAATCTTCACGGACGTGTGTCTATCAGGTTGGGAAGCCACACTCAAGGGACAATGGCTCAAGCAACATGGACTATCAAGAACAGAATCTTCACATCAGTGCCCTAGAAATCAGGACGATCCTCAGAAGCGACTACATTTTTCCTTGGGCCGAGTCCAACCTCTCATCAAAATCAGCAGAACATATTCAGGGCACAGTCAACATACAAGCAGACTGGCTCAGCAGACAGGACATCAGCGAGGCAGAATGGTCTCTACATCCAGAGGTCTTTCAACTTATTACTCAGAGATTCGGCACGCCACAGATTCATCTGTTTGCATCCAGCATCATCCACCAGCTGCCAAGGTACTATTCCATGTACCGTCAACAGGGGGCGGAACAAATGGACCTCTTAATGTCACCAGGGCCACACGACCTACTGTACGGGTTCCCCCCTCCCTCCAAGGGTATTGAGAAAGGTACGACTTCAAAAAGCATCAGTCAGATTCATAGCTCCATATTGGCTGCGATGACCGTGGTTCCCATCTATAATTCAGATGTCCATACAGAACCATTGGAGACTTCCAGACAGACAAGATCTCCCTCTACAAGACCCAATATGCCATCCCAATCCAGGGTGGTACAAACTGACCGCATGGGCACTGAAAGGAGATGACTTATAGCCCTAGGTTATAGCCCGGTGGCCGTCACTACCATATTGACAACAAGGAAGCCATCAGGAGGGACAGAGCTTAGGGCTAGCTACCTGCACTCTACAAAGGCAACTGGCATCTATAGCTACCATAGTACCCAAGGTATCTGGATACCGCTTAACCAAACACCATCACATAAAAGCCTTTTTAAGGGGCGTCAGTTATTTAGCTCCTCCTGTTAGACACAGGTTCACAACTAGAGCCTGCACACAGCTTTGACAGCACTCACACAACTACCATTCGAACCAATCACTGAGATAGGACAAAATGTAGCTGCAAGTTTCACAGGGAGCAGGACATAGTGCTTACATCTTCTGCACTAACCCCAAGAATCCTAAGGAGAAGGCCTGGCACTAGCTAGACCTAAGAAGGGCACTACCTGTTTACATTTATCTTACTAAAATTATTAGGAACTCTGACTCCTTATTCGTTCATATCTCACCACCTGACAAGGGCAAGCATATGTCCAAGGCATCCATTAGTAGGACCATCACCTTATACATAACACAGGCTTATAGAATAAGTAACCTACCTGCTCCTGCGGGCGTTACTGCCCACTTGGGAAGAAGTGCGGCTACTTCAGCAGCCTTCGACTGCCGTGCTTTATGGAAGAGATATGTAAGGCTGCAACTTGGTCCTCGGTGTCCACATTTGTGAGACACTACAAATTAGATCTATACTTGTCAGCAGATGCCGCCTTAGGCAGACGAGTACTGCAAAGTATACTTCAGGATGTCTAACCCTCCCAAGGGCGGGGGACAGCTCTTGTATGTCCCATAATGAAGATGCCCTTCTCCCTCTGAGCGAGAAAGAGCCTTGGCTACTTACCGTGAAGGCTTCTTCTGCTCAGAGGGACGAAGGGCATCTTGCCCGCCCAGACGTCAGTAAAATATAAATAAAACAAATAAAATAAAATTACAGGTAATCATGGTTACATCTAACTTCCAGTTGACATTCAATTCAAGTTAAACGCTGTTTGTTGGTTCATGACTTATAGTTATCCTAAAGGTTCATCGTTAATGTTTATTAGGAACTTATTTCTTGTATAGAATTATAACTAACATGTTTCTTCAGTCTATCTTAAATATATAAGGCTCGGAAAGTCTTTAACTGATCACAAGGGGGCGTTTACCCTCAGAGGTCAGAAAAATTTAAATATTTGGTTCCTGCCTCCCGAGATAAGAGGAAAAGGAAACACCCATAATGAAGATGCCCTTCGTCCCTCTGAGCAGAAGAAGCCTTCACGGTAAGTAGCCAAGGCTCTTTCCTTTACGTTCTTATTCTGTGCAGTGCAGACGCTGGTTCTTGGCTTGCCTTTCTCATGTTCTACACCACAGCTCGCTCCTGAGCCCTCTCAGTGGCAAAGAGGCTCTAGAGTAGCTGGAGCTCCACTAGTTGGGGAGGTTGGAGGACAACTGAAACGAGGGCAATTGGTCTCCAGTTTCTCTTTTAAGATATGATGATCTCTTGTCACAGTTTGTGTGTAACAGACTATTTTATTTATATAAGTATACGATTCTTCTTTAGGAAATTAGAAGACCTGTAGTTGTTTTCCAGATAAAGTCAATGAAATCAAATGAAGAGATCAATTGGTTAGATGTTCAGAGTCTGAATCTCAAAATATTCTACCCTTGCCTTGCTCTGAGACCTTATTCTTGGAGGGTAAAAGGATGTGTGGAATTAACAAGAATGTGTGTGGCTTCCCAGTATTATTACAGTAAAGCAACTGAAGAACCAGGAATTAATGTAACCATGACACCTATCGATTTCTGTAATGATTTAACTTCATGCTTTACTTAATTAGGGGATGGGCGTTATCTGGTTGCACCTCAAGGCCCACCAGGTCCTCCAGGTCTTCCAGGACTTGTTACCATTGATGAAGAATCTTTGGACTATGGCAAGTTGGCCCGTAATGTTATGAACCACATGTCTGGTAAGCACCCTCTTTCGACAAACCAAGTTTCTGTTCCTCCAGTTAGGTCTTCATCTTTATCCATAAACCACAACATAAGAGAAAACAGAATGTATTGTTTCTTCTTCAGTTTGGAGAAATGTCACTTTCTTGAGAACAGCTTTTGCTTCTGGTTGTGTCATGATCTTGTGACCTTTCATTTGAGACTTGGGCCATTAGCAACATCTTAACATTTCCAGAAGATGTACTAGACATAGGCTCTGTATCAGACATAGGCTTTTGGTGTTAGTGAACCTTCTCTGTAGTGGTCCTTTGATGTGGTACCAGACTCCAATAGGGTTTCCTTCTCTGCCATATTCCCCTATTCTCCTGAAATCCACTTTTTGTACTGCTTTGCAATTAATTGTGGGCTGTCCTTTCTTTAAAAAAAAGTTAGAGCACATGTTCAATATGAAAATGTTGCTTTTTGTATGAAAACCTCTAAATACTCTGTAGAAGAATACCTCACAATTTCTTTGGAACCATTCCATGTGGCTAAGGTTTGGCAAAAACAGGCCAACATAAGTTAGACCCAATCTAATAATATTAAGACTAAATCCCATTGAAATAAAAGCCTGATGCTATGAAGGTTTACTCAGAAGTCCCCCGGAATTCATGAGATTCTGTCCTAAGGAAATGTGAATAACATTGCAGTCTTAATAATTTAATGGTGAACTTCAGTTCTGCTGATTACAATGGAACCTGGCTAACAACTTCCTTTGCTGGATTATGACCTTTTCAGATTCAGTGGTCAAATGTATTAAAGGCCTTAGAAGCACAAGTTTCTAGTAAATGACCATAGGGTACTGAATGGAAGACATGTGCCAATGCTGTCCACTGGGGAATCATACTGTTGGATTGAACCATTAATCTTACATAGTTGTACACCCTGGCCCATCACTTTGGTCTTTTGTGCATGGCTGTTTCACTTGCTGTCACCCTCTGACAACTTTGGATCTTTGTGTTGATTATGCATGCCATTTCCAACCATCAGAGGCCACCTCGCTCTACCCCTGCATTTACCCGCGTTTTGACCACATTTTCAAATGTGGGATAAAACAGGTCCCTGAAACATGGACAAAATGCGGGGAAACACAGGGGGAAAGTGAGGCAACCTCTGATGGTCAGAAACGGCATGCATAATCCACACAAACACCTGAAGTCGTCAGAGGGGTGACAGCGAATGAAACAGCCATGCATAAAAGACTACGTTTACAGAGCAGACATTTTCAGTGTTATAGGCAAGATATTAATCAACTCACAAACCCATGGTACTACTGTGATATTCTTCCACCATGCTGGAGCAGAATTCTGGACCTAAACACTTTCAGCACCTTGCATCATTTTTTTGTTTGAAATGGCCCTGCCCATCTTCTTTTTCATTGTGCCCTTGTGTTTCATGTCTCTGAGTATTTCTCTTCCTCTAGCTTTGGGCGTCTCTTGGACATCTTCCCATTCATCTTCATCAACAACAGTTTATGATGATCTCCTTTCCATGCTACAGAGTAAGTGGATAGCTCAAAGACTGCAAGGGTTTCGCATCATGCAAGATTCTTTATGCTTAAAGTGCTACAAGGAAAACGCGTATTTATATGAATAGAGTTAAGCAGAGTTGTTTGCTAGAGTATTTCTAAGTTCGAAGGATGCCTGGCCCCACCTTCCAGTGGTCTGGTCAGTGAAGGTGGAGGTGCTAGGATGACTGACAGCCATGGGAAGCAGTTTTGATTACCTTCACTTTCCCGACACTGCATCTACCAGCCAATGACAGCGGGCAATTTTAGAAATAATTTGCTCCAGTTGCTGGGTTATACCCATGGCTATCTATATTTACCTAGCAATGTGCACATGTCACAGTTTGATTATAAATTGGTATGCCCATGGCACATGGTTCATTTTTCCTGCATAAGCATACTTGCCACTTGGGAACACTTGGCACTTATATCTCATTATATTGTAATAATGTTTTACTATATTATAGCAAAAACTTAAATATAAGTAGTCAACTCTGCATGAAATTGCTTACTGTAATAATTTACACTAAGTAATTTCATGCAGAGTTGACTACTTATATTTAAGTTTTTGCTGGTTTCCACTATCGTACAATGGCCTTGTCCCATGTACCCTTATGCCCATCATCATAAAATTTCTGACTATGGGCTGGCTTCTAGAAAGTGGTTCACAATTTCTTATTCCAGTATTCTCAGATAGGAAGAAGCTGCTTGATGCAATGGAGATTCTCTCTGAATTAATTTTCTTGGTGCCAACATGTTGGCCAATGTAAATTGCAAGCTTGGGCGAACCTTTCTAGAAGTTAAGTGCATGTAAAAGCATATGAAGAGTTGATTGGTTGAGTTAAAACTAGATCCTTGCATTTTAGAAAAGCCTCCTGTTTCTGCTAATTAATTTTGCTTCAAAGCAGAAAATAAGACAAGTGAAAGTTTGATTTTCCTTATATTTTTAAGGACAGGATGTTCGTCAACTATTAATTGGACCTCCAGGCCCCCCTGGGCCACCTGGAGTGGGAGGAGATGGCTTATCTGTGTCGCTGGACTATGATGAATTAACCAGACGGGTAGTCAACTACATGACTAGTAAGAACTCCTTTTAGAACTCATCCCTGTAAATATGCATAGCTATTATTCTGTGATTTATGCAAACATCCCTGCTAGCATTCTGTGGGTGGCTTGATCAGTCTTGCTATGCTATCCATCCATTCTATCATAAAAGTTTACTACCTGATATTGTGTGTACAGTTGCATTGGTATAACTGACTCTTTGGTGCAGAAATTCTCAGGATGCTGAAATTTAAGGGGCTTTCACTCATGCCATGATTATACTTCACTTATCTGATGCTATCCAGTGTTTTCACTTGACACCGTTTTTCTGTATCTGGCTCTGGCTGAAAATTGTTATGCTGAAAATTGGCTTACAGAATCAGCATAAATCCACGGTTGTGATGTTGTACTGCAGCAATGTGAAACATTCTAAGGGTTGTATTCTGCTATCTGTGAGTACGAGAATCATAGGATCTTCCCTGCCCTCCCCACTACCAGGAACCTTTTTCAATACCAGGAAACTTTATTCCTGGGATGGAGGGATTCACAAGCCATATGGGTTGGTGCCTGCAATGGGGAGGGGAAGGGGCAAAATTGCTCCTTTTTCTTTCATGAGCAAAGCTCTACTCATGTATGAGGCAGGAAGGATTATCTTGTTCCTCTCCCCCTCTCCACTGCAATCATCAAACCTGCACTAGCCATTTGATCCCAGGAATAAATTTCCCCAGGGTTGGAAATGGTTCTAGGGGAGAGGAGGATGAGGAAAATCCTGGACCATAAGCACATTTTTCTGGCAGTTCATGAGATCTAAGCCTAAGTATTTATTTCCCACCTTTACTGCATTAGAAGGGTGTTTCTACTTAAGAACCATATGACATGTTGTGAAATGAGATGGGCAGTGATAAGTCAATTCTTTATTTCCATCCACACAGAATAATCCATAAATTACAGAGGTACTTGACTTATTAGTTCACAGTATTTGTCAAAATAAAATGGGCCTTGTATGCGATCCATAGAACATTTGCCCATCAGTTTTGGGTTGGGGCTCATGATAACGTAAAGAGTCACTCATAAATTAAATTTTGCAAGTGGCCAAGGTGCTGCAAGACTGCTTTGAAAATGGACTTCATGGATGGTTGCCAGTGGCCCCCTGGGCAACAACCCACCAGGAACTTTCCATGTAAGTTGAATGGCCAGTCTGCCATTCATTTTACAAAGATGCTCTCAACAAGCTTCTTCTATCACATTTACTACTTCAGTTCACTAATTGGAATATATTCCCAGAATGAGGCTATGAATTAGAGTAGTTAGTGGAACATCTTGGCCCACAGCTTGGAAGTAACCAAACAAAATATGCCATAAAAAATGGCAGACCTGGCTTTCACTGGCTAAAAATTCATAAAGGATATTTGTCTTTTTGTCATGTGGTTCAATTTTTTACATAAAGCAAAGATGTGAAGAAATAATTCTCACAGAGAAGACCAGAGTTTGCCTCAAGGTCAAGCAAAGAGTCAAATACACCTGTTGCAAGGAGAATTTAAGGACTTGAAGCAGTTCCTCTATGTTAACATTCTGGCTAGAATGTGATCCCACACTCTGAATTATGGGCAGCATATAACCTTTGTTTCCATGTTTCTTATTCAAATCTATAAAACATTTCCTTTTCCAGTTCTCTTACACCCTTTCATTTGTTAATATTCTAGGTTCAGGAATTGGCATTGGGCTTCCTGGCCCTGCAGGGCCTCCTGGTCTGCCTGGAGCATCTTATGGAGAAATCTTAGCTTTGCTCCAAGGTATGCCTTGCAATCCTCTCGAGCTAGCTTGGTGGGTCAAACATATGGACAAGCAAACATAAGAGGAGGATGTCTCACACTGGGGCTGCCAGCAAGAACTGATGGTTCATTGTCTCATTCTTCCCTTCTCTCCCACCCCAGTATAGATGCATATATTTAGGTCTCCATTTAATTCAGGTTCACCTCACTCATTGGAAGCAGATGGCTAGCGATTAAACTGGGTGGTTGTATTCAGGATGGACAGTGGAATCCCTGCCCAGGGGGAAGCTATATCTCTGCTTTCAAAGGTTATTTATGCCTTATAATTGCTTTTAGCCACCTACAAACAGCCATAGTTTACTCCCAGGGATGCAAGGTTGATCGTATTATTTATTGCAGCTTCTTTCATTCGCCCAATCTTCACATCCATAAACAAAAATTACCGACCGAGCCTTTTGTGTAAAGAATGGTGATTCTGCCAGGGAGATTAGGGGTCATGGGCAGGGACACAAGTGCTTTGCCTAGCTGGCATAGAGGAAAGTGGCAAGAGTTTCAAGCGCTCATTCATTTCTTTTGCTCTTTCAGCCTCAGAATTCAATGGCATTGTAGGGCCACGTGGTCCCCCAGGCCCACCAGGACTTCCAGGCAGCTCTCTTTCCAGCCTCACTGCAGCGGATATCTTCACATACTTGCAAAGTAAGGTGTAATAGAGTCTGCCGTATGCCTTATTATTTAATGTGTCAGGTAGAAGCCTGAGCCATCACAGGGGGGAAATCTGCATAGGACAGAATAAGGACATTTAGCCACGTGATGTTCCTTACACGACAAACCAGTGTTCCCCAACATGGTGGCATCCAGATGGGAAAGGAAGGCAGGAGCAATGTAGCATGATGTATCAATTGTCCAAAATATGGCTGGGCCAATGAAACCATCAGTGGCCTACCGTATATACTCGCGTATAAGCCGAGTTTTTCAGCCCAAAAAAAGGGCTGAAAAAGCCGGCCTCGGCTTATACGCGGGTCAATACGGTAGGGGAGGGGAGGGGGGAGGAGGGAGCAGGGAGGAGGGAGAAGGGAGGGAGCAACTTACCGCCGCCGCCATCGCCGCCGCCACCGTTGCCTGGCCCATGCAGCTTCTCCCTGCCAGGAGCGCCCTGTGAGGGCCTCCTGCAGCCGCTGCAAGGCCGCGCGGCCGCCGCCGCCGGGCGCGCCTGGCTCCCCCCGCCCTGGAAGGGCCAAGGGAAGCCGGCTGCGGCCGCTGCAAGGCCTTGCGGCCGCCGCCGCCAAACACACCTGGCTCCCCCCGCCCTGGAAGGGCCAGGGGAAGCCGGCTGCGGCCTCTAGAAGGCCACGCGGCCGCCGCCGCCGGGCACGCCTGGCTCCCCCCGCCCTGGAAGGGCCAGGGGAAGGTGGCTGCGGCCGCTGCAAGGCTGCGTGGCCGCCGCCGCCGGCCGCGCCTGGCTCCCCCCGCCCTGGAAGGGCCAAGGGAAGCCGGCTGCGGCCGCTGCAAGGCTGCGCGGCCACCGCCACCGGGCGCGCCTGGCTCCCCCCACCCTGGAAGGGCCAGGGGAAGCTGGCTGCGGCCTCTAGAAGGCCGTGCGGCCGCCGCCGCCAGGCGCGCCTGGCTCCCCCCGCCCTGGAAGGGCCAGGGGAAGCCGGCTGCCGAGCGCGCCTGGCTCCCCCCGCCCTGGAAGCCTCCTGCGGGGGGCCCGCCGCCGCCACCACCGCCTTCGCCGGGAGCCCTGTCAGGTAAGCCTGCGGGGGGGGGGAGGGGTTATAAGCCGACCCTCGGCTTATACGCGGGTGCCTAATTTTTCCCCATTTTTGGGGAGAAATTAGGCACCTCGGCTTATATGCGGGTCGGTTTATACATGGGTATATACGGTAATCCCATCTTGGAGCATATGAAGGAGCATCGTCTTATAATTTTGGTTTTATCTGTCCAACCATTTTGCAAGTACAAAAATAATACACTATCTTAAAATTCCAGGGAAATCATATTAAGAAAGAATTGTAGCTATTAACAGAGTGCAGTAGGCTACATTTCAATTAAAACTGTCCTTGAGAGATCCTTGCTGAAGGTTGAACATATGGCTGTCTTTACACTAGAACAGACCATTGGTCCATCTAGTTCAGTGTTGTCTGCTCTGGCTGGTAGCAGCTCTCCAAGGCCTTTATCAGTGCCTGCTACCCAAGATCACTTAGCTGGATATGCTAAGGATGCAACCCGCTCTATCTATAGCCCTTCTCCTAAAAGTTAATGGTTTAACTAAAACAGTTTATTCTTTTTGCTCTCAGATGCAGGGTACTCCACGCTTCCTGGACCCCCTGGGCCACCGGGCCCCCCAGGCCCCCCAGGCTTTTCAGGAACTGGCCTTGAGTCCTATGGTAACAAGATTTGGACCGACGAGTTCAGGAGTGAATTGATCCAATACCTTACTAGTAAGTCCCTTTTCATTTCCTTTGCTATAGCCAGCTGTTGCTTTTCCTAAAATGCCAAGTCTGCGCCTCATCCTGGCTCTCTGCCTAAGGATGATCTCATACTGTTTTGTAGCATCTGAGAAATACATATTCCAGCTGTTAACCTAGTCCCCTGAAAAACTGAAAGTGTTCACTATGGTTTTATTTTAAGGAGGACTCATACGTTTTCTTTCCTTTGGAAGTCACATTTATGGAAGAGATCTTTTCTTTAATTTTTGCTTCTTAAGAGGAGGGAGCCAGAAGAACTGAGGGTACCCCCACCTCTTAAGAATGACCCCTGCAACAAAGTATTTCCAAAAACTGACTCTTCTATGAAGAGTATCTTGCACATGATCCTGAATTTCTTTTGCTATGGGGCCTACATGGTTACATTCATAATAAACTGTGTGGGATGATGTTGGTTGCACAAAACCTGCTTGGTTTTGTGCAACAATGTACATAACAGACCCCTTAAAAAAAAGTAAATCCCTATTAGTTTGCTGTTTGCCTCCAAGGAGAATCCTGGGAAGTTATTCCACGCTTCCTTGCATTGCCAATCTTCTGGAACCGTTTTCCCAACCTGTAGATTGGGACCCCAAAGTGGGTTGTGTAGCATATGAAAGGGGGTCGTGAGCCAGCCCTCACTGAAGGCTGCTCCTGCCCTTTATACCATTCTTTTTTTCCCCTCATTCTCCTTGTCAACATCTCACATTCTTGCTTTCCATCTCCTTTTGCAAGGAGTAGGGTACAGTAGTAGCTGGAAGAGGGGGAAATGGAATGCTGATTGCTTGAGGGAGCTGCACCCTTTGTGGTTTTCTCAGCAATATCTGTTTGGCCGCTGTAGAAAATGCAGTGCTGGACTAGATGGGCGACATGAGGCAGTTTGCCCCTGGTGCCAAAAACAACTCAGGCTGGCACCAGATGGGTCACCATAGCAAGTAAATATGTGTTTGAGGGTCACCATACCAAAAAGGTTGGGAACTACTGTTCTGGAAGACCTCAGTAGTTAAGAGCAAGGGTAATGTAATGATTAGAGTATCAGACTAGGACCTAAGAGACCCAAGTTCAAATCCCCACTCTGCTCTGAGGCTCACTGAGTGACCTTTGGCCAGTCACTCTCAGCCTATTTTACAGTACTTTTGTGAGTATAAAATGCAGGAGGGAGAACCATGTATGCTACCCTGAGCTTCTTGGAGGAAGGATAAAGATGTGCTAGACAGATACGTACATATGCAGCCTGCTTGTCTTGGTTGACTGTAATAAATGGGAGGAGACGGGGGTGGGGAGCCAAGAGCAAGCCAAACATCCTCCTCTTCCTAGATGTCCCCAGGGTCAATTCACATGATAGCCCTCATGACCAAGATAAGGATTTTGTATCACACATATTCCATGCTTTCTAGGTTTGCGGGGGCTGTATTCCAATCACAACAGCAGCATACGTGGAAAAGGGGTTTTGGCCTTCCCCCTTGCACCATTTTCACAAACTGCAATGGCTCTGGGAGCTGCTGTTTACTCTGTTGGGAAACTTACTTGTACCAAAGGCTACATGCAAGTTCCCTATCAGAGCAAACAGTAGTTCCTTGGGGCTATTTCAATATGTGAAAATGGTTGGGAGGGGTGGGGGATAAAGCCCCTTCTCCAGCATGCGCTGTTGTGACTGGAATACAGACCTTTACATCCCTGCACAGAGCTCCTAGTGCACATACATAATGGCCACAAGGGCTTTGTATCATGTAAATTGGACCCCAGCTAAATATTTTACTTCTGAAGCTCTGCATGTTGGTGCAGATTTTCACAAGTATGTATGCAACCTGTAGGGTTTGTGTCTTCTGCAGTACCTCTAGAAGATATTAAGACAATTGGTCATCTAGCCTGTTACTGTGTACTCTGATAGCAGCTTTCTAAGGCAGAGAGCTATTTTCTGGTGTTGCTACTTGAAATCTGTTTTCAAGTGTAGATGTTGGGGACTGAACCTGGGACCTTCTGCATGCAAAGTATATACTCTACCACTGAGCTCTGGGATCAGAGACTGAAGTGAAAATTACTAAGTCATATGGGTCATTGTAAACCATTGTACATTGTTTCTAAGTAACCCACAACACCCAAGTTGGAACAGGACACAACCTCGATGAGTACGCTATGGCCAACCCTTAGCAGTTAGCACTGCTGATCCATTCCAGCTTCAGTGGAAAATTACTGCCGATCTTTACCTATATTCCATCCATCCCTATATTCCATCCATCATGACTGTCCACACTCCTACAGAGCAACCCATCTCTGTCACCAGAGTCATTCATGATTAGTGCAATGCTATTAATGCCTACTTTTTGTTGTAGGTGATGACATACGTGGTTTTATCAGAGGTCCTCCTGGGCCACCAGGGCCACCCGGACCGAATGGAGATGGAAGCACTATGTCTGGATATTACAGAGGGTCTCTAAATTCAGAAAGATCATACGGCAGGTCCATGAGTTCAGACGTATCCTATGGTGCCACAGGGGAATACGGTGGTTCAGTGGGAAGTAATGGAGCAGGCGAATCTTATGGTGCACTTGGAGCAGGCGGATCGTATGGTGGTGCACTTGGAGCAGGCGGATCTTATGGTGATGCACTTGGAGCAGGCGGATCTTATGGTGAATCACTGAGTGCAGGTGGATCACAAATGAGATCAACAGGGGCAGGAGGATCCTATAGTGGATCATTTGGTGGACCATTGGATTACAATGAGTTGGCAGTTCGAGTGTATGAAAACATACAGAGTAAGTAAAGTTTATTCTTATGCTGTCTAAAAATGCTCAGGGTGGATAGCTATACTTTCAATTAAAAAATAAATATCTAAATAATAACCACACTCTAAAACCTCCCTATGTTACCTATTTCATTAAAAACTCTACAGGTTGTTTCTGGAAAAAATGTTGAGACTTTGATGGTATAGAGAAATGACTGAAGATAATGGAGAAGTGACTGACAATTCTGTTTTTGATAAGCTTGTTGTATGGGCTTGATAATCATCTTATTCTTTAATCAGCCTTCACAATCTCTGGCAATGGTGGACTGATTTGGGACATGGAGCTTGAACAACAACAAAGTTGTGTTTCAGTTGAAGTCAATGCAAACAAAGTCAATGCAAATAAAGACTGCAACAAATTCTCATAAGGCTCAGAATGATAGATTATATGTAGAAGAAGTGCTTGGAAATTTTGCATATTTTGAATTGTTGCCTGTAGTGTGGGCATTAACTAGGCTCTTACCCATGTCTAGTATTCAGCTTTTAGTAGTCCACATCAAACATATTTTAAAGTGTTTGCCAAAAACTGCTGAAAGCTAAATCCTGCACATAGTGGCAGATTCTCTCAGGATTGGACTACATGCTTAGTAAAATAGGAAAATGTAATTGAGTGCCACTGGAACTTAACATGAAGAGCTATGGTTCTTGAGTTTCAACAATTGGACTAAACTTATAGGCCAGTCATAGACCAAACAAGAAACAGACCTTGGCCTGCAGAGTAATGTTGCACTACCTGAAAAGGGAGTCAGAGCACAATTGACCTTGTATTGTATAGTACTATATAGGGCTATAGAGGAGTGGTCCTGTAGTTGGTATGTCCTAGCATTATCAGCACCAGCATTCCACAAAGCTTCAGAGACAGGCTGTATCCACACATTGCTGGATATAGCAATAATTTTCAACTGGACTGGCTTGTTCATGGGATCATCCAATTGTAAAAGACTGCTATAGCCCAATGATAGTGCAACATTCAACCTTCTAGTTGAATATTTGCAATACACACTCTTGGGTCTATATAAAGGGCTCAATTATGTTATGATTTCTTCTGCATTTATTTTAAATGTAATTTTGCAAATTTAGCTTCAGGACTGCTTTAACAAGGAGAACATTTCCTTCCCTCCAATGTTTCTCACCAGAAAAAGCCGTTACTAAGCTGCTTATTACCCCACTTGGGGAAAAAAATACAGGTACCTGTTAGTTTTCCCTAGGTGAAGTAATCCCGGCAGTTAAATTCTCACCAGAAAAAGGCCATTTAATGTCAAAATGGAAGAAATCCTAACATGTAGTTGAGCGATATATGGCTACACTGGGATACATTGTTCGCTTTTCTGGGGAAAAGCTCAGGTGGAGGAGCCTAGATTCTTGAAACTGGGATTGTTGCTGCAATTTTGTTGTTGTTGACAGCCCAGTCTGTTGTAACTTTTCCGTATTTATGTGCCCAAATAGATTGGCATTTATGAGGTAACTTTTTGAAGCAAACATTACGTAAGATTTAGCTGCGAGTTAGTGTCCAAGCTTAGCGCAACATATCATCTGTGAATTGTATCTTCGTCGAGAATGTTGTGGATGCTTTGAACTTGTACTTACAAGAGAAAACTGCAGTTGCTAAGAAGAAAGACTTTCTATACTGACCCTTTAGAAAATGAAAAATTCCCAGTTGTAGAGCAAGCATTCTAAAGAATCAGGACTGAATCTTCCTTTCAGATGGGGGGGGGGGGAATAATCCGCTCTTGTGTTTTTGGTGCTTCATTCATACTTGTGTTTGAATGTTCCAGACAGAGGGCTCTTCCAGGACTTGATGACTTACACTACACAAGGACCACCTGGGCCTCCAGGGCCTCCTGGCATCAGCAGAGTGTTTGCATCCTACGGAAACGTCACTGAAGACCTTATGGATTTCTTCAGAAGTAAGTGGTAT
This sequence comes from Euleptes europaea, assembly GCF_029931775.1. NCBI lineage: Eukaryota > Metazoa > Chordata > Lepidosauria > Squamata > Sphaerodactylidae > Euleptes > Euleptes europaea. The sequence goes on along the minus strand of NC_079316.1, from coordinate 56,277,047 downwards.
CCTGATTGTCATTTACTATAGGACACTACTGCAGCTGTGCTTTTGTTAGGAGGAAAGTAGCCTAGCTGTGAATAAACCAACAAAGAGGCTGATGCAGTTGCTTAGATGCCTGTTCATTCTTTGAAATGGTTCCACCTGGGTCCTGGACCTTCTTAGTTTGCTGAGCTAAATGACCTTGTTTCAAGCAGGGCTTCTTAAACTTTTCCCACTCGTGACCCCTTTTCACCCAAGAAATTTTACGCGACCCCGGGTATATTGGTATATAAAATAGGTATACCAATCATTTACTGATAATAAATCATAAAGAAATTTATTTTAAAACTATTTTTTGGTATACATATAATTTTACCATTTACTGTTGCCAAATTTTTCGCGACCCCAACATTCAGTGGGGGTCGTGACCCACAGTTTAAGAAGCTTCGCTTTAAAGGACCTAGAGAACGGGACTGATCACAGGGGTGTTGGCCAGGACCCCTGTTTGAAGTTACAACATTATAATAGTTGCAGTAAGTAGTAGATCTCATAGACAAAAAGGCAAATGCGATCTTGGGCTGAATCAACAGAAATATAGTGTCCAGATCATGCAAAGTGATGGTATTGCTTTCCTCTGCTCTGGTTAGGCCTCACCTAGAGTATTGTGTTCAGTTTTGGGCACCGCAATCTAAGAAGGATGTAGACAAGCTGGAATATTTCCAGAGGAAGGCAACAAAGATGATGAGGGGTCTGGAGACCAAGTCCTAAAAGGAAAGGTTGAAGGAGCTGGGTATGTTTAGCCGAAGAGGAGAAGACTGAGAGGTGATATGACAGCCCTTCAAGTACTTGAAGATGGTTATCATACAGAGGATGGTGCTGAGTTGTTTTCTGTTGCCCCAGAAGGTTGGCCAGAACCAACGGGATGAAATTAAATCAAAAGAGTTTCTGTCTAGACATTAGGAATAATTTCCTAACAGTTAGAGCGGTTCCTCAGTGGAATAGGCTTCCTTGGGAGGTGGTAAGCTCTCCTTCCCTGGAGGTTTTTAAGCAGAGGCTAGATGGCTATCTGTCAGCAATGCTGATTCTATGACCTTAGGCAGTTCATGAGAAGGAAGGCATCTTGGCCATCTTCTGGGCATGGAGTAGGGGTCACTAACTGTGAATTTCCTGCACTGTGCAGGGGGTTGGACTAGATGACCCTGGGGGTACCTTCCAATTCTATGATTCTATGACATGCTATTTTGTTTGTTTTCTGTAGCTTATGGAACTATTCCAGGCCCACCTGGACAGAAAGGAGAGGTGGGATTCCCGGGACCCAAAGGTAAGAATTTTGTTGTCATGCCTGCCAAGATTAGAGAATGCAAGACACAGAGATGGATATCCAACAGTCCTCCCCTCTTGACCCAAAGTGAATGGAAACCTTAAAAGGTTGATGTGGCATACCATAAAGTGGAGGTTGGGGGTTTAATCTTTTGAAGAAAATAGGTAAAACTGGATTCTTATGGATTGATAACATTCAAAGAACTTGCGGCCTGGTTTATATATATACACCCATCCTCCCGGGGCTGGTCCAATTGGCACGAACTCCTCAAGCTGTTAAGTGAGATTGCAGTAGTTTTAGGAGTGCCATTAAATGGTGTGTAATCTGAGAATTGCCCACAACTTTCTTCAGATGTCAGAAGGAATCCTTGAGCGCACTCCTTTCTTTTAAATCAGGACATGAAGGTGTTTGAGATAGAAAAATTATTTGGACCAACCCTTTGTTGGACAAAGGCATGTTCCTCAGGCAGCTGTGTTATTCCTTGTAACAAGCAATTTCAAGTTACTGGCTAGGCAATCATGATAAAATTATCTTCTTTGCTTTTGCAGGTGATACTGGACCAATGGGGCCACCAGGCCGCCAAGGCCCAAGAGGACCAAAGGGTGAAAAAGGCGAGAAAGGTATTTGTCATTTCTAAAATAGGGGAATGCTTTATATAGTTTAAGACAGGGAAGCATAGTACCCCCGCAACAACATAAGAGAGCTGGTTTTCCTAATGTCTACATGTCCTGTGCTGTTAGCCTTTCCTGTCTTTCACAAGGAGACCCTTCATATTATTTGTCAAGACAAAATAGAAAAAGAAGCAGTCTCAGCTACATTCCTTAGGCCAGAGTACGGGGTGTGTTGAATGGTATAAAATCCCTGCATGTACATTGCTTCCACATAGGAAACATGCAGACTGTCACATGTGTAAATGACATGATTTAGACATAATTTGGACATGTCTGAGGGAACCTCATGATTCTTCACCTTCCCCCACAGACTAACAATCCAATTAGAGGGCAAACAGGAATTTAGAGTTATGCCCAAACCATAAACTATCCTTTGCTCTCTTCTTTACAAACCAAGATTCTACACACTAGTTTGTAGGGGAGCATGCAACAACAATTGATTCAGCAACAACAAACTTGTTTTCTGAAAAAAGTGTCCAAACCTAATTAGGCTGCAGCACACAAGGGGAAGGTGTGTGTGTTTGTGCACATAACATCATATAACCTCAGGCCACAATTTGTCACTGTACCTGAACCATGCCAATGGCATACATAGGCTTTCCATTTCTTTACAAAAAATGCACTTATTCCTGGCAACAATAGTTTCACCTTGTTGAGTTTTAATAAAACAATATTTTCTTCATCTTCTCCTTTTCTTAGGTGATCAAGTATATGGACGAAGGAAAAGGAGAAGCATTGGAGTCTAACTTAAGAATGTGGCTTAATGTACAGACTTCCTAAATTGTTCTTGGTTGATTTTTTTTGCTCCCAGTGGAGACAAAGCCTTAATTTCTAGTGACTTCCAGTTATCTATTTTCCTCTAAGACTTGGCGTTTGAAAAATGATATTCATGGTTTTATTTCACTGATGTCTAAAATCCAGACATGAAAAAAACGTGTTTCTTTGTTAATGCCTGTAGATTTGTGATGGTTTAGAACTGGGTCTAAGTACAACCAGTATCTAAGCCTGAAGTTTTTATAGCATTGCATTTGAATGTAGCCTTCAGGATATACCCACACCTCATTTCTCCAAATGAAAATTCTTCAGAGGAAACTAAAAATCAGGTTCGTGTGTTCAATGTACATCCAAAATGACCAACAATCTAGATTAAAACATGAGATGTGACTATACTCCAATACAAGGCAGTAAGAAGCGTATGATTCCCCATTTAATACCAATTGGTAATTGCATTGCAAAAATGTGAAGGACTTTGAGGCTTGTTAGTATTTAAGCATTTTTTGCTAGAATCACATTTAAAAAGAAAATGTTTGTTGTGGTAATTTCTATCGCATTAAGTTTTTAAAAAATCCATTTTAATATACAGCTTCCCAATTAAAGGGGCAAGCAGGCACAGTCAAATGTGTGCTATGGGGCAGTAAGCACTGGGTATGTGGCTTACTCTCTTATAGGGAGTGCAGTCATTCCCTGTCAAAGCAAGTAGTTTTATCTGGGACGCTGCCCATTTTTGCTTATTTACAAGGTCAGAACTCACTTTATAAAGTGCTGTCTGTCTTTGAAGGGCATATGCCACTCCTATTGGCATGGACTGATATGTACTTAGGGGAATATGGGCTACAGACCTGGGCCATTGTCATGAAGTTTCCAACAAGGCAATTAGAGCACACATTCACATAGGCAAATTTGCATGCTGTGGTTTCCATAACCACAAAATGTACATGCATCATGGCAGCAGTTGGGTGGTGGTCAAGTATGATCAATTGCTTTTGACAAACCTGCAGTGATGACACACTGATAATCTTCCTAATTTAGGCCACAGTAAAAGCACAGCAATCTGCAGATAACTAAATTATTTCTTTTACAAAGCCAGTTGTGAACAAGACTCTATAGGTTTCAGCTGTTGATAAATGGAACCTGTGAGCCTCACAAATTTTTACTTTGATGGAGGTGTTAAAACTTTAAATCCTGAATCGATTATGTGTATCTGAAAGTTGTCAGATTGATATACTATAACAACTGTGGCTGGGCTTTAAGATCTAGTCTTGATATTTCATTACCAAGGGTAAATAACTTGCCATTAGCTAATGGGAAATCGACATTTATTAAGGACCCAAATAATGGCAACCTATCATCTTCCTTACCAAACCCCTTACCAATACTGTCCTGAATTTTCTCCCATACAGATAGCTGGCTAAGTAGAAATACTACTTAATTGCAGTGGTTTTTGGGTTGCAGGCTAATTCCATAGTCTCTGTGGGGCTTTGATCAAGCATTTCTCCACATGCTCCCCTAATACACCACAAGCTACTTCTGATACTCAGAGGAGTTTCAAAGTTGTATTTAATATGGCATTAGTGATTCCTTTGCTAATGCACCCCCTGAAAATAGAAAACATCATAAGTGGCTCAGGGGATGCCTGCAAGGCCTTAAGGGCCATTAAAGTGCCACTCTGGCTTACGGCCATTGTCATGATGATCCATGGTAAAAGGTTCCTATCTTTTATTTAGCTCAAGCAATGGTTCTAGTGAATACAAACAGGATATGATGAATATCTTGCAATTGTCATTTTCTTGTTTATGAGAACATAAAGTTCAATATACAAAGAGCATTCAAACTCTGTAAATGTTTGAGAAACAGTTGCATTTTTAAAAAATAAAAATACTTTTTAAAAGTTGCTTTTTCTGTCCTATTTCCCAAGGGTTAAAAATGCATTCCTATTGCATAGTCACCTTATGAGATATGTGAAAAGGTGGTTTAAAAAACCAAAAATGATAAAAGAAGTATCTGTAGCTTTAAGCAAGGGTTCCCTCAGTGGCTGTTGCTAAGCAACCACAGTGTTCCAAGGCTTGGTTCTGTGAGTAAAAGGCAGGGGCCTCTCCAGGCCTATTTTAGCCTTTGATGGAGGACACATTGGGGCCAGGCCGACTAGGGTTACCAGCTCCAGGTTGGGAAATTCCTGGAGATGTTGTGGAGGAGTCCGAGGAGAGCAGGATTTAGAGAGGGGAGAAGTCTCAGCTGAATATAATGACATAGAGTCCACACTCCAAAACAGTTATTTTCTCCAGGGGGACAGATCACTGTCATCTGGAGCTCAGTTATAATTCAGGGAGATCTCTAGGTCCCACCTGAGGGTTGGCAACCCTAGACCTAGAAGCAACCTCTGGGTGATCTGATACCACCCAACTTGCATGACTAGCTAGGGCTGGCAGCTTGCTACTGTTCAACAGCAGCCACCCTATGAAAGCCAGTGTGGTGTGGTTAGAGAGTCAATGCAGGGTCCCGTGAGATTCCTAGAAATCTGAAAACTGAAAAGGGGAGGGGGAGTTTAAATCCTTTCCTGACTTCCTTTCCTGACCAAAACTGGGGTCAGGAAGTCTGACCCCCACAACTCTCAGGGGTCCTCACTAGTTTCTTCATAACTTCTATTGGGAAATGCACCATTTCCATTTGTGTATAAATTGCTACGTGGAGCTTATGAATCAATTTCACAAGGATGTAGGCTGCACTAAAGAAATGGTATAGTCCCACAGAATGAGGCAAGTAGTCTCACAGAATGAAGCAAATCCATTGCATCTCTCCTATATCCATACATGCAACATCTCTTCAGCAGCCAAGAGATGGAACACAGTAGAAATCTTCATTCCTTGCAAATGTGTCACCTGTGAGGCAAATTCCATTTTGAGTGGTTTCTCTGATGAAGTGAACTGACTTACTAGCTGATATTACCACTTACTAGCAGTTATGGGCAATTGGGCATGTCTAATATATTCTGGCTCTTACGTAGTCATGTCCTAATAGAAACTCTGCCCATGTTTCTCAAAATCTACTTTGAGATTGAAATGTGCAAGGGCATGGTATGCCTAAAGAGGACTCTCTAAACACCAAACATGAATTTATGTAGGACTTTCTATTTATTAGCCTCAAGCAGTTTGACTACTTCTATTTCAGCATGCTCTTTGTCTGGGGCACTCAATGTATTCAGTGAATGACTTCTGCTTTGGTAAAATAATGGATTTTGGGCTGCCAACATTTTAAAATTGGCATATTCTATGTCTTTTAGTTATGTCAAACATGGTCTCTAACTACTACATCCTTAGTGAGATCCAGAATTCCAACAAAAGAATTCAAAATAGGCATTATTATATCACAGTAAACATGACTGTGATGGATAGAAGATTCTCCCCACCCCCCATTCAGCGGACCACTCAGATATGAAAGGCTGAATAGAAAGTTGGAGAAAGAACAAAAAACAAACCTGAGGCCAACAACCAACTGAAAAAATGGGAGTTGGATTCTGGAGGGAGAAGGGATAGGATCTATCCTGAATAGGCAGGGAGTACAATAGGGACTTCACAGGCAGAGTTTGGGTGCTTGTTTCTGTATGAAAACAGTAAAGAAGTAAGGCTTGTCTGGTTATTGTTTGTACACCTGAGATGCTGAAAGCACCAATACTGTAGCCAATAAACTTAAAGCAGCACCTCCAAGCTCTGGTCACCATGTCATCTATCAGACCAGAATGGACGACATTAAATGTCACACTTACCAAATTACATAAACTTGTTTCTGTTATGTTTGACTCGCACGTTCTCAACCCACATAACTCACAACACACTCAATAGGATCCAGGAAACAGGGCTCCTGATTTGCATCTTATGTGCCCTCTGGTTCAGGATTAAGGAATCCTGTGTGTACAAGAAACCTAACAAAAGAAATCCATTTTGCCTCGCACACCTAAAGTTGATGGTAGACATTCTGGTAGTAATAAAAGGAAGATTTGGGTGGTGAGGCAGGTAATAACTCTCCAACTTGAGGGATTTGCTATTGTAAAGTGGTATAAATAACAAGAGAAAGGCCCAGATCAGGGGTTAACTACATTCATCCATTAAAAAAAAAACGTGGCTTCAAAAACATGGCATGGACAGAAGCAGCACAAAAAGAAAACTGAAAACTGGTAACAATTGGATTTTTTATACTTTGCTTAATATATACTAGAGAAGCTTAGATCTAGAAAAAGTTTCTTTTTACTTATCTTTTGTGCAGCAACCAGACAATTTTGTTCATTAAATGCTTTTCCTCTTACTCACTTAATCAATGGACAGAATATAAATAGATTATTATTATAAGCAAAGCTTCATTTTACTTTTTTAATCAAATTGGTTTTATTGTAATTTTTTAATTTTTTAAATTTATTATTACAACATAAAAGAACTATCAGTAAATTTGACATCTACAGGAAGAAATTTGTAATGATTTGCTTCTATACTAGGTTTCATTACGGTGCTTTCACAAGAGCTCTTAGCCTTATTTTCATCTACATCAAAATCAAAAGCTTATCAAAAAAGCTTCTTTTAAAACAATTCTTTCTTAAACCTTCCCCTTTTTACTCTTATTCTCATCCGAGACTCCCACCATATATGTATAAAAGGCACTCAGTTTTTCCTGAAATTCCAATCTTGATCTGTTATGTACATAAGATGTTAGTCTTGCTATGACACCATATTCTGCCAATTTGTTTTTCTATTCAGCCAGAGTTGGGCATTTGTATGCCTTCCACTTTACTGCAAACACTGTTCTTGCCGCTGTTACTATATGTTTGAATAACTCATTATAAATTTTCAGCATATTTCTTGGTAATATATTTAATAAAATACTGTTAGGGTCCATCACAAACCAAATGTTTAAATTCTTTTCAGTTACATCATGGATCTCTACCTCGTATTTTCTTGCACGATCACCACGAGATAGAAAGATGCATCCATATTTTGGCATTTCCCACAATTCCCACTATATTTGTTATTGTTTTTTGCTATATCTTTAGGCGAAATATACCATCTATAAAAAATTTTATACCAATTCTTTTAGTGTTTGACATTCTGTGAACTTACTTTCTTTAGTCAATAAATCCCCATTGCATCCATTGTTTCCAATGTTATTGTTCTTTGGTTGGGATCAGTAATCCAGTCCGTCAACCAAACTAGTGTGCTTGATGGTACAGCTTTATATTTGGTACTGCTAAACAATCTTTTTTTCTATCTTGTAATATTTTGAACCTTACTCTTGGCTTTTTTCTTCTCCAGATTAAATTGTTAATTGTTCTCTGCCATTCTTTTAAGGTCTTTTCTTCTACATAAATTGGTAACATTTGGAATAAGGAAGTTAGCTTTGGTAATATATTCATTTTAATTGCAGAAATTCTTTCTAACCATGAAATTCTTAACGTTTCCCATCTTTGCAAATCTTCTTTGATACTTGTTCAGACTTTTTGATACCTGTCCTTAAAAAGTGTATTGTTCTATCCTGTTAGATAAATTCTGAAATATTTTATTATTCTCTGGTAATATCACATTCTGTTATTTTTTTCTATTTCTTCTGTTTTTGTTGCTGATATCAACATCACTTTGGTCTAAAATCTATATATGTGTTCCATTATGTAAATCAAAGAAGTTTTTAGTTTCGGTACTGATATTATGACGCCCTCTTTTCATTTCATACTCTTCTTTGTCAATTTTTATTCCACAAATCCTCTTATCTTGCCTAATTTTTGAAGCTAATAACTCCATTCCTAGAATAAATAAAATAGGTGATATTGGGCAGCCTTGCTGTGTTCCTTTTACTATCTGAATCTTCTTTGTCATGGTCCCATTTATTAGAATTCTTGCTTGCTGTTTAGTATAAATACCTTGGATGCAATTGAAAAATTCTGTTCCATAATTCATATTTTGAAGAACTGTCATAAGGAATGACCAAGAGATGTTTTCAAAAGCTTTTTCTGCATCTAAAAACATAAACAAAATTTTATTTCTTTTTTTCACATATTCTATTGCATTTATTACATATCTAATATTGTCCTTCATGTATCTTTGTCTGATCTTCATGAGTTAATTCTGATATATATTTTCTTAGTTTTTTTGCCATGATTGTTGTAAAGATTTTATAATACACATTTAACAGCAAAATTGGTCTGTATGATTGCAGTGCTGTTCGGTCATTTCCTTCTTTATATGTTGTTATATGTGTTTCTTGCTACCTTGGTGGAATATTTCTCCTCTTGTATTTCAATCATTATCTTTTGTAGAGGCATTGCTAGAATTTCTTCAAAGCATTTATAGCTTTCTTCAAAGCTATAGTATAGTCAGTCCATCGGGTCCAGGTGCCTTATCCTTTTTCAATTTTTAATAGCATAATTAATATCTTGTATTGTTAAAAAAACCCTCCAGTATTCAACAGCTGAGCCAGCTGGATAACAGCAGTGAGGGGGAAAAGTCAAAACTTACGGAGCACTGAAACCAAAGCTCTTATCTAGTCACCATCTTGGAAGCCTCTCCATTTCTATCTTGTATTGTTAGGTTTAAAATTCTTCTATGTACCGATTTAAATTTTTAAATTGGTGTCTCTGCTAGATATTCTTTCATGCCTTCCTCTTCTATAAATTCTTTTTTGTGTAGATTTGAGGGAAAGTTCTATATTTGTTCATGTGTCTCTTGCGCTGCATATGTAATTTGATTTCCAGCCCGTTCCTGGAGGGCGGGAAAGGGCTGTGCTGAGCAAGGTCCTTGGCTGAATTTCTACTTTTTCTACACTTTTAATTAATGTTTTTGAAATCCAGCACCCATTAATTCTTGAATAAGATTGATTTCTGTCTAAGAAGTATGTGAAGTATGTTCTCCAGGCATCCTTCAGTTCTAACATTTCCATATACTGAAATACAATTTGGGGTAGTTTCCCTCTTCCAACATTTTTAGATCTGTCCTTTTCCAGACCTAAAACTCTATTCATATCTCCAAAAATCAAAATATCTCCTTCCTGGAAATCTAATATTTGAAAAAAAAAACTTGTTCTGTTCTACCTGTTCTACCCCCCAACTCCACAGTACAGATCACATGTACTTAGTAATATTCAAGGAAAGACTGAACAGTTCACTTGCCATTTTATCTTTGCGTTCAGGAGTGGTGGAGTAAATAAGAAATATATTACATCGAAGTTTCTTCATCAGAAAAGTAGTAAGTACTCAAGTCCACCACAGACTATTTACAGTGAACTTGGACCCATTTGGTGAAATACAGAAACTGCATGTTGCTACACATTTGCTTATAAATGCAGGCTCTTTCTTCTGATAAACTGGAGAAATACACTTACAGGAAGCAAGACCTACATTCCAAAAAGACAGGAAAGGGGATACTTATTTCCATTGAAGTGGCAAATCTTTGTGAGAAATGACCAGACATGATGCATACTTTGAAATGAAAATTAACTTTCAAAGCTTGCTGGAAGCCAGGTGGGAGGAAAGAATCTGTTTCCTCAACTTAAAAACACAACAAAACAAAAACATGTTCCTCTCTACATCAAAGGCTGCAAGCACAGCACTGAACTAAAATTCTGCTTACTGAAGCTTTAATGCATTTCTTTATGGAGATTAAAAAAAACCAAGTTGCACTTTTAAAAAAACTACAGAACATTTAAGTGACACTTTCCATAAAGCAGAACTAATGCTTTGAATAAAGCCTTTCTAGACAAAGACTCCTCCCCCAGTTCATAAGGATATGGGTGGGGTAGGGAAGATATCTTGCGATTCAGTAGGATGATCTGAGCTACTAAGATCAAAAGTCAAATATAAATTGAGGGAAAGTTTTGCCCCTTTGATACAAATAAAGCTGAGCTCCGGCTGAAGCATTTTTGTATAGTTTACAGCAGTAGCATTGGGCTGGAAAAGGGAATAACTGAATAGAATCAGTATTATGGTTTGTAAAATTATCTATGAATGAAGCCATTCATGTGATATAACAAAAGGCACAACCCTAGTAAAACAATTCACATACAAGGTACACTGCCAGCCTGCACAGTGTTTTGTGACTAAATCTACTTATGTCTAAATTCTCAAAGATTCAAGTGCCAAAGTTATTCAAACCTACCCAGACAGCTACCACTGGAGCTACATGGGTTGACTCAGGCCGATGAGCCACTGAACTGTGAATTTACAGCTAATCCTGCAGAGATTTAGAAACATTAAGTACTAACCTTGTATATCCTGATGTCTGGTAGTGAAAAGATGATGGCAAGATGAATTATGTATATTAATTTTCAAAACTGGAAACCATCAATTTATTATTTGCCAGGGAAATACTCATATTGTGAGCATGACTACATGAGAACAGCCTTCACACATAGCACTGATAAACACATTAGTTTTACAGTTGGTAGCAGCTGAAATTATTATGTGTTCGTTCTTGATTTTGAAATAGTCTGGAACAGTATTCTAGGCGAGGTTAGGCTAGTCATAAAGATGCTCCGACCAAATCATAAAGGAAACTCCAATGAAATTTTTTTTGCGATGGTTTAAAGTGCAACAAATAGAGCTGATAAAACAGATGTTCCAGGTGACTTGTACTTCCACTGATGACAGGTGCATGCAGGTTTTGCACTCTGTATGAATTCTCCTTTGAACATTAGAGAAAAAGTACAACGTATTTGCACATCTTTTCAGCAGGGCTTTTTGCAACACTGGAAGATGATAAAGTTATCCATCGCAATCTGATTTTGCTTAAAATGTTGTTTCCCATCACTTAATGGGAGGTATGAAAAGATACGCCCTGACCTGGATGGCCCAGACTAGCCTGATCTCGTCAGATCTCAGAAGCTAAGCAGGGTCAGCCCTGGTTAGTATTTGGATGGGAGACCACCAAGGAATACCAGGGTTGCTGTGCAGAGGAAGGCACTGGCAAACCACCTCTGTTAGTCTCTTGCCATGAAAACCCCAAAAGGGGTCACCATAAGTCGGCTGCGACTTGAAGGCACTTTACACACACACATGAAAAGATACATGAATTGGGGGTGGGGAGAGAGACAAACAAAATGGAGTGATATTAGCCTGACAACCATCTTATTCTATTTTTATATAAAATTTGGACTGTGTTGGGACAATCTAGGACAATTTTGCAAGACATGAAACATGCTTAGAAAGAAGGGGTCTATGTACTGTATCTTTGACTGAAGGGCACGCTCCAGCAGATAACCCTCTTTGTGGAGTAACCAATTGGACCCCTCCTCCTGCTAAGGGCCTCCACGAAAGCACAGGGGCCAAAGAGTGGCTTAAAAGCAAGACACTGCTCCCCACAAAATGGATGCTTCTCAGAGGGTTTTGGAATCCATCTTGTGTGTCAAGCCTAGGCAGGAAGGTAGTTGGCTGCTGAACATTTCCCCTGGGCCTAAGGTGTGCCTGGTTGGACAATGGGGCTAGCTAATCCCCCACTGTGTCACCCTAAGGTGATTTAATCAGTGCTCTGAGCAGACCATTACTTACCCTATCTGCACCCATCCCAGCAATCAATCAGTATTCAGAAGACTAGCCCAGGCATTCTCTTGGGTCCTGACGACTCATCAAACATCTATCTTTTTGTTCAAACCCCAGAAAAGCAATTAATTCTTTCTCTCTGGCTTTCTGGCCAGCTTACATCATACTGCCTCAAGACCCATTTTGGAGTATAAATATTGGTCCTTTGGCTATTCATAGTGTGCGTGCGTGTGTGTGTTTGTCTTGGATTTGTGCATGAACCCCCACTTGCATGCGGCCTCTTTCCTTTGTTCTTGGAAACACTAGTCGTTTCCCTCTTCAGCTCTGCTTTCCCTGGACATCCCTTCAAGACTGTTAGCTATCACTCACCCATCCCTGAAACACTATACAACTTCCTTTTTTCTTAGTCAGCTCTTGTATGCTTTGTGTACATATATTCATTGCTTAAAATATATTTCTTGTTTTAGTATTTTTATTCTTTAAATAAACTATATTTTAATTATACAATTGCCTACTCATTTGAGAGCTTTCACTCACGACTATCCTAGTATACATAGGTTATGATATGATCCCAGTTACCCCCTCTTGCTTTCTGTCTCCAGCTAATTCCCCCAACTGAAGTGGAGACTGTCTACCTAGCATAACACTGTGGGGGTGTGTGCTTTCCATTCTGGAATTTATTTTATTGGGAGACAAGACATATTCTGGATTCCCACAGAACAGTAGTACTGAGAATACAAATCCTTCAAGACAAGCAACCTTTTTGAAAGAACACAAAGTTTAAAAGAGAAAACCTATATATAGAAAGCCCCAAATGAATCAATGAACTTGAGATTTGTAAACAGATTATCTGTTGGTTAGACAGATAACAGTATTTAATGTTATAATCAATACTAGTTACTTTGTAAAGGTGAGGCTTAAAAAAAGTAAAGGCCTTTGAATACTTTTTCATCCTACCTAAGCTATTTGAGATAAACAAATTTCAGAACATTGTATACAGCAAAATGTAACATTCTAGTGATGCGTACTGTGAATTTGCAACCTAGTACACAATACGTATTGATAAAATAAAATACAAGATATTAAGGCTAGCTAAGTAGTATTTTAAGGTAAACTATGACTTAGGAAGAACAAAAGCCAACTTAAAACATTCAAGTTCAAAAAAACTGTACTTACTATACTATTACCATTAAACAATCTGACTTGACAATATGAAGTTCAGTATTTGAGTTCTGTAACCCTGCCGTTGGCCAAACCTGATAAAAAGGACTACTTAATTTTATAATCCATTTCCTTCACATGCAGGAATGTAGCTGACATAATACAAAATATGTAAGAAAACAACTGTTCTTGCATTTAACGGAGATTGCAAAATGTGAAAACTTACATATCATCATAAGATATCTACTAAAAGATTAGTCCTCAAAGGATAAGAAGCAACCAACATTTATATTACAAATTCACCATACCAAAAACACAGTTTACAATACTGTATTTGATATGATTCTAATCAGATACCTCAAAGGTTGCAGTTTTTGTCAAATGCAGGTAACATCCCGTCAACAGTGTGATAAATATTTCCTTTCCCCAAACAACAAATAAGTTATAGAACAATGAAGTTTTGAAACAAAATTGTAACATTTTAGTATCATAGCAAAACAGTGACCTTGATTAAGCTATGTTTGTTTAACTTAAATCCATCTATAAACCAATTAATGTTTTGAAATAAACCCACCCCTTGCAACCAGAGATATCAGCACTGATTTAAGAAAAAGGATACCTGTGATAATTTTTTGCACTAGAGTGTCGAACTTCTAGATTTCATTAGGAGGGAACCTACCAACTAACTGTCCACATTGCATAATGCAGAGTCAGCAACAGCCAAATTACGTACACTTTACTTTGAGCAATCAATTCTGAAGTTTCATTTCAGTTTGCAGACAACCAGTAGCCTGAAATATGGAAAAATAAATTGTGCCTTTTATTATTGGCTTTTACATATTTAGGTTCAAAATATTATGAGGATTTGATAGAAGTGGAAACACGCATTTCTATTCCAGTTATACTAATAGTAAAATGGGTTTCTGCAATAATAAAGATTGCAAAAAAAAACCCAAAACAACCCAATACATTTAAGGATTTCAGGCACTGAATACAACGAGGCAGCCCATTCACACATGAATTAATGGGCATAATGAATATCTGATTAAAATTAACAGTAGTATGCTGGCCTAAGAATCCTTTATGTTCATTTACAGTTGGGGTATTAAAGATTATCACTAATAATTTAGGCTCATTTTTCAACACCAACATAGTTGGATACCACATTTTTGAGACCAGTTTTCAAAAGGCTGTCTGTTCTTGAACTACAGGAAAGATCCCATATCAGAATTCAAGACCAACATCTGTGCTTCTATTTTAAATAGTCTCCCAGCATAAAAACAAACAGGAAAAAAATTACATCATCAACTATCTCCACTGAAAGTGGATAAACTTCCACAGTGGTCCTTGGATGCAGATTTTATCATAGCAGAAGCTGAATACAGAAATTGAAAATATTACAGAAGAAAGAAAGCCCAACCCCTGCAAAAGGTTTCCAGATTCATGATCCAGTGGAGTGCAGGCTAGGGATTGGATAGAATTTAGAAATCCGGCTTTGTGTTGATGGATTAAGGCACTCAGATTCTCCAGACATTTTAAAGAAGACCTCCTGTTCTTGAAGCTTCCGAGCAAATTCTTCTTCTAATGTCTGATAAAATATGAAGCAATTAAAATTAATATGATGGAAATTGTGCTCGCTTTTGTCCTAATTTTCAAGAGGCATGGTACAAAAAAGAGATGCTAAATAATCTACAGGAAACAATTTCTGATTGTAAGTAATCTAAAACAGTCTCCAGAAATTTGTGGTCTAGCAGCTGTTATAATTCTATAGGCAAGAGAGAAACAGGGCAGTATTGTATAACTTGGAAGTGTCCACAGCCATTTCTAAGGTATCTCCCTCAACATCAGAGTTAGTCACCTGCAGCCCTAAGTCAAATCCAGCCTCCAAAAGCTTTCAATCTGGCCTCTGATATAGACTCTAGTTCCAAGGAATGCTACTATCACACATTATGAGCCTCAGTCACTTTTTCATAAGCAGAGACTCAGGGTTAGGAGCCTCAAACCCACCTTTTGAGGTATTAATGGCAAGAGAGGCAGCTTTTGCAGAGCCCTTACAGTATACCTCTGGGTATTTCTCTGCACTAGCAAAGCCACAGGTGAATGGTAAAGTGGAGGTTCCTAAGAGAAACTCTGTGCTGCTATTCATACTGTGGTTAAAGGCATTGTGTGTGCGTGCTGAGTGCCATCAAGTCGCTTCCGACTCATGGTGATCCTATGAATCAATGTCTTCCAAAACATCCTATCATTAACAGCCTTGCTCAGGTCTTGCAAACTGAGGGCTGTGGCTTCCTTTATTGAGTCAATCCACCTCATGTTGGGTCTTCCTCTTTTCCTGCTGCTTTCAACTTTTCCTAGCATGATTGTCTTTTCCAGTGACTCTTGCCTTCTCACAATGTGACCAAAGTACAACAGCCTCAGTTTAGTCATTTTAGCTTCTAGGGACAGTTCAGGCCTACAGAGTCTTTTACTTAGGTCTCAAGTCATGGTATAATGAGTCACTGAATGGAGCAACAGTGCTGCTCCTGCAGGCTCCCTCAATTGACAACATACTGTTATTACAAATTACTTGCCAGACGGGACTCTATAGTGAGTGGGAATCGTAATAGTAGGGCCTTACACAGAGAGGACAGCAATGATGATTTAAGTCCCATAAACCAAAACTAACTTATATTGGTCTTTGCTAATTTTATTTTATATAAGCAACACATTTTTCAAAATACATGGGCTATTTAAAAAGAAATTACTTGAATATACCTGTCAAATATTACTAAATTTGTTATGCCTTGCACTGATATGCAACCACTGCCGTAACCACCAGAATTCTACACTGCATCTCAATTTATGGCTGCACTCGGGTACAGGTTGAGTTTCCCTTATCTGAAAATCCAACATCTAAAACGATCCAAAATCCAAAACTTTCTGAGCACCCACAAAGGGTAATAACATGGCACGTGTGAAGCCAGTCATGCAAATGGCAGGTTCCCCACGAAGGCCCACATGCACAAAATTATTGAAAATATTGTATAAAATTACCTTTGTGCTATGTCTATAAGGTGTATATAAAACATAAATGAATTTTGTGTTTAGACTTGGGTCCCATCCCCAAGGTGTCTAATTATATATGCAAATATTCCAAAATCCAAAAAGCTTCTGGTCCCAAGCATTTCAGATAAGGGATACTCAACTTGTATTGTGATATTTGTAATTTAAGTACAGTGAGAAGTTTGAAACATGAAAATTTTGAGGGGAACTCGGGAATGACTCATCACCCCAATTCAGAGATGCTTCATTCTGTTTGGGTTTCTATTTATCCTAAAGTTTATTAGCTTCCAAATACTGATACTGACATTACCTTTTTCCTGGGTCTCAATTTCTCTCGCCATTCTTTTAATTCTTGGCTGTGTTCTTCATCCAGCTCTTTTAGTTTTTGAGTCTCATGTTCAACCAGTAAATGGCATTTTTCATTCTGAAAATGGGATACAAGTAATCCCTTAGCAAAACTAAATCAGATTAGACAATTAACCACTTGCATAGCAGCATATGTTGACCTAATTCTTTAATTAGCTTAGTCTGTGTCAAAAATAATTCTTACATACCATCCTAGTACTGTTCTCTATTGAGTGTAGATCTGCAGCAGAATCTATGGCTTGCATTCCGTAAATACACTACTAAAAATATAAAAGATGCTTTTCACCCTTCCAGGGGTGCTTATGCTAATTAAACTATGAGCATGTCTCAAAACTTGAGTGTACTCAACTCTGAATATAACTGCTGCCTCAGTGGTGTAACGATACCCTTTCATACCCCCTATAATATGGAGACTCGTGGACTCTCATGTCTGTACATTGGAACTGTTGCTCAATGGCAGGGGAGGCACAGAGAGACACAGCACCACGCTCCAAGGCACAGAAGCACCCCCGACACCCCACTAGAAGTTGCTGTACAGAGCCAGCAGGGACCTGCAAATGGCACACAGCACCTGGACCCGGAGAAGGGAAGTGGGCCTGAACTCCATCTTGGAGGTGAATCTGCTCCTGAGCCTCCCTGCCAGTGAATCGCCTCTGGAACAGCTGCCTTCTTGGACACCTTTGCATAACCAAGAAAATGACCAGCATATTTCCCCCTTCCACACCTTACATTCCTTCTCAGGGCAGGCTAATCCCATCTTCTCCTTCTCTCTGCTCCCAGTTCCTGCCAGCTGTCAATAACACAATCACTGAGTGATTAACAGTCATCAATAATCCCCACATATTCCGATCACCCTGGCTCCCACCTTTTCACCACTCAATCTTTCTCCAATTTTGAAGCAATCTTACCTTTGTGCCCCACTGCTCACATGCCCTGTGAGTCAGTTTGCCCCAGGGGCAGAATTTGACTATAAAACAGAGAGACCTGGCACATGTCAGTGGCTTCTCATTTTGGATCCAGAACACAAGATGTGAGTCCTACACCTGGCGTGTAGTCCTTTCCCCCCTTCCCTCGTACAGCTGCTATCCTGGAAACTTGTTCTGCAGGAAAGGTGACTATGAACCGCTTGGGAATCTCAAAACCTTTACTTTCTTAGCTCTGTGTGTGTTGGGAATTATTAGTTTGTGTGTGTGTTGTTACCCTATTTGATTACTTTTAATAAAACTCTTAAAATTCATAAAGGCCTCCTCATTATTGGGTGGCTCTCCATTTTGGCTCATTCACCTAGGACCAGAACTGGTTTAGAAAGATCCCCACGCCAGCCTCTTGCAAAGCTCTATTTAGTCTCCAGCTAATTTCCCCAAATAAAAGGAGACCCCCTCTGTGCTTGGCGTAACAGTGGTACAAAGCAATTATTCTGTCAGCTCAATGTGGATTCAGGCATTCCATCCCATCCGTACTTTCCAAGCCATTTACTCCCCAAAGCTTTGCCTCCAAGTAGCCAACACAAACAATAATGCTCTCAAGGTGGGCAGGATTTCTGATGGAGCTTGCTTTCTCAAACCACTACCCATTTACCTGGCCAGGCAGGTACTGCACAACTCTACCAATCTCCTTCTCGCACCAGGCTGTTTAGAAGGGGCACAGAAATGGCACTGACACCTTTGGATATAACTTCCATTTTTTACAACACTACTGCTACTGAAGACAGAAGCGAATAGTTTAGTGATGAAATAATAGCGGGTTTCAACTATCATGCACTATCAGCTTCATAAAAGGAAATCCACATCATCTGCAAACCTATGTGGAGAACTAGTTACAACCACCTAGACTTATTACTAATGCAATATACACTGCAGGAACAACACCGAGTTCAGCACATCAATAAGACAACTAAATCTAACCTGCAAATCGAGGATGAATTCTGAATAAGAGCCTCTCCTTTTCTAAATGTATTATATGTCAGTGTGCTCAATACCCAACTATACAAAACAGCTGTACACAGCAGAATTACATATAAAACATATTACATGCAAGATAGGCCTGTAGCCCAATGCCTTAAAAGGCAAATTTAGATAAACATGGTTTCTTTCAGATACACGCTATATTTTTACCTGTAGCTGGTGCAATTCTCTAATGTTGGCCTCGCACTGCAGTTGGAGGTCTCGCATTTGATTTTCATGCTTCTGATGCTGAGCCAGTCTTTCATTTTTATGCCTCTTTTCTTCTTGAACAGCAAACTTTTAGAAAGTCAAGCGAATATAAGTTAAAGCTGTATAGTGCTCACAAACACATGTAATTAGACATTTGACTAATAAGAAAAATTACTAATATCAGCCAAATGAACAGGAATCGGCTACTAAATGTTACATGTGGATGCGCTTCCTATTCACTTCTGGTACATGTATCAAATCCGATCTTTCCTGAGCGGTCTAATCTGCAAATCACATAAACTATGACATTTCACAGAATTTAATAAGCATCCCTCTATTCACTCACCCAAATCATTTATTAGTCAAATGTCTGATTAGATGTTGAACAACACAGGCCTCAGGACTTGTCACTCCTCTCCAAGAGCAGCCATTAACAAGCACTTTTTGGGAGTGATCTGTCAATCAGTTACAGATCCACCTAACAGTAATAGTTCTAAACAATTCTAAAACCGTTCCTAGTATAGATGTCAAGTTGACTGGTTGGTAGTTACCTGGATCTTCCTTTTCCCCCTTCTTGAAGATTGTTACAACATTTGCCTGCTTCCAATCTTCTGGCACCTCACCTGTTTTCCAAGAATTCTCAAAAATAATGGACAGAGGCTCAGAAATTACATCCGTGAGTTCTTTTAATATCCTTGGATGCAATTCATCTAGCCCTGAGAACTTAGTTTCATTTAAGGAAACTAGTTGTTTATGTACCACCCTCTATGCTGATCCTAGGCTGCAACTCCCTTCCCTCATCATCTGTTCTGTTTTTGCTATGTTGAACACCATTTCCCTCGCAAGAGAAGACTGAGGAAAAGTAGGAATTGAGCATTCTGCCCTCTCTTCATTACCTGTTACAATTTCACTTCCCTGACCATGCAATGGGCCTACCATGTCCTTGTTCTTTTTCTTACTCTGAACATAAGAACCCTTTTTTGTTGTGTTTAGCATCTCTCGTTAGCCTAAGCTCACATTGAGCTTTAGCTTTCCTAACACTCCCTACAAGCACTGGTTATTTGTTTATATTCATCCATGGTTATAAGGCCCTTCTTCCACTTCCTCAATGAGTCTTTTTTTATTTCTCAAATCTTTAGAAAGCTATTTATGGAGCCACCCTGGCTTCTTTAGGCTCCTTCCATTTTTCCTTCTCATAGGAATAGTTTGTGATTGTGCTTTTAATATTTCACTTTTAAGAAACTCCCACCCCTCTTGAACTCCCTTCTCCTTTAGTATTTCTAACCATGGGATTCTACCCAGCATAACTTTAAGTTTGTTAAAATCTGCTTTTCTAAAGGCCAGCCTATATGTCTGACTATATACAGTTGTTCCCTTGTCCAAGTTTATACATTCTAAATTTACATGGTCACTATTACACAGAGTACCCACTACTTTCACCTCATCAACCAGTTCTTCACCAACCCTGTTGGTGAGAATCAAGTTCAAGATAGCAGACCCCCTTGTTTCCCTCTCCACTTTCTGGAAAATGAAGTTGTCAGCAAGACAAGTCAGGATTTTGTTTGACCTTTCATTTTTAGCAGAGTTGGACTTCCAACAGATATCCAGGAAATTGAAATCTCCCACGACCACTGTGTCCTGTCTCTTTGAGAACTTTGTAATCTTGCCTAGGAGTGTCTCATCCAAGTCCTCTGCCTGGTTTGGCTCTAAACCAATTATAATGACCCAACAGATTAAGTAGTTTCACACTTAGGAATGTCAGCAATCAGCTGAAGGCACATCTTTCAAAGACCTGGTCATGAAATTTATTCAGAAAAGTATACAAATTCTCAGAACCGCACAAATAAAGATCTTGGTGGGAAGCTCAATGCTGTTCAAGAAACTTCAGTTCCATCTATTTAAAATTATTTTCTGCTAGTTGTCACCTGCTTAATCTTCTCACGATCCTGTTCTGGAGTGCTTGATGAGTTAATTCTCAGGCTTTTTTTGAACATCGCCATTCTAGTTTTTGCTTCACTACGTTGGATTTTGGGCAGTCTGACTTTTTCCTGGGTTTGCTTGTTTTTTAGCTCCTCGATAAGCCTCTGGTTGTATCTTTGCATTTGCTCTGTTTCCTTTAAAAAAGGTTTATTTGGGGAGAACGGTGTTTATTCAGCATTTAGGACTCTGATTCAACAAAGAATTTACCAATATAAATTTTACCCAACTTACATTAAAACATTTTATTGAAACAGTTAAGCCAGGGGTGGGGAACCTTTTTTCTGCCAGGGGCCATTTGGATATTTATGACATCATTCAGAGTCCATACAAAATTATCAACTTAAAAATTAGCCTGCTATATTTGGTCAAACATTTAGCCAAGAGGCAGGACTGGAGACAGCTCCGAGTGTCTGCCACAAAGAGCGCCTCGCTTTTGAGCTCTCCTGTCCCTAGCTGGGCCCAAGAGATTCAGGCAGGGCAACATCCTTCTGAGCTAGAGATCTGCCAGGACCCATGAAGGGCCAGACCAAATGATTCTGCAGGCCTTATATGGCCCCCGGGCCTGACGTTCCCCACCCCTGAGTTAAACCATCTTCAGAATTACAAAATTTTAATCCATATCAACTTTCACCAATTCACATATTTAATAGTAACCAAAATTCTGCCATAGTAAAACAACATTGCTATTCTATATAAGGATAAAAAAAAGAGAGAGGTGATGGATTATTCATTTGGCACCAGTCATGGAAAGTAGACACACAGTCACTGCATTTGGTTCTCTAAAGTTTGTTGCTTCCTGTTCAGCTACCACCATTGTTTACTGTTCTCATTTGTTTGTAACATAAATAAGGCACGGTCCAATTTCAGGATTGTCAATTTGTCCTTCTGCACTGATGAATTTAAGAAGCCTTTTTAACATTATGATCCTCAAGTTACATAAAACATTTCCAAGTTTTTACATTATGAGAAAAGAAAACAGACAAAAGGAGGGACAATAAAGTTAAAGCCTTGGGAAACTGGGATCTCACTAACCTTTTCATGACGTTTAAGCAGCTGGTGTCTCTGCATGAAGTACTGGTCTTTCAGTTGCTGTTTGAGCAGTTGGTGCTTTTCCTGCAAGTGTCTCTCTTCAAGCTCCCATATTGCAGCTTCACGGGCTAAAGGGAATTAAATGTCTTTTAAGGACCTCTTCAGCAATGTTTTTAAATGGAGAGTCCAAATCTAAGTTAGACAAAGTAATGCATATTTCACTCAAGCCTACCTAATCTCAAGCTTTCAAGTGACGTCACTCCAAAACATTCCCCTGCAGAAACATGTGTGTGTGTGTTAAGTGCCGTCAAGTCGCTTCCGACTCATGGCGACCCTATGAATGAAAGTCCTCCAAAATGTCCTATCTTTGACAGCCTTGCTCAGATCTTGCAAATTGAAGGCTGTGGCTTCCTTTATTGAGTCAATCCATCTCTTGTTGGGTCTTCCTCTTTTCCTGCTGCCCTCAACTTTTCCTATCATGACGGTCTTTTCCAGTGACTCTTGCCGTCTCATGATGTGACCAAAATACGACAGCCTCAGTTTAGTCATTTTAGCTTCTAGGGTCAGTTCAGGCTTGATTTGATCTATAACCCACTGATTTGTTTTTTTGGCAGTCCACGGAATCCGTAACACTCTCCTCCAACACCACATTTCAAAGGAATCTATTTTCTTCCTATCAGCTTTCTTCACTGTCCAGCTTTCACACCCATACATAGTAATAGGGAATATGATGGCATGAATTAATCTAGTCTTGATGGCCAGAGTCACATCCTTACACTTCAAAATCTTTTCTAGCTCCTTCATGGCTGTCCTTCCCAGTCTCAATCTCCTTCTAATTTCTTGGCTGCAGAAACATATGAGGTGTCAATTAATGAGGGGCTAACCTGGGTGATGTAATAATTTACTCAAGGCTTTTTCTCCAAAAATGAAACACAAGTGGATTCAGTTGCATTAAAAATAATAGATTCTGCATGCCATTTTTATATTTGTATAGTAAAACTCAAGTACACTCTTAACACGATTTCCTGCCTTTTCTGAACAAACAGAAAATGTAGGAAAATTATTTCACAAGTATTCCTTATACGGAACCACTATTTACGTTCCATGGTGCCTGCAAGTGAGCATTACTGTGTAGCATGAAGCCTTCAAAGCTTCTATAAGTTCATAAGGGAAAAATACCTCTCATGAGCTGTTGCTTGTTATTAAGACAGTCCCGTTCAATAGTGGCTAGCTCAGTTTTTTGCTGTTGAATGATTTTCTTTAGTGATGCATCCAATTCTTGTTGCTGCTTCTGTATGAACTCTTGCTCCTATCAAGAAATAGCCAAAATTAAATAAATCATAAACAATATTCAGCCATGGGCCTTGTAACAAATCCTAAATTCCAAGAAATTTAGTACCAAGAAACTCAGTTTCATAGTACAATCATAAGAACAGCTACACCCCGATAAGGCCATTTATTTTAATAAACTTTGATGGGTGCATCTCCACTTAAAATTGAACTATTAGCTGCAAAGCTGTCTTGTGAGGTAGATTATGCTGACACAGAGAAAGAGACCAACACAGACACTTTCCTACCAGACCTTCAGTGAATTTTATAGCTGAGCAGCAGTCCAAATATGGGATCGCCACAATGAAACCTATCCTTCTAGCTAAGGGCCAATTCGAACTCTACACATGCATTTCTGAACAGTCACAAACACACAGTGGACACACAATTTCCACTATATCTATTGTTTCAACACAGCAATCCCGTCTCCAAATTTATTATCAGACTAACTTAGAACTGTTCTATATGACTGAATCAGCGGCAACCAGTTGTAACAATTTTTCTGGGGCAAAAGGCTTGCCAAGCCCATGGCTTTGTTACATATTTGAACAGCAGGCTCAAATATCAGGGTATTCAGCCAAAAGGAAATGAACAAAAAACAATCTAATCAAGACTTCAATGCCATCTAAAGATCAATGTGAATTCCTAAGGAAGACTAATTGCCAAATTAAGTTAATTTCTGACTGAAGTAAGTGGAAAGCAAAGACATACAAAGGTTTAGGACAGAGCTGAAAGAACCACCCCCATTCCACAAAACCTTCAGGATTGCACTACAGGACCCTGTGCCTTTTAGCTACTTTTTGGCAACTGTGGCAAAAGGGATAAAGTATTACTTCAGTGATTCCCTTGATGGTTTATGATCTCTGCTCCACTAGGAGGACCCACGTGAGCTGGACTGGAAAACTGCTCTCACTGCAGGATAGAAGCTTTTGCCCTTAGTGACATCAGCACATAGTCAAACCTGACTGAAATGTCACCATGTTCGTATATGATCTCTAATGGGCTGGGATGATTTGAGGAAGAATTAAACAGTGGGAATAAATGGCTAGAGCAGCAAAAAACAACAACAAACAAGAACAAAAAAGGCTGTAAACAGCCAAGAAAAGAAAGGTTGAGAATCTGGGGGAGGATGGTTAGAAGCTCCCCAACTATTTATTCTGAGTAACCTGGAAAACATTTGGCTCCTGAACACATGAAGCTGCCTTCTACTGAATCAGACCCTTTGTCCATCAAAGTCAGTATTGTCTACTCTGACCAGCAGCAGTTCTCCAGGATCTCAGGCTGAGGTCTTTCACATCACCTACTTGCCTAGTCCTTTAACTGGAGATGCCAGGGATTGAACCTGGGACCTTCTGCATGCCAAGCAGATGCTCCGCCACTGAGCCACAGCTCCTCCCTCAATATGCAAGATTAAATCATTGTTTCTCTTCTGCCCAATGTAAGCAGGAATATTACCTGCTTGAAGTGTCAGCTACTGATTTTGTACCTGAGGACCCTAAGTTGGATGGAAAGATGGCATTAAAATGTTCTAAATGAACAAATAAAGTAAAATAAAGAGTTTACAATGTTCTGTTATTTTGCTATATACTGCCATTGAACAAATTATAGTATTTCTCTTCGGTTCAACCCGACTTGCAATCTCTGAAAGCTGCAAAACAGCACCAGTTTTCTAATTAAATAACTCAATATAATAAATAAGCAAACATACTTTTGGTAGACCAAATAAATGTCTCATACATTTATGTATTACTATTTTTCAAATGTATGCAGACACTGCTGTGATTCATAAAACACATAGTCATTTAAAAGCATAACTGAATGCCGAGTAGCTTTTTGGCAGTATGTATTTTCTCAATCAATGGATACTAATAGCACAACTCCTATCATCTGTGGGTATGTAAAAATTTGGAATTAAAAAAGGGTCCTCAGACTCTAAAAGACTGAACCACTGCTCTATGAAAAAGGCTCATTTATTTCATTTTTAATGTATTTCCACAGAACAGACAGTATTTGTGATACAAGAATACAATGCTCTTTTAGAAGCACTGTGAGAAATAATAGTGATGTATCATTTTCACTCCAAACAAGCCTGATATGGCAGTGGGGACCAGACTGCTCACCAAGGGGTTAAAAAAGGGAACAGAACACAGTGTTTCGTCTACATAGCTGCCAAGGATTCAGGCTGGGGAGTGACAGCTGTAGAGGCACACACCCTGAGGGCAGAGCCTGAGCAAGGGCTAGGGTCCAGCAACAGACTGGCAAAAAGACTAAGTTACCTTTGTCCCTGCTCCCAGATACACACTGCTTGTGTGCAGAAAAAACCCAACCATTAAATACGTACAGTCAGTTTATATAACACTGGGTAGCAGTGGTAAATGTAACATCTAACCATTTCTGAGACTTCTGACAAATTTTGGTATCCTCTAAAGAGGTGGTTCCCATAGTGGGCAGGGAGGGTTACCTAGGGAGGCACTAAGAGGCAAGTGGGTAGCGGGGGGGGGGAGCTGGAGGTGTTTCCGTATGACTGTGTTGTTCACCTATTTATGATTGACCAGGCTATGGCACCATGCTGGCAAATGGCACTCCAAGTTTCTGCTGAAATCTGGTGGAAGCTATCAGAATTTTTAGTAAATACACCACCAGAGCTTGAGTATTCTGGGAGTTCTGTGTTGAGAATGATGAAAATTTTGAATATTTGCTACTTCTTACTGAAGTCCGTTGGTTTTCAAAAGGCAATTGTGTGAGACATGTTTACTTTTAACAAAGTTGTGGAGTTTTCTGAAGACATAAATACTTTGCTCAGTGATGAACTCAAAGAGATACGACATGACACTGATTATTTATCTGAGCTATTTGCAAACTTCAAGGAATAAATCTGCAGCTGCAAGGAAATGAGGGTCAATCTTATTAAGGCTGAATCTGTAGTCTACATTTATTTTGCAAAAATTAACTCTATTCAGATATACAGTTAAATTAACTCTACTCGATTACAGAGTTAAATTCAATTTAGGCCATCGCAAGTGATAATTTCTGAGGTTATCTAAGCTAGAAGAGAAAGGTGAGATACAAGATGATAACCTGCAAGAGTTTTGTGACTATTTGGACATGCTGCATGAAGATATGTCGGAGTGATTTGAGAATCTTCTTTTGATGGGAATTCCAGATTGGGTGATAAATCCATTTAAGTAATGAGGAAGTTGGGGTAGAGGAAGAAGAACTAATTGAGCTATAAAACGACATTGGCTTCAGCTCAAAGTTTAAGAAATTGTACCAAGAATTTTTATAGAAGGAAATTTCTGATCGCTATGCTGCACAATGGACAGTGGCTAAGAAGCTCCTTGTTGCATTTCCAACCTCATATTTGGTGGAACGTGGTTTTGGTGAGGTCATCCAACTTCTCTCCTAGCAAAGATTACTAAACATGGTGATTTAAGACTCCTGCTAAGTGACTTTAAACCAGACATTGGGAAACAGGTATCACTTCATCAAGTCCATCCACGGCATTAAGAATGTACTGAATAGTGAAGCAGTTACTAAATGTGGTATCTAAGGTTCTCGCTAAACGACTATCAGTCTTTGAAAATCTGGTATCACTTGATCAAGTTCATAAATTTTGTTAAATAAATTAAACTAAAAAATTTAATTGGATTTTGAATAAACATGCAATTGTTACTGTTTTGAGTTATTATCTTCCTTAGTGGGTCTTGCAAATTGCTATTCTGAATAATGTTTTTATTGGGCAGAGTAGGGGGGACTTGGGATGAGTTTATGGAACCAAGGAAGCCATGGCCCAAAAAATTTGGGAACCACTGTTCTATAGGATCATAAGCAAATTGTGCCCTTCAAACAGAATTACAGACTTTGATAACATGTTTTAATCTGGAATTTGATTTCATATGTGCTGAAATTGTCATGTCAACTTTTATTTATAGGATGAAAAACAAAACCGATGTCACAAGCTCAGAATATAAGAAATGCTGGCAAAACTCTACAGGCTTAGCCTACTTTTTGCAGACAGTCTTTTTTTTGTCTTTTTTGCAGACTTTTTGCAAACAGCTCACCAGCTATATAATAATGCTTGAATACTCCTTTTGAATATGTGCATGTGTTTATGTATATTAAAAACAAAATTAAATTTGCATATGGTTTCACAGCAAAAGGCATATGAACTCATTATAATAGGCCCATGTTTTTCTTACTTTAAGCAAATCATATCCGGTATGGCTGCAAAGGTCTACATAGAAGAAACATGTAGTTTACAGACGCAAATAAGTTTACAGCACTAATGCTGTCTTGGGTTGCATGGAGATTATTAACAGAGATGGCAATTCTTTTACTTGCTTACAGTCATCTGGCACAGTCTGTTTGGCTAAGTTATCTAGTCATAAATAGGAACATCTTTACTGCATGCAGTTCCTATCTGCTCACCAGTCCTCATCCACAGCACTTTACAGGGGAAGATCTGAATATATGGCAGGACATTTATTGTTAACAGCAACATTCATGTGCTCCACGGCAAGCAACTTTTTAAAAAGAAGCTTTGACTCAAGCTGGGAGGGAATGCACAGAAGCATCTGTTATCCATGAGCATAAAACAAATTCACTAGAAACATTACTAGAGGTCCAACACATGAAACCATATATTTTTAGATTTCCCCCCTCTTTATTTAGTAGTTACAATATATTGAAGACTATGAGGAGCAAAGAAAAACAAAGGAATGGTCCTGGGCAGATGTAATGCTTGAGATCCTTCAGAGATATATTTGAAAGTGGCAGATACTGAAGGTTTGTGAGTTTCGTGGCCCTCCCTGATCCTATCAGCAATATAAACACTTGCGTGGCTAGTACAGCACTGTTTCTATACCAGCATTAACCATGGTTTGCTTGAACTAGCTTCTCATTCTAGTTTCCAATCTAACCATAATCAGGACCAGTACAGATAAAATGCCATTACCTTTTAAACATGCATGCATACATGAATACGCAGACATTTATGAATCAGGACACTTAGGTAGTTAGTTTATTGTGAGCTCCAATTGCTGGAATGTCAACTTCTAGAGAACTACCATTGTTGTTGCTTTTCAGGAGATTTGCTGCTTAGTGTTTGTGCATAAAGAGCAAGGGTGTCACACCTTGATTTGCACCCTTACTAAAAGTAGGAGAATGATGAGGAGAGGGTACTCAGAGGTGGAAGAAATTCATTTGTAACACCAGCAGATTTAGATCACCTATTCCCACAAAAGGAGGGGGGGAGCTCACCCTTGCCTTCTGGTGCCTGGTACTACCATGCCCAGTTACTCAGACAGTTTTGTCCTCCAATACTCCATGCATGACCCTGTAGTGTGAAACTCCCCTCCTTGTAGAAGAATGTCTTCTGAGTCTTCCTGTACTGGCCTACCCCTCAATACAGTACAACTCTGGCGCTTCATTTGCGCTTAATGTCAGTGTCTCTTTTGGTTTGCTGACTGTAGTCCTGGCCTTTGACACTGGTAAGGTCATAACTTTGGCTCCTACAGCCAAACATGACTATGTTGTCATGGCTATTATGCCATATGACTTCCTGCACTGTACTTGCAACTCAGTGGGTCCTCATGGTGCCATCTGTAGATTAAAGGTGGACCCTGGGTCTGGAAAGGTAGACCACTACATAGTTGACAGTCACCACATAGCTAAGAAGAGGGATGAAATTGTGTGAGCTTGTTGCACATTCCCAATTCAGTAGTTACCTATGCACTATGCCAGTGACATATGCCTTATCTAAAAATGGTAAAGAAGCTATGTTTACCAACTCATTTAAGTAAGCCCATAAATTGAATATATGCTTGTGTCACATATGTTTTATTTTAAATAACTGGGAATCCTACCCTATTAACTTATTTAAATGTTACCTTTATAGCACATTTAAAAGATCCCAACAGAAATCAGTGTGTAGTGTACTTGTGTATGTGTGTAAAGTGCCGTCAAATTGCAGCTGACTTATGGCAGCCCCTTGGGTTTTTTAAGGCAAAAGACATTCAAAGATGGCTTGCCATTGCCTGCCTCTGTGTGGGCTGAGAGACCTGTGACAGGCTCAAGGTCACCCAGCAGGCTTCATGTGGAAGAGTGGGGAATTGAACTCGGTTCTCCAGATTAGATTCTGCCGCTCATGCGGAGGAGAGTTCTACAGATTAGAGTCCTGCCGCTCTTAACCACACCATGCTAGTTTCTAGTGTGCTTATAACATACAAATAACTTTAAAATGATCCAGCATTCTGCTAAATACGTTATAAATTTCAAGCTACTTACAATTTAGAAATTTTGCTGGTGAATAAAAGTTTACAAAGACATCGGGACATGGGATAATAGCCCAATAATCAAAGCATTCTAGCAATATCAAAAGGGCAGTGAAAAGAGATTTCACAAGCAAAAATCAGATGTGATCTGAGCTTCAAGAGACTTAATAGTATCTTGTAATAACTTTTATAAAGTTTCAAACCCATCTGCCTTTTTCAAGAAAAAATCTTCAGCAAAATGAGTTGGATTTAGAGTTTTTTTACTGAAATGAAGACTAGTAATATAAACAGAGGTAGATTTTTTCAGCTTGAAGTTATGAGAAAGTAAATATCCTAATATAGTAGCTGATATTACAACAACCTATTCTATGGTTTTGTTGAACAAAAAGCAGCTTAAATGATAAAGCAGACAACATCTGCCTTCTGTATAGGATCACTAATGTAACTTGATCAGAAAGCACAAGATATGATTAGGTATCGTAAATGAAACTCTGCAATTCTGGGTAAAGATAGTTGATCCCACTGCCAATCTGAACAAAAAACATGCAAAGTGGAGCATGTGGGATGGAGAAGATTCTACCCTTTCTTCCTTAAAGTCCCAACTGCCAGTCTTAAAGGGGAAAAAAGGAAAATAAAACAAGGTCTCTTCATAATATCTCATACTACTGTTCAAGACAAAGAAACACAAGAGATGTTCCCATCACTTCCTCATGGATCAAAATTTAGGATGGTACCTCCCATGAGGCAGAGCAAGGAAAACTCATTGTGATGTAACACCAGGAAGAATCCTGAAAAATGACTAAGTTTCACAGCACACAGAAAGGCAAAAATGTAGCTTTCAGTTCGCATATGTGCTGAAAATCAACAAGTTCACACAATTTGTTTACAGCATCCACTTCTTTAAGCATTTGAACTCATTTTTAGAAACCAATTTAATACAGATTACTCAGCACGTATGAGCAAGAGAAAAAGAGAACACAAGCTAAAACTACAGAGAAAAATATTCATGGTTTGGAATGTTGAACTTACATCCTGCATTACTGCACTGAAGAGTGTACATGAGGACAACTGAAAAGACTGAATCATAACCTGAGCAACGCCCTGTGGAGCAGAATACAATGCACTTCCCAGGTCAGAGTCTTGCACTCAAAAACAGAATATTAATAATGTGACTGCAGGACTAATGGCTTAAGCAAACTACCAAAACTTGCACATAGTGAAAGTTGTTCTTATACTGAACCATTTTTATTTAGTAATACAAAATCTTTTTTATACTAGAGTAATGAACAAGTAGTAGGTGACAGAAGAAAAGTTATTTGTATTAGAAACCGCAAAATAACCATCTCTGAATGTTTTGTTTCCTTCTTATTTACCCAGTGTTCTATAAAACCCACCACGCCATGCCACAAAACATTAGTCTTTTCTCCAGTAAATGAAGGATTGCAGTTCACTGCAGTTACTCTACTGCAAAAATTACTCTACTGTATGAAAATTAAGGTATAATACTGTCAACAAGATTTGCTTGAAAAAGGAAGGATCTCTACCTTAAGGGGAATTATGTGCAAGAAAGCAAGCTTCTCTGATTAGAATACCACACACCCAAGCTTGTTACTTGTTTGGCCCCCTCTCCTCCTTCCTCAAACATTCTGGCTATAATCTTCAGCACTCTGGCTCGGTTGCTTTCTTTTCCTCTTCAACTAGACTCTAGCACAACATTTATTTTAAAAGCATATTGAGACATTACCAGCTCACTGTACATTAATATGCAAAGCCATTGTTTGGATACCAGAAGTTGTCTTAATTCAGTCTGAGATTTCATACAACAGCAATCTTAACAAAAAGTGAATATACATGGATTTCAATTCACTTTAGGTATCTTGCACATCCTTACGTATTCCTGCTCTGGAAAAATTAAACGCACCATATTTTACCTTTAATGACATGCTTGGAATATAGAAGGCACTGAACAGTTGCTCAGTACTTAATATGAACCCCAGTCCTGCAGGGACACTTACACTGTCTGAGAATAAAGGATTCAGCTGTAAAGATTGTGAAATGCCATATCATCATAAGCAGATTTGCTGATTTTATATGCTTGATAAAATTCTCCTTTAAATGTGTTAAATAAAGTGGCCATTACAACCTCATATTCCCCTGTATACAGCATGTTTACCTGAAGACACATTCATCATCCCTCCTTTAATACAACAGCATTTTTTAAAAAAAGTGGATATATGTCTATAACTAAAGGCAACTAAGCAGCTAAAGTATTGTGCTTCTATTTATACAATACTCACTATGTGGGCTAAGTCTCTGCAAAAGTAAATATCAAATTCACTGCAACACACACAGAAAAATGGTTAAAGCTATGTGAACAAAAGCGGCTTTGGGGATTTTAGAAGCATGAAGCTGCTGCTGTTACCTGAGCATGCTGGGATTGGGTAAGCTCCTCTTTCTTGCGTTTCATGAGCTCTTTTCTCAGCTCTTTTGGTGCTTTCTCCACTTCATTAAAAACCTACAGTGCACAAGCATGCAGAAGGTGGGGGAAAGAACCCTTTTTCTCCACAGCAAGCATGTATGGTAAATACGAGAGAAGCAGATCAAGCACTAAAAGGTATTGAAAGCATGCATCAAAGCCAGAAGAGTTAGCTGGACAGTAAGTGGACCGAATAAGCAGACATGCATGAAGCATGTGCCAATTGCATTCCTAAGAAAAGTTAGATGCTGAATTGAGGTTTCATGCAAATGCCAATGATGTGCAATCACAAACAATTTTTACAGAAGGGTACACGATATCTACAAGATGTACATCAGGACAGTCACCAAAATATGAACTATTTTGCAGTGATAACAGAAAAGGTTTTACTGTCATGGCAAAAGCTCCAAAAATAGCTGGAGGCTTAGATTAATATCAGTTGAAAAAAACAGCTACTGCTGACATTTCTGCCAAGCTGAGGTAAAGTTATCTAAAAAAATGTCATTAAAGCCATAACCACTTAAAAGGGACATTTTATATTGCACAGTAGTGAATTTTCAGTTTTAGAAGGTAATCTAGATATTGCCATTCAAAGAAAATGTCAATTATACAATTATGTTTCAGAAATATGCAATTGGCATACAAAAGTTAAAGAAGCTCAAAGATAATTTTCTAGAGAAATTAAGTGATCTGTTGATATGGCAGATTAAATAGATGATTAAAGTCTGATTGCATTGTACCATACTTTTATGAAGAGATTATATACTATAGATGTGTTTTCCTCACAGTAACTAAAGCTCACAACTATTCAAGAACAAATGACTGTTTATCACTGGAAGAACCCTCAGGAAAAATACAGCCCAAATCACCACATGCTATTCCTGTTTGTATGAAAAGATTCCTTGGAACACATCAAATGTCTTCACCAGCTTCCCATTAAGGCCCAATCACCAGTGGAGACTCAAAGTGCAAGAGGTTCAGCAAAAAAAAAGTTAATATTGTACAGATTAAAAAAAACACATACACAATTGGTGTATCTAAGACAGTTTTCATTACTGTAGCAACATTATATAGCGCTTGGTATCAAAGCACCGGAAATAGTATAATGTTCCAAGAGATATTTACAGGCAGAGGGTCTCGAAGCCTGCCCAACTGCAACAACACCATATGTGTCACTCAGATTGGCAACTGAGAACCAGAATAGATTTTCTGTTTGAAAAAGAGACTCTAGCCATCAAGGCTAAAAAGCAAAAGTCACTGGACTTTTGCGAAATATGGCTTCTTCACTTTGCCTAGCAGTCTGCCTCAACCTAGTGTAAATCAAACCAATTTGCCTTCATATTAATGAACTGATCTTGCCATAATTATGTATTGTCTACTGAACCTGAACTAAACACAAATCAAATCAAACCTGCTTGGTCCTTTAAATCTGCTTCAGTTTCAATGCTTAATATCCATTGTATTTCAAACCTTCAGGTGCTTCATTCACTCCCCAAATTTCACAAATGGAATTATGCATGTAAATGAAAACTACTGATTTAAGATTTTCTAACCAGAAAAGTACAGCACAGAGTTCTAAACCCAACACTGCTGTAAAGTTATCTTTTTGCTTCTACACAAAAAGTAAAGTAAAAAAGTTTGCTATGTTTTTTTTCTCCTTCAGAAACAGATACTTAAAATCGTCATTCACTTTTATATTATTGTACCCATTCATAAGATTTACTGGTCACAGTTTGAAGAGGCACATCGCCAGATCTGCGTGCACTGGATTTGGAGGATCTTCTGTCCACCATTTCTCTACATTAAATCTATTTTTAAACACCCCCTACAGCACAGATCTTCAGTCATTACTTTTCTCAACACTCAAAACAAATAGTGATGCTGCTATGGTGGCAGGAACTTTGAAATCAAGGCATGGCTACTATTTTCGCTCAGGTTAGAATTTATAACACATGTAAAAGATAGAGTTCCTTTCACTATCTTTTCCCTATACTTTGTTTATATCTAAATTTCCTATTTTAATTGTACATGACTGTCTTCTAAACAGCAAGATATTTCCCAGTGCTAAAAACACAGGATTGGATCCCAACAGTTGCAAGCAGAGCTCCACTCACGGAAGGTATCTTTGCTGCCCTTCCCCTTCTTTTTAAAGATCCATAAAGCAACAAAGTTTGGAAACCTTGGCGAACAGAGAGATGCAGGCATGGGGCTGCAGTAGGGAGACTGGCAGAAATCACCCAGTGCTTGCACAAGAGCAAGGGGCAATTGCTGCCAATTCACCATTGAGCATCTCAAACCATTCAAAGGCACCCTGACCTATATGAGATGCATGTAGAAGATGACAACAAAGATCCTTTCCACGACTCCCACTCTACTTGAAGTATTCCAGATCCAGTACCAGGGAGGGATTTGATGGGGAAATAACTTTATAATGTCAGAATTCATCAAGAATTGTGAAGGCTGTGACCATGGAGAAGCACTAAAATTTAGTATCTAATGGCTTAAGGCAATCCTTGTGGAAAACAGACATAGCCGACTTCAGAGACCAGCCACATTTCCCTTCTAAATGAAGTCTTTACCTCTTTTTTTTTGTTTTTCAACATGTTCTGGAACTTGGTCAGCTCTTTCTCCTGTTCTGCTTTGATGCGTTTTGCTTCATCACGTAAGCGATTTGTATGTTCTTGTTCCAAGCGCTCTATTGTCTGTTTCTGCTGTTTTTCTAGATTTTCAATTTCTTGGTCATAGTGCCGCTTCTTACTCTGAAAATCAATTAGGCATTTATTTATAGAGCTACATTTGATGGGCTAAAGAAAAAAAGGTTCCGTATGCAAAGAGCACCTAAATTTGCATGCCACTGTTTTAAGAAAGTGGTGGTGACAGAACTGGCCACTAGGGCTGTCAATTCAGTTCGGCCTGAACTGAAAATCAGCCGAATTTCCCGATTCGGTGGTTTTTAGTTCGGGAGGAACCGAACTCAAAACTGGCGGGCAACCGGGGGGGCCGAATTCAGCGAGTTCGCGAATAAATTCGGCAAATTCGGCCGTCAGTAAGCAGCATAACCGTCAGTAAGCAGCATTCTCCTCCCCCGGCCAATCGGTGGGCAAGCTGGGTCTTCTTCTGGCCAATCAGTCAGGATTGAGTACTGGAGGAATCAGCTGATGTGCTGCCCGGCCAGGGAGAGAGAGAGAGAGAGAGAGAGAGAAATCCTCGTGTGTGTGTGTGGGGTGCTTGTGCACATTTGCTCCTTTCTGTGGCTGCAGGGGGCGTATTTTTTGGGGTACAGACACAAAACTTTCACTGGAGCTTCAGATGAAGCTTCTTAAGGTACCCCCCAAGTTTTGTAAACATTGGGTCAGGGGGTCCCGAGATATGGGCTCCCCCCTTTTTCTTTCCATGGCTGCAGGGGGCGCATTTTTGGGGGTACAGATCCCAAACTTTGAGCGGAGTTTCAGACCAGTGTTCTTAAGATACCCCCCAAGTTTTGTAAACATTGGGTCAGGGGGTCTCGAGATATGGGCTCTCCCCCTTTTCCCTCCCCCCTTTTCCATTTATGTGGCTGCAGGGGGCGCTTTTGGGGGGATATAGCCCCCAAACTTTTAGCATAGCTTCAGTCAATTATTCTTAAGATACTACCCAGGTTTTGTAAAGATGGGTTCAGTGGGGGCAGAAATATCGCCTCCCCCCCTTTTCTCTTTCCATTGCTGCAGGGGGCGCATTTTTGGGGGTGCAGATCCCAAACTTTGAGCGGAGTTTCAGACCAGTGTTCTTAAGATACCCCCCAAGTTTTGTGAACATTGGGTCAGGGGGTCCCGAGATATGGGCTTTCCCCTTTTCCCTATTGGGATGAATGGAACAGCCGATCCCGTGCATCTTCTCCAGAGCAAAACGTCCCGTGCCTAATTGGAATCATCTTGGATTACAAGTCCTCTCTTCAGCCCCTCTTGATGGAACAGAAGACAGCCACAGTAAGACCCCTTTGGGGGCTTTAATCTATAATTTTTCTCATGTGTATGTGTGTGTGTGTGGGGGGGAAGCAGAGTCTGTGTGTGTGTGGGGAGGGAGCAGTTTCTGTGGGTGGGGGGGAAGCCAAAGGGGGCTTTCGTCGGTTCTGCCTGGGGTGTGTGTTCCCCCTCGAGTCTCTCGCTCCCTGGTTTGAGGGGGGAGGTTTCAGTTGTGTGTTGCAAAGGTGTTGTTTAACAAGGTTGTGTTTGCAGTTGTTTTGCTAATTTCTCAGCTGTTGTCGGGGCTGGGAGCTTTGTGCGTGGGCGGCAAGCTCTGCTGAGAGATGCACATTAAGGGTGGGGGGGACCCCTTTCAGGGCCCATATCTCAGCCCCCCCTGACCCAATCTTTACAAAACTTGGGGAGTCTTTCAATAAACGTCCTTTGAAGCTCTGCCAAAAGTTTTGGACCTCTAACCCCAAAAATGCCCCCCCCCAGAGCCGCGGAAAGGCGCGATTGTGTTTTTAATGGCTTTATTCGGCCGGATTTTTTTCCGAACTTTGAATTCCCACCGAATTGAACGGATCCGAAGTGGGGGGGTTCGGACTTCGGCACGTACCGAACCCACAAGGGCCAAATTCGGCCGAATCCGAACTGTACCGAATTTTTTTTTTTTTTGACAGCCCTACTGGCCACTATAACAGTTTGCGGCTTTCTGTTTAAAATTTCTTGGAAACGACATTTAGAGAGAACTTATGCAATACCTTTGCTCTCTAAATCTTAAATTAATTCCACCAAGCCAAAGCTTAAACAATTCTTCTCCATCCACAAAACTCAGGGTCATAATTTTATATAGTTCAGAAGAACAGCAGAATTCTTAAGCTTCTCAAGTAGGTCTAATATTGTAAGAGATTGTTTTTCTCCAGAATATGTACATTACAGGTAATCTAAAATTAGCTGCAGAAGAGAACACATCCTATCCAATTTACTATGGGTATATTTACTGGTATTTGTATTTTATGTGACCTGGTAGAAGAGGGCATTCCTCAGCCTCCCGTGAATGAGCACACAAAATTCTTTTTCACGTAACTGTGGCTCTATTATTTATACTGCCAGAAGGAAAGAACTGCATATAGGTCAGGATCCAAAGCACCACTGGACAGCAATGGGACACAACAGGGAATGGAAAGGCAAAGCCCCTTGTTGCCTACTAGAATCTAGCCCCAGTTTGTTTTGGGAGAGTTTATACTACTTTGGAATGTTTCTGCCATTAGCAGGAAGCCAAGGTATGAGATAATGCCATAATCCTTGGTACAGCAATATACTGAAAATGAATGTATTATCTGCAAGGGACCAACGTGGAGTCTTCCAACTGCTAGCCACAGCCTGGCACCTGTACTTATGCCCATGCTGTAACAGGACAATTTCACGTTATGAAATAAGGGCAAAACTTCTTCACCTCAACCATTGTTGACAGTCGGCATCTACACAGTGTTACTATTTCTGCAGCCAGGGAAGTTGATGTTTTTGATAAATAAGCCATACCCAAAGTACATGGGATGACATGCAAAGCTATACTTGGTATGATAAGGCCAGCAAGAACTGAATTTCAACACTAATTTGTCCATAAGTGGCCACATCAAGTATTCTCAGGATCAGCCAGCTAAAGGCCAAATGCCTGAATGCAAATCCTCATCTGGTCACTGACTAGAACAGTGCTGAACTTGCAGTACTGATGGGCAATAAAATTGCCAGTACAATAAGACAAGGAGTGACAGCACTGGTTCCTTCTGTAACAGGCACACAAGCCCTCCACCCACTCTGCTTTAGAGTGAAGGCCTCCTTTACCATTGATGGTACTTTCAAGTAGCCAAACCTGACAGGTCAGTAGCACCATGACATTGATGGTACCTTCAAGGAGCCAAACCTGATTGGTCGTGGCACCATGACATCACTACAGTCTCTGTATAGAATCACAGAATTGGAAGGGGCCATACAGGCCATCTAGTACAACCCCCTGCTTAATGCAGGATCAGCCTAGAGCACCTCTGACAAGTGTTTTCCCAGCCTCTTCTTAAGACGACCAGTGAGGGGGAGCTCACCACCTCTTTAGGTAGACAATTCCACTGTTGAACAACTCTTACTGTAAAAAGGTTTTTCCTAATATCCAGCTGGTACCTCTCCAACTGCAATTTAAACCCATTATTGGGAGTCCTAATCTCTGCTGTCAGAGGATCCTTGGCGAGAACTATGTGAAGAACAATTAAAATGGTACCGAAACACCAGCATAGTAAGGCTTTGAAATGGCATTCACCTAAAATACCACTAAGCAGGATTTTAAAGGGATTTCCCCATTCCTTGAAATCCTAATCCTCCCCTCAAAAATATTCGAGTGTGAAAATTTGACATAGCGCTATAAGATCATTAAAAAGGTAAAGGTCCCCTGCGCAAGCACCAGGTCATTCCTGACTCATGGGATGATGTTACATCCAGACGTTTCCAAGGCAGCCTTTGTTTGCGGGGTGGTTTGCCTGTGCCTTCCCCAGTCTTCCCTTTACCCCCAGCAAGCTGGGTACTCCTTTTACCGACCTCGGAAGAAGGATGGAAGGCTGAGTCAACCTTGATCCGGCTACCTGAAACCGACTTTCGTCGGGATCGAACTTAGGTCGTGAGCAGAGCTTTTGACTACAGTACTGCAGCTTACCACTTTGCGCCACGGGGCTCCTATATTTTCATTAAATGCCCTCAAAATGAGGAGCCAACAAAATATATGCTAGCAGGAAAAAATATGATTCTTACTGTCATTTCCTGTTCAAAGCGCCTGAACAGCTGTTCTCGTTGTTGTAACAGTTTATTACTGAGCTGCTGCTGAGCTCGCTGCTCTTCTTTTTGGAGAAGTCGCAATTCCCGCAGTTCCTGCCGCCTGATAGGCATGAAAAGGGGAGTGGTATCGTAAGGGACAAAGAAGCAAACAGGGAAACAGATTGAAGTCATGATCAGTATAGTCAGAATTTGTGTTTTATGGTTATTTTTTATTCATTTAAGTTCAAGATGTGCATGCTGCCTTTCTGCCCAATCAGGGCCATCATATGCATTGTTTTATGTTTATTTAAACAAAGCTTTCCTTTCTTAAAAAATAGAGAAAACTATTTAAAACATTTTTTTTTGCTATAACTCAGTGAAATAAATTTTCTCTACTGAAATGGAAATTTCCAAACTTACCGAAGATACCGCATTTCTTCACTTTTGGAATCGCTCTCAGTGACTATTTTAGAAGTGGTCACACTTACTTCTACTCCATCAACAATAAATTTGCGTGTTTTCTTTAAAGTTTTCTTGTGTCTTTTAGTTTCCTGAATAAAACACGATGCATTGTTCTAGTTGTTCATTGTGAAATGCATGTAAATTTGTAAAATTACATTTCTAAGTAATAACAGAATTATAAATTATATCACAGCCTGAAGCCCTTAATTTAACTTCTTTTTACAAGATAAACTGAAGTATTGATCTTAAACAGTTAATCTCCATTAGGCCTCTTTTGTTTGTGCCTGGACTTGTTCTACCATAGTTCAAAGCATCCACATTTAATTGTTCAATTCATCAATACGGTAAGCCCAATCCTAAAGGGGGAGGGCACGAAAGGGCCTGGAGCCAATATGACCACTGCACTGGTGTTAGTGCCACTTGCACTGGCTAAACTGGCACTAACGCAGGCACAGGGCCACTTATGCTAGCTCTGGGGAGCAGTACACCACAAGCCATGGGGTGCCGGCGCAGCCTCGCCAGCTGCGTTTCCCTAGCACAAGGGCTCCCACCCGTGCCAACGGGGGCATTCCCAGGGGCAGGGCTGATTTTAGTCAGCTCCCTGAGTCTTTTTGGCTTAGGAACGCCTCCTTTTACAAGCACAAACTTTTGAAAGCGTGCTTCGTGAAACTCAATGGAACAGTTTCACGAGATTTGGGTTTTTAAAAATTTTCGGCTTGCTGAGCCAAGGCAGCAAGCTGCTCAGGAAGCAGAGCGGCTGTGCTGTCCCTGGGCCTGCTCCAACTACCTCCCCTTAGGATTGCACTCAAAGGGTAGTATACAAATACCTTCAGAATAAATATCAAGACACTGTACATCAACAATTGAAAGGTTAGGAATATGGAAGTGTATTCAGCAACAAAGTTATGTATCATTTCCCCCCACTTGATCATGAATACACACACACACACACACACACACACACGTTTTAAATTATGCATATTTAAAAAAAAACAAGATTACTGACTCTTACTTGTAAAGACATTGAACCACTATCCTTGTTTTTAGTGAGGAAGCTGGAAATTGACAAGTTCAAATCAATGCTGCTGTTGTCAGCTGTGGAACCAGTGCCTGAATCGGCATCGTTTTCTTTAGAGTTTTCAACACTACTCTGAATGCCTAATTTATCTTTCCCTTCATTTTCAACACAACTAATGCTAATATTGGGTACTGGAGAGAACTCGTTCGCATGTGGCTGTTTGATGACTGTATCAGATTTCACATCACTGGAAACCACTGGAAGATCTGTGTCTATCTGAATGATAGCCTTGTGGTTTTCCTCAGCTCTTTCTAATTTACGTTCAGGTTCTTCAGTTTGGTGACCAATGTTGCTTTCCTCAGTTGTGCTTTTCTCCTCAACATGCTGAGTGTCACATTCTACAGACTTCTGCTCCTTGTCTTCCATTCCTGATGAAACTTTGACGTCTGTTTCCTTTACTTCCGTTGCCTTCTCCATACTTCTCTCAACTAGCTGCTGAACAGAATTGACTACTTGGCCTTCATCTTTAACAGGAGTTGGTTCAGAGGAACCTTTTTCCTGAACTTCCTCAGCAATATCCTCTGTTGACTTCTGTACACTTTCAAGCATCTCATCTACATCACTGTTCAAAGATCTCTCAGCACTCTCACTCTCTGGAGCACTGCTGCTATCCGCTTTCACTTGCTCCTGTACTCTCTCATCTGGATCAACTGTATCTTTCACAAGAAACTCATCAGTACCTATAATAACTTCATTTCTATTAACTTCAGATTCTCTCTGGTCACTCTTTTCACATGTGCTATCTTGCAACTCCTTAACTTCTTCAGTTCCTTCTATTTTTATTTCTTTCCCTGCTTCATTTTCTTGAAGGTTTGTATCACCACATTTTTCTTCTCCCTTCTCAGCCTCTTTAGGTATTGCTTCTGTAACATCTGCATCGCTGCTTTCAGGTTCAGGTGATATCTTTTGTGTGCTTTCAGTCATTGATTCATTTGCAAAGTCATTTTCTTTCTTGGGGTCAACATTTGTTTCTGTTACCAGCACATCCATTTCTTTTCCTTTGTTCTGAGATGCAAAATCTTCTATCAACACTGTATTTTGAACTCTATTTTTCTTAGCTTCTGCGTCTTCTCCCAGTAAAATGGATCCATTCTGCAGCTTTTCAGTATTTTCTTGGGTAGAATCAGATATGCTTCCATTGGATTTTTCAATTTCAATTCTGTTGGACTCAACCATCATTTTTTCATCTACAGGTATATCAGTACTGGTCTCTACAGCAGACGCTTGTTCAGTTTTTTCAGAAACAGACTCCAGAAGACAGGTATTCTGCGACAGCTTATCCTCTTCTGAGCTAGCAATACTGAGGTCAGATGAGGCTCGCTTATTTGCAGGTAACTGCTAAAATGTGAATTGAAAAATTGATTAGTTTCTTCAAGTTACAAAGCATCAACGATATTAACTTTTATAACTGTCTGAGCAAAGTTATTATTAAACATTTATGATGCTAAGCTCTAAATACTTTACCAATACCAAATAAACTCATCTTGAGAGTCATTCTTTTTCAAATGGGCCACAGAAGTTAAGTAAATGTTAGAGCATCTTGTAAAAGTTTCATGTCACTACTTCATACGGTCGCATTTCTTGAATATAAAAAGGTAGCTTTCTAATCACAGGAAAAGGTAGCAATGCTTTTTACTTGGCTACTATCATGATTTACCTCACCAATAAAAATAATCCATCAATGTGTTAAAGTGCACATTTCTCAAGTCAAAAGTACTTTGGATCCAACCTAATATTTTGGTTTATTTTCATGTATTATAATCTGAAAGATAGGTGTTACCAGAAGGTTACAGAATATATTTCATATAGTTTAAAGCATATTCTCTAGAGAAACTTAAATCTGGTACTTTTTTTGCCTTTTACTTCTATATCTTAACCAAAATGTGTGCTACCTAACAAAAGGCATTTCAGAAAGTTTCATGAACGCAACTGAAGTTAAGTCCTTAGCTAATTTACAGAGAAGTTTGGTCAATGGAAATCAGTAGAATTTACTGCCTTCGTCTGTGATCTAGATTAAAACATACTTATATACTTTAAAAAGTATATATTTTAAAGTACCAAAGAATTTTCAGATTCCTCCTCTTCATCTTCATCTTTTCCATCCTCAACTTCTTCCGTAACCTCAGCTTTAGCTTCTGCAATCAGCTCTCGGACTGGTTTATTGGAAGTGACCGTAACAAACGGATGCTGGTTAAAAAAAAAGAGAACAAAATCTCAACACAAACATGTATTAAGTTTATTTAAAACCTGTCTAAGCCACCTCTCCCCTGGAGGACCTGTGGCAGTTACAGCTTAATAGAAGCATACAAACAACAACTCTAACACATAAACCAGAATTAAATCAGACTAAGAACCATAAATAAGATGATCTTAAATGTAAATTTAATCAAGTTACATTTAAAGCCATTTTAAACAGCAATATCTCTGCCAACCGTATGATGTTTTAGATGCGCTTTTGTTTTCCCTTACAGTTACAAGTGTAAAGCACAGGCATGGCTAGAGGCAGGAGCATTCAGCACAAGCCAACAGGCTCTTGGTCCTTGGCTCTCAAACTGTGGGCTTTGAATTAATTGACTCGCTGGATCCAAACTGGCCCAAGATGTAGCTTGTTACTTTGTTGGTTTATATTGTACTTTTCAATTGTTTAAGTTGCTTGGAGGCCCCATCAGGGACAAAAGTGGGAGCTATGCTGAAATAAACAGTTCAGCCCAACAACAGTTCTGGAAAGCCAAAGCAGGAGCCCTCCCCGCCCAAACACCAGGAAGGTCATTCCACAGTACTGGTGCTGCCACAGAAAAGACCCTGCTCAAGCAGCTGAACTTCAACCTTGCCTGAAGGATGGTACCAAAGTAAGCCTTGATTGGTAGACTGCAATTGCCACTGGGGAGTATACAGGAAAAGGTGATCTTGGAGATATGAAGGCCCCAGGCTATGAAGACCTTTAAAGGTAAGAACACCTTGAACTGTGCTTGGAAATGAACAAATAGTGCAGTGCTCACAAAATCAGCGCAATGTAAGTATTCTTACTGGCTCCAACTGGCAGGCAAGCCACAGCATTCTGTACCAGCTGAAGTTTCCAAGCAGTCTTCAAGGATAGCCCCATGGAGCACACATTACAATACTATAATCTTGAAATTAAAGGACATTTAGGCTGGAATCTTAAGAACACTTTCCTGGGAGTAAGTGAATAAAATGGTACTTCTGTGTAGAACTGTTTATCCACCCCACCACATTTTCTTCTGTTGGCTCTTCAAAATGGTAGTATTTCTTTATTTAGCAAGTGTATGTGCCACTGCTCAAGCTGGCTCACAACAAAAACAAGTAAAAGGCAGATAGGTGTGCATTAAAGCTTCTCAACATGTCAGCAACAAGGTTTGGGATCCCCAGTGGCACGTGTATGCCCAAGATTTTTTTCCGGTGATTTATTTTCAGCCCCCACCACACCCCGGGCAAGATATTTGAAAACTCACATTCAGAAAGGTGTTTGGAAATAAGGCTGGGGGAAAGCATAGGTTGCCACACCCCTGTGTCCTCTATGAGAACTCCCTCATGCTTAGTTGCCAAGCTGCTTTTTGAACGAAGGTTTATGGCACTCTTTTGGATGAACATATGAAGCTGCCTTGTACTGAATCAGAAAACTGGTCCAACAAGGTCAGTAATGTCTATTCAGACTGGAAGTCTCCAGAGTCTCAGGCAGAGGGGTCTTTCACATCACCTATTATTAGTTCCTTTTAGCTGGAGACACCAGGGATTGAAGCTGGGACCTTTTGCATGCCAAGCAGATTCTCTACCACTGAGCCACAGCCTCTCCCTTGGCTGGATCCTGACTGTATACTTCACATGCAATGAGAAACAGCAAATCTGTACATAACTAGGTACAAGTATTTACATATTGTAGATAC
The DNA here is from genome assembly GCF_029931775.1 of Euleptes europaea. Classification (NCBI taxonomy): domain Eukaryota; kingdom Metazoa; phylum Chordata; class Lepidosauria; order Squamata; family Sphaerodactylidae; genus Euleptes; species Euleptes europaea. The sequence continues at coordinate 56,232,804 of NC_079316.1, read as the reverse complement.
ATAAATGTTGTAGCAGCTCACCTACTGACTAAGCCATGCCCAATGGTAGTTTAAACATATAACATTTCATTCAGTTGAATTTATTAGTATAATTAATGCATTATGAGTAGCAGCTCAAGAAATGAACATAAAAGACATTTCATTCTTCTTACCTGTAGAAGTTCAGCAGTGCCCCATCTGGCATCTACATTCTTCTCCAAACATTTCTTTAAGAAGTCTTTAAAGTCAGCTGACCTGCATGAAAGAAACTTAAATCTACCACAGCTACACGCAAACTGAATAAAGGCATTTTGTTCCTCTGTCTGGGTTTGTCATAACTGACCTGCCAGCACAAAAACAGGGCAAGAAGAATGAACAAAGGCAATGTTCAGTGGGGCTTCTCAGATTACTTAAAGGGAAAAAATGACAAATATATCTAATTATGTTTCAAAACAAAAAAGTTCTACCTTTTGCCAAGAGTATCTACTGTCCTGTAGGATAGTAATTATATTGTATATCATGGTATGAAGACAGATGCATTTGACTTTGTACTATTTTGTTTCCATAGTTAAAGTCAGAAAACCATGTTCCCAGCTTGTGACAACTAGATCCTTTCTGCAGTGTGCAGAGTTAATTGAAAGCTTAGATGAGTGATCTCACACTGGTGAGCCAGGGTTCATAAAGGCATGTGAAGATACAAGGTGGATACTAATCATTATCACTATTACTGTTCTCTTTATGTTTGGTTGGGCTTCTTTTTAAAGGGAAGAAAGATGGGGAAAAAGAGGTGAGAGAAGGACAGAGTAACTTTAGCTTCAATGTAAGCTGCTACTGCAGCAGATGCATCTTTTTCTCCCCTCTCTTTCTCCCCTCTCTATCACCACACCTGCCAGTTTTCACTTCTACACAAGTGAAAAATATACCTTTAACTATAACAAAGTTTCATATGACTATTTGTCTTCTTCAGGAAAAAAATATGTTCAAACTCTGTTATTTACAGCATATGCTGCTTTGCTAACTGGTCCAACTCAATTAAAAAGTTTAAAAATAGTAAATTAACCATTTTGAAGGTTGTGCCAAAGAAGGAGGTTCCGACTTTGCAATTTTCAGCAGAACACGCATAGGGTTCAGTTCATGGTGAGGAGGTTCTATTTCAGCCATTTCTATTAAGGTGATGCCTAAAGACCAAACATCAGCCTTATAATCATAAGGTCTATCTTTTGATGTCTCACACATTACCACTTCAGGAGCCATCCTAAGGTGAAAAAAAAGAAAAAGAAAACCAAATATTACATAGGATTGTTAAGGTCTGCTCTGCGACATTTGAAACAACTAGGTGCTACACACATTCAGAGAATAAAACTTTTAAGTGTTCTCAGACATATTCAGTTTGCTTATTGTAGTTGATCTTGTAAAAAAAGACACAGTATTAAATAGTTCACTGTGAAACAACTATGAAGTTTCATTCTTACCAATATGGGGTACCAATGAAAGAATCCCGTCTCTGAATTGTCCTTGTATTTTTAGCAGACACTCCAAAATCCGCTTCAGAGAAATCAGAAAAAAATACTAGTTAAGAATAATATGTTAATACCAAGATATTACTTTGACACCATGCCATTTCCCCAAATTAAAAAAAAAATTGTTTTCCATTACCACCTCCTGAGCTACATTACTGGAACAGAGAAACATTTCCCAATATGTTCATTAAAAAAACCCTCGATTCCTCATATGCTTAACAATACAGTCTCAAGACAGACATTTATGATATGTATAACCTCTTTTTAATTGCTTAAGCAGGAACACTCATCCACTCAGAAGTAGCACAAGGATCTTTTAACCTAGGAAGCATACAAATGCAGGATGAGAGCAGTGCAGGCTCATCTCCAACCCTATACTGAGCTCTGGAGGCACTCCAAAGTAGTAAAGACTAGCTGTCTTATGACAACCTCAGAAGATCCTAGTCTGCTGTAGAAAGCCTTCTCCTGGTAGGGGTAAAGGCAGGATAACTAATTCCTACAGTTGTACAGAACTTTGGAGACATTCTGAAGAACCAAGACTCCCTACTGCTTCCAAGTTGTCTCTGCAGCCTAGCAAAATGTCAGAGGGGGACCCTTTCCCTTCACAGTCAATGAAGGGTCAAGGTTAGAAGTGACCACAAATTTTGGCTGACTATCAAGGAAACCCAAGCCTGTAGATCCTATCTTAAGAACAGACTTAAGAGACATGTGCTGCTTTCAGTGAGCTGTACTCTATAAAAGTGTACTTATCATTCTGAAAGGGAGAGGCAAAATATGGGCATAACTCAAACTCTTGAATAGGGGGTTCACAAAAGTGTTTATGCACATCTTGGATTCAGTTTCTTGAGCACACTAGAACACGACAGAATGCTGGGTACTTTTTTATCATCATCACTACATCTGGCTCCTCTTTCAACCACACAAAAACAAGGAAAGATTTCCCATCTTCTTGAGGGACTCCCTCAGGTGTCTAAAAACCTTGACTTTGAAAGCTAACCAAAAAGAAAATAAACCCCAAACAACCTTATCAAATTTTGTTCCAGGAGATACACATGATCAAAGCTGTTGAGAAGTCAACTAAAGCAAGGGTGGAAGGGATCAGCCTGATCAACACTCTTCCTTTATAGTGCTGCAATGGAAGGAGCTGGAGAAATTTTTAAAAAAATGAAAGCTAGGAATCCAGAGAACCTGGTACACATATCAATATAATGCTCTTCAAACTGCTAATTTAAAAAATAAATAAAAAGCCAGCGGCAGGGGAGGAAACAGCTACTGCAACACCCAAGCCCTGCAAAAGTCTAGGAGCATGCCTGCCCACCATTTTCCAGCTATGGGGCAGGCTCTCCTGCCACCTATGCTGACAGCAGGGAGAAGCCTCCAGCCTGGACAATGCCAGCATGCCAAGCCCAGGGGTGGCTTCTTCGCTTTGCATCCCTCCTTCACTTCTCCTGTTGTGTCTGGGTGGGGGGCAGGGGGAGAATGACAGAAATTTTCAGGAAATCAACTGGGTCACCTCTAATAAATGACTGTAAAACCGTTTAGGAAGTCAATGTTTGATTGCCTTAACTACTGAAATCTTACTCTTGGATATTCTGCCTAATACTGTGGGACGAAATTAAAGGAAGCAGTATAGTCTCTTTTGAAGTTTAAACATATCTTCTTTCAAACCGAGAAACCCCATATATCCATTCTTCACAATCCACAAATTGGCATAGATTTTTCTTACAGTAGCATTAACACAATAATCAGAAGCAGCCCTAGTTCTTCAGACTTTGTAACAGCAGCAACTCAAAAAAAGCAAGGCAAAGACAGATCCTGTTCTGAAGTTCTAAGCACAAACACAAAAAAATGCAAGCGACTTTCATCCCTTTATTCTGAAGATGAAAAGAGAAGTCTTAAGTATAAGAATCTTAGGAGCCTGCTTTGGTCCAAAGAGACACACAGCAAGCAAAGGCACATGATCAGATCCAATAGATATTAATTTTAAAGCGTCTGTGCTACCTCTCCAGAGAACCTGCTCAACATTCGGAATGCTGAAACTCAGGCTTGTCTTATTCCTTAAAATGAAGGAACTGCACCTATGTACAGTGCATAACCTGCCTACTAAATACACTACCAAGTAAATAATACCGGCAATGTAAGCAGATTAAACCAACACAAATAGATCTAATATAGATCTCATGCCATGACAGTCACAGTATCATTCATCTCCAAGATAAGGACAGCCCACTCATACGCTCTCTCTCTCTGTAGAGTGGGTGCTGCTTCTCAGTGGTTAAACCAACATATGATGGGCAGATATCATGGTGATTCATATGAAAATTAACCATACCACCAATCAGTCCCATGAAATTTCTTGAACAAGGCATTTTTGGACTTGACTGGATTCAGTACTCGTGCCACACCATTAGGACTAAATTGAGTGCCAAATTTTAGGAGATTAAAACCAGTGGCTGCTGGCAATCTTCCCCAAGTAGTTGTTTGGTTTAGAATAGTGAACTAGATCCTTTCTTTATCCAGTCCATTATAGCTACTTAAAGGTTTCATCTATGTATGCACCAAAAGCTTTATCACTTGCCAGTTTTCAGCACACATTTAAACAATCACAAATATTGACACAGGACCTTCCCTGTTTTCTTTGGAGTCTAACACAAGTTTGCTCATTACTTAAGTTACTTATTTTCCAGGTTAACAAAACTTACCTATGTCAGTTAGGCAGCATGATATGCAAGTACTGCCAAGAAATACTATAAACCAGGAGGTGTCTTTTTACACTGGTACAATTCAAGACAGAGATAGAGGATGAGTACCTCGTACAATACTCACCTAATTTTATGTCTCCATCTAATGTGAAAAGAATATTGCCAGCTTTTAGATCACGGTGAATTATCTTATTTTCATGTAGATAATGCAGTGCTTCAAGCGTCTGCCTGCAAACTACCCTGATCTGTGGTTCTGTTAATGGCCTCTCAAGTTCTACAAGAAAAACACATTAACTCAGACATCTTTGCAACAAGTCTTGACTCATACTTTTAAAATAAACAGTTCAGCAAACAAAGGTTAAACACACAGATCTTAATAGATACACTAAAATTCACACGATGGCTCGTTTTATTATACTTTTGGAACCAAGAAAAGAGATATAACGTATGAGCCAGTACTGTTGCTATTTAAGACAATCCCACCAGCAATAGTACTGGTTCATTAGACATTAACAGTAGACACAAGAAAAGCTATTGTTGTCATCGCCCCCCAAAATGAAGCTGGACTTCTGGGAGAAGTACAGTTTTATGGTACATTACTACTGTAGCACACCCTGTGGGAATGGCTAATATATAAGTTTGGTATCCTGTTAAACACAAATCCTTATTTGACATGGTTAAACAAACTGGAATCCAGACAAGTTGGAAGGGTGCTATTGATAGTCACAATTCTCTTCAGGGAATGGAGATTTCTAATACAATAATCATCATCCCACCAGGGCAGATTTAGAACCTCTGTGAGCTCCCTAACAAGTAGCTGCTATGGCTAGAAGCACCTTTGGTCATCTACATTTGTTGTGCATCCCATTTAAACACATGGGGTATTGTTTTGCTAATCCACACATTTTAGCTTCTAGAATTAAGTAATGCAATGTGCTTCATATGTAGATAATATGAAGATAACTCAGAAGTTACAGCTGATACAGAATGCGACAGCTTGCCTTCTGATGAGTATCGTCTTACCTTCCAGTATTTGGCTAGTTCTGAATTAAGTCCACAGGTAGCTAGAACATTGATTTTTAAAGCCCTTCTTTGCCTGAGATCAACAAATCCAGGAGAAAGTTTCCCTTTTTCAGAAAAACCTTTCTACTTCTGGTCAGATCGCTGGGACTCTCCTCAAATTACATCCACCATCCTCTATGAGGAGCAAGGCCTTTAATACAATTGTCTGAGTATACCAGAATAATCTCTCTTACTGAGATCACAAATTTCCTTATAACCTGAGGGGTTCTAAAATCTATTTTGGAAGGTTTTGGGCTGGCCATCAGAAAAGGATGTTCAGACTAGCTGATGGCTGCAGAGGTTATGAACGTTTTTGCTTTAAGAGTTTTATATTTAATTATCCTTTTCTAAAGGTTTATTGTTTGTATTTCTGAGAATGGAAAAACAGAATGTAAGCATGTTAAATAAATCTGTAATACACAGCATAAATTTATTGTAGAAAAACATTTCACTTGCCCAACATTACAGCATCCACAGCACCACCAGCACAGAATTCAATCAGGATCTGAATAATAAAAAAAAACAACAGTTGTTTAAAAAATGGAAGTACTGAAATTAAGTGTGGGTTCACTAGCAGGGCACATAAACTAAATCAAAAAATTATGCTATCCATATGGGCAAAGGTTCCTGATTGTTGTCTAATCAATTACTTTCTTCATTTTTTTGTTACTGTGACAGATGATATTAGCTCTGACTGATTTCTACTATGGAAATGAAGAAATTTATGACTGATATTTTGCTATCCATAACCTCAGAGTACACAAAAACCACTGCAACTCTTGCTTCCCCCTACAAAGAACCTCTCTAGGGAGACCTTAGGCTTGAACACCACTAATTAATGCTTATGTGTAGAATATTCTCATCTTGAACTGGTCTAAATTTCTTTCAGAACTATTGAGGAAGTTTTAACCCCACATGAAGCAAGAAGCGGACTCCTTCCAGTCCTCCTCTAAGTCCTATATGTATAACAAAGGATCCTGAGGAAGGTCTGTATCTTTACTCAGACTGGCAGAAAGCAACCCTTCCCTGAGTTTGAGGGAAGAAAGTTGCTCATCCAAATCAGCAAATCTCTAAAAATACATTTTTCTTCAACAGCAGGCTATTGATTCCCCTCAACTTAGTGAAGTCTCACCAGTCCAATTTGGATCTCTTCATTCCAGTCTGACAATATTTCCCTAAACCACACAGCTCAGAACAATAGCAGATACCTACCCAAAGATTATTTTCATAATAAAAAGCATCTAAAAGTTTTACGATATTGGGATGATCACATGATGCTAGGATATCAATTTCAACCATGTAGTCTTCTAGTTCTTCTTCTGATTTAGTATCAATCACCTTTGCAGCAGCCAGGATATTGGTTTCTTTGTTCTGAGCCTGTAAAAGATCAAACAAGTGGTAAAATTGTTGTTTCAGTCAACTATAGTCCAAATGTTTTTACATTATTGTGTTTGCCCATATTTAGGAAACCTGAAAGTATGCACTATCTAGCAAGAGCCTGCTGGCATTCACAATGAATCACAAAGACAAACAGAAGGGAGCTTGTCCCCTTCTTCCTCACCCCCAATATTGTCCATTCCTCCCTTCCCCTTCATTTCCCCTCTCCTTGAGGATGAAAACACTTTTACATTGGTTCTTTTCTCCTTTGCTAAGCTGACCTTCAATTTGCAAGATCTGAGCAAGGCTGTCAAAGATAGGACATTTTAGAGGACTTTCATTCATAGGGTTGCCATGAGTCAGAAGCGACTTGACGGCACTTAACACACACACACACACAAGCTGACCTTCCAGTATAACAGCTACTATGGGAAGGAGGAGGTGGGAATCATGGGAGTTAGGGAGTATAACACACTGGCCATTTTGTTCAGATTTTTTCTATATGTAGAAACTACTGTATAACAGCAAAGTGTTGACATACACAATATGTATTTAAAATATTTTACATTTATCAGCACTGCTAATACATAATAATCAAAGATATAAAGAAATCAGTAAGAAGAATGAGATTGGAAAAAAAACAAGAATGCCATTAACACACGTGCAGCAATTTATTTAAAAAATTAATTTAAAAATGGATAGAAACGGAGAGGACAAAACAGAAAATGGTAGAGAGATTAACTATGGTGATGGCAAGAATATATAATTGTCAGACTCTGCCTCCTGGGGGGGTCAGAGTCCAGGGTGGGCATGCCCTCCAGAGCACCTTTTTTGTAGCACACTCCATAAGAGCTTCAGAAATGGGAGGAGGGGGGATTCACACCACCCTGAGTCTTCTCTCCCCAGCACTTGGTCCACTCTTGGGGCTACTTGGGTGTGGCCAGGCTGACTCCTCCTCAATCGCGTGAGTAGTAGTTTAATAAAGTGCTATTTGGGAGTGGAGCCACCATGGACTCCTCCAATGCCCTACCCTCAGGAGTGGGAACAAAGGCCGGTCCAGGCTGTTGAGGCAATGGCCTCCCTTGGAGGCTCCCACCCACAGATTTCCTGCTTGACTGAAGCATTAAAAGACCCTTTCATGAACCTATGCTGCCCTCCATAGGGCCACAGCATCATCTCTGGCTGCCCCTTGCCCCATCCCCACATCCCATGTCTGGCTCTGTCGCCTTCCTCCCAGCTTGCGACCCAGTCCCGTCACCACTAGATCCTGCTGCTGTTATGCTGATTGGTGTGGCTCACTCCCAGTTCTCCCAACAGCTGTCTGATCCAACAAGGCCCGTGCTTAGCTCACTTAGCCTGCTCTCTGTTGCCACCTGTCCATGTGCTGGTTGCCACTAGCATTCCTCCAAGCCATTGTCCATTGCCCTCCCAACCCATCTGCATGCTACCGGCTGCCTTCCACCTCTTGCCCTGGAGGTGCAGGAAGTGTGGGAGAGCCAGCAAGAGCCTCCTCGGCCCAGCTGATGTCACAGCCTCCTGGCTCAGTTCCCCAAGGAACAGCAAAGAGGATCAATGTCATCAAGAATAACAAGGAAATGTTATTCTGGAGGGGAGAGATATTGCAGGCATTGTCACAGTAAAGTATGACTGAATTCAGCTTTTCGATTTGTACCTCACTGTAGGCCATGGTTGCTTTCATGACTATTTCTTGCCTGAACTGCTTTCAGTGATGTTTCCATACCAACAACCACAACATCAAGAACAGACTTGCCAATGCAATTATTGTGGTTCTTTTGCTTCCTCTCAAGCACAATTGCCTACCATCCAAAAAGTTATATTTACAACATAGCAATGACTAAACTTTTTCCACTATACTTTCCCCGTCTATATTGAAGCACATTTTTTTCCATCTTTAGTACTTCTGTGGCCTTACATTCATTATTTAGGCCAAGATGAAACATATCCCCTTTTACCTTGCTTTTCACGGAAATCAGCGGGGCAAAAAAGTGTGCATTTGTATGATATGTCATATGGTATGAATATGGGAGGAAGGGCAGCTATAGTACCATTACGTTCAGGAGCAGTCTTAGCCAACAGACAACAGGGGCAGCTGCCCCAGCAACGGGGGACACCAACTGCCCATAGTCCCACCCCTCCAATGGAGCAGGGGGGAAAAGAACATGCTCTCACCATCACTTACACCCACCCCACCTGGGGCTCAGGCACCTGGCTTCCAGCAGCAGCAGTGGCTCCTGCCTATCTGACACAGGGTGAAGGCTACCACTTGCTTGTCCCTGATGGGGAGGCCATTCTTGGACTTTTGCCAAAGGCCCCAGAATCATAAAACCACCCGTGGTGCTCTACCACCATGAATCTTAGTGCAGGAAGAAGTGCCCACCAAGAGAAGTAACTGATATATTCTCCATGTAAGGGGGGAAAAAATCAGAAAATTTATATCAGATAGAGAAGCATGACAGAAACAGTTCTAGAAAGCTATTCTTATGTGTATATATTTTATTTTTATTTGTGTATCTGCCGTTCTCCAAAGTAACTCAGGGCTCAAATTATAACCTCGTGTGGTAAAATCAGCTCAGTCCATGTTATGAATCTTTTGATAGTTATTAAACAGCTAAAATAATTTGCACAAGGTTGTAGTTCTCAGTATTTTAAATGGGCCTCCTTAGAGAAGTACAACCAATTGCTAAGGTGGATGTAATGCTTCCAATTCAGCTTCAAAGGTTTCTAAGAAAAACAATTGTACCAATCTTTCCTGTATAAAAATCAATAGCTATACACGACCTCTTCTACCCAACCCACATAAAACATATAAATCATATTGGAACTTCATTTTATTACTTAGAGAAGCAAAAATACTCAGAACATGAAGCCATGGTTTCCGTCAATAGTAGTTAGCTTGTGAAAACAGAATTCAGCTCATAGGCCCACTCAAATTTGCTTTAACAAATGATGGTTTCATCAGTCAAGCCAGGCATTTCTGTAGTCAGTAGTAATGCAAAACCATGAATGTTCACTACACTAAGTCAGTCCATCAATGAAGGAACCGAAGCCAGGGTATGAAGCTGGTTACTCACCACAGTCTCATGTTATGAATGAACACACTACCCTGGCTTATTTGGGGTTTGTCTCCTGATGACACTCCATGCCCATCCTGCCTTATTGTCTGGCAAAAGAGGCTCAAAACTGAAATACTCTTGCCTTAAGCCAGCTTCAACTCACTGGTTCGGAATGCCCCACCTGAACCACTGGTGAATTGTACATTCCTTCCATGAACAACTAGTGAAAATTAGAAACATTTTACTACCTGTCCCCCAGCAACGTGACTAACATGCATACCCTGTTTACACTTATTCAATGGAGACACTGGACTGTGGGTATAAGATGGCAGGAAAGCAGGACTGATTCTCCATATTCACCCTACACTCCAGGCTTCCAGCTGACTTTTACAAGATAATTAATGCTGTCTGTAAACACTTTTCAGTAGCCCTTGGGGTGCCTGCCTCCACACTTAAAACACAAGTTTTTCCTAATGCTTCATTAAAACAAATTAGGTGTGAACTGTCTAATTATCACATCACCTGCAACAGTACATTTTCAGTTGATGAACACTACAATACAAGTGAGTCATCTGGGTTAACAGAGGCGTTACTTCCAGGATCAGTACAAGAACAGGAAACCAGAGGCCTGACCTGCCACACCACACCATCACAGTTGGTTTTAGTACTCTTGATTTTAGTTAATGACTTCAAGTCCAAAAAGGTAAGCCCAACCTTAGGTTAGCCCTGGACTACTGGTCAAGACCTAGGGCCGTGTTGGCGAACCTATGGCACGGGTGCCACTTCCGGCACGCGTAGCCCTTTCTGCCGGCACTCACGGTTCCTCCAAGCCGCTGGCCTTTCCGGCTCTTCCCCACCCCGGATGGGGGAGGCTGTAGCCCAGGGGTGGGGAACCTCCGACATCATTGGCAGTGGCCCCCGGACTCTCCCACAGAAGCTGCCGCCATTGCTGCCGCTGGAGCGTGCGCGGCCAGCCAGGCGGGTGGGAGAGCGGGGAACAGAAGCCGAGCGCCCACACTCGGCATGGCTGGCGGCTTCTCCGGCGCCCTCTGGGCCTGTGTGGGCGGAGGGGCATGGCTGGTCGGTGGGTGCGAAGGAGGCGCCCTCTGCCCCACCCTGCTCGCCTCTCACAAGCCTGCCGCCGCGCCCCACCGAGTGGCAAATCCAAGGCAAAACCTCCCATGCATAAATGGCCTCTTTCTTTTTCTGTCTCCCTCTGTCCTTTTCTTTCTCTCCCTTGCTCCTTTTCTTTCTCTCCCTTGCTCCATTTCTTTCTCCCTTTCTCTCTCTTTTTCTTTCTTTCTCTCCCTCCCTTCCTTCCCTTTCCCCCTCCCTTCCCTTCTTTCCTTCCTTCCTTCTTTCCCTCCAGCGGCTTCTCCAGCACCCTCTGGGTCTGTGCGGGCGGAGGGGCGTGCAGTCCTATTCTACCTTTGAAGTGCCCACAAGCTATCCTCCAAACACCTTTCCATTTGTCTTGATATGTAGAGAGAAAACACTAAGGAACTAGTTGCCAATCTCCAGGTACTAGCTGGAGATCTGCTATTACAGGTGATCTCCAACCAATAGAGATCAGTTCCCCTGGAAAAAATTGCCACTTTGGCAATTGGACTCTATGGCACTGAAGTCCTTCCCCAAACCCTGCCCTCCTCAGGCGCCACCCCAAAAACCTCCCACTCATGGCGAAGAGGAACTTGGCAACCCTAGCCTCTCCCTCTGGGCCCCCTCTGGGGGTGGTATTCAGGTTAAATTGCCGCATTGGCACTCGGCAATAAATAAGTGGGTTTTTGGTTGCAGTTTGGGCACTCGGTCTCTAAAAGGTTCGCCATCACTGACCTACGGTCTCATTTAATTGTGGCTGAGCAGGCACATCCAGGTGGGGCTCACAAACCTGGACCATAAAGTGTTTAATTGGCTCACTGAGGAGATAGTTAAAAGGACATACAACTGCACCCTGACCCATCAATGGCACCCTGACCCATCAATGGCACAAAAAGATCAATCTCCTGAAAACTGAAACTACCATTATGACTGCAATGGCTGCTCTACCTTCACAGAAGCCATTAGCACAAGAATTGTAGCCTTTGTGCACAGAAAAACCCATGTCTCTGCAGATTAATGTGAATATGGTTGATTACTGGGGAAGCATCTTGGACAGTATTTGGTGCACCCGGGTGAATGAGAAGGAGGAATTCTGGCTGTCACCCAAGCAAGCTGTTGATAATGGACGTGAGGAAGGGGCCATCTGGAGGAAGTGCCTCTGGAACTACCATGGCATAGTTACCTTTTGGAAACCCCAAGTGGCAAACAGCATAGGAAAGCCAGCGTGGTGAAGTAGTTAAGGTGTCGAACTAGGACCCGGAAAACCCAGGTTCAAATTCCCACTTGCGCCATGGAAACTGACCTTGGGCCAGTCACACACTCTCAGCCCCGACCCTGGCTAGTATTTGGATGGAAGACCTCCAAGGACTACCAGGGCTGTAATGCAGAGGCAGGCAATGTCAAACCACCTCTGAATGTCTCTTGCCTAGAAAACCCTATTGCCATAAGTTAGCTGTGACTTGATGGGGGGGGGGGGGAGCAGCAAACAAGTTTGTCTTGGGAACTCTACTCAACCGTAAGCAGGTGATCAGCAGGTAACTATCAGATGAGGCTCATGTCCAGTGATGTGCATTTTCCAGGGAAAAAAACAAAATAAAGCATGTTTGATTTAGCATCTTTATTTTGACTTCTATTTGGTAAAGAAAAATTTAAAAGTACCCCATTAATTTTATATCCCAAGAGCAAAAATACTTAAACTGAAATATATGATTAGGAAAAAATTAAGCCAAGTGTGGTTTAAATATAACATTCAAATAACTTCAAAGCTTTATTGGAAAAATGTTTTATTGGACTAATAATTTTAGCACACCCAAAAACTGTGCATTGAATTATCCATCTGTTTCAAAGGGATTTAATTTTTCTATGGTGGCCACTGTTCAGGGCATCATAGCATCATTGAAAGTTCCATATCAGAGTGAGGCAAATATGCTTTGGAAATATTTCAACAACAATCTACTGCCTCCAAACCCTCACACAAACTTGGATCACCAATACCCAACACACCCATCTTTGTTCTGTCATATTGCTCAGATTCCCTACCCCTCTTTTTATAAACTAAGGGAAGCTCACTAAAAACAGTTTTGTAACTTAAAATTCCTAGCATAAACATGACAAATGACCGGACTCTTCCCCTATGTAACAGGGAAAATATTTCTACATGAATTCTTAAAAATCAGTACCAAGTTTTTTAAGAGCCATTCTAAGTAGACTGAGAATATAGTTGAACAGTTAAGAGTGTTGTTACATTTTTAAATATGTGGAGCTGTTTTATCCTTACAAAACATGGGAGAAGCCTTTACCAGACATACAGCCTAATCAGATATGCCAAAAATGGAAACCAGAGACTTCTACATTTCAAGCAGATACTCTACTGATTAACAGCCCCTCCTTTTCAGGGACCAAAGTGACCAAGAACTTAATTTATTCAGCCCTTTCATTTTGCTAAAGGTTAGCAAATATTCAAGTACAAATATTAAGTCAGAATTGTGTATCTTAAGGATTTATAGGCATGGTGAATATGAAGATTGGGCTGTATTCCATATAGAAAATAGGTGGGTTCTACAAATCACCTTTATGTAATGCTGTTCTGTCTTGCCTAAAAGCAAGTGTGCAGATAATTGTGTAATAATTTATAATCATGCTGTAATATGACCTAGATTAAAGGATTATGAGGTTAAATTGTGATGGCAGATGTGGAAAGCTAAAGACAATGTCAAATGAAACAAAATACTTATTAACAGTTTCTTTGTATTTAAGCAAAGCACAGTATATTCCAGCTCTTATGTTAACAGTTTACAGAAATTTCAAACAATTAACATTAATTTTAACTTTAAAGATTCTTATTTGTGTTAAGGTGACTGAGCTAAAGTCAACCTAGGCTTCTGCAAAGGATTTTAAAAGTTTTATATTGCATCGTCATCATTGCCATGTTCTTCGTCGTTTATCTGCTAGCTCTTTTACTCCTTGAAAAAAAGGGCTTCACACAACAATGCCTGCTACAAAACAAGCTTATCACTGATACAGATTCAAAGCTACATTAGCTTACAGGGACTACACAGTGGCTTACTGGGACCAATAGACATCACTTGCATATCGTATCCAATGAGTGGAGGCAAGAAGACTGGGTGAAAGACAAGTCTAATCCCCAAATTAATTTTGCAGTTTTCTCTATGTGCAAATAGGGCTTTTGTTCTGTATTGATGCAGAATGTCATGAGATACATGTGGAGTCAATCCAGGTCAGTAATTAAATGGTAGGTATCCAAGTTCTTGAACAATGACATTGGTGATACCATGCCAAAAAAATAGCTCTATTCATCAAAGTCCCTTTCCTCATTTAAATCCTCCTCAAAATTAATTTCTTCTGTCATAATTTTTTTGGGTCCACTACAGAAGCAATTTATCCTGTCAGTTAATCAGATCATCTTGAATGCTGACTATTCCTTTTCCAAACTCAGTTCTTGTGATTTATTCTGGCCTGAGGGTTGAAAGAGAGCCCCGTGGCACAGAGTGGTGAGCTGCAGTACTGCAAAGCTCTACTCATGACCTGAGTTCAATCCCAACGGAAGTCAGTTTCAGATAACTGGCTCAAGGTTGACTCAGCCTTCCATCCGTCCAAGGTCGGTAAAATGAGTACCCAGCTTGCTGGGGGTAAGTGTAGACAACTGGGGAAGGCACTGACAAACCTTCCCATAAAACACAGTCTGCCTAGGAAACTTGGTGCTTTCACAGGGGACCATACCTTTTAAGAGCTGAAAAGAGTATATTGGAAGAAAAGGGTTTTTTTTAAAATATATTTTTAATTGCATTAGAGGTCATTTTACATCTCCATACCTTTATAATTACAATTTACACTTTCCTTTTTCCAATACAAATTTCCCCCTTCCCCCCCGCTTGGGCCAATCCATAATATCATATTTTCAGCAATGAGCATAGCCTTTTTAGTTTTACTAAAGTCACTTTGTTGGCTTCTCCTCTTTTCACCCAATTAATGTATGGGTTCCACTTAGTCTTCATATTGGAAGAAAAGTAACCTAACTCAGTTTTTGCTCACATTACATTAATTTGTATCTGAGGCATAATAATATTAAACTGCCAGTACATACTGGTAATCACTGAGGACAAGCAAAAGATATACTTTTGTTACTATTTAGGGGGTAAAGGGAAGATGACTGGGGAAGGCACTGGCAAATCACCTGGTAAAAACAAAAGTCTGCCTAGTAAACGTCGGGATGTGACATCACCCCATGGGTCAGGAATGACCCGGTGCTTGCACAGGGGACCTTTACCTTTTAAGTGTTTAAATCCAACGCTTGCATACCAACACCTAAGTTCATACAATATGCACAACTTATTTGCTTTGAAAGCAACATAGAAATTGTCCACTGAATGGTTTATTCTTTCATTTCCTGAAGAAAGCATGATAATAAAAACATATCAATATACCATATATACTCGCGTATAAGCCGAGTTTTTCAGCCCAAAAAAAGGGCTGAAAAAGCTGAACTCGGCTTATACGCGGGGGGAGGGGAAGGAGGAGGGAGGGGGAGGGGGGAACTTACTGCCGCCGCCTTTTCCTGGCCGGGAGCGGCCTCCAGAGGCCCCCTGCGGCCACAGGGAGGCCGCTCAGCCGCCCTCGCCGCCTTCTCCCGGCCAGGAGCAGCCTCCAGAGGCCCCCTGCAGCCGCAGGGAGGCCGCACCACCGGGCCCGCGCCACTTCCCGCCGCCAGGAGCGGCCTGGGGGGGGGCCTCCTGCAGCTGCAGGAAGGCCGTTCCCGCCGGATTCGCCGCTTCCAGCCGCCGGGAGCCCGGTCAGGTAAGCCTGCGGGGGGGGGGGAGGGGTTATAAGCCAACCCTCGGCTTATACGCAGGTGCCTAATTTTTCCCCATTTTGGGGGAGAAATTAGGCACCTCGGCTTATACGTGGGTCGGCTTATACATGGGTATATACGGTAAGCAATTCATTCTGGAAAGAACAAATGACTGACACTCTGTGACCTGAAGGGAACACTCAGCTCACAAATGTTCAATCATGAAACATGATCACCAACAGCAACACTTTACTTTAATGGACTGCTTGCCATTAATGATAACTCTCTGGGGAATCTTTTCCCTCAAAATCAAAATGTGCATAAAATTTAATACAATGAGATTAGACAATTTGCTTGTCTTAGTTCACGAAATACTCCACGAAGTCATATAAGGTGGTGCTAAATAAGAATGAAGTAGTGAGGGTTCTTAGCTGCAAACAGGTACAAACAAAGTAGTAAAAAATTATTTTTATTCCTCTACAAGCCAGACTTTGTTCACTGTTTAATACAGCACCCAAATTTCATTGTTATGATCAATTAACTTTACAATGTTACCATTTCATCATCATGTTTAAATCAAACATTTTTGTATCACAACATTTTTTCCCTCCATTTCCATGGCTAGTTTTTAGAAAGAGATTCTACATTACTATTTGTGAGGTAAACACTGGAATTGCACTTGGGGTATATTTCAGCCTCTGCCTCCAACCCTCCTGCCTGCTCCTATTGCAGTTCAGTCCTCAGCATTTTTACTAAGCTTCTGTTTATTTACTTCGGTAAATCACACTACATTGCTTTCATTTCAGCATGCATTATCTTCTGGATAAGGAAACAGATAGCAAGCTAAAACAGCAGGATCACAGCACATTGATGGCTTGTTGACAATCTGAAGCAAAGCAGCCTAGTGCTAATACCTTGGAAATGGGGGGAAGGGAAGAAAAAACACTGTTTTTACCTTTTAAGTTGCTTCAAGGATTAAATAGTCTAAAGCAGGTTTCACTGTATGCTGTATGCATATTATTTTACAGCAGGGGTGAGGAACCTTTTCCCTGCCAAGGGCCATTTGCACATTTATAACATCTTTTGGAGGCCATACCAGGTGTAGATCTCCCGGTGGGGGGGGGAAGAGGCTAGGATTGCCAGGTCGCCAGCCACCACCTGGAGGTTGGCAATCCCAGGGGAGGCCACACAGAGAAGGCCTGCAGGGCGCCCCCGCTCCCCACTCCCAGGCAGGAGGGCAGCCAGTGGTGCGCCCCAGCAAACAAGGCGCCAGGGGGGCACAGCCCGCAGTCGATTGGCAAGGGAGGAAGGAAAACGGAGGAAGGAAGAGGGAGGGAGAGAGGGAGAGAGATAGAGAGATAGAGAGATAGAGAGATAGAGAGATAGAGAGATAGAGAGATAGAGAGATAGAGAGATAGAGAGATAGAGAGATAGAGAGATAGAGAGATAGAGAGATAGAGAGATAGAGGGAGGGAGAGGGAGGGAGAGGGAGGGAGAGGGAGGGAGAGGGAGGGAGAGGGAGGGAGAGGGAGGGAGAGGGAGGGAGAGGGAGGGAGAGGGAGGGAGGGAAAGAAAGAAAAGGACGGAGGGAAAGAAAGAAAAGGACGGAGGGAAAGAAAGAAAAGGACGGAGGGAAAAAAGAAAGAAAGAGGGAGAGAGGGGGAGAAAGAGTGACAGAAAAAGAGGAAGAGAGAAAAGCCTGCCCCCCACACACACATCTGTGCATGCCGGCCCGCACGACCGGGCCCCAGCCTCCCCACCTCATTGTAAGAGGGGCTTACAATGTGCCGCTGTGTTCCTGCATGCCGCGGCTGTAGGGGGCAGCCTTTGGGAAGCATCCTTCCCCCTCCCCTCTTGCCGACCAACAACCGACAGTCAGTGAGAGGAGGTCCAAAGGGTGCTACAGCACCCCTGTAAGCCGTGGCCCCAGGAACACCCTCAGGGAGGGCTGCCCTGTGCCCCGCTTCCGGGTTCCCGGAGATGCCAAGGGCCACAAAAAATGTCCTCAGGGGCCACATATGGCCCCCGGGCCTGAGGTTCCCCATCCCTGTTTTACAGTATATACAGTATACAATTTGGTACTCTACTATAATTTTGTACTTCCATTTTATTGCATTTTTAATTGTATGTATACTGCTCTGTCTGCATTAACTATGTAATCCACCTTGCATCTCCTCAAGAAAGGTGGACTATCAACCAAGTATATACATTTAAAAAAATAAAAAACAGACATACCTGAGCTCATAACTTATTTACCTCTCTGACTGGCCAGTATATATACTGTATATATTTACCTACAGTGGTAGGCAATCACCAGGATATGCCCCTCTTTTAAAAAAATTTGGGACTTCATATAACTGATAATCATCTCTACATTTTAGGAACAATAGAAAGAAATTACAAAGAACCTAAGAAATTGGTTCCTAGTTCCATATGCAACTCAAGAGATACAAAGCCAACCTTAATAAGGAGCAGATATTAAGGACAGATATTTGAACGGCCCTGTACTTGGAAATATTTCTAAAGCTTTGGAAAACCCAATGCATACACACAAATGTACATGTTACAGCAGCCACAAGTCCAACCAGTGCCCATCAACACCTTTTAAGAGGGAAATTCAGCCATTTAAAAATAGCTGCAAGGGCCTAATTCTGATTGGCCCAGACTGCAGTGGCACCAGCAATTTTGTCATCCTTCACCCCACCCTCATCTTCGAGTGCCAAAAAAAGACACTCCATGGCATGCGGGCGGGGGGGAGGAGAACAAGATCTCCTGGTCCCACTGCAGCCCTTGTTGCAATTTTTAAATGGTTAAATTCTTTCTGAAATGGCATAGAGTTTGACCAGTAGCAGGTGGAATGTGTAGTTTGGCTCCCAAAGAACACTAGAAACTAAGTTAATCACAATTTGAGCTAGTCATGATTTACATGAAAAAGAACGATTGCTCTGGAAAGCAATGGGTGGATCAGGAATACATGCTACATTTACACAACATGTACTTGTCAGCACAAGGTACAAATACATATGAGGAAGTCTCCAGATTACTCATGAAGTACCTGGCTCATAAGTTACTAATGTAAAACAAGGCAAGAATCATTGCACATTATACCATTTTGAATTGAGAATTCAAATTATTACCCTTATGGTATATACAGTGAATGTGTATATGGATTTAATGGAATGAGAAACGATACCATTTTTACCAATTCCTGGCTTAGAATGACAGTTACTGTGCCTGTGTATTTGTCAGTCAGTATATTACCACTTCATTTTCCAACTTTTGACTAAGTCTCAATTATGAGCCTCATTAAGAAGCACAAATTGCAATTAACATCTTCCTAACATAAACATGAAACCACACCGACACCCACGTAGGCTGTACAGGTAGGACAGCAAGACTTAACACTTTTTAAGGCCTGGTTCTTATTTAAGTAATCAAAACCAGAGTTCCACCAACTGAGCATAGAAATCTTGTTTAACATGAGCACAATGTTTGATTATTCTATTAGCCTTTTTAAAAATATTAAGAATAGAATTTCTATACTTGAGCATTAGAGAGTACCCAACATAAATCTCATTTTCATCTAATGTATCCTATAACCTTCTGGATGACAACAAATGAAACCAAATCAGATGATTTTAAAGTTGGTTTGTATTTTAACTTACTAAAGAAACTCAAAAAGTCTCACATCCAGTATTTAAGACAGCTAATCTCTGATGGTTACATGGATTCGGTATTTTAATGCTACCTATAAAAACTGTAATGCATAACCCTTATAAGCAATTAAACTCTGAAGTACTCTAATTGAAATCCCTTTCTAGAAGCTTTTAAATGATACCATTTGATCAGGAAATGGACTGAATATAACTGTGTATAAATGAAGCATATACAAGTCTAATTTTAAAAGAAGAAAATTGGTTTTTCAAAATTAAGTTAAATTTTGATAGAGTTAGAAATGGAAAATCTTACAGTATAGCCATAAGGACGATATTGGGGGGAGGGAACCCTGACTTCTACTACAATACCAAAAATACTCATTTAAAGATGCATTAATATTTCATAATATTTTTTAAACTTTAATCTTAGGTTATCTGCAACTAAAATAGCAGACGTGCTAACACAGAAGAACTCATAAAAGCTACTGAAATTTAAGGAAGTCATCAATCAAAAAGGACAGCTCCATATCTAGCTTACCTTTAAGCAACTAAGAAAACAATGTCAGAAAAGCAATACACCAGGATTTAGGTTCAACATATTGTTCAGCACAGCTACCATAATATATGAGAATGACTTTTAGATATGAGAATGCTACTTTTAAACACTTGATCTCTTCCCCCCTCTCTTAGCAGCCTGGCCATTAGATTCATTTCTGTCCATCATGAGATCACATTTGAAAATGCTGCTTTTCTCTATAACAGTGATGGCGAACCTTTTAGAGACTGAGTGCCCAAACTGCAACCCAAAACCCACTTATTTATCGCCAAGTGCCAATACGGCAATTTAACCTGAATTTAAAGGTTTTAGTTTAGAAAAAACAACTCATACATTCACATATTTTGCGTTAAAAGAAAAACACAATAACAGAGCTTTCAATGATACAAACAACTTTTTATCGAAAGGTAAAATTTGCATTTGGCATGCATCTCTCCAGGACTTGTCCTCTGCTCAGCCACTGGACATTATTGTACATAAGTAAATAATTATACTGTGCCTGAACCTCCTCAAGAAGTGCTTGAAACTGTCGACAATTCAGAGCACGAGCCATGATGTAATTCACCATTTTTGTGACATCTTTGAGGACATTGTCAATTTTTTTGAACAATTAATGTGTGCATGCTGATAATTTGTCTACTCTTGGCTCATACTTTGTAAGTTTGAGAGCAACACAAGCAGCACTCAGGTCATCTGTTAGCCTGTTTCTGGTGTCAGATTTGATATAATTCAAAGCTGAAAACAGCTGCTCACAAGCATAAGATGATCCAAACAAAGTAAGGAAAGCAATCCCAAGTGCTTTCACTGACTTAAAATTATTTGGCAGAGAATTCCACACTTTAAGGATTTCATTTTCAGAACTGTGCTGTCCTTTCGCATCCCTTCTATCTTCTCAAGTGTTTCACACAGGTCATAGAATTTATTTTCCCAGATAGAGCTTTCTTGAAATTCTATTAGCTCCATTTCCAGATTTTCTAAATCTAACCAGTGTAGGCAGGAAAGATCAAGTTCTTCAAATTTGGCTTTATCTGGAGAAGTAAGAAAACACAGGGTTGTCTCCATCTTACGGAACTGTAAAAATCTGTTACTAAAATTCCCCTTTGCAGCTGCTACAATGCTAGAAAATTTCGTGTAGATTTCCTGATGGCTTTTAGGATTGTCTGCAAATGTTGTAGAATTTTCTAAATGCTTTTTTAGACGGGGGGGGCAGACAAACTGAAGCCGGGCGGGGGTTCCGCAGCTCAGCTGAGAGGGGGGGGGCGAAACTGAAGAGGGCAGGGGCCCCGACAAACAGCTGAGCTGCGGCCCCGGCTCAGCTGAGAGAGAGGGAGGGCACTAGTGCAGGCTTGGGGAGCATGGGCTTGGGGAGAAGGAGCACCGCCCTCAGCGCCCTCAGCACGGCAACACGGCACAGCCCTAGGCAGACGTGATGGGTCTGCGCATGCTCACAGAGAGGGCTCGGCGTGCCGGCTGCGGCACGTGTGCCATAGGTTCGCCAACACGGCTCTATAAGAATAAAACATATTCCCAAACAATGACATGAAAATGAAATGTTTCAATTCATAGCCTTCTTGCTTTAGGAATTACTTCATAAAGATTCTATTTAGCATCTTTTGTTTGACCATAGCTTTAGCTGAGAGGGGAGGAGGGAAAGCTGGAGACGTATAGATCAGCAAACATCATATAAAAGGTTATGTGAAAACCCTTAGAAGAGTCAACCAAGAGAAAAATACCTGGATTTTTGTGCTGGTCATGGACTGTAATAAAGTCTGCTGATGATGGTGATCTGGATTTTATTTTACTTCAAACAGTAACAGTGCATGGTGTTTAAGAAAACACTAAGCTAACATTTTCATAACAAAGCAGTTAAAAAACCTTAACACTTCAATCTGTACAGTGTAGTAGTTATGGGAGGAGAACCTAATACTCTAAAACAAAAGTTCCTCTTTCTTCTAGGAGGATATAGAAGAAACAAATTAAACTCCAAAAAAGAAGACACACAGCAACAGAACAGCTTTGAAACAGTCAAGGAGAAAAGGGTGGGCCTATGACCTAAGAGCCATGTTTGTTTCTATTATTCTAGGCAATGACTAAAGACTGTGACCAATGTCCATTTATGACAAAATTGGTTATGACTGAGCAATTAAAAAACTCTTCATCTCTACATCAAGTTGTAGAACTAAATCAACATCTTAATTATGAAATGTTTATAGTACGAAAGAAATTCCCTTTATTCCATTCTTTATGCTTGTGGACCAATTGGTCATAAGCAAAACAAATTCAGTACAGTAAGAAATAAATAAACAAGTGACAAAAACCAAGAGAAGAATAATATTTAAAGACAAGTATTTCAGGACAATATAAAGCAACAATATTTCTTACCTTGAATACTTTGCCAAAAGCACCATCGCCCAGTTCTCCTATAATTTCCCAATAGTCCTCTGGATTCAAATCTCTCTTGACATGCTCATACTGCTTCTTTTTCTTTTCACCTCCCAACTTAAAGATCTTACGGAAATTAAAGAATGACATTTTTGTCTTTTTTTTTACAAGCTACCACAAACACAGGTTAAATAAACAGCAGCTTGTTGCAGACAGTTTCTGGTCAAGTTAGGATCCAAACAGATTAACTGTGACTGCTTTGCAACATGACAATTCTTTATAGACAGCCAGTAAAAGAGCAGAGAACAGCACAGGTTATCACATCAGGTTTCTCGATTTAGGGCAGAACAATCCAATGTCAGGTGGAGTAGATAACAGTGATGAGCGGATTCTTGCATTCATTCCACTCCAGCCTTAGTATCCTCAGAATTACATGACTGTTAGTTTCTGGTTCACAATGTCACAACGTGTGGCAAGGCCCAGATAAAGAACAACTCCCACCAGCAACTTTGGCTTGCTTCTTTTTTCTTTTGCACAAACTCCAACACTCAGAAGAGGGTACTTGTGCAAAATAAGGGAAGAGCAGACGACTATATTTAAATCCTGTCCCAACAGTACTTATTTAGAAGCGCAGATCACAGGCATCATTCTGAAAGACAAGCCTCTTTTTCTTCGGGATAAGAGATCCAGTCATCCGAAGTTGTGAGAAAGGGGTTGAAAGGATGGGGAGAATGTGCATCCTCCTTCACATTCGGAGGGATGGTGTGGGGAGAGAAGGGCTCTTTTCCGACTGGAAACAATTCTTTGCCTGTGGTGGTGGAGGAAGAGAAAAAGACATAATTTACTCCTCGACACATGAATATCCTTCACCAGGGGAGACGGAAAAAACTTGGCCAGTGCCCTTCTTAAACTTTTTCCACTCGCGACCCCTTTCCACCCGAGTTTTTTTTTTATGCGACCCCGTGTGTGTAGGTATATAAAATAGGCATACAAATCAAACACTAACTGATAATAAATCAAAAATGAATTTATTTTAAAGCAATTCTTTGGTATAGAATTTTACCATTTACCGTTGCCAACTTTTTCGCGACCCCCACATTCAGTTATGCGACCCACAGTTTAGGAAGCTCTGCCCTTAACGACGAGGAGGCGGGATTTTTCTGACTCACTGAAGTCAAGTGGAGTCGCCCCATTCCGGGGAGCGGCACGAGAAACACCCCTAGCCGACACGGGAACAGGGCAGCAGCCCCCAGCTGAGGTCTGAAGAACCACACGGCACGTGCCAATGAGAGCCGAGGCGCCTCCCCCTCCCCCTCCCCCAGGGGGGCGAACGAAAGGACCGGCTACCTGAGGCCGCCGAATACACCGACGCGAAGCCCCAGTTTCCTCAGGGCGAGCGGGGATGCGCCGCCGAGCCCGCCGTCCTCCGGTTTCCCACTTCCCCCGTCTCCTCCGGGTCGGGAGGCGGGGCAGAGCACTAAGCCTGCTGCTTCTTCGGCCGACTTCCTCTCCTCCCCGCGCCCAAGTGCCTCACAGCGCGCCTCGCTGCTTTCCCAACCGCTATCGCGGACGCGTGCGCGCGCAACCCTCCCCGCTCTCTCTCTCTCTCTCTCTCTCTCTCTCTCTCTCTCTCTCTCTCTCTCGATAGGACCTCAAACGCGCCGCTCCCGATTCGCTCTCGTTCGGTCGCGCTGCCCACCCTTCCCTTGCGGTGCGCCTGCGCACTAGCCCGACCCCCCCCCCGAACGCTCCTTTCCTCAAGCTAGCGCCGCCCACGGTTCCTCCCTCTCACCATAGAGATAGACGGCTACGATGGTCTGCGAAGCTAAGTTGGATCAAGGGGGCGGGGGTAGGAAAGAACTCGAAACCGCAGTGGCGGTTGCGAGTTGATTTCCTTCCGGTTTTTTTCCGTCTTGGCAATGATGGCAGGGGGCGGGTCTAGGGGGAAACCGCCAATAGGGTTGTTCCGAACGCTCCGGCGGGCCAGTTGGCGGTGTGTGGAGAGAGCGGGTTGCGTTTTTGCGCAGGGGGAGCGGTAAGAGAGTTGCCCCCGTATGGGGGTGGGGGGTGGGGAGGTCTGAGCTCTTTCTCTGAAAATGTGTGTTAGGAAAACAGAGAGGAGGGGGAGGATTTTTATTTCCCTTTGCTAGGCTGCTTGGAACAAAATAAAGAGGTGCTATGGATACGGATTGGAATTTTGTTTCCTTTTTTACGGGACGTTACCATTAGCACAGGCCCTAATTTAGCTGTCAGTGTAGAAAATGAGGCTGTCTCGTTTAACGTACACATAACGTGCTATTAGTGGGACTCGCTCCATTTCTGTTTAAAATTTCCCCTCTGGCTCTTCGTCTGGTTCGTGCAGCCTCGTCTTGCTCACGTTTACTTGGAAGCCTGTGCTGTTAACTTGTTCCGCAGGGCGTACTTTCAAGCAAATGTCTTACAGACTCCGGCTCTGTGAGCAGTTACCACGGTGGCAGTTCCGTTGAAGTCAGTGGTACGCCTATCTGACTCCTGGGGGGTTTTTTTTTGGGGGGGGGGCTTGTGTTAGTGGCAGTAGCTTTCTTGTTGTAGCTGGTGTGTCAGAGTACACTTCTTGGGAAGAAGAGGAGTCTTAGCTGCTGTGAATCTTTGCTAGTGGTGTTGAGAGATGGTAGATATAAACTAGCGTCAAAGCGTTCAGGTTCTTTGAAGTCTGTTCTAGTTATGTCCCGTGTAAAATATCTTATCTGGAAAACCTAGGGTTGCCAACCTCCAGGTAACAGAAAAAGACACCACTGTACTACTATCAGGAGATTAGGAAATCAGTACAGGGGCGACAAAAATGTACAATAACAATTACTGTTAAGTGCAACCAATGTTTATCCTATGATGTCTAAATACAACTATACATATAAACATACAGTGTTATGTACAAGCATACAAAAATAACAAGCACAACCAAACAAGTCCACATGGATGGTGACACAGACACTAACAAAATTCACAAAAATGCAAGGTCTTTGGCAAGGTGCTGCATTCTTCTATAAGTCCCATGCAGGTAAGTGTGCAGTTCTAGCAGAAATACCAATTTTAGAGGAGTAACTTGATGGAGGATACGGCCGTTTCAAATTCTTATGGGTAGAATTCTTCATCAGTCCTTCCTATTCCAATATGTAATATTTTAAAATGCAATAAATATAATATGTTTCAAATATAAAATTACAAAAATAGTTCATTTAATAAATACAATAAATATAAGAATACTTACATATAGATTCCTCTAATATTGCACATCTTAAAGATTAAATTTCAAAATGCTGGATGCATGTTAGTTCCCATGAAGGGTAGTTATCATTGCATACATGCATACAATATTATATTTATTGCATTTTAAAATATTACATATTGGAATAGGAAGGACTGATGAAGAATTCTACCCATAAGAATTTGAAACGGCCGTATCCTCCATCAAGTTACTCCTCTAAAATTGGTATTTCTGCTAGAATTGCACACTTACCTGCATGGGACTTATAGAAGAATGCAGCACCTTGCCAAAGACCTTGCATTTTTGTGAATTTTGTTAGTGTCTGTGTCACCATCCATGTGGACTTGTTTGGTTGTGCTTGTTATTTTTGTATGCTTGTACATAACACTGTATGTTTATATGTATAGTTGTATTTAGACATCATAGGATAAACATTGGTTGCACTTAACAGTAATTGTTATTGTACATTTTTGTCGCCCCTGTACTGATTTCCTAACCTCCAGGTAACAACAGAAGATCTCCTGCTATTACAACTGATCTCCAGCCGATAGAGATCAGTTTACCTGGAGAAAATGACCACTTTGGCAATTGGACTCTATGGGTTTGAAGCCCCTCCCCAAACCCTGCCCTCAGGCTCTGCCCCCTAAATCTCCCGCTGATGGCAAAGAGGGACTCAGTCCTTAGGAATGTAGATAGCTGGGTTTCTGGTGGGTGCATGGACCGCATGATGACTTGCCTGCCTGGTGCGAAGGCTGCGGACATTACCTGTCATATAGGTAGTCTGGTAGGTAGTGCTCGGGAGGAGCCAGTGGTTGTGGTGCATGTTGGCACCAACATGGGGAAATGTAGTCCGGAGGTCTTGGAATCCAAATTTGGGTTGCTAGGCAGGAGACTAAAAGCCAGGACCTCCAAGGTAGCTTTCTCAGAAATGTTACCTGTTCCACGTGCAGGACCAGCTAGGCAGGCACAGTTGGTGAGTCTCAATGCGTGGATGAGACAGTGGTACAGGGAAGAGGGCTGTATATCTGTAAGGAACTGGGCAAAATTTTGGGACAAGCTGGGCCTATACAAAAGGGATGGGCTCCCCTTGAACCAGGATGGAACCAGACTGCTGGCTCGTAATATAAAAAAGGTGGCAGAGCAGCTTTTAAACTGAACCTGGGGGGAAAGCTGACAGGAGCTGAGAAGCATCCGGTTCGGGCAAACTCAGTGCACATGGACAAAGGGAAAATTGCTTCAGATTGCCCACATGGGAATTACTTGGACATGAAAGGGAATGGGAAAAAATGATGGATAGCCACTTAAAGATGCCCAAAGGCATATGCCAGGCAAGTTGAAAGAGAGAAACAGTGTGGAGGTGTTTCTATGCTAATGCTAGAAGCCTCCAAGCAAAAATGGGGGAGTTAGAGTGCATGGTTTTAAGGGAAAACATAGATATAGTGAGCATTACAGAAACCTGGTGGAGGGGAGAGAACCAGTGGGATACAGTCATCCCTGGTTACAAACTGTATAGAAATGACAGGGAAGGGTGTATTGGAGGGGGTGTTGCTATGTATATCAAGGGAGGCATAGTGTCTAATAAGCTAGAGACCATAAAAAGGGCAGACTCGTCCACAGAATCCTTATGGGTGACGATTCCGGGCCCCAAAGGAGATTTAGTACTGGGGACATTCTATCGGCCCCCTGACCAAATGGCTCAGGGTGATCTTGAGATGGAGGCTTCTAGCATTAGCATAGAAACAGATAATTAGAGATGCAAGCAGATAATTAGAGATGCAAAAAAAGGTTTTGAGGGGCCTATTGCTAAACACATCAAAACAAACAATTCTTTAAGTATATTAGGAGTAGGAAACCAGCTAGGGAAGCAGTTGGACCATTGGATGACAATGGGAGTAAAGGAACTCTAAGGGAGGATAAAGCAATTGCTGAAAAACTAAATGAATTCTTCTCATCTGTCTTCACTGTTGAAGATACAGGGCAGATTCCTTCTGAACAGAGATTTTGGAGAGGGGAAAATGAGGAACTGAGGCAAATAGTGGTAACAAGGCAGGAAGTCCTAGAACGTCTAGACAAACTACAAACTAACAAGTCACAGGGACCAGACGGTATTCATCCTAGAGTTCTTCAAGAACTCAAATGGGAAATTGCTGAACTTCTAACAAAGATGTGTAATATGTCTCTTCGATCAGCCTCTGTACCAGAGGACTGGAGAATGGCCAATGTAACACCCATTTATAAAAAAGGTTCCAGGGGGGACCCAGGAAATTACAGGCTAGTTAGCTTAACGTCTGTTCCAGGTAAATTAGTGGAAAGCATTATTAAAGATAGAATTGTCAAGCATATAGAAGGGCAAGGTCTGCTGGGCAAAACCCAACATGGCTTCTGTAAGGGTAGGTCCTGTCTGACCTATTAGAGTTTTTTGAAAGTGTCAAAAAGCATGTGGAGAGGAATGACCCTTTGGATATTGTGTATTTGGATTTTCAAAAAGCTTTTGACAAAGTCCCCACACTAAAGACTGCTAAGAAAACTTCATAGTCACGGGATAAGAGGACAAGTCCTCTTATGAATTGAGAGCTGGCTGAAAAATAGGAAGCAGAGAGTAGGAATCAATGGTCAGTTCTCACAATGGCGGGATGTTGAGCAGTGGGGTGCCTCAGGGATCTGTGTTGGGACCGGTGCTTTTCAACCTGTTCATCAATGACCTGGAGTTGGGGTTAAACAGTGAAGTAGCCAAGTTTGCAGATGACACCAAATTATTTAGGGTGGTTAAAACAAAATCGGACTGTGAAGAGCTCCAGAAGGATCTCTGCATACTGGGAGAATGGGCATTAAAATGGCAAATGAGATTCAATGTGAGTAAGTGTAAAGTGATGCATATTGGGACAAAAAATCCCAACTTCACATATACACTGATGGGATCTGTGCTGGCAGCGACAGACCAAGAAAGGGATCTTGGGGTGGTAGTGGATAGCTCAATGAAGATGTCAACCCAGTGTGCGGCTGCTGTAAAAAAGGCAAATTCCATGCTGGCTATAATTAGACGAGGAATAGAGAATAAAACTGCTGATATCATACTGCCCTTGTACAAATCTATGCTGAGACCACACTTGGAATACTGTGCACAGTTCTGGTCACCACACCTAAAAAAGGATATTACAGAGCTTGAGAAGGTGCAGAAAAGAGCAACCAAAATGATTAGGGGACTATAGCAACTGTCCTATGGGAAGCGGTTAAGACACTTAGGGCTGTTTAGCTTGGAAAGAAGGCGGCTGAGGGGAGGCATGATAGAGGTCTATAAAATTATGCATGGTTTGGAGAGAGTGGACAGGGAGACATTTTTCTCCCTCTCCCATAATACTAGAACACGGGGTCATCTGCTAAAGCTGGAGGGTGAGAGATTCAAAACAGATAAAAGGAAGTATTTTTTCACACAACGCATAGTTAAATTGTGGAACTCCCTGCCCCAGGATATGGTGATGGCTGTCAGCTTGAAGGGCTTTAAGAGGGGAGTGGACATATTCATGGAGGAGAGGGGTATTCATGGCTGTTAGTTAGAATGGATATTAGTCATGCTGCATATCTATTCTCTCTAGTATCAGAGGAGCATGCCTATTATTTTGGGTACGGTGGAACATAGGCAGGATGGTGCTGCTGCACTCGTCTTTTTAGTGGCTTCCTAGAGGCACCTGGTTGGCCACTGTGTGAACAGACTGCTGGACTTGATGGGCCTTGGTCTGATCCAGGAGGGACTTTCTTATGTTCTGGATTTCTCCTTTGGTTAACACCGCCAGTTGCCCTGCTCTGTTTGTTTATGTCAGGCTCAAGTTTACTATCCCTCCCACACACACACATCAGATAGGAACAAGAGCGTTTGTTTGTTTGTTTTCCTTTTCTCAGCAGTGCCACATAAAATTCATGGAGTGACTGACTGGCCCTGGTCAGATTTCAATAATAAAAAAAAAGGCACATAAACAGCAGCTGTGTTCTAGTGACTAGCTAGGAAGGCTTTTTTAAATATGATTAATTTATTGTAAATTTAAGCACTCAGATCTGCTGTAAGACTTCAGGAACTGACTGGTTAGAAATCCATAAATAATCCAAAGAAGTCTGGTTGCTCTCTTGTGTTATAGGTGTAGTTTTATATAATGTATTATATATGCACACACACAGGCATCTGTGCATATGCTCTGTTGTTTCAGCTGTCCTAGTTATTCAGTTGGATCTTTCGTTCGCAGTAAGCAGAATAGTGGAGGTGTTCCACAGCATGTTACCTGCACAGGAAACCCACTAGAATATGGAATGAGGAAGAGACTTTGAAATCAGTTTCCTCTGTTATAAAGATCATTAAATCATTTGTAGTAATCCACATGGCTGACTAAATTCTTATTGTCTGATGAAGGGAGCTTATGCCCTGAAACTCTTATTGGTCTCTAAGCTGCTACTGGACTCAAATCTAACTGAATTCTTATTGTGTATTATTCAGTTTCATTGGGCTCTGGGTGTAAGGAATCAGAATATGCCATGGACTTTTTAGACATTGTGGAAGTGACGTGTGCTCTAATAAGGGGTTGCTCTCAATAAATCAGTACAGTCAAAATTAAACTTGTCAAAATTTGCATAAACAACTTGCGTGCCCGATCTGGGTGTATCCGTATTGGCTTCCTTTGGTCTCCCTGCCTTGTTCTTCCATTAGCAAGGCTTTGAGAAGGTCTGGTCCCTGTGAGTAATTTGCAGCAGGGCTCAGTAAGGATCCTGGCAATTGTGTGTGTGTTAAGTGCCGTCAAGTCGCTTCCAACTCATGGCGACCCTATGAATCAATGTCCTCCAAAATGTCCTGTCTTTGACAGCCTTGCTCAGGTCTTACAAATTGAGGGCTGTGGCTTCCTTTATTGAGTCAATCCATCTCTTGTTGGGTCTTCCTCTTTCCCTGCTGCCCTCAACTTTTTCTGGCATGACTGTCTTCTCTAGTGACTCTTGCCTTCTCATAATGTGACCAAAATAAGATAGCCTCAGTTTGGTCATTTTAGCCTCTAGGGTCAGTTGAGGCTTGATTTGATCTATAATCCACTGATTTGTTTTTTTTTTTGGCAGTCCATGGTATCTGTAATACTCTCCTCCAACACCACATTTCAAAGGAGTCTGTCAGCTTTCTTCATTGTCCAGCTTTCACACCCATACATAGTAATAGGGAATACGATGGCATGAATTAACCTAATCTTGGTGGCCAGTGACACATCCTTACACTTCAGAATCTTTTCTAGCTCCTTCGTGGCTGCCCTTCCCAGTCTCAATCTTCATCTGATTTCTGTGCTGCAGTCTCCCTTTTGGTTGATGATGGAGCCAAGGAATAGAAAGTCTTCAACAATTTCAATTTCCTCATTGTCAACCTTAAAGTTGTGTAATTCTCCTGTAGTCATTACTTTTGTCTTCTTGGTGTTCAGCTGTAGTCCTGCTTTGGCACTTTCTTTTTTAACTTTCAGCAGTAGTTAGTGAAAGTTTAATTTGATTGGACTTCCTATTATCATATTTCTTTAGGATAGTTCTTCATTACCTTATATTTCAGGACAGCAGTGGCTTTGTGTTGCTGTTGACTATTAGGCATTTCCATTCAGCTACTATAAGTCATAATACTGCTGCTAGGTAAAGGTAGTTCCCTGTGCAAGCACCGGGTCATCCTTGACCCATAGGGTGACGTCACATCCTGATGTTTACTAGGCAGACTGTGTTTACAGGGTGGTTTGCCATTGCCTTCCAAAGTCATCTACACTTTACCCCCAGCAAGCTGGATACTCATTTTACTGACGTCAGAAGGTTGGAAGGCTGAGTCAACCTTGAGCCGGCTACCTGAAACCAACTTCTGTAGGGATCAAACTCAGTTCATGAGCAGAGCTTGAACTGAAATACTGCAGCTTACCACTCTGTACCACGGGCTCTTAATACTGCTGTTAGTCAGGAAAATATTGTGTTCGAGCATTTTATGTTATGCATTATTTTATTTTTCAGCCTTGCAAACGGCTCTGCTTATGGCTGGTTGATCCATGACTGTGGGGGACTTTCCGAACGTTCACCATATCCATGGAATTGGAAGAGGAGGTACCTTCATTGTTATGGGGCTTGGACCCTGTCTTCTCAGCCTTCACAAGAATGTACATTAAAGATATACAAGAAATGAAAGAGTCTAAGCAGGTGCCAGGTGAGTGGTGAGATTGCCCATTACTGTAGCACAGTAATGCAAGTCTTCTAATTAAAACCAGTGACAATGCTATGGGCCTCGTAGCAGTCTGGCCCCAGTTGTCACCTCTGCTCTCCTTTTCTTTTCTTGACAGAAGTTCAGAGGGGATATTAAGACATGCAGTAGTGAATGAGAAGGGCCTTCTCACTGGTGTGCCAGACTGGTTTGCCTTTCCTGGAGAATCTAAAGCACATAACTGAGAGGAGGAGTCCAACTTTTGCTGGCATTGTCTGACCCCGTTCTGCTTTTTTAATCACCCAATCCACCAAGAAGTGGGAAGGAAAAAAAAAGTGCTTGGACTGCACTATCCAGAGGAATGTCCATTCTGTCATTGATGTGCTTTAATCTTTTTCACCCCATCCGATTACATGTAGACTGAAGCCGTTAGGGAGGAAGAGAATACAGTGCCTAGATTAACCAGAATGCTGTTGGAAGTGTCCCTTTAAACAAACTCCTTGGGGAGGGGGGGAACCATTAGCGCAACAAGCTGCCGATAAGGACTGTATAATGTCAGAGTATAGTTTTTCCAGTGAACTGATCCCAGTTGAAGGTCACACATAGAATGTGGTATGTCCTGATACTACATGGCCGGTGTACTGAAATCAATTAAGAATGTGGGCATTGGTTTGGCAATGCCCTTGCTGGGAATGGGCAAACAATATTATGCTGCTCTCATCCTCCCACCTCAAATTGCTAACGGATATGTTTTTTTGGAGCTGGCAGGAAAAGCACCTTCTCTTTTCAGTTCAGCTGTAGTTAAAATTGTTTTCAAGGAACCAGGCAAGTAAATGTTACTCTGTCTTTTGGGCCAAATACAGCTAATGTATATGTGACCGAGGGATGTAATAAAAACCTCTGTCTTTCAACTTTTAAGGACTTCTTGGCAAGGCTGATAATCCAGTCACTGATCAGTTTATATGTTTTCTTCTAATAGTGCTGTGTGCATTAAAATGTTGATCCCTTTTTCTTGCCTTACTTCCAAATTTCTTTATTTAGGCCTGCTTTGCATGCTTCTATGTGCCTGTCATGTTGTGCTTAGAATGCCAATGAATGCTAAGGATTACATATAGGTATTATTCTAAGAAGTGATACAAGAATCACACAACATTTTGGAATTCTCACATGGCTTGGAGAGCCATGTTGGAGAAGCACATGTAACTGTAATACATGAGGGTCATGTAACAAGCACAGGTAACAATAGGATGCAGTTTGAGGAAGCTGTGCAGAGCAGCGCAAGTATGGATATAACAGCCATGTCAAAATGTTGTGTGCACAAAGATACTACATATTCACTGTTGTGAGGGGTAGGTTTGGACTCTGTCAGCCACCTGTGCTGTACTATCACCTATAACATAGCTGAGTCCTCACCAGTCAGAGACGGGGGGAGGGGAGCTCTGGGAGATGGTGGCAACTGCAGGAACTTTCCTAGGATACGGAACAGACAGCAGCTATGCTGCCGGTTGTGCCTTAGCAGTTTATTTATTTTACTTAATTTATCTCTCTTCTCCTTGAAGGCACTTAGGTGCCATGCATTGTTTGATCCCTTTCATCCGCACAACAACCCTGTGAGGTCGGTTAGGCTGGGAGAGAATAACTGGCCTGAGGCGAACCAGTGAGCTTCATGGCAGACTGGGGGTTTGAAGCTGGGTCTCCCAGATCCTAGTCCAGATCTGTGAAGCCATTCTACCACACCAGCTCTGCCTCAGCACATTTTGAGATCAGGCTTTGTGAAGAAGGATTTTCCACTGTTGGGGGAGGTGGGACTTTGCCCACAGGGAGTACAGGATCAAGACTCAACTGGCCATGCTCCTTCCTCCCATTCTTACCCCATTAAGGCAGTATAGTTACAGCTGATGTAAACAATATGACACCCTAGAGTTCCAACGCAGGAACTTGGAGATCCAAAACCATAACTGCCTTACAAAGGTGTAGCTTAGAATTAAAGCACTGTTGTAAGGATTTTAGTTCTAGTCTTATCCTCATCTGGCTGGCATAACTCAAGGTTAAAACTGCAACTTTACTTTTCAAACATCTTATTTATTTTTCTTCTTTTTTTCCGTAGTTGTCTTTTTAAAATTCTTTTTACACAGGTTTTTGATATATGTTACTTATTGTTTTTATCCCGTACATTTCATATTTCCTTTTAACCCCTTCCACCCCCCTCCCTTCCCCTCCTCCTTCTTGTAGTTTTTAATCTTTTAGTCCAAGCCGCGGGCACAAAGTCTGAATCTTCCACTGAAAGTCTTTTCTTCCTTCTGTTGATATCCACTCTAGGTAGGTCTTCCATCTCCTCCTGATTTCTGTAATCTTGTCTTCCCATGTAGTCTTCTGGCTCAGCCTCTCGACTATATCCGACTGTATAAATTCAAACAAATAATTGTGCCAGATTTCTACTGTCCATTTACTTTTATCCTTCCATCCCAGAACAATAACTGCTTTGCTTGCTAGTATCATAGCCTTAAATGTGGGTTGATCCCCCTTGTTAGATTAAAATCTGTAGTTAAGGGTACTTTACATATTCTCCTTATAATTTTTAATATTTTTGTCCAAAAAACCCTGACCTCTGGGCATTCCCACCACATGTGGGAGAACCATCCTTTAGATTGTCTACAATGCCAGCACATGGGGCTCAATCCCGGAAACATATTTGCTAATTGCACTGGTGTTTTATACCATTTTGTAAAGAATTTATGTTCCAACTCATTAAATTTAATCACTTTAATTTCCTCTATTCCTTTCATGATTTTACCTACTGTGTTTTCTGATATCTGACCTTCTTTACTCAAAGTCTTTTGTAAATATGATATTGTCTTGTCTTGGTTTGATATCATTTTCCTATAAATTTTTCCTGCTAATCCTTGTTTTGATTTTTGCATTTCTTTGTATATTTCTTCCATTGGTTCCTCTATCCATATTTTCCCTTTTTCATTAATCTTTTTAACCATTTTATAGAGACCTGTTATTTTTAACCAGTATTGCTTACCTAACTCTTCTACTATCTCCTGTACAGGTTTTAGGGTTCCTCCTCTGAACATATCTCCCAGTCTATAGTATCCTTTTGACCTTAGGATTTCCCACCATTTACTTTCCCTTGTCTCGCTGTACATGGTCTCTAGTGCTGCCCATCTTGAGGTCCTCCCTAGCCATAAAGGCTGCCATTTACTCCATACTTCTAGTGCTGAGCGTCTGGGCCCTGTGACTGATTTTAAATCTTTATTTATAACTTTGGAGAAGATACCAAAACATCCTATGTCACTGTTGATCTCATTTTCGAATCTAACCCATTTCTGGTCGCTTCCTTCTCCTATCTCTAATAATGACTTTACTTGAAAGGCGTCATAATAACTATTCAAGTTGGGGACTCCCCAGCCCAATTCTGATCTATGGCTATATACCAACCTTTTTTGAATTCTACATTTTTTACTACCAAATATCCACCCTCTTATCATTCTATTCCATTGTTCTAACTTATTTGTACGAATTCCTAGTGGTATTGTCTGAAATAAATACGTTAACTTAGGCACCCAGAACATTTTAGTACTTCTAATTCTAGAAGAAATACCTAGAGTTTTATTTCTCCACTTTTTCATATCCTTCTCTGTCTTTCTCCATATCATATTATAATTGACCTCCGGAATTCTATTAATATTCTTTTGTAGTACTATACCTAAATATTTATACTTTTTAGCTCCCATCCCTATATTTGTAATTTTATTTATCTCTTTTTTTCGTCTTTTTATAGAAAGACTCGAACGCCTCCGTTTCCTTGCAAAAGAGCTACAAATAAAACTCTTACCGCTTAGAGCAGGGGTGGGGAACCTTTTTTCTGCCAAGGGCCATTTGGATATTTATAACATCATTCGCGGGCCGCACATTCTGGCCCTGCCCCCTTTAACCCCTCCATTGTCGCCACTTCTGCTCCCAGCCCTCTTGTAGTGCAGAGGAAACACGTTTCTCCACAGCCCAGGTGGGAAAGGGTTAACATAGTTTCTTGGGTGGTCCTAGCAGCTCCATAGCTAATGACTCTTCTGCAAGGGGGAAAGAAGATTTCTTTTCTCGGCAAAACAAACATCCCCCTTGAATAGAGGCTATTCCTGGCCGTGGGAGGGGGCGGATCACCAGTCTTAGATCCTTAGAGCTAGAGATCTGCCAGGACCCACGAAGGGCCAGACGAAATGATTTCGTGGGCCTTATACGGCCCCCGGGCCTGACGTTCCCCACCCCTGGCTTAGAGTTTAGTCTCCTCTGCTTCTCTTGGTTTCCCTCCCCTCTTATCTTGTAAGTATATACTAGAAATCCCCTATTTACATTCTTTTGAGCTGTAAATACTTTAGTTCAAAGGAGAGCTCGGAGTTCAGCGACCGGCTTGATTTAGCGCATGCGCGCTCTCCATTTTTCCGTAGTTGTCATGCAAGAACCAACTTCTAGTTTGTGTGTCTAATAATGCTAATAAAAATGATACAGAATATTCCCACTTGTGTTCGCATCCTTATCAGATGTGTTCGCATCCTTATCCTTAAACTCTAGCATAAGCTTTCTTGACCTCTAAACAAACAAACTGTGGAGTTACTGGAACTGGAATTTAGTGTCTTGTTATCCCTCAGCTCCCGAACTCTAATAACCTTTCAACTTTAAGCTGCAAGAAATATAGCAGTTGTTGCAGCAGGGGATTCAAACATCTTCCCTCAAGCAAACATTTTATTTCTGACATTGGGCATTTTCCTATCACTCAAATCCCAGTATCTTGTTGCAGAGAAAATGTCATTGGTAATGACATCCACTGGCAATGCTACCTCAGTAATCTCAAAGCAAAAGGTAACAAAGTCGTTTATCTTTTTGACTACTGCAGCAAGTCCCTCTGCATGCGGAAGACAAACCCTGAACTGCAAGGAAATGAAACTGACCAGGAAGTGACGCTGGGGCTTGCCAAGTAAATGCCACAGTTTTAATAAGTAAAGTCAGATAAAAGAAATACGTTTGCGATAGGACACACTGAAGTAGGGACGTGTATTACTTTAATGTGAAATTATATGTAATTTTAATCCCACTAATTCTTCCTAATTCTCTGCATACTTAGAAAAGGAATGCCTGAGTACAGCCTTGCATTAAACTGTCTGGTTGCTGTGTGTCACCCTAAACCACACCTCTTTTTTTTTTAACTTGTTGGAAATGGTATGCGTTGTTTGGTTTCCTGTTGTGTTGTAGCCAGTACTGCCCACATGTCTTTAATAGCACCATGAGTACCCTTTTGGGCATTGCTGTTCAGAATCTTATAACTTGGCACATCAAGGAATCGCTTGCAAATCTTAAACTGCATGAGACTGAGCAGCAATAATGGACAGAAGTTAACACCATTGCCAGACAGAACAGTCTTCGTCTGGCACAATTGACCTGAAAAATTAGCATACGTAGGGTATGGCTAGGAAGAAAGCTAGGAAAAAATTAAGCTTAATTGAAGGAAAGTGCATCTTGCTGTCAGTAGTGAAGCTTCTGCCACCACATTGCCCATTTTATCTTCTCAGCCCTGTGAGACAGTTTTAGCTCAGAAGGAGACTCGTTGGCTGAAGCCCCCCTAGTGAGCTTCCATGGCAGCATGGAGATTCAAACCTGGATGTCCTAGATCCTAGTCTGATATTCTGACCACCACACCATGCTGAAATGGCTGACACAGGGACTAATCCACATTGCGAGCTCCTACACACAAGCTATGTGCAGGCATCCACCACTGCAAAGACCTTACAGTAACATCTGTGGTGGAATCCATATTATGTGCACTGATTCTGTGAGCAAGAGGCTATCCATTTGTCAATTGCAAAAGAATATCAAGCAACCAGGGCAGATTGCAAACATCAACTTTATTGCTTGATACAAAAGTCAAATTTTGTGGCACTAAACATATTCTGCGGTCAGAAAAAAATACGTCGTTTAGCATGGTACACTTTCTTGTGCAGACATAGGCCACTGGATAATTTAACTTTGATTTATAATCTTGTACTTCCTTGGATATGGTGTGGAATGGTCCGTCAATTTCTACATAAATATTGAGATTACATATGAGGGAGCACTATTCTCACAATTTAATTGTCAGGCGAGAATCTCTACATGCTCGTAAAGACTCATTCTGTGCTATAAATGGATCACCGTTATATCCAGGCAGTCAGCTTTGCAGAGAGCCAGCCTGGTGTAGTGGTTAAGGTGTCAGACTAGGGCCTGGGAAACCCAGGTTCAAATCTCCACTCACGCCATGGAACCTTGCTGGGTGACCTTGGGCCAGTCACACACTCTCAGCCCTGACCCTGGCTAGTATTGGATGGGAGACCTCCAAGGAATACCAGGGTCATGACATGGAGGCAGGCAATGGCAAACCACTTCCAAACATCTCTTGCCTTCACAACCCTATGGGGTTGCCATTAAGTCAGCTGTGGTCAGCTTTGCTACTCAAGTAAGATGGTCAGGGCTCTGTCAGACCTATCAGAAGTGAGATTGATGCCAGTAAAAAATGTAGAGGCTGAGGGTGAAAAATGTGCACTTGGAACTTCATATATGAACTTTTTCACAGGGTGTTAGCTTGAGAAAGAGAGAGATTTCCTGTCTATAAATTGCCTTAATCAAGGAAAGAAGGTTGTTGAACAGGTTTTATAAATCTTAATTATTTCCTGACCAGGGTGGGACTGAAAATGGGTGGATAGTTGAGTTCATAATTCCTACATGTTGTAAACCACTAAATCCTATCATATATATAAATGCAAGCCCAAATCTTTCTTAATGTTGTGTTTGATTTTTACCCTGAAGTGGAGTGTGTCAATTTTGGACACTTACAGTAACATGATACAGTGAAATAAATGCTTAGTTCTACAGCCTGCTGGCTTAATTTAAGGGAAATGGACATGAGGTAGGTCAATGCAGTACCTTGATCAAGAGTTGAAAGCAGTGCCCATGAATCCTTATGATTTGATCCAAGCATGAAAAATTTGTGGCAATTGAGTCATTGAAGTTAACGGTGGCTAACTAAAATGAAGAGGTAACTTTATTAATAACCTAGACCCTTTTACTTTCCTCCTTCCCTTCTTAGGTATATTCTTTTACAATAGACATCCAATAAGGCAAGTGGATGTTCTTGGAACCGTAGTTCTAACCAAAGAACGAGACGCCTGTCATACTTATGGAGGTAAGACGTTGTGTTTCTCACGGGCATTCTTCTGTCTTAATTTTATAAATGCCTCAAAGTTCATACTATTGACAGGACAAGAGGTGTTCTGTTGGGGGAGGGGAGCACTTGGTACTCTTTTAGGGAATTCTATTGTGAAACTTCCCCTAATTACAATCCAGACATGTAAGTGAATACCAGTACATATTTCCAAGTATCTTGGGGTATTTGTAAAATGTTCAGAGTGTTTCATTATTGGATATGCTGTTATACAGCTATATTGATATACTGTATGTATTTAAAAGTAGCTTATTTAAGGAGCCACCAACTTTTAAAAGGCAACCTAGGACATCTGACTACTTTCTCTGGACACAGAAGCACACCCCAGCCTTTTTGGATATGAGTTTTAAAGGGCAATAGAAAAAGGCTTATTTGGGGGTGGACTGCTGAAGCACTTTAGGTGCAGCATTATGATAAAGGGAAAGGCTGTTGTTAGAGCACATGATGTGCAGGGAGAAGGCCCCAGGTTCGTCTCCCTTTGCCTGAGACTGGAGGAGGCCACTGCTAGTTGGAGTAAATACTAGGCTAGAAGAGCCAATAGTCTAACTTGGTGTAAGACAGATTTTCCCTTTGAGGAGGGGACGATGACAATGAGCAGTAGATAGATCTTAGATGCATATCTCATTGTTACTTAAAAATGGGCATTCTTTTTTTCTACATACCCCATATATTAAATATACACTGTGCCCTTCCCATACACTTTGTCTCCCCTTATCCTTTACAGCCCCCTGCATTTTATCCCTTTAAGGAGCAGTCCTCTAGCACTCCATGATATCTTACACATACTTCTTCACATCTTCTCACTTGGAAAAATCTTGGGTCTACAAGACATCCTTTCACAATGCTTAGTAAGCCAGTGAAAACACTGTGTTCCAATACAGTTTTTCATGTGTCAGTTAATCCCATAGTTGCTTCTGCTAGGAGTGTAGGAATTTTCGTTGTCCTGTAGCAGATGGGAAGCACTCAGATGTAGCATCTGTCTCTTGGGGCTAGTTCACACATTATAAAGCCCTCACGTCTCCCACAGGTCTCGTTGATCAGATGTGCACCTGGACTTCTGTACTCGGAACTTAATTCCCAGGGGTGTGTGTGTGTATGAATGGGAAAATTTGGACTAGACTATGGCATGCAGGGCTTCAATCTTCTTAGCACCAAGCATGAAGTGCCTTAGTGTAGTTTCCTCAGCTCGGCAAATATTTCCAGTCAGAAATGGTGGCAATGGGCGAATTTGAGTCCCCTCTTCTCATATGCCATGGTCCCAATCCAAATCACACCCCTCCAGGGACATTCTGATCTACAGGATCCAAGGCGGCCATGTGAGGGACGTGTGGTCTTTATAATGTGTGAATTGGCTCTGAGGTGACATGCTGAATGAACTGTCCTCTAGCACTCCATGATACTTACACATACTTCTTCAAGTCTTCTCACTTGGAAAATGCTGTGTCTCCTGTATCTACAAACCATCCTTTCCCACCGCCTAGTAAGCCAGTGGGAACACTGTATTCCAATACAGTTTTTCATGTGTCAGTTAATCCCATTGGATCCTAGGTGGCCACATGAGGGACATGGGGGTCTTAATAATGTGTGAATTGGCTCTCAGGTGACATGCTGAGTGATAGCCTTTGAGTGGTCTTATTTCCTTTTGCTTAGGATTTCGGTTCTCTCTACTGCCCCAGGGTAGAGAGGGAGGATTTGTGTGATTGCCCATGTTATTTTGGGTCTTGGTATCCTTGCCTTATAATGTGGTTTGTCGAGGAGTGATTTGGCCTCTACTGTGCATTCCAAACTACCTCCGGACACTCTCTCCTTCACCACTCAGTGGCAATGTCTAGATGGCTGGGAGGTTTGCTGGTATAGCAATGGAAAGTACCAAACCAGCTGTGCTAATGGCAGCTTCGAGCTCACCCTCTTGCAGCGTGGTGAGAGCCAGCATGGTGTAGTGGTTAAGAGCAGTGGTTTGGAGCGGTGGACTCTAATCTGGAGAACCGGGTTTGATTCCCCACTTCTCCACATGAGCGGCGGACGCTAATCTGGTGAACTGGGTTGGTTTCCCCACTCCTGCACGTGAAGGCAGCTGGGTGACCTTGGGGTAGTCACAGCTCTCTTAGAGCTCTCTCAGCCCCACCTACCTCACAGGGTGTCTGTTGTGGGGGAGGGAAGGGAAGGTGATTCTAAGCCATTTTGATTCTTCCTTAAGTGGTAGAGAAAGTCGGCATATAATAACCAACTCTTCTTCAAACGCTGTAGCTGTGAAGTGCCTTGTAGTTATTTCATGTTCCATGTTACAGAGACTCTTTTCCTTCAAATGAAAATTAAGTAATGTCACATAAGCTAAATGTTGGGTACTCCAACGTGAACTCTGCAAAAGGGCTGCACTGCCTTCTCTGCTTCATCCTGCCTTCCTGCTTCCCATTGCATCAATTTCCTTTTTCTCCCACACTTTCAGACTGTTCCCAGTGTAATTTTCAGGCTTCCTGCCAGGCTGCCCCTCCCTGTCCTTCCCTCAGCCGCTGTCAGGCTGACTCGGCCAAAATAAGTTGTAACTTCTATTTGCGTCTAGCATCATTAAAAAGAGGCTTTGCTAGCTGGGGAGTGAATCAGAAAAGATTGCATCAGCTGCACTGGGAACATTTGAACGGATGCATCCTTTGGTGTGGAAAGAAATAGAAAAAACGGAGGGGGAGATGAATAGGTGTTTTACTTCTGTGCTAAAAACTGTGGCTGGAGTTTTTCTGTTTATACTAATGCTTTTCAAAGTTGACTGCATGTTGTGAACTGTGGGCTTTTAATAATGGAAGCAGAAACACAAACTTTTTTTATTTGTTTAAAACATTAATAGCCTACCTTTTCATCTTAAAACAGATTCTCCAGGGCAAATAACTGTACACTTAAAAACAAGAGGAAGGGGCCATAGGTCAGTGAAAGATTTTGCATGCCGAAAGTCCCAGGTTACATCTCTAGCATTTTCAGTTAAAAGACTTTAGATAGCAGGTACTGGGAAAGATCTTTCTCTGCCTGGAACCCCAGAGAGCTGCTGCCAGAGACTAGACAGTGGATCAATGATCTGTCTGTATAAGGATTCTTTACATGTTCTGTTTGGTATGTCCCTGCATTCAAGATAAAGAACACAAACATTATATTAAAAAGTTTAAACACAGTCTGTTAAAATCACATTCAGCCTGATAAAAACTATGGATTTGCTGTGATACTTTACAAATTCTAGGTTAGACCAATGGCCCTTCTAGCTTTCTGTCCTGTTGCTGAAAAGGGACAGTAACTGATTTGAGATACAGAAAAACGATCAAGTGCTACAAATCACTAGTGTCACAAATCACCTGAATGTAGCAGAGGTGATTGGATGGAAGTTATGGGACTAGCTCTTATGAATACCAGTTTCAAGTATTACTCAAAGTTGACAACCTTGTATTGAGGGTTCCCAAAAATATGGCTTTGAGGCCTTCCCTGCCCTCATTCAGCTGTTCTCTGCAACCTGAATTCAAGTTGTAGCTAGTAATGGATGTTGACTTTTCCCTGTTGCACAGTTTATATCTCTCTCATCTTGTATTTATTTTGTGGGGCATGCAAAATTCTTGCTGCTTTACAAAAGAGATGATACTTTTGCAGATAACAAAACAGGAAGGGTGGGAGGAGCGATACTGTCGGAATTAAAAATCTGCTTGTTGTAGTGATTTGGCTTACATTAGCAATATAAGCTGTCCTGCAAATCTTTACAATCCAAGCCAGGAAAAATTATATTCCCTTTTTGCTTTCCCCGAAACAACACACTTCAGCTCCCGACAGTCTCTGTCTTAGATTCCCTTCTCAGTCTTTTCAAATACAAGATGTTCTCTCTCTCTCTCTCTCCTTCAATCCATCACCACCAGACAGCACTGTAAGAGGAGGAATTTAGAGGGTGAGCTATTGTGTGTGGCCCGCTTTGATGTCTGGAATTGGCCAGGCAGATTCAATCTATTGATTTGTTGCGACAGAAAGTAGTATTTGCTCAGAAAAGAAAGCCAGTCTGAGAATGCTGGTGAGGTACTGGACAATGGTTTGCTTCCTTTTATAACACCCCCCCCCCAAAAAAAAAAACAACCACCACCAAGCAGTGCCATTTCTGGGCAAAAAGATTTGCAACTGCAAATCAGTAAAATGAGAAGTTTGGATTCTGAACCTTTGACTTTGGGAATGGCAAAACCAACGTACTGACGAATGTTGCTATTATCTTCTAGTGGATGATGGCACAGGAATTATAAACTGCACCTGCTGGAAAAATCCTGTGGCAGAACAGAAGTCTTTGTCAGGTAACATACAGATCTGTTGCTGCTTAAAGTTTTTAGCTTTGGCTGTTTTTACTGTATTATTAACCCCTGCTCTGCTTTTGCTTTAGATTGCAAATTATTTCCTAGTACCTAAATCAGGCAGGATCATTTTGAGATGTTTATCTCGTTATGTTGACGCTGATACTGGCTTAGCTTTGTGAATATGATAAAAACACAGTTCTAAGATCCCTTTGCTGACAACCAAACAGTACTTGCGTGTGCCTGATTGATTAAATCTGCAGTCTGCAACTGAAAACATCAAAGGAACCTTTGCTCTTGCTCCTGATGTGCTTTCCGCACTGTGGTAAAGGAAGACTGTGAAAAGATGTTTACTGCAAACAGCTGTACCCCCCAATCTACCTCCACTAATCTGAGGCCTCTTTGATTATTTTGCACATAGTAGCAGGCCCTGGCATCTTCTTTACTACCTTCCCTTTGTGTGAATATCTTGTTCCGTTTTAGTTCTCTCTAGCATACTTTGCACCTCCCATTCTGATTATAACAAAATGTAGATGGTAGTATATGTGAGTTGTGTTGTTTCTCATCTCTCCTGATGAAGAGTTCTTGGTTTCTCATGGGAGTACACATAGAGATCGCACATGGATCTGTGAGGCTCCCCCTCACTGGCTCCACCTGCTGCAGCTCCTCCATCCTGACCCCAGCCCAAGAAAGACACCCACAGGCCTCAGAATGGGAAGACGAGGGGGTTACAGCACCTGCTTCCTCTTCCCTGGGACAACGGCTGTCCCCAACCTTGAAGTTATGTCCACCTTCCTTTCTGGCCTGCTTATAGAGCCTTCTTTTAAAGGGCAACTGTCTGAGCGTAAGGGGAAGATGACTGGGGAAGGCACTGGCAAACCACCCCGCGAACAAAGTCTGCCTAGTAAACGTCAGGATGTGATGTCACCCCATGGTGACATCATGGGTCAGTAGTGACCCCGGGGGTCAGTAGTGACCCGGTGCTTGCAGAGGGGACCTTTACCTTTATCCCACCCCTTCCTCCATGGACTCCCAATCCCTGTGCAATTCCTCTCCCACCTGTCCTGCACAGGTCCCTGCACCAGCATCCTGGGAGGGGTTCCTGTGGCGTTCCGGAGGGCAAAGCTGCCTTTAGGAAGCTTCCTAACCATGTTCGCTCTGAGAACACCCACTGTGGCTCACGAAAGCTCAGTCCCTACCAGAAAATATTTT
Organism: Euleptes europaea; assembly: GCF_029931775.1. Lineage (NCBI taxonomy): Eukaryota > Metazoa > Chordata > Lepidosauria > Squamata > Sphaerodactylidae > Euleptes > Euleptes europaea. The sequence continues at coordinate 56,188,392 of NC_079316.1, read as the reverse complement.
TGTTAGTCTTTAAGGTGCTACTGGACTCTTTCCCTTTTTGACTAATGCAACAGCGTTGCTGCACCTCCATTTTTAATGGCTTTCCCCCCATTTTAAGATGTTTTGTTTTTAAACTTATCCCCCCCCCCCCCGCACCAGCCGGGACTATATAGGGGTGCCGCGGCACCGTCCCCAGCCACTGTGGTTCCCAAGATTGCTCTGTTATTGTCAGCCAGTGTTGCCTCAGCTACTCTCAGCATTTAGAAAAAAATGGCTGTGGTAAAGCAAATGTTGCAGAGTTTTGCCTCTTGATGCACTGAAAATAGCTCAAAAACCACATTAATATACAACTGAGGTAAAATTAAACCTTGAGTACAAGCTAATGTATTAGAAGCCAAACCTTAATTGATGTTATACACACACAAAAATGACCATAGCTGTTCAAAAGATAAGATTTAATGTACAAGTCATCTTTAGTTTATCACTGGCTTCGTACTAAGATCTAATGAGGAGTTTAAGTGCACAGAAGAGCAGAATATTTAATCAGTTTGCTTTTACTGAGGATTTGTTCTGACAGATAATTTTCCCAAACTGCTACAACTGAAGTCCATGCCGCCAAGGCTCAAAAATTGAATTTTAGAAGATGAACGAATAAGAGTGAAGTTCTGTCAAAATGTGTTTGTATCTTGGCAGGCACCAAAAAAGCTGTAGCTCTTATGTATAATATTAAGGTTCCCTGAGATTGCTAGGGATTTTAATTTTTTTAATGTAGATTTTAGCGGGGCTCAAATCTGAAATGCAGAAGAGTAGCATTATGACATCTGTGGCTTAAGAAGGGTCCAGTGGCACTTTTCAGGACAACCAATTTATTGTCGCATAAGTTTTCATGGGCAAAAGTCTGCTTCATCAGATGCATGAAATGGAAAGTGCCAATGGTATACATGGCGGTCCTATGTTGAGAGGAAAATGTATTTTAGGTAGTGAGAATAAACAATCAACAGATATTAATAGGGTATCTTTAAGTGTGATGCCAGGTTATGATTAAATATTTACTCAGGAGCTGATGTAGCAGAGTGGCTAAGATGCCAAATCAAGGTGTGCAGTTCAACTTTTGCCACTGCTATGGACTTACTATGGCCACATTCAAAAGACAAGAGAAATCTGTGTTCATGATGGGCATGAGTGAAGCTTGTTGTCACGCTTGCACATTCCTCTCTCCTCATGTGGGGTATGATTGAGCACTGAAACTCCCGATTTGCTACGACATCTGAATGCAGGCTCTCGGTCTTATGGGAGTTTGTTTCTACAGACTGAGATTCTAAACCGTCACAGAGAAACAGAGAGTTGATGTGACGTCTGAATGTGGCCTAAGGAATACACAATATGACATCTTGTTCTCTTTAATTCTATCTGTAGTCAAGGGAAAATGCTCGTATCTCTGTCTTTTTGCATGTGCGTGCGCACTCACCTCATGATTGCTGGGATTTCTTATATTGATCGCTGCACCTAAAATTATAACTTGAGGATGATATTTCCCATTTTCTTCCCCCAACAACCCTGTGAAGCCACTGCTAAGGATTGACACTCAAGGATAATATGCAATGCAGCATGCAGGGGATGCAGAACTGACTGATATGGTACCACGACCCTTCTTGTGCACGTGAAGCTCACACAGGAGTGAGAGCAGGGTGATTTTTGACAAGTTTCCCCTTTTTACCGCAGCCCCCTCTGTTACATAGCATATTGTTCTGAAGAGTCCCCCAGTCTGCTACAGTGGCTTTACAGGAGCAAGTAGGAAGCTGGTGGGGGAAGACACTTCTGGGAACGCCCTACCTCCATTCATGGGAGCTGGGATCCTCCCCTTCATGCTTAAGAATAACAAACCTCCTGAGAAGTTACCTTCAGTGCTTGTAGCATATTGGGCAATATCCGACATGAGATCTCAAAAGCCATTTGGCCATGCAAATATTGTTGTTAATAAAGCAGTGTCAACTAAGTTATATTTCTTCTGTCACAGATTATGACTCTCACCATGGTACCTCGAGTAGCCTGGCTCTATTTGAACAGATGAGGAAGCTCCAAGAAGTGATTCGGCTGAAAAGTAGACTGGATATTGGTGATGTAGTGAGAGTCCGTGGTTGCATTAGAATCTATAGACAGAAGCGAGAAATCAGCGCCTCCATGTATTGTGAGCAGTTACTTGTTTAACAGTATGCATTTTTATCCAGCCTCTGGCCAGTCATCTAAGCCTTACCCAAATGGTCTATAGTTATGATGGGTTTGTCACTGCTGAGTCACTTTAAGTCTCTGATCATGAGTGCTACTATATATAACCCTATGTATCACCATTGTGGTTACATGATGAGAATACAAGAGTCATTGGAAAAGACAATAACACTAGGAAAAGTTGAAGGCACTGGAGATGGATTGATTCAATAAAGGAAGCCATGGCCCTCAGTTTGCAAGACCTGAGCAAGGCTGTTAATGATAGGACGTTTTGGAGGACATTAATTCATAAAATTGCCTTAAGTCGGAAGCAACTTGATGGCACTTAACACACACACATGTATCACCATCTACACCATATGGCACAATTCAGTGAGCAAAGCAACTGCCTCGCCTCACTTTCTAAGAACAAACCACAAGCTCAGCTTCAAATCCAAACACTAGTATACACACACATGCTATTTGCAGCCCTATTGTTTATTTATGTCCTTAATTTATACCCCTTCCTTGCCAATAAGGGCCCAAAGTGGCTTACATAATTCTCCTCTCCTCCATTTTATCTCACAAAACCCCTGTGAGGTAGGTTAGGCTGAATGTGTGTGACTGGCCCATCATCACACCACAAGCTTCTGTGACAGAGTGGGTTTTTGAACCTGGGTCTCCTAGGCCCTCATCCAGCACTCTCACCTCTACGCCTCACTTGCTGTCCAAGGGGTTCCATGTAGGCCGTACACTATACTGAGAGGTTCAGAAGTTATGGATAAAAGGACTTTTAATATATACATCAAATAAAATTGCATGTAAGTTTTTACTTTCAGAACCCCGATGTCAATATGCTTCCGTATCCCTCATATCTTTTCAGACAAAATCAATGATCCTATCTGTGATGCTCAGATTTCAAGGATGCTAGAACTCCCCCATCTATACCGAGAGATTTATGATAAGACATTCCAGCTCCCAGAAGAGAGGCAGAGGTCAGTTAATAGGAGATGCCAAGCATTCTCAAGGGTATGTTTACTTGAACAGTAGGTGTGTGCCAAAGTCACAGCTGAATGTGAAACAGTTTCCTTTGAAAGTAGCTGTCCTATGTGAAATCTTATTAAAACCTCTGACTGTTAGTAAAGGAAATCTGTAAAGATACCACAAAAACAATATTCTGTTCAAAATGTAGTTCTTCTATGCCACTGGGAATTATAACACTGAAAATGTTTCAGTTTGCAAGACAACACTCTATTGCAACCTTGCTCCAATTTCACAGAGCCTGGGATATTTGCAGTGATGCACTTCTGTGTGTGTGCATGTGTGATCTCTTTTAGGGGGTGTGCATTCAGCTAAAGCCGAATGGAAAAAAAACTTTGGTTTTTTCCCCCCAACGGTTAAAAAAAATGGTGGCAGTAAAGGGAGCTTAAAAAGCAGATCCAAATAATGCCAATTTGTTTTGGCATTATTCTGGCCTCTTTGGCCGTGTTGCCATTTTCCCCTCCCTCCCTCCCCCCTCCTCCTCCCTCCCCATTTACTTACCTGACTCAGATCCCTGCAGACAGCATGGATTTGAACGCTTTCGGATCCATGCTGCTTGCTGGCTCAAACTTCCATATGGAGGTTCAAGCATGCAGGCAGCGTGGATCTGAACGCAGGTTCAGCTCTGCGTCCATATTTTTCAGGTTCAGGTTTAATAAACTTGAAAATCTTTAACTTTTTTTGAAAAGCCGAATCCGAAAGGATTTTTCAAAAATTTCCAGGTTTATTAAACCAGAATCCAAACAATACAAAACAAACAAACAAAAAAGGTGCACAGCCCTAATCTCTTTTCCACCTTGGATTTAAGGGTCCCCAGTATGCTGGCAGGGTGAAAGGAATTCTTCCTTTATATCCTTCACTTGCACTGCAGTCACCCTTAGCCACTGAATTAGCCCAAAAGCCCATTTCCCAGAATGCAGACCCTCTCGTTAAGGTGTAAATGGACTATGGAGAGCTTGAAAACTTGTCATGTAGCGTCTGCAATTAAGTAGTTTCTGTAACCTCTGGCCACGCATTAAGCTTTGCGTTGCCACATTCTGGTGCTTTGTAACTCTGCAACTAAGGAGGATATGTGCTTCAAGCACATGCGCAGTAATCTTGGATCCCAGAGCTGTAAGTTATGGTTGGGTCCAGAAGATCTTAAACAATTACATGGTTTTTGCCAGTTTTGATCCAGCCTTATAATGGTTGATTGGATGCTGGAAAACAAAATGGTTTATTTAAGTACAAAACTTCAGATCGCCATTTAGCCTGGTCAGTCTTCAGTATAGTCTTCATGTTTGATTTTACCTTCTCTTTGTTGATAGTGATCAAGACTCAGCAGCCATGTTGGGCTCCATCACTGTACTGAGTGAAAAAATAATGGACTTCCTATCAGGGAACAAAATTCAGAACTTCTATCAGCAGGAACTAGAAACTGTGGATTCATTGGTGTCACTAATCAGGCAGTGTGGATCCAGAACCACCTCTGAGCAAGTGAGTAATGGTGACTTATTCTGGGGGCACCTTAGGTCACTTAAGTGCTAATCCAGCAACTCCAACAATGAACTAAATACCCAGCTTTGCGTAGTAGTTGCCAGATGGAGACAATAAAACCTGCACCCATAAATAGCAAGTCCGCTTCAAATCCCTGAGCTTTTTGTCTTCGATCATGAGAGCCAGAACTGACTATCAAAACGCTAGAGAAAGCTGAGATTTTCAGGAAACTGAATAAAGTCTGCAGAGGCTGGCAGAATCTAGTACATACAGTAAGTGACTAGATTCTTCAGTGTTTGCTTAGGGGAGCAAGCTATTAAAACAGCAAGCCAACTGAAAGATGCAACTTAATAATGGCTCCTGGAAAACAGGAAAACTCTCAAAGCTGTGTTAGCTATGTTGGAACGTGGGAGATCTTTTGCAGACAATGCAGCGGTTGAGTGACAGTCCCGAGTAGTTCTGAACTTAGTAAAGGGCAAGATAAATTAATCTCAACATATTAAATAGATGGAGCTTATTGCAGGAAATTTTCAAGGGAATGTGGACATCTGCTCTGTGTTACACATTCCTCCTTCTTGGATATTTCAGCCACTTCAGAGCAAAACTTTGGGGTGGGGGCGAGGGGGGCTCCATGTCCAAAATTCTAATTGGAATCAGAGTTGTACATAAAGAAACTACTTGTTTGAGATGTGGGCTAGTTTTCAAGAGCATAAGATTTCTGTCTTTTATTGTGCTTCTGGTTAAATAGAAATTTTGTTTATAAAAGCTTTGTAGCATGCAGAGAATAAGTTCATGCGCCAGATATGCACCTGGAGTAAATTTGAATGACTCCAATGCAGATCAGGTTATGCATATCCACATCAGATGCAAATCTGGCCCAAATGTACATATTTATTTTAAAATCTTATTTGTGCTAGTAGCAAGGGTTGAACATCAGTATTTAAATCTTTGTTCCTTTAACAAAAGTCTTTGCCTTTCATTACCTCTGAACAGAAGGGGGGGGTTGGCAAGCTACAGTTTTGCTTCAGCCTTAAGGCTGATGTTTTAGATTCCCAGCACTGTAGGAGGGTATTTAAATCCCTCAAGAACTGTTCACTGAATTAAAATAACAACAAAAACTGCCTCCCATTCATACTGGGCTCTGTGAACTCCTTCCTGGTGGTTGCTTCCTGGCAACCATTTGTTTTCATAAAAGAAATGCTTGTTGTTGAACTTTAATACATCAAATAGGACTGGATTTTAACAAGTACCCTGCTGGTCTGTGGCAAAAAAATACAATTTAAGAAAATCAAACAGTGGAGAAGGAATGAACTTCTCCAAGGTGGCTGCTCTAACAAGCAATTTGGACAGAAGTTGAAGGTTCTTCCTAGTTATGTAGCTTGGTGGGTTAAGGGCCAAACAGACCTCTTACAATGGACAGACAAAGAAATGGCACCGCCACTGCCTTGTGAATTATCCTTGACTTCGCCAGCTCTGTGTATCAAGTATTCATCTGGAGTTATTCTAATAATGTATTTGGGTAGCTTCGTTTTCCTGAGGTAAAATCTCACCTCTGCCATGGCCTTATGAAGTGCCTTCAGAGAATAAAAAATAAGGCCAATGGGATCTTAGTCTTTTTGGAAAATCACTGCATGACTAACAGATTCCCTTGAAGAGGCCTCTCGGCAAAATGCATAGGGAATTTTGGGAATTTTAACTGAGTAATAAAAATTTTTACCTTATTCTGCACCATCAGCCTTGTCCTTATTTTTTTAATCTCCTAGTGACTGGTACAGACCTTTTATTTCTCCTTGTACTTCTAGGGAAGTCAACTCACTCAGCTCCAGCTGCTCAGTGGTTCTCCACTCCCCACCACCACCACCCCAGTAGCCTTTCTTATGCTTCAAGCTCACTGGCAGAACCTACATGTCCTCTGAGAGTTGAGTGCTTAATGCTTTTAGCTCTTACTGTGTTTGGGTAATTTCACATACACTATGGCTTGTTCTCAATCCATCCATTACTAATCAACAAACATGGAGCAAGATGGTGGTTGGGATGTGAGACAAATGATGAGATCTCAGATTTGCCAAGGTAATGCTGCCCACCTGCCACCCCATTGCCGTTTTAAAACTTGCTTTTTGCTGAACTGGCACACCCCTGTCAATGGCCCTTGGATCACATTCAGTTGGTTAATGCATCTGATTCATGATGCGTGAAATTTGAGGGCCTTTACAAACATTCACTTCTTAGTGCAATACAGTTGTTTCCTCTGTGCACCATTGATCAGACATCCCCCCCTTTGCACTTCTGTTTTTGCAACACAGGATGGTGTGTAGGAAATTAAGAGTTACCCACCTCGAACAGGGCATTCACTGGTATTGCGCTATGGAATGTATGATTGTTAACCTATTTTAAGTAGCATTAGTGATGATGATGAACTGTAAGGAGAACCCTTTCTCCGCCCTCCCCTTGATTCTGTAGTGTGAACTTACAATGTTTCAGCTTTGTTTACGGGGCTGTTTCAGCCTCACATGCTAGTTTGTAATTATTTTTTAAAGGTTCCAGTTGCAATAAGTTAAATGAACTTGAAGTCTGACTAGAGTTATATATACTCAGTGGGGATTTACTCATCTTGTATTAATGAAATAGGTGGTCTTGATTCCTTTTTTTGCACAGACCCTTTGGGCATCTGGGCTTTGTATCAAATGACTTCGAATGGCAGGGTTCCCTTCTCTGTAACGAATTGTCTCTGCTACAAAGACAGCTCTGGGTTCCTTGTAGCCTGGTTACTGAGGGTAGTCCATGTTGATCAATGTAGATTTGAAGATGAATAAGGCACATCAGACCTATTCGAGCTACCACTTATCTGCACTGGCAACAGATGGGAATTAATGTAGTGCAGTATAATAGTGTAACTGAACTGAAAAGAAAAGGATCTTCAGAGGTCCCTTGTACTTTCAAGCTAACACCTGTCTCTTGTGCTCTTTCTGTGAGTCTCAAGGAGTTTCATTAGCAATTCTCTTTCAGGAACCATCCAAGCTGTGCTGCATGTCAGCTCACTCTGAGCAGGCTCTTAATTAAACCTCTCCTCTGACAGGATTGATGCGTTAGACCAAAGCAAATAATTACCATGCTTTTCTCTCTCCTTCATAGATCTTCTGGTTCATTTCTTCCGTATTAAAAATGGATCAGTCTCTCATGCGGTAATTACTTTGGCAGCAAACCCTGTCATTTGTTGTTTTTTTCCAGCCTTTTTTTTTTAATCTACAGGGCGGCACTCTTGCTGCTGCTTGGAGAAGAGGGCTAGAGTGCTTGGATTCCCTGTGCAGATCTGAATAAACAACCTGTTATTGTATTCGACTTGCCTGCTCCTCCCTGCCTTGGGGTGCCACCCATAAATATGTCATCTTTTGTCCATGTTCTCACCCAGATGGATTTCAAAGCTGGCCTCAATGCCAAACTGATCAGGAGCTCATTCACTGAAGCAATTAAGGTGCTCCAGGAAAAGGGTGCTCTTTTCCAGAAATCAAAGGATCCCAATGATGTCTACTGTGTAAGTATCTAAGCTCCAGTTTATAGGTGAGGGAGACTGCAGGCAAGGCCCTACCCATGTACTTGTGCCATGTGTGCTGTTGTCACATTTAAATACAGTGTGGGATATTGATATCGATGGTTTCCAACGCCGGCTGCCTTAGCCTCTCTGTGAGCTCTTGACCCAAAGAACCAGAAATCACCACAGAGACATTTAGAATCCAAGCAGATGGCTTTTACTGGTCAAATAGGCGATACAGTGCACAGAAGATAAAATGACAGCTATGAGTGTCTTGCTAGCTAGTTGGCAATATAAGGCTTGAAAACAGCGGGAGATTACAAAGCATCACCAAAGCCTAAACAGAGCACACTTTCCCAGGCTTTGGTATGTGGAGCTGTCCTTGAGGTCTGGACGGTTCAGCAAAGGAACAGAGGCAACAGAAACTGAGATAACAGCCTGACATCCTGCTCCCCTTAAGGCCCCCTCCCATTCTGTAAGGGGGCTGGTCTGTCTGGGTAGGCAATGTGAAAGGCGTTGACGAGTTTGGGGGCGGAGACATTCCGTGCGCGAACCCATTCGTCATAGGCAGGGGGGAAGTGTTTCCAGCGGACCAAGTATTGCAAGACTCCATGGTGTATGCGGGAATCTAGGATTTTAGAGACTTCGAAATGTTCTTCCCCCCCCCCACCATTATGGGCTGTTTAGGAGGCGGCTCCGGGTGCCATTGCGGGGAAGCAACATGGGGCTTTAGAAGGCTGATATGGAAAACGGGGTGCACACGCCTCAGGGTTTTGGGGAGAGACAGTTCCACTGTGACAGGATTTATGATGCGAACGATGGGAAATGGGCCAATGTACTTAGCATTGAGCTTATGGCACGGACGGGTGGAACGCAGGTTCTTGGTGGAAAGGTATACCAGGTTACCCACTTGCGGGTCCCCCCCGGGGGAACGATGCTTGTCGGCCTGCGCCTTGTATTTGCGCTTGGCTCGGTCAAGGTTGCTAACCAGCCAGGGCCATGTGGTACGGAGGGTGTGTGCCCAAGAGGCAATGTCGGCATCCCCCTCCCCCTCCAAACCTTCTATCGGGGTGATAGGACCGAAGTCCTGTCCATACACCGCATAAAACGGGCTGAAGCCTGTGGACTGATGTACAGCATTATTGTAAGCATATTCTGCAAAAGGCAACAGTTCTAACCAGTCATCTTGGTGGTAGTTGACATAACAGCGCAAATAACATTTAAGTACAGCATTGACACGTTCGGTTTGACCATCCGTTTGGGGATGGTATGCACTAGACAACCCCTGTTCCACCCCCACCAATTTGAGAAAAGCTTTCCAAAACTTAGCAACGAAACTACTTCCGCGGTCGCAGATTATTTTGCGCGGAAACGAATGTAGTCTAAAGACATGTGACACGAAGAGGCGGGCCAACTTCTGAGCGGAGGGGATCCCCGCACATGGAACCAAATGTATTTGCTTAGAAAATAAGTCAGTGATAACCCATAATACAGTTTTTCCCCCGCTGAGAGGGAGATCCGTCATAAAATCCATAGCAATCACTTCCCAGGGTCTGTTGGGTATTTCAAGTGGTTGCAGTAGGCCTGGGGGCTTGCCTTGAGAACGTTTCACTGTGGCGCAAACAGGACAGCTGCGAATAAAAGAGTCAATGTCAGAACGCATTCCCCCCCACCAGAATTGTCTGCGCAACAGGTGAAGGGTTTTCAGGAACCCAAAGTGTCCAGCTGTCTTTACTCCATGAGCCAAGTGTAAAACGTCTTTTCGGAGCGCTTTGGGCACATACAATTTCGAGTCTTTGTACCAAGAGCCGACTTGTTCGATTACACCAGGAGGCAGGGTTTGATTTGAGCGTTCCATAAGGCATTGTTCCCGAAGGGACTTTAAGAAGGATTCGGAGATGGGGGCCCCCCCCTTGGTCATAGTGGCATCAGGAGCAATCATGGGGGTTGACGAGGGGGAAGCGCTTACTTGCGGTGGTGTGCAGACTGCAGGCGGCAGGGCGGCCGGTAGAGCTGGAGGAGCGGGAGCGCCGGCCATCATGAGTTTCGGTTGCGGAGGTGGCTGGGCAGCCGGTAGGGCTGGAGGAGCTTGCGCTCCGGTTATTGCGTGCTTCCGTTGCGGCAGCATCTGGGATCGAGTTTGTACAGCTAGTACAGGCAGGGCTTCTCTTTGTGCGGGTGTAAATAAAGAGTTTGTTGGCCGATCGAGTTTCGCCGGGTATTGAGGTAACCGGGAGAGAGCATCTGCGAGAACGTTTTGTTTCCCAGGGACATGCTTCAGGACGAAACGAAACTGAGCAAAGAATTCTGCCCAACGCTGCTGTTTTGCGGACAATTTATGGGACCCCGTGAGGGCAGCTAGATTTTTGTGATCGGTCCAAACTTCAAAGGGGACTTTAGACCCCTCCAGGAATTGTCGCCATAGAGTAAGTGCATGGTGAACGGCCGATGCCTCTTTCTCCCAAATGGGCCAGTTCAATTGGGAGTGCGCAAACTTCTTCGAGAAGTAAGCGCAAGGGTGAAGGAGACCATCCGGTCCTTTTTGAAGAAGAGCCCCTCCCATAGCCACGTCGGAGGCATCGACTTGCACAATGAACATTCGATTCGGGTCTGGGTGCCGTAGCACGGGTTCCGAAGTGAAGAGGCGTTTGAGGGCTACAAAAGCGGTTTGGCATTTATCAGTCCACAGTATTTTAGCGGAGGGTAAAGTAGCCGAGTTTTCTTTACCCTTGGTTTTCAGCAGGTCGGTAATGGGTAGCGCCACTTGGGCGAAGTTAGGGATGAACCCGCGATAGAAATTAGCAAAACCTAGAAACTGTTGCACTTGTTTGCGGTTGGTAGGAGGGGTCCAATCGAGAACGGATTGGACCTTGGTAGGGTCCATGCTAAGGCCATGGTGGGAGATTATGTATCCTAAGAACGTTATTTTGCTCTGATGAAATTCGCATTTAGCCAACTTTGCAAAGAGTTGGTGATTGCGCAGGCGCTGCAGAACTTCTCGGACCAGAACTACATGCTCATCCATGGTTTTTGAATAAATAAGAATGTCATCCAAATAAACCACCACCCCGCGATACAGCAAATCGTGGAGGATTTCGTTGATGAGTTGCATGAAGACCCCCGGGGCCCCTTTCAACCCGAAAGGCATCACGAGGAATTCAAACATTCCAAAACAGCTAGAGAAGGCAGTGAGGGGCTCGTCTCCTTCGCGGATGCGGACCCGGTAGTAGGCTTCTACTAAGTCCAACTTGGAGAATATACAACCTTCCTGCAACTGCCCCAAAATATCTGATATTAGTGGTATAGGATAGGCGTTGGCTTGAGTAACTGCATTGAGTTTTCTGAAGTCAATGCATAGGCGAAGGTCGCCCTCCTTTTTTCGGACGAAAAATGCAGGGGCTGAGTTTGGGGCACTCGATGGGCGAATGAACCCTCTGGCAAGGTTTTTGTCCAAAAAGTCTCGTAGTACAGTGCGCTCGGAAGCGCTCATAGGGTAAATTTTACTCTTGGTTAGTGTGCAGTCCTTTACCACTTCAATTGCACAGTCAGTGGCCCGGTGGGGGGGTAAGGCATCACATTCTTTAATGTTGAAGACATCAGCAAAGTCCTGGTATACATCAGGGAGGGATGGCGGTGATGGGACTTCGGAGATTAATGCCGAAGCGGGTGGAGACAGCACCGCAACTTGCTGTCGGTGCTGGTCGCATTTTGGGTTGGCAAAGGAGATCGTGTTCGTGTCCCAGTCTATACTGGGACTATGACCTTTAATCCAGTTAATTCCCAGGACCACTTCAAACCGGATAGGGGCTATGGTAAAGTCTATTTGCTCCCAGTGGGAGCCAATTCCCATCGCCACCCCTATAGTGCGATGATCAACTGGGCCCCCTTTGAAATGGCTCCCATCCATTTGGGCAAAATGGACGGGGGCTGGTAAAGCCTCGGACTTGACTTTGAGTGCTGCAAATGTGGCTTCATTGATGAGAGTGCGAGCGCAACCGGAGTCAATAAGTGCCTTGACAGGCAGTTGGGGACCCCCTTTATAGTGTTGTAACACTGCGTCCACATACACCGTACTTTCTACTTCTTTCACCTTCGTCGGTTTCGTAGGTTTTACAGGAGAAACTGCGGGGGTCTGCGGGGACGTTCCATTCACCGCAGACTGTGACCGGTTATTAGACAGGTCAAGAGGCGAGTCCAGGTTTAGCACTGGGGTATCCTGGAGATGATCCCTGTCCGAAGATGGAGAATTGTCCCCCACTGGGGCACTTATAATCCGAGACCCGGAGGAGTCTGTAGAAACAGGAAGATCGGGAGAGTCTCTGAACAGAAGTGCAGAGGGTGTGAACCGACCTGGCGTTGTACTGCGGGCGGTCGCAGCGTCTCCGCGTTGAGACCTTCCCCGGTTTTGTGAAAGGTCAGGAAGCGAGTCCAGGGTTAACGCTGGGGTATCCCAGGAAAGATCCCTGCCCGAAGACGAAGAATTGTCCCCCACTGGGGCACTTGTAATCCAGGACCCGGAGGGGTCTGCGGAAGTAGAAAGTGCAGAGGGTGTGGGCCAACCCGGTGCTGTACTGCGGGTGGCCGCGGTGCCTCTGCGTTGAGGTCGTCCCCGACCTCGGGGCAATGCATTCGGTCGAGGGAGTTCCAGGTGTTGAGGACATGCTGAAACAAAGTGGTTCATCGCACCGCAAACGAGGCAAGCTCCCCTTTGGAATCGGGATTCGCGATCTCGAGGGGGCCGTGCTGATCTCTGCGGGCAGGGAACGGAGACTTCGGGGGGAGGCTTTTGGTCTCCCCTCACCTTGGGTCGCTGACAAGGTAGTATCTCTGCCGAGTCGGCAAAAGAGATCTTCAGTTTGGGTGGTCTCCATGGAACTGGAGGTAGTACGGGTGCTGGTGTAGATCCAAGCAACGGGACCCCTGGACCTCCTGGGGGTGGCAGGACGGGAGCTCTGGGGTCCCCTGGCACCACAGGCACTGCTAGAGTTACTGGCAACATGGGCGTTCCGCCCAGAGGTGCCGCAGGTTGCTGCGGTTGAGCCTGATCCGGAGACCCTGGTTGTGGAGCTGGGGCCGAGCCATCCGGGTCGGCTTGTATCTGCTGCAAGCAGTCGTTGTCGTGAAGCAAAACGTGCATTTGACCCTGCAAGTGGGCCACCCGGTCTATGTGTTCCCGATTGTGCTGTCGGAGCAAAGACATATCCTTGCCCGCATCACCTAAGCGACGGGGCTGGCTGATTCGGAAGTTTGCAGTCCAGAGAGTTTCCTCATAGTGCAAGTCCTCTTTGGTTCCCTTACGATCCGCTAACACTTGATCCGTTTCAAGTTTGGTGGTCAGGGTCGTGGTCACTAGTGGCAGAGCTTCCTGCTCCCATGCCGACATAGAGCCGGCTTGATCCGGAAGATCCAGTTGCGGCAGGACCTGAACCGCTAAGGTCGCTGCGTTGACGCCAAAGACGGGGGTTGACAGCTTAGCAATCCCGGCCATTGAAGCGGTGGTCTAGGTCATTCCGTGGAGGAGAGCAACCATCCGTTTTGCCAGTACTTTTAACCCGGCTCCGCACAACCGGGCCAGTTGAGCATCCTCCACTAGACAATCTGACACTAGGAGGTCGTGGCGGGCGCTGGCCTCCACGCTACGCCCTTACAAGTCCAGTCAGGCGGCTACGTTCCACTTCTGCCCGATGAACGTAGTCTAGGGCTTCCCCAAAGGAAGGTATCAAGGAGGAGACTCTTCCAGAGCTCCTGCTCCGGGGAACAGATCCACCGGGAACGGGCTCACTCGGAGAGCTCTTTAGTAGCTCCCATCCGAGCGGCAGGCGAGCCACACGGGGCTCCAGGCACGGTAAACTCACTCGGAGAGCTTTGTCTTAGCTCCCATCCGAGTGGCAGGCGAACCCTCCTGGGCTCCAGCCTGACTGATGAAAAGGGTGATGAAGGGGATAGCTGTCATAATGTGAGCTCTTGACCCAAAGAACCAGAAATCACCACAGAGACATTTAGAATCCAAGCAGATGGCTTTTACTGGTCAAATAGGCGATACAGTGCACAGAAGATAAAATGACAGCTATGAGTGTCTTGCTAGCTAGTTGGCAATATAAGGCTTGAAAACAGCGGGAGATTACAAAGCATCACCAAAGCCTAAACAGAGCACACTTTCCCAGGCTTTGGTATGTGGAGCTGTCCTTGAGGTCTGGACGGTTCAGCAAAGGAACAGAGGCAACAGAAACTGAGATAACAGCCTGACACTCTCTCTGCGGTCTTGGTTGCTCTCTGATCCTGAGGCAATGCCTCCGCTTCCCGTTTTACCTCCCGGACGGTGTTGAAAATCCATAGCTGATGCTTTTGTGCTTCGGTGTAACCAAGGAGAAAAGACTGTCCTCCGGTGGGCCTCTTGCCGCTTCTCCTGCCTCTTTCTGCTTTCAACAGAGACACACAGCAATCTACACGCCAAGAGCACCCACTTCCGAGTCCACTCAGCTGCACTTCCGGGCAAGAGTGAGGAAGGGGTGGCCAATCTGGGATGCACCATAGGCATGGATAGATCTCATCAGCTGGGATACCAGGTCTTCCGTCATATCTAAATCAAGCCTCAGTATAAAAAAAAAGGGATTTGTGAATGGCAACCATAGATTAGAACACAGATTATTTTCTTTCGTGTCCAAAAAGAAAGATGGTTTGAATATGACAGGTTTAACCTAAACAGCCTTTTTTGCATTTCGAGGCTAACCTGAAGTTTTCCTTTCCATCTGTGTAGTAATTGAGAGAAATCAAATAGAATAGTTGCCGTCTTCCATATATTATAAAAAAAAGATTCCTTTGATGGGGTTTCTCTCATTTCCTTTAGGTGACCAAGGAGGATAAAGAATTGTACAGAGTGACCCTTGAAATAATCAAAGGCGACTGTAAGAGGCCAAAGTGTAAGTATGTTCAGTTCCCTAATGACATTCAAATAAAGAATTTAGTTTCAATAAGCAATTACTTTCTGAATGATATCAAAGCAAAGTGGCTTCCATGGGGAGGGAGAATCCTCCGCAGTTATTTGAGCAGGGAAGCGTGTGCAGATATGTGGTCTACTTTGCATGTCTTAGTGTTAGTTCTTTTTGGTTTCTGCAGTCAAAAAATTTTTGGTTCTCACTGAGGATCTATGAAGTTGATTGGTGGGGGATGAGGCAGAGAATTGGCAGATTAAAAAAAAATCTTCATGTTGAGCACCTGCAGGAACAAACACAAGGTGTGTTTAACCCAGTAATGTGGCCTCTTTCCAAGATTTTCCATCTGCTCATGGTAAGCAGCTTCATATTTTCTGGTGAAATCCAGGCACGTTGCTACTCTGATCTCGCCTCAAGTGCTTTTCTATGGCACCTTTCATTGGCCATGTCGTCCAGTCCTTATGCGTATTTACTCAGAGCTAAGTCCCACTCTCATAAGTAGTTTCCTTCCAAGTAGATATGTATATATCTGCTTACAATGCAAACTTAAGCGTATTTCCTTGGAAGTAAATCAGTGGGCGTACGTATCTACTTGGAAGGAAACTCTACTAAGAGAGCGGGACTTAGCTCTGAGTAAATACGCATGAGGACTTCCCACGACTGTTTGATCTTCCCACGACTGTAGCCCCATGTAACCAAAGAGTTGCATTTCTCAGGAGTACAAGTGGGCCTCCTTGATGAAGGGAAGGGGCCACCTCTGGAAGCTGCCTGGCGCATGCCTGGCAGAGGCTTCTAATGCAGTCTAACTCATTGCTGCTGCTTGGTTCACCTTAGAAATACAGAAGAGCCCTGGCAGATCAGGTGCAAAACATGCTCCTCTTCTGCTGTTCTAGCAGGATGAAGGAATCATGCAAAACAGGAAGTGTTCCTTTTCTTCATCCTCAACATTCCAACAGTACTTTAATCCTTGCAATAGTTCCCAAGCGTGCTGTCACTGGTCGGATTGAGCAAAAAGGGCTGTGTAGGTGCAACCCTTTGGCAATTTGGCCAGAAGGAAGGTCTGATCTGTGTGCTTGATCAGGGCTTACCCTGCCTGCTTTTTCTTCCATGGATTCCTCTGAAAGTGAAGCATCCATCTTATAGGGATACAGGGATCAGAACAATTGAGTTTCCTTTCTTGTTATTTTCTGACAATCAACTATGTCATGCTGAAGCCGGACATTTTTCAGAAATTCAAATCAAATCAAACCTTTATTGGCATAAATCTTTTAAATACTATATTCAATTTTTAAAATACGATCTTTGAACAGTAAGATACCAATAACCTAGTTAAAACCTCTGAGTCTTAAAGTGCTATATATTCAGTGATTAAATTACAATCTTTGAACAAACCTCTAACTCTTAAAGTGCTATGTAATCAGTTTGATAGGGTTTGACTCTGTGGAGGTGCTTGGCGCCACGCTTCTAGAGAGCTTTCCAAGAATCTTGCTACCATCAATGTTGTGTGCGCATTACTGTCTTTTAATAGGTGGCGCACTAGGGACATATCTGTTTGGGCTGGGCTATCCTTAACTAACAGGAATTTTTCCTACGGGAGCACATAAAGATCGCAGTATAGTAAAACGTGGGCTACCGATTCAGGTTGCCTCTTTCTGCAAACACAGAGCCTCTCTTCGTAAGGGATTTTGATGTATCTGCCTCTAGTCATTGCTGTTGGGAGTCAATTTAAGTGAGCCAGAATAAACTGGCATCTTAACATTGGAGAGGTCAAATTTGAGAGGTAGTCTGGAAGCTTATCTTGAGCTGGATAAATGCCAAAAAGGAGTGGTGAACATGTTCTTGCTGCATTGGAGTATGCAAACTGGCTCCCTAAAAGGTGGCGTATCTTGGCAAAAACAAAAAGGGGCGTTCCCAAGCCAAAACGTCGGCCCCACCCCCCGCCCGGGGCCAGAACGCCCCGGGGACGCCGGGACGCCTCCAGCTCACAGCTGCGGCCTGTGCCGGTGGCCGGATGCTGATGGGAGGCTCCAGCGGCGTCCGGGCCCAGCGCTGCCGTGGTGGCGTCTGGGGACCGGCATCCGGGCTGGTGCCACTCACGCTGGCATGCGCCTTCTGGGTGCCGGTGGTGTGGGCCCTTGCACCGGCGTGCACTGTTGCCGGCCTCCTAAGGGCTTTCGGCATGGCCGCCAGTGCATTTCAGGAATGCGCTGTAAAAGTCAGAAATATGGCACAAGAGAGACTTATTGAAATAAAAATTCAAAATTGTTTCATTTGTCTCTTGAGTGGGGGAATGACAAAGTCAGGTTAGCAATGAGGTTTCAGAAAATAAACCTGGCTGGTAAATCAGCAGGATTAAGGAAACTTAAGTTGTTTATAAACAATAGATATTTTGCAATCTGGATGTATTGGATGTAGTTCACCGACAGGTGTTAATACATTTGATAAATACCGAGAGAGATTTCACTTGACAATCACTGCTTAGTTGCATAAGCTTGAAAGTTCTTTTTTTTAAAAGCTTTTATTTCATATGATTTTTCTCTGTGCCGCTTAGCTCGTTGCTTCATTTCTAGTGCTCTTCCCAGCCCATATTCTGTTTCTAGGACAGAACATAACTAAGTATGCTGGGGAGGGGATGAAATAGTATTTTGGGATATTTTTCATTGCTCAGAAGTAACTCATTAAAGATAAGGCCGGTAGCCCCTGCTGTAGAGATCCATTGCCTTGTTTTATCGATTCAAGCATTAAGGAAGTTAAATACAGATGCAGTATTTTCTTGGAAAGGAAGCCAGCTCTGAGATGGACGGCTTGTTCTTTCTGGTATCTCCATAAATTAGCAATAACAGTCTGCCCAAAACCTCAGCCCATGTTTAACCATTTAAAAGCATGATTGTGTTCATTAATATCTGCCCAGGACTGGGAGTGCATCTGGCTACTGGCCACCTGGCAAGGCCACCTGGCAACAGGTGCGGCCAGACAGAGAGCCAGCTACAGGTTCTCACCACCTCCTATTGCAGTGGGTGGTTGTAGAATGAGGCTCTGGAGGCATGCTGACCATTGAGGCCCACCATGCTGCACAGACACTCTTAGCATTCTGTGACTCCTAGCTGTACCATTGAGACTAGGAAGGACGGAATGACTATAGGGTCTCCCCTCCACTGAGCGGCATATGCCTGTAGCTGCTGTATTCCTCCTAGGCCTTGGTCTCTCTAGTCAGGAGAAAGGATGCAATTTTTGGGGAGACCTCCCACCCTGGGCAGCCATAAACAGGAGTAACTTTCCCCTTAGCACTATGGTTGTGCTGTTCCTCTTCCGGCTTCAGTAACCTGATAATGCTGCAAGTGGAAAGGGGTGTGGGAGCCTTGTTGCATTGTGGATCTCTTTGGGAAGGGGGGGAGAAGCCGATAGCCCCTCTAAGAGCGACAGAGAGTGAGTTCTAGTTTTGGGAAGAGATGCGTACATCCTTTGAAGAAAAAAAGTTAAATCAAAGAAAGATTGCTGAGAAGACATAACATTGACACAGCAGAAGGACCTTTCTTGTAAAGGTCTGCAGCAGTCTCATGGGATAAAGGAAGCAAGTTCTCACTTTGAAAACTCTCCTAGGGAGATGAATGGCATGGGCTTATTAGGGAGTCATAGATACAATCCTGGAGGTACCCATGACTATTATTTCTACCTTGCCTCTCACCTAAAGGCTTCCAGGTGGCTTCCAAAAATGAAAGTCATATAAATCACAGGTGCAAACAATTGAGTAAATATAACAGTTAAAATATAAAGAGCAGTAAAACTATATCGCCAAGTTGCAGCTACACATAATAAAACTGACACCTCTCTTTATATGCATAAAACTAAGAAATTAAATTAAATGGGATGGTTTCACTGATTCCTCCTTTCCGCAGCAGACCTCTGGCCTTCCCTTCATGCTGTTCTTGGGGTGGCTTGTCACTTAGGAGCAGCATTTGGGAGAGACATTTTTGAGCTGGAGGGGGAGAACTCTGCTCTGCTGATGAAAATTCCATCTGTCAGCGGAAATTTTGCACAGGGGTCAACCCATTTTTGAAAATATTTATGGGAATGTCGTATATAAAAACCTGTCTGAAACGCTAGCGGGTCACATTTCCTTCTTTTTTTCCTTTCCTTTCTGCCTTCCTTTCTCTGCTATTTTACCTACTTTTCTTCATTATTAGAAGAGGTTCTGTGGTATGTGCATGCAGACTAGGGGAGGACACTACACTGGCTGGATGTGTCGTGGGAGTAAAATCTTAGAGCAGGGGTAAGCAACTCCCTGGCATGCTTGCCACCAGTGGCACCCAGGGCCAGATTTCCTCCCCATCAGCCAACATCACTGCTGGATTCAGTGGTGCAGGGGAAGGCAATAGGCATGGCTTGTTCCCTTCGTCTCCCAGACATGCAAAGCCGCCAGCTAAGTCTAAGGTGAATGTCTGAGATGCTGGCTGTGCTACTGGGGCTTAGCTTGTTTTCAGCATGTCTGGCCAAGCCCAACCTTCCTCTCCTACCTGCCACCATTTTGTTTGTTGCCACACCAATATCATAATGGTAGATGCTACATTTGGGGGGGGGGGCTTTGGGCAGCAATGAAAAGGTTGCTTTATATCCCTGGCTTAGAATACACTGCTTAATAAATGAACACGTCCGCTAGTGATCTTGTGGCTTCTGGCTAGGAGTATTTCAGGGGTTCTTGATGCTTCCATAGTGCTTAATCATGATGGGTAGCCATGTTAGGCTGTCTGTGGCAGTGGAAAAGAGCAAGAGTCTAGTAGCACCTTAAAGACTAACAACATTTCTGGCAGGGTATGAGCTTTTGAGTGTCACAGTGAGCTGTGACTCACGAAAGCTCACACCCTGCCAGAAATGTTGTTATTCTTTAAGATGCTACTAGACTCTTGCTTTTTTCTACTAATAGTGCTTAATGTCGCTGTCAGCAGTATTTTGGGTACATTATTTAATTTGGGTAAGAGAGAGGGGAATTCCAAGAAAAGCATTGGTCCAATTTGGAGTAGTCAGCCTCATGCTGCTGGAAGCAAGCTCCTCTCTTTTCCTTCAGCACAAGCAGGTGTAGAGGAGAGAAATGTATTCATGCTACACTTTCGTAGGTCGAAGCAATAAACCTTATCTACTTCCTCATAAAGGAGCCCTGTGGCACAGAGTGCTAAGCTGCAGTACTGCAGTCAAAAGCTCTGCTCACGACCTGAGTTCGATCCCTACGGAAGTAGCCGGCTCAAGGTAGCCGGCTCAAGGTTGACTCAGCCTTCCATCCGTCCGAGGTCGGTAAAATGAGTACCCAGCTTGCTGGGGGTAAAGGGGAGATGACTGGCAAAGGCACTGGCAAACCACCCCGCAAACAAAGTCTCCCTAGGAAACGTCGGGATGTGACGTCACCCATGGGTCAGGAATGACCCGGTGCTTGTACAGGGAACCTTTACCTTTTTTACTTCCTCATAAAGAACTAATTGCCAAACTGGATCCAAAGGAGAAATTGGAGCTCGTCCTGCTTATCCAGGTGTGGCCTTCCCTTCTTTAGGGAGTGTTGTGCCTGCACTATTGAAGGACTACAAGGGTGTCAGGCATGGTGCTGCACCGAACTGGATGTCTGGTCTCACAGCTGAAAACTATAAAACTGAATGTCTCAGGCCACACAGGTTTGAGGATGGGTTGTTCAGCTGAATACTCTTTGAGAGATGCAGTTGTGAAAGTTTGGCCACAGAAGACCAGCTGTAGGGTACATATTTTACTAATGGCTGAGTATGAAATGATCCAAAGTGGGGGTTCTCAAGGTCATTCCTGTAGAGGACAAGTCTGCTTATGTTCCACTATGTAAGTCTGAGAATTCCTTGTTCAGATTGTGAGGTATGGATGTGGACTAGAAACGGACATTCTGCGCGCTTGCCCTCATGGCTGAATTGTAACCTACAGTGACCATCTGCCCGTTTCCCCTTTGCTTTATTACTCTAGATGCTGAGAAGGGCTGCCATCTTCGCCACATTCTCAGCTGCGTTCAGCAGAACTACAGCTGTTTTGTCACGGAAGCTGTGATCCATTACCTCCTGGACCTGATGGAGAGCAACAGTGATGTCGTCACTGCCATGGAGGAATATTACACTGTCTTTTAAGGCCTGGGCTTCCAGAGATGAAACTTTACCCAGTGGCTATGAACAGCAGGGGCAACTGCAACACCCTCAAAGACTTGGCTGAATTCCTACTTTATATCAGAAAAGTTAGAAGGTGCTGGATCATTACATTCTTGGGGGGGTTGTTATTTGAAACTTCGGGTTTCAAAAGATGTAACTGGCTTTTAGAAGTCTCTTTCCCGAAAGCTTCAGAGGGTAGCTGGGTTGGTCTGCAGTGGAAGAGTTAGATTTGAATCCAGTGGCTCCTTAGAGAACAAGGGTTTCAGGGTGTAAGCTTTTGAGAGTCAAAGCTCCCTTCGTCAGACACAGTAGAGCAGAAATGTATTTAGTTCCAGGAACTAAATACAGGGATTTTTTTTAAAGAGCTGTCATGATGTGAATGCCCTCTTGTGGATAGGAGAAAAAACAACAAACTTTTCATTTGGGCTTTATAGACTGATAACTATGAGCCGCCTGAAGAGACTGAGTACAGTGAATGCCACGGGGAGCATCATCCTTAAGCTTTCTATTGTTCTTGAGCCCTTCACAGTTTTAAGCATTCAGGCTGGTGGGTTTTGCGCATTGTTTTCCAAACAGGTTCTCCCCAGGTCCCCGTGAACCTTGAAAGGCTGACACCTTGGTGTGACATCCCAAATTTTACTGTATTAGCTTGGGATCATACTTCAGTTTATTGCCCTCTTTGTTTTTAGAAAGATTGGAAAAAAATGTTGGCATTAAAAATCAAGGGTAAGCCCCCTAATCCCCAAATTTCTAAAAACAGTCTTCTGTGTTATGGAAAAAGTTTTTAAATATTGCCTGTCCCTTCTGCAAGACTGAGACTGGGGAGTTAAGTAATATTAGTATTACTAATAGAAACTATTAGTGTGAACACAAATGTACTGCTGAAGGCTCAGCATGTCCAACAGAACAGGATTCAACAAACCGACAATGTCTTGTTATCTAACTTAACCTACACTGTCTGGTTTTGATTATGGAAGGAGTATTTAAACTAGAATGCTCAGGTTTCAGCGTAATTGAAGTCTGTAAATTGAAGCTCACTCTAACCAGCTGTCAAGGGTTTGCTCCCATCTGGCAGGTCACCTCCATAGGCCGCTCCCCAATACTCATGTACTAGAGGCTGCCCCTCTGCTGGCTGCCCCCTGCAAACCATCCCCAACATGGTGGTCTTTCCCTGGCTGCTGCTTCTGCTCTGGGCAGTGGAGAGCTTCCTCATGTGCCTGCTGGAGTCAAAGCCTGTTATCAAGCCAAGTGGAGATCAATGAATTGTACAGACACGGTGCCACCACCTCTCTGAGGGGGAGTGCCAGCATGGAGTAGTGGTTAAGAGCAGTGGATTCTAATCTGGAGAACCGGGTTTGATTCCCCACTCCTCCACATGAGCGGCAGAGGCTAATTTGGTGTACTGGGTTAGTTCCCCCACTCCACAGCTAGTCACAGTTCACTCCGAACTCTCTCAGCCCCACCTACCTCTCAAGGTGTCTGTTGTGGGGAGGGGAAGCGGAGGGGATTGTAAGCTGCTTTGCGACTCCTTAAAGGCAGAGAAAATCGGGGTATAAAACCAACTCTTCTAGTGGAAGAAACACACAAGGTAGGTTTTCACACTAAAAAGGGAGCCACAGCTGCATCAGGTCTGCCTCTTCCAGCAAGAAGACTCCAGGACTCAAAAGAACTACAGCCACATCTATTTCTATTCAGATATGTTGGGTAAAGTAACGTGTGGAGAGAAGATCCAAAGGTGTGGTCCCTCTAAGAGCAAAGAGGAATGTATTGTAATCGAGAAGGAAAAGGGCCAGTGACCTGCTTCCTAAAGATGGGAGGGGAGAAAATGCAAGGGGGGGGGTTGCGTTTCCAGCTGAGCATTACCTTTGATGTTACCACAGAAGAGCATGCCTCATGAAAGTTCCCCATACATTAACCCTGCGCTGACATTGTGAATTGTTGGGTTCAGTAATGCCTAACAGCTCCAGTAAGGTAATATCTTCATTTAACACAGAGATGCTTTGTTTTAAACATTCTGAAACGCGTCTCTCTCCTTCCTTCCAGTGTTCTGTAATGCCATCGGAATGCCTCATGATCTACAAATGGTCTTGTTTAGGTTATGCGTTTGGAAGGCAGACTTCCAGTAGATAGGAGCCCAGTTTCAAGAGATACTGTCTGTCAAGAGCCTCTTGTTTGCTTCAGCATTCTGTGGCTTTGGCACTTGACAGCCTTTGTCTGTTGTTCTGATTGCCATGTGGACTGATATGTAAATGCATGATTGTCATATCCACATGTGTGAAGCAAACAAAACCAGACTCTTCTTCTGTTGTTCTTGTGCTATATGATAGACCTATGCCTTGGGCAAAAGTTCAGTCTTTTTGAGACTGTAGGTACAGGCTTTTCAAGTTGTGGGATCTTTCAGTGTGGTTCCTTAGCTCCAACTGGAGGAGGAGAGATTTTTGAATTTTCCTTTAACAGGCTTAATTCACAGCAGAACTGTAGCTAGAGAAAACCTTTCCTGCTGTGAAAATTGGAAAAGTCTGTCCCATCCTTTCTTCCCTCCTTGTCTTGATGCCAGAAGATCTTTTTATCTTAGCAACACAAATGTGTCTTCTGGATAGTTATTCTCTTTAAAGCGTTTCCCCCCCGGAAAAACTGGAATCTTGTGGAATAAAACAGACCTTGAGTCTCCTGATCCTCCGCTGATCTGATTCACATGCTGGTAATGTACCTTGTGACACATGGGGAAAAGTGCCTGCCAAGTATGTATTTAGCCACAATGTGGAGCTGTTGACACAAACTTGAGAAGCAGTGGGAACTTGCAACCCTGCTCCATAAAGAAGTTTCTAAAGTATTGGAAAGATTTAAGCAGATGAATGGTTCATGTCATTCCCAGAGAGAGAGGGAGATAGAATGCAACTATGGCCAATAGAGCTGAAGCTACCAGATGTAGGAAGGACTGGATGGAGCTGTTGAATTGACTGTCACTGAAGTCCCATCCAAAGGCAAATGAGTCACAATTGGGAAGTCAGAGGTCACAGCCAATCCTTAGTCCCAGAATCTACTGTTCTGAAGCAAAACTCCAAAGCCAACACAACAGCTAGGTTGGATTCAGAGGCAAGTGCAAGGGGGGGGGGGGGTGTTCCTTATGCAATATCATAGCAAGGCAGCAGAAGTATAGTGTGTGTTTTAGCTCAGATACCCTGATGGAAAGTTGTAGGTAATTCTCCCATCAGCAGTTCAGCAGATCTGCTCTGGTAGGTACAAAATGCAATATCTATTTCAGCCGTGATAATAAAGCCTGCATGCAACTGCTGATCTGTGTAAGAATTCATTTGGAAGTTTATTTAAACTGGGCCTCTCTAAGAACAATGAATTCCTGTCACATTACTGGTGTCAAGTTGGTTGACCATATAAAGAAAGATTGTATTATCACCTATTACTACTGTTGTTGAATTGGCACTGTCCTTATGTACGTACAATTGGGCCTTGCAAAGAAGTGTTACAAACTATCTCGCTTTCATTGCCTTTTGGCCCCGTTGCTTGTTCCTTTTAAATCTGTCCTGTGTTTGTGGCAGATGTGTAATCTGCCAAATGAGGGCACACCCTGTACGTAGTGAAGTAAATTCTAGCTCCTGAAAATGTATGCCAATAGACCCTAATAAGTTCCCCTTTCCAAAATAATCTTGCCCCCTCCCCAACTGAATAAGATTCTTTTGACTGCCAGCATCACTAAGCTCTTTTTAAGATATGCCAGTTTTAATCTCTCTGGAAAGTAAATGTTTTTTGGGGAGGGGTGCCTTTTAGTTTAAACTCTTCAAATTTAGAATTTTAGGGGGTTTCAATAACTGTGGATGTAGGGGAAGCCTAGGGAATCTTTCCTGTAGCATAATTCAGATCCCTGTGGCAATCTCCCCACCATCTCTTTGTACCTTGGTATGGATGGGCCAAGTTAGGCTTTAATGCTGGAGCAGAACCACAGTAACTCAGTCACAAAATTGAAAAAAAAAATTCACTTGTAATTGTGATCATTGCTTTCAAAACAGAAAAGACTGGGTACTTTTTGCTCATCGGCTACAGAGGAAAGGGAAAATTGAGTAATAAATGCAATCCTCCGTGTTACTGATGTAATACAATAATACAAGTCCCCTTAATCAGATCCATATTTGAAGCCAGAAGAACCATCAATAAGCATTAGAAGACTCATTTATGGCCAGCATGCTGGAGATTTTCAACAAGTTTGCTTAATGGTTAGATATTTAGGTAACTCTTAGAACTCTTCAGTTATTTTGTTCCATTAATTAGACCCAGTTGCTGCTGTTCCTTAATCATGCAGAAACCACTATCCTGGGGCATGCTATAGTGCAATTATCTGAGTGTGTTTTGGGGTGTGACCACCCTGTTGCAAAAGACTAGGGGGCTTATATCCATTTCATCCCTGTAAATATCAGGGAATGTGCTAATATTAATCAGATGTTGTATGTCCCAACAATCATGCATCCATTCCCAAAAGTCCTTTTGCACATATAAAACCAGCATGTCCAAGGAATAGGTACAGACTTTCTTCCTTTGCATGCTATTTTTCTGTGTGTGCTGTGGAGGGGGTGTTCAGACATACAGCTCCAGGTAGCTTCAGTACAGTTTTACCACCTGATTATGCTGAATCGCAGCCTTAAGTTCATTTGAAATAATTACACTATCAAGATTATGAGTGCTATTGTTAATAATAATCTACCTTTTTCAGTGGGACCCAATGCGCATTAACAAGTATTTAAAAAAAAACTTCTAGTCAAGCAGTAAGTGGATTACAAGATGTGATAACTTTTGAATCTAACAGCAACGATTCATTATAAGATAAAATAATGGAGTTGGGCTGGCACTGTAGAGCAGGGGGAGAAACACCAGAACAACGTATGCAATCGTATCTGTTTAAGGCAACAAGACAAAGACTTTACTCCTAATAAAACCTGCCTCCTGATTTGAACCATTTCACCATAGGTTCTCGTAGGTTATCCGGGCTGTGTAACCGTGGTCTTGGTATTTTCTTTCCTGACGTTTCGCCAGCAGCTGTGGCCGGCATCTTCAGAAGAGTAACACTGAAGGACATTGTTACTCCTCTGAAGATGCCGGCCATAGCTGCTGGCGAAACGTCAGAAAAGAAAATACCAAGACCACTGTTACACAGCCCGGATAACCTACGAGAACCAATGAACTCTGACTGTGAAAGCCTTCGACAACATTTCACCATAGTTTGCTCCTTCTACAAGAATGCTCTCCTGAACAGTTCCATTGTGCAAATTTTGCAAAACAATAGACACACAGGGACCTTCTTGATAGCCTCAGGGAGACTGTTCCACAATGTAGGAGCCACCAGAGAGAACGCTCGTGAATGGGCTAAAGACAATACTGGAATTAAATCAAGACTTCTGCATGTATCTGGCATGAGAACTGCTTGTAGCAATCAACAATGGTAGTCAGTTATCTCAGAGAAATATTGCATTCTCCCTTATTCTGTTGCTTTGTGGCTGGATCTAGCAGTTATTACTGAAACAGCAATGGAAGAAGAGAGAGAACCACTGTAGCGTTGGAGATCAAACATCAGATTTGGACCAGACAGTGTGCCCACATGTGGCCAGTCAGTGGCAGGGTAGCCTACTTCATGGGGCTTTCTATCTGAGGAGAGAGAAGGAGAATCCCATGTACACCACCTTGAACACCTTAAAGAAAAAGTTGGGCAAAAACATGTTAAGAAGGGGAAAAGGGTACAGAAAACAGGTTTTCTGTAAGAACAGCTGCCTGGAGCACTCTGCCAAGGCTAGGTGCCATTCTCTCCTATGGCAAATTGGAGCCTAAACCATAAAGGTTTGTATCTCCATTATCAAGCTGATTGAATTAGAAGGAGAAGAGTTGGTTTTTACATGCCGACTTTCTCTACCACTTAAGGAAGAATCAAACTGGCTTACAACCACCTTCCCTTCCCCTCCCCACAACAGGCACCCTGTGAGGCAGGTGAGACTGAGAGAGCTCTAAGAGAACTGTGACTAGCCCAACGTCACCCAGCTGGCTTCACATGTAGGAGTGGGGAAACCGATCCAGTTCACCAGATTAGCATCTGCCGCTCATATGGAGGGGTGGGGAAGCAAAACCGGTTCTTTAGATTAGAGACCATTGCTCCAAACAACCGCTCCTAACCACTACGCCCTGCTGGCTCTTCTTGTGACTCCTCTTGCCATAAGTGAGATCACAGTATCATGTGCTGGCCTGAGTACAGTGACTTAAATGTAAAGAGGCATGATGTCCCAGCATCAAGGTGCCCAGCACGCTCAAGTTCCATAACCTTCCAAGAGATCCATATGGAAATAAAGTGGCCAAAATCGTGCAGTTTGCACAAGGACCTGTAAACAGTTTTTAAAATTATAGGCTGACAGGTGGTATTGTCTTGAACTTACTATGTTGTGCTTTGCTTTGCTGATGGAGCATATTTATCTTGTCCCTTTCACAGTATTCTTTCTCTTTCTACATAATAAAAAGGTTTCACAAAAATGGTCTCTATGAAACTAGCTCAGTGAAAGCCTCCCCTTGTTTGCTTTCTCTCAGTTTCCTGATCAAGTTGTTCTCTATTTACAAGTCAAGCAGTTGAGAAGTTTGCCAGCGCTCCCAAGACCACCTGAGTCTTGGAGAAAAGCACTTCCAGAGAGGTGGTTGTACTAGGCTGCTGCAGTCAAAGCAAGGCAGTGTCTTCTGGCCCTTTCAAGACTATCAGATTGATTGTGGTAATTTCAGAGGGGCAGCCACAGAGGGGCACGTAGTAGAAAAATAAAACAGAAATCAGATGGTGCCTTGAAGATTAATGAATTCTAGCATACGTTTTGGGGATTCAGCACTCACTTCAGCAGATGCGTTGTGGTATTAGCATTTTCCCACTTTATCAGATACATGGTATTGTAGTTGGCAAATGCACAGGTACAGAGGAAAAAATGTGAACAGTGAGGGTCAGACAGTCCAGTCTGACATTGCTGTGTAAAGTTCAACTGTATGCAAGGTAAGCCCACAGCCCAGTTGACAGCAGCAGTCCAGCAAAAAGCACTATCTTCCTGGCTTTACTAAAGTAATGCTTGTCTCATTAGAGAAACCCCTTCAATCAAATGACGAGAAAAGGTGGAGGAAAAGAAAGGGTCTGGTATCAAATCACACTTCTTTGACAGATCCATACAGGCAGCTGAGAGCAGAGCAAATTAGGGTAAAACAACTAACATTGCCATAGATGCCTGTTTGACAATACATTGATGCAAATCTGTTTTTTCCTTAGTAAATATGCAAGTGGCTTTCAGAGCTGTTAATTCAGAATGTATCAAACATTTAAAATAGGGACTTCACTAGCTGTCCTTGATTTTTATGGCTTGGATATCAGACTTTTTCCCAAGCCCACATTTATCAAGTAACTCGGCTGCTCCCTTAGGGTTATATCCAGTCAACCATAAGTGAAGCTCTGCTCACCGAACTGTCCCATATAAGCTGAAATTTAATCCTGACAAAACTGAGGAGGTGTGTGTGTGGGGGGGGGGGTTTCTGACCCAGGAAATAGGTTATTCCCTGTTCTGGATGGGGTTGCACTCCTCCGAAAAGAGCAGGTTTGCAGTTTGGGGGTGCTCCTGGACTCAGCCCTCCAGCTGGATAAACAGGTGGCAGCAGTGGCCAGAGATACCTTTCACCAGTTTTGGCTGCTGAGCCAATTGAGCCCCGGGGGGGGGGGGGGGAGAACTTGCCACTGTGGTGCATGTCATAGCAACATCTAGATTAGATTACCGCAAAGTGTTCTACATGGGGTTACCCTTGAAGACTGAACAGAAGCTGCAGTTGGTACAGAATGCTGTGGCCAGAATGTTGACTAGAGTGGGTCTTAGGGACCATATCCCTTCCGGTCTGGTTACATCTACACTGGCTTTCCATTTGCTTCTAGTCTCGATTTGAGGTGCTGGTATTGACCTTTAAAGCCCTGTACAGCCTGCTGGGACTAACATACCTTAAGGACCATCTTCTCCCATATGAACCTACCCGTTTACTCCAGTCATCCTTGGAGGCTAGATGGGTTATGACCTTAGAAAGGGCTTTCTCAGCCATGGCACCAAAACTTTGGAACTCCCTCCTCAGAGAGATTCGTCTGTCTTTCTCTATTGGTGCCTTCTGCTAGCAGGTAAAGATTTTTTTGTTTGTTTCTTTTGGCATACCCCCAATAACCATTATTGGCCCTCCTCCCTGGTTCTGGTATTGTTTGTGTTTTTATTGAATTATTGCATAATTTAAATTGTTGTTTTTCATTGTTCAAATATGTTGATGTTTTTATGTGTGCCACCTTGGGGACCTTTAAAAAAAATAATTTTTATTTTTATATATTAGAATACAGAAAAGAAAAAAAACGGGGAAGAATCAAGAGAAAAATATGTCTGGGTCCAAGCTTCAATATCATAATGCATACATGCACCCATCATCTTAAAACTTAGTTTGTTAGTTTCTAATGCAAATTATTGATTTATCATTCTTCTAAATTACGCACTAAAAATGAATAGGTTGGAAGCACTTAGTTAATAATTAATAATTAAATAATGGCTATTACAGTACAGTAAATACTTACACAATATATCTATATCAATTAAACTAAAGCTACCAACGTCAGATGCTAAATACTTCTGCCTCTTGACGTTCTGCCTCTTTACACCCTAAAAAACAGCAAAACTTAAGGCACCTAAATATTTATCATACAGTGGCTGCCATTTCAACTTAAAAGTCATACGCCTTGGAAACCTTGATCGGGTGGAATGGTGGCATAAAAATGTTTTTTAAATAAGCAAATTGTGCTTCAGCTGCAGCCCATTGTGCACACTAAATGCAGTCTCTGGTGTTCAGGGGACCCACAGGAGCAGTACTGGGCACAACATGAAGGACTAGAGTAACAAGGGATATATGTTAAAGTCACTCAAGGTGGGGAAATGATCACTGGGTACAAGGTCAAATCTTTAGATTCCACTATAAGTGAATCAGCATCTCCCCCCACCCACTTGCCCAAAATGGCCATATTGGACATTACAGGCATGAGCCACAAAGTATAGTTCTGCATACCATGAAGGTGACCAAGGTTACTGGGCTGATGTGGTTATATGTGAATTAGTCCACATTAGTAGGTGGGTAACTAGCAATGCAATTTTGTGTTGAGTTACTCCAGTCTAAGCTCAACGAAACCCATAGATTTAGTCCATAGTAACTTAGCATAGAATTACTCTGCATGCTCACTCCATGAATAGAATACTCAGAGAGCGAAAAATCTTCCTACCACCTGACTTCCATCTTGTGGTAGGTTTCGTAAACATGTTCAGCATCTCAAAACTAGTCTGGGAAGCCTCCCAGACCAATTTTGTGGTATGTAAAAGAACCCTCAATTGCTTGTGTTTCAGAAATATGCCCCTGAAGTCAGTTTATGCAAACAATATTTGTTGTTGTCTCTCCTGAACCCTTCCATTGAATGAACTATAAATAAACTGAAAACTGGGAAGATCATCAATGTGAAAAGAACTTGTACACAATGTTGAGTCCAGCAGCAGCTTAGAGACCAACGTGATTTTCCATATCAACAATAAATTGGTGAAGGTGGGTCTGTTTATTAAATTCTGAGAAATAGGGGAGAGGGTCTGTCATCTGGAGTACCATGGGGAAAGCATTGTTGTCTGCTTGTCCTGGACTTGGCTATCTCCAGAATGAGGCAGGAGAGAAGCATTCTTTCCACATTATGGGTTCTATAGCTTGTAGATCTACTTTCTTATTCCACAGAAACCAGGGGTGGTGCTTTCATTAAGCAATCTGGAATTTTTGAAAAAGGATTCTCAGTTCTGTAGTAATATTAAAGGAGAAGAATATTTGCAAGGGCCGCCCATGACCACACTGTTAGCAGCCTATGGAGTTAATCAGGAAAGTGTTCTCATCTCAATGACCTTCCTGATTTCTGTTTGTTTCAGTTCATCTCACACATCAGCAACTGATTGCTATGTTTTGGGGGATGCTGACATTAATTTTTCTTTAAGCAAATGTAAGCCTGGTTAAAAAAAAATGTATTTATTGTTTAAAAGTGTTGTGAAACACTTACCTGGAAACACTGCCCTCTAGAGGGAGGGGGAAGACTCCAAGAGGGAAGTGCAACAAGCTGGGGTGTTTTTTTCTCCTGATGTTGTGGCAAATTTAAAAATAAGCTCCTGAAGAAAAAACAGACAGGGAGACAAAGAGGCAGCAGGCAGCTGATGGAAGAGTGGCCACCGTCTGGTGTGAGCCTTCCATCTTCAGTGTTACTGGGACTTCTGCTATGACTGTGAGAAAAAGTTCTTTCTCAGTGACTGTGAGGACAACGCAACTTGTCTGCAGTTTATTAGTCAGGACCCAGAGACTAAAGAGACTCCCTTCTCTTTTCACACTCACTTTGGGACTGACGGGTATAATTTCCCCCCCACACACTATTTTGTTTCAAACTCCCAGTCGGTTTTTGTTTTCCTCCCCTTTCAATAAGTGTTACTTGTTTAAGGGTCTTCAGAATTTGATTAGGGCATCCAAAATTATGTAGTCACTAACCTGGCCCTTTTACGAGTACAGGTTGAGTATCCCTTATCTGGACATTCGATATCCAGACTGATCCAAAAACCGAACCTTTTGAGCTGGCATGCAGGCATTACTCACAGGCCCTCAGCAGTGCCATTGACGGTTCAATGTACACAAAATCATTAAAATGTTGTTTAAAATTACATTCAGGCT
The DNA here is from genome assembly GCF_029931775.1 of Euleptes europaea. Classification (NCBI taxonomy): domain Eukaryota; kingdom Metazoa; phylum Chordata; class Lepidosauria; order Squamata; family Sphaerodactylidae; genus Euleptes; species Euleptes europaea. The sequence continues at coordinate 56,156,314 of NC_079316.1, read as the reverse complement.
ATATGTATAAAGTATATATAAAATATATACAACATAAATTAATTTCCTGTTTAGACTTGGGTCCCATCCCCAAGATATCTCATTAGGTATATGCAAAAATTCCAATATATTCCAAAATATGGAAAGATCCAAAATACGCTCCACTTTTGGTCACAAGCAGTCCTGATAAGGGCTAGTCAACCTGTAAAAGGGTTACACATACTTTAGGTTGTCTGTGGGTTCTCTGTCATCAGTTAACCTAGAAATGTTTCCCCATGATGTAAAGTCATCCATACGATGGAAGAAGTTTGAAAATAGGGCATTTTTCATTTAAAAAATATTCATTGTGTTCACCTTGCTCAGCCTAACAATAATCTGTACAGATAGATAATTATTTTCCCCATGTTACAGATGATTATAGGGTTGCCAGTCTCCAGGTGGTGGCTGGTTGTCTCCCAGAATTACATATGGTCTCCAGGTTACAGAGATCAGTTCCCCTGGAGAAAATGGCTGCTTTACAAAGTGAACTCTATGGCGTTATACCTCACTGAGGTCCCCCCCTTCCCAAACTCCACGGTCACAAGGCTCCACCCCCAAAATCTCCAGAAACTTCACCAACACAAGACCTGTCAACCTTACTTGAAATGAAGAATCAAGAGTGTGAGGTCAAGAATAGTGGGGGAAACATTGGACTGAGTTTTTAGAGTCTCAGGTGCCCCCTCAATTAAAGGAAATTTAGGTCCAAGCTTCTCTTCAAAGCTAAAGCCTGCTTAATGTTGGTGATGATAGTGTCTTCATCTCCTACTTCATTCAGACTAGGGACATGGTCCAGTGGTAAAATCTAGTTTGAAGGTCTTTTTCTTTCTGGATCCATAGTTTTAGGATTTTATAACAGTATGACTATGCAATAGCAATTTGAACTAAGAATTGGGTTGTTGAATTATGTATAAAATCAATTATGATAAATTCCTTATGGGAAGATCATCACATTAATTGTGTGTGGAAATCTACTACAAATGTTCAGCAGTACTGTGAAAATTCAAGGCACTTTCCTCAACCTTTAATACTTTGGGGCAACAATGCAGGACAGGGTGTTTTGGTTGGGGGGGGCGTTGCACAATTTTCTGCAATTTTTTTGCATAAACAGTTCCAATGGTGCCACTGTTGAAGAGGGAAAGGCAGTGTCTCAAAGCTTGGCTATGCAAGGCTTTAGTTGATGTAGACTGCCCCCCCAAAAGGAATTATTACCTGGGTGATATTATTATTGCTCTTAATTGTATATCTTTGTTTCTGCTTTGTTGTTATAAAGTGGTTTTTGCAGTAGTGCTTGCTAATTTTTTCCCTACTGCATGGAAGAATTCCATTTAACATGGCCAGACGAAGCTATTTCAAGTTTAAAAGACCCTGCAGCATTACGCCCAAAATAGCACTTTGGCAATTTTTAGTAATTTAAAAAAAGATTTAAAGGCCTGAAACTGTAGCTTACTTAGTTTGTACATGAATCCAGCTCTGCCACTCTATTGCTCATTGTCAGTCAGAATCTGGTCTGTTTTGAGCCTGATACAGGCAAGGAAAGAGGAGGGGAGGGAAATGAGTTTGACAAAGCCAGATGAATTGTAAACAGACATTTATATACAGCTAGGCCAGGCTCGATCTTCCCTGGCTGTTTTGCTCAGATATAGGTAGTTCAGCAACCGCCCATCAGCCTTTGTGCCTTCTGCCATCCCCTGTTGTTGCTATAAAGACCCTCACTATTGTGATCAAAGTAGAGATTATGCTGTGTATTCATTTGCAACCATCAACTGGCTTTCTGAAGTCAGGCCTGAATCTTTGAATATTTTGAAATGCCTGCGATATGCCATGTCTGTGCTTGATTCCTTCCAAAACTAGAGGGGTGGAGCCTGGGGAGGGCAGGGATTATGGAGGGGAGGTACCTCATCTGGGTAGAATGCCATAGAGTTCACCCTCCAAAGCCACTATTTTCTCCAGGGGAACCGATCTCTGTAGTCTGGAGATCAGTGATAATTCCAGATTGGAGGCTGACAACCCATTCCAAAACCCATCAATTTCAAGTTTCTATAACTGAGCAGCCAGTTTTCAGTTTAGTCATCAGCTGTAGGGCCACCGTGTCAAGCTGTCTTCACATTCTCCTGCAAGTATAACCAATTTTTAAAACAGCTATATACAAGTTGCTGGAAATATAAATTGTGTGTGTATGTGTGTGCCAGAGGGGGGGAAATAGAGGGAGACTAGGACTGGGAGGCCTACATTCAAACCATCACTCTTCCACAAAAGACATACCCTCTCTGCCTAGCCTAACCATCTCATTGAGATGAAGATAAAATGGAGGGAATGGGATGAAAATGTAATAAATGTTACATAAGCACACTGCCTTCTGGGCACGAGTTATGAAATCCTCAAGCACTTCTCATTACGAAGAAAGCTGGTGTTTAGTAGTGACTGTAGCGAAAATGAGGCATGACCCCTTTTCACCTCTGTGTCCCGAAGCGCACCGAATGATGTGAAAGATGCTGCAACTTTCCACTGCATGGTGAGCAGGTTTGTCGTGGAATAAAGGAAGATGTAACTCTAAAATGTGCTTTACTGAACACAGTAGCTTGGTACATGGGAGCTTCCCTGGAGCTTAACGGTCTGCAGAATGGCTCCAAAGGACTTCTCACTTGTCTTTGGACAACCCCAAGGGGAACCAGCACCAGGCAGAATCTGAGGGCGAAAACGCATGGGAGGTTTTGCCTTGGATTTGCCGCTCTCTACATGCACATTTGTAAGAGCCCCGTGGCACAGAGTGGTAAGCGGCAGTACTGCAGTCCAAACTCTGCTCACGCCCTGAGTTCAATCCCAACGGAAGTTGGTTGCAGGTAGCTGGCTTGAGGTTGACTCAGCCTTCCATCCTTCCGAGGTCGGTGAAATGAGTACCCAGCTTGCTGGGGGTAAAGGGAAGATGACTGGGGAAGGCACTGGCAAACCATCCTGCAAACTAATCTGCCTAGAAAACGTTGGGACGTGACATCATCCCATGGGTCAGGAATGACCCGGTGCTTGCACAGGGGACCTTTACCTTTTTTACATGCACTTTTTCCCCATCTGAATTCTCAAAACTCTACATGGGGGATTATTGTTGAGTTTTGAGAATTGAGCTGGTGAAAATGTGCTTGTAGAGAGTGGCAAATCCAAGGCAAAAGTCCCCATGCATTTTCGCCCTGAGATTAAGAACATAAGAAAAGCTGTGCTGGATCAGACCAAGGCCCATCAAGTCCAGCAGTCTGTTCACACAGTAGCCAACCAGGTGCCTCTAGGAAGCCCCCAAACAAGATTCCCTTTGCTTGTCACCCGCTGGGATAGCGGGTGGTCGTGTGAATTTAAGCATCCATTATAAACACGGGGGGGAAACAAAATGTTCCGGATACTCAAGACGGCGTTTCGGGGTCGACTGGAAAGAGCCGGCAGCACAGGTTCGCCCCCCGCCCGCCGCTACGTCTCCTCCGAGCCCTGCAGTCCCAAAAAGGGAGCATGTCCCAAACAGGAGATCTCCCCTTCTGCGAAGATCATTCCCAGTGGGTCGCCGTGTTAGTCCATCTGCGGTAGCAGAAAAGGGCCACAGTCCAGTAGCACCTGAAAGACGAACAACAATATTTTCTGGTAGGGTAGGAGCTTTCCTGGGTCACAGTTATCTGAAGAAGTGAGCTGTGGCTCCCGAAAGCTCACACCCTGCCAGAAAATATTTTTGTTAGTCTTTAAGGTGCTACTGGACTCTGGCCCTTTTCTCCTCCTGCGGACAGCCTGGCCGGTTTCCAGCGGCGCCCGGCGCCTTTCCCCCCCGGCCAGACCCCCGAGGAACTTTCCCAGCCAGCCCAAGGGCGAAAGCGCACGGGCGCTTGAGCCTCCTTTCTTCCCTGTTCCAGCCAGGATGCAGCCAGGATCGAACGCACGGACGTTCTTCCCTGTTCCAGCCAGGATTCAGCCAGGATCGAACGCACGGACGTTCTTCCCTGTTCCAGCCAGGATCGAACGCACGGACGTTCTTCCCTGTTCCAGCCAGGATCGAACGCACGGACGTTCTTCCCTGTTCCAGCCAGGATTCAGCCAGGATCGAACGCACATGCGTTCGATCCTGGCTGAATCCTGGCTGGAACAGGGAAGAACGTCCGTGCGTTCGATCCTGGCTGCATCCTGGCTGGAACAGGGAAGAAAGGAGGCTCAAGCGCCCGTGCGCTTTCGCCCCATGTGGCCCTGGGCAAGGAGGAGCCGTCCGGGGGCCGGCTCCCTCCCCTGCCCAGCGCCCCCTGGGGGCCGGGGCGCGGAGCGGCCGTCGCCCACTCCCCTTCGCTCCGCTGCCGGCCGGATGAGCCCGAGGCCCCCTCCCCTCCTCCAGCCCCTGAGCCTCGATCAGGGCCGGGCGAAGCTGGCGGCGGCGCAAGGCGAGTCCGGGGAAGGGAGCCCCGCGCGCGCCTCTCCCTCTCCCCCCCCCCCGGCTGCAGAAGTAGCGGCTGCGCGGGAGAGCGTGGCCAGAGAGCTGCCCGGGCTCGGCAGGCGAAGGGGGCAGCGGAGGGAGGCGAGGAGGGCGCGCGAGAGCCGCCAGGGGGACTGGCGGCTGCAGGGCGCGCGCGGCCCGTCCGCTCCCCGAGGCCGGGCTCGCGGCGTCCACGCAACCCGAACGGGCGGGGGCGCCCGGCACCACCCTGCCGGATCCCTTAGGCGCTTCTGCAAGGGGCCGCAGGCGCCGCGGCTCTCGTGCCGGCTTCGAAGGGGTCGGGCGCGTGCCTGCGGTGGCGCGCGCGCTCTCTCTCGGACCGTTCGCCGGTTTCCCCCGCCTCCTTCACCTCCAAAGCATCGCTGCTCTCCAGATTTGGGAACTTTGCATTGTTTTGGGGGCGGGGGGCGGGGGGCAAGGGAGGGGGGGCTGGAGAGCCGCTTCCTCGGAAATGCTCCTTGAGCGCTAAGGAGCCCTCCTGGACAAAAATATATATATATATATATATAAAAAAAAATAAAACCAGCCCGCCGCTCATCAGAATACGAGGATACATCTGGACTCCGTCGGCGTTTCCTGGCTTTCCTGGGGACGAAGATGCTGTCCTGCGGCGTGCTGGACGCCAATGTGGTGGACGTGGAGAAAAGGAGGAACCCCTCCAAGCATTATGTGAGTACGGGCGGCGGGGTGGGACGGGCCCGGGGGTCCGGGGGTGCCAAAGGCTGGCAGCAGGGATCGTCCTAGATGTGCTTTTCCGGGGAGCTGAGGGATTTACGACTTCAACGTGGGTGAAAAATGACTTGGGGAGCGGGGCAGGTGGGGATAGGGTTTCTGGAGGGGGTGCTGTAGCCTTCCCCCCCCCCAAAAAAAAACTTCAGGGAACCCCTTTATCGCCAGGCGAAAAGGTCAGCGGAGAAGGGCTTTTTGCAAGCATGCACCCTGTGGAATCACCTCTCTGGTATACATTTCTGAATAACAGAATATGTGCTTTGGGCATCTTCATAAATAAATTCATCTAGGTTGATTGTCCAGTGAAGTCGAGGCCCTTTCCCAGGTTCTCTTAAAAGCGCTAAGCCTGGGTGTTAAACAGAGCTCTTCTGGCGTAATATAGATTCATGTACAAGGCTACACTGAATAATGTTTCTCCTCTACCACAGTTCCTCTTGCTAATTTCTGCATTGATAGCGGGCGACATGTTTGGTGTGGGAGGTTGGACTAGATGATCTTTAGGTGTACTCTCACGCTGAGTTTACGAAGGCAGTTTTCAGTTTGTTCCTACATAAGACTATTCCTCTATACTTCAGTTGACCTATCCTCTGTCATGACAGGATGCGTATGAGGCATATCTTGTTTTATTTGAACCATCTGGGTTTGTTTGACCAACGTATTCTTTTGGCCTGGAGGCACATCTGGCATGAATGCAATTAGGTTCCTTCTGTTCTCCTCTCGTGGCGCTCTACAATGTATATTTCTCTCAGATCCTCCAGAATTCAGTAGAACATTTCCTGAGCAACTACTTGAGCCTTACAAACCAAGCGTCTCCAGAATATTTGTTTAAGGACCTTGCTACTGTTGTGGGTGGCTTAGTTGTGCTGCATACCTCTGGTTGGTAGTTGACTTGCTCATCAGTGCTTCTGGGCAGTGACCGGACGTGAACCTTCAGTTCTCCTCTTTACTGAGCCAGCTCAGCCCATGTGCAGTGTTTGCTGGGCTCCATTGGGGAGCAAGCCAGGACACCAGTATTGACATGACAGGAACATAGATCACTGCGGACCCAATGAGGAATGAGAATGTAATTGGTATTATTGATTGATTGGTTTAGTGCTTTAGTTAGCCAAAGCAGCTAACAGAAAAACCAGGCATTTGCAATCATAAATCAACTTTAAAACAAAAATTATTTACCGGCGTTTCCCAATAAAAACATCAGGTACACTAAAGAAGAAGAAGAGTTGGCTTTTATATGCAGATTTTCTCTACCACTTAAGGCAGAATCAACCCGGCTTACAATCACCTTCCCTTCCCCTCCCCACAACAGGCACCCTGTGAGGTAGGTGGGGCTGAGAGAACGTGACTAGCCCACGGTCACCCAGCTGGCTTCATGTGTAGGAGCAGGGAAACAAATCCATTTCACCAGATTAGCATCCGCCGCTCATGTGGAGGAGGGGGGAATTAAACCCTGTTCAGATCAGAGTCCACCGCTCTGAACCACCGCTTTAGCCACTACACCACGCTGGCTCAGTTCAGCACCATCAGTTCAGCTGATAGGTATTCTGGAATAGAAACGGTCTGTAAATTAATCTGAAAGGTCTGTAAGGATGACACCACTGTCCCTTCCAGGGGGAGGGATGAGTTTGGGGGCAGCCGTTGAAAGCTTCCAACCCACCTCACTTCAGATACCATGGGATCCTGCAAGAAGCTGCCATTGTTGGTATGACACTGATGCACCAAAGTCAGTGGAGTTGGATCTCCCATGTCATACCAACAACGGTGCCTTCTTGCAGGAATCTGTGAAATGTAGTTCAGATGCTCGCAAAGCACGCATTATTTCTCATAAAAACTGTGTTTGATCCCAAGAGAGGAGAGAGACGGCCTGTTCAGAATCAGATTTCAAAGCCACCTGCCACTAGATAAAGAGAATGGATATTTCGCTGGAATCCTCATAATGTTTTTCTGGTACTCCAAGATAAGAGAGCAATGTGGGTAAACTATTTTTGCTGCAGCTCTGCATTGTTTGGTCCATACGCTGTCCCTACCTGTTCACTCAGCTGTGGGAAATGGGCCCTGAGAACAGCCCTCTCCTTCAACCATCCCCTGGCAGTTAGTTAGGTATTGTGTTAATTGTATAAGTTTCAGCCTTGAATCTTGCCGTGCTTTAAGCTGAACTGATCTGAAACAGTCAAGGAGACAAATAGAGTGATCCTAAGCAGGTCCAGGCAGAATCCTATTCAGTGGGGCTCACTCCTAAGGAAAACATTCTTAGGATTGCACTGAAATAATACTCAGAGGCTTTGAGAAAGGTCAAATAGTAGCAGAGGCTTTTGTACCAGTCCTGACACCTACCAGTGCCAGCCCTCAGACTGGACATCTCATGCATGCATTCGAGTGCAGAAATGTGCCTGAGTCCTGTTGCCTTTCCCACATCTTCAGTTTGCTTAGAATCATAGAGTTGGAAGGGACCACCAGGGTTATCTAGTCCAACCACCTGCACAATCACAACTACCTCCCCCACACCCCCAGTAACCCCTACTCCATGCCCAGAAGATGGCCAAGATGCCCTCTCTCTCATGAACTGCCCAAGGTCATAGAATCAGCATTGCTGACAGATGGCCATCTAGCCTCTACTTAAAAACCTCCTTCTTGTACATGTACCTTTCCAATACATTGGTTTCCACAAATTTGATTTGCCAAGTTAACCAGGCCTTATACGTGAACTTGGTCTTGGACTCGCATACTGTTGCCAACTTATGGAGAAATAGGAGGAGGGCTTCTGCAATTGCTCCCAAGAGTGCCAGAGTCACAGGACAAGCTATCATCACTCTACTCTGGGGCTTAAAGCTGCTGGATAGAAAGCCACCCAGATGTAACCCCAACCTTACTTGGCAGAAATATTGAAATAAATGACAAATAACAGAGGGCTACAGTGATCTATCATACAATCATTCATTTCTTTGATAGAGCATTACATTAGCACATTGCAGGAATTTTTCTTATATGTGGGCTGCACTGAGACTCAAACAGACTTGCAGTACCTAACAGTTTAACAGTGAATCATATGTACTGCAATCTGAGCCCAAGGGGCATAGATGGAAATAACTCTGCATAGGACTGGACCAAACCTTGAATATGTTGCTATATATATGAATGCTGTTAGCTGAATGTGTATTGGTTCATACAACTTGTATGAACCATTGGGCTACTGGGATGGAGTGAGAGCTATTCTTAAAGCATTTGGCTTTATTCCAGAAACTATGTATGATGTTCAGCATTCATTAGCCCAGGAGGAAGGTGGAGGTTTCTGTTAGGGCTCTCAGATGGTAACTAGATGAATAACAGTGCAATTTTAAAAACCTTTTCCTGGGAGTAAGCCCCACTGAGTACAGTTGAATAGGATTCTCAGTAGACCTGCTTAGGACTGCATGATTAATTTTGCTCTGTTCTTCTGTTCGTTGAAAAGAAAAGCAACATGCCTTTGAAAATTCTTAAGGCTGAGTGGGACTGATATCGGTCAGATCTTTAATGTTCTATGCAAGTTTTAATTTTCTCCTTGTAAAGTGAGCAAACTATTGCTGATTACACTAGTAATCTGTGTGTGGGGGGGTCTATTTGGGTTTTTTTTCAAGGACTGGGTGAAAAAGATCAGAACTCTTTTGGGACAACAGAGTTCTGGAGCAGAGAGGCTATGAGAATTCAGAGCCGGGTTTGATTCCCCACTCCTCCACATGAACGGCGGACACTAATCTGGTGAACCGGGTTGGTTTCCCCATTCCTGCACATGAAGCCAGCTGGGTGACCTTGGCCTCGTCACAGCTCTCTTAGAGCTCTCTCAGCCCCACTTATCTCACAGGATGTCTGTTGTGGGGAGGGGAAGGGGATTGTAAGCTGGTTTGATTCTTCCCTAAGTGGTAAAGAAAGTTGGCATATAAAAACCAACTTCTTCTTCGTTGTCTGTAACCAAGGGGACTAGAAGCTTGCTATCCTAGCAAAATGAAAGCTAGTCATCTCAAAATTCTGTGGGAAGATTCTGATTTAATGGCCATGCAGATTCCTTAGACTACTACTAATAGTATAGTAGCCCTGTGATACTAATGCGTTGAAAACAGTTTCATGCTTCAACATGAATTAATGTATACTATTACAACATAATTCAGGTTCCTGATCCTCTCTTCCCATTCAAACTCCCTGAAGGATGCCATTTGATTTCCCAGACTCCTCCCAGGTTGATCTATCAAATCTGTAATGGCTGGCTGGGCTCCTCCTGGGAGTGCTTTCATGTGCAGCATTTTAACATGATCTTCAAAATTCATGCTGAGAAGGAGTGATCAAAACCCATCCACAGCCTCAGGCCAAATGCATTTTCTTGTATGCCTTTTCCCCAATTCTGTACATTAGCACCGGCTAAGTGAATCCAGCTGTCATTATGATACGACTCCCTTCAGGCCTTTTTCATGTGCTTTGTTCAGTCTGGTTTTAAATGTCTCACTGCTGCAATGTGCAAAACTCACTGCTGCAATGTGCAAAATTTTGCCTGTGCGGGAAAAGGAACCAGCGTCTGTAGCAATTTTTCCACCCAAGGTCAACATTGCGATGGGGTTATTTTCATCATAGTGACTGCTAGCTCTTATCTCTTACCTTCTCTCAGATGTTTGGAGAATGGGGAGAGGAGGAGGAAGACGCATATAGGGAGCAGCATGCTCAAATATTTGTGAGTGTGATTCAGCAACATCCACAAAATTATATGCATATACTGAGTTCCATGGTTCCAGGAGATACAGGAGACGTCCCCGACCAGAACACACCTAAGTGTTTGTATCTACACTTGTACCCATTCATCTCTTGTTTCTCCCATCCCTCTCTCTTTTCTCTGTCAATTGTCAAAGTTTAAATTACAGTCTCTTTGTGGAAAGCTTAAAAAATATTCTGTCAAGTGCCATGTACATCTATAGTGTGGTATAAATAAATAACGTGCTTTCTGAAAAACATGGCCTGAAGTAACAGACTGGAAACCAATTTGGGTTTTTTTCTGTAGAGCCATGTGAACAGTTGCCCCTGCCAGGTTTGTTGTTACCAAGTCATTTTTTCTTCTTTTTGCTGTGTTTACCTGAAAAGAAGACAACCTTGAATGTAAGAAGAGCCTCCTAAAGATGTTATTCACAAAATGTTTTTTAATTATTGTACATACCCAACTTGAATGCAAATGTAAGACAGCCCTCTCTTTTTCTTGACCACACACATGGAAAAAACTAGTCTTCCTTTTGGGTAAATACAGTATTCTGTATGCCATGTTAATCCATGGAAAAGGGGGCCTGGTTATAAATATAGCTTATGGGAAGTTGGACTCAGAGGTGTTCCAGAGAGGAGGGAGCCAGTGTATGGAGTGCCTTTAAAGAGATGTTCAGGCTCCTGAACATGTCATGTTCATGTCAGCTCACCTGAGTGGCGCTTGTTGTGCTCCTTTGAAGAACCAGCATAGACAACCATGGTTTAGAAAATTATGGCTTATTTTAACTGTGGTTTGTTTGTGAGACCAGGACTTGGCTTGCAGGCAGTCATTCAGGTTCTGGTATGCCTTGACAAAGGCTGGGGTCATCACCATCATAATTTCCTCTAGTTCCCCTGCAGAGATCTAGCTGGTATCCTGGCTTGCTCCAAGGAACAAGGCGGGATATTTCCATCAGTATATTTTGCAGAAGAGCCAGCATGGTTGTAGTGGTTACGGTGTTGGAAACCCATGTTCAAATCCCCATTCACATCATGGAGGATTGCTGGATAACCTTGGGCCAGTCACACAGGGCAAAAATGCACAGGAGGTTTTGCCTTTTATTTGCTGCTCTCTAAATTCTCATTTCCCCCAGCCAAATTCTCAAAACTCAAAAATAAGCCCCCCATGCAGAGTTTTGAGAATTCAGATGGGGAAAATGTGCGTCTAGAGAGCGGTAAATCCAAGGCAAAACCTCCCATGCATTTTTGCCCACACTCTCAGCCCTGACCCTGGCTAGTATTTGGATGGTAGACCTCCAAAGAATACCAGGATCATGACGTGGAGGCAGGCAATGGCAAACCACCACCAAACCTCTTTTGCCTTGAAAACCCTAGGGGGTCACTGTAAGTCAGCTGTGACTTGGTGGCAAAAAGAACATCTTGCAAAACCATAGTTAAGATGAACTGTGATGAAAAAACAACTTCAAACCATGATTTCATATAAAGCAAAGTAGAAGAAACTTTTGGAAGCCTTCACATCCCTGGGTATGCTTCTCCATGTGGTGGAGGCACTTCAGATGTAAGGTAAATCTCCCTGAATAAATCCCACAAGAATGCTCAGTGCTGCTTGCTTTTGTTCCATCTAAGTGCATTTTAGAGATAGATAGCCTCTGTTATAACTACCAATGAAACCAATGCAAGCAAACTTATATACCAACTCTGGCTGATGTCATTTGCCATCTAAAATCCGTTGCCATTAGGTAATTATGGAACGGGATTTAAATAATAATATTTGGTACTCCATGCATAGGCCTTCTTTGCAGGAAACAGCTGGCTTTTACACCATCTATAGGCTGTTTCTTTGTCAACAGCCATTTTATGTTGCTTCCTCTTCACAACCATGTGTCCATACAAAAAGGAAACAATTCACAAAGCAGGGTTGCTAGAAGGCAGTTCACAGTGCTGTGTTAATATGTCTAATCAAGTGCTTTGATGTGTCCCGGTAGAGCTGAGTCTTGGTTTCTTTGCCTCAGGAATCAATAATGTGTATTGTTATTAATATATGAACACATAAAGCTGCTGTATAGTCAGTATTAGCCCATTTGGGCCAGCATTGTCAATTGTAAGCAGCAGCTGTCCAAGCTGTCAGTCAGAGGAGTTGCTAGCTGAGATATTTTTAACTCAAGATGCCTGAAATTAGTCTGAGGAACCTCCTTTAGACAAATCAAACGTATTCACGAGCCATGACTCTTATCTCCAATATGAAACACATCCAGATAGGTACAGAAACCTTATTTTTTTAGAAAGGAGTGTTGCTTTCTCCGTATGCTCCGAATAGGGTTGCCAGCTCTGGGTTAGAAAGTTCCTAGAGATTTGTGGGCAGAGCCTGTGGAAGTTTGAGGAGCCTGTGGAGTTTGAGATGGGAAGGGAGCTCAGCAGGGATGTGATGCCATAAAATCCATGCTCCAAAGCTGCCATTTTCTCCAGGTGAATTGATTGTTGTGTTCTGGAGGTCAGTTGTAATTCTAGGAGAACTCCAGGCCCCACCTGGAGGTTGGCAACCCTAAAATCTGACAGTAATCCTGAGGACTGCAGATGGACGATTGCGCTGTGCACTTACCCCCTATCTAAATAGCAACTGATTATTTAATTCCTTATTTCTGATTCTTTCTGTTTCCAATAAAAGTTGCCTGTGCAGAGTGCTAATAAGGTGACCCTTATAGCAGTCATGAAGCCGCTTCCCAGAGCAGTGTATCCCTTTTAGCGGTTCTGAGTAAATTTGAAATGGATAAATATGTCAAACACCTGATTTTTAAAAAAATCATAAAGCTCTTGAAGCTGCAGGAAGTGCTTAAGACAAAACCAGTAATTGGGGTGGGGAGGGGGAGAGTCAAGTAACAAAAACAAACATCTTGTAGGATAGTATGTTTGTAAAGCATGTTTAGAGAAAGAAACTGCTTTTTGACAAATGGCACTGCCCATTTTTTCACTTTAATGCCTTAAATGAAAAGCTGAAATGACGCTGATATTCATCCCCGTCCGGATCAGGGCTGGAGCCAATGAAACTGCTGCTCTTTCTGGAATCTGTGGTCCATCCCAGGATGGTTCACATGAACATAAAAGCAGCTGTGCTGGATCAGAGCAACGGACCTTGTAGTCCAGCATTCAAGCTAGCCAGATGCCTCTGACGGTCCTGTTGTTGTCTTCTCAGCACTGGTACCAAGCTGGTTACTGCCTCTGAACGTGGAGGTTCCAGACAGTCATTGTGGCAAAGAGCTGTGGATGGACTCATCCTTCATGCATTTGGCTAACCCCCTTTAAAACCCACCAAATTAGTTGCCATTAATACATCCCAAATGTTAATTACTGTTTGAGTAATGAAACATTTCGTTTGTCAGTCCTGAACCTACTGCCCATCTACGTCATTTGGGCCCCTGAGTTCTAGCAGTATGGGAGAGGGAGAAAAAGCTCTCTGCCCACTTTCTCCACCACATGCATACTTTCATATTTTTATGATGTCCCCTTCTAATCCTCTTTCCTAGTCCGAAACATCTTTCCTCATATGAAAGTGCTCCAACCCTTTAATCATCTTGAGTGCCCTCTTCTGTGCTTTTTTCAGCTCTGCAAGATCCTTTTTTGAGATACGGTGGCCAGAAATGTACACAATATTCCAAATGAGGCCACACCACAGCTTTATACAAGGGCATTGAAATATTGACTGTTTTATTTTCAATCTCGATGCTAATAACCCCCAGCATGGAGTTTGCCTTTCTCATTGCTTCCGCAAACTGAGTTGACCTTTTCATCAGGTTTTCTACTACAACTCCAAGATCTCTTTCAATCTTGATCTCAACCAGTTCAGACCCCATCATCACATATTTAAAGTTTGGATTTTTTTTGGTTCTATTGTACATCACCTTACTTTTACAGACATTAAACTTCATTTGCCACATTATTGCCCACTCACCCAGTTTAAAGAGATCCTCTTCTAGCTCTTCACAATCTGCCTTGGTTTTCACCATCCTGAATAATTTGGTATTGTCTGTAAACATGGCTACTAAACTTCTCAGCCACAATTACAAATCATTTATGAACAAATTAAATAACACCAGTCCCAATACTGATCCCTGCGGGACTCACTACTTACTTCCCATTGTGAGAACTGTCCATTTATTCCTACTCTCTGCATCCTGTTTGACCAACTTTTAATCCATAAGAGGACCCATCCACTTATCCCAAGACTGTTAAGCTTACTCGGGAGAATATGCTTCTCATATTCTGTTTTTACCTGTCCTATTGTCAATTTATAGTTGATTCCTGGCAAGGCTGATTCCTGCTGCCACAGGGCACAATCCAACCAGTGTTCCAATACTTTTAAGTTCCATTCATTTCAATGAGAAAGCTTTAACCCTGTTCCCAAGTTTCCCATTCAGATCAACTCATTGGACATAAAGTACTTAATTTCAGCTGAATTTGCCATATACATCTAGGTAATGGTGGTTAAACATGCTTCCAAGGTGCAGCCAAATTATGGTGACCTTATAGGGTTTTCAATGCAAGAGAGATTTAGAGGTGGTTTGTCATTGCCTGCCTCTGCATGGCAACTGTAGACTTCCTTGGTGGTCTCCCATCCAAGTACTTACCAGGGCCAACCTTGCATAGCTTCTGAGGTCTGACAAGATCAGGTTAGCCTGGGCCATCCAGATCAGGGCATCTAAGTAATGGCAAGATCTAACAAGAAGATACAGGAATGATATATTGGAAACAAATGCTTTTTAAACCTCTAAAAACAAATTATGGAGCTTGTAGGCAGTAAACATGGATCAGTCTTAGCCCTACAGGAAAAGAGATGATAAACTTCAGACAATGAGGCAGCAACCCTAAGCACACTTACTATGGAGTAAGTCTCATTGAATTCAGTTAGATGTGTGGTATGACTCCAACAGCAACATTTTGTGTATGATAGTATAAATATAAAGTCATCTTTGCAGTATACAGAATAAGAAAATGGAATAAGAAGAAGAAAGTCTTGCTATATTGTTTTCCTTTTAAAACATGGGAAATTGTTAGGTGGAGTGACAATAATAAAATAATGCATCTGTAGTTGCACTCTGGTTGGAGTAAATGCTCTCTAAGATCAAATGTTGATCTTAAACAAAGTTATAATAAGCCAGAATGTTTTTTCAGGAGTGCTTACCTCTAGATTGCAATAAAGAAATATTATGATATTTTTCACTAGAAAGGAAGATAAAAGCCTGTAAAACAAGTTATCCAGTGAGTTTGAATGCACAGATTATGTTGAAGCCGAAATGGGTAAACGTACGAATTTTTGAGTTATAGAAAACATGCCCCAAAGAGACCAGTTTTCAACTGTAACCAGTTTGGATAGAGTTAAATAGTTATTAATGTTTATTTACTTAAATATTACTTTGGTTTTAATAATTATCTTGAGACAAAGCACAGTAATCAATAAACTAACCCAATTGGACTACTGTAACATGCTCTATGTGGGGCTGCCTTTGCAGGTAAAAAGCTGGTACAAGTTAAGATTCTTGGGACAGCTGGTTGGAACATATAAATCCAGTGCTGCATTTACTGCCCTGATTATTTGCTTGCTTCCATGCTCAATTCAGAGTGCTGGTTTTAAAGCCCTTTATAGCCTAGGGCCCACACTTTTTGACCCTCATTTCGTGCACCTATGAGCCCGCCAGGTTCTTCCAACAGCATTTTCCCTCTTGTAGCACTTTGTACAGCAACAGTGAGGTCACTGATGTTTTCAGCTGTGGGTGTGCGTCCAGTCCTGTAGAATGGCCTACCAGAGTGGGTGTGGAGGGCACTTTTCACTTGCTGCAGTTAGGAAGGTGTGTAAGACAGTTTTATTCCAGAAGGCATTTAACAGAGAATAAAAACTGTGTTGGCAATAGGGTTGCCAACTTCCAGGTACTAGCTGGAGTTCTCCTGATATTATAACTGATCTCCAACTGATAGAGATAGAGATCAGTTCACCTGGAGAAAATGGCTGCTTTGGCCATTGAACTCTATGGCATTGAAGTCCCTCCCCTCCACAAACCCTGCCCTCCTCAGGCTCCACCCCCAAAATCTCCAGGTATTTCCCAACCCGGAGCTAGCAATACTAGTTGGAAGATTTGGCTGCATTCTTTTTCATTCAAAGTATCTACTTTGACTCCAAAAAAGCAGTAGATAAAATGGCCAGATGCACACAGATGTAACATTTAACTAAATTTCTCAGCAGTAAAACTCAAGCTACTAAAAAAAGAAGAAAACACTTAACATTCATAATTAAAAGCCTTGGATAATAAAAAAATGTGTGTTACCTGGTGCCTGAAACTGAACAACAAAGGCACCAAGCTTATACTGACAGGGACCATCACAAACAGGGTACTGTCAGGCTGTTATCTCTGTTTAGATGTTTCCTTTCGTTTCTCTGCTGAACCGTCCAGACTTCAAGGACGGCTACACATACCAAAGCCTGGGAACGCTACTCCTGGGAAATAATGCTCTGTTTATGCTTTGTAATCTCCCGCCGTTTCTCTGCCTTATATTTCCAAATAACGGGCAAGACAAACTATAGCTGTCATCTTGCCTTCAATGCACTGTATTGCCTATTTGACCAGTAAAACCATCTGCTTGGAATCTGATTGTCTCTGTGGTGATTTCTGGTTCGATGGGTCAAGAGCTTACATTATGACAGCTATCCCTACTCTTCTTCATCGATTCTTTAGTCAGGCTGGAGCCCCGGAGGGTTCGCCTGCCACTCGGATGGGAGCTAGGAGGGCGCTCTCCGAGTGAACCATGACTACTGCTTCTTGGAACCCTGGAGTCCTCATCTGAGGATCCTACCCTTCTACGGGACATAGTAGCTGAACTCTTTAGGAATAATTCAGAGGTTTGCCGCTTGAGTGGACTGGTCCAGACACAGTGGCAATCTCTAGTGAGGGTTCTCTGGATGTTAACATCGGAGGATACTAATGCTCGTTTAGACCTCCAGGATTTTGATCAGTTGCTGGACGATGCCCGGCTGGCAACTGAGGACTTACAAGTACTAACCGATTTATTGGATAAGCTTATTGCCCGTGAGATTCTCTCATCCACGGTTCTAACGCGTCCTGTCACCTTGGGGGAAGGTACCATGGCGGGAGCCGCACCGGCAGGTTTTTCTTTGGTACCCAATGCAGCTGACTGTCAAGCTGAAGCCAAGAGGGTCGCTATCCAGACGGCCCTCCTCTTTGCGGATTGTACAAAGGATACCACGATAGCCACCTTGGCTCAACGTTTGGCCTCGACGTTCGGGGCCGATGCACCCGCGGTCGCGGTCCGAGTGCAACCATTGCTAGGTGGGGATCCCGACCCCCTACTCACGCTCCTGGAAACGGAACTTTTACCGCACATTACCACAGCCGCCGCTCTGAGACTTGAAAGCGCAAAAGCTCTCGCGGATAGGGAAGCTGCTGAAGCGGCTAAGGCGGAAGCCGAGGCTCAAGCCGCAAGGGATAAAGAACTGCAGTTGGCGGCTGATCGGGCGCGGACAGGCGGCCGCCCCAAAGACTCCGGAAGGAGCGGTCCTCCATTGGGTCTGTCTTTTCCCCCGGTATTTGCCCCGTCGCGCACTACCCAACGCGCACGCCGCCTCGCGGAACGACGCCAAGACTCCGAGGAGTCTGAGGAAGAGGACTTGTATGGGGACAGTTCTCAATGGGCCACAAGTTTTAGGACAAGCAAACCTCATCGTACAGGTGGCCCGGGTGAGGACGTTCACCTGTTACGAGCTCAGAATCGAGAGCTATCTGGCCGTGTAGATCAACTCCAGGAGCTAATGGAACGCTTGCTTCAGGACAACAGGCAGTTACAGCAGGCCCTGACAACCCCGGCACAACCCGTTCCACAGGGGGCCGCAGTACCGGTTCAGGGAGCGCCAGCCCAGCCACCCGCTAATGTGCCTGTTCAACCTCCGGTTCCCGGAGGTCCCGTTTTACCTGCACCCAGGGCACCAGTGCAACCGGGCCAACCCATGCCCCGTCCTTGGAAACAACTCAAGTTGAAAACTACTTACGATGGATCTCTCGAAACCCTGCCCTGTTTCTTGCATCAGGTGGACAGCTATATGCGAGAACAAGGACAGTTCTTCCCTACAGAGGACAGCCGGGTTCGCTATGTGGCTTCCCTTTTGACAGGTAAAGCAGCCGACTGGATGGTCCTCCAGTTCGACACCCGATCCCGCTCTATCCGTTCCCTCAACAATTTCATGACTGCCTTACGGAGGAGGTTTGAGGATCCCTTTCTGGTGGAACGAGCCAAAGCGGAGCTTCTACAACTAAGACAGGGCTCTACTCCAGTTCGAGAGTTTGCCGATGAATTTCAAAGACTAGCAAGCAGAATTGTGGGCTGGCCCAAAACCACCCTAATTCACCATTTCAGGGAAGCCTTACACCCTGACATTCTGAACTGGTCGTATATGCGGGGTGATCCCGACACCCTCGAGGATTGGATTCTATTAGCCGAAGAGGTGGAAAGCCGCCGGCGCTTTATTTCCCTTGTCCGCCAAAGACACGAGAAAAGCGTCCAAAAACCCCAGCCCAAGGCACCGCCCCCCAATCCACGGAAACCCGTGCGTCCACCCCAGGATCGCGAAACCCGATTTCAAAGAGGTGCTTGCCTCACTTGTGGGGAACTGGGCCACTTTGCAGCAGTCTGCCCACATCGCCCTGAACCCTTTCGTCCCAGCATGACAGCCCGAGCTAGAGGACGACCTCAATGCAGAGGCACCGCGGCCACCCGCAGCGCAGCGCCGGGAAGACCCACACCCTCTGCACTTCACGTTGAGGACTCATCTATCCTTCCTACATCGAATGACCCCGCCGGGTCCCGGATTACAAATGCCCCATTGGGAGTCAACTTTCCTTCTTCTGACGAAGAGAACCCATGGAATCCTCCAGCTTTAAACCTGGAATCCCCCCTTGATTTGTCAAAAAACGGCTCCGGTCTGTGGTGAGTGGACCGTCTCCACAGACCTCTGCAGAATCTCCTGCTAAACCGAAAGCTCCCACTAAAGTAAAGGAAGTAGAAACCACCGTTTATGTGGACGCAGTTTTACAACACTATGAAGGTGGTCCCCAACTATCCGTTAAGGCACTCATTGACTCCGGTTGCGGTCGCACTCTCATCAATGATGCCACATTTGCAGCACTCAAAGTCAAGTCCGAGGCTTTACCAGCCCCCGTCCAATTTGCCAAAATGGATGGGAGCCATTTCAAGGGGGGCCCAGTTGATCATCGCACTATAGGGGTGGCGATGGGTATTGGCTCCCACTGGGAGCAAATAGACTTTACCATAGCCCCTATCCGATTTGAAGTGGTCCTGGGAATTAACTGGATTAAAGGTCATAGTCCCAGTATAGACTGGGAGACGAACACTATCTCCTTTGCCAACCCCAAATGCGACCAGCACCGACAGCAAGTTGCGGTGCTGTCTCCACCCGCTCCGGCATTAATCTCCGATGTCCCATCACCGCCGTCCCTACCTGATGTATACCAGGACTTTGCGGATGTCTTTAACATTAAAGAATGTGATGCCTTACCCCCCCACCGGGCCACTGATTGTGCTATTGAGGTGGTGAAGGACTGCACATTAACCAAGAGTAAGATTTACCCTATGAGCACTTCCGAGTTCACTGTACTACGGGACTTTTTGGACAAAAACCTTGCCAGAGGGTTCATTCGCCCATCGAATGCTCCCAACTCAGCCCCCGCGTTCTTCGTCCGAAAAAAGGAGGGCGACCTGCGCCTCTGCGTTGACTTCCGAAAACTCAATGCAGTTACTCAAGCCAATGCCTATCCTATACCGCTAATTTCAGATATTTTGGGGCAACTACAAGAGGGACATATATTCTCCAAATTGGACCTAGTAGAAGCCTACTACCGCATCCGTATCCGCGAAGGGGACGAACCCCTCACTGCCTTCTCTAGCTGTTTTGGAATGTTTGAATTCCTTGTGATGCCCTTCGGGTTAAAAGGTGCCCCGGGGGTCTTCATGCAACTCATCAACGAAATCCTCCATGATTTACTGTACCGCGGGGTGGTAGTTTATTTGGATGACATTCTTATTTATTCAAAAACCATGGACGAGCACGTCACTTTGGTCCGAGAAGTTCTGCACCGCCTGCGCAATCACCAACTCTTTGCAAAGTTGGCTAAATGCGAATTTCACCAGAGCAAAATAACTTTCTTGGGATATATAATCTCCCACCATGGCCTTAGCATGGACCCGGCCAAGGTTCAATCCGTCCTCGATTGGACTCCTCCCTCCAACCGCAAGCAAGTACAACAGTTTCTGGGCTTTGCTAATTTCTACCGCGGATTTATCCCTAACTTTGCCCAAATAGCGCTGCCCATCACCGACCTTCTGAAAACCAAGGGTAAAGGAAGCTCTGCTACATTACCCTCCGCTAAGATACTGTGGACTGATCAATGCCAGACCGCCTTTGTAGCCCTCAAACGCCTTTTCACGTCGGAACCTGTGCTACGGCACCCAGACCCAAATCGAATGTTCATTGTACAAGTCGATGCCTCCGACGTAGTTATGGGGGGGGCCCTGCTCCAAAGAGGACCAGATGGTCTCCTTCACCCCTGCGCTTACTTCTCAAAGAAATTTGCGCACTCCCAATTGAACTGGCCCATTTGGGAGAAAGAAGCCTTGGCCGTTCACCATGCGCTTACTCTATGGCGACAATTCCTGGAAGGGTCTAAAGTTCCCTTCGAAGTTTGGACCGATCACAAGAATCTGGCCGCCCTCACAGGAACCCATAAGTTATCCGCGAAACAACAACGTTGGGCGGAATTCTTTGCTCAGTTTCGTTTTGTCCTGAAGCATGTCCCTGGAAAACAAAACGTTCTCGCAGATGCTCTCTCCCGATTGCCTCAATACCCGGCTAAACTCGATCGGCCAACAGACTCTTTATTTACGCCCGCGCACGAGTCTTTCTTAAATTCCCTTCGGGAACAATGCCTTATGGAACGCTCTGCTCAAACCCTGCCTCCTGGTGTAATCGAACAAGGAGGCTCTTGGTATAAAGATTCGAAATTATATGTGCCCAAAGCGCTCCAAAAAGACGTCTTACACTTGGCTCATGGAGTGAAAACAGCTGGACACTTTGGGTTCCTAAAGACCCTTCACCTGTTGCGCAGACAATTTTGATGGGGGGGAATGCGTTCTGACATTGACTCTTTTATTCGCAGCTGTCCTGTTTGCGCCACAGTCAAACGATCTCAAGGCAAGCCCCCAGGACTACTGCAACCACTTGAAATACCCAGCAAACCCTGGGAAGTGATTGCTATGGATTTTATGACGGATCTCCCTCTCAGCGGGGGAAAAACTGTGTTATGGGTTATCACTGACTTATTTTCTAAGCAAATACATTTGGTTCCATGTGCAGGGATCCCCTCCGCTCAGAAGTTGGCCCGCCTCTTCGTGTCACATGTCTTTAGACTACATTCGTTTCCACGCAAGATAATCTGCGACCGCGGAAGTAGTTTCGTTGCTAAGTTTTGGAAAGCTTTTCTCAAATTGGTAGGGGTGGAGCAGGGGTTGTCTAGTGCATACCATCCCCAAACGGAGGGTCAAACCGAACGTGTCAATGCTATACTTGAATGCTATTTGCGCTGTTATGTCAATTACCACCAAGATGACTGGGTGGAACTGTTACCTTTTGCAGAATATGCCTACAATAATGCTGTACATCAGTCCACAGGTTTCAGCCCGTTTTATGCGGTGTATGGACAGGAGTTCGGTCCTATCACCCCAATAGAAGGATCAGAGGGGGAGGGGGATGCCGACATTGCCTCTTGGGCACACACCCTCCGTACAACATGGCCCTGGCTGGTTAGCAACCTAGACCGAGCCAAGCGCAAATACAAGGCGCAGGCTGACAAGCATCGTTCCCCCGGTAGGGACCTGCAAGTGGGTGGCTTGGTATACCTTTCCACCAAGAACCTGCGCTCCACCCGTCCGTGCCATAAGCTCAGTGCTAAATACATTGGCCCATTTCCCATCACCCGCCTCATAAATCCTGTCACGGTGGAACTGTCTCTCCCCAAAACTCTGAGGCGTGTGCACCCCGTTTTCCATATCAGCCTTCTAAAGCCCCATGTTGCTTCCCCACAATGGCACCCGGAGCCGCCTCCTGAACAACCCATAATGGTGGGGGGGGGGAGAACATTTCGAAGTCTCCAAAATCCTGGATTCCCGCATACACCACGGGGCCTTGCAATACCTGATCCGCTGGAAACACTTCCCCCCTGCCTATGACGAATGGGTTCGCGCACGGGATGTCTCCGCCCCCAAACTCATCAACGCCTTTCACAATGCCTACCTGGACAGACCAGCCCCCTTGCCGGATGGGAGGGGGCCTTAAGGGGGGCAGGATGTCAGGCTGTTATCTCGGTTTAGATGTTTCCTTTCGTTTCTCTGCTGAACCGTCCAGACTTCAAGGACGGCTACACATACCAAAGCCTGGGAATGCTACTCCTGGGAAATAATGCTCTGTGTATGCTTTGTAATCTCCCGCCGTTTCTCTGCCTTATATTTCCAAATAACGGGCAAGACAAACTATAGCTGTCATCTTGCCTTCAATGCACTGTATTGCCTATTTGACCAGTAAAGCCATCTGCTTGGAATCTGATTGTCTCTGTGGTGATTTCTGGTTCGATGGGTCAAGAGCTTACAGGTACCACCACATGAATACAAAACATTAAAAAGTTTTCTTGAGTCTTCTTGAAGAAGGTGGACTATAAATCCTGCAAAATAGATACATAAATAGGCCCGTTCCCGTTATTAATGTGTGGTAGGGTTGCCCCTCCGGGTTGGGAAATACCTGGAGATTTTGGGGGTGGAGCCTGAGGAGGGCAGGGTTTGGAGAGATGAGGGACCTCAGCAAGGTATAATGTCACAGAGTCTACCCTCCAAAGCAGCCGTTTTCTCCAGGGAACTGATCTTGGTCGTCAACAGTAATAGCAGGAGGTCTCCAGTTGCCACCTGACAGTTGGCAACCCTAATGTGTGGGCTGATTCATGGGGTAAGAAATTTAAAAAGACACCTCTTAACTATACAGTGAGGGGAAAAAGTATTTGATCCCCTGCTGAATTTGCCTGTTTGCCCTCTGACGAAGAAATGACCAGTCCATAATTTTAATGGTAGGTTTATTATAGCTGTGAGAGACAGAATAACAACAGGAAAAACCCCAGAAACCCAGAAGACAAAAGTCAGAGATTGATGTGCATTATAATGAATGAAATAAGTATTTGATTCCCTATCAACCAGCCAGATTAGGGTTAGGGTTCTGCTGTGGACAGAAGCAATCCATCATATTCCAAACTAGCCACCATGACCAAGACCAAAGAGCTGTCCAAGGATGTCAGGGACAAGATTGTAGACCTGCACAAGGCTGGACTGGGCTACAAGACTATTGCCAAGCAGCTTGGTGAGAAGGTGACAACCCTAACCCTGTCAACCTCCCTCGGTCTGGGGCTCCATGCAAGATCTCATCTCGTGGAGTTGCAATGATCATGAGAACGGTGATGATGCAGCCCAGAACTACATGGGGGAAACTTGTCAATGATCTCAGGGCAGCTGGGACCATAGTCACCATGAAAACAGTTGGTAACACACTATGCCGTGAAGGACTGAGATCTTGCAGAGCCTGCAAGGTCCCTTTGCTCAAGACAGCACATGTACAGGCCCGTCTGCAGTTTGCCAATGCACATCTGAATGACCCAGAGGAGAACTGGGTGAAAGTGTTGTGGTCAGATGAGACCAAAATTGAGCTCTTTGGCATCAACTCAACTCGCCGCGTTTGGAGGAGGAGGAATGCTGCCTACGACCCCAAGAACATCATCCCCACTGTCAAACATGGAGGGGGACATATTATGCTTTGGGGGTGTTTTTCTGCTAAGGGGACAGGACACCTTCACCGCATTGAAGGGACGATGGAAGGGACCATGTATCGTCAAATCTTGGGTGAGCACCTCCTTTCCTCAGCCAGGGCATTGAAAATGGGTTGAGGATGGGTATTCCAGCATGACAATGACCCAAAATACATGGCCAAGGCAACAAAGGAGTGGCTCAAGAAGAAGCACATTAAGGTCCTGGAGTGGCCTAGCCAGTCTCCAGACCTTAATCCCATCGGAAATCTGTGGAGGGAGCTGAAGGTTCGAGTAGCTACACATCAGCCTCGAAATCTTACTGACTTGGAGAGGATCTGCAAAGAGGAGTGGGACAAAATACCGCCTGAGATGTGTGCAAACCTGGTGGCCACCTACAATAAACGTCTGACCTCTGTAATTGCCAACAAGGGTTTTGCCACCAAGTACTAAGTCATCTTTTGCAAAGGGATCAAATACTTATTTCCCTCATTATAATGCACATCAATCTCTGACTTTTGTCTTCTGGGTTTCTGGGGTTTTTCCTGTTGTTATTCTGTCTCTCACAGCTACAATAAACCTACCATTACAATTATGGACTGGTCATTTCTTCGTCAGAGGGCAAACGGGCAAATTCAGCAGGGGATCAAATACTTTTCCCCCTCACTGTAGCAGCAGTTCAGCACTGGGACAAATTGAGGGCTCTTCTCTTAAATGTACAAGATAGTTTTTCAGACAGATGTGCTTCAAATCATGTTGCGAGTCTCTGCAGTAGGGTTGCCAGATCTGAGTTGGGAAATCCCTGGAGACTTGGGGGTGGGCCTTGGGGAAGGGGAGGTTTGGGGAGGAGAGGGACCTCAGTAGGGTATAATCCCATAGTGTCCACCCTCCAAAGCAGCCATTTTCTCCCAGGGAACTGATCTTTGTCATCTGCAGATCAGCTATAATTCTGGGACATCTCTGGGTCCCACTTGAAGGTTGCTGCCCTAGTCTGCAAGTGTCTTCGTTACCACTGTATGCTTCTTAATGGTGCATGCTAAGCTTCCCTAAAACCCAACCGGTTCTGTTCAAGGTGTTTTCAGTACAACATTTAGTTTTCCTTTGGCAATTTCAGAACTTTCCCAGGAGGTCTTGTTGGGTTTTTCCATGGTTGTAAATAAAGAAAACCGCCTTTTGTGTAAAATCCGGGCACTGTTTAGAAGAACTGGCCTGGGAATGCAAACTGATGACCCTGAGTGAGCAGCCTTCTACCAACAACATCTGGAGCCGAGCTGACTTCTGAGCCAGGCTTCTGGTGAAAACGTAAGACACGCTGCTTTGTCACAAGCCAGGAAATCTTAACAGCTGGAAACACGGCGGTGAAAAAGTCACTTGCAAGATTTTCTGACAAGCCAAAAGATTACGAGCTATTATCGCTGAGGCAGTGCTAGTCCGTGCTGGAGACCCTCCAGGAGTTTGATGTCACTGGCAAGTCTGCAAAGACGTCAGCTGGAGGACTTTCCCATGTCACCGCTGTCATTCTAGCTGTCACGATGATCTCTAAATGTTTGGGGCTTCCAGGCAAAAGGTCTCTCTCCCTCCCCCCACCAAATCTAGACAGGTTTACTGTTGTGGAATAACATTTTTGGATCCACTCTTTAAACAGGTTCCGGACAGACATCGCTTGAGCTGCCTGGTTGTGGTGTTCTGCTAAATTCGGTGGGCTTTTCAGTATCAGTGATGTGGGCAGCGTTGATAATGAGGAGACCGTGCGTGGTATAGTGGTTAGAGTGTCATAGTAGGATCTGGGAAGCCCAGGTTTGAACCCCCACACTGGCATGGAAGTTCATTGGGTGAAGTTGGGCCATATATTCTCTCTAAGCCTAACCTGTCTCACAGTATCGTTGTTGGGAAGAGAAGTGTACAATTAACATTGCCAGCTGTTTTGGGTCCCTGTTGGGGAGAAAAGCAGGGGTATAAATATCTACATAAATTATAGATAAAACACATTTTTTGAGACCCCCAGAACAACCTGGTCATGATTAGGATCACAACTGAAGGAACAGCCTTCATTTTGAACCTGCCTTTTCTCAGGGCAGCACAGCTCAAGGCAGCATATGTGGTTCCTGCATCTTTCTTTATTCATCTTTAGGGAATAATAAAGAGGCAAGAGGAATAGGATGAAGAAGAGTTGGTTTTATATGCCAACTTTCTCCACCACTTAAGGAAGAATCAAACCAGCTTACAATCACCTTCCCTTCCCCTCCCCACGACAGATATCCTGTGAGGTAGGTGGGGCTGAGAGAGCTCCAAGAGAGCTGTGACTAGCGCAAGGTCACCCAGCTGGCTTTGTGTGTAGGAGTGGGGAAACCAACCCAGTTCACCAGATTAGCATCCACCACTCATGTGGAGGAGTGGGGAATCAAACCTGGTTCTCCAGATTAGAGTCCACTGCTCCAAACCACTGCTCTTAACCGTTATACCACACTGGCTCCTACACCACGCTGGCAAGAGGATCAAGTCTTTGGTAGTTGCATCTGTGATGATATGATGGTCTGAAATCATAGTAGGGTGGGTGGAAATGTTGCCCTGCCAGATGCTTTTGGTGATATCACCTAGCTACCTTTTACTTATATTCATCCTGCTGAATCACTAGGAGCTGTGCTTCACAGAAAACCTAACACACATTTAGGAAGTGACCTTTGCCCCATCTCTTCCAGCTGCCTCCTCCATTGGAATATCCCTCTCACTCTAGCATTACTGTACCTGGAAAGGCTTGTGTCAACATTTCCGGATGTCAGCAGCCAGAGACAGCTCTCTTGCTTCCCCCTATCAAAAGGTGATTTTATTTTGTGGGAAGTGATGGAGACAGAAGTTGAGTTGTGGGCCTTATAGTCCTGGTTCATCCATTATGATGAAGCCTTAGCATTATCCTTATGAAGCAATCAGGTATAATATTTTGCTAACCACATCACAGGCACAGGATGCTGAGTGATATAGAAATGTGCCCAATTATTGTTGATTTTAATGACTTGGCGGATGAGTTTTGCTTGTACTCAGGGTCTGACTGAGCGCAAAATGGCCACAAAATACAGCTACTTGCTCAGTAAATACTATAAATACTAAAAACGAAACATAAAATATAAACTTGTTCATTGTTAAGTAATATGAGATTCTTGCTCTTGTTCAGCTTTTTTATATGGCAAACACTGAAATGAAAATTCAAAAGATCTGTTCGCAGAAGTTTAATTGGCAAGATCTGTGCACTTAGCTTTTGCAATGTGATGTCTTCTGAATTCAGAAGTTAAACACTGCTTGTCCCTATGGCTTACATGAAAGGTTGGAACTGAGCTGTTTGTAATGAATATTTTGCTGTAATTGTTTCAGTTTTGGTGACTGAGTTTTGCATCAGCTGCCCATTTGTTACTTTTGCTGTTATTAGCACTAATATACAGAATCTACATGTGAGGCTTTTTACAGGTTGAGTTCAACTTTCAGGGACTCAGAAGACCTCTTCCTTTATTGTTAGGGCCGTAAAATGTGTATACAAATTATTATTTTATTTTTAAAATGGTCATCTGTTGCCTGTCGAATTCAGGGAGTCAAATCGAATGGCAGCAGTTCTTTATGTTTGTTGTTTGTGTATAATTTTATGCTCCATTAATGGGAACTTGAACACGTGAAGTTACCGGTCCTTATACTGAATCAGGCTATTGGTCTGTCAAGGTCAGTATTATCGACTCTGACTGGCAGCAGTTATCCAGAGTCTCAGATAGAGGTCTTTCACATCACTTGACCATTTGGGATGGTCTGCATGCAAGGCAGATGTTTGACCACTGAACTGTGTTCCCTTCCAAACTTTGTCAGCGTGCAACTGTGGAGGAAGACGTGTAAGTAGCTTCAGAAGCGCCTATGTTTTTTGGGGGGAGGGAGCAAGCACACTCTTGGAGTTTGCTTGGGCTTAGTATATTATTAAATTCTCTTCAACAGGTGGATTGACTCGCTAACCTTAAAATGGTGTGGGAATCACTATGTAATTGTGGAGCTTCCTTACAGTTTTGGAATGATTTGCTCACATGCACCTCCTTCTGAGGTCAGTAAAAGGAGTCCCCAGCTTGCAGGGGGAAAAGGGAAGATGACTGGGGAAGGCACTGGCAAACCACCCCGTAAACAAAGTCTGCCTAGAAAACGTCGGGATGTGACGTCACCCCATGGGTCAGGAATGACCCGGTTCTTGCACAGGGGACCTTTACCTTTACCATTTGCCAACTTGAATGCTTATTTGTACAAATATTTTTGTTCATAGCATTCTGGCTGCTGTTGTCGTTTTAATAAAACAGATTGCATCCAGTGCTGTTCAAAAAACACTTAGTATATCTGGCTCACTGAATATATGCAATAAATCTGTTTATTTTATTTAATTGTTTAGGTTATTGGTGTTGTATTATGGCTACAGCCCAGCAACACATTTTCATGCTTAGCTGTAAACCAGAGGTGGGCAATCTTTTGATCCTGGGTGCCAAAAATAAAGTAGTATCTGCCTGAGAAGATGTTGTTTTGCCAGCAAATAAAAAGGTGGTGCTGGGGTGGGGGAGTAATGAGGGTCATACTTGGGAGCAACCCAATCTTCCTCAGTGCTACCTTAGACTGGGCTAGCTGCTACATGGGCCTAGGAGGCAATGGCAGGCATAAACCACACCCCATGCCTTCTCCCATGCCTCAAGCCCCAGCTGTGCTGCCAGTACTTCATGGGTTTCCTTTGGTTGCCTGGCTGAAAAACAAGCCCTACATGCCAAGCAAAATAGTCTGGTGTGCTGCTGTTGGGCAGGCATGCCAGGGGTTGGCTAACCTTGCTAAAGAAGAAGAAGAAGAGCTGGTTTTTATACCTCACTGTTCTCTACCCTAAGAAGTCTCAAAGTGGCTTTTCAGTCACCTCCCCTTCCCCTGCCCACCAGGCACCTTGTGAGATGGGTGGGGCTGAGAGAGCCGTGACTAGCCCAAGGTCACCCAGCAGGCTTCATGTGGAGGAGTGGGGAATCAAACCTGGTTTACCAAATTAGAGTCCGCCGCTCATGTGGAAGAGTGGGGAATCAAACCCGGTTCTCCAGATTAGTGTTTGGCACTCTTAACCACTACACCACACTGGCTTTCAACTGTTCACAACAAAGTTTGTCTACAAGGTTAAAACGTTTAGAATGTGTAAAAACACAATTTGGAGGCCCAGCATCCTCTAGAATTCCTTTGGATCATTGCAGCAAACTGGGCAAAAAAGGTCTGTTTTTACTGCTTTACACTTCTGCAATTGGTGCAAGCCTTTCACAAAGTAACTAATAGAACTGCAAAGCTTCCTCCCTCTTTTGTCTTTTTTTTGCTGTGGGAGGAGAGGGTGCTCCTCTTTCTTCTTCTGTCTGTCTTATACAGAAACAGCCCATGGATCCATCTAGCCTACCGTTGGCTACTCTTGACTATCAGTATATTTCCAGGGTGCCAGGACAAGCTCTTCCCTGGCCCTGATATTCTTAAGTGGGTATACCAGGGATGTCTACAAACTCATCCACAGAAAGATTGTGCTCTGCCACTGGGCTGTGGGCTGTCCTTGCATTTCTGCACTTTAGTGACACTTTTGTGAAGCAAGTGACATCAGACAAGATGGTAGTTAAACTAAGGAGTGGTATTTGGTGGCTCCCATTGCTTAGGTGTAAGAAAGAAAAGGCTACTTTGCATCCACGGCCTGTTAATGGGTGCACAGTAGGTATATCCAATTCCTGACTAATATCTGATTTCTAGGTTGTTTCACCATCTAGGCAAGCCTGGGATTACCCATAGAGCCAAGGGAAAGAACAATATAAATATATAATCCATTGAAGTTCCTGGTGCTATTTCTTGAGAGAACAGATGGGAATTAACAGGAGGGGCAGAGGTGATTGCCAGGAGTGATTGTTTGTTTTAGCCGGGATGATGGCCAAGTTTCCCTAGGATTGTATAACTCTTGCTGTAAAAGTATCTTATTCCTGTTAACGATTCTAACGCTTAAAGTGTCTACATAGAATCATGTTGTACATTAAAACATACGAATCAGCAGCCATTGCTAGACCATTTTACTTCTTGAAAGGGCTATGGAGCAAAATTCTTCTTAGTGAGGCATTTCAGATGTATTTCCTCCTCGTTTAATTGTTAAAATTCATGTACCATTGTAAATAGGCAAAGTTCTGTATAATTAGGGCTGCCAAGCTCCAGGTACTAGCTGGAGATCTCCTGCTATTACAACTGATCCCCAGCCGATAGAGATCAGTTCACCTGGAGAAAATGGCTGCTTTGGCAATTGGACTCTATGGCATTGAAGCTCCTCTCCTCCCCAAGTCCTGCCCTCCTCAGGCTCTGCCCCAGAAACCTCCCGCCGGTGGCAAAGAGGGACCTGGTAACCCTATGTATAATTATTATTGTGTTTACATGACAACAGCCCTGTAGTGGAGATCGACTAGGTCAGAACTAAGACTGCTCTGTGCAGATATCACAAACAAACCATATCATATTTACTTATTATTTATATTCCACCATTCTCCCCAATGGAGACCTAAAGCAGCATATGTTGTCCTCCTCTCCTCCATTTTGTCCTCTCAACAGCCCTTTCAGGTAGGTTAGCTTGTGTGAGTGATTGGCCCAAGGTCACAGAGTAAGCTTCCATGGCAGAGTGGAGATTTGAACCTGGGTTCTCCAGATCCTAGTCTGACCCTCTAAGGCAGCGGCTCCCAACATTTTTGAGTCATGGTGCTCTTTTCAGGAGAGAATTTCGTCACGGAGCACTAATTTTCTCCTAGTACCTATATACTAAATCAAATGAAAGTAGTATTTTTCTTTCCAATCTCTTCGCAGAGCACTAGGAGATGTTTCTCAGAGCACCAAGTGCTCCGTGGAGCACAGTTTGGGAACTGCTGTTCTAAGGTAATGAATTCTGGCCATTACTGGCCAGAACCCCACCACTGAGCTTTCAAGATGCTTGGCCAGAAAGGCTCAAAATTAAAAACTTCTCTCATCTTTCATTGCCCTTCTCTAGCAGTCTCCTCAATCCACAAAATCAGAATTTGTCAAGGTAAATTCTGGTTTCACAAACTAACCATAGTTTCAATTAATCCAAGGTTCCATGTCTTGTTTTACTTATTTTAAATATTTACATTATGTCTTTTCCCTTGGGGCCCAAGGCAGCTTACACTTCTAAAAATCAAAGTGTGCAAAATAAAGTAAAAATGCATTTACCCCCTCCCACAGGGCTTGCAGTTTAAACCCCATTTTATGCCTGAACCAAGCCATTAATTTTGATAGGGTCACCTCATGAACCTTGAAGCTGCAGAAGGATTTTAACTGTGTGCCATACCTCCAAATCCAGTTCTAGAGTCAACCCTCTTTTCCATGGAATCTTGAAGGAAAGAGTATTAGGCTTCCTCTAGGTTATTTTCTGAGATTCCTATTGCTCCCAATCTTTGGGGAAAGAAACAAGTGTAAATTCTGTACAGGAGTATGTAAACAACATGCAGCATTTTGGATGATGAAGAGCAGTCCTTCTTATGTTTTGCACCATGCTTGGGCTTGCAAATGGTGCATAACTGCATTGGAAGTCAACAGGAGCAGTAGCGGAAATGTAATTTTGAGGAATCCTGTCTTGGGAATGCAGTCAGACTTGATGGCCTGTTCGTTAATTTGGATTTGGTCATTTAAAAAAAAGGTAAAGGTCCCCTATGCAAGCACTGGGTCATTCCTGACCCATGGGGTGATGTCACATCCTGACGTTTACTAGGCAGATTGTGTTTATGGGGTGGTTTGCCAGTGCCTTCCCCAGTCATCTTCCCTTTACCCCCAGCAAGCTGGGTACTCATTTTATGGACCTCGGAAGGATGGAAGGCTGAGTCAACCTTGAGCCGGCTACCTGAAACCAACTTCCGTTGGGATCAAACTCAGGTCGTGAACAGAGCTTGGACTGCAGTACTGCAGTTTACCACTCTGCGCCACAGGGCGCAGATTCATTTAGTACTAAATGGTCATTTAGTAGTTTAGTAATTTAGAAAATGGCAACAACAAATCTCTTAGAATTCTCTTCTGTCATTGGCAAACATAGATAACTCTTTGATGCACTGTAAAGCAGGGCAAAACTATTTAATCTTCAGTGTTTTGATGTGTCAGTCATGGTAATCTAATGTTGCTGCCTGGATTAATGCTACTAAATTGTGTTTTCTCAGTGGAGTATCTACCCTTTTTAATGTTTTGTTAAGGTAAGAAGCTAACATTATTACTGGTTCACTTTCCCCCTCTAGACAGAAAGTAAAAGCTTGTGAATTTAAGACAGTATTTGCAGTGCTGAATGGGAACGTCAGTTGACTGAGAGGTATTAGGAACTTACATTCTATAGGACGCATCACACATTACCAACCCATTCCTGAAGGGGTCAGTGAAACTTCTTTGGAGCCAGTGTGACCCCGCGCCAGTGTAGATGCCACCTTATCTCGGAATGAAGTGGCCGGCGCGGGGGCAAACACGCTGGTGTCCAGGTGCTGCCGGCCCCTGCCACCAATGCAGCCATGCTGGCAGGGCTTTCCCTTCTGGGAAAGCCTGCGCCAGCATGGGTGTGTGTGTGTTCCCGGAGCATTCCCGGGGCTGGAGCTGCCTTTAGCCAACTTCTACAGTGCTTTCACCCTAGTAACAACCCCCTTGAGCAGTGGCAGGGCTGCACCACATTTTTTGGTGTCGCAGCCTTGTTTTTTTCAATGGGACCTTTTCCTCTTTGTCTTTATTTTCCTTTTTTTAAAGGGTTTTTTACATCTCTGTGGTAGCCGTGAAGCCTTGGAGGAGGAGGCGGGGCTTCGCCGCTCTCGGCACTCACAGATCTCCCCCCCCCTTCAGGATTGTGCTCTAAATTATTCTAAGGTGTACACCTAAGCTGTTTGAAGAGTATGCCTAAAAATGGAAAGTATGCATGGGACAAACTTCTGTTCTTGCAATTTATGGGATGAATGTCTTGAGAAAAACACCACTGCAAGTATCTCTTAGAGATGTTCTCTGTTTCCCTATTGGTGGTAGTATCAAAGCCATGTTTGCCTCCACATAGTAGTGAAATGGCTGTCAGCCTATCCTGTTTCATAGGAGCGGTATAAGGATATAGTGTAACCTGTCATGAAGCTTTGGGATAGGAAATAAAAAATGTAAACTATTAAATTGGGGGTGTTCCTGGAGCCAGGCCTGTTGGATAAAAAGCTGGCAATGGTGGCCAGGGGTGCCTTTCACCAGCTTTGGCTGGTGAGACAGCTGCCCTTCCTGAGCAGGAAAGATCTTGCCACAGTGGTGCACGCCCTGGTAACATCTAGATTAGATTATTGCAGTGCGTTTTATGCGGGGCTGCCCTTGAAGACTCTCTGGAAGCTACAGTTGGTACAGAATACTGCAGCCAGACTGTCCTCTAGAGTGGGTCGTAGGGACCATAACACTCCAGACTTGTTCCAACTACACTGGCTCCCAATTTGCTTCTGGGCTCAGTTCAGGATGCTGGTATTGACCTTGGGGCCAGCATACATGAAGGACCAACTTCTCCCATGTAAACCCTACCCATCCACTCAGGTCATCTTTGGAGGTGCTGCTGTGAGTGCCCCCACTGGTTGATGCTGGACAGGTGGCAATGTGAGAAAGGGCCTCGGTTGTGGCACCAAAACATTGGATCTGCCTCACCAGGGAGATGCGTTTTAGTTGAAATATTTTAATGTTTTGATGTTTGCTGCCTTGGAAACTCTTATTTGTGTGGAAAGGCAGCACAGAAATGTTTTAAGTAAATTATATAAATAAATGAATGGGGAAAGAAAGAAGTGTAAATTCTGAATAGGACTATTAAAATAATTAGGAATGTAAATTAATGGGGTAGCTGGTTTTTTATTTTTGTATGACTATACCCATATAGGGGTACATGCCCAGATGCTATAGATTTGGGTAGTTAAAGATTTGGGATAGTTGTTCCACTGTACCATTTCCCCCTATGTTTTCTGGACCAAGTATCAACTAACAGGATTAGCTTTTTCACGTAGAATGTAAAGAATTTCTTCTCCAAAGCATCCTGACATCTTCATTCTTTCCATGTGTAAAAAGAGAAAGGTCCCCTGTGCAAGCATCGGGTCATTCCTGACCCATGGGGTGACGTCACATCCTGACATTTCCAAGGCAGACTTTGTTTGCGGGGTGGTTTGCCAGTGCCTTCCCCAGTCATCTTCCCTTTACCCCCAGCAAGCTGGGTACTCATTTCACCGACCTCAGAAGGATGGAAGGCTGAGTCAACCTTTAGCCGGCTACCTGAAACCAACTTCCGTCGGGATCGAACTCAGATTGTGAGCAGAGCTTTTGACTGCAGTACTGCAGCTTACCACTCTGCGCCACAGGGCTCCTTTTCCATGTGTAAGGTTTTTAAAAATCTATTTCTCAATAAAATGTCATTTTTCTGTTAGGCAGGGTTTTGGGGTTTTTTTCCCCCCTTTAATATTCACTCCTAATGTTTAGATTTTGAGAGCCAACTCTGAACAATGCTGATAAAGCATCCCAGGTCTCCTGGCCAGTGTTTCCTGTTGGGGGGCGGGGGGAGGTTGATGAGAGCCAAGTGCAGGGAAACTAACTAAAACAAGTTTGTTTTGATAAAGCTTTTGTGGCGCATACAAAGCTTTGTTCCAACTGTACTTTCAGATGATGTCACTGTTGGGGTTGCTCTTTCTAAACAGCTGAAGTTCCTGTAGTGATTCTGTTGCCAAGAGAGAGAGAAAGAGGGTTGTCCCTTGGCATCATCTAGCTAGCCTGCCCAAGTGACTGACAGGGCAATCCTAAACAGTCACGCCCTTCTTAGACCCATTTACTTCAGTGGATTTATGGTCTAAATGTGGACTCAATTTATAATCTGTGCTTCAAGTCATGGTAAAAAAAAAGATTATTTTTTTTTGCTTTTTTGTAAAAGAAATGAATATCACGCTTTAGCACTTTTTAAAAAGGTCTTCGGGATGGCTGACAGCATCTGGTTAAAATCGTAGCAAAATAACACTAACATCCAAATAGAAATCAGCAAGCACATTAAAACTGAAGATTAAATGCAATAAGTTTATGAAGGTTGTTTAATATTTAAAGCTTTGGAGAGTAGAATGCACTTGAGGGCTGGATTCTCTGCAGCATCAGCAGACCAATTCCAAATCAGATCTTGCCTGCCTCCCTTCCCCTTGGCAGCTCCCTGGGAGGCTCGAAAAGGCAATGCTGAAGTTTACGGGACCATATGGATGGCAAGCCATGCAGCATGAGCGGCTGCATTGAGGAGGTATGGCTTATTATCCATCTCTGTTCCCCAACCTTTGGTGTTGCCTTTTACAGTCTTGCAGGTGGCTGCCAGAGGAAAGGTTAGGTTGGAAATCATCTGGTTCTGCCAGTGTCATCATGACACTGTGTAGAATTTAGACCGATATCTTATGCTGACAAAACAGTAATGTTGATGCCAGGTTGATCTCCCTGAGGAGCACATTCCAAACGAGCTGTGTCACTGCAGAAAATGCCTTTCTCTGATAGCCATCTGCCTAAGCCCGTGGGGTATAGCTAGGTAATTTTAGACTCTGGCTGCTATGGTCTCAGTAGCAGGCCCCATCATTAATGGAAAGTGTTTGGAGAACTATAATTCCCAGAATGCACTGAAGAGGAAGAAAAGGGAAGAACAAAGATGGAGTTGAACTGGGCAGAGCTCATCTACCTCTAATTACAAACCTGCGGGGGGGGGGGGGCTTCTGAGCCAAAGTGGCCAGAGTTCTGGACTTTTGCTCCAAAGACTGGCCCTGACATCGCCGCTGCAAGCCCGACACCTGTTGAAGAGCTGTTGTCAAATAGCTTCTCATCCAGATTCCAGAAGGAGAAGTGAGAAGGCCCTTGGCTAAGTAACAGAAGGTGTGCTTTGCATGCAAGAAGTCCTATGTTTAATGTGTGGCATGTCTAGTGAAAGGAGTTCAAGCACTCTCCAGATGTATGACTGTAGAGAGACAGGGCCTCTTGGGGTGAACAATACTGGCCTGCATGGATTACTGGTCTGACTCAATGTCAGGCAACTTTGTAAGAACATCTCCAGAAAACTGCTGTTGTTTATGTCATTCCTATCACCACGTAGCTATTGGCAGTGGCATTTGTACAACAGCCTTGCAGAAATGTTTTTTGAGCTTCACACAAAAAAAACCCCAAAAATGCATTTGCTCTCTTAAAACTCTGGCGGGCTTTTTTAGAATCAGAGGTTCAAGACACCCTTCTCTGGCTTCCAAGACAATTTTTTTGCTGGAAGTCACTGGATCAGTAAAATTTCTTGAGAAATACAGGACCAGTTTGTTTTTTGTTTTAACACTGCAAATAAGGCTGTCCCAATTAATTTCATGCTCTGCGAGGGTAAGTTGCATTTGTATCATATGCCATCCAGGCTTTCCGAACCCCCAGAGACTGCTGAGTATGCAGAAAAGAAAATTTTGTATTAACTGTGAGAAATGAAGACAGAAGTGCCAGCACTGAATAATTAAAGGGAACCACATCTGTGTCATGAGAAGCACACTTCTGCTAGGTTTTCCCCCCTCTCTTTTTTGTTGCTAAAATTAATCACTTGTCAAGTAATCAAGTGTAGAGATTTTGGTTGGGAGCCTTGCCTCTGCTGATTGTGGGTCTTGGAAGGTGATAGCTGTGTTTATATAGCCACGGGTTTTTTGTTTTTGCAAGCCTGTGTTCAAATGTAATGAATAAGCTCACAAAAGAGAAACTACCTGGGGCAGTAAAATGCTGACAATGCAAACAAGGCCTATTTTTTTTGTCATCCCAGTCTGTAGAAAGTAGGGGGGAAAGTGCATGGATGAGTATTTCTGAACCCTCACCCATGTACCCCTTCTTCTGTTAAAAATAAACTCTTCATATTCTACAACAGTGGGTCCCAAAGTGGGCAGTACCACCCCCTGGTGGGGCGGTGGGATTACCTAGGGGGGCACTAAGAGTCAAGGAGGCAGCAGGGGGGCGCTTTCAACTGTGTTGTTCACTAATTTATACTAGATCAAGCTATGGCACCATGCTGGCAAATTTGGTGGAAACTATCAGAATTTTCCCCCCAGACTTTGAAGAGCTGGTACCACTGGATCAAGTTCATCAGTTTTGTTGAATAAATTTCAACTAAATTTTTTAAATTTGATTTTGAATAGATATGCAATTAATTGTTACTGTTTTGAAATTTTATTGTTTTTATCTTCTTTAGCGCGTCATGCAGACCTCTATTTTGAATAATGCTTTTTGTAGGATAGGGGGCTCTGGGGTTGAGTTTGTGGAACCAAGGGGGCAGTGGCCTGAAAAGTTTGGGAACCACTGTTCTACAAGATTATGGATACATCTGCTGGCCCCAAGAAACCATGTAAAGCTTCAGTGTACGAGCAAGTAGCCTAGAATCTCTAGATTTTCTTAGCTTGAGTTCCTGGCATATAGTGAATTGTGGAATCCCAGTCATTCTCACAGGATGGTTGTTAGAATTCTATGGTCGTACATTTGATGCCAAGACTCAGTTCTTTCAACACCGCTGTCAAACAGTGTCCCGTTCTGAGCTGTGAAGATGCCTAGTTACATTTCATGTGACACTCTGCAGTTTCTATTATTAGAGTGTTTATCACAGATGTGATTGCAGGGAAGTACAAGAATCAGAAAGAAAAGAGAGCAAGAGAGAATGTTCTAGTAACAAGATCCTCTGGCACGATCAAGGTGATTTCCCCACATGCCATGTAGGTCAACTATCTTTTTATACTGCATAACATTCAAGAGGACTGTAAACAGATTTCTGAATGTTTAAGCCCTCTGTTTGAAGTCTCTTTGAAAGGGAAACTGATTAATTAAACCTGAACGTCTCTGTTCTGCAAGATTTCACAGATATTTCACTGATGCATTTAAAGTGTATTCGTTGGTTGATATGCATCTATTCTGCATTGGAAGGATGACACACTTTTGATCAGCCATGGTCGTTTGAGGCAACATAGCAGCAGGTAGGGATGTGCATCCCAAAATTTCAGAACTCAAAATATATACAAAAATCGCTGTTTCGAGTAGTGACTGTGGTTTCCAGAATGATAAACACAAATCTGGGATTCTTAGGCATTATGAACTGCACCACCTCAAAAAAACCATATTGTCTTTCATGTTCAAGTGCTTACTGTTGTCAGCAGCAGTGGGAGTCTTGATTTTCCTTGATTGTCCTGCTTTCCCAAGCAATGGGATTCCCATTCTAATTGGATCCTTGCAGGAGATCAGCAACACACGCAGCCAATCAACACTGGAGGCAAGCCCCAGAGAAGGAACGTTTAAGACAGGAGTGTCAGACATAAGGCCCGAGGGCCAGATACCACCCCTTGAGAGCTCTTATCTGGCCCACAAGGCAGCCAAGGCAGCCTCCCCACACTCTCAATCTGGGCTGGCAAGGCATGGCCCGGCCCGACCAAGTGACATTTATGTCATATCCAGCCCTCGTAACAATTGAGTTTGACACCCCTGGTTTAAGGTCTACAGCTGTTTCTCTGAGCTGGATGACATTTTCAGAGGAATAAGAAACCCCACCCATGAGGAACTCCTTAAACAGTAGTAGTAATTAAGGTAACCTAGCATGAAGATATGTCCCACAGCAGTTGGTTGATTACTTCATGATATGCAGTCACACACATGCTTTTTTGGGGTGGGGGAGAATTTGAACTTTTGAAGGACTGGAGTGACAGGGTGGGGGCAGTTTTCTGCAAAGAAAGCCTTCCTTACTTTGTGAAAGGAGTCAACGGACCACAACATGGAAGGATGGCAAATTCAGAATATTCAGAGGAAAAGTTAAATAAAATTATTGTGTGACCGTTGCTGTAAGAGTACATAAAGAAACCAGATGCAGCCAGGAATTTATTTTTACATGCTGGCAGCCAACTCTCTCTGCCATTTTCCCCACAGGAAACAGGGGAGAAATGTGTGCCGAGGGTCACCTACTTTGGGGGGGGGGGGTCTGTAAAATGAAACCCTTTGTCCATCCTGCTTGAAATTTAGGGGGGGGGGGCTTTAGATTAGAGGGAAGACTGTATTCTGTGCAAATTTAGTGTCATTATCTGTAAAAAAAAAAAACAGCTGCACTAGACCCTTGAATTTGTTCCCCCATTGACCATAATGGCCCCAGAATTCCAGAACAGTCCCAAAATACAAATTTTAATCCTCAACTGGTATTCTCCTACCTGATAATTAGGAATATACAGTAAAGATCTCCTCCCTCCAAGTCCCAGATCTGAAATTATGATATATTTTTTTTGGAGCACACCCCTAGTGGCAGGGTCAGGTTGCTCTATGTGAACAACTTTGAGGCACATTCAGAGTCAGGTTGCAAAATGGGCCAGTTGATTTGTACTATTGCTAGGGTTGCCAACCTCCAGGTACTCAAAACAAGAAACTCCTGCCAACAAGTGGGTATGACAGAAAAAAGGCACTAATGGCATATGACATAGAAATATGAGACAATAACCAATATAACACTTGCTAAACTATTTATAAGAACAATGCAAAAATGCAAGACAATGTATACAATTCAAGCAATGCAGAACGAATCCTTCTAGGAATCAATAATAAAGATGAAACAAATCACAATGTCAATGCTGTAATAGTACAATACTTCTTACGTCCAAGAGAATAAAGACACTGTAAATAAAGTCTTTTCATAAATGTAGACAAGCCAGGAAAATCTTCATGAATCCAAAAGCCAGGAAAAATGGGATTCCGGTA
The DNA here is from genome assembly GCF_029931775.1 of Euleptes europaea. Classification (NCBI taxonomy): domain Eukaryota; kingdom Metazoa; phylum Chordata; class Lepidosauria; order Squamata; family Sphaerodactylidae; genus Euleptes; species Euleptes europaea. Next base: position 56,116,720 of record NC_079316.1, on the reverse strand, counting down.
TTAGTCCCCATTTCACATCATGCTTCTTCAATTTCTGGCCAATTTCTGGCAGCTTTTTAGTAGTGACATTCACATTCCTAAGAACATATGTTCTGTAATATATATACATACATATAAAGAATAACCATAATATATAGGAAATGCTAAACATAAAAAACATAATAATAATAATGAAATAAATACAACAATTCCATTGAATACACTTACCCAGGAATTAGGTGTTTACCCTATATAGCAAAGTGTAGCTAGTGGATGGCGATATGCGTCATCTAGAGGCAGAAACTTACACCTCATATAAAAAGCCTATAATGGGCTCTAATTAGTAACAGCTGAAACAACTGGTCTAAATTGGAAAGGTAGTGACAATACTTACTATTAAGGAGACATCCATTTCATTAGTGAGAATTTCATTAAATGAAGAATATATCCATTCTGAACAGATCTTATAATGAAATATTTATAGGAAACAACTCAAATCATATTGTGTATGAAGTCCATTAGGTGCTAGAGCAGGGGTGGGGAACCTTTTTCCTGCCAAGGGCCATTTGCACATTTATAACATCATTCGGGGGCCATACCAGGTGTAGATGTCCCGGTGGGGGTGGGGGAGAGGCTAGGGTTGCCAGGTCTCCAGCCACCACCTGGAGGTTGGCAACCCCAGGGGAGGCCATGCAGAGAAGGCCTGGAGGGTGCCCTCGCTCCTCCCCCCTCCCAGGCAGGAGGGCAGCCAGCGGTGGGCCCAAGCAAACGAGGCGCCAGGGGGGCGCAGCCCACGGTCGATCAGCAAGGGAGGAAGGAAGGAAAACAGAAAGAGGAAAAGGGAGAGAGGAAGAAAGAAATGGAAAGAGGGGGAGAAATAAAAGGATGGAGGGAGACAGACAAAGAAAGACACAGAAAGAGAGGAAGAGAGAAAAGCCTTTCCCCCCACACACACACACACACACGCCGGCCCCACGCGACCTGGCTCCAGGATCCATGCCCTCCCACCCCCAGAGTCCACAAAAGGCCCCCCAAAGCCCAATCGGCTCCTGCGCGCATGCTCTGCTGCCGGGAGCCGTGGGCCTCTTCCCCCCCCCGTTGCTCAACAGCCGACAGGCAGCAAGAGGGCTTACAGTGTGCCCCGGCGTTCCTGCACGCTGCGGCTATAGGGGACAGCCTTGGGGGAAGCGTCCCTCCCCCTCCTCTTGCCGACCTACAGCTGTCAGTTGGTGAGAGGAGGTCCAAAGGGCGCCGCAGCACCCCTGCAAGCCGTGGCCCCAGGAACACCCTCAGGGAGGGCTGCCCTGTCCCACGCCTCCGCAGTGGGGCCCCGGAGCTCCCGAGGGCCACAAAAAATGTCCTCGGGGGCTGCATACAGCCCCCGGGCCTGAGGTTCCCCATCCCTGTGCTAGAGTATCAAATAAAAAAATAAAGCGAGCCTCTTGTGATAATATGCGATCAACATTTTGAATGTGATATGGTCTGCCAGTAAATTGCCAAACGACAAAAAACTGCATTTCGTGGTCAAGATGTTTAAGTGGTTTATAATGAGCAGTAAGGGGCACTTCCAAATTGTTATTTTTAACACACGATCCATGTTCCCCTATTCTTATTTTTATAGCTCATTTCGTTTTACCCACATATAAAAGACCACATGAACCACGAATAATGTAGATAACAAATTTACTATTACAATTGCTAAACTGTTTTAATTGGAATGTAAAGCCGGTACGAATATCTTGAAATTCCTTTACAGGGAGCGCCTGCGCACATGCCATGCAGTCTCCACAGCGGAAGTGGCCAGCAGGGAGATCATGGTGCTGCTGGAAAATGGAGTCCGAATGTACCAGTTGATCTTTAAAGGAACAGGATCGTCTTAAGCCAAATTTTTGGGGAGAAGTACACCCTGGTATATCACGTACTAGGTGCCAATGTTTGGCAATTATGTTTTGAATATCGCGAGATAGAAGGGAATATTGTAAAGCAGCTGTAAGACCCATATGTGTCTTATTTGAAGTTTTTTCTTTTAATAAATGTATTCTTAAATTATTGTCTGCTTTTCTTTTTGACTCCTCTGTGATGTTGGTTGGAAACCCTCGTGTTCTAAGGGTGTTGTTTAAATTTTTTGCTTCAGAGTGATAGTCCTCCACAGTAGTGGAGTTCCGTTTTAAATGGAGAAATTGCCCGTATGGGAGATTTCTTTTTAGGTGCACTGGGTGGAAGGAATCAAAATGGAGTAATGCGCCCCTATCTGTCGGTTTCCTAAAGGGTTTGAAAGCTAACTTGGAGTCTGATGTAACATAGGCTGTAACATCCAGGAAATTAACCCTGTCTTTACTAGTAATGCCAGACATCTGAATATGATTATTGTGCAGGTTAAGGCAATTTAAAAAATCAGGGAAGCTATCTGCAGGGTGATACACCAGAAAAATATCATCAATGTAACGTTTCCAGTAAACAATATTGGAAGAAAATGGATTATTGTAAATATGTAAATTTTATTGTAAATATGTAAATAGTTGGCCATATAAATATTGGCTATTGAGGGTGCGCAGGCGGAGCCCATTGCTACACCATGCTGTTGTAAATAAAATTGATCTAAAAAACGAAAAAATTTGTTTTCAAGCACCAAATCAAGTAGCCCTAACAAAAAATGAGCAGGAGGTTTTTGTTTAGGTCGATTAATGAGTAAACCTTCAATGATCATTCTTGTGTCTTCTAGAGGCATGTTTGTGTATAGCGAGGCAACATCTTGTGTTGCTAAAAGTGCCTGTTGTGGAATGACCAGTCCCTCCATATCAGAAATAAATTGTTTTTGTGTCTAGTACAAATGAAGGGGTCTGAGTAGAAAAGTAATGCAAATGAGACTCTAAAAATTGTGCAGTAGGATCGAGTAAGGAATTACACCAGCGGGAGGTTTTTGGGGCAGAGCCTGAGGAAGGTGGGGTTTGGGGAGGGGAGGGACTTCAATGCCATAGAGTGCAATTGCCAAAGCGGCCATTTTCTCCAGGTGAACTGCTCTTTATTGGCTGGAGATCAGTTGTAATAGCAGGAGATCTCCAGCTACTACCTGGAGGTTGGCAACCCTAGGACTTTTGCTGTGGCATTCTCAACCAACGGTAGTTTCTAGACACATTTTCAAAGGCCATATCACCGTGTAGTGGGTGCTACAGTAGTCTAATCTGGATATTACTAAAGCTATTTTTAGATGTTATGATCTTGTGTACTAGGAGTCTAACAAACGGGCATAAATGGAACACACATTACTGCAAAATGTGCAGTCATGTTGTGTGAACAGGAGCAAGACATGTATTTAGGATGTGTGTACAGCCAAGTATGTGCAAACTGACTACTGGATTTTTCAAGGTTTTCATGCGTATCAAGGCTGTACGTGCATGATAAATATTTGTGTTGTTTCTTTTTTACACAACAAGGTTACTGTGTATATTGTAGTAGCATGCGTTACCTTTTGCATGAATTGTAGCTCCTGTGCACATGTTCATAATGTCTGTAAAGGGTTTTAGGGTGGAGAACCAAGTTGGAAAAGAGCACTTTGAATGATGGATGCTTCCTCTGCCTCACACCTCACCTGATAAGTTTGTTCACATAAAGGGGGAAACAGGATTTTCCTCCTGCAATAAGGAGGCACACCCTTCCCCCCCCAGCTCCTCATGACCTTTGCATAGTTTCATGTTACCATGGCAAGACTGGAGTAGAAATGAATGTTTTTCTGGCCTTTACACAAGCTTGAGTAGCGCCCCTTCCATCAGCAGCAGTGCTGTGTGTGTGTGTGTGTGTGTTTGTAGTATAACCAGTAATTTAAAAAATCTTCCTAGCTGCATGATGAATATGCAATAATTAGAGCTAGATTAGGGATTAGACACTAATTGGAAATTCTTAGGCTCTTTCCTAAGGCAAGCTGAGTCAAAGTTCCCTGTTGATAGAGCACTGCACTTTGCCAAGTTTAGGAAAGCCCGGTCTTTGATTGCTAGTTGCCCAGTGTGAAAAAACCTGCTGATATCCAGTTGTGGGTTGTTTATTAATGTCACACCTCACTGGAGGCTCTCCTTGATTAACTGGGGAATTGACATCCAATATTGCAGCCAGATGCAGCCTTTGGCTTCGTTCCTGAGCTACAGCCCTCACTTTTAAATCGTGCTTGGCTAATTTTCCTTGTCAAGGAGATTTGTGAGTCAATGATGTGTTGGACTAGAAAGGGATGGAGAGTGCCCAAAGCATGGCCGGGGCTCTAACAGGCGTAGCAGATGTTACTGTATCAGGGCAAAGGCATTTGCTTTTGGTGTATCCAGATCATAGGCTGTGTTTGGTTTACACTTTGGAAACTGTTTTTGCTCAGACAGGAAACATGGAATTCAGTTTGTACAAGCCCTCTAGCAGATCATCATGAAGTAAGAAATCAATATAAACAAGCTTAGATTCCATCTCATGTGAATGGTTTAGAACCAGATAATAATAATGTAAAAAATTTCTTCGCGTTTGTTGGTTGGACTCCGTACAAAAGGTGTGAGCGGGGAGCCATGTTTTAAGGCACATGGACTATTTTAACTTAAAGCCATACAGAATAAAAGGCTTCTGTATATATTTTTACCTTGTACAACGTTTGTGTATATGTCAGGATGTGTATTGTAAAATTGTGTATGTATGACCACTGAGGAAGGCCTGTAAAAAGCCGAAACATGTCTGGTCAGATTTTGGTCATTTTATGCACTAACATCAACTGTTATGTGTTGGTAATATTTGTAACTATGTTTGTGCTTTTTAGGAAGTCTGTATTTTAGGCCCCTTGTTTTTAAATACAATTGTGTACAGCATATAACAAAAATAGATTAATTGGTTGTTATATTAGATAAGCGTTCAGCTCAACCCCTTTGGTTTCCCCTGACTTTTAGGTTGAGTTTCTTTGTTCCCCTTTTTCTTCGGTTGTTTTTCAGTAGGTTGCATGGGTACTCCAGGAAGTTTACACATCTTTTTTAAGGACTGTGAATCATCTCTTTTTGCTCTCATTGGACTAATGGGAAAACAGAGACTTCTAGGTTTACTCAGAGCAGGGACTCTCTACCTCAGGGGAAGGGGAGAAAATCTGCTTTGGCTTCTTTTGAAGGGTGGGTGCTTATAAAGATGCTATTGTCCACAGTCACTTAGCTTCCAGATCACCTCAGAGCACTAGATAAAAAATGTACCAGACTCTAGTAAGTAATAGTATAGTCCTAGGAATTCTAATTGTTGAGTGAAATTGAGGAGAGCCAGTGTGGTGTAGTGGTTAAGAGCAGTGGACTCTAATCTGGAGAACCAGGTTTGATTCCCCTCTCCTTTACATGAGTGGTGGACTCTAATCTCGTGAACCGGGTTGGTTTCCCCGCTCCTACACATGAAGCCAGCTGGGTGACCTTGGGCTAGTCACAGTTCTCTTCAAGCTCTCTCAGCCTCACCTACCTCACACGATGTCTGTTGTGGGGAGAGGAGGGAAAGGAGATGGTAAGCTGGTTTGATTCTCCTTAAAAGGTAGAGAAAATCAGCATATAAAAACCAACTCTTCTTCTTCTTCCTAACGCAGTCATCATTGTTACTTGTAGTATAAAATCGAACTGGGTCTCAGTGTTTTCCAATGCAAAGGATTTCATCACAGAGAGGCCACTCTACATAAGTAGACAGTTAACAGCCAATGGCAGGTCTTGTGTAATAGTGATCTTCGTTTCTTTCTATGAACAGTTTGGAAAGTTTTTCCAGGCATTTCCCACCCCTATTCAGTTGGCCTCTGGCTAGAAATTATTAACCAACAAAGAAGTTCCTTACTGTTTCTGTGCAAACTCCCTTGAAATCAGTCTGTAGACTGACACTGCTACTTACAACATTCGTCCATAATTGTGGAATGGCCATCAGGAATGTCTCTTGGTATCCTCATCTTGCAGATTATCCCCTTACAGAGGCAACTGTAATTGTCTAATGAATGTTCTAGAAAATATCCCTACATTATGGGTACAACTAGACATAATGGCATTCCTGAGAGCCCGCGTGGTGTAGTGGTTGAGAGTAATCTGGAGAACCAGATTTGATTCCCCACTCCTGCACATAAGTGGCGGACTCTAATCTGGTGAAGCGGGTTGGTTTCCCTCCTCCACATGAAGCCTGCTGGGTGACCTTGGGCTAGTCACAGTTCTCTCAGAACGTACTCAGCCTCACCTAGTGTCTGTTGGAGGGAGGGGAAGGGAAGATGATTTTAAGCCAGTTTGAGACTCCTTTCGGTACAGACAATCGGGGTATAAAAGCCAACCCTTCTTCTTGGGTTGGACCCATGGAGGCTGCCAATTTAGAGCCTAATGTGCATGATTTAAAAATGTCACAAGAAGAAGAGTTGGTTTTTATATGCCGACTTTCTTTACTACTAAAGGGAGACTCAAACCAACTTACAATCACCTTCCCTTCCCCTCCCCACAACAGACACCCTGTGAGATAGGTGGGGCTGAGAGAGCTCTAACAGAGCTGTAACTTGCCCAAGGTCACCCAGCTGGCTTCGTGTGTAGGAGTGGGGAAACAAATCCAGTTCACCAGATTAGTGTCCGCCACTCATGTGGAGGAGTGGAGAATCAAACCTGGTTCTCCAGATCAGCATCCACCGCACCAAACCATCACTCTTAACCACTACGCCATGCTGGCTCTCAAGAGCTGCAGCATGGCAGGACCAGGTATTCTTGTTCCTCCCTGTACTTTTTCAACTGTTGTATCAGCCCCCACAGCTTCTTTGGCATTTGAAAAGGCACGCAAACAAGAGTAGGATTGCTAGCTCTGGGTTGGGAAATTCCTGCAGATTTTGTAGGTGGAGCCTGGGGATAGTGGAGTTTGGGGAGGGGAAGGACCTCAGAAGGGTGTGATAGTGCAAAGTGCCGTCAAGTCACAGCTGACTTACAGAGCTGTCAAGAGACATCATGCACCCCCAGACAAAGACTTCCTTTGGCCTTCCTCACATTCATTCGAATGCTACAAGATGCTTGATTAGAATGGGTACATTTTTACTATCACTCAGCAGCACATTGCCAGATACCCAGAGTGTTCAGGGTGGTTTCATCAACTCCCTGGAATGTTGTAACCCTAGTCCCTCCACTCCACATTCTAAGAAGCGGGCCTCAGAATGTGAAATGCCAGTTGGCATGAACTGGCAACCATCAGGAGACCGGGTCAGGGATGCCATCGACATGACATCACTTTCTGGGATAAACCTAGAAGTGATGTCTTGACTCTCTAAAAATCACCAGAAACTCTATGGTAAAACTGTAGAGTTTCCAGTGATTCTTAGAGAGTGTTGGCATCACTTCTGGTTTTTCTCTGGAAGAGGTCTCACGCTATCAGCCTTTTTTGTATTTTTTCTCCTATTGCTGCTTAGAGCCACAGCAGAAAATGGGAGTTGGCCCCCCTAAATGCAGCTTGACAGCCCCAAATGCAAGCTATATGGACTGGATTTTGCTGAGCATATACAGTTTAACAGAATGAGTGTTAGAGAATTTTCAGAAGGATCTGCAGGTTTCTAAACCTTTGTCTGAATGCAACTGATTGCAGTTTGCACTTCCATTTCTAATCCACAGAAGAGATTAATCTTTCAACAACGCTGTAAAAGGGCCTTGTCAAGGTGACTGGTGTTTTCTTCCCACAAAAGGCTACAATGATAACGCCTACATGCACTGTTTAAATGTTTCAGGTATAGTGAATCAATTTTGAATCCCTTTCTCTCTTATCAACCTGGTAGTAATCCTGTTGATCTTCCAAGTAAAACCTCCTTCTTGCAGCATGAGTAATCAGGACTTCTGACCTAAAGTTTGTGCTAGTAAGGACTATTTGACATCTTATGGTACTGCAAGATGTGTGTGTGTGTGTGTGTGTCAAGTGCCGTCAAGTCGCAGCCAACTTATGGCAACCCATAATGGGGTTTTCAAGGCAAGAGACTAACAGAGGTGGTTTGCCAGTGCCTTCCTCTGCACAGCAACCCTGGACTTCCTTGGTGGTCTCCCATCCAAATACTAACCAGGGCTGACCCTGCTTAGCTTCTGAGATCTGACGAGATCACGCTAGCCTGGGCCATCCAGGTCAGGGCACTGCAAGATACCTAGGGGAAATTTTGCTTTAGATCTGGGATAAGAAAAGTGGCCCCCTTGCATTCTATATTTTGTCAGTTTTCATTGTCTTTAAGTTTGCGTGTGGTTTTATCTCATTGAGGGTGTCTGTTTAATTGCAGAGTCTAGCCTCTTTGTTCCCAATGAAAATCAGTAGCAAATCCTACTAATTTCACCCTGTAGGTTGATAGGAATGCTTTGTGGCCAGCGCAGGCGTAAACATTGGTTATTATTAATGCTCTATATTTTGTCAGGCCTTGTCTCTCACCCAAAGCTGATTCATGTGTTACCATTTCCATTCAAGGAGTCATTTCCGAAAGCATTTGCCATATCTGGACTGGATTATACTGTAAATTATTCATCTACCAATATTTGCGCTGCATGTCTCTGGATCCACTTTTTGGGAATTGTTGATTTTTGAGTGTAAAAGTCTAACAGGTTAGTGCTGTCTTGTCAGATAGATTGATTATGTTTGAGGGAGAGGATCAAATGTAGCAATTTGCTGCTTGATTAAAGTCCCCCCCCCCAACTTTGTGTGTGATTGCAGCAAGCTCAAGAACAATTTGATACACTGCTACATTTTCCCTCGCTGTAAGCCAAAATTAAAAGTGTTGCAGCCAACAGTTTGAGCTTTGTGAATCTTGGGGTCTTGGATGTTACATGAACTTTCTTTTCTTTCCTAAGGGGGGGGAACACTCCCTCATTTAGCACCCCTTGAAGAATTTCCACTGTTTGGAGCATGGAAGTCCCCAGAGACTTAGCATTATTTGACAGTGGCTGTAACGGCTTTTGAGGATACACTTTTTTCCCAGGCCCTGGGTCTACACAGGGCATTGCATTTGGAGGTCAGTTTCAAGGTTAAGAATCACTGCTGAATGATGTCCATATTCCTATAAACTGCCGTTAGTTTTAGAACAAGGCGTTCATTAAAAAAAAGGCCAGATAATATTGTACTTGTGCAGGGTCTGTCTTTAAGCAGTGTTTAAGCAAACACATTGCTTAAAACAATGGAAGGCATCCCTGTTAGGCTGTTTATAACATGCATGAGTATATGCATGAGGGAGTGGGACTGTGGCCGCTGGCCACGCCTCTGGATGTCCACATGTACAGAAATATGTCTGCAGAGACCCCCATGCAAGTTCAAGTATACTGAACACCACAAAAAGCTGGGTATGGATTGAATATACAAAGCATACAATGTGCTTATATATGCATAGGGCTCCCTGCAGTCATTCATCTGTATGTGTCTACACATGATAGCTATTTCCAAAAACAGGGGAGGGGGAGAGTAACCTGCAACCAACATACAAATCAAGCCAAACCAGAAAAGGTTGTGGAGCAAAAACATAAATACAAATCAAGCCTACTCTTCAGAATCAATGTAGCGATACTCTGCACAACATTCCCGTTGTAAGCCATAAATGACCAGAAAACCATAAAAAAACAAATGTGTTTTGATGTATTGTCTTTGTCAGTGGTTCCTTTTCAAAATATGATGAATACAACTGTTCTTTCCACAATACATAGAATTAAAATATCAGAAGTGCTGATAAATTGTCATGCTCTTATTGAACCATGCCCAACCAGTCTTTGTTTACAGGCTTGTAGACCACAGCATGATGATCAATGGATAAAATGTCTTGATAAAAAACAATTTGTTGTTTCCATTTAAAATTAGCACAATGAGGTTACTTGTAAAGAGATATATTTCCAAGTTTAAGAAGAAGAATTGGTTTTTATATGCCAACTTTCTCTACCACTTAAGGAAGAATCAAACCAGCTTAAAATCACCTTCCCTTCCCCTCCCCACAACAGACACTCTGTGAGGTAGGCGAGGCTGAGAGAGCTCCAAGAGAGCTGTGAATGACTAGCCCAAGGTCACCCAGCTGGCTTCATGTGTGTGAGTGGGTAAGCAAATCCCGTTCACCCAATTAGAGTCTGCCGCTCATGTGGAGAAGTGAGGAATCAAACCCAGTTCTCCAGATTGGAGTCCACTGCTCCTAACCACCTCTCTTAACCACTACACCACACTGGCTGATCTATATGTGTTTGTCACATATCTCTAAAATACTCTAAAAAGCCTGTTCATTGCTAAAATAAAAAAGGCTTACATAAGCCGAGTTACAGAGGACACGGTCCCTAAAAATTCCAGTAAGCGGTTGGAATTTTGCAAACCAGTGACGATAACTGAAGAATTTATGGCAGAAGGTAGACCGAGGATAGCCCACGTGATAAAAAGGCCTTGATCTATGTTTCCAAAATCTTTAGAGGGACACCAAACAGACTTCCATGACAGGCCTTGTCTCACTGCAATTCCTGTAATATACATGGCAAGATGCTCTTGACTTAGCAAAAAAAAAAAGGGAGGAGGTTGTTTGCATTCAAGATATTGCCTCAATTAAAAGCAGTTGCCTTGCATCGCACCTGGTAATGCTAGATAAGTTATCACTGGGTGAAACACCTGAGCATTTCCATTCTATTATGAAAATTAACATACCTGCACAAACATTTCAGTTTGTCTGTTGTCGTGTATGTAGGACAAACCAGCAATGGTTCTGGACTGCCAAATTATATCCACAGTCAATTGTTATAAGAACTGATAATTCTGAACATTAATTTAAATATCTCAGCAGCGAAGGAAAGGCAAAAATATTTGTGCCTGTTTAGCTTAGAAAAATATGACTACAGAGGTGTATGATAGAGCTTTATATTATTCATGGTGTGAAGAAGTAGATTGAGGCATCTTTGTCTTTTTTTTTTTGCCATCAAGTCATAGCTGACTTATGGTGGCCCCATGGGATTTTCAAGGCAACAGACCTTCAGGGATGATTTGCCATTTTCAGCCTCTGTGTAGAAATCCTGGACTTCTTTGGTGGTTTCCCATCCAAGCAGTAACCAGGGCTGACTCTGCTTAGCTTCTGAGATCGGGCTAGCCTGGTCAGAGCCATCTTTATATGCCTTTCCTATATTACTAAAACTTGGGCTCACCCAGTGAAATTGATTGGCAGAAATTTCAGTTGTACAGCAAGGTAATTTTATACTTCGGTTTTATTGTCACATGATCTGACTCATAGAAGGATGCTGTTGATGTTTTTGTTCCCTTGGCTCAAGAGTACAAGACAAGTTTCCCAACTGCCAAATTCCTCTCTGGTTCAGATGGTAAATCCAAGTCAGAGAAGAATTTCCCTCTGCCCTCCCCTGCCCCTGCCCCTGTTTCACTGCCCTTTTGCTGGAGGTGATGCAGTGGCAGCAGGAGCAGCCAAGAGGAAAGAGAATTCTGGTAGTATCATCCCTCCATCTTTCAGTCTTCCTCTACTTGCCTCCCACACTGTACATCCTGGGAATTAAAGCACCTGGTAGAAGGAAGTTGAATAAAATAAAAAAGGAAATGAGTTGAGAGCTTGCCAGTCTCTACCTACATCCTGCATACCCCCCCCCCCCACCAAGCTGCCTGGGACTGGGGACTAGGGTTGCCAAGACCCTCTTCACAACTGGTGGGAGGTTTCTGGGGTTTAGCCTGAGGAGGGTGGGGTTTGGGGAGGGGAGGGACTTCAGTGCCATAGAGTCCAATTGTCAAAGCAGCCATTTTCTCCAGGTGAACTGATCTCTATGGGCTGGAGATCAGTTGTAATAGTAGGAGATCTCCAGCTAGTACCTGGAGGTTGGCAACCCTACTGGGGACTATCACCTCAAAATCTGGTGGCACAATGAAGACGATTCAGTGCAGATAAAGGAAGGTACTTCTTCAGACAACACCTGGTTTATATACGGAACTGGATGCTACAAAGATGCTCTGATGGCCATTAGCTTAGATGTTTTTCAAGAAGATGAATTCATGAAGGATAGTTTCCTCAATGGCTAAAGAGAACCCCTCTGTTCTGAAGCACTGTGTTACTGATTACAAATTGCTGAAGGGCTAGAGGGGGCACTTTTGCCTTAACCTGTTTCTCTGGGACATCTGGTTGGCCACAGTGGGGAAAGAAGAGTCCTAGGCTGACTAGGGCCCTGAACTAGGGTTCTTTTCATGGACTAAACGTCTTCATATTGTCTCTTCGTATTTTTGTGTGTTTTCACCTCTGCAGACATACTATTATTTTAATGCACAAAACAAGGAGTGTTCTTCAAATCAGTGGAAACTGACTTCAGGAAATGATGGCAGGTCACCCTCTGGATCTGTGTCAAAGATAGCTGGATGTTTTCCAGAGAAAATAATGCTTTTGATAATAAACTTCCACCCAGCAGTCCTTTAAGTGGATGCTTTATGATCCAGTACAGGATAATTTATTTGCCTTGATGTCTTTTGAAGACAGCAAAAAGGAAAATGTAGTATTATCTGGTAGTATAATATCTGGAATGGTATATATACCATTCTCTTTCACTCCAGTCTATCCTTACAACAACCCTATTACATTAGGCTGAGAGAAAATGATTGGCCCAGGCTCCCCCAATGAGTTCATAGCAGGGTGGCAGTTTCTCCCCAGATCTCCTCAAGCCTTAGTCCAGCATTCAAACCATGAAATGAGGTGGGGTCCAACTCTTTAATTCCAGTTCTCTAATCATGACATTTTAAAAATGAAGTAACTTTTAAAGTTGTAACTTCCCAACATTTACAACATTACTTTCTTTACTATATTTTCTCGTTTTCATACTTGCATTTTCTTGAACAAAAGGTCCCAGGCCCTTCATTTTTCTTCCTCCTGGAGTTAACAACCTCCATGATTTCTTTAATGGAGTAATGGCCTTAAAAAACTGATCCTTGGCATATCACTGCATTGTGGGGGGATTTCCTTTCTGCAATAAGGCCAGTATCTTTTCAGCTGATGTTCAAATAATGATTCAGACTTTATAGCTGCCACGTGAAAAATGCTGAGAAATGCTTCTGTGTGGCAGTGATCCATGTGGGAGTGCTGATAGCTGAAAACTTCACATGTTATCTTGATGTATGTTTAACCTGGTTAGAAAAATGGGTAGGAGTTGCCCTACTTTTGACTTCTAGCCCCCCTTCCATCTCCTTAGATGCATTCACATACAAACTGCCAATATACATACAAACTGCATGCATATAAGCTCTTTGTGAACAGTGAAGGAGCTTGCATCAAGAAGCAATCTACTGCTGAAGTACTGAGGGTATTTTCACCAGTCTGTGCAATTCGCAGGGGTTCCTTTGGAGACAGAATGCTGGACTTTTGAACTCAGTCTCACAAAGTAGTTCTTAAGTAATAATAGAATTATTGATTGACCTCTTAAACTCTTAGCGGCTCCTTCCTGTGTGCCAGTCTGAATTTTTTCTGTACGTTTGTTACTATGCCTCTCCTTGTATGTGTGATTGAAGTTAGATTATCAAAATGTATTCCAAAGTTTGAAGCCATCCTTATAAGAAACAGATCTTAGCTTTGCATCTGAAATGCAGCCAATGCTTTAGGCATCAGAGTGATGTATCAGGAGGTTTGGGCTGCGATGTCACCAACATGCAGAGGATACCCAGCTCTGCCTTTCTTTTCCACCTAAATCCAAGGATGCTGTTGATGTTCTAAACTGGTACTTGGAGTTAGTAATGAGCTGGATAAAGTGGAACAAACTCACACTTAATCCTGCCAAGACAGAGGTTCTCTGGGGCTCAATTCAAGGTGTTGGTGTTGTCCTTTAAAGACATACATGGCTTGGGACCAGGGTATCTGAAGGACCATCTTCTCTCATATGCTCTTGCCTGGGAGATAAGATCACAAGGAAAGGCCCTCCTGACTGTCCCACCAATGAAAGAGGCTTGACTGGTGGGCACATGAGAGAGGGCCTTTTGAGTAGCAGCCCCACAATTATGGAACACCCCAGGGAGGGTGCCTGGCCCCCTCACTTCAGGAGGCCGTTTTATTTAGGACTTCATTTGATTGATTTGGTTTTTATTTATTGGCAGTACTAATTTGAGTTTTTAAACTGTGGCTTTTTATAATTGTTGTTTTTTATTGTGTTTTTAATAATGTTTTATTGATATTGTAAGCTGTCTTGAGTTCTGCAAGGGAGAAAGACAGCTAATAAATGCTATAAATAAATAAATAAATAACAACTCTTTACTTTCTCTTTGCAGGTGTATATCATAAAAGTAACATGGTCAGATTCAACTTGCCAGACCATCTACCGCAGATACAGCAAGTTCTTTGATCTCCAGGTAATTTACTGGTTTCCCTGTTACTCCGATAGGCAATGCAGGAAATCAAGAATATACATATTTTCCCTAACTGTGCCATTCAGTAGTACTGGGCTTAATTCTTAATTCCTTTTAAAGATGTTGCAAGCTTTGTATCCAAAATGTTCAGGAGATGGAATGGCTATTGAATTGAGGAAGGGAAAACTATATGAGTATGTTTGGGGTGGGTTTCTTATCCTATCCTTGTGTGCTACTCTATGGTTTTTCCTGCTGAGTAGTTCCTTCCTGACAGTTCATTGGATTCTTTGTTGTGGGTTAGCTTCTTCCTTGCCTGTGGTTCTATTGTAATTTTATCCCTTCTAACTTCCTTGCAGTTTCTCTTCCTTGTACTCGATATACTGATCAGTTCATGCCCACCTCAAGTTCATCAGCTTCAGGAAATTGGCAATAGTCTCCACCCCCATAGCAATCTTTTGTTCATTGAGTCCCCTAAACTTCTGCTAGCCAGAGGAAATGACAAGGAATCTAGAAACCACTTCATTCATTTCCAATTTCTTATATTTGCATTTCTCAGACACTGTTTTGAGAAACGTTGTTTTTCTATCCATATGGTCTTTATGCAACTATCCCCTTAAGTGTTGTTATTGGGGATGTGTTTTCTATCATCATACATTGTATGTTGGAATCTTATTTCAGATAGCCTTGCACGTTTTGCATCATCACAGATGAGGTGGACCACTGGCACAGGAAGTTCCCTCTCATCTGATGTATAATTTCCTTCCTAACGGCAGCAGCTTTTGTGTGAAAGGGGCTGTATGTCATTGGTGAAATTGGTGGCGACGTGTTCTAATCTGGTCACTGTAGCCATGTCTCTCATTGGAAACAGGAAATAACTAAGACGTGAGTCATGAGAAAGAAGTGATGGATTGCTAGTAGTATACAGTTGGCTTGATTATGCTTTGGGGAAAACTTTGATGTCTGTCAGAAGTTTGTGGCATAGAGCGTTGGCTGTTTAGAATTCACAGTAGTTGCAATCACTTACATAGATGGATGAGAGCATCAAAGGCATGTCTTCACAGACCATCAGATCAGTATTTCATACTGAGCATTCAAGGAACAGATTAATACTGGCTCAGCTCTATTAAAAAAAAAAAGATTGACAAGTGTCTGTTCTGTCACTATCCAATAAGCAATGTTCATTTGCAAGCAGCTGTCCAAAGCTGGAAACCCAGCAAATCCATCTACTTTTGTGTATGGACAGCTCATTCCACCGGCATCTCTAATAAATGTGTGTTACAGCAGCTAGTTTTTATGACTCATAGCTACGGCTTCTTATATGGGTAGCATGAATTTGCATAAAGCTGGAGAGGGCAATTGTGTAATATTTTCTGTATTTCCTTCCGTTGTCCTATGTGCAAAAGAAATATTTGAGCCACTTGATTCCTCTGCATCTGATGTTTGTACGTAGATCTATTTTTAAAAAGTCATTTGCCTCTATGGAACAACTCTAAATCCCAAGCAGTTTCCTTTATTTGTTAAATTTCAGCTATTTCCCCCCCTTGTCTGTGTTCTTGTAAGTCTGCTGGACTTTCCTGTTAGGTTTGAAAAGTTCGCATCAAGCTAAAGTTATCAATGGGGTTAGTGTGTTGCACAGGAAATGATGTCTCCAATCAAGGGAGAAAGAGTCTTGAAAGGTCCCATTGATAAGTGGAAGGGGAAGGGGGGCTAACACCAGTGGAAAACGTCTGTTGAACAACATGTGTCCCTCTCCCTTTCTCACTTGAAAACATTGCAGGAAAATACACCCCCATCTCCCCACCTTTTAAAAATCCTGTTGTCCCTGGACACTTTAGATGCCTTTATTCTCTAAGCACCATTGGCACACAAAGAACTGCAGCATTCACAATAAACAGTTTAGTGACAGGCAGCCATGCTTAGCAATCTGCATGTTTATTTAAGTGCACTTATTCTTTTCAAATATGTTTTAATCCCATCTTTCCACAATTGTTCAAGCTGGCGTGCATCATTATTGAAAGCATGTATACCAGAACACAATATATTTTAGAACACACCTCCCCAAAAACCCCAAAGAGTAAACCATGTTGTTGATGTGCTGCATTGCCCTTTGGATCCAATATGTACATGTTATCTTGTTTGCCATGCTGGAGAGATAGAATCAATGCCCAGGAGTGTAGCAGAAACAGTCACCATCTGACTGCATCTTTCAAAAGAAATTCTCTAGGGATGTGTTAGGAGGAGTTCCAGAAAACCAATATGCTATGAAGTTCAGAATCCGCTTGTCTGTCAAGAATCCAGTTGCTACAAACATATGGTGTCATGAAATTGGTCATTTATGCATGGGAGTTTTACCTGAGGTTTGTTGCTCGCTAGGCCTACTCTTTCCTGTTGGAAATCTATGCACCAGGGGTCTCCAAGCTCCAATCAAGTCCCCGCCCCTTTAAATGCTGCTTTGTAATTGGCTTACTTTGTAGAGCTTACTGTGAGAGAAAATCCCCCCTAACCCAATTGCTGCATAAAAAAGCATTTTAAGAACAAAAAACAAAAAATGGAGCAGTCTGAAATGGGGGGAGAGAAATCCAAGCCTGAGTTTTAAAAACATTTTCTTTTGCTCAGAAAGAGTTCCAAGGAAGCCGGAAGCAGGAACTATTTGAATCCCCGCCTCGGGCATGCTTCTTTGTAATTGGCTGTGAGTGAAACAAAGCTTGTGTGTCCCGCACTTTGCCTTATGCATGGGGATTTCACCTGGGCTGAGCTCAGGGAAGACGGAAGAGTCGGGTTAACAGAGGAATGGAAAGACCTGGACATTGTGAGGGCTGGGCACGAGGTCATCTCTAATGGATGGAAAACTCATGCATAACTCCAAGGAACAACCGATTCAGACCAAGGGCGGATGTGAGTGAAAGTACCCATGCATAAACTACTATTCTTTCCCCTTCTCGGAGAAAGTACAGTGTAGTACTGAGACTTTCTCTGTCTGCCCTGGCTCCTGTCCTTCACTGTCTGCTCTCTAACCCTTTCCTCCCCACTCTTCTCTGCAGTTCGCCCCTCTGACACTCTTCTCAGTAGCTGCTGTGCCATGGACTTTTCTGTTGCAGCTCTGTTTTGGTTGAACTGCCTTCTTAACAAAGTGTACAGATGCCCCCAATTGTTAGCGATTGGAAAACTGGTTGAAACCTTCCTATTTCAGAGAGCGTTTGTCATTATTTCAGCGTAGAGATTAATGTTAACTTCTGTCCTTACTGTTAATTTTAAAATTTATGCTTATGATTATGTTTTGTTCTAAACTTCTTTGAGTCTGAAAAAGCACTACATCATCATCATCCTTGCCATGCCGCAAGTGTACTTACAGCAATTGTACTCTGTGCCTCATAACCCTGCCAGCCAGCTCATCAAGACATTACGTTGTCTGGTCACTCTCCTCAAAGGGAGTGGGTTTGAATGGGACCCATCACAGAAATGGTACAATATTGAGAGAAATGCTTCAGGAAAGAGCTGGGATGAATGGGACCCTAAATGGGAAATTCCAGCTAGACATTAGGAAGAATTTTCTAACAGTTAGAGCGGTTCCTCAGTGGAACAGGCTTCCTCGGGAGATTATTCTCCTTGTATGAGCAGCGGTTCTATCCTATGGATGGTTCTGCATGCAGTGGGTTAACATCTGCTGAACGAGATGTCAGGGCTTTTTGAAATAGAACAGGGTGTGGTCATCTGATGGGATCTTATGCTTGACACACTATGATTACTGCAAGTCACAGGGACACGTGTGACTACTTTACTGTCATTGCATCATTATTTCCCATGCTGGATTTGGCTCTGTCCCTTTTCCGTGGGAGCTGCATCTGCTGTTTTGGGCTGATGTCAAATGGCCTGGAGTGGAGGGAGGGGTTAGGAGAGCCAACCAAAGAGATCAAATGACTGTGCAAGAGGGAAAAGGCTGGGAGGCATGTGTAGTTTGCAGCTTTGCTAAGAGGTTTTATAGGAACACACTGGAGTTTGTTTCTCACGGCTTCCTCTTGTGTGTCAGTGTGACAGCAGGGGTAGTCCATACCAGAGCACAAGGAAGAAAGCTCTCCACCCTGTTGATGACATAAATTGTCCTCCACTGGAACAGCCCTGTTGGGCACAAGCATGCTTTTACTTTCTGTAAGGCTGGCACAGTGCCCATCAGTAAAGACCAGTCAGGTTATCTAAGCAAAGCATAATGTAGCTCAGCAAAACATGAATTGCTAAGGTCTCAAATATGCTTTGCTCTAATCAGATCAATGTACAGCTAAGTGCTCCTTAGCTGGTTAAGTGAGTATCTGGCTGGCCTCGACCAGGGCCAGGGCTTTCTCTGCCCGGGCCCCTACCTGGTGGAATAGTCTCTCTAGTGAGATCAGAGCCCTGTGGGATCTCAAAGAATTCAGCAAGGCCTGCAAGACAGAACTATTCCGCCAGGCTTATGGTTGAGGCCAGCTATGGTTTTCCCTATAAATACTGGCCTCCCTAAAACCCCCCCCCCCCGAGTTCCCTCTATACTACCTTGGGACTTGTTAAGCTGCTCGCCGGGCTGCAACCGGATACTTGTTTTTTGGCACCATTGGGTATTATTGCCCCTTTTTATTAGATTGTACTGGGCTATTTTAACTGTAGTTTTAATGTTTTTATTCTGCTTTTATCATATGTGGTATTATGTGAGCCGCCCTGAGCCCGGCCTCTGGCTGGGGAGGGCGGGTAGAAACGTAATAAAATAATTATAATAAAAATAAATAAGACCACTGAAGTACATGTAAAAATGAATAAGTTCTAATCAGAATGCTGGATTAAAACTGGGAAGACCCGAGTTCAGCCATGACAGTTACTGGATGACCCTGCACTAGTCTCTCTTTCAGCCTATCTTGATCTTGCAGGCTAGATGTGAGGATAAAATAGAGGAAGGGGAAATTATATATTTTGAGTTCCTTGGAGGAAGGGTAGGATAAAAATGTGATAGATAACGAGTACAGATATTTGTGTATCTTCAGTGGTAGAGACATAGCATCAGATATTATTATTGTTCCTACTTCTGGCGTTGTAGGAGCCCCGTGGCGCAGAGTGGTAAGCTGCAGTACTGCAGTCCAAGCTCTGCTCATGACCTGAGTTCGATCCCGACAAGAGTCAGTTTCAGGTAGCCGGCTCAAGGTTGACTCAACCTTCCGTCCTTCCAAGGTTGGTAAAATGAATACCCAGCTTGCTGGGGGTAAAGGGAAGATGACTGGGAAAGGCACTGGCAAACCACGCCGTAAACAAAGTCTGCCTAGGAAACATCAGGATGTGACGTCACCCCATGGGTCAGGAATGATCCAGTGCTTGCACAGGGGACCTTTACCTTTACTTCCGGCATTAACTCTGATAAAGGAATCTCTTCATAGCCATGGCCTATGATACTATCATTTACTGCTTGTCTGTAGTAGGTAAAAAGTGGAATTATTCCCCTGATTTCTCAGAAAACATGTACAATACTGGTAAAAATTAAAAATACCGCCAGCACTACAAGTGGTATTTTTTTTTTATAGCAGTTTTCAATATGGATCACATCATCATTCCGGGGAGCACTCGAACCCAGGACTTTCACCTCTATAGGCCACTCAGTTATTAAAAGAAGGAGCCTCCTATGCCAGCCTGACACTGCAGGATGGATTTTAGGTAGGCAGACATGAAATTTAACCATGCTGCACATTATCCCATGTTGGCATTTTGGACACAAAGAGCCATCTGAAATATCAGAATATTGCACGGCCAAATAAATGAAGCTTTAGTTTGCACATTCTGTCGGTGTATCAGTTTGCAGAAAATGACCTTTTGGATGCAGTCTGCTGATACAAGTGGGTTTTCTTATAAGTGGCAAAGAGAGCCATTCACTAACATCCTCTTAGAATGTTTGGAAAAAGAAAGAATTTTATTGGGCTTTACAAGGGGTTAAAGTGCTTTAGGGGTTCTTGGAGGATGAATATGAAACGTTACAAATTATGCATGTTGTTCCTAAGATAGCCCTGATTATTTATAGAGTGCTGAAGAACAGATGGGCATTAAAACACATCAAACCAAAAATAGTTACCCTGAGATCTGTAATTTGTAGCCATAATGCTGCTGTGCCCAAGTAGATCTGAGGTATCAACACAGCACCAGTCAGTTTCTGGACCATTTTTGCAACACACTCTTTGTTATAAATATCCATGCTTCAGTTACAGTAACACTTAAAACTCTTACCAATAAACTTGTTAAAAGGGCTTTCCATTTTTAATCATTCTCTTTGCAGCGTCTTTGTGAGACGTGCAAGAATTCCAGTTTTGTAGATAAAGAAATGCAAGAAATTGTGCAAGTCCAGGGCCAAGGCAGGATACTAACACAGGTGTCCTTTACCCCTGGACCACAGGTTACCTTTTGTGGGACCCAGAAGAAAACTGTGCTTATTCATGAATTGAAAACCATTCTTTTCAAGTTGTATTCTGGGGAATCCGAGGATTTTTTGGAGGTTTATCAGAGGGCATCATTGGTAAAATAGTGTTTCTCATTCAGTCCTTATGTCCTTTCGCAAATGTGACATGCTATCTCCTGCTAATACTACCTGCCATGGATTGTCTGTCTGTGACCTTTTGGCATTATAGTATTGATAACAATGTATAAGCATAAAAATTCCCTTCCAGAAAAAGAGTGTTATTTATTATATCATGGTGGGACCCACTTTGATAGAGCGATTGGTATGTAAGAAACAAAAAGCGAACCACTGCTCTGAAGCATTATTCAAATGAAAACTATTGTGATTCACAGATGATATGTAACAATTCACAGCCTCATTTTCCCATCTGTAAAATGGAAATTATATCCTTGTAGAAACTTTTAATACTAAGCACTTTCAAATGTTAGGATTTGGCACATATCCTTTAGCAATAATTACTATCTCCTAGCAATGGTGCGTGTGTGTGAGTCATCAAGTCACAGCTGACTTATGGTGATCCCATAGGGTTTTCAAGGCAAGAGACATTTGGAGGTGGTTTGCCATCGCCTGCCTCCGTATGAGCTGAGAGAGTTCTGAGAGAGCTACAACTGGTCCTCGGTCACCTAGCAGGCTTCATGTGGAGGAGTGGGGAATCGAACACGGGTCTCCAGATTAAAGTTCACCGCTCTTAACTACTATGCCATGGTAGCTCTCCTAGCAATGGTAGGTTTTAAGATATGCTCGCCGTTGATTGCAAAACCAGCTTTTCCTGTGACTTGTTATGGCGGAGAAGGTTGTTAACATGTTCCCAGCTACCTCACTTAATCCATTAGTACTAAATACACTAAAACAGTAATCTAGGCTGTCTCTTGATTTTACTCTAAGCATCTTTGGACATTCATATTTAGATTCTAGAATGGCACCTTCTGGAGGGATAGGGTTAAACCAAGAGGCTGGATTGTGCGGAGCCATCAAGATCTGGCTCCATAGGAAATGTGGAAAGCTCTAGTAGGGCAGTGAAATACAAATTACAAAGTAGTGCACATTTCAAGCAAGAAAATGAAGCAACTCATAAACTGTCATTGCCCTGGGGTATGAAATCTCCATATAGATTGTGGCAGATCCCATGACTAGATGCTCACAGTCACTGTTTTGAGATAAGGCAGCTAGCTGCACTTGGGCCCTTTGGTAGATAGAGATCAGGAAGAGCTAAGAGATAAAGGAATAATTAGCTACTGAAGCAGTAGATTGTAGTGCTTCTTCTACACCTAGGGCTCCATAATGGAAAGTGCACCCGTGTGACGCCATTCATTTGAAGTGTTCCTGTGATTAACTGAGCAGTCACAATGGCCACATGAAGCAAACAGCAATATTTATGAAGCTTCACATCAATGGGAATTAAGGACACACTATCTTGGATGACGCTCCAGTTACAGTCCAGGTGAAGAGACTGACTAACCCCCCCCCCCCAAAAAAACACTTTTAAGTGTTATGCAAGGGACATAACTTTTAAAAACTTATTATCCAATGTTTCATCACAAAATAGTACAGCATCTCCATGCCAATAGTGTACATTCCTGGTTACTAAAGGTACTGGAGATGCTGCTGACCAAATTACTTTCCTGGACCAAGGCAAGAAGCATGTAAATATCACACCTCTGTGGTACAACACTCCTTTGGAGTAGAACTTTTTGCAGCTTCTGTGCAGGAGTAACATTTAAATCCGCTCACAGTGCAATATCTCCTTTTTCCCATCTGTGAAATATGGGGGTGGGGGTGGTGCTTATTTGTTGCATTGAGCTACTCCTTAACCAGGTCAAAGAGAGGAGGTGGCAGCAGTAGCCAACTTGTAAGGATGGAGGTGACAGAAGGGCCAGTTAGATTATGCGACTTAAATATTTGGGGAGGTGTTATGGTACTTTTTTTTTAAGTCAGGAGAAGAAACACAGTGTTTGCAAGAGAAGAAATCCCTATTAATCCCTTGCTGCTTTAACCATCGGTTTCTCTATCCCAGTACTGCCTACTCTGAGCGGCAGCGGCTCTCCGAGGTCTCAGGCAGAGAAAAGTCTTTCCCAACACCTGCTTTCTGGGATCTTTTAATGGGAGAATTCAGGATCTGCATCTGTGAACCTCTATGTGAAAAGGAACATGATCTGCAATTTAGCTGTTTCTCAGCAGCCTAGAACCAATTTCTGGGGTGGCAGTGGGGTGGGGGAAGGAGTAATCTTGGTGATAGAAGCTCAGGCTAGAATTAGCGTTGCTCCTTTATTCTAGCAGAAACTCAACAGGTGCCTTTTTTCCCAACACGAAGATGCTGCAATTGTGCATGCTTCATTTTGAAATTTGATTGTTATACAAACATAGCAGCCCTACCTACCTATAGCACAACAGGGCACAGTTTTTCACTGAACCAGCTGTGAGCAGATCCTCTAGCGTTAGGGTTGCCATGTCCCTCTTTGCCACCGACGGGAGGTTTTTGGGGTGGAGCCTGCGGAGGGAGGGGTTTGGGGAGGGGAGGGACTTCAATGCCCTAGAGTCCAATTGCCAAAGCGGCCATTTTCTCCAGGTGAACTAATCTCTATATCAGCTGGAGCTCATTTGTAATAGCAGGAGATCGCCAGCTACTACCTGGAGGTTGGCAACCCTATCTGGCATTAAGTACAAATGTTATATACCCCAGAAACTGGTGTGAAGGAATAGCTCAAAAAGGAGCACCCTGCCTGTTAGATAAATGCCGTGGGAAAGTGTGCCCGCATTAAATCCACAAATGTTTGTAGCAAAAGACCTTGAAAAGGTTCCTCACATATTTACTGTGCCCGTGAAGGTGTCTGTGGAAACGCTGCTCATGCTCTCTCCCCTTCTTAGCCCAGCAGGCTGTCATCTGTGGACTCATTAGCAAGTCTTTATATATTAATGAGGAAGTATTTTTAGCATGGGGTAAAAGCTGAGAGTCTTTGGAAATTAAAATTTGCTTTTGTTTGTTATGATGACTTTCAGGAACTCTGTCTTTTAGTATGACTGCTGGCAGATCAACTTAATGCTGTAAGCAAGGCTCAAAAGTTATGTCTGCAATACTGAATTTCTGAATCAAACTCGTTTTGTGTAGTGCAAGGTGAAGGGATCATAGCATCAATGTTCAAACAGCTGTGTTCTTATGCATGGCATCTCTGCTTTCTGAGAAGTAAATATACTCAGTATACACATTTTAGATACAGCTTCTAAAGCTGTAAAATACACAGGGACGTTTAAATATGTGCTAGGTGGATGATCTTCTCACTGCGGCCTTTTGTATTATGGATTTTTTTTAATGAGAAGGGGCTCTGCCTTGCGGTGGTCCTCATGTCTTCAGTAGAATTTCTCTTTTAATGTATTTGTTGTTCTTCGTGCAGGAAATCATTTTGTCCCATGGAAACTATGAGCATTTATTAAAATACAAAGTAGCAGTGTTGAGATTTCCCAAGCATATTCTTATGTCCTGCCTAATAGACTGATTAGAGCAGGGGTAGGCCCGAGTATCAGTAAAAAAGAACATCTGCCTATGAAGGTGTTGATGTGGTAGCAAACAAAGGTAAAGGTAGTTCTCTGTGCAAGCACCAGGTTGTTACTGACCCATGGGGTGATGTCACATCACCACATTTACTACGCAGTCTGTTTATGGGGTGATTTGCCATTGTCTTCCCCAGAGTACCCCGGCAAGCTGGGTACTCATTTTACCAACCTTGAAAGGATGGAAGGCCGAGTCAAACTTGAGCTGGCTACCTGAATCCCACTTCCATCAGGATCGAACTCAGCTCAAGAGCAGAGCTTTGACTGCAGTACTGCAGCTTACCACTCTGAGCCATGGGGCAAAGAAAGGTGTGTGTGTGTGGAGAAAAGACAAGGATTGCATAGTACTTAGCTGGACATATGGGGAGTAAGCTGAACCTGTTACTTCAGGGCTCACCTGAATTGCTTGGGCACAGAATTCACTGAGTGCCGGGCAAAATGATCCGACACGCTACTGTTCATCACACATGCTGAGGGTTGCCTAACCTCCCCACAAAAGTATTTTGTAGTAATGTATCCTTTAAAATACCCCATATATTCTATGCACTATGGGCTGGGTTTTAAGCCTTGTTCCATTTGCACACAAAAGGGGCACTTGCGTTCATGTGAGATTTCTGCTGATTTCCCTGTCTCCCACTGAGCTCCTCCTGTGTTGCACCCTGTGATAATCCTGAGAGCCCTCCGAATGCTTAATTTCAGGAAGCACAACATAGAATCATAGAGTTGGAAGGGACCACCAGGGTCATCAAGTCCAACCCCCTGCACAATGTACTTGAACATGGTTATCATATCCCCTCTCAGTCTTCTCCTTTTCAGGCTGAACATACTGCAAAGGGAATGTACAATTCCATGCATGCAGCTCCACTTGCTTCATATAGGACACACCCTATATTATAATAAAGACACATTTAGATGTGTTTTGAATATAATAAAACATTTCATATGTAACATTTTGTACTCAAGTTTGCTTTTGCGGGGGAAGCATTATGAGGACCTACTTGCAGAAATAGTATGTGGAAACTATACTATTTTCTCCAGATTGATCCATTGAGCAGGATTTTAGGTTTGGACGAAACCTTTCAGTGGGTTCACATAAGAGATCATATGAATAAACCAATTCCCACATAGTGTTCCCACTTGTAGATGCTCACACAATCTCTTTTCTAAAAAGCCAATCAGTGAGCACACAGTGTTATTTTGGAAGAGGCCCAGAGGCTAATTACATCAAATGGGAAATGAACATATGTAGTTAGTGACCACAGAAGGATGGTGCCAGCCAGGGAATTATGATGATGTATTAACTCTTTCACGGAGTGGTAAAAGTGCAAACACACCTCCCAACTTTAAATCGCACACCCTTCTGCTCAGCTAGCTGCTGAACTGTGTCCAGTTATTTATGGTACCAAAAAACAGCATAGAGTTCACGCCCACATCCCTAAAACACAATTCTGCTTTTGTACGGTGAATGCAGTCATTCACTTTTATGAAGGGTGCAGAGAACGAGATGAGAAGTGCCTGTTTGTGCTCATATCCCTTGGCTTGTGATGAGAAGAGCTCTTTGCTTGCAGAAATAGCCAGCATAGGGTTATGGGGAGTTTATTTATGTTATTGCCTTTAAGTGCCAGTGGAAAATCGCCCCAACAAGACTGGAGACGTTACAGATGGACCTGTCACTTGCTGCTTGTCCCCACCTCTTCTAATTGTATGGTGGGGGGTTGCCAGCAGCTGTGGCGTTATCAGGAGATTGCCTAGAGGGCCAAAGCAGACACACAGTGTTCCTTTGGGTTCCCATTTTAGCCCTGCCTTGTTGCGTTGAAGCATTTCCCTTGTTTTTCTGAGTGGGAATGCCATCCCTTATGCAATGACTACACAGTCTAGCATTAAAGTGGATTGGCAATAAATGCATAGACATGCTGAGGGTGAAACTCCCAATTCAAACAATGATCTCCCATCACATCTTTTCTTCTCTAATGGATATTATTCAGGGTATCAGGCCCACCACTCATTCTTAGCAAAAAAAAAGTGAATACAGCTGATTGGGGGTAAAGGATCATTCACCTCTGGAATATTGTTTGTAACTAATGAGGGCAAAGAAATGCTTGCAACTTACAGTTTAAAATCCAGAGGTATTGCTGTATCAGTAATCTGTTACTGGTCCTCCTGAGGGCCGAACTAAACATCATGTTTTCCACCTGGTTACCATGAGGACTTGCAGCAGGAGGCCAGCTGCAGGTTCCCCATGGGAACTCTCTTTAGAAACACCACAGGGGCCTGATTCTGGTCAGGACAACAGCATGGGGGAAAAGTGGGTCTCTTGATTCCCTCCATACATTTTCCTGACTCAAAACGGTGCTGGGGGGCATTATGGAAACATAAAACTACTGCATCCTTGATCAGTCAGGGATTTTCTTTTCACAAGTTGTATGTTAATTAAAACAACACAAACTAGTGTGGTGTAGTGGTTAAGAGCGGTGGACACTAATCTGGAGAACCAGGTTTAATTCCCCACTCCTACACATGAGCGACAGATGCTAATCTGGTGAACCGGGTTAGTTTCCCCACTCCTACACATGAAACCAGCTGGGCGACCTTGGGCTAGTCACAGCTCTCTTAGAGCTCTCTCAGCCCCACCTACCTCACAGGGTGTCTGTTGTGGGGAGGGGAAGGGGAGGTGATTGTAAGCCAGTTTGATTCTTGCTTATGTGGTTCTTCTTTGCTGAGACCAGTGCATAGAAGGAAGCTCAAACTTTGGTTTAATCCTTTGTTTGGAATCCCTGATTTAAAGGGAAATGAGCAAACCATTGGTTGTTTTTGCCGTAACGACTAACTGCTGTGAAAATTGTATTTTAATTTGATAGCAATACACAAAGGAGAAACCTGAACAACCTCCGTGTTCATTCATGATAAAATATATCTGTTACCAACCTTAACAGCCTATAGGGGTGCAACTATGTTGCAGGCCTCCATTTGTATCATGGAAACTTGGGAAGGTTAAGAAAATGCTCATTAGGAAACGAAGGAGTCTACGCCTGACAAATTGCCTGTGTGGGTTGGAAGGAATACTGGAATAAAATTTCAGCTGTTTTTGGGTGTGTGCACACTAGACAGTTTTGGGGGGAGGAGAAGGAATGTTTCTTCTCGTTGATCTCTGCCTTCTGGGAACCTTCTGCTACTGCTGCTGCTCTTTGAAGGCATGGAATTCCTGACTACAAGAAGTAGCAAAGAGACTAGGGAATCCACTCTGCCATGCTAAGCAGCAGGCTGAACAACTTCATCATGAATAAATCTGGCTGGGGGTGGGAATCCAGTGAACCTCTTCAACAGGCATATATGTTACTGCAGCCCTTCATTATATATAGATCTTTTGGTTGGGGAGGTTCCACTTCATGCTAGATTCCTCCTTTCCAGTGGTCCAATTCAAAAGTGTGCATTTGTAGTGGGATCTAATCCTGAATAGCTACACTGGCAGGAGATAACTGCAAACTCTAGAAATAAGAACTTCTAGTATACAAGGGAGACCTGGGAGCAGAGTTCCCTAGCTGAGCCTAAAGAGGGCCAAGAGATGGAGTCAGTGGTTTTTAGTAGGCCTGGAATAAAGTCTCATGCAAAGGTTGTCTGTTCACCTAAGGCATACTACAGCTAATAACAAAAATGGTTGTTGGGGGGGATGGCAACAGTTATGAGAGCAAAACTGCCTTGAAGGAGGCAGAGAGCAAATCCGCCTTGAAGCGGGCAGTGATGCATCCACTTCCAAAGAAACATTTGCTAGACCCTGGAGAGCATAATAACTACCATCCAGTCTCAAATGTATCATTCTTGAGCAATTGGCAGCTGGGCAACTTCAGAGATTCCTGAATGAAGCTGATTGTTTGGATCCATTCCAGTCTGGTTTCAGGCCAGGTTATGGGGGTGAAATGGCCTGATGGATGATATGTGCTAGGAGATGGAGAGGGGGAGTGAGACCCTGTTAATCCTCTTGATTAGGTAGTTTTTATACCATTGATCATGGTGTCTTTCTGGACCATTTTTCGAGGTTGGGATTGGGAGGCACAGTTCTGCAGTGGTTTCTGCCCTGTCCTGAAGGTAGGTTTCAGAATGAGGTGCTGGAGGATTTGGAGGCTGTCCCTTGACTTCTGGCCTACGAGGTCTTGCAAGCTTCTATCTTGTCTCCCATGCTTTTCAACATCTATTTAAAGCTGCTGGGAGACGCCGTTCAGAGATTTGGGCAGAGCTGCAACCTTTATACAGATAACACTCACCTCTATCTTATACTTGCAGCAGATTCCAGGGAGGCTGTGGAAACCAGGAACAAGTACCTGGGGGCAGTTTTGGGATGGAGGGGCTAACAATATGAAACTTAATTGTGACAAGAAGAGATGTTACTGGTAGGGGGGAAGGTCTGACCCAGGAAATGGGAGATCTCTTATTCCTATTGGGGTTGCACTCCCCCAAAAGGAGCAGGTTTGTAACTTGGGGGCGCTGCTGGATTTGGGCCTGCATAAACAAGTGGTAGAGGTAGGCGGGGTATTTTTCAGCAGATTTGTCTGTGGAGCAAGCTGCGGCCCTTCCTGGACAAAAAAAGATCTTGCCACTGTGGTGCCTGCCCTGGTAACATCTAGACTAGGGTCCTGCAATGGCTGTACATGGGGCTGCCTTTGAACACTGCCTGGAAGCTACATTTGGTACAAAATGCTGTGGCTAGAATGATGACTGGAGCGGATCATAGGTGTAAGGACTCCTACCCCCGCTCTCCTTGCCCACAAGTACTTGAGGAACAGTGGGGATCTGCATTTGTGTGAGAGAACTTTCACCCGCTTGCCTCCTCCCCTCCTATCATATGGGGTAGATTTTACCTGTCAAAATTCAGACTTATCTGCCCTCTCCTTGTTGATGATTTGAGGCACTGACAAAGGCAACCTCTGTGCTTGTGCTAACTGCTACACATTCTCCTCTCCCTGCTTGCTCACTCTGTAGCCCAGTCAGTTCTTCAGTGTGTGTGCGAGGGTAAGTGGTCTGATGGTTGTGTAAGAACTTTTGGATCACAGTCTGAGATCTTCAAAAGGAAAAAAAGAGAGATTTTTATTCACTAACATAAATCTGTTTTTCTGGGAGCACAGAAAAACAGGAAAGTACAATCATAACATTAGCAGAAGTGTTCCTGCAACCACACCTGAAGTGGACACTGATCAGTGACCTCCCTTATAATCTGGTGCAAATGGGACCATCATTTCTTGAACACCCCCTTCCCCCAAAATCTGGCGGGAACCATTTGATTCCTGCCCTTCAGTTTAGCTTTTGTGAAAGTACTAATTACTGATGCCCTATCTTCAATCTTTTGTTTACCATGCAGCTCCACTCAACATTTCCAAGGGCTGGTTAGTTCCAGCTTTTGCTAGTTTGCTCTTCACTTTAACTGTTTTTGCAGCAAGAATGGATCCAATTTGCTTTTCATGTTTGGATTTTTAGCATGCATCAATCGAACAGTGATCGAGTTAAAGAATGTGGAGAGAGCCTCCCATGGTTCCTAAGCAAACCCAGCAAGCAGCCCAATCCACACTGCTGTGCTTTGCTTGCTCTCCCGTCTCTCTCTCCTCTGCCTTTGGGTTGTATGGACCCTTCGTGTTCCAAATGCTTGCAGCTACAAGCCAACCTGCTTCTGCCCCCTCCTCCAAGGGCTGCAGATTTGTGGATCAGGCTGACACCCAATTCCTGTTTCCATTGTCAGTGAGGGTGTGCTGGGAAAACCAGTGTGACTTGCAGAGCCACTGCCTTTAGTCTTCCTTCAGTGCAAGTAGCAGATAGTCCTGCAGGGTAAGCTATGAGGAGAGAGGTTTTGTGTCTGAGAAGGAGAGAAGGAGCTACCTCTGAGGCATCTTTAATTGCCAAAAAGGCTTCGAAATCTTCCTGAAGCACAACAACAAAAGATGATGAAGGGAAAGAGATTATTCCGGAGGGCAAAGGTGAGTGCAGTAGTACCCACCTTGTGATCTCATTCTTGTCCATCTACTGATCTGGACAGCCTCCTTTCTTTCTTTTCTCCTGAAACAAGGTGTGTGTGTTTGTGGGGGGGGGGGGGCGTCTCACCTATTGCTTGTGCTCAGCTTTTTGTATTCCTGTGGCTTTTAGGTTCCGTGGGGCTTGCAAGTTTTTATTAGGCTTAGGTGTAACTATTAGTCCCCAGCATTGACTTGTTTTCTGCAAAGGCAGCGAAGGAGCCAGATTCCTGAAGATCGGAACGAAACGTTTAGTTCTTTGTTGTTCATTACTTCTCTCATAGTTAGAAAGCAGCACCAACAAGCACAGCACAAAATAACAAGGCACATCTGAAGCAAGCTTCTATCTGCTTATTAAAGAACTCCTTTGCTTTGTTCTGCCTGCAGGACTGCCAGATCGCTGGTCTGGATGTGGATAACCGCTTCAACTATAGGCCCAGTCTGAATTTTACTTTTTAATTGGAGACTAGGAAACCACAGCAGTATGCACTGGGGAAGTGGTGAGAGGGAAGATGGGATGAAAAGAAAACTGTATGGAGTGACTTAAGTTCCCTACCTTTGAGCACTGCAAACCTCCCATTTAGGGTGTATCTCTGTTACAGTGTGAATCAGCTCATAGGAGACTGTTGGTTTGCAGTGCTGGTGCCACTTTTGTGTCTGACCATCCTCTACTACCAAGTCCAAGTGAAGGCGCTGTTTTCTCAACAAAAGATTGTTTCATGTCAAAAGTGCATCCTCGGGTTTTGGTGGGTGTTGATTTATGTCACTAGTGTTATATTGGAAGATGTGATAGACAGGGTTAGGTTCTGCCTCTCCCTAAGAGTGACCAATGGGAGCTCATGAAATGTTGGAGAGACAGTTGAAAAACTGCTATTGAGAGAGGGAGGAGGATGTCTGGCTGAGTGAAACTGGGAAGAAGTGCTGCTTATAGTGGGATGAAAATAGTCCATTTGTAACTAAAGGTTCCCAGTTGGGTGAACAGAACCATATTTCAAAAGTTCCATGGAAGCGAAATATTGTACTTTCTACCTTACTTTCTTCAGTGTTAATATCATAAATAAAAGTTAACTTCTTGTTTTGTTGAACCCTCTAGGTTGCGTGTCTAAGGGAAATACACACAATGTAATATCTCAGTATGTGTGTGTGTGTGTGTGTGTGTGTATATATATATATATATATATATATATATATATATATATATATATATATATATATATATTTTATAGGATATGAATAAGTGGCCCCTGACCTGGATGACCCAGGCTATCCTGATCTTGTCA
Organism: Euleptes europaea; assembly: GCF_029931775.1. Classification (NCBI taxonomy): domain Eukaryota; kingdom Metazoa; phylum Chordata; class Lepidosauria; order Squamata; family Sphaerodactylidae; genus Euleptes; species Euleptes europaea. The sequence goes on along the minus strand of NC_079316.1, from coordinate 56,085,179 downwards.
GATATCAGAAGCTAAGCAGGGTTGGCCCTGGCTAGTACTTGGATGGGAGACCACCAAGGAGTACCAGGGTCACTGTGCAGAGGAAAGCAAACCAGCTCTGTTAGTCTCTTGCCTTGAAAACCCTACTGGGTTGCCATAAATTGGCTGTGACTTGATGACACTTTACACACATGCACATGCACACACATGAATAAATGGTGGCAGAATGTGAATGGAACAGTGTTGGAGTCCCCAACCCCAATAACTCTGTGTGCGTGAGGGTCTGTTATTAAAAGGGGGCTGGACTACCCTGTCTGCTGGGGTCTCTGTGAGTGAGAGAGAGGACCCGAGAGGAGAAATGGTCAAGGCGCTCTCTGTATTTTTAAAGAGATGAGAAGGGTGGTCGATGTGATGGCTTGACCTACTTGTACTATGAACCTGAGAGATATAGAGGTTTTAGAGCGGAGTAGGCACTCTGCGTGAGTGGAGAAGGGGTGTCACAGAAGGTCTCCGGCCAAGTACCCTCCTATGATGGGGGCAGCTATTTCCAAACTTGTGCTTCCTGAAGATCCAAAGATGATGCCTCCCAGGGTCTGAGGGCTGTACCTGTCTGCTGTCTGTGTATCATCCCAAGAACAGCAACAATAGCTTTACGCTTCCTCTTCATTGTACTTGAAAGGGAATACATGCAGCAGCTAGCCTGGTGATCTCACATAGCTTTCTGAGCCAATCCTGGCACTGGTCCTTGGTTCAGGAGGATATTAAAACTAAGAACCTCACGTTAAAGTCATGCTGTCATTACAAGTGTTAACTAGCTTAGCAAAACTAGATAAATGGCCAAATTCTGCTCTATACTTTTATTTGATGACATAATTGTAGCTCAGCCTGTATTTCTGTGACCCCAATTATTTATATTTTTCTTCTTTTCCTCATATGCGTCTGCCTAGTGTGGATCCACCATGTGCCTCTGATGAAGTAGCATCTAGTCCTCAAGGTTTATGCTATTAAAAAACTTGTTAGTCTTTAAGATGCCACAAGATATACGTTTATTTTAATTTAACATGGTAATAATAATTCAGTGGGCTCAAGTCCATGAAAGCTTATGCCTGAATGAAAACAGTGTTAATTTTAAGGTGCCACAAGACTGTTTGTTTTCACTTAACTTGTAAATTTTAGGTAAACAGTCCTTCAAACTCCATTTCCTTGGCTTAAGTGGTTGCTAGAGGGGGTGTGAAGAAGAGATGGAGAAACACAGAAAGGGGGTAAATATGAGATAATGCTCCTACCAGGGGTCTTGTATGATCCAGCCTTTGTGAGTAAAGATGTGTTGTTAACTTTAGACATCTGATCTCTCCTTCCACCCTAATGAATGGCACCTCTTCTTACAGATTCCTTTTGAAGTAAGCGAATTTCAAAAGAACTGTCTCTTGAAAAAGAGATTCATGCAAAAGGTGTTAGGCTGATCAGGTAGTGCTGGGCATATATATTGTAAGATAGGGACAATGCAGAGGGGGAAATAATGTCTAGGTGTCTAAATGACTGCTCATGAGAGGTGCACTTGAAGGAACTGTCTGGGTTGGTAATTCCCTTAGGCCAAGAGCATTATAGGAAAGCCAGGAGCTGTGAGTACAAAGAGGTGAAAAAACAAGAGTCCAGAAGCAACCTTAAAGACTAACAACATTTATTCCAGCATAGGTTTATGTGGGTAAGAGCTCACTTCAACAGACACGTAGAAGTGTAAATCCAACAGGCCAATTTATATCTCCAACTAAAGGCATAGGGAATGTTACTGAGCAAGCCTGGTTCAAAACAAGATCTAAGAGTAAATGTACATTGCAGAACCAACAAGCAGCTTAGTTTAGGAAGCAGACCTATGATATAGCTTAGGCCAGTGGTCGGCAAACTCATTAGTCAAAAGAGCCAAATATGAACAGTATAACGATTGCGATTTCTTTTGAGAGCCAATAGATAAAGATGCTCCTCCACCACCTAAAAAAAAGGCCTTCAAACTGAGAGAATGGGGCTTGCTGATCGCATGGACATTTCGGCAAACAGCTCCAGGCCTGAATGCCCTGTCTGCACGAGGGGGGGGGACGGAGGCAACGCCCGGGGCCTCCGGCTGTTACGCTGCCCCATGAGCCCCTCCCTCTGCCACGGACTGGGCGCAGCAGGGCGCACGAGTCGGCGGCGCCTGGGGAAGCGCCCTGAGTCCCCGAGCACGCGGAGGGCGCTTCCTGACGGGCAAACGCGCCCAGCGGCTTCACGGGAGGGAGGGGGCGGGGGGGCGGCCGGGACAGTGCGCACACGCTCAGCGCACATGTGGCGCTGCAGACCTGGCACGGCTCGGGATGAGGCCGAGTCGATGGGCGAGCGCATGGCCTTCCACCGGCCCTGCACTCCGCTGGAACGCTTGAGGAGTGGGCGAGAGGGCTCCGGAGCCTCCCACCACGTGCAGCCCGGGCGCAGGTGGGTCCCGGCAGTGGGAGGAGCCCAGGCGCGGCGAGAGGCGCCCAGCCGGGCGGAGAGGCGAGAAGCTGCCCTGCTCCGGGGCAGGAGCGGAGTGGCTCGGGAGCCCACACTCAAGAGCTGCACTCAAGGGGCAAAGAGCTGCATGCAGTCCGCGAGCCGCGGTTTGCCGACCACTGGCTTAGGCTAAGAGAGTAGCCCTGTGAAACTTGACCTTGTGAGTAAGAACATAAGAAAGGCCATGCTGGATCAGACCAAGGTCCATCAAGTCCAGCAGTCTGTTCACACAGTGGCCAACCAGGTGCCTCTAGGAAGCCCACAAACAAGACAACTGCAGCAGCATTATCCTGCCTGTGTCCCACAGCACCTAATATCATAGGCATGCTCCTCTGAACCTGGAGAGAATAGTACAGGGCAATGCATGAAGGCGGTGGGGCTTCTGTGAGCACACTGTCCTGCCTCCACCCATATATGCTGGTCACCCCCATGAGGGCTCAGTGCATACATGTATACATACTAAGCATCTGTATTTGTATGGGGATAGGTATTGAATTCATGTACGCTGGGGGAAGGGCCAGCATACTCTGTTCTGATCTGGGGCCAATTCCTTTTCAGTATTCTGCTTCACCCACATATCACCCACTTTACGGCTGTAGTCACTTGGTGAGAATCACAGCAAAGCACAGGGGATTGAACTCAAATCCCACCGAGTCCAAGATGCTGTCCATTGCGCTATACTGTTTTCGTAGCCAAGATGGTGACAAAAGTAATTCATCAGTACAGGCCTATTTCAGCACCGGGACACGTAAGATTGCAGTAAGATTGTGATAGGGACACAATGAGAGGCCTCTTCCAACTCTGCGCGAGTGTGAGCAATGTAAATATTCAAAGAATGATTAACAGCAAAGTCCATGAGGCAGGCTGACTCAGGCCTAACCCTAGCAAAGGGCAGAGTGAATGCAAAAACAGCCCCAGCAAGAGAGCCAGTAGCTCAGGCAGCTTTGTTTGAACAAGAAGGCTTGTCCATGCATGCTCAACGAACTCTCTCAGCTGCCAAACAAAGCAAAACAAAATGTCTGGAAGACTCACTGTTTTGGAACCCCAAGCTTACGCCTTAGAGCATTTGTGGCCAGCCTGCAGGATGGGCGCCATGAGTGTCGCAGCAGTGGCCACACCTGGGCTGGAGGCAGAAGGCCTGGCTAGTATGGAGTCTGCCTGCATCTCCAATACTATAGAGAGCCAGCATCTCCAATACTGAGAGCCAGCATGGTGTAGTGGATAAGAGCGGTGGTTTGGAGCAGTGGACTCATCTGGAGAACTGCGTTTCATTCCCCAGTCCTCCACATGAGCGGCGGAGGCTAATCTGGTGAACTGGATTTGTTTCCCCACTCCTACACATAAAGCCAGCTGGGTGACCTTGGGCTAGTCACACTCTCTCAGCCTCACCTACCTCACAGGGTGTCAGTTGTGGGGAGGGGAAGGGAAGGTGATTGTAAACCGGTTTGATTCTCCTTTAACTGGCAGAGAAAGTCGGCATATAAAAACCAACTCTTCTTCTTCCTCTTCCTCTTCTTCTTTTCCAACTGCATGCTTCCTGACAAATCAGTAGAGAAGAAGCAAAACTATATCAAGGCATGGGGTACTGAGCTTGTCTTGCGTAGTGCAGAAGAGTTGAGTTAGGCGTGTTTACCAAGAAGGGGGTCTGTCACTGGGCTTAGGATGTGACCCTTTACTGCTGTTCTGTCAGGAAATAAAAGAACAGACATTGAATTCTGGGAAGGAATAGGATAAGCATGCTTTAGCTTGAAATCTCTAGAGCCGCATTTGGCTGGCCCTCTAAGCTGTACCATGCTAAGGGTTTATCTGCCCTATTGTGTGTTTATGTGTTTGCTGAAAGGGTGTTTATTTCAGTTTAACACTGATTTCTATTTACACTGTCAGAGAGGGGCAGATTGCATTTACTTTCCCCCCTATAGCAGTTTAAGGACAGGTTTACTGAATTTTCCCCATTCTCAAAGGGCTAGACAAAAGGCAGCTTTTGCTAGTACAAAAGTCCCTTGCAACTGGGATTTAGCCACCGAAACCAAACTCCCTTACCCTTCTGCCAAAGAGCCATTCAAAACTTGAAGGGTGTTGGCTGGAACTTTCTGAGAAGGGTGCTTTTTCTGGGCCTAGTGCTGATAAAATCTGGCCCACTTAATTTTGTACAGGCAACCAAGCCCTCCTGGAGTAAGGAATTTCACTTGATGGAAATATATTTACCACCTGTATGGAAGAAAGTTTTGTAGGGCGATAGGCTGCTAAGCATTTCTGGGTAGGGAAACTCTGGATTGGGAAACTCCTAGAGATTTGGAGTGGAGCTGGACAGGGTGGGGTCTGGGGAGGAGAGGGACCTCAGTGGGTATAATACTATAGAGTCCCGCCTCCAAAGAAGCCATTTTCTTCAGGGGAACTGATCTCTCTAGTCTGGAGATCAGTTGTAATTCTAGGAGATCTCCAGGCCCCACCTGGAGGTTGGCAACCCCATTTCTGGGGCCAGTGCTGTTTGTGTATGCTGGCACACACAACTCCAAGGAGAGGGGGGAGAGGAACCCTTACTGCACCTTGGGCAAACTCAGTCATGCAAGCCTTTCCTTCATCTTTTGAGCAAAGATTACTGTCACAGTGTATGTCCCACAGGCATGTTCCACTGAGCTGCCACGGAAGAGAGGTCCATCAGTGCTAAGATGACTAAAGGGGGAAGCTCTATATCTAGAAGCAGCAAACCTCTGAATACCAGCCCTAGGAGGCAACATCAGGGGAAGGCCTCAGCCTCTGTCCCTGTTTGTTGACTTTACAAGGCACATGGTTGGCCACTGTGTGCAATGGGATGCTGGAGTAAATGAACCACTGTGGTGATCCACCAGAGCTCTTCTGATGTTTAAAGAATCCTTAGAATAATTTTTAATGCAGTCTGCTACTGTAATTTGCAAGTCGCACTCAAGATTGCCAGGTCCCTCTTTGCAATTGGCGGGAGGTTTTTTGGGGTGGAGCCTGAAAAGGCGAGGTTTGTTGAGGGAAGGGACTTCAATGCCATAGAGTCCAATTGCCAAAGCGGCCATTTTCTCTAGGCAAATTGATCTCTGTTGGCTGGAGATCAGTTGTAATAGCAGGAGATCTCTAGCTAGTACCTGGAAGTGCTTTGGTTCAGTTTACAGAGCATCTGCTTGGCATGCAGAAGGTCCCAGGTTCAATCCCCAGCATCTCCTGTTAAAGGGTCTAGGCAAGTAGGTGTAAGACTTCTCTGCCTGAAACCCTGGAGAGCCCATGCCATAGTCTGAGTAGACAATACTGACTTTGATGGACCAAGGGTCTGATTCAGTATAAGGGAGCTTCATGGGTTGGCAACCCTAGTCGCACTACACCTCTTCAAATCTTTAGCACTCTGGACATCCACAGGCCATCAGCATAATAGTCCATCTCGTCTAAGTGGATTGAACCTTTGGGGTATCACTGTCCATGTTTATTTGCATTGTACTGCAGCTGGATAATGAAACTAGGCTGGAAACCTGGCCCGGGGCCTAAGAAGAAGAACACGATACCATCAGATCTCACAATAAGAGGTTTGTTAATACCACAGTACTTTGAGTAAGTTCAGCAAGATTGAAGGGAAGAAGCGAAGGTGAGCCAATGGCTGCACCTCTAACAGTCTGACATCCAAGCTTTCCCCCCTTAGGGAGACATACTCTGAAAACACCCTCCCATATCAAGCCCACAGACAAAACTGGCTTTACCCCACCCACCGGTTTGCATCTGATCTGCTTCTTCTGACTAAGGAAAGCCTTGGAAAGCCATAGTGCTCCCAGAAAGGCACTCTGGGGTGTGTTAATCATTCCATCGAATCCTGGACTGCTGGGCTTGTTTTCAGAGCAGCTGCTGTTTTCTTTAATTCGCACCAAGTGAAGACTCGGAGGGGAGAGGCGACCAAGCATCAAGTATATTTAATACAATTCCCGTGCTGGGGATCCATCTATTGCATATTGTTTGCAAAAGGAAGGTTTGAATTCTACCGTGGATATTGAGTGGTGGATTAGTGCAAAGTATTCCTTTTAATGAGGCAAGCTTCTCCAGGCTTTCTTCTCGCAACTTTCTCCCTGAGGGATTAATTGAAAGAAACAATCACATGTACAGTATCATTCCCCTGTGCTCTCATGAAATCCCACGAGTGAGGCATGATGTAAACTGTCCTTTTACTTGTACAAAGTACAATTATCAAAAGCTCTTCTTATTGCCCGTGGCTGTTCTGGTAAACAGGATTGTGCTCTGGTATTTGCATTATGATTTGGAGGCAATGCTAAAATGTTGTCACTATAGCCTGGGGATGTGGTTGCATTTACTGCCTGGTTTTCATGGTGAAGTCACAGGGATGTGACATCACGTACCCTGGGGAAAGAGACATTCCCATTGTTTGGCACCAAGGATGGGCTAACAGAAGATCCAGAAACAAATGTGTAAGACATTTCATTAGGACCAACCAAAACAGGAGAGTGCAAGCTTTTGAGTTCCCCAGAATTCTTGATCAGGTTGAATGTTTCTTTGTTTTTAAAAGTAGGTGTTTTCAGGCTGTAAAGGAAAAGCTCCTGGTCTGCAGATTATACAGGGTGCAGTGGCATACTTAATTAGATTAGGTGGTGTTTGGGTGTAACTGGTTTCAAGTTTCACTAAATCCTTATGAGATGAAAAAAAGGCAGTCTCCATTTGAGAATATAACAGCCAGCAGTTAATTAAGTGTCTCTCAAACACTTTCTTTTGTTAACGTCCAGCCTGATGAACAGATCTGGAGAACTCAAAAGCTTCCACACTACTTTGTTTGGTTTGTCTGCATGAAAGATCCATCACGATGTTTGGTTTCTGGATATTTCTGTAGATCACCACATCTACCTACAACCTCCATCTGTTCTGAGTAGTGCTTACCTGGCTCATTGCAAAGCATTCTTGTTCTGCTTATTCATAATCCACAGACATGGTTTACTACCAAAATAGGTTTCTTATTTTAGTAATAAAGTAAAAATGATCAACAGAGAAGGGACAAATCTTCCCTAGCCCTGTCCCCTCCCCATCCTGTTTCCTCCATTTTTCTTTGATTAATCTGTTCCAGCTAGGGTTGTCAAACTCCGTGTCGGGCCCGGAGTTCTCCTGGAATTCCAGCTGATTTCCAGATTACAGAGATCAGTTCACCTGGAGAAAACGGCAGCTTCTGAGAGGAGGTTTTTTAATGTTCACCAAAGATTCTCAATGAAATCCCCCCAAATCCTTTCTCCAGAGGTACTATCCCCAAATTTCCAGGAATTTGGCAGACCAGAGTTGGTAACCCTAGCTTCCACAGATCAAGGACAGGCATTGCACCAAAGATTCTCAATGAAATCCCCCCAAATCCTTTCTCCAGAGGTACTATCCCCAAATTTCCAGGAATTTGGCAGACCAGAGTTGGTAACCCTAGCTTCCACAGATCAAGGACAGGCATTACACCACATTTGTGTCCTTATTTGGTCCTATGACTGGTTTACACCATGAAGAAGGCTTCTTTACACCATGTAAAGGCTTCTTAAATTGCAAGATGCGGTGGATATTTCTCTGTTTTGAGCTGTTGGTTGTAACAGCTTACAATGTAAGTTTCAATAGCACCACAGACCTTTCTTATGGGCTGCTTGTAGCAGTGTGGTGAAACTTGTCCAATCAGTGTGGTGAGCCACTGCCCACAAATGACTCACTTGGGAAATGATTCAAGCGGCCACTATGTGGTGGCTGCAATATGTATACTTAAACGTATTTACTCACTAGAAAGCTGAAACTACTTTTTCTCTTAGCAAAGAGAGGCTCTCTGGAACATGGTATAAGAACTCGACCCTACTCCAAATCCAGGGCTGCCAAGTGCCCCCACATACCCCGAGAGAGATTCTGTGGGGTCTCCATATAGTCAAAAGAATGCACACAATTCTTGGTAGAATACGTTATTGCTGCTATTCCACCCCCACGACATCTTACTCAGTTTTCTGGGCTCTCAAGGGGACCCAAAATTTTGTACCCCTAGTCATCCTCTCTATATTCTCAGCACCCCCTTTGCCTCCATATGGAGCAGAATGGCTGAGTCTTTCTCATCTATGTCACAGGTTACTGATTCATTTAATTTTAATAAACATGGCTCATCACCCAAGCAGACAGAGATTCTCATTCCCTGCTTGTCTTGATTTCCCAGAGGCACAACTGAATCACGGATAAAAATGTAGAGAGAATCATCTCTCCCCCTCCACATACATTCTATGCTTCTGCTGCTTTACTAGTTCCATTTTCATACGCAAGTGTTAATCTCCTAGGCTCTAGGCGTGGGGTGAAATTTCAAAGCCTCTCTTTCTTTCTCTGCCTGTTATCTTCAGCTTGCCATTCAACTTCAGAGAAAGCGAGAAGTGTTGAAATAAACTTGCCTGTATCTCAGCACCTGTTAAAGAGAATTTTTTCCTTCAAGCCTGGTGTTCTTCTCCCCTTCCTGCAAAGATATATTGAATGCGAGTTCAGGACTTCAATTTGTTTATGGATAACAAGATGCTTTTTTATTTTGCCAGACATACTTAACCAGTGGCATTTACCCCCCACCCCGAGTCATTCCTTATAAAAAGATATACAACTCCAATAATTTGGGCATTCATTTTTTAATGTATTCTTTTCAACTCAAAGAGAACTGTACCACTACATTCACTGTACAAGAGTGTTTTCCCCCTACAGTTTTAATGTAGTATTTTATTTAACTTAATTTCTTTAACCCATTCTTTTTAAGTTCTTTTTAAATTTGGTTATATCCACCAAATCGATATTTCAGGTATGATTGAGAGGAACTAAAAGATGATCGAGATTAAAAACCCAATTTAGAATCACAGAATCATAGAGTTGGAAGAGGCCACCAGGGTCTTCTAGTCCAACCCCCTGCACAATGCAGAAATTTACAGCTATCTCCCCCCCCACACCTCCAGTGACCCCCACCCCATGCCCAGAAGATGGGAAAAAACCCTTTGGGATCCCTGGCCAATCTGGCCTGGAGGAAAATTGCTTCCTGACCCCATAGTGGCGATCAGCGTTACCCCGGGCCATGAGAGCCAAACTTACTATGGAGAGGGTTGCACTTGCTCTAAAGGAGCAAGTTTGCAGTTTGGGAGTATTCCTGAATCCAGCTCTGATACTGGGGAATCAAATGGAGGTAGTCAGGAGTGTGCTTTACCAGCTTTGTTTGTCTTGCTAATGCCTTTGAAGATGTTTGGAAACCTCCTTTTTGTCCAAAATGCAGTTGCAAGGGTTCTAATGGAAGCCCACTGCAGATAACATATAACACTGATCTCGGTCCAATTGCTTTGGTTGCCAGTTTGTTTTCAGGCCAAATTCAAAGTTCTGGTATTGACTTTTAAATCCCTAAATGACTTACAACCATGGTTCTTGAAGGACTGCCTCTACCCATATGAGCCTAACTGTGCTTCAAGGTCAGCTTCTGGTGCTGGCTCTAAATGCCTGCATTTTGAAGAAAGGGTGATGAATCCGCAAACCAGCTAGGCTTGCCAGTTTCCTGCCAGCAGTGTGGGATCCCCCCACCCTAGCTCCTGTTTCCTGTCATTTCTCCTGCAGCCAGTGGGAGAAAAATAATGTAAAAAAATTCACAGTTGGGCGACAACATAATTTCACTGAAGAAGAAGAGTTGGTTTTTATATGCCAACTTTCTCCACCACTTAAGGAAGAATCAAACTGCCTACAATATCCTTCCCTTCCTCTCCCCACAACAAACACCTTGTGTGGTAGGTGAGGCTGAGAGAGCTCTAAGAGAACTGTGACTAGCCCAAGATCACCCATCTGGCTTCATGTGTAGGAGTGGGGAAACCGACCCAGTTCACCAAATTAGAGTCTGCCACTCATGTGGAGGAGTGAGGAATCAAACCCAGTTCTCCAGATTGGAGTCCACCGCTCCTAACCACTGATATTAACCACTATACCACGCTGGCTCTCTGATGCCAGTCCACTCTAGGAATCAATGGAAACTATTGTTTTACCGTAATGTTTCTATTGATTTCTCAAGATGCATGCCGTCACTTCCAGGTTTTTCCTGGAGGTGATGTACACCATCACTGGGTGACATCTGCCCATGTCCCCGACACACACACCCCAGACGCCCACCTGTTGCATGCCAGGGCAGCGGATGTTCAGCCTTGGAAATTTCGTGCCCATGTGGCTCATCAGGCCCTCTCACTCCTTATGCATTGTCCTTTCTTTTTACAATTCTGGAAGGCTCTTAAGTGTTTTTCTTCCCTCTGACAATTTATTGTTGTTTTTAATCTGCTTTAGTTTTCATTTTTTTAAAGTCTTACATGAGATTGGTGGCTCTATCTCTGCTGATTTTATTATTGATTGCTTTTATTGCCTGTAAGTTTTTATTGTGAGATTTTGTGTGTGCAGAAAAAAGGTTTCTTAATATAGTATAGTGTATACATAGGCATAGACTCTACAATTCTTTGCAATTGGGATTTATTTTATTGCTGTGTAAATTGATTGCTGTCAGCTGCTTTTTAAGATGTTGTTGTGATGTTTAAGATTTTAATAGTGTTTGCTTGTTATTTTTGTTACATAGGCCTCTTTGAATATTATTTAGAACAGAAAAGCAGAATACAAATTCTCTAAACCTTTTCTCTCTGTGTGTCGTCTCCCTCAGTATCATTCTGACCCCCTCTGTGAATTCTTGCTTCTTTTCTCTCCCTGCAACCCAGAGTTCATGTTCTCTTTTCTCTCTTGGAACCCCATCTCTAGTCCCTCCCCACATTTTTCCTATCTGCAGGTTTCCTACACATTGATCTCTCACCCACCTCTTTTCTCACGTCACAGGTTTTTCTGCATTTGAATTTGCTCCCCTTTTTCTCTCTTCAGCTCTTTTCTCTCTTTACCATTGTCCCCACTTTCTCTTTTCCTAGTCTGCAAGTCTAACTGTTCCTATCACTCAGTGTCCCCCCTTCTTTTATCATTCTCCTTTTGCTCTATTTCTACCCCCCCTTTTCATAACTCCATTCAGTAGCAGTAGCACAAAAATGTTTCACTGACCCAGCAATTCACTACCAGTGAAAGATTCTCACATACAGGTAGACTGTGTGACTGGGAAAAAATTGGTGCCAATTCCACCATGTGCCTGGGAATGCAGGGAAAGGAGGGGCTATACTGGTGTAGTGATACATTTTCTGATACTCATGCCTACGTTTAATTGGCTTGGACAAACCACCACTGTATCCACAAAGAAATGGGAAAGGCCCTTCCAGGGGGCCGCAAACAAGCAGGGAAGAATTCCTAGTCATCCCATACAGCTTATGTTGGACGGTCTTCTCTAGGATATCTTGGAGGCAGAAGCACTGGAGCAGTGCCATGTGATTCTGGTCCTGCAAGCAACAGATGCTTACAAAGTTGGTGCCATTTTCTGATGACCTAATCTTGGGAATAATGTGGGAGGGACCAGTCCAGCCATCTCCCCAATCAAGATCTCTTACAAAGTACGTCTAAATGCACACATATGTAGAAGGAGATGATGTCATACTCTGATCAATTTGCCACTTTCCACAAGATATCATCTGGATGACCATGTAACTGCGACCATTTGCATTCCTACCATAAGTGGAGAACTAACTTTAGCGTGTCCAGTTGATATGGTGTATGGCTGAAACTCATTATTGATGTGCTTTTTTAAAATAAGTGTGCATACAAGATTATTTCTTAATTGCTTCCGAAGTACTAGAGTTAGGCATATGGTTGCTTTCATAGGCCTGTGAGGGCCAATTGTACAGCAGCTGCCTGCAACTGGCTGCAGATTGGCTGGTTTGCTTTAATTTATGGCCATTGTGTTGTTTGCCTTGTTAATGTTAGCCAGTTTTGCTCCTTCTCCCCTCTAATAAAACAAGATAATTTTGTAGCAGCTGAACTCCCAGCCCTGCCCAGCCAGGACCTTTCTCCCTGGTGATACACCCACCTCATGCTGTGCTTTCCTAACAACCTGTTTTGTTTGGGTGGAAAGCAGCCGGCATCCGCTTTGCAATTTCCATTTTCTTCCTGGGTTTAAGGTTTGATCCTGCAATATGCTGGGCCCTATGTGTAAAAAAAATGGGGACTTTAAGGCAAGACTTTACTCCCATTTGGGATTTTAAAAATATATACTAGAGATTGTAATTCCAGAGGAGCAGCTGTGCTGGTCTTTTGTGGCAAAATTAAATCGGACTGCAGTAGCACCGTAAAGTCTAACAAAATTAATTCCAACATAAGCTTCTGTGGGTCAGAGCTCACTTCTTCAGATGCACATAATCAGAACTATGAGACATTGGGGATTTCAGTTGGTTTAACAGGAGAAGGGTTTTTTTTTTTTTTAATGGCAAATGGTATAGTCTTTTTCAGACCTGAGCAGGCAATCTTGAACATTTGCCATTGGGTAGCAAGATTGTGCCATGATGTAAACAGTTGGAACACCCCTAAGGATTCTCCCAAATGCATTGAAGCCAAAATCACGTATGCACAGTAAAGCATAGGAAGGTTGACATGTGGTTGTAAATGACCCTTCCTCCATTGTGATCAGTTGATGCAGAAGCATGATACAAATGCATTTAAAACGGCCCTTTCACATGTGCAGCCCATCCATGGCTAAAAAGCACTGAAAGTGGCAAGGAAGTACACAAAGCTGAAATGTTCTTAAAACTACAAAGATAAAAGCTGGCAGCTGTAGCTTAGATCTCTGAAATCGTGACTCTGCCAGCTGCATTGCTGGCTAAATTCCCACAAGGCCTCCTCAAGCAGGATATCTGTCATGCTTGCCACGACCCATCTCTCCACACGCCAGATAAGAGTCTTTGACCTGGCTCCCACTTAGAATTCCCTGCAAAGTCAAGGGAAATGTGTTGTGTTTGGAAAGAAGTGATTTTGGCAAAAAGTCTCAAAGTTTTTATGAATATAAAAAAAGATCTTGTTCCACCTTGTCATCAAAATTGGTGGTTGCTTTTTTTGGCTGCTCTTTTCAGTCATACTTATCCAGCCAGTATAATCCCCAGTGGTCATTATTAGGTAGTGTTTCAGCCGGAATTGCCATATTTGTGTGCCATGGTATTCTGAGCTATTGTTCTCTTTTTCTGGTGTCAGCAGTGGTTTTAGTGGGGAACAGTTCAGACAAAAATAACAGGCTGTTTGGTTTGACATACACAACAGGGAACATTGCACCAAACCCATCAGTGTTTCTGAATCTGGCAGAGGTGGGATTTAGAGCCTTTCCACACAGCTCACTTGTTGCATTTGAGGTATGCATGACATGTCCATGTTCAAAGAGATAGTATGGCACCTTTTAAACATATAACAGATGGGTCTGGGAGAACAGCTGATTCACAAAATAGCTGTTCATTGCTGATTCTGACCATCTCCAAAGTTGCTGTATGAAATGAGAGAACATCCCCAGTCCCCAAATTCTTCTTAAATGCAGGGAAAGAGTGGGTTCATTGACTCAATGCACTGTGCTTTGGAGGCTCTTGAAAGCAGCCAATGAGATCATCTCCAGCCCAGTGCCAGACAGGAGTTGGGGCCATCATCTGTACTGGCAGAGGAGAAGGACTAGGCAACCACAAATAACGGTTGGCTATCAAGGGCATCTGAAATTTGAACAGTCTGCGCATGAGTGTTTGGGAAAATGATGTCTTTGTAACAGAAGAGAAACCTTGATGGCAGATGGGAAGAATGGAAGAATCCAGGAAGTTGTTCTGGTTTAGGAGCTAGTTGATTGACAGCTAAGGAATTCTGGGAGCAGCCAATGAAATGGTAACATTCAGAAATCAGGGAGCGAGAGAGAGTGTTCAGCATTGGAGTTCAGTATGGACAGAGTTCTAAGCAGCTAGTGAGAGCCGTGGGCTGTCTGAGGAGGATTTGTCCTCAGGAGTAAAAATCAAAGGAACACTATTTAAGTTGTTTGACCAAGACGGGGTCAGCAACTGGTTCATAAGAACGTTAACTCTGAGTGTATAGAGTGCATCTTGGTATTGAAATTGGGAGGTAGCTCTGAGGGAAAGCTTCACGGCATGCTGGGATTTGAACTTGTGTCTCCCTGATCCTAGTCCAACACTTTGAAACCCCTACACTAAATGACTGGCTTAGCCACTCTGATCAGAATTTTACAGTAGGAATCTTTGGGTAATCAGCTACTTTATGATAGACTAGACTATCGTACTGGGATATTCCCCTCCGCCCACAGTAAACCATTTCAGAATTTTATGATGAGTGGAAGCAACACACGGACAGAAGAAACCCAACTTGAATATCAGGCTGTGCTTAGCATTGGGAGTGGAATTTGTATGGAAAATGCACCCTGCTATTAATAACACCAATGTTACCTCTTTACCTATAAGACACACCTAGTTGCATTAGACTACCTTTTCTGTACTGGCTTAGATAAGGAAATAGATGCTGTGTTGACTAATTTCACCAAGTTGTCTCTGTGAATGTAATATTGAATTAGGACTGAATGCGACATTAATGTTTTGACCCAACCACTGTTTTGCCAACATTTGCTCTATTATGTGTGTTGGGGAAGAAGTCTGAAAATGTCAGCATTCCTGACATCTGAATATGGCCTTAGAAACTCAAGACTGCAAATCTCATTCCCCTGCACTGGGGATATAGGCTGGTGAAACACAGCAAGAGCTGAAGAAGTCCCTTGTGTGGCATGGAGAGATAACTACCTAAGTTAGGCTCTATGGGCAGTTAAGGGTGGAAATGATTCTTCAGTTTATTGATCAGCAAATGGAGCACACCTTGATACTCTGTACAAAAGAAGCCTTGCTGAGTCAGACGAAAGACCCACCTACAGTATTTTGTGGCTAACAGTGGCCAGCCAGATACTTCCAAGAAGCCCACAAGCAGGTGTCCTTCTGCACAGTTTACATATGGAAGAGCAGGAGTGCCTCTATGTCTTTCACGTAGCTTCTGTCCTGGATTTCCTGAGCATGGGAAGTAATTTGCTCCAGGACAAAAGACTTCTGCACTGCTGCTGACATAACCACTTGCCAAGAAGGCATAATGGGAGTTTCCTGTAGCAAGAAAGAGGATTCTAGGATGCATTAACACTTCCTTCCTCCCTCTTCCCCACTCTTTATGCCTTCCATCACCCCTTTCTATCCCAGCTCATCTCATGGAAGGGGAAGGGGAGAGCAGCAGAAGCTAGCTGGTCATAAAACTGCTGGTGGCAGGAATGGCAGAGTCATTGCCAGCCTCTGACCTGAGTGACTTAGATCCCAGCACTGCATGAGTAGAAAACAAGTGACCACCACAAAGGTGATTACAGAGCAAAGAGTGTCATGTTTTTGGACCTGTGATGATAATTGCATTAACTCATAGCAACAGCGGTTTTAGTCCATGGGGACTATCAGATGCCCTGTTGTGAATAAGCTATGCTCATCATGTTAATGCCATGGGCTGCGCTCAGCATGAATCAACTTTAGGTATGCTATTGTGCTGCAGTCTATTATGGGAGAAGCATGTGGCATGAATGGGTCAACCTGTGCTAGGAATTCAGCCCCAAGACAGACTGAAAAATTGGGTGGTTGTGGGCTGAGAAGAGCATCAAAATAGGTCCTCATTAGGTAGCAATGTTTCTGTTTTTCTGGTTTCTGAGATGAGGACACTTTACAGTATGTAATTTTTTTCTGTAAAGATGAGAGCTGGAAACTTGATTAAAAAGAAAAGGCAGGCATTCATAAACAGGAGACCCAATTACTTGCTTAAAACAGAAAAGCAGAGAATTGCCATGTTTTCCAAAGCCTTTCCTGTAAAGATTTCTAGTTGGTTGTTAACAACAGCCTGGTGTTGCTATTTATATATATAGTTCCTGATTTAAGATTTTTTAACCCGACTTCATCATAGTTTTTAAATTAAATTAAAAGTAGCTCTGAAAAATGTAAAATGGAACAATTAAAACACGGCATCATAATAAAAACACAGTCCGGTATCCTATCAATCCTAAACACAAACCCCAGATTATTAAACCATATGCTATAATTTCCTATTTTCTTTTACTAAAACATATTGTCAAAATAATTAGGACATTTGTAGGAGATAAAGATCCATCCCATTGCTGGGGATCTCTCTTCCTCCCCTCCTCCCCCAGCAAGAGTGTCTGCATTCTGAGGGTGGGGGAGGGGTGCCTAGTTGCAACTTGTTATTTAGCAGAAGACTTAGATAACTTTTTTTACTCCCATATGCTCCTATATGCATATGCTCACATGCATGTACAAGCCCCCCCCCCAATGTTTCAGTGCTCCAGTCTGATTTGTATTTTGCTGACGTTTATAGTCCATCTGGTCCACTTGTATCTTTGTTATGAATGCTGTGCTGATAGGAAAACTTCTACATCTGTAGTTTGCTGCATCTGTTCAGCTGATATCTACCCTGTGGATAAATAGAGCTTAGTTATATGCCCACAAGTTCCTTGATGTGGTTAGAAAGAAGCATATCAGCTAAACAAGACTACTTCCAAGAATAACTTTAAGAATGTGTCTGCCTCAGCTCTAGCCACACAGAGTAGAATGAGACATCTTCCTGGTAAAAATGTAGTGGCAGCAAAACCTGGAATTGAACTATAGCCTCGTTCTCCTTTGAAGAAAGCGATTTAGCCTTGATTGACCCCAGACATCCTTCATTCTACCTACATCATTCCCCACAATAAGGGACTCAGATTAATATAACCATCAGAATAAAATCTGGGTCATGCTAGTCCATTCATTCATTTCATTTATAATGATCTGATATCAGCCAATGGGTCACATTAGTTTAAAATCCATTGACTGGGATTTATGTCACAAACAACCCTGAATGTAAAGAGATCTATGCAGGGGGCATTTCCAGCTGCCATGGGAGAGGTTGGTGGGAAAACTGTATTCCAAGGATGGAAATCCTCATACCCGCAAAAATATTAATTTGGATCTTAGCCCTAAAATATTTTAGAATGCTTCTGTACTGACTTGTTGCTTTGGTATGGATATTGTTCTCTCATTCACTTATTCCTAAAAATCCAGATAACGTTTCTCCTCAAAACATTCAATTCCTATCTTTTTCCAAAGAATTGTATTGGCCTTTCAAGGTGCTGGTTTATGGTGATTATTTTGCATTACCCTAGCAGTTATATCAAACTTCTTTCAGGTTTGATGTAGGTTTGATGTAGTACTATACTGCCTCACTGTGTTTGGAGGTATTGTTTGAGATATTATTGATTATAGGGTTGCCAGCCAAGCACTGGCAACCCGCAGCAGATGCTGAGGGGCTGGAACAACAAAATTGGCATCATACTGTCGCCACGGTGTTACTTCTGGCGCTAACAGGTAAGTGACAACACCCACGTTGGAGTGATGCTCTAGGATTCATAAACTCTATGGTTTATGGCTGAATCCTAGAGCATCACCACAACATGATGATGCCATTTCCAGGTTAGCACCAGAAGTGATGTCGTGGCACCAGCATGACACCAGTTCCCCCCTCCTAATTTTGCTCCTACTGCTCCACCAAGCAGCAATGAGAGCGGCAGGGCTGGGGTGGGAGGGGCCACCCTAATTACACTGTATAAGCCTGTCTATTGCTGGGTGCTCTGCCACCACAACCTGCTCTTTAGAACAGTCTGAAGCGAAAACTATAGAACCTGTCAATTTCACTTACAGGTTTCTTGGGAAAAATCAGGACATCAGATGTTGGGGTGGGGGAGCTTGTAAGTTTCACTGTATTCAAATATATAATTTAACAGCACTCTCCTCCAGCACTGGTACAGGCACTCTCATGCAAACAAACAAACAAAAAGATTGTTATACTAAGCAAACATAAGTGGAGTCTGAGAGTCACCACCGTGTGGAAAACTGAGGATTTGTATAGGAAATGCAGCACAGATCAGGGCTGTGCTAAGTGTAGAACCTACCATGACCAAGGCCAGTAGAAACAAGCCACCCTCTCCTGTCCTGGCTTCTAGCTCTTTTATAAAAATTCCCATTCATGTTTTGGTTTCTGTATAGAGCCATATTCAAGTCCATTGGCACCTTACAGATCAGCAAGATTTTCCAATGTATAGGCTTTTGAAAGTCAATGCTCCCTTCATCAGATACAAAAGGAGCTTTGACTCTCTGGAAAATCTAGTCGGTCTTCAAGGTACCGCTGGACTCGAATCTTGTTCTTCTACTGCATAACATCATGGGTACCCACCTGAAACTGCACAGAGCCATAACAACTAAAAACGTACTTTGAATGAGAAATTAGTAGATTTTACATAGTGCATTCGTAGCATGGGTCTACAGTTTGGATTCTTAGAATTTCCGTTCAGAGGTTTCCATCAGATCTCCACATCCTGGGAAAACTTGTTAACCTCTGTCCTACTGAGCTGAGAAAGCATCTCATACTGCTCTCACAGGGCACATGAATGCATAGACCTACGCCAGCAGCAGAGCCTTCCTGCAAAAAAAAAAAAAAAAAACCCTTGGCAACGTCACAATTTTTGGGTAGTTTCATTTGGTTCATTGTGATGACTGAAAATAAAAGTAACCACTGAAAAGTTTCGATTGGACTCGTTAATGGAGGACTACAGAGAGGTTTTTCTTGGCTGATTATGAATTAAAGGTTTTAAAAGAGCTGATATTTATTAATCTTATTTTAGACTGTTGTGCCAGATTTTCTATATATTACAAACATAAGGTTGCATACCAAGTTAAAGAAGCAGGCAGTGTGTGGTCAGTAAGGAAGAGAGGGGTCTTCCAGGAACGTTGACACAACCTTTGACTCGTAAGATTTCTTTGTTTTAACATATTCAGAGATCATTTCCAAACCCTGAGGAAACTCCTCTGTTCCATACGTGCCTGTCTATATTAAGCTGCTTGAAGAAGCACAGTAATGTGTAGGAGATAGGTGAACTCTGCCAAGAACCACACGATGCTCCATTGAAATAACTTCTCTCGTGTTTTCTGAGGGAGCATATTTCACCAGGTGGGTGGTCTTTAGGTGGACCCTGCAGGATTGCGGCCCAGAGCATGGGTTAGGGTCGAACCATTTATTCATTTGTTTTGTAAAGTACAAATGGCTCATGTGGGAATTGCTGGAATACCAGACCTATCCCAACTCTGACTTAATTCTCTCGTTCCTCTGGGAAACCTTCATTAGAGTTCGCCAGACTGAGGTGTGTTTTTTTTTGTTTTACTTTTAATTCTCTGCCTTTGATCACAGTTTCTCCTTTAACTTTCTTGATCTGTTAGTCAAGGTATTCCAACGTATATTCCATGCTGACGATCAGAATGCTAGGGAAGGGAAAGAAAGAGTGGATAAACTATTGTTCACACAACATATTTCTTTTTTTTTCTCTTGTAGATGCAGCTCCTGGATAAATTTCCTATTGAAGGAGGCCAGAAAGATCCTAAGCAGAGAATCATCCCCTTTCTTCCAGGTAACAACCTCATGATGCCTTTGAACACCATAACAGACAGTAATGGTTCAAGGCTTTCCACTGGCTCTAGGTTCCGTTTTGGCAGAATCTTTGGGTTCTGAGTGGAGAGAAAAGTGGAGTATAAATGGAGTAAAACATGATTGAACTTCTAATCAAGTACCAGAATACATCATGGGCAATAGAAGTGGGGGAAAAGACAGATTTCAGAACTTTATTGAGACTGTAAAAGGTCCTGAAATTGGCCACAGTATATATTCTTGGGCAATAGATTAAGTCACTAGGCCTCTTTAGAAAACATATCCCCAGTGGAAAGAACATGTGTAGAAGGAGAGCAGGAACAAATGCTCTGCATACGCACGATCACCAGAACACGAGCCTGTTCCAAGTGATTGTGCACAGGTGGCAGCAGGGAATATGTTCTGCCTCCTTATATATACACACACACCCCGGATATATTGGCTGAAGAGGACTGATGTTTGGATAAATACACAAGTAGACATTTTAAATAAAATAAATGAATTTGAGTTGCTGTGATTGCACTCCAGGCCTGAACACTTTTGTTTGTTCCATTAGATCAGCATCTGAGTTTGGGCAGGTTGTTACCTATGGGCACAGCCTGCTAATAACATCTCCTTTGTCAACCAGTTGCAGATCCACAATTTAAAAAAGATGTAGACAAGCTGGAACGTGTCCAGAGGAGGGCAACAAAGATGGTGAGGGGTCTGGAGACCAAGTCCTATGAGGAAAGGTTGAAGGAGCTGGGTATGTTTAGCCAGAAGCGGAGAAGACTGAGAGGGGATATGATAACCATGTTCAAGTACTTGAGGGGCTGTCATATTGAGGATGGTGCCGAGTTGTTTTCTGTTGCCCAAGAAGGTCGGACCAGAACCAACGGGTTGAAATTAAATCAAAAGAGTTTCCGTCTAGACATTAGGAATAATTTTCTAACAGTTAGAGCAGTTCCTCAGTGGAACAGGCTTCCTCGGGAGGTGGTAAGCTTTCCTTCCCTGGAGGTTTTAAAGAAGAGGTTAGATGGCCATCTGTCAGCAATGCTGATTCTGTGACCTCAGGCAGATGATGAGAGGGAGGGCATCTTGGCCATCTTCTGGTCACTAGGTGTGGGGGGGAGGTAGTTGTGAATTTCCTGCATTGTGCAGGGGGTTGGACTTGATGGCCCTGGTGGTCCCTTCCAACTCTATGATTCTATGATTCTAAGACAGAACATACGAATACCATCAAAAACATTGGGAACCCTTTGATATATTCCTGAAAGGTTGTGAACAATGAAATGATAAACCCTTGATGTATAATATTACATAGAAACCAAAGAGGATAAGGGAGAACAAGGGAATAAAAAAGAGTAAGAATAACTCATAAGTAACTATAGGGCAGAAAGAAAGAAAAAAGTTATTGAACAACACAAAACTGGTTTAATGGGGAATAAATGTTAATTAAACCAATGTTTGATGGAGGTTAACCTTAAACTCAAGCAAATATGTATGCATAAATGTATTTAGATTGACTATGACCAGAAAAAGGGAATATATCTGTAACTCAATTAGGATGTTAGAAAAAGGCTGGAATGGATTTTCATTGGTCAAAGGAAAGGGCATTAGTGTCAGATGCAGTTTTCTATCCCTATATGTGATTACCATTCTTTACTTCCCTGACTCTGCTAAAGCAGGGATCCCCAACACTGTTGAGCTTACAGGCACTTTTGGAATTTGGGGAGTGGGTAGTGGGCTCTCATCACAAAATGGCTAATGCAGGGTCAGGGACAATAAAAAATGTTGGGAGGTTCTGCAAAATGTTAGGCATTTCTTAGCCATGTATCCTCCTGTAAGGGAGGCAGGTATTTCTGAATGGGTGCTTTCTGTAAACCCCAACATGGGATACCTCTTGGGCTCTAAAGAACCTTTTGCTCTGACCATGTGGAGGAAAATCCTCAGCCAGCTGTGCTTTGGGGAAAGATGCTGTTTGGGTTCAGCTTCTGAAAAAAGGATGGGGTTTGCTCATTCTGTGGTCACAAGGAAAGGTTTCCAAGCCCAGAGACATAAGAAAGCCAAGCTGAGTGCATGCAGCTGAACTTCACCTGCCTGGGATGAGCTCAGCACTTTGCTCCTCAATCAGCTGGTTAGGGGGTGACCTGAAACTATCTGGTGTTTTTGGTTCCATTCAAAAGCCTTTGGATTTTATCTCCAAGTCTCAAGAGGCAAGCAGAAACTAGAAAACACATAGATGGATGCTGTGGTGCCAGGTGTATTTAGACAAACATCTCATGGTATTCCTCTTTCCAGAAATTATTTGACACACACATTCCTCAGACTTTTTTTTATTGAGAAAAATAAAATTTAGCAAAAGTCATATGTTTACTATTGTAATCTTACTCTCTTCTTGTGATAGTTTCATGTTGGAGTTGGATGGCTGTCTAGATGTGAAGCTGCTATATTACATTTGATAAGATTCAAAATTTTAAAGGCAGCTCCCCTGTCACATCCTCAGGGACACTCCCCCCCCCCATTTCACAAAGTGGCAGCTACAATAGAAATGCTGGGCCAGTGGGGAGCAGCCCCTTCAGTGGGGTAGCAGCCAGGAGCTGGCATCTGGAGGACAGTAGTTGCACACAGGGATCTGTGAGAGGAGACAGTCCTTCAGCTATGAAGAGCTTTAAACCAGCACCTTGAATTGGGCTTGGGGAAACAAACTGGCAGCCAATGTAGATGCTTTAAGATAGGTGAGATATGTTCTCATTGGCTGGCCTCTGACTGTAATCAAGCTACTGTTTTCTGAACCAGCCGGTTTCCAGGTTGCCTTTAAGGGCAGCCCAACATAGAGCACGTTACAGTAATCCACCACTTCTGTATTATGCTGCCATGTTCCTTGATACAGGCTGCCCTGAAAAATGTCTCCGCTGTATGTCAGACATCATCAAACAGTACTAAATCAGCTGGTTTCTTTAATTAGAAAACACTCCACATTGTTATAGCCAAAGCTTTTTATTTGTTGAAACACATGGTTGGGAATAAACTTTAACTTAAAACCAAGCGACAAGAGGCTGAGGTTGAAATCCTGTCTCTTTTAAAGGCACCAGACTCTTTTCTTGTGGAAGACTAAAAGAGTGGGCAGGCTGGAGCCACACTTTGCAAGCAACCTGTGTGTTTCATCCTGAGAGACACTCTTTAGGTATCTTACAATGGATGCTTGTACACTGATGTGATAAGGCCTGTCTGGCAAGAAACCTATGAAGCGTGGATGACACACAGAACAAACCTTCCAGCACGTGTATGCATGCATTTGGGAAACTCTGCGAAGGCAGGGTTCCCACAGGGTGCAAAGGTGTTGTGTATATATCATTCTTGGTTTACTTGTTTCCAGACAAAAACCACTGGTTTACAAACACCAATTGTGTTTGTTACATGAAGTGTGGGGCTGCTCTGACAGAGCCTCTCAGCATGCTGGCAGCTCTGGGCTGAGCATAAATACCTTATTTATTTAAATAGACTCTCGGAGTGTTTATTTTTTAGCTACACAGCCTGGAGCTGTGTTAATTTGGAAGAAGGCGAAACTGCGAGGAGGGCTAATTTCATTCTGCTCTATTTGTTGTGTCTCTTTCACAGATTACTTAAGCAGTTGCTCCTTTGTGTATTGCTTTCTTGAGATTGAGCTTCATGCCTTAAGCAGTGCTTTCTCTATTTATGCAAGTTAATTAGTTATTTTGAAAGTGTGTTGTGCTATCTTTAAAGATGTATTTTCACTCAGTTTTGATTTATGTACACGTCTTTCTGGGTTCAAATTGGAGGCAACCTCTCTTCCTACACATACACAAAAATGGAGGACCAACGAAGACCCATAGGGGGATATCATGCCCACACTCCCTGTACCCCTCTTGCTTCCCCGCCCAAGCAGTGTGTGCAGCCCACTCACTCACTCACTTACCTACCTACCTACCTACCTACCTACCTACTTACCTACTTTTCTGTTTCTTCCTTTGCCCTCTTTCTTGCTCACCTACCCACCTTTCTCTGTTCCCCTCCCCATATTCAGCTGCCCCTTTCTACTTTTTCTCTGGCTCTAGCTTTACCTTCCCTCCCTCCTGTATTTTACCTTTTCTAGTCTGTCTCTCTTGTCCTCCCCCCTGTGATACTAACCAAGGCTTGGAATCCTCAGCAATGTTGGTTGGAGCTGTCCTGCAACTCTTAAAGCGGCCTCTAAGATTTCACAGCATAGTCTTGCAAGTGGCATTCTTTGTGTAAAGTAGCAGACATAGCTTCTATTTTTCTGTTTTTTTCCTACCCCCCCCCTCTTTTTTACATTTCATATTTTTTCCGCAAATCTGGAGCTCACTCCAGGCTTGTAGAATAATGCCCTTTGTCCTTGGCCCTACTGTGTGGATTTTTGAATCTACACTCTATGGCCCAGATCAGAATTAGACATAATGATAATGACATACAACTGTTGTGTATGTGTTTTTCCAGTGGATTCATGAACTGAGTATCAATATGTTTCCAGTTTAGCCAACTCCCAGGGCATAGTAGAAGGCATATGATGTAGCAGCCTTACTGAACTTAATCATATCTGTTTATGGTTGGTGGAACACATAGGAACCCTATTTGTTCCACCTTGAATTCCATGATGGAAAACAGGTGGTCTCTAAATATAATGATGTGAAATACAACTGTCACAAAGAGCCAGTGTGGTGTAGTGGTTAGAGTATCTGACTAGAATTTGGGAGACCCAGCTTCAAATTCTGCCATGGGAGCTTGCTGGCAGACCTTTGGCAAATTAGTCTCTCTTAGCCTAATGTACCATAAAGGGTTGGTGTTCTGAGGATAAAATGTAGGAGAGGAGAATGATGACGTAAGCTGCTTTGGGTCCCCATTGGGGATAAGGACAAAGAATAAATGTCTAAATAAATAAAATAAGAATAACAGAATATTTTTCAGGCAACAATATTGATGTGAAATATGAGCTTCACAGGCTAAAAGCAGTCATTGTATTTATGTTGCCATATTTTTAAGTGCACATATCACTTCCACGTGCATTCTGTTTGTCTCTGTATCCCTAGAATAATTGTACAACAATCATTGCAGTACAAAATCTTGATTTAGCACCAAGAGAAAACACTTCCTTCTCAAGATAACTGCTGCTTCTCCCTTTTCCTGTTAGACTAAGCCATAATGTGTGTTAAAATATGCAAATAAGTATATTTAAAACAAATACAAATAGAAAATTACAAGCGGGAGAGGACTAGGAAGGACTAGGAAGGAGTCCCTCATTTTCCTTCCCCCACTGTTTTCTCTTTCCCTTCCCTGAAATCCCCTATAGCCTTTCTCCTTTTCTGCTTCTTTCTTTTCTTTGTGCTCACCAGCCAACCCACCTTATCTGCCCCCCCCCGTCACCAGCTTTCCCTCTTTCCCTCCCCTGGCAGCCTCTATCGGGAAATGTCTGGGCCAGTTGGGCAGTGCCAGCCCAGCTGCTGGGCTGTGCCCAACTGTATGGTAGGGAACTTGCAAGAATTTCTGGGGGAGCACCTTACTTTCCCCTTTATCCCCATCCCCACACAGTTGCTCTCTTCCTGGCAGCCCCCATATCCTCTTCCCTTTCCTTGATTCTTTCTCTCCCTCCTATTCACCAATCAGCCTAGCTTTTTTCTGCGCCCCCATCTACCGCTAGATTATTTATTTACTTCATTTATACCCCACTTTTCTCCCCAATTAGGACCCAGAGCAGCTTATATCATTCTCCTCTCCTCAATTTTACCCTCCGAACAATTCTGTGAGGTAGGTTAGTCTGAGAATGTGCCACTGGCCCAAGGTCACCTGGTGAGCTTTCAAGGCACAGTGGTGATTTGAACCTGGATCTCAAATCCTAGCCTAAAAGTCTAATTTTTGTATCGCACTGGCTTTTGTGGGGTGGCTGCTATTGAAAAGTAGCAAGCAGCTTGGCCTAGGTAAATTGTGCAAGTTGCATAGTATTAAGTTGCCTGGTGGTTGCTGCTACGCCTGGCCCCAATGAGTCCTCCCTCAAAGGTCAAAAAAGCCCTGAAAAGGGTCCTGCCCTCACTGTTTACTGACAGAAACCAAGGCTTGAAGTCTGGCAATACTGTAGTAGTTGCCTAGCAATATCCACTGAGGACATTTGTTTCTTAAAGCTACAAGAGCAGCTTCTATTATTGGGAAGTTAAGCCCCCAATGTTTTTTGGGTTTTGATTTTTTTTTTAAGATTTCAGATTTGTCTGCAAACTTGGGGCCTTATTCAGGTTTGTAGAAAGATCTGTCTTCGGTCCATGGCCTCAGTCTCTGGATTTAAGTAGCCACACATGGGGCCATGTTGAGAGTTAGATATATTGACAGTTCTGCTGATCTTGAGATGCACTTGTTCTCTCTAGCACTCTCTTTGTGAATTGCTGCTTTAAGGCTAAGGCAAGTAATATCTATGAACCTAGGCACACCTTCTTCTGTATAGAATCAGGTAGTTAATGAGGTTAAGAATTATGAAGTGATTTGAACACTGAAAGTGCTTTTAAAATGAATAATAGAAACAATAATGCAGAGTGCCTAAAGGTAGACAGCCAGTCTCTTAAAGTACCCAGCCTTTCCCCCAAATAATTACAAACTGGTTGGTCAACATGACGTGTCTTTAGAACAAAAGAATGCTGAGTTATGACAAATCATACCACATAATTTTATTATTCATGACAACTGAGCACATGTTGCTGTTATTGCTTGTGGTTAAAGAGAAGGGCTAGGTTTCATTTATATAAATATTCTAATTCAAGAGCTGTAGGCAAAGAGCTGGCTAATTATTTACTATAAATATGTGAAATTCTGCTCCACTTTCTGCTTCTCTGTGATTCCTGTAGCGGGAGTATAGTCCCAGTATGGTGTGGAACATTCTGGGCAAGGCATCATTGTGGTGGAAGAATAGGCCCAGGGTAGAACTTAGCCTTTCCCCTCAGTTGCAGTGCAGGAGAAGCTGTCCAAGGAGAAATTTAACCTATAATTCTGGCTGAAAATTTGTCCTTATATACCTAAAATTTGCCCAAGATTTTTATGTTACTTAGGGGGATGATAATACGGCAGAAGATTAACTTCTGTTAATAACTGAATTATGGCTGCCAGACTGGGCTTGGCAACCAGTGGGAGACTTAGTGGGGATGGGGGTTGTCAGCAATGGTGTGGAAACACTTCTAGGGAAAACCCAGAAGTGGCATCACACTTCTCAAGGAATTACCAGAATTTCCAGTAATTCCTAGAGAGGACTGAGGTCACTTTAGGTTTTCTACTCCAAGCAGTGGTGGGAAAGGGGAGCTGGGTGACGGCATCTCTAGAAGGAATTGATTAGGTTACCAAGCAGGGATGCTGTTGATCAGAAGGTAATGTAAAATTATTGCCCTGAAAACACCAGTCCTTCATTTCGGCCTGGGAGTCACAAAACAAGCCTTCGATATAGATATGCCAGTTTCTCATATAAACCATGAAATGACATTTTATTGCCTTTAATTTAGACCACAATCTTCTGGCTTGATTAAAGATGAAATCTCTTTGTACATCTGGTTACATAAGCCCTAAGAGTGGAGGGTGTGGTGACAGTTTCCTGTTTTTGTGTAAGGGGGCAATGGGTATAACAGAGGGATTAATTGACCTCTCCTAGCTCAAATCCTCCCTCTCCCCCATTTTTTAATGTTAAAGAAAACATGAGGAGGTCCAATCACAGATCTTCCAGCTGGCTCTAAGGTGGCCTGTTATCAAAATAGGGGATACTTATTTATGAATTTTATTTGTTTTTAACACTTCTTCCAGCGTGCTCAGGGTGGCATACTCCAGATACCCCATTTTCTCTTCACTATGACTTTTTGAAGTAGGTTGGAATTATTTGTTCAACGCCATCCCAATTGAAGCATAATACTCGTTCTACTACCCAACTCCAATCCCAGTTTGAAGATTAAACAGATTATGTACTTCCTAACAAGGTTTTTCCTCAAGAGTCAGTATGATCAAAACTGTTGATACGTAAACTTAAAAATTAAAATGTATTTACTTTTATTTTAAAACATTTGTATCCCACGAATTCCTGAGGGTTCAAGGCGTTTAACAGCAGATGTCACATAATTACATAAGAATGATACAAACAGAAATTATAAATATATAAAAAAAAAATCCTGTAACCCCACAAACCTAAAATTTGCCAAAACATTTGCTCTCTAAAAAAATGCAACTAACATTACTGAACATTTTAATTAACAAAAAGCCCTTTGAAAAAGAAATGTCCTCCAAGACACCAAGGAAGAAGCCTGCTGAATGGTTTCAGCCAGGCTATTCAAGAGGGCTGGGGTTATACAACAGAAGGCCCAATTTCTGGTAACTGCTTGGTAAGCAAAATGGGAAGGGAGGCACCAACAGCAGAAAGTGCTGAGCAGATCTGAGATGGTGTACAGATTCATGCCAGGAGATGCGTTTGTTCAGATATGTGGGTCTCAAGTCATGAAAAACTTTAAAGGTAATGATAATTATCATCATCCTTATCATCATCAGGAGAGTACTGTGAGTCAGATGGAATAAAAACAAATAGGCCTAAGGGGAGGTTTTTCCTGAAAGGCAACTCTAAAAGGAGTTTTCTTGTGTAGAATTGTTGTGGAATGAGAGTGACAAAGGCCAAAATTGGGTCAATGAGGTACAATTATGATAGGAAAGCAAAAGAAAGATCTATGGTAGAGCCAAGAGAAAGTCATTGTCTCAGTCTTCTTTTGCTTCCATGTTTCCAGGTGGCTATTACTGGCAGTAGTTTAATAATGTTGGAAGACATCCATATCTTAGGGGAAAGGGGAAACTTCATTGAAAAGTTATATGTGTGTCTTTATGCCAGCTTTTGTCTGAGACTCCACCCAGATTCTTGTATCTGACAAGTAAGAGCAATGGGCGGAGAAACGTTGGCAATGACGCGAGGATCTGCCCTGTTTTGAACAAGGCTGGAAGAGCTGAAATAATCACACAGATAATTTTGTGAGCCGTGCCCGGATTCTGCTTCCGTTTGTGTCTCGCTCCCAAGAAAAGCAGACCTTCTGCCAATGACTTGCATCCCAGGTGGATATATATATATTTATATGTGTCGGTGTATAACATTTATATATATTTACATGGCAGGGAGGGAGAGCTATGCTGGAGAAGAACGCAAACAGGTTTGTAGCTGTGCCAGCTGCTCAGGAACTTGAATAGCTAGACACTGTTTTATCTGCCTACAGATGACTTGGATGGTTTTCTGAATACATCATTAGAACTGAAAGCTTGGTATCTGATTGTTCTGAAGCACTAGATTATGGTGATTAGGATGATTTGTGCTCAATTGTATGCTTGTCCTACATTGGTACAACTGAGGAGTGGATTGCTCTTTTTATTCTGCCGTGCATTTTTGTGAACTCTGCATTTTTTCCTAATCACAGCCTTCCTCTATTTCCTTATTAATACCTTGTGAAGGCAAAATTTCCCAAGGTATTAATAGAAAGCCAGCTTCTAAAATTGGCAAAGAAACTTGATTTTCAGGGCCCTACCAAGCAGAGTTTCACTCTTCTAAGTCCATTGAAGTCCATGTCCTTAGAAGTGTGTAACTCTATTTAGGACGGCACTATTAGTGCATGGTGTTCAACTTTTCATAATTTCTAAAATGGTATCTTTCAAGTTATTGGACATCTAAATTAATTTCTAAATTCCCATGGAGAATAGAAAGGGGTAGTGATCTCTTTCTGAATTTTGGGCTTTCCGCTGCTACTTTTCCTCCAGCAGCAGAGGGTTGCACAATGTGATATGAGAATATTATAAGGAAAAAATACTGTACTAAAAGGGGAAACAATTTCCTTGTCCTCAGCCTTCTATATCCATTAACCCAAATATCTTCCATTTACATACTGGCAAGGATATTTCTTCTGTCAATATATCTAATTCTTAACATCTCCAAATCCATGGATGCTTCAATCCGGAGACTGGAGCCAAGAACAGACAAGTCAGACATTTCTACAAACCTGACGAAAGCCCCAAGTTTGCAGGAAAATCAGAAAACTAATAAGAAAAAAAGTGGGGGCGTAACTCCTCCACAATAGAAGCAGCCCCTTAAGAAACAAATGCCCTCAGTGGCCATTGCTAGTCAACCAGGACAGTATCGTCAGCCTTCAATCTTTGGTTTCTGTCAGTAAAAGGCCTGGGGGTGGGTTTCCAGGGCTGTTTTGGCCTTTGAAGGAGGACTAATTGGGGGAGGTTCAGCAGCAACCACCTGGCAACTTGATATCATGTGAGTTTTATTATGTAAAGTGGACCAAGTCTGTTTGCATCACTTCTTCTGAGAAGAAACTTCACTTCTAAGTTTCCCTACCCTTTTAAGATCTTGGCTACATAGATCCAACCATTAAGTTTTCTTAAGAGGGCGGTAATTTCTTCCAGTTCCCCTCTCTTACTGAAACCCACTGAGCCCTTCCCCCCACCAAGTTTAGTGAGGGTATGCAGTGACGGGGGAATCAGCAGAAATCTCTCCCCCCTCGTGAGAAAACTTCTCTTAAGTCTTCAGAATGTGATTGGATACAAGCCCTTGTTTCTGGTACACATACATGTGTGTGTGTGTGTGTGTGTGTGTGTACATGAATGCTAAAGCCGCATGCAGTGTGCAGCCTGCCATTTTACAGTCTTCAGGTGCTGAGATGTATTTTGAACAGTTATAACCTAATTTGGGATAATTATACTTCTCTACTACATCTTTAATGAAAGGACAGTTCTGGCTTTTAAATCATTGGAAGGCAGGCTATCAAAGGGTTCATGAATACAACATGCAGAAGGCGAGTGGATAGATACCCTTAGTAATGTCAGATGGCGGTGGGACCTCAAGTAGTGATCCTGCTTGACCTGTGTGGAAAGTGACCTAAAAAAGGGTGCTGTCTGCAGCGATACCTCAGTGGAGTGCAATGGAAGCTAACGGTACAGCCACCTGGCTTATCAGACACAGTGACCAACAGAAGGACCCTGTCCTGCTGCATTGTGGGACCATATGCTCTGAAAAATTCTTCTGAATCAGATCTGTCCTGACCATAACTGTATTTTTTCTTGGCATGAGTGGTCTCCAGAGTGGGTTTTCAGTATTCAAAGGCCTTTCAAAGCAGCACTTGTTTTTAAAAAATTAAACAGCATTTCCAAGAGAGAATTATTTAGTACGTTTCTTCCTTGTGAAGATGAGAGTAAAGGAGATTTTTTTGCCGAAAGGCAGTAAGACAGATAAGCCAGTTTAACATTAATAAGATGTCTCGCCTCTATTCTCTGCATTTTAGAGAGTCTATAAAAATCCCAAAAGATCAGGGCACAAATGAGAGGCCAGCTGGAATATATGCAAAGAATGAATCTAAAAGCTGAGGAGAAACTCTGGGGACTGGAGTAGAACTGGCTCTACCATTAGGCAGACTGAGGTGGAAGGTTTTGTAGTGTCATTCAAAGGTAGCAAATTTTGAATATTTTTAAAAATCTTTTTAGCACCATAATAAACATGTGGATTTTTTGTTTGTCTCTGTCACTATATCGTTTTGAAACATTTTTGGTCTGGAAGTTAACTTCTTCTAAGTCTATAAACCTTAGACTTAGTTTGTAACAGCATTTAGCTCTGGATTCCATTTTCAATGCTGGGCTGTTCCTTGGAATGTGGAATGTGTTTAGGAATACGCCTGCTACTGCTAGTCTTTATTTGCAGTGATGAGTCCACTGAGTGCCACGCGGGAGGGGGGGAAAGCAAGTTGAGGACAGCACATACTGGAAAGGCACACCCAACAGAAAATTCATGGTTGGGGTTGGATCATTCCCAAGTAAATGCCCTATACATGCGTAAGTGCTGTCAAGTCGCAACAGATTTATGGTGAACCCTGCAAGGGGCTTTCTAGGCAAGTGAGAAGCAGACATGGTTTGTCACTGCCTTCCTCTGCAGAGTCCTTCTTAATGGTCTCCTATCCAAGTCACTTAGCTCCCGAGATCTGATGAGACTGGGCTATACTGTTGCTGCCTTACCTCCCTATATGGCCTATACCAGTCCAAAATGAAAGGAACATCACCACAAAGGAAATGGGAGGACTAGGGAGGGTAACATGACCACTCCCAGTACTTAGACTACACTGCCATCCCACAAGATGGTGAGATGGATGACAGTTCGATCAGCCTGGTTCACAGGAGGCTTCTCTCCATCGGGCAGTTTCATAGTCAACAAAGAGGCTGGGCTTCTTCAGCTTCCCACCAAAACCAACTCCTCCCTGCCATGTCTCTCTCTCCTTCTGGGAAAGATCAGGGCTAATTAAGAAGCAAACTCCATCCCATGTATATATTCCTGTTCTCTACCCCTCACCCCGTGAGGTTCTGTTTTATTTTGAATGATGGGCCCACCTCTTAGGAAAGCTTGCTTGCTTGCTTTATTTATACCTGCCTTTCTCTCCAGTGGGCACCTGTGAGTGTGTAAAGTACCATAAAGTCGCAGCCAACTTATGGCAACCCAGTAGGGTTTTCAAGGCAAGAGACTAACAGAGCTGGTTTGCCATTGCCTTCTTCTGCACAGCAACCCTGGTATTCCTTGGTGGTCTCCCATCCAAGTACTGACCAGGGCCTGCCCTGCTTAGCTTCTGAGATCTGATGAGATTAGGCTAGCCTGGGCCATCCAGGTCAGGGCAATGAGCACCTAAAGTGGCTTATTATTAAAGCATTGTGGCACAGATACTTTTCCACCCAGGTTGCTGCAAGTTGTATCCGGATGGTGTGAGGGGTTTGTACCATCAGTACAGCCTGTTAGGAATTATTAGAGTAGTCAAAGCCCTATCAGATGCTCTATCTTTTTTTCTACCTTTGCCCCACCCAGATACACAGCTTCTGTCACACACCTTTATGTCTCTGTAACATATTCAGTTTTTATTCTTCCTAACTTTGAGCTTGGACCGCCCTCCCAATGTTCTGGAATGAAACAGATATAATTCCGTGAAAAGTTGGTTTTTATATGCCAACTTTCTCTACCACTTAAGGGAGACTCAAACTGACTTACAATCACCTTCCCTTCCCCTCCCCACAACAGACACCCTATGAGGTAGGTGAGGCTGAGAGAACTCTAACAGAGCTGTAACTTGCAAAAGGCCACGCAGCTGGCTTCGTTTGTAAGAGTGTGGAAACAAATGCAGTTCACCAGATTAGCCTCCGCCACTCATGTGGAGAAGTGGGGAATCAAACCCGGTTCTCCAGATCAGACTCCACCTCTCCAAACCACCGCTCTTAACCACTGCACCATGCTGGCTCTCACCTTTGTCCATCACAAATTTCAACTTTTGCAAACTTTAGTTTGTGATTTAAAATTTAAAAAATTAAAACTCCAGCCTCCTCTTAAGGAGATCTTATGTCACTGAGAATCTCTCTTTTATAACAGCCCGATTTCTAGGTTAGGCTGTCCTCTCGGTGAGCATCTACTGGGATCTCTGTGTTCTGTTTTAATTTTATGCGCAACAGGCCATGCATAGGTTTTCAGTCTGATCTAATACTGTTGCCTGTTACTGTAGGCTTGGCACAATCAGGTTGTGCTCTGCTAAATTGTTTCAGATTGTTCCCCTTAACTTTGTTTCCCTTCCCTCTAGTTGAACAGAATAATAGGCAAGAGAGAGAGGCAGAGAGAAGATGAGACCTGGGTTTGTTCAGAGGCCAAAACATAACAAAATGGTACTAAGCTGCCAGCCATCAGGGGAACTTGTTTCCTGCCCAATTATCAAAACAGCTGATCTATAACTTTTTTAAGAAAGGGAAAGAGGCAGGACAGGGGAGGGGGGAAGGAAGGAAGGCCCAGACTACATAAATATTTACATTTCAACAATGTCGCGTCCTGTAGCTTTCCAGGGTTTAACTCTAGAGCTGTCCCGTTTGCTGAATAACCCGTCTTCAGAGCTGTGCATGAAAAAGCAACAGAAATGTTGCCACAATTTAAAGAGAACACATGCTGTTACTCTCAGTATTGTGTTTTCCTTCAGGTTCCCCTTGCCAGCTGAAATAGCCTCTGCAAGAGGCATGGTTGGCATTATCCTTATTATTATTTCATTTGCAGACAAAGATGTTTTTGTTAGTATTTTGGTGTGATATTATTTATTGTGTTTTTTGGATTCTGCTTGAGTTTTCCTTCATTATTGCTCTTACCATGGTTTATAGCTTTATAGCTTCTAGTTCTGTTGAGAACCAGGGTGTTTGATGATAATCCTGAGTTTGTGGGTGAAGGTGCTTAGGAGCAATCAGGTTGGTGTACTTTTTGTAATGCACGATTCAAGGGTTTGGGAATGATGACTGGCATTATTGTAAAGCACTTTATACTCTGAAAAGTGCAATGGAGAACAACAGCTTATTCATAGTTTCATTGTCTAACTATGGGGGAAAGGAGAAAATACCATATATTTTAGTTCCAGGCTCAGCAATTTACAGAATATAATGAACTAAATTTATTATTTATTTTCCATATTGAACACTTGCTCCTATTCCCTCCGGTTTCATTGTTTGGACTTTATGGTATGATTTGAAGGTACGGATGGTGAAGAATCTGGTTCTCAGATGGGTCCAAAGAAGAGTGGTGATCTTAAAGAGAGGCAATCAGAGCAGACAGAGTTCAGATGCCGTGGAGTACTTGCTTAGTCTCTTATATGGTGTGAAATTAGTGTGCAGAAAATGGGGAGCTTGTTGTCAGTCTAAGGAATATAATGACCCCTTTGGATCCTGGATCTAGATGAGTGCTGCAGAATGTAACATTACTTAAGGGAGGTTGACTGTCTATCCATATGCTTGTTGATTTTCACATAGATCTTAAGGAATTTTATTCAATGAAATTCAGTTACACCTTCAAAAAGATCTCAGCTGTGTGGAATCAAGCAATGACTTGTTCAGGCCTTCTATAATGTGCATGAGTTTATCCACCATCCTCAAGCAAGCTGATTTATCAGAAAGGAGGCCAAGAGCTTGAATTATTATTTTTTGTTTCAGGCAACCCAAATTCTAGTTTATGCACATGGGTTGCAACCATCTCTCCTTTATTCTGTGCTTCTCTCTCTCAAGGACCTGTACTCTTCTGGTTTAGCTGTGTACACAAAAGTCCCACTGTAAATCAGAGAAAGGATTCACTGCTTTGGGCAGATGTTCCTTGTCTAGGTTTGTTTGTTTTTGTTTTTGCCCTTGTTCTACAAAGCTAATTGAATGTTCTACTGTGGTGGGTGATTAAAGCATTAGGTTCATAAAAGATCTTGGGTTGCTATACTGTTTGCACTCATTAGCCCAAGCAACTGCTATAATGCAATGCAGATGGTGTGTAAATTTGAAATGGCTTGTCATAAGCTGGGAAATACATTTTGTATATTCAGCTTAGAGCTGAATTTGGCCTTTTAGTAGATGCCTTTAAAAGAGTATGTTCCTGAAACAGCAAGGAGCGAAGAAAAATATATTGTCTGTTTCATGTTCTTATGAACAGTAGCAGTATTGCCTAGCTTTAGGACTTGTCCAAACATACAGAAACATAGAAGATTTATAATCTTCTCTGGAAGCAGCTGTGAGGAAGGAGGAAGAATATAACCCTTGTTGACTCCAGCAGTTTTGCTTAGCCATATGGTGGTCCAGAGTAGCTATCTTGTACTGGTAATTTTTGCTTTACTGGTTTGAAAGTGGCAGCCCGAGGTAAGAAGAATCATGCTCTGAGAAGCACTCTGAATCGCCATAGTTATTAGTACTGAACCCAGTTACAAATTTTAGAACAGTCAATCCAAAAGCACACATCAGCAGTTGCTGTAATGGTCACGTAAGGGTGATAAGTCTCTTGGCTTCTTGCTAAACCTATAGGCATATATAGAACCTGATGTAGTTCCAAGTTTAGTGATGTCACCCAATTAGTGTTAGCCCTTTTCATTTCTCAGGGGTAAATTAGCCAATTATCTCATGCCCAGCTGTGGGGAGGTCTAAAATAATAAGATAATTTGGCCTGAGTGTTTTGATAGTCTAACCTCTAAAGTTCTAATATGTGCTTTTTGGCTGTAAGCATACATACATACATACATACATACATACATACATAAATACATACATACATACATACATACATACATACATACATACATACATACTATGTAAACCTCTTCTTTGATTATGGCCAAACTCCTATGTATACTCTTTTTAGAAATTTAGGTACTTAGTTCTCATTATCCAAATTTCATTTTAAACTTTTATATACTGATTTCTTATAGTGCCTTGTAATCTTGGGACCTTTTCTTAATTAATAATTTCTTCATATTGGATTGTCATAGTCATCTTTATTGACAAATTAAGGTGTATCAAATTTCTTTCTTTTTAAAAAATTTTTTTAAAGGTTTATTTTTATATTTAAGGGGATACAAAAGGGAAAAGAGGGAAGGGGTAAAAACCGTTTGATATACAAAAACAATATAGCAGATTCAATAGAAAAATAGACTTAGTCGAATACAATACCATATAACAAGCATGAATATTAATCAAGTAAAATAAAATATATCTAAGTATGTAATTGTAAAAATATAACAGTCAATCAGAGTATCTACCTATTGCATATTGAAAGTGTATTATACTGTTTGAAAACCCAGAAGTTACTTAACGAATATTTGAAACATAATAGATAAAACATTGCCTATCACTCATTCTAGTACTATTCGATATGCACCAATCATTTAATTAACTGGAAGTCATGTATGTGTAAAATGATTCCCACTTTTCGTCAAATTGTTCTATAAGTTTGTTATGATTAGGATTCAGCATAAAAGTCCTTTTGGCCATACTGGCGTAGTCTAGCAGTTTTTCTTTCCAGTCTTCTATTTCGGGTATTTGCATTTGCTTCCAGGTTCTTGCCAGAACCACTCTGGCTGCCATTGTTGCATACTTAAAAACATCATGAAATCTTGAGGGCAGATTTGATGGGACCATACTAAGCAAAAAGTATTTAGGGTCTAGTGTTATCTTCGTTTTTGTTATTGTCTGTAATTCTCGTTGGATCTTTTTCCAGAACGTTTGTAGCTTGGAACAAGTCCACCAAACATGAAAATAAGAACCTTCCGTTTCTTGACATTTCCAACAGGCACCTTTCTTTCCAGAAGAAGTCATCTGTGAAATCATATTTGGGGTCATGTACCATCTGTAGAATGTTTTATACCAATTTTCTTTCACTTCTTGGCACACAGTATATTTCAATTCAAACGTACAAAGTTTTTCCCATGATTCCATTGTGACCATTTCACCAAAGTTTTGCATCCACTTGATCATGTTAATTTTCACTTGTTCTTCTTCTGTGTCATATTTCAAGAGGAGTTTGTAGATTTTTCCTAATAAGTGAGCATCATTCTTAGTTATTATCAATTCGAATTCAGACAATTCTCGAAATGGGCGAGGATATAAACAGTCTTTTTGTAGATTAGACCTCAGTTGAAGGTAAGTCAGCCAGTTTAACTTTTGGAATTTTTCTTGAAGTTTAGTTAAACATTTGATTTCTCCTGTGTGCTCTATCATATCACTATACGTAAAATGAACAGCCATTTTCAGTTTAACGTTATCATGATAGGCTTCGATCGGAGACATTATGGATGGTGGAGAGGGACTGACTCTTCTTTTATACCTTTTCCAAACTTTTAATATCGCCATCTTGATATCACAGTCTTCTGATGCTTTATCCATTTGAATTGTTGTTGAGGAGTCCCACAAAGCTTTATGGAGTGTATCAAATTTCTGTAAATTGAAACCTCTTGTAACTATTCACAGTAAAAAAAAAATGCAGTCAGTCATCAACTTTGTGGTTTGACATTGGTATGTTCCAATATCAGTAAACTTCATAAAAATGTAAATGAAATCTTCTTTGGTCTGATTTCTGTTTAAAAAGTGTATTAAAAGACTGTGTTCGAGACACACTTGAAACTAGCAAGCAGACCCAAATCCGCCATGCAATGCTCCTCGTTAGCAGATCCATTTTCATTAGGAAAGACCACACATATAAGTAATTAGAGGTAATGAAGATGATGAGAGCAAAACATACCCACAATGTTTGGATCAAATTGAAGATAACTATATACGGTACTGCATGTATGGAAGCTCATGAAATAGAAATACTTAAGATACTTAAAAAGCTAAAAAAAAAAAAATTCTGACTCTTATATGTTTGGCTGAGCCTGCCATTCCTTCTGAAGAAATGTTGTTACTAAAAATGCTGCTGAAATAGAAAAATCCTAGCTATGTGCAAGCTTTTGGAAATAGTAAAAAAAGACCTGAGGTATAGAATACTTTTCCTTTCAGTTTATGACAGACATTGCCCTCTGTTCCTTTTGGCTACTGGGTCAGAGGCAGTGTCAGCAGTGGATCACTTCCTGGACTTATCTAGAGAGCCTCTGGGGCTGAAGGGAAACACTGTTATAGGGAAAGGAAAAAGGGTAAGCTAATTGGAGCAAAGATGTGAGGAACCATCTCCTCAACAATTATTTACAAGAGTGTAGGACATCCCTGATACCAGTCTGTCAAAACATCTGACACCATCCCATGCTTTACCAGGGGTACTTCTAAGAGTTCTGAGCAGAGCAGTTTTAGTAAAGTTTGTTTTCCTTTCCCTCCTTCTGGCAGCCCCATAACTTCCCTTTTTTTCTGCTTCCTTTTTTCCTTCCCATACACCAGCCAACCTCCCTTTACTCTGTCTTCAGCTTTTCCGCCTTTTTCTGCCTATCCCTGGGAGCCTTTCTCTGGGAAAAGTTTGGCGGAGTTGCACAGTGGCCACCAGTGTTGGGCTGGCCTCAGTTGTGTGGTGGCCCCCAGTGGCAAGCCTGGCCAGGCGCAGTTGCGCTGTGGTTACCATTCCCTTGGCAGGGGCAGGGGATCCCATGCCGCTTGTTTCCCACCACTGCTTAGAGTGGCTGCAGGAGAAAAAAATTTAAATGTCTTCTTCCATCCATTTTCCCAGAAGGCCACTTGGTTATGTCGTAATGGGGCAGTAGCACATAACAAGCATAAAACTTTCAAGAACTATTACTCCCTGTAACACTAGCAGTGGCTACTGCACAACTTAGGGTTGACTGAGAGGCAGGGACATGGGTGGTGGCCACTGGCAGCTGCATGATGTCACTTCCAGGAAGAACCCAGATGTGACATCGTACCTCTCTAGGAGTTGCCAGAAACTCTGGTAAAACAACAGCATTTGGGGCAATTACTAGAAAGGGCTCACATCATTTCTGGGTTTCTGGCCTGGCCTCTGCCTGGTGGAATAGCTTCTATAAGGAGACCAGGGCCCTGTGGGACCTTAAAGAGTTCCTCGGGGCCTGTAAAACAGAACTATTCCGCAAGGCCTATGGTTGAGGCCAGCTACGGTTCCTTTTCCTATAAATGCTGGCTTCCCCTAACCTCCAGTGCTGTTACTTCGTCCTTCCCTTTGTTTAATTTATGGGATTGTATCCATCTACTCATCCGGCTATGACTATATATTACACCTTAGGGGTGCCTTAGGTAATTTCTGTCTTTGAATTACTGATTTTAGAGAGCTATCTAAATGCTGTTTTTAAATGTTTTATCTTATTATTTTGTATACTGTGTTGTTGTGTAAGCCACACTGAACCCAGCCTGGGCCAGGGAAGAGCAGGGTAGACATTTAATTTTAAATAATAATAATAATATATCATGCCATTGCCGGTGGCTGCCCACTGCATGTCCCTACTGCTCCCAGCCAGTGTGACAGGGAATAATAGTCGGTGTAAGTTTTGTTGGATTGTTTAAATGCTATTGCCCATTTAAGACATAACCAAGTAGTATTCTAGGAAAAGAGAAGAAAGAAGTAGACTTGTTTCAGGTATCTGTATAGGAAAACATTTTTACCCACTGAAAATATTAATTAACAGGAGTCTTGTGGCACTTTACCAATTACCTTTTTGATATCCTACCATATCTTGCCTTATGCTAGAATAAAAACTGACTAGTCTTTAAGGTGGCACACAACTGTTTTTTTTCTGCAACAGACAAACACATTTACCCCTATGAAACTGAGACTATTCAGATAGAAAGCATTTGTAAAATTAGGTATTTGGTGTTTATGGGTGCTGGTGTCATTTAGTCTAAACAAATTTGTCTAATGGAATCGGGTCAATTGTTTTCTTTCTTTAACTGTGTTTGTTCTGTTTCAACCAGTTGAATTCTGTGGTCTTTTTCAAACATCTAGCTATTGTCAGTTGTTAGACAGGTACACAATGATTCATTGGTGTGGAACTTTATCACACTGAACTGGTTGGGAGATGCAGAACCAGCTAACAAGCTGAAACTATTGTTCCTGTTTGATTGATACTAGCAGTAGTGTTTGTATATTCAGTTTGGGCCTTGGGGGTAATAAATTTAAAAAGCCTTAATAAGCCTAATGCCATATATTAAGAAAGGCAAGATATTATAATCAAAATCAGATTATCTGACACCCCTGATTCTGATTTTACTTGCATTCTGGTTATTGTTTAAGAAACTTCTCCTGCCTCCCTGATAAGATATCTCCCGCTATGATTTAGGCTAGAGATGTGCTTGTTTAATGAATGAAAGCCAAGGTTTCCAAGACTGCAGAGTCTGAAAGCCATTAAAAAAACTGACCAGGACTTACATTTTGCTCACCCCCATATGGTGTAACCAGCAATTAAGAAACAGTTCTTGGTTTATTGCTTGATGTTACTGTAGGATCAACTAGTCCCTCACACGGCAAAAGCTTGTGTTAGCATGCCAGAACTAGAAACATATACATTCATATGTATTTCAGATTGTGAAGCTGTACAGATGACTAAACTACTGATAATATAAAACTGTGTTGGGCTTAACCCTTCTGCTGTTCTTAGTCTGCTTCTCCTGCTTTATTGTTAGGTATCTAAAAATACTCAAAGTGAGATTCACTAGAATGCTTCTTCGCTTCAAGCTTAGAAAAGCATTAAGCATGAGCATTATTGCAGTGTATCAGAGTGGATTGATTTGCTTCTTACATTGATATAAACTAGTGTGGCCTTTGGACAAGCTACAATTGTCATTGGGGATCTGTGAAGGGATTCCTGATGTGTAATATAGCTGCAAAAACCAGTCACGGGACAGCCAATAGGGCCTGGGGCAGCAGCACTAGGGAATGAGAGGTTTAACTCCCTCCCAAACATACCCAAGGTCATTGTTCCTAGTTCCTAGTCAAACCCCCTAATCAATGCAGGATCAGCTTAGAGCAGTGGTGGCGAACCTATGGCACTCGTGCCAGAGGGGGCACTCAGAGCCCTCTCTGTGGGCACGCGCGCCGTTGCCCCAGCACAGAGTTCGCCTGAGTTCGTTACTAGAAAGCCAGAGGGACGCGGGGCCGGACTGCTCCCCTCCCCCTCTCCATGCGCTCCTGAGGGCATTTCTCACATCACCCGCCCCTCTACCCAGCAGCCCAATGGGAGCGCTTCCTCCCTCCCCTGTCACATGCGGCAGGGCAGCTCACATGCCAAGCAGCTCACATGCGGCGTGAGGGTGCGGCGCGGACAGCAGCCTGTTGAGTCTGTGGCATATGTGATTCCCGTGGTGGGGTTGGAGAGGAGCTAGGTTGGAGGGGAGCATAGCTCACAGCGTGGCATAGCTGGAGGGGAGCAGAGCGCTCGGGCCACAGCGCGGGCTTTGCGGCGCCTCCCATCTTTCAGTGAAATCCCCTACTAAAAGAGGAACACCCACTTACCTAGCATGTAATTAACCTGTGGAACTCCTTGCCACAGGATGTGGTGATGGCATCTAGCCTATATCAAATCTGACACCAGAAACAGATTAACAGATGACCTGAGTGCTGCATGTGTTGCTCTCAAACTAACAAAGTATGAGCCAAGGTTAGACAAATTATCAGCATGCATACAACAGCAAAAATCACATTAATTGTTCAAAAGCATGCCAAATGCAAACTTTTACCTTTCAATAAAAAGTTGTTTGTATCATTGAAAGCTCTGTTATTGTGTTTTTCTTTTCAGACAAAAGATGTTTATGAGTTGTTTTTTCTAAACTAAAACCTAAGTATTCCGGTTAAATTGCCATGTTGGCACTTTGCGATAAATAAGTGGGTTTTGGGTTGCAGTTTGGGCACTCAGTCTCAAAAAGGTTCGCATTACTGGCCTAGAGCATCCCTAACTAGTGTTGTCCAGCTGCTGCTTGAAGACTGCCAGTGAGGGGAAGGTCGCCACATCCCTAGGCAGCCAATTCCACTTTTGAACTACGTTCACTGTAAAAAACATTTCCTAATATCCAGAAGATATCTTTCTGCCTGTAATTTAAACCCATTATTGCAAGTACTATCCTCTGCTGCCAACAGGAATAGGTCTCTGCCCTCTTCTAAGTGACAGCCCTTCAAATTCTTAAAGAGAGCAATCATGTCTCCCTCAACCTCCTCTTCTCCAGACTGAACATTCCCAACTCCGTCAGCCTTTCCTCATAGGGCTTGGTCTCCAGACGCCTGATCATCCTCGTTGCTCTCCTCTGCACCTGTTTCATTCTGTCTATTTCCTTTTTGAAGTGAGGCCTCCAGAACTTCATACAGTACTCCAAGTGCAGCTTGACCAATGCAGTATACAGTGGGACTATGACATCTTGCAATTTGGATGTTATGCCTCTGTTGATACACCCAAGATCGCATTAGCCTTTTTGCCACGGCATCACACTGGCTGCTCATATTTAGCTTATGATCCACCCTTACCCTAAGACCTTGTTCACACAAACTGCTACCCAGAAGTGTATCCCCCATCCAGTATGCGTTTCACATTTTTGTTACCCAGATGTAGAACTTTGCACTTGTCTTTGTTGAATTGCATCTTGTTCACATCTGCCCACTTTTCCAGTATGTTCAGATCTCGTCGAATTCTATATCTTCTGGTGTGTTTGCTGCCCCTCCCAAAGTGGTGTTATCTGCAAATTTAATGAGTGGTCCCTCATCCAGATCATTTACAAAAATATTGAAAAGTACTGGGCTCAGAACCGAGCCCTTGTGGCACCTACCTCCATTCAGATGAAATGCCATTGACAACTATTCTATGAATAGTTAACATTGTGCCTGATTTTCCCCCCTGCTGGGGCTAAAAACAGCCAAGGGAGATCATTTCGAATTGGGAAAGCAGTGTGTGTGTTTGTGTGTGTGTGCACGCCCGTGTGACAACACAGTTAAATTATGTGCCATGGAGATCCATATATTACATGTAGTTTGGGCCTTTGATATACAAATGAAGAGGCGAGAAAGATCTTCCACCAGGGAAGCAAGGGGGAATGCATGATCTTTACAGGTGTATCTCTCCACCCTGGTAAGAGATCTAAAGTCTGTATACACAGGCACAATCTTGAGGGCAGTATTTTTGGAAAATAATGAGTGCAGAAGGGAAATTTTTAACTGAACGGAATGTTATTCTTATTGAATCCAGAGGAAGCAGAATTCAGAGTTGCAGCGATGGAGGGAAAGTGTTGGGGTGAGATACCACTAGAGTAAAGATGGCAGAGAAGACATCCAAGAGAAAGCACCAGAATCCAAAGTTGCAGTGATATCTCACCCCAACACTTTTCCTCCACCACTGCAACTCTGAATTCTGGTGCTTTCTCTTGGATGCCTTCTCTGCCATCTTTACTCTAGATTACACTCATGCTACAGGAATCACTGGGCAATGTGTGGACATTTTCCACTCCCTTAACATCTTCATTTCATCCTTATATACTTAAAATTTGTGCTGTTTTCTGGCAGTGATGGGAGCCAGATTCTCAGGGTTTTTGAGTTACTGCTAAAGGGGGGTGATAATGGGGCAGAAGATGAACTTACCCTGTTGAAAAAGGACTTGATTAGGTTACTGGGCTGGCCTGCATTGTAAGGGACACTTTCTCTAGTAATGAGAAGAAGAGTTGGTTTTTATATGCCGACTTTCTCTACCACTTAATATCCTGGGACATGAAGGATTGCTTGTTTTGCATCTGTCGTTTTTATGGAATTCTGAAACACCATGAGTTTTGTACGGGAGAAAGTGTGGTATAATAAATAAATAAGTACATGATAAATAAATAAATGCAGAAATGTTCGCAACTTGGCATCTTCCCCATATTTTTTGGTTCTCACATGAGAGAACTATTGGAAGTAGAACAAATAATACATAAAGAAACGTGTTGTTAAATAAATATGCAGCTTACACAATTAATTAAATCCAGAATTGTAACTGTAAAAGTAAACCCTTCGTTAGACCATTTACTGAAGAACTGCTTGCCCTTTCTTGTAAATGCCTGTTGTTACCTAAAGGGCTTTTATATGGTTGTGACGTCTTTACAACTTCTGAGTTTACACAAAATCCCTCATGGGAATCTTTTGTTTCTAATTCATTCCCACTCCATCCAGCTGACTCAGGATTGAATCACACAATTATGGTTGTCTGAAAAATTAACCCTTTTATCAGTGATGGCCTTTTAAATAGATCTTTAGCACATCCTTAGTATTAATTTCATTAAATTTGCAAATGTTTAGAAGTACCTATCCCAAATTTTTCC
Source organism: Euleptes europaea (assembly GCF_029931775.1). NCBI lineage: Eukaryota > Metazoa > Chordata > Lepidosauria > Squamata > Sphaerodactylidae > Euleptes > Euleptes europaea. The sequence continues at coordinate 56,040,710 of NC_079316.1, read as the reverse complement.
CACTTAATCCTCTCAAAGAAATTGAGGCAAGTATTACGTTGTAACCAGACATATTCTACTAATGCCAGAGGGGATCGTACAATCAAATCTAGCAACAGAAGAAAGAAACGGTTGATAATTTGTACCAAGGCACATTTGGAGTACTGTTTTAGGGTAAATGCTGTTTTTTGAAGAAGAATCTGCATCCCTTTTTAGGTATGCCAGTTTCTCTTCTAACACAATTCACAAAGAATCTGCAAATATTTCCACCAAAAGATTGATTTGAGAGGTAAAGTGGAATGTTAACTTGGCGTACGTCTTTTCTAGAAATAGCAGGTGCCGCCTACAAGTAAGATCCTATATCCACCCTGGCAAACAGTTTGTTCCATCCAACCAAATTTTCTTGTGGCTGCTTCACCCCAGTTTTGGTCCAGGGAACTCTGCTTACCAGACTTAATAGCCAATGGAACCTCTGGTTATCTGATTCTAGGGAGTGGGTGTGATATTCCTGCCCTGGCCATTTGTCGGGGCTTTCCAGAGTTATTTGGCTGGCCAATGTTAGAAACAGAATGCTGGATTCCATGTCAACAAGTGACTTAACACAGAAAACTAAATCCAAGGCAGAAGTGGGCTCTGAGCCCCCAAATCCCCATTTATCTCATTCATGCTAGTTCTGTCTTTCCTTCAGTCTTTAACCCAAAACAGTCTCATGTCCATTTAACACCTCCGGTTTAAAGGCAGACAGCATACTTGTGAAATTCAAGCAATGGGCAGCTCCTGCCAATTCAGCAGACCACTACCAGTCAGCCTTAGAGTTAGAGAAGGATAAAAATGCAATATGTAGATAGTAGTAGTGCCTATACCAGCCCTGAGAAAAGGCTGAAACAACATCTGCTGAATGGAAATTATTTTTACCTGTAATGTAGGTGGTTAAAGGACTTTAATTACTGCATTTTAAGTAATCTAAGGAGCAGAACCACTGAAACATACAGGAGTAAACATGCTTAGGATTGTGCTGCACAAGGCTCATCCCCAGTAACATTATTTGTCCCAGTTTCCAGTAGGGTTCCTTGTCACCAATTGCGGAAACATAAACATCCTTCTTTCCATGTCTGTATAAAATCACTATGACAAGGACAAAGGGGGAAAGCTGAACACAGCTCATCTAGAGCAAGAAAAAATTACTGTAAAAAGCAAGATGACTTAGATGCTATTCCTATGCCTAGCACTGAATCTTCAGCAGGCTTTCCCCCAGATACACACTGCCAAGCTGACCAGGCGGCCATCAGTAACCCCTTTGTATATGCAAAAGATCCCAGACCAGGCGACTCCAGCAGCACACTGATCCTTGTCAGCTACCTGGTTGACGGAACCATTTTGAGCTACACCCATTCTGTAAGAGATGTTCCAGGGACAAAATAAGCTTTGTAAGTGAACTTTGGGTAGGATTAAGACCCTTGAGGGCTTTTCTACAGGGGGGATTTTAGTGACATTGAAGAAGCTACACTGTGGTGCTAAAAACATCTCTTATGCAGAACTCTGGGGAGTTCCAGAAAAATATTTTAGGACGAAGGAATGCCACAGCTGTTACATACCACCCAACTGCTCGCAGCGTTTCAGAAGTAATAGTCTTCTGTGCAGTGAAATGTTTACATCCAGGGTGAATCTAAAATATCAGTGCGCCAAACTTTTGAGTTGGATTATAACATGTAAAGGAAAACAAATTTATCTCAAAATTATTAGTCAAACTTGGACTATAGACTTGTTGTCACTATAATATTTCCACATCTAAAAATGGTCTGGAAGGGAAAGGACGTCTAACTTAAAGAAGCCACTCTCCCTGCCAGCTGAAGCATGCCATTTAAAGTAACACGATTTTAAAAACTCTTCATCTATTTAAAACCAGAAGTAATTTAAACCCTGTAACTTTAAAACCCTTGCATAAAAGCTTTTAAAATTATTTTTAAATAAAATGTTTATGCCTGTCTTTTGATTCATGGTAGGCTTCTAGTGTGAATTGCAGCAGCCTTTTTGGACCAATGTTGTGTGCCTGTATGGATAATGGTGCTGGTACCATCTCCTTGGAATCTGAGATACACACACTAGGCATTTTCTCTGCACATAACAGAAGCGGCAACATCATAGTTGCCGGGGCAGATATTCCCAAGTGCCTCTTAATCTGGTAATAGAAATTAGAATTGCACAGTGGTTTCATTTTGATTTACAAAGACTAAAGGGATAATGAAATCTGTTTGATACTAGCCATGAGGACTCTCTAATAATCATGATGGACCGTGGAAAACGTGATTTCCCCAAAGACAGGCATTCATAGAAACTAGGCAATGCCCCTTAGTCAGGTCTTTTTGTTTGACTGGTAGCTGCGTTTTTAATATTTAGATTGGTAGGCATGCTGTTTAGAGAACATACTTTGCTCTTGTTTAGATGGTAATGGGTTTCAGCATGATCCCACCTAACTGTTCTGTTGTGATCTCCATACCATTTTTGGTACAGTCAATTTCTTCTGTTGAGCCTGGTGAGTAGGGTAGAGATTGGGCCTACTTCCATGTTTTAATGAAAACTTCTCTAAGAATAGGAAAGTATACCTGGTTCTATAATGCTTTTGGCACATGTTGAAAGCAGCAAACCATATATCAGCTCTGCTAATCCCTGTTCTATTTGTTCTACTTCAAATGCCATTAACACAGGATCAGGATGGGGAGAGGGTGCAGCAATTCTGTGCAAAACCAGAGGCAATAACTGGTACCGCTTCAAAGAGACATCTGTTGTGGATCTGAATTTGCTACTGCTTTTGCTGGAAAAGTTGACATCTTGAACTAGATTAAGTATTTTAATGAAAGAACATACCAAAATGGAGGAAAGTGTTCAATTTGAAGTACTTCCAGGCATGTATAGTTGGGATTTATCAAAAAGAAGATAACAACAAGAAGTCAATACGGATACCATGTCCAATTTTCCATAGTGAATCTAAATAGAACCAAGAGAGGGATGCGATTAATATCCCAAGTGGTAAATTGCTCAAGACACATGTACTCATAAATTATGGAATAAGAGATCCTATTACCAACCCCATCTGTGTCTCCTAAAATAGCAATAAGAAGATAATTATGTTAACAGCTTTTCTTGTTTTATTTCTTTCTGTATGATTGACATAGACTATAAGCTGGTTTTGTTCCAGTGCAGAGATTAGATGGGCTCTTTTCGATCACTGCTACAATGTCTCCTTAAATCAGAGGTATTGATTTATATGAACAGTACAATATTGCTCCCCAGAACAGGTATTTTCTTCAAAAAACTTTGTCCTCCATATTTTTCAGCATGCTGCTCCTTTTGGAATATCTTCGCATGGAACAGCGGCCTCAATGAACACCTTCTTATTATTTTGGCCCCCAACCATATAAATATGGCACAACTAGGTTGCCAGTTCATGATTTTAATCATCAGGGAGGTCCAGAGGTGGATCAGTGGGAAGAGATGGGGACCATATGTTCTAGCTGTCCCTATTTAGTGGCCCAATTTACCTATCCTTGGTAAATCACAGCCCTTATTTTGTCCTTGTTTTTCTTCCCCCTTTTGGAGATGCCCAGTGGTACAATAAAGCAGGTTTGAGCCAGCACTGGTGTAGTGGTTAAGAGCGGTAGTTTGGAGTGGTGGACTCTGATATGGAGAACGGGGTTTGATTCCCTACTCCTCCACATGAGCGGTGGAGGCTAATCTAGTGAACTGGATTTGTTTCCCCACTCTTACACATGAAGCCAGCTGAGTGACCTTTGGCTAGTCACACTCTCTCAGCCCCACCTACCTCACAGGGTGTCTGTTGTGGGGAGGGGGAGGGAAGGTGAGTGTAAGCCGGTTTGATTCTTCCTTAAGTGGTAGAGAAAGTCAGCATATAAAAACCAACTCTTCTTCTTCTTCTTCTTCTTCTGCTGCTGCTGCTGCTGCTGATCTGGGCGTCCCAGGTTTGAATCCGTAGTCTGTCGTAGCAGCTTGATGGGTGACCTTAGGCCAGCCACACACTTCCAGCCTAACAGGGTTGTTGTGAAAATACAATGGAGGAAAGAATTATATAACATGATTTGGGTCCCCTATGGGGAGAAAAGTGGGACATAAATAAAGTACATCAATAAATACATGAATACCAGTAACTGAAGTGGTACCTCCAATCTTTTGCTTCCTTCCTGAGAAACAGATACTACTACCAGCAAGAAATTTAATTACTTTCAACCTAGGGATTCCTTATTCAAAGTTGCATAGTTGCAAGTACTGTCATTCTTAAGGTTTCATCCCCCTTCCCAGAGTCTGTAGAAGTACAGAATTCACCCTCTGGGTAGATGTGAATGCATGCACAAGAACTCTAATTCCCAGTCCTATGAATGTGCCCTATTGCTTTTCTTTGAATCTATACCCTTGTCCCTGCATAAGAGTCACTTGTGAATCCTGCCCCTCATGTCTCTGCCAAGTCTGTTTCAGATGTGGAGAGGAGTGCTCAGCTCTTAATGTGCTTTATTTATGTGCCTCTGAAGATTATGGCATCTATCCATCATCAGGTTGGAACTGGAGACCACAAGTCTACAATCCTGACCACTCATCAAAGGTTATGTGAGGTTCCTGGTGTCAGGATTCTATAAACGATGGCCAGCTTTGCATAGTACAGCAGCACAAGGAAACAAAGGCAGGCAGTATTTGGGGAATTATGCTCCTAGTTGGTTGTGCTTGGAAAGAAGGCCCGGTTTGTCTAGGCTAGTGTTTTTTTAGCAGCCTCTCCAGTTTGGCTGCCGTGTACTCGGTAGATTCAGATGCAATTGCTCTGGGTCCAAATAAACTTTTGTCAGTTCACATTCGTCCTCCTAAGATTTGGCGGTATTCAGTTACCTTCATATAAAAAAGCTATGTGTGTTTATCTAGTGCTCTTCTCCATGAAAAGCAAAAAGACAAAAAAAAAAAAAATTAAACCCCAAGCAGATAACAATGGAACAAAGATTTAAGCAGTAGTTGATCCTGCTGCCACTTTTGCTTTGGACACTTTTGGTTTCAAGAAGAAGGAAGTAATTGGCCAGAACATAAATCCTTACGTAAGCTTGTTTAAGCTTCTGCATTCATTGGGGAAAGGCTGTTGAAAGGTGACAGTTCTATGCATTATGTTTATTCTGACATGGGCCCTTAGGTTCATATTGACAGCTTCTTTGCAATTAGCTGAAGTGTCTGTGAAGGCAAACTTTGCTTTCTAATTTTCAGTGTTATTTGCAGTGAAGATTTTGTAGTTTTGCTTTTGTAGGCTTGAGAATAGGCTACATGGTAACGTTTTCAAAGTGCAGTATGTTGTCTTGTTATATTTTGGTCAATTTCTGTCTTTGGGGACATTTGAGTCAGTAGTCCATTGGTGAAGATACAGTGGAATATGTGGGCAGAAAAGCAGGTGCAGTGGCGTTGTTTAAGGAGTTGTGATTATATGTGCTGATAATGTAGAGTTAACAGTCATGATATGTGATAGCAACTTTATGATTTCCATCTAGCATGCTTGGACCTTGTATGTTAGACCAGAACAAGAGGAGAACCTGTGAAGACTCACAGGGGAGGAGAAATCTCATTTCCCCCTTTTCCCTATTCTTGCTGTGGCTGCACCTGCCTGTCCTTTGAGAGCCAGCGTAGTGTAGTGGTTAAGAGCGGTGGTTTGGAGCGGTGGACTCTAATCTGGAGAATTGGGTTTGATTCCCCACTCCTCCACATGAGCGGTGGACGCTAATCTGGTGAACCGGGTTGGTTTCCCCACTCTTCCACATAAGGCCAGCTGGGTGACCTTGGGTTAGTCACAGCTCTCTCAGGCCCACCTACCTCACAGGGTGTCTGTTGTGGGAACGGAAGGTGATTGTAAGCCGGTTTGATTCTCCCTTAAGTGGTAGAGAAAGTTGGCATATAAAAACCAACTCTCCTCCTCCTCCTCCTCCTCCCCCTTCTGGCACCTGCTCAGGTGTTCCCTCCCCTACCCCATCAGCTCACTGCTGTCCCCATGGGTTCTGGCCCTAACTTCTCATCTTTTCCCCTCCCAGATGGCTCAGCTCTGGCTTCTCTACTTCCATTTCCAGCTTCTTCCTTCCCCTCCCCTCCTGCCTGCTGCTATTGCTGCGGTATCAAGCACCATTTTGAGTTGCTATGACAACTGTCCAAAATACAGCCCAAATTCTGTAATTTCTTTGGGTGACCTCTGTGCATGCTCAGACATTGCTATTAACTATTTGGGGTAACCCAAAAGTAGGGTTTTTAAAAGAAGGGCTTTCTGCAGTTTGGGGAGGTTTATTTGACTTTTCAGGACACTAAATGATAGCTATGGTTGGCCACATTGTATAGGTTTGCCCATCTGCACAGTGTCAGCTCCCAGTAGATATAGGGATCTTGTTACACATTAATTGTTTTCAGCAAATTCCAAAGTTCTTCTGATTTGACTCTAATTTTGGTTACTTGGCCTCAGAAAGATATAAAAGAGATGATTCAATGAACTCTGTGATTTCACTTGGAAAACTGTTAGAAGGCAATCTATGGAGTGAAAATTTAGAAGGTATATTTGTGTAGCCCACTGATAATTAATCAGGCTTTCATGAGAAGTATGAAATCACCATTTTGCCTGTAAAACATTATACTCTCTCTATCTCCCGCAAAACATATATACCCTCTCTGTCTCTCCCCTCCCGGCCTTTTGTGGATGGCCAAGTGTTTTCAAGCCACCTATCTAATATTAATTTATGAATTTTGTTGTATGGCAGAGGCCTGAGTGTTTTCCTTCAGAGGGTTGGAAGAAATTTAATGTGGCGAAGCATAAAGAAAGTTTATTCCTCAAAACCCCTTTATTCCTCAAAATCTGTGCTTCTTTGGTGCCTAAAAACAGTGAATAACAGGTAACAGGAGACATATATTTACTAAAGGGAAGCAGGAATTCCAGCTGAAACTGACACTGTATTGTTAGGAGAAGGAGTAAGGAAGCATTCAGCCAGCAAGACAATCTGAAGTGTGCCAGATAAACTCTGGGAAATTATCTGGGAAATAAATGAGGATATTCAGTCTTCTAGCTTTCCAAGAAATCTCTAAATTATCGCTTGAGTTTCTCTAAGATTGAAGTGATTTTTTTTGCAAGAGGTCAATATCTTTGTCTATGTATATTGTAGAATTGGAATATATAATTTGAATTAGGTACATTTGAACAAACTGCAAAATTGGGGAGATTTTGCAGGATGGTGGTACAGGTAGGGTTTTGGCAACAGCTCCTTATCTCTCCTGACCCTCCCATGAAAGCTCTGGACTGGCTCAGTCCTTGGCCCTCTGCTTTTTTAGTTCTGCACTCTTACTCTCCGCAAGCGATCACTGCATTGATGCATATGCATTCCGATGTCTCCTCGTCAGTGCCTTTTTGCGTGTTGCTCCTGTGTCTGGAAGCATCTTCTGTCCTCTGATCATTCATCCATTTCCCTCGCCTCCTTTAATGTCTTGTGTGAGCATCACAGAAGTTCATTTAGATGGCTTCACCTGACAGCACTTGTCAAGAGGCAGTTGTGGAGAGCGACTCACCTTGGAGGCTGAGAGAACTGGCCCCCAGCAATTGGGTGGGGGTGAGCTGCTCTACTGGATGGGTTACTAAGGGCGTAACTACATGATACGTCTGACAAAATCAGGCAACATAAGTAAGGTGACCTTCTTGTATCAGCCACAGTATGTTTTACAGCCTTTTCTCCAGACCTTTGGCAGAACTTAAGGCATTGTAGCTTGACCTTAGTAGATCTCACTACTGGCTTGTCAGTCCTTGACCTCTCCATTGACTCATTCCTTGTTCATTCAGTATATGCTATAAGATCTCTGGTCAGTCACTGGATTCCTTTTTCTGTTCGACAGGTTTCCTGACTCCCTTTTGGTGCTAGATACAGTTTGAACAGGGCTACAAATAAACATCAGAGTACAAAATCAGATACATTTCAGCTGAGTCTGTAACTCAATACACTTAGAAGTTAATGGCAGTAAAAGTTGAGGGATTGACTTCCAAGTTGATGGAATTGGGAGACGTTTCGGAGGGGAATGGAGCCACGCGACCAGTCTGGAATAATTCCAAAGCTGCTTCACAAATGCTGCCAGTTCTTTCTATGACTACAAAGGCTGGGATCTGTTTCCAGGGTTGTTTCAGAATAGGATGATCATGCTGATAATTTTTCAAATCCACTTAAGGAATTAATTAAAATATGACATCTCCTAAAATCTCCAACACAACCCCCACTCCACCACCTTTTTCTTTTACTCATTGCTCTACATCACTTTCCTTATTATCTGTGCCTTGATTCTCACACTCCACTCTAGTAGTTATAGTGGTACTTTAAAGCTGTTGGCAGCAGCATGCCTTCCCTGTAAACTATCTATTTAGCAATGCTGAATTACAGTTTCAGGAGACTTTTCATATGTTCCGTGTCTTTGGCTGCTTTGTGATTTCTAAAATATGGTCACCATCAGTCTGGCTTTCAAGTTTGTGGCTTGGATTGGCATCAGGGAGACCAGAGAACGGGAACTGTTCAGACTCTCCATTTACTCTTTACAACACATTTACTACACATCCAGAGCTTTCCCAGACCATTTAGTAGTAATGCTGGGAAAGGGCTATTTTATTTCTCTCTAATAGTGAAATAAAGAAATAAAAGGATGTGTTTGTTGTTTTCTCTGCACCATTTGTCAAAAGTTCTTATTCTCAGTTAAGCCTCACAAATTCCAAACACTCTGTTGCTGGTGAAACCATACAGGCACCTAGAATAATGCCTTGTGTCATTGTTCAAAGGTAGGGTTGCCAACTTCCAGGTGAGTCCTAGACATCGCCCGGTATTACAACTGATCTCCAGACAACATACATTAGTTCCCCTGGAGAAAATGGCTGCTTTGAAGGTGGACTGTACGACTTCATACTCCAAGTAGTGCGCCCACTGTGGATCTGCACTCACTGCCTTTCAGCCAGATCCAGAGTCTTCTAAACTGAATCAAGCTGAAAAGCATCCAGCTCTTCTAGTTTCCAGAAAAAGCTTTCTCTGCAGAGAGCTGACTGTAATGATGACCGAGCCAGCTGTGCAAAGAACATCTTAGTAGCTGGCCTTCATGGTAATCACAAAGCCACTCTCCTGAGCAGTGTTTCAAGTACCGTAAATGTTTTTAAATCCACCAAATAACTTTTTTGGGGGTAATATGCTGTATTCTTGGGAAGAAATGCAACCAAATAGTCATACCTGCCTGAAAGAGCTGTTCTGTTGTTTGCAACCTGTTACTGTGAATAGAAGAGGCTGGAGAAACCTCCTCTTTCTCCTCTTTAGGGTTGCCAGGTCCCTCTTTACCACCAGCGGGAGGTTTTGGGGGCAGGGCTTGAGGAGGGCATGGTTTGGAGAGGGGAGGGACTTCAATGCCATAGAGTCCAATTGCCAAAGTGGCCATTTTCTCCAGGTGAACTGATCTCTGTCGGCTGGAGACCAGTTGTAATAGCGGGAGATGTCCCTCTAGTACACGAAGGTTGGCAACTCTACTCCTTTCCCTTTACCCATGCAGAGATTAAAAGCACTGAATCTTGCCCAGTTTGGAGAGAAGGGAAGAGGAACAAGCTCTTTCTTCTTTCCCTTATGCAAGGCAGAGATCAAGAGTTATGTGTCTGTTCCTGCCTGGCTTGGAAGGGGGAAGAAAAACAAGCTCTTGCAGCAGAAAAGGCAGAGATCAAAAGCATTACTTCTGTTCTCACACACATAGGAGGGGAGGGAAGAACTCCCTTTTGCAAATTCACTGTGCAGCTATATTGCTGGGTGGATAAGAACTGAACTCCTAGCTGATCCCCTAATCAGCTGTGAGTCAGCTTCTAATCAACAGGTAGTTGCAAACTTGGTGTTTGGCAGTTGCTTGATGCAGTCCGAACATCTGCTTGTGAATGTCGAGAAAGCAAATTTGTCTAACAGTTTAGCTGTAATCCACATATCCTTTTGCATGCTGTGCACACACTCCTCCTAAATAAACTCCAAACGATTGAAGGTCCTGAAATCCATCCCTTAACCGCAAACCATTGGTGGCTGCTGCCAGAGCAAAAAGTGCTAACTGACTTTGGATACTGAAGTCTGGCTCTGATCCAGCAAATAACACTGTGTGTATAGCTTGGGTATTGGAGGCAGGCAATTTCTCATTTTGTTCTGGGTTACATATGTGAGAGCCAGCCAGTAGGGATGATACTGCAAATAAAAGATTCTGCAGAGTTTATTATTACATTTTTAAAATGTGTTTGCTAACACAGAATGTATGTATGCTTTTGGTGGTTAACATACCTTTTTGAAAAAGGTACAGCAATATCTAGATGCTCCAGTTTATGTATGTGGTAACACATAAACGACAGAAAAGCAGCCTGGATGTGTTCAAAGGCACTATTGTTATTATTTCGCATGTTCTATGGTTCAGGAAAAGAATCTTCAGACTTAGCTGTATGAACTTCTTAATATTTCAGATGATACGGCACTACAAATAAAAAACTTCTGTGGTTTAAATAGTTTTTCTTTCCAAGTAAATTTATGGATCACATTGTCTGCAAAATATTACTATTTTTTTCTTTGCCAGTGGGAATATGTTGGCTGGTAAATGTAGGAAAATCTGGAAGACCGGTGTTCTTAACACAGGCAATGAAAAAGGGCTGAATAATTCTACTGGCAGTCTGATGGCAGCTTCTACTACAGAAGGAATCTACAAATCATTTTTCTCTTAATACGAATGATAATACATTCCAAAGGAAAAACTGGAAAAGAACAACACAAACAATTGTATCCAAAGATAGGATGCATGCTCTGGTATCACCCTAAGAGAGCTTGGCTCGTGGGTATTCTCAGTTAATTATTCATCAGTTTTTGGACTGCAAACCCAAACACTGTGGGGTACAAAGAAGGAGGAAGGTCTGGCATTGTCCATATGCCCCCCACCCAATTTAGTAGTAATAATTCTGTAGTACAAGGTATAATTCACCTTGTACTGTTAAGATCTTGTGCCTTACATTAATGTAATTACACTAATGTCCTCAAATGATGTAGTACTCAAAATCTAATTTCAGTCCTAGCTTCAAGGATTCTCATAGCATGTGAAAAAAACTGCACAAAACCTGAATTGGATGTGTCTTGTCATAAGTTTGTGTCACTGAGAAATGAGACAATCTAATTGCAAAGGAATATTAAGTGTCTTTCAGCGAGCTGGATCTTATGGATTTTCCCAGATAAGTGGATCTTCTAAGTTCCCCAGAGAATAGAGGGGACCCCCTCAAAGGCAGTGGGGAGTCATGTTGATCATAGCCATGGAGGCAGCTTGATTGATTGGATGACCTTAAGAGCCAGTGGTGTTCTGTCTTTGCATTAGCATGATCTAGGACTTGAGTACTTTCTGTCAAAATGCATACTCAATCTCTGCATCTTTTCTCTTTTTTTCTCCCCCAGGTAAAATCCTATTCAGGAGAAGTCATATTCGAGATGTAGCTGTGAAAAGACTAAAACCTATTGATGAATACTGCAGGGTAAGAATGATTTTCTTCTTAGAAGGATGACAGTAGAACACAGTGAGTGATGATCAGTTGAGCATAACTGCAGGGGTACAAGTTTAGGGGAGCAAAACTCTTTTAGGTTACAATTTGCAGAGCCTGTCCCAAAAAAGATTGTACCTGCATGGACTCTCCTTGCAGAGACCCATTAGACATTAGGGAAGATTGGCAAATAGCTTATTCTTCAGAATAAACCCCTTGGATTTCAGATGTCTGGTAGAAATGACTGTAATCATACAGCTAGATTTGAGTCCAGTGACACAGAGACCAACAAGATTTTTTGGAATATAAGCTTTCGGGAGTCAAAGCTAACTTTGCCAGATAATAATATAAATGAGATAAAAACGGTTTGTCCTTGTGGCATCTCATCTGTGCCAGTGATATCAGATATCCCAATCAATTAAAATATTTTCCTCAGTTCTTTATATGAGTCTTTCGCAAAGGAATCCTTTCAAAAATATCTCTTGTATTATAAATTATGTGGCTACTGTGCGTGGTCAGGCATGTGTTCTCATCCAGTATTCTTTATAATCATGTGAAAAGAGACTGTTCCATAGGTATAATTGGCCTACAGGGATTTATAGGTCAAAGCACATACTGAAAATCGGGACAAATCTTGCACTATGACTCAAATATCCAGATCTATTGTTATAAAATTGTGAGCTGCTGTATTCAACATAAACTGCAGCATGGGGGTGGGGGGGATAGGGTGTTGGTTTTTTGCTGTCAAGTCATAGCTGACCAATGAAGACCTCATAGGATTTCAAGGCAACAGATGTTCAGAGGTGGTTTCCATTCCCTGCCCTTGCATAGTGACCCTGGTATCCCTTGGTGGTCTCCCATCCAAATACTAACCAGGGCTGACCCTGATTAGATTCTGAGATCTGATGAGATCAGGCTAGCCTGGACCATTTACAAAGGCCTAATTCACTTTTTTCCATCTACTCAGGCTGTGATCCTGTGCACACTTTTTTGGGGGCCCGTGAAGTCACAGCTGACTTATGGTGACCCTGTAGGGTTTTCAAGCAAGAGGTTTGGAGGTTTCCCATTGCCTGCCTCCGCGTCACAACCCTGGTATTCCTTAGAGGTCTCCCATCCAAATACTATCCAAGGTCAGAGCTGAGAGTGTGTGACTGGCCCAAGGTCACTCAGCAAGCTTCCATTACCCAAGTAGGGATTTGAACCTGGGTTTCCCAGGTCCTAGTCTGACACCTTAACCACTGCACCACTAGTGGACTCTGTTGGACTTGCTTCCCAATAAACATAGATTTAGGCTGCATGTGAGGTTAAAGTCTTCTAACACAGTCTTGTGATAGTGTCTTTCATTCCAGAGTAATTGACATGTTTCAGGTTGATTCTTGTTTCAAGTGGTTTTTGGAAGAGCATAAAAAAATCTTTTAGCTTCCTGATTATATGAACAAAGGGTTAGTTAAAAGAGTATTAAGAAGTAACCAGTAAATGATCTTGTGAATGCCCCATTGAACATAGTTATATAGAGGCAATGACAGTGACATTTACACTTGCTGACTTAATGAGGATCCAGTAGGGATTCTAAAATTAGTTCAGCAATTTCCCCCCACCCCACACAAGTAGGTTCAGGAAACAGTGCAGTAGAAAGCATATTGATAGCCGCTTTCAGCAGACTTTTAAGAGCCTGAGACATAAATTGGCCTTAATTCTGTACCCTCTTATGGGGAAACGGAACTAAAATCTTATCTTATGAGATCAAGCTGTCTGTGGAACAATTAATGTAGTGTTTGGCAAATGAAGGCCTACTGGCTATCTGTAAACATGTGCACCCACACTCTAGTCTTCACATTAATTATACAGGCAGGAACTGTGCAAAACATGTGCACAAGAAATAGTGTCATGGGTTCACTGAACAGACATATTGCTCAGAAGGCAGGAATTCACTCCAAGGGTTATAAGGTGACCTCTGACCCCCAGAAACCATAAGCTGGTTCCTTATCTGAGATGCAATTGTTTAGAAAGCAGACAGTCCATTACTGGATGAGAGTATGTCTGAGAAATTGTTGTATTAATGGTGGGCTGCACTAATAAACCAAACAATGGCAATCTAACCAACAAAAGTGAACATATGTAAAGAAGGAGAGAATTTACAAGAGTGACAGAAGGTTCATGTGGAAAGTGCTGTCAAGTCACAGGCAACTTCTAGCGACCCCACAGGATTTTCAATGCAAGAGCTGTTCAGAGATGGTTTGCCATTGCTTGCCTCTATGTAGCAAGTTTGGACTTCCTTGGTGATCTCCCATCCAAATACTAACTAGGGCTAACTCTGCTTAGCTTCCAAGATCTTATGAGAACATGCTAGCCTGGGCCATCCAGGTCATGGCAGTAGTCCGTTGCCTTAGTCAAAACCAGCTCTGCTCTACTTAGGCTGAGAATTTTTTAGGGGCTACTCGCACAACTTCTTAAATTTCCAAAGAAACCAGAAGTCTCTGGAAGGGACCAAGATGTGAATGTGTTTCAGTCTCTTTCATGCCATGTATTTTAGGAAAACATGCAGTGAATTTGTGTTAAGATGGTGACTGGATTGTAAAAAATGCAATTTCCATAAATGTTTAGACCAGCTTATCCCTGCCAAAATGGTCTGCCAGCAAATTGCTACTTTAGATGGGTGTAAGTGGCATTCAAGGAGCCCCGTGGTGCAGAGTGGTAAATGTGATGTGACGTCACCCCATGGGTCAGGAATGACTCGGTGCTTGCACAGGGGACTACCTTTACCTTTAACTAAGTGGCATTTAGGAGCCCCGTGGCACAGAGTGGTAAGCTGCAGTACTGCAGTCAAAAGCTCTGCTCACGACCTGAGTTCGATCCCAATGGAAGTTGGTTTCAGGTAGCCAGCTCAAGGTTGACTCAGCCTTCCATACTTCCGAGGTCGGCAAAATGAGTACCCAGCTTGCTGGGGGTAAAGGGAAGATGACTGGGGAAGGCACTGGCAAACCACCCCGTAAACAAAGTCTGCCTAGTAAACATCGGGATGTGATGTCACCCCATGGGTCAGGAATGACCCGGTGCTTGCACAGGGGACCTTTACCTTTTTAAGTGGTATTCAATTGGTCCCTGCCCAAATTTAGCTATGGAAAATTGTTTTTCCAAACTGGAGTTAGCTTCATAGAAATGCATGTGTGGGTATGGTTTTTTTCCCCAGTCAGCTTTCCTTGCTAGATCAGGCTGCCATATTCCAGGTGGTCTCCAAATAAATAAACAGAAAGTTCATGGTTACTGATAACTGAAACAAAAATCTCACCCTTATGTTATCCTGTAGCCTTTCCCAAGGGTCTGTGTGAAATTTAGAATATATGAATATAGATTGGCTTTTCCGGAGGCGACCATGGCGGGTGAAGAAGCAAAAAAGAAGGTGCCTTCGATTCCAGAAAGTCTCGTGAAGAAAAGGAAGGCTTTTCCAGATATAAAGGCCAAATGTCTGAAGAGACGGTTGGTTCAAAAGAAGTTGCGAAAGGATGAACGAAAACTCATCTATAAAAGAGCTCAGGCCTATAACAAAGAACACAGGCAGATGTATAGACGTGAGATTCACATGGCTCGAATGGCTTGCAAAGTTGGCAATTACTATGTACCTGCTGAACCCAAATTGGCATTTGTAATCAGAATCAGAGGCATTAATGGTGTCAGTCCCAAGGTTCGCAAGGTACTGCAGCTTCTTCGTCTGCGTCAAATTTTCAATGGGACATTTGTGAAACTCAACAAAGCATCCATTAACATGCTGAGGATTGTTGAACCCTACATTGCATGGGGTTATCCCAACTTAAAATCTGTGCTTGAACTAATCTACAAGCGAGGCTATGGCAAGATCAACAAACAGCGTGTTGCTTTGACTGACAATTCTTTGATCAAGAGATGTCTGAAAAAGCATGGCATCATTTGCACGAAAGATCTGATCCATGAAATCTATACTGTTGGTAAAAACTTCAAGGCAGCAAACAACTTCCTCTGGCCATTCAAGCTGTCTTCTCCACGGGGTGGAATGAAGAAGAAAACTACCCACTTTGTAGAAGTGGGTGATGCAGGAAACATGGAAGACCAGATTAACAGACTCATAAGAAGAATGAATTAATGGTGCTAAGACTTCACCAAGCTTTGCAAATAAAAACAGTCTCTGTAAAAAAAAGAAAGAAATATATAGATTGAATAAGAACAGTAGCTTGTGTCCAACCAACCAGAAGACATATGTAGTTTACTTGTGTTCCTCTCCATTCCTGCAGCCCCTGCCAACCCCCAGAGGAATCATTCCTGGAACAAGGATTGGCTGTAGTGAGGAGAGATGAGGGGATGAAATCAGCAGAGCTTCAGTTGTGGAGAGGCAAGGAGTGATTTCATCCCCTTGTCCTTCCTGACTCTAAGCCCTCCCCCCAGGCCAACCCATGCAGCCATTCCTCCATGTGGGTCCTGTGACTCCAAGAATTAATTTTATGGGGTTCTCAAGGAGCCACAGGAATAGAAGGAACACAGAAAAGTCTACATTCTTTGCATGGATGGCTTGATAGAGGCTTGTTTTTTAATCAGATGGTTCTTGTCAACTAACAAGGAACATCTTAAATAATTGATATATTAAAAAGTAACTTCTTATTTACCTTCTGCGCTCAGCCATAGTAGCTTTTTTCAGAATCGCTTCAGTATAATAAAAGATGATAGCAATCTTGGGGGGGGGGACCCTCATCTTAAATCAGGGAGAACCTTAGGTAGAAAAAACAGGGCAGGTCACGTTAATAGCATCTGCTGGTTTTAAAAAACTAGAAATTTTCCCACGCTAAATGGCAACTGACACCATGAATTAAAAGAACTGTCTTTTAATAAACACTTAGGTGAGGGCTCTATCTGGCTAGGGCTCTGGACAAGAAAGCGATACAAATCAAAAGGTACATTATTAACCTCTGCATTGCATCATGGCAAACATTGGCCAGTGTGAGCCACTGGTTTTGTGTACAGGAGAGCATATGCCTCCTCTGCTCAGCAGACCTCCCAAGGACTGGGTGGCATTTTACTGCTTTGCAGCATCTAAATGAAACAGCTATTCTTTGATCATTAAGCTTTTTTTCTGGCAAAGGCTTTAAGAAGCCAGGTAAAGAAATGTTTGTTTTCATATATAAACACAAGCAACAGGACTCTGGATGCTTTCCTGGTAATCAGGAAGACGGTGTGGGTAAATATTTGTTGCCCACTGAAATTTATCTCCCTGGATGATTTCTCTGGTTCACGGTGGCCGTGGAATTATTTTTGTGTGAAACGGTACCTTCCAGGGCCCACCTGAAGCAGCTTCATCTGGGCAGCTTGTGCCAATCTAAAATAAAGGAGGACTTCATGAGATCCCTGTGTCAGAGATATTTCACAATTTTAATTAGGCTTCTTAACTGCTGTGGTCAAAATAAGCCTTTTTAATGGTGCGTTTGTTTTGCACTTAATCCGCAGAATACTTTCTTCATCCTTATTTATACACCACCAGGGATCCAGAGCTATTTTTTTACTATTTGTGCCCACCGTGTTAGGCTCTCCACAGTTCTCTTCCTTTTCATATCATTGCATAAGTTTCTCATTATAGGGAAACCCAATATTGTGCTGTGGTGACCATTATCTGTCCTCTTTGTCTCTTTCTGTTGCCAGCCACACATATATACAAATCAGTTATTTCTTAACAGGGAACACCATCAACATACCGTACATGAGAGATGGAAAAGACAGCATATTTTGCTTTCTTCTGTTCCTGCCATCGCATGAATTTTTTCTGCCACAATCTCTTCCCCTTTTCCTTGTGATTGACACCATCAATATAGTGTTGCCTAATACTGGGGGTTACGTTGTAGATAAAGCGCCCAATCCAGAAGCTGTTGCATTAGCAGGGGTGATCGGTGATGTGAAGACAGAGGCCCAATTTAGGTGTCAGTTGCTATTAGGTACTGGAGGTGTGACAGTTACTTCCCTTTCTGAATAACCATACGTCACAGTTAGAAGTCAGACTGACTCTTATCAGGATGCCTGTCATCTAATTGTCATCTCAGAAGATTAAGAGGGATAATCAATTAATTTGAACACAAAGGTCTTCCAAGTTAATCAATCTGTTATAGTGCAATGAACGTACAGTTGTTACTTGTGGGGCATCCAGGCATCTGCCTTCAGAATAGTATTTCAGCAACAAGGATATTGTGTTTTCCTAGCACTCAAATTACAGTATTCTGTCACAGGAAAATGATTATTCTTTCACCAAGCTAGCAGAATTGATAGTATAGCTGCACAATAAACTTACACTGTTTGTGTAACAGTTTAACTGTCATGCTGTCCCTCTGTCACTCCAGTTCTTGGAATTGCAGCTTGGTAAGGACATTGAGAATTTCTAACCTTCATGGTGCAAAATGACCATTTTTTATGTAAGCTGAGTAATGTAATTGCATACTATATATTACAGATTCCCCTGAAGAGGTCTGCTGGCAAAACATGTAGGGGATTTGGGGAATTTTAACTGAATAATAAAATATATTTTTACGTTATTTTGAATAATCAGCCTTGGCCTTATTTTTTATATCTTAGAGACTGCTGCGGCCCTTTTATTTTCTCTTTTTAATCCTTCTAACCTCCTCAGGGAGCCTGTTCTACGGGGTGGGAGACGCTAACTGAAAAGGAATGAGCGCTGGTAGATGCCAAGCAAGCAATTGTAAGCAGGTTCAACCAGAAGGTGGCAGTTAGAGGACCTCAAGTGGCACACTGGGCCATTTGGGAAGAGATGGTCCTTCAGATATGTGGGTCCTAGACTGTAAAGGGCTTAAAAGTTATATCCTCACCTTGAGTTGAACTCCGAAGCAAATTGGCAGCCAATCTTAAAATAGATGAAATGTTGGAATAGTTTTCCCATCCTCTTTCGATATCCCTAGTGTTAGACAGAGGACTTTTGAATTGTGGAGGAAATATGATCAGGATAGAATTTACCACGTTGCTAAAATAATTTGTTCTGAACTTTATTGAGGCTTTTATATCCCGTTATTTCCTGTCCAGCAATAATATTTTAAATTTCCTACAGTCCCAATGTATCATCAGCTTTTCTTTTTAACCCAGGTAAATGCACTTTCTTTGGCAGAAACAATCAGCTGTTGTGCCAGAGTCCCTCTAGCCCAGATATCATGCCCACACAGAAGAGCAAACATTGAATCATTAACTAATTTTTTTCTTCAGTTGTGGTTTATATTCCATTCAAAGGGTGTATAACATCTCTTGTCGCTAAGTTTCCTGTCTGCTCCCATGATTTTCACCTTTTATTTCTCTTGGCTGGTAGCGAGAAGGGAGTTACACTTTCTGTAGATAAATGTATTCTTCCTGTTCTGTTTGGGACTTGTTTTTTGATTTGCCCAAGTACTTTGGCACATAGGCACTCGAATTTCTGAACAGGAACAAGATATGTGTTCTTGTTGGCTGACTCCTGGCCATGATAATGTTGCCGCATTCTGAACTACTTACGGTTTCTGGGTTGTCTTCAAAAGCAGCCCCACGTTATGTTGCTTTTGCTGCCACTTTCTGATAACTGTAGGGTTGCCCGGTCCCTCTTCGCTACCAGCAGGAGGTATGTGGGGTGGAGCCTGAGGAGGGCAGGGTTTGGGAGGGACTTCAATGCCATAGAGTCTAATGGCCAAAGCGGCCATTTTCTCCAGGTGAAGTGATTTCTGTAGTCTGGAGATCTCCAGCTAGTACCTGGAGGTTGGCAACCCTAGATAACCGCCATTTAACTTCTTCCATTAATGTGTATGGTGACTGTGTATTAATATGGCACCAGTATGGTTGTTCTCAGGAAGCTGTTAGTTGGTGGCATAGTAGATTTAGGAGGAGTCAGCAGAGGGACAGCTCTGAATATGTTCAATAAGAAGACTCATCCATACATTTGAGTGCTAGACTCAAAGTACCCAGAATTATGGCTTCACAGCAGCTTTGTTGATTTCTTTTATTTTTCCTCACTAGGAGTTCTAGGTTGATATAAGCCAAAAGATTTCAGCCTTTTCTTTCTTGTTTCTTTGTTTAAGAATGTATGTTCCTAATATGACTTTGCCTTTCTTATATTTATTTGAATAATAAACAGGCATTGGTGAAGCTTCCCCCTCACATTTCCCAGTGTGATGAAGTTTTCAGATTCTTTGAGACCAGACCAGAGGACCTAAACCCCCCTAAAGAGTAAGTTCAGTGGTTACTTTCTTCTTCTACACTGCAGTAATTTTGCTAGCAAGAAAGGAAGCTAAGGTTAATTTTACTTTATCACGTAACAGATAACGGAAGAACACCTTGCTTTATTTGCAGCTTTTAAATTCCTAGAAAATGGGACTTCTATTTGTTTGTTTGTTTGTTTAAAACATTTATTAGCCGCCTTTCTTCCTTGTGGAACTCAATATGGCTTAAAATATCAATAAAACGTTAGAAAAGACACTATAAAAACAACTATTATAAAACCCATAAAAGTCACAGTATAGTTTGGCAAAGGTAAACCAGTGTAGGTGTATGGGGGTAAAATTCAAAGAAACTTGGCATCTATTTATCATAGGTCAAAAGGAAAGATCTTTTCTCACTTCGGTGGTTTGCCTAATTGCGTTCTCCAAAGGAATCGTTAAAGTCATCAAAGTACTGTCTTTATCAGCTGTGGGGAAATCCTGCCAGATAAATATCAAACTTTTAATTGCCACCCACCTTCCCAGATGCATTCATGCTGAAAGATTATTTGCAAGACTTTGATTATGATCCATGTCAGATACAATTTCCAGGAAGCAGAAAGCAAAATCAGTCATGCTGAGAAAAGCAGACCTGGCTGGAGACAGAGCAGAACTATAACCTCTGAACAGTTGAAACCCTGTCAGTAGCTACATGGTACATATTTCAACTAAACCCCACGCCCAGCAGTCCATCATAGTAGTTTTGCCATCAACTTTACAGCTGACATCAAAGGGGCTTTCCTGCTCACGTCATTTTTTGACATCACTCCCTTCCCCAGCCACCTTCCAGCTACGGAAGCTGTTAAGAGTGATACTCACTTCCTTAGCCTGACCCTCCAGCATCCAGGCCTACACAAACCTCTTGGCCAACCAGTACACTTCCCTGCCCAGCACCTCTGCCGATCTTCTCATCCCATCCATAAGTGCAGTTAGCTTACAAGTATATAGGAAAAAGCTGCAAATGTTGTCCTGCCTTGTCTGTATCATATGTGCTTTCTAGTATAGAACTAGGGTTGCCAACCTCCAGGTAGTAGCTTGAGATCTCCTGCTATTGCAACTGATCTCCAGGTGACAGAGCTGAGTTCACCTGGAGAAAATGGCCGCATTGGCAATTGGACTCTATGGCATTAAAGCCTCTCCCCTCCCCAAACCCCGCCCTCCTCAGGCTCCCCCCCAAAAACCTCCCGCCAGTGGCAAAGAGGGACCTGGCAACCCTATATAGAAGATTACAGACAAAGTGCATATAACTCAAGAGAGGCTTGACTGGGTTTCCTGACATTTTTGTGTTTTACTTTAAATCAGTCTCGGAATTTGATTGCAGCAGTGGCACTAGTAAGAGGAAATGTTCAGCACTTTCCCTTGCATACCATTTCCCCCAGTCTAAATGTCACTCCCCAAAGTTGCCATTTATTCAAAACATATATCTACTTATTATTTTTTTTAAGTTAACCTCATTAGGGCAGCTTCCAACTTCCTAGGGCAGCTGAACAAGTATATACGAACCATAACAGCAGCTATTTAATCAGCAGCTACCACATAAATAATGAAATCTGAGCAATTAAACTATGCAAAGAGCCCACTCCAGCTAAGAGACTCATAAACAGAGCTAACATATCCTAGGCCCAGCATAAGAACACAAGAACATAAGAAAAGTCATGCTGGATCAGACCAAGGCCCATCAAGTCCAGCAGTCTGTTGACGCAGTGGCCAACCAGGTGCATAGCCCAGTGGGTTATACATACCATCTGCTCAACATTCCCTCCCCAGTGCAACTGATCTAATGAAATCCAGAGTCTCCTGCAGGTCTTTAAAGAGAATGTCAGGAGGGCCAATCACAGATCCCCAGCACAAGTTTTGGTCCTTAGGCAGAAGGATGTGGCAGAATGTCAACACAAATGCAGTATCTTCTACTGTTGCAGCACCAACCTAAGACTGACTGACAGAATTGTTGCTGTGTCTAATAATCTCTGTTTTGTAGAATGATTACTGGCGTATTTAAGCTTCTATTTGTGATTCCTTCTTGCTAGACATCTTTTTGTTTATTGTGGGTTTGTGAAATTACTCTGTAATCTGATTATTGCTATATCAGATTGATTTAATTCAAAATGTAGTTAGAAATGGCTCTTTTTGAGCCAGGTGATGATGGTTATTATCCACAATGGTCTTGGGATAAGAATTCACCCTTCCCTCCAACCTCTGACCACCCAAAATTGAGACTGAACAGTGTGATGTGATGGATGCCGTGTGTATTTTGACAATACAACATGTCCATCATTTCTCCTCTAAAGCTGAAATGAAGAAAACCTTTTCCCCTGGTATAGAGTCACTCTTTCTAATAGTGAATTTGACAGTCCCATGCATATGAGTACAGCTTGAAATCAAGGGAGGGGCTTCAGCATACTTAGGGCTCACCACAGAAAAATGTTTGCAAATTTAAAAGGAAGAGGGAAGGAAAATACCTCAGAAACATCCTGAAAAACACTGCAGGAGCATTAGTTGGAGAAAAAATTGGAAAACAGAGCAGGGAGGCAAATTTGGTCTTTGTGCTCCTAGCACCTCATAGTACAGTGGAGGAGGAAGCTTAGGGCCAGGGATGTATGGCATGAAAACCCCTTTATAACTCATTACTTTGAATATTATGTTTCCTCTAGAATCATCTTCAAAGGAGGAAACTGAGAGTCTAATGAAGCAATTTGTCTTTTGTGATCTTAACATCCACTCTTAGATCAATAAACTATAGGTATTATAATAGACCTGTGAATGGTTGTGTGGAAATGGAAGACGCAGCTTAATCCTTGGTAATGATACGTTTCTTTTCTCCTTCTTCTTGAATAAATTAGGAATGATCTGCACTGAGTTGTGTAAGGCCAAAGCCTCTTTATAATAGAGTGTGTGCATTTTTATACAAACACTAATATACACACTGTCGTGGGTTAGCTGACCCACATTATGCGCCCCTTCCCAATATATAGTTACTGAAAACCTCTTTGTGAATATTGATCTGGTCTCTGGTTTCTAGGAAGGTAATTGATATCTTTGGGGCTCTGAAAGGTTTTGCTACGCTCTGTAATTGGATTTATGCTGACAGTCCAGCCAGATAACCTCTTTTTACCTCAGGTCAGGAAGTGGACAACAGATATCAACAACAGTGTTGTATTAAAATATGGTTTAATGTTCCTTTAAAAAAAAAATCTTGATTTTTATACTATTGTGAACATCAAATATATACAATTAATAGCAGTGTGTGAGTGAGAGAGAGAAATCTCATCAAGTAAACTACATTTATTTTATGTTATCTGTCCCTGCAGTGACATATACATGCATAGTCTAAAAATATAAAATATATGTGGCAATCATTTAATAAAAGTATATACTAGGTTATGTAACATGTATAGTAAGTTGCAATGTAAAGGCCCATCAATTTAACTATGGCTTTTGTGAGAGTAGAGGCTCTTCTTCCTTCCCAGTTCATTTCCCACATACGACTCCTTCCTCCTATTCTCATGCAAGCATCTGCTTTCCTTATCTCTACCCGAATGCTCAAACAGTGTTTGATCGGTATTTTACTATTATAGAATGCCTGTTTTGAATTCGGCTAATGTACTGGCCTTGAATGGTTTCTTAATGTTACACAACTCTTATGTTCAGGCAATATCAAGAGCTCAACATTATTAATTTTCAACTCTCTTATTTCTATGGCAGTGTTATGATAATACTTAACGGTCTCACGTGTGTTAGCTGATGATATACTGCAATGTAACATCTATGCATGAGCACCACTTTAGAGAACAACATCTTTTATGTGCAGGAAGAAGGCAAATCTTGTTTGTGTAATGCTAACCATTTTTAACCCAATGAAGAATTGTGTGGGGCACATGTTCTCTTCTTTGTTCTGTTCTTGAAACTGAATTGATATAAGCACTTATAAATGCTGCAGATGTCAAGTACTATCTTAGAAAAGGCATTCCTCTCCTGCCCTACTCATAAAGGAATGCCTCTTCTACAGTGGTCCCTTCAGTGACACATACATGGATAGTCTAAAAATATAAAAAGTAGGGTTTTTTCTTTTAAAAAATAATGCTATTGTATTTATATGAAAATGTATGCCAGTAAAGTCAATTAATTCATCATTTACCACTCATCCTACTCTATCAGCCAATATTTCTTTAATTGTATGAGCGCTCTATTTTTATATGTGAGCTTGTGCATGGATCTAATAAAAATGAGTGCCTTGCATGTGCAGGAAAAGCACTTTTGTTGTGTTTAAACGATTTCTTCTTTGAAAGGAAGATCAGTCATGGGCTTTTTTGACTCTTGAATTCTTTGAAGATAGTGAAGTGCCTTTTAGGTGGTTGAAAGGACCCTGTATCTGAAAGATAAAAGTGTCCAAACAACTGGGATTCAACCACTGTCTGGTCTGCAGTGAGCCTGTCAAAGGCTGCTTGGTAAAGTCACAGCCACACCATCCATCTTTTGACCTGTCTGCACTGATGGTCTCTGAGGCATACTCCTCTCAGAAATGCAAACAGCAGATCAAATAACCTCATGTTTTGACTCAAAAAGATGGAGCAACTTATCGAATTATCAGAGCTTCTGATTTAATTGAAAGTTTACAGATAACCCTAGGCCTTACTTTAAGGACAGGCTCAACTGCCAGGGGAAATGCCACAATTGCTCTGATCCTGTCAGAGACTGAAAAGTTCTTAGAGGACGTGTGACTGCTAGAGGGGCTGTGGCAGCGGTGAGTGAGGAAAGTAGCCCAAGAGTTAAGGAAAGAAGGCAGGAGGTGGCTTGGCTCAGTGAAGTGATCAGCATGAATTTTAAAATGATCAAGGAGCAGGATGGGAATCCCGAGATTATAGGAAGTGTTTTGAACACATAGAAAGCACTGTATGAATGCTAAGTATTACTCAGTTCTTTATTGTTACAGTCCATGACCAGTGGGTATATAGAGGAAGCAATAACTACAGAAATAATAAAATTTATATACAAATGATCATGATAAACACAGGATAGTCCTAATAGATACCAGATAAAACGGCACATATCTGTCAGCAATTTAACACTTCGACATTCTCCTGGGCAAATACTAGAGATTAAGTCATTTCGGGAACGAAAATCTCTTCCACTCTTCAGGATTAAAGGCCCTTCTCAATTTTTCTGTGATTACCGAGCTAAGTATTACTATTATTTCATCAATCAGGAAATTGATCACTTGGGGCCAGTCATACCTGCCTGTTGTGGACTCATGGGTCCTATTAAGCATGGGCAGGGCTTCTAGGGCTTACAGACAAAAGTAGAGAATCTGCCTTGGAGAAGACCAAAATTTATGATCTTTTATTTTTGATAGTTATTTCCTCAGCCGTGGGTGAGTAATGGATTTTAGTGTTCCAGTCTAATCCGGTAAAGTATAACTACAAGAGTCAAATAAGGTGTATGTTCCATACTTGAGAGGTTTCGACACCATTTTCAGAAGACTAACTTCAAAGCACTGTGGTGAACCTTAGGGTATTACATCTATCCCATTTCATTTGCTTTTAATTAAAGTCTTGTGGGTTCTCATTGTGGGGGTGGGGAACCGGATCATTTAGGCCAAGAAACCAACGGAAAATACTTGCTTGTAATCTGACCTCCCTATTACCACTTTAAAAAAGAAATTGTAGGTTGAACATTTAAAGCTAAAAACAATCACATGTCAGATTTTGGGGTAAAATCCAGTGACTTGAAATAGAGAAGGGCACAATGGAGAGCCCCATCTGCTAAAGACCCACCCTACTAAGAGGCAGTGCTACAAATACTCAAATAACTTGTGGTAATTGTGATAGAGTTTGTGAAATCCTTTGATTCTAACCCCTGATTAACAGATGCCAAATTTTCTAGCTTCTTTTCTAGCCTTGTGTATATGAAGTTCTAGGATATTCAGTCCAGTTGGTATTGTCTGGTGGTATCAAGGTGAACAATATATAGGGTTTCCAACAGCCTGGAGAAAAAGTGTTCTGCCCCCTTAAAAGCTGCTGAATGTGATATTATTTACAGGGTGATGTTGTTTACCATCCATGCCATGAAAAGCTTCATGTGCCCGTTTCTACACATTAAGTCTCTGTTTAAGGGGCAGGACATTGTTTCTCCAGATTATTGGCAACCCTGGCTGGAAATAAAACTGGATTGCTCTTGAGCTCAGTTCATTTTGCAGTGTGTACATCTGCCCATAAAAGGGGTGAGTGGAGATCCACAGCTAGCTAATGATTCTGAACTGCTTAAGGGTAACATTCTCTGCATCATACTTCACTAAGTTCTAGTTCTGCCCTCTTAAAAACATTCATATGGATTAAAACAACTATTTGGCGTACATTAAAAAATACATTGCAAGATTCTCCCCCCACCCTTTGTAATAGTAACTTCTATATGAGACTTGCATATTCCAACATGCTTGCATGTGTTTACACAAACACACCACACACCTGTTGAGAGGTCTTTAATCTGCTATCTAGTTCTGTTGTTACTTAGAGCTGGGAACGCCAAGCACAGCTCAGCTCCACTCTTGCAAACTGCTTTTGGGCAGCCCAGCAGCACAAAAGGAAAAGCTTCCATTGTTCTCACACTCTTCTCAATGCACAGTTCAAGCCTCTGTTGTTCAGACCATAGTAATTCTAATGATATTACAATGGGTGCCTTCTCAATGGGCCGGGAAGAGCCAAACATGGATCATGGTATCAGGGCAGGCAGTTGATCCCATCTAAAGAGATTATTTTACCCAGCCTTTCAGATGTTAACTTCGATGAGCTAGTGGCTACTTATGACAATCATGTGTAATTTAAAGGAATGGTATGACCTGAATAAAAATAGATGTTATTTACTTCACTGGGAGAGGCATGTGGCAATTTGAAGAAGCATAAGAAGGTGATCTTAGAATTGTTAGGGATGTTAAGAGAAAATGTTTGAACAAGAGGCTAGAGGAGGACAGAAGATTGAAAAGCAATGTTCTAGCTACAGGGAGTGTCCCTTGCCTCTTCTGGTCCTTTTTGTTGTTTTCAGAGGATGAGGAATGGGTTCTTCCACAAGTTTAAATGTGGTGGTTTTTCTGCATGGAAAAGAAATATGTTACAAACATTGCCCTGTCCTCCCACTTTTCATTTTATGGAATGAGACTTCCAGTCTGTTATAGTTCAAATGTGTTTTTCTCATTTCATGGATGGGTTTACCACTTTCATCACTGTTGCTGCAGTCTTGGATAGTAACAGCCTCCTGGAACATGTGCATGTGTGTGTGAGAGAGTAATGAATGAATGGGTATAAAACTCAGGAGTGGAAGAAAGATATGCATCCTAATGTCTGGCAAAATACATTTTGTGGGATGTGTGTGCATGTAAGAACATAAGAACATAAGAAAGGCCCTGCTGGATCAGACCAAGGCCCATCAAGTCCAGCAGTCTGTTCACACAGTGGTCAACCAGGTGCCTCTAGGAAGCCACTAACAAGACGACTGCAGCAGCACCATCCTGCCTGTGTTCCACCGCACCCAAAATAATAGGCATGCTCCTCTGATACTAGAGAGAATAGGTATGCAGCATGACTAGTATCCATTCTAACTAACAGCCATGAATACCCCTCTCCTCCATGAATATGTCCACTCCCCTCCAAGCTGGCAGGGAGTTCCCCAATTTAACTATGCGTTGTGTGAAAAAATACTTCCTTTTATCTATGTGTATAGATAGAGAGAGAATATATTTCAAGCCTTTGAATACTAAAAGCGATTTACAACTTAGTATTGTTTGGTGGCACTCACAGAACATTTAAGCTAAATTTGGGTTCATTTGATGATCTATGGGAAAACAATCATAAGTATTTTAGCAGGTTTTGTTGATCTGTGTATTATGGACTATCTCGGTTTCACAACTGATGTTCTGGAAGCAGGTTGTAATTCCTGAGATGCATGGAAGAAGGGTGGCAAACACCTTTGGTGTCATTCTACCTCTAGGATGCTTCTGTTCCTTGTCACAGATTAGCAGAGCAACCCTATGCAGGTTTACTCAGAAGTAAGTCTCTCTGCATTCAGTGGGGCTTACTCCCAGGTGTGTGTGTGAGTGTAAAGTGCTGTCAAGTCACAGCCGACTTATGGCGACCTCTTTTGGGGTTTTCATGGCAAGAGACTAACAGAGGTGGTTTGCCAGTGCCTTCCCCTGCACAGCAACCCTGGTATTCCTTGGTGGTCTCCCATCCAAATACTAACCAGGGCTGACCCTGCTTACTTCTGAGATCTGACGAGATCAGGCTAGCCTGGGCCATCCCAGGTACCAATGCATAATTTCTACTGTTAAGTCTACACATTGTAGAAAGTTTTCCAATCAGGACCATAGCCCCTTGTAAACCTAGCCTCCCCCAAGCTTTCATTATTTATTTAGAGAATTTCTAGCTTGCTTCTAAGCAGTCAGTTTTCACAAAGCAGGATACATAAAAAGAGAATCAGTGAACTTAGATGGACGTAACTGGGCTCAAATGAGTCTTTAAAGCCATCTTGAAGCACCAGGTGTAAGAAGAAAGAACCCTTCAGGCTCAAGACAGAAGAAAGAACTTTCCCTCTGACTTTTAGGGAAATATAAAACTGAGATTCTGTTCCCTTTAATTTTTCACTTTCCCATGACCTTGGACAGGGGTTGGGGAGTATAATCTTTGTGTGTGTGTGTGAGCGTGAGAGAGAGAA
Organism: Euleptes europaea; assembly: GCF_029931775.1. Lineage (NCBI taxonomy): Eukaryota > Metazoa > Chordata > Lepidosauria > Squamata > Sphaerodactylidae > Euleptes > Euleptes europaea. Next base: position 56,012,234 of record NC_079316.1, on the reverse strand, counting down.
AGGGTTCTGGACTATGTATGTTTAATGATGTCCATATGTATTTGTGGGCGCTAGAATTAAAGACATAACAGCACCTGATGACATAAGATGGAAATACAACTTCTGCAGTGTCAGTGTGGAGACATTAAAGGGTTATTACTAAAAATGAGCTCTTTAAGAAGCTTACCAGCACAATTTTGGCTTCTAGCCCATCTCTTGAGTGGGGGGGACCCAAATACTGGTATTTATGCCCTTCCCAAAATCCAAAGCCACAAAATACTTTTTTTTTTTTAAAAAAAGGTAACCATCCCTAGCCAGTACATCCTGGTATTTAGGGTGCCATATGTGCTGTGCTCAGCAGAAAAACACAATATTGGCACAGTTTTTAAAGATGCCAGAAAAGTTTCCAAACCATCCCTGGAATGGACAGCCCATCAGCTATAGACCAGCTGAAAGGGTGCTCAGTTTTCTTCAGGCTGGTAGAAGACATTGTTAACACTGCAGCTCCCTTTTAAATCGCACAAAATATAGGCAGTTCCTTTTTAAAGCACATAAAACATGTGGGAATCACATTATTGCTGCCAATTTTTTCCTTCCCTCCCTCTCTCTTTCTCTGGAATCAAAACCTTCCCATGGATTGTTCCTAATATAATAATGCTGGAAAGAGAGTTTGGTGTGACTCATACAACTGTAGCAATAATACTAGAAAGAGCACGTCACTTTTCTTGAGAGCCGTCTCCCTTTTAGCAACCTCAGCATAACTGAGAGCCGTTAATGCCACCCTTATAATCAGTCCAGAGATATGTAAACAATGGCAACCTGATAAAAAATAGACTTGCCCTAGATCTGGCCCTTGAAAGGCATAAATACAGCATAAGGAATCTTGATTACTTATTCCATGAATGGTGAACCCCCCCCCCAAAAAGTTTTTCTGGATGTTATGGCTTTTAGTGCATTAGACATAAACACCAAGAGCCGGCGTTGTGTAGTGGTTAAGAGTGGTGGTTTGGAGTGGTGGACTCTGATCTGGGGAACTGGGTTTGATTCCTCACTCCTCCACGTGAGCGGCAGAGGCTAATATGGTGAACTGGATTTGTTTCCCCACTCCTACACACAAAGCCAGCTGGGTGACCTTGGGCAAGTTACATCTCTGTTAGAGTTCTCTCGGCCTCACCTACCTCACAGGGTGTCTGTTGTGGGGAGGGGAAGGGAAGGTGATTGTAAGCTGGTCTGAGTCTCCCTTAAGTGGTAGAGAAAAGTCGGCATATAAAAACCAACTCTTCTTCTTTTTCAATCTGCATATTATGTAGAATAAGATGGCATTCTGTGATGGCAGAATTCTGGATTGTATCACTTCAGATAGGAGGGGATGTTGTTGGTTTTTTGAATGGTCTCAAAAATAATGTTTAATAGTAACCCATCAGAGAGGGAGGTTTAGTATGGACCTCTTCCAGTGCACTTTCCATTGGTGTGGGAAGTCATTGGTATGTTGGGAACCTTCTTCCTTCACTAAATGCAATCCTCCCTCAGGCCCCCGGTGTTGACTGTCTGCCTTTATTGTCTGTGGGGCCTCCCTTTCTGATCATTTATGACTTACCAAAGCCTTTATATTCTGCCTCACTCCCCAGCTGTTATCACTGGCTCCAGTTCCATGTTATGTCTTATGCAAATTTGTCCTGCAGCATTCTGAACACCACCAGTGGGTGGGAATAAGAGATGTTGCATGTGTGCTTTGTTCTCTGTGTGCTGGGATGCACGGCCCACCCCCTGATAACTTCGAACAAATACAAATAGCCGCTTTGTGTATTCCGCATGGTTTAAAACAGCAGAGCACTTTTCCAGCTGCTCCTTGAGCAAGGGACAACTTCATGCACTGATCCTCATGTAAGTAAATGTCTTGTGGTGCTCAGCTTGTCCTTCATGCCAACTTTGGTGTATTAGATGGTTGTGAACAGATCTGAACATTTCTTCTTTAGAGGGGCTGAGTGGGAGGGGAGTGGGCCCTCTTCTGTCATCACACTTAATTAGATTCAGAGCCTTCTTTCTTCTATCCCTGGTCTCTTGCGTTTTGTAGTCCTGATCTGCAGTGAGTTTTCAGCACTGCTTTAAAGAAAGATTGGTGTTTAAACAAGGGCTCCATTTCCACTGTTATGGAATAATGTCCAGTATGCAAAAGTGTAATTTTTCAGTAGTGGCTTAGGATCCCAGATGTCTGGGATTTTGCATTGATTTTGCCCGCTAAACTGTTCAGCCTTTACACCTCCAGTCTCGAAGCGAGTCCTTAACCTAAGAAAAGTATCAGACTTACAGGCAAGTAGCTTGCTAGACCTGTCCCTAAAAACAGCCGGTGACAAATAAGGCATGTGAATGGGATGATAAAATGTTTAATATTGTATGGGTTGCCAAGTTTGGCTGCATTTAGATGTTACTTTTAAAGGGCATTAAGCCGGGATATGCAAAAGCCTAGTTTTTTGTTGCCAGACTTGCATGCGTCTCTCATTCTTCCTTCCCTTCTCATGCTAAGAATCCTGGCTTGAAACAAACGCCAGTTACTTCTGGTGTATAGATGCAGGCATATGGATTGACTGGGCTTAGTTGTACTCCCTCAAACCAGGATTCTAAACCAAAGTTTAATCCAGGCTTAAACTCCCAGTTTATTGGAGAAGGGGAATTCACTCCAGTTAAGCTGCATGCTTGTATTTGTACACCATCAATAACTGGAGCCGGTTTCTAACCAAGATTCTCACATGTGAAGTGACAGGGGAAGAAGAAAAGAATAATGTACAAGACCAGAAAGAAACCAGTTTGTGCACATCTTGGCTTAATGTTGGTTCACATGATGTCCAAATGCATCATCGCCCAATACATCATGTATGTACATGCAAGATTGCCCTTCCATCTTTAGCCTCCCTATCTCATCCTTTGAGGAATAATATATTAACACATAAAGATATGCTTGTGTATATATGCATCAACCCACAGTCCCTGTCTGTGACATAAAGTCAAATCACTCCTGTTAAACTATAATATCACGATGTACTAATCATAGCACTCTTTTTCTCCCCCTTCCAACAAATTTGAAGGCACCATGGAATTAAGAGTCGCCATGTTAATCTGTTGTAGCAACAAGAAACAAGAAACTTGTGACCCCCATAAAGACTAACAAGTTTTTATTCTAGCATAAACCTTCGTGTTTATTATGAAGTCAGCTCTAGGCCTCAAAACTTATGCTAGGATAAAAACTTACTAGTTTTAAGGTGACACATGACTCCTGTTTATTACAAAGCTAAACACTAGAGGCCCTTGTGGATTTATACCAGAGCTCTTGAATCATCCTGGGCAAAGCTCAGAAATGTTCTTTAATAAAAAGTAAAACCACACAGACAAGAAAATAAAAGCAAAACAACTAAAAGTATCCTAACTCAATGTGTTAAAATCTACATGCAAGTTAAAGGGGAGGGGCTGTGGCTCAGTGGTGGAGCATCTGCTTGGCATGCAGAAGGTCCCAGGTTCAATCCCCAGCATCTCCAGTTAAAGGGACTAGGCAAGTAGTGATGTGAAAGACCTCTGCCTGAGACCCTGGAGAGCCGCTGCCAATCTGAGTAGACAATACTGACTTTGATGGACCAAGGGTCTGATTCAGTATAAGGCTGCTTCAGGTGTTCAAGGTATAGTGATAGTCCTTAGAAACCAGTTTCATGAAATTAGTAAATGTATTCCTCTGAGGTAAATCAGTAGTTGTCAACATAGAAAAATAATCCAGGATGTTGTCGTCCCATGGGTGCACGGTAGTTTGAGACAGATATACAGGCAAAAAAGTAGACTTTTGTATTTTTCAGGCTCTGCTTTTATTCAGCACACACTTCTATTTAGAGTGACAGTCATTTTTTTGTTATATTTTTAGCTCACCTTTCTGCAAGGTGAGATATCATTCATTTTACATTTTATCTTCACAACAAACCCATGGACTAGATTAGACGGAAAGTGTATCAGGCTCAAGGCCCTCCACTGAGTGTGATGGTTGAGTGGGGACCTGGAGCTCCCCAGCTCCGTGATGGTCACTGGGGCTGACTTGTGAGGAGGCATTACTTTAAACAGCCCCAAGGAGATTAAAACCTCTTTTACTGAATTAAAGGAACGGAACGTGTTAACCACTAAGTTACAGTGCTGCTTGATGATTAAGTGTTCCCTTACAACATTCAATCTTTGCAGGGCACAGCCTACAATCTCTACGGAAGATGTTGAGGTTTGTTTATTTGTTTGCTCCAAGTTCAAAGTGAACCCCTGTATTTCTCAGCCAATAAACAGTGAATGTGTTAATTAAAACTTCTATTTATACCCTAGATCTGATTAAACAAAACATTAAATGGATACACAGAACACTGGCATACCCCACAGAAATAAATCCTATTTAATCATACATCTCATTCCTATTCTACCTAAGATGACTAAGAAGAAAGATTAAGAGGGCTATCCTAAAAGGGGGTTAGATCCGGGGCGGCCAGGAGCAGCAGAGCTGCACCGCCTCCTCAGAGGCTTCCCGGCTGCCATGGAGACAAAAAAGAGAGGTTTAAAAAATAAAAATACTAAAAGGGGGGGCAAAGAGAGCATTCCCGGGGCAAATGGGGATAGGAGACTGCCCTAAGACAGCTCCATTCCTGGGAACGTGCCAGGAACCCCCCCCCCCACGCCAGTGCGGGTTTTCCTTTCTGGGAAAGACCTGTTGGCATGGCTGCACAGGCGGGAAGGGCCAGCGGCTCCCAGACACTGGAGTGTTTGCCCACGCACCGGCGTAGATGCCACCTTATTCCGTGATAAGGTGGCACCTATGCCGGTGCAGGGTCACACTGGCTCCTATGGAGCTTCGCCCCCTCCTTCAGGAATGGGCCGTAAGTTTGAAAGCTAAGAAGCTTTGCCAAAAGAAGGGGAAAGCAGATTGCTATGAATTACAGACCCGAGAGATTTACAGGTTATAGGTTGTGGTCATCTTAGATAGAAGCTATTACATAGGTCATCACATGTCTATACTAAACCTTCTGATTTGTGCTCTCTAAAGACATCCCAAAGAACTATTGTTGCAAGTTCTGTTCCACTTGTTCTAGGATTTATTCTGCACATAAAGCCATTTATTCATAAGTTGTCCTTCAAGGCTGAAAAGTGTAAGTTACCTAGAACAGTGAAACAATGCATGTTTGTAGATTTACACAAGAATCTAAAACAAACTCCTAGGCCTGCTGTGTCAAACCACCCTAAACTGATTTAAAGTTAAAATCCCCTGTACATCTGAAATAGTTAAAAAATGATTTAAACGAAACTAGAATTGACCAAATTAAATCACATAAATGAAAGATCTAGTTATTAAATTGATGGCGGTGATTCTGTTGCATAACCTGCATGAGAACAGTGTGTAGTTGGCACATTGCAGCGAGTTTAACAGGACCAGACTTGCACAAAACAGGAAGGAGACAATGGAACTACACACCACAAAGGAACTACATATGTATATGGAGCTGAAACATTGGAGTTTTCTATTGCACTTCCTTAAATGACAAGGGAGTGATAGAGTGTGATTAATACGCTTGATACTGATTGTTTTGCCATCCCTGTGCATCACAACACCCAAGGGTTTTCCAAATACCCTCGCTCATTTCTCTGTCTAAAATCCTTGCTTGCAAGCTGTAGGCAAAATCTCCCAGTAGATGACTGCTAGTGTCAAAAGAGGAACCTAGGTGGAAACCTGTGGCTCACTCCCCCTCCCCCATTCCTACTGAAGGGCAACCATCTTTCCTCAGGAAGGGCCATTTCTGAACAGGAATCTCTTTTAAGCAATTCTAGTACCATGAACACATGCAGCTGCCTTGTACTGAATCAGACCCTTGGTCTATCAAAGTCAGCATAGTCTACTCAGACTGGCAGTGGCTTTCCAGGGTCTCAGGCAGAGGTCTTTCACATCACCTACTTGCCTAGTCCCTTTAACTGGAGATTCTGAGGATTGAACCTGGGACCCTCTGCATGCCAAGCAGATGCTCTGCCATTGAGCCACGGCCACCTTTCTTAGAGGTGAAGTCCTGTCTCTCTGTGCTTAGATCTGACGTTGCCTTACCTTGCCCAGGCTGTTGGCAATCTGTGTTTTAGTGCCACTGATGAAGTTTGCAAAACTCTCTTGCCAGGCCTCTGTGACACATGCTGTTTCCCCTTGCCCAAACTCTTCCAGAAATCTTGGCTGGCGATGTTGCAGGGAGGTTCCTTCAGTGGTGCGTAAGGGAGAGGCAAGTTCAGACTGAGCTGTACAGATGCTGCAGTGCTAATAAATTCCAAAGGGATACATTCATCTGTTGTACCCACCACCAACACCCAACAAAAACAGATAGTCATGTGGCACCTTACATGGATAGGTTTTAAGTGTTCATACTGTGTTTGTCACTGTGATGTTTCTGGAATAATTATTTCAGGGAAGTCCAGGATTTCTGGAGGATTTGTCGTGCTTTGTTGTTCATTTTTATGTGCTCTGGTTCCTTTTCTGTGATTAGAAAATGTAATGGGGGGGAGAGCTCGCCGGCCTCATCACAGTTGCATGCCATAATTTTGATTTCTGTTAAACCTTGAAGTAGAATGTAGGCATCTCCTGCTTATCTGTGCTGAAAATCAGGATGAGAAGATGAAGGTCTTCTACCATGATCTGCCTTTAGATATTCCCACCCAGAGTTTTTGATGTCGATTCAACAAGTGTGAGAAAGAATACTATACCTGCATTGAGCACTGCAGACACTGTGCATCCTTGGATGTTTGTGTGTGTGATGTATGAGTGTCTTGTGTAGCCTTTACAACTTCCATTGGCCCTGACCTGGATATCCCAGGCAAGCCTGATCTCGTCAGATCTCAGAAGCTAAGCAGGGTTGGCCCTGGTTCGTATTTGGATGGGAGACTATCAAGGAAGTCCAGGGTTGCTACACTGAGGCAGGCAAGGGCAAACCACCTGTGAATGCCTCTTGCCTGGAAAACCCTACGGGGGTCACCATAGCTGCAACTTGACTGCAAACAAACAAATTAAAAAAACCCCATGATTGCTCCTATTTCAATGTAGGTGGAATCATCCAGCGGTCTCTCTTGCTGTTTTCTAGGTCAGTGGTTCTTAACCTTTAATCTGCTACCACTCACCAAGTCTTCAGCATTGTCCCTGAATGCCCTCCCCCACCCCCCAAAAAAACAGCAAGTCAAAAATTAGGAAGTAAAAACAGCACTGTAGATTAGCCACGGAGATGGAGAAAGGAGCCCCAGGGGTGAAGGGGAAGGGAGGAGCGCACTGTGTGCAACCGCTACAGCCAGGTGGCCCTGCTGTCTGTTGGCCTTCATGTTGTGCCGGCCAAGCTCAGCAGGGGTGCAACAGACTTGGTGGCGCCTGGGTGAGCTGGTGCATGACGCGCGCAGGCAGCTCGTTCCCACTGCTGACCTGGTGGGCCTGCTGATGCAGGAGGCAGCCAAGCAGGCCCCGCTGGAGGACAAGTGGGAAGCGGTGCAGCTGGAAGCGCTGCTGTGGCGAGCCTGCACCCGGTGGCAGCCAGCCTTGCATGAGGCAGTCCAGGCAGCCTCTTTTCTACAGCAGCCAGGCGGCAGCCGCAGCCTCCGACCAATTACTGCCTCCGCAGCCCATGCCACCCACTCTCTGCCTCCACCGCCCCCTCTCTTCCTGCTCCAGGGGCAACTGCTCCCTCCAGCTCCCCTCTAGATCCGGCCCTGCTGTAGACAAGACATCTTTAATTATACAGGCTTACTTATGATATAGGTGCATGATACACAGTTCTCAGTGAAACTCTTCTGTCTGATGGTCATCAGGCAACGGCTTAACGTTGGGCTTGATTCCTGTATGCTGAATGTCACCTTGTTCAGGGCTTGAGGGACACATCAAGATTTGGATATTTTATTCGCAGGATAGGGTGAGTCGTATAAAACAACTCTTCTCCACTGGCTGGCAGAAGTTGTAGCTGCGTGAAATTCCAGATGCCCCCATGTGGCCGAACTGGGACAGAAGTTAGCTGTCGTAGGGATTGATAGTAATAGGGGACTGTGCTAACAACTTCTTTTGCATGCAGGCTCTGTTCTTTAGATGAACAGGTCTTCTCAGAAGCTAGTCTCATTCTGTTCACTAGGGCTTACTCTCTGATCAGTCCTAAACAGAGTTGTACCCTTCCAAGCCCAATGAAGTCCTAGAAGAGTGTAACTCTGCTTAGGATGGCTCTTGTCAGTCTGCTTTTCAGCCTGCTCATGCTGACTTCCAGCTGTTTCACACCTTGGCAAGGTAAATGTGAGTCATGCATTCAGCTCACTAGGTAATTATTTGGGAGGCAACAGTGTAAATGCTGCTTTTTGATCAGCCTGCCGTGTCATTGCAGAAGCCACTGCAGGCACCTTAGGAGCTGATCAACTAGAAGGCTGAGTAAAAACTACAGCTGCCACTAGGGGCTCTTTGTTAACAGCGCTAACGTTGCAAGGTCAGATTGTCTGGTGCCTGAACTAGTTTATATATTGGATTCTTTTTGGCCTCTATCTCCCCCATGTGGGGAAACGGTGTAGTGCAGGGTATCTTCAAAGTTGTTATTTTAACCATAAAAGCATAAGAAGCAGGAAAGTATGCTGCTTATAATTTTCAATTCAATAACCTTTAATAGGCATAGTGCTGCTTATAAGTAATGAGGGAGGGGGGTGTTGCTTTGCTCTTGTTCCTTCTGTCAATCACTGGAAGCACCCCTGTTATCTTAATCACAGGTTGAAAGAGTTGTAAACTTACCGCGCCAAATGGAATTCACTGAAATGCTCTGGGTGGGAATGGGTGGGATCCTCCCAGTTCAGTTTCATCATTATTCTATGGATTTCCCTTACAAGTGGGGGAGACTGGTGGTAGGAAAGAGTGGTTGGCAATGGCAGGAGCTGTATGGGGCTCCTCCTTAAGGTCTGGTCCCTTGGTCTTTCCAAGCTTCCAAGAACTCAGAAGAACAGGTAATTATATGAGATGAGCCAGGGACAGTTTGCCATAGGGCTGACACAACCTAGTATTCTACACAGATGTGTATCTTTGCTGAACTGAACAATATATTTTCTTCCCATGACTGTTAATAAAGTGGCAGGTGGCATTTGACCTTTCTTGCAAATGCATAAACAGACTCTTATGCAGATTGGGAATTCTTTGTAAACCTGATATAATTATTCCTGTAACTCAAAATGTCTGGGTCAGACCCTGATACTTGGCAAATACAATTCTTTCTTACTAACGTTTTGCTGTAACTGTTGCTTCCAAACATATTTTACACATGTCACATCTTAGTAGGTGTGACAGCCCCATCTTATCTCGTCTCCTCATTTTGAACATCTCTCTTAAATACCCTTGCATTTAACAGGTAACCAAGACTTCTCTTTGAACAAAGTGTTCCCAGATGTTAGACCCCAGTTAACAGCCTTGATGTGTAGATTAATTATCCCATATTCATGATTCTTCAAGTTCTGGGGCCTGGTAGGTAAGTGTTGAGCTTCAACTTCACCTGTTAGCAGATATGTTCTCTTATCTACATAACATGTCTGCAAAGGATCCTTTTTCGTAGGGCCTTCATGACGTGTGCCAAATCCATGTAAATTTGATGTTAGAACTTGTCTTGGGGGAAGCATGGGCATCCAAGCCTCTGGCTGAAGAAAGGAATTGAAGGAGGACCTACCAGGTATGCAGAGAACCCCCTGAGCTAGAGCAGGTCATGTTACAATATCTGACACCTTTAAAAGTTCCCAGGCCCACTCTTTGGCTGAGCACTATGGGAAGTCATCTTACTGGTGTTACCCAGGGAACTGTCTTGACTTTGCTAAGCTGTGTCCAATCTTGTTTTGCACTTTCTTGATGTTCTCTTCTCTGACACTCACGGTACTTGAGGAGAGACTTTATTGGTTGCCTGTCTGCCTACCCCAGGAACAGCGTACAGTGGCCAGTGCCACCCAAAGTGAATTAGCAGCATAGAGCATTCCTGTACCACAACAAATGTACCATCAAAATGGAAAGGGGGGGAAATCCTTTTGTAGATGCTTTTGTAGCCTTACTGATTGGCTGCCACAAGTCTTCAAGGACAAGTCATAAAACCAGCTTAACATGTTGGGAAAGAATTTTCTACCACATTGGGCCTAGTCAACTACTTCATTATAACCCAGAGAATGGATAAAACCCCAGAGAGCTTTTTTGCCTTGATCACTGGGTGTTTCCAGCACAGGTGCTTGTCGTCTCTTTGGAATGGATATGTAGCAAGAGGAATTTCTCTGCTCAGCTGCTCTATCCTCCCGTGAAGGAAAAGAGTACAGAATCTAAGGTTAGATAATGGCAGCAAAGGCCTGAGGGAGTCTAGCCTGGTTCCAGATGTCTTGAAGAAGAAGGTATAGATCTGTTAACTTTACACCCAAATACCTCCTTAAGCGGTACATGACCTAAATTGGGTCGCAGTTGACTATAATATATAGTGTCTTTAGAACAGGTTTTTACAATCAATACAATCAAGAGTAAGCATGGAGGCATGAATACAGAAAAGCAGTCTCCCTAGTTCAAATCAAGTCCCACCCCTTTAAATGCTGCTCTGTAATTGGCTTACCTCACAAGAGAAGATTTCCTTCCTCTCAAACCCAACTGCCGCATAAAAAAGCATTTTAAGAACAAAAAACGGAGCAATCTGAAAGAAGGGGGGGGGGAGAAATCCAAGCCTTGTTTTTTAAAAAGCCTTTCTTTTGCTCAGAAAGAGCTCCAAGGTAGCAGGAAGCACTTGAATCCCTACCTCTTTACACACTGCTTTGTGATTGGCTGTGAGAGAAGCCAATCTTTTATGCTTCCCCTGTTTCGCTATCTGCATGCTGCCTTGAAGACGGCTTTGGAAAAGGGTGGGGCGAAGCTCAACCCGAGAAAGTTGTACGCTCGCTCAGTGATTCTGGAATGAACCAGGATGAACGGTTTAATTTGGGCCACAAGAGGAATGGGAAAAGCCGGGTTCATTTTGCGTTGAAACAGGGTTGAGCCGACAAGGAATGAGATAGCGTGCATTCAGAAAAAAATTGATCCTGGCTGAAACGGAATAAAGGAGGCTACAGTGACCATGCATAAATGACCTATGTTATTTGAATCTACCACAATATTAGTTATGTGAGTGGAACTGTAGGGATGTTGGGAAGGCTTGTGTGTGGAATCATCCAGAATTCATAGTGTGGATGAACCTGCTGCAAAGCCAATGCTTGAAAAGTCTGTTTGGCCGATGCTCACCATTTCCTTGTAAGTTAGTTGTCCACTATCCAAAGTTCAGCACATCTCTCCATTTTCACTGTGTAATGTAATCAGGATAATACTTGTTTTGTCATGACTCAGGTTATAAAGCTCTGTTTTTTTAAAGGCACTTGAATAAGAAATTGTATTGGCATCAATAATTACACATTAGCATTTTTTGTTGTCTTCTGTGGTTTAAAAAACACGAAAGTGTACCTGAGTCATGAGTTCCACACAGAAAGAAATGAGGAATTACAATTAAATAGAATGACATAATAAAAAATAACCTGTTTTCTGAAAAGTAAATGAACCTTTTTTGTCTTTCTGAAGATTTAGTTGGGTGAAGCAAACTCTGACCTTGGCTGAGTACTAGTACTTGGAACATTTGCAGGCTTTGCTATAAATCCACAGAAGTTGCAAGTCCAGAAAAAATGCACTGGTCTTCTCGACCACAAAATTGTGGATTAAAAAAAAAAAACACCTTACATATCCTTTTCAATCCAATACTATGTATGTTTTCTTAAGAAGTAAGTCCCATTACATTCACTGGTGCTTGCTTGCATGGAATTGTACTGCTAGTCTCATATCCTGAAATTTAAAGGCATAAAGTCAGCTCTTCTGGGCTTAGGAGTTTAAGGGGAAAAATGGAAAGCATAAACAGATATTGACTATTTGTACCTTAGGGTAACTTCAAAGAAGGATGTCTTGTTTTCCTTCCCCAAAAGATCAAAACCATCCTTTCTTCTTTTGTCCAAACTGCCAGTGAAGTCAATTCCTATGCATGTTTATGTAGGAAAGTTCTCATGATTTCAGTGGGTCTAACCCAGGAAAGATTTCATAGGATTGTAGCCAGGCTGTAACCCCACATGCATTGACTTGAAAAGAAATCTTAATGAACATAGTGAGATTTTCTTCCAAGTAAACGTAACTAAATTCACAGTGTAGTATATTTATTTAAATATTTATACCCTGCTTTTCTCCTTCAAGGGACCGAAGGCAGCTTACAATATAAATAAACCACTAAACAACAAGTAAGTGCAATTCCAGTCTTGGGCCAGTCCTGGATTCAGTTTCTGGCTCATTCGAAGGCAGAGGCTGTGAGCCATAGGCAAAGAAACCATTTTGGGGCCAAGAGCCCTTTGGCTGTTATTCTGGCTATGCCTAGCCCTTACACCTGCAGGTAGGAAGGAGACAGAAAACTCAGCAGAGATGGTATGTAGCTGGCAAGATACCCACAATAACAGCACCTTTCCCTGCCTCCTAAAATTTAACTTTTACTTCAGGGACTATTTATAGCAAAACTGGTTGAAGGCAGAACTCTTCCCATAATTCTCAATTTGGCCCAGCCAGTTTGCTAAACTTTGCCCCACAATCAATATCAAGGCTTGGCCCAAGTAGCTTTAACCAACCTGTCTGGAAATAATAGGCCTGTAGATAATAGGCCTCTGTATTCAAAAAACATTTCTCAGTCTGTTTCCTTCTAAAATAGCTGAAGCTACTTTGAATACAAAAAGAGTAAACAAGTGAACAAGTAACCTTACAGATGCCAAACAATTCAGCTTTAGGGCATACAAAAGAAGAAAAGAATGGAAAAGGAAGATAACCTAATGTGTGTGTGTGTGTTAAGTGCTGTCAAGTTGCTTCTGACCCTGTGAATCAATGTCCTCCAAAACATCCTAGCTTTGTTCAGGTGTTGCAAACTAAGGGCCATGGCTTTCTTTATAGCAGGGCTGGAGAACCCTTTTTCCGCCAAGGGCCATTCGGATATTTATAACATCATTCGTGAGCCATACAAAATTATCAACTTAACAATTAGCCAACCAAGCTCAAAGCAGGCAGCTGCCCCAGATGACCCCCCATGGGCAAGCAGGCAGGCATCCAACCAGTGGCACACTTGCCCACCGGGTGGCACAGGATGGTCTGTTGCACCAGCTGGGCGTAGCCGTCCAGTCGGAGTTGCTCCTGCTCCACATGGTCAGGGCTGGATTCTACAGTCGGCTCCTGCTACCTCTGCCTGCAGGGATGAAATGAGGACACACTGGCTAAGAACTCCCCCCCCCCCCGCACGCACATTCTGGCCCTGCCTCCTTTAACCCCTCCATTGTCGCCATTTCCGCCCCAGCCCTCTTGTAGTACAGAGGGAATACGTTTCTCCATGGCCCGGGTGGGAAAGGGTTAATACAGTTTCTTGGGTGGTCCTAGCAGCTCCATAGCTAACAACTCTTCTGCAAGGGGGGAAAAGGGTTCCTTTTCTCGGCAAAACAAACTCACGTCTGCCTTGAATAGAGGTTGTCCGTGGGAGGGGGCGGATCACCAGTCTTAGATCCTTCTGAGCTAGAGATCTGCCAGGACCCACGAAGGGCCACACCAAATGATTTCGTAGGCCTTACATGGCCCCCGGGCCTGACATTCCCCATCCCTGCTTTATAGAGTCAATCCATCTCATGTTGGGTCTTCCTCTTTTCCTGCTGCCTTCAACTTTTTCTAGCATTATTGTCTTTTCCAGTGAATCTTCCTATAATGTGACAAAAGTACAGTAGCCTCAGTTCAGGCTTGATTTGATCTAGGATCCACTAATTTGTCTTTTTAGTGGTCCAAAGTATCACTAAAACTCTTCTCCAACACCACATTTCAAAGAAAGCTGCTTTCTTTCTGTCAGCTTTCCTCATAACTACATAGTAATAGGGAATACTATGGCTTGAAGTAACTTGATCTTGATTGCCAGTGACACATCCTTACACTTAAGAATCTTTTCTAGCTCCTTCATGGCTGCCCTTCCCAGACAGGCAGAGCAATCCTAAGGGGGAGTACTTCTGAGGTGGCTGAATTCCCTCCCACAAGCCCTGTGAAACTGCTCTATACAGTTTCATGGGGCTACACCACCAATTTAGCAGGCACAAGTTTGCACTGACAAAAATGGGGGTTCCCAGGGCGAAAGGGCTTTGGCACTAATGCAAGCTCTTGTGTTAGAGAAATGCTGCTGTTGAGGCTGTGCCGGCGCCCATACCTTGTGCTACTGCATCACTCCCCAACACCAGTGTAAGTGGCCCTGCTGCGGCTTAAGTGCCCATTTGGATGGCACAAGTAGCACTTAACGCTGCCGCAGGGGTCACGCCTCCTCCAAACCTCTTTCAGCCCCCCTTCAGTATTGCACTCTTCCTCTCCTTCTGATTTCTTGGTTGCAATCTCCCTTTTGGTTGCTAATTGAGCCAAGGAATAGAAAGTGTTGAACAATTTCAATTTCCTCATTATGATCCTTAAAGCTGTGACAATCCAAAATGAAAACAAACAAACAGATAATCTAATAACCTAAGGATGATAATGAAGCCAAGGGAGACATTGACAGTGTCTCAACTATAAACACACACACACAGAAAGCAACTGCTCTATTTGTCAAACAAACTGGTTTATAAATTTGTGCGTAAGCTGCAGTATTGCAGTCCAAGCTCTGCTCACGACCTGAGTTCGATCCCAATGGAAGTTGGTTTCAGGTAGCCGGCTCAAGGCTGACTCAGCCTTCCATCCTTCCGAGGTCGTTAAAATGAGTACCCAGCTTGCTGGGGGTAAAGGGAGGATGACTGGGGAAGGCACTGGCAAACCACCCCATAAACAAAGTCTGCCTAGTAAACGTCGGGATTTGATGTCACCCCACGGATCAGGAATGACCCCATGCTTGCACAGGGGACCTTTACCTTTACCTTCTGAAAGTTCACTCAGTGTTTCGCTGAGCTAAAAGGGTCAAATTCCAGTGGAAGATATCGCAAAGGGGAAACTCTTGATCAACCTTGTTTTCTCCAGGGGAATATATATTCATCTCAGGCAGCCAGTCAACTTAGGTTGAGTTGGATCATTGGACCTCTAGCTCCAAGTAGTCTACTCTGACTAGTTTTCCTTTCCAGAATCATATGCAAAGAAAAGCATTTTCTTGCTATTCAAGAGCCTTTAGCTGGAAAATACCACGAACTGTCAGGGCTGGATATAGGGGGTGAAGTGGGGGAGGGCACCTGCCTTGGGTGGTGCACGCAGAGGGGTGGCAGAAGATGTACTCGTGTTGCGATGTGCGCGATGGCCATCTTTGCTTCGGGGAGAGGTGTGCAGCTAGCCGCGGGCGGCTCTTGAACCTGGCGCTGCACACCAGCTAAGGGAGCCACTGTCCATTTGGCTCTGCTCCTGTTGCAGTCTTCACTTAGCCTTAGCTGCCTTGCTCCCCCAGCACCCAAGGTCACCCCCACTGTGATTAGCAGAGAGCACTGGGCGTGCAAAGCCTCTATTGTGTTCCGCGTCCTTTCCCCTTTGCTGCGGAGGAGAGGGAGCCCCTTTCCCCTCCACTTCCTCCTTCCCACCTCCTTCCCACCCTCCTTTCCTGTCTTAGCAGAGGCAGGAACTTGCTGAAAGAGGCTTGGTGTGACATGCTGTGATAAGAAGCCCGGGCTGGGCTGAAGAGAAGCCGGGACCCTGCTTACATTTTGAATTTATACTTGAAAGATTTGTGCTGTAATGCACACCAAGATGCTAACCCAAGAAAGGTCCTTGGTTATTGGCCTCCTTGTTTATGTGTAATTGAATTCTATAATTTTAACTGCATCTTTAATTGTTTAAATGTTTTAATATTTTATGTTTGCTGCCTTGTGAACCATGACTGGGTGGAAATAAATAAAAGTGATAATATGGCATATGATTTTGTTCATACGATTTTGTTCAGTGTTCTCCCGAATTTCCCTATTTTTCCATCAGAAAAACTGAGAAGTCCTCAGGAAACACCCCCCATTTTTCCTGTTTTTTCTCTATCCTGCTTTCAAGTGATTTTCTCCCTGAAACTATTTCACCCTGCCTTTTTCAGTGATGTTTTGTGTCCAAAAGTAATTTCCTCCAGGGAAAAAATAACTGGGTAAAAGTTGTTGCAAGGGAAAGCAGAAATTGGGAGGGGGGGTTAGTTTTTTCCTCCCTTGTGCTCAAGATGTGCTTTAAATTTCTCCCACCCCACTTTACACGAAATCTGGTGACCTGAGTTGGCTTTGTCTCAATGTCTGAAATTGCATGGCTGCATTGAGGATTGTCAGGCTGTAGAAAGACATTCTGTCCAACAGGGGGCGTGTCAGCTTTAGGTTTGTTTTCTCATGGCATATTCGCAACAGAGCTGGCCTTCCAACGGATGAACTGGGAAGAGAGCAAGAACCACAGTGTGTTGTTTATCATGGAAGCATGCCACATTTTAGTAGATTTACAAGCAGCTCGTTGGAGCGCCTGATTGCTCTGCAGTTTTGCTTTCAGTCCGTTATTCTTGCCGTTGTGTTCCTGGTCTATCTCTTGCCGAGGCTGCAAAAGATTCTTTCAGAGACGTGACGTGGGCCGAAGCACGGAAGATAGAAACCAGCTGTTGGGCAGCATTTCTTCCAGCGGCTTGAAGAGTTCCAGCAGGCTGCATCAGCCCGATTGGTGACTGCCTTATAACAGCTGCCTGGCAGCCATGCCAGTCGCTGCTGGCTAAAGGAAGGTTTTAGTGGTGACGATCTTTCTGCTGACAATTCATTTGTGTTCATCATGGCGATTCAAAATTACATTGTTCACGTCTTTCCCTCAACTCCAGAAAGGGCAAATTAACAGCTACTTCTGAAAACTGAAGCCAGAATCTCCCTCATTTCCAATACCTTGCACATTTTTTTTATTTTAAAGAATGGAATCTTGAATTGATAGCCAGTTTGTATACCTTGAAAGTACTCCTTTCTGTATAATAAGCAGCAGTATCCTTTGTAGGCACAGCATGGTCTTAAGAATCCAGTTCCTTGCACAAAATTGACCCTTACAACTGGATTCTTCTGGAAGACAGACCTTGTGCCTCTGCCTTGGGTTTGCTAAGGGAAAGAATATGGAGACAAAATTCTGGCTCACTCCAGAGGCCTGGGGAACTGGTAAGATACCCCTGGTGTGAGCTATAAATGCTGAGAGTACAGGAAGGGGAAAATGTGACCTTTCATCCCTGCCCTAAACATTTCAATTTCTGGTCACATTTGGATTTGGGGACAAGATTTATTTATTTACTTCCATTATACCCCACTTGTCTCCCCATTGGGGACCTAAAATGGCTTACAACATTTCCCCCTTTTCAATTTTATCCTCACAACTATCCTGTGAGGCAGATAAGTGTGTGTGGCCTGGCCCAAAGTCACCCAGCAAGCATCAATGGCAGAGTGGGGATTGGAACTCGAGTCTCCCAGATCTCAGTCTGGTACTCTAACCACTATACCATGCTGGATCTGGAGTTTCCCCTCCACTTTAAACCCACTTCACTCTTCTCCTTTATCTTGTCTCATGCATTGAGGAGTTATTGTGTGAGGCTCTCCTGTCTCTAGGGCAGGCTCCCTACCCTCTGTGGTTTTCACAGATGAAAGGGAAATGAGGAGGTCGTCCTTACTCCAGCCTCAGGATTGGGAAGGAGAGGGGCTTCTGGCACTCGGTCCTTTGCCTTTCCTGAACTGGCTTATTCTGGCCTCCTCTGTCTTTTTCTAGGAGCTCAGTCCCTTCCTTTCTGGCTGGGTGTGGTGCCTTCCCTTTCATGGGATTCCCTGGCCCTACCCACACCTGGCTTGTATCCAGTCCCCTTCTGCCTGCTCCGCCTGGGAGGTTATAAGAGGGGAAGGAAGCCTTGCCTGCCTCCCTGCCCTGCTCCTTCCCCTGGCTGCTCAGGGCTGCCTCTTAGCTTCTCCCATCCTGGCCTTCCCCGACCCCAAGTCCCAGCTTGGCCTTGCTTTCTGACCATGCCCTCCCCACCACTGCCTGGCTCCTCCTGCCCTTCCTCTCATCAGTGAGTCAGCCCCTAGCTGTCCTCAGATGAAGTGGGGTCGAGTCAGGGCTTGGCGTACTGCTTCTTGTTTTACACTTCCTTTACTTCTCATTACTACTCTCATTGCTGGCAGTGCTTTCTTCTCTCTAGTTATCTCAGCAGATATGCAAAGGAAAAGTCACTTGTGAACAAGCCAACTTGTGTTTGTACCCCACTTCTCCCTGTTTTC
Organism: Euleptes europaea; assembly: GCF_029931775.1. Taxonomy (NCBI): domain Eukaryota; kingdom Metazoa; phylum Chordata; class Lepidosauria; order Squamata; family Sphaerodactylidae; genus Euleptes; species Euleptes europaea. The sequence continues at coordinate 55,993,970 of NC_079316.1, read as the reverse complement.
GAGGCATACCAGCATAAAGAGAGGAGTCATTGTCTTATTTCTGCTGCCCTTTGTGGATGTTGTCTCCCTAGCTGCAGTCATTTACAAAGCAAACTATTGTGATGTCCTTGAACAGAGCATGGAAAATATGCCACTAAAAGCAGATCAGCACCCGCCCCTGAAGCTGTATTTAAGCCTTCAACAAAAAGAAACACAAAGGAAGAGTTGTGTAAGAAACGGCATTTCTTCCGCAATATACATCTAACAAGCTATTTTCCTAGAGGCATCAGCTGCCCTTTGATTTTTTGCAACGCAGAATCTATTTGAAAATAAGATCAACATGCACGTATGGGAGACCTTCAGTGTGAAATTGAGACCAAGATGCTAAATGTCTCTGAGTCTCATGTATAAATCTAGTGGATGAGTTAAAGCACAGTTAGGTATGGCCACAATATATGGGAGTGGAAGGTAACTCCCCATAAAAATGTGGAGTCTAAGGGCCTAACTACACGTTACACTGTTTATGTTCCATGTTCTGGATCTCCCAGGGACTTTTGACACTTACTTTTTAAGTATATGGAGGGCCCAATCCAGATTAGGACCATAGCACATGAAGAGAAGGTGTCTAAGTCCAATGCTGGGGTGCTGCTGTTTGCCCTCTTGGGAAAATTTATATGTAACCTATCAGTATATATACATTTCACTATGGGGCAAACGGGGGCTCCCTGGGGCCTTGGAAAAAGTCAGGAAAGTGGTGCAGGGGTAAGGCTTTAAGCCCTTTTCCCTATAGAGCCAGGATAAATCTAGAGCTCCCAGTTCTGGGTTGGGAAATTCCTGGAGATTTGGGGGTGGAGCCTGGGGAAGATGGGGTTTGGGGAGGGAGCTCAGCAGGGTATAAGGATACAGAATCCACACTCCAATGCAGGTTTCCCCCCCCAGGGGAACTGATCTCTGTCACCAGGAGTTCAATTGCAATATCGGGAGATCTCCAGGCCACACCTGGAGGTTGGCAACCTTAGATCTGGTCCCCATGCACCTGAGAATTATGCTTCAGAAATCACTGGGAGCTGTGAACATGGAACTCCTAGTGCACATCTGGTTTGACAGGGCACAGGGTAGACTTAGACAGTGTAATGTTTAGTGTGATGCTGATAAGAGATAATCGTTAGCACAGCAATAGGAACAACCTTAGAAATTTGTCTTACATATAAGGGCTATGTAGAGACTCATAAAGCACTGAGTCCCACCATTTTGTTCTGCCAGTGCCTACCCATTGCTCTGGTGCAAGGCACCTGGTGACACAAAATGCCCAGTGTCTTACGTCAACAGAAGACATTTTGCACCAGAAGATTGGTCAGGCGCCAACAGAACAAAGTGGTAGAATCCAACCCAAAGCCTGTTATGACCTCAAGCAGGAAATTATGGGAGCAAGGCCAAACATGCCTGTTCCAAAGTAAGTCCCATGTTCTTCAATGGGGCTTAGTCCCAGGAAATTGCCCATCGTTAAAGCAGAGAATTACCGGCACCAGTTGAAATATACACTGTTTAACTAGAATGGCAAAATCCACATATATTCATGACAATTAGGAAGAGATGATCACAATTACTTTGAGCCTTCTGATATTATATTGTATATTTCCAGACATTGTTCTTCACACAGCTAATCACCTTTGGCATTCACACATTACAAACTGATTGAAGTAAGAGCCCTATTAAACCACATGTGAGAAAATACCCTAAATTGGCTTTGGGTCAAATAGGACAAAGATTGAGGTTAATCCTTACCTATTCATATGGTAGCGCTAAAAGACTGTTTTTGATGTTCAAATGCAATTACAACAAGTGGGGTTTTAATCCAGTGTTTACCCTCGGGGCTCGTTTAGAAGAGGAACCTGATGGCACTTGGAGTAAAAAAATAATGCATGTGCAAGTATGTGTTCCTTATCATACATATTTATCTGCCAGATCTAAAACCGCTAAGATAATTAAGTGAGGGTCATTCACCGTGTGATGAAAAGCAAACTCAGCAAAGCTGAGGAGTGGGATGGAAGAGTGGGGGATGGCTCTGCAGCCAGGGGAGAAAATAAAGCAACGGCCGTCAGCAGGCCCTGCTGTGTATCTCATCCATTTAGAGGTGTCTGGCAAGCTGCACAGGATTCTGTCTCACAATTAGATAAAAAGCTTTTCCGTTCTAAATCACTGTCCAAAAGACAGGCTGGAGCCTGAAATGCTGAGCTGAATACACTTGGGAGGTCAAGACTCAGCTCTGGAGGTTTGTAATTTATAGGTCTCAAGCATTTACACAGAGGAATGTAGGCTCCTGCTCAATGATGTGCTGACTTTTTTTTTTAATCTAATAGGTATTCCCTGAATGTTTGAATTGCTTTGTGGGGCTGTGACTTCTTGGAATTGCATCCAGTGAGCATTTGCATCATCTAAGGCCTAGTTCTCACCGAGGTGGTAAACCTGTGTCTGGGCTGTACCACTTCAGACTGCAGGTGTGAGCTGACATTCACAAATGCTCTTCCAAAGCCTGATCCAGTATGGCTTTTCTTATGTTCTCATGTTCTTATGTCTGCAGGGAAAGTCATGGAAACCTCCCCCTGCTGTCTGAAATAATACAGCCCTAACACAGTTATGGATCAGTGAGAACTAGTTCTTTACCAAATATCTTTGAATTAGTCATAGGATGTATTTTTTGACCAGCAATCCAACAAGATCATAGCTACTAGAAAGACACATGTATTGTGTTACAGTAGAATGAGACACTACAGTTTCACACAGATTATTTCCTGTTCTAGGCAAGGCCCAAGCATGAGGGGTGGGGATAGGTACATTCTACCAGTCCAGAGGCACCACAAGTCCATTAGCATGCTATGGTCTATTGATGTCATTCTGGAAATAAAATAGAATTTTTTTCTTCCATGGCATTAGATTGTACAAGTGGGATGTCTAGGGAGGGAGTATGCGAGAAGTTTGTACTGTACCCAGAGAAGTGGTGCTTGAATCCTAGTTCTAGGTATGATCATGCAATGTTCCAAGTATTCTGAATTTCCACTAACAAATACTTTTTTTAGTTAAAACCACCACACTAAATAAGGTCTGGTTATATTGGTTCTCGTAGGTTATCCGGGCTGTGTAACCGTGGTCTTGGTATTTTCTTTCCTGACGTTTCACCAGCAGCTGTGTCAGGAAAGAAAATACCAAGACCACGGTTACACAGCCCGTATAACCTACGAGAACCAATGAACTCTGACCGTGAAAGCCTTCGACAATATTCTGGTTATATTGTTAATCAGTTTCATAAAGTGAAAAGTTGCATGTGTGAATGCACCCTCGTATTCCAACATCACGTATTACCTCACACCACCTTAAATCAGCACTTTTCAGTGGAAGCACTTTACATACAACATATGTGCAAGGCCAATGTGTGTTGTGGAAGACTGGAAACAAGGGCACTGACCCTGTACCTCTCACAGCTGAGCCAGCCCCGCTCTTATCAATGCTCACATAGGCAGAGCACCTGTGTGTGTGCATACTGTATATGTGTATGCTTTATTCCTGTGCTGGGGAACACTGCTTTTTGAACGTTCTGACCACTGGGATAGAACCTATATCCATACAGTTTGAAATCATGTAGACCAGGGACCCCTAGTTTGTTGAAGTGTGTGGGCACTAGGATTGCCAACTCTGGGTTGGGAAATTTCTGAAAGTGTGGGGGCGGAGCCTGGAGAGGGCAGGGTTTGGGGAGGGACCTCAGAGTCTGCACTCTAAAGAAGCCATTTTCTCCAGTGGAACTGACCTTTGTAGTCTGGAGATCAGTTGTAATTCTGGGAGGTCTCCAGCCCCATCTGGTGGCTGGCAACTCTAGCAGGCACTTTTGGAACTGTGAAAATGGAAAGAGGGTATCAACAGAGCATAGCTTCTATGGGGACCAATCCCAAAGTGACTGCCATAATGACTGGGACAATCACAAAAAAAGAAGGTTGCAGACCAAGCATTCTCTTAATGGAGCTAGCTGTTTTTGAATGTTTTAGAGGGTAGCTGTGTTGGTCTGCAGTAGAACAGCTAGATTTGAGTCCAGTAGCATCCCAGAGACCAACAAAAATCTTGCTGGTCTCAAAGGTGCTACTGGACTCAAATCTAGCTGTTTATGAATGGGTGCTCCATGCAAAGACAAAAGTAATGCTTCCTTCTTCTGGTGGAAGGGGTAGGAAGTACAATTTCATGGGAAGTACAATTTCAGACTAACATCTGTATCACTGCAACCCATTGATCCATGTGGCTGTTATTCCACATGGTTCCTGCACCCTGGGTACCAACTTTCTTGAATTAAATGGGACTTCTGAGGGGAGAGGAAAGCAGAAAAAAAACCATGACCATCAGCACCTCCTGCATTGCTTGGTCCAACCCACAGACTGGAATTCCTTCTGCCCAGCATGGGTCTAATAATCTTGGAAATAAGCTAGATATGAAAAAAGTGCGGTGGCTTGTGTATAGGCTTCAGTGGCAGGTTGCTTGGTGAAACATGACCAACATTGTGGGTATAAAATAGTGTCCTAATGTTGACTAAATGATATATTTTGTTTAGGGAATTTATCTTGCTCTGATCCTCTTTGGACTAACATCCGCGTGGCTTTTCCTCATACTTCTTCCACTGACCTCTCTTGGTCCTGTTCAAGATGTCTATACCAGTGAGCTTATAAAGGAAATTGGTGAACAGCTCTTGCTGATTCTAGAAGCCCTTCTTAGTTGGATGTAATGGTTCGGTTCAGACATAATCCAGAACCGTGGTTTAATTAGACTAACTATGGTTAGCATGGTCATCTGAACACAAGCTCCATCACTATGGTTACATAGAATCTGAAACCATTGTTTGAAGTTGGTTTCTTAAGCACAGTTAGTCTTAACTATGATTCTTCTGAACACTGGGTATCATGGCTTATTCCTGGCTTTCTTCCTGGTGTCATACCACAATGCCTGGGTCTCTGCTCCTTCACCACCTTCACCGCCATGCCTGGGTCTCTGGGAGGGAGCAGGGGGAAGGAGTAGGGATGATGAAACCAGCTTTTGTCAGAGCAAACAAGGATTTTAATAATCATCTACAATCCTGGTTTCATAAACTATCCATCGTTACAATAAACCATGGATTTGCATTATGTCTTAACTGAGTTTATGTGTAACTAGGTATTAACAATAGACAAAAGGTTTATATTCTCATTAACAGTGCAGTCCTGTGTAAAATTACTCTGGTCTAAACCCATTTATTTCAGTAGTTTTGCACTGTAAATTACCTACATTCCAAACAAGCCAGATTTAAATCACTTTAATTGTCATGATTTCTGCCAAAGAATCATGGGAATGCTAGGTTTATGAGGGTACTAAAACTTGTTAGATATTACTATTGACTCCAAAGAACACCAAAAGTAATCTTGTATGCATTCAAACAATGAATGCAGTGACTGTTGTTTTTAAGATAACCTAACGTTATTTTTACCATGAATCTGTAAGAACAATACAACAAATAATGAAAATTGTATTATTCCTCAATGAACTATTTTTGTGCTCTGCCTGTCACTATTTACATTCAATAAGAAAGATGCCACCTCCGAGAAAGCAACACCCCTCCCCACCACAGACATAGCAAAATAAAAATATGTTTGGTTTGACACAAGGCATAATTTCAATACTGGCTCACAGAAGGTTCAGGCTGCTTTACAGGGCAGGTCCTTGGTGAGGTAAATTGCCTTTTGTGAAGAAATTCCCAAACTGATGGGATAAACAAGGCAAAGCAAAAACAGATGGAGCAGAACTCTTAAGCAAGACCTTATTTTTTGTCCTTCATCTTTCCCGGAAAAAGCCGACAGTAAACATCCATGTTGCATATCCAAGTGCTAGATGACCTTTTCAGAAGGAGGTCATTTAGTTTTAATTGATTACCCCTGCCGACCACGGCCACCTGATTTGTTCTTCCATAGTCATTGTGTTTCCCTTGTGGTATGGCTCCATTCCCTGCCCCCTGGGCCATATATTTTAGCCTAATGCACGAATGAACTCATCAGGTCAGTGCTCAGCCATCATCCAGGAAAGTAATACAATCTCAAAGATGAATAATAGTCATCAGAAAAAAGTGGCCACTGCTGACTTTCAGTTCTGGCATTTGTGTCTTTTTGAGCCCTTAGCCCATTTGATGCAGCATCATTTTCATATCATGTCTCGGCTCCATCTCCATACCAATAACTCATTCCTTTCTGCCTGTTTGGACTGCTCCTTGCATACTTATATTTGCATCTCCTTTTGAATTTTATCCTCTTGACTAATAAATATACTGGAGCCTAAAGCTATACTTCTGCTTGGGAATAAATCCTGTTGAATGCAGTGTCTTTTAGAGTAATTGTTTCACTTTGAACACATATTAACATGTAGAATTTGGGCAGTTAGGCTGCTGAATATCTTCTTAGTGTCGCATTTTATCCCAGCCTTCCTGTAAAGACCTCGGGGTAGCATATATTCTCTTATCAATTTTATCCTCATAGTGACCCTTTGAGATAGGTTGGGCCATATTGTTGCGTTTTAAGTATTGAGTGAGGATGAATTGTTTTGTCGGCACAGGATAATCCTGTTGGGAATTATTGCTATAGTGCAAAATCCAGTGATGTATGAATGCAGCCCTAATATCCTAACCATGACACCACACTGGTTGTCAGAGAAGCATTGCTTCTGTAAAGCCCTTTCTCTTCAACTTGGACTCTTCTCTCTGCTGCCTTGTTTAACAAAGAGGATTTCAGAAATGTCTGTCTCTGTTTTTGCTGCAGGCAAGGAATTTTGGACTCTTGGACTTACTATCATCACAATGGAGGCCATTCTGAGTCTATGGAAAAACTCAACCCGAATAGTGAAGGGACAAATTCATGTGGAAGAGGGTTCACTATACAATTTAGATCAGGAAATGAATAGGATACTTCTTACTGCTGTTTCATGGGGTTATTTGTCTTGGGAAATGGGAGAAGGAATCAGAATGCTGGAAATGTCTTAATATTTCAGTTTTAACAATTTATGTGCATAAGACAAAGAGCTGAGTCAGAGCTTGTATTCACAGAAAGTAAGTGGTACATTACTACTGGGCATTATATTATCCACTGTATTTGATTATACACGTACATTCAATTATTTCTTAAATTCCTGCCAGTTATTTACTTGTGTGATTATCTTGTTGGGGGTGGGTGTTCTTAATCACTACTGACATTTTTAAATAGATGGAATTATATTAAGGACATTCTTCTCCACTTTTGTAATATTTTGTTTTGTTTTTTGTGATGCCGATCAGGGAGAGAAGAGCAGGGGGAAAATTATCTCAATAAAATATAGCAAATTCTCTCCAGTGAAGCTTAACCATTTACATGCCAAGTAGGATAAAGGGAGTGGTGGACTACATGGTTCCCATCATATGATTGAAGGATACATGATAGAACAACCTTGATGAAGATAAGCAGGTAGAGGTCTGGGCTGTGCCTGGATGGGAGACCTTCTGAGACGCTCATGTAAGCCACCTTGAGTTCCATGATGAAAGAAAGGATATAAATCTAATACATTAATCATAAAAATGCATGGATCACAAACAATATCAGGTATGAATATAGTTTCACAGAAATAATTCTTTTAATGCTACTTGATTTATCGCTTCATTCCTACTAGACACTTTCAATGATCCAAGGGTCTTTAACAGCTCTTCAGGCTAGAATCAAATGCTCCTTCTCCGTTTATGAATAGCATAGATAGCTTGGAACCCTTTTATCCCAGAGACATTTTGGGAATGAACCAGGTAAAAGTTGAGCACTAGTAAAAGTTGAGCGCTGATAGCAACTGATTGAAGTAATCCACCAGCCGTGCCAGGTAACATCTACCACCCGTGTAGATGTACCATTCCTTCAGTGAGAATCTGTAGTTTGCTATTCATCCCCCTCTCTTACAGATGTTTCATGTAGGCAAGCTGCAAATAACAGATTAAATGTCTAGCTTCAGCTCCTGCTTTATAGAATAACTTTCCCTCCTCCATTCCCCCTCCCACAAAACTGCAGATCATAAGGGTACACTGCTGACAAAGATTGATCTTTCTGAAAATTATAAAAAGCAATGTATTCTGGATCCACTTTCCTCCTGTAATTTCAAGGTGTTTCACAATATTGGAAAAATGTATTCCTGTAAAATATACACCTGAAGCCCTGTTTAGATTTGAACTTTGCCTGATTGCTTAGGTAACTACTATAAAAAGATTTGTTATTTTAAGACATCAATTACCACCTTAAAAGTGCCAAATTTTATATTATTTGAAACCTGTAGATAATCTTCCCAGAAACATGCCAAATGGGTAGTTAAGAGAGACTGATTTTGCTAACACAGATGAGATTTGATCTCTGAGGTGCTAGATTCATAGGACTACTAATCTCAAAATGGGGCCTGGAGTTGTCCCAGAATTACAACCAACCTCCAGACTACAGTACCCCTGGAGGAAATGGCAGCTTTGGAGGGAGAAATGGAACTCCTAGAGTGGCTTCAGAGAGTGGATGCTCTAGAACTTCCACTTTTCCTGTGCCCGTGGTATACCATAGAAACGAAGAAACTGATTGATTATTGATTAGGATACCAAAGGCCAGAGGCTGCTTGGCGATTGGGAGAGGGATGGGACTACTTTTGGCTGAAGTCCTTCTATGGGTCTTCAGAGAAGATTTTTCTCCTTAGTGCTGAAAAAATGTGAAGAGGAATTTGAGAGGTTTTTTTTTGTTTGTTTTGAGTACAACATACCTGAATAGCTGAATAGCAACCAGTTATACCAGCACAAATATTTAGTATCATGGAGTTACTATGACATACAGAACATATCCATAACAGAAGCCTACAAGTGATGTAAGGTGGGTCAAAGGTAGGGGAAAGTAATATGAGGCAGGAAATTTAAACTTTAAATTTGAATTTAGTGGGGGGAGATGACTCATAGGAAGGAGGAGGGTTGGATAAGCTGTCTTTTGACCTAGATGTGATGTTCCTGGGATAGAAATAACTACCATGAAATACTTTACCTGTATCAGGCTGTTACTAAAGGCTCAGGATATATCCTAAAGGGCTAAAAGTCCGTTTGTGTGGGATGTGGGGGTAGGAGAACCATGGCAAGTTGGTAGTATGTATATTTTCCTTTAATATTATACCAGTTATACCAGTCTGCTTTTGAGTAATGTATCTTTGGGATTCCTAGCAAGTACCGATAGAATTTTGCTAAAACTGCATTGACTTCTGTAATACTAAGTAGTTCTAAAAGTACCTTGACCTGGATGGCCCAGGCTAGCCTGATCTCGTCAGATCTCAGAAGCACTAAGCAGGGTCAGCCCTGGTTAGTATTTGGATGGGAGACCACCAAGGAATACCAGGGTTGCTGTGCAGAGGAAGGCACTGGCAAACCACCTCTGTTAGTCTCTTGCCATGAAAACCCCAAAAGGGGTCGCCATAAGCGGCTGCGACTTGACAACACTTTACACGCACACACACACACAGTTCTAAAAGTACAAAACACACACACACACATGGATTTGTAGTATTGTAAAGGTAATAGCAAGCAGGAAAAGAAAGAATTCCACTGAGCATTGTGATGGTGACCTATTCAGGTCTAGTAGAGAAAAATATATATTGTGCAATTATATTGATCAGCAAAAACTTGAACCCATTCCTGGGAAATATGTAGTGAATTTTGATGAATTTCATCATGACTTCATAATTTAAAATCTGGGAGGGCAAATTCTTAATGAAGGATCATCTGGGCTATTCGGTACTACAGTCCTGTTTAACAACATCTTCCCTTAGAAGAAAAGACCCTTATCAGCCCATAGTCATGCTTACTGGATCGTAAGCAGTACAAGTAAGGGAAAAAAGCAGTAATTCACCTTATATCAAAGAGGAAGGATTTTTCCATAGAAAGACAATGTTAGGCAGAGATAACTAGAAGGAGCTGCATGCTGTGCAGATGGCAAACCGTTTTTAAAAATCCCAGGTCTGCAAGCATCACAAAACACTGCTTTAATGAAGCAAATGCAGGAACCTTGCAGGGAGTGGCAGCATACTTGTGCCTATGTAGGAGGAAACTGATAAGGGGTTAAGTCAGCAAAAGCACCACAAGAAGCTTGATTTAAAAAGAGGGGAAATATTGATATCCTCGCCCTCCCCCTCTCTTGCGTGGATGGTCTGTTCTTCCTAGTGCATCACATGGGCTTGTTAGACTCTACTGCTGCAGAAGCACCAGCTGCTGCTGATCAGCGGAGGGTGTGTGTGTCAATGCTTTGTGGTCCCACGCTCCAGTTTAAAGGAAGGGGAGACCACAATGTGCCTCTGAGCAAGTGGATGGGAACCTGGGACCTGCCTTTTGCTTCCCCTGTGCTCCAGGAGCTAATCATGTCTATCTGTTGTTGCCTTTTTTTCAGGGATTATGGCTCCTCAAAAAGGAAATCAGGTAAGAGATTCTATTATTTTATCTTTTCTTGGCATTGAACCTAATACGTCAACCAAAAATCAAAGTGTTTTCTGGCAGCTTTTCCTTTATTAAATGTAATATTGTGGATGTTTAATGGATGATTTAATTCAGTGCTGCTGCTCCTTAAAGAAAACGATATCAAACAGATTCTTATAACTGAGTTGATAAAATGCATATTTAAGCTGAATATATAACTCTTCTTTTTCTCCATGATCTGTTTACTTGAATAAGTGCTTATAAATCTCCAGTTCAATAATATATCTGTTTGGTGTTTTGGCAACCTCTTTTGGTTCTGTGGCCTTCCTAGATGGCCTCCATAAGTTCAGATCCTTCACTAAGGTTAGCTTTGCTATAACCAAAGCTTTGCAAATATGCTGTCCAGGATTTATTTGATCTTATTTATGTTAGAACAGGAATATGTACTCTGTGTGTTTTGTACCCTCTTTCCTTGGTCGGATCTTCCACTTCCTCTACCCACCCTGATTTAGTTGTCTTACTGTCCACTTCCTTGTTTATTTTTTACCTGTGCAGAAATTGAATTTTTTGATAAGTGTGGTTTATTGTACAGGGGTAAGAAACTGCACTTTAACATTCTCCCCTTGCACAATTGCTAAAGATACAGATACCCTAGCATCCTCTGTTCCAGGCCATTCTATTTGCTTATCTTCCTACTGTCATGTGGATTTTATTTTGGGGCTTATGTGTTTCTTGACTTTTATAGTTTACTGTACCCTGGAGAAATAGCTAGACCTATTAGTCTTCATATGGATTATCTCTCGCAGTACAGTTATAAAACATAAGATTATCTGCATTCTTATTAGTCTGATCACCATAACTTTTACTAGCAAGTCTCTTAAGCAACTGAAATATTAAAGTGTGTTGCTTTAGACTTTTCTGGGGTGACAGGGGAGACACTTATGGCTCAGTAATAGAGCATATTTTTGGATGGATATTTTTGTTTTAAAAGATTTCTGCTAGAAGGGCTGTGAAGGCCCTCTGTCAAAAACCTTAGAGAACTGCCTGTTGGCAGAGGCTAGAATGGGCTAAATGGACCAATGGTTTGACTTTGTAGAAAGCCTGGGATGGGTTTTATTTTGTTAATGTTTCTGAGGCTTCTCAATTAGAGATTGAGGTTGGGGAGTTTATATTTCCTTTGGTAGAGGAAAGATGCACACTTCCTAGTTGTTTTATTAGCCAATTGGCCATGCTTATATTCCGCAGTTCAATTGAGCAGTATACTGATAGGCCTTCCACTCTTGGAAACCCTGCAACAGGGTTGAACTATGTCTTGTGTTGGTCAGATTGAAAATGGCCTTCCACTTACTGTGTGCATGGGTAGACTGACCATTTAACTTTCAGGGAAATTTCCTGTGGGCCACTAGTGTTCAGGAGCAAGCATAACAAAGGTCTATCCAGAGCCTCAGGTCCCATGTTGCTCATACCTTCATTGGCTATGGTAATTGATGTCAGATCACCAACTGCCTTTCCCCCCTCTGCTGCCAGTTTTCAGGAGGAACCCGATTGTTTCCACCACTGAGCTGAGTGGCCCATTCAACGGTGGCTTCTGGGGCCACTCAATTTGGCTTGTTCTTGGCTTGTTTGCTTCCCGGTCCACTCCTAACAGTATGAGATAGGCAGACTAAGTAAAATATGGTGGGAGTTCTCATTTAATTTAGACCTTTGGGTATGGAATTATGACTTGCCCCCAAACCCAAGTGAGCTGCTTTTTGTGCCTGACTTACAGATCTGAATTTAGGTCCCCCATATTCAAGTTCCCCATAGAGGACCATGAAGTATAACAAGATTACCCCATTCCTCAATTATTATATTCAATACTTGGGAATCTACACAATGTATACAGTAAAGCTGGCTAGTACTATGTATATGGAAATCCCCAACTTCTAGTTCTATGTATTCATAAATGATAAATTACCAGAGTACTGTTCAAATAATTTTTGCTATGAATTATTTTTGTAGTTTGTTTTTTAAAAATCTGTGTGTGTTATAAAGGGCTCAGGCTACCATTTCAAGAAAATATCAAATTGTCCTAAAACCATACTTTAAGGAGTGCTCTCCTCAGTTTTTGGTGGTGGTTTAAAAATCCCTAGTTACTGCTATTCCACTTAATTTGCTTTGTAGAAAAAGGAATTGGGGCCCAAATGGCTATTCCAGTGCTTTACTGTGGGAGCCACTGCTCCAAATTCCATTTCTCTTGAAAAACTGAACTGTGCTTCTCTAGTGGTCCTTTGCTCTGGGGCTGGGGAAGGCTGAAGTGGAGGAAGGCAGAGCAGTGGGCCATCAGGACTCTCTGTAGGATGGCAGAAAGGCTCAGCCTGGTACTAGAAAAAGAAAGTGAGCAGTCATTGGCAGTGTTTCCATCATAATAGTGGTGATCACTTTTTAAGATGCTTGAACCTTCTTTCTTGGTTTCTCCCCCTAGGGTTGCCAACTTCCAGGTAAGGGCTGGAGATCTCTTGGATTACAAAGGATCTACAGGCTGCAGAGATAATTTCCCCTGGAGAAAATGGCTGCTTTGAGGGGTGGACTTTGTGGCATTATACCCCATTGAGGTCCCTCCCCAAACTAGCCTTGCCCAAGCCCTACCCCCCAAATCTCCAGGAATTTCCTAACTCAGAGTTGGCAACCGTGTCTCCCCCCCACACACACACACACAACAACAACAACAACCCTGCTGCATACCTTATGCTTTACAGAGTGGGATCTGCAGCTACTTGTCCCTGACTATGAATAGATTTGAACCTGGGTCTGTCAGGTACCACTTTAAGTACTCTAGCTACTGAACCGTGTAAACTATAAATAATTGTATGTATCAAGTTCTAAATTCAATCGCTGGACAACAGGGTTAATTCACCAGTGCAAAAACAAAAAACAAAAAGGCCCTCACAAGTTTTAAGGATCTGTTGTATCTATCCAACAGCTATGGTTTTATGTAGGCATGGTTACAAATTAGGCTAATCCATTTTTCTGCTCTCCAAAATACCATCTGTGCTCTCGGAATTTGGTCTGCTTTTAATCCCAAAGTGTCTCTAATGGTAGAGCTTCCTAATGCGGTGGACCTAGTATGGATGTGTAGTAATAAATGGTAGGAATCCTAATCTGTTCCTTAGCCAAAAGTTGCTTCTTCAAACCATAAGAAAGCAAGCTCATAGGAAAGATCTCTGCTGCTTTAACCAATAAAAAAGTTGTTGCTGCTGCTGCTAGCCCAAATGTGAAGAACCCCAGCGATCAGACAAAGGGGCCTTTCTGTTGCCTGTAGTGGCCAGCCAGATGCCTCTGGGCAGCTCACATGCTGGTTATGAAAGAAAGGGCCTTCCTTCAGTATTGCCTCTGTGCCAATAGCTAGCACTGAATCTTTGCTGTATCAGTTCTGTATCCTGTGAAGAAGCATAGTCCTGACTGTTTTGGCTCTACCACCTGAAGAAGAGAAAAGGTTTTCTTTATCAAAATATTGTCGAAGGCTTTCACGGTCAGAGTTCATTGGTTCTTGTAGGTTATCCGGGCTGTGTAACCGTGGTCTTGGAATTTTCTTTCCTGACGTTTCGCCAGCATCTGTGGCAGGCATCTTCAGAGTAGTAACACTCAGTAGTAACATGTGTTACTACTCTGAAGATGCCTGCCATAGTTGCTGGCGAAACGTCAGGAAAGAAAATTCCAAGACCGCGGTTACACAGGTTTTCTTTATCGTCTGTTGACACTGGCACCTAGTTGGGAAAAGCTGGCGGTATTTAAAAACAGTCTAATTATATTGTCGAAGGCTTTCACGGTCAGAGTTCATTGGTTCTTGTAGGTTATCCGGGCTGTGTGACCGTGGTCTTGGTATTTTCTTTCCTGACGTTTCGCCAGCAGCTGTGGCAGGCATCTTCAGAGGAGTAACACTGAAGGACAGTGTCTCTCTTCAGTGTCTCTCTTCAGTGTTACTCCTCTGAAGATGCCTGCCACAGCTGCTGGCGAAACATCAGGAAAGAAAATACCAAGACCATGGTTACACAGCCCGGATAACCTACAAGAACCAGTCTAATTATACATTATCACTCACGCCTCTACTGCTGGCTAAATAAGGTGACCATGCACAAAGACAAATGGGGCTCCTCTACTTGTGTAGAAAGATTAATTTTAGCACCTCTGTACTTTCCCTCTTGTTTCACAAGCAGGTTGTCCCCATCCTCTGCTAAAAGGTATGGCAGTAGCCGGAAGACCTATTCTAATGTACTCTTCTCTTGCCTCAGGGTTAGTTCACATGTAGTTTAATCTTAAATGATGGAGCATTCAAACTATTTCAAAGATAACTTTTAAGATAGGATTACTTTCCCCTGCTTCCTGAGTGGTAGAAACTGTGTGACACTGGCAAGCACTTTCTTGAGGATCTGCCTCTGCATAGCCTGAAGGAAAGGGTCTGTCCCAGATGCCCTGGGGCCAGAGCACGGCTGATTCAGTTCCCCTGGCTGGTCAGATTATGTCAAGAGATAAACACAGGAATCACTGTATTGGACTTGAAGCATGACAAGCTCTTTCTTGTGCAGCTCTGACTTTTTTCCTGCTTCTAATGATACAGTATGGGTGTATTTTGGCATCATGGGGCCTGCTCAGTGAAATATTAGGGTTTTCTTATGGAGAAGAAGGAAGATTCTTAAGGAAGAATCACAATGGCTTACCATCACCTTCCCTTCCCCTCCCCACAACAGACACCCTGTGTGGTAGGTGGGGCTGAGAGAGCTCTAAGACAGGTATGACTAGCCCAAGGTCACCCAGTTGGCTTCATGAGTAGGAGTGGGGAAACCAACCCAGTTCACCAGATTAGCGTCCGCCACTCATGTGAAGGAGTGGGGACTCAAACCCAGTTCTCCAGATCAGAGTCCACCGCTTCAAACCACCACTCTTAACCACTACACCAGGTTTGAATCTCCACTTTGCCATAGAGCTTGCTGGCTGATCTTGGGCCAATCACCCACTCTCAGCCTCGCTACCTACTTCACAGGGTTATTGTTGTGAGGATAACATGGACGACAGGAGAATAATGTAAGCTGCTTTGGATCCCAATTAGGGAGGAAAAGGTAAAAGGTAAAGGTCCCCTGTGCAAGCACCTGGTCATGCCTGACCCATGGGGTGATGTCACATCCCGACGTTTCCTAGGCAGACTTTGTTTGCGGGGTGGTTTGCCAGTGCCTTCCCCAGTCATCTTCCCTTTACCCCCAGCAAGCTGCGTACTCATTTTACCGACCTTGGAAGGATGGAAGGCTGAGTCAACCTTGAGCCGGCTACCTGAAACCAACTTCCGTTGGGATCGAACTCAGGTTGTGAGCAGAGCTTGGACTGCAGTACTGCAGCTTACCACTCTGCTCCACGGGGCTCACTGGGGAGAAAAGCAGCATACAAATATCAAAAAATAAATGGTTGGATTGAGCCTTGACTCTTTTTCAGAGAGGTTAGTTAACCTAAAAGGCTACATTCTGGTTAAGATTCTTCTGAGGGGAGTTTGTCTCATATATCCAATTGCGTATCTGTGGTGGGACAGTGCTGTGAGGACTGAATCGTATTTCTGGAAGAACATAGTTTAGTTTGCTGCTGAAAGAAGGAGATAATAAAATTCCTCTGCAGCAGCACACAATATGCTTGCTGCAGCCTGGTGGTGTGTATGTATGCTTCCTTCACCAGAGATTAACACTAACTACAACACAATTGTATAAAGAAGGCCCCAAGCAAAATACCAACAGGGAAAAAATGAAGCAAGTGAAGACTTATTGTGTTACATCTAGCCAGCAGCCTAGGCCTCCTAGTCTTTAAGTGACTGGCGCTGACTAAAAGATTTGGGAAGGGGGGAATCTGTGCTTTCTATACTGTTTTGGCAGGTGTCTCTTCTGAAATACTTTCTTTTCTCTATGACTTGATCTGGCCTGAAGCACTGGAATTTCTAATTTACTGTATGAACCACCAGCGCATGGTAGAATGGTCGTTCTGGCTCACTGCATCTTGCCACTTGAGGCCACTCATCACTGTCTCTGCCCAGGAGCCATTGCAGCTAATCCTCTCCTTGTGTCCCCCAGCCATCTTTAAAAATAGCAGAATCATTCTTTGGGGCTTTGTGAACTCTCATGATATTCCTTCCTCTCACAACCATTTGGATACCCTTTTGGTTGCCCTGGCAGACTTATTTATTTATTTGCTTCGTTTATACCCTGCCTTCCTCCCCTATAAGAGCCCTGTGGCACAGAGCGGTAAGCTGCAGTACTGCAGTCCAAGCTCTGCTCACGACCTGAGTTCAATCCCAATGGAAGTTGGTTTCAGGTAGCCGGCTCAAGGTTGACTCAGCCTTCCATCTTTCCGAGGTCGGTAAAAGATGGAAGAGAATTACATAAACCAGCATGGTTTATGTAATTCTCTTCCATTTTATCCTCACAACAGCCCTGTGAGGTAGGTTAGGCTGAGAGTATGGGACTGGCCCAAGGTCACCTAGCAAGCTTTCATGGCAGAGTGGGGAACAGTAGCTCAGTGGTAGAGCATCTGCTTGGAATGCAGAAAGTCCCAGGTTCAATCCCCGGCATCTCCAGTTAAAGGGACTAGGCAAGTAGGTGATGTGAAAGGGTCTGCCTGGGACCCTGGAGAGCTGCTGCCGGTCTGAGTAGACAATACTTACTTTGATGGTCCAAGGGTCTGATTGAGTATGAGGCAGCTTCATGTGTTCATGTGGGGATCTGAACCTGAGTCTCCCAGATCCTAGCCTCTATACTATACCATGCTGGCTGATATGCTGATTATTTTGGTTGCTCAGGCAACCAAAAATGATGGCTGAACTAATGCAAAAGGAAGAAATCCACAAGATTCCTCAAAGCCCTTGTCCCCTGCATTTAATTAAGGCTGGAGGTTATATTTGTAATGACAGTAGAGGATAACAGCCAAACAACCAGCGTCAGAACATGCCCTGTGTGTGAAGCCCTTCATTGCTGTTGTTTCTTCACTTAATGCCAAAGGCCTAAAGTTAAAGAGGAAGTAAAAGAAGCAATTTCCTTCTCAGTGGTTTTAATGCTTGCTTTATAACATCCAAGAGGATTGACTTAATTTTCTACACTTTGGGTGAGAAATTACACTTTCCTGTGGCAAAATTTCAAATGGGTTGCCTTGGCCAAAAGAAATCTGATACTAGAGGACCACGTCTTTCTCCATGATCCTGTGCAGCAGCTTTGCTCCTCCCAGCAGGGTCTCCTGTCCGGGGCTTATTCTGCCATATGCTCTATGAGAGCTTGAAAACAGGATAGGGTTTCTGGCTGTATCCTTTTGTCATTTTGAATGGCACTGAACTCAGTGCCTTAGTTCCTTGGGTATGTGATGGTTAGGTCGGGCAAAGACATCATTATTGTAACAGGAAGCAAATGTGCCATGAGGTGTTTATCTGGGATTCTACCGTGACTGTGAACAAGGAGTACTATGCTTTCTTAAATCTAATAAGTGGCATTCCATCCTAGCAGTTTTGGTCACTGTGGTAGTTAATGTCAAAGGAGTCGATTGCTTGGCTTTGGGTCAAACCTACAAGAGTGCCGAATGACATTCAGTACAGCAGACATGGCCAGTCTGGTAAGGTTTTTGTTGTATAGATGGGATATATGTTGATTTAGCTACGTGACTGTGGTATAGAATCCAGTCCATGTTACATCTAAACTTCTGGTGTTGCACGTTCTGGTTTTATGGAAGTTTCCTTCCAAAACAAATACAGGCTACTTGAATTTTAAT
Organism: Euleptes europaea; assembly: GCF_029931775.1. Lineage (NCBI taxonomy): Eukaryota > Metazoa > Chordata > Lepidosauria > Squamata > Sphaerodactylidae > Euleptes > Euleptes europaea. Next base: position 55,975,735 of record NC_079316.1, on the reverse strand, counting down.
TTCAATGTAGCATGTCCAGTTCTTAGATTTAACAAAAGTATTCTAGATGCTTTATTGCCCCAGCTCTGCATACTGCAATCTTTCTGATGATCTGTACTTCTTCACGGGGACTCTAAATGCACCTAATCAGTTAAGTGATACTGTCTGGTCATCAGCCAAAGTTCCCTCCCCATTTTTGGCAGGCGTTCAGCTCTTGCCCAGATTCCTGCCATTTCCTCCTAGCTTGCATAGCTGTAAATGTTATTGATGGCAATGAAGCTATCCAGACTCTCTCTTAAAACCCAGCTGTACCACTCGGACCCTAAAATAGCAGTGTTATAGCCTCCTTCGGATCTGAATGCATGCTGGCTTAATATAGCAACCATATGGGAAGGGGGGGGTGGAGTTGCAATCTGTCTGGACTCCCTGAAATTGGAAAGCTCCCCGTGGACCTAAAGTGTTCAGACAAAACAAAATAATCCTATAGATTCCTAATGTCTCAAATGAGATCGAGACTCTTTCTTTAAGCAAAAAAGGCAACATATATTGCGCTTTGAATGAAACGGAAGTGGAAATTTTCTCCCTTGCACTCTTCTTGCCAGTGAAGATTAACTGCATTTATTGTCTAAAAACCAATTGTGTAAAAAGTCAGAATGTGCCTCGTTCATGCAGTGCATGTGTATTATCACTGCTCAAGATACAAACTGGAAAAATGGCTCTTGTAGCTGTAGAGGGGTTGGGCATTATGGGGTTCTCCCCCCCTCCCCAATCTGGGACTTTGTGGACCATGTGATCTCTTCTGAGGCACTGTTGAGTCGCATGAACGCCAGATGTGAATATTTTCAAGCAGTTTGTGCGCAGAGTATAAACCAGGCAGCTCTGTTTACGTGGCAAGTAGAAATGTATTCTGATTGGTCTGTGAAGGAACAGAGAAAGTGGGTGTTGGTGACAGAACTTGAAACAGGACAACAAACTAATGTTTTAAAAGATGAACTCTATATTAAACAATGCAAATGAGGGTTCAGTGCTTCTCGTTTCTTATTGAAAAAGGCATTATGTTACATAGAAACGGTGTGTGTATAAACATCTGGAGAAAGAACTACTATTTCTCTTGGTATAACAGCAAAATGGAAAGCCCCCACCCCCAACAAATTTAATAAAAGGCAGGGTTAACTTGCAACAGAATACTTGACTTTTGGAATTCCCTGCTGCTACTGCAGAAGTGATACAGTGAAGCTGTGGAGGGTTTCCAGACAATCTGTTAAAGCGTACCAAATGCTCATTTGTTGCAAGCAACCTGTACATCTTGGTGCACGGCATAACAACAATAATGTGCACAGGCCTGCTTCATTTGTTCTGGAGAATAAAGAGAGAGAGAGAGCACTTGGGTAGTAGAATGGCTTGCCCTGCTTCAGAGTGCAGGTAGTAGATTCCACCACTGAGCATTCCTTTCCACTTAAAAACGCTATGCACGTAGAAAACTATCACAGCAAGGAAAACGTTTCTAGACTCCCCCTTCCCCAGTTGCTTGCTGTTCTGGTTTTCTTTGCATGGGGAGGGGATTAAAATAAGAGAGCATTTAAACTGTGATCCTATCTCCTGTAGTCTGAAATGGTACCATCTGCTCTACCACCTCATTCTCCCTTGTATGTGAGTTAGGTTGTAGGCCTGTCGAAAGAAACCATGCTATAGAATAGCACTTATTTGTAGCACATTAAATGTAAAAAAATAATCTGTAGTCCTTAGGCCTTACACGCTCATACTGTAGGCTGAGTAGGGGAGAGTAATACTGTGTGTGTGTATGTGTATGTACTAGGTGTCCAAGGTCACCTAGTGGCGTGCTTTATACATAAGGTCTACATTTGGACACCTCATAACTGTAGTTAAGGAAAAATGTGTACCAACTAGGGTTCCCAGGTCCCTCTTCATCACCGGTGGGAGGTTTTTGGGGCAGAGCCTGAGGAGGGTGGGGTTTGGGGAGGGGAGGGACTTCAGTGCCATGGAATCCAATTGCCAAAGCAGCCATTTTCTCCAGGTGAACTATCTCTATCAGCTGGAGATCAGTTGTTATAGTAGGAGATCTCCAGCTAGTACCTGGAGGGTGGCAACCCTAGTACCAACCAATCTGTTCACATGCACCACTTATTCCTCTTAGCTGCCACCCTTTCCCATGCCCTGAACCAGTGCTTTGAGGTAGTGCTCTAGTTCCTAAGGCAGAGCAAGCTGAATCCAGACATAATTGAGTAATACTGACTGAAAAGACTGATGTTTTGGATGGAATTGGCATTGGAAGAGCAGATTAAGAGCTTGAGGATGCTCATGGATCCAGCATTGCTGTCTGAAAAGGGTGGACTGCAGCAGTACGCTGTTTGTGGGACTGCCCTTAAAGACAAAAACTACAACAGGTTCAGAATATGGCAGCTCACCTTTTGACTATAGCTCATTTGTTAGCATATTGCTGTAGGCTTAGGAGGTTTGTGTTGGTTGCTTCTCTGTTTCTGGGCTCAAGATGCTTGTTTTAACCTTCAAAGCCATGCGTGGCTGGGGCCCACATATCTGACGGACCACCTCTCCATATATGGACCTGCCTGCCAGGTGCATTCATTTTGCCAACTTCTCCTCACTGTCCCCTTCTAGGTGAAAGCGAGGACCAGTTGCTGGCCTTTTTCATCGAGAGCTTTGGAACAGGGCTACTGGTGGAGGGTCCACGTGACACCCTTTCTTCCAGCCAGCTATGTGGAATGGTTTTCAAGAAAGCTTTAAATCTAAAGGAAATCAGTTGGCTGGGTTCATCCAGGTTTAAACGGTTAGCATTTATACTATTGGGATTTTAAGATTTGAAACGATTGAAACCATTTTGAGTCCACACTCAGTGAAGAAAAGAAGGTGGTGGCAGGGGAAAGTGCTGTCAAGTCACAGCTGACTTATGGGCAACCCCTTGGGGTTTCCAAGGGAAGAGGGAGGTAGTTTGCCATTGCCTGCCTCCGCGTGGGCTGAAAGAGCTCCAAGAGAACTGTGGTTGGCTGAAGGTCACCCAGCAGGCTTCTTGTGGAAGAGTGGGGAATCAAACCACGGTCCTCCAGATTAGAGTCTGCCGCTTTTAAACCACTACACCACGCTGGCTCTCAAAAACAAGGCAAAAGTATAAAAATAAATAAAATAATAAAGTGTTCGGCCTCTCTTATACTGATGATATAAGAAACTGCTTTGTCAACTGCCTTAAGATTGCTATAAAGTAAAGAAAGATGGTATAGAAATGTGTTAAAGTAATGCTAAGCAGATATTTAGAAGCAGATAGGCTAGCTGTCTTCCCCTTCGGAAGCCCTCTCATCTTTGTCTAGCTGCTGTCAGATGAGGGGAGCTCTGGTGTTCTTCCTATATATACATTCATCTTTTTCTTTGGACGTCTGCGCTGTAGCTTGCCAGGGTTTCCCCCTCCAGTTCCCTGCCTTTTAAATGCTCTGCCTTAGATCAGCTGCTGTGTGTGTGTGAGGGGGGTTCATGTGAAGGGGGAGAAATGCTTCATTTAAAAATTTACAGCTAAGTAGCATTCAGGGCAATCTGATTAAACGGCAAATGTGAGAGTAACTTGGTTCCACTTCAGTTGGGGAAACCAGTTCCAGGATAAAATCTTGCTCTCTTTCTCTCTCAATCCCCTGCACCAAGTAGATCAGTTGTGTACTATTAAAAAAAAACAACCCCCAAAAACAAAACCTCATCATGTGCCACTGCAAGAGCATATGGTTCCAATAGAGCCATAAGCTCGAGGCATTTTCTTATTCCAGATATTTTTCATCATTGCCTGTTTTTTTGGCTCTTTCAATATTGGTTTGGCATGGCCATTGCAAATGCTGTTTGGGGTAGCTGGGGAGTTCTGAAATATTTTCCCTGGATGGAATTATTCTGTGGCTTTATTTCATTACGCTGTCACCTCTGTTTCTCTTTACCCAGTGAAACCTCAATAGCAAGATGCAGTATGTATGTTGTTTTTCATGCCATGCATGAACTCCTCCTAAAATAAAAGCCTCATGGAAAAGGTTTAGCCCCAGAAGCTGATTTCAGTGCCATGGCTTGGCTCTGGAACATCTAAAATAATGCCCTTGAGCACATGCAAAATGCCTTTCCCATACCATTCAATTACCAGTTGGCAGTCACACAGTTTAGTATGAGGGTAAAGGCTTTCCAGGTAAAAGAGATGCCGTCTCTTCAAGAAAGCAGAATTCATTCAAGAATGTGTATGAGCCAATATGTGAATGAGCCAGTGTGGTGTAGTGGTTAAGAGTGGTGGACTCTAATCTGGAGAACCGCGTTTGATTCCCCACTCCTCCATGTGAGCTGTGGACTTTAATCTGGTGAACCAGGCTGGTTTCCCCACTCCTACTCATGAAGCCAGCTGGGTGACCTTGGGCTAGTCACAGTTCTTTCCAAACTCTCTCAGCCCCACCTGCCTCACAGGGTGTCTATTGTGGGGAGAGGAAGGGAAGGAGATTGTAATCCGGTTTGATTCTCTTTAAAAGGTAGAGAAAGTCAGTATATAAAAACCAACTCTTCTTCTATTTAACTTTGCATCTTACAGCTGGTGAAATTGAGGCATAGGATTTACTTGGAATACTGTGTACAGTTCTGGTCACCATACCTAAAAAAGGATATTGCAGAGGTTGAGAAGGTGCAGAAAAGAGCAACCAAAATGATTTGGGGGTCACAGCAACTAGCCTATGAGGAGTGGTTAAAACGCTAAGGGCTGTTTAGCTTGGAAAGAAGGCAGTTAAAGGGAGACATGATAGAGGTCTATACAATTATGCATGGTATGGAGGGAGTGGATAAGGAGAAGCTTTTCTCCCTCTCTCATACTACTAGAATGTGGGGTCATGTGCTGAAGCTGGAAGGTGACAGATTCAAAACTGATAAAAGGAAGTATTTCTTCACACAGTGCATAGTTAAATTGTGGAACTCACTTTCATGGAGGAGAGGGCTATTCATGGCTACTAGTAAAAATGAATACTAGTCATGATGCATACCTATTTTCTCCAGGATCAGAGGAGCATGCCTATTATATTAGGTGCTTTGGAACACAGGCAGGATAATGCTGCTGCAGTTGTCTTGTTTGTGGGCTTCCTAGAGGCACCTGGTTGGCCACTGTATGAACAGACTGCTGGACTTTATGGACCTTGGTCTGATCCAGCATGGCTTTTCTTATGTTCTTATTCTTTGCCTGTTGTCTACAGATTTCTACCATGGGAATAATTTTGCAATTCCTAATGTCCTTCTTTAGCAGCTCTTTCTGATCAACAGTTTCTTGAGTAGTGAGAGTTCTGCAAGGCAGGAAAACTTTCTCTGTTTCTAATGTCTCTTCTGCTTTTCTTATTTCTCTGCTGCTCCTTTTCTTGGACTCTGAAGTTTGGATGTCCAGCTTGTCTGATTCTCCAAAGAAGACTATTGCAGGTACAACATTATGCTTGTATGTGTTTGAGCTTGCATTTCAGAATCCTGGGTGTATTTGGATTGGAGCTGTCTGAGCTTTGGAGAAGTTACAGGGGAGACAAATGGCAAGTACAGGAAGGATTAAGAGGCCCTCATCCACATGTCCATTGGTTCTGGAAGCCAACCCCCACTCTCACACACCGTGCTTCATATCCAGAGAAGGTTTACCCATATTTAAATACAGAGTCTAGTTTGGCCTTCTAGAGTTGGATTATAAAATTTGCAGCTATGATACTCATCACTTTTCCATGCAATTTTTATTCTGCTACACCATGATAGATATAAGTCCCCCCCCCCCCATACCATCAGTTCAAACTGGGTAGAATGTACGTTGGGCGCTGAGGTCACATTGATTCTAAAATGGAATGTTAATTGTGTTTTAATACATAATTTTTTTGGGGAGGGGGGTCCAAATATGATTCCGATAACTCTGTTCTATCCTTAAGTGAGAGATGACATGTGGTAGATTTAACTTCCTGCACTGAGCAGATTTATGGTGGCCCGACAGAGGGCCTGAAGATTTGGCTTGTGCCCAGGCCACTGTCTGTGGAAGGCCTGGATGGATGAGGATGACACCAATTCCAGCCATGCCTTCAACAGTGCCACCATTCAGACTATTAAAATCCCCAGGGTGTCTTAGAATATCAAAAGATCCATCAGCCTAGAAGGGTTGGGGGAGCAGACTATTCTGACTGGTCCATTACCCCTCAGGGAATGTCAGGCCCAACAAGTTATTGATAGAGTTGCTCCCCAGTGTCCCCTCTCCTTCTCCAGGGGAAGCCCATGGTTTTTGCAAGAGCTGAGGGTACTGAAGAAGGTAGGGATACCATTGCCTAGTATACTTGAGAACTGGGACTAACAAAGCATAATCAATGCCTGAAGGACATATTAACTGAAGATTGAGCTTGTGGCTCATCAAACTGTTCTGCTTTCTCAAATCTTTATCCTGCTATCCACCCATCCATCAAAATCACCAGCTATTTAAATGACATAGCTGGTGTCAGCTTTCATTTCTCTGTCTGGAATCTAACATTGTGGGAATAGATAAGCTATTATTTATCCCCCTGACCGTCTTAAAATTGCTTATTCCAGTGCAGTTTAAATTCCGAGCATGTTCCTTTTTTCATTGTGTATATCATCCAGCAGCATTATTATCTTATTTGGTTGTATTGCTGCTCAACAGCTAACTTTAAACCTACATCTGTTGTAAACCAAGATGAATCTTAAATGAGTTTTATAAAATGTTTTGTATTGAGCCCTACAGTTTGGGTTAACCCCCCCCCTCTCTCATATTATATATCCTTTTGATTCCTTTCTCAAACTTGAGTAATTCTTGTCACATGCACCTGTTTGTATCTTGATTTTATCAAGTTTGCTGTAAGCTGCTTCAAGTTTGAAAAGCTAATAAATGACATATTTGCATCTAATTTCTTATTGTCCCTTTCCTCAAATATCTTTTCAAAATGCTTCAGCATCTATTTCCCCCCTCTATCATCTATTGCTTTCTTCTGAATGTTGGTAGGCTTCTTTGTGGTCCTTCATGTCTGAATAGTATCATAGATGCTTTCAGTTTAAGATAGGGTTGCCCACTCCGAGTGAGGAAATTTGTGGATATTTGGGGGTAGAACCTGGGGAGGGCGGGTTTGGGGGAGGGACCTTAGTGGATAGGTGCCATATTCATGCTGATGGCAGGGATCTCCCCTTGGTGTCACTATTTGCTGCTGGGTATCTGGGCAGCAGCAGGATTAGCGCTGGCAAAATGGGGGCATGGTGACAACTTCTGGAGTGACCCAAAAGTGACATAATCATATCAGGCTATGCTCTAATATTCTTTCCAACTCTGTGGTCACACCAGAGGTTGTATCATCATGGCAGATAGGCTGATTGTGCCCCCGCCTCACTGTAAATCTCTGACTCCCCCATCTCCCACCAGTTGCCAGGCTATACGTGGCAGCCCTATAAACAGGGTATAATACCATAGCATCCACCTTCTGCAGTTTTCATTTTCTCCAGGGGAACTGATCCCTGTAGTCTGGAGATCAACTGTAATTCTAGGAGATCTCCACCCCCCACCTACAGGTTGGCAAGCCTACTTTAAAGGTTTATAAAGTTAACGCAGACTGAGGGTATTTCTTCTTAAATTTTTGTACCTTTCTTAAATGTCCTTTTACAAGTCCTCCATCATTTTCCACGTAGCAGCTTCTCAGAAGTTAACTATTTCACACTAACATTCCTACCAAAGGAACCTAGTTTCCAAATAATATTCCACAAAACCCAATTAATTTGTTTTCATCAATAATTGCACAATACTTTTGAGAAAGAACATGATCTTCCCAATGTTCACTACATATTTCACAGGAAAACAGGTTTCAAAATATTGCACAATCTCAAGTTTTCTTCCTCACCATTACACAGCTAGTTAGACCATGTTAATAATACAAGTGATCACTGGACATTTCCCAAGGCAAAATTTCATAATATTGCAAAATTTCCAATTTGATTCAACAACATTATCTGGCTAACACTATGCCTATAATGGAGGCGAGAAAGGAATTTCCCCCATGTTCATTTATTAAACGTAGCATAAGTTCAAATATTGTACCTATCTATATTAGATTAGGCTCCATTGTTGAACTAATCATACCCATAAAGGGAAAGGGGGCAGTAAAAGCATCTAATATTCATTACACTCTCCCCAGGGCCAAAATCTTATATTCCAATTAACAAGTCTCTAAAGTGTGGCCCATAAAATAAGTAATATATGATAGTCCCAAATAAAATTCATTAGCTGCATAGTCTGAAGCAACATGCCTTTGGTATGATACTACTTATGAACATTAATTACAATGCCTGAGGGCCAAGGAAAAGTTGACATGACCCAACCAAATTATACAAATTGGGCCCTCTATCCACATCACCATCAAATAAAGGGGGGTATCCTGTGGGTCAGAGAGGTAAGCTGCAGTACTGCAGTCCAAGCTCTGCTGAGTTCGATCTCGACGGAAGTTGGTTTCAGGTAGCCGGCTCAAGGTTGACTCAGCCTTCCATCCTTCCGAGGTCAGTAAAATGAGTACCCAGCTTGCTGGGGGTAAAGGGAAGATGACTGGGGAAGGCACTGGAAAACCACCCCGTAAACAAAGTCTGCCTAGTAAACGTCGGGATGTGATGTCACCTCATGGGTCAGGAATGACCCGGTGCTTGCACAGGGGACCTTTACCTTTTTAATCATACCCAGTAACTGAGGATTGATTAAAACAACAGTAGCAATTGCTATGATGCACTGAAGATGATTGTTGTGATCATGAGTTCCATTTATGAATTGCCACCTAATCCACCAAAAGTTCCATTAGTCACACACTATTAATGACTAGTACAACATAAAATTGTGCTGCTTTACAGAAATTAACAGCAGTCAGGACAGCATAAATGACAGGTTCACTTTTGTTTACTGATCTGAACATTACTATATAATGGCATCTGGTTACCATCTTCACATGCTAATATTCCTAAACTTCATGTGATTCTCATTTTTTCCCGTAGGATTTCTTCTTTTTTTCCCATTTGGCTTGAATGGCATTCTAGGGAAAGCAGTCACTTGCCCCTCATCAGCTATAGCTTCTAGCCAGCTCTGATGATCAAGAGAACCCTAGTACTGCTGACACCAAGAGTTCTTAGTTGTGAGTCAGCCCTTCAAGCTCATGAGATGAAGCTTACAAATAGGAATATTTATAACTTTCAGATGCATCTCTTCGGTGCCTAAGCTTTTAGACTTCTCTCATTTGCTATAAGGCATTCAGCAAAGATTGCATTTCTCTTAAAAACCTTTTAACAGTGAACAGCTATAAAATGTGTCTCCTCTGTAATGACCAGTCCTGGTCTCTAGTTGGAAAGTACGTTTTTCCTACCTCCATAATCTCTTAACACTATGGCTTAGTAGTCATCGGGCTCTAATGTGACATTTCTTGAAATGAAGTTTTAGTTGATGGGTAAAAACAGTTGAGAGCTTCCTCGAGTTTATGGTTAGGCTTTTTCTTAACAATTGCAGATACCAAATTAAAGGGCTTGCATGTATCCAGATGCTGTTCATTGCAGTGAGCATTACAGATCAGCGCTGAACAACTGCATTCATTCAGCAGGAGATTGATAGGACAGCTTAAAATTACATATACACCTTTCAACACCTAAAGAGGTGTGAAGTAACTAACTATTCCTGCACAATATGACGTATTACATATGTGGTTAATGGTATTTTCTTAATCCATAGTGTAAACTGTTGCCAGTGGTTGGCAACGTTCTTCGTAGATGACTACCTTATTAGTATGGGAACTTTGGTACAGCTAAGTAAGAATAGTGCATTATTATAGACACCATTATTGCATGATCCAATGATCTTTGTTAAAGGCATTGTTGCATAGACTAATAGTTATAACTCAGACATTTCCAAGTCAAACTAGATACATGATTGTATCAGCCAGGTTCTGTGCAAGCTCAGTCCCTCCCCCCCATGCTATTAATTGCTTCTTCTGTCCTTGAATATTCTCTGGCCCTGAGCACAACCCAGGGATTTACAGGTTATACTAGAGCCTACCCCTGAACAAGCATTTTCTGTGAATTAGAATAGTTATGATAAGAAGGCCAAATAGTCCCTGGAGTCCTTGTTCCTGGAAGAAGCAGATAACTCCTTGCCTAAGCTCCAAGGAGCATGTTTGCAGGGCTGGCAGCTAGTCTGCATAGCATGGAGAGGGGTGGGGGTGCAGAAGCCGTGGGAAGAACCAGAGGCAAAGATTTGCCCTTGGATTGTACATGCCTTACACTGAAGGCCACATGTGCTTCACTGGATGGGTTTTTTGGTTTAGAGAATTCAAAGCTCTTCCAGGTATCAAATTATGCTTTTTGACAATTAATAGAAAGCAAATTTTGCAGCCCATCTTATTCCTTTTGTGTACATGTTCATGGGAACTAGTATGAAGGGCAAAAGAGGAGAAGGAGATCTGTAGCTGTGCAATGTTGGTCATATTCTTAGTACCCACTATGAGACTGGCCAGGTTTACCAGGGTGACAGATTACCTGGTAATGGGACCTCAGCAAAGGTCCACTGAGAATGTTTCACCAAACTCTGAAAAGAAGAGGAAACTGTTGCTTTGCAAAACATTTGGTAGAAGCCAAGTAATACTTGTCTGCCTACACTTGTGCTGCTGTTTAGTGTTGTTAGGCTAAAATCAGCACCTTGAAAACCTCCCCTTCCCCCCTTCAATGCCAATTATTGCTTACTCTTACAGGTGGTAAAGTATGGTGATAAAATGTACCCATTCAGCACTTCCCCTCCAGTGCCAATTATTGCTTACTCATACAGGTGGTAAAGTATGGTGATAAAATGTACCCATTCAGCACTTCTCCTCTTCCCTAGTGGTTATCTGAATAGCAGTTTTCGTTAATGTACAAACATGCTGAAAGGCTCTTGACTGTAGGCCTCACTGGCTACACCCTGAAATTAATTGTGTAGTAGGTGCTGAAAAGGATCTCCCAAGACCCTAGATGGGTGCTGCCAGTCAGAGAAGACAGAACGGAGATAGCAAGTTGGACCATTGACCTAACTATGTGGCAGTTTTATATGTTCATATACTGGCTTCTGTAGTGTGCGAAGGACAACCCTTGATAAATTGTCTCTACATTGCACTAGAAAAGCTCTTTGGCCACCTCCTTGCTGCTTCCTTATGTACTTGTTGGGATACCTGCAGGAAATAGTTATGTCTGAAGCAGTAATGACTACATTTGGATTTTATGCACATGTTGATTCTCAACTGAGCATAGAGTTACATATTTCCCTCTTAACACTGATGGAAAGAAAGTTATTTCAGGCAGGTGGGGGAGAGGCTTAACCTTTTCCCCTACCCACAACTCATCCCATGCAAAATCTCCAGGCCACTTTTAATCCTGACCAGGAAGAAGCTCCTGGGGGTGCGGGAGGGTTCACTTGCAGGGGAAAATTGATAGGTGTGATGGTGGAGTTAAGCACCCCTCCATCCCTCACACCCATATTATCTTGGCATGCCAACTTGGGGAAAACATAAGCACTGAGCTAATGCGCATTCTTGCCTCATGTCTAATAGTTTGCTTCTAAACTTCTGTAAGCCAAATGCCCATCTTTCACAAATGATCTTCATTCCTTCCTCCTTAAAAGGTGTATATCTTTCTCTCTTCTTTCCACCCCTCTCTTGGAAGCAAAAAGTATCTACATCTACTGCAGCAAGTTGAAATGGGTCAAATGCCAAAGTGCTTAGAGGTGCTCTCCAACTGTTGGAGAACTCTGTCTGGCAGCTACTTGGATGCTCTCCAAGTGGTTTCACACATCTGTGTGCTGAATAACATTGCCGTAACTTTTTATACCTGTAACCTAGTTGATTGGACTCTGTAGAGTTTGAGCCAATTTTCCAAGAAATGGAGGTAGTTGGGGAATGGAATCTGACTTCACCCTTTCCTCTGTCTCAACTTTTTCTTGGCTGGATGACTTGTTTGAATCCAGCAAATATAAAGGGATTTAAAGTGTGTGTATGTGTAGGGAGGACAGCTTAGCAATCGAGGGAGAAGCTGTGATATATATTTCTACAAGGACTTTATTGGATGGTTCTTTGAAAATCTCTTCTTAAAAAAAGACAAGGCCAGATACTGCAGGAGCAAGAATGTGTCAAAGTATCAATAGGACAAGTGAACTATATATATTGTGTTTAATTTAAGCCAGGCACTTAAAGCCCTGATTTTGGTAACTGCATAGAGGGTAAATCTTCATGTAAAAATTCCAGATCTAAAATAGAGTTGGCTAAATTTCATTAATGAGTTGGTGGAAAAAAAGAGATGAGGTTTTATGGGAAAGAATGCCACGGCTCATAACAAAAGGTACCGGTATACACAGATTGCAAACTTAGAAACTAGAGAATCAATATAGTGTAGTAAAACTTAGAAAGAGAATCAATATAGTGTAGTTATTAAGAGTTTGGCCTAGAACTGGGGAGTACCCCTTTCACTCCTCATTTTGTCATGAAACTTGATATGTGATCTTGGGGCAAGCATATATGCTCTCTTTTAGCCTAACTTACCTTGTATGGTTATTGTGAGGATAAAATGGAGGGAGAATCATCTTGGTCTGAGGAAAGGCAGTATAAAAATAAATGGGGAGGGACTAGCTAGGCACGGCACAGAAGCGTTTAGGAGGTAATGTCCACATTTTCACACATACCGGTACTTTGTTAGCTTTATTTTACAACAAAGTGAAGTAGAAACTTGTAATCTTTAACTAACCATTTAAATCATCCATATATTCAAGAAGGCCTATACTGTAAAGCACTGGAGACAAATAGCATGGATCAGAAGTGGCTTCTTTGTATAAGCTACACTGGACAGGCTAATTTATTCCATTGTGAACCGTAGCAAATAGTGAAGGAAAGGTTTGGTGTAGCAAATGACCCCTTCTTTCCCCCCATCAGAATCCAGTTTACACTGAATAGTTGCACAGCCATCAAGAAGAAGTTGTACAATTAGTTTACTATTGTATGGTTAGCTTGTCATTTTGGAAGTTGGTAGAAAGTAGTAATAATGACTTTAAGGGTTTAATAAAGCTAGGAGTTTGCTCCATGTTCATCTGTTTAGACTTTTCAGTTGAAAATCTTTCAAAAGAAAAACATAAATATATGACTATTAACCTTTATTTAAAAATGCTGCTTTTTTCCCAAAACCATGTAAGGGTTACATCAGCAAACCCTTAGTATCTATTATACATCACTCACTAACTCAGGGCACCTTCCCTCAGCCACTCAAAGAGGCAATTATTTGTCCACTACCTAAAAAAAACTATCCCTCCAGAAAAATGATATGGCCAATTGTCACCCTATCTTTAATCTGCCCTTTCTGGGAAAAGTGATTGAGAGAGCAGTAGCAGACCAAATAAGGTCGTCTTGGATAAACTCATATGCACTGGACCCTTTTCAGTCTGGCTTCAGTTCAGGCTATGGCACAGAGATGGTACTGCTGGCTTTAGTTGATGACCTCTGTCTGTGTGTAGACAAGGGCCATGCCTCCTCATTGCTCTTGTTGGATCTATATGCATCCTTTGATGTATGAGATCATGCCATCTTGTTGAGGCACATGGAGGCAGAAGTAGGTATCAGGGGATGTGTTGAACTTATTCAAATAATTTCTCACAGATCAGACTCAAAGGTTGCTTTTGGAAACCAGTTATCCTCAGTGTGGGGCTTGTCCTGTGGGGTTCTTCAGGGTGCAGTTCTATTCCCCACTCTTTTCAATCTTTATGTAAAGCCCTTAGGACAAATCATTTGCAGTTTTGGGGTTTGTTGTCAATATGCTGACGATACACAGCTCTATATATCCTTCTCCAAATCTCCTAGGGATGCAGTAGAGTTCCTGAATCACTGCCTGGCCTGGCTAAAAGTGAACAGATTGAAAGACCCAAGTAATGCTGGTTGGGGGCGGTTTAGATCTTGAAGGCCATATAGTGCTCCTCGCTTTTGGTGAAGTTCAGCTGACCCTTGCTGATTCACTTAAAAGCCTTAGGGTTATACTGGATCCAATTGCATTGTGGGAGAAGCTTTCTTCCAATTCCGCCTCGCCCATAAAATGGCCTCTTACCTTGATATGGCTGACCTTGATACAACCTTTTATGCACAGGTTGTTTCTGCTGGATATACTGCTCTCTCGATGCACAGTATTTGCAGTCGCATTCTCAAATTGCTCTGCACAGGGACGGTTCCTCCAGAATTAATTCCCGGATTTACTTGGGGTTACTTGGAGTAAATTTCTGCATGCAGCTAGAAAAAATGCAATGTCTGAACCAATGGGAGTAATCACTGGTGTTGTCATTGTTACGCGGCTTGCCACCTTCTTTTTTTGATCACCAGAAAGATCGCTAGCAAAAAAGACTGTGGTCTATACCATTGTGTATAGCTTTCTTTCAGAAGAATCCTACTCTGTAATATTTGCACCATTTAATATGTCATGTTAATACTTTGCTTCAGTTCTATTTTTTAAGATTTCTGGTTGGTTCCAGACTTCTACAGTCCTAATCCTATTACATTGATTATTGAATACTGCATCCTGTTGATTATACTGGCTCACTCTGTAATCTACTTTGAGTCCCAGTGAGAAAAATAATGTGAATAAAATAAATATATAAATAAAATCCCCCTATTTGTTGCTGTGTTAGCACCATTTATCCTGAGGCAAGGGCTTCTTCTACAGTGCTTGGTCTACTCTCAGCACAGGGAGATTTTGTTTTCACATGACATATTTGTTCATTTATAACGATTACCATGTTCCTTTGGTGTGTTGAGTTGGTAGCTTTCCACCTAAGGAATTCCATTATGATTTCATGTGATCATTTTAGCCTGTGGCAATTAGAACCTTAACTTTGTTCTCCTGACGCTTTGAATATCTGTTGGCCATGGAGTTCTAATTCCACACAGTCTCCATTCTTCCAGATGATCTAGTTGTCTGTGTGTCTATAGTTTTCCTTCAACAAACGGCTTCTATGCCTTCCTTTAGATAGCAATGATTCATGGGATATGGAACCTCAAAGGTTTCAAGAGAGGGGAAGAAAGAAACTCATTGCATTGAGGAAAGTTTTTTTTTAATCCTTTACAAAATCTTTTACTACAAAATATATATCATCATGTGTCACATACTCTTGCCAGATACCATGTTACCAGTCAGGAACGTAGTAAGCTGTTTTATGTAAACCAGGCACCTGACATCAGTACTTACAATCAAAGATGATTGATAATGAGGGTGGTTTCGGAGGGTAGCCATGGTGGTCTGCAGTAGAACAGTTAGATTCGAGTCTAGTAGCACCTTAGAGATCACCAAGATTTTCGAGGTATGAGCTTTCAAGAGTCAAAACACCATTCATCAGATACAAGTCGGAATGGAAATCTCTGATCATGAGTGCTGTGCCTGCAAAGATGATCCAAAGCAATTCTAGCCAATGAAGGATCAGTGAGGATAAATTAAACTTATTCAGTGTGATAGCATTGCTTCCTAAATAAGCAAGCACAACATTTGCATCACCCACCCCCCAAAGTACTGGAAGCTGAGGGAAGGAGCGCCCAGGGCAGGAGGAAGGGAGGGTGTGTGCCATGCACGCATCCATGGTGCTAGTGGCCCCAGGGGCAGAGACAAACACACCGGGCAGGGCATGCAGCAGCCACCCCTGCAGAAAGAGAGGGAGAGCCATGCTTGGCTGAGCAGCACACACACCTGCCTCGGGCAGCCAGATGGACTGGCTTCCGTGGGGGGGCATAAGGGGGCAATGAGCTCTGGTGGGTCACTGCACTTCAGGAGCCCCGATCTGGAAGAGGCTGGACAGAGCTCTGAGAGCCAACCCAGGGCTGGGGGGCTCTCTGCAGCTGCAGGCAGAACTTCTACCCATGCCTGTGCTGGCACCCCTGCCTCTCATCATGCCCGGGACTGGGCAAGCGACAGCAGCTAGCACCTGGGCCGCGATGGTGTTCCTCTTCTCCCCCCTCTCTTTGGCCCAGGGCAAGTGCCCCTGGCAGACCCCTGCCCCAAGATCCGGCCCTGCTTATCAGAGAAACCCAGAGGAGAAGTCGTTGCAGTGTACCATAGAATCTACTTCTGCCTGGTAGCCTGTTGTTAACAATGTCTCATCTATTTAAATCTTATGCTGGATTTCCTATGTAGTCTATATGCAACTGCAGAAGTGAACAGAACTTCTTCCTGTCTTGAAACTGGACGGCTGCAGCTGCTCTTCCTGCTTAAAAAGTAGAAAATACTGTGGCACTGGGCTTTCCAGTGTTATTTGTGCAGGGTCCTCTATGATTGCCATAAGTGATAATCATACACGTGTCTTTTGGACACATTTATTTTTATTTATTTAAATGATTTCTATGCTACCTTTCAATCCAGCTCAGGATCCCCAAGGTGGCAAGCATTAAAGCATATTAAACACTAAAACATTTCAGATATATATAAAATATTTGAAAATTGATATTTAAGACAAAACTCGTAAACAGGAAGGAGGGCTAATAAGAATTAGTGAGGGAATGCCAAACAAAACAAAAAAAGTCTTGCAGAAGACAATGACAGAGGAAGACAGAAAGATCTCCCTAGGGAGGGAGTTCCAAAGTTTTAACACCATGACAGAGAAGTCCATCTGTCTAGCCTCAGATGGTGCGGGGCGGGGGGGAGGCACCTGAAGCAGGGCCTTTAAAATGACCAGAGAGGTCACGTAGGGTTTTGAGTATTGTCTATGCTGGCAATATATGCACTGTTTGTATGGTTTCCTACGTGCTACCTTATAGAAAAAGGAGCTGTTCTCTGAGTGCTATAGGTACCTTCATTCTCTAGTATATGAATAAATGATCTTATTAAAAAGGAGAATTGTAGTTCTTAATTTGAACTAGACATCCATAGCTGAATCTGTCTGCTTTTCTGTGATTAAACTTGGGGGATTGTGTTGCTGAATGATGGCTCTGGGCACACCCATTTTCTTATTCCACTCTAGGAATTGACATGCATTCCCGGCATTTGGAGAACATGGCTTTTATGCATGTTGGAGCCCCACATGCCTTTCAGAAATGGCTTGGGAGCGCTGGTGTGGTGTAGTAGTGAAAGTATTTCATTAGAACTGAGGATACTTGGGATTGAATCCCCACTTGTCCACTAAGTTTGCTTGATGTACTTGGTAGAGTCACTCTGTTCATCCTACCCAGTAAGAATAAAAAGGAAGCAGGGAGGCCTATGATCTGTTTAGTGGAAGGCAAAATAAATACGTTACCGGTACATGGTCCTTGCTACTGTATGTTCAGTAGAAATGTCAGTTATTACATTCCTGCACATGCATGTGCACATTCCCCCCCCCCTGCATCTTAAGCATGCAGCAGTGGCACTGGGGAAGTAAATATCTCTTGAGAATCCATTAATTGTCGGAAGGAACCCAGTTAATATTCAATTAGCTGAGTATTTGGATGATGGTGAAAGAAATATCTTCAAACACTTGCCATTCTATAAATAAAGTCTCTTGAGAGATGGAACCAATTAGACCACTCTTGGAGAAAGTTCTTACAAAATAGTGTAACTGTGCCAGCACAAATTCAGCAAGAAGAAGGAATCTTTTCTGCCCTTTGAGATGCTGGGGATCATCACTGCTGAAAATAGCTCATATGTTGGGTAGAATGATGCTGCAATGCTGAGAAACTATTTCTTAAGGACAGACTAGATGTCAAGCTTGAGATTGCCAACCAATGTTGCCAGTGTTTGGATTTAGCGGGTGACTCTCTTTAAACTCTTGGCTTTCTTTTTGCATGTAGAATAGTGTATAGAACCCATTGGCACAATGTACATTTTGACCTCGTCACCCTCTACATCAGGCATGACATAATGAGGATGTGATGGGCCAGTGTTAGGGTTGCCAACCTCCAGGTATTAGCAGGAGATCTCCTGGGATTATAACTGATATCCAGCCGATAGAGATCAGTTCACCTGGAGAAAATGGCCGCTTTTGCAATTGGACTCAATAGCATTGAAGTCCCTCCCGTTCCCAAATTCTGCCCTCCGCAGGCTCCGCCCCAAAAATCTCCAGGTATTTCCCAACACGGAGCTGGCACCCCTAGCCAGTGTAGAATCTTGACTACAGTACAGGGGGACTGAGCTATGTCTGACTGCTTCCTCCCAGCTCTGCTGCCATAACCAGTGGTATACCTTTTGTAGGCTAAGGGCAATACAGACGTCTGTGCAAGACCACGGCTTGAATGATTCCAAAATAACTATAGCTTTTTTCATTCATAATTGGGACTTCTAAACAGATCAGAAATTTATTTATTTTATCTATATCTCACTCTTCTCCCCAGTGGAGGCAATAGAAATAAACAGGAAAAGGAGGAGGCGTCTGAATACAGAACAGCCCCCCCCCCCACACTAGTGGATCTTCTTCTCTTGGTTACAACCCTCAAGTGAAGAGCTGAAGGCCAAGAGTCCTTTGGTTTGCACTTCTGAGGACAGCCAGGCATTAAATACCCATAGCAAAAAAGAAACTCAATCAGGTCTTGCCCAGCTGTTGCCAGCCAGTTAACACAGTCTTATCACTGCCTCTGCTCCAACCATAATAATGCCTTGAAAGAGCAAGGAAAACGTGTATATTTTCCCATTCTCTTTTACCATAATTATGAGTGTGATTGAATGGTTAAAGTGTGGATGTGTCCCCATGTCAAAATATCCCTACATGTTGAAGGCTGGAACACAAATAGTCATTACACAAAAAGTCTTGGGCTAGCTTTGTGTCCATTCCATTGGGGGTCAGTTATGCACAAGGGACCAAGCCCAGAGTTTATGCTGTTACGTGAACAAGAGTTACATAGGGAGACTTTGTGGCTACCCTTAGAAGTTCCAAATGTAGCAAGTTGCCACTGCTCAGGACTGAAATGGCCTACTGACTATTTGCTAAAAATAAAGAAGTGCTGAGTGGTATAACTCCAGCACATAGAAATGGCCTGCAATAATTTAATATAGGGTGAGTGTTTTACCAAGTGTTAATTCACAAACCCAGACTTTGGCAGATTTGATTGCCTGTGGTGTTCTATGATGTTCTTTGCCCTGGACACAGTGCCCACCTGCAAATTTTGGGATTTCTGCAAATCAGTGAGAACTTGGAGGTGGGGGGGAGAGTTGGGAGAAAAGGAGAGAGTTCTTATGTTACTCTGGCCTGGAACAGTAGAAACAGTGTGGGGTTTGCACTGCTTGTCTTCCAATACGTAGCTTGATATGAGGCACACACTCTCAATTCTCTGTGCATGAGGACTGGTGGTGGTGGGGAGGCAGTCCTTGGTTGGCTACCAGTAATTGGAGGAGGGCTTGGCAAAACCAGGCAAACCATTGTTTCTCCTCTTCTTGCCCCCCCCAACCCCAAGATGAGTCAAATATACCTTCTTAAATGTTTCTGATTTATCTCTTATTCAGAACAAATCCACTTTACTGATCCTAGAACCACTAAATCTGAAATACCCAGTTCACGGAGGCCGTGTTTTTCCAGGAAAGTTCTTCATGTCTTCTTTCCTACTTTTCCCTCACTCAGGAGCTCATACCTATTAAATTTGGGGGCTGTGAATCAAGGAAGTTAAAGTCCTTCATCAGAAAAACTTAAGGTTCACCCACGTGACCAGGCACAGTATGTTCTGTACTCCTGTCTTTGCATGTTGTGTTTAAAGGGGGGGGGGGTGAAGCTGCAGACAAAAGTTGGAATGCAGCAAAATAAAAGATGTTCCCTAAAGTGCTGCATTGTGAACGCATCTGTTCACCAAAGAAGCTAGCGCAATAACTAAGCTTTGTTTTTGAGCTTTGTGAGGAAAAGGCAAAAAAGCTGAAGCAGGGATCAAATTGGCTAATTAGGCTTGGCAGGAAAAGGCTGGAGCTCCACGGGGCTGTGGCTATCTTTTGGTCTTAACCACTGGATGAGCATTTGTGGCTGATCCTGTTCCCTGCCCCACAGCGCTTCCACAACTTTTTGAACAGCCACAGGGGCTCCTAGGCGAGAGTCACTAGATCAATTTCTGGGAGCTGCTACTATAGCCTCTCTTTCTCTTGAATTGTATTGAATTAATAATCTTGTAAATATCTCTTATAGCATAATTGCCAGCTTCCTTGAGGTTTCTGGTTTTTCACTTGTAAAAGGGAGGATGAGTTCTGGGGGTGGGGAGAAGATTTCAAGATTTCAAATGCCTTTATTCAAATACCTTCATTCCTTAATGTTGTGATTCTACTTTCGACTAGATTCCCATTGGTTGACTGCTATCGTCAGAAATTTTGCCACGTTTTTGGTTATCTCGGGATCCTTATCAGCTAATAGTTTGTAAAGTATTGTAGTGTTATTTGAGGAAAAGTTCAAAACTATAGGTTTTATGAGGTTTCCTCTTGGGGAATCATAAAGATGGCAGTCCAAAAGAATATGCGACAGGGAGTCAGGACATCCTACACCTCATCTGCAGACTGGGTGGGGAGAAAGGCACTGGCTTGAAAATATTTTTTTGTAGCAGGCTTCTGGTTGCAGGCACCATGGGGTGGATCTTCCTGTGGGTGTTCAGGGGTGGGCCACTGTTTATGTTCTGGGTGACTGAGCAAAGGGCTTTATGCTGCAGTTTGCTGCTGTTAGGAAATTAACCGACCCTCCGTCCTGGTGGTATAACATACCTTTGGAGTCTGTGGTTTATAATCATACGATCAACGCTAAGAAATGAACCAGAAAATTTGGAAGGGGGAAACAAGGGGCCTTGGGGCTCTGAGGAAAACCGTGGGGTTGGCATGTGGAGGTGGAGAGAGCGATTGAAGCACTTTGTGGCAATTTGGGGAGCTTTAAAAGTATAGTGAGTTTTACTATTCCAGGAATGGGGGTTTATTTTTTGTTTACGGCTGCCTGTCAAAAGCCGAGCGTTTTGTGTGTTGTGCCCTTTGATTTAATGAGGCATATTTGGGAGCGTCTTGTTTGGGAAGGGTGAGGAAAGCAGAAGGGAGAACTGTAAAGAGGAATCTGGTGCTGCAAAGCTTCTTCTTCTGTTTCAAGTAAACAGTCTTTTGTGCCCTCCCTTCTTTTCCCCTTCCTCCACCCCCACCTCCTTTTATTCAACACTGCTCATGTGTTTTCTATTTAAGGGCTGCAGCGTGAGGCAAATATGATTGGCGTCCACAGCCCCCTTTTGACTCTCTGCTCGAGCCTGTAAGAGCAAAGTAGGAGCGCAGCCTATAAGGGAGAGAAATCATGGACTTTCACGTTTACTGAGGAAGCCCTGGAAATCATTTTTCCCTTTAAAAAAAAAAAAAAAGACTGGTTGTGTGGCTGGGATGGATTTTTCTCTCTGAATGGGAAGAAGGATGGTGTGGAAACCATGTTGGGACGAGGTTTTGTTTTCAAGCTCCATCCTGCAACTTTGAGTTTTAATTGACAATATACTGCTGTGTGTAGTTCCCCCCCCTCTTTCTCTCCAATGTTCCTCTGTGCTGCTGAGCTGTGGGCCAGAGGAAGCTACTTCTACATGGCCAGCCATTTGGGGATATGCCGCGAGCCAAAGTTGTTGTGTTCTGATTGGCTTGGTATTGGTGACAAATTGGCCTATCGTGAGTCGGATGGACAGAGGTTGCTCTCGAGGAGCCATGGCTGGAAGCTGGCTCACAGCTTGCTTTTTCCCTTCCCCAGGTGCTGACGCTAGCTCTGAACCCATGATCCTGGAGCAGTACGTGGTGGTGTCTAACTATGAGAAACAGGAGAACTCTGAGATTAGCCTGCAGGCTGGAGAGGTTGTGGATGTAATAGAGAAGAATGAAAGTGGTAAGTCTTTTTTTTTTCCTTTTCCAACAGTATATATATTTTAAAAACTTCTGTTTCTTTCTTTCTCCATCTCCCTTATGCATCTATGTATTCCGTCTGGTGGTATAGTGTCTGCCTCAGGAGGTGGAGACAGTATTCCTCCCCCCCCCACACACACACACTCCTGTTGGTTTGGGCTTTTGGCCAAAATATTGCCTTCTACTGTAAGAATGTCTCTTTAAGCTTGTGCATTAATTACCCAATATACATTAATGGAAAACCTTGGGGTTGTGGGGGAAGGGGTGTGTTCAGAGTGTACGTTCTGTGTTTGTTAGAATGATATAGTTGCTCTGCTGGAAAAGATCTCAGTATTTCCATTACTTACCACTATTTCTGAAAGATTTATTGTAGGGGCTGTAAAACTTCACTCTGGGGATTAAATCTTGGCATGGCAGTTCAACCTTTTGCTCAGCCACTAAGGACTGGGGAGATATGGGTCTATATAGATTTAAAGAGCTTTTAAAGTGGGTAGGTGGATGTGTTGCTTTTAACTGATCGGATCAATTGATTCTGGGCTACTATAAATTATCAGTGAATCAGTTAATTCTGAGTGGCTTTTAAAAATGGATACATTTCAGTTGGCTAATTGCATCCAATTCCACAATGATGGAATTTAAACTGTTGAAAACAGCACCATCAAAACAGATTCTGTGTTGAAAAGAGATAGCTCTAGTTTTAAAATCCGAACTTCCAATTTGTGATCAATTATACTGACTTAAAGTTTTCGGATGCAGTCACTGGTTAGTATATGTGTTAAAGTACACTTTTTTTAATGACATGGATTGGGATCCTCTCCAAGAGAGAAAAACATTTAATTTCCTTCTTGGGAAATCTTCAGATTTGTTTATAACTGGAAAGGAGTGGGTGAACACTAGCATTTCCAATATTGTTAATAGCTTATCCAAACTACAAAAAAACCCCAGAGGACTTTAATTCCCTGTTAGGTATATGTGTGTATGAGCATTTCTCAAAAGGGGTTACATTTGTTAAGTCTGTGCTATGTTTTTATTTCTGTTTCTTCTTCCAACTTGCATGCATTCCTACATGAAGGTACTAGTGATTGCTGCTAAGATTGTCCTTTTAGCATCTGGCAGTTTCATTGCAACTGAGAACTTGCATGTATTGCTTAGAACTGAAATTGAACTTTCAGGAAATGTGAACAAATAAGACTATATTATATTTATTGAAAAACTTCAAAATTAATAACGTACCCCAATAGCTAGAAGTTTTAAATTGTGCTAGTGGTTCTGTAAGGATACAAACTGGGCCTGTTTAAGAGCACAAGTCCACAACCAAATTGTTGTGTGGAACCTGCCCTTCTCATATAATAATATATACATTACAAACCCTTTATTTTCACTGGTCAAAATACACTCTGGCTCACAGTTCTGAGACTCTATTAGTTCTTTGCTGAAAGTTCATGAACCCCTTATTGTTAGATTTCTGAGTGGTCAGCTTGATAATGTAATCCTCAACAGGTAATCCTCAAGTCTCCTGGCACTGTTAATTGCAGTGAGGCTAAAGCAGTCATCTATTGAATGAGTGAGAACTGGGCTACCATGTCAAGTGCTTGCCCTAGTCGGAGCAGTGATAAAGTGCTTGGATACTTTGTGCTAGTAAGATGTACCAAAAAGATAAAACCTCTTGGCTATAGAGAAAACTAAAAGTGTGATCCTAAAGACACTTTCCTCTTAATAAGCCCCACTGAATAACATAGGAATGATTTCTGAGTAGACCTGTTTAGGATGACAGGACGTGTTGTCTAGATCATAATCAATCACGTTTTGCATATGGCTTCGTCAGCTACATGTATCTGTGTACAATAAAATCCGTATAATAACATATTTATTACAATATTTTTAGTACAATAGTTCAAATAAAAAGCTAAGCCCTCAATTATCCATTGTTTATAAAATTCATACTGTAAAAAGCCTAAAAGGTTATATAAATATATAAATATTAAATAAATATATCTTACCCAAAAGTATAAGTTCAAAACACCTTAATAGGTAGCATCTCATGAGAGATATTGTTTCTGTGCTGTTTTGGTTCTCCAACTACCAGGTGGTGGCTGGACATCTCCTGCTATTACAACTGATCTCCAGGAGACAGAGATCAGTTCACCTGAAGAAAATGGCCACTTTGGAAGGTGAACTCTAAGGCATTAAACCTCAGTGAAGTCCCTCCCCTCCCCAAACCCTGCCCTCGACAGGCTCCATCCTCAAAATCTCCAGGTATTTCCCAACCTGGAGCTGGCAATCCTATGTGGTGCTGAAGGGAAAGAATAGAGATTATAGCAGCAGTTAATAGGCATCCCTTTTAAATACTAGACTTCTGGCAGCCAATTAGGCATTTCCCATGGACCTCTCTCCTCTCGGATGGATTCTTCTTGTACTGGTTATTTGTGTTAGGAATAACAAGCAATGGAGGGCTCCAGAACATTCAGCTTTTATAGATACAGAGCTTGAGTCTTGACCCAAAGAATTTTGGTCTGGGCCTTCTATAGACCATGACGTATACTTTTCAAATGGCTGTTCTTCTGGCATGAAATGGCCAAAATTTCAAGAAGAGCATCAAGGTGGCACCTCCCACAGGGAGGTAAATGGTTGTCCATGACTAACTCTTTCAGAGTGGAACGTTTGAATTCTGTCTCTGCTGCAAAGGAGCAGATATGCCAAGTTTCCCAGGCAAGTTTCCCCAGACGGTATTTAGATGTTCATCCCCTTGTCCCTCCCCAGTCTGCAGATGAGCTATACCTATGTGGATAGATAGGCAGATAGATCACAATGGGTAGCCGTGTTAGTCTGCCTGTAGCAGCAGAAAACAGCTAGAGTCCAGTAGCATCTTAAAGCCTAACAAAAGTTCTGGCAGGGTATGTAGGGTTGCCAACCTCCAGGTAGTAGCTGGAGATCTCCCGCTATTTCAACTGATCTCCAGCCAAAAGAGATCAGCTCACCTGGAGAAAATGGCTGCTTTGGCAATTGGACTCTATGGCATTGAAGTCCCTCCCCTCCCCAAATCCAGCCCTCCTCAAGCTCTGCTCCAACAGTCTCCGGGTATTTCCCAACCTGGAGCTGGCAACCCTAAGGGTATGAGCTTTGGTGAGTCACAGCTTAATTCTTCAGATACAGCTGTGTCCAAAGAATGTGAAAGCTCATACCCTAACTAAGGTGATAATATACATTTAGAATCTGACGAAGGGAGCTGTGAATCTCGAAAGCTTACACCCCCAAAATCTTGTTCGTCTCTTAAGTGCTACTAGACTCTATTCTAGCTGTTCTACTGAACACCAACATGGCTTCCCTTTGAAACTAATATACACACTGTTTATTTAAATATTTTTGCTTTTTCCTCCTCAGTGGGGACCCAAAGCAGTTTACAATATCATTCTCCTCATCTCCACAACAACCCTGTGAGGTTGGTTAGGCTGAGAGTTTGCGACTGGCCCAAGGTCAGCTAGCAAGCTTCCATGGTAAAGTGGGGATTTGAATCTAGGTGTTTCAGATCCTAGTTTGACACTCTAACTATACCAGGCTGGCTTTTATAATGCCTTTCCCCTCAAGGCGTGTCAGTTAATACATGTACCCAAAATGGTAATAGATATTAAAATGTAAAAGTCACTCTGTATATTTCAAATACCAATTTAAGCTTAAAATTTACCTGGTTTTGTCTTTGTGTGTGGTATTATCCTGAATGAGGATAGATGGATCTATTTTTAAATAACGGTGCTGCGTGTAGGTGAAGGTGCTAATCCCTGCCCTCTCCTATACCTCTCTGTAGTTCTTGAAGCATTTTTCTCCCAGACAGGTTACATCTGACGTTAGAGCCTGATTCAAGACTAGTAAAATGAAATGTAGCAGGGAAAGAGATTTTACTGCTTTTACTTAGAAACTGTTTTTGTTTAAAAGCCCCTTCCCAGGAACCTGTAGTAAAGGACAGGAGGAAAGCTTGGTTGCATGCCAATTTCCCCTCTCTGTGCAAGTGATAATATTTATTGCCTATTTTTAACAATCAATACATTTTCTCTTATCTGTCTGAAATGTAGTAGGGTCTTTCTTGGGTGAGGGGGTACGTTGTCTGACAATTCCATCTAGATTGGATGGAAACTAAAAGATATCGCTACAGTTGTTTCCTACTAGAACCAATCTGTACTAATAAAGAAACAGGCATGATGGCTACAATAAAGAAAACAGAAAATGAAGCAATAAAACCAACCAACCATTTGTGTTCATCCCTTATTCTTTGTGCAGTGGCTCTTCTGCAGGTTGCTTTCATTGTAGTACAAATAATTGAGCCTTTTGAAGAAAGAGAGGAGAGAAAGCACTAAATCTGAACTATTTGCCAAGTTTTACTTGGATGTAGCTTGAAATGGTCCAGTTTTAAATTGTGGCTAGGCTGTCTGTAATGGAAACCTTGATACTGTTAAATATAATCTTCTCTTGGGTTTTTGCCTATTATCCCAGTGAGGCCGGGAAAGGAGGAGAGCATCATGGGGGTCTCTTCCTTCCCCCCCATTGGATCTGTGTTTGTAATGCTGAGAGAATGAGATAGCCAAGATGCTGAATAACCCTGTACTTATTGTGTAATCGCTAACCTATTTTATTTATAATGCCGTATTACAATAAACTTAACTTTATCTGACCCCAAGAGAGGTCTGCATTTTTTGAGGGAAAATGGCACCCTGCCTTTGGCAGGAAATGGTGGATTTCAGTCCCTCCCTTCCCAAGATTATCTTTCTGGCTACAGAATATTGCTTTTTGAGAGCATTTGACTTTTTTTTTAAAAAAAGCCATGGCAACTGAAGTCTTAACGTATTTAAGTATCTCCTACAAAGCGAATGGATTTATGTTCTCCAAACTATGTGCTTTGTTTTGTTACTACATAGGTCTCTTTGTGACTTTTCATATGCATAACTACCAGAAATCTGTTT
Source organism: Euleptes europaea (assembly GCF_029931775.1). Lineage (NCBI taxonomy): Eukaryota > Metazoa > Chordata > Lepidosauria > Squamata > Sphaerodactylidae > Euleptes > Euleptes europaea. The sequence goes on along the minus strand of NC_079316.1, from coordinate 55,948,967 downwards.
AAAAGAACAAATGTGTTAAGACTAAACAGAATCTTGGATCAGCTTGCTCCCTGGTTTCTTGGCCTGTAGCAGCTTGATAAGGAGGCTTAACAGACTCTGTCCATATAATACAGTGCCTCTAGCTTAGCCAACTGCTCAGTCATGGAAACTGTTGTCGCTAAATTGCCAGTTGCTGTCTTATCTTGGGTCCCCTTAACCGTTCTAGCTTTTCAAAAGGGAGCATCCCATTTCAAACTAGCCTGTGGGTGGCCAGCAATCTCTTCGGCAACTAGCAAAAATGTATCAAAAGGTTTTATGAAAGAGCTAGTTGGTTCTGTAGCAGTCTTTGGTTTATGAGGCGCTGCCGCTGTCTCCCTCTGCCTTTCTATTCGTCATGTGTATATGATCATGTAGGCTTAAAAGTGATGATTATAGAATTGACTCTTGGTTTGTTGCTCTTGAGGCTGTTGTATCAGAAGGAGCCAAATTCATAACAGTGTTGCTCTGTTTCTGGAAATATGATTTAGGAATCGTAATCCCTTCTCCCCATCTTTTAATCAAGCAGGGTTCCATAAACATTCTGTGGATCCAGTTCACCATACTGAAGCTACAAAAAGTTGTTTGCTTTTTGGTGTTACTAGTAGTTCTGTTACTTCTCTTGCTCATTCAAGAAATCAATAAATGATTCTCTTGTAGCCAGAGGGCAGATTTGTCAATCTTCTACCTGCAGTTTTTGGTGTCTGATCTTCCTACAACTAATGGTCTGTCTGGCCTTCTTACAACTAATGGTCAATTAGCTAAGACAGCATTTCAAATATGACTGTGAATTTCTCTGCCGGAGTCTAGAATTACCCTGCATGTATTTGTTTCTCTTGTAAATTGCTATACACCTTACAGCAGGGGTATCAAACTCAAAAGTGACAAGGGCTGGATATGACATAAATGTCACTTGGTTGGGCCAGGCCATGCCTCGCCAGCCCAGATCGAGAGTGGGGGAGGGGTGGCTGCCTCGCCTGGCTCGTGGGCCATATAAGACCTCTCAAGGGGCCGGATCTGGTTCTCGGACCTTATGTTAGACACCCCTGGCTTACAGGAATACCATGAATTCTAAGTTAAGCAAACTAGGAAAGTGGTCACATCAGGGCATCTTTCTGTGTCCAGCACCAGTTCTCAGATTCTTCAAGTTCTTTGTGATTTGATGCCGCACAAGCCATGTTCAGTTTTTTTTTAAAAAAAAAAGAACTGTACTGTACCGTTGGTTAGCCTGTTCAGAATTCAGGCTAACTTCAGAGGTAAAAGATTCAGACCACCCCAGTGCCTTTTGGAAGAGTTGTTTTTCTATTTTGCCTGCTTATTGCCTGGCAGCATATAGTGCCAATAGGATAAAGCAATACTGTAATCACATCTGGAGATGAAATGGTTGGTGCCAGTCGCTAGGTAACTGAATTTTCATCACACATCTTTTTCCTGCTGAGATCAGACTGGCAAGGTTACAGTTTGATCAATGTGGCAAACTGCCTTGGCTTGTGCCAGAGGATTAGTTGAAAAGTGGTGATTGAACAGTAAAGAATTTTTTAATGTCCCTATTAGGAATAGCTCAGCTGGGGTTAACTCTTTCCTTCCTTTCCCTCTGTACTATCAATAAGGAGATCAAGAGCTCTGTTCCAGCTATGATGTAGACTGTAGGGCAGTGGCCTGAAAGCTGATACCTCTCAGATCATCAAACTGTTAAAAAAAAAATACTTCCCTTGCTGCCATTCCGTTTGGAGGAGGAAACTGGAGAAGAGAACATGAGATATTAAATACCCCATTGAGAATAGTGTGGTGTAAGCGCAACCTGGGCTTGCCCAAATTGCTTTCCCTCACTCAGACACACAACTCCTCCACATATAGAAGTCACACGTTCGAGCCTCTCACACTGGACAGCTGCCTGTTCCCCAAGGCATATAATAGACATTAAAGAAGCAATTCTGCCTGGCTCCCAGCAAAGTGATGCTATTTAGAAATTCTCATAAAATTGAAGGTAGTGCTGGTGTTACATTACTCCTTCACAATATTAACCTGTTCCCTAAACTACCCAAATGGCATCAAATGTTCAGATTTCAAATTTCAAATACCTTTATTGACATAGTACAATCTGCAAAACTACCCAAGTGGCATCAAACTGTTGCATGGCTAGATTCACAGAGTAATTTACAGTGCAGTCTGAAACAGTTGCACTCTTCTGAGCCTGTTGGCGTCAGTGGACTGAGATAGGTAACTGCTTATGCTTTGCAAAACTAACTGCAGTCCTACCTTCAATTTATTAGCCCACCATAACAACATTAGTCATTTGTGGTTTGTCAATAGCTGAACGAGGTGAGGATAGAATGGGATGCCCAATTCGGTTTACAAACACTTTCTTGAGTGGTTGCTATGAAAGTTATTCTTTCTTGTCAAAGCATATCAAATTAGTAGCTCCTTAACAGAGAGAAGTAATGTTAGAGTGTTAGCAAGTGGCGAAGTATCATTACTTGGAAAATTAACTATTTTGGGGGAATAGAAGCAGTAAGAGGTTCCATTGTAGGATTCATTCACCTTCCTTCTGTTTTTAAACCAAGGTTGTGACTTCTCTTCTTGGTACAGTAATTTCAAACACTCCCTGAATCAAAAACAGCTGAATGGAGAGAGGTGGGAGCATGTAGGAACATGTATAGACTTCAGCATCCTATACTTTAAGGTCTAGATCTAGACAACCAAGTAGAATACTTAAGGAGTACTGAACATAACATTGATCAGGTGAAGTGTTTCAAATACCTTGGTGGTGTTTAACAATATAATGGAAGAAGGACTGCTCATGCGCAGTCAGTAACTGACGACACAAAGGAGCTCTGCAACTATCCTCAGATTTTATCATACAAAAGGGGGAGAGTTTATGCCTGCAGCCATTAAATTATTCTTAGCTAAAACTTTACCACAACTCACTTATGGTGCCCAACTAGGTCCCTATAAAATTTTTATTATGTTAGAAAACATTCAATCAGGCTTTCTTAGGGCTCTCTTCAAAGCTCCTAGATGTACCACCAATGCAATATTATGTCAGGAGGTGGGATTATTAAAAGTAGAGACTAGGGCTTGGATGATTATTATCAACTATTGGCTGAAAGTACCTTCATCCAGCAAGTTTAATGCCTTTCCTCCTTTCACTCAGGGATAGATTAAAAATTGCTCAAGTTAGGCATAGACCCTGAACAATTATTGGAAAAAGGATTCAGGAGGGTGACTCCCTTCAATCAGTCATCAGGTAGAAAGCCATGAGCATAATTAAGGAACATTTATTTAGGTACTGCTACAACAGTACAGTTTGTACAGCATGACATGTTCTACCCAATTTGTCGGTGTTCTACCATCTGGCCAGCTTCCCAACTTCTGGTCATATTTGACTCTTCCTCAGTATAGGCGTGCCTTTAAGTTGGCGCGCCTACATGCCTTACCATCTACAGTTATGCAAGGGAGGTGTCTTAAGATACTGTACTCTGATACAGAATGTGACTGCAGGGCAGGTAGTTTAGACACTCTGTGTCATGTGACTTTTGAATGCAACTATTTTACTGAGGCTAGAAATCTTTTAATTTTTCCTTTGCTCCAAAATATAGATCAAGTGGAGACATTACCTCTTTTATTAGAAGATAATAGTAGACCCATTCTTTTGGTTGCAAAATGCCCTTGATTTTCGCAGCCATTCAAATGCGGTCTAGTTTTTTAAAAATATTTTAGTAATCTGCTTAAAACGAATAAGTTAAGAAGCAGTATGAGGTACAGAGAGAGAGAGATCTCACAGTGAGTGTACGTAGAATTGCCTTACATGGAACCCCAGGACATCCTTCAATAAAAAGTAAGAGGCTTTGTTTCTGCAAGGCACTACAGAGTTCAGTTGCTTGCTTATGCTTGCTGCAACACTCCGAGGAACTTTTGCCTCTAGCTAATCGAAAGAGTTAAACCTTCTTGAGAAGCAGCCATCTTATTAGGAGCTTCTAAGATGCATTTATCAACTTGGACCCTGACTTCATGCAGCACCGCTGGTACTCCCAGATCGTGTGGTCATGTCAGAATTATGCAAGATGGCCATTCATCATTGAAGGTTGCCATGTCTTGTGATGTTTCCCCCATTTTTAGTGGAACACAGAAGGAACAACGAGGGTTGCTATAACATTGTAAAAACAAAAATCCAGATGCAGTTTGGGCAAAATGAGAGCAAAAAAAAAAAAAAGCACCTTCCTGACCCATGTCACCCACAGAGAAAGGAATTTGTTTGTGGCTTTAATAAGGAGAATTGTTTTGGATGGATGTTGAAGAGACAGTTATTGGGCAGGGACTCGCATGACTAAAAGCAGATGATATTTCACAGTTCAAACTAAAAAGTGGGATAGTCCGTCTTTAATGCATTAATGCTTTGATTTTTATGAAAAAGATGATGCTAGGGAACATTAAATATAGGACACACAATGAATAAAATGAATACTAAAGTTCCACTAATTTGCTTTAATTCAAGAAGCCTTAGTTATTCCATGCTTATGGCCAGTTGATGAAGATGAAGGGGTGGAAACTTGCTTGTGTCTTTTGCAGACACATCTAATTCCTCTCTGATGCAGGACAGACAGAAGAAGAATGGATCTGGTTAAACATTGTCTTTATGCCAGGCTTGCTGAATTCAGTCCATAAGACATGTATAGTGGTCTGCCAGATGTTTTAAAAATAGATGGATTGTTTGGGTTTTTTTTGGGGGGGGGTAGTCTTAGACGGGCAGCTAGTGCAGAGTTATTAAGCCTTTCCCAGGTTGCATTTGGTAAGTTGTTCTACAGAAAGAGCTGCTCTTGCCTATCAAGTTTCTGGCAATGAAATCAATAAGGCTGTGATGTGTGCATGGTGCTCAAGTAATCGATATGTTTGATCATGCTTCTGGAAACTGATGGATGTAAGTTGCTGACTGTGTTTTTAAATGTATCAGTTGGCGTGGCTTTTGCTACTACAGAGAGCCAAGGAGCGCAGGTGATCTGTGTTTTCCGTTTTTGCACTACTCTGTAATGGGGCAAAGTGAAATTCCTGCTGCTCTCCTCATCATGGGATGTGCTTGCTGTCAATTCATAAGAAGTATGAGCAGCTTTTGAGCTATTGATTGGGGGTGGGTGGGTGAAGGGGCTTTGCTGAACCATCCAAGCCTGGAAGCAAAGCAGAATAGTATATATCCTATTGTTAGCTAATAGCAGACGGGCACATGTGGGGCCGGATGAGGTTTGTGCGTTGTTCATTTAGGTCAGTAAGTTTTATATTTATCTGTGACCCCAATATGTATTAACCATAGATCATTGCATTCCCCATCTCTTTTCCATTTAGGATTCAATCCCTCACTGTTTTTGGAGGGTGTGTGTGTGTGTGTGTGTGTGTGTGTGTGTGTGTGTGTGTGTGTGTGTAGGAGCAATCAAAACTGGAAGCCTCTGGCAGTCTGACATGGAGCAGCCCATTCCCCAAGCTTAGGGTGTTGCTACCTCATTCACCTATATCTGTAAACCAGACCATAAATTTCTCTTCCTGCTAAGAATTGTCTTGCTGAATTAAGCAGAAGAACAACTAGCCCAGCTTTGTTTCCATCACCAGCCAGCTAGACGCCTCTGGAATTTCATAAGAAGGGCACAAAGGCGATGGCCATTCCATGTTAATCACAAGGCTGTTCTGGCTTCAAACCTAAGTTAAAGTGGGCGGTGGGTACATGAAATGGCTGGGTGTCAAATATATTAGTGACCAGCGTGGTGTAGTGGTTAAAAGCGGTGGACTCTAATCTGAAGAATCAGGTTTGATTCCCCACTCCTCCACGTGAATGGCAGACTCTAATGTGGTGAACTGGGTTGGGTTCCCCACTCCTCCACATGCAGGTTGCTGGGTGATCTTGGGCCAGTCACAGTTCTCTCAGAACTCTCTCAACCTCACCTACCTCACAAGGTGCCTGTTGTGGGGGGGGGGGAGGCAAGCCGCTTTGAGACTCCTTTAAGTAGAGAAAAGCGGGGTATAAAAACCAACTCTTCTTCTTCCTCCTCAAATATGAAACCATCATCCCTCTTTTTGCCCCTTCTGATTTCTGGGTAGGGTATTTAACTAAATTGTACTAAAGGAGGACAGGCCTTTCAAGTCTGGAATGAAGAAACTGTCCAACAGCAACTTCTCCATGCAGTGATGGCTTCAAAGTGTGCAGCTCTAGGTCTAAACAAGTAAGTTCTAAATATAAATGCAGTGAAGATAAGAGTTTCAAGGTGTCCCACTCAACACCCTCTCCTCCATAGTCCCAGCTCCTGTGCCCTTGTATTTCCTAGGCCCTGATCAAAGTTGTAACAAAAGCCAGTTCGATGTAGTGTTCAGAGTGTCAGGCTAGGATCTGGGAAACCTAGGTTCAAATCCCCACTGTGCCATGGAAGCTTGTTGGGTGACCTTAACCTCCCTCAAAATATTGTTATGAGAATAAAATGGAGGAGAGGAGAACATTGCAAGCTACTTTCAGCCCTGATTGGAAAGAAAGAAAGAAAGAAAGAAAGAAAGAAAGAAAGAAAGAAAGAAAGAAAGAAAGAAAGAAAGAAAGAAAGAAAGAAAGAAGGAAGGAAAGAAGGAAAGAAAGAAGGAAAGAAGGAAGGAAGGAAAGAAAGAAAGAAAGAAAGAAGGAAGGAAGGAAAGAAGGAAAGAAGGAAAGAAAGAAGGAAAGAAGGAAGGAAGGAAAGAAGGAAGGAAAGAAGGAAAGAAAGAAAGAAGGAAAGTCAGTAAACTTGGTGCAGAGATCCCTTATCTGTGTCACCAAGCTAAAGCAAAAAAACTTATTTTCATGCAAGTGCACACATCATAGCATTGCATATAGATGTATAAGTATAGGGAGGCCTGGATTCTTGTTTCTCAGTTGACTTAAACTAACTCAGGGGAGGAAGTGTAAGAGATTATAGTTCCAAATGCTCCATGAAAACAACCGTAGACATTTTAGTTTTAGACTATGAAATAGTTAAAATTTCAATCTGGTCCTTTAAAAAAAGCAGTGAAAATTGTTAGGAACAGGTAGGGTGCAGACCATAAGAAACTCTTGAGAAAAACTTTTCACTTGTTTATTCATCACAGCTTGGCAAACCATAGTAGCATTATGTATGCTGCAAAAGATAAATTCAATCCACTTTCTTCAACATCTGACATGCTAACAAAAATGGCCTCAAAGATCCCCAGTTTCCTAATGCGACACAGTAACCTTGGGGATGTCTAATAGTGGTGTAGTGGTTAAGAGCGGTGGTATGGAGCAGCGGCGGCTAATCTGGTGAACTGGATTTGTTTCCCCACTCCTACGCATGAAGCCAGCTGGGTGACCTTGGGCTAGTCACACTCTCTTAGCCTCACCTACCTCACAGGGTGTCTGTTGTGGGGAGGGGAAGGGAAGGGAAGGTGATTGTAAACTGGTTTGATTCTTCCTTAAGTGGTAGAGAAAGTCAGCATATAAAAACCAACTCTTCTTCTTCTCCTTCTCCTCCTCTGTCTGCCATAGGCAATGATCTCCAAAGATGCTCTACTGAAAGAAAAGGCTCCTACTGATGTTTACCCAAGAGGCACCTCCACCACCATAGAGTGTGGAAGCATGTGGATCTTTCCACATTCTCCCTTGTTTGTTTTCCAGCCAAGGGCTGGAAAGGACTAGATGGGAACTTCATTACTTGATTTTAATTTCTCTCTTGTTTTTATTCCCAACTCCTTCCAGCTGTCGAACTTATGGCTCTTTCTTCCCACTCCTCATGGAGAAACAGAAACCCACAACAGCTCAGAGCTCAGGTTGGCAGCTCAAAAGGGGAAAAAATTATATGCTGGGCCTCCCCACCCCCTTAGATCCCTTTACGCATTTTCCCCTTTGTTTGTGGAGCCATTGCCAGCTTGGGGACCTTGAAACCTCCCCAGGAAAAATCTGCTTTCTATATTAGAACACTCTAATGTTATAATGATTGGGTTTCTGTATCCGCCAAATAGGTCACCAGCTCAGCAATTTTGCGGAGAGAGCAATACCCGGAAAGATCTGAGGGATATTACAGGATTCCCATTCCTTCTTGCAATGTACCTTGCCTGGTTAGATTTCTAGAGTTACAGCAGCTGAGAAACTATTGTTTCGCTGAGCTCTTGTTACATCATAAAGATCTGGGATTTAAAAAATATTATTCAAATAAATGTTTAAATTTTAAGATTTTTTTTTGTAGCTAATTTAAACACATGTCAGCTTGCCCCCCCCCCCAAACCACGTCTTCTGTTTAATCAGGGGAAATGATTAATGACTTAACTGCATGCCTGTTTTAGACAAATTGGTCTGAAAATATCAAAAGCAAAAGACGGATGGTGCATTTTTATGTCAGATGAGGACAAGATTAATAAAGCATGGAGTGTTCATTTTTATTTTCCCCTGAGCTGCACAGCAAATAAGCAGTTTCAATAATGTCTTGGCAGTCATAGAAACGGCAATCATTAGCAGACCAGTTTCAATTGCAGCCAGAAATATTCCTTCTCCTCCCTCCCCCCTTTGGTGTTGGTGTATATGGCCATTTTTATTTTCATGCAATGCAGCTATTTAGCCCCTTTCACCACACGAATCTGTTGTTAAACAGCTGGGGCCATTAACTTTATAGCTACAGTAGGGTGGTCAATGAAAAGAACTTTCACATTACTTTCCCCCCTTACTTAAGGGAATGCAGATAGTAAAAATTGGTAAATTAATTGACCGCACAAGGCACAGCACATCTGATGCATCACCTTCAATGCTACATCATGATATCTTTATGATGTAAACCTTGTATGGACGGACTGTGGAAAACAGCAGTAGGAGGATCAAGGGTGAACATCATGGATGGTGAAGCAAGTTGCTTAAGAGTTGAGGCAATCATTTGGGGAGTATTTTAAAGGAGAGTTCTGATGAACATCTCTCTGGATGGTTTGAATTCAAAGAATTTGACTGTGTAGCCCAAAAAAACCTCCCCAGGATCCAGAGAGATTAATCTGGTCTTGCTCAGTGATGATGTCAGGAGCTAAGTCACATATTAAACAGTCACATTCTACACCCACCTGAAATGAAGAATAGATTAACGGCCAGTTCGCTGTTCCAATGGGCTGAATTGGCTTGTGTTCATCATTTTCATACACATTTTGCTTATTTCATATTGCTGGCTTCCCCCCCCCCCCTATAAGAGCAGCAAAATTCTTGTTCCCCTAATAATTGTTTATTATTCCCCTTGGCTCTACTATCATTTTTCATAGTTCTGTAATGAAGTTCTATAGCATGGCTCAATATGAGCCAAGAAAATGCCAGGACTCCACCCTGGAGGTTGTGCAGGAATTATAAAGGTTCCTTGGAGCAAACAGTGTCTTTTCCTCACTGTTGACAACTGCAGACTCTTCCCACACTTGGCTTTAGGGTAGAAGGCTGAGGTATTGTTGCATTTCCTCACTCTCCTTTTAGAAATGGAATATTTCTCACATTCTGTGGATTAGCTCAGTTCTGTTGTAAACTTAGTCAACAATCTTGTTGTTTTTAAAAACAGTCCTTTAAAAGCAGTCCTTCATCTTGAGCCAATGGGGCTTGTTTTTAGTTTGTTATTGATTAGTGGTGATTGTTTTAGATAGTTTTTCACAAACTCTGAATTAGTTTGAGGGCAAAAGTGGCGTAGGTACATCTCGACTGCCCAGGAATGAGTGGCTGAACTGGGAGGAGGATTCAACGTTGCTGATCATTATCAATTGCTAGCAGTAAAGGTACGAACAGCACAAGAGTGATGTTGTAGTTAAAGTTTCTAACTAAGTCTGGGAAGACTGACCCATGTTCAAACCCCTACTAGCCAAGAGGCTTGCTAAGAATTCCTGTGCCCGTTATTCTTGGCCTAATAGGGTTGCTGCCGGGATAAAATGGAGGAGGGGAAATAGTGAACACTACCCTGAGCTCCTTAGAAAGGCGGGGTAAAAACATATGACCTGTAAAAAGCAGGGCAGGGTCTCTGTCATTTTAAAAAAATACTCTAGTGTAATGGAAGTTGGGACCCATCCTATCAACAGTGCTATTTGTCTTTCTGATCTCCTCCGTTTCTGGCTGCTGCTCCGAATCCCAGTTCTTAGTGGCTATGCTGGCCTCCTCAATTGTCAGTAGTGAACTTGCTGTTGGAGCACACTTGCTGCATCTTTGACGCAGTAGCACAGGAGGCCACTCTGGGAGAAGGTGTAAAGGCTGTGAACAAGGTTCAGCTGGCCCAAGTGGGGCTAAACCCATTGACAGGGTGTGGCTAGAGAGCCATCGCCTAGGTGTGGCTGGCTAATAGGGTCATCAGCAGCCCTAACAGAAGAAGGGATCCCATTGGGCTGGAGAGGACACAGTGGGTGGAGGAGGTTAGGACCCCTCTCACGGTTCCCTGGACAATGGCAGCTTAGGGGAGGACTTAAAGGAAGTTGTGGAGAAGAGCTGGAACAAGGCAGAGTAAGCAAAACCTCATTGGTGTGCGGAAGGTGAGGGAACCAGGCAGCTGGTGTAGAAAGTGCTGCAATGCCCCTACAAGACAGAGACTGAAAGGCTGAACTGATTGGGTTTTTTTTTTAATTCTTAGCAGATGGGTCTTTGCTAATTATGGAAGGATAGGGACAACAATAGCAGAATAAATTATCCCAAAATGCAAAATGATGTATGCAATAAGAAATTTGATTTGCCAAACTTCGGTGTTGTGGAATTTAGCTATTGTGTTAGCAATAAAGCATGCCTAAAATCTAAGGTGCTTTGCTGTTCTCCAGAACATGATTCTGGAGAATGAAGTTAAAGCAGAGCCATTCCCCTGTGAATGTGATGGCATTTAGGAACTAATCCAAATCCCAAATCCTGCATTTAACAATAAAAAAACACACTGATTCCAATCTTTCATCTGGCTTAATGCTTACTGACAGCGGCTCTCCAGTATCTTGGGCAAAGAAATGTCTGGTATAAACCGAAGGTGCTTCTGATGGAACCTGGGATCTTCAGTGTGCAACATGTATGTTCTATTGAGCACTGGGCCCTTCCCAGTAATGTAGGGATTCTTTCATGATAAAGAGTTTAATAAGATGATACTGCTTGCTTAGAAAAAGTAAACAATGGGTGAAAACGCATGGTCACTTTATCCTCCTTTAATCCCTGTTTTAGCCAGGATCGAACGCACATTAGGCGAAACGCATGCGTTTGATCCTGGCTGAATCCTAGCTGAAACAGGGATTAATGAGGATAAAGCGACCATGCGTTTTCGCCCCATGAGTAGTAGTCACATACTTTATCTTGCCTTTCAGTAATAAAATCATTATTTGTATGTAGATAGAAGGTTCAGGCAACTTCATCTCCATCACAGCAACCCTATAAGGCACTATTTAAAGGTCAGCATTGATGGTGGAGAGTGCCATAAAGTCAAAGCCAATTTATGGCAACTCCATAGGGTTTTCAAGGTTTGCCTGGCTCTGCGTAGTAGTGACCCTTACTCTCCCTATAATGAAAACAGATCACAATGGGTAGCCATGTTAGTCTGACACGAGGGGTAGAAAAGAGCAAGAGTCCAGTAGCATCTTAAAGATTGTATAATGAAAACAGACTTACTTAATAAGTTCAGTTGTGTTGGGATTTAAACCAGTGGATTCTTGGCTTATAGCTCAGTTTCTTAATGTTACACTTGAAGTAAGTCAGCAACTCTTCCTCTATTCCTTTTATACTAATCCATGAAGCTTATGAAAATGAATGCCTATCCTGTGAATGCAGTTCACAGTTGTGACCTCTTTTCCCCCACAGCAGAATGACACCTGGGAACTGGAGAATATGTTTTCATCTTGTTATGGTCCCTTGCTGCTTGTTATGTCTTGGACCAGTGTCCAACTAGTTCGGAGTTAACCAATTGGCACCACCTGCTTTTCCCCCCTTTCTTGAGGGAAAAGCTCCCTGCCTCTTCCACGAACAATGTTCACTATAATCTTTGTTTTAATCTGACATACTGTTAGGGGCTTCTGCTCCTTTGAGAGTTCTGATTCTGTAATTGATTTGCATATGATTAAAAAAAATCTGCTTGTGTGTAATTTTCATCTAAGGATGGAACAATATCTGGAAACAGATGTAAATTCTGAGTGCTCTCAGGCAAAAATATGGAAAGTGTAATTTGGGGATCAGGGGATCCAGGTGGATGTTGCCTCAGCTTTATCAACTTGCACTATTACTTTGCCAAGGTAAAACATGGGGAGAAATGAAATGTGTTATCTCCTCCTTAGCTTTGGGGCATTGTGGGACATCTTGTAGAGGGCAGCCTACTCCTGTTAATTGCAGTAGCTGCTTTAGATGCAGTATTGCTATCTCAAAGCATTCCTTCCCAACTACACATTTTGGATGCTGACAAATTACTATGTTCATCTTTTTCCTTATGAAGATGTCCAGATTTCCAAATTGGGATTTCTTCTGTACTTTGATTTTTAAAATTGAAACAAATATGGTAAATCTGTGGAAAGACAGGTGTTCAGTTGTATCTAGATTATCTGGTAGTCTGTGATGAACAATAGCTGGGAAGCAGCTAAACTGAAACCAACGTCAAGGCTTTGTTACATAGCACGCTTCCCCTGCTAAGCTATGGATGGACCTTAAGATGCACTCTTACATTCTTCCACTAGAGGGCATCTACTTGTTTCTGTGCTGGATCTTTCCAGTGGGAAGCCTTGAACCAAAAGGCAAGGGGAAAACCGTGGATGTTCAGCGTAAGGCTGGCGATTCCACGCACCATCAAAAGGTCTTCAGTCTTTGTGGTTCTGGAGCCTTGGAAAGAATGCTTGACTTGGGAGTCTGAGACTGGGAGTCTGAGACTGGGAACTGAATAGCACAGATGCCTAATGGGAAAGATTCTCGGAAAGTGGGAATCTCTTCTGCCCACATTTGGTCTGTGTGTGGGGTTTTGGGTTTTTTTTTTTTTTTTTTTGCTTTTCCAAGGAAAACACTTTCCTTCCGAAAGAGCCCTAATGCTGCCTTAAGCTTTATAGCTGCACGTACCACCTCTTCTATGTCATGTGTATCCTCTTCATGAACTCTCGGGAGCCTATGAAAAGAGAAGTTATTTCTGCTTTGGACACAGCAGGATGACACCTGGGAACTGAAGAATATATTTCCAGCTTATTATGGTCCCTTGCTGGTTGTTATGGCTTGAACCATTGTCCAGCTTGTTCAGAGTAACCAATTGGCACAGCTTACTTTCTTCCCTCCCCATAAGAAAAACATCCGTCTCTTCCACACATTGCTCCCTATAATCTTTGTTTTAATCTGATGTACTTTTATGGGCTCCTGCTCTTCTAAGAGTTCTGCTTCTAATACTGACTTGCACATTATAGATATTTTCTTTGCTTGTGTGCCCCCCCCCTTTCTTTTTTTTAAAGGATGAAACAATATCTGGAAACAGTTGTAAATCTGAGGGCCGCCAGGCAAAAAAATACAGACAATGTAGTTGGAAAGATTGGAGGATTAATTCCAGAATTCAACCGAAAAGAAATTGAATTCTCTAGCATACTTCTGGCTCTGCCTCACTTAGACAGTCACTTGCATTTCTACTTTAGGAGTTAGACGATTGCCAGCTGGGGAAAGAAAAGTTGCTAGAAAGGAGTGATTAATTTAAATCTTCAGCAGAGTTCTGGAATTAGAAAACCAAAAGTTAAACTGAACACATTAAGCACATTTTAAAAATTAACCATTGATTAAAAAATAACTTGGAAAGCAGGAGAGCAAAAAATCTGGAGTCAGACTACACCTTAGATGTGACAGATCTGTGGATCATACATCCACCCAGTTCACATCTGAAGTGAAGAGTGGGGTATGAAAGGAACACACACAGGAGGGCCACGGAACCCTCCCCATTCTCTGTAACACCCCTCACTCCCCGGTCAGTTGCTCCAGTCAGCTTTGATACCGGAAGTGGAAAATAGTAACTATGACCATGGAGCGGGGTGGGGGTGGGGAGCATAAGCAAGGGGCGAGGGAAAGTGCTTTTCTCTTTCCATACTTGCAACACCTGGCAGCGTTTGGTCTTTAAGCAGCAGTAGCAGGAAGATGATCTCGATTAGGGGCCATGACTCTAGGGAGGAGGGAGAAGATAACCCCATTTGCACCATTTCTCTCATTTATTTATTTATTTATTTGCATTATTCAAAGTCCACCTTTCTCATAGGAATTCAAGGCGGATTACACATAGGGCACTTTCACACATGCCGAATAATGCACTTTCAATCCACTTTCAAAGCACTCTGAAGCTGGACTTTACTGTGTGAAATGGCAAAAGCCGCTGGCAAACTATTATTAAAGTGCATTGAAAGTGCATCATTCAGCATGTGTGAAAGTGCCCTATATAGTGAGTCAGTACAATCAACAAAATGAGACATTCAATAACTAATAACTTATCAGAAGTCTGGAGCCACCAGAAAGAAACAGAAGCGTACCATAAGTATTAACGTGACTCATTAAAAGGTACAGAAATTACATAATAGGATCCTACTTACAATATGGTACTCACAGCAGTATAGTTCACAGATCCCACTCATTTGCACAAGTAAGTTTGTGAACCATTTTATATGGTGCAGCCTGACTACCTGTGAAGGCCGGGAGAGTGGAAACTCTCCACAAGGCAGGAGCCACAGCAGAGCAAGCACATGTACAGGCAGTTGTCGATTTTGCCTATTTGCATATTGGCACTTGTGGAAGCCCCTGCTAACATGAGTGGAGTTCTCGTGGTGGAGCATAGGGAGAAAGGTAGTCTCATAAATAAGAGGGGGAAAGACCATGAAGGACTTGTATGTGATAGCCAGTACCTTAAACTGAGCTCGGTAACAAATGATAAACCAATGGAGCATCTGCAGAATTGGAGTAATATGCATGCTCTGTCTGGCTCCTGCTAATAGTTGAGCCATGGCATTCTGACCACTTGGAATGTCCAAGTTGATTTTGAGGGGAGGCCAATGGACAGTGCATTATTGTGCATTACAGTAGTCTAGGCTCAATGTTACTGTGGTGTGGATCCTGATGGCCAGGTCAGGTGTATCAAGGTACAGGGTCATCTTACAAGACAGACTGAGTTGCAAGAAACCGTTTTTTCTCCCAGCGGCATTAACTTGCTTCTCCAGTATAAAGCTAGATCCAGTATGACCCCAAGGCTTTTAACTGAGTGAGTGAGGGTCAGTTGAACTTCATCAAAAGTGAGAACAATGTCCTTCAAGACCACTGCCTTCCCAATCAGCATGACGTTTGTCATCGAAAATGTGGTTCATTACTTTTAGCCCTGGTAGTGGCATGGGCGGGGGGGGGGGGAGAAAATGTGTACCTGTATTGTACTGTTATCCCCCCCACACACACTGATACTTAAAGCCACCTGGGAGGATGCATTTGGTTGGAGAAATAGCAAGGGAGGGGGTCATTAACTTCCCACCTTCTCCAGTTCCTCAATCCACATGAGTTTCCCAGGTGCTTTTTCAGTCATAACAACACTGGGCATTCAAAATTCATATATAATTTGGCCTAAGACACACCCGTTCCCTACTTGCATATGGTAACAAGGCAGATGCTTTGAAACAGAAATGTGTGTTTGCCATAATCAAATCCAATTTGGACCTTAGGCCAAGGCTGCATACAAATATATGTTAAAAACAAGGCTTGCAGTGCTGTGAATGTGGTTTGAGCCCTGATGTTCACGTGACCCAAATGTGAGCCAATCACATGTTAATCTATGCTGCAGTCATTTAGTTGGCACTCCATGATAAAAATGGCCCAAAGTTGAATGCCTGAGATAAAAGCAGCCCATTTCTGACATATGATGCCTTGTTTCCAAACAGGCAGAGCCGGAGGGGAGGTGGTGAAAACAGCAGTGGAATGCTAGCCAGTGGCTGTAGCCTATGTCAGCATAATGCCTTTAACAGAAATGAAAAGGGAGGAGATGTGTGTTTTCCCTAAGAGCATTTCATGTATTTCTATGTTGAAGAGCAATCTAATCTTTTGAGAGAGAGAGAGAGAGAGAGAGAGAGAGAGAGAGAGAGAGAGAGAGAGAGAGAGAGAGAGAGAGAGAGAGAGAGAGAGAGTGTCTCTTGAGCAGTGCCTATGTTTTGTTTGGATCAAGTTACCCCCTGTGCTTGGAACTGGAGTGTGTCTTGGCAGCAGGAAACCATTGTGACAAAATAATTCTGAATGCAAAGACATCCAAGATTCAAAGCAAAGCCCAGCTGGTTTCATTTCTTCTTAAAGCTGCAGTGCTTTGTGTCCTTGTTGCTGTGTTTTGGAAAACCGGAGCCTTACTATAGTTGAACATCTATTTCAAATTAGCTATGGCATAAAATAGGTAGCTGAGGCGATTCAGGGCAATTGGCAAGTACAGACTGTCTCTATGATAGTGTATGAAGGGGTGGCAGTGGGCACTCAGCAGTGCCAGGCATGGTCATGCCGTGAAGTCAGCTCCTGGTCTTCAGGACCATTTGAAAGGGACAATGTTGCATTCTCAGCATTTGGCTGGGATCTGCAATGCCGTGAGTGCTCAGCTACCTCTGCTGAATTTCTCTGCAATTCATGAACTGTCTTCCCTGTATATGTAAGTCATCTTGTGTACACGTTTGACTTCTCTTGCACAATGAGAGTTCTGTGATGCTAATAAGATAAATAGTATTTATTTGAAGTGCAGTACGTTCAAGGAAGAAAGGGTGATGATCTTATTACAAGGCTGTGAAACAGGAATGTCTGTTCCAGCTCCACTTGAAATGGCTATAAAGAGCTCATCTCCTCTTCTCTTTTTTAGTATGTGTATTTTTTTTAAGAGCATTCCCATCTACAAGAGTTTCTTGGTCAATATATCCCCTGGGCAAAATGTCCTATGCTGGGGGCAGTCCTTGATGGCAAAGGGGGTTGCAAAGCAGTTTATCTGTAGATCATAGAACTTTCATATGAAAATGGGGTTCAGCATATAAGACTGGCTGGACGACTTTATTGATCTCATCCTCCCCCCCTGGAATGCTACAGTTGCTGGACATGGTTAGAATCGAATTTGTCTCTTCCTATAGCCAGTGTGTTCAACCAGCCCTCAAATACATGTTTGTATGATGAAGGCAGTGAGAGTAAGTAAGATTTTGCAAACTTAGTAAGGATGTGTTTTTAGCAACAGTATACTCCTAATGCCATCATCAAGTGCTTTAGACAACTTGCATGCAAGTATTTTGACCATAAAGTTTCTGTTTAGTATAGAACAGACTCTTATTGACAGTATAAGTTTTGCACTGGGCTGGATGCTAAGAGTTCCCCCCCCCCCAAGTGCATTTATGCTTCTGTAAAGGGAAGCATGTGACTCCTTTAGGTTCTGAATCTCTCTGATCAATGCTAGTGTATGCTAGTGTATCTGGTTTATCATACACAATGCTAGTGTATGATAAACCAGATAACCTACAAGATGAGGAATGGAGGTGGAGAACAAGGGTTGGTGAGAAGAATATTTATAATCTGCCTTTCTCATTGAGACTCAAGCAGAAATGAACCAAAGGGATGGCTACATGAGCAAGTACTAAGCAAAACAATAGGATGCATCAGATTCTAATCAAATGAAAGCCCCATCTCCTGGGTTTGGATCTGATGGGGCAAAACCTTGACTGTGCATGGGAATCCTTCCAGGACTGCCTGGTAGCTAGTCTCATGCAATGCTGGAGTCTTTCTTACCCCAACTAGGGCCCATGGAGGACTCCAAATGCACCACCTGTCTTTTTGTTGTCTGCCTAGTTGGGCATGTGGTGAGAAGAATGGTCTGCAGTGTAGGTGGTGTGAGTTATTCCTTCCTCTTTCTGTTTTGCTGCTGCTGTCATTGTGGCTTGCCTCCCTCCCAGGATGGAGAAGTACCTTTTTAACGTTGGTGTCTGGGCTTGACAAAATCCCCACATTTAAAAGTTTTTTTCACTCTCCTGGCAGAAGACAGGCAGGAGGGTGGAAGTCACTTGCTCCCAATCATCACCAAGAACCAAATATCAAAGCTTCGGAAATGTTAATGACCATACTGGCTGGGGAGGGGGGATCTGGTCAATTGCTAAATCACTTTCCCCAGGAATACACAAGTATAGCAAGCCACCCCCCTAGTAACCAGACCTTGGGCAGTGGAATACCAAGCACCAGGCAGGGCCTTAGAACAGCAACACAGTAGGGAAGCTGGGAGTACTGGCCCTCTTGGTGGATAGCTCCTTAAAAAAACAGTTGGTGGCAATACACCAAAGAGCAGAGAACGACCCCATCAAGAGTCAGGAGAGCCGAGACAGCAGCATGTTGCCAGGTAGAAATCAGGATGGTCACTAAGCACATAGATGTCTTGGAAGGCCCAACAGAGTGACGCTTTCGGGTTAGTGGGGCCATTCTGCCACACCCAGCTTTCCCCTTGGTGGGTATTGAAACCCTAACTTCTGTTTACCACATGAATGCATTTTCCTAGTGAGCTACTAGCAGTGGGATAGTAGGAATGCCTTCTTTGAATGTGCTGTTGTGTGTTTTGCTTTCTAGTTAGATCACAATGGGTAGCTGTGTTAGTCTGTCACTAGCAGTAGAAAAGAGTAGGAGTCCAGTAGCACCTTAAAGACTAACAAAATTTCTGGCAGGGTATGAGCTTTCTAGTTATAAGGCTACTTCTGAGAATTTGTGATAGATGGGCAGAGGTGCTGCCCCCTTCTGCCAGTCCCCAGTATGCCTGTTTGGCATGGATGCAGAGCAGCCAATCTGGGCCCATGGGTGGCTGAAGTAGCCAGATGGTGTGTGTGTGTGTGGGGGGGGGGGGGTAATGCAAGGGACAAATCTATTACACTGTCAGCTCAGATCAGATAAGTGCCTGAGCCTTCAGAGAGTGAGACAGGAGGGATTCTGTCTCAGAGTCTGTCTTGTGTGTAATCAGGCTAAAACAGTGAATGTTTAGAGACAGGGTTTGTGCTTACAAAGGGATAGGCTGAAGATCCTTTCTCAAGAGACTTTGGATGTCTCAGAGCCTATTTTCTGTGAGAAAGCAGGCTAGCATAGTGAATGCTTGAGGAAGAGACTGTAGCTGTCTCAGGGCCCAGTTCTGAGAGAAACTAACTAAAGATATGTGGTTTCTGGGAGAAGTTCACATTTACACTGTGAGAATCCTGAGGGTGAGGGAAGGCCAGTATTCACCTCAAAAATAATACTGTGGCTTTTATCCTGTGCGCTGTTCTGCGTGTGCACCCAGGAGTTGACAACTGAAACGCTATAACTTAATGTGCCCAGCAAAAGCTGTGTGTTACCTGTGAATTGTTTTAAGCCTGGTTACTGAACAACTTTGTTTTCCCTATCCCTGGTAGTAAATAAAAGGTTTTTTAAATCCTGTTTTGCAGGTTTCTCATATGAAATAATTGCATTTCGAAGGCAATTTGGGTTCTGTCTGTCAGTAGAAGGTTGGGGTAGAGATCAGTCTGGTGAGACAACACAGAACACTACCTCTGTTCAAATGGCATTTGAAACCCTGACCTTCACAGCACCACTCCTCCAACCAGCAGAGGATGTGGTGTTGCCTTTGTCCCTTCCATTCTTGTGATTGGGGGCAAGGTGACATCATGAGAGAGTACCACCATTTCCATGTGATGATTGGCTGCTTACATGTATGGCTTTAATGGGGGTGTTGTCAGCTTATTGCTCCATGATTGTGTGTCTGAGGGTATTGATATGGATTCCAGGGTAGTTGCTAGAGTCTCAGTTCCTTGGAGTTGGGTCTTTTTGCCACTTCTTTTCACTATGGAGAGAGCATAAGATACCAACTCACTGTGGTGGTGTTGCCATTGTCAACAGTGCTCTGGTATCCATTGTTTAAGACTGAACTGTAAATACAAATATCTGTTAATTAATTCTGCTTTACTTAATCATCCACATATTGCAGACAAATCTTTGACATAATTTTCTCTTCAGTTTCCCTTTTCAGCAACTCCAGAGTTAACTTTGAAACACATCATCTGGTAAAACAATTACACTTTTCTGGCCTGGTCTCAGACTATTTAAAAGTTGAGTTGGAGAACAAATAAGCACTGGCAGACTGAGACATAGCTGGGAAGAGGATGCAGGAGACTCTGTCAGCAAGAACCAAAAACTGTAGTTGGGTCAAAGGACTCATTGTTGGTTCATCAGTATTTGTGTGATATCTTGTGTGCATTTCAATGCACACCTTGTAGCTCAACCCATACTTGCTGCACTGTGGCAAACCTATCAAAACTGTATTAAGTAACGAATTTGTGCTAAGTTATCCAACTGTGCCCCTGTATGAAGCAGTTGCATGGTTAGAATGCAGCTTTGCATCTGCTATGCCCACCAGCTCACCATAATGGGTTGGATCCTGTGATCAGTCGGTGGGGTAAGGAATGGTTACTGGAGGTTGGAGAAAACTTAGAAGATCAGGATTCTTGCATAGATTTTACATGGTCCTTGTGCTGGACCCAACCCAATAATTTTATAATGAGAAGGGGCTGTCTGGTGCCCTTCTAGGATTCTTCTAGAGATCTCAAATTTTGAGAAGTTCACCTGAGACCCCATTTGTGTGATAAAATAGTTGGGCTTAGAAAAGTGTACCTCTGCTTAAGACTACACTTATTTCCTAATTGGAAAAGGCAAAGCCTCCCCCATGCTTGGCTCCCATGCCATTTGGCCACAGCAGAGCTGGCCCTGGGAAATGCATCTTGCACCTCTCTAGCCCACCATGAGTACTGCGCTGACCTTGTTCCATTGACTAATTCACTCCCCCACACCCAATGAAATAAGCAACTGGAGGCCACCCTCTAACTGATTTGAAGCCAGTTTCAACCATGTGCTAATAATCTCTGTTTCTCTTTGGTCTTATGAAAACATGTATTGTTGTGTATATCTCGTGGCAACAGAAAAATCTTTATAGCATAGCTATTTTCCAAATAGGCCAGTAATTTCTGTGATGGAGATTTTAGAGCGATTTTTGCAAGGATTGCCCACTTCTTCACCACCACCACCACCACCATCTCCACTTTCTAGGTGGTTCGTGTTTATAGCCATTCAGGGAGATGGCCCAGAATGCAGATCATTAAATCTGGTCTCAAATGCAAGCTCAGGAGTGGGATTAACTAATGTGTTTCCATGGCTAGTTCCTGCTAAACAATTATTGTGTTCCCAAAACATAGTTGTCTAACTAACTGTATGTGACCAGGTTTCTCTGCATTAAACGGAGCAGAAATTTGATTTAGTAGTTAGTTTGGGTTTCGGGAGCCAGTGTTACAATCCAGAACCTGAGTCTAATATGTAATATAAATTGGATGTGTTTGTTTAGTATATTTATATACTGCTTTTCCTAAAATAAGTGCCAAGTGGTTTCTAAGCACATAACCCAATATACAATAGATAATTAAAACCAGCATCCTGTAATAGCCTGTGTAAAGACCACATCCAACTACATTATTATCTTAACTCTGCATTCACTCAATGAGTGCAGTTCAGTCTCCTGTCTATAAAATGGGAACAATCATTCCCAAACTTAAAGGATGAAGATGATTAACAAAAAGTTTATGTGACATCTATAGTTACCATATTTTTTCACATACTATGTGGTAGTACTGCAGCAAACTCTGAATATATTCCTTTAACTGTTAGTGTGATCTTTATCTTGTCGCATGTCAAAAGGGTGAGAATTGATAATGGCAAATGGAATGTGGGTATCGTACATCATCAAGCTAATTTTTAATAATATGTAATGCATAGTATACATAAGACCCATACATATGGAATATTACCAGCCTACAGTCTTTCCCTCTAGTCTTGTTTCACACCAAGAGAATCTGTTTTATATGCTCTTTTGAACTTAGTAGGCTGCTTATTTATTTCAACACTTTGCTGTAGGGGGATTGTCTGCTTCACAGCTGACAGTATCAAAATCTCAATTTCATTCATGAGCTGATCAAAATATGTAACTTCGGCTTTTATGTCACAGATGACTTATTCGTAAATGAAATGGGTAAAGCCCCATGGTATTATATTTATCTTGTCTGTTCTGTGAAATGTATGAAGAGTGACAGCGGTCCTATGCCTCATTTCACTAATTTGTCGTGCTAACCTCTGTTTAACACCAGGGGACTTGGGCTAACAGATTTCCTGCCAGCAAAACTGTTAGGATAGTTGTATGCTAGTGCTGTCACAAGCCAGTGGTATGAACTGGAATATTCCAGGAATTAATTGTGTGAACATTTGCAGTGGCTGTCTGACAAAATAAAGCTTGGATGTTTTGTCAGGTGCCCCTATCTCTTATAGTAAGGTGCTCCCATACAACAAAATCTAATTTTTCAGAACAATTTAAATAGCCATAGCCTTGCTTAGTGGTGATTTGTGTGCTACCTAATCTACTCACACAAAGCGGAAGGCAGTCCTCTGTATCACCAGCAGCCCTTAGCAGTCACTGGCAGCGCAACTGACAACGGTAACAAGGAGTCCAGGGAAGTCTGGGGAAATTGACAGATTGCTGTGCTGGTTAAGATGGAAAATGTATCCATTTCACTACTGCTTTTTAAAAAGAAAAAAAATGGTGGTAGGCAGGGTGCAGGCATGTGTCTGTGGGGCTGAAAAGGCAAGCTTGCACAGTTGGTGGCCATGTTGCTGACCAGTGAATGCACCATATGAACATATATGAAGCTGCCTTATACATGCTGATTCTGTGACCATAGGCAGATGATGAGAGGGAGGGCATCTTGACTATCTTCTGGTCACTAGGGGTGTGGAGGGGGGAGGTAGTTGTTTATTTCCTGCATTGTGCAGGGGGTTGGACTTGATGGCCCTGGTGGTCCCTTCAACTCTATGAATCAGACCCTTGGTCCATCACAGTCAGTACTGTCTACTCTGACAGGCAGCGGCTCTCCAGGGTCTCAGGCAGAGATCTGTCCCATCACCTACTTGCCTAGTCCCTTTCACTGGAGATGCCGAGGATTGAACCTGGGACCTTCTGCATGCCGAGCAGATGCTCTACCACTGAGCCACAGCACCAGTATAGCTATGGTACTGCAGTTGGTCTTAATCTGAAAGGACTGCACAGCAACTGCCATAACAAACTTGGGGTGGGGGGTCACAATAAACTAGCCCTTGAGGAAAGATGGGACAATAATGAGGAAACTTTGGGGCTGCCATGGTTTAGAATGAATGTTGTGCATCTTGTCAGGAATAATCACATATGCAAATAGCATAAGTACCAGAGACAGTTGTTGGTGTGGAAGTACCATAGAAACATAGAGTTGGAGGGGTCTTCCAAGGTCATCTAGTCCTTGCACAGTGCAGGAAATTCACAAATACCTCCCCCAACACCCCCAGTGACCCTTACTCCATGCCCAGAAGATGGGGGGGGGGGGAACAACCCATCCAGGATCCCTGGCCAATCTGGCCTGAAAAATTGCTTCCTGACTCCAAAGTGGCCCTGGGCATGTAAGAAAGGGCCACGAGAGCAAAGCACTGACACAACCTTTCCTGCCCTCCCTCACATGATCTATACCTCTAGAGTGAAAAATAAAATCTTCCCTGATTTCATGGTACCAAGTGCAGGAGTAGACTCTCTTAAGCTGTGTGAAATAGATTTGTCAGACTTCATAGTTTTGTACTGTGTGTTCAGGGAGATCCATGCTCTAATTTCTGCTGTACTCCCTTCCTCCCTGTATCATGGATGCTTCATAATGGTAGGTTGGGGTTGGTTTTCTACCAGCTATAATCTTAAGAGTAGAAAAACAGAAGATTCTTGGAGTTGCAGGAACTGTGGATTCAGATTGCTGAGTTGCTTTGGGAGTGGCCATCTCCTCCTACTTTAATCTCTCCCTCTGTTCAGAGCAACGCATTTAGTTAATTGGCAGTTTGCTAAATGTGCTGGCTGTCCGACTCCTGCAGGCTGCTTGGTTATAGGAAACATGTTCCAGAGGGTTGGACTGTTGTTTCCGTTCCTCGAGGCGTGGCTTCTGAGCCAGGAATGACTGGGGAGAGAAGCCTGAAAGACGGTTTGGGAGGGAAAGCAAACGCTCTCTGTCAGAACAGGTTTGGTTTGGTCGGACCAAGCATGCGTATGCGAAGTGCTCCTGGTAATCCTGCTGGTGCTCACTAGCCAAGTAGAATTGTGGATGGGGGATGTTCAAGGAACGCCTGGATGCTTCAGGAAGTGGCGACGACCGTTTGGTAGGTTGTCTTCTGCTCCCCTGCCTGCTGAAATTGTTCTACCCTGTCGTTGGTAAAAGCTGCTGGGATGAAAACATCACTAATTGCATTACGTAACTTCAGCATTAAGTGTTGTAAAGCTAGTGCTCCATGGATGCCTTGTTAGATGCAGTTGCTGCTGTGTATGCTCAAGATATTACTAATGCTACACTAACCATTCTAGTTATCTGGATATGCATTAGACACACAAAAAATATTTGCAGGTTGTTGCTTACCATGTTCTGCAGCTTTCTCCTTATTGCTGAGCAAGAGCCATTGTAGCTAATTGCTGCGAAAGAAACTTCTGTTTAATATTAGAGTGACTTTGTCTGAATTAAATCTCCTAACATAACTTTTGGGGGAGACTTTGATCCCTTTATATCATACTATTCAGAATTCGTAATCTGTCTGAACCATCCTCTCAGCTAGCCTGTACAGTGTATCATTTTATAGGTGGGGACAGAGGATAGAAGTGATATCTCTTTGCTGCTGGGTAGTTTATTCGGCTTTCAACTTGAGTTGAAAGGTCTGCATGTCTTCTAAAGTTAACCCGTGGATGTGAAAATAATTGTGTGCTGACCTTTGACCAAGTATACGAAAGATAGTGGGGGTGCTGCTGAACTAGTTACTGAGGACTCTTCTCTAGCTCAGTGTTTCGCAGCCTGTGGGTCGGGACGCCAAAAGTG
Source organism: Euleptes europaea (assembly GCF_029931775.1). Lineage (NCBI taxonomy): Eukaryota > Metazoa > Chordata > Lepidosauria > Squamata > Sphaerodactylidae > Euleptes > Euleptes europaea. The sequence continues at coordinate 55,924,073 of NC_079316.1, read as the reverse complement.
GGTCGCAAAGCCTCTGAAAGTGTGTCTCAGGCCCACCTTCTCTAATGGCAGCTCCGGGCCCGTTGCATCTTTTTCTTTCTTTTTTTGCTCCCCGCCAGCTTCTCACATTCTCCTCTCCCTTCATCCTTTGTGACGATAATGAGGGGGAGGAAGCCATCCTGCAGCTATGTCATAGTAGTAGGGAGGTGGGAGAGTAGGTGGGAGCTGTTCAGGGTGCCATGGAAAATCCAGAGGAGGATAGAATGAGGTGTGGACATACGCAGGCTTTGTCTTGGGGCTGCTCCTTCAGCAGCCGGACCTCTTGCTCAGCCCCCCTGCAGTGCCTTGCTGCCTTCTACCTGTGGTGGGAGATGTACTGCGCCGAGCCCCTTGCTATCAGCCACTTCAATACCATCTGCCATCTTCATGCATCTCCTCAATCCAGCACCACCATCCCTGGAGCGCACCTCTTCAAACTTCAGCTCTGGCCCAGCTGGCAGAGGAGGAGGAGAGGAACTCCCAGTTGCTTGGGGTTCATACTGGGGGCAGCTGCACCCTATGTGCTATGTTTGTTGGTTTCTCAAAAACTTCTGGTTGGACACTATCGAAAACGGAATGCTGAATACATGTGTGCCAAGGTCATAGTTTGACTTGGGCACCATAACATAAACCTTGGGCCAGCCCTGGAATTTACAAAGTGAATTTGGATGAGTGGGTCATCATACCAAAAATATTAGGAGCCACTGCTCTAGCTCAATTGTGAGACATCTGTTTTCCTCCAACGACCCTTAAAGATTCATTTGACATGTGTGAAGTTTTGATCCTGGATGACTGTAGAGTTTTTTGGAGGGGGTGTTAGGGGGGTTATTGTTGTTGTTTAATGTGGCTTGCTTAATCTATGAGCTTTAGACAGCCTCCTTCAAGGAGTGAGCAGATGAACCTCTGTATTAATGTCTGCCTTTAAAACTATTGACATGGCAGTTTGGTGTTGGGGGTGGGGGGGAAGAGGGGAGACAATTGTTATGTCCTGGCAGATTCAGGTTGCTTGCTACCTTACTCTAAAGTGCCTAATCTTCAGGGGTGGGGGGTTAGACAAGTTGACAAATTAAGGTAAACCTTAACACCAAGGTTGCTTCCCATTGTAGAGCAAAATTTCCATGTGCAAGGCCATGTACCTCTAAACACTAATTGCTGGAGGAGCTACAGCTGCAAGAAACAGTGTTCATTCCCTACTCATAAGTCTTCTAGAGATGTCTGGCTGCTAAGAGAAATGGGATTCTATCTCTTTCAGTGAAGCGTTCTCACATCCTCGTAGTGAATTGGTAGTGTTGCTGGCTGTTGGAAGATCATAACTGTCTGGGAGACAGGGTTATAGGAGCAAAGGCTGGAGAATTTCAAGTGGCTGTCAAGAATAAATGTCACTTGCTGAGCAGTAGAACCAATACCTAATCTTTTGTTGGAAGCTATATGAGAAACTGCATATCTTCAGGCTTTCTACACAAACAGGAAGCCTGGCAGATTGCGACATTGCCTTCTTTTTTTTGAGTATGCAAATTCTTGTCTGAAGTTTCTAAATCCTGTGTATGAAAGCCAGTCCTATCATGTCTGCAATAGTTCTTAATGCTCTATCACTTGCTGGATGGAAGATTCCTAGTTGCAAGAAGACAGATGTATTGAGCAGCTTTGCCATCAAGGATGATACAGGAAACCAAAACTCGTGCCAAAATGGAAGGAGGACTCCCACTTGAACCTGGTTGGTGGAAATATTTCCGGGAACAGAAAAGCATCTTTCAAAAAGTATATTGCCTATTAAAAGAAAGCTGGCAAGCATACAGGGACACGTACTGCATTTCCTGCCAGTCATTTCCGATGAATGGATCTGGTGTTGTGAGACATATTGTACAATACTTACCACCAGCTAAAAGGCTGCAGACCGTTGGTTCACAAAGGATGACATGCCTTCTTAATGTTAGCAGCTCCTGTGATTTGTCCAGATTAAAGGGATGTTTCCTTCATGACTAAAGCATCCCGTATTTTCCTAACCTCTCCCCCTACCCCCATTACGGCTTCTGTTTGATTTTAGAGGAATGCAACTCCTGTTAAAAGAACAGATTTAACTCTGCTTCTTCCAAGAGACATGGGGGAATATACTTAGTCCATAGCATGTTTGGGATGGGGTTTTTTATAGCATCTTGAAAAAAATGGGGGTTTTAAGGTTAAAAATAAGTATTCTGAAGCACTAGTGCTATTGAGTTAAGATTACTAGAATTTCTACATTGTGGTGTTTTTCACGTAAAGGGGGAAGCAAATGCTCCTCCCCTTTAACCATAACCTCTCTCTTCACTATGGCTGACCCTGCCAGTTGGTGGCCCAATCAGAGGTGACTAAGCAGTTAGCTGCAGCAAGAATTTCTTACAGCTTTATGCAGGCAGTACCATTTTCATTCTTCATCTCCAACACGTGGAATTATTTGCAGTTACTATTGGGAATAAATTTAGTCCACTGTATGCTGGGTTCTCTATCTGGTTATTATAAAGTTAGACGGAAATACTCTCCCTCCTCCGCCTGATGATTCATTAACCATATTCTCTCTCTGCAGACAGTTAATCTTTTTATTCCAGTAGATTATTTAAAGGGTGGGAGAATATTACTCCTTCTAAACTGGGGTGACTGACATTTTAGGATGGGTCTAGGCTTGCAATGTTATATATATGAGTCTGTTTTCCAGTATAGATATTGTGGTGTTGGCATAGAAGATTAACAACATTGCAAGAGAGAACATTTGTGATTGCATGCCAAGTCTGTAGAGTGGTTCAGCAAAGTGTTTTGTTTCCTTTCGAAATAACCGTTATATGATCAGGATGGAAAAATATTTAGTCATTCATCCAAATCCAAGATGCAGAAATGTAATGTCCCCATTTGTACATGGAAAAAGCAGGGTAAAACCAAAAGCATTTTAAAAACCTTTTTATCTCTGTCCCCTGTCCTGCTGGCAAATACTATTAGACCTAATGGACAGAGAATTGATGCTTGCTTATTACATGAAGAAGAGAAGAAGAAGAGTTGGTTTTTATATGCTGACTTTCTCTACCACTTAAGGGAGACTCATACCTGCTTACAATCTCCTTCCCTTCCCCTTCCCACAACAGACACCCTGTGAGGTAGGTGGGGCTGAGAGAGTGTGATTAGCCCAAGGTCTCCCAGCTGGCTTCATGTGGAGGCGTGGGGAAACAAAACCAGTTCACCAGATTAGCATCTTCTGCTCATGTGGAGGACTGAGGAATCAAACCCGGTTCTCCAGATCAGAATCCACCGCTCCAAACCACCACTCTTAACCACTACACCACGCTGGCTCTTTTCCACATGAGTGGAAAAGCACCTCTGCAATAGGCTTTACAGTTGTCCTCACCACTACCCACCTCTCCAGAAAAACCCTGTGGAAATGTAGTCAAGAGCTGAATACCCTTTTGCTGCTTGGAGGGTTTTTTTTGTAATGCCCATGCCCAAGCCCGTCTTGCTCCATTCAGCACACTTGCTCAGCATCTATATATATAATTCTGAAGTGTGCCCTCTGCCTGTGGTTACTTAAATCCACAGATAGGGGGTACACTTCTCCACAACAGGTTTTTCTGCAAACTCAGGGGACCCTCTAGGCCTGCCGAAAATCCAAAATCTGTTTTTTTAAATAAACAGGAGGTTTGAATTCCCCATCAAAATAAAAAGGCGCATTTACCTCAGGCTACCAGCGGTGGCATAACCTGGGGCCATACCTCCGCGGCTCCCAGTGGGGGCCTCAGCATGCCTGCCCCGAGCAGGCGAGCCCCGAGAGAGGGTAAGAGAGAGAGAAAAGCCTTGGTGCACCCACGCAGACTGTTTTGGGCGAGGCGCCAAGAGTGGGGTGGCGAGAGGGAAGCCTGCAGAGAAAGGGGAGGGGGTGAGGGGAAGAAGCAAGAGGTGCAAAATGGGATGGCTGCGTCTGTAAATTTCATCAGTCAGGCTGGAAGGTGGGAAGGGGAGGGTGAGATGAAATCCCCCCCCCACAAGTTTCATGGGCCTCCCACATGTTGTATCTGTAGCTGGCAGTGTTCAACCTAGCTCTTCCATATTCTTCTGCACATTCTCTTGGGACATAACAGGGAATATATTAAAGTAACTATTCTTAGGAGCCAGTTTTAGTAAAAACATGGACACTGGGGCATGTGTGGAAGTAGTTTTTGCAGCTCTGTCGTCTGAAACACATGGAGAATGACTGGCAGAAATCCCAAAGGAGGCTGGCTGTGTTACTCATACTTCTTAGTCAAAGGGAAATTACTGTTGGCAAAAAGATGGTCTGCCTGTTAGGCTGGTGGCTTCTTCTAATCCCTTGCAGAAATTTCTGAAGGATAGTTCATTCTTTTGTTTTCAATAGTATGTGAGAGAAGGGTTACCTAATCAAACCTCTCAACGTTCTAGCGCAGTACCAAATGTTCTGTGGATTGTTGTGTTCTGAATAAGGGTAATCTATTATGTTGTTGGAAGTTCTTGAATTTGATGCTTTTTCTTAATATAAGGAGCTTAATTCTTTCAGTTTTAGAGACATAAGTGTGTATTTTCTCAGATGTACAATTAATGAACATTGGATACCCCAGATATCAAGTGGGATGGACTTGTGCTCAAAAAAGCTTACAGGGTGAGGTTTAGGGTTTATCTTTACATTCTGGACCTAGTTAACATCCATATTTTACCCCAAGGCCTGATTGGCTGCTGAACCTTTTGTAGCATGTAATGTGGTTCATCTGTAATACTTATGACATTACTTTAGAACCTGTCCAGTATGCTATGTTCTCCTGACTTGCTTTAATCTTTTCTGGATGTGGGAGAGGCTAACCTTTTCAGGTTATTTTGGTTTGCTTTGCATGCGATCAGACAACTTTCCAATTCTTCTCAGATTCTGTAACTAGGAGTGATTTAACATAGTACTAGCCTTTCTGCCCCCATATAATGTATCATAGTACATACTGTGGTACTTTATATGGGGGCAGGAGGGCTGGTTAACATCTCCAAACAAATTGAGTGAATGAGTAGGGCAGACTGGTGGGGTTGGATAAGCACATTTTGAGGCAAATGCTGAATTTTCTCTTTGAATACATGTGAATTTGGACTTCTCCAAGCATGGTTTTAAATCCTTCTGACAACAGGGGAGTAGTCATTATGGAGGGAGCATGAAGTTAGCTAGGTTGGCCATCATTAAACCTGATGCCATTGGGAAACTGGGGTGAGGTATCCTGGGGCACAGTATGACATGTTACTTTCGTCGTTGTTCCCCATGGTGTGAGAGCGAGAGTGAACTTCATACGGTTTGGCTGCACGCAGAGCAAACTTTACATAATTCCCTACAGATGTTGCTGCAGAGCAGTTTCATAATGGATTGTGAAGTCAAGCAAGATTCTTCTCGCACAGTGAAATGAAGAGGGGTGGGGGGGAGGAACCACCCCATAAATACATGTTTCGTTCTGGCTCTTGAAAAGTGAGCTCTCCTGAGGAAAAATACCTAGGACAGACAGTTGAGGGAGAAATGCTGGTTTCCAATACTGCAGCCTTGATTCCTACTGTGTAGCTTTTAGCCTAGCAATTTTGCTTGATGTCTAGACAGTTTGCCTGCAATGGAGATACAGACAGCTGTCCTGATCTTTCTTGAGTACTTTCTCAATAAGGGAGGTGCGGCCTGGTAGACAAGTGGCCCAGAAGTGGCACATACTGGAGTTAATGGCATACTTGGGCAGAAGTGGGGGACCTTCTTAGGTCTGGTGATTGCGTGCACAGTCTGGCCTCTGTTTCTGTATGCTTATTCCATGCTGCATTGGTAGCTATTCACTGCCTCTGTAGGTTAAGGGTAAAACCACAAGCAGCGCTGTCTCATAACTTGCCATGACTGAAAATGCGTTATGTTGGCACATGAACAAATTTGATCCCTCAATCTTCATTTTCCAGACTGTTCCCTTCTCAGAGAAAGAGAGAGAGAGAATTGTGACTTTAGCACAATCTTAGATCATGTGCTATTAAACTCCTTTCTAAATGGAAATTGGGTCCTGTTCAAAAAGAGAAATGGTATTTGTCCGTTTCAGTTAGGGTGTATTTTGTTTGTTCTGAGTTTGTAGCAAATAACTTTGTCTTGAAATACTGCATGAGCATTGTTTGTGTGGCTTTGCAGCTGGAGAATTTAACCTCTGTTAACAGGAAAGAATGTTTACCAGAATGTGTATCTAGTTAGACTAGTTTTTTGTGCCGTGTTATTTGTTGCCTGATGACTATCTTGATAACTGTTTGTGAGATGGTCAGGCTTGGCAAATAATACACATTGTCACACTAGTCTGGTGAGTTGTGTTTTATATGCAGTGTTTTGCCACTAGACTCCTCCCCCATATCAACCATTTTAGAGTGACATGTACTGCCTCTTCGAAAGTCCAAAAGTGCTCCCACTTGCAGCAAGATTGGAGACCCCTGATCTAGATCAACACTCCATCATGTATCACACCATGGCACACCATCTGTTAGCCCTGACACTTATTTCTCTGTCAGATATTGTTGGTATTCCATCAGGACCAAACTGAGGACATGTTCTCCTCCATCTTGCTATTTCATCTCTGCTAAACAGTTTACTATCATCTTCATTGCTAAGAAAATCCCCTCGAGAAATTGTGTGGAGTGGAGGTTGAAATGGGCTCAAGAAGGGCAGAGACAAAGGGAAGTAATGAATGTCAACAGTGAAAAAAGGAAGTACAAAAGAAGGGAATATGGCCTCATGCAGGAGGATAACTGGAAGATGAAATATGAAAATGTGAAGGAAGGGAAGGGGTCAGGAAGAAGAGAAGAGAAGCTTGTGGTCACCAAAAATGAATTGGCTTGAGCTTTGGTGCCATGTTGACAGTCACTGTTCTAGATACTGGAAAAGATTATTGTGTTTGTGTTTTCTGGCTTGCCAGTCCTAGACATCAAATTGAGGCTAGAAGAACTTGTCTGTTTCCAGTACTATAAAGGAATTTTCTTGTGGTTCAATATGCCTGGTGACTCTGAGAGGGCTTTTAACATTCCTGTACAGCCTAGTGTAGGTTTTGGGGGGGTGGGGGTGGAGGTGGGTTAGAATTTATTTTTTTATTTTACAAAATTTATATTCTACCTTTCTACCCTTCCAAAGTGGCTAACAAATTAAAGCATATATAATCAAATCACATTTGAAACCATTAAAACTAAACCAAAAACATTTCAAAGTAGAGCTAAAAGACATTTTAAAACAAAAAGTAAAATGTTGGCCAGGAAGGGGGGGATCACCGAGGAAATGCCAAACACACGAAAAAAGTCTTCACTTACTGGCAGAATATGGCAACAGAAGGGAACACATGAAGAGTTCCAGAGTTTTGGTGCCATGACTGAGAATACCCTCTCCTGGAATAAGGTAAAGGTCCCCTGTACAAGCACCGGGTCATTCCTGACCCATGGGGTGACGTCACATCCCGACGTTTTCTAGGCAGACTTTGTTTATGGGGTGGTTTGCCAGTGCCTTCCCCTGTCATCTTCCTTTTACCCCCAGCAAGCTGGGTACTCATTTTAACGACCTTGGAAGGATGGAAGGCTGAGTCAACCTTGAGCCGGCTACCTGAAACCAACTTCCGTTGGGATCGAACTCAGGTCGTGAGCAGAGCTTGGACTGCAGTACTGCATCTTACCACTCTGCACCATCTGCCTAATCTCGGAAAGCAAGGGTGCCTGAAGCAGGGCCTCCAAATATAACCACAGTAGTCGTGATGTTGTTTTTTTTAGTTGGGGAGTCTACTTTAATTTGGAGAACTCTTGTCTCCATATAAGGGTGTCAGGTCTCAGCAACATGTTGCGTTCCTGGTAATAAAGACTTTCCTCCAGATGGTGCAGCGAGTTAAAAGTTTTATTTCAGCAAGACAGCGAGTCCAGCAGAAACATAAGGCTAGAATACAGACATGGGGGAGTATCCGTACATATATAGGGTAAATACAATGGGGTTGATTAGGTTATAGAAACAAAGAAACAATACAGAAATGAACTACCGGTAATGACTTAAGGCAACGCATACAGGAAATAAATGCGTGCGTTAACTGGCTGATCTTCCCGGGCTCCCGGCATTGTTTTGCGGGACCCGGTATCAGATCAGCGATTACTCAGGCGGGTCTCCATTGAGGTGCAGATCTTGGTCAGGAGACCGGGTACAAAAGGGGGAGGAATGGAGTGCACAAAAACTCCATTTTGTCCGTGGGGGGGAACCATCTTGTTTCTTATCCGGGGCCGGCAGAGAGCCTATCTGACAAAGGGTTTGAAAATGGCCTTCAGTGAAATCCTAGCACATAAAACTAAAAAGGGTGAAATGACATGCCTCAAAGTTCATGGTTTTATTAGAGTGTTTATAGTGAAGTCCTTTTAATGCTCATATGAACACTACTTCTGAAGAAGAATCTGTAGGACCATTTCCATCTAATTAGGGTCAGATGTATATCAGCTTCTGGTCTATTTATTTCCTTGCCATAATTGCTAATGCATGTTCAGCTCAACATTTCTCCTATTCTTCTCTGCCACTTAGCAAGTCCTCATTTCAGCAGCAGGCTGTCTATATGAAGCTTTTAAAAAACAAGTTGGCTTTCTTATCTTTATTGTTTTGTGACATTGGATGCCATCAGTGAAGTCATGTTGAGAGAATCTTCCTCCTGCTGTGATAGTGTAACTAAATTTAGTTTTTTTCTGACTGGGAATATTGTGAAATGAAGTTCCCAAAAATTTTCTTGGGCCAAAAAATGGAAACCTGTACTTATTGGGTCCCAGGATGAAATGGTGCTAAGCAGTGGTGACATCCAGGGTGCTTTGTTCCCTGCTGAACTCAAACAGGGCAATCATAATACTTACCTGTTTAATACTGTCTTCAGTTGTATCCACATGACTACGATTCTCTGTATTGCTTTCATTGCCTTTGCAAATGCAGAGGCATTTGCAGAGGCAACAACACATTCACACAATCAGTTGAGCAGTGAATTTCTGCCCTGGTCCAGCTATCTCTCAGCTTCCCCTCCCCCATTGTTTTCCATGCAATCGGGACATCTGCCTGCATATTTGTCCTTATATATCCACAGTGAAATAGACTACAGATTTTTTTAAAAGTGGAAATGAGAACTCACAGGAAGAGATTGGTATGATGTTGCCATGCTATCGTAATGACCAATTTAAAAACCCTTCCAGTTGTGGGGCACGGAAAATGGTGGCTATGAGGGGCTGATGTAAGGAAAATGCCACCAGTGGGCCCCTTGAAAATGCACACCTTCCCATCCAGGTGGCAAACAAAAGTGCTTGGACTGAATGCTTTCAAAAAAGATTGTAGCAGTGCATGTTTGGGAAAGATCGAAACAAAGCAAGGGAAAACCTGGGAAGTGGATTACAAGATGCTGTGTGGATGTTTTTAACAAACCTCCAATTTGGAAGCAAAGGTATAATAAAGTGTCCATGAGGAAGCAGCTTTCCATTGCAAATGGACTTTGAATTTCTAAGATTATTTAGTACTTACACACACATGCTTATGGATTTGAGTACTTTCAATTCGAGAATTAGATTTAGATAAAGCATAGGACATGAGACCTCTTAAATTATTCATTTTTCAAATGTTAAATCCCAATAAGATTAAGCATGTGTAATCACTGGCATTCATCACATATAACAATCAATTTGTTTGTTATGTGAATAAACATGAAACATCATTGTGCTCACACACCCTTTCCACCCCTCGTTCATGTCTATTCCTTATTCACAGCAAGCCGTGGTTTGTTGCATCTGAACCATAAACTATTGCTTGCTCTCTTATCTTTGACTCAGGATTAAACCAGCATTTGTATTCCTGGTTTATAAGGAAAAGAGACAACCCTACTTTATGGGTTTGATCATATGTATTTACAAACAAGGCTTTGTTGTAAAAATGGAAGACTCATTGTAGAGCTGTGTCTATGGAAGGGTGCATGAATGAGGATCCTGCAGACTCATTCTCATAATAATAAACCATGGTCTGATATGCATGAAGGTCAAAGTATATCTCCATGCTTGGCAGAAGAAGATATCCCTGTGGCTTCACTGTGTTCTGCTTAAAAAAATGACAACTTATCATCTAGTGCCCGTATTAACAGACTACTTTCAAATTTTTGAGAGGGGTTTGGTTTGTGGGTAATGAGTTTTATTTTGTAGTTTGTTTCATTAGGCCACCTCTAAGATCAGGTTGTTGCTGGTAGTTAAACACTTCACTGACAATCCTTCTTGGCAGTGAACAGTTTTACCACCCCAAGAAGACTATTTTCCCATGGCTTTTAAATAAAAGTGATAAATTATTTACCTTCACTAAGGCTGAAATGGAAATCTATTAAGAGTTTTTACACTGTAAGATTCGTACAGCGATTTTTCTTCTTTAAAAAAGAAAAGCATTTACTAAATTGGATTGAACTCATTTTAATAGTTTGTATACATTGTCCAAATACAGAGGGAATCATTTAATAATGCATGCTGTATTAAATATGATTTCAAATATCAATCACAGTATAGCATCAGAAGTTTTTGGTTCAGCTGGATTTTACAGATGGGAAGATGCAAGAAGTTACTTACCTGTTAATTAGTACAGTTCTTAATGACCAACACTTTTTGGAGCTGTTGGAGAGGAAGTAATCCATGCTTCCATAAAAATATGCACAGTTGAGAGCCAGTGTAAGTGTATTAGAGTATCGTATTAGGGTTTGAGAGCTCCATGTTCAAATCCCCATTCTGTCATGTAAGCTTGCTGGGTGACTTTGGACCAGACACACTTCTTTCCTTTTATCCCTTAGAAGCTCCTTGATCAATTGATCTTGAGCAGCATATATCTAGTGTCGGAAGGATATAAGGAAGACACACTTCTAGCCTAACCTACTTCACAGGGCTGTTGTGAGAATAAAATGGAGCAGAGGAGAATGATTTAAGCTGCCTTGAGTCTCTATGGGATGTAGTGGAAACTGCAAAAGACCATTGTAATTACAAGGAGGTAGATGGTAATCAATACAGCCCTTCCCCATGTGAGAGCAGTCTCAGGGAATTAGGGAGTTAACTTTCACACAGCACTGTAAATAATGAGCACCTGGTGGTGGGGAAATAAATCTGGTGGGCTCCAGACAAGAAGAAGAAGCTCGGGTTTCCAGAGAGAAGAATTGCCTGCTAAAGGAGGACGAGCTGCCGGACAGGAGGTGTGACTTCACAGAGCGGCTTGCTTGCCTCCCAAAGACAACTTTCCATCCTATTGAGGTTATTGGACTGGGTAAAGGGCTGTTCTCTGTTAATAAAGCTGCATACCTTTTTCTCCCTAATGATTGCCTGTTGGAATCCGTTTTTGAACCATGGGTAATACATGGGGGAGAACAGTAGAATACAAATAAAAAAGACTTTTTTTGTCAGGAGAGTGCATAGTGACAGAATTTTGAAAAGCTTTCTACAAATCACTTGAAGTTATATATTTTGAATGAAAATAGTTGAATCTATATCTTATTTTCATCTACTTCTAACTGGATACTCTAGAGGAATTCCAAAATATTTGGGAAGACCGATAAATTTAAGTGAACACAAAGCAAGTTGAGCTATATGGAGCGTCTGTACAATCAGGTTTTATGGATAACGTAGTTTCAGTGGTTGTGCTATTTATTCTTGTGCCTATGTCAACTTTGTCACTCAGCTTTGCATACCTGTTTGCACTTTACTTTCAACAATAAAGTGTGCTTTATGTAAAGTAAGGAATTCTAGCAGTTTCTTCTTGGGCAGGAAGGAGAGCAAACATTTTCTTAATGAATTCTGAGCACGATCAGTGTCTTAGCTGATCTACAGAACCAGCTCCCAACGTTTTCTCTGAAATGTGGACAGTTGTACAGACTTGTGTAGAGACCTCGTTGCACATTGATTACTCTCCTCTTTCAAAAAAATGAACTTGGGATTTCTTCTGTGTTCCTCTACAGCTGTGTCCAATCACGTAGATTTCTGTTGTCAATGAAGAAAACCGATCACCTCAGAGAAACTGCTAAGATGTTAGATGATGTTCTAGTTGTGACAGCTGAGCTAAAGTACACAGAATTTTTGCTTATTCTTATCTTTCATTATTGATATGATGGTAGAGTGTGTGCACGTGGGGAGGGGTCAAAATGTCAATTAGGGCACTGAAAGATCCCTTTATAGAATAATGGTTGTTCTAATTGTAAGGAATGGTAGAAAAGAGCAAGAGTCCAGTAATACCTTAAAGACTAACAACATTTCTGGCAGCTTTTGTGAGCCACAGCTCACTTCTTCAGATGTTGTAGCTCATGAACCTCATACCCTGCCAGAAATTTTGTTAGTCTTTGAAGTGCTACTGGACTCTTGTTCTTCTGTACTGTTACAGACAGGCTAACATGGCTACCCATCGTGATCTATCTGTAAGGAATGGTGTAACACTGGTTTTAGAGAAGTGTAAATTGTTAGGATAGACCTGGAGAAATAGTTTCTTCCCCACCCCACTAACTGTTCTATGTTTATTCTTCTCACAGGTTGGTGGTTTGTAAGCACATCAGAAGAGCAAGGCTGGGTCCCTGCCACATACCTGGAATCCCAGAGTGGAATTAGAGATGATTCTGAAATTAACATGTCCAAGGGAGGGGAAGGTAAGAGTACCAAGAGAAGTTAACTTGTTAGAAAAAGGCATTGTTAAAGGTCCACTTGGACCTTTATACAAACTAGCATCCATGCATTAAACTTCAGCACAGAGGCCTGTCTGGTATTCATCAATAACTATTTTGCACAATTTTGGAAGACCACAAAACCCTGTTACCACCACCAAAGGTATACCATGTAAGGAGCCTGGTAGAGGCTATAGTAGTCTATTTATTGTTCTGTGTTAAAAACTGTTAAAAAAACAAGGTAATGATAACTTTGTTTGATAATGCTAATGCATGGTTTCTAGCATCTTGCAGTCTTTCATATGTTTGGTGTACAATATACCTATGCTCTTTTATAAGAAACCAACTCTGCATTTCCCCCTCCCATTTCTCTTGAACCTGTAGATATTCCTTGGACATCTTTTATAGAAGGACAGAAAAACTTACATGGCCTACAAACGTCTGCCTTCACTTTTAAATTCCTTCCACCCTGATACACATAAGGCATTGGAAATAACTGCACTACGATGTTGAAATTGGCATGTATCCAATAATCTGTGGAGTTTGCAGAGCGAGGCTTTCCCACTTCCCCCTTCCTGCTGCATTATATTGAGTCCCCTAAAATTTTGTTCCTAGGAGCAGACCCCCTAAAAACTGCATGGGGAACAAAGTGGGGGTCTGCAATGAGAGGGGGGAATTGGCAGAAATCACTGCCCCATCTTCAGCAAAGGAAAATGCTGCTCTGTTGGAGGAACTGCCAGTATTCTAGTTTTGCTCCAGTTTCCAAGTCACATTGTCTAATATTGTTATAAAAACCTGCATATAGCCCGTCTCCTATAGGTGTTGGCTTTAGCGCCCCTGTTTTGTCTCGGGCTTTCTCCCGGTAGTCTAAACTTTCTAATCATCTTATCCCACCAATTGTGTATGTTGGTTTAGTATGTCAGTTAAATCATAAAATAACTGTGCACAGAAGATACTATTCCAACACAGACATGTATACAATATAAGGAATTCCTCCCACCTGGGTAAGAAGGGACAGTACAGTACACATTACTGTCCTTAAACTAGATAAAAGCTCATATCAAGAAGGTAGTGTGGTAGCGATGGTGGAATGCACTTGTGGTGTATGCATATAAACATCCTGTGAAATGCACTGTTTCTTAGGACTTGAAGCAGCCCTACTCTAATAAGCTAACGCAGTTGCTTAGAAAAATGTTGAAAGTTCAAGTTTTGTGCATGGTCAGTTGTCACAAACCGTCCCCTCTATCCTCAGCACATTTCACTCCTACATGAGGGCAAGCCTACAGCACTTCCTGTGTGGTTCTCTAGTGGTAGTGAACACCAGTCAAAGGACAGGTGGGAAACCACTAAGACAAGGCTGCCAAACGTATGGGCTGGGGGCTTTGTGAGGCCCTATTGTGGTTTTCAGTGTAGCTTGTGGGATTCCATGCAAATGAATGAACTCATGCAGGACAAAGGGAATGGACCATCAGCCACTGTGACTGCACACCTTTTCTCCTCTTCCATTAAGTTAGCTGTGCAGTTGACAAAGTGTGTCTTTGGGGGTGATCTGCAGTTATTCAGGCAAGGAGAGGGAGGATGAATTGTGGCCAATAGAGGAGGTTTCCTGGTTGACAGGAAAGGGTATGTTTGCAGGAGGAACAGTATGTGAACAGATTTTGGAAAGCAAGCAAGGGATGCTCAGACCAACAAGGGGGAGACTAGCAGTGGCTGGTGAGAAGGGAATATGAATATGTGGAAGGACAGTACACTTGGACTAGAGTGTCAAGAAGTTTTTGGTGCCCGTGGTAAAAAGTGACCCCTGGGGAATGGCCAATCCATTTGAGTTTTAAGCCTCTGCTCTAGGCCATGTTTCTGGATCACCTAGACAATTGTTCCAGCTCCCTGTGCTATCTCAAGAGCTCTGCTTTAAGGAAACCTGCATTTTAGGCAGGTGGCAAGAGAGCCTTATATTAGGGGCAATCACTGCTTCAGTCTGTTTACTGGATTTGGAATAACTGAGGGGAGCCCAGGCTTTATAGCATCCTGGCACACACACACACACTTTGCGTGGAAAGCCTTTCACTTCTTTGACTGTTGGAAGATACTAGCAACAGTGTCAGCCAAAGGTCTTGTCATCTTGGGGCATGTCATAGAATCTGTTCTGCAACATGTGAATGACCGCACGAACTGGCAGATTCAGTTATGAATATAACGAGGGAAAGGAATGTGCCCTTTGTCATGAAAACAGTGTCCTCAGTGCACAGTTATCTTAACAATCTCATAGTCACAAATCCTCTTTTTTGTTTTTTGTTTATAGTCTGTGGTGAATACCGACTGTTCAGAGTATGAGACTAATTGCCAACTTTGACATGATAGGTGAACTTCCTGGACTTCAGACATTTTTAAAAAAGTTATCAGACAATTAATCCCTTAGCACAAGATGTGCTTGCCATAGCTTCAAAGCTAATCATATATTGGCGTGATAGAGCACAAATTTAGACACATCTTGCAGACATTCTAAAAATGGAATGTGTATACTAGTTTTTTTATTTTTGAGAGGCTTGATTTCTGAAGAATTTCCATAGTTTGTGGGTCTGCCACTACACAGAAAAAGTGGGTCTTACATTTTTCCAGTAAACTTCCTACCATTTTTACTAGTTTTTTTTTTTTTTTGGGTAATAGCAGCCTAGCAGTGTCATTGGTGTACATTGGTGAGTATAGACCTTGTGAAGGATGCAGCCTGTATGGTGCAACTTTGGACTCTCTCACAACCTCCATCATCATCTGGACTGCAATCTTTGCAAAAGCCGTGAATGTTCCTGTGCTGTAAATCTGGTCCTTAAGATCTTTCCTGGCCAAAGAGCATATAGTATAAGTGAAGACACTATGATATTTTTGTCATTTGTATAATTTTTATGCTGGATAAATGCTATCTTTTACTGATATGGAGTACTTACGTCCACTAAATGCAGTAAGGGACACACATGTTTGTGCGCCTGAGCCTCAACGAGTTAACCTAGTTATTGCATCTCATAAACTAATCCCAGTGTGTTATTGCATCCCATCCATATTAACCCAAGGCTCGTCCTTGCAATTATCATGTTTTTGTTGGTTTTTGTTCTTTGCCCATCCATCTTTTTTTCCCCTCCCCTTTCTTCCTTCTTTTATGTTCTCATCCATTTCCAACCTAGTTTCTAAGAGACGCAAGGCTCACCTGAGGCGGCTGGACCGGCGATGGACACTGGGAGGGATGGTCAACAGGCAGCAGAGTCGAGGTGAATAGCTTTCTGGGACACGTTCCCTTGAAAAGCACAAAAACTGGTTACTGCTGCTTCTCTTGCTATTTGACATTGCTAAGAATGGCTGATGTGTTGTTTCGCTGGCTCTTGTTACTTCTGCGACAGAAACATGCTTACATTCTGCAGAGTCGGAGGGCATTTTGGTGGTAGTTGCTGAGCATGTTAGAAATTGGAGCCAACATCAAAAAACCAACTCCTCAAATTTTCACAAGTGATTTTTAACCTTGTTTAGTTTCAAGTGCATTGTTTGTTAGTATTGCTAAGGTGGCAAAAAACTAACAGCAGAAAGAACTATTTTTATACCAAAGGCACATTCTGATATGTTTTTTTAAAAATTTGATTTAAAAGTCAGCTTTTTTAAAAAAAGTCCTATAATCCCTTTTGTCAATGTTACTCATATTTTTGGCAATGGCATGATGACAGGGAAGGGTCTGATCTTCTCAACAAGGCTAGGGTTTTGCTTAGGGTTGCCTATACTGCCTTCCCTCGCTTTTTCACTCTCTTCACCCACATCCGATCTGTGAAAGGCCTGCATTGTTATGTTATTGTGCCACTGCAGTGTTGCACTGGTACCAAACCCATGCATTCATTTGACCTAGACATCCTTTGCCTTGCCCAGACCAGGGCTGGTGGGTTAAAAAATGGGAAGCTTTGCGAGAGCTTTAGAATTTGCACTGGGAAAGTACAGTGTAGCTTAGGATTCTAGTACACGTTTCCAAGGCTACTTTACAAAACTTAAGGTTTCCTACAAAGATATTGTTTATGTGCAGGAAGCAGACTTTCTTACAAGTGCACAGCAGCATTTCTGAACAGCAATGTCTCTTTTTGCTGTCTTTGGAACATACCACTCACTGAGGCTTTCTCTGTATGTAGGCAACATGATCTAGAGATCATGTTCCTCACACAGGAGAGTATGCCTAAAGGGTACATGCCATTTATTTGGTCAGAAGAGAGATCCCTGTAGGAAATTTGTCTTTGTTTCCTTATTCCACACTTCTTGTTATTTCTGCAAATATTACGATTGAATTGTAATGGGAACATCTGAATGGGACAGGGTTCTTCCCAAGAGGTAGAAGAGCTGGAATATGGTCTGGGTGGAGGGATGTACTTTTTAATCCTTGGTGAAAAGCTCTATCTCTAATGTGAGAAATATATGGCAGTGAGGCATAGAACTTGCAATAAACTGTAAACTTGGCATTTGCTCAGACCCAATCCTATGGGAAGGAGCCCCGTGGCACAGAGTGGTAAGCTGCAGTATTGCAGTCAAAGCTCTGCTCACGACCTGTTTTTGATCCCAATGAAAGTCGGTTTCAGGTAGCCGACTCAGGGTTCACTCAGCCTTCCATCCTGAGGTCAGTAAAACGAGTACTCAGCTTGCTGGCGGTTAAGTGTAGACGACTGGGGAAGGCAATGGCAAACCACCTCGTGTCTGAAGAAGTGAGCTGTGACTCACGAAAGCTCATACCCTACCAGAAATGTTGTTTAAGGTACTACTGGATTCTTGCTCTTTTCTACTTCTACAGCAGATTAACACGGCTACTCATCATGATAACAAAATCACACAAGGTTGGAAGAGACCACAAGGGCCATCCACTCCAACCCCCTGCCATGCAGGATCCCATGATCTTTAAGGTGCTACTGTATTCTTGCTCTTTTATACTGCTGCAGACAGACTAACACGGCTATCAATCATGATCCACCTCATAAACATAGTCTGCCCAGTAAAAGTTGTGATGTGACTTCACCCCATGGGTTACTAATGACCCGGTGCTTGCACAGGGGATTATCTACCTAATCCTATGGGAAGATGGCTATCACAGTTGGCTATGCCACCATTTGGTCACCTAATTGTTTCTTTGGCTGCCTCCTAGCAAAAAGATCCACAGAAGTAGTAAAATATGAAGAAGAGTTCGTTTGGGGTAAAGTGACTCAAATGTCAGTGTTAAGGGCTGACGGCTTTTTGGCTCTCAAGCACACAGTGACTTTCTGTCCTGAAGGACATTACTCGTATGTGGGGGAGGGGGAGGACGGATGCCATGAAAGACTGCTGACTGAAAGGAAAGTTTTTTTAAAGAGAATTCTTCTGTGGTTTGGAAGACACAGGATTTGAGCTATTGCATTTTGCTTAGGAAATCTTAATAGGATAATTTCCCAGACTGTGTGCCTCTGCCCCAAGCCATTCAGAGGAGAGATCAGGTCACAGACTTGTGTTCCATAACCAATACATAGTGGGTCATACATTTAAAAATGTGGAATAGCCTTCCTTGCCTTTATGTTGCAGAAAGTGATCCAGACACAGAACTGGAATTTGTGAGTTCCAGTTCTTAGTGTGCTAGTGTATCATTCTCAACATTAACTTCTGTGAAGTATGTCTAACTCATCAGAATCAAGAACCCCAGAATGTCTCTCCTGACATAATACAAGTAATACTGTTTTTTGTTTGCCTGCTAGTTTGAATACCTTTCCCCTCCAAGTGTAGGTATTCCCTGAAAGGGCTGTTGCATAGAAGTCACTTTAAGTGGCCCCTTCTGTTGGCTTCCTCTCTGCAGCAAACCATTTGTACACAAAAACAATCAACTGGATGACTTCTTCTGTGTCACTGAAAATCTCAGCGTTGGATCAAAAGCTACTTTATGTTGACGTAGGAGCCTTGCTGCAATGGAGCAGCTTCTTAACAGAAGGGGACCAATGAATCCAATATAATGTTATGAAGAAAACATGAAATTGAGTGGAAGCAAAGAATATAGTTTGACTGTGGTTGCACTCTGTAGAATATGCCTAGAGCAAAAATAATTTGTAGATATCAAAAAGTATTAGGTCGCAATAGGCTATAAGCATGTAAGAGAAAAGTAGTTAAACTCTAGCGTGAAATGAAGAAGCTGATATAAGAGTAGGGGATTAAAGGTCAGCAGGGCTGAAGGTTGCTAAAGAGTTCCAGTCTGTTTGTCTGGTGTTTTCAAGTAGGCAGCACCGGCACAACATTAGATATTGCGTTGTTATTGCACTGCAACAATGATTTATAGCTGGATTGTCTCATTCACAAAGGAGAATCCTTTCGCAAAAGATTGCAATATGCAATGATGTGTGGATACAGCCCAGGAATGGCAAAGGATTTTGAGATCTTGGTGAAGTCTCGAGATGGGAAGAACAGTTATCTAAAATCTATGCAATGCAAAAACAATGTCAATTATAGCACAATTGCAAATGTCAAAATATTAAATTGTTAACTATGTAAAATAGGAGATGATTTATTATTTATTTGTTTATTTAAAACATTTATTAGCTGTCTTTCTGCCTTATGGAGCTCATAGATAAAATCATATGATAAAATAAATTAAAACCAAAATTTACAATCACTACTCAAGACTGCTACTAAACTGAACCAAATGCAGTCCTAAATAAAACTGTCTTCAACTGTCTCCTAAAGAGCGAAAGTGAGGGGGCCAGGAGCACCTCCTTGGGGAGGTGGTTCCATAATTGTGAGGCTACCACTGAAAAGGCTGTCTCTTGTGTACCCACCAAGCAAGTTTCGTTGGTTGAGGGGACAGTAAGGAAGGCTGCTCCCTGTGATCTTAATTCTTGGGCAAAAACATATGGGAGAAGACGGTCCATCAGATAAGTGGGTCCCAAGCCATGTAGGGCTTTAAATTATGATTTCTTGTCTGTAGAGCCAAAAAGCAGATGGAACTATGGCAGCCTTTATGGTTTTTATCATATGTTGTCCAGCCGGTCTGTCTTTTAAACTTTGAATTGTCCACGACCATCTTCAGATCCTTTCAAAAATGCTGTTTGACCTGTTGGATGCAATACTAGTCATTTTTTGGAATAATACCTTTTTGCTGTGCTTTCCCATAAATGTTGACTTGCATATATTGGATATTATAATTTTTTTCTATGGTTAGCCTCAGTAGAAGACTGTCCCAAATTGCTTTTAGGTTACAAGCAGACCCAGACTCACAAGTGCCAGCTCAAATCATAAAGCCCATTTGTGTGTTTGTGGTCTCCCCTTTCTACCACTGAAAAACCAAATGAGTGTAATTTGGGAAATGTTACAATATTTTGCTGTGAAAGCACTCTGCAAAGGGAAACTTTAATGATAGCTTCCTGTTGCAGAACAGAAGAGTTAAAAATAGAATAGTTAAACAAAGCTGTAGCGGGGCTCTAATACCTATAGGGATTTAATCTTTTACAACATTCTGCTAAAAGCATGTCCTCTTTATCTTTCATTCTTTTTTCTGACTAATTGTTCTCATCTTAAGTGAACAAAGAGAATTTTTTCAGAAAGTCCTATGTTCAATTTTTGGATGGGTTTTTGCCAAAAGAAACAAATCTTTGGAAAGCAGAACCAGTGATAGGCAAAACTTTAGCTACTCAGCAGCCATATAATTGGCATCAAGCCTACGTCTTGTTTGGATTCTCCGAATCTTTTACAAAACCATGCTTCCAGGACTGCTGCAAGAGCCAGTTGTCTGTAGCAAACCGGCCTGCGTGCCCTTTTCCCCTACAGGGAGGATCCCAATAAGGGATTTTGGGGGAGGCCGGAAGGGGACATGCCAAGATGGAGGGCTGCCAGGGACAACCCCGGCTGGGGCTGTCAGGGGGCAGGCCTTGCCATGTGCTGTCAAAGGGGCCTCTTTCCAAGTGACAGGGGACCACATAGCGGGCTGCTGTCCTCGTGTGTCCCAGGAACTGCCATCTCTAACGTGTCCCAGCATGGCTGGGTGTTGCACATCAGCCTGCAGGGGTGGCAGGTCGATGGTAGGATGACGCTCCCATGCCATGCCAATGCCTTGCTGCTGCAAACAATAAAGTTGTGCAATTCCTCCAAGCTGGTAGTATGTCATCCTTTGGTTACACTTCTGGGGTAGGCACAGGTCCGTACTCTTTATGGGGTTAGAGCTCGTCAGCGCCCAGCACAATAGGCACTAGCCCGGCAAACAAATCTTTGGAAAGCAGAACCAGTGATAGGCAAAACTTTAGCTACTCAGCAGCCATATAATTGGCGTCAAGCCTACGTCTTGTTTGGATTCTCCGAATCTTTTACAAAACCATGCTGCCAGGACTGCTACAAGAGCCAGTTGTCTGTAGCAACAGCAGAGTCCCTTTTCAGCTGGTGTCACCCCTTTGCCTCATAAGCTGTATGTGAAAGTGTACAGAGAGAGTATGAATGGCCCAAGGTTACCCAGTAAACTTCCACTAAAGATGGAATTGCCCAGATCCTAATCTGATGCTCTAACCCCCACACCGCACTAGCTCCCAAATGGGTTTGTTTGGAGTAGTAACATTAGTAGCATGAAGAGGCTGGGTTTTGTTTTGTTACTCTCTAAAAGAGAGATTGTTTGTTCCTGGATCATCGGTGAAGTGACCTAGAAGTTTTCCATTTAGGCTGGCTCCTGTGAGAAACAAAACCTAGCTATGTTTGAGCACAGTAGAACACTGCTGCCAGAGGAGAGAACTGATTAAAATTCCCTTCTTAGCCCTCAGGTGGACCCAAGACAATCATCTGTAGACTGTGTACAGAATGGAGGGCAGGATTTTCTGTGTTCCCAGGTTCAGCACTTCAGCATTCTCCAAAAAACTGAATTCATTTCAGTTGGGAGTAAATAAAGGGACACTATTGGGGTATGAACTAAACTTGATGCTTGTTCTTGGAATTTCCCATTTTTGAAAGCCAAGCTCTCCTTTATCTGTCTAGATCCACATATTGTTATCTATGATTCCATTCTAAAGTGTGATTATATGATGGGAATTATACTAATAGTAGCCATTATACTAACCATTATACTAATAGTAGCCAAATCTGAGGATACCCAAGTCCGGTGATTGGAGCTGTGAATGGGCAAGACACATCTTTCTATAAACCTGAAAAGGGCTCCAGGTTTGCATAAAATATGAAATCTAAAAAAAATACATTGGACACTGAGACACTGTCCTTCAGTGTTACTCCTCTGAAGATGCCTGCCACAGCTGCTGGCGAAACGTCAGGAAAGAAAATACCAAGACCACGGTTACACAGCCTGGATAACCTACAAGAACCAACAAAATACATTGGGTTTTAAAAACCTGAAAATGATAAAAGGAGCAGCTGTAGCTTTAAGCAGTGGATTCCCTCAGTGGCTGTTCCTAGGCAACCGCAGCATTCCAGGATTCAGTTTCTGTGAGTAAAAGGTAGGGGAGGGGGCAGTGCCCTTTCCAAGCCTATTTTGGCCTTTGAGAGAAGACTCACTGGGGCCAGGCCTGGCTAGGGTTGCGAGCTCCGGGTTGGGAAATTCCTGGAGGTTTGGGGGTGCAGTCTGAGGAGGGCAGAGTTTGGGAAGGGGAGAGACCTCAGTAGGATATAATGCAATAGATTCCACCCTCCAAAGCAGCCGTTTTCTACAGGAGAACAGATCTCTGGAGTGCAGCTGTAATTCCAGGGGAACTCCTGGTCCCATATGGAAATTGGCAACCCAAGGCCTGGCAGCAACCTCTGGGTGACTTGATACCACCTGACTTGCATGACTCAACTTGGTCTAGCTGCTTGGTACTGTTCAACAATAGCCACCCTGTGAAAGCCAGTGTGGTGTAGTTGTTAGAGCTTCAGAGCAGGGTCTGCAAGACCCAGGTTCAAATCCCCATCTTGCTGTGGAAGCTCACTGGGTGATGTTGAACTAGTCAAATTTCAGATTTCAAAACCTTTAACGGCAGGGTGCAGCGCCAACCTAGAAATAAAGCTGGCGCAACCAGGTGGGTGTTCCCCTGGCTGCTTCTGCCCTGCCTGCATGCTGGCCGGAACTGAGCCAGCCCCCAACCAGTGGCAGCCTATCTGGCTCTGTGGAGTGGGCAGCCTCCTGGGGGGTTGGGGGCTGGAGCACAACCTGGTTACATCATGCCCCCCTTTTATTTAAGGCTGTGCTGCCCAGCCTTTGGCCTTGGTGTGTGGGTGCAGCAGACGCTCCCTTCTTCCCTATGTTCATGTTTTATGTCTGTTCTATTCATCACAGCTTTAGGCAGTTTTGACATTTGGCCAGATCCGTTTATGAGCACACTGCGCCTGCAGGCCAGTCTCCTCATTTTGACGACCCCCATAAGGGGTCTTGGGGTTTGAGTCCTACTGCGAATGCCCAGCTCAGGGGCTCTTACATGGTTTCACTCCCAGGTGGCGAGGGTACCACTTAGAGGTCTGTGCCTGAGTGGAACCACTGGCTCACCAATCTGGGTTTTCCCCAACACTCAGGATGGGGATGAGTTTCATCAGCCGACAGAGTGGTTGTCCAATGCCTGGATCCGTGCCTTATGCCTCACCAATGTGCCATCTGCTATAATTAATAAAGCCATAGCCTTTTTCAATCCACTTCTTGGTATTATTGTATTCTTTCTCACACCTTTTATTTCTGGTATGGCACTGCACCTGCCCTTAGGATCACAAAGAGAGAGAAAGTGGCAGGCATGGAGGAGAGGGAGTAAGAAAAAGGGTGGCAGGAGGGAGAAAAAGTGAGGACTGAAATGGGGGAGAGGGAAGGAAGCAAAGGTAGCTGCTCCCACAAGTTGTTTATATGCTAATAGCAAAGTTGGCCAAATCTGAGGATATTTAAATCCAGTGACTGGAGCTGTGAACAGGCAAGACAAGCCTGAGCAACGCCCAAACAATGCCCCAGGTTTGCAGAAAAATCTGAAACCTTTTTTTAAAAATTAGGAGATTTAAAAAACCCAAAATGATAAAAGGAGTGCCTGTAGCTTTAAGAAATGAATTCCCTCAGTGGCTGCTGCTAGGCAAAAGCAGTATTCCAGGCTTCAGTTTCTGTGAGTAAAAGGCAAGGGAAGGGGACAAGGTCTTTTTCAAGGCTGTTTTGGTCTCCGAGGGAGGACTGTTTGGGGCCAGGCCTGGACCACGCAGAAACCACTAGGTGACTTGATACAGTCTGACTTGCATGACTCAGCTAGGCCTGGCTGCTTACCATGTTCAACAGTGGCCACCTGATGAAAGACAGTGTGGTGTCACAGTTAGAGCTTCAGAGTAGGGTCTGGGAGACCTAGGTTTGAATCCCCGTATTGCTGTGGAAGCTCACTGGGTGATTTTGGTCCAGTTTATGCATCAAATCAAGAAGAGAAGCTGATAGTTTTTCAACTTAGCTACCAAGAGCCAGTGTGGTATAGTGGTTAAGAGTGGCAGACTCTAATCTGGAGATGCAGGTTTGATTCCCTGCTCCTCCACAGGAAGCTTTCTGGGTGACCTTGGGCCAGTCACAGTTCTCTCAGCAATCTCTCAGCCTCACCTACCTCACAAAGTTTCTGTTGTGGGGAGGGGAAGGGAAGGCGATTGTAAGCCACTTTGAGACTCCTTAGGTTTGAGAAAAGCGGGGTATAAAAATCAATTCTTCTTCTATATGTTAATTATTCAAACTATACTCAAATCTTCAAAGCATAATGTAATGTAGTTTACTTGCGGTCAAAACTGGAATTATTCTAAACCTGATCATGCTTGGTGTTTTTCTGTTTGTGAACTATTAACTTACATCATATTAATCAAATGTCATTCCTGTACATTCTTACCTCTTGGATGTGTAGATCATTGCATCTCTGTTTTTGAGGCTTAATTCTTATCATTTGCTGTTGTGTTAGGATACAATGGCCTATTCTGAACCTCATACCCAGCGTATTGTACTGGATCTGAATGAGAACTTTCACCTTCCCCACCGAGGAGATGTGTAATGTTCCAATGCACTAATTATTTTCTCATTTCATGGGTGATGGTGAGAACAACAATTTGTTTCAGACACTGAAGGAACAAGAAGTGTGAGGTGTTCATGCTTCTGTTCCTTCCATGTACCTGCTATTTCCCAAGCAATTCCTGAGTGTAGGTTTCTGTCTGTATTCATAGTATGTACTGCATAAAAACTAATTTGCTTCAATAAAAACAGATGCTTTTGTCTTAGATCTGTTATAGCAGGAACCTTCTTTTCATAAAGAGACTTTAGTGGTCAAGAGACACAAAGCAGAGCTTTGATTGTGTAGTGGTGATGTCAGCCCCTCTGTCTCCAAGTCTTAAGTAAATAAGTGAGTTTTTTTTCTTCTTTTTTTGGTCTCCCTCTAAAAGTCACAGTGGGATACTTCAACGGTATGTTTCTGAAATGATGTTATGTAGCTGAGGTTTCTTCAGTCACTTGCTGTCCTGCATTTACCCCATCATCTAAAAATGCAAATCTCCATGAATACCTAGCAGTTTCATATGAATAAAATATGAGGCTGTTGACTAGTTTCCTGCTTGAACCCCTTGCCTGTCCACCACTCTTGCATCCCTCCTGAGGAATCTTTTACCAGCTTGTGAGACTCTGAGTTTTGCTTAAGAACTGTTGCCCAATATGGCCGCCTCCTAAACCTACAGTACCCCATCCGCCTCAAGTAAGGTTCATGTCATATGCTGCCATCATGCCTTGGTTGCTGCTTGAAAGTGGACATGCAAAGGTGGCCTTACAGTAGAGTAGTGGTCGCATCTGCACTATTGTCACTTATGAACTGGACTAAAGTATGACTCTTTAAGGTCATACTTATGCTGGCAATGCAACTTTCCCCTAAAGAATCCAGGGAACTGTGATTTGATTAAGATGTTGGAAATGCTCTTCAAGACCACCTCCAACCCCCAGATCCACACCTCTGACCTAGAACTGCCAAGTAAAAGGCAGTTGCTTAAGCCGGTGCCTTTGGTGTTGGTGTATTTGTGCCCTAAGAACCTCTGTTTCCAGTGGCTGCTGTATCACCTTGTCAAAGGAATATAATTTTCCCTTATGTATGTTGTGAAATGTCTTGTATTGATGACTCAGCATGTCCTCCTTGTGATAAGAATCCAAAAGCAGCAATCCTAATGCGGCAAGGCTGTGGTTTTCTGGAGTCTGTTCCTGTTGGATGCTTTGCCAACTTTTTTCAGAAAGCAAAGAATGAAGTATGACTTTCTGTCTCCACAAAGGCTTCCGAGTCTTCTTTTTCTTTTAACTGGGAACAAAGGGCAGATGAGCCCCAAGCCGGGCAGAGGGCAGCATGGGCAGACTGGCAGGTCACAAGTGGCATAAGCAAAAACCACCCTTCTTGCATTGTCATCATCCCTCTGCCTCTTGTAGCTTACCCCCCACTTGCAATCACTTAAACTATGCCCAGCACTTAATTTGAACTGATGCTGCTTA
Source organism: Euleptes europaea (assembly GCF_029931775.1). Taxonomy (NCBI): domain Eukaryota; kingdom Metazoa; phylum Chordata; class Lepidosauria; order Squamata; family Sphaerodactylidae; genus Euleptes; species Euleptes europaea. The sequence continues at coordinate 55,897,958 of NC_079316.1, read as the reverse complement.
GCAAAGCCCAGCCTTCCTGCAGTAGAAGTGGGTGAAAAACTTCTGTCGGTTTCAGAAGCCTAGTTAAGAATAAGTTATTCTTATGACAGTATGTTTGTGTGCCAGCTGCTCTGATGTGATTAAGCTTTCAAGAACATGGTTACTATAATGTGTGAATTGGTTTTGGGTTGCCAGAATTTGTTCAGCTCCTGAAAATCGACCTTCAAAACTAGGGTTAGTTCACTCCAGATTTCAGGGAGTCTACTGCTTTCTATTTAAAGCTGCTGCTGTTTCTACCACTACTACATTTGTATGGTCGTTGACGTGGTTTCCTTTCCCATCCTTAAGTTCGTTGTGTTTGGATTTCTCTGCCTGCCTCTTACCAAAGCAAAGCCAGAGAATGAGATAGGAAAGACAGACCTTTCACACACACTTTTCTCAAACATCACATTAAATATGTACCAGTAAAACATGCAGTTTATTGTACTTTCAAGAGAATATAAAGCAAAGAAGTAAACAACAATGTTTAGGTAAATGTATAAGACAGAACTTAACAAACCCACACACAATTGACACACCAACAAACAATTATCAGAGCGCTCTGAGGTCGTTCCAAAGAAGAGAAAGAAATGGTCTCTCCCTGAGAAGGACAAAGGGCTGGCATCTTGGAGGCTCTTTTATAGGCTGGTCCGTTGACAGAGGATCCCAACCTGACACTTCCCTTGCAATTCTTTAGGAAGGGTTTTCCGCAAATTATGGCTTATTCTTGTTTGGAAATATCCTGTTCTCAAACAAATTACTCAGTTTCAGAGTCTCTGACACTGTTTGTTCGTCAGCCTGTGTGCATAAACAAATCCCTTCTCAATCTATGCAGATAATTTGTTGCCGGTTCTAGTGACCTTCCTATCCTTGAACATAATTTCAGGAACCTAATGTGCTTTGGGTTAATCAACTCCTAAATGCATTCTCCGTTACCCTCTAAGGTCAGGAGCCTAGTGGAAAAGCTGAAGTCAGCTAGCTTCATGTGGCTTTTAAACTGCAGGTTAAAATATCAAGGTATAAAGGTGGTTCTTAAACCAAACTAATATATAAAAATTCTCACCACAGTCGTCTGTATCTGCTCCGCGGGAATCAGGACTTGTACTCTGTCTGCAATCTCTGTCTGAATGCAAGCGCTTTCCTTTTGCCCTCCATAGAAAGTCACTTGCCTAGGTTTCTCATGCCTTCCTCTTCTGAACTGTGGGTTTGCTGTTACAAGTTGAACAAGAAATAGCCTTGTTCAACTGTCCAATTGTACATCTGGTAGCATATTTGAGAATATGCTTCTTGTGGTTGTCTGTTGCTTTCTTGAAGATGGTGGGGTGGTGGCGATGGCTATGGTATGCTGAAAATGAGAATCCTCATCTGCAGGTTACTCATGGGGTCACTTGAATAAAGCTTCTCATATACGTAGTGTGAGTCTGCTAGCAAGGCAAAGAGTCAGCTACATACTGACATGGGAATATGCTCAGGATTTCTCTAGAGCCTATGGGCAAAGAGTAGGGAACACCAACATGAATGGCCATAGACAGCCTGGGTACATGAAAGGCAGCAGGTATATTGAAGGATGAAAGGAGGCCCCAAAGGACATGAAGCCAGAGACCATGAAATCATCTTTCACTCAAAGATATGGAGGGGTCTTTTGTTGGGCTCTGTAATACTCTGCTTGGCTTAGTATTTAAGCAGCTGCTGCTAAAAATCTGCTTTTGGTGACAGAGTTCAAAAGCTTGATACTTACTTTTAGATTCATACTCTTCCCCCCCCCCCCAATTGAGGGAGGTGGTGTGAAAGAGTGGGTGAAATGTTAATGGTGCAATTCATGCTAGTTCACCTAGTTATCTGTTGGGGCAGAGTAGTGTGGCCCTCAAGTACAAGAGAGTTTGCATAAAATAATGACAGCCAGCAACAAGATTGCTTCCACACTTACATTTTTGCATTCATACACACACACCACCATTTTATAGCTTCCTTTCCATTAGAATTCTGTTTGCTTCCCCTTTGCAACTCACATCACTTTTTAAAAGTAATTAGGACTGCTGAGAGACATCATGGGTTCTCTAACAAAAAATCCCTGAGGGCCTCACTCGTACATCTTAAGAATGCTCAAAGAAACATACAATTCGGAGGAAGAGGAAGGGGGCGTGCAAATGGTGAGAAAAGTAAATAGAGAGACAGTGGGCTTCCTCTGCTCTTACATGAGAGCAAAATACCCATTTATCCACCACAACTACCACACACAGCAGTCCTGAGAGCAACCCACAACTGCAGCCCTCATGCTTAGGGTTGCCATCCTCCAGGTGGTGGCAGGAGATCTCCAGCTGATAGAGATCAGTTCACCTGGAGAAAATGGCCGCTTTGGCAACTGGACTCTATAACATTGAAGGTCCCTCCCTCCCCAAACCCCGCCGTCCTCAGGCTCCGCCCAAAAAAACTCCCACCGGTGGCAAAGAGGGACCTGGCAACCCTACTCATGCTCCGGTCTGTTGAAGCTTGCATGGAACTGAAGGACTAGCATCAACATTTCATGAAGGGTACAATGAGATGTTGAGTGTTTGTGCAACAATGCCTGCCTGCAAAGGCCTTTAGAGGGCTCCTTGTATGCAATCTTTGTCCCGGGATTACACCTAAACCCACATTCTAAAAATGTGTTTATATAATGCAGGGATATATTAGGGGCAAGCAAGTTTAATGTGAGGAGATGAATCCCTGGATAATCCAGGGTATATTCCTTAATCCAGCTCCCATGCTGGAGGTGCCACAGTCAATATTAATACTAGGGTAGTGTTGGGTTGGGTAGGATTCATAAAAAGCACTTAGTGACTGTGCAGGGATTAGAATTTGCTGTCCCTGAATACTTGAGAGGTTTTTGATTCAGTCTTGACATCCCGAGTTAGCTTTATTTAAAAGATTCATAGAAAATGACACTTCCCTTTCTCTTGTGAGCTCTGAGGTCTGGGAAAGGTACAATATGATCTAATCCTGAAGCTACAAATACTGACTGCTTAGTGCTGTAAAGCTGTATTGTTTCTAAGGGTGTGAAGAGGGTAGGTCAGTCCATTCCTTTGCATTGGAGGCGTATTGGTCCCACTCCAGCATCAGCATTTGAGTTCCAGTAATTCAGTGTTTAACATAACCATGTGTGTGCTAAATGGAGCCAGCTGGAGCAAGATCCTCTAGTGACGCTTTGCTACTCTGGCAGCTAGTCTAATCTTTGTCAATACCATATGTAAGAATTGGGGGAGTCCCCCCAAGAGACCCTGTCTCATTTGTTGGCATGGAAGGCGCAGGGCGGTGGCGAGGAGCTGATACAGGCATGCTTACAGAATGACAGCTAATAGGTACAGGGTCCCGCGAGCAAGACTCCACCTCTGCAGTGCTTCCACATTTAATTGCTGCAAAATCATTGTTAAAAGCAATCAGAGAAGAGAAACAGCTGGTGCAAGTTTTGATCCTAACTGATGTTACCTCTTCTTTCTTTGCTAGAAGAAAAATATGTCACCATCCAGTCATATACCAGCCAAGGGAAAGATGAAATTGGGTTTGAAAAGGGAGTCACTGTGGAGGTCATTCAGAAGAACCTGGAAGGATGGTGGTACATAAGGTAAGCGGGGGTGGGGGAGACTCACTTTGGGGTTATGTAACCTTTTGGTTATTACCTTCACCACAGCATTCCTTAAGACGTTTATCTAAAATGGGACTTCTAGATATTTTCTTTATTCTGAGAATGTTAATGAAGCTCTGTAAGGCCAGTTATATAATAAGTGCCGTGTAAAAATATGTCTGTAAAAAGGCATTGGGATTGATATATAGCCATCAGGTTGAGAACAACATCCAGTGAGGCAGCTCTTCCTTGAGTATTATGCTTTGTTTTTTTTTGTGTTTTTTTTTGCTGTCCTCACAATCGATAAGATGGGAAGAAACGATTCAGCGAGGGGCTTTTAAATTGTTGATAATGTTGGAAAGTTGTTACCAGCTCATTTGTTTATGCATTTTGTATAATGGCTGTATAAAAAGAAATGTTGCAGAGATGTATTCTATTCACGTATCTGTCTTTGATTAAATGCCAAAAGAAATACAGAATTTTTGAAAACAGTTAATCTAGACTAGCAGTTATTGGAAAAGTTTTGCTCTGGGTTGTCAAATGTCCTTAAATGGCTAATTCCAAGTAAAAACTGGGTTTTAAAAAATGGCATTGCTCTACATCTATTAAATGCCACGTAAGCATCATGTCTTCAGAGTGCTCAGTGTAATAGATTCCTGTTGCTAATTGATTTAAGAGAGATCCAAGATACAAGGAGTGCGTCATCATTGCATTTTAGCTGCAGAAGCCAGATTTAGCTTTAGCTTCAAGAGCATGTTGTCTTGGAAGTAATGCCACTGAATTCAGTGAGGTTTACTCCCAAGTAAACATGTGAAGGATTGCAGTTATCAGCTTGAGGAGGGGGTCTTCCAATTAAAAAGCAGTTGGACAAAAAGTTTCATAAAGAAGCTGTGGAGTCTTGTTCCCTGGGGTGGCTTATGAGGAGAGCTCAGATAAACAGAGAGACCCTCAGGCCTGTGAAACCCAGCTTATTGCAGAGAGCTCTGCTGGATTGTCCTAGACATCCCGTTTTGTCTTATGAGCCATCCCTTTTGCTTGCTTGCTTTGCATATAAAACAAGATATTTTCCATAGGTGGTCATTTGCTTTTGTAGTCTGACTTCTGGTCGTTTTTAAAGCACTAGAGCGATGAATAATGGAACCACACAGAGTTCTGTGTGTTCCATAAACATATTCACCCGTTACATCCTCATTAACTCTTCCATCAATAATAAATGCAAGTGACAGAGGGGGAACAGACTCCCTACATGATGAGTAAGGAATGCTGGCCTGGTGTCAGCTCCACATTCTTCCTTTTCTAAATAATTTACTGGACTTTAATCCAAAGCCAAGGGTTCAGGAGCAGGGTGTACAGTACTTTGCCGTATCCCAAACTCCGCTCCCTCCAGTTTATGACTGAGCTCCTTTTGTCTTTTAAAGATTTTCCTGTTACTGGCAGAGCGTTTTTTTTATCTTGTGCTCAGCAGGGGCCTGAGATCTCTTGCAGTCTTTAAGTATTTTCATTGAAGAAGGAGGCCAAAATAAAAGACCTCCTAACTTAACAAATATTTTACTATGTTGAAGTTGTGCAAATAGGAGGGACAGTACTTAAGATCATGCCTTCCCCAATACTGAGTCCCAACCTTTCAAAGTTAGCTATTTAGGATGGCTCAGTGATGCAAGGAAACATTTGGCTAAGACACAATCTGGGAGATTCAAACTAGTCTGATGACAGTCTCAGAAAAACAGGCAAGGCTGTCCAGTTCGGAACCCACAATCTGAGTCCTGAAGCTGCTTCCTATTATTTCTGCATAAAGTTCAGCAGGCCTTATCTAGAGCTAGCATTTGCATCATTTGGTAAGTGGGATGGAAGATAGTTTTCTCTCTCTCCCATGATACTAGAACTCTGGATCATCTAGTGGTGATGTTAGGTAGTAAATGAAAAACAGACAAAAGGAACCATTGCTCCATAGTGCATAATTCAGCTTAGGCAAGTCACTTTCACAATATGTATGACATCCACTTACTTTAGATAGCTTAGATAGCTTCGTAAGGGTTCTTGACATCACATAGAGTAAGTCTGTCTAGTGGTTGTTCCAATGCTAATTGAATGAAATCTCCATGTTTTCAGGCAATATTAGGGTTGCCAAGTGGGTGGTATTGGCGGGCAATTGCCAATTACGTTGGGTAATTAGAGCTGGGGTGCTGAATAGGGCTTGGGGCTTGGAACAACATTAGTGCAACAAATTGAATTGGTTACAACTGTGCTTAAACTGTTTAAATACATATGACTTAAGTGTTGTACATACATGAAGCGCTGACTTTCAGTGAGAATTGTGAGTACTTAACTTTGTACTCTAAGAACTTCTCCTGTGTTTCAGCTGTTGCTTTACCCAACTTCCTGCAAGTGCCCATTTCACAACCCATGGACACATGAAGCTGCCTTACACTGAGACAAACCATTGGTCTGTCAAGGGGAGGCAGTTGTGAATTTCCTGCATTGTACAGGGGGTTGGACTAGATGACCCTAATGGATATTTCCAGCTCTATGATTCTAAGGATCAGCATTGTCTGCTCTGACTGGCAGTGGCTCTCCAGGGCCTCAGGTAGAGGTCATACATGTTAACTACTATCTGAACCTTTTAACTGAAGATGCCAGGGTTTGAACCTGGGACCTTGTGCATGCAAAGGAGATACTCTATCAATAAGCCGTGCTTCTTGAGTGTGTCAGTTACAGAAACACATGACAGGTTTGTGTGAGACTTCACAAAGGGAGGGGGAGCAAAGTAATGTGTGTCCTCCACGTCAAAATAGTTTATTAAAATTGATGGAATGGAATGCTTACTGTTAAATCGAGGGCTGCCACTACACAAAATGTTTGCTGAAAGTATATCCTAACTAGAGTCAAGTACCACAAAAGGCTAATAATGAAGCAAACAGATTCCACCTTAAAATCTTTTTAACGTTCACCTCCTTAAATATGACATTTTCCAAAATGCATGGTTCTGTGCTGATACTTGCTTCCCTCCCCCTATTCTCCCTTCCTGGTTCATTTCTCTCTGGAGTAATTCCAGTATTCTGGAGCTGGAAAGCAGATGTTAAAGGGGGTGGGGAAACAAATACTCAGACTACTAGGCAAGTTTGAGTATTTTTTATGGTTTTAATATTAATTTTCTCACTGCACAGCATAACACAATGAATAGATTTTGGAGTACCAATACAGTTGAGCACCCCCCTCCCCTTCATACATGCATGCACACACACCCATAGTACCCCAGACTTCTAGTTGTATTGCAGTCCTTACTTAATCAAAATGGTGTTGCATTCACCCTTTTTCTTTTTTTGCTCTGCTGATTAGGAAGACTAAGGAGGAGTTACTGTCATCTGTGGGTTTTTGAACTGATGTTGTCTTTAACGCCCCAAAAATCCAGCCACATAACTAAGTTGCTTGACTGCACAATCAGATTTGTGTTCTTGAATAAAATGGCCATAGAGTCTAGAGTTGCCAACTTCCAGGTACTAGCTGGAGATCTCCTGCTATTACAACTGATCTCCAGCCGATAGAAATCAGTTCAACTGGAGAAAATGGCTGCTTTGGCAATTGGACTCTAAGGCATTGAAGTCTCTCCCCTCCACAAACCCCGCCCTCCTCTGGCTTCGCCCCGAAACCCTCCCGCCGGTGGTGAAGAGGGACCTGACAACACTAATAATTCATGGAGGAGAGGGGTATTCATGGCTGTTAGTTAGAATGGATATTAGTCATGCTGCATACCTATTCTCTCTAGTATCAGAGGAGCATGCCTATTATTTTGGGTGTGGTGGAACACAGGCAGGATGGTGCTGCTGCACTCATCTTGTTAGTGGCTTCCTAGAGGCACCTGGTTGGCCACTGTGTGAACAGACTGCTGGACTTGATGGGCCTTGGTCTGATCCAGCAGGGCCTTTCTTATGTTCTTATGTAATAGAGTCTCGTACTAAACGCCTGAATAATATCTGTTGCCATGACTGGGAAGGTAATAATTGACAATTCATCAACTCGTGGCTTTAGCTGACGAACTGTGATTTTCATAGCTGCAGGATGCTGTTTGGGTTTCATTGTCTGTTGCCAGATTTTCACAGTGTAGATTGGGGGAAAGTCCACAGGCCTTTCTGCCAAAAGTAATGGTGCAGTCTGTTGTAAATCCCTGAATTGCTAAAGTAACAAAATGGCAGGGAGAGGTCAAATTGTGCAAATGAAATTTGTGTGTTCCTACTAAATCTTCCTGTATGACACTGGCAAAGCCAATCTTATTTTGTCCTTGCAAGAAACTCATGAGCCTAGCTTACTGAATGCAGACCACCTATATAGTAGGACTGCATAGTTGGGTAGGGTTAATCATGGAGCTTTCCTTGGAACACTGTGTTCTGGTATACTGTTTGGAGCAGAGCTGTTCCTCTCAAACACAACTGCACCCGTTTACAGGTACCAAAAGCTTCATGACCTCAGTTTGCAGCCCAGCCAATAGCTAGGCCCCCAAGTGGCAACTGAACTGACCTATGTGCTTGAAGTTCAACTTTGTTTCACTGAAGAGTCTTTTGATTTTGTTGGTGTGTTTGTTTGTCTGCCTTACAGACCACCACATTTTCCCTAATGTTATAGCCAATGTGGGAAGATGCTTGATAGTTTCAAGATTAAATCTCTACTCCTGCATTTCTTCTATGTTACTGTAATCCAGTGAGACTATATTGGGGGGGATATGTGCATAGCTAGGGTTTTCTTTGCTGTTTCCAGTACAGCTGCTTGCACTGCTGAAGAGGAAAGCTGCTTTTCAGGTTAAATGCTGCAATTTAAACTGAATAGTGAATTTCCTGTCCAGCATGTAGTAGACATGCAAAAGAAACCACTGGAACTCCAGTACTTTTTCTTCCCTTGGTTTCATTGTGCATTCAGGAGTGCACCTGAAAGCACACTAGAACCAATGGTGGTCTCTGCACAACAGTTTAAAAATCACCAGTGTAGTGAACGCTGAGCATACTGTGGAATCTAGATTACCAAAATGCTACATTAATCCTTGAGATAAGGTAAAACAGGGCGCTCCACATATTTCTGTGCTTATACATTTCTTCCGCCTGACCGAAATGTCCCAGGCTAGCCCTATCTCATCAGATCTCAGAAGCTAAGCAGGGTCAGCCCCGGTAAGTATTTGGATGGGAGACCACCAAGGAATTCCAGGGACACTATGCAGAGGAAGGCAATGGCAAACCACCTCCGTAAGTCTCTTGCCTTGAAAACTGTACAGGATTGCCATAATTCAGCTGTGACTTGACAGCACTTTCTACCTCCACAGTTCTTCAGAACTTGGTTGTGCTCTAGAACACATGAGATACCTGGGAAGACCTTTTTAGACTGGGACAGTAACAGGTTCATCTTCCATTTAACCAAGGCTACTGTCATGTGCTGGTGGAGCTCTTGATTGTTGGTAGATTTATGCAAGTAATTGCTTCCCCCTCCATCTGCTAAAGCAACATCAGACCATAGCCATCATCATGTGGGTTGTGAACACTGCCAAAGTCTGGCTGATGGGCTGAAGCTTCTTTTGTGAGTTGGGGATTGTGGTCCTTCCTTAGCTAAACTAGCGTCCTCCTTTTGTATGTTGCTAATGAACCTTGCAGTCTTTGGATGGTGAACAAGAAGATCTGACTATTACAGTGTTCTACTTTTGCTTGTTCTGAGCAGTTATTTGAAATCTCTGGAAATGCAGCATAGTTTCTCTGCACTCATTAGAGAGGTACTCACAAGGTGGCTTATACTCACTCTGTAACATGCTTTGTTTATACATAGGTATGCAGCCAAAGAAGTAAAAATGTCTTAGTCTTGAGAATTGGCAGTTTTGTTTGTGAGAAAAGAGTGAGAGGAATCTGGGTGTAGTGGGTAATTAACTAAGAGTAAGAGTCTTGGAAATGTTTTCTCCCACAACTTCTCTAATGGGCTCAGTGGCCTACATAGTCTCCTCACCTACAATCTGTCCTCACAACAATACTATGCAGGAAGATGGGCTAAGAGGGTGACTGGCCCATGGTTATCTAGTGAGCTTCATGGCTCTTCCTTCTTTCAAGATTCAAAGTTCTAAATATGGTTTATTTTCTTACTTTCAGGTATTTAGGCAAGGAGGGCTGGGCCCCAGCATCATATCTGAAGAAAATAAAAGATGATCTTTCATCTAGAAAAAAGAACTTGACAGGACCAGTGGAAATTATAGGAAACATCATGGAAATCAGCAACCTGCTAAACAAGAAATCCTCAAGTGATAAGGAAACACAGTCAGAAATTGAAACTGCAGAATCCCACATTTCTAAGAAGGAAATAAGCTTGCCCATCTTATGCAATGATTCCAATGGCAATGCCATGATGGCTCAAGACAAGCAAGTCTCAAAATTGGCACAGGGATCTCCTGCCATAGCGCGGATCGCGCCTCAAAGAGCTCAAATAAGTAAGCCTACAGTTGATGTCAAGCTGTACCACGGCTCATTTTTCATGCCTGCTTATTGCAGGGGCTGATTAGAACGGCCAGGATCTTAGCGTGAGGAAGGTATTGATTCTGATGTTGGTCCTAAGGTATAGTTGGAAAGACCCATTATGCTTGCTGAAATTAAGCAGGTCTGGGTCTGTATTTAGTTGGATAGGAGGACCCCTGGGAACGCACTATGAACACCCACCTTATTCCTTGATGGAAGAAAGACAAATGATAAATACAGCAAAGAAGTAGAGATTACAACCCAGTAGGGCAACTAGTAGTACAACACATTAATTCAATTTATGTCCATCAGTTTTTGCAAACAGCCTGATGGCTAGAGGGAGCCCTGCAGTTCTTAAGGACCTTTCCAGTAACTTTCCATGCAGTAAAAATCCCTCATAGTATCCTTTATTGTCAGACCATATTACTGAATTCTTGGGACTGGGACTGGCAATATAGGGATCAATGCCATGCCAGCTTGTGACATATCATACTGACCACTGATTATTCTACCAAACAGTTTTACTTGTGACCTCATGTGGGCTTCACCATAGAGTGAGACTGACATTGACCACTCTGTTATGATTTGGGTTTAGAAGAACCATGTGGGATGTGGCGTGATTGTTGTTAGTAAATGCTAGGGTATCTGCCTCCCCCCACTGTCAACGGATGTAACTGACTTTTTCTTAGTTTATCGAGAATAGAATACATGTGGTAGTGTACCACTGTCTTAGCAGTTATTGCTTTGCTTTACTGTATTTGATACTGTCCTAATCCCTACCTAATGTTAAGTGACAGGCTCCTTGTCCGATACCCGTCTGCAAAAAGCCTAACTACCGTCAGGTTCTATACACATCTGTGAGTTATTGCAGGATCTGTGGCACAGTGAGGATTATAAACAAAAAAAGGGGGGGGGGGAGAAGACCCAACCTGAAAAACCAAACACTGGGTACCCAAAGGACCGTTGTATCAGGTTGATACTAGCATGCACACTCTGTATGGGAGACTAATATAGCCCAGAGTAGAACAACTTGCAGGTATTCCACCTTAGTAGGCTTTCAAATTTGAAAATTGATATGCACCTCTACACACATACCTGGGCTTCTATAATTCTGTTTATATATTGTGATACATTTGTATATTGTATGTGTGTGCATTATATGGGGTTTTATCTGATCACTGATGAAGGCCAGTTGGCCGAAACGTGTATGGTGTGTGGTTTAAGTTTATCAACCTTAATAGTTGCTATTGTGCTTTGTTTTATCAATTTTAATGTTTTTAACCCTGATATAAGCACCCTAACATAAATATATTTCTATATAACATTATATTACCTTTCTCCACCCAACCGTTGGGTACCCAGCACTGAGGATTATGGCACTGATTTGTTTTGGGCAAGGTACTTGAGGCCCCCTTCTGTCCAGAAAGTATACTACTTTTTTAAAATTGTGCCTACATGCAACTTTTTTAAATTTATTTTACAAAACATGTCAGCAAAGCCCAGATTTTCACCTATAACTGGACTGGTATCTCAGCAATCTTCACAGTTTTATGTGCCTTCAAGGCTGAAAGGAATCATTTTTGAAGTGCACGTTAATTCAGGGTCAAGCTAGACATGATACCAGGAGTTCTGTGATAGGCGCTGTCAAGAATTACCACTATATCCAATCCCAAGGTGCTGACCCCTGTGTGGATAGCAAAATCCACAGAAAGGGGCCTGCCATGGCTGGAAATGAAAGTTCTGCAAGCCCCCCAAATGCTCCCAAGTTTGCAACAACAACAACAAAAAACCTACCCGAGTTTTCTTTTCTTTTTTAAAGAAGAAGCCCAATTTGGACGTAAAATTTTTTTAAAGCAATTTCTGCATAGGCACAGACATTGGGGACGAGGGGGTGAGACAACCACTAGAGTTCTGACGCTGCTTTGGGTTGCTGAGGCTCCCAACTTGAAATTTAGTTTTAGGATGATGAGAAGAAAGCAGTGAGCTATGGGAGGAGGGGTGACAGCAAGTAGGAGGGGGGCAGCAGCAAACAGGAGGCATCCACAAGGGTAACTAGGAGCAGGAGGAGGAAAAGTAAGGGGGAAATGGGGTTTCCTTTCGCCCTATTCATTGTGGGATTCCCCACTTGTTTTTTTATAAATGGCAACTGCATGGGGTCCTGATCTGGACTGGGTGAAGAAGGGCTTAACTTTTTTCCTGACCTAAGTGGCTCTGCTGAACTGCTGTTTGCCCTATTGTGGACACTCTTTGCCCCTTGTAACTACCATATGGAAAGAAATCACTTGGGACGTGGAACTGCCTGCATCATGTATCTATCCCAGATTCTTAACGTCTAAAAAAGAATGTTGGTGTTTTGATTAGCGTGGTCTGTTTAAATGTAGAATTTCTCTCCTCCTCCTCTCTAGGCTCTCCAAATCTAAGAACAAGGCCTCCCCCAAGAAGAGAATCTAGTTTGGTGAGTACTGATTTTTTTCTGCCACTTATGGCATTAACAAAGATTTAACTTGAGTAATTTGCACAAGACACTTCCTTAAAGCCCAAGTGAGAGGCCCTTCAGCATATGTCATGTTAGATCGATGTTGATTTGGGGACTTGTTTGGCACCCTAGAGAGCTAAACCATTTATAGGCCTGCCCTATTGGAACTAAGAGCTCATGAGGGAGAAAAACAACCGATTCAGAATGGCTTGAGGCATTCTAAACCAGAGGAAGGAGAAAAGCACTCAGTGACATCCTTTTCTCATACTTCCTTAAGACCTCTAACCTTCGTTACACGCAAAATGGGCCTTCATGGATCCTTTGGAATCTTAAGTGGCACAACAAGAATGTGTGCATCTCAGGTGGTTGTTGTGGTGAAGCATATCACCAACACTGCCATGGAATCTTCACTCTGAAGAACTCATTCCCATAAATGGCTTCCTGTAAAACAGTGCAAAAGCAGGATGTGAAGAAAGTTAGTGAATGTTAATAATAATAAGACCAAGATACTAATGTGCCCCGTGTTGTATATGGTCAAAATTTAAAACATTACTAAATGTTGCTTTTTCTTCTGAAGGATGACTTACATTAGGTCTATTTTTGAGGATTAAATGTCACTTTGCAGAAGTTTGCTGCATAAGATGCTGCCTTCTGTTGACAGGACTGGAACAGATGGACCAATGTACTACCTATTCTTAGTGACAGCGGTTCCACGATATTTGGCAAAATGTCTTTCCCAGCCCTTGAGATCCTTTGGCTAGAGATGCTTAGGATTTATCCTGGGCTTTTCCGCACACCAAGAATGTTCTCCTGTCATTTCATTGTGAGTCCTTGCCTTGACATCTCTGACTTTACTTCTAAGCCAGACAAGACAAATTCTAGCCCTACCTCCTGTGATCTGGGGAATTAGATTAGAATTTTAAGAAGAAGGAGGAGGAGAAGGAGATGGTTTTTTATATGCTAACTTTCTCTACCACTTAAGGGAGACTCAAACCGGCTTACAATCACCTTCCCCTCCCCACAACAGACACCCTGTGAGGTAGGTGGGGCTGAGAGAGCTCTAACAGAGCTGTAACTTGCCCAAGGTCACCCAGCTGGCTTCATGTGTAGGAGTGGGGAAACAAATCCAGTTCACCGGATTAGCCTCCACCACTGGTTCAGGAATCAAACCTAGTTTGCCAGATCAGAGTCCACCGCTCCAAACCACTGCTCTTAACCACTACACCGCGCTGGCTCTCTTGTGAAGTAAGAAGCAACGATTAAGTTGGACCCTACTAAAGCATAATGAGACGACAAGAGTCACTGGAAAAGACCGTCATGATAGGAAAAGTTGAGGGCAGCAGGAAAAGAGGAAGACCCAACAAGAGATGGATTGACTCAATAAAGGAAGCCACAGCCTTCAATTTGCAAGATCTGAGCAAGGTTGTCAAAGATAGGACATTTTGGAGGACTTTCATTCATAGGGTTGCCATGAGTCGGAAGCGACTTGACGGCACTTAACACACACACACAAAGCCATCAACTGCTTTGGGGAAACTGAAACTTTATCCTTAGTGATTGTGATGGCTTTGTAGTGGAGACCAGGTGACAGACATGTCTCTTAATGATGAGTCACAAGTGTCAACAAGGTCAAAGCCTGTATTCTATAAGAACTCTTGTGTTAGTTCCTTGAATTACAATAGGTCTCTAAGTGGTGGTTTTTGAGACTGCTCTGATATTTTGAAACTCACTCCATAGTATGAGTGCATTTCACTAAGGGTAGGTGCTATACACTGTTTGTTTCAAGAAGCCTTCTGTAGGATTCCTGTGGAAACCCTATTTGAAGTAAATGAAGAGTGTAAAGTAGCAGTGCATAATTGATTTGCTCTGTTGTATTCATTGAGTGAGCAATTAATATATCCTGGAATGATAGGATAATTCACATTTGCAAATGGAACATGATAGTTGCATACTTTAAGAGCTTCACTATGTGATTTAAAGTTTTAAAGAATTAACACAGGCAACTCACCTTTTACTAATTCCTATTTATTTTAAGAACTGAATAAATGAAATCTATGAAATTGAATTGCAATTTTGCATTATTATAAGTTCTTGTTTCTTCCCAATAAAATATATGCATTTTAAAAATATTACAGCATTTTACCATATGGAGAATGTGTGTGTTTCCTAACAAACAGGAAGAGATCCTAGATTTTAATACACCAGTGGAATCCATACAAATCCCCTTGCCCCAAATCCAGCAAGCCATCCATGAGAAGCTATAGATTTCTGTATAGAAATCAGCTCCACTGCCAGCAAAAAAGGATGCTAAAACGAAGAAAAACTTCCCAGAATTGTACTCAGTCCTATAAAAAGTTTGGGCCACACTGGTTCTGTTTTTGATGCTTGGCTATTGGCTGCTCTTTCATCTGATTCTCATGATCCTCTAGAGCAGGGGTGTCAAACATATGTCCCGGGGGCCAGATCCAGCCCCTCGAGAGCTCTTATCCTGCCCGTGAGCCAGCCAAGGAAGCCACTCCTCCCTCACTCTCGATCTGGGCTGGTGAGGCATGGCCCGGCCTGACCAAGTGACATTTATGTCATATCCAGGTCTCGTAACAATTGAGTCTGACACCCCTGCTCTAGAGAGTGAACCACAAAGCCTCTGCTAACAGTATGCATTACTCTGAATGGTCTGCCTTTAGTTGTACAACTCCAGTTTGATTGGCTTTGGGATTTGGGGGCCCTTTAGGCAGAATGTTTACAGAGGGAAGCAGGTGAGGGAGAAAGGCAGCCAATGCCTCATTAACTCTTTCCAGCTTTCTTTCCCTTTCTCTAGGGGTGCTTCAGAGGTTAGAGCTTGATTTCCATGTGGCTTCATTTCACATGACAAATGTAATATGTGGCCAGACTCTGAGTCTGGTTAATGTTTTCTCTTCTGAATCTTTTCTCCCCACCCCCAACCTCTTTGTACTAATTATTTTCAATTAGACTATATTTGGGCATGAATTCTTACAATTAATTCCACGCTGAGAACAAACGCATACAGCTTGAGGGACTTCTGTTTCCAGTTGGCTTAATCTAATGTTAACCATCTCAGATTCTGTAGATATTTGTTAAGAACGTAAGAACACAAGAAGAGCCCTGCTGGATCAGACCAGTGGTCCATCTAGTCCAGCATCCTGTCTCACACAGTAGCCAACCAGTTCCTCTGGAGGTCTAACTACAGGGCATAGAGGGCAAGGCCTTCCCCTGATGTTGCCTCCTGGTTTAGGTATTCACATGAAATGTCCTTGAACTCTCAGTCAAACCATACATGAAGAGGCTTGAACAGGCATATATATTGTCCATAGGTGTCATGGTTCATGAGCTCTGAGTAACAGGACTGAGGTATTTATCCATTTCTGCTCTCTTACAGAGCACACTGTTGTCTAAAAATTAGCACCAGGCCCATTCTTTTCCCCTCCTCAGCTCCAATTTTAAACTAAACAGATCTCTTCTTGTGATAGGGTTTCCAGCTACCTAAACCCCCTGAGCCACCATCAGTGGAAGTTGAATACTACACTATTGCAGAGTTCCAGTCTTGTATTTCTGATGGGATAAGCTTTCATGGAGGACAAAAGGCAGAGGTGAGCCTGGAAATGGAATCACAAAATAAATAAGTGATGGGTGCTTGTAGAATGGTGATCTGAAAAAAAAGAATTGTATAGCATTGCTTTTCCTAAGTAACATTCATATTAATCCTCCTTTAGGTTATTGACAAGAACTCTGGTGGCTGGTGGTATGTGCAGATTGGGGAGAAAGAAGGCTGGGCTCCAGCATCATATATTGATAAAAGGAAGAAGCCGAATTTAAATAGGCGAACTAGTACTTTAACTCGACCCAAAGTCCCTCCTCCAGCACCTCCTAATAAGCTGAAGGACTCTGAAGAAGGAACATCTGCTGGAACTGTCTCTTCTGGAGAGAGCCAGGATTCCATGAACAAGCAAAAATATGAGGAACCAGAATATGACGTGCCTGCCTTTGGTGTTGACTCAGAATCTGAGCTGAGCCAGGGAGAAGATGGAAGCCTGGAGAGAGGCATGCACCAGCTACTTAAGCGTTCCCCTGTGTCATCTCTCCAAAGGGTGAACTCAAGTGTTGGAGAATCATCTGAGGATGTGGCTCATGAAGAAGAGACTATATATGAAAATGAAGGATTCAGACCATACATAGAAGATGCTCTGTCAAGCAAAGAGTCCAGTGGTGATTCTGATTCTCAAAGAAGTTCATCAGTATCTTTGATCCAAAAAAATTCACAATGTTCTGTTTCTCCCAAGTCCTCAGTTCTCAAGCCCAAAAATGACAAGGGCATTCAGCCAAACCTTGGGAAGCCTAACTACTCCAGGAATGAGGAAACAAAGCCAAGATCAGCCTCAGATGCAGGTTTAAGTAGTGTGTCTAAACTGGGTCTAAAGAGGGATCCTGGGGAGAGTGTATCTAGCAGAGCAAAGCCAATGGTGAGGCCTAAACCTTTCCTGAACAAAGCAGACTCTCAGAGTCAAGAAAGGATGGACATTAGCACTTTACGCCATCAGCTAAGGCCCACTGGACAGCTCAGAGGTGGACTTAAGGGTTCAAGAAGTGAGGAATCTGAAAGCCCACCACATACAGCTTTTGGAAATCCAGAAGAGTCCTTTAGAAGAAGCTCTGCAGATCTCATTACAGTTCCTCCCCATACCATATTCTGCTCAAGCCAGTCATCCAAAACAGAACATGAAAACAACTCCTCAAAATGTCTCTATATAACTACTGAGTCTTACCAGAAAGTTCAAGATTCTGAGATCAGCTTCACAGCAGGCATTGTGGTGGAAGTAGTGGACAAGCAAGCAAGTGGATGGTGGTACTTGAAGTATGGAGACCTAGAAGGATGGGCTCCTTCTCACTATTTGTTGCCCTGTGATAACCAGCAGAAAGAAACCACATCCAACGAGACCAACATTTCACTGGCCAAGAACAGAAGAAATGAAAGCAAGTCCAACAGCTTGGAGAAGATAGAGAAGAAGGTTCAGGCACTGAACACCATCAACCAGAACAAGAGAGCAACACCTCCTATTCCCAACAAACCTCCTGGTGGCTTCTCTAAAACATCTGGACCTGTCAAATTACGAAATGGAGTTAGACAGCTAGCAGTGAGGCCACAATCTGTATTTGCCTCGCCCCCACCCAAGGACAGCAACCTGTCTTGTTCCTTGCGTAGAAATGAATCTCTCACTGCCACGGACCACCTGAGGGCAGTACGCCGCAACTCCTCTTTCAGCACTGCCCAGTCACAGATTAGTGATTCTAAGATAAAACAAGCTGATCAATTGGGCTCAGAGGCATCTGAGACCACCTCATACCTACCTACTGAGCGAAATGGAATCCCAGTGTCCACAGTCAGGCCAAAACCCATTGAAAAATCCCAGTTCATTCACAATAATTTAAAGGATATCTACATCTCCATTGCAGATTATGAGGGTGATGAAGAAACTGCAGGATTTCAGGAAGGTGTCTGCATGGAGGTATTGGAAAGGAACCCAAATGGCTGGTGGTACTGTCAGATTATGGATGGCGGGAAACCTTTTAAAGGATGGGTGCCCTCAAATTATTTAGAGAAGAAGAATTAGAATTGCAATGTCTTTAAATTCCCTAATTTATACTTTTATACTATGTACTTATGGAAGCAAGGAAAGATACAGTTATGTATTTCCTCTTGCTTTGTCATGTATACAAGGGACATTTAAACTGTACTTTGCATGGAACCGCCAGCTGGCCATGTTTTGAGGGTGTGTGATGCATGAAGGGTTGGCTGCTTCAGCAAATATCAAGAAAAAAACAGCTGGAACAAATGCCTTTTTTGAGAGGTGAAGTCTTTCACAAACCATGTGCAACAGGGTACATTATCCCACCATCCCGTTGTAATAATAGGAAACCAATTGTGTGCCTTTCTCAGTATATTTTGAACTTAGGTGCCCACTAGGGAATGTTAGGGAATTGGTGCCAAACCTGGACATGGTAAAAATTGCAGCTTGTTGATATTCTTCCACATGGAGTCTGTAAGTATTTCCAAGCTGTGGATGTTTTCCCCAAGAGGTATTTCAAGTGTGCAGCTGAGTAGGTGATGAAACAAATCTAACCCAACCCTCAACTATGACATCCTCCTCGGCAGATGATTGTTTGAAGACTCGAAGCCTTTTCACTGTGCATTATTGGTATCTGACTTGGACGATATTTTTCCATTAATACGTTCGTTTCTCTCTCTTCCCTTCAGCCCTTCATGGCATTTATAGTGCTATTCTCCAGTGGTGTTTTGTGACAGCAAATTTAACTTTCTGTTAGAAAGGGTCAAAATTTCTTTTAAAAATTGGAAATGTACTAAAGTCATATGTGGTTTCTAGGTGTTCATAAACACACTAAAAGCTTTGTGCATACCTTTTGTGCTTATTGATTGATTTTGTGTTTAGGTTCTCCTGGACAACCAGTATTGATACTTCTTTTAGAACGGGTCTCATGCCCCACTTCTGAGATCTTTTCAGATCTCCCTTGTTGGGATGTGCAGTGGAAAAGCTCTATGGAGAAAGTACATTGTTCATAGCTCAGAAGAAGAAGCCATGGTTGCATGAACCTGTTTGCTAAATCATGACCTGGTGGGTTTGGCTGACTTGCAAAATAACCTCAGTTAAAGGGAATGACTTTCTTGACCATCCATGTTTTCATCATCTTCTTTGATGATTCCCTTGTTGTCCAGAGCATAGCTTCAGAGGATTCTTCCTTAGTATCCCTCCCCTATTGCTTCTGTGAGGTTCCTAAAGCCATGTGTGTATGCTTGTCCTCCACCCACAAATGCTGCAGGACTCCCAGTTGTCACAGATGCAAGGTGTGTCTTTTGCCTGGGAAATTAAGTTGACACTCCTCGCAGTATGGCAACAATGGCCTCTTCAGGATTGTCTGAGAAGTTCTGTTGCCCATCCCCTTGGGGTGATTAGATTGGAGACCAGTGATCCGCATGTCCGCTATATGAGCTGAGTCTGGCATCAAAAATTTTAATTTCACAATGTATTTTGGGAGCCAGGAGGTATCACACAGATAAACGTTCAAATGACTGAACTGTCCCTGAGTGTCGGTGAAAGCATTGGAATTTACTTCTACATAATATATTTGCAGTCCAAAGGCCACGTTTGCTGGAGTTTCCCATTCTTTCCAATTAAGGGGAAACCTTTCCACGTGCATAGAGGGACTGAATACCCACAGTGCATGCAAAACATTTCCTTTCTCATAGCAGAAAATGAGGAGATTTGTGTGTACCTTGTAGTTTCTGCATTGCAGCCCATCAGCCATTCCTGAATGATACTGAAAATACTGGATTGCTTATGCCCATGTCTCAAAAGAAAGCACTCACACACAATGTATGCCATTTCCAAACAGTAGCTTTTTCATTTGGCAGAGAAGCATCAGTGTTTACAAAGAAGGGAGGAGAGAGAAGAAGCTATGGATTTTTAGACTCTGCACCATCTTTGTATGTTTTGGGAATATGTTATGTTCTGAACCATTTTTTTCCTTTAAAAAGAAAATGGTAGAAAATACTTCAACATTGGTCTTGTATTGGGAGGAAAGCACCTGAGTTTTTTATACTCACAGAGTGGAAATTGCATGAGTTGCCATTAGGTGGAGAATGTTGCTAAGTGTGGAAGCATAAGGTCTCCCATTTTCCCCTCTCTCACTCAATGTTATTTCCTCGTTTATTTATGATTCAAGATATGATACTTTGTGGGGCAACATGGACAAAATTAAAACCACTGGGGAAAAGGCTTGGGGTGCAAAATGTATTTATTTTGATGTGTCTTCAAACATCTGCTCTGAAATAAACCCTGTGTCTATAAAAGAAACCTCAGATGACCTTTGCTTAAGAACTCTGGAGGTCAGGCAAGAGCTTGATGTCTTGCCTTGAGGGTCACCATTTTGTTCATTGACAGGGAAGAAAACCTGTTGGGTTTTGCTGTAACTGACACAATAAGCAGCTCTCTTGTCTTCCAGCGATCGTTTATTCCTGTTACCAACTTGGAGATAAAAGGACAGGAAGATTCTAATTAGCTCAGACTAAGGTTTTCTTCCAAAGACTTCAGAATACTATGAAGAGGGGGTGTTTTGTTTGGTTCCTCTCCCCCATTACAGAATATTTGCCTCTTATTATGTTTAGTGTTACTTGAGTACTTGTATTAAAATTAACCATGGCAAGTGCCAAGGGATTGATTTCTGCCGCTCATGTTGCTAATGGCCTTTCACTTTGACCATCTGAGACACCTTCAAAGGCTGTGACCCACCCAAGTTCTGTTGCTATAGTTCAATCAGCATGGACAAAGAAGGGACTTGGGGCAAGGAGGGGAACTTCACTAAAAGTGGGTGGAGAGAAGATCATTATTTGCTCTGTGAAAACGGTGCAGATTTGGTCTGAAGCAGCTAAAACCATCTTAAAGCATTTCTTCCCAAGGCCTAGCAGCTCTGTGTCTTGGAAGTTCCCCTCCATTTTTAAGTCCTGCTAAAATCTTAGCGGCCATTTATTTAAAGGACTGCCAGAGCTGCTGTGAGATTATAATAGAAATATTATGTTCTTCTGCTGGACAGTATTAAATAGAGCAATACCTAGAGTAATCTGCTAGATTGCAGTACTAATAGTAGTGATTTAGCAATTCTTATTAATGTTTTTATGGTTTATTTTTAACAATAATGATGAGGAAGTGGTTCATTATTTTGAATTAATGCACTTTAACCATTAAACCAAAATGCAGAAAGTCAAGTGCATTATTTAAAGATGCAGTATATAATTATCATTTTTTTAAAGTTCAGCTATTTATTAAAATAATTTATGATTATTTAAAAAAAATGTACTATACAGTTTTGTTCTAAAGATGTCATCATCTCCTAGGAAACCTAAAAGTGCAACTCCCCAAAATTCTGCAGTGAGCTGTTGGATTCTCAAAATACAGTTAATTCAGTTAGCAAGAATTAAATTGCTGCCTTGAAAAAGAAGCAGGTGTTTCTTCATGAAAAGCCATGAGCCACCTAAGAATTATGCTGCCTTGAGTTCAAGGAGAAAAGGTGGGATACAAATATTTTAAATAAACAAATTCCTAAACATAGCCCTGAAGAATCTCCTGTGAGAAATTCATGCCAATTAGAGTCACGAGATCTCCCAGATTCCCTACCTCTGTTTCATGTGCTACCAGCTGAGGTGTCTTTGGTGTTCTTGTGGTGCCTGTTCCTTCCCTGATGAATGCAAACAATTCTTCAGTCATTACATGAGTGGAGGATTGTGCTAAATTAATATTTCTGAAAATGATTCTTCAAGAGGTCTCTGAGAAAATAAGTATTCCTTGTTACATCTAAGATTTACAGCTGGTCCACAGTTCTATTGAAGATGGATGTGGCTTTTCTTGGCTGTCTCTTCTGTGGCTTTATTACTTCCCAGCAACCAAAGTCATTCCATTCATAGCTAATGTCTGCATGGTACGAAACAAGCGTGGGATACAGAAGTGCTGACTTCTTGCAACGGTCTTATAATGAGCCCAGTTGTCCATCAATAATTATGTAGAATTTTCTTAAACACGCTAAATCAGTAGGGTCTTTCATGCATCAGATAAAACAACCCTAGCTTGGGCCAACAGGGCACTCTGCTTGCCAATCTCATAATCATTTTTTAAAAAATTATGGTGGTTGATTTCCGTGGGGGTGGCAAAGTTGGTGACTTCTAAATTGAGTTTATTTGGCTAAGTAATCATTCTTGATTTTTGCATCTTGCATATACCAAAAAGTCTCTTAATAATCCTCATGTTGGTCTGACCTGATTTCATGATGCATGAAAGTAACATTTGAGCCCAGGAGTAGAAGGGTAGTGATCATGTAAAGGGCACTAGCATGCACCTTTAAAAAAAATAGTCAATTCACTGTTTTCCACATCCCCCCAGCCCATAAGGTACAGTTGTTCATATACGCAACTTTGTTAACAAATCATTACAATTATTAACTTGTTGTAGAGATACACATTCATAGCCATTTTAAGTGACTGGTCTTCAAGATCTCTCCATAAGAAACTTTCCCCCATCCTATTAACCTGCCACTAAAAAATGTCTATATTATTTGGGGAAGGCAAGCCAACTACCTGTTTTTAAAACTAAATTTGTCAAAACATGGTGATTTAAAAACATAAATGCACTTTGAACAATATTTACAATTTCTACAGTATCTAAATTAATTTAAAAATTCTCTAGGGAGCTACTGAATAAAATATTTTGTGAAGTCAGAGTGCCCTCTTGTGGATGGAGGAGTGGCTTCTAGTTTTCTTCCTGATCGTTAGTGATTGCCTTGGCCATCCATGCTTTCAAACAAGTTTGAAAATGGGAATGATTGAGATAGCAAAAGTCAAAACACAGCTTAAATTTTAGACAAAATCTTAAAATTTGAAACTTCTGTTCTGCTGTATACTGCAACTTTAATGATAATGAGCACTTCTGAGTTCGTTATTGCGGTTTTATATAATGCCTGAAAAGACACTCTTTCCATTTAAAAAAATAATAATTGTCTGAAGCTTATTTCAGTCTGAGCATAGAACAGTCACCTGTTACAATTTGTTTTTTGTCCAAAAAGGTCTAGTTTCCCCAAGCAGCAAATAAAGGTGGTGAGCTTGTGTCTGGATTGTACCACTACAGATTGCAGGTGGGACTCACCCAAAAAGTTGAATGCTCTCCTATCCCTTACCCCCTGTTCTGGAATAGAATGCTAGCATGGCAGGGATGAAGGCGAGGCGGCAGCGTTGGTCTATGATGTGTCCATTGTGTGTGTGTGTGTGTGTGTGTGTGTGTGTGTGTGTTTTGTATAGTAGAGTATTCTGTCCTGTGGACCCCTACCTGCAAATTAAACTGACACAATCCAAACCCAGATCTGCCTCCTCATTTACTGCGTTTGTGATGACTAGGCACACTGTACATGAAGATATCTTGGTTAGGCTCTAGAGATTTGCTAGGTTCACTCTTGGGGGCTTGTACTGGTCCAGTGACAAAGAGCTTACAAATTTTTCCTCCCTTTGTTTCTTAAAGCCCCTTGCTATGTGGCGTGGTGGGGATGTTCCTGTTTTGCCTCTATTAAATCTTAAAGCCCCTTTGAGCTCATGGACCTAGCTGCAACAATCTTTGGATCTTGGCTCAACTTTCCGGTAACTGATATTTTTGCCAAAATCCACCTCTGTGTACACAAAGGGGGGGGGCACTCTGTTTCTTTAACACATTTGCAAGGAATTAAGTTCCACTAGTTTCGATGAAATTTAATTCCCAGTAAATGTGCTTAGGATGACAGTCTTGACTGAGCGCAAAATAGTTTTGGGTCGAACTTTTCAATTGTGCCTTTTGATAGGTAACAACATTAAATCGCTCCAAGACTGGGTAATTCAGATTCTGGAACAGGTAAGCGAGTGCATCTGGATTCCAAGTTTATATTGCAGAAATAGATGGGGGTTGGCCCCAACGAGCAGTTCCAAAGCTGCTTTCAGGAGCATTTTGACGACGGCATTATGGAATTGCATTTGTTTTTTAAAAAGTATTTTCAGATATAAGTGTGGCATATTTTATTGTAAAGTATATTCATTGCTTTCCTCTGTTAGAAATGTGTTACTGCTTTCTATCATTTTATGAGAAATGGAAGGGAATCTGGTAAAGCATTCATAACTTTCATATTACTAGCATTTACTAAATAGGAATAGTATTTAAGTTTTAGATCTCTATAGGTAGTTTGTTCATTTAATTTTTGTGTCGTATTATTCTTGTTTCATCCTTTTTTCCAAATATTTTGCATTCTCAAGAAAAAAATAGTCAAATGAAAGGATATGTGCAATAAGGATAGAGAAGAAACAGGGCCCTCATCCAGGACTCAAAGTGGGGAACGCAGTGTGATGAAGTCTCTCATTTTCTTATCATGCACTCTTGGGGGGAGAGAGAGAGTAGGGATTGGGGGGAAGGGAGCAGTCAAGCCACTAGGTGAAGGATTTCTGGTACAAACAAATTATAAGCGTGAGTTGAGGATGGCTGAGTGTTGTTGCATGAATGCATCATGTTCAGGCAGGAGTATAAAGACTGTTTGTGATTGTGGTTGTTCATCTGCCCTTTCCCCCATAATATGTACTATTTCTCCCTCAGGGAATCTCATTTATTCAACTAGACACGTTGTATGCAATGTTAGTGTCAAAGTGGCCAGCGCTGGATAGATGTGGTTGGATTGGATCCTATGGACGTGCTGCTGGTGCACGAGAGAGGAGTGGTGATCCTGCCTGATTCTCCTACTAACTGCAGCCCCCAGAACAATATGGCTGGAAGAGTCCCCCACACTTTGGCAATGCTTTTTTTGGTGGGGGGAGTGAGATCACAGGGCTGCTAGGAGAAAGAAAAAGGGAAACATCCCCTTCCATCAGCAGCCCGTCTGTAGGATCCATGCCATAATGTGTTGTCAAAATACAATCACTCTTAAGCATGTGGATTAATCCCGTTATTGAAGCAAAGGATGTCACATGGTTGTTTACCTCATAATACTGTAGTAGTGCCATCCAGAATTTAGCCCATTAAACAGGAAGGTGCCATTTCACCTTGATCTCATTCAGTAGCAAATTTCTCTTACCTTTACCTTTGAAGGCCCCCTGGAATTATTTTGTTTTTACTTCTCAAAATTTACCCAATTTTTCTTTGTCTGCTTAACAAATGAAGCAGTTAGACGACAATGTTGTTTGCTGCTTTTTCATTTGAAAAGAAAGGCTGTTAATTGACACTTCATGGTTTAAAAAAATCATTTTCATCTAGTTACTGTCAGGAGAAAAGACCACTAAAAGTAACAATGGTTTTTTCCCTCAAAAAAAATACCACCAAAAAACCTTCTAAGCTTCAAAAACTGTTACTGCAAGCATCCTACTGAAAGGTCATATTGAGGCCTGCAGCTTGCACACACTTTAATCAAATCTTTCTGGAATGCTGCTTATCAGTTTAGACCTCCTTTCCCCTTAATAATAACTCCTCTAATTTAATTATATGTAATTGCAAGATATTTGTACATAAATCACATGGGAATTTGCAAGAAAAGGGAGCTTTGTTGACAACTACTGAAAATGTAGTTGGGTATCTTATAGCTGAACAAAATAGCCAGCCTACACTTAGCCAATTTCATCTGATCTTGTAAATCCAAAGTAATGGTACCATGGGCTCCTTCCTTATATCTTCTTCATCCTGTTGGTAAATCTTGGGTGAATCTGTTAAAAGAAACACTAGGGATAAAAGAAACAACTGAGTCCATCAAAGTCAAGTGATCCTACAAGCTTCAGTTTTAGAAAATCCAGTTATCATCTCAGGATTTCACTCAAACCAGATATTAATGCTGCATGCACACTAGATGTCTAAGCCATCTCCTAGAAAATCCCACTATACACGTTTGCCATCAGTCAGGGTTCTGTAAATAATTGAAACATTTAACAGGTACGAATTGGGAGAACAATTTTTTGTGTAAATAAGTTACTTTTTTGTTAAGGGTATGAGGGGTTCTTCCCCTCTTTGGCAAATGTATAGAGAGCCCTGACAAACACATAGAAATCTTATAACATTTTACAATGATCTCATCGGCTTGTGTGAAGGTCTGTTTTTGTGTCTTCAATTCACCTACCATCTCTATTCACTGTTTGAAGGGAGGAGAAGTTTGCAAGTCATGTACTGTATCTAAGGCCTTTCCCAGCCTCCATGAGGTCTTACTGCCAAGGTTCCCTGTGCAGGCCCTTCAACTGCTGTTGCCTGAGCTTCATGTCTCTGTATTTAATAACTTGCAGAGCCTTCTGTAAGAATATTAAAATATCCCTCATTTTGGAGGGGCTTGAATGAGTGAGTGAGTGTGTAGGGGAGAATGTGTGTATGTAAAGGTAGGGAAAGAGGTTGAATGAGCTTATCCTTGCAATGGGGCACGTTTTGCAGACTTCGAGCAAAATTCCCATTTAAAATACAAATTCTGCATTCAGGGTTTGTTGTCCTAAGTGTGATGCTCTCTTGGACCCAGCTTAATCAAAGACACATTGAATGGGTCCCTTTTTACAATTGAGGTTTACAGGGTGGGCTGGCCCCACACAACAATTTTCTTTGTTAGTGAGTGCAATTCTTTCTTTAAAACTGAAATGAACTGAAAACTTCACACTGTCATTTTTGCACTTTTTCCCCCGTGCAGCACAACAGCCACTGTCCTGTGTTGAGACTCCTGTTCATTACAAAATTGAAATATTTTGGTAACGGTCAAAAAGAAGTAACTGGAACATGACTGGGGAGAAATTAGTTGGATTTTCCAATAAGAATTAATTGAACTAGGAATAACTTCATAATGCCATTCATTACACTTGTCACTGTGGCTGCTTTTTATGTATTGATATGTTAAAATTATATCATTGGTCTGCGTTAAACAGTGTCTCCTGTTAATGCCAAAATCTCTGTTTCATCATAAAATATGGTAATCTGCATCTTAAAACCCATAACCCAAAGAGGTAAGGTAATGTGCTATGTATTTGATATTTATCACGTGCATTTTACAGTGGAAATTTTGTAGAGGTTCATGAAATGATTGAAGCACGCTCTGATTGTGTTCAGGTTAGCCTCTTACCCAGCAGCTGTGCCCCCCACTTTTCAGGCCCTTGTTAATAAGCAAAGAAACATGGAGCCACGTGGTGATCTCACATCTTGAAGCATTTTAAAATTTGGCCTCCTGAGCTTTGTGAAATTCTACAGATTTAAACCACACATTTTGGGATGATTGATGTGCCCTACATTTGAATCGCATTGCATCTTTTACTATGCAAATGTGGAGTTGTGTGTTAGATTAGGTGTTCTAAAGGTGCAGAAAGGCCTATGCAGGAAACCAAAGGAGAGAAATAGCGTAGTCAATTTGAGCTGAAATTGACAAGTTGTCATGAAAATCAGTCAAGATTTCACACTTGCTTTGCGAGCTGTGACAAATCTTCTGAGTAGTTAATGTAGTATTGTCCTTTTAAATGGCCCTTTTGAATTTCTTATTGTCTACTATAAGAGAAATATAACAGAGGTCTGAAATAGTATGTTGGTAAGGAGCCGGTGAAGCATGTGTGGTTGGTCCTTGGGTTGTGTGATAGAGATGGGTAGTGTAGTGTGTTTGTTTTTTGTTTTCCTTAGGAAGGGGTCTCCTTGTGGCTGGATTGGTTACTGCTGCAATGTAAGTTGAAGATTGCAAGTTTTTAGGTTTTTGTTGTTAGAAAGATTCCAGGAGGGAATCAATGGTGTGAATTTGGAGACAGAAATGGCCCAGTGATAGTTGATGAAGCCAGAAGAGGAAGACGATAGGCTGGTAAAACAGGGGAAAGCAAACATGATTAACGTATTGGTTGGAACTGTCCATAAGACTTGTGATTATTATTTTCAGATGTCAATTCATGAGGTCACAGTTTACAGTTAAAAGTTGCATTTGATTCATGTGTACCTTTAACAGAAAGGCATCTGTTGCACTGGACAGCTCTTATATTTCAAAGATGATGAGGGACATAGGAGGACTGTAATATTTACAGGAAGAAAGTAGAATTGTTTGCATAGTAAAGTAGCCACTCTAAGCATTTTGGCTACACTGACAATTCCTGCCCAAACTAACTTTATTTCCTTAAGGCAATATGCATTTTATGAGAGAGAACAATCACAGTGAAATTACCTTTCAGCTTTCCCCACCATTTCGGTAATAGTAGATTTGTCAATATATTGGTCTAATTGTGTTTTTGGTCTGTACAAAACAAAATGGCAGCAAAGAACAATGCCAGTTTGAACATCTTCAACCACTGTGGGGGTACGCTGGCATTCAAACCAGTGGGGGATACCAAAGATAATACTGAGGGTTTATTTTGTAGGGTTAAAAGCCTCTCTGTCAAGATACTTAAGCCACCGTTGGTTCTTTTTATTGTACCCTGGGGTATTAAATTGGAATTTATATACAGTAACTGGATTTCCTCTATTCCAGATTTCTTTTCAAAACATGAGGCCATTCTGCATAAATAGTTAGTCTCTTTATCACCATAAGTTTCATGTTTAGCCAAAAGTTTTGCCCAGAGCAAAATCTTTATATTATAATTAAAGGACAATGTCCTGGTTTGTATACAACATTGGTACATTTAATCTGCATTCAGGTGCTGGAGTTCTTTTTGCATATTTTGGGTTTGGTTCTCAAATCCAGAATAGTTTCCTGGTTGCCCTGATGATTACAGGCACATTCTGATCTTTTGAGTACTGAAATTCTGGAGAGGAGTGAGTTGGATCTGAGAAAATATGGTTTAGGAGACACTGAATTTTTGTTCTTTTTTCCCCCCGTGGATCATCTGCCACTTAATATAATTTTATGCATACGTTCTAAAAGACTGCGCAAGGATGGACTTAAGCATTTTAAGAAATCAATGTTAATTCTAAACAATCCACATTAAATATTCCACATTAATCCAGAACAAAAGGAAGTTAAACTCTCCCTCCCTTTATTAATCTGGATTCAAAGAGTGTTTGTTTAAGCATTCCTTAAAACCTAAAATAGATGTTAATCTCTCCTATACATGAACATGTGGATTGGATATGTGTTAGACAAAGACCGCCCTTTTTATATTCTGTCACTCATACATATATGTGTGTGTGCTGAAATTTGTCCAGTAGGAATGTTTATCATAGATACCTAAATATATAGGCAATTTATAGTGCAATCCTAAGAAGTTACATCTTTCTAAGTAGATTTAGGAGGGCATAACCCTGTTTAGGATAGCACTGTCATTAAAGCTTGTATATGTGTTGAACCTTTTCAGTTCTGGTTGCTGTCAACATAAATAAATGGGTGGAATAATTAGATACCTTTAAAAATGTTCTTCCAAAACCTGATTAAAATATCCACATCTGGAATTTGTAAGAACCTAAGAAAGGCCCTACTGGATCAGACCAAGGCCCATCAAGTCCAGCAGTCTGTTGACACAGTGGCCAACTAGGTGCCTCTAGGAAGCCCACAAACAAGATGTGATATATGAATTGTGATATATGAATTCCTTTGATTTCTAGACATAGATTCAAATATCTTTGAATCTGTGTTGATAGTGTAATAGTTGGCATCTCCATACTTTATTATGACTGAAAGATATAAAAATCAAAAAACCTGAAATTCCATACTGAGTCTTGTCCAAGCATCTTGTGGTAATGATGCTTGATAAATGAACTGTTTCAGCCATCCTAAAAGTTTTTTGCCTCACAATTATATCTTCTGGAGGGGTCTTCTCTATAACCTTCTTGTTTATATTCAGATCATATCATCTGAGTATCATCTCAGAGATCCTATGGAATCTGTATTTGTTAGAAGCTGGCATAGCAGGATATCAATGTAAATTGGATTTCAAAGAAGAAAAGGCGGCAAGCTTTTATGGGTCAATATTCAGGCAAATTCTGGATTGAAAGAGGAACCTTGGAGCAGGAGACATCCTGTGTCTAAGTTCTGCACAGGAAAAAAAATATCTTCCTGAATATGTGCACAGTTTGTTAAAATGCCTAGGAATGGCCTAAAGTGCAAGAACAACAGCCATTGTCACTTTTGGGTAGATTATGCATGCTTTTCAGGACATCAGTGAAGCAATCTGCAATTTTATTCATGTTTTCCAGAATTCCTTGCAGTGTCGGTGATGTTGGGTTTTGTCATCAACTGGAACACTGCAAAAGATCCTGGGACACGCCTGTTGGTTTATGCAGTGCATACACTTAGATATAGATGTGCAAAACCCTGAAAGTGTGTGAGTGCATATCCATGCAAGTGTTTAAGGCCTTTTAAAAAACTGCCAAGAGTTCAGATTTTAGCCTGTTTTATTCCAGTTCCTGCAATGTGAAACCACAATATAATATTCAATATGTCTCAGGCAAGAGAACTTGATGATAATTAACTGTACCTCACAGTCATCTCCCAGTTTACTCATTGCATGGACCAAAGTTGGTGCTAATATGAACTTTAATTCTAATATTTATGTGTTTTGTTGAGTTTTAAGTGTTTTTAAATCAAAGATGTACTGTCCTGTATAACTAAAAATCTTACCTTTGGCTTCAAACTTACGGAAACTCACAAAAGATCTGTGGGATTCCGATGTATGTTAAAGTTGACATACTTTTTAGTTGGGGTGGGGAAGGATAAAGGATGCTTTTATCTTAATAAATTTGCAAAATGTAAGATTTGATTTGTGGCAACATTTTTTTAAGATCCATTTGTTTACATGGTCTCTTCTGTGTCTTATGGAAAAATAAAGTTTTTTTCTCTTTTTAATTGTGTGGCAGTTGCTGGCTAGCTTCTTTCTAAATGTGATTAGAATGTGAGCTTTCCTACCCAGTCTCCATGTCTGCATTGCAAATCTTTCTTTTAGCTCCAGGGAGCAAGAATGATCTCAACAGAATTCTCAACGTTTTTGCAGAACAGCTGTACTAAACTTGGTCCCATTTTGAAAAGGATTTCAAGTGGTAGTACTGCGATGGCCTTATAATAGCCACCAAATTAATGGAAATGACATTTAACTTTCATAAAGGCAGCAATAAATGTGAAACGGAGAACAAAGTAAAAGATGGGGATCCTCAAAAGAAATAACTTCACACTTCTAACAAAACCCAGACATTATTATCTTCCAAATTCTTGTTGTAAACCCTGGATTGTACTTAAATCTGAGCAAGGTCAGTAAGATATTATCAACAGAAAGGCAATGGTCTGCTTGTGATGGGCACTCGAGTTCAAGGGTGCTTTCTAACATGTACAGTGGTGGATATATCAGGCCACACTGACAGTTCCCAAATTTTACATAAATGGAAATATGAAGTCTTTTTTTAGCATTAGCATGGCACCTACAAGCAGAACTCTTATGCAGGATAACAGGAATAAGTACTTTGCATGTATATGCATGTATATGCATGTTTGGGGACATCATTTAATCAAAGCATATGTAGGTTTCAGAAATTTGCAGAATTGCCCATTTAGTACATCACCGAGAAAAAACGGAGAGGATGTGTAATGAGTCATGTCTTCAGTAGATGTTTCTTGGTAATGTGAAAAGTGGATCTTAGTGAACATACTGCAAATCAAACAAAGCTGATAAAACCCAGTGTGCTACTGATGAATCTTACTTGGAGAGGAACCCATTCTACCTGCATTTGGCATGAATTTGCAGCTCTTGGTAGGATTTTTCAGGTTTCCATGCAACCTGATCCACAGAAGAGTGTGCAATAGAGGCCATCAGTTGTATAATGATTAGAGAAGACCCTGTTGCAGCAAAAGATAGTCAATTATGGAAGCACCCATTCCTTCTTCCCAGTCCTCCATTCACATTCATCAATGGAATGTTCCAAGGCTGGTTTCTCATGTAAGGGATTGTTGGGGTTTCATTTGCACATATTTGCATGAATCATAACCCTTTGGTTTGTAAAGTACTACCAGGTCATTCGTGAATGGGTTCTTTGCCTCTTGTTCTCCACCGGACTGCTTTAGGGCTTTATTGGAGTGATTTTTCCAACCTTCAGAAGTCACTCTGCTCCTGTGTCCGGTTTTCCCGGTGTTTCAGGATGCTGTTTTGCAACAAATTTAAAGTTTGCTCTGAGTGCAAATCAATGCAATTTCTGTGCCTAGCCTTAATTTCAGGTTTCTTTCCCTACGGCAATTCTTGCTTGTCTTTCCCTCATCCAACCCCTCCCCTAGAAGCCATAAGTACGTTAGTTTCAGCAACGAGTGTGTTAAGATCTCAGGGAATGGAGCTGGCTGTCCCCCCCCCCCCCACCGCCACCTTCGCCTCATACACATCCTCTCTGGTCAGTTTCTGCAGCAAGAGTTCTTTTTAGTTTGCCAGTGCAAGACTCCTGCTTTGATATAGCTAGAAACAAATTGGTGTGTGTGTGTTTGGGGGGGGGGGGTCCTTCTCTGCTTTGGCTATAAAATGGCCACTCAGTCCAAATCAATTGAGAAAGTATCCTGCTGTGGGGCTGGTGGGGGCTGGTGACCCAGGGCTCCCTGCCCCCCTTTTGTTAACTAAAATGGTAAATATAAATGAAGAGCAGCCAAGGGAAATACCCTGCATCCCCCCTCCCCCCCCCGCAATTCGGGCAATTTACCACCGAGTTGCAAACATTCCATGCATAAATAGCCCCAGATTTTTTAACAAAATATGTGTCTGGATGCCAGCTACTAAACTGGCCACTAGATGGTAGTACTTGAACATTTTTTTCCTGCTTCACAGTCTCCTTGCCTATATTTTCCCCTTAGTTTTTCTTCTATTGTCAATCAGTGATATAGATACAGTGATATAGTTACATGGTGAAGGGATAAACACTGGTGTTATAGAGTTTGTGTGTATGTGTTGAATACAGAGAGTTTGTGAAATACCAAGGCTATGCTATGCTAGTTTCATAGGAAATGCATTTCAGGCTGTAACTTACCCCATTCAAATGGGATGCAATTCTTACCCAACAGAGACAGGAGAAACTATTCCGGTCTTAAAAGCAATTCTCAGTTGCACAACCCACAGAATCCGACTTTAGTAGACCAAGAAAGCAGATTCTAGGCCAAAATGACATATAACATGGAGACTCACACGGGTGTCCCTGAACATCAAAACAAACCAAAGTGGGTCCTTTTTGTGCCTTGGCAGTTGAAGGGCAGGAGAAAAATGTATTGATTTATTTAAAATATTTATATGCCAACTTTTGACCCAAGTAGGGTTTCAACAGAAGCAGCAGGCAGGAAGAAAAACTCTGTAAAACATGAAATGAAGCACAGAAAGGGCAAAAGGAAGCAGGGTTTAGTTGTCCTTCGGTACACACTCTGTAATTCAATGGATTCATAAATGTTTGTCACATTCCTGCTGTCTCCCTCTTTCCCTGTACTCCCTCTTTCCCTGTACATAAAACAGACAGCAAAGTGCCAGAACAACAACGAGATCTGAACCTTACTGATAGTTAAGACTAATCCAAACTGGAAAAACTAACTACATTAAAGAATGTTCCATTTTGGTTTTTATTAGTCAATGTTCACCGACCTGTCCTCATAACATTTTTTCTCCCAGCAGACCTTTCTTTATAGGTCTTACTTATTCCAGCATAACTTTCAGAAAGGCTAATTTTGCTACTATAGTCCAACACAGAGCAGAAATCTAGCTGGGCCTGCATATGTCAAGCAAAAGCAAGATCTTTCCCATGCAAGGTAAGATAACAGAAGTTTCACATTATCCAGAGGTAAGACCTCTCATCCTTGAATGGACAGAGGATAGTACCTTAGTTACAATACATACATGACTAGCTTCTGGGTTTCTGGGCTGTTGCTTGATGGACTGTGTTGACCTTTTGTATCCCGTCAATGTGGAGATGAGATCATTCACCACCACCCCCGTTCCATTCATTTTTTGTTTCATATTTCAGTATGCCCTGCATTTCACTTCTCCTCATTTCCATCTTAACACGAGGAATACCTTCATTTCATGTTGATTAGTCCAGATGGGTAGCTGTGCTTGTCTATAGCAATAGAATAAAAAGGAGCCTGGTGGCAACTTTAGACAATCTGTTTCAGCATAAGCTGTCACGGCTCATTTTAGCAGATGCATGAAGCATTCATCTACTAGGAAGTTATATTTATACTAAAAGCTGCAAACGGAGAGGTGGTGGCAGGGAGACAGATGTTACAGGCCGAGGCTAGTTTAAAAACCAGATCCAGTCAAACAGAATGACTACTCATTTGACTGGATCTTGTTTAAACTATTGTTTCTTTGTAATACTTCCCCACTTCCTTCTGGTTAGCAGCTTTTAGTATAAATATATTTGCCTCAACCATGCATCTGATGAAGTGATCCTCCATGAATTTTATTCACCATCACAGTTACTCAGTTATCATACATGAGGGAATAGTTGTGAAAACTTACGTTGCAATATATTTTGGCACCTTAAATACTGTCTCGTTTTCATTAATCACTTAAGTGAATGTACAATCACACACTGCATTTGTTGGAGGGGTACAAAGAGAGCAAAACAAATGAAAGCTGCACTATACTGAGCACCCACAATGCTCTGGCCTGAAATTGGAACTCCAAAAGCCAGGCAGAAATGTAGACGTGAAGACTTTTGGAAACACCCCTTCTCACACAGCTCATACATGCACCTCCATGGGATACCTAAATCAACTTTATTCACAATCACAGTTATCCAATTGTCACACTGGATGGAATAGTCTCTTTTTTTATAAACAGAACACAATTTTTTTTTCTGTTTAAATAAAGCAATTAAAAGATAAAATTCTCATTTGAATGACATTGAAACACATGAATTACTCTGGATCCTACCTGTGAACACAGAGGAAAATGAAATTCAAAATTTTCTATGCTAATGGTCCTCTCCCATGTGAAGGGCCTTCCTTTCAAACGTCTGCTAGCCTCCTAAAGTTTGGTCCTCAACACATTTATCAACACCCCAAGGCTGAGTAGAAGGGAAATGAAGGACCTGTCTTGCTCTATCTTCTGTGAGTGTCATCCTGAGCCACATATGTATGAATATAAGGTGCTACAGGACGGAAAGGAAAGGAGGAAATAGTACTGACTGAGCACAGAAAAATGCTTTAGATGAAAGGACTTGAGCTGTGGTGGATACTGACAAATCCCGGCCCACTTCCTTGACCAGGTTGATGCTGGCAGAAATCTGAGTTTTGCAGTTCAGCTGCTCTATGAGGACTTGTGGATCTGGGCTTTGGTGTCTGTCAAGCTTACTTGCACAAAGAAAGCCATGTTTCACCACTAATAATATTGACGTATCTGTATTGTCTCCTAAGCAGGGTCAGCCCTGGTTAGTATTTGGATGGGAGACCACCAAGGAATACCAGGGTTGCTGTGCAGAGGAAGGCACTGGCAAACCACCTCTGTTAGTCTCTTGCCATGAAAACCCCAAAAGGGGTCGCCATAAGTCAGCTGCAACTTGACGGCACGTTATACACACACACACATGGTTTCCTACAACCCATTTCCCACTTCCAGGGCCCCTTAGCACAGGCTTGTGTTAACTGTAATGCCACAGTATGGCTTGGGGGGAGCTACAATCACAAACCTCTGCCTCACCCATATGATCCCTTGTCTCCCCACATTTCATATGCTACAAGCTAATTAATTAACTCATTTTTCTCCCACTCCTCCTCCTAAGAAGCTCAGGACAGTGTACATGGTTACCCCCCCCCCCAATTTTGTCCTCACAACCACCTGTGAGGTAAGTTAGGCTCAAAGGGAGGGCCTGGTCCCTGTCCACTGAGCATCATGGTGATTAGAACTTGAGTCTCCCTGGTCCTAATCGGATGCTCTTACACCATACTGGCTCTTTATCCAAATAAGCCAACTACAGTATGGGCTTGCCCAGAAAACAGGGATGACAAACTGGGAGACAAGCAATGGTTTGCAATCTTGGTTTGTAAGGGAAGGGCAAGCCCTGTGGTTAGTGGGAGGAGAAGGAGAAGGGACTGTGTGAGGGAGTGCAAGGCTCCTGCCAGGCTCATTCATGTAGCACCGATCCAAAGTTTGGCAACGTGGCTCCAGTAAGCCAAAGGCTGGTTCCCGCTCTGACCTTCCCTCACAATTTGCAGGAGCCACCTCATGTGCACTCTTAACACCACAGGGACACAGGTAATTTATGCCATCATGTTGGTTCATAAACACATTTGTCAGGCTCATCCTTCTCACTAGGTGTTATTGGCTTTTGGTGCAGCTTGGGAAGGAAGGAAAGTCTTTTTTACTTGAAACATTCCACTTTTTAGCAAACAATAATAGCTGGTCAGTGCAACTACCAACAACTGGCTAGGTTGATGGCAGTCACCTCTTAATGGTGAAAGACCTATAAACACCATTTGCTAAATACTGGGAATAACTGAATTATGTACATTTGTCCTTGCAGACAAGTGCTCTGACCCAGCAAGAGGTTCCCTGAACTGGTTCGGGTTGATAATGCTGTTTGGTGCCGTCCCTTTTAGTTAGGGGAAGAGAGGTAATGAGCAACTTCAAGCCCGCTCCCCCCTCTGTCAGACAGAAGATTCGGGCTGTCAGTTTTGACCACACCATCTACCAGTTCAGCGGAGAGGTGCGTGCACTTCACGGGTCGATGTGAGTTTTAGAATCAGGCCAGTTAATCAGGCTTTGAAGAGAAAACAACATTTTAGCCTGGTAGGATTTTCTGATACTCTGTTGTTCTAATAGCCAGTATTGTATGTGTGCCTTCTCTAGCAGTGATGCCTAAAGGGGTTTTAATAAATGTATTTTCTAGCAAATATCTCATCTGACAGAAATATTTTCCCCCATGCACAATAGCAGCATCAACTATACACAGCATTTTAACTATGAAGAACATAATTCTCACACAGGCTCAGGTTGCTAGTTTCCACGGAACATTATCCAAGAAGAAACCTGGGACGAAACTCCCCAAAACACTTTCTCATATTAAAGTACATTATAGAAACATGTAAATACCAAATGGCAACAATTTGGTGAGGCCAGGAGATGTTCTTGGTGCTGGAAGCTTCAGGCTTTCTAATTCCATCACCTCTACCTCTAAAACACTGCATTGCTTCTTCCCATTTTCCACCTGTGGATATGTCACAATCAGAATGTTAAAAAGGCATGAGATTATTGGAATTTCCATAGTTTCTTCCTCCAATGATATCCTTGACCAATCTCTGGCCACTTGCTGCTTGGCTTGGCTACTCATTGTCCCCCTCCCATGCTCGCTCTATATATCTGGAGCCTGAAGTCCAACATGTATATCACAGGCCATTGAAGGATTCTGTGACTGCCAGCTACGCCAGTCTTTTATTAGGGGGGAAAGCTGTTCCAGGTGAAGAAATTCCATATTTGTTCTCGACTGTAAATAGCTCACTGGATCGGAATGAACACGTTTTGCAGAAAAAAAAAATTCTGGCAGTACCATCTCTCCACCCTCTCCAGGTAATTTACAATACTTTGACAAAGTTATCATTACCCACCCACCCCACAAATACCAATGTTGTTTAGCAGCTAGTAGTGGTTACCTTGTCACTGACCTCCAGGAAATGAGTTATGGAAGTGTAGAAACCTGATTCTATCCTTGTTTATTCAGAAGTAAATCCATTGATTTTAGTAGGGATTATTCTTATTCTCAAGTAAGTGTGCACAAGGTAGCAGCTCAAGGTTGGAATTCTCATATCTACTTACTCCCCTCAACTTTTATAGGACATCAGGAAGAGCAAAGGTGTACTCCTCAGGCCCATTTCAACTGGAATCACTATGCTGAACTGGACAGGAGTGCCTCCTCGCTAGATCCAGGTTCAGTAGGAAAGGGCTCCTAGCTGAGTGGTACAAATTAACTCTGAAGGTCCATCTTGCCAAAGGATATGGCAAGATGCATTCCTGTCCTGCCTACAACTGGTCCTCTTAGGGACAGGGACAGGCTTGGTCTCTGGTTCTCTCTAAAACAATGTTTTATTGCATACTCTTGACCTCACAGGATGCCAGCTACAAGTTATGTAGTGGTTAAGAGCAGTGGACTCTAATCTGGAGAAAGGGTTTGATTCCCCACTCCTCCACATGAGTGGCGGACTCTAATCTGGTGAACTGGATTGGTTTCCCCACTCCCACACATGAAGCCAGCTGAGTGACTTTGGGTTAGTCACAGTTCTCTTGGAGCTCTCTCAGTCTCACCTACCCTCACAAGGTGTCTGTTGTGGGTAGAGGAAGGGAAGGAGATTGGAAGCCAGTTTGATTCTCCTTAAAAAGATAAAGTTGGCATATAAAAACCAACTCTTCTTCTCCTGTGGATGAGATGCAGAATTATTTTTAAAAAACAGTAGTTAGCAACTACAGATGTGCATATCTCAGTCAAAGAAAGACTCCTTGTTTGCCGTTGCAGACTTCTCCAATGTGAACTCTTAGACACATTTCTGATTTGTAATGAGCCTAGCTACAAGTTTCTTCATTCAAGTGTTACTTCAACAAGTCACCAGCTCAGATTTTCTCTGAACTGTTAAGCATGTGTCCCAACAGCTTGCATAATCTACACTATACTGATAAATGTCTATTGGCATGATAATTGCAACCAAATGCCTGAAAAGCCTGTGCACCTCGGCTTCCAGCATGTAATGAATTGATCGCGTAAAAATGCTGGCTTGGATTCCAGCCTCAAGAAGGATTGGCCTGCCGCATCCCCCCAATCTGCCTCTCATGCTGTTCCTAATGATCCCCTGTTCTCCAGGAGCAGCATTTAGAGGAGATCGGTGGGCTGCAGTGTGAGGGACAGAAGGCAGGAAAGTTCTGTACCGCCGACAAAAGTCCCTTGCAATGAGTGGAAAATTTAATCTAGATCCAGCCCATTCAGAATGACATTTGCAGAAATATTCTAGAATCTGAATCTAGCCCATGACAGTGAATGTTTATGACTGCTATGGACTGGGAGTCACAATGGGCAAGCTTGTCTTTTCAGTGTAACATGCACAGGCAGGCATGCAAGTAGACCCAATGAGATGCAAAGAGATTGGCAGCAGAGGTGACCAATAGCAAGAGGAGGCATGTCTCTTACCAATGTACAGCTTCACTGCCTTCCTGAGTCCCAGAGCAAAACTGTAGGATGCAGCTGGGAGTTTTGAAAAAGTTATATTTTCTTCAGGACAACACCTTTGGTGAGCATGGGAAGCCAAGCATGCAGCCCAGCAGCCCTGTAAACTGCATGTGCTGAAGGGAACCAGTGCTGACTGCAGCAGTTCATGTATTTAGAGGGGAGGGACTGGAAAGTCCAGTCCAATTTGGGGGGAAGGGGTCAGTTACCTGACTGGTAATACCTCTCGGCCTCTCTATTTCTGCCTAACTTTCTGGACCAGCTCAAAGTCTTTCTGCCTTTTTTCTCCTGAAATAAAAAAAATCCCACAGGTAGTGTTGCTACATTGCATTCTCAGTGCAGTGACTTTGGGGGGGGGGGACAAATAGACCCAACGCCACTAATCCCCTCCCCCTGATAGTCTTCTCTCTTTAGTTAGTTAGGCCTGTGACCTAACTAACTGTACAACTGTAGCTTAGAGTCAAAGTCAACCCCTTCCCTTACACAGAGCTGGGCTGTGGATTTGTCCCAACCGTGACAGTCTGCGGCATTTCAAATGTGGTAAACTCACTTAGAGTTAAGTGGTGATGAAGCTGCAGGTCCGGGTTTAGTATTTTGTCTAAGGAAGGAGAGAAAACAGTGGGCCAATGAAGAATGAGGCATTGTGCTTGTCCATCCTGGCATAATCATCTGCAGCAGGCACTGAGAGAACACACCAGGAATGCAGTCACAGCAGACATATTCACAATGGTGGAAGCAAGAGAAGCCAGGACTATGGTCCTTCACATAATGGGAAGACTGCCTTCAGAATCCTTCATTAAACCAAGTAAGCATACAAAAGTAACAAAAATCCCTACTTCCAATTCCAATCTCTCTCTTCGTAACTAAATACATCGAGCTCTGTGTTACACATTCACTTTGGCCAGAAGTTCTTAAATTACCAGCAAATTTCCATCCTTTCTTAGTTGAGGCAGATGTCCAATGTCCTGCTGTAAAGCCTTTGTGCACCTTTGTCCTTATGGCTTCTGATGAGCTCCATGATTTTTAGACTGCAGGTATGAAAGGAACCCTTAGGCCTTTGAATCCAGCCCCTGATGCAATTCTCAAGAAAGGCGGAGGGGAAGGGGAGAAAAAGAGGCAACAGAAGGGAAACCAGGGATGAAGGAATTGATGGCATGTGCAGGAACAAAACCAGCTGCTGCCAAGGGAGGGGTGGGGAGGTGAGTTGCAGGCTGGAAAGGAAGGAAAGGGAGAACCTGTAGAAAGTAGAATGGGAAGGTTGTAAAATAACAGCCCCCCCCCCCTCCATGCCATGGGCAGCACAGTGCAGAAAAAGTAGCCAAAGGCAGCATACAACTAATAACTATGGAGGGAGAGTTGCCACTGATGACTGTTGGGAAAACAACCACTGTTCTTGCCACACCAGACAGCTAGAAACTGAGCAAGAATATTTCCAGGTGGGGCTTTCCTGCTCCTCACAGTGGTTTTAGTGTTCAAATGACTTCCTTTTTCCATTCCATTGGGCTTCCAAACTGGGCATGCTACCATGCCCAAGCACAATCCAATTCTTTTGCACCCCTCCCTTGTTTGCTTCTTGTAGCATCCAAACAGAGGCAAGGTGGGGAAAGGGGGGGAGGTGCAGGGGAAGGAGAGGAATGCATGACAATCGTCCTTTCTTGGTGGCTGTACATCTCAGGGCTGGCAGTAACTGGGAAGAAAGAAACTCAAGGTTTTGCCCACATGCAGCAAAGTTCAGAACGCTTGATATGTGTGAGGACGGGGAAAACTGGCCACGAGAACAACCCTTTCCCACCTTCCCTGGTCTAACTCAGTGTCATAAAGCAGATCTCCCCAGCCCCTCCCTCCCCTTTATGGCATGCTGTTCTAGGTGCTGCGATAGGTCTTGATGATGTCCTTGATGGCACGTCTGCAGATTGGACAACAGGCATTGGTCATCTTCTTGAGTTTGAGCCCACATGTATAGCACAGGCACATATGTCCACAGGAGTAAATCACGGTGTCCACCATGTTCTCATAGCAGATGGTGCACTCGTCATTCCAGGACCCTGAGATGGAAGGGGAAAGGGGGGAGTCTGGCATGCTGACTGGAGAGTTGGGAGCGGTGCCTGAAATACAAGAAATGCTGTCATTCATTTATCAACCCAATCCTGTGACATGCAGCAAAAGGTGGAGATCACCCATCACAACCTTGTTGTGAAATTCTACAACGCATCAATCTGATCACTGTCAATAGCAAAGTTCTGGACTAGATAGATCCCATTAAGGCAAGGTTTGCTTATATCTATCCCATCCTAAAAAAAACTGTATGTTCAAAAGCACAGCCCTTAATATCCTCACCAAACATCTGCTTTTGCCTTTTTTAAAGGACTAGGAGCACACTTTTCCTGGAATTCCATGTGCACAATCTCAGCTCAGAGCCCTCATGTTCCATGGAGGTTCTCTTGCCAATTTTATGCTGTTTTATTAATTTGGATTTGGTTACTTTGAAAATCGTACAACTACAAATTTTGTTTGGCATTGTGATTTTATAGTTTGGAAATTATCAAGAGAAACCTCTGGTTCTTACACTCTATGGGATCTCTTTTCACAGAGATCTTTTAAAGAAAGGAAAAGGGTTCACGATGGTCCCCTTCCAGACTGTAGTGCTCAAACTGGAAAGGGGTGCAAAGCTGAACAGTCCTTACTTACCACTAGTTGAGCTGCCAAGCGGGCCAGAACCACAAGAACTCAGAATGGGATCAGAAACTCCACTGCAAAGGACGGAGGGCAAGTTTGGAGATGAAGTGGGTGAGCTTGGTGCAGATGGGCCCAGTCGCTCAGCC
This sequence comes from Euleptes europaea, assembly GCF_029931775.1. Lineage (NCBI taxonomy): Eukaryota > Metazoa > Chordata > Lepidosauria > Squamata > Sphaerodactylidae > Euleptes > Euleptes europaea. The sequence continues at coordinate 55,855,911 of NC_079316.1, read as the reverse complement.
ATAAGAGTAGAACCTGCACAAGAGAGGGAAACTGGGACTGAGTTTTACTGGAATGGGCCAGGTATTTCCTGGCAAACAAGGCTGGTTGCTGCATGCTTCACAACATAGCTAGTGTCTAGGGTTGACAAGCTCCGAGTACTAGCTGAAGATCTCCTGCTATTACAACTGATCTCCAGCCAACGGAGATCAGCTCACCTGGAGAACATGGCTGCTTTGGCAATTGGACTCTATGGCATTGAAGTCCCTCCCCTCCCCCCACCCTCCCCAGGCTCCACTCCGCCAGTGGCAAAGTGGGACCTGGCAACCCTACTAGTGTCATCATACTCAAATGAGGAAGTGATAAGCGAAGTTCTGATCTGCTGAGATTTAAATCCTGGGATTATTTTGAATAGGGAAATTAACGATGGTGGGTATGGCGGCTGCATTTATCCCACCTATCCCTACTGAATAATAACCAAAAAGGGCAAGAGTCCAGTAGCACCTTAAAGACTAACAAAAATATTTTCTGGTAGGGTATGAGCTTTCGTGAGCCACAGCTCACTTCTTCAGATACAGCTAGAATGTCAGCTAGAAATATTTTTGTTAGTCTTTAAGGTGCTACTGGACTCTTGCCCTTTTTGACTACTGCAAACAGACTAACACGGCTACCCACTGTGAATAATAACCAATGTGCCTTCCGCAACATTTGACAAAGGAAAAAATTATTGCCTCTGAGCAGGGAGCCAACTGATCCCCTGAACATCCTTCAGTGAAATTGCCCCCATGGGGATGGGAGCTGCTACTAGTCATAAGAGAGCTTGTTCCAAAGTTAGAAATGAAGAGTGAAAGCTGATGGTCAAGGATCAAATGACCAAGGATCAAATGACCACCGTTATTTTTTTAAAAAAACTCCCTGGGACTCCTAGCGGTATTGTACTTCCAAAGAAAACATTAATCAATTACACATCATATTTCTGTCGGCCCACACCCACTTATTTTGGCTTATACGGAACCTATCATGCTTGATTAAGCTTACTTTTAAGGAAACCAAACACAATAGGCCCAAGAGTGGCTTCCAGTGCAAAAAATGAAGCGCTGGACAGGCAGCACAAGCAACTTTGTATATCTCTCAGTGATGAAATGTACAAGTTGTCCTTGCACGCCGGGTTTAGCAGATAGGGGTGCCAGGCCAAATCCGAAAAGGTTCTGCCTCCATTTGTGGAGTCCTGGAGCACCGCGGGCCCCAGTTCTAGTTGGGACCACAACTGTTCAGGAGGAGAAGAGGCTCCTACTCCCCACCCTGAACTGTTTTTCTGATCTGAAATGGTGCTAGGGGGCATTATTTGCTGACACACCCTGACACCGTCCTGGGTCAGAAAAATGACATGGGGGGCAGCAGCCCCTCCCACACACACTGGTCCTAAACAGGTTGTTCTAAACAGATTCAGGCCCCTATGGCACTTTGAAAAAGAATGTAAATATTATACAAAATGGAGGCACGTGTCCAGGGGAAACCCAGGGGCGGTGTCTTGTCTAGTTTGGCCCCCAGAAGGGACCTAAAATGTGCTGTGTTGTGGGCATGGTCCTTCATGTTTAAATATGTCTAATGAATTGTTCAGTATAATAGAAGTATAGTCTGTGATTGTCCAAATTATAGCAGAGAGCAGAAAAGGGGCCAAGTACATTTACTTTACTTTATTTGTGTACAGTATTTTATATCCTGCCCTTCTACCCAATCAGGGCCTCCAAAGCAACTAAAATTACAAGTGGTGCATGATAAAACACACCATAAAACCAATTAAAACACAAAACCAGCAATTACAACATAAAGCAGGAAAGAGTGGTTATTGAGGGAATACCAGGTGAAACAAAAAAATCTTCACCTTCTGGTGGAAGAAAGTACAGGGCTAGATCTTGGGAGGATCTCGGGGGAAGCAAGCATCCCGGGTGCAAGGAGGGGGCGCCAGTGCAGGCACAGAGGAGTGCCACTGCTGTGCCGCAGCACGGGCGCAGCTGCCTGCCCAGGGCCCTGATGGTGCACGCATCGCCACTCAGCATGTAGCCGCCTGCCCTTCCTCACGCCATGCCTACAGCAGCTGCGCACGAGGCCAAGGGGCAGGTGAGCACATGGTGTCGTCACGGTGACCACCCCTGGGGCCACCAGTGCCTGGCTCCAGCCCACATGCGTGTGGCACACCCCTCCCTCCCCCCTGCCTCATGCACTCCTTCCCCCAGCTCTGTGCCTGATAAAGTAGCCCGGTACATACAACAGTCTTACATGTTCGCTGTGTGAGTGGGAAGCAGGGTTGCCAGCTCTGGGTTGGGAAATACCTGGAGATTTTAGGGTGGAGCCTGGAAAGGGTGGGGTTTAAGGAGGGGAGGGACTTCAGTTGGGTGTAATGCGTAGAGGCCACCCTCCAAAGAAGCCATTTTCTCCAGGGGAACTGATTTTGGTCATCTGGAGATCAACTGTAACAGTGGGAGACCTCCAGGTGCTACCAGGAGGTTGGCAACTCTCACGGGAAGGGAGAGTGGATGTGAGTGTATTGGTGTGTATTCAAGTCATATGTTGGAGCTTGTTCTCCTGAAATAAACTTCATAATAATTCATCTGCAACTTTTTGACATAATTTCTTGTTCTAGCTGGTGTAGCAATGTACAGTTTCTTAATTTTGATTTTACAGTTTGGTGGGGGGAGGCAATAAAATGAGTAATTCTTCCACGTAATACTCCAGTTGCCAAGATCATTGAGAACAATGTTCAGAGAAAATGCAGCTGTTACTAATGGGTTGTTACTCAACAACAAATATTGGCCAATCACAGCAGTTCTGGGCTATTTTATCCTGGCAACGGTGCAGTTCAGCTTTTCTAGTTTGTGTGTAAACTGATTACCATCAGTTCAATAATGGGGAAGAAGGAGGGAAACGATAGCCTCTAGCTCAAAAATCAGGAGGCCTGGCGACTCCCAACCAAGCTCACAGCACAGTTTGTTTTCCTTTGAAGAAAAGCGTTGATCTATGTTAGATAACACCATCTCCATGAATCCTCCCTCCACTATCTCAACTGAAAGAAACAAAACTCAGAAAGAAAACTGTTCTCATCTTTGCAGCTGCCCAATATGGCTTGATTCGTGCAATTTTAATGTCAGCAATCAGCAGGGGGGAGAGCTTATTTTAAACTAGGAATCCTCCATTTCTTTTTGGCCAACAGAAACTCGACCAGGAGGGCCATAGTCCTGTGGTGCACAAAGAAGGTCACAGATTTAGTCCCTGGCATCTCTGTCAGCTGGCAGTCCTTCACCGCTGCTCCTTAAGCGTATGTGCCTGGCCCACACTGACAATATGGTGGAAGATCTGCTTGATAAGATCTTCCCAGCATCTTTTTAAGCACAATTATAAGCTGTGCAGGGCTCAAATTCAGACTGGGGCCATGCAGAGATAAGAGAAGGTTGGGGTTAATCTTTCCATCTGTGCAGTTCTGCCAGTCTAAACTAGGATCCCTACTCTGTTGTATACTTTTAAAGGGGGAAAAAAGACTGGCATAAGGAGGTACCAGCCTTTTTGTATTTAAAGAGCTAACAAGAGTACAGCGATCTGTTCTTCACTCATAAAAGCATGCACAGGCGTATAGGTTAAATCCACACATATGTATACACGGGGTTTTAATTAACCCTTGTGGTTGTAATTGTGGTTTAAAAGATGCTGGGAGATCTGTAACCTCCATCACATCCAGTTTGACCCTCATATTCTTCCCCTATTCACCCCTATGTCCATCTCCCTCACCTCCCATTGTTCTTTACCTTGGGTTACATTTCAGGCTGTGAGCTTGTACTCCATAAAGTGCCATGCATGTTGATGATCGTATAGCTATAACAAATCACTAACGATAATATATAATAATCTCAATACTATACCAACAATGATAGCAGGGCTGAGAAGAATCTCTGCCTGAGATTCTGCAAGTTACACTGGGCTGTAATGGAAGACCTCCTGCTGCTGCTTGAGGGGGACAGCTGTTGCATCAATGCCACAATGTCATTTCCATTGCAAAACCGGAAGCGATGTCACCATGTCAGGGTGATGCTCTAGGATTCACCCAAAACTCCATGGTTTCAAGTGAACCCTAGAACATCACCCCAATATGGTGACATCACTTTCATGTTCACACCAGAACTGATGTTGCAGAGTTGATGCATATCATATCATTATCTCCCCCTCCCGTTGGTTGTGAGCACTCAGCTGGCAACCCTATGTTGTGATGTACTAAATGATCTTACTCATTATCTAATACTTTGTTCTCAAAGCAAAACTCCTTTCACAAAATGCAATTCTAATGATGATTAAAGGCAGTATAACTCCAGTGATGCTGCTTGTACAGTAGTGCTGTCCATAATGTGCTATAAGTAGAGCCAATAGTTTGCTACATCTTTGGAATTTGGTAGAACTGCACAGGACTGGAAAGCAAAAATTGATGTTTAAACACAATACCCATACTAAACAAAATTCCCACCTTACAGAGCACATCCCCTGTGAAACAGTCCAATGTGAGTTGTGAAGGAAACTCTTCCCCCCTTTCTGTGATGGAGACTGAGCACACGGACTAAGTACATATAGACTAGGGTGCCATGTTACATACTCATGGAGCCTAATGCAAAGTTTTCCCCAACACATGTCCAACCAAGAGACCACTGGGTATGCAGTGCGGCCAAGCAATCACTCAAACCATCCTGCATTTGCTGGCCATCCAGTACAACAGTGGGTGGCACCTTAAAAAAAATGGGGGGGGTTATTCTCACATATACTAGATGCTAGATTTTAATCAATACCTTTTAATATTGGGGAGGGGCCATGGCTCAGTGGCAGAGCACCTGCTTGGCATGCAGAAGGTCCCAGGCTCAATCCCTGGCATCTCCAGTTAAAGGGACTAGGCAAATGGTGATGTGAAAGACCTCCACCTGAGACCCTGGAGAGCCACTGCCAGTCAGAGTAGACAATACTGACGTTGATGGACCAAGGGCCTGATTCAGTATATGGCAGCCTCATGTTCATTGTTCATGTGTTCAATGTTTGCATTATTATTTTTATTTCCTAAGCTGCCTCCAGCAGGTTCCTATAACGTTGGAATAAAAATGTTCGAAATAAATAAATAAGCTCCTATAGCTCACAGTCCACTTTGTCACCTAACAGATGTATAAGATATACATGTGAGTGTGAAGGGAAAAGATTGTCAATGGCAGGCTCAAAAAATGCAGGATGCACAGGCTGAGAAATAATTATGTAAAATTCAAGCTTAATCAAAAATAGTAGAGAAGTTTCACAGTAGCAGTAATTGGTGATAAGTGTCATTTCCCAAGTTTTGTTAAGATGATTAACACCTGTGATGGCTACGGAATAGCCATTACAGAAACAGCCATTACATCCCTTAGGAATTTCAGGTGCTAATCAGCTTAGCAAAATTAGGGAGATTGCATGATCGCCAATCTCAGAATGGTCTCTACTTTTCTTGATTGCATTTGAATTTTACATAATTACATTATACCCTGCACATCCTGCATTTCACTGACCCTGCCATCCACAATTTATTTTCTTCATAACCGTGTGTGTGTGTGTGTAAGTATTGCTTTAAGGACGCCGCAAGATGCCTGTTTATTTTTCGCTGCAACAGACTAATGCAGCTTCCTCCTTGGAACTAGAGCAGTGGAACGGTGTGACCCCTTAGTGTAGTGGGTGGCCTTTCAAGTATGTACACAGAAGCCCAATCATGCTGAGGCTGGCTTCCATAATCCACTCTGGGGTTTTAGCAGAAAGGAAATATGTCATTCCAGGCTCTGTCAAAACTTTGCCAAGTGGGACTGGACAGTTCCATCCATTCCTACTGAAGACTGAATAGTCAATCCGCGGTGCTGCCGCTCCCTTTTGACATGCCGCTCCCTTTTGACATGCACCTGATTTACTGCATGAAGATAGCGTCGGGACTCTCTCATTTGCTTCAGAACTGACCCTTTACCCCTCCCAGCATTAACATTATGGGGTGGTCTCCTACAGTCCTCTGTTTAACTGAGTGACAGTTATCAGAATGTTCTGGAAGCTGCCTGCCTCCTTCCCTCCCCGTCTGTTCAGATGAAGAGAATTGTACTGAATATTGTAAACACCCTAGCAAGGGAACAGGCCTCATCACAGTTAATGTACACACAACAAAGAGAGAGACATTAAACAGCAGCCAAGAAGTGTACAAAACAAAAGCCTCCCTCCCTGTCGTATGTTTGACCTAAATGAGGCTCCATCATGAGAGAACAGTATGGCTTATATCTCTGTAGATGAGAACCTACATACCCTCTTGCACCAATACATCAAAGCTGCAGCCTGGGTGTTCTACTGATGTTTCCTACTATAAACATGTAAAGACTGAAGGGCCAACATGCATATCCAAATATGAAGCAGCAACGTTTCAAGAAACTGCAACCAGTATCAGCGCTCTCTGACTTTTGACCTTAGCCTATCTGGAGGATCCAGGCTGCCACATAAAAGTGTTACATGTTTCTTTTTTTTTTAATCAAATCACATCTGACTTATGGTGACCCCTGGTGGGGGTTTCAAAGCAAGAGAAGTTCAGAGGTGGCTTGCCTTTGCCTGACTCTGCATCACGACCCTGATATTTCTTGGAGGTCTCCCATCCAAATACTTGCCAGGGTCAACCCTGGTTACCTTCTGAGATCTGATGTGATCAGGCTAGCCTGGGCTATCCAGGTCAAGGTATATTGTTCTATGTACCCTTTAGCAGCATGGAAACTACCACAGTTGGGTAGCTACACCTCTCAGTAATACTGACATCCAAGGTCACATGGATGCCACATCTCCTTCCCATCCCAGCACTGTTCCTCCCAACCACAGGTACAACATTATAATTGACAGGAGTTGCAGCATAGGCTTCTTCACACAGGCCACAGTCAGTACTTGGTAGGAGACTGCCAAGGACGACAGGCTGCTACACAGAGGAAAGCAATGGCAAACCACCTCTGTTCATCTCATGCACAGAATGCCCCCTGGAAGGAGTTGTCATGGTTCGATGGCACATTCTTCTTCTATGTAACCAAGAAGTGAAAGGAGGAGGCATACTGAAGCAGGTCCCCTTACTAAAGGCAATGTAGAACTGGATCCAGAAGTGCAGATAGAAGATTGGTCCCTTTACCCTGGAGAGCTATAAGAGACAAGGGGAAGCCCTATCTGGAGTAAAAAGAAGGATTCTTATCAGAGGCTCACGAAGTCTTCTCTACAGAAGGGATTCACAAGGGGAGGGGTAGAAGCACGAAAATGAGGAAAGCCTATAGACAAAATGTAAAGATTAGTCTGCATCTAAAGGCTTACGGTCAGTTGAGAAACTCCTGCCTCTGGGTGCATAAGGAGCTCTTTTCCTTGTAAGACAGCCTCCAACCAACCCTGCCTCCGTAATTTCCATCCCAAGATGACAGCGGCCCCAAGGAAACATCCAGCCTGTTTCATAGCACCATTATCTGAAACAGCAAACTCCTGACCTTGGTTCCCAGTGAAGGAACACTGAGGTGGTCCCGCCCACAAAAATCGCGGATATAGCCGGTAAGCACATGGACATCTAGAAAGATAGCAGGTGACATATTCTGTGGCAGATCTTGCCTGCTACCATTTGGGGGAAATTAAGGCCAAAGAACCAAGCCAATGTGCACAAGTGAATACATATCCCATTGAACCCTAGCCATAAACCAGATTTGTTTGTCTGAATGACAAGTCATCATTCTTTCAAACTAGGCATGCCTGAAACATGAATATGTAACCTCTCCTTTGGTGTCCCTTTTTTGAATGGCACCTCTCTGATGAACTTTTCCATGTTATTCATCACTATTCATGGTGCTACTCAGGCAAACCTGCAAGCTACTACCATCTCTAGAGACACTGTTGTATTCTGTGTAAAAAGTGCAGATCATGAAATGACCCTCTCCATCTCTGCTTAAGGATATTGTGGTGACATTCTCCTGAACCTCGGCATCAACAGTTACAACAAATAACAGCTATTATTCATTCTGTTTGTTTGCCTTGATGACTGGCAGACAAACATATGCTACGTACCTGGACACCCTGGCGCACTCATCTTGAATATTTCTGCCCAAGAGCCACAAATCACAATGGTCTAAGACTGTGGTAATTGGTTAAGTGGTCCACTTTTATTTCACACTAAACCAAAAGTTATATATTTGTTATTATTGTTGTTATCAAGAAAATGAATAGTTAAACTAGCTCAGCAAGGGAAAGTGGCTCTGAATCTACTGTTGTACATGTGGCACTTTGAAGAGCAATGTCTCCCTTCCCTCAAGAAAAAATATAATGCATTTGGCTGATTAGAGAGGGCAGCTTTGCTCTTTAGGCATTTAAGATTTACAAATATTATTCACAGCAGCTTTTCAGATTTTTAATAAAAAAATCTGCAGTAATGTCCATGAGGTTTGCTACTTTGGCTTTTTTGTACCCATATATCAACTCCAAGATAATCTCCCAAAATTAACAAAGATGATCACCCAAGCAGGAAAGGAATAGGAATCAACTGAAAAGTTTTGACAAGCCCATCCAGTTTCCCCATGAACCTAAGGGTAAATAAGAAATGTGGAATCATTTGTTTAGCTACCCAAAATATGTAAATATTTTCCACTGCAACATGGTAGAATAACTGAGAGAACAGAGGAGGCTTTTAGAAAGTGTTCTGAAAACTGAAAAAGTAAGAATGTTTAGCATCTACTTTTTTTCAAAATAAAGCCGAATGAACTTGTTCTAATAAAATTTTTGAGTAACAGAAACAATTGAAGACTCATTATCCATCACCCGTTTTCATTCCCAGATTAATATCCATTCCATTCTGCTGTCCTTGAGGCAACCTAAATCTTAAATAAATAGATTTTGTTGCTGTAATCCAGATGTGCCAGATAACAGACAAGACGGCTGTTCTACAGTCCAATCCACACAGTTGTAGAGAGACCAGAATTAGTGTAAAATACAAGAGGGGAAATCTAATGGCATTAAAATCTTTCCTGACATGTCCTGTGCGCCTTTGAAACCTACTCCATATTTTGTTCAAAGAACAAACTTGGGTGTTATCAGAAAGTTTAGTCTATTCTGTCAGTCTTGGAAGTAGCCAGAACAAACCAAACTCATTCCAGCATTCATGCAAGGGAAAGGTAAGGTTTATTTGTCCTCACAAGAACATTGTAATTTAGAGAGAATGGTAAATCATCCTGTATCCAGTTTATTCAACACAGGCATGCAAAGGCCTGATAAGATAAGGGAGCTAATATATCACTCGCTACTAACATTTTATTTCATCCATCGCTGTTTTAATATTCTGACAATGAAAACTATTAATTTCCATTCTCTCAGAATGTAAAGGTTATGTGCATCTTGAGTGGCATTTTGCAGTATCTTCACATTGATAAAAACAGAAATCATCCCATTTCAGTAGTCATGCCCATCTTCCCGCATCTCTCTGCCAAATGGCTGAGGAACTGGAGGTTTCTGCACTTCCTTCCCCCTCCCCAACTGAGGTGATGGTACAGGGGGCTCTGCAAGGCTGCTCATACATGGATTCTTAGAACAGTTGTAGGATTGGGATTTAGGATTGCCAACCTCCAGGTGATGGCAATTGGGATTTAGGGTGGTGGCTGGAGATCTCCCGCTATTACAACTGATCTCCAGGCGATGGAAATCAGTTCCCCTGGAGAAAATGGCAATTGGACTCTATGGCATTGAATCCCCTCCCCTGTCCAAGCCCCACCCTCCTCAGGCTCCACCCCCAAAGTCTCCAGGTATTTCCCAACCTGGAGCTGGCAACCCTAATTGGGCTGGATGCAGGGATTTTACCATCACATAGCAGGCTCCTGGCCTTACAGAACAGGCCATGGCTCAGAAGGTTCTGGGTTCAATTTCCGGCATCTCCACTTAAATAGATCAGAAAGTAGGTGATGTGAAAGACCTCCAGTGGACATCTGCTGCCACTCAGAGTAAAAAAATACTGTGCTTAATAGACCAACAATCTGGCTCAGTATAAGGCAGCTTCATGTATTCAAACTGCAACCATGCTTCCCCTTCCCTATATCAGGTTGAATGACAACAACTGGAATACAAGCCCCCACCCCACCCCCGCCAACAGACCCATGCATGGAAGCGGTCTTCCATATATGTAGCTGATTGGACCTATTGTTTCAAAACAGCAATAAGCTAGGGGAAAGAAAGCATCTAGACACAAATACAAATCAGAACTGGGGGGGGAGATCAGCTAAGAACCCCAACATTTCACTTAAAAAACCCCTGCAATGTCTAGAGCACCCTATGAAAAACAGCTTGCTTCTACTTTGCTATCATGCATTAACAATACCAGTAAGTGACATCCCAAGACTAAAAGGCATTCTTAGTGTGAGTTGTGAAAACACCTTTAGGAAGAAAGGCTAACGCCGAACAGGGTGTCCCCAAAGCCTGTTCAAAGCATGGTTCTCATCCCAGGCACTAGGCAAATTACACTCATTTCAGTTTAAATGATGCTAAAATAGAAGATCCGCTCATGGCACTATGTAACATCACAGCACAGCCCTTTAGCAACCAAAGATTAAGTCCATTTGGACATTGCTTACAAATTAACATTACTAATGTATGCCTAATGCGCAAGGCAAAATAAATTAAAAAAACAAATAAACAATTTAATCCTGATGGAAGGTTGCACACAATATTTAACACAGCTAATGCTTTCCTGGGATGTGCCGAAAGCATCTAAAAAACGTATTTTGACATATAACAGAAATCCCAAAGAAACTGTTTCCGAACAGATTTCTACTCAAACTCTAAAGGGCCGTTTGCCTTGAGGTTTGCTGAACACTTTAGACAGTGAAATGCCTTAGAACACTGGCCTGATAAATTTGGCCTGATAAAGTTCTGTCTTTTTAATGAGTCCGTTTAGGAGCCCTGTGGCACAGAGTGGTAAGCTGCAGTACTGCAGTCAAAAGCTCTGCTCACGACCTGAGTTCGATCCTGACGGAAGTCGGTTTCAGGTAGCCAGCTCAAGGTTGACTCAGCCTTCCATCCTTCCGAGGTCGGTGAAATGAGTACCCAGCTTGCTGGGGGTAAAGGGAAGATGACTGGGGAAGGTAGTGGCAAACCACCCCGCAAACAAAGTCTGCCTTGGAAACGTCGGGATGTGACGCCACCCCATGGGTCAGGAATGACCCGGTGCTTGCACAGGGGACCTTAACCATTTTTTTACCTTTTTTTTCACAGTACAGAATTAAAAACGTGCTCATAAAGCCCAGGGGGGCGCCCCAGAGCAATCACTAGTTAAAGGAAGAGACCCATTTGGCATATTTTTGTGCAGTCATGGATTGCGTTTGCCGTTCCAGAATTGTCTTGCAGGGACTTCATTTTAAATGACTGATTAACAGCATTTCCCCCCAAGATAGCATAATTGTTGCAAACTGGAAGGAGGCTGTTTTTTTTTTAAAGGACAAGGTGGTGAGCATAGCTGTGTTTAAGTCACTTTCCAATGATTAAATAAAACACCCACTGCTGTGGAGATACCCCAGCATTCTCCAGGGGTGAGTGCATTCCATGCTTGTCCTCTATAGATCAGATCCTCCAATTTCACTCCCTCTCTTTCTAAAAAACCTCTTTAGAAAAATGGACCTGACACTAGAAGGTTACTTATTCCCTACTATAGTAATTATTTCATTAATCCTTTTTGTTCTAAAATCTTTAAAGAGTTTACTTTGAATGCTCTGCAGTGTACATTTCCCTTAATTAAAAACAAAAAACAAAGCAGAGTACATATTATTGCTATGCCTTGCAGCTAGATTGTCAGACCAAACAAAGACACTTCCTACCAACCATGACTGAAGGATCAGGGATATTTCAGTGAGTGCTTGTACTGATAGGGTTGCCAGGCCACAGCACCAAACCCCCAGGAGGAATTGGGGGTGAGGCCTGGGGTACCAGCATTGCACTGGAACACTTATGTCACATCAGTTTGAAACCAGAAGTGACATAGGGGATATTCTGGCATTTGGGGGGGGGGGGACTCTGTGGTTTCACTCTATGTCACTTCCTTTTCGACTGGATTCTGGAAGTGACATAACCACACTGGTGTGATGCTGGGGTGCATTCATTGCCCCCATTTCCCAGTGGGCAACGAGGGAATGCCAACAAGCCCATAGTAGGAGGCCTCACATTCCCAGGCAATGGACCAGGGCTAGTGCTACTATTGTGCCTAAAAAGACCTAAAATGGCATTTGGCATCTTCAGATGTAGATACAGTTTGTGTTGTCACCCACTGACTGGCACCCAGTGGAAGACTGAAGGGCAGCATTACAACAATGCAGTGATGTCACCTCCAGAGCAAAGCTACAAGTGACATCATTGAATCAGCACAATGCTCTAGGGATTAATTGGAAACTCTGTGGTTTTATTATAGAGTTTCTGATGAATCATAAAGCATTATGCTGATGTGATCACATCATTTCCAGGGGCGCCCTGGAAGTGACATCATGGCATTGCCACAACTCTGATTTTTGCTCCATCCTTCCTCCGCCACTGCCCTACTGAGAAGGGGCCAGGGTCAGAGGGCTGCCGGCAGGAGACCTCTCGTACCTTCTGAGGCTCTAAAGTTATCAGAATAGGACTCCTGGACTCTGCACAGCTTGATTGGAAACAAAAAATGCCAACTTGGACACAATTCTATACCTAGACTAGTAGCTTATCCTCAATAGTAGCAAATTCCTTCAGGCAAAACGCTCCACAGATTATAGATTCTGAAGATTTATGAAAATCAAGAGTACAGGAACTCTCAATCCAACCCAACAATTATTTCAGACACAGGAGTTCCTGCATGTGCTGTCTCCTAAATGTGCAACTCCCTCATGTTTAAAGGCTCCCCAATTTATATAATTACTTTACAAATCCACCCTGTTGCTTGTATAGAGTTGCCTATCTGTGAATGTAAGACTACACCTGACCGACTTAGCTAGTAACTACTGATATATTTGTTTTTACTAATCCTATCAAATTTAATTGATTTTAACAACTAAAGGAGCAGTGAATTCTAAAAACTAATGTGGGGGACCCTCTCTTTGGACTATTATACAATTTTTGGACAGTATTTTTCACCAAGAATTCCATTGCAAGAGATTGGACCGTTAATAGATTCTTGTGGAGGAACAGTTTATTTGAAAGGCTGTTCTTAGTTCCTGAAATCAAGGTAGCTCAATTGTTCTGCTCTTTCTTGCAATAAAATTACTATGTGGGAGAACCTATAAAACAATGAAGACTAGATTCTTCAGGGTAAGCAATTTGATCTTACAAATCATACCCCTTTAGTAACTATCCATTAACAATGTCATTTATAATGGTACATAGTCTGGTGTATCAGTTAAAGTATTGGATGAGGATCAAGGAAACAGATTCAAATTCTCACTCTGTCATTAAGCCTACTGGATGACACAGGGCCAGTAACTAACTAACTAACTAACTAACTCTCTCTACCTACCTACCTACCCTATCTATCCATCCATCCATCCATCCATCCATCCATCCATCCATCCTACCTCAAAGCACTGTTGTGAGGACAAAATGGAGGATGGTAGAAACACATAGGCCGCTCTGAGGAGGATAAAAATGTAACAGACTATAGATAGCTCAGTTAGTTAAATATTAAATTGCATGACTTGATTCTTTTAAGTGTCTGTTCTTCAAAGCAACATGAGACAAAGCTTAGATTGCTTACTTCCAATGAATCATGCTTACAAGTTTTATTAGGGTAGGACAGAACACTGTAATCCAATGCTGAGTGTAAGATTCCAGTGCTATAAAACCAATTTAATTATTTTGGGTGAGGAATGTGTGCATGTTGCCCAAATGAAGCAAGCAGTCTCCTATGTTATTCCCTTTTCATTCCTTTGCCATTGGTAAAGTTCCCCTGGTGATCCTGATGGCTGGAACTGTGGCTTGCTGACCAAACAAACATACTTTCTGCATCGCCTGCCTCCAGACTCCCATGCACACCACACAGGGCTTGCCACCTCAGAATCTACTTTGCCTTTCTTTGCTTTCCCAACATTATTTTCAGGTGTTACCACTACCCTATCCATTCCAATATTTAGAAATTTGGAAAATTTCTGTGCTGCCTCTCCACAGAATTTGCTCTATGTGATCTCCCGAATGCAAAATGTACTTTAAAGACAAAACATACCCAGAACACGGATTTGCATCACTGCTCCATGTAAACCGAAGAACATCCACAGTGGCTGGGAACAGTCCACGCAGACCTGCATGCCGGCACTTGCTCCATTGTGGCTCAAATGCAGTTCACCTTCTGAATTCACCACGAAACCCAAAATGTCTCCACTCTGGAGAGGCACCAACACTCTACAAACTGCCCAGAACTCTTTTCTATCCACTAAAGACTCTGGATTATAAGGAAGGTCACTGGGCCTCAGTGTGCTAGGATCACAAGTGGTCACCCCATAGGACAGTGTTCCAGTACGTGAGGTGTTGGATTTGTTAATTTTGACAAATATAGTCTCATTGATTCTAAGGGGCCTGCTAGTAAAAACCAAAGTTCTCTCGTCCCGAGCATGCTCCAGACGAGCCACGGTCTGGTCATCCAGGATTTTGATATGAGCTCCCCTGAGCTGGTGGAAACGGAGATCACTTTCAAGCTGGGATGGGAGAAGGTGGGAATGTTGAGAGTTGAGGGAGTTCTGAGGGATAGGACACATGGCAGCCATGACATGGAAGTTCTCCTCCTGGAGGTTGAGATCGCAAAGGCTCACAGACAGTCGGGTGTCCTCAGTGTCTCTGCGAAGTGAGGGACGGCGGATAGCCGTGAAGGATCTTGGACGGAGGCAATCAGGAGGAATAATTTCACTGTCTGGAACACAGAACAAGAGAGACAAAATGTGACCCAAGGATATGGAAAGCTTCTAGGCTATTATCAGTTGCTCTAAGTGCAACACAAGGACGTGATGTCCCAATCATGTTTCTGGGCGCACACACAAAGTTTAGTCCACTGAATTGAGCTCTCTAAACATTAAAAGCAACATTGCAGGCAGGCTCTGAGTCTGAATCAGAAATCAGCAATGCCTGGAGGACAGTAGTGGCAAATTTGCAGGATTTAATATTAAGCGACTAAAAGATACATTTCTGGGGGGAAATCTCAAATCATTTCCACAGATAGATCAAAATTACTGCACAGCAGTTACTGTCATTCTAACATCAAAGAATTATTAATGGGGTGGAAGTCCACTGTTATGCTTGTCCAAAACTCATTCTCTACTGATCATGTGGGGAAAGGGAAGTTGTGTTATGAAAGTGAATAAATGCTCACATGAGAACTTGTGAGTACATACTCCCATTTAGAGGGGTGGTTCTCATCCCTCAGTGTCTGTGAGACATACTTGGTTTATAAGTGGCCTTTAATAAACTGCAGGGATTCTTTTAAACTGACTCTTTCTTAGTGTTTTTCTTTAATGGGTTTATATTTTATAGCATTTACCTGCATTGTCATTACAGTTTTATAAATTTTATTGTGCTGTATAGCGGCAGAGAATATGACTCACAGGGTTGGATCCTATGACTTCCTTCCACTAAGTTGGATCCTTTGACTCTCTTCTGCTAAGTGTCTTTTCAAAGAAGAAGCACTTCTCCCAATCCAGAATGATTCTTTATGTTTTCAGTCTTCCCCTGATGGAACACAGTCTTTCTTTGTTAGGAAACCATTCTCTGTTGGATGAAGACTTGGAGTCATAGCATCCAACCCACAAATTTAAAAAATGCATAAACATTTCACATTCAGGCTTGAATCTAATGGACTCAAATTTTGGGGGGAATCTGGATATTCCTGATATGGGAGTTCGGGAATATCCGCGTTGCCCCCAAAAATTCAGGTCCATTAGACCCAAATCAGAATTTTACTGATTTTTTTTTTTTTTGCACAAGAATCTATTACCACCAAGGTAGTAAACATTTTTGCACAACACATAAGCAGATATAATCCAGTATTATTATAACTCAGACTCCCTCAATGGCTACCTCTTCTACTGAAAAAGGAGAGGAAACAAGGCTCCTTCCATCAGTCTCCATCAGGGGCCTGAACATGGAGAAAAGAGAACAAGGCCCATTTCCTGAAGCAGCAGCTAAAACAACAGTGGTATGCCACTTCTGTTACCATGTTGATGAAGATCTATCAAGTGATGTTGATGAAGATCTATCAAGTGATTTTATTCCTGTATGACAGCGCAGGATATAAATATCACAAACACAAGCATTTATTGGCATATAAATATCTTCATTATAAGGTTGTTGCTTACCTGCTGGAAGCAGGAAATTGCCCACTGCTACAACTAAAGAACTTCCAATTTTCAAGCAAACTGGAGCAAGGGGTTAAATTCTATTGGCCCCTGGACAAGATTCCCCAACCATTCTGTCTCTATTGTTTCCTAAGTGGGGGGGGGGGTGTTCTATGCATTCTCCAGTGCAAAGAAGCAATAGCCAAACACACAAAAACAACAAATGGCCAAAAGCCTCAAAATGCCATCAGAATCAACAAACCCAACACAGCCAATGTCATGCCAGAGAATCCCAGCAGAACCATGGGCCAATGTGGCATGCCCAGCAGAACCAATATCAAACTAGAGAATCCAAGCCAAACAAACTTATGCAAAGGACACTGGTGCAAGCCCAACAGCAATGTCAAACCACAGAAGCCAAGCAGAACCCAGGGCCAATGGAGCAAGCCCAACAGAACTGATGTCAAACCAGGGAATCCATGTTGGAAAATTCCTTCCCCACTGCCACCAAAAGCATAAAATTAAAAAATCTTTTCAAAAAAGTTAAAAATTCTAAAGCAAGCCAACAGAAGACAACCCAACAAAACAGCAAAAACCTTTAAACCATTTAAAAAAGTATACTAAAACAGCACAAAACAAAACCATTTTTGAAAAGCAACAGAAAGAAAACAAAGGCTCCCTTCTCCCCTGCTACAACCTCCAGTCCAAAAATGAAACAAAAAGCCACAGAGAAACTTGAAATAATATTCTACATAATATTTTAAAACAAAGTCAACTCTGGGGCAGAGCAGTCCTGAAGATGTCCATGCACCCAATGAGAAGGAGGTCTTCCCAGGCAGGCAGGCAGGCAGCACAGCAGAAACATGCAGCACTCCTAAAAATCTAGTCCTGAAATGGAATCAGGCTACTGCCAGGGGTGCTTTTTATCCTCCTTGCCCATACTCAGAAAGCCATGGAGGGCTGTGAAGGAACTGTGATGATTAGCAGACAGTTCCAGTGCTACTCCTAATGTCTAATCACATTGCTTGGGAGAACTGCATCCTCCCCTCCCTCCCATTGCCCAGGAAACTAGTTAAATGGGAGAAAAACAGGCATGGAGCCTTAAAATTGCAGCTCCAGATATTCCTGAATATTTCTGTATATCTGGAACCTAATTACTGGTATTCCAAGAATTCCAAATATCACTCAAAATACCTAAATATATATATTTTAAATATGATAAGATATTTTTTATATATATTTGGACTAGAAATATCCAAGTACACATCCCTAGCTGCAACCCATTGCCCGCTGCCGGTAAATTCAGCAACGGGAGGAAAAGGGAGGGGAAGCCACCACCATGTGCACCACGAAAACTGGACGAAAATTGGAAATTTCTGGGTTTGTAATCCTCCCCTTATTTTTCAGTCTCAACTCCTCATCCATCCTGGCTGGCAACTTAGAATGTATTTAATAGTAGAAGATCAGCAAACCTTTGTTAATATTATGGACAGTAGGGGGGAGTTAATATTTCCTTATAATCTATCAAAGTAGTAAAAGGATGCTTCCCCTGCTCCCTTTACATGCAGGATAATAATCTCCTTTAGTGGTAACAGGTGAAGAACAGATAATACAACTTTGCTTTTAAAATGCAGGTCAGGCAGTTGATGAAAGAGCAGCCAGTAAGTAGACTGCCTTTATGAGAATACCTCTAATGAATGCACCTTTTTCAGCAATTACCCTTTCAACAGTCCTCATTCCAATCTTTTTCAAAAGTGAACACTTCTATATTTTGCCACTGAAGAAATGGAATGATCCACTTTTAGTTGACACAGCTCTAGGCCGTCAAATTACCACTGTGGTTTAATTCTAATTAATCATTTAAAGCTTCAGATCCCAAAGCATTATGATATGCTTCAGTCAGTTCATTAATACAGTTGGTTGATGCATCAGACACTGACATGGTTTGGACAAGTGTGGAGCGGTGGATCCCCTTTAGGGAACCCAGAAGAGTCCTTCTTCACTTGGTTTGCTGATGTATCAGTAGTTCAACCAGTGCCGATTCTACCATGCAGACGATCTTCAAGCAAGATCTTGTGCTTACAAGAGGTGGATCACATAATATAAGATTTTTCTCACAGTACGTCTGACCTTCTGGAATGTTCTGTAATGGCAACATTATTGAAGTAGCTGGTCTTTTGTGGAATTTGGAAGCCTGACAAATTGTACTCTCCAGAACTAGCCTGCTTTTCAACTCAGTGGGGGAAAGAGCTATTAGGTTAAAGCTGACTTATGGTGTCACTGTACCATTTTCAAGGCAAGAGATGTTCTGGTAGTGGTTTGCTATTGCCTTCCTCTGCAGAGTGACCCTGGACTTTCTTGGTTCCCCACCCCCATCCAAGTACTAACCAGGGCTGACCCTGCTTAGCTTGCTTTTCAACTTAGTTATCAGCAATTGTATGCATGGTTATGCAACTATCTGACCAAATATTGTCAAAGGCAGTTAAAAGAATGTGGATATTATAGCAATGCAAAAAAAAAGGGGGGGACAAAAAACAGACAGGGGGGGCCTGAATAGTGAGCAAAAGTCCAAGATTGTCAGAAACAAGGAAAACAGAAGCAGCAAATTAAGCATTATTATGGGCATTGAACATCAGATCCAGTCTAAAAAATTCAAATATCACACAGTAATTAGATAAATAGTAAAAGCAAATATCCAAGACAAGAGATATTTAAATTACAGATTACTGCTCATTTGCTAGTTGTACTTTCTAGACTAAATAATTGTGTTGCAACATCTAGTCCACAAAACACACATCAGATGCCACAATGTTTGTTAACACTTCTGATTATATTTAATTGCACAAAAGATGGCCCCAAGAATTCCAACTGCCGCCTCAAGGAAACTGTTTTCCATGCCAATGTTCTAACTTAGGAGTCGTACATTGCAGCCAAGGTCAACTTGAAGGACATGTCATGAGTTTTCATGTTCCCTCCATGGCGTGCGGCCAATTTGGCTCCATTTCTGAATCGAAAAAAGGAGTTTGCAATATGCTTGATCACTTTTCTAACAGTCCCATTTGAGATTCTCCAAAGCATTTACCAGGCAAAAATTAACAAATAAATAAAAGGTCAGATGATTAATATCAATGGAGGAGAGCCAAGTAGCCTAGAGCAACTTCTTCGTAAAATGGAGCATTTCAGTGATGCTTTGATACAAAGTCTTGCATAAATGTGTATTTTACAGGCAAGTTTATTGTGAAGCTTAATTGATTTGATATTTGTTTAATACGTCATGCTTTTGGGAGCATTTTTTGTTTTTACAGACTTGTATTACCAACAAGTAAAAAGAAAAAGATAAAGGCCTGAGATGAATCCTTGGCTAGCCTTGTGTATTAACATCAATTTAAATGTTCCTTGCAACAGCTGCAAAGCGGGTAGATGAAACAACAGCTCTAATTTGGTAACTCTAGCTCCCAGGGCAGGTTGAAATTAGAAGGCACCCTATGAAGGGCATCTGTAGTTATTTATGCCAAAGGATGTCTCTGAAAAGTTCAGCTATTCAGTGAATTCACAGAGCATGTTGGGATGACGAGTGTGCAAGAGGGAATCTTGGCAGGCCTAGCTGAGAACGCCTCTTCTTCTGCTGAAGGGCGTGCCTTTGTGATCTCTCATGGCTTGATCTCTTTGACTTACCTGTAGCATAACAAACTGGGACTTGTACGACTCCAGCTAAAGCTTCAGCCCTTGCTAAGTAAGGAGGGCTAAACCATCACCCACTGGCTAGAAAAAAACAACTCTTTAGAAAGAGAAAAATACCACTTACTGGAATCTGGATGTTCTTTGGAGTCTGAGCCTATTTCCTTCCCCTACCTATATAAATGCTGTAAATTAGTAAATGATGCTAAACAAATAATTAAGTTTCTACCATGTATTGAAGTAAAAGTACACTTAGGAAAAATTCAGCCTAGGGGATCACATGTTGGTAGAGATGGGGTATCTAAAATGGGCAGAAGGGCTGAATTAAAAAGTTCTCTAAGAAATCTGACATTCCTTCATCAGGTTATATTTTCTATATCAATGGTCTCAATCTATAAACGATAGCCATTTTCAGAATAATCTCCCACAATAAATCACGGTAAAACAGTACTTTGTTTACTGCTTGGCACCCCTGACCCAAAATGATACACATTTGTAGATCTGAAATCAAGTGCACACAGTCTCGACTCTGTTTCATAAGAAACTGACCCATGTACAAATCTCCATTTGGAAAGTTCTGTTTTTTACTGATGAACACTTCCATCTCATTCATAGCAGTTTTGCGTGTGCATCAAGTTTCCAGGGTACCCACAGAGTAAGCATGGATGCTAATAGCTATTCCCTGGATGAGTAGTTTAATGCTGTAAGCAGGTTGCTATGGAGAGTGTTACACAGGAATCCAAGATGACTCAAGTGTATTGGTGCACAAGGTTAGCATTCTATAACTTCCAGTGGTATTTGCCGCTTGGCTTCCCTCCTCCCAGTATGTTGGAAACAGATCATAGTCCAAGTAAAGCACGTGAAATATTCTACCTCCCACTCCCATTACCATTCCCCAGAGGTTCCAAGACTGTTTGCAAAATTATATCATACAACTTGCACAGCCTTCAGTGGCATCAATCATCCTGCACCAATTCACATATGCAATCCCACATCATTCCATCTTCACCCAGCTTTTTCTTTCCATTTATTTCACACTGGAGGGCAGCAGTATTACTAGATATAGCTTATGCTATATAATAAAACCCAGCCTCCATTCCCTGTGTTGTTTGTAAATATTAAGAACATTAGCATTGCAGTCAGCGTGGTATAGTGGTTAAGAGCGGCAGGACTCTAAAATGGAGAACCGGGTTTGATTCCGCACTCCTCCACACAAAGCCTACTGGGTGACCTTGGGCCAGTCACAGTTCTCTCAGAACTCTCTCAGCCGACGTGGAGGTAGGCAATGGCAAACCCCCTCCAAATGTCTCTTGCCTTGAAAACCCTATGGCAGGGTTGTCACACTAATTTGTTACGAATGTCGGATATGACATAAATGCCACTTGGCCATGCACAGCTCCTTATCATGGATAACTGAAGATCTGAAAGTCTATATAACCTTTGGCTAAGTGAGGAAGACAGATGGACCAATACATTGAGTGTAATCCTTAACAGATTTATATACTTCCAAAGCATCAATTTCACTGAATTTAGAAGGGCATAACCATACTTGGGATTAAATTTTTACTTATCAAAGCAGAATTATCTTGATGTTAGCTCTTCATCCGCTCACCTAGCAAGAGTGGCATTTACCCTCTCACTAAACAGGGGACTATTGCAGTAAAGGGGCAGAAGGGCTGTGCACACAACAGAAAAAACTCCCCAAAGCACTGCAGTTTCATTGCATCACGGAAACCATGATGGCATCATTAAGAACCAACAATTTGGACAGAAAGCCTAACCTGCTCCTAACCTGCCACCTATTGAGTGCTCAAGAATTCTGCCAAATCAAGCATGGGGAAATGGTAGTGACTTGACTCGGTGGGCTGGTGAATATACTTCTCTGCAAGGCTGATCACTTTTAGAATGAGAATAAATAAAGTCAGTTGGCACATGAAATGTTGTTTGGCACCTTCATGAAATAAATAAGCAGATCTGGAAGACCAGCTGTGGACAACAACAAATTTCTGTGGTCACATAAATTCACTGCTTGTGCTTGGGAATCCATTCTTGCTTATTTAGCAGCACCCACGTCTCCTTCCTATAGCTGGTTTGCTAGTGTGGAATAGAAATGCCTCCTCCTCAATTTTCACTTTCTGCACAACCCTCAGAAAAATGCAGACCTGCAAGCAAAGTGTGGCCATGACTCTTCAGCTCCATTTTGCTGGCATTATTCTCTATGCATTGGCCTGTGACCATACCACCTGTTCTGCTAAATTCAAAAGACCTGGCAATCCCTTTTCTAAGAGTTCTTTGCTGAAAGAAGGGTAATTGCAAGATAAAGAGGTAAGTCAGGCAGAAGAATAGGCAGGAGCAGGCTACTCTGATGATCTAATTTTAGTCATAAAGAGACTATGGCTAGCTTACAAGCCAATGAATAATAAAGTCTGACAGAAAGAAAAACACCTGAGAGAGATTTCCCCCAGTCAAGCATGACTATTATTAAAATGTTCTTATCCAATCAAATTGCTTGATGACACAATACTCTGCTATTCCGTCTTAGAATTCCCAAACAGGAACCTTCCAGTGCTCTCGGCTTGTGATTTACACTACATTCCTAAAAAGAGTTACTCCAGTCTAAGCCCATTGAAATGAATGGGCTTAGACTGAAGTAACTCTCTTTAGGAATGTACTGTTAATTACTTTTACTCCCAAAGCTGGCACCTTGCTTGCCTTTAACATTTCCACTTCCTGCTTTCCTTACTTGGAAACCTTTCAATCAGGGAAGCCTTTCCTAGGCACACTTCCTCCCCATCTCAAGCCTTTCCATATGTCAACTGGAAAGTTTATCCTGACTTCTTCCACCTCTTTCCAAGCCGAGAAAAATCCAGTCTTTTTATTCTCTAGGCCCTCTTCTGAGAGTTGTTATCGTTATTTCAACCTGTGCTCAGATTTGATATTGCCAGTGTAGCCTGGGTTCTGACTCCTTTGCCAAACCCACTCCCACTCCCTGGACCCCTTTTGGATTTTTGCCTGAATTGCTGCCTGGATTCCCACTTGGTTCTCTCACTAAGCTACCCCTCCTGGAACTATGAATCTCTGGATCTGGATAGGATCATCACATACTTGAACACTCATAAGCACTTCAGATGACAACTCCACGCAAGAAAGAATATAGAATGCGAGGATCAATGCGAGTCTCTCTCAGGATATGCATCGCAAGATGCTTCACAGGAATCTAGTCATCATAGATATCAGCCTCTTTTGGGAAGCCATTTACCTGAAATTACAGGTGGCTGATGGCCTGCAAAGAGCTATCAGATGAAACAACTCCCTATCTATGGGTTGGAACTCAATGACAACAATTTTATCCAAGGAAGTTGTCTATTCTCACAACAACCCTGTGAAATAGGTTAGCCTAAGAAACAGTGACTTTTCTGACATCACCCACAAGCATTATGACATTGTAAGCAGAAATCTGAAGTCAGGTGTCCCTAGTCTAAGTCAAACATACACTCTACTCACTGGCTCTCACAACTGTAGTGATGTGACTGATAATATTACAGTGGCTTAAATGTTCTGTGCCCTAACAGATTTTACCTCATGGGCAGCTGGTATTCAGATCAGGGCCTCTACAGTGAATCTTCATGGAAGACGTACTTTGTATGTAGGATAGTGCCATACTAGGCTTAAGCATTTGAAATTTAAGCCTCATTGAATTCTTTCATCGATTTTCATGGGATTTAAGAAAGACTGAGGACAAACCAGACTGGATCTAAAATACAGAAATTTAAACTTGCTTCCAAACTGTTAAATTACTCATCTTTGCTACATTTTCCTTCAACTTTTCAATATAATCTCTAAAAATAATTCCTTTGTTCCACTGCAAACACTGGTAATGTCATGTGCCACAAGATGAAGTCAGGGTACCAGTAAGCACTAGCAATGCCCCCCAGGAAAGGACTTTCATTAAGCCAATAAAATGGCTGAAATACCATTTGTTTTTGTTCTCATGTTCTGGAAGAATCAAGTTCTTAGGGATAGCATAAACATTCTGCCATCATTCTTAGATTTCTACAAACGTCATATTTGTATTATGCAAAGAAATTATTTACTGTCTCCATAAACATCCTCTGCGTGCAGTCCATCTGGCAGCCAGGAAAGAGACTTGGAATGCGTTAATTTATTTACACTGTAAACCACTTTGTAATAAATAAAAAAGCTCTTAATACTCCTTCACAAGAATGAGCCATGTTAGCATGATACTATTTTTAGGGTACCTTTTGCTGCTGGAAATCCAGTTTCTAAAAATGTGGAGGAATAAAGGGTTACGGTCCTCCTTCTTGACCCCAAATGGACTATTTGTTAAGTAGTAATAATATGTAAGTGGGTTTCGGGGGGGGGGGTGTTGTAAGATCTGCCAGAAAAAATAATGGAAAAATATGATAGGAAAAATGTGGGTATAAATCAATCATGTTGTCAGTGCCAAACTCTATTGTCATTTCTTTACTATTCTCCTTTCAACAAGATCTGTGTCACACAAAGGAGAAATGTACTAACTCGTTCTCCACATTTACCAGCACTTAAACATTCTGGCTTGGCAACAGTTCTCAACAACAGGTGGTTCTTTGGTCCAAATGAAATCAATTATATGGCATAATGTAAGAACAAAGGGAAGAGGCTGTTGAATGATCTGTCTAGCATTTTGTTTCCAACAGTGGCCTTTCACAAGATGGACAAAAAGGCAATAATCTTCTCTGTGACATTTTGTAAGAACCAGCTGCTTTCTTGAGAATATACACAACCATTTCCTTGATCATGGCTGCCTTTTTCCGGCCATATTTTTTCTTAAATCTGGGCACCTACCTTCCCCATAAAAATGTGTTATGGGAGCCTTGGGGAAGTCTTAATGTTCGTGACAATATGGGAAGGAAGTGCTCTGAATCAGACAATAGGATTACGACAAGTATTCCCAGAGGCATCATAAGGTTCCCCAAAAGAAGAATGATCTAGGGGTGTGCATTCGGGAAGGCCAAACAGAAAAAAATGTCAGTTTAAAAATGTCAGGATCAATCCTGATCCTGAAAAGCCAAAAAAATGCAGTATTTTCCAGGATCATTTCAGCATATTCGTGCCAGGTTCGGCAGGGCTTTACAGTTTAACCCCCCCCCCTTCGGCTTCAATATAGCCTGTGGGGAATCTTTCTGGGGCTCGGGGGGGGGCTGTTTTTTAAGGTAGATGCACTATATTTGCAGCATAACTACCGGTGACTCTCCTTAGAGAGCCACTGTGGTGCAGTGGTTAAAACCAGTGGACTCAAATCTGGAAAATCAGATTTGATTCCCCACTCCTCCACATGAGTGGCAGACTCTAATCTGGAGAACCAGATTAGATTCCCCACTCCTCCACATGCTGCCTGCTGGGTGACCTTGGGCCAGTCACAGTTCTCTCAGAACTCCCTCAGCCTCACCTACCTCTCAAGGTGCCTGCTGTGGGAGAGGGAAGGTTATTGTAAGCTGCTTCGACACTCCTTTCAGTAGAGAAAAGTGGGGTATAAAAACCAACTCTTCTTCTTCTTAGAAGAACACCAAAGTTTGGTAAAGATTGGAGCAGGGGGTCCAATTATATGGGCCCCCATTTCCCCTCCATTGGAAAATAATGGAGGATGGATGTGGTGCCTGAGAAATATTCCTCATAAACTATAAAGGAGCCAATTTATTTTTTTTATTCCTGAAAAGAACTTGAAAAAAACCCCATACCAGTATGGGAATTCAGGAATCCCGAAAACCTTTGGGTCCAATAGATCTGAATCTGAATTTTCAGGAAGGTTTTTTTTTCTGCCCACCCCTAGAATGAACTGACCTAATTGAAATCCTTGTGACCCTGAATCAGGAACTTTCAAGGCATAAGATATGAGTAGTTAGCTTTAAAATCAATGGCTGTTCTATCATCACAGCCAGCTTGGATCTCTTTCTCTTAAAATACTTTCTTAAATAGTTGAGTGCAATCACAGCCATTTTACAGATTTATAAAAAACTGAAATTTAAAACCCTTTCTCTCTCGACAGACTCTAAATACATCAAGCATGGACAACATCAGGATTCTACAAGACCCACTTTTTCTCCCAGACAAAAGCAATGCTTAGTTATAACTTCCTTGTTTGCTGAATGCCCAAGTGACTGATTCTTAAATGGAGGCCATCCCAGGCAATTATTCTACATACTTTGTAGATCAGCACCAATTTTGAGGACACTGAAGACACCTTTTCTTTTCACATTCCATTTTTAAATGAAAATGTGCAACTACACTGAAGGGCCCAGCTTTTATCTATGTAAGTCTTTTTAAAGCCAACTTTCTCCCATCAGGGACTCAAGGCAAAGTACAATGAAAATTTAAAAATAACATATACAGAAAAATAGTTTAAAAAAACAGCTGGCCAGCAAACTATTACTACCCCCAATCCAGTCCTCTGTTAAAGGCCTTTCTAAGTCACTCATCCTTGCACATCTCGCAGAATGGATGCTTCATAGCACTGTCAGGAATAAGGTTGCCAGCTCTGGGTTGGGAAATACCTGGAGATTTCTGGGGTGGAGCCTGAAGAGGGTGGGGTTTGGGAAGGGGAAGAATTTCAGTGCCATAGAGTCCAATTGCCAAAGTGGCCATTTTCTCCAGGGGAACTGATCTCTATTGGCTGGATATCAGTTGTAATAGTGGGAGATCTTCAGCCACCACCTGGAGGTTGGCAACCCTAGTCAGGAAGGCCATTCTACAAGATAGACACTGCTTCAAAAATGTCCCTGCAAAGGTTGAGATGCTTTAATAAGCCTTCATGAGGGAACAGAGAGCAAATTCTGGTTGAAGAAACACAATTGCCATATGGGTACCTACTGGGAGAGATGATTCGGCAGGGTAATGGATTGTAGACCACAATGAGCCTTAAGAGATGAGAAACAGAACTTTGCTTTAACCTTGAAGCTAACAGGAAATCTAATGATCTTAAAATGGCTGTGATATAGGTAGAGCAGCTAGTTCCAGATAAGCAAATGAAGTGCCACATTCTGCACCAACTGAACTTTACAGATTGTTTTCAAGGGCAGCCCTATATACAGAACGCTACAATAGTCTAGCCTTGACATTACCATTGCATGTATCCGCGTAGCCAGATCAGCTGTGTATAGGAAGCAAGCCAGTTTGTGTGAATGATGAAGCTCTTTACCATCACCCCCACCTGCTTTCTAACAGCACAGCTGGATGGTAGGAGAAAGCATTATTACTGGAGAATGCATTATTATCAGCTTTCCGACCCAACAATTCCCCTGCAGCCTCCCAGAACGAGTCTCAAGCTTTATGTAGGATTGGTAAATGATATAAACCATGCAGTAGCCTGAGGGGAAAAAAATGCTGAAGGCACTGATAGCCACTACAGGAGTCAACATCAGTAAAAATTTGTACACTATAATCTTTAACCCTAAAAGCCATTTACAGCAGCTCTCAAAAATCCATCCTTTAAGGGGTGCTACTCAAATCATCTTTCCCAGTGAAAGGATTAAACTTCATGTTGGAAAAAGCAACACACGAAGTGGCTCTTAGGGTCATACTACGCCATCATACAGCAAGCAGTGCTTAAATATCAGAGTTGAACAATTACACCCATACCATCTGGCCCCATGTAAATGAGCTTTAAAGCTCAGGAGCCTAGAGCAAAAAACAAAACAAAACACCATGATGAGGTTGAATGACTTTTTAGCCAAATTTACAGCCCATATGACATCAACAGTTGTTTATCTGCAAGCAACTTTCAGGGCTGTGTTCAGATAGAACAGCAACAGACTGGTTTAATGCCACCATCCCAGTAGATTGTCCTGCGACTAGGAAAACTACTTGTTTCCAGAAGAAAAGAACATATGGTGACAAACATATGTGGTAAACAAGCTATTCTGTTTCCATTTGAATTGGGAGATCCTGCATGGTGCAATGATCTTCTGTCCTGAAGATTTATTCAGAATTCAAAGAAGTTTGAACAAATCACATCTGAAATGTTTGGGGAAAAGTCCAAACAAAGTTGCAATGAGTATACATGTGGATCAACACTACGTAAGTGCCATGTAGTCACAACCAACTTATGGCAACCTCAGCAAGGGGCCTTCAAGGCAAGTGGGAAGCAGAGGTGGTATGCTGTTGCCTTCCTCTGCACAGTCTTCCTTGGAGGTCTCCCATCCAAGTACTGACCCAGCTTGGCTTCCAAGACCTGATGAGATCAAGATATAACATGCTGCCTTCCCTCCCAGATCAACATTATCACCTACATATCCTCTTGAAGTATGTCTGTCAATAGTTAACAATGACTCTGTCCATGGACCTTTCTGTTCTGCCCTCACTGCTTGATCTACAATGAAAGTAGAGCCAAGTAAACTGTGTAGGTACCTGAGCAAGCTAATATATTGGACCAAATGATATCCAGTGCTGGGAGACAAGGATGCAAATCTGATCAGAGAAGCAGCACTGAGAAGGGGGCATTTAATCCTTTCTCCACAGGCAGGTTTTGCAACCAAAATCATAACCCTCTGCTGCTTTCCCACCAGTTGAAGAAAAATGGGATCCCTGTATTTTTTCCCTGCATGGAAAGCAGATTGGAAGTCAGTCTTGATCAGAAAGCAGCCTGCTTACAATCAAACCCCCATAACACTGTAGCAATCACATTTGCCACACACTAAGATTGAGTCTTTTTTTTTAAGCAGGAGGAGGATCATGGATTTACTGACATAAATCCAGTAATCCATTTAGTATAGTTTCACCATGAGGTCAGGTTTCTAAATATATGCCCGAAAGAAAAAAACACCATCAAGACATTTCATATATCCTCCTATATTTTACAGATGAAAACAGAATTATTCTTCTGTACTTATAACACACTTGTTCTCATTTCTGTATTGCCTTACAGTAGTAAGGTCCACTAGGAGACTATCAGCGCATTCCTGACTTCTGAGGACAAAAGTCCTCAGGAGGCTAGGAAGGGGCTGTGTGGGCATTGGGGCGCTCCATGCCAGCATCTGGGCTACTTACGCCGCCGTAAGTGACCCCAATGCCAGCAGGGAGGCTTGGACGCCCATCTCCGGGAGCTGCCACAGCAGCACCACCCTGGGATGCCGACGGGGCCTTCCACCGGCGTCTCACTGGCGTAAAGGCCCAAGCTGGTGTTCCAGGGGGTGTTCTGGCATCCCCGGGGGTGTTCCCGGGGGTGTTCCAGGGACAGGGCTGCCTCCTGTCCCCTTTCGTCATAACTCCGGCGCCAAGAACGATGTAGCTGCACCTGCTTTTTAGCAGGCGTAGCCTCGCTGTTCTCTATGGGGTGAAAAGCCCCATTTAAACTCTAAAAAGCATGCCAAAGGCTTTTTTAAGGTTTTTGGCGGCTGGGAAACCAGTTTGCAGGTGGCGCAGCAGTGCCTCCTCTATGCCGTCCCTGGCCGCCAGAGGCTCAGGCACTGTATATACACTTCAGCTCATTAACTGTGGCAAAATAGAGTATTTTACTGCCTTGCATGATAGCCATCGATATATTATACAAATTTATTTCTTCTTTCCCTCAAGTGCATGTGTGGACTTTTGACAATTTTTTCACCCACAATATTTTTCCAAAAGGCACAATAAGGAAGTGCTTTGAGTATACTTTATTCTACTATATTTTAAGGCCAAACCGACAATATCATTGATGCAAAGGTTGCCTTGCAAGGCTTTAAGTCTGAGCTGTCCAGCAGCTCAAATTTAATCTTAGCTTGAAAATAGCTGAGGTCTTGTAAAAGCAAAACTAGATTCAAATATCTAGAGTTCTGCAAAGCTCATAAAATCCAAGCATGATTATGATATAGCAAGCACAGTTCTTAGACGAATTAATTGCAGCAAAGTTATTAAGAAACCAACCAGAAGAGTTGGGAGGTCACAGCTGGGTAAGTGAGAGGGAGGGAGGAATATCAGCTAGGGATAAAACAGGGAAACATCATTCAACAGGGACAAGGGTGATGGGAACTGTAGTTGTTGAAACTACTAATTGAAACTCCAGACCTTCTAGTAAAGTAGTGAGAATAGTAGAGAACAGTGCTTGTGCTCTTGCTGCACTGGGTACAGAAGGAACAATGTGAAATAGGGTTGCCAGGTACCCCCTGGCAACTGGTGGGGGATGGGGGTGGGGAAGAAATTACCAGCAGCAAACTGAGGCCTGGACCTCTGTCGCCAGTAATGCATTGATGTAACTTCCAGT
The DNA here is from genome assembly GCF_029931775.1 of Euleptes europaea. NCBI lineage: Eukaryota > Metazoa > Chordata > Lepidosauria > Squamata > Sphaerodactylidae > Euleptes > Euleptes europaea. Next base: position 55,825,679 of record NC_079316.1, on the reverse strand, counting down.
GTGCACCGAAATGACATCATCACGTTGCTGGCACCTTGGGGGCACTCTGGTATTTGGGCAAAAACTCTATGGTAGAAGCTGTTTTTACCACAGAGATTTTGCCCAAATACCAGAGCATCCCCACATTGCTGGCGCCATGATGATGTGCCGGAAGTTACATCAACGAGTTTCCAGCGATAGAGGTCTAGGCCTCAGTCTGCTGCTGGTAAGTCCCCCTGCTGGCTGATTGAATGTTGCTGGGGGAAGGGTCCCCAAAGCGGGGGATCCTCCACCCCCAGTGGGGGTCTAGCAACCCTAGTGTGAAAATTTGTGCCAAATAAAGTTTGACATATTGGGAGGGGGAGAAGAGTGAAGGGAGCAGGGGAGGGGCTGGGGCACAGTGGATGAGCCTTTGTTTTGTATGCAGAAGGTCCCAAGTTCAATCCTGAGCATCTCCTGATAAGGATCAGATCATAAGTGATGTGAAATACCTGTGTCTGAGACCCTGGAGAGCCACTGCCAGTGTGCATAGACAATACTGACTGTGATGGACTGATGGACTGATTCAGTAGAAGGCAACTTCATGTGTGTGTTCATGTGTAAGGATTTCAACAGCAATTTATTTTCCATGAAATCCTCTGCAATATAAAAATCAAAACTGGTGAAAATCCAGCACATTCCCTAGTATAAATACTTGTGTCAGATAGGGGCAGACTGGTGTTCAGGTTAAACAATATCTGTGCTGGCAGGAACACTGGGCAGTGTTCGACTGTCTTCCAGTTCTTCTGTCATATCCTATAGCTTGTCATGCCACAGCCCAGAAAGGAGTAATGTCATTAGAAATCACTTTGTATATACCTAAGATAGTCTTGACATGATGAATCATAAGCTCTCTCACCCAGGCAGTAAATCTCGCATTCAAACTGAAAGTGACAAATGGGAAGGCAGAAAATACGGATCATCTTTGCTACTAGCATGCTCCCCAAGCATTTCCAGCCATATTTAGAAGGGGATTCACAGACTTCATTAAACACAGACATACAGGCAAGCTTTCCTATAAGCAGCATTAATGCACATATTACCTCTATCATTATGGGAAGGGGAAGAAGTAGTGCCTGGATATTAGGTCACTAGGATCTCTCAAGGCAACCTATGGCAATTTGAGAATAAGAGGACTCCCTGGGAAATTTGGTACTGCATCATTGCTCTCTGCCTTCATCTTTATGAACATACACTAGTGAAGTGGGATATGATGCAAGATGAACCCTTGGTTGGCTGCAATGTAGCTTTGTGTCAGGAAGAACAGAGCCAAGAAGAGGACACTGCTGATGCAGGAGCTGTTATGTGCCACACCAAGGAGTTCAGAAGGATGCAAAGCTAGTCAGCATTTCAAGTTCAGTGGGGGGCATCCAAAATAGCTGCATCTGCATAGTGTTGACTAATGGTGTCAGGTGTTGTCTGCCTTGAGCACCCCATTTCCAGAATCTCAGTTAGTACACCCTTGTCATCAAGATGGGATGGTGATGGGAACTCTCCTGACACAGGAAAAATGATACTTTTAGAGGTGGTGACATGCCTACCAAGATGGTCCTACAAAGGCACTATTAGTTGTATCCAGATGAAATTTTCCATCAGCAGAAGAGAACTTTCCCGCCTTCCTCCTCCCCCTGCAGCCCAAACACTGCTGTTCCTGGGGGAGAAAGGACTCTGAGGAAAGGCATAAGGGGGTATCTGCAGCAGGAAGAGAAAACGGCAGAAATTGCCAACTTAGTCTGCATCCAACACTACATCCATATGTGTATGTGGGATTACCAGTGTTACCCAAACTGGACCCAGAGAACGGAACCTTAGCTTACCTGTGAAGGTTCCTTCTACACTGAGGGAAGAGGACATCTTCATCAGCGGGTTTTGTCCGTCCTATGCTCAGGGAGACAGGATACCAAAAAAGCCTTTCACTTCCAGTCCTCTGTGCTAGGACCGCCCTTCCAGTTCGAGGACTTTCAAAGCAGGATTTAAACCAGAACAGAAACAGAATCCGAACAAGGACTCAAGAAAAACACAGTCACTGCAACAAATAAAACTCAACACTGAGTTAATAACATGTAAAAACACAAGAACAATCTAATTGAAAGTTCTAAACCCCTCTTTTTTTTTCTTTTGTAATTTCAGGAACACTTGAACTGAGACTATGGTGAAATCATCCGACTTGGTTCTTCACCCTGGGCGGGCAAGATGTCCTCTTCCCTCAGCATAGAAGGAACCTTCACAGGTAAGCCAAGGTTCCGTTCTCCCACTGAGGTCATCGGACATCTTCATCAGCGGGATCTTCAAAAGCTGATGTTAACTGGGAGGGATTCTTTAATGATTATCTGTAACTGCATTCTGAAGGACCCTCCTCCCAAATGCAGCGTCAGATGATGAATAGGTATTTATTTTGTAGCATCGAACAAAAGTTGAGAGGCTCGACCAAGTGGCGGCCTTGCAGATTTCTTCCACTGAAGATTGGCCATCAAAAGCTGCTGAGGTAGCAGCACTGGGGACTGAATGTGCAGTAATCCCCAAGGGCACTGGAATATCTTTGAGCTGGTAGCATAGCTGGATGCACTGCCTGATGCACTTGCTAATAGCAGCTTTAGACATCTTGTAACCTTTATTAAGTGGAGATACCGAGACAAATAAAGATTCAGTCCTTCGGAACGGCTCAGTGTGTTGAAAGAAGATGCATAAGGCTCTTTTCACATCCAAGGTGTGCCAATTCTTTTCTCTTGGATGTGAAGGATGAGGGCAAAAGGAAGGAAGGTGGAGTTCCTGTAGTCTATGGAACCTAGAATTTACCTTCGGGATGAAGGTTGGATCTGGGAGCAGGACGACCTTATCTGCGTGGAAGACGCACAAGTTTTTCCTAGATGATAACGCCGCTAACTCCGACACCCTTCTAGCCGAGGTCACAGCTGTAAGGAAAAGTACTTTCATCCTAAGGTGACTTAGAGAGGCCTCCCGTAATGGCTCAAAGAGATGATGAGTCAGATCCTGCAAAACTACGTGCAACCTCCAAGTGGGGAACCTATGAATTGTTGGAGGCGAGATGGCAGAGACTCCTTTTAAAAAGGTAACTACGTGTGGGTGTCTGGATGTTGGATATTCGCCTAACTGTGGGATCATGGTCGCAATAGCCGCAACCTGGGTTGAGGCTTTCAAACCTTGGGAAAGTCCCTCTTGAAGGAAGTTTAGTAGATCGCTCGTCTCGATGGAGGTCGGGTTGATAAGACTTCCTCCCGCACCATCTGACGAAGGTTTTCCAAGAAAAATTGTATATCCTTCTGGTAGATTGCTTTCTTGCTTCCAACATAGTGGAGACCATGTTAGGGGCGTAACCCAGCCTTAACAACCTTGACCTTTCAAGAGCCAGGCGGTCAGTTTTAGCCAGGCTGGTTCTGGGTGGACTAAGGGACCCTGTTGTAGGAGGTCTTGAACCGGTGGTAGTGGCCAAGGCTCTTGAACCGATAACTCTCTCAGAGTCACGAACCAAGGACATCGAGGCCAACGTGGCACTATGAAGATGACCATAGCTTTCTCCTGTCTGACTTTCCGAAGTGCCTTGGAGATTACCAGCAATGGTGGAAACGCATAGAGAAGGCCCTGTGGCCACGGGGACATCAGGGCATCCACCCCTTCAGCTCTTGGGTGCAGAAACCTTGAGAGGAACCTCAGAACCTGATGATTGTCACCTGCGGCAAATAGATCAATGATGGGAAGTCCAAATCTTTCCGCTATCTGAAGGAACACTTCCTTGTTTAAGGCCCATTCTCCCTCATCTAGTTGTTGCCGGCTGAGCCAATCTGCCCATGTGTTTAAGACACCTCTGATGTGCTCTGCTCTGAGGGAGGCCAGGTGAGTCTCCGCCCAGCTCAGGATGGTCATGGCTTCCACATGAAGGGATGAAGAACGAGACCCGCCTTGTTTGTTTATGTGAGCTTTTGCTGAGACGTTGTCCATCTGCAAAAGCACATGGCTGTTCTCGATCTTCGGTTGAAACTCCAACAGAGCCTTCCAGATCGCCCGTAACTCCAATAAATTTATGTGGAGTTGTTTCTCCTTCGAGGTCCACTTACCTTGAGCTACCTATCGGTGCAAAGTGGCTCCCCAGCCCTCCAGACTGGCATCTGTATAGATTTGTGTGGTGGATTGCTGGAGGTAAACCTGGGCCTTGGATAGGTTCTGGAATCTGGTCCACCATCTTAGGATGTCCTTCGTTGATTTCGTTATTGTAAGGCACGGATTCTTCTTTTGAGTGATCTGCAGTTGAAATGGCTTGAGAAACCATTGTAGATCCCTCATGTGGAGGCGAGCCCACGGCACTATACCGATGCACGATACCATCAGATCTTGAAGTTTGACCAGGGATGTCAGGCCGGATGATTTGGATAGAATTATGGTCTTCGCCATCTAGACTATGGATTTTATCTTGTCCGGTGGAAGGGAAACTGAGTTCCGCTTTGTATCGATGAAAACGCCCAGATTGTGGATCAGTTGGGATGGAGAGAGAGAACTCTTGGCCCGGTTCACCAGGAACCTGTGTTGTTCCAGCATCTGTACTACCTTCTCTGTATTTAGGCGTGAAAGATGTTTCGATGGAGCGCTCACTAAGATATTGTCCAAGTAGGGGAATACATGGATCCCCATCTCTCTCAGGTGAGCCACCAGGGTCACTAGGGTCTTTGTGAGAACCCTCGAGGCAGGTGAAAGGCCAAAGGGAAGGGCCCGGAACTGAAAGTGTTCGTGGATGTAGGCAAAGCGTAGGAACTTGCAGTACGCCGGGTGGATCAGTATATGTAGGTACGCTTCCGTCAGGTTTATTGATGTCAGGAAAGCTTGGGGGCATAGGGCTTCGATGATGGACCTCAGCGTCTCCATACTGAAATGCTTGAGATGAACATATTTGTTCACATGCTTGAGATTCAGGATGGCGCACCAATCCCCATTCCTTTTTGGCACCGTAAAAAACACTGAGTATACCCCTGTGTGCTGCTCTGATAGAGGCTCTGGCTCAATTGCTTTGATTTGAAGCAGGTGATCTATGGCAGCTTGAGTGCGTGCCCTTTTGTCCGGATTTGAAGAGGTGGGGGAGAAAAAGAAACAGTCCGGAGGAAGTTTGCGAAGTTCCAGACTGTATCCCTCGCGGATGATTTTCCGAACCCACAAATCTGGGTTGAGGGCTTCCCAGGAGTCTGCAAAATGTTGGAGCCTCCCCCCCACCACAGAGTCCCAGCAGTCATTGTTTCCCGGGTTTATCATTGAACCTGTTGGACTTATCAGAGGACTGCTGCAGTTGGTAACCCTTGTGAAATCTGGATCCCTTCGGGAAGGAGCCCCTTCCGGAGTTTCAATTGCCCTTTCTGCCATCTGATCTCCCTCTTGCCAAAGTGTGTGCCGTTCGAAAGGGACGAAAGTAAGAAGAGTAAGATCCCTTACCTTCTTTCCTAATGTATTTTGGCAGGGCCTTTTTCTTGTCTTTTGTCTCGACTAGGATGTCGTCCAACCTGGAGCCGAAAAGACTTCCTCCCTCAAATGGATAGCCCAACAGAATGGACTTAGAGCCGAAGTCAGCCGGCCAGGATCGCAGCCACAGCGCCCTCCTAGAGATGGAAGAAACTGCCAGCGCTCTGGCCGACATTGTCATAGAGTCCAGAGTGGAGTCAGACATGAAACACATTGCTTTTAACCGTCTGGAAAGGCCATTTAATGCTCGCTTGTTATCTTGTGGGACCAGGTCGATCAGCTTCCTGATCCACATAACAGAAGCACAAGCAAATATGGCGGCAGTAGCCGAGGCCTGAATGGACCAGGCCGAGGCCTCATGGGATTTCTTAATAGCGTAATCTGCCTTTCTATCTAAGGCATCCCTAATGTTGCCTGCCCCATCCTCTGACAGCAGCCCCGCCGCTTGCAGGGCGGCTATAGGGGCCTCCACTAAGGGGACTTGAAGGAGGCTAGTGGCCCGTGGTTCCAGGCTATACATTCTTTTAACTGTGGCAAGGAGTTGCCTATTAGAAAGAGGCTTGTCCCATTCTGGCCTAATAAGGTCCTCAAAATACTCGGGGAATAGCACAGACTGGGTGTGGGTCTTGAACCTGGCAAAAAATTCCTTGGTGCCTCTAAATTTGGCCCTACTTTTGGCTGCCTCAGTGTCCTCATCTTCATGAAGGTCTAAGGCGGCCATGACCTTAGTAAGGAGAGCCTGATAATCCTCTCCAGAGAAAAGACAGGACTGCTGGTCTTGATTATGGGCCTCGTCCCCTTCAGTGTTATCTTCTGAAGAGAACTCCCCGTCTTCTCTTTCACTGTCGCTAGAGGAAGCGGGAGTGGGTCTGGCCCTCTTAGAAGGTGGTAACCAGGCCTTTTTTGCTGCCTTGGTCGGCCAGGGTTGGCTTGGGCCACTCAAGCACTCCCCTCACTCTGACCCCGAGTGGCACGATGTCATGATGACTGGGGATGAGGCTCTGGAACTTGAAGGGCCTCCGTAGGAAGGGTCGCCGAGGTGGGCAAATTCCTCTCTCAAAGCCATCCTCATAAGCTCAATGAGGCTTCAATCGCCCAAAAGTACCACCACCAGCAATCATCTGAGAATGTGAAGAATTCACAAGGCCTGGGGGAGAACCCCATACCAAAAGACAGCAGGAAGAAGGCAAAGAGGTTAAATGAGTCTATCTTTCCTCCACAAAATATTGTGCCAAGCAATGGCAATAGCAACAGAATGAATAAAGGCTGCCTCTAGTTGTGACTGCCTGATCAATTCCTTTGAGACAGTTAAAGACTGTCATGTTGGAGACCTAAAAAGTGTAAATATTTTGTGTTAGCTCATAATAATGATGAGTCATACTGTCATCAGTTCATGTTGGCTGTATTCTGGCCCACACAGAGCAGGAGCACATTCTTCTATGCTTGCACAATGATTTCCAGGCACTTTGCTGCTTCACATTGTACACTCATGTCCTATTCACACATGCAGTCAACTGTGCAGGTTGCTGCCTAAAGCACAAAGACATGGACGCTGCTCCACATCACATGCAATATATATGAAGACACTTTCCCATGTGATGATTTTTGCCATAGAATTCCACATGAACCCCCCCCCCTCAAAGAAGCATGATGAGCACATAAATGCCTTGCTTCTTCCCATAAACAGCCTCTACACAGATACAACCATTCACATGCTTTTAAATGTATGTGTAAATTAGGCATAAATCAACCTTATTTCTGCAGTGAATAGCAACAGTACTCACACAGAGGAGCCAAAACGATTACCCTAAAACCACTCCTTACCATATTTCCTTTGTGTTATTAAAAATATGGTGCTCTGGGCTTACAAGGCACTTCTGCATATCAATTTGTGTGGGTGTCTTTCTGTTCCTCCTCCTTGATGGCTGGCCCTCTTATCCATAATGTGAATTGTTTTCAGGACAAAGAGGAGATCAACATCAAAAGGTCAGTATCTACAGAAGTTGTGGAGACAAGGCTTCCCCCTGGCTTTTCAGCTATTCCGCACACACCTAATAGCCCTTAGAAACAGAAGGTTCTTGTAGTAAACACTGTAAGACCTGCTTCAGAAGACTTTTTCATTTAGATGCTATAGATTAGTGATGCATATTTTAAACATCTGAAAGTAATTATTCTGTTTAGAAAGAAATGCTCTTCTGTAGCTCCTTGACTAAGAAACGGGTAATGATCTATTGTTAGACATTAGCCTCATTAAGTGTACACAATTCAGCACTCAAGGTGGACAGGGAAATGCATTGGGGCAGTTAAACCCACAGGGTTGTGCAAGCCACAATGTTTGAGACGTTTTATGTCTACAACAGGATGCAGATTGTCATCACAATCCTGATAACTATCCAAGATATCGTAACTGCCAATCTGACAGTTTGTGAATTTGTTTATTCGGTTTTGCCAACATCAGATACAGTATTGTATAATTCATAGTATATTCTCATAAAAACCTCAGTCCTCACCCCCACAGACACTCCAAGGGTCACAATTAATCTGATCAAATTCCTATTGTGTTAATGAAAAGAGCTTATTGTAAGAAACAAAATATTTTTACAGTTAACATGTACTCTGGAGCAGAATGGCATGGGAGGTAGGGAAGAGTAGTACTAGTAAAATGTAGCCCAGAATCTCAGAGGTGTTTTCCTCCATTTCTTACATGAACTAGAAAGACAAATGAGAAGCAGATCAAGCTCTGCCACTATGCTATATACTCTGCCACTATATTTCCACTCTCTCCTGGGCATTGGTTTCATTTGTTTGTTTGTTTGTTTGTAATAAACTCCAAAGCAGAAAGAGGTAATATCACCCAATATTTTCTTGGATCTCATGCAGGAGAGCTGCAGAAGAAGGAAAAAAGAGTCCTATAACACATTACCAAAGAATGTTTGTAGTGTGCAACAGGGCTGAAGAAATAGCCACTTACTAGGAGAAGTGAACACTGAAATAATATTTCTCTATGCCTGTGTCAGGCATTCAGGTGATAACATCCTTTGTCTGGGGATGGGGACTGGGGACACACACGTCCAGTGGCATACAAACAGCAACCTGTGTGAGCAGGGAGATCACATGCACAAACATGAATACAATTCCCCCAGAACCATGACCCTTCCTATTGTCAACAGAGTAGAAGGTTTGTGCATATCAAGCAAATCTCATGTACATTTGGATGCACAAATACTAGCTTGCATGTAATATATGCCTTTTATTCATTGCTCTTTCCCTCATGATCACCCCTCCAACGACTACAGGTCTTTTTTTTTATTATGCATTTTTCCCACATTTTCAGGGACCTGTTTTATCTCAGATTTAAAAATGCAGGCAAAACGCGGGGAAAGCCAGGGGGAGAGTGAGGCGACCTCTTACAGTTGGAAATGGGATGCATAATCAAAGCAAAGATCTGAAGTCATTGGAGGGTGACAGCAAGTAAAACAGCCATGCATAAAAGACCATAGTTTATCTGGCGGCAAACATGCACAGAGATGAACCGAGCACGTGTCCCCATTATCAGTGCAAACCTAAGAAGAGTTACACCCTTCTAAACCCACTGACTTCAATGCTTATATTGTGCTAAACTAGGACTGCAAGAAATATTACTATGCAACTACTTACATCAGTTTTCATGCTATCATCTCAGCATTAATGCACATCTTAGTAGAGGAAATAATGGTCTATGAGTTTCCCATTAACTGAAGAGATTGTTACAAACAGGCAGGTCCCTTAGCTTATATCCAAACCAGAAGGACAGTATCCAGGGCTTAAACTGTTACACAGAGTCAGATATAATTTAGGAAGCAGATAAGCCATTGAAGTAAGCATACAAAGCAGGGTTGCTAACAGTCCTGGAGGAAAATGTCTTGTCCCTTTAGTAGAGGCTTAATTTGTGGAAATGGGCAGCTGAAGCTTTTTTGTGTTGTTATTTACCTCTACATCAGCTAGTAAATAATATTCCATTAAGACTCCATTAAAGAGACACAACATTTTTTCTCCAGACAGGTGACAACCCTAATTCAGAAGGAGAAGTTCTAGTTAAATGCTCTAAGCAAGTACATTACTGTAAAAAATGCTAATGTGATTACTATTATGCATTCTGTTCAAAATTCCAAACTTCTAACGTAGACCACTATCTATGCATTCCTAAACAGAGTTAAACTCTCCTAGGTCCACTGAATTCAGTGTTCTTAGAAGGGCGTGACTACTTAGGATGGCACTGTAAAACTTGCAGGTTCTTTGCCCTTCTCAACTGTGATTTCTTAATATCTGCAGATTTAATTCCTGAACAGTAAGACTTTCAGAATCATCTTGATACATTGCTAAGGGTTCTTCTGCTGCAGGTTTATTGAAAAATCCAGTGCTAAAGCTGGATTACTATTAAATGGTCTTGCATATCGCTGCGTTCTCAGATGGACCACCCACAAGCAAAAGGGCAAATGATACTGTGTGCAGCAGACTGGCTGGACTGATCATAGAGTCGCAGAAAGGATATTAAATCTGCAGGCTATGCAGTAATCTCCCTTCCTGAGAAAACAACATCCAGTAAATGTCTGACTCATGCTCCTTCTGTTTCAAGGTCTCTAAGTGGGGTATCAATAAATAACAAAACACACACAGAAAGTAGAGAAATCTAATTTTCATGGCTGCACCAAAGGGAATTGATTCTCAGCACAAAGCTGGAAAACATCTGAGTTCATACAAAATACAATTTTCCTTACCAAGAATGTTCAGTCTGGGGTGTGGTAAATGGCTGTTCTTCACCACTGATATGCTCCTTGCTCAGGAACAGGAGACTCAGGGCTGGGAATGCACTGGGAGTTCCTGAGCGAAGCCTGAATCCTAGGCAGTCAGGGTCCTAATTGGCATGTGGGAAGAAGGAGTTTAAGCCTTCCCACTTCGATGTTAAATGTGAGTTTCCCAAACTGGGCAAATAGCAGCTTCCCAGGGCAACTTTGTGTTGAGAAAATGAGGTTGAGGGAGACTTAATCCCCACACACCTGGAACTGGGAGTCCTGCATGCCTGGAAATCTAAGTTTTACCTGGGAACTTTCAGCATCTATCTACTTAACAGTCCCCAGGGTAGAGCTGGAAGCAATGTATCAGGTAGTCAGGTCCCAAGTCAATTTCAAAATAACTGGAAGGAGGGTCTTCCCTTTTTCAGACTGAGGTGGTACTCACCATGACTTCACTAACAAATGCTGCAGCAATGAAGAACATTAACTATTAACACAGAAGTTGAGAGCATGCAAGTAGGCGAACATAAAGGAGCTGGTAGACAGAGAGAAAGGGATCTCACCAGGATCAGAGGAGCATGCCAAATATATTGGGTGCTGTGGAACACAGGCAGGATGGTGCTGCTGCAGTTGTCTTGCTTGTGGGCTTCCTAGAGGCATCTGGTTGGCCACTGTGTGAACAGACTGTTGGACTTGATAGACCTTGGTCTGATCCAGCATGGTTTTTCTTATGCTCTTATGTTCTTGATCATAAAGGAGCTGATAGACAGAGAACCAGTGTGGTGTAGTAATTAAGAGCAGTAGACTCTAATCTGGTGAAGTGGGTTAGTTTCCCCACTCCTACACATGAAGCCAGCTGGGTGACCTTGGGCTAGTTACAGTTCTCTTCAAGCTCTCTCAGCCTCACCTACCTCACAAGGTGTCTACTGTGGGGAGAGGAAGGGAAGGAGATTGTAAGCTGGTTTGAGTCTCCTCAGAAGGTAGAGAAAATTGGCATATAAAAACCAACTCTTCTTCATCATCAACCACTTCCTGTTAGCACCTGTCCCTGTCGCTTCCAGGATAAACCTGGAAGGGATGTTTTTGCACATACATTAATCCCCCCCCCACACACACACACAGAGAAGCTCCCGTCGGTGGCAAGGAAGGACCTGGCAACCCTACAGGGGATCTTCAGAGCCCACTTGGAGGCTGGCATCCCTAGACTGCATAGTGCATGACCATTGCGCCCTCGTGGAGAGATATTATCTGTGCTTTGATCAGCTTTTTCAGTTGAGATACAGTGTAGTCTGAGTAGATTCATAGAGTTGGAAGAGATTCATACAGGCCATCTAGTAGAGTCTGTCCATTTTGCCATCCAACCCCTGTTGCACCTGGCTATTTTTGATGTACACAGTGGGATAAGATTTAAAAGAACTAAATGTATCACAATCCCTCACCCTCAAAAAAAAACAAAAAAACCTGTAGTTTGGTCAAATGGCATTTGTAGGAATGAAAGCGTTTTTAGCTATTTGGAGAAGTATAAGAAACTGTTTGGACTATCCTTTGCCAGTTATTTATACAGGATTTAAAACACCATTGCTACTAAGGCTGACGTTTTAAATGATCACCTTTGCATTTAGACCCCTTTGAGGTAAACAGGGCAATTTACATCTCTGGGTGTGCCTTTAAACATATTTTGCAACATGGGTCATAAGAACATAAGAAAGGCCCTGCTGGATCAGACCAAGGCTCATCAAGTCCAGCAGTCTGCTCACACAGTGGCCAACCAGGTGCCTCTAGGAAGCCACAAACAAGACGACTGCTGCAGCACCATCCTGCCCGTGTTCCACCGCACCCAAAATAATAGGCATGCTCCTATCCCAGTGCCACACTCAACATTCCAAAACAAAAGAGGATATTCTCCTTGGAGTATTCTTCCAGTTACTTTAGATGGGAAGTGCAACATACTATACAGTTGTAATTATGGGTCCGTCATGCTGCCTCCTTTGTAGAAGAAGGTGGACCTGATGGGCTAGGGTTCCAACAACTTAAAGAGTGGGGGAATGTCCTATTTCTTTAACAGAGGTTCAGTTAGGTTATTTACCTTTACCTGTCCATTTCCACGCATCAACTCCCTCCCTCTATACCACAGTCCTAATCCAAACCGGACCTCTGCACATCTGCTATTTACAAAGAAAAAAAAGCGCTGAAAATGGAACTTCTAGTGTCTTGTCTACTTTGTCCTTAATTGCCAGTCCTATCCTACCATGCTAATTTGTAATTTTTTAACTTGCTGTAAGACATTCCCCAAGACTTGAGTAGCTCTCTTGGGAACATTTGGTTCCAGATGCACGCTTAGCCAATTTAACATACATGCAATCCATACATACGCAACTCCCATCAAGCCGACTCAGGAAGACCACACTACAACTACATCTGTTCACACTGAAGGCTTATTTACATGGAAATATAACACCAATGGGAAGGGAATATCCCAGCCAGTTGTGTTTGTTTGCTGGTGTAAACACTCTCAGTGCTGTTAATTTCCTCATTCACAGATAGAAATTAAATTGCCAGAATTACTGGAGTTAATTAGAAGCCAGGCCTGAAACTGGCCCATTGAAATTCACTGCTTTACCAAATGGAAAACTGACAGCGACCCTAAAAAGGAGATGTCATTTGGCTAAAAAGCAGCCTACCCCTATTTTTTTTCTTTTTGCTTTTAGCAATCCACAAAGATTGTTAGCAGAAACAAAGCTTAGCAAAAAAAAAAAATTAAAGCTACTTTATGTCACATAAAAGTGCAACATGCATGTGCCGATGGACAGGATTACTGCCTGTGCAGAAAAAGACACTATAAGCCAGTGGTTCCCAAAGTGGGCAGTACCACCCCCTGGGGGGCGGTGGGATTACCCAGGGGGGCACTAAGAGGCAAGGGGGCAGCAGGGGGCGCTAGAGGCAGGGCCCTTCAACTGGGTTGTTGGATAAGGTAGGGGGCGCTGGGGTTGAGTTTGTGAAACCAAGGGGGCGGTGGCCTGAAAAGTTTGGGAACCACTGCTATAAGCCATCCCTATGGGAAGTTTGGAGAGAGTGGGCAGGGAGACGTTTTTCTCCCTCTCCCATAATACTAGAATGCAGGGTCATCTGCTGAAGCTGGAGGGAGAGAGATTCAGAATGGATGAAAGGAAGTATTTTTTCACACAATGCATAGTTAAATTGTGGAACTCCCTGCCCTAAAATGTGGTGATGGCTGCCAACTTCGAAGGCTTTAAGAGGGGAGTGGACATGTTAATGGAGGAAAGGGGTATTCATGGCTACTAGTTAAAATGGATACTAGTCGTGATGCATGCCTCCAGGATTCTCTCCAGGATCAGAGGAGCATGCCTATTATCTTGGGTGCTGTGGAACACAGGCAGGATGGTGCTGCTGCAGTCATCTTGTTTGGTGGCTTCCTAGAGACACCTGGTTGGCCACTGTGTGAGCAGACTGCTGGACTTGATGGGCTTTGGTCTGATCCAACAGGGCTTTTCTTATGAAGTATGAAAAGACACTCAGTACATCATAAGAGCATTATAAAAGATATTTGTGAAGCAAACAGAGGTGGCTGGAGATCTCCTACTATTACAACTGATCTCCAGGCGACAGAAATCAGTTCACCTGGAGAAAATGGCCACTTTGGAAGGTGGACTCTATAGCATTATACCCCATTTAGAGAGCGGCAAATCCAAGGCAAAACCTCCCATGCATAAATGGCCATAGAATCATGGCGTTGGAAGGGGCCATACAGGCCATCTAGGCCAACCCCCTGCTTAATGCAGGATCAGCCTAAAGGGTTGCTAACCTCCAGGTGGTGGCTGGAGATCTCCCACTATTACAACTGATATCCAGCCAATAGAGAAAACGGCCACTTTGGCAATTGGACTCTATGGCATTGAAGTCCCTCCCCTCTCCAAACCCTGCTCTCCTCAGGCCCCACCCCCAAAATCTCCAGGTATTTCCCAACTCAGAGCTGGCAACCTTAAGCATCCCTGACAAGTGTTTGTCCAGCCTCTGCTTAAAGACTGCCACTGACTGCCAATACAAAATGAAACCCTGCATCAATAATTCATATCCTACAAAAATGAACATCATATGCTGAGCTAATCAAGGGCCAACTTTCCAACTCAGAAGAATACCTTTTGTATACAGATGTGGTATCTACATTGATTGTGGTGTGTGCATGTGGACAACAAAACTGGGATTTCCGGGGCTGTAAACATTATATCAGTGTGAGAACTGAGCATGCTTAGTTGGGAACAATAAGTTATCTGCAGACTGCTAAATTATTTGCAGCATATTAAAGCAGACGGCAAAGATTAATTTCTCATAACAGAGCATTTGCATTCTAAGCCTTTTGTTTATTTTCCTTGTTTAAGGAATTATAATAGGTATAATGTCATCTAAAATAAAACACATTACATAATATTCAATTAGTATGCTGTACCTTTTCCTCTAAATAATTGAACAAAATATCTGTCTCTAATATTTCATTGGCATCTGAATGCCTGAGTTGAAAATACTGACTTATCTGTTCCGGGAAAATAATCCTTTGTAATCTGTTCTTAGTAACCAATATTATCCAGCTGATAACCTATTCCATTTTAATTATGCCTTTTTTATTGAAACACGTCAAAGAAGTATCAGGTAAACTGCAGTCTGTATAGAAAATGATATAGATCAGGATTTTACATATCAACACGACCACAATATTCGGTACAAATTTTGAAGGAACTCAATATAAAATGAAATTAATAAAATCTCCCCTCTCTCAGTAGCCATAACCCAAACAATGGGATGAGGCTGTAGTTCAGTGCTTTGCATTTGGAAGGTCCTGGGTTCAGTTTCTGTCATCTCCAGTTGAAGAGGCACAGGAAGCAGATGCTGGGGCAGACCTTTCTCTGCCTGAGACCTTGGAAAGCTGCTGCCTGGCAGAATTATACAATGCTGAGCTAGATGGGCCAATAGTACAGCTCAATTTAAGGAAGGTTCACATAAATGGAGTCATACGGTTTATCAGTTTAGGGGTTCGTTTCCTTCAAGTTGAGGGTGAGGTTTGATTATTTATGGAACACTACCAGTTCCACAAAGAACAAAACAAGAGGAAGTATGGGCAAGCATTACTTCCTTTCCTAGATCTTGTACAAGGGAAGATAAATGCCCTCCCAGTGTGGGGGAAAGAACATGCCTCTCTCTCCTCCACGTAAAGCTCAGATACAAAGAGGAAAGGAAAACACAAGGCACTTGCTACTTCCCCTTTTGCTGCTTTGGTTGACTGTGGAAAAAGCCTATAACTCATGGAAGCAGTAAATCATATAACCTTATGAATGCCCTGAGCAAACTGACACAATTTCCATTGCCTATGGAATAAAAAGAGTGTGTGCTTTCAAGCACATTATTTGGCATTAGTATATAATCTTAAAAAGTGATCACTGACTCCATTACCACCACCATTCCATCCAATTTTGGTAGAGTTCTTCCATCCAAAACCTTTCTCCGAAAGCAGCAAAACATGAGCGGAAATGAAGAGCACTTGCAAGTATACAAGTGGTGATGAATATGTCATTAGCCACCTAAGTTTTAACACCACATAATGGAGAATCAAGACATGTAGGGAACAAGACTAAGAGGATTCAAGGCAATTGCCAAGATCAAGGCCTGCCAAAGGCATATTATAAGTAAATGTCTGAGCATTAATGCCCATTACATAAACACATTCTAATAGGCACTGGAATTGAAATGATGGCAGCAGGTGCATAGCTGAATCCATTGCACTGCATTTTGCCAACTGAATTCAGTTGACTGGCGAGGACAAATAACTGCAGAACGCTTCAGAAGATAGCTTTCAGCTCAAAGTACAGCAAAAGGCTATTTAAAGTCCATGTGACAAGAAAAACAAAGAAGGTAAAGGGGCTGCTTTGGGACTTTTGAAATTTAAAGAGTTCTTGGACCAGCAGTCATTCCTTTCTATCTTCAAAGCAAGAACCTGATTTGAAATGGACTGTTTAAAATGAGAGTTTTGACCTCCTTTTATGTATTAATAAACGTTTTCAACAAGATGCAATCACTGGGAATCACATCAGAAACATAGGTAATTTATGCATGGGAGTTTTACCTGAGGTTCGTTGCTGGCTGGACCCACACTTTCCAGTTGGGAATCTCTGCACCATCAGTCTCCAAGCTCAAATCAAATCCTGCCCCTTTAAATGCTGCTTTGTAATTAGCTTACTTTGCAGTGCTCAAAATTCCTCCCAAATTCAACTGCCGCATTAAAAAGCATTTCAAGAACAAAACGCAAAAAAACGGAGCAATCTGACAAGAAGAGGGGTAGGGTTGCCAGGTCCCTCTTTGCTACCGGTGGGAGGTTTTTGGGGCAGAGCCTGTGGAGAGCAGGGTTTGGGGAGGGGAGGGACTTCAATGCCATAGAATCCAATTGCCAGAGAAGCCATTTCCTCCAGGTGAACTGAGCTCTATCAGCTGAAGATCAGGTGTAATAGCAGGAGATATCCAGCTAGTACCTGGAGGGTGGCAACCCTAAAGGGAGGGAGAAATCTTTTGCTCAGAAAGAGCTCCGAGGAAGCAGGAAGTATTTGAATCCCTACCTCTTTACATGCTGTTTTGTGATTGGCTGTGAGAGAAAGCAATCTATTGTGTCCAGTGCTTTGCCTTCTGCATGGAGATTTCAGCCGGGCTGAGCTCAGGGGAGAGGGATGAGTCGGGTTAACAGAGGAATGGGAAGACCTGGACATTGTGAGGGCTGGCAGCGAGGTCATTTCTAATGGATGGAAAACTCATGCAGAACTCCAAGGAACAACCAAGTCAGACAGGGGGCAAACGTGAATCCAAGTACCCATGCATAAATGACCATAAGAGCATGTTCAAACAGCAAGCTGGCTACAAGGATGTACTTCCCATCAGAACACCAAACACACAACTCTAGATCTAGTTAGCTAATTAAAATGGTGGCATAACACCATCCAAAAGAGGTTCAGAAATAACGCCAAGTATAAATGTTTAATATATATGACTTCCTACATTCTATCAGCACATTATGTTACCATTATATTACCATCCCTACGTTTACCTTTTCTAGTACAAACAACATTGCAAATGGCCCAAGTCCTATACAAGTACAATTTGCTTTAAAAAGTGCAATTTGCTTTAAAAAAACAACAACATCCATATATTAAATAGTAGTCAATACATGTGTTGTATTGAATACAACATGTGTTGTATTCACTAAGATGGCTGCTACTTGGGATATACGATTTTGCCCATTTGGGGTGGTAGTGTCTGTTTTATACACTATCATGAGCCTTTTCATTTCCAGTTACTGGTATGTACATGTCATTTAGACATTACTGGTGAAAAAATAACATTAAACGTTTAGCAAATTTAATGGGAAAATACTGGGGGAAGTAAACAAAAAATGGTACAGAAATAAAGACTCATGGAGTTAATTAACACAAGCAAGAAGTTGGGATTGAAATGAGGACTTTTAAAAATAGAAACAATGGGACTGCAAAATTCAGTAGTATCTCTATTCCTTTATTTATTTGAAATATTAGGACAATTCCTTTAGAGTCCAGGAAGTATTTCGTTTTTGTAACCTAGTATTTTTAAGCGATGCAAGTTCACTAAAATAAAGTGACAGCCAAATAACCTTTGATTCAGGTAAAACATGAGCCATACATAAACTATGAATTGTATTTCCCCATCCCAGATGCAAGAGAGAGGAATAAGATGAAGGGGAACTTTTACAGACCACATTCCATGTTTCAGAATGTGCACCAATAGTCTGTCATAACAAACATTCTTTTATTAATGGTATTTATTTTCATAGTGATTTATTACTTCCAACCCCACTTTGTTTTCTTAGGCTCTGGTGTCCTCATGAGCAAGAGTTAAGGATGTAAAGTTTACAATGATGGCATCAGGCAGCACTTTCAAAAAACAAACATGGTCTAATTTTTGCCCTACTATGTGTGTTATGTGCCATCAAGTTGCTTCCGACCCTATAAATTAATGACCTCCAAAACGTCCGATCATTAACAGCCTTGCTCAGGTTTTGCAAACTGAGGACTGCGGCTTCCTTTACTGAGTCAATCTATCTCATATTAGGCCTTCCTCTTTTCCTACTGCCTTCAGCTTTCCATGACATTATTGTCTTTTCCAGTGAGTCTTGTCTTCTCATGATGTGACCAGTACAATAATTTTGGTTTAGTCATTTTAGCTTCAAGGGAGAATTCAGGCTTGATTTGATCTAGAACCCACTTATTTGTCTTTTTGAAGGCCCATGATATCTCATCCAACACATTTCAAAATTACTGTTTTAATACATTTTAAATACAGCATGATGCTGGTTTCACAGGCCCTCCAGCTGACTTGGGCCCCCGGAATTTATTTTCACCCAGCCCGCCCTCCCGACCCCTCAGCAGCCCTGGATCTAGTACCCCGATCTCATCAGATCTCAGGAGCTAAGCAGGGTTGTCCCTAGTCAGTATTTAGATTTGAGACCACCTAGGAATTCCAGGGTTGCAACACAGAAGAAGGCAATAGCAAAGCATGTCTGAACATCTCTTTCCTTGAAAACCCTATGGGGCCGCCATATGTCAATTGCAACTTGATGGCAAGAAGCGGGGGACAGGAGAAATACAGGAAACAGGAAGGGAAAGAGTACATTTTCATTTCCCCAGCACTGTGATCTCAATCTATATCCGCACCCGCACACACACAATGACTGGTTTTTAGGTGCAAAAGTCACACTGGGAGTCCAACAGTGCCATCCTAAGTAGAGTTACACTCTTCTAAGCCCACTGCCTAGGATGGTGCTGCAAGTCATCTAACTCCAATGTCATCTGTAGTTTGGCCCTTACAAAGACAAACAGTTACCTCAGCACAGGCAGAATAATATGTCCTTCGGAGCCTTTCGGCTCACGGCACCTTGGAAGAGATCAAGGGATTGTCATATATGCACAGCTATATTATTTCAGGCAACAGTAAGATCTGGTTCATTTGTTCAATCACGATGTCAAATCTGCAGCGGACAATCACTCTAATTCATATAAGCTGTAGAAAAGAAGCGGATACTCTCAACAATCCAAGGAAAGCTTCCCACATTTTTTCAGAAATGTACCTACCTAGTAGCTGCACCCCACGCGTGAGCCCATAGACATCGATCAGAGCCCACAGGGGTTCAGTCGTCCTCACCCCGCTGAAGAACAGCATTGCAGCAGAGTCATTAACTCGATAAAACACACGTCCCTTTTTGTCCACCCAGAACGCTATGATGTTTCCTTCATTGGCAAACTCTTCTGGGAGGGCCTTGGCCCAGAATCCACTCTGAGAAACCAAATCTGGACATGCATATTTGGGCAAGGTTTCTGGGTTAATCCTGGAAGGATCCTTGGCAGTAAATCCAAGTCGAAGAGCCCCGCTCCAGCAGCATTGCTTCTTTGTGATCTGAAGGGAGAAAATGAGCAAAAGAATCAGCAGAATTATCTTGCCCTTTTTTGTGGGCATGGGTGGGGAGGAGGGTAAAGAACAAAGAAGAAGGTTGTGATTGGTACATTATTCTTTTATTTGTTTACCTCATTAATATGCTGCCTTTCTTCCCATTGGAGACTCAGAATGGCTACATCATCCTGCTCTCCTCCATCCTATCCTCACAAGAACCCTGTGAGGTAGGTAAGGCTGGGAGTGTGAGACTGGCTCAAGGGTCACCCAGCAAGCTTCCGTGGCAGAGTGGGGATTTGAAACTAGGTTTCCCCGGTCCTCGTCTGACACTGCAACCACTACACCTGCTGTTTATGATGATGACATGGGGTGGGGGCTTGAGACAGCTCTCATAGTGCCATTGATACGCAAGTACTTAGCATGAGAATGTTACAAGAGATGAAGCTGTATAAGGAATTTAATGATTGCTCTGCTAATAATGGGCAAGGAAGAGGTCCTTCGTGAATACTTATACATTGTGGAGAGGGTTGCCAGTCCACACAGTTATATCTGGAAGAAGAAGAAGAGTTGGTTTTTATATGCCGACTTTCTCTACCACTTAAGGAAGAATCAAACCGGCTTACAGTCACCTTCCCTTCCCCTCCCCACAACAGACACCCTGTGAGGTAGGTGGGACTGAGTGTGACTAGCCCAAGGTCACCCAGCTGGCTTCGTGTGTAGGAGTGGGGAAACAAATCCAGTTCACCATATTAGCCTCTGCCGCACATGTAGAAGAGTGGGGAATCAAACCAAGTTCTCCAGATCAGAGTCTATTGCTCCAAACCACCACTCGTTCTGTTTGTGACAGAAAATTTCAAAAATAAAGGACACAGCAGGTTGGATCCAAAGACTTCCCTTCGCAAAGGGAGGAGCCATGCTTTGATGTAGTACGACTTAGCCAAAGGAACCCAATAATTCAAGTGTTCCAAAATAAATGATATATCTTTCAAATATGGAATATCCTTTAAAATAAATGCATCTGGCAAGATATTGGGAGAACCTGGAATGCCATCTCACAAAGCATTCACTCACCTTGAGCCTGACTTGCTCATAGATAACAATTGGCCTGTTGCTGAAGGTAATAGCGTTGCAGAAGCTGGCCTGCCGCTTGACCGCCTTCTGTGTGGTGTCCATGATGATCTGCGATCCCTTGGTGTGTGGATGGAACAACAGTGGGCTGATTGAGAGAGTGCCACACTGTGGGATGGGCAAACAGTGTTTTTGCTTGTGGTGGCATCGGTGAGAGGAAGAAGGAAAAGGTCCACCTATGGAGTCTGAAAAAGAAGAATGGGACTTGTAAAAACCTGGTGACAGTCATGGCATGCTATCATTGCTAAGCTTGTAAAGGTCCCCTGTGAAAGCACCGGGTCATTCCTGACCCATGGGGTAACATGACATCCCGACGTTTACTAGGCAGACTTTGTTTACGGGGTGGTTTGCCAGTGCCTTCCCCAGTCATCTTCCCTTTACCCCCAGCAAGCTGGGTACTCATTTTACCGACCTCAGAAGGATGGAAGGTTGAGTCAACCTTGAGCTGGCTACCTGAAACTGACTCCCGTCGGGATCAAACTCAGGTCATGCACAAAGCTTGGACTGCAGTACTGCAGCTTACCATTCTGCGCCATGGGGCTCAAACCTTGTAGGGGAATGTAAAAAAGCCATACATAAATACCCCATACAAATCATTTAAAGGGATATGTCTAAAGCCCAGAACCAATATGCAAGCATGCAATCATGTTTAGACATATGTGCAAAGACCCATGATGTTGAAGAAACCAGCCTTGTTTAGCTAAAAAGGGGGAAAGCCACACACTAAAATCAAACAGCTGTTACCCTCGTAGAGATTTCAGCGCTCTAATGTTGAAAAAATCCCCAAGCTAACTCCATCCACATGCATGGCTTCTTTACATGTGCACAGATGGGTTTAAGCCCTCAAACATGCACAGGGCTGCCCTCCAGAAGGTAGAGAGCAACTGTGCTCCATCATCCCTGTCAACAGAACAATTGGCTGTTGCTTTACATAGTTGGAAGACTTGTTTTGGTTGAACGCTGTGAACATTTACCTTCCCATCTGCTCAATGAGGGAAGGTTGTTTCTACAGTTCCTGGGAGGGACATGCAACTTTTATTTTGCCCAGCAGGGTATTCAGTGTGGGCAGAAGAATGCTTGGGGAAGCCTTCAGAGTGCACCACATACCCCCAAGTCTCTTGCCAGATTTAGCTTATGAAGGGAGCTATAGGAAGGATGCTTTATTCAGGACCACATGTGCAGTCAGGTAACAAGGAAGAAGCATCCATGTGCCTGCAGTACCAGCAACAGAATTTTTAGAGGCTAACTCAGCCTTCCATCCTTCCGAGGTCAGTAAAATGAGTACCCAGCTTGCTGGGGGTAAAGGGAGGATGACTGGGGAAGGCACTGGCAAACCACCCCGTAAACAAAGTCTGCCTAGGAAACGTCGGGATGTGATGTCACCCCATGGGTCAGGAATGACCCGGTGCTTGCACAGGGGACCTTTACCTTTTTAACTGGGCATTTGGGGGGCAGAGAAGGAAGCTGCCTGCTTGTGCTTACAAGAAAGGGAACTGTGGGTGGTGAAATGTCATTTTAAAAAATGAGAGACTGCCTGGGATGGAAGCATGGGTGGTGAAGTTTCAACCTACTCCCTATTTCACCCATTTTCAAGTAGGGCGACTGGCTATTGCTTTAAATTCTTGGAAGACTTGTCTTGGATAAATGCAGTGAAAAATACATAACAGGGGAAAGTTCTCTAGGCAAACAACACAGTTTCCCTCTCTGAACAAATGTAGTAATTTTATTAGGACCAATTAAAATGTCACAAAGTCATGAGTCCTTGCATTTGGTCTTTTTCTACTGGACCAACAGAGCAGCCTTTATTTTTTCTCCCACTGAAGGCTTTGAAGAGAACGGCTAAGCAAATGTCAAGGAGGTTTAGATAGCAAATCTGCTTCAGGGCAGCACAGCACAAATCCCTGACCTTTCCTGGCTCTGGTTATATACTGTAATTGTTTATACTGATGCCTCCACTCTGTCCTGTAATCCAGTATTTGGAACAATCTACTAAGGAGCCCCGTGGTGCAGAGTGGTAAAGCTGCAGTACTGCAGTCGAAGCTCTGCTCACGACCTGAGTTCGATCCCAGCGGAAGTTGGTTTCAGGTAGCCGGCTCAAGGTTGACTCAGCCTTCCATCCTTCCGAGGTCGGTAAAATGAGTACCCAGCTCGCTGGGGGTAAAGGGAAGATGACTGGGGAAGGCACTGGCAAACCACCCTGCAAAACAAAGTCTGCCTAGAAAACGTCGGGATGTGACGTCGCCCCATGGGTCAGGAATGACCCGGTGCTTGCACAGGGGACCTTTACCTTTACTTACTAAGTAGCTCCCGGTGAAATCTCTCACTGGAATTAGAAACACATATGGAAGGCCATTATTCCAAAAAGAGCTTCCTAGAGGTTCCAAATAATATGCTTGGGAAAGTATTTAACTGAATCCATTACCTTCACGTGTTGGTACTTCATACAAAATATGCAGCACTTCATAGGGGGTTGAAGCACCTTCCCTATGAGGAAAGGCTGAAGAGTCTGGAACTTTTCAGTTTAGAAAAGAGACGACTAAGGGGGGACATGTTGTGTGTGTGTAAAGTATGGTTGCCAGGTCCCTCTTCACCAACAGCAAGAAGTTTTTGGGGCAGAGCCTGAAAAGGGAGGGGTTTGGGGAAGGGAGGGACTTCAATGCCATAGAGTCCAATTGCCAAAGCAGCCATTTTCTCCAGGTGAACTGATCTCTATTGGCTGGAGATCAGTTGTAATAGCAGGAGATCTCCAGCTAGTACCTGGAGGTTGGCAACCATATTATTATAACCACATGGCTGCAGGGTAGGTTATAGGTGGGTGGAGAATGAGGGAAATTACAGTAAACAAGATAATATGGGAAGTAAAAACACTGGATAGATAATTCATTAATAATGTAAATGAAGGCAATGCTCTGTAGCCAACTCTTTAAGTGCACACAGTTCAATACCTTCTAAAATGTAGCAACCTCCAAGACACATAAGCTTTATGATTTTGTCTTCCCCTTTATCTGAAAGGCTGAAAGCAGCCACAATCAAACGAGGGGCTATCCAATAAAGTACACTTGTGCTATAAGAATAAGAAGTTTTGGCAGAAGAAAGGACATCAATTAATTGCTCATTCTGGCCAACTCTAAACCTAGCATCCATTTTTCTTTTATTTTGTCAAGAAGGAATTTTACTCTGGCTTGGAGACTCTGAAAATTGTATTCATTTCAGTGTCATTTGCAGCACAACTCACCACCCAGATCTATATAGTTTACTAAAATAATTCCACAAATATCAGGCATCAAGTAGAGAGGGCCTTCTCAGTTGTGGTGCCAGTATTATGGAACTTCCTCCCCAGGGCTGTCTCCCTTCCATTACTAGCCCCACAGACCATAGCCCTGTGCTTTCACAAGCATACGGGCCCACTCTGCCTCCACTTGGTGATCACTTGGCCATCTCCTGGGTGTGACCAAGTAGAGAAAGTGGCTGCGCTTACGCCTACTCCCCTTGAGCAGCAATGCTGCATTTCAAACACTGATCATGTGGAGTGAGAGAATTTGCAGACGCTTCCTCCATGCTGTCACCCCTACAGATGATCAGGCAATCGCACAGAGGAAGGGTGGGACCAATGCACTCACACCCACTCTCCATTCCCATTATGGTTGCCAACCTCCAGGTAGCACCTGGAGATCTCCCACTATTACTATTGATTTGTAGATGCCCAAAACCAGTTCCCCTGGAGAAAATGGCTGCTCTGGAGGGTAGAGTCTATGACATTATACCCTGCTGAGTTTCTTCCCCTCCCCAAACCCCACCCTCCTCAGGCTCTAATCTCCAGGTATTTTCCAACTCAGAGCTGGCATCCCTGCTTTCCACTCATACAGTAAACACATGGGACTGTTGTGTGTACCAGGCTACTTTATTGAACAATTCATTAGACATATTTAGACATGAAGGACCATGCCCACAACACAGCACATTTTAGGTTCCTTCTGGGGGCCAAACAAGACACTGTCCCTGGTTTTCCCCTGGAGGCGTACCTCCATTTTATATAATATTGAAATTCTTTTTCAGAGTGCCATAGGGGCCCAAATCTGTTTAGGACCACCTGTTTAGGACCCGAAACTGTTTAGGATCAGTGTGGGGGGAGGAGGGGCTCCTGCCTCCCCCCCATGCCATTTTTCTGACCCAGGATGGGGTCAGGGTGTGTGTCAGCAAATAATGCCCCCTAGTGCCATTTCAGATCAGAAAAACAGTGCAAAAGGAAAAGCAGGATCCTCTCCTCCTCCTGCATGGTAGTGGTCTCAACCAGAACTGAGGCCCACGGTGCTCCAGGACTCCACAAAATGGAGGCAGATCCCCAGGGTAAACCTGGGGATGATGTCTTCTCTAGTTTGGCCCAGAGTTCAATGAACTGAAGACTTTTGAAATGGAAAGCCCTACATCAGGGGTGGGGAACATCAGGCCTGGGGGCCGTTTAAGGCCCGCAAAATCATTTCGTCTGGCCCTTCATGGGTCCTGGCAGATCTCTAGCTCAGAAGGATCTAAGACTAGTGATCCGCTCCTCCCGCAGACAGGAATAGCCTCTATTCAAGGCAGATGTGAGGGTTTTTTGCCAAGAAAATGAACCTTTTCCCCCCTTGCAGAAGAGTCATTAAGCTATGGAGCTGCTAGGACCACCCAAGAAACTGTGTTAACCCTTGCCCACCCGGGCCATGGAGAAACGTATTCCCTCTGTACTACAAGAGGGCTGGGGACGGAAGTGGTGACAATGGAGGGGTTAAAGGGGGCAGGGCCAGAATGAGGGGGGGGGGTTCTTAGCCAGTGTGTCCTCATTTCATCCCTGCAGGCAGAGGTAGAAGGAGCCAGCTGTAGAATCCGGCCCCGACCATGCAGAGCAGGAGCAACTCTGGCATGCGGCTGGACGGCTATGCCCAGCTGGTGCAACAGACCACCCAGTGCCACCAGGTGGGCGAGTGCGCCACCGGTTGGATGCCTGCCTGCTTGCCCGCACCGGGGGGGAAGAGTCATCTGGGACAACTGCCTGCTTGGGGCTTGGTTGGCTAATTTTTAAGTTGATAATTTTGTATAGCCCGCGAATGATGTTATAAATATCCAAGTGGCCCTTGGAGGAAAAAAGGTTCCCCATCCCTGCCCTACATCCAGTCTATAAAGTAACTGTTATGTCTTCCTTTTGTCTTCTATAGAATCATAATAGTTGCATGGGGAGATCAACTTTAAATGAGAACAGGGCATACAACAGATAAGTTCAAACCAAGGGTATAGTACATCATTCATTAATAATGTGAACAAAGATAACCAAAACTGTGTCAATAGCTAACACTGCTTTTGTTTTCTTGAAATAAAATTCTAATTTACAAACATTAGCCTGTATATTTAATTAAAAGTTGTATATACCCAAAAACACTTCCAAACCACTTGTGCCATATCAACCAGACAAAGATTACAATTTTGTTACTATCCCTGCCTATCTGAAAGGGATATTACATATTTTGAGATGACTGTTTACCCTTGAATATTTAAAATGTAGAAACATGGTATGGTGTTCACAAGACCAAATCAAAAGCCATCTTCAACCCAAGTATAGTTGCCAGCTTTAGTTTGGAAAATTCCTGGACATTCGGGGGTGGTGCCTGTGGAGGGCAGAGGTTGGTGAGGAGAATGAGTTCAGCAGGGATGTCATGCCCTAGAATCCACCCTCTGAAGATGCCATTTCCTCTTAGGGAACTGATTTCTGTAGTCTGGAGATCAGTTGTAGTTCTAGGAGAACTCCAGAGAACACCTGGAATTGGCAACCCTTAATCCAACTAATTTTGAAATCCCCCAATAGGTTTTCACCTTACTTATTTGGATAGTTTTACCTCACTTTTCTCCACTAAATGCAGACTCAAAGCAGCTTACAACATGAAAAAACAACAGCAAACTATCGAATACAACCAATCTACCAGTAAGCAACAAAGTTATCCACAAGGGAGAGGAGGGCAGCAGAGCGAGTGATAAAAGCTCTGCCCCAACAGCAACGGTCTCTCTCCAAGCACTTCCTTCCTTCCAGGAGGGAGCTCCCCTTTAAGCTTCCAAGGACTGCTGGGGACATGGAAAGCAGGTGGCAAAAGCTCTGCCCTGATGGCACCTCAGATCTGTGTATCATATACATATATCATATACATATCTATATTAATAAAGTTGCCTTGGCTGGAGTGCAGTTATGATGTCCTCCTTTTTTTTTACTTCTGGCTGGGGTTTCTGGACATGCAGTTCATTCCCTGTCTAGTAGGCTTTAGAATGGAGTTTGAGATTCCTTTTTTTTTTCTTCAGTGTTGGTACAGCACCCTTAGCCAATATGCAAGGTTTCAGGACAATTGTCTATCAATTGTTGCTAGTAGGTTGGGAGATGCAGAAAGAAAAGTCTAGAAGGGGTGGGGGGGAAATCCAATAGTCAATGATCCTATAGGCAGTAAAAAAAGAAAGAAAAGCAAAGATGGTTATGTCACCACCCATGTTTACACAAATAGATTTACTCTCCCTTCACCTGCTGGTGATTACACTAATAACTTTAGATCATTTGTCAACAAAAACTGACTGCAAAATAACTTTTGGAAGATCCCTAAATTCTCCACTGTTACAGAAATTTAGCCCTGGCCTGGATGGCCCAGGCTAGCCTGATCTTGTCAGATCTCAGAAGCTAAGCAGGGTCAGTATTTGGATGGGAGACCACCAAGTAAGTCCAGTGTTGCTGTGCAGAGGAAGGCACTGGCAAACACCTCTGTTAGTCTCTTGCCATGAAAACCCCCAAAAGGGGTTGCCATAAGTCAGCTGCGACTTGACGGCGCTTTACATACACACACACACACACACACACACACACACACACACACACACAGAGAGAGAGAGAGAGAGAGAGAGAGAGAGAGAGAGAGAGAGAGAAATTTAACAGCAGAAGACTAGCCATGAAAAAATGTATAATCTTGCCTATGGCATAAGGTCAGGTTGGATGAGGCGAGTAGCTTTGCTTCTAACCCCACCATCTACATAGGCATTAACTGCTATTAAAATGTATTAACCCCACCATACATACAAATTCTATACCATTACTATGTTGTGAGAGCTGAATTTTCAGAACCACAAGCATACTATCTAAGAATGAATGTGGAGGCTTAAAATGCCACATCAGAATCTGCCTGCAAGCTAACATCTAACTTTCCACATGCACAGAGAACTATCACCACCACAACCAGACTTCAGAAAGCACTAAGACTGAATGTATAGTTAACACAACGTGCATGCTCAGGCAAATTCATTTGTTGTGCTAACTTCACCTCAGTATAGATAAACCGCTTCTTATGGGCTAATAACGCTGTTTCACAGAAAGGTAAAGCCTATCTTACTTTTCCACCGAGGTTCACTACTGCTCATGAGGGAAAATTAAATACCAATAAAACAAATAAAAAGCAAGGGCAATCCTCTAATAAAATCTGTAATTAGAATATGTATTGAAGCACCTATTCTAATAATCCCCCCCCCCGGACATAATAGCCTTTTAAAAAGATGTCAGTACAGTGACCAAAACAGCATGCAGCTTTTCATATTAGAAAAACACCTCACACATGCCTGTGGTGTCAGAGCAGTTTTTCACAGCTGTTCTATTACAGTGGTTGAAAAGGAACACTTGTTCGCTATGATAAGGTGGAACCTTTAAGCACCAGGCAGAATGTTTCTAAACTCTCTGTGTTCAATTAGGAAGACTCGCAGTGCCATCCCTAAGCAGTTGTACCCTTCTAACTCCATTGCAGTTCATGGGCTTACCAACAGTGTAGCTTTGCCTAGGATGGCACTGTCATTGTCAGAAACTCAAGACAACAATAGCTCTGCAAAATTATTTGAACCAACACACAAAAAAAGTCAGCACTTCCTGCCTGCTTACTAACATACAAACCCTCTGCTAATAATGTGCCAGGAATGACGGTCAATATACACTTGAAGTTGTCTGTATTCCATTATTAAAACAAACTCTTCCTCAGGAACAGCATAAAAGGAATCTTATTCTAGTCTCTGGGCTCACATACCAACTGTGAATTAGCTATTAGCTCATAGGTGGCCCGTGAGCCAGCCGAGGCAGCCACCCCCCTCCCCCACTCTCGATCTGGGCTGGCAAAGGGATGGCCCAGCCCGACCAAGTGACATTTATGTCATATCCGGCCCTCTCTGAGTTGAGCTTAAGGGTAGAAGGCATCCCTTTTGTTAGTTCCAGGATGACAGCTTTCAAATATTAGCTGGTTGCTGCACAGACTAAGACAGGGGTCTCAAAACTGCGGCTCCAGAGCCACATGCAGCTCTTTGGCCGGTTGAGTGCGGCTCTCCGAACTTGGTTCGGAGCCCCTGCTCTTGCGCCCGCTCACACCGGCAGCCGGGCTGCGGAGCTGGCGCGCCTGAGAGAGAGAGAGAGCGGGTGAGCGGGCGCGCTGTCTCTCCCCCTCCCCGCCGTGGAGAATGGCTGGGTCCCCCTTTCCCTTGCCCTCAATGGTTGGGAGGCTAAAGCCTCCCCTCCCCTCTAGCCGCGCGATTGCTGGGCGGGCAGCTCGGCGGTTCCTGCCCCCCCCCGCCTATCAGCTGTTGGGCGGGGCGAGCTTCCTTTGGTAGACCTGGCCTCTGGCTGAGTCCCATTGGGAGGCCATGTCTACCCACTGGCTTTCTTGGCGGTAGACCTGGACTCCGAGGAGGGGAAAATGTCCCCCTTCAGAGGCCAGGTCTACCAATTGGCTTCTATGGGCCTCCGGAGGCCAGGTCTACTGCCAAGAAAGCCTATTGGTAGACCTGGCCTCCCAATGGGACTCAGCCGGAGGCCAGGTCTACCAATAGGCTTTTATGGCGGTAGACTTGGCCTCCAGACGAGGACTCCGGACGGGGAGGGGGAAATGGCAGGGACTTACAATTTAATTTTTATCAATAAATAAGATCACTATTAAGTATGATATCAAGTTTTATTCAGTGTACCTATAGTATAATTAAGACTTAAAACTTTAATTGAAGTTGATTAAGTTAATAAACAGTGTACCTACCTATATAGTTTAAGTTTAAGAAATTTGGCTCTCAAAAGAAATCTCAATCGTTGTACTGTTGATATTTGGCTCTTTTGACTAATGAGTTTGCCGACCCCTGGACTAAGCCAACACGAGTCACTTTTTAAAAAATCTCTTTTCCTAAATGAATAACTAATTCCCGAAATGTAGCCTTTTCAGAAGCAGCATATTTAAGATCTTCATCTCTTACAGTCAGTTATCAGTTTGGTTATTAAAAATGGCACTGTTGCAATGGAAGGAATGATAGGAAGGGATTCTGTTCCTAAAAGTACTCAAAGCAAACATGTGAAAATGAGAAATACAATGTAAAGTATTTTTGAACCTTTGGTTAGTGAGATCTTGTTTTCAGAACTTGCAATAAATTGGTCTTATTTTCTATCAGGCATATCTCCAAGATACTTTAAGTTACTAATTTAATACTCTGTGACTGGGGACAACTGAAATAGGATGAGACCCAACCAAATGACTGAAATTGGGGATGGAGCTACTTTAGTTACACTAATAAAAATGAATTATGTATTTTTGCATCATCTTTTTAATGCACATATGTCCCCTTCTTCATGTTCACCATTGGTTTGGAAATATTTTCTGCACACCACTGACACACATACCACCAACTGACATAGAACACATCTTCACTACATATTTAGATGTTAAAAAAATATTAGATTTTCAGTTCAACAAAGTAGTCTCAACAATCCTGATCTCATGCATGACAAATCCAGAAAGGACATGAAAAGAAACAGAAGCATGAATACTTTTTTGAGACTATCACCATTCATTTTAGAAATTAAACACCGGTTGTCACAGTATATAAGCCACCTTCTCATAAAATAATACCCCATGGAAAATAACACAAAGGATTCTGTAGTAAAACTGTATTAAGAAGGCTATTAATATTATTTTATAATTATTCCTAAGGATACTGGCGATATCCCTTTCCTCTGAAAAAAGCCCGCATTTGATGCCCCCCCAACAGTGGTTTTTGTGTCACATTCAATCACCAATGATACATCATCCTTTTAAACCTGTGGCTCCCAACCCATTTATGGTGACCCTAGGGTTGCCAACTCTGTGTTGGAAAAGTCCTGGAGGTTTTGGGGTGGAGCCTGGGGAGGGAGGGGTTTGGGAAGGGGAAGGACCTTAGCCGGGTATAATACCATAGAGTCACACCATTTTCTCCAGGGTAACTCATCTCTGTAGTCTTAAGATCAGGTGTAATTCCGGGAGATCACCAGGTGCCACCTGGAGATTGTCAACCCTAGTTGACCCACAAGTTGAAGTTTACTTGGTAAAAATTGAAGTTTACTTGGTTAAAAAAAAAAAGAGTACTCACAAATCAACAAACATTTAAATTACTGATTTTAACCAGTGGTTTTTATATATTTAAGTATATTATTGTTGTTGTTAATATTTACATTGTAGCTGCCTTGAGTTCCAATAAGGTAGAAAGGTGTCTAATAAGTGCTCTAACTACGGTAAATAAAATAAATAAATAAAACTGCAAAAGCCTGGGATCTACTTTTACCGGCTTCGGGCCCTGGATCTTGTGGCTACCTACCACTCAGTCTTCTACCATCAGAGAAAGACTTCCTTCAACAAGAAAAGATCTCTCCATTCGAGAAAGCCTTCTTCCATAAGAAAAAAATCATTCCCCATTCAAGGAAGTCTTGGAAGAACAGTCATAGGACCTATCTTAGCAAAAGGGAGTCCCAGGATCCAACCCAGTATCTAAACTCCACCCAAGGGGACAATACAACCTCAGGAAAGAGAGGAAGGCACCAATAGGTACAGGCACATCCATTGGGTGTTAATTGACTCAGGAGAGCGACCAGAGGAGAGTGACCAGAATGATCAAAATCTATGCCCTATGAGGAGAAACTTAAGGAGCTGGGTTTGTTTAGTCTGGAGAAGAGAAGGTTAAGGGGTGACATGATAGCCATGTTTAAATATTTGGATGCTATGTTAATGAGGGAACTAGCTTGTTCTCGGCTGCTTCAGAGACTAGGACACGGAGTAATGGATTTAAACTAAGAAAAGCGATTCCACCTAAACATTAGTCTTTAAGCAGAGGTTGGATGGCCATCTGTCGGGAGTGCTCTGATTGTGGGATCCTGCATGGCAGGGGGTTGGACTGGATGGCCCTTGTGATCTCTTCCAACCTTGTGTGATTTTGAGTAGGGTTGCCAACCTCCAGGTACTTGGCAAGAAAAAACAGCACAAGGCTCTATATATATTTCAAGTACAAAAACTATATTAAATAGATAATGCTAAATGACAAACAGTGTGACAAATGTGAATTACCACCCAAAGTGTAACAAAACAAATAGTATAGACAATACAAACATGAACAATTCTCTCAATATACTTTCACAGTTTACAAGTAGTGCATCAATTACAGTTTCATCCTTTTTGCCCATAAGGCAAATTGATGCACTACTTGTAAACTGTGAAAGTATATTGAGAGAATTTTTCATGTTTGTATTGTCTATACTATTTGTTTTGTTACACTTTGGGTGGTAATTCACATTTGTCACACTGTTTGTCATTTAGCATTATCTATTTAATATAGTTTTTGTACTTGAAATATATATAGAGCCTTGTGCTGTTTTTTCTTGCCAACTGCTTAGCTATAGCATAGGTGTATTTTTCCTTCCAACCTCCAGGTACTAGCTGGAGATCTCCTGCTATTACAACTGATCTCCAGCCAATAGAGATCAGTTCACCTGGAGAAAATGGTCGCTTTGGCAATTGGACTCTATGGCATTGAAGTTCCTCCCCTCCCCAGGCTCTGCCCTAAAAACCTCCCGCCAGTTGTGAAGAGGGACCTGGCAACCCTACTCAGGAGTGACCCTAACACATTTAATACATACTAAATACTAAACTACTCACGCTTGCCTGCTTTTCATGTACATTTTGCAATTAAAACCTTTGTCCAGGCCCCAGAAGCAAAGCACATAGCATTTGTTTGTGACTGCTTAGGTGCTTAGCCAGGTGCTAACTCCCACCCTTCTGTCTCCATTGATACTGCAAAGTAACATTGCTAAATACTGTGCTATAACCAAGGTGAAGTTCAAGTGTGAACACAGACGTTGATGCACAACAACATTCACTTCCACTTCCTGTAGGGTTGTCAAGTTCCCAACTAGGGGCAGAGGATCTCCTATGACTCCCATGACTGGAAGCGCCATCAGTGCATCTCCAGCAATGCTCTAGTATTTGGTCAAAACTCTACAGTTAAACCATAGAGTTTTGGGCTGGATGCTAGAGCACTGACAAAATGCTGACATCACTTCCGACCACGCTAGAAGTGATGTCAGCATGTTGCTGGCAATGTCTTCATGCGGCCAGTGAGGGGGCCCCTAGTGGTGAGTTTCCTGCCAGTTTTCAGCCTTGTGCTGGCAACCATAACTTCCTGTCTCAAAGCACGATGCAATTGGGTAGAACTATTCCAAACCTGCTATTTTCATTTGAACTACATTGAACTCATGGGGTGTAAATAGCAGTCCAAGCTTCCAACACCAGACGGTAAAAGGAGATTCCAGCTATGAATATTTTATGGCCATGTTTTATTTCTATGGATTGCAAATCTATGTAGAAGTTTTCTTTCCTTTGGTGGGCCTCAGATAGAGTACATTTCTTTAAAAAAAAACCCACTCCTGTTGCTAAATATAAATCAGCAGTTAATCTTTTGGAAGAAAGAAAGAAACACTAGTCATAGTATTTGGGGATCTAGTTCTGGAATACTTGTAAAACTGCCAGCATTCTCTTCCAGTTTAAATACATTTTAATGGAAAGCCTATCCTGGGCACATTTTCCACGCACACTACAGTGACTTGGAAGCCATCCTATTCAATTCCAGCAGGACTATGAGACAGAACTAGGAGCAGAACTGATGAAAGCCAAACTTTTGCAAAGTACGCAAGACACTGGGAACAACCAGAAGTGGGAATAAACGAGAATTACACAACCATCATAAGAACTACTAAATAGTAGTGAAAAGTCAGTGAAAGTAGATGGCACAAGACAAAAATCTATGGATTTAAGTGAACAGTTGTGAAACAAGGTTGTGTTTGTAGTTGTGCTACATTAAACTATAGTAGAATAACTTAATCACTGTAGAGTTTAATGTGTATATTTTAAATATCACCTCGTTGAGATGCAAGCTAACGTTTCTGTCCAAATTAAATCCAAATGTAGAGAATTTTGCTGCCGTGGCCATTTCCACACAGGTTATTTGTCCCAGGTTCAGTGCTGTTGTGAAGAGTGGCTTCCTGCTTCCCCACAGTATCGTTTTGCATTTGTGCATCTCCTGGGTTTTCTCCAATCTTCCCCCAACCAGCTTTGCTGCGAAACTTGGATGACAGTCATGTGCGGGGGAAAGTTTCAATTTCCCTGTTCCCACCCACATATCAGCTATTTTCCCTGCCCCTATTCCCATGGCAGCCATTTCTTGCTCCTACCACCTGGGGACTTTTAAAATCAACACTTGAATATCCTTATATAGATCTAGTGTCATAACAATCTGCGTATCAGGTTCTCTGAATTCCCAACTTTCATTTTTTTAAGTAACTTTAAAGTTTTAAAGTAGCACAGGGATCCCAACTAAGGTTGCCAACCTCCAGGTGGTAACAACCTAAACAATATTACCCCTAGTTGTACTGAAATAGTTCAATATAATAAACAACAATAGGCTCAATCTTGTATCAAACAATATCAAGTGTAATATTTTCAAACATCAAACCAACCATCAACAGACAAGGACTATGTGAACAGACATGTAACAAAACAACGGTGCTGAACAAATACAATGTTTACTATGTACAGTATATACAGTAAAAAGTCACCACCAGATAGGTGCAAGTATAGTTCATCAAGCTTTCCAGCGTAAAGCTTTTTGTCTTGTCCGTAGATTCAATAGAAAGCACCAAGCTTCTTCCGTTTCTTATAGTTCCCTTAAAAGGGTAATGCCAAGTGTCCGGTGGGGACCACAAGTAAATCAATGATGTTCAGAACCGGATCAGGAACGCAGATCCATGGTATTCTGTGTGTTTCACCTTAAGTCTTCATCAGCCTCAAATAGTTTGTCTAATCGCCCAGTATTCTTCAACGTTTTCCAGAGCTTATGCTGTATCCAGACTGATAGTTGGGACTACCTATCGGGAGCATGTGAATCCGATTCCAGAACAATTACACTACAGCAATTACACTGATCTACTCCCAAACCAAATTCAGGGTGTTAGATTTGATCTTTAAAGCCCTATATGGCTAACTGGCATATTTTTGAAAAATCACCAGGTCTGGATGGCATACGTCTGAGATCTCCTAAATAACTCAAATGTAAAATTTCTGATCTTTTAAGAAATATATGCAACATTATTAAAAGTGGAAGGTATGCAATATTGGTTGTTTTTTTTAAAAGAAACCAATTAGACAGTTATAATATGGCTTCTGCAGTTGGAATTCCAACCTTTTACATTTCTTTAGAAGTTTCAACAAGCATGCAGACAGAGATGATACTGCAACGATTATATACCTGGACTTCCCCCACAAAACTGGCAAAGTCCCATACCAAAAGCTCCTGACCAAACTCAGCAGTTAGTGGAGGAAAATACACACTGAAGTCCCACAAGGATCTAAATTAAGGTTGGTACTATTGTGGTAACTTTTGTGGTAAACAAATTTTCAAAAGTCACCAAATTATTAAGGTGATGAAACCCCAAGCAGACTATAACCAGCTCCAAAATGATTTCTCCATATTAGGTAAATAGGCACTGGTAGTAGTGGGAATCCCACTACCGTTGTGAACTGACTGTAACTAACTAGGAAAAAATGTTTATATCAGAGGGGGCAGTTCAATGAAATCATCAACTCAATGAGTCAGTTGGCGGCGAAAAGGGGGACTTCTGCACTAGGGACTATAAGAGAAGGACTGAAAAATAAGATGGGCAGTGTGGTAGTATCTCTCTATGTGTAACCATATTTGGAATACTGTGTACAGTTCCGGTCACTGCACCTCAATACAGACCCCGTAGAGCTACAAAACAGCAACCAAATAGTTAAGGCAATTAGAGTGACCGTCTTAAGAGGAAAGCATCTGAGCCTTTTTTACTTTGGAAAAGACAGGAGAGGACTGGGAAATCAAAATGGCTAGGGAGCAAGTGAAGTCAAGTGTCCCCTGTGACGCTATAAATCTGCACTGCAGGGGCCACTTGGTTCACACTCTACTAGTTGTACCAACAATGAGTGTTGTCTTCCCCATTGCCTCCTCCTGCAAATAGGCAGCAGCACAGAATGTGGTAATTGTTCAACTGTTACTACTGAAGGGGTGGGAGCCAAATGGCCCCCGAGGCACTAGAAGGGCTGCTGGGGCTTGGCTTTGTGTTGTCAGCAGCAGAGTCCCACCAGAAATGCCCTTGTAAGTTAAATGGCCAGTTCACCTCTGCTCAAAGATCATGCCTTTCCCTATGTAATGCAAACGGCTGTTGTGAGCACTC
Organism: Euleptes europaea; assembly: GCF_029931775.1. NCBI lineage: Eukaryota > Metazoa > Chordata > Lepidosauria > Squamata > Sphaerodactylidae > Euleptes > Euleptes europaea. Next base: position 55,789,250 of record NC_079316.1, on the reverse strand, counting down.
CCAAAGACAGTATGCCGTTGCTGAGTGATAAAACAGAGAGGGAGGGCCTTTTTGCTCTGGGCTTCCCTGAAGTATCTGACTGATCAGGAGGACAGACTAGGTGATCCAGCAGGTCTCCTGTTGTTGTTTTTTATGGTGGGAGGAAAAAAACCCACACAGACCCCAAACATTTAGTCACATAATCCATATCCACATATGAAAAAAAAGATGGTGGCTTTGATATAACTAACCTGTTGACAACGTTTTCTAAACAGCTTGCAGGGATAATTGGAAGCTGATGCTGCACACCTGTTCTTCTATTATGCAAAATCTCTTTCTCTCCTCTCTTACCTTTTTTGTATAGACTGACACCTGATTGTGAACAATAGGCATTTGATCTTTATAATGAGCAAATGCTGTGATGTGGAAAATATATGACCTTCAAATCATGAGGATTCTAACCAGTTCAACGTGTTAAAATGTAAGTCTCTGCCTCTTTCTTGTCAGATCAGGCTTGTTAATCGCTTCCACATGTCAGCCATTTTGACCCAGTTCCCATGATAGATGTTGACAGTATCCTGGGATCTGTAGAGACTACTACTTGTGTCCTAGATCCTTGCCCATCTTGGCTGCTAAATCATGTAGGGACCAAATCAACAAGCCCCTGGTGACTATCATAAAACAATCACTACTTCAGGATCCCTTCCCTTGACCATTCAAAGACGTGGTGCCCTACTGGATTTATCTGCAGCCTTTTATACAGTAGGTGATGCCATCTTGTTGAGGCATTTGGAGGCAGTAGCAAGTATTGGGGTTTGTGTGTTGGACTGGTTCAAAATCTATAGACTATACCACTGTGTACAGTATTTTCTTTCTGTTGCTCTATGTATTATCCTGCTATGTGATTTCTGCATCACTTAACATATGCTAATACTCATGCTTTGTTTCAGTTTTGTTGCAGTTTTCTGCTCGGCTTCAGATTTCTGCAATCCTAATTCTATTACATTGCTTATTGGATGTCCCATTCTAATCACTGTATTGACTTGAGTCTCAGTGAGAAAGGCAGAAACAATTACATTAAATTAAAATAACATCATGATGCTTGTATATTCTGAAGTAAAAGCACATCCCCTTCAGCAGTTTTATACCTGCATTTTTAAAAACTATTTGCATTTGCTTACTAAATATATGCTTTGTACACCAAGCTGAGAAAACGTCTACCCATTTTTTCTCATGGGCAATTTCAACAACTTAATCATTACAATCTCTCTTCAAGACAGGAGATCTTTTGGATCTTAGCCAGGCATTGATTATGCCTAAGCCTGAATGCACTCCTCTCTCTTGCTAACCGATCTCACATACAATGTGATTACAAGTTGAGTATCCCTTATCTGAAATGCTTGGGAACAGAACTGTTTCGGATTTTGGATTTTTTGGGATAATGGGATATTTGTATATACATAATGAGATATCTTAAGGATGGGTCCCAATCTAAACAAGAAATTAATTTATGTTATATATACACCTTATACACATAGCCTGAAAGCAATTTTTAAAATAATTTTGTGCATGTGGGCATCATGAGGAACGTGCCGTGGCTACTAGTAAAAATGGATACTAGTCATGATGCATACCTCTTCTCTCCAGGATCAGATGAGTATGCTTATTTATATTAGGTGCTTTGGATCACAGGCAGGACAATGCTGCTATGGTTGTCTTGTTTGTGGGCTTCTTAGAGGCACCTGGTTGGCCACTATGTGAATGGATTGCTAGACTTGGTCTGATCCAGCATGGCCTTTCTTGTGTTCTTATGTTCATGTTTTTAACTTGCTTAGCTCACATAAGCCTCATCAAAGTTGACCCCGCCCCTCCAGGATCAATGGTCCCTGTCTGGTCCTGAACCATGTGAACATCAGCCTAAGAGGCATCCAGCTTACATATGCACTAAAAATATCTGGGAACTGATGCTGACAAAACTGTTTTGCTGTTTCACCTTCTATATGTTGAAAATGGTTAGAAATGAAAAAACGCCATGAACTGGAAACTGAATGCTGCCACCCATAATATCCTTGTGTTTTGCCTGGGTTTTATCTTTCCCCCTGCTATCCTTGTTTTTTGTGTATGTGTGTTGTCCATAATTGCTCTGTTTAAATGCTGTACAAGCATGCAATTTTACAACTATGGTAGGAAAGATCAGAACCAAAGACTGATATCAAAACTAAAGACTGACTGAAAAGGATGACAAAAACACATCCTCTCATGGTTCAAGGCAAATGAGATGCACCCAGGAGAAACACAGAACCACATGAAAAATAACAAGCATATTTAATGACTGTGGGCACTTCTTGTGTAGTACATTCCTTGAAAGGAAAGGAAAGCCTGTGTTGTGAGAACCAAATGACCAAATGCTAGAGGAGGGAAGGACAGAAAGCTAAAGATAGGCGCCAGATAAAGGTAGGTTGGCTGGTGGGTGGGAAGGCTATAGGGGCTGCCAGGGAAGGGAAAGAGGAAATAGTGGAGGTGGGGATATAAGGGAAAATGTACACGTCCCTGCTTGTATTGATCTACTATCTTGGTAATTATTTTACTACTCGAGTAATTAAAGAAGGAAAATCCACTTTGTGCATCTATAGTCACAGGACTAGTTTGAAACTAGCACTGCAACAGCTGTAGTATTTATCTCCTTTTCCCCTTGATTAATGATGGGAAACTGATACACGATAGAAAAGAGTTGATCAGTAAGCACAAAATGTGAAATCCAACTGCATGAAGCAGTGAAACCAGGAAACTTGATAGGCCAGCCACTGGGAGAATATTCATTAGATGAAAAAAAGCTAAAAAAACTGCAGTATACAATGAGTGGGCTTTGCTGCATTATTGCTGGAATAAAGTCCAAGAAACCACAATATCTAGGTCCGTGTTGGCGAACCTATGGCACGGGTGCCACTTCCGGCACGCGTAGCCCTTTCTGCCGGCACGCACGGTTCCTCCAAGCCGCTGGCCTTTCCGGCTCTGCCCCACCCCGGATGGGGGAGGCTGTAGCCCAGGGGTGGGGAACCTCCGACATCATTGGCGGTGGCCCCCGGACTCTCCCACAGAAGCTGCCGCCATTGCCGCTGCTGGAGCGTGCGTGGCCGGCCAGGTGGGTGGGAGAGCGGGGAACAGAAGCCGAGCGCTCACACTCGGCATGGCCGGCGGCTTCTCCGGCGCCCTCTGGGCCTGTGCGGGCGGAGGGGCATGGCTGGTCGGTGGGTGCGAAGGAGGCGCCCTCTGCCCCACCCTGCTCGCCTCTCACAAGCCTGCCGCCGCGCCCCACCGAGTGGCAAATCCAAGGCAAAACCTCCCATGCATAAATGGCCTCTTTCTTTTTCTGTCTCTCTCTGTCCTTTTCTTTCTCTCCCTTGCTCCATTTCTTTCTCCCTTTCTTTCTCTTTTTCTTTCTCTCCCTCCCTTCCTTCCCTTTCCCCCTCCCTTCCCTTCTTTCCTTCCTTCCTTCCTTCTTTCCCTCCAGCAGCTTCTCCGGCACCCTCTGGGTCTGTGCGGGCGGAGCGGCGTGCAGTCCTATTCCACCTTTGAAGTGCCCACAAGCTGTCCTCCAAACACCTTTCCATTTGTCTTAATATGTAAAGAGAAAACACTAAGGAACTAGTTGCCAATCTCCAGGTACTAGCTGGAGATCTGCTATTACAGGTGATCTCCAACCAATAGAGATCAGTTCCCCTGGAAAAAATTGCCACTTTGGCAATTGGACTCTATGGCACTGAAGTCCTTCCCCAAACCCCACCCTCCTCAGGCGCCACCCCAAAAACCTCCCACTCATGGTGAAGAGGAACTTGGCAACCCTAGCCTCTCCCTCTGGGCCCCCTCTGGGAGTGGTATTCAGGTTAAATTGCCGCATTGGCACTCGGCGATAAATAAGTGGGTTTTTGGTTGCAGTTTGGGCACTCGGTCTCTAAAAGGTTCGCCATCACTGATCTAGGTGGACTGCCAAGAAATAGCATTGCCTAGAGCTCCATCCAAAAGCACGCACAATGTACCTAACCAAGTATGAGCCACTTTCCAAGCAGTTTGGTACATGCATTGTTTAATGTTTTTCTCTAAAGATTAGCCTGTACTAGAACGAGTTTGCTGCAGAATTAGCTGAAGATAGGTGGGGCCCAATACTGGAACTTGTTTCCTGAAAACAAAGAGCAACTCCAACCAAAAGCAAAGCAACTCATAAGGCAATTTTCACTGAAAACACCATGGCTCCACCTGGCCTGGGATAAGGAGAAGGGAGCATGTATGCTTGCGACAGGTGTGCACCTGTGTATGAATAACTTTCTTCTGTCTCCAACTGCATTCTTTCTCCCCTGTGCTGAGGGCTTGAGGTTAGCAATACTGAACGCTAGTTTGGCTAAACGTAGCAAGCCCAGGACCGTTCGTCCAGTTCTCCTTTTCTCTTTCATAGTTAGAGCAGGGGTGGGCAATTGGCCACTGTCATGGGCTCCGAACTGGGTGCTGGCTCTTCCTGTTTCTAGCACCAGCATCTTCTCTGACAGAAAAAAAGCATGGTTCTGTTTGATACTTTCTCTCCAGTTGAAACTGTAATTTAAATGAACTCTAGAAACTTATTCTGCCATTAAAGCAGTACAGCTCAGCAAGTATTACAGGCAGTTGATACCCCTTTGGATTATTTTTTTTGGGGGGGAATCCTCTGGGTGTCCTTTTATACATATATGCAGTTAAATCATGAATTACAGCATGTGATGGGGGGAAAAACAGGACTCAATAACCCTTTTGTTCAACTCCAACTTTTCGTTACTAGATAAACCCCTGATACACATTTCTTTTCAACATGTTACAAAATATCTTGCAACAATTTTGAGTATTCACCTGTGTTTTAGTCTGAATCTGGGCATACCATTCAGTACCATCTTGGCCCATTAGCTGGCTTACATTTAGGAAAACTTCTAGATCCAGAGATAGAAGGCAAATTATGAAGACTCCCTCCCCCCCCCGCCCCAGTTTTGGAAGCTGTGAAGATCAGCTTATTTTAAAAAATCGAAACAAAAACAGTGGGTTTGTAATGGTTTAATTTTTACACAACCCAGTTTCAAACTTTTTGGGAGGGTGGGAGAGGGATTCAATAACACTGAATGCTCATGAAAACTTTAATGTTCAGACTCTTTTTTTGGGGGGGGCACATCAGGGCTGCTCCTTCCAGTTGCATGCTGGCATTTCTTCATCACAAGGTACTCTAAAGAAAGAATATCCCTATTACTTGATGATCTTCTCATACTGATTTTCATCCTACGCTTTGATGAGGTATAACCTGATATTGGCAAGGAGTCTGTGACAACTCTTCTTGGGGTTCAGTTAAACGGCTGAGATTATGAAATGGAATTAATCTTAACTTCTATAGTCTGTTCCTTGTTTATGCAGAGAATCTCTTACACTCAATATGTTGTTGGGAAATGCTTGAGATGTTTAATGCTGCATTAATACATATACTTGTTTTGGCTTTTGGGGGGGGGCATCAAGTCACAACCAACTTATGACAACCCCTTAGGGTTTTCAAGGCAAAGGGCATTCAGAGAGGTGGTTTGCCAATTGCCTGGCTCTGCATAGCGACCCTGGTATTCCTTGGTGGTCTCCCATCCAAATACTAACCATAGCCAACCCTGCTTAGCTCCCAAGATCTGATAAGACTGAGCTAGCCTGGACTTTCCAGATCAGGGCGTTTTGGTGTTAGTCCTATTTAAATAGATACTATTTCCTTCTGAGTAAGGCTGTAGTTCCTTTGCACACATATTGACAGTATGTTTTACAGAAACCAATGAAACCAATTTCAGTAAATGATAGGTATACACAGAGCAGAAGCCCAAATCTTGTTTCAACTGACTATGCAGACTCTCCATTCCTACTAACAAAGGCTAAACTCTACAAACTCAGGTACTTGTTTGTGTGTGTTAGTATAAAGGGTTCAAGACTTGGGAGAAACAAATGGGAACTGGCTACAAGGTAATTTTTACTGGGCCATTAATTGAACCATTGAAGAGACATGTACTTTAGGAGCAACAAGATCAGAGACCATAGAGCACTGTTCCTTGCTCCATCTTTCTCACTCCTGGACAACCTTTGCTGCTTGTCATGTCAGATGACAGCCTGAGCAAACCCTGGTAAGAGCAAAAGATTGCATAAAGATATGCTGTCCTCCATTATCCTTCCCCAACATTTTTGTGATGGTGCACAGGAGGCAAATCAAAGCAAATGATAGATAACACAACAATTAATGTATGTGACTTCCATAACATAATGTGTACATTAGGTTATACGAGTTTGGGAAAGAAGAGCCCTGCACTGCAAATATCTGCACAGAGCCCCAGCACTGGGGTAAGCTATGGAGCAGAAAAACAAAGTCACCTTCCTTCAATCGATACCTTACTACAGGACATCGTTTCTGCAGGTTGAGGTTAGTGATCTAATGGGAAGGATATACATGCAGAATGAAGCATCACATCATCCACAAAATCTTAATTCACTGTGGATACCATGACTAGCAAGAACATCCCCTCAAGAGATGCACACATAAATCCTTTAATCATACATGCAAAATGCCACAACTTGCCCTACTTGAAATAAAGGAGAGTGGGAATTCTTTTCAGTTTCAGACGCAGAAATATCAACTGTCCAAATGCCACAGCTTTTTACTCAAAGGGTGGCTAAGGCTTCACAGTAAGTCCACCCAGAGGGCCAATTCATTCTAATGATGGCTTGAAAATATGATGTGTCAGTTCCCTATCCAGGCATGGCTACGTGTGTGGAGAATGAAGCTTTTTACAGGCCTCTACAAATACAAATGCAGGTTTCCGGTGGCAAACAAGAAGCTTCATCCTGCATGTAACCTTGCATGACAGAAGCTCACTGGCCACAAAGAGGGAGCCCGTCCAATCAGCTCTTTCTGGGAGAAAGCGTGTCCAAGCAACTGCCATGAGCCTGACTGTTGTTATGAGTCAGCCCTAAGAAACCAGGGTTGTAGCAGCAAATATGCACTACAAACCACACAACTGAGTGACATGTTCAGCTTGGCTCCTGATCACTTTGGCAACTCCAGCCCTATGGATCAGATCCCCATTTATACCTGATGGGTGAAACTTTTAGCTGCAGCTTTCAGTGACATCATAACCAAAGAGGGGTACTTCATCTTTAATCAAACATGGGTGTAATAACTAACTACATCTTTAAGCAATCCACCCTGGGAGCCTGTTTGCTTATCACAAAACTAAGTTACAATTTCCCCTTTTCAGAAAAAGAGAGAACTAAAACAGAATGCTGCAGATTACATCAAATCCCAGCAAAGACACGTGTCCCAATCCTAAATGACAGGTGCTGGAGAACAAATACTTGGGGGGGGGGGTGTCTGTTGCCTTCATAACCTGCTGGTGGGCATCATGGAGGCATCCAGTTAGCCAGTGCTGAAAACAGGATGCTGGATTAGATTAAACCCACTGGACTATGCTTGTGCTGATATGTGCATTAATAGGTAAGGGTTTTAAATAAATATTTACCACTATATTTAGCATGACTCTAAATCAAGCTGCACTGTTGAGTGTTGCTTTTTAAATAGGGTGTGTGGTCTAAGCTGTAATATTTCATAGTTATTGACTGCACACCTTACCTTTTCTGTGGATTCTGTACTGAATATTGTTTACAGGGGGCAAATTGTCACAAAATATTTACACAAGTGAAAGAATTGAATAGAAAACACTTGGTACCCAAAAAAAGGATCATTACCTAATGGTAGATTATGTATTTTCACTTTATGGATCATGTGACTTTGGCAAATGTTTACTAGAATTCTATCCTGTTGAAAGAGCCACCCAAAATTAGCACACTTACCAAGTAGCATGCGCAATATAGTAAGAGATGTACAAAACATTTGCAGAGGTTTTTTTTAAAACTCTCAGGAAGAAATGATAGTCTTATGACTAGAAACACAGAACTGAGAAACAAGACCCTTGGTGTCTATTCCTAGCTCTGATGAAGACTGACTGCACTTCCCTTTATGTTATTTTCAATATCGTTACATTGCACTCCATTTATTCAGTACATGTTTACTATGGACAGCTGTTACACTGCATAATAACTGGTAACCAAATGCCTTAAATGGTATAATTGGAGTTCGCTGTGCACCCTTCCAAAGGAAAGTGCTAGTTTACAGAATGGAAAACAAGCCATATCCATTCCTCTTCTCCAACTGTAGCTTCTGCCTGATCTAGTGGTAAAGTCAATGGTCTTGTTTTCTGTCTGTCCCCAAAAAGAGACTTTCTTAAAAGAATTCTTGGACATGTTCCATTCACACAAACAGCTAGCAGCACGGGAGCAGCTTCCTCTTTAATGTTCTGTAGGTTCTCTGGACAGCACTGACATACAGGAGGCACAGGTAGGGCCAATTGCCTAGTTTCTCCTCACCCGATCAATGTCTTCCTTTCCAGCAGGGTGATGAGCTGCAGGAAGGACCACGCAACTGGTTCCCATCCAGAAGCATCCTGTATTCAATCCTTATTGGAGAAGCTTTAGAAGATGTTATAGGAACGTGGGATGTGAGAGGCTGTATCCATGAATTATTAGACATTGTGCTGTCACTGAGCTATCATTCAGAAATGGATTGTCCCATGAGTACATGACACAAGGAAACTGTGAATTATTGCTATGATGTATTGTTAGCACAATATACAATATATCTGCAGATGCAGCCTTGTTACTTTTAATGTAACCCTCTCCCAATGTAGCTACTGCTTTCTAATGTTGGGCATTTCCACATGGCAATGATTTTCTGTGCCCTGACCTGGATACCCCAGGCTAGCCCAATCTCGTCAACTTTCGGAAGGAAAGCAGGGTCAGCTCAGGTTAGTCTTTGGATGAGAGACCACCAAGGAAAACAGGGTCGCTACACAGAGCCAGGCAATGGCAAACCACCTCTGAATGAGTTTTGCCTTGAAATCTCTACAGGGTTGCCATAAAATGGCTGTGACTTGATGGCAAAAAGAAAAAGATTTCCTGTAGTTCCCCCATAGTTGCTGCAGCTGCCAATGCAACACAGCAGCAACAGGGCTTCCACATGATGGCTTTCCAGCATTTTCATTGGCCCAGTCACCATGGCAGACACTTCCTCCCCCATACAAGCCCCGCCCCTGTAATGTGAGGTGGAGTGGCTGCAACTGGAACTGGAGTAGGGAAAATGGCAGCTATGTGGACAGGACCATGGAAATCCAGACTTTCCCACTCATGTGGCAGCCATCCTAGCTTACATGTGATCTTTCCCAGAACACTGCAGCAAGGTAGGTCTGGGGAGGACTATAAGAAATAGGGGGAAGCAGTGGGAGGGGCAAGGGAGTAGCATGATGCTGTGGGGAAACAGAGAAACAACCTGCTTCCCAACAGCATATGTGGACTAGATGGCCTGTATGGCCCCTTCCAAGTCTGTGATTCCATGATTCTATAAATCTACATTTATTAGGGCATTAGAGTGTCCAAAACAACTTTATGGACAATCCCAGTAATCCTTCCAACAGAATACTGATGTGCCTAAGGCTACCTAGTGAATTCATGGTTATGGGGAATCTGAACCAAGAATTTGGTGGCTCATAGGTCACACTTTTAGCCACAATACAACTCATTCATGATACATGGCTCTTTTGTTTGAAGTCTTTTCAACTCAGTTCTTCAGAAAATATATTCCTTTCTCATGCCATATACAAAATACCAGAGTTTGCACTATATTTAATTAGACTCTGATTAGTCTGGACAGCTCCTGCCTGCTACATACCTGTTCAGTGAATTATCAGAACATTCTAGACTTCAGAACAATCAAACCAAGCTCCATTAGGTATTATGATCAGTAGTGTCAAACTCATTTGTTATGAGGGCCGGATATGACATAAATGTCACTTGGTTAGGCTGGCTCATGTGTACCATAAAATTTAATGCCAAGTACTGAAAATACAAACTTTACAGAAACAGGCAAAGCCAATTAATGATATTATTTTTTTACTTTACTTTTTACTTAAAATACAAACCTGTTTAAAACAATAACACTCTTATTTTCTTTTACTTTACAACCTTTGATAATTGACACCTTGGGACTGGGGTAGGGGCAGGCTCGCCAGCCCAGATCAAGACTGTGGGGGGTGGGTGGCTGCCTTGAATGGTGAACCTGCAGTGAGCTCGCCAGCCCAGATTGGACTGGGGGGGGGCTGCCTAGGCTGGCTCTCAGGGGGCTGGGGCCAGCCCATGGACCATATGTTTGGCACCCGATTATGATGCTCTTCATAATGTTATGTTTCAGTTAACGTTTTCAAAACATAAAATCAGCTTCAGTTCTCCTATTCTGAACTTATTTGGTCACATGTGAAATAATTAGTTAATTTAAACAAGAGTGCTGGCCACAAAAAAAACAAATCAAAACAACAACCTCTTTTAAAAGATTGCTATTTTAAACAAGAGACATTAGTTGTGGCTTTCAGAATCATTACTGACTTTGCATATTCTTTTCATAGTTTTATTTTTATTTAAAAGACAAAAGATTTCAAAAAATCAGAAGAGACCAAAAGGCCAATGAGGCCTGCCCAGACTCTAGCCTTGGGTTCAATTAGTACATCTACATGAACCAGTAAACTGTATCGATCAAACAGAAAACAGACTGCACTGCAAAAAGATGCCCACAGAGAAAATGAACCAAACATGCATGAGGAACCAGCTAACCCCATCACTAAAATCCAGAGTTACTAGATAAATAAATCAATCTAGGAAAAAATATATTTTCCTGCACTAAAACATGATAGCCAGATCCAGTGTGAATAAAACTTAACAACAATTTTTTCCCCTGAAGAACATATTGGAACATCACCTCATGTGTGTGTGTAAAGTGCCATCAAGTCGCAGCCGACTTATGGCGACCCCTTTTGGGGTTTTCATGGCAAGAGACTAACAGAGGTGGTTTGCCAGTGCCTTCCTCTGCACAGCAACCCTGGACTTCCTTGGTGGCCTCCCTTCCAAATACTAACCAGGGCTGACCCTGCTTAGCTTCTGAGATCTGACGAGATCAGGCTAGCCTGGGCCATCCAGGTCATATCTCATACCACCACCCGAATTCCAATTTCACACATCTGAAGAAGTAGTTTCTAGCCTATTAAGTAGTTTCTAGTCCATGCATCAAATAATTTGTTAAAAATTAAGGATCATCTGAAGGTTCTTAAGCATAAAGACTACCTGTTCATGTATGGAGATGCCTGGGAGTTGAAATCCCCTTCGGATATCCTATTTTACCTCCTTCCTCTTTCTGAGGTGAGGCAGGCTACCACAAGAAGTGGGGCCTACTCAGTCATGGCAACCGAACTGCAGAATGCTATCCCTTCAGTTATTCACCTGTTAGCTAGTATTTGATGGTTTTGGTGCCAAGCAAAAATATTCATGTCCTCCCAAGTTCTGTTGTTTTTGTCTCTTCCTAATTAGGGTTGCCCAGGTTGGGAAATACCTGGAGATTTTTGGGGCAGAGCCTGAAAAGGGCGGGGTTTGGGGAGGGGAGGGACTTCAATGCCATAGAGTCCAATTGCCAAAGCAGCTATTTTCTCCAGGTGAACTGATCTCTAGCAGCTGGAGATCAGTTGTAATAGCAGGACATCTCTAGCTAGTACCTGGAGGTTGGCAACCCTACTCCCTAATAGAGGTTAAATACTTAAATACTTCTGTTTGTTTTTTATTTAATTTTATATGACCTGCCAATTATGCTACCTGATAATTTTAAAATGTTTGCTATGTTTTTAGTACAACTGTTTTAAAGCTCTTTTTAAGAGGTCTTTTTGTGTGTGCTGGTTTTAATGTGTTGGATTATGATTTTATGAATATTTTATTGTTATTGTGTTTTATGATTCCTTATTTTAGGTATATTGTAAGTTGTGCTAAGAACCTGTTTGACATGAGATTCCTTTTAGCTTTTGCTGCTGTGAGCTAACATGGCTACTCTTCTGGAGTCTTCTCTAGCTATATATGTTCCTTATGTCCTCCAAGGAAGACAGAAAGGGAGGGAAGTAATTTACTGACCACAATGTGTCAAAGAAGCCAAGGAACAAGATAACTTTCAATTGGGTTCTTTATTCCCACTTTTTCTGGTGATGGCTGCAATAAATTATTATTATTATTATTCCCACTGTGATCCTGTAAAACTGTATTAGAAATTATAAACTATTTTGTGATTCCCTATAGAATTTTTTTTAATAGCCAGTTTGTCACTCCTGGTTCTTAAATTTGCTGCTATCTAACCTAAACTGCTCTTTCCCTTATAGTGTGCTATAATTATAAAGTGCTATGATAGCTTTCTACTTCCTTATTTCTAAGCTAAAACTATTTTCTTATTCCTTCACCATAAAACGAAAGAAATGTTGTGTGACCACACTATGATGAACTAGCCATTGACTGCAGCTGAAGACTTTTTAACAGAGACAATTCCCAACTAAAGATGTACACTTACATAGATCTCAGAAAGAATTTCACAAGAAAGGCTAATAGTTTTAAACAGGTTATAAAGAAAACCCACCACTTCTCACTGGATTTGTCTCTCTCTCTCTCTCTCTTGGCAGTGTATTAACATTATTTTGCAAACAGTATGCGTGATTCATAGTGCACTGAAAAAAGACACACACCAGTCCAGGCAATCTTGGTAGGACACCAAGTTATTAACATTAAACCTATAGAGAGTATCATCTGTAGTAGGTGCAGTGTCAGTTGGCTGAATTGTTGGCTGAAAATAAGGAAGTATGGACTGAAAACTGAACAGTGAATACATTTCAAATGTGTGCATTGCTAACTATACCTCATCTCAGAAAACAATGTATATTATATACAGACCCAAGACAGGCAAACCTTCTTTATAAAGCATCTATTTATATCCTTAGTTTTAAATGTTTATAAATACCCCTGCTAACTGACAGTTTAGACAGAAAACACTTTCTCAAACAATGTAAGAAAAAGTTAAAAGAATACAACAATGAAGAGGAACAAGCAGTCCCTGTAGTAGTAATACTGGGCATGATCCAAAGCTGAGCACCGTCCAGCCACAAGGTAGGTATGTGCTTAACACTACTCCTGAAATCAGCAGGGCTGAAATGTGCTTCATTTGGACTAGATAGTCCTTGTTATAGTAAGTCAATTCCCTTTACTGCATCTCTGGTTATAAACATGCAGAGGTTATGCCTACTATCCCTAGACAAAAGTGCTCAACACAATCCTACCCAGATCCCTGCAATACCGCACCCTCTCCTCTCATGCACTCCGCTGTATTATCCGGCAAAGACATGCAGCACACTGTACTAAATGGATTTACACTGAAGCTGCCTTTTTGAGCCTCCAGCTGTATAGTAAACCAAATACAGTTTCATATACACACATAGACAGAGAGCGAGAGAGAGAACAGAAACCACTATCTGAGGGATCTTAAAGCTGAAACCCCAATCCGTTTTCTTAAATGAATGCTTCCTCTGATGCTTTTTAAACTGTCTGGCCTTGCTGTCAAGGCTACATAATATTCTCTCTTTTTTTCCTACATGGTATCTATCACTGGAGGCTGCAACCTTCTGTAGACAAATATTTGTCCAAAGCAATAAAACAAAAGCGGCATATGGAATGAGAGCGGATAAAAGACACACACGTTCTCTCTCTTCTCCCCACCCCCTCTGTCATCCATGGATTCTGCTTTAAATAAGACCATCTTTTACAGGAAGTGTTCTTTAAAAGAAAATAAGACACAGCAGAGTGAGAAGCAGAGAGGAGAGACTGCAGCTCTTCCCAGGGACCTCACTTACCTTTCTGAGCCATATTGTTTCCTGCACTGCAGAAAGGGCAAGAAATCTACCCAACATTAAGAATTGGCTGTCTAAACATCAGTGCTGGCCAGCTCCTTACCATATAGCGTGCTTCTGGTAAGCTGTCCCCCCATCGTACTGCGCAAGGTGGCTTGGCTACCTTGCCGTTTCCTCTCTCACTGAGCAGAGATGAAGAAGCCCAGGCGTGCAATCATTGCCAGCATGCAACACACACGGCGCCCTCCAGCACAAGAGAGATTTTAACGACTCTCAATAAATACACACTCTTGCACATACGACAGAAGCCTGTGATCAGCCTCCACCCACTTTCCGACCCTCTCCGGCTCAGCAGTAAGCAGAGGCATATGTCATGATTATTTACATAAGGAGGAGGCTTGGACTCTGGAAGAGCTAGCTACGCTTACAGCAGTTTACAGACACAGGCAGCATCTCAGAACCAAAGCAGCTCGAGGGCAATTCCCCACGCCCCTTCCATCAACCTCTATTCTGTTCCCCTCAACCCAGGATCTCACCTCAGATAAACCACTAGGAGAAATGCAGGGGACTGCTGCCTTCTGGAAGTGATGGCTGCTTGCCTAGCTATACAGCCTACTTCTCAGCAAGCACAAATTGAATTGCAACTACAAACCAGATTTATTTGTAGATCAAAAGTCTGGCTGCCACTGAAACTTTCTCCATCCTTATGTAATTGAAATATAAAAAAAGAAACGTTAAAAAAAACTTTCAGCAAAGTAACTTTTAAACTTTACATCCATGAGGAGTGGGAGAGAACCCTGAAGTTACATTACCAGACATCACTGGCCCAGATTCTGCAACCAGTTAATTACTACTAATGTAAGAATAAGGGAAAAGTGACTGAAATGCAGAAGGGTTCAGCCTGGACTGTAATAGTGAAAACGCTCCCCCTCCCCATCCCCTGTAAACTAGCTTTTGTGGCATGATTGCAGGCTCAGCTCAGATACAAAACAGCCCACTCTTCAGTCCTTCACTGACTGACTACAATGAGCATTATTAAAACAAGCACAGCCCTGGGTAGGCAGGTAGCCATGTGGAGGGGGAGGAAACTGGGCACAAAAGCATGAATCTCCATTCTGCCCCCTCTCTGTTAGATTAAGAATGTTCTTTTCCCCCACACCTATCAACCAAATGAGAACTGGACTAGCATTCCCCAGACACCCACCCAAGCTTTGCCACAACAGAAAATCAGAGATACTTCCAAAACTCTCATCCAAATCTCTTCCTGGATTCTGGAGTTCCAAATTAACCAAGCTTGTTTCCAAAGTGGAACCATTCTCTATGGCAGCAGTTTCCAAACCTTTTGAGTTATGGAGCACTTTTCAGGAGAGAAATTAATCACGGAGCACAAATTTTCACCTAGCACCTATATACGAAACTGAATGACAATCGTATTTTTCTTTCCAATCTCTTCATGGAGCACTAGGAGATCTTTTGAGGAGCAGCAAGTGCTCCGTGGAGCACAGTTTGCTGCTCTATGGTTTCATTTTTTTAAACTTCCAAATTCTGTACAAAACATTGTGCATACACACTTTGCTGAAGCTTTCAGTTTCTTCATTCCTGCCCCCATGGTACTTGGGAGCAAGGGTGAGTAGTAAAAATACAGCATAACGAAATTTTGCTATACTGAAATTATTTTTGTGTGGTATTTTGTATGCCCAGAGGCATATTGGCACATTACTATAACACAACCCACATTAAAAAAATCTTGATACCATCATTTATGCAATTACAGCTAGGTTTCTTTTCACAGTGCTTCAGCAATTTCCATGTATACAGCAGTAACATATATATTTCTCCCCAAAAAAAGAGCTGAATGACTGGAATGCTATGGCAAACTAGCAGAAAAAAACATTAAACAAATATATTATGCAAGTTATCTCTACCACCTATAGTTCAGGTAAGCAGGGCAGAAAGAAGTTAGGATTGCAGTTTACAGATACTTACACATCTGGTAAGCATCTTTATTAATGATGGAGGAGGAGGAGGAGAAGGAGAAGGAGAGTTGGTTTTTATATGTCGACTTTCTCTACCACTTAAGGAAGAATCAAACCAGCTTACAATCACCTTCCCCTCCCCACAACAGACCCCTTGTGAGGTAGGTGGGGCTGAGAGAGTGTGACTAGTCCAAGGTCACCCAGCTGGCTTCATGTGTAAGAGTGGGGAAACAAATCCAGTTCACCAGATTAGCCTCTGCTGCTCATGTGGAGGAGTAGGGAATCAAACCGGGTTCTCCAGATCAGAGTCCACCGCTCCAAACCATCACTCTTAACCACTACACCACGCTGGGTTGAGAAACTAGGTTTAGAAGCAGGTCTTTAAAAATGACACTACACTGGTTTCTACAGGAAAAACATGAGCATAGCAATGAAAGCCTGAGAGTAGCAAGCTAAGAAAGCAGGCAGCTTTGGCTGTGGGAGGACAGACTTCACTTTACATCAGGAATTGTGAGCCCAGGATTGGCACTACTGCAAAAAATAAATAAATAAATAAATCAGGCCACACCTTTAGTAACTCCCCCAACATCCAAAAAAGGGTTTAACACACTTGCCAATTTGTCAGAGTAGCCGGCACCACCTATGTCTGTTGGCCAGTGGCCAAACTTCAGGCTAGTCAAAATCAATTAGCAGAGTTCATAATCTCTGCTGGTTGAACTCCCTCTGGTCCACTGACACAACTGATAGGGCAAAGCGTGTTTCCCCCTGGAGAAATGGAGAATGTTTATAGGTGCAAACAAGCGGAACTTGAATTTTTACACCCATTTGGATCACCAGACTGGACTATAGCACAGGTTGCTTGGCTGAGCTGTAAGGTTGCTTCCGTATCTTTTATTTGGAACTGGCATCAGTCATTTACTCTCGTATTACAAAGCAATGAGTCATGCGGCACCTTATAAACAAACAAAGTTGCCACGGCTAGGGTTGCCAACCTCCAGGTGGTGAAGGAAAATAAAGACACCTCTGCACCCGTATCAGGAAGATGAGGAAATCAGTACAGGAGTATAGCTGTTAACAAAGCCAAATATATTGTAGCTATATTTTTAACAGTATGTGGCAAAACAACCACCCTAAACAATTCTATATACTACAATAAAAGATGTACAATTTTACATAACAAATTATCCAAGCAGGTAAGATGCAATATTATCCTCTATCAGGTAAGTATTAAAGTACAGTTTACAAAAAATGTTCTTATAAGATGCTCTATCCTTATAGTAGCACGATGTGCATGGAAGGAGAGACACAAAGTATTCTTTTAGGATGCTCTTTCTTCACACAACAGCAAGATATGCATTGAAGGAGAAAACGATCGTTTCAGGGCAAAAAGCCCAGTTCTTCATCAGTTCTTCCTATGTGATACAATAAATACATAAAAAATATACTTTTTCATTGTCTCCAATTCTTATGGATTACTCATCACATTTACCAATAAATTATTAAAATTCTCTCACAATTAATTGTTTAAATATGTACAAAAATACTTACAAAAATATAATGCTTGCAGTTATACATCATCATCCACAGTGTTTGGTTTCAAACGAATAACCATTTCTTAGATGAAGTACATTATGCTTCCCCCATAGGAGTAAGAAGCTGAGTTACTTCCAATCTTGGTAAGAACTCAAGTGGCGTTATTAATTCAATCCTCAGAGTGACTTAAATAACATGAATCGCCATGAATAGCCATCCGGTGTGTGCTTCGAGCCCCGGCTGATGCACTTCTATCCTAACGCAAATCTTAAAGCTACAGTACCTATTTACAAGAAGCACGACAAGTCATTCTCTAAATTTAAACCATGAGGTGCCATGGTATTCAGGATATGTATGAAGTAAGCCTCCTTGCGTCTAAGGATTCTTTCATTGTCGTTCCTATTGAATCTATTAGGTTGTAAGCGCCAAATAACAAAAAATCTCAGATCATTTTCGTTGTGTTTACACTGAAGAAAATGATCAACTACCGGGGCTGTAGTTATGCCCGCCCTAATCCTGGATCTGTGTTCCAGAATACGTGCTTTGATCGGTCTTATGTAGATCCAACGTAAATTCGTTGGCAGGGACAGATTAAACAGTAAATACAATATTTGGTGTTGCAATTGGAAAAGGAGCGTATTTTGAAGGTAAAGTCAGAGTCTGTTCTTTTAAATTCTTTCACTTCCAAGGCATAATTACATGCCAAGCATTGATGGCATTTGAAGTGTCCTACCGTAGAGTGCCTCTTCATTTCTTTATATATATCTGAATGCACCAATCTATCTTTTAACGAGTTAGTCCTTTTATACCCTATTCTAGGGAATGTCTCACATCCTGGTATATCAGACAACAAGTGCCAATGTTGTTTTATAATCCTGGAAATATGTGCCGATAAGTGGCTGTGCTGTACGGCAAAAGCTAGGGGTCGTTCAATCTGTACATCTCTAGGAGTTCTATATAATAAGGTGTTCCGATCTATGCTGTCAGCTCTCCATCTAGCCTTTTGAACAACTTTTGAGGGATAACTCGTTTTTTCGAGAAGCGCCCTTACAAGAAAAAGAACACTTAGTTGTTAATCTATCTTCCAGGACCTTGACTTCCATTGAGGAAAGAGTCCTGAGCTATGGATTGAATTTCGTGCCGACACCCAGTTACTCCTCTTTTCAAACTCGCGTGGACCTCTTTAAAATGCTTCGACTTATAAAAATAAAAGATCATTTCAAGAATAAAACTGCTCCTATTACTCCTTTTCGACCGAAATCCTTGTTGTCTGATATACCAGGATGTGAGACATTCCCTAGAATAGGGTATAAAAGGACTAACTCGTTAAAAGATAGATTGGTGCATTCAGATATATATAAAGAAATGAAGAGGCACTCTACGGTAGGACACTTCAAATGCCATCAATGCTTGGCATGTAATTATGCCTTGGAAGTGAAAGAATTTAAAAGAACAGACTCTGACTTTACCTTCAAAATACGCTCCTTTTCCAATTGCAACACCAAATATTGTATTTACTGTTTAATCTGTCCCTGCCAACGAATTTACGTTGGATCTAGCATAAGACCGATCAAAGCACGTATTCTGGAACACAGATCCAGGATTAGGGCGGGCATAACTACAGCCCCGGTAGTTGATCATTTTCTTCAGTGTAAACACAACGAAAATGATCTGAGATTTTTTGTTATTTGGCGCTTACAACCTAATAGATTCAATAGGAACGACAATGAAAGAATCCTTAGACGCAAGGAGGCTTACTTCATACATATCCTGAATACCATGGCACCTCATGGTTTAAATTTAGAGAATGACTTGTCGTGCTTCTTGTAAATAGGTACTGTAGCTTTAAGATTTGCGTTAGGATAGAAGTGCATCAGCCGGGGCTCGAAGCACACACCGGATGGCTATTCATGGCGATTCATGTTATTTAAGTCACTCTGAGGATTGAATTAATAACGCCACTTGAGTTCTTACCAAGATTGGAAGTAACTCAGCTTCTTACTCCTATGGGGGAAGCATAATGTACTTCATCTAAGAAATGGTTATTCGTTTGAAACCAAACACTGTGGATGATGATGTATAACTGCAAGCATTATATTTTTGTAAGTATTTTTGTACATATTTAAACAATTAATTGTGAGAGAATTTTAATAATTTATTGGTAAATGTGATGAGTAATCCATAAGAATTGGAGACAATGAAAAAGTATATTTTTTATGTATTTATTGTATCACATAGGAAGAACTGATGAAGAACTGGGCTTTTTGCCCTGAAACGATCGTTTTCTCCTTCAATGCATATCTTGCTGTTGTGTGAAGAAAGAGCATCCTAAAAGAATACTTTGTGTCTCTCCTTCCATGCACATCGTGCTACTATAAGGATAGAGCATCTTATAAGAACATTTTTTGTAAACTGTACTTTAATACTTACCTGATAGAGGATAATATTGCATCTTACCTGCTTGGATAATTTGTTATGTAAAATTGTACATCTTTTATTGTAGTATATAGAATTGTTTAGGGTGGTTGTTTTGCCACATACTGTTAAAAATATAGCTACAATATATTTGGCTTTGTTAACAGCTATACTCCTGTACTGATTTCCTCAACCTCCAGGTGGTGGCTGGAAATCTCCTGGGATTACAACTGATCTCCAGGTGACAGAGATCAGTTCACCTGGAGAAAATGGCCACTTTGGAAGGTGGACTCTATGGCATTATACCCCACTGAAATCCCTCCCCTCCCTAAACTGCTCTCTCCTCAGGCTCCACCTCCAAAACATCCATGTATTTCCCAGCCCCGGAGCTGGCAACCCCAGCTGTGGCCCTTGATTTCATGAACTAGAGCTTACTTTGTCATGTGTCTGACCAAGTGGCTCACAAAAGCTAAGGTCACAATAAATGTGTGGCCCTCAATGTGCCACGAACAGGGTCACAGAGGGGAAGGGTCGATGGAAACAAAATTCCCAGGGCCTTGGTCATCCTGGGTGACCAAGGAATCTGCAGAGTTACATGAATTACTTTCATACAATGCTTGGGGTTGGTTCTGAAAGGGCCCAGAGGGAACCTTTACCTGTGAGGGCCCTGGTGACCACAACACTCTTTGTTGTTTCAGCTGCACCAGACTAACATGCCTACCCTTCAGGAATGTGTTAATTATTACAGAGATTTCAAGCAATGTAGATGACAAACGACTGCAGTCCAGTGTTTTTCCTGTTGGGCTGCAATCTGGTTTGTGGCAATGTTCTTGGCTTCTAATGCAATTGTAGTACCAGCCTTTCATGTGTGGACTGGCAAAGGGCTGCCAAGGCAACAAGATGTTTTCAGGGTGCAAATGAGTTCCCTTTCCCAAACACTTTAATTTATAACACAGTAGTGTAGAAGATAAATAAAAGGAGAGAAGCAGGTTCTTCTTCCATTGGGCTAGGCCCAGGGACGCTGCTGTACCCAGCTCTCACTTCCACTTGTCCCAGGGACTTCTGGCTTTACCCTGGCCAGAGTATCTGTACAGGGATGTCCCATCTATGAAATTTTCTATCACCTTCTTCCACCAAGGAGCTCAGGGCATAATACTTCCCCCACCTTTTATTCTTATAAAGACCCTCTCAGGTTCACTGTCTCAGTGCACCTGTCTCAAGGTTAGCAAGTTTCAAGACTGAATGATACGGATCCAGGTCTGCACTGTCCTGGCCAGAACACACCACACTGGCTCTCACATTAACGCCACACCACAGTGGTCCTGCCTCACCCCATCCCTTCCAGCCCCTGACTCGGACTTTACAAGAACAGTTAAGGGAAGCAACAGCGAGGAGGCACCTGGGGCCCATTCCAACCACATATCTTCACTCACAATGGTACTGCAACTCGACACAACAGTGCAATCCATCCTGGGGATGCTACCATAGCCATAGCTACCCCATTCAACCTCTGCAACCACCAGTCAGCTGCCATGTCCTTTTCACCGCTTCTTCAGCCCATCCTGAGTCAGGCACACATAGGTAGGAGATTGGTGGTAGTAATGGGGTTGTCAGCATGCCCTCCCACTGCGCCATTACTCTCAAACATCCAAAGTTTAGCAAAATTGTGTCCATAATTCCCCTGTTTATTCTCATTGGTGTACCATAATACAATTATTTTGAAAACGTAAACGTCAATTTAGTAACACAGGGTGCAACTATAAGGGCACTTCCTTCAGACTAAGTCCCACTGAACTGAATGGAAGTTGTGAATTGCACAGCCCAATGATCATTGACATGTTGCCCATGGGTACCATGGTACCCATCAATGTGTTTCCTACTGTGCACTAAAACCTCTTTCCCCCAAAGCAAAGAGCCAGTCCTGGCTTTCCTCCACCCCCCTGGAGAGGGAAATACTTCAGAAGATCCCAGGAAGCATCAGCTTTGGGTCTTCAAGAAGAACCATTTGGAAATAGTTACTCCCAACCTTTAGCTCCTTTGGTCTCCCAACCTTTTGGGGGAAAGGCCTTTTCTGTGGTTGCACCCTATTTATGGAATATCTTATTCCCAGAGTCATTTGTTTGGCACCTTCTTTTATAGTGTTTTATGCACCAAGTCAAAAATGTTATATGTACTCAAGGTTATATATACTCAAGCCACAAAACATTTCTCTGTTCTTGTTGCTGCTTGCCTGTTTTACAGGTTTATATTATACTACTGGCCATATTGTGAGTTTTATGGTATTTTGCTTAGTATGGGAAGCTACCACATAGACCATGGCAAAATTACCATGGCAAGTATGCCACTAGTGTTGAACACATAGAGTAGAGAGTCAAAACTGGCGTCCAGGTAACATGATTCCTTCTGATATTTAGCTTAAATCTATTTTGTACACTAATTAAAATGTTTCTGGTTTTAGGATACTTACAGCCCATTCCTGAGCTTTCGGCAGCTGGGGACAGCGGGGAGAAGGCGCCGCTGCGGCGCCTCCTAAGCCGTACCACGGCCTCTAAAAGCTCAAAAAAAGCCTTTTAAAGGCTTTTTTCCTTTTAAAATAGGGCTTTTCACCCCATTGAGAATAGTGAGGCTGTGCCTGCTAAAAAGCAGGCGCACCCTCGCCCTTCTCCCCACCGGTGTACCCGGGGCAAAAGGGGACAGGAGGCTGCCTACAGGCAGCCCCGCCCCCAGGACACCTTAACGTTCCCCAGAAGGCCGGCATGGGCCTTTATGCCGGTGGGATGCCTGGGGCGGCACTGCCAACGGCACTGCCAACAGCACTGCCAAGGCCATTGGCATCCTGGGGCGGCACTGCCAAGGCAGCGCCAGTAGACCAGCATCCGGGCCTCCCTGCTGGCACTGGGGCAACGTACGGCAGAGTAAGTAGCCCAGGCTCCAGCATGGGGGCCCCAACGCCAGCGCAGCCCCTTCCTGACTCAGAAGTCAGGAATGTGCTGTCAGCCACACTAGTTGTGGATATTTTCCTCTTAGGCTGGAATTATATTCGTAACAGGGAGTGTATGTCCCTATAAAGTTAAGTATAAAACCGAGTAAACTGGGTAAATATTAAAAGATAAGAAGCTGAAATAGTTCCTAGCTGTTTTAGAATCCTAAAACAACTTTACTGCTGATGAACTAGATCTATATGTTCCAAGCTTTCCTCTTTGGTGTAGTCTGCATTTTATTGCAGTTTCTTGGCAGTCACAGCTACTCCTTAATTCTACTGCTGCATTTCTAGAAATGCTGCTTGAACAGATCAGCAGCCCCATTGCTGAAACTGCAGGCTCAGCAGCAAGTTACAAGCACAAAGACGTGCACAGAGAGACCCAGACAACCTGCTTCCTGGAGTTATCCCATCTTTTGTAAACATAACTGAATTGTGTAATTATTTTTAAAGTATATATAAATTAACATATGCAAAAGTTTGCAGAAGAAATATCAGTGTGTATGTTCCGTCTTCCAGAAGTTTTAACACTGCAGTATTTTGTGAACATATGTCACACCTATAGCAGAATAGTCATGGGCTTCACAGACATAAGCACAAGTTTGTATTGAATTTGAGATTCTGGAATGGGTGAGACACAAAAGTTCTATCTGTGGTGATACATCCACATGTGATATAGATGAGCCCAGTCAGACATGTAAGGCATCACTGGATTTTATAAGAATCTAGTGATGATTATGCATGTGTGCACCATTCCTTTCATTATACCTTTTACTGTTTTAGAACAAGGATACAAATTAGGAAACAGATCTCAAACTCAGTGAGGAGGCATATGTCATGCACATTGGTCTCTGAATGTATACATTGCCTCCAATGTGCATTTCATATATATTTGATTGCTCTATTTAAGTATTTGAAAGGCTGTCAGAGGAGGTCAGGGAGCTGTTCCTGTTGGCAACAGAGGATAGGACTCACAATAATAGGTTTAAATCAAGGGAGGAAAGGTACTTGCTGGATAGTAGAAAAAAAATACAGTAAGAGTAGTTCAGCAGTGGAATCAGCTGCCTAGGGAGATGGGGAGCTCCCCCTCACTGGCAGTCTTTAAGCAGTAGCTGGACGAACTTTTGTCAGGGATGCTGTAGGCTGATCCTGCATTGAGATGGGGGTTGGACTAGATCCCTTCCAACTCTAGAATTCTATGAAACCAAGGAAGAAACATTAATTTCTTCAAATTCCCAGTTATTACAAACTACTTCCACGAATGGACTCAATTCCCTTCTAAATCTAGAAATGCTAGAGCAAAACTAAAGAACGTATTAATTTGTCCATTTCGTATTATATTTTCCTAACCAAAGTTAAAGGAAATAATTAGGAGTAGCAGAGACACAATCGATCCATAAAAAAAAATAGACAGACTTTCCCTGCAGGACCAAAGAATACCAAAAGGAGAACCAAACCCACAGTGGCTCATTCAAGAAATACATACCCCCACATAATTCAAACACAAGAAAATATCAGTGTGCAACATCAGTGTTATTTGTTTTAACAACGTCACAACTTATTTTGTCTAGTACATCTTTAATATATTTATATTGTCCCCTTCTCTACTGAAACTTATCCTAAGCACATGGAACTCAAATTAACACGCTGGTTCCTTGTTTATTCCCCTCACTTTGATGTCTCCCTGATGTCAAATTTTTGATCGTAAATGCCTTGATTGTAAATGCCTTGGTTTATTTATTTATTTTATTAAATTTCTATCCCGCCCTCTCCAGCCTAGGCCGAGCTCAGAGCAGTTGTGTAAATACAGTTTTGCAAATATGCAAAGCCATTTAGATGCTACTGGATTATCTGCCGTATTATAAACATATATGGCTTCTTATCAAACCAATCTATGCAAATAGGATTATGCCCTATGACAAGTCTATTAAAGAGAAAGAGAACATTCTCTATTGGTTAAGAGTTTTATTATATATTTATAGAGCATTCTTTTTCATACAGAGTAGCCTTTGCAAATAGAAATCGATACATTTGTTTCTGTGGAAGCAGGGGGGAAAGCTGATTCATCAATGGTGTATTCCACAGCAAAGCCCCTAATATAATGCTATGGGTTGTTCAGTTATTCAAGAACAAAGCAGTTTGAAACCTCTGCCCAAAAAAGCAAATTATTTAACTGGAAATGGAACTGAAACATCATAGCAAGACAAACTAAGGATGGGAAAGGGGTCCTTCAGCTAAGGGCAATGGAACCCAGAGGCAAGACGGTGGCTGGAAGGATGCAGAGTAATATGTGAGAAGAAAGTGAAACATGAAGGAAGGGTTAGTAGAAAATAAGGAAAATGGCAGGGCACCACAGGACTGCCTTGAGAAAGGGCTACAAAGGTATCCCACAACACAAGGAGGCAGAGTATGATTTGGGAGAAGGCCAGATGAGTCCTAGAGAAAGCAGCTGAGTGGAGACAAAAGCTGAAAAACAAGGCCCTGAGGAAATAATGAGTGGTGGAGACACAGAGGGGAGGTAAGTAGGATGCAAGGAGAAAGCAGAACTGGGGCAAAACTGGAAAACAGGACTTATACTGGCAGGAAGCCAAAGGGCAGCAGCACTTGCTAGCTCCAAAGCCTAGATCCTAATTAGAAAATTCTGTCAGCTGTGACTAAGGTCAGATCCGAAATACAGACCACTTCTGGTTCCAAGGAGAGATAAGGGATAATCAACCTGTATTATGTGTGTATATATATGTATGTGTGTATTCCCTATTTGACCCTTGCATAGATTTAGCACAGTTCATATTTCTGTTTGCATAAAATTGCTGGTAAGGCTAATGCCAGGGGTTACTTCAGTCTTTGACATTTTTTCAGTTATGAAGCTTGAAGTTTCACTCTCTTACCTATCCATATACTCCTTTTTCTGCTGTGTTCATATATTCATGTTTAAATTTACTAAACTCTTGTATAATGAAAGTACAGTACTTATGCAACATATGCAATGTTTTGTTTGGAGCCTGGCTTTTACCAGAGTAATTAATTGGCTGACTTTGTCCCCTTCCTCGTTTATTAATAGGCCTCCTTTCCCTCCAATTTTAACTATTTTTAAAAGACCTCTTATTCTCCTTTGTGCCTTTTGGCTGCTAATACCTCATATGTTTGTAGCTGTTGTTTCCCCCCCTCTTTGAGCTGGTCCCCTTTCACTGTGTACTCCGTTCCCCCTTAAGGCCTAAATTCTTTGAGAAGCCCCTCGTGAAAGCACGAGGAACTAACAATATTTATAACAGCTTTGAAAGTTACCCATAGATATAAAAAAGCATGTTAAAAACATATGCCTTCAGGCTCATGGGGTCCCACTGAAATATTCAGGCTACCAGACTATGCAGTTGTGGCTGGCTCCCCTCTCCCCAAGCTTGCATTTTAAAAAAATCCCAAGGAATTAGTACAAAAAGATAAAAGTACATTCTGAGAGAAATATAAAATTCAGATATTTGAACTGGAATGTTGCCGGCTCGTGCCTCACTCTCTTACCCACTAAACTATACGATGCATCCTGTGTCTCTTGTTTCTTTTCAGCCCTTGTGGAGTCAGCAGTTTTCATTGTATGCCTTGTCTCCCAGAGATAAATCGGATACTGTGGCACAATAGCCGAAGATCTTTCAATACAGTCTACATTTACACCTCTAACTTCTATTGAAATCAGGAAATTGGGTACACCTGTTAGACATTTGAGCCTTAACAAGATGCTTGGCATTGGACTGATGTTTATGTTTTTCTGCATGCAAAAAAAACCCCATGAAGCGTGCATACTGTTCTGTAAAAACAAACAGGAATTTTAGGGTACCTTTAAGACTAAGAACACTTTATTTATCCTACATAAAACATCTGCACAATTAGGATCTATTCATTGCACCCGAAGAAGTAGATTCTAGTCCATGAAAGCTTGTGTTGGAATAAAATTTTGTTCATCAATAAGGTGCCACAAAACTCTTGTTTGTGCTACTACAGACCAACCTCCATCCCCCTATTGTTAATTAATTTAGTATTGTTATAACAGGATCAGGGTTGTCAGCTCCAGTTTGGGAAATTCCTGGAGATTTCAGGGTGCAGCCTCAGGAAAGCAAGGTTTGGGGAGGGACCTAAACAGAGTATAATGCCCTAGAGCAGGGGTGTCAAACATAAGACCCACAGGCTGGATCCAGTCCCTTGGGAGCTCTTATCTGGCCCATGAGCCAGCCGGGGCAGCCACCATCCCCCAGCTGGCAATAGGATTGCCAGGTCCCCCTTTGCCACGGGCGGGAGGTTTTGGCTGCAGAGCCTGAGGAGGGAAGGGTTTGGGGAGGGAAGGGACTTCAGTGCCATAGAGTCCAATTGCCAAAGCAGCCATTTTCTCCAGGTGAAGTTCAGCTGGAGATCAGTTATAATATTAGGAAATCTCCAGCTAGTACCTGGAGGTTGCAGCATGCAATAACAATAATACAAAACCCTGTCCTGAAGGAGGGTTGGCAACCCTAGCTGACAAGGCATGGCCCAGCCCAGCCAAGTGATATTTATGTCATATCCAGCCCTAGTAACAAAGGAGTTCAACACCCCTCCCCTAGAGTTGCCTAGAGATTGGCAACCCTACCAGGATTTGCAAAAACTCTATGGTAAAACTAGTTTCCCTCACACACACACACACACACCCCGCCAACTGCTTCTAGGGGTGGCTGCCTGTGGCCTGGCAACCCTATGACCTGAGGACTTAAGTGTAACATGCCCTGAGAAGTGGGCTCTTTTCTCAATGCAAGTGGAAATGAAACAGAGCTGCTATAGGAAGTGATAGTTAGACAGGGTTGCCAACCCCCAGGTACTAGCTGGAGATCTCCTGCTATTACAACTGATCTCCAGTTGATAGAAATCAGTTCATCTGGAGAAAATGGCCGCTTTGGCATTTGGACTCTGTGGCATTGAAGCCCCTCCCCTCCCCAAACCATGCCCTCCTCAGGGTCTGCCCCAAAAACCTCCCGCCAGCGGCAAAGAGGGACCTGGAACCCTATAGTTAGACCTTACTCATTCAAATACTACTGGGATGAGTTTGCCAGGGCTGGTATGTATGTGCACACGTGCAACAAGATGAAACAGGGCATGGTAGGGGACTTATGACTTAGGTGCAAGCCCAGAGTGAATAAACACCTTGGAAAGGCCTCATCAACATGTTATCCTCAATCAGCTTATCCTAGTACAAAATGTTCAGAGTGCAGTCCTTGTTTCCAAGCCCTGCCATGGGATGTATCTTTGGTCAGGCCCAAAAACCCATCTTTCCTCCATCTGCCAGCTGAACCCCAGCTTCCTTTCCACATCTTTGAGCAACCTAAGACAACAAGATAACAGAAAGGAGTATGTGACTTGGAGACGATGCTGTCCTGTTTCACCCAAAGATAACAGCAGGATATCCTGGTCATTAGGAGCCCATTTCATCAGGGTAAATATTTGGGAAAGTGTAGGCAACATGAATTATTGCCCCGATTATTCCAACATGCCTTTGGAAACTCTCTAAGTGTTTCCAGCCTCCCAGTGTGTATCTGCAGACATAAGATGTGAAGAGGAGTAATCACATACTGGTCAGATAATTACCCAGTTCCCGTATTTCATCTCTTCCCAGTAGGGTTGCCAACTGCCAGGTAGTAGCAGGAGATCTCCTGCTAATTCAACTGATCTCCAGCCAATAGAGATCAGATTGCCTGGAGAAAAATGGCCGCTTTGGCAATTGAACTCTATGGCATTGAAGTCCCTCCCTTCCCCAAACCCTGCCCTCCTCAGGCTCCACCCCAAAAATCTCCCGCCAGTGGCGAAGAGGGACCTGACAACCCTACTTCCCAGGTAGGCTGAAATCTCAACATGAAGGGAAATAAATATTCTTGGAAGGCATGTTCTTCTTGACTAACCTTCTACCCTCAAAAACATTGACTGAGAAGAGACTGGCCCAATCTGAAGAAGGATCCTCCAGGGTTTTATTGCCCAACAATGTTGCCTCATCCTAACACTCCCCAGAGCATTATCTGCAGCAACTGACTCGAACCAAACTGGTGAGCTGGGAAGCAGCAGCAAACTTCTCATTTGGATCTACAGCCAGCACAAGGATCCTGAAGCATTTATTTATTTACTTACTTCATTTATACCCCACCTTTCTCTCCAATGGGGACCCAAAGCAGCTTGCATCATTCACCTGTCACAACAACCCTGTGAGGTAGGTTAGGCTGAGAGGATATGACTCATCCAAAGTCACCCAGCAAGCTTTGAAGGCAGAGTGGGGATTTATACCTGGGTTCTCCCTGATCCTAGTCAGGCCCTCTAACCACTATACAACACTGGCTGCAATACATGATGTAACCTCTGAGGAATAAAGTGTCCCTTAGCAAAGTGTGTAAGTAATCATGGAGTGACAGACAAAAAACAAGTAAGAGGAGGCATATTATACCACAAATTTAGTTATAAACCCATCATATTAGGAGCCTGTTTCATTTCATGCATCTGACAACGTGAATTCTTACTTTAAAAAGCTTATAGTCAATCTCAGTCTTTAAAGTGGCTGCTGGATGCTTTGTCACTTTTGCTATGAGAGGCTAACACAGCCATCTATCTGGAATTTGTCATTTTAAGTTTTAACTGCTTTGAAACTTGTTGAACTGCCATGGCTACCATTCCTAGGAAATGAAGCTGTGCGGAGGGAACATGGATTGCTAACCGAGAATTCGCAGCATCCTCATCAAACTGCGAACAACTCAGACATGACAGTCAAACAACTTCCATTGCCTGATTCTATTTTAAATGCATAGCGTAGACTCCCTTTTTATCCAGTGTTATGCTTAGTAATTGTAGCACACATGTGAATGCAGCAAGCATCCAGACAAAAGAAGGGCACCCTGCATTCTGTGGGGAGTCAGCCACATAGGTATCAAAAACTTTCTCAGTCCAACTTCTTTCCCATCCAGATCTGTTGAGAAACCAGTGCAGATGGAATAATGATCCTGCTTGCCCCTGAGAATCAGAAATGCGAAAACAATAAACCAATCCTGCATAAGTGACATTTGCATTTCTTCCAAGTAAGAGGGATGGTTTCAATGCCTATGGAATTAGAGTTAGTATTATTGTGCTGCAATATTTGATTAACTAAAACATTTATTTGTAGTATTTTCGTACTGCTTTTTCTCCCTGAAGGGATCCAAGTAGCTTAAAGAAAAATGCAAAAATAAAATGTCCCAAATAAATACAAATACAATTAAAACAAAAACATACAAAAGAAACCGATTCTGGGCTAGTCCTCCTGATTGACACGGCAGCCTAACATAGGCTCATACCTCTGGCTCCACTCATGCTTTAATTACCTGCAAGAAGAGGAAGACAAACTTAGCCCAGATGGAATTTAGCTGCTGCAAGCAAGATCTTTTGCACATGCACACTCCTCAGCCTGGAAGTTATGACATCAGGAAGGACAGGAAGGATCAGAAGGGTGATATCAACGCATTGGAGTATGGGGACAGGGACAAACTGGGAGGTAAAATAGGCGCAAGTACTAGTGGATTGAGAGCTAAGACTTTTAAGGCGGAGCTGTTTGCTTACTGCCCTCTCATATTCTGGACAGAAGGAATGAGGAAAATCTGAACACCTGAGTTTCTATTGCAGCTTAGCAATGAAGATACTCATCTATAGGCACCACAGAATGAGTTAAGGATAGAAAATCTTGCTGGTAATATCCTTGGTTGCAATTGTGATTAGATTAATTTAATGTCAGTTTCCCTGGATTTTGCAGTGTCATAAGGGCAAAGATTTGCCAGTCCACAGAACTATGAGGATATCGATTGTACATTTTATTTTAAATCTGACCTTTTCCCATCAATGCACAGTCTGGCTGAGGGGAGAGGATATTTCTTCTAGAACAGAGGGATGTAAGAGCAACATTGGTTGGAGTTACAGACCAGCTGGCAGAGCAGATATCTTATTCCTGAATTTGGACCATGACCCATTGGTTGGAGTTACAGACTAGCTGGCAGAGCAGATACCTTATTCCTGAATTTGGACTATGACTTTGCTTGGTTCCTCAATTGTGATGCAGATCTTTGGCAGCCCTCATTCAGCTAATGGCAAATTGATTCCACCATGATTGTTAACTGTCTGTACATTAACAGTGTATCAATAAAACTTGTGTCAAGACACTATCCATCAAATGAACATATTTTACTCCAGAAACAAGTTGTCTACACCACTGGTATCGACTCTCTCATCCAAAGACTGTAGACAGATTGCAGCATGGACACAGTAGACACTCCAAGCTGCAGAGGGCCAAACTAGGCAATACCATATCCCTGAGTCAGACATGAGAGCACAGCACAATTTTAAAGTCTTAGTTTTTTGCTTATAGCATTGTCCCGGAGCCCAATCCTGTAAGGATCACATCAACAAATGTTTTTGTGCCACCTTAGCTGTAACTAACACAAATGATAAATTGTCCACTGTTTCTGGGAAGGAGAATTTAAGCACTGCTTTCTATAGCAAACTGACATCACTACTTATGTTATGATGACTGTAATAACATGTTTATGAAATAAATTTTAAAAAGGATCGGCAGCTTTGGATTACTACAGAATGCAGAACAGCTTAAGCTCACACCACACTAGGAGAACAAGAGTGGATCATTTACAATTGATTAATCAATGCCCTCAAGAGAAGGAGGGGGATGAGGATATAACAGAAGTACTTAATAATTAGAAAAGGTGAAGACAAACTTTTAAAGAACAATTATCCCTGGAAAGCCTCAATAGTGCTTCAGCATTCCACATAGGACAGTCTGACACATAGTTTCCCCCAAAAAATTACCACTAATCAGGTCCGCAAAAGGATGGGAAACAAAGCAAAAAGTAGTGGAATGCAACTGAGTTGAAAGAATCATGGCAATTAGGGCTGTCAAAAAAAAAATTCGGTACAGTTCGGATTCGGCCGAATTTGACCCTTGTGGGTTCGGTACGTGCCGAAGTCCGAACTCCCCCGCTTCGGATCCCCGGTAATTCGGGGGGATCCGGAGTTCGGGGGAAAATTCGGCCCCAGCGCGCCTTCAGAGGGATTCCCTGAAGGCGCGCGGGGGCCCTTTAAACTGATCTGAGCCTCCCAGCTGGGAGGCGCAGATCAGTTTAAAGGGCAGCCCGCCACCCTTCAGCGGGCTCCGCTGGAGAGGCTCGGGCTGCCCTTTAAACTGATCTGAGCCTCCCAGCTGGGAGGCGCAGGTCAGTTTAAAGGGCAGCCCGCGCCTCTCCAGCGGAGCCCGCTGAAGGGGGGCGGGCTGCCCTTTAAACTGACCTGCGCCTCCCAGCTGGGAGGCTCAGATCAGTTTAAAGGGCAGCCCGCGCCTTTCAGCGGGCTCCCCTGAAGGGGGGCCGAATTTGCCGAATTTATTCGCGAACTCCCGAACTCGCTGAATTCGGCCCCCCCGGTTGCCCGCCAGTTTTGAGTTCGGATCCGTCCGAACAGAAAATCACCGAATCCGGGGAAATTCGGTTGATTTTCAGTTCGGACCGAACCGAATTGACAGCCCTAATGGCAATGCCAAACTAGTGTTGAACAAACCATGTCCTCTTCATGTGTCTGATGAAGTAGATTCTAGTTCAAAAGATTATGTGCAACAACACAGGTAATAATATATAAAGGCAGTTCTTTGGGTAGGACTCTTTGTCTGCGACAACAGAACTACTTTAGAACACATACTTTTCAGTTTCACATTCTTTTGCCAGCTTTACAGTGCAATCTTAAGCAGAGTAACTTTGCTTAGGATTGCACTGTTAGTAGTCTGTTTTACATATGACATGGTGGCAAACCCAGAATCATCAGCAAATGTTCACTTGTCCAGGAGCAACAGCCAATCTTAATTCCCTGAAAAGTATATCTATATGGTAGCATTTTTACAAATGCAAGTTCATTGCATTCTTCAAGTACTTAAAACATTGTAAGTGTATAATTTAAAATGTAGTATGTGAGTCGGCCTCACAGGTTAAGGATGAAGATCAGATCTAGGTGTTGTTCACACATCACATACAAACTGGAGTTAATTTGTGATGAACATGAACCAGGTTGTGATCAGGCTGCAACACAGTTCTGTTCCACCCTTCTAGAATCCTAATAAAAGCTGCCTGCTTTTGGAAGTCTTCTGTCTAATGCAGGGGTCCTCAACATGGCACCCATGGGTACCATGGCACCCGCCCATACCTTTTCTGGCGCTGTCATATGTTTTTAGGAAGTAGGTGGGGCCAGGTAGGGCTTTTGCCTAGCAAGGCTTTTTATTGGCTATGCAGATTTTTTAAAATGTTGCTTTGGCGGCAGCTGCCATCACAGCACAAGGATCTACACTGTGTTACTGAAGTTAAGCTGTGGCAATCATTTGGTGGCTGGCTCCGCCCCCTGCAGCAGCCATTTTGTGGCAGCCATTTTGTTGCTGCGCCCACCATGTTATGTCAGAATTCCAAATGTGCCCGAAGACTCAGAAAGGTTGGGAACTCCTTCTCTAACTCATCCATATGGGGATGCTCCAACAAACTGAAGTAATGCAAGAGTTTTTACAAGGTTTGATTTTTATCCTGCCCTTCCTCTAAAGAAATTAGGACTGTATACATAGTCCCCCCCCCTTTAACTTCACAACAACCGTGGTCAGCCTGAGAGGCATGACTAGCCCCAGATCATCCAGTTAGCACAATGTCAGAGTAGGGTTTTGATCCCAGGAGCCCCAGTCCTGGACCTAACGCTAAATGCAGTCTACTTATTCATTGTTTACCTCCTTTTATAAAAGCTGTTCATACTAGAGCAAAATATGGGCCAAAGCTTCAGACGGGCCTCACCAAATGTTTGAAGTCCTACCCTGAACATTGTTTTATCTGTTAGTGAGCAACTGTCTGCAGAGTTGGTAAAAGAGCAAAGCAGAATGAAATAAAACAGTGCCAAGATAAGCAGTTAAAAGGATTTCCAAGACAAGGGAGCTGAATAAACCCCCATCTAATTGCACACAAGTTAAGTTCACCAGATTGCCACAACGGTTAAAAGTCTGCACTGAACATATTTTACAGCCCTATTATGCAAGGTCACATAGCATGGTTCTACTGTTATCAGAGAGGAAACTGATGTGGGAAAAGAACAAAAAGGCCCTTTACCCCTGAAATATCAGTACATTATCAGAAGACCGTAAAACTTCATTGCCATGGATGAATAGAAGAATTCCCGGCAGAAGAGGTAACAATTGCAGACCCAGGGCTAAATGGGAGGGAAGGCCGACGTGCTAAAGTTATAAGTGAAAACATTAATGAGCAATTTAATGCAACACAACTTTATTAAACAACAACATACATCATACTTTATTAGAAAAGGAATGATAGATAGTTTGGAAGGTAATAGGCCACAACTTGGAATTGGCAACAGCTGCGACCCCTTGTGGCACAGCATGAAAACATGTGTCAGGTGCCAAGGCCGACCCCAATGCGGCCTGGTATGCCAACCAGCCCACAGCTGTCCCGCTGTGGGCAACCCTTGCGGGACCAAGAAAACACCAGGACAATCGCCACTGGGTGTTTACCCGCTGCTTGCCTGAGTTAGGAAAGAGACCCCTCCAGTTCACTTTTCCCCCCAACTGACACATTTCCATGCCTATCCGCCCAAGTTGTGACTGAAGCTAGGGAGGTGGGTGGGTCAAAAGAAAAGACAGAATGAGCTGGGGGCGGGCCGCCCTCCCCGTTATATACTAACATGGGAGGGTTAGCCCCGCCCCCTCCTGCTCCCACCCATATCTCCCATTGGCTTGGACCCGAAGGGGGGCAGCCAGTGGGAAGCTGTTGCTGGGGAGGTGAAGGACAGCACAAGCCCTGTCGCTGGGGAAGACGGGGCCGGCATGAGCCCGATGAGCACGCGCAAAAGCGCATGTTGGCTGGCCGGCAATTTTACTCCCCCCTCCCCGCGAGCTCCGGCTTGCCTCCTGCCCAGGCTGCAAACGTGGCTCCCGTTTAGGCGGGAACCGAAGCTTCTTTATTTAATACCCAAACAACAAAAACACTGTATTGCTCATTAAGATATACCTACTAGTATAGTCCTTCAAAAGAGGCCCTATATAAAAATTGGAGGAGCTTGATTACAGCTATAAACAACAATGATAATTCAACCTTCTGGCGGACTGTGAATTCTTTAAGTAATGGCTATGCCAGAGTCCCCGCATGTATCCCGTCATCGGTCTGGGTAGCTTACTTCAAGAGCCTCTTCTCCTACTCTGTGGAAAACCAGGGACTTATACCTGTAGCACCTTCTATTTTGTTGAATTCCTGGCCAGATGTGTCTCCTAAGGAAATTAAACCGCTCATTGATCGCCTACGCTTAGGCAAAGCCCCAGGTCCTGATCTAATTCCCTATGAACTTTTTAAAGTCAACAGCGAATGGTGGGCCAACATTCTTGCTCCTGTATTTACACAAATTAATGCGTCAGGAGCCATTCCAAAATCTTGGAGACATACTATTATCGTCCCAATTTTTAAAAAGGGTCAGCGCTCTGACCCAAGCTGTTATCATCCAATCAGCCTTTTGTCTTGCTTAGGCAAATTATATTCCTCCTACTTATTAAAGAGGCTGTTGGACTGGGTTGAGAGTAATGACATCCTTGGCTGGGAACAGATTGGCTTTAGAAGGGGTTGGTCTGTCATGGACCACTGTTTAGTGCTCTCCCATCTAGCCGAGAAATATTCCTCCTCCCGAAATGGCACCCCTTATGCGGGTTTTATGGATCTTAAAGGAGCTTTTGATACCATCCCGAGGGAGAGGCTATGGTTGAAACTATCACATCCTACTATGGATAGGAGGTTACTATGGCTTATTCAGCAATTTCATACTGACCTCACAGCTCAGGTTCGCTGTGGCAACCAAGGAGAACTAACCGAGCCCTTTGAACTGGTCAAGGGAATTAGACAAGGTTGCCTCCTTGCTCCTCTCTTGTTTAATCTATACCTGAATGATATGGCAACCAATTTCTCAGAGTTTTGCCACCCCCCAAAGCTTGCAAGTCATCCCACCCCAATTCTACTCTATGCTGACGATGCAGTTCTCCTGTCCCGCACAAGAATTGGTTTGAAAAGGTCTTTGCAAACGTTTTCTGAGTACTGCTCTAGGGAAGGTCTTAAAATAAACCATCATAAATCTAAGATTATGATCTTCACTGAGGAAAAAAATGCCTCTTTTTCGCTGGGTATTAGATGGCTTTGAGGTTGACCAAGTCAAGGAGTTTGTTTACCTTGGCATTCTGTTTTCCCATAACCTAAATTGGAATGCCCATCAAAAAGCAGTGTCCAACAAAATTAAACCTGGGGTTGGTGCTATTGTCAATTTTTTTCACACCAAAGGTGGCAAATATATTCCAGGGGCTATTCAGGTTTTTAACCTGAAAATTACCCCAATTATCCTCTTTGGTGTTGCCATCTGGATAACAGTCATCAATGAATCTATAGATCGTCCACTGCTTCAGTTCTTACGAAAACTCCTAAATGCCCCTCGATGTGTTGCTGGCGTTACTCTTCGTTCCGAGTTTGGCCAAATGTCTGAAGCTAGGGCGTGGTTGGCCGCCTTTAAACTACACCTTAAACTGTGCTTTAGCACTTAGGGATTCCTAGCTTCTCTGAAGCATGACCCTTTTAAATCCTCATGGCAAAAAATCTTAGATGAGAAACTGTCGTTATTGGGCTGCTTGCAGGATATGTTATTAGATCTTGGGAAAACTGAAGCTTTTACCAAAATTAAAAAGCGCATTGAAGAGCTCGATTATAACAGCACTACTTTTCGTGCTCATCGCATCTGTTCATCCCAGTTCTTCGGAATACCCCCTCCACGTGGTCTGCCTGCCTATACATATTATCTGACAACTCCTCGTCTCTGTAGAGCTTTTTGCTTGGCTAGATTGAATGCTAACCCTTCTATGGTAATGCAGGGCAGAATTCTGAATATACCATACTCAGACAGGATCTGCCCTTGCTCTTCTGGCTCTATTGACTCATTAGCCCATGCCCTTTTGGAATGCCGGTTTTACGAGGAACTTCGATCGCACTATATTTCCCCCTTTAATATACAAATCCAATGCCTCTGTGACTGACATCATGCCTTTTTTACTAAGCGATAGGGACCCCAAGGCTACATTGTCAGTGGCAAGATTTGTTTCAATCCTTATATCCCTCCAACACTAGATATATGCTGCTCAAGATCAATTGATCAAGGAGCTTCTAAGGGATAAAAGGGGGGAAAAGGTAAAAGGAAAGTATAGTCCTTCTGCCTTTCTCTCCAAACATACTTACACAAACCCAAATATTTTGTAACCAAATATGAGAACCACCCATTTGTGATGTAAATATTAACATATTGGAAGAAGCTTCTTATTACTGGCCTGATTTGTCCTAATCCTGTTGGCTCCTGACACCAACTCTTGCAAAGATGGAATAGAAATAGAACTTAGTTCCACCAGCAATGTCTTGTGACCCCAAAAGGTTTTCTAGAACTACATTTGTAAAAACATTATTGAGCGGCAACAGAATTCTAGAAACACAGCATCCCATTATGCTGTATGAAACATTAATGCTGATGAATATGGAATGCCTTTCTAGCTGGACGCTGCAGAAGATCCATTACACAGTTATAACCCTCATTAAGTCTATATATATATTACCCACAACTTAAGGAGTATAGCTGGGTACTATGCAATTCATGCACACACATCTACCTGAAGCTCCAGTTCTGTGTTTATATCAACCACTAAAGCTTTGTGTGGGGATGTAGACTGAGTAGGAGTAGCTGTTACATATCATAGTGCCAAACTACACGAAACAGATATGTGAGATCACTCCTCAGCAATTAGTTCCTCTTTCCCCACCACAGTCTATATAACTTGATTCATTTCACAACATTACAACATTTTTCATTTTCCCCACCACCTCTTCATTGTTAGTTTCCAAGAACAGGGGAAGAAAAGGAATGAGGGGTGTTGTAACATTGTTCGTGAAACAAAGGTCATTTACACATGCTCGCTGTAGCCTCCTTTATTCTCTGTTTCAGCCAGGATCAAATTTTTCTGAACAAACATTACCTCATTCCTTGTCAGCTCAACCCTGTTTCAATGCAAAATGAACCTGGCTTTTCCCATTCCTCTTCTGGCCCGAATTAAACCATTCCTCCTGGCTCATTCCAGAATCACTGAGTGAGCGTACAACTTTCTCGGGTTGAGCTTCGCCCCACCCTTTTTCAAACCCCTCTTCAAGGCAGCATGAAGAAAGCCAAACAGGGGAAGCACAGAAGATTGGCTTCTGCCACAGCCAATCACAAAGCAGTGTGTAAAGAGGCAGGGATTAAAGTGCTTCCTGCTACCTCGGAGCTCTTTCTGAGCAAAAGAAAAGCTTTTTAAAAAAGAGGCTTGGATTTCTCCCCCCCCCCTTCTTTCAGATTGCTCCATTTTTTGCTTTTTGTTCTTAAAATGCTTTTTTATGTGGCAGTTGGGTTTGGGGGGGGGGAAAGGAAATCTTCTCTCGCGAGGTAAGTTTAAAGGGGTGGGACTTGATTTAAACTTGGGAGACTGCTTTTCTGTATTCATGTCTCCATTAGCACACAGTTTCAGCCATGATCATTCCAGCCAATGCAAACAGTGTCCCCCAACCCAGGTTACTTTGATCCTGGCTGAAACAGGGAATAAAGGAGGCTGCAGCGACCATGCTTAAATGACCAAAGAAAGTTCTGCTAGAAGTTAAAGAAAAGAAAGGAAGAACTGCATACATGGTTCTCATTTTCAGTGGCAACCATGTTTCTATTAGTTTGGTTTTAAAGACTTTCTCTCTATTCTGGCTGAACAAAAAAGATTTTTTTCCATAAAGCCCACATATCCAGAGCCACTCTTCACAATGAGGAATCTGTGCACTTACTCCAACTCCTAATCTTAAGGCCAAACCTATAATAGAGGGAAACCATGAAGTCAATGGCTATACTCTGCACCACTAGGGATGTGCATCAAAAAAGATTTTTGGTATTTTTTGGATTCAGGTCTAGTTTTTCAGAAAATTCAAAAAAGCCGAATACCCATACCAATAGGTTTTTCGGGGGGGGGGGTGTCTTTTTTCAAATATCCAAAAAATTAAACCCTATGGGAAATCTTTGAACAATATATGCGACTTGGTGGTAGGTAGGGGTGTGTATTTGGATATGCCAAACTGAAAAAAGAGGCATAATTTCAATGGAGCCAAAAAGGCAAATCCCCCCCCAAAAAAACCCAAGTTTTTAGGATTTGTTTCCAGTTTCTTCAGGTCCATTTTTCCCTAGGAGAATCTTTGCAGGGCACTGGGGAAGCTCTGTTTTGAGGTAAAGACACACAATTTGCGGCATAGCTTCAGGTGACTCTCCTAGAAGGATCGCCAAGGTTGGTAAAGATTGGGTCAGGAATTCCAGTGTTATGGGCCCCCAAAGAGGGCCAATTATACCCATGTGCCTATTTCTCAAAGAAATTTTCCCAGTCTCAGCTCAACTGGCCCATTTGGGAAAAAGAGGCGGCAGCAGTGAAACACGCCTTAACAATCTGGAGACACTTCCTAGAAGGTACTGAGACTCCCTTCCAGGTTTGGACAGATCACAAAAATCTGGAGGCTTTAACTGGGACTCACAAACTCACCGCAAAACAAATCAGATGGGCGGACTTCTTTTCTCGCTTTCGTTTTGTAATCAAACACATTCCGGGCAAAAGAAACCTCTTAGCTGATGCTCTTTCTAGACTTCCTCAATATCCTGTTAAGGTGGAACGACCCACCGAGTCCCTGTTTACTCCAGAGCAAAGAGGTTTCCTCCCCACCTTAGCAGTCCTCACGAGCGCCCAGGCGCGGCAAGCCCACTAAGGGAGTTGTCCCTCCTAGTCCGCCACCGCCCGAGGACGCTAGCAGTGACTCTCCAACCCAACCCCAAGCGGGGGACGACTCTGTCATTCCAGCAGGACTGCCCCAGTCTTTCCGTGACACTTTGATACGTGAGTGCCTAACCAAGAGGAATAACAATGTACTGCCTTCAGGTCTTGAGCAGCGGGGAGAAATATGGGTCAAAGACTCTAAATTGTACGTGCCTAAAACTTTGCGAAAAGAGGTGTTAGAACTAGCTCATGGAGCAAAAACCTTCGAACACTTTGGGTTTGTAAAGACACTACATTTGCTCCATCGTCAATTCTGGTGGGCGGGTATGTGTTCTGATCTGGACTCTTTCATCTGCAGCTGTCCAGTATGCGCCCCTGCAAAACGTCTGACAAGCAAGCCCACCGGGCTACTAAAACCATTAGAAGTGCCTCAAGGGCCATGGGAGGTAATTGCCATGGATTTCATGACTGATTTACCATTAAGTCGAGGGAAAACTGTCCTGTGGGTGGTTACGGACCTTTTTTCCAAACAGGTGCATTTAATCCCTTGTGCAGGCATGCTCAAAGACTGGCTCACTTATTTGTGACACACATATTCAAATATCATTCCTTCCCACGCAAGATAATCTCAGACTGCAGCTCTATATTTATAGCCAAGTTCTGGAAAGCTTTCCTCAAACTGGTAGGAGTTGAACAAGGTCTGCCAAGTGCCTTCCACCCCCAAACAGATGGACAGACGGAAAGAGTAAATGCTGTACTAGAATGTTATCTCCGATGTTATGTGAATTATCATCAAGATGACTGGGTAGATCTATTGCCTTTTGCAGAGTATACATATAATAATTCTGTTCATCAATCCACAGGCTTCAGCCCCTTCCACATTGTGTATGGCAAGGAGTATGGCCCCGTCGGGCAGGTGGATGTGTCAGGGGAGGGGGGGTGCGGAGATGTCAGAATGGATTCAAACCATCCAGTCTACGTGGCCTTGGTTAACTGAAAACTTAGAACGGGCCAAAAGAAAATATAAAGCTCAAGCAGACAAGCATCAGTCCCCCGTCTGGACGCTCAGGGTGGGTGATCTGGTATATCTCTCCACCAAAAATCTACGTTCTCTGCGACCCTCCAAAAAACTGAGTGAAAAATACATTGGTCCTTTTCCTATCACCCGAGTTATTAATGAAGTCACAGTGGAGCTGCAACTCCCCAAGAAGTTGAAAAGGGTCCATCCAGTTTTTCATGTCAGTTTATTAAAACAGTACGTGCCCGTGTCTCAGTGGCATCCAGAAGAGCCTCCAGAGGTTCCCGAAATGGGGGGGGAGGGGTACTGTGTGGTTTCCAAGATCCTTGATTCCCGCATTCATAGGGGGGACTTGGAATACCTAGTCCGTTGGAAACATTTCAGTCCCACCCATGATGAATGGGTTAAACATCGTCACATCTCCGCCCTTCGCCTGCTGCGTCAATTCCATGCTACGTATCCAGATAAACCTGCCCCATCGGCTGAGGTGGGGAGGGGGGAGCTCTAGGGGGGCAGAATGTGAGCTCCAGGCTGAGAGCGCAGCTGTAGTCAAGGTAGAGTAGCTCCGAGGTTTGTTATGACGGCCTGCGCCCCGGTGCAATAACTGTAATCTATCATGGGAACCAGGCTCAGCCTGGTATCCAACAGTGCCTTTCTGATGTATATGTTTCAACCTGCCCGCTTTCCCCCACTTGAGTCCTCGTACCTTTTCCTGTAAGTTGCTGCTACACCTTATGCTTCCCAAATAAACTGCTTCTTAGACGACTCTGTCTGGATGTTCTGTTGTTTGGGATTTGACAGGTGGACTCAGACCTTACAGGGCCCCATCCATTCTCCATTGTTTCCAATGGAGAAAAAATGGGCCCCCATAAATTTGGACCCCGGACCCAATCTTCACCAAACTTGGGGGTTCTTGTAAGGAGAATCACCAGCAGCTACACTGCAAATTTGGTGCCTCTACCTCAACCCCCCACCCCAAGTACTGCAAAGATTTCTCAATAGTTTCCTTCCGAAGGAAAATTCCCTCTCTGTGATTATCATCTCTGACATAGCTCAATGTTATGTCAATGGGGGATCTTTGCTGGGCTCTGTGGGGGCTGCTTTTCAAGATAGGGGCACCAAAAGTTTTAGCAAAG
Source organism: Euleptes europaea (assembly GCF_029931775.1). NCBI lineage: Eukaryota > Metazoa > Chordata > Lepidosauria > Squamata > Sphaerodactylidae > Euleptes > Euleptes europaea. Next base: position 55,747,475 of record NC_079316.1, on the reverse strand, counting down.
CAGCTGGTGACTCTTCTTACATAAAACCCCCAAGTCCGGTGAAGATTGGGTCAGGGAATCCAATTTTATGGGCCTCTAAATGGAGAAAAATGTGGGCCCATAAAATCAGACCCCCCCGGTGACCCAGTCTTCACCAAACTCTGAGGTCTTATGCCCCACTTTATACCCCAACGAGATCCTTCCCCCCCAACTCTGCCCTCCTCACGCACTACCCCCCAAAACCTCCAGGAATTTCTCAAGCTGGTGTTGGCAATCTTATTCTTATGACATCAGCAGCCATTTCTCCAAACACCAAATGTTAAACTCAACCTCCTTTGAATGCTGGCAGGCAACACAGACAAGAAAAATGAGGCTTTGGGTACTGATGACCCAAAGGCCATAAGGAGGCTGCAGCAGAACAGGCCTGAGCGAAAGGGGGCAAGAGCCTAGGGTAGTGATGCCACCTCCAGGCTGGGAAATTCCTGGAGATTTGGGGAGGGAGCCTGGGGAGGGACCTCAGCAGGGTATACTGCCATACAGTTTATGTCTCAAAGCAGTCATTCTCTCCAGGGAAAATTATCTCTGTTGTCTGGAGATAAGTTGTAATTCTGGGAGATCTCCAGGTCCCACCTGGAGGATGGCAACCCTAGCCTGGAGGTAACCTGCAGGCAGTGGTGACATCCAGGCTATACTCTGGAGCAAAGTCCACAGCCCCAGCTCACAAGTTCAGCAGGGGAGGGACTAAAGGCAGAGGTAGCTTTGCACCTGAAATCTGCATCATCATCTGTGAAGGGGCATAACACAATTAAGACCAGAGTAAAATGATCTAACTACACTACTTCCACAAGAGAAAGCAACAAACAGAAGCAAAGTTCCCAAGGCAAGAAGAGGAGGAGGAAGTAGAAACTAGACAGGATAAAAGACCACCCCAGCCCGCCTTCGAAGAAGTGAGGGCGGGGTGGATTTTGGCAGCGGTCGCGAGAAGAGAGCAGAGCGCTGTGCATCGTCAGGTCTGACGTGCGATGAGGGTGGAGCTAAGGGAAGGGATATTATGGACTGGGTCGCATAGACCCTCCCTCTTTGGAAGGCGAACAAAGTTATTACGCATCTGCGGACAAAGGTGAGGTGAAGCTAAGCCAACATGGAAAGCTTGGACTAGTATCTATCAACCCACTGATTGTTTGCAGCCCATTGTTATTGCCTCATATCTACACACATTTCCACCTTTGGTTGGTCATCATACCAGAAATATAGTAACTGCTATCCAGCATCCTGTCCAAATATTAAAAATACCTGCATTACTTACTACTGCATTTCCTTGAACCCCTTACCCCTAAGAATTGCTGTGCTATATCAGACACCTTCCATCCTAGCCATTCAAAAAGCTTACATTCCCATACAGCTTTTTGCTCTAACAGTTATCAGAGAATGAATTCCCCATATGGTTACCACACAGATGAATTTCTCAATTTAAAATGCTATTGAATACCATACCAATGAATCAAGAACTGTAGTGCTGGTGTATAGTTGAAGTCCTGATGGGGGTAAATTTATCCATTGGTTTTATTATTGACTGAGCCTTTATTGGCCTTTATTGTCCATACCTCTTGTGCTTTATTTTTGTTTTGCTTTTTAATCTTTTTTTATTGTGAGCTGCCCCAGCCAATTGCAAGGAAGGGATATAAAGACATTTAAATTACTCTGCTCTGCAGATAGATTTTTTGCTCTCTTGTTTGTGGCACAATGTGGCCTATATTTTGGAAAGGGAAATGATCTTGCCTTGCAGGCAGAAGCTGACCTTTTCGTCTCTTAATCCTATGATTCCTTAATGCCTATTGGTAATAATGCAAGCAAGCAGGCAGCCTTTAAAAAAAGCAGCTTATTTTTATTTTTAAAAATTGGAACTCAAGACAGTTATGCCTTGAGGCTAAAATTACATACCAGGGTTTTATTGACATCTGTGCACCTCCATTACTCAGTTACATATGTATCCTTAAATAGGCCATTTTCTTAAATCACATGAAATAGATAACAGCTTCAAGAAATACCAGAAGGGCTTCAGTATCAGGAGGCACATATGCTCATTACTTCATATTCACACACATACTTACAAAGCTACAGAAACAGACTTCAGTGCCAGCTCTTAATATCTGGATCCTGAACTTAAATAAGCAAGAGCAGAGTAGACAGTTCAAAGATCTCCCAGAATTGCAACAATCTAGACTACACAGATTAGTTCTGCTGGAGAAAATGGCTGCTTTGATGGCTGGACCCTATAGCATTACACCCTGCCGAGGTCTGTCCCCTCTCCAAACCCTCCCCTCCCCTGGCTGTACCCCCAAATCTCCAGGAATTTCCCAACTCAGAGTTGGCAACCCTATCCAGGCCAGGGCTAGAACTGGAGGAAATCTTCTTCAACTCAGGGTCCTTGAAACCAGTGGCTTAAGATAGAGAAGCTGGAAGGGCACTGGCAAGGTTAGCTAGGTCAAGACAGAAAGGCAAGCTCCTAGAATCTGCACCGTCCCAGGGTACAGGCCTGAGCATTAATAGTCTGCAGATATGGTTACCAACTTCAAGGTGGGATTTGGAGTTCTCCCAGAACCACAACCAAACTCCAGACTACAGATATCCTTTTCCATGGAGGAAAGAGCAGCTTCAGATGTTGGGCTATATGGTATATATGCATACATAAGCCTAAAAGTGATGTAAAAAGGTAAAGGTCCCCTGTGCAAGCACCGGGTCATTCCTGACCCATGGGGTGACGTCACATCCCGACGTTTCCAAGGCAGACTTTGTTTGCGGGGTGGTTTGCCAGTGCCTTCCCCAGTCATCTTCCCTTTACCCCCAGCAAGCTGGGTACTCATTTCACCGACCTCGGAAGGATGGAAGGCTGAGTCAAACTTGAGCCGGCTACCTGAAACCAATTTCCGTTGGGATCGAACTCAGGTCGTGAGAGCAGAGCTTTTGACTGCAGTACTGCAGCTTACCACTCTGCGCCATGGGGCTCCTAAAAAAAAGTGATGTAAAGTGGTAGGAAAAAGGCGGGGGAAGTGATATGAGGTAAGAAATTTGGAATGGCAGGAGTTGGAAGAGCTATCCTTTGATTTAGATATGACATCACGATATGTGGTGTCAGATCCCTACTGAGTTCTTCCACAAACCAGCCTTCCCCAAATCTCCAGAAATTCCTAAACAGAGCTGTCAACCCTATGAAAACCACTAAGCACAACTCCACCCCCAAATTTCCAGGAATTTCCCTACCTACAGTTGGCAACCCTACATTTCAAATCCCAAAGTTTCTGGTTTGTGCACTGCACTCCCTCAGACAACACTGCTGCTATAACATAACATAACATGGGTAAAGTTCCTAAAGAAAGCACACATTTTATAGATTGAATAGCTAAATCATATTCTCTAACACCACTCAGATCTTCTGCCCTATCATTTTCCTCCTCTCTACACTCACATGAATTGAAAACCGGAGGTCTATTTGTGAAGGAATTCAATACCACATATTTCCACTTCTACTTTATTATCACTCTTCTAACTGTTTCTAGGCAACATAGCTGGATAAAACATTACTGCTGCCACTAATTATCTTGCTAAGCTATATACTTATGCTTCTGAAATAATTTTAAAATATGATTTTTCATATGATAACAGCAGCTACAATTACCTTTGCAAGATTCTGGAAGTCAGACAATATTCTGCCAGTGGAAGAATGGATTATGAAATGTAAAGAAACCTTTTTGGTAATCAAATTGACATTTTTAAAAAGAGGGAAGGATGTATCTCAATTGAGTATAGTTTGGCAAATTTTCTTTTTTTATTAAGTTTTTTTTTCCATATAGGGGGAATACAAGGGGAAAGGGGGAAACTTTCTTTTCAAGAGTTACTCAATTGATGTGATTAAGTGGAGTATAAAGATTTCAGTGGAATGTATTTCAAATATTCTTGGTAATTTATTATGTAACCTTAATCAAGTTAAATGAAGGGGGGAAATTACTGCTGCCACTAATGAAACCATGGTTTTATGTTTGAACATATAAACGTATAAAAATTATAAAAGTTTAAAAATTGTTTCGTTAGGTATGATACATAGAGATGTTAGCAACTTCACATGGATCGAATGATAACTGGGCCTTGTTGAACAAAATATTTAATAAAATTAAAAGCAACTTTCCAAACAGCTCATTTCTCTTAGTGGATCATTTTAATGCAAGAATAAGGACCAACAGTGATAATGTAATCCAAGAACTGTATGGTCCTAAGTGAAAATTTCCTTAGCCCCTGGTGGTTTTGTTGATCGTCAAAAGATGTGGTAATAAATGCCAGTAGCTTGAAGTTGGCCACTTTTGTTATCCAAAGGAATTTTGAATGGCCACCAGAGAATTGACCCAAGGAAGGATTCTACCTTCTTGGGCTTCAAGGGAGCTAGTGTTGTCGATTATTTTATTATTTCTCTTTATCTCAGCTCATTGGAAAGCTCCCTAGGAGTTTCATCCTTTTTAGACAGTTATCATCTTCGTATTGTATTGCATATGAACATGACTTATGTTCAGCTCTCTGTAATCAGACAAGACTATATCCCAGAAACAAAACTCCCTGTGCTGGATCCACAGGAATTATAACATTGCTCATCTGGCCCAAGATGTGATGGTCTCCCCAGAAGTGCTATCTTTAAGGACATCATTACTTGGATCTGATGTAGCTAAGAGCTCTCTCACTATCTTGTTTAGGCTATTGTCCCTCTTCAAGCTCTTTTACTGTAATATTACACCTGATAGTGCTCCCTTTGTAAGGCCTCTGACCCCCAAGAATTCTGGTACATGGTTTGACAAAGAGGACAGGCTTATCGAAAGAGAACTACAGTGAAAACATAGGGTGCTAAAAAGCAATAATACCATACTTGTTCTGATGGAATTCTGGGCTCTTAAGAGATACTACAGAGACCTAATAAAGCATAAGAAGAAGGAAAATTTATGTAGGAATTGTGCGTGTGTGTTAAGTGCAGTCAAGTCGTTTCCGACTCATGGCAACCCTATGAATCAATGTCCTCCAAAGTGTCCTATCCTTAACAGCCTTGCTCAGATCTTGCAAATTGAGGGTTGTGGCTTCCTTTATAGAGTCAATCCATCTCTTATATGCGATGAACAGCTTTGGACTTTCCTTTTGGATCCATTCACGTCAACCACTGAACGTCCTTTCGGCTTTAGTCCAGTCGCATCATTAAGAACAGCGCTACTCGTACTTGTCCTCCACTCTGCCCCAGTAGCTGATTGAGTGCCTTCCGACCTGGGGGTCTCATCTTCCAGCACTATATCTTTTTTCATTTTGGATTGTCTCATCATAGGGTTTTCAAGGTAGAGTGTGGTCAGAAGTGGTTTACCAGTGCCTTCTTCTGCGCAGTACTAACCTAGGTTAGCTGTAGTGGCACTGCCGTTGTCTACGAAAGATCCTCCGCCAATGTCATCTTCCACTACTGCTGCTGCCCAGCAGCTAGCCTTCAAGGATTCCTCTGCCCTCATCACCATTGGAACTGCCTGTTCTCTTCTGCTGATGTGGCCATTGATCCCTAAAGTGGGTGGATGCATCTTCGTCTGGTGTCTCAGCTGTGACCATTCCATCTTGAGTGACTCTGCTGGGAGTCTAGTCTCTTGTCAGAGTCTAGACCCCATATGGTATTGCTCCCAGACACACACAAACCCCCTCACCATGTTAAGGTGTGCATTCAAAAGGGGGTAGGAACTGGGGACCCTTAATTTTGGCTGTAAAAACTAACGACAACTCGTCACTTTGGGCAACTTTATATCATCTGGTAGAAAAATACACTCATTTCCCAAACGTAGGACTTATTGATCTGACAGGGGACACCATCCCTAGAACAAGACTCTGGGAAAAGCTGCAACACACTACCGTTGATAAAAGGCTGCTGTGGCTCATGCAGCAACTTCATATAGACCTTATGGTTCAGGTCCGCTGCAGCTATGGCGGTGAGCTGACTGAGCAATTTAATCTCGAAAACGGATTAGGCAGGGCTGCCTTTGGCCCCAATTTTTGTTTAACTTATACATGGAGGATCTTTTTACTTTCTTTAATGAAGTTTGTCATCCACTGGAATTATAACATTGCTCATCTGGCCCAAGATACCTGTTTGTCCAGTTGCGATATTCCAGTTTTGCTTTACACTGACGATATTGCTTTACTCTCTCGGACGAAAGTTGGTCTGCAGGGATCATTTTAAAAATTCTGAATATTGCACTAAAGAAGGCCTGGAAATAAACTACCAGAAAACTAAAGTAATTGTCTTCTCCAAAAAAAGAAATCCTTCAGGGTTCAGATGGACTCTGAATGGTGAAGAAATCCAACAAGTAAAGATTTTTTTATATTTGAGTATTTTTTTTTCATCTAATCTAAAATGGGGACCACATCAGTTACTGATAAAGAAAAATGCAAATACCTGTGCCAGCAGCATATTAAATTTTCTCCAAAACAGAGGTGGGAACTGTGTTCCAGGTGCTGTTCAAGTATTTAATGTAAAAGTTGTCCCTAGTATTCTTTATGGAGTAGCCATAAGGATTGTTTAAGTAAATGAAAATATTGACCATCTTTTATTTCTTTTTGCAAAAATTATTAAATATACCTCGTTGTGTAGCTGACACAGGTCTCCAGAACTGGGCCAACCTTTCCTTGAGGCAAGGGCTTGGTTACAAACATTTAGATTGTTCATCAAGTCATATTTGAGCAGCAAGGCCTATCTGGCACTCCAATCAGTGCCTATCACTAATACCCAGACCTACAGAGTGGCAGAAACCAGGGCAGTGGGCTCCCCTGTCCAATTCACTGGGGTTTGTTTGTTTGTTTTATTCTGTATTGTTTTTTTATTTTTGTGAATAAAGGAACTTAGCTTGTTGCAGCCAAAACAAATTTATTGTGGCCTAAAATATAGCGAGTCAGAGCCCATTTCATCAGATACATTAAATGTTACAGCTGCTAACGAGATTTCAATTCTCCATACAACTTGGTCCAATTCATGGGGTCACTCCACAGTTCATCAGAAAACAACTGAGGAAAGGCATAAGTTATCCATACAGATACCAGGTGAGCAAAAACAGAGCCAGCTAACATTCTAATTGGAAATACTATTTATAATTAAATCATCTAAGTTTTTTTTTTTATAGAAAACACTCTCTAAAATATATTCTGTCTGTTTAAGTCCTATATCTTTTCTGGGGTCCTCTTCCTCCTCCCCTACCCCCAATCCTTATGTTAATTTGACACTGGTGGAGGGGAAGTGGCCACACACAACCATCAAATTCCTTTTTTACGTGTTTCTAATAACATGTGTTGCCTTGTAGCCTACTCCAAGCAGCTTGACAAAACAGATTGATTCTCAAGCGATGACAGCAGCCCAGTTTATGAGCACAGCAGACATTCCATTAATCAGAGATGAATGCTTCAGGGACGTAAGCGCCAGTGAACACAGTAGAGCTAATGTATGGGATTGTACTGTAAATATTACAACTAGAGCTGCCAACCAACTAAAGAAGTTTTAGTTGATATACAGAGTAATCTAAAGCAAGCCATTTAATGCAATAGGGCTTTCTCCCAGGAAAGTGTTCTTAGGGAGGTATTGTAAATTACTTGATTAAATGGCAGATGATTAAATAAGTTACATTATTGCCAAAATGTTAAAATACATACTTCTTAAGATAAAGGAAGGGTGGGATAACGTACATTTAAAAACAGCTTGCTACTGAAAGGAAAGGTCATCTTCAATATTATTCTCCTCATTCCCTATTACAGTAACACATCAGGATCAAAATAACCTCAAAAATAAATATGTTCTGCTGGGAAATATCCTGAACAGGACAGTTTGTTGCAGAAAAATAATCCAGTTTATAAAACTGCAGCCAGATTTGTGGAAAAATGGAAAATCTCTCTGAGTGGCATTGAACATGGAAGACGTTGGTTCACAACATCTTAGATAAACTGCCATAGCAAATCAGCATTCAACAGGAGCTACAGAAGACTGTTTTATGGAGAACTGGTAGTTAGCGAATACTTTTCTGGAGAATAAATCAGAACTAATTGGAATAAACAAACATAAAACTATATGTCTGTACTAGAATTTGATAAACAAGCACAGACCATGGGTGTCTGTTTTTCTTGATAAAAATGAGCAATAGGAGGAGGGATTATTATTTTTATATTGTATTAAATGGTTTTCTAAAACTGACAAAAAGAAAATATTAATCTTGTAGTAGGTTAGTACCAATTCAAATGTATCCTTAACTGTTAACCAACTAACCAATTGAAGTGCGCTGTGCTATTCACAACACTGAAAGATCCAGATTAACAACTGCTCAGTAATGGATGGCTTCAGAGTAACCTTATATATGTTCTTTGGCTATTAAAAAGATTTAAAGGTGCTGTCAATATTGAGAGATGCTTTACCAAACCAGGCTTGCTCAAATCTGATATAATCTTTCTGTTTAAGGTACAGTATGGACACAAGCCAGTGCAGAAAACCAATACTCCTGAGACACATTGTTCTGTTTGATCATTCACAGACATATTGGTTAATTATTCCTGAGAGGCAAAGAGATCTATGGCAACAGGCACCAAGAAACAATAGTCATGAAAAAGTTAAAACTCAGTTTTTGGCTTCGGTTCCCAAATAGTGCTCAAGACAAGGGAGGATCTTTCACTATTTGTGGCATGGATATTCACTCTCTCTTATACTTTCATTGTGAATAGGCCTGAGTAAAAGTAGTCTGCAAAGAAAACGGGTGGGGTGTCAGGTGAGTAATTCAGTCTCTGTGTAACCATTGAACACTAGTCAAAGGATGGAAAGATAAGCTCTCTTATTTTTCTCTCACTGTTCTTCCAATGAGCTCTGGCTGTCATTCATGGTTCTCCCCTCCTCCATTTAAATCTGACAACAACCTTCGGAGAATTACCCAGCCAGACCGTTAGAAAGCCTCTTGAACACCACAGAGCCACTGCAGATTAAAAGATAATACCAGGCCTGTTTATGCTCTGCTGGATTGGCCATGCGTTATATCCTGCTCTCAACTCAGAACATATCAACAATGCTTATGTTGGTCTCTATGGGCACTTTCACACATGCCAAATAATGCACTTTCAATCCACATTCAGTACTCTTTAGCTGTTACCGCACTAGGTATTCCCAGCGATGTATTAAGAGTTTGAAAATGTTATAAAAAATACTGTTCGCACTTTGTTTGGCCCCTTTAGCTGTGAAGACGTCTTCCAACCATTTACAAGCCGTGATATCCAAAAACCCTTTTAAAGTGTTTTTTATAAATTTTTCAAACTCTTAATACATCGCTGGGAATACAAAGTGTGGTAACCCTCTTTAATGATTGTTTGCAAGTGGATTTTGCCAGTTCACACAGTAAAATCCAGCTTCAAAGTGCATTGAAAGTGGATTGAAAGTGCATTATTCAGCATGTGTGAAAGTGCCCTATGAGTACTAATAGTGAACATCATAAAAGCACCTTGCAGTAAACTGTAATATGTAAACTCTAAAACCTGTCCAGTCACAAGTGAGGTTTTTTTTTTACTTCTAGCACTATTTATACTACAATCTAAGAAGAAGAAGAGTTCGTTTTTATATGCCAACTTTCTCTACCACTTAAGGGAGAATCATACCAGCTTACAATCAACTTCCCTTCCCCTCCCCACAACAGACACCCTGTGAGGTAGGTGGGGCTGAGAGATCTAAGAGCTGTGACTAGCCCAAGGTCACCCAGTTGGCTTTATGTGTAGGAGTGAGGAAACCAACATGGATCACCATATTAGCATCTGCCGCTTATGTGGAGGAGTGGGGAAACCAACACGGTTCTCCAATTAAATTCCACAATTCCAAACCACCTCTCTTAACCACTACACCATGCTGGCTTATCCATGTTTACTCAAAGAAATAAGTTATTCTGTTATCAAAGGGTCTTATTCCCAGGTAAGCATGTGCAGGACTGCAGTCTTGATACCCTGGATGACTTACTTTTTTCTTGTAATATCCCTCTTGGTCCAACACTCAGTTGTCTATTGATCAGATTCCATAACCACTACATGAATTAAGTTAAGATTCGTGAATACTTGTTGCATTTGTTCCAGAAACTCTGAAAACTGAAGAAGAGCCTTGTGTCTAGCAATCAGATTGGCAGAAAGATTTACACAGGGCCTCTTGTGGCATAATAGATGTCTCTAGAATAGTGCTTCTGGAATGATCCCTGTGTGTCATAATTGAAAATTCTCTATGTATTTTTCAAGATGGATCCACCAAAAAACCAGTTCGGGGAATACCCAAGATGCTACAAGTTCCATGAGAGGCTGAACCAATCAGCTAAAGAAATAAGTAATTGTCTCTGCCATTAGCAAAATGCAATCTGAAAATGGTAGTAGAAACCAGGACAAGGCGGACTCATGGAGGAGAGAATAAAATAGTACGAAGGTTACGGAGGACCAGTAGGCACTTTTGGAATACTAAGATTATTTAGTGGGCAACATCACAAAGCAGCTACCATAGAAGCTGCAGCCAGTTACAAAAGGTTGGGAGGTTCCGAGCATTGCATCCAAGCTTACAACTGAGGCAGCCATTTCCAAATAGGTGGCCCATGAAGACACAAAGGTGATGTTTCATGAATAGGGTTGCCAGCTCCAGGTTGGGAAAATACCTGGAGATTTTGGGGGTGGAGCCTGAGGAGGGAGGGGTTTGGGGAGGAGAGGGACTTCTATGCCATAGAGCCCAATTGCCAAAGCAGCCATTTTCTCCAGGGGAGCTGATCTCTGTCACCTGGAAATCAGTTGTAATAGCTGGAGATCTCCAGCTGCTACCTGTAGGTTGGCAACCCTATTCATGAGCATTCCTGAAGCACTTTCTGCTCCAGTGAAATGGAGGAAAGCCAGAACTGGCTCTTTGCTTAGGGGAAGAAGAACACCATGAAGCACAATGGTGGGTTCTGTGACACTGGGGGTCACTTCTGTAGTAATTTAATAATATATTACTACTGCACCCTAATACACATCTTTATTGCAGACTTCATAAAGGCCACTGGTTTTTTAAAAGTTATATCAGTTACAAAAAGGCACCCAAGAATATGAAAAGTTGGCAAGATAATTAAGAGGAAGGCAAGACATGCAAGAAAAATGCAAGACAAGATAAGCAAGTGCAATTTTAATAGGCATCCCCAAGAAGGAGGAGTGCACTTCACAGAGCTCGTGCATGAAAATGAACAGTTGCTTTCCAACAGGAACAGATACAGATAAGCTAAGTAACTGCTAATAGATTGAACTTCACATGACCTCCACCGAATGAGCTAGTAACACCCAAAATGTCACCAGTATTTTAACACACCATGTTGAAGTGAAGGTAAAAGCAAATGGCCCAAGGTTATGTTAGGACCACAGAGTTACAGGAGCCTTCAATAGTGAGGATTTTCAAGACAAGGTGCTGTCATCATCGGTGGCGTCATCGGTGGTGCCACAGCACATAAACCCTGTCTTTAAAAGAGGCACTACAATATTGATTATAACAATAGACTTAGGAAGTTCTCTAAATTCCCAGCTTTCATTTTCTTTAAAAAGTAAGTCTTCTAGCATCTTCCCTAGAGGAAATATGCCTTTTCCCTTATATCTCCAACATGGAACGGACTAGAGCTGGGTCCCCAAACCTTTTGAGCATGCAGACACATTTGGAATTCTGATACAGCATGGAGCGGGGGGCACAGCAACAAAATGATTGCCACAGCTTAACTTCAATAACACAGTGTAGATCCTTGTGCTGTAGTGACAGCTGCTACCAAAGCAACGTTTTAAATAATTTGCACAGCCAATCAAATCTCCAATAATCAATCAGAAGCCTTGCTGATGCAAGGCCTACCTGGCCCCACTAGGGTTGCCAGGTCCCTCTTCGCCACCGGCAGGAGGTTTTTGGGGTGGAGCCTGAGGAGGGTGGGGTATGGGGAGGGGAGGGACTTCAATGTCACAGAATCCAATTGCCAGAGCAGCCGTTTTCTCCAGGTAAACTGATCTCTATCGGCTGGACATCCATTGTAATATCAGGAGATCTCCAGCTAGTACCTGGAGGTTACAATACAAAATAGGCACCCCCATGCCAGTACCAATGGTTAGAAAATCTGCAACGGAGTCTTCAGTACAAAAGTAGCAAGAAATCTTATTGGTGCTTACACATATGACATCAACAATACAAGAGTGAAAGATACATATAAGAACTGTCAAAGTTATATACAGTATGTACAATCTAAATAGGGTGCAGTCTCAGTGCACCAATTGCCATGTTCTTTCAAGTAAATGTTGTATTTTCTTCAAAAAGTCCAATAGTAGGTACTATCCCAAAAGCACACTTTTTGGGAAAAGGTGGGGGACGGCCGTTTCAAATCTTTTCTTCAGCCCCAAACAGTAAACATATCCAAATTGTACCCGTCAAATCTTTCACTATGTTCTCAGTTCCCCAAGGGATACTTGGCTTCACTTTAGAGTATCCCTCGGGGAACTGAGAACAGAGTGAAAGATTTGACTATTGGGTACGATTTGGATATGTTTACTGTTTGGGGCTGAAGAAAAGATTTGAAACGGCCGTCCCCCACCTTTTCCCAAAAAGTGTGCTTTTGGGATAGTACCTACTATTGGACTTTTTGAAGAAAATACAACATTTACTTGAAAGAACATGGCAATTGGTGCACTGAGACTGCACCCTATTTAGATTGTACATACTGTATATAACTTTGACTGTTCTTATATGTATCTTTCGCTCTTGTATTGTTGATGTCATATGTGTAAGCACCCATAAGATTTCTTGCTACTTTTGTACTGAAGACTCCGTTGCAGTACCTGGAGGTTGGCAACCCTAGGCCCCACCCACTTCCTAAAAACACTTGGCAGGCACCATAAAAGGTGTCGGCAACTGTCATAGTGCCGAGAGGCACCACATTGGGCTACAGACTTACTTTTTAAAAAACAAAAGCTGAGAAGTCAGAGAAGCTCCTAAGCCCATTGCTATAACACTCCAGTGATATAATAATAGGGTTGCCAGGTCCTTCTTCGCTACCAGCAGGAGGTTTCTGGGGCAGAGCCTGAGGAGGGAGGGGTTTGGGGAGGGGAGGGGCTTCAAAGCCATACAGTTCAATTGCCAAAGTAGCCATTTTCTCCAGGTGAACTGATCTCTATCTGCTGGAGATCAGTTGTAACAGTGGGAGATCTCCAGCTAGTACCTGGAGGTTGGCAACCCTATATATCAATATTTTAGTGCTTAAAAAAATACATCACTCATCTTCAGGGTGAGAGGAGAAGAGGGAGTGGTTTGCCATGACACTGCAATCATTAGACTGTGGGCTGCAGGTGGGTGGGAGAGGGTGGGACAAAGAAAACTGACAGAAACATTACACATGAGGAAAAGGCTGACTTAAAATTGGCTTCCAGAAAAAGATCAGGGTAAAAGTGGTCTCCAAAGAGCTGGAAAAAACCCTGGAGGGAAAGCAGGCAGAAATTCCAGCTGGTTATTGTACACCTGGATGGCTGTATGGACTGTCCCTCGGTGAATCTGAGGAAGTAAAAGTGCAACCATTTTTACATCAGGATAGCTCCGTCTGATCTCAGTCTCGCAGACCAACAGAGATATCCCAATATTCATACCTGTTGTTAGAAACTGATAACATAACTGAAGAAGTCCAGTGTATCAGAGAAACTAATGCAACAATTCAGAATGACCAAAAGCTCTCATACCATGCACCTGTATTCCTTGTTACCACTTACTGAGCACTAAAAGAGCTTGTTCATGCCTTCACATTCCACACAGATGAACTACAAAGAGGTTTTGGCTTTAAAATATTCAAGACAAAAATGTACCTACACTACGGAAACACAATATAGGGCTTTTTTTTGTACCTGATGTATTATTCAATTAGGCAGTCTCTCTTTAGCGTTTGTCAGCCCAATGTTTTTCTTGTTAGGTTAATGTAATTCTCACATTTCAGTTAAGTTCACTAGTATGCATAGGACTACAGCCCAAAAACTTTGTAGTTGGGGCTTCTAGGAAGGATGCTTAGAAGCTGGTGAATTTGTAAGTACAATCTTGCCCATTAAATAGATGTCAGGAGGTAGCTGAAGAGGGTCCTATGAGCCCCATATTACTATCTTTACAATTCATGCAAGTTGCAGACTTCCCACCCCCATCCTCGATAGTTTAAGTTCTGGAGTTCCTGCCTGTCGCCATGCTTGGTTCCAGTTGTCCGCATCTGCCTATGTTCTACCTGCTTGAAAAACATTGAAAGGAAAACAGCAGAACTACAATCAGTTATTTGCTTGCAACAACTTTGCTCCTAATCAGTTGCTATTTCTAGCAGCAGGCTGGAAAATCCTAATGCAAATACAAAATAGGATTAATTAGATCGGGCTTATAAAGCACTTTGTAGGTTAGAAACGAGATGGCTGGTAAGCTTTAAAGACAAAACCAGAACTACCTTAAGTAGGTCTACTCAGCACAGGTGCCTATCCTTTGCACCTGATATATTATTCAAGAGAGATCTCCCTTTAGCCCTTCTAATCTGGTGTACTGATCAAGTTTCTTGGGCTCTTCCCAATGCACCTGTATATACTATTCCTATTTTTCACTGGCCTACACACTCTTTTCTACTAGAAATGCAAACAGTCCACAAAACAGATGACAGAAGACAAGGCACAGACCGCTTGTCAAAGAGAGGACTGTAATACTACTACAGTCAAAGAGGATTTCACTTAGAATATGATTAAAATGGCTTAGAAACCAGCTGGTTGAAGGTGATCTCTGTTCCCTCTGATTGCTCTAGTGCTTTACAGCTCTTTACGTTTGTCTCAAACCTTTCCTTTTCCAAAACAAATATCTTTAAAACTACTGCCTGCCCAGAGGTCTACAAGCACCTACTTTCCAGAATCTGAGCAATTAAAAAACGGAAATTATATCCATTAGAAAACAGGTATTTAATTAGCTCCATAACTTAAGTAAATAACATAACAAAGGGAATTAACTGTATGCTTTTTACAGAGATGGAAGCATTCTACATTGAACAAAATACTACTCACTTACCATAAGTAATCCTGAGAATCTTCATTTTCTTTAACAAAAACTTCTAATCCGAAACCCAAAAATTACTGAAATTGCTAATTTCAGGTTTATTTTCGGTTCGGGTTCATCAATATGGACAACCCTAAACCCATCTCTTTGGGAGAGGTCAGGGTTGCCCCAGAAAGTTCCTCATTGCCTAACAAATTTAAACCGTTCTTCCCAGCACCACTTTCTCATCCATGCATTGAGACCCCTGAGGCCTGTCTAGCTGGCCCTGTGCATGGAACCGGTAGCACTTCTGAGAATGCTTCTGAGAATGCTATCCTAGCCTCAAGGGAGAAGTGATATGATTTGGTGACAGACAATACAGGAAGCAAAACAGAGAAGAGTAAAAAATAAAGTCAAAGTTCATGCTGCCATACAGGGTGGATGAGGATTGTCAGCGGATAGGCTGAATGTACAAGAAGAGGAAGGGTTGTAATAGTAATGGTAACCATTACTATACTATACTACACTACACATACACACACACTATACCAGGGGTGGGGAATCTCCAGCCTGCGGGAGCGCCCTCCCATCCACCACCACCCCGCCGCTTACTGGGTGCAGCCAGGCCCCATGGGCCTGGAGAGCCCTCCCTTCCACCACCACCACCACCCAGCTGCTTACCAGGCGCAGCCAAGCCCCGTGGGCCTGGAGAGCCCTCCCTTCCACCACCACCCTGCCGCCGCTTACCGGGTGCAGCCAGGCCCTGTGGGCCTGGAGCACCCTCCCTTCAACCACCCCCCCAGTCCAGAGTCCTGTCAGGAGTCCTGGTCTACCACTATGAAAGCCAATGGGTAGATCTGGCCTCTGGCCAAGTCCCCGTCGGGAGGCCAAGTCTACTGTGATGAAAGCCAATGAGTAGACCTGGTTGGGTAGGCAGCAGACCTGGCCTCCAGAGACCCATAGAAACCAAAGGGTAGACCTGGCCTCCATGAGTGGGGGGGGGGGAAGAGTCCCTGTTGGGAGGCCAGGTCTATCGCTATGCAAGCCAATGGGTAGACCTGGCCTCCGGTTCTCTTTCGGACCACGGCTGGTATTTATGGTATTTATTTATTTATTTATTTGTTACACATAGTCGGCCCAACCAAGAGACATTTATGTTATATCTGGCCCTCCTCACAAATGTGTTCGACACCCGTCATAGAGTCCACCTGCCAAAACATCTATTTTCTCAAGAGGAACTCCATAGTCTGGAGATGAGCTGTAATTCTGGGATATCCCCAGGTCCCACCTGGAGGCTGGCATCCCTAGTTGTAGCATTTCCAGATGTTCTAAACTGTCAGTATATCTATATACTGAACATCTATCAGTTAGCTTGAGTGACTAGTGTGTCTAGTAAAATAATGGCTGAAATTGCCAGGAATCTAGCAAAATAATCTGAATTGCATACCTTCAGGCACAATGACATGTATGTGAAACCTATCACTGCACAAAATACAAAATTGCCTGATCAAAGTGGTCTGTGATATCATTTGGACAGGTATAAAACATCAGGCACTGAATTGTTTTATGAGCCATTTGAATAGAGTTTCTAGCAAATACCTTCATTTTAAATTAATTTTTTTTTAAACTGATTATTTTTTACATTTATTGTGTGTGTCATGTCCAGTCATTAAAGTGCAGTTGATCTTACAACAGAATTGTATTGCTAGGGTTTTTCCAACAGGGTTTCCACCCATCATTGCTGGCTCATTAAAGGAGGGGGGGTGCTTTCTTCTTTCCTTATAAACAGCTGTGGTTCCACCACCAAATTCCCCTTTGCCCGAACTAGTTCTGTTCTCTTTGAAACTGGGCTTTCCCAGGTTATTTCTTGTGTTTTTCTATTTTAGTTAGTATGCGAGCGACACCTCCATTCGTTTTCCCTCAACAGTTAGTCAGCTAGTCTCTCACTTTGTCTGCACATGTTACTCACTGCAGTGCAAACAAACAGTGAGTTTGCTGGGCTCTCTCTCGGCACTGTGGAAAATTTTATCCAAATTGGTTGGAACACAACAAAGCAGCCCCTGGACATGCATTTCTCACTCAAATGAACAGAAAAGAATGTATATAATGACAATAAAGGAGCATATGTAATAGCAATTATACTGATTGAGGAAGGTCTGACTCAGGAACTGGGATATCTCCTGTGTGGAATGAGTTTGCACTCCCTCTTAGGGATGTGCATATCAGGTTTGTGTGTGTGTAAAGTGCCTTCAAGTCGCAGCCGACTTATGGCGACCCCTTTTGGGGTTTTCATGGCAAGAGACTAACAGAGGTGGTTTGCCAGTGCCTTCCTTTGCACAGCAACCCTGGTATTCCTTGGTGGTCTCCCATCCAAATACTAACCAGGGCTGACCCTGCTTAGCTTCTGAGATCTGATGAGATCAGGCTAGCCAAAAAAAGGCATTTAGGCTTTTTCCAGGTTTATTTGGGGCTGAATATTTAAATACAGGACAAAGTCTAAACCGGATAGCCAATCACCAAATCAGCTGAATAGTTATTCGGCTGATTCGGCCTTTGGCTTTCCCAAGGCTTTTCTCTATGGGAATTTTTTATAGGAGACCTGGGGGGGGGGCATTTTTAGAGGTAGAGTTACCAAATTTTCAGAGTAGCTGCAAGAGACTCTCCTTGCATGAAACCCGAAGTTTTGTAAAGTTTGGGTCAGGTGGCCAGGTGCACCTTTCACTAGCTTGGCTGGTGAACCAGCTGTGGCCTTTCCTGGGAAGAAAAGATCTTGCCAATGTGGTACATGCCCTGGTAACATCTAGATTAGATTACCACAATGCAGTCTATGTGGGGCTGCCCTTGATGACTGTCCAGAAGCTACAGTTGGTACAAAATACTGCAGCCAGAATGTTGACTGGAATGGGTCATAGGGACTATATTACTCCAGTCTAGTTCCATCTACACTGGCTACAATTTGCTTCCAGGGTCAATTGAAGTACTGGTATTGACCTTTAAAGCTCTATATGGCTTGGGGTCAGCCTACCTCAAGGATCGCCTGCTCCCATATAAACCTACTCAACCACTCTAGTCACCTTCAGAGGCCCTGCTTTGGATGCCTGCACCGTCTGAGGATATACGGGTGGCAACCTGAGAAAGGACCTTCTTGGTTGTGGAGCCAAAACTTTGGAACTCCCTCCTCATGGAGATTCATCTGTCTCTTTCTATTGTTTTCTTCTGCCGATGGGTGAAGACTTTTCATTTGGTTTGGTATTCCCTCACTAACTCTTAGGAACCATTCTCCCCATTTGTTTTTATGTGTTTATACTTTTATGTGTTTATATTAAGTTTTATTTAATTATTTTGAATTCTTTATACATATTTGTATTTTAGATGCTTTTTAATGTTTGAATTGTTTTAATGTTTGCCACCTTGGGCGCCCTGAATAGGGTGAAAAGGTGGTCGCGGAAGTAGTAGTAGTACTAGTACTAGTAGTAGAAGAAGGAGGAGGAGGAGGAGGAGGAGGAGTTGGTTTCCATACCCCACTTTTCTCTACCTTTAAGGAGTCTCCAAACGGCTTACAATCGCCTTCCCCTCCCCACAACAGACACCCTGTGAGGTAGGTGAGGCTGACAGAGTTCTTAGAGAACTATGATTCGCCCAAGGTCACCCAGCAGGCTCCACGTGGAGGAGTGGGGAAACAAATCCAGTTCTCCAGATTAAAATCCACTGCTCTTAACCACTACACCACGCTCGCATAGAAATGTTTTTTTAAAAAATAAATGATGGTTTTGAAATAAGAATTGTTGTATGTGTGTAAAGTGCCATCAAGTCACAGCCAACGTATTGATAGGGAAACAAGAAAAAAATGCACATCCCTAGTATCTTGTCATTGGTCTAAAACGCATGGTCACTTAGCCCAGTTCCAGCCCCCTTCCAGCCCAGTTCCCTCCCAGTTTCACCCAGGATCAAATCTTCGCAAACGGACGATACCTTATTTACTCTTCTTTCAGCCCTGTATCAAAGCGAAATGAACCCGCCTTTTCCCATTTGTCTTCTGGGAGAAACAGAAACAAAAACAGGGGGAAACACAGATGATTGGCATCTCTCACAGCCAGTCACAAAGCAGTGTTTGAAGCGGCGGGGATTCAACTGTTTCCTGCCTGCTACTACTTCGGAGCTTTTTCTGAGAAAAAGAAAGTCTTTTTTAAAACGAGGCTTGGATTCCCCCCCCCCTTCTTTCAGGTAGCTCCGTTTTTTGTTTTTTAGTTCTTAAAATGCTTTTAAAATTACAAGCGGGGGGGGAGCCTCCATTAGTCAATTCGAAAGGACCAATCTCCAGGAGCTGGGGGGGGGGGAGGGCTTACTCAGCAGGAACCCGCATTTTCTGTTTACGCGGATCCATTTGCACACAGTTTAGTCCCTGCTCATTCCAGGTAATGCGGGTTCATTTGATCCTGGGCGGAACGGGGCTGGAACTGGGCTGGAACTGGGTTAAGTGACCATGCGTTTTAGACCATTGTCTGCAGTGCCTTCTTAAAGGTTCTGTTTTGACACCAGTAATGGCACTCGTGAGGCGCTCCATCTTTGGTGGTTTAAGGTAAAAGCTTTACAACCTAAATAGCTGCATAAATACTTATCTGATTACCCAACAAACATTGGTGGATAGAACTAATCTGAGCAAGGGATAGATAAGGATTCGTTCAATGAAGTGTTCCTTGGGTGCACCAAGATAGAAGAGAACACTGCACAACCCAAGATCCTTACAACTGGCATTTTGAAGGCAAATCTGCTTCACAATCATTCCAGTGTTCTCAAGGAAAATGACTGCAGCTTTTATGGCTAGTTAGTTTTGCTTTTAGCATTCTTCATGCCTACAGGGTAATATTCGCTTATCATTTTTAATCTATTGGATAATGAAGCTCAGCATAGAGTAATTCGTGCTTGGAGCCTCAGCTAACTCATAAAATGTCTTTGAAGTTTGTTTGTTTTTTCCAAATGCAAGAATCTCTTTGTAGTGAATTTCTTAGGGTTGAAGATGGGCAAGCTCTTTTGGGGAAGGTTTAAATTCTTAATAAAGCCCATATAAGAATAATGACTATCTACCTTTGGGGAAAATTATATGTCACAGCCATTCTGTGGGCCGGAGGGCAGGCCCATTAATTGATGGGCAATTGCCCACCATTAACTTGCAAATGGGAACCCTATTGACAAGTCCTTGACATGTATACCATATCTGTGATACTGCTCAGCCCATGACTCATCCTGTGAAAACGTTTGCTGCATCAAGAGTGTCATGCAAAGGGTGTGCACTGCAGTGTTTTCTTTTATCTAAGGTAACATTCAAAGGGATCCATGAACATGAAGAAGACTTTGGCAATTATGAGGAACTCCCCTCTCCCCTGTTGCTTAAATCTGTGCTTCTTCTCTCTGCATCCAGACCAATATATTTTAGCTATTGATGCAGCAAGAGAACAAAAAGTACAGTAATATATCCAGCTTTTGATTTCAAGGATACTGGGCCATTAGACAGAACCAGGAGCTAAACATTGCTGAGCTGACTAGAGTGAACCAGTTAGGAACTGGGAGAACCAGGAAGGAAATGGAAGATCCATGATGGATCTTAGAGGAGTCTAGCATATTATGGTGGGGCTGGTAGTCCTAGAAGTGCATTTAATAGCAAACAACCTTTGCTATCAAGCCAGCCCTGAAGTTTACTGAAGTTTCAGTAAACAAAGCTTTACTAAGTAAAACAAAACAAAAAATGTTGGCAATCCTAGTTTCTGGAAGCCAGTGGTGTTAAAAAACAAAACGGCCCAATGTGTTTTCCAATCAGAGTTTCCAAGAAAAGAAAACATTAAGTCCCATAAATTAACTCAAAAGAAGAAAAGCAAGATTAAATCACAGTTACTAAAACAACAGGTCTTTGTTGCTGAAGCAGAAGTACAATCACAGCATTGAAAAACAAGAAAAGCAATATACTAATAGCAGCCAATGACAGGCAGAAAAAGTAATATGTTATTAAACATACGTTTAGTAATTTATTACTTCATTTTTACCATGCCTTTCTCCCCAGTGGGGACCCAAAGCAGCTTACATCATTCTCCACTCCTCCACTTTATCCTCACAACAACCCTGTGAGGTAGGTTAGGCTGAGAGCATGTGATACTTGTGAAACCTGATCCAAAATTACTGAGAGGCAGAGAGAAATGTGTATGGTTTTAATTTTGAATTTTAACCTTCATCTCCAAATGCTGAATGTCTGTAGACAAACAAAGTCCAGACCTCAAATCTGCCATTAATCTTTCTGGTTAACGGCAGGAGGCCACGAGCAATGTCTACTACACAGCTCATCCCACAGCAAAGGTTACTGGGAGAATAACTGAGACGAGCTTCTCTATAACCTTCACAGTTAATCTATTATCAAGGATAGTTGAATCATCAAATTCTCCTTCAAAATTTTGTTTCAAGAATGCAAATTACATGCAGCTACATGAGATAACCACACGTTACCACACCAAAACATACTTTATTCACATGATCATGACTGCCAATATTGCATTTATCTCTGATTGTGGAATCTGAGGATTTCTTGATGGTAACTCTTGGGTTCAACCCTTCTGCCTTGTAGGCAGAAGAGTTGTGTGCTGCAAAAGAACAATTGCAGCAACAACACCTGAACAGCAGCTCACAAAGGGAAACAAGGCAACTAACTCAGCAACAGTAGCCAGCAAGGATTGGCATGGATAGGGCAGACATAAGGGCTGCCAGAAGTTATAAGGAAATTAGAGCATCCAGATGGGTCTTTGGGCGAAACAGATCCAATAAGCCCAGTCAGGAAGAAGTTCTTCAGGAAGAATGGAGGAAGTTCTTCAGGAAGGAGGATACCAGCATTTTGTTTATATTGAGTGCATATAAATTGGCATTCATCAGACTCACAGTTCTTGGATGTTCACTTGCCAAGAATTCTACAGCAGCATAAGGAAATGCAGGTAGTACAAAGAGATGTTATATTGGGTACTTTCCATTTCCTGTCCCTGATTAAAACACCAATTCCTGTTTTGTTCAGGAGTGAGTATTTCCCTGAACAGATGCCAGCTAGCATCTCCTCTACTTAAAGACAGATGGATTCACATTCTAGCTGTATCTGAAGAAGTGAGCTGTGGCTCACGAAAGTTCATACCCTGCCAGAAAATATTTTTGTTAGTCTTTAAGGTGCTACTGGACTCTTGCTCTTTTCTTCTATTGCAGATAGACTAACACGGCTACCCACTGTGAACTGTCCTAAAAGTTAGGTTAAGTATGATATCCAGTGTGCATTAGAAAGAGATCCTGAGGCTAGAAAGAAACAAATGCAAATGGAAAGCCAACCCAGTACAGAGAAGCAATTCCTGCCTCTTTTCTTCCTGACCACATCGCATCGTGTAGGCAGCAGAGGAGTTGGCTCATATGTGACAGATGGCAGAGGATATGTGCAGCTTAACTATGAAATGCCAAAAACAGATTCCTAATCTGCTCCCTCACATGATGTGTGTTCTCCTTTAGCAGATTAACTCTTCATCACAACAGCATGAACAGCATGAACAAGTCCCATAGAATCAGGGGTTAGTTAGGGGAATAGATCTAATGTCTTCAGTCCAGGTTTCCAGTTATGTACCAGACATTCCATCCCTGCAAAGATTTCACTCTTTTAATTCCAGGTATTGACAAAAGGGGTGAGGTGCTTGTTAAAATCCTCACCCACTACATTATAACAATCACACCCAGAAGATAACCCACAAATACAAAACAAAAAGCTGCACTTCAGGTGAAAGAATTGAACTTCCTGATACCATGCCGTCAGTTAGCTAGAGATCTCACATGATAGGCTATAAATAAAATCATTATCATATATATCTCTGGTTTCATTTTGCTGAAATGTTTACACAATAATAGGGCCTCCTAGTAATTTAACCTATTTTTAAAAGCAGCCACTGTAGATAATAAACTTTCAAAGGAGGTATGGTTCATAAGCACAGAAGTCATTAGTTTTCTGAACCTGGCTGTTCTCTTCCTCCACTCAAAAGTTTTGAATCTGGGTTTTAAGTCTGCAGCAAAAAAATAAATAAATTATATTTTATTTTTTAGCAAGAGATACATATACTATAAATAACTGAGGAGACGGTCGCCTGGAATCTACTCTAAAGAAAGTCTCAAACTACTCATGGGTCTGCCCCAATCATCATCATCATCATTATATCTGTCTGGACATGGCCCAAAAATGTTGATTAAAAAATCTACAGAATGGAGTTATGTACAGAGAAGGGGGATTTTTCTCCATACCAGGGGAACTCCCACATTTGCAGAATTTTTTGGGGGGGAAGGCAAGGGGATTTTTTTTAAAGCCCTCAGACCTCCTCTTGCAAGGAGAAAAAAGAGTTGGCCACCATTTTGATAATTGTGTATTAACCCAATAAATAGCCACTGGCATTTAGAGCAGCAGGGAAACAAGAAGGTATCATCACCACTAAGTGGGTGGGGAATGGATGAACAGGCAGTGGTATTGGCAGGCAGCCAACCATCCAACTAACCAAGGTAACAAAGCCAAGCAGTTAGTGGCAGTTGTAGAGGCAGCAGTGGGGAAGGGAATATCCAGCAACTGCACAGGCGGGTAGGCCAACAAGCAAGTCAGCAAGGAAGGGAGAAGCAGGCTAGGAAAGTGATGGAGCTGACAATGACACCACAGGTAGTAGGGAAGGGGGGACCAGGCAGTGGTGCCGGTGAGCTAGCAAACAAGCAAGGAGGAGGAGGTGGCAGCGGAAAGACAGGGGGGGTCAGACTTCCCCTCCCCTGCAAGTTCCTCACTGCTCCCCACTTGTCATATGTGATGAAAAAAATGGGATGTGACTGAAACCTCCAAAGATGCACAAAAGCGAGAGCAGTAAACGTTTTGCCCAGTGGCACTGGGCAAAAAGTTTACTGCTCTCGCTTTTGTGCATCTTTGGAGGTTTCAGTCACATCCCATTTTTTCCATTAAGTTGTCCATTAGGGTTTTCCCCACCCCAAACTGGGCTCTGATAGCAGAAATGGACTCTTGCAAACTAGTTCCCACCAGATTTTGTTCCAGTTCGGTAAAGACAATTCCATATTCCAATGCAGAAGAAAATGAAACTTTCCCTTCAGAAACAATGAATGTTTCAAACTAGTCAGAGGAGGGGAAGTTACAGCATACAAAAACAAGGGTGCCCAGGAACATTTCAGCATGGGACTAGGACCTGCACCTCAACCCTCAGACTGCTAATCTTTCCCAAAACTTTCTCTAACTCTCCATAGCTGCTGAAGTACCTGGATATCTGGCTGCCAGTGACAGGTATCCCAATTTTTGCCAGGACAGGCAGAAAAAGTGGAAGGGAAAATGTCTTGCAGTTGCCCTTTCAATTTTCAGTGAGGGAGTACAGAGATATGTGAACAGCAAGATTTTGGGGATGGTTCAAAGCCTGCACTTCATACATTCAAGATTAAATAGCACCTCCAAGTGATTATTTTGAGAACACATGGTTCTTAGTTTGTAACTCATAGTCACTGGAAATCTAAGTTCCCCTGAGAAATAATCTCTATATGCTATCTGTGTAAATACATAGGAGCCTTTCTAGATCAAACCAAAAGGCTCCTCTGGAATAATATCCTGTGTCCCACAATGGCCAACAAGATTCCCCCACAAAGTAAGAAGCCCCCCCCCCCATGCTGTTGCCCTCAGCTCTGGTATTCACCATCTCAGAACATGCAGGTTTTATTTGCTCACTAATAGCCATTGATTGAGCTGTCGGTGACAAGCGTGTGTGTAATCCCCTTTTAAAGTCATCTAAGGTTGTGGCCGTTACTGGATCTTGTGCCAGCAAATTCCATAAATTAATTATGAGTTGTGCGTGAAGAAGGACTTTCTTCTTTTGTTTGTCCTGAATCTACTGCCAATTTCATTCGTTGGGTAGCCCGCTGGAGAGACAGTGGCCTCAAGCCCTGGAAAACTGGCAGTCACAGCACCCAACCAGCTGACTGCACAGTATACCTTGTAATGTCAACAGCTAGAGTGAGGCATTTGCCTTAAAGGCAGGCGAGTACTGAAGCTGCTCTCCTTAATGATGCCTCTTGTGAACACAAAAAGTAGCAGGTTCTGTACTCTAGTTCCACCAAGCAGCGGGTTACTCTACATTAGCCTCCTCACACAGAAAAAACTAGAAATGCAAGCAGGATTCTCAGTGCCGCCACAATAAGATGGCATCCTCATGGCTGGCTGTTTGTTTCCACTTTGGCTCTCAAATGGGAGTGGTGTTTTTCAAAGCACCCAGATCAAATTGTTTGCCAACCATCACCTTTCCCAAAGCAGTTTTGCAACTATCTTCCTGGAAAGACTGCAGTCCAAGTGGGTTTTTGCATGCCCTATGGACTTGGAAGGATGAATTTATGAACTTCCTACCCACATCAGCCACACCGTCATTTTACTGTCATCATCCCCCTGAGGCTGTCATTTCTCCCCCATTGCCCCACACAGTGACATAGCAACTACAATTGTTTCTAAGCTAGCAAAAAGTCCTCTGGTGGCACAGGGAAAGCATGGTGGCCATCAGGGCTGATCAAGGAAAGTAACCAAGTAACTTCCATATGTATGCTCTATTGCCATTGCAAATATTCTGCACTCGCACCACCAGTGAGTTCACAACAGAGAATCATCACTGTGTGGATGCAGCTAGCATAAAGCAGGAAACTTTGCATAGTTTTTCAGCCTGGCATGGACTAGGTCAAGTTGAAATGCAAAGCCCTCTGGATGAAGAAAAATGTTATAGCATGAAGGCCACACCTGTTGAAAACAGCATGTAGACCAGCCCTAAATTCCTATTGGAAACACATCTGAATCAAGGTGTGTAGACAGTAATCCTGGAACAAGAAACCCTTATCTGTTATCACTGTTAATATTTGCTACCCTAGTAGATGCCTGCATTTTCCCAGAACAGCAAATGTGGCAAAAGGAACGTTAAACATTTAAATTTTAGCCTCACCAATTCAACCCCAGGAAAAACAGCAAATTCATATGAAGACTCATTTCTAAAAATATGACCTCTGAAACGCCACTTGTTTCTAAAAATATGACCTCTGAAACAGATCACTTGATACCATTTTCCCATTGTTCTTCTCAACCATGTTCCAGTTCCTTGACAGCGGTAGGACCTAGTACAGGATCATGCTCCCTCTAACACAATGTTCACACCGCTTGTGCTAAAACAATGGCTCTTCTTCCAAATAGGGAGACTCATTGCAAACTTCCTTCAGGATGCCTTGTTCTGGCTGGTTTATGTTAGGGGGACAAGACTAAACAGCTTCATTTTTTTCAGTATTAACTACTAAAAGTGAGAAGCTGGTTATTTGTTACCAGGGTGGAGGAAGGGGTGACAGAAAACTCTGTGCACTCGGCAGTCTCTTTTGGAGCCGGCACCTTCAGCACTTGGCCTATCAAGTTTCTTCTGAAACTGCTCTGGACAGATTCAGTTTGGCAAAAACAAAGGGGGGATTAGTGGGTTTTGTGGTGGCGTAAGTCCAAGATTCCCTCATTCTCCTTTTCAGTTCATTCTGCCAAACTGTACATGGAGAGCCGCATTATTAGACCAGTCTTACCAGGCTGGATCATGAATGGGGTATCACACACTATCTGAATTACTGGTCCTGAACACAAGCGGGGATTTGATGTGCTGCTACTGTCCTTCCTAGGGCACACCCACTGGTGCCATGCCAAAGTGCTGCTTGGGCCCCCCCATAACCTGTAGGCTCAGAGTGAATTAACAAAAAAAAACAGGTAAACGTCTGCCTCCAAAAAGGCAACAATCTAATTTATTAACATGAATCATTGAGATAACTTATTCAGACACATCTGCCATGCACAGGGTGCAATCCAGATCTGGGCAGACCCACCACAACAGCAACACAAAGTGAATTGGCCCAGTGTTTTCACCATGATGTTCATTTCACATTTAGGGGTGTGGTTTTTTGTACTTTTCCTTCTAATCTGAATTATCTGTACTTCTTACACTTCTGTTAATAGCAAATTTGTGGTATGTTACATGATTTCTGTTTAGCACCTAGCATTCAAATGTTTGGAACAGTCAAATAGTTTTTTGCATACGTGACAACTGAGTCAGATGGTTGCCTGCACTGTATTCCTCTTTAAAAATGGCTTGAAACAAATTCAGTTAGCAATGCAGACAGTGGCCTTGTGAACGGGCATGTGCTGAAACAAAGGGGAGAAGGAGGTGATTTTGGACATAAGCCAGTAGGAGAAGTTTTTAGTGACAAACAAACCCAAACTGGTAAAGGGTCAGAACGATGAACTTAATCAAATTACCAACAACATATTGTGAACACTACAGCAAAATCCCAAGTTTCTCAAGAGAAAACCTCTCTCTGTCATGTATGTAACATGACAACAAACTCTTTCACTGACACTACCACATACTATACCAAGAATCAGGAGTACAAGCAAAACAAAGGCATCTGTTCCCAGCCTCTTAACAATGGAGCAACTTTCAAAGGTATGGGGAAGAGGCAGGAAAAGGAGCTGAATCACAGGATTCAAAAAGCAGAATCTGAATTTGTAGATCAGCTGACTTCTCCCATAAGACTTGTCATGCACTTTCTAGCTTGCCATCTTCATGAGTTTTCTGCAGTTTTCCCCATTACTTAATCACTGTTCCTGCTTTGGTGAGGAGGCGACCAGGCTACTTAAAAAAAAGGAAAAATCTATTTCCTGTGTCTTGAATTTGGCTGGATGGCAGCTGTCAAGGTAATACCGATAAAAATAACAACAATACTAATAATTGTTTAAGAAAGCCTAAACCACAAGCTTGTAGAATTAGGAAGCACATAAACATAAAAGGCACATAAAGCTGATTATCCACCAGCAATCCCTTACTTTCCATTTTGAAGGATAGCGATTTATAACAGCCTGAGTTGCAGCTAATTAGATGCAAATTGAAGCTTCTCCCCAGGTCTCCAATAATCCAACATGATGGTTCCAACATTGTTCTCCAAGATGATATGTAAAACCAGATGGTGCTGCTTTCTTGATTTCAATGGCATTATTCTTGATGAATGCTAAGAACAAAATGTGGTCCAACAAACACCTGGATCTAAGCATTCTCTTAAACTGATATTTCAAATCATGTTCTGCTTCAGGTGTTTTCAAGAGGCAATCCAATTTCCATAAATATCAAGTCTGAGGATTATTTAGACTCAACCAAATCCTGAAAGACTTGTGTATGTATAAAATTTGAAATTATACGTCAGATTAATTTCACACTCTGTCTTTATATTGTACCAGATTAAATGAATTTAAAGTCTTGCAGCATTGTCTATATATAAGAATAAGGAATTTGAGTGTTGATTTTACTGTAGCCTTTAGAGCTTAAGACAACTAGAGAAATCTTGCTTACTGTATTGCGTATTATTAGGGCTGGATAGATGAAGCTTAAATTTAAACTTTTTGAAAAGGGTGTGTTTTCTTGCCCTACTTATTCAAATATTAAAAAATTGGAAGACAGTGCTACAGGATATCATGAGAGAGCAGGATTCAGAACTGGAATTCTCCGCTTTCATGCAGTTTTATAGAAAAGACCAAGATGGGAACAGAAGGCTTGTTCATGTGTGATTTTTTTAAAAGGTTTTTTCCTATCTATGGATCTCTTGGTCAGCTTGATAACACCAGGAAAGCAAAGAGTATATGTATCCCCAATGCAGAGAATTCTGAATATCAGCATCCCTAACCACCTGCAAACCACAGTCTAAGGATCTGAATGATGTTATCTGTCAATATCTGTGATCTAGAAAGCAGTTGGGTAAGCAGGTCAATTTCTGGGCAAAATTCAGAGAGGTAGCAGTGGCAGGAAGTAAGCAAGAACTTAAACACTGGCCAGCTGCTGACAGCCAGTGTAGGGTTGTGGTTGAAATGCTGGCCTACAGCTGGAGAGGCCTGGGTTCAAATCCTCCTTCAGCCCAAAAACTCACTGAGTGGCCTTGTGTTAGTTACTCCCTTTCACCTTAAGTTTGTTTACAAGTTTGTTGTAGGGGTAAAATGGAAAGCAGAGAACCTTATACATTGCCCTAAATTCCCTAGCAGCAAAGATGAGATAACAATAAAGTAGATGGTTTGTTAAGGAAACTGTTCAAGAAAAAATCTCAAGTCACCAAAAACTGCAAGGCAAAGGTCACATATACATAGGTTCTCTGATTCCCATTTTACACTCACAACAAACTTGTAAATGAATTTAAGGTGAAAGGGAGTGACTAACACACACACACACACACACACACACACACACACATATATATATATAATGTTTAATATTCTTCTATTTTAATGTAGAGAGAGCAGTATTATTATTCACTATTAGTACTACTATGACTCATTAAATAAATATGGACCAAAAGACCAGCCATGATGGGGGGGGATAACTGTGTCTTCTTGACTATCAACCATGTTCTGTTACAATCAACTCCAATTTTAAATCATAATCCACCATAATCCATAGCCACATGACATAGTGTGTTAGTATTTTGATGGTGACACCTAGTGGCTGCCTTGGGAATATCCTTTTCATAGTCTAATGCTGTACAGGCATACCTCTGAGATATTGCGGGTTTGGTTCCAATAAAGCGAATATTGCAATATTGGTTTCCCAGTGCATATACACTATTAAGTGTATTAGGTGTGCAATAGAATTATGTCTAAAAAATGTACATACCATAATTAAAAATACTTTTATTGCTTAAAAAATCACCATAACAGATATAATAAAATAATGAAAAGGTTCAAAATATTGCGAGAATTACCAAAATGTGACACAGACACGAAGTGAGCACATGATGTTGGGAAAATGGCACCGACAGACTTGCTCGATGCAGGGTTGCCACAAACCTTCAATTTGTAAAAAAAAAATATATGCAATATCTGAGAAGCGCAGTAAAGCGAAGCACAGTAAAACGAGGTATGCCTGTACCTGTTATTTCCTCCATTGAGATGAATGGGAATAATGGCATGGGAGAAAGCTGCCTTTGACTGCCCCACTGCCTGATTTCAAAAAAGCTTTAGAAGATCGCAGGCACTGACCTTCCGTGTAACATCTAGTTGAGGCTTCTGTGATAGAAATGGAAATCCCACACTTGACTTCTTTTTAATATAATATTAGAGAAAACTGTGAGTTAGCATAAGAATGACCTTGTCAGATCAGATCAAAAGCTCACCTAGTTCATCCAACAACAAGAGAAACTCATCACAGTATGCTGGATAGCCAGGTCTGTTGCCGTTGTTTTTTTGTTTTTACATCCCTAGTATGCAACATATTTTCTAATTTATCTTACAATTACAGATAAGAAAGGAATTCATTAATGGCATTGGGGATTTAAAAGAAATAATTCTTTATATATTTTGTACTTAATACCTTTTCCATAATCTGAGGAAGAGCTTAGATAGAAGTTGAATACCTTTCTGATTCGTGTATGAAATAAAATCATCCACATTTCATAGAAATCTGATATTTTAGCTTTACCTTTGACTACTCTGATATGTCAGTTTTTCTGCCATAGCTATTTGCCACAGTTTGGAATATCAAGAATGCAATGTTAAAAGAACTGCGGTTTTCCAACATTTTACTATTACCCTACAGGCTGTCATCAACATAAACACTATTAATTCCTTGGATGCCGCTTTTCTACTTTGTTCCCCCCAGATAGTTAACAGAGCCAATGCTGGTGTAGCATGGATGGTTTGATGCATAATATTAGTCATTTCTATAAACATTTCCCCCAAAACTGTGAAACCACAGGGCATGACCACCACATGTGGATATATATGCCTTGCTGGTTGCAATTTCTCCAACATTTTGTATTATTTGTATTACTAATTCTTGCTAGACACACCGGAGTAATATACCATTGCTATAGTAGTTTCAAAGAATTCTCCCTAAGGACTGTTGATAAAATTTTCCTTGTTTGAGTCATCCATAATTTATTCCATATATTTTGTTCTATTTTATCCCAATATCATCTTCCCATATTATTTTCAATCCATTTGACATACTTGTGTCTATTTTAATTAAATGGGAATATATTTTGGAAATTAATTCTTTTGCTCTATTCATATGTTCCACTAGGATTTGTTCAAATTTCATCATCTTCCTGATCATACTTTGCCTTATTGTATGAGTCATAATTAGGTAGTGTAACTGATGAAAAAGAATCCAACTCTTTGACATTCCTTGCAGCTTTTCTTTTAATTGCACAACAGTTAGGGGAGTTCGATTTTCAGAAAGAACTGTCATTCTGTAAATCCCCTTTTCTTTACGTTTTATATATTTCTCTGGCTTGTCTACACAAGATAAATTGGGATGTAGCATAAATGGAAGCAGTGAGGATATTTCTGGAATTTATTTTTCCATTTATTCCAAATTTTAATGTGGTGTATAGAAAAGGACTCAATTCATTTTATATCTCTTACTTTCCCCCCTTCAAATACTTTTTCCCCCAATTAATTCTAGATGTTTCCCAGTTCCATGTTTAGTTACCATGATTAATAATCAACCGGTCCATCAATTGGTCTCATCTTCCTTAAAAGACACAAGCTATCACTACACTGAGCTTGCTACAGGGAATTACAGCCATATAGAAGTGATTTGGAAGGAGCAGGGCTTGGCTTCAGCTCAGTTTGCCAGTCTTCCCTCCCTTCCAACATGGGAAACTGATGGAGCAATCATTTCCCATTTAACAATCCTCTGTGAATAAACATCAGGGGCTGCCTATTGTTACACAAGAACAATATTCTCAGAATAGCATTTTGGGCTTGTGTGGTATTTTGTAGAAGGATGTTGTATACAGGGTTCACAGGGTTGTGAAAATTCAATGTTGTGAAACAAAATGGGCATACAACATTCTTTCACGTTATCTGGAACAAATAGCTCAGACAAAGGATGGCAGCAACCGGATTTGGGCTCTTGCAGGCCTATAATGAAGTGGATAGGTCTAATGCAACTTGTGAACACAAATGTTTGAAGAACTGCAACGTAAAGCTGCAATCTGCACTAAAAGCAAAAGAAACTGCAACAATCAGTCTACATTAAATAGAAAAACACTCCAGCAGGTTTCAGTTAAATTCTTGAGAGAAATGTAGGCCCCAAAGAAGCTAATGTCCACAGGCTTCAGCACAGTCCATGGCTTGTTCCCTCCCTTGTATTCCGTGACTTGGATTCCATCTAAAAGTTCTGTGGGTGGAAAGGGGACACTTTTCACAGATTCTCCATTCTGTAGGAGATTAAAAAAAAACCCCAGCTTCCTGGGGTCCCCCATCCCACAGGAGCTGCATTTTGGGAGGCAGGACAGGGGAGTTGGGGAAATAATGGTCCATAGAAATAAACCCCTCTGCCTGAGGAAAGTTTAGGGGGAATCCAAGCTTTTCTGCCACACAGGGTTGCCATCTCTGGGTTGAGAAATTCCTGTAGATTTGGGGAGGATGGGGTTTGGGGAGGGGACAGACCTCAGTACAGTATAATGCCATACAGTCCACCCTCCAAAGATGCCATTTTCTCCAAGGGAACTGATCTCTGTTGTCTGGACAGCAGTTGTAATTCCAGGAGATCTCCAGGCCCTACCTGGAGACTGGCAACCCTATCTGTCAGTGGGGCCTCCTGGCCTTTATGTTATGATGAGCAGCTGTTGGTGCCCAACTTACTGGACTCCTTCCAATAATTCTGGAATCCCTTATGAGCAGTCCCGGTTTTCTTTATCTCTCTATAGTATGAGGCATTTTGCCTTTCCTTTGCCTCTGCTGTTCCTCAACTGCAGAAATGGATACATCTCCTCTCAGGGAAGTCTTTCCCCTTTTTGAGTGGTTTGGGTTACTCAGAGGCAATTGTCAGTCAAATGCAGAGAACATCACTAACTATGCACAGAGGACAGCTTGGATCATGAGCCATTTCTTTCACTAGCGCTTCCAGGAGAAAGAAAAGAAACAAAGTTAAGTGGTAGCTGAGTAATGCTTCAACCCTATTTGTAATAATAAGGGAGCTGAGAGTTACAATGCCACTGTTGATTCACAAAATCTATTTCTTCTGTTAATGACTCACGCATGTGATTCAACCATACACCTCCAGGTAAATTTCATTCTGCAGCATACCAAAATAAGCAATGTACATCCTCGGAAAAAGCTATTCCTCTTCCATTCAGCCGCACTAACTATAAAAGCATTATTACAATGACAAGTAACAGGAAGGGTTGCTTAGATATAAGCGAGGCCAGCATCGTCTCAGAGCTGATTCATGCTTTCACGTACATCCCTGGTGGAGAGGAGAACACATTTCCAAGTGACTAAGTAGATGAAGATGTCAAACCTCTGAAAAGCATTACACTTGTGGTGATAATAGGTGGTATGAAAGCTTAACTGCCTGTTCCATCATTGCCTGACACTGCAATCTAACCAACTTACAAAAAGACATGATGAAAAGGTAGGGACTCTTCTGCACATTTAATTAATGGATCACACTAATGTTTCCACTCAGAAACCAATTATTAATTCCATTTCACATGGGCCATTTTAATAGTGGGAAAAAGTCTTGTGGTATCCTTAATAGATTTTCACATGAATCCTAGGCCTGTTATTCAGAAGCAAGCTCCTTTGAATTCACTGAGGTGTACGTACTTCCCAATAAGAGTGCACAGGATTGCAGCCTTTGTGTGGAAAATACTTTCTCAGAGTACAACTCCAGTGAGAGACTGCTGAACTAGAACTGATTGGAAAGTTCAACTGAATTCATCTGGGACTAAGGTCACTACACGAGTGAAATCATTCAGCAAAATCTGGAAGATTACGTTGTTGCTTATTCCTCCTGTTGCGAATAGTTGAAGTTGCAAAGAAAAGTCAGAGTATACCTCTCGCATTTCATGGACTTTTGGCCCAATTGCTCACATTTTTATATTTTAACTTTATACACATTGTGTGTGAGCGAGTGAGTGAGAAAACATTGAGGATATAACTCATGCATGTCATACTACAATAACTCTATGAGAGAACGTTTTAATCGTCCAGGACATTCCACTGCTGACCATTTGGTTCTCCCGCAGAGAAGCTTCACAAGGTGATTACAATAGGAGCTTTGACTCATGAAAGCTTTTACCTTGGAAAATTTTGTTGGTCTTCAAGGGTGCTACTGGAGTCAAACTTTGCTCTACAATCACTCTATTAGCCTTTAAGGTACCAAAAGACATCTTTTTGTTCTACTGTAAAAACTGACAGTTTTTATTATGATTTCTGAATAATCTGAGAAACCATTTTTATAAAACTTCCCTGTATTTTTGGTTGTTTAGCATGATGAGGAAGTTGGGCCTCTAGAAATATATTGCAGTCTCATCACTAGACAAGCAGATCATGTTCCCCTGGGTTTGTCTCACTCAGTGAGTTTCATTCCAATCATTCTCTCTCTGGTATGTTTGGCTATTCTGTAGTTTGTTTAGATCCATCATGGCAGTTCCGTGGCTTGTACCCATATTCTCTGCCCAAATCAGAGCAGATGCAAACAAATAGAAACAACAGAAACAACTTGCATCAATCTTAATCTACCTTTTTTTTCTCTACCTTCCTTTGTTTGGTTTGTGTTTACTGCATTTTTGTGTATTAGCCAAAATAAGACTCGAGTCAAATGCTTCATTTTTAACTGGCTCCCCCCTCCTTTCATTATTCTAACTTTTTCTGCTGTTCTGAATATTTCCGCCATCACATCGTCTGCAAAATCTCCCCTCCGGGTTTACTGAGCTAAATGATCTCCAAGTATAACCAGCTGAATCAGAGTTAAGCAAAGGGAGGACCTGATCTCTGTTGCTAACGTTTGTGTTCCAGCAAAGTTCCCCCCACTAGAGGCTGCTGAAACAAAACAAAACAAGAAGTCTATTTACCTTAGGAGGGTTCCAAACACTGAAAGCCAGGAAGCCTTGCTATGAATAACAGGTGTGATTGAAATGAGCACGAAGTGCATATTTACATGGAAAGATTTTCTTTTTAAATCCAGAAGAATTCTGCAGAAGGATGTGGCTTAAGAGGGCAGATAAGCACCATCAGCCTTTTCTCCTGCATTCATAGATGGGCAACAAGGATTGCTCACAACCCTATTGAATAATGTCTAGATAGATGTTCAGGTGGATATCAAATGCAGTGACACTCCAAGTCTGGGAGAAACACTTTAATCCATCAGTTTAGCTCGGTGGATTTCATTATGGGGTAGTAGCTCACACTGGGCTGGATCCGGACTTCTACCAGTTCCCCCTTTCTACTGCAGACCTCCTATTTTTCAGCCCCCTGTATTTTAACTTCTTACCATTAAAATTCTCTTATGGAAATAATTCTGTGTTAGCCTGTTTCAGCAAAATGAAACAGAAGTCCAGTGAAATAGACAGCATTTCTATATTAAATTGTCAAATGCGTCACAGATTTCACACATAACATGTAGTTCGACTTTTAGTTACAAGGTTACATAGCCCCACTGCAGATGGTGAACAATGGGACCACCTACAGGAAGGGCTGCATAGCTGGATCATATGTATGTTCAGTGGCATTCCTTTCTACAAAGAAATGGTGGGGGCAGTCTTGTGACTGGTAGCATTTTTGTCTCCATAAAACTAACCAACCCTTTCTGTCTGTACCTTTGCCAACAATTTCGGATAAACACATGAACATATGAAGCTGCCTTATACTGAATCAGACCCTTGGTCCATCAAAGTCAGTATTGTTTACTCAGACCGGCAGTGGCTCTCCAGGGTCTCAGGCAGGGGTCTTTCACATCACCTACCTGCCTAGTCCCTTTAACTGGAGATACCAGGGATTGAACGTGGGACCTTCTGAATGCCAAGCAGATGCTCTACCACTGAGCCACAGCCCCTCCCCAAATTGCACATGAAGCAGGTTTGCATGCCAGGACAGCCATATAATGGTTAGAATTTAACACTAGACCAGGGAGGACCAGGTTCAACTCACCACTCAGCCATGAAGTTGAATGATTTCTTGGTCAGCTGAACTTACCTCACAGGGTTGTTGAGATAAAATGGAGGAGGCGAGGGCCGTGTGCATTGCCCTCAGCTCTTTGAATGAAAGAGGGAGGGGGGATAAAATGAAACAGTAATGAGATGTCCACATTTTCTTATTTGGAGGGCTATTCTGAATAAATGGAAACAACTAGACTGATAAGGAACAGAATGTTTCCTAGCTTTCCTAGCTCAAAGTGTTGTACTATGCATATTGAAAGGGGAGGGGGCAGAGCTATATTTAGAAGCACCCTTTGAAATCTGAGTGGTGTTAACAGGGCTGTTGGAATCCTGGATGTGCACTGCTATGAATCTGAACAAATATCACTACCTTTCATGTCCTTCTCCTTCATCAAGCCTTAAATCCCAAGGATCTGAGCCTGATTCTTCAAAGCTACTCCTAGGGAAAGCAGCTGTTCCCATTTAACTAGAAGAATGTTTTACTACTGAGGTACTGCCTCTCACTTTATTAAGGGTTGCCAATCATCCAGGGGCACTGTCTTGTGCTGCTGCTTCTCTCTCCTACTTCTCCCATCCTGCTGTCCATCCTGGCCCTACTTTTTCTCCCTCCACTGTGGCCAATTTGGTGCTCCACCATCACTGCACTTCAAGGAATCCATTTATTCTGGATATGTTTCAAGATGGCGGGATGGATCTTCTTGTTTGTATCTAGGGGAAGCATTTTGACAATTCGACAAATATGACAGTTTGACAAATATGAACTTCAGCACGTCTCTTTCTTGTTCAAAATAGTTACTTCTGTAGACCTCAGGTTTATTTCATTGTAGCCTAAGATGTTACACTGATAACCTGGAAATTTAATATGGCCTATTTGTTCAGAGCAGGATAGAAATGCTTAACCCCTTTCCCATTGTAGTTTTCTAAAACAAAATAATCTCCCAAACTGTTTCCCTTATAGGGCACTCAGTGGCTTAGGGAGATTGTGAGATCATCATTACCCTCTTAGTTATTTGCCAGATATCACAGATTCCTGAGTTAAGTACAGAGCATCAATAATCTCCCTGAAAACACCACTCTGGCCACCAGTGATAGACAATCCCTATGTAACAACATTCCATGCCAAGATGGACTACAAGACATCAGCCGTGTCCACCATTCTTGATGACACCACAGCACAGCTGGCTGTTGAGCCTGGTAACTCATCCACAATTATTTCATGTTTGGGAATATTCTGTATCTTCAGGTTAACCACCACTGCCACGTGTTCCCATGTGCCTCCACATTATGCCAATACATTTATGGGTTTTTTAGAACAATGCTTCCTCCGTTCCTGTCTCCAAGTGCCTCTCCTCTACTTGAGATTAATCGATGATACTTTTTAATCATCCGGACCCCAACAAGAGGGAGGCTCTCAAGAAGCTTAAAGAGCTTCCACATCATCATGAATATGACCCTGAACCAGTCCATTCAGCAGGCCCACTTTCTGGACACTCATGTACTACTACGTGATGGATATATAAACATCACTTTATATTGAAAATCCACTGATTACTACATGGACCTTAATGCTTCCAGTTACCATCCAGAACATACCACACAATTCATTGTCTACAACTAATCCCTGCTTATTCTACGTATTGTACGGTTCTTACGGTATTTTTGTTGTAATTCACCTTGAATCTCAGTGAGAATGGTGAGCTATTAGTGAAGTAAGCAATTAAATAAATTCCATTTGTGCCAGACCTTGAGAGACGGACAAGCACCTGCAGAATTTATATCAAGCGTTCCTAAAGCTTCAGCACCCAGTCGGGAAAGTGTACAGGCAGATAACAAAAAGTCACATTCAACAGGGAAGACCCAGCAGGAAGCACAACTGAACACCAAAGCTCACCTACAAGTCACCACTAAAACACCTCCAGTGCATTATCAGAGATCTACAATCTCTCCTGGAAGCAACTACTCACCAGCAATAATTCTGCTGAATGGACATATAAATGCAGGGACTAGCTCCTATAACAAAGCTGGGGACCAACTGTGGGGGGGGGGGGCATATCTATTCAAGTGACTCTCAGAGGTACTAGCAACATTAGCTATGCCATTAAGGGCTTATTTCTCCTGTACATCTGCTAAAGTGATCCAGGCTGTTATCTGTCAGCAATACCTTTCTTCCACTTACGCTGACCAAACTGGACTGTCTCTACACAAGAAGATGGACACAAATCAGGTATTAAAATAGAAACGATCAGAAAATGGTAGAGGAGCATTTCACCTCCCTGCAAATTCAGTAATAGACTTCAAAGTTGCAGTATTTTAGCAGAGGAATTTCAAAGGGAGAAGCAGCTGACAGTTGTCTTAGAAGCGCTACAAGTCTCTTTGCTGTTTTGACTGTGGTAGATTAACACGGCTACCCCTCTGTACCCCAGGGAGGGTATTTTGACCAAGAAAATGGTTAAGATAATGGGTTAAATGCCTCTGCCATATCACAACTACTTCAAATAAATGTACATGGCTGCATTTCAGGAAAGAAAAATGCTGGATGATCAATCAGAGATGTCCCACATATTGCATAGTTTGGTCATAGAACAGAGTTATTTCTACACAAGGGCAGAAAAATATCAAGGCCCAACAATACATGGTGGAAAAGACTAATGATGGGATGCCCTAAACCAATAAAATATCTGTATTTTATCTTATTGTTGCAGAGATAGCAACAGCTTCTGGGGAAGGTGGGATGAGGGCTGTCATAATTGAAATCAGGAAACTGCTTGTGGGGAGAAGGAGCTAGCAGCTGTCCTCCCCCAAAGCTGCTTTGCCAACAAAATTCAAGACCTCTTCCATAAAAATCATCTCTCTGTACCTCCCCACACCATTTCTTGCCAGAGAAATTCTTTTGCCTGAGAAACAGGCAAAGGAAGAAGCACTGACAGTAACCTGTCTGCTTTCTGCATTAGAAAACAAGAATTGCCTTGATGAATCAGATTAAGGGCCAATCTGATCCAGCATTCTGCTTCATACAGTAGCCAGCTGGAGGCCCCTAGCAAGCCCCGAAGCAGGAAAGAGAAGTGATGACAGCCCCCAATGGCTTATTCCAGCATCTAATGTACAGTGATGTATAGGGTCTGTACCAACGGGTTCCAATTAGGCATGGTCACCAGAGCTGTTGATACACTAGCCTGCCATGCTTCCTTTTAATAACATCTAAATTACTGGCTGTCACCACACCTTGTGATACCAAACTTCTCATGCTCATTATGCATTACATGAAGAAATACCCCATTTTGTCTGTCCTGAAGTTGAAAATGAATCAGCTTTATTGAATGAGCCTGAATTCTGTATTCTGAATATATTTAAAAACTTGCATCCTCCGTCTCAAAGGTTTTCAAGGAAGCTTCCATACAAGTTTTTTTTAATCCAATAATTACAAAAACAATAAAACATTTTAAACAGTCACATCAAAACTAAACATCCAGTTCATTAAGACAGTACAGTAGTAATTTTCACAGACTTCATCTGCCAATATAGATCAATAAAATCAATACAAAGCAATAAAACTGAGAGAACAATAAACCCCCAAAAACACTGACAAGAGGTCTGCAGGAAAAAGAAATGCTTTTGCATTTGCAAGAGGTTCAGCACAAAACAAACTGATGAGGGGAGAGAGATGCACAGTTGAGATGCGATAACAAAAAAGATCAAATTCCTTGTGTTTCCCCATCTCAGTTCAGCAGTAGAGGCACACTTCATAAGGTCCCACTGACAGACGTTAGCTGATGAGCAGTGCTGTGTGGAAGAAGCAGATAGTTTAAATTACCTGGTTCAACATTGATTAGGGTTTTGTCAGTAAGAATCAGCAAAGTGGATCAGCAGCCAGTGAGATCATCTGCACTGGCAAGTAACTTTTCTGCTATGTTTTGCACTAATTCAGGCTTCTCAATCGTCTTCCCCTGCACAGTTCATTGCCATCGTCCAACATGAGTGTGAGCAGAGTGCGGATAACCATGGCCAAATCATACTTTTCAAGAAAGTGCTGCAAGTAACATACCAGGCAAAGTTGGCAACAGATACGTGATGCCATCAAGGAGACCTCTTCTGCCACCCAAAAGCACAGATCGCCAGTGGCAACCCATCCCCTCCAAACCATTCACAAAACTCTTTCAGAACAGTGGCTTCTTTTCCCCCTAAGCATTTTATCATTCACCTTAAGAAGATTGTGCTACCCGCTTGATCACTTGTACTATCTTATGGTCTGACTTGTGCAATGATCACCCCCCCCCCCGACTCTCCTTGCCCAAGAGTACCCAAGAGGCAGTGGGCCAACCGTGTGTGTGAGAGCGGGCTTGCCCACCCCTTCCCTCCTATCATATGGGACAGGTTGCCACTACTCAAATTTTGCCCTTTCCTTGTTATCAGCAGTTTGAGATGTCTACAGAGGTGACCTGTGTGTGTATGTTAGTGGCCACACACACCTCTCTTCCTTTCTGCCTGCCACCTAACTCTGTCCCAGTCAGGAGTTTCAGTCCATGTGAGGAAGAACAGCCAATGCTTTGGGTAAGAATCTTTGGTCACAATCTCAGATCTTTTAAGAAAAGAAAAAATCTTTATTCACTGGCAAACATTTCTAATTCCTAGGAGCACAGAAGGACCTGGAAAATATTCTCAGACTATTAGCAGGAATGTTACAGAAGCTAAATGGGGGGGGGGGACCTAAGGGCTAACTAAGTTGTACAAATCAATGGATTTACCTCAACAGTCCCTTCCAATGAATTCACATAAACTAAGCTGGGACTTTAAAATGCATGTTGGTGCAGCCTTCACTACATTTCTCCCTGCTTCCCAGTCCTTAGCTTGCACGTAGGGCTGTTGATTCAGTTCGGCCCGAACTGAAAATCAGCCGAATTTCCCCTGATTCGGTGGTTTTTAGTTCGGGAGGAACCGAACTCAAAACTGGCGGGCAACCGGGGGGGCCGAATTCAGCGAGTTCGGGAGTTCGCGAATAAATCCGGCAAATTCAGGGCCGTCAGTAAGCAGCATAACTGTCATTAAGCAGCATTCTCCTCCCCTGGCCAATCGGTGGCCAAGCTAAGTCTTCTTCTGGCCAATCAGTCAGGATTGAGTACTGGAGGAATCAGCTGATGTGCGGCCCGGCCAGGGAGAGAGAGAGAGAGAGAGCGAAATCCTCATGTGTGTGTGGGGGGGTGCTTGTGCACATTTGCTCCTTTCTGTGGCTGCAGGGGGCTTATTTTTTGGGGTACAGACACAAAACTTTCAGTGGAGCTTCAGATGAAGCTTCTTAAGATACCCCCAAGTTTTGTAAACATTGGGTCAGGGGGTCCCGAGATATGGGCTCCCCCCTTTTTCTTTCCATGGCTGCAGGGGGTGCATTTTTGGGGGTACAGACCCCAAACTTTCAGTGGAGCTTCAGATGAAGCTTCTTAAGATACCCCCCAAGTTTTGTAAAGATGGGTTCAGTGGGGGCAGAAATATCGCCTCCCCCCCTTTTCTCTTTCCGTGGCTGCAGGGGGTGCATTTTTGGGGGTGCAGATCCCAAACTTTGAGCGGAGTTTCAGACCAGTGTTCTTAAGAGACCACCCAAGTTTTGTGAACATTGGGTCAGGGGGTCCCGAGATATGGGCTTTCCCCTTTCGGGATGAATGGATCAGCCAATCCTGTGTGCATCTTCTCCAGAGCAAAACGTCCCGTGCCTAATTGGAATCATATTGGATTACAAGTCCTCCCCTCCTGATGGAACAGAAGACAGCCACAGTAAGACCCCTTTGGGGGCTTTAATCTATAATTTTTCTCCTGTGTATGTGTGTGTGTGGGGGGGAAAGCAGAGTCTGTGTGTGTGTGGGGAGGGAGCAGTTTCTGTGGGTGGGGGGGAAGCCAAAGGGGGCTTTCGTCAGTTCTGCCTGGGGTGTGTGTTCCCCCTCGAGTCTCTCGCTCCCTGGTTTGAGGGGGGAGGTTTCAGTTGTGTGTCTTCTGGTTTTCCCTGTTGCAAAGGTGTTGTTTTACAAGGTTGTGTTGCTTTGCAAACTGTTGTAGGGGCTGGGAGCTTTGTGCGTGGGCAGCAAGCTCTGCTGAGAGATGCACATTAAGGGTGGGGGGGACCCCTTTCAGGGCCCATATCTCAGCCCCCCCGACCCAATCTTTACAAAACTTGGGGAGTCTTTCAATAAACGTCCTTTGAAGCTCTGCTGAAAGTTTGGGACCTCTAACCCCAAAAATGCCCCCCCCCGAGCCGCGGAAAGGCGCGATTGTGTTTTTAATGGCTTTATTCGGCCGAATTTTTTTTTCGAACTTTGAATTCCCGCCGAATTGAACGGATCCGAAGTGGGGGAGTTCGGACTTCAGCATATCCCAAATCTAAACGGGCCGAATTCGGCCGAATCCGAACTATACCGAATTTTTTAAAATTCAACAGCCCTACTTGCATGCTTTTTCACAGAGTGAGTTAAACCTTTTAACTTTTTGGGAGCAATCTTAAGCAGGTCTACTTACAAGCAAGTTCCATTTTATTCATTAGGAC
The DNA here is from genome assembly GCF_029931775.1 of Euleptes europaea. Taxonomy (NCBI): domain Eukaryota; kingdom Metazoa; phylum Chordata; class Lepidosauria; order Squamata; family Sphaerodactylidae; genus Euleptes; species Euleptes europaea. The sequence continues at coordinate 55,704,873 of NC_079316.1, read as the reverse complement.
TTACTCTCAGGAAAGTGTTTTTAGGATTGCACTCCGTGTCTCCCAGTCAGGAGAGTTTCTTTTTGACCTATCCTGCACTGGGGTTTGAGGTCTCATGTGTGCTGCCCTGCACTTTTACCCATTCATAACAAGATGCACATCCTTAACTTTTATGGCCCTGACTTAGGATATCCTAACAGTGATCTATCTTGCTTCTGCCTGACAGGACATCTCATCCTGCTCATTTGTCACCATAAAGGGAAACTATCTCCTCTCAGCCAGAAATCCAAGGACTTTATTTCTTAATTCCCAGGCAATGAGGGTGTCCTATCTGGGAGCCATTGTCTCTTGTGCATTAAACAAGGTACCCTGTATTTCCTTATCACAACAACTTGAACATCAAGTCTAGTGGCATTTGTATTGTTTCCAAGTTCCAACCTCTTGCGGTCATTTTCCCCAACAACATGGCTGAACTCTAAGGATGGCAGGGATGTCCCTCATAGATGTGCCTTGGGGATACCCAGGTCTGACTCTAGCTACCAAATCACAGGTGTGTATATTACTTAGAATTTGTATAGGGCTTTCAGCATTTGAAATACTTTATCACAGCAATCCTTACAGCAACCCTGTACTGTAGGCCAATTTTATTCTCCCCATCTCTGGCTTGCCTATGTTAGTTCATGGCTGAGATGAGTTTTGAACTGGTGATCTCCCAAATAACAGCGCAGTCACTTAGCTTTCAAGTTCAGCTGGAGATGCTTATCCACCTCTTGCCATTTTAAACCAATCCTAGGTTTTTTCCATCCCATTTTATCCTCAGAACCACCCAAGAGAGGCAATCTATCCCAAGGTCACCTAGTAAGGTTCATGGGCAAATATGAATTTGGACCTGGGTCTCTCCGGTCCTAGGTAGACACTCTAACCACTGTACCACACTGGCTCTCTTACAATGTCACTGTATTTCAGCAGCCCATTGCACACCTGCTATATAAGCATTTTCCATAACCTCACCAAGACACTGATGGAAACTTTCCATCATGTTTCTTCCCCCACCCTTATAGTTGATAATATCTTTGCATTTGTCAGACTAGTACAGACCTGCTAGAGTTTGAATTCTGTACATTTATTATTATTTGCCAAAGCAGCGTTGATTTGAAATATTAAATTCTGGCCCCTATCAGATTGTTACTTTAATATCTCTGATGTGCAAAATTAAAGTGAATATGTCATTCTCTCACTTTCCTTTTGCTAAGGCTTGTGTAACACCCACCTGTAATGGTCCTACTGCCAGAGCTCACAGCCACTCAACTATATCTAGTCTCAAGTGCTGAAGAAGAAGTAAAAGCAACGCTATAAAAGCTAGCCCCACCCATTCCCACTCCCAGCCATCCCTCAGACATTATATTTTATTAAACAGATCACACAGTAGCTCTTTGACAGCGCTTAGTGAAAGCAACCCTTCAGTATTCTTCTAGAGAATACTAATATCCCCCTACATGGAGAAACTACTTAACTGATAGAGATAGTACTGTTCTGTAGCAGAAGCTGCCGTAGTGAAAGAATCCAATGGAGAAGCTAGCAGGACACCAGGTGTGGTTTTATTTCATGAGATGAGACACTATATAAGGGTTCATTTGCTGTGAAAGGAGCATGAATCAACAGCAAATTATTGACTCCTATGTCCTAAATTTGGGTTACAAAATAAAGCTGGGAACAGAAAGCCATTATACAACAGTAAACCCCATTTTGCCCCGTATGTGTTCTTGACAGGGAGACGCAGCCAATACTGACTATCATGTATTGGTGATACTTTTCTCTCTTTTTTTTGTACATACGCTATGTGTTGCAGCATTCACATATTACATTTTGGTGTACATTTAAAAAGTCTTGGGTATACAGCTAAAAAAAAAGATGTGGTCCTCAAAAATGAATGGACATTTTATACTGCTTAGCATGTTTGAATTAATATTTTATAATATACCTTGAGTCTCAGCAAGAAAGGCAAACTATAAATGAAGTAAATACAATAAATAAAATTAAATGTAAAGTGTCAGAAAAGGTCAAATGATCAGCCACCTGTTCAGAACCTGTCCTGCAGAAATTATTGGTGAGAAGATAAAAATATTTTGAAAAGCCCTCTAGTTTTCCTTTTGTAATCTGCCACAAAAATGTTCTGATCCCTGCTTCGTCTTTTAGGTACTGACCCTCTCCAAGTTTTTTTCCCCAGTCATATGTTAGATAAGATAACTCATATAAATCAATGCAATTGCAGCAATTAAATCATGCATTTCCATATTCTGTTTAGATTCATATTGTATAGAGATAGGGTTGCCAACTCTAGGCTAGGAAATTCCTGGAGATTTGGGGATGAAGCCTGAGGAAGGCAGGGTATGGGGAGGGGAGGGATCTCAGTTGGGTATAATGCCATAGAGTCCACCCTCCAAAGCAGGCATTTTCCCCCCCAGGAGAATTGATCTCCATCACCCGGAGATCAATTGTAGTTCCAAGAAATCTTCAGGCACCACCCAGAGGTTGGCAAACCTATATGGAGAAAAAGCCAGAAACAGATTCAGGGCAATAAAAGTTTTCTTGGATGTGGATGAAGATGCAAGGTGACGCTGCAGTGGGGGAACAGACCATAGAAGTCAACCCCATACGCAGCCTTCTCTGTTACGTCAAGGCTTTGCTTCAGAGAGCTCCCCGGACAGCTTGTGAGCCATTACAGTGAGTTTCAATGACAGTTCCATAATCAGGTAGAATTAATAATCCAAGCACATGAGTCTTAAATTGATTCATTCGTTTTTACCCCCAAATGCCCATTTGGCCCTTGGAGCGGCAAATACTGTGTACAAGGCATTAAGATTAACTTCAGCGCCAGGTGCTGCCACTGCATTAGATGAAATTATGTCTCCCACTTGCAGGGCCTAAAAGCAACTGGTAAACAATTTCATTCATTTTCCATTAGAGATTAAACAGGTTGGTCCTTTATGTTCAGGAAGATACCAGCTTCCCTAGGCAATAATTTGAGTGCACAAAGGCTATCAAAGACACAATGTAATATTTACAGGAAAGGGATCACAAAAGCATCAGAAAGTGTTTTGCTTGTGCGCCAGTTCACATTAATCAACTTCTGGTGGTATCTGCAAATCAAGAATGAGGAATGGAAAAGGGAGAACTTAATCCCATTGGATGTAAAGAATAAACTGATCACAACCTAAACTTGCCCAACTCCAGGTACTAGCAGGAGATCTCCTGCTATTACAACTGATCTCCAGCCAATAGAGATCAGTTCCCCTGGAGAAAATGGCCACTTTGGCAATTGGAGTCTATGGCATTGAAGTCCTTCCCTCCCCAAACCCTGCTCTCCTCAGGCTCTGCCCCAAAACCCTCCCGCCAGTGGCAAAGAGGGACCTGGCAACCCTAATACAACCACAATCTACATGCTACAGCAGCTCCCTGGAAATTGCTTTCGGTTTAACCCCACAGGGAATCTACTAAATGTATAAATCTGGAACCAGAGGAAAGAGCCTCCCCCTAAAAGTACAAAGGCATTTTGAAGAAGCAGGGAACATGAAAAGCAAACTGAGAAAAACTGCACAGTGTGTAGGAAATGATTAAACAGTGGTAGGTATTGAAAGGAGTGACACCTTGTAAGGAACAATCATTTTACTTTAGTACAGGGGTCGGCAAACTGCGGCTCGCGAGCCGCATGCGGCTCTTTGGCCCATTGAGTGCATCTCTCCGAACTTGGTTTGGAGCCCCTGCTCTCGCGCCCGCTCGTGCCGGCAGCCGGGATGCGGAGCCGGCGCGCCTGAGAGAGAGCCAGCGAGAGAGAGCAGGCGAGCGGGAGCGCTGTCTCTCCCCTCCCCACCATGGAGAATGGCCGGGTCCCCCTTTCCCTTGCCCTCAATGATTTAATTTTCTGGATACCTTACTTACTTTTTTCCCTCCTCAGAGGCCATGTCTACCCACTGGCTTTCTTGGCGGTAGACCTGGACTCCGAGGAGGGGAAAAAGTCCCCCTTCAGAGGCCAGGTCTACCAATTGGCTTCTATGGGCCTCCGGAGGCCAGGTCTATTGCCAAGAAAACCAATGGGTAGACCTGGCCTCCCAATGGGACAGATGGCCAGGTCTACCAATAGGCTTTTATGGAGGTAGACCAGGCCTCCAGACGAGGCCTCCAGACGGGGAGGGGGAAATGGCAGGGACTTACAATTTAATTTTTATCAATAAATAAGATCACTATTAAGTATGATATCAAGTTTTATTCAGTGTACCTATAGTTTAATTAAGACATAAAACTTTAATTAAAGTTTATTAAGTTAATAAACAGTGTACCTAGTTTAAGTTTAAGAAATTTGGCTGTACCTACCTATATAGTTTAAGTTTAAGAAATTTGGCTCTCAAAAGAAATCTCAATCGTTGTACTGTTGATATTTGGCTCTTTTGACTCATGAGTTTGCCGACCCCTGCTTTAGTACAACCTGGTACATAGAGAGACTGCAAAACAGTGTGGGGAAAAGACAACTGCCATGTTGCAGGAGGCAGAGAAAGTGTTCTACATAAATTGCAAACACTGTTTGCTAAGCAGAGCCAGGTAGGAAAAGGAAGTGCTGTCTCTTCATTCCAATGTGTGAACAGTATTAATTGTACCAGCCTAGACACTAAAGGGCTGGATGCTGGATTCATGTACCATGCAAAAAGCACTGGCCTGTGTCAGATAGAGTTGCCAACTCTAGGTTGGGAAATTCCTGGAGATTCAGGGGTGGAGCCTGGGGAGCTTGGAATGGAAGGGACCTCGGTGGGGTAAAAGGCTATATCAACCCTCCAAAGCAGCCATTTTCTAGAGGGGAACTGACCTCCTTAGTCTATAGATCAGTTGTAGTTCTGGAAGATCTCCACGACCCACCTGGACGTTGGCAACCCTAGCTACCATAGAACAAATGGTAACAGGGAAACAAAGGAGCTCCACCATAGGGAAACCTATATCTAGATGCTGGGCTGGATTTCTAAGGATCAAGGGGGAGGGGGACCAAGGTGAACAACAGGAGTCAGGAAAACATGCAATGTCACAGCAAGGTATGTGCTGCTACATGATTCGTTGGCTATCTAGCTTCCCTGCATTGCTGGGCAAAATGCTTATAAAACCCACCTTGCTAATAAGGAAGGATCCTGGCCCAGGCAATCAAGGTCTCACAGGCATGGTTTTAAGCTGACGTTGGGCTCCCATTCCTCTCAGGTTGTGTCCAACCTGTGCTATCTGTAAACTAATGAGCAAGACGGTAAGCTATACTCCCTTTGGAAGATTCCCTGTGTCTACATCAGCAGTTTAATATGCTCACTGTACAAGGGATAAACACAAGGGATAAACTGTTAGAAGCAAAAATCAGTTAATAAAACTTAATAATTAGGATAGAAGGAATTCAATATCTATAATGTAGATCATAATGATAACATATGAGATTTTTGATATGTAAGATGAAACAGACTCCCCGAAGGAGTATATACTGTGTGAATATATGTACGTTTGTTTGTTTTGAAAATTTTAATAAAAACATTTATAAAAAAATAATATGCTCACTGTATGTTGGGCAGTAGCAAGATTTCAATCAGAGTAGGGTGTCCTAGGCTGGATCTTGCCTCTCATGCAAAGGGAATACCATTCCATCAATTTGCTTAGTCTCTCAACATAGACCAATTAATGGTAACTTTGAAAACATTTTTAAATATATGAGGAAGAACTAAGCATCAGAATTAATAGGTGTTGACAAGAAAACACAGACCAGGAGATATAAAAAATACAGAGATGGATGCATTCCAGGAAGACTTTTCCACCTTACCAAAGCACTACAAGGACAGTCAGGACAAGGTAGAGGGAAGTCATCAAAGACAGTGGCCACCTGCTATGGTCTACACCTGCAGCCATGTTTTCTCCAATCCACCCTGCTTCCTTTCCAGCAGGTGAAGAAAAAAGACTGACTTCCAACTAGGGTTGCCAGCCTCCAGGTACTCGCTGGAGATCTCCTGCTATTACAATTGATCAGCTGATAGAGATCAGTTCACCTGGAGAAAATGGCCGTTCTGGCAATTGGACTCTATGGCATTGAAGTCCCTCCCCTCTCCAAACCCTGCCCTCCTCAGGCTCCACCGCCAAAACTTCCTGCCAGTGGCGAAGAGGGACCTGGCAACCCTAATGGCATTGCTTATTTGACATCAGCCTTCAGGAAGGGCCAGTCACCCATTTACATTTCAATTTATTATTTCTATAATTGTTTTTTTCCAGCTGAAATAAAATTGACACAAACTAGTTTTATAGTCATGTCTTACCTGTCAATGCTATACCTTTTGGTTAACCCATGAGCCCCAACAGAGTGCAAAGTAAGCTTATTCCCCTTTAATAGCTGGACATTTTATGCAGGTTTCCTGAGCGGTGAGGAACCATTTTGTCGTAGGAATGCATGCTTTTTATCACATGTTCACCTGTATGGCTGTAACAGATATCCTAGGTCCAAACTATGCATGACAGCAGTAAACCCATTTCTTTGAACATGTGTTTACCCATTCACTCCCAAGACAGTGTTCCCAGGATTTCACTGTAAAGAACATGCTTGACCCATAGCCAGAGTACAAACTTAGTATCAAAAATCAACCAAAGGGGAAGCTGAGCTGAACATATCAAATTAAAGCAAATCAAACCATCTGTTTCCTTGCAAAGTGGGACTGTCCCAGCAAATGTATCATTGCACTTCTGTGACCACAGCATCTGTTATTTTATCAAATTATGTGCCTTGTCCAAGGGAGGGAGAGAGAGGGGAAGAGGGGGGGAGGGAGAGAGAGAGAGAGAGAAAGGAAGGAAGGAAGGAAGGAAGGTAGGTTTTATTTGGTGACCTATACATTTGATCGTGACTCGATTCTGAATGTTTGGGGCATGTACTGGGAACTGAAGACCAATTTTTTGTACAATAATCTATCAAATGTAACCATCTTGAAATACCTCACCTCCCTACTAGCTTAATTTTAGGCAATGGAAATCAAATATAAATGGAAATGTTGTATAATTTTGACATAAACACTCAGCAATTAATAGCATAACTTAAGAGCTCTCTTTAAAAGTTAACAGTTAAACAGAAGCTACAGTTTAATGTTACGGTAATTCACTCCTCAGCAGCTAGCTATAATTTGTTAATTCTATAATAAAATATTAGTTCAAGTTTTAGTTTGCTTACAACATTTATGGGATGCTTTTCCAATTCAAAACTGAGTACGCAAAATGACATGCAATAAAAGTCTAAAAACCATTAAGTTCAAAGAACAATAAAAACAAATTTAAAACAAAATACATTTAATCTGGGACACAAAACCCCCCAAATGAATCCTAACAAATACTTTAGAATTTTTTTAAAAATGTGTTCAACTAATTGCAAAACTTGTATAATGAAGATGCCAGCTGGATCTCTTGAGGCCCCAAAACAGGAGCCACAACACAGAAAGCCCGGCTTTTCACCTTCTTGGTTTTCACTAAACTACAAAGAAAAAATGCAACTCAAGCCCTCTTCAGATGACCTTAACAAATGGGAAATATATATTGGTAAAAGTGGTCCCCAAGGTATGCAGAACACCAGCCTTTTAGGGAGTCAAGGGTAAAAATCAACAACATCTTGGACCTGGCCTTGCTGCAGATGCCTAGTTGGTGCAATTGCTCAGAATTACAACTGGAAATCACCCAGAATTACAACTGATCTCCAGACTACAGAGATCAACCCTGGGGAAAATGACTGCTTTGGAGCGTGGACTCCATGGTTTTATACCCCTCCCTCCCCAGGTTCTACCCCCAAATCTCTAAGAATTTTCCAACCCAGAATTGGCAACCATAAATAGGGGTGATATGCTAGCTACCTCTGTGCTCTTCAGCATCCACATATAAAGGACATGGAAACATAATGCCTACAATCTATCAGGCTATGGAGTGATGAATGTTGAGGAAAAGCGAAGGGTAAAGACACAAAATGTGAGGGGAAGTCTTTAGTGACAGCTGGAGATTGCAAAGCTTGAAGCAAGACTAAGAAAAAGAAGAAAACAGACAGGACACCAGAAGGAAGAGGAAAATTGGGCACACAGACTGAAAGGAACATTTTGTGACAGACTACTGTACAATTAATGATGGCTAAATAACATTGATATCTGCTAAAGAGTGCCTCTTCTAGTCTGTAGCAGAGGGCTGTTGGCATTGCATTATAAGGAGAGCCTACCGTATTTCTATTTCTTGATGTAAGTTTTGTGAAGCAAGCCTGTATTAAGCCAATAATAGATAAAGGGGCAATCTATTCAGGCAAGGGAGTGGTTGCTTCAGTAAAAGTGGATTTTAATCCCCTTGAAATGTTGTTGTAACCATATGACATTAGTGCTAGGCCACAGGGTCAATGTGGTTCCAAAAATTTGTACAACAGCTTTAATTTGGAGCGCAGTCCAGATTTACTTAATTTTTTAGACAGGTTTCCTGATTATCTGTTGCCAGATCATGACCTCTGTAGCTATAAAAAGATGATGTCCATGAGTCTGGATGTTGTCACAATTTACTTCCATGTTTATTACCATCACTCATCGACCAGATAGGGAGTGTTGCCAAGGAGACTAGTTTGCATCCCTCATGGTGTTGCTAAAGTAACATGACTAAATTAAGCACAGAACTCTCAGCGTTTATGTACCACATTTGCACAGCGGGAAAATGAGAATATCATAGCCCTGAACCCTACTGTTTTTGTCTACTCATAAAAATGGCTTTTCCTCACATGATTCTCTTCAGCTGACTAATTTAACTAGAAAAGAAACAATGAGAGATTTCCTCATCCACAAATCAAGCTCACGCTGCTCACTTCAAATGCAAGCCTTTTAAGAACTTCACTAGATTTTGCCTCTCATGAAATAATTGGGTTAATTCATAATTCTGTGATCTGTAACTTTTCCCTTCTTTACACAGTTACCAGCTGCTGTCCACACAGTAAAAATGCATGACCATGGCTCAGTGGTAGACCACCTGTTTTGCATGCAGAAGATCCTAGGTTCAATTCCCAGCATCTCCAGTTGAAAAAAAGATGAAGAAGGAGATGATGTGAGACCTCTACCTGAGATCCAGGGGAGATGACAGGCAGTACTGACATTGACAGACCAATGGTTTAACCCAGTATAAGGCAATTTAATGTGTTCATGATATACCACCAAGAATGATCACCAAAGAGGAGCTTGGTTGACAGAATACAATGGATACTATGTTGTGCCTATGCAGAGTCCTATACAACATGCACCAGCACACATCAGCTTGCAAGGAGTCTTTATTCCTCCTGCAACACAACTGGCCATTACATTTAGCAATGATAGAAATAATTACACTTGAAATGTCTTGGGATACTAGGTGCTATTTACACAGCCAAAATAATGCACTTTCAATCCACTTAAAATGCACTTTGAAGGTGGATTTTACTGTGTGAACTGGCAAAATCCACTTGCAAACAATCGTTAAGGTGCAGTGAAAGTGGATTGAAAGTGCATTATTTGGTCTGCGTAAACAGCATAAGTATTAGCAGGCAGAATTTGCCCATCCTGATGTCTGTTACCTTAGAGCTCAGATCACCCGTCTAGATCCCTTCTCTCTGACAAACTAATCCTGCTATGCCACGAGGGTCAAGGACTATTAGTGTGGGTTTCTGTATTATTTTGTTTTAGGCTTATCCTAAAACAGCTCATGCTTTAACACATTTTAATTTTATTAAGGCAACTCATACAAGGACACCTAATCTTTGGCACTCACCAATAAAACTGCTCAAAATCAAAACTGCATACAAAGGCATCCTTCAGATCACTGCCAACAGCTTGAATGTAGTCAAAAAGGGCAAGAGTCCAGTACTTCTTGTTGATCAGTTTTATGTTTATTGAATGTGACTTACGGACTCAGACCCTTGCTGTTGCAAAATGCCTAAACTCCATCTGAAGCCAGCAAATGGGTTTAGTCCTTTGTAGATTCAAGACCTAACTGCTTGTGCCGCACCTGGCGATTCGGGGTCTAAAAGCTCAATACTGCATACAGCTTTGCTGAAAAAGACTGTGTAATATATTAGTAGCTATTGCTGGTTACATGAGAAATAAAGTTTCAAAACTCCTTTTCTGGCAGCATGCCTGTGTCTTCAACAACTACATGAGAACATTTCCTGGGTTGGAGATCAAGTGATCTGAAGAGCTGTTGATTTCCCCCCACCCCCGTTATTTTGCTGTTAAGGACGTTCTTGAAATGGACATCCTGTATAATCTCCACAGATATGAAAATAACTTTCATCTAAACTAGCGTACCTATCCCATTCATCTCAACAGTATTTGTACATAAGTCCTCAGTGGATTCTCCCAAAGGCTAGGAGAAAGAGAAGAGTGTTTTATCAGACACTCCCTTTAACTTCCCAGGGGAAATAAGATCAAAAATAGGTCTCCTCCTAGAAATGCTGATTATGTCACCCCAACTCCCCCTACAAAATAAGCTCATTATTTCTGTTTTCCATTGAATCACGTTTCTTCCCATTGCTTAAATCTCATTTTAATTGTTTGTGGGCTCCAAATATCAGGAGCTGCAAATCTAAGCAATTACATACACTATAGATTTTTCTGTCTGGATGATGCTTTTTATTCAAGATCTCCTAAAAGTATTGATAGGCCTCTGGAAAATGGGCCCCTTCCGAGGACTTGAACATGTCTCTTGCATTTCAGAATGCTTCTTCACAAACCAATGTGGAGTAGAATGGCTATAACTTCCAGAAGATTCACTTCCAGACTATACAATTGCAACCACAAATGTATTCAGAACTTTTGTGTGTGAGAGAGACCACTTCACGTATTACATAGCTACAAATGTGTTTACCAAAATGTACACCCATGGTAGCGAACCATACCTAATTTTGGCTTCCTAAAACAAGGACACCACAATTAACTACATGCAGTTTTATGACACCATGATTAACTATGTGCAGTAGGGTTGCCAGCTTCCAGGTGGGACCTGGGGATCCCTTGAATTATAGCTCATCTCCAGATAAAAGAGATTAGTTTCTCTGGAGAAAATGGATGCTTTGGAGGGTTAATTCCATGGCATTTTCCCCGCCAAGGTCCTTGTCCTCTCCAGGCTCCATCCCCAAACCTTCAGGAGTTTCTGAACCTGGATCTCGCAAACCTACCCCCCATCCCCCGCTGGTGGCCTGGTGGCACCTGGCAACCTTAATGTGCAGTTGTAAGGCATACTTAGGACATCTTTGGATTTAGGTTTTAAAAATTACTGATACCCACAGAAAAGGCAATCATGTCCTAAATGTCAGATTCAGTCCTTGGTGACTTGCAGATTCTGGCTCTTCTTACAGAAATTACTTCTGTCTACATCCAGCTATTGAGGCCATCCTTTGCGTATCTGGCATCATTAACCACTGTACTCTGGGAGGGGGGGAGAGTTTGCACCAATGATTTCTGCTTCATTTCTATGAAGCCTCATCTCAACTGTGTCATCAATCTTCCCTTTATAGATATTTTAGATTCCTTCTATTCTGTACACCTGAATGCTGCCTTTTTGAGAATTACAAAGGGGACCCACTAGTAGTGGCACCCTGGCAGGGGCAAGCTAAAGAAACCAAGCACTGGAAATATAGCTACAAGCTACAGTGAACTGTTTTCTTTTCATAATCCTCTGTTGCGTTCCAGGTTGGAAGATCAGATAACAAGGCTATTTTTATCTTTCTAGGCTGGTTGGCTAATGTACCATAAAACCACAAAAGACATGAAATGTTCCTATTGTGTCAAGAACCTTTTCATATCTAGACATTTCCCCTTTACGTACATGTTCATCAATGATATATATAGTATTGGTAGTTCTACACTCAGGAGCCCTTGTCCTGGCTGCAGTTTAACAGCTCTCCTATTTGTTTTCTTCAATGGCACAATTTTATAGAGTTATTTCCCACCCCATACTGACATTTTGCTTTGGATGGCTACTGGAAAGATACTCCTGTTGCACTGTTCAGTGATTCCTGAGTCAATTTCCTGTTTAAGTGATGTTTCATATTATAGATTCAAGAAGTGAGCTAGGCAAACAGATGTGCACTTGGGGAACAGGTTATGGAACAGAATAGATGAGAATTAATTTGGTCAGGAAGGGTCTCAGTTTCAGCCATCTTGCAGCTTCCCCTCTTCTATGACTTTGTATGACTTTTCTACATGCCCCCTGTAGCTGTGGGCCTGTTTTGAACAACAGATGAGAGTAGCAGGGATAATGCAGACTAACAGTGCATGGAATATTCAAGTTGTGATGCCACAGGATTGTCTTGTACCACATTATTCTTTCTTCTACAAGGCCAGGAGGGAAGAGGCAGAATAACTGAGCTGGGAGAAGATGCTTTGGAAAGTTTGGAGGCAAATTTGCCTTTGCATTTGCATAAAATATAAAATGTCCATGAAATACAGCCTCTTGTTTAGTAATGCTATACGCTCTAAATACTGACGATGAAACATAAAATATCAGGGTTAACCAATAAGACATGCTTGTTTTATATTGGTCAGGGAGTAAGTTACTATGGAAGTTGTTCCCCAAACAAAGTAGAGTCAAGTGTACAAGTTGTCCCACTTCCAAAAGTTTGAGAACCACTGCCACCACGTTTTATCCCCCCCCCCGGCATGCCAGCCGGCACAGACCCCCATTGGACCAGGGCAGGCCCTGTGACCCCCGGCAGAGCCCGCCAAAACCATCTAAAGGGGGCGTGGGGAGGCCGCGGGGGTGGACGGGAGCTGGCAGCCACCATTGTCTCTCCCGGCCGCCTCACGTAGGACCCGGGCCCGCCCCTCCCCCCATGGGGGCCAGCCGGGGGCCCCTGGGCCACCTTTGCCGTCACCCGGTCACCTGGAACGGCACACCGCCGCCCGGATTGGCCGCGGCCGCCAGTAAGGCAGGACCCAGCCCCTGTTCCCCCCGCTCCCCCCCCCGCGGGTCCGCAAACCCAGATCCCCCCCAGTGGCCTGTTTACTCCAGCTATGGTGTACTAGTCATTCTTGGGTAAGATCACGCCGGTCGGTTACCAGGGTATGGGTTTCCCCTGGGGTGGCAGTAACCCCCTTCCCCCCGTTCCGTTCCCCCCCCCCATAGGGCTGGGGCCACAACCACTGCCACAGGGTGAATGTGTGTAATAAAAAAGGTAAAGGTCCCCTCTGCAAGCACTGGGTCATTCCTGACCCATGGGGTGACATCACATCTCGACGTTTACTAGGCAGACTTTGTTTACGGGGTGGTTTGCCAGCGCCTTCCCCAATCATCTTCCCTTTACCCCCAGCAAGCTGGGTACTCATTTTACCAACCTCGGAAGGATGGAAGGCTGAATCAACCTTGAGTCGGCTACCTGAAACCGACTTTCATTGGGATCGAACTCAGGTCGTGAGTAGCTTGGACTGCAGTACTGCAGCTTACCACTCTGTGTAATACTGAATAATTAATTCTTAGGAATATGCCCACAAATAGAGAGATGCTGGTTCATCCATTCAACACTAATACAACACTTCCTGTGATAGTACCTCAGTTTCTCCATGCGGGGAAGCATTTGTACACAGATATTCAGAAAAAGAATGACTTCTTCTTTAAAAAGTTGCTCCTATCAACTCAACCTTAGTCACTCTCACACTGCAGAAAACAGCTTACCCTGATTTATACCTGTCCATAGCAAACCTGGGAATGGAAGCAATGTGTGGGTCACAATATGCCTGGCTGAAAAATGGCACATGCTGCTTTCTTTCAAATAAATCAAATTAAACATTTTGCACAGAAGGAGAATCAAAGCATATTTTCAGAGCATATCTGAAATATAAAATGGTAGCAGCAGCTGCTCAAATACAGCTTAACAGAAATATAATTCAATGTGAAATTAGATACTATTTAAGAAGATTTGAATTGATCTTTAGATGAGGAAGGTTGGAATCTGAGGGGAAAATAGCTTAAGTCCTGCTTCTTTGGTGGCTCAGTTTAGCTGTCAGGAGCCTACATCCAAGCTAGTAAAGATACTCATGCTAATCTCCACATTAGAAAAATGGTGTTGATGAGCAATCAAGCATAAAGCACAAGGTATATCTCCAGTTGGGCAGCCTTTCAGGGGAAATCATCAGAGCTTATGCCCATCAGAGGATAAAAGCTGATCAGGAAGGTTTGGAAAGTGTGTGTTGGCATATGGGAAGGCAGTGTAAATTTAGCATAATATGACTCGACACGTTTTACCTGAGGAGAAGGGCAAGAGCTGCATTGCTTAAAGCAGCAAAATGCAGAAGGATGTCCAGAGAAAGAATGGTGCCCTATTCCGACTGTGTGCATCTGTTTCAACAAATAGATTGCAAAATGGGGGAAGAATTCTTTAATTCCAATTCTGCTCCAGGTCTCTTTTTCAAAGCAGTTTCTAGGAAAAGGGGGAGCAAGCTCTCTCTCATCCTTATTCTAGTAGGCAATCATGGTATGTTTGTACGCATGGGGAAAAAAACACCCACAACAGCACAGGAGTTACTTACCGGTAGCCTGATTTTTCCAGTGCAGTCTCTGGGGATTACTCAGGAGCAGAGCTGCTTTCATGACTACAAAGCAAGAAGTTTAAAATATCTATGGAGCACTTGCTAAAAGGCTTCTAGCATCAGTGAGATTTTAGTGCCCTACAAAATTCTGTTCCTCAAGCCACCGTTCATTTCTCTCCTCCAGCCCACCCCACCTTTCCTACCCTTTCCTTGCCTGGACTTCATCGACATGAATCCAGATACTGCAATAAAATATGGAAATATATCTATATTTATGCAAACACTTTAATTTATATAATCCACTTGCAGAGCTCAGAATTGATGTTTTCCTGGTATTAATTTTTAAAATCTAGGGTATTTGCAGTCTTACTCTAATCTTCTGGGAGCTTAAAAAATAGCCACATAAATCAAGTAATAACTTGTGTGAATATTTAAAGTTCAAGTTTCCTCAGTCTGTGCAAGACTGGAGCACATCACAAAGCTGGCTGAGATTCTTCTCCCAATTCCCGCCAGGAGAATGAATTTTCTAGCATTTTTGCGTTTACCACTCAAATATTGACTTATAAATGTGACCTTTCCTACAGTGGGTTAGTTTAATAACAGCATTAATCTATTACTCAGTAACCTTTGTTCAGATCAACCAGTACCTGCTCAAGGGTTGCCAACCTCCAGGTACCAGCGGGAGATCTCCTGCTATTACAACTGATCTCCAGCCGATAGCAATCATTTTACTTGGAGAAAATGGCCAATGGCCTCTTTTGCAATTGGACTCTATGGCATTGAAGTCTCTACCCCCCCAAACCCGGTCCTCCTCAGGCTCCACCCCAAAATCCTCCTGCCAATGGCAAAGAGGGACCTGGAATCCCTAACCTGCTCTGGGTCCTTTTGGGGAGGGAACACAAAGCAAGTAAAGTACAGTAAATGAAAGCAGTATAATTAAAAAGCTGATTTTTACAGAGCACGCAGAATTTGCCAACCTGAGAATTAGAAATAAGTCTCTTGAGGGAAGGTCATATGAACTTCTGGAAGAGTTTTCCCCCCCTATGTGTGTTGTTGTGATAGTGGTGGTGCTAACAACACAAGTAAAATGACTCAATGGGAAAACAATGCTGTAGCCTGAAGGCTGAAAATAAAACATTGAGAGGTGAAATGGAGTGAAACCAGCAAGACAGAAGGCAGATCCTAAAAGAAAAGAAAATGAAAAGAAAACATTTTTACTTGGTGGGTGATATTTACTAACAGTGGGTACTACCATAATGGAAACATGGAAGTGCAAATTCCAGGTGAAAACCAGAAAAGGACGACTTGGAATTGGTAGGGCCTGATTCCAGTACCTCAGCTCTTCTTCTTAACTAGCTAGAGTTGAAGACATGCAAAGAAAAATACATGCATGTGAAGCCATTTGAGGCTGTGGGTTCCACAAATGCAATAGTCAGGATTCCGTCATTGACCAGGACCCTTATCAGATGGTGACTACATCTGTGGATGAGCATGAGGCAAGAGACTGTGCCCCCAAATTCTCCATATATTTCAGAGAAATGAGGGGGTTTCATTTTGTGCTGGGTGGAAGAGACAAACTATACCTTCCCATGAGTCCTATGGCATGTTAAGAGGACTAATGAGAAGGATGGTGTCACTTCTCATTTCATGCTATATTGGGAAACACTGAAAAGCAGAGAGATCTCTTTTGCCACTTCCAGGTGCCTCCAAATTACAACACAAATGGAAAGGATGACTTCTTCCTTCCCCCAGGTTCCAGAAAACACAAAGGGGGAAAGGGATCAAACACTTAAAAGTTGCACCTCCATCTCTCCAATTGGCAGTAGGGCCCAGAGTTGGAGGGCAAATGAGTGAGCAGCAAGAAGATAGGTCCACTCATGGAGGGGGATCCACTGAGGACAACTTGCCTGAGACCCCCTCCCCCAAAAAGAATACATTGGAGGCAGCACTGGGGATTCTCACTGTTTCTGAATATCTCCCAGCCTGTCATGAAGAGAGACAATAATTCCCTCACTTCCCCAAGTCCTCTAAAATGGTCAAGAATAAATGGAACACAGACTCCGTCTAAGTCTAAGACACCCCCAAGTAAGCACCATTTCTCATTATCTGCCAGCCTCTCTCTCTCATACTATGGGATGCAATTCAACTCACAATGAAATATACAGAACACTTTGGACTGCACTCAAAAAATTCCACTGTCATTTAGTTCCTCATTTGTCAGAAGGCCCTAAATTTTCCCACATGGAAATTCTCCCATAATGTGATGAGCAACTATTTTCCCAGTTGTGAGTAGTGTATATGGTTAACTGTGCAACAAAAGATCCCTATGTTAATCATATAGCAGAGTTAATATTTCAACACTGGGGTGGGGAATCCCTTATTTTCCCTTCTCTCCCTTGTATCTTCACCCTAGATAAAGCTGATAGTTCTCGAAAACACAAAAAATATAAAGGCCCAAATGAAGAAAGAAAAGAGGAGGGATACTGTAAAGGATGTTAGAGTCAAATACTATGTCTTGGTGAGGGATTCAAGAATCAAAGCATAGTATCTGCTCCAAACCCTGGCCTGAAGCCAGATTGAAATGGGTCCAGGAAATACCTGGGGATTTTGTGGGTGGAGCCTGAGGAGGTTGGGGTTTGGGGAGGGGAGGGATTTAATTGGGTATAATTCCACAGAGTCTACCTTGCAAAGTGGCCATTTTCTCCAGGTGAACTGATCTCTGCTGCCTGGAGATTAGTTGTAATAGCGGGAGTTTGGCAACCCTAGGCCAAACTGCTTTTGAATCCAGCTTGTCTACTATTAGGGTTGCCAGGTCCCTCTTTGTCACCGGTGGGAGATTTTTGGGGCGGAGCCTGAGGAGGGCGGGGTTTGGGGGGAGGGACTTCAATGCCATAGAGTTCAATTGACAAAGCGGCTATTTTTCTCCAGGTGATCTGATCTCTATCGGCTGGAGATCAGTTGAATTAGCAGGAGATCTCCTGCTACTACCTGGCAGTTGACAACCCTATCTACTATTCATATTTTTCTCTTTCATAGCCTTCCAAGGAATTCCAAAAATCACAGCTCTATGATACAGTTGTGAGGAATTTTAAAGAAAGGGATAGGCAAGCTCCTTAGAGTAGGAGCTCCAGCAAGCAACTGCTGGAGGGAACAATGCTATAGCTTATGGAACATGATATTTAGAGCCAATTAAATAAGCAGCGTGGTGGTCTGGTCAATAATTGTGTCGTACTTGGGCCCTTGGACTCCAGTCCCTTCCCAGCAATTGATTAATGGGGATTTCAACCAAATCAACTGCAATACCCCATGTAGAAATGAGTGATAGTAATAAGAACAATCAGCCAATACTACAGAACGTTTTGCATGCTAATGCCGCAATTTATACCTAGAAGTCACATCTCACTGAGACTTAGTGGGATGTGATTTCTAGGTACATATGCCTAGGATCAGGCTGAAGGAAAGCGCAACCTAAACGTCTATATCTAATCACCACCACCACACTTGATGCAGTATAGCCTTGCATTATCAAAGGACTCCTTTTCACATCATCACAGTATGGGAAATATAACATTTATATGCTCATAAGCTAATTCACCAGCCTCTTTCTGCATTTAGTCTTATCAAGTGGACCAAGAACAAAAAGCTGAAAGCAGTATATTCATATCTGTCAGCAGCCTGCAATTACCACAAAGCTTAGTTTAGCATGATTATCGTCTTTCTCCACACTGGGCACCTCACAAACATCTATGCAGAAATCCAACCTTTGTCGCGGCACGGGGCTATCAATTCACTGTGACAGCTTCAAGGGTAGCCATGTTCCAGAATTAGAGAGCAGGACTGTGATCACCATTACAGCTTTGGGAAGGGGAAAGAGACGGGGAACATGATTTGCTGCAAGGGTCAACAACTAGATTCATGATTACATTTGAAAATAAAGCAGTGTTTTCAGGGCATTTGTTTGGGGTCACTTGTTTTAAAGCTTATCATAATCATATACAGCTGAGCACTCCATGAGAATGTGTGATCGTCCAGATCCTATTTCTGCAATCTTCACATAGACACAAGCACAGATACACTTTTGGAGGAGTTATAAATGAACTTTAATTATTCCTAGCAGTGAAGCTAGAAGTGCAGTCTGTTCTCAGTTAGGGTTACCAAGTCCCACCTGACCACTGGTGGGGGATAGGGGGTAGAGTTACCAGATCCAAATTGGGAAACTCCTGGAGATTTGGGGATGGAGCCTGGGGAGGACAGGGACCTCAGTGGGGTACATTGCCATGAAGTCTGCCCTCCAAAGCATCCATTTTATCCAGGGGAAGTGATCTCTGTAGTCTAGACATGAGCTGTAATTCTGGGGGATCCCCAGGCATCCCTATTCTCAGTGAAGAGGTTGTAGAGAATGGTTCCAGTCCCTTGCCAGCTGTGATCCTGGGTGATCTTCCTCTTAGCTTAATATTCCTCACATGGTTATTATGAGAATAAAATGAAGAGGGAAACACTGAACTACTTGTAGAAAGGACAGGATAAAAATATAATACATGAACAAGATGTGTGCCCTTCCCCTAACTTCTCCAAAGGATACTTTCCAGGCCAACCTTGACTGGCTTGTTTTATAGTATGCCTGAGTTGTCAATGCATCATCTGGGACTATCTTGTATTGACCCATTCAGAGACAGACTGAGCACCACCAGCATGGTGTAGTGGTTAAGAATGGTGGATTCTAATCTGGAGAACTGGGTTTGAGTCCCCACTCCTCCACATGAGGGGTGGACTCTCATCTGGTGAACCAGGTTGGTTTCCCGGTCCCTACACATGAAGCCAACTGGGTGACCTTGGGCTAATCATAGTTCTCTCAGAACTCTGTCAGCCTCACCTACCTCACATGGTGTCTGTTGTGGGGAGGGAAGGAGATTGTAAACTGGTTTGATTCTCCTTAAGAGGTAGAGAAAATCGGCATATAAAAACCAACTCTTCTTTTTCTTCTTTATATTCTCAAAGATTAGAAGTGAATGGAGTTGGCCCATCTTGAGTGCACCTTTTTAATATAAACCATATGAGAGACCAGGAGGGATATACTTGTCCTCTGTAATTCTGCTGGCTGAGTTTTCATCTCTCTTTCACACACGTCACCCATTGAACACAATCCCTGCCACACCATTAGAGAAACACAGTGGTTATATAACGGCTAGGCTTTCAGACTTCTAGGGGCAGGCCCATCAGAGGGAGCTTAGTTAAAACAGACTGTAAATTGAGACCATGTGTCCTTCCCTGCCATCCTGCGCCCAAGGGACAAAATGAACTGCTTAACATTGTTCAATTGCAATATTGAAATGAGAAAATGACTTTTATCTTTATTTCCAACCCACAAACATGTGAAGACAGATCACAACGGGTAGCCATGTTAGTTGGTCTGTAGCAGTAGAAAAGAGCTACACTTGATACCTGTGACTCACGAAAGCTCATACACTGCCAGAAACCTTGTTAGTCTTTAAGGTGCTACTGGACTCTTGCTCTTTTCTACTGCTACATTTCATGAGGCACTAGCTTACTGTCTAAGAAATGACTGGGCATTCCTATCTTCTTTTGACATCTTTGGCAAGCCTCAAAAAGACAATTGTTAAATGAAGCTGTTTGCTAGACCAATTCTACAATCAAAACGCCTTTAGTTTATGAGGAAGAGTTAAGGAAACTGTAAATTAACATTTTTACCTTAACTTCCATGCCACATGAATAACAGGTTATGGACAGACTCACATATCGTGTCAGCTTGCAAGTTATTAGGGTTGCCAGGTCCCTCTTCGCCACCGGCAGGAGGCTTTTGGGGTGGAGCCTAAAGAGGGCAGGGTTTGGGGAGGGACTTCAATGCCATAGAGTCCAATGGCAAAAGCGGCCATTTTTCTCCAGGTGAACTGATCTCTATCAGCTGGAGGTCAGTTGTAATAGCATGAGATCTCCAGCTAGTACCTGGAGGTTGGCAACCCTACAATTTAGGCTTTCATGTACCCATACTTTGCCTGGGTCTTCAGCCCCAATCCTCTTCATCTGCCACTGGAGCACTGGCACACTGGCACACTATAACTGGGTTCAATACTATGTAAACATGAAGAAGATGAAGATGATGAAGAAGAAGAGTTGGTTTTTATATGCTGACTTTCTCTACCACTTAAGAAAGAATCAATCCGGCTTACAATGACCTTCCCTTCCCCTCCCCACAACAGACACCCTGAGAGGTAGGTGAGGCTGAGAGAGATGTGACTAGCCCAAGGTCACCCAGCTGGCTTCATGTGTAGGAGTGGGGAAACAAATCCAGTTCACCAGATTAGCATCCACTGCTTATGTGGAGGAGTGGGGAATCAAACCCAGTTCTCCAGATTAGAGTCCACTGCTCCAAACCACTACACCACACTGCTGTTTCTTAATCCTTAACTTTCTAAACTTTCTTAATCTTAAACTTTTAACAGTTTATGGCCTTTTACGCAGGGACATATCCCCATAATCAACTCCTTTGGGGCTACCTTTTCCATCCGTTAGAGGTTGGTTTGCTCTCCCTGCACATTTTGCCCATGTTTTCTAGATGCTGTTTTAGCCAGAATCTGGAAAATAGAGGCAAAACGTGTGGGGAGTCAGTGGGGGTGACCGCGGGGAAACGTCCCTGCATAAAAGGCCTATCTTAAACTGCAGAAAGTAAACCCCAAGTAGTCTCTTATTACTTTCTTTCCATCTTTTCTAAAAGATGTACAGAGCAATCTTAAACTTTCCAAGCTCACTGGCATCAAAGGACTTAAAAGTATGTAACGGTTTCAAATTGCAATGATAGCCTCTTGCTTCATACTAGACCAAATTAAGCCAACAAACAATTCACAATCAAAAGAAAAGCCCCTCTCTAAGCTCAGATCTTCCATTTCCAAGATGGACATCCCTTTACACCCTTCACCATTTGAGAACAGGGTAGGCAGAGCCAGCATTTGCCAGAACAGCAATATAATAGCACAGTCATAATAATAAACCTAAACCTTTTTCAGTTTTAACAGTTAAATATACATTGTATTAAAGCAAACAACTCCCCATAAGTATACAGATTAAATAACTTTCTGCCAGCGACTTTATTTCCCACTTTGCCCACAGTGTCATTTTTTTGTATTTGCCAAAGCTTTACTTATATTATCACTATTCATTACAACAATCTTATAAGGTAGGCCACAGACACAGAGTACAAGCTACTAAATCCATGGCAAATAATTCCAAACACATAGAGAAGGGATTACTCAAGAAAGCAGGCAAACTTAGTTCTATACAGCATGGAAAGGGGACATTTAAATCTCCATTTCCCATTCTATAACAGGTTGGTTACTAAGGTTGCCAACCTCCAGTTACTTGCTGGAAATCTCCAGCTATTACAACTGATCTCCAGCCAACAGCGATCAGTTCACCTGGAGAAAATGGCCGCTTTGGCCATTGGACTCTATGGCATTGAAGTCTCTCCCCTCCCCAAACCCTCCCCTCCTCAGGCTCCGCCCAAAAAACCTCCCGCCAGTGGTGAAGAGGGACCTGGCAACCCTATTTGTTACAGGGTTGGATATACAGGTAGATGTTAACTCTGACACCTTATGCCTTTGTTACACCAGAAGAGGAGACGTTTGCTTTAAGGTTCAATAACAGCAAAAATCCAATCCAACCCAAAGCCACTGTACTGCATGGAGTGGGGGAGTTTAGCTGTCCCCCCACACTGTAGCAGTTTAGGTCTGGGGCAGGATCCATAGCAAGCTGTGAATCTAGTCCCAAACCTGTGCTTGGAAGCACAAGGTCGATTACTGCTATACAGGATAGAGTTTAATTAATTACTGCTATACAGGATAGAGTTTAATTAAACTCTATCCTGTATAGCAGTAATTGACCTTGGCCTGTGTATGAGCCTTGAGGTCCCTGCTAGAGAATAAAGGGGACAGTTAATATCTCGCACACAATCCATCTCTCTCTCCACAGCCACCTGCCCCAAATGCACCTCCTCCTTTTTTGCACAGTGGAATTTGAAAACAAGAGATAGGCAGAATACCCAGCTCCCCACACATACCCTCTTCCACTTTCATGGCATACAAATGACCTTTGGACACTCCTCAGTCCATTCAGTAAAATGGGTACTTTTTAAGCCCTTAACTTGAACTACACAATGAATAGTCAACAAAGCTAAGGAAGTCACCAAAACAGAATACCTGAAATTTTCAAGTAATCTCCTCAAATACCCCCAAAATCTTGTTGGACTCTATTCAGTATCACCAGGTACTGTAAACTGTTTTACTGCCACCTCCCATGAGTAAATGAAATTATGCCAAGTTTGAAGTTTAACTACTTTGCCCACTTTCAGTGTGGTTCAACTGATCCTTGCTGACTCAGTTAAGAGCCTTGGAATTATACTGGACCAAGCATTATTACTGGAGAAGCAAGTTAACGCAGAAGCAAAAAAAGGCTTTATTTCAACTCAGTGTAGCTCGTAAAATGGCCCCTTACCTCAATACAGCTGATCTGGCCACCTGGATCCATGCCATAGTAACATCAATACGAGACTACTGTAATGCGCGGTACATTGATCTCCCCTCAAAATCAATTTGGGAACTCCAGTTGGTGCAAAATGCCACCGCCTGGTGATTATTGGGAGCTAGATGGAGCAGGCATATTACTCCCATTCACTGGATGCCCATCAGTTACCAGGCTCAATTTAAAGTACTGGCTATCACATAGAAAGCTCTTCATGGCCTTGGACCCTCATATTTGTGAGACCACCTCTCCCCCTATGTTCCACCATGACAGCTTCGCTCATCAGAGCAGGTTCTTCTGCAGGTACCAACCTGCAAATGGGCAAAATCAACAACTCTTCATACACGTGCCTTCTCCGTTGTGGCACCCACATTGTGGAATTTCTGGTGGTTCTATAACTTAAACCCTACTGCATTGTTTATTGAATGTCCCATCTTGCTGATTGTATTGACTCACCCTGTGTAATCTGCACTGAGTCCAAGTGAGAAAGGTGGACTATAAATAATGTAAGTAAATTCCCATCTGCCATGTTCCAGATTCAAGTTGAGTCCTGACAAGTCTTGGAAAAAATCTTAACTTGCAAGATCCTGCTATGGGTGAGGTTTAAATATTTAAGAATTTCTCAGAAATATCAGTTGCAAAACTGCTTTTTGCACATTTTATTTAGGCCTCAGCATTTACTACAAACTTCCCGCAATGTCATCAGAATTCGATGTTCTTCACAGGATTCACCCTTGGCAAAACTTATTGGATCAGAATGCAGCTGGCACCCTCTCTTAAGAATATCAGAAATACAGGAATAGTAAGGAGTGGGAACATTTAGTTGTGCAAGATGATGTTATGTTGTACAGAACCTCAGCTCCATCCGGAAGGCTGCAAAGCCTATAGCACATACACCTCTTGGTCACTACACACAGGAATGGAGCTCTTCAGCATTTTCAAGGGTAAGCTAACACTAACCCTGCTCTTAGATCGGCATGGTCATTTATAGATAGGAGCAAGAAGGCCTTCTTTTAAGGACAACTGAGAGTCAGGGCTTGCCAAGCGATGAGCTCTTGTGCATCTTTCCAAACTTGAACGGTTGCGAGGGATAGAGGCTGAAATTGAAGTGCACCTTCAATCAAAATATATGTCCTAAAATATAAAATGGAGCAAAATGGAGCGGCATTCATACTTTTTTTGTGCTGCTTTGCCTCCATTTTACAGGAACCTGTCAAACCTAATCAAGCTTGTTTATTCTGCATGTAAATGTAGGACTTGAGGCAATCTTCTTTCAAAAAAGAAAAGATAGGAAAAGCACATATTGTCCCTGGCAGTTACTTGGCTGTTAGGGTTTTATTCCCCCTCCCCCAATGCAACAAAACACAAAGCCTAATTTAACTCTTCATTTCAATCATCGTTACTGGACTACTTGGTCACGCTAGAATCAGGCAACAACCATTTGTTTTGCCATCAGATTTAATAGCACAGTATACCCTACTCCATTAAAACAGGGCAAGGATGAACCTCTAAAGTAAAGCCTGCCACGTGGAAGGTGGCTGAATCAGGTGTCTCTGTACGCCACACGTTTGCTATCTCTGCATGAGCTAATGATAACAAATTGTGAGGATGTGTCCATTCTGCCTAAAAACTGAAAATTTTCCTTAAGGTTGTTCCAGTTAAATTTCCAGTTGACAGCCTTATTTTTAAGACAAATCCTTCCTGGCAGTTTACAATTGAATACCAACTACTGGAGCATCGTCTGTGCTTTCACATTTGCGTTGATAGGGAATGATGGGTTTCTCAGTAGGATTCAGCTGCCCCCTCCTTGCACGTCTAATTTTAAACACAGCAATTGTCTGTTCTGAATTTCTGCCTGACTCAGTCCATGCTGGGATTCTGTGTCTTCTTGGCCATCATCAGCAAAATGAGACAAAAACAGGACTGCTAATAACCCTGAGAATATGCAATAGCTTCATCAAATAACCAAGGTAGTGAGAAGAAAAGCTATTTTCCAGGTAAGAGGTAATAAATGAAGCATTTCCCAGTAACGATGTACTCCTTTTTTCAACTTATCAAATATTGCAACATTATATGATATGCTGAAAAAGCAGCAAAACACCCTTCTGCATCCACTTTTTAAAAATATCAGCATTTGGCCACATTCTTTTAATATTAAATGTGACAATGTGGATCAGGAAGTAGAGTCTGCTCTGAGATGCTCAAGTGTAAAGCAGCCACGGTGAACGTGGGATATTCAATCTTAATCTCTTTAGGCTTCAAGCATTTCCACCAGGACGTCTCCATGGGAGTAGCTTGGAAAGATTCTAATGCTCAACAGATCTGAACTATTACCACCAAGATCAATATACCGCCTGTGCATATGAAATCTGTTACTCTCTCAACTGGATCCTCCCACTCCAAAAGCTGACATTTCTAAGGTAACCACGACAACAGTAGCTGCAGTACACTCATTCAGAAGTAAAACACTGGAAGGTGCTTATATTGCCTAGCATCAAACACAGGCGTCTGTTCTATTCCTGTAAGCTCTTCTTAATGTGTTATGGTTCTCACACATTTAAAATAAAGGAGTTGGCATGTGAGCCATCTGTGAGCCTGATTCACAGCATATTTACCTGGGAATAAATCCCATGGATTGCACTGGGTCTTGCTTCCAAGTATACATGCACAGGATCACAACCGACATCATATTTGCCAAAAGGATATCAATAGCTGGGTTTGGTTGCACAAGTATGCAACAAACCCAGCTATTTAGTACATGAGCATACTAAAGAGTGTATAACTGATACTGCATAAATGATTAAAGGGATCCAAGTTAAAGATAAGGATTCTCTATGACATGTTTAAAAATCACCAGGACAAACATTTTTGGATCTTTATTGGGGGGTGGAGGTCTAAGCTACCCTGGATTTCTTAAAGCACAGCTGGTTGGGGGGCGGGTAGAGAAATGGCATCCAGGTGAGCATCAAGGATGTTTCTATGACAATTTTTCCATGGTTCAAACTTCTCTTCTGCCCTTTAAAGGTAGAGGGGATTCCTCTTGCTTTTCAGCTTCAAAATCAAAGAGAGAAAAGACAGTCTCTCTTACCTTTGAGATGCTGATGATGGACTCTGTGGAACCTGCTGGGGTTGCCGCGAGGCAGAGCCGGGATACTGGAGAAACTGTTCCCCATGGCATCCAAAGAGAGCAAAACAGCTGGAAGGTGACAACAGCTGGAAGGATCTGCAGGTTTGTGCAGATGCCAGGTCGAGGTGGGGAACGGAGGGGAGGGGAGCAGGGGCTGGGCTCTCCCCTCCCTCTCCTGGTCCTTTCTCCTCCTCTTCTCCCCCCCTCCCGGCTGTCACTTTGGATCCAGACTCAGTCTTTGTTTCCTCTGCCTCCGAGACGTTGCCTTTACTTGGCCACGGTCCACATTGCCCAGGCTGGCGGGAGAGATGAACGGCGAGGGGAGGACCGATTCTTGAGCTAGCAGCGTGGGAGGGATCCGCTCGCCTCTCCCCGGGGAGTTCAGGTTGATCCCCCTGGTAATCCCCCACCTCCTCCGGCTCTCAGATTGCTCCTTCCCTATCCTGCTGCTTCCTTTGTGTTTCTATCCCCACACCCCGCCGCACCCCACCTCAGCCTCTCTCTCACCCCTCCTACTAGGCTCCTGCCTGGGACTTTACCTTGCCCATGCAATGCAAGAGGAGGGCTGTTGCCAGCTGCACCCACCCGTGGCGACTGAAGCAGGGACCCTCCCGATGCCCCCACTCCCACTTCTCCCTCCACGGGGGCTGCGATGGACCGCCCCCCCCTTCGGTTGTTATGGTGACAGCTGCCTACTCCGACGAGTCACTTCAGGGACCCGGTGAGTCACGTGGGCCGCCAGATGTGGCACCTCTGGAGTGGGAGGGGGCGTGTGGGGGGGACGCCGCCCAAGCCAGGCTCAGGCAGGGCCGGGCAGGACAACAGGTCTAGGAAGGCCAGGTCCCTCTTCGCCACCGGCGGGAGGTTTTTGGGGCGGAGCCTGAGGAGGGCGGGGTTTGGGAAGGGGAGGGACTTTAGTGCCATAGAGTCCAATGGCCAAAGCGGCCATTTTCTCCAGGTGAACTGATCCCTGTCACCTGGAGATCAGTTGTAATAGCAGGAGATCGCCAGTTAGTACCTGGAGGTTGGCAACCCTAAACAGATAGCGTCCAGGGACGGCGGGGGCTTAAACGTTAGGCGATATTTCACAGTGGGTGGCCGTGTTAGTCTGCCTGCAGTAGTAGAAAAGGGCCAGAGTCCAGGAGCACCTGAAAGATGAAGAAGAATATTTTGCTGGCAGGGGATGAGCTTTCGGGGGCCACAGCTCACTTCTTCAGATACAGCTAGAACCTCTACTTAAAGACAGATGGACTCACATTCTAGCTGTATCTGAAGATGTGAGCTGTGGCCCCCGAAAGCTCATCCCCTGCCAGCAAAATATTCTTGTTAGGCGATAGGTTCCCAATAAAAAGCAAATGATCGCTGTGGGCGGGGCCCCTTGGTCTCCTGGCGACCCAAATGTTTAGACCCCGTCCGCCACTGTCTGCAGGCCTGGGGCGTGCAAGGGGGGGTGGCGCGCGCGAGCCCTTCTGCAGCGGGAGGCCCGGAGGAGGAGGGCCGGGCGGCGCGCGCGCCTGCTTCGTGCGCTCTCCAGGAGCGTCTCGGCGCGCGCCGGTCGAGGATGCGCGGGGGTCGGGTGGCGCGGGGAGCGCCATCTGTGCACAAGCTCTCCTTCCGCGGAGGTTTTGAAGCAGAGGCTAGATGGCCATCTGTCAGCAATGCGGATTCGATGACCTGAGGCAGATCCCGAGAGGGAGGGCACCTTGGCCATCTTCTGGGCATGGAGCAGGGGTCGCTGGGGGGTGGTTTGGAATTCCCTGCATTGGTCAGGGGGTTGGACTAGATGACCCTGGTGGTCCCTTCCAACTCTATGATTCGAAGCCAGGATGGGTAGCCGTGTTAGCCTGTCGATAGCAGTAGTAAAGAGCAAGAGTCCAGTAGCACCTGAAAGACTAACAAAATTTCTGGCAGGGTATAAAAGCCGGGTAGTGGGAACTGGCATGCTCAAGGGGGCAGGGAGTACTTTGGTCGGCTCCAGGAGAAAGTCTTTGAACACATGAAGCTGCTTTATACTGAATCAGACCCTCAATCCATCGAAGTCAGTATTGTCTACTCAGACCAGCAGTGGCTCTCCAGGGTCTCAGGCAGAGGTCTTTCACGTCACCTGCTTGCCTGGTCCCTTTAACTGGAGGTGCTGGGGATTGAACCTGGGACCTTCTGCATGCCAAGGAGATGCTCTTCCACTGAGCCACAGTCCCCCTGCCCCCACACATGCAAGGACTGATCATTCAGTGGTTCTCTATAGTTGCCCTGTAAATTGATGGAGACGGCTTGCACAAGTGTGGATCTATGTCTGTATAAGTGCACGTGTAGTTAGCAAGTGTTCAGTATCTTAAGCCCTAAACCATTCCCATCACTGGAAGATTCACCATCGATTTCCAGGGACTGGGACTGCAACATAGATGTGTGCAAGTACAAAGCTTTCTTGGCTAATTTACCTGGGAGTTGCAAAGTGTGTTGTGGGACTGTTACTGGCAGATGACTGTGGAGGGCAGTTTGTGTTAGGGTTGCCAACAGGCCTGGAGAGAGAAATATCCATCCCCTTAATAGAGTTTTATTTTGTTTGAAAATAACGGGTAGATGAAACTTGTCATGGCATGGAGATAAATATCACCTGCAAAAGAATATCTCATTAAGACTATTAAAAGGACATGACACTTTTTCTCCAGGCAGTTGACAATCCCAGGTCTCCAAGAGTGAGACACTCCCCAAATGTGCATCTTTTAACTGTATCTTCACCATATAGGGAGATTTTCTATAGTGTTCTGTAGTTTTTCAGCCACAAGTATATGTATGGAATTTGGATTTTTAATTGCAAAAGTTTTCATGTACTTCCTGGGAAAAAAATAGACCTTTTTTGCAACCTGCCAGAAACTGGCTATTCCATGGCCCAGAAGGTGCATTCAGGCAAAGGTCTGTCAGTTTATCAAGATGAAATACACTAGGAACAACTACAGGATTTGATCCATGACACCCACACACATACTTTTTCCACAACTGCCACTTCCTGAAGCAAAGGTGCTTTTCTCTTATCTATTTCCAATGTCTAGTTCGTGGCTGCAAAAATCCAGAGACGCAGAAAGGTAATATTTAGCTGCAGCCAGAATTCTTGAAATTCAACAAACTTGCCATGTGCCATCAGTATATCCCAATGGGATTTAAATTTTTCTGCCTTCAGGATCCATTTTCACAATTATTATTTATTCCTTTAAAACATTTATAACCTGCCCGTCTCCCAAAGATTTGTTTGTAGAGTTATTCCTGTACATTGTTGAAGGGTTGAGCTGGACATATGACCAGTCAAAAAGGATTTGGTCAACTGACCAGATAAATAGTCAAATATTTTGAAAATATTAACTTTATTAGAACAATAAAATGATTGGATATTTATGCTAATTACAACAACAAATTAGTTATTGTGCAACGATGAAATTACCTTTTAAAACTTTTAAATGTTTAGCTAAAGTTTCCATATACATAAACAATTAACTAAACAATTCTGCTGTTTGCGTTTTATCCTGGAACAACAAGGTCAGTTGATAAAGTTTTTTAAAACAGAAATAAAGCAAAGTAACATCAAGGGAATGCTCTTTGCTACCTATAGCAAGCAAGACAGTGCTGTGGGCTGCCCTTGGCTATAGATGACTGCTTGTGTTTTTGTTCAGTTTTTAAAACTCTGCAGCTGTAGCAGAAGCTTGACTTTGATGCTTTGCTCTCGGTACAGCTCTGGGGGGTAAGCCTCCCCCACACCTGCTCTTGCTCCAAAATGATGCCTTTGGGAAATAAAGGTAAACTGCTGCCTACGCTGTGGGAAATAAAGGTAAACTGCTGCCTACGCTGTGCCAGTCTTATGTTATATGACTGCTGTCTTCATATGACTTCACATCAAGCTGCCTTATACTGAATCAGACCCTTGGTCCATCAAAGTCAGTATTGTCTACTCAGACCGGCAGCCGCTCTCCAGGGTCTCAGGTAGAGGTCTTTCACATCACCTACTTGCCTGCTCCCTTGAACTGTCAAGTTGCAACTGACTGATGCAGCAAGGGGCCTTCAAGGCAAGTGGGAAGCAGAGGTGGTTTGCCATTGCGCCGTCTTCCTCGGGGGTCTCTCCCATCCAAGTATCGACCCTGCTTAGCTTCTGAGATTTGATGAGATTGGGCTATGCCATACCACCTTGCCTCCCATGCCAATTTTAGCATCATGGAGCAGTTGACCAGTGAGGCAATCCATTGCTGCAGAGGATTCTGACCAGTTTTCTCCCCCCACCCTTTATTTAAAATTTGTCCAACTGAATAAAATGCAATCCAACAATACTGCGCTAGAATTGGCAGCAATGAAATTTGGAAAATGCAATACAATAACACATAAATAAAAGTTAAAGCTTATATGTTATTTGGTGTAAAGGTCTTGGAGCAAATGAAATAGGTCAGATTTTTTGCAACAGACAAAATAAACAAATCAGCACAAAGAATATGAAAAGCATTGGCTAGTGCACTTAAAAGAACTAAGATGTCTATTGTCTGGCATCTGAAGCCATTAGCTTGCACTAACCACTGGCCTATTCATTCAGGATCAAATCCTAGATGAGCTATTTTTCCTAGAACCAGCCTGGCATTCAATATATGATTCTGAGCAGTTTTTTGAGGGTCTGCCCTTCATACAGAATATCTGTTGGACTCCAGTGTCAGCCTGTGGGATCTGAGGGTGAACCCTAGGAACACATTCGCTAACTTGTACTTTACCATGGAAGAACCAACAGAGTCCTCATTTCACAGAAACAGCAGGATTCCTATTCATAAACGTGTAGGGCTTGATTGAATATGGCAGCCAGGTAATATGAAGGGGTATGGGATCAGGCAAAAAGAAAGCATGTAGGCATTTTATGAGCTGGTGACTTTAAAATTAACTTCAAAACTTTGCTGGATGTGAGTCCCGTGGCAGCAGGGCCAATTGGTGTCAGTGGGGAAAAGAGCCATTTTTCCTGGGTCTCAGGCTCAAAGGGGGCCTCAGATTTAGACATATGCTAATTTTTTGGCATTTGTTAAGTTTCATAGCTTGTTTTCTTTGTGCATAGTATATTGTCATTTTTATGACTAGGGGCCTCAAAAGCCTGAAGTGGTCTGGGCCTCTCTAGACCTCTGAGAAGGCTTTCATAGCTCCCTCGTACTCTACAGTATTTTGAGCTGCTTGTTCGATACAAGAGTGGTGTCTCTTTTTACTTTTCTCATTCTAGAAAATATGCCAAATACCTATATAACACAGTTCAATACCATAACCATTTAACTTGTGTTAAATCTTGCTGTTCTCCTTTTTAACTAGGTTATGGGCCTTCCTATTGAGAATGACAGGACTTTTCAGCATGGCACAATGGATGGTAGTAACTTCTTGACAGTATGTACATTATATGTATATCTTTAGCACCATAAATCAAGACATAGTGAAGGGATTTAGTTCAGTCTTCACAAGGAGAGAGAGAGAGCAAGAAAGAGAGAAGGCCTTTATTGTTTGGATGAAAGCTGGACATGAAAGTAGCATCTAAAAAGCAGATCATAAGAGCATGTGACAATTTTTTGAAAAGAACAGTGCTCACCCCAACTTCTGAACCAGAACATAATATCTGTAGTCTTGCCTTTTTTGTACTGTACTAGATCTGGGGGGTTGTTTAATCTTGTGATATCTTAATCGTGCTCTATTGCTACTAAAGAAGCAGCAGAAAATGACATCTCTGGGTGAAGAAAGAAAGAAAGCCTCAGGAATAGCCCCTGGCTTGCCTCAGAAATGGGTTCAAGATAGGGTTTTCAACTGGCCTGGACAAAAAAAAATATCCTGTCACTTTAATAGAGGCTTAAAGGCAAGTTATTTACTAGATGATGTTATAAAAAGCTATAGCTGCTAGGGCTGCCAGCTCTGGGTTAGGATATTTTGAAGGTGGAGCCTGAGGAGGGCAGGGTTTTGGGAGGGAAGTTACTTCAATGGGGTATAATACCATAGAGTCCACTTTCCAAAATGGCCATTTTCTCCAGGTGAATTGTCACCTGGAGATCAGTTGTAATCCCAGGAGGATCTTCAGGCACCACCTGGAGGCTGGCAAGCCTAAAAACTGCCCATTTCTACACATTAAGCTTTATTAAAGGGCAGGCCTGTTGGTAACCTTAGTTCATCCCTGCTGAGGGAACAATGCCACTTGAAGGCAAAAAAGACTTTTGGCAAGGGGAGGGGATGGAGGAGAGACAACTGAATGTTTATACAAAGCCTTTTAATTTCCACTGGTAAAAGCACTGAGGTGGTAAACCGGAGGTATGAGTTTGAGTACCAATATGGGGACATGCAGCATTAAGACAAAACTCATGTTTTGCAGCAATATTGCAGGATGGAGACAAGACTAGAACCCACATCGCACAGTCAACGGAGCAACTCTCTAGCCGTGCAAATACAGGAGCACCCAGAAGTAGGATGAAGGCATTTGAAAATCACCTGTTGGCCATGATGAAAAACCAGTTATAGATAGTGGGACAGAAACCTTAGGGAAAGCTTTAGACCTGTGGAACAGCACAGGCTGAGCACAGTTAAGAACCCATGTTAAACCTACCCAGCAGAGAGTATGGGGACACCCCCTCGTCTAAGAGAGTGCTCATCAGGTCTGGAATTGCTGGAACTGAGAAGGAAAGGGACCTTGGCATCATGGTGGATAGTTCAATGAAAATGTTGACTCTGTGCGGAGGCAGTGAAAAAGGAAAATTCCATTGGGGAGATAATTAGAAAAGGGACTGAAAATAAAAATGCCAGTATTATAATGCCCCTCTATAAAACTATGGAAAAGACTCATTTGGAATACTGTGTGTAGTTTTGGTTGCCATATCTCAAAAAGGACATCACAGAGCTGGAAAAAGTACAGAAGAGGGCAGCCAAGATGATTAAGGGGCTGGAACAACTATTCTATGCACTGCACCCCTTACATTTTATAGGTGGCCGTGCCTAACCCTTTTCCTTGCCAAGTTAAGGCAGCTATGAATTTAGACTGCCCTGTGGAAGACAGGAATAAA
Source organism: Euleptes europaea (assembly GCF_029931775.1). Taxonomy (NCBI): domain Eukaryota; kingdom Metazoa; phylum Chordata; class Lepidosauria; order Squamata; family Sphaerodactylidae; genus Euleptes; species Euleptes europaea. The sequence goes on along the minus strand of NC_079316.1, from coordinate 55,671,634 downwards.
TAATAAGAAGAATAATAATTGGGTTTTATATGCTGACTTTCTCTACCACTTAAGGAAGGATCAAACCGGTTTACAATCACCTTCCCTTCCCCTCCCCACAACAGAGGTAGTCGGGGCTGAGAGAGTTCTAAGAGAGCTGAGACTAGCCCAAGGTCACCCAGCAGGCTTCATGCGGAGGAGTGGGGAAACCAACCCTGTTCACCAGATTAACGTCCGCTGCTCATGTGGAGGAGGGGAATCAAACCCGGTTCACCAGATTAGAGTCCACTTCTCCAAACCACCGCTCTTAACCACTACACCACACTTGTGTAGTGAAACCTCTTTAGCTACCTATCACCTTGCTAAAAAATATAGTCCATGCTGTAGGGCACAAATATACTGAGACTGAAAGCTGGGTTAACAAAAAAAATTTTTTTTAGAGAATGGTCAATTACATCTTTACTACCCCATGGAATAATCCTTGAGGGCCAGATCTTGCCGGTCAAACAGGCCACCCAAACAGAAACCGTCTATAGAGCTGCAGTCCTTTTCCCCCCCCTTCAAGTCACAGCTGATTTATGGCAACCCCGTGGGGTTTTCAAGGCAAGAGATGTTCAGAGTTGGTTTGTCATTGTCTCCCTCTGCCTAGTGGCCCTGGTATTCCTTGGTGGTCTCCCTTCCAAATACTGATCAGGGCCAACCCTGCTTAGCTTCTGAGATATGTCGAGATCAGGCTAGCTTGGGCTGTCAAAGTCAGGGCAGTCCTTTTATTAGGTCACAAAGGACAGTATTATAATTTATGAAGAATCTGTGCATACTAGAGAAGATAAAACAAGGTGCATTGGGCAAATGAACAATTCAGCCACTGTTGGATCTCCTAGCACTGACCTTTCCTTCCTGCACCGAAGACAAATTAGATAGGTACGAACAGTGACAGAACAGGTATGGTACCTACTGTCTAAATATACCTGGAGGGTTTCAGTTAAGATTTTATTGCCTCTTAAGGACATGATATACTTGGGAGATTGGGGGCTAGTTCCCATTATGACTTTGATCCACTGCCATACAGTTTGACACTGGCTCACTCTCTTATATAATTCCTCAGTCGGCTAAGTGTCATATTTACTTACTTCCCTTTTCTAATTTTTCTCAACCTTCCACAGAGGGAAGGCCATAAATATCAACATTAACTGATAAAAAGTTCTATGCTGAGGGCAACTATAAAATATGAAAACAAGCTTTACCCTATCTACAATGAGAGGCGTATATATAATACCTGTCCCTGAAGAACTGCTCTCAAATAATGCTAAAAACATGTTGAAGAAGGGCAAATGGCTCCTCATTTAGTTTACAGGCTTCAAACGTAGAAAATTTCATATTCTGGAGTTAAGTAGTAAATAAATTATAAAAATCAGATACCCAACACACAAACAAACCCAGGTCATTCCCTGTTCCTTTGCAAGGATACACATGGATTTCTGACCTTCCCTGCGGATAAACACCCTGATTAGATCAGAACAAGCAAAATCTGTGGCTTTTGGTTCTATGGATCTTGCTGATATGATCAGACTGGTCCAGTCGTAGAGGCAAACTAGACAGTTTCAAGGAGTGTCAAAATGGAGGCACAGACAAAGTTGTAAAGAAGGGAAATTAAAAATTAAAATGAGAAAATAATATCCAGATTTACCCTTGATGATTTAATGTTCTATTGTTTTGATGCTCAGCATAAGATAAAATCTAGAGAAGGGGACATTTGCCTAGAAAGCAAATGAATGTGGGCCTGCTCTGGGTTTTTATTTTCACTGTATTGAGGTTTTATGGGGGGGTTTTAATTATAGTGAGCCACTTATGAACCCAAAGATTGAAATGGCAGAGTAAATGTTTAATTACTAAATAAATTAATGTAAGGAGCTGAGAGGAAGTATAGGGAACAATTACTTGCTCCACACATCAGGTCTCCACACTTGCAAACTATGGCTTCAATCCTATAAACAGTTACCGGGAAGAAAAGGTACTCCACATCAAGGTCTTAAAATTGCTCTAACTACAGTGCTAATGGGTAGACCACAGAGGAGAGGATCACTAGCAGGGTTGCCAGCAAGCCTGGAGAAAAATGGCCAGTCCTTTTAACAGAGGCTTACTCTGTGGAAATGGGCAGCAGAAGCTTTTCATGGCATGAGGTAATTCACATCACCTAACAAATAACAGGCTATTAGAGGGACAAGACATTTTTTCCAGGTAGTCGGCAACTGCAGTCATTAGTCTTCCTTGGGCTGGAATTCCTTTCTGTTTCTTGAGCGCCTTGCCTGACTTACATTTCTGTTAAATGTACTCTGTTGCTGCTGTATTCCTCTTTGATCCAACAGGAAGTGTTCCAAGAGGCTGAAGAAGACGACTGCAACCGTAGCCTTCAGGTACTCATTGGGACAATGAAGTATTTAAAAGTTGCTAAAATGAGGAAGAAGTGCCCAGCAGCAACAGTGTTTTGGACTGAAAGAGCAAATGTGATCTCCTCTGCAAGGAAGGATGGACATTTGTGCAGTCATCCAATTGAAATCACATTATAGTTTGCAGTTGTTCATCAAATGCAGATTGTACCCACACAAATGACCCCCAAGGTGCCCAAAACATATTTAAGATGATGGCATATTGGTGAATCTTCTCTTTATTCTGCCCCCATCCCACTATGCTTCAAATCTATCTACCCACCTGTGTACCTTGGGCTTCACACCATCTAGTGATGGCAGCTACTTGGCTGTTACACTGCAGGGATGACCTAGCCCAGCTAGTGGAAGGGCACAAGGAACATTGTACAGGCATATCAATCATGCTCCAATTTGACCACCTCTTCTCCGGCACAGCAACTCTTTTGGCTCTTAAATGACTGGCATTACAAGATGAGACGTTTTGCTTTCTTGGTATCGAAACACATTTATACATCTCAGTATATTTGATATGACATGACGGTGAAGTATCAGCATCTATTGTGTCCTTCAGAAGTATAACAATGAAGTCTTGTTCAGTTAGCTTTTCTTTGTGGTTGACTGCACACACACACACACACACACACACAAAATAAGTTAACAGTTCTGACATTCTTGCTTGAAGCCACAGAAGTGCAGATGCAAGGTTAACCGGCTTCATGTTGCATGCAGTCAATGTAGCCTTAAGGGCTATCCAGAGTTTAGAAACTGCATGAGCCTGCAAACTTTGAAGTAGAAGAAAAAGACAGAAGAAGAAGAATTGGTTTTTATATGCTGACTTTCTCTACCACTTAAGGAAGAATCAAACCGGCTTACAATCGCCTTCCCCTTCCCACAACAGACACCCTGTGAAGTAGGTGAGGCTGAGAGAATGTGACTTGCCCAAGGTCACCCAGCTGGCTTTGTGTGTAGGACTGGGAAAACAAATCCAGTTCACCAGATTAACCTCTGTCGCTCATGTGGAGGAGTGGGGAATGAAACCTGGTTCTCCAGATCAGAGTCCACAGCTCCAAACCACCACTCTTATCCACTACTCCACACTGGTTCTCAAAGCAGGATGAAGCTCACATTCAATGGTGCTGCAATAGTTACATAACACATGCTATAGCCTATATATCTAAATTTTGCTGATGGTGGAGTGACAAATGTTAAAATGAGTTGCAGAATCTTATGTCATAATGAACTGGATGAAAACTAGTTTCTAAAAATGGTAGATAGCATGCAAGACAGAAACAGGACAACACTGCTTGCACAACATTGTTTTTTGTTACTTTTTCTTTGCCAATATTCTACAAACATTTCAACATATGATTATTTTTCCATTTTCAACATTCAGAACTTACATAATCAGCACAGCTGACATTCAAAATGGCATAACCAGTAGTGTTAGAATTGGATGGTTTTAAATCCAGAATGCTGATCTTTTCAGTTTATCACTGGAGTTTATCACTTTCTCAAATTTCAGCCTGTTCATGTTTTTGAATTTGAAGTATTTTTACAGGATTTGAATGAGCCGCTGTGAAGAAGTCATGCTGTTATTTATAAAACATGAATGCATCAGGTTGTAGTTGTGTTGTACCAAAGAGAGTATGTATCCCTGGGGTATTCTCCTTTGATGGACATAGATATGCTTTCCTGTAGATTCACATGAGAGTTACAAATCTGGCAGCACATTTTACAGTATCGATATGCCAACATTATGGTGTTGAGTCTTAGAAAACAATTCCCCAGGGAATGTTTGTTGCCAGCACCATATTTTGGATCGATAATGTTTGATTATGACCTTTACATTAACAATTTTGTTATCCATCAAAGCAGGCAGCAGCTCCATATAAGAATAAGTAAACACCAGGAGTGACTTCATTCCACATATGAAAAATCAAGGGCATTTACAACCACTGCAGTAGTTGCCTTAAAACTACGCTGCCCAGGCAATGCATAATAATATGTCAAAACAGGAATAGAATCTATTTGCCTAGTGTGAAGTTTATGGCACAGTTGTCCATCTTTTTACCTGGCAACCTCCCATTTTCCCATAAGCCTGATACAATTTATTCTTATATTGAGTGGGGGCCTTGTGATGTCAAGACATCAGTTGTTGCTCTCCGTTTTTGGGCTTGGATTCTGTACAATAGAATAAATGGGGCAAATTAACCAAATAATTCATGAATTAGAGGTTGAGACCTGACAAAAGATCATTAATATTACAGATGATTTCGTGAATAAGAAATTCACCTTCAGGAATCTGAGGACAGATTGAATGTGATGCTGGCAAGGCAAAAGAACTTACCCATGGAACCCTGCACTCATACAATGTCTTGTTTAAACTGAACTACTATCCAGGCAAAGTAGCTACCCATGCTTAGTTGGCATACCAGAGATCTGCAGGTGCAAGGATGGGGGATCTTTCTGATGTTCTGTTTCCCACAGCAGTCCTTTCCAACCTCAGGCCAGGAATGTTTATTCCTGAAGTAATGGGACCCACATGGTCAAGTGCTGCATTGAAGAAGGGGAAAGGGGCAAATCACACTCTCCTCTCTGGAAGAGGGTGTACCGATGGAAGAGGCAGGATGAATGTCAGAAAGGACTACTGGGAAGGGCATGCCAGAAAGATCCACGACAGCCCGCACCTTCTGCTGACTGATCATGGGATCCAACCCCTTAGTGGATCAGGTGACCATTACGCTGGCATGCCCAAGTATTAAGTGCAGGTAGCTGTTGTGCATGAGTAGCAGCCCAGCTGATATGAAACTCTGTGCCAGGGCAAAGCAATTTAGATCAGGCCTGGAACCAGGTGTTCACATGCAGAAAAATGAGCTGCCAAAGAGTAGACTGCAGCACTTTAGACAGCAAATGAGAGACGCCATTGCCATATAATCCTCCATATAAAAACATACTACATACAAACAAACAACAATAGAAGAAGAAGAAGAGTTGTTTTTTATATGCCGACTTTCTCTACCACTTAAGGGAGACTCAAACCGGCTTACAATCACCTTCCCTTCCTCTCCCTACAACAGACACCCTGTGAGGTGGGTGAGGCTGAGAGAGCGTGACTAGTCCAAGGTCACCCAGCTGGCTTCATGTGTAGGAGTGGGGAAACAAATCCACTTCACCAGATTAGCCTCCACCGCTCATGTGGAGGAGTGGGGAATCAAACGCGGTTCATTAGACCAGACTCCACCGCTTTAAATCACCACTGTTAACCACTACGCCACGCTGGCTAGAGAGAGAGTCTAGACTATTTTCTCCCCACTTTATTAATATTTCACTGGCAGGAAGCTGTATATGTAAGAAACTGTAAAGGTTTTTCCCCAGCAAGATCCTGTCATTGATGCACAGCCCTGCTAGAAGGCTGGGGCAGAAAATTACCTTTGTTACCCACCCACCCCATTCTTGTTAGGTGGGACTTTGGAGTGCTCCTTTGGATTGGCTGCCACCACCTCTGGATATCTGACTCTCCCTTGCTGGGGACTCCTCCACTGCTACTCAGCGGCTGCCCATAGTTACAGTTGCTCAGGGATTAACTCAGTAGTGTTGGCAAGCAGTCTGGACATAGATGCAGCTGTGCATCTGGGGAGGAGCCGAGGCTCAGTGAGATAGCATCTGCTTGGCATGCAGAAGGTCCCAGGTTCAATCCCCAGGATCTCCAGTTAAAGGGACTAGGCAAGTAGGCGATGTGAAAGACCTCTGCCTGAGACCCAGGAGAGCCGCCGCCGGTCTGAGTAGACAATACTGACTTTGATGGACCAAAGGTCTGATTCAGTATAAGGCAGCTTCATGTGTTCATGAGGTATCTAGGCAAGGTATCTTAATTAAATCAACATTATTACTACATGGCACAAATCCTGGATGAAATATGGTACAGTTCTAGTATGCAGGCTAAGAAAATAAAAGAACATGGAAAAGGTTACTAGCTAGGTGAGATTTACAGTTCTTGAGCATCTGCCCCCTTCTTTTGCAGGAGACTGGCTGATGCTGGTACTTTAGCTTCAAGCACACATGGTCTCCCTGTGCGTCTGTCTGTCTCTCACTCACACTCTCTTCCTTTTTAGGTCTCCTCCCACATGTGTCCACAGAAGGCATTAGCCAATCTAGGCTTGAGCCAGCGTGTTTTAGGGGTTAAGAGCGGTGGTTTGGAGTGGTGAAGTCTGATCTGGAGAACCGGGTTTGAGTCCACACTCCTCCATGTGAGCAGCAGAAGCTAATCTCGTGAACTGGATTTGTTTCCTCACTCCTCCACATGAAGCCAGCTGGATGACCTTGGGCTAGTCACAGTTCTATTAAGAGCTCTCTCAGCCCCACCCACCTCACAGGGTGTCTTCTTCTCCTTCTCCTTCTGCCTAGAACCCACCAGACCCAGCTGGCTCGATTGAGAAGTGTCAACATATCAAAGCAATAGCCTATTTTCTCTCTTGGTTGTAAAAAAAAAAAAAAAAAAAAACCCTAATCCAGATGAATGAGATCTTTCTCCAGTCTGAATGACTCCTTTTGGGTCAGTAAATCTCCAGATCTGTCAAACATTTGTCCCTCTGACTCTCATCCATCACAGAAATATTCAATAATATGCTTCCTCTCAACCGTACTCTCTCTTACACACAGTCTCACACACGCTTGTATGTCTGTTCTATCGCCTCAGCTCTCTACCACCTCATTACCACTTCACTCTGCTGCACCTGTAGACCAGGCCTTGTGACAAACGTTTTGTAGGTGTGTGCTGTTTGTTCCTGAGAGTAGGTTTGCCTTAATTATGTTCTGCTCGTACACTGGTAAATAAAGCAAATATTCCAGACACCAGAAGTCTCCAGTGCTCTTTCTCCAAAAGAAAAAGAAAAAAACACCTTAGTTTCTATGGATTCTTCACTTCATGTACTGCCCAAAATTATTCTGCAGCTTTGCTAACACATTTAACATCACCTTCCCCTTTGGGTCTACTCTCTGCCTGACAAAAGACCCATATGTGCCAATTACTGCTTTTACATCTTCAAAGGGAAAGCAGCAATTTCTCCCCCCTCTGTTGCAATAGCTTTTGGTGCAATTTGAAATCTGCTTTGTACTCAGCCCCTTTCTAATCTAATTCTGCAACACCTCCTGGGCTTTATGCTGGCTGTTACAGACCTCAATACATCTTTTTCTCCTCTCCCCCACCCCTTTTGTACTGAACATAGGGGTGCCAGGTCCCTCTTCGCCACTGGCAGGAGGTTTTTGGGGCAGAGCCTGAGGAGGGTGGGGTTTGGGAAGTAGAGGGACTTTGATGCCATAGAGTCCGATTGCCAAAGCGGCCATTTTCTCCAGGTGATCTGAGCTCTCTCGGTTGCAGATCAATTGTAATAGCAGGAGATCTCCAGCTGTTACCTGGAGGTTGGCAACCTTAACTGAACATCTAGACGGAATAAGAGTTCTGGAGCATGTGAAGACCCCTCCATGCTTTTTGCCATTTTTGTAGGTCCATTGTTGCTACTTTTCGATAAACCTTGTGATGCCACAGGAATGTTTCATTGCTTAGAAGCCAGCATGTGTGACACTCATTCTTTACCAATACTGAAAGATTATCTGAAACTGAAGGACAGATTTAGCCAAAAAAGGTGGAGGAGGGGTGAGAATAATTGCCCTATGGAAATATAAGAGGTTTAGTGGGATGTTATTTATCTCCACTGTAATAACAAGCTTCAGCTGCCCATTTGCACACATTAAGCTTCTGTTAAAGGGACAAGACATTTTTCTTCAAGTCTTCAATGCTTTTCTATAGTCGCCCTGTAAACAGAAGGAGTGTTGCAGAGAGTGTATATATAGTTCATTTTTATTTCTACTTATTTTCATTTATAGGGCATTTTTTTTCTCCAAGCAGTTGGCAACCTTAGAGTAGATCTGAAAACCAAGTGACTCTTGAACAAATCACACAGAATCTAGTGGTGAAGGCTACAGTCACAGACATAGTAAGGTGCAGGAAGGCTGAACATGATTATAAATCATAGTCCCTTTGCAGTTACTCATCAATTCAGAAACCTGATGCAAACTCATTTAGAACTGCCTTTCTGGTTTACACACATGCACACCAACAACAGGAGAGAGGTGCGATGGGATGTTTCTTGTTCAGATTTTTCCTCTGCCCTAAATAGAGTTGCCGGCTACATGGAAAAAATATATCCTGTCCCATTAATATATGCCACACTCCATTTGAACTGCAGTCTGTAATGTGGGATTAATAATATTCTCCTGCCTTCCAAGGATGTAGCAGTGAGATAACATATGCAAATAAGTTTGGGCATTCAAAAAGCACTCCATATAAAGTAAGAGTTGTTATTTCCACAGCTCTTCAGCAAATGTCACATGAGCTTCCTTGCTTCCATGAGCAAGACAGTGAGCACCAGCCTAAGATTAAAAAATGCCAAGTTTAATCGCACAAATAATGATAAAAATCCACTGGCTTCTACAATGGCCGATTAGGGTCTACTTACTGTGAAAATTATGCCTGGTTTGGGGAGTAACTATGCTTAACCAAATCAGGTGCAATATATTTTCACCCTAAGGAAATAGCGACTATCCCGGTTTTGAAGATTAACTCACACATCAACCTTAATTCCAATTTGACGGGCATTGCAAGACAAGCAAATGGTAATCTTGAGATGCAGGCGCTAAAGCAGGCACGGATAGGATCGTATGACTTCCTCACTGTGCCTTATTTGAATAATCTATCTGACAGCCCTGCTCTTCCCTCAGAATCCCTAGTCAGTATATCCATTCAGTTGTCACACAGAGAACCAACTAAGTTATTGGATTAGCATCCCTGTGGCATTTTTTTAAGTGCTTTTTCTCATCATTCATAATGCAGTTCTGACGTTGATATTCACATCAGTTACAATGTTGGACCAGATCCCAGGGAACTTGGATTCTAGTCCCCACCAAGCCATGAAACTCACCTTGGGCCAGCCGCTGTTTCTCAGCCCCATCTACCTCATAGTGTTGTCATGAGGAGAAACTTTCAGGGGAGGGGAGAACCATGCACTTCTTGGAGGAAGCACAGGATAAAAATAAAATAACTAACATGTGAGGACCCAGATAATTTTCCTGACTTGATGTACATAGCATGTAAATGGTGGGGAAGTATTTTGACAGTCCTTCAATAGAGGTTTCTCCCAAAAGAGAACTCATAGTGCCTTGATCATCCAAGAAGAGAAATAAAGTTATATATGTTTCTGATTAAAGCTTTGGTTACTTACTGACAGATAATTCAGATCTAGGACCTAACTATGTCTACATCAGAGTATTTTCAGTAAATGGACAATAATGGGATGCCTACACACAGCTTGCTGGGGGTAAAGTGTAGACGACTGGAGAAGGCAATGGAAAACGACCCTGTAAACCAGACGTGGGGAACCTTTTTCCTGTCAAGGGCCATTTGCACATTTATAACATCATTTGGGGGCCATACCAGGTGTAGATCTCCCGGTGCGGGGGGGAGAGGCTAGGGTTGCCAGGTCTCCGGCCACCACCTGGAGGTTGGCAACCCCAGGGGAGGCCACGCAGAGAAGGCCTGGAGGGCGCCCTCGCTCCTCCCCCCCTCCCAGGCGGGAGGGAGGCCAGCAGTGGGCCCGAGCAAACGAGGCGCGGGGGGCGCAGCCCGCAGTCGATCAGCAAGGGAGGAAGGAAGGAAAACAGAGAAAGGAAAAAGGAGAGAGGGAGAAAGAAATGGAAAGAGGGGGAGAAAGAAAAGGACGGAGGGAGACAGACAAAGAAAGAGACAGAAAGAGAGGGAGAGAGAAAAGCCTTCCCCCCCACACCCACACACACACGCCGGCCCCACGCGACCTGGCCCCAGGCTCCATGCCCTCCCACCCCCAGAGTCCACAAAAGGCCCCCCAAAGCCCAATCGGCTCCTGCGCGCATGCTCTGCCGCTGGGAGCCATGGGCCTCTTTCCCCCCCCTCCCTCTCGCTGCTCAACAGCTGACAGGCAGCAAGAGGGGCTTACAGTGTGCCCCAGCGTTCCTGCACACTGCAGCTATAGGGGGCAGCCTTGGGGGAAGCGTCCCTCCCTCTCCTCTCGTCGACCAACAGCCGTCAGTCTGCGAGAGGAGGTCCAAAGGGCTCCGCAGCGTCCCTGCAAGCCATGGCCCCAGGAACACCCTCAGGGAGGGCCGCCCTGTGCCCCAGAGCTCCCAAGGGCCACAAAAAATGTCCTCGGGGGCCGCATATGGCCCCCGGGCCTGAGGTTCCCCATCCCTGCTGTAAACATAGTCTGCCTAGGAAACGTCGGGATGTGACGTCACCCCATGGGTTAGGAATGACCTGGTGCTTGAACAGAGGACTACCTTTACATACAGAGAAAATTCACTGTCTGCGTTATTGAAATTGACCACAGGTCCTCTTGAATTGGTGAACGTTTTTAGCGAATAAAATAAAGATCCTTACATAATTGTAACATCCTTATTGTCACCCCTTTGCCTGAATCTTTCCTTTCCTTATAACCCCCGACTGCACTTTGTTGAAGGTTCTTTACTCTGCATTAGCCTGTCCAATGCTGAGCAAAAAAGGAAAGGAAGTGTTTGAACCTTGTGCACTACACGGTGCCTTAGTGTTTAAGAAGGTGCACACAAGACATAATGCATCCTCTCCCCGCCCCCCAACTCAGAGCTTTAGTTTATAGAGATTGTGAAAAGGCATCAAAACTTGAAGAATGGCAACTCACAATAACAAACATGATAAAAGACATCAAAAAATCTTGACGGTGAAATAGGGACAGAAATAGGGACTAAGGAGAGGGACCAAAAAACCAGAACCGTTGCAGGTAAATGTGAGTAGTTCCCTTGTTATTAATAAGGCTTGTAGAATATAACTAGCTCAAAACTGAAAGCTCAACATCGCCACCTTGTGGCTGAGCCGGATCCATGTAAAATGGTAATTGTCACTGAGACAATTTCGCTTCAAAATACTGTTTGATGGTAAAAAGTGTCATCAAGTCACAGCTGACTTATGACAAACCCATAGGTTTTCAAGGCAGACAACAGAGGTGGTTTGCCATTGCCTGCCTCCGCATTGCAATTCTGGGTGTCATTGATAGTCTCCCATCGAAGTACTAACCAGGGCCAACTGTGCTTAGCTTCTAAGATCTGACAAGATCAGGCTCTCCTGGGCCCTCCAGGTCAGAATATACTAAATTGTTTAACTTGTTCTCTTCCATAAACTAGAGCCTGAGTAATCTTGAAAAATAACTTTTTGAACAGATACAGTTGAAACAAATTGATAATATATAATAATACAAACAAGACTAGGAATAGGAAAATAGATTAAAGAAGCTTTTGCTGTATACAGAATTCTTCTTTGGAGTGTGGTGGTTAAAAATCCAAATAGATGTTTTAGCAGTTTGGCTGATGTTCATGTTACTTGACGGATCTGTTGCTTTTCAACAATTACATATGATGTGGTTTAGAAAATCCACTCTATTCTTCTCTTTGTAAAATAAGGGAAAGTTCAGTGGTAGAGTACATGCTTTGCATATAAAAGGTATTAGATTCAACCATGTCTCATGTGACTGAAAGGATCTCAGGTAAAAGGACTGGGCAAAACGTTTGCCCAACATCTTAGAGTGCTGATCCCAGTTACAGTAGATGATCCTGGACCATATGAAACAATGATCAGACTTTGTACAAAACAGCTTCATGTGCTCAGGTCTCTCTCTCTCCAGAGAGGCTGATCAAAGGCTAAGCCTGAGCATCTTTGGTAAATAATACTGGAAATGGTTTAAATGGCTAAAGCTGATTGGTTTTAGCATTCATTGTGCTTTAAATTGAGTTTTAGACTACTTACTTTGTGCAAGGCAGCTTTAAATTAACTTTTGGGTGCAGGTGGGCTACAAAATTTTATAAACGAGATTACAAGTAGGCCATATTGAGGTCTTTCAAATCCTAAGTCAAAGAAGTCAGTGGAAAATATTTGCTGTTTCTGCAATAGAATGCCTGCCCCCAATAAAATATTTCTAAATCTTCAGTATGATCTGGATTTCACAGAGCCCTTAGAAAGAATGGTCTATGAAGCAAGCCACTGTAAACATGATTATATTATATTATTATATGCATCATATAGGGTTGTCAGGTCCCTCTTCGCCACCGGCAGGAGGTTTTGGGAGCAGAGTCTGAGGAGGGCGGGGTTTGGGGAGGGGAGGGACTTCAATGCCATAGAGTCCAATTGCCAAAGCGGTCATTTTCTCCTGGTAAACTGATCTCTATCAGCTGGAAATCAGTTGTAATAGCAGGAGATCTCCAGCTAGTACCTGGAGGTTGGTAACCCTAGCATCATAACCAAGTGTGACAGTAGTAGTGCTAATAGAAAATTTCTTCAGCAAAGAACCATTTTTTGAATGGTGGGAGAAGGCAATCAAAATATTAAGGGTTATGTGTGAGCCAAAGGTTATGTGTGAGCCAAAGGTTGCCAGAGTTATGTGTGAGCCAAAGGTTGCCACTCCTAATTGCCATGGTGTAGTCCTGCAAGCTGCAAGACAAGGCTTTAGAATCTGTTAGAAGCATCACTCTTGCATGCTTCCAAAATAATGTTTAGTGTATGATGCTTGTGGGCCCAACTCCCAGCACAGTAGAGCTCCATATTTCTCCATGGGCCTCATGTAAGACCTGGAATCATATCCTTCTAAGTTTCTTTAGAATCCAAAAGCAGTCCGTGTCTACCAGAAGCAGCCATACCATGTTGCACCACCCTACCCCTGTATTATGTGATATTCAGGTGAGACCATGGATCTCACACTGCAAACAAAACTTTCTCATGTTGTCCCATCACCAGAGTCTTACATAGCTGTCAGGCAACCACATGAAGCAGATTTCTGGCAGAGAAACTTGAGAAAATATAGTATGGGACCATATAGCAATGACAATGTAAGGGGGGGAAAACAGAGCCCTGTTTTTAGTGTCTCCCAGTCCTCTATATTTTCTTCCACCCAACATAAGAACTGCTGCATTGAAGCTGCCTCTCCTAATGAGAAGCACCAGGGAGGAGATCTGTAAACAAGTTATCTCATTTGACTAGCCTGGTTTTTCACAGTCACCAGTGATGATTCATCATTGGACAGCACAGGGAGTCTGTGCCTGGGAGAGGGAGGGGGAGAAACAGAATAGCTTCTGGCTGTCTGAATCTGTGACTTTCATTCTCTGTGGTGCACCAACTATAGTCTCCACGCATGAGAATAAATACTGTGCTGTACCTGCAGGCAACAGCTGCTTGACATACAAAAGAGATCTGTGGTTGTAAAAAAAAGGGGGGACCAGAGAAACACTTTTAAAAGCAGGACAACTAAACTGTGAGTCTCCATCCCAATTCCACAGCATGTGGATAAGAAGCACAGCCGGACCAGTTCCACCAAAGAGTACTGAATAAGGAAGAATCTGAACATGAAGCCAAGAAGGTTACAACAAAGACAGCAATGTTGATGTGAATGGGACACAGGAGAAGTGAAAAGGCCATCTGTACAGAATTTACTACAATACTGTTTGCTCTTTCTGCCTATTGTCTTCCCAACTTTGATCTAAACAGACCAAAGGGAGCTTGCTGAAACAGTGCCAAAGAACGCTGCCAACACGAAGACCAGTCAGTACTTCAACCTGAAACAAACGTAGAAACCCTGAGAGGAAAGCCCTGCAGCACACACAGCACCATGGATCGGTTCCGAATGATCTTCCAGTACTTTCAGTCTAATTCAGAATCGGTGATGAATGGGATTTGCGGGCTTCTTGCACTGGCTAGTGTCAAGATTTACACCTCCTTTGACTTCAACTGTCCCTGCCTCCCCCAATACAATATGGCGTATGGCTTGGGGATAATGTTTGTACCGCCTGTGATCCTGTTGCTCTGTGGTCTCATTGTCAACAGACAGTGTGTGGTGGCCATCGAGGAGTGGAAGAGACCCACTGGGAACAGAAAGAAGAACATGGCTATTATCAGGTGGGGGATTTCAGTCAACATGTAAATAACTTTAAACAAAATGGTTTCCTTACCTGTCGTGTCCGCTCTCTTTTCCCCCCATTATTTTTTCCGTAATTTGTGGAATCTTAAATTCCTTTAAGTTAACCATTTAGGATCAATTTAGAATTCATATCGAACTTTTAATTTTCAAAGTGATTTAGCAGTCTTAATCTTGCTTCATGTGAACTGTTATAATTCCCATTTTATCGTCATTCCCTCTAATGCTGAAGTTCATGGATGTATGCCTATCAGCTGGGCAAAAAATGGGGGGCACCCACAGAGAAGGCATACTCAGAAGACGCACCAGCAAACTGAAAACAAGAAAACCCCAGACAGACTGATGAGGACTGAGAGGCACCTTGCTCTTCTGGAGCCACAGAGTGTTGTGGGCAATTTAGCATGATCTGCTCAAGCTCTAGAGGATGAGAAGTACGCATTCCCCATTCCACTCCCAGCACTCCCATACAGCAAGGACAGGGGAAGATAAAATAACCCCTTCCCTGAGTTGTGGGGGAACATAGAAGGAGGGCTCTCAGGCAGCAAAATGCCTTCAGATTACCACTGGGAGATTCCTTAGATATGCAGAGAAACATTACTTTACAAATTAAAAGAAGTGGCAAACAGCCTGACAAGGACTGAGAATATCTGTTTCTCTCCAGGAAAATGATGAAGGGCAGTTAAAGAGAGAAAAAAACCAAAGGAAAGCGAGAGGAGGGGAAGGGAGGGGGAAATGGCCTATTTAAAGCCCTAGTAGCTTGTAAAATAGTGTAAACCAAGTATCCTGCCCAAATTCTCCCCTATAGCATGGGAAGAGGGAAGTAGGAATACCCGCTCTTGTGCTGTACTACTCAGATTTGTGGCTAGATGGATGACCAGGTTCTTGTTCATCTGGTAATGAATCTTAGCAAGGAAGGCCATTTATGCATGGCTGTTTCCTTGTGGTCACCCTGCCAACTACTTGGGGGCTTTGCTTTCATTATGCATACATTTTCCAACCATCAGAGGTCGCCTCGCTCTCCCTGTGCGTTTCCACGAGTTTCCCCTGCATTTTCTGGATGCTGGCTAAACACAAATCCAGAAAACGCAGGCCAAATGCACGGAAATGCGCAGGGAGAGTGAGGTGACCTCTGACAGTTGAACAATGCATGCATAATGAAAGCAAAGCCTCGAAGTAGTCAGCAGGGTGACCACGAGGAAACAGCCATGCATAAATGGCCCAAAACACATTTACCAAGGTAATACGGAGTTCAGTTCTTAGTGTAAAAGATCAGGAGTGTCTTGTATAGGCTGTGAAATTTCTATGTTAATATGCTCACACACACACACACAATCTATCTAGTGTACACACTCATTTCTAAATCCACAAAGCTTTAGAAGCTGTATATTAGAGCATAGTAACTAATTCTGAAGGCCCTTCCCGTTTCTTATGGCCTAATACAAGTTGTATGCCGTAATGAGGATGGTTTCAGATGTTATGATTCAGTGAGATTCCAGTGATTTATGCATCCACTTTTCACACTTCCGTTTATGAAAATCTGATCTAATGTCCATAAAGAGAACTTATAGTTCTAAGTAAGAGCTTGCCGAAGGGGAGGGGCTGTAGCTCAGTGGTAAAGCATCTGCTTGGCATGCAGAAGGTCCCAGGTTCAATCCCCGGCATCTCCAGTTAAAGGGACTAGGCAAGTAGGTGATGTGAAAGACCTCTGCCTGAGATCCTGAAGAGTCGCCGCCAGTCTGAGTGGACAATACTGACTTTGATGGACCACGGGTCTGATTCAGTAGAAGGCAGCTTCATGTGTGTGCATAATCTGAATACATATTTGGTAGATCTATCTGCAAAGGTTTCCCTGTGTGAAAAGCAGATGTGCAAGCCACTTGTACACCTGTTGCTGCAGCTTGATCATAAGGTCTGGAGCCATCTCTTGTTAATAACCCATTTTAAACCTAGTCATACTATTGGTCATCTCCACATACCAGTGAGTTCCAAAGATTAATAGTGTTATGGGGGGAATGTTTTCATTTTATCCAGGTTTTATGGGGTTTCGGTATTATGCAAGAGAATAAATACTGCCTCCCTTTTTCGGAATCAATTTGTGATTTAATGTGTAGCTATCATATCTTTCTGTTATTCTTACTCTTATCAATGGAGCAGTTTAGCCCAGGACTGCAATCTATACAACCTTGATTATTTCCTTTTACCTTTTTAAGTTCTAACAACCATATTATGATCTTTGCCAAGTAATGTCCTTTAAAGAGTTATGGCTCATGGAAATATGATTTTCTCACATCTGTTTTTGCTTGTGCTAAGTGAATTAGTTTACCAAACAGAAACCTCCAGCCTCTTCTTCAGAGACACCAGGTCAATTAATGCTTCTCTGTCCAACACACAGGTACATTTGCTCCTCCATCGTGCAACGGGCTATGATTGCACCCATTGTTTGGATCCTAGTCACCCTCCTTGATGGGAAGTGCTTTGTCTGTGCCTTCAGCAATTCTGTTGACCCTGATAAGTTTTCGGGTTTTGCCAACATTACCCCTGCCCATGTGCAGTTGTTGCTCTCGAAGATCCCTTGCAAGGAAGATGAGCTCATAAGGAACAACACTTCACGCAAAGCAGTGTCCAGGTACCTCAGATGCTGGTCACAGGTAAATGAAAAGATTTGATAAGGCTTCTATCTGTTGCAGTTCCATAGAGCCACTTGGGATCATCTGTCTGTTTTAGTGCCTGAGAGTGGCATTTTACTTTTTTTTTTATATATATATATAAATTTTTATTATTTTTATAACATAAAGCAAAACAAAACATACAAATAAAAAGAAAAAGAAAATACAAAAGAGCACTTACTTAACTGTTAAAACTACTTATTATAGTAAAAAGTTACAAAATTCACAGTGCCCTGAAAAAACCACCACCCACCTTAATACAGTGTCCCATCACCATGATGAACTTCCGGAGAAGTGTTATGACAGTTTAAAAAATAAGTATAGTAATAACATTATAAAAACTATTAACCAATTATCTATAACTCATTAACTAAATTAGTAAAATTCATTTTCGCCAGTTTGTCCCAATATGCGATGGCCTTTGACCATGTTTTCTTGAAATCTTCCATATCCTTCCCATGTAAGGACTCTGTTAATTTGGCCATTTGCATATACATCCATAATTTCTCTCTCCAGGCAATAATTGAAGGTTTATTTACTTGCTTCCAGGTTTTAGCTATTGTGATTCTTGCTGCTGCAAAACTATATTGACATATATCACTTCTGTCTAATTTATCTTTAGGTATACCCAATAAACAAAAGGAAGGATCTTTCTTCACTTTAGAGTTAATCAAATTATTACTTTCATTCAATACTTTTCCCCAAAAATTTTAAAAATTTTTACAGTTCCACCATGCAAGAGTGGCATTTTACTGAAATAGGAATAAGTCAGTTCTTCAAAAGCATCTGGCCCATCCTCAGAATATTCTCCTGAATACCATTAGATATAACAACCATCATGTTACCCAATGGTCACAGAGAGAAAGGCCCAAACATCCTCGTGTCTTCCCCATGTCTGCCATGTAGGGTTGCCAGGTCCTTCTTCGCCACCGGCAGGGTTTTTTGGAGGCAGAGCCTGAGGAGGGTGGGGTTTGAGGAGGGGAGGGACTTCAATGCCATAGAGTCCAATTGCCAAAGCGGCCATTTTCTCCAGGTGAACTGATCTCTATTGGCTGGAGATGAGTTGTAATAGCAGGAGATCTCGAGCTAGTACCTGGAAGTTGGCAACCCTACTACTGACTGATCTTCTGCACACCCCTGATTTTGTCCCACTACAGTCCTTTTATGCAGGGACCACATACCTTGTGTGATCTGTACAGTTCCTTGCACTAAATAAATTTTAACTATCACTAAATCAACAAATATTAACTAAAAGAAATCTGCAGGATTCTGCTACTCCAGAGAATTGGACTAGAGGATCAGAGATCATAGAATCATAGGCCATTTTTGCATGGTAATTAGCAGCGCCTTCCAGGCTGAGTTGCCCAGCATATTTTTTTTAATTTTGCACGCTGAACTGTCATTCCAGAAGTGACTGCCCAGCACATACCTGCTTCGCATTAGTAAAGAGCCCATTTAACGCAACCTTTGTTGTTTGCCGCGAAGAATCCCCCTCAAGGAACTATGCAAAGCAACAGAGGCGCGTTAGCTATGCACATGCTAATGGCCATGCAAACAGGAACAAAGGAGCAGGTGAGTGGGGAGGGTGGAATTTCTCCTTTTGCATCAGGACTGTGAATAGGCATTTTTAAAGTCGCATTTAAAAAAAAAAGCTTTGAGCGAGCATCAAAATTGACCATGCAAAAATGGCCATAGAGTTGGAAGGGACTACCAGGGTCTCTGTAAGGTTATTATTCCATGATATTCTAGCAATAGAAAATTGATGTTCTCTTAAATATTGTTTGCTTTGTTGAGACTGGATTATGTTTTGTTTTTCGTTATAAAATTCTTAGGCCTCTGCTTATATTCCCTTTGCCCTCTAGGCTCTTGGCTGGAGTATACTGCTGACCCTTATCGTGGTAGCTTTCCTTGCCCGGTCTCTCAGGCCCTGCTTTAATCAAGCTGCCTTCCTGCAAACTCGCTATTGGAGTAACTACATTGATATCGAGCAAAAGATATTTGATGAAACTTGCTGTGAGCATGCTCGAGACTTTGCACACAAGTGCATCCTCCATTTCTTTGAAAGCATGCAGAAAGAAATCAAGCTAAGGAGGTTTAATGCCCATAAAGAAGAAGAGGAAGGTAAAGAAGGGGGGAAAGATCACTTGCGAGGGATCACCAATGAGGAGCAGATGAACAAGCTCCTTCAGTCATGGTACTACAGGAAGCCCCAGCTGGATCTGAGCCAAACAACCCAGCGGCAATGCCTGAGCACAGAGAGGACATCTACGCATTTGGTAGACTCCATGACTGATAGGTGGCATCCCCAGCCAGGGACTACAGCTACAAGACATACAGATGTTTAACAGGAAACTGGCAACATTAATGTGGACCTCTCTCACAAAGTCCATATAACGTCCCTTAGAAATAGGCTAAGTTGATCGGGGCGGGGGAGGGAATAGCCTGGTGGTCTTATTTAATTTATATCCTACTGTTCTCCCTACTGGGGATCCAAAGCTTCTTACAACATCATTCTCCCCTTCTCTATTTTATGACACAACGACCCCACAAAGCAAGTTAAGATGAGAGCGACTGGCCCAAGATCACCGAGCAATTTTCCATGGCAGAGCGGGGACTGGAACTCAGGTCTCCCTAGTCCTAGTCTGAGACAGTAACCAGTGTAGCATGGTTGCTCTCACCACACCACACTGGCCCTTTATGGGCCTTTAACATAAGCTGAATAAGCATGAGTGCTCTTTATGGCACGGAGTAGCAAAACGTGAATATCTGCACAAGACAGAAGCTAGTTAAAAACAAAACCGTTGGCAACTCTGCACAGCAAAGGTGTGCATAGGAGATCAAATGATCAGGAAGAGAATAAAATATCACTAACGCATAATGGTTTGTATGTAATCTTCAATAGAAAGAACTAATTTCCAAAAATCCAGCTGAGATTTTTGGAGTCTCATGAGTCTCTTTTGTCTGCCTTGTATCTTCAAATAACTAGTTCCTGTTCAAGCTAGAAAAAGGAGAGATCTGGGTAAATAGGCAGCATAGCACAACAGTAGACCTTTTCAGATGTTATAATCACATGTCCTGGGCCTACCAACTGCACATATCAGGAATACACACTACCCATGATCCTCCTGCTACCTACAATCGCCATTTCATCTGAAATGGGCACCACACATATTTTCTGCTTCAGTACACAGTATACTTTTCATGATCACAGTAAACTTTTCATGATCACATATACTGAAGATAAAAATATGATTGGTGCGCAATTTCAGAAAAAACGGTAGGCCTACTTATTGGGAAGATTGCAGGTAGTGCGCACTTCTAGTGTGCACAGTTGGATGATACTCTTACATTTAAGTTCTTCAAGGATCTCCTGTGCACAACAGTGGTACCTTAGCAGCTCTGTTTTGTAGGGACATGTCCAGTTATCTGGTTGTAGATGCTATTCTCCATGGTTGGGTAAGTACTAACGGTAAGGTACTAATGCATTAGGTTGTTTTACACCACTAATAGAAAAACTGTTCAGATATCCACTCTATTTTCGTTAACTTTCAGTTAACCACTGGCTCTTGAACCCACAATCTTCTTTAACCAAATAGCTTAACTCCATACCTTGGAACTTGGGGATAACACTTTAAAGCCAAGACATGGAATGAAGCAATTTTTGTGGTGCTGTGCAATAAATAAAGAGTCTGAAAAACATGGTGTGAGAAGTGTGGTGTGGCTGAGCTGAATTAATGGGGGGAAATGGAAGGCCATGTAGTGATGGGCCCATCCCCCTCCCCCAAATCCCATTCTTCTGCGTCTCAAATGGAGCTGTATTTATGTGTCTCAAAGCCCTATGACGTTGCTGCAGCGGGCAGGAAGACCATCCAGTGATGTATAGCATAGGCACTCAAAAGTCTGGCAAGTCTGCTAAACAGAATAGCCTTGGCCAGCTAGTATGGACCACAGCAAATAGTCCACAACACCTCTTCTAGGCTGGAATCTGCCTGACCCCTTTCTCAATTTCCCACTGGAAATAATCCAATGGGTTCTATAATTCAAATAATATACAAAAGTACCACCCAGCAACAGGCTCTTTGTTCTGCCCCGACGTACTGGAGGAGCAAGGAGGAAAACTGGATTTTAGATAAGGTTTGGGCTATCCAGGCCAGGGCGTATTGAGCTAGTCTGATGCATTTATGTTTTTATTGCTCTTTTCCTTTGTGTTTTGCCTGAGTCCATTGACACCTGTGCTTTCGGTATTTGTTGCTAAATAAACTCTTTTTATCTGGAAAGTTTTTTGCTGTGTTTCTTTGAGCAGTCAGCCCGCACCCGCTCAATACTGGCTCAACACCACAACCTCATGGGAAAGGTTAACTTTCCTTCAGAGCTTTGTTCACAGCCTTGTCGCCCATTGCCAAAGTCATGGCTGAGCATAATCAGGTGAGCTGTAGCACTCATACCAAAATCAGCTGCTGCTGCTGTAGTCTCTTCTCCCACCCCATTCTGGGAGTTTTCCACCCCTTCCCGCTGACTGAGGGCACTTCCCTTTGGCCACCACAGAACAAAAGGCCATTACATCAATAAAGATTGCGGGGAAAGCCTATCAGTGATTTCACAAACAGAAGAAAGAAGAATATGTGGGAGATAATGTGGAAAAGGGTTGGCCTTTCTACATATATATCTATATGTTTATCATTCGTTGTAATGGTGAAAGCATTTGTATATCCCTTTCTTGGGTGTTTAGATCAGTGGAGGATGCAATACTGATGATTAATAGATACAGCTTAAGTGGGTAGAAACAATGGGCAATGGTCGCTATGCAGATCTTGGGCAGTTGTAGATCCTCCCACCAATTTTCATTCCACCTTCATCTAAATCTAATTCAGTTTTCCTTATGATATGTTCTGCATATAGATTGAAGAGACAGGGAGATAAAATACATCCTTGTTTGACACCTTTGCCAATTAGAAACCATTCTGTTTCGCCATATTCTGTCCTAACAGTAGCCTCTTGTCTGGAGTAGAGGTTGCACATCAAAACAATCAGATCCTGTGGCACACCTATTTCCTTTAGCTGAATGTTATTAATGTTACTGACAGCTAAACCTATCAAATGAATCTCTATGTTTTTAAAATGGGGGGAATCCCTAAATTAGACTGATCTCATTGATGTCTATCCTTTGCTGCTCTGAATATGTACATGGGATTAAAGGTAACAAGATGAAGCACATTGTAACTTTCAAAGAGAACAAATGTGGATTTCTGCATTTTAAACTGCAGCGTCTCTGTGTTAATTTACAACAATGCTTATCTAACAATTGTTCACATATAACCTTCCTCTTATATTGGGAAACTGATTTAATTTAATATTAAATTGAGACTAAAGATATAATGGGCACTTTCACACATGCCAAATAATGCACTTTCAACCCACTTTCAAAGCACTTTGAAGCTGGACTTTACTGTATGAAATGGCAAAATCCACTTGCAAATGATCATTAAAGTGCATTGAAAGTGCATCATTCAGCATGTGTGAAAGTGCCCTAAGAATCTGATCTTCCATATTCACCACTCACTTTAATCAAATTGACTATTTTTCTAATAAGTGGGCTGCTGTTGAGTTAGTTGAGTGTCCAATTTGCATACTGATTTCCATGGAGGGATATTTTTAAACTCTTAAACACAGCGGAAATGTACAAATGCAAAATGAAGAAAAGGTGGTTTGGTTATTAAGTAAGGCTGTGGTGCCGGACATGAGTTTGCAGCAGAAACTTGCTGCTAACACTAGAACAATCACTTGTACCTCTGGTTTTATTTAATGCTTGTAAAAGTGCTACAATTTCCAACGTTAAAGAATGATTACATTATTTTATAGATCACCCGTAATGTTATTCTGTAACTCTGACCTCAGTGATTCATGAGGATTTCATTTTTATTTATGTTTGTTTGTTTGTTTATAGTAAACAGTAATAGCAATTTATTATAAGTTCACCCTCCAAAGCAGCAATTCTTTTCAGGGGAACTGATCGCTGGACATCAGTTGCAATTCTAGGAGATCTCCAAGTCCCACCTTGAGGTTGGTAATCCTAGCCTTCATTGGATGAAGCTTTACAACATCAGCTCCTGATTTAAATAAGGCAATTCCAAGAAGAGAATAAGGCAGTGTTCATGGCAATGCTACCAGTAGGGTTGCCAAACCAGTAGGCTAGAGATCTCCTGGGATTACAACTGATCTCCAGGTGACAGAGATCCATTCACCTGGAGAAAATGGCTGCTTTGGAAAATGTACTCTATGGCATTATACTCCATTGAAATCCCTCCCTTCCCGAAACCCTGCCCTCCTCAGATTCCACTGCCAAAATCTCCAGGTATTTCCCAACCCAGAGCTGGCAACCCTAGCTACCAGCCAGACAGAAACTGGGGGGGGGGGGGTTCTGCTATGGTGCAGTTTAACAATGCTAGCCAGATCATCCTCCATCGGTGTGCTGAAAGAGTTGCTTTCGTGCCATGCAAAAGAAGAAGCAGTCCCCGTACAGTACAGATGTAGCACGTTGTGGCCTGAAAAGAAATGCCTCTCCTGAGTTATAAAACACAGCCCCACCCAAAGCACAATGTAGAGATGGATTTTGGAATTTCAAAAACAGCAAAAGGAAAGAGGGGTAACAAAATCCCTGTATTCTTTTTTGGCTTCCCACAGGTCCTTCCACAGCATGGATCCCACCCACATTGATCTTTGCATACTTGATCTCCTTTTTCTTTCCCAGGTAAGCTTACAAAGGTGGGGCACAGCTGTCCCCTGTTTTCTGAGGGCTGTGGGAGGAGCATGCTGCATTTGCAAACAGACTCACAGAAATCACAGACATTCCTCCTGTTCGGAATAAAGACTGCCTGCTATACATTCTGAAGAACTAGTCAGAACCTCTGTTTCCACAAACACGCACCATCATCAAGGATCCAAGGTTTTAAAGAGAGAGAGAGAGATGACCTTCTCAAAGAGACATGTGTCAGATGTCCCAAACCAAGACACTTATGATGACACACTAATAACTTTCCACAGGAGGAAATACAACACAGACCAAATCAAGCTGAGAGGAGCAGAGATTCACTAGTAAGGTAAAGATAACAGTTTTCTTTAAGTGGCAAGGAGGAAATGGGAGAAAACATTGTCTAGGTAGTTGCAAAAGCTGGAATTAAGAGAGACAGTGGCCAGGCAATACTGAAGTTTGTTTTAAACTTTGTTTCAAGAAGAAGAAAAAAGGAACAAGAGCTCTACTTTTATTGTGGTAAAAGTGTTCCGAAAGTGACAGTCAGAATGGATAAATTCCGAATGATCTTCCAGTTCCTCCAGTCCAACCAGGAGTCATTCATGAATGGCATCTGTGGCATCATGGCACTTGCCAGTGCACAGCTGTATGTGGCTTTTGATTTCAAGTGCCCATGTTTACCAGGCTACAATCTGGCCTATGGGATGGGTATCCTGTTTGTGCCACCTCTCGTTCTGTTCTTACTGGGCTTCGTGATGAACAACAACGTCTCCATGTTAGCTGAAGAATGGAAAAGACCCACCGGGAAACGCCAGAAAGACCCGGCCGTCTTGCGTTACATGTTCTGTTCCATGGCCCAGCGGGCCATGATCGCTCCTGCTGTCTGGATTTCCGTCACGCTGCTTGATGGAGAGTGCTTTGTGTGTGCCTTCTGCACCTCTGTGCCCATAGAGAAGCTGGGGAATGAAAGCTACACAGGCCTATCTGAGAAGGCAATGAGGAGGATTCTTGCCCAGATTCCCTGCACAGAAATTTACAGTGGACATGAGCTTATAGCCAGAGAAGTGGCAATCAGGTACCTGCGCTGTGTTTCCCAGGTAAGCAAAAACAATGATTGCAGGAATAGCCTTTTTAACTAATTTGCAATTAGGAAGCTGACATTATGCTTGATTCAAGAGAATGAGAAATCAGATTGGTAAGGCAATGTTGCTTGTTTGTAGTTATATATCACGTTAGCGTGTTCCATAAGAGACAATCACCCCGACTGCCAAGGGCAAGCTGTAATTCTTTACGGCTATATGGGGGGGGGGGGGACACACACACACAGGGGGGACACGCAGTTGCTGTTCCCACTCTCTTTAAGATCCATCTTCACAGAAAATAAGCTGTTGCTCTTCTCGACCTATTGTTACAGCATGCCAATTCTACATTCAGAGAGTTCACACATCCAATAATACCTCAGTGTACTAAACCTTGACTGCTTACTCTAATAAGCCCATATGTTGTATTCTGTAAAAGACATGAATTACAAAGGGTAGATGAAGGAGAAAATACTCCTGTAATTAACCTTACTGTCCTCCAAAATCACTTTGCCACATTTCATTTGCCTTGCAAATGCAGTCAAATTTATATCTAATGACCTAGAGCTAAGACAGGCAGATAAACACAGTGCCTTCCGGTTGTTGCTGTGTTCAGTATATATTTGTTCCCTGCATCTTTAAAAAGATGCAAATTCCTTCCAGGTTTCACCTGGGAATGATGTAAAAGCCACTAGAAAATCTGATTTCACAGTGTTCCCACCACACTAGTGCTTGGTCCAGCTTTTAGATTGGGTTCAGATTCCATTCGTTCCCCCCAATTTTAGACATATCAAACTAAGCCTGAACTGAAATTAAAAAGCAGACTGAGTCTTTATTTTTCACTAAACTGATTTTATCCCTTAATTTTATTTTTAGCCTTTTTAGGACAATCCTGCAAGCCCCATTTCAATTGAAAGAGAGTAATATCTAGTATACATGTAACGGGAAAGAGTGCCATGTCTTTGCTGCAGAGGTGTAACTATACTATTGTCCACCTTTTTCGAAGGCTAGTGGTGCAATGTGTAGAGTGTAGGCACAGAGCATAAAGTAGAACAATACATAGGAGGCAGCTGCTTAGTGTCAAGGCAAAATCTGGAGAAGCCCCTTATTATCAGCTTCCTCTGTAGCACAAGTATCAAGGCAAAGTTTGAAGACTTCCTGCTGGGAGAGTGTTTCCATATGTGGAAATGTGTGAGTTACAGAATATAAACCTATTACTACTTTGTGTCCATTACTCTGTTTATTAATTTAAAATGAAAATCTCTAACAGTAAACTAAAAATGAATTTCAGAGTTAATTTTGAAATGTATATTGATTTAGTATTTAAATATTTGTATAATCCCCCCCCCAAAAAAAACTGGTTCTCGGGACAGTATATATCATATAAAACAATCACCATTATCATAATAAAAAATCAAATTCTCAGAAACATTAAAACAGTATAAGATAAAGGTTAAATACAGCAAAAGAAATCATACAACCAGGAAATAAAAAAAAGACTATTTTAAAAACTGCAAGCCTAAAATCAAAGCATCATGAGTGGGTGCAAGGGTATGGAGAATAGGGTTGCTAGGTCCATCTTCACCACCGGTGGGAGATTTTTGGGGTGGAGCCTGAGGAGGGCAGGGTTTGGGGAGGGACTTCAATGCATAGAGTCCAATTGCCATTTTTCTCCAGGTGAACTGATCTCTATCAGCTGGAGATCAGTTGTAATAGTGGGAGATCTCCAGCTACAACCTGGCGGTTGGCAGCCCTAATGGAGAACCATCCCATAAAAACCTGGAAAAACAAATAAGTGTTTACCTGGTACCAGAAAAACAAGAAAACTAGTGCCAGGTGAGCATCCAAGAAGTCCCTACTCCTCCACATAGAAGTTATTTATGAGCATAAATTTTCAGCCAGGAACCCCAGAATTAATCTAAGGGCCAATTCACATATAATAGCTGCTCCATGCAATTATCCCAGAGTCTTCACTGCATTCATAGTTTTGTCCATCATGGAAATCTCAGCACCATTATATGACTGCCTGTGTGGAGATACTGGTTCTCACCAATGAGGCCTCCATGCATCCATGGCTGAGTCATGAGCCTGATAGAGACGCTGCAGTTAACGAAATCCCAGACTGTTATAATGCATATAGCAGCTCTAAAATTCCCAGAATTGTGAAGTTTCTGAATTCACCATTGCAATTCCATATTGTGTCTCATATGGAGTGATGCAGATTTCTATCCTGACCATTTCCCTCTATGTTAAGACAAGTTTGGTTTTCTCATTCAGGCAATGGGCTGGACCTTTGTGCTTCTGATGACCTTGCTGGCATTCCTTGTTCGATCCTTACGCCCCTGCTTCACTCAAGCTGCATTCTTGAAGAGCAAGTACTGGTCCCACTACATTGACATTGAACGCAAGCTGTTTGATGAGACCTGTACGGAGCATGCGAAAAGCTTCGCCAAAGTTTGCATCCAGCAGTTTTTCGAAGGCATGAACAAGGACCTGAGCATGGGCCACTCACACTTTCCTGAGAAAGCACCTTCAGAAGCTGGGGAAGAGAAGGAAAAACTATTGGGCATTATGGATCAAAGGACTATGAACAAACTTCTGAAGAACTGGCATAAATGCAAGCCCCCACTATGCCTCAACCAGGAGGTGCTACAGAATGGCTGGGCAGGAGAAATCATACACCCCCCTGTGCCTAAGAGGGAGTATGCTGCATACTACAGCAAAGTCTGAGGATGGAATGGGAGCAGACAGAAAACAGGCATCACTGCAGAGAGCTCCTTGGGAATGCTCTTTGAGCAAGGAAGTCCTGCAGGAGGTAAGATGCTGTGGTGGTTGCACCCAGAACAGCTATCCAGAAGAATTCTTCATTCCTTTTGTATGGGCAGAGCACTTAAATGCAGTAAAATGAACATGGAAAGTACACAGCAACAGAATCGGTTTGAAAGAAAGAAGATGCTTGGGAGGCACATCAAATTAGATGGCTACTGGACTCATTCTGGACTGACGGCAAGACCAAGAAGTGGCTCAGTGGTACAGCTTATAGGCTTAGGGTTGCTTTGAATAGGAAGCTTGTCTCCCCATTCAACCAGGGAGGATGGATCATCCTTCTGCCTTTGCCTCAGCAGCAGGTACAGTCAAAGTCAGATTTGGAAATCCTGGTCAATTACAATGATAGTTCACCTAAAAGTCCCCTGCCAAGTCTTCAATAGGTGTGAAAAACACAAAAATAGACACAAGTTGTAAAGACACAAAAGGGCACAATACAGGCAAGACTGATAGCTGTTCATTGCCAAATGTCTCTTGGTGGCAAACAGAACACTCTGAGCAACTTTGGGTTCAAACCAGAAGCAGAAAACCAGTATTTCAAAGTCACTAGAGGGCACCACGAACCAGCAAGAAACTGAGTACCAAGAAGGGAGATTTTCTTTCTTTCTTCTGCTTTCATGATACCCTATGACAAAATCTGTCAGGAATGTGTTGAAGGATATGCAGAAGTTAAGAGACTGTGTTTTCAGGGCAGTATTATACATCTGCATATGGAGGAAGGGAAAGGGTCTTGTTTCAGATATTACGAAATCCGCCTAAATGAGCAGCCTCCTAGCTAAATCGATTGGCAGCTGACCCAGGGATGATTTCATGGTGTCTGTGCTTTGTTAAACGCAGAGCAGCTGCTCAAATTACCCTGGGCAGTTTTTGTGAAACTGTGAAGAGTCCGTCCAGGGAAAGCATTGATTGTGATGTCATCTCGTCTCTGATAATTTCTTGGGTACCTTCCGGCAGGAGGCAGCTGGCTGTTGGTGCTGAAGTGAACAGACCATGGGGGCAGGACTCTCCAAAATCAGGGTGTTCTTGATCCTACTGTGCTACTTCCTGCCTTCCCAGGTCTTGTGGGTCTACTTTGCAGGGAGAGGATCCTTTGGAGAGAGAGCATGAAGACTTGTGTCTATGGCAGTTCCACTAGGACAGGAGGAGGGTAAAGTCCAAGGCTATAAGGGGAGGCCTGCAGCTATAGGTAAAGTGTTGATGTACACAATTGCGAATGCTGTCATTCATATGAGATATGTGCATCATTGTCAATGAAGCCTCACTGAAAGCTAGGACCCTTCCCCTGACATTTAATTATCTGGGTGGAGGGAATGTGTTGTATGGAGGAACATCAAGCATTTGAACACACACAAACACGTGAAGGGAGGGGGCTGTAATCTGCTTCGTCCTCCCCCGGCAGGCTATTTTCCAATCAAATCCACACACACACTAGCTGCTTCCACAGGTGGAAAAGAATCTGAGGTGGCTTTGGATAGGTAAGAAAACGGTTCAAACAGCACTGCTTTCATGTGCTGGTCTACAACCGTAACAACAATAAACGAACTAAAAACTAGCACTGCTTTCTCTTCCACTACAATCCATCTCACTGCTCCCCAGTTTAAACAAAAAAGTTGAGAGGTTGCTGATACAACTCCTATAACTCATGTAGTCTGGCCACGAGAACCAGCGCACTGAAAAAACGTGGTGGCTGATGATGTAATGGAGCCACGTGGCTGGCTCTGTTCTAGTTACTTTGGCTTAACGGGAGCGGGCGGATCCTTCCTTGGTTCTGGCACCACAAATCCTCTTAGAATCTGCGACCTTTGTCATCACCTGTTTACTTACAATTGTACAGGCTCAGCAGGTATTACAGGACCACACAAAGCCTAGGCAATGTTTGGGTGAGCTACGCATACACGCTCAGCACTCCGTGACCTCCATCAGCAAGTGACAACATACCTGAGTGAAAATCATCACATCTCAAACACCTACAACACAATGGACTTGGATCCAAACACTCTGCTCCACTAAGAGAGGAAGCTCTTCCTACATTGGAAAATGGCTCTTAGTGGAAGACAGTCCTTTGATTCAACCCAAGACTTTTCAGTTGAGATACCTGAACACACGATGCCTTAAACTGTGTCAGCTTGAATAATAATTACAGGGGGAGTCAGGTAGTAAATATGTAGTACTAATAATATATAGACTAGTACCCAATCTCTGATATAAAATTATATCAAACACTCACAGTAGTGATACATTTGTGATACAGTTCTTACAAATCACAGTTTCAATATCTCCTTGTATTATATATTAGAAGGTATTTGTAAGAAATGCATCACAAATGTAAAATAGATATTGATTTGCAACCATAGTGTTGAATGTAAACTTATGTTTATACCAATACATGTATAAATACACTACTGTGTTTGTTATAATTTTATATCAGAGGTTGGGTACTAGTCTATTTATTGTTAAACTGAGTCAGGCCAGCGGTCTATCAAAGTCAGCATTGTGACTGACAGCTGCTCTCCTGATCCTTTTAACCATAGATGCCAGGGACCAGTCCTGGGACCTTAGGCATGCAAAGCAGGTGCTCCTTCCACTGAACTATAGCCTTAGCCAGGGCATACTTTCAACTGCAAGTTATGAAGTGGTGTGACCAGCGATGTCCATGCATTTGAGAGTCATTCATAACTCCTGCAAAAGCATAAGTTCACATCTCAAACCCTGCCATATCTCAGTAGAGGAAAGTTCAGATGACTGCTTCCTACTATAGCCTTCTCTTCTTAGGAAATTACCCACTACAAAAAACAACAACAAATGAGTAAATGCCTGCACAGACACTCTATAATGCTCTGGAAAGCAGGTATAATTTCTAGGAGAGTTCTGTATATGCCAGGTACATTTCAGATACCTAACAGCATTGAGGAGCTCAAAGGAGAGTGGCCTTTGTGAATTACTGCCATTGATTAGCAGGCTACACCCTAAGCAAAGCTCTCTGAAAATCTCAAGGACAGAAACCCAGGCAACAGTAGAGATGGCAGATGACAAAAGAGAGCGGAGATGAAATAAAGACTGTTTGTTTTCATATCATTTGTGATTATCATTACTTTGTACCTTTTTAAAAAATGTCCATTATATCTTCTTTTTGTGTGAACTATATAACGTTTGTGGGTGTTTTTCTCAAGTAAAAATTCTTCTTTATACTTCTTCAACAACAGCACAGTGGGTGTGGCTTTGTTTTGAGCAAGGCGAAAAATGTTTTCTATGGGATTCAAGACATAAATGGAAAGCGGTATAAATGTATCAACTGTAGTGATACCCAGTGTAGTGCCCATGAGCAACTATGGTGCCTGCCAAAGTGTTTTCCCAAAGCAAATAGCCGGTCTTACTTTCCCTCTATCCCACTGGAGCAGCAAGAGAAGAGCCCAGGTGGCTTCATCTTTGTGTCTGCCTGGAGGACCCACTCAGAAACATCTGCCTCATCAACGAAGGCTGCTTGGCTTGGAACTTCCCAATATTTCGTGACAGGCCCCAGCCCCTGTGGCAGTCACTTCACAGTTGCCCAGGCCCCTTCAAGACAGCCATTTTGGGGAGGTTGTTTTCAAAATTCTGTAAGCGCCACAGGTTCAACAACGTTAGGTGACCCTGATCTACTGCATTTATAACCCTTCTTTCTTCCACCATGGAGCTCAAAGAAGCTTGCGTGGGATTCCCAGGAGGAGTCCCATCCAATCAGCAATCAGACCTAGACCTGCTTAGCTTCAGCAAGGTTGTTACTTCATATGCCCTGCAACAATGCCTTGGGACGGAATACATCACAGCCATACTCTGATTTCACTACTGACGTTGGTTGTTTCTGATATTAGCTGTGAAATGTATAGTCCTAGATTTGAATAGCTTTAAAACAAAACAAAACCTTCAAAGGTAATCCAGTCCAGCCACCCCTGGGAGCCAGTGTGGTGTAGTGGTTAAGAGCGGTGGTTTGGAGTGGTGGACTCTGATATGGAGAACCGGGTTTGATTCCCCACTCCTCCACATGAGCGGTGGTGCTCATCTGGTGAACTGGATTTGTTTCCCCACTCCTCCACATGAAGCCAGCTGAGTGACCTTGGGCTAGTCACAGCTCTCTTCGAGCTCTCTCAGCCCCACCTACCTCACAGGGTGTCTGTTGTGGGGAGGGGAAGGTGATTGTAAGCCGGTTTGATTCTTCCTAAAGTGGTAGAGAAAGTTGGCATATAAAAACCAACCCTTCTTCTTCTTCTTTTTGGATAGCATCCTACATAACCACAAGATTGGAAACCCATTTAATAGGGGGGGGATCTTATCATATAGTCCAACCATACATGTCATTTGGGTGGTGAGCCTGCTCACTGTAGTTTGGTCAGGTGTCAACCTTTTTTAAGGACTGAGGCCAGAGGAAAGAAAAACCTTATTTTCTTCTTATTTACAATTGGCAGCCATTGTGCATAGCACTGTCTGGCTAGCTTTATGTGGTATCATGAGACCACTTCCTCCTTCCCTGAAGCAGTTTCTCAGATTTTTTTAAAAAGATGGCTTTATTTTTAAATAAGGTGACAAATGAATGTTGAACTGAATGAACATACATGCTGCATTAAAAAAAAATTAATTTATATTTTTATTGCATTTCTATAACAAAACATACAAAAAATACAGAAAAAGAAAAAAAAAGAAATATAAAATACACAAGAAAAAAGAAAAAATACATTTACAGAGCACTAATTTACTACTGATACATTATTATTTTTCTCTTTATAAAACCCTTTAGTGCCCTGGGTCCAAATCCCACCACCACCACCACAGTGCCCTTCACCATTGGACTTCCGATGGAATGTTATGGCAATACACAAAAATTCTATTATTATATTCTTAGTTAAAAATGACATTATACTATAATTCGTTAACTATACTTTTAAAATCCGTTTTTGCCAATTTATCCCAATATGCGGCAGCCTTTGACCATGTAGATTTAAATTCTTCCATATCTTTAGCATGTAAAGAAACTGTAATTTTGGCCATCCGCATATACGTCCATAATTTTTCTCTCCACTCTTAAAGCAGATGACCCAGCTGAATCATGAGGAGAGAGGAAAAATGAACAACTGACAGTGTAGTTCTAAACTTGACTTTGATGGACTTAGAAGAGTGTTGTAACTCTGCTTTGGTTTGCACTGCCACTCAGTGTTTGATTAATTCTTTAGGCATGTCTGCCTTTTGACAGTCCAGATACAGTGATCTTAAATGCAACACGTGGAATTAACACCAGGGGAAAGCCACTGACAGGGTGAGGATGTTTGGTTTTCTTCCTGGCAGAGCTGCTTTTTGGCAGGAACATATGCCTGTGTCTGTTTTTCCTTTCTCTGGTTGTTTTGTTGAAATGAGCTTCCCGGCCCTTCCTTTTTCCTCTCCTCTCCTCCTGATTTCCTGCTTTCACTCTGCCAGTCGCTTGCCACCCTGCCTGCCAGGAGGATACTGCACATGGGGGACTGCGAGTTTAGTTGAAGGGCTTACAGTTTGAAGTGATAGCTGATCTCCTTGGCAGACACTTCCCCTGGCTAAGAAGTGGGAGGGGAGGGTGTGTCTTCACCTGCAGGGTATGGATTCGCTTCCTACCAAGCTTGCGTGTGTTTTATATGACGGACATGGCTCACTGATTAATAGTTGTTGCCGGTTATTCCTCCGTCTCTGCCCTGTGACAACGAAAGCACTCAGTGATGAAAAGGAAATGGTGAGTAAGAAGTGGCTTTGTACAGGACATAGAAATGAATTGCCAGAACAGGTTTCTTTCCTTTCAAGCTCCTCTTGAGATGACCTTCTCCAGAATCCATTTTACTCAGTCCAGTCAGTTAATCCCATATGTTGCATTTCAGTCTCAGATAGAGAAGAAGAAGTCTCACTTCTGCTGAGCACACAGGCACAACGTACTCGCCGGCCTTCGCAACTCACTATCAGCACCTGGCCACAGGCAGCCAAGGAGCCGAGAGCTGAAGCACAAGTTCCGGTCCTCTCCAATGCTGAATGACCTCCCCCTGCCACCCTGCTGCTCCCCCCAGTCTGTGTGCAAAGAGAAGCTGTGGCACCCTGGCATTCGAGGCTTGTGAGCTGGAAGCCGTTTCTTCCAAGCGGCAGCCAAAAATGGCAACAGTAGAGGGGGATTTGGTACAAAAGGAGAGCAGGTCCATACCAATGCAGAAACTATGTGGTGAAGGGGCAACCTACAATGACACCACTCCTCTGGCAGTACAGACTTGGTGCGCTAAGCTGGCACTATAGATGAGCAGACTGAATGCTGGTGCAATGAGAACTACAGGGCTCAGATGTGATTGCAGTAGGCAGCTGGCTTCTAAACATTGCTTATGCGAATATACCATTGCTGGCTTGCCTCTATTTATGCAGCCAGGGTTCTTGCCTGTGGGGTGAATGTTCATACCAGCTGAAGGAATAAAGTAACCAATTAAAAGGAAATTCCAAGAGGAGTAGCCATGTCATTGTTCTGCAACAAAGAAGACAAAAGGCTCTTTTAGATAGATGGTGTCTTCTGTTAGTTGTCCCCTGCTCCTGGTTCACTGTCTGCTGTGATATTCCTGTCCCCAGTTAGTGGAAGGGTCAAGATTATCCTTAATCTTCTGGTAGCTGTCCCCTGCTCCTGGTTCACTGTCTGCTGTGATATTCCTGTCCCCAGTTAGTGGAAGGGTCAAGATTATCCTTAATCAAGGGAAAGACTTGCTGTTAGAATGCTGCACTGTAAAAAAAAAAAAAACGCTGAAGTTATACATGCTGGTTGATGTATGTGAAGACACAGCCTCCAGAAAAGAACAAAAGAAATGGGAGCTGGGGAGGAGACTCTCTGGGTATTTACGACAGCCAGGTGGAAGACTACTGACAAATAACATCCAATAAGGGAACAGTAAGCACATTATGAGAAGACAAGCGTCACTGGAAAAGACAATAATGCTAGGAAGAGTTGAAGACAGCAGGAAACAAGGAAGACCCAACATGAGATGGATTGACTCTATAAAAGGAAGCCACAGCCCTCAGTTTGCAAGACCTGAGCAAGGCTGTTAATGATAGGATATTTTGTAGGTCATTGATTCATAGGGTCGCCATGAGTTGGAAGCGATTTGACAGCACTTAACACACAACACACATAAGCAGCATCTCCACAGCAATAAAGCAGAGAGGTCCATAGCAGGAGCTTTTCTGTCTGGTATTATTTGGCCCTAGGTCAGCAGATGGCATATGAACACACCTTATACCAAGCCAGTCTATTGGCCCATCTAGCTTACGGTTATCTATTCTGACTGCCTGTAGCTCTCCAAGATCTCAGACAAAGACCTTACCCACGCTGAAAATGCCAGAGCTGGATGGGGACCTTCTGTTTGCAAAGATCCCTTTAAATATTAAGAAACAGCACAATCCTGTGTAGAGTTGCTACATTCTAAGAACAATAAAATCATAGGGTTAGACTGTAGTGACTCTGCATAGGATTGCATTGTACTGCAAGTAACTGTGCTCTGCCCCCTTGAGGCTAATTACTATATTACAACATGCTTTCTTTGGAAGGCGCCTATGAAATCTAATTAAGCAACTATAATGGCACTGATAGTGCCACCCAATGCCTACTGAGCCCTTTGTAAATTGAAGTATTCTTGCTCCTGAGAAAGCACTCTCTTTGGGGATGGAGGACCTGTTTGACTGTTGGAAAATCCACCCTGCAACTATAAGATACAGACTTTTGAGGCAGCTTACAAAAAAGAAAGAACAAGGACAAGAGTTACAGTATGGTTGCCAATCTCCAGGTACTAAATACAATTCACAATAGCCAGCAGCAAGAACAATATTCCTAAATAATACTCATAAATACTTAACACATATGAAAAAATGTACAAAACAACCCAGAGTAAACAGCCCCATGTTCACCTGATGCCTAAAATATCAACAACAAAACTAGGTGCTAGGAAAGCAACAGTGGAGAGGGAATTCCAAAGATGAGATGCCATCAGAGTCGGTCCTATTCTTGCTATCTGCACACTGTCTCATGGGGCACACAGTAGGGTACCAGGTCCCTCCTCACCACTGGCAGGAAGTTTTTGGAGTGGAGCCTGAGGAGGGCAGGGTTTGGGGAGGGACTTCAATGCCATAGAGTCCAATTGCCAAAACAGCTATTTTCTCCAGGTGAACTGATAGGGTTGCCAAGTCCCAGGTGATGGCGAGGCAAACCCCCGCCAATCTACCTGGCTGCCTCCCAACCAGCTGAGGGTCAGTGGGCAATGTGTGCATGCACAACCACCCACCACGCCACGTCACTTCCAGTTTACATCCGGAAGTGCCGCATCGCAACGGGCCTTTTACCACTCAGACTTGTGCATGAGCAATCTTTGCCTTACCTCTACCCCAAAAACCTCCCGCCGGAGGAGAGGGTGGACCTGGTAACCCTATGAACTGATCTCTATCAGCTGGAGATCAGTTGTAATAATGGGAGATCTCCAGCTAGTATCTGGAGGCTGACTATCAAAAGCAAACAGCAACTATGGCTCTAATCTAAGGTAAATATTCTAAAAGAACAGTATTTTAATCAGCTATAAATCTACATATTTTAACATTTCACAAAATTCCAACATACAAAATACATTCACAAATGGTGCTAGTTGCTTATCTAACCATAACCCCCAAACCTTACAAATATTAGCTCCAACTTAGCTCTTCATATCCACAGTTCCATTCCGACTTCACTTATAGTTCTTAAAGAGCCAAGGAGATTCTTTGTTTTAGCTGTCCTAAACACTAAACGGCTTATCGCTGTATAGATCCATAACAAGTCCAAACAACACGGGCTCCTGCAAAGATCATAAACAGTGAACAGACTCAGTTCTTTAAGTATTTTGGACCCCAAACCTTTGGGGCTTTAAGGGTGACTGCCAGCACTTTGAATTGTGTTCAGAAGAAAATAAGCAGCCAGTGTAGCTGTTTTAAGAGTGTCAAAGTACGATTCTGATCCTTTTTTGCCAGCTAGCAATCTTGCTGCAGTTGTTGCAGCTTTTATTTGCACGGTCCAAGCAGCTGAGGTCCCTCCCACATGCTGCTTAGCATCTGGATCTGGTTATAAAGCGTTTCATTTTTTCCATCAATGCATTTCCTTTCAGGCACAATGTTTTCTTTGAAACCACAACTTGAAGCTGGACTCTTCCCCCCCCCTTCTACGCCTGTACAGTCCCCACCCTGACTCATACTGTTCCCCTCCCTCGCTTGCATGAAAAAAGCAGGCCCTTTGCAAGCAAAAAGAAGCTGCTAGAAGCCAACCTACCCGTTCTTTTGAGGAGTTTCATCCACATCTCCTCCTGTTCTTCTCCCTCATGCGCAGAGCAGCCAGTTTCACCTGCAAAAAAACTCGGTACCCATATGATCAGCTAAAGAAGTTCAGGAAATTGGTTTAGCAACCCTCTGAAGTAAGTGACTTATGTTTTTCTCATCGTGTTTCGCTTTGTTTCCGAGAAGAACAGAGACTGTCTGAAAATAAACATAACACAGCGAGTTAAGATATCCATTAATGATGGGTCACATTCCTGTACTACTCCCCAGATACAGAGGATCCTTATTGCCATATGTGTTTTAGGAAGGAAAAAAGTTTACTGGGTTGCTGGATGTCAGAGGTGGAGAACTAGAACAGATCAGGTTGGGCTCTTGTGTTCTACCACTACAAAGAATTAACAAAAAAAATTGGCAACGAATAACTGCAAGTCCAGCTGTCGCTTTGTTGACATGCAACAGCTTACCTGCTGTAAGTCCCCAGTCTCTACTTTAGCGGCTTGTTCACATCATCAAACAATAAAGATTTCAGTCTCAAGACATCTTGTTATTTTGTTTTTGTTTTTACAAGTCTTGGACAACACGATTAATAGACATCTCCACAGATCAGCACGCTGCATGACTGGGTTATTTACTTTTTACCGGCCTTGGTTGGGTGGGGCTGTCAGGCAGCAGAATGACATGTGAATGCCATGCATATGTCTTTTCAGCACTTTTGATTCAAGAGGCTTCATAGCACAAAAGGAACACATTCCACTTGAATGCAAAAACAAACATTCTTGTAGACACGGCTGGGATTAGGGGCAGGCAGCCTTGGGAGGAGCTTTGCCCCAGAGATAGATCATCTGCTTGTAACAGATGGTCCCAGATTCCATTCCCGGCATCTGTAGTTAAAAGGATCAGGTAGTAGGTGATGAGAAGGACCATGGGAGAGCCACTGAATAGACAATACTGACCTTGATGGACCAATGGTTTGATTCAGAATAAGGCAGCTCCATCTGTTCACACAGGGTGCATGTTTTGAGGTCATGGGGATGCCTATAGGGTTGCCAGGTCCCTCCTGACCAGCAGAGGGGGATGCATATCACAGGCTATATTCAAACATTAAACAATTTGAGGAGAGCACTTTGTCTGAAGAATCTATTTGATCTAGGACTAGCCCTGCCTGTAGATTACAAAGGGAATGGTAGAAAGAGTAGGAGGGCCCATCTCTTCTGAAGAGCATTGGAGGGTTGAAGTTAGAATTTACTGCCTGACAAAGATTCTTTGAACACGCTAATAAACCGGGTAAAATGTTAGCATGGCAACTTAACCATAAAGAGAAAAGATTACCAATATTAAAAATTAAAAGGAAGGGTAAGATAACAAGTGATAAACAAAAAAATTATGGAAACATTTGTAGAATATTATACAAATTTATACAGGAAGAATTTAGTATCAGAGAAAGAAATGGATGTATATCTCAGTCAAATTGACTGGGAAAATTTATCACAAGAAAATAGGGAATCATTGGATTCTCTAATAACTAGGGAAGAATTAAAGGAGGTAATAGGGGAAAGTAAATTAAGCAAATCACCTGGGGCAGATGGGCTTACAGCATTTTATTATAAAACATTTCAAGAACAATTAGCCCCTTATTTATTAGGTGTGATGAATTCCTGTTTGCAAAATGGACTTATCCCTCAAACCTGGAAACAAGCGAGTATAGTATTCATACCATAAGCGAATTCGGATTTATTGGAAGTAAAAAATTATAGACCTATTTCATTATTGAATAATGATTACAAATTATTTGTTGCGATCTTAGCAACTAGATTAAAAAAGGTATTAAACCAAACTATACATGAAGATCAAGTAGGATTTTTACCTGGAAGATTGATTAGCCAAAATGTAAGAGTAGTAATAGATCTATTAGAATATGCTGAACAAACTACAACTCCGGTAGCCATGATATTTTTGGACACTGAAAAAGCGTTTGACAATGTGAATTGGAAGTTTATGAAAAAAATATTAGAATGTATGGATTTTGGAGTAAATTTTAAGACAGCTATAGAAAATGTATATACTTATCAGACGGCTAGTTTGTTGATAAATGGAATATCATCACAATTTGAAATTCAAAGGGGAATGAGACAGAGTTGTCCTCTTTCCCCTTTGTTGTTTATTTTAGTATTAGAAGTCCTGTTACTAAAGATTAGACAATCTACTGAATTAATTGGATTTCGAATTGGGAGAAATCACTATAAAATTAAAGCATATGCAGATGACCTTGTATGTTTTTTGACGGATCCTACTGAGCAAATTGATAATTGGAATAGAATTTTGGAGGTTTATGGAAAGCTTGCAGGCTTTAAAATAAATAAAAATAAAAATAAGCTATTGGTTAAAAATATGACTCTCTCACAACAAGTATTAACCAAAAAGACGGGGTTTAATATTGAACATAAAGTAAAATATTTGGGTATATGGTTAGCACCGAATAATCTTAATTTATTTCAGAATAATTATATTAAACAATGGCAACAGATAGTAATAGATCTCAAAAACTGGGGGGAAATACCATTATCCCTATGGGGTAGAATGTCAGTTATTAAAATGATGGTATTGCCTAAGATGCTTTTTTTATTTCAAAACCTACCAATTTTGAAAGGAGCACAGATTTTTAAAAGTTGGAAGAAAGATTTTTTAAATTTTCTATGGGGTAAGGAAAGACATAGGATAGCATATAATAACTTAGTTGAATTAAAAGAAACAGGAGGCCTGGGATTACCAGATTTGAGAATGTATTATCAAGCAGCTTGTTTCACCTGGCTAAAAAACTGGATTCTATTAGAGAATCCTAAAATATTAGAATTAGAGGGGTTTAATTTACGCTTCGGGTGGCATGCATATTTATGGTATGAAAAGGAGAAAGTAAACAAAGAATTTAATTCCCATATTATTAGAGGTGGTTTACTTCAAACTTGGAAGAAATATAAAGGATTTTTGGAATGTAAAACCCCTGGCTGGATTAACCCTGTAGAAGCTTTTATGAAGAGAGCTGTACAACTAAATTTGGATATTGATATTTATAGAGAAATTACAGAATGTAAAGAAGGGGTTTGGATGTTGAAGAGTAGAGAAGAGCTTAAAATTAAAGACTGGTTTATGTATTATAAATTAAGAGATATATTTAATAAAGATAATTTGAGGGGATTTAATCAAAATAAATCTAAACTAGAAATTATATTAACTAAGGGAAATAAAGGACTGATAGGAAGAATGTATAAGTTACTAATTGAAGTGAATTTCGAACAAGAAAGGATAAAACCAGTGATGATGAAATGGATGAAGGAGTTAGGTTATAATATTGATTTGGAAATATGGGAAAACCTGTGGAAGAGGGAATACAAATTTACAATCACTAATGAAATAAGAGAAAACTTATATAAGATGTTTTATAGATGGTACATAACCCTGGTACTGCTAAGTAAAATGAAGAAAGACAATATGGGTTTATGTTGGAAGTGTGGAACTGGAAATAGCCATGCATAAAAGACCACTGATTGGCCCAAAAATCACTCAGTAGTGAGTTTCAAGGAAAAACACAGATTTGATCTATGAAGTTTTTAAACAGAGACTTAAAAATGTAGACTATATAAGAGACACACAAACCCCCAAGGATGTCAGAATGGTTAAAAATAGCAGTCAAGAACACTATAAAAAGCAAGAATGTTTCCGTTGGAAAAGTGCATGTCTTGCCCAATGAAGTAGATCAAAAAGAGCACTAACAGTGCAATCCTAAGGAGAGTCACTCCATTCTAAACCCATTCATTTCAATGGGTTTAGACTGGAGTAACTGCATAAGATTGTTCCATAACTGTGGCAAACTGTATGTAAATTAACAAAAGTACAAAGGAAAACAGAATTTCCTTTAACTATATGAGGTTCAGGAAAGTAGCTAGAGAGACACTGGGATTATCAGATGACAAGGGTGTAAAAGGAACACTAGAGGGATACAGAAATTCTTTTAAGGCACACGAGAATGTTTCCTCTTATGGATTTATAAAGGGGTGGCAGAGATTGTTACTAGGATAAGAGGAGCTGGCTGTTCTTGGAGGGGTTTCATTTTCCAACTATTGAAGGGATCAGGCCCTAAATTTGCTGACTAGAAAGCTGCATCCCTCATGACTATCCATCACTGGATCCTGCCTGCTGGGTTGAAAGCTGGGTGAAGAAGGGGGGAGGTTATTAAAAAAAACTAGAAACTGTCCTCAGGCCTTAATTTTTTGTCACACATCAGTATACTGTAATTGTTTAACACTCAGCATGCTGCGATTCGTCAACCTTTGCTCCTTTTCTGTTCATATGTTTGGAGTAACAAGAAGTATAGCAACAAGAAATATTTTTGGATGGGCAGTAGGGTTGCCAACACTGGTTTTGAAAATTCCTGGATATATAAGGGTTGTGCCCGGGAAGTGAGGCGTCTGGGGAAGAGAGGCAACTCCTTCCCTTCCTGTGAGGTCACCTCCACTAAAAACAAAATGTAAATCTCCTGGCTCATATGACTCAACCTAATTTGTTTTTCAAAAGTGTCTTCAGGTTTTTCTGACTTAGAGTTAAGGAGAAAAAATTCCATTGGCAGACCCATAGCAGGATACCATCCACAAGCAGTCTTGTGCCTTACTCAATCCCCAACTGGCTTCTGGCAGTAGTGTCTTCTCTGCAAGTAGCTATCAGTCAGTTTCTCCTAGCCTCAATGGTATACCATAGGAGAAATGGAAGTCCTAGACCATCCAGTCTCTGTAGCTGCTCTAGGACTACCATTTCCCCTAGACTCTATGGCTCCACCAGACAAACTGATATCTGTAGTGCAGAGATCAGGTAGGGAGACCAGCCTCCACCTCCATTGCCCACAGGACTGCGGAGGGAACATGGTGGGTGGATGTTTTAAAAAGCAGTGTTGCACTGTCACTTCCAGCAACTTCAGGGTTGCCAGGTCCCTCCTGGCCACCAGTGGGGAACGGGGGGAGTAGTGTTACCAGATCCAGGTTGGGAAACATCTGGAGATTGGGATGGAGCCTGGGGTGGACAGGGACCTCAGTGGTTAGAGTGCCATAGAGTCTACTCTCCAAAGCACCCGTTTTCTCCAGAGGAACTGATCTCTGTAGTCTGGAGATGAGCTGTAATTCCAGTAGATCCCTAGGTCCCACCTGAAGGCTGGCATCCCTAAGCAAATACCCAGAAGTGATAGAAGGTTGCCAATTCAGCACTCTAGGATTCAGGTAGGATTTGTCTGAATCCTAGACTGTTGCATTAACATCACACTAGTGACAGGACATGACTTCCGGATATTTGCCAGAAGTGACATCACGCCACTGGCATGACATAATTCCCCCTGGTCCCTGCCCTCTCCCTCTCCTGCTGGTTGCCAGCTATGGCTGGCAAACCTAATATCAGGAGTAATTTTAGGCCATGCCTGGAAAGTTGCAACCTTAATGGGCAACCAATGGTCCTTGGTACCCTGATCTGTATTCATAACTGCTTAATAAGGATAACAGCCTCCAGGTGGGGCCTGAGGATACCCTGGAATTACATCTTATCTTCAGAGTACGGAGATCAGTGCCCCTGGAGAAAATGGATGCTTTGGAGGGTGGACTCTATGGCATTGTACCCCACTGCAGTCCCTGCCCTCTCCAGCTCCATCCCCAAATCTCCAGGAGTTTCCCAGCCTGGACCTGGCAATTAAGGTTTCCAACCTCTAAGTACTAGCTGGAGATCTCCTGCTATTACAACTGATCTCCAGCCAATAGAGATCAGTTCACCTGGAGAAAATGGATGCTTTGGCCATTGAACTCTATGGTATTGAAGTCCCTCCCTTCCCCAAACCCTGCCCTCCTCAGGCTCTACCCTAAAAACCTCCCACCAGTGGAGAAGAGGAACCTGGCAAACCTACTGGCAACCCTACCCTCCCAATCCCTGCCAGTATCCGGCGGGGGGTGGGGGGCTGGCAGCCTTACTGCTTAATCAAAGGTAAGGAATGCCTGCCTTTTTCATAAACTCTTAGGGCGAAAACGCATGGTCGCTTTAGCCTCCTTTATTCCCTGTTTCAGCCAGGATGCATTTCGCCAAAATCTAGTCTCATGACAAAGCCACAGTGGAATGGCTTGCTGCTTTCCCTGCATCTGAACTAGTGTATCTGGCCCCAAGAGTGGTACAACCCTTACTGGCAGAATCTCTCCTGATGTCTTTCCCACCTCTACTAATTCAGGTCTTTGTACTAAAGACAACAGGGGATTATCATGAAGTTATACATTAAAATCATGATCAATGGCATGCACTGTGCCAGAAGTGCATAATTTATAATGCAGATCTGTAACTGCTAAAGATTAATGTCTTCCTTGTTCACATTAGTCAGACAATAACTTTTTATTCCTCATAATTGTGTGTCATCCAAGAACTATTAACTAAGC
The DNA here is from genome assembly GCF_029931775.1 of Euleptes europaea. Classification (NCBI taxonomy): domain Eukaryota; kingdom Metazoa; phylum Chordata; class Lepidosauria; order Squamata; family Sphaerodactylidae; genus Euleptes; species Euleptes europaea. The sequence continues at coordinate 55,628,129 of NC_079316.1, read as the reverse complement.
CCAGCCCATTCAGACTAATACATAAGACTCATATTTCCACGCTGATTATGTCCAGAGAACTGGAGTAATTGGAATCACAGCAAAAGTACAGTCCATGACCAGAGCTCACACAGCCAAGGAGGTAACAAAGCTGGATAGAGAAAGAAGCCAAGATTAGCAGTACTGTACCACTGAATCTAACAACTGTATTTCTTTATTACAAACTCCAAAGAATTGCTGTGGGCTAGCTGTAAGCTGATGGGTAAAGGTAAGGCAAGCTTGACTTTTAAGAAGCAAAGGGATAAGACAAAGAATGGGAGGTGATGGTTCAGGAATACCTGTTTCCCTCTTCTCTTCCAGCTTGACCAATGGAACCTGCAGGTAAAGGAGCAGAAATTAAGAGGAGGGTCCCTTACTTATTAGTACACACCCTCCAGAAACTGACAGATGGAAACAAGCAAACTTCAGTGAGTGGTAGGACAGGAGCCATCCTCTGCTTTCTTTGAAATATTAACTTTAACATGATGCACATCCACTCAAAGAGCACATTTTTGTGTTCAAATAGCACAGCCCAGTATTTTTGTTTTTATTCACACGCATTTCACTCCTAAAACACTAACCAGACTCACAGTGTTATTTTTCACTACATGCTATGTGAGATATAGTTCCTTGGTCAGACAGACAGTAGTGTGCCAACCAAATGAGTTCAATTAGCAAACAATTTCTAGTATTAAGGACAGACTGAATATATGTTAGAAACTAACACTGATAGTAAAACACAAGCCCAGCTAGTGTATTTATTAAAGAGGCGCAGATGGAGTGTTTTTCTTGGGCAACCATGAGAATGTTCCGATTTCAAATGCTCAGTGATGATTCTCTTCTTGCAGCCCATGAGAGATAAGAACACAGCTCCTTGTTGCTGGCTTCACATTCCAACACTGAAAGCTCCCCTTGGACAAAGAAAACAAGATGGCTGCTCTCCTCACAGAAAACTTTCGCTTCCTCTCACTGTTCTTCAAGAGCAAAGATGTGATGATTTTCAATGGCCTGGTTGCCTTGGGCACAGTTGGAAGCCAGGAAATTTTCTCAGTGGTCGCGTTCCACTGCCCGTGCTCCCCAGCCAGGAACTACATCTATGGATTGGCTGCCATAGGTGTACCAGCCCTCGCCTTGTTCATTATTGGTGTCCTCTGGAACAGCCACACTTGGAACCTGGTAGCTGAGTGTCACAGACGAGGAACCAAGAACTTTTCAGCAGCAGCAACCTGCCTGATCTTTGGTTCAGTCCTGGGGCGAGCTGCAGTGGCTCCTGTCACGTGGTCGATGATCTCCTTGCTTCGTGGAGAGGCCTACGTCTGTGCTATGAGTGAATTCATGGATCCTACCACCTTGTATGAATTTCCCCCTGGCTACGGAGCAGATATCATGGCCAGATTCCCTTGTGATGATCTGCCAGGAAACTTGACGAAATATAAGGATGAAGTTATAAGGCAATTAAAATATGAGTCTCAGGTATAATATTTTACTTACTTATTTATAAAGTAGAGGAGTGCTGCCTACTTGTTTATCTGATTGATTACTGTGGGGATTTATCTCTGTATAATAATGTCAGTGTCGGCAGCCAATGATCCTGTAAGAAAAATATCCTTGCACCTGTGTCATATCTAACTCTAGATTTATTTGCATTATTTCTACCTCACCATTCTCGCATATGTGCCCCAAAGCAGCTAATAATACTGCAAATTTTTGGGACTTTTCTAAAGTTAATGCATGTTGGAAGTAGGGCAGTCGTGTTCTTAGTCCTTAGTGTTGTGTAAGGAATTTATTCTGATGTTTCTTTTCTATAGAGACGTTGAAGTTATTTTGAATTTTGGCGATACTGCTTGCCTTTGTTAAGCAGTAATTGAACAAGAATGTTAGCTCTTAAAATAGACATTGTCAAGAGTCTAGATTCCTCATTCAGAAACCCTTTATCAATTAATTTAAATATTTGGGGCTGTTGAAGGTGTACTCAGATGTTTTCCAAAGTAGTTGTTCACAATGCATAATGGAAAAAAGCTTAGAAATTACTTGGTCCTGCCAAAATATTGAGATCTAGGTTCCCTTGTAGAAACGTAAAGGTCCCCTGTGCAAGCACCAGGTCATTCCTGACCCATGGGGTGGCGTCACATCCCGATGTTTACTAGGCAGACTTTGTTTACGGGGTGGTTTGCCAGTGTCTTCCCCTGTCATCTTCCCTTTACCCCCAGCAAGCTGGGTACTCCCTTGAGCCTGCTGTAAATCCAGCTTCCTTCTAAATGAATGTAAGAGGGGCAGACTGTACAATCAGGCAGCATAGCTCAATACACTACAGCGGAAAAAGAAAACAAACCCCTGTTCTGTTACTAACACTATCCTTCCTTTCAGCTTTTTGGGTGGATGCTCCTTGGTGTAGTTGCTGTTCTAGTGTTCCTCACCAAGTGCTTGAAACATTGCTGTTCACCCCTCAGCTTCCGGCAGGAGGACTACTGGGATCAATACCGCTCCAATGAGGCCAAACTCTTCCAGCGGACCGCAGAGGTGCACTCTAAAGTCATGGCTGCCAACAATGTCAAAAAATTCTTCGGTTTTGTATGTTTAGATAAGGAAGAGAAGGAACTGGTACAGGAGTACCCTGCGGAGGATGTCCAGCCCAGGCCACAATGGGATGCCATCACTGGGGTCTGTATCTATCGGGAGAATAAAGGCTTCCCTCTCTACAGCCGTCTTCATAAATGGGCCAAAGCTGGGACTGGATGCAACTCCGGTCCTGATACCCAGGAAACAGTTTTCCTTGCTGCCTAAGATAACTGAACTTGTCCAGTAGTATCTCCATATGCCATGCTGTTTTACCTATGAACAAAGATCTCAGCTAGTGCATAAAGTTTATTGCTTGTACTGCCATCTAAGAGGCACAGATAGCCTACACCTCATGGGAGTTCAATCAATGACCAATGGCAATGGTTTCTTACACTGTGGAGTTCTTCTCTAAAAGATCACAGCTTTGCTGCTCTGGCAGAGGTAGCCAAGTGATGCTTGCTTTTTGGTTGGCAGCAGGGTTTGCAGATGCCAAGCCCAGAGAAGTCCTCATAAGATACGCACACATGGAGAAGCAATATTTATCCTCACGTAAGGCATAAAATCATCTTATCAAGGTGACTTACTATTTTGACCTTCTTTAGGACCTTTCCTCTAGAAAGACTCAAACCAGAGTGTGGACATCAAGAGAAAGCCACAAGTAGTGACATTATGTAGATGAATAACTCAGGAACTTTAGAACATAAGAACATTTATTGCTGCCTGGCAGGATTTAAGTTTGGAGGAGATGGGACTGGTGGAATTCTGCCTTTGCAAGTGGCAGCTACTCTGCTTTCCCTTACTTTGGTTTTTAGAAACAGAACTGGATTGAATTACCGTATGTCCTTTGATCAATGAGGCTGTGCTTTGAAATGGCATGCCTGTATTATTGCACTATGGGTCTTCACATTGGCCACCTTCGCTGCACTTTACATAACAGAAGCACAATTTCTTGCTGTGAAATGTCCAGCAACTACAGCTTTACTTTTACCTTTACTTTTCCCATCACTCCTAAAAGCAAACTTAATAGTTGGAAGACAGAAAATGGTGGCCCATCCATAGACAAGGCAGGGGTTGCTACATCCTCGGGATTTCTCAGGCATGCAGAAAAAACATTCACTTTAAAAAGACCCCCCTTCTCTCTCCATCACACACACAAACAACACTGATGAAGTCTTCAGGTTTCCCTGTCAGAGGCACAGAACTGAGGTCAGCTGACCATAAATTAAAGGATAAAAAGGAAATGGGAAGGGAGAGTTGCTCAATACCTTGAACATACAGTATCCTCTGCCCCCCCACTCCAAGATTTCTTAGCAGGTCCTCAATTTATTATTCCCTTTAGCTAGAAATCTTGCAAGCCTCCAAAAATTTGAAACCATGCTTTCAGAAGGAATAAGGTATTTGATGGGGTGGGCAGAGGTGCACTTTCCTCTATAACTCCCATGCAGACAGTCCTGTGGATAAGAATCAGGTATAAGAGGCAGTGGCAAAGTACTTTAGATAAATATCTTTATGACAAGTTTCAGTTCAACTTTCTAGGTAACCAAGTGCAACATATTAAATTGAGGGTGTATTTAGTCCCCTATATCTGTGTACCCTAGAATTTGATCTACTTGAACCATACTGGTTGCAGACATTTCCACTAGATGTCCAACCTCTCTTGTTTTTGTATCATCCCCTGCCTTCAGATGCAGACTGCTCCTACACATTCAAGATCAAATAATAAGTTTAAAAGCTTATTTAAAAGCCCTAACACAAACATGGGAACACTATTGGATTATATATTCAATATATTATAAATGCCCTGACCTGGATGGCCCAGGCTAGCCTGATCTCGTCAGATCTCAGAAGCTAAGCAGGGTCAGCCCTGGTTAGTATTTGGATGGGAGACCAACAAGGAAGTCCACTGTTGCTATACAGAGGAAGGCACTGGCAAACCACCTCTGTTAATCTCTTGCCTTGAAAACCCCATAAGGGGTCGCCATAAGTCGGCTGCGACTTGACGGCACTTTACACACACACACACACATATTACATTAATATTTTACTTATTCCTCCTAACCATCTTAAGAAGGTTATAGAAGCCAAAGCTTTGTCCTGTTAAATATGGGTAGTCACAATTCAAATTTGGAGATGTTTCTAATCACTCAGATGAAAAGGAAACAATACAAAAACGATATTACTCAGCTCAAAGGCTGAAGGTTGTAACTGATGGACAGGTATAACCTCACGATATCCATCAAGATAGTTTTCATGTTTCAGAACCATTATCACCTGCATAAAGACAAGTCATGTTGTAAGGACAAGGGCAGAAAAAAAAGATAAAAAGTGGTCCCCACACAATTTATTCAAAACAGTAAATATTCAATAGATTCAGTTAGCGCACCATGTTCTCTTCTAATCTTTGCTAAAGTATAAATGTATACTATTCTCAGTAAAAACCTTAATCACGGCTCAGTTCCTGTATATGCAGGCAATACCTGTTGATGGAATCAGCAGCCAGCTTAAGCTGAGTAAAAGCAGTAAAGACCTTTCTTTTCATAACTGAGGAAGTTGGAGGACTCCAGAATAAGTTTGATTTTATGGCTGTTCTTTCTCTGGGACTTTTTAAAGCTGCTGCAAAGCTTTTAAGCTCTTCTTTGAATTGGTTTTATTTAGCACAGAATAGTACATTGCCAGCATGCGCACAAATGTTTTCTAATAAAAATTGATATATTTCAAAACTTATCAGTGTTAACACCAGTAAATGCCAACAATTACATCTATGTTATTTGTAACTTAACATTGCCATCGTTTATCTGACTATCTCTGGGTTGTTAGAAATTCAAAAGGTGGGATGCATTTTTTAGCACTGACGATAACATCAAACTCCTAGAGCTCTGTTACAAGATACTTTAAGCTAGCATAGATTCATGCAAGCTTGCTAGATGCCCCAATACACACATTTAGCATTTTTTCCTAGGCATGCTATCCCCCACCAGTGGTGTGCCTGCAAAGGCACAAATTATGGCTGCTTTGGCAAGTCTATGCTGATTTAGTGAATTAAACCCCCTCATGCACATGGGAGGCAGCACATTTAGGAAAACCATTTGATTTGGGCATGGTAAATCTACTCTATGGAGTTAGCTCATCTAATCCTCTATGAATAGATTACCGTATATACCCATGTATAAGCCGACCCGCATATAAGCCGAGGTGCCTAATTTCTCCCCAAAAATGGGGAAAAATTAGGCACCCGCGTATAAGCCGAGGGTCGGCTTATAACCCCTCCCCCCCCCCCGCAGGCTTACCTTACAGGGCTCTCCAGCGGCGAGGGTCCGGCGGCGGCAGCGCGGCCCGGGGGGCGGGGCAGCCTTCCTGCAGCTGCAGGAGTCTGCCCCAGGCCGCTCCCGGTGGGGAGAAGTGGCGGCGCGGCCCGGGGGGCCCCGGGGCAGCCTCTCTGCAGCTGCAGGAGGCTGCCCCAGGCCGCTCCCGGCAGCAGGAAGCGGCGGCGCCACCCGGGGGGCCCAGGTCAGCCTCTTTGCAGCTGCAGGAGGCTGCCCCAGGCCGCTCCCGGCAGCAGGAAGCGGCGGCGCGGCCCGGGGGGGGGGCCCGGGGCAGCCTCTCTGCAGCTGCAGGAGGCTGCCCCAGGCCGCTTCCGGCGGGGAGAAGCGGCGGCGCCACCCGGGAAGGGGGCCGGGGCAGCCTTACTGCAGCAGCAGGAGGCTGCCCCAGGCCGCTCCCGGCGGCAGGAAGCGGCACAGCACGGCGGCGGCAGCAAGTTTCCCCCCTTCCTCCCTCCTCTTTCCTCCCTCCCCCCGTATTGACCCGCGTATAAGCCGAGGCCGGCTTTTTCAGCCCATTTTTTGGGCTGAAAAACTCGGCTTATACGCGAGTATATACGGTAGCTGAATTTAGGGAATTCATACATATTGGTAAAGTCAAAATCTAAAGAAAGCAGTGGGATGACCATAACGCCTGCAACCTAGAAGAGGGCTTTTACCAAAAGAAAGAAGTGTAAGGTTTCATAGAAGAACAGCAAAGTTAACAAGCTAGAAGTCCTCTCAAAACCAGCTGGCTCTAATTTCTAATTCATGCAATAATGAATGCATGAATCAAATGAGAAATACTAGTAAAGGAACATACGTTCTTCATCACCTTTATATATTATAAGAAAAAGACTAAGAAAAAAAATTATATCATTTTATTGCATTTAAGCCATCTGTACACAAAATCTGTGGCCTTTTTGAATGTTATTTTTTTTTAAATGCCATATAAGTAAAGATTCAGAAGCAATCCTCATTTAAATATCCTGAGAAGGTAGCAAAGATACAATGCTCTCATACAGTTCCAGAGAAGTCATGTTGATTTGGTCCAGGGTTAACTTGATCTGCTGTTGAGACCACCAAGAAGCACAACAAGCAGGGATGGCTTCCCTTCTCCCAGCAGCTCTGCCATGCTTCTCTGCTAGCTACCAAGCAAGACCCCAAAGTTTGTTCACTGTATAAATCAACCCTCAGCAAGACTGTTCTTGGATTCCACGTATTCCAGCGCTGCTGCCTTCACGGCTTGGACCGTTTCTGCTGTGCCATATTTCTTCTCATATTCTAAATAGCGTTTAAAGAAAAACTTCATCTTCTTTGGTGCTAGGCTCAGGTGTATTACTCGCTCAAAAACATCCCTGTGAAAAACCATAACATTGTTCAGAACAGTTTTATCATAAAGTATGAGCTGAATATTCTAGTTAATATTATTGGGGGGGATTAATTCTTTCAAAGTCCTTCGCCTCCTGAAGAAATCAACATGCTGTCAAATCCTTGTTTCTGTTAATGGAAAGGCAGTAACAGAAAGCAGACAGCCTGGATCCAAAGCTTCCTTACCATCTTCAGCGCTTGGTTAACAGGGGGACCCAGAAGCCAGAAAGGACAAGACTGCACTACTGTGCTTACTAGAAACCCAGTCCACCCTAGCTCAAAAACAAACAAAAACTCCGAAAAACAGCATGCAGACCCTTGGTAACTTTAAAATTCTCAGCACACAGAAGGCTTTGTTCAAAAGGCCCTAACAATGTCAGAGCTGGTCCTGCTTTCAGGCCTTCTGTGGTCATATCAACAATATGAATGAATGGTTTTATTTGCATTTAGCAATAGGCCATTACAAAAATATCAAGGATACCACAAATACATAATAAAATATTAGATTAATAACATACTGGATTAATAATAAATATACATAATAGAAGTTTGCTAAAACAATGCATACAAAACAACAAAATAATAGCTAAAAATTGTGGTGGTGTCCCAATCGGACAATGGGGCCTAGCAACCATTAAAATCAACTTGAAGGATCTACTCCCTTTGCAGCCATATTGGCCCTTATTTTCTTTGCTGCCAGAGCGTACAGGGGCAGTCCTATAAGAGACAAACCCATTTGTATCTTATCAACATTATTTGTTAGACTGTAATAGGCCATCTACATTTAAATGCATTGTGTGCCATCATACAAGACTGAAAACCCTTGCTTCAGTGTATGATCAGCATGACAGCCTCCATGCTAAGTTGCAACCAAGCAGTCATAGGAACAACACAAAGATTTAAAAATCCCAGAATGGTTTCCCACTGCAAGTAGTAGGCCTAATGCAGGTTCTTAATGCTTTCCATTAATCCAGTCCCTCACTCTGAGCCCCTCTCAGTGTTGTAATACTGCTCCTCCCTGCATTAAAAAAATAATAATAGACCTTCCAGTCTGATTTAATTTATCTTTAATTCATGGCCATTAGGCAGTCCCTGGGTCATAACTGTATCCTTTCCTGGAAGGTTCAGGAGTCTTGGCCTTCTAAGCCATGTTAGTACTCACCGTACTTCCTTTTGGCAGCCATGTTTTATCAACATGTCTATATAAATTGACCAGATGTCTGTGCGTTTCGGGTATGTGCTCAGGGTGTTCTCAAAAATGGCCTTGCCGTGTTCCGGATCCCCAATCCGGAACTCAAGCTGTGCCAGCTTTGAAATCACATCCACATCTGAAACATAGAAAACATGCATTTTTAGAGTATACTTTCCAGTAGCTGTCATTGCCTCTGGTCAGATTTTGAGGGCACTGCCATTACCTTGGCAAAAGGCCACTAAACAGGGAAGTTAGGGTTCTGAGTAATTTCTCAAGAGTAGTTCCCCCCTCCCACTTCTGTTTAATAAAATGTGTGTTAGTAATTGTGGCTGATTTTTCCCACTAATGCAGTATATGCAGCTTTTTTAGTTCGGTGGCACATAAAGCAAGAATATACACATTAAGCAAAGGAGGCAGAGTGATATAACAAGGAAATTACAACAAGTAACTAAGATCGATGCAGAATTAATATGTGCTATGAAAGCCCTGCTAAGATTTCTTAATACTCTGGTAAACTATGGATTATCTACAGCATACGCAGAGCACAATATTTTGCTAAATTCCTTATCAGAAACTCCCCCAACATCTGAACTTAAAACACAATTAAACGCCTATGTTTAAAGGGGAAATTACCAATGATAATTATGGCTGAGTTTTTTAGAACACCTAGGTATCATTAGTAACTATTAGCAAGCGCTGTCCAAAAAAATCAATAAGAAATGTGAAGTTCCTGGTAGCCACTTGGTCCAAATCAAAATCCAAAACCAAAATCCACCAATATCCTTTCTATTAAGACCAACCAAAGCAACACAAAACAGCATGGAAGCCTTTGAGTCCCTCAGAACTCTACACCACTCTGGACATTAAATGGGGGGGGGGTTCAAGGCCATGATCTGGACACCATTTTTCTATCCCTGTTTGGAGGGTCATGGAGTCTTAACAGGCAGGTCAGAATGAGTATCGGATACCTTTGGATCTTGCGGAAGTGTAAATGCTAGAGGGGAAGCCACAATAAGCCACCAGCCATGAGTAAACCAAGAGACTCTTACGTTCTTTGTCTGGCAGACACTTGAGTGAACGTGGGAGGAGCCTGTGAGCTGCCTCTACCAGGCCTCTTTTCAACAGAAAAGTGGAATATTTCACCCACACAGACTTTTCCTGGCGAAAGCGCTTCAGCATTGTGTTGTACAGATCGTCAGCTTGCTGATAGGAACAGAAAAAAGAATGGATCATTCTTAACATGTAAAATCCACACATATCTAAAAACAGGGAGCTGTCACTACTTATTTATGAACATCAGAAAACTGAGCCACTGAATTTAAAAATGCTATTCAAGGCACAATTAGGACTAAAATCCAAGTCACCAGTCTTCCAACTCTTAGTACTTCCTAGTGAGTTCTGCATATTCTAAATTTAGCTTTTGAGAACTTACTGGCTCTATTCTTGAATTCCCCATCCTGTCTTCTGCCCACTTCAAAAATTATTGTTGGCTACTCTTGTGGTTACAGGCTGACAAGCATAAAGATACAGGGCCTTAAGAGATTCAGGCAGACAGCGATGGAAGGGACAGACATAATTAGCAAATGACTTCCATTTCCACCAGTACCCAGACTTAAAGTTCTATGCTCTTCAACCCTTCCCCCAAGCTTGCTTGCCTTGAAAAGCCAATATCTATCCTGGATCTGGTAAAGAAATGATTTTTGTATGTTTATATAAAAAAGAAATTATAAATCTAGTAACCAAGACAGTAAGCATGTTGATCTTATATCTTCTGACAGCACATGTTGTGATAAATAGTAATAACTAGAGCCAAACACCCAGCATAAGGCAACACCTAGGCACTGTATGGACAAAACCATGTAAAGAATAAGCTTGCTACCTGTCCCAAACTGAAGACACACAGAGAATGCAGATTCAACAGGACGGAAGGAACCCCAGAATCCAGGTGGATCAGCTTAGGGGGACTCAGTCAATAGGTTATTTTCCAGCTATACAGGATGAGCAGCAGCGACCCTCCACTTTAAAACATTGTTGTTACTGGGCCTCACCTTATATTTGTCAGAATCAGCATAGATGTCTGCCAGCTGCTGGAAAACTTTCAGAGGCTCATTGTACTGAATGGCTCTTTCAAAGACTTTCATCAGTGCTTCCTCTGTGCCATACATGTTCTCCAGGTTCAGCAGGGCTACCCACACATTCAGCTTCTCTTGCTCTTCCCTTGGAAACAAAGGCATATATTGACCAAAGCTTATATTTCTTTACAGAAATAACAGCTCCTAATCATCAGTTCCCTACTACTACCCAGAAAAGGCAACTAGTAATCTCAAGTGCCAATGAAAATATGTCAAGAGTTCTGAACTGCCTACTGCTGCTGCCTTTCCTAGCCTTCTCTTTGGCACATATGTGATGGGTTAAGCAGGTATATACAGCCCTAACTCCCTAGTTTCCAATGACATAGACTGAGTCAGACCACTGGTCTATCAAAGTCAGTACTGTCAACTCCAACTCTCAGCAGGTCTCCAAGGTTTCAGATGGAGGTTTTCCATATCATTTACTGTCCAATCCTTTTAGCTGGTGATGCCAGGGACTGGACTTGGGACCTTCTGTATATAAGTAAATGCTCTGCCACTGAACCGTGGACTTCACAGTGATTGTTCTCAGTAGCTACTCTGGACTGAATGAAAGCTACCAAATCAGTTTTTTCCAGACCAGAAACTGGGCACATAACATTAGCATCCTCTCTCACACAATGGATTTTGGGCGAAAGATTATTGGGACTGTAGCACACTGAGAATCTATTCTTAGGAACAAATATTTGATGCAGAATTTTGCACCTGGCCCACTTGGAGCTATCAAGGGAGTATGACATGCCTACCCAAAAACACCAGTTATATATCAGCTACTCAAGTTGACTTAATCTGTGCAATCAGGATGAATGCAATTAAAATCACTGAAAAGTCATCTCTTTTCATTCCCTTTACTCTGCTCAGCTCCCTTGTGCTGAAAGAGGGCTGCTGCAGTGCTTCATGAACTCACACATGCGGTCCTTTTTGTTTAAAAGATTTACACCCAACCTCTTTACAATTTAAAATAACTGCACAAGGAGCTTATAAGACCAGCTCTAAAAATCAATAAAGTCACAACAGAATCAATGACAGGACAATAAAATTAGTGAGAAACATTAAAATTAGTGTAACTCATAAAAAGAACACCACTTCAGTTAATATAAGCCAGAGAAATTTCTTTTCCGTTGCTTAATTCCATTAGCAGTTTGGGAGGGGGGAATACAACTACTGAAGAACCAATTCGAACTGACACTCTTGAGTGAAGCTCAAAACTATACATCCCACAATGCAATAGGAAACACAGTGCACTCTGGGGGTTCTGATCTCTATGGCTTCATTAATTATACAACTCTTGGGGGGTGACAGCTGCAGCATCCCCAGGTAAACTGACGAATTCTTAAAAATCTGTGTGGTATTAAGAAATGAGAGAATATCTGGAGAGATATGGAATTTGGTTTGAGCCTTTGCATTTTTATAGCAGTTTCATGCTGGCAGTTCTTATAACAAAATCACAATTTAAAAAATGCCTAAAGTGGCGTGTAATAAAATCAACATAATCCGAATCACAACATCAGACCAATACCATAAATAAAATACATCTTTACAATAACTAAAACAAAAAAAAAAACTGAAGCAGAATAATAGGGAAAAGTGGTTGAAGTGGTAAAAAAAGGTACTGCCCACTACACTTAAAGTAGCAGGAAGACCAACAAGTGACTGTACAGAATCTCAATGCTTTGGCTCACTACACTGGATTGCAGTTGTATAGAAAGCGAAAGGGTGAGGGGGGAAGAGAGATAAACAACGTTACCCATTTAATCCAGCAGGTGATCCCTTCCCACAAGATAGTCAAACTAGACCTTATATAGGTGAGAATGGCTACAAGCAAAAAAGAAAGGCGAATCACCTGAAGGAAATTGTCTTGAGTGCCCTTTCGGCTACAACTCTGGCCTTCTCTATCTCTGTTGCCTGGAGATGGAATGCCATATACTGCATCCAGAGGATGGAGCTGTCAGGGTTGCCAAGGACCAAGCGGTCAAAGTCATCCGCAGACTGGGGCTGCCGAGCCGGGTCCATCAGAGCAGCTTCTAGTTTGGAGAGTTCCTTTTCTGCCCTTTGCTTCTCCAGCTCTTTGTTCTTCCTTGTTTGTTTCTTTGTCTTCAAAGGAAACAAGGCCAGAGAGGATTGGAATAGCAGCGACGATACAAGACTCGACGTAAGGGAAGTGTGTGTCTAATCACTTGGTCACTCAAACTGTTCTAAGCAATGGACACTTAAAAAGCTTTTGAACTTCCTGTAGAAGAGACAGAATCTGGAACAGTAGACAGAGTGGATCCTTAACTGGGGCACTCTGAACACTATGACATGGCAGCCTACGTCCCCAAACCCTCCTGCCCCCCAAGGTCAGCAATACACACATCTATGTCTTACCCTGCATCACCCAGACTGCCCTCGTTTGTGGTCCACTTAACTAAACTGATGCAGCTCCCTCCTGAATGCTTCCAACATCTCCCCAAATGTGTGGAGGATGGTTACTGAAAGGAAGCTTTGAGGTAGCTGCATACAGAACTGCATGTCTGTCATCGTTTCTTCTAAGCAACACAGCTCAAAAAAAGTAAAAATTTACAGAGGCAAGCCTCCGAAACAAGAGAGAATGTTTGCATAAAACAATTCCCAACATGATCTGAAGCTAAAGAGAAAGACTCTAATAGTGCCATGCCTTTTCCTATTGTCCCAACTGTACCAAAATCTCTTAATTTCAGAAGCAACACATGATCTATATACTTTTCAGGCCAGCATGGTAAGCCTGAAACATACTAAGTTAAACATCAGCAAATAGGACTCCTGGCTGCATGTAAAGCAAAGCTGAAGCAGATTGTACTGAGATACTTCACCGTTGACTGAATGTCTTCTTCATCCTCCTCGCTAGAAGAGCTCTGGTCTCTCTCTCTCAACATGGTTGAATCCAGCACACTTAAACCTTCCTCCCACGTAAAGTTGGTTGAAACCTTCAGCCTTAGAAGCTCTCTTCCCTGATGGGAGAAAAACCAAAAGATTTTGTCTTAAAAGTATGCAGCAAAGACCACCATTAAAAATGCTCTAAAGAGGTCCAGATGTTCTTCCTCTTCCATAATCCTTCACCTTAGAGCTCCTCTCCTTTTTGTCCTCCTCCTCTTCCTCCCGACAATAGACCTCAATACCGCTATCATCCTCTTCAGTGCAACAAACTCTCTTTTTTCTTTGCTTTACTTCCTATCATTAGGACAGAAAATTTTACAGTTAAAAAAACACTTTAACACTTTTTTGTATATGTTAAAAAGCAAATGCATGCAATGTGATAAAATTATATGCCAGACCTGCCTGCCATCACCCCCACCAGTGGGTCTAAATCTCCTACCAAGGCAGATACCTGTTCACATTCAGAACTTCCTCTTTTGCGCTTCTTCAGCTTCTTAAAGTTTGTGTCTGTTTCACTGTGTGGCAAACCCAGGGACTCTGGGATAATACTTGGTTTCCCGGTGTCTTTAGGAAGGACTGAGAGCTCCACATGGTTCTCTTCTTTGTTTATACTGTAAAAGTGTTAGGAAAATGAAAGAGGGAGGGGGAAGAATGGCAGAAAAAGAGAATTGCTGTAACTATGAAATCTACATAGTGCTTTTTTTATGCAAAGTGCTTTATATTCCATATTTTCTTCAGCCTCACACCAACTTTGAAAGAGAGGTTATTATAATTACCATTTTATAAATGGCAAGCAAAGGGCAAACCCAAATATTTGACCAAAGCTGAAAAGATATTCAAATTAGATTTTCCAAGTCCTTCCACAAATGACCGATTTATCTGCTCTGTATCAAAGTTTTCCCATCCCAAATTCGGCAATGTATTAAACAGGACACTTACCTGAGAACTTTGGCAGCAAGTAACTGTCCTACATGTATAAATTTTGCACATACGGACTGATCCGGCACAAGGAGATGGGTGATGTATTGCAATGGGATTCGACCCACAACAGAATCAGACAATCTGTTTTTTAAAAAAGACAGGTCTGTTGTTACAGTCTCACTTCAAAAGCTACATCACTGCCCCACCCCCCACCCCAAACTGGAACCTGGACCCTGGCTTTCCAGAAAACAGTAGTCAGTCCATGAAAGCAAAAAGGGAACAGCAAGGGTCCTGCAGTTTGCGTTTCAGCCACTGTATGAAGTAACGTGGTGGAGCTGGCACAGGATAGCGGTGCATGGATAGTCCTGGAAGAAGCTTGGACTATAGCTCTAGTCAACCCAGAATGGCCCTGCACTCTTGATGGGCTGAAGGACAGAGCAGGAAAACTCCAGAAACAAAGATCATACTTGCTCCCAATGTCTTTTTTCCCCCAGGTATAAGAACTACAGGGAGCCTGAGAAGAACAGAGCAAAGTATTTCGGACACTGGATCTAGCCCGGAATTGGAACATCCAAACATTTCACAATTTATTGTGCATACAGAATATGCCCAGCTACTATGCACATTTTTCTAAACAGAAAATTCCTTTTTATGGGCAGCATGCTCACCCAAAGAAGATACCAGATGGTGTCACTGAGGTGACATAGCCTCTGACAAGTTGACCTTTCTGAACATTATCAAGGCTCGTGATTTCAGTATCTTCCACTTTACCATGGCTCTTGGGATTAACCCTACAAAAGAAAGGGATAGAATGAAATGCCCTCCTGCTGGCTAGGCAAAGTAAATCCAAACTTCTGGAAAACATCAAGCAACACAACTGGCCACAGCAGCCAAAAATCCCCATGACTGCAATTGTACCCTAACAGAAAATCAATTTTCTAATGCAGAATCCATCTCAACTCTGTGTGTGTGTGTGTTTGTGTTTGTGTGTGTGTGTGTGTGTAAAGTGCCGTCAAGTTGCAGGCGACTTATGGAGACCCCTTTTGGGGTTTTCATGGCAAGAGACTAACAGGGGTGGTTTGCCAGTGCCTTCCTCTGCACAGCAACCCTGGTATTCCTTGGTGGTCTCCCATCCAAATACTAACCAGGGCTGACCCTGCTTAGCTTCTGAGATTTGACAAGATCAGGCTAGCCTGGGCCATCCAGGTCAGGGCAACTAATGGAATGCTATTTCCGCTTAAACTTAAATAAAGCAATAAAAAATAACATTTGGCTTTTCTGGCTGTGGAGAAAAGCTTATACACATGAAAACAATGAAGGAAGCAGAGGAAATCTAAGCGGGATTTCTTTGTCTATGTCTGTCCTAAACCTAAAAACTGGAATAGAAAAGAAAAAAGTAAGAGCACCAAAGGACCTCAAATTTTACAACTTTAAAAAAATGCATGCAAATTAAGCAAATTTCCGGAGAAAATTTCCCCTGGAGAAAAGGATAGCTTTAGAGGGTGAACTCAGTGGCATCACATCCCTGCTGAACTCTCTCTCCTCCCCAAACTCTGCCCTTCTTGGGCTCCACCTTCAAATCTCCAGGAATTTCCCAAGCCAGTGTTGGCACTTCCCCATCACAACAATTTGTAAAAAAAGGATGCCAATTAAAAAAAAAATTACTTCCCTTCTACTAGTCTATATTTAGCATGCAACTGAATTCCTTACCTGGATTGCCGGAGCGACACTTCCGTTTTATTATCATTATTGGAAAGGACACAGCATCTGTACGTACCAAACAGAACAACATGGACATTTTATCCAGTGAGAGAAGGAGGAGATAAAAGCGATTTATATGTCCATTTTACAATACAGACAACCAAATACAAAGGATCTGCACACATACAAGGACATTATCTTCTGAACAAGCTTAAACCATTTCATTGTTACAGAGCGTTCACAATGAAATATTCTGCAAACTGAAAAGCAGCATAAACTTCTCTGTGTGTATCGAATATTTGAGAGATCATGATAGTGATTTTGCAGAAAGCTCTTACTTGACAAGTTGACCCGTGCTGAAACCTTCTACTGGCTGTTCAACAAATGAATCACTCAAGTGGAAAAGGCTGGCTTTGCCAGTCTTTCCAAAGGGAAGTGCGATAGTCAGGCCGACATGCGGGATCACCTTTTTGACGTAGCCTAGGGTGATGGTTCCTTCCTCCAGAGAATGAACTCCTGCTCAGAGAATGAAGAGATGCAGGCTCTCAGACATTATATACCAAACTCTTCATACATTTGAGCCAGCCAAGGCTGTTAAATGTGTTGAACCCTAAGCTCAAGAGTCTCCTAGTTTGACTCTCACATACTAAGACTGTTGACTCCATTCAAAAATATAACACAGGGAACCCTACTGCACTGTTGCAGAGGGATGGATTATATAAAATTTCCAATAGTTAGACTCTTCTTGTCTGGAACACAAATAATGACAGATGCACTGATCATAAGTTCCACATGACCATGACAACAAAAATGTGAAGTCACTACTTATTCATCTATTTTCATCTCAGGCTTGACCCACTCATTGTGTAAAACAAACCGTACCCAAAGTACCACGATCAGGGGCTATAAAGAGGTAGAATATTTCCTGATTCACTTAACTTATAACAGAGATCCAGAGCTCTGCTTGAACACTCATGTGCATATGGAGTTCCTATCTAATATGGGCTTCCCCACATATGCATATCGAGCTGTGTCTGACACTGCAGTGAATGGGAAGTCCTTTTGGGCCAGGGAGCTCCATGTGCAATTGGACCTGGTCATGCACAAGAACACTCTGCACTGGGGTAGTAGCATGCATGTTGAAGTACCATTCTAATGACCAGGCGAAGAATTCATATCACAGATAATTTGTTTGATGTTTTTAAATCATACCTGTCAGTGACAGACAGAGCTTGGTCTCAGTGATGTCAGAGCCTACCACTGTTGCAACCAAAGCCTGTCCATTTTTGAAGTATTTTTCTGCATGTTTTAATACCTGAGGAGAGAGAAAGGTCTTATTACAGTTTTTAAAAGTCTCATTCTACTGCTGGTTACATCTGAATTAGAACAAGCGCTGTATTGATAGTAAAAAGGTAAAGGTCCCCTGTTCAAGCACCGGGTCATTCCTGACCCATGGGGTGACATCACATCCCGACATTTACTAGGCAGACTTTGCTTACGGGGTGGTTTGCCAGTGCCTTCCCCAGTCATCTTCCCTTTACCCCCAGCAAGCTGGGTCCTCATTTTACCGACCTCGGAAGGATGGAAGGCTGAGTCAACCTTGAGCCGGCTACCTGAAACCGACTTCCGTCGGGATTGAACTCAGGTCGTGAGCACAGCTTTTGACTGCAGTACTGCAGCTTTACCACTCTGCGCCACGGGGCTCCTGTATCGATAGTAGTGGTGTGTTTTAGGCAGCTGTTGACCAGCTATAGTTTGATGGTAGTGCAAGCTTTGCATGTAGAACGTCCCAGGTTCAATCTCAAGTTAAAGGATCAGGTAGCAGGTGATGTGAAAGACCTCCACCTGGGACCCTGAAGATCCACTGCCAGAGCAGACAATAAATGGGTCAATGGTCAGAATATGGCAGCTTCATGTGCTGGAGCTCTCCATAAAACCGTTTCAAATGAATCACAGCCAAAGCCCAGCCTTCAGTGGCAAGTACTTAGTGAGAAGACTGAAAGTCTTCCACCCACCTGCAATCAGAATGTGATCCAACAGAAGCTTTATGTGTCAACTTTGGTACCTTTTATGCCATGAAACATGGCAACCACTCATCACAAGGAATGCTACTGGCTGATAAGATATGCTTTTACATAACTACAGAATTCTCAGAAAAGTTGACATAACTAGACAAATGTATCCCTAACGTTATAATGACATACATGTCTACTACTGTGGGAAAGACTTCTGGGTTAATGCTTGCAGCCTCATGTATCCAAAAGCCCACTCCCATGATACATCAGTGACTTCTTACCTTGGTGTTAGGGGAAAGGAGCAGCTGTTGAACTCTCCCTCGAACATTAGAAGTAACCTCCACCTCCAGCCATTTCTTTGTGGTGTTGTACTGGCAATCGAAGCAAAACCCCGCATGTCATTATTCCATTGGGAAAAGGCACAGTGTAATATGATCATTCAGTGTTTCCCCCAATGGGAACACTTTAGTCTTCCAGGACATACTGTTGCAGATCTGAAGGTTAGTGTTCTCTTACAAAAGGACTTCAGAGAAAGAATCCAACATGAACGTGCTGAATTCAAATTCATCAAGAAATTGAACACTCTCTCTATTCACCAGGCTTGAATAGGGACTTAAATTTTGTTAATCTTTTAGGTGGCACTGGGCCTTCCATTTAACTTTGCAGCAACAGACTTAACAGACGCAGCCTCGCTCTTCTCGCCGCCAGTGTACCTGGGGCGAAAGGGCAGAGGAGGCTGGCTAACGGCAGCTCCTCCCCCCTGGCCCGCTCTGGGAACACCTCCCAGGATGCTGGGACACCCCCCAGAATGCCGGCATGGGCCTTTACACCGGTGGGACGCAGGCGGAAGGCCGAATTGGCATCCTGGGGTGGAGTTGCCGTGGCCTCCCCGCCGGCATTGGGGCCACTAATGCCGACATAAGTAGCCTGAACGCCAGCACGGGGGCCCCTAACACCGGTGCAGTGCCTTCCTGGCCTCCTAAGGGCTTTCACCCTTAAAGCTCAGGAATGTGCTGTAAAATGTCAACTCGCCTAAGTTCAAAAACGAACGAACCAAACAAAACGTTGAGTTCTGAGAAATTCCAGGCCTTACCTTCTTAACAAAGCATGTCACCATCTGTCCAGGCTTGAAAGGTTTTAAAACCTCTTCTATGTCTTCAGGGCACAGGGCTGTGCTGCTTTCTCCTTTCAGCTCCCTGATTATAACAGGAGGTGAAGCAGTTAGGCCTGTACGTTAAGCATTACAAATATAATTGGAAACGTGGGGATTCCTTTTTCAATTTTTCTGTTCTCTTTAAGCAAAATGCCTTCTCTCTACTCACTATAGGATTCCCAAATATGTTATCACACTGCAATCAAAAGCAAGGACTATAATACACTAATACATACCAGGATGCATATTGCAGTCCTACTTAATTCTTAATTATATAATGGGATTCTTACAGATGTTCACACAGATTAAAGTTAACAGTATGTGCCAGCAACCTTTGAATTTGCAAAATATTGAAACTAGAAATGTTTGGGGCAATAGAAATGTTTCGGGTAGCTGGATATATGCTTTTCCTGATCACAATGCTTCTGCTTCCTCTATTCACTACATATCACTATCTTAGCCTCTGTTAAAAAAAAATCTGTATTTTATGCTTGGATCTTAATTAATTTTTCTAATACATTCTCCTCAGATAATCTGATGTTCTAGACACAGAAATAAAACCATATACTTGGCAATCAGATCAACCGTGAGAACTGAGGCCTTTGTTACAAAACTTCACCCCAATCCAGACCAAAACATTTAAAAACTCTCCTTCATCTTATCTGCCCAATTCTCCTTACCTTGGTCGGACACTGAGCTCTGGGATGGTCTGGGTAAAGTATGGATGGGAGATGGGCAAATACCTGGAACATTAAGAATCAAGTTAGCCCTCAATCCTTGCTTTTGCCAACAAAAAATGAAGTCAGCACTTTACCATCTTTCACTGCAACAGCACAAAGCAAAATTCAGACACTGAATTATTTTTAAACCAAGCCAACAAGTTTCCTTGGTAGGTTGCCTCAGAAATATTAATTCAGTTTCCTGAGAAAAGATGACAGAGAACTTTACTCTTGCAATTTATATAAACATGTTTCTAAGTTTGTCCCCCTCTGCTCTGTAAGGAAAGGAGCAGGTATTCAGGTTACAACAAAATCAGACTCGTGATCTAAACTAGGAAGGCAAGTTATACAAAGAGGCACAAAGGCATTACAATGCTTCTGTGTATGAGACAAAGATGAAAAGCTTTACACAGGCATAGTAACTAATTTTGAAAAAATATAATAAAAATATTTTTTAAAAAGAAAAAAAGAAAAATCAGCTATGAGAAAACAAACATGAGAAGAAAAGTTTATTATACCTGTGAGTTTTAACATCTCGACCCCCAATGACACGAGCAGTCACCTTCTGTCCAACCTTTAGCTTTGATGTGGGAAAGGTGCCTACAGGAACATCATCCAAGATCTGGGATGCATGAATGTTGCCTATTAGCTTATCATCAAGGGCCACAAGGACAAAGGTGGGCTTCACAGACTTCACAGTTCCTGTGACCATCTCTCCCAAGGACAGAGAGTGTTTCACCACGGCTGATGTCTCCTCTAGCGTCTTGGACCCCTTCTGTAACCCAATTACGTTTTTCCTTTTTTTGGGACTTTGCACAGCAAGCAAGAACCCATGATTGCCTGCCTCTGTGGTCTTCAGAACCACCATGAGTGACTGCCCCACCTTCATTTTTTCAGAATCAAACCGGAATGTATCGTTGAAGTGGGAGGCCAACGGGATGGCAATCAAGTGGCCAGTTTCTACCAAGGAAGCAACCACATACTCTGAAGCCACATGCTGCACCACTGCTGGATGCTGAGAGTCTGCTGTTAACTGGAAAACAGAGACACATAATGACTTTCAGACAATCGCAGACAACGAGATTCTGGTACAGACTGCTGGGATCCTGAGACACAAGCCATAAATTTAAAGTGCTATTCCATCTGAATAGATCTAGTAATGAAGCTTCCACAAATTTCCTAGAAAAGACTGGAAAATTATTTCAGTTTCCCAAGATCCTACTTTTATCACTTTTAAGCCCCATTCTTATTGAAGGCTGCAAAAAGAAATAGCATGGTTTCTAGGCACCAGCATCAAATGTTTAGGGTGCCAGTATAATCAAGGGTAGAGATTTTTCCAATTTTGACAAGATTTCCACCCCCAAAGCCATTAAAAATTTTAAACTGTTCTTCCCAGTGGCCAAACAGCATTGAAGATGGTGCTACTTAAAATCACTTACTGCTTTTCCTTCCTTCTAGGACACAGGAAGAGAACAACGATTTATCTTACACCCTATGACTCTTGGACATTTGAAGGATGCTAGCATGTTTCCTAGCTCCCCCAGTGCATAGATAGCTCTCTACCATGTTTCTTTCATCAAACAGGAAAACAAACAGCCAGCATCGTTTATGAAAGGCAACAACCATACCGTCTTTTGTTTGGGGGAAAGAAGCTCTTCTCGAAGAGAAACATAGACCTTTGATTTCAGGTAATCCACATGGAGAATCACAGCTGTTGCTTGGTCTCCCATAACAATGTTTTTGCCTTGAAAAGTAAACATGAAAATGAAATAAGTACCTCATGTTACTGAGTGTCTTGGCAAAAAACAAAGCAATCAAGACCCTGAAAGAGAGCTCGTTCACATCAAACAGCAACATCAGTAGCACATTTTTTTGCCATCACAGCTGACTTATGGTAACCCTGTGGCGTTTTCAACACAAGAGATGTTCAGAGGTGGTTTGCCATTGCCTGCCTCTGTGTCGCAATCCTGGACTTCCTTGGTGATCTCCTATCCAAATAATAACCAGGGTGACCGTGCTTAGAAAGATGCAATGCTTTGCAATAGAAACAGAAATAAAAACAGTATAAAACAGAAAAAAAACAGGAGCACGTTAGCTCAAAATGCTTTACTGACTCCTTGGTGGTGGAAAGTGCTGGCAAGTTAAGACATGCATGATTAGATGGATGCAAAACTTTTGACGAAGAAACATCTTTCAAACAATGGGAATCCTTATGGGCTAAAGATATCAAATTTACAGCGAGCCAATCTTTAAGAGAAAATTGGTACAAGATGTCCTATAGGTGGTACATCACCCCAAAGGACAATGAGAAGATGGACAAGAATTATAAAGAGGAAATGTTGGAAATGTACAAAGATTGAAGGTACTTTTTACCATATGCAATGGACCAGTAAAAAAAAAAAAATATGGGAAAGAAATACATGCTGAAATGCAGAAAATTGTAAAGACTAAATTTCTTATGAAAGCAAAAAGTATGCTGCTGGGCATACCAAAAAATATTCAAAACTTTTTGGAAGAACTGTTCAGATATATGATAATAGTGGCCAGAGTTATAATGGCAATAAAATGGAAAGTAGAAGAAAGCCCTACTATAGCAGATTGGGAGAGCAAAATGGCTGAATATGCATCTATGGCAGAACTTACAAATTATGTTAACAGGAAACCATCTAAAGAATTTCAAGAAAATGGAAATTATATTATTTGTATCATTCTTAGAATAAAATAAATCAATAAATATACTATTATTTTGTTTAAATATAGGGGAGAATTAAAAATTTTAAATGGAGGAATTTTTTTCTCTTCTCAGAAGTATTTAGCAACATTGTAAGTGATATTTATCTTATATGTTGTATTAGATCCAATAACTGGATTTAATTTTAAAATTATTTTAATATTAGATCCAATAACTGGATTTAATTTTAAAATTATTTTAATATTCATTTTGAGGTCGTACATTCTCCTTGGGAGACACAGTCACAAGAATGAGGTGGGGCTCACAAACCCCTCACAGTCCCATATGTCATCATGAAGATGCACAATAGCCTCTCCAACCTGTTAAGCGCTTAAGGTACCACAGAACTTGTTTTTTGTGGAAACAGACTAAAAGTGCTACTCCTCTGGAATCAGGAAACTATTTCCCTCTAGACAAAAAGACATAGGTTAGCAAAGATAAGAAAAAAGACCACAGAACATATCCCTACCTCCAAGATGTCTGTGAGTGGCCTCTACAGTCAACCCTGAAGTATGTATGTTGCTGAACAGCGCTGAGCCATCTGCCTTGACTTCTTGAACCACCAGCAGCAGCCTTTGCCCAGGCTTAAATTCACAGAGTTTCTGAGGTACACTGGAATCACCTGAAGATGTGGTAGGACAGATTTACCGCTCATCTCAGTTACAGTTTTCATCATAAGTACAGGAAGTCTGACTAATAAAGAATTAAATGACCTTAGCATTACTGGGATCCATAGTTAAGGCATTTGCATTTAAAGCTCCAGTAAGCTTATGATTTTTAATGTCAATCTGAAAATTCTTTTGAGGGGGACAGGGTGGGAGGCAGTAAGGTATCTCTTCTTTTGATGTTTCTAAATCCATAACAAATGAGTCACAGAGGAATGAACTGCCAAAGAGCTTTATCTTCACAACCGGTGAAACAGTAAACAAAACCCACTGAGCAATTAAAAAGACCAAAAAAGTCATACTAATTTGACCAGAGATAGAATCCATAACTAGACCTCTTGACTTCAGAAAGAATTCTGAAAATGCTCACTACTTGTGTCCTAAAACTAGATTTCTTCTAATGTGAAACTTGCGTGTCATATTTTTTAGCCACCCCACCCCCACCCCAGCCAAGCCTTTTACCTCTTTTGCTCATAATCTCCTGCAGCTCCTTGAAGTACTGGAGCAGCAAGGAGAAACTCTCGGAAACAGAATCTTCAGAGGAGCAGTCAGACACCTTCAGAGACAACAGGAAGCGCTGCTTCTCCTCATCAATGCTGGTCACCTTGGCAACCACAGTCTGACCAATCACAAAGTGATCCTTGGTAGCCGTCACAAATTTATCACTCATTGCCTATAAGGATTAGGAGACAAAGCAACATACTGTTCCTTAGAGAGCCCTTTCGACTGAGGGCCAACAGCACTGATCAACCTCAAGATCCCCAGGAAGAGTGCGATGCATTCCAGCTGTTATCCCAAGATAGGTCAGGGTGAGGTCTACTAGCCATCACTTCACATCTTCTCTCTCCTCCTGCAGCTCTTTACTTCCAGCCAGCCACAGGCGAAGTATTATCCCATCAATGGTCCATCAATGGCTACTAGCCATCAGGAATGAAAGGAATCTCTACATTCAGAGGTAGTAATACTAATACTAGGAGGCAACACCAGGTGAGGCCCTGGTCTCTATTCCCTGTTTGAAGGGCCTCCAGGTCAAAGGCTGGCTACTGTGTGAAACAGGATGCTGGTCCAGATGGACCACTGGTTTGACCCAGTAGGCCTGTTCTTGTTCCTATTCTTCAGAGTCTAACCCCCCCCCCTTTTTTACAAATGTACAAAAATTGCAAAATTCAACTCTTCTGGGTGCAATGTATTCATAGTTGCTTACCAGAGCATGGAAAGCCCTGACCATTTTCAGTGCAGAATTTTGCAAGTTTTGTTACAAAAGAGATCTGAAACTTCCAAAATTTCCATGTACAAAGTTGTGCTTAAGTCCCAGAATCACCACAAAGCATCCTTGAACAAGAGTTTTCAATTCTGAGATGACAGTGCAGCACCATTACAGATCATTTCAACTCACATCTACATCAATATTTGCAAAACAAGTCAACGTTTAGAACGGATGGTGCAACCTGACTTACCGATTTGGGTGCCAGCCCTGTCAAACCATATGGGAACTCCACAAACACACCATATGGCATAATGTTTCTCACATAGCCCATCAGCAGCAATCCAGGCTGGATGTCAGAGAAGTTCTTCACCACATTTCCCCCCTCTATAGCTGAAATTATTGCTGGCTTCCTGCTCAGAGTCTAAATAGTGTGTCAAGGGACAGAACAGGGAAGGCAACAATTCCAGGAGCTTTTTGTACTTGGTGACCCTCAAGTTAGACATATTTTCAAAGCTTACAAAGAGGTAGGTACAAAGGGTATGTAAACAAATTTGATGGTGAAACGGCACCTAGGCCATATTGTGCCATAAAAATATTGTGCCATATGAAGTAAGCACACAAATACCTTCATCCAATACCCTCCCAGAGTTAGATCCGCTAAGTCTAGCAACTGTCAAGTTTGACAGCCAAAGTGATTAAGGACATTGTTCATTTCTATTATTCCCCCCACACCCAATAATTTCTCTCCTTCAAATTGTTGGAGTTAGAAAGGCCTTGAAATATTTTCTGCACTTAACTTCAGTTCCTCAAACTGTACAAATGTTAACAGCTGATGAAAAAAATCAAGATTTGGAGTGCCTAGAGAATAGCAGGAATCAGAAAAAAGGGGTTAATATCTGAGACCATACAATCTAGTCACAACGTCAACCTAGATGAAAACTGCATGTAATTCAATTTAATAGCACATGCAATCTGCACAGACTCTTGTAAGATATGACAAGCATTTTCCCTTCTCTTAGCAGACTTCTCTCGGGAGATAAACATTCAAGTAGCTAAATTCTGCCTCCGGTCTAGTGGGATTCGTAAACGGCTAATTGAAAACCTTTCCCCATAGAAGATCTTTCTTCCTCTTCTTCAAATCATCCCTCCCAGAATCATCAACTTTTATTATTTTAACCTAACTTTTGATTTTTATTCAGAGCTGCTATTGCATCAAAATAAAACTTGATTGATTGATATGACAAGCATAATGTCACAAGATATGACAAGCATAGAGACAGGAAAGACATATGTGCAAATTTCAGGGCCCAAATCCTGAAAACAACTGAATCAAACTTGACAGGGATTAAAAAGGATACAATATGGCCTCCCTTGTCATGAAGGCATACAACATTGTGAAGGATTTCATCGCCTTTGAGCCAATGCCACCACAGTTTACAATTGGTCACATGGTCGGAAAGGTGCATTGTGGGAAGATAGGCAGAAACATCATTTGGCAAGATTTTAACTTCTAGGCCATTTTCTTTCTTCTTTAGAATTTTCACATCAGCAACCTGAGCAAAAGACAAACGGTGGGAGAGGTTTTAGATACATTTGGAAGAATGTCACTCTGCCATGTTACCTCAAAGGCGGGTAGGTTTAAAAATGCAATTATCTCTAGCTTCTTTAGCTTCAGGTCTAGATCCTAGAAGAAATTGCTCTGATGTGAGGAATATCCAAAGGTTAAAAGGGATTATTTGTATTAAAGGAACTATTCTATGTTTGCAGTAAAGTAATACAGTATGTGAGATCAAACTGTATGGGAGATCAATAATACAGTATGTGAGATCAATCGCTGGTCCTAAAGTGTGTCAATCCATATCAGGCAAAACATTGAAACCCAAGATGAACTCATTGGCTGAGAAATGCTTCATACAAGGAAACACAGAAACACAGCACACTTCAGGAAAAGACTGTGCAGTGTAAAATTCTAGACATAAAATGACAAACATCCCAATTACTAAGAAAGTGCACATAAACTGTTTTTCTAGTCTCTGCTTCCTACCAAATGAAATTAAGTCCATATCCCCAGAAGAGGGAGGGGAAACCTTTCAAAACAAATACCTGTCCAGTTTCATATGTCACTTCTCGCTTCTTTGAAACCTCTTCCCCTGTAGTGTCCACAGCGAGAGCATTATCAGTCAACTTTAATGACAGCAGTAGTCTCTCTTGCTCAGGCTCACATTTTAGGACAATCACTTTGACCACCTGGTTGGGGGGGAAGGAGATACAAAAACAACCTCAATATTGCAAGGTTACTAACACATTCAGACTTACAGGCAGGTCAACGCTCACATTTGGATGTAGAGTAAAACATGCAGAGTTGCTATGCTTTCACTTACTCTACTCTTTTACACATGACTTTTCTCTCCTTTCCATGTGGTTCATGCCCTCAACCTACTTTCCCCTTCACTGTACACAGTGATATAACTTTCTGTTGATTTATTCTGGCTTTAGGTCATTATATTCACATTTCTGATAATTTTATTTTGCATATGTTATGTTGTATGAGTTATAACTTCTTCACAGGAAATGTTTGGAAGGTTTAATACAAATTAATGATTTAAAGAATACATACATGCAAACATAACCCCTACATCCTTCCTATCTAGCTACACCAATGGGCCAGTGAATTCATATTCTGCAGCAGCAACAACAACAAAGGAAATCAAGGTTCTCAAACAGATTAAGGCATGCACATTAATGGTAACATTCAAAGCAGCCTAGTTCTTAGAAATGTTATCATGGATCTTGAGATGCTCTTGACATTTAGCAACTATTTACCTGGCCTTCATAGAAAACTTCCTGAGGAACAGTAATGGGTGCCACACCAAGCTCATTCTTGGGGACCAGGCCTTTTATGTCATTGTAGAACTTCACAATACAGCCAAACTCCCTAGCACATACAATGAATCCATGGGTCACTAGACCTGGCTTTGCATCTTCATAGCTAGCAAGAATGGGGAGTTTTGAAGTGACAAGAGTTCTCTTAAGTGTCAGAATAAGCGTCTTTGTGTCAGGATTGCAAGCCAGCACCTGAAAGAGAAAGAAACCAGACTGATGTGTGTGGAGTAAAAACAACAACACCCTGTGATTTCTAACCAGGAAGAGAACAAACCTTATTTAAAGAACTGTATTAGTCTAAACAGCTGGGGGGGGAAGCAACTGGAGGTGAGAGATGGCTTTGTTGTTGAGCTCCTTATAATGTAAACATTTAGTGCATTTGTATCTTACCTTTCTTCCAAAGAGCTGACAGTGCCATACGCTCTTCTCCCCTCCTCCACTTTATCCTCATAACAATCCTGTGAGGTAGGCTAGGCTGAATGTGTGTGAGTGGCCCAAGATCACTCAGTGAGCTTCATGACAGAGTAGGAATTTAAACCTGGATCTCCTGACTCTTTAACCACTGCATACCCAACACAAAAAACACTGGAAGTAAAACACTAGCGTTTTACAGCATTCGAGCTACAACATCCTCCATGACTGGTGCTCATTTTAATATTCAGGAGGTAAGAAGGACTCAAGAGCTATTTTAAACAGAGGTTATTGCACTTGCATTAACTCCTCTTCCAAGGGATTCAGGGCAGCATACGTAGGATTCTCTCTCATTTTAACGTATTCTGAGAATATATTTAAGCAGAAAGTGACATGCAGAAGGCAACATCAAGGTTGCAATGTGACTTGAACTATTTTGCACATTCAATCCAACACTTTAGCCATAGCACCCCATTCGTTCTCATTAACTAATCTCACTAACTCTCATAGCACCACCACTGATGTGTAGCAGTTAGAGTACTGGACTAGGATCTGGGAGACCCAAGTTCAAATCCCCATTTTACCATGGGAGCTTGCTGGGTGATCTTAGGCCAGCCACACAATCACAGCCTAGCCTACCTCATAAGGTTGTTGTGAGGATAAAATGTAGGAGAGCAGACCCATGTAAGCGGCTTTGGGTCCCCAACAGGGAGAAGGGTAGGATAAAAATGAATAAATACACATTCTTGTACTGCGTAGCACCCTGAACAAGCCTTGGTGGAAAAGACCCTAGAACAGTCCAAGTTTCAAATGGACACTTATAGGAAAGCTCTTACCCGGGATTTGACAGTGTTCCCCACACTGTATTTCTTTTCTGGCTGCTTCAGAACCACATCCGATAGATGCAGGCGAGGCACCAGCCCCTTGATGTAACCAGTCACTTTTACTTGCATGCCAAAGTCCTTCAGAGCAAACACGGTGCCCTAAAATCGGAAATGGAGAAAGGGGATTTTTTTTAATGTGGTGGTCCTGAAAAAATGAGTTGGTACAACACTGAAGTTTGAAATTATAGGGATTTAAAAAGATATAAAGCATGTTAATTAAGAAGAAACGATACAAGTGCCTATACAGCTGCTGCTGTCATAATGTGCAGGGGCTCCCCTTGAGCATCCTCCTGTTTTGGCGGGTCCAGGATGCCCACCTGCTAGAAGCTTCCCCTCACCTGTTGGCGGGTCTACCTTCGCCCAAGATGGCTCTGCCAAGCCCCTCTTTGGGTTGTGCCTCCTCAGCCTCAGAATCAAGATGAGAGGGGCCCTTAGCAGTGGGCTACACTTCTCTTCCTGCCCCAGAGTCTATCTTGCCTCAAACAGCTCTGGTGGCATACCCCCTCCTCAGCTGTGGTTCTAATTTACAGAGCCAGTCCCACCCCCTTCTCCTCACTCTCCCTGTCTCCTTCAGAGGCTATAAAGTCCCCCATCCTGCCCTTGCTCTCACTCACTCCTGTCTTTTGCCCCATCAGCTGCGTTGCCTGAGGACATCAGCTGCTGGGCGGGGATCAGCTGCTGAGCAGAGAAGCCAGCAGCTCCCAGTTTCACACGTTCGCTTGCCCTGCCTCCTGACTCCACCAGCATTTCTCTCGCCAGCTGCTCTCAGGTTTCTTCTCCTTCCCGACTGCCTGGGCGATCTTCGTCCCTGGCCATCACGGGTGCTCCGTGTTGGGGCCTTCAGCCAGACTAGGCGGCAGCACTTACCCCCTGCACCAATCAAGATCCTTCCCCCGCCCAGCTGGGGCAGCGAAGGCTGCAGTAGTTGTGCTCTGCTCCCGGGGGAAAGTCCTGAGGCAGTGGTTGGCATCTCATGACACAATGAAATTAACAACATGGTTGTACAGACACTGCAGAGCAGGATTTGGCTCAAAGAGTCATCCAATAAACAAATGCACAGGGCTTCAAAAATACTTGTTAAAATAATAAAATAACCCATTGAGGGTTCAGTACAATCACTGAATGAGTGGAACTATAGGCTGAACAGCACCCTGAGCAGTCCTGGCAGCAAAAGACCTCAGAAGGTCCAAGCTGGGGTGGACTGGGGGTGGGGGCATTCTTCTCAAACCTACCTCTACCACCTGTCCAGGATGAATATCATGGTATCTCAAAAATGGAGCAACAATAATACGTCTAAAAACAAGAAACAAAATGTTTAAGGAAACAGAAAGGGACTGATTTATGTTAGCTGGAAAAGAAGCACAAGTAACTTAACATGGCCACTTTCACAAGAATTATTTTCCCCTTACGGCACAATAGATGTTCCTGTGTAATTACCCACCAGACTTTTTATAGCCCACTTTACATTGCAACCTGAAGCATGCATCCTTGGACATAAGCTCCACTGAGTTCAGGTAACTTACCTTTCAGTAATTATGTTTAAGGATTTGATTGTTAACTGTACCATTTGTCAGGTAACTCTTAGCCCATTCATCCTCACAACAGTTCTCAGCTTTCTCACCTGCCTAACATCTTAAATTATGCAAGACTCCAGTGCCACTATTGTTAAAAAGAACCCCCCCAACATTTTTTAACAAAAATACAACATTTTACTAATTACAGTTCCCACCACTGTTTCCCCAAGTTGCACATCTGCGTGTTTGCTATGACAAGCCTGGAGCACAGCTTTAAGCTAGCGTGTCCCTGTCAAGTATCTCGGTGAAAAAACCTTCTTTTGAAGACTTTTACCTAGAAAAGAAGTTTCCATAAATCTTTCTTTTCAGTTCGGGCCTTGCACTACAACATATGGTTCAATGCTATCTGTCTGTCTTCCAGGGTTTCTTGGCCATTAATACTAAACTTCAGCTTCTACGCTGTTTATTTTGCAACTTGAAAAAAACCTCTTAGAAGACAGTTTGCTGGACACTTTTTGTATAACTTTCATTTCACAGTTTTAATATAAATACATATTTTTTAACTTCTCCAAAAAAAAGATATGGTACAACAAAGCTGCTATAAACTACGGTGATCAACACAAGGTTAATGTGAGAGCTGGAACCCTAAGCTTTTGCCAGCGTGGTGTAGTGTTTAGAGTTTGGACTAGGATCTATGGGAACCAGGATCAAATCTCTACTCTGCCATAAAAGCTCTCTGGGTGAATTTGGCCAGTTACTCTCTTTCACCCTAGGGGGTTACCGCACTTGTATTCCCAGCGATGTATTAAGAGTTTGAAAATTTTATTAAAAATACTGTTCGCACTTTCTATATATTCCCACCGATGTATTAAAAGTTTGAAAACGTTATAAAAAATACTGTTTGCACTTTGTTTGGCCCCTTTAGCTGTGAAGATGTCTTCCAACCATTTATAAGCCATAGTATCCAAAAACCCTTTTAAAGCGATGTTTTTTATAACATTTCCAAACTCTTGATACATCGCTGGGAATACCTAGTGCGGTAACAGCCCTAGTCTACCTCACAGTGTTGCTACTGTGCAAATAAAATCAAGGTGAGAACAATGTTATAAGCTGCTTTGGGTCTCCATTGGGGAGAAAAGTGGGATATAAACAAATACATAGAAACCAGTCTCAGACACATATACTTCAAAGCAACTGCTACTATTTTCAATGGGACTGATTTTCAGGTAAGTGGTTGTAGGATTGCAGCCTTAGTTATTTGCCCACCCATGCTGCTAACATTCTTTCTTTATTGGGCATTTCAGGAATGAATTAGCCTCAACAATGTCCTTGTAAGCTGCATGAATGCTGGTACAGCATAGTGGCTAAGAGATATTGTAACCGGGGGGGGGGGGTCACCCTTTCAAATCTCACCTTGGCTACAAACTCATTAGGTGGCCTTAAGGCCAGCCATGTTCTTTCAGCCTGCAATTATGGGGATAATACTACTAGTCTACCTGTTGCGAGATTACAGGAATAAAAAGTATTATTATTAGCTTTAGCAATAACACTTTTAAAAAGTCAGTAACTTCTGACACCTCTTACAAGTGAAAAGGTGAGACACATATAGAACTGATAACTATCTGCTGCACAGATTAGTGTGAAACATACACTTTAGTCTTTTTGAACTATAGCTGTTTGCTGTTAAGCACTGGGATATATGAGGCTACCATGCACCAGGTCAGATCAGTGGTCCATCTAGCTTAGTATTCTGTAATTCTGGCAATGGCTCTCCATGATCTCATGCAGAGGGGGGTGTTTCCCACATGTGCTACCTCAGTCCTATTAATCTAAGAAGTACTAAGGACAGAACCTGGGAATTTCTGCATGCAATGCATTCACACCACCACTGAGCTAGAATCCTTTCCTAAGGAATTTTAAGAAATAAGCATATGTTCAAAACACAAGTTAATAAAATTGCTTCACGCCCCAATTTACATAAATTGCACTGAGATGAGGCAGGAAACTTACTGTTTGAGGGACAACAACAACAGATCATCGATAGGGCTGTAGTCAATAACTCGGCACTTATGCTTACTTCCAGGCCTAAAGGACAAAGGTTTGAAAGACTTGGGAGTATCTGAAAGATGTTTAAGCTGTTTAAGAGATGAAAAAAAGCATGTTCAGTTCCATTTCATTTTATTATCAAACAGTACTTCT
The DNA here is from genome assembly GCF_029931775.1 of Euleptes europaea. Lineage (NCBI taxonomy): Eukaryota > Metazoa > Chordata > Lepidosauria > Squamata > Sphaerodactylidae > Euleptes > Euleptes europaea. Next base: position 55,595,663 of record NC_079316.1, on the reverse strand, counting down.
GTTTTGCAAGCCTTCTTAGGCTAAGCCCAGGGAAGCTCCCTGACTACAGATAGTTAAAGCACAAAGTCAATTTATTCCCCGTCTGCAAGCCTTCATTGTCCCCAGCCAACGTAATGGCATGGACTGGGTCTTTACCCATCACACGAGCAGGGCACAGGCCAGGGAGTGTGTTTCAGGTAAGGTATATAAAAGGACTCTTCCTACAACATTCGTTCATTTCAGACAAGGAGCTCCATAGAGCTTTGTCAGACTTTGGAGCTGCACAGCCCCTTTCTTTCCATGGCTCCAAAACTCTTTTGGGGACTTCTGCCCTGCCCAAGCTGCAATTAGTGTTCAACAAATTCAATGGGAAGCAAGAGATACACTTGATTTCTGAGCTGACTGCTTAGATGTTCAGCAAATGAGTCTCCCTCAACAAATATGCAAATATTGATGTAAAATCAAAACTTGCTAAACTCTGCAGAAAACAAAGTAAACCCGAAAGTCCTGATTGGCGACTAGTTTGTTCTCCTCCGGCATGCATTATAATGTGGCAACATGTTGTAAGGGACCCACTTTCACTGTTGCTCTATAACCCTAGTGTGATCATGCAGCAAAGGAACCTAGTAGAACTTTTAGCTAAGCTTCAGTCTCAGTGCTGTTCTGGAATCTCTGCAACCCAGCATGGCAACCACTTCAACAGAGCCCAAACAGCCACTATTTAGCACTGGCTTAATGATGAATGATGCTCATGCATTGCTCTCCAAAATGACAACTGTGATAGCTGGTGGAATCTTCCCTTCCCACTTAACTGTTCTACTATTTAAATAAATAAGTAAATAAATATAACCTGCCTCCCCATATAAATGTGTGCAAGTCAGCTTACAACAAGAACAGTAAAACAGCAGTAAACACAGATAAAAATACAATAAAACAATTTATCACAGCATCTGAGAAAGCCATTAAAAGCCTACTAAGGGCTCATGGGATAAAAGCAGGGCAATCTGATAAAAACAATTAATAAAACTGCAATGGGGTGAGGAAGAGACTCTAAAAGGCCTTGGAGCATATGCAGCTTTCCCCTCGTACTTAAAAGCTAGTAAACTGGTTATGGGGTGAGCTTTGCCACAGAGGGATTTCCAAAGCTCAGGTGCCACTACTAGAACATGGCACAATTGGTTTCAGGCTACTTACATGTGCAAAAGCAAGGGTTCCATCATCCAGTGTGAAGACAGCACCAGCATTTTTGCAAAAGCTCTTTACTCTTGAGTCTGCCATTACTGTGCCAATCCGACCACTGGAGAGATGACCAAGCTGAGTGCCGGGCTGAAGGAAAACTGGGCGCAAAGACAGACGTATTGCCTTGGAGGTGGGGTTAACAAAGAGAATGCAGGCTTTCACCTGGAAGGAGAAGGACAAAATAGAGAAAAGGATTTTGGAATTCTCCCTAGATTGTATCAATACATAAATGCACCAGAGCGATAATGTAACTTTTGAGAAAGCGGCATTTTAGCCACCATGAAGGCGAGGAACAGTTTGTAAATGTGTCCGGGTTCATCCTGTTCTACACTGTCTCTTCTCCCAAAATTCCATAATCATTTGACAACCTGAACCACAGCAGCAGACTCATATAACACAGAAGGAAATACACAAGCATAATTACATAATTCTAATTGTGGAATTGGCAGAATTCAGTTTTTTTATTAAAAACTGAAAAACATACTGTGTAATACACACGGCCCTGTAGCACTCTGCATATGCAAGCATTAGGCACAGCTGTTGATAAAAGATGAAATCTGAACAGTGACTTTAGAAGTGCCCAAAGGCTTAGGCGTGCCCAATTTGGGATTTCTTTAACCTGAAGATTCTTGTGCCACATCACAAATGGCTTTTGAGAGCTCCGGTTACTTTCACAAAAATGATTGCCATGTGATATGGGGACTGCCCTTACAGAAACATAAGCGCAAAGGCCAAGGGAAAGCAGTGAAGCTTTTGAGATCCCAGCTATTGCAAAGAACTTTGTAAAGGGGAAAAAGCAGCTCTCAAGAGTGTAGAAAATAAAGGTGCATAACTATGGCTTTTATTATATTGCAGGATAATCAAATATATATTTTTTAAAAAGATAACTTTCTAATTTATTTGTTGAACTTCAGAAATTATCAAATCTTATGACTGATTCCAAAACATTGCATTTTATGACTGATTCTGAAAAGCCAAACACAAAAGTTTTAAAACTTCCCAAATGTTGGCAGGCATATTCCTGGTTCTGATTGTTTCCATCCCAATAATGGAAACGTGATAACTTTTCATTTCATAGTTTGAGTCTCACAGTATCATCTTATGAAAGGTTGGTTTAAGTCACTTACCATCTGACCTGGAGAGTAGCTTCTTGATTTTGTAGAGCCCAGGTGCATGATGTCCACAATTCCAGTGAAGGAAGACAGAAAACTAAGAGAAATTCCCATGGGAGTCACCTAAAAAGCAGAAAAAAACCCAACCCTACTATTGGATTAAAAAAATTAAAAATAGAACTGAATCCCTGATCTGGACGAGGTTATAAGATAGATAAGCTAGCTCATAAGCTTTATAGACAGGATCTTAGATGTTTACAGATAAAAGTATAATTACAGGGCAGGCTGCATTGGCAAAAAAAACCATATGCTTTTAATGCATACCTGTAGTCAAACCAGACTGACTTTAAGCTGATTTTGGCAATAAGAGGGGGGGAAGGACAACTTCATGACAAGGCTATAAATGAATCCCCATGTTCAGAAGCAATGCACCACTGAATACTATCTGTGGGGGTAACAGCAAGGAATGGATATTGCCCAAATACCCTACTTGTGGGTTTCCTGGAAGAATCTGGTTGGTCACTGAGGGAAACAATATGATGGACTATACGTGTTTTGATCTGATTCAGCTGGGCTATCTTTAGGTTCTTTTAAAATCAGCTACTTTCCCCCATCTGCCATAATGGGAACATAATGCAGAACAGTGAAGCTAATAAGAGGTAAGATATCTAAAACACAGTCTATTGGCTTCTAAAAAAGATTTCCTTTCACCTGCTTGAGAGCCATCTGCCTCCAGCAGCTGATTCTGGGCACCATGAATAATGGCAGAACAGGAGACAAAGATCTGATCCATAGGCCACTACCTACTGGGATGTTCTCCTGCATAAATCCCTGCTGAAAATAGCAGAAACTGTGCAAGAGCATGGTAATGCTCAACTCCCCTTCTAATAAAGAGTTGCATACAAAGCTTGTTGGTGGAGAATGCCCCATCTTAATTAACAGGAGGGTGCCATTTGGATTGTCTGTCCCAAGCACCAACACAGCTTAGAACCACAAACCCTGCTACTGGATAGTTTGCTGACTATTTTGCTGTGGGGGGGGGGTCTTGCTTTCTCCACTGCTATTAGAAAAACTGAAGCAGAACAAAGTTCGGTTGAAGATGTATCTAACTTGTAACCCATCTTACAAATATCTCAGGAAAGTGATGTATTAGGAGACAGAAAGATTCCCTTCCCATGCACAATGCTCATGAGCAGTCGGGAAACCATGTGCTCCAAATCCCAGTTTGCTATCAAGTAGATTAGTCCACTCTACCGCCCAAATTCAATAGGCCACATGCAGAATACACTCTTGCTTATGCTCCTAGAGAAGTAATTAAGCAATGTATAATCATGTGTGCATCAGCCTTCAGTTTTGATTCAGCATATTTATGTACATCTCTCGTGGGAATAAAAGAAAGACTTGCAGAAGGTATGCTCTGACTTCCACACTATGAAATACACTATGGAATTCACAGTTAAGAGACCATCAAGCAGGCATTTAAAAACTATTCAGACCCTTGGCTGACTATATTAAAGCAATGAACACAAAAAGGATTGTCTTTGTCCTAGCACATTTTCAAAGTAGTACAGGTTTACCTCATGAACCTGGGCTTTCACCACCAGCCCAGGTAGCAAACTGTTGAGTGTCCAATTTTGCACTTCGGTTGCAATGGCAGCAGCAACCTCCGACTGGCTGATGGAGATGCGGATTATCCTCCCACTGTTTTTCACTTCATCAATAAGGCAGTTTAGATATTGTCCTATCTTCAGTTCAGCTCCTAAAAGCCCACCATACACAATTACTATTTCTCATAATCAGAGCTAGTATTCTGTCTCTAGTCACTTCCATATTTATTGTTCTTGGTCTGTAACTTACCAATGCAGTCCTTCAGCCAGTCCGTAAACTGCTTTGGATAGCAACTAAGCCCCATAGCATGGAGATGCACTAATCTAATGTCTTGTGGATGCTATATCAGCAATGCAAGCATAAGGCTCAGAGGCAGGTAGCAGCAGGATGTACCAGGGAGGAATGGGGTTGAGTATCCTTAGCCCACTCAGCCTACAACCCACCCCTGGTGTCAACATGACACTACTCCAGTAATAACACAGGTATAAATATAAGTACTCCCACCAAACCTACTGGAAGTGAAAAGCAAAGTCTTTTTTGTTTGCTTCTAGCAACTCCTACACAGCTGTGGCACAACTTAACATACCAATTCAGTTTGCAAACAATCGCAGCTCTTTCAAGCACTACATAAACTGCAACCACAAATGACACCCACATATTCCTTTTAGGGGAATTTCCTCTGTCAAATAATCTGCAGAGGTGTCTGGGCGATGCAGCGGGTGGACGTGGGTTCCTTCTCCGTGCACACCTGCCTGCCAATTGTGTAAGTGTTTGCAGGAGGGATCCGTCTGCAGAACTCCAAAGTATGTTGTTGTTACTTGGCACACCTCAGTCCAAGGTACTACATGGAGCTGTGCTTGTTCCTTGTTGTGTTGGGAAAAGCAGGGTTTCATCAGAATGGTGTTCAAGCATCATCATGAACTGGCTGGCAGCTTCCCTATATATGCCTGGCATGGGGGGGGCGGTGTTGTCAGCATGCTTTTGTGTCATTGGTAGGTCATGTGGGTGTGTCTCATTATGGACTGTAGTGCTGTTGCAAGGCCTCATTTCCTTGGTAGCATGATCTTTTTGGAATTTCTTCTCTGCTGAGCAAGCACAGGGTACTTAGTAACTGTGCCAGAAGCTGGGGCTTAGGACTCAGCTGAACTCTATCCATTCCTTCACATTTAGGCAATCACCCAACACACCATTTTAAGCACAGTTGTACCTTTCTCCTTTGCTTGGAAGTAACTCTGGGCTTTCTCTCGAGGGAGAAATGCTTTTGCTGCAGGGACCCCTATGTCAATAAGGTAGCCATGATCTTCCACACTAGAGATGCATCCAGAGAGCAGCTGTTGGGAGGAGAAGTAACACAGCTTAAAAGAAACCTTACTGATTACCTGTTTCCCAACCTGCAACACATGGATGTTTTTCTAAGATCCTCCCAAAAGCTAGGAATGAACCCTTTTTTTCAAGCAACCCAGCACAACAAAGAGGAATTCCTCAATCCTGGAACAAGGAGGAGCAAATATGTCCTGTGCAGTAGTTAGAAAAATTGAGGCAAATCAGTTAAAGTGCTTGTCTGAGATCAAACAGGAACAGAAATAACATGATAAAAGGTAGTGCAGTGCTCTACTCTCTATGCTCTCTTTTTGTCCAAAATCAGTTACAGAAGGAGCAGAGATCAACTATATACATTCAGTTTCTCTCCCCAAATTGATTCATGAGCATTAAGGCTCCTCTACCATAGAACGATACTGAAAAGACCAACATTTTGACAGATACAGCTCCTCCACCAGTAGAGTTTTATGACAGGAAAATCCGCACTGCTGAAATTCTACTTTCTGCATACCTGTGGAAGGCACAAGGGCATCTTCCCTACATCACAACCAGAAGACCTAAGGGGCAGTATCTTCCAAACTCAGGGAAGTCATAATGTTCATACCATGCCTGTTCTCAGAGCTGCAGTGTTCAGAGCCTTGTTGACATCTTTGGGATTAATCGACAACTGTATACCGTGATGTCCTTCAGCACCTTTCTTCATACCGATCACAGCACATCTGAGGAGCATTCCTGGTGAGAACAGCTCTGCAAGAGGGCTCAGATCCTGCAAGAAATAATGTTATGGGAATAAAATAGTGCATAATACCTAAATCAAGAGTGATATCCAACTAGTGACATGAACTGTGCTGCCTACAGCAGTATAAAATTTGTTTGGGTGTGCCAAGAACAAAAAGGAGCAGGTTGCAATACAGCCATTCAGCTATCTAAAGCTTAATTTCTCTCTAATACAAGAGGCAGACTGAAGACAATTATGAACCTGACATTTGAACATTATTGGCAACTTCTGCTCCAAACTGGACTCACTCAAGGTCCCAAAACAATGCATGAAAAAGCAGTTTTATTATCAGAATCAGCTGTGTTAGTCCACAGCTACAAAAATAACCAAGAGCCTTGTGACACTGAAGAAGAGTTGGTTTTTATATGCTGACTTTCTCTACCACTTAAGGAAGAAGCAAACCAGTTTACAACCACCTTCCCTTCCCCGCCCCACAACAGACACCTTGAGGGAGGTCGAGTTGAGAGAGTTCAGAGAGAACTATGACAAGACCAAGGTCACCCAGCTGGCTTCATGTGTAGGAGTGGCAAGGTAATTCCTTGTAGAATAGAAGAAACCTGCTGCCAGGACTCTTGACTGGTACTTGCAGAATTCAATCCTCATCATTCACCATGTCTTACCTTTACTGGCTTATCTGCGGCCACCTGCTCACTCAGCATTTTGCTGTAAGCCTCACATATGCGTGTCACCTGTACACTTCCAGAGAGCCCATTTGGTAAGCTGATTATAAGCTCAAATTCATTACACTCTTTCACACAGCCCAAGACCAGCATTCCATCAGTGAGAGACTGTTGAATGAACACACACAAAAAATGAGGGACTATGGAAGACAAGCATGTCCCTGCTGTTTTACACATCTTATAGGAGCCTTGAAGTTTACAAACAGACCTAAACCATCCAAAGCAAAACACCAACAACCCAGTATTCATCACCTTCTAGATAATATAGGAATTAGTTCCCAAGAAGAAGAGTTCATTTTTATATGCCGACTTTCTCTACCACTTAAGGGAGACTCAAACCAGCTTACAATCACCTTCCCTTCCCTACAACAGATACCCTGTGAGGTAGGTGGAGCTGAGAGAGCTCTAACAGAGCTATGACTTGCCCAAGGTCACCCAGCTGGCTTCCTGAGTAGGAGTGGGGAAACAAATCCAGTTCACCAGATTAGCCTCCACAGCTCATGTGGAGGAGTGGGGAATTAAACCCGGTTCTCCAGATCAGACTCCATCGCTCCAAACCACCGCTCTTAACCACTACACCACGCTACACCAAGAACACTATGGCCTATAATCTACAATTGATCCCTAGGATACAATATGAAATACTCCTCTTAAGGATCAAAAACAAAACATTATAAAAAATAAGCCTAACCTCAGCTGTCAGAAGTTCAAAATTCTCTGCATGGGTTTTTACAACTGCTTTCTTCTCAGTCTTGAGTTTTTTTGGTTTTGCTTGATCCTGCTGGGCTTTCTTTCTTTTTGGAGTTTGCTCTTCATGTTGTGTCTAAGATAGATTTTTTGGGGGGAAACACTTAACTTATGCGCAAGGACAGACACTTCCCTATGCAACAGAGTAATTTCATTGCAAGTAACAACTGATTCTGGAACTCAAAACCTTCTCATGTACACATGGTTTTTCCCCTGCGTTGAACTTGCATTGACAACATTATTCAGAAAGGCTACTGTTATGAGTGCACTTTCAGTCACAATCACAGGAATCACTTCTAGTCAGCTGCAGAAAATCTGTCAAAGGCTCAGATGGCCCATTACATTAACCACATGAAAATGCCTTGGAAATAGTAAACCACAGGAATCTAACATTCAAAGTGTTTGAACATATCAGAAATGGAAATATTCTCAAAATAACATGCTTAGAATACTACCGAAAATGAACATGTAAGACTAATTTTATTTTCGACATGGATATCTAAAGACTGGCTTAAACCTTGAAGTCTAACTGGCATGCATACAGGTACTAATCTAACAGAAGTTAGTTAAACCCTGGATTACATGCTTTCACAAATTTGTATAATAAGCCCTTTACCCTCCATAAAACAATTCTGTTTCAAGAATTTTGAGATTAACTCAGTATGTTAGTGAAAGAAATGTTGAAAAATCATTATGTTCATTGAAGTTTCGGGAATCACCAATGTGAAATGAGACAGACAAATAATTTGGGTATTACCACTATTGAATACAATGAAACTGAACCTATATCTTGTCCCTATTTTTTCCTCCAATGTCTTTCATTTGTGAATATGTCATCACATTTCAGCATGAAACCTACATTGATTGTTATGAAAAAAATCATATTTGGGATTTCATTAAGAAAAGTAATCACAATAACTGTACAACACAGTATTAAATTCCACACTTGGACCAAGTTCTTAAACACAATAGGAAATATAAGTCCAGTGGCTACAGCTTACAAGTAGAGCCTAACCCAGCATGCACTAGGTTCCAGAGTCAGTCTCTGGCATCTCCAGTTTAAAAGATCTGAGGTTACAGGGATGGGAAAGGACTATGCCTTGGATACTGGACAGCCTTTGGGGCTAGACAGACCAATAATCTGACTCAATTTCATAGGTTTATAATTTTCATTACTTTGAATAAATTATCCTGATCAACTGTTGGGTGTTTGGCTGCTTTTCCTTCTTGTGTTGTTTTCTGTTTGCCCCCTCGAGGGAAGTTCTCTTCTATAGAAGTCATAGTTGTCTTTCTGGAAAGAAAGCCACAAAATTGTCTGCATCAATGAACTACACCTATAAAGGTAATATCAACACTTACAAACATATTTGCATTTCTCAAATGACAGCAATCATTAAGGTTTTTTTAATATAATTTGCTCATTAGTTAGAATAAATTAACTCTCCCTGATGAGTTGGGGGACTCAAATGGATGTATTTTACATTAGTAGTCTTGTCAACGCATAACAATGTGAATCATACTAGTGGCACCACTACATTGTTTTGCTATGTTTTTGTCAATATTTTGAGACAAGGAGAGATGGTATAGCTTCACTACTGCCTTCAAGTAGCTAGAACAAGTTATTGAATCTCCACGGTGTACTGCAACTCTTATACTGAAGTCTTAAGCAGAGTTACACCCTTTTGTGCCAACTGACTCACAGAAATTTCTCAGAACTGCAGCATATTATCAAACTACAATTTCTACCATTATTTGCCATGACAAATGGAAATAAAACACAAATGTACTTTTGTGGCTTATGGATCCCCCCAGAGAGAAAAGATGAAGATATGCACCTAGAAGCAAAAACCAGAAGTGTGTCTCATGTTGCAGATGGGTCAAAAAGTTTAAGGTCACTACTCTATACATTTAACCTCTAAAGAGTCCCACAGCTCAGAAAACTTTTCAAGCACTACACTATGTACTGCATCACAACCAGAAAGATCTGTAGAAAGAAACAGTGGCACATCAGGGGGCAAAAAAGTATTTGCCCAAACTCTGTCAGCTGTACTATATTTATTAATACAGGGAAGAGGGGTTTTTTTTAATACTCAGCAGCATTTTTTAAAAAAGAACCCCCCACCTGCTTTCTGAATTGGTGCAACCCATTTTACCTCCTCATTCTACTGCATGTGAATTCATCCTCTAGTCACTATACGACACCCCCTCTCCAAATAAAGGGGTAACATATGTATCCCACCCTTTCCTATCGTTTGCTTCCCAGCTTACCTAGTTGTCTCTCCTAAACACAAACTCCCTCCTCTCGTCTTCTCCCCTTATCCAAGAGAAGTAAAACACCACACGTACATAGTTCAGCAGCACACGTGCGGAAAAGGCTTGATAACCCGGAAACCAAAATAGCATGAGGCGGGGACAGTGAAAGGTCAACCGGAAGCGTGCGCGTGAGTCCTCGGCAACTGTAGCGCGAAGGGACAATTGGTTGTCATGGAGAGGCAGGGACCAGATTGCGAAGAGCCCGTCAGTTATCCAATCAGGTGCCAGCTTGCTGAAGCAGTTCCGCCTTATTCGTCGGGGCGAGCGGAAGGTCTGAGCAGCGCCATCTTGGGCGTGAAGGGCATTGGATGGTTGTTAGCGGGAGCAGAAACGGTCCGTGAGCCCGGGGAGGGTTGGTGGAAGCGTGAGTCGTTTTTTGCGTGTAAATGTATCTTCTCTGATGCCTCCGCGCTGTCTTGTTAGTGCTATCTTTTCTTGTGTGCATGACGTACATTATGTATTGTGACCGTAACAACAAGCTTGAAGGGTAGGTCGGTATAATTAAGGGCAGGTATTGACTTAAGCGCGGCGGTGAGAGAGAGATCCAGAGCCTTGGTGGGTGGCTCGGTCTCAAGACAGGCGGAGGAAGTCTGTAACAGGCTGAGGTGAGAACCGTGATCTCCTATGCGGTCATAATCTGCATGTCGTCTTTGAGATTCTGTTATGGCTGTTGTTAGCATCTGTGATAATTTAGTGTCGTGAATATTTTTGTGGGTAAATTGGTTGCCTGTGTGACTGGGATTTGTTTACAGTTAAATGAATTCCTGGTCCATCCCATTTAAGCAGTTTGGCCATACCCATTTAAGCGTTGTGGTTAACTGGACAGTGAGTGGATGAGCAAGTTAACTACTTCAGGGGGTTGCTGTAGGGACAAAATGGATCTGTGAGCTACCATGCCATTGTTATCTTGACAGGCTGGAAAACGGGGCTAAAAATAACAAATGAAATTCAGTAGAGGTAAATGTAAAATACTGCATTTAGGTAGGAAAACTCAAATGCATAATTATCGGATGGGGAAGACTTGTGTTGGCAGTAGTGCATGCAAAAAGGATCGAGGAGCCTTAGTAGACTATACACTGAACATGAGTCAGTAGTGTGATGTGGTAGCTAAAAAGACAAATGTGATTTGGGGCTGCATCAACCAAAGTGTAGTGTCAGGATCATGCAAAGTGATGGTATCACTTTGCTCTGGTTAGACCTAACTTGGAGTACTGTGTTCATTTTAGAGCACTGCAGTTTAAGAAGGATGTAGACAAACTGGAATGTGTCCAGAGGACAGTGAAGATGGTGAGGGGTCTGGAGATCAAGTCCTATGAGAAAAGTTTGAAGATTAGTATGTATAGCCTAGAAAGGAGAAGATTGAGAGGTTATATGATAGCCATCTTCAAGTATTTGAAGGGCTGTCATATTGAAGATGGTGTGGAGTTGTTTTCTGTTGCCCCAGAAGGTCGGACCAGAACCAACGGGTTGAAATTAAATCAGGAGGTTTTAGCTAAACATTAGGAAGAACTCCCTGATAGTTAGAGCAGTTCCTCAATTGAACAGGCTTCTTTAGAAGGTGGTGGGTTCTTCTTCTTGGAGGTTTTTAAGCAGAGGCTAGATGACCATATGACAGCAATGCTGATTCTGTGAACTTAGGCAGATCATGAGGGGGAGAGCAGGAAGGGATAAGTCAGTGCTCAGCTCTTTCTTACATGCCCAGGATAATGCCAATCACCACTTTAGAGTCAGGAAGAAATTTTCCTCCAGGCCAGATTGGCCAGGGGTCCCAGAGGGTTTTCTGCCTCCCTCTGGGCATAGAGCATGGGTCACTGGGGGTGGGGGGTAGTTCTGAATTTCCTGTATTGTGCAGGGGGTTGAACTAGATGACCCTTGAGGTCTCTTCCAGCTCTGTTTATGTGGTGTGCATGTGGTCCTGAAATTTGTATATGTCACTGAATTATGCCACCCTGAGATCCTTGGAGGAAGAGTTGGATAAAAATGTAATAAATAGTTATATGTTACTCCTTTTTTCAAAATCTGCAGAAGGATGAGTATCCTTTTATCCTTTTTCAGGCTTGCAATATAAAATCAGTTTCCATCTGTGTCGAGTTAAGGAGTTACCTGTTTGGAACTAAACCCAAGAAGCCTCTAGTAAGTTGCTATTGCATACCAGAACCTGCTAGGTGTCTCTCTTGAATGAGTTCTAAACTTGCTCCTGATTGATAACTCTTCCCTAGGGCTGTTGCTGAACAGCAGTGATTGCTTGTGTATTTGGAATCAATTATCTGACTATTTGAGGGAACTAGGTAGTGGCAGCATACAGAAAGGAGTATCATAACATTAAATACTTTTATCGCAGTAGGCATTACACTTATTGAGAGAGTTCTTAGCTGCTACAGTTCGTTACGATAAAAAATATGTAAAGTAAGAAGTATTCTGGAGATAGCACCAGTCCTGATTTGAAAAATGACAGCTGCTTCATCAAAAAAGTGTTGTATAAGGTGCTGTCCTTTCTTTGGAACATGTTGAAGGCTGTTGCTTTCCAAGGAAAAATGCAGAATATATGCTCCTAATTTCCCAAATATGTTTTTCAAAACTTTGCTGCAATTCACCAGAGTAGAACTTCATTTTCTCCTTTACTTGAACACTAACTTGACTATAAGGTTGCTTACTATAATATATGCTGCTTTTTCCTCATTGAGTGCATCAAAATTAGACACAGATGGTGTAAATGTTGTGGCTTCAGGTACTAACAAGCTTATTACATGCCTTATTCTAGTATAAAATAGTTATTGATTACATCAGTCCTACAGTTAGGTCACTGAACTTTTTACTAGTCCATCTACATGTCACTATATTTTATCAATATTCTCATTCTCATCAACAGTAACTTCTGTTTACCTGGAAGCAGGTCTTAAAAGAATCATATTGTTTGGTAGAGCTCCTAAAACTAGTGCTAGTTTTAGTTTGGTTAATGCTCTCATCCTTGAATATAGATAAGTGGAGTAAACTGAGTAGTTGTATCACAGTTTTCTGCTTGAGCTAGAAAATGCTTCTTAAGACACAGTATTGACTCTTTATTTTTAAATCTAGGACAAGCAGTGATGGCAGGACACGATTCTGGATCAAACCCTCAGTTCACAGGGTTTCAAAAATACTTCAATTCTTTCACCATAACAGGCCGAAGGAATGTAAGTGTGCACTCAAATAACCATAAAGCATGTCTCTAAAATATGTTTGATTTTATTCATAGTATCCTTTTCTGTTTTCAGTATGTATTAGCCACATATGCAAGCATTGCAATGATCTTCATGTACTTCAAACTAAGGCCTAAGAAACAAACACCAGCTGTAACAGAGAAATAAAATTGGTAAGTGCCTACCCTCTGTCATTATTGTCATTGTTTTGCAACAAATGTTGCAGCTGCCCTGACCTGGATAGCCTGATCTCATCAAATCTCAGAATTTAAACAGGGTTGGCCCAGGTTAGTATTTGGATGGGAGACTGCCAAGGAATACCAGGATCACTACACAGAGGGAGGTAATGTCAGGCAACTCCTGAATCTCTCTTGCCTTGAAAGCCCTTTGGGGTTGCAGTAAGTTGGTTGTGACTTGCTGACAAAAAAAAAATTGTAGTCGGCTGTAAACAACTAACAGCATGAAGTCATTGCTCAAAGTTATTTTTTTTGTTTCCAAGTCTGTTATTTCTAGTTTGAACCTGGAAATGAAAAAAAGGGGAGTTCTACTAGTTCTTTTCCTGACAAACTGTCTGGTGATGATCTTGAATTAGTACAAATACATACTCTTTTTAAGCAAATGCTACATGTAAATGTGCGGCACTGGAACTGGGTTTGATCTAAAACCATACTAGTAAAATTTCCTAAAGTTGAAGTCACTAAACATTTGTGTTACTTCGTAATTGTATTTATCCTTCTCCTACAATGTGCAGCTACGTAACATATGTCCTGCAGTTCCTCACTGAGGCATAGCTCAAATTTTCATAGAAAAAATACAAAATAGCTGCTTTCAGTATCACTTTGTCTGTTGTTTATAAATTAGATTCTGCCTAACAGTCCATTTTCTTTCTTATTTCTTATCAGGTGGTTGATGTATTGATAGTGAACTTCCAATACTGTATTGGTGCAGCCAGCAAAAACTGATGTATAGTTCAAATAAATCATGAACAATGATGATGTTTGTCTTCTGTACATATTGCCAATAGTGAATTGTTCTACATAAGCAACACACATTTCTAAAGTGGACATTTATTTAAAGTGCCTCTTGCATGTGTCCTGAAAATGGGTAAGGGTAATTCCTAGTCAGGTACTTTTGCATTTCTGGAACAGATTGCCTTGTATTCTGCTTGAAATGTAAGTTGGAACTGTTGTCAATCCATTTGTAGTATGAGAAATATATTTTAAGATTTCTATTCTATTAAAATAGGCTGTTTCATCCAGCTTTATAAACTTGGGGCAGCGTGAAGAAATGAACTGAACTTTGCCAGAAACACTTTTTACTGGCAGGAATAATGATGATTGGCAGCTCTTTAACATCCCCAGGAACACTAGAGTATTCATGGTTTCGTAATCTGATTGGTGTTCTGCAGGATTGCAACCATTATCTATAGAGAAATGCAGATTTCTAAAACTGCTTGAATACTCAGCTACAAGATCAGGCAATACTTACTAGAAACAGATGTCCCTCATATTAGTTGCTATGGTTTAGCCACATAACGTTGTCCAGCAGTCCTTTGTCAGAGAATAAATGCTTAACTGGCTTCTCTCCTCCCCCAAAAAGAAAGGGTATATGCAAATATGTTTCAGCCCAATCGTAAATATTAAGAGGAATCACTACATAAGGGGAGAAGCTTAAAAATATTAACACACAATTGTTCCTTAAAATTGATTGTTTCACTTGATGTGCTTGGAGATGTAAAACCTGATGGCATTAGTTGTAACAGACAACCCAGCAATATTTCATTGTAAGAACTGCACAATTGATTTGTCTTTATTACAAAATATCAAAAATATAAAACTGTACAAAATGCAAAACCATGGCAGTTGCATTTTTAAAACCAATGGCTCATTGATATCTTGCTGTAATTCAACAACTGGTAAACAGCTAAAGCAATGTTGTAACTGAAAGCCTGAGTTACAGTTACTAACCCATTATAGAAAAGCAATATGGTGTTATTCTAATATACTTTGTGGGGAGGGGATTCTGTATTTCTGTTCCAAAGTAGTAATTTCCCCTGCAAAAAGAGCCTGGTGTGTATACACACAGAACATAAACAGTGCCTCAGTTAAGATTGTCACATTTGTAAAAGGTCCATCTCTAAAGCATCACTCAAATTATGTCAGCAGGCCAGCCTACTTCAATATATTTACTCAATCTGTACTGTTCTCCACTGAATAAATGAGGCATCTCACATAAGCCAAATAAGATATGTGAATTCTATCTCCACATTATAAAAAGAACCCACAGCTCCTATTGAAGCTCTTTGAAGTGGTTAAACCCGGGAATATGACAAAGTAAGTGCTGTAAAAAAGTTGTTCAAATAATTGTTTACCTTTTCATTTTACAGCTGGTATGCAGTTTAGCGCTGACTGACCATTTCCTTGTTGGGATAAGAGAAACTCCCTGTATACTTTTTCTAAAAGCCAAACTTTCCCCCCATCAAACCCATGATTTCAGTGACCAGCTTTTCCAGTGGGGCTTAAAACAGCAGTTATGTGAAGGTGCCGCTTGGGTCATAGTTTACTTTGCTTGTTCCAGCAGACAAGTTCATTTCAGTTCATCCGTCTTAAATAATGCGAATTATTCTACAGCCTTTACTCACAAGGCTTACACAACCAAGTCTTGAAGTTTCATAGTTCACTGGGGACTGTATGCCCCAGCAGAAAGAAGCAGATTTCTACGGGTGAAATGGAGATGTAGGACAGGGGTTGATTTGGACATGTAGGTACCTAACAACAAGTCCTGAGAGCTTTCCGGCAGGTTTATATGTCCAGTGGCTGTGGTAAAATCATCTGTTTCTAAGTCTTCAAAGGCTTTCACAGCATCCCACAATTTCACTGTGTTATCCATTGAACCTAACAAGAAATAGGACAGTTAACCAGATCAGCCTTTAGTAATTCAAAGTATAAGTAAATCCAGCCAGTACATACCATAATCAGGTTGTCAAGTTCAGGGTCTCTTGGAGTACTAGTGTCAGTGCTTTTTGTGTAAGAAAAATGGTGCCAGTACTTATGTGTAAAGGTGGCCCATCGATTTCCCCCCCTCGCTGTACATTCCCATTCGACTGTCCACGCTCTTTCTCTGGCTGAATGGGGCAGGCTGGCACATGAGAATCAGGACTTTGGAGACAACCCCCCCCCCAAAAAAAAAAAATTGCTGATGCGCAGTACCCTTGAGTATCATGGGGGGGAAAACTGATTAGTGCTACAGCAACTCGCTGAATCACAGAATTTACAAGCATTTAAGGGCAACAGACTGAGCTCAAGCAGCAACACTGTATCTAGGTTGAGACAAAGATAGTGTTAGAATATAAAAGTGAGCCTATTATGTTCATTGATAACACACTGCGTTCAGATGTCACAAGCCTGCATAACTATGATGGGTACACATAGTTTGCTGCCATATTTGTGTGCTCCTTTTTCGTGTTTAATAAGCCTTGAATTACACTTCTGTTTGCCATGATACCCTGGCAAATTGGATTTAATTGCAGTTTAGAATCCTGGCTTGGGAGGAGGAACCAGATTATCTAAACACCTACATATGGTCATCATGGCAAATTGGAGTTTTGACATAGGTGGGTTTAAATGAGCTCTTTGTGCATGGGAAGCATGCAAGCCAC
Source organism: Euleptes europaea (assembly GCF_029931775.1). Classification (NCBI taxonomy): domain Eukaryota; kingdom Metazoa; phylum Chordata; class Lepidosauria; order Squamata; family Sphaerodactylidae; genus Euleptes; species Euleptes europaea. The sequence continues at coordinate 55,579,050 of NC_079316.1, read as the reverse complement.
ATGCAATCACGACAAACAGCCACTATTTCTGACCCACTGAATAAGAAATCTTGATTTACACACCTGATGCTAAAAGTTCTCCATCTCTACTGAACCGGAGTGCATAGACTGTATCTGTGTGTCCTTTTAACTCCCCCACCATCAAACCATGGCCAATATCCCAGAGAAGCACTCTTCCATCTGTAGCTCCAGTTGCCAAGAATTTTCCATTAGGAGAAAATGCTAATGAATGAATTGGTCCCTAGAAAAAAGTAAAGCTATTAATAGGATGAAATTATAGCATCTAAATACTCATGTCTATATATCAGTCATGATTTAAAACAGTTTTCAAACATCAAAGTGAACAAACTCAGTTTTATAGGTTCTGCTGTCAGACTGCCTAGAATCTATACCCTTAAGCTTGCCTCTATGTATGTGTGTGTGTGTGTAAAGTGCCGTCAAGTCGCAGCCAACTTATGGCGACCCCTTTTGGCGTTTTCATGGCAAGAGACTAACAGAGGTGGTTTGCCAGTGCCTTCCTCTGCACAGCAACCCTGGTATTCCTTGGTGGTCTCCCATCCAAATACTAACCAGGGCTGACCCTGCTTAGCTTCTGATATCTGACGAGATCAGGCTAGCCTGGGCCATCCAGGTCAGGGCAAGCTTGCCTCTAGTATTATGTAATTTTGCTATGTAGCCAACATTAAAAATATACACATGAAAGCAGACTGTGACTTAGGAGCACAGCATCATGCTTTGCATGAGATTCAACGTGAGCAAATGTAAAGTGATGCTTATTGGGGCAAAAAATCCCAACTTCACATATACACTGATGGGATCTGTGCTGGCAGCAACAGACCAAGAAAGGATCGTGGGGTGGTAGTGGATAGCTCGATGAAGATGTCAACCTAGTGTGCAGCTGCTGTAAAAAAAAGGCAAATTCCATGCTGGCCATAATTCAACAAGGAATAGAGAATAAAACTGCTGCTATCACTGCTCTTATACAAATCTATGGTGAGTCCACACTTGAAATACTGTGTACAGTCAAGTCACCACACTTAAAAAAAGGATATTGCAGAGAAGGTGCAGAAAAGAGCAACCAAAATGATCAGGGGGCTAAAGCAACTGCCCTATGAGGAGCAGTTAAAATTCTTAGGGTTTAGCTTGGAAAGAAGGCAGCTAAGGGGAGACCTCTGCCTGAGACCCTGGACAGCTGCTGCTGGTCTGAGTAGACAATACTGACTTTGATGGACCAAGGGTCTGATTCAGTATAAGGCAGCTTCATGTGTTCATCTGACATGATAGAGGTCTATAAAATTATGCATGATATGGAGAGTGGACAGGGAGAAGCTTTTCTCGTAATACTAGAACGCGGGGTTATCCAGCTGAAGCTGGAGGGTGAAAGATTCATAACAGATAAAAGGAAATATTTATTTACACAGCGCGTAGTTAAATTGTGGAGCTCTCTGCCCCACGATGTGATGGCTGCCGACTTGGAAGGCTTTAAGAGGGGAGTGGACATGTTCATGGAGGAGAGGGAGTATGCATGGCTACTAGTAAAAATGGATACTAGTCATGATGCATACCTATTCTCTCCAGTACCAGAGGAGCATGCCTATTATATTAGGTGCTCTGGAACACAGGCAGGATGCTGCTGCAGTCATCTTGTTTGTGGGTTTTCTAGAGACACCTGGTTGGCCACTGTGTGAACAGAACAGAGTGCTGGACTTGATGGGCCTTGGTCTGATCCAGCATGGCTTTTCTTATGTTCATAAACTACCAGGTTCAATCTCCAGTAACATGAGTGAAAAGGATCAGGTAGTAGGCGATGTGAAAGATCGCTACCCAAAGAGAGCCACAGCAAGCCAGTCAATAATGACCTTGATAGATGAATTATTGGACACAGTATAAGGCAACTTTATGTGTTCAACACCTACTATTCCAGTCCCTTGCAATTAGCTTCAGCCAAGATCCAAAATGTAATTTAGTCGCACATAATGGCTTAGAGTCCCAGTAGTTTTTACTCTTTCAACTGTTACTTTCCATGCTTTGTCTCAAACTGCTTGGGAAAGTTCCTTCAATTTCAGCAGTGATTTGATAGGTGGCATGGAAAACTACTGTTTGAGACATACAAGCGTAAGTACATAAAACTACCGTAGTTGGATCCCAGCCTAAGTTTCTAGTAGTCTAATCATTTCACAGATGTTCAGATGTCTGGCTGTGTTTGAAGTGGCTGGCATTAATTTTCAGGTTTGAAATAGATTATCAAACTTCTAAAAATGTGCAGATTTGCAGCATATTACTTAATGACTACCAGTCAATTTCTTAACAGTGGATGGCCAGACTCTCCCTGGCCAAGATGCTCAGGATGTCCCCAGGCCATAAGGCAGTCTTTCCCTTCTCTCTGTGGAAGAGTGTCGGCTCCCCAGCCATAGCAGTCTACAACCACCAGGGTAAGGGAGGCCGAGGCACATTTATGCTATTTACCTTGTGGGCACTGCTCCTACTTTCCTAATGGGAGGAGCGTCAGTTAGAATCAGTGCACAACTCTGCCATCCTTCACTAGCTTGTGAGAAGTAGCAATACTTACCTAACAAGTGTTTCTCCCTGCAAAGGAAGGAAGCTCCTTCTAGGTAAAAAGTGGAGCTAATGTCTTGCATTCCAAATCTGGCACTAGGAGTAAAGTCCCCCCCACCAAAAAAAATATATAAGGTGTACTTTGGAGGTGGTCTGTCACGACCAGCTAGCCATCCCTATCTCAAGGATTACTTCTATATTTAGAAGCATAAACGGCTGGGAGAAGGAAGGGAACAGTTCAGTTGGAGGAACAACAAATGGAAAGCTACTATTTTTACGTGATTTTTTTAATTACATTCGTTACACACAGAACAAAAGTGATTTTAGTATGAATTTGACATTAATTTACCTTATGTCCGGTGAAGATTCTCACACAATTCCCATTCAGAACATCCCACAGCCGCACTGTCCTATCTGCTGAGCCTGTAGCA